>NC_135181.1:8705000-13925000 GCF_041146795.1 Maylandia zebra
GCCTTTTCTTGTTTCAGAATATGCAATCATTCAGAGTTTGAAGCCGTTTAGGTAGCAACATCAATCGTAATGTAATACTAAATTCTATTTGCCACTTCCAATTTGTTTATACATTCATGCAGGCCATTGTTGTTTATGCAAGCATAACAATGGACTGCATGCTTGAGCACTCATTATCATCATAAAAAACAGATTAATTAAAACAATTTGGGCAGAAGACCCCCCCCCCCCCTAAAAAAAACAACAACAAAAAAAACGATGAATTGGCTTTCTTGTGACCAAATGTACCATCAATTATCCATTTCCTTATTTTTCCCCCCAAAAAATCTGTCTTAATGCAAAATATTTTTGCTGTGTTTTTACATTTACTCAACATTAAGGAGCCACAATGATCCTTTTGTTCCAACTTAAAAGACAGCAAGGGATTGTTCCGCTCACTTGGTCAAAAACATACACCCAAACAAAGATTCAAGTCATCTATTGTCTCGCTCTAAAAGCTCCTCTGTGTGTGGTCATAAAACAGCTTTATCTGGACTGATAGGATACTTATAGGACAGTAAATGATGGTTACTGGCAATCTTTAAAAGAGACAAATTGGGTTTTTTTTGTCCAGGTCACAGGTTTAACCTTCACTTCACTTTTACTCCTAAAAGCATACAGTTTGTCACAGTGCTAGTAAACAGCACGGCATATATGAGACGGTTGGTCGTCCTTTGAGGTGAAAGACAGGCAGCGTGGGCCTAAATAATGAAAGAGGTGCCCCCTGTGAGTGCGAGCGAAAGAGTGCATCAGTGGAATGGGTGAGTTCAGATTTTGTGTGTGTGCGTGCATACATGTAGGATTTAAGACAAACAATCAAGCACACAAGAGTAAACGCGCTGTGTTTGAGAGGACTTAATGAAACATGGGGATTAGTTTAAGAGAGAATTAATCCTTCAGTCACAAACAGGGAATATAAATGACATGTGATAGAAAAGCACTGCTACTGATAATTAATTACACCTATGTTGGGGATTGGAAATTTTTTTAATTCTAAAAAAAACATGCATGTTTTAGGTTTTGTGTTTTTGGTTAAGATAAAGATCAGGAGGTTATGTGCATTTTTTTTAACCTTCACACTATGCCTAAAATCATGTGGCACACAATGATTTTTCCTAAGAGAATGGTTGCCCATGCGTGCCCAAAGCCAACATTTCAACAGTTATTAGGCTACATAATGCAAAGAGTTTTAATTAATAGAAACTATGATCATAGTAGGTCATTTGGGTGAGACTTAACACATAACACATCTACTAAAGAGTGGGGGGGATAACCTGATCTACATCTCATTCATTCTGTGCTCATTAGATTCCGCCCCACTAATTTGCTGAGATTAAACCATGAGCTGCACCCCCCACCCAATGAGGACACACACACCGTTTTTCCTAAGCATTTGTATTTTGCGTTCTCCAGATGTATTAAAACTGCAGCTTTTCATGTCATCTTCCACCATCTCCATCTTTCATTGCCATTATCTACTATATTTTTCCAGCACACACACACATACGCCTCACCTTTCATCTTTATTCAATCACATGTAACTCAATTGAAGAGCATTCAAAGTGGATTAGATTCACATGAGCTCAATACTGGTTCAATGGTGGACCTATTCCACCGAGCATGGCTCTTTCTTGTCTCTGGGGGAGAAAAAAAAAGGGAGTCTGTCTGTTTTGAATGTATGTGTCATAGGGTTAAAAATAACTCCTTTGTAAACGCTCAAAGATTGGCCTGCCCTCTTCAAGAGACGAAGCATGATAACATAAATATTACTCATTTGTCCCATTACCTAACTCTTTTAGCATTCTTGCAGGAGTGTTGTATGATGGTTTTTCTGCCCACGCTCAATATCAGCTGGACTTTCTCTATGGCAGGCAACTGCAGTTTGCCAAAAGGGGCAGCAGGACTGCAGCTGCATCTGGTTCATCTGATTGTGCACTACATTACAGACTAATAAAAATCTGTGAAAACCTGTCAAATGTTAGAAACAAATCATATTTACAATAGAAAACTGTGAGGAAAAAGAAACTGAAAAAGTACTCTGACTAAACTTACACTGGACATGAACCACAGTTCAACATCTCACTGGGAAGAATCACATTCTAGCTGCCAGCAGGTCTACTATTTGTTTATCCCATAAAAACCAGACTGTTCTTTGTGTTTATACATCAACCTGATCTGATAATAGTTTTAATATCCGCTCTAATATATTCTGGGATGCCACTTAATCACATGGACTTAAATGCCCTTTATATTTATGCTGGGTCAATCAGACAAAACTAGATATTTACAGGAATTTCTGAGGGTATAGTTAACGTAAGAATAAGAAGTAGGGTGTTTCTGTTATTTTGTCAGTACATTTAGAGGAAGCCTAACGGGAACATCATGCTTGTTTATGCCCACAGAAGAGACAGGCTTGTTTGTTTCAGCTTCGCTGTGTTCCTTAAACCTCATACGAGGCCACAAGCCAGACTAATTGTAATACAATTGAGATGCAAGTGCATATACAGTGCTTTTAGAGAATTAAAAATGAATAAATAAATAAATAAGTAAAGCTTTTAACAGGATCTGTCCACAGCACAGACGAAGACTTCAAAGTCCACCTAACCAGAAATGCGCACCTTAACTACCGAGCAGCCTTCTCACCTGTCTAAATGATACCGACTGATTTCAGCGCCTGTCTGAAGTGGCTGAGCGCGAACAGGCGCACTCCTAGTCCCATTACATAATTGAGTTCAAACGATAAAGTGGCAGTGAAAATTTACGCACGGCGTTTCTGAATGCACTGTTTCCAAGCACCTGTCAACAAGTTCTGTGGCACATTAGCAAACACTCACCGCGAGAGAGCCAGTTGAGGAGGCGACGTAAACCTTGATGACCATTTTAATCCCGAATTACTGTCAGACGATCAGCAAAACAGTTTGGTGGCAGCGAGCCTCGTTTATTGCCACCCTTCAAAAAATAAAAATAAAAAGAACAAAAAACGCTAAATTTGTGAAAACTATGCAAATGTGCTTTAGATGAGCGATCACAATAACACAGCGTGCGCTTCTGCTGACTGTTACACCCACACCACTCACAGCTCAGCTCAACGCACGTCATTACATTAAAAGGAATATATAAACAACATCCATTTCCGGTCTCACTTTCAAATTAAAACAACCATGTCGTTAAGTTACTGAAGTTAATACCGAAGTATTTTTGATTTGTATATCTTTTGTAAATATACTCCCGAGTCATATTGAGGTGGATCCACCATAAAAGAAATTTATTATTTTATAATGGTCAGGACTTTTCTGGTGAAGGCATTGCTTTTATGGATCAAGTATATTTTATGAGCATTTCCATTTTAAAACCATTTTTTATGCAGCTATAGGCCCAAATACTCAAAATGCAAATAATATTGTGTTAATTGAGAGAATTCTTGATTAAATTAGGCGTGTTTTGTGCTTTTGTCGTCTGGTATGCACGCACCTGCAAATAAAAAAGTTTTTATATTCATATAAAAACACATATAGTTTTTGTTCAATAACCCCCCCCCCCCCCCCCCCCAACCCCCCCAACCCAGCGCGCGCACACACACACACACACACACACACACACACACACACACACACACACACACACACAAAACTGCGATAAATCCTTAATAGTTCTTTTTCGGTCATTTTTAATGATCACGACCATCCATAACATGTACAACAGCGCCACTCTGGTGGTAGGGTAGTATTGCAGTGAGAGCTGCGGTTGCCATGGTACGGCGTCAGCAGCTACTCTGAAGCAAACGTCTAGGCGTGGACTGGAAAAAATGCTATTAGAAATTCTATGGCACTAAAGAGAAGGACTACTTTTAGCCGACGACGTGCTGTTTTTCTCTTGTTATTGATAAAGCGACAGCCATGACAGTTTATTTCAAAAACGGGTGTACAACCCATAGTCTTTATTTTATATCTAACGGCAGCTAAGTTAGCTAAAGTTCAAGCTACCTTGCTAATAGCTCTTTAGCTTGCAGTAGCCGATCCAATCAAAACAAGAAACGGGTAAGTGTTGCACATTCAGGCGGAAACTGAGCAACATTAACATACATTTGTAAGTTAGCGCAGTTTAGTGCTGAAAGATTCCGAACGCTACAGCACACTCCACCTGTTGATGATGGTGGTGATTTTGTGTTGCTATGCTAATATTAAGTGGCTGTTGTTAGCTGTTATTCACCTAGCGGCACCGTTAGCTTTACAGTGACACTGATATTATGTCGTCGAAGAGCTTTTTAAAGTTTCGTTTGCCTTTTGCTTGCACATAATTGAAATGTGCAAGATACATAAACTAACAGAGGGTTCGGTGAGTTATGTGATAAAGTCCAGGTGATACATTTCGTTGTTTTTAATTGACAGGCAATCTGTCAACAACAGAGTACCTGGAACAGCACACGCTTTACTTTAATCCCGTCAGTTCGATCCACAAAGTGCAGGGCAGTGCCGCTGCTGTAAGCCAGGGCATCCTTTGTCTTCACTTAATATTGAGACTCGATTTTATTAGACTGACCAGGAATCTAGAGGAAATGGCAATGATGGGCTGCTATTTCCTCCAGGTTCCTCCTGAGGCAAAAGATGCGATGAAGACATGAGGACAAAGTCGACTAGAATTTGATATATAAAGTGACCCTCACAGATACTTGCTTCTGTTTTCTGGCGATTCTTAATGTCCTGTCAGCAAGTATACTTTAATAGCAGTGAGAATTCCCTAAATTTTACTCGATATTGACTTTCTTCACAGAAATATATTCCTTTTCCAACATTTTAGCAAGATTTTATTTTCTAAGAGAATATTATATATACAATATATGTGAATATGTAAAATCACATCTTCTTAATAAAGGTGTGAATAAAGGATACCCTTATTCACATCACTTTAATTCTACTTTTTCTTTTCTTTTATCTTTTTTTATTTATTTAATTGATAAGCTTTGTGCACTGTGCTACATTCAGTCGTTAATAAGTCACCAGGGCAGATGGAGGCAATGTACCGTTTAGTTTTCTACTGCAGAGACCACTCATATCATACGGGATTCAGTCTCATGGAAAATTCTGCCTCACACATCTTGTTGCTTGGTGACCAAGACACATAAAACTAAAAACCTAAACGAAACCAGTTAGCTTAGCTTCTTTTAGCTTTAAGAATATTCTTTTTGATTGAACATTACTCATTATAAATGTAGAGCTCAGTTCAAAGGTAACAACCTAAATTTTAAAGAGCAAAATTCACTACACTTCATAATCTGTTTTGTTTCTCTGTTCTTGTTTTTTAAATCCAGCATGTCTTAAGTGACGACATGGAATCTGAAAAAGTTGCTCACCCATATGAAGACAACCGGGATTTAAGTCGCCAGTCCTGCCGTAGTACAAAGAAAGATTCTCGGGCTTCATCCGTCCAGGAACACAAACAGAACTTCTGGGACAAGATGCACAGCGAGGATACAAAAGTTGACTCAGGTGATGTCAGATCTATAACCAGAACTTGGCATTCAGATCCTGATCGGGATCGGATGTCAGAAGGAGAGGGAAGCAAAAGTGGTGGGTCATTTTATTCTGAGAATTATGAAAACGAGTCTCATTCAGAGTGCTCTGTCTCACCGTACTCCCGGTCCCGGACTCCTTCACCCACCCCACATAGAGGGGTGCGGGCAAAGAGGATCTCTGGCAGCCCTCTCCACAAGACAGGTATGTGAAGAAGGAACGAAGTGGATAAACAGTTAAACTGATGAATGAGGCTAAAATCTCATTCATTCGACGATTAAATTGACTGTTTAGATAATGGCAGTGTAAGGCACATTCTGACTGCCTGATTGACTTAGAAAAAATCTTTTCATAGGAGCTTTTGTCATCATGTTTTTAGATTTTACATGATATGTCTTTCTCTGCTTTGCAGGTGGTTTGGGGCGCCGGGGCTTGTCTCGCCCACAGCGACCAGGTGGTCACCCCCTGACCCAGCAGTATCAAAGGGGGGTGCGTTCTCACAGCAAGGAGTCCACACCACCTAAAGACCTGGACCTGGTGACCAAGCGGATGCTCTCGGCCCGCCTCCTAAAAATCAATGAATTGCGCAATGCTCTTTCTGAGCTGCAGCAGCGCACGGACGAACTGCAGAAAGAAAATCGAATTCTTCGACAGGTAGGCCTGTTTCAATATTTGGTTTAAATGCTTTGAAGGAAGAGTGTTCTTAAATAATTTTATGGCTTTTATTCATGTTTGTAGTAAAAAATAAACAGACTTTTTTACAGGAAAATCAATTACAATTCTCCTTCTTCTTCACCACTCTCAATGCAACCTTTGCCATGCTTCAGCTTCAGGTGCGTCAAGAGAAAGCCCTGCAGCGGTACGATGATACAGAAAGCGAAATCTCCCAGCTCTTATCCCGGCACTCCAACGAGATCCACGTGCTGCGTGAACGTCTCAGGCGCACCCAAGAACGGGAACGGAAAGCTGAGCGCCAGCTGAGGGACACAGAGGAGCGGTTTCAGAGGGGTCAAGCTACCATTTCACGGCTGAAGAAGCTGGTCGAGCAGCGGGATTTAGGAGCCAGAGAGGAGCTCAGCCGCAGGCTAGAGGAAGAGAAGTTGCGGGCCCAAGAAGCTGAACGTAAGCTTAAGGTAAATAGACAGTGGAATAAAAGATCTAACCTTCTTCTGGATCTTCTGGATTCCGATTAAATACTTATTGACCTGAAATTAAGTCTTATTAACCCTGATTTCTAGAGCCCCACATACTGCTTTGTAGCATGAATGATTAACCTGGAACATGTTGAATGTTGGGTTTCTGGTTTACAATATAACAAACTGATGCACATTTATGTGCAATCTCTTGTCAGTGAACACTCAAAATTGTAATTCTCATTTATTGTTTTTATCCTAAACCATGGGTTCCCTTTCAATGCAGCAACTTTCAATGAGTGTTTGTGTTTGAAGGAGGTGGAGCGTAGCATGGAGCTAAGAAATAGCAGTTATCAGAGACAGCTTGTCGCAGAGAAGAAGAAGACACTTAGTACCCAGGAAGAGATCAGGGCTCTCCAGGAGGAACTTGAACGACTGAACAATAAACTCAAGGTACATGTACAAAAAATAACCTTAAAAAGTAGCCGCTGCCATCGAAAGCAGGACTGTGCATCAAAAGCAGATTGCTCATTGTGTAAAACAGTATTTTTTGTTGTTGTTTTTTTTTTATTTCTTCTTAAAATGTTCAGGAAAAGGAGAGAGAACTCGATGCGAAGAATATTTATGCCAATCGCATGGTGAAACCCTCACAAAAAAAAGAGACTGAAAGTGACACAAAGCACAAAGGTAACAATTAACTTGCTGAGGCTTATTGTGTAGTTCATTTGACTTTATATCAAAAAGTGGATGCCAGATGGTATCATGAGTCACAAAATTCACTTTTTGTGTCGGATAGAATCCTTTGGAAAGCCTGAATTTTTTTCCCACATTGATATTTGATACATGTTTTTGCTGTAACTTCATTGGCTGTGTCTGAATCCATACTAATAAATATGCATGGTGGCTAAAAAGCAATCAGGATTGCTTATAAGTAATGATAGTGCTTTGTGTAATGGGATGGTCAGAAATATGTTGAGTAAAAGTGATTTTATACTTTTCCCACACATAGTTCCCAGCAGGAGCAGCTCTAAGGCGATACAGACTGAAGGCAGGATGCTGAGTCTGGATTTTCCCACACCTCCCCCTGCTATCACAGATGCCAGCGAGTACAGGGAACATCCACCTGATGAATATTTATCACTTAAGGTGTTATGTCTACTCTTTCCTTGTACTTACTTTGTCCACATCTTTTACCACTAATTGTTGTCATTCATCACTTTTCAAATTTCTGCTATCAGGAGCTTAACAGAGCGGTCAATCAAGCAGAGGCAGAAGACAGGGGACCAAACTGGGAACAAAAGAGTAGAGAAAGACATGAGGAGAAGGAGTTGGCGAAGGAAGAGAAAGAGGCCAAAAAGTACCTTGATCAGGAACAGAAAGCGCTTGAAGTTAAGGCAAAGTTTTTAAGAAACGGTAAGCCAAAGATTAGTTAAGAGTAGTTGTAGAGCATATACTTCACTTATAAAAAGCTTGTCGAAGCAGCATTGTTTGTACTTTAATCTGAGGAACGCTATCCCAACAGGCTCGGAGAAAGAAAAGGATGAAGAGGGCCAAAAGTGGACGAGTTTCCTGTTCAACCAGAATGGGGATGATAACTACAAGAAGCACGGTCATGTCCAGGGAGAGGTGGAGAGATGGAATCAGGAGGCGCTGGCCTGTCAGCAAGCATCAGAAGAAGCGCGGCGCAAAAAAGAGCAGCTGCTGGCAAAGATGCGGGAAATAGACAGTCAGAAACAGGGGGCCCAGGATTCCTTGTTTGCCTCGAGTCCTTCTGAGTCCAATAAGGGTCTCGGTGAACATTCTTCTCCACGCCCTCCTGAGCAAAGGAACCATAACTCTTCGATTTTCAGCCTAACTAATTCAGAGGAGCCGGATGATTTGCGTCCTGGGAGCAAAGAAGGTGGAAGGAGGAGACTAGGCACAGAGGGTGGAGCAGTTACAGCAGGGATAGGGAGGAGAGCGCTCCGGTCTCAAATCTCCAGCGATGACTTGGCATTTGGAGGTTACGCACCTTCATTTGTACATTCAACTTTCCGTGGTTCCTCTGGCTTCCCTCCACCTCCACCCAAAGAGGACAAGGAATCTGCGTTAGAAGCAATAGGGGTGTTTAATATCAGTGCAGCAGAGGAGAGGGAGACAGAAAAAGCTCAGGGAAAGGACAGGAAGTTAAGTCTAATGCACCAGCTGTTTGGTCCCCAAGCCACAGCTGTTGGTGATGGTGCGAATACCTCCAATAAACTGGAGCTTCTTAATAGTCCTCCAACAACCAATGGAGTGCGTTCAAGAAGGGATGGACTGCTCAACTTCAACTCAGGATCTCTCACTGCTCCAGCAGCCTCCTTTAGCACCCTCCATGTTGCAGATAGCAGACCTGCCATCCGTGCCATCACCTCCTTCGAAGACGAGATTGAGGAACTCACATTATGAAATTAATTTAGATTGAAAGTAGTCTGGGTCTTTGATGGCAAACCATCAAATCTGAGAGGTTATTTATGAAATATAAGAACAACCCAGCATTAAAAATATGAGAACATCAAAATAAGACGAAACTTGCAGAAACTGATTTGTTTCATCCATCAGTCCTTTTTAACTGCCTCTGTCCAGTTGGATCAGTCACTCAAAACACCCCTAAGGTGGACAAGCAGTTAAGAAAAAGGATCAATGGGTTAATGTGCAATTTGTACGTTTGTTACATTGTTTTTCTTAGACGTTCCTTTAAAACCAGCTTAACTCTCATAACAGTGATTTTTATTTGTAGCACCTGTGAAAATTAAAGAGTAGCTTTTCTGACAGACTATGACTGAAGCTCTTACTCCATTTAGATATTTTAGTGCTTTGCTGGGTTTTGTATAGTTTGGGATATTTTTTGTCTTTGTCAGATAGTTTGTAATCATAGATTTTCCCATAATCTGAAAGGGCTGCAGTAGGGAGGAAGAAATTACAATGCATGGTACATAATAGCACCCTTCCTACAGTTCCCCCTTCTCTGTTCAAAACGCCTCCTACCAGATGGCTTCACACTGGATTTAAACTCTACTGTATCAGGTGAATGTCCTCTGCTCAAGGCATTGAATCATCACTTTCTACACAGATTTGATTTAGTTTTAAATAAACCACTAGATCTGTCATTGGCCAGTTTTTTCAGTCATCAACTGAATTTATTTTTAAACAATACCTTGTGGAGATGCAGGAGTCTCTCCCTTTCAGAGCACTTGAATTAAAATCCACTTGAAGGCCATAAGGGATGTGTTCTCCAGTGGTGCCAAAATATGTTTCCCACTCCTTTAATTCTTTTGCAGATATTTTGACATAAAAATGTACCCCTAAATGACAAGACAATCACACCATGTGTAGATCGCCTGTACAACATCTGACTGTTACTGTATGATAAACGAGTTTTCAATTTTATATGTAATCTTACCAGCACTCTAAGCACATGTAAGTCCCAGGTCTTCCTTTCGCCCAACCCATTTAGGGGTTGCCACAGCAAATCACCAGCCTCCATCTAACCCTAGAGCCACAGCAGTTCTCATTACCATTTTTGTTTAATTGGTTGTTTTTTTGTTTTTTACATTATGTTCACTAATCTACAAGATTGTGTAAATAATGATCTGTATTAAACCCACCAATACCAGCTTAGTCCATGCCCTGCACCAGAAAATGTAACATCAGCCTAATGTTGCCAGATCCTTCTCTCTTTTCCTTTCTGCACTAAATGTCTTGTGATGGGAGCGCTTTACTTTCAAAAAGGCAATCAGCCCTGTAGTAAGCAATCTGATGGCTTTATTGAAATGAAATGAAGACACAAAATGCTCTTATTTTAATAATCATTTGTTATTACACTCGAGCTTCATTCAGAAAGCACTTTTTAAATGTGACACAAAGCTGTCTCTGCCCTCAGTCTAAAGTTGATACCTATTATTTACTTGTGAAACTCTTTGTATTTATTCTGTGAAGCTTATTTAATATGAAACATGTAACCAGTTACATTTCGTCTAATGTTTAAAATTGTTGAATGAATTAAAGGTTTGTACAATAGTGACGCTGTCTCCTGGTCATCAGACTGTGGCGCACTTGCAGTAATATTCATCTAGCGGGAAGTCGGATTCCTTGGACGTCTCCAAGCAACCACAACCTGACGCAACCTTCCCGCCCCTCCTCCGGTAGCTCCCTGCTCAAAAATAAGTGCACCGCAGAGCCATAGAGGGGATCTTATCAGGGAGCGAGAGACTGGCGGTGATGGTCTGCGCCGATGTGGCTGCCAGGATTCAGCGTGGTAAGTTGGACCGCTGCTGGGAGGTTCCTGAAAGGTAAACGAAGTCGTAGTCTACGTGCGTAGCCGAGTTTTCAGGTGATCCCCCCCCCCCCTCAGGGTATCACCTTGCAGCACGCTGCCAGAAAAGCAGGAATAGGCTGAAATGAATCACATGCAAAATAAATCATCGTGCAAGATGTTCCAGGGGATTTAGAAGGAAAAATGTTATCTTTACAGATGGTGTTTGTTCCCCAGTGAGCGCAATAGTAATCACAATTGTTTCTTTTATGCTGTGAGAACTATCAGTATGTTATTTTCTCATAAATAAAAAATAATAATTAATTTAAAAAACACTTTTTTATTACATGCCCGCTTTCACTGTCAGAACTAAATGGCACTTAAAATCATAACGGTTCTCTCCATTTCAGATACGACTTCAAGTTATATAATAACAAGTACTGTTTTACCTTTATTATTACTATTACTGTTATATGGATCTATATATTTCAAATGTTGTAACTCTCAAGAGTGTCTTTGTCACTTCCATTGTGCGTTATGATCAAGTTAATCGCTTCTTTTCTGAATACAGTCAGAACTGTAGAGCTTCGATGTCTACTTTAGGGTTACAAATGCAAAGATTGGTTCACTTTGAACTACAGACTGCTTTATTGGGCTTCTGTTGCCACAACACGGGGGAAAAAATCAATACGCTGCAGCAGTGTTTACACTACTAACACAAACCTGGAGATAATTTCTTTCGGTTATGCTCAGTATCAAAGATGAAATTGAAATCCCTGCAAATTACTCAGGGTCAGGTTCTATTATAGATTGGAGGACTATACGCTAAAGCTTCATTTAGTTACTCTGTGGTTGTGTTTCTTACGTAGACATGACCTCATGTTCCAGATAGGAGAGCCAGACTTCCTAAGCTGCTCAGCCAGACCAGGTTTTGGCATCTCACAGAAGTCCCAACACCACAAAATATATTTTATTAGTGTGGCAACTGGAGTTTAAACCAGAGGAATGTATGGGTGATGTGTGCTGATTCACTTAGGACATTTGGATAGGGACAGCTGGACTTCCCCCACTGCCACCCCCTCCCTGACATCTAACATTTGACAGTGTTTTTATATGCCCTGGGTGAATTTGATATTCAGGATGTAAAACTTGGCTTCCTAGAGAGGCAGAGTTCCTGCTGGCCTATTCAAAAAAGTCACTGACTTCACCAGACCAGCCAGTAAAGAGGGGTTTTAAAAAAAACAACAACAAAAACCTCTCTATTTCTTTATAATTGTGATCACAGCTCATTATGTGATACAGACACACTTTTCCACATCCTTTCTAAGTGTTCTGGATAAGCAGTCCCTATTCACAATCTAACCAGTTCCTCACTGTACACGAACGGTCCTTACAAAGTTAAAAATGCCTGCCTCCAGCTTTAATGCTCTCTCTACACAGTGCGGACTTCAGCAATGCACTGATTCATGCAGATAACGAAGACAGCATCCATTCCCAGGCTACTAAAAAGTCAGCTACTCATCACAGTCTATTTTCCATTGCAAAGCAGCCAAGCCGGCTGTATCATTAGATCCAGGGGCAGGGACTTCACTGCTGCTATTATAGAATAACAGCACACCCCAACCACTTATTGAGATCTTATGGACTCAGTAGGAAGACACTGAGCAGTAAGAGTGCTTTTGCTATTGCTGCCCCTTTTACCAGTTGTAACTGGTCTTGCATTCCAACTCAACAGGTCCTGAGAAGGTTTTTATTTTATTTATTTTATTTTTTAAAAAAGCACATTCACATTCATTGTGGCTTTGGGATTATTGAGGCAATAAGCCTCGTGGACAGGAGGTCGGAAATTGCTGATTCATTTATAGCACCTCTGTTGTTGCTATGGAAACAGTTTGTTTCTGTTAAATGAAAATCCAGGAGGTGTTTTATCCCCCTCTGTGTGCTGTCCCCTAATTTCTGATATTAGAGAGGCCACATGCTTCATCCAGATCAGTTTATAGAAATACAATGAAGGTCTTTCTAGAGTGTAATCTCATTTTTTTCTCTATGTTGGCACATTAGGTTTGTCCTTTGTTATTCTCAGCAAATGTTTCATAACCTGTGTCTTTTTTCTTCTACAGATCTACAGATATTCTGCATTTGAAGCATCTGATTCCACTAAAGACTGAAGACTGGGTCTCCTGAAGAATATAAAGGGCAGAAAAGTGAATGCTGGACAGACAGAATGGAAGCCTGATAGCCTTATAGCGACGAAAGAGGCCAGATAGCTTTTTTTTGTTTTGTTTTTGTATTTAACAGGTTAAAAATGAATTCGCACTCAGCTCCACAGATCGTGGTTAACAGGACAAATGTCCAGGACGAGGCAGACTGTGGGGAAGGTGTAGATTTGCCTACAGATGACCATCTGATGACTTTGAAGGCCTTAACAGAGAAACTAAGACTGGAGACCAGGAGACCCTCCTACCTGGAGTGGCAAGCCCGGCTTGAGGCAGATCGCTTCAGAGACTCAGAAACTGGGACTAAAGGGAAAGTAGTTAGACACAAGGAGACTTCAGTGGACCCAGATGTGAGTCAGCCCAAGTTGCCATCAGGTGAACTTAAGGGATTTGAAAACATTGATGAAGCTCTAACCTGGCTCAGAAGAGAACTGGTGAGGCACTGTCTAAATGATCACCACCATCTAATCTTTATTTTGTTCTAATTTCTCATAGATTTTCAGAAATGTTTTGGGTTACAGTGTAATCAGCTTGCAGCATGTTTTTGTACTAACACTTCATAAAAGGAATTAAGGAAACAGGGAACATGGCCATAATGAGGGATTTAATATTGGCTACACGTGTTCAAAAGAGGAACACATGGGTCTTTTGATAAGTTCAGGCTGCTTAGTTGAAAATCCTTCGCAGTCAGTAATTGCCTGAAATCTAGAACCCATGGACATCACCACACACTTTGTTTCCTCTCAATGAGGTGCTCTGTCAGCCCCATTCTGAACCCACCTTCAGTCGCTGCTTATTTGTGGGTCTTTCTGCATTCAGGTTTGTCTTCAGTAACATGAAAAGCATGCTCTATTAAGTTGAGATCAGTTGGTTGACTTGGCCATTGAACAATCTCATTTCTTTCTCTTGAGAAACTAATGGTTGCTTCAGCAGTTTGCCTTGGGTCATTATCTGGTTGCACTGTGAAGTGCTGTCTGATCAGTTCTGAAGCATTTGGCTGAATCTGAGCAGAGAGTGTAGCCCTGTACACTTCACGATGCATTCTGCTCCTTCTATCAGTAGACACATTAGCAATATGGGCATGTATGGACCATGCCCATGAACCATGCCATAGCAATGCCTCCATCTATATTCTGCTGTAGTCTGCTTTACGCCATGAGCAAAGTCTAATCTGACCTTCTTGTTGCATCTGTATTTCCATTTATGAAGTTGTGTCTTGATTATAGACCTCTACCATGGAAATAATTCTGCCATCACGCAGCCCTGACTTGGCCTGACATTTCTTCAGACGTCATGTTGCAATCAAAAGCTATAAAATACAAACAGAACACACTGAATCAACTTCAGATATTGTGTCTGCTTCGGCAGTCAAAATCACCTGACCATGAAGATGCTGGGCATTTAATTGTCAAATTAATTTTAATTTGAAATTTATTTATTTTTTGTTAAAGCCATTGAATGAAAGCTTGCACTTCAATCACACCCTTATTGCTTGATTTAATTCAAAGAGTTGGGAGTTTGCCTTGTAATTGGAAGGTTGCCGGTTCAAGCCCCGGCTTGGACAGGCTCGGTCGTTGTGTCCTTGGGCAAGACACTTCACCTGTTGCCTACTGGTGGTGGTCAGAGGGCCCGGTGGCGCCAGTGTTCGGCAGCCTTGCCTCTGTCAGTGCGCCCCAGGGTGGCTGTGGCTACAATGTAGCTTGCCATCACCAGTGTGTGAATGTGTGTGTGAATGGGTAGATGACTGAATGTGTAAAGCGCTTTGGGGTCCTTAGGGACTAGTAAAGCGCTATACAAATACAGACCATTTACAGGCCATTTTTGTTCTAGTAATATTTTGTTCCACAAATTAGTGTAGTGTGAATTGTAGTAATTATTCTCCCTTTGTGACCATGTTTGATCAGCATAGCAGTCCCAAGATGTGCAGAACTTTCATTCCTATACAAAACAGAAAATACAGCATGCTTCCCCTTTGTCCTCGTGATTACATATAAAGGGGGAATAGTTCTTGTTCCCTTGTACCTACTGCTTTCTGTTGCTTTCTGTTGTCCTGTAATTAGTACAGTACAGTTAGGATAGAGTCTTATACTATACTTGGATTAATTCAATTGTATGATTATGACTGCAATTGATTTATTTTTCCTTATATTTTTCTTTTGGTTGTGTAATTTAGGAGGCATTGTTCCACACTCAAAGTTCAAGTAGAAAAGTTCATGCTTCTTAGCTAATTAGAGTTTAACAGTGCACGCGATGTTTAATCACCAGGCAGAAGAATCCCATTCATTCTTATTGGTGAGTGAGACTGATTGTGACCCCAGGCAGCAGAATCTGGCATTTGTTGCGAGCAATTTCTGCAACTGTAATCATTTTTACTCTGCTCAATTACTCTGCACATTCAGCCATAGCTCATATGCTTGGACTGTGCGCACAAAGAAGCACTGATAAAAGGCAGACTCACAGTACGTGGCTACAAACAATAAAGATGATTGTCATCTTTGTGTAGATGTTTGGACACAAACAAAGAAGAGCACCACGGTATCCCACCGTGAGTCTTCTTTTGACAAAAAAGGACCTCACAGAAGCACCTCTGGTCAAGCTCCACAGGTGGACTATACACAGTATGTTGGTGTGATTGAGTCCTCCATAAATGAAAAGAATAATTAAGCTTAGAATAGATTAGTTTTAGCTTTCAATCTTTTAGAAAATGACACTTTGACGCGTCCATTCGGCTTCGTATAAAATGAACAAATTCATCTTCCATCCCGACACCTTTGTCTTCTCTTTTGCAGACAGATATGCGCTTGCAGGACCAGCAGCTGGCGAGGCAGCTCATGCGGCTTCGGAGTGACATCAACAAGCTGAAGATTGAACAGACGTGCCATCTGCATCGCCGAATGCTCAACGACGCCACCTTTGGCCTCGAGGAACGGGATGAGCTGTCGGACCTGTTGTGTGAATGCCCGGTCACCCCGGGCCTCGGCCTCTCTGCCCCGCTGAGACTGATCGGAGTCACCAAGATGAACATTAACTCTCGCCGATTCTCGCTCTGCTAGTGGTAACGACGGAAGAAGAAAAAAATCCTGAATACAAAAGACCCTTTATATACTTACTTCTCTTGAGTGCAGCCGGCCAGCCGCAGTGATTAGATAATGATCAGATCTTTTCTGTTTTCAGAGATAAAACCACATCACACCCATTTTTATGCTCACTGAAATCAAAGAGAGAGATTTAAGAGATTAGGAAGAGTTTTAGTAAGTGTGGTGTTTTTGCCACTAAACTCAGCCCTGGAGCAGATTTCATACTTTTAGCCTTCCACGACTTGAAACAGAGTACATGCAGTTTTTGAATCAGTGCAAAAGCAGTGTTAGGCATGCTTCTGTTGTTTTTTAAACCATATTAGTACTGATTACCTTAAGTATTACCATCTACTTTCTGCCATACTTTATCACGCACAGATTAAATGTTTATATATATATTTTCACCACATTCAGACCTCTTTAGGACATTTTCAGTGACAATCACAGTTAGTAGATTTGTTTCTACCTTGTAAGTTTTGTTGTTGTTGTTTTCAAAGTGATGCCTTAATATTATAGAGACTGAGCGCTGTATGCTCATTTGTGTTTGTAGAATATCATGGATATAATGGTTTATTCGGTGTAATGATTGTCAAATTACACTCCTTTCTGAGCTTAGTCTCTGGAGCTTTGCCTTTTGCTCTAATAGTAATCATGTGAGTTGCCCTTGTCAGTCTGAAACAAAAACATGCTTTGTTTTCGCGGATGAACACTAAATTATAACTCATGTAGATCACTGTGAGCGCCCATTGACATGATTATGTGCGTCTTGCTATGACCCCTTTTTTATGCTGGAATCACAGTTATAATTGACTATAATTGAAGGCAACCTTTTCTTTACAAGACACTGACTTCGGGTTTGCATCTATAGTACAGTACTGTGCAGATGTTTTTCTTTAGACATTGGATTTTTTCACGTGTTTTTTGTCCAACTCCTTGTACCTTGCCCACAAGGTGATTCCCAAAGAGCTAAAACTTGGCGTGTCTCTGCATTGTGTGGAGTGTGTTCTTAAAAAATTAGGACACTGGACAAGTGAAGGACAAAAGAAGTCTTAGGTCTAAAAATTATCAGCAGCTGATGAACAGTCTCTGAAAGTCATGTCCTTAAGAAATAGGAAAACAAATCTAGCAAAGATCTGACGCAAAACCTAAGAGATGAATCTGGCCCTTAGGCCTTTGCATCTACTGTCCATCAGAAATAGTCTCAGTGGAAGGGTGGCTGTCAAGAAGCTACTCTTAAGGAAGGGAAACATGAAGAAAAGGCCGTTGTGTGCCAAACAGGTCTTCTGGAATGATTAATCCAAAATTAAAATTTTCGGTTCAGTTGGTTTGAGCAGTTGTTATCAATATGTATGGAGGAGGTCAGGATAGAGGTACAACAGTGAGTGTCTACAGGCAGGTCTTGGGCTGCATTTCAGGTAGTGATGCTGGAGGTCTTGTTAAAACTGCTGGAATTCTGAATGCACCACCAGATTTTGATCTACTATGCATTACCCTCTGGAAAGCGTTTGATTGGCAGCAGCTTCATTTGTGAGCATGATGATCCCAAAAAACACTGCAGATACAGTAAAAGCATACCTGGATAGAAAAACACACAATGGATTACTCTCCTTCATGGATTGGCCTCCCCAGAACCCGGAGTCCAACATTATTGAAGCAGTGTGGGATCATTTTTAGAAAGAATGGAACAAATAGCAGCCAACAACCAAAGAGGAGTTTTGAATGTCATTCAAGATGCCTGGAGAACTATTCCTGAAGACTCCTTAAAAGAAATGTTTGCATAAGAGAGTTCAGTCTGTGTTGAAGACTAAGAGTCACACCAAATATTGATTTTCATGCTCATTAGAATTGTACAAACTCTGCTCTTTCCTACTATACTGTATTTCCATCTATCCATCTAGCCAGGTTACAGATGTGGGTTGGTCAAAGACTTTTACATATTACTGTATAAGTGCATGGAATTTGTTTAGTCATGTTTAGTCCAAGGGAAATGAATGCACAATGAAAAAGAGCTTGTCTCATGGTTTTGATATATAACAAATGCAATATCAGAGATTTAAAGCTTTCCCACATGCCTTGGATTTTATTTGTTTTCAGCAGTGGTATTAGCAGAACAGATTACCTCCTGTAACACCCTCTGAAATAATAAAAAAGACCACAGTGTCTACTATAGCTTAGATTATCTTAATACTTAGCCTTTGCCCCATTTAACAGTGTTCTCAAAAGATGTAAAGGAAAGAAGTAGTCCATCAAGAGATGGATGCACTAAATGCACTAAATTACTTTCTCACTGTCTAATTTGCTGCCTTTAAAGGAAAATCATTACCAGTAGCATCTTATATTTTCCCTATAAAGCCTGTCTCCCAAACACAGTGAACCAGATGGAGGTAGGATGGTGTTTACATCACTAATGCTCTTATTTAAACACCAGTGGTAAGTGTGTTGGAGGGGTTTGGTTCTTGACTCAAGACAATATCAGAACTCTTTGTTCTGATACAACCCTACTCATATCAAGCCTTAATTAAAAAATAAATACTTAAAAAAAACAGTTGGGAGAAAGTGGAGAAAATTAGGCCTTCTCACCTCATTACTTCATCTAACATGTTGGATTGATTTAGTTCATTCACGAGGTGTAAAAATTTCTTTCCAAAAGGGGCAGGCTGCTGATTCGTCTGCTTGTGCTAACAGGTTGCTTTGAGAATAGCATCCGCTTTCTCATCTATCACTGTCAGAAAATGTATTTCTGTTTCTTTCAAGCGAGTGAAACTGCCACCTAACAGTGCATGTGAAGACAACGGTCAGCTTTGCATGCTAGAGTTGATTTACGCCGTTTCCTGGTCCCCGTGTCTCTCTCCTTATGAAGCGGTTGAAGCGGCCTGAGTCGTGAATGATTATGCTGAGACTGGATTTTCATGCATGAGCTCCAGCTTTATTTGGGATTATTGCAGATGAAAGCCACAACTCGTTCTACATGAAAGGCTGCCAGTGGGGCCATTACATGCATTTTCTAAAACGTTCCAGGCCATCAAGGTGTAGTTACCATGATTTTTTATGTTTTTAAAGTAAAATACTGGAAACAAATCAATGCAGTTGGAGCCAGATATTTTTAAAAAATGGTTTAGATTCCAGTGTTGGAGTCTAGCAGCATCGCATCAGTGCAGGAAGGTCTTGGGTTTGAATCCACCAGCTGGTGGAAGCTTTTTACTCTGGAGTTTGCGTGTTCTCCCAAGTACTCCAGCTTCCACCCATAGTCCAAAGACATGCATGTTAAAAATAAAGCAATTTAAAAAAGGTGACGTTAAATGGGGCATCAGTGTGCAACCTTGCCTCTTGCCCTCAACAACTGGGATAGGTTATATCCCAACCATGACCCTCGACTGGACATGTGGAAGGAAATGGATGGATTCCCGCTCCGTTCAACAGCTGTCCCTAGAGTTGGTTATTTTAATAATTTCATACCTAAACCATCTCATTTACATGACAAAAAGCGCCTTGAGGCAACTGTTGTTGTGATTTGGTGCTATCTTTAAAAAATGAATTGAAATTGAATTGAACTGAATTGAAAATGACATGCATACAGTCATTCACTGTCAGTTTGAGAAGCATAAAATCTCAAGAATAAAGGCCCAGTGTGGTATGCAATAAAAAGTAGGCCACACTGAGGGTTAAATAATCTGCTGTTTTGGGAGAGAGAGAGTGAGAGATGTTTGATCTCCGTTCTGTTTCAAGAAAGTTGTGATACTGTCTTCCACTTCGATTTTATGTATACTGCATACTGAAGAGGAGTTAATCTAGCAAAAATGGATGTAACAGATGTAACACCACAGAGCGGCACTGCGCGCTCGAACACAAACAGCTAACAGAGATCTCACCAAGGTGAACCACAGGGTGAGACTGGCGCAGATCCCAGACTGCATCTCATGCTGAGCCTTTGTGTAGGAGTGTCTGAGCACATCTCATCTCAAAGATTTACTGCTAGAGTGAGATGGTTTCAAACCACCACAGTTTGGAGAAGAATGTAGTTTTAACAGGACATATAGTCTTGGAAATTGATGGGTTACCCATCAAATTGACTGTCCTTAGATGCTGACTTACACAATGTGATGACAACAAGTCCTACTCGGTCACTTTGACTCTTTGTAAAAATTTTTCTTTAACAGATTTACTGGAAATATCTAGCAAGTAGTGACATTTTTAGTATCAACTGGTTCCAAAATAAGATCTAAAGCAGGTGGATTTGATGCGTAAGAAGGCACATGGTGAATTCAAAAGGTTTTAAGTTTGACCACACTAATAAATCCATGGAGTGCTAAACTGATTCTGACTGTGCTGGTGTTTGGAAAATGGATTTTGAACTAAGGTATGAGTAAAACATAACCCGGAGCTTAAACATTCAGCAGTTTCCTTTGTGAAATATCAATTTTGGAAGTTTTTTTTATTCTTTGGATTAGATTTAAGCATTCACGAAGTTTCGGATCAGTACTCAGTGAGCTAATCAATTGTTAATATATTAATATTTTTAAAAAGAAAAGAAAAATATTCAATGATCAAGCAGCCCCAAACTGAAAAGTGAAGGAGACTTGTCTACAAACAAGCAGCTGCACACATCTCATCTTCTATATGTGACTCATGCAGTGTTGATGAGGAACTGCAGGAGCTTCTGTCATTGTGTGCAGTTAATTGGTAAACTCTTTATAAAACAGCATGGGATCTCTTAATGACTTAATTAGTCCAACTGATCTATTTAATAATTACTTGCTTCAGTGAGGTGCTGCTCAGTCCAAATTGGATTAAGATGAGAATTTATAGGCGGCCAATTAGTATTCCTCCAAGTACTGCCGGGAAACAGTTCAATTACATCAAAAGGGGATGTAAAAAAACAGCATGTACTCCCTTTCTGCATGACATCATAGCACAGCTATACAGCGAACACTTGTTAGGACACAAGACTGAATGTGTACTTGTTATATCCCTCTTTTGTTCAAAGAAAACAGTGTCTAAAGCCAAAGATGTTATCTGAACCAAAGTGTAGTTTTACTATGGGTACCTCTACTCCAATACCATAAATGACACAGAATGACTCCAGAAATTAACATAGTATGGTGCAGAAATCTTTAGCCATTTTAACGGGAAAATGTGAAATAGGTGCAGCAATTTATTGAAACGTGCAAGGAAATAAAGTGAGTAAGGAAAGACATTCAGAGACATTCAAAACTCTTCTTTGGATGTTGGCCATCTCTTGTTACATTCTCTGTCAAGATGATCCAACACTGCTTCAATAAAGTTGAGTTCCAGGCTCTGGGGAGGCCAATCCATGACTGATTCAACTAAAGAAATGTGAACAAATTGTGTTTTTGTGGCAGGCTGCTCGTAGCAAAGTGTCTAAAGAAACAATTTAAAAGATAGTTGGTTCTTTGGCAAGTTACTTGTTAAGTGGAGACAATACTGGTTCATCCCTTGAGTTGGGCATCCCTTTTTACACTTGAAGGATTTGTGGCTCAGTGTTGAGTAGCTTGAAGAACAAAGATATTCCTGTGAAAATGGTCAGGTTCAAGGACTGAGGGGTGAGAAAAGCCGAGTTAAAGTCTGCTGATGGGCTTTTACGGAACGGAATGTGCTCAACTCGTGCTGTCCTCAAAATTTCCCGTCCCCAAGACTCACAAAACTAATCCCTGACTTTGTGGGCATTCAGCAGCATCCAGCCTGGCTGCTTTGATGAAGCTCTGAATGAAATTCCACTGCAGCTTAGGTGCATCCAAGCAAATGATCATATTTGGACTACAAAACTTCCCCTTGTGTCAGTTCTTATGTATAGAGGTCAAATGAAGAGCTAGTGAACATTGATAACGCAGCAGACAGGTGGTAAGGGATAATACTATATTGTTTTTATGCAACATCAAGATGCGTGTAAATTTTGCAATAAGATACAATCAGTGTAAAATAGCTGTTATTTAATAACCATGTTTTGCTGAACAACTGTAGTTACAGTTCATAATTATCTGTCTGTGAGTGACAGACAGCAGGCAGCAGTACTGCAGTGTGAAGGCACAACATAACAAGATGACCTGCATGTGAAGAACGACTTTAAACGTTATAAATTTACATCAGCCATCAACTAACTGGCTTTGTCAAATACAGTCCTCACTCACTAAATGAATGAGAATTTGTTTTTACAGCATTTCATCGGTCAGTTTGAGTAAGGCAAAAATATGTAAATAAGTAAACAATGATAACAAATGATAGTGTAAAACAAAGCAGTACACAAACCTTACTGGAAAAAAATGGCGCAAAATGTTACACACACCGTAACACACAATGTGAATGAAGAAAACCAAAGTTCTCTTTGTGGATGAAGCTGACTGATCTATAGCAAACACAAAACAGCCCCATGCTTCACCTTCTAAAATGTGTACACAGTCCTCTGATGGATTATCCACAATTTTCAAAATTACAGATTTCAAAGACTGAAGATATTCGCTACATTGCTCATAGCAGTGGCAGATACTGCCAATAAATGAGCACAAAGTAAAATTTTTAAAATAAATCAGTCTATAAAACCAACAATCCAACCCACTGCGTTTCATCTACAGGGTCTGCATAAGTGCATTTGTTGACTTAATAGTAACAACTTAAGGCTTTCCTTGAGTGTGTAGGGACTATGGAACGTCCTCTTGACAATTAGAGGAAAATACAATAAATCAAATCTTAGGTCAGTGCTGAACAACCACCTTCATCTCATCCACTCACATCATGCCTGCTGGCCATCAGTTCATGTCCACAGCTCCCCAAACTACCCCCCTCTGTTCCCCATGTCAAGGTGTCACTGGATCCTGGTCCATACTACAGCCGAGAGCTTCAATGTCATTGCTGATATCGGTGATCATACGGTCCCATTCATCCCCCTCAGAGGGCTCGTGGCCTTCGTCCGAGGCAACACTGTCACCACTTCCTCCTGCTGCTCCGTTGCCATTGGTGGTGGAATCTGAGGCAGAGCTTGCTGTGCGCTTGTAACGACCAAAGCTGTCAGTGATGATGCCTCGGCCGTCCTTCACACCGATGGTCTCAAGGAAGTTCTCAAAGTGTTGGCTGTCCTTCTCTGGTATGAAGGGCCGCAGGCCTGCAAGAGGAAGAAAAAGCTCTGAATTACTGCACATTTTATTACGTGAAGCATTTAAGTTACTTTAAAACACTGACAGGGACTAGAAAGAGAGACCATATTTCTTTATATTGGCTTCTCTTCATTTGCTCTGTTAAATCCAGAATTGAATTCAAAAATCCTTGAACTTGAATAATTAGGCTCCATCTTAATGACCTCATAGTACAGCCACTGGTATTGCCCCATCAGAGCTCTTGGACTGTGTGCTTACTTGTGGTTCCTAGAGTATTTAAAAGTAGAATGAGAGGCAGAGCCTTCAGTTTTCAGGCCCCTCTTCTGTGGAACCAGCTTGAAATTTGGATTCGGCAGACAGACACAGTCTTTACTTTTAAGCTCAGGCTTAAAACTTTCCCTTTTGCTAAAGCATATAGTTGGGGCTGGATCAGGTGACCCTGAAGCCTCCCTTAGTTATGCTGCAATAGGCATAGGCTACTGGGGGATTCCCATGATGCAGGGGAGGAGTATTTCTTCTTCAGTCCCTGTTCTCACTCACTATGTATTAATAGACCTCTCTGCATTGAATCATTACTTGTTATTAATATCTGGTTCTCTTCTACAGCATGTTTTTTTTTATCCTGTCTTCCTTCTCTCACCCCAACCAGTTGCGACTAATGGCCGCCCCTCCCTGAGCCTGGTTCTGTTGGAGGTTTCTTCCTGTTAAAAGGGAGTTTTTCCATCCCACTATCGCCAAAGTGCTTGCTCATAGGGGGTTGTATGATTGTTGGCTTTACTCTGTTGTATTATTGTAGGGTCTACCTTACAATATAAAGCACCTTGAGGTGACTGTTGTTGTGATTTGATGCTGTCTAAATAAAACTGTATTGAAAATTGAATTGAATACACAAGATCTGTTACACCCGTCTTAGGACACACACACACACACACACACACACACACACACACACACACACACACACACACACACACACACACACACACACACACACACACACACACACACACACACACACACACACACACACACACACACACACACACCTTCAGTCCCACCATGCCCTGAGACCAGTCTATTGGCGTGTATGTCTGAGGTGTTGCTGTAGCCTTACATAAGCGCACCATCTGTGATCTGACTGATCTTGGTGAAAATCTCACCAGAAACAGGTACTAAGATGAGCACTCTAATAAGTGCTTGTTCAATTCATGTAGCAGCTCCCTGTCCTTAGCCAACAAAGCTGCAGGCTGTCCTCCAGGAGTGGAAAGAAAAAAAAGAAAATCCTGATACTTGCAGTCTATGTGAACACAGGTGACTGTTTGATACATGCCCACAGGAGGCAGTCCTTCCATTAAAGATCTCATTTCTTTTTTTTCATGTCACACTTTCCCCTTAAACCTAATAACTGGTTGTGCAACCTCTGGCAACAAGAACTGCAATCAAGCTTTTATGATAACTGGCAAGTCTTTCACATCACTTCAGAATCTTGATCCTTTGCAGAATTGTTTTAATTAAGACAATTAGCCATGGGTTAGCCATTCAGAGGTAGCTTTTCTGGTATGTTCTGCTGCAAAACCCACGTGATCTCCTTCAGGATTTTCTAGTAGAGAGGGTTCCATCGATTACTGCAAGTCATTGAGGTCTTGAAGCAGCAAAGCAGCCCCAGGCCATCACACAACCATGTTTGACTGTTGGTATGACGTAATTTTTACACCAGAGCTATTTTTGTCTATTAAAAATGTTTGATGATCTGAAACATCAAAGTGTGACAAATATGAAAAAAAAAGAAAAAAAAAAGATGAGAAATCAGGAACGGGGATACTTAAAACCACAAACTACTTTTTTCTTTTTACAAGTATATATGTACGTTCATACCATCAATATTAGAGTACCATAAAAATGTTGTTGCTTGAAGTTGGTATTTTACTTTTTAGGATATTTTCTGTGCTCTTCTCCAAGATGTACCATTTAAAATATTGCTGTAATTAGATCAGTGGATGTAACTACTGTTACATAAACTGTGACTACTATATTAATCGCACAGACACCTAAAAAGAATAACACATAGCAAACTAAGACTTCAGCAAAAGTACAAAAGCTAACTGCTAACACTTTACACTTGATGATATGAAGTTTAAAATAATTGAATCTTCAGTTGTAGTGTGGGCTTACCGAGCAGAAGAAATTTCCTGCTGTCCCCATAAAGTTGTCGCAAATTAATGCAGAACTCATGAATGGAGGCACCGTTACGGTATTCATGGAGCAAAGTAGCAAACTGCTGGATCTCCTGTGATGAGAGCTTTGTCCGCAGCTAGAAAGGGAGGGGGGGAAATTAAAAAATAAAAACAAGAATGATTACAGTTTCGTATCAACATAGCTTTCAATATTCTTATTCTCACAAACAGAATTGGACAAAGAAAAGAGTGAAGTGAAAGCCATACTGTGGTCATGTAGTCCTGCAGCAGCTCTGCAGCTGTGGTGCTCAGCTCGCCTTCGCTTGCAGTTTTGGTCTGAGGAGATGCAGGAGTGGAAGCAGATGGAGAGCTTCCTTCTGTAACCAGGAACTGACTGAGAGACCGCAACACACTTAAGTGATGAGCAAAACTTTCACAGATGTGACAAAACTTTGAAAAGAAAAATGGAACTGCACTGTAGCTGGACTGAGCTGTGTACTCACAGTGGGCTGGGTTCCTCTTCAAAAGAGTCTTTAACATCTACTTTGCTCGAAGAGTCATCTTTAAGGTTAACAAAAGGAAATATTAACAGACTAACAATTGATGGAAAATCTTAAATTTCGTTAGCTTAAAAAGCTACAAAACAGCACCAACCTACATGTTATAAAAAACATTTTTAAGCTTCTTATCAAGTAAACCAAATATTTAAAAGTCTGTTAATTTTCCCATCACTTTTGTCCATATGGAAAACAATTTTCTGCTTTACCACTGTACTGAGAAAGGTGTCTGGTTGGTGTAGTTGCGCCATCAAAAATGGCTCTGTCTAAGAAGTCGATGGTTGATTCTGTGTAAACAATCTGGAAAACTTGGCTAAGCAAAAGACACAACTCCTCAGCTGCTGCCTAAAAAAAAAGAAAACGAAAGAATAATACAGTTAGTAAACAGTTTTTATCATGCAAAACACATCAAAACTAAAATGATCTCTTAGAGATTGATGAATGCATCATAAAAAAAAATTACAGTTTGTAGATTAACATACACTTGTTTCATCTTTTTAAATTACCAGGATTAAAAAAACAAAACAAACAAAAAAAACAAAAAAAAAAAAAACAGGGTTTTTGCTGGTTCCCATTCAGGTTCAACAGTGCTGCAGGTGGCTCGAAGCCAACACTTCAATTTAGATCTTTAAACCCTGTCTAGCATTTCAAAAGGAGTCTGCAGTTTGCCTCACATGCAAAATGTTACCTTATTATCAACTGCCAGCACAAGCAGACAGCAGACTTCAACAAGCACAGTTCCACTTTCTGACAAGGAGCTCCGAGTTTGAGACTTATTGAGATCAGGACATGAACTGGGACAGGGCGAGCCCCCTGACTCCTGGGCTGAAAACAAACAAACAAAAAAAACAACCCACATTTAAAATGAACATATAGTCAAAACTTTACTTATTCAGTTTTTATGCATGGATTCTGATCCTTAATAGCCATAATACTTTTAGCAAAAGTCAAACCTGAAAAGCTTTGTTTTTACCTGTTTTTATCACTACAAGGTGTAATGAGTCATCCCTGATGTAGGAGACAGCAGCAATATCATGGATGGGCACTCTTAAAATGATGTCTTCTCCATCTCGCCGTACCAGCTTGATGTTGTATGCTGACAAGCTCACGACTGCATCCTGCTCTGATGTCAGCTGGCCTACCAACTGATGTGACTTCTGAAATACCGGGAGAGAAATATTTAAGAAATATGCTTTCATTTGTCACTTTGTGATATACAACTATTCACCACCCAGTTAGCACAAACATCTCATGTTAGATATGCAGACAAGCCTGCTGAAGTTCAAACAGAGCATTAGAATGGGGAAGAAAGGCGATATAAGTGACTAAATGTAACCCGAGTTTTCCAGAAACTGTTGACTTACTGGGATTTTTCCACACAACCATCTTTAGGATTTACAGAGAATGGTCTAAAATCTGGCACTTCTCTGTATGACAAATGCTTTGTTGATGTCAAGTGGAAAATGTTCTGCCTGCTTTGAGTTCTTGGAAGGGAACAGTAACTCAAATAAGCACGTGTTAAAACCACGGTACGCAGAAGAGCATCTTTGAATGCACAACAAACCTTGAAGAAGTTGGGCTACAACAGCAGAGGACCACATTGGATACCACTCATATCAGCTAAGAACGGGAAACTGAGGCTAGAATTCACACACAACATATTGTAACATATTCTACTTAAATGGCCTCCAAAAATCACCAGATCTCAGTCCAATAGAGCACAGAAGATTTGCATTATGCACCAACTGTGTGCTGTCATGTCAAAATGGATCAAAATCTCTGAGGAATGTTTTCAGCACCTTGATGAATCTATGCCTTGAACAATTAAAGTAGTTCAAAAGGCAAAAAGGAGTCCAATCCAATTCTTGCAAGGTGTACTTAATATATTGTCCACTGAGTATATGCGAGTTATGTAGGAATAACTCTTCAACAGTTTTGAAAGAAAAATCAGGAGACGGGGGGAGTAATCGCATTTAAAGATTCCGATAAATCCTCTTACTCAGGTACTTACTCTCGCATTGTCAATTAGCTGCAGGACCTCTGTCCTACTTGATGGGTTCAAGTATCCTGGAACTGATGTCAGCTGCCCCAAGTACTGAAAATGATAGAGGAAAAAAAACACTTCATATTAGAGAAAGTTGCACCAAAATCTAAATTAAAAAAAATAATAATCATTATTTAAAAGCAAAAAACCCCCCAAGAAAAAACCAAAAAAAAAAACCCCCCAAAAAGACCAAACCTGATATAAGTGAACAAAACGACTAGAGCTTCAAAGAAAACATCCTTATCACACTCACTTTGACTTCCTTCTCAATGTAGTCATTGAGCAGGATGTCTGGGTCGATGCGGTGGTCAGGCTGAGAGAGTGAGAAGGTGTGTAGGGCCCTGCGCTCTGTGGCCTTCTCCTGGGCTTTCTTGTCCCTCCCCTTCTCTCCTTTCAGGAAGACTCGCTTGAACGGAGAGATACCAGGCTATTGAATAAAGAAAGAAAGGTGAGTGAAGTAAGAGGACAGCAGTCTGTGTAACAGTAACTTGAACTCGCCTTTTAAGTTTGAGTAAATACAAGTAGTAATTCCCTATAAGACCATATAAGAAAAAAATACATGTGTGACAATCTAACACTTGCAAGTGGAATTACGAGTTCAGTATGAAAAAGGGAAGCTACGTTAAATTTTGTTGACAGTTCTTCTCGCCTGGCCTATAATTTCTGCTGAGCCCATTTCCCCTCACTGTTCTGCTAGTTCCAAAATAAGACACCACAGAATTACAAACCTCAATGTTGTGCAATACGTTATGCTACAATACTAACAAAAGCACATGTAAACAATACGTTTTGTGATTTTGATGACCTTTTTCAGGTTTCCCTAACTGGAGCATGCATTCTCTCTCAAACATCTTTGTTTTTAAGTCTGTTTATTTCACTTCATTCCTTTGTCTGCATATAGGTAGTACAACATTACACACCAGTGTTGATCTCGTATATGTTTGAAACCCAAAAACAGTTACTTAACATAACATAACTAACTCCGACTTTGGAAAATGTTTCAAAAGCATAAAAAAGATAAAGCGTGTAAAAATAATAATAATAAAATCATACCTCGTTCTCCATGAACCCGCACTTTGGGGATACGCCTATGCAACAAGCTCGCAGCCTGGCCACAAATGCTCAGACACTGCCTAAACTAAAGATCACCTGATGCCTCCACTCACATGCAATGACAGCTGCCAACTGGCGAGAGACACTCAGTATAGCACACGGGGTATAGATGTCAGGGGTGTGTTCCCCACAAAGGAAGGGAAGTGTCTCTGACTTTATACTCAAGCACAAGAACAGGAAGGAGACCAACCACAGCTTCCTGCAATGACACGTGTATTGATGCTTTGAATATTTAGACACTTCTCTGCAGGAAACTTGTCATGTAGTTTTGAGAACTGTTTGGCAGATGCTGAATGCAATTTTAGTAAATGTGATTCAAAGGTACACTTTTACCTCAAAACTAATAACATTTCAATGCGATTGCTTGTTTCTATCACAGTCACAGGACTCTGCAAGACTCTGAAAGCACATTTATACATACTGCTGCTAAACCACAGAATTAGACAACTTTGTCTCTTTCTCCTCAGCTAACCACAGCTATGACATCTGCAACGCTGTTAACAGTGCAGATTTCAGAAGGTGAAAAGTGCAGGCAATCTAAAGACAGATGTTCATTTTTTTAATTAAACAGGCAAATTATAAATAGTAAAAACTTTTCTCTGCAACAATAAAAGCAAATCAAGAGCAGACATTTAGAAGTTTGCAAACACCATCTACAACAGAAGGACTACTTTAGTCATTTGTAGTTCCCAAATTTGTAGCTAGAATTTTTTAAAACAGATTTCTATATCTTTTCTCGTGATCTGAGAAGATAATGTCATTAATTTCATTATATTAGTTTATTGCTTTTGGAGAATTTCAGTGACAGTGACAGTTGTGTTTTTTTCGTCATATGTCCCTGTGACAGCCACACCCTGTGTGAGAGTGTGTGTGTATGTATGGAGGTATGTGAGTGTATGTATGTCTTTGCTAATTGAAGTTAAGCATTTTTGCCATAGTCTCTGGCAGAAATAAGTAATTAAAGGAAAAATCTATTACGGAGTCAGTTACATGCTGGTAAAGGAGGACTTTAAAGAACTGGTTAAGAAGTAGGGTTGGGCAATTGGACAAATATATCGACTATTGACGATAGACTGAGCCCATCAGCGATCGTTTTTACAAGGGCGATTTATTTATTCATTTGCCCATGACTAAGTTTGCTAATAATGATGGAGCTAACAGAAGCAGTCAACAGAAAATAATAATAATAATAGCACTGTTTTAGCAACATGCTTTTTCATCTGCGAGCCTCAGAATGTGCCCAAATGCTTTTTAATGGAGCTGCATTAACACTGACAGCCTTAATTTTTTGGGGGGGAAATTAGTTCGCCCACAACATGTTGTGTTATAAACATGCAAATCAGTCCATGCTACATTGCTCCACCCATCAAAAAGTCTGCGCATGTGCGAATGTCGCCCAACGTCCATTAATGGACTGATGATTGTTGGAAAATTTTTACATATCGCCCAACCCTATTAAGAAGGCTGACCCAAGAAACAACATTCCAGGTAAAATATAATTTTCAGTTTCATATTTGACAATATTGTGCAGGCTCAGATTAAGTTACAAGGCTAGTTATTATTATAGAGATTGAAAATGTGACGTCATTCCGGGGTAAAACCGCAAAGAATTCTGGGAACGAGTGTCAAGCGGTACTAGTGCACGCAGGCTTTCACATGAAAACAGTCACACAGCAATAAAAAGAAACACAAAAAATGGCAAGAAGCTGTTGTATTATTAACTGCAATAGCCGGTTGAATGACAGCCACAGGAAGCCAATGGGTAAAGAGATCGGTTTTTATCGGATTACGTCGTGGAAGAGAAATTGTTCAAGCAGTGTTTCCGAAGTAACAAAGAGCCGACGGATGGCCTGGATTGCAGCCATTCGAAGACCAAATATAATGTTCCAGAACACTCCAGCTCATATGTTAGTCTGCTCCAAGCATTTCCACAAAGGTAAGTCTTCTGTTGTAGTTATTACGTAATTTATCATAACATAATTGTTGATGTAGGTTACAAATAAGTCTTATATTGATTTGAATTGAATTCGTTGCGCTATGCTGCTTTGTTCACTGTGGCTTTGCGGGCTAATGTTTGTTGTGTTTTGTAGGAAAACCAGTCTACAAAATGTTAGAATGCGATCCAGACTGGGCACCCTCTATCAACCGGGGTCATACTGAGTTTAAAGCTACTACCACAGCGAGATTTGATCGGTTAAGAGAGCGTGATATCATTACAGCCACGAAACGTCCTGTATATATGTGCCCAAGGGTTGTACTGAAGCACTCAAGTGATGAATAACTGTTTTCCAGTATGTTGTTTTGCAATGTTTTTTGGGGTTTTTTTGCATTGTTGACTTGTTTTTTTACCGAAGCAGCTAATAAAGCATAATGGAATACAATTTTGCGTCTTTCCTGTAAGATTCTATAATAGAATGAGACAATAATGCCAGTTATAAATAAAGACAATGAATTGAATGAATTACGAAACACTCATTTGATTTCTATTAGATCTGAAAATGCTCGTACCCAACATGCAATGCGCGAAAGTCGCGTGGTCTGTCAATCTCTATAGTTAAGCATTAAGCAGTTATGTTATCTTTTTACTGAAAATCTCCAAGGAACACACTACCTAGGCTACGTTTATGCTTTACCATTGACTTATGCTGTTCGTATTCTTGCACTTTAATGCTGCTGCTGGTGACTTGTGGTAATAACAGTCACACTTTGAAAGGGTTAGTCTGTCATCGGTGACACTTGAAAAGGATGGAAATCCCCTTGATTTTGTTTGCAGCAATAAATAAATGCTGCTACCGGTGAGCTGCAGTCACTGATTCAATGTTATTCAGCATCTTGTTTTCTATATAATCAGAAATATCATCACAAATTTTCTTGAAATATTATAACAATATTTTGATGCCATCTCACCCACTCCCAACTGTGCCACTCAAAAACTCATGTTACAAACCTGGCTTTTTTTTTTATATCTATGCTAAGAAATATCAGCACATAAGAGACAAACTAAATGCAAATTTAAAAGCCATACATTCACTCAGACACACATACGTGTGTGTGTGTGTGTGTGTGTGTTAATGTATGTTGTTTCTTACGTGCTGATATTTCTTAGCCTTCAGTCACTATAGAACTCGAGCTCCATCACCCACTGCATTATTTAATAGTATGCAACTATTGAAGTACATTAACATTTTATGGCCTTTACTTTTGAAATGTGAGACTATAGTTGACCCCAGTAAATGGCCACAAGCTGATGTGTGTTTTTTTATTCATAAAATACATATAAATGAAGAAACTGCATAGTTTCTGTGGGGTGTGACAATAATGAGTATAGATAAGACTTTCACATTTACTTCAAAACAATGCAAGAAAACCTAGACCAGCTGTAAGAGAAGCCAGCATTCTCAATTCACTGAGACCTATTCAGAAACGCGGCCTAAGAATAACAATTAAATCCTACAAATAATCATTCACAGTAAAGTATTCAAGAACATTACCATATACAGTTGTAGGAAAAAGTTCGAGGACCCTTGAGGTTTACTAGAATTTCTGCATGAAATATTCATAAAAGGTGTAATCTTCATCGTGTCCCCTTTAGAATCATAAGGTCCAATCTGACACTTCTGTCAAACTTGACTTATTCTAATATTCTTATTCCCTGACAACTTAAAAATAATGCAAGTATTTCATTTTTAACTTTTCAATTGCACCTTTGGAAAAAAAAAAGTCTCTCCATAAGGATTCTTTAACTTTGCATTAAAAGGTGCCATCTATGAGCCAATAAGAACTTGATGACATGTTGAAACCAGAAAGGAAGCCTCCCTGCTGCTGCGGAGTCGGGGCGGTCTGCCTCTCCCCACCGCAGGGAAAAGGGTAACACCACCTGGGTCTGGGTGCAGTTCCCCCCTCCAGGGGCAAGGGTACCTAGTCCCGGTTCGTAGAGTACGCTTGGGGAGTGTGATCGTGTTTACAGCGTCTCTTTATGTCTGTCTCCACGTTGGTTGAGTGTGGAGTAAGTGCATATGAGAGCATGAGGGTGGGAATGGATGTTTGTGTCTGTGTGTGCCTGTATGTCTGTGCCTATATGTCAGGTTTGGTATCAGACGCCACCTCCCTGGGGACATCTCAGGCCCTCCAAGGTTTGGAGGCCTATCTCCACCCACCACCACTTCCCCTGCCAGTGGCAGACTCCCTTAGACATCGGTGCGTTGGTGGTTCTTTGTGTCCGGGGATGGGCGTCCAGGTACACACCGGCTCACTCCTTGGCGGCCGCTTATCGGGGCCTGGAGCCTGGGGCTCGCTCGGGCCACTTCGGAGGTGGGGTGCCCCCGGCCTCTCGGCCTGGGGCTCGGTCACTCAGGCACAGCTGGCTGCCGGCGGAGCTCACAGGCGCGTCACTGCAACTCTCCCTGGCTTCTGCTCCGTGGCTGCTGAGTGAACCCTCATCTGGGACTCTCCTCAGCTCTTTCTGGGACAGTGGCGCGGCTGCCCCTCTGTTAGTCTTCCTTGGTCTCTTGTGTTCTGGGGGCCTCTGGATGTCTGGAGTTTTGATCTCCTCCATACCTGCTTCATGCCCTGGAGGACGGGGCAGTGGCCCCCCCACACCCTCTAGCAGATCATTACATGAAGGAACCTTTTAAAAAAAAAAAAAAACAAGCGCGTCCATGCTCACAGGTGTACACACAGGTGATCACACCCACAAACTACACCCTTTTTGGCTCCTACCTCAAAGCACACTGTGTTCTGTTGATCTTATGTGCTGCACAATAATGTTTAATATTTAGTATTTACTGTCATATTTGTTATGGAAAAGCTGTTTCTCTTTCCCTCTTTCTTTCTCCCCTTCTTTCCTCCAGTCAAGTCTGTCCCGTATTCAGCAAGTGAAAATAAAATAAACAATAAAAGGTGAATCAAATGGACCATTACGGCAAGGTTGGGATGGTCAATTTGGTAAAGTAAATCCGTTGAGCATCTTTCTTCGCCTTTAGACAATAATTCTGATGGCAAAAGAGCCAAACGGGACAGGCAAAAAAATAAAAATAAAAAGAAACCAGAAAGGAAACGAAATGAGTCTGGTGCTCAGTTGGCTAGCATGAGGGTATTGAAATGTGCCATTTTTTTTTTTTTTTTTTTTTTTACAATTTGTATTCAATCATTCATTTATTTATTGAAAAGATGCCACTCTTTTAAGCATCGTCTTGTCACAGAATGCATTACATTTGATTTAATCATACTTGCGGAGACAGTTACATTACTAATTGTATATTTTAAAACTAATTATAATTATGGTTTTAAATGGTTAACTTAATTATAAGTTAACCATTTATAATTACTTGAAAATCTGATTTCACATTTTGTAAAACGAACCTAATGTTTCCAAAGAAAAATAAGTTTGTAGAATTAAAAGGTTTATCTGCATTTCACTTGTTCAAAAGCTATACACTTCACAGGGTTCAAGACTATAGATTTAAAAGACATATAGGGTGTGTGTCATAATCATATGGGAGTAAGACTTATTCCACATGTAATTTTTGCGATGTGGACTGCAAAAACCTGAAAACATAATATCTCAAAACTGGTCAGAATCCATAAAAAAAACGTATAATTCTAAGGGGATGAAACAGCAGTTCATCCAATCAGGGATGACAGAAACTCAAAACAATGCATAGTCACACTATAATGTTCCTCTAAGGGACATACCGGTAATTTTTAACCAAGACTTTGCTTGCAGAATACCTGCCTTAATGCCTCACTATCTGACAAATATACTAACAAGGAGGATCCATTAATGAATCAGTCAGAAGAATAATAGCAACACTTTATCGATTTAGGCAACTGAGCTTTTCCATAAAATAAATCTCAGCCAAATGTAATCCACAGTCAGCACCAAGTGGTACAAACAGGAACTGCACAACTCATGTTTAAATTTTTAAACCCTAGTAACATTGCACCACATGGTAAATAGGTGATCAGCTGTTTGAACACTGTCCACTCATAATGCAGATTTGCAATGAGAAGTAAAAGGAACTTCCACATAATGACAATCCAAAATTGTGGTTAAAAAGCATCCTACTGGAGTCTGGACAATCATTAGTAACCAGATATTTTGGGTGTAAGGTTCAGTGGAAATTATGTCTTATCGGGCTATGTGCACATTCTGGTATGTTATCATTGCTGGAAAACCATGTCCTTGAGAAAACAAACCATCTAGGTCAACACTGGATTTCTTCCCAAATTTCCCCTTGCATCAAGAGGAAGCTGAATTAGATAGGAAGATGCATTAGTGTCCCTTTCGTGGAAAAAACGGCTGAATGACTAACACAATCATAACAAAGCGTCAGACATCTCAGTTTTCATTATACTTCTTTTTCATGTCCTGCCATCCCGTTTCTTCCTGTTCCAGCCAACAGAACAGGAGCAAAAGCCCTCCCTGTGTCTGCTCTAATGAACAGGATAAAAGGAGTGTCTCCCAAACAACTATCTGCTGCGTGTGTTTACTGTAACGACCTGCCTCCATATCAAACGGGAGCATGTACTGTATCAGTGTATCACTGTGTGAGGGCAGGTTTGTTGGCACGACCAAGTGGTGCTTCTTCCTTTTAGAATGACTGACACTGATAACAGCTGCCTTTGACAGCAGACCCATGCCTGCCATATCAACGAGCTATTGCTTTGGGAAACTCGGTTGTGCTTTCGTTAGCTTTTTGGTGAACAATATCACTGAGGTATACCAGCATCAAGCTCGCTGTTTAAAGCCCAATATCCAATAATATATTCGCCTAATTGTTAATACACCATATTTTCCATAGCGAACATCCACTACATTTAAGCGCACGAAAACATAAAGCGAACAAATCCTTTACAACTTCCCAAACTTTACTTGTTTCTTACTATAATCCTTTCGGTACGTTGCACATTCTATTCTTTTATAAGTGACGCCGGCTGATTGGAAGCACAGTCTATCAGTCCGAGTCGTATTGGGATTGATTCCCGGGTCCGCTGGCCAGCTAACGTAAGCTAAACTTTACTTGATAGTTTGCTACTTATCTTAGCCAGTTACCAGCTCAGCTAGCTTAGGTAATAAGGTAGCAGGTAGTCAACCTGCTATAAAAGTGCGCAAATTGTCCAACTTACCTTTTTTACTTTTTTCACATCATCCTCCATTTCTATGGGAAGAATTTCATCTTCATATTCACTTCAGCTTATAGACGCAGGTGAGACGTGAAGGTTTTAGCCAAGCACTCATCTAAGACCAGTTAGCTTGCTAGCCTAGCTTAGCCAAGCCTAGCATTGGCAAAGTGATGCCCGATTTTGAGCTGATACCAAAACGCCATGCTAATTCTTGTGTAACTCTTCAACCATTAGAAAAAATCCCGGTGCTCCACCATTGTGGAAAAAATGAAGCCGATTCCGTACAGTTTAAACAGTCAAAGAAATAGTTTGTGAAGAAGACAAACTCCAACAAAACAGTCAAAACTTTTCAACCGTGCCGCCATTTTGGGCGTTTAACTGTAATCCAGGCCCAGCATGCCTTGCTTTGCTTTGCACAAACCAAAACAGGGCAGCTGTTGTGCTTTACAGCTGTCAATGCTGCCGGCTGATGGGAGAAACCAACTTCATGAACGGAGTAATTTGCTATTAACTGCAGTGAAAAATGAATTATGGAAACATGATCTCAGCTCAGCTTAGAGGGTGTTTGCGTTTTATATAACTGGTAGGTTTCTTCATTGTTTTAATGCTTTACGTTTACTGCTTCATATAGTACTCCTCTTTGCCCGGGATTTATTAAATTATTTAAAATCGAGTTTGAGCCTTCGTTGTCAAAAACAAATCTCACTGGATTTTTAAACAATAGCCCACTGACGTGAAGTCATCAGAGATTAGATTGACTAACAGCTGATGACTCTGAGAGCTTTTAGTTATCCGAAAATGAGAGTGCGGACATGGGGTGGAGGTGAGTGTCAGGGGTGATTTGTCACGCAGCCTTAAGACCAGCTATGATGCATCGTTTACAGAGGCAGAGGTGTAGGTTGCAAAGTTAAAGATGCTAAAGTTTTTGCTGTGAGTGATGAGGAGGAGCAGGATTAGAAAGGATTGTAACAGAGGGACAGCTCAATGGTGGTACTTAGGCTCTGTTTTCCCAAACACGTGAATAAAGCAGGTGATGGCTATTCTTTGCTGTATGTTATTTCACACTATGAGGAACTGGTCATCAGTGATTTGTTTCTCTAATTAAATTTTCAGCTGTTTCTTCTCTTTGACCCTCACTGTGCAGAATTATGTATGTATTAAGAGTGTTAAACAATTGTAAATCAAACATTTCTGTGTGCACAGAGTTAAACCTGTGCATGAGCTATGACTTCATGCTACAGGCAACTTACGCAAGTGTCTGTGAATGGGCTGTCATTCATGTAGGAAACGTCTTGACTCCAGTAGTTTAATATTTACATATTGATCGATTTTGGGGTTTTTAAAATGAAACATTTAAAAATTACTGAATTTATTTAGAAACCTAGAGGATTTAGAGAGTTTCTGTGAAGAGGAGTGGGCCAGAATTCCCCCTGAGTGACCAGCTATACAAGAAATGTCTTACCGCCATCCTTCCCAAAAAGGGTTTCCCCACCAAGTAAGCCATGTTTTGCTTAGCTCCTTAAGGGAAACTCAAGGTTGATGTGATTTTGCACAATATAAATAAAATGGAATTGAATTGCTTGGGGATCAAATACTTATTTAACTCAATAACATACAAATCAATTTTTAACTTTTTTGTAATGTGTTTTTTTTTTTTTTCTGGAGTGTTAGTTGATATTTTGTGTATCTCCTTAAAAATTAGAGACTGTTCACTCATTTATAAGTGAGCTAACTTACAAATTCCACTTCTGCTCCCTCTCTCTATTTTTTTTACCAGTTGTCTTTAGCAGTCTATGTTCAAATATGAAAATACACTTACTTAATTCAGTTGCAGTGGATCTGCAAAACTATTGCATTTTGTCTTGTATTCTGGAGAGCCAATGTGTATGTGTGTGCATGTGTGTGCAGGGTTTAAACAAGCTCAACTAAAGGATGTACATTTCTATTGTGAAGCATTTCTCGAACATACAGTTGTGCTTACTTTTACTTACTAATCCCAACCTATATGGGTCACATTCAGAAACAGCTTTTCCCTTCTTACCCCAGCTGGTAAAAAAGTCGACTGCAGTCACAGTCATCTGACAAAAATGTGAGACATGCATGTGAAGACATTACAGATATATAGTGCACTTTCAAATACTATATTTATTTTTCTCTTCTGGGATGAACAGTCTGATATATGAATCTACAGTAAGGCTTAACATTACATTTTCAGCATAATATTTCTCTTTTCATCTAAAAACCAAAACATACAAAAAAAACTTTAGCACCATATGTTATTAATAATATTCATATTGTTCCCAAAAATAGGGCGTAGGTACAATACTGGACATCAGTTTTGCTTCTTTTGTTTTTTTTTAAAGAATGGGGATTCCATGAAACAATTTACTTACATTTTATATTTAACAACAACAAAGAAATCATTCCTTATATGTACTCAATCACAACATGGGTCGTACGGGTCCACTTTCATAAACATGCTACATTTGTAGCAATTTTTGAGTACTAACATTGTGCCAACTTTTGGAATACCCCGGATATACCATATAGCCTACGGAGTATCCTGATAGATTTGTGAAATACACCAACAAGCTAACACAACCTATAAATTGATTGAATATAAACAAAGCAATATTTCCCAACACCTTTGATAACGATTCCAAAAAATCAGCAGCAATTAATATGACAACCATAGTCGCTTCGTTGGAATATCAAATCCATTTTCAAACAAAATATTACAGCCAATTCTACAATAACAACAAAATTAGATACACACAGATTAAGGACATATAGATGACAGGAATTTACAACACAGCAATCACGTTCTATATATATATATATTTTACCCAAATTCCATTAGCAGAAGTACATTTGTGCTCCTGTGTATTTGCTAAAAAGATGCATTTTGTCATCTGCCATTTTCATTCTGTCCGAAAAGAAAAAATCCTAGTGCAGACTGAATTATAGTAAAACAAAAACGTACCGTATGCGGAACCCAGTAGAATAAATCTTATATGAGCAGTAGAGTAACTATTGGGTTTTTTTGTTTTTTTTTGTGCAGACTGGGAAATCAAAATGGCACCACTGAGAGCTGAGTTCTGCTGTAAACTGTGTGGATTTGAGGTGCTGGCTGTAGAGCATTTTGAGACTGCACGTTTGTGGTATGCAGGATCTCTCAGTCAACTGGAAGGCTAAAGCCAAAGAGTGGACTCTTAGTCCACAGCGGTAGCACCTTTTTAAATGTATTTATTCAGCACCAGGTTATGAACAAAAACGTAAAGAAGGAATAAAAGTTAAAAAAAACAAAACAAAACAAAACAAAAATGCACCGTTTTTTAACATCTGAACATTCTGCCCCTGTGGTCAAACGGATGGTCATGACACAAAGGTATAGACTCGAACCAGGTCAAACACTACAATGGCCTGTTGCTACACATTAATGCAAAAATCAGAGGGTTTCTTGTGCAGTCGAGAGCACTTGCATGCTAAATGCTGAGGGTCACCTCACGATGAGTCATAAAGGCATGCTGGGAGGTGGTAGAAAATCCAGAAAATGAGGTTATTCAAAAGAGAAGCAGTGATTGGGCCTGTTTCGTGATCATTCCACAGTAAGAAGACGTAACAACTGATTTTTTGCGCTTTTTGTCGTCAGTTTCTTCCATGTTGTATTCTAAACGCAGGCATTTTTGTTTTGGCTAGAGGACGTATTGTTCACACAAGACACAGAAAACGACACAGAAAGTTTACGCCTTAGCACTACAAATCATTCATAACTGCAAGACAGAAGAAGATGTAAAGGCATAGACGAAAGTACAAAAACAATCATTGGCCAAATCTTTCAGTAACTTGGCTGGTTATCTGCGACCGTGACTCTCCATCAAACACTTCAGAACTAACGCTTTTAAACGGACTATTAACTGTTATATTGTTACTCGCCGAATCAGCTGGGGTTGGCGTCATACTCGAAAAGATGAGGAACCCTGGGTTCAAGTACAGAAGATGTTCAGTATTGCCGTACTTTTTCTCCTATGTCTTTGACATAACCAATTACTGGGTTTCACACAATACCCATCACTTGATTCTGTCACACAGTAAAGTCCAGATGTAACACCATAATGAGGAAACAGCGCAGTCCTCGAGATGACATCTTAGATGAAACTGTAAGACTAAATAGCACTGTCAACGGAGGTGTTAGCTCACAGAATTGAGAACCTGGCTTGATCTGGTTTAGGGTGGGAAAGGGGTCACAGACAGGAAGAATATTGTTTGGTGTTATCATCTTGGTGGGTGTGCTGGCACATGAAACAAGTAAAGAAAGACATTGGCATTTGTTTGCGGACCTGGCTGCCATGGCTGGTTCGAAGCACCCAAAGTAACAAGGCACAACAAGGACTGAGAAGAGCAAGCTTTGCTGTTCAAATCCTCTTGCTGTGTTTTGTGGCTCTCGGACGATGTGGTGTTTGGAAGGTAACCTAACAGAAACTGTCCTGTGCGAGGGATTTCTCTGTGACCTTGTTTATGGTATAAAGTGTGGCAGCCTGAATGCTACACGAAATAGTATACTTCCTACTCCCGCTTAAACCTGTGTGTAGCTTAGCTCTTGAAACCCGTGTATAATTTAAAGAACACAAGAAAAATACATAAAACGTAAAATCCGCTTATTATCTGGCTTCTAGCTAATCATTGTTACTAGTTACAGATTGCGAGAAAGTGGTGATTGCTCTGTAGAAATATTTAAAATATACTGCATGTTCTATAAAAATCCAGAATTGTACATATAGACTCTTTGTAATTACTTTAACTGTCATTACTAGGGATGCACCAACGTAATGAACACTGGTATCAGTAGCAACTAATATCGGCATATCTGCAAAAAGAATTATCTTTACCAGTTGGAGTGGTCAATATTCACCTGTTCTGTGATGACTAAGTGAAAATAAATTGTAAGTATAGATATCTTTGACTCTCTGGCGTAAAAGTGATAATAAATAACAACAACATGGAAAACATTGGTATCGGCATTAACGATCAGTGCATCCCTAGCCATTATTATGCTTATTTTAATGACACGGTTACGCAGGCGTAAATATTCTGCGTCACGTGTCAAGCACCACTAAATGAAATGCAGCCCAGTTGTACATAATCTTGTTTTTGAATCTATACAATACTGTCATTCCACACACAACCACACATGCACACAAAAATGAATGAGTCACAGTGTATTTGCACCTGATTTGGACATGTGTCCACTTCTGGAAAAGGTCAGCAGTGTTTAGAAAGGATGCACTATATGCCAGGCAGCCAACTACCACAAAAAACTGCCCCTACGCCCGTTAATCACAATGAATAATCATTCCCACGAAGGAAATGAATAAATAAAAATGTGCAAACCATAATTTAGTGGTACAGTCCCAGCCGAGGAGTCGTCTAGGATGCAGTATGTTAAGGAAAAAAAATGGAGACCCTTGAGGACATGCCTGGAGATGAGAACTGCATTGAGACACCCCTGAGTCAGCTGGTTCAGTGGTCTTGTTTTTTTGGTCCTGAGGAACCCCTGTATTGGCTGTTTTAAGTGTTTTTTTAATTGTTTTTTAGATTTTTTTTAGTTTAACAATACTTATTATTCATTATTTACTTATTAATGAACTATTAACATGGCTGTTCATTCACTACAACATAGAGGAACTATACTCTGGCTACTGTGGTAAACAGTGAACAAGTTGGTTATTTGCATACACATGTATATCTATACATATGGTGTGTCGGATGTTTGCTCCAGCCTAGCTGACCCAACAGCTCTCAATTACTCAGGGCTGAACATCGCTTTTACGCTGAAGGGTAGCAGACCCTGGATGTTAAAGCTCTTGGTCATGGCAGTGTACCTCATTGCATGTTCTCATGTCAGGATCTCAGTTTGTTTCAGCCTCAACTACGCTGTTCAGTTACCAGAGAGTGTGAGAGTGTTTTCACGGGAGCGCACCAAGGCCCAGCACCGCAGAGACGGGGAAGAGGGCGAAGCAGCAACCGAGGATGGAGCCGAACAATCGGCAGGAGAACAGAATCGTGGGAAAGGGCTGAGGACACACACATGCACCCAGAACCGTTCAAGCATACTTGATAACACTTCAGCACACGCCGGGCCAAACATTCACCTTTTCACACGATCATTCAAGGAATCATACGTAACTTCAATCAGGCCCTTTGCCACGATCTGCCCTCGTGTTCTTTTCCAACCCTGGCAAAAACCCTCTTTCACCTTTAGCCCTGAGTCACATGGTGTCTGCCTTTTACAGTACGATGTTAGCAGGCACGTGAGGCCACAGCAAAGCAGAAAGCCAGTGAGCCAGGGGGAAAAGGAATCTCTGTGTTGCGTAGAGCTCTTGGGCATCCCTTGTTGGGTGCATTTGTACTAATGCCTCATACTAAAGTCATGCCAAACACTACAATGTAAAAAACACACATTATATACGTATTCAGATGAGTCATCGAGTAAATAGATACAATTGAAGTATGAAAAGCATTCTTTTTTTTTTTCTCATGAATTGTAGCCCTCTCTAGAAATGTTAGTCGAGCTCCTTTGACTTCGAAGGATCACTGCGTTCACTTCTTCGAGTGAATTCAGTGTCTTCCCTTGGGTATCGGTTTTGGAGAGCTCCTGCAGATTCAGCAGGAGATGTATTTAAGTGTATAATTGCTGTACAGCAGGCCTTTAGATGGCACACGTTTCGCACAGACTCATTCAACTGGTTCAAGGGGGGAGGGCAGAATAAATTGGAAAGACAGTACTGTAAGATACGATTTGGCTTTGTTTCAACTGCGATATAGCAGGTGTCAGCACAGTTGCCCTGTACACCCATATAAGAGCATCATCTCTTTTAGGGCACACTGATGTTGAGGAGAATATACCTTTAAACATGGCGATGTTAAAAAAGTGTGTGTGGCAAAATATAAAGCTATGTCAGTAACTATCAATGTGGACACAAATATGCACTGAAGTATAATAGCACAGAAATATCTTCTCAGACCTCTTTTTTCCCCCCAATAACCTATTACAGGGCTTTGCAGCCAATAAGTGTGTATTACCTAAACCATTTTTTTTAAATATAAAAACAACATAGGGAGGTTGAAAAAGGATTCAAAAGGGAATGGTGGAGGATTCCTTGAAGGCTGTCTCTGCACTTTGCTCCTTCAGTCTTTGTTAAACACCTCTAATCTTTTTTGTGTTTGGAATGTTTTTCATATGATTTTCTACTTCCTCACAAATTTAGAAAACGTTGTGCTCATTTCTACTACAGTCCCTTCATTGTGTTTTGTTATCTCAAGTGCTGTCACAACCATATGGGGAAAAAAATACAATTATAAGTTAAGGCATGCTGTTGGAGCTTGCCTCCACTGGAGGGCAGTCTGTACTATAAAAATGGATTGTGTGGGTAAAACTGATTGAAGGTCAGTGTGCTTTTTTTTTTTTCTTCCACGCAGGCTGTAGTTTTGATTTGAAATTTGTAACAAAAGTGGCATAGCTGGGACGCTCTTGTGCCATATAAGCTTGCCGAAGGGAGATATATTCAGAACTGTGTCTTTTGGAAAAATTTGTGATTGTGTGCATTGTTAGAATTTACAGAATCATTAAAGGAATTTTAGGCTGAGGACTTCGTAAACATTATCATATAGTTCAATGAGTTACATAAAGAATGGTGGTAAATGTGGGCATATGCAAAGACCTGCCCCCTCTCCTCCATCATTCCCAGCAGGCTTTGCGCAAGTCCCGGGGACATACAGTATGCCCTTCACAAGTATTCACAGGTTCAATCACCAATACAGTATAATGCATTAAACACATTTCATAATGAAACATTCATATGTTATCTACACTCTCATACATAATCCCCCTCTATCAGTGCAGAGGGATTTGTTTATATCACATAACATATTTTAGGTTCATAATTTTCTCTCTGTACTGTATGTTTATTTCCAAAAATAAATCATGACTGTGTGTTTAGACTGTCTTAACAGATTTCCGGTTGACAAAACACACATCTCCTGCAGGAAATTGAGTGACCACAGATGAGAGAAGGAAAGAGTCGAAATGCGGGATGGAAAGAGATCATATCTGGAGAGAAGGAAAGGGGAGAAGTGAAAGAAAATAAGAGCATGTTTATCATATTGTGGATGAGGGGATGACAGAGCTGTGGGAGAAGCCTTCAGAGGGAGGATTCATACTGCAGGAGTTCATAAAGAAGTGGACCGTCCCTGTACCTGATGCCCACCGCATTAGGGCTGACATACTGAAGCACATTTATGGTCCTGCGCAGGCGCCGATCCACAAAGTGCGCATCCCAGGCTGGGTAACGTTTTCTGGGCATGTCTATCTTGATGAGTGGACCCTCAGGTCGGATGGGCCTACCAGCTGCATCCACAGGCTCTGTGGACCTCACCTGGAAAACTGGAAGGCAGGTGTCTGTGGCTGTTTCGTCTGAGTCCACATGTTCCCCTGCCAGACCCCGTGTTGGAGTGGCCTGGGAGCCACGGGGCCCTGGTGTGGGAGCCATTGGCTCAGCTTCAGGGGGTAACGGAAGGCCCCACAACAGCTCAGCACAGCAGGAGCTGGCCAGCACCCTCAGTCGGGGGCCCATGGGGTGTAGGACCCCGTAGTAGAGAACCATACAGGCCACACCTGAGGCAAAGCACAGGAAGACGCCGCAGAGGGCAAAAGAGGCATAGGCGTCAGTGGTGGCTGGGTCGCGATACGCATACCAAAGGGAGCTGAGGATGGCATTTTCTAACAGTACTACTGTGTAATAGGCCACCATTCTGTACCGTGTCCGGCCCTCTCGTACATTGAACCAACAGAAGACATAGACCACGGCCACCACCATGTTGAACAGTACCTCCTCCCACTTGGACATGCAGAAATCAGTGCCGCCATGGATGACCCAGAAAGCCATGGCACACCAATGGAGCACCACAAAAATGCCAAAGTAGATGTGGAAAACAGAGGCAAAGAGGGCAAAGGAGAGCACCCGTGAAGAGATGGTAAAAAGGCGCCAGAACAGATGCACCAGGGCACCTCTGTAACTCATGCTCTTCTTGTCGTCACGTGAATCACGCAGAAGCTTGTGGTAAGAGGCTAGCACCCATGCCAGGGACAGGAGGGAGGACACGGCAGAAAGACCTAGAGAAAATGAAAGGAGAGAGGAAACAAAAGCAGAGGAAAGCTAAGAATTAAAAAGATACTGACACCTACCGACAGATGGTTCTAAAAACATCCGAGAGAAGTTTCCAGTTTCATCTTTAAGCATGAATCATAACCTGAAGATTTATGGTTTTATCCTGGACTTGCTGCTGTTCCTAGCAAACAGTATGTTTTATTACATCCAAAGCAATCCATCACATTTTTTCAAAGGCATATTATTACCAGGATGATCCCACGTCATCCAGTCAACACAGTCTCCGTTTAGTGCACCAATTCAGTTTCCTTAAGACATATAATTGTACAGACAGCAGATATGTCGGAGCAGTAACCTGCTGCATGAAAAATGATAGAGTATTATCTGCAGAGCAGAAACATACTGCCTCTCTGCAAATGTATTGATGGCGTTTCTAAAGACACCCCAGCGGAGAAGGGTATCACTTGTTATGATTGAATTGCCTTCCTTGGGGAACTGTATTCCAAGAGAAAACTAGAATTGCAAAAGAGGTTTCAGTAACAAGAGTGGTGAGTGTTGGAAACCTGATACAAGTGGTGAAGACTGCTGGTAACACTAAATAAGCTGATATGTGAACTCCACAAAAAATGGACTGTTGCTTGGAGATTATGGAGGCATGTGACGACCTCGGTACGTGTTTGATGCATTACACACAAAAAAAGAAAATGTCTTGAACTGTCAGCAAAATATCAGAATCAAATGTTCCTCATGCACAGCCTTAGAGAAGCCCTTACACTGCAGCCACTCAGTCTTGTTGCTCTGGATCATGATGCAGAGCTGCAGCACCAGCTGAGGGGCGCTTTCTAAGAAAGTCTCCAGCAGCCGCAACATGTTGACATCGGCATACTCGTACATCATAGCCCAGTAAAAACGCCGCTGGTTCTCCTTCTGCCGGTGGCTTTGAATGCCGAGGTACATCGTGCGGATGTATCTGCAGAGAGAGAGAGAGAGAGAGACAGAGAGAGAGGTGGAGGAGGTGAAGAATTAGACAGTTCCAGCGTTCAAGTCTTTTACGGTTTACACAATAATAAATACTTTACATTATTTATGCAAAACAGGCAAAAATGTAAGTATGAAATCACTTTTTTTGTCAACACTAGAGGGCATTCTTAGCAGCACTAAAAAAGGGAAACATATCTACATGCTTTACCAGCAATATATTGATGAGTTCTGTGCCTCAAGCTAACTTTTGCTAGTCTTTCTCAGAGCAGTGCGCTGTAGAGTTAAAACTGATAAAACAGAAAAAAAGAAGGAAAATAACCATGGTAACCTATCCTAACAGTCTAAGAAATTCATTGCTTATTTTATTAGGCACAACTGTTAAATCTAATACACCACAATCCAATACAACATTAATACAACTTTATGAAGTTCCTTCAATTTCAGTTTTTGTAGATATGATCGTTTGTTTTTTATTATTGAGGTCATATTGGGTTTATATTTATATTACACAGAGAATATGTTAATGGGGTGGACCCAATATCACAAACACATTTAAAGATAATGCAGGTAAGAACCGCTCGCTGTGATCTAATAATAAACAAAGTAACATTATCACTTTTTGACAATTACAGCAAAAAATAGAATCACAGGTGCATCTAAATACATTTTTGGGTGACTATGCTGTATATCCAACTGTGTAATCACATAATCAGCTCTTAATGTGGAAAATTCGATTTTCAGATTGCTAACAGATTAAGTAGACTTTAATGGTTCAAATATTTAATGGATCTTGCAAAACCTTGTGAATTTTCAGTGATAAAATTGTGATAAAACAAATAATCAAACAAAAAGAATGATTTGTAGCATAGACGGAGCCCTGTCTAAAGCAGAAAAACACACCACTAGTATGATTGCATTGAAAACGCATGATCATCTCTCTGGCCTTCAATGGTGCGGTGATCGAACTTGTTATGAAAGTAGGACAGGATAGTAAGCAAGGCAATAATAATAATAATTCTATGTCTGCACATGACTCATATTGTCAGCTGGTGCAGTGGCTACTTTCATGACTGAAGGGGTTTCATAATAGTGAAGTGACTCTGATGAAGCCGGAGAATTAGGTAATGCAGCTGAGATGTGGAAGGTAACTGAATCTCACTTCTGGTGCAATCATACCATGCCACGTTCAAATTATAATGAGATTTCAGAAAGTTTTCCAAGTTCAGCCTTGTATGAGCTCACTGACATCCCTACTGTGGTCAGGAACGTCTCACAACATGCTTAAAAATCCTCTGTGGAAATATCAATCCACCCAACAGAACAAAAAAAATGTAAAACAACAAAATCAAAGCAGGGCTGTTTCTTCTTTCTAGAAAAAACTGTTATCATAAATGACTTTGACAGTTATAGTGGTTTATAGTTATCTTAACAGTCACTTCCTCTATTGCATATTGGGTGGTAGCTGCAGGGTCTATCTGCCTGAGCTGGCAGAGTGGCCAGATAAATCCAGCACTTGATGTGAAGGCAGTCAACCGAGGACAATAGTGTAGCAAGGACAGAAATAGACTAGACAGTAGCACTCCCCCAAACAAACAGAGAACCAAAGGATCTAAATGCAGCTCCTAAAAGTGAGACCCAAATTCACTGCAGCGTAACAAACACAACCAGAAAATGCTTATGAGTGGTTTTCAGCATAATTAGCTTTTGCATTTGGGTACTGGGTAAGAGATTGCTGTTTAATTTGAAATGCGGCTGAGAACAGTGCACTGTAAAGAATGCGTTTGTCAAATAGAGTCTGACTGATTTTGGTCACTGTTTTGAAGGAGATTCCTCCTTACCATAAAACTCCAATTAAGAGACAAGACTTTCAGTTAAATGTGAGAACACTTAATATACATATGGTACATAATTACTTGTGCTCAAGCTATAATTGATGACCTCTATATATGCTTTGTTTCCCCGAAATGACAATATGATTATCCTCCAGCATAAGGATCTGTGTAGCAAAATGAGGGTGTAGATACACAACTTTATATCTCAGGATAGGGGTCTTTGGCCCATCAAATGTAGCAATGTAGCAATATTTTAACATTCCTTTAGTAAAACCTGACTTCTTAGTGGACGTCTTGACTCGCTCTTTCACTACATGACACAGTTTCCATTTTTTTTCAGGTCTTGCTGTTTTAACACAGCATAATCACTGTCTTACTGTAGGCCATCCCAAATTGTGCTGCAATTGTATGGCCAGTACTTTGTTATATTACCTTATTCCACTTTATAAATCTGACATATGTACATGACATTAGACAGCTAATAATGCTACACTATTTAATCTGCAAAGAGGAGATAAGGAGGAGTTCAGTATGCATATTATGCATATTAAAACCAGTGTATGAGAAATGTATGAGAAACATTAAAAATGTCTGCTTTTTCTGCTATTTTTGGTCTTTTAAAAATGAAAATATTAGGAATATTTAATCATATTTTGTAATTTATACCCCAATAAACAAAACTTTTAATGATATATTAATGATGCATTTTCACTTTGGCTAAAACATAACTGACAGCGCAGGACAGAAAATCTTAATCTGCAGACTTTAGACACTAGCTGTATAATGAGGTACATGTTCATGGTTCAACAGTAGGTTTCTATAGGTAGCTCATACTGTCATTAGCAGAATTGAAAATGTGGTTGATAAATAGAATAAAAATGGCATAAAACATACATAACCATGAAATACGCATACAGTATAAAGTTTTTGAACTTACTGTAATAGATCTGTTCTGTTCTTAAAGTTGTTATATAAAGCCCTTCCATGCAGTGGGATTGCATGGAGTAATGGAGTAAAGCAGAGCTAGATCTGGCTTGGCAAGGAAATTAGGAGCACAGGGATGAAGGTTTTTCTCAGGACAGTGGATAAGAGGAACAACAGAGGGGCAAAATGGGCAAGTTTTTTGGCATCAATAGCTCTGGGCTGCAAGAGGCACCATTATATTCAGAGGTAAAGGCTGGCATTCCGTGACATTTTCTGTGAGACTGGTAAATGTCAGATGGAACAAGTCAACCCCACTCCCTCACTAATGACATGCCACAGAGACCTACACAGGCCCTTTGTCTCCATCCCCCAGTTTCCATTAGCCTGTGTTCCATAGATACGTCTCACTAGTTTGTAGTGCCACCATCAGAAACAGTAATCTTCATGGCCTTCATAGCTTGTGCACTTAAAAAAATCTAGAAATGAGCAGCTGTGGTTAGCCACAGCAGTGTTTTAGCTAAATGCTACTGCCAGCATGCTAACATGAGTGAAATAATGCTAGCAGACTGATGCTAAACAGGGTCACCATCACAATTTAGCATTGGCACTTTAATACTAGTGGCACTAGTCATTAAGGTTGTGGTTTTCCTTTTTTCTGTGAGACATATTGTGGCACCACAGTGGTGCAGTGATTAACACTATCAGCAAGACTCCGCTGGAGCCTCCCTGTGTTGGGTTTACTTGTCTGCGTGGGTTCTCTCCAGGTGACCTGGCTTCCTCCTACAGTCCAAAGACATGCATATTATGTTAACTAGCGATTCTAAATGGACAATATGTTTGAGTGCTTGTCTGTCTCTCTGTTTTAGCCCTGCAATGGACTGCCAACCGTCCACTGTGTACCCCACATCTTGCACTGTGAGAGCTTGGGTAAGTTCCTGACTAAAAATGGAGGTCAAAACTCCAGTCCCTGAGAAACAGCTTAATTACGCATGCTAGTTGAGCTTCAGTTTTTGAAAAATGACCAAAACTGAGGAAAATCTGGGTCAACAAAACAAAACATGTCAAAGAAAATATTTAATGAAAAGGTTAAAAAAAAAAAAAAGTATGACACATTTTAATGCCCAAGGACAACAGTTGACAGGTGACAAAGTACAGGTAGAAATAATCACTTAGAGCAGACACTCACAGGGGTGAGAAAACAAAGCAAAATTGGAAGCAAAAATGTTAAAAGAAAGTGATTATCTAACTAAACTAAGTGACAATAAAAATTAAAGATTGGACCTATAAAAAGCCACAGACAGGATGTGTAGGAAACAAAGAAATGGAAGAAAAACTACAATAATGGGACAGGAACTAAAAAGAAACTAAATGACAATATTTTAGCCCTTAATTTATTTTTAGACTGCTTCAGCACGTCTAAGGACACAAAACTAAACCACATCTGTCATTTACTCTCGTCTGCTGTTTTCGTTTCTCAGAATAAACTCATACTGCCTCGGATTCAGCAAAAAAACTTGTAGAGTTAAACACTTTGGGTTTCAGGGCTGTCAGAAAAATCCAAGCTCACTTCATCATGTATCCAACACACACACACACACACAAACACATAGCACGTTCCCTTCCTACAATCTCACACACATCCTGCGATTGTGATGCATACTGTTAACACTCCCACTGTGCCTTTTCAGATGTAGTAACACACAAACGTCTTCTGAGAAAAAAGCGTGCGCATACACACAAAGATGGATACATGATTGCGCACACATACTTGTCAGCACGGTAGGTAATAGGGGGGGATTTCCTTTCTTTTTCCAGGCACATTTGTCAGACGGATCTATCTCTGCCCCTCTCTCCTCGTCCCCTTCCCTTCCTGACCCTCTCTCCATTTACGCTGGGGTACTCCTCGAGTCCCTGATGCGTTTTCCTCTCCCCTCCTTTCCCTTTTAGGTCCATAGCTCCTCTACAGGGCTCCTCATGAATTATTTGTGGTGAGATCATAGCGATCACTCATGGCTCGTTAGGCAGCGTACGCATGGCCTAACAGCTCAATGCGAAGCCGGGGTCATGTTCCAAGACCAGCTGTCTGCTATTGCTGTCAAAGTGCAGGCAGCCATTAAAAGCTCCCATCACCATGGCACGTTGCACCCATGTATACAACAGAGGTGTGGACTCGAGTCACATGACTTGGACTCGAGTCAGACTCGAGTCATTAATTTTATGACTTTAGACTTGACTTGAAAAAATGTTCTAAGACTTGTGACTTGACTTGGACTTTTACACCAATGACTTGGGACTTGAATTGGACTTGAACCGGTTTACTTGAAAAGACTTGATATTTCACCCCAAATATAAAATTTAACATGCATATTATATAGAGATTGAAAATGTGACGTCATTCACAGGTAGAACCGCAAAGGATTCTGGGAACTCGTGGCAAGCGGTACTAGCGCACGCAGGCTTTCAATTAAAATCAGTCACACAGCGATAAAAAGAAACACAAAAATGTCAAGAAGCTGTTGTATTATTAACTGCAATAGCCGGTCGCATGACAGCCACGGGAAGCCGACGGGTAAAGAGATCGGTTGTTATCGGATTACGTCGTGGAAGAGAAATTGTTCGAGCCATGTTTCCGAAGTAACAAAGAGGCGACTGGATTGCAGCCATTCAAAGATCAAATATAACGTCCTAGAACACTCCAGCTCACAGGTTAGTCTGCTCCAAGCATTTACACAAAGGTCAGTCTGCTGTTGTAGTTAATGCGTCATTTTTCTTAACATAATTGGTGATATAGGTTACAAGCAAGTCTGGCGCTGAACAGAAATTGTGCGCTATGCTCCTTTATTTATTGTGCATAAATAGTGAATTGTCCTGACAGAATATTGCGTTTCGCTTCTGTTATTATGGTACACTGACAAAAACACATACTTTTATTCACAGGATAAAACAGGTTTTTTGTATCACTAATTGCCCAGTACGATTACAGCATCCAATATTATTGTCACTGCTACATTTCTGTGATGCTACCAGAAATTATTTCCACTACTAATTAATTACCGTTGAGCTCAAAGGTTATATTAATAAACGGTTAACGAATGTGTATTTATGACGACGATTTGTGAGACTGGTAAACTTATGATAGGTACGATGGTCTTTACTTTCTACACGGTGCATTTCAAGGTCCTGCACCCATCCGTCGGTAAACTGTACCTGGGCTTGTTGCAGTGACCGGAAGTTACTAAACTTCATGAGTGTATGCACTCACTCCAAGAACCGTATAATTATAAATATGCATATAAATATGCTACAATGAGATAGCTGACTTCATCTAACTAGCAAATGTTTTCCAGGCTACGTTGGTGATACAGTTTTTTTTAATGTGTATGATATTTTTGTCATGCGATTTTAAAGCTGGTCCTACAACCGCATCCAAGAATAACATGCAGCGTATCTCAGAACTGTCGGTGAAAATTATTCTTGGAGCTAAGTTTAATTGAGCTGCATTTTAAAGAGGTGCAATTTCACAATTTGTGTATATTTTCTAAGTTCACTATTTTGTATGTGTTGAGAAAAACACAGATTTTAAAATTACATGGTCTAACATTTACATTTAGCATAACTGCAACATTATTTTTTCGTTTGTTTTTTTTAAAGACTCGAAAGGACTTGAAATTCAAAGTTTCAGACTTGTGACTTGACTCGGACTTTTACACCAGTGACTTGAGACTCGACTCTGACTTGCCTGACATTACTTGAGACTTGACTTGAGACTTGAGGATAAAGACTTGAGACTTACTTGAGACTTGCAAAACAATGACTTGGTCCCACCTCTGGTATACAATCACAACCACGAGGTCTTTCTACCTTTTAAATATACTAACCAAACCAAGACGGGAGCGCTAAAGGACAAATCCAGACACTGAACTGTATTATTTGTATGACATCTTGAGATCAGAGCATGAGCTGCTGTAAGAGATGGGTGGAATGACAAACCCACACCATGTGGAAGACTTGGCTGCGTTTTTCCTCCTTCTCCTCCAAAGTCATTGACCACTGAGTCATCCAACCACCCTTACACTAATCTCTCGAGAGTGCGGTTAAAAGGATCACACACAAACACACACGCACCTTGCCAAGTTTAACAGCATCTGTCTTCTCAGTCATGCTCGTGGGAAGGCTCAGCAGCTCAGGCTGTATTCATATCTTGTCATAGGCTGATTCATAAGACAATCACAAGCAGCATGAAGCAGAGCTCATGCATCAGCTGAAACAGGTGGGATTCTTGCAGAACACTAAGCACAGGGGACATGTAACATACGCAAAGTCTGTGGGTATATAAAAAAGTGTGTGTGTGTGTGTGTGTGTGTGTGCGTGTGTGTGTGCGTGTGCGTGTGTGTGTGTGTGTCTAAAGTGGAGGCAATGCCAGCTGCAATGAGTCACACCCTGAGTCACTCCATGGGGCCACACATCGACTCTCAATGAGGCTTAAACCTCCTTTATCAGAGAGTTTTACACCTCTATTCCTCTTGCTTAATATCTTTACTTTTTATGCCTTTATCTCTTTTCAGAACACTTATACACTTTCTTCTGGGATGGGATTAAGTTTTCTTCTGTTCTAGGCAAAGTGGTTATAACACGTACTACTTCTTCCAGCACCAGCCTTCATGAATTTAACTGTAGAAAACGTCCCATTGCGAGTCCATACTTTCACAATATTACCACAACCTTGAAAATTCAGTGTATGTTGAGACCTGTTATAACAACCTCAGTAAAACTCTCAAATAGCACTTGCAACAATTATTTAATAATTAATCTATTAATTAGCCGACTGACAGAAAATGAACAAAGCCTAATCACTGTACTGACTAATTATTATTAGATAAAAATGGTCTTTAAAAAAACAACAACAACAAAAAGAAAAAAATGCCAGACATTGCAGTTTTTTGAAAGGAAGATTTACTGATTTTTTTTTCTCTTTTTCCATTTCAGGCTTGCAGAAGGTGCTGGAGGTAATCCCAGCTGTTATAGGGTGAGAGGCACTGTACACCCTGGTACACCCAGGTCACCAGCCTGTCACACCACTACTACAGAGAGACAGACAGCCACTGTCACTCACATTCACACCTACAGCCAACTTAGAATCACCAATTAACCTGAAAGTACCTGCAGAGAACCCACACAGGCAGAGAGAGAACATGCAAAGAAAGAAAGGTCCACATAGATTCAAAGCCCTTAAACAAACAAAGAAACAAAAAACAAGGGGGCTTTAGACTAAAACTTGGTTTTGGATGATGGTGATGTTGTTTACTGTTAGATAAAAAAGTACTATAACATCCATCCATCCATCCATCCATCCATCTTCTTCCGCTTTATCCGGGGCCGGGACACGGGGGCAGCAGCCTAAGCAGAGAAGCCCAGATCTGCCTCTCCCCAGCCACCTCCTCTAGCTTATCCGGGGGAACACCAAGGTGTTCCCAGGCCAGCCGGGAGATATAATCTCTCCAGCGTGTCCTGGGTCTGCCCCGGGGCCTCCTCCCATTGGGACATGCCCGGAACACCTCACCCAGGAGGCGCCCAGGAGGCATCCTTGTCAGATGCCCGACTCACCTCAGCTGGCTCCTTTCGATGTACTATAACATAACAATTTATTTTTTTGTTCAGTTTATCTCTTTCAGCTTGTACATCCTTCTGGCCTTTCTAACTTTACTGGACAACCTTTCCTATCATACAGAAAACTGAATATTGTAACTGAAGACTCAAAGTCACACTCAGACTTTCACAGAATTTTCTCGTGTGTGTGTTTGTATATGTATGTGTGTGCAAAAAAAATTGTGGGCCTCATTATGAACACATATACCAACACTAACTCCAGAAAAATAGTTTTGGGAATGCACAAAGTGATGTAACACACACACAATCTCTTCTTTACCACAGTCGCATACCGTATGTGAGCACAGGGATGGATGCTTCTGTCTTGCACAACATCTCACGGAGATGTCAGCAGGGGCAACAAACAGATAGCTGTCTATGTATGATTGGCTACATAGCATTAGCATTACTTCTAGTCAAGCATCAGAAGTAATGCTTGACTTCTGAAGGAAAACATTATGCTTTCACTCTACCAGTTAGGTCAGTACGGGTCTGCTCGTTGCTCAAGGACATTTAAGGAGGCTGTCTTCTGAATCAGTCAGTTTTCTTTTTCTTTTTGCCCTTTCCAGTCAATGGAAGTGTCACAACTCTGGCAGGAGCTTAACAGTGATGTCAGTGTTGTGTTATTCATCAGTTACCAATTTGTAGCATGCCAGTGAAAACTGTTACAGCAAACATCTCTTCCAGTCAACATTTTAGCTTCCAGTAGGGAAAAAAGAAAAGGGGTCAAAATGTTGTTGTTTTTTAAATGTTAACATTTCCAGCACTTATAGGATTTTTGCACTTTCCAGAAACACTTTGTGGTTCAGTGCGGCTCAACTTTACAGCATACACTGATCCTATATCAGATATGTATTTATCCTCCTTAGGGTGAAGAATAGCCCTGGATGAAAAGCTGGTAGAGTTGAGTAGAGATGAGTCCCACAAGCGAGTCAGATACACTTACATACAAACACACACCGATGTGTGACCAGTGTCTTCGGGTGATTCTGACACTGAGAGGTGCTGGAATTTTGAATGGAGACCAGGTTGACATGATGCAAGCTGAAAGCGACGGGGAGCGGCAGGCTGAGATGCGAGACGCTTTGTCAACTCTGCTCCGGCTTGTCAGTTCTTAGAGTTTCTAATGGTTAACCAGCTCTGACGTTTCGACTAAATGTTATCGCTGTAATTGTAACACGTCTCACACACACACAATGTTTCATGTGGTCCGTTTGTGATTTACGAGGAATTTCTTTGATTTTTGAATTCATTTTGTTGGATCAAAACTGGCTTTAGTTGTCTGAGTTTAGTCATGAAACTGAAGACAAAAACAGCGGATGCTCACAACAAATCATTCTTACTGTTTTTTCAGTCCAGTGAGAGCAAATGTTCAGCATCCAGCAATTGGCCACCACCATCATATCTGTCATTCATTATTACAAGTATTGAAACCTGGCAATAAATTCTCAACAAACTTTACGTGACGGCTACATAAAGTCCAGTTCCAGCAGTAATACAATCAGTTTGAGCTCTTTGTCTTTGTATCTGGATTAATTAGCCAACAAAATATTTAACAATACAGTTACTTGTTGTAAATTACAGAAGGTTTGTGTTTTACAATTATGGCATGTAGCCTCACGGTTAACTCTGGGTTTTCTATACTGCACAGGTAGCTCACTTTTTAATGAGATGCATCGCCATGGTAACTAATGCTACAAACCTAGTTCCAGATTAGAGGTCAGCACTAAATCACCACCTACTGACCAATAAGTGCTCAAGAAAATACCATTACCATTCATCCATGGATACCATACCATCCATTCCTGGATCATCCCTTGGACCTCTGGGCGTGAAGTTTTTAAATAGCGACTTATGTCTTTGTCTTTCCCTGATAACCATCAGTAATAAATATATATACTTTTCCTATTAGCTCCAAACTATTTTACAACAATATTATTGTTCTATAAACATTAAACAGGACATGTACACTGTACTTGTTGAGCTTATATCATATTTGCACACAAACATATGATAACACAAACATGAATATTCACAAAAGTGTATATTTGAATACAGTTTTTATATTTAATCTTTACTTTTAGACTGTTAAACACTAATGAGTGTGCAGCTGAGAGAATAAAAAGTAAAATAAATTAAAATTATTTAATCATTATAATTTCTAAATATTTACTATATATTATAATTAATCAGATTTTCATTTGTGTTAATGACAGTCTTTTAAATGAGAAAGTCAGTATTTTTGCTTAGGTTTTAGTCCTAGATTCTAGGACTACATTAAAGACATAGGATGTAAGTTTCTAGTTTCTAGTTAGCTTGTTAGCATTCATGTAGCTAATGACTCCAGCTCATTAACCTGCCCTTGTTCTGTAATAAATTGGTATTGCTATAAAAACCCAAACTGAAACTTAGCACCCTCAAAACTATTAATGAAAATGTATTATATTGTGGTTCTTTACTTGTTTTCCAGTTATGAGTCCAAAATAAAAAAATCTGCATCTTCTGGTCCTCTTAGTAAGATGTAAGTTCTATTTTGTCATGATGCCATCTGACAACTGAGGAAGCCTAAGGTGATGTACCAGAGATATACATAAAATAAATAAATAAAAAATTGGTCAGATAAGCATATTATCTACTGCAGCTCAAGTTTAGTCCGTTAACTTTATAATTTATATGTTTTAATTAACCTAATGAGCAAGCAATTCTGCACATCATAAACACTAATTGTTACGTTTAACCATCAGAGCTTTGCTATTTTTTGGTGGTACCTTTGTGCCATTTTGCGTAGGTTTGGAGGGGGCATGCAGCTAATGCTAAGGTTGACGTGGATTTTGCTATGCAGAGGTCAACCGAACATCACAAATGGGAGACGCATGGAAAAACATCGAAGATAAAAACATATAGCCTAAAGGTACAGATGGTTGCTGCACTGAATGTTTTTATTTGTTTCTAACAATGGAAGATAAACCTACTCAGTCTCATTTCAGCTCTTTCCACGTTATAGACTATGTGCACGTTAGCATATGCTACTTCCGGTGCGGAAACTCATGTGGGGAGCTTTGTTTCCGGTGTCCTATTCGCGCCCTGTTTACGGTCCAAAACAAGTTAAGCAAATGAATGAATCAAGCGGCAATTCACATTTCTATAGATGTCTCGGGCATTTACCCAATATATCTGTAAATGATGTTCATCGACTTGTCGATATTTTCCCCCGTGCCTCAGAGCAAAAGAGAAAAGGGATTCAAATGTTATATTTCTCAGTATCTGTAAACAGCGGTCCCTCGTTTATTGCGGGTGTTATGTTCTAAAAATAACCAGCGATAGGTGAAATCAAGTAGCCAATTTTATTTTTTGACGGTGCAAAACGTTTCGTGGACATCGTGGACATACAGCACTGCATTTCAGAGTCACACTGCTAGCGATCGATGCAGCAATTCTGTACTGTATAGTGTACAGGAGAGACGTCACGGAAGAGATCGTCTGCAGCAATCAGGACGCAGGACACAATGTGATGTAAAAAAAAAAAAAAGCATGCAAACTTGCACTAAAAAATCCACGAAACAGCGAGGTGAAAGGTGAACCGTGTTATAGCGAGGGACCACTGTAATTTTGAAGGTAAGTCACAACATACGCTTCATAAATACTAATGTACAGAAACCAGCAATCGTTCATTTTTTGTGTGGCTTTTTTCACGGTTTGTTAACATGCTGTGTAGGTGTGTACTTGACTAGCTGATATCGACATAACGGGGAAACATCTGGTTTGACTATTCTTCACCTGTAGTTTGAATGCTGAACATTTGCTTGTTTAAATCATAATAACTGTCACTATACAGAGATGTGCTTCTGAATGTGGACGATGTGTCTTCTGCATGCAGTAATGCAGTTCTGCTTGTGTTGAGTGATGTAAACAACTGATCGATCTAAACTCTTTAAACGTCAAAACTGATCATTAGATTTTTTATGACACAACATTGGCGAGTGTTCCCACCTTCTCCTCTTTGTAACTTAACGCGATCTTTCCGTTTTCGAGTTTTGGACATGATTTTGGAGTATATCTTCGCAGTAGTGATTGACCGCAAAGTAAAGCTACCGGAAATGTACAACCCCACATCCGGTCTCAAACCAGGAAGTTAGCATTTTCTCGTGCACAGGGTCCATAAGTTCGCCATTCTCCCTGGCTTTGCCGATGGATCAACAACACCACAAGAATGTCCCACAAACCACCTGTTTGTGACACTGCCCCCTGGTGACAATAAAAAGCAAAAACATGTAAATGTTCAACCAATTAAGAACTTCTTGGCTTAATATAATAGCTCCCCCTTCTGATAATGCAACGTCTGCATGAATGTCCATTTCATGCTTTGGAGAGGCAAAGCATGAAACAGACAAGGTGGACTGGCATGTCTATTACACATTTTGACGTGACACTGGATTGAAATGTTGGTCCGTACAGCTGTTTGTAGGTGACCACTATAAAACCACATTGGATCCTTTAGTAGTAGAGTGATTTACCAGATATAGTTTACAAGGTGAAAAATCTTCTTTCTGTTGTCTCTTAGGCATCCTCCACAACAGAAATAGAGGTAGTTAGCATTGCTCAGATGTAACCCAGCACAGACTTCTATTAGAAACACAGAAGTACAGTTGTTACATGGTGACAGTATCGCGGGTGTACGAATAAATTCATCATATGCCACATGATAAGATATGAATGTTTCACCAGCCCTCCCCCTTCTATCTTTCCCATACTGTCTTAGATGTCTACATTACTTTCTGTGCTAAAAGTTAGACACCATCTGAAATATGAAACCAGGGGATGCTTGGTTTATTCTAGCTTTAAGAACTGGCTGCAAATCTTCTAAACAAACACTAAAATGTGAAGAAAAATCTTTCTTACAACGTTAAACCCTTGGAACAAAACCAACTTTGCGCTGACTTTAATCATGTATATTAGCGTTCCCCTCTGCTATACACATTCTCTTTTCCTTTCTGTGCAGCCAGTCATTTGTCACCATTAGCAACAGTCCTCAGGTACCCCAACCCAATAAGCTGTGATCATGTGACATGGTGCAGCCACTTAGATTAAAGGAAAGCAGAGAGAAGGGGGTAAAATAAGAAACAAGACAAAGGGTTATAAGGTGACCATGTTTGGCAGACGAGGAGGCGAAAAAGGAGCAATAGGAGAGATAAGAGGAGGAAAGGTAAGAGAAGAGAAAGAGATTTGGTCACCTTGCCTTCAGGATGGATGCCAGCCAGAGATTCAGAGTGATAATTTGAGGTCAGTAATGGACGAAAGCATGACAAGGATAAGGATGTGCAGATTCAGCTACTGATTGCTTCAGCATCCATCAACAGCACCGGGGCTCTCCAGCATTCAGATGGTTGATCAAATGAAAGGAAGGCTTAATTAAATCAATTAGTTAATTCAATCAAAACTACATATTTCAGCTTTAAAAATGATCCAATGCAGATTAGAAAAAGACTAAAAGCGTACAACAAATGTGCATCCTTGAAGCAGCGTGAAGTGCCAAATCTAGAAGTTCTATAATTTATCCATAATTCCTCAGAAACATGGTGATAATCGGTCCAAAAGCTGCCACACAAGCTGTTAAAAGATAAATAAAGAAATAGACATGAATGCTCACTATTAATTAGTGAATCATTGGGATTTTTTTTCCAGTACTGCCTTAAAATAGCAACAAATACAAAATTTTGCATTTTTACCCCTAGCAAAACCATTTAGCTCATCCATAGTTGCTTTTTCATTTGTTTTTGACCTCTTAAAGATGAAAGCGTGAGCTGCAGGGATATTTCAGAAAGACCTCAAACTCATTACAAATTGCAGCTGATATCACAGCTCTTCATGTCAAAGGTCCTGTTGAATTTTAAAATAAGGCGCACACACACTCACACGTGTTGCTATATGAGATCCACATCAACTGATGACAATTTTGATGTTAGGAGCTTAAATAGTAGGACAGGGAGTTCTTTGAGTACAGTAGTTTGTTACTCTGTATCATTTTCCTACCTCAAACTGCCTTTTTAGTGGGAAGCACCCTGACAGCTTAAAGCGAAATCCCGCTTTACTCTCCCTTTCCCGCGGTCTGTATTTCAGTCTCCTCGCCCCTCCTGCACTGTTCTTGTGGCTGATCTACAACTAGAGGACAAGCGAGATTATGTACGGATTAAGAAGAAAGGCCTGTCCCACTTGCTTTTCAGGGACCCAAAAAAGGCCCATGTGGAGGCTGGCTTTCATTCAGCATCTGTGCCTCTGACACTTGAAGTTCACGTGTATTGCTCTTAAGACTATAATTAGCAGGGCTGGCTTATGGTGTTTAAATGCTTCCTTGACTTAGTGACTGATTGAGAGTTCCCCATGTAAATCTACCAGTACTATCCCATACTCAAGAAATAGACTTCACAGCAGTTTTTAAAAAAAAAATATTTAATATATTTTTTTTTTTTAATTATTCTGGGCTTGCTTGCAGTTTAGGTGGCATTTTGCATTTTTCGAGTCCCAAAGATAATGCAAGAATGAAGGCGAGAGTCAAGTCAGCATGCAAAGAGGAAAAGAGGGGTGGACACGGGGGCTGAGGCCGTGGAGATAACACCGAGCGAATGGAAAGAGAGCGGCCAAGAGGAAGGGAGAGGATAGAGAGAAGTGACAGTGTGATGTAGTGACAGAGGAAGTGCAAGAAGGCGAGCAGCAGCCAAAGTGGCAAGACAAAGACACAAGGAAAAGCTACATGAGGTAGAAAAGAACCTGGGGAGTGAGAGGACAGTGAGAGGAGAGGAGTGAGAGAGAATGAGACCCAGGAGGTAAACTAATCACTGAGCACGCAATGCAATTTTCTGGCTCTGTGCCTCCACCCCGTCATACTCCTCCCTCCTTTGCACTCCCTCCCACCATGCACCCCCCCCCCCCCCCCCTCATCTCGGGGGCTCCTTTTACTATTCCGCTCACACACGCTGTCTCTCGCTCCTCTATCTATCAGGCTGTACCATTTCACTGTCCCCCCTCCCCTCTCTCTTCTGTAGTACCGCTCTGTAATTCCCTTTGGCTCCCAAAAATGGATTGATCCACTCTGGCCATCAGCATTTCAAAAAATATGCTGTGGATGAAGGAAGAGGGGCTTCTAATGGAGCGACTTGGGTGATTCTGTATCATGTTTAAATGGCAAAATGTATTATTTAGTGCTAAATAAGGTTTGGGGGGGTTTTAGGTGAGGGCTGTTTTCTTCTTTCTGTGATACGGCTTGTTTGTGATAAATCGAGTGATTGTGGAAAATACAACAACAGGAGAAGGGAAAAAAATGATGTAAAACAGCATCTGTGCATGTGTGTGCGTAGAGTGTGTTTTCCCCCAGGCGAAGGAATTTAGGAAACGTTTGATATCGCAGCAGTAAAGGTTTAAAGTGTCTCGAGTCTCTCTCCCGAGAGCGGCGGCGGGCGGCTGCCTGCCTCACTGTTTTGCAGCGCCTTGATGATGATGATAGATGTTCACTCCAGACATGCAAATACAGCAGGCAGCTCCATAGAACCGCGCACATGCTCCCACTCACAAACACACACACACGCACACAGGCACACACATACCAGCTCATATGAATGCTTAACTATAATCAAGTCATCCATTTATATATTAATCTTCCATTTATGTGGAAATAACCCAGAGAAAATGCAGAAAGCTCCCGCTCACAGCAGTCTCAAACCTGCCTTTTTTTCAAAGTCGCGCGGGATGAAAAGCAATATTAGTCATATAACGTGTTAATTTGAGAGATAGGAATGCTTTCTCAAGGAGAAAGGTGTAAATGTGTGAGGAAAGAGCAACTCATTATTGACATGCACTATGTCACCTCATTCATCACAAATGAAACTGCTCTCACACTGCTGAGGCACACAGGGACACACAGCCATACAGGTATAATGTTTATCATAACGCAACAAAATGTAGACATTGTCTGTTTCGCAGACAAATGCACAAAAAAACGCGTTCATATTCAGACAAATTCAACTTCAACTTCGGCACAGATCCGCATATCCTTCCCTGAAACATGTAATTAAACCCTTAAAAAGCCACCTAAATACTTGCACAACTACCATCCTTACTTTCAAGCAATAAAAAGCCCAAACGTACACACACAGACACAGTAACACACACACACACGCGCGCGTTCACACGCGATCAGATTTTTACACCAGGCTTCACACCATCACACAGCGCCACTATGGGAAAGCCCTGAGCCCCATTGCTAACCTGAGGGGATCTGGTGACACAAGGCATATGTGTTAGCCTCAACTGCTACTCTGTGACAGGCCCATTGAGTATAACTTGTTGTGACAGATCAAAATATCTGCCTTGCAGGTGCAGGGAAAAAGACAGACAGACAGAGAGAGAGAAAGTGAAAGAGAAAGCATATTACATTGTCATCAAAACAAAAAAGGTGTTTTAGTCATACTGGAGCGCTTTCAGGTTACCAGTAGGTACTATTGCAGTTGGGCACAGCAGACTGCGATGCAAATAGCTACTGACAATGAGGAAAAAATTAAAAGTCATCACAGTTCCCACAGAGCTGCAGTGGGGAAAAAAATCTCTCCTGCCTTTTGCAGCATTTTCTCCCCTCATAAACAGCTTCCTCCCATCACCCAAAATTTTTCTAACACAATATGATATAAATCCTCTGAGACAGTGGACTAGATTCATGGTGTCAGCTTTTCCAGCTCTTAAAAACGCTTGCACACAAACACACACAGGGAGGCAGTCATAACACGCATGTACAGCTGAGATTGGGAACTCCTGGGTGCCTTTGCATTTCTGGGCTATTGGGGGATGTAGATGGATGATAGGAGGAAAAAGATGTGTGTGTGTGGTGGGGGGGATGGGCCAAAATCGATAGTGGTATCCTGAGAACCCATCCTTTCCTCAATGAATCTATGCAGGGGAGAGTGGATGCTGACAGGACAAAGCCACCTCCAGACGCTAGAGCGAGGCCTCATCCCCATCTAAGGTTCTTTTCATCAGTGCACTGGAGTTACTGATTGGCCGTTTGAGGAGACGCAAACATCCCTTGCAGTCAATAAAAGCAGTGTCTGTGATTGCAGCTGTATCTGCTTGTCTCTGCCTCAGAGCTAAAAAGGGCTGAGATGTGCGATAAGACACACACACTGTGATGAAAATCGTGCACAAATAGTGAAGCTTCGCCGATGCGTTGATGATATGACAAGAATGATCTATGTGTGTTTTTTTTAATTGGGTACAGTAGCTTGATAACAGTGGTTTAACTTCACCGGGATATAAAAAACAAATTCTGACAAGTAAAATGTTTGGACATTTGTAGAATAAAACATGCAACACAGCTGTGAGCTGGTTGACTATCAAGGTGTGTTTGAGTTGGAGCCGAGTATTCTGTACACTGCTCGACCTTTTATTCGAGGTTTCATTTTACAACGGATGTTTAATAAACCTATAAACACCACCTTGAAAAAGATCATTATTCAAATTACACCGGTAACATGGCATCTGTGTAAGTGAAGGTCAATGAGTTTTTGCAGATTTTTTGGTCGCAACCTTGAAAGATTGTTGAAGTATTTACAGTTGGATCCATAATTATTTGGACAGAGAAGACCTTTTTCTAATGTTGGTTCTGCACATTACCACAAGGAATTTTAAATGAACAATTGAGACGCAGTTGACGTGCAGACTTTCAGTTTTAATTCAGTGGGTTGAACAAAAACATTGTGTAAAAACGTGAGGAACTGAGCACTTTTAACACAATCCCTTCATTTCAGGGGCCCAAACGTAATTGGACAAACTTAATAACTGAAAAAAAGAAAATACTTGATTGAAAAACCTTTGCAGGCAATGACAGCCTGAAGTCTTAGACTCATGGACATCACCAGATGCTGGGTTTCCTCCTTTTTAATGCTCTTCCAGATCTTTAGTGCAGCAGCTTTCAGTTGCTGTTTGATTGGGGCCTTTCTGTCCAAAGCTGAGTGCACCAGAGCTTTCTTTGTTTCTGAGGATTTAGATTTTGCCACTCCTAATAATGTAGCAATTTCTTAGATGGGTTTTTAACAGATTAAGGATGGCTTGTTTCACCTGCAGAAGTCAATTGTCCAATTAATTTTGGTCCCTTTAAGAAGAGGGTGGCACAGGTTAAGGAGCTGAAACTCCTAAATCTTTCATCCAATTTGAATGTGAATACCCTTAAATGAAAGTTGAGAGTCTACACATTATGTCAGTTATTTCCAGTAATTGCAATATGTTTCAGTAAACAGGTGAAACAAACCCAAAACTTGTGTCAGTGTCCAAATATATAAACATAACTGTAAGCTCTGCTATTTGTCAATACTTCGCTTAAACTGGGATTAATTTTTTTTTTTCTGTTTTAATTATTCTGTTTATCAGCATTCATTCAAAGCCATGCTTTTGTCAGACTATGACCTGTGGCATACCACAGGGGTCTATTTTGGGCCCTATCCTCTTTTCAGTATACATTCCCGTAATAGGAATCAAACTGCGCACTGTCAGGAAGCTTATTTCCGAAGTATTAGTTCATATCTCGGTTCTCTGGGTTCATAGTGTAACATCTGGGAAAAACGTTTGTTATATTTTTTCATTCTGCTATGAAATTAGATTTGGAGATGAAATTTGTTGTCAAAGCTAGATAATTCAATTAAAACTTTTAGCTAAAGTTAAATAGTTTCTTTCTTTTAATGACCCTGAGAAGGTGATCCATGCTTTCATCACTGTAATTCTTTGTATGCCAGATTGGGAAAGGCACTGTTATCGTGATTTCAGTTAGCAAAATCTGCTGCTGTTAGACTCCTGACTGCTAAATGACAACATGAACACTGGCCACCTGCGCGGTTTAGAATTCATTTTAAAATCATTTTGTTCACCTATAAATACTATAATAAAGTATTTCTCAGAGATCCTACAGTTTTATATTCCTTGTTGAATGCTTAGGTCAGCTGAGCAGGAGCAGTTTGTCATTCCTAACACCAGCTGCTGGTTTGTACAGCAGTTCTAAAACTCTGGAACAGCCTCCCTCTGCAGATCAGACAGTCTGTTTCACTAACAGTTTTCAAATCATAACTCTTCTCTGTAGCCTCTTCATTTTCATTAAAAATTTCAACTGTGTCACCCTTTGAGCAGTGCAGGCTGCTGTTTTTGATTATTTATAATCATGCTTTTAATTATGTTCTCTTATTGTTTTGTAATTTCATCTTTACAATTGTTTTATTGATTGTTGTGCAGCCCTATGGTTAATGTTTGCTGTGCTTAAATGTGCTACTATATATAAATGAACATAACCTGTGTACATACATACTGTATATATATATATATGTGTGTGTGTGTGTGTGTGTGTGTGTGTGTGTGTGTGTGTGTGTGTGTGTGTGTAGTATATATAGTGCGTGTAAAAAATCTACGTTTGCTTGGTTTTGTCAACGCCACCCACACATATACTCTCTCTAACATCACAAATGACACTGACTAGATATGAAATCTATTTCCAGTACACATGTATGATTAATACATCCGGTGTAATTAGTAGCTCTAATCATGTCATGTTTGCTGCCCACAGCTGGCTGTGCATCGGATTATTTCCTTTTCCTCTATCAAATAGCTGACCTTGGTTACAGGACCAGTGGTCTGGATCTAAGGGTAAATAATGTTTGGTTGTTTACATGTCTCACAGGTCAGCTGCTAAAAACTGAATCTGGGCTTATATTGCACATGTATCCTGCTCCCCCACATCTCTCTTGAGAAGCTCAAAAGGAAGCGGGACATATTGTTCAGCTATTATGTTACATCACAGTGTGTGCCACAACACTTATCAGGGAAGTTTTTATGTCCACACTCCAATCATACAGATTGCTTCTCTTACCTGAAAAAAACTGATAAACCTCAATGGAACCATGTTTCCCTCCATTAAAGCTTGTTCCATGTCATGTGAAACACAGGTTGGCCATTACCGCTGCAGAGCACTTTAAGTTCAGTGAGTGGACAGATAGAGCTTGGATGAAAGAGGAGAGGGTCTGCGGTTGTTTGGATGAGGTTGTGTGTGTGTGTGTGTGTGTGTGTGTGTGTGTGTGTGTGTGTGTGTGTGTGTGTGTGTGTGTGTGTGTGTGTGTGTGTGTGTGTATGTCCAAGAAAACAAATAACAAGAAGAAGCAGTAATTAATTGCCAGAATGTGATTGGTACATCTAAGATGGAGCTACTTTTTAGCTTAAAAAAATTACATTATTGTCAGTTTTTTTCTGATTCATTAAAATTGGACGTATGGTTTAAGTAAAAGACTATCTATCAGATTTATTCTTGCATAAAACACTTCACAGTATAAAACAACTAATGCACAGCTGTAAAAAAGGATTTGCTCCTTTCCTGATTTCTTATCTTTTTTGCATATTTGTCACATTTACATGTTTCAGATCATCAAACAAAATTTAATATTTAACAAATACAACCTGAGTAAATAAAAAATGGCATTTAAAAACAATGATGTCATTTCTTAAGGAAACAACAGCTATCCAAACCTACATGGCCCTGTGGGAAAAAGTGATTGCCCCCTAAACCTAATAACTGGTTGTGCCACCCTTGGCAACAAGAACTGCAATCAAGCGTTTGCGATAACTGGCAATGAGTCTGTGGAGGATTTTTGGCCCACTCTCCTATGCAGAATTGTTTTAATTCGGCCTCACTGGAGGGATTTTGAGTATGAACGGCCTGTTTAAGTATCTCAATCAGATTTAAGTCCAGACTTTGACTAGGCCACTCAAACCTTCATTTTGTTCCCTTTGAGCCACACACAGGTGGACTTGAAGACTTGAAAGTGTTGTTTCAAATTCAAATTCAAATTCAAATTTAAGATAAAATATATAAATTAAAGTTGAAAATAAAATAACTGTACAACAAAATACACAATATAGAACTATATAAGAATGTATGAAGAAATATAAATAAATATATACACAATAACAGCAGCTGTATTAACTGGAAATGAAGAATATAATGTCCAGTGTTGTGCAATCCACATTATGTCTTGTGCAGTGCAAATATGCTTAAAGTGATTTAAGTGATGAAGTGAAAACAATGTCCAGAATGTCCAGTGTGTGTGTCGGAACTATATGTGTGGGTCAGTACTGTGTGGTGGTGTGATTGAGAGACCGTATCGCCTGCGGGAAGATGCTCCTCCTCAGTCTCTCTGTGTTGGTCTTCAGGGAGCGGAATCGCTTTCCTGACCTCAACAGAGAGAACAGTCTGTTGTTGGGATGGCTGAGGTCCTTCACGATCTTCCTGGCCTTGGTCCAGCACCGCCTGCTGTAGATTGAGTGCAGGTCAGGGAGCTCGGAGCGGATGGTGCGCTCAGCTGACCGCACAACCCTCTGTAGAGCTCGTCTGTCCTGCATGGTGCTGTTCCCGAACCAGGTTAAGATGTTTCCCGTCAGGATGCTCTCTATGGTGCAGGAGTAAAAGTTCCTGAGCACCTTGGAGGGCAGTTGGAAGTCTCTCAAGCGTCTGAGGTGGTAGAGACGCTGACGGGCCTTTTTCACCATGGTGTTGATGTGACAGGACCATGACAGGTCCTGCGTGATGTGAACTCCGAGGTATTTGAAGGTGTCCACTCTCTCCACTGGGCACTCGTTGATGACGGGGGTCTGGTAGTTCCTCTCCTGCTTAGTGCTGAAGTCCACTATCAGCTCCTTTGTCTTACTGACGTTTAGAAGGAGGTTGTTCCGCTGGCACCAGTTCTCCAGATTCCTAATCTCCTTCAGGTAGGCCGTCTCGTTGTTATCAGAGATCAGGCCCACCACGACGGTGTCGTCAGCAAACTTGATGATGGTGGTGGAGCTGGTAGTGGCCACACAGTCATATGTGTACAAAGAGTACAGCAGGGGGCTCAGAACACACCCCTGGGGGGCTCCAGTGCTGAGAGTGGTGGAGGCTGAGACATGTCCGCCCATCCTTACTGCCTGAGGTCTCCCAGTTAGGAAGTTGGAGATCCACTGACACATAGATGAGCTGAGTCCCAGATGCTCCAGCTTGGTGGTGAGTGTGGAGGGAATTATGGTGTTAAATGCAGAGCTGTAGTCTATGAAGAGCATTTTAACATAATTCCCCCTTCTAGTGTCCAAGTAAGTGAGTGATGTGTGGAGGAGATGAGAGATGGCATCGTCTGTGGAACGATTTGGACGGTAAGCAAACTGTAGTGGGTCCAGTGTGTCTGGTAGTGAAGAAATGATGAAGTCTCTGACCAGGCGTTCAAAGCACTTCATCACTACTGAGGTGAGGGCTACAGGGCGATAGTCATTGAGAGAAGCAGGGTGGGGTTTCTTCGGGACAGGAACAATGATGGACTCTTTGAAGCACGTGGGGATCACCGACTGAGATAAAGAGATGTTGAATATCTCAGTGAACACAGGAGCTAGCTGGTATGCGCAGTCTCTTAGGATACGACCTGGGATGCCGTCTGGTCCTGCTGCTTTCCTGGTGTTCACTCTTTTGAAGGCTCTCCTTACTTCATGCTCGGAGATGACGAGCACGTTTCCGGTGCTGGCAGTATCTTCCTGTCTGCAGCCGTTAGCGCCGCTGGCACTAGCATTGTTGGAGTCCTTAGCTTCAGTCTCGAAGTGAGCATAGAAAGTGTTCAGCTCGTCTGCCAGAGTCACGGCCGCGTTCGTCATACCGGTTGTTGGTGCTTTATAGTCTGGATTTGTTTTGGATCATTGTCTTGCTACATAACTGAAGTGCACTTGAGTTTCGGGGCACAAATTGATGGCTGGACTTTCTCCTTCAGGATTTTCTGTTAAAGAGCAGAGTTCATGGTTCCATCACTTACTATGGTCATCCAGGTCCTGAAGCAGCAAAGCAGCAGCCATAGACCACTTGGCTACCACCACCATGTTTCAGTGTTGCTGTAACAGGACAGTTTTTATCTTGCCAGTGGACAGAATGTTTTGGGAATCATCAAGATGCTTTGTGGCTCTTACTAGATGAGTCTTTGATGCACTCTTGGAGTAATTTGGTAGGTCCTGCTACTAGTTCTCCACTGTTTTAAGTTTTCTCCATTTATGCTCTGTTGAAGTCCCAAAGCCTTTCCACAATGATAGATGTCAATTAATTTGTTTCTCAGTTGTTTCTTTCAATCGTGACATGATGTGTTGCTTTTTGAGATCTTTCAGCCTACTTCACTTTGTCATACAGGTTCTAGTGATTCAACACTAGACACTTGACTCAACATGTCTGACAGTAATCAGGCCTGGGTGTAGCTAGTGAAATTAAAATTTGGTTAATCACAGGTAATTCATGATTTAAAAAGGGTGAGGGGGAAGAAATTATTTTTTTCATGTTACCTTAGTTTATTATTAAAATTTGCTTGCTCATCTGAAACAAGTCAGCAAACCCTCATGTAGCAAATATGCAAAAAAACAAAGGAATCAGGAAGAGGGCAATTACTTTTCCATAACCCGCCACGTACCATAACAATGCGGAAGGTCACCTTTCGCCTTCCTCAGGAACGCTGCAGGACGTGACAAAACGTCAGGATGATGATTTCTTAGATGATACATAAAAGCTCAATATTTATTGAATTTTATGCCATTTTATAGGCTCCTTATAATATTACAGCCGTAGTTGCTTTTGTTTTCCTTTTATAACTGCACAATAAACATTTAATTCCAGGGTGTTTTCACTCACTGTACACATAAGCGGTATAGATATTGAAACAGTATATATTTTAACAATATTTTAAACTTAGTTATGAACAGAAATATGATGAAGAACCGAGAGAGAGTGTGGGGGAACATTGGGTAGAGCTGATGACTCTTGGGAGTTGCTAAGTGGTGGTAACTGGATTCCAACATGTTGCAGTCTGGGAAATCTGCTGATGAATAGGAGGAAGAGAAGACTGTGGAAGAGGGATGACAAGAAGGCAGGCAGGATGAAAACCTGCCTGTGTAATGTACAGGCATCATGCCAAGGCGTCCATTTCATTCACAAAACCCCTGAGCATGTGCAGCCTTAGGCTGAACAATCTGTTCTTACTTAGCCCAGGGGAAAAAGGGAAGAAAGCTCTCACTCCACCTACCTATTATTTGCTTTCTTTCCACCTTTGTTTTTTTCACCCTACTTTTCAAAAGCTGAACTATAGGTAAGCGATTAGTGCTGTTAGGACTGACACTTCATGGAAAGAGTTGTGTTGTTTTGTTGTGTTTTGGTTTTTTATTGCATAATATGGTTTTGGTCTTGCTGGAAGATGCACTTTCCAAATTCCCCACTAGTTGTTTCCTAAAATGTCTTACAGGACATACTAAAATGTTACCTCATTAATCAACATTTCTTTGGATCTGTCCACATGGCCAACAAGGATGCTGCTTTGAGAATCCCTGGCTGGTTTTACTAACTTGTTTTTCAAGTCTAAAATGACTCATTTGGCATGGGACCAACTACATCTTCATGCATCTGCATCTGAACACAGTATATCACCTACACGCTTGTACTATCAGGGTAATGTAGCTGCTGTAATTAACCAAACCAAATTACTGGGGCCTGTGTGCCAACATTGCGTCCTTCTAAAATTACAGTAGACTCTTCAAAATGGAAAAATGTGGTTTTACTTTTTCATAAAAAGCCTCCATCTGACATGAGGCTGCTCAACTGACCCTGACCCTCGGGTAATTTGAGTCAGAGGAGCCGCTCCAGTTAGTCTGGTCATCATTTTAAAAGAAAACCCCCCAGATTACACAAAAATGATATGCCGAATGATCAGCAATTTAACTTAAGCAGTTTAGTTTTTTACCCATACTCTGTATCATAAAAGAGGCTGGAGCTACAAATTTAACACACTTTAGTGCATGTTTGTTATTTATTGATAGCCACCCAGGGTTGATGCATTTGCTTTGACTCACCAACTCAGTGACTGTTGTGTTCACGTACGTGCCTGTAGGTGTCTATGTGTAGGAGTATAGTTTAAGAAAACACATTTCTTAGATCATGCATTTGGGCCTTTGTGTCTACACACATACAGAATCCAGAATCTGTGCTGCGACATATTAAATTTGAAATTATACAACCCGCAGCTTTAGATCAATATTGAAAGACTGTGAGACGTAGTTATTGTAAGATGTCAAATTTAAAATGATGATTCAAGTGGAGAAGAAGATAATAACAAGGAAAAATCTGCCAGACAGTCCAGACAGTGTCAGTGTCTTCCTTCATACAGCACACAACAAGAGATGGTCTGCTCCAGAGTACACCATGTCATAGCTAACATTTTCTTCTGATGAAAAGAAGATGATAACTAAATAAAAATGAATGCATGAGGAAATGTATTGACACTTTTGTCAGTGAATAAAAGAGATGCAAGAATGGTAAGAAGGGAGCCAATGATAACTAATGATAACAAATGATTCAATCAGAAGTAATCTCACTTTAAAGTGAGGTTGGATTTGATTTGCCTCTTTTTGGGGTGTTACAACTAGCTCCCATGCTCCCTTTTTCACATTAAAACGCAAGAAAATGTCATTGCTTTGGTTGGAGGAAAAGAAGAGCAGACATAGAGACACATTTTGCATTCGATGTCAAGGAAAACAGGACGCTTTGTAAACCATGTGGAGCAACTCTCCAGTAAAAGCACAACAAACTCTTACACTTTATATTTTATTTGCTGTCCAATGTTTTGTAGTTCACATGATGTATTTAAATATATAACCTTAGATCTAAAAGAGGGTGTACTCTTTTTTTTCCTTTTTTTTTTTTTTACCATGACTGTATACCAACTAGCTGTGTCTTAGAGACAAAGTTCTGTGAAGTAATGAAAAAGGAGAAACAAAGAAACAGTCCAAGGGGAAAATGATGGTGATTTGGCTATATATGGCTGCGAATGGAAGTGACACACTCTAATGTTGCTCTTTATTGATGATTTCACTGCTGATAAGAGCACATGGATGGGTGCAAAGGTATACTGAAGCATTCTGTGCTTGGATTACACCAAATGCATCAAAACTCAATGGACGTTTCATCATTCATCAGGGCAACCAATGGGCCTTTCAGGGTAAAGTTTTGGAATAACCCGAGCCAGCAGATCTCAATCTTGTAGCAGAATACCTGATTAAAGAGCTAAAAGTGTTTGCAGTGAAAGCCTGAGAGAGCATCACCAGGGAAAATAAACCTCTAGTTATCTATATGGGTCGGAGACTTCAAAGTTTGGACGCAGTGTGCTTTAAAAAAAGGGCATGTCTCCCACAGAGTTCATGGCATCATAATGCAAATCTCCTCAAATTACAGAGGACTCTGGGTACGTTTATTTAATATGTTTTATGTTACTTTAAATCAAAGGGAATCATGGAGCTGTCTAAATACTTAAAATCTGGATATATGTGTATATTTTCCATTTACACACTTCACAGCATAAGAAGTAATGGTTTGGTGGTCAACCAGCAGGGGTAGAAAAACACAAACAAAAGCTAAAAGCATAGGGATATTAATAAGGAAAAAGTTCCTGTTAAATGTGATTCCGAGTCTTGTAGTTGGAGCATGACTTTTGGAGCTGGTGGTGTGCTGGGGGGAAAGAGGAAGACAGGCAGAGAAAGTAGGACAAAGATGGGTGGGCTCGGCTGTGGAACGATGGTGTCTCTAATCTGGACTGAGCAGCTGCTATTAGTCCAGCACTCTCACATGAAGTGAAAGCAAAAAATCCTACTTGTGCTTTAACATCGAAGAGGGAAATCAAAAACACACAGGCTGCTGTTAGAAACAGCACAAAACCTTTGAAAAAAATCAGATGTTGAAACAGGATTCTCTTCAGCTTAGTTGTGTCAATATTGCGATACCTTTAAATAATTTAGTACAACTTATCGGCAGATGAAAAGTGGTCAAGGCAAAGCCTACTATGAAGTTCACTCCTTTGGACTGTATTTTTAGCCATAAGCCTTAACTGTCTGTTGGCTAAATCCCTCACAGTAAGCCTGTTAAGTTTTACAGTTTTCCCAGCTTGCCAGAGCAGTGTGCATGGGGCTGTCCGCTTGTTAAGGGGTGACGTATCGACCTTCCAAAAATACAGTTTCTGGATCCGAGCCTGTACAGCATTAGCTGAGGCTATCATCTTTAAAATGCTGCAGTGCAGTATATCGTGTTGTTTTTATAAATCTGAGCCCAAAGAACGACATATGTGGTCAGATGTTTACACACACTCATCACGGGCAGCACGAGCAGTTCAACAAAATCATTAAAAGCCCATGACATTCACGCCCACGATGAATGTTAGCTAGATAACCACTAACTCCTACAGTAAGTGCCCTTGATCATAACACCAGTACACTCAACATTTCGACAGTCATAGTAGGTTTAATACCATGGATCAATGCTGCACATTCAGTGTGCTAACAGATAATGTTGCTAAACAACGGTATCACTAGCCAGCAGACCACTACATTAGCCTAGCAGGTTCATGTTAGCCATTGTTAACATTCTCTGTGGACCACATGCAGCATAGTCACAGACAACTGGTAACAACTACAACAATTGAAATTTGCTCTTTAGGTACCAATATATATTGTTCTAGTAACAAGCATAACAACTAACACATACCTTCACTGGTTATGGGTAAGGTTCCACTTTAGCCCCATTAGCTAGATTGTTCAGGCTTGTATTGTCAAGGATACAAGCCTGTGGGCCCAAACTTATTAGGCATCCCTGTCTTGCCACATCAGAAGGTAAATGTGGCATCAACTAATTTCATCAATTTCATTTCAAATTTTTGTTTTGAAATGACATAGGAAATGCTATAAAGGTTGTACTTTAGAGTTTTTTGGTAACAAGGCATTGCATTCAAACTATCATAAAAAAAACTTTTTCATTCAAAGTTTTGCACATTAGCCTCTGAAATGCACATTGTTTTTCAAGCAAGTCACCAAAGCCCATTTACTGTAGCAAACCCTGCAGCAACAACACACAGAAGTACCTCACACTGAAATATTAAATAGCAAATAGGAAGCGACAGTCTCTCAAAATCTCAGCACTTTGTAGAAAAAAAAGCTGTCAATATCCCTGGAAGCACACAGAACCTAAAAGAGACAAAGTGACAGACAGTGACACGCGGAGAAACAGAAAGACAAGACGATATAGAAAGGACACACTGACATCTTTTTCTCCCTCACTATGGGCTAAGGTGCTTGTCTGTGACAAGCGAATGCCGATCTATATCTAAGGAGGAGAGCTAAGCCATGTTGTGTTGGTAGCTGTATTCACCCAAGAGGCACAGTGAATATGCTATAAAACTTTAAGCCTAGCTTATAGAGTGAAAAGGATCTTGAAGGTGAAATTGGTTTGAAGCCAGTGCATTTTTAATATGACTATTTTTTCAAACAAAATGAAAAATACATCCAAACTATACAGTCATGCCCAGGTGCTGGTCATTTACCAACTCAGTGCTGGTTATCCCAGCATTTGTAAAGAGATGAATGAAAGTAAAAGTAAGATGGTGTGCAGTGCAGTCCAATGCATTCAGAAAAAACAAATCAATTAAATAATTAAATAAAAATGTGTGTTTTTTAATTTTAGATCAGTGCTACTGTTTTGTTAATCTCCTCTGCTCTCTATTTCAATATGATCTTTCTCTACAATAGTGACAGAGAGCAGAGGAGAGAAGGAAAACAGCAGTAGTGCCTCTCAACATACCATAACTGATGGCTTTTAAACTGTGCTATAAGAAAATGCCAGATGGTCCCTTTCTTCTTTAGTCTGAAAGGACATAGCATCCATGATTTAAGGGGGCCACGATGTAGGAAGTTAATCTGGCCTGAGAGCCAGCTTGTATGCCAGCTCTTTTCTCTCTGTCAGCATCTATCTTATTTGCTTATTTTAAAAAAAAAATTCAGTTTATAAATAAGCTGATTGTGCAGACCTTTGTCGCTTGTGTTCCTTCATATGGATTCCCTCTGTGTCACGGTCACAGTGTATCCCAAAACTAAACATCTGGGAGAGGATAATTAGCTGGTGTGTATGTGCATGGTTGTTTCTGTTTGCAACCAGGTCACCTCTCCAATTCACATCAGACCAGATCAAACGGCTGCATCTCAACTCTGTGACACACTTTCATCAAAAGCAGCACACAAGAGAGAGAAATCTTTTTAGAAAGGCTCAATATGTTACGGTCGGGTTGCATTCCTAAAGCAGCGCTGAGTATATACAGCACTAGAAGCACACACGCATGCACATACACACACACACACACATGCACACACACATAAATACTACTGTGAATGGAACCAATTTTTTTTTAAAGAAGCACACATTGCTGTATTCAGCATGTATATATGCTATATATGCTATATATATATATATATATATATATATATATATATATATATATATATATATATATATATATATATATATATATATATATAGGCAACACAAGGACCCAAAATTATAGGGCTTTTTTCAAACCTTTATAACAGGACTGACCTTCACTTTCTTAGATTTCGCTTTTTTTCACTTTATTCTAAACAGTTTGTGTCTGTGCCAGAGTGAAAAACAAGGCAGAGTTGACTTCAAACAGTCTTGTTCAATGAAAAACATGTTACAGCCCCTTCAGCTTTATCTTTGAAACACCCTGGATTGAGCATGCTCAGTGGTACCCAGTCAATAAGTCATTAGTTGAGGCTTCAATGGCAGTTGCTCACCTTGTGAGGCTGTGCGCTGACCCAGAGTCTGACTGGGGACCGCCAGAGTACCTCCTTGCACATGCCTTCATCTCACAGAGATCCAAAGGATAAATGAGAAGTGCCTTTAAAGGTAAGCTGAAGAGCTGTCTATTACCTTCTGAAACCAAATTTTAAAACTGCCAATTGGTGAAATAATGGAAATCTTAATTTCTACATGATATAAAAAGGTCATATAGCAGTATCATTGCTATAGCAAAGCCATGCGCTTATGTCCTCTAGTGTATAAAAAAGGATACAACCAAGAGTCTGAAACCAAGAGTCTCGTGTCAGCATCTGAAGGCGATTTAGTATCTAAAAAATTAGCTACTTATAAAACCTGCACGAAAACACAGCACTTTGTAAAATATGCAAGAAAACTGCTAACGCTAAAGGCACAAACATTCACACATTGAATTAGGTAGTGTGTCATCAGTGACAGTAGCTCATTGAAAAAGAAGGATAGGAAAACACCTTTTATTTACATACACTTATAAATGCTGCTGCCTGTAAGATGCAAGCATCAATAAAACATTATTCAGTGTTTTTTTCCTAAACCATCAGAAATACTGTTATTGCAAATTTTACTGAAATATTGTGATATCATTTTGAGGCCATATCACTGCACACTAGTAGTGTGATATATAGTGACACTTAGCTTGTGGGTGAAGTCACTTTATGTATATATTACATAATTTCCTCTAGGATTAAGAAAGTATTCTGATTCTAATGTAAATAGAGTACACAGCCAACAGACCGCTGCACATAAAAAGAAGAAATCTCATGCTGGCTAACTTTAGATAGAGACAGCCTAGCTGCTTTCCCTGTTTCTAAGATATAAAGTGGGGTTGAAAACATATGAATCAAATATAAGACAGCTTTGGAAAAAGTGAAGGAGAGCATAAAGTTTAGACTTTTATTGTATTTTCACAGGTTTGAGACCATTTTTCTATTGATAAAGACCTCCCCCAAGGCCATTCATACTACACTGAAGTAATTAATAAATAAATAAACAATCAAATGCTAGAAAATTCCTGTGTTTTCAATATTATAGAAAATTATGATTTTTACAGTGGGTTCACAGTAAAAAACAAACAAACAAATGGACAATGAGCTATCAGAACATTTTATGTAATTTTACACATTCATTTCTTACAACTTGTCTAAATTTCATAAAAGTGAGTGAACAACAGGTGCGTAGGAGGCTTTTCTTCCTCTTTTTTAAAATAACATCAATTATGTCTTCTGCACACTGTCTTACAATGTTATGTACTTGATGAAGGTCGGAGGAACCAAAACATTGTAATTTAATAAAGACAGTGTGGGAAGTTTATAATTTATCTTTTTATTATGTTTATTTCTTGCAATTTAAGTCCAAGCAGCATTTCTTTAACATGTAGAAAAACTGAGATGTAATGCTGAAATTTCACTTCTTTTCTTTATATTAAAATATCTCTGGGACTATATGTGTTGTTAGACTTCTTTGCACTGACAGAAACTGGAGTTTCACTGGTCTGGCCCACTTAAGATCAAAGCAGACTGTAGGTGGCCCACAATGAAAAAAGAGTTTGACATGTTATTGCTAGCTGCAGCTTCATATTTATTGAATAGACACAAGAGTGTTATCAAAACTAAACTCTGGGAGCTCCATGTACTTTCTTACGGAGCCCTGCAGAGGACATGGGAGAAAAAATAATTAAGACAGACTTTTTGCAAAACTAACTCGGGATCTCGCAAAACTTTTGTGAGATCTCGCAAAACAAACTCGGGATCTCGCAAAATGTTTGCGAGATCTCGCAAAAGTCGAATTCCAACAATGGCGGCAGCTACTTAGTTGTAATATTACTCTTTCTGGGTCACAAAATACACTTTTAAGATCTCGCAAAACTTTTGCGAGATCTCGAGTTTGTTTTGCGAGATCTCGCAAAAGTCCGTCTTAATTTTTTTTTTCTCCCATGTCCCCTGCGGGGCTCCATACTTTCTCCCTAAGTAGGTCAATCAATAAAAACTCATGAAGATCAACACCATTGGTACATCTGAAATCACTGACACAGTGCTAAAGTGTATTATATAATCTTAGAAAACTACATGCCCCTGTGGAAGTCCTATTTGTGTATAATTCGAAGCTTAGAAATTAGAAATTAGGTGCTGTGTAGAAGTTTAGAAAATTCATAAATAAATAAAAAATCTTATACTACAACCAAGACAGGAATAGCTTCAACCGGGTCAAGTTGAACTGTGTAGACATTGTAAAAAGATGTGATAGCAGAATTTAAAAGTAAAAACTCGCAGCAAGATCAGTCATTCATGAGGGCTGGAGACTGAGATCAAAACCTGTATGCACTGTGCACAGAGGCTTCAGAAAGTCTCTTTCATGGCTCTTCTCACTATAACCCACACTGAACCCGTCTGTCTTTTTAACTTCAACTCCTTATTACTTTCCTTTCCACTTTTAGTCATCCTTCCCAGATTTTCTTTTTTGTTTTACCATGTGTGTTTCTACCTCTTCCTCTGCATTTCTCACCTTTTTCTCTTCCAGCGATTTTACCCAATTATGAAAAAGCTCAATGAGAGAAATGCAAAAACTGCTACTGTGATGACAAACTGCTCATCTTTGGTGTTTTAATGCTGTAAAAGTGGCAAGAGCATGCACATTTTTCTGTAAAAAGAATAGAAAGGCAGTACATTTTATAATGAAAGTGTGAACAGTGATTCAAAAGAACAATGTGAGGTCTTTAACAGTTATTTAAACATTTCATGGGCCAAAGGAATGGGGAGGCAGCTGCCTTATACACTTCCACACCGTTAAAACTAACAGGTGAGCTGAACAATGTACTGAATAATGAATATCTTGTTAAAGCGGTTAGGCACAGAATGTGATGTGTTGGAAGAAGGAAAAATAGGCAAATATTAGGAGCTGAGTAACTCTGACAAGGGCCAGATTTCGATGGCTGAATGACTGGTTTAGAGCATCTCCAAAGTGGCAGGTCTTTTGGAGTGTAAATGTTATGTAAATGGTACTTATATACTGGTACTTATATACCGCTTTTCTACTCTATTTGAGCACTCAAAGCGTTTTCTTACTACAAGCCTCGTTCGCTTACTCACACACTTTTAACATTCACACACTCACACTTGAATGGATGCATGAATTCGGGGTCAAAACTCTTGAACAAGAATACTTCAACATGTAGACAATAGAGGAACTAAGGATCGAGCCACCAACCTTTCATTTAGCTCTAGATCCTTAGGTTAGTACCTACCAAGAACAAAAATAGTTCAACCAGACAGAGAATCATGAGTGTTTAAGGCTATCTATCTGTGTGAGAAGCAAGAGGTAGCCCCTGTGGTCCAATCCCATGTAAGAGCTCCTGTTTACTAAATGCTGAAAATGTTAATGTTGTCTACCGCAGAAAGTTGTCCGAGCATGCACGGCATGCTGGGATCTTCGTGACTGAAGATGAGTGCTAAGCTCTGTTAATGTGAGAAACATATGAAGCATCATAACTGGACCATGGAACAATGAAAGAATGTGGTTTCAGTGATGCAGACACTGAATGTGCTGTTTGCATGTGGGAAGAGAGCACAGAAGTATAGGATTTTGGGAAGAATCCAAGCCACCTTAGTCATTTTGATGATATGGAAAATGTTTTGGTGGCAAAGCTTTGATCCTGCCATTCATGTGGCGGTTCCTTTGTACAGCCTTAATGCTGCTATAGACCACGCCCGTTCATGGCTGCAAGGAGTTGACTTGGTCTCTGAATTTCCAAGATCCCAGTCTCCTTGTCTATCCATATAGATATGGTACAAACATTGGATCTATTGAGGTCCCAAATTAGAAATAACACAACTTAATTCATCTGCTGCTCAAGTGTACCTTCCCAAGTTTTGCTGAGCCAGTTTATTGGAGGTCACACAGTATTAGGCATGTGGCTGACTAGTGTACATATATTTCAGGAGATTAGAACTAGGTTAGTATTGTGCCTTATTTTCTAAAGAATCTTTTAACATTGGACTTCTACTATAACCAGTGGTAACGCCATTTTTTTAAGTCACTGTGGGAATATCTTTCATACATTTTCCAATTTCTATAAACAATGGCACTTTCTCCCACAGCTGAATCAGTATTAATTAGCTCTTCAGACATAAGAGGATCCTACCTATAGTAAATTAAAATTGAATAGAGGAACAATAGGAGACATGTAAAGGTTTTTTTTCCTAACCATAGTGTGATGCATTGGCTTCTTTCCCCTCCTTACTTTTGGCAGCCACATAAGATATTACTGTGCTCAAAGCCAATGTGTTTGTAGGCCGTTCAACCCAAAGGTATTTTAGCCAAGGAACTGACGCTTGATTTAAGTGTACAGTTATGCCAGTTTAATAGAGATTAAACACTTTCTAGTATTGCAGTTAGCCAATTCATTAAATGACCCTGAAACAGCATTAGTGTGGCAATGATGTGACAATACAGATAGTTCAGATCTGATAATGACTGTTTCAAGTTTTGCCCATTTGTAACCTACATTCATTGATTCATTACAAGGACACCGGGTATTCCCACCGAAAGCTGCTTTTGTATTATTTTCCCTGTTCATCGGTGGGTACTCCCTGTAAGTGAATTAACTAAAAACGTAACCCATGCTATAGGAACTGCATACTTCACATTATTGCATATTTCACTATTCACCTAGTTCAAGTAGTTTAAAGACTACTAAAATTAACAATTAACTTTAGTTGCCAGCAGAGATTTGAAAGGCACTTCACATCTTACTTTACCTTATGTGTTCTTATTATGTTGTTTCTAGCAGGACATATACATGTGAACCACCAATGAAAAATATTTCACTGCAAAGGCTTTTATTTTTAAAGAAGAAATACCCTATACCTGGACTTGACCAGCTCTTAATATGGCTGTTGTGTGCATTTTTCCAAGTCCCTTTACTCATCTCGATATCTTGCTAAGCAAATGTAACTATTCGACCGCACACTGTGTTGGCATGTTAAGCAAGGCATGGCTGAGGCTGATGGAATTGCAAAATTATTCTATTTTAAGGGGACTCTTCATCCATCCAACCCTTCATCCATTTTGTTAAATACTTATCCTACTGATGCAATAGGTCACAACTGCATCAAAAGGACTAACACATCAAGACGGATGGTTTGTTCCATTTGAAGTCGGAAGTTCTGTGTTCGGAATTTTAAAATGGAACACCCCCTGAAGTCATATTTCCTACTCCTAAAGTTGGTGCCATCCCAACAACCCAGAGTTAACAATCCAAGATGGCAGCAGTGTGTGTAAACGGTTTTCAAAAGTGTAAAACAGCTGAGTTTTGATTTATCTCTTAACCAAACAGCAATATCATTGGTCCAGGACAGCAAGTCTGACCTCCAGTGGCAAGAAGAGCATGCAAATATGAAAATCCAAATGTATGAACGACAATTTCATTATAACAAGCGTTATTGTAAAAAAGTTATTTCACACAAAAAAAACAAATGTTCATTTCATGATGACACATTAGAAGTCGACTCCAGATGTTGAGATGGCTAGAGTGCCATGGAAATGTTTGGAATTTGTGTGTAAAACACACAAGAAGAACAAAATAGTGAAATGCAAATTATTCCTGACTCAGAAGTCTTTGTCAGCTGTCAAGAGCTCTATTTTAAATTTAAAGAAGAACAACTCTAAAACGCTGGTGGTGAGGCACTTTGAAGAAGAGATGGATGCCAGCGCTGTAACTGAATCAGCAACAGCTAGTGTTTAGTTCAGCTACAGCAGTCGCTCTTAATTTGGTGCACAACCATGCTTTGAACTGGAACAGGCTGTGTGTGTCTGTGTTCGTGGTAGTTTTTTTCTATGTATCTTTTTAGCAGATTTGCTTCACACTTGGCGGGTGCATAGGGATGCAAGGATATGCAGTGTTGAGTTTGAGCCGTTTTCACATTTGGCTAAAAGTGGTTTTCTGTTACCTTTTCACATCTACTGATTGCCTGCACTCGAAGTGTTTAAAGGACATTTGTAAATCATAACTACAGAAAAACCTTTCCTGAGGTTTACTTTACATTAGACTAATGAAAGTAGGAAAAATTATTGAATTATTTACTAAGGAAGATCTTTGCTTTTACTTTGCTTTTGAGTAGATACCAGTTTACTCTCTCCAGCATTATTTGGATGACTACTTTGAATTCTACAGGAATGTGATATTTGCTGTTACTAACTACAAGTACCTTTTCTTGATTACATTTTTTTGGTCTACTCCTCTCACCTCTCATTCACAAGCTAGATTGTGATGAGTGAAGGTGATGGACTCATGAGACTTCAAGTTTAAATATTGTCCGTACAGTCTGTGACACATGTTATATATTACTACTATAAAGTACTACATCTCTAAAAACTGCTTTTCATTGTTTGTGCTTTGCTTCACCCTGTCAAAAATTCCCCCTGTTTAGAAGTAGATTTGATAATCTTATGATTTATACTTTTTTTAATTCCCAGAACAGCATTATTATCTAGTATTACAACCTGGGGTGGGGTGCAAACTATTGGAGACAAAATATCAGGTACATCCTGTGCAGCTTCTTTGTCGCCTTATGACTCTTTGCAATATTTTTGCTGACCTTTCTGAGCAGGTCTTCCCAGGCTGGCAATTATAACTGTAAACCTTACAACACAGACCTGTACAACTGAATCCATTGGGTTTAGAAGTTTGAAAAATGCATCTTGCAGAACTAATATAAATGAACGTAGTATTAGTAAAAAAAAATATGCAGTCAGTATGATGCATATTACAAAGACATACTTTGTAGTATATCGAAACATAGAAATAGTGTCCAGAGGAGATATGAAACCATAAGCAGTGTACAGAGAAGGTCTGTGGGACACACATGCCTCTGATCAACTAGCATAATAAGCAGAGTAAGATGAAGCATCTTGTGCAAAGCGCTAAGTGACATTTCTGCCGACCCTGACTCTTCAATAAGTTGAGTGGACCCCTGCTGGGTGGTGCATTGGAATGACACCATCTGCAGAGGGCTCAAAACGCCCCCACACTTGGACCTCAGCAGGGGTCTTTGTGCTTACAGAAGGGGATGCTATGGTAACTAGATTAGCCTCTTATGTGAGTTTTTTTTAAACATCCTTATGCAACTATACCTGGATGTGAAATAGAAGTGGAGTTGGAGTGTGTGCGTCTGTGAGACAGAGACAGAAAGATGCTGAGAAGCTAGAAAACAAACACTTTCCTGCACTACAGATTCTGAGGGATTCCCCTCCTCCCACCACCTGTCTTTCTCGCCTTTCTCCTTCCTTCAGCATTCTGTGCACAAATGTCGGAGCAATTTCTCATATAACTTGCTCAACAGTTCATACCGATTCCACACCTTGTGCAAAGCTTAGGGGACAAGTGTCTGCGAGCAGAGAGAAAAAACAGAGACAGAGACAGGTGGGGAAGACAGGGGTACAGGCAGTTGGAGACAATGGGATAAGTCAACAGCGTAGAGAGGCAAACCACAATGCAGAGACGAATGCTGTCTGGAAGGCTGAGAGCATCACCATCATCATTTTCTTCCCCTCAACCTGAAATCTACCACAAAACCAGTAATCAACAGTGCTGCTGAAAGCCGACATCCCGCAGAGAGAGGAAACGATTAGTGATGGTGCTTAGCACCCAAAACGCTGCCACAACCAAAGCCACCAAAATCCAACGAGCATGTGGAGATTGTCGTCTAAATCATTGTAGCTGCTGTATTTGATTACTGGGCCAACAGCTTGTTTGGGGGGACAGGAGACAGTAAGGGAGAGGGGGTAAACATCTATATTGGTTTGGTCTACTTTAAAAGGAGCTGTGGAATATGAGCTCAATCAGAAATTCTTCCTTATTTCTTGCAACCTGGTGACTAAAAGCTCTCAGGGGAGCAGTCACTTGCAGCCCACTTGTTGCCATGGTGATTAAATGTCAATCAAGAGATGGCGGGGCTCTCAACATTGGATTTTACACCCACATGCACAGGCACTAGGTCTCACACTTGCCTTATTTGAGCTAAAACGACTACAGCAAACAAACATAAATATATGTAGGTGGAGTTCACTGATTGTGTCATGAAAATTATCCATGCCTGATGTCAAAAGGATTGTTTTTCTTTAGCAAATTCAGTGCACTTGAAAAGTATATGCTCACCTCATTTTACCTCAAATACTATTTTGTATTTTATTTGATCCTTATTACACATACATACAAACATACACAAACATTCTGTCTTTCTGTCATTCAATATTTTCCATGTACGACTTGCTCCAGCTTCTTCCCTCTTTGTCTCTGCGGCTCAGCGACTGTTACTCAGTCTCAGTGGAGCTGAGCGAAAGTGACCTCGAAATCGACTGCTAATACAACTGTCATCGCCTGCTGCCCGCCAAGGCCCACCAGGGTAGGTCTGGGAAAAGCAACAGAGGAATGAGAGACAGAGGGAGAAAGAACCAGAGGCGCATGTGAGCAGATTCATGAGAGAAGGCGGCAAGAGCATGTAGGAGAGAGAGAGGAGTACAAATGCGAGATTGCAGAGCAAACAGAAGGACGGCAGACAAGCTCAGTGAGACAGAACTTATGTCAGTGGGTGAGGAAGAGAAGAGTGGGCCGCTTAGCCAGACTGCTCAGGCTATGGTGAGTCACCGAGGTCGTCCCGTGACAAGGCTGCACTTTGTAGCATCATGGTCAGCAGGTCAAAAGGTGGATTCCTCTGAACACACAATGATTTCCACCTCACCGGACACAACAGGGTGCACATAGTACTGCTATGCACATGTGCATATTCAACTACAGACGGGCATTGTTGAGTGTATGGCATTACAAAGTGCAACATTACGTGTTGATTGTTTGTTGTAATGAGTATATAATTACGAAATACTTTTTTTGGACTCTTTCTTCTTCCCTGAAGGCCAGTACACACCAAGTGCTTTGCAAAATAGTGTCACAAAATTAAAATTCTTTGGGATACGAACTTGTTGTGCAATGTATGCATGAAAGCATGCATTAGAAGATTTTTTTGTCAAAAACTGCACTGTGACAAAAATGACACTGGGTTTGCCCATCTCTCAAGAGAAGGCAGGTCTGTTTATTTGCATAAGAAAAATAAAATAAAAACGCTTATGTGGAATTATGTGGTCAATGTGAATGGCTGCATTAAGAATAGGTGAAACAAAATATTTACATATATATTTTACGTGTCCAGTGCATAAAGGCGTTAAGACTCAAACTGCTTGGTTAGCAGCTGCATACTAGCAAAAATGTATCCTATAGTTGTATCACTCACGTTAGCTAGTTTGACGGAAGAGAGGACTATCTTACCATATTCATATTATTTTGTGCTAATGAAGTGATAAGGCCAAAGCATTCTACTTAACATTTAGATGAAGCATGGAGGTGAGGGTAATTGTGGTACTCCAAAACAGCACCAGCAAGCTGTTAGTTCGGTTCAATTTGTAGTGCTGAGGTAAAATTAACAAGCTTGTAAGTGGTTAAATGTGCACCTCATTATGAAATAGAAACGTCACCAGAGCTTAGGCTACTATTTAATAGGGCTTTGGAGCGTGATGTCACGGGGGTGGGCGTGGAAAGGATTTTGGCCCGATCCGCCATTTTGGGGGTCTAAGTAAGGAGCGAAAGCATAGCCATGGTTCGTACTTGCTGTGTGGTCGGCTGCAATGTTCGATCTTACGACCGGCACGGGAATAAGTTTCGATTGTCTTTTTATGCTTTCCCAACCTGGAAGTAACATGAAGGAGCTCATGTATCGGATATTACCAAACGAAGGCGTCTAGCCTGGATAGCAGCCGTGAGACGAGCTGATATCCAGTTCTGTTACGTCTCCAGATATCAGTTGGTGTGCTCAAGACATTTTCATTCCGGTAAGTTCTAAATATGTTCACATCACACTTTATAGCTGAATAATATCATCGTTGGTGGTCTCGGAAGTTATAGAAATTGCGATCAAACATAGAATGGAGTGACTTGATTGGTTGATATAAAGACAATAAATGAAATGAGACAGGAAGGACACAAATTGGCGTTAATAATTGACCCGATTATCAATGTGTTAATTTACATGTACTTTACAATTATGGGCATATAATATGATAACGATATTTTAGCAGTTCAATGATAAATGTATAACATTAATTATGGTGGGGGGTGGAAAATGGCTATTTCACTCGATGCACTCCAGCTGACTTACTTTGGTATGAATGACGACGTACTCAGAGTTTAGCGGCTTGAAAATAGCCAAATCTTGCACCCAGCCATTTGTAAATTGGATGTGCGCCTCCAGTGACTTGTAATTACGAAACTGGTTCGCTGTGTAAGCGCTTACTCCACAAACAAGATACGTGAAGATATCGGGGTAGGACAGTGGCGGTAAGTCGTCTGGGTCTTTACTCCACTGCCGTATTTCATATGGGTCCAGATTTGCGATGCACTCTATTTTTTTTCAAGTACCGCTGCTTCGCCTCTGGACGCAATCGGTCTCTATACCGTCCGTTTTCTTTTGAGCTGCTTTTAAGCGTGTTTCTTGTCGTCGTCGTTCCAACACAGTGTGTTTGTTTTGATTCGTAGACCCCGAAAATGGAGCTGCGCTCCCACAATGCATTGCGGCGTGACGTCAACTCCAAAGCCCTATACCAAAATTCTGAGAATGCAACAGTACTTGTTGCTCTTTGCTACCATTGGTAACATGCAGCATATGTACTGAGGTGGCAAGTGCTTTGGAAAAGGGCATACAGCAACAAGTGTACTAGTCTAGCCTTATGTGCTTCATTAATAAGGCAGTATGCAAACCATGTTGTCATGTTTTTCAGACCAATGGAGGAAATGCTTCCAATTTAGTGACATCAGCCTCCAGAACTTTTCAAAGAATTTCAGTCGATTATTCTATTACTCAATCACAGTAAAAACATCCAAAGCTTTTTACTTTATCTTGAAATGGACATTATATTTTTTTGTGAGACAGATGGCTCTGCAATTGTGAAATCAACGTTTGTTCCATAGGCTGAACTGTTTGCAGTGGCTAATGTTAACATAATGTAGTATTAGTCAGCTACTCAGCAAACATCCTAACATTTTAGTTTGTGTCTTGTAAACAGGATATCATTTTATAATCTTAAATAAATGGATTGCTAAAGTGTTGGTATATCAAGTTTTTAATGATAGAGTTTATATTCAAGTACAGTGGGGCAAAAAAGTATTTAGTCAGCCACCGATTGTGCAAGTTCCCCCACCTAAAATGATGACAGAGGTCAGTAATTTGCACCAGAGGTACACTTCAGCTGTGAGAGACAGAATGTGAAAAAAAAATCCATGAATTCACATGGTAGGATTTGTAAAGAATTTATTCGTAAATTAGGGTGGAAAATAAGTATTTGGTCACCTCAAACAAGGAAAATCTCTGGCTCTCACAGACCTGTAACGTCTTCTGTAAGAAGCTTTTCTGTCCCCCACTCGTTACCTGTATGAATGGCACCTGTTTGAACTCATCATCTGTATAAAAGACACCTGTCCACAGCCTCAAACAGTCAGAATCCAAACTCCGCCATGGCCAAGACCAAAGAGCTTTCGAAGGACACCAGGAAAAGTATTGTAGACCTGCACCAGACTGGGAAGAGTGAATCTACAATAGGCAAGCAGCTTGGTGTGAAAAAATCAACTGTGGGAGCAATCATCAGAAAATGGAAGACATACAAGACCACTGATAATCTCCCTCGATCTGGGGCTCCACGCAAGATCTCATCCCGTGGGGTCAAAATGATCATGAGAACGGTGAGCAAAGATCCCAGAACCACACAGGGGGACCTGGTGAATGACTTGCAGAGAGCTGGGACCAAAGTAACAAAGGTCACCATCAGTAACACACTACAACGGCAGGGAATCAAATCCCGCAGTGCCAGACGTGTTCCGCTGCTGAAGCCAGTGCATGTCCAGGCCCGTCTGAAGTTTGCCAGAGAGCACATGGATGATACAGCAGAGGATTGGGAGAATGGCATGTGGTCAGATGAAACCAAAGTAGAACTTTTTGGTATAAACTCAACTCGTCGTGTTTGGAGGAAGAAGAATACTGAGTTGCATCCCAAGAACACCATACCTACTGTGAAGCATGGGGGTGGAAACATCATGCTATGGGGCTGTTTTTCTGCCAAGGGGACAGGACGACTGATCCGTGTTAAGGACAGAATGAATGGGGCCATGTATCGTGAGATTTTGAGCCAAAACCTCCTTCCATCAGTGAGAACTTTGAAGATGAAATGAGGCTGGGTCTTCCAACATGACAATGATCCAAAACACACCGGCCGGGCAACAAAGGAGTAGCTCCGTAAGAAGCATTTGAAAGTCCTGGAGTGGCCTAGCCAGTCTCCAGACCTCAACCCCATAGAAAATCTGTGGCGGGAGTTGAAAGTCCGTGTTGCTCGGCGACAGCCCCAAAACATCACTGCTCTCGAGAAGATCTGCATGGAGGAATGGGCCAAAATACCAGCTACTGTGTGTGCAAACCTGGTAAAGACCTATAGTAAACGTTTGACCTCTGTTATTGCCAACAAAGGTTATGTTACAAAGTATTGAGTTGTATTTTTGTTATTGACCAAATATTTATTTTCCACCCTGATTTACGAATAAATTCTTTACAAATCCTACCATGTGAATTCATGGATTTTTTTTTCACATTCTGTCTCTCACAGTTGAAGTGTACCTCTGGTGCAAATTACTGACCTCTGTCATCATTTTAGGTGGGGGAACTTGCACAATCGGTGGCTGACTAAATACTTTTTTGCCCCACTGTAGATGAGATTGTCATTTTTTTAGTATCGAATTTAGTATTGAGAATTGTGTAATTCAACTGGTTTTGGTACTGAATACTAAATTTCTGGTAACGTGACATCCCTACTGTGCTGTTAGGCAAAGTTTCACACACGCTGTCTAGAATTGTAACCCAACAAGAGCAAGCAAAATATAAATGGTGCTAATCCTCATTCCCACTGCTTCACACTCGGCTGTGAACCGTTCCAGTGCAAGCTGGAGGCCTTCACCCGATGAAGCCAACAGAACCACATTATCCGCGAAAAGCAGAGATGAGATTCTGAGGCCACCGAAGTGAAAGTCCTCCGCCACTTTGCTACACCTAGAAATCCTGTCCATAAAAATTATGAACAGAATCGGTGACAAAGGACAGCCCTGGCGGAGCCCATCACCCACCGGGAATGAGTCCGACTTATTGCCGGCAATGCGAACCAAGCTCTTGCAACGGTTGTATAGGGACTGAATGGCCTGTAGCAATGGGCCAGACACCCCATACTCCCGTAGCACCTCCCACAGGACACCCCGAGGGACACGGTCGAATGCCTTCTCCAAGTCCACAAAACACATGTAGACTGGTTGGGCAAACTCCCATGCACCCTCAAGTATCCTTGAGAGGATAAAGAGCTGGTCCAGTGTTCCGCGACCAGGACGAAAACCGCATTGTTCCTCCTGTAGCCAAGGTTCGACTAGCGAACGAACTCTCCTTTCCAGCACCCTGGCATAGACTTTCCCAGGGATGCTGAGGAGTGTGATCCCCCTGTAGTTACTTAAAGATGGGGACCACCACCCCGGTCTGCCAGTCCAGGGGTACTGCCCCTGATCTCCACGCAACATTGTAGAGGCGTGTCAACCAGGACAGCCCTACAACGTCCAGAGCCTTCAGGAACTCGGGGCGGACCTCATTCAACACCAGGGGCTCTGCCACCAAGGAGTTGTTTAGCTGCCTCAGTGACCTCGCCTCCGGAAATTGGCGGGTCATTCCCCTCATCCCAAGACTCTGCTTCCTCCTCGGAAGACGTGTCAGTGGGATTAAGGTCCTCGAAATATTCCTTCCACCACCTGACAATTTCCTCAGTCGAAGTCAGCAGTGCTCCGCCAGCACTATACACAGTGTAGGTAGAGCACCGCTTTCCCCTCCTGAGACGCCTGACAGTTTGCCAGAATCTCTTCGAGGCAGTCCGAAAGTCTTTTTCCATGGCCTCTCCGAACTCCTCCCACACCCGAGTTTTTGCTTCAGCCACTGCCCGAGCCGCATTCTGCTTGGCCTGTCGATACCTGTCGGCTGCCTCTGGAGTCCCACAGGCTAACCAAGCCCGACAGGACTCCTTCTTCAGCCTGGTGGCTCCCCTCACCTCTGTTGTCCACCATATGGTTCGGGGATTACCACCACGGCAGGCACCATCCCCCTTGCGGCTACAGCTCAATGCAGCAGCTTCGGCAATGGAGATGCTGAACATGGTCCATTCGGACTCAATGTCCCCAGTCTCCAGGTGGAGCACCTTCCAGCACCCCACCCAGGGACTCTAAGAAGGCTGGGTACTCTGAACTGCCACTCGGTGCATAAGCGCAGATGACAGTCAGGACCCGTTCCCCGACCCTAAGGCGCAGTCAACAAACCCTCTCATCCACCGGGAAAAACCCAGCCCGCCGCCTCTCACCAGGGGCAACTCCAGACTGAGACAGAGTCCAGCCCCTCTCCAGGAGACTGGTTCCAGAGCCCAAGCCATGCGTAGAGGTGAGCCCGACTATATCTAGCCGGTACCTCTCAACCTCACGCACTAACTCAGGCTCCTTTCCCACCAGAGAGGTGACATTCCATGTCCCAATTGCCAGTCTTGGCAGCCGGGGATCAGTCCGCCAGGGCCTCCACTCCTGGCCGCCGCCCGGCACACAATGCACCCGACCCCTATGGTGCCTCCTGTGGGTGGTGGGCCTGCGGGAGGATGGGCCCATGTCCCCTTTTCGGGCTGTGCCTGGCCGGGCCCCATGGACTAAGGCCTGGCCACCAGACGCTCGCCCTCGGGCACCCTCCCCGGGCCTGGCTCCAGGGCGGGGCCCTGGTAACCCTATCCCGGGCAGGATAAACTGTTCCCTCGATGTTTTCTTCATAAGGGTCTTCTGAATCGCTCTTTGTCTGGTCCCTCACCCAGGACCAATTTGCCATGGGAGACCCTACCAGGGAGCAAAATCCCCCAGACAACATAGCCCCTGGGGTCCCTGGGACACACAAACCCCTCCACCACGATAAGGTAGCGATTCACGGAGAGGGGTTATAATCATTAAAGTAATATGACAAGATACTTTCAAAAGTATCGCTACTCAACACTGCCGATGGGCGACAACTTTGGAAAAATACAATAAAAAGTATCTTCATAAGGTGTTGATCTACCACATACCATCAGAACTTCTTCAGATTATCTATCACTGAATCTACAAGTCTTTGAAACTCTACTAGAGACCATTTTTTAAAAGATATTCCTTTATGTGGTGCCCTAAGGATGGAGACGCTATCGTCCTATGAAAGACCACTCCCACCAGGGTAGACATGTTTGATCACACAATAAATGTGGTTGCTCACTCTGAACAAACTTTATAATGTTTTTTGGTGTTTCTTCTGTCTAAGGGGACAAGAGGACTGAAATCATACCATGAAATGCCTCTCAAAGATCCCCTGAAGCATTACGGTAGCTTGATGTGATAGTTATGGTAAACAGGAAAAATGCACAAAACTTACTGCAACATCATGCTAATTTCAAAATAATAAATCAAAATTGAGACAATGCAAGCCAAACATTTCTGCATTGAAATGCTGGATAGATAGAGACAGTAGGTGGGTGACAGATGACTTGTGTTTTTTGTTTTTTGTTTTTTTTAAGTAAGCTATTTTTCATTGGTATCCTCAGAGGCATTAAAATTAATCTGCCTTAACATCTTGGAGGTGACCTTGTTATGTGGAGGTACTGGGTTGCTCAATAGGTCTGAAAGACAGAATGACAGGATCATGATAGCTGAAAAAGTGTATGCTCCATCTGACTTGAATAAGTATTGCTAACCTCCCCTTTCTAAGTGGCTTTCGGATCTTTCAGCCAAATATAGGCTTTCCTCCACTTCTTATTTCAACATCTAAATTCACTACAAACCTCTCTTTTGTTCCTTTTTTATATGGCCAATGCTTGATGAATATTTTGTCTCATGATAGAGTGAAATCGGAGTGGAATTTCATACCCAAATAAATACTTCAAATCCATTTTCTCTTATTGAGCACATTTTGTTGAAACATACAGGCAGAGAGAAGAAGAGACACAGAGTGAGCAAGAGAGGGTTTGTGCTTTTTGTTCTTCATTTTTCTACGCATGGTTGAAGCTGAGTGTGCTTTTAATGAAAACAGAGCACTGCCACTGTACGGCAGCGCCGGTCTGACTGGTCAGTGTAGGGCTCTGCTATGAATCTAGGTCACAGTTTGCAGCAGGGCATTACCTAATTAACAGTTCTCAATACACGCGTCTACATTTTAGCTCTCTGGCTACAAGGCATCTAGATAGTAAAAGAAAAAATGTACAGAGGGAAACTTCACAAGGCAGATGAATTGATGGGTTCTCAAAAATTGTTCTTTATGTTCATTTGCTTTAGTCACAATTTCCACTTACCCTAAGCAAACCTTTGTAATAACCTATGTTATATGGCCACGTTACAGTAAATAATTTAAATTTTTCATTACTGTCAGCTGATATCTCGGCAACAGAATCTTTATCATCTTTCACTACATTGAGTAAATAATTTTGTTTATATATTTTCACCTAAATACAGATTCCTTTTCTTTTCATGTAGAAACTTTCATACAAACTAATAAGAAAGCACAAATATCATTCAAACTGCCCGACCAAAACACAGTCACATTCTCGAATATTTCATTGGGCTACCTTTAGCTTTGATGATGACACACATTCACTGTGGCATTACTTCAGTAAGCACATGCTATGTCAGAACATTTATTTCCATCCAGAGTTGCATTCATTTTTTTAATTGAAGGGTAGATGTAAGCAGATTCAACTACAGGAATGAGAGCAAATCATGTGTTTTTGTGACAGGCTGTTAGTAACACAGCTTTTAAAGATACCATTTAAAATTAGTTATTTGCTAAGTTATCGATTATGTGTGGATACAACACTGGATCATCCCTTGCGTTAGATGCCTTATTGAACGCTTAAATGATTCATTAGTCAGTGTTGAGTGGTTTAAAAACAAAAGAACATTTCTCTGAAAATGTTCGGGTACAAGGACTGGACTGAAAATGAGTGACAACCAGCCAGTGTCCAAAGAAAAACTTATTGTTCAAGACCATTTCTAAAAATTAAACAAAAGGAAAAGACAGGAGAGGGAGATTGACAGACGGATAGGGTAATGCAGTGATGTGGATATGGCACTGGCCTGTTGTGGTGCAGAGGGAGCTGAGCATAAATGTAAAGCTTTTGATTTAGCGGTCAACCTATATTCCCACCCTCACCTATGGCCACGAACTGTGGGTAGAGACTGAAAGAATGAAATTGTGGATACAAACAGCAGAAAAAAAGCTTTTCTCTGAAGAGTGGCCTCTCCTTTAGTGATAGAGCGAGGAGTTCCGTCATTTGAGAGGGGCTCGGAGCAGAACCGCTACTACTCCACTTTGAAAGGAGCCACTGCAGGTGGTTCGGTGATCTGACTAGGATGACTCCTACCCCAGATAAGATTAATTTAGGTAGCTGGGGAGCTGGAGGTCTGGGTTTCTGTCTTTAGGATTCTCCCCCCACAACCCATCCTTGGATAAGAAAATAGATGGATGGATAGACTTTTCATAGTGTTCTCCAACAACAACACTATGAAAAGTTCTCCAACTCTCCTAACTCTGGTTAAGTGAACCCACTGCGCCAATGTATTTTATATGTCATTTTTGGATTGTGGTAGGACTCGACTTAAGCGGTCAAAGAAGTGCAGGAGACTGATGCTGTCCAGTGTAGCAAGTGATTTATTCACCATTTTGTGAACCAAACAATATTTACAAAGAAACAAATAAGAAACTCAACTCTATAATTATTAACTCAGTTCAAATAAACATAACTGAACTTAAATCAACGGAAATTAAGGCCAAACTGCACACAGCTACATTGACCTGAACCTTTCTCTCTCGAAACACCAGAGTTCTTCTGCTTAAATAGTCCACTTAACCAAACAATTTCTCCTCTGGACTATTCCATTCAGTATGTAGGTAAGATGAACATGATTATGTTCAAACCTCTACTACTCCTCTTTACTGGCAACATAAACTCTGCGGTGTAATCAATACATATTACAACAATAAATCTATTTCTTCATAAACCCTCTAAAATCAACTTTATTAAATTATAAGAGTTCTTCCCCTTCTGCACTTGGTCTCTTCCTGTGACCTCAGATGAACCCAGAAGGTATAAAGCAGGAAGTAAAACTACATTTCCTCCTTTTGTTTCTGGAAGACAGGTAGGTAAGGTAAGTTCTAAACAATACAAATTAACAGTTGAAATAAATAACATGTTAACTTAACAAACTTGTATGAATTGATTTAAACCAAAATGTTATATTATATAATCTGTAAAAGTGCAAAACATAAACAAACCCGGGATAGTAGATGTTTGCCTATTGCAGATTACATGTGAAATATGGTTAAATCAAAACAAGAATGTTAACTAAGAATATAGACAAATGGTCTTCTCACCCACTTTGTCACATGGATGTAGAATTCTGGTCCACTGAAGAGGTTGTTTTGTAACACCAGGTGTCTTTTTTTTCAATATCTACTGAACGTCTAGTGTTCGTGTCTGTAGGACCTCCATGTACAGGCTATTTATAGTCCAAACGTGGTCGCTATGGATGTCTTTTTAATGTCAAACTTAAAAAACAACTCAAACAAAAATGTCAAAAATGACTCATTTTAGATGTCGTTATAATGCTTGAATAAATCAGTAGGTTAACACGCAATCAATTCTGTTTGTTTTTAAATAATCTGTATTCATGTATCATGTTGATAACAATGTTGATATTTGTAAATAAAAATCTATTACATGTATTGCTCATGTAAATTTCCTGCACCTGTCATAGATGTCCACATGATGTCCAGAAAACCCCGTCGTATTCATGTCCAGCTTGGGTCGCTGTTCGGTGTCCAAATTCTGGACCTAGTCTGGACGTCATATAGATGTCCAGATTTGGTCATGGACCGACAGACCTAATATTGTCAAGATCTTCACGTCTATCTGACACCCAATGTTTAGTGGGAAGTGTCACTTTTTTTTGTTTTTTTATAATTCTGATGGGCAGATGCTGTGCAAAGAGCTAATTAAAACTGTACTGGGGATTCAGCAGTGAATAATTAATTGCATTATTACTGTACTGCCAGATGATCTATTTAATAATTCTCACTAAAGAACAAATGAGTTTGGGAAATCTCCCTCAGCAGGCAGAGCATTTTTACAATCTCATAATCAGTGTCTACTGTAGCATGTTCCTATATTCTCTTTTTCCAGTCTCCTTCTTAGTCTTTCTCTCCTTCAATCACACTTAAGTACACACATAGCACAGATAATCTGCTCTGCTCTTTCCTCTCATTTCCTCTCTGTTGCACATAGACGTGCAACTTTGAGGTAAGGCATGTTAATGACTGATTAGACATTTGGACAAACCTTAGGCAACTTTGTGTTTTGGCTCAGTTAATTTCACAGTGTCTCTGGCAAGGACAGGTGTAAATGAAACCTGACACATCAAATCGTCATCAACAGTCCACATCTAGGTGCGAAACACACAACAACACAAGCCAGAATGTGCGCACGCATGCACACAAACACACAAAGTCATCTGAAGTGTCAAACTCACTGTACAGCATTAACAGCATTTGGCTTGGTATAAAAATGTAATATAATTATAGGTAAAAGTGTAGATTTATACCGTGCAAAACCTCTCAGAAGACCTATTACAAGTTGTCATTGGTAGCTGTGCAGTGCTATACATACATCCTCTTACCCTTGAGTGCGGATGGGGAGGCTGGAACCAATCCCTGCTGACATTGGGTGAATAGCAAAGGATATCCCTGGGCATGGTGGCCTCCTTCTCAGTTGGTAATCAAATACAGTCTGATGTAATTTTCATGATCCAAGAGCTTGGTGTGGCTTTTGAAATTTGGGTTCTTGTCTATTATTGGTTAGTTTGATTTCCTGTTTTGAGTCAATTATTATGGTCATATTTAGCTTCATTTCAGTTTTTATTTCCATTTCATGACAAAGTTTAGATTCCAAGCCTTAGATCTTGTTAAATTCTTCTGGTCTCATTCTTTTTAATAGTCTAACCTTCACTTTCAGTGTTTCCTCTGTCTCGTTCATTTGCTTTCACCTTTTGTGCTTTTTTTCATACTTTATGGGGATTTTTAGCTTTTATTATGATAGGACAGGCTTCAGGAGTGCACAGGAAAAGTGGGAGTAAGAGTAGAAGAGCAGGAGAAGAAGCAAATGACCCAAGTAAAATCAAACTCAGGCCTTTAAAATAGCCTTGCAGCAAATGGGTTGGTGAGCCTTCAATGCTACCCTGTCTGTAATAATGTTTAGGTTAATCTTCAGTGTTGGTTATCTTTTCATTTTGCTTTTTCCTATTGTACTTTGTAGGATAGTTTTCCTTCTTGTCTTATGGTAATTTTATTTCCTTCCTTTGAAACTCTCCCGAAACTAGTTTTTAATTATTTTTTCACCTTCTCTCTGTTTGTCAGATCCCACTGTTGAATTTCCTCTGATGTTTCTTACTAAATTCATCATTCTGTTTGCCTGGATTTTTGCCTTGTCATTTTTTTTCCAAGTCGTGTATTATTTGGACTTTTGTCTTTCCCCGGTATCAGCTGTGTGCTTCCTTTTTTTGGATGTATGTATATTTTAGACTTTGGGGCGTCTTTGCTCTTGTTAGTTGAAGGATTCGTTAGTTTGTTTGCAAGCTGCACTTCAGTCCTCTTCACATTTCATGACAGTAATACAATGATGTAACTGCAAGTTGTCTTAAATGTCTGCTAATATTTCAAAATGTTTTCCATGTCATGGGACGTGTATGTGCACGTTAGGCCTCAATCATGCAGGCCTAGAAAATTGAAAACTCACAAAAGTGTGTATTCCCCAACTGGTTGGCGAGCGGTTGCTGCCAATTACTGCGTGAAATCAGTTGCAAAGAGGATGCTGCACCAAAAACCTCCCTTGCTTCGTCCACTGAATACCATGGTTGCTGGCAGTTTGCATGAAAGATGCCATCGCATCTGCAAGCTGTGGCCCACTACTCGCTGAGTGCAAAGTATAAACTGTGACTCCTCCAAAAACAGAGATTCTCCTTCAAAAAAGAGCTGTGGCTTTTAAAATGTGTTGGTTGCAGTGGTAAGGATAACTCTCCAAAAGTTCATTCTGTTCATCTGGACGTAGCGTTTTCAGTGGGAGAAACGTCTCGTCACTCATCCAGGTGACTTCTTCAGTTTCAGCTGACTGCAGGTTTCCTCAATATTATAAACAGTATATTTGCATAATGACTGAAACCAGCCCACTGAAGGAACAATGGGCTGGGAGGTCAATTCCTTAATCATAATTATGCAAATTCTCATGACCATTGATCAACAACCACTGAGACTGAAGAAGTCACTTGGATGAGTGACAAAACGTTTCTCCCACTGAAAACGCTACGTCCAGATAAACAGAATCAAGTTTTGGAGATTTACTTACCTGGATGATTGAGCATCCATCAAGATGGTAAGTATAACATTTACTTTTAAGGAGAACAGTCTCCATTCACAGTTTACATTGTACTTTTCACACTTTCTGATAGTGACCAAAGCAATCGCAAGGAGGTTGTGTGTGCAATTATGACCAATGTCACCGTCCATTTGCCAGCGACCAGCCACCAACCATTTTTCCCTTAGTGACCCATGGTAGCCAGGGGGGCACCAGCTAGTCTCCAGGTATGTGTGATTTTGATCTTAATAAACCAAACTGCAAATGCAAAGATTAAAAATGTTTTGTTATTCAGTCAGAAAGAACCAGCTCAAGAAAATTGTTATTTAAAATTAATAATTTAAAAGTGATGAATGAATTACATGTAACTAAATATTGCATTAATAGTAAATATAGATAACTAACAGCTAATGCTATATTTAATTTAAATCATGAGCTAAATTAATGTACAACTTATGTTTAAAGTAGTATTGTTTGTGTCACTGTTCTACATGAGTAAGATAAAAATATGTTCATAAATCATAATAAGTTTCTACATGACACGGTTTTACGGTAATAATAGGAGAGCATTTTGTTTTTAGTAACACACAGGTTCACAGACACCACTTTGAGAGGTTTTCAAGTAAAGCGTTTGAGAAAATCAGGTATGAAAACGCGATTATCTGTGAAAACATATTTGAAATGCTCTACTACTATCTATATTGCTCCATGTTTTGTTACACTGACTCGTCTTCAAAAGAGAGCTTTGTGCCCACTGGGGAAGTTTGTGTGTGTGTGAGAGAGAGTGGAGCGGAAAGCTCAGCCTTGCCCAAAAAGACAAAACCCAGTCAGCAATCTCTTGTGGCAGTGAGAGGGAAAATGCCAAAGTGGACAAAAATAAATGATCAAATAAGCAACCTTCTCTCGCTTGGATGAAAATAGTGTGGGAAAAGCCTCAAAGTCTTCCACAGAAATTCTGCATCAAAATAGTCTCGAATAAATCAATAAAAAGACACCCACATATTTGATAGCGTTGCTTGATTTTTTTTTTCTTTTTTTCTCCATTCCCAAGGACTTTTCTCCTGAGAGCAGACGAAAAAGAATTCCCATGCTATTTTTTTTCCCAGCCTTGCACTCGGATAAATGTTAAGCTTATTTCAAAAGGCTCCATGATTAAACGTCCTGCTAATCTTGGCGCGTTCTACATAAAAATCCACAGAGCATAAATCCATTTACTGCAAAATGTGAGGGAAGGCAAACAGAAAGTGGGGTTGCTAACAATTTTCAGGGTGAAAATGGCAACCATAAAGACGTGGAGCATTTGGAAATGTGTTTGCTCGTCACTGCTCATCAAGGTTAAAAATGTGTAAATTGGCCATATGGCTTGGATTGCTGAATTTCTAAAAAAAAAAAAAAAAGAAAAGAAAAGAAAAAAAAATGGTTGGTGTGTAATATTTTCATGCCATCCAGAAATTGACAGTTTGCTAAAACTCCTTCTTGGATGGATTTTATTACACCAAACACAAGAAAGGACGTAACACCTTGGTGGAAATGTGCTGCATGAAAGTTTCTTGATATAAATAAAAAGATAAACATGTTGCAAGCACCAAAGCTGCAGAGAGATGAACAAAGCATCCATTTGTGTGCCCTCACATCAGATTCTTGGTAATCTGCTGATTAAGCAGAAACCAAATGCCAAAATATATCAGAATCTAACACCTTTTAATACTTGCACACATTCTTCAAGAATCTTTGCAGGTATATTTTTTGGGCACTTGGATGGACTTGTCAAGGCTCCTCTGCAAAATATGACTGTAAAGTTAAAATCAAGGCCAGAACCAAAGCAATTGCTGTGCAACTCCCTGTTCTTCTTGTTGCTACTCACTCAGATTGTGACTGTATGTTTGCGGGTGCATTCGTGTGCTGAATGAACACATTTGGGAGCAATCACACGTGTTCCATCTGAAACGTCTCCATCTAAATCTCTTGGACAGTATTGTATAGGATATACTGCATATGAGATGTTCATAGCACGCTTCTTGTTGTTTCTTCTGAACCTGTAATCCGTATAGAGGCAGGGGAGTCACAGTGGCAGTTTTACACTGTTATGTCCCTTCAAGGAATAGTGGACTAATCCACTCAGTTACGGCGGCTGAAAATATCTCACTGACTCCATTTCATCCTCAAAACACTGCAGGGGAAGAACCAAATAGAGCAATGTTCACTGACATATTGGGCCCATAATCCATGTCCATACTGTATATAATTATTCCTGTTCATAATACTATATATATATTAAACTGTACACAAGTGTATGTGTATGTATGTTCCTAAGAAGTGGCATTGAAACCCTTGTCTCTGGGGGAAATTGACCTGAATTCAGCGCTCAGACTGCTCAGTCATCTTGACTACAAACACTGCAAAGAATCAACCCGGTGCGCACATATATAGCTTAACTTTTATTTTGTGCGATGTCTGTCGTCTTACGTATTTCCCTTTCTGTCGTTCTTCTCTCAGAACCTTTGGATTTATGTTTTCTTTTTTCATATAGGTCTGAATCTGACATAAGAAGTGTTGTTGTGCTGCCGCAGAGCAAAACTTCACAGCATATAATCTGATGTTTTACACTATACCATATGAGATGAGCCGAGTGCTTCTGAACACTCATCGAAACATAAGGCAAAAGAACATTCACGCCGCCTATGCATGTATCCCTGTTCACACGTTTGCACACGTAGCTGGAAACAAACAGATTTAGATATGAGTAAGAGCCGACTTAAGTATAAAGTCAGTCTTGCTGCTTTTGTTGCAGAAAAAGGGAAAAGTCTGCATATTCTACAGTTCTTAAAAAACCTTTGCAAAGGCAACCGTTTCGATCTATAGGAACTTGTTTGGGCATTGCTGCTTTTGCTGCCAGGCATATTGACCACAATGCATTTAAATGGCCTGCTGAGCACAAAGCATTCAGACTCCTGTTAATATGTAATTTGCTCTGAGGACAAACAGACATGAGATAAGAGCTGAAAAACAGAGGGATGAAGGCGAAGAGTGGGAGGGGAAGCAGGAAGTGCAAAGAGCAGACACAAATAGAAACAAAGACAGAAGGATATGAGGAGGGGCAAGAGTCAGAGGAGAGAGAGAGAGAGAGAAAAAATGACTGGTAAACAGAGAAAATAGTCCCAACATATGAAATGCACTTTTAATGAACCCCCTTCCCTGCTAGTCCTGAAGTGGTGGTGATGTATGACATCTAACTGATCACTGTTGGTCTCTTGAGCAGATGACCTCTCTCCTATGATGCTCTCAGCCCTCCACAAGAACCCAATTTAGCTCTTCTGCCTCACCACAGCCACCAGAATAAAGGAAAAATCCATCCAGCCGCAATCATAAAGAAGAAAAGAAGGACACAAGAAGGACAGCGATGGACTACTGAGCAAGAGGCCTGAATACAGGCTGTTCTAAATACGAGCAGGCCACTAACATTATGTAGGACAGAACAGATGTTTTTCTTACAGTAAATGTCATGCGTGAAAGCCCAAGATGAATTCAAGCATGTGGGTTTACACATACTGTAAAGAAATGTGCCCTTTTTTGGTTCCTTGTTGGGATCTGGAGAAAAGGATCGCTTTCATGAGCGTCTGTTTGCAAGAAAGCCAGAATGAGGGAAGTGTTACAGTACCTCAGCAAAAGACTAGATAAAACTGTCTCAGAGGGTAAATCCAGGCATAGCTAGCTGAGACGGCGTGCACGCTCCGCACAACATCACGTTGTTTTGGGGGGTTTTTTAAAGTGCGTGCGCGCTTTTTGACTTTCTATCGTCACATTCCCAATTTCTCAGTGAGTGTAACAACTCACTAAGCAGGGTATCACCATGCAAATATGAGAATGAGAAGAGAAGAGTGTGAAACACTGCAAGTGTGACACTGAGAGAGCATGAGAACTAACGGGGCTGTTCAATTATTTATAAGCAGAGATTGTCTGTTTATCAAACTGACGCCTGGAGCGTCGGCCATGATTAGACTCAAACAATGGTGGTCTTCACTGAACACTGCTGAGCCAGCTTTCAAGACACAGACTAGATATGAATAAAGCGCAGACAGCATCAAAGTGTGTGTGAGTGAATATGTGTGTGTATATGTGCTTGTGTGCATAAATAGTTTTTCAGTGTTGGTTTTCACACTGTTAAGAATGGATTATTATGTTGTAAAATATCCAGTCATCATTTATGCACCTCTTATGAATACTTCATGTGGAAACTAATAGTTGTTGAAAAATTAACTGCTTAGACCTCGACTGTAGCATACTGTAATGTGTTAGATGCACCTGTTCAGCTGGTGGTTAATGCAAATATCTAATTAGCGAACCAAATGCAACTCAGTGCACTGAGGCTTGTAGAAATGGTCGCAAAAGTTCAAACCAATCAGCAGATCAACTGCTGATATACTGGGGTTTTTCCCCACAACCAGCCAGGGTCTGGGTTTTACAGACAATAGTATGAAAAAGTGAAAATATCCAGCGAGCAGTGGTTCTCTGGGTGAAAATGTCCTTGTTAATCCCAGAGGTCTTAGGAGAATGGGTGCACTGCTTCAATAACAGGCAACAGTAACACAAATAAGTGCTTGTTACAGCCAAGGCATGTAGAAGAGCATCTCTGAACACACAACAAATTGAACCTTGGAGTAGATGGGCTACAGAGGGGAGAAAACCACACAAGGCACTGCCGCTGTCAGCTAAGAACAGGAAACTGAGGTTATAATTCACACTGGATCACCAAAATTTAACAATAAAAGATTGGAAAAATGCTGCCTGGTCTGACGATACTCGACTTGTGCTGCAACATTCACAGGGCAGGTTCAGAATTCGGTGTAAACAACATGAAATCATGGCTCCGTCCTGCCTTCTATCAGGCTGCTGTTGGTGGTTTAATGGTGTGGGGGATGTTTTCTTGACAAACTTTGCATCTCTTTGCACAAAATACGCATTGTTTAAATACGATGGTCTACCTGATTATTGCTGCTGATGGTGTCCATCCTTGACCACAGCATGCCAACCTTCTGATGGCTGCTTCCAGCAGGAAGCACACAGCATGTCCTAAAACTCAAATCACCTGAAACTGGTTTCTTGAACATCACAGTGAGTTCACTGCACTCAAATGGCCTCCATAGTCACCTGAGCTCCTTTGGGATGATATATGCTCAGGCTGTAAAGTCTTTAAAAGCCTTTTGAACCTGTTTGTTCACATTGTTATGTAAGAGTCTGTTGAAATATCTTCTTTAAAGTGGCAATAAAACAACTTTTACCCACTTGCAGAAAATATTCTTGCTTATATCAAACCAGATTCTTCCAGCTCCTTACACAACCTGCAGAAGCAGAATATGCCGTCCGTCCTGTTGGAATCACTTGTTAGTGAGTTTTTATTTCGATCAGCAAAACACTTGCATACTTTGCATTATTATTCACTCTAATGTTATATGTTCTACTCGATTTATCGGTTCAATTACTGAGAGAAAGACTGCTTTCTGTTTGGCTTGATGTTTGCCTTCCTTCACCTGTTGCTTGTTTTTCTCCACTTCACACTGAACAGCTTGTGTACAGTCAGCTGGTGTGATCTCGTGGGCTGCCTGCAGCTTCTCTGAACTAACATTATTTTGCCTTGAGTTGAAAAGTGGCCATAAGCTGCACCGCACACACACACACACACACACGCACTGCACGGCCGGGTGTTGATTCTCAGTGGGATTTGCAATACCAGCAAACCTTTTTAAACCTGTTTTTCTGCCCTAGCATCGAAATCTCATTCAACGCACCTTCGAAGACGTTTCAGATTTTACAATGAAAGACTGTGCGCTCTCCCTTTTTTTACAACGTGAACTATGACTTGCTCTGTTGCGTGCGGTCTTTTCAGCAGAGCATAAATAAGTGGCCATGTGAAAAGCTGTGAATCTAAAGGAATGCCATGAGCTGCGAGAACAGAGCCATTACGCCACAGGTGGACTCTTGAACCGAGGTGTAACAGTTTCCTGCAGGAACGAGACGTTTTGTCAGGGTGGAAATGAGGAACGGAACGTGGGAGATCTGAAAATGGGCTCTGCAGGGAGCATAAGATGGGTGGTATGGCAGGATAAGGAAGGCAGGGAGGGAAGAGGCGCTGTGTTGTAATGGGGCAGGAGCCAGATGCTCCAGTTTCCTTGACAGAAATGGAGGTCAAATGCAGCTTTATGTGAGGGCAACAGTGAGAGAGAGAGAAGCACAGACATAGAGAGAAATATAGAGGGGAGGGAGGCAGCATCATGACTTTAACTAGTGGTAAGGGACACTGCACACCGTGTAGAGAGCCCCCATCTTTCTAACTACAGCAGGGGAGGATAAGACTGTGTGGTGTCTACTTCCAGGATAGATGAAGGGGGGAGTAATGGGGTTTATAAGGAGGCTGAGAACATTAATAGATGTAAGTGAGAGAGAGGGATAAAAATAAAAACATATGTTAGGGTAGACAGAGCTTATGAAGCACTAATGGATAGAGAGACTATACGGGGAGGACACATGATGAACTCAAATGGTCCATCTGGGAATGTGGGCCTCACCTATTCCAGGAGAAAAAGGGGCATAAATATATATTAGAGATGCAGCTATTAGGCAAGGGACTCTAGATGAAAAATAGCTTTTGTATGTGAGTATTTCAGCTCACACTGGATAGCCCATGGGCCCACGTAATGATTTTCTCTGAGTAGAATATGCAGTTGGGTAATGGGGGAATATACATCACACGTGCTGTTGTGAAGGCTTCAAAGGGGAAAGTGGCAAAAAGGGCCGATTTAGGGTTTTGTTTAGAGGAGAATGGGATTAGCAGACAGTTGTAGGGAGGACCGGGAACCGAAATGATGCAGCCAATAAAACCAGCCGCACGCCACGCTGAGCAAACAAGAGACTTCAGAGTCAATAAATCCTACATCGTCACAAGCCAATTTCCACAAGCTGGCAAGCTACAACTGTAGCGAGCAGCAAAGACGAGTGTAAACATGTTAGCATACACAAAGGCAAATTGAACAATACTCTGAATCTGGCGAGTATTTGTCTAATCAAATGTAAAGATAAGGCTGGGTTTGAATGAAAACACCCATGTTAGCCCCGTTCTCGGGACATTTTTACCCTGTTTGAGGCACTCACAAGCCCACTGGTGCCTTTTAAAGACATGTTTACTTTAGAATCATTAATAAATGTACGGTTTCGTACAACAATCACAAACAAAACGACAAACAAAAGGAGCTGGACAGTTTAAGGAGTCGTTTGATATTACTGCCAATAAACTGTACATAAAAGATGGACATAGCCCTTGTGATGTCATCCTCATTTTAATGCCAGCAGTGATTTAAATCACACTTTAGGTTCTTAACATGGTCAGCACGCCTGCTTTCAGAGATTGTATATGAATCCATCCCACAGAAACAAATCCTTGCTATCTGGTGCTACACCTCCAGTCACCAAAACTGAAACACAGACAAGCCGCATTATTTGTCATGTAGTCTGATTAAAAATGCTCCAAATGTCACCAGCGTCACAAACACGCTTGACTCAATCAGCAACAAAAGGCAGACTGTACTCTCTAAGGAAGAGAGTGAAGGAGATGACTTTAGGCAAAAGGAGAGAGCCACGGGAGGACAGGAGGAGTTCACTGCCAGCTGACTCACCACTCTCTGATCAAAGCGCGAAACAGGACCTGGAAATGTGTTATTCTCAAGGTGTGTGGTGCCTGTAAGAGAGCAAGATGCTGTGACGTGAGACTGCATATAAAGAGGTGTATAAAAAAACAGCTTCTCCCTACTCCCTTGAGGTTCACGTACACACGTATGTGCGTGTGTGTGTGTGTGTGTTTGTGTGATCCGCATACAGATCTCTGTCTGGTAACCCATCTGCCCCCCGTGTGCTTGATATTCAGTCATGAGCCTGCCTCTGTCTGTTGAACAGCGTGGAGAGGCAGAAAGAATTTAGCATCAGGGCCTTCAGGCGTCTACGACAAAATATTGTTTTGCTTAGGAGGCCAGCCTGAGGCGGTTAAATCAAGCATGATCACATGCTTTTTATCCGTATTCATTTGCCCTGCACTGAACTTAAGAGCCTTCTACAGTAACAGCTGGCGTTACCGCCTGTAGAAACAAGACTGGAATGAACCAACATGTTAGCTACTCATTTATTTACAGGGTTACCCTTACGTACCCATGTGTTGTCAAAACCCTCCGCTAAAGCTTGTTGAGTCTTTTACAAGACCCAGTTTAATCACCCATCTGTTTATTAAGAGGTGAAACATCTGGATTTGAATACCCACTGAATGAAACGTTTTCCAGCAATGCTCCAGCCTCAACCAAAGTCATGAAGAAATGGAACCAAAACAGCAATTGAGTTCTCTTTTTCAGCTCTCTCCCCCTCATCTCCGCTTCTCAAATGACTAAGGCAAATATTTCTCTGCCATTTATGGCTTTCTGTCTCTTTACCCCCGGCTGCGGCGCATTCCCAAGAAAGCCGGCTTTTCTTGTATTTTGATGGGCTCCTCTGTCACATAATTGGGGGCTGTCTTGGAGAGCTGGCTTTAAAGGTTTGTTCCCTGTTATCACTGCTAATGAGAAAATGAGCAGCGTTACACTGATGTGATCCACCAATTGGAATGTAATGTGCTGCCTGTAAATAACACACAACAGAGGTAGATGTGCACCTGAATTTTAAAAAAAAGGTTTGCTAGCTGATGTATTTTGATGTCTTTAGCATGTAAATATAAATACATAATATGTTTTATATATCTTATTTTAAAGGAGATTCCCTGTCTTTGCTACCAGCAAAGAGAATAAGCAGTCCAATAAGACCCCAGGCATCGATCGCTCCTTCCCTTCATTCCAAAAATACTCCAGTGCCTCCACGGCGGAGGGAACAAGATGTTCCCATCTTTCACCGCTTTAAACTCTCAATATGTAATTGCAAATCACCAATCCATCCAAGCCTTCATCGTTCCCTTCTTTCACCCTCTTGGCTGTTTTGTTTTTTTTTTTTTTGTCTTTCTTGTGTTTTTTTTGCATTGACATGGCAGCTGGTTGCATTGAATCATCTCAGTGTCTTGCTTCACTGCGTCTACAAACCTTTTTTGGCAACTACAAGCAGCCCAGCCAGCCAAGGGAGGCTTTTGTTGACTCCTTCGCAGACTGTATTAATATTTACCAGGCTCTGAAACACAGGCAGACATCGACCATGAGGCGATTCCTTCGTGTTGCTTGGTGGTAAGCCCGTTCTTGTTTTTTGGATTAAAGCATAATCCAACCAACCAGATTTTGCAGTGTTTAAACATTGCTTGCTGCAGTAAGGGGGTGTGAGGAATTGGTGGAGGGGGAGGGGGGGGGGGGGGGGGGGGGGGGATCCCCACGCTGTTGGCTTCTGTTCAGCTGGAGAATTCCTTAAAAACCAAGATGATCGTAGGATTTGAGTGACGCTATATGTTAACCGGTCTGAGTAGCAATCTCACTGGCAATTCTCCATATACACTGTAGATGTGTTTTTTTTTTTCATTTTCTTGCACTGAGTTGGAAAGAAAATTTATAAGAGTAGAAAAAAAAGCAGTAATACATCCCACACACAGCGATGATCTTAGACACCATATTTAAAATACTACTTTCTCGCTAACCAGATTGAAACCTTTCAGCCTACTCTATTGATTCAGATGGACATGGCAAAATGAAAAATATACATAAACTCATAATACTTTCAAAGTTTTCCCTTGTGTGCTGACAAACTGTCAAGAACCGAGTGAAGGTTTAAAGTGTGCGAGAGGAAGGACTCAAAATGTGCACCAAATACAAAATAAGACAAGCAAATTTGATCATATCCAAACACAGTACGCAGTTCCCAGATGACCCCTTCATCACTGTGGTTATAACACTGTGAAAAAACAGAGCTGCATATGCCTGGGAGACAGGAAAAAATCAATACACAGTCCCATATACAAGCACCCTTTAATATTCACTGAGTGTAATCTGAAACCAGGACCTCATAAGGTTAAAAATACCAAGATGAGGCGCTGAAACTTTCTTGGTGCTCGAGGTAGAATTTCAGCACTGACACCAGCAGAGCAGTCGTTTCACAGAGGCACAGCTCCCCAGCCTTTTTCTTATATTCTGACAAATTATCACCATCTTTCAGATTACTTCTCAAATGCCAGTTGTGATCACCAAAACCTTTAAAAGAAAAACAACCCCTTCCAGAAGGATTTTGTTTTTTCAAACAACCCACCTACTGGACTTATAAAAGCACCAACATGAAACTTTTAATAGTCATTCATAATATACCACGTACAGTCTTTTATCCAGGGCTGAACGAGACTCGTGGCTCAAGAGTTGGGAGTTCGCCTTGTAATCGGAAGGTTGCTGGTTCGAGCCCCGGCTCGGACAGTCTCGGTCGTTGTGTCCTTGGGCAAGACACTTCACCCGTTGCCTACTGGTGGTGGTCAGAGGGCCCGGTGGCGCCAGTGTTCGGCAGCCTCGCCTCTGTCAGTGCGCCCCAGGGTGGCTGTGGCTACAATGTAGCTTGCCATCACCAGTGTGTGAATGTGTGTGTGAATGGGTGGATGACAGGTTGTGTAAAGCGCTTTGGGGTCCTTAGGGACTAGAAAAGCGCTATACAAATACAGGCCATTTACCATTTACAATGTTTAAAACGCTGAATGGGAATGGATGTCTCAGACTAGCCACTTGTTGCTCTGATGCATATTTTCTTAATGTGCCCTTAGTCGGGGAGCTGACGAGAAACAGCTTAAAAAAACAAAACAAAACAAGAATGGCCAAAGTTAATGCAGAAGAATGTGAAATATTCTGACCTTAATTGTTAAGGTTGGTTTAAAAAACGACAATACTGGATGGTTCCAACCTCTTAAATATGCCCACGACTTCCACTTCTTTAACCTGTGATGCACACTTTCACCTTCAGCCAACAACCACACAAGACAGAAGACAGATGTGTAGGGACATGTAAACCGAATGTTTTGCCTAACATCTGGATTGCTTGTTTAAACCAATAAACGCTTCAGTCGTGTTAGAACAATCTTTAAAAATGTTTTGCCAAATACCAGTATCTGTGGCTGAAGAAGCAATGTGATGTTAATGCGTTCACTTTTTAGTGGTTAGCAATCGCTGCTGCACAAGTGTTGCTCACTTTGGCGGAACAGCACAGGAGCTTGCCACTTTTACACAGCTATTAGAATTAAAAAAGAGAAGGGGTAGACTATGCCCCGCCCCAGTTCTGCGGGGAATTCCCAACCTCCTGAAACCCTCTGAAATTTCTGTATGGATTCCTGCAATGAGGTGCGGATGGATGCAGTTCTCTTTCAGCCAGGCACTAATTTGGGCTTACACTGATTAAGCTGTTCATCGTGCTGCCAGGAGACCGCTGTGTATGTGCGATCCGCTAAGCGTATGTGAGGAGAATTTCTAAAGCTCAAGGAGACACCATCAGCGGTGCTGGCGACTCACGGGGAGAGAGGACATGAAAGAGCTACGGACAGCCGGTGTCATAGTGGGATTACAGATGGGAGAGGAATCCTCCCCACTCTGTCAACAATTAACAAGCAGATAACTGCAAAACAAGCTCGGCGATTCTGTCATCGGCTCGGTCCTCAGGTACACAAAGAAGGAGAGGGGGGAAAGAAAGGAGCTAATTGAATGTAGAATTGAAAGTAGAACTCAGTAATGAGACATGATGAAGCAGCGTTTTTGACTCCTGTCAGCACTTCAGGTTGTTTTCTCGTATTAATGATGGCAAAACATTTCACAAACTGATACTGCAGCAGCTTGCCTGAGAATGGCCATTATTGGTCATTTGAAATCCAGTCATGAAAAAACAACAACATCACCCATAAAAGAAACAAAAGACATGCTTCTCAAAGTTTAGACACAGCTGATGAAATGCAACAAAGTGAACTAGGTAGAGAACAGTTTAATATATACGCACGCCACATGATGCAGCGCAGTATGACAACATATGCTGCTTATTGGCAGGGTGGCATCTTGCAGCGTCTAATAATCTCCATATCAACTGTTATCCCTGTGGGGCTCAGGTTATGAACTCTCACTAAGCTGACAAGAGCAGCTTCTGACCCTCCACTCCAAACCAGCAGCCAGGCGGATCATGTCCAAAGGGAGAAAGTGGCCTGACAATGATCCCCTGCCCCCAGGTTTTGTGCTGTCACAACATACACAACAACACATTATGTTTCCTTGAGTTCCTCATAAGCAACGTTTAATCACTCCGGTCTGTTGTTGTACTTTAACCATCTTGGATTTCTCTTGTGCAAATTCTTACTTTTCATGTTCATGCAAAGTTGAAGTTGTTTGGTATAAACTTAACTTTGCTATTTTACGGTTATGCAGCTGGGATCAGGGGAACAGTTACCAGGCAACCAGAGGAGATTATACAGGAAGAGTCAGGCTGGGGTCCCCCATTTCCATCTTTGAGCTTAGCTAAGCAAGCCAGCTGCATGTGGAAGTTGATATATTTAAAAAGATTTTTTAAAATAGTTCAAGTGTGGCACTGAGCTCATTTAAATATGGCAATAGAACAGGATAAAATACCTATTTTCCAGCTGCTGTTATATAATGGGTTTACTGGAGTTCGTAGGCACCTAAACAAAGATGCACACAGTCATATCAGACTAATAACACTACTGATGGCTCACTTCCATTTACAAATCTCTGTAAGCCAAGCCACTGAGCCAGCATGTCTACCAGGACCCTGGTGTAATTAATACAGCCATAATCAATTATATTGTTTACATCAGTGTTTTTCCTTACATGCTGAATATCTGAAGAGAAGCAAATATCTAATGTGTTTCAGCAAATGCTCGTTGGTATTTCTCTAAAACAGAGTGTGCAACAATGAGGTTAGGCAAATTAGGGTTCTCTCCATTTTTGTACATTTTTACTTAGGATGCATATGACCAACCACTTTCACCATCAACACAAGCAGTGTCTTTGACTGGGTGCCTGCTAACAGCACTCTCCATGCCCTCAACCCACTACAGACATGAGCAAAAATAATCAATCGAATCACACTAGAGTAAATAAACATGAGCCAATGCAACTGCAGCTAATCAGTCTAACAGCCTATAGGTGTACCTCAAAACGGGTTGGATGGGGGAAAACTACTGGAGACCCACCAGCAAGCACTAAATTTAACTTTAGTGCAGTAGTGAGGTTGTTTTTTTTTGGTTTTTTTTTTTGTTTTTTTCAAGAACATAAAAAGGACATTGGGCTTTTTTTCTTTACACTAAACTGCAAGGCTCAAAATTGGAAAAATGGCACGAGAAGATATCTAATTTAATTGCCCGTGCCATTTTTTCCATAAAGGTCAGTGAGTTTTAGTTCACATTTTACTCTTACGCGTGTGAGTAATTTAGCCCGTAGCACAGATGTTACTGTGCATCACACTAAGTCACGGCTTAGGAAAAAAATCCATTTGTCCGATGAGGAGCAAAAAGGCTGCTCTCAAACACAAACACCGTAAAAGAATGAGGTGGACCCTTCCGCCGGTTCCCACGGTGTACTGCTTTACATTTTCCCCACTTCTCTCTGGGCAGCCGTCATGCGTTACTTTTACCCCCATTAAATGCCAGCCACTGCGTCTGTCTGCACCAAAAAAAAAAAAAAACAACAACAACAACTCGTCGGCCAGAAGCTCCGACTAAACAGCCCACATATAGTAGGAGAGCTATGCGCACCGGTGTCACATTTACTACTATAGACTCTAGATGTCACAGATTGCGCGCTGAGATCTACACATTTAAGCATCTCCGTAGTCCCCCCGGCTCATCAATTTGCATGGCCAAAAAAAGCGGATTTTGGTGACCAAAATCTGTCGAGCGTCGCAGAGGAATCGATGACATCATGTCTGTGGGGGGAAGATGTAGTTTTTGCGAGCCGTGAAAACAGATGCTCGTCTGGCCTCTGGTTGGAGTATCTGATGCGGGGAGGGGAAAGCGGGTGCATTGAGGCGACTGTGCACTGTGATGTGAGCGACACACACACACACACACACACACACACACACACACACACACACACACACACACACACACACACACACACACACACACGAGCTTTAGGTTACTACCTGCTCCGTCTGAGCAAATAGCTCTCTTCCCTCCCCACAAAAGCGCAATGGCGCACTGTGGTGCACGCACAGCGGTGCGATTTCTGTGCAGATGTGGACACATTTGCGCAACTAAAACGCGCGTGGTGTGACTGAATGTCGAAATAAGCTAAAATGTAAATGCATACATGTGAGCCACAATGAGGCTGAGAGCCGAGCGTAACGGCATCACAGTGGTGCTGATGTTTTGTTTTTTTTTACCCCAGCCATGTACACAAGATCGGGTTATACCAGGTGACAGTCAAGAAGAGGTTAGAAGGCTGGCTGAGTGGATAGAGGAGAGGAGCTGGAAACACTGCGCTTTTAGGAGCTTAACCGATTCTTTTGAGGCCCAAACTTAAAAGTTTGTCTTACCTCCACACTTGTCCCATCTGAAAGATGTGTATAAGGGTCTGCCAGACCCAGACGGAGAGGCGGCAGCACCTGTCTCTTTGCAAACTGGCTGTAGCTCTACGACTACTCAGCCCCTCCACGGAGCCCAGTCCTCCCCCCGTGTAATCCTGGACAAACCACCTGAAGCTCAGGATCTGAACCAGAACCGAGGGCACCAGCACGAAGAACAGGGTCAGGCCTGACCACAGGAAGTCCTGTTTGTGATAATAGTCGACGGCCAGCCACAAATCGGTCCCCACGTCCCAGAAGAACACCAGCAGTGCCAGGATGATCCACAGGCAGTCCAGCCAGAGGCGTTCCTCCTGCGGTGGTCGCGCTGCATCTCTTCCCTTCCCCTTCCCCCGGAGGTAATGCAGGCAGGCGCTCCGGCAGCCCCAGTAGCACGACGAGGTGTTGCAGCAGTGACAGATGTGGAATGAGCTGCCGTCCCGAGTGTCGTCCTCTCCCGTCCCCACCACCTCGTCCAGATTGTGCAGCTGGGCGAAACCGGTGACGACCCCGCGACCATCGGATTTCGCTGCCATCTTTCCCTCTGATGTTCCCACCTCCTCCGGCTTCCGGGGTTCGTGACGACACTTCCCTGACACCTGTTTTGCACCCCAAATGTTGGAGCCATCTAAAAGCGGGGTGTCAGCGCGTCGCCGTCGCTCGCTCCGTCCCCAGAAAGCGCACCGGTGGCGCAACAGACGCGGCACATTTTCCCCTGCTTTCCCTCCACTGCAGATCTACTCCCACCTGGCAACAACAATCTAATCTGCGAGTTCAAACAATTTAATTGGCAACTCATGCGTCCGACTGCGATCCAACAATTTTTACCTGCGCATTAATCTCATTTCCTGCTGTTTCCCATCTCTGCAGCTCGCCTCCAGCTGCAAGCGGAGTGCCATGAGCAGACGGTCCCTCCACTGTCCCACGCCGACGTAACTCACCCCCCCTCTCTCTCTCTCTCTCTCTCACACACACACACACACACACACACACACACACACACACACACACAGACTCACTGCCAACGTGGTTGCCATCTAGTGTCTCATTTGAAGCCCCAAAATATGCAGGAGTGGGCCGACTGCATAATGTAGATGGTGATTTGGTGATGACTTGAGTGTTTGAATCAATCACACTGACACAGTTTGGAGTCACTGTTTGTGGGATGCAAACAGAAGCTCCTCCGCTTACGAAAAAAAACAAAAAAAACCCCAAAACGTCAGCTCCCGAGAGTTTACGTGAACTGCTGTGGTTTTCGCTATGCGTGTGAGCGCATATGAGGTTATTTTCTCTCGTAAATGTTTAGACTTTTAATACAAAAAGAGCGATATGGGTAACTTCTATACAAAATATAAGATGGGGTTTGTTTCAGTGGGAATCAGAGGGGTTAAGCGTATACTGAAAAGCACCCCCACCCCACCCTCGGGTTACATGTGGGAACAAAGGGCTGGTGAGTCCGCTGCAGGCTCAACAACTGTGATTAGAATGTGCACACTGAGCTGCCACGCAGGGTCATATCCAATGTGAGATTGATTGGATCATGTCCGCTTCACCCCCGCTGTCTGCTCAGCTCTGCCTGTGCGGACTTGATGGGAGCTGTCTAGTGCTGAATCCTCGACAGCTCTGTCTTTATTCCCAAAGGGCCTAATTGAGAACGCTTCGTCTGAACTAGTTATCTATCTAACAAGGTTGCTGTAAGTAAACTGAAACTGAAAATTAAGGTGAAATATACAATTTTAGTTTGTTTGCTAAAATATTTTTTGTAGGGAAAGAAAATAAAAATGAACTGAAATGATTTTGTGAACAACTAACTCAAATAAACTCAAACTATAAAGAAAACATCCTTAGGTTTACTCCTTGTCAGTCTGGCAAAATGTATTATCACAGCTTGCCTGATGAGGCTTTAGTTTGTACTGAGACTTAGCATTTCTACAAAACTGTGAGTTAAAAGCTCTGTTTTGTATTGTGCTACTTATGCTGATTTTCCTATATCTTGCCTCTGGCATGTTCCTTCATACAATATTAAATAAAAACACTAAAACTAATGAAAAACTAAACGGAAATGCAAAAAAAAAAAAAAAAAAAAATACAAAAAAAGCCCTAACTAAATAAAACTAAATCAAACAGTCAAAATGAAATTAAAATGAAAACTAATTGGAGGACACAAAACTATAACATGTCTGGTACTCAACTAACAAAAGCATCCCTAAATATTTACATTCACTGGCCACTTCATTAGGTACATCAAGTCATCATCTTATTATTATTAGTAGTATCGAATCAGCCAATTACATGGCAGCAACTCCTTTACATTTAGGGGTCAGGCCTAACTAGTTGATGTTCAAGCTGAGCATCAGAATGTGAAAGAATGGCGGTTTAAGTGATTTTGAGCATTGGATGGTTGTTGGTGCCAGACGAGCTGGTCTGAATATTTCAGAAACTGATGATCTGCTGGGATTTTCCCCACACAACCATCTCAAGGGTTTACAGAGAATGGGCTGAAAAAGAGAAAATATGAAGTGAGCAGCTGTTCTCCGGGTGAAAATACTTTGCTGAAGCAGGGGTCAGAGGAGAAGGTCAGACTGCTTCAGCAACAGGCAACAGCAACTAAAATAAGCACTTGTTACAACCAAGGAAGGCATAAGAGCATCTCTGAATGCACAGCACATCAAATCTTAAGCCACACCAGACCACACCAAGTGACACTACTTCAGTAAGCTCAGGAACCAGAGCTCAATCCAATAGTGCATCTTTGGGATTTAAATCAAGGATATGCAGCCAACTGCAGCAACTTTGTGATCCTCATGTCAAACAAAATCTCTGAGGAGTGTTTCTAACCAGGGTCCACCAGTTATTTGGCTCAGAGTAGCAGGTATAACTTCGTTAGTACCTCAGGTCTCTAAACAGTGCCTTGTGATCAGCACTCTGGATGCACACTCAGGTCTAATGGCCTGGGGTAGGCAGTGAAAAAAAGGCCTCAGAGCAATAACAATTAAAAAACAAAACTGTTTTCTTGTAATAACAATAATTTTACACACAAAAAAGCAAAACACAAACCTACAGTAGTGGTTTGGATCAGAGATGAGTTACCTTTAACCCTGTGAGGTCAGTGATGACCCCAAACCTGGTCCTAAATCCCAACATTTTGAGAGATAAACAAATAAATACTTATTTGTTAGAAAAAGCAATGTAAATAGCTGTTACGTGCATCAATTCAAATATTTTTATTTCTAATTTGCAAGAACATTTTCTTTTAATTGGTGGGAGAACATTTTAAACATACAAAAATCGACACATCCAGAAAGCATGGGATCAGATGGACTCAGAGGGCTGAAAGAATACAAAGCAGGAACAATAAGGCTTTTTTGAGGAGTAGGTCTGGGATGACGATTTTCTAAGGGTGGCATACGCAAAATTATTCAGGCAGTATGTGTGTGATCCCCACCCAAGTACAAGGAATCCGCGAAGCAGTGTGGCTTTACTTCAAATGTAAATGTGGCATCCTGTGAATAATATGTTCAGGTTGAACAAATCAATGATGCACTGTAGGCAAGGCTGTGTTATGATTTCAGAGGTTAAATCAATACAAGTGGCAATGAGAAGCTAATAACAAGACTGTGGGATTCTCCTCTACTTTGGATGAGTATTAGTGATGCTGTAAATAACATCTATCTGGCTTATGTTAAATTTTACCATGGGTCACTTCTACTGATGTGAATAATTATCCCCAGAATATCAATGTATGAATCTAAGAAGGCAGCTCATGCTTTGTTTTTGTTTGTGTGTGTATGTAAATGTATATAAACCATGAGAGAATGAGAGAAAAAGAAGTTCTAATCAATTGCAAAAAAGAAACACTGAGCTCTATCACTATTCATTGAAGGAGCTTAATCAACTTGATCAGAGGCAATAAGCCTACTGATGGAGCACAGAAGTGCAAATCCAGACATTTGTCACAGTGAAAAATCACAACAGATTCTGGTGTTAGACTCCGCAACTACATCGAAGTCATTAACTGCCTTGACAGACAGCTCTGATTCACTGGACATGCCCAAAATAACATCACACAAACAAGAACCATTCAGAACAGAAGGTTAAAGTGAAGGAATGAATCATGGATGAGATTGTCTTCATCAGAAGATGAATGAAGAGCCCGGGTGAGTAATTGGTGTTGGTGTGGGTACTAATTATCCAGCCCCTAAAATTTGCCAGACGATGTTCCAGCATGTTCGGAACTCCTCAATAAATGTCAAAAAATTGCTCTGTGGGAAGTGTGGGAGTGAGCATTCAGTTCCCTCGCGACAAATTTGGACACTTAACAGATCACAGTTTGACGTTAACTGGGAGCCTGTCAGTGCACCTTTAATGGGAAATGTGGGTACGTCTTTGGCAAGAGTTACATGCAGTGATTTCCCACGTTCCACGGAGTTACAGTCATTATGCTTCACCCACTTTTATATTTATAACTTCTTCTTTTTTGTAGGTTGTGGATCTTTTATAACAGATGCTAAACTAAATCAGCTTCACATTTCTCAGAGCATCCTCTTAAAAAAAAGATAGAGGTTAAGTTAGTCTGTTGTATTCTGTGAAGTGCATGTTTGGTTTGAAAGTTATTTTTTATCAGTTCATCTCGTGACAGCAAAGCATCTTCTCCCCAGAAGAAGAGCAGTTATTTGGTTTGTAATGCAATGCTGGGTTTCACATTCAATTTAGCCCTGGCGTCTATACAGCGCTCCCTATGATGTGGGCTGGGAAGGCCCAGCGCAAACCATCTATTGTGAAGCTTGGACAGGCTGCAAGTGAAGCAAATACCGTGCTGATTTGCAATACATCACAGACACACACACACACCCACACAATGCTCAGAATGTCTAAAACAAAATGGTCCACAGTAGCCTCTGCCAAGCTATCTGCTATTCTTCTTCTCTTTCTAAAAGCGTTCACCTCTTTAGGGAGTCTGCCGTTCAGACTCCTTGTGTGTTCCTTCATATGCTTTAAGATCTCAGCAGGCAGTTGTCCTCGCTATTCAGCGAGCTAAGACAAAAACCTCAGGCAACGTTTCTTCTGCTGCACGCCCTTTCTTTAGAATAAACTCCCCAGCCGCCTTCAGCTAATGCAGCGCACACATGATCTTTAAAGCCCGAGTCAAAATGTCATTATCTCTAATGAGTATGAGTGTGTGCAGCTTTTTAATCTCCTGATTATTTAATCAGCATCCATAAAGCAGAAAAGTGCAGTTTAGTTTGAGCTCATGCTTAGCCTTGTCAGTAGGTCCCCTCCTCCTCTGTCATTTGTGTTTAAGGGTACTGAAGTCTCCTGTGTCAGTTCTGCCCCTGCCAGCTGCCTACTGGCTCCTCCTTCTCTACCCCCCCCCCCCCCCCCCCCCCCCCCCCTCTCTCTCTCTCCTCTTCTTCCTTCTCCTCCTCCTCCTCCTCCTCCTCAGGCCAGATATGACTTCTCTTTGCTCTCCTTGTTAAACTTTGCTACACCAGCCTGTCAAACTGTACTTGGAACTACACAAAGACCCAACACTAGACTTTTTTTCCTTTGGGGCCTTGAATCATTGGACTTAATATTAACTGTTAAAACTCTGTCTTCAGTTCACTTTAACTCCTATTTTTTCAATTGTATACCGGACTCAGCAGGTCATTGTTGTCCACTTATTTTTTCTTTTTGTTGTTGTCTAAGTTGTCTTGATACATTTACATTGTAGTTTACAGCTTGTGCGTTTCCCTGACTTACTGCAGTCTTACCTTGCATACCTATCTGTGATCAGTGGTATTATCAGGCCTCCACCACCAGGCTGGATCAATAATTTAGTGTAATTCCAATTTTTTTTTACAGTCTATAGCAACAATTGTCAACAACAGTCACACCAAGTTGCTTCATGTTGTAAGGTAAAGAACCTACAATATTAGAAAGAAACTTCTATTACCAGATGAGCTCCTATAAGGAAGCAGTTGGAAACTGAGGGAATGACAATCTCTCTGTTAACAGGAGAAATCTCCAATGGAAACAGACTCAATTAGACAGGAGAGAGAGAGCCAGAGTTTAATAATTGCCAATAATTAAATTGAGTAGTGTGTGTAAACCCGCAGGAAGTGAAAAGAGGTACGTGATTCAGTGCATCATGGGAAGCTTCCCAGCAGTCTAAGCCTATTACAGCATTACAAAGAGATGGCTCAGGGTCACCTGATCCAGCACTAACTCTAAGTTTTATCGAAAAGGAAAGTTTTAAGCTTAATCTTAAATAACATGTCTAAATGTATAACATGACTCACAGCACATTATTTCACCGGTACATTATGTACCCGGTGAAATCAGGGCAATACTGTTTAGACTTCTGAAAGCCAGAAATCTCTCAAACGTACTCCAATGTCACCACCTAGTGACCTTTTTTGATATTCTCGGTAGACCCCAAACACACAGACACTAAAATGAAACAGCCTTTCACGGATTTTCAGAAGCCTTGTGGATGAACCACTGATCTGACGCTGCCTCCAAACTCTAACTCATTCACTATGTTGCTGTATGTATGTTTAAACATACTTATATATAATATATGGACATTATAAGTTCTTCGGGGGCTTTACAGATTTAAAGTATAACGCTAATGTTAAAAAACAGGAGAGCACAGAGTCACTTCCCGTTTTAGATGAAAATTGCGGAATTTGGGATGCAAAACTGAGCCGAGAAAAGTCGGTTGTTTCTAGTCGGCGTGTTTTTCTTAACGTACCAGCATCGACCTGCGACCAAATAAAAGAAAACAGTGTCAGGTAGTTGTACGATAAATCTTTTTAGTATTGATGAAAAACGCTCCTTGTTGTTTTTAATATTTATATTACACGTGATGTTTGTGCTTTGGCTTGAGTTTCGAAATGTCGGCCGTTTTTTATGGCAAATTGTCCTCCTTTCTGTCACGATTAGCCTGCTAGCTGACGTTAGCGGTTTAATTTCCGGAATAGAATAACTTTATCAAGATGACCGATTTTTGCAGTACTTTTTCATCTTTACTGTTAACCGACATGGACGTACACAATATATGTCTCATATATGTCGACAGAGGTTGCGCTGGCCTGTCTTTACAATAATAGTAGCATGACCTAACCAATAGCGTTGTATTTATGCTTTAAAATCACCGCGGCTGTTTTCGTTCTGTCTGGTCAGATTATGGAGTTTGCAGAGCTGATAAAGACACCCAGGGTGGACGGGGTTGTCCTACACAGGCCTTTCATGCCTACTGTGGAGGGGACTCTGTGTTTGACTGGTCATCACCTGATTCTCTCCTCCAGACAGGACAATACGGAGGAGCTGTGGCTGCTTCATTCAAACATTGACTCGATAGAGAAGAGGTGACAGCGTTGTGTTATTGTTTTTCTAAATGACTGTTATGTAATCTCTTTGTGAAAATGGTACATCACCTACCCTAAATAGATGCAGGTCAGTAGGGCATGCATTTGTTAAAATCCGTTTGAGTTCCGCCTGTTTTTTAGTGCATGCTGCAGATCCGATTATTATTTATTAATAGTGTCCATATGCATAACTTGCTTATAGTTAAACTGGTTAGAGAAACTAACATTAACTGGTTAAAGACACGGGGCTTGTAGTGGCAAAGAATTTGTTTTTCTTCACTGCCATTTCTGGTAATTGTACCGTTTTTAAACATTTTATGTTGGACACAAAATCAGGTTGGACACACAAGCCTCAGGAGGTTTGCCTAGTACTTAACTGTCAGTTTCTATTACAGTATTGGCCTAATAACCTGCAGACTACCTTAAGGTTTAATTTTAGGTTTTGGTATGGGCTTTCTAAATGGAGGATAACTTGGAACAGTGGTAAACCTTCCCAAGAGTGCCTAGCCGACCAACACTGACACATCCAGGAGGTCTGAATAGACACAAGATCAACCTTTAAAGAACTGAAGGCCTCAGTTAAAGCCAGTGTTCATGATTTAACAATAAGAAAGATGCTGTGCAAAAATGGCATCCATGGGAGAGTTCCAAGGTGAAAAATCACTGCTGACCAAAAAGAACGCAAAGGGCTTGTCTCACATTTTATAAAAGATATCTTGATGATCCCCAAGACTTTTGGAAAAATACTCAATGGACTAACGAGACAGAAGTTGAACCCCAAAGTCATACCAACAGTCAAACACGGTGGTGTTAGTGTGATGGTCTGAGCTGCATTGCTGCTCGGAATCTGGATGGCTTGCTGTAGGGATAGGATAAGTATAAGCCATAAGGCTTCAGCCTATTCCTTTTTCGGTTACTGTTTGAGTACTTTTATGTAAAATTATAATCTGTTGTTGTTGTTGACTGAAATAAAAATTTCAATTTCAATTTTCAAATTTATTTAATAAATTCCCCACTACCCAAAAATCCTGAAGGAAAATGTTCAATCATCAGTTCATGCCCTGAAACTCAAGCACACTTTGGTTATGCACCAGGACATTGGTCTGAAACACACAAGTGTTCTGAAAGACTCATTGCCAGTTATCACAAACACTTGATTGCAGTTCTTGCTGCCAAGGGTGGCAAAACGTTATTAGGTTTTTTTAGATGGTGCCAGGTAGGTTTGGATATCCATTTCCTTTAATAAATTACATCATTTTAAAATGGCATTTTGCATTTACTCAGGTTGTCTTTGTCTAATATTAAAAAATATTTGATCTGAAACATTAAAGTGTGACAAATATGCAGAAAAACCAAACAAAAAAACGAAGCAGGCAAATACATTTTCACAGCACTGTATTGTCTCTTTCATTGTAAAGCAAATGACTCATAAATCCTCCTGCCTTTCTGACTGAACTTCATGCAGATGCCTTCACATTAATCCATTAAGAATGGATTTATGCAGCTCATTGTACTTGGATACTGGCCAATCCACTCTTTCATCTGTAGCTGGGGCACGTTGCTGCTTAGAGCTTACGTACTGAGCACTGAGTACTGATACTGCCTTTAATAACAATCACTGAATCTACAGTCAAACTAAAAGTCGTTTCAACGATTCTTCCAGAAACCCAACATGACGATAACATAGAAATTACACACAGAAAGCCGAGCTGTAGGGCTCAGAGTAGTTCACTGATACTCTGTGTTTGTTCATGACATTCATCCTCTTTATTGTGCTCACCTTTTAAATTTTAGATTTGTGGGGTCTTTGGGGCACATCACTGTCAAATGCAAAGACTTGAGAGTGATTCAGCTTGAGATCACTGGTATGGAGGAGTGTCTCAACATTGCCAGCTCTATCGAGGTAAGAACAAAGGCTCCCCGTCGGAAAGAGAGTGATTATTTTTAGCTACGCTATATTTTTCTCTCAGGCTCTCTTTGTTTTTGTCATGTCAAGTTAAATTCTGCATGTGATTAATATTGTGAATAACAAGTCAATGTTTTCATTCCTCTCAAGGCTCTGTCCACTCTTGATTTAGTCTCCCTGATGTACCCTTTCTTCTACCGGCCAATGTTTGAAGTCATAGAGGATGGATGGAATTCATTTCTTCCCCAGAATGCCTTTAAAGATTTGGAGTCCATGGTACGTTTAGGTGACATTACAGAGTAATTCAATTTGAATCAGGGTTATTGGACCTTTTTTTGTTTTGTTTTCTCCATCCCCTCTACCGCACTTTGCAGACAGATGAGTGGAGGCTGAGTGAGGTCAACAAAGACTTCAGCTTGTGTCCGTCATACCCCCCACTAGTGGCAGTACCCAAAGATTTTGATGATGAAACGCTGAAGAAAGTAGCTACTTTCCGTCACGGTGGCCGTTTTCCAGTACTTAGCTACTACCACAAGAAGAACGGCATGGTAAGCGCAAGGAAAAATAATTACTCTGCCTTTGACCGTCTCTTTTGCTTCTCATCGTTTGTGTTTTTGAACATTATAGCTAGGGATGGACTGATCCAATATACAATACCGGTATTGGTCCGATCCTGACCTAAATTACTGGATCGGATATCAGGGAGAAATAAAAAATGTAACCCGATCCATTAAATATAACAAAAGCACCTCACGAAACTTGCAAAATGGCTTAACCCAGGTAGTGACTTTAGCACGTGGGAGCAGTATGCGTCACGTGATAGTGCGGCTGTTGCGTGGGAGACCTGTCGGTGGTCTGGAGTTGTTTGTCACTGAAAGCATCTGGAGCCTCGCTACGTGCTGCCAAACCGGTATTTCACCTCTGAGCAAGCTGTCCCAGAGAAGTAAAGCAATTGTGTAAGTTCATCTCTGAATGTTTGTAAAGCATTTTTATGTTAAGCTTAACAACCGATATATGGAGCTTTACTTTGGGAAAAAAAAACCTGTGTTGCAGGCAAAACAGTTCCATGGTTCCCAAAAAACTATGAAAAAACATTTTTTTTCATACTTATGTTTTGTATAGAAATTACACAAAAATCAATCTCAGGTTAAATGTGATTGAAACAGCTTACACTGACATCCATCTTGATAAAACATGAGTGTCATGAAGGCGTGTTTGCATTCATTTGCACTGCTTTCCACTCTGGATGTCTATTTATGCTAAGCTTTAAGTATAAAAGGGTCCATTCTACAACCCGTTTTTTTTGTTGTTGTTGAATATAAACATTATTTTGTGCTGATATTGCACTTCCTTTTTTCAGAACCAAAGAGTTTTTGAAATTTGCATAAAACTGCATTTTAAATTACTTTAAATACTTAGATTTACAGATCTGCTGAAGGTTTAAATAAAAAGATAAGTATTGCTGAAATGCAAAATATTTTGGAAGCGGGAAATTTTTTGCAAGTGTAATAGAATAGCTTTAGTGTTTTGTCTTTTTAAATTTGAGTATGAACTGTTGGGAATAAATAATTTTTCACTGCCTCAATAATGCTATGCTTTTTTATTATTAAGTGTTATAAAGTTATATAGTGTAGTATTAAGTGGACACAGCCCTGAAAATAAAAGCATTAGACCATGTGTCCTTGGGGAGTAGAAAGCTGCAGACTCTCGCTCATGCTGGGAAAATGCAGATAAGAGGGGACCATCTCTAGTGGAAAGTTACTGAGACACTGTTGTTTAGACTAGAATGAAGGAGCTTCTGTAATAAAACTGCTAGACATATACAAAATGCAGCAAGATATTTAAAAAAAACAAACAGTTTTTATTGATCATAAAATAGAGTATATTGGATTCATATCAGTATCGACAGATATCCAAATTCATGATATCGTATCGGACATAAAAAAGTAGCCATCTCTAATTATAGGGGCTGACAAATCACTTCCACTTCCAGGTGATGATGCGAGCAGGACAGCCACTGACGGGCACCAATGGGCGACGGTGTAAGGAGGACGAGAAGCTGATCAACGCCACTCTGCGGCCAGGAAAGCGTGGTTACATCATTGATACACGTGCTATCAATGTTGCTCAGCAGGCCAAAGCCCGAGGTGGAGGGTTTGAGTTGGAGGCCAACTACCCACAATGGAGGAGGATCCACAAGGCCATTGAAAGGTGATTGGACACTTAGATATTAAGAAGACAGTAACACTTTATAATACGACCTGTTTAGAGTCTGTTGCATTGCAATTCCCTCGTGATTAAATGGAATTTCAATCTATTTTATTAGAAATTAAAATGTCATTATAATTGCCTATAAATGCTTAAAGGTGGGTTCGCTAGAATACGGGGTAACAACTCACCTTTATACAGGAAACAAAGGAATAATTATACTGTAAGTACATTTAAGTAGTGCCTGAATTCTGGCAGTTTTGCAAGAAAGCAGCTTGGGTTGGATTATGGAGTTGCTTAACCTTGCCTAACTAACTGCCTAACAGGAACAGAGACACTCTTTTTACTGTACACTCCTTTTGAAAGTTTTGCTTGAAAAGTGAGTGTGAAAGAAAAAAATACTTGGCTTCATCATTCATCATTATACAGTTAGATAGACAAGCAGATTTTGAAGGTATTTGTTTTTTCTTGTAAGCTGATAAGGGAGATCACGTCTTAAGGACATTTGAATAATAGAACGTCCATCATGCACATCAACATAAAGAATATTAAAAAAAACAAAGATGTAAAAAGCATGATTAATCCACTCCATAATATGGCACTGAAAAGTGCAACTTGTGTTTTTCTGCAAAATTACCAAGAAATTGCACAGCTTAAATTTACTTGTGTTTAAATTCCCTGTAAAAAGATGACTCGTTACCCCTACTTTTAATTATTTTCAGGTAAATATAATGACAATGTATTTTCAAATAAAATACATTAACTTTTAATTTAATGAAAAGGGAATCACACCCTTAGTTGTGGGCTGTATTGTAAAGTATTACTGAGAAGACTAGATAAAGTGGAAACTGATTGAAATGCATCTCATACTTTAAATGATCTAAATAAATCTGTTTTTTGCAGGTATAATGTCCTTCAGGAGAGCCTGATTAAGTTGGTGGAGGCATGTAACGACCAGTCCCACAGCATGGACCGCTGGTTAAGCAAGTTGGAGGCTTCCAACTGGCAAACTAATGTCAAAGAGATCCTCACCACGGCCTGCTTGGCTGCCCAGTGTATTGACAGGTCTGTTTTTCATTTGGTTGTCCTCATGTCCCAGTAAACATAAACTCGAAAAGCAGCGAGCAGTGACAGACTGTGGGCTTGTGTGTTTATCTCAGGGAGGGAGCGTCAGTGCTTGTTCACGGTACAGAAGGGACAGACTCCACCCTGCAGGTCACCTCCTTGGCTCAGATCATCCTGGATCCCGGGTGCAGGACCGTTAAAGGCTTTCAAAGCCTGGTAGAGCGGGAGTGGCTCCAGGTGAGCTTAGATGCACTGTTTAGAGCCAAATGTTGTCTTTTCTTTCACCTTCTCCTCCACAGTGTGAGTGTTTCCACTCATTTCACCTCTTTGACTGCTTACACAGGCTGGTCACCCTTTCCAGCAGCGCTGTGCCCAGTCTGCCTTCTCCAACAGCAAACCTCGCCATGAGGCCCCTGTCTTTCTTCTCTTCCTGGACTGTGTGTGGCAGATCCTTCGCCAATTTCCCTGCTCCTTTGAATTCAACGAGAGTTTCTTGGTACTGCTTTTCGAACACGCCTACGCATCTCAGTTTGGGACATTCTTGGGCAACAGTGCAGCTGAGAGGTAAGATAGGAGTTGGCTGATGTAAGACCTTCAGTTTATGTCAGGGCTATGCTTTCAGCTGTGTGATGTGGGTGTCACCCTACGTAGTTTAAGAATACATCATTTGTTATTATTTGTTGTGTTGCTGATAGTTAGGTCATGCAAAAATCACGATGCTCTCCCTGCAGCTGTGAACCACCTCTGATAAAACAGCCGTGAACCAGTTTTCCTGTTGGTCAGTCTGACACATTTCTGTCTTTTCACAGAGCCAGACTGTGCTTGCCTGAAAAGACTGTGTCCCTTTGGTCATGGGTGAATCGGCCGCAGGAGCTGGAGCGTCTGACCAACCCACTTTACGAGCCCAACAGTCTTGTGATCTGGCCATCTGTGGCCCCTCAGAGTCTGCTGCTGTGGGAAGGTAAGAAACAAATATATTCGTAGGTATCTCTTAAGAAGAGGGAGAGGAGGTAGAAGGGAGGTCTGGGTGTCTGTACAAAAGACATCTGCCTCTGTGATCCATAATAGATGGATAGATAGAAAAATCAGCAAATTTCATTTTCAGACCTTGTTTCCTTTTTTATAAAAGAAAGTTTCCTAAAGTGAAAAAAAAGGAAACGTGCTGGATAATTTTAAGTTTTAAAATAATAAAGTACACATAAAGTTTTGTTTGCAGGTTTTAAGGGAACATTTATAGCTGGGAGTATTTTTTTTTTAATTTAATCTTTATTTAAGTTTCAGCTGTATTTATGTATTTTTTATACATACATTAAATCCAACTGTTACACTGAGTGTCTCATTTACAACACGAAAGCAATTAAATGGCAAATGTTAATATTCTTCATTGAAAGCAGTCCAGTGAGACCACATGCTGTACATATTTTGCAGTTTTGACTCATGCTTTAAGTTTATTCTCAGTCTGAAGATGGAGTATGTTAATATCTAAAAACCCATCATGAGGATCAGGTGATAAAACTGCTGTTGTAGCCGCAGGTACACGATTAGAAATTGGGCGTACTCACAATTACAAATACACATTTGCTCACTCATACGTTCTGAAATCTCACCAGTAGGGGGCAGCATTGATTTGAGCATTTGAACCCTGAATGACCCTGACAGCCACTGGGACCCGAGGACCAGCTATTTGTGCTTTCCAAGGTTACAAGCATGAAGACAAGTATACATACATTATACAGGATTTTTAAAAAATATTATCAGCAAATAATTTTAGATAAATAAACAAAATGTTGCACGTCAATTTATTCCTTTTACAGTCACCTTTGATCTTTAGTAAAGATAAGCATTCAGTCCCATGATTATCCAATAGTGAACAAACTGTTGGTTGCAGCTTTGTCATGTTGTGTACAGCTACATGACAGGTGAGGTATGTGATCAGTGCTGTCTGACCTGCCACCTGAAACTCAGCTAGATGACTCAGCTGAATTTCATGTAACTTGGTGGAGAGGTGGTACTTGTGCAGAAGTTTCCGGTATAGCTAGCATTATGAATCATTTTACAAGAAGAGGTAGAACACACTTTGGCATTTGGGAAATTGTTCAAAATGCTCCTGAGGTGTGTCCGTGACATGTTCAGCCTGCCTGTGTGTCTTTTTACAAACAGTTTCCTCACTGAGAGGCAGTGTGATGATATTATGGTAAAGCATGAGTAGCAAAATGGTGCTAAATAAAGAAGCACTGATACAGGCATACAACCACAAAATCTGTTGTGGGTAATTTAAAGTGCTGTTTTTTCACAAGTGCCTTTTGGCATTAAACACAAACATCATGTATCAGTGGAAGTTATATCAGAATATCAGTGTATATAAATGTGATCCTAAATCTTTTTAAATCAAAATTATTTGATCATTTTACATGATCGTTTTTATTTAAATTGCCAGATAAAACCAGCTTTACCAATGTTAGCATTATATCATCATTGTTTTTGGTTTAAAATTATTACTTTTTTCACATTTTTCACACTTTTTAAACCACTGACAATTCAATTCAATTCAATTTTATTGAAATGACAGTGTACTAATTTGATTTTAACAAATTCAGAATGAATATGTAAGTCTGAATTTGTCTAAATTGTGAATTTGAGTGACTGCAGTGAAACTCTTAATTGATGAGGGTTTTTTTTCCCCCACAACTTTAATAATGGTGGTTATTCTTATTCTTAACTATGGTTGTCTTAATGTCAGTGGGTTCAGCATAGTGCAACAAGTACAACAAAGCCCTGGGGAGATCTGTGTTAGACCATTCATAAAGAAAAGTTGGGGGAGGGGGAATCCAGACCAACTAGAGGTCATTAGGTTCATGCATTTCGTGCATGGGGCCTCTCTTACTGCCTAAAGCCGTTCACGCTATATGAAGTGGAATGCATAAGAACTGAGTGGAGCACGTGATATGCAGCTCTTTCATAGAAAGTGACGCACACTCCTCAGCCCACCTTAAAAGACCCAATGGAAGTCCTGAACTCTAGCTGCTGATGTGGACACTAAAAGAAACTGATGGCGTGTGTAAAATCTTTACATCCCAAAAGTTCTGTGTAATTCTTAGCGAAATAATATTGAATAAAAATAATGGTTTAATTGAAAAAACAAAAAATGCACTAAAATAATGTTGTTGTTTTTAATTGGACTGCAGTTTGATCACTTTAAAGGTGTTGAGTAAAAATGTGGAGGTTTTAGTCATTTTATTTGTGTCGCACATTTAAGAACAGCCGACTTTAAACTGTTGAAATTAAATTTTAAAAAAATAGCTAAAAGACATGTAAGAGTTAAAACACTGATAAACATGACTTTTAAACATTTTAAAATCCAGTTAGAAAAAGACTTTACAAATACAAAGGAAAGAAATGGAAAGCAGTCAACACTATTCACAAAAGACACAAATGTTATAAATTCAATATAATTCCAAAAAGTTAATGAGCAAAAGGATTTCAGGATTATTTCTGAATTACACGGCTATAACTGTGTAATAAAATCCAGGACTGGTGAAATGTCAATTATCCATCTTGGGCTTTTCTGTGTGGAGTTTGCATGTTCTTGGTTCTTGGTTGGGCGATAAAGCCTCAAAACTATGTAATGGTATTTCAAGGAAATTTATGATAATAATTTCTGATAATATAGAGGGAAAAAAATTGTGCATAGGGTTTTTCACGGTGATTGCAACTTGTGGGTAGAAGGATTTATTTATCAGCACAAACTAAACGAAGGGCTTTTCCGTCCTTCTTTTCTGACAGTCACTGATGACACAGCTAAGTGTCTTAAAACATCATCAGTAAAGCTTATTTAAAAGAAGAGTAAAAAATGACAGGGTTTTTTTTGTTTTTTTTCCCCAAAACATGAAATTTACAATATGATGCCAACAACCTAAGATGCAAAGAAATACTGGAAATATTGCTCACAGTGAGCAATATAGAGACAAAGTAAAAGCAGTAAGGCTGAGATGGGTTGGACATGTGCAGAGAAGGGATAGTGGGTATATTGGACAAAGGATGTTGATAATAGAGTTACCATGCAGGAAGGAAAGAGGAAGACCACGAAGAAGATTCATAGATGCAGTGAAGGAGGATCCACTGTGGTGAGCCCCTAAAGGGATCAGGCAAAAGACAAGATTTTTATTTTTCATTAAAGGTGAGGAAATTGGGTAAAAGCAAGGCTTTAATGTCAGCTAAACAACAAGAAATTCACTGAGGGATCAGAGGCAAGTGTGTCTAAATAGCAGTAAATAAAATATATCAATGGGCATTTGGAGTACAGGTCCAAGTTGGCTGCAGTTAATTAATTGTTCCAAATATTGCGTAAACATAGGGATGCATATGCACATCCTTCCGCAGCCACCATACATTTCACAAGTATTTTGTTATCAATGACCCAAACTTAAAAAGAACTAAAATAACTGAGATCTTATTGAGTAGTGCTATCTACAGACGTGTTACTGGGTTCAGAAACCTCAGTTTGTTGACACACTGGCTTTCCTTATGACTGACAAGTAAAGCGATGGTTCATTCCAGTCATACAGCTCCTCTGTGTTTACACCTGTTTCTCTGCCAACAGCCTCCAACCACCATTAAGATCCAGTGGTTTGTTTTTTTTGCGCTCAGCACAAACTGTGTGAACTGTTTTTCGAGACTGCTTTAAGTTTTAGACATGTCAGAATCTTGTATTTGTACTCCAACTCAAAGCTCCACAAAGAACCACATCCAGCACGATAATACACTTTATCTGTTAGCTGTTTGTTTTCTTTATCACAATTATGTGTGTATGTGTATGTGTAAGTATGTGTTCTCATAAGAAAGGTGCATGCTTTCCCGTTAGTGTACAGTGACTGCACACGCAACGCTTACATAACCTCTATCAAGGTTGTGAGACTGCAGTGTTTAGAAGAAACCAGAACTGGAAGAAACCAGTTTGTGAATTGTTGTTTTCTGATTGGTCCTGCTCTTCTGTGACAGGAGTGTTCCTTCGTTGGAACCGCTCCTCCAAGTGTCTGGATGAGGCCTATGAGGAAATGGTTCATATAATAGAGTACAACAAGGAGCTTCAGACCAAAGTAAACAGCCTGCGCAGGCAGCTGGCCCAGCTTGAAACTGAAGATCCTCTGCTGCATACGCCATAAAGAGAGAGAGACCTCTAAAAGTAATTGAGATGGTACATTCAAAAATCACAGACATCCCAGCTTTAGCTTCCCCTTTTTAAAACATAATGTAAGAAAACAACATTATTGTCAAGTTATTGTGAACGCGACTAAATGAACTTCAGTTTTGATGCTTTAATGAAAAACATTTTTATCATGGTGACTCATTGCAAACTACACTCGAGTAAGAGGAAAAAATTCAGAAACAAAAGCGCCGTCCTTATTAGCCATTTCTCAGAGTGCAGATAAAAGCTAAACCTCCCTTATCACACTGTGGTCTAATATCAGTGTACAGCCAGACCTGCACATGCCTACTGCTCATTTCTATAGATTGTGCTGTGACTGGGCGGCTGATTTCACTGTTGCCAAACCTCTTCAAACACCCACACTCGTACTTGCTGGCTTCCATTTCTATATACGTGATGTGTAAAAATGACATTGTGGACCCTTTTGTGCTTCTCAGCACTGATCTTGTGTAGTAGAGGATTAAAGGGGCATTTTAAGGACAGCTGGAGAAAAAAAGTGTCTCAGTTGCTACAGGGTTCACATATTTCGTAAAAGTTCTGCTGAATGTGTACACCATTAGACCGCTGCAGAGTAACTATGGCAACATATAGGGTGCTGTAAGGGAGCATGTGCTTTTGCTGCACATTGAGATGACATACTAAGCGTAGGTAGGGTCAGGCCAGTGAGGAGGGAGGTTTGTATAATATGTAAAATATCAGATCAATGCTTGACATTCCAGTATCACAGCCAGAATTTGCACAAACGATTTGATGTAACCACGTATAACAATAATCTAACGACTAGATCGGTTGCTGAGCATCTCTGACTTCTTGAGTTTAACATTCAGAACTGATGCACTTTGTGTCAAAAGCATTTCTTTATCTGTATGTACGTATACGCAAATCAATTTTACTCCCACTTTGAAAACGATCTCTCATCAGTTGTTGCCATAATAGATGACAAATGTCCAAATATCAAACAGGACAATATGTATCCAACTAACCTACACACATGTTACACTCCAAAACTCGTGTCTCTTCTGGAAAATGTACTTAATTGTCAGCTTCTCACATCCAAGCTCATACTTATCTCACGAACATAGGAATTATCCTAAACTTCAGCGGTCAGTAAAGCTGTCTGTGTCACTATGGCAAGCTGAAACCCGCAGCGCTCTTTGCTTATAGACCTTAGTTCTTTCATCTTTCAGTGCACTCTTTGGTAGTACCATTAGAAAAACATCATCTAGCGTTGTAAATATAAATATATTTTTTTGTTATTATGGTCTGGGATTAAAAATTAAATGCACTGCAGCCATCTTTGGCCAGTTTTGTTTGATTGCCTGTAACAAAGTAAATGATCTATGATTTATCTCGATGTCTGCTCAATACTAATACTAATAATCACACTAAGCTTAACTTACTTCCACTACTTTGAAATGCTTTGACAAAGAGAAAGTTTACGTGTATATTTCATGTGTGCATGGATAGAACATTTCTTATAGTTGTGTGATGCCTAAGTGATTTTCGCTTTGTCAGAAAGTTGACAAAATTCAAAAATGTAATGTCACACAGTAGATAAATAATCGTGTCTGTTGTACTTTGTGCAATGCCTTACTGTAAAATCCAGATTCAAAATTATGTGTACATATTTGCCGCTGCTGATCAGAATGCTTGAAAAATCTAATATTGATTAAAATTTGTTGTTGTTTTTTTTTTAAAGTTTTCACGCCATTAAAATCTGTATTACAACAAAGGAAGCGTTTCAGTTCTTTAATCACCACACAGTCTGTGCATCATTCAGTTTTCCGTGATTCAGTGTCACCAGTCTCATTAAGCTAGTTTTTAGGGTTTTTTGTTTTTTGTTTTAAGAAAACAAAGTGAAAGCCACCTAGTTGGCTGTAAATTGAGCATTTAGCAATAAAATATACCTATCCTACCCATACCAAGGGCTACCCTAATGTTAGCCCTTGGTATTTGAAGACCTTTTTCAAAGCCTCGGCTTCATCTCCAACTCTGTATTTTCAAACTATATGAGATGACTTGGTGGTGGATCTCACTGCCATGGAAGGTGGAAGACACTGACTTGTCTGAGATGAGTCTGAAAGAAGATGCGACACAAACGGTATACTGAGAACGTTCACCTTCAAAGTAAAAGTTGGACCTTACTTGTGCAACCGACACATATCAAAAGGCTCAACTTTTACTTTGAAGGTCAACGTGCTCTGTTTACAGTTTGTGTTGCACTTCTCACATTTTCCGCTTTTGCAGACAAATCAGCGTCTTCCATGCAAATTCCTACTGACTGCAGCAAGCTGAAAGAACCAAAGCAATCACAGAGGGCTTTTCAGTGCAGCGTCTTATACTTATTTGTGAACAATTTCACGCTACTGACTACCAGCTACCACATGCAGAATACATGTTTTTCTGCAGTGAACGGGGGTTTCCAGGCTGGTCGGTCAGTAGGCCTGCGCGAGTGCAACGTCAGTAATTTCACAGCAACTGCCAGTAACCTCCAGTAACCAATCACAACCAGGTAATGAGTACACATTTAGTGTTGTATAATAAAAACAATAAAATCAGAAGGGAGGTGTTTATTGTTGAATTCAGAGATGAAGAGAATAGTACATTTGTTTTTAAACATACTCTTTTCTTTTTCTTTTTTTTTTTACAGTCTGACTTTCTTTTGCAGGAAAAAACATCGCCCCCTGCTGGCCATTAGAAATATTTCCACTATAAGGCATTTCCTCATTGACTGACACGTTGACTTGGAGGCTGTGTCCATCTTTTATATACAGTCAACAGGCCAACTGTTGACTGTGTCTCAACAGGACAACTTTTTAATGTAAACATGTCTGGGTCATTGTTCCATTATTTTCATGTGGACAAAAATCTGCTTTAAATATATCAGTATTATTTTTTTTTTCCCCCTTCCAAAGGTTCCAAATACCAGAAAGAAGTCCTAGAAAATATCCACGTTATGTACCCTGTCCTTGACAGTCTGTCCGAAGATTAGTAAACAGCACCCTAATAAAATGTGTTCGCATTGCTGTGACGACACAATCATCTGATGCGGCGACTGGGGCAAAAAATAGCCAAGGGTCAGCTGCTTCATAGGGAGAGATATCCATGTTGCAGTAAGTGTTTACAGTGCTGCTGGTCAGCCACAACTCTTCTGTCTGTATCATTAAGTCTTTGTGTCTATCAATACCCTAATTTCATGTTTATTACTCACAAGGGAACCCTTAAAATTCTCTTGAAGCAAGGAAGGATTTTGTGCATTATCAAGTAAGATTTTAGATAGAAACTATAGCTTGGTTTATAAGAGACTTTGATTCCCATTTTTAGTAGTGACACTGAGCTATGTAACCTCACAGCTATCAAGTGTCATGTTTGTCTCACATTTCCTGGAATTGCAGGTTACTTAGAAGATTATCCCAGTTTGCGGTTGAAAGGAAAAATATATTTACGATTTCTTTTTTCTTTCGAGAAAAAATTACATCTTGTTTTTCTTGCCAAAGATCAGGTCAACTTGTTTTTCAGGTAGCTGTTTCTTTCTCAGTCATGACAGGCATGGGGGTGTGCTCGCATGCTCCACTCATATTCCAGTGCAGGCCTTAAGCCCACCCTTTGCTTGCTCCATTCAGCAACGTCATCAGTCGTTCTGACTCGGCTCTATCTCCTGCAAACAAACCTGAAAGTCAAACAGAAAGTGTGTGCATTCATCATATCGTTCACTGATAAACATCTAGATTCAAATCAATGAGGCTGGAGAGCTTCTATTTTTTTTTTTTTTTTTAATTTTGCCAGGTCACAAAAACTCCAGTGAAGCCAAGGATTTGGTGTTAAATGGCTTTTAAAGTCCATCCTGTAATCGTCCAATTTCTTTGATTGCAGGGCTGCATCGGGCTCAACACCTTGTTTTGCTTTACGTAGACGTCTGCTACTTCTAAATTGTGCACCATTCATATCCATAAAGACATGAGCGCATTCGAACTGTTTGCTTTCAGTATAGCGAAATGTGTTTTACTACACTGGTACATATTCCCATGTAGCAGCTGTGGTTGATGTGATTGATCTTGCAGAGCTTTTTTGACTTTTGAATGTTTTGGCATAAATCTAATGTGACCTTTTTGTTCTTGTGACTGATGACTTGTTTGCACCTTGTGCTAAACAGTCTGTATTTTCTCTCTGTTTTTCTCAATAGAAACAACTAGGATAACTGCTGAGACAGAGTTTTTTCCCAACTCGGGGATTAATAAAGTATTTCTTATACTTATCTTCACTTATGAAGACGCTTACCTGCTGGAGAGTGCTCTCTTGGATGCACAACTCGGATGTTGTGATGATCTACCCCACTGTTGCCCTTTGTTGAAGTTCAGTCCCTTTTATGTTGCTGAGCTCACAGTTTTTTAGGCACTTTAACTTTCACCTCATTTGACTGCATGTTGCAGATTCACAGCCACAGCTTCCAAAAGGAAATTGAAAATCACATTTTAAACCCACTCCACTCCTCTTTTTACCCACTTAACTGATGAAGAATAGCACCTCACGGCCTTTCACGTCAACTGCCCCCTTTCTTTGGTCGCCTGAAAAGGCGAGGGCCTTATATCCTAAACTTTTCCTGCGATTTAGAGTGGACACTCTTGATCTGAAGCTGGACTTTGAGCCCACGTTCATCATGTGAATGCGACTGTCATGGTAAACGTGTATTTGCAACAGTATTTGCACGTTTGACACGATCACACCATCCCCTGCCAATGTGCAGCCTCGGGTATTTTTAAGTAATGCATAAACCGCGTGGCCTCAGATTACGTGGATGCACAAAGATTGACCGGGCGTCGGTGACGCCACGGGAGGGAGTGGTCTGCGAGGGAAGACCGCACCTCCGGGTCTCCGCCAATCCGAGAGAAAGCCGGCTTCCCCTTAAGCAGATGGTCGTTGATATATAGCTTGAAGGCGCAGCTGAGCTGATGCAACACTGAACGGAGATAACACGAACATCCCATTCTCAAAAAGACGCAAATCGCAGAGGAGCTTTCTTTCTGTGTGTGGCTGTGTTAACTGCAGATTATCTGGTGAGTGCACCGATCCCGATATTTGATTTCTTTTACATTTAAGAACCCGGCCGTTTTTTAATTAGTCCTCTTTTCTAGGGAAATTTAAAATTTAATTTTAGGGAAATTATGCGCAATTTATCAATTCGTGCTTCCACTCTTTTTTTTCTTTTTTTGAATCACGTGTGTTTAACCTTTCTATCCCGATCAAACCATCTCTCTCTCGCTCTCTTTTTTTTTTTTTTTTTTTTTTTTTTTTTTTAAACCAAAGCAAAGTCCTCTTCTGAAGTGCAGCCGGTTGCTAAGTCACAATGACGTGCTGAGCTCAGACAGAGAAAATATTTAGGATCTAAAATAGTGGTTGCTCTCATTCAGAATTTCGTCCACCAGCAGCAGTTTTGCCTTCGTGGAAAAGCAGCTGCACATTGGAGGGTATGGAGATCAGTTACGCTGACGTTAAGGAATTAAACGATCGGCATGTCCCATAGAAAGGAGTCTTGGCGAGCTGTGGCGCGCTGCCCATATTAAACAGGGGGCTTATATGATGAGTACCTTAAACGATGTTGGCTCAATATTGAACAGCACATGCTCTCAGAAGGGGATAGGCCACAAGCATGATGGAGCGGGAGAGCGTGCTTTTGTGCAAAAGTAATGTTTTCATGCTTAATCCATGATCTCTGTTATTAATAATTTTATGGTTCAATATATATTTGTAAGAAAATGAAGGCAAACAAAATGAAAGCACATTCCGACTCTGAGTCCATGCCACCCTGATCTTGGCACCGTTTTCCAAGGCTACTGTATGCCGCTGTACGCCCCCTCTCCTTGATTGGCTCTCGTTGAAGGCAGGGCAGTACATATATACTCCAAAGTAACTCCGTTCATTCTTTTACTAGGAAGCTCTTTGAACCCTCGGTAAGTCTTTTCTGAAGTGATGCGTTGCGTAAAAGTCTAGACGTCCCGTAATGAACGACAAATTTAGTTTTATTGCGCTATTTTTGCATGAAGTAGTAGCTCAGTATGCTTAATTTTCTGCAGTTCTGTACCTTTCTAAAGATGTGTGGTGTTCGTGTTTTATAATGTTTTTAGATAGATAGAGTTAGAGTCATGTTGCGTTAAAGTTTTGCTCAACTTTGACTGTTTTGGTGTTTTTATGCGCTTTGATTCTTCCATTGCACTCATTTTCTCTGCATCATGTCATTAGCATGTCATTTGTTGCAATCCACGTGTTTTCGCTTTTGGTATGTTTTCTCTCATCTCAGTGTTTTCAGATGCGTTTGATCAATCTGCCGTTTAAGGGAATTAAAATAAAAAGTTTCCGAGTGCCACTTTTGTCGTTTAAAACTTGTTTGTCCACCTCTCGGAGCTTGAGGCTTGGAAATGAGCCGAAAACCTCATGACAAACATGTTGCGAAGTGAGGCCACCAAATGATGCCAGAGTCTAATTAAATATAAATGCAAATTGGCTTTCATTAGATTTGTAGAGCTCTGCTAGACTTCTTTTTTTCATTGGAATTTACCAACCAAAGTGTCACCTAAAAGTAAACAGACACATTGTTCCCTTCCTCCAGGTACCAACATGCCTGTCGTGAGGATCTTCAGCAAGGTGGCCAAGCAGGCGTTACTCAGTACCCCAGGCTGTGGCTGCCAGCCCTTAACGGTGGCTGTACGCAACATCAGCTTCTCCCCTCGACAGGTGACCTCTGATGCCAGCTTCCATTCTGTGTCCTTCTCAGAAACAGACCACCCCAAGGTGCTCATCACAGGTACGTACGAAGCATCAGGTTTTGGTCTTTTGCAGCCATGCAGTTTAGTCTAATGCTTTAACAAAAAAAGGCCGTTTTAAAATGCACGAGGGTTAGAAAATATGCTGTTCTGGGACTTTGAGATCAGCGGGGTTTCTGACAAGTTTGGCAATGAGAGCTGAGAGGGATGCCATTAAAAAATAAAACGTGGGCGTCCAGTGCTGTGACCTTTTTTTCTTATGGCCACTCTCCTCCTGAGGTACTTCAGTCTCCATGGAAACTAAGCGCTGGTACTTATTAGCTGCTGCGCATCTGATTTGTGTATGGTGTCCTCAGATCACTCATAATATTTCCACCTCCCTCCAACCTCTGCAGGTGGCCTGGGACAGCTCGGTGTAGGCCTGGCCAAATTGTTGAGGTAAGGATTTTAATTTGTCCGAATATAATAAATGACAAGTTTTGTGTTGATTAGTAATTGTAACACTGCAGTTAAACAGTTTATTATAAGGCAAACTTTGTAACATTGGTTCCTTCGCAGGAAGAGGTACGGAAAGAACAACGTCATTCTATCTGACATCCGGAAACCTCAAAACAGCATTTTCCACAGTGGTGAGTATACTCACATATGCTATATAAAAATGTATACAGTTCAGATACACAAAAGATACTATATTAGCGGTGTTTAATGATTACGTTGCATAGCATATACAAGTACATACAAGACATTTTTTGCCCTTTTCTTTAACTTTTTCTCTCTCTATAAGCCCAGGTGTTACTGAAAAAGCCATGTCCAACTGTAATATTTGTAGAGTGTGCAGACAGTCTTTTTTTCAGTATGATGATCCTCTTTTGGGTGTATTGCTGACTAATGCCAGCCTTACAAAAAAAAGTCAGGGATTTGGCAATACAGGTTGTTACGCTTTTGAAATAAATCACAGCATATTGCGTCAGACTGAAATGGACACATTTGAATAGTAAAGTGTCTGCAAATAAAGCCTCTTGCTTTAATATTGATTTATCCTTTCCCTGTGTGTGTGTGTGTGTGTGTGTGTGTGTGTGTGTGTGTGTGTGTGTGTGTGTGTGTGTGTGTGTGTGTGTGTGTGTGTGTGTGTGTGTGTGTGTGTGTGTGTGTGTGTGTGTGTGTGTGTGTGTGTGTGTGTGTGTGTGTGTGTGGGGTGTTAATAAATTTCTCTAAATCAACATTTGAATTGAAACTTCTTAAGTTACTTTGCTAACATTTAGTAATGATCAGAAGTTGCTTATGAACATGGAGAACATACAAATTCCGAAGTGTCCTATTGGCAGCCTGTACTGAAGGCTAGGGAGCATCCTTGACAAACAAGCGCAGTCACAGTGAAGGTGAAACAAAACTCTTTACAATGCTTATCCATCTGTCGCCATCAGGCCCCTTCATCTACTCAGACATCCTGGACTACAAGAACCTGCGGGAAATTGTGGTGAACAACCGCATCACTTGGCTGGTTCACTACAGCGCCCTCCTCAGTGCTGTTGGAGAAGCTAACGTGGCCTTGGCACGCTCTGTTAACATCACCGGTAAGTGAATTTGTAACCAATCTGTCTCATGTGGGCATAACGATGTAGGATGATGCTCTTGTTTTTCATGGGGCACTTGCTGAGCGTTTAGCTGTCTGTTTTTCAGGGCTTCACAACATCCTGGACATTGCAGCAGAGCACGGCTTGCGTCTCTTTGTCCCCAGCACCATTGGTGCCTTTGGTCCCACATCCCCTCGCAACCCTACGCCAGATCTGTGTGTGCAGAGACCCCGCACTATCTACGGTGTTTCCAAAGTACATGCTGAGTTGATGGGAGAGGTGAGAGCTCAGAGTTTAATCTAAACTCTTAATGGGCAAACTTGATATCAAAACCATAGAATGTCCTGAAAACTGATGATCCTCAGTGCATGTGCCTGTTTTTGTTTTTGTTTTTTTTCTTTTGTTTTCATCTATCATCAATTGATGACTGTTAAATCTAAGTTCATCTGAGAAGCTGCTTGTTCTAAATAGCGGAGTTCTTTCTGTTCTTTAACAGTACTACCACCACCGTTATGGGCTGGACTTCCGCTGTCTACGCTATCCTGGAATCATCTCTGCTGATTCCATGCCCGGTGGTGGCACAACAGGTAGGGTGGATTCAGACTACAGATAAGGTTACACTTTTAATGGTTGCTTATTCCTGTGCTGCTATCAAGTGTCAACTTTGTTATGCAACTGATCTATTTCAGAGTGTTGTTGTGACTTGTTGCATTTTTTTTTTTTTTTCATGCCATCGCATAACTTGATCCGGTGTCTCCATATTTTCACTTGTTTGCTCAGCCACCACACCCAAATCCTCTTATCAGTTAGATTTTTAATTACAGTTTAGCTTTTCATAATCGCATGTTCCTCAAATATTTTACTTGGTATACTTTCTGTTTCTACTGCATTTGTTACTTTCTTTAAGTGCATAACAGAGTTTAGATTTTTCAGCATTTCTGTAACAAGGCTCTTTTTGTTTTTGTTTTTTTTCCCCCATCTCTGACCAGACTACGCCGTCCAGATTTTCCACGACGCAATCAAAACTGGCAAGTTTGAGTGCAACCTGAGACCTGACACAAGGCTGCCCATGATGTACATCGACGACTGCCTGCGTGCCACACTGGAGGTGATGGAAGCACCGGCTGAGACACTAAGCATGAGGACGTACAACATCAACGCCATGAGCTTCACCCCCGAGGAACTGGCCCAGGAACTCCAGAAGCAGATGCCTGAGCTGGAGGTCACATATGAGGTTGACCCTGTACGACAGGCAATTGGTAAGCAAGGCTTTGATTTCTTAAAGGAGAAACTTCTCATTAATCTTTGATATTTTTTTGATGGTGAAAATCCTATAAGATAAACTGACACATGCTTTAAATCTGTTCCTTTTCAGCTGACAGCTGGCCGATGAACTTTGATGACTCCAATGCACGGAATGACTGGGCCTGGAAACACGATTATGATCTCCCAGAACTCGTTCAGACGATGCTCAACTTCTTTGGCTCAGAAACACGCATGGCTCGTTTTAACTGAGGCAACGCGGCATCAATCGTAGTATTTTTTTTTTAAATGTTTTTTTTGTACATAATGTAAAACACTGACCAAAGAGAACAGAGAAACATGGCCTGTAAGTCATCATCATCCTCTCACTTCTCTGTGTAACATCAGCAGGGTCCTTCTTGCTTGCCACCGACCGGGCTTGTCTCAAATGTAATGGTCAATGAGGACTAGAAGATCCTCACCCCCATCCCTGGAATCTAGTCTCTCCACCTCTGCTTTGCTCTCTTTTATCCCTTTTCTATTTAGAGATTTGGGTGAGGGGCAGTCAATGAGTTGAATTGGTGTCAACATTATCAACCTGAAGCTGCGTTTAGATGAAACAAAGGGTAACTTGCATGCTGAAGAATTGTGCAAATTTTTGCAATATTTTCTGATGAATCTAGTTAACAAATGGGGAATGTTGCATTGTACAACTGAAAGCATTTCTATGTTTTTCTTTTGAAAACCCAAATGGTAAGGTTTTTTTTGGGGGGGGGTTTTCCTGCTAAATTTCCATAATCTGGGAATTTTAGGCCTAAAGCTTTTGGGCCAAACTCAAGCAAGAGGTATACTCGTACACAAAGTGTATCCTTTGTTGCACTTTAGACAGTTGGATCTTAAAACCTCTCACAAATAAAGGAGCCTAATCACCTACAGGGATGAATACCTGATACATTGTATCCATTTTTTTTTCAAGCAGTGTGGTGCAGGGATTCTTAAGAATTGTTTTTTCTTTGTATTCCATGACAAATTATTTATTCTGTTGGTGTTTTAATATGCGGGAGCACTTCTTAGCACTCTCTTTCTCTTTTATTTCCACATGTTGCTGTCCATGTTTGTTACTTCATTTTTAACATTAGGTCTTTGATTATTTTCACATGAAAGAGAAATGAGAGTTTAGAGGAGACTGTATTTGTGTAAAAGGAACTCTGATTGTCTTCTATGTGAATGTCTTAGCAGGTTTTGCCTGTTCATTCAAACAGCAAGCTTTGACAATAAAAAGAGAAATCTCATAACTGTGAGTCCTTTTCCAGTAACTTTCTACACCTTTTATTTAACCATCAGTTTGTTGACCAGGGGCCTGTTCTTCGTACCGCGCTAAGTGAGTTAGCTGGATGAGATTGTTGACGATTTCGCGTGATCCTGGATCGTTCGGTTCCCCGAAGCCCATCCGGGACTTGCTGTCATAGCAACAGAGCCGTAAGCGTAAACCTGCTGGGGAGCAGGTTTACTTTATGTAAACAGGATTAGATCGCGGCCACGCAGGTATGCCCGCGTCATTCATACGAAAGCAACAGCGATATTCCACCACTGTTTCACCATAAATAAATAACATCAATGTAACTAAAGACAATGCAGCACCTGATCCATTTATTGATTTCACACAGGTCATTTCCTAAAAAAGGGAAATGTACTATTAACATTCTATTACATGTATGTGATTATTACAGATTTAATTCATATTTCAGAGTAGCAATTGTAAATTACTTCGTGTAATCAAGATGAGAGACCACGGCTATAAAAGTGAAGGTGGATTTGGGAAGCCTGTCGCAGCCATGTCCTGTCCGTATACGCGAGCCACCCATTGCGGAAGGTGCAAGATTGATAAGGAGAGTCCTCAGAATTCAGCGTATATTGCGGGACAGACAGGATCCTTTAGCTCAGCGCGACAGTGTGCTCATAGAGAGATATCGATTTTCCCGTGAGGGTATTATTTACTTAACCAACTTGTTGACGAGGGGGTGCAGGACCACCACCTGTCTTTTGTTGCTCTGCCCTTTTCTTGGTTGCTGTTATGAACAAACAAACAGAGTATTCCAGGGTCTCTTTCCAAGAGACTAAAAGCAATAGAAGTGATAAATATTACCATTCTGTAGAATATTCTTATATTTCACTTTTACCTGTTCCCATGTTCTAGTGGGTCCTGTCGTGGCTCTAATGTGAAAGAGGATAAAATATAACATATTATAATATAATGTAATATAATATTGGATAATATAGTGTAATATAATAAATCTACCCTACTGCCTACTGGTGTTGGCCAGAGGGGCCGATGGCGCGATATGGCAGCCTGGCTTCTGTCAGTCTGCCCCAGGGCAGCTGTGGCTACAACCGTAGCTGCCTCCACCAGTGTATGAATGTGAGAGTGACTGAATAGTGGCATTGTAAAGCGCTTTGGGTGCCTTGAAAAGCGCTATATCAACCCACTCCATTATTATTGTTATTATTAAATTACTTACGAGTTTAATTTGTCAGCAACTTCCTGCCAGCCCTCGCTCCTTGCTTTTGCAGCCTTTGCAGTGTTCCCTTGCGTTCTGATTAAACTCTGAAACTCCTGAAATCCCTCACTCAAGAGTTCTTGCTCTGCTGCCGAAAAATACCGAGCCGAGCGCGCTCCGTCGACATTTTCGCCGACCAATCAGAGGGTTGCCGATCAATGTTTCTACTATCGATGCGCAGCCCCTTTTACGACACCCAGTGATCTCACATTACTGCGTCCAGCTGTACTAATCGTCAACAGCAGGTGTGTTCGGGGAACCGGATTAGCGCGCTCACGGTTAGCGCGATGGTTTGGTCTTGGATGTTTCATTTGATCTTGGATGTAGTAAGCGACGTACGAAGCACAGGGCCCTGTAGTGAGTTCAAAACCCGGGCTTGAGGAGGGCAGCTTGCCATACCAAAAACGTTTGTACAGACTGTTCTCCCACAGATAAAGGAAGTGTGAACACATCAGTCCTGAGAACACAACTCTTTCCTTCTCTGTAAAGAATGTTAGAGCTGTTACGTTTTAAAGGAATTCATTTGCATTTGTTTTAAAGCAGATCAGTGATCTCTAGCACACATATTGGGCTGTGAGCTGTGCATGTTGTTGATCAGAACTTGGATAATATAGTTACTGACAGCAGAGTTAAGTGTGCTATAGTATGCATTTACTGGCCTTAATGGTTGCTCAAAGCTTAACCTGTTGATAGATGTAGAACTGACAATCAGATTACAGTCAAATATGTTCTTTACTGATCTGAATATAAAGATTACATAGTGGAAATGTCAAAACTTTGAGTAACTTCTCGGCAACTGTATCTTGCTTCCAAGAAGCCAGACTTTCTTGTTCTTGTTTTTAAAGAGGTTTTGATCAACAGTTCTCCAGCTTTCTGAAGGTCTTTCAAAGCTTTTCTTTGGACACTGGCTGCTTTCTCACTCATTTTTAGTCAAGTCCTTGTACCTCACCATTTTCAGAGGAATGTTGTTTTTGTTTAAGCCACTTAACACTGACCTATTAATTTTTAAGACATAAAAAAGGCACATACCTCAAAGCAAGAACCAATGCAATGTCTACACATAACTAGCACTAGCAGCCAGTCAAAAAACACAATTTGTTCCCACTTCTTTAACTGAATCTAATATAAAACATTTTGACAGGAATTAAATTGTATTTTTTTCACCAAATAGGTGTTTAATAACAAAGAGTCACTAGCTGAAACCCTAGTATATCTCAGCATGGTGTGCGGTGTGCCTTTAAGAATTTGAGGAAACTGGACAAATGAAGGACAAAATTAGAAAAAGCATCACCAGCAGATGAACAGTATCTGAAAAATTGTATATTTAATATTCCTTTAGCTGATTCTATGAAAAACTCTACCAATGCAGTAAATGCATACCATATAGAAAAACACCGTGGAACACTATCAGTCATGGATTGGCCTCCCCAAAGCCCAGACCTCAACATTATTGAAGCAATGTTGGATCATCTTGACAGAACAAATTTTTATCTCAAACAGTAATGCAGTCTGAAATTTGAGACACACCAAACTACTTCTCTGCTTGATTATTTGAGAGAAATTGAAATTAATTAGCAACCAAAAACTTGTAAAATGCAAAACACTGACCCAGTTTGCATAGTCAATGATGTTCTCCCACAGAAGAATAAGAAAGAGGAAATAAACCTCCCAAAGAAAAGTGTCCTCCTCATCAATAAACCAGAGCTGCTGGATTTTCCTTACAAACGGGATCATAAACTGTAACCCTGAGGACAGCAATGTCCTCCACACATTCAACAGCCTGTCTCATATTTCTCTGTGTCAGTACTGCTGTAGCTGTTCCAGGTGACCTCGCTTTGCTTTGTTTGCAGTTTGTGCTTCACGAGAAAGAGCACAGACGGGGAGTTTATATCAGTGAAGTGAAAGAAGGGGCGCTGCCTTTTATCTTACTCTCATGAGCTCTCATCACTAATGATCACCTGTTCAGTCTTAATATCTGTCAGCAAAACTGCAGGTATACCTCCAAGCTGAGAGGTTTCTTATTTTTTATTTGAAAATCTCAACAAACTATCGGGGAAGCTTTTAAAACTGTGGGATTTCAAACTAGTCCCACCTCCACCTTACCTTGTACAAATCCTTTTAAAATGGGAGTTTTATGTGATTTCTACTCTCCTGAATAACACCAGGTGTGCTTGCAGTCTTGTGCTTTATGGGCTTGAAAATAAAAATCAATATTTGCACCATTTTCACTCTCTGTTGTTGTGAATTAAAAGCAAAGCTTATTCTGGACTAAAAAGACAAACAAAAAAGCTACATAAAACCTGTAGGATTCGCAGCTAACTTACACTCGTGTGCAGGCATGCACTACAGAGGCATACAACAGTTTGGTCTGGCTGCAGGTTAAGTTCTCAGAGGCAGTTTTCTCCCAGAGAAACTCAGCTATGGATGACTGTATCTGAATGCGAGTGAACATGTCTGTGACAAGGAGGAGGGGCATTAAAGGGTAGTGCAGGAAACAGAGAGGCTCTCTTGTTTTTACTACTTCTGTTCCCCTTCTTGTAAGTGGAACTCAGCCTCTTATGTAAGACATCTCCCTGGGCGCTGCCTTCCACCAGCCAGTCAGAGAGCTTCTCTTGTTGCTCGGTCCCCGCTGCTCTGGTCGTCATCGTGTAAAGAGATTCTCACAGTGTTCAGGAGATTATGTTACACTGGCGCAGTCAGCCGAAGACACCACAGCCTCTGTTCCACAGCCAGCTGTTAGTCTACATGGAGGCTTGTTGCCATGGGGATGCAGGCCAAGGCACTCTCCTAACACCACCAGCACCAAGGACCCAAGACCACAAGCCTTCATATAACACCCTCCGCCATCAGCAGAAAACAGTAGAGGCCTTTGCTGTACGGTATAGGCCTCCCTATGAGTGCGATCACTGGGGATTCTCAGCTCTGTGAAACCATTACACAGTTACACACAGGCATGGGTGATGGAAGCATTCATAAAAATAAAAAAAACATTTATTTACACTACATGAGTTTGCAGAAAGCGCTTCATCCCATAGGGCAATAAAGAATATGAAATATTGTTGGTTACAAATCTCTCAATGTATTTTTCACTGGTTCAGTCGTCTGGAACTGGGCTATATTTACAGCTGTCGTAAAATCAATTTTTACTGCGGGGTTATGTTCCCCTTGATGCACTGCGTGGTTAAACTATCTCTAAATTTAGCTCCACGTTTTTAATTTGATGATGTTTAGACCTGATCTGACCTTTTCACCTCAAGTACACGGTGTGCACATGCTTAGAAAAGCACTTTTAGCATTTTATATAACCTGCTTCGTTGCTGTAACACGCAAAGCACTCTTTCAAGATTCATGAAAAAATGAATGATGATTGATTAAGTGTAGGTTCTGCTGTCTTGTGAGTTAAGATGAGCACACTTTTTTCTCCTGATCCTTTCATGGCTTTGGTTACGCAACCTAATTCCCTGCTTGAGGTGTTAACCCCAGCCACAGTTCAGGTCAGATTATATGTTCCCTTGATAGAGTTTTGACCGTTAGAAACCCCAAGTGATACCTGACACTGGACCAGCAGATAAAATGAGAGTCGCTCCTTCTAATCTGAGTAAATCTGTGCTTTCAGGACTAGACTCCGTGGCATACAAACATGTCGGTGTACAGTGTAGGCTGGGTTTCACCTTTATGCCAGCCTATTTACAGAGTCTATGTAGCAGTTAGTGACATATTTATTCTGGGCTGTCAGACAAGCTTCAGTCTTTGGCACAGAAAACATGGAAACCAAAACTGTTCAGTTTGAGTGATCATCTTAGTGACTTAAAACACAATGAATGAACAAAACAGCTGCATATCAGACAATAATCAACATCCTATGTGAAATCTTCATTTGGAATCACTGTTCAAGAATTCAATTGAAAAGTAAATGGCTTAGTAGTAACAACTCCTGCTCTTGCTCTTTCTACATAAACAAATGTGAAGGTGACCCAGGATAACATATCAAGAATAAGAGATTTACTCTTCAGGTTTTCTTCTAAGAAGTCTGATAAATATTCCCAGAAAGCTTCTACAAACACTTACTCCATCCTAACACTTTTGCCTGCAAAGCTAGGACCCTGCAATGTACTGCTGCAACAATATTAGGTGTCTGTGTTTGTGTAAAATGATCTCTGAAGTTTGTTTTCTGTGCTTGAAAGCCTCATTAGGCTCTGCCTGTTCTTTTGCACAATTAAAACTTTCTACACCTTTTATTTAATCATTGGTTTGTTGACCTCCAGCAAATTCAAGACTCGCACACCACAGGAGAAAGCTGTTGTGCTCGGGCTTGAGGAGGGCAGCTTGCCATGCCAAAAACTTTTGTACAGACTGTTCTCTTAGTTACAGATAAAGCGACTGTGACAACATCAATCCTGAGAAAACAACTCTTTCCTGCTTGTTAAACAATATTAGAGCTGTTATGTTTTAAAGGAATTAATTTGCATATATTTTAAAGCAGATCAGTGATCTCTAACAAACATATTGAGCCATGTGCGCTTGGATTTTTTAAGGTTGCTATCAGCAGGTGAAATACATGATAATATCCCTTCATTCAGTAAAGCTTAAAATGCTGAGAGATGCTAAATCAAAAATCCCAGTACCTTAAAATATGCTCATACTAATCTGAATATCGAGATTATTTAGAGTAAACGTCACAAATCTACAGCACTGTACAAAGTCTTGAGTCAACCCTCATTCCTTTACATTTTGTTTCCAAGGAGCCAGATTTTTGTGACTTGTTTTAATGGGTATTGAGCAATTTTAAGTCATATCTTTAGGCATTTTGTTACCAGCAGCATGTCAAAAAATGCACAAAACCCCAGCAAAGACCTAACACAGGACCCATAGGAGCCATCTGAACCTTTATCCATCTAATGTTCACTGAAGCATCATCAGAAATTGTTTCAGTGGAAGGGTGGCTGTCTAGAAGTCGTTCTTAATGATGGTAAACAGGGAGAAACGGCTGTAGGAGGAGGTCATGAAAGAGGTCCAATACTGAGTGTCTACAGCCATATGAAAAACATGGTGGAGACTCTGTCATGGGTTGGGGCTGCAATTCAATCAGTGTTGTTGGAGATTTCATCAAAACTGATGCAGCTGTGAGTGTTGAAATGTCAGATTTTGATCTACCATGCTCTAAGCTTAATTTTTTAGCATGCCAATGATCAAAGTGAAAGTCACTATTAAAGAGTCCACCACTGCATCTGTTGATACTATTGCTGTGTCTTTATTTAGGTTTGTGCTAAGTTACAGAAGCATGACTACAGTATTTTGTGTGAACTTCAGTTGGCCCATGTGCATTTACTATTTACTGTTTATTCTGCTGTGGGTAAAGCTGCCGAATTCAAAGGCAGCTAGCAGGCTTCTTTTTCAGAGTTCAAGTGCTTCTTCTTTTAGTGAGAGACCTTTCAACAGGATTTCTTAAGGTGAAAAGTGATATCGGGCATTAAGTGAGAGAGGAGAGATGATTCAGGTTTGCTTCCTTGCTCCCATGAGTTAAGCAACTTTAACAAAACAAAAAGAAAAACAGACAACAATCTTTCCACAGCAGGTCTGCACTGAGATTTCCTTAATCATTTGATATTTTTATAGTTCTTCTGGTTCACAAATCCTCTTTATATAAAAACCTCTTTAAATGTGTTGCTGCATAGTCAAAGGTCATTTTGTCAAATGCACCTGTGATATTGTTTTCTCCGCTGCATGTATGGGAAGGAAATTAGGCAGTGCTTTGTTTGACCTGGGCACAGAATAGTTTGGGTGGAACTTGACTGAAAGATCTGGGAGCTGATATCAGCTGAATTGGATCACTGCACATACATTGGCCAAGTGGTCTTGTGATGTGTGCTGGAATATAAACTGTTTGTATTAATTAATTTCTGCTATGATGTCACTTACACCACCAACCCATTTTAGTTTTGTGTCTAACAATTATTGTCTATAGGTGGGCTCTACATGTATTTGTATATTTAGCATTATAGCAGTGTTAAATTCAGAAACCCAGAATAACTCTGATTGGCTGTTTAAACACGCGTGAGCTGCCACGTGCAGCAAACTGTCCTGACCAATGACTGACTGTTTGGCTGTAGCGCCCTCTGTCTGCGAAAAATATTCACCTGTAACGTTAACAAATAAAGTAAAGATAATATGACACGATAAAATAATATAAAAATTCATATAGTATAGTGTCATTCATAATGAATGAGGCACACAACATTTGCTTCCGTGAGGCGATATTCACCTCCGATACCGCCGTAGTCGTGTATTTTGCGCAGGCATATTTTGAGAACCCTATTGGACCTTCGTCAAGCTGTTAAAGGACCTCAGGATGTCCATGCTCGCTGAGCGTATGTATACTTGTTTCACTTTTTTAAAATATATATTTATTTTTTCTGACGTCGCATGACGCTACGTTTAGGTGGTTATTTTCGCACCCCCGGTCTACAAAATATGTCACATAGTTTCCTCCTGAAAACGCTCATTAGTTTGTAGAATTGTGTATTAAAGTATTCCGGTAGTTAGCATTAGCATTTTTAACAGCTGTCTGTGGACACGTGTTTTTTCTTTTGACTGCTTCCTAACGACAGTAACTCACTCATTTGTAGTTAGGTTTTGCTCTGGGGATGCAGAAGTTTATTAAAACATGCACTCTGTTAACTCTTTAATCGTAAGTTGTGGCAGAAAGCTCGCTGGAAGCATGGTTGGAGTGTAAAACTTCAATTGTGATCTCTCATAACTGTCAGGTTAGCTCCTGTCATGAACACACGCATAATGCATCCCGTCTTTGTTTTTATCGGTGTTAATCATATGTGCGTTGGCTCCATAAACCCAGTGTCAGTCAGGCGTATAGACCATTTAAAGTAGGAGACGATGTGACTGACTTGTTCTGGTTTCCTGTTATGTAACACTGTTGCTGCTGTTGTATGTTCAGCTCGTAGGAAGCTTAAGTGGTCTGTCGACCCCAGGAACAGCGCCTGGAGTAATGATGACTCCAAATTTGGCCAGAAGATGCTTGAGCGAATGGGGTGGTCCAAGGGAAAGGTAAGTAATGAAAGCGGTTAATATTGGTTTTTTTGGGGGTTTTTTTCCTCAGAGACTGTACATTGGAAGAACTGGTGAGCATGTCTCATGTCTCTCTCTCTCTCCCCCCCCCCCCCCTTTTTTTTTTCCCCTTTCTTTTTTCCCCTTTCTTTTTCAAATCTGAATTAAGGGTCTGGGGAGGAGTGAGCAAGGCTCAACTGACCATATCAAAGTGAAAGTTAAAAATGACAGCTATGGGCTTGGAGCAAATGCCAGCTGTGAGGTAAGCAAACGTTTAAAGCCCAGTTTCACGTTTGAATCAAATGAAGGCTTTTAAAAAGTCACATCTGTGTTGACCCTAACTACGTCATTTTGTTTTGCATGGTGTAATTTGAGATTTTTCGACTTTTACAAATCCTCATTAATTATTTAAGTTGTCATTTTAACCTGTCGTTTTTTAGTCACATTGTGTTGCCGTGTATGATTTTTCCACAGGATAAGTGGATTGCTCACCAAGATGATTTTAATGAGCTGCTTGCTCAACTGAACAGCTGCCATGGTCAAAACAGCAGCAGTGGTATGTACACGAAGCCCGATAAACCTTTATCAACTTTATACAACTAAATTTCTGAGCTGTGGGACTAATAAAGGCGATCATATCTTAATAAGACAAACTAATGAAAACTAATGAAGGCTGCTTGTCTTGTGTCATAGCACAACATAGCAGCATGTCAAGTATACGATGATATCCTGGATGGCCAGGATATAGTGACTTCCTACATGTTCATAATTATATTTGGTTAGTTTTATAGTTCATTCTGCCATTGATCAACTATGTAGAGTACTATGCAAAAGTCTTGAGTCATATATTTTACTAGGAAAATGGGAAATAGATGCATTCATTTATTGAAATGTTCAAACATGCATGGAAATACAGTATAAAATTCAACAACAGAGTTTATAGAATTCTGACTTTTAAAGTCAATATTTAGTATGACCACCTTTATTGTTCAACTCGCTTGAGCCGTTTTCTTGTCATTTCTTTAAAATTCTCCAGAAATCCTTTAGAACTATTGGTCAAGAGCACTTGATTATAAGACGGTGTGGCTCCTTGGAAGCAAAATGTAAAGAAATTAGGAATGGTTCAAGAGTTCTGCACAGTACTGAATGTTATATTGTAAAGCATGTAGTGTTGGTGCATGCTGGTGTTAAAAGAAATGCAAAACAAACTCATATTCAATAGTAACATTTCCAAAACAAGTGAAAACTTTTATCTGTTATCAAGCAACACAAAACTGCAAAAAAACAAAAAAAGTCTGTTTTGATCAATCAGCCCGTTGGACAGTAGAGGGTGCTACAGTGCAACATTTAGTTACTTAAAGGCAAGGCTATATTCACAGTAACCATTATCCTCAGTGCTGACAAAAACATGTTTACACTACCGGATGATGATACTAAATAACATTCTTCTAATTTTCTAACTCAATCTGGGTCATATTTCAACTTTTATCTTCAATTTTCTTCTTCTGTAGAAACTCCACCAAATGAGCAGAAAGGCTTCAGTTTGGAAGAAAAATCCAAGACATCCAAAAAGAGGGTCCACTACATGAAATTCACTAAAGGTGGGTTTATCATGAGGCGGCAATGGAGCGAGATGAACAGGAATAAATGTGCTAAGATATACGATGCTAAACACAGTTTTCTTGCTCTCTGCAGCAATTACCTGTCAAACTATATCCTATTTAAAAAACAATTAAAATGTCAGCCAGGAGGCCTGATTATATTCTTAACACAGCAGAAAGTTAGAAACGCATTGAGGATAATTAGTTCATTCTAACTGCAAGCAAAAATAATCCCCCCTGCTTTCTTATTTTGATGCCAATATACACCTGCATACCATCTACTCAGGGAGACGGACAGACAACCTCTTTGACCCTCGTTAAGCTTTGTGCTCGTCTCAGACCACAGGCTCTGATCAGAGCTCCGTCAGCCTGTCCTGGGTCAGCTGGCCTGGTGTGAGCACTAGGGGAGGTTATTTATAACTCTCCCCTCTCCTTTCATTGCTCTTTTACACGTCAGGAAGTTAAGATTTGCTGGTCAAGGCCAGAACACTGATAGGCGTAAGGAGGACTTTTGTGTTCTGGACCAAAATGGGTAACTGCTAGCCCATATTTTACTGCTGAGTCGCTGCATTTGGGCTTGCAGCATAGTTTCACGATCACACACCTACCTTCTTTGGTGAAATGATGAAACTGTGTGTTATTTTGTACTTGGATTATGTAGCTGATACAGATACTATTTTTGTTTTGTATGTTAGTGCACTCATTGATTGTAAACATGTCTAAATAATAATACAATAACAATAATTATTTGTCACTAGCTTAAAATCTACCTCATCAAGTCAGCATGCTCTGCAAAAACAAAATACCTCAACTTTTGCCTCACCTGGAAGAGCCTTCTACACTTTACGTCATTCAATAGCAGCTTCCTGCTTCCTGTTTGGGGCATCTGGCATCTCCATTTACTGGCCCCCCAAAAACAACAACCTCCCGTGACCTATTAGATGACCCATCCTGATAAAACACTGCCTCGGTCTCTCCCCCAGACCCTCTTGCCCTGTTTTTGTAGTCTTAATTTAGCAGGAGCCAAAAACGGACCCCTTTTTTTTTTTTGCGTGAGTGTTTCCTGACAGATGAGATTCACCTATACAAGAGACACGCAAAGCATAAAGTGTGGACTTGGCGGGATGATGATGATGATGCTGATGCTCAGTTTTTCTTGGTTCACTACAGATCAGAGTTAGATGCTGAGTGCTCGTACAGCCTTGTGTGAAGTTTAGTTTAGATTGAAACCTTTGTGACTCACCCAGAAGCACCTTTGGCTCATTCTGTTTCCGCCTGCTTCCTGATCGCTTTACATTGTTATATACAGCGCACTGCCTTTTTAACCACATCTGCTTTTGAAATGTGAAATATGGCCAACTAAGTTTCTTATATGTTATTAGGCCTCATGAGTGTACAAGATAAAATTTAGTCCAATCTGGTTCTGGACAGTTATTTTATAAAATACTGTGCTGAAGCTTAGATTTAATTTGAGTAGGTTTACATCAACATCTGTATGGGAGAGGATGACTGTTAACACATAATTGGAATCGCACTGAGATGTCAAACTCATTTTACATCATGGGCCACATACAGTGAAGGTCCCCTCTCTGTAAGTGTAGAGAAATTTAACTACATGTGTAATAAAGGAGAAACCATCATTGAAGGAAAAAGACGAAAAATGCTGTCAGCACGAGTCTTTGTGCTTAAATTGTAAGAATTAAATGTGTAAAATACAGAAATCCACAACTCTGTTAGTTTGGTGTAGTTTGAATAGCCATGGGTGAGGTCCTCCACATTTTTTATTTTTTATTTTTTTTAAACTGTCCAGTGGACCGGAGCCTTTGTTGAACCCTGGGCTTGTTTGACTGCTCTGGACATTTTTTTAAATCTCTGATTTATCGTAGTGTGTCTTGTGTGCAAGTTCCATTGGCATAAATGCATGCCCCGGCCGTCTCTATAGTGGTCTCTGTTGTTGAAAATTTAAGTTTAATTTTGTCTCATTAGTCTGAACTGTTTCACACCAGTTTCTTGTTAAATGTGTCTTCTACATGTTTCTAGTGAACCTGCTGAAATGCTACTCTTATTCCCACCAGATGTTTATAAAATTTCAGAGGAAACTAAAGAGAAAATTTGCAGTTCATTGCATTTGGCATGTTGAGAAGGAAACCGTTTAGGGGGATTGCAGGTGCAATTATTGTAGCTGGACTCTTGAAGGAGAGTGCAGCTCTGTTGACCGTAGACCTTCAACTGTCTTTGGGAATATAACACCGTTTTAACATGTTGCTATACAAAGAGGTGGCAACCGTTGTCACGCAACAATAAAGGAGGCTGGTATTTCATGTTTGACTGTACGCAACTTATAATTTAATTGGAAACTTGAGACTCCCAGTTCTCAGTGGTCTGATAGGCGTTTATGGTCAGTGCACTTTGAACTAGAGAACTGTCATTTTTGACCTTTTTAAATTGAGAACATATTTATTGTTCTCTCTAAGTGGCAGGTGACAGTATTTTATGTATTGGGCACTTCCTCTTGACAGATCATCATTTTGTTTTCAGTTTATGGCGCAGATTAAAACCAAAGAGTTACCTGGCAACATATAACCTGTCACGGCTGTTTGCAAGTTTCCACCGACCGCTCTCCTCTCTGTGAAGCTGTTGCCAAGTTGAGGCTTGGATTTAGAGTTGTTAAGCTTGTTACATGAGAGGTTGAAAAGATCAGGTAATAGCTCTGTCATTGACTGTCAGCCTTTTCGTGATAGTGTCTCTGGTTGAATATTCCAACCTCATTTGAGCCATTTTAAAGTACATTGTTTATTTAGTCCAGTAGTTTTTTGCATCTAAAACACTTCACCACCGCGCAGCTTCAGTTGAATTAATTTTATTCTAAGATTGGACTACTTTTAGCTCTGTTTAGAGCAGTTATGCTTGTGAATTGTTTAAGTCAGGGGTGTCAAACATAAAGCCCAGGAGCCAGAATTGGCCTGGCAAAGCCTAGATTCCAGACCATTGGACAGCTTTGGAAAATATGAAAGAGGGCATAAATTTTGGACTTTTATCTGTATTTTCATAAGTTTGTCTTGCCTACAAAGACCTCCCTCATGGGCATTCAAACGACACCAAAGTAATTAAGTAACAGATAAACAATTAAATAGCCAAAAAAAATGGATCTTTTCTGTTATTTTCTGGCCCTCAGTGTAAAATAAGTTTGACATCATTGGTTTAAACCATTTATCTGCAACTTTTGGCCCACCATTTCAAAACACTGGTGCACTCCATTTAACAGCTATTGATTCCATTTAGTCACTAATTGATTATGCCTTTGAAAAAACTCCTAGATAAAGATTCAGTTACTTATAACTATTATAACAGCTTATCTCCTCTTTCCAACAAACGGATCTAATAGTTTATCCGTACTCTTATCTAATGCTTGTTAGCCATAATTAAACATTTTTCCATTATGATCATTATTTCAATCATCTATGTTTTCTTTTTGGCTCTCAGTTTGTACTGCTTAACTTTTTTTATACTCACATTTTGATTCAAAAGCAAGTTTAAGTTAAAATTCTTCCCGGGTCTTCCCCTCTCACTTCTGCCGAATTGCCCCATTCTTGAGAATTGGCTTGGCTTGGTCTATAACCAGACACTGAGCTCAGTGCATTCCTGCAGTACTGCTGTAAAAACATTGTGGCCACAGCATCATCAGTACCTCTCCCTTTTAGTGCAGGTCTCCTCCCGACTCTCCCTTTCTTTTTTTCCTTTTTTTTTTTTTTTTTAATATTGATATCCTGTTCATGCTGGCTCTCTCTCTGCCAGCGCTGAGGATTGATGGCCTTTGTTTGTGGGGAAAGGCACCAAAATCTCCACTGCTTAGGTCCAGGGCCCACAGCATAAACCAGTAACCCAGTTTTAATTGCTACCTCCATCTATCACCTGTCAGGGCAGCAAGGGTGGTTGATGCGGAATTTAACTACAGCTCTCCATCGGCTACTCTGTGTTGGCTTCATTCCAGCTTTTGGGCTTTTAATTAAACATGTTTTTGCATCACGGCCAAAGTGAATTGATGGAGCCTAACAGACCGTGTGAATTGCATGTATATATGCTGAGGACCTCCCGTTCTAATTTCACTGACAGTGTTTTCTGTTCACTGGAGCTTCTGTAAGTCTCTACTGATAATTGTCGTTTCATCTGTGACCTTGGAAACCGCAAACCTTTTCCACTGCATGTGGGCAGTACCCACGCTTCATCCCATTTAAGTGTATTCATCCAACTTTAAACGCATAGTGGGAAAAACTAGGATTTTTCTTTTTTTAATCAGAACGTTGTTATTTGCACTTTCACCTGAAAGCCTGACAATTTTGACAGGCACTTCCTCATCCAAACAGTAGAAAGGTCAAATTGGATATAATTTTTGTCTGGCCGGAGTTCACTAGATGACAACCACCACAGCAAACACCCCCCCACCCCACCCACCCCCACCGTCCTTTCCATTTATTTTACTTTTCATCGGACTTTCTTGGTTTTGCTGCTTAGACCTTGTATGTGCAGGGACTTTCAAAGCCAAGGGCAGGGGAGATAGAGGTTTAAAAGCAATAAATAACCAAATGTTATCAGAGCCCCGCTGAAGGAAGAGGATGCAGCTGCATGAACAGGACCCAGGCTTGAGACAAGCCACTGTGTGCTTCAGGAGTCTTTGAGGACCCGCTTGAAAAGGGGAATCCGGAGGCGTGGCGTAGCAGACCTTTTCGTCCAGTTTATTTTTCTTTACCGTTTTATCCCTGCAAAAAGAATACAGCCCCCCACCACCCCTACCCTGTTTCTTTTATTTACTCAGTGACCACCTTCTGCTCACCCCCAACACACAAACACACATAAGGTACTCAGCTGCAATATTTAAAGGTTTGCCTGGAAAAAAGAGAAACAATAAACAATGTTCTTTAAGAAAAAAAAAGCGTGCATGTTGTTGAAAATGGGACTGTGAATCAATTTTTATCACCTTTTAATTCATAAGGTGGTCTTTTTATTCCGAGTCGCAGCACAAAAATTTTCCAGCCTGGTGTTAATGATTTGTACATATTCTTTTCTGCTTATTACTCTTTCAGGAAAGGATCTATCCAGTCGTAGTGAAACAGATCTTAACTGTATCTTTGGGAAGAGGGCTAAATCAGCAAAAGTCCAAGATCAGGTAAGAGATTACACCTATTTACATCATTCAGAATTAGAAAAAAAGTTGTTTTGAGACTTCAATATTATAATTTATAAAAACATTAGTTTTTATTTTTATTAATCAAATCCACTTAGTTTAACAAGTTAAAAACAAACTGTCCTGTGGCTTCGCACAAAAGCTTTGTAGATAGTAATTCTAATCCAGTGGGTGCGTTCCTAAAATATTAGTGCAAGGGCACAGGACTCTGATCTTCCTTAACCCCGTCAAAGTCAAGCGTGCAGTCCAGCAGGAGATGCCGCACCACTGGCCCAGCTGGCTTGCACTTATCTGTGTCTCCTTGGTAATTCCAAATGATTATTGGTTGCTGATGCTTCCTTCCATCGGTAACTCTGGTATCATCTGGTCCTTCTGCTTCTGCGGGGTACGGCTCCTTGAGCAGCCCGTGGCCCTAGATTAGCCGTGTCACAGCATGCAGCTTTAACACCTCTAACAGGCCACCGATGGCAGCAAGAGCGCCTAAATCCAGTTAAGGGATTTGCACTCTTACCCCCTACTCCTCTCCCTCGCACTCCTGCTTTGCTGTACTTCTGTCTCGAAGCGTCACATCAGCTAGTTAAGAGTGCCAGCGGGCATTATTAAAGGAACATCAAAATTGCAGTGAGGTGTGCAGAAATCTGAAATGATGACGCTTGCAAAAAAAGTTTCTTTTTTGCTCTTGGCATTGGTGGGCCCATCACTTCAAACGTCACTTTGCCATTTGGCGTTATGGTAGGTCTCATGCTTTTGGAACATGGCTTACAGGTCAGAGTTGTATTTCGAATCCAGTAAGAACCTTTAGCTTACATATCAAAAGCAAAATGTTATTTATGAAATTTGCCTGCATCATCTTTCTATTGATTTTTAAATAAGTTGTCAAGCTGTTTTAATCAGAAAATCAGCTCAAGTGTTTATCTGTGGAGTTATATGAAGCCGTACTTATTCAAACTCACATCAAAGATGTCATTTATTGAAATGAAAGACAGATGAGTGAATTATATAGTTAAAAATACATGTACATAAAAGATGCTATTAAAAATGATCTAAGCTGATTAATAGAACAGATTTACATGCACAGAAGAACTGGAAATTATTAAGCACCCACATAACTTGTACTTTTTATTATTTTATTATGAAAAAAATAACACATTTAAAAATGTGCAATAAAAACTTTTTTTTGTTGTTCTTAGAACTTTTACTGGCCCAGTAGAGGGCCAGAAGAACAATAACATATCTAGCTTTTGGACTCCAAGGCCCAGAAAAAGCCTCTTGCTGGCTTCTTGTGTTTATCTCGAGCATTTGGCTTGAAGAAATTGGCATCTTAAATATCCATAAATTGTACAAAATCCACCCTGCCCTATCCCCCCAGCAGGTGCTGAGCCATAGCATCACAATGGCAGCTGCTCCCCAGCTGATTAACACTGGAAATGCAAGCAATACACACCATATTTTTTCCCTCTCTAAACATTTGGTTATGGGTTGTTATTTTACAGCCAGGAGGGACACCATTGACCATATCGAAAACACTCAACACAATTACAATGCTTTCCCATGAGGCCTTGTGTTGAAACCCAGCAACATCTGAGGTTGCTGGAAAAGAGGCAAAGAGGGTGATGGACCAATCGAGCTCTAGGCATTTTGCCGAATCTCCTGCGAGAGTGAAGGCGACGCTGCCAGTGACCCTCAGCTCACACTGATCTGTGCTTACATTTAACTGCTGTTGCTGCAAAAGTATAATATATGCTTGCAGTAATCTCAATGCCCCATGGAGTTGTAACCCTTAGTAGCGACGAGCTTTGGCTTGATGGTGTAGTTGATTTGTAGTGGCTTGCAGAAGCCACTGCCACCGGTCGCATTATATCACATATCTGCATCGTGACAAGGTGAGGCCAAGAGACTTTGACCAAATCTGGATCGGCTTCTCCAGACCTGCCCTCCTTCCCCCTCATGAATCTTCCAGCACAATCACACCCACTGCTGTCTCTCCGGCCTCCTTTCCACCAGTTCCTCACTGCTGGTGTTTTCCTTCCTTTGCAGTGATGTGCTTCCTGCTCACCTCTTATCGCGGCTCACAACCCTCCCTGAAGTGCAGACAAGCGCATGCGCACACGCACAAACACGCAGACACACACACACACACACAGTGTGTACACGTTCAGCTGTCCCAGATGCCTCTATTCATCAAAGATGAGAATGTATTGGAAACAGTATATGAGAATATTTTAATTGGTTATTTACAGGGAGCAGTAGCTCTATTTCTTTAGTGTTAATATTAAATGTAAATATCTTGTTCAGAGGGTAGAGCTCTGTTTAAGGTAAAAATTTATCTTCCAGGTTAAGAATGTATTTATTTTAAAGCTGTACATAATGAAAAATCTGCATCATTTTTTTTTTCTTTTGCAATTTTTTTACTGTTATTTTTGATATTTAAAAAAAAAAAGAGAAATGCACATGAAAGCTTAAAGGAAACTCATACTGACCCTGTTTCCTGGCATAGTTCAGCAGATATTTGATCAGACCGTGATTAAACAAGCATTTTTGTGTCAACTTTAATTAACTGACAAGTGATTATCTGTGATTAAGTATGCTGACAGATGGGATATCATAGTGAAATGCACATTCCTCCCTCCTTTCTTACAGTGTATGATAGAGCAGGGATTAGAAGCACTGTTTGATTTTTTTTTTCTTTTAATTGCATGTACAAACATGTAGTTGAGCATGGTTGTAACCTAATTTTACTCGTGCAAGAGTATTTCCTAAGATCGTGTTCTTAGAGAATCTCCCATGTCATCCATAACCAGTTTTTATGTAGCCACATGAAAATATGTGCTTAAAAAAACAAAACAACCTTATTTACTCTGCCTTACTGTGAGGGTTGCGGCGTAGCACCTGTCTATCTACTTACCTCTCGGTTATCCATCACCCATCCCACGCTAGCAACCCGCCTCCATCTCCTGCCTCCTCCTTGTGCCCCTCGGTACAATTACTCACCGCATGACAAATGACAGGCGCTCTCTGCCGAGATATCAAAAAAGCCCCGGCCACTTTTAAATGAAGGCACTTTGGCAGCGCCCTGCTCCCCGTTCTTATCGGCAGGCAAGCAGTGCCCCTGGCCGTCTTGCGTCCCGCTCTCCTTCCTCCCCCCTCCTTCTCCACCACCCCTGCTCTCTGTGCCCTCCTCTGGGGGTTTAGTTAGGGGAGCCACATGGAGGGCCAGCCCAGCTTGATTTATCTCCCTTGCCCCTCTGCCCAGCCACTCAGGCAGGCCGAAAGAGCCAACGAGGCTCCAACGGGCCTCAACTCGAAACCCCGGCATTAGCTGAAATAAACCATTCTGCCGCCCAGTGAAAAATGTCCTCTGATTGGCTAATTAATCAGTCAAAGGGGAGCGACGCGGCTTGTGACTTGAGGGACCCAAGCGGGCGACCGCAGAGGGCCTGCTGATAAATAGACTCCCCGCCGATTCATACATCAACAAAAGTTAGTCATTTTTTAAAGCCGCCAGCTCAGTTGAAAGGTGGAAACAAGCCATAGTTTTATTTTTCCACCTACATTTCCTTCTTCCTTTCTCTTTTTAAGGGAGTGGGTGGTGGCGGTAGTAGTAGTAGTAATAACAATAATAATAATAGTTATGATTTGATGCATTTTTAAAACCACTACTAGTTTAAAATTAAAGGGAATGAGATTTATTATCATTATTATTTTTTTAGTATTTTAATCTTTCATATACTAAAGTTAAGACGCGCAGCATGATGGAAAAGTTTGGTGCTTGAGTTTTCAATTTACCAGTTTTGAAAACTAAAAGCTTGGCTGGTAGTCATAAGAAAAAAGAAACATCTAAAGATTACGGTTTTATATTAACCGTTATGACCACTACAGACATGACAGTTGTTCCAACATCAATCCATTCATTAGTTCTGTACTCCCTAAAAGTGTCAGGGAAGAAAAATGGTGGCGAATAATTTAGTGCGATCCTTGTTTTGACGTCTGACTCTCCAGTCAGACAGTAGGCATGGTGCGCCCTGTTCTTGGGTCAGCGCGACCCCTGCGGCCTCTCCCACTCCCACTCGTGCTCCGGCACAAAGGGCCGAGGATCGAGCGTCATCGGGCGGCACCTGTTGCAAGTGTTTCCTGCCCACGCGTTGTCCACATGAAGGATCGCGCTTCAGCAGGGGCTCCCCCGATACTGCCGTGTTAAGGAATATGGGGCAGGGGTGACACGGGTGGCTCTTGAGCATTTGGAAGATGCGATGCCGAAGTGCCAGGGGGGTCGGACGAAACTTTGCTGATGGCGCAGAAGCAGGATTTCTTTTCAGGACCTTTTTTTATTTTATTTTAAAATATAAATCTATTATGCTTTACAGCTTGGTACTGAGGCCAGTGGAGAGTAAAGTGAGTTAAAAATGACCAGGAAATGTGGATGCTTGGTCATAGAAAAAGCCAGAGTACCAGCTGTACTTACGGCATGTAAGCAAACTGAGAAGTTATCTTTCATATCATGTAATTTAAAGAGACTATGTATAGGCCATTGTATTGTAAAAATGACATTGTAAATAGAAATACAACCCCAAAAGTCAAGTTTTTTTCATTAATATGCAGAACTCAAATGTTGAAAGGGGATGCCGGTGTAAACGTGCATTGTCGCAGTGTGTTTGCCGCAGTTTTAAACAGGGCGGTGCATTCGCGCAGGCTGCAGGGCTCATTGTGAAGCTGGAGAGCTCTAATACATTCTCAGATAACATCTAATTGCTTCGAGCAAAGCATTGCCTTTCTTGAGCATTTTTGTTGACAGGCCCTTTTACACGACCGCCGAAAATATCAAGGCCCGCCAAATCCCCCCCCCCAACTCCCTAAAAGACACACACACATCGCATTTGCCACTTTACCTCCCTGGCAGTTGTGTGGATTGCTCTCATGCCAGCTCGCTGACACTTGCAGATTAGCGTGGGACACAAAAAAAAAAAGGAAAAGAAAAGAGGGTGTCTGTCTCTTAGTTACAGCCCAAGCTAGAATACATGAGAGCAGGGTAATTACCGCCTGGTAAAGCTAACCGCCCAAAGATTTCCAGCTCTCTCGGCTGTTTACAGCCGCAGACTACCGTTTAATCACTGACTCTTTAATCTAATAAATCACAGCTGGGAAAAATAATCACGGTCTGTTCTCTCCCCCGGCTTGGGATTGGGATGGGGGCGGGAGTACCCCAATGTTCGTGATGGGGGCATTGTCAGCAAGCGTTTGCAATGTTAAACAAGCACAGGGCAGTCATGCTGCATGCATAATGTTGTCTTCATTTGTTACTTATGATAAACGTTCTCGCACCAGGCACAAAGTGTAATTTTTCAAACCCATTTTAATGCGTTTTGCCTCAACTGCACACTGAGGCTATGCGTTAAGCAAAGTATTGCTTTGTGGAAGCTTCATACCGTGTGTGGCATTTGATGTGTGTACACTTCATCATTTTATTTACTTTCTTTTTTTGTTGTTTTAAAATTTACTTTGTGTAGGCCACATTTATACAGAACAAGGATTCATGAAAGAATGACACTGAAGGCAGCATCAGTACTTAAAGTGGCCAACTGAAACATTTACCTATTTCCCAGGAAATAAAGTATCAATCTATTTTTTTTCCCCTTTTCCCGTGTCCGCCCACATCAGGCTCATGAAGGATGGGGCTGCTGGACTTGCGTGTTCATCAGGGAGAGACAGCTGGCTAATCAGGGCCTGATCCATAGACCTTGAGTATCACCAAATTTATTATTGTGGCAGAACAATGAGGGCACACTCGTGCAATTACAGACCCGACCAATATTGGCTAGAAATTTATTGAAGAAAAAAAAAAGCAAGTAATGCAAACAGGCAGTTTTTTTTTTTTATTATTTATTTATTTTTTAGGAAAATAAATGAGCAACTGGAACATTGTCAAATCCTAATTAACATGAGTTGGAAGGCGTGTTGTGTCTGCAAAACTATTCACATTCACCCGGTTTTTAATGACTTTTAGAAATCAAATACAGGTAAACTTTGTAACTTCCCCCAGGTTTAACGTGCATGTTGGTATATGCATTTTCTAAACTTTTTTTTTTATTTTTATTTTTTAAAGAAACTGTGGTTCTGTTATTACATATATTTACTAGACCTGTGTTTGAATTTGAGTAGATGGATTTGCAGTATTTCTCTTTTTTTCCACAAAAATGCACCGCGTTCGTGTGTACACATTACATGGCAAGTTTAGATCCAGAAAATTCTGAATTTCATGTTGATTTTTTTTGCAACACACTCTCTGTGTAATGACCTTTACTCTACTCCTGACTGCTAGCACCCTCAAGTCCTATAGTTACTGAGATCCTTTGATCTGGTTGACTGCCTGTAAAATCTGGCTCATTTTAAAGTTTGATCAGATTTTTACACCTGAACATTTTCCCTACATTCAACAAGGTGACTATTACAACCAATCGATCACTTACTACCTAACATATCTTGCACTTGGCAAAAATCCTTAATTTAAGATGTTACTTGAGCTGTTGTCCTGGAACTTTTGGTTTCTCTTTAGAAGTAGGCAGACATAAAGTAACCCAGCTTGCTCTGCAAAGCCGTTAGAGCAAATTAGTAATAAATGAACTGAACATCGTTCTGTTTCTTTTTGCTACATTTTGCTGGGGAGAAAAGTTTTGCATGCACTCTGGTGAACCCTTTCCATCATCTCTCTGCTGGCTTGATTGACTCTCCCACTGAATGTGTTGGCCTCGGTATCCTGGCACCTCTGCCACATGTCTTACCATCGGCTTTCCAGTGACTACATTACCAAGAAGAGATAGAACTGGAGTGTCTTGAAGGAGATGGCCTGTTGAATGTCTTCCCACCCTCTCCTTTTCTCTGGGACCCTCTGTGGACCCTCCCTGTGTTCCCTGCCCAGCCCCCGCCAGAGGAGAGAGCGGAGCAGGAAGGGCCCGATAGCCAGCCAGGCCGCTCCTCTGCTGAAGGAGCCTTATCTCAGAACTGCACACAGTGCATTGAGTGCATCCTTTTCCTGGGGTTCTGCATCTGGGAGAAGAGGAGGAGAAGGAGTAGACATGGCTTGATATAGGTGTGTTCTACAGCACAGGCTTATTTATTTGTTTATTTATTTAAGTCATTCTTCTAGTCCCAGCAATTATAAATTTGTACATTTGGTATATCCTTATGCAAAGGATAGCTTAGTATGTATATGCTAAGTAAAAAACATTATTTCGTGTTTATTGGTGAATCTAAACTAACCACTGTCAAAAGGAAAAATATCAAAAAGAAATGACATTCTCTTTTGGATGATTTTAATCATTTTATGCATACACATTTATAACTTGTAGCCTTAGTGAAAAAGTTATATGCTCTCAATTTTCACTATTGCAGGTGTTGTGGCCAGTAAAATTAAATCAAATTGTTAAGTTACATGATGCGTCCTATTTTCCTCCCTTCTATACCAGTGGAATAATTGGCCGTAAGTATTCAGTGTATTCTCATTTAAAAATAAACATTTTAGGGTTTTTTTTTTTTTTTTTTAATGACAGTATTTTAAAATGTAGAGACAGATAAAATGATATAAAAAGGAGAATCATGGAGTAGCTCACAATGCTATGACAATACATTTCATGTGACAAACTCCCACAATACAGTGATTATGCGATACTTGGTACCTTATAATACAGCTTTTATATCTGTGTAAATGAAGGAAAAGATGCCTTTAAAAGATTAAGTTTGTTTTTTTAAAAATTGTCTATATTGTGCTTTTTTTATGTTCTTTTTCGCAAGGATTTCTTTTCAAGTTCCGTCATCGTCGCTGGAATTTTGTCAACTTCTGCCACTAAATATGGGAAGCTTTACCATAATAACTCACGAAGCAGCCACCATTCTTGCTGCTAGTATACCATTAATCTTATTGCAACAACAAGGTTTACAGTGTACTGTGAAATCCTAATTTTTTTTATTTTCATTTTTTTAAAAAAAGAAGAAGCAGCTTTTTTGTAGTTTTGGGTCTGTACCATATGCCGTAAAGCAGAAGAAATTACTAACGAATAGAAGACACACCTGGATATGGGGAAACAAGATCCCAAACATTACTGCAGAGTAGTTTCTTAGTAACATGTTGCCCTCAACACTCCACGCCAAGAAAAATCTCCAGGGCTGCTAGTAATGCTGACTGGAGCTGTAGGTTTATCCCCATACTGTATGTGTGTCCAGCCTGTGCTCAGCACAGCACTTCTGCTCCTGTCAGATGAGCGTCTAATGGAGATCCCCAGGCAGTGAGGATGAACCACATACCAAGCTCAAGCCACCTTTCCCTGATGATGAAGATGTTCTTCGCTCAGTCACTCTCCCCTCATTCTTCCCAGCTCTTTCACCCTCCCTCTCCCTCCTGAGAGTAATTTCACAGGCAGTTCTAAAGTGGCCCCCAGCCATCTTCCCAAATCCCAGTTACATGTTGTTTGGCGATGTCAGCTCAAAGCTCCATCTCCACTCTCCCAAGCAGAGAGGATGCCATTGTGCAGTAACGGGGAGTATAGATTTTCTCAGGGAAGTTGAAAAGTTTTGTATAATGGCACCTCACCTGAAGGGCCTCATTCCCCTTGTTAGAAGTTCTTTGTAGTCAGGGTGGAAAACTTTGTCCATTTGAACACCTGCGTTGTCATTTAGCCTCAGTCACATTTTTTCATATCATCTGATTTCGTTGTTTTGTAGATGCGATTGTGTTATGTAACACTCTGATATCCTCACAGCAAAACATTCTCGTTCTGATAAAAATCTTGTTCATAAGTTGCAGCCTTTCTTGCTCTTCAGACATTTTTTACCACATGAATCGGTGTATCAGACCACAAAGACAATAGCGTTTCCCTTGATGAAACTATATTGACTATGAAAAGCCTTTTAGTTGGCTAAGACTAATGGCTTTTAGGGGCTCACTGAAGTCCTTGGTGACTGGTTTAAAGAAAGGGGAAAAAAAACACTTTTACATGCAGTAACATACAGCACATCATCCCTACACAAGACCAAAGCCACATCTAGTAACTTCACTCTACATTAAAGGCCTTTTTAAGTCCCAGAACATACATGCATTGTTTTACCCGAACATTAGTTAGCATATCTGCCTGAATCACTGCCGAGGGTCAGAGTAGTGTAATCATAATGTAAAAGCTTAAAGGCCAAAACCACGAGGTGACTCGACACAACAGTGTTTTCAATTTATCTCTAATCTGTAGGGTTTGAAAAATGCCATCTAATAATTCACCATCTCCGAGGTAATATGGAAAGGCTATATTGTTTGGTGTGATCCTCAAGAGGAGCTTCTGTATTCTTCTGAACAAATCATTATGCATTGAGTAGGCCATTAGGAAAATGAAGACAAATGGCTCACAGGGGTGAGGTGACAAATTGTTCATGCTGTGGAGTTAAAATCTGGAGTGTAGTTGTTCCTCACAGTTGTAAAGTTGTCCTCTTTTAATGTGGAGCCTAAAGGTCGGCAGAATGAGTCGTAACTGCCCTACTTTTTAACCTTTCCGATCAACGTGGGGACGATGACTGATGCGAGCACCTCTCACTTAATTTCAGAATTAAACTAATGATGCATCTTAGTGGCAGGCACATACAGGTGCACTACATCGCCAATGAGTCGGCTGAAGTTGTTTGAATCTTTTTGAAATACCACTGTGACATTTAGTAAACGCAAAAATCTACATTCACTTAGTCTTCTTATCGACAGTTTTTCCAACACCACAATACAGCGATTTAAAAAAATATTTATCATATGCTGGCATTGTTGGCTTAATTGGGTATAAGGTCTAGAATTTTTAAAGTCTTTACTTGTAAAACAAAGGTTAATAATAATAACGCAAAGCATGAGTTATTCTGTGCATTAATAAGTGTGCAACACGCATGATGCTGACAAAGAGCTTTGTACACACTTGTGCAACACACAAACATTTTGTTAGCGTGGAAGTGTTACATTGTGAGTGAAAAGACAAAGTTTGTCAAAGTAGACCACTGGAGACCACCAGGAAAACATTTGTAACAATAAACCTAAACAGACACTTAAATCACCCTCAGCCAGCCGATCAGTGACATTTTAAAGAAACGAACAAAGAGAAAGTGGCTAAAGCTACGCAGAGCCAGCCACGAGCTCGCAGCCTCAGTATGAGCAAAGGATCAATGTTAGGAGGGAAATTATGCAACAATTACAAAATAGAAGATGATTTTTGGACTGTTGAATTTAGAAACATACTAGAAAATAATGGAAGTACCTGAAATTCTTTATTGTGAGCCATCACTGATGGGTGACTGTTTAAGAAGCTAACTGTGACAAACACCCACAGCTGGATTGATGGATTTATGAAGATTATTAATGACTGGGTGATAAATGTGGTTCAGTGCTTATTTTAAGGCTTTAACAACTATTGTTAAATTAGCATCCTGTTGTGTGCTCTTTCTTTTCACTCACTGAAGTCTGCCGTGGTAATTTTTACATGTTGATTGACGACCACTTAAGCCCCCCCTCGCTCTACCATTGGTTGTTGTCTTTATCTGTGTAGATTCTCAAAGTGATGCATCAAAGCCTGACTCTGCCTTCTTACTCGTGTCTTTGTGGTTTAGGAGAGCAACAGCAGTGACTCGCAGGGTGAGGCGGAGGATGGCGTGAATCCTGATCCTTCTGACCAGGACCCAGAAGCCATCACTAAGACTGTCACGAGTACTCTCACTATGCAGGAGTACTTTGCACAGCGTATGGCTCAGCTGAAAAAGGCTCGTGGGGCCCAGAATGCAGATACTCCTGAGACATCAAATGCATCTGAGGAAGTCGGTCTCAACCACAACAGCAATGATGATACAGAAGAGCCCAAAAAGAAGAAAAAGAAGAAGAAGAAAAAGGCTGCGGAAGAGCAGTGTAGCACACCCGCTGCAGTAGTGGACAAAGAGAATCAAGAGAAAGAACGTTCAAAGAAAAAGAGAAAAATGGCAGAAAGTGAAGAAGTAGTAAATGAAAACTGTAGCTCCACCTGTAGCACTGAGTGTGAAGAATTACAAACCAAGAAGAAAAAGCTTAAAAAACACAGTGAGCAAAGTGAGCTACTAAATGGACACGAGCCCGCAGAGGATGAAACGCTAGATTTAAATACAGTGCAGAAAAAGAAGAAGCGCAGAGATGAGGTGGACAGTGTAGCAACAGAAGACGGGAAGGAAGAGCTGGTGGAAAAGAAATCCAAAAAGAAAAAGAAAAGGAAGCATCAAGAGCAGGGTTTACATTAGGGCAGGGTGACTCAGTACTGCACTATTCTCCTGACTCCTAAGGGGGTACTTGTATTATGAAATTAAATGCCTTGTATATACACACCATAATAATCTGTTAAAGCATCCATTGATGCTGGTTTTTTCTTCTTCTTATTCTTTAGATAGTGACTGTAGAAAAAACTGATAGGGAGTGTTTGTCACTGGAAAAAACCTTGAAGCAGCCTATAAAAAGCCTCAACCTTGCACTGGTGGCCTCTGGAACACACTGCTGTAGGAGGAGATAGTATGGACATCTTGCTGACAGTGAGATGAGAATAAAAACACCACTATCATGGCTCAACAGGAAATACAAACTAGGAAAAAGGTCTGGAGCTTCCCATAAAACCCCCAACATGTTTTACCACCAGTGTTCAAGTCAGAAGGGTACACCTGGACTAGCCATTTTCCTGTTTCCAATCTTTAGCAAAGTTAGCCTCATATTTACTGCTCAGATATTAAAGTGGGATTAAAAATGTATTTAATATATAGAGAGAAGTTGACATGACTGTCGTCTAATCCCTTTTTAAAATAAAAATAATATTTAGATGATACACGTGCTTCATTCTATGAATTCTCTTGCCCAATGAATTAAAATGAGTAGAATCGCCCACATTTCCTATGATAAAAATGCATTTTTTGGAAAATATAATTTTGTATATTACCATCTTATATGTAAATGCATTACTATTTGCCCATTTTCACAGTGGTTTATTTTTTTCCCACCACTTTTGATGCCCCTTTATTTTATTAAAGTGACTCAGACAGCTTCTGTCAGCTTTACAAAATGAAACGGAAACATGTTTTCTCTTTGATGTCACATGGCTGATGTACTTTGATAATGCTTTGGCAGATATATGAAAGAATTCTTGACTATTGAGTTCTACAGAAGTTTTTTTTTTTTTTTTTTTTTTTTAATAAATCCAAATGTCCATCACCCTTTGAATGTGTCCCTTTTTTTTTCTCCATAGGTCAAGAGAAATGTTGTGCAAAAGTATTGAGACACCTCTGATTTCTTTGTTTTGCTTCCAATGAGTTAAACTCTTTTCTTCTTACTTTTTTAAGTGCTCTTGAGCAATAGTCCTCCAGGCAAAGCTTTTCTTTGGCTGCTCTTCCACTTGGTTTCAGTCCAATACTTGTACCTGACCATTTTCAGAGGATTGTATTTATTAGTGTATGTATAATGTGTATGTAAATTCACCCCCTCCCCTGGCCATTTATTAACCACTTATTACTGACCTATGAATCACTCAGCCATAAAAAAAAAACTTGCATGGTGAACCAGAGCTTCTACACATAAGATATAACTTGATAAAGAACCAATTTTGAATTGGATGATTACCGGCAGCTTGTGGTAAGAACATACTTTGTTCCCATTTCTTTAGTGGAATCTAATGAAAAATGACACTGTTTGACAAGCATAAAGTAATAGTTTTGTACCAACAAGGTGATTCCCACCATGCTCAGACATATCTGAGCATGGTGTGCAGTCTGTCCTTCAACATGTGAGAAAACTGGACAAGAAGTCTTTAAAAAAAAAAAAGAAAAGAAGGAACAACAGATAAACAGTAAAGACCTGAAAGATGCATCTGGCCCTTCATTTGATCCACACTGAAGTTGAAATGGTTTTACTGGAAGCGGCTGAAGTAAACCCAAGAACTGGACTGAAGATCAACTGCAACTTAGGGAATGATGAATCCAAATTAGAAAATTTTGGTCATCAAAATCAACTAATCTATGGAGGAGGTCAGGAGAGAGTGAGTGTAAAACCTATTAGAGCAGGCTTGGCCGGCTCCAGGCTTCGAGGGCTGGTGTCCTGCAGGTTTTAGAGCTCACCCTAGTTCTGCACACCTGAATCAAATGATTAGTTAATTACCAGGCTTCTGGAGAACTTCAAGAAATGTTGAGGAGGTAATTTAGCCATTTAAATCAGCTGTAATGGATCAAGGACATGTCTCAAACCTGCAGGACACTGGCCCTTGAGGCCTGGTTTGGACACCACTGTATTAGAGGCAACAGCTTCATTTTTTCAGCACGACAATGATCGCAAACCCACTGCCAATGCAGTAAAAGCATAACTGGATAGAAAACACACAGTGGAACTCTATCATTCATGGATTGGCCTCCCCAGGGCTCAACATCATTGAAGCAATGTGGGATTAAAACGCCAGATGGGTCAAGATTTTTGCACGGCACACTGTAAGAGCACTTAAAAAAAAACATTAAGAAAGAGATGAGGTAAAAAATCTGCTTGGTTGTAGAGATTTCAAAAAGTAAAAAGAAATTCACACACGTATATTCAAACACAGGTGGTTTCTGGAAGATTCACCTTTTCCACTTCAAATGTGACGCACAATGTTATGAAATCTTCCGAATATGACAGCTTAACAACTAGTCTGTCTTGTTCAGCAGTCGTCTGGTATGAGTCAAAGGAGGAAAAGGGAAACTAAGACGTCCAGTCTTGCACATGAAAACACTGTAGTATTCCTCGTCTCTATTTTAGGTTTTACGGAAACTTCTGAAAGTGAAGATGGTGATTGGTCATCCTGTGACGAAAAGACGTCCCGGGTATCTTTTCCTCTGCAATCAATAGCTGTGGATTATGCAATTCAGTTAGTTACCACACACAGAAACCACAATGAGTTTGTGGATAGATACAAAATAAAACTATCAAAGAGTAAATGGTTTTAGAAATGTAGATTTTTATTCCTCCTAAATTTCAGCAAGGGCACGGAGGTGTTCATTAAAAACAAACTATTTAACATTAACAGAATATGCCATGCAATTGTCCACTTACCTCCGTTTCCTCACTTATTTTGAAAGTAAAAGGATGATCTTGGGACGTGTAGCAGTAGGCCATGCATGACAGGTGACAAAGCTTTTACTTTTATAATAACACAATAGTCTATTAATAAATAGGTTTGGATATAGGCTCGATTTAAAAACATGCAGTCGTCTGGTATGGAGGCAGACCCCGCCAGGTATTCAGTAGCCACATGTCTTCTAGAGGGTGAACAGCAGGCTGATACAGCTCTCACCCACACAGCGGTTAATACCAGGAGCTATTAGTCATTTCAGTATCCCTCAACTTTGAGCGCTCATGTGTTTTAATTCCAAATTGCAAATGTGATGTTTAGCTCTTGATCTCGCACGTTCACTTTCCTTCCATGCTGACTTTCACTGGCACTTTGACTACACATCAATGTGTGACCCCTGTCAGACAGGCAAGAGGAAGTGTGGCGCTATATATCACCGATGTGCCTGCTCCACACACAATCTGTGGCTTCAGGTGCCGTATCCTGTTCCTGTGCACTGCAAGTTTCACACAAAGCTGACACTTCAGTTTGATGTGTAAGGAGCAGACACAGCCACCCAACCGAAAGATGCATATTGCAACTTAACATTGATGCCTGTGAACTCAACCTGCAAGGAAAAAAGAAGTGTTCCTCCAGTGTGTAGTCTGCATGCGTGATATAGATCAAGACGCTATCTGACCTGTGATCAGCGTCCGGACTTGACAAGTGTGTTTGTGAGAGAGTGGGAGCTGCTCCATGGCTGCAGCCCAAGAGTATCCTGTCAACAGGAACTCCAGGATTTGATATGCAGCCGCTTCTTGCCACAGGAGGAAACTGATTTGTTTGTAGTGTGTGTGTGTGTGTGTGTGTGTGTGTGTGTGACGTGGTCTCTTTACAGGTTCCAGAAATTAATCTACAGCCCCAACTTCAGAAAAAGACTCATCACGATTCTTTGTGGGAGCATGAGAAGATTAATTGTGAAAAAAATCACTCAAAACTATTAAGGACTACAAAAACATGACCAAATTACTTTTCAAGGTACAGTAATTTAAATAAAATTGTTTTGTTTTCGTCCTCCCTCAGTTTTAAAAGGTATGTGTTCGTTTTACTTGTCACGCTGCTTGCTCTTGGAGTTCAGTGGAAATCTGGAAACACCAGTTAACCAGTTTAGTCTGGTGAGTAAAGCCTTGCGTAGACTGCAAAAGCAGGTTAGGTGTGTTTTCTATGAAGGTTTCCTTGTCAACTCGTAAAAACTCTAAAATTGCAAAACCCTCTTTTTCATCATTACACGTGAGCATTAATGCACCTGTAACAGGAAACAACAATGAGGTTTGCAAAGTATTTATTTTCCTGTGTGAAAATCCAGCTGATGATGATCAAACGGTGATCAATAGCTCGAAAGAATCATGAATTACTTTTATGAGTTGACCTATCTCTTAAATGGGATATCTGTCAGAGGATGAAAGTGCTGTTTTGTAGAGAGGCGAGTTTAAAGAGTTGGTAGTGTTGAAATGTTGCTCTCTCTCTCTCTCTCTCTCTTCCCTTCCACGGGGCGCAACTTACAATCAAGGAGGAGCCGAGAGTCCTGCGGGTTTTTTTCTTGGAACCTGCTAGTCAAATATAAAGCGCTTCCTCCCATCCACCAGGAAAGACTGAACCATAACTCAGAAGAGGAGCCGCTGCCTGAGCACATCTGTGCTTTCTCCCAAATCCGTAGCGATCCAGTGAGTGAGTCAAGCAGCCGTGGAGTTTTAATTGTACTATTATTCTCATTATTATTATCATCACTTAAGCATGTCTGTGTAGTTTCTCGGTCGCTTAATTAGCCGACAGTGAGAACACAACTTCTCTGAGAGACGCGCATCGCAAGTTTGCAGAGGAGAGCGCGCAGATGGCTGCTCTCATCAGCGCGTACTCGTCGTGGCCGGAGTCCTTCGAGTGTCCTCCGGGAGACGGAGACGGAGCCGACGGGCATGGTCCTCACAGGAATGCCGGGGAAAAGGCGCCGGAGCCGCGGATCAGACGACCCATGAACGCGTTCATGGTTTGGGCCAAAGATGAGCGCAAACGGCTGGCGATTCAAAATCCTGACCTGCACAATGCCGAGCTCAGCAAAATGTTGGGTGAGGAAAAAAGTTATTTAAAGTTACGAGTTTTGTTATTATTATTATTGTCATCATCATCATCATCATCATTATAATTATTATTTTTAAGCTACTTATTACACACTTCACTTCTACTTACTTTTCCTCTCTTAGGCCTCGGTTGTAGTAAAACACGTTTTAATACACGTATCCGGCAGTGCCAAATGAGCTGCTTTATTTAAAATGACATTAAAAAAAAAACGTGTTAAAACTTTTTTAAAATTTAATTGGAATAAATTGCCCATTGTCTTTCTTAAAGTAAATGAAACTGCGCCGCAGTTAGAGCTGCCTTCAAAAGCGCATCGCCAGAATCCGCGTGTATTTAGTTTAGTTTAGTTTGCAGTAAATTCGTTAAGAGGCAGAAGACAGAAGCGGAGAAAAATTAGCGTTTTATTCTGCTTCTTAACAGCTTCTTAGATTATTGGTAAAGGTTAAACTTTAAATCTGGCACTTGCGGAAATCGGAAATAATCTGTGAGGCCCACATGTGTCTATTTTTGTATTTATCTTTAAAAACTGACGTTCGGCTTGAAAGCGGACATTTAATGCGTGTTGGTAAGTTTCTTAAATGTAATTCAGAGCTACAAAAGACGCAGAAAGTTGCGGTGAAATTAAACACTGATTTTATTTCTTGTTTATGATCACAAACCTGAGACGTTAATTTAGACTGCGATTTCTAAACAATGAGGTTTAATTTTTCCGTAGCCTGCCAACGTTTCTAATTGCCTTATTTTCAGAACTGGATATTTTGCTTGTGAATTAAAAGAAATGTGATTCTGTAACTTAAAAATAATTTTTTTTGCAGTTATTTATAAATTGTTTGTAAGTTAAAAGATGCTGATTTATTTTATAATAATAAAGACTGCTAAACTAGTGCATATATATTGCATTTTATAACTTGTTGAACCATATTCAGATTGAGATTTTTTTTCTTCTTCCTCTGCATTCAGGCAAGTCATGGAAGGCCCTCACTCCCCCTCAGAAGAGGCCCTATGTTGAGGAAGCAGAGAGGCTTCGGGTGCAGCACATGCAGGACTACCCCAACTACAAGTACCGGCCTCGCCGGAAGAAACAGCTGAAACGCATCTGCAAGCGAGTCGACCCCGGGTTCCTCCTGAGCGGGCTGGCTCCTGACCACAGCACTCTGCCAGATCAACGAGCCTTCTGCCACCCCCTCGACAAAGACGAGGGCAGCCCTAATGGAGCCGTCACCAGCTTTTCCAGCTCCAGCCCTGCTCTGCCCAGCGTCAGAAGCTTCAGAGACCCGGCTGGCTCCAACAGCAGCTTCGACACCTACCCTTACGGCCTGCCCACCCCTCCTGAGATGTCCCCGTTAGATGCGGTGGACCACGAGCAAATACCCCCCTCTTATTACTCAACATCTAGTAGCTCCTCTGTTTCCTGTTCTTCCTCAGTCTCCTGTCCAGACGAGCACCACCAGAATCAGACACACATGGGCAGCCCGCCCCCTTACCACTCTGATTACACTCACGCCCAGATTCACTGTGGGGGCTCACACTTAGGTCACATCTCTCACATGTCCCAAACTGGTGGTGGCAGTGGACTGATCCCTGGCCCACCCCTGTCTTTTTACAGCTCCCCACCTTTCCCCCAGATTCACCACGGGGTCCACCAGGGCCACCTGGGTCAGCTGTCCCCCCCACCAGAGACACAAGGTCACCTGGAGACTCTAGACCAGCTGAGCCAAGCTGAGCTTCTCGGTGAAGTGGACCGCAATGAGTTTGACCAGTACCTGAACTCTACCGCGAGCGGCTTCCACCCGGAGCAGGGCAGCGGCATGACCGTTACAGGACACATCCAGGTGGCATCTGCCGCCACCACTTCTGCCACTACGTGTCCCAGCAGCTCCACAGAAACCAGCCTCATTTCCGTGCTAGCAGACGCGACGGCGGCCTACTACAACAACTATGGCATCTCGTAAGCGTGGTCACAACTCCTATTGAATGCGTGACTGATCAAAGACACTACAAAGGTTGAAGAAATTTAGGACGATGTTGCACTTGGGTGCTGATAAAAGGGAAACCCTTAGCATCTAAGGGCAAATGAATCCAACCATGATTAAAAACTGAACTGATTACAGAGCAATATGATTGTCTGGAGCCAGGGAAAGAACAAAGAGCAATTGGAGGACTGTGAAGAGAAGGAGATGGACACCTCAGGGATGCAGACACAAAACACTTACAGTATGCCACCTCCAGTTGTCATGAAATCTCTAAACCAGTAAAACAGTCGGAAAAAAAAGAAAGACAAAAGACTTGTTTGTCCACTTGTAAATGTCACCAGTTACTGTTGCCAGCGAGTCATGTACAGATGCTATTTAGAAGCTAATTTAAGTCCTTTGATGTTTTGCATAAATGCTAACTGTAATGCTCTTATCAGCGCTTTCCATTCGAATGTTTGTATCATGTTCCTGCTCTCATTAGTTTGGGAGTCTTACCTCAGTAGTTGTAATTGAATGAGGTTTTAGTTTGGACATTTCTTATGCAATTTAACAAAGTGATGTATATGATGATGACAGAAAGGCGTTTATACTTCTTCTCAAGTACTTAATAATATATAATCGACCTCTACAATGAAAAATAATAATGCTAACTGTAACTGTATGCTGATTTAGGTTTGTGAAAGACAATAATTTAAAAATAAAGGTCAATTTTTATATTAAGGCATTTGCTGCTTGGATAATGAGCCTGCAGATTTTTAAAAGGCACAATTTTGAGCATCTCTTATAAACAGGAGATTCATATCTGACCTGGGGAAGGTAAGTTCAGGCAGTGCTAGTTAAGTCCTAATAAATACATTTAGATTTCTAAATAAAATAAAAACTGAGGATAGCAGGAGTCCTGCTAGTCTCCATGAACAAATCGGGGAGGCGGGGGGAGAAAGATCACATCCATCTTTGAATTGAGTGTCACACCGTGTATTCTTCTATTTCAGGCTCTGTCTAGCTGTGAGAGGCCCATTCTACACACCCACTCCCCTGCTGGCTTTTTCCACCCTACATCATCTTTCTCCATCCGTCTCCTCTCGCTTTCATTTCATCCCGGTTCAGAGGATTAGTGTAAAACAGGCACATTCGTCGGCGCCCGCCTCCATCTCAACCATCCTTTGTTTTCCTATAGTCTTATTCTGGGTGCCATTCTTCGGCACGCTGGACCCCCCCCCCCCCTTCTACACCCACCCCCTCACCCCACGTTATATCTTGCTGATGCAGACCTTTCGTAATCTGTGGAAAAAATAAGTTAAAAAAATTACTGTTTTACCTCCCCCCCACCTCCAAACTCTCCATTCCTCCCCTTCTCAACCTCTCTGTTCTCTTGAATTTTTCTTTTTTCGATAAAAGGAATTCAGGGGGCTTTTGACAAATCCTGGAGTCTGGCTGGTCTTCCTGCATTTTTTGGGAATGGTTGAGTCGTGCTTCTTGTAAAGAGGATGTGGCGGAGGAGCGGTGTTTCCTGACTGATAAGGGAAAAGCCTCTCTCCGTCAGGATGTTTGGGCCTGGCTGGGCCCTGCATTAAAGAGTCAGAGTGAGGGAAGGGAACCCGCTGTTCAGCAGCGGGAGGAAACGGTGCCGTGTTGATTAGCATCTTACTTACCCGTCTTTACTTATCCACTATTTTTCGGGGAAAGTCTCTGTCAACCTGGCCTATTGTACCTTGACCACAAATATAAAGACACATCACACAAACATACACAATAATGAGCTTAAAGCAGGCTTGTTATCCTGAAACAACAGTTGTAGTGAGCACACACACTAACTCTGACCCCTATAGTTACCCACAGTCAACCACAATTGTGTATTTTCTGACACAGCTCATGGCAGATGTGATAAAACGCGCCAGAATGACAACATTCATCATATACTCGTCTTTGCAGCCAGCTGGTATTGGTGTTCATTTCTCTGAGGTTACATCATTACCCTCTGTAGCTGCAGGGTTTAAAACTCTGTGGAGGGTCAATATGCACGCAACCATATTCTGATTGTCGGACGGGTGGTGCCCCAGGCATTTAAGGTGAGAAGGGAATCGCTGATGGGGCATCAGCCTCACAAGTGTCAAGGTCAGCTCAGGGTGCTAGTGCAGACTCCCTTGGTAAAGATGACCAGCAATGTCTCAACAATCAAATCCACCACCTCAGGGTAGGACGCCGTGACAAGGACAAAAATGCAAGCATCAACCGAGTATCATCTGACATAAATTACAGAACAAAGCAGAAGTTTGTTCAGAATGAAGGAGGCTGTTTTTTTTCAGTGGTAGTAGATTTCAGCAACAGCTAAAGGGCCTAATAATATACACACATAAATATACATGAAGTAGTTTTCCTAAATTACAGACACAGTCCTGGCTTTTTATTATTATACAATACATTTTTCTAATTAATATTTTTTTCTCAATAGTTTATTTAGCTGTTATCATTTAAAACAGGAATGTCAAACTCATTTTACATTGTAGGTCATGTACAGCCAACTTTGATCTTAAGTGAGCCAGAGCAGTAAAACTCCTGTTTCTGTCAGTGCAGAGAAGTTTAACTAAACGTTTAATCATTGAGGTATTTTAATTCAAGAAAAAGAACAACAATTTCAAGAAAAACATCTGTCTTTTTCCACATGATAAAGAAGTGCTGCTTTGGGCTTAACTTGTAAGAAATACATGTGTAAAATTACTCTCCAGCAGTTATAAAACAAAAACTGTTTTTTATTTGACAGAATGTGCCCTTTTTGGGGGTTTTTTTCCTTGTGAACCCACTGCATAAATAATACATTTCTATAGTAAATGGTGAAAAAAACATGAACTCCCCATCATTTAATTGATTATCTGTTACTTTCACTTTGGAGTAGGACGAGTGGAAATAAAAGAGGTATCAAAGCAGACACAGATAAAGTCTAAAATATATTCCCTCCTTCAAAATTTCCAGAACTGTCCAGTGGACCAGTTTGGTGTCTTCGGTGGGCCAATTCTGGGCCCCAGGCCTTATGTTTGACACCCCTAATTTATAGGTTCAGCTTATTTGAATTTTCATAAATTGAGAGATACATAGCTTCCATTTATGAAAGTGGTTTAAACCAACAAGTTCAAACTCCACACATATGCAAATAACCGTGCTAAAATTACATTCCAAGCCATGCTGTTTTTGACTAACGCATGCAGCCAGGTAATAAATAGCAATTTTTTTTAATCTCAAACTCATCTCCACTGCCAAACTATTGCACACCAATTGGTTTGAATTTTGCATTGATAATGAAGTGATTGGCATGCCAGCGTCACTCCTGTGAAATGCCCACAGGAGCTACATAATTTGGATTGTTTGCTGAGATTTGTGGATTCTGCGATTTTAAGGCTCTGGGAAGTTACGGGAAACACTCAGTTTGTCATCTTCAATTTTTGTCCTTGCTCGAAGTTGACTCATCAGCACTCTAAACCTTTAGTCAGAGCCATCTGCTGAAATCCAAAGACGGCCATTGCTGTTTTCCCAACTGCAATAAATCATCAAGAACGGAAAGACAAAATGACGTGTCAACCAGCGGTGGTGAACCATATAAAATTTTAGATTTAATGCACACATGCGCAGTTAAGTTTTTTCTCTTACAGCTGATTTCTCCACCCCGGCTGAGTTTAATAATACCTTTAATTTGGTTAATTTTATTTTTGACACATGTGCAGGATCACAAATTTACAATTTCAATGATTTTAAGGATACAGACTGAACAAACAAAAAAGGCTCCTCTTGTTTTTTCTCTCTGATTGCTGGCTGGCTCAGCTCCAGTCTCAGGTCAAGCCCATGGAATGAGTCTGTCAGGTAGTCTGTTATGTTTCCTATTTCCTCCTCTGCCGTCATGTCACTTCCCTAGGCAAACAAACAACTCACTGGTCCAATGCAACACTAACTGTCAAGGTAACAGAGAAAAGCTTGGTGTGGGTGGACGGAGCCCAGAGCTTTCGCAGCTGTGTAAAGTATTATCCATCTGCTGGGACCGAGGTGATCAGTGATCACTTTGGATATTGTGTCCTCTGGAGGAACTGAGGAGGCTGTCTGTCTGGTTGGACTAAAGTGTAGCTAGAGAGGGAGCGTCCAGTATCGTCATATTTGGATGATGAACATTTGCGCTATATGACGTTGTTAGCATTAACTATAGGCCAAGAGGATGTGGCTGATTTGTTTTACGTGACTAAGGCATACCATGGAGACTAAGACGCTGTTTAAACCTACGTCCTGTGTAAAAATATAGTGCAAAAATATAGTGCATTTGAATTATCTAGCTGCTCCTGCTGAATGCTGTGTGATCACAACTGACCTCTCCTTAAAATAGATTTCGCTTTTGCTGCTCAATGGAGCAAACTTATTGTTCCGAGCAATTCTGATGGAATTTTCCCGCAAAGCTTTGCGAGCACACAAAACAGCAAACCCATTACAACGTCGTCGTCATCGTCAGCGGTAAATGCACTGAACTTTCCACCAAATTAAACTACTCTATGTGACGGATAAAGACACATTTACATCAGCAAACGCTAAATGTTGTTGGAGTGCATTTCCAGTTGGAGTGTGTTACAGCAGCATTATAACCTGTTTACAATTTGTACTTGGCCCCGGATCTGGCCAAAGGAGGAAAAAGAAGGGAAAACACACACACACACACAAACAAACACACACACACATCTCACAGCAAGGGATTATGGGTGCAGCTATTCTTCATCTCATTGTGGCTCAACAACAGGCAGAGTGTGGGGTGGCAGGCAGGCGTGTACGTCGCCGGACGAAGAATGGACCAGACTCGTCGAGGGACAGGTGCCATGTGGCAGAGGATGTGCGGGGACACAGATGGGGACCCCTGGAAAACTTGGGGGACTGAACGAGCAGCCAAGGGCCTCCCACCCGTACCTGTGCTGTGAATGCTGCAGCTGAACGGGATCCGGCACCTGTTCTAAGCAGATACAGACGACCAGCAAAAGCACAGAGGGAGGCCAGCACATGGCTGCCAACCCGGGGAAGGAGAAGGCTAGATTTCCATTTACCCATAAGCACGGCCTGATTACCAAATCAGCACAGGCGGTAAAGCTTGCGCGCTACTGCAGAATGTACAAAAAAGGGACTGAAAAATCGTTTTTTTTCTCCTCTGTGCATTTCAGTAAACTTTTATGAGCGCTTTCAAAATGTTTATTTAATATCTCAAAGCAGAAACAGCACAGAGAAATAAAAAGGTATGAAAACTTATGTATACTACTACAGATGGATTTTTTTTTTCCTAACATGAGGTTTGCAAAAATGCAGAGCGTGTCCTATTTTTGCAGCCTGGCCTGCATTGGTGCCTCTCTCTCTACTAGCATGGCTTGCACTGGTCTATAGCACGTATGCTGCAGCGCTATCTGGCTTGTTTTTGACTGCTGCAGATTTTCCCTGGGGTGGTATAACTCTTCACCTAAATGTGGAGGAGGATGTTCCTATTGTGCTTCCTAATTGCAATGTGGTTGTTCCATTTAAGAGATAGAACATACGGTACTTATCTGTTGTGTGTGTGAACTGAAACCGTGTGTGGGAATAAACGGGGTGACGTTACCTGTGCTGATCCATGTTTTCATTGTGCTAGTTACAATATGGATTGCAATGCTTAATTTTTTGACAGCTATTCTTAATTGATACTCGTGATATCCAGGTAAATGGCTAATTTCTAATTTGGAAACCCTAGAAATTGGTTGCATATATTTTTATGGTTCTGTTTTCCCTTTATACACAGTTATGTAAAAAAAATATATATATACAATAATATAAAGGGCTGTCCAAACATAGGAACATAGCTCTTTTTAAGTGAAAGGGCAGCATGCCTTTGAGCTTAAATCATGCCCCATCTTTTCCATTTTAGGAGGCCCACATACTCCATTTGTAGCTTTGGTTGTGTTCTCTTGCGCTAACAGAGTTTACTCAGCATGCATCCTGAAAAGCAGACGCAGTAATGATTTAGATGAGTGATGTTATAAGTTCAGCAGTGTGAGAGAGCCCCTTTTAACAGCTACTGGAGAGGCTAGACAAAGCAAACCAGCAGGCTGTCTGATGACAGCTAGTGAGACACGAGGACAGCCACTAAGGTTTGATGTTTCAGCACTTATCATTCATAAGATGCATGCAGTTACATTATAGCAGTGGTTACAATGTAACAATCAAAAAATTTAAAGGCATTTTGCGCTGTTTTAATGATGAATGTGTGCAAAAAAAAGAAAATATAGTAAAAAAAAAAAGAAGTAAAATATGGTATCTGGTGAGGGTCTTGTAATTATTCTGTTAAGTCTGGGCTTATTTTCCAACAAAAGGAAGACACCACAAAATATTAAAAATAAAAGCCATGTTTAAAACTACCAGGATAATCCTATAAAGAAGTTCCACTATCGCCATCAGACTTCCCAGATTCCCACACTGGATTAGGATATAAGTACTCAACAGTATAAATCACTGTCAATGCACTACCACAAAAAAGAGTTCTTACTCTTTAAAATTAATCAAGAAACTTGTGTATTTCATGTGTCTAAAGCTCTATCAAGCACATACATTTTGCATTCAAGAGAAATAGTTTGCAACCCTGCAGCACAACCTATGGACTTGATGATTCTGGATTAAATGGATTAAAATTTTCAGTAGCAAAAAAAACCCCCAAAACTGGTCAGTTGCATCTATAATATTCTTTACTATCATCGAAATCATAAAATGTGCCAAATCTACATCTCTGGAATCATATTTAAAGTCTCCTTCGCCCAAGGCCTGGAAAGCTTTGTCTCGCGTGGCTGATCAATGATGCAAGTTCCTGTACACAGGAACAACAAGCATCGCTGTATCGCTGCTTATTCAGAGATGAAGTACGTCATTTCTGACACACAGCATTTCCCGTGCCTTGATGTGTGCTGTTTACGCTCAAAATTTCTGGGTAAGACTGCTTGTGACTGACCTTGGCAGAGGGTAAGTCTGGCATAATTTCCATCCTCGCTCCCATTCCTCTGACTTTACTCTATGGCTTTAATATTCGGGATGTTGTTGATGTCTGAGCTTGAAGGAATCCCTTCCTGCTGGATGCTCGGCCCTGTTTCCTTAAAGACTCAACATCAAAAATGACACACATGGAAATGAGTCACACAGTTGTCCCAGGAGTTCAGACACTTGAGCTAAAGTACCATGTTGACAGGTTCAAAACAGGATATGAGCTGGATGGGTCTATGTTTATTACAGATGGCAGAATACTTAAAGAGCAGTGATAGCTGAAAGCTCTGATAAGCAAATTAAGCAGCTAGAGTCACGTACCCACTATGAGCTACAAGTGCCCACACAAAGGCTGGACTGGAAGTCACAAACCATTAAGGCTAATAGTCTTACAGTAACTTACACTATAGTTCAGTTTTTTGTTTTGTTTTTTCCAATGCAGAAGTAACTCTGTTACCGAGCTTGGCATGCAAACTGGCAGCAGGCTCCTTGGACACTTAAAATGTTTCTCAGTTCCTTAACAACACAGAAAAGCAACAAACGTTTGCAAATATTTATATCTAGTTTTTGCAGAATCACAGCTCTTTTATGCACATTGCACACACTTTAATATCACACCATTTACACTCAGAAGGGGCAGAATTCCCAAAGGGTTAGGAGCTTTGATAAAAAGGACTAAATAATTGTAGCCCATGGCAATCTTAAATAAATTAATTTACAAATTAGTTGGACCATAGTTTTGCAGACAAAAATAACGAGAGTGCACAAATTACGGTGAGTAACAGCTAAATGGATGAGGCGGCTATTAATAACGGTTACCTTTTCTGCCCAGCTACTGTCATGTCATTGCATTATATTCATCCAACACAGCCAGCGAATACAAAACTCAGTTCATTTTTCCCCTCTACCAATTTAGTGGCTCTTCAGTTTTAATGCTAATTGTTTGCATTGCAGCGAGTTGGACCACAGCACACCTTGTGAAAAATAAATTGCCCTTCTTTTGAAACAAATAGCAACCTTCTATCTGCTTAGCTTCTGTCCTTCCCATTGAGGAAATCCAAATAAAAAACGACCTACCTGCTAATTTACAGAGACGTTTAGGCGTCCAATCGAAGTGTAGTTTTGTCGGCGTCAGCCTCTAGCGGACATGTGAGGTACTGCAGGCTTAAGCCATTTGCTCATCCCAGCACTACGAAGCCCCGGCTACGTGTGTTTATGTCTATCCTGTGGGTTATGCTGCAGTTTATATTCGTTTATGGTAGATTATATTCCCTTGTTCGGGAGAACAACGGGTTTGTGTTTAGGTTTGCTTACACAAGAACAGCGTTATTTTAGAGGAGACGTCAGTTTCCTGTAGCTGCGTCTGCCCTAATCATCTTATAAAGCAAGAGAGGTAAATCATCAACGCTCCCGCCATTGTTAGATTCATATTACGCGTTTTGTGTTAACATTCAAACATTTATAACTGAAAGTTGTGGCATTAGGCAGTATGCTTTTATGATTCATATGAGACTGCGAGTGTACAGCACGTAGTTGTCAGGATGGCCGAGCGGTCTAAGGCGCTGCGTTCAGGTCGCAGTCTCCCCTGGAGGCGTGGGTTCGAATCCCACTTCTGACATCATTCCTTTTTTTCGCAAACTTCGTGCCCTACAATGTTAAAAACAAGGTAGGGTATTTTCTCCTCCCAGTCTCTGTGGTCTGAGTTTTTCACACTAACCTTTTAGCACAGTGTAACATGGTTTTTCATCACAGTATAGCTTTAAATTAGAAAAGCTGAACAACCATATTTGTAACTATTCTCAAAACAGTGTTATGTTTTTTTTTTTTTAAAAAACAGTCAAAGTTTAGATTAGGAAAGTAGTGGGGATTACATTTCCTGTGTATGGAATCCAACATTCAATAGAAGGCAGGCTCAACGTGCTAAACCTGTTATTTATGCTTGTATCTGGGTTCATATGCGGTAATACAGCATATTTAATAGTGAAGTGAGTTTTCACACAACCTTTGGTACAAATTTTAAATCCTGGGTTTAAGATGAGGATCCAGGGTTTAAGGGAAGGCCCTTCGTGGACCGAGGGTTTTTAAAATTGTTACTCAACAGGCTGTGCAATCGCACATTAATGCCACAATGGGGTTGTTTTAGAGGTAACTCGGTATAGGAACAGGTATGGCTTTCTATGAATCTTACTGAAGGATTCCTCCTCTTAAAATTCAATTAATATTTAAATAGATTGTCTATTCCTTTGTGAGATTTTTGCTGACTTACTTTTTCTTGTAAGTTTGTAATTCCAGATATCAAAGTGTGTATATTGCTATAAATGTAATAGCACACAAAGGAGGGTTATCATTGGCTTTAACTTTTTCTTTCATGAATCCAAAAGCTATTAGAACCACTGATTGATTTGTAGCATATGGTCATTTGGCTCAACAATTTATGGTTAATAAAGGAGCAGGTCTTGTACCCTTAAGACAAAGTAGTAGATATTCAGTTTATCCTAAAAGGCTAAATAGCTTAGCAAATAAAAAGATAGGGCCACAGCTTGGTTTAATCATGCAAAAAGAAGAAGGTGTTTGAGTACTTTTAGCTGTCACTAATAGGATTCATTCCTAACAGGCTGACTGCTCTAAAAATAGTGACTTTTTCCCCCTTTTTGCTCCAAATAGAAATGTTATGTGAGGACATTTGCTGCACATGTATCCCAACACAGTGACACAAACATATAAGCACGCTTATACACCACTTCAGTGCTTCACTGCACAATACAGCACATGTAAATACAATGAACTACATATTAAACATTTCATGTAAAAGCAAATCCATCATCATTATTGTTTTATACCCTTAGGACTTAGGACTTAGGACTTAGGCAAATGAATATTTTGCTTATCTTAACATTTACACCTGGAGAGAGCTCGTAGGGATAATGTGCAAGGTCAGGTCAGGTGACTTAAACAGGGATTTAGGGCGATTTAGGGCGTCTTCCAGTACTTTCACAGGTTGAAGGCAGAGGTTGTTGGGCAGCTTTTATATTAGCATGTGGAAAGATTTTCCATTTGTGTTTTTAAGTTAAGATAGTATAGACATGCAAACTGGTTGGTTGGTTTGCCTTAGAAACACCATTCTAAATCTAGTAGTATTTAAGTTGCCAGCATTTGTGGTTGCTGTATGGATTGTTGGCTTTTCCACTCTATAAGCCAGAAGAATCAGTGATTCCAAAATGAATCCAGTTTCTTGACAGTGTGACCATGTGTGACCACTGATGTACCTTTTAAGTGAGAGTGTTTATCCCATCTTATAGGCAACCTTTGATTTAAACGTCTAAGCCTCACCCTTTAACTGGAGCCATGTATCGGTGCTTCACCTTCCTCTACGTATGCTTCATTAAGACTGTGACTTAATATAGCAGGAGTCCTGGTGCACAGCAGGTTGCACACTAATTAGGCCTGACATTTTAACTGCAGCCAGGAGGGGGGGAGTGCTAAGCCTGAGCATCACTGCACACGTGCAAGCTTGAAGGATGATGTGCTTCGGGGAGTCCTGCTGTGACTATGATCCACACTACGTCCGCATGCAGTGGAGGCTGCAAACCTAATTTGAGTCATTTTAAAGTCCATTTAATGTGGACTAAAAGTTCTTAGAAACCTCCATCAGGCTGGCAGAGCATGCCTGACAGAAGTTGATTAAGGAGAGGACTCTCCCTAGGAAAGCCCACGATTAAAATATTAGCCTCAGTTAGCTTCTGAGTCACTCCTTCCCCTCATGACTCAGTAGGGGATGTGGAGGGGAGGTCTTTCTCTTATTTTCTTCTGTGAGTCAGGATATAATGAAATGGTCACCTCCACCCCACTGTGAGCTGTCAAGCTTGTTAAGACTAAGAGCAGATGGTGTAAAGGGTCACCCCGTGGATGTGCGTGTAGTCTTCACAGGTGCTCATGTGACTAAGCACTTCTTGATTCTCCCCACATCATAAGGACAGGGAGGGACTGGTATGCCGTCTGTGAGCCCCTGATAAGGAGAGACTGCCGTGCATCCTGTGGCGGTTTCCTTGTCCTTGAAAAGATTGATCTGACCCAGAAGGATATTTAGACTAGAAAGGTGCATTTTTTTTAAATTAGCGTCACACGCTGTGGAGCACATACAACAAGGTGGAACATATGCTGAAATGTTTTGAGCCTTGTGACTGTTTTACATGCACCGCCACAGCAATCTGTCAGAGGAGACTGTGCCAGCCTGCCAGTCTGGGATGAAGTAGGCTAATTAGGGGGGCAGTTCCTGTAGTATTTCTATGACATGGCCCCAGAAAATAAATGGGAAATTTAAATGCTGCCATTTACAATGACACGACCCATGAGACAATTCTTTCTGCTGGCCATCATGTCTTAATTGCTTTGTAGGGAGGTACCAATGAATACATATCATGAGACAGCAATTAGAAGAGTAGGTGTGAAACAGGTGATGTTCAGCCGGTAAATCATTTGAAAACCTGCAAAACCTGGTGGATATCCTTACATATTTTAAACAATATGTCAGAGCGATACAGTCATGGTAAAGGTAAACACCCTCTTTAAATTATAAGGTTTTACATATAAGGAACATTCAGCTGTTTGCTAATACGATGCTAAAGAGGAGACACATCAGCAATGATTTTACAGAAGCAATTGTTGGTGACCATCAAACTGGGAAGGATTATAAGGATATGTCCGATATGTCCAAAAAAAAAAATTCAAGTCCAAACAGTGAGAAAGATTATTAACAGATTGAAAACAGAAAGAGAGCTGCCAGTCTTCCCAGGAGTGAACTTCCTGGCATTCATCCCAAGGTCAGACAACGCAGTACTCAGAGATAATTTAAAAAAATGGGTGGATGAAACCAAAGTGGAGATGTTTAGTCATAAGGTACAAAAACCCAACAAATAAATGCTTCAGATTCTCATAATAAGAATCTGAAGCTAATAATAGGCTGACTTCAAACTAAATCACAGTGAGATTAAGTTACAAGTCCAATCAAATCATCTTTTTGGAGGTCTATCTTTAGTTCTGTTACAGTAACAAAATTACTTTCAAAGCACTACAAGAAAGGGTTGAATATAATAATATTTTTTTCATTGTTTTTTACACAGCCATATATACTAAGGTATATTAAGAAATTGTATCAGACTATGAACTCATCTGTAAAACTAAAGTATTAGCGTACTAGAGTCAAATGTAAGGCCATCTGTCAGACAGCAAACTGAGTCATGCAACAGGACAATGATTCCAAAGACACAAATCTACAACAGGACGGCTGAAAAAGACAAGAATCCAGGTGTTGCAGTGACCCAATCAAAATCCAGCCCACAATGTGCTTGTGGTGTGGCCGTAAGACAGCTCTGCATAAACTGACGTTTAAAGACCTCTGAAGTGATGTTGTAAAGAGGGGTGGGCCAAAACTCCTCGACAACAATGTGAGAGATAAAGTCAAACAGAAAACAATCAATACAAGTTAATACCTCTCAAGGCGGTTCTATAAGCGACTGAATCAAAAGGTAGACTTAGCATTTCACTCACTGCTTCTGCTTTTTCATGGAATTTTGTTTTTAAAAAAAAATGGACTCGGTGTAATATGTCGTGTTTTGTATATTTTTTATTGCATTGTTAATCTGTGATATTTAAAACCTTAGAATTGATGATGATCATGTACTTTCTTTTTGCCGAGACTGTATATTTAAATTGTGAGCACAGCAGACTACAATAAAGACTGAAACATGAAAAGATAAACAGGCAGGTTTTGTGCTCCTGAGAAAGACAAAAAGAGGCGCTCATGCTTGCTGATGATCAGTTAATTGAGTGATCATGAACGTGTAGTTGCTACTTACCCTCCTAACCCCCATGGAAGCAGTATGGGTGGACTTTGTTTTTCACACGCTGCTTCAGTATTTTTGTTACATACGTAATGACAGGATGTGTTGTTTCTCATCTGCCATGGACCCGATTATATAAAAGACCAAAAATTTGGTTTTGACAGTGATGGGTCTGAGATGGTTTTTCTTGTCTCCACTGTCACTGTGACAAATAATAAGAAAACCTGAGTAACAAGACCAGGCAATGTCGTTGAAAGCTATTCTGGGCATTAAGGAAGCAATAAGAGGAAAAGGAAGATGAAAAACAAAATAGAAAAATGCTTCAGAGCTCTGTCATGAGCCAATTCAGCTCATATATCTATCTATCGCTCTCTCTCTTCCTCTATACACACACACACACACACACACACACACACACACACACACGTGTGTGTGTGTGTGTGTGTGTGCAGTCCCTATCTTGAGTGAAAACAAGGGTTTGCTATGAAGATAAAACAGGGTATCGTGCTTAGTCATTGAATTTTACTGAGCCAGGAGTTGCTTTCTAAGTGTTTAACTTAGGGTGTTTAACACCCTTTATGCAATGGTGAAGTCCAAGTCATGTGTCCAAAGCTTCAGCAGATTTCAGTCCAATCTCAGGGTGATTAGCAAGGCTTTTCAGTCTATCCTTAGCATCCCATGTATCTGATTAGCAGGTAGGCCCGCTTCCTCAGGGAGGACTTTTCATTGGTTTCTCTTTTCTTTCCTTGCAATAGCCATGGTGCTTCTCTGGGAGTTTACATCTCACATTCTATAGTTTTGGGAGTTGTTTTAATTGCCTGGACTATAACTGTGGATCATGTGAGTATACTGCCTCTGATTATGTGTATGCTTTTGACTGTAGTTACTACACATTTTGATTGAGCTGCTGCACTTAAACTTGCTGGTAAATTAATATAATTTCCACAGCAGAAATGCAATGACCACAACGATGAAATGCAGTTTCAGTTGTGTGAGATCACATTAAGTATTTAAGATATGCTGGGTAATTTTTTTTTTCATGTTGTAACATTACGTATCAACCTCAGTGGACCCATCTGCATACACGAACTCTTCTATATATTGCAGTTTGGTGAAAAAGAAACAAATTTTGTAGGGTAGATAACTGGTATTTAATTTATTAAATTGAATATTACACTGAGGCATTTTTAAAAATAAAATATTATGTGCATTATGTTTGGAAATTGTTTATTTCCATAAACCATCCAGTTTATACAAGCACATATAAACTATCAGTTCACACTGATAGAGGAGACACCTGTAATGTGTGACACGAAACAGTGGCAGCATTCAGTGTCACACATAACAGGACACTGAGGTACTTATTAGTATAGAACACAGACGATATAATTAAGATTAAATACATTTATAAAAGAATCAAAATAAACATTTACACATAAACTAAGTGAAATGGACATTCATAATCCTGATTGTGGGCAACAAAAAACCCCTTTTCGACTCATGTTTTGGCTTCAATAATCAAAAACCTTTGGGGGGATATAAATGGATATTTAAACGTTAAACGACTTAAAAGTTAAACGACTAAAAATGGCAACATGACATGTGAGAATACAAAATAACTGGCTCTTCTTCTCTTTGGAAATGTTCAGCTTCAGGAAACACTTGCTGTTTGACTAAAAAAATTACTAATACAAGAACAAGGATAACAGCCAAGCCTGTTCTTTATAGGTGTCAGTCAAGCTTAGCCTATTTTACCATTTAAAAAAAAAAATCTGTGGCATTTTTATGTGCATTTCATAGTGGGCATGCATCCCTTTTCCATCCGGCAACAATGAATTGACTTTACGTCCAAGTATTGTCACAGTAAGGCTGCATTGTGCCTATTGCAGATATTTCTGCTTTTTTTAGGTAATCCTTGAATTTTAATTGCAGGAGAAGCTGTTCGAGAGTCTATTTTTGTCAGTGACAGGCGCAGTCGCTGAGGTAATGTCCACTTCGACTGTGAGCAGAGACTTAAGCTTGTTATTTAAAGTCACTTAAGGATTTATTTGTGGCTGTAGCCTCATTATCCCTGCCTTTATGCACTCTTTGATCTTCAAAGCAGTCTGTATATATGGCACATGCATGCTGCGTGTGTCACAATATATAATGTCACATTTTTTGTTTGGGCGTAATTGATTTGGGTGTAAATCTCTTAATGAATCCGATTTTAACTGGAATATGTTTGTCTGTGTTTTTCAGTCATAAATGTGGACATGTAGAAATACTGAAATGAAAGCCTTACTGGAACATTGGCTAAACATATTAAAGGATAAAATGACACAACAGCTATTTTTAATTTTTTTTTACAAATAAGACAAGATAAATGTAGAGCAGTATCAAACTTATTACACTAACACAGCGGTCCCCAACCTTTTTTGCTCCACGGACCGGTTTATGCCCGACAATATTTTCACGGACCGGCCTTTAAGGTGTCGCGGATAAATACAACAAAATAAAACTAGTAATGGTACCGAAAAAAAGAAGATTTATTCATAACACACGTGAAAAGACCCAGGAAAACCGAGTTAACGATAAAAACGATAACAAAATAACGCTGAAAAACGATAAAAACCCTGAAAACCATACATTTCAGACCTGAGCCTCAACTGTCGACTCACGGCCCGGGGGTTGGGGACCGCTGTACTAACAGATTTTCATATTTCATCATCAGACAGTAGTCAGTGGATTTAAATTAGATTCAACAAATGTGGCCCTTTTTTCCCTCCACACCAGCTGTTTACTTGCTCAAATGTGATTGATCAAATGGAAAACAGAAAAACTGGTTTGTAAGATGTTTCTAATGTAATCTCCTTTCAACGCATGCATTTTCATGTATTTTTTCCACATTGTTTCTAGTGAGCGGAGGTTATGCAGATGTGCGGTGCAACACCTCACCCTAGGCAGCTGCAGAAAAACATGGCAACCTTTCAGGACTGTTTGCCAAAGCTGACCTGGCCCCTTCTTCTGCTCACCTGAGCTCATCCTTCCTCCATTCTGAGCACAAACCCAATCATCAACGTCACCACAGTCCAAAATGTCTTCCCACAGACGCCACTTTCACTGTTTTGACGCTGTAGGAGGCGAAGGCACCCACAGGTCTTCTATTCCTTTTAAGAGCCACAGCACCCGCTTACCCAGAATCCCCCAGCATGGCATGGTGGCCCATCATGAACCCACAGCCGAATGCTATGTTTGCTCAGAGTGTAGACACGCCCATGCCTTGGAAGCAGTAGAGACTCAGTTGTCACCTTTCTATCACACTCACCCGTCATGTCACCACCACAATCCACACCACTATGTTCTCAGTGGGCCGAGCAGGCCTGAAGAAACACCTCTGGGCCACGAACGTCATCATCACCGATACAGTAAGAAGCTGGTGTTGGTGAAGAACAGTGACCCCTCATTCAGAAAGACCATCATCTTGCACCGCAGGGGTCTACGCAGTTTGGGGCTTTTCTTAGAGGAGGTTTCCGAGCTCATGCAGTACCACATCAGGAAGCTGTACACTGTGGGCGGGCACAAGGTGAGGTCATAAACAGCTGGAGCTAGAAATTCACATATTAAGTTTTGGTTTCCTGATTTTCTCTCACAAACCTTCTGAATAAAAGGAGTTAGATAAGATTTTAGACAGGAATGGTTTCCTACTACTTTCAGGAAGAAGTTTTGGTTAGGACCAAGGACCATATGTTAATTAGGCACAAATTTTTACACTGCATGTCGATTATCCTGATGAAACCCTCTGGTTTATCCTGACTTGGAACCGGGACCATTGTGACCCCTGACACTGTATTCGTGTCTTAAACCAAGACTCTTTTGCATATAATCTAATTCTTTGGTCCACAGTACACACGAAGCTTGTGAATCCTGCAAAGCCATGCATTGATTTTCCTATAATAAAACATTATAAAAACCATTAGATCTCAAAAGAAGCGAACGCTTGCAGGAGATTTTTTTGCTCCTCCAACAAAGCATTTCAGTAAAAACAGGAATCTGCACACTAATACATTCAAATCTACAAGATTTTCTATTTTTACTTGGTGTTTAATTGCTCTATAAGCCTCTTTATTGTACAACAGGCACATTCATAATAAGTCAATAAATAAATAGCATCATTTCATCAACTTTGCAAATAGTTATAATCCCAGATAAGATACTATGAGGGTGTGAGGGAATGAAATGGGGATATTCCCTCACCCATGCATTCAGATTGTAGAGATTGCTCCAAAACCCATTAATCTTGATCATATCAGTGCTATTTTTGAGAGAGAAGAAACAGGTCAACGTTGAAACTCCCCTACTTTGATACCAGAGGTGTCTCAGAAATGTGTCTTCCACCATGGCAATTAATTATCTTCACCTGGGCTTCGTGTGACCACAGATGAAGCCATTCATCTGCCTTTAACAGCAGTGGCTTTAAAATTCAGAACTGCACTGTCATCACAACGAGCCGTACACGAGCCAGATAAAAATCAACAAAACACTCAATACTTCGGGGCTACATGCTTTCACAGCATTTTATGACTGACAGTAGAGAACATGAGTATTTAATATTAAAAACATAGAAAGAACAATATTACAGATTCATAATATTCTAAGAGTGTTTTGGTCATTTAATTCTGTTATAGACATATTTAACATGCCTATAAGAGGATTTAATTAATTCATTTATTAACGCTTAACAAAATAAGTCCTTAAACCTTAAAAGATTGCATTCTCTGAAATCTGAAAAAAAGGATCACAAACAACAAACATATATTAACCAAGAAGGTTACTCCTGCTAGGCCTTTGTTTGAAAGGTTAGTACACACTCTGTACCCTGAGATTAATATGAATTGTTTCAGGTTAATCATCTCTGACGCAGGAGACAAGTCATCCTAATGCAGATAATTAGCTTGCATGATGTCCAGTTTTATTATCAAACTTTTGATAATAGCTGGAGGTACCCTAAAACTAACTAAATCTTTGTGTCTGAGCTTTATTAATATAGATGAATTACGCAGACATTTAGTCAAACTCTTTTGCACACTCAGCAAGCTGCCAGTACTGCTGAGCCACGCTGATGCTGCTCACAATGGCAGTTCATCATCGCACGAATGCACCGTCATTTCACAGAGATCATCCGGGATTAGGATAGATGCTTTGTCTTGACTCACTGCATGATTCACACCCTTCTTTGGCAGGGATTTAGAACTCTGCCGCTGTGCTCGAGAGGTGGCAGTGTCCTGACACAATGAAGATATTTATTATTATCATCATTACTCAATAAAAGAAAGACCCCACCTGACTAAAATCACCGTAACAAAATAACACTGAAATATTTTAAAATGTATTCATAATGTTAGGAAACAAAAACATGCAGTATTTTCCATTCTTAGTATGACATCCATTTTCACAAATATGTTGTTATGTAACCCCAATATGTACATCAGCTGCTGTCAAATCCAGGTCTCATCCGCTGATGGCTCAGCTCACGGCCCATCTGGGTATCCTTTCGCCAGGTCTTGTACAGGGAGCGCTATTTAAGTAATTTTAGCCTTCCTAGAGTTTCTGCAGGTGATGCAAGGCGCTCTATAGCCCACCTTCATCTCACCTCATCACTGTTATACTGTTTCTAAATTAGATTTAATTTAAATTAAATTAGTTGATCATTGTCCTCTTCACCTTAAGCTTTCTGTGCGGATGGGAAGGTGAGAAAGAGCCCAAAAACCAAAGGTATAACTTTTAACTGGTCCTGATTGAAATATGGGACTCTAATTAGTGTGCCAGATCAGATTGTTAAAGGGGGAAATGATGTTTCCCCTACAGTATATAGCGAGAAGCTATTAGATTGTTTTGGATCAAAACAATGGCAGCTAGAGATCAATCAGAATCTGACAACACTGATAAGGGTAACTTAATTTCACTCTTCAGATGGCATTAAATTCTTACTTTTGCTGATTAATTGTAATTAACGATGGCATTCTTTTTAAATCATCTTCCCTGTGTTCCTTTAAAGATAACAGCAAACTGTAAACAAACGTATTCGTTATTTGGTTTCAGATCGACAGCGTTCAGAGTCTTCTGCAGTGCCCCTGCGTTCTTGTCTGTGTCGGCCGGGAGCCTTCTCACCCATCGATTGTGGAGAACTTTCGGAAAACATCCGACGATAAACTTCCAAAGCTGAGTGTGAGGTCACGCTCCGGTGGCTGCACTGACGGACATGAGAGTAGGAAAAACTCTTAAAGTGATAATTACATTCTTACAAGTAGTAACTACAAAGTAGAAGTACTGAAAGATATGCTATGGATGGTTCTCTAGCATCTAAATTAAATGACTTTTGTTAACGTACACCTTTAACAAAAGGCCTAATTTGAAATATTTGTCTTTTTTCTTTAACTGCTGCATGAAAAATCAAGGACTCCCTTCAAAGAAAAGTGTCATCCATCCAAACCTGGAATCTGGAAACAAAGTTATCAGGCAGTCAGTGTCATCTGACAAGTCAGGCCCAGATGGAACTGATTCACCAGACAATGTCAACTCTTGCCCACCCACTGGTGATGGGGTGAGGGAAGATGATATAGAGAAATGTGTACGTGTTAATAAAGATGGCAGTTTATCAATGGAGATGAAAGTGCGCTTTAGACTGCAAAATGATGAAACAGTGCACTGGTCCACGGAAGTAAGAAAGACCACAGGCAGGACCTGTGACTACCACCAAGGAAACAATAACCCACACTTTCCGAGCTATCTTGAATCTGAAAACATCTCTGCTGTTCAGCCAGATGACCATTTCATGAGTCAGCACTATCAGAGACATCAAGAAGAACCTCATTGTCCTCACTGCTGCAGTCACTGCCAGGATTATGAAATCTGGAAAAATGTACCAAGAACACATGGGGCGAGTCGCCGCATTCAAACATCTAGCTCAAGTGCATCTTCACATACAGTGGTCTCTAGAAAGACAGTAGTATCTAGATCAAGCGAAGAGCTTACTGAACAAGTGGTGGAGACAGAGACTTGTGTGAAGCAGACTATTGAGGCAGCTGAAACTGTAGAGTATTGCACCATCGGGAGTGAGGCTTGCTCACCAAAGTGCAACGTGCAATCTTCCACTTTGTATAACTGTCTAAATGAGAAATCAGAACAAACAAGATCCATTACTAGGCAAAATCAACCCCAGAGTCCTCAAGATACAACATCCAATGCTTCAGGACAATCTAGCAAGTCAAAAAAATCTAAACCCTCACACGCTTGTCATTGTGGAGTATCTGAAGAAAATACAAAAGGACAAATCTACACCCGAGCTGAAGAGGAAGGCAAAATACAAAGAGATTGTTCAAGTGCCATGTCTTTAAAATCTAATGTCTCTTGCAGATCAACTGTGTCTGGCAAAATACAGGACCCAGAGACAAAGGATGAAGAGGAGAACAGGTCTAAAAGTGCCATGTCAGTTCATTCAAATGCCTCGACAAAATCCAAATCGGATGTTTTGGATGTTGCAGTTGGAGGATCTCAAGCATGTGATGACAATGGAACACACAAAAGACCACTGAGCAGCATGTCTGTTAAATCCTCCAAATCTGAAAAATCTGTGAAGTCTGAGAATCAACAACATAAATCAGAGGAAGATGTTGAAGAAGAAAAACCAATAAGTCCCATCTCAGCAAAGTCAGAGATGTCTATTAAATCCAGAGGATCGAGGGCATCTTCTTTCCTAGGTGAAAAAGAAACAAAGGAGGAAGCTCAGCCGAGGACACCTAGTGTCACATCAGCTGCTTCAGATTCTTCTGTAGAGTCACCTGAGGCATCTGCAGAAAAAAGCATTCAAAAGCCAGCTGAGAATGAAACTGAACTGAGAACACAAAGCACCATGTCTGGGAATTCAAACACTTCAGCAACATCTACAGAGTCAAGCGCATCTGAAGATCCACATACAGGAAATGCAGAGGAAAGATCTGAAAGAACAGTAAGTGTAATGTCAGCTAGGTCTGTCAAGTCAAATGAATCTGCAACATCTAGAAAGTTAAACGTTGAGACAGAAGAGACAAGGGAGGCAACTGATGCCATGTCAGCTAACTCTAATTCATCAGCAAGATCTAAAGGATCCAAGAGGCCCGATCCTCCTGATGCAACTGAATGTGTTGGTTCATCAGATGACATAAATACTGAAGAGCAAAGCGGAGAGAGACCACAAAGCATACTGTCAGTCAAATCAGCAAAGTCTGTAAAGTCCAGTGTTTCTGCAAAATCCAGCAGATCCAAACACGGAGAACAGGAAGAGGAGAGGGGACCAAGTTCTTTGTCAGTAAAATCAGTTCAGTCCAATGTGTCAGGAAAATCAAAAGGGTCAAACACTTCAGCCAAATCTAATATGTCCGTGCCCACCGATATTGAAGCTGAAGAACAGGCTGCAGTTAATGATGAATATGAAGAAAGACCTCCAAGCAATACATCAACCACATCTGCTAAATCTTTAAAATCAAATGCTTCTGCAGTTACTCCTGAAAGCTGTGGTGATGCTTCTGAAGAAACTAATATTGAAGGTGAGACTGAAGGAGAATCAGTGAGCTCATTGTCAATTACATCAGATATTTCTGCAACATCGTTTAAATCAAAAGACGAAGGCACTGAGATGCTTCAAGAAGCAAATGATGAAGAGGAAACTGAACAAAGACCACCAAGCTGCTTATCAGCTAAATCACTTCAGTCACATGTTTCTGAAATATCTGCAGAGCGAGTACCAAGTGCTTTGTCAGCTAAATCAGCAAAGTCACGTGCTTCTAACACATCTAATAAACCAAAACCCTGTGAAGTTTGTGCTTGCCAAGCCAATGAAAGATATGGCGAAGAGGAAACTCAGGAAAGAGCACAGAGTGAAGTATCAAACAGATCTGGAAAGTCAACTAATTCTGCAAAATCTCCCAAGTCAAAAGATCACGAAGAGGAAAATATATCTCTTCATATGGAAAATGAAGAGAGAGCTCCAAGCAATCTGTCAGTCAGATCAGGAAAATCAGGAAAGTCAAATGCTTCTGCAGCATCTAAAAGATCAAAGGTTTCTGAAATTTGCTTGGAAGACTTTGCTGACCATCCCGAGGAAAGAATCGTTGAAGGTGAGAGTGAAGTGAGAGCAGTGAGTGCTATGTCTTCCAAGTCAGCTAAGTCAGATATTTCTGCCAGATCAAACAGAACAAATCATTCTGTTAATGGTCCAGGTAGCGAAAACTCAGAGAACTCTAATGAAGAAAATGACAAAGAGCAAACAGAACAAAGAGCACAAAGTAGCCTATCAGCCAAATCAGGTCAGTCACATATTTCCGACAGATCTAAAAGGTCTGCAGATAGATCACCCAGTGCTTTGTCATCTAAATCAGCAAAGTCACATACTTCAAACAAATCTGTGAAATCAAATATTTCTGAAGTTCTGTGTAGTGATACTGATAAAATAGATGGTGAAGATCAAACTCAAGAGAGACCACAGAGTACAATTTCATCCAGAACTGAAAAATCAACAGTTTCTGCAAAATCTAGTAGATCAACGATATTGGAAGATAATATAGTTAGGGAACACACAGAGAGAGCTCCAAGCAATCTGTCGGTCAGATCAGAAAGATCAGCAAAGTCGAATGTTTCTTCAGCATCAAAGAGATCAAATGTTTCTGTAGCTGTCTTAGAAGACAATGTTGACCCTTCTGACGAAAGAATTATTGAAGGTGAGAGTGAAGATGGCACAATGAGATCAGCATCTGCGCAGTCAGATATTTCTGCCAGATCAAATAGGTCAAACCAGTCTGCTGATGCATCAACTAAAGAAAAGTCAGAGAGTGCTGATGAAGAAAATAACAAAGAGCAAACGGAACAAAGAGCACAAAGCAGCTTATCAGCCAAATCAGTTAAGTCACATGTTTCTGGTAGATCTAAAAAGTCTGCAGACAGATCACCCAGTGCTTTATCAGCTAAATCAGCAAGGTCACATACTTCAAACAAATCTGTGAAATCAAATATTTCTGAAGTTCTGTGTAGTGGTACTGATGAAATAGATGGCAAAGATCAAACTCAAGAGAGATCACAGAGCGCAATTTCAGCCAGAACTGAAAAATCAACAGTTTCTGGAAAATCTAGTAGATCAACAAGAATGGAAGAAAATAAAGTTGACCATGAGGAACCCACAGAGAGAGCTCCAAGCAATCTGTCAGTTAGATCAGGAAAATCAGCAAAGTCAAATGTCTCTGCAACATCTGGAACATCAGATATATCTGAAGCTCTTTTAGGAGACTGCATTGACAATACAGAGGATGTTAAGGGTGAAACTGAAGAGAGGGCAATGAGCTCATTGTCTGTCCAGTCAAATATTTCTGCAAGATCAAATAAGTCAAAACGATCTGTTCATGCTCCAATTAAAGAGGACAGAAAGATCTATGATGAAAGGGAAGAAAGAGCACAAAGCAGCTTATCAGTCAAGTCAGTTAAGTCACATGTTTCTGAGAGATCTAAAAATTCTGCAGAGAGATCACCCAGTGTTTTGTCAGTTAAATCCACTCAATCGCATGCTTCTGTAATATCGGTCAAATCAAATGCTTCTGAAGATCAGTCTGGCACAGTTGCGCATACTGCTGATGTAGGAGACCCTAAAGATGAAACTGAGGAAAGAGCACCGAGTGCAGTGTCAACCAAAACTGAAAAGTCAGCTATTTCTGAAAAATCCTCAGTGTCAAAAGTATTTCATTGTCCAGATGAAAACGATATCTGTGATCTGGAGGACCATGAAGATCGGTCTCCAAGCAATATGTCTGCCAGCTCAGCAAAATCAGCAAAGTCAAAGACTTCAGAAGTTTCAAAAAAATCTAAATCTTCTGCCATTCAATGTGATCGCATTGCAGAAAAGGAAAATAAAGAGGAGCACACTGAAAGCAGATCAGTGAGTTCAATGTCACTCCATTCGGCTGATTCAAATTTTTCTGAAATATCAGGTATATCAAAATGTTCAGCAGAGCCTCCAGCTGAAGAGAGAGTTGCCACACCTAAATCCCATGTATCTACTATATCTCTAAAATCTAAAGCTTCAAAAGTTGCTTCACAGCATAAATTACCAGCGCAAGGAAATGATGAGGATGAACCTCAAAACAGAGCAGAAAGTGCAATGTCAGCAAAATCCTCTATTTCTGCCAAATCCAATAAGTCAAAATTATTGGCTGCCCCAGTAGAAGAAATATCTCATGATTCTGATCATACTGAAAGACCTGTAAGCAGTAAATCACAGAGATCAGCAAAATCCACCAAGTCAAATGTTTCTGTGAAATCTAAGAAATCAAAAGCTACTACTATCCCTTCTGAACACAGCACTGAGATTGCTGATGCAGAGTCTGAGGGAAGAGCGAGCTCATTGTCAACACAAACGATAAGGTCAAATATTTCTTCAAAATCCAAAAAGTCAAAATGTTCTCATGTACCAAATTGTGAGACCTCCAATGAAGATAATGACAAATCACAAACTGAAGAAAGATCTCCAAGTGTAATGTCAGTCAAATCAAATATTTCCCATGTTACAGAAAGATCCAATGCCTCTGATATTACTGAAGACGTTGATGAAGTCACTGATGTGTCTGCTGAAGAGCATGTGGCAGAAGATGTAGTGAGAGCAGTTAGTGCCATTTCAGCTGGATCTGCAAAGTCGCATGCCTCAACACGATCTACGAAATCAAAAGGCACATTTCCAGGTGAAGGAAGTGCTGACGAAGAAAGCGCAAAGACAACAACAAGTTGTACATCAGCTAACAAAGAAAATGTAGAGCGAGCACAAAGTTCTATGTCAGCAAAGTCAAGTGGTTCAAGGAGATCTGCAAAAGGATCTCGAGCTTTTGCTGGAAATTCTGCTGAGGAACATGCTGAAGAAGAAACTGAGGAGAGGTCACCAAGCAGCGTGTCGGCCAAATTAAACAATTCAAATGTTTCTGTGTCATCAAGGAGCTCGACAACTTGTGAAATATCTTCAGAATACAACAATGCCAATGATTTGGAGACTGTACAGAGATCTCTAAGCTCCTTGTCAGCAAAATCAGCTCGATCCACCAAATCACTGCAATCCAACATTTCTTCAAAAACTGCTAAGTCAAAACCCTCTGTAGGCAAAGAAAATCATGAAGCCAATGTGGAGAAAGAAACAACTGGTCCCTCCATTATATCTACTGAAAATTGTTTAAATGACACTGATGAAAATACAGCAGAAGACTCAGAGAACAGAGCAATGACCTCAATGTCTACCGAGTCAAATGCAACATCAGTATCTGCAAAAACAAGAACTTCTCAAAAATCAGGGAAATCAAAAGTGCTGGAGCAGGTAGCTGATAAGGCAGATCCAGCACAGAGGAGTCCAAGTGTTTTATCAGTGAAGTCAAACACCTCAGGAAGAACAAAAAAATCAAATATATCTGGAACAACCACCACTGAAACGGTTGGACATGAAGAAGAAGCTGATGACAGTGCCATGTCAACCAAATCAGTTAGTTCATCAAAGTCAAATAAATTACAAGGTCCAGAAATCACTACTACAAACAGTTCTGGCCATCCTAATGAAGAGAATACTGAAGAGATATCTGAGAAAGCACAGAGTGCTGTGTCAGCAAAATCAAAAAGGTCAGTAAAATCAACAAAATCTGACATTTTAAGCAAATCAGATGTCCCCATCGTGACCGTTGGGGAAAATGAAACCAGAGCACCTACAGCCATGTCAACGAAGTCCAAGGCTTCATCATCTTCAAAAAAGTCCAAAACATCTGAGATCAGTGGAAAGAAAAGTGCCACAACTACAGATGTCTCTTCTGAGCGGACCAGTGTTTCTCCACTAAATTTAGAAGTAATGAAGCCAAAGGAAAAGAGCCGATCTACTGCCAAATCAAACTCTGGAAGACATTCAGCAATGTCAGAAACAAGTCAGAGAGCAAAGCAGCAGAAAGAAAATGAACAACATGTCATATCTCACACAGAGTCAAATGAAAGTAACTTGTCACAAACTCTGTCTAGTTCAGATATCATCAAAGAGATGTGTGAGTCTCCAGCACACAGTCACTCAAAACGTAATGTTCCTCACAAGATAAATGGTGACCTGGATACTAAGGAAAGTGGTGGAAGTGTCACTGACAAGAAAACTGACAGAAGCAGCAAATATCTGCATAAGAGCACCGAAGTTGATGATTTTGACCTGGTCCCATCCAGCCTACCCAACGCATCCCCTACTGAGGTTGTAAACGAATGGCTGAAATCACTGCCAGCAGAGGGTGAATTAGAGGACGTAGAGGAATTTAATGAAAACTGCGATGGACCAAAAACTGTCCCCACAACAGAAGAAATTAACACAGCGGATACTGTTAACAATCCAACTGAGAATTCAAAAGGCCCAGTAGAAGGAGAGGCAAAGAAATGTCTTCCTAATAATGACTGCGAAACAAGCAAAGAAACACCAAAGGAAGATAACGCCTCTACTGATGCAGACAATGCCTCAACAGTATTTAACTCTTCCATACAAGTGATGAAAGTCCTTTTAAATCCGAAGCTAGACAGATGCAACAGTTTACCAGAAATTTCTCCAGCTTATGGACGTAAACTGAGCTCCTCAGCTAGAGGTTTTTTGGATTGCCTTGTGAAGCTGCAGCTAATAGACCATGATCCAAAAAATGCCAATGAAAAAAATGAAAGGTATCAAGAACTCATGGGTATTCTTCAGTCCCTTTGGCTTTGTGATCCTCCTGAAAATGAACATGCATTACGGAAAGATGATCACCATTTTGCAGATGATGATTTCAATCATACGTCATCGTCTGGCGTGGATGTCAACAGTGGCTCCACAGGCTCCGGGAACAGCAGTGATGGTGTAAAGAGTGGCAATGACGTGAATGGTGATGTTTCTGAGCCTCACGCCACTGTGGATATGTTTAAGAAGGTACAACAAGGGTGTGAAGTTGAAACAGATGCAGATGTTCAGAGCACATCAGTAAGAAAGGCAGAAGGAATGTGTGAAGATGAGCAAAAGGAAGATTATCCAGCAAGCAGTGATAGTCCAAGAGAACAATCTGAAACACCACATTCCTCAAACGAGAGTGCAAGAAATTTCAGTGAGGGCCAAAAACTTCCAGAAGCTGAAACCGATTCTTCAGAGAACAGCAACTCTGAGAGCCTTCTCCTCATAGAAAGAGAAGAGCTAGCTAAAATGATTTCACAAGATGATCCTGCTTGGGTCTTAACCTTATTAAATAAAATTGAAAAACAGTTCATGACTCATTATATCAAAGCGATGAATGAGTTCAAAACTCGATGGAACCTGGGAGATAGTGAGCAACTTGACAGTACGATTAATGAACTTAGAGCTGAGGTTCACAAAAGAATCCAAGCAAGTATTGACAGAGAACTGTGGAAAATTCAAGGCCAAAAAGGCCAACCGAGACCTCCAAGAGAGACAAAATCCCGTGTTTCAACGACACAAGCAGAAGAGAGAAGACGGAAACTGAAGGTCAACCTCAAACCATCGACTGATTCACATGCAGAAAAAAGTGACGATTCAGCAACAGGAACGTCTTATAGTGACCAGCGCAGTGAAAACGGCGATGAATGCTGTCAATGCGAATCGTGCATTAAGAAAAAAATGACGTGTAGGACACCTCTTCAGGGAGATTCGATGACACCTGTACCTGCTGCCACGGCAATCAAGTGTGCATCTCACCCTGGAAATATTCATGAAACTCAAGCGGCAGAAACCCTTGTGGAAAAAGTTATTGTTAAAGCTTTAAGGGAAGTGCGAGAAGTACATCCAGGCCCTGAAGATATCTCTGAATTTGCAGCAGATGAAAAGGAAGCAGATGATATGAGTCAAGATGCAGTTCGTGATGAGGTTTCTGAAAAGAATGACGCAAAAGAACATGTTGCCAAAGAAATGCCTGAAAAAACTGTTGCTGAAGAAAATAAGGAGGAGAATGATGCCAATGACATAGGTGATGAACTGCGAAAACAAAAAGGTGATAAAACAAGCGAAGATAAGACTCAGAAAGAAATGTCAGTGGAAGAGTCGTTTTTGGCATCAACAGCTAAACAGGAATATGACAAAGGAGGAGCAAAGAATAAATGTTTGATAGCAAAGAACATAATACTGCCATCAATGCAGCTGATCATGCAGAAGATGAGGGCTAATGAAAAGGATGCCACAGCTGATGAATTGTTACATGAACCAAAAGAATCAGGAAAAATTGTGCAAATTGTATCCACAAATGGAGAAGAATTTGCTGAAGCTATCAGGTCAAATGATGAACTCCCAAAACAAGAAGATGGTGTATATTATAATAAGAGTGCTCTAATAAAACATATTGTGGTTACGAGTGAAGATGACCCTAAGGAAGACACAGTAGAGACTTCAACAGAAGAGACTACTCTGACATCTGATGCTAAACATGAACCTGAGGAAGAAGCAGCAAAGAAGGAATGGTTAACCGTAAAGAATACATTGCTGCCATCAATGCAGATGATCATGCAAATGAGAATTTGGAAAGACCAGCTGATGAAAGCAGATGGAAGTGATGCAACAGCTGATGAACCGCTAAATGGACCAACAGAAGAAGATGAAAGTGAAGACACTGAAGCCTCAAGTGAAGATAAGTCTAAGGAAGATGTTGCTGAAGGTACCATGGTTCAAGATGAAGACACACACGTTGCAGGAGCAACAGCTGAACAAAATCCGATGCCAGAAGAAAGTAAATCAGGGAGGTTTAAGGTAAAGAAGAGAGTGCATATGATGCAGGAGGAAGCAGTGAATGAAGACTTAGCTATAGTTGATGAATTTTTAAAAGAAGAAGAAGAAGCATGGTGTAAAGGTAAACTTACTGCAGAAAATGAGACTGCCAGTTTGAGTGAAGATGAGTCAGATGAGGAGTCTGCTGAAGATACTACTACTGAAGATGAAAATACAGCAGTAGAAGCCACCACAGAAGGGAAAGATGAAGTCTGGGAAGAAAAAATACTCCCTGAAGAAGAGAAAATGTCTACCGTTAGTGAAGACGAGTCTGCAGATGAAAGCACTGACACAGCTACAGGTGACGAATCTACAGAAGAACCAGGTGACCCGGCAACAACTGAGGATGAGACAGCTGCAGAAAAAGAGACTGGTCTCACAAGAAAAGCAGAATCAAAGCATGAAAATGCTGAAGATGAGATTGAAAACAAAGATACTGCTATGGTATCCTCAACTGATCATGAATCAGAGAGTGAGGAAGCTGTGGAATCACTGAAGGTTGATGATGGAGAAGAGACTGATGCTACCAGCGAAGATGACTCTGACGAAGATTTAAATGCCACCACAAATGAAGAAGAAGAGGAAAATGATGTCACAAGTAACGATCTGTCAAATGAACCATCTGAAATAGCAACAACTGAAGATGAGTTTCTTGTAGAAAGAGAGACAGCCGCTACAAGTGAGCATGAACTTACGGAAGGCACTTACGAAGCATCCACAGCTGAAGATGAAAATGTAGCTGTCGAGAGCAGCATGGTGGCCACAAGTGAGCGTGAATCTGAGGAAGACGAGGTTGTGGAAAAAGGAACAGTCACTGATGAAGAGAAGATCCCTGCTATCAGTGCAGAGGAGTCTGAGGGTGAAAACAATCACACGAACAAATTGTCAGAAGAACCAGATCGAGCAGCATCAGCTGAAGACAAGACAGCTGTAAGTGAAGAGATTTCTTCAGCAGGAAAAGGTGACTCAAAGGATGAAACTGCAGTGGAAGCAACTGACAATGAGGAAGCTGTTAAAGCAGAAGATGCTGACAATAGTGAAGAGATTGGTGCTGTCACTGAAAATGATTCAGGAGAGGACCTAGATGCCACCACAAATGAAGATGAGACAACAGAGGAGGATGACACCACAGAACCAGCTGAAGAAACAACCGAAGATGAGCGGGTGATCGAAACAGAGATTGCTGTTTCAACCGAGAATGAACCTAACAGAGGCGCTGCTGCTGAAGAAAACGTGGAAGGAACCACAAGTGACAATGAAGCTGAAGATTATGGTGCAGCAGAAGAGGCTGCAACAACTGAACATGACTCAGACACAGCAGTGGCGGTGAACACCGCCAGCGCAAGTGAATCTGAGTCAGAAGATGAGGTTTCTGAAGCAAAAGAGAGTGCTGTCACAAGTGAAGATGAGCTGAAGAAAGCTGCTGTTGAGGTCGCTCAGGAAGAGGCAGCAGAAGATGTGACAGATGCCGAGCACGAATTTAACAAAGACACCAGTTCAGATGAGTCGGACGTGAAGGGAACGGATGAAAAACTAAGTGAGGGTGAGATTGCTGAGCAAAAGGAAATTGCTGCCACAAGCGAAAATGAAATGGCAGAGGAAGCAGATGAAACCAGTGATGAGTCAGACAAGACAGAGTCGTCTGAAAAGATCGGAGAAAGCAGTGCTAATGAAGAATGTAAAGAAGAAGAAAATGATGAAGATAACAGTAAGAAGCTAGTAGAAGGTGAAACAACTGGAGATGAATCGGAAGAACCTGGAAAGGAAGCGGTGGAATCTGGTGAAAATGAATTGACTTGTGAAGATTGCACAGAGGCTTTAACAACAGAGGGCGAGACTGAAAAGCATGAAACCACAGAGGAAGACTCAGGACAGCCTGAAGCAGGAGAAAATGAGACTGATGAAAGTGACAGCAGGGAAGAATCTGGAGCAGAAGGTACATCTGCAGGAGAGGAGGCTGAAGAAACTCAAACGGGAAAGGTGGAATCTACAGACGATACAGAAGATGAATCCGAGCAAGATGAAGGACAGAATGCTGTCAGTGAATCAGAGGATAATTCCAACAAACCAGAGAGTGGATGCCCAGAAAGTGATGTCACTTGTCAAGAAGATACTAATGATGTAGTGGAGCTTAAACCAGAAGAGGATGAGGAGATGGAGGAAAAATCAGAAACCAAAGAAGAAATCAGAGAAAACAACCCAGAGGATGATGTTACACAATGTGAATGTATTAACATCCCAGATGGAAGTCATGATAATAATGAAGAGGATTCCAATGCTTCTGAAAAGGAGGATGAGGAAACCGAGACACCCAATGAAGACTGGAGTGAAAAACAGGGAGAGTCAGCTGATGGAGAAGACGAAGCAGAGGAAGACTCAGATGAACCAGGGGAAGAAAGTGGTGACATACAGCTTCCTTTGGTTACCAGCAAGATAGACAATCAAGATGTAGCTAACATAGTACCTAAGGAAGCGCTAAAGCCACTTGATACTTTGATCAAAAAGACTGCAGAATCTGAGGACAGCACTTACGCTGACATTGAAGATTCAGAGCCTGAAATAAACAGCCAAGATGACATTAAAAGCCTTGAGACAAAGAGTGTGAAAAAGAAGTTGTTTTGAATTGACCGTGACTCTGCCAAAGCTGAAGGTGACTGATAGAGAGTGAGACATGGGAGAAAAAAACGAGGGGTATTCTTAATATTTTAGGTTAGGTCTCCTAAATGAAAAAAAGCAAAAGGATTGATGTAGATTATCCTAAATCTTAAGTAGCACTATTAGGCTCTACTTAACAAGTACTAAACATGACAAGCACACAAGATGAGATACTACAGCAAATTCTAGTATCTGCAGAACACAAACTGCTCATGCAACAATATGAAAAACTTGAATGTATATAATGCATATCTAAACTAAATCATAGAGTATTGTATTACATATCACCTGCAATTCTGAGCCTTAGACAGAACACGGCACTGTTTATGAGCTATGCTTTCCAAAACTTGACAGTATGGTCCCGTTCCTGTGAACAACTTACAAATGTCACACATGCACACACATACTGCAATTTTTGTCAGAATTGCTGCAGTTCTTTTACATGTTTTGCTGCTTAACATTTTCTGCAGGACTGTGGGTGTTTTGAATGTATCCTATTTAACCAAATAGGTTTTGATTCTACTATAAGCATGCAAAAAAAATATGTAATTTTCCATAACCCCAAAACTGTTTGGGTGCTGTGTATAAAAAGTTCTTTAAAAATCAATTGAGATCTTTATTTATTTATCAGATTTTTGAAATATATAATTCTCAGGTTCAATATATTTTGTCTTTGAACCTTTTCTAATCAATTATATATGGATTCTGGCTTCTACCTGTCTTATACAGCACCCACACTCTTTTGGAAAGAAAGCTTGTAAAATAAGTTTTCTCAGCAACCTGGAAAAAACGAATTATATTTATTTATGTGTTTGGTGTACTGCTGTGTATGTAATATACTCTTGTACTCTAGTGTTGCATATACAAAGCAAAACTTGAAGATGATCGCCATCAGTGTAAGCAGATGGTAATGAAAGCCAGAGCTGGGTTTTATGTATCACAACATCCTGCCCTTATGTATTTTAGATGATTCAGCTGTAATTACATGAAGAATCTATGTGATTTTCTGTGGTACAGGGAATTACCTTTGCTCAGTGTACTGCACATATTGATATTAAACATACTTGAAAGTAATTTTATTGTTCTTTTATAAGCTGAGATTTCACACAACAAATTAAGGCTTCCAAATAAAATGTTTAACTTAAAAAAAAATCTCCACTACATAATAAGCACGCTACCTATAATAGATCGCAACTACTTTCAGTTACTCCCTTACCACAAGGGGTCACCACAGTGTGTGGGGCTGCATGTTTAATTTGTCAGAGTTTTATGGTGGATGTCGCTCCTGACACATTCCAAAGGGGATTTGTGTCTGGCTGGAATGGAACCAGGAAATTTTCACTTGCCAAGTGTGTGTGTTAACCACTACACTATGGAACTACCTATGATAGATTAAAATTATTATTATTTTTTTTATATATATATACATTGTTTGCTATGACTATTTTTTATAAAGCATGGTACAGTTTGAAATACTTTATACTAATAAGTCATCACAATTTACTGTGAATTAAATAAAATTAAATAAAATTTTATTTACACAGCACAAAATCACAAAATCACTTTATATTGTAAAGTTAAGACTATTTCTAATGCAGAACCCCAACAACCAATAACTTCCTATCAGCAAACATCTGGTGACAGCGGGAAGGAAAAACGCCCTTTTAACAGGAAGAAACCTCTAGCAGGACCAGGCTCAGGGAGGGGCAGCCATCTGCTGTGATTAGTTGAGGGGAAAAACAGGACAGAAGACACGCTGTAAAGGAGAGCCAGAGATTAATAATAACTAATGATTAAATGCAAAGTAGTGAGAGTGAAAGAGTTGAGTGAACAAGAAACACTCTGTGCATCATGGGAAGCCCCAGCAGTCTAGGCCTACTGCTGAGTAACTAAGGGTTACATGGCCACTTGATCCAGCCCTATATAGTACATTTGCATCATGACTGAAATCAGCCCACTGAAGGAACAATGGGCTAGGAGGTCAGTTCCTTAATCATAATTATGCAAATTCTCATGACCATTCATCAACAACCACTAATCAAAGCCCACTGATCAATGACCATGAGTACCATTCACAGAGAGTTGGGGAATGGCTCTGTGTTAAGCTTGGGGAAACTTGCAGTCAGCTGAGATTGAAGAAGTCACTTGGATGAGTGACGAAACGTTTCTCCCACTGAAAACGCTACATCCAGATGAACAGAATAAACTTTTGGTAACTGGCAATAGCTGATAAACAGAGCGGATGGATGTGCCTCTCTCAGTGTTTCCATTTGCAGTCGATCATTGCTGTCACTTGCAGCACTCTTTTCCATCTAGCTAATTGAAATAAGAATATAGCTTGTACTCTCTTAAGTCATTCCAGGTGCACGTGCCATCTGTGTCCAAGAGTTCCTTGCTCTACAAAGCAACACTCACAAGTGCAGTTATGTGGAGTGCAGTTTGTTTGCTTTTTCCCCCTCTATCTTTGCACAGACACGAGGGCTTCTGTGGTGTAGTGGTTAACACATTCATCTTGCTTGCAAAAGATCTCAGATACTACCCCACTCAAGCTAACTACTAGTAGTGCTGGTTGCAAGCCCAAATAAATGGGATGACTGCATCAGTAAGGACATTCAGTGTTGAATCTTTGCGAAGTCATGCATATCAATCAGCTATGGTGACCCTTTGGGAAATAACTGAGTATGCAAAAATTGAAAATGGAACTTCATTTTATGGGTGTATGGGTGCAACATACACTCATACAAAACCATGGGTGCAACATAAAAGTCCCTCCATGACTAGCTTACACTCTTATAGATAAAACAGCAAGCTAGCTGCTATAAAAATAGGCATATAAAATCTTAACAACTTTTTTAAAATTCTTCTGTGTTTGGGTGTTTTCACATTCTGGTCTGGAATATGAATATGGACCAGCACAAGTAGTCTGGTTACTGCGTAGGACTGTTATGAAAATGCATGTCTTACCACATCCTTAGTGAGACAGGCAAGTGTGCAGACAAGTGTGTAGCATGTCGCTAACAAGCTGGCACAGCTTCTGCCTATCCAGGACACTGCTGAGTCATTTAGTTAGTCTAGCAAATTTGACTGTGTCACTGAACCTAAAAGAGGGTTTTCATTTTTTGATTGATTAATAAATGATTAATAAAGGATATTGCTTACCCGGTGGTTTACCAGTGTGCCAAATTTATTAAATAGCTAGCTGCTAGGGAGTTAAATATCTATTTAATATCTCCAGTGGCATGGTAAAGTTGGTCTGTGGACGCATCATATACAACTAAGCTAAAATTAAACAAGCTAAAACAAAGTCTCATCCTCTGGGGCTGAAAAATGAAGCTAATCTGGATCAGCCAAGAAGGTAACACCTTCAACCTCTGGGTAACCACAGTCAATTGCAAACTGAAAGGTCAGTGTTTTATCACAATTAATCGCTGAGTATCACAAACAGCTTTTATGTAATTGACAACTTGACTCCATTCAAATGCAATCTGATGGCAGACTGATTGCACATTGATGGTCACTGTTGTATGGGGCGCTGTTTGCAAACTGAAACTGAAGCTGAAATTAACAGCAACATTTTTCCACATTTAGCTCAAAACCTTACTAAACCATATTTTTCAAGTCACTTTTTACAAAATTTACTAAAATATTTAGCTTTTTATATTTAAAACACAATTTTGTGTTAAATCTAAATGTTATGGGAAACTAAATATTTAGCTAACATGCACATTTATTGTATATGTTGGAAATACCAAATAAAAGCTTTACAAAAACCTCCAGGGCTAAAGTGTGCTGGTAGTGGTTAGGTTGTGTGCCTGCTCTTCCCTGTTGGTCACTTCTCAACACCATGAGCTGCTTCACTTCTTGCATACCAGCATGTCCAGCAATTTAGCTGCACATATGCTGCGGCGATTGTGAAGTGGAGACTGCAGCTGCTGAAGGGTGAACTACTGCTGAACCTTTGGATGGCCAACAAAACAGATCTTCCAATGTTTTCAGCTAAATTGTGGAAAAATGTTGCTGTTAATTTCAGCATGTTTCAATTTGCAAACAGCACCCCATACTGTTGGGTATGAAGTGCAACTATAATCACATTTTTATTTTTCAATAATGTGTGTACAGTTAAAATGATGTAACTACTCGGGTTGCAAAGGTTCTTCAGTTTATGGGGATAGAAAGAAAAACAAACATCAAACGTGCATTCTCTTCTTGCGGGCTTGTTTAACAATCAGAAAATTTCAATTCATGTGTGGAGATGAGAACAATTGCTTAGGGGCCTAATGTTTTTATTTCTATTCAATAAAAGGACAAGAAAGGACAAGAGTATGATGTTAAACTGCATCAAGGACAGACAGCATGCTAACGCAAAGCTAGCAAGGAACCTAGAGTGAAGTTAGGTTAGAAGCTCAGTGTATGCTGACCCCAGCCCAGCAACCAGAGCCTCAACTTCAACAGCTAATAAAGGTGTTGATGAGCAGTCAGGCTTGCAGCCTCAATTTTTAACTGTACATGTTACTACTGTAAAATCACTGTGGCGATCAACTTGATGTGTCTTTGGGGGTAGTTTTCAGCTTTGCTTTGTGTTGTCGACTCTATGTTAAAATTAGTGCTGTCAGCGTTAATCTCGTTAAAATGACGTTAACGCGCTAACCGCGGTAGCACGTTGACGCCGTGTAGCCCCACGCACAGGGCAATCCGCGCTAACTCGCTAACGGAGATTTGCGGGGTTAATACGGTTATGGGCGTTAACGTCATTTTAACGAGATCAACGCTGACAGCACTAGTTAAAACTTAAAAACCCTCAAAGAAAGATTGTGCGTGCCCTCATTAGCATAGGGATTTGTGACCGCATGTTAGCTTAAGCTTTATTGTTCTTAATTGATAATTATGTGATAGTTCATTTAAAGTCATGTTACAGAATAACATGAAAGTAATCTAAGGAGTAATGTAACAAATTCGCTCTCCGAGCTGCTCTGGGCAGACTGTTTCAGTCTTACTGACTTTTTCGCAATCTTCATGCACCGGAGATGCTTTGAAGGCGACAATTGTCTGCAAGGTCCCCTTTTCAAACCTTTTCAAAGATCGCACACTCACTGAATACATCAAGAAAAATGTTTTGTTGTGCTGTGGTCTCTAGCTGTCATTTTCCCTAGCATGACTGTAGCATTATAGCTGAAATTAAAAAACGTTTAACCTGGTACGAGACACTGTTCCAACGTGGGTGTGTATCAGAGAACATGGAGGTTTTTATTATACGTCACGCATTCAAGTTCTGTTAAGGCTTTAAGTTTCTGTTATTAGAGGTGTGGCCAGTTGTGCTGACTAAGTAGCTAGCTATTTGCTAGGCTTCACCTGAGCTTATTTGACTTACTGTGTTTCAACAATTCATTTGTGTTGTTTGGGCCTTTTGGCTGTACCAAACAGCAGAAATAATGCCAACCGTAAGAAGCGTGCGATGTCACCACACCAGTCAAAAAAATTAGTCTAGTCCAGCAACCAACAGGTATTTTTTGTCCATTTAGTAAGCAGGGATGAGAATAGAGATCTTTTACATTATATGTCAATGTGCCTACTAAATAACTCTTTCTTAAAATATGTAGGAAAGCATAGTCTTATATAAACGAGCTCGTTTAAATCATAGTTATGTGTTTAAACATGCTCCAGATTACAGATGGAAGCTGTCTGCGATAAGGGCAGTCCCAGTTTGTTTACAGAGGAGGAAATGTGATCAACTGTTTTTCAAAATGAGTTTCACTGAAAGCAGAATCTGTTTTCAATTCGAAATGTCATCAGCATTTAATTCTAATCCTATCGAATAAAAATATTTGTTACTGTCTGGCAAGAATGTTGCAGGAGTGTTTGATTTGCTGAGATGAACTGAATCCTCAAATCTTCTGGAAAAGCAAAGACCTTTTGAGGAAGCACCTGCCCGCTGGCACAGGATAATTTCCACAGTAAACACTGGAAGAGTGAGGAACGTCATCCGGAGCACAATAATAAGGGGTTTTCCCGCAGCTATGTTTACCTCAGAGCAACTTGCCCCTGGAACAGCTGCACAGATTTGCTCCCAAGTACATTAATGCAAAATCCTACTGCATGTGTTTTTTGAAAGTTTCATAAGCAGCCTTTAATTAAGGGCAGTGCAGCTACTGGTAACTTAGAATCTTATAGTCATGCATTATTTTCACCTTAAATATGCAAAGGAAGAAATAACTGCTAGATAAACATGCTGAATTCAGCAAATTATAGCTGCTATCTTATATACAGTATACTGTCTGATTAAAAGTGCTATTACAGTGAATTTGACAAATGAAGCTATAATACAGCTGAACCAGTGGTGTGTTATGTCTGCAGTACAAAGAGCATAATATGGGAAAATAGTACAAGGAAAACTGAAGCTCAACTAAAACTCATGAACATCCTGGAGGTACAGCAAAAGGTTTTCAATACATCGGGGGAGCTCAATTGTTCCTTCTTTATTGACAATCACTTTGTCTTTTTATGGCAAATGTAACAGAAAGACCTTCTCTCAGTCTATGTGTGACAGAGGATAAAAAAGGTTCCCACACTGAGAGGAAGTCAAAGAGGGGCCACTTCTGATGCGGAGGGGGATCAAAATTGAGGAAAGTGCGTGCGTGTGAATGTGCGTGATCTAGGTATTACTCATCTTGTGGGGACCACAATCAAAAATGGACAAAAAGTACACGTGTGAGTGGATGTGTGTCTGTCTGTGTATCTAAATAAATAAAACCTATGGTAAGATTTGAAACAACACTAGCTTGCTGCACAGAAATCACTGTAGAGCTTTTCTGAAAACACCCCCACCCCCACTAACACACAATTATAAAACACGCACATTTGCAGTCACACGCAGTGCACACTCACATTAATAATGGGAGTTGAAAGTATCTATTGGCAGCATGTATACTTTTGGCACAGAGGTGGTCAGAAGTGCATTTACTAAAGGAGACCCACGCTCCCTTTCTTTCCCACTGTTGTTCAGGTTATCCTGTGGGGCCACTTATGACCCTTCTGCAGGCAGGATGCAATGTCTGGGGACCCCAACAGAGCTGTACACGAGCATCCGCCAAGCCCTGGGAAGAAAACAAGGGCTGATGGAAAACTAGAAGAAAAGAGTATAAAGAGAAACGGCAGTTAGTAACCAGGACGCACTCAATAACACTCACCATGCACCTGCAGCCTGTGTGTGTGTGTTGCTTTGTGTAAATGTGTGTACATGTGTGTACAGTGAAGCAAGGTTGTTCCTTCAGTGAACTACAGCATAGCACAATCCCCACACACAGCACAGGTGGTCCAAACAAAAACCTGTGAAGTGTTGCCCAGAGAGTAATATCCCCACGTTGTGTGTTGTATAAACCCCCCCATAGGAAACAAACACTTCCGGTGTTGCAAGATTTATTGTTCGGTGCACTTATAGGTTACAGTATACTGTGACTGATATCTTCCTTATACGGTTCTTTGATTTATTCTCAATATTTAATAGCAATTTAGCATGCACGGGAGACATGAAAGGGTCATAATTACTGCTAGATAACTCAAGGACATATTGTTTTGTGTTTATTGTCTCACTCTGAAGAAGAGGGGTGAATTCCCTTGGCAGTGCATTGTGTGGTGAAAAAAGGAAAGACCTGGTTAACTGTTTTGTATGGTGTGAAAAACCAAAGCATTGTTGTACTTTGATAGACTGACCGCACACCATCTTGCTAAATTTTTGCCCCAGATAAGTCACGTTTGCATTCGATTTCACATCTGCACACCTGCACCACATACATCACACAGAGGAATCCACAACGGTTCAACACTATGCTTCTATAGGTGATGTCATTGTAAAGGTCATATATACATAGAAACGCCAAGAATTAGTCACAAATGATTCCCCAACTTTGAACTGACCTACTGTAAGGACAATCTGGGATTAGAATAAGTCTGGTTACACCCTCTAGTGTCAACACTGGGGAACATCGGGAAGCAATAAATAAACAGACATTATATGTATTTCAGAACTGCCTATTAATTCCTTGTATGCCCTTCTATTTGCAGGCAACATTAAAACAAAACCAAAGAAAATATATACTGCCAAACCTAAGTCTCCTTTTGACTAGTGCTATAAACAACAATAGTATCAGAACCATTAAAAGTAAGCTAACTAACATAAGATTAAATTATGGCCACATTTTTGCCCAGTAACCATTTTATATACCAGCAGAAAGATGTCCTATCGATGCTCGACTCACTAACCTAAAGTGTATCTTTATTAAGTATTTGGTGGTATTGCATTGAGAAGTCATTATAAGCAACACACAGTCGTGTGAAAAAGAACATTGTCATAACACTCATTTCATACATTGCAATATTTATATGAAAAACACTAGTTAACACTAGCTTCTTAAGGGACCTTAGGTTCTTATGCCAGTCATCTATCGTCTACTGTCAGAAATCTGGGAGTAGTGCTGGACAGTTCCCTCAAATTAGATAAGCAAGTGGCTGCAGTGGTAAAAACCAGCTTCTACCAACTACGCCAAATTTCGAAGGCAATGCCTTACCTACGACACAAGGACCTTGAAAGGCTCATTCATGCTTTCATAACCTCTAGACTGGACTATTGTAATTCTCTTTACTTAGGCCTCCAACTCTCCCTCATCCAACGCCTACAATTAGTCCAGAATGCCGCAGCACGCCTTTTAAGCGGCACTAGAAGACAGGATCATATCACTCCTATTCTAGCTAACCTCCATTGGCTTCCTGTCAAGTACCGTATTGTTTTTAAAATTCTTCTATACACTTTTAAAATCTTAAATAACTTGGCACCCAGTTATTTGATTGACCTTCTTAATTTATATATCCCTACAAGGGCACTCAGATCCTCTAATCAGGGGCTCCTAATGCAACCAATGTCTCGACTAAAGACGAAGGGGGATCGTGCCTTTGCTTTTGCTGCACCAAAACTGTGGAACAGCCTGCCGGTTGATGTCCGTGCGTCGGAAACTATTCAATCTTTCAAATCACGGTTAAAAACCCATTTGTTTAAGCTTGCCTTTCAAACTACTTAGCTTAATTTCTTCCCGGTTCATGCTTGTTGCAATAGTACCATCCTATAACTGTATTTTTTGTTGTTGATTGTTTTCTTTTGCTGTAAACCTGCAAGTATGGCTCGTCTGTGAAGCACTTTGTTGTACCTGTGACTTTTAAATGTGCTATAGAAATAAAATTGAAATTGAAATTGAAATTAAGGTATTTGTGTATGCACAGCTCTCTTAATATCCTGTAACAGCATTTGAGGTCTGGACTTTGACTGGGTCACTAAAACATCTTGATTTTTTCAGACATACTCTTGTAGGTTTGCTGCTGTGCATTGTCCAGCTATTATTGTACAAGATCCAGTTTCAGCCAAACTTTAGCTGTTGGACAGATGACCTCACATTTGACTCTAAAATACTTTGGTTTAACGGTGAGTTCATGGTGGAGTCGATACCTGCAAGGTACCCAACTGCCATACTAGACAGTGGTATGAGGCGTTTGTGATAACATGCTGTGTTTGGTTTTGGTTTGTTTGGCAAAAGCATCATGGCCAAACATGTTCATGCTGGTCGTGTTGGTTGAAAAGACAGTATTTAAGTAGTCTAGGTTTATTCAGATCCATCTTTGCAAGCCTAAAATGCTCATTTTAGAGAGAAGAGCGTTTCCCCTTTGTGACCTTTTCAAACCGGCCATACTTATTCAGTTGTTTTGTAAACATGCTGCACTGAATGAGGCATTTAGAGTCTCAGATGTGGCTCTTGGGTTACCTTTACCTTCTTTATTGCTATGGAAGCCGTATGAGTGTTGTTTGTTTTTTACAGTACTGCACAGAGTGCTGGCATAACATTTTCATATGACTATATTTAACTATTTTGGGGTTTCCTGTGTAATAGAACTTATTGCATACAGCCTTTATAATGAAAAAGTATCAGTAAATCAGTAAATGGGAATTGTGAAATCTTGCTCTGTTATTACATGGAAACAGACTGAAACTGGGTGCATTTTTTGGATATACACATTCACACTTTACTGTTTTCTGTGGTCATCAGGCAATATAGGCAAAAGAAGAGCTGCAAGGCCCTCATTTGTTGCTATTGTTACTGCAATAAAAATATTAATTAACACAATAGCAATCAATTATTGACATTAAAACTTGCATAAAATTTATAAAAGGGGTATATTACCAGGGTGGTTGCACATCCCACTAGTAGCTAAACACTCCCTCTTGTGGCTCGAATTGTGTATTGTTTTACAGTATTACTGTAAACATGTTTCTTGACACTGAAAGGTAAAGATATGAGTAGCAGAGGCCAGCAGAGGAACTGAAATGTGTGTCATGGAAACTATGCCCTGTTTCTTTATCTTGCATCTTATACACTTGAGCAGACAACACTCCACCACACCTACATTTAACACCAATCACCCAGACACACAATACAAAACAGTGCAGACGTTTCTTTTTTCCATCGCATTGTTGATTTGATACCAAAGGTCATTTGCATTTTTAAAAAAAAGATCACAGGCACAAATTTTGCAAATCATTGACCGCATCTACACATTCTGAAGTACAACGAGCTCTACTGATAACTAACCTAAAGTCCTTCTTGACCAATAACTTTGAGGACCATACATTTGTGAGTTTTAATAGATGAAATACAGTTATCAGTTGTGCTCACTTACTAATTGCAGGACTGGGGCGGAGTAACTACTGCAAGTGAAGTTTAATCAGAAGATTATTTTTGCACTCTGTAGGTAGATCATCTGCCTGAGAATCAAGGGAGAAATATAAGAGAGCAGATAAAAAAGCAAACTGCTGTCTGTTTCCAGTAAACTGAATGTAACCCCCAAGGGGAGGTCCTGGTCTTCACTGTTAGAGAGAGAGAGAGAGCGAGAGCAAGAGAGAGAGAGAAATTAGAGCAGAGCAAAAGAGAGAGAGAAACTTTCCAAACCAAAATGAGTGAGTGAGAGTGACACACTGACAAGCACTCAGTTTTCAATGAGGAAATTGAAGACATTTTGCATCTGGAGTACTTCTGAAGACACGAGCCAAAGACAAGCTAAAGGTATTTATCTGCTGAATGAAAATATGACGTTATAGAGCAGTGACAGGGACTGAGAATTTCTAGATATTGTGAGGTAGTGGTGAACATAATAGTGTAAGTATTATTTTATTTAAATAATGTTGTACAATGTTGGTAAAACACATCACAAATTAAACAAAACATAACGCATAACGTGGATGATAAAATATGTGCGATAGAAAATTGGCAAAAGTATCAAGACTAATTATTATTATTAATTTTCATTCCAATTATCACTTTCTTTTGGGTGAAATCCATAAGTCAACGGTTTGTGTAAAGCCTCCCTAAAGTCATGCATTTCTTCACATGACATTTTGTTATTACAAACCACTGAATATTAAAGCACTGCTCTTGCTGTTTTAGGTGTAATTTTCCATTTTAAGACGTAATTAAACCATCGATATTCATAATACGGTACTTACGCTTACAGTATAAAACACACACAGTCCAAATCTGCTACATCGTTATTTTATCAGTGTTGTGTATTTGCATGTGCAGTCATTATCTTTAGCTTCTGTAATACACATTACATCAACTATATTTGACTTTGTGATCTAAAAAACACTTTTAACTTTTAACATTAACACCTCATACAACTTGCTTCAGATAAACAACAGTTCTTGTTTAACACCATCACTTAGTTTGGTGACATTTCTACACCAGTGTGTTTTTAGCTATTTTTAGCCGTTTTCTTTTCCTCTATTTTTAACTGGAACATGACAATGAAGCCCCACCGTAAACTGTACATGCTAATGCAATGGTAAAGAGCTGTAAACACATTTTCACTTCCTCTTTTGAGAGCCAGTTTTAGTTTTTTTGTTTTCTTGTTTCAATTTTATTATTTTTCTTGGGTCACCTGTTACCAAGCGATACACCTAAAGAGACGCTCACTAAATACATTTTAGCAATTTTGAGTCATTAGATGTCATTTTCCAGCACCGGGCATGAAGTCAAAGAGCAGGCCCTGCAGTGGGAGGAGTGGAGACTAAAAACAGCAGCAGTAAAGCTCATCTGTTTGATCAGGTAACAGCAAAGTAATAAGCACATTGTAGCTATGTGAATCTCTTTCCAGAAACTTATTGGATCATTGTTTACTGATACTACACTAAACAGTGCATTCTGTAATTAGATATGTGATTTTAGTAAATGTTAGCGTCATGTAACGTAGCTAAAAGAGGTTTCCACCAAACACGCAGGATGGGCTGCACTTGCAGTGGCGAGAAACAAGAAAAAGAAGAAGGATTCCGCAAAGGAAAACACAAATCACACGCCTCCCCGTCATCAAACCATATAGTAAGTAAAACACTAAAAAGATTTACTCGGATGTGAAACTAATTTTACTCTAATTACCTCAAAAGGTTTACTTGACACACTGGACATAATCAAAGTCTTCTTTTTTTCCTCCCAATTCTTTCAAGGGACGAAGTGGAAACGCCTATACAAATAATGGTAATCACAAACTTCCTTGCATATATCAACCATCATAGTGGAAAGTGACAGGCCTGCATTCACGGACCCAACTGCTGCTGCGTTAAGAGACATTAGTGGCAGTAATAAGAGCTACAGTTTTGTGATCAAAATCTTGGTTGAATTTCCTCTGTTCTCTTCTGGGGAATAGATGAGATTGCAAACACATGAAAGTAATGTTAATGTCACAGATGTAAAATAACACAGCGGTTGCTCGGAGAATGAAAACAATATCGCCACAAATTGCGCATGTTAGAACACAGGATCACGTCAGGTAAAAATTAGATTAAAAATACACTTTTAAAGAAACTCTGTGCTCTTCTTTCCTTTAGATGACACTATATTTATTGCACAACACGACTTCAAAGCGACCAACGACAGTGATCTGCCTTTCAGAAAGGGAGACAAACTTAAAGTATTGCAAGAGTAAGTCTCGTTCTATGGTTCCCACAGTAGTGAAAGTGACAATAAAGAAAGCGCACAGAGAAATAAAATGAATTCGGCATGTTTGTCTGGTGTACAGAACCGGAGAATGGTGGCTGGCCCGACTGCTGACGACTGGACAAGAAGGCTTGATACCATCGAATTATGTAGCCAGAGCAGATACGCTGGAAGTGGAAAAGTAAGCTTGAAATATTATGAAATGAAATGTAGCACACATCTATTGATTGATTAATGCTGTTATACGGGGTTTTTGTATTATTATATTCAGGAAGAGTGACTTCTGTGGTTTTGTGGTGCTCTCTCTTGCAGATGGTTTTTCAAGGATTTGGGCAGAAGAGAAACCGAGAGGCTACTTTTAGCACCCGGAAATAAACCAGGATCCTTTCTAATTCGAGAGAGTGAGACCTGTAAAGGTGACCACCATCAGTATCTTTCCGAGATCATGCCACAACTCACATTTTTAGCAGCTACCTCTATTTATTTTCATTGTGGTCAATAAACCCAAATGTCCTTTTTTCCCCTCTCAGGGTCATTCTCGCTGTCAGTCAAAGATTATGAAGGAGAAAGAGGAGATGTAGTAAAACATTACAAAATCCGTTGTTTGGACAAAGGTGGCTACTACATCTCCCCTTCCAACACGTTCCCGACCCTACAGGAATTGGTTCAATACTATACCCGTAAGTAACAACTACAAATACAACATCTCCACCCTCAAAAAGTTTGTATTTTCAGAGATGTATAATTTAAGAAACCATATCTATGCACAGGATTTTCTGTTTCCATGTTTCCAATTCAGCATTTATAATTGTAAAACCTGCATCTTGCATTAATTGGACTCATATTAAGCTTGCTGCTTTGAATTCTAAAACATCTGCAGTGACTTTGAATTAAAGGGGGAAGTTCGACCCTTGTGATGTGTTGTGCATTTCCTGAGTGAGAGGAGTGATAGTCTTTCCACTCCTGCGACTAAACCACAAGATAAGCAGGCCAGATCTTGAGAAAGGTTGTCTCAAAGATCAACTTATGAAAAAGAAATGCACGAACAAACATGCTTTTAGAATTATCTAATGAAAGATGAGATGTATAGTTTCTGTAACTATATTTATCACTTGTGCAAAGAAAGATGGAAAAGATTTTTGTTTGTTATATCTGAATGTATCGTATTTGGGTGCAGACACGGCAGATGGGTTATGTCAGCGACTGTATGCTCCCTGTAAGCCTATGGCCCCTCAGCAGCCATGGGCCCATGATGAATGGGAGATTCCTCGAGAGACAGTGAAAATGGTGAAGAAATTGGGGGCCGGACAGTTTGGGGAAGTGTGGATGGGTAAGGGAAAGCCACCGATCAAACTGTTTGAAGACACCTAATAAACCAAGACGGCAAAGTCAATAAAGCATTCTGTTTGAATTATTTGGCAGGTTACTACAAGAACACCCAGAAGGTTGCTATTAAGACCTTAAAGGAGGGGACAATGGCGCCTGAGGCCTTCCTTCAGGAGGCCAACCTGATGAAGCAGTTGAGGCATGACCGACTGGTACGACTTCATGCTGTTGTCACTAAGGAGCCCATTCTTATTGTCACCGAATTTATGATCAATGGTAAGTGAAACAAAGAAGAGTTTTAAGAGTTGCTAATAATTAAATATTAACTACAATATATATATATAATGTAGTACAAATTGGACTTTCACCAATAAATTAAAACAGAAGTAATCTGGTACTGATTTTCATGATTGTTTTTTAAAACAATTTACTTGAAAATATTAAAGAACATAGTCGCAGTGGCATTAAGGGCTGTCTTGATTGTCCGAACAACACAAGTGTTTCCAATAAACAAAAATATCTTTTTGGAAGCAGTTCGAAACTGTGGGCAAAGAGCGATTTTTTGGTTAGTCTTAATTCTATAGGCCAACCAAATATAAGATTTTTAAGATTGATACAAACACCAACATTTGGTGATTTGTAAATCTGATATTCCAACATATCAGCCAATATTGTTTTTCTTCCAGAGACACGAAATACAAACAGATTTGCATAACACTTGTTATTTATTTAATCATTTACACTCTTCACTCTGATTGGATCAGCTTATTGTTGTTTTTTGTCAACAGGGAAGTTGCAGAGTGCTCTCTGCTGAAGGGTGTTTTCTCCCCTCTCTTCTTTACATTTTAAATTTTCAGTCGTCATTACAAATTCCAGTACTGATAAACTGGCAACTAACTTGTATCATTCAATAAAACAGTAATACCTGACACTTCCCAATTAGTACTAAACCAAAAAGAGTGTTGATAACATACAAAATTTAGCAAAAATGCAAACCTTCTAACGATGCAGCTGGTGGTGTACCACAGCGCCACAGCGCCTGGAAGGTGGGAGGCGCCCAGTTGATATCGCTGATAAAATAAACCATAGCACAAGTTACGGATGTTTGTCACCCAAGGCCTAACTTTACTCATGCAGAAAGCATTTAACTTATGAACTGAATTTTACCCAATTGCAACTGATTAAAAGTTGGTTCCTTTTCTGAAGCGTATCACTGGTGGGAAACATGCTTTGAAGCATATTACTTGTTCTTCCTGACTTTGCTTTTATCATTTGCGGAAATGTGTGCGAACCTGTTGACGTCAACTATGCAACCATTTTTTGGCAAATGTTATAGAGAAGTTCACAGTCATAGCCGCTACGGTAACAACAAGGTGGGGGCGTAAAAAAACATCTGCGCCAGGGCCGATCGCAGAGTTGTTACGCCAAAATATATATAAAAATATATACACGTGGACATTAAGATAACATAAGATGACATGAGATATATGTTACACTTTTTCTTTTTTATATTCATCCCAAAGTTGAGGAATATAATGTATTATCTAAACACATTAACAACAATATTTGTGACTCTTTTAATATTCGTCTTTTGCAACTGTTTGATTATATGGCTATTGCTTAAGGCCTTAATGTTCGGTGTATTGGTGTGCTAAATGAGATTCTGTAGTAAAGGCAAGCTAATTTAAATATCACACCTACTGACTTCACCAGGAAATGAATATTAAAATCTTTGGTTTGGGTTTTGATTAGACTGGTGCTTGTTGTACTGACTCACTTTAGACTGAACAGACGGCTCTTATTATGGCTAACGGCTAGACAATTAAACACTCTGCCGTATCTTCATTTTTCAAAATGTGCACCAATCCAAAAGCCCCCAACAACAACTGGAACATTACAGAGCTTTTCTGTTAGGAGATATGTAGGTAGAAGTTTCAATTAAACCACAGTAGTTTCAGATAATATGTGCTTCTCTTTTTTTATTTGCAGGATGTCTTCTAGACTTTCTAAAAACAGACGAAGGGAAAAAGCTAAAGCTAAATAAGCTGATCGACATGTCAGCACAGGTAGGAAACTTCTAATAAAGAAATTCAGTTACATGATTTCAGTTAACTATCGTGTGTGCATGACATTTTCAGCGATAACAGTCACTGATACTGTAATCTTGTAAATGCCAAAACATTTCTTTTTGCTCTGAGTGTTTCCATAATTCTTTCATTTGTGTCTCTTCTGCTGCTTCTGACTGTGATAGTCAGCGTGACTTTAATCTTTAATTAAAAGATGAGTGTATGCTTTGTTAAAAAACAAATACACTAGCCATCTGGCTGACCTCAATGTCTATTTTTACATTCTTGCTGCTCTACAGTAACATTTTGAAAGTACCATATACTATGCGCTTTGGCATCACACACACGGAAACTGTCAGCAGATGCTATGTGGTTTCTGTGGTGGTGCTTTTGCTTGTCTGATTTGAAAGCCTCACCCTACGTCAATTATTAACATCCGGACAGGAAATCATGCTATTTTTCCATCCACAGTGAGCTCCCCCAGAACTCTTTTGGCCCTCCAAAAAACTTTTGACTTCCTGAGAGTTGGCACATCCTGTTAAACCCACTCTACTGTCATTTTTTTTTACAATGTGAACATAAGTATTAACACATACAGCTCGCTGTAGAGGCCTCATTGCATGTGCTCGGCTTTTATAAGACATTCAGATTCCTATCAAACTGATGTGCTGTTGTCTTGTGTGTTTTTACGATGGAAAACCAACATTTCTTGAATTGACATTTGATCTAACAAATCTGCTATTTCTTTGGATATACCAGATAGCTGAAGGCATGGCGTACATTGAGAAGAAGAACTACATCCACCGTGATCTGCGTGCAGCTAACATACTGGTCAGCGAGACGCTGCATTGCAAGATAGCAGACTTTGGCCTGGCCAGAATCATCGAGTCAGAATACACGGCTCAAGAAGGTGCAGTAGTTTTGACGTAAACGCGCCTCCGGTGCCACAAACAGGATTTTAGAAACACTCGCGTCACAAAGAAACGCTGATGTCTTGTCTGAAGACACATTTCCATCTCCTTTAGAAATTTATGACCCAAGTTTTCCTTCTTCTATTAGTAATATAGGTTGTTTTTATATAATGTATTTTTCTGTAGTTTTCAACATTAAGGACGACAATCAATAGTGTCTGATAAATGTCTCAAGAGGGCCTTTAGTTAATATACAGCAGAATATAGAATTCAATTCTTAACTTTAAACCAAAGTGCTCAATAATTAACAGATAATTAAATCATATTAAGTAGTGGAAACGTTAAAAAAAAATGTCTACACAGAAATTTTGACCTTTTTTGTTTAAGATACTGATTTTTTTTTTTAATAACTTGATTTGTTTCACAGATTAAGAAACCATCACTTAAAATTGGTAATTTCACATTACTTATTTCTATTGCGTCCTTCTCCTAGCCTGCACTTGTGCATTAATACTGTAGCGTTCGTTTCATTGTGTCGGGCAAGTTCTGGATTTGCAGCAGCATGCATGCTCTATTGCAATGAGTTGGTTGGTATGTGCTGATTTTTGGTGGGCAGGTTTCCGTAGCTTATAGTTGCTGAGATTTTGTTATATTTACTTTTGTTTCAAAAAAAGCAAAGCAGTAAAACCATGTTTGAACTGAGTTACGGGGTTTGTGACTATGACTGCGGTGGTACACACAGGAGTGCACGCAGCACGATGCGTCGTTCATTATAAGGAAGATTTTTGAAATTGTTTCAAAGCACTCTTGTTGATGCTCGTCGGGAGCGATATACTGCTTGGTGTGTGCGCGTGTGAGGGCGAATGTGTAAAATAGAAAAAATGTGATTTCATTTAATCATCTGAGCTTAACTTTAATTGAAAAAGGCACATATAGCACATATAGCATTCAATCACCACTTCACATGTAAGCGCAGCTGCCGAAATCCTTTTTTGAGCTGAAGGTCATTTCCTCTGTTAGCAGAAACTCACCCTCCTCCCCTACCAAAATTAGTAAAGAGTGATTGCTTCAATTATTTTTAAAACAGCATATTGTGTTTTTAAAGTATGTTATAAAAGTGTGAGTACAATGCCCATAATTTTCAATCAGGTGTATACAAGTGTATATTCTAATATCAATATATATTTGGAATTGTATTTACATTTTGTCTAACTCTGTGAATTAAAAACGTATAAATCTGTCACAGTGATTGAAAATCTTGTAAAAAAAACAAGAAAATAGAACCCACAGATTTATCAGAGCGACAGAATGATCTGTAAATTCTCTAATGGAAAGCTTTCTCATTATTTCAGAGTATTTCCTGCCCATTAATCATCCCACATTAAAAGGAAAATAAACATTTACACAAATGCGAACACACCTACATATCCTTCACAGTGAACAACAAGTAACACAACTTCCTTCCATTTTTTTCCTTTTACTTTTGTCTAATAATCAGGTGCTAAGTTTCCCATTAAATGGACGGCTCCAGAGGCCATCAACTTTGGGACGTTCAGCATCAAATCGGATGTCTGGTCCTTTGGGATCCTCCTGACAGAAATAGTCACCTACGGAAGAATACCATACCCAGGTATGGGTTATTTGAAATAACTTCATATTCACAGAAAACAGCTCAAATATTGCTTTGCTATCTTATGAAAAAAAAAAGTTACAAAGTATCTGTCAAAGTGCATGCTTTTTTTCTCTCTTCATCAGGTATGACGAACCCAGAGGTGATCAGGAGTCTAGACAGGTCATACAGGATGCCATGTCCAGACGGCTGTCCAGAGGAACTGTATGATATCATGATGGTGTGCTGGAAGCAGAAGCCTGACGACCGACCGACTTTTGAATATCTTCAGAACACTCTCAACGACTTTTTTATTGCCACGGAAGGACAATATGAGATGCAGCCGTGATGACAGAAAAAGAGAATGTTTTTCGTTGTGGACAATGAAATCTCTTAAAAAACCATGACTTGAATGGATAAAGGACCACATAGCTTTTTGATGATACTTTTTCTTTTAAATAGAGTGATGGATACGTTTTTCACACCTGCCTTCTAAGTGAATGTTAAAGATATTCATGGCTTCTTCTGTCTGTAGCGGATATCAGTCAGATATGCAACGCGGCTTCATGTCAGCGCCTTTTCTCGATGGAGCATAAGGTTGCATTCTTAGAACTGATGTATGATGCGTATTAGGACGATGGATATACAAATACAGTTCACTCATGTTGTAAAGCAACATCTGGACCCAGAGAAGTCAGCACAGGTAAAGTTGCAGATTAAACATTTGCATGGTACAGAAACTAGAACCCTGAGATTACATGCACAATACTTTGCACTTTTTTTTATTTTTCTAAAAAAAATAAGTAATTCAGCAGATTTTTTTTAAGTGCTTAGCAAAGAGACGTTATTCTTGCATTTATGTCTTTTGTAAATAAGAACTTGTAGTTCTTGTATTTAAATCAAAAATTTGAAATTACAATGCTGTAAAAGCATTTCTCATGTAGGGCTTTAGTGGTGACTATCACTTTTTACAGTTTGGTGTTTGAGACAACGAGGATGTGTCTCAGTTCACCGATCATTAGAGAAAATAGCAGCGTTTGTGTTTTGTTTTGTTTTTTAAAAAAGACGTTTGACATCTTAAGTGTGAAAGTAAAGCTAACACTCTGGATGAAACAAAAATAAAAAGAACTTTAAAATACATCACCTCCCTCGTGAAAACAAATGGCAGCAATGTGTAGACTGAGTTACTAACTCTAGTTTCGATCATGTTAAAATGATGAAAGGGGTGACTGACCCGAACATACCCCCCATTTTGAACGGCAACCCATAGGAAGCCTTTAAAAGCAGCTAACTACTAAATTACAGCAGTCTTCAACTGAGCCTTCCCAGGGGGAGCACAGACAGTTAGTGATAAGAGACTGGAATGGCTGTGTTAGCCAAGGGGTGAAACTCTGCCATTTCCTGAATGGACAGGAAACAGGAAGTGTGCGTCAGCATTCCTAAAATGCCACAAAGCTAGAACAGTCTCGCATACCAAGTTAGTAGTTGTCTTCACATTTTTCCTCCTGAAATACATCCGTTTGAAATTTACTTTTTGTTGTTATTGCTGATTGAGCGCCTCTGAATTTTGAGGGAGAGGGAAATTGTCATTTAACATAATAGTGATGGTAAATAAAAACCAAAACAACTTCAAGTATTCTTAAAATATATAAAACATTATTATTAATCTTATTCAATAAGAGCACATGAGAATAAACATGCATTATATCTAAAAATGTCTGCCATGTCTGTTTAAAAAAAATATGGCAGGTGATTTTATGTTGACATTTGTAATATAAAACTGAATATGTTTTAAAATAGCCTGTAAAGCCAGTTGAAATGTTTTTAATATGCCTGACCACTGGACTTTTTCCTTATAAATACAAATTAATCTTTAACCTCGCAGAAGACCCAAAGACGTTTCAACATTTTTAATCTCTCATATGATCCATGAATTCTGTCCCATGCATACTAATATCAGATATGGCAGGTGCTATGTCAGCATCAGCGACAGTGTATCAGTGTTTTACATTTTCTTGCTGTTGTTTTTTTAATGATTGCAAGCATGAATGTGTTAATAGTAGTTTAATTTCAGTTCATACTGGTTAATACCAGCAGTGTCTTGGAAATCAATTATATAGATTATTTATTCTCTGTAATTAGATTACTCTTTTCACCTTGTGGACAATGCAAATCAAATATGAAAATGCAAATACATGTGTATTTTTAAAAAATTAAAGTGGGAAGTGAAAAACTGAAAGGCCACAGGGCACAGTGCCGCAGTTCTTTTATACTCCTATCATCCTGCAGATGTCAGTGTTACACAGTATAGCATTCTGTAATGTATCTACAGTATAATGCATGATAGCTTTGAAAATTCTGGAAATTTTTCATAGAGGTATTTGAGAATAGTCCTGGTGAACTCACCGGAAACAGTAGTGTATATCAAAGTACTTAATAACAAAATGTCAACACTGAGTCTTAAGTTGCATTTAAAGTAAAAAGGGTTTATTTGCATACTGCTAGTTTCTCCCAACTTCCCCTAAACTGTTTTCATAAAATAAAAAGAAGGCAACATGCCGCTCTGCCTATGGCCAAAAAATAATATACTCACAAATGCTGTATGTTCTCCACCTTGTTCACAGCTGTGCTCACAAATTCTTCATAAATCACATATCAGTCTGAGCAATTACACAGAAATCCACACAGCTAACCATTCTGTCACGCACTGATCCTATCACAGTCATCTGTATGTATTTAGTCTCTGTCGCTCTAATTGGCTTTCTTTGCATCTGAAGGCCGTGTTGAAAGACATTTACACGGCAACACACACACACACACACATTTATTTAGGCTGTTTTTTATGTTAATTTCGCTCTTTACCGTGAATGAATTATCTATTCAACATCCAAATAAACTCATCAACTGAGGATGAGCGTATTAAGTTATGAGGCAAAGCCAAACATCGACACAGCAGTCTGTCAGCCAATCAACTGAAAGGATCGCCATTAAGAAAATCTCACACTGGAGAATGATTGATAAGAAACATCACCCTGAAAAGAGCTTCATGTTAACGCAAGATGACAAGACGCGAGGGGTAGAGGTTTAAAGGCCAAATCATCCTCGCTCCTCCTCCTGTGCATGACTGCTGGCTTAGAGTAATAATGAAGGGAAACAGTGGCTCGCACACAGATTAATGAGTGATCCCCCCAGAAGGCAACACATCATTAGCATTTGATAGCGATAACCCTGCATGGCCCTCTGGGACAAAAAAACAAACAAAAAACAAGCACATCACCACAGATGAAAAGAGATGTGCTTTCATCTTCCAATAATGTCTTCAGTGGTGTTTAGTTGGCATTATGCTCCTCATAAACATGTTTTCTCTTGGTCTCTCTCTTGGGCTTTGATGTCATTAAAATGATGGAGTCCATCAATCAAATGTGTTCGCTCTAATAGAATTGAGGGCTCTTGAACCCGTGACAGACGATGTTTCCAGAACATTTTACCAGAATAGATAAGAAAGTGCAGATAAGGAAAGAGGTGAACAGATGTAGTCATGAATTTCACTGAAATAGCTCTCACAATAGCAGCTATTTTGTGTTCTCTGATTAAACCTATGAAAAAATAATGACTTGCATCTCTCTCCTGAAACATTACCTAATTTTATGGGCTGTTTAACAACTAATGTGTAATACTTTGAAAAAGAAGCCCAGCTCTTTTCATGCGTGCGGTATGAAATGAATCTGTAAAAACTTGCTGTGCACGAGGTCAAGAAGTGAGATAAACAGGCCATTTTCTCGTGTACGCAGAAGAAAAATATGTCTAATGTTATACTATATCTCTGCGATGCCTTTTACAACACTCAGAAGCTCAATTTCAAGAGCTTATTCACGTAACATCACTCAATGGTGAAGATGCTCGGATTTGTGTTTTCTCACAAATCCAGCTAATTTTTAAATGTTAAATCCATCAAATCGTTGCATGTACAGCAAACACAGTTGCTCGAAGAACTGTTAACTTAAAAGCCTCTCAGTTCTGGAGAGCACTGTTTGCTTTCACATTAATTTTGCTTTCAGACCCAAAGCAAGAAGATGACCGACTACAACCGCAGCAAACGAGAAGCTTATAAAAGAACTCAACTGTCAGCACAGAGGCAGAAAGACAAAGCCTGGGACTAGCTGTTGAACATAAAGGAACCAGGATCAGACATTTCCCCTCACAAGTAGGTGAAAATCAGACTAAAGCTTTAAAGGGATTGCAACATTATACAGCAAGACACCCCAGCCAAAACAGGTTCAAATACAGACAATATTTCCCCAGTAAAAACTGGGGGTGTTATGACAGCAGACGAGCGCACAGGCCTACAAAGGTTGATGCTGTTTCCATGTACATTGTGATATCGTCGCATTATTACAATAAACAAAACAAATTGTTCAATTCCAACTACTTTGGTAAACTGTTGTAACTAACAGTCATTTAAACATAAGGCAACACATTTGTGCCAGTCATGTATACGTATATGTAAATAATAGCTTCTCTGCCCTGATGTTACATTGATAAGTCTGATTTGCGACCTACATGGTGTCTATCAGGTATATGTGTGGAAACGTATGATAGTCTATGCTACAGTATCACGCTCACCACCACCGCTTTAAAAGGAAGTGATGTGTTACACGCTTGCTTCTCTTTCTCCTAATTAAGTTGTGTCTCATGTGCTGTAGAGATATCGCCCTAAATTTTCATGTAATCGCAAGTGTTGTGTTAAGACTTTTCTAATTTCTTCCCCCAAATTATTAAATCAATACTTAATCAAAGCACTCAAACACTCACCAGTCATTTTGTTAGGTGCAACTGTTCGACTGGTACCTAATGAGTCAATCATATGACAGGTATTTCAGAAACTGCTGACCTACAGGGATTTTCCCATTGCCATGAGTCTACATCAGGGGTGCCCAATCCCGGTCCTCGAGAGCTACCGTCCTGCAGCTTTTAGATGCATCCTTGTTCCCACACACCCGAATCAAATGAATGGCTTGTTATCAGGCCTTTGCCAAACATGATGGCATGCTGAAGAGGTAATCAAACCATTTGATTCAGCTGTGTTGGAGTAGGGATGCATCTAAAAGCTGCAGGATAGTAGCTCTCGAGGACTGGGATTGGGCACCCCTGGTCTACATGGTCTGAGAGTCTTATCTTTTATCATCAGAAAGAAATAACCAGCTCCTAGAGGACAGGTGGAAGAGGATGGGCAGATGATTCCTGGAGCCAACAATTCCTAGCTGTATTTCTCCATCCTGCTCCAACCATGACAGGTTGTATAAGCAGCTGAAGAGAGCAGGTCACCAGGAAGAAGGTCGATGGTGCTGTCATAGGGGACAAAGATGACACTTTGTCTTTGCTGAATACCTCCTGTAGGCCATGACTACACCATCAACCTTCTTCCTGGTGACCTGCTCTCTCCAGCTGCTTATACAACCTGTCATGGTTGGAGCAGGATGGAGAAATACGGCTAGAAATCGTTGGCTGCAGGAATCGTCCACCTGTCCTCTTCTTCCCATCCTCTTCCCCAGTAGGAGCTGTTCTTTTCTTTGTGGTGATAAACAATAAGACTCTCAGACCATGTAGACTTTTGCGGGATCAATGACATCACAGTAAAAAATAAATATCCACTCTAATTAGCTCCACTTTTGAACCCCTCCATGGAACATTTGGTCCTCATCCAAGAGGGTGATGAATGAAAAACAGTTTTTAATACACCTCTCTGACACTTTGAGTACCTGGTCATGCCTTTTGGACTTACAGATGCTCTTGCGGTATTTCAGGCACTGGTAAATCATTTGTTAAGTCGTCGTATATCTTGACAACATTGTGATTTTTTTCTAAGACCTTGCAGTAGCACCAAGTTCACAACTACATTGTATTACCGCAGCTTCTGGAGAATTGACTCTGTGTCAAAGATGAAAAGTGCAAGTTTCACTCACCATCCATCACATTTTCGCTCTATATCTTAGCAGGGGGGCAGATGAAGACAGACATGCAGTCACAGAATGGCTCATGCTGACTTCACAAAAAAAGCTACAATGCTTCCTTGGATTCACCAATTTCTGCTGCTGCATCTGGAACTACAGTCAGGTAGTTTGGTCCCCAGATTCCGAAGCGGCCTTTTACAAATTGAAGGAGCCGTTCACCTCAGCAGGCTTGCTGGTCTCTGTTTTTTCTTCTTTAAAATCTCCTATCGCCCAGGTTCAATATATATCAAGCCAGATGCTCTCTCATGCCAGTTCTCAGAAAATGCAGTCAGCTGGATCAGCTGGACAAATCCTGCCGGCATCCTGTACTGTTGGAGCTCTAACCTAGGATTTGGAGGAGACCATCCAGCGTGCCCTGTCAGACGACCCTGACTGACACCCCATCGCTATGTTCCTACCACAGCCTTTTCCACTGTTATCCACTGGGGGCTCACTGCTACTTTGCCAGTCACCCTGGGGTAAGTAGAATGTGTTTTCTCAGACTATTTCTGGTGAGACACACTCAAGAAAGATGTCGAGAAAGATGTCTCAGGTAGCAGCCTGCACAGTCTGCACCTGAAACGCCAGGAAGAGCAGCATGCAACTGCTTCAGCCTCTAGCAGTTCCTCACTGGCTCTCATCTTGGTGGATTTTTTCACCAGTTTACCAGCCTAAAATGGTAAGCAGTCATCTTATCAATCATGGACAGATTCTATAAAGTAGCACCCAAAATCTAGCCACTGAATTTGGTATAAACAAGATGAAACTATGGGTCAATCTTGCCTCTAGTGGTGTAATAGTGTGGTGGATATGACACACTTTGGGCCCTTTAGTACCAACTGGTGATCATTTAAATGCCACAGCCCACTGATGCCTATTGATCCTGTTTATCTCTTTATGCCTTCAGTGCAGACATCTTCAGATGGCTGCTCCATTACGATAAGGCACCATATCATAAAGCTCAAATCATCTCAAAGTGGTAAACATGTCATTACACTCTAATAGCCTCCACAGTCACCAGATCTCAATCCACCAGAGCACCTTTGTGTTGTGCTGTGATGGGATATTCACATCATGAATGCATAGCCAACAAATCTGCAGCACCTGTGCGATTCTCTCACATCAACATGGACCAAATAGCTTCTATATCCTGTATCTTTTTTTGGAGCTGTACTTTTCAAAAGAAGATACAGGAAATGTTTGTGGTGTTTACCAAGAAAGCACCTACTTACCAAGAGTGGTGTCAGTTAATATAATTCACAGCTGTTATCTCGTGACAGTGTTCTAAATATAAATATAACTAAATGTATAAATATAACTAGCTTATTAATATAAGCTGAAACTGGATGACTTGCCTGTGTAAATGAAACAGTGATGCATCGCTTCTTGAACTGCACCCACACAAGAATCCCTTGTATTGACTTTATTGATAAAGTATTATTATCATAAAAGAATTGTCTTCTTAGAATCCAATTTTATATTATTTTCATAGAAAAAATGTTTTTAAAAACAATGATAAGGTTGTATGCTAAAGTAAGAACCATAGCAGTGGCAACTGTGAAACTGCAAAGGTACAGGAAACTCTATGTATTGCAACATCGACATAAATGACTTCTAGGCAAGTGATCTAAGTCTTCCACTCATAAATGCACATTATTTCCATTACATTTCAGTCACTCGAGCAGTCTTCTGCACTGTTCATGACCTAGACAATCGATATATTATGTAACAGCTCTGATGAACTCTGCTGAAAGTCCATTTGGCCAGTATAGTTTTTAAAAGTGTCACATTTTTCAGAGTGTCTGAGTGAGTGAGATTGCTTTCATGCACAGTAAAACCATGTGGCATATACGACTGTTATTGCTGATGTCAGTGTCCTTGAGAAGGACTCTATTCATATTTTCAATGATCTGGAGAAGAAAAATCCACCTTTTCTGTCTAAATTGGAAGCTAGTATCGGGCACCAAAAAACATTTTTATAAAGGGGTTGGGAGAAGAAAAGAGAGCAGCTTGTGCTTTAAAGATCTATACAACAAGCTGACTCAAATAAAGGCTTATGCACAGACCACTGCTGTTAATGGAATTTTCTTTGATGAAGCCAAAAACAAAAGAAATGGGCACACAGGGGGTAAAATTTATGACTGTCTGCTTCCTTTCTTTGGATTGACTGGGACGGATTTAGGAAACCATCTGCTAGATTTATTATTTTTCCTGATATATGAGTCTGTGTCAATTAATTTACTGTAGGAAACAGTAAAACCATGACGCAAAAATATAACCCCACCCACACAAATGTACAGACGTATTTGGTAACTGCGCTGTGGACGTGTTCAAGGGCACCAGTAACTACAGGGAAATGTAACTATATGTGCACTGGTGCAATAAAAAGTAGTAAAGGATCATGTTGGATAATGTTGGCCTGAAATGTAGCCACTGAATGTTCTCGCAGACTTTCTGCCTGTACAGGAGCATTATTCTAGAGACCGATCACCTCGGAAGGTATGACTGGGAGCATCGATAGAATAATTAACTCCTAATAAGCACATACACATTTTACTGGAACGTAAAACACTCACATTGCTGTCAACTTACAGTATGTAATGTGATGCATGGCATCTTAATTTATTCAAAATACAGTGCAATGCCAGTGTTCATCTTTAAACCCCTGCTGTCACCATATCTGTTCTCTTTAAGGATTGCATGGTTTTTATTTATGTACACTCAACAAAAATATAAACGCAACACCTTTGTTACTGCTCCCATTCCCCATGGGATGGACGTAGAGACCTAAAATTCATTCCAGATACACAATATAACCATCCCTCCCAAACAGTGGTCACAAATCAGTCCAAATGTGTGGTAGTGGGCACATCTGCTATATTGAGATAATCCATCCCACCTCACAGGTGTGCCACATCAGGATGCTGATCTGACATCATGAGTAGTGCACAGGTGTACCTCAGACTGCCCACAACAAAAGGCCACCCTGGAATGTGCAGTTTTTTGCGCTATTGGGGGTCTGGGGACCCAGAACCGGTCAGTATCTGGTGTGACCACCATTTGCCTCATGCAGTGCAACACATCGTCGCATGGAGTCTATCAGATTGTCAATTGTGGCCTGTGGAATGTTGGTCCACTCCACTTCAATGGCTGTGCGAGGTTGTTGGATATTCGTGGGAACTGGTACACGCTGTCGTATACGCCGGTCAAGCACATCCCGAACATGCTCAATGGGTGACATGTCCGGTGAGTATGCTGGCCATGCAAGAACTGGGACATTCTCAGCTGCCATCTGCCCTGAACAATGTGAACCATGATTCATCCGTGAAGCGCACACCTCTCCAACGTGCCAGACTCCATCGAATGTGAGCATTTGCCCACACAAGTCTGTTACGGCGACGAGCTGGAGTCAGGTCAAGACCCCGATGAGGACGACGGGCATGCAGTTGAGCGTCCCTGAGACGGTTTCTGACAGTTTGTGCAGAAATTGTTTGGTTGTGCAAACCAATTGTTCCAGCAGCTGTCTGGGTGGCTGGTCTCAGACGATCTTGGAGGTGAACCTGCTGGATGTGGAGGTCCTGGGCTGGTGTGGTTACACGAGGTCTGCGGTTGTGAGGCCGGTTGGATGTGCTGCCATATTCTCTGAAACGCCTGTGGAGACGGCTTATGGTTGAGAAATGAACATTCAATGCACGGGCGACAGATCTGGTTGACATTCCTGCTGTCAGCATGCCAATTGCACGCTCCCTCATTGCTTGTGGCATCTGTGGCATTTTGCTGTGAGACAAAACTGCACATTCCAGGGTGGCCTTTTGTTGTGGGCAGTCTGAGGTACACCTGTGCACTACTCATGATGTCAGATCAGCATCCTGATGTGGCACACCTGTGAGGTGGGATGGATTATCTCAATATGGCAGATGTGCCCACTACCACACATTTGGACTGATTTGTGACCACTGTTTGGGAGGGATGGTTATATTGTGTATCTGGAATGAATTTTAGGTCTCTACGTCCATCCCATGGGGAATGGGAGCAGTAACAAAGGTGTTGCGTTTATATTTTTGTTGAGTGTATATAGACAGCTCAAAAAATAAAATAAAATGAAATAAAGAAACACTTAGAAAGTGTTGGATGGACTGAAACATAATGTCCTTCTATTAGACTTAGGTCAGGTGATCATTGGTTCCAATCAGTGGTATCAGTTCCTTCATCCTCCAGGAACTGCCTGCATAATCTCGTCACATGATGCCAGGTATTGTCACTCACCAGGAGGAACCCAGGACCCACTGCACTAGTGTAGGGTCTGACAATGAGTCAGCCCAAGGATTTCCCCAACCTAATGGCAGTTGGGATGCCATCGCCTGTGGAGGTCAGAATTTCCATGGACATGCCTACCCACACCATCACTGACCCACTACCAAAAAGGTCATGTTAAATGATGTTGCAGATATCTCCACATCTTCTTCCAGACCCTTTCATGTCTGTCACATGTGCTCAGGGTGAACCTGCTGTCATCATGTCATCTGTGAAAAGCATAGGGTGCCGGTGGAGGACCTGCCAAGTCTGGTATTCTAGGGCCAATTGGGCTCCACAGTCCCTACAAGGCCCACAAGAGGTTTTTGGGTCCTCAGGCCATCATTATGAAGTCTGTTTCTGATTGTTTTGTCTGAGACATTCAAATGTGTGGCCTGCTGGAAGCCATTCTGTAGAACTCTGGCAGGACTCATCCTGTTCCTCCTTGCACAAAGAAGCAGGTACCAGTCCTCTTGATTGGTTAAGGACCTTCCACTGCCCCGTGCAGCTTTCCTACAGAAACTGATGTGCCATCCTGGAGGAGTTGAACTACCTGTGCAACCTCTGTAGGGTTCAGGTATCGGCTCCTGCTACCACTAGGCACACTGACACGAGCCAAACGCAAAACTAAAGACAAAACAGAAAAGATGCAGAGGGAAAAAATGTCAGCAGCCTCCACCTGTAAAACCATTCGTGTTTTGGAGGTTGTCTCATTGTTGCCACTCTAGTCCTGGTGTTCATTTCATAAACACTAAAACAGCTGAAACTGATCAACCCATAGGTTTAACAGACATGCTATACTCTGATTATAGTGTTCCTTTATTTTATTTTATTTTATTTTATTTTGTTTTGTTTTATTTTATTTTAGCAGCGTAATTGGTTTTGACTGGCGTCCCAAAGAACATACTCTAATAATGTGAAGAAAAAAACAACAAGACGGAAATTGCATGCAATATTTATGGGTTGTGTTCCTATTAAGTATTATTAATAGCATTCAGCAATTTACTACCACAGCTACATAGAGTGTTTTATAATGTCCTTTTACAAAATAACCATTAACTTTAGAACTGCTTCATACCCAAGCCAAAAAACTTTTAATGCATAGCAATATTTCTAATATTACACTTCAAGTATCTGAAAATAACCTGGCGGAGCAATAAAGAGTCTATGTCTGCTGTCATTTGTTAAGTCCCTGATATCTCATTACTCATAAAGTCCTTTTACTGGCCACTGAACACCAAGCAATTAACACTTTAAGTCTTCCTCGTGTCAAGTGATGCTTTCCTTTAGGGACTTTAAACCCCGGGATGCTAAAGAGATGCTTCCTGAAAGTTTTATTCAACTAAATGTAGACCTAATAGCACAGAGAAGAATTCAAAGTAAAGAGGAGGAGAGAGAGATAAATAGGTTTCAAAAGGGAGCCAAGGTGTGAAGTGACCTTCTACCTTTAAAAGGTTCTCTGCATTTCATGCATTTATTAAAATGAGCCTTTTAAGACACCACCTGCATAAAAAGATGTTTTGGTTACGTGAAGGTACAAAAATACTGCCAGAGGTTTGTAAAAGCCATTTTTTTCTTTCTTCAGAGTATAAGGAATGAATCTCAGTGAGTTTACCACAAGTTCGGAGAGTAGACAGAAAACAGTCAACAGTTCATAATGAGTTTGAAAATATACACTAAGAAGCAGTCAGTGTGAATGACGATCAACAAGACAAATGAACTGTGAAGTTAGTTATTAAAGCTCAAATAGTATTAAAATGGTTGCCTGGGTCTGATTTTGTAGGGGTTTTTTTCATCTTCATTGTAACCTATAAGCAAAAGAATCATCACTACAAAGTACGGTTTCATTGTACAGCACATACATTCCACCAACTGAGTTGCCAAAACTGATCTTCACCTCATAATGTAATCATTCACAGTATACTGTAAATTCTAATTTACATTGGAAATGTGTACAATGCACTCATAGTGAATTTTTCAAGTTTAAGCAAGAAGATAAAAACAGTTTAGAGCACTTAATATATTAAGTCCAACATTAGTGAAGTCTAGTCAGAATTGCAATTTTAAACAACTAATTTGAAAGTAATTTTTAAAAAATATAAAAATATTTTGTGGTTAACAAGAGTCTCATTTACTTGTTAAACCATGACGATTGACTGCCTGGAAAATGGCAAGTCAAACTCATACTTGCACATTTCAGAAATCCACAGTGATTAATGAAAACACAGTTTGATTTTCACCTTTCTGACTGACACTGCTCATCTGAAAAATGAATTTACACCAGTGGAAGGACAGTATGACAGTGAAGTGTGAACATTTTTGGTGGCATGATCTGTAGATGGGGCCCAAGTCGCACAAAAACAGGCTTAGTTTGCACAAGTTGGCACTGGTTACATAAAACAAGTCACAAAGCATGATTTCATTTCACCTGTGATGGGTTAAAGTCACTACAGGAGACAGTAACATTTTTTAAAGGCAGGAAGCTACTGCCATAGATTAAATAAAATCCAAATCACCAAGTATTAAACATTCAACTGTTTGGGATCTAATTCCTTTTATTCATTGTCTCCTGTTTTCAGATGGGTTTTTTTTTTTTTGCCTGTCCCATTTGGATCTTTAGCCATCAGAAATGTTGTCTGAAGGCCAAGAAAGATGCCAAGCGGCTATTTTTAGATGTTTAAAAGTGAATCTAAGTGAAGCTTGTGCTGGAATGTCACTCTGGATTTTATCATTTTATTTGAGATCCATTTTAGTGGACTCGAGCAGTGGCTCGAGATTGATCTTGGGATAATCTTTGGTCAATCTCTGTCTTTTGACTCTCATAATAAATCTGTGACCCACTCCTGCTTCTTTCATTTAAGAAATATTGCCAAAGGAGGTTTAGTACATTGTTTACAAATCACTGCAAAACTATCCTGACTTCCAGTCTTACACTGAAGCTGTAATAGTAGATAGAACTGGTCTGAATAAACTAATCTTTACATCTATAAAAAAAACTTTTTTATTACACTATAGAGAAAAGAAGTTAAGCTTGATGCAGAAGCTGAAAAAGAAAAACAACAGCACACGTCTGCCTCATCACAGAGTCCTCAATTTTACCATCAAACATCTGTATTTATATTGACTTTCATGCTGAGGGAACATTCACAAAAGAATACAGTCAATACAGTGAGTGCTAACCACAATAGACCCACTTTTCTGAGCTCTCATGAAGATAAATGCCATAGAAATGTCGGCCACAAATAGACAGCTGTCATGGCAACTCCATATCTAATATATAAAACGTCGCATCCGTCTGCTCAGACTCACAGAAAACTGGACACTAAAAGGTTAAGAGCGCTAATTTAGTTGGCAGAGTTATGAAAAAGAATTAAACGCACGATTAAGTTTTGAGAGGGTACGTGAGTAAGTGTTATTTTACTTCTTTATTCCTAGTAATTGAAAGATTTGCCACCCGTCCCCTGCTTTACAGTAACAAGAACCCAAATATTTGATGACTTCTTTCCTCTTGTCTGAATAAAGACCGCAGTAGCCCTGCGTGCGGCTGGCAGATTCCCCGTAGATAAGCAATCTGCCTTGAAACGCTCGTCCCATGAGGCAATGCACTCAGCTTATCAACGTGATTCATCTTCCTGATTGTTTGGCGTGTCTTAGGGCGCTGTGCAGTGTGCGGTGGGTGAGAGGCACATCGACCTGCTGCAGCTGGATGGTGGAACGAAATGCTAATCATCCGGTATTTATGATCAGCGGTTTAGTGCATGTGAAAGAACGGGAGGACAGGCTGTCTGTCCCATTGTACTGCCATTCACTCACTCCCCTGTTGCTTCCCTCACAGCACAGGCCAGCCTATTGCGGTAAACATTAGCCCCTGGCACTGCTGCTGAAATATTAAAGCATCTGGAGGAGGGTGTGCGCGCACAGGTAGGCGTGCAGCTGCTCCTCTCCTCTGATGACACGTGGAGGATTAATCAGTGCAATGCGCGCGCTTTGGCAGAATAGCTAAGTGTTAGGAACATCGCTGGTCTCATTGGCTACTTGGAGAGAGCGAGAGGTGGGGGGAGGCTTTTAAAAAAAAAAAAAAAAAAAAAAAAAAGGTCCGCAGGATGACCAGCCCCGCGTGCCGTGCGTGAATAAACACGTACAGGTCCGAAGCTGTAAACAGTTTAAAAAAAAAAAAAGAAAGAAAGAAGAAGAAGAAGAAAGAAAAGAAAAAGAAAAGAAAAGAAAAGAAAGGAAAAAAGAAAAAGAAGAAAAGGGGGAAAAAAAACCTTAGAGCGTAAGGGCTCGGCGGAAACTGGAAAACTTAGGCGCTGTCCATGGTGCTGAATTTGAATAGCCCCTCGCCGTCCCCTTGGGCCGTGGGGGGACCGGCGACCCCGCTGTGAAGCATCACATTGTTCGGCGACCTGCTCGTACCTGAGCTCACCGGATGATCGATGATCCGGAGGTCGGTGGTGATGGTGTACGATTCCAACCGGCAGGTTTAGAAGGACAGCAGACTCGGTCTCGGTTCGCACGGGAACATGGATGAAGGACTTGTGGGATTAAAAGCCCGAATGAAGACAACATGTCTCTGAGGAGGCGGCTCGCTACGTACTTTCACAGGTTATCTGTTTACTGAGCAGATCGAGCCCGATTCCGCTAGAAGCAGCAGGAGGAGCAGGATCTCAGTCACTCATCCCTCCATTCATGAGAGGAATTCCAATACGTTGCAAAAAAGATGAACTGCTGTAATTTAGTAACCCTTCAATAATAGGAGATTTGCATTAAAAAAATATTAACATTAATCTAAGAAGAGCAAATACATCCACCAAGGCATGGCTCGTCTTCTTGTTTTTGTCAACTCCGTGGTCCTGTTGCTTTTTGGCAGCGATGTGTTCTTGGTGGGAGCAAGTAAGTATGAGCCTCTCAAGCAGACTCAAATTAATTATTGTGCCTTCTTGTAGCCTTGTAAAATGCGCCATTACTCAAACTATTACAGCCCTTTGGAAGGGTTTACGCACCTCAATCCCACAACTCATTCATATACATCAAATACGTGCTAAAATACGATTATGCCGTTGCATCCAGCTTATAACACCTGTTTAACCTGCTGTATGATCTGGGCCTTACATTATCACTATTCTTACCTTATTTACTATCTCTAAATCACTAATAAAACCAGATATAGTGTTTGCAGTGTTTTAAATATACCTTTGGTGTTTTGAATAGCCTGATTACAGATAAACAAAAATCAAACCAAAAACTATTTTAACAAGTCTATCAAAAGAGCACATTCTTGTTTCCCCTCTACTCAATTTAAAGGTAATATTATGTGCAATTCTACTAAAGACAATTCAGTTTAGCCTGTTTTAATTAGACATCCAAATCCATACATTTAATTTCACTACAACAACACTAGTTGCAGAGCCAATGGCGCCTTAAGTTCAATGCAGCAAAGAGACAGATCACCAGTGCATAAACTGTGGTTTGTTTGCATTCTTTCCATTGCGAGGTCCGCTTCAGGCTTAAAATGTATGAATCCTTGCTATTTCTGCCACAGAAGTCTCCTGAGCCTCTGTGTGCATGCATCTACAGTATCTCTGTCTCTTTATCTGTCTACCTCTATCACTTTCCCCCTCGCCTCTCAAGGGAACTGAGTCCTACATGTGATAGCGCCTTGAGAGAATCAGATTGGCACTTCACGGTTTCTGTGGGTGGGTGTGCTCTGTCTGCCTCAGACACCTATTCAGAGCTTCTTCTTTTTTTTTTCGAATGTTTTGTGGCTGACATGTGACGCAAAAAGGCATCTCTGATCTCTGTGGAGTTTGCCCAGAGCGTAAGCTTGTCACTGCTGAACACATAAATGTTACACTCACAGATACAAATGTGGCGGCTGCTCTGAGGTTTAAAGTAAATTGAAATAAATGCTGGATTCATTACCGCCAGTCCAGACTAAGCTAGGAGAGTGCTGGATTCAGTCATTTAGAAGAAGGTGTGACTTAATTTTATGATAATTCGGTGCATGGTGAAGGTATGGAAAAGGATCATTTCAAGTCACTTGGAAGTCCAAATGAAAATGTGTATTTATGGCAAATGTTAGTGTAATACAAAGGCTCTGAAATTTATTTTTCCTTCATTTTCATGTCTTATTTCATCTGGGCCAAAAGCTTTTTCTGCAGCTTGTTAAAAACCGGTCTTGAAAGTAACGCATCAAACTCATCACTGCTCTTCCAATTTTTGAGAAAATTCCAGCACTTTCCAGACAAAACCAAAAGTGAGATGCAGTTCTTCCTTAAATCAATCAGTACAAGCATCCACACTCAATTTCTGTCATTCTAGGTGATATAAAAGACTTGAATAGTAGTACCTACGTTAACATTCACACACAAGCTAAAAGCAAGCACATTAGGAAATAGATCCCACGTGAGCGTCAGACACTAAACAAATGTAAATGAAAACTTATTGGATTTACTGGCTTGCCGGGCTCATATCATCCTTCAAATTGGCAATATGCTGTTCATAAACCTGGTGACACATTCATGACAAATAGATGTTCTCAGTTACAGATGAATTCATTAGTATGAAAGCCAATATTTGCCCATCTTGTCATAATTATCTGCCGTGACACAGTATTTATTTTAAACAGACACACACACATAACGAGGGGGAAACGCAAGGTAGATTTTCAGCGTGTTTTTGTGTGTCACTCTTGTCTTGTTCAGATGTCTGCAGAAACCAGTAAACACCCACTGTTGGTGCACATTACACTTTGAGGCGGATAAAGTGATGTCCGCTTGAAACTGAAAAGGCTCAAGGTTGGGCCAGTGATTATATTAACCTTAGAGCGGTGCCGTGTCCCATCTGGTCTCACTGCCATTTCACAGCCTCTGGATCTGCGAGTAATAACACAGAGGGTACCTACAGTAAAGAAAGGGGCGCTAAGTGGTCCTACAGTCAAGGGGATCTGAATTGTGGAGGAAAAGACGCAGGAGCTAGCCAGGCCCGCTTACACACATAACCACTTCAGACTGCTGTGGCAAAACTAAATAGAGAAGTGGATTGAAGCGAGAGACTTAAGATCACATCAAATCACTGCTCCCGCATGACATCATGTATGAAAGAAGAGGATTGAGAGTGAAACAAGAGGGAAAAGGCATTCGCAGGTAATACAGGGATGCACGGTGCTGCAGCGGAAATAAAAGCAGCACAGCACTGCTTAAAAGCTCGATAGCAAGCAATTTACAAGCAGATGTGTGACAACCTCCTGTTGTGCAGAGGAGAACATTTAGACTTCCCATGACTGACTCTGAAATATGTCCTGATGAAGCCATTTGAAGATTGACTGGACAACACGTCAAAATCGGAGGCTCAGTTCTTCCCTTTATTTATGTCAGCAAGAGTTTAATTTTACGAGGGAGGTAGACATTATAAGTATTAGATAAGGATTAAACTATAAGTAGTCCTTCAAACTGTCACTATCTTAGAGGTAATTGAAATGTGACTAATAATAAAGGAACATTAAAAAAAAGCCATTGTTCTGCCTTTAAATGTATTTTTACCAGTAAACAGATCAGTCCCCCTGGACCGTTTATGCCCTCTTAACTAAACACAAATTCATGTTAGGCAGCTTTTAAAGTAGCAGCAGCAGCAGTGTAGACGTTTACATAGAAAGACTGCAGAAAACATCAATACAGTTCAATTGAATTCATTTAAAAAAAATGTGGGAAGAATGGAAAACCACCATAAAATAGGTCAGATATTGTGATATCCAGCTGTAGCAGATTTTTTTTATATATGGTCATTTCATGAACCTTTTACAAAATAACATTAATAGATTTAGAAAATCTCTACACATGGGGAACAAAGCTGAATATCTACAATGAGCGACAGTGATCTTCAGGCACTCAGACAGTGTGTTAAAAGCAGTTATAACTCTGTAGTGGACATCACTGCATGGGCACAGAAACACTTCCAAAAACACACGCGATCACTACCCAATTCATCTATTCATCAAAAAATGGAAGTTAAAACTCTTGTGTGTGAAGAAAATCAGATATAAAAAAAGATCAGAAAAATGGTCCAGTGTAGGAGCTCATTTACATTTAGGTGAAACTAGGTTTGAATTTGTTTACATTCTTCTTCGAGCTAAAGCGGAGAGAGCATCAGTCTTATCAGAACACTTGGAGGACCACGCCTTCAAACACGCCCCCTCTGGGTCTTTTCTTTTATATATGCTCCCCCCCCCCCCAAGCTGTTTGTTCTCATTTTTGTGCCCCACCCTCTCTCCTGGTTTTCCACTCCCTTCACTTCTTCACTTCTCATTAGTACATGGGGATCTGCCAGGCCCGGGAGCCGCCTCCAGTCCCCATCGAGGTCTTCCCCAAACGGCAGCTCTATTCTTGATTAAGCCATTCACCTTTATCTACTAAAAAAACCCTGCCCAACCTAAAATAAGGCCCAGCTAGTGAAAGTATGTAAGATAGCATCCATGACTGTGTTGATGGCATACATAACTTAACTGAAGCTCAAGTTATCAATGAAGGAACCATTAATGTTGAGTGGCACAAAAAGATTTTGAAGCAACACAGCACAAAGCAACACAACCAGACAACTCTTTTTTTCCCCAGGGAAAGCGTTGCTTATTTCAGCAAAACAACAACAAATCTCATTTTGCACACATTCAATCACAGCGCTGTGATAAGACAGTCTGGGGTCTGACTGGGGACAGACCTACAAAACGCTGTTGAGGAGATGAAATCCCTTTTCAAGGCATAATAGGATAATGTCTTATTCCCAGCCTTAAAAATTCCTGTATTCCAAATATTGTCTTGTGTTGACAGACTCAAATCTTATAGATTTGAACTATAAAATGTTTTAATTTCAACATTTAATATTTTGTCTTTGTATTAATTTCACATAAAGATGCAGTTTAAAATACTTCAAAATCACTGAATTTTGTTTTTATTTTCATTTTTCACAGCGATCAAACTGTTTTGTTTTTTGTTTTTTAAAGTTGACTAAGTAAAAGCATAATCTCTCATTTTCCACTTCCAAATTCCTGTTTAACCATCGTGTCATGCTTATGCATTGCTGGGATAAAAAGCATCATAAGCTGTCTTCATACAGTAAATCTGAACTTTTATTTTCTGACCATAAAACATATCCAATTAGTCTTATGGTGTAAAGCATGAGCAGCCAATAAGAAAACAGGCAGTTCTGCTTCGCAAGCAAACATAGAGGTCAAAATAAGAGATGCTGCCCCTTTATCTGGCTCCGATAAACTCAACCTGGGCTCATTTCCACATGGCTCATCAGCCATTCAAAGATCCACCAGCCTTTTCTCCATGTCTGTGTGTGCACTCTGGTTAGATGGGGCACTAGCTAATGTGCTCTGCTTTGGCTATAAGCTATGATTCATCCTAGCAGTGCTCCCACATCCCGAGAGGGATGTACCTATTGCCTTTTTATTTCAGATCTTACATAATGCATTCCGTTGAGTGGGGCTTACCCCAGCCACATGGCAGATAACAAGTACTGAAGTCTCTGCCATGACAATCATTACTGCAGTGGAGAACATCAAAGAAGCTAGAGGGGATCATTTGAACTTCTGGGCTGCACATTAAACACAATGCTGTCTAATAAGCCAGCTGTGATTCAGTTTTATAAATGTAAACACCTATTTTGTTTATTTAGTCTTTCATATGATTGAATAGCAGTTTTAAATGTAAGCATTTCAGCAAATCCTTCATTTATAATGCCTCATGCTTCAGGTTTAAATATGCGCGTCCCAGTCAAATTTGCAAGTAATGGATACGGCACCTTATAGGAAGCGGGCTTCACGTAGTGCATTACATTAGCAATGATTCAAGGCCCGATTGCCCTTTACTGTCACGTGCTCCATCATCACCAAATGATCCGCAGACAGAGCATCATGGATACGAGCTGTTTCTTTACCCATGCGCGACTTCGTGTGACCTTCGTTACCTAAAGGACAATGAGCTAAAGAGAAATGAACACGTCCCATCTGGGATGAATGCTGCCCCCTGCTTCTGGCGAAGGCTCACTTTAGGGCACGTGCTGATGGCAATCAAGCCTTAATGGTCTGTCGCTCTGTTAACAGCGGAGTCAAGTGTGACCTCGCTAAACAACGAGCACGGGTAACTCTGCTGCAACAACAACTGAAGCTTCTGTGGAGCTCTGTTAAAAAGGCGCCATTACTGTCAGTCAGTCCCAGGATGTTGGGATTTAATTTGAGTGATGAAAGATTTGAGCATAAATATGACATATTCGCAGTCAGAAGACAATTAAACACTGTCACAACAGAAGGTCGTACATGATTGTACATATATATATCTACAATGTCCTAAAGGATTTCCAAAGTTCAAAGAAAATCAAAAACTATACAAGACTTTCTGTCAGTCTTAACACTGCATAGCCCCTTCTTACATAAAGTTGTTCTCATTACATGGACAAAATGAGGAAGATATAACCTCCAAACCTCTGTGTTACCCCCCTCCTCCCACCTCCCCCGTCCTCCCCCCGACTATCTCCACAGAACATTAATTTCCTCTCGCACTTTCCATCACAGGGTAAGAATTAGCCCGGTCCCTTGTTCAGCTCATTCACTCCCTTCCACAAACCAATCCGAGCGTGTCATGAGCCAGAGAAACCGAGCATCATGCTCGTGATTGACCCTGACCCCCATGTGCCACGTAGTGCCATGGGAGCTAGGGCAGGGAGACTGATAACCTTGTCTGACCCGGGCTCCATGGATCCACCTCAGTGTCACCTTTTGCACAGAACAGAGCGACTGCTGCTGATTCTCTCAAAGATAAAATAGGAGGCAGGAGTACCAGAGATTTAAAAAAAAAGAAAAAAAAGAAGAGAGACAGACGTATGTAGATAAGCGCGACTGAGCCAGGAAACCGCACATCATCTGAAAAACCTCTCAATTTCATCATTTCGGCTTTCATCTTTCTTTTTCAAGCAATATCTTTTATGGTCCATGCACAGCACATGCTGTGATCTCAAGACAGCTGTGTTATGTATTATTAAATCCATGCTGCATGACTTTACAAAAGTGACTGAAATACAAATTTACTTCATAGCTGTCAATTAATGCTCACTTTGAGGTGAATCGTTAGAGCAAGCATTACTTAAAGGGGCCAGTTGTATATGTTTTACAAGGTCTTCTTTGATGTCATTGCAGAAAATTTCCACTCATGTGACATTTTCCACATATCACCAGCTACCAAGAGGCCATTAGAAATAATGGTAGCAACAAAAGGCTCACAGATAGTGTCCAGGTTCCAAACTGTCGAGCCTGTCCCATCTTACCTATTCATCTGACCTGAGTGATTGCTTATCGCTGTTCAGGCCTCCCCCCGTCACTCTGTAATTCTCCTGCTCTTCGCTTGCCCCCGCTTTTGTTCCCACTTTGCAATCAGCATGTGTACTGGCAACCAAATCATGATAGATGGCTGCAAAGTGACAGGCTGAAGAAGCATAACCCTGTCTAGAGAGGTGAACATGATATAGACCACTATAAGGCTAGTCAGTCAGGCTGACCCAGAAGCTTGTCAGGACTAGTGCAAATATATTTGCAGGTTCATTTAAAATGCAAGTACACAGGTTATTTAAATGAATTTATTTGTCATTTATTGTAACTTTTGGGTTAAAAGAGGCAGGGAAATACTGGTCCCTTCAAAAACACACATTACAAATAATTAAAATAAGTCCAGAGTGTATTAACGGTTTGTGGATGCCTGTAGAAATAGATCTATTCCTGACCTGAGTACAGTACATTACATTTTACAAGTAAGACTGAAAGAAGTGAGTATGTGGGTTCTCTGAATCTTAGACTTCAGAGTACCAGCACGATTTTAGAGACCCCTCATGAACACAGATGGCGTGGGTCTACTCAAATATCTGGAAAAGCTGCTGGATTAACAGATCTCTCTCTTGCTGTTTACTCTCCTCCAGACCGGCCACCAGCTCCTGTCAATGTGTCTGTCATGCACCTGCGAGCCGACTCTGCAACTATATCATGGGAAGTTCCAGAGGGGGACATAATAATTGGTTTCTCCATCTCACAGCAGGTAATTCTTAAAACTTCAAATGCAAAAAAAGGAAAGAAAATTAAATTCAAAGCTTCCTTCTTTCTTTCTTTTTTGTTGTTTTAGCCCTTTTGATTTGTAAATAAGCTTTCATCATTTCCTGTTTTTGGTGCCAACATGCCAGCAGATAGACTGGTGAAGTGGTGCATAATAATAACCTGCATATAATTGGTACTGGCTGAATGGAGCATGGCTCTTAGCATGAAGCTAGAATAAAACCTGGTATGCCCAATTTGCAGAGAGAAAACATGAATGCACAGAAGTATGTGACGCTGCCAAAAGTGCATTTTTTTTTTTCATAATGAAAAAATTTCAGGCTTAAAATAGGAAAGCCAGTAAATGCTAACAACGAATGACAGAATGCAATACGCTGCTGTAATCATGTTTACGCTTTACGCAGCTGAAAATATTATGCACCCATTTACTTTGTTTTTCATTCAGTGTGACTGATGGGCTGAACACGACACCCACTCTCCTTCTTCCTCCTGTATAGCAGCTGCATTTGAACACCATCAGCATTCGCCTTCAGTGTCTATGGCAGTTTAATCAGAAGATTATTCATTGTTTACAGACAGCTACATGACTTTTTTCTCTCCCCCCAACAATAAAATCTCTCTGTCAAGCGCGGCCATAGAAATAAATAAGAAGACATTTGGCCTGACGTCACTCTAAGTGCAGATTGTTTGTGAGCGCTGAGATCCCTGCATGTTACTGGAGGAGTAATTCTTTTTTGCTTTAGGTCCTGATTGCTCCAATAGCGTTCGGAGAAGTCAAAGATAAAGTTTGAGATTGTGAAAACTTGTCTCCCGGCACTTGTGGTCTAACTTAATCAGACATCAATTCCTAGTCGAGACCCCATATGGTGAAAATAAAGTGCCAACTGCTAATATGATAAAATACTCAGCATGACTTTCACCAGAACCTGGAATATTTTCTGGTTGGTCACCTCTACCTCACATTGGTTCCCTGATTGTTTTTTTAATGACACTGGAGAGAAATACATTGTTGACTATAGCACTAGCATAAAGAAAAAACCTCATGAGGTGAAACAAAGACTGTCTTACCTTTAGAGCCATTTTGAGGTTGTATTTATGCTATCACTGAATCTACTCTGCTCTTTGCTTTCTGTTTAACCCTGCGATTTCACGCATTAACAATATTGCTAAATATCCAAATCATTTTTTAATGTTTCTGTAATGGTTATTCTACCAGTACTTGCAAGTTCCTTAATCCAAATTCTATTTTTAACGCTTTAATATGATTATTGTGTTTATCCATGAATTTTCTTATTTTTTGTTTTATCAAAAAGCTGGAAAAATAGTAAAGCGCATTATTATTCATTATGTTTTGATTAAGATGCTAATTACATTTATATACCTGCAATCCTGAACAGAAAAATGAGTTTTAGTGGTTAAATGTTAAACTCGATTAATTTCTGACTTGTCAGAGTAGTCACATTTGGTTATGTGCCTAGTAAATAAAAGATTTTTAGTTTTTGGCAGATTTCTAAAACATTTGTGGTATCTTATTTTTATGACTGGTGATCCAATGCATTTTTTAAACAGTGAATATTTTAAAAAAGATTGTACTTTTTTTTGGTCCGAATCTCAAGGTCTTGTTCAAAGAGAATTACTGTGTTTCGCTCTAGAATATATGTATGGTGGGTCTTTACCACAGAGTGTATATTAAGGAGTGACATAAAAACGACCTAAAATCTGCATTCTTTCTAACCATCAGCAAATGGGTTGCTGGTCTTATTTTGCACAACATGATGTTTGGTTTGTAAGTGATAGTGCAAGGAAAACAGATCATAGAGCAGGTTATGCTTTAGGGTGGACCTAACTTTTGATAAATTGTTAAAGGTGAGTGGGCAGCAGAGACACCCCTCATTTGTAATGTCTGGTTTAAAAGAACCAAGAAGGTGCCAGCCTAAATGCTTAGCTCAAGACTTCATTCTATAGTGCTTGCGTTACAATACAAACACTATGTAAACATTTGTTGTGAATTCACGCCAAATAATAGAGAACTGGATTCAATTCACTATCGCTTTGTTTTTCTTCTATTCAAACATTCAGAGGCAGGATGGACACATGCAGCGATTCATCCGGGAGGTCAACACAACCAGCCGTTCTTGCGTTCTTTGGGACCTGGAGGAGGATACAAACTATATCATTCAGGTCCAGTCTATTGGCCTCTATGGCGAGAGTCAAGCCAGCAAGAAGGTCCATTTTCATACCCTTAAGAAGTCAGACCGCTTTCCTTCCAACAGCTCCAACCAAGGTATGGTACTCTGAGACCTTGAGCAAAATTCCTCTAAAAAAAAGGGGGGGGGGGGTGTCTCACAACATGCTATGAGTCATTGAAGCTGTAGGCAGACATGATCAAGATTACTGCTACGCTTACAAATCATTGAGACCTGCATGTCTTCGACATGCTGTGGAAAGAAAAACAAAATGTGGCAAGAGCAGAATTCTTGACAGTTCTGCAAAGAGAACAAAATGATTCTCAAAATGAGATAAATATGTGGATTGCTATTGTGTTTCAAACTGAATACGCTCTTCATTTAGTGTCCGAGGAGCCTTCAATCTTCTAATCAGTCATTAAACGAATTAAACAGAGAAGTACGCGGCTAGGTGTTTGGTATTATTGTGTGCTCCACACAGAACAGCGAAAACGAAAAACAAAAGCAGCAAGTTGTCTGAGGAGATAAGAAAGAAAGGATTCCAAGGCATGATGAAGGTGAAGACTACAATACATCTCCAAGCAGCTTGAATCCTGTAACCAGAGATTAAATCTAATTAATAAGTTTGAGGGCCACAGGACTGCAGCCATCCTATCTGGAGATGGATGCAGAGAAAAACTGACACAAGACTGAATAGAAGTTTAGAATGTGTAGAAGGGAAGACAACCAAACTTTGAAACAGTACAATAAGTCCCTTTGGAGATTACAAAATCTGTCAAAAACTTGTTTAAAGCTAAAAATTATATTTCTCATTTATTGGGAAAATAACAAACTGAATTCATGTTTTTACACCCAAATGTGAGGCGGCACACTCAACCGGATTCTGAGAAGTCGCAACTTAATCAAGCGCAACATTCAACATTCACTAAAACTCATTTTACTGTTCAGAAATTCCAATGAATAACTGTAATTTAGCATCTTAATTTAAAAAATAATATATATATTTTAAATGTTTTCTTACAATTTTTTTTTGTAAAACTGAAAAATTGAACGTTTACAGATGAGAAACAACAATTATTTTTTGGCATTAAAAACATAATTCAGAATAAAGACTCCGTACATACTGCTGGATTAACCATTCCTAAACATAAAATGTGATTTTTGTAATTACCAAAATTTTGGGTAGCTATGGCATAAACCTTACACTGGGTGATTGTGTCAGAATTGTCGATGCAACACCTACTGTGCTTTACCATTTTTTAATCGATTTATTTATTTATTTATGGGTTTTTTTTGCAATTGGTGACACATGGTGGCATAAATGTGTACAGAGTACAATAAAACAAAAAAATCATCAGAGTGTCAGAGAGATCTACTGTGTCACAGCTGCTCTAACAGACCTCTAACATCTTAAAGCACCCATATTGACACGATTCAGAAGTGAGCTCTGAGTCCCAATCTTAACTCAGCCATAAGAAATCACACATTCAACCTGACAAAATACATTCAGGAAGAGTGAACAATCTACCAATCTATCAGATAAGACATGTGGAAGTCTAATTAAGTGCCAGATTCCTGCGATTGGCTTAAACAATCGTTATAAACGATTCGGTTAGGGTGGGCAAGATGCTGTCAAATTTGTCTAAGTGCAGTAGAATTGATAAGTTCACAAGAAGCCACAGCACCAGTTTTGTGCATTATGTAACACATTTGCTTTTAATTTTACACGGTTTGCCACGGGCCTCTTCCCCGAGGCACAGGCAGAAGCAACCCATTACAGGCACTCTTCCCGCTGTTGCACTAAAGCCTCTTCTTACTCCTGAATGCTTTTAAGCACCCTAACACTGAGAATGAAATGCAGTAAAGGTTAGACAAGAGCAAGTAACCAGAAGCTTCCTCTCAGAGCAGCTCTCTTGCAGGTGGGGGGAGTGGGTTTCAAGGTGAGGGGTTTTATTTCTCCTAGAAACCAACACATTATTGACAGAAGCTTCAAGCAGGTCTGCTGCCAAACTGCTCTGAATTTATGCAGCTCTATATCACTCTGGGTGTTCCTGTTCAAACTCTAGAACACCTCATATTCCATGTGTCGGATCAGCTCGCGGGCAGGAGAAAAAATGAAGACCGTGACCTAAAGAGAATAAGTTTAGTATCTCTCAATTTCATACAGCTCAGATGTGGAAAAGGCTATTTGCTTGTTATATACTTCAGAGCAAAGTCCTCTGGTAATCTTCTCCGCAGTACTTCAGCCACGATTGTGGGATGAGCCAAATGCATTAACTCATAGAATAACGGCAACATTGCTCTAGAAACACGCCTGACGCTTCAAAAACTGTTTTGTAATTTTTATAGTCTTGTCAAAGTCGTGAATATACGGAAGTGCTGATGCAAGGGAATCATAAATGTTTCTGTTCGGCTGACACAGGTTGCGTATCATTAGTTAAGCTGGCAAGCCTGGCCAAAGCAAAGAGGAAGAAACTAATTCCTGCTCAGCACACGAGTCTGCTCTCATGCAGGAACTGACATTGCATTCCTTTCCTGTTGCTTTACATTAAGTGTCCAGGAAATTATTTTTTTGGCACTTGTGTTTTTAACTTAAGTTTTCTTTAAGTAAAAAAATTGACCTCGGAAAGCTAAATAACCATCAATATATCTCAATAAATTGCTGAGCAAGAGCAAAGACATGGCCGGTGCAGACGCTTGGAAAAGATTTATTATGCAACATTAATCAGGATTTGTAGCCTCTCGAGTCATCCAACTGGGTCAGAGAAACAGCCCATTCAGTGATGCTCCTCATTTGTAGGATTTTGTTTTGGTGCGTAAAAGACATCAATGTCAGCTTTCCATAAATCTAATGCCGACACTGCTGACTCCTCACGCCCAAGCTTTAAAGTCCAATCACATCAAGTTTCTAGGTGCAACTTTTGTGAACCGCATTACTCAACTTCTCTTTTCTTGTTTGACCCTGTATCAGTATTTATGATTTCAATTTTCTTGTCAAACCTAATTCAGACTGAATTACATTCACACGTGGTGTGACTCACACAAACCATCATACACCAATTGAGGGTGTAGAGTATTGTGATTCTCCAATCAATGACAGCATCCATTCTTACATTTCACCCATGAAAACCTGTCCCAGCTTAACTCTTATAATAAGATCTGCAGGTTGAGCTACAGGAATCCAATGTGACCCATTTTTCACTAAGCATTCACCCACATGTTAAAAACAGAACTAGGCTGTCTGGTGGTCACAGCCCACAACTGGGTTATAAAAAAAAGTTTTCCACATTCAGGAGTGAATGTCTTAATGTTAAAATACGCATATAAAAATATCTGAACACTACAAGGGATCAAGCAGATGAAAAGACAGCAGACTCAGCTAGCTTATTATTTATCACAATATCAATAACAAAAAAGACTCCCCTAAATTTCTGCATATTAACAACAAACAAACAAACAAACAGAAAACGCAGTGTCTGTTATGTTTTTAATTTATAATTTTTTGAAATCTTAATGCGCACTGAGTTCATGTGATATTTTTTGTTGGAGATCTTCCTGCTGACTGTTGTTCCATAAAAGTCATTTTATCCTAGCTGGCTCCAGCACCACAGAGCCATTTCAGAGGTCCTTTGTCACAGCCAAGTGCCTTCTATTGAAACTAAATTGATTTGTGGTATACACCAGACAACCCAGAGTCAGAGCTATGATACATATGAATCAATAGGAGGGTTTTTTTTCTCTCTTTTTTGTGAACAAAGCAATTTTATTAATAATGTGATTACATATTGGTGTATATTATTTACCTGGGCTGGCCAGACTCTGCATCCTCCCATTTTCTATGAAGTATTTCCTGGCAAGATTCAATAAATACATTGGAATAGACTGCAGCACTCCTTTTATAGCATCGATGTCACTTTCCAAAGTCTATTTCAGCTTCATTAGTTTCACAGAAAGCTTGTGTGAGTGTATGTTTATGTGTGTCACCTGTCCTTCAAGAGAAGTAAGCTGTAGTTCTGCCTTTCACTTGATTCCCCTTTCAGTCAAATTTCAACTATACCAAGAAGATATATATATATATATGTATATATATATATATATAGATATAGATATAGATATATATATATAAGAAGAAATGAAGAAATGAGGAATGATTCAAATTTTTACACAGTACTATACATGCATATGCAATTGCAAATTTAAAAAAATTACTTGCACTTGAATGGAATTAATTTTAGTTAGATAAGCTTAGTTTAAATTCCAGTCACATGAATTTGGTTCGCAAAAGATTCAAACTTTCAGACAAAGTTGGGTAAACTAACACGTTTTGATTCAAACACAAAAATCATTCCGTAGCACAGCAACTGAGAAGAAACCGCTGACACCAAGTAACTTCCAATCCACTTCACACGGTGTAACAAAAAGGAAGAGTATTTTCAAAGGATGAAGACTTTGAGCAGTCTAACCTAACTAGGCAGGTGGTCCCCTTAGACACAATTACTGCATGATGCTTCAAAGCAGAGCTTAGCTGTCTCTGCTGAGTCAGAAGCTACACCTATAGGGTCTCCTACTAACAGCAGTGAGACAAAGGCATGCCACACACTGTCTAATAGCTTCATTATGATTCATACTTGGGCTTATCTCTATCTGCATTCAGTGATTTATATAAGGTTAAAGGCTATTACTCTAGAATATTATGCAACCAAAATAGCTGCAAAGAAATACTCTTATTATTATTATTATTACTATGTAAGTATAAGCATTATAAGTATATGCTTATTATGACTTTCATGGGGGCAACATGCATGACAAAAGCTGGGGCACAAGCTTGTTTATCACTATGTTACATCTGTTATTGCGAACTGAAGAGGCTGTTTTCTATAACTCAGCTGCTCAACGGCATGGGGCATCCTTTGTCACATTTGCTATATTACAATGTTCATGTGTTTGGGCAACACGTCCAAACTACAAGCGGGACAATTCAACTTTTGAACTTTTTGGGAAACATGGCTGCAACAAAAATTGTATTTACTTTCATTGTGATAATCAGTTAATAAGTCCGATCTTGAAGCAAACTTTTTCAGTGGAAAAACTTTTAAAGGAGCAATGCAGCCTAAAATAAAATTGCTCATTCTAAAGTAAACATTATGAAAGACTTCAATGATGCACCATTGTGGCATCAGCACAGAATCCCTGGTGTGTTGTCGCAGTTCACAGCCACAGCCAACATCTCGGGATTAGGGGGCGAGCAGAAGCAGGGTCGACTAATTATCTCTGCACAAATTATTTGGTGTACAGGAGGCAGCGAAATCTACTCATTCCTCTTTAGCACAAATTCACACAGCATATATGAGTCTGCCACCAACATAAAAAATTTATGAAACAACACATGGAAATGTTATTCAGATCTTTGTGTTATTACAGCATCATGTTTCTGCATATATAAGCCAATGATCCAAAGGGTAATGACCACTCACATCGAACAAATAAACAAGTCTTATTTTACAACACTTAAAAGATCTGGTGCCAATATCTTGGTGTCAGATACATTAGTAACCTGAGTTGTTTTGGTGGCAGAAGAAGGAGACATACAAGGTTATAATGGTTAGGTTTATCAGTGTAGTATATGCACACTATACAGCCTGTACCAGTGTGCTCTTGCAAGTGAAGTTTGATCATTAGATCAACTAAAAAACTTCTAAAAGGAACGAGAAGTTCAGTGGAGAAGTAAGAAGTCTCACAGATTGCATTCATCTCTGAAGCCGGTCTTTGATGTACCGTCATCAACCCAACGCTTCCACCAGAAGTCTCTCTACGCACAGACCCGGCTACGTTTTCAGAAGTATCTTGCAGTGTAGACACCAAGCCTTCCTACATATAAATGTTGAGTCCAAAGTAAGGTTCAGAACTTTTTCATCAGATTGGGATATCAGCTGCAACTCCTATCTCTCTCACATAGCACACAGCAAAAGACCATCACACTCACGAGGTTGCTGATTGGGTAGTCTTGAGGAGGCGTAACACAGGCCTCAGTACTGGACATACACTCGATATTTCACTCATACTAAAGTTTGGATAAAGCTGAATGAGTGTTTTTGTTTTTTGTGGCATAGGTTTACAACCAGAGCTGGCAGCAATCCTGGGTGCTATGACAGTTTTTCCACCACAACTTAACAAGATATTGGTATCCATGGGAACAAAATGATGGAAGTTGATGCTAAGAAAAAAAAAGAAGAAAAAAAAGGGGAAAAAGTTAATTTATCATGATTTTTGCTTTAATCCCTTCAAATATCCAGTCATCTGTAATTTTACATGTAGTTCCAAGTCTTTTTGGCAAATTAGCATCCTGCTTTTCTCTTTAATTTGTGGTTGATTTTGACGATGTACTCCTACTTCTGCCCTCTCGCCGCTGACATCCTCACACTATCAAGATGGGGGAAAATGTGACACTCCAATTGACCCAACTATCTGACTGTTTTTATGCGAAGAGAGCTGAGTGTCTGGCATTTGAAGCCAGTTTCTTGACAACTTGATTCCATAAAAGAGGCAATTGGGAAGAGTGGGGCTCTGGAAGAGTTCCATCCATACGAGCTGAGAGGCAGTTTGGAAAGTTTCTAGTCAATCCACTTAAAGGAGGATTAATGTTACAAGATTGATGTGTGGGAATGCCCACCAAAACTACTGTAGTTCTGTTAAATGGCATAACTGTCATGAAGGGTAGAGAAAGTATACATTTTTGTCAATCCGTGCAGACACAAAGTGAGTTTGATTCATATTATAAAGCAGACAGACTCTCTCAGACTGTGCCAGACTATTATTTCTACTCCATAAAATGTCCCAGTGGATTGTATTTAAATGCGCAGTGCCTCTTAGAGTTCATATTTAGTGTTCTGATGTGCTCTGTCTGTCCTCTCTCCAAGATGACCCCACTGTGCAGGGACTGGACAAGTCTCGACATCTACAAACTGGAGAGATGATCATAATTGTCGTGGTCTTGGTCATGTGGGCAGGTAAGTTTGTAGATTTCATTCAATTAAAAAAAAAGAAAGAATGAAGAAAAGAAAGAAGGACCAATAAGCAGGAAGAGGGGGGAATAAATATTCAGTGTGAAGCTCACTCAGGATCACTTTAGTCACAATAATAATTCTAATGTGTGCTTTGTACGATGACAGCAACATCACTCCTCCTTGCACCCACCATACAAAACAGAGCATCAGTAAAAACTGGCGGGACACTGATGAAGTAAGAAAAAACATAAAACAAAGAATCCTGAATCAGATTCAGGATCAGCTGATTTAGTATGAGACTACTTCTTATATTCAGGTATCATTAGTCTGACAGGAGATTGAGTACTGTCTAAAATGCAAATGTTACAGCAGTTGTTTTAAGTTAAATGAAAGCTCTGCAAAAAAAAAAGTCAGAACTATAATGGGACAGTTTTTTCACAGTAGGTAAAACCTGCGGCACAGCAATCAAGTTTAAGCTAAAGTACAAAAAAATGCAAGTGGGTCTGTCTGTAAACTAAATCTGACGACTGCGCAGCAGTGTCAAACCAACATCACACTTTTCTGAGCATTCTCGTCTTCTGGGGTTCTCCTTTGAAGTAGTGCGATGATTAATGAAGTGTTGAGGCATAATGAGAAGTGGCGTATCTGTCAGGCAGCTAGGAGCAGGGCTTCCCACCCACGAGGACCAGAGTGAGATGTTAAATAATACTAATGAGAGAAACCAAGGTAACGCGGAAGCTGTGAAGAGCGGGAGTGAAAGACAAGAAGCAACCCGTTTGGCATATTCATAATGGACTCCACATTTGTTATCCGTCAAGCTTAATGTCGGATTTACCTGATCCTCTTTGAATTTATTCATTTAGAGTTAAAACTTAAGACACTGCTCAAAGAAATCAAATCAAATAATAGGGAATAATTGATTCTGTCAGTGTAACACAAAGTCAGCTACACTTTAGGAATATCAATCAGTGCAGTTTGGAGCGGAAACCATCGTGAATCCAACCTGACCGAAGAAGCTTCTCGGATGAAAGCTGAAACGTCTTCAAGCAACTTAAAGAAGTCCAGACGCTTTTCTTTCTAAGCTCCTTAGACTACGATGACCTGGATGACTGAGAACCTTCACAGATATATAACCTGACCAATCTTTCTCTAGCTTTGCTTTTTGCTCGTGGAGTGAGCTGGGTTCTAGTGGCAGTTATGCCAGTTGAGCTGGATGGTGCTGGTCAGTGAGCACAGGTCACTAAAGGACACTGGGCCCTTTAGTGGGAGTCTATTCGTGACAGTTTGGTCAAATTCCTGCACATGAGATCATTTTGAAGCGCTCTGGCAGCGCTCCTCCAGCTCCTCCTTGCACAGAGGAGCAGATACAAGTCCCACTGTTGGGTTGATGCCCTTCCACAGCGCTGTAACTGTAGAAGGGCATCAATCTTTATGTAACTATCCATGTTTTGATAACTCATTCACACACTTTTGAGACTGCTGGGAGGCACAGCAAAGCTTCTTGTGACAGCATGTGTAAGTGTGTGATCCTAGAGATTCTGGACTACCTGTGCAACCCTGAATGGGCTTCTGGGATTGTCTCATGCTACCAGAAGTGACAAGCACACTAACAAAAAGAAAAACTAGAGAAAAATCAGTCAAGAAGGAGAAGGAGAGAGCAATGGTCTGTGACCACCACCTGCAAAACCTTTTTAGGGGCTGTCTTGGGGTTTCCTCTCCAGTGCACCTGTTGTCACTTTCATTTGCACCGAAGCAGCTGAGATGGATTCATAACAGTTTAAACTTACTAACGAGAAATTAATGTTCTAACATTTAACTGTCTGTCTTATATTGTGATGATCAAGTGCTTCTTTAATTTTTGGAGCAGTGTGGTATAACTAAGTGATTTTTAATATAGTGCTAATCTTTTCTGCTATTCTGTTTAAGATTTCAATGTACTAACTTAGTCCTGACTAAACCATACTTAAAGTGTAAAGAAAACAGCAATCAGACATACAAAGCTGTGTAGCTGAAGTTTTTGTGGATACTCTCATTCTCCACTTCCGCAAACGCCTTTGTAATTCTACGACAAAACAATGAGGATAGATGCAGAAGTACCCACTCGTACCTTTCTGCAGAGGGAATGACGTGGCTGCAATGCAGGAGACGACTTACATGATGCATGAATAATAATTTAACGAATGCGTCTCAGAACAGCTCTGTAACTCTCATTACCAGGACTGTATATCACTTTCTGAATATTTAATAAAAGCGCCCCCATAAAAATTCATGACCTCAGTGAAGCAAGGAAGATAATTGAGAATATACAGTACTTATCCAAATTGGAGGCAAATCTGCATCTGGCAGATTTAGCAGTGAAAGAAAGCAAAGAGTATAGTGAATGACTCTCCTCCAAGCTTTGAGATAAAGGCGCAGCCGTCACCCTCCCGTGGGAACAAAATTCCATTATCCACATGGCATTTCAGCATGTGCTGTTAGAGGAATTGGTGACATGACAGTGATTGACAGCTGCCTCACGACTGAATTCCTATCCTCTTTTGTGTTTTGTTGCAAATGTGCCCCTGTCTCACCTCCTGGCAGCTGTTATTGCCCTATTCTGCCGGCAGTATGACATCATTAAGGACAACGACTCCAGCAACAATAAGGAGAAGGCCAAGCCGTCGTCAGAAAGAAGCACGCCAGAGCACCACAGTGGAGGACTGCTAAGGAGCAAGGTGAAGTCTCAGGACTGAGGCCACACAGAGACGGAAATATTTGAATTCGGTTCTTGTTAAGCTTCACACCAGCCTCAAACAGCTGTATATATACATCCAAGTAAAGTCTCTCTATACACACCATATGTATTGCTATTTCATATTCCACTGCTATGACAAAAGTTTATTTTCTCTCACTCTCTTGACATACTAGTTGAGCTGAAACTTTCCCTGAGTTGATGGCTGAAGTAATACACTGTACGCTATCACAAATCTGATCTGAGTCACACCAATCTAATAAATTTCCACTGGAGGAACAAAATCATCCATTTTTCAGTAGGCAACTGTCCAATATTTACACATATAAAAATGTACAAACCTGAGACTATACTGGTCATTAAAAGTGCAGATTAAGTCCCTTGTCTTGAACAATACGTAGATAAAGCACCGGCAGAGCCTTAAAGAAGCATCAGACTGGAGTGGATAGATTAATGCAGAGCCCACGACCAATCAATTATCAAGGTCACTTACACTGAGAATTTTGACCTCAAGCAAAAATGTAACATTGCTAGACACTGAGTTCTCTCATCCTTATTAGGTAGTTGTCAGACACCTTGGATCAGTTTTCTCTTCTTAGATTTGGTGACTAGCACACTTGGTTTAACTTGAACCCAATAAATGTCTTAAATCATTTATTACTGAGACAGTGACAGCATACAGTTTGCTCCTTAAAGACAGAGTGGGGCCACATTTTGTCATTTCTTTGAAAAAGCAGAAAATTAACAATTCATCAACTGATGTAACTTGGAAGTACATGTTTAAAGTATTTTACATGCAAAATAAATTTTGACATTTCTTGATATTGATCAATCATTGGAGCTATAACTATATATTATTAAAATTAGTTGTTTTGTATAAGACGGTGCAACTTGAGTAAGCTAGCAGTGGCTTGCAACATATGAGCCAACACTGTCCAAACAAAATACAAAAGTATCAAAAGTATCAAGTTCAACAAAAGATAGAGCTGAATAGTTTAGTTTGTTTAGCCTCATGGCTGCTACTTTATTTCCTAAGGTGTTGCCATAGCTGATGGCAAATGTATTAACCACTACACCTAAAGCACAGTAAGGCTTTCACACTCCACGTTTAATGGCTCTGTTAAATTCTGAGATCAAGGCATCCATGTGAGCAGTGACTAATACTTATTTGTATTTTGTTTTTGCAGTTTCACCCTTCTGTGCCATCAATCAACATCATTGAAGTTTGAGAAGAAGAAAGCCAAACTTAAAATCCCATCTCTTCTACCATCAAAGCGTTTCGACCTTTCTCCCTGACGAGGGGGATGAAAGTAGAGAAAAGGAGAGAAATATACAAGGCTTCTGTTGGTCATCAGCAAAGAAAAAAAAAGTGTTGACAAAATACCTGCATGCACCCAGTATTTGTAGGAAAATGCAACACAAACCGACAGACACACTCCGAATGCCATCCAGTAATCCTATAGAAATCCACAAATGCCTACACACAGAAACACCAGAGAGTAAGTACAACAGAATTCTACTCCTGCGGGTTCATTGTACATAGATTAATGTTAACCCATGGTGCAGTTAACATTGATGTCTTTGCCAGGTGCTTGGTATATTATTGCAATACAATACACACAATACGACGTATAATCTCTGGGAAGCCTGTCTTAGTGACTTTAAATACGCAGTGTATTTTTGATATTGGCATGTGCAATTAGACACCACGTTCACACGTTATAGACAAGTGCAAATAGTATTAAAAACTGCCTGGTCACTAATGTATATTATTTTCTGAATACAGTCAGTAGACTAATAAGGCGAGAAAGCAAATACATTAATCTAAAATTAATTTGCTACATTTCTTAGTTGTTGTTTTTTAACCTAATATTACAGTTGAACTGCCCTGGTCTGGATGTTTTTCTTCATACATCATGTAAAACAGATATCTCTGTACATACTTCATCCATTTCCTAATAAAGTTGCATGCAAGTTATTTGCGTGTAGAATAGCCTTCAATGTGCATTCTAAGCTAGATGCCCCAAAATAGGGAAATAAACATGATTGCAGTACAATTAAGCTCTTAATGTTTTTATTCTTCTATTTTATCTGCTTTTAGAAAAAGGCACTGTCATTTATCATCCAGTGTTTTATTTCACATCTTGTACATCTTCTGCAAATTGTATTTTCTAAAGTGTAAAATAAAGCTTCTTTTGAAACTCCCATTACTAAATTGCAGCTAATGTAATAAACTTTCTCTCACCGAAAGGCATAAATCACTTTAACGTTGCACAAATTGCACTCTGACATATAAAAAGAACGTCAAATGTTACAAAGGTGCATGGTGTACATTAAGCGGGAGTGAGACTTACACCAGGAAAGTGCATTTCATGCACAAATTGCTTGGCAAGCCCCCTCACAAAAACGTGTTTTAATCCAAGTAATACTCTCCAAGAGCTACAAATTAGCCTGTTAATGATGTGGTGGCCAAAATCTAAACTAGGTTTCTTCACTTCCAGGTATAAAATGTGCACAATGCTTAAAAATTGACAGATTAATTTCTATCTTGTCACAGCAGTTTTTCTGATACAACATAAAAGCTCTTTGTGGCTGGTTTCTTACCAAAACGCTACATAAATAAATTTTACTTACTTAATTTTACTTACTAACTTTTGGAATATGCTGGAGAAGTAAAACAAATACAAAAAACATTAAAAAAAGAATCAATAAATAAAAATCTCATCAGTAAAAACTTACTATTTTACAGGTTCTAAACCTTTGCCAAACCTTTGTCACTTAACTTTCTGTTTGAGTTTGTGGTTACACACTGTTTTGTTTTTTGTTGTTTTTTTCCCCCCAATAGGTTTAAGGACCAGAGGAAAGATCACGATACAGCTGGGACAGTGATATCATGTACTGTTATGGGTACTCACAGGGACTTGGTGGAGATAAAGTCATGTCTTGTTAAAGCTCTCCAAATCAGCATGAGAAATGGCTGTGCTTAAGCTCTTCTTTGAAGTAATAAGACAAACACTCTATAAAAATCTCTAGACTAATGTCATACAAACCGTATATTACATTCATATAGCAAACAAAGCATTACCATTCAGGGATGTTTTTATTCACTGATCAAAGTGAAAAAAAAAACCAGAGCCAACACTGACTGAAAAACTGAAGTTATTTTAATGGCCACTGGAATTTAGCTTCAAAGCAAAATTGTCTGTTACTCAACACATGTAAACATGTTTAAAGATACAAAAATCGAACTTTTTTGACTCATTTAAAATGTACTAAGCTATGCATTGTTAGCACTGTGACCACTTTTACTGACACGTCGATGCTAACACATGCAACTGTTTCTGCGAGGCTAGCTTCTGCTAGACTTAAATTTTTCTTGGACTCTGGTGGTGTTGGTAGATTTCAGAGTAAGTTTATTAGCAAATATTTGATAAACAACATGGTATTTTTCACTTATAACTTTTTCAGCAAGCACCTGTGCCATGCGTCCAAGTAGTCTATGCAACTTTCTTACCAAGCTAGCCAGAATTAGCTGATATCAAAATATGGTCACTTCATAGGACTAAAGCTGAGGCTTCAAAATTCAGGCTTCTAAACCAATGAATGAATGATTGCCCTGTTCAATCTATGGTACAAACATCTGAATGCACATAAATACCTATATTTGCTGCTAATAATAAACAATCTACTTGCTTAAAATGGTCAATATTTACACGTTAAAATAGCTCAGAACAGTTGGTTAGTGCACCAGCAGCTGCTGCATTCATTTATAATGAGCCTTTAGTTATGAGACTGTCTGCTGCGGTGCTTTAGAGAACAATGAGCCATTTGATCTAGCCTTTAAACTAGAATGTTCCTAATCAAAAATGTAATTACACTAAAGTATCTAAGAATACAGCGCATCTTAAAATAGAAAGAGATTACAGTGTCCTGGGGATTAATAGGTAATATTGTATTCCCTCTTAACTCACTGTCCGTGCAGCACAGCAGACAATTTTTATTAGTTGTCCAGGTGATTTATGGGCTGTTAGGGCCAAGTGGTTAGATTTTAGATGTGATTCAGAGATCCAGGGATATGGTGAAGCTATAAATAAATAAAATCTATAAAAAAAAAAGGGTTTGCATTGGAGTCTACCTTCATTATTGTATTGCTTGGCCCCATCTTTCCAATATTAGCTTTCTCCTGTCTGTCAGTATTGGAGCCAAAATAGATAGGCAATGACGATATATAGAAAGACATTTATTGCAAGCTCACTGCAAGTTATTACAGTTTATATTGTGTGTTCTAAAATTCCAGTTTTATAAATATATTCATATTGGCCCCACATGCATATACGTGAATATGAAAAGACTGATGGTTCACAGGCACTGAAGAGCCAGCACATCCATATATATATAACTACATCAGTAAATGTGCTAAAAATGAAATGCAGGTTATGGCCCTCCCTATGATAACAATCTCAACTGCAGTGAAGTGTCAGCCTATCTGACCTCCACAAGCTGGTCTCTCCGGAGTCTCAGTATCAAATGGTACAACTATTACATACACAATATTAAGCCATTAGAGCAGGGCAGAGCACCTTATCAGTCACTAATTAGCCATCACAAAATTGTGTTAAATAGGCTATTAGCAATCAATTACACACTTATGAATACTAAATGAGCTGTTCATTGCCATATCCCGGGACACAAAGGACAAATATGACATTGGTAATCAACATATCCCTCGAAAGTTAAACAGTAATTTCAAATTTAGAATGACTGTTTAACTACGTCAAGTGTAATATTTTGTCCCGCGGAGCTAAATGAAAATAAGCCTTTTTCTTTCCCCATCATACGTGACCTTAATTTAATGTCTATGTCCAGAGGTGATTTGGATTACCACTCGTGAAGCAAAACAATGACAAAGCTATTTATTGCTGCTATAAAAAAATAACTGGTGATGGTACTGAATATTCTTACTCTTGCGATTTCTTTTCATGCACTAGGGTTTAATTGACTGCTGCAGACTTTGCTGACATGACATGCAGGTGAGCTCTGCTTCGTCACGCAGTGAGCTGAGAGCAGTTTAAGTGGAAAGATTTATGCACTCCAGTATAATCAACAAAACAAGGCCTGTGCTGCATCAACCCCAGTTTACACATATGTAATGGAAGCAGAAGCAGCACACTAACAATGCTGTTGTTGTCAGTGTGACAATACAATGAAATAACACAGTGTGCCTTTTTAGTCTCTAGTGAGTTCTCTGAAAACATCAAAGTGGAGATTTTCTGTCACTTTTCTTTGTTACTTGTGACAAGCTGATCTTCTTTCTGAGGGTGGGCCGGGTACTCCACACTCTTTGTTCACAGAGTCAGTGATTTCTGTCACACAACAGGTCTGTCATACAGCATTTTCATCATAGTGAAGTTTTCTCTGAAATGTTTAACTCTTCTGATCTAAAGTAGAAGACAGGCCTTCTTTGATCTCATGAATCTGATTAGTCAGTTCTCTATACACTGATCAAACATAACATTCTGACCACTGACAGGGGAAGTGAATAACACTGATTCGCTCTTCATCATTGCACTTGTTAGTGGGTGGGATATATTAGGGATCAATTGAACATTTTGTCCCCAAAGCTGATTTGTTAGAAGCAGGAAAAATGGGCAGGTATAAGGATTAATGTTTGATGATCAGATGACTGGATGGGATTTTCCCATCTTCCTGATCTGCAGTAGTCAGGATCTATTAAAAGTGGTCCAAGGAAGTAACAGTGGTGAACCTACGATGAGGTCATGGGTGGCCAAGGCTCACTGATGTACTGTACTTGAGGAACGAAGGTAGGCTCGCCTGCTGCTTCCAGATCCAGCAGGCGAGCTACTGAAGCTGAAATTCACAATTGACAATTCCCGACCCATGTCCATAACTGAAAACGCCAATAATGAGCACATGAGCAACAGAACTGGACCACGGACCAATGGAAGGAAGTGGTGTGGTCGGATGAATCATGTCTTCTCTTGCATTACATGCATGGCCAGATGCATGTAGGTCACTTACCTGCGAAACACCTGGCACCACACATTACTTTGACACATACCATCTACTGGAGGATTGCTGCAGACCATGTAAACCCTTTCGTGGAAATGCTATTTCCTGATAGCGGTGGCCTCTTTCAGCAGGATAATGAGCCCTGACACAAAGCAAAATGGTTCAGGAATGGTTTTAGGAGCAAAACGGTGAGTTTGAGGTGTTGATTTGACCTCCAAATTCCCCCGATTACAATACAATTGAACATCTGTGGGATGTGCTGGACAGACAAGTACAATCCATGGGAGGCCCACCTTGCAACTTTTAGAACTTAAAGAATCTGTTGCTAACATCTTGGTACCACAGCACAGCTTCAGGGGTTTAGCAGAGTCCATGCCTAGATGAGTCAGGGCTGAGTCAGAGCTTCTGCCATGAATCTCTAATATTTTAATCCCGAAACGTGATTGATTATTATCTTAAACACATATTTTTTTTAAACCACTTTGTGTCAGAGCTGATTCTCATTCCCACTTCTGCACACAGTCTGATAATGAGATTGGAGGCACCCTACTGCGATGCATCCTTGGAAATGAAAATATTTGCCAACCATAATTAATTGGTCTAAACAAACACTCAGATAGCTGACAGAAACACAAGCCCACAGAGCTGATCAGATTGGGATTTTTAAACGTGTGATAAAAGCCCTTGACACTTCAGTGAACTGTTCAGATGAGCTTGTACAGAAATATTCATTCTTTAAAGGCTTTCTCAGAAGTGTGATCATTCTTCATTCAATTAAAAGAAATAAATTGTTAAAAATCTGCAGTAATGTGCAAAAGCCTTGAGCCACCTCCTCATTTCTATATATTTTGATAGGAAAATATTTATTGAAATACGCAAACACAAAGGGAAATAATCCATAAAGTGTTTGAACAATTCTAATAAACTTGAAAGTCAATATTTGGCATGACTACCCTTATTCATCAACACAGCCTGAGCTCTTTTAGACAAACTTTCTTGTAATTTCTTTAAGTAGTCTTCAGGAATAGTTCTCCAGACTTCTCAAGGACATTCCATTCTCCATCAATTCATCCATTTTCCAACAAATTTCCCACGTGTTGGACTAATAAAGTTTATCTTATCTTATCCAGACAATCCCACATTGCTTCAATAACATTGAGGTCCACTGATTTTCAGTGCAGTTCTTGTGCAATATGGCATACTTCTGCATTTTCTTCTTGTTTCCCTTCCTTTATGAATTTCTCCTTGACAGCCACTGTTCCAATGAAAGCATTTATGCTGAGACAAAAGAGCAGAAGGATCAACTGAAGGGTCAGATGCATCTCTCGGGTCCTGTGTCAAATCTTTGCTGTATTTTCCCCACCGATTTTTTAAGGACATAACTCTTTGTTATTCACCTTTCTGGTGCAAATAAATGAGGAGTGTATATTATTGTTTACACTTACATTTATAAAATCTACTATACTAATCTATACTTTTATTAACATTTCACAGCATTTGTGCTGCAGTTCACCTGATTTTGTTTATAATGTTGTATATTGCGTTATCATCACTGACAATCAAACATAGGTGGCACCGTATTTGTGTTATGTTGGGTATGGTGCAATATTTTAAATGACTTTCATGTCAATTTTGGAACATATAATCTATAAATCCAACACAACTTAAGGTGAAAGAGCTGCAGAGGTCTGTGAACACAGTATCAAAACCAGCAACATCAATAGAAGGTGAGGTTTTACAGTTACAGTGGGGCAAAAAAGTATTTAGTCAGCCACCGATTGTGCAAGTTCCCCCACCTAAAATGATGACAGAGGTCAGTAATTTGCACCAGAGGTACACTTCAACTGTGAGAGACAGAATGTGAAAAAAAAAAAATCCATGAATCCACATGGTAGGATTTGTAAAGAATTTATTCGTAAATCAGGGTGGAAAATAAGTATTTGGTCAATAACAAAAATACAACTCAATACTTTGTAACATAACCTTTGTTGGCAATAACAGAGGTCAAACGTTTACTATAGGTCTTTACCAGGTTTGCACACACAGTAGCTGGTATTTTGGCCCATTCCTCCATGCAGATCTTCTCGAGAGCAGTGATGTTTTGGGGCTGTCGCCGAGCAACACGGACTTTCAACTCCCGCCACAGATTTTCTATGGGGTTGAGGTCTGGAGACTGGCTAGGCCACCCCAGGACCTTCAAATGCTTCTTACGGAGCCACTCCTTTGTTGCCCAGGCGGTGTGTTTTGGATCATTGTCATGTTGGAAGACCCAGCCTCGTTTCATCTTCAAAGTTCTCACTGATGGAAGGAGGTTTTGGCTCAAAATCTCACGATACATGGCCCCATTCATTCTGTCCTTAACACGGATCAGTCGTCCTGTCCCCTTGGCAGAAAAACAGCCCCATAGCATGATGTTTCCACCCCCATGCTTCACAGTAGGTATGGTGTTCTTGGGATGCAACTCGGTATTCTTCTTCCTCCAAACACGACGAGTTGAGTTTATACCAAAAAGTTCTACTTTGGTTTCATCTGACCACATGACATTCTCCCAATCCTCTGCTGTATCATCCATGTGCTCTCTGGCAAACTTCAGACGGGCCTGGACATGCACTGGCTTCAGCAGCGGAACACGTCTGGCACTGCGGGATTTGATTCCCTGCCGTTGTAGTGTGTTACTGATGGTGACCTTTGTTACTTTGGTCCCAGCTCTCTGCAGGTCATTCACCAGGTCCCCCCGTGTGGTTCTGGGATCTTTGCTCACCGTTCTCATGATCATTTTGACCCCACGGGATGAGATCTTGCGTGGAGCCCCAGATCGAGGGAGATTATCAGTGGTCTTGTATGTCTTCCATTTTCTGATGATTGCTCCCACAGCTGATTTTTTCACACCAAGCTGCTTGCCTATTGTAGATTCACTCTTCCCAGTCTGGTGCAGGTCTACAATACTTTTCCTGGTGTCCTTCGAAAGCTCTTTGGTCTTGGCCATGGCGGAGTTTGGAGTCTGACTGTTTGAGGCTGTGGACAGGTGTCTTTTATACAGATGATGAGTTCAAACAGGTGCCATTCATACAGGTAACGAGTGGGGGACAGAAAAGCTTCTTACAGAAGACGTTACAGGTCTGTGAGAGCCAGAGATTTTCCATGTTTGAGGTGACCAAATACTTATTTTCCACCCTGATTTACGAATAAATTCTTTACAAATCCTACCATGTGAATTCATGGATTTTTTTTTCACATTCTGTCTCTCACAGTTGAAGTGTACCTCTGGTGCAAATTACTGACCTCTGTCATCATTTTAAGTGGGGGAACTTGCACAATCGGTGGCTGACTAAATACTTTTTTGCCCCACTGTATACGCTAGACTGAAGAGTTTCCAGCCAGAGGAAGATTAGAAGTTAGATAAATATACATGTACTTTCCTTAAAGTCCTTCTTTGAATATTATCAGGGGTCACAAATCATTCTATCCATGCATGCAGTATTTAAAACAATTTTCACCTGAGTTTGTACTTTAAATGGCCGTGTAAATGACACTACACAGGCATTTTTATTGATAGCCAAGAAGAATCACCAGACACTACAAATGGTGTGCATTTTTTTAAACCTTTAATCAGGCAACAGCGGTCGACAGAATTTAGAGACATATTGATCAGACAGCCAAAGTGCACGTCCTTGGTTGTGATTGACCAGTAAACTGGGAAATGTTTGAGAAAAGTACAGATTGAATAAAATACTGTGGACAGTTTAGCAGAAAGAGCTAAATCAATAAAGACAAAGCAAACTGAAATGTTTGATTTTGAGCTGTTTGTCTGCAAACCGAACAGCTATTTTAAAGCTTCTTTTCTGAAGATTTTTTAAAACTTCAAGTTCAGAATCATTTTGATATTCTGGTAGTGTCCAAACAGGATCGTAGAAATTAAACAGCACGACAGAAGGCTTCTAGTTTAATAAAACACAGGCTTCTGTGGACTGGTTTCTTAATCCTGTAATTAAAATGACATTTCAGCAAAATGCAGAGTTTGTACAAAGTCCTTTATTATGCATAAATATGTAACAAACCATAACAGCCTCAAAATTCTGTACACAATTTTACACAGATTAGGACACCTGCTTGTGAATCATACACAAACTGCTATTAACATAATATCACAACACTGCTGGAAACCCACTATTTGCATAGATAGAAAATAAGCACCTTGGTAAAGTAAATTCATACTGTAAACGTCAGTGTTTATTTGGGGTTAAGAAGTACAGTAGGTTTTCTGAGAGTACTTGGCTTCCCCAGTCGAAACTCTTTCTCATTTTTTAAAAACCTAACAGCCTAAAATGCTTTCTGGGCTCAGAACCTCACAGGGTGATTTGTATTCAGTGCACATAAGACTCAGTTTGGCATGCTGTACCTCCAAGTGCTAGTTTCTCTCTCTTCACTCCCAAAGACAAAAGTCTCAGCTGTGCCAAAGAACCGCATCCAGTCAAGATTTGCTGGGAATCTGCCACATTGATGGCTTGCTGTTTCCAGTATACTAGCTACATGAAACAATACTCAGAGGAGCCTGATGGAATTATCTGCGTCATAATGTTATTAATCCAGGACTTTCTTCTTCTTACATTAGATTACTTTTTATGTTTTATTAATTTACAAATAATAATTTAGCTTTAAGCCTATACAGTACCACAATTTCACCTGGACGTTTTTTGGGACTTTAACACCATGACCATAGAGAAACTGTACAACAAAACCTGCCCATGCACTTTCTCTCATGTCTTTGGCCACTCGTGGATTAATTGTGCTGTGCAGGCAGTAACAGAGCTTTGAACGGCTGTTATTTCCTACGTGCCAAAAGTCACTAGCTTATCACTTTAACAACATTACAGTGCAAATAAAACTTAAAGTGTTTCGAGAATGAGTGTACATGATGTGCTCTGTCCTTATTACAACGCCCAGGACAACATTTCGTATTTAAACTGAGCTCACTACTACATTAATGATTACTACAATGTCATTTAGAAATATTAAGAGTGGTACATTAAAGATCATGGCACATTATCATGGTTAATGTGCCATTTTTTTTTTAAAACTATGCAACCTGTTTTTGCTATAACTGCTGCAGCATAAAGTAAAATAAAGGTTTAAAACCATAAAAAAAATGTTCCCAATATCTTTAATAGTATGTTTTAGTAGTACGTCTGTTTCTAAATTACCTGAGGTGTAAATGTAATACATTATCATAATTTAATATTATTATTATTATCCGGCTCCACAGGTTGAAACTATTGGGGGTTTTTTTTTAAACGGCAGATTTCACAGATTTCGCAGCTCTTGGACAGCAGCCAATCTTAAAATATCTAACGGCACTGAATCAGCAGACACATCCACACAGGAATCCATCAGTCAATCAATGACGGGTCTGAAAAAGGTGAGTACAGATCATTTGTGCATTACAGCATCGCACTGGCAGCGCACTCTGCTGACCTCCAAATTCACAGTCAATACTAAAGTGAACACATCGCTTCCTAGACCATCCTTGACATGACACAGGGCATTTCTGTTATCCATACTAAATAGTTTCGCTTTAAAATTTGTAATAGAGTTGGTATTTCAGACAGTCAGGAATGAAACAGTGTAATTAAGCCTCATGTCGTAACCTGATAAGCCATCCAATTATTCTGCAGCGGGTGTCATGACAACAATACGGAGCTCCCTGCTACCTCCCACCTACCACCGCCACAATTATTTTCAGTCGTGATGCCGTGAATACAGAGAAGACCACTTCAACCAGACTGTGGCACAATATAACATGCTCTTGACAACAAACAGCATTTGAGTGGTGGATATAAATAAACCGCACAGTCTAATAAAAAAACAAGAAAACAATTGGAATGTATCATTTCCATTAATGAAAAGAGATGTTTAAGAGAAAAGGAAAAGCATCCTTTAAAGAGGACAGTGTGAACTATGTAACTGAATATAACAAGTAAAAAAAAAGAGCGACTCCTGCAGTAGTAAAACCCAGTCATTTAAATCTGTACAATCGTCTAACCTAACGCAAAAGCACACAAGCATCTACACATCCACGTCCCAATTAGTGATAAAAAAAGCCCACCTGTGAAAAGCCCTGATTCTAATCATCCTACTTCATTTATAATGATACAATATGTATACATACAGTAAATAGGTACAACTTTGACACTGAAAAAATACAGCATATGGAAATAGGTTTCTTTAGTCTGATTTTGGGCTTGAAACACAGTTTCCATAACCTAACAGCATTAACAGTAACATTGTCTTTATGTACAGTGACAGCTGAATGAATGAGGAGATGCTAAACTCGCCGTATTCCAGTCGGACCGTGATGATCGTTACAGAAATCTCAGCCTGTTACTTTCGAGAGTAAATTCGCATTCATATTTAGCATTTAAGACAGAAAGAAAAACAACTATGTAAACTTTTATGTATGCAGTGCAAACCATAGGCAGATCACTCATTCACCCATAAAAGGCTGCATATGATTAAAATTTGCTTATCTTTTTTTTCTTATTTTGCACAACTACAGATCTTCGGCATAAAGCCTGGGGTGCAAATTGGTAGTGTGGTGAACTTTCAGACTTTAGCTGCTGCATTGTAGAAAACGGAAGGCAGGATTTTGGAATTAGTAGTCACAACACCATCTCACCCTCTGTTAGTTCAATTTTGATCACTGTTAGCATACATTTTTCTATTTATTACAGTTGTAAATTGCCAGAGTAACCGTTTTAACATAAAAACAGCTGGTTGTTGTGTGCATCCCTAATGGTCTTGAAGCTTTAGTTACTTAGTGAATACATAATTTTAAACCTGATAATGACACTAAATGCAAAAGGGATACCAAAATACTTTACCTATAAGGAAAAATAAAACATAGATAAAAGGTTCTTTCTTGACCTTGAAAATAACAATCTGGTAACTTTCCCAACATCCAAAGTTCAAGGACTCCTGAAGCTTTCTGCCTTATGTTTCCCAGCAGAAAGATGCACTCGGATTTAACAATTTCTGGGTCCTGTAACAAAAGACAGATGAATAAATTGGTAGTTAAATTCCCTCTTCTCATACATTATCTCTATTATAAATATGATGGATTCCAAACCCCCCCACCCACTGCAAACAATGACCCGATATATAACAAACTGAACCATTCCCATGACAACCTGGCACATCTATCTGCTGGGAAAGGTCACAATAAGTGAATGAAGTGAATACCCCTCAAGCAGTGAGAATTTGGGACCAAAAAACTACGATCATATACAGTTAGCTGGAGATTAAATTTAAGTACTCCACTTTACTTTGTAAATGTTACAAGTATTCTTCTTAAAGAAACATTTCCTTATTGACTGTGTTGCCAGGGAAAAAAAAACCTGACACACACTTTTATATATCTCTGTGTCTAATGGGGCCTTCATCCCCCAAAAGAAATGCTTTGTTCGATACAACAAACTGGATGATTCGTGTAAAACCCATTCAGCATCATGACAGAGTGTTCACTCCAGTGTCTGATGATGACTCCTAACACTGGACTTCCTCCAGCAAGTGCTGTGACTGGCAGCTGTTACTGCACCAAAACAAACAGCAAGATTAGAGAGTGCTCACATTTTCAGAAAGCGATAGCAGGCATATATACAGTGCACGCATCTTTGGACTGTGACGTTTGTGCAGTCTTTACTGTAATTTACAAGTGGAATCCACATGTGGAAATGTTTCACAAATTATTACTAAAAGGAGGAGACTCCAAACTTCATCCTGTGTGATTTGCATTGTGTACAAATTTGTGGTCCTTGCTCTCTTCGCTGTGGTGTATTGCACACTGTGTGCACCAAATTTTAAGATGGCAGGAGATGGCTGTTTACACTGAGAGAAGTGGGTTTTGACAGGCAGGCATTCATAGAAATAACATTTCATGATATCAGGGTATTCACTCTGGCTTCTCTGCAGCAGTGACTGAATATCAAATACAGGCTTTCTCATTCAGTTTGTGCACCGGGGAGGGTGATATGTTTTTTTCTTTCTGATTGAGTAAAGCATGCTGTTTTTGTCAGCCTGGGTACTGGAGCGTATGCTTTTTGTCTAATTTCTGTGGTGCTGTACGTCGGGCAGCTATTGCCGGTATGTTATTTAAACTCATTGTTGCAGACAGGCAACAGATTCTCAGTGGAGACCTCCGGGAGACTCAAAGCTGCATTGTCAGAGATGGGTTCGGAGCGGGACTCGGCCAGTCTGACAGAGACAGAGAAAAGCAGAGCATTGCTAGAACATTTTTTTCAGAAGACAAAGGGGTTTACAGTCTATACAAAGGTTTAAAAAACTGACAGAAGAAGGAAGCATATAATGTAGCAAGGTCACAGACACAAACACACAACGCCAGAGGATGTTGATTTGACTCAAAATGACAAAGAACAAATGGGAAAAGGGAGTGCTAGTGGATAAAGTGCAGCGTGTGAGGTCGTGAGTGGCAGACAACAAGAAAATTCAGTGTTTTTGATGTTGTTCGGAAAAACACTGGCAACACTGAAAACAAAAGCCAACTCCAAAATTGAACAGAAGCGCTACCCTCATTTATTTGGTATATTATATTTTAACAATAAACATTTTTCAGCACGCCAATGGCTTTGATGTGCAACTTAATGATTAAAATTATATCATTCACTCAGTCACTTTTTTTGCACTGGTGATGGACAGGATGACAGACGAGGTCAGGCAGGAGTCTCCGTGGGCTATGACGTTTGCAGATGACACTGTGATCTGCAGTGAGAGTAAGAAGCAGAGTAAGAAGAGTCTGGAGAGGTGGGGGTGTGCACTGGAGAGAAGAGGAATGAAAGCCAGTAAAAGCAAGATGGAATACGTGTGTGAATGAGAGGAGACAGGTGACCGAAGGATAGCAGCAAGAGTGAAAGGGACGGTTTACAAAGTGAAACCTGTTGAGGTATGGTTTGGTAATGGTGGCACCAACAAAAAGACAGGAGGTTGAGATGAAGATGTTAAGATTTACATTGGGCTGGACCACTAACCAAGGAAATGTAATATTAAAATTAATATTGAAAAACAGATTTTAAGTAATAGTTTAATCCTAATTGAAATCAAAATAATCTTTTCAGGTAAAAACAAACAAACAAACAAACAAAAACTTTAATGTGGCTCTGAGCGTAATATCATCTTCTTATTAGTGGAGTCACATACGTCCAGAGGCCAGTGCTTTCCCCTTGCAGAGAGCAGATTGGACTGGGATAATAATAGTTAGGATTTTTCACATTAGGCCTGAAATAAGGAGGCAGAGCAAGCATGTACTGTCCTAAAACAATACATTTATCACATCACTTACCAGTGTCTGTCTCCTCTGTTTCCATGTTGCTGCGTGCCAGATACAAGACAGAAGAAATCAAGACAAAGTGAATCAGTGCTAAAGGTTAGGATAAGTGAAGAAAAGGTGATAGGAACTGTTCTGGTAAAGGGCATCAGGAGTGTACATGCACACATTGTGAAGTGAGCTGCCCCACTTTCACCATGCGGTTAGCAAAGTGACACACAAAGAAGCCTAAACTAAACTAAAAAGAACACTTCAGATTTCAATGGGGAGAAGTACTTCAGTGCTAAATTGGCTGTTACACAGGGTCGCCGTTCATTTATGAAATTTTAAATACCATAAATGAATCATTTTAATTAAACCAGTTTGAACTGAAGCTGAAGTCAATAGTTGTGAGAACTTTTGGCTCTGCTAAAAATAGATTTTTTTAATGAGGTCTAAATCCTGACCTGTGCAGCTAAGTGTTAATTAAAATTATTCTACTGAAGTTGGTTTAACGGTATCAGCTGCAGCTCAACTCGCAAAACTACAAAGTGCTACCAGTGACCCCTAGAGGTCATGCTGCTGCTTACACCAAAGTGGATTAAAGAGATTTAAACTGAATCGCCAAACCGCAGACCAATAACGTGACCCCGATGCTATATTTAAACAAGCGCACTCGTAGATATACCAGGAAGCTGAAGAGGCACTGGTGATGGAAACTTACTGCAGTGTGTGCAAGAGATTCAGACAACCACCCAACCCCAAACCAAACAGACAATTCCTATACAAACACCTAATGTTATGAGCTATACAAAGTTAGAGCAAGAGTAAAGCAAGAGTAAAATACTTCACCAAAAACATTTTTAATGGGTACTAGCAAAATTCTTTGCCCCTTAAAGACGACCCTGACTGCTTCCCCAGTACCCTTAAGGACGAGTTTTGACACCTCATAATATATAAAGACATGGTTTAAGACCACTAGAATAGTTTCTGGGTTTTTTAAAGGGTAGCTGTAAAGGCAGAGACTACCTTCACTAACATTTGAGGCAAACCCAGTCATTCTGTTGTATAAGCAGGCCTGAAATATAACAGAAACCACTCAGTTCACAAAAGAGCTTTTTCTATTTAACAGTAAATCTTTGGCAGTTAAACATACTTACATTTTTAGGAACCAAAGGGCTAGAGAGTAGATAAACAGCAGAGACATTTTAAAACAGAGTTCTCCTTGAACATATGAAGAGCCACAAATAAAACCCTCCTCTGTTGTATCTAAAGGCATTCCCGAAGTCACATACAACATTAAATAGGTGTGACAGCCATGAAAACTCAATGTCACCCAGATTCTTCAGAGTTTCAGGCCGCGTCTCATTCACCAGTGCTGTACCACAACTGCAGCGCTTGACATCCTTGCTGACCCCTGCAGAGCACGTTCACTCTAAACACTTCAAACTCCTTTAGTGCGACTCCCAGGACGTCATATTTAGTAGACGTTTATCTAGAGTTTCACCTACCCACTATTTGACAACTGTCCCCATCCCTGCTGAGAAGTGCCTGAGTGATGACCTGCTTTCCTTTTCTGCTCTCCACGCATGTAAAAGCAACTTCCACAGAAACACACATGCAGAAAATCCCTTCGTCGAATTTACTCATTTGCCTTCCCCAAAACTTCCGTTAGCCACAGGCAGCACAGCTTAACGAGTGCAATGTCTTTAATGTGTGCAGCACCATCTTTCTGTAGCTCTTCTCTGTCTTTGTAGACAGATTTTACAGAGCTGTAGGATGTATACACAGTCTCAGAGACTGAAAGCTGGCTACACAACGAAATTAAGAGTCATGCAGACAATCATACATTTTGTGAGCTGCGAGTTTTCAGAGTGATCAAGTGCATTAAGTAGTAACAGGTGAAATATACTATGTTTATATATTTAATTTAAAAGATACCCAATTTAAAAATTGTGTATCTGCATGCAAGGATTTGTAACAATCAGGCAGAATTGGGGGTATTCCTTCACATCAGTTGTCACATTGACGTGTGACTTTTTCATATCCCTCATGTCTCACATTTCACCCGAGACTCACATTCCTGTCTCTGCAGGTATCCTACACCTATAAAAAGTCAATTTTACAAGCTGTCACACATCGTGGTATAAGCGCTGTATCGTAATCCTAGTTCAGTGACAAGGTGTTGATGCATTGTGGAGCTCCCGCACTGGTTTGAGCTGGTGTGCTCCTGAAACCTCTGTCTGGGAAAGTGGTGATCTTGTAGCAATCAAAGGAGGTTGCTTGTTCCACATGATCTCTATGAGTCAATTATGCTTGATGTTTAGAACAAGCTTACAGCTTTAAGGGTGCATGTTGTACAGTGATGCCCTATAAAACAAATAATGTATATTTATGGAAACCTATGAATAAAAATTCAGTCAAATTCACCTTTTCAAAAAAGGTTGGCCATTGCGTATAGAGCTAAATAATAATACAGATTTTCAAAACAAAACGCCACGTCATTAAAAATAAACACACAAATAAATAAGGAAATAAATTCCTCCTTTTAATGTGAAAACAACACATTTCACAGAAGCTGGGTGAGGGGTGATGAAAGACTGGAAAGTTTTTTTAATGCATTGGTGTGTACAGCAGTAACAGCATATAAATGTTTTTGGAGCAACACATGCTGTGGTGTATACATTTTTCAGGAAAAGCCTGGAATATTTCATCAAAAATGCTGATAACACCATTCTGCATGTACTTCAAAAGAGCGGCTCAACAGGAAGAGAACCAGGGTGTGCAGCCTGGAGTCCAGAGCTATCACCCCTTTAAAACATTTCATAAATTATGAAATGAAAAATAAGGCAAAAGAGTATCTGAACGGCCTCGGAGAAGCTGAGATTCTACAAGAAGCAAGAAAGGGAACATATTTTCTTTTCAAGACAACAGAATCTGGTCTCCTCAAGTTCACAGAGTTAAAAGAACAGTTAAATGATAATTACTATATTATTACTATACAGTAGTAGCACTATTTTCTTTTTTCTTTTTCTTTTTTTTTTTTAAATTGAAACACGTTTATCTTGTAAATAAGACACTAAGTCTCAGTGGGATTACCTGTAAAAATAAGGTTGAATAAAATAAAAGACAAATTTGCAGAATTCTGACACTAAATTTGGTGGAAAGGTGCCTCTCACACAACGGTCATATTAGTGGAGGATTCACAACAAAGTGAAACAGCGCAGCATAACTCCAGAGTGTGTAACTTGTAACTTGCAGAAGGTCTTTTGCATGAGTCAGATCATTTCTAAAGCTTTGAATTTTTCACACAACTCTTTGGAGATCAGATAATCCCACTCAACTATTCACAGTAAGAAATTTTGATTATGCCCACCCAAACCTTTGCATGCCACTGTGAAAATATCTTAAGACAGCTGCTTTGAATATCAAGTTATTTCACCAGTTTCAATGCCATCTTTTAGACCAAGGTACCTTGGAAAATCACGTTTATCACATTCGCCTGCTTATTTCAGTTTCTATGTGACTTTCAATATCTGTTTTCAAAAGAAAAGATATTTCATCCAAAGACTCAAAGGCCCTCAGTGTAACTCAGGAGCTATTCAACTGTAATCAAAAGGCAATATTCATTGTCACAATGTGTTGAATACATTTGTTTCTTATGGTAGTATTTAAATATTAGTGTGCATAAAACAAGAAAATCAGATTTTATTCTCATTAGCGCTCTGCAGAATTACAGTCACGAACAAAGCTCACCTTGAGAATGCATCCTCAAGTCCATCTTCCACATCCTGTTGAGACACAACAATAGGACTCAGTCCACGTTCAAAGTGCTTCAAGTTATAATCCTGCTCCTTCTGTACTTTCAAGCATTTGTGCATCTGCACTGAGCCAGGTGCTTGCCTGTTTGCTTATTCACATAAATGAACCGCTACTGAGGAATCAATCTGTGAAAATAGATTCTCTTAATCCAGTCACAGATGCAACTCAATTAACAGTCACAGTAATAGATATTTAGTACAATATGAGAAAGTACCCTGGAAAAATACCCCACTTAATAAGCACGGACAGATGATAAACTGCACAACTGCAGCAATAAAATGAACTTGAACCAGCTTGAACCAGGTCTCGTTCAGCCACAGGATCATTTCTCACTGAGAGGAAAGGCACATTAGGGAAAAATGTGCATCATCGGGATTTCCGTGTATGAGATCAGTGTATATGGGAGACATTCGTATGGGTATGGTGTCACCTAGTGTTGAAAATCTGCAACTGAACACCAGATTATATACAGATGTGCAATAAATGTATAAAATTAGCTCCCATTATTTTATACTTTGCACATATTTATTACGTTTTATAGAGGATAAATGGCAGGATATAACCAATAATCATGCTATACTATTCCTTCCCACTTTTACATTTTAATCTTTTTTTCCACTGAAATTTAAAGTTTCAATTTTTTCCATTTAAATTTGGCTCATGTAAAGAAGAGGTCCATGGATATATGACCATATTCATCATTCTAGTCCACTTATTCGGTTTAAAAGTTTAAAGCACATTTAATAGAAAGACAACATCAAACTAAGTTGAAATGATACATTTTACATGAAATAAACATGGTTTAAAAAACTAAAAACAAATATTATGTATGAACATTTAACAGTGGGATTATTTGATTGTGAAAGGAAGGCTATTGCAAAGCCTTGGAGCAGCAACCACAAAAGCGCAATGTCACTAACCACTAACCCCAGTATTTAAAAGCAGCTGGTTTGAGGATTTAACAGACATAGTGATATATTAGGAGTGGAGAACTTCTGAAATGTGCAGTACCCAAATGCTGAAGCAGGCATGGATTTATAGGCAAAAGGAGCAGACATTAATTCTGTATTTGACAGGTAGCAAGAGCACGCAAGCTAGCAATGATGTAACGCTTTAAAGCTGACCTACCCAAGAGTCATGTTTGATTGGTCGCCTTCGAGTAGGGTTACTACGAGGTGAGGGCGAGCTGAGCGAAGCAGAGAATAAGGGCCTCCGGAGCTTTTCCTCCATCCCACTGGGCTTATGTGTCTCTGGATCTATGAGAGATGGCAGGTGCTTATGAGAGGCTGCCAAACAATAAAGCAAAAGAGCAGGAAGAAGGAAACATAGAGGGCAGAGTAGAGACAGGCAGATGAGAGGTAAAGGACAGACACATCCGGACGCAAAGGAAAGGAAGAGCTGTCAGATTTCAAAGAGGTGAAACAACATTTCCAGCCCGTGGCACTCAAAAACTTCTTCATGACAGGCACAATTTAAATCATCTCTGTAAAACTTTAATGCATCTGTCCGTGTAGTTATTCCAAAGGTCCTTGAGGCTTTCACACCAGACTTTCTCTATGTCCTCAGGCCACTACCACTGGGAGCAGAGCAAATTTTAATTGAAAGAATCTGGGAAAACCAGGCCGCGACTAACAATGGATGATTAAGTCTCATTTTGTAAGTCTGCTGACCCTCTGAGGTCAGGAAAACATTTTGACCTATAAAGAATAATCTATAAATGTCACAGTCATTAGAAGGCGCTTAAAATTCACTGTTTCCCTGAAGGGTGATTTGCCCTGAGCGTGTATGACAAGTGACAGATGACTGATACATTTGTGAGAGAGCAGTGTCAATCAAAAACTTAAAAGCCAAAATTGTGATAGACTTAGTATAACTGAAAAGGTCATTTAAGATCATCATAGGACTGACTTGCAGTGACTTCCACTTAGTCACGATGAGTTGAAACGGATAGGTTTGTGCAGATGAAACAAATCAGCATCTTATTATTGCTTCACTTCAATAACACAGCATATTATTTTCCCAGCATTAATCAGATCCCCGTGTGCAGACTGATTTCAAACGCGGATCTTGAGAATTGATTACAGAAGCAACAAACCTGAAAAAAGGGTTTAAGAGAAAAGACACTCTTTGGCATTCTTGCTGAGAGATAGATGAGAAGATTGACGCCACTTTCTCGTCTCGACAGTAAATATTGTGCGACTCAAAAAGACAGCTGCAAGTTAGCAGAGCGTAAAAAGTGGAAACTGCAGGAAACTGTCAGCCGTGACGCATGATGAATTCTAATTTTCTGACATGAAGGCCCCAAACAGCTTGAGCAGCGTAGATCAAAACTTTCAGCTGTTTTAATGTGTCGTCTGCACCCAAACACAGAGTGGTTTAAAAAAGAAAACGTAATGCTGCACATCCCTAAAAACGCTTTTATCTTCTGAAACATGTTACCTGCCTCAAATTCATTAAAAATCACATTTTTTCAACATTTAAAAAGTTGTATTTGTACCATTTTCAATAAAATTAGAGCAATAATAAAGATTTTCAAGTCATGACCTTATTTTGGAAAGCAGATTGTGTAATCAGCCTCTGTCATATCTTAAAGACTTCATAGTACCTCATTATCCTAGCACAGAACTTCTCTCTCAGACTGTAGTAAGTGTTTCAAAAGTTTTCAACAGTAGAAAGAAAAAGTCGAATCCTGATAAATTTTGGAGTTAGGGCTGGATCAGATTACCCTGAAGCATCTCATTGTTATACTGCAACAGGCTTGCAGGCTATCCCATGATCCACTGAGTGTTTCTTCTTCACTCACCTCTTTTAACTCTCTGTGTGTTTATACATCACTACTATTTAATCATTAGCAACTATTAAACCCGGGTTCTATCTGCTCTCTTCTCCCCTCACCCCCAACTACTCATGGCAGATGGCTGCCCCTCTCTTAGCCTGATTCTATCAGAGGTTTCTTCCTGTTAAAATGGGGTTTTTCCTTCCCACTGTCACCAAGTGCCTGCTCGTCGGGGGTTGTCTGGTTGTCGGGGTTTCTTTTTAATACTGTAGGGTCTTTATGTTGTAATATAATTAATATAACACACCTTGGCACAATATTGATTATGAATTCAACAGAATTTTTATAATCCCCCCCGGTTTTATGGTGATGTGTCAGACTTGTTAAAAAGCAAAGAAAATGAATTTAATTTGGATTTGTTGCTATTTCTAATATTGAGAACTAGATAATTTGTTAAATCACATTAAAACAACTTCACAGTTAACACAGTATTTAACATTCTGCTGTCTTTTACCTTTCACTAATATAGTTATTTCTTGTTCGATATGCGGGGACACAATATGGATGAGGACACAATAAAATGAAGTTACCTGCTGGGACACACTGAGCGTCCGCTGCCTCTGTCTGCCCATTGCTTGCTGCGCACGTACAGCAGGTCCTGGCCTTCTTGCTTTTGTCTGTGAACCAAGAAGCTGTTTCAAACTCTTAGAAAATAACAGACTCCAACTATACTTGAAACTTTCATTTATGCACAGACAATTTAATGTCCACAAAATGCTGAGTATAAACGTAAGTTCCAGAGTCATTTCCTCTTTGTTCAGGGAACTTACCTTCCTGAGCAATCTCCCAAAGATCTAAGGCCACTTTAAAGGCCTGGGCTACTGTTAATGTTACAGCCTGAGCCTGGAAAGAGAATAACACAGAGAAACTAGATGAAATTAAATTATTTTTAATAATGGGTATTTGATTTTGTGATAAAGAAGATATTTTAACTTTTTCTTTGGATAAGAGTGTATCTATTGTGATAGATTTGTCAGAAAGCAGTATTTTTTTTAATACTAACCACAGAAGTAAATCTCAAGTATCACTAAGGAAACAGCCACAAGATGGAGCCACACGCCACCCATTGTTATGTTGCACTTAGAGTTCACAATTATTGGTCCTGAAACAAACTGAGCATCCTCCTAAAGTCTGACAACATATATCCAACACATCAGTCTAAATCCAGGTATATACAAGAAACCCACGGCACTGCAGACTTACAATTTTCTTCTTTTGGCAGAGAAAGGCATGGCACTCTAGAGTCTCGTTGAACTGACTCTGTGAAACATATGCAAAGACCTTATCCTGAGTTTTATCTGCTGTGCAGTATGAGATTCTGTTTTAAAGGAAAGAGAGAAATATGAGAGAGAACAGAATTTTATTGCAGTGTAGCAGTTCCATCAATTCACATGATATACAGTCAGTTACAACGGCTCTACATATTTCAGCCAAGCACATAAATAAAGCAATATCTAGTCCTTACCAGGTTTTAAAAATAGGTGAATAAAACTAAGATCATTAACAACACATGACATAAAACACCATGTTATTTTTATTTGACAAAAATGGAGCAAAATGCAGAAGGAACGCAGGAAAAACGAAGGTGATTTAGTAGTTTAGTAGAACCACATTTGATAACGATAACTTAAAGCAATAATTTTCTGTCTCTCACATTGCTGTGGAAGAATTTTGACCATCCTTTACAATGTTTTCTCAGTTCATTAGGTTTTGTTTATACACAGCAAACCTAAGGACTTGCCAAAGCATTCCAATGAGGTTGCGGTCTGGACTTTAATTGGGCTACTGCAATGACTTGATTTGGGTTTTTTTTTTTTTTTTTAAGCCATTTCTGTTATAAATTTGTCCCTTTGCTTTGAATCATCATCCTGTTGTATGGCCATATGTAAGCCACGTTTTAGCCATTAGACAGATTGCCTCACATTTGACTTATTATTGACACATTTGACATTGGTATGCAGAGGACTTCATGATCAGTAATAACTAAAAGGTGCCCAAAGACCAAATCATCACCCCTCCACCACTGTGTTTGACAGTTGGTGTAACATGTTTGTGCTGATATGCTCTGTTTGGTTTTCACCAAACATAGTGCTGTGCAAACATCTCGTCTATCCAGAAGTCTTCTGTTTTTTTCCAATGCAGCTTTCTTGAATGTTTTCCACTTGGGAATATTCCTTCTCGCTGCAGAATGATGGCCTGTTTTTATAATTGGCCTTAAAACACTTCCCAGATTGATGATCACCAACCGTTCATTCATTGCTGCAGTCTTCCCTCCTTGGCATTGTATTAACACATAGCTGAATGTTCTAAACCATAGAACTACCAAAATTTCTGATTTCATGGGAGATGCTAACATTTACTGATAACCAGTTAACAGTGGATTAGCAGCACGCAGCTGCTACTTACAGTCTTAACTCCTATGGAAGCGGTAAGGGTGTAATATCTCATGTGTTTCTGTTCATCTAAGGTTGTATTTAGTTAATTTTCAGACCCAGTGCGGACCATATAATGTTTTTTAATTATGTTCCGATATGTAAAACCTTAAGAGTTTGAATTTTGCCATGAGTGTACATCCATTTATAATGAATGATACACGAAAAAGTACAAATAGGAAGGCTTTAGTGTCACACATGCGACACAAAGTACACAACATTACCTACTAGTCCGCACTGTGAATGAAACCTCGTAGATCAAGGTAAGCTGCACTGCCTACATGTCAATTAAGGCTGTAACTTTGCGGTTTACTTTTTGCATATGCATGAGCACACCAGTCACAGCACCAGAGCAATGGATATGAATAATATGCTGATTGAGTCCCACAGCTGGGCAAAGACAAATGAGCAGCAGTGACATCCATAAGTGAGTTGTGCTTGAAGCTGTAGGAACTTCAGAGTTTGGATGGAGAGAAAGTGTTTCATGCCGAACTCGAGTGTTGATAAAATGTTACCTTTAAAGACTGAGCTTGTCGATTAACCCTGAATTTTCAGCAAAGGAGCATTATTTACACTTTTGTGATGAAAATGATAGAATTATTCAAAGGTAAAGGACTTTTTAAAAAAATATTATATTCAGATCAACTGTTTGCTGTTCCTCATTTTTTATCTGAGAGCATCAACCACTGCAGGAAGGCATTTGAAACTGCAGTAAATCTGCTGAAGATTTTCTGAAATAACCTCCCTGACAGTTACATAATATATTGCGAATTCTTTTCAACCGCAGAAAAATGTCCCCATCATGTGGGTATTTTTTTTTTTTTTCCTCTGAAACATTTAAATTTCTACCATCAGTGGAAAATAGAAAGTCTAAGATTACAAATTGATCTCCACTGTGATTGTATTGCATTTGAAACCTCATTCCCAGCAGTCACACTGAATCCACTATCTGGTTTTCAAGAAATCCAATTGTCTGCAAATCCAGCCACAGCCTCGGCCCTGTGATTTTCAATAGTTATCTAAAACCCAATCCAGACAAAGTCCACCAAGCCATTTTGTTCTCCCACAGCAGCTTGTTTGGGGCTCACTGAGGCAACAAAAGCAGTGAATTTCCTTTGTCAGATTTTACACAGGCTATTAGAAGCTGTATTGATCTTCAGTCACTCTGTGTATATGCGATGGTTACCTGAATCGGCAGCATGCGTCATTTGTTTGTTGCCTTAAATAGATATGCAAATTAGCCACGGTAAACGTTGCACTTGACCTTTTTCACTATAATTAAAAACAGCACAACAAGGACAATTAGGGGCTCCTTCCATAGAGCCGATAGCAGAACTCTTCGACACGAGCTATGTTGCTATTTTTTATATTCATGCTGTCATCATCATCACTGGAGAAAAGAGAAAGCTCTGGGTTGATGGCTGTATAATCTGCCATCATTAGAGCAAATTGTAAACTACGTGCAAAGGGGATTTGTGGATGGCTGACACTCATTTGCTACCCCAATTCAGAGGTGGGGGTTGGGTGGGTAGTGGTGCTAAAAATGAAGTTATGTATTAGATCAAACAACAACCATGAAATCAACAGCGCTCACTACTCCATCTCAGATTGTTTGCTGGCTTGCACCACTGATGCATGACCCACATAGCAATGCCCAGGATACCCAGCTTTGCGTATTACCCCCTCTCCCGAAGCGCGAACTTATATTTGGGGCCGTAATTGCATAAAAATGAGCAGGGAAAAGTTGAAAGGGTTGACCTATTTAAAATTAGAAAACAAGAATGACGAAACTCAAGTACTACTCAATACAACTCAATTATCATCCTATTGAGATAGTATGTGCTTTTAATTAACTTCATATATTTTCCACAAGATGAATTTCACTTATTTTAAATATTTAAGCATCCACATGCCTTCATAATTCTTTGTGTTCTCAGAATTTTATTTACTAAATAATATGCTCCCTTCAAGGCATCTCCTTGTGCACATCTGGATCGCTTCTAGCAAACATAGATTTCCATTCTTACCACTACACTGCATCTGCTATTTCGCAATCGACTTGCAAGTACAGAAAACACTACTGATGAGAAATTATCCTGACCTGTGTCTAAAGGTAACAAACGGAGCACAACCAAGAGCATAGCAATCTTTATTTTGGATTATGCAAGTTAAGCCTGTCAGTGACCCAAAAATTGTCTCGTACCATGCTTTCATCATGTTGCAACTATTCACACCACACTCAAAAACAGTTGTTTGGCCACACCAACACAATCCCTACTAAGCTACTGCCCTACTTGCCAGATTTGGCTCGCGCAAAATGAGATTTATTTTGAAGAATCATTATTTTGATCTAGTGGCAGACATCCAGCGCACATGCAACTGATCAGAAGGGGTGATCTAAAAATAACTGGGGCTTAAAGGAAGCAGACCCTGAAGGCGATAGCAGCTAAAAATTACATCAGGCGTGTTGTGTTTTTTGCATTTTTCTCGTTTCTTTCTTTTGCTTTTTAAGGACTGATCTGCTAACCTCAGAAAAAGTTCTATGAATAGAATTTAAATCAGTAACTGCAGCATTTGACATTTTATTTTTATTTAATGGCAGTATCTAAGCTTTAGCTGTTCTTGACATATTTTTAAAACCTTTTTTAGCCTTATTATGAAAAAAAATAAAACTTTTTCACAGTAAGTCTTTAGCTTTCCCAGAACAATGTGCTGTAAGCGAAATATTAAAATAGGTCAGTGCACACGCAGTGCATGTCTTGCAAGTCAGTGACCCCAAAGCTGTTTGTGCATCAGTTATGATTCACATTACTAATATTATTATTTTGCACTGGACTGTCCAAAATCCCAATATCACAATAATCATATTAAGAAGCACATGCCACATTGACTTCTACTGTCAACAGCATAAAAGTCAGACTTATACATATAGTTACATGTATTCATCAACAAAGAGGCCTCTGTCCAGTGAATGTACATGTAAGATTTAATCCATGTGCCAAAGACACGTTTCTTCTATTTATAAAAACTCTTAAGAAAACTTTTTAGTCATTACAGGATAATAAGTGTCAGACGTGCGGCGCAGTGGATCTTATTTTCAATACAGGCCTTCAGGTTTAAAGAACAACAGGAAAAAAAAACAACCTGACAGTATCGCATAGTTCCCGCTAAGCTTGAACAACAGAAGCTGAGCTGTCAGTCGCCATCATATCTCCAAAGGGGCTGTCTGGACTGCAAGCCTTTGATCTTCTTACTGTGTACCGCACCGGTATTTGTGAGGCAGCGAGAGAACGTCATTGGATATTATTTAAATATTTACAGTACAAAGCCTGAATAGATCTTCACACATCAAAGCCTCAAACCTTTCATACGCTGAATGAAACAGGTCTGCTGCTTAATTTGACAGTGATAACTTCTGTTCAATTTTCAACTTAGCAATACTATAAAAAAGAAAGAAAAAGCAGTGGGTTTTTTCATCTTTAAATAAAATGATGAAAGAAGCCATGTTTCCATGAATGTTTAGGATCACTGTTACACCCAATATCCTCAGCTTAGAGATCGTACAGACACATGTCAGAACCACGTGTATCATTACAAGGTGCGTTGTCAGTCTGCATTTCAGCTCTGCTTTTCTGACCCGTATGCTCTGCTAATTGATATGCTGGCTGTTCCCTGAGAGCTCTTGTCAGAATATGAATCAGCAACGCTAGCCCAGATGGAGTCTGAACACCCTCACAATGTTCTCTGCTGGGAGCATCTTCTGTCTGCATGTTTTAAACAAAGCATGTTTTTAAAAGGATGACAAACATCGATTACTGTATTGGCGTTGAATATCTGGATTTTTCTACACCAGCGCACATAAAGGCCTCTCCAGAGTGTCAGTACTCAAAAACAAACCAGCCACTTGTCTACTGATCCAGTAAGTGGCTGCATTAATCAAACTCCCACATCTTCTCCTACACCTGCAGATCTGCAAATCTGTGCATGACCCAGTAACAGAAAACACACAGATTACTTATATTTTGAACTAAACACAGGAAGATTTCTTCATCACTGATTATGGTTCAAACATCTATAGGAATCCTTTGTTAGAGACTGATCTAAGAACAAGAAGCTGTAACTTTAGCCTAGCATAAAGACTGGAGGTAAACAGCTAACCTGGCTCTTCTTGATAGAAAGCTGTCAAACCAAATAGGTTCTGACATTTAATTTGGATTAACTGGATCTGGTGAATCTTTGGACCCCACCTAATGTGCACTTTTGAAAATTGTGTTTTGTTAGAAGCAGAAAATTTGACTTCTCCCTAATAGGAACTCTGCTTCATTATCATATCAATGGATGTTTTCCACTTCCTTCCTTATATATAAGCTCCATCACTGATCTGTAAACTACTGACAGGTATTATCATTACAATCCAGGGTTATGCCTGAGGTAGAAAATCATCTATTCACCTCCTGTGTGGTGTAATCCTTCACTGCTGTTTGCAGTTAGACAACAGCAGCTCTGCAAATCCGGGAACATCAAGCTTGTGACAATAAGCTTTAACCCTTTAACATCAAAGTATACAGGCTACCTGGACTTATTTTTTAATTTTGGCTTTAAAATTGCAAAATAATTATCATCTTTCAGGAACCACTTAAATTTTCTCTATAGCGAAAACATTTCAGCAGTTATGATAATGTGAAGCGCACTGAGATTAATTTTCTGTGTTCAGACAGAGGACCTTGTGAAAGCTTTGTGCTACCATGACATGCCGAATATCCCCATAAAGCTTGTCTTCTCTCATTTCAGAAACCCTTTTAATTCTGTCTCTGGCACAAATGGTAACAGAGGGGGGGGGGGGGGGGGGGGGGGGGGGGGGTGTTAAAAGCTATTGGATATTTTGAAACTGTAAAAAGTGAAATTCCACCCATACAGGTTAGTATTGCATTGTTTTGGGTGTGGATGGGTGCAGTGGGAGGGTTATGGGTGCTGGGATCCTATTTTCTATGCCATGCACAATGCCCTCCTGTCTGTTTTCTAACCCCCACTAAGCTTCCCCTGAGGGGAAACAGACTGGCTTTAACCCAGTGTGAATCCAAAATTAATTCTACAAACACACAAATTTACATACACACTCACTGTGCAAGTTACATCCACAAAGTCACAATGCGTGGACATATGTGCACATAACTTGTGTATCTAACTCCCCCTGTGGATGCTACGCACTCTAAACACAGTCTTGATTTGCTTGATTTGAATTCTTTCACACTCTGCTTGCTTTCTTGGCCAACAAATGGATTATGTGCAGCAAAAAAAAAAAAAAAAAGATACGAGGGGGTGGGGTGGCTACAAGGAAGTGGAGGTGGGGGTGGGGTTCCATAAAATCTTCAGTCAACCCGAGCACGGCATGTGGTCCTTCACTGAGTCCTGTATCATATCTCGGCAAACAATCGAAGCTCGAGTTTCAGTCTAAGAACTCTGTTGTCCTGTGTTCAAAGCTCAGTTTAAGATAATGAGCATAAATAGGAGCTTTTTTTTCCTTAGACAGTATAAAGGAAAAGAGGAGAGAAAAGAAGGAGATCAAAGACGAGGCAGGTTTCACTAGCCTGTGGTCTGTTACTGCTGATAAGGTAGATCAAGAGGGGATCCAGAGCTACACCTGCACACACATCGATTCACCTTCAAACACATGCGTCTTTTATCAAAGCTTGTTCTGTAATCACAGTCCAGCCATATGATATTTAGACTGTAATCCCCAACAACAAGAGGCCAAGGCTGTATTATAGAATGCTACCCAGAGAGAAGCCAGCCAAACATATCATATCCACACACACACACACACACACACACTATGGGCTGATTTACCCACTTTCTGTTATGTTTTTGTTGTAATTGGTTTCCTTTACCCTTTGGTGCCAGGCAAAAGAAGATATTTCATTACCCTATTGTTCAACATTTAGTCCAAAATTGATGTGATACAACAGATAATCATCTTGTGATGTACCCCTAATTGACCCACTCACCACAGCTCTGAGCAGAAAACTGCTTAGTTTAATGCTGCAAAAGAAGCACGGCAATGGACAGAAGGGAAAATGACCTACATAGAAGGTCAAAAAATGAAGCCATATCATAACAACAACAGCAACAAGACTTATATTAAGAGCATTATATCAAAGAATGGCTGAACAAAGAATAAAATAAAGGAGAAATAAAATAGCAGCAAATTATTATAGAAAAGAGGGGACAAACCAATGACCTCTTGTAAAATGAATTAAAAAATAATAATTTAAGTGAATTTGAATTTAAATTGAGTTTGGTACAAATGAGTTCTCTGCTGGAGTGTTTGTCTCATTCAGTTCCAAATCCCTGCAGGTGTATCTGCTAACTCTGATAGCAAACTAGTATATTACATGCACACGCTGCTTGGGAAGTTTGAACCAATGCTGGTACCTCTGCAAGGTTGTAGTCCACTATAATGTTTTCCACTTTAATCAGTTTATATCTAGAGCACAGATAGACAGAGAGTACATTGTAGCAGTACAGTAGAGCCTGAGAGGAACTGTTTCTGATAATGAATGTCAACTTTTATGAACCATGCTGATTGTTCAGTTTTTGGGATTTTTTTTTTTTTTTTTTTTTTTTAAGAAAAGGGCAAAAAATTGAAGTACAGGAAAATGGGGTAAGGGAAGTTCTCTGGGAAACATGAGTATTAAAAAAAATCTTAGTAATCAATCACTGTTGTGGACTAACAGGTTCAGGATAGAAATGCGATGGCCGTACCTGTAAATGGAGACATTCTCTATGAGGTCTGTGGTTTCTGTGTCTGTGATAACGATGCCTTTCGGTGAGACTGTCAGTGTTACTTTCCGAAACTTCTTTGCACCGGCTCTGGCCTGTGGATATTGAACACAAAACATATACAGTAATGTGCAAAAGTCTTGAGCCACCCCTCATTTCGTCCAGTGAACCAGACTTTATTGACATTTGTAATGTGGTCTTGAACAACAGTTCTCCAGGCTTTCTGAAGGTCTTTCAAAGTTTTGGAATGTTTGTTGCTTTTTCACTCATTTTCAGTCCAGTCCTTGTACCTGACCATTTTCAGAGGATTTTTTTTCTTTTTGTTAAGATGCTTAACTCTCAAATATATATTTTTCAAGCATAAAGAGGTACCCAACTCAAGGGATGAACCTGTATCGTATGTACAAAAATAGACAACATAGCAAAGAAGAAACTTCAAGCAGTCTTTTTAAAGTGCATCTTTAAGCACTTTGTTACTAGTAGCCTGTGCCATTTCTTTAGTTGACATGAAATAGTCATTTTGTACAACCAATCAAGAGCAGGTGAAGAGTATATGAAGGTCATGTCTTTAAGAAATAGAAAGCAATCCATCAAAGACCTGACACAGGATCTAAGAGATGGATATAGCCCTTCAGTTGATCCGTCTACTGTTCTCTCAAGCCTCATCAAAGATGGTTGAAATGGAAGTGTGGCTGTATTTATGCCAAATTAAATCAGTGGCAAGAGTTCTGATGGGGTGATGAATTCAAAGTGACATTTTTGGTTCAAATTTCTGTCAACGTGTACGGATGAGGTCAGGAGAGAGGTACAACAGTGAGTATCTACAGCCAGCTGTAAAACACCTTGGAGGCTCTGTCATGGTTGCATTTTAGCCAGCGATGTTGGAGATCTTGTCAAAATGAATGCAATTATGAACGCAGAAAAATATAGTCAGATTTAGATCCAACATGTAATATCATCTGGAACGTGTCTCAATGGCATGTTCCAGATAGTATTTTTGCACGACAACAATCTCAAACTCGCTATAATAAAAGTATACCAGGATAAAAGAACAGACAATGAAACACTACCTTAATATTGTTGAGGCAGTGTGGGATCATCTTGATAAAGAATGGAAAAAAAGGCAGCCAAAATCCAAAAAAGAGCTTTGAATGTCCTTCAGTAACTTAGAGAAGTATTTCTGAATACTAGTTAAACATTTTTTCTTAAAAAAGAAAGCCTGGCTATGTTGAGGAATAAAGGAGGCCATTGCTGCACCCGTTTCTCATTTTCCTATCAAAAACTAGGAAAAAGGAAGGATGGCTCAAGACTTCTGCACAGCAGACGCACACTGTGTATACAAACATAGATGAAAGAAGATGAAGAAACTGGAGGAAATGTTGCCTCATAGAAGAAAATGCAGGCCTTCTATGTCACTCTGACATTAATACGAAATGACCTTCTGATCAAACACTAAAAGCCCTCAACTTGTAAACAGTATGCTGTTAAGCAAAACCAAGCAGCCTGCTTTATAAAAAGCGACAGAATGAGGGGAGAAAAGCTGCAACATGCAGCCCAGAATGAGCACTCCAGGTCGGGCCAGCAGCCACTGACTCTCCCTGAAACTTTACACCATCTGGACTTCCAGAAAATACTGTTGACAGTGACAATAACCTCCAGATAATACAATTAAATAGCAAATGACAGCAGTTTTTTGCGACACTCAACAGATATCAGGCTAAGCATCAGTAGAGTGACCACCAATGAATAGATTAAATACATATAAATACAAATACATTTAAAGAACTACATAATTTAGTATTTCCATATGTTGAATTGTGTAAGAACTCTTTTATTCATAAAAGAATGATGGTGAGAAGCTAAAGATCAGTAGGAGTGAGATCTTTGCTTAAACAAAACTAGGACTTCTCAAGGACAATGGGAATGGTGCCATGGCTTGCTGTAGGAATTGTAATACCCTGGAGATGGTGACATTGAACAATAGTCTCTGCTTAGAACCACAACGCTTAAAAGCGTGCTGTAGCTGATTGTGGTAGCTCTTTCATGCAGGAAGCGCTAACGGCTACAGTTGCCGGCGTCATGTTTCGAGTGCCATGCCACAAGGCAAAAACCAATCTGTCGGCTTGAGATACGCCAAGTTCAGCCTTTCTCTATGTTTGCTTCCCCTGTCTTGTCTAATCATGTCTTACTGAAGCATGTAGTGAACAGAAAAGTCACTTATTTATTCAATATACCCATTCAGTTCAGTCAATTATAATGGTTACCGAGGGAACAGACTTTTTGTCTTGGTGTAAATCAACTGAATCTTAATCCCACCATTAGGTTTGGTTCAGTCTCTAATTGAGAGGCGGGGGATTTATGATTGTACTGCTGCCTGTGCCAGGCTGTTCATTCTGCAAAGAAACATCAGACATTTGCATTGTTGAGAAAGTGCCAAGTGAATAGGTGTGCAAGTGTGAGCGTTAGTAGAAACAGAAACATGAGTATCAATTTGCATGAATAAAAACGGTCCAGGAATTGGCTTCTTGGTATGTTTCCAAGTTAACTGGTTTAAATGCAATGGTTTTCTTGTAGTTTCAAGAGAAAACTGCCAGCCGGCTGAACTAATGTAGAAAACCGTACCCAGAAATCCCCAGTATGCTGGTGGTAAGCACAAACATGAAAACAGAGATTGGCCTTCTGCATGTGTGCAACCCCTGATAATCCTGGATTAGCTGCTCTATTTCCATGCATATACGTGCAAACCCTGACACAGAGATAAACTTTGTAAACAACTTGGCAAGCATATTACAGAAATTTCCCTGTGAATGATGCTGATTACTTGGTTTAAGAGTAATCGCAGTAAGCTGTTAAATATTTCGCAGAACGTCTCAATCAAAAGATTTCCTTTAACTGAGCTGTTTATCCTTAATACTCATATAAGACAATAATCAAAGGTTATAGTTTAAATGATTCTGACAGTGTGACAGTGATTTTGCTCCTGTTATGATGACAATCAAATTCACTGACCCTTTGCTTGCTTATCTTTAAAACAATGTCCTGAGCCATTAAGATGACATGGATGAAATCTAAATTTAGCAATCAGTCATCTTAGAGTCACTCAGATAATGTGCACTGGAATTTGAAAGTACATTGTCACAGTAATCCTCTAAATAAATATCACTGCAGTTGAAATGTTCACAGTTTCCCTCTTTAAACTTTAGAAATATGATTGTGACCTTTGTGGTCTGGCTAACTAATTTCACTGTATAAGCAACTGTACATTGACAATAAAAACGTTCTAAGTTCTAGATCTTGATGACAGATTTTTGCTAATAGGGTATAATTTATACACTACTTAGTTTAGTAAAATCAAGTAATACCAGCACAGCTCATATAGTGACATGCATTATAATGCATTAGGTTTAAGCTTCTAATGGGGGATAGAGACTCACCGTGGCAACAATTCTGCGAATGGCAGCAGAGGCCATGTCCTCTCCTTTAGGCTGGCCCACCAGAGTCATACCCAGGTACTTCACGTTGAACACCATCCCCTCCAACAGAGTCTCCTTCGTGTCTGTCCAGTTCTCTGGCAGCTCTGGAAAAACAAGTTCATCCCAAAATAAGGTGTTAAGTTACTTTTTCTTTTTGGAAACCGACACACTTTCAAAGTAGTGCATTTGCAGGCTCATGCATATCACCTCAATTCCCAAAAAAGTTGTGACACTGTGGAAAATGGAAAACCAAAAGCAGAATGCAATCATTTGCAAATGTCACACATTCTGGAAATTTTTTTTCCCACTCTTTCAGGATCAGTTTCTAGGTCAGTGTGGTCATTCTAAAGATTGCTGAGCAAACAGTTTACGGTACTCAGCCCCAGCAACGTGTGAGCTGGCAAAGTGACATCACCGCTCCGCACATACTGGTATAAATATAGAGTCAGATTTTGTGTAACATTAGAAATGTAAAACATGAACAGCTCTAAATATTTAAAATATCTCTGTGATATTTTAAATGGGACTAATTTGAACTTCACTTTTAAATCTAAATTGATTTTGAATGAAATGGGTAACCACTTTTGAATGATTGCATCATTACAGTAGAAAATAGTATGAATTTTAGTAAAAAAAAAAACCAAAACAAAACAAAACATCCACTGGCAAGCAAATCCAGTATCAGGGCTCTGATAATGCCATAACAGAATGCCTGCAATATCCTGTTGTCTCTGCGATTCCCAACAGGTAGTACCAGCTGTCCTCGAGCTGACTATTGCAGGCAGTGTCAGTGACTGCACCCATGCAGAGAGCTGAAAATATCTTTCAGAGACACCTGGACACCCTACAGATGAGCAGCAGGAGAACAACAACAACTTACAAAACTGCTACAGGCCACATTCTGTGATAAAAACCAACAGTTGAACAAGGGAAACATCTGAGCTACAGATTTTCAAATGACTCTTCCAACACCAAAGTGTGATTAAACTACTATAAATATAAAACTATGAAATAATCAACATTAAGCTCTAGCGCTTTCCCCCTCTGTCTTTCTTCTCCATATAAATTCAATGCTGCTTACACAATTGAATGAAGTGAGAGAGTGAGATTGACAAAAGGAATGAGCAAGAAGAGCAGGGTGAGGGAAAAGAGACACGCACACACAGTGTCCAACACTCTATTGGGATATACTGGCACTAAATTCTCCACATGGGCTGAGCCATCTGTCACTGGCAGACCCCATGCAGCTGTGAAGCGAACAGCAAACACCGCCATCCCCGTCCCACTGCTTCCAACGACTCTGAATTATTAACTAATTTTCAATCACACTGTGGGGGCTGTTTCAGAACCAGGAAGCACATTTGGTGTTATGAAATGCAAATTCTAAGGTACGCAGTGGCCAGCTTACTGTAAATCATTTGACAGCTCTGGATGAGAGGTGGCTGCTGATAAGGAGTCCCATAATTTATCCTCCATGAAAGTTCTGCCTTTAAATGTAATATATTTACAGTCCCGTGTGACCTAGCTCACTACTACCTAGGAATGGTACTTGAATTATTTCCTGACCCCTTCTCACAGTGGTGTCCCTTCTCACAGAAGGTCAAAGGGCAGGTTTGGCTACATGACAGGAAAAAGGGGTTTCAGGCTTTTAAAGAAGAATACATGAAGGGAGAAATTAGATAAGGGACTCCATCCCTGGAAGGATTACTCACAAACAAATTCCATTGACTTTCACCGGCAAAGGGAGCAGGATTCTATATAATTACATTTTTGTTCTATTATGAATGGGTCGATGAGATTTTACTGAACTAATGCATTTAGGTTTTTCAAAATGTTACTGACCAAAGACGCAGATGCTGAAGGGACATTTAAAAAAAAAAAAAAAAAAAAAAAAAAAAAAAAAAGAGCACACACACGTTTTTTAAAACACTAAAAACTGATATCAGTTTTTGACTGTTTGCTGTACCCCTCAATAATCTCTTCCTTCCACTGCCCATACTTATCATTGTGGTGTGCTTCAGGCTACAGCATAGACAAGAGACATGCGCATAAATGTAAAGTATGGTTTAAAAGCTGTGCCTCTGCCCTGACAGAAGCTGCACACCCTTCCTAGCTTTCATAGTTAAATATAGCTTCAGAGAGCCACAGTATAAAATTATTTTTTACTTATGGTCTTAGGAAGTTTACACGAATAACTACATCTAACAAGTGTTATTAAAATTCTATTCAATTATATAAATAAAACTAAACTGAGAATGTATTACCAAATCACAACAACAGTCGCCTCAAGTTAAAGGAAATATTAGAAAGAAGCCCCATCAGATGAGCCACTATGAGCAAGTACATGGTGACAGTGGGAAGGAAAAACTCCCTATTAACAGGAAGAAACATCAAGCAAGACCAGCCTCAGGGAGGGCTAGCAATCTGCCGCCACCAAATGAGAGTGACACGAGGGAGAAATCAGTTTATGTTTTGTGTGTCTTAAAGAAAAAAATACCAGCTGAGATTGGCTTATTTTAACTATCAAATATCGGTATTAGTCTAAAAACCCAATATTAACCTAAATACATACAAATGTTTTTGTTTGTTTGTTTGTTTGGTTGGTTTTTACACAAACTGGTCAACAGATTACTCTCATGGGTGAAGTTGTCAAAAAAATATAGTCAATACTAATCGATAAAAATTAAAGAGAGCGGTCCCCAACCCCCGGGCCGAGTCGTTTGGTACCGTGCCGCGAGAGCTGAGGCTCGGGTGTGAAATGTATGGTTTTCAGGTTTTTTATCGTTAACTTGGTTTCCCTGACTCTTTTCCCGTGTTGTAGTTGTGTGTCTTATTTTGAAAGAAATAGTTACACGTTACATTAACGACCAGAGAGCATTAAGAGGAGGATGTTACTCTCAATGTTGTTGCCGCATTTCAGGAGGACGCTGCTAATAAAGTTACACAATTACACAGTGAATTCGTGTTTATTATTATATTTACAAAATACCACAGTTTTTCTCTTGGCCGTATCATTTTATTTTGTTGTATTTATCCGCGACACCTTAAAGGCCGGTCCATGAAAATATTGTCTGACATTAAACCGGCCCGTGGCGCAAAAAAGGTTGGGAACCTTAAACCTAACTGAAAAAAATAGCGTTTTACGCTCTTTTTGCACACTATGTTTTTCATACATGTCTTATAGTTGCGTTACTCTATTTTTTTATGCTATGTGAGAAATTGATGACATTAGTAAACTAGTATTATAATCCTATTCACAGTTAACTCATTTGTTACACGGCAGCTGTGCTCAGGCAAAGCCCTAATGTTTACCACTGCTCATGGGCTAATCTGTTTTAAAATATTAATAAAATATCTTACAAATAACAGGAGGAAAAAAAACACATTTTTGTAGTACACATGAGTCAAATTTTTAACATTTCCTGTTTAGTTTTCATCATTTCAGTTAAGGGATAGCTGACTTTACCTGGGACTTTTCTCAGTCTTTACCATCATATACCTATTTAAGACCCTTTTACATCACAAACGTTTTACACAAAAAAGTTAGATTTAATTAACAAGTTAAGCTCAGCTCATAAAATCTGCTTCTGAAACAACAACTATGTTTTATTTATTTGTTTTTTTCCCAGGCAATAAAATCTACACTTATCATCTAAAAATAAGACGTCTGTTTTTGTTTCCTCCTGTGCAAAATCAGGGAACCATTGTTTAAAAGGGGACCATTGGGGCGATCGTGGCTCAAGAGTTGGGCGTTCGTCTTGTAATCGGAAGGTTGCCGGTTCGAGCCCTGGCTCCGACAGTCTCGGTCGTTGTGTCCTTGGGCAAGACACTTCACCCGTTGCCTACTGGTGGTGGTCAGAGGGCCCGGTGGCGCCAGTGTCCGGCAGCCTCGCCTCTGTCAGTGCGCCCCAGGGCGGCTGTGGCTACACTGTAGCTTGCCATCACCAGTGTGTGAATGGGTGGATGATTGTGTATAGTGTAAAGCGCTTTGGGGTCCTTAGGACCAAGTAAAGCACTATACAAATACAGACCATTTACCATTTAAAAGGATTTTTGAGCCCGTCTGTCACAGCTGTCACTACAAACTGTATCCACGGTGTTAAAATAGAAATCCTGTCACATGGCGCTTCTGCAAGAGTGGCGGGGCTTAGAGATTGGTCAATCCAAAACAATTAAATACACTTCACCCTGTCAACTTTATTACCAATCTTTCAGTATCCATATGACTTTATGTCATTCAAAGCTGCAATGCGTCAGCTTCTGGTCGAAAGATTTATTGCACAGTTTGGCTCTGTAAAAATGTCACAGCAATACAAAGCTGAAGTGCCACAGTCCATATTGTGTCTTCCCCAAGCTACACAAATGAATTATTAAACAGCTTTATGTTGATGCTGCAGGGTTTCCAATATATTATCTGCCTAAAAGAGGAGGTCTTAAATTTTTAATAAATCCTATGTGAGTCTACAGAAGGACTGGGACTGATAAGAGTGGCAGGAACAAGCAGAGGGTGGCTAATTGGATTTAACACGTTGAAGAAAATCCTCAGGACAACTAAAAATGCGAAATTTAAACTTTAAAGTAGGCGTGCGCGCATACATTCGCGTTGTGTTTGCGAGATAGTTCTCATCAAGGCCAATCAAATTTGGATGAGGACAAAACAAGCTTAGGGTATGAGCGCGGCCTTGGCGGTGCACTGGTGACATTTGCATCTCTAACAAATTGATGCCTGGCAACACTTTCACACCGAGTACACTGCAGCAAGAGCACTGATTTCACTGTGTTCGCACAAAGGCTTCACAGTGGAGACACACTCTAAAGGAATCAGTGCATTACAACAAAGGCACAGAACAATTTAATAACATTTTGCTCCACGGGGCTTTAAGTGTATTCGTATAAAGTTACTTTATAATACTACCGCCTTGAGATGTTGAGCACTGTAAAATATTTCAGACTGTGTTAAACCAGCAAATGACAAGAGCAGCATTTCACAGTAGCTGATCTGACTCTGGGAAGTGCTGCTGTAGTATAATAGACGCCATGTGCTCTGCACGCCTTCAGCTACATGCCGTGATCACCAGCTGTCTTTCTGAGCTACACGCTCGGTAATTTAATTTGCTCTGAGAAGTCAAAATCATACCCAGGTGAATTCTGAACACCTCGGCTGATGGCTAATTAATAACATAAACACGAGTAAGCAGAGACGTAGAGGGCATATGGACAAACAGCGGGCCGATACGCTATTTTCCTCGAGACGCTTAATCTCAGTTACTTTCTAAAACTGCAGAAACAAGCATGACACCCAAATGAATTGTCTATTTTTTGCCTCCATCTCTTTACAGGCAAACTGGATATTCTTTCCTAGAATGTTTTTCACAGCAACTTGACTGGAGACCAGTGGATTGAATACACTATCATCATATGAGTAGAGATACATTCAGCTTGCTTTAAGACCCCTGCTGACACCCCCATCCTCCACATCCTTCTAGATGTAATCTTTTTGCCTTAGTGTTTTACTCATCTGATGGAACTTTGAATCTAGGACACCACCTTGACAGAGAAAATAGGCCGCACATTCAGGGAAGATGGTTGGCTGGGATGATGTGGGTGTATTGGGGGGGGTGTAACTGGTTTCCTGATTCTGCCTTGAGGGGAAACCAAGTAAAGCTAAGTCTTTTCATTCAAGCTCTCACTCTTCAAACTGCTTTTTTTAAATCCGTCCCCTAACTCACCTTATGCATCTTCAGTTCCTCTGGCACTAACTGAACGCACAGAATAAACTCCAGTTGTAGCTAATGAGAGCAGCTTGGGCTCCTCACAGCCAGGAGTGCAGTACAAGCTATTTCTCAAAGCCTGACAGCATAAAAAAAAAGATACGAAAACGCAATCATGGGATCAAACAGATGATGTCTGAAGCAGCGAGGTGGTACTTGCAAATAGCATTACTAAACACCTTGGCTAAGCATCAAAAGAAGTGGATCAACTACAGTGGAATAGTAGACCCTGCACACTCGGCTTGAGTAGTACATAAAAAAACCCACACATTCACCAACCCAGAGTACAAACCATCATGTCATTCTATTTTAAACCCTCACAATCACAGCTTTTGATTTTCTTCACTGTACTGCCCTTACACTGATAGACAAACCTGAATAGAAACTCACTCGAAAAAGGGTTAGGGTTATTAACAGAGTGCCTGATTCAATAGGAAGGAGAAGGAAATAAGCTTTACTAATAAAAACAACAGCCACATTACTTCAAAGTTTTTATGCAAAAGTACTCTAGATGGAAATAATATGATTGTATCCAGGTAGTCCTCTGAAAATTTGAGCTTGGAAGACTAGATAAGCACCATATACCCATTAGTCATGCACTTTTCTAATGGAATCACAACTTGTGGTCAGCTGATCGGAGAAGCTAAAATCTATTAGAGCTGCACAGATTGGCCGGGTAGGGTCTGCAATCCCTCGGTTCACAGCGTCCTCAGACCGGACTGGTCAGCCCTGTCATGCCTGTGCAACACTGGCACAGCAGCACAGGTAAATAGTTGCTCGCACAGTCACAGCTACACTATGAGCATGGCTATAGCTGTTAGTGAGTTCTTCACTATGAGTGAGGTTTGCTAAACTAAACCATGGGGAAACATGACAACTGTCATAACAAAATACCTAATTAAACACTTAAATACCTTTCATCCAGCTGAACACAGCTAACAAGGGGGAAGTAGCTATCTTTAGCTTTAGCCACTACCCCTCTTGTCTAGTTTAAAATGCATAAGAATATAGCTTCTCGGAAAAGAAGCTGAAACCCAACAGAAAAAAGAAGACAATGGATTTGGGTTGACACTGGTTCAGGTTTCTATTATTACTTTCATTATAACAACTTAAACAAAGCTACTGTTCTATTTGCTTCTAAGCTACTGTTTAATTTAAAATTTCTTGAGAGCTTGAAAAACCTTTTTATTCAACTGATGACTTTTGACATTCACACTTAAGTGTGATGCTTTTAATTTTCCCTGCCAGAAAAAGAAAACTTTTGGTACATTATTAAATCAGAAGACTATAGAGTGATTTATAGTGGATACAAGCCAACAAGATTCAGTTTGTACTTTGTAAAACATAGATATTTTATAATAGTTGCATCAAGCTCCTGAATTTAGAAAATTTCATTTATACCAACTGTAAGAATTCTCTAGCGTAAAATAATTTAGGTTAATAAACCAGCAATTTTCCCCAAACGTTTATCTGTGAATCCGTGCTAGTGCCCCCCATTCAGCATAATGTCTCTTTCAGCACACCACCCCTTGCTTTTACTTAAAACACTGTATCTGCTGTTAATGCTGATTGAATTATCTAGCATGGCTGAGCAAATAGAACAGAAGCAAAGTGGGAGCTGTTCTGTTGAGTGACTGACATGGGCTGAGCCTCTGTAATAAAAGACAGATAAGAAAGTAAATATTAGCAAAGAAAGATACCACCTAATACCACTCTTCATTAATGTGTTAAGCACTTTGTTTCAGCAAAAAGGGAAAAAAATCATGACTGTATTCAAAGCTTAAAACAACAATCTGCAGGGCCTTTAAACCACTCGAACTAAGACATAATATCTTGTTTGTGTAATACATACAAATTTTGCCAAGTTAGGCTTTTGTGGTCTTAAAAGAATGTTGGGACTGTTATTGATGTTCCCATCTAGATCTTGATTATGAAAAGCCAATTATGTCCTGAATGTTAATTGCCATAACTGTATTTATTATGCAAAACATAGACCTGAGCTCTCCCATCACAAAGCCTTCCAAAGGTTCCATGAATCCTTAATAAGAAAGCATTAAACTGACATTTGGGGATACAGCAGTGAAACGCTCTTATCTTTTCCTCAAAAACTAGGATGCTTTCTCCTCAGAAGTGTCCAGAGAATAAAATGGGATTAACATTAAGGTTATTTTGTGGACATGCATCATTACACGGTCAAATTAAAAGCCAACACAGACGTTTAGGGTTTGTTCCTGGATGATTTCCTGCACTCTATTTATAGCTGGCATCCCAGTGTGAAAATTGTGTTAATATTTACTCTGCAGACAGTGACAGTTGGTGTGTGGCTGGTATGATACTGTGCAGGAGGACTGAGCCAGATAAGCAGACAATGATTAAAAAAAGAGAGAGAGAGAGAAAGAAAGAGCCACATGGATTCATGCCATCATACAGAATTCAGTGTGTAATGGCACCAGAAAAACTGAAAACAGCATTCATTTTAATCTAGTAACTGTTGTCTCTTCTGGAAGAAGACGTAAAATGTTGCAACATGCTGTATCTATTTGGAACAAATGGTACTGGAAAGAGGTTGGGATTGTTTGCTGATCAGAAATCACAAAATCATTATATGTGTGCATTTTATCTTTATATTTACATGTTTTTACATGTTAATACATTAACTATAACTTGTTTTGGGGCAGCGTAATTACAAGCTGCCATTACCATAAAATATTGCTACTGATAATGTAAGTAACCACTGCATAAACTACACTGACACTCAGGACTGCTGTATTGATACACATCGTTAACACATTGCCATGTTGGGAATAAATGAACACACAATGTTTTTGCAGTTTATCCTTCATATTATTGATTGCTAGTATGTTGGAGTGCAGTGAGTCATTTGATCATAGGAGGGACACGGCTGTATTATTGTATTACATGTATGTATGTTTAGCTTAATGTCAGCTAGACTTGCCAACTACAGACTCATGCTAACCTGAAGAAACAAACAAACTTACCTCTGCCTCCTCACAGGGATGGTAACATAAGTGGGGTATAGATACAGGTGTGTTTGGTTCTACTGTTCTAAGTGTATTTACTTATTTATATTCACTTCCAAGTGAATGGCTTGTGGCTGGCTGTGAGCTCTGGATAGCTTTAGCCACTTTGTCTTTGTTAGCCTCTTTAAATTGCTCATGTTTGATAAACAGTGGTGCAATGGTTAGTATTGGCCCATCACAGCAGGGATGTCCTGGGTTCAAATCCAGTCTTTATGTGCAAATTTGCATGTTCTCCTCATATCAGTGTGGGTACTCCAGCTTCCTCTCACAGTCTAATAACATGCATGGAGTTATGCCAATTGGTGATTCCAATTTTATCAAGCGTGACTGGTTGTCTGTGTCAGTGTTAGCCCTGTGACAGACTGATGACCTGTCCAGGGTGTACCTTGCCTCTCACCCTGTGAAAGCTGGAATAGGCTCCAGCACAACCCTGAACTGAATAAGTGAAGGAAAATAGATGATTAGGTTTGTTGAAGCAACGGTTTTTTATAGTGGTTCCCCTGTAGTTTACTTTGGCAAACTATGTGCCTTCCCCATTCACAGCAAAGAACTTGTTAACAGCAAAGTCTCACTATCTTCTCGCTACGAGAAGATTTGCCTGTGCAGCTGTGCATGTGTTGCACATTCGTATGAAAACCATCCGATCCTGGTCCCCGGCTGGTTGATTGAGTTGTTTGGTGGAAAATAAATGTGCTTCAACATTTCAAACTCCTGCTGGATTGTCGTCCCGTTTCGCTTCGGCCAAGCTCACAGGCAGCTTGTTTTATATAATCACTAGAGCCAGCTTTCTAAGAACCCCTCTCACTCATTTTACTGAGAATATGATACTTAGGTCTAGGAAGATGAAAGGAAGATGGGATACACTCGTGTCTAGAATGTAACTCATGCCCTGCACTTTTGTTTTTAACAGTATGTCCATGATTGTTTCCGAACATTCATCAAGAAGCTTTAATTTTGCATATTTAATCAGACCTTAAAGATACACCTGTTAGGTCAGAAAAGCACCATTTAAAATGTTCAATTAGTTGTCTTACTATGCAACACAGAGCAGCCCTCGTTTGTCAAACAGGGTGTTTACAGTTTCTTGAGTTGTGGTCTAACATTGACTGAAGGGTACTAAATATGGAGGTGACTTGCACTTTAAGTGTCCATTAGAAACACCCTGAATCATCTGAGTGACTCGCATCCACCCTTGTTTATACATGTAGAGCGCTGTGTCTGTTAAATTATGTGATTTCCATACAGGTCTGAACCACTACGATCAATACCCAAGGATCTAAAATAACACTGCATCCTAGATTTATTACTTTAAAATGGTAAATGGACTAGTTCTTATATAGCGCTTTTCCACTCTTCTGAGCACTCAAAGCGCTTTACACAACTTGTGCATTCACCCATTCGCACAAGCACAACTGACATTCACACACATTCATACTCCGATGAATGCATCGGAGAGCAATTTCGGGTTAGTATCTTGCCCAAGGATATTTGGCATGCAGACTAGGGGAAGCCGGGAATCGAACCACCAACCTTCCGATCAGTAGATGACCTGCTCTACCACCTGAGCTACAGCCACCCACTTTACAACTTTTTAGATTGTAGCAATTGCTTGTGAAAGCACTAAACTCAGCCACAAAGGACAGACTGAAAACTACTAACTGTATAATTATGTACAGAGAGAACAATGGTTGTCATCACCTATAAAATGATTTTACATCAACGTTCACTAGAGGGAAAGTAAACATTTCCAAAGTCATGGCAAGTTAACACAGCAACAGAAGAGACACTTTAATATCGGAGCTATTTCCTCGCGGCCATTTATTCATAAAGTATAATCGCTCTGCACCATACAAGGATTGTTTTCATTAGCAATTCAAACAGGGCGTGATTTTCTCTGCGCTGATACGAATCTGTTCCCCCAGGAGTCCTCGAGCTCCCATTTCAACATCTTCATCAACTATAAATAGCCTCCCAAAAAGAAAATCTATTCCGGAAATAATAGGTTTATATTTAATATTTTGTTTTCAACTCAAGACTAAGGCTGTGACTCAAATGAAAAGAGGAAAACTAGAATCCCCACATTCCCCAGTGCTAATCTCAAGCTGAGTTCAAGGGACAAACAAAGCAGTCATTACTTTTCCCATCCATTATCACACCAAAGCAAAACAAGTCACCTTTGAGAGCTGCTGATCTAATTTAAGACAGTGTATCTCTGCACCCCTTTAATAGATGAGGGCATCTCACAGGAATCCCTTCTAATGCAGTGGAGCACTTCAGACCCTTCCATCTGACTGATGGATGTTAGTCCGGCAAGTACCAAATACATCAGCTTCTAGGGTGTTACACCTTTGGGATAACAAGATAAAGGGATAATCAATGTGAGTACTTGAGCTGTGCATTTGGAAACGACTGATTTCAACTGTATACATTTTCCTGGCGTTTTTGCCTTTCCTTTATATCAACTTGTGAGTTTCAAGATCCTTGGCTAGATTTCCAGAATGCTGCAGGCACTCCACAGGCAAGGTCATATTTTTTTAATGTGTTTGCCTGTTTGTTTGTGTGCCTGTAACTGTGTAGTGGTTAGTGCACTCGCTTGGCAAGCAAAAGGTCGCTGGTTTGATTCCAGCATGAGATACAAATCCCCTTTGGGGTTGCATCAGGAAGAGCATCCGGAGTAAAAACTCTGCCAAAGCAAACATGCAGTGCGACCCCTTCTGGCAAGGGAGAAGCTGAAAGTCTGATATTATCCAGCCACAAAAACTGACGGCCAGTTCCTGCATTTTGGAGCTTATTTTGCTTTCAAAAGAGCCATAGTGCTGTCATATGGTTACAGTAAATATAAAGCTAGAGCCAGCAGCTGTAAAGCTAAGCTTAGCACAAAGATGAAAAACAAGTGGAAATAACCTTCTGGATATAGCAGATCTTAGTAAGTCTCAAGCAGCAATTTCCCCCCTTTGTGGCAAATGTAGATGGGTTGATTCTTCTTCCAACTCTTTTGTTTAGATTTTATTGAGGCTTAAAGGTATATATTATTAGTCGCATGGCCACTTTGAGTAGTGATTCGGTGCTGAATCAAAATATCAACATCGCAGCGAACAGGGACACACCTTGCTACACATGCTAAGTAGCGCGCACTGCTATTAGCTGACTTCCCATGTTTTGATCCATCTAAACATGGTTATCTTACCTTAATTATACAGGATTATAACTGCAAAGATGCTGAACCTAAGCCTTCAAAATGGAAACTCTAAAACCACAGATTGCATAAAAGTAGCTGTAGCTAGCATAACAGGAGCCACTGGTTTCGACGTTGCATTTTGAGATGCCATCTTCTAAGACCCCACCCCCCAAAAAAAAACATTTAAATAATTTTGGATGTACAACAGATCTCAATAATTTAAACCCTAAAAAAATTATGTAAAATAATTCAGAATTCATCAAACAGCAATTTTCAGAAGCTTTTAAAGCCAATATTCATCAGATAGCCCCATAATTAATACCAGTATGATCAGAGGAATCCACTGAAGTATAACTAACTTATCTGAGCTGGGTTAAACACTTCCAGCTCATCTTAATAAACTGCAAAATCAAGATAACATGTCTTATGATAAAACTTCTACTGGGATTTTTGATGCTTTGTTTCAATAACAGCAAACAGAATGGATTTCTGTACAGTGCTGACGTTAGGCGTTTTCCCCTTTTAGTGTGACAGCATAGGGTTATTTTTAGGAGTGGGCTCCTCAGCTCTCAGTGCTGAGCTCAGGCAGGGACATGACGTGTCAGAAATGGTAAGGGGAGTTGAATTTTTCAGAGGTACAGAGCAGATATGGGATTTGGCTCTCCAGTGGAGGGACAGGTTCAGCAAGATATGCATGCGTGCACACGCACACACACAAGATGCATCTGCAATAGTTAATCTCTCTCCTACACATACAAACACACACACAGAATAACAATTGACAACATGCTGATAAAGACTCTTGACTGGAGTGACAGCATATCCTATTTCATAGACACCTGTCACAGGCATCAAACAAGACAGAACACTCAAATGTTTGGACTTCACACAGTAAACAGGAAGCAGTATTTGTGTGAGTGCGTGTGCACATTATAGCGGCTGTGTGAACAAGGACCTCTCCCGAGATAGGGGCTCTCAGTTTCTCTCTGTTGCATAATTCTCTTCACTTCAGGCCAGGGAACCTTGCTGGTGCTAAAAACACTCCAGAGAAAATGCATCGAATAACAGAATAACATTCAGCTCTCTTTAAGCCACTAAAACAGTAGTTTGGCTGCACATGTTACTGTTTATAAAGGGGAACGGTGACACGTGGGAGTGAATCATGTCCTCTTGGCCATTACTGATGTACTGGATGAAACTGTTAATAACCCCAAGGCTTTAAAAAATGAATTACCAAACATAAACATTTATAGCAAAAATTCTACTGTGGACCACGAGAAAACATTACGCTTGCCACAACACAACACAAAGAAAATCAATATAGAATATGATATGCTGCAGTTTTTAATAACACGAGGCTGAGGTTTTAAAAATCAATATTTGTGGAGTGAACCAGTGAAGAAAATAAACCTGCTTGCTTCAAATGTAACAGGCACAAGACAACATGTGGAAGATCGAACAAACAACGTCGTGAAAAATCTGATTTACTTTCTGAATGTTGGCTGAAATAGATACAACATATAGAAATGTACATAAAGGTAACATCTGTACCACCCTTTCACGAAAAATTTATAATACCATATGTAAAAATCAAACCTTAAAGTATTAATACAGAAATTATTACGCTGTGGAATACTACAACTCATCTTTAAATGAGGCTTCCTTCAGTTTCAAAATATCCACCGCAAACAGGGGGTTATCACACGTGACATGTGACAACATCCCAAAACCATTTAATACTGCATATTCTCATGGCTATGGAAAAATGAAGACCAAAACTTCACCTTTGCAGCCTGAACTGGGTTTACAAGAAGATGAAGCAAAGTGGCAAAAAATATGGAGGATATGCTAGTTTATAAATGTACTTCCCCTATCTAATACTACCAGGCAGAAATAAAAAAATGCACACTAACTAAACAAAAGAGTATATTACACAGTCAGTTCTATGTCTCTGAGCTAAATTTGTGCTAAGGGCAAAGCAATGCTTTGAATGAAATGCAAACAATGAGCGTGCCGATATCCTCCCAGCGGCAATGCCTGCAGGCTGGTGTTAAGTGGACAAAACATTTTTACAAAGATCATGCCCATATTTGCTAGTTTGTACAAAATTAGCACGCCACTTACCAACCCCATTTATTAGCTGTACCATGCTAGTATAAAAATGAGATTTAACAAGATCCTGAAAACATTCCTAAGAGATGACAGCATCACACATCAAAGCTCCTGTTCCACCACATCACAAAGGTGCTCTGTTGGATTGAGATCTGGAGACTGTGTTGAGTACATTGAACTAATTTGTCTTTTAAGCCATTTAAATGATGCTCAGGTGGCAATGAGGGACCCAAAATGTGCCCAAATATATCTTGCACACCAATACACCACCAGCAGCAGCAGCCACGATGCATACCTGATTTTATGTTATTTATGCATATTCTGACCCATTCATCCATCTTCTCCTGCTTATACAGGGCCAGGTCGCATGGGCAGCAGCCTAAGCAGAGAAGTCCAGACCTCCCTCTTCCCAGCCACCTCCTCCAGTTTGTCTGGGGGAACACCAAAGCATTTCCAGGCCAGCCGAGAGATATACTCTCTCCAGCATGTCCTGAGTCTGCCCCAGAGCCTCCTCCTGGTGGGACATGCCCGAAACACCTCACCTAGGAGGCGCCCCGGGGGCATCCTTATCAGATGCCTCAACTGCCTCAACTGGCTCCTTTCGATGTGGAGGAGCAGAGACTCTACTCTGAGCCCCTCTCGCTACTTCTCACCCTATCTCTAAGGGAGAGGGCTTCAAAGGAAGCTCATTTCTGCCGCTTGTATCCGCGATCTCGTTCTTTTAGTCACTACCCACAGTGACCATAGGTGAGGGTAGGAATGCAGATCGACAGCTAAAGTAAGAGCTTCACTTTTACACTCAGCTCTCTCTTTACTACGACAGGCAGGTACAGGGTCCTCATCACTGCAGCCGCCTTGTGAGAAAGTCCCAGTAGATCAGCAGTTTCTGAGATACTCAAACTAGTCTGCCTGGCACCAACAAGCATGTCCCATTCAAAGTCACTTTAATCAGCTTCCCTCTCCATTCTGATGCTCAGTTTCAACTTCAGCAGGTCATCTTAACCATGTCTACATGTCTGATTGAATAGAGTTGCTCCCAAGTGATTGGCTGATTAGATATTTGTTTTAACAAACAGCTGAACACAGTACAATGGAAAATTTTGACGTGCCATGGCCTGGTATAACACAGAAAGGCTTTGGATCAGCAAAGTGATTCATCCTCTTGTGGGTGCCAAGAACAATAACATTTCATCCATAAAGTAGTTATTGAGATATTTTAGCCAGAACAAAAATAGTGGACTGATACTTTCATTTTTCACCATCTAGAACGTGATGATAGCCGGTTGCTAGTCAACAACTCTTCAGATTACTCAATTATTTTGCCTCAGAGTTGAGGAGTTTTATTTAGTGACCAGCCGCTTCATGACACTGACATTTTTTTTCTCCCATTGTCGCTACAAGTCACTGAATTTCAGTGACATTCTGTGGTCTCTGGTTGCCACATGCCTGCCAGTCTCTTCCTGTGTAGGCGTCCCTTTAGACTCTCACTGCAAGCATGGCTAAAAAGGTCACACGCCAAGCACCAGGGTATTTGCTACTAGAAGCCTAAAATAAAATTTCTAACACAACATGGCATTTATATATATATATTTTTTGTCAGTTTCCTCATAAAACAATGCAGGAAAAAAAATTCAAACAAACTGTAGCGGAAAAAGGCTATGCAGAACTGTGAGATAGGTCTCTGTGCTTTTGACAGTAATCCCACTAATCAGACTGCTGGGGCGATAGAGCTCGTGCATTTCCCTTCTGAAGTGGAATGCTTGAAAAGACACTCAGACAAAAACATCTCTGCTGTTATCTATGCAACTAAACAGCACTGATTTGTGTTTGAAACATGGTTGTAAATAAAATTAAAAAAACACATTCAAAAAGAAAAAAATATGTCTGTTCAATTTCTTTTTAAATCAAAGACTTTATAAAGCCGTTAGCTGAAATTACAAGAAACACAATGAGATCCTATTTTCAGTCACAGTGTGGGTTCAGTTAGACACACAGTGGGTTAAATAATTTAAAATCTTTACTGCAAATAATAGCTCACAACTTAGATAGTACTAATTTTTGAAATAAAAAATCCATTAGACAGGTTTCTTGCCTTAAAGCACGCCCTGTAAAAACTCATTAGCAGCTTTTTATCATCTAATCTATCATCAGCATGCGACTGGTGGGACTGAGGAGTAGTGAACATGAATTATGCAGACTATAGGTGGGAAATCTGCTCACTCAAATCATCATCTGATGTACTGAAGCTCAGCTAATGGCATATACTGGCTTAACTGATCCTCTAAATCACTGTGTGCTTATACATGAACCCTAGTAAATGCAAAGCGAAATAAGAGTGCCTCTACTTTTAGCAGAAGAAATCCAAAAGCACAGCAACATCTGGCTGTATGTCAGACTAAATATATGCACTATTCTTGCTCCATTTGCCTCTTTCTGGGTGGATGATGTTTTTTAGTGCAACAGTAAATGGGACAGTGCTGGTTGTGTACTTTATGCTAATACAACCTTTCCTAAAGATGTCATGTTAAATGAATCAGGTCTCTACACTGAAGTAGCCAGTGCATTGAATCCATGCAGTCTACAGACATATTTGTACTGGTTTACTGTCAGGACTGCATTATCTAAAGCCAAGTACACTGACTTTTTCCAAAAACATGTTGCTGTTGACTATTTAATTTATAAATAGTTTTAGCACTGCCAATGTTGTGCTGTATCAGGGTCAAGAGTCATGTTTAAAACCTGATCACACACAGGGATAGCCACATGGCTACATCTGGTATTAAAATATAACTAGTTTAGTTTAGTTACAGTGCAATGAAAACATATTTTAGGCATGAATAAAATCTAGAATTTTATTAGGCCAATCATAATTTTGGTTTTGTTGTTTTGTTGATGTTGTGTGTTTTGCATCATCGTCCTGCAGCATAACTTCCTAAAAAGCTCCACTTGAGCTTCACGCCATGAACTGATGGCCAGACATTCTCCTTCAGGATTTTCTGGTAGAGAGCAGAATTCATGGACTGTCTAGGTTCTGAAACAACAAAGCAGCCCTGGACCATCACACTATCGCCACCATGTTTGACTGGTACTATGATGGTCTTTTTATAAAATGCTGTGTTAGTTCCATGCAGATGTAACCACACTCAAACCTTGTAAAAAGTTTAGTTTTGATCTTATCGGTTCAAAGAATATTTTTCCAGAAGTTTTAGGAATCATCAAGGTGCTTTTGAGCTCCTCCTGGCTGAGCTCTTTTTTAGTCTTGAAACTAAAGAAGTTTTTTCAGTTGTCTTTAAGAAACTTAAAGTCCAGTCGCTTGTCTATGCAAGCTCCTTAGATAACACCATATAATGTAATTAGTACCTAATAAAGTTACATTACTAGTACTTATTTCTGGATCCTAACACAGCTCTGACTGCTCAATCAGTCACTAATTCGTCATCTTATTTATCACATTCAGATCGTGGGAACCCTCTGTAAATTGATCTTTACTAATTCTGGTCTTCAGCCCTTTATTGACACTCAATTCTTCCTTAATGGTGGAGGGGGACTATGTTTCCTCTTCCTCCTCACTGCTATCTCTCTAGGTCACGGGTCCCTGAGTCTTAATGAGCCACTGAGAGATAATTGCTCCTTCAGGACACTGTTAACTGACACCAGTGTCTCCTGGATGACATTCAGTCAAGCCCCTGTCAGGTTCAATATAACCAAGGGCTATATGCACAGCCAGAGATTGAACCTAATGACTCCTGAGTCCACCAACTTCAGATCGAGCTATGATCCAAACTGCAAAGCACAGGAAACAAATTGCATATTCTGACAGTTTCTTCAAAGCCACAGGGCTTGAGACACCAGAGATTTTGTTAAAGATGCTTGTTGTCTTCTGTTTTCTTCTTCTCACATTGGTCCCACAGCTACGCAGCAAAAAAGAAGATATGCTCCGTTACAAAAAGCACTTATAAAATGCAATACTAAAGCAAATTACACAATCTTGCTTGGCTTCAGCTCAGTCTCCTCCAGTCACAGCATTTTGAACTGATGCAGCAGGGACATCCTTTAGTGCCAAGGGCAAGTGTGTGTGACTTCTAAGACACAGGAAAGGTCTGTACTGCTACTGTGTGACGTGATGCAAAGGGACGGCCTGTACTCAGGGTACATGCTGTGTCCTCTTCCATGCTGCCAGTGGCTTTGACCTCAACAGATGACAATGGGCAGCCACAGTGGGCGACTAGAAAGTGCTGCACATGTCAGTTTTCCACTTGCTAAAGGACTAAAGACTGACTACATTTAAGGTGGAGCAAATAGATCACTTTATTTTAATAAGGTTTATTAAGGTGGCTGGTTAAAAATAAAATTGTTATTATGCATTGTTTTTGTCTTTTTGGTTTACTAATGAAAAGAGTGTTCACTCCTCATTTCATAGAAACCTATAAATATGTTATATATATATAAAATTTTAAAGTGCTTTAATTCCACAGCTATTCACAGAGGGGGTTCGTGACTTTCACATGGTTGATGGTAGGTAGCAGTGGCCACAGTGACTCCAGAAATGCTCGCAAAAGTGTGGGACGGGTTTGACTACCACATGGACATATATCCAGAGGGGGACATATTGACCACTTGTAATAAAATAAATAAATAAATTTTTGTTATATAGGGTGTATTAAAAGAGAACCACACAATTTCAAAAGGGTAATTCAATTCAGTTTTTTCAATTCAATTTTATTTATATAGCGCCAATCATAACAACAGTCGCCTCAAGGTGCTTTATATTGTAAGGTAGACCCTACAATAATACATACAGAGAAAAATCCAACAATCAAATGACCCTCTATGAGCAAGCACTTTGGCGACAGTGGGAAGGAAAAACTCCCTTTTAGCAGGAAGAAACCTCTGGGAGAACCAGGCTCAGGGAGGGGCGGTAAGTTAAGTGTAACCTTACAGTGGTGGACAATTAGAGGTCAGGAGGCAATTAAATTAATCAGTGTAACACTCCAGACACAAGTGATCATCCAATTAAATTCCTCTGTCTCATTCCACCTTCACACTGGAGTCTCATTTAACCTATTAAGCCCCAAGCTTAACTGATCTCCTGCCTTTGCCCCCCGTATCAGGGGGCGCTGGGGCTTAAGGGGTTAAAACCAACTCTTACCTAAATTAACTAAATATTGTCCTTAAAAGTGATTATTTATCCACAGTGACTTACCATCCACGCTCCACATGCACTTTCAGTTGGCTGTCAGCACACAAATAATTCATCACTCTCTTTCAAACTTAACCACACCTAATGTGTGTGAAAGTGCCAACCGGCTGCGATGTTACCTTATTTAAATTCCGACAGGCAGCTCTGACGCATTGCCACATGCTGCCATACAGACACTGTCCTCTCTCCACTTTGCCTGCTTAAGTAGCATCTGGATATCAACAGCCGCTCTTACTGCCTGCACCGTTTCCTCACTGCTGCGTTCACATGTTTTCCCAGCCTGATCTCTGCGGTGTTTCTGAGACACAAACTGCTTCTGTCATCAGGCGCCGAAATCCAGCTGGATTCTGCTCTGGCAGTGTCACTCTGCCTTTTCTTATCTCTCTCACTGGCAACAACAATAAGAGAAGAAAAGCACAATGCAGGGGCTTCTGCTAACAATGTGTCACAATCGATGTCTTTCAAAATGACACGCTGATGGTTTGTTTGTCATCAAAAGTCAGCGCGGTTGATGCGCAGAGTATTGTGACGTGGAAAATTATGATTTTTTTTTTTTAAATCCCTCACTGTTTGTGCACAATCAAAAGTTTTAGCCCAGCAGTTATGAGAAGCTGACAAACCCAAGCACTTATTTGAGACAAGCCGCCACTTAAAACTGTCATTTTGTGCTCGAGCTGAGAAACAAAATGCTTTTAAAGCAACCAGAGACAATCATGAAAGCCCAAATCCAACAGATTTATGTTCGGGCATTCAATAATTTATGTAGAACATGTCCAACAGAGCAGAAGAAACTAAGAACATCTTGCTGGCTGTGAAATTAATCAGTCATGTTTAATGAAAGCTGGCACTAAGTAGGAATTTTGGATGAAGCATAACCAGCATGCTACCATTTATTGCAGTGGGAAGCTCACAGGCAAAGTAGCAGAGAGGAGGGAGCGTTCAAGACGGCGCTTGACACATTTGTGTTACAGCAGGGCTGCAGGCTGCAAGGCAGTCTGTCACTGATGGTGTGACAAGGTTTGCTGCTCTGACCCCTCACTCAGCACTCAAAACCTCCTGTACTTCGCACTGTAGTTGTCCTTAAGCAACATTGCATATTGAATATGGTCAAAAAAACTTTTTGAAAAACCAATAACTGAGAATTATGATGTAAATTCAGCTCAATTATTAAAGATGTGTTTGTTGCATATTCATTTATCTTCGTCGAATGATAATTGGTCGACCTCTGTGGATGAAACTCGCTGAAAAATTGGTTTCATTTTTATATTTTTTAAGTAGCTGTATAATCTTATTAGACAGCTGAAGTGTGTTCAACAGAAAAACTAACCTAGACCTTTAATTAGATCTTAGTAGGATTAAATCTTAGTATAGTCCTCAGTTCTACCTGCAACAAATGAATACCATGCTACTTTTAACTAAGATAGTCATAGCCAGAGGCAATTTGATTGCTGTTGCCAGTCTGCCCTTATCCCCAACCTATTTTCACTTTTTTGAACACCTTGATTGATTTTTTTTCCCATTAAGCACCAAAGGATGAACTTGGACCATAGGATGAGCACTGATTAGCATCTCAAGGTCACTGTGACCTCCCAAAACGCATTGTGACTGTAACTCAAGAATTAATGTGCTACTTATGACAAGATTTCATGAAAATATCTAACAGGATACAACAATGAAGTGAGGAGATTTTACAAGCAAAGGGTCAAAGGTCAACTTTCTGTGTTATTATAGTGTCCCTACAAACACGGGCATTATTCAGCTCCATAACTCAGGAACAGACTGGGACTATGCTTAACTTTGATTAGGTGTTTCAGTAATCTGTATTGTAATCTCTATAAAATCCCTGCAGTTTTCACTACTGATTGATGGCCGAATGTTCATCCTGATTTTACAAAGTACAAAGTTGCAGTATTGATTTATCAGCGGATTTATTTGTTTATTATCTATAACTACATATATAAAAGTGATGAGATCATAGTTTACGAACTGTGTAGGAACCTACTTTACAAATTAACAAATAGCTTACCTTATTTTTATTTATTTTTTTGGAATATTTTCCATTAAAATAAAGATTGCATTACAATTACAATTGCATTGTAGTATGTTACTAATAATACACTGTTATGAATATGCCTGTGATAGCAGAGAACATCTGATAGATATATAGGAATCAAAATACCTCATCATTTGTTTTACCTTCTTAGTGCCAGGTTGGACTCTCTTTTGCCTTCAGAGCTACCTAAATTCTTTGTGTCACAGATCCAACAAGGTGCCGGACACATTCCTCTGAGATTTTAGTCCATGTTGACATGATAGCATCACACAGTTCCTGTAGATTTAATTCAGCTGCACATCCACAATGTGAATCTCCTGTTTCACACCCTAAAAGTGCTTTACTGTTATAATAAAAGGTCATTTACGTTACCATTGCCATCCTAACAGCTCAAAGCAGTGTAGCTATTCTCCTCTGAAGCAAACTTCCCAGAGAACTGCAGCTCACTAGGTAGCTTCTCATTTTCACACCATTCTCTATAAAACCCAAGAGATATTTGCTGGAAAAAGCCCAACAGATCAGCAGTTTATAAAATACTCAGAGCAGCAGGTTTGGCACCAACCAAGTCGCTTAAATCACCCTTATTCTCCAATCAGATGCTCATTTTGAACTTCAGCAGGTTGTCTTGACTACATGCACTGAGTTGCTGCCATGTGATTGGCTGATTACAGATTTGCATTTATGCAAAGTTAAGCAGGTGTACCTAATGAAGTGGTAGGTGAGTGTAGATGGCTGTAAAACGCAGCTAGGTGGAAAACCTGTAAAGCTCTTATGCTAGCGTTCTCAATTAATCTATCAATTATTGTACATATTACTAGATTAAGCGAATCCAATGGGGAAAATGCCGAAAAGAAAGAGTCCTAAGATCCCAAAGTGAATGTTTCAGAGTTTCAAACAGTATAAAGCTTTAATATATTTAACTAAAAAACAAGAACAGCAGCTATTTAGATTTTAGTTTAACTTGTTTAAACTGGTAATGAAGAAATACTGGCTCTAAGTAGCCATTTATGTTGGTATGGGGCTTCTGGCAGCATTAGCTCCATATCACACAGTAAAAGTGACAGGACTGTGCTTGTGTTTCTTATTATGTGACAGCTCAGAGTCAACAGCATAATAAAACAGCTTGTAACTGTACAGCTATGGCGCTTAGATTTGGCAGAAGGACAAACAAAAGCGCCCGAGCAATAAAACAACAAGTCCACTAGCTTGCTGCGAGCAGCCAGAGGCACACACTGCCCTCCTTTCATACTCCCAATCTGACAGATGATGCTGCCGCTACGCCACATGAAGAAAAAAAAAAGAATCTTTGCAAAACTGTAACCGTTTCCAAACATTTGTATCATCTCACTCACTTTCGTGTTTTGAAGTTCCCCATGTGTGCCGCGGAACTCCCGGGCTCTTGATAATCGCTCTGCCGGCAGATTTCAGGGCATCCATCACGAGGTGTGTCTGCTCTCCGGCAGGTGGATTCCCCAGTCACCGGACCACAGGGAGGAAAAGACGGAACAGCCTGCGCTCGATGGCGGATACGCCGGAAAGGAAAAAGGCGAGGGAGATAGGACACAGATTCAAGTTCCAGCCCCGAGCCTCTCTTCCTCGTTCTCTCTCTCTCTGTCTTTACCTCTCTCTCTCTTTCCCAAGTGATAATGTGAGCGGCTGAGGGCACACACGAGTCCACTGCACCGTTTCCAAAGTTGAGGGCGTGTCCTTCTAACCTTCACGAGCTTCCTTCGGTGAGAGGGAGTGACCTTAATGAAAAAAGTCATTACAGTCTAATGTGTGTACCGAGGACTTAAACACACTAATGAGTTTATGCCTAATGAGCTTACAACTGCACTTTCTGTCTCATAGGATTTCTTGCGGGTTATTGATCAGTGGTGGGCCCATTGTTACCATGGTTTCTTTTTCTCTTAGTTTTATTTTTTTTAATTATCAAATAAAGTCATTTAGCCCTTTACCATGTTTAATATTTTAACCTTGACTAGAAACAACCCTACAGTTTTATTTAAGGGTGGTGATAAAATCATTAGCTACTGCTGACCATTTTCTGCCTTCTGTTTTCTTTAATGTTTTTTCCACATGTCCGTCTATGTTTCTTGTTAATAATAAACAAAGTAACAAAAGTAGTCAAAAGTCGAAATAATAAATAATTTGTTGGTATTCTGGCGCCATCTTTCGATTGTAGCTCGAAATTGCAATTTTCTTGTAATAACTGCTGTGACATCTTCACCTACTCGACAACATTTAGTAAGATTGTAAACAGATTAAAATGTCACTAAAATTTAAATGGCACGGAGAAAGTGCTTTAGTTTTAAAAGATCTCAAGACAAAAGGATAAAAATTCTGCACTCTAAATGTAAAATGAAACCGAAATATATAAAATTAAAGGTTTTTTTATTTAATAAAACTAAACGTATACCAACCACGTATATTTTATTTAACCAGATTCCATTAAATTTAACACTTTACTTACTCTTACACCTGTAATTTAATTAGTTAAAGTCAGCATATTGTGCATTTTTTAATGCAAGGGGCTAAAATCCACTGGTGTACCTTTAACATAAGCAAATATCTGTCTTTGATGTGTTCTGCCCAGGTTTCATATATTTCCCAATACCAAATAACAATCATAACATTTACAAACATTTGTTTCATATGTGATTATGCAATATTAAGACACAATGGTCTACAGTTGTGGTCAGAAGTTTATATGTGCAGATCATCGGCATGAAGGTCATGCTTGTCATGCTAATTTGGAGAATTTAATGATTTCTTTAAACAGCATATATCTTAAATGGCTATAAAAACAAGAACTGGGTACACAAGTTTGAATTGCTTTCTCTTTTCTCTAAGAGAAAGAAGATTTTCTGTAATTCACACAGGGTCAAAAGTATACATACAGCTTTGTATACTTTGACCACATATTTTTGGTGGTCATCAGCAAAAGTCTAGCTGGATATTTGATGACTCTTCTTGGCACAATTTCATTTAAATTGTCTGGTTTCCTACCATGGACCAAGCTTTTAAGTGTGGTGGACACATTTTCAACAGGGCTGAAAGTCGAGGTTTTCAAAAGGCCATTCCAGAAGCCTTCCAGTTAGCCTGCTTTGTCCATTCAAAAAAACAATTCTGATGTGTGTATGGATCATTGTTCTATTGAAGCACTCAACTGTATCCGAGTTTTAACTGCTTAGCTGTTAATGTGAGGTGATGTTGAAGACTTTGAAAGTAGTCCCCCTTCCTAATTATTCCATCCACTGTACAATGGATCAGTACCACTAATAGCAAAACAACCCCAGATGATGCTACCAGCACCATGCTTGACAGTTGGTGCATAGTTCTTAGGTTTGAAAGCCTCACCTTTACGCCTCAAACATACTTCTGGTCATTGTGGCCAAATAGTTCAGTCTTTGTCTTGTCTGATCACAGAAGCTCTTTCCGGAAGGCTTGTTCATTTCATTTGAGCTTTAAAGTATTGGTTTTGGAGCAGGGGCTTCTTTCTTGATGAGCACTTTCTCAGCTCATAATGATGTAAAGCTTGCTTTACAATGGACAGTGACGCCAATGTTCCAGCAGTTTCCAGTTCATGGCACATTTAAGCCTTTGTGGTTCTTGGATTGTTTCTCACTAACCTAACCAATTTCCTCTCATCTGAGGGTGGCAGTTTGGGTCTTCTTCGATACTTTGGCAAAGTGTTGATGGGTCCAAATAATTTGTACTTACAAACAATAGTTTGAACTGATGATCTTACAATTTGCAGTTGTTTTGAAATGGCTCCAAGAGACCTTCATGACTTGTGTAAATATTCATTTTTCTGAGTTTTATTCAAACAAACTCTTTTTGTGCTGGCAAAGAGAAACAAAGACTAATGGGGCCGAATTAGGCCTCATTAGGCCTTGTCAAGTTAAAAGACACAGAAGAACCTTTACCACCACAAAAATTAAGTGAGTGTATGTACATATTTGAGCCAGTATGCATACTTTTAACCCCGTGTGAATTACACCCAATTCTTTTTTTCTTTTTTTTTAAAAGTCATTAAAGATGTATGCTGTACAACAGTTCAAAGAAATAATTTAAAGCCACCACATTACCCTAACATCCATGCCCATGGATGAGTTAATGTAATCTTCTGACCACAACTACAAGTACTTGTACCAAAGAAAAATAATTTTTGAGACATAGAGAACATGAAATTTGTTGTTTTTTTCCTTCATGGTGAAATATTTATTTAAATTCTCTCCACAACCCAGCACAGATTACAACTTCTCATTTTAAGTCTAAGCTCATCTCACAAGTATGTCACACTCAGGAAGCTAAGCAGTGCGTGTACTGTATAGTCACAGATTTCTCACAAATCATCTAGAACGAGTTATTACGGTTTAGCCTGCGGTGGCATGCTTGCTGTTGTAGTAATTTCGGTGCTCTGTGGTCATTTGAGAGAGTCTTTAGTTTATATTTAATGCCCTGAGCAGCACACACTACTGCAACTACACTGACTGCTTTGCATGTGATCATGTGAGTATGTGCCAATCTGCACGTGTTAATGTGTTGCTATTCTGGATACAGCAAGTTGGAGAACCATGCAGCGTTTTAAAATTCAAGAAGGTTGTGTCGCTCCCACGTCGTCCTGCATCAGAGTGAGCATTTTTACAAACTAAAGAATCATCTCCCTCTTCAGTTTAAAAAAAGAAACAGCTTCTTGAAAGCTGAAAGCTGCACTGAAACAATGCAAAAGAAAACCCTCCGACCCCGCCTCCACCTGTTTTCATGGAAGACTGGATCTGTGATAAATCGTAATTCTTGGTATTTAGAAGCCCTCTAGTCACTGGCACATTGTCACAGAGCACCCCTGAATCCAATAAAAAATAGCGGTTCGAGGCTTTAGTTTCAAATTTAATCTTCCACTAGACTTCTTTGACAGAAGCGTAATCGAACAGTGCAGCATGCATCATCTGTTTAAGGTTGCCCAATTCATGTGTGAACACTGCATCATAAGATGCTTGAAATACCCATTTAGATTAAAACAAAAGAAAAAATCATCCTGTTTTGCAGCATGTTTTGGGAAAATGTTTACATCAAGTCACTGACAGGACATTTGTTAGAGTCTTAGTCCCCCATAAAACAATTCATGCTTCTGGTGGTCTCTGAATTTGTAAAGGGTGAGGAAGGCAAGATCGCTGAAAGAGCAGAGCCAGATGAAGGGGAGGACTTCATGAAATAGACTTAAATGAGAGGGAGAGAAAGGTAGTTTCTTTTAGAAAGGACAACATAGGAAAAAAAAACAGACTGGACTAGTCGGCTAACATGCTCTCCTGTCTGCTTTACAGTATATAGCCCTCCTGGGTTTTTTAAAATATCATAGCCTCATGCTTTTTGTCTCATACACACACTCAAACACACACTCTCATCTTTATTTCTAAACCCGCATCTTCCTCAGAGGGTGCAGCTACAAGGCATCTGGTTGGAGGGCCCATCTTGGAAGCAGAAGGTGACCTTTGCCAACTATTCTCAGGTCAATCCAATGTCAGGTGATGGATTAGTGTACATCCATAAAACCTGACGAAATCTTCAACCAAGCACAACACCTGCATTGAAGAACCTCATACACCGTCCGTTTCAAAGACTGGGAAAACCGTCCCTTCGTCTTCTCCCGTTTCCCCTCCTGGTTTCTCTCGTCCTTCCTGCTCCTCTCCTCCTCCTCTTCCTTCTCCCCCCTCTCGTCTCTCTTCTCGTTCTGAGGCACACGGGTAGTCTTGGGACTGGGGCTGCGGCTGTCCCAGTGACTCCGTTGACAAGCTGCGGCTAGACAGGATGCTACTTAGGCTGGACTGGCGGGCGCCCCTGGGGTGGGTCTCAATTTCAACGCGAACCTCAATATTCGTTCTTTCCCTGCGGTCACAATGAAGAAACACAGTGGAGTCATTATACAGTACCGTCCAAAAATATTGCCATTCCATAGTGCACTCCAGTCGATCCAAAAATCATTATTCAGCAGAAGACATCAAGCTCACAGAGCAAGTCATAAAGAGCTGTCATTGGTGATGAGACATAGTGGCACACAGAGTCCTGACCAAACATTATCGAATCAGTCTAGAAATGCATTTACAAGAAATACAAGCAAGTACTTGCACAAGTACTGTTTTAAAAGCAAAGACTGATATACAGAATACTGTGGTGGTTTGCTTCAGTTGTGTGTGCATTTGTCTATTTGGTTACTGCTCCATTAACTTTAAGGTGTATCTCCTGAACTCTAATAGCAATATGTAACAGCTGCTTTATCCCACTGACTAACAAGTGGTGGTAATGCACCAACAAATGCAGCAATGGCCCAGCCTCCGCTGCAGAAGAGGACTGCTTGCAAATAAACAGAGATGGGTGCTTTTCATTTTTCTGTTTTGTGCCTCCTCACCTCCTCTCTACTCCATCCACCTGCCGCTGACGTGAAAATGAATCTAAGCATGTTAAAGGAAGTCTGAATACCTAAAAGGGTCTCTCAAAGAGGGAGGAGTGAGGAGACAGGGTGTATCCTCTATGGAAGTCAGACTATAAGGACCACGGGGAAAGTTAGACTTAGCAAATATATGTTTGTAAGACTAACAAAAAATGTATATACACAGCTATTCTGGTGTCAAGATCCATGGAGTGTTGACCCAGAGTTTAGAGTTTTGTCAGTTCTTTATTCTTTTTGGATTTTTAAAGTGGTTTATGTTGATAGTGTTTTTGTAATTTCTTGGTCTTACAAGTTATTTTGATCCCTGGTTTTGGTTCCCTATTGTTTTGTTATTTTTGCCTCTACTTCTTAGTATCGATGATTTTAGGTTTATTAGTTCCCTTTAGCATTCCTGTCCTGTTCCCTCTGTCTCATCTTTGTGTTAGCCTTGTCTGTCTGCAAGTTAATCTCATTATCCGGTCCTGTTCTGTCTCTCCTCCTGTTTAATTCCTGTTTTGTTCTCTGTGTCTTGTGTCGAGCTCAACTTCCCGCATCTCGTCATCTCTGATTTGTTCCCGCCGTGTCTCCCATCTGTCAGTGTAAATAAAGGCTAGCACTCCATCATTTTTCAAGTTTAAATCAATGATGCCATGAAAACTTTTATGCTCATCTAACAAAGATAATAAAATGCAGCGGCCAGCTGCTGTAACAAAACAGATGACGCAGCTGCGCCAGTGACATTACTTTAAAATGACAGCTCCGTAGCGAGGAGGACTCTGCTTTCTTGATATGTTCCACTCTTCCACTCGCATCTCAGATGGCAGTGACTTCAAGCCAAAGATTTTCTTGATTAACTCTGAATAACTTTTGTTTGCTTAAAAGAAAATTTCCACAAGATATCTTTAATTTAATTGCGAGAACATACCTAAAACCTTTACACACAATACTGTGCAAGTGGCAAGTTATTTTATATAAACATTAATGCATCAGTCATTGGACAAACAAGTCATTGAGCTTAAGTATAGGCATTAAAGCAGGAGAAACTATAAATGGTTGCTTTCAAATATTAAAGTCCTGTGTAAAAACATGTAAACATCTGAGGAAATTGTAAAGGCAATAATTACCTTAAAGGAATCATTTGCATCTCATCAGTCTTGTTATCAGGCACAATAACCACCTTGCAGTCAGACTGGCTGTCCTGCTGGGTGTATCCATGGCGTTTTGTGGCTTCATCCAATCCGGCATATCTATCTGGCTCTGGCGGTGTGGTGCTCGTACTTGGGAGGTCGCCTACTTCCTGTACACTGACTCGAACTTCTTGGACGCTGGTGTTGTTGAGTGCTGGGTTGTTCTGACCCGTCCAGTGATCACTGACTACATGAGAGAATAGAAGATCTATAAGAGAAGTTGAAACTTCATCAGATCGGGTCAAAATTCGGGGCACAAATCATAACCGACTACTCATACGGTCAGACAGTATCCCTAACTTGAACTATAGACTGATTAAATTATTGATACTCACAGTTGGCTAAGTCTTCCAGCTGGATTTTGTGTGTTTCAGGGGGCTCACTCTGCGGTCGACACCAACCGTTCCTACAGAGTGACATGGGAACGACCCCATAGACATAAGTCAGCATTAGCGGTACACCCACACCTGAAAGAAAACAGCAAAGAGTAAAGACCTCGTTCTTAACATATTTTTCATAATGACTTTTCTGGACTTTGTGCTTAATGTTAATAATCATATAACCGAAATGTCTTTGTAATGGTGAAGCACTGGATTACAGATAGGCCCGTAAGGGTTTTTGAGCATTGTCTTGCCTCTGTGCGCTACGGTAGTGCATTTGAAATCAAAATATGATGATATGATCGACCTCCAAAGGTTGATTCAGTTCATCTGGACGTAGTGTTTTCAGTGGGAGAAACGTTTCGTCACTCATCCAAGTGACTTCTTCAGCCTTAGCTGACTGCAGGTTTCCCCAAATCTTATAAACAGTACATTTGACCTCCCAGCCCAATGTTCCTTCAAGGGGCTGGTTTCAGTCATTATGTAAATGTACTGTTTCTAAGATTGGGGAAACCTGCAGTCAGCTGAGACTGAAGAAGTCACTTGGATGATTGAGAATGCATCAAGACATGATGCATTCTCAATCATTTTTACACAAAGTGCCCCTTTAAGGACTTCAGTTATTGTCTTTTTATCATTATCATTATTATTATTATCACAACAACAACACAAAACAAACACAAGGGGGAGCCTTTCCCGCTTTACCCTGGACTGGACACATTCAAGCTGCCAGGCATTTATAGACACAGGCTTGTTTTTTTTAAGGCGTTTTAGCCCCAAGTAACTGGAAAAAATTAGGCATACAGAGTGGACCTAAAAAAGGAAGAAAAACTCATTTTCTCTGAAATTATATCCTCATAATTATTATGTTCTTTAAGTGAGTAACATTGGTTTCCTTCCAAGCTTTTCTAAAAATAATTTTAGTTGCAGACATCCAGGCAACTGGATCTTCCTTTAGTCATCTATTTTATGTGCTGTTTGTAAGAAGCTGTGTTTTGGTCTATTTTAGCAATAACAAACTTTTTTTTAACTTTCCTATTTCGTCCTTTTGATCATGATCATCATTTATATATAGGATTTTATGCTGTATATAGTATTTATTATAGGAGGCAAATAATTAGAAAGAGAGGTGAAATGTGTTTCCTGGTTAATTACTGTTATTAATATGAACTGATTATGGTGCGGACAATTGCGCAGTAGACACCTAAACAAAAAGTGTCTTCTTTGTTACATTTGTGAATGTAGAGATGAACACAAATGTTTCCTTAGAAGCTCTAAAAATGTGCAGTACATACCCTGTCAGGATACAATAAGACAGTTTTCACAAAAATAGATCATTAGTCACTCTTATGGATCGACTCATCATATTAGCAGAGCAAAGTTAGAATGTTGCAGGGCACAGCTGCGCTGGGAAAGTCAAATTTTATTTAACGAGCTGTACTTCTTTCGATTGTCCTTCGTAACCTTCACAAAAGTGCTTTGAATAAAGCCCAAGCTTGGTGACCAGCAGCCTCCCTACGCTGTGCAATTATGCAACCTGTGATTGAGACAGGAGTTTGAGAACACAAAGAAGAGTGCCAGCCAAACAAAGGGACATCATTAACACAGCAGGAACACTGGGGCGCTATTGACTCAGCAAGAGGGTGAAACCAGGGCAAGAGGATGAACCTGCCAGCCAAACAGATCACACAGGGAGAGGAGTGAAAGCGAAAGACAGTGTGCATCTGTGTCCAAGAGAGACACACACAAAAAAACAGAGTGCTTTGACTCAAATATGAGAAACAAAACAACAGTTGGAGGGCAGTGAGAGCACAAAATAGAAGATGTTCGACAAAACACATGGTGGAATGAAGTAAAACATGAAGTAAAAATGGCTAAAGAAACTGCACAGTATGCAAGCACAGTAGTACATGCAGGGGTAAGAGGTACGGTGACGAGTACAATGCGGCTAAATGTGTCTTTGAGTTTGTGTGCGGCAAGCAAGGACCAGTCAGAGTGGGGTACAGTTATGGCTGTGACACTGCAGGGGAAAGATAAGACGCTACTGAAGTCTTACGAATTTCTGTCACGGCTGGGACTGTTACCTAAAGTAGCATGAGTCACTGAAATGCTGCTTTGCACTGTGTGTGTGTGTGGAGCAATGAAATAAAGTGGTATGTTTGTATACAGAAGCCTGGCTTGTGGATATTTGTATGGCTGGCACTAAACCCTATGCAGATTGCTTGGCTGCATATTCAGATCTGTAGAATTTATGGAAAAAATACAGCAGGTTAGGAAAAATTCTTCACTGTCTTGCTGAGTTATATAAAATAAACTGTACAATACTGCATAGAGGTAACACATGCAGCCTTATTAATTAAAAGTCAAGGATGAGTTTAGAAAACAAATAGATTTATGATTTTTGGGGATTTTTTTTTTGTTTAGCAGGATGTTTTAGAGCTGCTGTTAGGTCAGACATATCAGTGTGAGCTAACACAGAAGGCATCAGTATCAGTCCATCATCAAACTTTCAGGGTGAAAGCAAAAATACAGTCATGTAAAAAAGAAAGTTTTCACAGCACTCTATGCTCTAACTCGCATCAAGTACATCCTTGATGCTTTTTATAAAAAATAACAGGGAACGTAGCAGCTGGGTGCTGCTAGTCGAACACACTTACCACCTCTGTAAAAGCAGAAGTTTGGGCAGTTTGCTGGTCTGAAGCATTCAGTTGTATGTTACCACAATGATACAACCTTCCCAGGAGTGAACACCCCACCAAATTCAACCAAAGATCAGGCTGTGCAATGCTTAGGAAAAGTGAAAAAAAACCCCAAAAAAAACAAGAGCTACACCTCAGGTTTGTAAATGTTAATGCACATGACCGTACAAGTAAAAAAAAGAAAATACTAGTAAGAAAAGACTAGAAAACATGTAAATATAAGAAAAAGACTGAAAAATGTGGCTTATTAGGTAGGGTTACTGGGAGAAAGTCTTTCTAAACATCTTTCTAAAAAGAACATAAGAGCACATAAGACCAAAGTGGAGATGCTTGGTCATAATCCACAGCAGCATGCTTGGGAAAACTAAACACAGCATTAAGCAAATCAACATAAACACCTCATAGCAACTGTTAAGCACGGTGGTGGAAGCGTGATGACTCGGGCTTGTTTTATAGCCAGAGGACCCGGGCATCTTTCAGTCGCTGAGTCAACCATGAACTCCACTAGAGCCAAAGCACTCTAGAGTCAAATGTGGCAGCTAAAGCTTGGCTAAAATTGAATCATGCTACTGGACAATGATCCCAAGCAGAGCAGCAACTCTAATACAGGATGCCCAAAAAAGAAAAGAATCAGATGTTGAAGTGGCACAAAGTCCAGACCTCAGCCTGAGTGAAATACTGTGACAGTACCTTAAGTAAGCTGTGCATAAACAAGTGCCAGCAAACTTCAATGAACTGAAGCAACACCGTAAAGAATAGTGGGCCAAAATTCCTCCACAATGATGTGAAAGACTGATACAGTCATACAGAAAGCGTTTACTTGAATTTGCGACTGGCAAAGATGTTTCCACAAGTTACTAAATCATATGGCACGCTCAGTTTTTGAATGGACTGAATGTATTTTACAAAAGGTTTACTTATTCCTTTCATTTTACGTTTTAAATTGAGTTCATTGCATGGTAAAAGATGAGGGTTTGCTCCTACAGTTCTCACTCTGATCACTGAGGAAACTATCCAAGATGGCCCAGAAAGAGCTGTGTGCTAGTCAAACTTTTCAAAAGTGACTTTCTGAGCATTGCCCTAGAAAAACTCTGACAAAACTACATCTTATTATACCGAAAGAGAAAGATCTGTCGAATTATCATTTTTAGCATCTTAGAGCTCCAAAGGGGATACATTTTCTGCAGTTTTATCCTTTTTTTTTTTTACTGAAATTCATTCTTTATAACACAAGATCAACAACAACAATATTTTGCCCTTTGAATTTTCTCTCTGGTTTGCAGGATAAAAAATGTAACATTACTATTATATGTTCCTTACCCACAGTGACAGCTGCTATGACCGGCGACACAAACACTGACATCATCACCCCACTTGCCACAGTCAAGTAGTGCTTACTTCCTGAGATATTGTTTTTCTTACAACGACCATGGACCTGAAAGGTAATAAACAGAGCACAAATCACATTACTGAAATTCAAAGTGCTCCGAGTTTTCATTTTCTATTTCTGCAGCCACTTACTCATGCCCAATAACACACACACACACACACACACACACACACACACACACACACACACACACACACACACACACACACACACACACACACTGCAGCATGCCTGTGAAGACTTTATAAGACACACCATGGCTCTGACAAAAAGAAAACTAATCATATCTAAGGGGATTTCATTTGCAGCTTAATTTCCCTAGGACATGTTTTTAGTTTCTAAGGTAAGGTAAGCTTTGATCTACTAGTCACATGTGAAGTGTGTTACACAGTGTGACATGGGCTTTACTGACCTTGCGGCCCATGTAGATTGGTATCCCCACAATGATGACTGGGATGGCAATGCCTGCTATAAGGGAGATGACCACAGGTGCTCCGAGCAACATGCCCACCTGCCACAGTACCTTGCGGGTTTGAGACCATGGTTTCTTCCCCCAGAATGTACATCCTGAGGGACTGAGAGACAAAGCAGACACATCAGGAGAGATCAGTTACTGTAAAACAACAAAAGATTTGGTACAGACATTCCCTGCAGACTTGGTGATCCCTTACAGTAACTCCCTTTTGATGTGCAAAAACAAATTAAATTCCTGTCAAAATGAGCGGTACTTTATTTTAAGACTTCAAATAAATGCCCTCATAATCATTTGCTATAACCAACAAAGCATCATCATGTACGCCTGATGTCGTATAAACCATTTTTGATATGCATTCCTTATTATAGTCCTGCTTTCATTTCCTGAAGTGCAATCATTTACTACTTATAATTTATTCAAATACTCATTTATCATATTTAACCATTTATGTTTGAGAAATCAGTAAAACAAAGCTGCCTGGATTGGTTTATCAGCAATAGCTAGTCTCTTACTTAAAATATGACTGGCTAAAAAAGTCTATTTTGCCTTCAGTGTTACCTTAATCTGCTACCAGCCTTTGACGCTGTGGTGTAACATTTAACTGTCTAGAAGAGCAATACAATGTGATGAGTGCTGTCTGATTTTAATCAAGCGGAAAAATAACTTTTATAAAGAACACAAATAGCAGCCAAGGGCTATGTTTTTCTCAAAGTATGCATTTAGGCCACTTTGGGGATTTTTAAAGCATGAGTGGGGGAAATTATGGTAAGAGATTATGGCTGCGTTATTCTGAACTCGCTGTGAGACTTTAAAAGCTTTGCCATTCTGTACAACATCTACTGTAATTTTTTATATGAAAGCCAGAAAAGACTGAAGGGAGAGGAGAGAACAAAGGAAGCGGGGAAAGGAAGACAAAATTAAATTAAACAAGGTAATCGGAAATAGTTGGTTTCACATGACAAAAAAAAAATACTTTCATTAAATACAGTGCATATTAAGTATCCAACTACAGTGTATTAATTTTTTTTGTTTAATCAAAGTTTAAATGTAGCACTTTGTCTTCCTGAAGAAAATAATTGGTTACCCTGTATAGGGCTATATTAAGACAGAGTTGATAATAATATATTTTTTTTTAAAGTCAGGTTAGTTTTTAATCGTATGCCTGACAATCTGATTACCACGCTTTTGTGGTTTTTAACTGTGTTAAATTATGAATAAGACACAGGTAATATTCCATATATTCCCAATAACATTGTTCAACGTATAGCTGCTACTGCAGGATGAGCATGAACCAGCAGGGGTTAAAATATGCATTGAAATTAAGATTAATGAAGATTATTTATATAGAAACACAAACAAATAAGAGCTTGAGAAACACAGTCTTAGCTCGACTTACACATTGTGCTGATTTAGGAGTATGGAAGGAGAAACACTGGAGGTGAATAACTGATGTCAAGTCAGCAGTGACTCCCTTCCAAGAATGTGAAAACAAATGAAAGCTGAGATGAACCATTTAAACTAGTGCAGCTTCTAAATTATGAAATACGGGCATGCTTCCCTGACTGGCACGGTTTTTATCTCTGACTAGCTACTGCATTGTTGATGCATTAGCAGTTGTGATGCACTGAAATCGATTGTTTTTAGGATGAACTTGTGCCACTGAATATCCCCCTCAAACATTTTACAGCTACCAAAACCGATGACGGTTGCTTTTGTCTGACCAGCTGCTTATAACTAAGCCTAAGAAATTCAAACCGGGCGATGTTCAGCATTTTTTTCTAATAGAAAATATCATCATCAGGCTTCTTAGGCTTACAGCTATAGAGTCAAGGTCCTGGTTTTTCGTCCCAGCGTTTTGAGTTTGTTTTTCATGGTTCTGTCTTTGGTTTAAGTTCATACTCTGGATTATTTTGTTCTGAGTTCAGTATGTCCTTTTGCTCCTGAGTTTTGCTTTCTACAGTTTCTATTTGTTGGTTTCTTGTTTCATTATGTTACTTCCGAGCCTCGTCTTTGTGTTTTGTCATGGGCATCCCCTGTGTTTAGTCCAAGTTGTCTCCCTGCTTTGCCTTCTGTCTGTGTCAAGTTCACACGTCTTAGTCCAGGTCAGTGTTAGTCATTTCCTGTTTTATTTTGATGACATCTTGTCTCTTGGGCTTTCTATTCAGTTCTACTTCCCCTGTCTAATTATCTGAGTGGTTTCAGCAGCCCTCCCACCTGCCACCTGTTCCCTCGTTACCCTCTGTGTACATATTGTCTCATTTTTCCCTTTGCCTTTTGTTGTGTCCTCCTTCATGGTTGTGTTGTCTCTTGCAGTGAGTTTCCTGAGCATTCATAAATGTAGTTTTCCTGTTTTCCTTGTTTTCTAACTTGCATTATTTTTGCACTAAGTTTAAGTTGGACGAAACTGCTTTTGGTTTACCCGTCATGTTTCCGAGTCCTGAGTTTGGGTCCTACTCCTGCCTGCTACACAGCCAACCTTGACATTAGAGTAAGCATTTAATAGGACTTCTGGCTGTTAGTTTTCTTGTTCTTGTGAGTTCAGCATGAACAGCATACCTGAGGTAGTGCACGTCAGTAATCTCCTGCATACACAGCCAGCAGAACTGACAGGCACACACAGTGCAGTTCATACGGTTACAGCTGCCATCATTGGTCTTCATGATGTAGGCACCACAGCGAGGGCATGCTTTGATTTCCTCTGCATCTGCAACGGAGGAAATACTTCAGCTACTACACACTTAACAAGCAATATCTATATGTCATCGTAAAGGAACAGTTTAATTTTTTGTAGATATGCTCTATTTTGTTCAGAAAAATATAGTTGGAAAGATGAGACTAAAGTGGAGAATACGTTTACTAATAATGCACAGTCCAAAATAGTCCATCTACACAAACACCTCATACCAGCTGTCAAGCACGGTGGTGGAGGCGTGATGATTTGGGCTTGTTTTATAGCCAAAGGACCTTGGCAGCAGTTATTGAGTCAATTATAAACTCCTCTGTATTCTAAAATATAACAGAATCAAATGTGAGGCCCTCTGTCTGACAGCTAAAGCTTGGCTAAAATTGGATCATGCAACTGAACAATGATCCCAACAACAGCAGCAAATCTACAACAGGATGGCCGAAAAAGTAAAGAATCAAGGTGTTACGATGGCCCAGTAAAGACCTCAACCTGAGTGACTGTGGCAGGACTTTAAGAGAGTTGTGCATAAAAAATAAAAAATGCTCAATGAACTGAAGTAACATTTAAAGAAAAGTGGGTCAAAATTCCTCCACGACTTCTACAAGAATCATAAAACTAAATGGAAAACTGTTTAGTTTTCAAGTTAGCTAAAGTTATTTCTACAAGCTACATCATGGTATGTACTTATTTTTTCACCTGACTGCATGGGGTCCTGTAAAAGCTCACCACCCTCCAAAAAACACTTGTTTCTATAATATACCAGGATGTGAACCAAAAGTGACGTAACTTTTCTCAAAATGAAATGTTGCAATGTTACCGTAAGTTACTGGCGCTGCCAAATTTGATGGAAATTATGGAAGAAATTACAGTATAACCATGACAGGATTTCAGTCTGTAGATAAGAAACTTATCTGTTAGACAGATAGACAAGTACAAAATATTTATGACCACATTTTGAGCCCATACTATCTGTCTAACAGACCTGAAAACCATACAGGCCTGGAAGTACTCGTGGCAAAACCAGGTAGACTTTTTCAAGTGGTTGTTTAGAGCAAAGAGGCCCACAAACGACTCGTAGCTTCATTTAATCACATGGCTCCTGTCTCACCTCCTCCAGGTTCTTCATTGAAGACGTACAGTGTAGAGGCATCGTTGCCGCCTGAGGTGTGGCGGGCTCGCTGACGCCGGGCCTGGTCGCACGTCTGGTTGGGGTGCCACAGCTGCCGACAGTGGTAGCAGAACTCTGTGTCACATCCCTCACGGCCACAGCTCAGCTTGGGACACTCTGCACAGCCGTAAGCTATCACAGCATAGCTGAGGAAAGAGAGAAACTACAGATAAAAATGACAGAAAAATATCAGACGTTCGGTTGGCTGATGGGGATTCTGGGGGACGGCTTTCCAGAACTGAAAACCTATCATCTGATAATAAACAGATATATGATAATCTTATTGGCTCCATACCCAAATATGACTTTTAAAACTTTGTATCAATAACTAAATAAAAAAATAAGGCAGTCTGGTCATGTGTGTGTGCTTGTTGTGTTTTTTAACAAACATTCATTTAGTGCAGTGTTGACTTTAAAGTTGTGGTGGTTTTTCTTCTTTGTTGGGTTAGGATTGGGGCAAAACCTACACCTCCCTCGTTGCTAGGAAACTGCAGATTATGTTAAAGTTATGGGCTCTTGATTTTTTTTTAACCTCACATTTGTTAAATAAAATCAAATAAGGTTTATGAGGAATGGAGACAGTACCATCTCCATTTTCTGATACAGGCATGTTCACAAGATTATGTGATTTAGCTATAACCAAAAAATAAAAAAAGTAAAAGCAATCTTAAATAATCTGAATGCCTCTGGGAATCAAACTCTGCTGTGAAAAACGAGGGCTCTGACAGGCTGGCATTTCCAGCTCTGAGTGGTTTTCTGTTTGTCAGACAGGCAAATGAATCAAACAAGCTGAAGGCAACACAGGCAAGAAGATAATTACAGCGTTACCTTGATTCCACTACGGTGTCAGACCAGATTTGAAGTGACTTTGATTCTCTAGTCCAACATGTCTGGCTGAAGAACAAAGCTGCTGTTCATGCATAAAATATTTCTAGATACCAGTGAGTATCCTGTATCCATGAAACAAGCAATAATTGGATTATTTATATTGTGTACAAACTTCTACGCCTTGTCATACAGAGAAATTAGAAAGAAACAGCTGCAAAGCCAATGACCACTTTAAGCGATTTTAATTCTACTTTTTTTATATATGCACCACACAGACACACACACACACACACATATATATATATATATATATATATATATATATATATATATATATATATATATATATATATATATATATATATAATTCAACCATTAAAACAAATGTGTATGTTTAGGAATGCAAGGACAAAACTGTAATTAATGATTTTGTGTGTGTTGACAAGGCCTAACACATCTAAAATAGTCTGCTTTGATGAATAATTTGTGTCTGATATGGGTAAGTCAGCTCATTTAACATGTTTGTGTGTGTTAGCCCCAAGGAAAATCCTCTTAGAACAAAGGAGTGCTGGAAATCAAAAGTATTAATTGCTGTTCACAGTGGCCACACTTAAATATAATCCTGTGAATTTCAGAAATGTATAGACCCCCTACTCTGACATCATAAATGTGTGGGGTATGTTTCTGTAACATGTTGGATTATGGTTATAAAATAAATTGAAGCCCAGAGCGTACTTTTAATCTGGTAGAGGTTTTTTGTTTTTGTTTTTTTACTGAGATATCTAAATAATTCCTACTTGTATTACACATGTAGATAAAACATGATTAGCTGCCCTCATAGACCCAAGTGTGTGTTACACAGTCAGACCTAGGGCAAAAACACACAGTTTTCACACTCTCTCTGAGAGTCTCTCTCCCGACATTATCTTCAGCTAAGCTTCTGTTACTAAGACCTCAGGGAATCTCTACATGTTGGAAACACAGGAATGCACCAATCATAACTGTTAAAGACCAGTTTACATAATTAATCACAGCTTCAAAGTCTCTTTTATGTGAGAAGTGTTATTCACTGTTATTCAAAATGCCATTTTGCACACTTGTACACCCTTCTAATAAATCAAACGCAAAACACACTGAATTTGTTGTAGATATTTTAAAAACAGGATCTCCTGTTTCTCTGCGTTATATTTAATTCACCACTGTGTATTGATTTTTGCTCCTCTCATTCATCATCGCTGAGCAGCAAGTACTGACAGACTTTCACTGAACGGGGTCCTGAGCCCTGGCGCGTACGTGCTTTTGACCACAAAAAATCCACTGAAAACGTTGCACACAAAAAAAATGGACGCACGTCGTGACTTCCCATCAGCCCCCCTTATCCAGTTACCCATGCATGAACATTAAGCTGATATAGCAAAGGATCAGTGTCAGCGCCAGTTCTGAACAACAGAAAAAAAAAAGAGAGCTGATTGACGCCAATGTCAGCGGAAAGAAAACAAATACATCTTTCCCTCGTAAGATTTACGACGACATCAAGGATCGATTTTGTAATGAAATCATATTGCAGCTGAGCTTTGCAGCTCAATGAAAGCTATATTTCAGGCAGTTATTCTGAGGGAAAAAGAGTAACAATACAATGGCGCCATAAATGTTAAGTACGGCACTAATAACATTTTAAACCGATTAAAGGTGAATGTTTCTTACATCTCACTAAGGAAAATCTTTTAGGTATTTCTGTTTGAGGCCTCAAAGAGTAACTCTTACCAATACGTAGAGGACTGGTTTATTCACAGTCCATTCTCTTTCGGGATCTGCAAAATATATATACTGCAGCAAACTTGGTGAACTATGGAAAAAGCTTTAAAAATGCTGCCAATTATCCTCTTAAATCTAAGTCAATTATTCTGACAGTGACAAATGCGTCAGTCTTGTGTTTTACAAAATAAAGCCGGCGGTGGGATGACAAGAATTTGACAAGGTCTGCCACATTGTAGTGCTGGATTAGCTCTAATGTTTTTTTTAATAAGTAATTAAATTGTAGTGGATTGTTGCTGTGTCAATCATGTCAATAAAAGACCTATTTTTTCACAAAACAAAGTCATTATTGTTAATTTCCAAAATATTATTCTCCCTTCTAATTAACAGTTTTTTGCTTATATCTTTATTAGATATAAGCAATAAAAAAACAAGATGTTCTAGTTTTATTACAGTACGCTTGAAACTGTTCTTGATGCCTAAAACAGCCTGTTGGTAGATGGTATCAGTTCACGTCTCACCTGCAGTCAGGCGCAGGGCACCAGCGTGTATCTGGATCAGAAGCCAGAAAACGCCTCAACTGGTACTCCTCAAACCTTTCCAGCAATGCCCGATCATCCAGAATGGCACGAACATCCAGAGGTGCCAGTGTTTCCGGGCACTGCGGGCACGCGATGCCCACCCGACTCTCCGATATCTCAATACGCAAGTACTGGCGTAGGCAGTCAGAGCATGCCCTGTGAGAACAGGAGGTGAGTCGCGGGAAGTGGCAGCGCGGTTGACTGAGCAGGCACAGTGGGCATTCTTCTAGGTGTTCGTCCAATAGCTGGTCCTGGCTGGAGGAGGAGAGGGACAGGACATCGGTGGACACCCGGCTGACCCCACCCACGCACTCGACTGTGGCAGCGCTGTTCTCGCCCACCTCAGCCAGTGATGCTGGCGGACCTCCTCTTTCTCCTTTTTCTGCTCCAGAAACTCTTGATTCTCCAGCCTCTTCTGCTGTGAGGTCCTAAGAACAGTTATAGGATATGGTGATTTACCAAATCCAAACACAGCACGCTTATGAGAATGAAGGGCTCTTAGAAATGAAGGGAGTATTGGTAAGTGTGTACATAGCTGGAATGCTGTAATTCATTTGGTTTCTTGGCAACGTCATTTGTACAAATGATCAATTAATTGTACAAACACACTAATGGATTTGTTCAGTAGCAGCGCAGAACAAAGCAAGCAAACGGGCATGGCTCTAAAGTTAATGATCAATAGCTTTGTTGCTTTTCTTTCGACATTTTCTGTGAGACATTTTCATCTTCTGACTGATGCAAGGATAATGATCCTGTATGAGCTACAAATTTCAAAAATAAACACAAATTTCAAAATGGTATACATATATGCCATAATACTCTACCATACTCTACCAAAACTTGTATAAACCCAAATAAAGAACTCCTTCATTGCTTACGCTCACTCCAAGCAGACGAAGCATCAATCTTACCTGTTCTGGATGCTCGCTTGGGGTCAGGGTAATGGCCACCTCCTCTTTGGGACAGGCTTCCACAGGCCTCTCCGCCCTTGGCTCTGATTTGGGCTTTCGGCTGAAGAAATTTAAGAAGCTCAAGGGCCCAGTCTGCTGCTTGGGCCTCTTCATGGTCTAGAACTAGAGCGGGAGCAGCAGCTGAGGAGAACAGGCCAACGACCATGAGCAGGATGCAAAAGCGATGTTAGAGTACGTGTGTGTTTGTGCGCGGGTGGGCGAGCACAGTGCGCTCTCACGGCTCAGAGTCTTGGAGCTGGACGGCTGCTCTGTTGTATGAGGGAGGGTGAGTGGGTGAGATGGAGAGAGAGACGACGGGGAGGAGGTAATCCCTGCCTGAGGGGAACATCACCGTTTTGGAGCCTTTCCGAGGCCTGATCATGTGGTTTACTTTGTCTCTCTTCAGTCTTCCTCCTCCACCCACACAGAAGTCTGAATTAGTCCTGAACTGGTCGACTGTTGTTCATCATTTTAGGCTTTTTCTCCACTGTTAGCAGTCCTTCAACCTGGAAACACAAGTAAGTAATGACTATAATACACAGCAAGAACTACAGACCTTTGGATGTGCATTTTGGTTCACTGGATATCAATTTTCTAAAAATAACATTACAATAAGAAATAAATTAAGAATATCTAGTCATAGCTTCTAAAAAATTGTTTTACACAATGAAAGAGTTTCAATCTGATGCAAGTCTCCTAAAGTCAATCCTCTTAAACTTCAATGTTAAAATCCCAACTTTATAGCAGAAGCCAGCATGTCTGACCTGAAACAGAAACATGGTTTTAGTTTCTATGGTTAATTTCCCCCTTTGATACAATCGGTTACAATTAGTTTAGATGACAGTCTATTAAATGGTTTTATGACAATCTTTCTATCAGCAGTCTCCAAAGATTTCAGGTCAAGTCTCCCTGTCATTACTACAGGCATTCCACAGGTTTTCATTGCTAGATGTCTTTTATTCACCTTCTACAGTATAATCTACACCTCCTAAATCTTGAAACCTATTTTTATGCAGATGACACCATCTTATATACCACTGGGTCCTTGTTGATCGGGCTATTGAAAAATCCAAAGTTTGCATTTCAAAATTATCTTATGAAACATAAGCTTGTTTTTCATTCTGATAAAACCAACTGAAAACTATTCACAAGGTCACCAAGGTCAGTATCCACCATACAGTCCATATTAAAACTCTCCAGTGTCATATAAAATACAAATACAAATACAAAAAGCAAATATTGGTTCTCATTAACTGTTGTATTAGGTACAATTTTGTCTGAGCTTGATTATTATTGTAGTGATAGTTTATATGGATACAATGACAGGTCCTTGGACATTTTAAGATTAGCTGTGCCTCTTACTGACATTAAACTTGGAAAAGAACAAATGGAAAGACTACAAAAGACTGCAAAGCTACATTCTGTGATTTCATAGCAGCTTTTTAAAATATGTTAAACTGTATGCAACTGTCCTTGCACATGCTTTTCTTAATTTCTGAACGCCTATAATGTGTCCTTGAATTTTCTGCCTGTCTACTAGTCTGTGTACTCTTAATCTGTAGATGTCATTTGTACACAGGTCTCTCTTGAAAAGCGATCTTGAGTCCATGAGACATCCTGTTTAAAATACTAATAATAACATAACACCAGTATTATAAATGGTGGAGTGCTAATCAGGCATGAGACTGAATGTAATTTCAATCAATCAAACGCATTACAGAGATCTGATTTAAAAAACTGATCATCAATAGTGTTGGACAAACAGCTATTTCAAACATAGGGTGTGTCATTTTTACTCTCGAATCTCTGTATGAGATACATTTAAAAATGCAAACACATGGAAGGGTGTTGTCTGCACCATGGCCCGTTTGTCATATAGCCCAGACAAGCAGTGAGGCCATTGCTATGAGACACAAAGAGCAGAAAGATGTGAAACTTGTGACTGATCAGACAAAAAGGACTCCCCCAGGAGGGTGAAGCAGTAGAGAGGCGGTGACAGACACCACAGACAACTCATTCTGCATCCATTAGGCAGCAGCAAGCTTTCATAATCAGCCCCAGAGAGCAAAGGGAGCATGAGGTGATTCATGAAACCCCAGACCAATTAAAATAGCTGTCTCCATGCAACTACATCAAATCAGACCAAGGAATATGGACTGAAATGTGATATGATTATAGATCATCTATTTCAAGCTCCCCAGTGCTGCTTTTAGTATTTTTTTAGTTGTGGAAAACAGTAAAATGTATGAAATCTATCTATCTCTTTGCTTGCCTTATCGTTATTATTAAATCAAATTCAATGACTACAGGAGTTGAGGTAATTCTGCAGATATTATAAGCTTCATCATTCTTTAAACAGAGATATACAAAGGATCTGCATTTCTGATACACTGAAGTACCTAAACTGCTCTCTCCCTGTCTGAGACCAGAGTTAGGGCTATACCTTTATTTCATTCGTGTTAAATCAACATGAACAGAATACCCTTTTTAGATCATTACTGTATATGGTAATTTAAGGGTAAAGAACCAACATTCTTGCCCTTTGAAAGTTATCTCCATATACTGAAGAGTCACGTTAATATTTTAGATATATATGACCTTAGTGTACCCCTCTTCTGATCTTCCAGCAGGATAACACATCGTGTCACAAAACTCAAACTAGTGTCCACCCAAGTCTTCCAGATTGCTTACTGCCTTGGGAATTCCCTTGAAGAACCCAAAAAAGATACTAAATATGATGGTACTTTTTCAAAAATCTTTTTCAAAATCATTAGGAAAAGCTTCAGATCAAGAACCACCAGGGTGTTTTGTATTTCAAATTAACTATCCTTTCCTCAAAACCCACCAGTTTAAAGAATTTGGAGTTCAGAGGTACAAAATCTTTACTTTCGACACATTTATTTAAAAACATCTTTACTACTGGTCCTCTAATGGCTTGGATTTCACATGGATGCCTTTGTTTGCTCTAAAATAAATATTTAAGTAAAGCAATCCAGTGGAAAACAAAGCAGCAACCAGCTCATCATTTCTATATCCAGCTATGTCCAGAGTCTAGTAACACAGTTCTATCCTAATATAGCATCCCAAATGTGCATCCACTTGAATTTCCCCATCATCCGTATTCTGTGGGGACTGACCTTCACCAAAGCACCAACCTCTGTGATGAACACACCACTGAGCTGCTGTTTATTTATAGAAATAATTCCCACAGATGAAAACATCAAAAGCGCACATGCTTATATGCTCATGTACATATAATTATGCAAATGAAGACACTCAAGCGCACGCCGGCAAACTGATGCATGTAGTATTGAGTGTTTTTAAAGCATAGCTCGGTGGGTTTGTTGCTCTACACTATGAGACAGATTGCCAAGCAATTAGACAACACAATTCGCTGCCTAACGACTTAGATAAGTTGTCACTGTGAGGAAATGAAGTAAAAATGAAGAGATAAGCAGGCAGTGCCTTTGTAGAGACTGCTCATTTGAGATCAGATTGTACAGAACATTATAGCAACAAGAAACAGAACATCTCAAAATCTAATTGACTAGATTACAGCCTAAAACCACATACTGGATTTCTTTATGGATTCATTGAAGTACAATTTCTGATGTTTTACTAGAATAATTTACCTACTTATATGTTTAACTCTTTTTTGCATTAAGATAAGATAAGATAAGATAAGATAAGATAAGATAAGACTTTATATACTACTACTATATACTATATATATTATATATATAGTGATTGTAATTCTCTGCTAAGTGTCTGTAAAGTTTGCTGGGTTTTGGCTCCAAATGACTAAATGTAACTTAGTGCTGATTCATGCTGCTGTCGGACCTGGCAAGGATTTTTGAGCTCCAGGTTATTAGGATGAGGGTCATCCCAAGTTAGCAGAACTACCAAGAAGATTTTCAGTCTAGTTATGGCTGAACATTCAAGAAAGGCAGTTTGAATATTGCATGAGTCTCTCAACTAAGTGCCTTAAACTTAAGTCACCACTGAGCTGCAATCCTTCTGGGTATCTTGGTTCTTTTTTTTCTCTTGTTTCTCTTGCTTGCTTATGTTCTTTTAATTAAATATCTGCTGCAGTCCAGCTTTCCAAACTACAGAGCATCCTTCAACTGTAATGCATCATGATTTAGAAACAGATCTCCCATCAACTGAAAATACTGACATGCACATGCACACACTTACATTTACCCACATCATCATATATATGCGTAACCTAATTATGTGGATACACAGATGAAATGGCCAAGAAGATGCTATCTGTTTTCCATGATCAGTTGCTAGAAAAGGGTCAGAATTAGTACAAACTGCTTTTCGGATCAGCTCAATGTCAACAATACCATCAAAATCGGACAGATAAGCATGATAATAATAACTTCATGAGGTTCACGTTAGGGAAATGCGCATTACATGATACACAACAAGATAATGGGAGAAATTAAATAATTTCCCCCAGGGATCAATAAAGTATTCTGATTCTGATTCTGATTCTGATTTCATTCAAGAACATCTTCAAATCAGGAATCACATGGTTCCAGTGTATCAGAACAAGCATATGAATGTGACCGTGACACTGTCACACACACAAACACAACTTTGACCTTATGTAACGCATGCCACACATAGTTTATAACATACATACTATATCTACATATACTCTAAAGAGATATAGTTAGTTAAAAAATTATTCATTTTAAATATTTCAAATGGAATAATTAGATAACAGAAATGAGTGATGTGGTGCTGTTACCATGGTGAGATATTCACAGAACTCCAAAACCACTGCAGTTGCAGTCTCTGGCTACTGACAATACACTCAAGCACTTTTTTGCCAAGCTGCGCATCTCTCCTAATAAATGAATCAACAATCCATCTCTATATATATTGTGAGACAAGAAGAGAGAGAAGAGCCCTGCTGTCATCTCTCAGAAAACTCAGGACAACAACAGTTAACACAGAGATGCTGTCCATAAAGAGTGAGCACACACTCTCTCTTTGGTCCAGGTATTATTAACATGTTGTCTCTATTACATGTATTATGGGAACAAAAGAAAGACAAGGCCCCATTAGCTGAATCAATTAATTTTCAATTAACTGTGTTTTAGCTTAGGCTTTAGAGAATTGGCATTAGAAGGTTTGTGAAGCTGAAGTATCTATAACCTGCACTGTTTTCACGGCCGGCAGGGTGCGGCTCCTCTAGCTTTCACATGCTGCTCTAAGAGGATATCCTCCAACGTATTAACATCAGCACAGAAACTGTGCATTGGGGGCTTCATGGCATGGGTTTCCGTTATACCTAGAGTGTAAGCGGATTACCATTTGTTAGTAAATCGCATTAGCAGGCTCTTCGGTGTGATAATATTAATCTTAAGTGACATTCATTTTTAGTCATTATTATTATTATTTAGCATATAATATTAATTACTTATTCATACTTCATAACTCATAACAAATTCATAGCATAAACCACCTTTCATTTATACCATTTTCAAATCAGGTCTTTATACTGTACGTAATATAGTTAATGAACAGAATAAATATAGTCACGAGAATTAGTCAGTGAGTTTATACGATGACAACCAAGTTGTGAATCACACATTTGGGATTCAAAGTTCAAAGAGACTGTGTGAATAATGCCAATAACTAACAAAAGAATGGAATCTATTATGAATCTTTTTGAAATAAATAACATGCTGAAATCTCAAAATCTGTCAGTACCATTAAAGGTTTAGAATCTTCACACCACAAAGTATGAGCGAAACCAGAAAATGTGAACCATAACCTGCTGTTATGTGTTTACTTAATCCATCTGCGTGCTTAGGCGCCACAAGTTCAAAGCACAACCCACTATAATTTTCTCAGAGCTCAGGGTACAAACAAATCACAATGAATTGACTCCCATTGGAGTTAATCTATATATATAATATTTTCAGAAGAAAAATAACCAATTTCGGTTCTAAACGAAAAATTCTCTGTAATCCATGAAAGTTTCTAAGAAAGTAATTACTTCCAAATCGAACTTTTCAGCCCATTTCTTTTTCTTCATCCATAAAATCATACCATCACCTGTGTATATTTGAGCTGTGAGGAATGGGTGAAAAGGAGCTAGGATCTTAAGATGATTTAAACAAGATGTCACCTTGTAACCTGTTTAAACTCCTCACAACTTCCTTTTTTAGCAAGCCAAAGGAAGTAATACTGTGAAACTGCCCTCCTTTCATGTCCTGTCAACGCAAAACAAAAGCTTAAAACCCTCATTTTAGTCTTAATTCACAGCAGCAAACACTGATTTTTTATTTATTTCAAAGAGGCGAAAGAAAACAGATCCCTCGGGCACAGTATCACTGGACATTATTACATAACATACTAAGGCATGTGCAGGAGTCTTGTATTGTTATCCTCTGACATGAATCAGCATGCTGATTCACACCGCCTTTACTGTGACCAAAAAGAGTGACACACACTCACACAGTTTCCCACAGAAAGCACACGTGAGCAAAGTTGGCAAGGCTGTTTTACTGATACATGCATAAAAGGTCATCCCATTTGTCCTCTGCGGTTTCAGAGGAGCTTTACAAAGATTAAAAGAAAAGTTGTGATGATGTCAGATGTTTTTGACTTTGAGACTTTTTATCAGAAAGTCTGTGTTGCAAACTGGCAGGGAAGGTCACACAAACTGATACTGTTAGTAGTGATGCAGGCCATCTGGGATGCGGCCTTTCTGAAAAAAAGAAAATCGATATCTGCTGCTTCTTGTTTTGACCATTTTCTTGTGAGTTCCCCAAATTTATTAAAGCACAATAAGAAATTACCTGAGTAAAATGTCTAGATATGGTTTAAAATACTCAAAATGTTTTATGTTTATCCCAAATGTGCTTCATTAATGTATACACAGACTACAACGGAGTCACCTCAGGGATATATAGAGAACTATAAAACACTTCAAGGGAGTAATGATCTATTGCTGTGACATTTGACCTTTTCAGATACCTGCTGTGGGTCAAAAGAATGTCGTCATCAATCATACATCATACAATTACAGTGAAACCATGAGTTCAATGTTTTTAAATCATGCCCCCATGCTATTTTTTATAAGTGAGCAAAGGTACACTTTGTAAAAAAAACGAATTCACTGTTCTTAACTCTGACTTCACGAATAATTACCTACAGTTAGCGTTTATACTTGTTTATGCCACTCCACCTCTAACAGATGGGATTATTACACAATCAGGATTCTGCCCCAAAGCAGCTTCCCATCCTCTGAAAAGCCAAACAGGGAAGAAACAGAGTACTTTTTTTTCAGAATCCTGTCCTCTGCATGAACCTTGCTGTCACAGCCATTATTACAGTATCTTCTCGCTTTGGAGGCGTTTTCGACGATGTGACACCTGTTAATAAGCTGTTGCTATTTTAAATAATAATAATAATAATAATAATAATAATAATAATAATAATAATAATAATAATAATAATAAAAAGAGTGAAATAAATAGTAGTTTTCAGACGGATGTTGAGTTCTGCCTCGGTGGAGGGAAGCGTGATGATACACCCTATTAAATATCCCTCCACTGGACAGATGCCCGCATGAGCAATGCGGGTTTCAGAGGCATGAGAGTGACCTCAGCCTACCCACACATAGACACACACTGGCGCGCGCACTTAAGCGCTCCACGGCATCCCTGACCAAAATATTGAGCTTCTGTGCCATGCGGCGCGTAGCGGACAGTGTTAGTGACCTGTGAAAACCTATAGTCTACTCGACTGTATTGAATAACCGCATGCAGCATAGGGGATTTAGTTTGATAAGACATCATACTATTGTTGTAGAATTTTACAACACTGTTAGACCATGTCTTCTAAATCCACGTTAACTCTCTGACACACATGTTTAAGCACTGTTAAAAATGATGCAGTTATACCGCAATTACCTTAAACTACTCAATAATATAAAGTATCGTTTTAAGAATAAACCACGGGCCTGCGGGGTTCATCTTGGGAGTGCATCTGGAAATTATATGAATGAAAAAAGCGGGTTATTATAAGGCAGCCGAGCGCAAGTACCACTCTTATTGGGGTTATTTGGGCATGCTGACAGAATATTTGAATCATTTAATGAGGATTTGTCCGGAGCATCAGTATGCTATTGCAGGGAGTGGCATGTCAGCCTACGTATTCGTATTCACCTCCACCTCCACGTACCCCACACGGCCACGAGTGAAAAACACCAATAAAAAGGGTCTGAATGCGCATCTGAAAGTGTGTCCGGGCAGCGGATAAAACGCACAATAATTTCTATTACGTAAAGGGTATCTTACCTCTCTGCACGGCGCCTTCTCTCCTCGCAAGCGTAGAATCGACAACTGGCTCCTCCCCCTTGAGGACCAAACAGTAGCACAGAAATCTGCACCCCACACCCACACCCACCTCCCTCCACTCCCCACCCAGGTCGCCTCCTCTTCACTGCCTCACACAAACCGTGTCCGCCCGACGGAGCTGCAGAGAGGGGGTGGGTATTGTGGTCCAGACCGGTCCGGTTGAGAGGCGAGCAGAGGAAAGGAGATCCGCAGTGAGGAAAGCCTTCCCTCTTACAGCAGCTGCCTGATGGCTTTTCTGTGCGGCGGCCTGGAGGGGAGGCACACTGCAGAGATGCGAGCCAATGACATGGCGCAGAATCCCAGGATCTCCTATTCATAAATGCCCAGTCCCATAAAAAAAAACAAAAAAACATTCTCCCTCGTTTCAGATATAAAGCCAAAGCAGTCTACATGCAGGACTCCTTCCTCTTCTTTTCTTTGTTTTTCCTTTTTTCCCGTTTTGACATCTTGTCCCAATTAACCTGGCAGATTGTTTATGTGGTTTTGGTCATTTATAGTGACACACGACAGCTTACTGTTGTGTCCACTGAGTGATTGTTTCTATTTTTGATTCCAGAGAAACCACACTCTCTTTGTTCTCTGGGATTTCTTGCAGCCCACTCTGCAGACACGAATTCTTCTTCAAGTTCCAATTTCTGTTGATGGGGAAGTACTCAAATGTACTCTCTATTCTTTTTTTTCTCGGTTAACCTAGATTTAAGTCCCATTTAAGTCTACAGGCTTTTGATCCAGCTTCCTGGAGAAACTGAGAGATTGATTGACCTACTTTGTATTGTACTTTATATCCTAATGTTTTACTACTGCTTTTATCGGTAACAGACAGCGTATCCGTGTGTCTTTGCACAGATAGAGCACCAAACTGCACAGTTTCTAGCCTCCTCAGACCTCCCAATAATTTTTAGTTGTCACATAACTATTCCTAAAAGCTCTATTTGATGCCAGTCGCATAGTAGCTGTTAGCCTTTGGCCAGTGGACTTAACTTTATGGTATTAAGTAGGATCTGTGATCATTTTGTAACCAGACATAATTTTCTTTTTAAGTACTGTAAAACAATTCAAGCATGACGCTCCTCGTCGCAACTATATACACAAGAACTACAACTACTATAATCCATTGAGGTACAGCAGCCGGAAATTATTTTCGGAACGGAAGCGTCTAAGGGCGAGAGATGTGCAGCCTTTACAATGGAGTGTGGAGTCAAGATTCATCCCGCAAGGAATAAAACATCCGGCATGCGCCTGGGTTTTCAAAATAAAGGCAGAGGGCTCAAAGCTCTTCACCGTTTTACGTGCTGCAGATTTAAATTTAACCAGACCAGTAAATTAATAATAACAATAAAGATAAATTGATAAAATGTCAGAAAAGTAAAAGGTAAATCGACGTATCACAGACCAAAAAGAACTAGAAACAAATGAATATTGTGAATTATTGTTTTGTTTTGTTTTTTGACAAAACTGCTTTAAAGTGAGATAGCTTAAGCTATCAAGCTATTAAGCTTTTCAAATTTGAAAAGTACAAAACAACGGCCATTGCACTCCAGCTCGTATCTTATCAATACACCAAGTTAACAGAAGGCTAGAAATTGCAAGAAATCTGAGCTTTTTATTCCTACAATGACAGGATGGCGTATCTCTGTGGTGACAATGTATGAAAAAAGACCCAAGAAGTCACTGAATAGTTTCACAGGTATGAAAAATAAATTAATTATATGCTATTACCTTTTCTTCAATCCCTTTTTACATCAATGGGGCATTTTTTATATGCAAGGGCAAAAGTGCTCACCACCTTAACCATCAAAGTAAAATGCCACATGAGGATATATTCTGGGATGTCTCCAGCAAAGATTCTCCGGACTTAGTACTAAAGGACCACATTAACTGAATTTTTCAGTTTTTCTACTACATAAAAACAGCTCAAATTAAATATATGTGTTTACAATTGTACTGTAAACTGTAAAACCTTGTTATATTGTTGTTTTCACTGTAGAGGATGTGCAGCTATTAAGGGTGCGCAAGTATTACTACTACAGATCTCAACAATGTTGAAACAGTATGGGATCATCTTGATACAGAATGGAGTAAAAGGCAGCCAACATCCAATGAAGATCTTTGAATGTCCTTAAAGAAGCCTGAGGAGCTATTCCTGAAGACAAGTTGAAGAAACGTTAAAGAAAAGTTTGCCCAAGAGAGTTCAGGTTATATTAAAGTCTAAAGGTGGTCATATTTAAATGTGACTCCAAAGCTCCGTCTTTACCTTATATAATGTATTTGCATGTATCCTATTTTCCAAGCAAAATAAAAAAAAAGGCCCGTATATACGAGCGTTTGTGGCGAAATAAGTTTTACTATTAAGTGGAGATGCCGCTTTTATTCTGAAAGACGTAAGCCGGAAGTGTCTTTGTTGTTGCTACCGCTGGATCACAGGCGAATCAGAAAATCAATTAAGTTATGAAAAATACCATTAATTGCCTTTCTTTGTCACCGCAGCTCATGAAGAAATGGCGGATTTCCAGACGTTGGACATTTAGGGAAAAACACTTGACACCTAATGGCGTTTTAACCGACGGTAACAACCATCTCAGTCGACAGGAATATTTACGTTTTTTAGGTAAGTTAGCTCGAAAGCTAACTAGTGAAGTTGACATTAGCTGCCCAGCTAATTTAGCTGAACGTTACCATGCTTAGCTCCCGGCTAATACTAAGTAAAGATGGCACTTGTCAATCATACTACGCGCTGACGAGGACGCGCTTTGATTAGACACTCGTAAGGTTGTGCGCCGCCAGTTTTCTCAGATCTTACTGTCATTTCTTGTTGTATACTGACATGGCCAGCTTCATGCAACACACGGGCATGTTTGAACTTAATTTGTTACCTGACTGAATGGTTTCCTCTGACGGGTTTCAGCACCAGAGCTAATGGGCTAGCCATTTTGTTTAAGTAGCTTGGTGGTCTTTACTTATACTGTTTACATGCACCAGCTCAAACCCCGATTCACCAGTGTCCTGCCAGTGTTGGTTATCTTTACGAGAATTTGATAATGCCACCATAACTGAATAAAGTGCTAATTTAGATTATGTTAATATCAATGTAATGTCCCCCCAGCTGGTGTTATTAAAATACATAAAAATAAATCCTGATCCAAACCATTATTGTTTTCTTATGCCCATGATTCGTCACACTTTATGAAAGTTGGCCTGTTAGTTTTTGCATGTTAATGGAATTCTCCTGTTATGTTAATTATATTTTGTATAGGTTTGTACGTGTTTTTAGTTATATCCCTCGATTAACGTGGTATGGTAACGTTGTACTTGAATCTGTAGAAATGCTGAGAACTACTTTCCAAATATTCCAGGCAAGAATGAGCTGATAGTTGTGGAAGTCTGCAAGAGGACATTGCAAACAGGAGAGAGGCTGACTGGAAGATGCCAAGAAAAAAACAACAGAATCCACAGCCAGTGAAGTGTAGGTATTCAGAGATGTTTTTTAATGTTGGGAACTTGATGCAGACCTGAGCCACAGTCCTAGAATTATTTGTCTCTCCACACCAGGTGTGTCAAGGATTAGCCCGGCAAAGACTCTAGTCAGGCCCACTGGGTAGCTTTGGAAAATGTGAAGGAGGTTTACATTTGTTTTCTTGTACAGTAAGCATAAGAAAACAATGAAATTTGCTCTGAACTAACAAGAACTTTATATTTTATAATTTGAGACAATCTGGACAATGAACTATCAGATTTATTTCTGTAATTTTACACATTTATTACATAGTTTCACTGGGCCAGCCCACTTAATATCAAAGTAAATTGCATGTGGGCCACAATGTAAAATGAGTTTGACATCCCTCCTCCACACTGACTGTAACTTTAGCATTTTAAATGAAATCTATGTCTATGTGTCTTGATTATTTATTTATTTTTACATTTATCCTCTTTTATTGCTCACCTCTTCGTTTTTAAGGAATTGAAATGTTTCATACTGACAGACGGTGCTGGAACAAATGTCAGTAGTAGTGTGAATGTTGAAGTCGCTTCTCCCATTGATGTAGTGCTATTTTGTGTTTTTAAAAGAAGATATTTCGAGTTATTTAATGGCAGAAAATTGCATGTTTCCTCTCTGTGTCTTATTCTGAGCAGTAGCTGAATTAGCATGAAACAAACCCATATGTTAGCAGTTGGATGCATTAGAAAGAGTTTAAACTGTAACATAAACTTAATGCCACCAGCATTAACCTCTCTTAACAACATAACATAACGTAAGTAGTTATTCTAATTGATATTGCAGGTTACCTTTGTTTTTTTTAGCAAAATGATGATTTTATCCTGAGGGCATGGATTTGATAGCTGGTAGAAGCCAAAATTATAACTGAACTTCAAATGTGATTAATTGCACAGTCCTAATTATACTGCCATTTTTTAACTTTCACATGGCTTTCTTCCACAGGCTAGTATTTTGATTTATTTAAGATAAGATAAGATAAGATAGAACTTTATTAATCCCTCGGGTGGGTTCCTCTGGGAAATTCGACTTCCAAAAAAAAGCACAGCAACGACCAAAGTTACAGTTACAGAATTGTTATATATATATATATATATATATATATATATATATATATATATATATACACACACACACACACACACACACACATATATATAAATACAGAGACAAATATAAATAAAATATACAAAGGGGATAAATAGAATAAATAGGAATAAAAAATAAAAATACAAGTGAATTGCACATTTCAAGTATTGAGTCTATTGCACTGTTGACTATTTACAAAAAGTATTGCACAAGGTATTGTACAGTGAGGTGAAGAGGCACTACAGCTTAGTTGTTCCCCCCTCCTTTGTCCTCCTGTTTCCTGTTTCCCCTCCCTCTCCCCTCCAGAGAGGAGTTAAACAGTCTGATGGCGTGTGGGACAAAGGAGTTTTTGACCAGAACACCATAAGGAGATGTTTTATTATCCACCTATTCATTTAAAATGTAAAAGTAGAATCATCCCACACAGTTACCATACATTATTGTTTATGTGCCAAATGCAAAAATGACCAGTAGATGGTAGCAAGATGCTGGTACAGGAGAGTTACCAAAATGGGCTGTTGAGCTTGATGCCCTACAACTGGCCTGATTCTAGTTTTCTGAAGAGTGACAGCTGTGCGATGGCAGTTTGGATTCCATCAAAAAAAAAAAAAAAAAAAAAACAAGTTAAAATTTCACACATCATTACTTGTAACTGTAGTACAAAAAAAACCTCCATCTGTTTGCTTGCAGATATTTTTGTTGTTGTTGTGGGGTAGAAAATTTCTGATTTTCCGCTTTTGGCTTTTAAAGCCATATTTAAATAGATACTACACTCTATTGCCAAAAAATATTTGATTGCCTGTCTTCACGTCCATATGGACTTTAGTGACATCCCGTTCTTAATCCATAGGGTTTAATATGATGTCGGCCCACCCTTTGCAGCTGCAACAGCTTCAACTCCTCTGATAGACTTTCTAAAAGGTTTAGGAGTGTTTATGGGAATTTTTGACAATTGTGGCAGAAACACATTTGTGAGGTCAGACACTGGACAGGAAGGCCTGGCTTGCTGGCCTCTCTGTTCATGTTTTCTATTGGGTTGAGGTCGGGACTCCGTGTAGGCCATTTAAGTTCTTCCCCACCGAACTTGCTCATCCATGTTTTTATGGGGCTTGCTTTGTGCACTGGTGTGTAGTCATGTTGGAAAAGGAAGGGGCCATCCCCAAACTGTTCCCCAAAGTTTGGAGGGTGAAATTGTCCAAAAGTTCTCGGTTTGCTTAAGCATTAAGAGTTCCTTTCACTGGAACTAAGGAGCCGACGAACTCCTAAAAAACACCCCCACACCATAATCCCCCCTCCACTAAACTTTACACTTGGTACAGCGCAGTTTAACAGGTACCGTTCTCCTGGTAACTGCCAATACCAGACTCGTCCATTGGATTGCCAGACAGAAAAGCATGATTCGTCACTCCAGAGAACATGTCTCGACTGCTCAGCAGTTAAGCTTTAGCGTGCTTTACACCACTGCATCCCCCGCTTTGCATTACACTTGGTGATGTCGGCCATGGAACCCCACACCTTGAAGCCATTTTTGATCTAATCTGAAGGCCACATGAAGTTTGGAGGTTTGTAATGTTTGGCTCTGTAAAAAGCAACCTCTGTGCACTTTGCACCTCAGCATCTGTTGCTGTTGATCCCAGTTGCTTCCAATTTGTTATAATATGACTAACAGCTGACTGTGGAATATTTACTAGCGAGGAAACTTCACGACAGGTGGCATCCTATCACGATATCACACTGGAATTCACTGAGCTCCTGAGAGCGACCCATTCTTTCACAAAATGTTTGTAAAAGGAGTTTGCGTGCCTAGGTGTTGATTGTAAACACCTGTGGGCATGGAAGTGATTGAAACAACTGAATTAAATTATTTGGATAGGTGAATGAATACTTTTGGCAATATAGTGTATCATGCTTTTATAAATGCTCAAAACTAGCATCCCCAAAACCAAATAATAAAGAAGAGAAGAAAGAAAAGAGGGAAATATCACTCCCTGGTTGATTTAAGGCAGTATACTTACCATAAACCTTTTTCGGCTAGGCTCATGTTCATAGTGAGTGAGATATCATGATTGTCATGGGATGTTTACATAAAAAAGTGTAGACAGCTCAACTTTCTAATGGAACAAAGTATGAATGGAAAAATATCTATGTAAAATATAATTAAATTGTAAAGAAGTGATATTAGTGATTAAATGTTTGATTCTCTGTGACTGTAGTGGATTCTGAAGATGATGTAGCCATTGAAGCCCCAGAAAACCTCCCCTTAGACACAGACTTCCTTCTAGGACAAGACCTTGAGTTTGATGATCCTGATCAGGACAACAAGATTCTAGGCCTGGAAAAGTTCTCAGGTTTGTAAACCCTTTTTTATGAATAAATCTAAAGTTTATAATCCTTACTGTTGTATTCCTGCTTGTTGTGTAGATACCTGTGGTTTCTGTGGTTGGTAACATCACTGCAGCTGTATCTGCACACAGTGCAACCAAATAAACTCATGATGATTTAATAAAGAAGTAAAAAAATAATGTAACCACAGGGTATTTTATGATGCACAGGGAGTTGGTATAGTGCAGGTTCATCTCAGTATTGCTGAGATGGTTGTTTTAAATAGAAACAAAAAAGGCATTACCTAAGGCTACGTTCACACTGCAGGCGAAAGCGCATCAAATCCGATTTTTTTGACCCTATGCGACCCATATCCGATCATGCTATGACAGTGTGAACGGCGCAAATCCGATATTTTCAAATCCGATCTGGGTCACTTTCGTATGTGGTACTGAATCCGATACATATCCGATGTTTTAGAAAGCGACTGCTGTTTGAACGGTCAAGTCGCATTAAATCCGCCTTTTACGTCACCGACACAAGACTGAAGCCAATTATCAGCGCCCGAGAAGACATCGCGAACGCTTCCTAGCCATCCAGTGTAGATGTCAGTGAAACTGTTGGGAAGACAACGTAAACATTTTATTTGTACTGTATAATCTGCAGATTCTGACAGAAATCTGCAGCTATCCTTTGAAGCACCGCTCCTCTCTTAAACAGCAATAAGGATCATTATTAGGTTATTTACATTATTATGTAAATAACAAAATAACTTAAAGCAAAAATTGGGAAACGTAAAGTCCGAAGTCTTTATATTAACGGCCATCAGTCAAACAATACTGTTTGTTCTTGGTCTAAACAGAGCGCGTTGTGTGTGACATCTTCTTTTGCGCATGCGGGCCGCTTTGAGCGTTCACACTAGAGCGCGTTTGCTGTCGCATTTTATTTGTAGTGTGAACGAGGAGACAAAAAAATCGGATTTGATCAAAAAATCGGAATTGAGCATTACGACCTGCAGTGTGAACGTAGCCTTAGACTGGCCTAATGGTGCACAGTACACCTACAGGGGCCAATATGGGTTGTAGCATTAGTGGCTCATTCCAAATCGATCTGTGTATTTGTTTTTTGGATTATTTTTTTTTTTCAACCTTAAATAAACCACATTTCTTGTGATGATTTCACAATAAAAGCCCCCTGTGTTTAATACAAAGCAGAGGCAGTCATAGTAAGTTAGTAACTTAAACAAGGTCTGATGCGGCACTGGGAGCGTGAACATGAAACCGTGAAGGCTTTCTCAGTTAAAGAAAATGCAAACGGCAATGATCCAAAATACTCTTTATTGTTACCATCCTCAGTACTTTTATATTTTGTATGGTGCCTCATTAAAATAAGTATAAAACAGATAAAATGTAGCGTAGAAATAAAATGTGCAGTGCTTTTATTTAAAGGTTAGCAGCAGCGATCATAGTGCACAATACAATATAAGCCTCCCACCACATAACAAAAAACTTTGTAGTGAGTTGCAGTAACTGTTAGTTAAAAGTACATTAAACAAATCATGCAGAGTATATAAAAACCTTGGTTTCCTTTCAGAAAAATCGTAGTGATTAATGATAGACACCATGTAAAATGAATGTAGTTTGCATGTCGAAAAAGTGAAGCCAATGCCGTAAAACTTGCATTCTTTGTAACGGCCAGCAGGGGGTGCTCTTTTGGTTGTAATAAAAGGCTTCTGTTTGTATTGAAGTTGTGGGAAAATATCCCTTGTATCACCCCCAGTAAACGCTTTTTTGATGACTTTAAAGTAATAAGTTAATTTTCTAAATTCTGATCATTATTAGAGTCAGAAAGGACGATGAGCCAGTGGATGCTCATTGGATAATAAAGTGCCATTCACCAGTTGTTAGCCAATGATAGTACTCTGCTGAAATGCTAGCATGTTCTCAAAAGGCAACAAGGCTGAACTGTCTGTGCACCAGCATCCTTCACTGTATCTGCTCATCTATTTATCCTCTAATTTTTACTCTTTTAGTGACTTTTACTTTTCTACTTGTGTCGTTTTTAAAAAATTCATTATTTATAAAGATCTCAGTGCACATTTCATAGAATTAGACTACTGATTAAACACTAAATGGACTGGATGATCACACATCTTTATACTGTATTTCAGCAGCGGCGCAGTGTGAAGCAGATTTGTTTCAAAACAATTGATTATATAAACGTAACATGGAAATAGCATATTAAATAGAATCAGCCACCTCTGTTTTTTTTCCCCGTGTGCCGGGGTCACAGGTTTGTACAGTTTGTCAGTAATGAAGTGTTGTCCCACAATGAATCAGTAAGAGAATGGGTGCTATCAGCTCACATTTCCCAGCATGCCTCTTTGTCAGAGTGATCTGAAAAATGGAAAAGTAGAGAAAGGAACTGAGACACCATTATTATATGGGGTCATAAAAATAGGACTATTACCATCAAGGACACCATTATAAAAGGGCATTTATTCATCATCATCATCATCGTCATCTGCTGCAGCCTCTGCTCCCACTACCCCACTGCCATTATCGTTTCCCCCCTCATCATCATCATCATCATCATCATCATCATCATCATCATCATCATCATCTACCCTCATCATCTACCCTCATCATCATTATCATCATCATCATCATCAGAAGCAGCAGCCTCGCCATTATAGTCATCATCATTATCATTAGGCTCGGTAATCATCCACGAGGGGTTTCCATGGGCCAGGATAAAAGGGCAGCCTCAGCTCTCGCCTCTCTCGCACTTCGTCTCAGCCTCACTGACGGAAGGTGGTCTCCTGGCCTTCTCGCTTTCCGACGTATCAGACGAAGCCACAGAGCGCTCTGCCCCGAAGCTTTTCTTTCTGCCCTTCTGGAAACAATATCTCTCTCCTTTTTCTTTTTTTCCTTTGATGTCTGAATATTCTCAGATGATATTTACAACATCTTAAAATGCACTTAACCTTGCAGCTCTGTGAGTATGAAGCGTTTTCATGAGATTCACTACTTCCCTCAGTTTGATGTGTTTGAGCATGTCTTCTTTTTAGTAATTGCTGGTTTGTGTTTAAATTGTGTCCATTAATTTTGAGTGATTAAGTGAGTTGACAGTGGGTTGGTGCCTTCAGATGTCCTTATGCTTCCTTTGTATCAATCCCCAGCCGTATAAAAAGAACTTCATTCATTTTTTTCCCTTTATGTTGAAATAAGTTTATTGGAGCGTGTCGTATTTTAGGACGAAAGTCAGTTTCATATTATATTGGCGTTTTTTCCTGTGACACTTTCAGTCACGGCACATTTCTAAACTTAAGGGATTAAGTTTTCTGAATAATAATGCATTTTATGTTGATGTATTTCACAATTTTTTGCAAAGACTGTATATTTTAAACTTTTAGTTATATGTTTATTTCATGATTCCTTATGAAATTGGATTTCTGTAAAAGTCATGCTCTCTTTTGAGCCAGCATGCCTGAATAATACAGATTAATAACAGATACCTGAGAATAGAACTGTACTATGTTCATTTTCTGTCTTCTTTTTTCTTCTTCTGTAGTTTCTCTTTCCTTAGATTTCTTAAGCTCAGTCATATTACCCGTTTAATTAGAGTTGCATACTGATTAATACAGGCAGTGCTGCAAATGTAAATGTAAGCACAGCTCTGAGAGCTGCCTAATCAAATATTTCTCTTGTCTTCCCTGCACAGAAGTTGCTGCCGAGATCGGTTTCTCCGTGTATCCTCTGGGTGATGAGAGTTCTGCTTACAGCCAGCTGAGCATGGAAAGTGAAACGGACAACTCGCGCAGCACGACGGACAATGGGAGGGAAGACGAAGGCAGAGCGACCCAGTCTGAGCCCAGTTTCCCTCCTTACCTGTCCTGCAGGGGCTGCGGACAGCTCCGTGATGAACCTCTGGGACCTGGCATTGACCTCGTTGGCCCGTACTGCCTTAGATGTTGCAAAGCCTCTCGGGAAGCTAAGAGTACGGACTTCTGCTCACCTTTTGGAAGCATCAGCGGTATCCGCTCAGGTTCTAATATGCAGCTTGATTGCGAAGAGGTGGGAAATGGGATGGGTGACAAGGCGCTGACAGCCGAGGACAAATCGGCTAAAATGCACTCGTGTCATCTCTGCGGATTCTCCTCGCGTTACGCCAACCACGTGAAGCGCCACATGAAGACGCACAATGGGGAGAAGCCTTTTAACTGCCCGCTGTGCACGTACGCCTCGGCTCAGCTGGTGAACCTCCAGAGACACCTTCGCATTCACACGGGGGAAAAACCTTACAAATGTGACAGCTGCACTTTTGCCTGCAGCTCTCTCGGCAACCTCAAGAGGCACCAGCGCATGCATGTACCCTGTGTGGGGGTGGGGCAGGACGCACCGTCACGACCCACCAGTGGCCAGAACAGTCTGAAGAGGCAAGGGACCGGGCAGAGAGAAGAGGTTTCTGGTGCTGCAGGCAAAGGTGTGTCTCATTTCTTTTACTTTAGTTGCTCAGTGCTGATGCATGAAAGCTCATTTTGATGTCTTTAAATCATCTTTGATGCCTAATAACTGTCTAATCTGATTGTGAAGTTACAGAGGTTGCACGGCCAACGTCAAACCTGACTTTGGCAGCCCAGAACAGCGACTACCTGTCAGCCTTTGATAGCCTAAAGGGAGCATCTCCGCCCCCCATAGCAGCTTCCAATCCAGCTCCGGGTCATCAACCTCCACCCTTGCTGGATACGACAGGCAGCAGCGAAAGCAGAGCATCAAGAGGAGGTGTAGCAGACAGGAGCGGCCTCCCACCGTCACTTTTCCCTTTTACCTGCCGGCTCTGTGGCATCGTCCTGGAAGACGAGGACGGCTCCTCGGCCCAGATTTGTGCCAAGTGTACCCTCGAAATGCTGACTAAAGACTCCTCGTCATCTCCCAACAGCCCCGGCGAGCGCAGTGACAAGGTTTACACGTGCGCCGCCTGCCCCTTTCTCACACACTACCCTAACCACTTGGCACGCCACATGAAAACTCACAGCGGCGAGAAACCCTACAAGTGCCCACAGTGCGATTACGCCTCAGCACACTTCGACAACCTCAAGCGACACCACAGAGTGCACACCGGCGAGAAACCCTACAAGTGCCATTTGTGTGATTACGCGTGCGGGAATCTGGCCAACCTAAAGCGCCATCAGCGGGTGCACTCTGGCGCCAAGCCCTTCCAGTGCGCCGTGTGCAGTTACAGCTGCAACCAGAGCATGAACCTGAAGCGGCACATGCTCCGGCACACCGGGGAGAAGCCCTATAAATGTCAAGAGTGCGGCTACACCACGGGCCACTGGGACAACTACAAGAGACACCAGAAGAAGCACGGCCTGGCCACAGACGGCTGGGTGAAAGTGCCGATGACGGGCAACAACGAAGAGCAGGAAGTGAGGAAAGGGATGGGAGCTGGGCTTCAAACTCACAGAAAGGAAGCAGGGGTCGATATGCAGTACATGCCAAGGGAGGGGAGTCAGACAATACACTCATGCTACAAACTTGAGATTGTATAAATTCTAACTCAGCAAAACTAAGCTACCAGCAAGTTGTCCTTTGATTTCCACAGAGCCTTTATATTGTTTTGGTGTGTGTCCGTCTTTCAGTGTTTTGTCAGATGTCTTCTGAGGCTGCTAATTGTTCGTTTGTAGGATCTCACACAAATATGATAATGTGTTGATGTCTTCTAGTCCTTTTTTTGTTTTGTTTTTTCATGTCAAGACTAAAGGACTTCTTTTTCTGTGGAAGTCCACTCCCTGTCTAATTCTATATGTTAACACACAGTAGGCTAACTGTAAAAATATTCCTCTCACACTGTAATACATATCTGATTGTTCGTTCTGACGAGGACACTACCAAATATTCCTTGTTACATGGAACTGATGCAACTATTTGCCTGGACTTTTAAAGCTGCACTGTGTAGTCTTTGAAATGTTTTCATGATGAAGTTCTTTGAATGTTCAAGATTGTGTTTTTCACATCTTACATCATTAGGAGACAGACGTTATTTTGACATGTGTTCTGTTTTTCTACTTTTCCCAAACTACACAGTGCAGCTTTAAGCAGAGATGAGTCCTTGAGCGGGCCATACTGTGCTTTGTTTGCTTTCAGCAACAAGCTCTGCCTTTGGTTTGATGTACTGATGTACTACTATAAAAGTGCTATTTAGTAGTACTGAAACACTTAACTCATCCCTCTGATTTGGTGCTAAAATGCTCAGATTATGGTAAAGAACAGATTAGAATAGAATTTTATTCTAAAACTGGACTCAAAATCATGTAGAAAGTTCATCTTCAGTCTGTATGCGGTAAAATAAAAAAGCACAATCTTACACACATAGCTGCAATTTCCAAGTTTGGATTAAGGTTAAAAAAAATACAAGTGAAAATGAAATGTATGAGCATGCTGTTCAATTTTTTTTTTTTTTTTGCCCCAAACACTAGTATTACAATGACATATCAGTTATTTCGGATTTAAATGATTTCACTGTTTTCAAAAGGTTCTTCTTTTTTAGAGGAAACCACTTAATCACCTCACTTGTGATTACTGTGAATTTTATTTTATTGTTTTGAGGAAAAAAAAGATGACACTGTTAGCAAGCATGTGAGTGTGTATTGGTTGTTTTCTTTTTCTAATGTGGCTCTTATACACTGCTAGAAGTGCATACTTTATAGAGTCTTATTTTGAATGTGTGGTGTGTTATTTGCTTGCCATGGGAATAATAACTGTGATTTCAGATTTACTCTTTGTGAATGACTGTTTTATGCAAGTGAGATGTTTGACAGGTCGCCAACTTGCCGTGTCATGATGGAGCATTGTACCTTTAGATTAGTGATGACATCCCGCAAGTGGCCATTTGTGTCTTTATGCAGTGTCTCATAAATGCCTTAAGTGAGGAACTTTTGAAATAAACACATGGAATTCATTTCATTGAATGTCAGATGTCAGACTTCTGATTTTTACTCAGATCTTTGTGACCTTTTCACACACAGGCATCTACATTCCTAAAGACAAAGGGACAAAATAACCAAACATAATCTGGTTTGAGAATGTTGTATATGTTCACTGATTGGATCATCAGGATGTGTTTACTGGTTACCAGAGTTTATTTCCACAGAAGGATAAGATAAACCAACAGGTTTATATTGGTTTGACTGTGTTTAGAAACAAATGTATTTATAAAATCCTATCAACAGACCATTACTGGATATAATATACTGGTTGGGAAGAAATACAGATAAACTAATCATCTAATCTGCATCTGATCAAAGGTGAAATATGGTTATAAGAGATGGACATGGTCAGCAACAATACTTAGGTAGGTATTTAAACAATGGCGAGCTGTTGCTAGGGGCTCCAAACTGCCAAGAAAATATCCCCGATACCATTACACCACCACCAGCAGCATAAACCACTGATACAAGGCAGGATAGATCCATGCTTTTGTGGTTCTGACCCTATCATCTGAATGTTGCACCAGAAGTTGAGATTCCTCACACCAGACGATCTTCTGTTGTCCAATTTTGGTGAGTCAGTGTGAATTGTTGCTCATTTTTCTATTTTTCGCTGACAGTAGTGGCTCTCTGTGTGGTCTTCTGCTGCTGGAGCCCATCTACATCAAAGTTCATCATGTCCGATCAAAGATGCTCTTCTGCAGATGCTGGTTGTAATAAGTGGTTATTCGAGTTACTGTTGCATTCCTATCAGCTCGAAGCAGTCTGGTCATTCTCCTCTGATGTCTGATATCAACAAGGCATTTTCCCCCAAAGAAACATTGCTCGGTAGATATTTTCTCTTTGTGCATTCTCAGTAAATGCCACAGATGGTTGTGTTGGAAAATTCCAGTACATCAGCCCGTCTGGCAACAGCAACCATGCCATTTTCAAAGTCATTTAAATCACATTTCCTTGCTGCCATTTGATTGGCTGATAGCATTTTTGTGTAAATAAGTAGCTGAACACTTGTAGCTGATGAAGTGCTTGGTGAGTTTATGTCTACAGTTAAAGTCTATAAACACTGCACCCCCTGGTATCTTGACACTTATCTGTGCTACTCTTAGCATATAACGTGGCAAAGTACAAAACTGCTGCTGCAAAATAAATGGGAGTAGTGGTAAAAGATGACTGTTACATAATAAATAAAATAAACCCACACATAATCGTTGAAGTTCAGAGTTTATTTTAAGCATCATGACCAAATGAACCGACAGCTGTCACTGAACATACCACTAAAAATCAACATGAAAATTAGTGGAATGTATCAAGACGGTACAACGTTCATAAAAGCAATGCTAAAGGAAAAAAACCAAAACAAAACGGCACATTAGAAAAATTTGGCACCTACACATACGCTAACATCAAGGACCTTGCAGCTTTGTGTACTTCATATCGACAGGAACAGAGAAAATATAAATGAATCGCTGCGACCGTGTCTCCCTACAGTGAAAGCAACCGAACAGAAGAATCACACCAGTGAAAGAACAAGACAATTATACTGAGAACATTTTTGTTTGCAGTTGTGGCTAAAAGTGACAGTAAAGCTGTTGATAGGTTGGCACTGATTTACAGTTAGCGTCTTTAAAATCTGCTGGCATGAAATAAGTCAAGTTGACAGCAAAAAAAGAAAAAAAATTAAAATTAATAATAATGGAATAACACACCTTATAAAAGTGGGATATGTTCACTCTTTAAAATTTTGTTCACTCCAGCAATTATGATCACATTAGCCGCTTCATCAAAGCACCTTTTACCAAATCCTCTGAGATGACTGGAACAACGTACGAACAAATTACAATGAACTGAAGCCCCGCGACGCCATCGCTCCCCCCAAAAAGAACAACACAAATCAAAATCAGATGCAAAAATTTGTAAACAATTTCCATTTGAACTAAAACATTATGTAAACATGATAAATGTTGGTCCATTTAAACTTTGTTCCATACAGCTTAGATTACATTAGATCTGATTACAATAAGCTAGATGATAAAGATATTAGTAAATGTTCAGAATACTTAATTGCATGTACATAATATAAAAAGTGACTTTTTAAAAATGTTTATTTTGTGCAAAATGCTTTAGTAAACTATAATTTGGCATTTATGAGAAACCTTTAAAAAAAATTGTTAAAAAAAAAAATCTGATGGATTTACTGAGCCCCCCAGGGTAAGAGCCTACGCACATTTATAAATTCATGCTCAAACATTCATCTCCACCCGTTATACTGTGCAAAAACGATGGGTTCAGCAAGTGCAAGCAGCTCAACCAAATCAACCATCCATTAAATTCTGCAAAATTCTAGTTAACATCTCTTTAGTTTCAACCCATGTGAGAAGGTGACCCCAGAAACTATATATTAAAAAAAAAAAAAAAAAAAAGCAAGTTAAGGCCTCGAACTACATCTGAATACATGTGACTCTAATGTCTAATATAAAATGAACCCCTGCTGATGATCTCTGTTAACTTGGCACACATGTAGCATGACGCACAAGAGGACCACTGACATCAGAGGAAGCATTTTGGTATATAGCAAAGCCGAACATTGATCGTCACGCAGCTAAGCAGTTGCTCTAAATATCCTACATTTTGAGTTAAAGAGAACATTCTCAGAAATATGCCTGGTAACTTCCAGAACAACTGCGTCCAGTTCTGCTGTATCTTCACTAGTGCCGGGTCTAACCAAACAGTTGGCTCTCTGGTTGGAAACGGACACGCAGCCAGTCAGGGAAGAATCCAGGATCTTCGAATAACGTACGTTAATGACGTGATAAGTTCAATAAGAGAGCTGGATGATATGATGATTGTAACTAAAATGCAAATCAAGATTACCCTTCAGAGTCTAAATCATGAAAGGTCACCGTCAAAGATTAAATGAGAGCTTAAGGCAGCAAATTCTCCGGGAAGTAGCTACAATATTGCAGAATCGGACGCCTGCGTGGACCGCTCGGCTCGGCTCAGCTCAGCTTGTAATCTTTGTCGTTAACAGTGGAATGAGTAGGGGAGGAAGGGGAATTGTGGGTTACAGGTCATCGTCTCCGATTCCCTCGAAAGCATAGTTGCTGATGTTGTTTGCCAAGTTGGAGGCGCTGACCCCTCTGAGAGACACCGAGGTCAGCTTGGTCTATATGGAATAATCAATATAAGTATAATTAATGCTTAGCTGATGCTAATTTATTGGAATATTTATTAGCTAGTCAGTAAAAACGACAAAGAAGGTACTCACTGAGAGTTTGACAATTTGTTCACGGTTTGAATCAGGGGAGTCCTGCAGCATGGAAGAAAAAAACAAAACAAAACAGACAGTCAAGAAAAAAAAGCTACAGCTGAGAATAAAAAACTTGGCATGCTATCCCGTTTCTCACCAGTAGAGGGGAAGATTTCACAGCTTGCTGACTGTCAGACCGGTGGATGGAGCCATTGTGTCGTTTCCTCAGCATCTGAAATGTGACAGAAGATGTCAAAAGAAATAGAATAAATGTCAAAGCTATAAATGAATGACTTATACATTTACAAACGCTGTGATATGTATGGAAAACAAAATGATGGCATAATGTTGTTAAATGCAGTCAACACAAACCTTTTTTATGCTGCCACCGGACTTCTTTACCATTAATTCATCCACCATAGACTGGAGGCAGATACTCATCATGATAGCCTGCAATCACATCCACACAGAAACCAGTCAGACATAAAGCAGCAAGCCTGTATAGTTTGAAAAAGAACAAAACGCACTAAAAATGGCCGATCACATAATGAGCTGCAAGCAACTTACAGTTACACCTCCTTAAAATCTCAGCTAAACTATGAAAAAACAAAACAACACGGCTGTTTTCAGCCTTGAGCCGCAGCATTTTTGAGGTAATCCAATGAGCACTAAAGAGGATTATGTACAGTACCTTAAGAAACTAAAAAATTCTAAATACACAAAGGGAAAAATTATCTTTAATGAATAAAAAAAGATCTAGTTTATCTATATAAAAGTGAAACTATCCATCATCCTCCTACCTGGTCGCTGGTGATGGTGACCCACTGGAGGCGGTCCTTGCTCATCAGGTACTCAAAGGAGAGCTCGAGTTTGATTTCAAATTGACCCGAGCTGCAGGGATTGGTTGTACCGTTGGCAATTGGAACTTGCTGCAGTGACAAAAACAAAGACAAAAAAAAGTCACCTTCTGTTATCATCGACCACTTCTGATTTGCTTATTCTGTTGTGGCCCTTTTCCTTCTTCCACTTTCAATTTGTTGTACTGTGTTTACATTTGAGAATGACAAAGAAACCGATTTCAATATTTTTTCAACCAGCATCAAACTTTCAATATTAAGCGGATAAGCTCCGTCGCTGGAGCTAAATCTCATTTTCTACCCTGCATGTCTTCTCCTTAAGCTGCTATTCTTGAACTCCTGCATCACAAATGACAGGCAGGCTAAAAGATAACATGAAAGAAATATTTGTGATGGGTGTGTTACGCTCCCTAGAAATAAGCCCTCATTCCTCGTTTAAGCAGTGTCTGCCCTTCACTGCTTCACAAACCATTTCCGCTCTGGGTCAGAATGTAGCTGTAGTGGAAATGCAAGACAAACAACGGTCTGACACAGATGCACAAACACATGTACATGCTAAGTGTTTATTTTGGGTTCTTCCGAATGTAATTTGGCTACAACGGATGGGGGGGGGGGGGGGGGGGGGGTGTCTTGCAGAGCTACAACAAATGAGATGTTTTGAATATTTGGCTGCTAAGGAAAGGACTCATTAAATGACTCTGACCTCTGAGAATGAGCTCAGGAATTAATCACCCCGCCTGGCAGTGTGGGGGCTCAGTCTGTAACACACAAGCTAGGATGCATTGCAATTTTAGATGTGATGCCACGTGTCCACATCATTAGCTCTTAGAGAATTGTAAAAGCTTCTTTGATACACATAATGACTGTAATGCTCAAACACAAACGCAGTACAAAAGTGAACTTTTTTGCCCATCTCCATTCAAATGACATATTTAAATGTTCCATCTTTCAAATGGCAGCAGAAATTGTGCGGGTAGAGCCTCAAGTAATGCTTTTCTCAGTAGTAAAATAGACTGTTCTGCTACGATTGGGTGCAAACACAAAAAATGCATATTTCAGCTGTTCCATGCACAATACTGTCATGGTCCGCGGCCCGGTGTCCGAGGAGCTGATGGGATGCCCACGCCCACGGGTGTGGCTGTTAACTCCACACCTGCATTCCATCTCAGGCGATTATCAGGTGGACTATTTGATCCAGCCCAGCCAGCTGCTCCACGCCAGTCCGTTAGTCGTCTCACAGCGGTAACGTACACCCACGGGAAGGCGGTTGTGAAAACCCTCATTTACCTGAACAAACGCTAATCTTTTCCTTTGCGCTCAGGTAACAGCTCGGCGTGTTTTTGAGCCACCTGCCTGTCCACCTGCCCGTCTGGAGTTTGGATCGCCTCCGGTACCAATCACCTCTACTTTCCTGGAGCTCCCCCGCGGACCCTCACCCCTCCCTCCGGCTCCCACGGCCCCGCTTTGACTGTAAGACTCATACTCTCCCCCACGTATGCTGCTATTTCCCTGCTTCCCAGTAACTCTCTTCCTCTTTCTGTTGCAGCCTCCCACAGTCCCGATTACAGCGTTCCTGCGTAACTCATCCCCCGGTCCCTTGGTTTTTCTAGTTTCTCGCGTGTTTTCCTTTGACCCTTCCGGGACACCTTTAGTTGAAATAAAGTTTATTTTTCGTACTCCTGTGCATGTTGTCTCTGCTTCTGGGTCCAGCTTGTGTACGGAACTTCGGTTCATGACAAATACTGGTTAATGAGATGCTTTACATTCCCAAAACAAGCCGTTTTTCTAGATGGCTTAAGAGCTGAAGTGTCAAATAAGGTAAAAAAAAAAAAAAAAAAAAAAAAAATCCAATTAATGAGTTAAATTTAGCCCATTTGAAATTGTAACTTTTTAAAAGGGGATCAAATGTATTTTGAAAAATGCACAGAAAGAACAAAATCTGTATAGCTGAAACTAAATATTGTTTAGTATTTGTGATACAGCAAAGAAAAGATGGTATAAGACCATCAATCTAATCTGTGCACAAAAATAGCCGAGCGCTGACGCAATCACAAACACAAGACCTTCCAACATTCCCGGTCTTTGTTATCTTAACTCCACTGTCTGCAAATATCTACCACAACTACAACTAACTTATGTTTAGAAGTTTAAATCTATTCATCATGTGGATGAATATCATGATAATTGGTAATTTTGATGATTTCCTTTAACTGTTCTTTTTCCATGGTGGAATGATTATGCAGGATACAGCTTTAATAAATCGATACCTTCAACCTAAACTGGAATCTGTAGCTGCCCACACAAACCAAATGTTTTTGTTTTTTTGCTGAGACAGACGCCCAGTTGAGAGAGACAGTCCTCCATCTGTAACATTTGAGGAAATGACAACAAGAGATGGTTTTTGTTCCTTCCCCCCCGCCATCAATGCAACAGATAACACTCATTAAATGCTGGGCATTGGACCAGCAATATGTTAGCCTGATCAATCAATTCCAGTCATATGCTCGAGGGACTCTGGCACCATCTCATGCTGATCAATTGATTTAAGGTCACAGTTGAAACAGAACCTTCATGGATTAACTCGTAAATCTTTGGTGTGTGATGTAGCACCATTACACTTTCATTAGACTCACCGCCCAAAAAAAAACAACACACTTTCAATGGGTTTAATTCAGTGTTAGTGGAGCTGTTAGTACTGTCTGATAGCTTTTTTTGAGGTTTTTCTGCACTTCAGCACACTTCAGAATAAGATAATGGATAAAATGCATTAAATTTCCAAAGTAGCCAAGAAGCAAAAACACTCAGCTAGTAAATGATTTCACCATCACAACATTTACAAGGAACTCACAGATGGCTCAGATGATGCAGAGTTGACATTTAGACTGATTTTGAGTTTTCTGTTAATATAAAAGGTAAAGAAGAGACTGCACAAGTGGTATGCTTTAACAAAGTTCAACAGACTAATGATAAAAATAGTTTCATTCACTGACTGAAAGAGGAAGCATGGAGGAGGAACAGCTCATGACCAGAAGTACTCCACCTTAATACCATAGCAGCCAGTGGACATGACACACTGATATTACTTTATTACTTACTGAAGGAAGTGGCAGCATTAATTCAAAGGCATGAAAAACAAGCAGAAGACCAGGCTGAGACAGCAATAAGTGGTTTCTGTGATTGCCTGAAGAGACTGCATCATGTCTGAGGGTAAAAAGACTAAAAGCAAAAACTGGCTTGAAATATGAAAAAAAAAAAAAACCCTACTGAGATAAAACTGAAGCGTGCATGTACTATCTGGTGTCTTACTTTGAATTCAGTGTATTAAAGAAACGCGCGAGAAATAAAACTTGACATTTACACTTTTTTTCTACACATGTAACTGTTTACAGAGGTGTGGAAGTACTTCCCCTCAATGCATGAATCTGCTTTTCCCAGCAGACAATTTGCAGTTCAAATACTGTTTTAGGTGTTAATCGATACAAAAGATCAATTCAGCACCATCCTTGTGTGGGCTGTGTGTTTGGGTAATTGGACTGATGACGATGGATGGTGTGGAGGTAAGCATTTTTAGCTAGCTGTTAATGCTAAAAAACTAACTATGGTTTGTTTCTGGTGCAATGCCAATAGGCCACTTTAGAAACAGGAGGGCCTTCATCTTGATAAAATAAAGGTACACTTAAACTCTCATGCATTCACGCTTCCACTTACAGAAGATGTGATTCGCCAGCACCTCATGCGAGTAACTTTGAAGCTCCCCTCTTTCATCTGTTCATTAGGCAGCTTGACATGGAAGTTGAGCTCATTGTTTCCGGCGCTGACGATGACTTGGCAGCCCTTCTCGGGGAAGTCAGTGACACAAGGGTCAAACTTAATATAGCCATAATATTTGAGGGTCTGGCCTAGATGGATGAACTGAGGAAAAAAAGAAAAAAAAAAACAACCAAACAATTTTTAGATGTCATTTTTTTAGGCTTACCTAATCCCTGATAGAAAATTCTGAAATTCTCTCCTGGGATGTGTTTAAAAATTCATATTATGGGGCAAACTAGGTTCATTGCATAACATGGAATTCACTAGAGGGAGTATTCTCTGTGGTCTACAGATTTGTCCTAGCACAAGGACATTTCTGAGCATCAGCTGGATTTAAGTGACAACTGGCAAAGAAAATTCAAATGGCAGAAACGTCAAAAAGAGGCACCCTTGCTTACTTCTTTCTTAGAGCCTTTCTCCTGCAACGATTTGAGCTGCCTGTGCTGGTCTTTGTTGACGAGTATCCAGCCTCGCTCAATGTCAGATACTGTCTGGTGAAGCAACAAACAGGAAGTTTATTTTTCTACACAGACAAATACAATAATTCAGGTCAATGAGTTTCCTTTGCTAGGAGAAACAACACTAAAAACGCCATGTTAACAGTGCAGCTCAACAAAATATGCACAAAAGCACAAGCTCGTTAGCACTATACTGCTTCGCAGAGGCAACGCTCAGAGGTTACAGATTCTAATCAAACTTGCCGCCCCGAAAATGCTTAATAAAATCAGACAACTGTTACAGCAGAGGGAAGTTACTATAATAGGAAGGACATCTCTTCTGAAAGAGGGACGCAGAGAGGATTCAAGGTGTTGCAATGTTAAAACAAGCTGACACCAATATTTCGATAATGGATGATCCCAGGGGATGCACAAAAGCATTTGGCAACCAAAAGATGAAGCAGCTGCTGATTCAGTTTTCTTGGTGAGAGGCTGGCACCAAGCAAGCTCAATAAAATACAACAGATGCAATCTGGAAACAAATACAATCAAGTCTAATTTAAATTTTCTGCTTGGGTGCACATCTCAGCGGGAGTTTAATTTAAAACAGTGTCTGGTTTACCTAAGTGATGAAGCCTCTTACCTGGGCATAAAGCAAATTCAGGCCAACTCTGTTTTCCATTACATCACTATCATATGCCATGTCCCAGTAGCTGAAGAGACAAAAAAAATAAGACAGTGTCAAATAAAGCAGAATTAACACAGCCTGATTGTCAACTTTGAGTGATTTGAAGAGAGCTAAGGGGGGTACTGTAGTCATGTGAAAAGCTTTGGCAGCAATAACCTGAAGTAATCATTTTCTGTATGACTCTGGCATCATTGTGAAGGAATTTTGGCCTACTCTTTCTAACAACACTGCTTCAGTTCAATAGTTTATTCACCGCTATTAGCCTCCTGCAACAGCAATCCAATAAGCTCTGGACTTTGACTGGGCCATTGCAACATCTTGATTTTGTTGTAGATTTACTGCTGTGCTTGGGATTTTTGTCTTGTTGCGTTCGCCAATTTTAGCCGAGCTTTAGCTGTCAGACAGATGGCCCCACACTCTAGAATACTTTGGTGTAGAGAGTCTGAGATGTAGCTCTTGATTTTGGGGGTTTTTTTTGCAGTTTTTCTGACCATGAACAATCTGGCCTCAGGGTGAATTTTGCTGGGATGTACACTCCTGGGAAGATTAGGGCATTGTGTTAACACACCTGAATGCTCCAGACCAGTCAACTGCCAAAATGTCGGCTTTTAAATAGTTGGTCTTTTCTAACATGCATGTACATGCAGCAGAAAGGAGTCAGCTGCATTCTTAATACTGATAATGCTACTATTTGTTTCAGATCAGACTGATACCATAAACTAAACGTGCAAGGAGCAGGACAGAGAACAAAAGACTGCTAGCCATCAATTCACTGTCTACTATAAGCCCTATTCACATCACATGGACTTTGTACCATGGAGCAAGCAATGCAATGCAATACAATGCATTAACAAACCTATTTCTATGGACTATGTATTTATCAATACAAGGCAATGGAGACGTCTGTCCGGTGTACAGTCAAACTCCATCCATGAAATGAGTGACTTATGGAGAAATCAGCTCAGTCAGTGAGTAAGGCATGCAAACATTCACCTCAAGAATTATTTACAGCTGAGTTTGAAAGGATGTGAGTGAAATGGTATAATTTCCACACAGCACTGTGGCAATATTAGAAGTACTGCTTGTACGTTTGTGCAAAGAGATGTGTGGGAGCCCGAGGCCAGCTTGAAAATCAGAACATGATGTTGAAAAAGAAATTCAAAAAATTCTATCTGACTGAGACAGACGAATCAGATCTGGGTCTATGTTTTTAAAAACACCCAGAACAACAGTATACAATTTAGATGTATCACTTCCTCACTGCTGGTTGTGAAATGTCTTAAGCAAACACTTTCTTTACACCACAACTGAGGCATTTTTCCTGCCCCAGTTACATTTTGTATTTACGTTTGTTCTTAAATAAAATCGTCCTTGAGCTCACGTTTCCCAACAGTTTAGCGCAAAGGTGTGAAACTTAACATGTAGGCGCTTGGCTGGGGTGCTATTAGGAGCAGTTGAATAGAGCAGTTGTTTGAGGAAATGTTAAGCTACTTGGCCACATCCGCAATTCAAAAACGACCAGTAAAACGTAGGGCGGTGAAAGGGAGCAAGAGAGTATGGGTGGTGGAATCAGAAGCACTGTGTTTGGTGAGTCTTTTTATTTTGTCTCATCAGATGTAATGGAAAGTGCACTTAAAGACCCTGTTGAGAGAAATAGTTTTGCTTGTTGGACTGGTTCAAACCACCTCCTGGATCTTCTTTACCGCATACAAAGACTGAAAATACCATAAAGCTACAATCTTACTAGTATATAAACTATATTGTACCGCTCACTAACCTTGACTGTTTTTCATAATCCTGTTTTCATTTTGTAGATGCTTTGAATAAAGCTTGGCAATAGAGAACTGCATCATACATTTTAGGTTTTCAGTAGTTTTCTTCCCTACATTCTTCCTCTTCGTCTGGATCTCATACACTGGGGGTCTGTTTTTTCTCCACCGCCACTTGTTAGTTCTACGTTTATTCTTCCCCTCACTCTTCTACACTCCACAGCGAAACTAGGTCAGCAGGACTGAGACTTTCCTTAAGGCAGAAAGAAAGTAAACATCCTGTGTACCTCCAGAGTCCACAGGAGGCAGAATAATGAAGGAAAAGAAAAAGGAGGAAGCAGATAAAAGTTATCTTGACAAAAAGCGGACAAATCAGCGGACTGGACTGTAGGCTTGAAACTGAATGAGCAGTTAGTATCTTCTCGTTTATTTAGCCGTTTCTCTCAAATAGAACAACATTAAGACTAATTCTATCACTTTTTCCCCCCCGTTTTTGTGACACATGCAATTCCTGGTGCACTGCTCTCCACACCAACAGCTCAGACTCAGTGGGTTTTTCTGTTAATTGAAAAGTAATACAGATATCTGCAGCAAAAAACACTGTTGATGCATTTCTTGTGCTGACATTTAGTTTCCTCTGATGTTTATTGAACCCTGACCCAGTCAAATAAATTATAAACCCGAAAAAAACAAAACAAAACACTGATGCAGCACAACAGTCTGTTGGAAATGTGACTTTCGTGAAGTGAGAAGTTCAATTATATAAAATATTTGAATCTATTTGTTTATTTTCAGGCTAAATTTTGTGTAAATAAAAAAGCGAAAGCTGGTAATCGATGAACCCCAAGAACAAGTTTAAATCTCAGAGTAAATGATTTATCAGAACTCTGGTTATCCAGTTAATTGGTAACGAAGATGTTAGATATTGCAACAGGCATTCTGCACCAAGGGTAAATGAATGAAATGAAATCTATAGCAAGATAAAATATAATATAAATTTGTTTGCAGTTATTTTGTCCTTTAATGTTTTGGTTTAGTTCTGGTTCAAAGATTAACTTGTTGGATCAGTGCAACTGATTGTTGTAGACGCTGTAGCTGTAAGGAATACCTACTGCAAAGACAAACTGCAAAGTGGTGAAATTTAAGTAGATGTAGAATTTATTGTCATTTCATTACATTTTCTGGACCGAGCCCACTTACTGTCAGGTGATGATCATCATTCTCCCTGACAACAAAAAAGGTAACCTTTCTAGCAGCCCATCTTTAACCTTCTCTTTTAACATGTCTACACCAAGAGCTTTACCACAGATAAAGAAAACAAGACGTGATCAGATTCATACTCATAATGTGAACAAGAGGAGGTACATACCTTTTCCGTAAGACTATGTGAAATTCTGAGCTCCGCGAGCTGGTAATGGATACATAGGGCAGCTCAAATTCTTGCAACTTCCGCACAACTGAAAGAGGAAAAAAAAAGCAGAATTTATCATAAATGTAGCTCAGGTACCAAAGACATGGATAACAATGTCTACAACGGGGAAGACACCATCTGTGCAGGCCCCAGCAGGATACAACTTGTGGTAAAATGTGTGTGTGTGACAATACTTTTTTAAAAGGGCTCTTGTGTACATGCACCCAGAATCTGCAGCTATTTTATTGCAGTCAGTTCCCTAAGGAGAGTGAAGCAGACTGAAGGTCGTTGCTGCTGTTACTTTGTTTTCACCCATCAATAAATGTGCTCAGTGCACACACACAAATACACACAAATGAGATGACTAAAGAGCCCTTTAGTTTACCATTAGGTTTATAAAAGTGTATTCTGTCTTTTTTATGGGCAGAGGGGCTGTGTACTGAAAACAGAAACACAGAGTGGTTACTTTGATGTTGAAAATTATCTGGCATAAAGAGAAACAAACTCAATACTTAACATGTAATGGGACATTTTTAAGCAAAATAAATCATCTCTGGAAAGCTAAAAATGCCACAAAAAGCAAATGAGAGCAGCACTAATTCAAACCACATCCTGGCTCTTCTCAACATGTCCGTAATATTTTACATTATATCCTGACTAACACTCCGACCTCAGGGAAATTACTGCCTGAATTTTTCTCATTATCCTGTTATGTCAATCATCCCACCATCAGTTCTGCTTGATCAATGACCTGCTGCGTTGTTAGCCATATTTAGCACATGCCTCTTCTTTTTCATATCACTCAGCCTCAGATTTAAATGGCAGGATGAACAACACGTCTGTAAAATATACAGACCCCTCTGAGTTCATCTGGGTTCACTTCCAGCCTGGTATCGATGCTCTCTGAGGCGAGCATGTGACAGGTGGAAACCATGAGAATCTCAGACTGTGGAGAGGTTTGACCTAAAAGGGCTCTCTTCCTCTGTCACTGGGGTATACATGAATGTGAATGCTAATACTTTGCAATGATGTGCGTCAAGTGAAACTGAGCCACATGAGATGTGGCCATTTGGTCTTTTGAGGCGGTCCTGTAAGTAACATTGACAACAAAAAGACAATGGACAAACCACATGCTAACTGCTACAGAGTCTTCACAAAATGTATATGGGCAAAAAAATGATTTTGCCCTGACTTGAAACAGTATCATTGTGTATTTCCATTTACAGCGTACTTTAAAAAAAAAACACATTTATAATATGCTGGAAGTCAACACTCCTCTTGCAGTCTGGAAAAACAATAACTTTACTAATCAGACGCCTGTAAATGTGGTACCACTCTGGAACTGTTGGTAAACCACAACATGCATTTCAGCCAAGAACACTGCAAAAAGGATGTTGTGCACACTCACACTCCAGCACTACAAAATGTTTTGCATGCACCAGCCAACAAATAGCTGACTCTCACTGGGAGTCAGAACAGCCCCCAAAAAATTTATTATACATTCTAGTTAGAGACAGAAATACAGCAGAATTTGGATTCAAGATAAACCCTCTAGAGGCGATACACAGCTTTTCTTTTTTCCTCAACTAAACTGAAGTATTTCTCAGAACAGAGAGACAAACACACTCAGCCGTATTCTTGTTGCCAGAATAAAGTTCCCTGCGGTTCCACAGGAATCTACTCTCTAGCAATTCTTAATGAAAGTTCAAGTGTTTACACCAAAATCCTACTTTCATTTATTTCTGTGTGATTTGTGTCTTCTGAGAATCGTCTCTTTTGGTTACTGAGAAATGAATTCCAGCTAGAACATAAATAATCAGCAGTAATAAATGATGGCTCTTTTTTTATGGCTCTTGTTAGCTGGAGAGATAATCCTTAAAACATTTGCTGGCAAACTACACTTTCAACTCAAATGGATTTTTGCTACAATTTACTTTACTTTACAATTCTTATCAGGGAACATTTCTGCAGCTTATGTAGCACGCAAAAGAAAACTTTCCAGCAATAACAGAAACGGGAGGATGCTGCACAAGTTCAAGTTGCTTTTATGGCTCTGTTTTTATGATTTTGAACTTACATGATAAACTTCCATCCACACCTTCACGAACCAGGAAAAGACTGAAGTAACCAACAAGGTCATCTGGGAGGTCAAGCTTTGTCGCAACAGCCTGCAGAAACAATAACATTTAATTTCAGCAACATTCAATCAATCGTTTCATCAGAGCTTTATTTTTCAGAAGGTTAAAAAAAGAGCAGATTAAAAATACTACACTAAAAAAACCAAAGAGATAAAAACAATAGAAAAAAAAATAGACTTCCATTAAAAATAAATAAATAGTATACTTATGTTGACAATTTGCTATAGCTTATTCGGATGATTAATAGCAGCTGGGACAAAGCCATTTCTGTAATGCTTAGAGACTGCAAACCTGAAATTACTAAGGGTGGGAGTCATTGTTTGGCTGATTGCTTAATGGTCATCTTCTGCAACTGTTTGATATAAATAGTTTAACTAGGTTAAACTGCAATTTGCCAATCAGCTTCTCTGACTAGTTTGACTGCATCAGTTTGTTCCTGTTCTTCAAAGACAGGTTACCGTATCAGGACACCAAGGAAAGAAGATTAAACTGACTAAAAGATCTATAAAATAGATAAAACTGCTCACATTCCACAGTTTGACCTTTAATGTTTTTGGCATCAGGTGTGGTGGAATTTTTGCTGAACTCCACAAAGCAGTTTAGTATTGCTGACATATTTACTGAAATACAAGAGCTTCCTTGAAAAGGACATCTGGATGGGAGCATATGTTGTTCTATAACCCGTTTATACCTTTCAGCATTAATGGTGCTTTTCCCAATTTAAGAGCTGCCAATTCCAAAGGCACTGATTCACCTCCACGCCATCAAAGATGAATGCTTTTCAACTAACCCTTGATAACAAGCCAGACGGTGTCTCATCTTTAACCCAGAACATCTGTGTTTTCCAAAAAAAGAACTTTACTTTTTTTTTTTCCGTCTGACCACAGAACAGTTTACCACTTAGATTCAGTCTATTTTAATCGAGCTTTGGCCCAGAGACAGCAAAGAAATTTCTCCAGATTCTTAAAATCTTTTGATATTATATACTGTAGATGATGAGATATTCAAAGTTTTCACAAAGCAAGGAACATTATTCTAACATTGTTCTGCAATTTGTAGATGTGGTTCTTAGCAGATGGGCAATTCAAATGAAACAATATGCCCCAGTTTAAAAATCAGATTTGTTTTCTGTGCTCTTGTGTGACTAAAATGTGGGTTTATGAGATTTTTTTTTATTTACATTTTACACATTTCTGGTTTTGAAGTTGTAATTCTCATAATTTAACGGTAAACAAAGCCACATGCAAACCACTGGTAGAGTTTTTGAACTGCCTAGACAAAACAAACAAACAAACAAACAAAAAATCTAGCATTTTAGTTAGTAAAATAATTAAGCAATACTACATTGAGGCAGAAACCCTGACTAAAATATACACCATCTGTGTGCTCTGACAGCTGCTGTTCTGATCAGAGGTTAACTGTGGTTAAACTTTTATAAGAGACTCAAACAAGTTTGATTTACAGCCAAGATCGACAAAGTGCACGCCACTGAGGCATCACCATGTTTACTGGGATGAGTTAGAGTGTGTACTTTAGTGTGTGTTTATGGTGAATAAAGAGTACAGGTGAAGTGCATATACTGAATGGTTTGGACATCACCATGTCTTGCACAGATTATTAAAAAAATAATAAAACAACAACAACAAAACAAGTCACATATAATAAAGCTGTTTGATAATAATACTGTATATTTGTTTCACTGGCACATTGTAATTGCTCTTTTGGGATTATGGCCTGAAAGCTTAAATAGGCCTGATGGGTATTTTCATCATGCCATCAAGTGTCTTTAGCGTGTGCTTAGATTTGTTTTCTTTCCATCTGTCTTGGTTGTGTTCCGAGTTTTCCTTAGTTTTGATTGAAGTAGGCCAGACTTCATAAAGTGCTTCGTGAAATATTGCTGTACTGAGGAGGTGCTATACAAATAAACATGGCTTAATTTGACTTATGGTATGTAGTGCCTCAGAGCTCACAGGAGATTGTAAAGCAATATTGCTTGCCTGAGGCAAATCCCTGGTGTCTATCAGATCTGTTATGAAGAGCTCAAATGCCTCTAGGTCAGAGATGACCATACCGATTTAAATGAAATAAGCAATGGGCCACACTTTAAATAACTGAACTGAAACATGGCCACAGGTTACAATGAAAATATTTATAACTTGCTTAGATGCCTACATAAATATTTAAAATACGCTACATTCTGGTAGTGTCCTGGTATATACGCTACTGCATGGGTCACTGATCAAACACACTGCATTGGAATTGAGTGAAATAGCAGCGCAGACTTATCTAGTTCATCCAATTCCAGCCCTCAGGGCTGAATTTTGTCCATGTGCTCTCCAACCAAACACACAGAACTAATTAAAAAAAAAGTTGAAACCAAACAGATAAAAGTTTAAGACTTTAGTTTCTTTTAACTATATCAAGATATGGAGCTGACAGCAGTATTCACTTATAGTTTTTTCATGTAAATATTTTTCTGTCTAAGCAAGATTTCAACAAACATGGCACTTAAAAAGCACCGTACTGTGCAAAACAGTAAAAACATGTTTACTCTCACTTTAAACATGCAGCACTTACATCAAGCACATCTTCCGTCTTATATGATGTGAAAATGTTGACTGTGACCTTCTGGCCATTACAGAGGCAGATATCTATTGCAACCTCTTCTGTGGGGATCTGCTGGGTCTCCTGTGGAAACAAAAGGATTGAATTCAACTTTCTGGGTGAGCTACATGTTTTCATTCCCATCAGTCAACAACAAAAATCACACCAAGCCACACAGATGGAAAAACTCTGTCTGGTTAGAGGGGGAACCACCCCCTCCCCCCCAAACCCTTTCCGACAATGGATGACCCTCCACTGTAACATTTTCTCAAACACAAATTTATAATGCACTTCAAACAAAATTTAATCCATTCAGTCTGATCACTTTTATCTTTACTGTCAATTTTGACATAAAAGCTTGAAAGATGTTCAAAGTATGTTATGGTTTAACTCAAATGGAGAAGGAACAAAGGCAATGGCTCACATATGGGAATTATTTAGTGCATATAAGAATAGGACCTGTGCAATGAACAGTCCACAATAACGAGTAATTAAATATTTTTAATTATTAAAATCACCTTTAATTATTCACTAACTTTTTGGGGGACTGGACAATACTGATCACATTCATTTTCTTTGTAATTGATTGTTATCTACATACTGTTTGGAAAATATGAAAATATTTACCATAACTTTAGTAAAGGGTTGCCTTGTTTTGTCCAAGCGACAGTCAAAAGGAAAAACCCCATAAAGATATTCAAAAGCAGGGAAATGTTTATTGGATATAGTGCTACATACAGTCTTTTGTTTTGGATAACAAACTTGTAAAAAAAAAAGCCACGATTTGACTACACATTACAAAACAATAAAAAAAAAAAAAAAAAAGCACCATTCAACAAAAATGCTTACTTAAAAAGGTAAAAGCAATATCATTATGTAAGAAAAGGCCTCTAACACTAATTAAACCAAGTCTGCATTAAAAAAAAGAAAAGAAAAACGTATGATAAGATGATTAAATAATCTCATCGTTTATATTAAGGGTGCAATGTTGAACTGGATGACTCCAGCTTCTTCTCTCTCTCGTCTTCCTGGCTAAATCATCTATCATCTTCCCTTTTCCCACAGCAGGGGGTCTCTGAGAGCACAGAAGGCACAGATGAAAAGCCTACACTGGGAGGCAAGTCATCTCCTATTCCAGACCTGCTTTCCTCACAGTACGTGAGAGAAGTGACATAAACACTGACTCTAATGTGCTAATCTGAGAGGAGAAGAGGGCGGAAGAAAAAAACAAAACAGGAGAATGGGTGCGATGTGGCTGCAGATGGATGAATCTGAATGGATTTGCAGCCTCAGGTAATGCAAGTCACAGACTAAATGATGCAACCTGCTATGAATAAGTTATGAATACACCATCCATTTGAAATGACATAGAATCAGATTTTTTTGGTATGGAAAAAGCTTGTTTTGAGCTGGATGTCTCTCACACAGACACACACACACACACACAGTAACTAAGTTGCTGTGTTTAACAAAAGACTTGTTACATGATTCATGTCATCATTTTCCATGTTTCAGCATGCAGGCCAGTCTTGATCTGACACATCTAACCAGAAGCTTACAAGTACAGATGACACAATCCAAGAAAGTGTATGTGTGCTGCTGCACTACCTAATTTCACCGCAATGTCAAAGTAATTACTAGTGAAGCAGAAATAACTGCCTCAGCATTTTAGTATAAGGTGCATTGCTCCTTTCAGACCTATTGACCGACAACAGCTTGATGCAGGTTAGATATAAAATAACCACCAACCTGTTGGGCCTTCCTTAAGAAACTGTTGAACAACTCGCTGGCTCCAAGCAAGGGATCCTGACGGACTGAAAAAAACAAAACAAAACAAAGGACAGTAAAGCAATAATTGAAAGTAACACAACTACATGAATGCCTAACTGGTGTTGGTATGCAATTTTCGGGGTTACTCATAAACATCAATGTTTTTAGGTGGAGCCACTTCCCATTTCTTAGTTTTCTGCTTTTTGAGCTTGCTATTGTGAAATAGGTCATACCTTCCAAGTTATTTGTAAAGGCAATTTAGCTTAGCGCATAAAAACTTTATGACAGAAGGGCTGACCTCTGGCAAAGGATCAACGACCTTAACTGCCACTAACCAGCTCCAACACACCATACTTAGTAAATAAAAGGCTGAATGAGCAACTCTCCTTTGCTTTGGCTTCTCATTTATTCCTGACACAGTTTTCAGTGGCAAAGCAGAGCATTTAACATAACATACAATATGACTTAGTGTGAGCATGTGTGTGTCATCCTGTATACTAACTTCACAAACTCCACTTGACAAAAAGGGAAATTTTGAAGCCATCTGCATCAGTGCATATTGTGTTTGCGTCAGTTTATTTTCCATAACTATGTCAAAAACCATGATGTAACCTAGTGAACTTGTAGCCAAGAACACCCTGAATGCGTATGCTCCCAGACTATGAGCAAATATGCACTCAAACAATGATCCCTTGTTCTGCTGTAACTTCCAGTGCTTGAAAGGATTAAAACCAACCCTCCATGTTGCTGCCAGTTGCACTTATTTGTGTATGTGTGTACTTGGATAGTTCACCTTTGACCTGTTTGCACAACGTGTAATATGCCGAAACCCTCTCGAATTGAAATACTCTGAATGGGTTTACTGACCTGATGCTAAATAAGCTTTTAAAACTGTCACGAGGTGTTCCACTTGGTTTTACCATGCCAAAGATTTTAATTATTCTTCATGGTACAAAAGCCGGGTATTTTTCCTCCAAAAAACCAACCAAAAAAACAAAAATCTCTTTACTAAAAAATTCAAATCAATAAAAAATTATTTAAATTACTGACACTTTCAGCTTTGAGATTCTGGGTCTCGATATTTTTCTTCATAAGGTGTGTCAACATTTCACTCCCAACTGAAGCAGTGTCCCTGCTCAGACACTATGCCCAGATTAACAGTTCTTTCACACTTATGTGGCATGAAGAGAACAGTGCATGTTTGGACTCCCTGCAGACACCAAGCAAACTTGTTCTTGTGATTGCTGTGGGGAAAGCTCTCAAGGAAACCGTGTTTGTCCTGCAAATATTCTGTTTTAAAAACACAGACTCGTTATACACACACACTACTAAAGAGGGGAATGTGTGCAACTTAAAAAACACTATCTAATTTAAACACTGGTTTAAACAACCACTCTGCATCTGAATGAAGTGAAATACAATACAAGCCATCTGTGAAAAGTTTATTCTGCATGAATAACTTACTAGCTTGCATGTATTTCTCCAGCTGTTCTCTCCTCTGTTCGACCTCAGCAGGGGTCAGTGTGAAGATCTTCTTTGGGGGGAAGGCAGGCACCACATTGCTTCCATATTCTTTCTTTATCTGTTGATGCAAACCACAAGTTGTGAAGCTCGGAGGGAACAAAGAGTCGGCACTCTTGGAAAAAACAAACCCTCGCAAACCAGTATTTCTCTGGTTTTAAGAGAAAACAGAGTTTGTTCAAGCAGTCTGCTAGCTACATTCTTATTTTAACAAAGCCATAATTACTGAAAAGAGATTTAAGTTTGAACTATTAAAAATGATAACTTTGCTATAGAACAGCAGTCTTCTGAATTAAAGATCTGTGGATTAATTTTTCTAAGAGGTACATTGAGGTTGTTTGAGATGAATCACAGGTTTATTTTAAGCACTGTTTCAACGGCTAGCTGCTGGAGTTTCCGTGCATAACAAACACAGACACAGACACACTCACACACGGACACATCTGGAACGCTGAATGTCTAGTCATTCCAAGTTTACTTTGTCTTCCAGCTTCTTGACTCATTTCTTTCCATTTTCTATCATCTGAGCACTGGTAGCTTGAACGATTGAAGTCTTACACCATTTGGTGTCTGATCTAAAAATCAAACACGTTTATGTGGTTTAATTTTTAACCTGCATATTGCTGCAGGTATGCTATGATGAAGGCAGACCACAGCGAGTGCTAGAGGAAAAGAGGCGATTTTCACCTCTGCATATTTCCCTGTGGTATTTTAAGTATGCCAGAGGCAGCAACTGGTTACACATACAAATAAGCTTTCACAGCCACACACACCGAGCACAGGTTGCAGATTCATAAAAGTCTGTCACATCTGAAATACATGTGAGCTCATGCGGAGCATTTTTGGCAGAGCTTGTCCTGTTTTTTACTGTTTGCTTTAAACAGGATTTGAATCTAGCACAGATTCTGCCGTGTTGCAAATCATTACAGGAGAAAACACATGAGAAGCACTTAAAAAAAAATCTAATTTTCTGAGCAATAACTGAGACGAGTGTGTGCACCACAATCAAGTGTGGAGTGTTTTGGGGTCATGAGTATGCCACAGGAAGCCCTTTGGGGTTGATGCTTAAAGATTTGAGTGTGTCTTTCCCACTCCCTGTTGCCAGGCAACAGCAACTGTCAGGATGATAACACAGAGTTGAGGATGGAGATTGTAAAGTTTGGCCCTAGCTCTCTTAGTTTGTAATGTGTATAAGCAAAAGGGGCATTGGGCACTCCTTTAGGGCCATGTTTTATGCTGTTGTATACATTTTAGTGCACAAAGCACTTAAAAACACATCTTTACAAGAAAGAAAAACACATGTGAAACACTGAATACACTAATTGCCTATTAACAGCTCTGAAATATCAGTCTGGCTGTGTGTAAAGCTCAGCTGAGGCAGAGACCAAACAACTCTCAAGAACAGACAACTCAACACTTTCCCACCACATTTCTTTTTCAGATTAAATTCCTTTTCCCAGCAGGTAAAGTGTAAGAAAGGCCAAGAACATTCTTTCCATGTCACACACCCCCACCCACCTCCCCCATAATACTGTCTATTTACAGCCAATAGCTGGAACTCTTGGAAAAGCGGAAGCCAAAGACTTCAAGGCATCGTAGTCATGATTAAAAGTGACGGGAGGCTGGCGTATCGACCGTATGACACAAATACGAGTAAAAGGTCACCATGGGTGGATGTGATGGCATTTATGTCAGAGCACCACACATAAAAACGTGCTTTGAAGCACACTGACAGTGTGGTTGGTATATTAACATGGCTGAAACCTTACCTGTTCATGGAGGCCAAGAAGTTGGCTATAGCGTACCCGACAGTGCAGCACACCATTGACATGGATGTTGTAGGCCTGTGGGGACAGACATAAGGACAAAGACTATGTAAAAAAAGCATAAAGCGAGTGCTGAATTTGTTTCTTTAAATGCACACCCAACAGTGATTTGGTGACTTCAGAGGCATTGTGTTTGCATGGAGGAAATAAAACCACAACCGCTGAAAGACGCTGGAAGAATCAGCATTTACCACCCTGTACCTTTAGCATCAAGTTTCACTACTGATTTCATCTGATTATCCCACTGCAGTGTGCTTCCTCGGCTTTTGTTTTCTTAGACCAAACAAATGAAGTGTGAACTGGATTCAATCATATTCCAGCGACTTCCATCCAAAGAGGAAAACAGAACCTGCTGCACAGTTTTCAATCCAAACCGCTTCGTTTGCCTCATCCAGACATTTAATATAGAGAGAAAGTATTTCATGTGGAATCTTTAACTCCTTCTCTGGAGACACTTTGCTTGTTTTGACAGGAGCTGTCACTGAAAACTCCTCCACAAAACAACCACTTGGAGCTAGCAGACCAAAAATCTGCTTGCCTTCATGTTGAGAGCCAGCCACAGAAAGCAAGGAAGAAATTTTTCATGTCATTAAGTACGATAGTAAACCAAATATACATAAAAATGTAATGCATCAATTACAGAACAACCTACATGGAATAATCCTATTAGTATTGTGTGAAGAATTATTCTTAAGAATTTGAGAATTATTATTTCCTCCTTCATATGCTAAACCCCCCCCCCCCCCCCAAAAAAACCCAATCAGCTTCCAGCAGGCTGTGCACAGTGATAAGGGAACAACAAGCTCACTGAGAAGACTTCATATTTGGATTAGAGATGGCACGATACCACTTTTTTATGTCCGATACCGATACCGATATCATAAATTTGGATATCTGCCGATACCGATATGAATCCGATATAGTGTTTTTTAATCAACAAAACTGTTTTTTAAATATCTTGCTGCATTTTGTATAAGTTCATACTCAAGTTTAAAACAACAACTACACTAAAGCTATTCTGTTATACCTGTATCCAAAAAAAATATTTCATAGTTCAGTAATACTGATCAATCTAATAAACTTAAACCTACACCATCCTCCCTATTCTGGTATTTTAAAGAGTACTTAGCATATATATTAAGCAACCTAACTAATAGGGTTCCAACTCCCAGCAACAACAAAAATAAATAAATAAAAAATAGGGAACCACCCCCCACCCTCCACCTCATGATGCTTAATCGACGTAATCAACCTTAATTTGATGCAGTGTGGAAAAAAAAAATGCACAGAAATCAATTATTTTTCAAGAAATATTAAATAGATTCAACATCTTTCTTCAACAAAATTGCAGACTGCACAGATGGTACCTTCCCAAAGGAAAATGTACTATAGCTTACTAGGGTGTATATATTAGACTTAATAGTTACTATATACAGTAATGGACTTCTATTCATTTTGCATCAAATTAAAACTTTGGCTGTCAGATAATTATTTATTAAAAGCTAGACATTTTAAATGAGAATAAGAAAGAAAAGTATGTCTTTGTGCCCCCTTTTCCCTGTTAATGCCCTATCGGCCCCCCTGGCTAAACTTTGCTAGATCCGCCCCTGCACAGTTACCAGCCGTCAGCTACGTAGAAAAAGATCCTCGAGTAGAAAGTAATATTAAATAAATTCTAACAACAGCTTATAGAGCTTAAACGTGCTGCTGTTGTTCAGCCGCTGGTTTCCTCTTTCTGGTGCAAAGTGGGCCAAAAGCAAACAAGAGAGACGTACTCCCGACAGAAAAGCCGATCAGCTGATCGTTAAGCAGTTTCATGATTGAAGTAGCAGCAAGAAGAGGCAGTCGTTTGTTAAGCTTAACGCAGGAATGCTTTACAAACATTCAGAGATGGACTTACACACTTGCTTTACTTCTCTCGGGGATAACTTTGTCGGAGATGAAATGCGGGGTTGCTAGCGAAGCTCCACATGCTATCCAGACCACCGACAGGTCCCGCATGCCACAGCCGCTCTATCACGTGATGCATACTGCTCCGACATGCTAACGTTCTGAGGTGAGTTAGGCGTGTTGCAAGTTTTGTGAGGTGCTTTCGTGATATTTAATGGATCGGATTACATTTTTTATTTTTCTCCGATATCCGATCCAGTAATTTAGGTCAGTATCGGACCGATACGTAATATCGGATCGGTCCATCTCTAATTTGGATATCAAGACATAAACTGCTGTAGTGCTTTAATCCTCTTCCCTTTCTATCTCAATTAATTCTTGCAGTCAACATGGCGGGTCATCTGTCCACACAAAAGGAATTTTACAGTTTCTGACTGCACATGTACATGCTCTTGCTGAACTGCACAAACAATCAAAGGGAAAAACAAGAATATCACGCCAAAAGTTGTTCTTGCAAAAGAGGAAGGCTTGGACAAAAAAAAAATATGTCTGTGTAGGCAGGATCCTGACAGGAAGGAAGAATGAGTATGCAGAATGTCTTGGCTCTAAAAATGCAAAAGTGCAACAACAACAAAAAAAAAAAAAAATACCCGAGTTTTTTTTTGGTGGCTACAAGCAGTTCAACTTGGGGACAGTTCAAGAGGCTGTATATGTTTTCCTCCATATTCCCACACTCATCTTTGTTTCTGCACCCCAAACTCTTACAAATGTATTAAATAGTGTTACATTTTGATCCTAGTTCCTCATCATGTCTAAAAGCTTTTGATTTCATAATCCAGCTGCTAATCTAAAATTTGTGTCATAATAAAGTTTCTTAATAAAGGAGTGAGATGCTGTCTGATCCCATTGCTGTAATCAGATCAAAACACTGAATGTTCAGTCCTGAGATAGACCAGATTTAATATGAGACGCCCTTATTAGAAACAAAACTGTCAGTGTTTTTACTTTTTTCATCACTGCCCACTTTAACCCCTAAAACCATATGTGATCTAATCTTGTGAACCAGTATCTGTGAGAGGATTTCCAAGATACCTGCTACTGTTAGCACATTTTAGGGAACCTCTCTGTGTCTCTAAGTTTATACATCTGGCTCAGTACATGGAGCCAACTGACACAGCTACACTGTTGAGCACAGCTTTCATGGTTTCAAAAAACAAAACAAAAACCAAAGTAATACAGACTTTGAATAATGAATAATGAACTAGTTTAGAGCTAAGTCTAAACCTGTTCCTCATCCTGAGTAAATGAGTTATCGTCACTTAATGTAACACCAAAGTCTCTTGTTCTCATATCCACAAACACTAAAAAAATTAGGTTGAAATAAAGGCAGAAGTGTAATAGCGGAAAAAAACAACAACCCAGGAACACTGCCATAAAAAAGAGGCCTTTTTAATTCTAAGAAAGCCCTTTGCAAACGCGGCAAATTCTGCGGCTTACTGGTTCCAAGGTACACAACCCATCTCTCAGTGTTACAATCAAGCAAAGTCCCTTCCTTTCAGCTGGTTATGGGAAGGTCACAGTGACAGTCACAGGACTCCCAGCTGAGAGGTGAAAGGCCTTTGCTTTTCCCACTGGAGTACAGGCTAAAAATGTGCTTGGTTAAGTAGAGATACGTCAGAGAACAACATCAGTGAGGAACGCGTGGAAAACACTGTAAAGAGGGAAATAATTCTGAATTATTCGACATGTCCACTACTTCTCTTGGAAAGCTTTTTATGTTTATTTCCTAATTCTGTGCCAATTCAAATATTATTATACCTACTCCAAGACTTTCTTCCAAATACACAGTCAAAATGGAAAATACTCATTTACAGGTGTATGACACTGAGAGCAGCCAGAGTAATGTTACATTAAAATCAGATGATGCAGTGTTTGTGTTTTTAAGTACACACACACACACACACACACACACACACACACACACAGGACAAAGGGACCTGACACACAAAAACACTTTTAATAAATACTATAGACACTGTTTTCTATAAAAATCCTGAATTATTAATTATTTGTTGCACGACATCAACACATGAGGAGAAGCAAACTTGGGAACCGAGAACAGGTTCCAAATGATCTGATCCATCAGAGCTCTGAGCTTTCCAGTTCCATTCATCGATGCTGTCAAGGTTTTCTGACAGTCGCACATTGCTAAACAATGACGTCCCACTCCTGGCAGTGGAGCTCTTGCACATCTGAGTCAGATGCAAACCTTTTTTCTACTCTGTGTTCAGAAGTAATGAAACTGTTGTACTTATGCCATAAACCTGGAAGGCCTACTGCTAGGAACAAATAAGAAAATGGATGAGGAATGGAAGCACAATTCATAATGACATCTTTAAAATCATTATCCATCTCAACTTGAACCCAAGCAGTTTTCTGGCAACTTGCAATCACCAATAGATCATATTTATCGTCTCTGTCCAAATAATCAAGCAACACAAGGAAGAAATCTTTTGAGTTGACGCAAACTTTGAGAAATAAACACTACATCTGGCAAACATTAATACAATGTATCCTGACTGTCAGTCACTGGGTTTTTCATAAATAGCAAAGAAAATGGTGCTATTACGGCTGTCCTTGATCAACCTTCACTTCAGAACACAGCAAAGCACAATGGTAATTCATGTTTCAAACAACATTAAACACAATAAGAAACAGAAAGAAGAAAATAAACATAAAGATTATGCTGCAGCTCCCAATGTGCTTTGAAGACTACCATAGTTTAGACTGATATATATAACTGCTAGTTAAGGGATGAAGTTAAAGCAATGCTGGCTGTATTCTCTTTTTCTAAATAACACGGGAGATGGCAACATCATGGTAAGCAAACCTCAAATCTCACTAAGAATTTAGGTGCTGGCTCAAACCTTTAAAACAAAAGAGACTTTGTTGTGGCTGATTTGAGCCTATAAAGAGACCGGGACACATGCAAGTTTGTGCATAAAGCTTTGAGGGTAAATCACAGTGTGTTAAACTTCAGACATGGCATAATGATGCTATATGTTTATACTGTAGAACTAATCCGCCAGATGAAGGTAAAATGGCAGAAACTGTGTTGAACACGATAAAAGCCACATTACTTTTCTGTTGATGTCTCAAAGAATCATGCTAAAATATTTTTTGCCCAATTTGCTCAAATTTTAATACAACAAATCAAGTTTTTAATCACCTATGCAAAGCATAAATGGCATGATTACACAGTAATGTTTATAGCTGATTTATAACCCAGCAGTTCCGCCTTCCCAATAATTTGTGCACAGTAAACACTGGAGCCCGTGCCGCACTGACATTAGCTCGACATGTGGGCAGCTGAAACAAGCATTAACACAGTCTGTGGTTAAAGCGGGTACAACAACAACAACAAAAAAGAAAGACACAACGTCGTGCTTACCACGTAGGTCGAACCGTTTTCTCCCGAACGAACCTCTGTGTCGGGTATGGAAAAATGCATCTTAGCTCGAAACACAAGCAGCTCCCAGATGATAAGTCCTTTAACGCCACCACAGTCTGCGATGGAGAGGAAGACACCACAGTTTCCCCACAAAGTCCACTGCAGTGACTAACGTCGGTGACTACGGAGGAGGAGGAGGACGAAGAGGAGGAGGAGGCGTCTCTCTCTCGGTTCAGCCACTGGTTTGAGAGTCCGGGGGGATACTGTTGCCGGACTACGGGGCGACTGCTTACGACTTTATTATGTGGACAACAACTCGCGTACCAAGTCGCACTAACGTTAAACTTCTCCCACGTCAGTGTTAAACTTTTCCCTCTGCCGTTCGAGTAGCAGCCATGTTGCAAGTGTAATTACACCTTCACTGTTAGCATTACAATATCCTATTAACTCACTTTAGGCAAGTTGTAAGAAAACCTTTAAAATCACCTATTTGTTAAAAAACAAAAAAACCCAAAACTCAGTTTCAAGCTGTGCAGTGAATTCAGTTCATTAGCGTAACCAGATGAAGTTGCTGGATAAAAGGTGCAGTTGGTTCTTGCAAGCCCAAGAGCGCCGCACAGCCCGTATGGTAAACCTTTCGAAATATATGAGCGGACAGTTTTACTTGAACGTTTCCTGCTTTCCCGACGTCCTACCTTTGCGGAAAAAAGTTTAAACAGCGACAAGGTATATAGATAGAGCAAATGTGGCAAATATCGCGTAAGAAACCAGAGGCTACCCCACCGTCCGGCCACTCTGTGTTCAGCGTACGTATTGGCAGATCAAGGTTTTGGGTCAAACCATCTTATCGTCGGCACACGGGTGTATACTGCAGTTTATGCAATTAAAATAACACAAATTCACCCCCAAGACATACAGTTATTTTACTTTATGGCACAATATTTTGTAAACATAACACAAAGGGTATTTTTTGTATTAGAATTAGTTTTACGTTATTTGATCCAATCCGTTAGTTGGTCCAATCCGAACTGACAGTGAACGCGCAGTCAAAATTCATTAGTCAAAAATGTTTTTTTCCGCTAGTTTTACAACACACACAGTTAAACGTTATATTTAAAAAAAATATTCGAAGACGTGAAAAACTACTTCAAATGTTTTGAATATTAAAAATATTTTGTATTTTGTAATATTTCTTATTTGACCTTTTTTCTACAGCTAGAAATGCTTACGGCATAATTTTATACTATTGTTTGTGATTGTGTGTAACAGAGAGCGTACAGAAGCAGGTAATGTTAGTTAAAATCCCATAAAATCCTGCAAACGTCATAAAATGCTGGACCCGCGTCCTGTCACGTGCCCTGCTGCGGTCTGATCATGTGACTCCAGTTGCTAAAAATGAAAGCTTTATGTAGCTGTATGAGATTTGTGGCGCTTGTTTTGATCCTTAATTTATTTTTCCAAGCAAGTTATCAGCTGACCGAGCTGCAGGTAAGGCTGGGCTTTCTAAATGCAATAACTGTAGTCTTTACTTCAACAACTCTGTGGCGCATATATATTACTAATAATACAACAGGTTCTGGTGTAACTGTATGTGCCAGAAAGGAAATGGCCAGCAAGATTGTTGTTTACAGGTGTCCCCCCCCCCCCCCCTCTCTTTGTTATGACGTGTAACCACAGGTATGTAACCTGTGTGGCGGGACCATCCTAAACAGCTCCGAGGTCGGTCACTTTTGCTTCTTATCCGCTGGACGGATAGACGGGCGTTGCTGTTTGAGAAATGACACCACAAACGACCCTGAACACATCATCGGGTAGGATTTGCTGCTTTCAGGGTCCGTCGGAAACAGAATTTACACCCAAGCTAAGATTTGTTAAGCTATTTTGTGAATAACTGTTAAAAAAAAAAAGAAAATGTAAATGTCTTTTTCCTTCTAGTGACTTCCAATGCTGACTGTGTATTAACTTGTGGGAAAGGTTTCGTCTTCATAATCTCACTAACAGACAGGAGGCTGAGCTGGAGGTGGCAGAATTGGCAGTGCTAGCATTTTCATTAGGAAGTACAGCTCAATTTGGGTTTTTTGGAGACACAGTTAGAGAGGCAAAGCTGAGATGGTTTGGATAGTGGGATATATTGGACAAAGGGTGTTGAATGTGGATCTGGCAGGCAGAATAAAAAGAGGAAGACCACAGAAATGATTCATGGATATAATGAAGAAGCACATGCACAGTTGGTAGAGAAGGATGCTAGGGATAGGGTGAGATGGAGGCAGATGATCAAATTTGGTAGTGACCCCTAAAGAGTGCAGCTGAAAGAGGAAGTTCTTCATTATCTGAACTTTATTTGTGTTTTTTGTTTGTCAGGTTGGATCTGTCCAACTGTTCACTAACTTGTGTGCAGGATCTTCAGGGAGCATCAACAGCTTTCATGATGTAAGAACAGTAAATACAGTTTCACATCTTTTTTTGCACAAATAATCCTCTCGTCTGCACGCAAAACAACAGAAGCTCCTGCTTACACATGCTTTTTCTTTGATTGTAAGGTTATTTTTAATTCAAAAGGAAATAACTGCTCTTATCGCTACTCCACAGTTTACATTTCATATGAAAAATTGTAGTAAAAGCCTGTATTGGTGTACCGAGAAAGACAAATGACACATGTGCAGGCGATTCCTCAGAATGATCTTCATGTTCATAAAAGCATTCTTGAGCAGCAGGAGTTTAGGAAAGTTTCTATTTCTGGCCATGCATAACAACTTTTATCTCCCCTTCTGGCAAGCACTAAAATGATTTAACTTCACAAAAAATAAATATAACTGAAGCAAATAAGGAGGACACAGGGCGGCTGTGGTTGAGCAGTTTCTCTACCAAATGGTTCACATATTGAAGTATCCTTGGGCAAGATGTATCAAAGTTAAACAAAGTGTTTTAGGCATAGATACAAGTGCAGTGTGACTGGATGACTGATAGTTGTACTAGAAAGTGCTAGTGTTTTTATCTATGTGGTCGCTCTTTTAAATGCATCCTATAAATGTTTATATTACAGAGACCTCTCGTTCAATCCCCTTGTCAACATCAGTGATACAGCTTTTCAAGGATTTAATAAGTTAAACTACATGTAAGTATTTTACCCAAATTATGACAGATTCTCCTCAGTATTAGATTGAGATTTTTTTTTCTAACTTAATTTCTCTGTAGGATTTTACCACAAAATATAGATTGTCCGGGAAGCAACACATCTTGGGAAAAGGTTAAAATCAAAGAGGGAAATCGCCATTGTGAAGGCCAAAGGAATATATGCAACGAGACTGGACAACTGTGTAAGTTCCTAACTTTTGCTGTGACACATGCCATCTAAAACTACAGTTAAATATGTTACACGTGACATCTATTCATACTTGTTGGTAATCCACAGCAATGAACTGTCCAGAGAACTCCCTCTGTGCCCCCTTCGGCCCAGGCTTCTTTGAGTGCAGCTGCGCTGAAAACTTCCGTGGATACAAGTGTCTTCGAGAGGTTGGTTCTGCAAGCAGCTTTATGCAAATCACCTTTTGATGCTAAGCTTTTCGATTATTTAAAGTTGTGCATTTGTTAAAACTGTCCATAGGGGGAGTTCCCAGCTCTGCAAGTCTTTGGGCCTCTTGCAGCTTCTACGGTTGTGATCTCGGTTCTTCTGTGGGCCACCCAGAGACGTAAAGCCAAATCACTCTAAAGCTGAACCTTAGTCAGCTGGTTTTAATCTCAAACTGACTGTTCTTAAAGGGAAGATACTGATAGGGGAAAATGCTGACAAAGTCTGAGGGGACTTTTACAGGGCTTCTTTTAAATGTGTTTTTATTCATTTTACACCTTTTTGAGGTCTGTTGTATTTTTTGTTTCAAGGAAATTTACACGTTTGACCTCAAAGATGTTTCAGTGCAATTTTAAAGAAAAGATTTGCTCCGCATTTCAAATATTTTTGTCAAAAATGACCACTATTAGCACATCAATTATATTTGTAAATGTATTTGACTGACACCATGTGATAGAAGGGAAAACACTGTGTTTTACAAAATCCTTCAGAAACTATGTGCACTTACACAAATACTGTCTTCAGTCCTAAAACCTGTCTGGGCAGACGTGCTGAATTTCCACTTTACTGACAGCAAAGACTAAGTTTGTTTTAAGGGTGCAAGCTTATTTGACATCTTTAAAAATTATTTTAATAGTCCAATAGGTTAAATTCCTTATTTTTTTTTCTATGTAGTTGAGCGACACAAAATCCTTTCTTTTGCAACAAACCTCTTTTTGAAGTGTGATGTTTTTATTTACATCTTTAATTTCAATTTCAGACAAAACACAAAATGTGGAAGATACTTGTCTGTTACAGCCACATTTTGTTTATAGGCCACATGTGCTAAATGTCTTGAGATTCAAGGGTAACCTCCTTTGATACTCTTCTCCAGTGAGATTCAGGGTTCTACTGAAGATTTTAAAACAGGATATCTGTTTCTATGCTTCGAGTATCATGTTTACATTATGCATATACAGGATTTAATTGTACATTAACTGATTTTCTAGCTGTTAAAATGTTGTGTTCTCCCATTGGGAAAATTCAGTGTTGAAGGGCAGCTCTAGTTGCTCTATGTTCAATACATTGCTTCTGGCTAAATAAGTTGTCTGAATGTTAATGCACTGACTAAATATTGCAACTACGGTAATAAATAATTCTTGTAAGGAGAGAGTGCATCTACAGCATGCAGAATATTTCTCCTGGTTTTAACTGAACTTGGTGACGATATATGAGCAGTGAGAACATAAACTCCTAGCTGCTTTACCAAAAACTGTAGTACCTGGTTAATGTCTTACTTTTCTTTTGTCATTAAACCTAACTTTATGGGAGCCATAACATTTATCTGATGCTTCAACTCCAACTGTAATTAGGAAAAATTTCTGTCTTGTTTCAAATTGCATGCCATGGTTAATAACTAGTGTTGTGACGCTCAGTGGGATTGTATTGACAATTAAATGTTCTGTTTCTAATAAACAGTGGGTCTTATAACATCTAGCACTACTTTTTTTTTAATAAACAGAACAGCCTTGTCACATTAGGCCAGGAAATATATTTCCATTCATCCAATACTACCATAAAAACACACATGGACTCAATTTAAAAAGCATATGTCACTTCAGATATATATTTATTGCATGCTAAAAGCACAATTTGTTGTGTGTGTACAAGCTCTGGTGCACACAAACTGAGTTGTTCACTGGTCCACGTTTTTGACTCGCAGCACCACGGGGACAGAGGTACACGGGATCATCCCGAGCTCTGTGATGACTAGATCTACGAAATCAGGCGGCGTCACGTCGTAGACCAGGTTAAGAAGGCCGAGAGAGGACTCGTTCTCCCATCCCTCCAGCGGAGTCGTTCCTTTACGGGTTACAATGAGGTCGTCGGGGTCATCTGGAAAGCAAAGATGAGGATAAACTGGTGTATGGAAATAAAGTTGAGCAAAAGGACAAATTGAGCTGAAAGGCTCGCAGACATTTATGTAGCAACTGAACACTTTCCATACCGAGTTCATTAGATACAAAGGAGTCTGTCTGCACCCTGTCGCAGAACTTGTAGGTCTCACAACACACCAGCACAGGCACATTAAAAGCTTTGGCCACCAGAGCTATCTGTGATGTCCCCACTCGAGACATGACGTAACCATTAGCCAGTAGAGCATGAGCACCAAGGAAAACCTTTGACACCTAGAAGAGAATAAAGAAACTCATTGTGCTTAGAACCAAATATTTTGGGGTTTACTCTAGTGTAGCTCCATGATTACCTCTGGAAGGATGTAAGAGACAGCAGAGATAAGAACATAGGTGCAACTGATGCCTTTCTGGACCAGGCGCCTCAGGGCCTCCTTGCCCTCTAGCCGAGGCCTGCTGTCCACAACAATAACACGGAATTTTCTGCTCTTCTCAAAGGCCTTGCAAAGGATGTGGTTGACCAGTGACGAGCTGTCAGGGAGGAGAGAGGAACATTTAATGTCAGGACAAAAATGCGGAAGGAAGGTTGCATCTAACCAAAACAGGGAAGAGAAAGTGTTAAGAATAAACAATTAAGCAATGCTCGCTAATAAAGAACAGATTTAACAGCTGAAACCAAGTACATGCACGCAGCTTTTAGAGACTTACCATCCATAAACTAGGATCACATCTCCATCACTGATCTTTTGTTTTTCTATGGCGCACTTGGCAATAGCTACACCAGCGAGAATAATCTTCTCATTAATGTAGGACTCGATACAGTTGAGCAGTTTGTTCTTTGCCTAAAAACAAAAGGAAGTGCATGAGTTCTCAAGTATTGGAAACTTAAAATGAACCACACAGTGTGATAAAAGTCTCACTACTTAAACAGATTATGTGATTGCAAATACACGAGTGTCACTAACCTCGTCTTCTTTACAGTTACTAGGAATATTAGAGATCTCCTTCTTGATGTATTTGATTGCATTACCCATGCTGGCTGACAGAGGGCGACACTGATTCAGAAAACTGAAATAAAAACAAAGCAAAAGGAATGATTTCATGTGTTAAACCAAAAACGTGTCAGTAGTGTAGGAAATAATGATGAATGACTAAAATCAGTATTTTTCTTCCTTTACCTGATATAAGGTTTTAGCTTGTTGACCAAGTCTCTTGATAGCTCTTCATTTTGAGGTGTAGTGTAATCCCTTATTACCTGAAGGGAAAAATGAAACACTGGACTTTGACTGGGCCATTACAACATTCTTTTCTTTTCCAGTCATTCTGTTGTAGATTTGCTGCTGTGCTTGCGATCGTTGTCCTGTTGCATGACCCAATTAAGGCCAGACTTTTAGGTGTCAGACAGATGGCCTCACATTGACTTTACAATACTTTTATATACATAGGAGCTCGTAGTAAACTCAGTGACTACAAAGTGCCCAGGTCCTGTGGCTGTAAAACAAGCCCAGATGCAACTTTGAAAAGCTAAGCTATACCACCATATTCTTTTTAGAAAGAATAAGCTTTCCCTATGACAACACTTCCAAACAAACCATACTTGTTCAGTGTTTTTCTAACTGTACTGTCATGAACTCACTGAGGCGTGTAGAGTCTGAGATCTAGTCCTTGAATTTTTTTTTTTTTTTGCAGCTTCTCTGAGCATTACACGCTCTCAACTTGGTGTGAATTTGAGATTGTATCTACCTGATTTTAATGACCAGATTCACTTTTACAATGTCTCCTGATAAGTAAAAACATGGACCCTCTCCAATACTGGCCGACTTCTTTGTAACTGACTGCAGTCAAACGGTCACTGTGTCAGCCTTAGCCTTGCCCATGAGAGAGGGAACAGTGGGGTTTGAAGAATGAATGGTCTATGTTGGGACTGTACCTGTTTGAAAGCATGCAGCAGGGCGACAGAGCGAGCATTGGATCCTGCAACAATGCCGTGTGAATACTGCAAACCCAGCCTGACAATAGCGGGATGAATCACTGTGGAAGGAATGCTGCAAACCACAAAAGAGATTTAAGGAAATCTTAAGAGGTTACATCTTATAACATGACATAAACAACACACTGTAACATACAATTTAAAGTCAGTTTACCTGAGTTGCTGTGTTAGAGGAGCTTTGCGACTGTACTGGTGGAGATGAGAAAACAGGCTGACTTTGTAGCCATAATCTGAGCGCAGTGGGATCTGAAATGCACAAAATGTACACCAGGTCAGAGATTACAGCTGAGTTAATGAGGTGAAAACAGGGAGTCTGTAGACTGTGCTCATTAAGAGTTACATTAAACTTTGAATTCTGTGTAGACCTAATAGAAAGAAAACTGACAAAATTAAAAATTACTGTTATAATAAATTATGACTAACAGAACAGCAGCAAGCAACGGACAGCCTGGTGTTTCGGTGACCACAGCAAACAACACACATACTGTAAAACCTACTTGCCAACTTAACAGCTGTCTACATGGAAGAGATGTTTTTACATCTCTACCATTAAGTTTGTAACAACCAACAATAATGGGTTAAACCGGATTAAGATAACAGGTTAGCAACTGAAACAGAACCAAAAAGGTTAAAGGCACACATTCTGTAAAGCCAGACGCCGATGGCTTATACCTTTTTAGCAGCATAGTGCTCTGGTGTCTGAAAGAAATGTTGGATACAGTCACATGCAATCACAACTGCTGGTTACTGGCTGCAATGACTCAACCAAATAAAGTTACTTTATTTTGGAGTTACTGTACAAATAACAGGAATTCTATTTATGTATACAACTGACTGACTTTTGTTTAATTAGAGAATGTCTCAGATTTAACTAGTAAAAGCTTAGATTTCCAAAAACGAACCATGCACCTGCAGGAAATGTCACACTTCTGTCCAATATAACATGTTGTAAACATACCAGCAGTGTTTTTTTCCATCAACTGAATTTGTTTACAATACAGTATGTTAGATTCAAACAAAAATAGTTACTTGAAGCATCCAAGATCAAGCCATTTTCATAAAATAAGTCAAACATTTCCCGATGAATCTATCCATCCTTACAACAAATTAAAAGGTTACTTAGAATCACTATGTATCGTGTGTATTCAGTGTGTCTTGAATCATTTTTAAGGGTCTTCAGAAGTTCCTCACAGCAATACTGACCTGTTGCCTTTCCAACTTCTTGGCAAGTTTCTTTAAAACGTCTGGGTTGTCCACTTGAATGTGTTCAGGGAGCCTCTTCACCACTGAAAATGCAAAGAGTGTTAATATTCTCCAGTTTGCTGACGAGCCAAAAAATTCTGCTGGTCGTTTGGGAGATGCTAAATAGCTGTACTGCGAAGCAGGATTTTATGTTATCCAGGTATTTGCACTGTCAAATTTGAACAAAGACTAAGGCTACATTCACACGTACAAGGGTATTTTTGGAATCTGAGATTTTCCGTTTTTAAAAAAAATCCCGTCCACACGTGCAGTTTTAAAAAATATCTCCATTCACATGTAAATAGGCTAAACTTTATCAAGTCTTGTCTAGCCTTACTGACCAAAGCACTTAAAGCTTACACTTTTGATATATTATTACGTTACAGTCATTTTCCCCTCTTACACACTCATATTGATTGTCTGTCTGCAGCAGCTGTATTGCTTTCAGTCTGTATTACATGTTTAATGTCTTCATATTTTCCCATATTTCTGTACAGGTTCACCTTCCAAAATCAGTCGCTCTACTGCTGATACACTTATTACCATTGCCACCGATATCACATGACCTTGACCTTTACATTTAACACTTCACTGGCACCAAAACCTTGCTGGTGAAGTTACCACCAGTCAGTCTTGTTTCAGCATATTTCCCTGCAGCCAATCATGAGGCCAACGTTTGACCCTACAACAATCACTGATCACTGTTAGTCTGTATTTATCACAGCCAGCTTCTGTGTTGGCAAAAACAGCTTCTCAAAGTTCTACAGGTAGCTGTCTGTTGTTCTGACTTGATTATTTTGAGTTAGATTATCCAAAAGATAAAACTGAACGCGCAAATGTTAGGTGCAACAGCAGTACCTGGCTGCAGATCACTGGGCGGAGCTTTTGGTTTGCTCGTGGCTGCCTGCTGTCCTGTCTCTCCCTTCTTGGTCTGTTTGCTGGCCCTCTCAGCCTCTTGCCGAGCTCTCCTCTCAGCTTTCAGCTCCGCTTTAGTCTTTGTTGGCTTGTCCGCCGGCACAGAAGCCTCCGAGGCAGGCACAGAAACAGGTGCAGTAGCAGGCACTGCTGAAGGAGCTGACAAAGACCATAACAGACACAGATGTTAGGATAAAGAATGAATCACACTGTGCACCCAGATACAACAACACTTGCTGCTGCCTAAATGGGAGGCACCTTTCTGCACTGTGGGTTGTGTCGGGGGCTGGGATGCTGGAGCTGCTGAAGTGACCGGCTTCTTCTCCTTCTCATTTTCCTGTGATGCCTTGTCATCTTTTTTCTCTTTGATTTTTTTCTGCTGTTTCTTCTCTTTCCTCAGCCGTTGCTTTTCCTCCTTGGTTAGGTCTTTGCCTTCACTCTGTCACGTGACAGGAAGAGGCGTCAAGAAAAACCTAACTATTAAGGAAAGCATTTATCCACACAAAAGGCTGTAATAAATTTCAAGAAAACACCTAGACTAACCTTTGCGCGTTCGATTTCATCTTTCCTCCCGGGTCCGTCTGTAAGACGAGCAACAGAGGATGATAATATTAGGTTATTTAGCATTATAACGTAGTTCTGTTACTTTTTCCACAAGAGGCGGTGATATTAAGGTCGAGTCTGTTAGCTGCTTTTAGTTTGCACCGTGTCAACGAAATCAGTAACAAAACAAGTGTAGTGCATCATCGTCACAGCACAGTGACAACTAGAAACATGAGTATTGTACATTTTAAAACTACTCGAAAAGATGATGCAATACATTCTCTGTCTACGGCATGAGTACCGTTTACATGCTCTCGACGCTAACGTTAGCAGGTCTAGCATCTGGGAAATTAACTTTGCTACCAGCTAATAACAAAGTCTACATAATAAGCGCTGTGAGTATGAGATACTTCTTCGTAACTCCTGCAACTAAAGAATAAGAACCAAAAGGAAAAACCAAATGAACTACAGCTATTTACACACTCTGAAACCCACCTATCACTCCACTGTCAGCCATGTTTACGATGCTGCTTCACCTCCTCTTCTGCTGTAGAAACTACTACCATAGAAACGTATATCGCCCCCTGGTGGATGACGTTGTATGTTGATGAGTATGTGCACATTAATATTAAGCATATTGATTTGCTCTCCTGATATTTAGACTATAGTATTGATATTTTAATCTTTGCCTTATGCCCATTAAACATTAATACTATTTTCCAAATAGTATTAATGTTTAATGGGTGTTATTAAGGCTCACTCAGTGACATACTGTTATTTATTTTATGTTTAGATGTGATTCTAAAGGCCGAACTTGCTACATCAACAAAAATAAAATAAAATCTAAAACTATTAAACTTCCTACATCATTAAGTAGCCTACTGTGAAAAAGTCTTGAGCATTCCCTTATTTCTTTAAACAAAAAATCTTTTGAGTATTATACATATGAACATTACAAGGGGAAATAAATAAATAGTGTTATGTATATACAGTTTTGGTTACTGCACGTAGAATTAAGTACTGCACAGTGATTGCACAGTAGAGGGAATCACTGTGCAATACATAGAGGGAATATTGAATATTGAAGTGAATATTGGAATATTGATCTGGTCAGTTAAGTAGCAGAGGGGGTTGTTGATCAGTTTTATCTGTTTTGGTGTGAATAAATTCACAACAGGTGCACTAGAGAGAAAACAATGAGACACCCCCATAACACTAATTATTTTACAGATGGAGGCCACTAACCTTTTTTCCAATTCTGGCATTGAAATGTCACATTGCCAGAAGGCTTGATGTGTCTCCTTACACAGTCTCAGCAGCAAGGAAGAGATTCCAAGAGACAGGCAGTCACTCTAGGAGAACTGGACGAGGTCGTGGAGGTCCTTAACCCACCAACAGAACTGGTATATGCTCCTTTGTCTAACAAGGAACAGGGTGAAATGAACTACAAACTACAACCGGACTGATTAGGAATGTTATTTTGGTGACTTTGCTGTAATGATAAGGGCAAAGGTTCATAATGAAAATCCATCCATCCATCCATCCATTGGGTAGGAGATATGTAAACCCTGGACAGATTGCCTGTCTATTCCTGATTAAAATGCTGACGTTAAATATCAGTTTACTGTCTATATTATGATCCAGTGAATTACAACTTCAGCATCCTGGCTTTTGGTCAGTGATTTCAATAACAGCAGCAGATTTAGCTGGTTTTGACAAAAGGTTTGAAGTGAAAAAGTTGGTAAGGGATGTGCAGCGCTGTTCTTTGTATGCTTATTTGCATCCCCATTACATCTGCATGCTTAGAGGAAGTTTATTTTCATGGAGACAGCTGGAGTGTCATTTTTGTGTGTATATTATCCTCCATCACAAAATAGACTGAAGACAGATTTTATTGTCCCACATTGTAGGAAATTTGGATCAGGTTTCCACCCAGGCTGTATTTATAAAAAATGTTTAAACACACATGAAATATGAGTGAAACAAGAACAAAAATACACAGACATAAGCATATGTGCTATTTATAGACCTATACAGTAGAGTGCAAAATAACTGTAAAATTCATGCAAACACTAAAAGTAAAAAGATCTGTCATTTTTTATTGATACATCCCTACCTCATCATTTAAAACTGAGCTTGAAGTTGGGATAAAAGAGATTTATTCTAGCTCTAGTCAGGCAGCACAGTGATATTCTAAACCTCCGAGTGGTACTTGGTGTGTAGCTCATATAGCGCAGGGTTATTAGATTGTTGGCTTGCCTCTGCACAGCCTGTTTGTAAATAGTCTGCAGGCATGTGTACACTCCACACCCACACAGAAGGCAACCTAGCTAGAAACAGCATATTACTGTATATATACATCATGCGTGCTATCCATGGTACTGAATTCTCTGGCCCGGACTGTAATATTAGCTTTTCCCATCTATTCTACAGTGTCTATCCCTGCACTGCTACACCTGCGTTCTTTTTCTGTTTAAATAATTTACTAAGTTATACTTTGCTGCCATTTTAGGCCTCATATTTATATCATCTCATACTGGGTCAGAGTCTATTCTGCAGAATAAGGTGGACTCAACTGCTAGACTTAATGTATCGTTGTGTTTTTCCTCGAGTACACAATGGACTGAACGTGAATCAGAAGAACAGGAATTCAACACTGTACATCATCAGTGATCTTTTATTTGGTTTCTAGTCACATATTACCATGGACAATCAACATAGTGCTCCTAAAGAAGATTCACGTTGCATCTGTGCTGTAAAATCTATTCTATTCACCACCTCCAGATTAAGCAGCGCTACACCACAACGTCACTGCGTGTTTGACTCCCAGCCGGTGTGTGCTGACTGAATTCACGGCGCAGTAGCTGGTTGAAGGGGACCAAACCTCACAGAAACACCTGACTTGGTTCCGTTTGACCAGCCACAGCAAGGCGTGTTGCTTCAGCTGCGAGTGGCAGAGCAAGAGGCAGAGCAGGAGGGGAGGGGCAGTCAGGAGGAAAGGTTACAGGGGTAAAGGTCACGGAAAAAGAGGGACATGAGAAAGACGGTAGGAGATGGACATCATCTGCAGGCAGTAAGGGCTGCTGAATCCTCTTCAGTCTTACCTGATGGAACACACAGAGAGAGAAAAGGAGAAGTTACAGCACAGGAACAAGTGCCTCCGTGTTACCAAGCAAATAGTTCCTATTTAGAGGCTTGAGAACTCTGACAGCCGGTGACATCTCTCCGTTTCCTTCCAAATCCAGCCCACGGCAGTGAACTTTCACCCTCAGTGACAGCTCCTGCATCTCTGCCCTTCCCTCCCCTCTTCCCTTTTTGAGAGCTCTGCGGTTGCTATAATGGGTGACAGCTGTGCTCTGTCAATCCTCCTTGACTGTCAGCAGTTGGGGCAGGGCAGGAATTTTTCAAGAAGTCCCTGAGACCCGATCAGCGGCCCTGGGAGTAATGCTAACTGCACACGTGCCTGAGCTGAAGGAGAGGGAACAGGCCTTTCACCTGTTGTCCTGCCACACACACACACACACACACACACACACACACACACACACACACACACACATGGTCATGAACTCTGACACCCCCCAAATGGTAAATGGCCTGTATTTGTATAGCTCTTTACACAACACACACACACACACACACACACACACACACACACACACACATACGCACACACACACACACACACACACACACACACATGGTCATGAACTCTGACACCCCCCAAATGGTAAATGGCCTGTATTTGTATAGCTCTTTACACAACACACACACACACACACACACACACACACACACACACACACACACACACACACATATAAAGTAGACAGACACCCTCACACAATTTTCTGAATGAAGACAAATGAAAGGACAATATGAGAAATGTCGACGTCGATGCTCAGGTCCCCTTGAAACCACACACTTCCTTACATTCCATAAGTGGCGTATTAATATGGGGATATAAGGAAGCATGTGCTCACAAGGGACAACAACTGGATTCGCTGCTCCTCGAGACACAAAGCACCCTTTCATAGCCACGCGTGAAGAGTAGCGGGAAGAACCGGCTTAACAGCGGTTAACTGTGACAGAGTGAGTGAGTGAATAAAGGAATAATGGAGCATGAGAGGCACAGAATGGTGGCTTCTATCATCTCCATGAAGCTAGAAGCAATTTGTATGGGTTAAACCTGACCATTGTTTTATTAGACAAATAAAAAGTGAATTTTCTGACACTGACAGATGACGGGACTGATCATACTGGCAGATACTTGATGGATAATGCCAGTGTGATGCTGCTGAAATGAGTTTAAATAACTCAGGCGGGTGAGGCAAATACCGGTTCCCATCAAACAAAGGTCATCGTCCTTTTTTTATTTCCCAAACATCGTGCCATGCCAAGTCAACGTGATGCCGACAGTTGTGTCAAGTGATCCTTAAAAGCGGAAAAAATTCAATTCATTTTAATTGCAACCCCTTATTAAAATAGCTTGAGCTGATTTTTAAAAAAATGCGTTTTACTCACCTTCGTCTGGTCTCCTTGCGCCTCCTCTTGTGGTTTTCTCACGGTGAGTAAATGGGGTTAAGATGAAGGCCTCAGTCCACCTCTCCTTCACAAGTGGTGACTTCCTTGATAAATCTAAACACTTCTGAACCAAATGGCCACCAGAAAGTCTGTCTCGTCTACTGTAATTAGACTAGGACGACTCCTCTGAGAGGCACCAGATTTCCTGATTCTTTCCTGCATCACATCTCAGCTTCCCCTCACCTGACACAACTGGCTGCCATGTTGTGCTGTGTCTTCAGTAAAAGTGAGAGAAAGCTGGTTTGATACCAGATTTTTACTCATATTGTGCTGAAGTTAAGCTGAAACCACACAAGCACAGTAACCCGAAGATTCTGTTGCCTGACATATGACTTTGTCTCTTCCTGCGCTGTGAACTAAAGTTTTAGAAGGAGAAATCACAGGAGTGATTCAAAAACAGACAAAACTCAGACCAACCTTACTCCTCATCCCTGAAGTTGTCCTCTGCCTTTTATCCACCCTTTAAAGCCAAGCTCATGAAACTAACCCTCCGCTTTCTGAGAACCACTCCCCGGCTTCACCCTCAGCTCTCCTGTGATCACCCATCCTCCTCTGTATCTGGTCAGTGGATTGTGCCCACAGCAGGCCTTGCAGATCGGCCTTTTCTATGGCTCCAGGAGCGGCCCCCTCCAATGCGGCCTCCCACCTGTTGGTGTCCTTTAGAAGCCCGGGCCTCTCCTGCGCCTCCTGTCCGGCCCAATCAGCGCTTTGACAGAGGGGAGCCAGCCTGTGAAATCACACCTCTCAGCTGTTCACACTGGGCTCGAGACATCCTACACCCCTGCCGTTCCTCTGTTCAGGCCCCCCCCACCCCACCCTGCCTCTATTTTACACCGAATGTCAATGGCTCCTTTTTGGATAAAAAAAAAAGAAAGGGAAAGAAAAAAGAAAAGAAAAGGGGATACAGGGAGAAACAAGGAAGCAACTGCAAGAGGGGCGTGTTTTACTGGGTCTGGGGGTACAGTCAGAGCAGCAGTTACGGCAGGCCGTGAGTCACAGCCGAAGCCAAGGTTGAGTTTCAGCCCTCTTTGGCTTCTTTGATTCACTTTAGCTTCATTGCATCGTTTACCGGGGAGGAAAAAGTGACGTATGTGCTTATCAAGTTCACAAAATAACATTTCAGGCCCCTTTATGCGGTGATTCGGGCAACTGAAACAGGTCCCTTTGGGAGACATCACATGATAAGAAGCCTGTATGCTTCACAGTGCACCAAATGTGGCAAATGCTTTGACAAACTGTAAAGTAAACCTCTGTCCACGAAGCATGGCCAGTAGGATATATAGGTGCTCCTGTGGCATCATAAAAAGAAAGCAATAAATTCTTCAGTGGCCACAAGATGACCATTCTGCCACCATGACTCTTAGAACGCAAGCACTCGATGTGAAATGAGCCACTTTAGGAGGCAAAAATCCAAAGCCTGGAAGAATATGTCTTTTCTCAGGATACGTGCTGCCATATAGAATGACAGGTCTGAAGGTGTGACAGCGCTGAAGCATCTACACGCACTGATCACCAGCAGTGTAGAGGCAAACAGACCCAGGCTCAGGGGGTTCATTTTCCTCTGCAGCAAGCACAAGCTGCTCCACTAAGGTCAACACCTGTGTTCTAAAATCAGCGCCGGGGTTGGGTGTGATAGGAACCCGGGCCTCATTCACAGAAAGCTCAAGCTCAGAGAGAGGGGCTTATATTGAAACCTAACGCTCTCGCTATTTTCGAGGCACTTGCCGTCCACAAATAGCAACCTGGCTGCATCTTTGTGGCTCCCGTTTTTTTTTTCACCCCACAGGATGTTGTCTAAATTCGACAGTTGTTCAATATTTCCCATGGCGCCGAGCCAGGGTGTATCACAAATGCAACATTTCCACTAATGCCAGCGATGTGCCACGGCCTTGCTTGTTACATCTGAGCGCTTGGAATATCAGATGACTTTTGTTGCTGAGTGAATTCTTGGTCGCTCGCACCGGACACGATGGTAAAGACACAAATCATAATCCTTGTGTTCCTCTTTTGCGGGAACAGCTGATCACTGTCACATACTGGCGCACAGGCCGGGGCTTTGCCAGCGAACGCTCTCATCTAATCATCTGTTTCTCCTTCATCATGTGTCATGCATCATTCAGAAGAGCTCACCTTACCCTCTGATTTTTTTTTCATCTGTCTACACCTTTTCTGTTTTTTGTTTTTTTTTATTTGACTTCCAGTCATCCAGTCTGGTGATTCTTTATACTTCCAGAACTCACTGTAAACATGGACACTGGATGACAGGATTTTGACTTGCTCACCAATTTTGAGATCAATTAAATCAACATGGGGGAAAGTCAGTGAAGGGGCTTAAGTGCCCAAGCTGCATGTTATCTTCAAATTGGGCTAGGGAGGTTATTTTTAACTACTGTTCACATACCGGGGCCCCCGTTTGCTAATCACTTTGTTCCCCTCTGTCATACCCATCTGCCCTGCTGCCAATGTCCCACTGCTTCTGGGGAGGTCACAACACACTTCACTTGGCAGGAGGAAATAATTTCCCTCAGGACAGCAGACAGGAGCTTTGAATGATGAACTCCAGAGCAGTTTCTTCAACAGCGGATAATATGGAATTCTATTGGTATAAATAAAGTGGCAGCTGACACCAGACCAGATCTTGCGCATGCACACGCACACGGAGTGACCCCCACCTCTTTTAGCAGGAAAGCTCCTGTAGGAGGTAGTGGTGGTGGTGGAAGGTGGGGGTGGGGGGTTAATAAATAACTTAATAACTTAACAACAAATAACTTAGAAGTAAGACTAAAACTGGGATTTGAGATTGTAAAATTGGCATCATGGCAACAGATAATAGCTTAAAGTGTCTAAAAAATTCACACACATTTTTTAATGTATTCTAAAGGCACACTAAAAGATTAGGAGCTGGCCTAGTTGAAAAAGCAATAGTGAGCTGCTTAATCCTGACAATGGTAAGACGGTACTGTGCTGCTGACTCATTACGTGGTCTGATATTAATGGCGCTCTCTGTCCTTCCCTGGGCACAGCAGTTGCCAGCATCGAGGTTGACACAGCTGCCAAAGGAAGCCCGGTCCGTGTGGCAAAGCAATGGAGCAGAAAGGTCAAAGGTCAGCAGCATTTATGCTGAAAGAGAGAACAGGTGATGGAGAGGTGAAGGAAACTCGCCCACATGATTCAAGGAGAGGACAGAAGGATTTAAACGGATGCTCTGAGGATGTGAGATTTAGGAGTGAGGAAATGCAGCAGTTGGTGACGTCAGCGTCTTTATTGTTTGGTGTTTGGTTAGAAAACAGCAAAGAGTTTTCATTTCATTTCACCAACACAGAGAAAAAAGCTTGTTATTAATGTGGCACCCTAAGTAATTCAATTCAAGTCAGTTTTATTTATATGGCACCAAATCACCACAACAGTTGCCTCGAGGTGCTTGGGACTAGGCTTCAGTCTGATACTGAAGCCATCCAAAGGTGCCAAAACAGGAAACACATCCCACACTTTTCTCACCAGCCCGACAGTTAGGACATGAAAGGGTTCTGGGTGTTACACTGGAGCCTGTGTCACCCTAGAAGGGCCTACTGCAGCAGTCAGAGGTGACACATGAGGTCTGATTTTGGACGATAGCAGGGGACAAATTAAGTACAATTTTATTAAACGATCATATTCACTGTGCTATTGTACCAAAGCATGGTAGGATGTTTTGTCAGCTCAATTACATAATGGCAATGACAGGCTGAAATGACTTCGCAGGCAAGCATATCTAACTGCTAATATTAAAAATCATAGCATCTATTAGTATTAGAAATTACTAAAATGACTTGTTGGAATGTTTCTGTAATGGTTAATCCACAAGTATGTGCCAGCTCTTTAATCAAATAATGTTTTGAGTGCTAAAATGTAACTATTGTTGTTATCCATGAATTTTCAAATTGACTATTTGACAAAATGTTTTTAGTTTTAGATTAAGATGCCAAATTATATTTATTTATTTTCATTTCTGAACAGAAAAAGCAGTTTTAGGGGTTTCTGAAAACCTGATTTCAGGTTTTAATCCTGCCTAATAAATAAAAATATGATTTTTTAAACAAGTTTTTGGTCTAATAAGTTTGTTAAACACTGTCTTTCAAATAATAACTGGATCACTTTGTGAATGTTTCTTGTCATAGAAACCAATACCTGAAGGCGATGTGACACCATACATCCTCCTGTGTATCGATATACAGTATGTGTGTATATAAATAGTAGTAAATCAGATGGAATTTTTACTAAATGCCTCACTGTAGAGGATAATAAAGGGTAATTATAAGGGAAGATATTAAACTGTTACTTGTTCAGGCTCATTATTTCCTCGTAAAATTTCTTAAACTGAACCATTTAGTTTGGATAAGGTTTAACAACTATGTTGTGTATGTAATAAATATTTAGTTTATTTTAATATTTATTTAAAACAACATATGCATTATTGTTGATAAAACAACCAAGTCTTTTACAGAAACAGAAATCATCAAGTGCATGAAACCATTAAAAAAAGGGACTTGATATAAAAATGATACAGCCTAAAAATTAAAAGAATAACAGGATAGTAATTAAAACCAGCAAGAGGGCAGCAAAAATATAACACATTTAGTTTAAAACCAATAAAATAAGCATACATTCAATAAATCAATCAATAATTGACACTCGTTTTAAACAGTGTAACTACGTGAAGATGCTGTGCACATTTCCATCACAGTTGGTCATGACAAAAGCTCAGTTTTTTCTCACATTAAGCATTCCTTTTCCACGTGATACTTTGCGGTGGCTACTGGCAAAAGAATGAGCAGCCTATGGACACCCAAGCACCCGTGGGGGTCGTGAGTAAGTCAGTTGTCAGCTGACTCCCACCAAAAGGGAACGACAACTGCAGGAGAGCCAGAAGCAAGGGAAGGAAGAGAAGCAAGAGAAGCAACAGCAGCAGTGGCACGGAGATGAAACAGAGATGAGTTTTATGGTGGTCAAAGAGTGCAGGATCAGCTGAATCAGCCGACCAGCTGAGAACACTTGAAGTGAGAGTCAGCAGTGACCATTACGGCAAGGCTGGGATGGTCAATTTGGTAAAGTGAATCCGTTGGGCATCTTTCTTTGCCTTTAGACAATAATTCTGATGGCAAAAGAGCCAAATGGGACAGGCAAAAAAAAAAAGGAACGGGAAAAAAAAAAAAGAGAGAGAGTCAGCAGTGAGCATCGATGATGTCTGTTCTGTCCAAGTGTTGCGCTCTACCATCTGAAAACTGCTTTTCAGGCAGTTTGGTGTACTTCTCAGTGACTGCTCCTCAATACATCATCTGCAGAGATGCTGAGCGGACACAGGCAGAATTGGAAGGAGCCCTTTGTGGAAAAAAAAAATCCTTTAACATTAACATTTAACAAGTTATTTCATATTAAGGCAATAACAATTTCAAGATTAAAACAAACACTATTTTTTAACACTTCTGAGCAGTTTAGGTATATAAATGGTCACAACAAATTATTTTTATCATTCCAAATTGCAATTATGATAGTGTGGCTTAAAAAGAAATACAAGAACGACTGATGTTTTAAAAAAAGTTTAACATTAAAAAACTATTTTTCCTGGAAAAGACGCTGGTGTTGTGTAAATTTAATGCTGCTTATATTACACGGATAGTATCAAACTCGCAGTATCTCCATAACCAGACAGTTCAGCCATATAAACTCATTTGGGGGATGTAAGGTCCTAAAAGTATTTCAGGTTATCCTGTTGACTGCTGGAACAAGATAATAAAATTCTTGCTGGTGTTAAATGTGCACTCATTAGTACAAGATCAAAGGGCGACTAGGGTACTTTTGCATGTAAAACTGAGCTACCTTTACATGTGTTACATGTATCTTCTTCCACTTATAATACTTGCTAATATGGTGCTGATTGCCAATGTGGTTATAAAATTTTGCTGATTAAAAATGTACAGGATATCTGTGTAAGCATGGCTGAACAGCCACATTTGATCCTGTCATGTTAATTTTTGATTTGATATCATGACGCCTTAGACCAGGGATGCCACACTCATTTTACATTGAGGGTTACTTTGATATTAAGTGGGCCAGAGGAGTGAAACTGCACTTTCTGTCAGTGTAAAGACATTTAGCGACATATTTAATCCCAGATATATCTTGATATGAGATGAAGTGTAATTTCAACAGCACATCTCAGTCTCTATACATGATCAATTTTCTTGTAGCTCACTGCTCAGACTGTCCTATATTTATAAAACATTAAGTTTTTTGTTGATTGATGAAATTTCTATACTCCACAATGAAAAACATAAATTCGTCTGTCATTTTATTGTTTATCTTTTACATATCTACTTAAGTGTAGTATGAAAGCTTCCAGGGGAGAGCTTTATCAGCAGGAAAAGCTGTAAAACCTATTAAAATATAGTTAAAAGTACAAAAGTTATATTTTCCCAAGTCATCCAGTGGGCCCAACTGGAATCTTCGGTGAGCAGATTTTGATCCTCACACCTTATGTTTGACACCCTACCTTAGACAAAATCATAAGTGTAAAAAACACAAAATCACCTGTATTTTGTGTCACTCAGCAACAGTATTTCATTTGCAATTTATTTACAGCAAAGCAAGTGATCATAAAACAGCACAACACCCTCACACAACTTTCATATCCAAGTTTCTTTTCTCTCACGTCTTCCTGACGATTGAGTTGAATGCCTTTATTGTCAGTGGAGGATGTGTATGGATATGTGTGGGTTGTAAAGCCATACAAAATACAAAAACTACAGGTTACATAGAATTTAGGTCTTCAGTCTGTACTCTTAAAATATATCCAATTTAACTCTGCACCTCTTCTTATCCTCTTCAGCCCTCTCATGGGAGGTAACAGCTGTCCTGTCACCCCAAGTCACATGACATGGGCAGGTGGGAGAAACCTATGTGGGACATCTAACTACCCTCCTCCCCCCATTCTGTCTCTCTGAATGTCAGACACACACACACACACACACACACACACACACACACACACACACACACACACACACACACACACACACACACACAATCTCTACTCTTCAAGGGTGTGGCCATTTTGCATTGCTGGAATGTGCGCTGTGTTTGTAATTCATACTGTATGTCTGATCTGCCCCAGTGTTGAAATACCAGAGACAAAAATCTGTCTCGTTCCAGTCCCTGCTTGTAGCTGGTGTGCTGCTGAACTCGACGTCTCGGTTTTATGTTCAAACATTCTTGCTCACTTTGATGTGCAGGGAAATTTCTCTATATCGATCGTTTATATCACATACTTGGAACTGCTGGTCCTTTGCTTTACAAGACAACCCAGGTGCAATATTCATTTAGTGTATATGTACAAAGAATTTCCTTCCAATAATCTAGGAAACAAATTAAACATTAATAACGAGAAGGGCACACTCACTGGACACTTGATCTGGTATATTTTGCTAGTATTGGTTTGCACCCACTCCCCTACTCCTCGCCTTCAGAACTGTCTAAATTTTCCAGGACACAGATTCAACAAAGTGCTGAAAACATTCCTCAAAAATGTGTGGTCCATATTGACATGACAGCATCAAACAGTTGCTCTAGATTTGTCTGCTCCACATCCATGATGCAAATCTCCAATTCTCCCACATCTTAGTGGATTGAGATCTGGTGACTGCGTCGTTTGAGTACAGTGAACTCACTGTTGAGATAATTTGATCTTTGTGACATGGAGTGTTATCTGTACAGTAACAATACTCAGGCATGCTGTGACTTTTTTGCAATGCTTAGTTGGTACTAAAGTTTTCCAAGAAAATATCTCCCACATCATTATACTGTTTACACTGAACAGTTTATATAAAGAATTATGGATCCATGCTTTTGTGTAATTTACATCAAATTCTGACACTGCCTTCTGACCAGATGACATTTTTCCATTTTCCTAGCGTTCCAATACGGGAACAATAGGAAAGTATTTGTCTCATTCCACTGCCAAATGCAATAATAAGTGCAGTATTTATATATGGAATCTCAGTATGCCAGTACCTACGTGTAGTTACGTTCCTATTCTACATACACATTTTGTGGAAATCAAGAAAAATAATTCCAAAAAGCTTCTATTAGAACTAAAATTTATAAGACATGAAATCTATGTTTTTACTTCTTCTCGCGGGGGAACAAACTCTGCTGGCACTGTTTCTGGGGACCCTTTTTACGAACGGACAGACCAAACAACGACTCGTTCAGCTAATTTTCACATTTTTAGCATTGTTTTTGGTGTAATTGGACAAGCAAGGATGCAGACTATATTCACACGCTACAGTTGTAGATAACCGCTAACTCCACAAAAATTACGCGTTTTTATTTAACAGTATGTCGGCGGCCGTTGCTCTGCTCCCCGTTACAAACTGATTGTTTTTTCTTTTTTGGACAGAAGTCACAACAGAGGTTAGTGTCAGTCACGAACTTAGCACTGATGGGTTGGAAACTGTCACGCAGAAAATCTTCGTATTTTTATTAACTTTATATGATTTATATTAATGGTAAATTAACGATTAAAAAAAATCGAAAAAGAAGTCGCATCTTCGTTGCTTGTGGTGTTTGTTTTGTATTAATTTAACTAAAAATGTAAGTACTTTTAGGCGAGTTGGATCTTATCATTGAGGGCGTATTTTCTGTTCAGTCTTTAGATAATGTTGCTGACAAGTGCTCGCCTGTCCAAAGTGCTGCAGCTCACCCTGGCGGTCATCAAACCAGATGCTGTGGCTCATCCTTTGATGCTAGAGGTAAGCTGCCCTGATGTTTAAGTTACAGAGTTTAAGACCTAAGATTACACAGTTGAAGTTGTAGTCTGAAAGCTACAGACTACCACAGATTCAACAAGGTGCTGCAAACATTCTTCTGAGATTTTGGTTGATATTGACATAATGGCACACAGTTGCTGCAGATTTGTTGGCTGTACATTCATGATGAGACTCTCTTGTTCCCACACATCCCAAAGGTTCTCTATTGGATTGAGCTCTGGTGACTGATCTGTGGAGGCCATTTGAGTGCCGTTATCTCATTGTCTATGTTCAAGAAACCAGTTTGAGATATTTTGAGCTTTCTGACAGTTGTAATACTCAGACAGGTTGTGGCATTTAAGTGTTGTTCAACTGGTACTAAAAGTGTTCCAAGAAAATCTCCATCATTACACAACCACCATCAGCCTAAACTATTTATACAAGGCAGGATGCATCCCTGCTTTAATGTTGTTTACACAAAATTCTGACTCTACCATCCAAATGTTACAGTAGAAATGGAGACTCATCAGAACCTGATAACATTTTCCACTCTTCTGTTGTCCAGTTAAGGTGAGCCTGTGTGAATTGTGGAGTCAGTTTCCTGTTCTGTGCTGACAGGACTGGCACCCAGTGTTTTCTTTTTGCTCATGTAGCCCATTTGCTTCAAGGTTCAACATGTTGAGAAATTCTCTTGTGCAGACCTTGGTTGTAATGGGCGATTGTTTGAGTCACCGTTGCCTTCCTATTAGCTCAAAGCAGTCTGGCCATCCTTCTCTGACCTCAGGCCCCAACAAGTAGATCATCGATTTCTGAAATACATCTATTCTGATGGTCTGTTTGAAGTTCAGCAGGTTGTTTTCATCATGCCTACATGTCTATTAACTTGCTGCCATGTGATTGGCTGATTTGATGAATGAGCAGTTGAACAGCTGTACCTAATAAAATGACCAGTGAATGTTATTTTAATTTTTCAAGATTTCAAACATTTGTTGCTCTTTCTCAGGGCGTAACAGTTTGCATGGTGTGATTTAAATACTGTGTTCCTTATTTGTTTAATCTATAAAGATTAGTTTTTGGAATTAATGAAGCATAAATGAACATATCTTTCCATTTAATTGCTTTTTTTTTTTAACCCACTGTCAAATAAAACAGCAATTAATTAATTGATGTTTTCTGTTCTGATATCAATTTTATCGAGTGGTAAAGAAGCATTTGCTCACCTCACAGACCTGGACGCTTCAAAATCATAGCAGCTGTGTCTATCATAAAATATTCCATCAGTGATAGGTTTAATTTCACTTGTTAATGTGCATTACTTTATTGTCATCTCAAGTTAAAGCACAAGAGGATGACCTTTTGAAGCAGAGCTGTCAATTTTTAACTTTTTCTCTGCAAAAAAATCTACACACAGGAAAAAGCATCTAAAGTTGATCCAGTCATGTTTTGATGCAACTTGGAGGACAAACATCGTGATTTCTGTCTTTCAGGCTCTTCACCAGAGAATTCTAGACAACAACTTTGGGATTGTTAGATGCCAAGATCTGGTCTGGAGACGACAGGACTCTGAGAGGTTTTATGCTGAACATTCAGGTTTGGAAACAATTCATTTGTGTTTAAGCTTTACTTAAAAATACTGCTGTAGTATATGATGTACCCAAATAAATGAGTCAGCAGCCTATTTTAGCAGGGTGCACTGTATGTATGACAGTTAAAAGAAATAAATGTCTTGTCAAATGAAGGATAGCTGATTTCTCCTTTTTGTTATTGAAGGTCTTTATTCTTTCTTTCTTTATTATTTCTGTTTTACAAATCTCAGGGAGATTCTTCTATCAAAGACTTGTTGAATTCATGTCAAGGTAAGCCTCCATGCTTATATCATGGACAGATTTCGTTGACTCCATGTGATTGAGTTACAATTTTATGTGTTTGGATGATTGTTGTTGGGTGTTGTATTTTAAATGGAATAATGGATGGAGAGCCATCAGCACCTCTGCTGATAGCACTCCAATTTCATGCTCAGTAAGGCACCAGTAAACGATTTTCCCAAAACAGGACAACAGGAGTTTCAGTTATTCGTGTTTAGAACACAATTCCCTGGTGCAGTAGCCTAAATATCGCTATGCAGACCACTCACAATAGGTCCTCCTGCTGCGAGCCTCCATTGGATTGTTAAAGGCGTTTGTAATTACTTTGTCTTTTTTTTTTGTCTGCTCACAGCAGTGAGGCAGTAGTTGCTACAGCAACCCTTCTCTGACTGCTGCTATTGATATCGCAAACATAGGAAGCATCTTCAAGTGTGTCAGCCAGTCAAGCTTGATGCCGCACCAGCTGGCATTGTTTAGCTCAAACGGATTTATTTATGGCTGAACTGTCTTCCCAGGAGGTCCTGGGGGTGAATAGATTAGATTTGTATGAAGAGTGTTTTTTTTTTTTTTTTTTTTTTGGTCTGTTATCTAGAAAACATCAGCAGTGTTCAAAGTCAGATTCATGACTGCTGTGGAAATTTGTCCTCAGTGGGCCAATGCGAGCGTACATTTTAGCCAGGGAGGATGCCATAAGCCACTGGAGAGAACTGATGGGGCCGACCAAAGTGTTCAGAGCCAGATTCAACTCGCCTGCTTCCATCAGGGGCCAGTTTGGACTCACAGACACAAGGAACACAACTCATGGCTCAGGTAAAAAAGCTCCCAAGCTTCATAATGCTAAAAAAATGATAACAAAATGATATGCGTAATGTTAATAATCTATTATTGTGAATATATTATCTTAAACATATGCAAGAGGTAATAGTGGGGCGATCGTGGCTCAAAGAGTTGGTGGTTCGTCTTGTAACCGGAAGGTTGCCGGTTCGAGCCCCGGCTCGGACAGTCTCGGTCGTTGTGTCCTTGGGCAAGACACTTCACCTACCGCCTACTGGTGATGGCCAGAGGGGCAATGGCGCGATATGGCAGCCTCGCTTCTGTCAGTCTGCCCCAGGGCAGCTGTGGCTACAACTGTAGCTGCCTCCACCAGTGTGTGAATGTGAGAGTTAATGAATAGTGGAATTGTAAAGCGCTTTGAGGGCCCCAAAAAGCGCTATATAAATGCAATCCATTATTATTATAACTATATATAACTTTACACATGACTCAATTTCACATCTTTTAAAGCCCATCAGTTTCTATAATGGTGTTTGGTGTCATTGGGCAGAAAACAGAATAGGCATAGTCTGTGCAAAACCCTCCTCTTTTCTTTTTGTTTCACTAGAAAATTGGGAAATGGGTACAATGATTTATTGAAACGTGCAAACATGCATGAAAATAAAAGGCAAAAACAGCTTTCTGTAGTTTCAGGAATAGTTCTCCAGGCTTTTTGAAGGACATGAAAAAACAAACAAAACATTCTTCAGAAGATGGTCAGGTAGAAGGACTGGACTGAAAATGAGGGAACAGCAGAAATCATGGAGAGCTATTTCTATTATAAGATTTATTATAAGTCTGGCTTATTTGGGAAAAAACTATAAAGAATTGAAGGCTCAAGACTTTTGCACAGTATTGTACATTTATATTTTGAACATGTGACAAGTAGTATTGCTGCATGAAAATGTAAGAAATGTTTAAGATTTGCGTTTATTTTCATAGCAGATCTTGGAATCCATCTTAATATTTTATAGTAACGTGTCTTTCTGGTTGCACATAAATGACATTTTTAGACCAATTAAAAAGAAGCCTGTAATTACTATGCAAATTTTTGATTTTCCATTCTGTTATTGTTTTCTGTAGATTCTCTTGAGTCGGCTCAAAGAGAGATTACTTTCTTCTTCCCAGACTTCTGTGCAGACGAGTGGATGAAAAAGGAGGAGCCATTGTTTAGATCAGGGCAGATCCGTTATGACCATCAAAACCAGATTCACACACTTTCATTGTCAAGCTGACACCAGATCAGCTCAACGCTGTCAACATCATCAGTATAAAGACTATTACTGTTGATCTATTGCTCACATATATACAGAGGTACCTCAGCTGAAGGCCACATGATTACCTGATTGTCTTTGAGCTTGCCAAATGAGTTCATTTTAAAAGGACAGTACATTTCGGTGTGTAATTTATTATCATTAGAAAACACAAATAACGACAGAATTTTAAAAAGTAACCTCAATATCTTACAAAACACGATGCTGTTCGTGAGCGCTTTTTCTTTTTTATTCTCACAAACCTCCGTCCAGGCTTCACTGTAAATAGTGCAATCGTCACAGTCAGTTTCCTGAGCCTTTTGCTTTGTAGGACAGCAGCGACTACAAATGGTGCATCAATGCCAAGTAACAAAACTATGAAACATTTATATCATATTAAATAATATTGCAGTAATAGTTTTACACCTATGTTAATGTTCAACCACATCTTAAAATGTGAAAATACTCTGGATTAAACTATTTTCGAGTTCAGTGCTAAGCAATGATTTCTTTACACTGATGTGGAAACAAGCTGTCAGCTGTAATATACTACAATTGCTTTTAATATGACATTCGCTGTAACATACCACGTTTTGTTTTGCCTGTTACCCCATGCTTGTTTGATCAAATGTCTCTTGTAAAAGTCTCCAACATGTCAGTAAAACATACATCGTAAAGTATTAAATGCACTAGAAATCAGATTTTTGTGCTTTCGACACCTGTCAGACCACAAAACCTGTTCGATTTCTTTCACAGTCATAATTATTTTCATTTTTTGGCTTCTTCCAATGTCCCCCTGCACTCAGGCGTTTTGTGTCGCCACCTGTTTGATAGCTTCCACTGGTTTCATGACCTCATATGTCGTGAGGGACTTCTTCACCTTCCCGTTCTTGTCCACCTGGTGGATGCTCTGGGTGACTGTAATGGTCACCTGCTTGGTCGACATCCGATTGTCCTGCCATTTTGTCTGTTAATGGAGAATAAATGGAGAATAAAAAATAATAAAAAACACTGAAATACTGACAGTGTGGTAAATATTCTTCCTGGGGTCCTACACACTCAAGCCAACATCAACAACATGTCAGTGTAAAACAAGCCAATTCTGCTTATACAGACAGCACTGAATTTCGCAGAACATAAAACTAGTTTATAAAAGGACACCAAAAGAAGCGATAGTCAACATCTGCATTACTTCATTGCATCCAAGTGACTTCTTCAGTCTCAGCTGACTGCAGGTTACCCCAACCTTATAAACAGTACATTTGCACAGTAACTGAAAACAGCCCACTGAATGAACAATAGGTTGACAGGTCAGTTCCTTGATCATTAATATGCAAATTGTCATGACCATTGATAAACAACCATTGATCAAAGACCATTGGTCAATGGCCATAAGTATCATTCACAGAGAGTTGGGGAATGGCTGCCATCACAGCATTGTAAGATGGTGAAAGATGTACCCTTTGGCCCCCTCCTCGATTCATAGATGGTCTTTCCCTTTTCACGTTATGTCTCTGTCTTCATGTCTTAACAAATATTTTAATTCATCTTTAGTACTCTGTTGCATAATATAAACTGGTAAGGAGTTCTATCCTATCATAGTTCTGTAAATTGTTTTCTGTGTGCACTTTTTAAAATTTCTTTTGATGAAGCACTCAACCAGATTACACTTCAGTAATCAAACTGCGACAGAACAAATTGATTTAAAACATGTTTTATAGCCTCTGATGTCATTAATGTTTAAACCACACCACTGACAGACCTCTACCTATATTACTTATTAAATTATAATATCAGTATGTTTCGACCATGTTAATTTACAATCCACTGTTCTACCTAATCAGTTTCTCTCCTGGTCTGCAACTGTTCCATGGGAATATTATTATTACCTAAGCTTAAGTATTTGTTTTGTTTTTGGTTGATACCTGCATTACCATACACTTTGGTTTGCTAACATTAAACATCAGTTTATTATCTTTCATCCAATTTTCTACTGCCTTCAAATATCTAACATATCAATTGAGACATTAAAATTTTAAAAAAAGAATCGTTAATAAAATCCAAAACTAACAGTGGTCCCAAACAGGTACCTTGGGGCACTCCACACATCACATTTCTTGTCTTTGACATACTATTAAAATAAATGGTCTGCCTGTGATTTGTCAGATAGCTTTCTAACAAATTTCAATGACATGCTTGCAAAATCTTAGAAGTGATTGTATGAATGTGTTTAGCTCCAAATGTGAAACGAAATGTTTGATGCGCCACACCTTAGATGTAGGTCAGTATTGCAGGGAAAAAAAGGTGCTGTGAGCTGTCTCGAGCACATTTAAACACATTACAGAAGGAAAGGCTTACAATCTCTTCAGTGTGCAAAACACTTCTGCGCTGCACTGTGGTTCCAGAAGAAGGCATCGTCGTGTCCTGCCGCGGAGAGCCCAGTGCTGTTGGTGTGCTGCTGGGCTTCACATCGTTCAGGCTGGCTTCAGACATGGCCGAGCAGACCTTTAGGTAGGCCTGAGCCGGTGGCGGGAGGCCGTCTTCAAAGAAATCTGGAACTGTAAAGATGTAGAGGTTCAGCTATGTCTGCTTATGTGTTTGTAGCTTTTATACATTTCTATGAATTTTCGTTTTTTTTCTCTTGAAGTTAATCAATTTCAGCTTGATAAGATAACCGCTATGCCACAATTAGCTTCTGTTAGAAGTCATCGGTAAATGAAACGGTAGCGATTACATATTGACAACTTAGTTGTCTTACACTGAACCAACTTGATGGTACTGTGGAGGCGTGAGCTGTGATCAGTTATTCGCAGGTAGTCGATGTTTGCATTTTACAGATGTGTGTACACCTCATCTCCTCGTTAATGTGTGACCATGTGTCTAATGATGACAGATGACATATGGTGCAGGTTGGACAAAACCAAAACACGAAATGAGGACATTTTAATGAATATTTTCTCTAGACATACTGAACCACAACTTATTATGATTGTTGTCATAAAAATCTGTTTGGTTCCCAGCTGCTGATTAATTTAGCCAATTTTGGGTCTGTTTTATCTCTCCACATTGAAGCTCAAGTCAATTTGCCTTCACAATTACATCAAGGCTCCTCTCCCTGCATTCACTCATGCCTGTATCTGTTGCCATGAGAGCTGAGCCCTGTTTGAGCACAGTGGCTTTTGAAGCAGCCTATCATCCCCATTTACGGACTCATCTCCCCTTGGCTTCAAAGAAAAGAAGAGGATCCATCTAAGAGATTTATCTGTTTCTGATGTCCTGACCTGTATGTAGAGACACATACAACTAACTGCACACTAGAAGAACAAAGGTCTCTAAAGTGGATACTTCCTCTGTCACGCATGTTTCTGTTTTCTTTCTTCTGCATAATGGATTCTTGTTGAAATCAGGCATGCCATCAGCACAGCCCTTGACATGAAGAGATGGTCCACTCCGCTTTGATAGAAAGAGTGTAAAGAATGGGCAAGTCATTGCTAGTATGTTCAAATTATTTACAGCAGTGAGATTTTAAAGGATGTACCTTACTCATGTAAAACGGCAGTAGAACAATAACATTAGAAACTACGGATTGATGCAAAAACAAACAGATTTAAAATCATCTGTTACAGATATATTAAATTCTGATGGGGAAGCCTCCCAGCCCCCTTTATATTTCTTCATACAGTAATCAAGGATATTTCTTTTCAGCAGGTTAAATTAATGCCTGCTCCGGTTAAGAGATTAATTCAGTATTCATTCACCCATCTGCTCAGCCATACAGTAATTCATTCTTCTTACCAGGGCTGATTGTTTTCTCAGAAGTGAAGCCAGCCTCTGAGTTCTCAGAGGGGATGCTCTGGATGGATGACAAGGGGATATCTGTGTCTGTGCTCGTCAGCCATGTGGACTCCGTCTCTTTTGTCCAGCTCTCCAGGTAGCGAGGCTCCAAAGCGTCAGTTCTGCTGCCCCCACAGCCCATGACTCTTCACTTCCCAGCTCAAAAAGATTCACACTGGAAGTGATTTGAATCACAGGAAACTGTGATGTTAAGTGTGTGTCTACTGATCCAGTTCTTTACACGACATGCACTGCAAAACAATCTAAATGACTTAAAAATGATGAGATAATTACTCAGTGTGCCTGCTGTGCACTGTTTGTGAACAAACAGACCTCTGCAACACAGGAGTCATCCAAATACACTTATTTATGCACGTTATTCTCTCATATGAGAGATATGACACAAACACATACTTACAGCACAGCACACAGCTGTGGGAGAAGCTGAGGGCCCTCATACAGTTAGTATGCATCAACTTCTATCCTTCAGAGAGCAGATTATGTGGTCCCACCCTCTGTTAACTCAGCTATGTTTAGGTTTGTTTATGCAGCATCTTCTGATTATTAAGTAGACCAGGGAGACCATGTTCAAATCTACAGGAGAGAGATGAGAGAAGTTATTGAAATGTGTGTTTTTCTATCTGTCTACGTATTGCAAAATCAAGTCTTCCTCAAATTGCATGTAAATAAATTCTCGGTTTCACTGATTGTCAGACACTGAATTAGCCGTTCGCAGTCAGGCCTTCGGGCTCTTTATACCGTCCTGTTTAACTTATTTAGCCCTCCCCCCCTTCAGATCATGTAGGTGGAGAGCGCTGCTGTAAAGCCATAAAGTCGCATATAGGCTGTTATATAAGCGAAGAAAAACACATAAATCATAGTATATGGATCTGTCAGCTGGCGATACATAGGCAGCTTTCGCGTCACTGTCATCGTCACAGGCCATAGGAAAAAAATATCAACACTGCCGTGAAATACATAAACAGAAAGACGAGATGTAAATATGTATGACGGAAACGCGAATGGCGCTGTAATGCAGATGAATCAAACACCGGACACTAACACAGATGATCTCTGAAGGCTTACGGATGCTGGAAAGTCGGGTTTTTGTCTTGCCTCGGTGCTTTTCCAGTGTGTCGTCTGCCAGTCAAACCAGTAACACACTGTTAGTAATAATAATAATTATACTAGCGACACGAGCACAGCCGGTAGCACACTGCGCGTCCGCACGCTGCTGCACCACCAGCCTCTTCATTCATCCTCCTGTAAACACACTGAACGGCGGATCTGTGGCGGAGCGGTGTATGTTAGAGCGTCCATCCTCTTGTCCTGAGGATGAGGGGGTGTACTTGAATTCAAGCAGAAAAAAAAATCAAAGTATTACCTCAGCTGTTGCCAGGTAAACTTCAAAATAAAATAACGGTCCTCTGCGAGCGTTGATTGACTTTTGTTTGATAACCGCGAACTGAGTTGCACTTTATTTATTTCATTTCATATTTTATGACAGTATCTGATTCCAAATTTCTTGTCTATGCGGCCTTTAAAAAACGTGTTTACAGTCCTGACATAAAAACTACTACTTCTACTATCTGAACACACCACAGACTGAACCTTGAAGCAGTCTGTGGTGAGGATGAGGGGGCTACAGCAGCAGTAGACCGCAATGGGTCCCACTCCTGAGAAAAGGAAGCGGAGATAGTCAGGCGGTTCTGAAAATGTTGTAAGGGCTGTTAGGGAAGATCAAATGTTATAACATATGTGAAACTATATACTTTAGGCATCTAAGTAGCAATAGTTTTGTGGTAGTAAGAGATGCTCTTCTGCAGACCTTGGTTCCGGTGAGTTGTTATTTGAGCTGCTGTTCCCTTCCTATCAGATTGAAGCAGTCTGGTTATTCTCCTCTGACTTCTGACATCAACAATTTTTTTCCGACAAAAACTTTCATAAATACATGACAGTCTGGGCAATGAGCAACAGAAAATTTTATGTAATTTTACACAATTAGCAGGTAGAAAAACTGAGACATGCTGCTGAAATTGCTCTTTAGATCTGTATGTGGGAAAATCCTAGTTAATCAGCAGTTCTTCAAGTACTCAGACCAGCATGTCTGGCACCAACAACCATTCTGGTTTGAACCTCATCTTGACCACTTCTACATGTCAGGCAGAGACACCATGGTTAGCCTCATAGCAAGAACCTTTCTGGGTTTGAATCCACCATCTGGCCGATGCCTTTCTTTGCGGGGTTTGCATGTTCTCCACGTGTCTGTGTCAGTTCTCTCTGGGTTCTCTGTCTTCCTTCCACAGTGTAAAAACAGGCAGTTAGTGGGGTTAGGTTCCATCCATCCATCCATCCTCATCCGCTTTATCCGAGGCCGGGTCGCGGGGGCAGCAGCCTAAGCAAAGAGGCCCAGACCTCCCTCTCCCCAGCCACCTCCTCCAGCTTATCCGGGGGAACACCAAGGCGTTCCCAGGCCAGCCGAGAGATATAATCTCTCCAGCGTGTCCTGGGTCTGCCCCGGGGCCTCCTGGTGGGACATGCCTGGAACACCTCACCCAGGAGGCGCCCAGGGGGCATCCTTGTCAGATGCCCGAACCACCTCAGCTGGCTCCTTTCGATGTGGAGCAGCAGCGGCTCTACTCTGAGCCCCTCCCGGATGGCCGAACTTCTCACCCTATCTCTAAGGGAGAGGCCAGCCACCCTTCGGAGGAAGCTCATTTCCTCCACTTGTATCCGCAATCTCGTTTTTTCAGTCAATACCCACAGCTCGTGGCCATAGGTGAGGGTAGGGACGTAGATCGACCGGTAAATTGAGAGCTTTGCTTTTACACTCAGCTCTCTCTTCCCTGGTAATTCTAAATTGCCCATTGGTGTGAATGCGAGTGTGAATGGTTGTGTGTCTCTCTGTGTAAGCCCTGCAACAGACTGGGGACCCTGTCTAGGGTTTACTCTGCCTCTCGCCTTATGGTAGGTGGGATAGACTCCAGTCCCCCAACCCTGAATTGGCTAAGCGGAAAAGAACAGATGGATGGATAAATGCACTGAGTTCCAGTGGTTCTCTACACTGACACGTCAAAAAATCCTGTGCACAAAAACACCCTGTAAACATTTAAATATGCTACTTCAGTACTGCTTCAGTATTGAAGCTTCCCTTTACAATAGAAAGGCCCCTTCTCTCTCAAATCTGCATTTCACTGATTGCTTGTGAAACTCCTCAGTTGGCTGCAAAGTGCACATTCATCACACTTCTGTGCTGCGGTTCCACAATGAATTGAATGAACAATAAACAGCATCCCTCTTTGTGCTTTACTGCAGAGAGAACACTACAGGTCTGCTTGTGGAAATAGAGGTCATTTATTCCTGACATATCTGCTGCCAATAAAGCACACTGCAAAAAACCAAAAAAAAAAAAAAACCCAACAAAAAACACGCACACACACAAACAAAGAATGGAGCTCAGACTGTAAAACCAATTCACTAATGTGATAGTTCGACATTTGTTCCTGTCAGAAAGAAAAGATTTAATGTGCAACATCATATGGTCTATGCCCCGGTCAGTTAGTGATGACTGCTCACAGTACTGCAGATGAGGTCCTTTAGATTCCAAAGACTTGGCGGGATACACCAAACTTCTTAAAATACAGGGGCAAACAGAAAACTCGTCATTGTTCACTTTTTCATGTTGAGGAAGCTCACCGTGAGCAGCTCTCACACACCTGACCACCCTCCTACACACAGGTGCATTAGACCAAAAGCAGAACACACATTTCACCTCTGGCTTTACTTTGGGGATTTACCAAACTGCCAGTTGCCCTTTAAATACACAATAAACCATTAATTTGTGCAGATCTGGCTGATCCTGAGCCAAATCACATCTCCATGACTTCCTGTGCTCATTCCCCTGTCACCTGGCAAATAAATCTTGCTTCCTGTGGACAGCCTTGTCAATATGAAGCCGGACAGCTTTGATTTGTATGTCCTGAGCCTCTGTCCTATTGGACTACTGGTCAATAGGCCTGTCTTCCCATTACCCTGGTGATTAATGTGGCACACGGCCAAATGCTACACAGGAGTAAATTATTCCAGCAACAAACAAAGATCCATGCAACAGCCTTTTATTTTAACAGTGAGCAAGTCTATGATACACTGTAATGAGTAACATTTTACATTTAAAATATGCATGGTGCATATGAAACATGTCCAAGGTGTCAAATAATGACATAAGTTTCAGATAGATTTTTAAACTGCTGTTCAAAACTTCTATTTACGAAGGGCAGCCAATCAAAAGGAAAGAGAAGGCATCATTAAAAGGAAGAATGCCAAAAACGACTTGTTTTCAGCTGGGGACAAACTGAGGAGGGGCTGTACCAAAGCCCCTGTGGAAGATCGATCATTTTGAATTTTGAATCATGCAAAGCTAATCTAATAAAGTCCAAGAATATTAAAACAATTGAGCTGTAAAGGTCCACTTTAAAAAGTTATTTCTTATAAAGCAGCTGCTAAAGTTCAGCAATTGTTAAATGCATGACACTCAAGATAAGAAGTGAGTTGTCATATTCCCTTTAAATTTATGTACAGTCTGTATGTGTCAAACCTCTCCCTTGTGTTTCCAGCTGGGTTTTGTTGATAGCAAAAATGTGCACTCTCCACTGATTTGCTAAAGTTTCTGTGAGAAAGAAAAGAACTTTTTCTGGCAAATTCAGTTAGGCAAGGGAGTAAATGAGCCTATGTGCAACAGTGAAGCGGCCAAATCCCAACTTTCACTGGGATTTTAGTGAGACAGCCAGTGTGTTACAGCACAGGAAAACTAATTAGGAAGCTTAGAATTTAGGGTGGGAAAAAACATGGTTTTGCAATCAGATTAGCTGCAATGATGATCAAAGGTATGCCATATTGTTCTAAAACTTAAAACTTTTAGAGTTTCAATTCTTTAAATTAACATCACTTGGAAAAACAAAACCCTTTGGGAGGGACACTGAGATGTTATCATGTCCGCTTGTCTGGATTCCATCAGCAAATTGTTGATACTGGAGCTGCCAGCGGCACAAAGAGCAGCTTATCCAGATTGAGGTTTGCCTCGAGGTTGTGGTTCATCGGCATCAATCACATCTCGGGGCTTTTTTCTGGCACAGACGCGCCTCCTCTCCTCAGACCGGCAGCGGCAGTCTCCTCCTCTCATGAGACGCTTTGCCAGAGATCTCTCCAGAGGTTGTGTTCTTTCAATCCATCACAATCTCAGCGAACATGGCACCTTTTCATTAGTGCAAAGTGTTCCAGAGCAGAGGAACGACCACTGCCCCGAATAAGCATGCGTGGCTAAAATAAAAGTATTTACTCAGTCAGTGTAATGAGCTGTGGATGGGTTTATTTACACAGGGCCGCGAGGGCTCAACGCAACACTTCTGAAAGATTGTCAAAAATTAGTAACAAATCTGTTTCCAGCTTAGTCTTTTTATTAAAGAAGAAATTACTTCTGGACTGTGTCCTAATAGAGCCAGGCGAAAGAAACCACACAGGACAGCTTCTTTAAATAGCTCTATATCCTCCTTCCTATTAAAAAATTCTAATCTGGGAACATGCTGTATAAATTAATGTATTTCACCATATCTTGATGAAATGGCTTTTTATCCTATTTAATTACCTAAGTAGCATGAAAAAAAAACACTGTGCTGCAATTCCTGTGCAGCACTAAAAGTCATGTTTGCCCTAAAAATGATTCATATTGGCTCCATAAAAACCTCATTCTCCATGACTGATTTATGTAATTTCAGTTACTGTCATTTTACATTATCAGGGGGAAGTGCTAAAATTGATCTTTAGCCACTCCTCTGGCCCCAATTGAATTTTCCGCCTTTTTAATTTCTGGCGAGGGCTGGCTCATAAACGCAGCCTTTGCACTTTATGTGCTCCATTCGTTTTATCCTGCTAAACACACAACTCTAATCCTATCAAAGGCAAAGAATATTCCAGAAAGGCCAATAGTGGAGCCTTAAGAAGCGAGAGAGCCGAGCATTAGTATTCATGGAATTTCTTTGGCGAGAACCTAGTTTTTAGGGAAAATTATCTCATGAAGGTGATGGAGCTTACATTAAACAAATGGCAGGAGCACCCCCCCTAACAAAAAAAAAGTCTGGAGGTCAGCTAAACTCTATCCAGTGACTATTTTGTGGTGAAAATCTTAATACCAGTGTGGATATGTATGTAGGAGTTTTAGAGACGACCATCTGGACCACCAGATCCTGCTGAAGGGTCCCTCCCAAATGCTGCGTAGAAATCAAATGGACGCGTAGAGTTCATCGCTGTCCTAACTGTGGGTTTTTTAATTTCATAGTGTAGTGGTTTACACATTAACCTAACAAGCAAAAGATCCCCTGTTTGATCCCAGGAAGAGATACAAATCCCGTTTGGGATGTAGCAGGAAAGGCGTGAAGAAGACAAATCAAATATGTGGACCTAACTGCTGTGGTGACTCCTTGCTAATAAGGGAGCAGCTGAAAGTTCAACATTGTATTGAAATGCCACGCATTGTATTTACTGTTACTGTCAAGTGAAGATGTGACTTTTTTTGCCTTTTGTGCCTCATCAATAATTTATATTGACAAAACTGTTTTACCTGATTATGTAATAAACTTAGCCAACAAAGAAAAAGCCAAATATTTTCTTTACCCTTTGCCAAAAATAATGTAAAACCCCCTTTATAATAAATTTAAGCTGAGTAAATGAGTTCAGAAAGCATGAGAGAAGTAGGTGGGCTGCAAAGTATTTTACTCTATATGTTAAGCATCCTAGTTTTTTTCATTCCAAACTCACAACAGAATACAAAGAAAAACCTCTGAGATTTGCTCATGGTACAAACTGTTGGAGCCTTACAGCAGTTAAAATATTCTCTAAATGTTGTGTTATGAGAGACACAACGTAAGTGTTTAGCAAAGGTTTTCCTTTAAGGAGCTATAATAAGCTCAAAAAACGTTTCAGAAATCACTGTGTCCCACTATATTCTGTAATATATGACTATATGATGGCTTTGGAAGACCAAAATCAATAGATGATCTTGTGCAGGCAGTGAGTCCTCAGAGCAATGCTGCAGCAGTTTTGCCTTTCGTGAAACAAAGAATATAAATTAATTGGCTTAAGAATGACACTAAAACTCATGTAATGGGAAAGAGGTCCTTAGGGGAGATGTGAAATAGTTCAGTAAATGTCAGGCTTACTCCCATTTCACATTCACAGCTTTGTATAAATTTAGTCTTATGTGTGGCAGCAGAACAGAGGGCGATGGGGTCATAATGAGTAGCCATTTACATTTTGAGTATCAAGAACAAATTCAGGTATCTTATGATGATGACAGTTTGACCTGCTGCAGGGAACCACACAGGGCAGGGATGTCAAACTCATTTCACATTGGGGCCACATTGCAGCACACTTTCATCTTAAGTTGGCTGAAACAGAAAAACTCTATTTTCTGTAATAGAGGTAATAGAAAAGAAGAAGTTACATTTATACAGTACGTCTCTGTTTTTCTATGTGGTGAAGAAATGCTGATGTAGTGAATGAAAAAAAATCTGTCAGCACAAATAAGTAGAAGAGTGAAATTACAAAAAAAGTTCTGTACCTCATTACCATCTCCTGCAATTACAGTTACAAGAGAGCAATTCATAGTTAATAAATTATAATTAAGAAATACTGGTGATATAGAAATGTCTATTATTGCTTATCTGTTACTTTGTTGCCATAGGAATGGCTATGGAGGAGGTCTGCCCTCCTTGACATTTTCTGGAGGTGTCCAATGGACCGGACTGGAGTTATATTTGGATTGGAGCTGGGCCGAACACGGTCCCCAGGCTTTATGTTTGATACCCTTAACATAGCATATTATTAGTAAGTTTGTTTGCATTTTTCCTGGTAAAATTTGATACTTTTTTCTTATGTGGAAGGACAGGCAACAGCACAATGCATAAATGTACCCCAATACCAACACCCTGCAAAGAAAGCTCCCAATCAAGTATAAGGCCAACATCTTGGTTCACCACTTTGATGTAACAAGAACTTTGTGATTCAAATGCACGGGCATGCAATGCAAAGGTTGTTCTGGGTTATCACTAACTGTGATGGATGGTGACAGTGAATTAAACCTGATTACCTTCCCATTCATTGACTGGCGTGCAGCTAATGCCTCTAAAAGCACGAGGACGTCTCTGAAAACAAAGGTGCGCTAGTTTGTGTGGGATCTCCACCAACAATTACACAGACCGGTATAATTCTGGAAGGCTATTTTGCTTTTTAATGGGAGTAATAAAGATACCGTGCGAAATACATCAGCCTTGATTTAATTTTCCGCATTCGATTAGTTGCACGGCTATTATTTCACAGCCACGAGTGACATTTTGACAGTGTAATTTCTACCATTGTTTAAAAAGTGCCTTAGCAGTGTCAAGAGCCATCCGAAGCTAATGAGCCCGCGAGATAATTTGGGTAATTAGTCACTCTATACTGTTTGAGTGCAGAGCCGCTAATTACTTTGAGGAACGATAATGTGCCCTCAGGGGAGCAGTCAGACATTCGTAAAGTCAATGGTATCAGTCAAAGAGCTAATTTAGATTCATTTCTGATATTTTCATCCAAATGCATAAAATGAGCTGTGGATCTGTTTGTTTAAAATGTTACAGATATCCTCATTTAGAAACTATGACACATTAGTTCACATTACACAGCAGTAATGTGAGTACACCAAAGAAGATCACCACCCATCTCCTGTCCGCTGACTATCTACCCCTTCTAATTAAATGGTGAGTGGTTGGCTGTGTTACAGTGATGACGAACTGCTGAGTCAGAGGATCAGCACTTGTGTGAGTCAGCTCATCTTAACTGGTTGTTTTTCAGATTTTCTTTTCATACCGAAGTGATACTTAAGCTCTGCTTGTATTATACAGTCTGCTTTCTCTGCATACCAACAATTTTCACCTTAATACAGAATCAATACATACCAAAATGAGTCCACATTACAGAAGTGTGTAGAACAATAAAAGAAGAGCAGGCGGTGCAGCAGATGGGATTGTTTCATACGCTGCTGATTCACGGTAATGGGAAGAGTGCACCTCCATGTCTTATAGCCTGATGCATGAGTCTCACAACTCAAACTGACAAGAGGACAGCGAGAAGAGAACATCTTATCATTATGGCTATTTCTTCCGAAAACCCGTTCCTATTTTTATTTAACCGAAGCTCCTGTTTGTTGTAGGTTTACACTGCTCGTTAGTCGCTGGACAAAATGATCTTAAAAGCAATCCTGATTTAAAAAAACAGAGGAATTAAACTTGTACAAAAGTGAGAGGAATGTATGTAAGAAGGATGAGAGAGACAAGGATGTGTTAGCCAAAAAAAGTGCACGTCTGAGATGATGCCCCTGCTAATCATGAAACTGTCAGAAAATAAATTTAAAGCGCAGGCAGACAAACTGGTCCACTGCTCTTATGTTTTATTATACATCACCACTGCTGAGGTGAGCTGCAGTGTGTATTTTTGCTGAAATGGGAGGAGCTCTGCTGCACGTTTGCTCTGAAAACACATAGAAGCTGCAGATTTATTTATTTTTGGATACTCAGTTACATAAACATATGTGTCACTCTGCAATCAATTTTAAAGCAGCACAAACTATGACGCGTGTTACTGTTTAAAAGGCCACATTAAACAGCTTTCCACTTTGAATGAGAATCCACATCAGTATCTTCTTGCACACGATCACAGAGTCACGGAGAACAACGAAAGACTTTTTGCACATTCTGGGCACCTCTTTGGCCTCAATGAACTATAAAACTGAGTTACAGCCAGCACTCTGATTGAGCCTCCTCTCTCTATGGCTGTTCACACTCACACATTTATCTGACGTGACATAAGCGCCAACCTTCAGCCGCTATGGCTGTGTTAGTGAGTGACTTTGTCAGTCATTTTGGCAGCCGCTATTGCTGATTCATGTCTCTGTCTTTCAGCAGAGCAGTTTGCACCCGCTGACAAAATCAAGTTACACGACATCAGTTCAATGACAGCTACCACTGCCTTTGGGCTTCATTTTAAAATTGTTCTTAATTGCAGGTGATGATCCTAATCGACCTGATGCTGACACATAGTTAGTCACCTGTGATGAAGTGCATCCCAAGTGGAAGATAATGACATTATTATTATGCTGGAGAATAATCACTTTTGGTTGGATATTTATCCAAAATTAAGAAAATTTAGGCAGGTACTCTTTAATGCATATGCAACATTTCTTTTGACATGTGAAAACAATGACAGACTAAATTTAACAAATCAGCTCATCAGATGATGGCTGACGTTTCTTATTTTGATCTGGAGCAAATCAGCTGATTGACTGATCAAATCTGCCATTATAGCATGACTGAAAGGCTAAACATCCACCTCTGACTCTGATCACATTACTAAGCCTTGAAAATTAGGAAAGTATTAAACAGTTGAAGAAGTGAATATTAATCCCAGATTATCTGCAATGACTGTTGAGATACTAGTCAATGAACAGCAGGATTAAGCGCAGAAAAAAACACAAAAAATACCCGAGTTGAACAGACAACATCCATTGAGGAGACACTTTATTAAGTATATTTTAAGTAGATCTTGCTAATACTGCGCTGGAACCCCTTTGGAGTTCAGGACTACCTTAAGTCTTCAGGGCATTGATTCAACTAAGTGTGAATTGTAGCCTTGGTTTTCTGTTCTTAGCTGATAGGAGTGCCACCCAGTGTGGTCTTCTGCTGCTACAGCAGAAGATGCTCTGCTGGATACCTTGGTTGTAATGAGTGGTTACCTGAGTTACTGTTAGTTTCCTATCAACGTAAAGGCTGTCTGACCAATCTCCTCTGACCTCTAGCATCAATAAGGCATTTTCGCCCAAAAAATGCTCACTGGATATTTTCTCTTTCTCATTCTCTGTAAAGCCAAGAGTTGGTTGTGTGGGAAAATCCCATCAGATTAACAATTTCTGAAAATCTCAAACCAGCTCGTCTGGTACAAACAACCATGCAACATTCAAAGACACTTAAATCCCTTTTCTTCCCCATTCTGATGCTCAGTTTGAACATCAAGAGGTTGTCTCGACCATTTCTGCATCACTAAATGCGTTGGGTTGCTGTGATATGATTGGTTCATTAGACATCCACATTGATGAGCAGTGGCTGGTGGCCAGAGACTGTGAGGTCAGTGATACAACTGTAGGCAGTGAATATTTCCCACTTCCACACACTTACCCATCTGGCTGAATAAAATTTTAATCATCCTCAATTATTACAGTGAGAGCTGAACACAAAGAAGGAACAATATGAAGACATGCTGAGCACAGTGCTGCATTTACCTATGATGACATCAGGTAAATCAGATGAATTTCTCCCAGTGAAATAAGCCTTGATGAGAAAAGCATATTGAAGTGGACTCTACATAATTAATTATAGACAAAGCTCATTATGATTCTTGAACATCTTTCGATATTCTTAAGGGAGGAAGTAGTAATGATAGTAGTAATTTCAGGAGCTGATGGAGCTCTACATTATGGTTCTGGGTGATAACACAGGTGTGTCAATGCTGACGTGCTCTTCAGATCAGACAGTGACTAATTCCACATAGATGCAGTTTCCATTTATCTTTCTGCTAAAGTTGCAGGCTCGTGTGCTTCTCGGAGAGCAAAGATGTGGAGGTGGGATGATAAATACAGCACAGTATGAGAAAGATGGATGATGCGTAAAACCTGAGGCTGTGAATTGTGTGACTGTGGAACAGGAACAGTGATTACAACCTTCAGACCTCACCCTGAACTCAGCTGTCCATCACGTCTGAAAACCATGGAAACGCTTCAGTGAGTGGGGCATCAGGTGGACCAAGGCTGTCTGTTCTTTTATCAAAAATCAGTTTAAGTTCATGTTATAGTTTCATTTGCCAAATACTTGGGAGGTTGAGTAAAATACAAATAGGCAAAAGACAAGAAAATGTCAATTGTTGAAGCTGATTTTGCTTTTTGAAAAATATAAGCTCATTGTGAATTTGATGCTTGCCCAAATATTTTCTATAGTGTTGAGACAGAGGCAGAGGTTTCAATTCCATCACCTCTTCTTTTCACTCTGTCTTTAAGGACCAATAGAACCAAATGGTTTCATTTTTTAAAATAAATTGTTTACCCATTTTTGCTTCATACAGGATTTTGGTTATGCTGCTTTGTTGTATTTTGTTTTATAATAAGTCAAATCAGAGTCAGGAAGTAAGTGTTTACCCAAAAGGCAGTTTTCTGCATGATGGCATATGTTGCTTCAAGGTCTGTATACAATATCACTTCACTGTCCACAGTGAAGTGAGTTTTACATCCCCATGAACCTAGAAGGTGTTGACCAAGAAAACTCAGTAAATCAAGCTTGATTGAAATTTGCAGCAGCCTGCATGGACAAGCTAAAGGCCTTCTGGAGAATTGTTTTATGACCAGATGAGACCAATATTGAGCTCTTAGGCCACAATGGAGGGTGAGGCTTTCAATCCCAAGAGCAATGTACCAGCTGTTAAGCATCGTGGTGGTAGCATCATGCTCTGGGGTTGCTTTGTTGCCTATGGTACTGGTACATTACACAAAGAGGATAGAAAAATGAAGAAGACTAGCTCCAAATTCTTCAACTTCACCTTAAAACAGCTAGATAGTGGAATCTTAAACAAAGTTGGGTTTTCCACCAGGACAGTTGGGTTGGGTTGGGTTTATATATATTTCAGCCTGTGTGCATACTTCTGAATGTGTAAATGCACTCTCACACCATTACAGAAGCTGAGTTTTGAAAAGTGTGTTGACAGCAAGCTGTATGGCTTTCTCCTATCTAGCTTCTTGTTTATTTTCCTTCTTGCTGAGCTGATGCAAAGGATTATATCTGATCTTAGGGGCCAAAGATCAGAGCCATGCAGTATTGATTTGTCTTTTTTTCTTGCATACAGAGATTTCTCTTGCATTCTTAAATTGCTGCACTGTTTGCCCAAACTGACTGCTTAGCCCCTGCCCATGATTACCCCCCAGATATCTCTGTGAATTTGAAGAACTAAAAGCGGTGGGTGAAACATCTCCAACAAGTCATATTCCTATGATTTGTTGGAGATACACTGCAGTGTTTAAACTGGACTTCTAAACAGACCATTTAAACTGATTTCATTTCTATTCCATATGCCATCTTGTATTTTAAAGTTTTATACTACAGAGAAACCCAAGCAGATAGTAGGAGTGTGTGAGCTATAAATTGGCTTGTACTACACTATGCCGAGTGCTGCAGACCTCTGATGAATAAGATTTCTTTTCTGTTAGTTCTGATTTTCTGCTCTGTTTGAATAATGCCAATAGTTCCAGAGCAATATTCAGCAGAGGCAGAGACTAACCTTGAATTTCCCTTCAGAGCCTGGGATTAGAAACTTTTTTTTTTTTTTGCATTAGATCAAATGCTGTCAAAAAACTGCACTTGTAATTTGTCACTCTGCTCTCTAAAATGCCATATTACGCGACTAACCCAAAGATTCTCACATAAACCCAAGTGAGATTTGAGCTGATAGGCTATTTTCTTAAAAATTCTTTATTCATGTCATGGTCCCTGTGCCTCCCCGGCCAGCCCAGTGTGGCCACAAGTGTTTGTTGTTTTTCTCTCACTCTGTCTCTCCTACCTGTCTGCCTGGGCGGAGCTCTGATTGGGCTCCTGCCCTTGGCCCACGCACCTGCAGCTGATCTCGAGCGGATTGCAGTTCTCTGGCTCTTAAGGCTGGGGCTCTGAGCTGTTCGTCGCTGGAATATTGAGTAACTCTCGTTAGTATTGCCTGGCTTCCTTGCGATTCTACTGTTCCCGTGTTTGCCTTCGACTTACCCTCGTCTGTGTAAACAGGTTTACCTGGATCAGCCCTTTTGTGACCCCTGGACCCCGTGAGTAGGAGAGTGAGCTGAGCTGCTTGTGTGGAGACTGTTTGGACGAGGAGCAGAGCGAGTGCGAAGAAGTGTGTCTCCCCAGCCAAGTGATCCCCGGGACCCTGGTGTTTCCCCCCCCTTCACGTGTATATAGTGCACCAGTGTGATTAATAAAGTGTCGTTGAACTGTGCTACCTCAGTCTGCGCCTGAGTCCGTTCCACTCCCGTGACAATTCACCAGCTCCTTTCCAGCACACTCAAATCTTTAACACTATTTTCTCAAACCACATGGTGGCAACAGTGTCTCATCTTATCACAGGCCAACTTTAATACAAAAAGAATTAAATTAAAGTAAAACAAAAATGAGACAACATGTGTTCTTCCTGCTGGCCAAAAAGGCATCGCTTTAGGTGTTACTACTGAGGATGACTCATAGAAAGAGAAGAAAAATACTTTAAAGGTTCACATCATGGGCACTTATAAAGTTAAAATGGAAACCACATACAGACAATAGACAGGGTAAATGTGAAGGGATCTTTCTAAAGTTACTGATAAAGGCAGTATTGTTTACATTGGTGATTCATTAATTGTGTAGCTGAAGATACTATTGATTTCTGAATGCTTTTTTAAAGGTACGTTTAAGCTATAATAATTATTTTTGATATTCAAATGTGATAGAGCTTGTGTTTTTTAAATGTTGGTTAGTACTGTCGCTTCATAGCAAGAAGACTGGGGCCATTCTGTGTGGAGCTTGAACGTTTTCTCTGCTGCTCTGTTTTCCTCCCACAGTCCAACGACATGCATGTCAGGTTAACTGGTGATCCCAAATGGAATAGGGGTCTGTCTGTCTGTGTTAGCCCTGTGATAGATTGGTGACCTGTCTAGGATAATCCCTGCCTCTTGCCACATGAAAACTGGCTCCAGTCTGTTAGTGGATGGATGAATGGACAGATGGATGGATAGTAATGGAAGAAATCAGAAATCTGAACACTTATTGTACTTCATCTGGTATTAAAGCAAAGAGGGAAATTATCATGAAAAGAAACAAGACAATAATATATAGAGGTCCTTACATGAGCAAATACACTCGCTCTCTTTCCTTTTTTTTTCTTTCTTTTTATACTAAGAAAAATCAGTCTGTGAATGAAGTTAATAAAAAGCAGTAGGCTTTCTAGAAGTGAGTGATTATTAGGTTATAGATGTAAACAACTGAATTATTGCTGGTTTTGATTCATGTTTAATTTGATTGCTTTAACATAATACTGTTTTACCAGTAACATCACTGCCAGCTCAAATGTCAGTTCATGACATTTATTTACATTCGAGTGTCAGGATCTGGTAACATAGTGCTTTGCATTGTCAGAGGCTACATTCAGTGTCATGGTCTTAATTAATTAATTAATTAATTATATTTAGTCCGCTTTCTTTCTTTTTTATCCATTAGTCACATTTTCTTCTTTTTCTTCTTCTTTTCATTCTGCTGATCTTCACATCCTTTGCCATCTGACATTTAGATTTCCGATTATGCTTTGTCAAAATCCAAGACTCTTTAATGTTTGAGTTGCTCTGGCCTTATGATGTATTATGTGTGTCAGATCACGGTCATTGTTCTGAAAAAGCAACTTCTGTAACCAACAACAAGCCTGTGCATTCACTCCATTTAAAATAAAGTACTGCAAACAGTAGTATGCATTTAAAGTAACAAAATACAGCAAATACAGTAACACACAGTGGCAGTAACAGAGTTCCAACAAGCTTGAAAGTCAATATTTAGTATGACTATCCTTAGTATTCAACACAACCTGGATTTCTAGTTTTCTATGTATGCTTTCATTGCATTGGCAGTGTGTTTGGGATCATAGTCATGCTGCTAAATGAAGTCGTTGCCAATCAGATACTTTCCAGATGGTTTTGCCTGGTGGATCAAAATCTGATGGTAATTTTCTGTGTTCATAATTCCATTGATTTTGAGACAATTCCTAACACCACTGGCTGAAACCACTACAGAGCCTCCAGTGCATATAACAGATGGCTGTAGACAATCACTTCATATATACTGACAGACTTTAACCCAAAAATTCAAATGTGGGTTCATAACTCCAAAGGTTCTGTTGCTGCTGATTTTCAGCTTATTTCTGAAAACTGAAAACCAGCCATTTCTCCCTGTTTGCCCTCCTTAAGAATGGCTTCTTCACAGCCACCCTTCCACTGAGACCACTTCAGTAGATGGATCAACTGAAGGTCCAGGTGCAGCTCTTAGATCCTGTGCCAGATCTTCACTATGTTTTCCTCGTTTAGCAAGAACATAAACATTTATCTCCTTCCTCTTTTGTCATCCACTTGTCCAGTTTCCTTAGATTTTTTTTAAAGACACACTGCACACTATGCTGAAATATGTCAAAGTTTTGCTTAATAACTGTGAGAACCAAATCTTTGTTGGTAATGGGAACACATTGTAAATGACCTTTAAATCATCAGACATATTTGGGTAATATTTTCACATATATATGTTTTGAAAATATTTTGGCTTTGGTTTGAAGTTCATGCTTTTATTTTGAAACAGGAAGTTGTAGCAAAAAACAGGGGAATGCACTAAGCAGAAAGAAATGTGAATTGCCTGTGTTAATAAGTACCTGATTGACAGTGATGTTTTCTTTATTGTAATAAGTTATGTGCGATCAATATCAGAGTTTATGTGTAGCTGTAAGCTAGTGAGGTAATATAGTTAAACAGGTGAAATGTAGTAGTGTCATAACAGTATTGTGATTTATTATGTAGGAGTTGACATATAAAAGATATTCTGCTTAAGATACATGATATAAAGCATGGACTTTAGATGTGTATGTTATAGTTTATGTGTGTGTAGGATAAACAAATGTTACCCTGATATTTAAATTTTAATATATTGCACTTTTTAAATTTTTGTTACTAATTTTTTTAGGGACATTTTGTTTAGTTCTTAAATGAATCATAGGTCAGCATTAAGTGCCAACGGATGAAAAAACAGCCTATGTCCAAAGAAAAGCTTTGAAAGCCCTTCAGAAAGCCTTGCTCAAGACCACTTAAAAAAACACCTCACAAGAAATTGTGGCTCCATATAAGCAAATCATAAAAAAACAAGGGATGGCTCAAGAATTTTGCACAGCACTAAATCTCCACCTTGATGCTAAAACTTTAAAGCACCACATATAAAAAGATCAAAGTTTAATGGTTTGAGGCTTACTTTAAATTGCCTTTGGCCCCCAGATTTTGAACACACCGTAAATCAGCAACAACCAAAATGTAGCTATTAAGGATGGATCCAGAGTTTAAGTACCATGCTTAAATTTGACTAAAAGAATAATTGAGGATTTTGAGAATTATGCATGCTTTCCAGATCAATATCATATTCATGTTTTTCTGTTAAATAGCAGACATACTGTGTTAATAAGTGAGCTTAATCGGTATGGACAAACCGCCTTTTTATTACCTTTGTACAAAGCCAGGCTGTCTGTTTCCCCTGTTCCCAAATTTTATGGCGAGATAAGCTTCTCAGCTGTTTGTTGTTTCTTCTTATTTAGGGCAGAGATAATAAGTTTTATTGATCTTCTTATCTAATTCAGCTTAGTTTCTCTAAATGTCAAACTATTTAAGCGCAATAATCGCAGGAACTCTGCTGCAGGACTAACAGGCACATGTGTTAAGTCTAATTTTTAATGCAAGGGTCAAAATAAAACTTTGCTTTGCTTGAAAAAAAAATCATAATCAGATTTAAAAAACAAACAAACAACAACGTCAGTGCCATTTAAGAAAGGGATGTGGAGAGCTTTTAACTCAAACAGGATTATTTTTCAGTTGTGTTAGATTTCCAGGCAACAGCATAAAAGTGTGAGGGTGTGGGAGAGTGGATGTTATATAGGAGTGGGTGATATGAGGTAATTCCGCAAACTTATTAAGCAACATCCAGATCTATATTACTTGGCATCAGTCTCAGCCATCTCATTTCTATAAACTATCTATCGAAGATGGTTTCTTGGCATTTATTAACGCAAATTCAGGAATATCCCTGTGTGCTTCTGTACTCTGTTTAAACTCTGTCTAAACTCCTGATAGAGCAGCAACTCCTCACTGGCTCTCTGAACCTTTCACAGCACTTCGTCTTTATCAGTATGGCCGATGGGAAGTGTGGGGTAGATGAGACTTGAAAAGAACAGCAGCTGATTACAAAAGCTCTTGGTGCTTGTTAACGTTCGTCTCACAAGAGATTATAACTTCCTAAACCTTTGCTTGTGATTTGGAACTTGAGACGAGGGTTTGCCACTTGTTTATTCAAACCCTGTTGCAGGAGATTCTCTGTGTCAGTCTGCACTATTGATTAAAACTTAAATCAGGCTCTGGGCACATCCAGATCATTTTGACTAGATATGTCCGGTGGGGCACGTATTCAAGCTGTCATAGTAATTCAGACTCAAGATGTACAAGCTGGCAGGAGCTAATATGTTAAAGATTCTTTATTTAAGAAACATTACGTCATAAAATTGTTAAGCTAAAGTTAAAGCTGGATTTTGTTTTAACCAAAGTGCATAATTTTCTTTTTAGACATGAATGAGTGATTATCCATGAAAATTGGATAATCACTCATTGAGAGGTTCTGTTGGCAGCTTAGGTCTGGCCATATTCCCACATTAGGCTAAAGTTTCAGCACCGGTGAATGCTGCTTGGTGCAAGATAAATGCTGGACCTCATTGGGAGAGAAACGTATAATAAGGTTCTGATATAAAAATAAATATATTTTTAAAGAATTACGTCCCATCTGTGCTTTGAAATAAGATAACTCCTACACACCTATCTAAATAAAATCATCTGTGGAAATAAGTACATCCCACAATTCAGTAGCATGTAAAAATTAGTTTAGTAGATATTTGTTTATGCACTCTTAAGGCCCCACCACAGCATTTCAGTCAGGTTGAGGTCTGGACTTTGACTCTGCCGCTGAAACAGCTTGATTCTTTTCTTTTTCAGTTGTTCTGTTGTAGATTTGCTGCTGTGATTGGGATCATTGTCCTGTCGCGAGGCCCAACTGACTGTTACCTGTTGAAGTTACGCAGCGGCTGGTTTCACTGGAGATGACGGCTCACTTTATCACGTTGCTGGGCTGTGGTCAGCATTTACTCAGCTTTTACATCACTCTGGGTTCCTGGCTAGCATAGCATTAGCATGCTGTGCTTGTAAAGAGCCAAAATTGTGTTAACAGTACAATGCAGATGTTTCTGTTCTGGAGCAGTCTCTACCATTGCGCTCTCGTCCTTTTGTGTAATAAAAATAAAAGTAATGCCCATATACTGTGCCACTATTTTCCCCCTCTGACACACAAACTGAAATCAGCTGATCGAGAGCGTAAGAACCGATTCCAGGCTAACGATTCCAAGGAATTGGACTACTGTGCATCCAGTGCTCTGCTTCTTGGATGGCTCACCCCTCTCTAGAAACCCTCTAAGAAATTCCAGCTCAATTTCCAGGTCCTCACTCTGGCCAAACACTACCCTGTTTTCTCTTCTCTGGCAGAAGTCCTGTCCCTGAAAGGCGCACTCTACTTGTTATTACCTACCTGTTTAACCTTGTGCCCTGTTGATTCCCTACACAAGTTAAATGGAACCTTTAAATCGTTTATTACTCCTTTTGAGTCCCAAAAAATGACAGATGTAGCTTTTGTGATTTTTGCAGTTTCTCTGAGCATTGCATAGTTTGACCTTGAGGTGAATTTGCCAGATTTACCACTCTTGGGAAAAATGTTGCATTGTGTTAACACACACCTGAATCCCCCAGACCTACAAACTGCTAAAAATTCTGCTTTTATAGAGATGCTCACACTTGCTGGTGGACAATTAATCAAGTGCATTTGATTAGCAGCACCTGGCTCCTACTTACTCTCTTAATTCCCATGGAAGCCACGAAGAGGTCCTTGGTTTTTCACAGGACTATAGTTACTCATTTTTATCCACCACTTTCTACAGTAATTATTTAAAAAGTTCTCTGAAATGTAAACCCTTGTTGTTGTACTTCAGTTTCTTTTTCATCTTTTTTTGTGAAATAACAAAGTTTATGACTTTTGCATGGATTAAGTGCTGCACAGTCAATTGCTTATTCATTGCTGAAGCACAGAGTTATTGCATTAAAACTGAATTGAATTGACGTGGGTTACCGAGCCTACTTTTGATGTCTTGAGATGGAGGCTGCAATCGTCTTCTCATCACATCGGCCAGGAATAACTTAGAGCTAATTAAAGAATTATAAAACACCACAGAAATGCTGTTAAACAGAGATCATGCAGATTTGGGACATTGTGGGAGGAATTTTAAAGCATTCTAATTTCTCCAGAGTGTAATAAATGTTTTATCTCTCCTTCAAGATCAGCAGATACCGTCTGATGTCAGATACGTTGCTCGCACGGTTTAATGAGGCTGCTTAAGATGACTGTGAAGATAATTCACTTTAACACCTCATCGCTATTGATTCTAATAGGGATGAATTGTGTTCCAGACTTCCTGCACTACTTTGTTTTTCTTTCTTCTTTTTTTGTCATGGATGTCAGGAGATGAAAACAACTAAGTAGCCTTTTCCTGCCTGTGCAAAAACAATAAAGACAGTGAAACAGCAGCGCTCACCTCATGACACAACAACTTCTGTGACTAAACGCATTCGTCACATCTAACCTGCATGCAAAGGAAATAACATTGCTTACTTCTAAGGCCAATTAGGAAAGAAAATGTCATTTTTAGTTCTCGTACATGCTGAAGAATTCTTATACTGCACATTTTAATGGTCCTACATGAAAATAAATCTCAGCTAGCCATAGCTTGAGTGGTTTTACTTCTAAATATCAAGCACTAAAGAACTGAATTTGAGGGAAATGTGTGGTTTTCTATCCTATTATTTATGAACCCAAGTTATATTTGACAGTCAGTGCTGAACTGTGAACTCTAGGAAGAGTAATTCCCAGACAACTGTCTCTGCACATCAGACATAAAGCTCAGAATCTGTCGGTCCTTTCGGTGGAAAAAGCCATTCAAGATATAACACAGTACTTTAATTTAAGGAGATATATTTATACATCCAGTTAATCAGGACTTCCTTAAAGTTCTGTCAGGAGGTCGAGGTTTAAAAGATTTAGTCTAGGGTCAAGAATGATAGAAAACAAAGCAATGTGGGTAAGGTTAACATGTCTAATGTGATAACATAATTAAGTTAAAGCATCATTTCTTTCAAGCTCACGGCTGCATTATTTTGCCATCACACTCTCTCCTTGTCAGCTCTTACTTCTTTTAGTTGCTTTTTTCTGTGTGTAGAGTTTGTGCACACAAACATATCCAGCTACAGACATTTAAAGCTATTTTTTAAAAAACTTTTCTAAGCAGAAAATATGCACTTCTAACGAACATGGATGTGTTCTGAGATGTTCATTCAATTCCAGGATACATATTTTAACATAAAGTTGGAGGATTCTTGTAATGTAGTGTCCTTCTTCAATATGAGGGAATAGGCAGTTGAAGATACCATGCTCATGCATTGATTTATTGCATTTACGCATTTGTATCTGGTCATAGATTACAGTTTTTGTCATGGCACATTTCTCTCTGTCAGCGCTGTAATGAATAATGTTGCATATCGATGATGCTGCCAGTCTATCTGTGAATTATAAACTTATCAAAACCACATGACCCTGACAGTTGGATAGTTCAGTGTCAAACCCAACCTGCAAACCTAGAAGGATATGATTTATACAACGTGGCATATATCTTTGATCGTAGAGGAGTGTTTACACCAAAGGGAAATGTGGCATATTAGAAATAGAATACACCGTCACGAGTCATAGCTCTGGGTGGAAGAACATGGTTAAATGTATGTATGTCTGTAAAGGGAATTTTACATTTGATAAGACGCGTGATGCTCTTGTGCACTGACATAAAAAAAGAGTAATATTGGTAACTATAGTCCGGAAAGCCCCACAAAGTAGCAGTTATAGAAGCTCAGTTCAAGGCGCTGAGCTTGGTGTCATGTAAGATGATTGGTTGATTCAAATCCTCTCAAAAAAGATCTTTGACAAAGAAAGGAAAACTAAGCCATAGCTACCTAAATGCGTAAAGCTGTGATGATGGAAATTGCATTCGTTTTGCAAGTGCTTTGCCATAAATATAGTCACTATAACCACTTCTGAAAGATGCAGATTATAACAAAGTAGTTTAATACTGTCATGTAAAACATAAAGATTTAATGTGATAATAACCTGTGATGAAAAGGATGCCTAGTGAGGTGCTTTGGCAATGTCTCACCAGGAGGGAACCCCGGGGCACTTTAAATGAAACACCTAACATCTCGAGATACTCCAAGAGCCACTTTCAGCAGTCAGAGAATGGACATCCAGGTCCTCTAAGACTGAGCACTAAGGCCTCTGCATATTTCTTATTCTCTGGCTTGGGAACACCTGGGTATCTTTACTTGGATTGCTATGATGAATGACTGGATGGATGGGTGATCTCCAGATATATTATAACATGCCTTATTAAACTCTAATAATAAGACTAACTACTCTACTTAGCAAAATACATCTTCTTCTTCTTCTTCTTCCTAGTAGTTTATATCCTGTGATGCAGGGTCCACTATTTTGCATGCCTTCCTTCACTTCTTCCTATCCAGGGCGTCTTCTGGTGTAACATTCGCAGCCTTCATATCATCTTTGATTTCGTCCATCCAGCGCTTTTTTGGTCCTCTCGTGGCCTGTTTCCACCCAGATCTAATTGCTGGGCTGTCTTTGCGATGGAGTTCTTATCACTACGGACAACATGGCCGTGCCATCGGAGCCTCGCCTCTCGCATCTTGTCTGTGATTGGTGTCACTCCCCATCATTTCCTGACATCTTTGTTCCTCGCTCGGTCAAGTCGTGTGAGACCCAGAGGCCACCTCAGCATCTTCATCTCCATGGTGTGAGATTGTGTTTGGTCGTCGCTGGCCAGCACTCTGACCTGTAGAGTGCCACTGGGCGCACAATCGTCTTATAGACTTTCGCCTTAAGATAGATTGGCATTCTCTTGTCGCATAAGACTCCACTGACCTGATGCCACTTCATCCACGCTGTGTTGACACGGAGTCTGGCGTCAGGTAGAGTTTTGCAGTCCGAGGTGACAAGGGACCCGAGGTACTTGAATTGGGCAACTTTAGTCAGCGGCTCGCCGTCGATAGTGATGGTACTGTTGGTCTGGGGGCCGCATTCAAGGTTACTCAGTCACTTAGCAAAATACATATTAGCTCCTTATTTTACCACCAGACTGACATCAGCCTCATAAAGAAGTGAGTTCACCTTTGACTCATTGTGTGGACTAAAGAGGTTGTTTGCCAGCAAATCACAGAAGATTTAAAACTTATAAAAACTGGGCCTTCAGATTTCATCTGAATGACTTAACTCAAGAGACTGTCAGCAAGTTGGTGCACCAAACTTTTCATTTCCCTTAACAATGACTTTTTACTTTTAGTTATCAAAGCATTTGATGATTAAATGTTGAAGAATGTATATATACATCTCTCAAAAACGCACACCTGACCTTTTCTAAGGATTGCAAGCTTTTCCACTGTACAATTTCCTTTGGTGGAAAAGTCAGATTGTGCAAAGGTTGCTGGGGTACTTCACTTTGGTACATGGGCTTTAAACTTCAAAAAGAAATTATATTTGGATTAGCATTCAGTATGAATTATTAAATAAAAACTGTTCCTGATGTTTCCCAGGTCAAAAAAGAAACTTTGCAGAGGAATAGAGCTCTGTCTTTTCACTGCCTGGATAAAAGAAAAAAAAACTTGTTCATTGTGCAGCAGAAATATGTTGTGGTTATCTTGGGCATATTGTGTTTATGCTACAGTGGCTCTCAAGAGGCATCTGTATGCTTGCTTGGGCAAACACAAAGCTGTCTGTGGCGAAGAGCAGATTTCATACCAGAGAGCTCCTTTTTCACATTCCTTGCTGAGGATAGAAAAAAGACCGATGAGTCCTAAAGATGAGACAAAATCTGACTTACTGAAATTGACTTATTAGCTACAGAGGAGGTAAACAAGCTCCTTAAGGAAATTGACTCATCTTGCAACTTTATGTGACCTTACTGAGCTGGGATGTCATTTTGTCTCCAGTGAGCTGTAGGAAGAAAAGTCAAGGCTGAGCATCACAGTACTGTAGATACAGGAAGATGGGGTTAAATATGGTTAAAAGCTGCCTTCTTGGACCTGTTGTGCTATCTACGAGCAACCAGTCTTTGAAATAGATATAAACAGTTAAAGAGAACATGAAGACAACGATGTATTTATTTAATCCTTGACTGTTGTTGAAACTGGCTTTATTCCTTCGTTTTTTGGCAACAGTAGCGCTGGCCTTTACCACAAACTTGGCTAAAGAATTGGCCATTGAGTATAATGTTTTGATAAAATGTCATTCACAGAAAAAGACACAGTTTCAGAAGTAAATTTAATTATTCCACATAAAAAAAAATCTATTGGAGCCTAAAGAGGTCTAATTCCCCATGTTGCTTAAAAAATGCTGTGACTACAAGTCACAGAGAGCATGTCAGAATCCATTTACCACTGCGTGAAATACGATCATAACTCATATTAAAGCCAGATGTTTCCTTTTAAATAAATAAATGAATGAACAAATAAATAGATTCACAAAGTTGTGAAAAAGTGTCTGCAGAATGTCTGCTTGCCAAAATGCATTCAACAGGCTTACCTAATAAAGTGGCTGGAAAGTGTACATATCTGTTTCACCATCACAATGTACAGCAAAAAATGTGTGCCTTCTATATCCGATAAGGGCTTTATCATTTATCCAAAAGATATTACCATCTTTGCACTGAAGGTTTTTTTTTCTTTGTACTGGACACCTACTGTAAAGCACCAGCCAGGAAAAAAGGCCCATACTTTCTCTTTAAACCTGGAATGAAAGAGCTTGAGTGTGCATAAATAACTTCAGCTCAACTGTCTGGCTGCTTGGTGGGCTCCAAAGCCAAGAGTGGCCGTTTTCAGTAATGAACAAAGGCGAGCTCGCTACTCGCTGTGCCAAGATGTGTCGGCACATTTGTGGCCATTCTAATGGCACTACTTAAACTAAATGCAGAGTCACTTTAGACAGTTGAGTCTAATAATAGCTTATGGAGGCTACTGAAAGGGAAAAAAAAATGCTTAACTTTGCTGGTTCTGACAGCAAAGCAATAACCCTGAGCCCATGACCAAAAAAATTCATTAAGTATCTGGCAGTAATTCAATTATCTGGATTTGATTCACTTACTAATGAGATGAAATGTTTCAATATTATTAACAGACTTTCCAAAACTCAAAGCCTCATTCAAAAAAACAGATCTGAAAATAACCCTAGCCATATTAGGGGACATGCTAGTGCAAAGGATGCACGAACAAGCTAAAAATAGTAAGTGAATGAAGTGTAATGTCTCACAAAGCATCAAACAAAATACAAAACACATTTTAATGAACAGAGAATGAGCACTAATGTACCTATTACTAAAATAATAGCTTGGACGTTCACTAAAGACATAGCTTTCATTAAAGACGTAGCTTTCACCTTTCTTAGCTGAGAGACCGATACTCAACCTCTAATCACGCTTTCTTGCCCTCTGTTTCACTGAAATTGCCTATAAAATTACTTTTCTTCTTTGCCATTTTTTCAAGGCAGTTTTTCCCCTTTGATCACACTGATGTGAGCTTGAACATGCGGCTAGCAATTTGTAGGTTAGAATTTCTGAAGTCTCATATATTATTGTGGTCCTGTACATACAATGATCATGGGCATGAATGCCATGGTAATTTTGGGCTTTTAAGGATTTCTTTAAAGGTTTTTTCCCCCCCATTGGATCAATATATTGTACATATGGACCAGTTACTCTGACGTAACCACAAAGGCTCAAGCCTGCTGGGAACTGCAAACTGCTGGAATAGCAGTGATACCACAGTGAAGTTTTACATTGATGTTTTACATTTTACAAACCTACCAGGAGTCAAGCATGGCAGTGGTAGCATCATGTTTTTCGGCTGTTTTGCTTCCAGTGGTACTCGCACATTTCAGAAAGTGGAAGGAATAATGAAGAAGGACTACCTTTAATTTCACCTCAGATCAACAGCTAGATGGTTGAAACTTGGACCCAGTTGCGTGCTCCGACAGGACAATGATCCTAATCACAAAATAAAACTGATTTTTGAATGGATAAAGCAGACTAACATTAAGTTTCTGAAATGGCCTTCCCAAAGCCCCAGCCTGAACCATACTGATAATTTGTGGACTTTGCCAAAATTGTGCAACAGTAAAGACATCATGTTACATCATGCTGTTGTAACAAATATTTTAGAAACAGCAACAAAATATATAAATTGTTCCAATATAATGGAACAACTATTTCCTTTAGTTTAAAATAACAGTTTTAAAATTTCTTTTTGCAATCAGAACATAAGGCAGTAGTTTAATAAAGACGCACTTCATGCACGCTGTGTGATCAAACCAATTTTGCAGAGAACTTAACTGAACATGCTTTCTAAAATCCTACACGAGCACTTTATAAATGTAAATGATCAAATGAGTGAGAGGCTAAAGATGGTCACTTCATTGGTTTTACTATCTGGTAATTACAAGGCTCTATAAAACACAGGGTTCATTTACCTGTGACATGAATGCTCTTATATAGTTGCCATGTGACCATGAAATATGACATAATTTACGTTTAGAGCCTAGAAGTGCCATCGCTCTTTGAAGTTCAATTAACCTGCATAAGTCAGGGAATGGACCAGTGCAAAGGGCGCAGTGGATGCTGTGAATGAGAGTTCAATTAACGGTTCTTCTGAACTGCCTTAATTATTTATGGCATAGATTGGAACGGAAACCACACACATTCTGGTCCATATTGACATGATAGCGTCACACAGTTGCGACAGACTTGTCATCAGCACATCCATGATGTAAATCTCTGGTTGCACCCCATCCCAAAGGTGCTCTGCTGGATTTGGTGACTATGGAGTCTGTGGGAGAATAGTGAGCTTGCAAAAAATGTTCAAGAAGTCAGTTTGAGATTATTGACACAATGTGTTATTCTGCTGGAAACAGCCATTAGAAGATGAGTATCCCCCTCTTAACTGTAACGTCACGGTTTCCGGGTCCAAACTCCTCTTCAGTTTCCAAACTCAAACAAACACAAACACTCAGTGGCATCACTGAGAGTTAAAAACTGTCTAAATGTTCAGATTAGATAGAGCAAGATACAAAGCATCAAAAAATGTTAAAAAGACAACAGCTTTAGTGAATACAGTGTAGTTTGGACCTGTGTAGTTTGGTTAACACCATAATCTCAGACTTCCCAGACCCCCAAACTGGACCACCTCGAGATGGCCCCTGCTGCCTGCTCCTGGATCTTCCAAACCAATCAGCCTCAATCAGTCCGACCCCCCTCGAAACAGTCTGGCCATTCTCCTCTGACATCTGGCATCAAAAAGGCACTTTTACTTAGGCTACGTTCACACTGCAGGTCTTAATGCTCAATTCCGATTTTTTGATCAAATCCGAATTTTTTGTCTGCTCGTTCACACTACAAATAAAATGCGACAGCAAACGAGCTCTAGTGTGAACGCTCAAAGCGGCCCGCATGTGCAAAAGAAGATGTCACACAACGCGCTCTGTTTAGACACAGAGCAAACAATATTGTTTGACTGATGGCCCTTAATATAAAGACTTCGGACTTCACGTTTCCCAATTTTTGCTTTAAGTTATTTTGTTATTTACATAATAATGTAGATAACCTAATAATGATCCTTATTGCTGTTTTAGAGAGGAGCGGTGCTTCAAAGGATAGTTGCAGATTTCTGTCAGAATCTGCAGATTATGCAGTACAAATAAAATGTTCACGTTTCTCCAACGTTGTCTTCCCAGCAGTTTCACCGGGTGGCCAGGAAGCGTTCGCGATGTCTTATCGGGCGCTTCTCCGGTGCTGATAATTGGCGTCTGTCTTGTGTCAGTGACGTAAAAGACGGATTTAATGCGACTTGACCGTTCACACAGCAGTCGCTTTCTGAAACATCGGATATGTATCGGATTCAGGACCACATACGAAATTGACCCAGATCGGATTTGAAAATATCGGATTTGTGCCGTTCACACTGTCATACCATGATCGGATATGGGTCGCATAGGGTCAAAAAAATCCGATTTGATGCGCTTTTGCCTGCAGTGTGAACGTAGCCTTAGCTGCATACTGCCACTCACTGGATATTTTCTCTGTTCTAATCATTTTCTGTAAACCCAAGAGGTGCATGCCTCAGTAGGTCAGTAGCTTCTGAAATACTTAGACCAGTCCGTCTGGCATTAATAACCATGCCGTCTTCAGAGTTACTTAAATCACTTTTCTTCTCTAGTTTTCTCACTTTGAACTTCAGCATGTTGTCTTGAACATGTCTACATACCAAAGTTCATGTGATTGACTGATTAGATATTTGAGTTAACAAGCGGTTTAACCGGTGTATTTAATAAAGTGGCTATAAAAGCTTAAAGAACACAAAAGACCTAAACATTTTTTTAATTTAAAATTTCTTAAATATATCTACTGTAACCGTCATAGACATCTACTATATACCACTTTGTGCAACAAGATGCTACAGTAAGTCTATGTAGCATTTAGCATTTTGTTTTTGCACTGAACAATTGATGTGACATGTTTGGGTCGTGTTGTTCTTTTGCCGTAAATAGCAGAAAACTGAAAGTGCATATTCATTGACACATTTCTGATAACATGTCACACACAATCGGTTACAAACAGTTCAGCCAATGCCTCCGACAGCAATCCTATCTACCTTAATGTTGCTGCTCACTATCGTTCTCACATACTATCCTTTTTGTCATTTCTGTTTTATCAAACAATAGAGATAGAAAGAAAGGGCCTTTTATCAGGATCAGTTGTCAAGTTCACAAGCTATTGCAGCACAGTGGTGCATCAGCTGGCCTTTTACTAACCTCCTGCTCTCTGTGATACCGCATTTAATGCAGCCACTTTTAGTATAGAAAATCTAAAATGCGGATGGGATGGTGAACAGAAGCATGTTGCATTCAATCAGGATAGTCCACAACTCAAGGCCACTTTGTGTTTACAGCAACAGCCATTCTGGAGAGTGGTGAATGAAACTACAGCAGAAACATATGACACCGTTACACCACTGTATTTTCCATGTTTAGCTCTTTCCATAAAGATGTGCCAGCCAAAACTAGCCATCCTAAACACATTAGACAAAATGCAGTCACATGTCAGCCCATCTGTCTTTCAGTGGTGCATGTAGAGAGCTTCAGCAGCTGCACATCTGACAGTACTGTATAATGTTGCCTCTTAGTGTTACCCGAGGTGACAGAATGTAAAAGGCACCTCCAGATTCAAGCTAGTGATAAGAGGGAGAGACGTGATTTGTAGCAGTAAATCACTCACAGTACTCCTCCTGTTGTACCTGATATAAATGTTATTCCTTTAGATTTTTTTTCAAGTGCAAGATAAACTCTGTAATATAATCACATATGGGCAAAAATGGGAGAAGAGGGTTGTAGTCAGTGTGTTGCTTTGTTCTGGTAAACTAGATACTCTATGAGCTTCAGAGTAAATACGTGTGTTATTATGTATTATGCAGCGAGGTATTTATAGTTAAGTTAAATAAAACTAAAAGCCAAAACAAGATGTGAGAAAACCTTTTAGTTCACTAAAACAAAGCTGCAAAAATAGACTTAAAAAAATCAAAACAAAATAAAATGATTTTGGGACATCTTGGAAAATTAATTAAAATAAAATGAAATGATAGAGGAAATAACCCCAGCTTTAGTATTTAAGTTTAGTAAAAATGTTATTACTACTTGCCCTATCGAGATATTAATGGATGTGTTCATTGACACTCTGGATGTCTAAAATACTGTGTCTAAAAGTTCAGTGTTTTCATCTTGCCTTTGACATCTCCATGCAATAATCTGAAAGCATAACTGTGATGCAGACATGCAGGGGCAATTTTACATATACTGTTTTTTTGAAACTTCACTTACCACGTGTTCGTCACTTGTTTGTGCTACTGCGACTACACGCTATGGTTAAGGAAGAACACACCGCGGTCGCGGCATCTTTTACTTTTAACTAATGAGATTAGTTTTTGCGCAGTTGAAATTGTTTTGTTAGTATTTGTGATAACCTACACAATCACTCAACCTTTTCTGAGGTATAGTGTTTCCTGTTTCATTCGGTGTTATGTAACACATAGAATGAAACAGTAGAGATGTACTATTTATCAATAAATAATTCAGAGTATTCATAACAAAAGATAATTAAAAACCGAATTTAAAGGTGAATAATTTAACACAGTCTAATCTCTTTTTAAAATGCTCAAACTGTGTACACAGTGGATCATGGCAAGCTAGTCCCTGATTAAAATCTATGGTTTTATTGTGATACTAATATAAACACCCCAGCATTTTAAAATTAGATTATATTGATGTGTTTTTTAATCTTACCTGCACTAAAATCTGTGTTCAACAGCTGAGGTGAGGGTGTTGTAACAGGAATGCATGTTGCATTTACAGGGAGACGCTTAATATTGATTTTGTGTGTCTTGTATGTAAGAATTCACAGTTGCTCATGTTTTATATCCACAAATAGCTCATAATGGCTGCATAATTAACTTTTATAATCAAACCTGGTGGCTACAGGGTTTGACCCTCACGCCGAAGATTGAAATGGATCCATCACAGGTTTTAGTTTTTTTCCATGGTCTCAAATGCAAATATTTAGGAGTTGTGCTTCCTGCACTAGTGTGTGAAATCTTCATATACACATCATATATAAATTATTATCCATGGTTTAAAAAGTTGACCTTTTCATAATAGTTAATTGCTAATAAGCCTAATATCCAGGGTTTCTACTCGTAATTAAAAGTATTGCGGTTTTAAATTTGTCATATTCAAACATATTCCTATTTTTGGTAAACCGTTGCATGGATCCTCTGATTTGTCACAAAGGTTTGAGTGCTTTCATAAAACATAAAATAGCAATGCATTGCAGAAGATTTAACAGAAGTAGCTCCATCTATATTCTTTTCAAAATGCGAAAAACCTGGAAATAAATAGAAAGAAAAATTCAGAATGGAACAAGCAGGGTTTTGGTCAATCAGGAAAACACAGACTCCTTAAGTGCAGAGGAAACGGACATTTACATGTGCATTACCATAAATTGAATCTGTCTCTTGTGTCTGTTGACAGATATTTTGAATGTCTTTAAAAGTGGGCCCGACAGTACCCTTTCTCTGTAAAGATGAATGTGAACACTAAAAGGGAAGTGCTTCTGACACTGGTTTTAAGTGGTATACTCAATGTGTAAAAACATGTCATCCATGAGTGATGATTTCATTACATACAGGATACAGAAGCACATGTTTAAGACAAAACGCAATACATAAGGTTGTAAAATGAGAGATTTACTTTTTTTTAACTGTAATATAAAACAGTGTATATCATATTTAAGGAATAGATTCAACTGAAAACAACCTCCAGCAGCTACTCACCAAATAGCAACACCTTAACAGTTATTAAAACATCTCAATCACTTCTAAGTTAAACCTAAGCAGAACACACCATCTCAGGGATACATCACACAGTCTTACATATTGCACCCACCCCCACAACATCAACAATGTATGTTACTCCACTTTTTATCACACCATAATCCCTATTGTGGAGAGGAGAACTTGTTTCAATGCTGCTGCTGATTTTACTTTTTTTTGCCCACAAAGCTTTAACTCCCAGAAACAGGCGGGTTTCATTTCTGAGAAAAAGAATGACATCTAATTCCCCTCGATTGCCCAGTGGAGGCAAACTAAAGCTGCTTTGAAAGGGCACTGATCTAAAGAGCCTCTCTGTTCAGGCTTATTTTCTGGTTTTGATCTATCTTTTGGTCACAGTGGGTCTCCATGAAGGATTTTATACATTGTTTGAGTTGACTGACCGAGCGCTGTGTCCTCTGGGTTTTACTGCATGCTGCTCTAGTGAAAGAAATGCAGCCATTTTCTCCTTGACTTCTCTGAAATAAAGCTATATAAATTCATATATTTGCATAATAATGTGTCTAAGGTAAAACAAACACTGTTATTTTAGTCTCTTTTCATACTAAGAAACTTTGTTTTCTGCTCTTAAAGCAAGAGGAGTTCCCACAAGGTATCTATGCAGTCTCTGTGAGTGAGGGCTATGTGTCTCATGCTGAATTCTGGTAAACTTGAGACCAGATCTTATTAGCACTGCCAGCAGGTGCAGGAGAATTTGTTAAAAAAATTCTTCAATGATCCACCATGTTGTTAATTAACAATAATCTCCCACTTATTTTACAATTTCAAAGCACACTATCCGGAGGGACATTGGTGCTTTGCACCATTCTGCTGCAGTCAGTAGTTTGACTTCTTCAGTTGGATCTTAAGAAGCGTCAGCTAAACATCAAAGGGCCTTTTTTTTTTAAACTCCTCAAGTTGTAGTTTGAACTGAAGGAAAAAGTGCTTGAGAAATATAATTGCATCCACATTGGGGAGCATGTTACACAAGCATAGAGATTAAGGCTTCATGTCCAGTGGCATTTCCTGAATGGTTTCTTCAACTTTGAATTTTTGCATGAGGTGTTAATGTTTGACTGTTTAACAAGCTTAAAATCAAGTCTATGTAAAGTGCACTTTTCCCCCAACAACTTTGGTAATTAATTAAGTAATTATATTTCACTGCTCAGAAGTTTAGTTTAAGTCAAATTTGCAAGTGATTGGTTGCATCACAGCCTTTGAACCCTTTCACTGTCCCTTTTATATTATTTACACAAGCCTCTGTTGGGTTTTATTTGAATGTTCTTTTTACTGGATAGTTCTTATCATTGGTTAATGTCTCAGAACTCTACCTGTGCACCTGATATTTATTGGTTAACACGCTTGAGGCAGAACTGCTCTTTTCAGATACCAACTTTAAACTATTTTCCTCAATCGGTAAAGCAGTGAAGGTGGGTCAACTGGTGCTTGATAGATGATCTTCATATATACATATTTTTTTATCAGTCACATTTTTGCATTTGTTTTAAGGAACGTCTGTGTTAGCATGTCTGTTTCACATTGTATTCATCAACCATAATATTCAGAATCAGCCTGTGGTGCAGAGTCACAGTTTTACCTCATCAACTGCCTCATGAGATGTGGGGTCCCACAGGGCTCAGTTCTTGGACCTATTGTCCTTTGGTTACATCTTCGTCCATACATCCATCCGCCCATCTATCCATACAGGTTGCTGGAGCCTATAATGGTTGAGATAGGCTATATAGGACAAGAGGCAGGGTACACCCTGGGCATGTAACCAGTTTGCATTCAGTTCTTTTTCTCATTTAGTCCTGACAAACGCACAAAAATTGACTGGATTACTTTTGATTTCTTACAACCGAGCGCTGATAAATCTGAAGTGCCACTACCCACCTTGGACGACTAATAACGACCCAAAGCAATCTGCTAGAAACATGGGCATAATTTTCAATCAGTGTCTCAATTTCAACCAGAATGTCAAAAGCCCTGTCCAGTCTTGCTTTGTACAGATTAAAAATACTGCAAAGGTCAGTCCAAGTCGCCGATTTCCTCCCTGCAACTCACTGTAAACATACAAAACACAGCGGCAAGACTCACAAACGCTTGGTGCAGGTAACACATTACTCCAGTGCTCACACAGTTGCACTGGCTTCCAATTTCCTTCACAGTCCAAATTAAGATTTTACTGCCTCCTTTTAAATCACTGCTATAATAGGGAAGGGGGAGATACTATAGTTGTGATCATAACTTTAAGATAAAAAGATACTATTTAATTTGCAAAACTTATTGTAGATGATGTAAGCATAACATTTTTCTCCAGATTTACTTTGATGATACACAGATGCTCAACATCAGTAAACTCGGTATCCACATACCAAATGGTATGTAAAAAATACCAATAAAAGTATAATAAATTTAGGTACAGTGTATTTTATTCACAAGTTACTTCTACTGTTTGCTAGATGCATTTCACCACAGGACCTTGTTCTTTATTGCAGAAGATAAATTTCACACTTACTGCTGTGATTTATATTGAAATGTTGGCTGATTTTCAAGAGCAACAAAGGAAAACGTTTCTCTTTAGCTTTCTAAAGGTACCAGTATATGCTGTACTGTTGCACTGCACTTTTAAAACACCTTTTTTCCACCAAAACGCTGCACTGCTTAGCTTCAGTCACCACATAAAGAATTCTGCACTCACCAATGCTATTTGCTCATATGAACCTTATTGTTACACATTATACTTGCCTGTCTACTTAATCACTGATGTTTTTTCCTCTATGCACTTGTCAAACTGCCCACATTGATTTGTCTTCTATATGTTTTGTGTTGCTTTTTGTTGAGATTTAGTAGCTCTCTACTTCTCTGGTATACCTCTCCAAAACAGAAGGGCCCGCGTTCCAACAGCTCATTGTTACTTCAAAGTACTAGTGGAAGAAGGACTCACAAGTGTTTCTGTCCTCCTGTAAACCTTTATGAGCTGCTTCATGACAGTGTATTGCAAAAGTAGTTCTGATAAAGCTGTAATAATTTTTGGCCAAAGTGGGGAGCTTGCCCAAACTGAAAAAAACTCTTTTTCAGGTGGTGCTTTAGGCGCATCAGTTTCTCAAGTACCCTCCACAATCAGCAATCATTCCCCAGGAAGGAAGATGTATGACTTCCCTTAACCCAGAGTTCCAAACTCAGTTCGATCAAGGGAGGAAACCACAACATGTAGTGTACCAGTTTTGTTTGGCTTTTTTTCTGTCTATAAAAATTATTACAATCAACCAAAAGGTTGATCTATATGAAAGCTATAACACTAATGAGGTTTGTTATAGAACCTCTTTATTTGGAGTGCTGTGGAGCTTCTGTGCCTGCAGGACATGATCAAAGATGAATCCTATAAAGGACCAATTAGAGATTCCAGTGAAAAAACTGAATAGAGATCAAAGCGAGAGGGGTGGGGAGGGGGGCATAATGTGACAGACCTGGGATTTTAAAAAAAAACCCCCAACTCTCTCCCATTATTATTGTGAGCACATCTGCTAATGGGACTTTTCAGAAAGGGAGCCATTATGGTTGCAGAATGATTAAGGTGTGTGCTGAGGTGCCGTTTGTAATCAGTGAAGCAACTGGGGTGTATTTCGTCAGGTTTTCAACATCACTGTGAAATAGACAACCTGTGGGTAGTGGCTTGAATTAGAAGAGATTTAATTCAGTTCAATTCAGGTTTATATATATGTATACATATCGTCAAATCACAACAACAGTTGCCTCAAGGTGCTTTATATTGTATTATTATTGCACACTCTCTCTGACTTTTCTACTTTTAAATTCCCTAGGAACCACAAGTAAGACAGTAGTCTGAAGTGATCTGTTGGGTTATTTGGTTGATATGCTACTATGAGGTCTTTAAGACAAGATGAGCCCCAATGCTTCAAGATGAAGTTAATATGGCTCCAACATTGTGAACTGTCATGTTATATTTAAAGTGATTCTAGATACAGCAGGAGAGCCTTTGTTATTGATGTAAGGCCATCTCCCCATATGAGAAACAGGTGAACATTATAAGACTGATGAAGCAAATCTAGTAAAAAACAATCAAACAACTGTTGCTTACAAGCATGATGGAAAACAGACGAACAAGAACATAGGATGTGAATAGTGGATTACATACTGCTGTGTGCCCTTACGTCACAAAATCCTATAAAGCAATATAAAAAAGTGGAATATTCAATTTGATGCAGTATTGTCTTCATTGTTCCTGTGATGCTGGGTGTGGAGGTAAGATTTCAGCAAAGTCACACAAGCTGAAAATCTATGACACAAAAAGAATTTGGCTGAAAACACAGTCTTGAACTTTATTTGAAGTTCACAACAACAAATAACTCAAGGCACTTTATATTGTAAAATCCTCGAACATCATATATCCTCCTCAAATACCCTCCAAGCAAAGCCTGAGTGATGGTTTTAACAGGAGGAGACCTTTGGCAGAACAAGTCTCAGGAACAAGTGTGGTTACAGGGAGGGGAAAGAGAAGACAGAAACAGGAGCATCGAGAGACGCTCAATAAAAAATATGAAAAAAAGCACAGAAGACAGCAGACAAAAGTAATGCTTCACTTATTCCACACTTTGTCATGTTACAGATTTATCCCAAAATTGATTAAACCTATTTTCACCTAAAATTCTACACACAATCTCCCAAAACAATGAAGTGAAAAACGTTTGCTCGAAATTCTTGGAAACTGATTCAGCCCTACCTGCACGTTTGATCAAAAAGGACATTTTTGAGCTTAATCCTCAAAGATAGTGTCTGTCTCTTGACACTGAACAGTAGCTGGTGCCACAGGACAGGGGTCTGAAGGCTGAAGGGTTTGCCTCCAACTATAGTTTTGTAATCACAAAATCCATCTTTAAGAAAGAAAATTGCCACACTAGTCCAGAAGTCTAGAAGTATCAAATGCACTAATTCTTCAGAATCAGTTGGCGACAGGTCTGTTCTTACAAAGGAAGCAGGCTAGAATGAGCTATTTGTTTAATCTATGGTTTAAAGCATGCGGTCCCCAACCTTTTTTGCGCCATGGACCGGTTTGTGCCCAACAATATTTTCACAGACCGGCCTTTAAGGTGTCGCGGATAAATACAACAAAATAAAACAAGTACTGGTACCAAAAAAAATATGATTTATTCATAACACACGTGAAAAGACCCAGGAAAAACGAGTTAACGAAAAAAACGATAACAAAATAATGATAAAAACCAATAAAAACCCTGAAAACCATACATTTCACACCCGAGTCTCAACTCTCGTGGCCCGGTACCAAATGACTCACGAACCGGCACCGGTCCGTGGCCCGGGGGTTGGGGACCACTGGTTAAAAGACATAGAATGAACATAGAATGGTTGCACAGAATGGCACTCTGTGCTTTTCACAGATGAGAGCAGGTGCACCCCGAGCAGGCACATTACCCTGTCCATCAGTACAGATATCCAGCATCATTTTTTCTTCTCTCCTATTCTTTTTTTTTTGAGGAAATATGGGATTGCTCAAGACTTTTTAATTTTATTAAATAAAAAAAGGGATAATCTGCATAGCAGCATAAATGTATGCAGTGTTTTTTTAAAACTTTTACCTAGTTAATGTCCCATTAACCCAGCTGTGTCATTTGTAGAGAATTGCACAGGTGACAAAAGTACAGACTTTCTTTACTTTCTTTACAGACAACTGGGTTAAAAAATACTCCAATAAAAGTTGACGTACTGAAGCAACTTTTTAAACTCCTGGAAGGACGAATGTACATTTTTTAAATTATGAATTTTAGTACAGGAAAATAAAAATATTATTTGAATCAAAGTTCTAATTCTAATGAAGGTATTCAGTTTGACTCTGTTATGGAGTGAAAAATAATTTTAAAAAATGTTCTGTTGTCTGCATTGTAGAAGGTGACTTTACATCCACACCTAGTAAAGTAAGTAAAGCAAGGGCGTAGATTTGGTTTTGGCATTGGTGGGGACGGATGATTCAACCACCGAACCCTGCCCCGTTTCTTTTTTTTCTTCTTCTTTTTGTCTTTGCTTCTTGATAAAAAAAGGAGAAATATACTTGCCTACATATGATATTCTACATGCTTTTAAACCATTTAAACTTACAATTCATAGTTTTATAATGTTAAATTACTATTAAACAAATGACTAAGTATTTTAGGCTTTAGTTTACTTCAGCCCTATTCCATATAAATCAGGTATCATACAAAAATAAAAATAGCTTCAAATACAGACATCACAATAAAAGAATATGACTTTAAGGACTTAACAACATTACTTCAGTTATAGTACACAAACATCTCTTACACATTAGCACTAAGGGAACACTGAATGCCCTGGTGGGTTTTGTCCATAAAACTACTCATCTAAGATTACCACAAAGTAAAAGATCTCACAGCAAAATTCTGCAACATTTTAGGCACTATTGCTCCTATCAACTCAGTGAGCTGGGATTTTTTTTTAATTCTAAATGAACTACTGTTACAGCAACATGAATTGCTGTCATTTTTTTTACATCACAAAAACCTGGCATTTGAACATGGGTGTGTAGATTTTTTTCTATAGCCACTGTACATGCGTTTTATCCTCAGATTAAAATTATTATTCTGTGCTTGATGTGCCTCACCTTTGGCCCTGGCTCTTCCCCTCTGACTGCACTAGGACATATTGCTACCTGATAAAATAACACATTGATTCGTGCCATATAAAAAGTGAGACATGTCAATTCAGATTCTTTGTCAAATATACACAAATGAATCAATTTACGTCAGCAGCCTAACAATTGTCATGATAATAAATACTAGTTAATCTATAGCACCAAATCATCAGTCAGTGCCTCTTCACCTCTGTCCGAGCTACAACATGGCAGAGCTGCCTCTGTCACCTGCTGAATAACAGTGAGACATTCCAAATACTACTACTCTGAGACTGAGATAACTAATAGTGCTGTTGTGCAGTTAGTTTCCAAAACACGTTATTCATGGTTACATACAATTTTAGACTGATGTGGGCCAAAGCCTAGCATAGCCTGTAACGTTATTATGACAGACACATTTTAGGAGTTAACTTGGCTTTAAGTGACTTACAGGTTTCTTTGAAAAATACTTTCTTATATCCAGGTTCATCCCCTTCTCCTCCTCGCAGGTCCTTGCAGCGCAGGCTTGCCGCTGATAAAACTAAACAGAGCTCCCTGAAAGGCACAGCCAATCACATTGGCCATATTTGTCACATGAGGTAGGACTCCAGTAGAGAACGTAATTTCATGATTTAAAATGCATCTTAATCTATTACAGTTGATATAAACCAACACTGACCATGCGCACCACAGCCACTCTGCACCAGTCCAGCGCACTGCTTTACAAGAAATTCACCACAGTATGACAAGCTAACCTCTTTATTAACTACACAGGATTTTCATGACATTTGAATAACACAAAAATAGAATAGCTTGTGATTAAAATTACAACATTAAGCTTTAAATCTGCAGTTTATCAAGCATCACTGAGCAGTCCTTACCTTTAAACCTAACCTGTCATCTTCCTCTCCTGTCCTGTCTTTTCTCACATCATTCTCCAACTCAGAGATTTTTCCTTTTTGTGCTTGTTGTGGTTTGCAGGACTAAGAATTCATCTTAATTACAGAGTCATAACGCCAAACATAACAATAAAATCCATAGACTCTAACCATACCACTGAGATTTTCACATTCAATCGCCCTGGTATTTCTTGCTGTTGTCCAAGTGGTTGGCCAATTTTGCTATAGCTCAACCTAGTTTGTTTTGGAAACACCATATGGATTTTTCTAAAAGATTAACATGCTGGCACAATCCTAACAGATGGTAATCACCATTGTAGCTGCTGTTTTGCAATACAACTCAGTGGCACTTTCAAATTGACATCTGGCTCCATCATTTAGTTCTATACACAAGTGGCAGAGAAGGAAAAAAACAAGTCAGCGGTCAGCGGCCAAAACAAGTTACTGATTTCACAGATTACAGATAAGGAACTAGATACAGTTATTGCCGAACAAAAAACAAATAAAGCCCCAGGAAGCGATGGCTTTCAGGCTGAATTTTACAAAGTTTTCAAAGAAGAACTCAAGCCACTTCTTCTATCTTGCTTCAACTGGACTCTGAATCAGGGAATAGCTCCACCATCATGGGGAGAAGCTATTATAACAATCTTACCCAAAGAAGGAAAAAACAAAGAATACTGCAAGAATTATAGACCCATTTCCCTCCTAAATAACGACTATAAATTGTACGCTTCGATCATTAGCAAAAGACTCCAAAAATTTGTACCAGATCTGATAGAAGTGGATCAAACTGGATTCATCAAGGGACGTCAGGCACAGGACAATATAAGGAGAGTCCTTCACATTATTGACAATGCAGAAAAAACGAATATCAGTACTGTGTTAATTAGCTTAGATCAAGAAAAGGCATTTGATAGCGTAAGCTGGCTCTTCCTATTTGGAGTATTGGAAAAATTCGGGTTTAAGGACAGCTCAATACAATGTATAAGGACAATCTATAATCAACCTACAGCTAGAATCAAGGTGAATGGTAGTCTGACAGATAGAATTCGGCTATATAGAGGTACAAAACAGGGCTGTGTCTTGTCACCAATTCTTTTTGCTTTATATGTTGAGCCACTAGCACAAGCAGTGCGACAACATTCAAAGTTGGAGGGGGTATCCCTTGCTGGACAAAAACACCTTATTGGATTGTTTGCTGATGACGTTATTATTTTTCTACGAAACCCTGACAAGTGCTTCCCAATTTTGATGCAACTATTCCATACCTTTGAATACTTATCAGGCTATAAAATTAATGTATCCAAAACACAAATTCTATCATTCAATTATATACCCTCCCAAAAGATCAGAGACGAATACAAATTAAATTGGCACTCGAACAACATGAACTATTTGGGCGTAACCTTGACAAAATCATTATCAGATATGGCGGACATAAACTATAATCAGGTGGAGGGCAACATTAGAAAAGATCTAGAACGGTGGTTGGCAACACCTACAAACTTCTACTCAAGAATCCAAATAATAAAGATGAATGTTCTCCCAAGACTGTTATACATGTTTCAGTCACTCCCACTTCCTATATCTCAAAAAAAATTCAAAATATGGGACAAGATGATATCAAGGTTTATTTGGGGTGGGAAGAAGCCCAGAATAAGACTAACAACACTGCAACTCCCGAAGCGCAAGGGAGGGATGGCCTTGCCGAACCTAAGGGAATACTTCTATGCAGCCCAACTCAGACCACTTGCTGGTTGGTGTAGACCAGAATATGAGGCAAGATGGAAGGAAATTGAGAAAGAAATCGAGGGAAACAACATTCAGATTTTTATCTCTGACAAACATTTAATGACAAAGAATAAAAGTGGAATGAATCAAATTGTGAAATTTACATTAGACATATGGCACACAGTAATAGAAAAATGTCAGTTAAAAGAACAATTATTTATACTCAGATGGTTTAGACATGATAAAAATTTCAAGGCAGGACAATTGGACCAAACATTCAAACAGTGGGAACTAAAAGGGATTACAGCAGTTTGTACCCTTATGAAAAACGGAGGACTAATGAGTTTCCAACAACTAAAAAACAAATACAAATTGGAAAATAGAGATTTCTTTAGATATTTGCAAGTTAGGGACTACTACGCAAAACAAATAAAATCTGACTGGCTTGGGAAACCACTGGGGGTTGTCGGAAAAGTAAAAGATTGCTATGAAAATAAACAATTTAAAACTATTTCCACCTTCTATAGGTCATTAGAAGAAAATAGACAAGATTCAACACTCTATATTAAAAAGAAATGGGAAGTTGAACTGACCATAAAAATAACAGAGAAAGAATGGCTCAATATGTGTGAATTGCAACACAGTACAACTAATTCGCCGTTGTGGAGGGAATTTTGTTGGAAAAATTTGACACGTTTTTTCATTACACCCAAAATAAAAAGCAAACTGACCTCAAGTTTACAAAATTGTTGGAGATTGTGTGGAGAAATGGAAGCGGATCATTCTCATGTATTCTGGAAATGCATTAAAATTAAAAAGTATTGGGAAGACTTAAAAATGAATATGGATAATATTTTGAGTTATACATTCCCAAATACTTGCCAAGTGATGTATCTAGGAAACATAAAAGAATACATACAAAAAGAGGACGTGTATTTAGTCAAAATAATTCTGGCCGCAACAAAAAAAGCAATTACAAAGAAGTGGTTACATCCAGATCCTCCCACCCAGCGGGATTGGATCAGTATTGTAGAGGATATCTCAGAGATGGAAAAAATAACACTCAACATTAGACTGATGGGAGGTAAATACGACAGACTATGGAGGAAGTGGAAAACATTCAGAAGTGACACAAATGAAATAACATAATAGGTTTTCTTTTTTTTTTTTTCTGCAATGTGATAAATGGAGAAAGATATGTAAACTCCAGACTCTATGTTTGTTTATATGTATGTCTGTTTGTTATTTTCTTTACTGTATGTCCACAATGTCAAAATAACCTATAAAAATCAAAGTAAAAAAAAAAAAAAAAAGAATAACACAAAAATAGAATAGCTTGTGATTAAAATTACAACATTAAGCTTTAAATCTGCAGTTTATCAAGCATCACTGAGCAGTCCTTACCTTTAAACCTAACCTGTCATCTTCCTCTCCTGTCCTGTCTTTTCTCACATCATTCTCCAACTCAGAGATTTTTCCTTTTTGTGCTTGTTGTGGTTTGCAGGACTAAGAATTCATCTTAATTACAGAGTCATAACGCCAAACATAACAATAAAATCCATAGACTCTAACCATACCACTGAGATTTTCACATTCAATCGCCCTGGTATTTCTTACTGTTGTCCAAGTGGTTGGCCAATTTTGCTATAGCTCAACCTAGTTTGTTTTGGAAACACCATATGGATTTTTCTAAAAGATTAACATGCTGGCACAATCCTAACAGATGGTAATCACCATTGTAGCTGCTGTTTTGCAATACAACTCAGTGGCACTTTCAAATTGACATCTGGCTCCATCATTTAGTTCTATACACAAGTGGCAGAGAAGGAAAAAAACAAGTCAGCGGTCACTTTTAAGGTCTATGTTGACCATGTCGAAGGCAAAGTGTCCACTTAATCAAACACTTTCCCCTCCAAAAGCCTCTCTCCCCTCATCTTCTTAAGGTGCATTTAAGGAATTAGAATATCCTTCATGATGGCGGAGGGGGAACAGTTTCTTGATCGCACGATGCGAAGCAGTGCAAGTTAGCATAATGAAAAGTGCCCAGTATATTTCTTTGCCTCACTTTTCTCCACTGTTCCTGTTTTCCCTGCTTGTGCTCTGTTAAGAAGGTATAGCGGGTCATCTACCAATTGGATGGTTAGTGATTCAGTCCCCGGCTCCTTTAGTCTACATGCCAAAGTACCCTTGTGCAAGATACTGACCCTCCAAATAGCCCAAAATGCATTCATTATTCAGTGTGAGTGTGTGAAGTTTAAAAAGGCAACAGCACAGAAAAAGGCACATGTGGGAACGAGGCGTGTACCGTAGTAAGAAGGCACTCAAATAGAGTCGATAAGCACTCAACCAATTTGAAGTTTTCAGTCCTTGCATTTTGGACTAATAATTTCACATGATTCATTAATTTACTTTTTGGTTCCAGCTTTTGTTAGTAAAGCTCCCCTTTCACTGTGCTTGGATTAAATTAAGACGGTACTGATGATTGATGTGCATAGTGTTTGTACTCAGGACTATACAGCCACTAAATGGCCTAAAGAGCATGAACATGGGCACCTTACACTATAATGAAATCGTTATCTCTGTATCAAGTCTATTTTTTCTGCCCGGTAACAAATTAATAAAGGCGAGAAATTTTCTATTACCGTTAAAACTTTTCAAATTACTGCTTTCATTTTCAGACTGACAGTGTCCCTCTCTAGATGATATCAAAATGAGCTGCTCAGATACAATTAGTCATAATTAGATTATCTGCAGAAAAGATTATGCTCATTTGCTAGAGAGCCAGAGCGTGATGAGATCACTTTCGAATTAACTTTTGAGTAATTGGGTCCATATTACCATAAATGCACATATAAATGCATATAAGCTTCAATATGTTGCTGTTTATTTGTTAAATGTGACGCAGAATAGCGGCAATAGAGGATGCTGTGAAACTGAGTGTGACTGTAAGAGAGAGACAGCTACGAATAATGGTTGTTCAGTGTGTCGGCAGAGGTGAAGTGCCCTGTCAGTGCCCGTGACGAGTCCTTATTCTGTGCACAACAACTGGGATGAAGCACGGCGACCGCGCTTAGCACACCGCAACAGCCGCTGTCAGGCCGCCGCCAGTCAGCCTGCTGGGTCAGTGGAGTCTGTGAAATCCAAACTCAGCCAGGTTTCCCAGACAGCCGATAATTAATAATTAGATCCCAAAACAAATGATTTCTTCAGTCAGCATCCATTATTGTGGAGGGTTTGTGAGTGTTTGGACGTCAGCAGAGTGTGTCTGATCATGCATGGAGCATAATTACCATCGAGGGAAAACAACCGCTTGTTTTCATTCTGTCCACCTTCTAACCTTCAAAACCCAGAAGACAAGCACCTACAAGTATTAGCATATTTATATTATGAATCTTAATTTTCCATTAATAAAGAGGTTTAAGTGAGTCTATTTTTTTCATATGGTGGCACAGCAGTTTTTGCCCAATTTACAAATTCACATTATATTATTAGTACGTAATTAATAATTCAGTCATGACCATATCACTTTTTCCATGTTGCTGAGAAGCCTAAACTTTTTTAAAAATTTTAAATTAAATTTTTTTTAAATTCATATATATATATATATATATATATATATACGTGTGTGTGTGTGTGTGTTATGGAATGCCCTTTAGGAAAATATTATATATATATTCCAACCAAAGTCTGAATATATAGAATGATCTTCTGAATATATAGAATGAAACTTGAATATATAGAATGATCTTCTGATCTTCTATAGAATGAAGCTTGACGTCACGGAGGCGCTTGCGCCATCTAGTGTTTTCCTTGTTTGTACCTGCGAGGAATGGCACTATGAGCAGGTCCGCACGGAATTTTGTGGCTCAAATTCTAAGGAATGAGGAGCTAATTAACACCCTGGCAAATGCATGTTCTGGCCAACCTAATATTTGTACTAGTGTACCGCATCGTACTACTGATGAAGAAATTTATTCACTTTTTCATCGTGGAAGACCAAATGCAGTGAACCTCTCCGGTCAGATAACCCCTGGTTATCCAGCTAACGTTATGGAGAATGTGCCTTCCACATCACAGGAGTGCCCCACAACAGGTCCCATCTACAATCTTAGACCTTTTACTCGAAAGGGCCCAAGGCAGAAGAGGTAAGACCAGAACTAAATGCACTGAAATTACTAGTGGAAGGTTAGTAATAGCCCGTAGGTTTCAATTGCTCGACGAAGCTAAGTAAACAAAAATATCACAAAAAAACAAACCAAAAAAACTGTGCGACAGACTGACAGCGTGTGGACGTGGAGACTAAACTGTGCACAACAGTTAATTTGTTTAATTGTGGAAACATGCGATTTCTATAATATTTCACGTCCCGTAAGCTTAATCTGCAAACATTGTGTAAAAGCAAAGCACATCAGTTGTTACAATACATAGTTGTTGGCAGTATATAATTTAATGAAACTTTTTTTAAAGCAACAAAAAGTACTCCGTGAATTGAAGACATTTGTTTATGTGATTGTTAAGTTTCTCCACCCACCCATCCCACTATCTTCCATCATCTATCCATCCATCCATTCATCCATCCATTCTCTTCCACTTATCCAATTCAGGATTCCAAGAGCCTATCCTAGCTACCATGGGGCTAGAGGGTGTTTATTAATGCAGATTAGACATGTGTACAGCATGGTGTATTTTTTTAATTAAATGTACTTCATTGATCAGAGAAGTGTGAGTATATTACATGCAGAAATGTTTAATTTGCCTTTATCCTCCATTAGGTTTCCAGCACAGCTAAGCAGGTCACATTCTGTGGCTCAGTCTTTCACCAAAGAAGTGATTCTCTTGCCAGACCATCTAACTACACATGTGCCAAGGCGTAACAAAAAAGCTTGGCTTTTTGAAAATGGACATATAAAATCTGCACTGGAGTTTAGCTGTGACTGGGACTCAGACAAAGTAATGCAGGCAATAAGGACTGCCTTCCAGCCAGTTCTTGAAGGATGCAGGTAAGCATTAGATCCTTTTTTATAAAAAATAAATAAATTTTTTGTTACTTAGATTATTATACTATTAAAGGTCAACTCTGGGTATTTCCAAAAAGGATCTGGGAGCACCGATCGGATGACTGGATTGATATCTTTTAGAGTTAACAAAAATTAAGCCTTTTAATGTATTGTATTGTATTGTAGTCTGTTAGCCTTAACAAAAATTTCATATACACTATGTTTTCTTCCTCCCCTAGGCTACAGATTTTGCTGGCATGCCACACCAAACTAGTTGAGCCATCACTCACTTCCAAACAGACTTTGAATGGAGACCTTGTGAAAAAACTGTTTCATCAGAAGTCAATTTATGTCAGACCTGACAAGGTCATCTTATGTGAGGACAATGAATCAGTAAGTAATCCTGATCATTTCAGCAAATGTATGTATGTTCATAAAATGAGAGTGAAAAAGGCAAAGATGGATTTTAAACTCCCTTAAACATTGTCACTTGTATTATGTTTTAATACATAATACATAAACATATTACTAATATTTATTATGACATTTTGTTGTCAGTAAAATGAAATGTATTCTCTGTTTTAATTTACAGACATATTCTGATGGCGAGAGTAGCCATACAAGCAGGCAGGATTTCACAGAAACGTTGAATTCTGACAAATGCGGTAAATATTCCTATCTAAAAGTCGCTCCAAATAAACTGTAAATTAAGTTGGTTCAGTGTCTGTTACTTAGTCATCTTAGCCATTGTGTCTTTAGTTAAGTGTCAAGTCTTTGTTAAAATCATATTTAAATTTAGTTTAATATTTTGAGCAGGAAGAAATGTACCCCTAAATACATGAAAAGCAAAAGCTATATATGTGATGAGATGTTATTCAAAAGTTAAACTCCTGTTCTTTGTGTTCTCACAGTTGAAATTTCTAAAGAAGTTCCCTCAGCCATTCCCATTGTTAACGCACAGTCCATGTCTGTTGATGATGAGGTCATCTGGTGCGTTGCAACCCAAGATGTTTGTACTGTTGAATCTTCCATCTCTGCTGACACCCTCACAATGTCCACCAATCCTGCTGTCGTTGCTACTGATGAGGATGAGCCTTACTCCAGTGGAACATCTGCCTTTGTCAGTTACAACACACCTGGCTTATCAGCGGGTTCTTCTGCCAGTGTTACTGGTGACACACGTGTCTTCTCTAGTAACACCTCCAGTGTGTCCAATGGACCTACCCAGCCAAGTTTATCCAGCACATCCTACAGGTATGTGTTTTGTACATGTTTGTATCTTTTAATCTTTTGAGCTATATTGTGCAAAAGTCATGAGCCACCCCTGCTTTCTTTGTATTTTGCTGGAAAAATAGGAAAGAAGCACAGTGATTTACTGAAGTCTACAAAATTCTGTCCAGAAACAGACATGGAAGCGCATTATATTAGAGTATTATATTAGAGTATATATATCTAATATATATATATATATATATATATATATATATATATATATATATATATATTAGACATGGGTTGCATCCTTCTCCCATATGCTCTTCCGGTATTGCTCCGTCTCCAGCCTTGGTGGTGCTGTTCTCTTATTGTTCCCTTGCCACTGAGAGTACACCTTTGCTGGTTCTGTGGAGAACAGCTGGTTTATTCTCCTGCCTTTGATCTCTCTGGTGTACCTCCTCAAGCGGCTGGCCAAGGCTGTGAGTCTTTGCTTGGCAGTTTCCAAGGCCTCAGGTATGGACAGCTTGCTGTATTTCTTAGGCACCTTATTTGTCGCACCTTTCTGCAACTCTGTTAGTTGGCTAACCTCCCTCCGTGCTACTTTGATCTTGCCCTCTAGCCTCCTTCTCCATGGAGGGTACTGCCCCTTGTCGCTGTTCAACTTGTAGCCAAGCATCTCACTGATCACTGCTGCCGTATTGTAGATCAGCTTGTTAGTGTCGGTAATCGTGGTTGTAGGTATTGCCCGTAGTGCTGCATTAATTAAGTGCAGTTAATTAACTGCATTAATTAAGTGCAGTTAATATATATATATATATATATATATATATATATATATATATATATATATATATATATGTGTGTGTTGGGAAGGTTACTTTTAAAATGTATTCCATTACAGAATACAGAATACATGCCCCAAAATGTATTCTGTAACGTATTCCGTTACGTTACTCAATGACAGTAACGTATTCTGAATACTTTGGATTACTTAATATATTATCGTGCTTTTTACAACAGCGTGAATGTACCATTGCTGTGTGATTTATTACTATTACTGAAGGTCCGCGACTCCGAACTGTAGTAAAGGGACCTCTGACTAATACGGCGGGGTCCCTGTCGGCTCGTATCCGAAAACTAGCTTTACTTTGTTGTGTGGGTCAACTTTGCCTGTGAGAGACAGAGAGAGGCGTTGAAAGGCTGCTCCAACGGAACTTATTTTTTTCGGAGGAAAACACGAACACGGTGTACAGTCGAGTCTTAATAGCTTACTTACAACTGGGCTCGTCAGGCACTCTTCTTGGCTGCAGTGGTTATTATTATATTTACATGCTTCCAGCTCCCGTTTTTCCTCGATAACAACTCGTACCTTTCCACTCCCCTTTTTCTCCCTCCTCGCGCTCACAGACCCATAACGTGTATGGCAGTCCATTCTCCCTGCAGCACGAACTACACTGGCCATGATGCTACATTCTTTAGAGCTATGCTTGTAGCATTCTGCCTGTTAGCTTAGCACAACAACAAAGAAAAGGCGCTCTCTCACCCAGGAAACACACAATCGCAGAGAGAGAGAGAGAGCGTCGCCCTGTAACCATGGCAACCGTAAGCTGCCGCCTGGAACAACAGAACGTAGCTGTCAAACAAAACCCAAACAGTCCTGACCCGCGACAAAATGAAACAGGAAAGTACCGCAGTGTAATCCATTTATTTCAACAAAGTAAAGTATTCTGAATACCACCTTTTTAAACGGTAACTGTAACGGAATACAGTTACTCATATTTTGTATTTTAAATACGTAACGGCGGTACATGTATTCCGTTACTCCCCAACACTGTGTATATATATATATATATATATATATATATATATATATATATATATATATATATATATATATATATATATATATATATATATATATATATATATATACATACATATATATATATGTTTACCCCACAAATGTTCAGTTTTTTAACTTACTGATTTGCCATGTTTGTTTGTTTTTTGCTTTGGTTGTTTTAAGTAGTTCATTTAAAGTTATTGTTGCAGTGTCAGTCCTATTTTTGATTTAATGATTTGTTAAATAAACTATTGAAATTAACCTGTTAGTTTAATATTCCTACATTTCCTGGGGTACAGTTCCCCAGGTGACACTGTATGTGTCTTTTTTCCAACTTTTTAGAGTACTGCCACAACCACATGTAAACATGTGGTGTGAGAGGGTTAAAACTCAGTCATTTTTATAACTAAATAGATTAATATATTGCACTGCAGTACTATAACGCTGTTTATATTACAGAACAACTATAATGTACAGCTTAGATCACTGCTGATATTGTTTTGAGGCATTTGAATGTCTAAATAAAAAATTTGACATTTTGTGCCTATCGCAGTTCTTTTGATAGTATCAGTGATTAAATAAAAACTATTCAGATTAGAAAATGCATCAGTGTGACAGCACTGTTGCCACAAGAAGAATGCAGCTCTAGTGACCTTATTCCCTAAACATAGCTGCGAAATTAATATAAGAGTGATGTCGTACTTCAGGTAATCATTTTGTCACACTCTGATAACCACAGAGGAAGGGTGGCTCAGCTGTGCAATGAAAGTGCTGAATTTGGTTAATCTATTCTTCACTGTTTTTGTATCAAGCAGAGTTTGAAGCAGTCACCTCTCATAAACACCTTGCCTATCAAGGGGGTGGAGAAGGTAAGTCGTGCTTCACTGTCCAGACTTTCCTCTGCCCTCAAATGAGGATATTGCAGTTAATAAACATGCTGTTTCCCTAACAACGTTTCTGTAATAGGGGGTGCATTGCTGTAGTACAGAGCCTGAGCGCATTAAAGGCACAGGAATCAGGATCAAACTAACTTTGTTGTTCATTATCTTTGCTAACCAGATGCCCCCTACAGCAAGCAGCTTTGATGTCAGCTAATTATAATCATATAATCAATCATGTGATTCACGTTTTCAGAATACCGTTTATTTCTCAAATTTTCCTACATAAATTTACACACATGAAGTCAAGAGAAAAAATGTTAAAGTAACAAAAGTCATAATTTCTAATTAATGCACACATTTTGCAAATTGCTCATTTATTTTATTTGGCTTCTGTCTTTGTAAAGTACTGCTATGGAAGTGTTGTGAGCAGCCTGATCACATTCATTTCCTTAACATTGCAGTACTTGTGATTATTTATAGCTCAGTGGGCTTTGGTTTTTGACAAAAGTAAAGGCTATACCATCCTCTGGGTGGCAATCTACTTCAGTTTGGGTAATTTAATTCAGATTGTGTTATTAACCTCTTAAGCCCCAAGAGGTTAATAACACAATCTGTTACATTTTGAGCTTCCTGCTCGAAAATGTAATGCCCAAATTTAATTTAATAATTCTCTGCAATTACAAACTCTGTCCTTACAATCTTGGTATCGAAATAAAGCTAACACTTGTGAGATTTCATCAGACGTGTAAGTATTGAAGCAGATATTACTGTGTCAAAGTTACTGAGACTGGAACACAGAAAAAGTAAGTAGATTTTATCCTCGCCTAATTTTTTATTTTTAGCATATAACCCTTTTAAAAATGTGCCTCAGTTCACATTTGATTCCAGAAATTCAGTAACCAATATATAAACATCATCTGTGCAAAGAGTTATGTTTCTAAAGTGAAACAGTGAAAAATTACAGGCCTGTCAATACATGAATATCCAGACGTTGTACAAAAATGTCCAATTTTGGCACACAATTGGACATCATACCAGTTGAATTTTTTTAGGTATTAAAGAGAATCAGAATCAGAATACTTTATTGATCCCTAGGGGAAATTATTTTTCGTTACAGTGCTCCATTATAAACAAACATTAACAAAGACAGATAATATGCTAACTAAGAATAGCACAATATATACAGGCATATATATACATAAAAGTTACTTATTAATAAGTAGCTGAAAAAGAATATGTGCAAGAAGGGTGCAGCTGTTGCAGTAAACAGTGTGTTAAGTGGATGAGCTGTACAGGGAGATGGCCACAGGCAGGAATGATTTCCTGTGTCGTTCAGTGGTGCTTTTCGGTAATCTGTCTCTCACTGAACGCGCTCCTGTGACTGACCAGCATGTCATGGAGTGGGTGCTGGTCAGTCACAGAAGCAGAAATTAATTAATTTTATTAATAGGCCTAAAAATGCTTTTTATTAAATATATTTTTTGAAGAATTAACCACACAATTACATGGCAATGGCCCTTTTCTGCCGTGCGCATGGAGAATTTAATTGGTCTCTGGCCCTTTAAAATCAGAGGGGCTGTAACTTTGGTTTCTTTTGGTCAATTTGCGTGATGACACCTGAAACTTGGTGTGTGGAGTCAGTGATAGCTCTGGAAGCTCACCAGCCTGTCTTTAGCCGGTGTTCTGGGAATCCATCCTACCTGACAAACCATCCTACCCATTGTTTCTATGCATGCGCACAAGGCAAGGCAAGGCAAGGCAAGTTTATTTGTATAGCACAATTCAACAACAAGGTGATTCAAAGTGCTTTACAGAGACATTAGAAACAAGAACAAATAAAAAGCATGATTTAAAATTGAATAAAACAAGCAAATAAACTAACTAACTAATTAACAAACAAACAAACAACAGTATATAAAATCAAAACAGATAAAATCAGAACAGTAGATAAAATCAGTAGTTAAATGTAAGTTTTGAAATTTAAGCTTAAAGTGTGGATTTGGTGCTTTATTCAAATGCAGCTGAGAACAGGTGAGTCTTCAACCTGGATTTAAATAAACTGAGTGTTTCAGCTGATCTGAGGCTTTCTGGGAGTTTGTTCCAGATATAAGGAGCATAAAAGCTGAATGCAGCTTCTCCGTGTCTGGTTCTGACTCTGGGAACTGATAAAAGACCGGATCCAGATGACCTGAGGGATCTGGATGGTTCATACTGGGTCAGGAGGTCATTGATGTATTTTGGTCCTAAATCATTCAGAGCTTTATAGGCCAGCATCAGAACTTTAAAGTCTATCCTCTGACGGACAGGCAGCCAGTGTAAGGACCTCAGAGCTGGACTGATGTGGTCCACTTTTTTGGTCTTAGTGAGGACTCGAGCAGCAGAGTTCTGAATGAGCTGTAGTTGTCTGACTGATTTTTTAGGTAGACCTGTAAAGATGCTGTTACAGTAATCAAGCCTACTAAAGATGAATGCATGGACTAGTTTTTCCAGGTCCTGTTGAGACATCAGATCTTTTATCCTTGATATATTCTTGAGGTGATAGTAAGCTGACTTTGTTATTGTCTTAATGTGTTTTTCTAAGTTTAGGTCTGCATCCATCACTACACCCAAATTTCTCGCCTGGTTTGTGGTTTTTAGATGTATAGATTGAAGTTCTCTGGTGACCTGTAATCGTTTTTCTTTGGCGCCAAAGACTATTACCTCAGTTTTGTTTTTGTTTAGCTGGAGAAAATTGTGGCACAACCAGTCATTGATTTCCTCAATGCATTTACCAAGAGCCTGTACAGGGCCTCGGTCTCCTGGTGACATTGTGATATATATTTGTGTGTCATCTGCATAGCTGTGATAGTTTATTTTGTTGTTGTTTATAATCTGTGCCAGTGGGAGCATGTAGATGTTAAACAGAAGGGGTCCCAAGATGGAACCTTGGGGAACTCCACATGTGATACTTGTCTGCTCAGATGTGAAGTTACCTATTGATACAAAGTATTTCCTGTTTTCTACGTATGTTTTGAACCAGTTTAGTACAGTTCCTGAAAGACCTGTCCAGTTCTCCAGTCGTTTGAGTAATATGTTGTGGTCAACTGTATCAAATGCTGCACTGAGATCCAGTAAAACTAGGACTGACATTTTTCCACTGTCTGTATTCAGACATATGTCATTAAACACTTTGGTCAGAGCGGTTTCAGTGCTGTGGTTCTGTCTAAAACCTGACTGGAAGGCATCGTAGCAATTATTCTGTTTTAAGAAGTAACTGAGCTGTTGGGAAACTGCTTTTTCAATGATCTTACTTAAAAACGGGAGATTTGAGATTGGCCTGTAGTTGTTCATTTGTGTCTTGTCAAGATTGTCCTTTTTCAGTATAGGTTTGATTACAGCAGTTTTTAGTGATTCTGGAAACACACCTGATAATAAAGAAAAGTTGACGATCTGTAACAGGTCTGACTCTAAAGTCTTTGAGACCTTTTTGAAAAAACTTGTTGGCAGGACATCTAAACAGCAGGAGGAGGAGTTCAGTTGACCTAAGATGTCCTCCAGGTCTTTGCTGTTAATAGGTTGAAACTGTTTCATGGTGTTTAAACAGTTTTTTGGTGGACACAGTACATATCCTGGATCTGCTGTTGATGTACCAATTGCTTGTCTAATTTTTTGGATTTTTTCAGTGAAGAATTTGGCAAAGTCATTGCAGGCCATGGTCGAATGAAGTTCAGCTGCCACTGACACAGGAGGGTTTGTTAGCCTGTCAACTGTAGAAAATAAGACCCGAGCATTATGGCTGTTTTTAGTGATGATGTCAGAGAAGTAGGACCTCCTTGCATTCCTCAGTTGTAAATTATAATTGTGAAGTTTCTCTTTATAAATGTCATAATGAACCTGGAGGTTTGTTTTTCTCCATCTGCGCTCAGCTTTCCTACACTCTCTTTTTTCATTTTTCACCAGTGTGGAGTTTCTCCATGGAGACTTTTTCCTTCCAGAGATAACCTTCACCTTAATGGGAGCAATAGTGTCCATTACATTTAACATGTTAGCATTGAAGCTATTGACGAGCTCATTGACTGACCCTCTGGGCAGGTCAGGTGTTAATGGGAAGACCTGGTTAAAAATTGCACTACTGTGTTCAGTTATACACCGTTTTGTGATCACTGTTGTTGATATATTTGTGTGGGCTGAGATTTTACTTTCAAAGAAAACACAGTAATGATCAGACAGGCCCACATCAGACACAGTAACCTTTGAAATGCTCAGGCCTTTGGAGATCAGTAGGTCAAGAGTGTGTCCTCTATTATGTGTGGCCTCTGTTACATGCTGAGTCAGCCCAAAGTTGCCCAGAGTGTCACTCAGGTCTTTAGTCCCTTTGTCCTGAGGGTTGTCCACATGAATGTTAAAATCCCCAACAATAATTACACAGTCAAAATCAACACAGATCACAGACAGCAGTTCACTGAGGTCATTAAAAAAGTCTGTGCAGTATTTGGGAGGCCTGTAAACATTAAGAAACACAACTTTGGATGGGGCCTTCAGCTGTAAAGCCACATATTCAAAAGACTGAAAACTTCCAGGAGATAGCTGCTTACATTGAAATGATTCATTAAATAAGACAGCAACCCCTCCTCCTCTCCTGCTCGCCCTGACCTCACTGATAAAACTGTAGTTAGGAGGGGTCGTCTCGATGAGAACAGCTCCACTGTTACTTTGGTCCAACCAAGTTTCAGTTAAAAACATAAAATCAAGGCTGTGCTCAGTGATTAAATCATTAATTAAAAATGTTTTCCCAGCTAGAGATCTAATGTTTAATAAAGCCAACTTAAGTGTTTTAGAGGTATTACTTGTCCCCTCATGTTTGGGAGCAGTCTGTGGCACACAAGGTATGTTTACTATGTTTAAAGATCTTTTAGAGTGCAGCTCTCTGTGTTTTGACCAGGCCACATGTCTCCTGTCACCTAAAAGTACAGAAATTTTAAAACCTTCTAGTAAACAGGGTCCCAGCTTCTCCTGGGAAAAGTCATCACTGCCATAATCCTCACAGCCCGGACCCTTCACATATCACATATCAGACTGCGGAGACAGGGCATGAAGAGGAACTAAGGGGGGCGAGGCTGGGCAATGTGACTTCGATTGCTCTGTTGAGGGTGGGGCTCGATGGTGAACCTTTGGCCGCTCTGGTGGGGGGTTTATGGGGGACAAAAAGGGATTGGGACGGGGGGTAGATCTGAGCCCAGCATTGACCCGCTCTATCATCTCCTCAGTGAATTTCAGGTGTGGGGAGGAGGGAGAAAGGGAGGGGGAGGAGGGTGATGGCCTGTCAAGGGTTTGGGGGACTGGGGAAGGTCGTGGTCCCTTGTCCTGGTCGTTGGTGTTGTTGAGAGAGTTGGAGGCAAATAGGGACCCCTCTTCTTGCCTTAGATGTCTCTCCTTTCTGAGGCTCTTCCTCAGATGCCATGGATGTCTCTCCTTTCTGAGGCTCTTCCCGAGTGGGGGCAAATGGAGCTCCTCCTCAAGGTTTCTGCTGGGCTTTGTCTGTTCTTGGAGTACTGTTTGTTCCTCTTTATGAGATAACTCCTCGTTTATCTCAGCCTTGGCACCAAGCACGGATGGATGACGTATGGAATAAAACAAGTTGGAGGTGAACAGTTTCACCCCTGACTTGTTAAAATTAAATCCATTTGCTTTGAACAGATGCCTGCGTTCCCAAAAAATATTAAAGTTGTCGATAAAATGCACTGAGTGGTCAGCACATGCTGATATAAGCCATTTATTCAGTGTAAACAACCTGCTGAATCTCTCGTCTCCTCCTCTGACCGGCGGTACAGGTCCGCTGATGAATACAGCTGCATTCAGAGAGTTTACAGTATTTAATAATCCAGTAAAGTCCCGTTTCAGAACCTCCGACTGTTGTTTGGACACATCGTTTGACCCTGTATGCAGAACAATGTTTGTCACAGTTGGATATTCATCTGCAATTTGAAGAATTCTCTCCTTCAGGTTGTTGACCATATCGTTAGGAAAGCAAAAGAAATTCAGCGGCGAATCTTCCTACCTTTGTGAATATAAGCTAAAAAACATACTCTGACGGGTAAAATTAAGTGCCAAACCATCCTACCTTTGTAAATGTGACGTACAAGCATACTTTAACAGCTAAAATTAAGTGGCGAACCATCCTACCTTTCTGAATATGAGCTAGAAGCATAATTTTACAGCTAGAATTCAGTGGCAAATCATCTTACCTTTGTTAATAAGAGCTAGAAACATACTCTGACGGGTAAAATTACGTGCCAAACCATGCTACCTTTGTGAATGTGACCTACAAGCATACTTTAACGGGTAAAATGAAGTGGCAAACCATCCTGGCTTTATGAATGTGAGCTACAAGCATACTCTGATGAGCAAAGTTAAGTGGCACGAAGTCTGGAGAATTTCTGGTTTGGTTTTGTTTGTTTAGCGGTCTCCTGCGCATTTACGTAACAGCTCGTTTAAGGGAGGGAAGACGATATCACATAATTTATTTGAGATATTGACACTATATTCACTTAACAACTCAGTAGCTTTTCATGGGAATAGCAATCTAGTTGTCAGAGACCATCAACAAATAATAAAGTCAAGCTAGCAGCTGTAGCAATAATACCTTTATCCAGCGGTCTCTTAGGAATATAATTCTGAAACCTGCCATGAATCATTTCGGTTATTATTGCAGATTTTAAGTTGAGAGTAAATTATAGCACGAGCTTAGAAAATAATGTTGTGAAAAATAAATCAAATATAAAATTGATCACAAACCGTCCCAAGAGAAAATCCAAGCATACTCTGCATTGTCTTGTTAGGATTTATTGACCTTGTTCAGTTAAACGCTACAAAAAAAAACTGGTTTTGTGACTCATGTCACTGATTCAGTTATTTAGTTTTGACTATGTAAAGCACCACACTGGATTTTAAATCAAACAAACACTAAATGATTAAAAAGCATGCTTGGACCTTTAATTCAAGGTATTTCACAGGTAATCTGTCATGAGTCATTTGGACAAATGTGTTGTTCTAGATTGCAACAGGAGAAAGTATATTATGGCATGAACTTATAAAAATACTTTTGTGGCAATTAACTAACATCTGATTCTCTAAGAGGCAATCGAAACAAAATCCACAAAGCCTTCATACAATTTATTGACCTTGTTGAGATAAGCTATACATGAAACCTGGTTTTGTGATTCCTATCAGTCTACAGTGCAGGTCACTGAAACACTTATGGCCTGTCTTATTGTAGCCTGACCAAATGATTCTGAAGGCAGGTGAAAGATTAAATAGTCATTCAGTCAAATGTCATTACTGACCTTCAACACCCACATATAGATTTACAATGTTCATCAAGTAGAAGAGGGATCAATAGATAGATTCTCTCCAGAAACACTAAACTGAGTGACAAATTTCAAGGTCACGCTATTTTTATTGTATGTTACAAAGGACATACGAAGGACAAAACGAAAGTATTCTTAATGATGCTTCTCATCACACATGCTTTGTAATCATCGCTTCATTTTATTTTTTTTAATCAAAAAATGGGACAAAGGTAGGTGAGGTGAACTGATTCTTTGTTGTATTGAGCTGAGAAGTAAAGAAACAGCTTCAGAAAGGACAGGGAAAAAGGCTTAATTCCATCTGTCGTCCAATCAGGCGCCTCTGCTGTTTGCGTGCCGGTCTCATTTCCCGGTCACAAATTCAATCCAACCAGAGCCTCTGCCTCTCTCGGGCACAGGCAGCTAGGTTGTTACTTTGAATATGTGTATTTTTTCTCATTTTAAGGAAGTCACCAGGTTCAAATTGATTCTCTGATACAAATACTTTGGAAAACAGACGGGGAATGAACCATCAACAAGTATGGTGGCTGGAGGTACTGTGTCACGGTCTGACTGGGGCAGACCGTATGTGTTGCAGAGGAGGACTCAAACGCAGACCAAAACGTGGTGTGGATTAACAAAACAAGCCGTTTATTGAGGTTAGCAACGAGGGTACAAAATAATAGGGCATCGGTGAAAACTAAACAATAACCTAAACTGGGTGAACTAATAACAAAACATGAAAAACCTTAACCATAGTGAACTGACATGGGTACCTGGAGATGAGACATGGATGAGCAGACGACCTGACAATGGCATGCAGAAAACAAAGGGCTTAAATACATACATGAGGTGATCAGGGGAGGTGGAGACACATGGGGGAAACAGCTGACAGACATAAACCTAATGACAGGACCAGGAGAGGAAAGCTAAATACAATAAACAAAGAACACATGACATTGTCAGAATAAAACAGGAAATACTAAAACTAAAACATGACAACACAACTTAACAGACCTAATATGTGATGAATAAATACAAAACCCCAAAACATAGAAAACCCAGGAACAATAACTGCCTAAACTAAAGGCAGATAGGAAATAACACAAACTAAATCACATAACAAAATGAGACAAATACAAACATGAACTCAGAGCGCTGGGTCAGAGACCCAGCCTGTGACATACTGTGCTTTTTTTCGGTTGATTTTTTCCTGCTTCTCACAGAACGCAGTACTATATGCAAAATAGTGTTTTAGGTTTATTGAAAGCTTTACTCCTACTTTTGTCTAAAAAGTGTACAAGAAAACAAAATACACTGATGGTGACTTTCTAAGGTGATAATAAAGTTATTGTAAAAAAAAAGTCACCAGGTCTGCAATCAGCAATTATGTACCAACTCAAATAAATATTTTTTAAAATGTAGTTTATAGAATAGAAAAAACATATTTGGAAGTACAAAAAGAGTCTGGTGGGCTAGGGTTGCCAAATTTTATCTTTTACTACTGGGCGGCTAATATCACCAAATTATTGCACTGGAAATATGTTTATGAGAACAGCGAGGGTGAGGCTTGGGTAAAAATGGAACTGATGTCTAATCCACTTCCCCTCCTAACCTCATCCCTAGCTCTAAATCAAAAACAGAAAATAACAAATCCAGTTGTAAGAACATCTATTAAAATATGGCTTCAATTCAGAAGGCACTTCTGTTTGCAACAGGTTAGTAATTTTTTCCCTGTTGCTTTTAACCCTTTTTTTTGCCATCCATTTCAGATAAAGCATTCCAAATTTGGCATAATAATGGTTTGAAGTTTTTTTACAATTTATTTTCAGGAGAAACTTTTAACACCTTTGACGCTCTGATGAGAGATTACAATATACCAACCTCACATATGTTTAGATACCTGCAAATAAGAAGTTTTGCAAAAACATTGTTTCCTTCTTTCCCCTACCTACCTCCTAAAAATCAAGTGGATACCATTTTGGAAATGGATCCTTTTGGCAAAAGGAGAATCTCCGTCATATACAAACTGATACAGAGCTTAAGGCCTATTACTTGGGAAAAAACTAAAAATAATTGGGAAAAAGACATTGGGGTGGATTTATCTGATGATGAGTGGAGATCTTGTTTGAATCGTATACATACTTCCTCCCTTTGCATTCGCCATGGTTTAATTCAGTTTAAAATTCTTCATCGTCTTCATTATACAAGAGAAAGGCTTTCAAAAATTTTCCCAGAAGCCGATCCTGCCTGTCCCAGGTGTGGACATAATCCAGCAAATGAGGGTCACATGATGTGGTCTTGTCCGAACCTGGATAATTACTGGGGAAATATATTTAAAGCATTATCTCATATCAGTGCGCAGAATTTAGTGCTTGATTTCCGCATTGGCATTTTTGGAGTTATGCCATCTCAATACAAAATTAGTAAATCTCAGGAAAATGCCATAGCGTTTGCTACATTGCTTGCCCATAGACTTATTCTATTCCACTGGAAGTCTGATAAGGCTCCTTCATATGGTTAAAGGAGGTGCTTTGGAACGTGCGACTTGGAACCCATTTATTGACTATATAAAAGCGTATTTTCCAGATGTGTGACATACATTTTTTGTTTGTTTTGTTCTGTTTCTCTTTACATGAGCCTCGGGTGGGGAGGGAGGGGGGGTTTCTCTTTTTTTTTTTGTATAATGGCATTCATTATGTATTGTGACCATGATTTGTGAAAAAAAAATTTTTAAAATAGAAATTTAAAAAAAAATAAAATAAAATGTAGTTTAATCACAAGAAACAGCAATAAATTCATATCCAGTCATTATTTCTGACCCAGTTCTCACTCAGGCACAAACAAAACAAGGTAGTTTCATTGTTTTTTTTAAATTTTTTATATCATAAGTATTTATAGTCACTCATCAAATACCCTCAGATAACTGTATCCAAAAATTCTGCGCTGACAGTGTATTCCTTACTCAAAACTGAGTCTTAAATCATCAGCATGTTAAAAAACACTTCACTTTGTAGAAATTAATAATGTTAAATCCTAGCAGGATGGTGCTACGATGATGAAGGATCGTGATTGGGTATTAAGCTTTCAGAGGAAAGTGGAGGTCAAGTCTGCCTACTGTCCACTGTTGCTTAATGAGCTAGTATTGAGCAGCTTTCAACACCGCCAACTGAAAGATTCCTTTTCCATTTTCTTATTAGATCTATGATATCATTAAATGCATATACTGACAATATTTCAAATTATACTGGATACTACATATTTGTAAAATAAAATTATGATTTAATCTATTAGTATTTTGTATTCATATTGCAAAATAAGTTTTTGTATCTATTTCTGCCCCATTTGAGGTGCTGTAGCAAAGACTGTAAACTTGAAGGAAAAATAATAGTCACAGGGAAAACAAAGCCCTTTATCTAGCTTTCTTTTTCCACTGGAAAACAGAACTGTTTAATAAAAGTAAGGCTTAAAGGGAACCAGTCTAATCATCAATTGTACCGTTCTTTGGCCACTATTATGTGGTTAGCATTTCCTGCACATCATAAGCTCTAAACTAAAAAACTTGTCTGTTGCACTGTCTTTTTACAGTGAGAACAGTGACATTCTGTCATGAAATCCAGGAGATGGAAAGCAGACTGGGTTAACAAAAGGCCAGACATTTATTAAGGTGATGCAAAAGTCCAAACCACAATCGAAACCGTCACAGGGGTACATGGAGGAGAAACAATCTGGGAAGAATAACAGATGCTGTGACAAAGAGTGAGGGGAAGGCAGGACTATTTATGCCCATGGGGTAATCAGGGAAGTGGGGACAGCTGTGGAGAGCAAGACATGAATGCAAAGAATCAAGACATTCACAGGAAAGGAAGGAAGACTGACTACCATAATAAAACACGAACCAGCTTAAAGGATAACTCGTAAGCACAGAGACAAACTACACTGGCCTGAAGGAATACGGAGGAATCTAAACACCAATAAACCGCAGAAACCTTAAGCAACACTCAGTTACAAATCAACTGCATAATGGCACCAATACTAGTTACATACAAATAAACCATCAAGTAATAAAGAATGAAGAAAAACTATGAATACAGAATCGTACCCAATCACAAACTAGAACGCAAAACTCAAAGGAACTCACACCGCAACATGATGCAGAACGAACCTGGGAGAAGTTTGATTAATAAACCTAAGACTGATCTGCTCTGAAATACAGAAACCAAAGCTTTAAAAATATAACAAAGGAATCAAATTCACTGTGGAATAAAATGAAACACCTTCACTCAAACATCTAAACTATAATCAAAATACAGGAGGAACCTAAACCACAGACGGAGGGCCACATATGCAACCCACTTTGATCTTAAGTGGACCGGACTGGTGAAACTACATGAAAAATGTGCAAAATTACAGAAAAATGATATGAATGATAGTTCATAGACTTTGCATAGACTTTCCTGTAATTATAAATTATACAGTTTTTGGAATTTTTTATTTACTGTGGAATAATAATTAAAAAAAAAAAACAGGAACTTAACTGTTTTCCAGTCTTCTTAACTGGACTCAAATCTGGCCCACGGGCCTTATCTTTGTCACCCACCCTAAAAAGCAACTCTGTCTTCTAAATTCAAAATGTGGCAAAACCCAAATACTGAAAGTTGCAAATTTAAATCCAAAAAGCCCTAAAGGGATATATTATACAAATAAATTATCAGTGATCAGTTCTAGGCACTGATTCTTAATGACGAGTTCTAGGTATTATTAAGTAATTAAAGGATTTTTTTCCTCTATTATGCTTTGTTCAGACTGTGTTCTTAAGCTGATGGCACCATGACCTAGGTCATAACGGTGAACTTGTGTTATCTTTCTAAAGGTTGTTTCTCATAATCTAAAAAGGTTTTGTCATTTGTTGAATTCTCCCAATTCTTTCATCTTTGGGCTGAAGGAAGGACAACACTCGGTGTATAAATGCTCAATCAACAATCATTTTATTTCATACAATTCTCATTATTCCATACAACACTTTTGCGCATTAACCATCCGGAGGGGAGATGAGCGCGGGAGGGTGTCCGCCTGATCTCGACGTGTCTGAGCGTTGCTCACATTCTTATAGCTTCAGCCCCCCTCCAAAGTCATAAAACCTAAACATCCACATTCTTTCTCTCTTTCAGTGAGCCTAAGGCTACGTTCACACTGCAGGTCTTAATACTCAATTCCGATTTTTTGATCAAATCCGATTTTTTTTGTCTGCTCGTTCACACTACAAATGAAATGCGACAGCAAACGCGCTCTAGTGTGAATGCTCAAAGCGGCCCGCATGCGCAAAAGAAGATGTCACACACAACGCGCTCTGTTTAGACCCAGAGCAACAGTATTGTTTGACTGATGGCCCTTAATATAAAGACTTCGGACTTCACGTTTCCCAATTTTTGCTTTAAGTTATTTTGTTATTTACATAATAATGTAAATAACCTAATAATGATCCTTATTGCTGTTTTAGAGGAGCGGTGCTTCAAAGGATAGCTGCAGATTTCTGTCAGAATCTGCAGATTATACAGTACAAATAAAATGTTTACGTTGTCTTCCCAACAGTTTCACTGACATCTACGCTGGATGGCCAGGAAGCGTTCGCGATGTCTTCTCGGGCGCTTCTCTGGCGCTGATAATTGGCTTCAGTCTTGTGTCGGTGACGTAAAAGGCGGATTTAATGCGACTTGACCGTTCAAACAGCAGTCGCTTTCTAATACATCGGATATGTATCGGATTCAGTACCACATATGAAAGTGACCCAGATCGGATTTGAAAATATCGGATTTGCGCCGTTCACACTGTCATAGCATGATCGGATATGGGTCGCATAGGGTCAAAAAAATCGGATTTGATGCGCTTTCGCCTGCAGTGTGAACGTAGCCTAAGTTATGACCTTGGCTTCCTGTTCAGTATGTTCTGTTCTTTTCTAATCAGACAAATAAGGACATGATTCTCTGAAAACAATATTTCTTATAACAGCAGTAACATGCATCATAAAACAATATCATTCATTCACAATAAATCAGCAGTCTAATGTAATACAAATCAGTTTAATAAATGTAATAGTTATCACCTTCTTCTAGGTCAGGAGAATAATGCAAACTAAAACTACATAATGATTTCACAATCTTTAATTAGGGGTATAATGTGGCATAAGATAATATAATAATCTCACACATTGTAAATTCAGTAAAAACTTCTTTGTTTCATCCAGAAATGTTAATCAAATATGCATTTTCATTTTTTACCAGACAGTAAATAAAATAAGTAAATAAATAATAAATAATTTAATTTGAAAAAGCACACATTCTGCAGCAACAAGCGTAAATAGAAAATAGAAAAATGTGAAACTGTTAAATGATTGAATGAGTGGAACAGACTTCCCCAATATGACATTGTCTGCTTGGCAGTCCTGATATACTTCAGGAAAGATTGCCATGTCAAATGACTCAGCATGGTGTCTCCTGCTTGAGTAAGAGAGTGCATGGATGTGTGTGGGAGGGTGGAGGGAATCCATAAAGTGAGAGGGACAACAAAATCAGCTATTGATGTGGAACCTTGCCTTCCAGTTTTATTCAGGTGCAGTCAGTCTGTTAGAAGCTACTGAGCTGGGGGCAATTATTGATCACACTCAGTAATCAGTGACTGGAAATGATAAATTTAGGACTGTGAATGCAGAGATAGCTGTCATTAAATGTGACTTTATTACACCCAGGAAAAAAGGAGATTACGTTTGCCTCCTGCAAATGATTTGCAGTCTTTTTTAAGTTTTTTCTTTCTTTCTTTTTTTTTTTTTTAAAGTTTTTAAAATGTAATAATCAGTTTTATTATCACCGGCTTGTCAGCTCCATGCAGTGAGCTCAGTATGAATATGAATTGGGTGCAATTGAGTCTAGTACCAGTTGTCCTGTCCATCAGAACTGGATGCCCCAAACTTGTCAGTTCTTTTTACCACTGTTGGCATGTTTTTCCTGTTGCTGCACATTACATAACAATGAACTCAAACTACCAGTAGAGCTTTTGCACACTTGTCAAATCCAAGTATTTAAATGATAATAAAACAATCCTGTTAGCTAGAAACCTGAAAACTTGGGCTGATAAGAAGTATTGATAAAGTCTATCCATCCATTCTCTTCTGCTTATCCTTTTCAGGGTTGCGGGGGGCTGGAGCCTACCCCAGCTGTCTTAGGGCGAGAAGCAGGGTACACCCTGGACAGATCGCCAGCCTGTCGCAGGGCTAACACATAGACACAGACAACCATTCACACTCAGATTCACACCAATGGGCAATTTAGAGTTACCAATTAACCTATCCCCACTAATTGTATGTCGTTGGACTGTGGGAGGAAGCCAGAGTACCTGGAAAGAACCCAAGCAAACACGAGGAGAACATGCAAACTCCACACAGAAAGACCCCGGCCTGATGCTGGAATTAAACTCTTGCTGTGAGGCAATAGTGCTAACCACCATGCCACCGTGCATAATGTTTGCCATTCTCATCAACCTCACTCCAAATCCCAGTTCTGCTGCTTGGACTGCATGCTACTTGACCAGAACAAATAACAAGCAGACAAAGTTAGCAGACAGTGAAAGAGCGAAAAGTTAAATCTGAAAGACTAGAAAGAAAGGCTAACACGTATTAAGGTTGAATAAGTTCATTTAAATGAATCTTTCATTATTTCCAGTCATGGGATGGAGATACTTGCTCAGTATCATGAAAATAGGTACCCGATGGCCTGTGTCATCAGCGCATCCCCTATTCTTCTCATCCCTGTGATACATTCAAGGTGTAGATGTAAAAAAAAAAGTTGCCGTTAGCTAGCTACTTCAGCATCTAGCTAGCTACTTCAGCATCTAGCTAGCGTTACAGAACTGAAGTAAACATAAACTCAGTAAGGTAGGGTTTTGTTTTTTTAGTTTTTTAGGGTCATGTAATTTCAGTGATAACGTTTTAAGCGGTTTAACAAACAGACAAACAGTTTCTGTACAGCTTATTACAAAATGTGTCTGCTAGCTAAATGTACAGTATGCTAATGTGCCTCACTCAGAGATGGAGAAAGACTTAAGAAAGTGAGGAGAGTTTATTTTCAAAGGTAAGGACTGTTCAGCATGTGAAACGTCATGAAATGAAGGAGACGGGAAACTGGAAATTTAAGTCCTACTTAGTCTAACTCATTGTAGGTTTTTAAATACAATGTTGGGTCCACATATTGTGTGTTGTTATGTTTTTGTAAAATGTGTTGTAAAACAAATTCAAGGATACTAATTTTGTGGTATTTAGAGGTTGCATGAAAATACTGCAGAAGAAAGTGTGTTACAGCTTAATGCGGGCTAAAACAGTTAGCTTGCCGTGCTGTGGTTAAGTTTGCCTTATGCACTCTGTTGGATCGGATGTGGTCTTCATGCTCGATGTTAGGTCACATTAGGCATAGCAGGTAATGGTGCTGATTAAATTAACTACCTGAATTTCTACATTTCTACATTTTTTTTATATTTCTGCTGTTTTTCCACTTTCTTTTCTCTAACATATTATATGAAACTAAATCTAATATTCACCAACACTGACATAAGAGCTTGAACCTTAATTTCATATAACAAACCTCAAAATAAGCATGTATAAGGGAAGAAGGGAGCTTATACCTCAATAATGAAAGCACTGTTGTATGTATGTGGGCATACATGTTTTTATTGGTTTGCCTCTGTACACGACCACACCTCAGCTATAAATTTAACAAAAGCAGTATGAAAATGGAATTACATCCATTTTCATACACAGTCCCCCATTTTTTTTAACTCACCGAATTCTACCTTTTACACTTGCTTTATAGTGTCTAGGCTTTATACATCAGCCATGTAGCTTCTAACAAATTAATATGTGACTTTTTTCTAAGTAAATCTTTTCCCCCACATTGCACTGTTACATGTTCTGGTTCCCCCATGTGCCACATCCCACTTTAACCTCTGATAACAAGCCAAATTTAATACCAAATGAATCATGGAAGAAAAAACGTAAAGACAACAAACAGAAACATAGATAGATATGGGGATAAATGCAAGGGAGGGGACGTTTTTCTAACCACAACTCTTGAAGTAAGTGGCTGATGTTCAGAGGGTCCCTGAAGAGACGATGTGATTTAATCAATGAATGTGGGATCAACGACACTAACAAATGTTAACTGACTGATGTCAGGGTTACGCAGTTGTTCATTTGTCTTCCTAGATGTTCTCAGACATGCAGGTCACAGGACTTAAGTGGTGACCCCATGTTCTTTGAAAAGTAACCATGCACACCGAGGAAAGAAAAAGCAAGCATGCCTGTTCAGCTTCCGACATGCCGTTTTCAGCATCATTATCTCAGTGCATTTCTTGTAGAACAGAAAGAAAACATTTCCTCAGAATAATTCATGCAGTTGCATATACAGAAAATCCTGTTTTTCCTTCAATTTAGTAAAAATTCAATATTTTCTAAACCCACAGTATGGACAGTCCCAAGATTACAGACAGTGGGTCAGCATCATCTGTGGTCATAACCGTTTCTGGCAATTTCCTGAATTGTGGGTTGGAGTAAAATGCGGTGACAGTTTGGTCTCCAATCAGGGTTCATGGCAGAAGAATTAAAGTCGATAGTTGGGGGGTGAGGCAGGTGAGGTGACTCAAGGCTAAGGCCTGACCTTGGGGCTAAGCAGTGATCTTCTGTACGTGTCATCCTGGCATTACTGATATGACGTGTTGTTTGTGTGTCGTGTGCGATGTGTGAAAAACAGGTCATGGCACCTATTTTTCAACCTAGAAATCTCTTACTTGTCCAACTAATTCTCCAAAGTATCCAAAGTTTTTTTTATATACTATTACTATCAAATGAAAGAGCAACAAATACAAACATAATGGATAATGCAGTAATATTCAAACCCTCCAAAAAGAGACAGTCGATGTCTAAAAGTTAATAGGATTATTTATCTCTTTTCTACTCTGCGTAAATGTGCTCCCATATCCTGCAATTACATTTGACAGACTTCAGAAAGCCTCTTATCAAACTTTACGACATATTTGTATCCCAGTGACAAGGTTATAGGTGCTCCAGTGTCTTGGTATTAAATTTCACTCTCGTAAAAGCATTTGGGAATACAGATGACTTCTTTCTCTGTCAACCTGGGCCTGTGACTAATGCTGACTATAGCCTGACTATGCCTGGGTGTTTAGGATATCGGGCTGGATGCTGTGCATCCGTTAAATGAATGACAGGTTAGGAAATGGTATTTCCTGGATCATGTAATAAAAAGAAACATTGATAAAATATGCAGTCCAATGGTATCTGTATGCTTGTGAATCCATCTCTTGACAATATCTACATCTGATAGTGACTGAATCAGGATATCGATTGCCCTATAATATATGACGCCTCTGCCTAAGCCATTGATTACTGTCTCAGCTGGAACATACATCCATGGATAAAATATACGATCATCCACATATTAATTATACTTCCTCTTCTACCTCCTCCTCCTAGCAGTAAGTCATGTCACAGCCACAGGACATCACACAATGTCAATCAATAACATCAAACAGCTGCTTCTGAGGTCATTAATATTAACTAGACATTCTTTTACCAGACATAAAGTGAAGATTTACTCTTCCTAATATTCTTTTTTCTTACCTCTAACAAGAACTCTTTGTTGGAAGTGACACATCACAAATAGGTGCCAAATTCCACTTCTCTTAAACGGGTTGGGTGGTGCCGCTCATAAACTGCACCAGAAATGAACACCACGAGTTTTGTTTGGCAAGGCTGAGCAGGTAAAGTATTAAGTCACTAAATTTCCCCTTGGTGAATTTCATTTCCCTTGTCAGCATTGCAAACAAAATGACAGCTAAGCATCTCATATACCAACAGCAAACTGCAAACAGCAGCAATTTTTTAAAACATCCTTTAGATGGGTGCAGTTTTGATGCGGTGGCGTGTTGCTGACCGACCGTGATGCTGCCTTCATGGTCATTATAAACGTGTCTGGCCTCTATGCGTGTTAAAAAAAACTGTAAATGTTTAAAAATGACCTTTAATTGAACACGGCCGTCTGTAAGTTGAGGAAAAGCAAGTGGCAGGCAACTCCCAGGTTTACCAATTTAACAGAATATCCAGCTTCAACGCTAAAGTGATGAATATTACAAACAGATTGGCTATATCATTCACATGAAGAGTGATCCTGTCCCAGGTGATGAGGAGGGGTGGACTGTACATCAATCATGTCTCCGCCTGCTGCTGAAAAAGGATTTAGTCCCAAACTCAAGATGTCTGAGATAGGAGCTGGTCGGCAGTGTTTATGACTAGTGGCCACATATAAAACAGGTGGAGGTGGGAGGGTGGGATAATTGACATGTCACTCATGAGATAGTGCCTCATCTTCTTTCGCTCCTGTGAAGTTCAGAGATTTATGATGGAGTGATTCACAGGCATTTACAGGCCTGCCCGTCATGCCCCTACTTTACGGGAGATAGCCTCTCAGTAGTTTGCAGTCCTGAGAGATTGGAAGACGGGCATTACTCTGCACATGCAACAACAGGCAACATGCCCTTCTGTCCCTGAGACAGTGCCAGTCCTCAAAGAAGGTGCAAGGCTTTTCAGAAAGACACTCACCTCTATCTAAAATGCCATTTCAGTCTACCTTGTTAATGGCAATAAGACAACCCTCAAGTAGATGGGAAACTTTCCAAGCATGTACTCTGCCCTTTGACCTTTTGCTCTCGCTCTCTCTCACTAACAGTGTTTCATTAAGTAAGCATAAACAAGCGTCCTTTGCAATCACAACAGCACAGTTGTTTTAATGTGACGAGTAGTTTTTGGCAAGTGAGCGTCTGCTGACATTATGTCCTTGTTTGAGATGCAAAATAAATCCGTTATTGATTAATGGCAAGATTTATGGTTGCAAGCAACATTCTGCAGTCTGTTTAAGTGAGAAGTCCACTTGATCAGAGCTGTTATAACCTCCATGCCCGACAAATGTGGCATTCAGAATAATGGCTAGTCCTCAGTGTTGACTGCAGTCATAAAACCAATTGGGAAATGCCATTTAGCCATATGAGTGGAAAGTATGGCCTTTTTAATTGCCTTGAATATTACTCGGCACACACATCACAAATTTGAACTGTACTCTGCCAAACAACTTTGATTATTTAACTGCTGATTTGCTTGAAGTAGATAATATTCATCAAAGCCTTCCTTGTTGCCTCTTTTTTCATACATGGAAACAAGATATAAAGGTCACTGTTTACCCCTTAATGTATCTTCTTTGCGGGCTTAAACTTAAAATCTGTTTCCACTGACTGCCACAGGATCAGAAGACCCAGGCACAGGTGTCATCTCCTGGCGGTGGAAGCTACGTCCATCTTTTATACTGTTTATGGCTGTTGGTTCTGACCTATTCTGTCACCATAACTGAGCCATGGGCTATTAGGATTTCTTCTCAGGTTTTTATTTGACCCAGCTGTCATCCATGTACCTGATCCATTGGCTATGCTGGGCCAAAATCAAAACCCAAGAAGTAGAGGCTTTCCACTAACACATCTACTCTGTGGACAAACGCATCAAGTTCACCAGGGAGGATACAAAGGAAGCTGGACTGCTATTCCTGGATGGTGCTGTGCTCATTGAGGAGAACAGAACATTGCAGTTTACTGGAAATCCACAAACACACAGGCCAGTGCTTACTCTTTGACCCCTAACACTCACTTGGGGTTATCAGGACACATGATTTAGATACTTCTTACCTGCTATTAAGTTGTTTACATTAAATACTCCACAGCATTTATTCATGCTTTTCCCATATTTAATATGCTGGACTTCCCCTAAAGGCTCAGCGTTTTATATGGCACAGATCCCAACACTATACCCATAACACCTTGCTTAATTTATTCTTTACCAGACCTCAGAAACCAATTATTATCAATTTTAGTCAACATATCATTTCTTGTCTTATGGGTTATGCTGCTATTTCTTCTATTGACGATCCTTATTGATCAGTCAAGAACAACTGACCTTGTTTTAGAAGGAATACATAGGCTGCACAAATCAGATCCACTAATCCAAGGAAAAGAAGCATGCAGGTTTGAAAGAGGCTCTTTATCAGCAGCTTGTATTGATTTCAAGATGGTAGAATATTTGAAAAAATCATTTTGATAATTATGTATACAAGTAACTAGTCACTGTTTTTTTCTTGAATCTATATCCCCAAATGTATGTGAATATTCACTAGAAAAATAACACATAGTTGCAGAAAAAATATACATGAAGTACATTTTACTGGACCTAACTTTAAAAGCTACAGCTGATGAGACTGTGACCTGTCGTTGCATGTTATAAAGTTTTCAATTACAGCCTGCAGTATTACGCTATAACAAACAGTGACACAGCACTGAGAAAACAATTTCTGTTGCTCCCTCTGATTGTTATCATTTTATTTTTATTTTAACGCTCTTCCTCCACACCGCTCCTTATTTACATATCCATTAAGTACGGAAAGGACACCTTGCTAATGAGAAACTGAGCTTGCCATTTTCCATTTCACTGCTTGAGGTTAGATTTTAACTGGCTGAGTTTCACTAGAAATATATATACAGTGAATACATTTTTCTTGTGTTAAATTATTTTTTTAAGTCATGACTAAAATTCATTTTTTTTATTTGACTGTGAAAAATCTGCTCGTAGTTTACCTTACTCTAACACTGGTCTGTGTGAGTTTACTTTGCTGTCTCATATCTGTTGTTGGCAGGGCAGTGTTTTACAACCGTTAATTTCATTGATCTTGTTTTTGCATCTGCTGATTTGTACAAGATATAAAAGCAGAACACAAATAAAACTGCAGTCAACAGAACATTTAACTTTATCTCGGTACCAGTAAAGCACTGCTGTGCTCTGCAAAGCCTTCATATTGTTGTATGTGTGAGAGGCAATATAAATAATTCAATTTATATGAAATTAAATTCCCCATTAAGGGCAAATTAGTGACTCCTCTGTGGCACAGATGGTTGGTGTTCAGAGCACACTCTACTGTATGCCGCACCTGGGTACAATCAGAAATAAATACAGGAAAAGTGCAACAAATCCACAAAGAAGACTTTCTTTGGATGAGATGGGGAGGGGCTTGAGTGGGATTGATTGAGTTCATCTAACATGACAGTACGGTTGACATGATGTTTAGGTTACCATTTAAGGAAAACTGTGAGTGTCTCTGCTGTGAAATCCATTTTATGGACAGCCAAAAAAAGCAAGAACCACATTTCCCGTTTCCACAGGGATGCAGTCCATCACGTAGTTAAAGTATAATAAGCTTTACTTGTAGCTTACTTTTATTGACTGTTGCTGTGCACAAGGCCATTAATGTAAAAGACTGGATGGTAGCGCAGGTTGCTCCAAAACCTAAATGTATCATTCAGGTTTACAGGGGTCTTGGCATGTAATAAGTACTAATGCAGCCACATCCTGGATGCTAGGGTTTTACCAGTGTGCTGATAAAAAGGCAGATAATCATTGTCCTGCTTAGCTGTGATCATGTGCCATCCATGATTTCCAAGTAAAATTCAAATTTTGATTTCCCAGATGACAGGCAAGGGTTTTCCATGTTGCCTCAGTCCACCTTATACCTGGATCTTTTATACGAGTCTTCTTTGGATGATAACGTTTTAACTCTTTTATGAATATAGCAACAAACTGTAAATACTAAAAAGTCCTGCTGAGCCAATGGTCTTCTCTACACAACTGTGTCTGTTTTTGATGAATGCTGCCTCAGGGGCTGAAGATCACAGCCATCGAGTATTGTTTTTCAGCGTTATCCCTTGTGTACAGTGATATTTCCCATTACCCCAATCTTATAATGATAATTATGTATCCTGCATGATCAATTTCCCAAATTATTTCCAATTTTACATTAGGAAATGCTATTGTTTCCCCTCATGACTCAGACTCTCTGGGTGCTCTTTTTGTTACCCAGTCATGTTATCAAAGTAGCTAATTAGTTGTGAGAGGTTTGAGTGGGTGTCTGTTTGAATCTTTAACCTCCCCTGTTACAACATTTTTTTACATGTTTTGCCTGATGAAGGCCCCCCCCCCCCTAAAAAAAAGTCACAATCTGTAACAAAACACAACACAATAAAAATGCAAACTAAAATACAGTAAAAGTAGATGTAACTATGTAAAGTCAGGCTTAGTAAAATTAAATAAAGATTATTATACTGACTTAAAAGGAAGAGTCACAATGCTTCTGTCATATGGTTTCATTGTGATGGATGTTAAGGCGAATGCTATTCTGTATTTTTTGATTTTGTGAAAAGCAACATCTGAATGCTCAAAAGTCTTCCACTGCTTTCACCCAAAGTTTATAATGAATACATACTACCAACCAAGTACCCCAAAAATATATCTATATTTGAAAATAAAGTAAAATAAAGGTTCAGATAACGATCTATGGCAGATTTAAGCTATTTTTAAGTGCTCTACATCTGGGTAACTCTTCACAACCCAGTGCTCTGAGTTTCTGTTTCTTTTACATCAGTTCACACACAAAGTGTTAAAAGAGCGTCCTTTCTGGTTAGCGTCCAGTGACCCCAGTTAGATGGTTCGAGTGCTGAGAAATGAGATCAATATGGCTCAGACCACTCCACATGTTTTCCAGATGCCTGTTGGAACTGCAGCATGAGATTATAAATTAAAGGTGATTGTAATACCTTCAACGACATGTCTTACTGTGTTTGCAAGTTTGTGATCTTAATTCTTTATGAAGCCAGAGAGCCAACAGTAAAGTGGTTGGTGTAACAAGGTTGTGGTCTGAGTTACAGTTAAAAAGTGAAGATTGATTACTGCAGTGGACTTCAGCTCCTCGTCTAATCAGATGGCTATCAACACTGGCTCATTTCAGATGTACGGACAGTTGGATAGACCTTGCCAATGTGCTCTTCCACTGCAGAGAGGTAACACAAAGTGGCATCTTCACAGGGCACAGGAGAAATGTGAAATTACCCATACCACCTGCCCATGGTCTTTGCCACGCTAGCTTTCAAGATAATGAATTCCTGCAGGCAGTCTCATTGAAGGCAACGCCACTTTACCACACTGCACAGCTGCACCACTTCAGCAGCAGAAACATTTCTAAATAGTCTCATTTGGCATAGGTACTGCAATAGAAAAGATCATTTTTCCACACTTCAAAAGTGTTCCGAATCATCCTGTCAGGGTAAAACCAAATTAGAAGTAAAAACATCAGTTGTATATTCCAGAAAAACTCTTCTATGCTTTCATTAAATAACTTTAGAATAAATAAATAATCTTAATTGTCAGCACTACTTTTTTACCTTGAGTTAAAAAAAAAGGGATGTAGGGCATGTGGGGATTTACATTTTAAAAAAAGAGTTAGCCATGAATTCAAAGAGCAAGTAAGGTAAATAACAATTTTATTCTATTTATTTATTTGCTTTTTATGTTCCCTAAAAATTTAAAGCTTCTAGATTTAAGTGCAAAAACCACCTTTCTAGTATAAAATTGGTTTACGTTTTCTCCATTACCAAATGAATAGTTGTAAATGCCAGTGACAATGCCATGCACAGTTTGTGCCTCTGTAACTTTACAGCTGGGCTTTATTCATCTTGTAGCCGGTTTAACTACTTGCAAATATAAAACAGATTTGTCCTCTGCATAATCTATAGGATTATTTCACTTAAAGCACACTGTAAATAAAAGTGAGTGAAAGCACGATGCTCTAGATGATTTTAAGCTGAAACTCTGATCATTACTTTGCTAATGACCAGGTTTTGTGTTCAGCATAAGTTACCATATTGATTTACATAAAAAAGAGTCACTTTCACTACTCAAAAAACTGCTATTTCAAGCTCAACGTAGCCCACTAACCCATTAATCTTGCTTCGTAGTACACCCTTCACACGTCCGCGTAGTTATTCAACTTGTGAAATGAACAAGGTTCAACCAAGGCACAGAAAAACATATCAGTGATTGTGGTGGAGCTTAGTGTTATCATGTGACCTCCCTGGTATGTTTGGAAACATTTGTATTTATGATGGACATAAAACAAGCACTGAGGCCTGAAAATATACATATACATACATAACTAGTTATGCACTTTGTTTCTTCTCACAGTAGAAGTGCAACCATCACTCTGTCACAACTTCCCTTTGACTTAATCTAAGCCTAATTAGTGCCTAATAGGTCCATTTGTCACCCTACTCGAGCATGGAGGCCTTTAATGGACTGCAATTAATCTGCTTCCAAATAACAGTTGTTGCTTTTTGTCATTTACATTTTTTGCTGTGATTTAGTAGAATGATGAATTATCAATAGCAAAGTAGCTATTTAAAACAACATTATGGCATGGGTGTGCATTTGTGCAGGCTATATATTACATAAAAAAGCATAACAAGTAGTTGACAAATTGTGGCCTAATCATGCCTGCCACCAAAAAGGAAAGTTTTCTTTGTGAGCTTGTGCTTCTGCACTAATTAATGCCATTGTGACATTGGAGGACACACCAGCAGTGGTGAGACTGTAGATGGATACATCGACCGGTCTGATGGCTTAGCCTCTGGGGACAGTGACCAGTATTTTTATGTTTCTGATGTAACCAGTGAATATCTTCAACTCCAGTTAATGTTTTTAATGCAGATAAATTTAAATAAAGAAAAAAAGAAATGCAAAATACTCATCAGACAATAGCCAGAGGTTCTGAAACTGAATTTTGGCTAAAACTCTCCAAGTGAAATGTTTACCTGCATGCAAGCAAAGTCTGCTGAAATATGATTGGTCGAAAAGCCTTAGAGGATGAACGGATGTCAGAAGGCGCTACTAAAAATCTTGTACTTTGAAAAGTGATGCTGTGTATTTATATTTAGATATTGATTTACTGAAAATTTCCAAAGACCGATCTGGCAAACGCAAGAAAGTACATAAGTGGCCATAAACCAAACATCTATTTCGGTATAAACTTACTACAACTTACTTAACTATTTTTTTTATTGTTTCAACTATGAATAATAGTAACAAACATTTAGAACATTTACCACAAGCGCATCAATTATCTAACCCACTTTAGGCAAGTGTCGCACTTTCTGTATTTTGATTTGATTCAGTTCTTTACTTTGCCTGAGATTATCAGATTATGTTTTATGAAAAAGAATTACAAATTTATATTTTTAAATTTGACGTTAAAACCTACAGACATAATTGAGGAAGCTGTACCACTGATGTCAACTGTAAAATAATAATTAAAAAAAAAGATTTTGTAGTAAACAATAAACCATCAAGAATGATTTAATTGGTGTCCCCTTTAAGGGACTCAAATGTCTTCTCAGGTTCACTTACTGAGACGAAAGTAAATTAAGGAACTCCACAGAGTGCTACCCGAAGGTCTTCTTTGAAAGACTGCCAAATAAACAACAACAACAACAACAAAAAATTAAACTGAGACACAAACCTTATCTCATTTGATTTGTGAGCCACTGTCAAGGCGATATACCTGCAGATGGATGCTTTTGTTATGGCTCTGATAGTTATGGTTCTAGTTTTAACTTAGGCACAGTAAAATGTGTAAAATAATAACTCTTACCAGTTCATTTCTTCTGCCTTTTCTTAAATTCATCCGTCCATTTTCTTCTGCTTATCAAATTCAGGATCATAGAGGTACTGGAGCTTATCCCAGCTGTCATGCAGTGAGAGACGCGGTATACACAGGACAGGCTACCAGTCTGAATAGGACTGACACAGAGATAGACAACCATTCATGCTCATATTGAAACCGACAGCCAATTTAGAGTCACTAATTAGTCTAAAATGTATGTCTGTAGACTGTTATTACATTATGATATCATATTGGTCCTTCTTTTGCTGCCAAAAGAGCCCTGGCCTGTCAAGGCATGGACTCCAAGTTTTCCAGTAGAACATTGCCCAAACTGTGTCTCCACCGGCTTGCCTTCTTCCCATAGTGCATCATGGTTCCCGATGTAAGCAACGCACATGCACTCGGCCACATAATGTAAAACAAAACATCATTCATCAGTCCAGCTTCTTCCTTTGCACTGCAGTCCAGTTCTGATGTACTCTTAGCTACTGTTGGTGCTTTGGGCAGTGGACAGGGGTCAGCATAAGCATCCTGACTGGCCTGCAGATATGCATCCCCAAACTGCAATGACCTTTGTATTCTGACACCTTTCTATCAGAACCAGCATTAACTTTTTTGGCAGTTTGAGCTATAGCTCGTGTGTTGTATCTGGCCACACAGACCTGTCTTTGTTCCCCATGTGTATCAGTGAGCCTTGGCCACCCATGATCCTGTCCCTGGGTCACTGCTGTCCCTTCATAGGATCACCTTTAGATAGATACTGACCACTGCAGACTTGGGAACACCCCACAAGAGCTGCAGTTTTGAAAACGCTCCAGCCCAGTCTTCTAGCCATTAAAATTTAGCCTCTGGCAAATTTGTTTAAATCCTAACAGCTACTCATATTTCCTGCTTCTAATACATACGACTTTGAGGACAACATTTCTCTTGCTCTCTAATATATCCCACCCCCTAACCACGATGAAGCGATAATCAGTGCTATTAACTTTACCTTTCAGTAATCATAATGTTATGTCTGTTCGGTGTATTTAAGGTACAGAAAGTACACATGCTCATTATGTAGAATGACATTTGTTCAAATACATGATCATAATTATGGCTTCACTAATGTTGCAGCTGCAGTTGATTTTAATTATGTGTTGCTGGGTAGCTTAGTCTATAACAATACAATTTATATGTGAATTAATAAGTAACTAAGGCTTTAAAATATGGACTAGAATCGTAGGGAATAGAAAGTATGATCTTTGGATACAAAATCTAAATGTTATATTTTTCTGTCTAACTAATGCAACAGTTAGACTCAAAAATCTGCTTTTTAAGCTTAGTTAAAAGATATGAAGATATATGCAAAAGATTTCCAGACATTTACAGAACAGCGTCAGGGACTCCAAATACCAGAAATCTCAGGGAACACAAAGGAAACCCACAGAAATGCAGACAACACAACAAAAGACAAAGGGAGACTCAGGTGATGTATACACAAGATAACAAGAAGAGAGGTAACATAGGGGGCAACACAGATGGGGGGATGTCCCGGAGTATCTCACGCTGGCCTGCTTTTTTAAAATTTTGTTTCTCTTTGTTGTTTTCTCTCTTTCTGTTAGTGTGTGTGCATGTGTGGGTCTTTTCTCTGTCTTCCTCTAGGCACTCGCCTATTCTTGTGCCTATGTGTGCCCTAGTCAAAGGAGCTTGCAAAGAAAAGCCTCTGGACTTCTTCTTTGAAGCGCCTTGAGGCGACTTATGTTGTGATTTGGCGCTATATAAATAAAATTGAATTGAATTGAATTGAATTGAATTTAAGTTGCTTGAAGACGTTTCACCTCTCATCTGAGGCGATGAGAGGTGAAACAACTTAAGCAACTTAAAGAAGTCCAGACGCTTTTCTTTGCAAGCTCCTTTGACTACGATGACCTGGATGACTGAGAACCTTCACAGACATATGTGTGCCCTAGGAAGCCACGCAATACCTGACCGTCTTTGAGGTTTTATTTGTACATGACAATGGAAGTGGAACTCAACACATGGCACAGAATGCAACAGCCGCCAAAATAAAACAGGAAGTGAGACATTGCTGAACAGTGGGATGAGCAAAGAAAGGCAAAGGATAAATGTAAGACTAGAACAGAAAGGAACACAAATAAGGAATTAAGTAAAAGCATAATAATAAAAATAATAACAATAATAATAGCAAATAGCAATACAACAAAGCAAAAACCATAAAGGGCCACAGAAAAAGGACATATAGACAAGGAATTAAACTAAACCAATGATTAAACAAATAGAAAACCAACTAAATTAATAAGTATTACAAAAGAAATGAAATCAAACATAAATCATTCTCAACACCAAAACCAGACATGAACTCATAAAAATATATGGACTGGGTAGGTAGAAACTATAATGATAAGATTTAGTCAACCCTTAAAAGGGATCGCCCATTTTCATTTTTAAAGTATAACTAATTGTTGACAAACTTCTGGTCCTCTTAAAACAACACTGTCTGAGCATTTGACATTATACAAAACAAGCCCAGTTCATACCCTTCAAAACTAATAAGCTTGTGCCCTCTTTGCATAATTGGAACATTTTCTGAGGCTCCAACTCAGGGCTCATAGCAATGAAAAAATATTTTTTAAACAGAAATGACATTGGAGCAAAGTAGAGTAACCTTGGCAATGTTAACACCAATCAGCCAAATATCTAAACATAAACTGAGATGGAGTCATTTGCAAACACTGCTTGTTTTGCAGTGGTGCATTTGTATTGACTGGTTTCTAACAACTGGGTTCATTAAATTTCCTGTCTGTGCCCACGTTGAACAGTTGTGAGTTCATTTTTCTACTTGACCTATTTTTAGTAGAATGGAGTAGTGTTTTCAAATGTGGAAATATATAAAGTCATTATACTTTGCTTATCTGATGTAACAGTATTACATCATATGACCAAGAAACTCAATATGAAAGCTCTTCTACTTTTAGAATAGAGAACAATTTGTAAAGGGACCAGTATAACAAATCAGAATTGATCAGAACTACCAAAAAGCAAAGCCTTTCAGTACACCAGGGCACAATAATTGCTCTAATAGAGGGTGTGTCTCAGGGATTGTCCAGGAGGACCCATTACTGGTTATAATCTGCTAGTATGGGGAATGTAAATGGAAAGCTCTCACGGTTATCAAAACATTGCTCATTAACTCTTACCATACCAACAAGCATTTCCATGCAAATGTAATAACTACAGCCTGACACTGATACATTGATTTACTCTTTCATTGTCATTATCTGTCATATGTGAACTTATTTGTCACGCCATAGCTGTGCTTCTGATAATGGAAGTGGGGCAGGAACCCAGAAAAAAACACATGATGGCAGAAATTCAAAGCCATAAAATGACGGTCACTGACTGTTAAGCATTTTTGGAAAAGTGCCTTGTACTGTACATGCATCCCCCACCAGCACAGAGCTATTATGAGAGCTAAATCATAGTTCTCTGCTGCCAACATGGAATTTGATATATAGAGATGGACAACAGTGTTTGACCCTGACTAAAGCCATGCCATCAGCTTGTTTTGTAACTAAGCACAGTAATGTGAGAGGAACAAGGCAGCACTGTCCCGAACTGAACTGAGCCCTTGCCCCAGGACAGCATACGCGGACAGACCACGCTGTTTGCATTGTGCAACTGTCATTGGAGAGACGCATGAGGAGAAACAGAAACAATGAGTCTGAATAGGAATAGGAAACATAGTCATTGATTTAGAAAACATATATTTGCACAAACCTTCTTTTGACACTTACTTTCGTTGCTTTGCTGTGACAGCTATAGAAAAATATCTAGTCTGTACGAATCAAATCAAAGTTCAAGAGAGAGCACCCTGTCAACTACACGTCTTTGTCAGCTTTGATGAGATATTGGCCGATGTGATATTACACATGGGTACATCCCATTCAATCTGAAAACCTTCACATGGAAAAGACTAACCGTGACAAGGCTGACCTGTCAAGTTTCTACAATGTGGTTCACCTCTTGAGGCACACCATGTGTCTTTACACTCTTACACTAAATCATGAGTTCAATTAACTGTGCAGCTTCACTGCTTCGACTTGGTAATTATATATACCATAAAACGGGTTCAGTGTTCAAGGTTGGTTTTACACAAGGCCAAAGAAAGGCAGTTAACCTTGGGAGAAAGAGTGGCAGAGGCAGATGGAAACTGTTTCATACCATACACTGCTTCTACGTGGTGTCAGACCATGCAACATGAGATTAGACGTCAAGGCAACCAATGCAGGTTGTGATTTTAACAATACCCAATACAAAAGTCCTAAACAAAGCAAACAACTACTTCAAGTCACATTAAAATATTCTTCTTTGATCTTGGATAGAAAAAAAGTAACTCGCAGAACCCAGAACACTCAGCTGTTTTAGTTTTGCAGGTGTTCAAACATAAATCAAACTACTGTATGAATCAAAATTCTGACCTGATGATGGTGCCAGATGAAAACTCTTCATCTACCATATTTTTTTTTTTGAGACATTTCACCAAAAGCCAAAACGATCAATTTGGGATGAGAAAAAGAATAGTTAGGATTTATCCCCTGGACGAGCTGGAGGAGGTGACTGGGGAGAAGGAGGTCTGGGCTTCTCTGCTGCCCCCATGACCCGGCCCCAGATAAGTGGAAGAAGATGGATGGATGGATTTATCAATGAATGTGCCTGTTTTTTAATGGAAATCTAATCCAAAGTTGTTCATATAGTCAAGTTCAGGCCGATGTGGCAAACCTATTGTGAGACTCTCAAGGAAGGAAAAAAACAAGGAAGTTAGATCATGTGTTAAGAATTATATATATATATATATATATATATATATATATATATATATATATATATATTTAACTTATAATCAGAATTTGACCTAAAATTATTAAAGATGAACGAAAGTGATTCTGAATATGGTGGTAGAACTAAAGCTGTGTACACACTGTAAGTGATTTTCAGCGATTCGGTGACCAGAAACCATAGAAAGTTAATCACTTTCAATGGCTTCCAGTGACTACGGGTGAAATAACCATGGGGACAGAAAGTGTGAGGGACCGAGTCTGAAAGTTTTCTCAACTTCCAGGTGAGTGATTGAAGTGACTACCAATGAGTTTGAAAAACACCCAGGATTAACATATGACCTGGTAGAAGATGAGATAGATGGCTACATGCTGGGGAAGTCCATAAGTGACAAGCTTCAATCTAGCCGCTGGGTTTTCACTGGTTTACAACAAAACAGTTTTAAACAACAAATGAACAGATGCACAATTTATCGTGCTTTTAAAAAAATTTTTTAGTTCAGTGTTGGTGGTGATGAATGCACTTTCTCACAGTAAAGCTACTACTCTAAGTGCCATTAAATGTTGCAATAGTTTCCTGTTTTATCTACCTCAAAATGTTCTAAACCAGGGGTGGGCAACTCCAGGCCTCAAGGGCCGGTGTCCCTGAAGGTTTTAGCTGTGTCCTTGAACCAACAAAGCTAATTTAAATGGCTAAATTAGCTCCTCAACATGTCCTGAAGTTCTCCAGAGGCCTGGTAACAAACTAATCATGTGATTCAGGTGTGTTGACCCAAGGTGAGATCTAAAACCTGCAGGACACCGGCCCTCGAGGCCTGGAATTGCCCACCCATGTTCTAAACTGTTTCTAAAATGTGCTGCCAGAGTACTTAGAATGACTTATGTGTGTATTTAAAGCATTTAAATACACATAGTCTATGTGTATTTAAATGCACACATAGTCTATGATCTTACATCACTCTCTTCTCTTCTTCCAATCTAGAAAGCAGGATGGTCCTCGTCCGAATTTGAATCTGTCCAACCCACCACGTTGACTGATTCATCTGGCATACTGAATGAAACAGCAGTTTCTCTGTTGAATAAGCAATCGATCCAATTACTGCCTTGTGAGGGGGTAATGACTAACCAATCAGTGCCATGGGTGTGACTCAGGCCATTGTCATCACTGTCAAGCTGTGTGCCATGACAAGGATATCTTGCGCCACCAGTACTTGCTTTGTTTTGGCACGCCTGAGCCACGAAATGTCAAATGGAAGAGCATGATGAATTGTTTTTCTTTTGCTCTGACTTATTCTGAAACCACAAGAAAATACTAAAAAGGAAAATATGTGTAGTGCTGACATTTCTGGTTGCTATGCTTGTAGGATGGTATTATAGTCCCACTGTGAGGAATTTTATTCCTCACAATGATTTTATTACGTTTTATTACATTTTTTAAGACAGACAGTTTAAAAAATAGACAAACAAACTGAATTTAGAATTTAAAAAAATATGCCAAACTTGTTTGAAAATCAAACTGATTTAAAAAAAAAAAAGCCTGAAACATTTATAAAGGTTTCTGTGCTTTTGTTTTATTTCATTTTGTTCAAACTGTGACGATATAAAGGGCAAACCATGACTGCTCCATATATTATATATATTATGTTATAAATTATACTTAGATCTTTCTCCAGATTTTTGATCTCCAACTTCTTGTTGATACTAAGTTTCTGACTTTCAATGCCAATAAGTGATGATTTAGTCAGTATTATAAATATGAATATACTTCCAGACATATCCTGGAGCAAGGTGAATATTGACATGTTGAATGATAAAAAAATTTGATGCAACTCCAATGTTTTACATTTGGTCTTCCATCTCGGATTTCTGTGACTATATAAACTTTGTATCAAGAGCCCAAGATATGCTAGCACCAAGTAAAAGGCAGCTGTTAAATCAGAAGGAACAAACACCTGCATGAAACACAAAATGTTTTCTACAAAAGAAGAAATCACACATTAGTCACGAAGGCTTTACGCAAGCTGAGCTGTGATTCCACCACCTTAAAGTAGCAACGGATCATCTTCAACGTTAAACTACTGACAAGTGTTGTGACTAACTTTGATCATCTCGTTACAATTAAATCTACTGCTAGGAAACTTTAGGTTCTGTAGATATAATTTTGACAGTCTGATTTTATCTAACCTATAGCTACTGTCTTGTAATGTATATGTGATCTGAACCTTATTCATAAGAAAAGATAGTAAAGTAAAACTTAGATCAGAGGTGTTGTTACATTGTATCTTTTCAACAACTGACCTTTCAGGCTAGTTATGTACACATTGTCAGATTATTTAAGCCTGGTTTTAGTTAACCGGGAATGACTAATCTGGCTAAAAAAATGTTTGATCTTGAAAGAAAACTGTGCTGGAATTCACAAGTAGTGAGTGAGCGAGTGACACTGTCCATAATCATAAAACAATGGAGCAAAAATAAAAAACTGCTTCAAGAAATTGCTCCTGAATATTTTTCCAGGACAAAAGGCAGATGCTTTATGATTTGGATTAAGCAATATGCATGCTGATTCATTTCACAGTCATCAATCCCGGAAGTAGCTTCCTTTCAGATAGAGAGACGAGGGCGTCTCATTAAAATGCGACACATTTGATGCTTCAGACAGAGCTTTGTGGACAGGTAATGTCCATGTGTTAATGTGATCATTAAGCAAATTCAGCCACTGTCAAACTTAATCTAATAATGTGTCTGACTGCGTGAGAGTCTGTGTAGCTGTGCATATTTGTGTAAAGGCGAGAGAAGAGAACGGACGAAGGAAATGAGGAGCAAGCAGTCAAAACAAAAGAAATTCCAGACCCAGCGTGTTTCTGGATATTAGCACTATAAGGGTTCAACTACAACCCATTTACAGTAAGCAGATCTGCTGAAATCAGTGTTAACGTCTGAACCGTACTAAGACTGCCCCAGTGTGTGGCAAATCCAGAGCAGCACCCATCATTTAATCCTCTGCCTGGTGTTTGGCTGCTCAGTGGAGCAAAGTATTATTTCCTGGGCATTACATGTGCCAGAGCTCCTTTTTAAAGCCAATGAAATGTTTTAAATTCAATTTGGGTCTGAAGTGCACCCTTTCCTGGAAATATTATTCTCCCACATTAGAGGCCAGTGAATTTGTATGTAATGTGTGGAAATCCCATTATTAAAGCAGACTTTGACGAGAGCCTGAAGGACAGACAGCCTGATTCCTTCAGAGAGCTATCTCGAGTGCATTTGGCACAGGTGTGATCTGAATGCCAATGGCAGGCAGTAGCTCAGTGTGCTTAGTAAGAAAGCAGCATCAAGAAAGGATGAAGGAAGCTTTGAATTGCGTGTAATTTTATTTTATTTCTTTTTTTTTATTACCTTTGTGTCTGCGTTTGACTTTAGTTGCATCAGGAGACAGTAAAAGATAAAAACTTTGATAACTTCTTTCTGCTGAAAAGTCAAACCAAATCATAGCAGGGAAGATACGGGGTAGAAATAAAATAAATTCTTTCTATTCTTCGTCATCACTCACATAGGTCAGTGCCTTAACACCTTCTGCACCCCTGGAATCCCAGTGTTCAATTTGGCACACAAGACTGGCTAGATATTTGTGACCCTGACCCTCACTATTCTCAGCATGCCTTTTTTGGCTGCTTGGTATTGATTAAGAGTTCCTGCTTGGATGGGAACACAGCTGGGGTCTTGATTCTCACTATGCTCATGCTGACCTTCTTTCGTTATCCACCGGAGACGGGCAAAGGGACAGACAATGCAGCGGCAAACAATTTTCTTCTTTCTCCTTTGAATACATGACAAATAATTTCAAAGGAATTCTTGAAGTTACTGCTTTTTTATACCTGTGGAAATAAATTCTAGGTTTCAAGCGGTACAGTGTTGTGAAAAAGTATTTGACCCGACCCTATTTCTAATTTCTAAATTAGAGAAAGATAACCAAAGTAAATTTTAAAAAATGCAGTTTTTAAATGATTATTTTATTCATTAAGGGATAAAGTTATCCAAACCTGGCCCTGTGTGAAAAATTAATTGGCAACCCTTATTAATTTATGAATGAACTGGATTAACCACATTTTTTGGAAAGCTGAGTAAAGCTTTACTAACCATGCTCAGGCTTGTCAGACCTGCTGAATCAAGAAATCACTTAAAAACAGTTTGACAAAGCTACATAGGCTAAAAGATCTCACCCCCCCCCCCCCCCAAAAAAAAAAAGCCATCATGCCAAGGAGACATCTGAGAAACGAGTCGCGTAATCTAACAGTCTGGAAAAGGTTAGAGATCCATTTCTAAGGCTTTGAGACTCCAGTAAACCACAGCGAGAGCCATTATCCACAAACGGAGAAAACGTGGAACAGTGGAGTTTCATGCAGGAAGTCAAAAAAGAACCCAGAAAAACATCTAAAGAACTGCAGGCCTCACTTGCGTCAGTTAAGGTTAAGGGTTCATGATTGAATGGTACGAAACAGACTGGGCAAAAATGGCACTTATGGGAGAGTTCTAAGGAAAAAACCACTGCTGACCAAAAAGAACACAAAGGCTTGTCTTACATTTGCAAAAACCATCTTGATGATCCCCAAAACTTTGTGGAAGGTTTGAGTCTGGTATAAAACTTGCATTTCATAAAAAGAACATACCAACAGCAGAACGTGATGGTGGTAGTGCTGCTTCAGGCTCTGGATGGCTTGCTGTAACTGATAGAACCATAAATTCTGTTCTCTACCAGAAAATCCAGAAGGAAAATGTCTGACCAAGAAGTCCACCTCTGAATGGATCCAACAAACAAACAAACAAAAATGTAGGTTTTGGAGAGGCCTAGTCAAAGTCTAGACCTAAATTAGGTTGAGATGCTTTGGCATGTCCGTAAACAGGCTGTTCATACTCAAAAACCATCCAGTGTGTCTGAATTAAAACAATTCTGCAAAGAAGAGTGGGCCAAAATTCTTCCACAGTGCTGTGAAAAACTCATTGCCAGTTATCACCAATTCTTGATTGCAGTTCTTGCTACCAGGGGTGGAATAGCCAGTTATCAGGTTTAGGTAGAATTACTTTTTCAGACAGGGCCTGGTAGGTTTGGATAGCTTTTTTTCCCCCTTAATAAATCACCATTTAAAAACTGCATTCTGTTTTTACTCGGTTTGTGTAATTTTTACCTTGTACGTGTGACAAATATATGTAAAAATAAGAAATCAGGAAGGGTCAAATACTTTGTCATTGCAGTGTGTATTCATACAATTGCAGTTACACAATAACAATACGTTTTGATAACAAATAAAAATTCAAACTCTTCTGGCCTCAAAGATCCTTCTGAGAGGTAAACCCACACACGAGTTATGTCCACACCAAACCCAGAACCTGTGATAAACGGCCAAAAACACATATTGCATTAAGGGGTCAAAAGCCAGAAAGGCTGAGCACCAGTGGAAAGAGTTCACTCTTCATCTCCCGCTGATAAACCTTTGAATCATAAATTAAGAATTATATTATTTTTTACAGAGTAAATCAAAGACATCTATATTGTACTGTCTCTCACAGTAAGGGTCTTCTACGATGTAAAATAACACAATCTTAAAAAATGATCAGTGTGTCGAGCCTTAATCAGACTCTCCAGCTGTGGCTTGTAAAGCATAACAGAGTAAGTTTTTTCACACGCCATACTGAGTAAATCTTTGCCCGAAGGTCTCTTATAATTTTTCCAACAATATTCTTAACTTCATGGATATTTGCTAGGAAAAGATTGAACAGAAAAAAAAATGCTTAAAAGGGTGAAAAAATTGGGACTAAAGTGCAGCGGAAAAACTGAGAAAGAAAAATAAGGGGAAAAAATCTACTTGACATGTGAACACTGAACTTGCTGCTGCTGAACAGTTTGAGAATTGACAGTTGTGAACCGCCACTTAAAGGTTGCTTACCTCAGAGTTACTTCCTATGTTACTCTGATTACTCCCACTTACTTCAAAAGCCACAGAAAACTAAGTGGCCAAGGGCCTGTGCTACTGACACTGTTACATTAGACAACAAATGACCTCGTCAAGAGGTCAGACAATAGCAGCGTGCACTAAAGCTGCCAGTGGGTGGGACACAGAGTGTGCACAACGACTCCAAACAAGATATTCAGTAAAATAGAAGGACTTTCACTGTGAAGGAGACCTTTAGCAAAACTAGTTCATATTTAGGGATCAGCAAAACTGTCGTATTGAGTTCATTTTTGCTTTATTTGGATTCACTGTCTGAATAGTTAATAGCAATTTTTTCCCTTCTATTCACATTTTAGCACCTTTCTTGTCTTAGGTTATGTATTTGTTAACTCTTTACTTCTTTACTTTTACACCAGCACTTCTGTGCCAAACGCCTGGTGTTTGGATATGACTCAGTGATGATGCAGCAGTTTGAGAGGAAGAGGCTGCTGTGTTCTAGCCATGATGCGTTTGGTTACTGTTCACTGAAAGGAAGAATTTTCAGTCACATTAACACAATCTTTGCACAAAACTTGTCCTTATTGGGGTCTTTGCCCTATGCTTTTTTGTCTACTTCCAGCATGTAAGGCAAATGTACATGTGCAACTTGTTAGAACGGGGCTTTCAAGGACAAACTGAAATATAGAGTCGAAAGAGTGATGCGGCTTTAGAGGCCAACTTTAAGTCAGCTATGTTTTTTTTTCTTTCAAAGAAGAAGACATTGAACTTTTTAATTGAAAAAGCACAAAAATATGAATATGAAAGGAACCAGTGCTCTGCAAAGAATTTCTTTTTACAATGCATCTATTGCCAGACAGGAAACAGCAGATTCCTGATTTTTGGCCTTTTACAGAACGCACTTTTACATGCAGCGATATTGACTCATCATAGCTCATGTTATTGGTTCATGGCAGGAGTCTAAGATGAGATGAGTCTATGGCTACGTTCACACTGCAGGTCTTAGTGCTGAATTCCGACTTTTTCCTCAAATCCAATTTTTTTTTGTGTGGTTGTTCACACTACAAATAAAATGTGACAGCAAACGCGTGCTAGTGTGAACGGTTCACGGCTCTCAAAGCGGCCCGCATGTGCAAAAGATTAATTTTGACAAATTAATTAGAGAAAAAAATGACACTGAGAAAAAAGAGAGCCCGTGCTTTAACGATGGCCGCCATGCTTTCTCGTTTGTCTTCTCCGGCGCTGATAATTGGCGTCTGTCTTGTGTCAGTGACGTAAAAGATGGATTTAATGCAACATGACCATTCAAACAGCAGTCGCTTTCTAAAACATCAGATATGAATCAGATTCAGTACCACATACGAAAGTGACCCAGGTCAGATTTCAAAATATTGAATTTTTGCTGTTCAAACTGTCATACCATGATCGGATATGGGTCGAATAGGGTCAAAAAAGTCTGATTTGATGCGCTTCCGCCTGCAGTGTGAACGTAGCCTACCTAAGTAGCCTTCCTAAATCAAACGTATTCTGTTACTGAGCTAGTCACCACAGTGGATCATCTGCCTCTGTCTCACCAATCCTTCGTTCTTCACTTTGTCCACTACACTGTGGTCTTTCTCTTGTCCTCATGTCATATTCAACATTTGTCCAATATAACCACTCATTCTCCTGCACATGTCCCAATCATCCCATCCTTTCCTTGCTAACTTTATCTTCAAATCCTTCAACCTGAGATGTCCCTCTGATATACTCATTTTTTAATCATGTACATCCTGGTCACGCTCAGATACAATTTTAGCATCTTCATTTATCTGGGCTAGGGACAGGCAGTAGGAGTACACTGGTATATGACACCCCGGTGTATGGGTTTGGCAATTATCATATAATATATTTTGTTTAGGTGATATTGCATGGTGCACATTTTTTATTGGATTGCATTATGTTGTTACAGTGCTACAATATTTGTAATTTTCGTTGGTTCATGCACGCATCTTGCTTCCGGCAGTAGTGGCAGGAAAAAAAAAATGAATATGCAATGAATGTGCAGCTGTGGGCCTGCATAGTCTTTGCAAGAAATTATTCACAATGTAGATGTAATGTTTTTTGTTTCAAAGGTCATTTATTTTTCTCTAAAAGCAGATTGCAAGGGGGGCAGGAAGTCTCTTTCCTTGTAAAAGTTCTTTTTTCAAATCTAATGAGCTAATCTCAAATTCATGGATATATTTTTAAATGGGTCAGACTTTTAATTAATGCTGGACTAAACAAAAATGTGAGGAAAAAATATTTAGTGAACACCTTCCCTTCTGTTGATCCTGAGGTAGATCAGCAAGCTTAAGCACTTAAGGATTCAGTGACATAAAAAAACAAGTTGCTTTAAAATTTATTATCAGTAACATCTGACACCCCGTTTACTTAACACCTCTCAGTCTCGTGGAGGTGATCAAAGTGTCTTCTGGTTTCTCTCAAGCAGTGTACACCCCTCTGCTGGAACAACACGTCTCGCCTAAGCCACACAAATCAATAAAACGAACCACAGGAATATTGCGAGAGCAAGGAGTCAACAGTGCATTATCTCCCTTGAATTTAATTATCGTGAGCTACACTGTGGAAGATGCCCAAGCTCTTAAAGATACTGCAGTTAAACAGTCAGTTAGAAAAAGGTTGTGCAAAGCTGTCCAGAATGAATGTTTCACAAGACATTAGTCTGAAAATGTTTGTGTGTGCAAATGTGAACTTTGCCTAATAGCAATAATAAGAATGGTAATAACAGTAATGTAAACCAGATTTAATACAAAGACAATATTTGTATAAATGTATGTATTGGTTATACCTTACTTTAATATACTATTTATAGTATCATTTAATTTCCATGTAATTTTGTTTCACAAGCTTTCCTGTAAATGGCAGCATAGCTGTAAGAGGATGGCATCAGCCAATGATTTCCATTATGCAGTCATCTATTGTGTCCTCTCAGTCTCCAGGAAGCATACAAACTGGCTAATTATGTTTGTCTTATTACATTTTGGCTTTCCTTCTAACCATTTGTCATATATTTATGTGGGGACATTTAATTACATTAAATATAAGCTAAGAGAAAATGGGATGTTAAGCACACTGCCTCTGACATGTGCAGACACTTCCATTTCCATTGGTCCAAATCACTGTCAGCCTGATTGATCAGGATTCACAATATCCTTAGGCTGCCTCATTTCCTGCTGGTTGACTTTTATAATGAGGTCTGGATGAAGGTCTGGGTTTTCTTTTTCAAGGGTGGCATCTGTTGTGAAACACATAACGTAGCAAAGACAGCTTGTGCATAGTCAAGTGTCTTTTCAGTGCACACCGCTGCAACTTACACCCTCTTAGTATCCACTTAAACACGGCTGAGGGTGTAGATTTCCGTTTTTGTGAAATGAGGTGCAGCTTTAAGAAGCTATGATGGCACTTTGGATATTCTCGACCTGTGACCCTGTGGCATTAGGGACTTTGTCAATAACAGCTAAAATGTTTCTGTAATGCAATGTCTGTGTCCTGGATATCCTTTGAAAACTATAAGTGTGTATAGTGTAATCAGACAACAGGTCAAATATAATGCATAATATATGAATTGCAACAACCACGATCTAGTATTTCCTTAATTAAAATTCTCTTTTTCCAACCTTATTCCCAAATATGCGCAATAAGCCTACTGACTGATGGTTTTATCCATTGTCAGGGATGTTACCATTTCCAACACGTGTTACCCTGCATAAACTGAGAACCTGTGTGAACTGCAAAAAGCTCATTTTGGGTTGTTGTTTTAGAATATCCAGGCGTTGCCTGTGTGAGATTAATTGAAGGACAGGGAGCGGAACTTGGTGAAAATAATCTCATTTTAAAAAGAAACGTGTCGCACTCTAATAAGGATCTTTGTTCAATGCCTGCAAGGAGGCAGGCTTCTGAATACCTTCATAAAGCCTACGAGCTATAGTAGATAAAGGCCAACAACATGTACTTATAAACATGTACATTCAATAAATGGATAAATCCAGTTCCCCCTTTCCCCTTCAGTTTGGAGTTAATAAGAAACATTATATATATATATATATATATATATATATATATATATATATATATATATATATATATATATATATATATATATATATGTATATATGTATAGAATAAGTGCAAGCATATGTGAATGTCACTCACTAATGAGCCTTCATTGCTGTTATTTAAGGTAAGTGTTGTGTCAGGGACCTCAAAAAGTGCAACTGTTACAGAAAACAGCCTTCATAAAATGAAAAAGCGAACAACATTATCACGAATCCCCGCCTGGTACTTCCAAAGCTTCCAAATCTGTGCTGTAAAAAGAAACATGGACAAAGTGGCAGAGCATGCTGGGCTTGAGCACTAAGAAAAGCTTGAACTGCATCTGGGTCCCAGAGTGGATTAGCAGAGTTTATCAGCACCAGCACACAGTGGCACTCATTGGTTGCAAACTGCTGTGGATAAGTGACTGCAGAGAGCACCGAGTCCTTGGCCTTGGTCAATAACAGCCCTCGGGGCACACGGGGTGCTGGTCAATTAGAAAATGCTGAAACAGTTTCTTGGTCGATGTATTCACGGTCACAGTCTAATCTACTATGTATTTTGCAAACACTCCAGTGGATTCACGTTGTACTTTCACTTGAAATTAAATTCTTATTGGGTGATCTTAACGTGTGGGTTAAACTGAAGAGGGAGAAAAGCAAACGGAGAATGAAGAGTGATTAAAAAAAGACCTATTTGTTTTTGTTACATATAATATTACAGCCCATGTTATTGTGTATCTGCTTACAGAGAAAAAGGAAGAATATTAAAAGACAGTGTGTAAAATTCTACTTTCTCCCCTAAAAATCCCAGTTATGGATGACTGGATTTTCTGCCTGCCATACACATTTTAAAAAGCTATCTCTAAAACATTTTCCCGTGTAAGGGAAGCTGCTTCACCTCACTGCCACACCATGTAACATTCATTGGAGGTGTCAAGGATTTAGACATAGTTTACATTTAAGAAGAAGAACACCTTCCATATGTTTCCTGCCTGACCTTTGTAGAAAATACAGATCATCCCTGACATGCTGCATGCATGTTTAAACATGGCTAAAGGCTTTTACGTTTGACAAAGACCATCTGCATTTGTGCAGTATCAGGGCTAACACGTGTGCTGTTGTTTTTCCAAACCTCTTCAAGGTTCTTGAAAGTGTTGTAAGGAGTAGGCAGATAAAAAAGTAAAAACTATAATTTTTATGAAAGATTGTAGATTGTTCATTTTAGTGATGAGTGTAGAGCTATATGAATTTGTGATTTTAGAATACTTCTGCAGCATTATATATGATTTTGGTTTGTTTAAAATACTCGTTGGCTGGTTGATTCAACCAAATATGCATATGGTCATGGCTTCAGAAAAAACAGCATCTGAAAAGCACGGTACTGTGTGACACTGCAGATATAATTTAAGCACTGAAAGCCAAATGTTTAATTTCTTCTTTTGCCCAAATGCTGAGTTCCAAGGATCAGCAAACACTAAGGAGGTTAGGGTTATAACTTTGTGCCAAAAACATTGAAATACAAGTTTCTCAATATCAGAACATAATTAAAATAATATATTACAACTTCAAATGAACAACAAGACCTGAAAAATTTCACTGTGTCCCTATTTCTTTTCAAACAAAAATGAAACTGAAATGAAAATGCTTTGTTATAAAACAAAGAAACAAACAATGAAACTCAGGGTGAGTACCAGTGGAGTGGAAAATATTCAGGATGGTTGTGAATCTTCCCATGAATGGACATGCCATGCAAATTCAACCCAAACAAACAAACAAACATGAAAAGATTTGGTTTGCAAAGTTTTGTACGAATGAACCACAAGATTTCTGGAACGTCCTTTGTCTATATGCACAGTCCCATGCTAAACACAGCATATCAGCACAATCACGCCACGTCATATCAACTGTCAAGCACGGAGGTGGAGGGGTCATAATTTGTTTTGTTTTTTTTTGTTTGTTTTTACAGCCACAGGACCTGAGCACCTTGTGCTCACTGAATTCCTCTGTATACAGACAGTGACTCCAAATAGCAGCAAATCTACAACAGGATGGCTGAAAAAGAAAAGAATTATGGTGTGGCAATGGCTCAGTCAAAGTCCACACCTCAAACTGATGCACTGAAATAACCACGAGGTGTTGTAATATACAGAATAAAGTTTGTCATCGTGGCATCAGTGTGCAGTGTGCAACATTGTGTCCTTCCCTCTGTCCAAATCAAATTTACTACAAAACTGAAATAAAATTAAATACGCTGTTAAGAGAGGAAAAAAATACATCCATAAAATACAGTTTAATATCACAGTACTGAAAAAGCACAATTAAATAGCAATATGTGTGTTTTATGTTATTAAAAAGGTCAAACATAATTACGTCCTTTCACCAAAACTGTGTTGAAACTGTGACATGACACAAACCAGAAGTAAATATCTGATTATCTTTGATTAAAAATGTGTTTATCTTTTCCTGGAGGTGAGTTAAAATGTTAAGATCAGGGAGCTGTCAATGTAGTTACATCATGGTTGGAGTTTAGATGTAGATAAAAATCATAGATCTCTTTCTTGCCCTTTTAAATTTTGCCCTTGAGTCAAAAACTGTGCTGCAGTAGTTATCATGAATCACAGAAACCATAACGGATTCGGATTATTTGTTGCCATCAGCGGCTGTCACAGATTTAGTCGTACTTCCAAGATTGATATTTCTGTCAGTGAATCCACCTGCTCTTATTCACTTTTTAATCATTCCAGAAAGATTTTTCTTTTCTTTTTTAAAAATTTGTTGCCTAATCTGCATTTAAGACACAAGAAGTTCAGTAAAGTTAGGGCGAGAGCACATAATCATTGATACCTGGTGTTAAAATGCACTCTGTCAGCATTGCCAGCATCAGCAACCTGACACAAATGGTTTGATCACTAACTGCATCATTTTCAACTTGTGTTACTTTAAGAAGTAAAAATCTTTTATGACTCTTTTTGTGAGAGTGATCAAAAACTATGTCAGTTTTTCAAGCTGTACTGTGCAGCTATGAAACCCCTCAAACAAGGTCCGCAGACAATGGAAAGTTCATCAGCAGCAGGAACACAGGATCAGCAGCCCTGAGGGAGCAAGAGTAAGATGAGCTGACTGAACTAACACCAGCAGTCCAGAAGCTGTTGAAAGGTACGGCGGGGGTGGGGAGGCTGGAGGTTCAGTGTTTTGATGCTTATCCTTTGACACGTGAAAGAAGTCAAGTACTATGACCAGAATCCAACATTGTTCACGTATTTGGCTTCAATATCTGCTGATTGTCCTATTCATTCACTACATAATAGATTCTTTACACTAGTTTTTACCAGATATAAATTCTCTTAAACCACAAAGTGACTAATTAAAAATTTCCCAGGAACCAACATTGTCACATGAAAGAGCATCAAACGCTGATACTGGTGTAGCAGAGACACGCAGAGATATCCCTTGGAAAAGGTTCATTGATGCAACTGCCAAGGCACTATTGGATGCCAAGGGATCTTCTTTTAAAGAGTGATAAAGTCTGCATTTGGAGGTTCAGGAGTTGTCTGTTGATTGTAACACAAATTTGTAGAGCGGGGGACCTCTGTTTGTGACCTTACTTTAGCAGTTTTCTGTTTTTCACTTTGTTCCAGTTGTTCACTCACTCACTAGATCTGGGCATTAAAAACTACTTGGTTAAGTTTAGGAAAATATGCGTTTGATACATCTACTCACAATATTTACCCTGCAATTTATCCTTAGCCAATGTATTTTATAGCGATCCTTTACAAGCATCCATGAGTGACAAGCCGGGAGTGAGTACCCATTTCATTATTGCGGTAACCTTATAACAAACCCGGGAGACGACGGTAACTTTACAAGAAGTCAGTGACTTTTATTCATGCAACTCTCTGAACCTTCATGCTAATTAGCTGAATGCATCCCCTGGTTTAAATAAGGGAAAGATCACAGTCACACCAAATCTCCTCGGGTGTCCAGCTCATCTGAAGCCACATTTCAATGTCCAGGGTAAGGATCAATATTGTCTGTGATGTAGCAAGAGCACAAAAAGGGGAAAAAGCTGACTTCCTGAAACATGACTTTATTCAAAATCACCAAACAGGGTCTTGAAAGAGGATGACTGTTTATAATTTTATGACATATCAGATTAACATTTAGTTGATTTAGGTGCTGTGCTGAAATGTGGCAACCCCTTGCAACTCTCTGTTATCACTTTTTTAATCGCATTATAGATAGCTGGACATTTTAGATTGTGTTACAGCTGTTGCAACTGATGTTAAACACTCACAATTAACACTACCGCTCACTTTTAACAACATAAAAACTAAATATGCAAATCCTAATAGACCTGTTTACTGAATACCTTTTCATGAGGTCATAAAAACTGATTTCTTTAGTAACCTGTCACTTTTACCTGTGGTACAAGGAAGTTTTTACATTTAATTTAAATAACAGTGACAATAAAACTACAGTTTTATTCAATTAAAGATTTCATGACCTTTGTTTGGATACATTTAATTTTGCTTCTTCGGGGACAGATCATTCCCATCTAAAACATCCAAACCAGCATGTGCTTCAGTCTTGTAACCACACTGTTCTAATTAAAATAATCATAGACTTTCTTTGAACTAATGGGCTGCATAACCATAAAATATTCATGTCTGTCTGGAATTCATTTGTTTGTCGTTTATAAAGCAGAAAGCTTGCAATATGAGTTAAATATTTGCCTTTTGAATGCATATCTAATGTTTCATTTAACAGCCGGTATATTTCTTTCATGATTAATTAAAATGTTTGGGGTTTTTTTTTGCTCTGTTATTTGATGCTAGGGACTCCTTGGGGCAGAGCTTCTATGCTGAAGATATCATTTTAAAGTAAATGCTATTTATCATATTCTGATTTTAATTGTTTTCCCCTAAAAATACAACAAACTTGTCTCCATGTTTTCAACCCTCCATCTTTTGCTGCTGCTTCTTTGGCATTGTAAGCTACAATAACGTCACAGCAGTGCAAGACCTGACTTTATTACATATTAAAAGTATAGTCCGTACTTTAATAAATAAGAAATGTGCATCTTGCATGGTCGTAAAAGACATTCCCCCCACACTGAGGAACCCCTATGCAGAGCCCCCAGATGTGAAATAGATCACACTCCCTTCACTTCCTCTCCTTCTGCCAGCCCCTCTTTCCACTGCAAAGAAAGAAATCATTCAGTTTTGGCCTTTTTTGAAAACATACCCCCCCCCCCAGCCCCCCTACCCCTCTTCCCTTCCCCTACCAACCCCTCCCAACAGCAGGCAGGGGCACACAGACGACCACACTCTCTAGCCAAACCCTAATTGTGTGTGCGTGTGTCTGCATTTTTTCCCCTTGACATGAAGAAGGGGAGCAGAGCAAGTATTTATGCGCTCCACTTGGAAATCGTAGTCCTGGAGCTTTTGAGTTGATTTGCGTAACTGAAAGAGTGGAAGTGGCAGAATCTAGCATTTTTCTATCCGAATAAATTCCCGGACGCAGGTAAGTTTGGTGATTGGATTTATGAAAATCTGAGTTTAGTGTACAGTATTAATGGGAAAGCGCTGCTTTCTCACTGTGTACTCCCCCTGGCAGAAGTAGATAAATTTGAATTTATGGCACTTGTATAAAGTTTTGTGTGAAAGAGCTGCTGTTGGTGTGGACGGCTGCTTTTGAGTTGAACGGAAATTTAAAGAGATGTTTTTTGTTTGTTTTTTTCACTGTCAGGAAAAAAAGCATATGCATATAAAAAGGTCACATCATAGTATTCATATATTGCGTAGTTGTGTGCATGCAAAAATGTCTCCACTTTTTATGACTATACTAACAAAAACATCTCTAACTTCCAGGCTTTAACACTACAGTCTCTGCTCTGCTACCTCACTGTTACGACTCCTTGTCCCACTAACACTGTAGCAAGTCTGTGTGTTGTGACATTTGTGAAGCCCACCTGTTCAGGCTTTAAGAAGAGGGGCGGGGGGGCAACAAGACTGAATTATAGGGACACCAAAAACACAGGTTTGCTTTAACCCACAGACATGGAAGAGAGCACGGCCACATTTAGAGATTTGATTGGAAATGCATTTCTGCAAGTTCCATCATTTTCACTTTGATTCCAGCAATTCAAATTTCAATAATCTGTTTGTCCTTTTCCCCCTGCTATTTCATGTAGATTTGCTACATTTTATTCTATAAAAAGACAATTTAAAGATGCCGACATGCACTTCAGAAAAGAGTGATGACCAGTTGATTATGAGGGTAACTGAAAGGGTTTACTGAATTAAAATCAGTTTTTAAATCAGCAGAACAGCATAACAAAAACTCTGCTTAATGCATAGAACAAACAGCTAAAGTGTCCTAATGCTGGTGTTTGAGCTTGTGGCTGCTTTCCCTCTGCAGACAAGCTTCTTCTATTTTAAGCCAAAAGAAAAGTCAGCCTATAAAAACAGAGCCAAAAAAAGGTCACTATGGGCCACGGAGAGTCGAACACAAACCCTGTTTCAAAACCGTAAGACGCCAGCGTGGAAACTGTTCAGACATTTTTCAAAGACAAAGGCAACTGCTGCCGCCACTCTGTGATGTAGACGGGAGCACATGTGCCTCTGGTCAGCGGGGTTTTTAATAGAATGAAATAATGCCTCTAAACGTCATTTCAGCGCGTCCGTGACTGCTGCGGCGGGAACTGAACGCAGAGACAATAACATTTTTCAAGATTAATTGCATTTCCATTTGGCTGTATTATGTCATTAGGCTGAAAGTTGTCACTCTTGGCCATAAGGTTTGGATTTATTAACATCCAAACGAGTGCAGTGGAAGTTCACGGTGATAAAAAGTTTTGGATATGCTGCATCTCCACACTTGCAGGGCATTAAATGTCTTTGAACGAGTGCTCTCCACTTATCACAGGTTTCACATTGAATTCACCCACTAGTTTCTCTGGCTTGTTAATCTAATCTGCTGGAGTGAGTCAGCTTACACAGAAGTTAAACACAAAGTGTAGACTTATGCAGGGCTTTTTCTAATATACAACCAATTAGTTTGAGGACAACATTGGAGGATATCTACATTATCGCACAGCTGTTTGCAAGGACTAAAATAGTCAAAATAATAAACCCCATTTGTACAGCATGAGATTTTTCCTGATCAAAATTCTGTTACAATGCGCTTGTCAGTCAAAAGAAAGCTTTCTCCTTACTCTAACATAATGACGTCAGGCTCTGTGTCTGTGCCTCAAGGTTTCTGTTGGCTACTTGTCTTACAGCAGCCACAGCAAGCAGTGTGTGAGGTCACCATTTAAACTAATCACAAACAGAAGGAGACAACAGTTGGTCGTTTGATGGGCTTTTGCCCTGCAACAGCTCATCTTTTAAAAAAAGAGAGAGAAAAAAAAGGAGACAGTGTTTACAGTGTGCAGCTGGCAGGAGTGGACATTTGTAACAGAGTAATAGGTGGAAGTCAAGCAACTCTGATTTCTAGTTCAGCTGTTGGGAGCTAAAATACTTTCAAGGCTGCTGTGAAAGTAAACCAAATGTGCTCTGACAGCAGAAAAAGGTCTGCAATGCCTCAACCTCAGACCAGACTCGGTTTGAAAAAAACAACAACCATATATATATATTTCCAGATGGAGAAGACAGAACCTTAAATGGGACATGATAAAGTGACAATGCAGCTGTTTCACTGAAAACTGCAACACATGGGAAGGAAGAGCTTCTCATGTGTTGAGCTTGGGATAACAAGCCTTTACTCTTGTGTTTACAAGGTGAATAGATGTCATGAAAGATCCCAAGACAACCGCTGGTTACCAGAAACCACACACACCCTGCTGCAAGGGTACTATTGTCAGCTCTTACAACCCTAGCGTGACAAAACTCCATGCCGTGGCTCAACCACAGAATGTAAAGCACGCTCTAGTAAATAACCACAACCCAAGCCACATAAAATGTTCCCCTATTTATACTTTTTTACAGCATTTACAGAGCATGGAAAGGGTTTGTTTGGTTTAACCCATCACATTTGAATTGAACATTTTCCCTTTAAAGGCACAGGCAAAGCTGAAATAATCAAAAAACATTTGAGGGACTAAAAGTATTTATTATTTATTTATTCATTACAAAAAAGTACACAAACAACAAAAAAATGTTGTGCAATCTGAGCATTAAAATTAAAAACTTGAACATCTGAGAGGATGCATCTAGTTTCCACCACTGAATTTGACAGACTTTGTCAGACTGAGCGTGACAGAAGGAATCACAACAAATGTCGGCCGCACATAACAACACGATGAATGAGGGCACACACGCCTTTGCTCAAAAAAAATGGACGTACAGTTAAAGGAGCATCCAAAGAAGCAGAGTCTTCCAGATGGAATGATGAGGACGGCTTTCCCATTCTGTGAAAAATCGTGTGGGCAAATAGATGATCAGTATCAGAAATGGTGGGATCATCTACAGCTAATCTCTGTATGTAAGAGATGAGGCTGTAAGCCAATAGCTGGAGACACTGCTGGAGTAGAATCACTGCATGAGCTCGGGAACACTTCCCCAAACCATCGTCATCACTGCATCCACAAGTCAAAACTATGCCATGCAAAGCACACTCATACATGGCCAAGATCCACAAACTCTCTGCTTGTTTAAGGACTGAGGTAACATGAAAAACTGTTCAAACTGTTTTTGGGGTCTGAAAGAAAAATTTTCAATTCTGTTTGGAAATCATCCTCTGGGCTACAGATAAAAGGGATTATCCAGTTTGATCAGCATCAGTAATCGGGGGACATGAGTGCACATGGCATGACGCAGCAAACATTTCGAACATTTTGAACATTTTGAATAACATTTTGAATAACCACCTGGCTTTTCTTGCTGTTAACTCTTAGTTAGAAAAACAGTTCCAACTTGTTAAACTCGTTATCTGCTGGAGATAATTTTTCAGCATCACCTGGATGTCCTTGTTTGGCCTTCTCGCAAAGGAAGACATCATTTTTTATCGACTAGAACAAAATGAAAGAAAACATTCTCACTTCAGACGAGGGTGAGAACGCAGCGAACCTGAGCTGTTGACCTGTAGCTTAACTGAGTTAGCTGTTAACACGTCAAGTGTAAAACATTGTGGGGCAGAGGCGTTGCATCTGAGACCGCCCAGGCACGTTAAGTTCAACAGCAACAACAAATGAGACCAAATTTACATTTATAAAAAATACTTAGAAGTGCTGATTTATTTATTTCAAAAAAACAAAAAAACAGCCTCCAGTTATACTAGTCCACGTATGTGGCGTGTCTGCCTGTTCACAATGGTTGATTGACCAAATTAGTGCAGTCTTTCACACAATGAAAACATCTGGCACACTGTGAAATTAAAAATTCAACAGAGCAGGCGCAGCACGTTTAAAATGAAGTCTTCAGTTTCCAGATTCCTGCAGAGTGTTGCTTTAAACTCATTTTTGCTTATCGCAGCTGCATATTTAGAAATGTTTCCGCCAAACGTGAGACCATAAAAATATCTTAAATGTAAATAGGATGTAAATAAGCTCAACTTCAGCACTGAATACATGGTGTTTGTGCCATTTATACAAATTACATGCATGCATTGTATGTTATGAATTCTAATTTACAACATGAAGAGTACCCCAGCTTTTTTATTAATTAAGTATGTAAGTGAAGTAAACCAGCCCACTTGCATATTTATCTCACTCAGTTTTATTATCTTCACCAGCTGGCCAAGTTCACAGTCACACACTTCTACCTCTTTTCAGGTTACCATGCGATATTGTTGGACAAACGTCATCTTGGCTTTGGTATCCATGGCAACCCTAGCACTGTGCCAAAGTGGAGATGGGGACTGGGGTTCAGGCTTTGACATCTACTCTGTGATAATGGCCACCAATAACACATTGCAGGCTGTTGGTGATGAGCCTGCGAAGGTCAAAAACAGCCACGACTGGACCACATCGGCAGCATCCTCACCGTCACCTACACCTGTGCTCCACCACGAGCCCCAGCCGGACAGGTGCTCGGTCCACTTCAGCACCAACACTGCTTCAGCTCGAAGGCTGAAGGCCCAGAGAGAGGAGCTGGCCTACCTGCAGGCCATACAGCATGGGAACAAGGCAGTGATGGAAAACTTGGTGCAATTTGTAGGGAATGAGCTGGGAGATCAGCGCTATGAAGATGTGATCAAGGAAAATGTCATTGGCATTCAAGAGGACCAAAAGAGCTGGCACGAGGTGGTAGAAAAAGCAGAAGAGGATCTAAAAAAGCAGCTGGAGGGAGATGTACCGGACTCCTTCTCTGGGATCCACAAGTGAGTGCAGTAAATCAAATGTGTTTGTGCCAAACGTCATAAAGTTAACAGCTGAAATGTAAAGACGACAGTTAAAAAGAAAAAGAAAAAGAACCTGCTGTTTGTTTCTGTTGTTAAGATTAATTAACTGTGGTAGCACATATACTGAAGATATTGTGGGGAAAGACGATGTAAAAAAGAAAAGATGTAGGTTGACTTAAGTCTATCACCAGGCAGTTGCTGGTTATTGAAATGTGAAATTCTGAATATTTTTCCTCTCTTAGATTTATGATTTATGTTAAATGGGCTTTGTTTGAGGTTTGGAATTTTTAATTGATAAATACAAGCGTTGGAAAAATTTGATAACCATTTTTCATCATTTCCATCAATCATAAATTAAAACACTACCCATGTAAACAAAAAGCAAAACTAGATTAAACTACATTAATCATTAATAATAAAATAGTAATTGTTTACCAAACTGAGACTCATTTTAGGTATCTGAAGCTGACGCACTGTGTAAAAAAACTATTTCTAATATAAAAGAGAAACAGAGTAACAGGTGGGTTTTTTTGGAAGTACTTAAACACCCCGCAATTAGAAGAAATACATCTCTGGATAATCAGCAGGTGACACAGGGAAAAATGCACTGAAATAAAAAAGATTGAGGACTAAATACACACAAGGGAACTATGGTAACAAGGCGAAGATGAACTCAATCAGACAATAACAAGGGCAGGAGAAGAACAAAGAACAAAAAGTATCACATAGAGACACGATGGCATATAAGTGATAGTTTCTTGAGCACATGTGACCCCCCGTTATATTTTCATGCCCTCGCATTTTCTTTTTCTTACCCTCTGCTGTTGTTTCTTCTTGTGTCCGGTGCTTTCTCCTTGTCATCACTCACTCGGCCGGCCACCTGGACTGTTGGTCCTTCGGAGCAGAATCAGAGAGGAGTCCTTGGCCTTTGAAGACATGCTTCGTGCTGCAGCGGACATCGCCAGCAGGCTGGAGAGCTCAGCACAGGCCCTGCACGCTTCATTCACCAAGCAAATGAAAGACATTGTGAAAATCCATCGCTGAGAAAGCATTGAAAAGTGTTTTGAAAAGTGTTTGCGCATCATCCTTGAACTTGTGAATGATGTTTGGCATTCCGTGAGGTCCCAAATTCAAGAAATATACCCTCTCGCCATTTTATAATTGTATTTTTATGTACATGTGCTGAGCAGTTCTGGGATGCAACAGTGTGTTAAGGTTAAACTTCACATCAACTGAAGCAGTCAACGAAGATGGATTGTTGACACCTCCCTTTCACTGAATATCTCCACGACGGATGACATACGATTTTCCATCCACGCATTATTCGTAGAATTTTTGTGAGGTCAAATATGGGAACAGCATGCAGTGCAGCTTTGAGCTAAGCTCCGTGTTTATGGATCAAAATAGATGGGCCTTCGGAGAACAAAACATAATGACTCTGTTACTCTTCTCCAGGGGAAGCTATGGGTTGGCCATCTGGTTCCAGGGTAAGGGTGGAGTCTGGGATATACTTATAATGACTATGTGGTAACAGAGATTTTGTTTCTGCAACAATAAGTGAGGGAGGGGACTGGAACAACTAATAAAGGGTTTGTTTTCTTAAGAGAAATATCCAGGGGGATAAGTTTCTATATAAATATTAAGACAGATCCTATGATTAGAGGGGGGGGGGATAAACTGTCTATGCATGATATGTTTGCACAGTTTCCTGGCTTAAGCAATTTATTTAAACAAGGTTTCTCTTTAATCCCGGTAGGACTTCCTGGAGGGGGATGCCTTTTCATTTTTTAAAATAAAATATGTAGCATTATATTATTACGAGTTTAGAAAATAGATTTATGTTCAATCCTATAAACGGCAAAATTTTACATAAATAAAGCACCTTGTTGTTTGATGTTTTTTACACTTACATTTTTTTTTAACAAAAATATTCATTATGGTGTTTTCACAGCTCCTAGTTAGTTTGGGGTACAAACTTCACTCACCCGGTCTGCCCTCTAGCTGTTTTCCAAATATATTGTTGTGCCGTGTTCAGCTTCACGTCACTCGTCACTCATTCTTTGGATCTTTCAAAGAATAATTACTGTATTAAAGTCGAGGCTCATAACTTTTTTAAATGCATTTTTAACTTGGTTTCTTGAATAGCTGGTCAGCATTTAAACACACGGGTTCTGTGTATGTGTGTCTCTTAAACACACACACACACACACGGAGAGAGGGAGAGAGAGCGAGTCGCTTTAGGTGCCAAATAAAGAGGCAAATGCTCAGACGTGCCCTGCATCTCCTCCTGTTATTTCGGCAACCTTACATATTACACTTATTACACTGTCCAGCTGCCAGTCATGGAAAACTACTACTTTGAATTTTAAAACAGAACACACTCACAGGATTGGACGCATTGGACGCCAAATTCTTGGCACCCTGCGTAACAGGCGCATTTGTTTGGATTCTCTCTACGCAGAAGAAAATCCGACTACTTTCCGTGAATTGATTTCCTGAAAACAGATTTATAGAGCTACTTTTATGAGCTGGTATGAGCAATTACAGCAAAGCTGGGACACACAGTGTTATAGTGCCGCTCCCTGATTCAGCACCCAGTGATGGATAGCGCTCATTGCGCGGAAACTGATGGCACGGTACTCGCTCTCCTCCGGTCCAAACAGCGCTGACAGTGAGCAGAGACGGAGACTTATCTATGCTGAGATCTAAAGTAAGTCAGTCAGAGCGCTGTCACTGTCATTCCCCGCCTACAGACTTGAAAGCGGTTATCGTGACAGTAGCTGTGATGTGGTCCTGACGTGCTTCTCAGCTGCGAAGATGACAGATGTTGCTCACACTTTTCCACATAGCGTTTCGACAGTGGACGGAAGCTGCTCCGTGCTTTCTTGTGAAGTTTTCTTTGCTGTCAAGAGGACGAAATGGGATCCAACCACCTGTTCTCCGCCGGGACGGCTTTTATTTGGGCGCTACTCTTGAGTCCGGCCGGTAAGTACTTTTACAACTATGTTTTCTAGTGGGCTAATGTTAATGACAGCAATAATAGCAGGTGTGTTTGAACCATGGAGGTTCTGAGAGATGAGCAACTGAGCAAGTACAAAGAAGTAAGTCACAGACTGGAAAAATATATTCTAACCTTACTGTTCAGTTATGCTCGGCACTTTTCAAAATTAAAGGTGATCGATGGATCCAAACAGGGATAGTATTGATGTCATTGCTAGTATCGGTATTGGATCGATACTAGCGCGATACGTTCGATAGTTTGTTTCCTTCCTTTAAGTTTAGTGTGTAGCCCACTGAATTGTGTTAAATAAATTATTTATCTGTTTTTTATGGAAAAATATACCTCAAACATGCATTATAAAAAAAGGAGAAAAAAGGCAGTTTATAAATAAATACCTTTCTATGTTAAAAGTATTTGTATCAGTATCTGCAATATTAACCCAGTATTTGCTTGGTATCAGAAATTTGCAGTCTCACACATGACTACTTAAAAGGCTCACGGTCCTATTTTCACATTTAGCTGGATGTCTGTTTCATGCATTGGGAACTACCTCTTCATTTAACACATTCACCTCCAGAGAAGCAGCTATTTAGCTTATGAGAAAATAAGTTGTTGTTAGAAAGATAAATAGAAGAAATGTAAGAGATGAATGAAGGCATTTGCTTCTTTCTGTACAAAAGCAGTACAGCGGACAACATAACAGTGTGAAAAATGAGCCACACAAATTGGTGCAACAACTGATAGTCATGCTGCTACATTTTCAGAGGAAGTTAATCTTGTTTCAAAAAAGCTACAAAGGGACCAGAGAAGGAAACATCTTTAAAGGAAGAAACTGAGAGACGACTGGAGCAGTCGATGCCAGATCGTGCCTCAATTTGTTGCTTTTGTTGTGAAATGATTTAAGCTACAATTTCTTACGGTCTAGTGCATACTTCTGTGGAAACAGGGTTTGATTCATTCAAGATTGACACTGAAGCCCAGTTAGCTACTCTGGAAGTCCAGTTTTGACATGGATGTCAGAATTTGCAATCACAAATTATCAGTTGCAGTCACAACTTATGTGCAGACAAAAAGCATTCCCATACAGAGATCGAGGATAAAATGAGTTCTTGTTGAAAAGGGTTTCAAAGCACCAAATATACTCTGTCTCTGTATGCTTCAGTTATCAAATGTGTAGGTAGACTACATAATCATATGCTTATTGGTATGACATAGATAGATTTCAGCTTTCTGACTTAAACCCTGCAGTTTTTCATACACACACAAAGAAAAGATCTGCAGCATTCTTTTAGTAAAATTTTTACTGTAATTATTTGACAGCCCAATTTCATGAAAAGCACCTCTGGCCAGAGAAGCTGCTGACTCGATGATCCAAACTGGTCAGTGTTTTAAACACCTTGCCAAGTGACTTGGCTAAGGTCCAAATATACTGGGCCCAGTGTGCCGGATGTTGAAGGTGTCGCCTCATTTCAACTCTCCCCTGGCACGAGGTTTGATATGTGGTACCCAAGAGGCTTTTTTCCAGCGCCACATCTGGTCTTTCCCAGATGCACGGACAGATGAATACGCACTGCCCCGACTGTCAAGATAGCAGATAGGAATTCTCTAGTGCCTGCTTGTTTGCCAGATTGAAATTAGTTCATGATAACAAGACATGAGCCCAGGTGTACCTTAGGCAAATTGAAAGTGAATTCACATATTGATTACCACCTCTAATGTATATTTTCTACAAACTACTGCATCAACGAGAAGAAGGACCTTGCCAAATTTTGCATCCTTTGCAGCCTTTTGTTGGTAAAGCCAAACCAAACCAAGCCATTCAGTTAGCACAGGCAATAAATCTCACTGAAGCAGTTTTGCATGCTTTGCTTGGATTAGCTCTGTGCAACATGTAAGTCCATCAAGTGGTCATCGTCTAGTGGCCTGTCCTACAGTTACAGGTTGTAAATACATGGTAATTCTGTCAACAGAGCCACAACTCACCCATAGACAGATAGTGATGTGTCCTTGGCTAAGCAATCATGACTGCTGCCAGATGAAGGTGGTCCAAGGTTTCATTTGAAGGTCCCTTGATGGTAGCACACTTGAGTGCACCCTATTATAACCTATGCTAACAAACAGAGCTCCAGAAACATTGGTGTATTAGTGACATGTAGATGTAATCACATCTTAATTGAGTTTTTTATTTTATTTTATTTTGATACAATTAATTTTTTTCTGCTTTGATTAATTGATCAATAAGGCAATATATCAGTAAACAAAAATGCCACATCATTAAATATTTTGACATTATTGAACACACACGCATTTTCTTTGTTACTGAATTCTAAATGAGAACCATACAAAAACCATCTAAAAGTTATAATCTGCCATTCTGTAAAGACTTTATAGTGGGTAGTTTAGCATGAACAAAACAATATATTTTTAAGCCGTTAGTTGGCATTATTGGACCGAATGAGTGCAGCTACATCGCAAACAATAAAGTGACAGTTTAAGAGGTGCATTGTGCCAGTACCTAGGCAGGTAGATGTACAGTAATAGCAAATATAAAACACACTCAATACAAGTTAGATGCAAGATGCATCAGAAAGCCAGTATTATTGACAAATATTAGCTATTTGCAGATTTTGCAGATTTATTAGTATTGACATTTACACAGGCTGATAAGTTTAATTTTAATAAGTAGAGGTGAGAGAAGCAACTTCGAACTATATTGTGAGTGTTGATGTTGAATACTTTGTCCACCAGAGGGCGCTCTACAACTTCCCTGTTAGCAACACATGTTTGGCATGCCATAAACACAACAACCAGCTGATCCGAGCGCAGTCACACGAATCGTAAATGACTAAATAAACAACCACACATAATAAATATAAGGGAACTTTAACTGCACGGTGGTGCGGTGGTTAGCAAGGTTGCCTCAAAGCAGAAAGGGTCTGAGTTCAAATCAACCAACTGGCCCTGATTAAAGGGGTTGTGTCTGTGTGGGTTCTCTCCAGTTTTGTCGCACAGTCCAAAGACATGCAATTAGTGTAGATTGATGATTCTAAATTACCCATAGGTGTGAATGTAAGTGAGACTGGTTGTCTGTCTGTCTCTCTGTATTAGCCCTGCATTAGACTGGTGACCTGTCCAGGATGTACCGTGCCTCTCGCACTATGACAGCTGGGATGGGCTCCAGCCACTGCTACCTTTCTAAAATAAAGAAATTTGTGTTTTTCAAAAATAACCAAATATTGGTGTCGATATGAGTCTTAGGCTACGTTCACACTGCAGGCAAAAGCGCATAAAATCAGACTTTTTTGACCCTATGCGACCCATATCCGATCATGGTATGACAGTGTGAACAGCACAAATCCGATATTTTCAAATCCGACCTGGGTCACTTTCGCATGTGGTACTGAATCCGATACATATCTGATGTTTTAGAAAGCGACTGCTGTTTGAATGGTCATGTCGCATTAAATCCGCCTTTTACGTCACTGACACAAGACAGACGCCAATTATCAGCGCCGGAGAAGACAAACGAGAAAGCATGGCGGCCATCGTTAAAGCACGGGCTCTCTTTTTTCTCAGTGTCATTTTTTCTCTAATTAATTTATCAAAATTCTGTTGGTTACGACTGTGCAGAAATTGATAGACTGCTGCAACAACACCTACTAGCTCTGTAGCCGCTGTTTTTACTTCCGTAAACAGAGCACGTTGTGTGTGATGTCTTCTTTTGCGCATGCGGGCCGCTTTGAGGGCCGTGAACTGTTCACACTAACGCGTTTGCTGTCACATGTTATTTGTAGAGTGAACAACCAGACAAAAAAAAATCGGATTTGATGCCTAATCTATATATATGCCTAATCTCCCAGCATCAGTATGTGAAAAAAAAATTAGACAAATATACCCAACCGTTAGCCTCCACTCCAAATCAGAAGCATCAGTTAATTGTTTCATGCATCAGACGTAACACAGAGTGACAGACAGCTCAACAATAAACACCCTTCACTGGTGAGAAATTAGCTCACCTCCACTTAACAGTAGCGAGTAATGATGTGTGTAATTGACTCTGACTACACTGATGAAGGTGGAAGCAGTAATCCCCAAGGGACGGGATTCCTGTCTATTTCCATGCTTTTCATTCTGCAGAAACAATACGGTGACTCAGTCCCAGCTTGTACACAAATCTGACTAGAGTGCATATTCAGAATCAATTTAATCAAGCCGCCTCTCACTGCGAGGCCTTACATACATAATAATAAGACTTTAGAGATTGTATAGCTGAAATGGTATTACTGTCGAGGGGAGGAGAGACGCTTCCTTTGTCTCCACCTTCTCAGCTTGAGAGATTCTAGCAGGCAGCCCTCAAGGGGAGCCGAGATCAAGAGATCAAAAGATTTGCTAAGATGTGAAAAGTCGATAAGACTTTACAAAGAAAAGTCTTAGATGTTTAGAGTAGGCTTCTGTGATGAAGCACGACATGTTCGCAGTTCTCTCTTGCTCCCAAAAGCAACCCAGATGCCAGCCAGATTTACTAGTATTTGTTAAGTGAAGATTAGGAGAGACAGATGACAGAACATGGATGTGATCCCAACATATACCATTCAGCTTCCGCTTCTTTCATCCCGTTTCAGTCTTAGAATGCCATACCATTAAATATTCACCAATAATATTAATGCATTAAAAAAGTGCAAATGCATTTAGTGTCAAGATACAGGCGAGGTCTTTATCACATACACCTGTAGTTTTAACAGCCCCATGTTAGCTTATTTAAATGTTAACAAACTCTATGATGCAGATCCAAGAGAGATGAATAAATTTATTAACGAACAAGAGAATAGAAATATTACAAATTCCTAAATTACCCACTTCACTTATTGCATTTGTCTTCTATAAATGGCTAACTACACCAGTAATGTATCCACAGCCCTCTGTGACGAGAAGACCCACTCACATGCTGAAGATGACCTTTTCAAGACCCTGTTCGCTGGGTACAACAAGTGGTCGAGACCTGTGCCAAACATCTCCGACGTCGTCATTGTCAAGTTTGGACTCTCCATAGCCCAGCTTATTGATGTGGTGAGTGTTTGCCTTGCGTTTGCCACAAAGAGCTGGTGATGTGACATATGATGATGATCCAGGGCTCAAGTGCCAGTGTCCTGCAGGTTTTGGATCTCACCCTGATTAAACACATCTGAATCAAATGATTAGTTCATTACCAGGCCTCTGGAGAACTTCAAGACATGTTGAGGAGGTGGCCCTTTAAATCAGCTGTGTTGGATCAAGGACACATCTAAAACCAGCAGGACACCGGCACTCGAGGCCTGGAGTTGCCTACCCCTGCTCTAGTGTCATTCAGAAAAAATAAATGATTGTTCGATTCCATTCCATTCAATTAGATTTATACAGCACCAAATCGCAACAACAGTTGCCTCAAGGTGCTTTATATTGTAAGGTAGACCCTACAATAATACATACAGAGAAAAACCCAACAATCATGTGACCCCTATGAGCAAGCACTTTGGCGACAGTGGGAAGGAAAAACTCCCTTTTAACAGGAAGAAACCTCCAGCAGAACCAGGCTCAGGGAGGGGCGGCCAAAGACATGCTGTGGAAGAGAGAGTTAGAGATTAATAACAAGTATGCAGAGGGGTCTATTAACACAGTGATTGAGAAAGGTGACTGAAGAAGTAACACTCAATGCATCATGGGAATCCCCCAGCAGCCTACGCCTATTGCAGCATAACTAAGGGAGGATTCAGGCTCAACTGATTCAGCCCCAAATATGCTTTAGCAAAAAGGAAAGTTTGAAGCCTTATCTTAAAAGTAGAGATAGTGTCTGTCTCTCAAATCCAAACTGGAAGCTGGTTCCACAGAAGAGGGGCCTGAAAACTGAAGGCTCTCCCTCCCATCCTACTTTTAAATACTCAAGGAACAACAACAACAATGTTCAGATGTCTTCATCACCAAAACCCTCATGATCGGTGATGATAGGGTTATGATATTTCTGTGCATTGACTAAATACAGTGATGCCTGTACAGCATATACTCAAACTTTGGTTTCAAGGTCAGTATAGGCCTGTTCATGGGTACACTACATCCCACAGCTATGAAGGAAGCTTGTGTATATGATTTCCATAAAGTCATTAAAGTAGCAGAAAGTTATATTTGAGTTTTCCTTTGACAAAACACCAAGAAACACAGACATATTTCTCTGGTCTGAACCCCCGGTTGACAACTTTAACAATATTTCCATCATTCTCGCTCTCTATCTGTCTGTCTTTCAGGATGAAAAGAACCAAATGATGACAACCAACGTGTGGCTTAAACAGGTTAGGAAATCTAGTGTCAGTGTTGATTTATTATTTAGATTTTATTTTATTTTTTTTATATTCAGGAGGGGATATGCTGACATGAAATGTTAGGAATGCAAAAAAGTATTTGCATTGTTGAAGTGAACGACTCATATGATGAATACAAATGGGGCCACGGCCCTCCAGACTGATTCGTGTTGTTTGTGTCTCGCAGGAGTGGAATGACTACAAGCTTCGCTGGAGACCGTCTGACTATGACAACGTGACATCCATAAGAGTGCCGTCAGAGCTCATATGGGTACCAGATATCGTCCTCTATAACAAGTGAGTCTGAGATAAAATGTAATGGTTACTGCATTTCTTTTCTTGATTATCTAATTAACTCTTTATTAAACACTCAGGCCTACAGTAAAGCTCAGTTGTGCAAATGAGCGTATGAGAGTAAAATAACTATAATTGTTCAAGAAACGAATATCTGACATTCAGTTAAACAGCTTTACTCTGATATTTGTTGCATTTTTTTTTAGCAAACTCACTAAACTCATTAATCTTTTATTCGGATTAATATACTGTCAAACAATTGATTCTGAGTCTATTCAGTTCTGAACTACATAACCAATCACAGTTATTTCTCTCTACCGTACTGAGACGCTGCTGAACACTTCAAGGTTTGCCAAAATGCTTCAGAGGATTGTAATGGCAGATTTAGGGCTGTCTAACAGCTATGCTCTTATTGTAGCATGACAAAGGAGTCCAAACTCACGCCTCTTGCCTTAACAGTATGTGTAAGAAGATGGCACCATCTAGTGGTCTGTGAAAACAATGGTTTGCTCCGCTTTCTCATGTTTCTTCCAGTCCTGATTGGGTGGCTGGTTTTATTTGTACCTTCTGAGATATGTGCGGTATAGTTTACACGCTGATATAAACACAGCTCTTTATTATCTGTTTCATTTAGCAAAATGAAAAAGATACTCCATTTTAAATTTTGCACGTCTGTTAGTAAAAATTGGTGGAGTGCATTTCGTTTCATCGAACTGAAGGCAGCCTTTACATGTCTATCGCTCCAGTGGGAAACTGATTGCAAAAACCACTTTTGAGAAACCTCTCCCGTCACCTAAATTCACCTCCTGGAGATTAAACCGAGCACGCTGATGATAGGTTTCTGCTCCAGCGCGCTCGTGTAATCACAGTCCGTATGTGAAATTAAAAGAGGTGAGACTGATTAAATGATAAGGACGTATGATTACGTCTTCTGCTGAAGCTAGTGTTGCCATTAAAGTGGTGAATGGAGGGGAGATTGCAGACAGTTTTTCACTACATAGTTTCCAAAATGAAAAAAAAAAAAGGAAATAAAATCTCAGGAAAGAAGAAGGGGAATAGAACTGATCACAGTGAAGGTTATGATTTCTTATCTGATGTAGCCTTCACTCTAAGATGAGGTCTTTTGTGTGTTTCCATGACTTATATGACAAACTTCTCCTTCTGCAGTGCTGATGGCGAATTTGCTGTGACCCACATGACAAAAGCTCACCTATTCTACACGGGCAAAATTCGCTGGGTGCCTCCTGCTATTTACAAGAGCTCTTGCAGCATTGATGTCACCTTCTTCCCTTTCGATCAACAAAACTGTAAAATGAAATTTGGCTCCTGGACTTACGACAAAGCCAAAATTGACTTGGAGCAGATTGAAAATACTGTGGATCTCAGCAACTACTGGGAGAGCGGCGAATGGGCCATCATCAATGCCGTGGGAACGTATAATACAAAGAAATATGACTGCTGCCATGAGATTTACCCAGACATCACCTACTTCTTCATCATCCGACGTCTTCCCTTATTTTACACAATCAACCTCATCATCCCCTGTCTGCTTATCTCATGCCTCACGGTTTTGGTTTTCTATCTACCGTCAGACTGCGGTGAGAAGATCACCCTGTGTATCTCCGTGTTGTTATCCCTCACTGTCTTCCTGCTACTCATCACAGAGATCATACCGTCCACATCCCTCGTTATCCCTCTCATCGGCGAGTATCTCCTTTTCACCATGATTTTTGTCACCCTGTCCATCGTTATCACTGTCTTTGTCCTCAACGTCCACCACCGCTCTCCCAGCACTCACAAGATGCCCCACTGGGTTCACTCTGTGTTCCTGGACTTGATTCCACGTTGGTTGTTCATGAGACGGCCCGCACCGGATGGCCGCCGTCGCAGGCTGCTGCTCCTTCAACAGGAAGCGGTGGCAGAGCGGCGCCAGCTCCGAATAGCCGGGTACAAATCGGGCAACTGTATTAGCACCTCAGCTAACTGGTTAAGAGATGGGACCACATTGGAAGACCCCGAGAGAAGCTGTTATGAGGACTTGGAGCTGGGAACACTGACATCCTATTTCTCCTTCCGTCCTCCTTCTCCCAGACCTCCAGGGTCAACTCCTCCACCACAACAAAAAACCCCACAGAACAGCCAGAGCCGACAAGAGGTGGTGGCAGGGGGGAACAGGCACTTAACTGGAACCAGAGGTAATTCCACTCCTCGGCCGGCTAAAGTTGACAATAAAGTGTCACAGTCAGCTTTCCTGCTTTCACCAAGTGTCATGCGTGCATTAGAAGGGGTGCACTACATTGCAGACCACCTGAGGGCTGAGGATGCTGACTTCAGTGTGAGTATCAAGGAAATAATGCATCTAATATAAAAGCAGAATGGCATTTTGTTCATTTGTATTACTGATGGTATTCCAATTTACATTTATCTCAGTTTTGATACAAAATCATACTCTGGGCATGTTGATTAGATAATACCTGTGCAAGGCGCAATCACAATTCCTACTATTCTATATAAATTAAAAATCATACGTGAGTTAAATTTGGCTGCCATACACTTGTTTGAAATGCACCCTGGAAATTTTGTCCTGACCGCCTGCTGTTCAGTGAGTGCTGAATATTGTTCGTGTGTAAAAAATAGGCTCCATCTTGAATTTCATTTTAGGAAAGAGAAAGAAGTTGCATGGAACTGAGTTTAGTAAGCAGGGTGGTTAGTGAGCAGTGTTAGGGCATGGCCTGTCGATGGTACATGCAACAATTCACAATCCTGTGAATGTTGAAAAATGGCAAACCAGGATTTAGAGTGCACCCGTGACCTTATGGACTTTATGGCCATCCTTCAGGATTCTTTCACTGAACAATGCTGCTTAGTTTCCGGGCCATAGCTGGAGACCCAGCTCTTAATATCAGCGATAGTCCTTTGCATGTTTGTTAAATTGGTTTGATACAGATGTTTCCATTTGCTCTGTACAGAAGTTCACTTTTTACATAAATAAATGCATTTATATAAATACGTAACTGTACATAGTTCTATTTCAAACGCAATTTCTTTTAATACTAAGGCCTGCAATACCTTCACAGCCCACAGGGGGACCCATCCTACACTTTTGGAGTCACTGCAGTAGAGCCTGTAGCTGAAGATAAAACTGAATGACTCACAAACAAGCAGCTACTGAAGGTGGCTGCAATATTTATTTTATTTATTAACCTTTATTTAACCAGGAAGATCCCATTGAGATTAAAAACCTCTCTTTCAAGGGAGACCTGGCCAAGATAGGCAGCAGCAGATGTCTCACAGTTACAGAAATTACTCAAACACAGGCAGCAACAACACACATGCAACAATAAGTGAAAGAATACAAATAAAAGAAAATAAAATTCAATAAAATTCAAATAAAAATAAAAAAGTCAGTTAAAATGACAATCAGTCTAATTGAAACAGTTGCATGTTATGGACTTGGCCTCAAGGATTCGTAGTTTAGATTTAAAAGCACTTAATGAAATGAATTCAGTCATTTTCCATTCCTTCTGCAGTTTGTTCCAAGCCGAGGGTGCTAAATGGACAAAAGCTCTTTTACAAAGTTCAGTTCGGGCAAATGGAACAGAAAGCAACAAGTAGCCATGCGGACGAAGAGAATACCGACCAGCATGTTTCATTAGAAGCAGGGAACATATATAAGAAGGCAGCAACCCAAGTATCGCCTTATATATAAAACTGTATAAATGAGAGTTCCTCCGACTTACCAAAGCAGGCCATCCTACCTGAGAGTTTAACTCACAGTGGTGAGTCAGAAATTTACGGTTAGTGATGAACCTCAGAGAAGCATGATACACAGAATCAACCATTCGAAGACATTGAGCAGAAGCATTCATATATAGAATATCACCATAATCCAGCACAGGCAAGAATGTTGCAGCAACGAGCCGCTTCTTTGTATTAAAAGAGAAACACAACTTATTTTGAAAATAAAATCTCAGTTTTAACTTCAGGTTTTTCACAAGATTCAGTAGAGGCCTAACAGAGAGTCTCCAGATGAGAATCATCCAAGAATGAAAATAATCTTTATATTTTTAATTATGAGTTTGTCCATTTATTTTTGAGCCACTGCAACTGGGGTACTGTGAATAAAAATGTAGATAATTCCTAAAAGGTTAGGGCAATACTTTTGTAAAACCCCATAAGTTAAAGTGTGCACCTTGATCTCATCTTGATTCTTTGATTTAAAATCCACTGAGATGGTTTGCAAAAGCAAAGCTGCATTTGTGTCGTCCGACCTAACTGTATACTGATACCCAGAACATGTAAAAAAAAAAAAAAAAATTCTTAAGCTCTCAGTTTACCATGACACCTGACAATAAGAACCAAAATAAGCAGTATATACTGAAGTTTGATAGCTCAGTCTTTTAGTGTCTCAGTCCGTAGTCTCTCAGTAAGACTTTGTCCTGCCAAAACAACTTGAACATCTTCCCTTTGGTTGTTAAAAAATATTATTCAGATTTTTATCAATATTGCGCCTCTTACTGCATTTGAAAAACCAGACAGGAGGGCAGAAAGCCTGCAGAGTATTCATGGACAAAATAGCAAGCATAAGAAATTTAGCATACTCTTTCTTATCCTTCAAACCTATCCCAGCTAGTATATGGGCTGTCCACCAGCGTGTCCTCTGTTGTTGACTTGGCTGTCTCTGACCACTACTGTGTGTTTTTTAACATCACCGGTTTTATTCAGGGAGACCTCGGTGCGAACTGTGAGGAGGCGCTATCTAACCTCTGAAGTGGCTGCAAATTTTACCAGGGTTTTAGACGAATGCCCCCCTGTGATTTTACCTGCATCCTGCGATTTGATTTTTAGTTATTTCAACAGCAAACTGAAGAAAAGCCTTGACTCCGTTGCTCCACTCACCACCAAAAAGATTAACGTAAAACATGCATCACCCTGGAGAAACGAAGAAGTCAAAAAACTCAAAAGAAATTGCAGGGCAGCAGAAAGGAGATGGAGGAAAACTAAAAATAATATCAACCATCAAATATTTTGCGAGCAACTTAAAGTGTACAATAATACATTAAGGAAGTCAAGAAATTCATACTTCGCCAAAATAATCAGTATTAACAAAAATAATCCCAAGGTCCTCTTTTCCACCATAGATCACTTATTTAACCCTGATTTTAACAGCTCCCAAAGAACCCCCACAGACTCGCTCTGTGAGCAGTTTGCAGACCACTTCAGGGGAAAGATCAGCGCCATCAGATCTGATATTTTATCTAATCGTGATATGATTTTAAATACATCTGAGGGCTCGATTGTACCTGAGGAGACACTGGACAGCTTTGTCCTGGTTAATGCTGAGAACTTTCAGAAGGTTTTCTCCACAGTGAGACCCACCACATGTCTTTTAGATCCAATTCCTTCTTCACTCTTTAAAACACTTTATGGATTTTTTGAGGCTGAGCTTTTATGCATGATGAATTGCTCTCTTCAGTTGGGTGTCTTCCCTGCTGCCTTTAAAACGGCGGTGGTGAGGCCCCTTCTGAAGAAGAGCAATTTGGATTGTAATGATTTTAATAACTACAGACCTGTATCCAACTTACCATTTTTAAGTAAAGTCTTAGAAAAACTTGTTTTTACTCAGATTACTGATTTTCTCAATGATAGACAGATCCTGGAGATATTCCAGTCTGGATTTAGGGTGAACCACAGCACAGAGACGGCTCTCCTAAAGGTTTTAAATGATCTTAGATGTAACTGGGACTCCCAAAAGCTCTCAGTCCTGGTGCTACTGGATCTAAGCGCAGCCTTTGATACAGTAGACCACGCTATTCTTTTAAACAGACTGAAACACATGGTGGGCCTCTCTGGTGCTGTACACAACTGGTTCACTTCCTATCTCTCTGACAGAACTTTTATGGTGAGTATGGATACATGCTCCTCTAAGATCCATAAAATGACATGTGGTGTGCCTCAAGGGTCGGTTCTAGGCCCTGTACTTTTTAATTTGTATATGCTCCCTCTCGGCGGTGTCATCAGGAGGCATGGAGTGAACTTCCACAGTTACGCTGATGACACGCAGCTGTACATCTCCGTGTCTCCTGATGACACCAGACAAATGGATGCCCTTTTTAACTGTATCTTGGATATAAGATCTTGGATGGCAGAAAACTTTTTACAACTTAACCAGGACAAAACTGAAGTTTTAATTGTCGGTCCTGAGGCTCAGAGAGAGAAACTCTTGTCTAAATTAGAGGCATTTTCACTATGTCCTTCACTACAAGTGAAAAACCTGGGTGTTATTTTTGACTCTGAGCTTGGTTTTATCCCACATATTAAACATGTAACTAAAATTGGATTTTATCATCTAAAAAATATAGCCAGAGTCCGCCCTATTCTCTCTCGGGCCAACACGGAGATGCTGATGCATGCTTTTATTACCAGTCGCATTGATTACTGTAATGCCCTGCTCTCTGGTCTTCCTAAGAAGAATATTTCAACTTTACAACTCTTGCAAAACTCGGCAGCTCGTGTGCTGACGAAGACCAGAGGGCGGGCCCACATTACACCGGTTTTAGAATCGCTGCACTGGCTCCCCGTGTGTTTCAGGATCGATTTTAAAGTTCTTTTATTGGTTTTTAAATGTCTTAATGGTCTTGGGCCTTCCTATCTCTCAGATCTGCTTTTACCATACGAACCCTCGCGGACCCTGAGGTCCTCTGGTACTGGCCTTTTGATTGTCCCTAAAGTCAGGACACATACTCACGGAGAGGCAGCGTTTCAGTGGTATGGTCCTCGTCTGTGGAACAGCCTGCCGGAGGAGCTCAGGGCCGCAGAGAACGTACATGTTTTTAAGAACAGGCTCAAGACCCACCTTTTTAATTTAGCTTTTACTTAGCGTTTATTTATTTTATGCTTATTTATTCTATCCTGTTATTCTATTATTAATTTAGGATTTACCTAATATTTGTTTGATTTTATTCTTATTCATTTTTTAATCTTCTTATTCTATTTATATTTATATTGTATCCTGTTCTTATTTATTTTATCATTTTACCCTATATATATTGTATTGCGTCATATCTCCAGTGTTTCCTCGGAGGGCGCTCTCTGCACCGGGGCTGTTATTGACCGTGGCTGCTGGGTCTCTGGGGTCCTCTCAGCCTGGCTGGGGGGCTCCTTTGCCTCCCTCCTGCTGTGTGCCCAGCCTGGAGGCTGCGGTCTGTGACCGGCTCCCGGTGCAGACGGCTCCCTGTTATAGTGTTTCCTCACTTGGCTCATGCGAGCCCAGCCCAATTTTTACTCTTTAAGTGTGCGCGTGTGTGTATGTGTGTGTGGGTGGGGGGATATATGTGTATTGAGAGTGTGGGGAGTGAGTTGGAGGGTGGGGTGGGCTGCTTTTAACTATGTAAAGCACTTTGTGCTACATTTTCTCTGTATGAAAAGTGCCTTATAAATAAAGATTGATTGATTGATAGTGCAAGAGGCGGGGCACACCTTGGATATGTCACCATCTGACACAGGGATAAGATCGCACTTCTGGGCAAATTTGAATAACAGAGTGAACATAATCCCACTTACTGCATATCTTTGGACTGTGGGAGGCAACTGGAGTACCCGGAGAGAACCCACACAAACACAGCAGAGCATGCAAACTCCACACAGAAGGCCCTCAGCCTCAATCAGATTCAGAATCAGAATACTTTATTGATCCCTAGGGGAAATTATTATTTCAAACTCAGGATCTTCTTGCTGTGAGGCACCATTCTGCCCTAGAAAAGTAACTTTTAAATTAAAAAAAAATACAACTTTTCTTTTTATTGTCATATATAGGAAGTTACTGAAGAGGTATAAAAACTGGCTTTGGCAGCTGAGTGACTGAAGAGAGCTTTTCTGGAGACAGATATTAAACTTCAAGGGCAGATACATGGAGCAGTAATGCATGGAGCTAAATCCCATTATATGCCTAACATCACACTGAAATTACTGTTGGGAGCAGCTAAGAAAGAACTGTTTAAAAGTTTGATTGGTTACAGACAGGTTGTAGCAAATCGCATTGACTGAAGAAAATAGAAGGAACAGGTCAGCAAAAGTGTGCAGAAATGTGCATGAATATATGACATAGCTTGTGTGATGAGTAGTTTTTCTTATGAACCATATTTTTCATAGCAAACAATACCACCCATGATGTGAATTATTATTTAAATTCATGATATTATTTCTGTTCTTGTTCTCCCCACCTTCTCTGTTACTTCTTTCTGCACAGGTGAAAGAGGACTGGAAGTATGTTGCTATGGTGATTGACCGTATCTTCCTGTGGATGTTCATTATTGTCTGCCTGCTTGGGACAATTGGTCTGTTCTTGCCACCGTGGCTAGCCGGCATGATTTAAGGCTTCTGGGAAAGGGTTGAATTCACAGTCACCTCCTCTTGAAAGATACTTTAAAGTGTAGCTGAACTCTTCTTCAAGTCGGGTAATCTGACTCAACTTTGTGTAACTCGGTGCAACCCAGGTGTCCTCAAAAGGCCGTTGTGCTCTTTACACGTCACCAAATATAACTTATGAATAGTGGAGACAACTCTGCTATTTTCAGATTCTTATTCCCAGTTGGATAAAAATCAACTACAATCTACATTTTTAAGGGAAGATCAGACTCAGTAACCTACTGTTAGCTATAAAGTCTTGGCTCAAGTTTCATCTCAGATGCACTTTGTCAGCCTCAGGTTTACTCCTTCAGCATCATCTGTAACATTTCTCAGGTTGTTTTTGACCTGAATGCAAACATTTGCATGTTAACATTCACTAAAGTTAACATGGCTGTTGAAAACTGTGCTAATGTTGGTATTTTAATGTGCAAATGTTAATCACTTTTTAGCATGTTAGCATAACATGCTAGTTAAATATATAGTGCCAACGGCTGTCTTAGTAGGGTGTCACAGTGATCATATTTTTCTTTCCTATAGTTTCAGGGATTGCAGCTTAAAACTCAACAACTTAATAACATTGCATTCACTGATAGCAGGGGGATCAGTGAAAGCTGTTTGTCATCTTACTGTCTTAGCAGAAGTCAAACTCTGAATCAAACTCAGTTTATCATCCCAATGTTAGCTTGTTGTAAAAGGCTCAAGGATGGAGATTAAAACATTAAGAAAACAAGCTTGTTTTAAATTCGTCTTATTTTCATGCTCTTTACTTCATGGTTATCTGTCTGTCTTTTTGTCTGACCATTGATATGTCCAGAAAATGCATCAGCAAACATTAGCAATACAAGAGTGTGGACTGCTAAACCACATGTACAAATTCACCTTCCTGACCTTAACGCCACTGAAGGCTGTCACCTGTAAACTAAGTACTAGAGCCTATTCTACATTTGAGTTGTATTTTAACAATATTTGTCATGAATCTGTTCTCTTTGATTCTAATCAAAGTTTTCTTTCACCACATATTCTGGATGGTGGTGAATAATCCTTCAAGAAATGGGCATTCAAATGTGATATACTCCTCAGTGCATCCCTAGTCTGATTTTAGCAGGGGTAACTGGACTGGCTGCTCCAAAGGGGATCTTGGACAAATGACTAAATATAATCATTTTCCATTTAATTTGCCACCATTGGTCAGTAGTGATGCTCAAAACTGCTTCATGAAGTTTTGAATTCATTTGCTACTTTTTAAGGTTTCCAGTCATGAACTGAAAAATGAAGAACTTAGTCTGCGTTGCAAGATTTATTATCATCCACTGGAGCCAACAAATGCATGTAAATTTATCACAATCCGTTCAAGGTGCCATGATACTGGTAAACCAGTGAACGTTTAAAAAAATAGGGAGAATTAAATATGTAAACAATGCCATCTGGGTTGCTTTTTATCAGATTAGAAGTTGTTGATGACACTGTTCTCTTTGTGTATGGTGGGATGAACACCCATTATTATAGACTATGTTGGATACACGTTGGGGTGATTTGGTTTAGACAAAAAATGCATCAGCACAGGTTTTTTCCTTCTGGCGATGCTGCAACAATTGTAGTATTTTTGATTGAGCGTACTATACAATAAAAACCCATGAAACAAATTTGAAAATTTGTCTGCACGCTGTTTACTGACCTTTGAAAAAAAAAAAACAATTTCTTATACAGTATTTTTTGTATTCTTTTATAAAAGAACTGACTCTGAAACTACACTTAATGATCATCAGTAAAGACTTGAAATATATGTAAATGTTCCTATCTCCTTGTGCTTTAAGATGACCTCATTATGTAGATAATTATACAGTGGTATTTAGAAGTTTACATACAGTCATCATGGGCATGAATTTCAAGGTAATGCTGGCTTCTAATGATTTTTTTTTTTTTAATTGTTCTTCTTCCGGGATGGGTGGGGGGGTTATACAGCATACATCTTTCATGACTTTAAAAAACAAGAATTGGGTGCAGATCTTTGAATTTATTTCATGTTTTCTCTAATCCACAGTCAAAAATATACATACAGGTTTAAATATATATGCACTTCCACTAATAATTGGTGAAATGTCCCTTAGAGAGTTGCACCTCAGACACTTTTGATAGCCATCAACAAGTTTCTGGCGTAATTGTGACTGAATACTTGAACACTCTTCCTTGCAGAACCGACAGAAGCCATTTGAATTGGTTGGTTTCCTTGCATAGACGCGGCTTCTAAGCATAATCCACAAATTTTCAGTTGATGAGGTTGGGGCTTTGGGAAAGCTATTCCAGAAGCTCAGTGTTAGCCTGCATTACCTATTCCACAACCAGTCTTGCTGAAACACTCAACTGTGTCCAAGTTTAACCGTCTAGCGCAGTGGTTCTTAACCTTGTTGGAGGTACCGAACCCCACCAGTTTCATATGCGCATTCACTGAACCCCTCTTTAGTGAAAAATAAAATATGATATTTTTTTTGAAATTCAAGACATAGATATGTTTTTTACTGGTGCACAAAATGAGCCATGCATGTCACGGCGGAGGCTCTGCCGAACCCCTGAGACTGACTCACCGAACCCCTAGGGTTCAATCGAACCCAGGTTAAGAACCACTGGTCTAGCGGATTAATGAATTTTGAGGTAATCCCCCTTCATTTGGCTATCCATTTTGTGCAACACACCAGTACCACTGGCAACAAAACAGCTACAGAGCATGATACTACCACCACCATGCTTGACAGTTGATGCAGTGTCGTTAGGTTTGAAAAGCCTCACCTTGATGCCTCCAAAAATACCTCTTGCTTTTGTGGCCAAATAGTTTAATCTTTGTCTTGAAATATATCTGTTGATTCTTCTTTGGTTGGCAACCTCAGTCTGTGGCGATGTAAAAATGGACAGTGACGCTTCTCGAATGCTGGTAGGTGCTTTGAACTTTCACCTTTCTGCTTTAATACCTGGCCCTCCTACACTTCATCCCCAGACAGCTATGCGCCTGAGACCCTGTCTACAATTCTGGGTAAAATTCTCTTCGTCTCACTTATAAATGGAAGTTGGTAAGTCCTACTGTCCACTACAAAGGACTGGGAATGAAAGTTCTGTTTTGAAAGTGTTAAAATTATGAAATCCAACTAAATCAAAGAATTATATGTGTGTGTATATATCGTATCATTTAATCTCCCTTAAATAAATCTGGAGCTGCAATGCCCATCATTTTGAAAAGAAAGTCCATGCGCTCTGTTAACCCAACCCCGACATATGTGCCACCAATAGAAATCCCAGTATGTCCTCTTGACACTACAGTATGACTCAGATGCATAAATTGTGGTTGATGCAGAGGTCTCAGACTCATGTCCCTAACAGAGGACAACAATGAATTGCTGGGTCTTTGTGAGGATAATACTGTGCTCTTTAGTTCATTGGTTTAGTGTGAGTCATGCCACTTAAACGGCCAACTAACCTTTTAATATGGTCATTTTTATCTCATCCAGCCAAGGCACACATCCACTCCTCCCTCTACAGTTCACTAGAATCACTCATCCTTCTAGAGTATGGCTCAGAATTTGCAGTAATTTGATCACCTAATGACTCTTCAGCCAAACTGTGCTTAAGCTCCACGTCGTGTTTGTCATTTTAAAGGCAGTTTTCAGCGTTCACAAAATTCGCTACTTATCCTACAATCTTGGTTGGATTTAAGTGAAACCAGGTCGATCTGTCGTGGATATGATTTTTGGGAGCTTCCTTCACTGGTCGGTGGATTTTAATTCCCATGACTTTGTGCGATACAGCCAACCAAAGACGACAACAAAACGCCATTGATGCTATATTTACATTTCACTACTGACAAAAGTAAACTGTTCACATGTGTTTTCTTTTTTGCATGAAACATTTCCCATGCAACACATTTTATATTTACAAATACAACTTTCAAAGCAAATATCTGAGTCAACACTTCACCAATCACACACAGATACAGTTATCATTTAAAATTTAGCATAACTGACATCCTAAACATGATGCAAGGGGACCGCAAAAGGAAAATGACACATTTCTGTATTATTGCATTACCTAAAAATACACATGCATCCATATGTATGGAACGCCAGGACTGCCATAATGAATTAATTAAATACACCATTAAATAATTAATTAAATGTGGCAATAATTAATTAAAATTGGAATTAATTAATTAAATAAATAGTTATGACACATGTAATTAATTAATTATTGACACATTTAATTAATTATTTATGTATTTCACATTTTAATTAATTATTGACACATGTAATTAATTAATTATTGACACATTTAATTAATTATTTATGTATTTCACATTTTAATTAATTATTGACACATTTAATTAATTATTGACACATTTAATTAATTATTTAATGATATATTTATTTATTTCATTTTGGCAGTCCTGACGCCTGGCTCTCGTCATGAAATAATTTTATCTGTCAGCCTCACCCATCAAACTCAGGGGGCGGGGTTAACGCTGCCCATGCAGCTTCTCTAACATTTGATTGGTTGCCGTGCAAAGTAAGTCAAAACAGGTCGATCCTAGAAAATCGATTGCTTGTGTAGACTTGGGGCAGCCAGTTATCCCAGAATGCAGATCAAATCACAAGCAGCAATGGTGGTGGTGTAGTTTTAAAATACCCCGTTTTTCTGTCACCAGCTACACTTTTAACAGTGTTTTAGCCGCGAATGTCGCGCCGTATGTCTGGTCAGGTTGTCAACATAGAACATGTTTGCAAAAGTGCTCAGATGTTTTCAGAGATTTCACTAGCTCTGCTAACAGTTAGCATGCAGAGTGCACCGAGGGGGTTACGTTAACCGGTTTGTTTACATATTCCACTCTCCGTGTTCCACATGTTGCATTCGCAGATTCTCATTTTCACCGAACGATCGTCTCTTTCCGCCTGGTCTTGTGTCTCTGTGCTTCCGTAACATAAAGAACGAGCTGACATTTTTCTCACGAAACCAGCGATCAGCTCAACAGACCCTCAGTTTACCTGCATGCATCCTCCTCCTCATCTGTCAGCTGTTTAACACCTGCTGCTAATTCAAGAAACACGCCTAGTTACCTGGTGATAGTCACAGTTTAACTGGGCAGCCGGTGCTCGATATAACGCAATGTCAGCGCATTTTTCTGCACAAGATAAGTAAATATAGTATTTTCCCCGAGCGCAGAGCTGCTGGAGCTCGTTTCCTTACAGAGCACTTTATAGGCGAACAGCTTTATCAGCGGCTGATGTCCAATCACCGGCACACAGCTTTCAAACCTCAGCTGAGTTTTAGCTCTCAGTGGTTAAACGCTGGACTTCATTCACTCAGGTTCTGTCTGTCGGGTCACGTTTACTTCGCTGTTTTATTTACAACTGAGCAAATCGGTTTGGCTGAGGTTAAAGTTACGTTTCATAACTGCATAGTTTCACAGACGTTTAATGGTTCACTGGCACATGTGTTAGACTGAACTATCATCTAAATATCATCTGTTTTTTAATAGTTATTCAACTGTATTCTAAGCACCAGCTGTCTGTTAGAATGTGATTTTTTTTCTCTCTCTGTTGGCAGAGGTATAAAAATGCGCAGGAAAATCTGACGTGCATGGCGAACTTCACCGACGATATTTAGGGAGGAATAAACACACATCAAACATAAATGAACCATTTGTCTGTCTCCATAATTGAGAGAATTTTCTCTTCTTATGTCAACACTCTCTCTCTTTTTTTTTTTCTTTTTTTTTTCTTTTTCGGTCATGTTATGTTTACCTGTCAAAGGCTTGTTACAAACTATGAAACACATTGTGCAGACTTCTGGATGTTAGAAGAAAACTAATACTGCTCATGAATGAGACTAAAGGCAGGAAGGTGTCCTTTAAAACTAAACATGTTAATAGGACCTCCCTGTTTATATCATAGTTTATGATATAGCACGTGTATTTCAGTAATAGCCTGCTGAGGCCACTATACGTGCTGGCCTCATATCAAATGTGAAGGCAGACTGAGTCTATGTTTGACGTTTGTTTATATCTAATCTTCCTTTTCAAACATTTAAACAGCAGCGAGTCTGCAGCTGAGGGAATACAAATTCAAATTGTCGGAACAGGTTTGCTCGTTTCTTGGATTCATTTGGTGATTTATTAAATGTATAACTGTTATTCTAATCTGCTGCTGAGTCTCTTACACTTTTCTTTATGCTGTATATTTTCACGTCTCTGGAATAGTTGGCAGTTAGATAGTCAGCTGGGAAACTTTGTGTTAACTCATGGAGCTGAGGATATCGTGGATATGCTGACCTCGCTGCGTGGTGTACAGAGCGAGGTCAGCATGATTAATATTCACAATAAAAATATTAGCCGAACATCATGAAGTCTGTATGTGTTTCATAGTGTCGAACAACCTTTGTACAGTTAAAGCCAGCAGTTACTACATGACGGAAACACCAACGTTATCTCTTTTATGTGTTTATACACAGGTCACGCTGATTACTGAACAAAAACCCAAAGATCAGATGTTAAACAGATTTATTTGCTCTCTCTCCTCCTTAAACATGTTTTTAATGTTAGTTATAATTCAGAATTGGCGACTGAAACACGTAGGACACATAAGAACATCAGGAAATAAAACATCGATAAATATAACCTCAGTAAAAGAAGTCAGCGGGGGTTACTACAGCTGTGTACCGGGGCCTGCGCTTTGTCGGTGGGATTGCTTGCGAGGCGAGCGGGTCTATCCCACGCTTTGCCGTGAGACTGGGCAGACATCTCCGAAATCATCGAAACACTTTTGCAAAGAGGCTGTATCTTGACAAACCGACCAGACACATGAAGATTAAACCACTACATTCTCGGCTAAAAAAATATTAAAACGGTATTTGGTAACACACAAACAGGGTTTTTCAAAGCTCAGTTCTGTTAGCTTCCACATGCCGGTTGTTGTGTGCTAGAAACAATGGCCACCAGGCCAAAGCAATGGTTTTGACTCGATCAGCGTTAACCCCGCCCCCTGAGTTTGATGGGTGAGGCTGACAGATAAAATTATTTCATGATGAGAGCCAGGCGCCAAGACTGCCAAAATGAAATAAATAAATATATCATTAAATAATTAATTAAATGTGTCAATAATTAATGAAATGTGTCAATAATTAATTAAAATGTGAAATACATAAATAATTAATTAAATGTGTCAATAATTAATTAATTAAATGTGTCAATAATTAATTAAAATGTGAAATACATAAATAATTAATTAAATGTGTCAATAATTAATTAATTACATGTGTCATAACTATTTATTTAATTAATTAATTCCAATTTTAATTAATTATTGCCACATTTAATTAATTATTTAATGGTGTATTTAATTAATTCATTATGGCAGTCCTGGCGTTCCATACATATGTAGCATCACATTTAAACTAAACTCTCATTAACGTGACAGTGGCTATCCAAAGTACCGGTGATGCTGCAGGATTCATTTCACTGATTGATCGATGTGATCCAACTAAAAATGCATGCTTTACAATGCACAAATGTTATTTTTGACTTTCACATATTAAGAAAAAAAAAAGAAGTCCCTATTTAGTTTGATGTGAAACTGAAAAAAAAAAAATCTAATGTCTTTTAGGGGGGAGCCGGCTTTGCTAAATTGGCCCTGACTCTTGCTTGATCCACAGCATCCAACATGTTCTTGCTGTCCATAGCCAGAGTGTGTGCGGCAGCCAGCATCTGTTTCTTACACTCCTCCTTTAGAGAGGTTATGGCATTCTGCTGAGCCAACCGCATTTTGCTGATCAGCTCCCCCATGTCATGGTTCAGCAGCTTCTGGGTGCCTTCGATCTGCGATATTACAGAAGACCAATGGATCAGTCGTTTAGATTGGCGCTTTGATGACTGAGTTTTACGTTTTGCCAGCTCTTCGGCTGAGGAAATCTGGCGTTGCGTCAGTACTTTTGTGATGCAAAAATATGGATTCTGGGTGTCCCCCTCCAAAAATGTAAACTTTAAAGGCAAGTGTATCATATTTGATGAGTTTTTGTGACTTCTACATCAGTGCAATTTTTTTAAAGTAAAAAGTTTCAAGAAATAAACTGAAAAAAATGTTTTGTAGCAAATATTATATAAATCAAAATGCATATATTTAAAATCATATTTAATGTTCTTTGTTATGTCAGGAGGTTCACCGAACACTATTTTTAAAAAGAAAATTGAATTTTCTGGCAATTTTTTCATGGTTCGGGATTTAAAGGGATAGTTGTATAGTTTTTGCTTTGTTTGTGTTTAAAGGGATAAAAATGCACAGAAAGGAAATGAAATAATAAAATAATCCTGTCATACTGTACCTCAGTCCTCACAGACCCGTGTAACGTGGGCAGTATCTCATCCACACTGCTAATTAAATCTCTTAATGCCATCCCAACAGACTGTGGGCAGAAATCAATACAGAAATGACTCAGGAGCTTTGTCTTTGCATTTCAAAATGTAACATTAAAGCAGCAACAAACTGTAACACTGAAGTGCAAAGCAGTTCATTTGTCTCAGTGTACCTTGATATGGGTAATGCATTGCTCTGGCTGCAGCCCAGTGATGTCATTCTTGAGCTGGACGACTACTTTGACCAAGTCCATTACGCAGTGATATACTTTGTCATCTGTGCGGTCAAGCTCAGCTGTGGGCGCAGGCTGAAAAAGGAGTAAATAGGTTTTAAGAACTGAAATACTAAATAACATCACAAGACACTTACTTAGATAAAACAGTGGCATCGATGCCCGTTCAAAAAAAAGGACAAATTATGAATAATTTTTCATCCAAAAATCAAAGCTATTAAATTAAATGATGTTTTTCTATGGCCTAAAAATAATTTTAAGAAAACTAAATCTGCTTACCTTTGCTGTGAGTCGTGGCGGCTTCTCAGGCACTGCTGTATGGCAGAAAGATGAAAAAGATGACAGATGAGGAGAAATAGCAGATCAAATACATAAGGAGCGAAGGAACATCTTTAGATCATTTTAGATGTGAATCTGTGAATTGCTTTGAGTGCTTACCAATCTCGATGTTAGCCGGCTAAAAGAACAAAAGAAGGATCTCATGAGGACGAGATGAGGAATTTTTACAATTCTACACTTTCTAATCAACAGCTCGCATTATGTATTGACAACAACGCACAAAAGTAATCATAATAATTGATGCTGCTGATAGTTATATGAGACCAATCAGCTGGTTAGTTTAAGCAGAGAAAAGCGCTTAAAAACCCAGTATTAGGTTTATGCCCCTGCTGCCCTAAATTAACGGTATTGGTAATTACCAAAATCATTTTTTGTGTTTCTGTATTGATTATTACACCAGTGTGAACAAGGTGTTTAATCAAATTGATATTTTTAATGCTAAAATTAAATGATTCTCGTTATCCATTAATTTTTAAATGTACTGTTTCATAAAAAGCAGGGAGGTGCTCGTTTCTAAAGGGACATTATTATTCTTTGATTAAGATGTCAGTTATTCATGAACAGGAAAATTCATTTTAGTGGTTGAATGTTATGCCTGATTAATTTGACTCCTCAGGGAAGTCCAGTATGCTGCCTCAAACTTGCACATAGAATGTCACTTTCAGCTTTAACAATTTTTTGACAGATTTCTAAAATATTTGCATGTTTTCTTTATGACAGGTCATCTAATTAATTTGTTAAACACTGCACATCATCTAGACTTGATAAATTAGCCTTTTAATACTGTTAAACTTTAAATGCTTAATTAAAGTGACAATACTCTTAAATAACACACTTCCTGTCATAAATGTATATTTCAAATTAAGAAAAAGGGGAAAGGCTTTGCAGGATATATCATGTGGATGCCTCATCAAAGAAAATAACAGTCAAATGACACAAACATACATTATTTTCTAGGGTTATAATAACACTTTATATATAAATATTTTATTAATATTAAATATATAATAATTAAAAATGTAATAACGTATATCATGTGTTTATTTTATGCGGCTCTGGACCTTTATAGTAGTTTTGGTGATACAAATATGTAGTAAAGCTTTAGTTGTAGTATAGTAGTTTAGTACAGTGGCCCTGTGAGGCCAAATGTGTTAGGAGGTGGTGGGTAGGTGTATTGTTGTTGTTTGGGTTTTGTTTTCCTTTTGGTTGTAGGTAGGCGAGGCGGGGCTTGATGGCATTCCAGCACACCTGCGACGCATCGGACGTCATCAGTGAGCGCTTTTAGGGAGCAGAGTCACGGACGTCTGGTGTCGGAGTATTGTCGCTGTCACAAGTGGTAACGAGTCAGCACAGGCTGCATCTGTTGATTTTACGCTGTGGAGCTGTATGTTTTAAAGGATCCATGTTTCGCCTGCTTCTCTTTGTCTTAGCCTGTTCCATCGCCTGCCTGCCTACCTAGGATTTTGTGTTGGCTATTGTGGATCCGCGACGGAGTGCTACGTACCATCAGGCGGCGATCACCGCAGCGGCTGTGGTTTGGGTGGTCAAGTAAGCTCTCCAACTCTCTCCGTCCACTTGTGTTTAACGTTCGGCTATCAACGGTACGCCATAAGCTCTGTTTTGTTCCCTGTTGTCAGGTAGCTCCGGTCCGTCTGCTGCCTACCTGCATACTTCGGCTCCGTCTCATCTCCTCGGTGTTTATCTCCTGGCACATTTTTATCCACCACTGTATATAGCCCCTTCCCTTGTAAATATTCCCCCCACTCGTGTATATAAAGCTTGCATCACAAACTTTTTTGCGTCCGTGTGTGTTTCTGCCACGTAATCCATCTGTGTAATCCAGCATACCTAACAAAATGGACTGCAAAACACCAGCAATAAGAAAAACGCTGCAAAAGCACACAAAACACAACGGAAATAGAAAAAGCAGAAATAGGAAAAAGAAAACAGAAATAGAAAACACGAAAACATAAATAGGCAAAAACTGATTTCCAAACGCACAAGGGAAGGTTTTCTGGGGAGACAATAACCCGACGGACCAGTTGCAGGAACCAAACTATGCTAAGATTTGTGCTGGGAGACTCTTAAAAGAAGTGGAGGATCTATCGCAAAGAAAAGGTGAGCGGTAAGTGTGTTAGCCTAATTATTAGCCTAAAAATCCATACATTAATCATGAGATTAAAACACACTAGCATATTTTGGTTTCTGCAACTGGTCTGTCGGGTTATTGTCTCCCCAGAAAACCTTCCCTTGTGCTTTTGGAAATCTGTTTTTTCGTTTCCGTTTTTCCTATTTCCGTGGGTGTTTTGTGTGGTTTTGCAGCACTTTTCTTATTGCTGGTGTTTTCTTACAGTCCGTTTGGCCTCACAGGGCCACCGTACATCAGACAATGGCATGATAGATAGAAACTTATGCACCTGAAGTCTATTTAATAAAATATCTAATAAAAGATTTAAACTAAGTTGACTAATAGTGGTTTATACTGATCCCTGCAGGAAGTGTGACCTATGACGAAGCTCATTTTTCAGTGATCACAAACAGTCACAACTGGACTGACAACAATGTAAAAAAAAAACCCCAAACATTTACTTTACTTTACATTTAATTTACTTTGTTTGTATTTTAGGTATCTGAAAAAAATTATGTCTCCATTGTAACTAAATTGATTCACTAAACTGCCTGTAATTAAAATTACACTCTGTACAGGAGCACACCTACCTCTGGATTGGCAGTATCTTCTAGTCCCATGGGGTCCTGAAAAGAAACAGGCAGGTTCATTTCATACAACAGAGATATAGACCCTCTCTTTGGAACTGTTATCAAGGGCACATTCAATTTAAGACTAGTGGGGCTTTTTGGATGGACAAGTAGGTTGGTATTATTTAATGGTGCCTCATTCCATGTAGCCTTCACAGCTACACTGCATTCGGACCCAGAGGAGGACAGAGACACAGAGAGGGGTTTGACAAAAGTAAAGGATGCTCTGTTCCCCACCAGCAGTCTCTCCTCCTTTTTCAGCCACTTTTTATCCTCCATCATCTGCTCTTTCTGCTTGCGGAGCGTTTCATGTATCTGGTGTTTCTCCCTCTGCCACAGGAGCTGGGCGTCTTCCTCGGTGTTGCGTTCCACTCTGAAAAACTCGTTCTCCTACAAGTACAACGATGGAGAAGTGTAATTACAATGTTACTAAAACAATCGCATGAGTATCCTCGTTCGACACAGTATAATACAGTGCTTTAGTAGGTTGTGCAGCTAAACCTTTAAAGGAAGTGCTTAGTGTCTCTTACCCCCATGCTGCGGCGCCGGGGCGACTTGGCAGGTAGTGCGAGAGTGTTGCTGGAGTCGACAGGAGACTGATAGTCACATGGGCTGGCTAGGTCAGGTGAGCTGGCACACAGAGCCTCATTGAGCTGCACAGATACAAACAGACACACACTTATATATGGAAAAAAATTAAAGCTACCTCAAAGGATGTGTCTAGAGGTTGCTTAAAAGTACCTGAATGTGCAGACCAATACTGAGTGTGTTCCCAAACCGGGCTGGTTTCATTCTTGAAGGCTTCAGGAAATGTAAAAGATTATAAAAATGTCATTTGTTACAACCAAATTTTAAGACTGAGCAGTAGGTAAACTTAAAAATAATTTATACCTTAGGCGGGGGGTCAATGTTGAACTTGGACTCGAAAAATTTGATGGAACGCACTCTGTCTCTCTCTCTCTCCGCTTCCTGCTCCTTCTCCATCTTGTGGACATCACTGTTAAATTTGAGACACATTTTACATCATGCCTTTGTAATGCGTTCACAAAAACTTAACGTGTAGTTTCAGTTAGTCACTAAATAATGTAGCAACTTTATTTGTGTCAAGCCAGCTCTGAAAACCCAGTGAATTATTAGAACTAAGTCCATAATTTGCGAGACAAAGATACATTTTTTGTCATTTTCCTTTTATGCACCACCCCAGTTATTGTTTTACATCAAACCATCAAGTTGGCATTTAAGTCTAGACTTTCAGCTTTTAACTCAAAGAGTTTTACACAGATTTTACATGACCCTTTTGAGAATTACGGCCAATTTCATCCGGTGTCCTCTATTTTCAGAGACTCAAAAATAATCGGACTGTTTTATCTAAGTTAAAGATAATGTTTTTAAGGGCTGTGTAAAAATCCTTTGCAGTCAGTGCCTGAAGTTTAGAACCCATGGACATCAAAAAATGCTATTTAACCTACTTTGAGATGCTATGTATTCACTTTTATCTCCAGTAACTGAAAATATGCTCTTTTGACTGACTTGGCCACAGACAAAATATATCCAATCTTTTTGTTTTGAGAAATACTTGGGTTGTTTTTGTAGTATGCTGTTAAGTCAAATTGTTGAATGTTGTCACTGTGTTTCTTAAATTTGTAAAGTCTTAGTTCAAGCAGTAGGATCAAAGAGATTCCTCTGATCCTGACCACCTCTCCAGCCACTCTGAGGTTTTATTGTAGATACATTCTATCTGGAAGATCTGTTTCTTGTGTTGTAAGCTTCCTGCTTTTATGATCCTTCTGGTGAGCAGGAGGTCTCACACACACACACACACACACACACACACACACACACACACACACACACACACACACACACACACACACACACACTGCCTTATCTTAGAACCATTGGGGGGTTTTACGGTGGGAGGTGCTTGTGTTGTGTTGTATTGTGTAAACTGTAACTATCATGGGAATAAATAGCTGCGAGGGAAGCTACTCTTTGAAGGACTTGGGCTAGAGATAGGTGAGGAGCATTAAGCTCCATAGCCTGGTTCTGACCAAAGCCTTTCCTCGTTAGCGAGTTAAAGACTGGTTGAAGATGTTCTGTTTTGTCTTGTGTTCTTCATGAGGAATAAGTCTCTAAACTAGTGGGGCCTGTGGAAACACAGACCCAACATATGCTTTCCTAGTTAAATTTACCCTTTTTAATTTTTCATATTTATTTCCTTTCTTATTCATAGCCTTTTCCTTTTTTGTTTTCTTTAGGTCACGAGCAGTTGTCCAAGCATTTCACTACATATCGTACTGTGTATGACTGTGTACGTGACAAATAAATTTGAATTTGAATTTGAATTTGCTTTGGGTCATAATCCATTTGCCTACTGATTAGTTTTGCAGCATTTGGCTGAATCTGAGGTCTGTACACTTCACAGTTCATCCTGCTTCTTCTATCGACAGTCATATCATTAATAAACACTAGTGACTGAGCTCCACTGGCCACCACAGATGCCCATGCCAGAACATTGTCTCCACCATGTTTGACAGCTGTTGTGAGGCTTTGGATTATGATGTGGTTCTAGTCATGGAAACAGATGTGTGTAACCAGTGGTTTGCACCTTGTCTATTTCCACTGAGGTCTACGTCTCTTGACTGGGACAGTGATACACCCACGTCCCTAACAGTGTTCTTGACTTGGTTAGATGATGTAAAGTTGTTTTTTTACCCATGGAAATAATTATGTCTGATTTAAAATCCAACAACTTTTTCCATCACATGTATATAGACAGGATATATTCTCATATTAATCATGATGTCATCATCATGTAATCCCTATGAGCCAATTGCTCAAGATTCAGACTACTACAAACTTGTAGCCAATCAGAAGCCAATGATTGCTTCAGTTAATGGCTAAAGTGATGGGCTACAAGAATATAAAATTTAAAAAAAAAAAACTTCTCTAGTGGAGTCAAGAATAGAAATATGAAACTAGAAATGAGTAAAATAAACCTTTTTTTTAACATAGCACTATGAGGCCAATATCTGCTTATGCAGATAATCACAAACTTCAACTGAGAAAGATTGGGCCCACTGACCAAGCCTTAATTAAAGGATCTCAATCCATTTGTATTCTTCATAATCACTTCTTTTAATAATGCATAAAGAATTACCTGATCTTCATAACCAACTCAGTGAAACTGGGTCTTTCACTGGGGTCGTAGGACCAGCAGCGGGTCATGAGTGAGTAGAGGGCAGGAGGGCAGTTATCTGGTTTGGGCAGTCTGATGCCTTGCTCCAGCTGGTTGATCACAGCTCTGTTCTCAAGCCAGAAAAACGGCTGCTGTCCACCACTCATTATCTCCCACATACACACAGCTAGAAAACAACACAGAAACAAAAATAAGCTTGGGAATGTTCACCCTCCAGTTCATTATTCATTTTCAGATTGTGTAATAGACTACAAATAGAAAATATCAGGCAATAAGGATGAAATTAAACGCATTGACAATAGCAAACAAAGACAAACAAATGCCACCTGAAGCAGTCATTGTGGTGCTTGGTAATGGAGTTAATAATAATTATAACTATTCATTATTCATGTTTTTGATTATTTTCATTAATTGCAGTTTTCAAAAAAGTTATTTTTCCACCAGATGAAGCTCAAAAAGCTTTATTTTGCTTTATTTTACAATAAGCCGTGTAAAATAGAATATTTCATTCTTGTACTTAAAAACAATCCATGGCTCTCCGACAGGAAGCAGCTGTTGGGTCAGAATCTACCTAATATAGTGCTATAATAAAGTGATATATAAATAAATTATGGTATGGTAATATATCTCATGTTTTTAATGCATATCCTATAGCTTTATTTTAGCTATATCAGCCTTCAGTCCACTTTATGTCCACAGTTGTATCAGTCACTGTTGCAAAAAGAAATACATGAACTAAATAAGATGTATTTTGTGAGAAAATATTACAGATCTGGGTCAATAATAGTGTTTAGTTCATGCTTAAAAATTCATAATGGAAATCATAAGTATGGTTGAATTCAGTGCATGAAAACACACAGTGCAGAACAAATTCATTTTACATTGTTGGCCACATACAGCCCAGTTTGATCTTAAGTGGGCCGGATGAGAGAAACTCCCTTTTCTGTCATTGTAAAGATATTTAACTACACATTTGATCTCTAATATATTTAATCATGAAAAAGAAGTGCAATTTCAACAGCACCTATCAGTTTTTAGTCATTATATGGCTGCTTTGGGCTTAAATTGTAAGAGATAAATGTGAAAATTACAGAAAACTGCACAGACTGACCTGGAATTGGAAAACGTAACTTTTTTAAAATCAATTAACAGGATATATCTTTTTTTTTCCGGGGACGAGCTGTAAAAATCATAAATTTTATAGCATATAATGAAAAAGCAGGAACTCTATTACTTATTTGCATTGGTTTAGTGTGAATGGCCATGGTCTTTATCAGTAGGAAGGAAAAGGCTAAAATTTATGCCCTGCTTCACATTTTCCAAAGTCGTCCAGTGGGCCAGATTGGAGTCTTTGTCAGGCTTATTCAGGGTCACAAGGCCTGGGCCTTGTGTTTGTTTATGTTTTAGAAAAACTGATTTACCTTAGGGGAGGATATCAAATAGTCAGGCATCATAAAGGTAATTCCTCACTCTCTTAGGCCTCAAAGGTCAGAGGATGCCAGTGTTTCAGTACTTTTGTAAAAGCACTAGGAGTAAATACACATGAAAGGCTGTTAGGTTGGGATATTGAGCCTTCTGAGGCTTAAAATTCCCCCATGTAAACCATCAGTGTTTGAGCTAAAAAAGCAAAACAAAGAAAGGAAGAATAATAGTCCACTGTTATGTGTGTTTGTGTGCACGTTATCTGTAATGTAGAGCCATATCATCTTAAATAATCCCTGCCTCGTCATAAAACTGTGTAGCCCTTGTTTCGGTTGATTATTAACCAGTAACCTGACCTTTTTCTATGTGTGAGTGTTTCTTAGTCTCTTGTGCACCAAACCCTCAAAATGTCACCGTGCTGTTGAAGGTAAATGCGTAACAAGCTCACCAAACATCCACACATCACTAGCTGAGGTAAAACGCCTGAAATTAATGGATTCTGGGGCCATCCACTTGATTGGTAATCGGGTCACAGATGCTGCAAAGAAATTAGCACACTGCATTATAGTCAAGATAGTCAAAGCCATGGTTTTTAAAGATTTTTCCAAATAAGTTGATTAATTTGTGTATTTGTTTTAAATATTCTTTTATTTTTCTATTGACAAGGAGACATAACAGACTGTGGTTTAACTGTGTAGATCCTTTAATCTAAAATTGTGGTCAAAATTATTACGTACATGACTTAAAACAATAATGTGAACAAGATCAAAATGTAGGAAAAACATAACAGAAGCGTTTACAGTTAAAGTATTTTATAAATCTAGCTGATATTTTATGTTTATTGCATGAAACATTTGTGTTAGTTCATGAGTGTCTCTTTTACCTTTGTAGTATTCTTCATCCTCTATGTACCTCGATAGACCAAAGTCTCCAAGCTTCACACAGTCCGGACTGGCGACTAATATATTCCGAACTGCTATGTCTCTGTGAGCGGACAGGATTGGAGGAAAGGTTGATATTTATGTTGGTACAGGTGGATAATGTAGGCAAGATTCATCACTCAGTCACACTAGAGTTAAAATACGACGGTAGGCTCCTCTCCTTGCAACTAGGAAAAAAGGCTGCATTCAATTTTTTAGCTGGTGGACCGATTGCAAATAGTTGCAGACCAACTGTGTTGCCTGCGTGGCACCCACTTTCAATCAAAAGGCGACTGAGTAGGATGCCTTGAGGGAGAAAACCCAACAATACAAATCCAACTCTTTGAATCAACTTGAGATATTATGTCCGCTTTGTTTGCCATGAATTAACAAAGAAGCATGCCTCACCTGGCCATCAAACTGCTTGTCACTACTTGAACCTCTGGAAATGGAGGACTATGTGTAAAAATGGCTGTAATTCTTAAGCTGAAAGTGTGGATTACATTTTAGAAGCAGACCCTCGAGTAGACCCAGAAGCCACAGGAGGGATTATATATCTCGACTGTCGAGAGTCGAGATATATAATCCGTCCTGGACTGGAAACTCCTCGGGATTCCCCAGGAGGAACTGGAAAGTGATGCTGGGGACAAGGATATCTGAAATACCCGCCTAAGCTGGTGCTACTTTTATGTCAGACCATGATCATTTATGCTCAAAGGAGGCAGAGCTTATAACACTGTAACCTTTCTGTTGAATAAAAGCATTCATTTTTTAATTAAGAAGAGAAAAAAATGTACCTGTGTACCATGTTAACCCCTCCGAGGTAGACGAGAGCTTTGCAGATCTGCAGGCTGAACAGCACTAAGGTTGTATTTGTCAGCTTTTCTTTGTTTTGAACCAGGTAGTGTCCCAGCTGCAAGAAAGTCAATAATGCGTTTAATCAGTCAGGAATTCACATGTGCGACATCTGCTGTGGCATCCAGAAGCTACACTAGTTTAAAAAGAAAAAAGAACATATATTAAATGCATATTTTCTATAACCAATCAGGAAATGAGGACTAACCTCCCCATACTGATAAAGCTCCATGACAATCCACACGGGATTCTCCTCTATGATTCCAATCAGTCTGACGATGTGGGGATGGTCGAGGTTCTTCATGATTACTGACAAACACAAACATCACAACTTATCAGGACAACTCTGTCAGTTACTGCTGGCACAGTTGTGGTGAACGTAGCAGCTGTTTTAGAAATCTTTTTCTCTGCGTACCTGCTTCACTCATGAATTTTTCCATCACGTCAGGTGAACAGTCTTTGCAGGTTTTCACTGCCACATTAACTCTTTCACCATTCTGTCCAATTAAACACATGTTACTGCACATTCACTTTGCGTGCTGCCATTTATTTCTAATGCAATCATGTATTTTATAGATGCTCTGTAACACACCGCGCTTAAACCCTTTAAACTTACAGCTTTTTTGTATACTCCGTCGTAGACTTCCCCAAAAAAACCCTCGCCGAGGATTCGGCCGAGAACAATGTCATTTCGGTCGATGCCGTATTTCACAACTGCAGAGCAACAGTAACAGTGAACATTAAAAAGTGAGTTTTCACAGGTATGATCCTGTAACAGAATTGAATATAGACTTTTCCGAACCTGATTTTGGCCTTTCATCAATCTCACAGTAGATATCTGAACCTAAAAATGCAAAAGATCTCATTTTTATTGTCTTCATAATAACGTCACTATTAAAAGGAATTTGGTTTTTAACTATTAAAAAGTGTACAGCATAGGTTGTTAAAATTCTGAGCTCACCCATACTGTGTCTGAGCGAGCTCGTCTCTCTGCTGCTCCAAGGAAAAGACAAAATGGGGGAAAGCCAAAGTCAGAAATGTTCAAATTAGAGCACTGACTGCATAAGTCAGTAAAACAGCCACTTACCCAGTAGGAATTTCAGGTAGGGAGGTTCTTGCATTGGCATCTAGGATAGGAAGTAGTAATGAGAATCCAGATTGACTTTTAAGAATATATTTCAAACAGCTTTTAAGACAATGGTCAATCTTTAAAAACAATATGTTGCCCTTTATTTAATAGATAAATCTTACACACCTCTATTTGGTCGGTGGATAACACTTTCATCTGTGTTGTTTTCCAAGCGGCAGTACCCGTCAATAAGATCAATCATGTTCTCAGCCGTAGCGACCGTGGCCACATTGATGGTCAGACGCTATCAATGAGGACACAATGGCATGTCACAAAAATACATAGACTGAATGGCCAGTTTAGAAAATACCAATAACTCATCAGCCAACCAACATGGCTGTTGGTGCTCAGCGTGCTGGTCTGAGTATTTTACACACTGAACTTTACAGAGAGTGGTCCAAACAGAGAAAATATCCAATGAGCAGCAGTTCTCTGGACGAAAATGCCTGGTTGACGCTAGAAGTCAGAAGGAAATCACCAGAGTTCGAGTTGATAGAACGGCACAAGTAGGTGTTGAATGCACAAGACATCGAACCTTAAAGCAGATGGGCTACAACAGCAGGAGACCACACTATGTGCTGAGGCTACAATTCACACAAGCTCACCAAAACTGGACAACATAAGATAGGAAAAAATACTTGTTTAATGAATCTTTAATGTTGCTGCAACATTTGCTTAGTGGGGATCAGAATTCGGTCTAAAACACATAAAAGCATAAATGTATCCTGCCTTGTTCATGCTGCTGGTGATGCTGTAATTGTGTGGGGGAAACTTTTCTTGGTACATGTTGATCTAGCACCAGCTGAACATAGTTTCAACACCCAACACATTTGCTAACCATGCCCATGCCTTTCTGACCACAGTGTACCCATCTTCTGATGAAACACAACATGTCACAAAGCTCACTGCTTTCTTAAACATAGCAATGAGTTCACTGTACTAAATGGCCTCAGATCTTAATCCACTAGAGCAGTGAAATGCGAGATTCACATCATGAATGTGCACCCGACAAATCTGCATTAACTTTGTGATGTTAATATGGATCAAAATCTCTGAGCAATGTTTCCAGCACCTTCCCAAATCTGTGCCACAAAGACTCGAGGGAGTGCTGAAGAGAAAAGACAGTCCAATCAAATACCAACGAGGTGTACCTAACAAAGGAAGCTATTGAGTGACATTCCCTAATATTTCAAACTATAGGGAGGAATATTACACTTACTTGCTTCGCGCCCTCTATGTCAAGATTTAGGAGAGCCTTGCCATCGTTCTGCGATATGCATTGTACTTTCTTAATTTGTTTGAAGTCAGCTAAAAACACAGCCTGCCACACAAAAGGAATGAATGCAATGATTAAATTATGAAGTTAAACCTGTGTGCAAGATTAACAAAATCTTAATCACGCTTACAGCTGAATCCTTCTGTGTGCGTTGGCGAATTCCTCTCCCACCGACAACCAGCTCCACAGACAGACTCCAGCCTTGCTATTCACAAATAAAAACATTTGAAACATTAATACCTCAAACAGTAAATCTACAGATCTTGGAGTTCTGGACAAGCTTAACGAGGTCTATTTTGTTATTTATGAATAAGACATGATTCATTGCTCCAGATGAACATCATGTTCCTGCTCACCACTAGTTCACAAGGGAAGGCCTCTTCATCGTAGCTGACGAAATCTTTAAGCGTCTCAAAAAACTTGATCATGCAGTCATCCTCCTTGAGTGTTGCAAATTGCTGAAATGTTTGCTGAATCATCTTCCGCAGGGGCCTAGGCTGGATCACAGCCACAGAGATTTGAAAATGGTAAAACTTGCACTTTTGCACAATAGTGACTCAATATTAATTTGCAAAGGAAGTCTCATAAATTGTGGGTGCCTGTTTAGGTAGGACACACTAAGTCACGTTTAGAGAAATTTACCTTCATGCTGTTAATCAGTTGCTGTGGAAAGAAAAGGTCCAGGCCAACTTCTTTTCTAAATTGGTAAAACAAACAAAAAACCTTAGAAGAATATTCAGAATTAAAAACATACTCTAGAGCTTGAAAGGCAATCTATTGCTGATGTTAGCTGTTTGTCAAACTGTTGGTACTGGCATTTATAATGGCCAATAAATATAATTAAAAATTTCGGTTAAAGCTTTTTGGTAAGGAACAATAAATAGCTACACATATTTAGGGTGTCTCAAAGAAATAAATAAATGTAATATATAATAATGTATCGGCTTTTTAAATCATCATCATGTCATTTAAATTTTATATTGAGCTTGCATCAACCGGTATGCAGCCTGTTTGAATTGGTCCTGATTTTCCTTCATGCTGTGACGTTTTTTCTTTGTCTTTTGCTTAGTATTACATAATTTCCCTAGGGATTAATGAGGTATTCTGATTCTGATTTAATATTTAAAAAATGGTCTTTTAGTTTAATTCAAGGCATTTTTAATCATGTTTTGAAGCTGAGGGTTCACAACCCATGAAGGGTCACTTTTAGGGTAACGTAATTAAACAACACCAGTTAAACTGGATCTAAAAGCCCTTAATGTAATATTAGAGCGATAACTCTTTGTAGTGTACAGAAAGTAAAAACTTACTCTAGCAGCTCAAAGTTAGATTTCTTTTCAAGACCTTTTGCATTCATGTCTTTGTAGAACCGCCTGTGAAAACAGAGTGAGAATAAAGATACAAAATGATTAATAAAAATAGCAGTTTAAGTATTCTATAGCTTTTGATCATTCTATTAAATACAAAGCACAGCAACACGGGTTAAGTTATGAAAGAGCCTGCAAGAGGGAGACAATTGGAAAGTGTACAGTAAATACACCCAGTTCAGTCACCTCACACTCACAGCGAGGTAAGGAATGCAGTGACTCACCTGATCTCCAAACAACCAAGCTGCAATGCCATCCCGTCACTGACTTTACTGGCATGATACTGCATGTAATCACTACGCACCTATAATAACATGTCAAAAATTTGAGTTTTATGCGAATACCAACAATAAAATTCTAAATAGAACTTCAAACAAAGTCAGTCAGGACTCTTTAAATCAAAAGAAAACCATTTCCACCTAGAGTGATTTTTACTTGACTTTGCAGCACCAACCCAATCTGTCATCAATGACAACAGGCTTCTTTAGTAGAGTTAGGTTGCAAAGTGACTTGCAAAGGCAGCAGCAAATTTGGCTAGGCTTAAGCAACTAAAGTAACACACTCTACACGAGATTTGCTAAAATGATGCACAGGATATCAGTTAAACAACAACAAGTACAATAGAGGCAGGAAGCTTTTATGACAGGATAACAAATACAGTTACCTGTTGGTAAAAATACACAAAGGTCGATCTGTCATCTTTGAATTTTTCCACAAAATTCACAGGAATGTATCTGATACGAAGGTCATATCTGTGCTCGAAAGGAAAATATAGATATCAGCTTACAAATAAAACTCAATACAATAAAGCTTACAAAAAGTACATATGTTAATTACAAGATTAATATCCTAATAGTCCATCAGTACCTCCACTCGGCTTCCAGATGATTGCTCTCATAGCGCTTCTCCACCTCTCCGACAGTCAGGTCTGGATGGAGCCAGTGAAGTTCTTCTGACTTCAGGTGCTTTAGCATGAGGCCATAGCATCCTGCGTGTTGAACGTTTGGCCCTAAACGCCCGCTGACCAGAATTGAACGAATGATAGCCTGAAGGAGAAAAAAAGAAGTTTAAAAAATACTTTTTGAAAAGATTTTTGGTCATCCTTCAGTTTATTGAAATTTCTGGTTTAAACTCGTTTAAATATGTAATAGCGATAAAATTATAACATTAAGTGGCGGAAACACGATTTGGCACTTCCCTTTTCGTCTTTTTTGACAATGAAATTCTCTTCCCCATATTTTCTGGGCTACATTCTCACCCTAATTTGCCAGGAGTTGTCACATTTCACCAGCTTGAAATTCTTGCCCAGGTTGTTGTTGGTGCTGAAGCACACTTTAAGGATTTTGACAGGTCCACCATCCCCAGAGAATTGTTCTTCAGGGCCAGCCTCTGTTTCATTTTGTCGTGGACTGGGCACCTTCCAGGACAGGGTGTCACCGGACATCACCTCATACATTGTCAAAGCTGGGTTGGCATCATCACATCAAAATCATCCTTTAAACAGAGAAAAGAAAAACGATACTTTATATGCATGGTGCTTTTTTTTTTTTAGATGGGACATCTGGGTAAACAAAAGGTTTAACTGGAAGAACTGAGTGATAATAATTTCTTCAAAAGAAAAGGACACACTGTTCTGTGAGTTGCTTCATTATACTACTACAGTCGTGCGATGCTTCACTTTGAAGCTGTGATCTTTTGCCATGTGGCTGCTATGATTCATATCATTTTTTCTGAGATATCCAGATTACATTCTTTCTCAACCAGATTTCAAGTGAGGACCTGCAAGGTTTTGGAGTAAAACTAATCGCTGCTCTCAAACCGTTTTGAGAGCAGCCATTCACAAACATGCAACAAAAATGTACAATGAAATATTGAATTCTTTGCATTTTCATCTCCATAATATTTTGCTACTAAACACTGTTTCTCTATTAACAGCATTCCTTTTGCCACCTGTTAACTACCAGTTCATCCAAGTGACTGGATTTCTTCGACTTTGTGGAGACATTTGACCTTTCATCCAAGAGGCTGCCTCAGTTCAATTCAATTGAATTCAATTCAATTCCATTTATACAGCACCAAATCACAACAACAGTCGCCTCAATGCGCTTTATATTCTAAAGTAGACACATACAGAGAAAAATCCAACAATCATATGACCCCCTATGAGCAAGCACTTTGGCGACAGTGGGAAGGAAAAACTCCCTTTTAACAGGAAGAAACCTCCAGAAGAACCAGGCTCAGGGAGGAGTGGCCATCTGGCGCGACCGGTTGGGGTGAGAGAAGGAAGACAGGATAAAAGACATGCTGTGGAAGTTCTAAAACCAAAATAGTGGAGAGTCCCTTAAGAGGACATTTTTAGAAGTATAAAGTTAGTTAGCAGTATAAACTCAACCACCTACAACATTTCCAAGCTCCTTGCCAACATCCTAGCTCCCCTTGTGGGGAACACACCACAACCCACCATGAACGACCATGACTGAAAAGAGGAGGTTGCTTACGACACCTCTCAGCCACCTACAATGCAGTTTTAAAATGACTTCCCAGAAGCTTAAAACCCCAACTCACATCTTGTGTCAGGTGACCTCAATAGGTCGCGTGATAGAGTAAGGCGAGGTCTCAGAGCGATTTCATGTGAAACCTCTGGTGGTAATAACCCACATGTTTTTTCATACATTGCCTCATGTGATGACGCACATGATTCATAGTGGGTCAACAACCCTCTTATGGAGCTTGGACCCTCTTAAGGGTTTAAATACCTGGAACTCCTGACCATTTGGTTTCAGAGCTGAATGAGCCGTCTTTTGGATAAGAGTTCAAAGAGTATATCAAAGTAAGACAGGTGAAACACTGTCACGAAAGTTAGAGGTCCAGTTGCTTTCTTTCCAAGGTCCTTAGGCTAACCATGACCTGGATCACTGAGAACCTACACAGAAAATCTGTCAGGCAAAAGAATAACATAATTCATGTTGCTTTGTTCAAACATACATTTTTAATCTCGTGTTTATGGTCATTATAAACTTTGTAGTTAAACTTTCTATTAATTTGGTGTTAAATGCCATTTGCGGTCCAACTGCAGAGACTACTAGCTCACCGGGGGAATGTAGCAATGTTTTTAACACAACTGTTGGTATGAATACCAAGGTTATGCATAAGCTTGGTATGCATACATTGGTATACTCTTTAGACAAAAAAATTATATATGTAGCTGCTGTGTGATGCTATTCTGTCAACATGGACCAAAATCTCTGAAGAACATTTCCAGAATTTTGCTGAATCTATACCATGAAGAATTAAGGCAATTCTGAAGGCAAAAGGAGGTCTGACATAGTACTTCAGTAATGGAGCGACTGTTGAGTCGTTTTTAAGTATAAGAAACTGGCTTCTTTGAGTTTTATTAAAGGATAACTTAGTCATTTGAAATTCTAGGAATTCTGTTTCTTCTCATTTATGTCCAGTATGCTATAGCTAGCAGGCAGTTAGCTTACCTTTAGAGCTATATATTGGCCTGTCACAAAACTATCAGTTTTGCCGTATAAGTTGTCTTTTGATTTCAGATGTAAAAACCTTTTACATCACAAATACTTGTAGTAATTTGGAAATATTGCAGTTGTCTGACACAGCAGGCCAGACTCTATAATGTGCATTTTCTGCAGCACATTTAGCATAGCACACATCTCAGCTGAATAGATGGTGGCACAGACTCAAAGGTGTCAGATTCAGACCCAAAAACCCAGCACCAGTGATGCTCTGTTTGGTACAATGACTCAAAATCTGCCTACCACCAAAACTGATAAGATATGCTAACTGCCTCCTGGTTCAGCATTACGTTGAGCATGCAGACCTGTCATTCTAAATCCAAAATACTAAAAATCAATAAAGACCCCTCCTTCATAATAATTGTTAATGTTTTATATATGTTTGTTTAAATCTAGTAAGGGCTTTAAGTCTCATACTATGATTTGCTCACGAGATTGGCATAGACTATATACATAACATTTAACTAAATCTTAATTCATTTTTTAGTGTTTTTCTCTTAAACCAATTTTAATGGTTTTGAAGCCACTGCAGCTTTTTTCAGCTGTCACATGACTAACACACCAAGACAGACAACCAGTCATGCTCATATTCCCCCCTAATCTAGGATCGCCAATTGACCTAACAAGCATTTTGGGACTGGAAGAAATCCACAGTGTACCTTGAGAGAGCAAGAGGAACAGGTAAACTGCACACAGAAAAGTACCAGCCGGTCGGCGGATTCAAATCTGAGACCTTCTTGGTGTGAGGCATCAGTCCCAAACACTGCACCGCTGTGCTGTCCTGAATTAAAATTATGGTTTGTTAAAACCACATGCGATGATAAAAAAAAAAAAAAATCCTTTCTTTTTCATGTAGGAATATTTATCTATCCTCCAAGAGCAGATAGGAATATTTTTAAATGCATTCGAGCAACAGGAGATTCTGCACTGACCATTTGGTGATCTGAGATTTTAACAGTTCTTATGGCTGTGATAAAATAACAGCTATAAAAACACTTTTGGAATTAGACGATAATTTGCTCACTGTTCTGAAAAGCAAGGGTGCTGTACACCCTGTGACCAAACAGGTTACGTGACACAGATAAAGGCAGGAATTACCGTGTGAACAAAAACTAAATAAATAAATGCACAGAAGCTCTTACCGTCTTATTCTGCCTGACCAATCAGAAACTGAAGGCTCAGCAAACAGAGCAAAAGAAACTAGCTGCAACATGCGTACCTCACAATACTGTCGATCGGAAAAGTGTCTTCTGTCTGTCATGAGGTGTTTCCGTACAAATGAAACTCCACGCTGTTAGTCCGTGAGGGAGCCGAGCAGCGTTAATTCTTTCAGGGCTTTCTGCTGCTTTTCGACTGTGTTTGTTAGCCTGAGGCCATGAATTCCCCAGCAGGGCTGAGTGGGTGTGTTTGTGTGTAAGAGTGTATGTGTGTGTGTGCGTGTGTATGTGTAGAAAAGAAAAAGAGAAGAGGAGTGTGAAGCAAAGGCAGCATGTTACACCATCACCTGGGTGTGGGCAGCCTGAAAGAGGGGTTCCAGGAGACAGAGTGAAGTTTAAAATTACTTCCAAGAAAAAGCATCCATGGACTGAACATGTGGATTCCACTGATTGCTCTCAGTAAACCTAAACCTTACATACTGCTACAAATGGCCAAACACCATTGCAAAATCCTTTGTGACAAAATATTTGCATAAGGCTTATTACACAGTATACCATGAAGGGTTTGACGTCATAGGGTCAACAACAACCACAACAACAGCAACAACAAGACAGAAAAAAAAATCATCGAAACAAGACCACTGGTTGTCGTAAGGTCTTAAACACGCTGTTGGGCAAGCGTGTGAGACTAGATTTAGTTTTTAACACTTCAACACACAAATCAGGAACAACGAGGCACAGACATGGACAGGTCCCTGTTTAAACTGGGCTTCTTACCAAGTATAAAGACTGGCTTTAAAAGCCAAGCAAACTATTTCTGGAAAGAGGCGAGCGTTAACAAAAACCTTTTGTTTGTTGGCGGTGAGTCACAATTAATAAAAAGAAACAAAAACCTGACAACACACAAATATAGTCAACTGAGCACTTGTGTCACTCAGATAGACCAATTTATCGCTTTTTAATGATTTCAGTTCCTCTTACGTAACTGCAGATTACTTCCTTCTGACTTTCAGACTGATGGTAAAAAAACTATGCTTTTTTTAGGTTTTTGAATTATTGTGATGAAAGTAATGAAGAAAACAAGTCTCAATTCAATCATTAACAAAAATAATTTCCCACAAAATGGCAGGTTAGATTTGTTGCCTTTCTTTGCTCATTTTACAATCAGATAGATTAGATTAATATATCAATGATGAATTAATACATTTAGAAATAACGTTCAGATACCTCAAAGTAAGGTCCTGTGTTTTAATGGCAGTGAGCTCTCTTGATTATAGGAAAAGAGCCATCCAATTCTAGAGAAGGACAGTAATGTCAGGCAGAATGAGCTCTCAAAAAAAAGTCAACACACACACACACAAACACACACTTTTTAAAAATCCCCAAGTAAAATCACAAAATCACAGACAACCATGAAGTCTTTTCTTCTGATTGTCTGTAAAAACACTGTTTTTTTTTAGTTTTTTGGTTCATAAGTGAACAAAAGTGACACTTGCCAGGCACACGCGTTGTTGCCACTCACACACTGTCATGCTGGCACTTGAGTTGTTATGGTAACGACTGTTCTCTCCAGGGAGTTTTTTTTTTTTTAACACAAACTGAGAGCGAGCTGGAGTGAACTAACTCTTTCAACACTCATCCACAACAGAGGCCTCAGCGGGACAATAAGTGGAAATATTCATTACCGCAGACAATTATCTAGAGGAGTTACTGCTGTATGTCTCCGCTATTATTCTGCTGGGATCTAATGAAAACAGCATCAACTGAGGAGGGCGTATGGACGCTGATAAATGAGAAGGAAATTCCACAAGAAAATGAGTGGCAAGGCAGAAACTTTAAACAAGGCTGCACTTAGAGGACAGGGGAGGGTGTACAGAAACGCTAAACTGATTCTGCAATGCAGTAGGTCTCAGAGAAATAATGGCCACCAACACGCAGCTGGGGAATGTCTAACACACTGTAAGGTTCCTTTGATTATTTTTTATCCTTTATTTATTATGTGAAAACTTACTTTTTTCCATGACCTGGCTTTTTGCTAAGTTTAAGCTTGCATATAAAACTTTACTCTATTTGGAAAGCTCCCATCAGAGTGAGACCAGTTACACTTAAGCTGCAACTCCAAGTTCATTAATCAGTTAGTTGCTTGAAATAAAAACAGTCTCTCTTCATTGTTTTAAGGATTAAACATCTTTGTTCAAGCTTGTGAAGTGATCTGTTTTATATAATTGTGAAAAAATAATGGTAGGTTTTTAGTCCTTAATTAATTGTTCATTAGTAAGTATTATATCAGTAGTTGCTGTTCGGTTCAGTGTTATTTATTTTGCACCAATCACAGGGACAGTTAACTCAAGGCACGTTATACTGCAAAGTAAAGACCCTGAAAAAAACAGGGGGGGGGGGAAAACAGCAATCAAAAAAGCCTGTCTGAGCGAGCAGTTAGTGACAGTGGGGAGGAAAAACTCCCTTTTAACAGGAAGAACCGTTCAGCAGAACCAGGCTCAGGGAGCAGCACCCAGATACCAATCCTCATATGAAATATTTGATGCTTTTATTTCACGATCTTGAGTTTAGTCACTGCCTTTCTTGAACAAAGTTCAAGTTTTCAAGTGTATAATTTGCAGTAATTTAAAGTTTGTTCACTACATTCAACCTCTCCTTTTAGCTGTAAACTTTCCTATTCAGCATCCATCTAAATGACTCCTGCATTAAAGCAAACATGTATTTAAAGATATGACCATATGTTTTAAATTACTGCTGAGAGATGCTTGTCATCTTTTCTTTTAATAAATGAAAAGCATGCTCGGTTGACTGACTTGCCCGTTGCGGAATATCCCATTTCACTGCCTTGAATAACTTGTCGGTTTGCACCTTGTTGCAAACTCTCTATATTTACATTCATGCAGACGCCTCCATGGTAGATACTGACAATGATACACCTATCTCCCTGAGTGTGTTCTTGTCTTCTTTAGATGTTGTGAAGTTGTTTGTCTTAACCATGGAAATAATCCTGTCATCACACACATTAGTCATCTTCTGTGGACTTGCAGGCCTTTTGGTGTTGCTGAGGTGGCCAGTGCATTCATTGTTTTTTAAGAATGTACCAGGCTGTTGATTTGCCCGCTCCTGAAATTTCTGCAACTCTCTGATAGGGTTATTTTGTTTTTCAGTCAAATGACTGAATCCTTCACTTTTACTGACATTTATTTGGGCCTAAGTGAAAAGTTATAAAATAAAAAAATCTAGTATTGATATTAGTTAGGCTTTCTATTTTGCACGTCCTCTGACAGCCTCTCGGGTTTCTTTCTAAAGCAGCAGCAGCAGCAGCCAGACAGCTGTGTATATGGAAGACACTGTGTTTCCCAAAATCTGTCATGACATGCACACTTGACAGTAACATCCATTCCTTGGACAAGTCTCATCACATGGTGTTTCTGGGAATTGGTATCGGAAAACTCTCACCGGTCATTATGTTACCTATCTTACCTACCTTTTTTACTATGTGTGTGTATATATATTAGAAACAAATCTTACTCTTGATATCTGACAGTAAAAAAAAAAGTTAATTGCTCTCCTGTAGAGATGATAAAACTACAGCAGTTATTGTGTAACCTCTGTTCCTGGTGGAAACACAGCGCAGGCAGGCACTCAGGCAGGCTTACTCGCTAAACACATTTGTGCTGAGGGTCTGCATATTGCAACGTCATGACCCCAGGCACTGGAATGCGGCGGGCTGCCTCCTCACCTGCACAGACATGCTTTGATAATGAACAAAGTTTTCTTTCTATGTGAAAAAACAGCAGCTAGGACTCCACAATCTGCCGTGACACTCAGCTGCTTATCCTGAAAACACACTTGCACAAGCCTCACATTTTTTTCTCTTTCCTATCAGTCAAAGAAAATATTGTAAAACTCACGTTTGTGGATAGTTTAAAGAATGAAAATGAATAAAACAAATTCTGGATTTGCATGCTTGTGAGATCGTATAAATGTTGGTCAATCAGTCTTTTATTAACTTGTACAGTACATTTGGGCCTATGGCAAACACTCGGATTAATCATAATGGTTTGTTCAGCAGTATCTGGAAACCCCTGTGCTCACAGAAACATAAACACGAGTTAATCTTTGAGTCTTACCTGATTCTGATTGAACTTCCCTGAGAATAAAAGCTTTATGGAGAGTACAATTCCTCCCGGAGAGCCCTGGGCACGTCAGTTCGCCTCTCGCACTGTTAGTCGAGCAGAAGGGGCAGGTAGCCACTCCCTCACCTCTGGCGTGCTGATCTAAGGTGAGTCCACTTCCTTATTTCAGGAGTCTTTCATGATCCGGGATAAATAAACACCAACCCCAACAGTTTTGAACTGTTTACGACCCAGGAATGGTTTTTGGAATATAATACAAAAAAGAGAAACCGAGTTCTTTAAAATCAAATCTGCACAAACCCTGTCCTGATATATTCTTATATTTATTCTCTCCCGTCTAACAAACTTTTTCCTCTACGTTAAGTCACCTTCACTGGTGTTATGTTGTAGCTAAATCTTCTGAACACCAGAGGGCGCTGTACGCTCAAAAATATCGGGCTGACGTTAAGCGCCAACCTGCAACCTCCAACTATTTGTATAAGCAGATATAACTCAAGTCCTGAATGCAGTTGTCTCATGCGACCTTAGATCAGCTATTATTTTTTCCTTATATAGCTCATGTTATAAAAAAGTGGACTCATCTACACTGAACTTTCCTGTTGAGGTTTTAGATTTCGTTGATTATAAGCAGAAGGCCAGTCTTTAGGATAATGCAGGTTTGAAGGATGTTTATCTCCTTTAAACCCTTTATTTAGTTAATGCATACATACAGTCCAAAGCATCACTTTTCTTAGCAGGATAGCGGTGGGTTTGGAGCCTATCCCGGCCCCTATCCAGGGTACACAGGGCTAATTTAGAATCACCATTTAACTAATTTCCTCCCAGTTGGACTGCTGGAGGAAACCAGAGCACGTGCAAGCTCCACATAGAGGTCCCAGCCAACCAGCCGCAATGAGGCAAATGAGCCAACAGTGTTTACCACTTACCTATAATTTTCTTTGGAAAGGTAATTCAATCTAGGGACGGGCGTTATAAGGTTGCTCGATCTATAAATGGTTACATTGTTCCATCCTTGTACAAATTAGTGCAAATACAATTTATATTTAAACAAATATACTCACCGGCCATTTTACTTTTGCACTTGGGTACACTGTGGTCATAAAGGGGTGGACATGGTTGGCAATTATATTCAGGTAGGGTGTGGTTAAATATGCCCCACACTATTACACAAGCAGCACACTGTACCGTAGAAAAAAAGGCAGTTTTTAAATCTGTGCTTTCATCTTTTTTATGCTACTTTCTGACCCTTCTATCTGAGTGTTAACACAGAAATAAAAACTCTTCAGACCAGGCAATGTTTTTCCGTCTTTGTCCAGATATGATGTAGCCTCAGTTTGCTGTTCTTAGCTGACAGGAGTCCCACCTGATGTGATCTTTTGCTGCTGTAGCGTATCTCCTTCAAAGTTCAATGCTTTGTGTGTCTTCTGCATGGCTTGGCTAGTGATCACACCATTGTTGTAGCTAAAGGCAATTGCACTAAACTTCTGTAGAAGCAGTCTGGCCATTCTCCTCTGGCCTTTTGACATCAGCAAGGCATTTTCTCTCAGGGAACTTCCTCTCACTGGATATTTTCCCTTGTTCAGACCATCCTCTGTAAACTCTAGAGATGGTTGTGTGGAAAATCCCAGCAGATCAGCAGTTTCTGAAATACTCAGACCAGCCCACCTGGCACCAACAACCACTCCACCTTCAAAATCACTTAAATCTCCTTTCTTCCTCATTGTGATGCTCCATTTGAACTTCAGCAAGTTGCCTCAATCGTTTCTACATGCCTAAATACATTGATTTGCTTTAAATATAATTGGCTGAGTGGATATTTGAGTTAATGAACAGTTGATCAGTTATGTCTAATGAAATGGCCAGTTAACTTAGATACATGAGTGATGTGTTTTTGAAAGTAACTTCCTGCTTGTTGACACTGCATAAAAAATATGTACGCATACATGTCATACATATATAATGAAGGTTAACTTCCTATTCAGTTGTCATTACAGTATAACAAAATACAGCTTTTTAATACATAATAAAAAAAATAGCACAAGGTTTGTAATTCTAATATCACATTACATGTTTACAGAGAAACACTGACTAGGACAGGGAATCATATTATTAGCTCCTTTGCTGCGCACTGTCAAAACATATACGATACTCTCCCCCTCACACCTCTGACTCCCAAGGGAGTTGTGCAAAAGCTATTCTGCATGTCAGAAAGCCAGCTGTGTGCTCTCTGTTTCCAAATACTGGCACAGTTCCATGCAGAGAGGTGGCAACCCAGCAAGGGCACAAATAAAGGAAGCGGGAGCTTTGATGGTAATGATTTCATGGCAGGAGTCGGGGAATCTTAAAAAGTCAGAGTTAATGATCGCAAACCATTGTAACTGCTGACTCTTACCACTGCCTGTCTGCCCACCGGTGGCTGCTACTGTCTGAATACATACAAATCTGAGCTTAATGGGCACCTGTTGGAGATTCTTGCCCTTGACTCTGTTCCAGTCTGCTGGATAGTGGGTGTGGTTTGGTCCCGTTCTGCCCCAGACTTGAACTCCCTTACAGCTGTCACTGTTCCACATAGCTATTCCAAACCCTCAGGCACAGAAAAACAGGACTGGATGCTACAGCAAAGAAGAAAAAAGGGGGAGGGCTTGGTGAATAAAAGATGTCACTGGCAAGTGATAAAATGTATATGTTTGATAAATATGCAGCAGTGAGGATGAGCGTTGTGTCAAATATAATGAAACCTAAAGAAAGTTCATTCAGCGTTCACGCTGGTGACAATGTTGATATTTAAAAATGTGTTTGAGAAGCAACTTTTTGAGCCAGTTTTACTCACAGCCAGCTTTCAAAATGCTGTATAGGGAGCAAAAGCATTGCCATAAGAGGGGACATCAGCAATGCTCGCTGAAATGTCTTATAGAGTTTTTGGACAACACTGGAGGTCTACACAAGGGAAGCACAGCAGTCTCGGTTGTGTTATTTTTTACTTACAGTTACTTTTCCATCCACACGGGGTTTCATAACACACATTACAGGATTCCTGAAGTACAGGCAGTTATATTTAAAAGCGTTCACACTTTTGCCCAGAACATCTGACTGCCCGGAGAGCAAATATTTCTCCACAGGCTGAACTTGTTTGACTTGCCCCTATTTTTAGAGCCTGCTCTTTTATGAAAGATGAACTGTTATAAATGCTCTAATGACTCCCACTCCTGTTCAAGCATCCCATTCTAATGACCACAGACCCCACCCTGAATGCTTGCTGTGCATATATATGGTTAAGAAAGAATGCTTTGATGTTACAGGTCTCCCCCTTTCTGGCCCTTTGCAGAAACACTAAATCTACCTTCTGTCTGTTTAATAACGTCTGAGATATTTATCTTTCCCTTGATGGTCATCAAGCCCATATTCCACCACTTGTGACCCCTGATGTCACCGCTCTGAGTAATGGTCAGCTTTGGCTTCTCCCTATTTCTCTATTTGCTCACCTTTTGACTCATGGAGTGAACATCTGCAAGACAAAGAGAACAGCAGAGGAGAAAAAGAAAAAGGGGGTGTTGTTTGATTTGGGTAGCAGGTGTGTAGGTCCTGGGTGTTTATGTGTGTGTGGGAGTATGTGTGCCCTGTACAGAACTGGTCATTGAATCCCATCCAAACTCAGCATGGGGTCACAGTTCTCACTGAGGTGTGAAGTGGCCTGGGCCAGGATTGGATTATAAAGCTGGCCCCGCATTACAATAAAGGTGAGAAGCAGTGGGGGGCCCCTCCATAACAGCTTTAGCAAACAAGTTAAACTGCACAAGAACACTCCCATGCATGTCCTTAAAGTAGTGTGCTGAATGGAGACCTGTTGTTTAAAAATGATATACAATTAAGAGCCTACAGGGGAGGAGAGTAAGGGTCATAGTGGTGATTAAATAGGTTAAATAGCTATAGGTTCCCCATAATAAAAACATCCAAAAACAGCAGGGTGTTAAAGATAGGCTAGGCTAGGAAGAAATATGGCTTAGAATGGGCTGATAACACACAAAAAAGACTATTTTTATTTTCACACAGACTCATAAATAAGGATTAGTTGGATTTTATGTGGCTTGTTCTACAAAAAAAAAAAAAAAAAAAAAAAAGTATTTCAAGCGAACAAGCCACAAACATAAGTGTTTTTGGTAAGTCTGGCAGTGTGACCAAGACGTCGTGCTTAAATGCAAAAGTGTTGCACTTTACTCTGAAAAAAAAAAAACATTGACACATTAATGCCGTTAACACATCCAGCAGATAGGGAGCAACACTAGCATTCATTTGGAAGTCATGTTTCAGTCCATCTGATGAATGCAATTAGCCGCTCTCTTTTTTATTCAGTTTTTAACCCCTGACCAACTGGCTTAGCTGCCCTACTGCAGAGCGTTTAAGGAGTCATTGGTTCCATTACTAATGTAAATCCGTGCATTAGCACAAAGTTTCCAACACGTGTATATTAATCACTGCTTTCATTGAGCTATAAAACCCGAACTGCTCCGAGTCCAGCCAGAATGAATGGGGCACTGATTTTGTGACTCATAATATGTTAGTGAGATGACTCACTGCTATAATTCCTGGTCACACACACGTGTTAGAAGGGATTAAATATTAAATTATTCTGGGTGTAAAAAAACCTTTGGTTGCATGTAAAATCACCACCCTCCTCCACCTTTCTTCGGTGCCAAATAACAGAGCTGTAAAGAGCAATGAAAAAGTCGGATTCAACTGCACACGAGAACCGACTTGACATATTTACCTGTCACCTCGCTGCAGCTTTGACGAGGTCTAAAGGCATTTGTGGGATGTCATCCAGAGGGGGCATATTCAGGGAGTGTTGGGACATGTATAAAGGGGAGTGATGGCATGACTGGCATGCTTTGGTGTGTTTTAGTAGCGGCAGCTGCCGAGGGCATCGAATGGTGTAATACCATGACAGAGGTCAATCCTTGCACTGGTAAACCAAGAGATATGACCAAGGCAGGTCCCGCATCCTAATGGGTGAGAGTAATATAGTTATGAAGTTAAATATATACATTTAATTCAATTTCGATTCAATTGTATTTAAGGGCCTCAAGGCCCTTTATATGGGAAGGAGGTGGGAAAGAAAAACTCCCTTTTAACAGAAGAAAAACCTCCAGGTGAACCAGCCTCAAATTGGGGTGAGGGGAGGGAGACAGATTCAAATGAATCTCAATAGTCTTTAGGAGTCTTGTCAGTGAACACTCAGCTAATCTTTTCTCAACTTAAAAGTGAATATACTCTCTCGGCCAAGTCGGTGTATTTAGGCATGTAGACAGACTTTCTTGTCAAGAGAACTCTTTAGTTCAAACTGAACATGACAATGGAGAGAAAAGGTAGTTCTGCATGTTTTTGGTTGTTGGTGCCACATGGACTGGTCTGACTATTTTAGAAACTGATCATCTGCTGGGATTTTCCCACGCAACCATCTCTAGGGTTTACAGAGAATGGTCTCTGAGTGAGCTTGGTACCAACTGATGCCACAGCCTACCTGAGTATCATTGGTGTTCATACCTATCTCTTTATGTGTAATCATCTTCTGATGGCTGCTTCCAGTAGGATAACACACCATGTCATAAAGCTCAGATCATCAGTGTTTGCCACTGTACTCAAATGGCCTCCACAGTCGCCAGATTTCACTGAGTGCCTATGAGATGTGGTGGAAGAGGAGATTCACATCATGGACGTGCAGCTGACAAATCTGCAGTAACTGTATGATGCTATTGTGCCAATGTGGACCAAAATCTCTGGGGAATGTTTCCAGTACCTTGTTGAATCTGTGCCATGAAGAACTGTGGCAGTTCTGAAGGAAAAAGGGTTCCAACCCACTTTCAGCAAGGTGTACCCAATAAAGTGTCTGGTGAGTGCAATGTCTAGTTTTCTTAAAGTCAAGGTGATGCAATTTCAAAAATATAAAAACAGATTTTTCAGACCACCTTTGCACTTAAATTCTTTCAACTTGATAACCTTCTGACTGCTTGAACTCAACATGCAAAATTAAATTTCTTAAAATCATCCTTCCCTGCAGAACTACCAGAGGTAGTTTGAAGAAAATACTCATTAACTTCCTGGAATATGCACGGGTAAGGTTGTTTCTTCTCTTAGCAATGAAATCAAAGCAAACCACAATGATGGCTAAGTCACTGTCCTTGTGCATTTGATGCTAAATTCAGTCACTCCCCTTGTTCTTGTACACTCGCATTGTATGTACAATAAAAGCAACATATCTCCTGAAACTGAACTCTTTTTTTTCAAGCATAAGTAAGTGTGATATCATCAACAGCAGACGAGGAAAAGAGTCATTAAATTGTCAGCGATGAGCGTTTTTACTTTTTTTGTCGGTATGAAGCGTGAAAGAAGGAGCGCAGACAAACATCCTCTCATGTTTTCCTCTCTCTCTTTCTCTCTCTCGACAATGCTTCTTGGACATGCACGCAAATGAACACACTCCCTCCCCACACAGCTATGGAGAGAACAGAGGGGGGAGGGGCACCAATAGGATGATGTCACCTCTGTAGACAGCTAAAGCTGAGGCTTGAGATAATGGTGACATTTCAGGAAAGGTGATGTCATTCTTCCACTGCCGCCTCCTCCTCCTACTGCTTTCCTTCCACTCCTGGCCTCCTCCCTCCCCTCCCCTCCCCTCCCCATCCTCGGTGCAGGTGGCTGGCCAGGCTCTTTGAATCCCAGTGCAGGAGAATTAGCTTTTGAATAGGCACAGAGCAAAAGAGGCAATGTGAACCCACCCCCCATGCTGTGCTTGTAGCTGTGATGTGTGAGACTCTTAATGTGTGTGGGTGTCATGTGTTTGAACGTGGGTGTGATGTGTTTTAATATGTGGGAGTGTGTGTGTCTGGATTTTGATATGGACATGCCTGTCTTTTTTTTCTTTCCCCACTCTTTGGGATTTTTTTTTAAGATGCCAGATTGTATATGAGTGGTGGTTTATGTTGTTAAAACCTACACATCACTTTTAATGTGTGCATCTGCCAGCATGGGTACAGACTCGCATGTCTATGCCGACTGTGTGCATGCACGTGCATGAAGATGAAGATTTCTGCCCTCGCTCTATCCCGGTTTCCCACCGAGACCAATCAAGCACAGAGCTGCCAGGCTGCAGGGCTGGTTGGCAATGGGTCCTTCACTGAGCTCCTCACCCTTAGGATCTGCTCATTTAAGGTTTCCCTGGCTTCACACAACCCTCATTTTTCTCCAGAAATGTAATATGTGGTGTATTATAGTGAGCAGCTATGGCTTAAGTGGTTTTATCCTCTCCAAAGCCCTGTGCTGGTTGCAAAAAAAAGAAAGAAAAAAAGAAGAAGAAAAATAAAGTGCACTGCGGGAGAGTTTTATTCTAAAACAAGATGCCCGTGAAAAACAAAACATCAATATCTATCATCCGGTGTCACACGTGATCGCTGTATTCAGTGCTATAAAAAAGCAAAGCAAAACAAAAAAACCCCTCAACTTTACTTCCAGAAAGTTTAATCTGAAGACTTACAGGCAATTTGCATTTTTATGGAGATTTGGTGAACCTGCCTGAGCACACTGGGCCGATTGCCATAGATAAGTGATGCTTCAAAGCCCAGAGGCTGCTGCTCCTCTAGTCTTACCGCTGAGCTCGAGGCTGCTCACCAGCAGTATTTTTATCCCTGAAAACTCACCGCTAGTGCACTGCACTTTCACTCTGCCAAGTTCTGCTACGCCGTCTTTCTTCCCCTGTCGAGAGGACTCTAAGCAGCGTGTGTGAGCTGTAAACAAGTTCCCACCCCCCACCTACACTGCCACACACACACACACACACACACATACACACACTCAGGCTGTATCTGGGCAAAAAAAGCTTTCTGAAACCATAAGCGTCTGTCTTATCATATGATTGCTTTTTGTATGTCACACACTTGAATCACGGGGCACAGAAGGCTTCCCTTAACACCTAGAGGAAGTCGACCAGAAACAGGAGTACATGTTACAAACTGCAGAAAGACAAAAACTGTCCACGGTTGAGAGTGGAATATGAACATGAGCGATAACAAGGCAGCATGGCAGCTAAACAAGTCTAACACACGCCACTTTGTTTCTCACACTGTATAGCTGTGGAAATTCATGATGTGTTTCTCAATTCTGAAGCTTTTAGTCCCACTTCCTTTTTAGATGTTCACATTTAAATGCCATGTGAGCAAGTTTTTGTGTGTAAATAACAACACAATAAGGAAGACTTACCTTATAGCTGCTTGACCATTTCAGCTGTGACTTTTTATGTAACATTTATTATAAAATTTGTTACATCATCAACACTGACATCATCATATGACATGATAATGACATGGTAATTAATGTGTAATAGCAGGTTTGCAGGCTTCACTTCCTATGCAGCAAAAAGTTGACGATTATGTTTTCAAAGAGCTTAAGTGTGCTACGTTAAATCCAGTTCGCCAAATCAAACACAGCCACCCACTCTTGCACATACTCTTTCTCACCTCTTTTGACCTCGTTTTGCTTTTTTTCACCTCACCAGGAGAAGTGCACCTGTACGTGGTGGGAGATAAAAGTAAATTACTGAACGGCGATGTGCAAAGCGTTCTTTATGTGGCTGCCGTTGTCTCAGCTTTCCAGAAAAGCTTTCCCTCTTCAGACTTGGGGGGGAGGATTCATAGCAAAGGAGACACTGTGAAAATATTTACCGTATTCAGAGCGAAAGGAAATTGCTTTTGTCGAGTGTTGACGGAATCTAAAGTGCTAAAACCTTTCAGCATTAAGTGAAATGAAGAGGTTTTTGATGTGTGGTGTGCAACAGCCTTTTATATTATATGAGTGGTTCCACATCACCGTGTCTCCCCAGGGATCCTGTTTCAATTCTGACATATACATCATTTTCAGCATGATTGCCTCGTGCTATGTGTGAAAATTGTGCTGATGACTAACAGCATGCAGATACTTTTTTTTTTTTCAAACTAATGTACAGCATGTGCTCCTGAGGTAAAACTGGTTAATCATTCATAGTCTGGTGGCTTGTGACATTTATGCACTCCTTTGGGTCTATAAAATTACAGGATTTGACTTTTGGAGAATATAGAGGAAATGAGAGTGGTGCGACATGTGACGAGAGGTTGTTTTAATTTGCCAAAACAACAAACAGGTGCACTTGCACATGAATTACCTCGCGCCCCTGTTTGGTAAACATAGTCAGATGTAATGACAGATGGCATTTTCAATCTAGGAACATTGGTATGTGACACAGTGGTAATCATGAACGGAGGGTCCCCCGGGATGTAGCACTGTCAGGCTGATGGACTCATTAGACACGCATCAATGTCTGTAAGGAGTGGGCTTGTTTCTATCACCCCTGAGCTGTTTTCAGCAGAGTTTCCCCACGCTGGATGGATAGCAGGAGCGCTGATTAAGATGCATAGATATTCTGGAGCACCTGAGGAGTCACATAAGCACTCTCAGGATTCCTGTACTTCATGCTAATAAGTCACAGCACAGGTACAACGCTTCTGGGGGAACTTTCTAGGTAATCAGTTCAAGTAAGTGAAGACAGAAAATTTGTGCCACTGTCTAATAAGGCTACTGGCTTTAGTTAATCAGTTACTGATGTGCACAGCTTCAAACAGTGTAGCTTTTAAATTCTCTTCCTCTTTTGTTGTTCTTTTTTTTTTTTTTTTTTGGCTTTTTGATTCCCCTTGATGACCCTTTAGAAACTAAGCAAGCTATTACTTTTTTATTATCTCAGAACATTGCTGACTGGACACATGACGTAATCATATCATCAGTTGGAAATACATATACTTCTAATAAATAAATATAGAGTTAACTTGAAGACATGTGAAAACAGACATCAAAGATGTCAGAAATATGGATGGTACTGGAGGAAGTACACATGCCTATTGATTTTCCAATAAATTCTTCCCAGTCAGTTTTGGTTGTACTTCCAGGTATTTTTTTTTAAATTTGTAACTCTAACAATATGACAGGATTCAGGCAAAACTGAGGAACATGGAGCAAAGGCTTCAGGGACGTTTTGAATACATAACCAGTCTCTTGCATATCCCTAGCAGCTATGGTTTTGTAAAGTGTTTGTTACTCATCTAAAAACTAATATATGGTTAAAAAGCAAAGAATTAAGACATATATGGCTATTATGATAAAAAAAAAAAAACCCCCACACAGATCACCTTTAAAGTGACGCGGCAGTGTTCAGGGCTAAAAAATACACCCAGCTCCCAAGTACCAAAAACAGCTTTTCCGAATGTCATCTTAGCTAATTTACATGAACTGGATCCCTTTTCTATGGATCCATAACTTATTTCCACCACAGATTTATTTATTTTTTACTCAAGATTATGGGTTACTGTCCTAAAACTTTAAATTATGACTTAGTCAGATGTTTCTGCAAAACAGTTAACATTTTGAGATAAATGGTAAAATGGTAAATGGCGTGTATTTATATAGCGCTTTACTAGTCCCTAAGGACCCCAAAGTGCTTTACATATCCAGTCATCCACCCATTCACACACCCATTCACACACTGGTGATGGCAAGCTACATTGTAGCCACAGCCACCCTGGGGCGCACTGACAGAGGCGAGGCTGCCGAACACTGGCGCCACCGGGCCCTCTGACCACCACCAGTAGGCAACGGGTGAAGTGTCTTGCCCAAGGACACAACGACCGAAACTGTCCAAGCCGGGGCTCGAACCGGCAACCTTCCGATTACAAGGCGAACTCCTAACTCTCCTAATAATTCTAAATTTTGCCTTTGTTCTGATGGTGTTTTTTTTTTTTTTTTTCTTGTTTGTTTTTTTAAATCTCCGGTGGCAGAAACAAGCTTCCATACCTTGTGGTGTTATAGCTCATGTTCCTACAGCCTGTCCATGAAGTCTGTGCCTCGGTTTTGGTAAGTTCTACTAAATTTTAGCATTTTATTTGTATTAACTTAGCATTAATTAGCAAGTATCTGTCATTATACTGAGTTGCAATATGCTAACTAGCTAGTTTGACTTAGCACTTTACCTACTTGTCCCTAAATACCACTTTCTGGTTTCATAAAGGTATAATAAAAACTTTAAAAGTTGCAAACCAGTGGGTGATGTCCATCTCTTACCCCTGTGAAATAAAAAGCCAAGCTGTCATGTTGTGCTGTCTAAAACTTATAGCTACTCAATTAGCAACTTTAGCATGTGCTAAAGGAGAAATTATAAATGCTTTAAATGTTTTCCTACCTAATAAAAATTTTTAAGAAAGTGCTAAAAAAGGAACTTTGAGTGATGTAAGTGTACACTGATAAGAATAAGAGGAAAACAAACAGAACGAAAAAAGGAACCAGAATAAAAAAATAGGAAATACTTTATTTATCCTCAAAGTTGATAAATGACTGTGTTGCAGTCATTTTAAAAGTTACACTAAAGAAGAAACTCAGTGAAATAGCAAACATATAAAGGTGGGGGGAAAAAGAATGTATAAATCTGAATCTAAAATGAATGTAGGTATTGTAACACGAGGTGGTGAAAAACAGTCATAACAGAGATTTGAAAAAGACTTTAGTCATGTAAACTGTAGATAGCTCTAAAATGGACTAAAACATGGGCATCTGAAGTTCAACCTTTATTGAAAACAGCAAAGCAAAATGATTTTAAAAACAAGCAATTATCTACACACAAGGAAGCAATGCAGAGAGAAAATGATGAGGCTTAAATAGGAATACAAGAAAGTAAAAGACCAAAACAACCAAAGCGAATATGCAGGCAGCTACAAAGGATTTGTTCTTCGGGGTTTTGGAGGTTTTCATCAGTAGTGCTGTGAGCTGTAGTCTGCCAGAGGAAGCCTGTGTCTAAGCTTAGTGTGCCTTTGTATAAAAAGAGCACATAAATGGGTGCTTTCAACCCCATAGCCTGAAGTCATACATCTCCTTTCCAGCTCTGTTGTTATCATGCAACCTATGACACAGCAGAAACTCGGGTCTAATCACAATGTCCTCAGACTTATTGTAGTGTTTCTGCCGGCAAAGTAAAAACAGCCCCAAATGTCCCATGGGGTTATCAGAGGGAACCAGTCTTTCCATGAAACTCCTGGCAAGAAAGCAAAGAAGTGAGTTTCCTAACATGCCCTTTGTGTGTTTGTATGTATAAGTACAGATTTTGGTCCTTATTTTCTAAGTTATGAAATATTAGGTTATTAATAGCAGTTCAAAACAGTATCAGTTTGAGCAAAAACAATTGTAAGGCTGTCATCATGTTAAAAGGTCTCAAACTCATTGACAAAGTTTTTTTTAGCCACTAAGGTCACTGACATTCCTGAAGTGGAGTTCCCCTGAAAACTCTGACTTAATGTAAAAGGAATGCTGTGATGCACTGGTCTGGGCCCTTTCCATTCATGATGCCACCCAACATTAACATCTGAGTTGTGGCCTTTTCTGTGAAACTTCCCCTTGATATGTGTGTGGGTGTTTATGAACCACAGGTGCAGATGCTCCTGGAGAGTCCCAGAGGGGTCCCAGAGGGACACAACGAAAGAGCGGCTTAGGGGGTGACATCATTTTAGGTGGCCATGTCCCATTCATCACAGAAGCCGTGGCTGACCAGTGCGAAGTGTGTGGGTGGTGGTGGTGATGGTGGGGTGGGGGAGGGGTGGGGTCTGATGTCATTGTTTTTCTTTGCGGTGACCCTAAAGTCTCATCCACCCACCTAAAAATGGGTGAAAGTGTTTGAAGCTATTTCTGCCAACCCACATGCCTCTCCCTTCACTTAATCCCGAGCAAACATGAACTTCCTCGTCTAAATCAGGTGAGAACTTCAAAGCGATGGCTCTAAAAACATCCATGACCTGTAGGGTTTCTCAGGAAAATGAAGTCAGCATGTGAATGTTATGGCAGTAATTTAGTCTGGAAAGAAAACAAGGTACACTTTTGGAAAAAGAAACCCTAAAATCTCAAGGACTGAAAACATTCAAGCATTAATGAAAAAAAGTGCTATGAATGAAAAACAGCAGAAATAATGTCAAAGGTCATGCATTACATGGGACCTACTGCTCCCATCCAGATTTTTTTCCATATATTTTTTTGGGCATATTTGTAGCACTTACATGTTTCAAATCTTCAAACAAATATTAGACAAAAAATAAACTGATTAAATACAGAATGCAGTATATATATATATTTTTTATCATATTATAACAAAAAAAAAAAAAATCAAAATCAGGAAGGAGGCAAATACTTTATAGGTTCACAATTTTTAAGTTAAATGGCTTATGAGTAGCGAGGGACACTAGCTGGATGTGAGAACTGTCGCAGCAGATGGCCGCTCCTCCTTGAGCCTGGTTCTGCTGGAGGTTTCTTCCTGTTAAAAGTGAGTTTTTCCTTCCCACTGTCGCCAAAGTGCTTGCTCATAGGGGGTCATTTGATTGTTGGTTTTATTTCTCTGTGTTTTATTGTAGGGTTTACCTTACAATATAAAGCGCCTGGAGGCGACTATTGTTGTGATTTGGCGCTATATAAATAAAATTGAATTGAATTGAATTATATTGAGGCAGAGTAATACATTTACAAAAATACAAACAGCAGCTTACTACATGGGTAAAACTGCTTTTTTTCAACAGTGTTATTGGGTTCACTATTAAATAAACTGGATCCCAGTAAAAGCAGGAATCATCTGGAGCCATGGCTGTATATCGAAGGAAGTTACAAGCAAGATCTGCTTTGTGTGAAAGACACTGTAATTAAGTGATGGTGTCATCCGTAACATAACCCTTTTCATGGGTTGTTTACATGAGTCTTTTGATCCTGCACCAGTTGTGCTACCAGGGTGGGGCACGCGCTTATTCATAGACAATAACAAGAATCATTCAAGGAAGATTTCAGTGTGAATGCTTCTGTGGAAAATTGCTGTGAACTGTGCAACTAAGTGTTTGAGTGTGCGCTTATCGAACAAAAAGGCTTTTAGGCAAATGTATTTGTAACATGTATCGATGTCACAGCTTTGACATTTTTTTCAGACCTTTTATATGCTGAAACCGAGTCTGCTTTAAAGAAACATTCAATCTCATAGAAAACGAACATAAATCTTGCTGTTTTGGGATCTAATTTTAATCTTAATAACAACTTTAAGGCAGAAAGGAAAAAGTCCCCAAAAGTCCCTTTTTACTGCAGCCACACAGGAAATGAGGTCTTCTCCTCTGCGGAGTCATTTTAGCAATGGCCGAGCACATGAGATCACTGAAGGTTTCTTCACGCTTGGTTCCCCCCCTCGTGTGTGTTATTATCACTAAAGTCAAAGATGAACTTATACTTCACTACTTATACAGCTACTGTACTCAAATATTAGTATTTATAATGTGACTCCTTAAAATATTTTAAATATATTCCTGCTAATTGCATCTACTCTGATAGTTCAGTGTAAAACATCAGCAGTCACAGTCGCAATTTTGTTTTTCTTGTTATGTTTCTGGGGGGAAAAAACTGCACATTCCTTAATAGTTTTTTGCCTTAGTGACAGCCCGACCTATCCCTTCTTTTACATTCTGCATAGAGATGTATTTCCACAGCTGTACACTCTGTCCTCATCCCACCCAGATCTGCACTTCCTTTCTGCACTGCTACAAAGCAGAAGCAATTATGCTGACAGTTGCCTCTCTTCAAAGTCTCTTTAACGGCACGTCAGTTCCTGCTTCCCTTGGGACGGTTACTGGGGGAAGATGAGGAGACTGACTGTGACTGCCGGCTATGTATGGACCAGCGAGCTGCAGCTCATATTCACTATGCCAAAATCTGCACATCCTCTCTCAAGTCAGCAGAGACACATTCGCCTTTGTGAACTCCTCAGTTTAATGCATGACTGTCACAGCTCTGGATGGTGGCTGTATGATCCGTATGAAAATGCTCTAAGCAGAAAGACATTATCTCCAGCCGTCGCTGCTATTCACATGCCTACCTAGTAACTCTATTATTAACTAGACAGAACAGAATTCTCTCACAATTAAAAACCCCTGCCATGGAAACATCTTTAAATATTTCATATGGCTTGCTGCTCTGCTCATTAAGTTGTCATATTTTATGCTCCCAGCATTACATCTTCTCTTAATTTTTAGGCACTGATCTTAAACTTTTATAAGTGTGTACCAATGGTGGATTGCTGTGAAATGTCTCAGGGGAGAAATCCCGTTGGATAACCGTATATTTTCTCTGGCGCCACTATTTGAGGCACGATTTCTTGAAAGCAACACATACCCTGAATCCATCCATCTTCTTCAGCTCAGGGAGGAACGTGCTGCAACTCACCCAAGGTGTCATAGAGTGAGAAGGTCACTAATCTGTTCACACATAGTGACAGATAAGTGTTCACACCTTTACACAGTTTTGAATGTGCAGCTAACCTAACACTGTTCATTTTTTTTACTAAGCTAACTACTTTTACACTCAAGAGGTGTCATCCCCAGGCTTATGACGCTGACATCAGTGACAGAGGCGATTCTTATAACAGTTTAAAATGTTAAGTTCACCATGCAACAAATGACACTGAATTTAAAGCGCTTTGGGGTCCTTAGGGTCTAGTAAAGCGCTATACAAATACAGGCCAGGCCAGGCCATTTAATTCATCTGCCATTCACCGGTAATGATTGGATTGCGTACTGTTAGAAAGAGGGAATTAAAGAGTTCTACATGGTTGCTGATAGGTAGCATAACAACTGCAGTGGCTGCAGTAACTCCACACATGCTCACAAAAGTATTGGACGAGTCTAACTATCGTATAGAGATATGACGTGCATTTTTTTTTTTTGGTACAACCTGTACCATTATATGCATGTGGAGAGGAGAACTGTGGTCTAATTAGATCTTTATTCCAAGTAGAAACATCAACAAAACTCCATCACATTGTGCGGTTCTATTGCATCCAGTTTTGACCAGGGAGATGACGTCAGGTCAACCATGTTTGCTGGGTAGTCTTGCGAATTATTGCCTTTATCCCATCCCGCCCCCATTCCCCGACACATGTGGATGCACTCAGTGAATTAACAACAGCCCCATTATTCTTCACTGGTTGCGAGCAACAGGAATGTGGTGGTCGTCGAATGCATATGGTCCTTGGCCACAGGTGCGTTCCCAAAACTGTCTGTCTGAAATAGAGCCTCGTGTGCTGGCATGACGCAAGTGCTATAATGATATCAATACAAACCTGGTACAAATGTAACATCTGCTGCCCATGTGCTGTGTGTAGCAGGTTCAGTCACCCAAAGCCTTTGGGAAATGAGGAAGGAAGCCAGTGCAAAGACAGTAAAATTAATTCGCAGCTCAGTCATGCAGCCTCCTCCTAAATTGACCAGAAAATAGAATTTTGCGAGCATAAAATTCCTGCGTGGTAACTGGATCATTTCTTAACACTGACTGACAAATTTCAGCAAAGCTGCTGCTGAGGGGTACAAAATGGCATTCAGTGTATTCTAACATTTGAGGTGTGAAGCATGGTGGGTGTTAGTTAAAATGTTTTGCGCTGAGGCTCTACTGTGCACCGACTGAGCCATTGGATAATGAATGTCTAATTAAGACAAGCTTAAAATTATTCAAAACATGCTTGGGACTGCCTCATTTCCTTTGGAGGTATTCCCTAGCTCTTTATTTTCAGGAAGATGGTGGAAATCGCTGGCATGCTGTGTGTCTGTGTGGCTTGTTTAAGTGCTGCAACTTAATGTGAGGGGCGCAAAGACTGTCGTTAGATCTTCAGAGGCGCTGACAGATCAGAGGGCGGCTGTCACACCTCCAGGCAGTCTTTAGCAGCACAGTGGAGATCCTTCAGTGCTGCTGACCCCCCTGAGATACACCACGGCTGCCCAGGACGCTGCACAAGTGTGATAGATTTCAAAGTAAGGAGCGGCTGCTTCATTGATTTCACTTGCTGTAACTCTGAAAGTCTAGCGGGTCTTTTATGTCTCCTGATCCAAGACGTGATAATTGATTTGGTTGATAAATGATCTTTGGGAAAGTTTCTATGTAGGTCAGAGCTGAATAAATAAATGAGAACCAATTAAAGTTACAAAGTTCCCAACATTTGTATAATTAAAAATTCTCTTCCAGCATGCTCAGCTTTTAATTATACCATAATAATAACCGTGCAGTTAGAGTCTCAAGATGATAGGATGAAGTACTAACAGTGTTTGAAAGAATTATATGGCCAAACATCACAGAATTATTTTAATATGAATAGACATATTTATCCCTTACTTTGCATTTCCTCCTAAAGTAATTATTTGCATGAAAATACTACATCCTGTGGAATCCAGTGCATTTGTGTGGCTGTGTTTGGAAGAAAAAAGACCGAATTTCACTGTCTATTCACAGACCTGTCCGACATCTTTCATTTTTTCCGGCTCTCTCTGCCAGTCCTTTCCGGAGACAGTGATGTGCTTAAAATGCTGAATGCACACTGCTTTCAAGGAGACAATACCTTTATGTTTTATTTCCTGGACTGATTCCCCCTGGCTGTGAAACATGGCTTGGTGCTCTGCTGTATCCAATTAGCTTCACAGAGACAGCAGAGAAGATCCTCTGCAGGCCAAACAAAAAAGTTGAATAGGTCATTTCACGGATGAGCATGGCGTACCGCTGATCCCTGGCAGAAACTGAAGCATATGTAAATCCCTGTAGCTTTGAGGGGTGACGTAATGCCAAACATAAAATCTAAAAATTATGACACCTATTTGCCTATAAGGAGTGCCTGAGTTGAAGATGGAGTTTATTATTGACAGGGAGGATTTATGGTTCTTTAAAATGAAAGCTTTTAAACTGGGTGAGTCATCAATGAGCAAGACCATTTGGAAAGACCCTTAAGCATTATTTGTTTTGAAGTCATTCCCTCTGACATTAACAAGGCCTTCGCAAAAACTGAGAAAACTAAGATTGCCAACTTTTAGCAACTTAAAAATTACAATTCTCGGCAGGAAGTAAAGACTTTAACAACTGGTTTGCTTTGCTAGTTTTCCTTTAATCTCAATCTTTACACTTCTTAAAGACTCAGCTAAGCTTTCAGGTACGTGCATGACCTCACATTTAAGATTTCACAAAGGAATATTCCCCTATGAAAAACTCTCTGATTGCTAAGCACCATAAGATCTTATATTTCCTCGGGATAGCAAGATCTCTGGGGGCTCAGTCAGCTTATATCATACAGGACAGAAAGTATGCTAGCTTAAATGAATTTGTAAAAACAATGCAAAGAGCAGGAGAGGTGGTGCAACATAATCCTAGTTTATCAGGAAACTCTTCAAACTTTTCCTTGACTAAATATCATGCAGAATTGAAAATTTAATTCCGTTCAATTATTTATATAGCACAGTAACAATCACAATAGTGGCCACATCAAGGTGCTTTATATTGGAAGTGAAGCCCAACAATCACATAAGGCCCTGTGAGAAAGCACTTGGCAATATTGGGACAGAAAAATTCCCTTTTAATAGGAAGAAACCTTTAGCAGAACCAGGCTCGGGGAGGGATAGCCCTCTGCTGTGACTGGTTGGGGGTGAGGGCAGTGAGAGAAGGGCAGAGAGAGACAGGACAAAAGACACGCTCTTGGAGAGCGCCAGAATCAGTCAAATCTGTCTTTGCAATCCAAACAAATTGCACAAATGCTAGACTGCAATCCTATACATTTGTTCAATATTCACACTGAAGGACATATCCTGATCAAAAATGACTCCAAAGTTACTCATGGTGTTACTGGAGATTAGAGTAATGTCATCTAATGTAAATATCTGGTTAGACACTGTTTCAATTACAATGATCTATTTTTTTCTGAATTTAGAAGTGTCTTTAGAAATTCCTGTAATTTAACTAATTAGTGTGTGTCATCTGGTTAGATAATACTGGCTTCATCTGTATCGCATTGAATATATATGCAATGTTTTTAATAGTATTGCCTGAGGGAAGCATGTATAATGTAAAAAATTATTGGTCCCTGAACATAACCCTGTGGAACTCAGAGACTTACTTTTGTGTGTAGGAAGGATCCATATTTATATACATAGACTGGAATCTATCTAACAGTGCCAGTTCATTTAATACCAACAGTGTGTTCTACTATCTGTAGTAAAATACTGTGGTCAGCAATATCAAATGCTGTGCTAAGATCTGACAGGTACAGGACACAAGTACAGAGATGTTGTTTTGTGCTATGATACACTGTATCCTGATTGAAACTCTTCTAATAAAACATTCATTTGCAAATTATCATTTAACTGTTTGAAACTACTCTTTAAAGAATTTTTGAAATAAATGGAAGGTTTAGATATCGGTCTATCTACATCTTTCCACCTCTGCAAAATTGGTAGGTTGGTGGTAGGCTTGTAACAGTCTACAGTGGAAACAACAATAAAATAAGAAGCTGATTTGATTCCAATAGAGGTAGAGATACAATAGTGATGAAACTGCGCAGAGGGAACCTGGATTATGTTCTGTTTCAACTTTTCATTAAGCCGAAAGACACAGTTGTTTCATAGTGAAAACTACTGATAACTAAATAAAAGAGAAATGGAAAGGATTCAGAATGTCATATTCTACCGGAGTCTCACCAAAAACACTAGAAATACTCCTGCATGTTGTCAACAACATGCCTGATTGTGTACATCAGAATTTCCCACAGTGGCAAGTTCTGCAACTCATCTCTTCTTGCTGAAAAGTAGTTGCACTGGGACTGTCCCGACCCCCAGTCCCAGCCTTTGTTTTTATCACAAATCACACCCTAGTTATATCTATTGGTTTTATCTGTACAAAAGCTGGAGTGGAAAAAACAGTGACTTCCCCAGTTGTTTCCGAAATCACTTCCTATTTTCTACACAGCGCATTACATTTCTGCCACCATTTCATTTAGCGCTAGAATTTTCAGCGTGTAATTTTATTCACTATACATGACCTTCAAACCCCCCCCCCCCCCCCCCCCCAAAAAAAAATAAATTAATAAATAAATAAATGAATGAACACATAACACACATAGCAGCAAGAGTTGCTATTAGACAAACAACAAACAAGATGAAACATCTTTTTTAATCTCCTTTATGGCAGTTTCAAACAGCACAAAACTTGTGTCCAAATAAAATGTAACCATGTTAGATTACATGATTGTAGAGGTACATAAACTTACTAATATGTATATTTAGGTGCAACTTGCTATGGGTTAGAACCCATTTTGCCTTTAGAGCTTAATGGCATTAATTCAACAAGGTGCTCAAAACATCCTCACAGATTTTTGTTCATATTGACATCATAGCATCACACAGCTGCTGCACATGTGTCAGCTGCACATCCATGATGTGAGTCCACTCTTCCACTACATCCCAAAGATGTTCTTGGACTAAGATCTGGTGACTATGGAGGCCATTTGAATACAATGAGCTCATTGTCATGTTCAAAAACACAGTTTGAGATTATCTAAGCTTTGTGACATTATTCGTTATCTTGCTGAAAGCAGCCATCAGAAAATGGGTACACTGTGGACACACAGGGATTTACTTGGTCCGCAACAATACTCAGGTAGGCTGCAGTGCTTAAACGATGCTCATTTGGTGCTAAGGAGCCCAAAGTGTGCCAAGAAAATATCTCCCACACCAATACACCACCGCCTCCAGCCTGAACCTTTGATACAAGGCAGGATAGATCCATGCTTTTATGTTGATGAAGCCAGAATCTGACCCTACCATCCAAAGGTTTTAACGGGAATTGAAGCTAATCAGAGCAGGCAACATTTTTTCAATCTTGTCCATTTTTGGTGAGACCATGAGAACTGTAGTCTCGAGTTCTCGTTCTTAGACATAGACATAGACTTTATTTAATCCCACTCTGACTAAATTTACTTGACAGGGAGAAAATGCGAATCAGAGACATATTAGAAACATAAAAATAGAAGAAAAAAAAGAACAACAGTGTGCAAAAAAGCTCAAAAACTATACTATGTACAGGTGGTTACTATATAAAGTAAAATACACCAGGATTTTTTTCTTTTTTATTTGCACACATGGTACAGTGGGAGTGATACTAATAAACATGTATTTTTAAAAACTATTTATCCTGTGTAGGTATTATACTGTTTAACTGTTGTTGGGATGATGGACCTGTGATAGCGCTCAGTCGTACACCGTGGCTCTAACAGTCTACTGCTAAGGGAGCTGTTCAGGGCCTCCACCGTCTCATGTGGGGGGTGACAAGTTTGTTATCCTTAATAGACATTAGCTTGGCTAACATCCTTCTCTCACTGACCTTCTATGTTGCTGACAGATGTGGAGCCTGGTGTGATCTTCTGCTGCTGTAGCCCAACTGCTTCAAGGTTTCATATGTTGTGCACTGAGAGATGCTCTTCTGCATACAATGATTTTCTGGCTATTCTTCTCTGACCTCTGATATCAACAAGGCATTTCTGCAAGAGAACGAAGGTTATTTGGTATTTTCTCTTTTGCGACCAATCTCCTCTCCCCCTCCTCTTCCTCTTTTTCTCCTAGTTGATCAGCAGTTTATGATGTTCTGCTGGCTCATCTGTCACCAACAACCATGTCACTTAAGTCAGGTTTCTTTCCCATTCTGATGCTTGGTTTGAACTTCAGCAAGTGATCTTAACCATACATGCCAAATCTTTTTGGGTACCCAGCATTAGATTAGATATTTGTGTTAATGATCAACTGATTATTAGGTGTACCTAACAAAGTATATAATTATGACTGACCATACATTGGCCACTGGTGGTTTGGGCTTCTAATGGGATCAAGGACACCATAACCAAAAAGAAGGTAAAATTAAATTTTGACACACTTCATCGGGATGCCATAAAAAAACTTCCAAATTGTCTTTCTCGCCTTACTTTCTGCAAGTTAAAAAATACTAATATTTCCACCACTGCTTTCCAATCCTATTTATACCCATTCTTTTCAATGTCTCCAAACTGTTAACACTGTGCACCAGCTGCACAGTGACACGTGTAAGATGTAAGCTCCTGCATTTCTTGCAGGAGTTTGTCTTTGTGATAAGCTTAGCTTTTCGCTAATCTCAGAATGTTTATTTCCCCTAAGTGCGAAGAAAGCTTTTACAGCAGGGCTTTTGTGTTGACACAGTTTAAGCTATAGCTTCACAAAACATTTAGTTGCACTAAAAATTTGACCTTCACCTCTAAGTAGAGACGCAGGCTGGTGACCAGTAGCGGTTTACCGCACCTCTTACCCTGTGATAGCTAGGATAGGTTTTATCCCCACCCTCCCACAACTGTTTATTTATAAGCGATGGATGGGTGGATGGATCTTGACTTCTGAAACTTATGTAGGCAGTGATACTTTACATTGTTATGAACTGAAAACCTTTCTGGTAGGTTCAGTGCATTGTGCCATTGGTAAAGAACATTTTAGCTCTGAACAGCAATTTAAGTGAAACATTCACTGTAGAATAAGTAACACAGTGACGCATTTATTGTTGCAAGCAAAGAACAATTTTTCAATTATATATTTAGTTTATCTTCCAACCCCAGTCAACTAATTTGTTATGGAGCTATGAGCTATTTCGAAGCTGGATGGTAATGTTGTTTTTACTAATCACGGTGGTATAATGTTGCTGCCTGAGTGAATTTTTGCCTGCAGTTATGTTAAATTAGGCTGTATGCATGGCATGCTCAATTCGCAGAACTATTTGAATCGTGCTCTCCCCCAACTCATTAACTATTCAATGTGAACTCCTGATCCTGCAGGGTATTGACATTAATTCCCCACACCATTGGAACAAGCAGTTTGGAATGTTTAAAAAGATTTTCGCAGTCCTCGTCCAGAATGCCTTCAAAAGCTTCGTTTTTCAAAACAAACTAACCACTTGCTAATTTGTGTCTTGCTACTTGCCTGGAGAACAGCCCTGTCAAATTCTGCATTATTAAGTGAAAAGCTAATTATGCCTTTCACTGGCCCATGTCCATTACAAGCAAGACAATAACAAGCTCATCAGCGGCGGCAACAGCAAGAGCACTTGTGTTGTTTAACAAGTTGTTGATCACAAGCTTTAATCTGGCACTGACATGATGAGGTAGACTTGTTACTAGGATGTCATTCTGCTCCTGCCTGTCTGAACCAATCCCATTTGAGCAGCACAATCTTTGCATTGACCTTCGGCAGTGGATTTCCTTGAGGGCAGGGTGGCCACTCTGGAAGTTGAACGAACTGGCTGAGGGCGGAGGGAAAAGGGGTGCTAATGCTGAGGCAGGCAGAGAAAATGTATGAATGACTGCAAAGAGGAGAGCAGCAAACCAATCGGAGCAAAGAGGAAATCTATGAGCCAATCGCAGAGAGCTTTTCTTCTCTCCCTCCAGCGTCTCCCTGACTTCTTCTCCTGACTGTTACCAGGTCACTGTGCCTGCCCCGCGCCTCTGAATAATCTGTTTCATTGGGTCAGTGTGCCTCTCACAATGCGCCTGACTGGCTGGTTAGACATACGCGGTTGCTAGGGAGCTCAGCCAATCAGGGCAAGGCGGAAGTTTCCCCTCGGTTTCTAGGCAGGTTTCACGTGCTGTAGATGTTTTGGCGGGAGAGTGGGAGATATGTAGCGGGAGGGGCAGCTGCAGGGTGAAGTGGAGCATGTGATTATGTGTGAGAGCAAAGTGTGTGTGTGCGTGTACAAGTTGAGCGTGCATGTTTGCGAGCGCGTGTTCATCTTTTTTGCCCTGCCTCTTGCTTTTCTGATGCAACATCGAACTGTGTCTCCTGGGCTACTAGGGGACCTTGTTATGTTTTTTTTCTTCCTGTCCTCGCAGGAAACGCGAACCAATTGCTGTGCTGTTGCCATCGGAGCGGGGAGGTTTGTTTTCTCTCCACTTTCATCCCTGGTACCTCCCCGTCGACAGTTACCGTAGAAACAAGACCAACTCCAACTCTATTTCCATCCATGTCTCCTTCCTTCAATGATTTATCGTTGCTTTCTTTTTTTTAATCCGCTGCACAGCACCTACCTACCAGCACTTTAGCAGCCAGTGAAGTATTTAGAAAACTGTGGGACATCTCTGAAGAGGATCCATATAAAAGCAGGGACGAAGAGCTGCAGAAGCAAATGCCGCTGTACAGCTTGTACAGTGACACCTGAACTTTTGTCAAGCATGCCAATGAGGTAACAAGATTAATGCCTTGCAGAAAAGCTCGGAGTGCCCCACCTTATAAAAAAAACAGCTCACACATCTCTTTCACCACTTTGTTATCTCCCCCACCCCCTGAACTCCTCTGCGCAGGGGGCTGCGGGAAGCAGCTCATCACATCTGACATGGACTTCCCAAAATCCCATTATTGCCTCTTGAGTGCGCACAGAGTTCCAAGAATTAAAGCGGAGAGCAGCAAGCGCATGCACTTCATTCTCCTGCAAAATACAACAAGTTATCTTTTCAAGGTCCAAAAATAGGTTACACACTTCCTACATTTCTATACATGACACTTTAAAGTTGCATGTAAATCAAAACTCAGTTAGCAGCTTTTTACTGCTAAAGAAACCTCACACCCCAGCTGGTGTAGTTTTATAACAGTTTTTTGGGTCATATGGATGGAAAGATGATGTCTATATCTAGACATCTAGTTCACAGCTAGACCTCCACTTGATTGGTCAAGACATAATAAGTCCAGTTTCTTTTGACTTCTTACATCTAATGTCTTGATGCATGCTCTATCATAGAAGTAAGGAAATCCGAAAACCTTAATTCAGTTCATCTGGATGTAGCGTTTTCAGTGGGAGAAACGCTGAGGTTTCTGACATCACAGAAACTAACCTCACAGCCCATTGTTTGTCAATTTCAGTCAATAGGCAAATGTGTGGTTTATAAGGTTGGCGAAACCTGCAGTCAGCTGAGAATGAAGATGTCCCTTGGATGAGTGACAAAATGTTTCTCTCACTGAAAACGCTACGTCCAGTGAACAGAATCAACTTTTTGGGGGTACCTACTTCTAGGTGTTTTGACGAGTGTCATAATTTGTTCACCGTTGAATTAAAACATTAAAAAAAATTGTGGGTAGCAATAAGTACACCACACAACAATAGCGTGACAGCAATAATCTGCTACCGAGCACTAGTGCAGGGACACCTGCAAATTGGATGCAAGAATTGTTTTGGATGTTGCACAGGTGTCATCGCTCTGCCACTCTGCCTGACAAATGGTTTGTTTACCACCTGAGCTGCGACTGCTGCTGCCACTCAGTAATCATTAAGTGTTCATTAACCACAAACTTGCCATTGCAGCTGGAGTACGGGACGACAAATTGAAAGACACAATGCAACAGTTCATTTTCACCCTCAAGCCTTCCCAGGTAGTCCTTATGTATAGGATTACATTTACTCCAGGACATGAAAGTCGTGTCAAAATCCACATAATCGTCAGGGAAGTGTTTTTCCCTCGGGCGGTTCTGGGCTTCAAATGTGTTACCTTTGGATGAACCCTGAGAGAGCAGCATTCATTCACTGGGCCCCTGCTGTACCTGCGGTTAAAATCAAGAGGTGTTGACAGAATAGGCGGAGGGAATATGAGGGCGGAGTGGGGGGGGTGAAGCTTTCCAATAACATGCAAAAAAAAGCTTGGCATCTCTTTCGCTTGTTTCACAATCAATTTATGTGAAAAACAGGGGTTTAAGCAGATAATTGAATAGCAAGGGGATCGAAAGCGTGAAATTGGGATGTGAAAGTGCATACTGGTACAAGCACAAACAATGATGGAGTTGTTTGGGTGCAGAAAGGATTGAAGATCGAAGACAAAGTGTCTGTATGCCAGGTACCATTAGCGAAAAAGCCACAAAGCAAATTGTATCATTATGCAGCGAACTTTGAAAAATTTCAACATTCAGCGGTCTTATCACCTCGGCTGGCAGCACGTAGTCAGAAATAACTCACTGTGGAGAATTTTTGACTGCCTCGCAGGGAGAAATTGCTCCGACAAAAATGGGCTGGGACACGTCGTCTGCCACCGCAGCTGACACATTAGAGGCAGTGGAAGTTTGAGTTTAGATGACAAGTTCTGAGTTCAGCTCAGACACAAAGGCTGTTTTCCCACTTCAAAAGGGTCTCATGCGGAGCACTTGAAAGCAAAATAGAAGCAAATGACTTAAAACAGTAGATGAGATTGCACAATACACAAGGTTTGTGTTTCTGAATCTGTCGCACTGACAGCGCGTCATGTTACGTTCTCTGCCAAAACAGAGGGAGAGAGAAAAAAAATCTGATTTGCAAAACAAATGTGGTTAACAGCTCTGTGTTCAAAAGAACAACAAGACTCCAACCAAACCACAGTTTAACTGATGAAAAGCTGTCGTATACCCAAGAGTCCTCTGGCAGAAAGATTTGACTGTGACTGAAATGCACAGATCTTGGAGCTATTGTTTGGAAACACTAATTAGTTGTTGATAACGTGAGGGTAATTTTTTTTTTCTGAGTGATGAAGTGCTTATGGGCGATTGGATTTCTTTGTTTTTCAAATACTAAATTTTTGCACCCACATCAAACTGTAAAAAAAGAGAGAGAGAGAGAGAGAGAGATGTGACTTTTTTACTTTTCAGTGCCCTAATTAAGCATTCATAAGTAATTATTTTCATTTTCATGACCTTGTTGGGTCATTGAATTCATAAAGACTATTCTGTGCCGCTGAAATAAACTTTAATGCAATTTAAATTGTACAACTCAATGTGGTTGGTATTGTAAGACCTTGTACAGCTTTAATTCACAACTGTCAGGAGATGGGATTTGGAGAGAAATGGTTCAGATGTTATCATCATCTATGCCATTGCAGTCTGCTTGAATGTTCACTGATTGACAACTGATGGGATTTACTGAGGTTAAAAAACATGGACTCAGAGACAGGGAGAGAGAGAGAGAGCAAAAACAACCACCATCTTATCTCGCTCTTTTTTTTTTCTTTAAATTTTGGGTGGGGTCCCTTTCACTGCAAGGATTTGTGAAAGGGAGTTGGTGTGGGTGGGGGGTTGGGAGTTGTCAAACTGCAGCTTAAACAAGGCGGAGGTGCGGTTGTTTGCTAGTTCTTCTCAGCAAGTCTGCATGGGAATTTTGTGAATAGTTGAGAAATTCACACGTTAGCAGCTGCACAACAAAGGGGCAGGACAGTGTGAAAACATAACATTGTGCACAGGCTGACCAGGACTGTACGCAAAAGCCACAGCATCTGTTGTCATCCAGAAATGGTCTCTTGGGGGGAAATCTGACTCACAAGATGATCAAAAAGTCTCGGTTTTCTTGCTTAGCTGTTTTGCACTCAGCAACCCCTTTTAGCAGACTGGTTTTCACTGTACTTTTTTTTCTCTCCCCTCTTCATCTTTTGAGTGATGCCATGCGTAGGCATGCCCCCACCCTGCAATGGGGGTCAACAGTCCTTGTTGCTGTTTATACCAGTGTCACTGTGCATTCATCAGTGGAGGACACTACGGGTGCCTTCAGGGGATGGACTGAAAAGGGCTCTATGGTTATTTCAATCCATTGTTGTCAAGGAAGGAAGGCATTAGAGGCATTTGAATCCTGTTGTAAAAAGTACAAAAGAAGTCATCATGCAGACTATTCTGTAAAATCAACATGTTACAAGTAACTATGATATATGCAGAAGGTATAAAGCAGACACTTGTGTCTCTTTAAAAATGACACATTTCAATACAAAACTACTCCAATGTGATAGATCATATGAGGCTGACATACATTTGATACTACTGTATTTTTGTATTTCACTGAGATCCATACGTGCCATCTGCGAGTCTGTTTGTTGCCTTGACAGTACACAGCTCATCGTCATATGGACCCCAGCAATTGGGTGGGTACATCCACTCTATAGCAGCAGCTCCCAATCAGCTGAGCAGAGCGCTGAAAGCAGTCACATGTCGGATTTCGGTTTGCGGTTTTTTTTTTTCTTTTTTTTGCCCTCCACGTGTCAAGATACACGGAGGAGAAGGCGTGACCAAAACAAACCCGCTGATTGGTTTGCAGCTAGTCACCAGCTTGTGTTCAGCAAGAGGGCTGTTCTCTTAAAGGGCCAGTCACCTTTTATTGTGGTTATTATTATGTTATTATTATTATTATTATTCATTTCGACAAACCATGCAACAAAAGAAAAAAAAACAACTAAATGTAAATTAGCTTTGCACCTAAATAGCTTTTTTTTATAATTACTGAAGTAACTCAAAAGGCTTCATTCATGTGCCTTTTCCTCCTGAGATTTTGCGTATAGCTTATAATATGAGTTTATGTCAGAAATGCACTAATCCGTATCAGGTATAACATCGAAAACCAAACAACAAAAAATAAATAAATAATTTACTTGAATATTTTCAAAGGCTGCCGTTACTACTTGGACTTGATTAAAATGTAATGCTTCTTTACCACTACTCACACGCTAAAAAGTGATATCTAAAGCATACAAAACAAATTTCCCACGTGTGGGACTAATAAAGGTTATCTTATCTTATCTTATCTTATCTTATCTTATCCTCTCGATGTATTATGTTTGCATAAACAGGCTGACTCTGGTCCTTTCACATTATTAAGAAGGGGCGGGTCCGGGGGGCGGATCCGCCCCTTCTCCCCGTCTTTTTTTTTTTTTTTTTTTTGACACAGAAAAAAAACAACCCCTCACTCTAGTCAGCAAACATTCATGAGTAGTTGTAATGCGAGGAAGGTACCGAGGCTCATCACAGCAATCTGTAGGAAACAAGATAACAGCAAATTGTCAAGATACCACCGATCACAACGGAAAACGCGTATATTGGCGGTGAGTGTAACGCCCGGTTGTTCTGATTTGGAGAACGAGTCTATCTGCGCGCGCTGAGCTGTCGCGTGCCGCCTGTTTGTGGGAGTTTATCAACAAATGTGCGGGCAGCTCGGGCATGCCCGGGCAGCGACGGGAGGAGCGGACCTGTCAGGTGGCTGGCGTGTGGCAGTGAGCGCTTCTACATGCGTTTCTGTCCGTCTCTCTATGCTAGCCAGACTTCCTTGTCTTGTTTTCTTTAACGGACTCGGTGAAGAGGGGACAGTGACGGGTTGAATTTGTCACCTCTCGCGCGTGCTTTCCCCACGTCCCGGGCTCCTGGTTGCTCCCGGTGTTTGACAAGCGACAGGCGTTATTGTTCGCATATTACATGTAATTTAGCGAAGGTTTATTACCGGCGAATGACTGCGGACGCTAAAAGTAAGTGGTTTTGTGTGTAAGGCAACGTGATTGGCGTCTTTTTAGACGCTTTTCAAGTTTGTTTTAAATGGTTTTATTTCTCGGGAGGACGTGTCAGCGCCGGATAATTGGAGCAATAGTAGGAATACAAATAAACGCGGTCCTGGTTTATTCTTTAATACAACTAGTTAGCTGTCGTGCGTTTTCGGTTTTATTTTCTTTTTCTTTTTTTAACACTAAAGTAAAGTAAGACCAAAGACTAAAGTAAGTTGTCTCTAACTGATTTACATAACAAAAATGCATTGATCTAAAGTCAACTTTATCTGCGTTTGTCAATGGTCGTTTTGTGCGTGATGTTTTGTCAAGCTTCTTAAGGTAGGAGATGCGATGGTTGCGAGTTTTCTAGATGCGTAAACACGCAAGCGCTCGAGCTCGGCGTGTTTACGCTCTGAGCTGCCCGGAATATGGTCCTTCTGATGTGGATAAATCGCAGTAGATTGCCGGCGGTCCTCTGTCGAGTCCTTGTGGTCGAGCTGAACCTCCTTGACGTAAATGTCGGTTAAAGTCGATTATTTTTGTGCAGTTTTATCGCACTTGCACCCCAGGTGTTAACTTCCACATGACAAAACCAAACGTAGATCACCAGAAAAACTGCAAAAAATGAAAAAAGTAGGTCATTAAATAAAAAAACAATAAACACCAGACTACTCTTTTCCTATTTTTTCCCCATTTTAATAGGTTTTATTTTAACCAGACCATGCATCCAGCACTCCTAGTTGCATGAAAGCAGCAGGTCGCATAGCAGTCGAGTTCAGTGTTCGTGCTCCCCAAGTCCCAGCTTTGCATTGAGCAGAGCCCGTGCACAGATGGTGCAGCAGAGGGAGCCACTTTCTACTGGAGCTTTGAGACTTTTGACCAGCACTGTGGTGGCTGCCAGGCCTCCTTGCAGCCCCCAGGCAGTGTGTGTTTGTGTGTGTGTTTGTGTGGGTCTGCCTCTAGTCTGTGTATTTCCCTGTCTATGTTTGGGGTTTTGTTTTTATTTTTTTATGTGTCTGACAGTATGGTAATGCTGCCAGCCCTCATGATGACTGCCAGTGGAAATTCAAGACAGGGCTTGCAATGCAGTTGATACACAAGCGCACATTTGAGCTCAGTGAAACTTGCTGCTTGCATAACATTAATTAATGTACTGCTTAACTGGTCCGGAGGAGATGTTGGCACAGAGTTGAGCAGTTTGTAGCTGTATTAAAGCACAAGTGAATTGACAAATTTCCCTGTTAAATGTTTTTTTTTCTTTTCTTTTTTTTTGGGGGGGGGGGGGGGGGGGGGGGGTGTTGTTGGTCAATAATTCTGTTTTCCTCTGCCAGTAAACAATCGGATGAGACAAAGTGACGGTGTTTTTCCACTGCAGTTAAAGATGCAGTTTCCTTGTTTGACTCCATGTGATATGACATCATGCAAAGAGAGCTATATGGCTGCGGCCGCCTCGCTCGGTAAACACAATACCAGTGTATCCAGTTTCAACTTTTTGCATACGACAACTCAGCCTGTTTGTCTCCACTTACACAACAAAGGGAAAAGACAGCCACCCTTGACAAAATGATATAACAGTAGTTCAGACTGGCGTGTTGCCAACAAGGAAGAGAGCGTGAGCGTATGTGTTCAGGAGGCATATTTGAGGATGGAGTGAAACTCGTTATCTCACTCACTGTATGTGGCGCAAAACAGTCTACCCTGAACAGTGGTTTCACTGTGGTCTCCCTCACACTCTGCCCTCTGTGCAGCGCAGGTTAACGGTGTGGACAGGCGGCTATCCAGTGGTTGAGTGAGCTGGAACATGAAGTAAAGGTCTTAATATGGAGGAGTAGAATTGAATTCCCTGACAGTGCTCTTCTGTGAGGCACACTCTTCAGATTAAAGTAATTCTGATGGAGAGGGGTGGGGGGAAGCCTCTGCTGTGGATCTTTTGGCACTCAATTACAATTTGGCATATTGTGAGGAACAGCTTGGCAAAATGTGCTGCAGGAGGGTAGCAGCTCTGGTGTAACGTCTTTAGCCGCCCACTGGGTCCCCCTATATAGGGTGTTTCCATACATTTGTTTCCTCTTATTAATCATCACTGCAATAAAAACAAGGTTATACAGTTGGCGGTTGTATGTTTATTTTTCTTTTACACATACGTTTACAGATCGGTCTTTTCTTCTGACCGAGCCATCGCTGCTTGTTTGTTTTCAGTATTACCACGTGCAACATAAGCCTCTTAATGCAGATTATAATGACTAATGATTTATTTCCATTTAATACAGATAGGGTGCAATGCATGCCCATCTGCCAGAGGGCAAAGTTGCCACTGACAGCAGTGGGACATTTGGCAATTTTTGTTTTTGTTTTAAAACAAATCACACCCAAATTACCTGCACGCCATGGCTCGTAAACATAGCCAAGAGTCAAACCTAATCCTGCTGAAACATTTTATATTTACACTAGCAAAACACTTGTGCGCACAAATGCCGGTTGATCTCATTCGAAAAGTTTGATGTACCTTTCTTCTTTCTCTGCAGGAAGTTTACCGCTGAGGCGTCGGATGGATGATGAGGAGGAGGATATGTCACAGCCCATCTCGCAACTGTGGGGAACTCCCTTTAGGGGTGTCAAACACGAAGACCGAGTCGCACAGATCGCAGCCGGACAGGCCCTCGCCGCCGTCACCGCCGCCATGTCCACGTCGCAGAGCCACAGCAACAACAGCGTCAACACGCTGCCCTGCAGCTTACAACGGCAGCCTTGCCTACCGTTTCACGGTAAGGAGGGGGTGAGCCTGTTGAAGGTTATGCGGGCTTGTAGCTTTAGAAACAATGCGGTTTAACTTTGGACTACAAGCAGTTTATTTTATCTCTTGGGTTTCTCGTCAGGGGTGCTGTATGAGGAGATGCAAAGCTTGGAGCATGAGACAAACAAAATGCTATTTAAAAATACCACTGCAAAACAGATAAGCCTAGAAATCAGTTCTGTGAGATCCCTTTGTGCTATAATATTCATAAGACTAACTCTCTATGTAACTGTCTTCAGTACAGTATTAGGCATATGCTTGTGACATAATGCGAAGAAAAAAATGAATCTGAATTTGATCAGTGGTTATTACAGAAGATCCAGTTTTGTTTTACTTTGGATCTTAAATGATCATTTCTTTAAAAGATAAAAATAGACAACAATAATTGTAAAGCACGTAAAGCGACATACCAGTGTTAATATGTGCCTCAGTTTTAATCCAATAGTTTTTTCCAACATCTAATCAAATCAGTATGACATCATGATAAGTGAATTAAACAGACGCTGAAGTAGAATGTTGTTTGCTTGTTGACTCGGTATCAGTGCTTGAGAGGTGCCTATTGTTCCGCCTTAAAGTCATCAATGCATAAACACCACTGACTGTTATTACCTTGTCATTCAATGTAATGGATGTCATGCACTTGGCTTTATGCCATCGCTCCACACAGTGTTTCTTAAAGATATTGCGTTGTTCTGTTAGGGCGAAATGTCACAGCGTTCTGCACACATGATAACATTAAAAAAAATTGTTTTTCTTCAAGTGGCACGACTGTAGGAAAACGTGTTGTCAGGCAGTGAGTAAACTCAGTGACACGACCCAGAAAGAGGCGGCGGATCACTGAGGATCTTGTTGATTTAATAAGGTGTTTTCCACCTGCCGTCACTCTTGCTCACTTTTCTTGATTATGAACTCTTCACTTGTACTTCATGTACTTTGTAATTTGCCCAGTCATGAGACGATCTGATAAAAACCTGTTTTAGTTTTACAGACTATTATAGCATCATATTTATATTGTATATTTGCGTAGGCGAGTCAGACACAACTGTGTTTGAGGCCACTAATAGTAAACAAGATAGTAAACCTCGGTTTCAAAAGGTTTCTTTTTTTCCCGTTTTTTTTAACTGCCTAGTTTAACTTCATAAGCAAAACATTAGCAGTTTTACTGAACTGAAACTACTACCTACTCAAATCAAAAACTGCTTATATTACTTATGTAGGGATCTTGGCAGTAACACTGACCACAACTTCTCACCATTTTTAAAAAACCTAGCAACAACTGAAGTGCTAAGAAGCTTGATGTTTTCCTTTTAGGCTACGCCGGATTGCGTTTGCATTTTCCTGTTCACTTTGAGCCCATGGAAGACCGGGGAGATATTGAAGAGGAGGAGGAAGAGGACAGAGGGGAAGACATTGACAGCGTGGCAGAGAGACCCGAGGAGCTGAGTGTTGAGGTGCAAGTTGGTCGTAAACTACGGGAAATTGGAGACAAGTTCCAACAGGATCACGTTGAACTGGTAAGCCTCGCTCCCGAGTGGCGAAGCAGATCCATAGCAACCCTTACCTTCAAACACCGGCAACTCAAATCCATTTCCAGGCATAACTTGTAGAGACTCTCTGAACATCATTTAACTTACATTACACAAAAGAAGAAGTGAATAATATCTAAATGCTCAATTAGGTTGTTGAACCACAGTTTGTGCGTGCCAGTGAGATCTAGCGACAGCAGGGAACAGCAGTTCTAAACAGCTGCTAAAACTCAGACTATATTGTGTTACCTTTTTTTTTTTTTTTAAATTTTATACATGTGTCCTTGATTAGAGACACTAATTACAGCTAAGTTGTGCCAATTTGTGGCTCGCTCTTTGGGTAAAAGGGAGAAGTTTTGCCAGCTTAAATTACTGCAGCCCACATCGGCTAAAAATAGCCCGAACAGTCATTCAGACACTTTCTCGAGAAAACGAAAACTCTTAAATGACTATTAAGCCGTGATTTAGCAACTTCACGAAAGGAACAAAACCAAGAAGGAGATTATAAATAGATATCTATATAAACAACCCATTTCAGTGTTTTTGTTTATTGTTAGTCTATGGTCAGAGGCATCTCTGTCTTCTGAAACACTGAAACCTCATGCGGGAGTGACTAAATTTCTTTATTGTCTAAAAGAGAATCAGCTTTGTTGCTTGTAAGGTTACCTGAAACTAGGACTCTTTAGGGTTTATTTCCTAATAAGTTCTTTATACTGGAAAAAAATTCCCAAACACAAGGCTCAAGTTGGAAAGCTCATCTGTGAACACATGTCATGTAGTTCAAGATAAGCACTTAATTGTGCATCAATATTTGCAAAGCAGTTAGTGGACTGCTCATGGGCTTAGTTAATAAGTACAAATAAACTGGGACAGGCAAGTTTCTTATCTGCTGCCATGAGGATTTGCTTTGCCAGCAAGGTGTGGGTAATGCATTTGGAGAAGCATTCTGATGAAAAGAAAAGCTGTATACGGTTTTGAGTTTGGTGTAAGGTTTGAGAAAGGACAGGTGAGACCGTCACAAATGGGAGTTAGAAGCGAGTCTGTGTCTGGGTAGACTCGGTCGGCTGTTTATATGCTCATCTAAAAATAGAGTCTGACTCACACACTTATAGACACAGCCAGTAACATGACGGCTACCCACAATACCTCAGTTGTCCCGCTGCCTGCCTCGGCGTGTGTGTTTTCTCCGTGTGTTTTGGTTTGCGTGTGTAACTCTGTGACAGAGAGATAAGAGACTTTTTTTTTCTTTTTCTGTCTGCTGTCTGCGCTGGAGATGGTTTCATCATACAGGATCAGATACTGCTGTTGTAGGAATATTCCAAAGGGGGAATAATCACAAGTGCTCCTGTATGATATCCAATCACTTGTCTGTACCATCTCTGCTGCTATTGTTAGACTTTTTCACTTGCTTCTCCAAGCAGAAGTTGCCAGTGTGGGCCAATGTGTGGGTTTTTTGTTAGTGTGAGGCACGCTGTGTTTGTGGTTTGAGTCTTGTCCATCAATTTTGACTACTTTGGTGGCTGGCTGCTTAAATGCTCAGGCGTCACTTAGGGGGTAAAAATTAACCCTTTGTTACACTGAAGAAACGGGGAGGTGAGCGCGGATATTGTCCCTAAAAGTGGCGAACAAAACACACAATACTCCTCACTACCAACGAGAGTGAATGCATAAAGATGAGCTTCATGTGAAACACAAGGGTAGTGTTTAAATAAGCTCAGCAGTGTAAAATTAAGGCAATTAAGGACAATTAGGGTTACATTTACCAGTGCTGGTTCAGCTCAGTCTGCTAGTTCTGCATCAAATAGCCTGTGGCTGGCTCTGATTGCTAGCCTGGTAGAGACCTCGGTGAAGAGAGTGCGGGGGGGGGGGTTTGCCCAACAAGAATGCTTATGCAACAGGCTGCAAGGTCTGAGCGCGCCTGTTCAGGATGCCAGAGGGAGCGGTGCAGGATTAGAGACGAGGAGGTGGAGACAGGAGATTTCAGGATGCAGCAAGAACCCCTTCATCTGTCTGTAGCCCACAAGGCACGAGCACCCCAACGGAAAATGAGACGGTTGCTTAATATGAGGGAACGGTTTCATTTTTGCTTTGCTTTGTTTTGATAATTTGCTTCCATTTTTATTTTTTTTGCTGACTGCGCTATTAAAGGAGAGCTGTGCTGAGCTGCAGCCACGCTTTCTTTGAAAGCATTTCACTTAGAGCTCCTTGTATTGAAGTCAGCAGTGCAATCTTTAATTAGAGGGACAACTAAAATCTTTGAAAGGCAGATGAAGTAATGCTGCTGGGATGATTGTCAGATTCTGGGAGCTAAAACCTTTTAATATTTCAATCAACTTTTTCGCTTGAAACCAAGTAAATCATTATAAATATTTTCTGTTAGGAGAATGAAACTTCCTGGGGGGGTGGGGATTGAAGGCACTTTGGTATGCGTGTGACAGCCAGGTTTTCTCGACACAAGCTAATGTTGTGGAAACATCCAGTCTAGTCGGTCATATGGTTTCATCTCACAGGGTTTACCACAGTTCACAATGCTTTACCTCAGAAACCTTTTCAATTGAAATCAGTGTGTGTGTGTGTATTGACTTTCACAACTGTCGAGTGTTGTGATTCTGATATGACAGGAAGCTTTTATACACCCAGCTCTTGTTGAGGCTGACAACATGTCTTTTCTTTTCTTTTGTCTGTCCCCTTGCAGTTTATGAGGCACCACAGACAAAACCCGCCTTTTTGGATGCGCCTTACCATGGCCCTGTTTGGCTTTTTGTTTCCAAGAGAGGCTGTCATTCCCCATCTGAGAGGGGAGCACAGATGAAGGGACTTCTTCCTGGCCCTCACCTCAGCCCCTTACGTTCCGAACAGGAAATGAGGGACTGGACTGGACGGCACTGTAAGATGGAACACGGGTTTGGATTTTTGTTTTCTAGTAGAAAACGATGAGATGAAGAAGACACTGGTCACCGCTGGACGGAGACTGATCAATTTTTTTCTTGCTTTTGTTTGTTTGTTTGTTTTTTGCCTCTCCGAGAAGAAGCCATTCTGTTTGAAGAGATATTTTCGAAATATTTGTAAGATTACCTATTTTGTACAGTAAACAGCTCTTTTATTTGGTGTTTAAAGTCTTGAAGGACCTCCATCAGTCCAGGGAATGCCTTATTCTCTCCTGCCACAGCGCATAGTCTTTTGCATCAAGTAAATCATTAAAAAAATGATTACATTTAAGATTAGGCCACTATGATGGTGACAGACTGTGGACGTGGACATTTCTGTGTGCTAAAGATACTGACTTTCAACCTTGAGGACTCAAGGCACATTTTTGTTTATCCTCCCAAAATAACTTCTCATCCTTTTAGTGTTCCACATCGGCTAATTTAAAAAAAAAAAAAAAAGGTTGTTGTGACATTGTGGCAATTTATCACTGCGATGTCGGTCAGCTCAGATTCAAATTTGTAGATATAGGATGCTATAAAAACCTGTCTTTCACTGACATCATCTGCATCTCGAGTACCACGAGGGGCGTAACGGTACACAGAAACTTGGTGTTGTAGACAGATTGATTGATCGTCATTCATTTAAACAAATCATGAAAGGAAACAGTGCAATTTCATTTGACAGAGCTATTGAATTTGAGAAGACATCAGTTGATTGGCTGTGCAACACAAACTCAACATGTAGTGAGAGTTAACACAACATTAATCCTGCATAATAATATTGCCACAGTGCTTGGCTCATTTCAAGGCTAACCGTGTTAGCATGCTTTAGCTACTGGACTAAACAGAGTGCAGCGTTGAGTGCAGCTTGCTTGAAAAGTGTGCAGACAAACATCAGAGAGCACACCAAACCGAAGAACTTTCATGCTGAAGGAACACTTGCAGAACGGTATCGTTACACGCCTGAGTACCACTCAAGCTGGAGGTGACGACAAAAACTGTGGAGATTCAGACACTGTTTTTGTAACGCATGTATACTTGAATTTAGGTGTACTAGAAAATATTTCAAGACCTGACATAGTGACGGTGATTACGATTTCTGTTTGTGATGCGTGTCGAAACCAAATGAGCACAAACAAAGTCAAACAAATCTCACTCATGGGATTACGATCAGGGAAACGGAAACAATCAGACAGCGGAGAAGCTTTGGGGAAAAAAAAATCATCATTCCCCCCCCAAAAAAAGGATTCCAGGTTGTATTTCTCTGGCTGGGTTGACAATCTGAGTTTTTACCCTTTGCTCCATCGCTTTGGGAGTATTTTAAAGGGTGAGCAATATTCAAGCCAGTGGACACAGTAACCGTCTTTAAGTTTTCAGCTGTCAATAATGAGCAGTATTTGCAGTCAGACTTCCCCTGAACATGCCGCTTTGCAAACTTCTTTGTTACAGAAACATTTTTGGGTTACGTTAAAGAGATGCATTTTTATTTTATTTCACTCCAGGTGCACCTGATGTGCTAATACGCATTATATCTCTGTCAGTGGTACATTCAGCTTCACTTAGTAGGAACAGCTTCTGTACAGTTTAAGAACCATTTTTAGTAGCTCGAGAGACGCATCTGGGGGCAGGGCAAGCGCTACACATCCTCACTTGACACCTGCTACTTTAGTGACACATTTTACAGCAATGCAACCACTGTTCCGTCAATGAAGTCTTTAAGGACTTTAAATATGAAGTTAAAAGGACTCATTTGCTGTATTTTCTCAGTCTGTTGCAGATTCATGATATAGATTTTTGAAGACACTGTCAGATTTTTTCTTCATTCATTTTTTTTCTTCAGGGAGTAGTTAATTCTGTGACACTTGCGTTGTGCTAAAAACTTTTTTTTGAATGAGGACACGATGCCAAGAACTCACTCACTTGATGCCAGTTAATCTTGATTGATGTCATACTCAACACCGAACAAGCAAACTTGGTTTTCTTTAAACATTCTCCAAAGCAGTTTTAACTCAACATCAGCCTGTAAGTGTGTTTCAGATTGTCAGGTTTTTGTCTTTGATTTAAACGTTTCCTGCAAACACTGATCGCTGAGCCAAATCAGATAGCCATGACACTTTTTTTTTGGTCTTCAGTCCAAAGCTTTTTGCTGTCTTTCATTAACTACTCCCTGCGCTTAACAAGAAAAGTTTCCTTTAGCTTTTTTGAGAGAGAGATAATTTATTCTAATTTATTTTATGTATATTTGCCCAGTGCTACTGTATAAATGCTATCTCAGTGTGTACAGTCCTTTTCTTCTCATTGTTGAGGTGCATTCAGTTGCGTGTTTGATGCCTGTGTGTGGGGAGGTTGGACTAAAGCCATGTGCCTCGTGCGTCCTCACACCAGCGGTGCGAGTCTTTACAAATCATGCGAAAACCAGACAATCAAATGTACAAAATGTGCCTTGTGAGTAACCGACCTGCCACATCTTCACCATCGACACTTGGCATATCTCTCAAAGTCACTGGTCACAGCTCCTGTTTCACTTGGGCTCTGTGAGATCAACTTCCAGAAAAATAAAATAAAAAATAAAAAAATCAGTTTGACTTCTCACAACAGCTTGCGAGGCACAGGCTCAACCTTTGACATCTCTCAGCACGAACGGCGAGTTTCACCATGCAGACCATCTCAATATCAGAAACGACTGTTTGCAATCAATGTGCACTGTAAAAAAAACTATTTTTATCGGTATACTGTATTTCGCGCCTCTCTCTTTCTACTCCTGCGCTGATCTTCCCCTCTAGATGCTTGAAACTTTTTAAGATCTGTAAAATGCTGGATAGGCCTAGCTTGTCTGGGTTTTTGTGCTTTTTTTTTTTTTTAAACAAAAACAAATCTGCAGTCTAGTAGGGGTTTACGTTTATAGGAGGAATGAGCCACCATGGTGCCCAGAATTCTTTTGTGAGCTGGGTAGAGCATCCACTCAGTCGGTGTGATGTTTATCTGAGCCTGTTGTTACCAACCACTGTTGCAACCTCGACTCACGTGAAACATTTGTTTTATATGTTTGACCTTCAGTGTCTTTAATATCAAAATTTTTCAATTTATTAAAAAAATGTATATCCAAGAAAGAGTACATCTTTACTGTCAAGTGCTGTGATTTGGTGTTTTTTATACATTAGACATGATTTGACTGAGCTATTGTTGCTATCTTTATAAAAAAAAAGTCTAAATTTTACCACACTTTTTTTTTTTGTAAGAACTAGAACAAGACAACCTTTGCTTTTCTACAAATGCTTTTTTTTTTTTTTTTCAATGTTGAGGCATTTTTGATTTTGGATATTGCCAAGTCTGCTCTGTCACTCTCAGTTCAAGGGCTTTTTTCGATAATATGTAAATGGAGTAAAAATGCATGTCCAACATTCCTGAAAAAAAAAATCTGTATCCTAAGGGTTTGAATGTAATTTAATGGAGTGAAAAACCACAGTATCGCTTTTAATACATGAACTGAACAGTGGGACTTACTTCAGACTCCTGTGCTCGGTTCGGTGCACAGAGTTTGTGTTGTCTTTACATTGCTTTCTTTATGTTCAGAGTGGTCTCAAGGATTTCACATTCATGTGTCCTATGAAGTGAGACCCAGTCCAGATGTAGCAGTTTTTGTTAAAGCATTGGCTGTGTTATCTTTGGGACTGCTCTGTTTCTCCTGAACAGTTTTCAAACAGTGCAGGACATTGGTGTGATGGAGGCACTGACGGAGGATGGGGGATATTTTGTTTTGTTTTTTCTTTTTCTAGTGCAATATGCTGTACATAAGAGCTTGGCTCACAAGATCTTACGATTTCTCTCCATTTCTTTTGTTGTTAAATGGGTACATTGCCATTTTGTTTTTGTTTTTTTCATTAAAATTTTATGGATAATTGACATGACTTGTGTTTGCTTTCTTTTACTAAGCATCCCAAAGTTGTCTTTCTTTGTCTGGTCATTATTTGATAGAAAAGACCAATGTACACACATCCAAACTAGGTGGAGGTATGTCTAGCAAGATGCTACATATCATACAGAAGTTAATAGGTGCCCTTACTGAGACAACCCTCTCATTTATCTGGGCTAGGGATTGGGAGTACACTAGCTCTTGGCCACCTTATTCTGGGTTGTCAACCTTAAAGTAGGACTCTTTTGGATGTGAGGCAAACATGTTAACCACTATGAGGAGTCATTACAGTGCCAACATATCAATAAAATGAATTTCTTTCACCAAAAAAAAAAAAAACTAAGCATATACTTCTTGGATGGGCTGCAGTACAATAAACTGCATTGCAAGCCATCTACACATAGTACAATAAGTACAAAGAGTTCTTTGTGTTTTCAGGGTAACACAGAAAAAACTAAACTACACTAAAAATGCAACTGTTTCCAGAGCTGGAGTTAATAGTTTTAAAAATAAGTATGTCATTTGGGGCACCATCTGCCTCAGTTTTAAGCATTCCTTTAAATGTTAATTTATGACAAGTGGCAGCCAAAGTTTCTTGTATTGGTTGTGTATCACCCCAAGATGGTTATTCTGGACTTAGTTAGCGTGTTTTAAAGTTAATGTGAGATGTCCTGATGACCCAGATAGATCATTTTGCAATAATTAAGAGTGCCTAGCTGATATTTTCAACTGCAGGGAGATCACCACAACCATTGGCATCAAAGGCACATTGCAAGACACCCTCACATCTGCTTAGTATGATTTTGAGATTAAAACTTATTGGTGAACTTCCCAGTGTATTTAAAGTACCCAGAGCTACTGTTATATCTTTATTTTAGGCTAACTAGTAAAATGCTCATAGGTCAAAACCTGTCTATGTAGACAGGTGGCACAGCTGGTGTGATCCTGCTGCAAGACTGTTTCCACTTTATGGACACAATGAGTTCGTGATATGACGATAAAAAGTCAAGCAACTTTATTTTATGTTATCATATTACATCTTGAATTAAGCAGTTACTGCTGTGGGGTATTTTCCTGCTTTTGTTGTAAACAGCTTCTGGTCTGCGTGTGTGAGATGACACAAACACACATGCAGTTAAGTCCCTCAGATTTGGGTGGGTTTTAAATCAAGATTGACTGATCAGACTAACATCATTTTAAATGTAAGGACTGTTTTTAAGATTGTAACAATTTGTAGTCAGTCATGATCTACAGTCTGTAACTGACTTGGCCATTGACAAATATCCCATTTCCTTGCTTGGAGAAATTCTTGGGTTGCTTTTGCAGTATACTTTGAGTCATTATCTATTTGGACTGTGAAGAGCTGTCTGTTTGGTTTTGCAGCATTTGGCTGAATCTGAGCAAAGTGTATAGCCCTGTACACTTCACAACTTCTATCAGAAGACACATCATCAATAAACACTAGTGACCCAGTTCCACTGGCATCCTGTCACGGTTTGCCGGGGCAAGCCGTGTGAATAATAATGGATCCAACTGCAGGCTGCTGAAGTGGAGGGTGAGTTTATTTGCAACTAAAAGGTACAACAGACAGGGTGGCGAGGAACAAAACGGTGAAAACTCTAAACTGGGAAAACGAAATAAAACACTAACCGGAATACAAACGTGACATGCAGGGAGAATGACCAGAGAATCAACACAGAAGGGTGGAAGGGAAATAACACAGACGAACCAGCAACTACCATGACAGAAGACACAACTTAAATACACCCAGAGAACACAGGGAGATTACACGCAGGTGGGGAACACAGCTGGGAGTGATTATCGTGACGAGACTAGGGAGGCAAACTGAAAACACTCACATAAGACGCAGACCTTCACAATAAAACAGGAAACACATACACGCAATGACATAACACACCAACTAAACACAGACTGGGGGACACAGAACATAGGAACATGAACAGAAGAATACAAACACCCAAGGTAACCAAAACCACAGAATACTAATAGACTAAACATAAACACGGAGTCGCAGACTCCGGACCATGACACATCCATGCACGCCCGTGCCATAACATTGCTTCCACTATGTTCGACAGATGATGTGATATGCTTTCTCTTCCTTTCCATACATGTCACTTCCCATCATTCTGATACAACTTAATCTTGGTCTTCTCTATCCAAAATATTTTGGGGGTTTTCCAGAATTGTGCAACATTTTCAGATGTTTTTGGTCAAATCTAACCTGGTCGTCTTGTTCTTGAGGGTAATCAGTGGTTTGCTCGTTGTTGTAAACCTTCTGTATTTCCATTTAAAAAAGGCTTCTTTTGATCATGACAATGATCTCCCTGAGAGTGTTCTTGACTTGGTTAGATGCTGTGAAGTTATAGTTCTTGACCATGGAAATAATTCTGTCATCATGTTCCTTAGTTGTCTTAATGGTCTTTTGGGACTTTTGGTGTTGAATCCCATTGGATTCATGTTTTTTTAAGAGCGTAAATATCTATAAGACTGACTATTGATTTGGCCACTCCTAAGCGTTTTGGTTTATATATATATAAAATGGGGTTTTTTTTGTTTGTTTTGGTTTTCATCATGGGGATGGCCTCCTTCACTAACCTCAAGGAACTCTAGGGTTACTTTTGCAGTATGCTTTGGTCATTATCCATTTGGACTTTGAAGTGCTGTCTGCTCAGTTTTGCTAAATCTGAGAAAACAGTATAGCCTTGTACCTTTCATAATTCTTCCTGCTACTTCTATCATCAGTCACACTAGTTACAGTCATATAAGCACTAGTGGAAGCATAGTTTCTTTTTATCCAGAGAGGGGATTTTTTGTTATCTCTCTGTTAGCTTTAAATTAGGTCTTGAGCCTAATGATGACCTCCTTCACTTATATCAATATATTTTTATGCTAGCATGGTTATGTCTGTTTACAGTGGTGACAGTGGACGACAACCAACACAAATGTGTTCCTGTGCAGTTTTTTTTTTTTTTTTTCAGAATCCTAGGTACACAGTGTTTGACAGTGATGCTTTACATCAGTAGAATGCTGACTGGTTAACAAGTGGGCTGGAACAGGAACACAAGTGACAGTGGGGAGACGCCTCAAGACATCAAAAAGTACACACAGTGCATGCAGTGGACACTTTTCTTTGTTTTTAACACTCTTTGTATGCTTTAACTTCCTTTTTTTCTGCATTGGCTAATGGGCTGACAACAGCACAAGCAAGACTAGCCCACAGACATGTCGCAGCGCATGTTTTTGCCACTGCCTATATCAGTCGACAAAAGCTCTCTGCATGTAGACGGGCAGTGAATGGACTGCCAACAGACTACCAATGTGCAGAACCATAATTTCCCCATTAGACCTCATATTGAGAGTTGCAGTGAAAAGCTACCAAACCAAGTTCAACACAGAGAGTCAACTTCTGTCACGGTCGCAGTGGCAGACCGTGTGGAGAGTGTGTGGAGGACTCAGGTGAAGACACAGGCGTGGACATGAAACTGAGTTGAACGAAAAGCGAGCATTTATTGTGGCTGAAGACAAGGAGTGCAAACAAGGCAGAAGCGCAGTGACAAAACTAAACGATAACTAAACTGGGAAAGTGATACCAGGATAAACACAGGAAATCATAACTATGAATACAAAAGACTGGCTGTGACAACATGGAGGGTGGGAACACAGACGACACGACACAGACTGCATGAAACACCGAGACTAAATACACATGAGGGATGATCAGGGGAAGTGGCCACACATGGGAGCACAGCTGACACACATGAACCTAACGACAGGACAGGAGAGGTGAAACTAAACACACTGACATTGAATACAGACTTTCAAAGTAAAACAGGAAACATGGAGATTAGACATGACATGAACTAAACATAACCACGCAGACATGACTCATGACAGGTAGACGCACGAACCAGGGAGACGGAGTACAGGGGAAGATGACAGAAGCGACAGCATGAACTTGACAACACAAGACACACAGACATAAACACATGAAGGGCAAGGGAGGCTTAATACAAGGGTAATATAATTACAAATGAGCTGGAATAACTTAATGAACCTAACAAACAATAAACATCAAAATAGACTAAACACAAAACACTGGGTCGCACGACCCAGGACCATGACAACTTCAGATTTCTGCCTAATTTGTCATAAAATAACAAAGGAACATGGTCACGAAACTGCTAAACAGTCAGTTGTTCAGTTACTTTTAAACTTCTGCAAATGGATACCTGTGTATAAAGCTGTCTGTAATTACTAAACAGTTAATGCAATGGTCAGTAGTGTCAATAAATACACATCACTGCAGTCCATTCAATTCAATCAAGTCACTACACCACCAGCATCCGTAGGAGTCAATATCCAGTAAACATGAATATATGTGGTGTGTCATTTCGTTAGCTAAAGTGTTTTTAGAGAGAAAAGAGAACACTTGGACAGTTGTGTGGTTTTGTCTAAAAGGTCTGGGAATGACTAAAGTTATTAGAGTTAATCGCTGGGGACAAAGAATGTCTGCAGCAATTCTCAGTCTGTCCAGCAATTCTTCAGATAATTTAATTCAGTGCTGGATCAAAGTGCTGGATTAGCCAGTAGACCTGAATTGGCATCCTTAAAGATACAATGGTTGCATTTATAAAAACACATTGTAAGCTGTGTAATTAGTCATGTGTGCATCACTTCACAAGCTTCTGCTACCACAATTAGTAACAATCTGAAAAAACTTGTATCCCTGGATAAAAACCTCTTCTGTGACTGACCCCACCCCCCTGACCCCACTGAATGTCCCTAAGTCACTTACTAATTTAGCATGAAAAATAGAAGCATTTCATAAGACCTGAAAGCACCGATGGAGCTCACCACTACTATTTTTTTCCAATATAAATGCTTTTGCCTTGGGGAAGGGAAGGTTCAACCTTATATAAACTGTGATCCACTTTTCTGTCACCGGGTTTCTAAAGCAATCTCCCCCAGGCAGGTGCTTTGTGTAGACAGGGGCACCACAGAAGGTTAGAGGAGTGCATGGATATGTGTGTGGAGTTGGGTGTTGCTGAAACAGATGGCCTCGGGAAAACTGAGAGTATTCCCATTTCCTCATATTAACTCTTTGCAGCGTTGTGCCGTGGGGTGAGCTGACATGAGCTGATGTTCTAAAGTAATAAAAAAAGCAGATATAGGTTTGGGGAATTTCTCTGTACTTCTCAGATAGAAAACATGTGCCTACTTCTTCTTTTTGCAAACAGCATGTTGAGGTAAGTGAGAGTGAGCGTGCGTTCGAACGCAAGCACGCAACACAAATCACTCACAGGCAGACTGCTCGTCCTCAGTTCGCACAGAGCGAGACATCTGAGAACATTATGAGACAAAAAAGAAAATTACGCCACGCTGGTTATGATTCTCAAAGGACACCAAATTGTTCCATATAGGCCTGCTGACGTGTTTCCTTCTCATTTCAGAGTAATTTGATTTCATGATTCGGTGAAACATTTTCATCTTGTCCTGACAGTAAACAACCTCTAAGGCATCTTTGGGCAAATTTTCACTGTGGCAACTGCACAGTTTTGGGTTCTTTAGGACAAAACAGACCTTGTGCTCTGCTCCTCAACCTCTCACCAGCTGGAGTGGAAGCCTTGTCTCCTGGGACTGCTGGTAAATACAGACAAGTGTGTGTATGACTTCTGGGAGAAGGAGTTAAAAAAAAAAATGGAGGTAGGATGGGAGGGGTAGATATGTGCAGAGGGTGGTGGTGGAGGGGGTGGGGGTGTCTGCTAGGCTCAGCAGTTCTTTTTTTTTTCTTTTTTTACAAACAGCCCTGACAAAGACTTCTCTGTTCTCCTGGCCACTCACGTTTAGAGACGCCCTCATGATAACTCGGTGCCTATCTCAAGGGTCACGCCTCAACTTCAGCAGCAAGAGAAGCTCCAGTGCCTGGCTCTGGCTCTTTTTGTTTACTTCTGGCTTTCTGCCTGGGAGCACTAGACATTAACCCTTTGGTGTCTATCTGTAGCCTGAGAAACACGAGATTGCCTCAACGGGAAGATTTGGGGTTTGCTCGTGGACTTTCTTTGCATTAATCTTATCTATATTTAGTGCTGTGTAAAAGTATTGAGCCACTTCTCATTTCTTTATATTTTGCTGCCAATGAACCAGACTTTCTTGTAATTTTTTGTGGTCTTGAGCAACAGTGCTCCAGCTTTTATGCAAGGCTTTCCAATTTTTTCTTTAAGCACTGGCTGCTTTTTCGCTCATTTTCAGTCCAGTCCTTGTACCTGACCATTGTCAGATGAATGCTTTTGTTTGTTAAGCCAGTTTAATCTGACCTAAAAATCATTTATCCACAAAAAAGGCACCTAGTTATGAACCAATGTTGTGTCTATAACTGACAACTTAGCAAAGAAAGAATCTTAAATGGTATCTTTAGGCACTTTGTTACAATCAGCCTGTTGCAAAAACACAGTTTGTTCTCATTTCTTTAGTTGGATCCAAAGACGGTAACATTTGGCAGGCATAAAACAGCATTTTTTGCAGTAACAAGGTGATTATGAAAGTGCCATTAGCCAAAAACTAAAAAACTTTGAGTTTTGAGGAAGAAATTGAGGAAAACGAAGAAGTGGCAAGCCTAAATGAAATAACAGATGAACAGTATATGAAAGTCATGTGCTTAAGAATAGGAGAAAGCCAATACCTGACATAGAACCTGAGATTCATGTTCTGTTTTTCAAAACCTCATCAGACATGTTCTCAGTGAGGAAAGAAGCCATTCCTAAGGCTGAGGTAAGCCAAATTGCACAAGAACCAGACTGAACAAAAGTGCGAAAAGGTCCTAAAGGGTGATAAATACAAATATAGCAATTTTTGGTTCAAATCTTTGTAAGTATGGAGTCAGTAGAGAGGTATTACAGTCCGCAGCCCTTTGTAAAACACAGGGGAGGTTCTGTTTTGGTTTGGGGCTGCTTTTCAGCCAGTTGTGTTGGGGAACTTGTCAAAACTGATTGGATTTTGATCCACAATGCAAAACCATATGTCTTTAGGAATGTCTGGAGAAGCCTGGAGAACTATTCCTGAAGACGACTTTAAGAAATTATAGAAAAGCTTGTCTAAGAGAGTTCAAGCTGTTTTGAAGAACCTTCGCTGTCTTTTTGCCTTTTAAGCCACGTTTCCATTCAAGTTGGCACATTTCAAAACATAAAGAAAAGAGAGGTGGCTGAAGACTTTTACACAGTACTTTATGATTTGCACTCATTTTACATAAGCACATAAATTCCATTTTATAATAAAACCATGTTTCCATCACTCTTCTTCAGTCGTTTAATGCTTTGATGTACTGATGTGAACCAAGAGAAATTGAGGACAGAGCTTTTTATAACTTTGCAGTTTATGAATCCGCAGAGCATTCTCTTGACATGTATCACAGAGTGATGACACTTCAATTATCACCTTTTGAGTACTCTCTGTTTCTTGCAGTTGCGTCAGGGAAACAGTTCAATGCACAACAACAGTCATCTTAATTCAATGCATTCAGTTTTTACAGCTACTCCACATTTTAGGGCAAAATGGATCCGAAAGTAATTTACTGGCACCAAATTTGTTCACACACATCTAAGATCCAAATCACACCATAGTCCACGCTCTCTGGCTTGCTAATCCATTGCAGATGAGACAATGCTGGTGTAGTAGGGTATGGGAAAATGGGGAAAAATGACTTACCTCAGAATAAGAGAATCATCTGATCTGTGCTGCTGTCATGGATTTTTTGGGTGGGGTCGGGGGTGGGGGCTTCTCTAAGATTTTCTGCTTTTTGTGGATTTAGCCAACTGTCGACAACTGTCTACAAAATAGCAGCAAATTTTGTATGTGCTACCATACAGTCATTAATGCTTTCCAACACCTACCCATAACGCCAACCTGCTTCTTGGCAAATGATGCTATTGAGGTATGCTGGTCTACTGGTATTGGTTGTTAACTATGATACTGATTCACAAAGTAGCTGTTTTGATTTATGTCATTGCACATTTTATACCATATGCAGCTCTTTATTTTCACTCTTGCAAGACCATATCTTTTATCTTGTGTTCATTCATCTCCTACCGCGTATCCAGGTTTGGGTTATGTCACAATGTGTTTGAGATGCATTTAAATTTGTAGTAAATTAAGTAGTTTTTCTTAATAATGAACTGCTTGAACACACAAGATAAATACCTTGTATGCCAGATTATGGGATTTTAGGGTCTCTGTATATTTTCATTTAAACCATCTCGCCTTGCAGCTTTCTCTGACACTAGGCCAAAAAAAAAGAAAGAAAAAGAAAGAAAATCTTAAACAACAAAATAAGACATGAGTCATGATGTCTCCGAGTGTACTTCACACTGGAGCCCTGCTCAGTTACCTGGCTCCACTCTGACTGAGCCATGCTGCCTTTACTTTAGAACCGCAACCCTTCGTATACACACACCACACTCCCAAATAAGGGTGGGGAGCAGCCAATTCATCTCCTTGGGTAATAAAAGTTAAATGCAGTCCTCGAGTCGTGACATGCCCCCAGGGGGACTTGGTGTATTGGGCGTCCGTTGTTGTCTCTGTCATCTCAGGGCTGTATCGGGGGAGGCTAAACTACTTCATGATAACAGGGTATTTATATTGTGGTGACTGCTCTCTAATTTAAAACAGATGAGAAGAGCTGCAGCACGGCCAAACGCTTTCTGTCAGCTGAAGAGTCTCGTTCTTGCTCGTTTTCCCTGTATCTCTTGGACAAAGGGATGGCAATATGCAAAAAAAATGATCATTCAGTATTATATAGTCACGCTGAAAATCACAGCGAGTAGAATCACAGAGTAGAATCTGATTCAGAATTGGGGAAGGAAGAGAGTGAGCCACAGCAAGATATGCTTTTCAACTTAAAATTGATGCTAGTATCTAACAAAAACTATTTGCGTGCTAAGGCTAAATCTCTAAATGCTCATTGAATTCTCCAAAGCAAACACACTGAGACACCAGAGAAGATTTAAAATGTTATAAACGCTTTTAAATCTGTATAGCTCCTCTTCTAGGTAGTATAATCAATTAGAGTTCAGGCATCTATAACAAAGAGGATTTATGAGGTTGAGGGTAGTTGGGGGTTAGCATTGAGATATATTAATGGACCCAATAGTGGTTTTTTTCTAGTCTTACTGAGCACACACAGTGCTTTAGACCACAAGCCACTTTTAACCATTCAATAAAAAGTTTCTATAACACACACAGTCAGTCCAGTACAGTCCAAAGTGTGCTTTATTGGTGTGAAAGTTTCTTAAAAGAATATTGCATAAAAATATAATTTATTATAGACTATTCAGTCACACAATACAGCACAGACCAATGATGCACCATTTTTGTATACTTAAGTGCTTTCTATCTAACAGAGAAACTCAGGGTTAGTATCCTCCCCAAGGATATTTGGCCTGCAGACTTGAGCAGCCAGGGATCCAACCACCAACTTTCAAATTAGTAGCTGACATGCTCTACCTTCTTAGCTACAACAACCCTAACACCCAACCACTACCACCAACGATACATCGCAGCTTTGTAGTTCAAGCACACTTGAACTGTCCGACAGAACAAACCAGGATTCAAACCTGCTGAATTTGTACGTTTGCTCACTTAGAAAGAAATGAGCAGCCCCTCATTTTTGTCACCCGAGAGTCGCCGTCTGGTGGACATTAAATAGAGAACAGGCTTAATTCCATTCAGCTTTGGCGCCACGTTTCAGGCCCAGATGCCAAGACCCAAGTGGAACCGATAAGCAGGATCCAAGGAACTGGACTACGGTGAACTGGTTCTCTACAAGAACGTATCTATGTCCATCTTTTATACTGAACCACCATGCCAAGGCTAGCTACACTGGTATTGTTAGGCTAATATAAACACACCAGCAATGTCTGTTAGAAATTTTTAGGGAGAACACATTGTTTTCAATTTACAAAAATAAATAAATATAAATGGATGCTAACAGTTAGCCTGAAAGTAACAAAGTATAATACCCACCACAACACAGGTTTAGTAATAAATAGAACCTGCTGTTAAGAAATCATATTCCCGAGGTTAATTGTCTTCACAGATGCACCTATTCTTAAGACTAGCTCCACTGTTTTATGTATGCCAGGGACTGCAGTGTACAGTGGGAGTTTTAGAAAAGCTTGTCTTAATGGTGTGCGATAAATGATCTCATAAAAGCTTTTATTTATTTATTTAGAATTAAACTCTATTAAAACAAGAACATCTATGTTGACAAGAAAAAAGCGTCAGCTAACATAGAGCAAACAATGTTCTTGGAAAGCAGATAGTGATACAGAAAAATATTTATTTTCTCCCCATTAAACTTGCATAATTCTTCATTACATTACTTTGTAAATCTGCATTACAACGTTATAAAAATTCCAATAACAAAAAGACACAGAAGAGAGCCTTGTGATGCTGTCACTTCACCTGATCTCAGCCTAACTACCATCACAAAGACTTCATTGTGAAGGAAAACCAATGAAATCACACTGGACGTCAGCATCTTTTTCTAAGAATATTCAAATCATACTTTACATGATCACTTATCAAATGTACTTGGGGGTTGTTGGGTTTATTCCCCCTGTTTTGTTGTCTGTTGATTACAATGGCATAATCGGTCTCCACTCTCTGATGTCATCTAAACTCCTGGTTGTCCCTTTCTAAAAAAGTTTTGTTTATCACGGTCGGACTGCTGGCTCAGTGTCAAGCTCTTATAATCCTGTTTATTGACTTGGCAAACAACCAGGAATACTTCCAGAGAAGCAGTATCAGTTTGCACAGTGGCATACTGACTCAGTAACATAATGCGCTTTGCAATCAGTTACTAACTGTGTACGAAGAGCGTACTGAATGGTAACAATAGCTAACATTCAGTCAACCTTTGAATCATAGGTGTGATAAAGTCGCTTTTGTAAAAGACCAAACCAGTTATGTATGTGTGTTCCCATAGACATAAAGCAGGGACTTTTATGTTACTTTCAAGCTCTGCATGGAGATATTTGTAGCAATAAGCTTTGTGGAAATGATGGAGTAAGGGGTAAGAACAAAGGAACTGACTAAGTGACTTATTGCTGGGTAAACAAAAGCCACAAACTGCTTTTCTTGAATTTATGGTGTAGTGCTTTGGCCCGTACTCCAAATATACCAGGCCTATATGTGCTTAAGGTTAGTGTATTTAAAAAATATTATCCTTTCATTTTCTATAAGTTTTTGTTTTACACGTTTAGGTCTGTTTCCTTCACATTGTCAATACTATTTAGCGAAGATTGTTGTAAAATGTCATATTTTGTCATTTCAGAAAAAACGCAGTAGCTCATTGGGATGCCATTAGGATCAACTTAGTTCGAACTTAGAGACCAGAAATGTTCTCTTCTCTTTACCCTCATCCCCAGCTTGTTGGGGCAGCTGGCTGCCCTTCCCCCGGCCTGTTTCTTCCTGTTAAAATTGAGCTTTTCCTTCCCACTGTTTCCAAGTTCTTGCTCATACAGGGCTGTATGATTTTAGGGAGTCATTTCTAATATTTCAGGGTCTTTACCTTACAGTATAAACCACCTTGAGGCTATTTAACTGAATTACACTTCTCCTGTGAAGGTGTGCTTCATGCAACAAGGGACAAATGCTTCTTGCTGCATATATGCGTACATGCAATGCAAACTCGAACAGAGGAAAAGAACAATTATTGTAGCTTCTGTGTTTATAGAATAATGATTTTTACAGCTGTAATATACAAATGTGTTTGAAATAATAAATAAAACAGTAAAACGCAATAAAATATGACACAGAAGAACATAATGCAAAGTGATACAATACAATGCAATACATCCAATATATATTGCATCTGTAATAGGTGACCAAACAGTAATGACAAGCATTATCAAATCTTATGAGAAACTCCTTTTTAGGATGACAATGTGATTCAACCTCACCAACTAACAAGTGTATGCTGCATGTTTGAGCTCAATTCCTTCACATACCCAACAGAGGTGGGAATCCTCAGACACCCCATGATATGATATTGTCACAATATTTCATTCATGATACGATTTTTTAACATATTGCAGTAAGCTGCTATCAGTCTGAATGGGGTCAGATCAGGTCAGTCATGTTTGAGATATTGCATCTGAATAAAAGAGACATTAACACCCATAAAGATGTTAAACTGAAAACACTAATCTGTAAGTCTCTGAAACACAGATAGCATTTTAAAATTGTGCCTGTTCTCGCCTTTACCATCATGAATATCTTTGTGTTTAGTTTTCCTTTTTTCCCCCCTTGACTTAATTGTTATTTTTGTACTCTGTAGCTTTCCTCCATTGCCGTCTGGACCAGAAGAGATCTATTAATACTGGAATATGATGTGAAGGACAAACGAGTCGTTATATCCTCCAGTTAAAACACAGATCCTTCCTATTCCAGTGTTTTCATTTCACTTAGCCCAAGAATAATTTCCTCTGAGTGCCCCGAAACATCTAAGGTCTCTGCATTAAGTGGGGCCTAAAGGAGTCCACTGTAATCCCAAAAAGAAATTGAGTCAGACACTCATTGTTTAATGCCAAACTGAAGTGTCTGAAAGAACTAACTGGGTAACTCTCTTCAAACCAATGCATGGTGCTTATAAATAATAAGCCTAATTTTTGATGGAAGTCATTTGGTAGAGGAGTGTCACGATGCTTATTCTGTCATAAGTTAAAGAAAATTATGTATACATGTGTACATTTCGGTTATTGTCCTTACTTGAACCTCAGCTGCTCATGGACACGTTTCACTGCCAATGTAGGTCATTCAGTTTCGAGTTAAACAAGACATTGAGTCAGTTCCGAACCCCCTCCACCCAACGCCGTTACTCTGCTTTCTTTTTGCCGAAGTGCCCGAAAACTCGGTGAGCGCAAGTCAAAACCAGAGAGAGTAGAAAGAGGTTAAAAGGTCACGCATACTGTTATTAATACCCACTCGCCACCTGAACATGAGCTCGCACTCTCCAGCCGTCGCTGCCCTGCTCTGCAGCTGGAAGACTGAGAGGGAGAGAAGCATTGTTTTGTATGTTAACACAGTCGATCCCGCTGAGGTAAAAATAGTTCACAGCTCTATTCTCTCGCAGCAGAGGCAGCGAGCGGCTCAGCCAAAAACAATATTTGGACATGGCAGCAGATGTCCCCAAACAAGCCCAGTAAGAACGGGCCTGCGAGGGGAACTTTTGGCATTGCCCAGCTCTGAGAAGAGGGGAGGGGATCAGCTGGAAACAATGTGCTTTAAGAGAACACTTACAAGAGAGAGCACATGTGTGTGCTGGTATTCCAACTGGAGGCACTTAATGGGAAGATTTACCGATGATGAGGAACCTGTCTCTTTAAATTAGCAGGAGGTAGTTCACTGAGTTCACCAACTCAGAGATTTGGCTGTATGGATGTGCACTCAGTCAGAGGGGCTCTTTGATTTGGAAGCCGAGAGTAAGGGCTCTCTCTTTCTGTTTTGCATTTTCTTTGCTTTTATACAGCGTGATAGCTGCTCACCGAAACAGAAAATTATAGGAAATGAGCACTAATGTTTTGCCTTCATGACACAGATAGTGTGATCACTGTCTTTGTTTTCCTGGCAGGGGGAAAGGCATGCACTGGCTCTTGTTGCTGCTTATTTGTCTGCTGTCTTAAAAATCATATTTGCTTGTGTTTACCCACCTGATTATTACTGAACAGTGTAATATTCTCCACAGGTTTTGTGGCCTGGAAAAAAAGCATAGCCAAGATAATACATATGGGAAGCATCAAACAGGACACACAACACTACTCCAGCTGTACGGATCACTATTGCAGCAGAAAACCCCAAAGAAGTGTCCTAATATTTAAAAATGTATCTTCACAGTGTCGGAGAGAGGACAGAAATCTGTCTCGCTGACCTCTCTGTTTCATTTAATACCATGTCACTGCTGATCTATATGTATTTCCTAAGATATGCAAGCCTGGAACTGCACAGTGCCAGCAAGGAGTAATGAACAGACCTTAAATCTCACAATGACTATTCCAGATTTAACAAATACTCTGGGAAGAAATAAGCACATCATAAAAATGATCTGATCTTTAGCAGGTCGTAGAAAAGCTAAATACACCCTACTCCTATATGGAGTTGCTGTGGGTCAGGAGGTAGAGCAAGTCGTGTACTGTTTGGAAGGTTTTTGGTTCAATCCCTAGTTGTCCAAGTCTGTGTGCCAAAGTGTACTTTAGCTAAACCCTGATGTGTGAATGTTTGACAGAGGGCATTTAAACATACATACAAAAGCCACACTTGTTCAGTCTTCTTCTAATTGTCCTGTCATGATCTTTAACACTAAACATGCTAGCTGAGCCTGCAGAGTCTGAGATGTAGCTCAGGATTTTTGTCAGGTTTTCGGAGCATTGCACAATCTCACCTTACGGGTGAGAAAGCAGCTTTTATAGAGACTTTTTTAGAGGTGCTCAAACTTGCTGATGATCACTTAATCAAGTGCTTCTATCTTCCCTCTTAATTCCTATGGAAACAACTAGGGTACACATAGTTTTCCACACACTGCTTCTGCTTTTTGCCTAGTTTCTCTTAAATAAATAATGACACGGTGTAATATGGCATGCATTGTTGTTCATCTAAGGTTGTATTTACCTATTTTGAAGAGGGCCAGATTATTTTTATTACATAAAAGCAAAAACAAGCAGAGCAATACCTTCTCCAGAAATTCCAGAATAAGTGTTCATATAATGTCTGTTGCGCACAGATTAGCTGCTGATCTTGGTTAGTTTCCATTACAAATAACACTGTAACCTTGAAGAACATAAACTGTGGTTAGAAAGAGAAACATTCGTATCTGATCTGATTATTACACGTTTATTCCTTGGAAAGCTCTCCTGGTCTTTTTGTGAAAAATGAAAAGCTGTAACATATGTTAGCATTTATGTAAACATCTACACCCAAGAAGCCATGCTTTGTGTACACGAAACCAACTCACTAGTAATTTATTCATTTAATTCAATGCAAACATAAACTTTCTTGTTTGCACCTTAAGTTGGCTTCAAGTTGAGCAGGCAGATCCTTTTTTTTTCTTCTCTGCAACACTTGTCACATCTGTTCTCTTGACATTTCAACACCCCCAAAGAGCAGCAGTGCTGATTTTCCATTTCAGTCAGCAGCATCGGTGAGAGAGAAACCTACACCGTCTCCAGAGACTCTTATCAGACAATGGCCTTTGCATCAGTTTTTTTTTTTTACTCCCCTTCCTGAACCATTATATGACCTGAACCTGGCACTCTGACATGAACGGACAAGCTAAGAGACACAAGTGTAACATTATCCCGATAAACTCTCACAAGACACTGGACTTTTCTTTTTTTTAGTTCTTAAATGCATACTAAAAATTATATAATGCCTTTATGACTTTACAGAGTGCACGTGGAAAATACCTATGAGGCTACACATGAAGAGGCTCTGGCTAACATTACACAAGAAAGTACAATGAGCTCAAGATCAAGTAAAACAAGCATAGCATTACATCATATCACTATGGCAACATTTAATTATGTATCATTAAAGGCACAACAGGTCCAAGCACCCTGTAGTAGCTTTGATAGGTGTCGGCTATGATCTAATGCCCTCAGAAGACAGGGTGAGAGCAGAGGGAAGGAAAGGAGTTGATAGAGTCGCCATGCTGGTTTATTGTTCACGCTTGTTTACACGCAGGGCTCTGCCTGAAGCTTTCTATCATGTTGTGCATGCGGCCTGCCACTGTGAGGGCCTTTCTCTATCTGACGGAAAGGACGGCGTGCGGCTGCACTGAGGGGAGGTGAGGAAGGAAACAGTGACAGAACAGTTGTGTGTTGGACTTCCTCAGATAAAGTCGAGACAATACTGTGACATATAAAGAGAAATGAAGGCTGTGAGATGTTATATGGAAACCTTAAAAATAGGGAAACGATGCACCATCGTGATGTGCTGTGCTGATAGCAAGAGTGACTATTATTTTGAAAATTGCCATATAAATCTCCACCAGATCCCTGCCTGTCTGTAAGACGCCTCCTAAAATACAAGCAGAAGTTCAGCATGCACTTGTCAGGCTCCTTAAAGTTCTTATCTAGATCACATCTTATCATATCATCATGTTACCTAGCAACCAGGCTAAAACAGCCCATTTTTAGCATTTATGCACCTATAACCCCTTATGAAAGCGTCATATTGTTTTAATTTCCTGACAGTTACATCTGGTTTATATCACCAAAAGTTTGATATGATGTCATCATATTGCCTGGCAAACTAGCAAAGAGCTAAAATGACCCGTTTTTGAGGCTTTATCCACTTTGAATGTCTGAAAAAAGCAATGGACCTCTTTTAATTTCACAGCAGTAGATACTGAAGCATGTACTTCTAAAAATACAATTTTCAAAAAGCAGGGACAAAATTCAAATTAAAAAGTTGAAGATTTGGCAGATTTTTACACTGGACTCCCTTCTTGGTGCAAACCTCCCAGGAAATTGTCACCTCCTGGCTACAAGATGTTTTGAATGTTATGAAAATGTGTTAACCACTACACTTAGGAGCCACACCCGATCTATATGCTTATATCTTTTAATTTTCTTAAGTCATGCCTTTGCACACTACAGAGAGTGAGAGTCAGGTTCTATTTATATCGTGGAACGATGGCAGAATTGACAGAAAGGTTGACTTTGGGATTTAAACCCCAATTGAAAATTGAATAAAGACAAAATATCATATTTTAGAACTTTTTTGCCTTTTTTTTTTAAAGTTTATAAAAGTATATGCTAATTTTGAACTTAAGGGAAGGAGAAAATAAGCATTAATGTGCCTTCAGTCATGTGCAAATTACACCAGCATATCTCAAAGATGCTGATTTTTGAACTGAAAGCTATTTAAAAAAAAAAAAAAAAAAGCTGGATGATCTCTTGTATGAGCTTAGGAACAGACAGAATATATGAAGAGGTCTCTGATGTGTCCTCGGGCTTATTTTCAAACCCACATCGGGGGTGTTGAAATTGTCTGTATTTACTTTCTAGGTGTAAATCTTTTACTCTAAAAGCGTTATGTTGGTGCATACTTAAAAAGCATTTTCAAACATGTTTTCAGTTTGAGTTCTTTCATTTCAAAGTTGGTTTACATAGTCGATGTGACCTTTGGGAACAACTTACTAAGTCAAACTGCATATTTCTGGCAACAGCTTGTCATGTTCCGGAGTTTGTGACTCCGTGTTTATGTTTTAGTAGTTATTATTATTCTGGGTTTTGTTTTCATGTTCCTATGTGTTCCCGAGTCTGTGTGAAGTTTTTGCGTTGTGTCATTGGGTGTATGTGTTTCCTGTTTTATTTTGAAGGTCTGCGTCTTATGTGAGTGTTTTCAGTTTGCCTCCCTAGTCTCGTCACGTTAATCACTCCCAGCTGTGTCCCCCACCTGTGTCTGATCTCCCTGTGTTCTCTGAGTGTTTTTAAGTCTTGTCTTCTGTCTTAGTCGTTGCTGGTTCGTCTGTGTTGTTTCCCCTCGGTCTCCCTGCATCTCTCCATGTGTATTTCCCCGGACCTCCCTGCATCTTCGTTTCTGGTTTGTTTTGTTAGTTTTACCCAGTTTAGGTTCCAGTTTCATGTTCCCAGTGCCTTTGTTGTTTGTATTTCCTTCGTTAATAAATACTCACCTGCACCAGAGCTGCCGCGTCCTGGTCCTAAATAATTCCACACGGCTTGCCCCGGCAAACCGTGACAGTACGAACCAGCCAGCATGGACCCTGCGGCACTCAATCCGTCCGAGGAGCTCCAGGATGACATCAGCTACAATGTGGAGATCCTCCTCGGGCTGTGGTTGGAGAATCCTCCGTACGAGCTTCGCCGCACCGTTGAAAACCGGCTACAACGGCTCTTTTCCGGCCTGCCATGGCTTCTAAAGTCGCTTCCTCCGACCATGCAGGCTTTTCTCCGGCACACACCTCACCTTCTCTCAGCCACTCCTGCCTCGCTGCCCGACCCGCCAGATGTGATCTTGCCCGGCCCGTCAGAGCCGTCTGCGGGGAGGAAACGGCGATTGCGCCAGCGGCGCGCCACCCCACAGCCGGACGTTCGGGCTTCTAATTCGCCGGCTGTGGTGAGTGAGGACTCTTTTCTGTTTTCGGACTGTGTGACTGTTCATTCAGGGGCGGTGTTCTGTGCGGCAGATGATATTGTGAACAGCATATCACCTGCTCAGCAGCCACTCTCAGCTCAGTTAGCTGCCCAGCAGCCACTCTCAGCTCAGTTAGCTGCCCCGCAGCCACTCTCAGCTCAGTTAGCTGCCCCGCAGCCACTCTCAGCTCAGTTAGCTGCCCCGCAGCCACTCTCAGCTCAGTTAGCTGCCCCGCAGCCACTCTCAGCTCAGTTAGCTGCCCCGCAGCCACTCTCAGCTCAGTTAGCTGCCCCGCAGCCACTCTCAGCTCAGTTAGCTGCCCCGCAGCCACTCTCAGCTCTGTCTCCAGTGTCACCACCAGTGTCACTTTCAGTTCAGGCCCCTGCGCCTCCAGTGTCACTTTCAGTTCAGGCCCCTGCGCCTCCAGTGTCACTTTCAGTTCAGGCCCCTGCGCCTCCAGTGTCACCTGCAGTTCAGGCCCCTGCGCCTCCAGTGTCACCTGCAGTTCAGGCCCCTGCGCCTCCAGTGTCACCTGCAGTTCAGGCCCCTGCGCCTCCAGTGTCACCTGTAGTTCAGGCTGCAGTATTACCAGTTTCACTCATTCACTCCATGCAGCGAGAAAGTCTAATTTCAACTCAAGGTGCTTTTCATAGTTTAGCCGCCATTGGCACAGTTTGCCGCTCCAGGGCTTCCCCAGAGGCTAGGTCTCAGTCCCCAGCTGATTCTGGACCCCTGACGTTTAAGCAGCCACCTGAGAACTGCACCATGTCAGCGTTGCCTGGGCAGAGCCAGTGCTCAGTGCATTGCCAGTCGCCTTTGTGTCAGCTAGTGGCCTCCATGACTGCTGGCTTAGTGATGACTTCTGCTGGAGGGTCCGTAGGACCGCTCCGGCCTTCATCTCCTGTCGTCGCTGGAGGGTCAAAGGGATCCGTCCAGTCTGCAGCGCTGCCGCTTCCACGCCGCCGCCTGCAGCGCCTCCATCTCCGGCTTCCACGCCGCCGCCTGCATCCCCTCCGTCTCCGGCTTCCACGCCGCCGCCTGCATCCCCTCCGTCTCCGGCTTCCACGCCGCCGCCTGCAGTGCCTCCGTCTCCGGCTTCAGAGCCGTCAGCCTCGTCTGGTCCAGCTTCAGAGCCGTCAGCCTCGTCTGGTCCAGCTCCAGAGCCGTCAGCCTCGCAGCCGTCAGCCTCGCCAGGCCCAGCCTCCATGTCTTCAGCCTCGCCTGGCCCAGCCTCGTTTGGGTCTGCAGCTAAACGGCCACTTTTTAGGCCACTGGCCAGGCGCCATCGCCGTCGTGGGCGGCCCCCAGACTCCCTTCACCTGAGTCTCCACCGTTGCCTTCCGCACGGTCGGCCCCCTGAACTGTGTCCACTTCGGCGCCGTTGCCGTCCGTACGGTCGGCCTCCCGGACTGTTTCCACGTCGCCGCCGTTGCCGTCCGCACGGTCGGCCCCCTGAACTGTTTGGACTCCTGTGCTGTCGGCCCCCTGGCCGGCCCCCTGAACTCTTCTGTTTTGGACTCCATTTTTCTTGGGCTATGGTGTATTTCGTTTCATTGGGGTTTTTTTTGGTGCTGGACTTGTGTTTTGTTTTTTGTCTTTCTGGTGCTCCTGTTTTGTTTTGCCTCAGCAAACCATGACACAGCTTATGTAACAATGGAAGCACCATGCATTTAAAACAAAGCTGATTCAGGTTTCCACATTAATACATCGATAAAGACATAGTCAAGGAATGTTTAGTTTTAAGCAGACTTAAATGTGACACACAAGCACTATACTGTAGCTACAGTCTCTTTACATAAGGGGCAACTGGCATATCTCTCCATGCAAGACTTGTCTATAAGAGCTTCCTGGAAAAAACAGCTTTGTTATGATCTCCAAATGAAAGAGCCGTTTTACTGTAACCTACCAGACAACATCAGAATGGTCCAACCACTGGCCCTGATGTTGACAGTCATATAACACATCATAGGCTCTGGTTTGTGTCAGTGGAGACACAGTAGTTTGGCCTTTCTCCAGAGGAAACAACATCTGGGTTTTTACTCAGTGGGGAAAGCACCGCGCTTGATGGACTGTGTCACACTGTGACTAATTCTCAAGCAAATGGGGCAGATGATGATAATAATAATAATAATAAAACTAGTGATTGAGGGTTTTACATTCTTTTTAGTGTGAAAGTCTTTCAAATGTTCTTGTCACTTTTTCAACTCTGCTGTGAATATTTTATCCACTGTGTAAATAAGAGCACATTTTCTGTATAACCACACAGGTGTTTAGTGTCTTTCTTTGTGTACTGAAAGGCCACCATAATGTGTATCACAATGTGAGAATAAGAAACCCATTTGGAATGTCGCTTTATTGCTCTGCTTGATACACTGTTTATTAGTTAAGATGATAAACTGGTTAAACACGTATCGCCTCTCCTCGACTTTCTGTTTCAGTGCTCAGTTGAGTTTGTATGCACTGTTTCTTTGAGCAGCTGTGTTTGCTCTGCTGTGCAAGCCCAATTTTAGTCTGTTGCAGAGATGACTCCCGCTGCTTTTGTGTTTGTCGGCAGGGCCAGGACATTGTAAACATTCAGGCCTTAACACAAACCGAGGGTGTCCTGGGGCATGGTCCCAAGGTTAGAGCCTGAGAGGGATTGCAAAGATGGCAGAGTAATGTGGTTTTAAAAAGCCATATCTAAATGTGTTTAAGATAAAAAGGTGATACTATACAATACCATTCAAACTTTTATGACCTTTAAAGTTAAAAGAGTGGTATTTGTTTGTAAAATCACTGATCTCTAATTAAATAGAGTCTAGATCAAAATCAAGTTATCAAAAAAGAGCTCATAATACAGGAAAAGACACAAACTGAGCGCAGGCGTGGCGACAGAGGCGTGTGATATCAGTCTTGGTTTCCCCTTTATGAATATTGCGCTGTGAGCCCTTGTTGTGGGAAATGAGCAACTTTCTTTTTCTGTTGTGTGTGAGAAACAAAGTTACAAGCATAAAGCCACAACCACTGTTAAGTGCGGTACGACAGCGGGACTCAAGTTGCTGAACAGTCATGATGTTAGTGGCCCAGTTTCCGGGTTAAAAGTCATTCAAAGTGTTTATTACACCAGAAATGTAAATAAAGGCGGCTTCATGCTACTTTATGAAGGTTTCCCTCTGCAACCCCCTCACCCCACCCAACTCTATGCAGCTACTCTGTAGATATTTTTGGATTAATTTCTCAGAAAACCAAGCCAAACCATGAGAATGGAGGTTACTAGTACACTGTAGCAGGCTGATGGAAGCTGGATTTTCATTCATTTCTTTCAGAAAAATGAAAACTTGACCATAACTACATAAAGGACCAAGTGTTAGTGATATTGAAGAATAACCTTAAAATGCAGATTTGCACACCGATATTGAATATCTATCAGAGTTTTGTGTACCATGGCCATAACATTGCAAAGCATATGCTGTTCTCACGGTGGCTTCTGTTAGTATCACCTTGTATGAGATGTTGCCTTTTTCACACTGAGGATGTGTTGTCACATGCATAACTAGAGTGTAAATAGTTGTTTCCATCAGACACTTTCCCACAGCTATAGACAGACATGGAAACCTCGTGTCAGACATTGACTGCTGTTGATAAAGTTGTGGTTTTAGACCATAGCAATAAAAAGGGATATGTACAGATATGAGAGAGAAATAAACCTACGTGCCATGCACATGTTTGTGCTCAAGTTGCTGTGTCTGTGTCTCTTTCACACATTGTCAGATAAAAATCCTAGTCACGCAAACTCTGGTTTCACTCCCTCTTTTTGCACCTATAAGTCACGACTAGCCCTAACTGGCCCTGCCCACATGGTTAGTATAAAGGAAATTATAGTAGTGTGACCTGAACTTTAAAAATATTTCTGTGGTTTGTTGTTTGAGGGCTTAATTTAAATTTAAATTAATGAATTTAATTTAAATGAATGAATGAATAAATTCAATGTTATACTGTAAAACTAAATTGCTACAATCTTAACTCTTGCTAGCTGATATTGAAAGTGTCAAATCATACATGATCCCCAGGTAATGAATCCCAATTACTTTGATAATCCAGAACGAAGGTGTTTCTTCCAGAAAAGCATTTGTGATGTCAGACACTGATGTTGTACAGGAAAGGCTGGCTCACTGTCTCAGCTCATGTTGAGGTCAGGACTCTGTGCAGGCCAGTCAAGTTTTTCCACACCAAACTCCCTCATCCATGTCTGTATGGCCCTTGCTTTGTACACTGGTATGCAGTCATGGTGGAACAGGAAGGGACCATCCCCAAATTGTTCTCAAAAAGCTGAGAGCATGAAGTTGTCTAAAACATCTTGGGTCCTTTTACTTGAGGGCTGAGCCCATGTCCTGAAAAACAACCCAACACCATAATCCCCCCTCCACCATGCTTTACACTTGTCACAAGGCAGTCAGGCAAGTACCGTTCACCTGGCAACTGCCAAACCCAGACTTTTCCATCGAATTTCCAGACAGAGAAGCATGATTTGTCACTCCTGAGAAGTAAATCCCCAAGTGTTGATTCTGTTCATCTGGATGTAACGCTTTCAGTGGGAGAAAAGTTAGCAACATCTGTGCGTTTTCCATCTTAGCATCTGCTGACCCCACTGTATGCACTCTGCATTCCTCTGGGCTTGATTTTATACACCTGTGGCCATGGAAGTGATTGGAGCACCTGGATGGGTGACTGGATACTTTTGGAAATATAGTGTAGCTCTCAAATAACATCTGAAATTCTTGAAATAAGAAGTCAATTACATTAACCTTACATTTTAGTCTTTTTCTGTAGTGTTTGGTTCTGTGTAGTTGTGGCTCAGAGGGTGCTGAAGGGTGCTGGTGTTGGCTCCTAAGGGGTCACCCTTAGGAGCCAGGAGGCGCTTGGGGAAGCCATTGCCCCAGATGTATCATGACTGTGTGAAGGTTAGGTTATTGTGTACAGAAAAAAAAAGCAATTGTATGAAAGTGAATGATGCTAGTTTTGAGTAGAAAGGCGCTGCATAAGCAGCAGTCTGTTTACCATATGTTCAAAGACTCAATTATTTGTATATCACCACCACCTTCCCAGGGTCATAAACAATGTGGTCAGTAAGTGAAAATCTCCCTCATAAAATTAGCATTTTATACACCATGTGTAACCTTTCTGACAGCTGACTAACTTGAACCCCATGATGTCTAAATGACACCAAAGCTACCCTTCCCCAGTGTGATTAGTCCCAAAAAACTGCACTGACTGTCACTAGGGTGAATGATGGGGAGCTTGTCCGTTTTGGCACAGGACTAATTTTGCGTGGGTAACTTCTGGTTGAGCAGCGGTGCACAGGGAATCAACTTTTGGCACCACAAACACTTACAAAAGGCCAAAAGGGGAGCTGAGAAGAACACGCACAAGCATTGCTAGTAATGACATCCAGCTGCTGGCGCACAGACACTCTGAAACAACACACCTCGGTAGTCTGAAAAAAACATTATTGCAGCTCTGGAGATTTAAACCAGATAATTTCTTAAGCGTGACAATACTTTTTTCCCCTAATGTGTCTTTCACAGAGCACTCTTGCACTCTCTTGCAAGCTTTGTGCATAGACAGATATCTGCAGATGTCACATCTGATGCAAAGTTGTTAGCAATGACATTTTGTGCATTTTGTTGTAACTTTGGTGACTCAAATTTCACATCTGTACACACACATTTGTATTTCTTCTAAGGAAGCAGTAAGCAGCGTGATTATTTATTTCGGTGCATGTCTGTATACTGTGCACAGCTAAAACATGACAACAAGTGCGAGCGTGAATACTTTTTTGATGAGAGACCTCACCCATCCAGTTTATTAAAATGACCTTTGACGGTCACACAGATGGGACTTTCTAGGTTGCTCTTATCTAACGGCAGAGAGATGACATCATTGTCCTTGGAGACGCTTTCTTAATGACAGGGCATTGTAGGAGTTTCGGTCCTTGCTAGGAGATTGTCATGATGACCATGGTTCAGCTGTCACCCTCACAACTGAGGTTTTACAACAGGGTTGGGTAAACTAGTGCTCTTAGATTTTTTTTAAAGTGCAAAACAGACAAATTAGGATGATATTTATGAGAATATAATGGCCCATAGATGGTTTGAGGTGTTTGTGCTGATATGCTGTGTTTCATAACCAAAAACTGAGCTGTGCATTCTGCCAAGCATCTTCACTTTGGTCTCATCTGTTCAAGATATTATTCCAGAAATCTTGTGGTTTCTTCAGATGCAATTTTGCAAAATGCCATGCTCTTTTCATTGAGAAAAGGCTTTCTCCTGGTAGCTTTTCCAAACAAACTAGAATTGTTCAGTCTTTTTCTAACTGTACTGTCATGAACTTTACATTTAACATGCTAACTAAGGCCTGTAGAGTCTGAGGTGTAGCTCTTCCCATATGGAAAAGATATATATAAATCTTATAAAGTTTGTATCTGTCTTGTGTGAAACTTGTATGAAAAGCATGTAAGAGTGAAAACAGATATAAGATCCCTTGAAAAATTATATAATGAAACTTGTATGTTTTGGATACTTACTAAAACAATGTATGAAAGTAATGAGAAAGTGGCCACTTTCATGAGTAAATCATGTAAGCCTTATATGATTTACTCATGAAAGTGGCCACTTTCATGAGTAATCACATATAAGTTTTTACTATTTCTTTTCCATATGGGTTTGCTCTGCCTTTGTAATGAATTTTATGGGATATGCGAATAATCTTTATCATTGGAGAGTTATGGACTTCAAACTACTTGGAAATGACCTTATAAACCTTCCCAGATTGATGGATGGTGACAGTTGCTTATTTAAAGTCCCTGCTCATGTCTTTCCTCCTTGGTATTGTGTAAACACACACCCAAATGCTCCACACAGCCAAAACATCTACTCTGTATAGAGGTGTTCACACATCCTGATGACCAACTGTTATGCATTATGGCTAAGTTTTTGTTAAATAAACAATGACACAGTCACATGTTGATTTTCATCTGTGATTAGATTTATCTTTTTTTTATTTTAATTATGTCATATCTAAAAGCTTAGACGTGAGTAATAATTTCCCTTTTATTTTGCTCTTTGACTTTTAAATATGCGAGCCTAACTGTTTTTTCTCTCCTTTTTTTAAACTGCAAGACTTCCTTCGATCGTGGTCACACAAAACAACTTTACAACATTAAGACAGCATAAAAATGAGGAAGATAAAGGTTAGCTCCTTTCCGTGTTATACTGTGAAGATCCTTTTTTTTAAAAAAAGATCTTTACATTGAAGATAGAAAGTAAAACAACAAAAAGGCTTAAGTTGCAAAACTGTGAGAATAACGCACTGGCAAATAATAGAATATCAGTGGCAGAAAGGACTCGATTTAAGAGTATACTTGTTTAGAGGTCAGCAGTGACCACACCCACATCATCATATATCATTCTTTTATTGTCTTTGTTTCTCTGTTCTCTGATTTCATGAAGTATTTGTAGCATTTAAACCATAGCTACACATATACTAAGAATATCCATCCATCCATCTTCTTCCGCTTTATCCTTGGCCGGATTGTGAGGGCAGCAGCCTAAGCAGAGAAGCCCAGACCTCCCTCTCCCCAGCCACGTCTGCCAGCTTATCCTGGGGAACACCAAGGCATTCCTAGGCCATGCCGAGAGATATAATCTCTCCAGTGTGTCCTGGGTCTGCCCTGGGGCCTCCTCCCAGTGGGACATGCCCAGAATACCTCACCCAAGAGGCGCCCAGGAGGCATCCTTGTCAGATGCCCGAACCCCCTCGGCTGGCTCCTTTCGATGTGGGGGAGCAGCGGCTCTACTCTGCGCTCCACCCGGATGGCCGAACTTCTCACCCTATCTCTAAAGGAGAGGCCAGCCACCCTTCGGAGGAAGCTCATTTCCTCCGCTTGTATCCACAATCTCGTTCTTTCGGTCACTACCCACAGCTCATGGCCATAGGTGAGGGTAGGGACGTAGATTGACCGGTAAATTGAGAGCTTTGCTTTTACACTCAGCTCTCTCTTCACCATGACGGACTGGTGCAGCGTCCGCATCACTGCGACCGCAGCACCAATCCGTCTGCCGATCTCCAGCTCCCTTCTCTCATCACTCGCGAACAAGACCCCGAGATACTTGAACTCCTCCACTTGGGGCAGGAACTCATCCCCGACCCAGAGTGGGCACTCCACCCTTTTCCGGCTGAGAACCATGGCCTCAGATTTGGAGGTGCTAATCCTCACTCCCGCTGCTTCACACTGCGAACTGTTCCAGTGCAAGCTGGAGGCCATCACCCGATGAAGCCAACAGAACCACATCATCCGTGAAAAGCAGAGATGAGATTCTGAGGCCACCGAAGTGGAAGCCCTCCGTCACTTTGCTACACCTAGAAATCCTGTCCATAAAAATTATGAATAGAATCTGTGACAAAGGGCAGCCCTGGCGGAGCCCATCACCCACCGGGAACGAGTCCAACTTATTGCGGGCAATGCGAACCAAGCTCTTGCAACAGTTGTATAGGGATCGAATGGCCCGTAGCAATGGGCCAGACACCCCATACTCCCGTAGCACCTCCCACAGGACACCCAGAGGGACACGGTCGAATGCCTTCTCCAAGTCCACAAAACACATGTAGACTGGTTGGGCAAACTTCCATGCGCCTTCAAGTATCCTTGAGAGGATAAAGAGCTGGTCCAGTGTTCCGCGACCAGGATGAAAACCGCATTGTTCCTCCTGTATCTGAGGGTCAACTAGCGGTCGAACTCTACTTTCCAGCACCCTGGCATAGACTTTCCCAGGGAGGCTGAGGAGTGTGATTCCCCTGTAGTTGGAACACACCCTCCGGTTCCCCTTCTTAAAGATGGGGACTACCACCCTGGTCTGCCAGTCCAGGGGTACTGCCCCTGATCTCCACGCAACATTGTAGAGGCGTGTCAACCAGGACATCCCTACAACGTCCAGAGCCTTCAGGAACTCAGGGCGGACCTCATCCACACCAGGGGCTCTGCCACCAAGGAGTTGTTTAACTGCCTCAGTGACCTCGCCCCTGGAAATTGGCAGGTCATACCCCTCATGCCCAGACTCTGCTTCCTCCTCGGAAGACGTGTCAGTGGGATTAAGGAGGTCCTCGAAGTATTCCGTCCACCGCCTGACAATTTTCTCAGTCGACGTCAGCAGCGCTCCGCAAGCACTATACACAGTGCAGGTAGAGCGCCGCTTTCCCCTCCTGAGACGCCTGACGGTTTGCCAGAATTTCTTCGAGGCAGTCCGAAAGTCTTTTTCTATGGCCTCTCCAAACTCCTCCCACACCCAAGTTTTTGCTTCAGCCACTGCCCAAGCCGCTAACCAAGCCCGATAGGACTCCTTCTTCAGCCTGGTGGCTCCCTTCACCTCTGGTGTCCACCATTTGGTTCGGGGGTTACCACCACGAAGGGCACCAATCACCTTGCGGCCACAGCTCAATGCAGCAGCTTCGGCAATGGAGATGCTGAACATGGTCCATTCGGACTCAATGTCCCCAGTCTCCCTCGGAATGCTGTTGAAGCTCTGCCGGAGGTGTGCGTTGAAGATCTCGCGGACTGGGGCCTTTGCTAGGTGTTCCCAGCACACCCTCATTACGCGTTTAGGTGCACCGGGTCTGTCCAGCGTCCTCCCTCACCACCTGATCCGACTCACCACCAGGTGGTGATCAGTTGACAGCTCAGCCCCTCTCTTCACCCGAGTGTCCAGAACATATGGTCACAGGTCTGCTGATACGATTACAAAATCAATCATCGACCTGCGGCCTAGAGCGTCCTGGTGCCACGTGCACTTATGGACACTCTTAAGTTCGAACAAGGTGTTTGTTATGGCCAAAGTGTGATTTGCACAGAAGTCCAATAACAAAACACCGCTCGGGTTCAGATCATTAAGAATATATGTGTAGCTATATATATACATGTATGTGTCTGTGTGTGTAATTGTGAAGGTCTGAAAGTTATAGGAGCTTAGACTGTCACCAAAATGTGTTCACGAGTCACTTTCATATGAAAAGCACTCAAATGAAGAGACTGTGACAGGTTATAATTTCAGTGTCAGCCGAGAGAAGCTGGGGAAACTGTTTGTGGGCACCAGCTGTGTCTCGCAGTCCAGGCCAAACTCTCAGCTGGGATTTCTTTCCTTCTTTTTTTTTCTTTTTTTTCTTTTTAAACAAAGCTGACAGTAAAACATTCACAGTAACTTGAGATCAGAAGATGAAGGGAGTGGGATGGGGCGGGGGGGATGCAGAAAAACAAATCCTTCCAGCACTGCCAGTGTGTATTAAAGAGAGTGGGGTGGATTAGTTCAGGGAGGGTTTTATGAGCATCCATCCCCCACCCCTTAACAGATAACTACAGAGGAAAACAGAGAAAAGGAGCAAGGAGCTATAGAGAGAAAAACAAATTATAGAGTCAAGATAATAATAAAAGGGGAAAAGAGAAGAAATGTATTCTTATTGTTATTGAATGTCTGGCATGTCTTCAGTATTGTACAAAAGCCTCAAGCTGCCCCATTTTGAAAATGGGAAATAGATGGAAACATCTAAAGTCATACATGGAAATATAGTATATAAGACAAAAAAAAAATCGATATCTTTGGTATTACGACCTTTATTCTTCAGCACACCCCGACTCTCTCTCTCTCTTTCTTTAAGTACTCATCAGAATTGGTTCTCCACACTTCTTGAAGACATACAAACTCTTTGTTGGCTGCCTTTTGTTCTGTTCTCCATCGTGATGATGTCACACTGCTTCAGTAATGTTGAGATCCAGGCTCAGCGGAGGCCAATCCATGACTCATAGTGACACACCATGTGCTTTTTTCTACCCGGGTATTCTTTTACTTCATCGGTAGTATGTTTGGAATAAATTATTTTTCTGAGTTTATAGTTCTATCAGTTTTGGAGCACAGTTTTGAGCGGCTGTAGCTCAGGAGGTAGAGCGTGTCATCTACTAATCGGAAGCCTATTTATTTTATCCCTGGGTGCTCCAGTCTGGATGTCAAATGTTCTTGGGCAAGATATTATCTCCAAGTTGCTCTCCAATGCATCTACTGTGTGAATGTTAGACAAAAAATCTATTTAACATAGGGGGGGGGGGGAACTGCTTATATGAATGTATAAACCCCTTTAAGTGCTCAGGGTGAGTAGAGAAGCATTGGAACACAACAATGCAAAACCCCTAAGAACTGTACTGAAAATGATTGAAGAAGCAGTAGTATCTAAAGAAAAGCTTTGAATGCCTGGAGAACTATTGCTCAAGACCGCTTTAAAAAAAATTCAAAGAATGTCTGACTCCTTGAAAGCAGAGTATAAAGAAACAAGATGTGACCCAAGTACTGCACATTGTGGGGGAAAAAACAAAATCATCAAAGGTGGTTTTAACATTTGCTTATGTGCATAAGTGGTGGTAGACATTAAGCCCACCAGCTGTAAGCCTACATTTGACCCCTCCAATACTCAGATCCACTTTCCAACCAGCAGAAGCTCTTGAGTATTTAATGGCTAGCATAATTGTTAAAAACACAAATTAGATTAAAAAAAAATAGAAGATTACATTTTTTGTTTTGAATGCACGCATGCTCTAACCATCACTAACATCAACCAAAACAAAGGGGGATTTCCTGTTTTTCCAGAGCCCACTCCTCCCAGAATAGCACTGCATGGCAGAGCGGCTGTTATCGCTGTTATCAGAGCCAGCTTTATAATGGTTTGTGTGGCAAGGAAACTTTGCGCATTGTTTTCTTTCAGGCTTCCTTTCAGATTCAGATTCAGGGGTGAAGTGGTTTAAGAGGGGGCCTTGTACTTACTTCCTGATATCACCGCCGTTCTCCCCCTGCCCTCGCCTGCCTCATTAAGACGCTGTATCTCCATTTTCAGCTAGTGTTACACACACCGCGCCTGCAACCTTATCTTTAGTGGCCCGGGCATGTGGAGGAGGGTGTATTGTACAAACATGCAGCCTCCAGACACACACCAACAACACAATCTCATCAACTCTTTGACTGCTGCAGCCGCATGTGCACAACAATTTTTGCTGAAGAGCCTCTAAACTCCTGATAAACACTTGAGATGTGTCAGATGTTATTAATAGCAGAATGCACAAACTAACATGCGCCTTGTGCACACGCATGCCATAACTTAGTAGCAATCCTGTGCACTCGTATACGCAACACCATGCACACACGAGACACGTTCACACATCAGTTACACCCATATCTGTGTCACTCCCCTGAGCGTGCCACTTCTCATATCCACCATCACTGATGGTTTGGTATGCAGAAGTATCACAGTCTCATAACGGGCAGCTTTACACAGCAGCTGCAGCTCTGCTTATGTGCATGCTGCTGGCATGCCTCGCTTCATAAGTAAACCCTCGCTCTGAGCATTCGTGGCATGGCATGCTACCCGATCTGAGCAAGAGTCATTGTGCACTTGTGCAAGACTCAAGGCAAGCTTCAGCTGAGGTCAAAAAGTCACCGGTTTTAACAGCAAGGTCATAACTTTCAGATGTAGGGCAGGATGGTGCTGCAGCTTCATTCCTTCATCCCTGGTGGAGAAGCCTCACTTGCTCTGGAGAGTTTGCTCAGTGCCATCTTTATTCTTGCGGGACAATAGATGCTCTGTTCTCGGCTCTGATTGCGTCAGGTTACCGTTTGTTTTGCTACTCTATCTGCTTTCTAGTTGAGTAGACTGACATGAAATTGTAGCATGGAGCCCTGTTATGAAGCCACATGAATGGCAGTTTGTCATCATCTTGGGGTTTTTTATGTTTGTTTCTTGGCCAAATGTGACAACTCAGGATAGAAACCACACACTTATCTACTACTGTCAGCCACAATAATTCATACCATGATTGATTTACAGAAAGACTCGAAATGAGTAATAAATGAGGCCATGGGAACTGAGGTTACAGTTTCCAGATAATAGAGGTTATTTTTTAACATCAAGGTTATGCCAGTTTAACACTTTTTAACCAATTTTAATATTGTCCCATTCAGACCGTTGTGGGTGAAAGCATGAGTCAGACTGCCCAGCTATCATTTGGATGTTGTCTGCTGATGGCATGGCTACATTTCTACAACACAGGCAATGCAGAGAAACACCAGAAAGACATGAAATCATAACTTATGGAAAGTTAAGCATGACCTCATCCTTTTGCGGTGTTCAGCTAGTCAAAGACTTTATAACACTTGACTCAAGGTTATGATGGCAGGGCGGGGATGACCTTGAATGCACTACATAGTGAAAGATGTGCACCTGTCTCGCTAACTGTCGGGGCCAACTGTCGTGGACAGACGGTCGTGGGAAAACTCGGGGTGTGCAATGCTGTGATGTTTTGTTAGTCTGCGTCAGCTGAGCGAAGAGGTGCTTTGCCAGCTGTGGGTTATGGGCTGAATTTGCAGTAGAGCCCATCTCACGAGCTATAAAGCGGCGTAGCTTTGCGTGTCAGAGACTAGCCAGGACTGCGTTTTAATAGAATTCGTTTAACCTAACCTGGGTTCACATTTACACACAGAGATATCTGTGAAGAAGAGGAACATGTCTTGAGTGCCGTCATGCCTGTCACCTTTTTAAAGATAAAAAAGAGGAAAAACAAAAAGCTTATCTAGGTTTGTATGAATGCAGAAACAACACAACTGTATGAAAAAAAAGTTCCTGTAGCTTTTAAACCCTTCAAAAGAAATTAAACTATAAATGATGGTAAATAATAATAAATGAAGTCATGCAGAAACTATAAACAGCTGTACATTGTTGGGCTTATATATGCGTTATTTGGTATTATTATGTGGTCCATGAGAGAACAGCTGAAATGCTTTGGCATAGCATGTCTCACACATCACCCACACTGTCTGATTGTGGACGGGTTTCACTTTGACTGCATGTGATGACCCACCCTCTTCAAGTGAATTCTGCACATCTCATTTTAAGAACTCCAGGAAATGTTTAGAGGCATCATGTGCCCCGCAGCACAATGCAATACACAATATGACTGATATCTCTGTTGCTCTAAAAGTGTCTCATTGTGAGATCACTCAGCAAGTTTACATGATTTATTTATACTAGTTACTTTATTTCCTTCAACAGATTGTGTTAGTACAGAGCAGCCTAGTTGGTAAGCCCCCTTACTGTTAATTCACGTGTCAGTTTTCCATTTAATTTAAATTCCCCTCCTCCTTGGAAATCCACAAATGATATAAAAACAACCAAATGGTGCTAACTTTCAAATGTGGCACTTTAAGTGGACACTGCCTAGTATTGATACGACTGAAATGAATGGAGTATGTTTGCACCATTTTGCATGTTACTTTCTGTTTCAAACATGTCATGACACCAATAAAGACATCCTGTTACATGATAACATTTTCCGTTTTTATGTACAAAAAATGTTAAGGAATTGTGTCTCTTATATGTCATCCTGAGTCTGTGCCCCTGTGTTTTGACTTCTACATTTAAAGTTCTCTCTAGTTCTTGTCTTCAACATGTTCTCACTCCCAAAGCTTAACGTTTTACGCTAGGTGACAAATCGTCAACATATTTCGCTTCCGGGCAGCCAACACGTCCCTAAATGACGAGATTGGAAAAACCGTTTGGAATCAACCTTGTTTTATTTTCCGTGATATTACAGTTTTTCTCAGTCGCTTTGGTGCGTTCCTCAGAACACCATTAACATTTGCACAGCAGTTAGTGCTTTTCCCAAAACAATTAGTGCAAACTGCAAAACCTAGTGGATAGCCTGCAAAAGCACGTCACATGCATAGAATTGATTATCCATACCTCAAAAGCAAGTATCCATGTCAATGAAACTGTCAGTGCCATCAAAATGAAAAGTCTTGACACCATCTTTATGAACAAGATAGTCAAATGGCATTGTCATGTTTCCACTATGACAGTTTATAATTTCAGTGTTTCCCATTGCAAAAACAATTGGTGACACCTGAAAATGCTGACGACAGCACTATGGCCTACCTGTACAGCCATCTGAAATGTGCAGTAAAGTCACTGTAGATGTTATGGGAGTCTTGGGAGTAACTGAGACACTGAATACGTACGTTTCACATTTCCATTGTGTAGAAGTGTTTGTAATCCTACAGAATTGTGCAAAAGAAAAATATGCTACAGTCACTTGTTCACTGTAGAATACATGTAAACATAAAATCACCAATTTAGTAGAGCTGTACACTAATGTGAACAATAAACAGCACATGTAACAGTACAGTAAATCATTCTGGTACATCCAGACGTTCCTGTCTGTCTGGCCACATATTTTCATCTACATCACAACAGATGTTATCCCTCGCAATGCAGCGAGAAAAGTATCTCCTGGAGTGGCGAATCCATCCTCTGCAGGACCCTGCTGTGATGTCGTCACATGCTGCATCCATGGCTGCTAGCAGGGCCATTTGCTCATGTGGATGCCGGTCATAAACTTTCCACCTCCGGGCAGAGAAAAACTCCTCTATTGGATTAAGGAATGGGGAATATGGAGGGAGATATTCAACCAGAATTCTGTCATGTGCTGCAAACCACTCTCTGACCTGATGGGAGTGGTGAAAACGGACATTATCCCAGACAACAACATACTTGCTGAGTTGGCCTCCACCTCTCTCATTCTCAGGGACTAGGTCCCTGTAAAGAGTGTCTAAAAATGTCAGGAGATGTTGGGTATTGTATGGACCAAGAAGGGGGATATGGGTGAGGACGCCGTTGTCTGAGATGGCTGCACACATGGTAATATTCCCTCCGCGCTGACCAGGGACTTCAGTGGTTGCCCTCTGTCCAATGCGATTTTTTCCACGCCTTCTGCCTTTGGCCAGATTGAAACCTGCCTCATCAACATATATGAATGTGTGCAGTGTTTCCCTGGCTTCCAGCTCCAGTACACGCTTTAGAGAGAGACAGAAATGCAATGTCACAATATGCCTGTGTACAGTAACAAACAGTAATGCATGCATTTGGTAAAACACATTGTAGAGTATGTGCTGTGGAATTGCAAGTGTACTGCATGAAACTACGAAGTACTGTAAAACAGTTTGCAGTGCAGAACATAGAAGACCAGCTTTACCTGCACATACTGGTGACGGATCTCCTTCACCCTGTCACTGTTTCGTTCAAATGGCACTTTATACAATTGCTTCTGTCAATTGTTGAAATTGAAACAGATTCAATATTGCCAAATACCATGTAATTCTCTATGACAGTGCTTTGTATTTCTCTCAGCTTTATTGCATTGTTTGCAATGACCATTGCACAAATGGCTTCTTCTTGCTGTGGGGTAAAAAGGGGCCCTCTTCCGCCTCCGTGAGGTTGTCTTACAATCCTATGTGGTGCAGAGTGAACTTTTTGTGAAATTGCAAATACAGTACAGTAACATGTGATGTGTCTGAGATGGCACAGTACAGTACAGTGTATTACTGTTTGCATACCTGTTTTCCCTACGGAATGTTTGAATGATTGAAATGACAGTAGTTCTTCCAATATTGGGTTGCACCCTTCGACCAGCCTCCTCCATGGTGAGGCCGTGATTGACAACATGGTCCACAATTGTAGCCCTTATTTCATTAGGAATCCGCCTATATCTGCCTCTTCTCCCTCTTCCCCTTCCCCTTCCTCCCCGCATCCGCATGTCTCCCCTCGGAGACATTTGCAGGAAAAATGATACAGAAAGGTATAGGATTTGCTTGACAGATGGCCAATATTTGGCATGTGATAACTAGTTCAACAATTTTGTGTGTGATGACTCAAGCAATGGATGTTTGACTATTAGTTTTATTGGGAACGACTATTCAGCATCCATATGATTACTTGACTGACATGACATAAGCAAATGGAAATGTCAGAAAGCAGCAGGGAAATGTATGGAAGCAACTGATTCATGTCCAAAATCATTTGCAGTTTGTTCAGAGAGAGGAGAAATTGCTACTATGATGTGCACAAATGACTGAGTGTTGTGGAGGTTGAACTAATAGTTATGAGAATTTCAATTCTGATCTGAGAAACGCACCAAAGCGACTGAGAAAAACTGTATTCTCTGGTTTTCTTAGTTTTAGTTTCACCATCTTTTACACCTTTGTTTATGGTTATTGTCTGTTATTTCATTCCTGGGGTTTCAGTTTATTCTTTTCTCCCCTCTGTTAAATCCTTGGTGTTGTTATTCCCTGTTTTATTTTGTAAGTCTGTCTTGTGTTCAAGGCATAGTTTTGCCTCATCTGTCATTGATTATTTTGATTAGGATAGATAGATAGATAGATAGATAGATAGATAGATAGATAGATAGATAGATAGATAGATAGATAGATAGATAGATAGATAGATAGATAGATAGATAGATAGATAGATAGATAGATAGATAGATAGATAGATAGATAGATAGATAGATAGATAGATAGATAGATAGATAGATAGATAGATAGATAGATAGATAGATAGTAAAAAGTAAAAAATAAAGTAAGAATATTAAAAAAAGTACAAAGGGAGGCAGAGCCTTCAGCTTTCAGACTTCTCTTCTGGGGAATCAGCTCACAGTTCGGAATCGGGAGACAGAAATAATCTTCTTTTAAGATTGGGTTTAACACTTCTTCTTTTGGATAAAGTATATAGTTAGGGCTGCATCGTGTGATCCTGAATCCGCCCTTACTTATACCGGTAATAGGCTTAGGCTGCTTAGGCAGGTATAAACACTCTCTGCATGTTTATACACCACTAGCATTATTAATGTCGCCTCTCTCTCCTATAGTTTGCCCTCTCTTTCCTTTCCAGTCACCCCCACCCAATCACAGTAAATGGTTAACCCCTCCCACTAGTTCTGTTGGAAGTTTCTTCCTATTAAAAGGCAGTTTTTCCTTCCTTCCATAGCAAGAGTGTGATAGATAAGGGGTCATAAGAGGTCATCTAATTGTTGGGGTTTCTTTCTAATAATGTAGTTTAAACTTGCCACAGTTTAAACTTGCTAATATCTGCAGCATATATGAAAACAGGATGCACACCTTTTAATTCAAACTGTCAACTGGCAAAACTGTTTGTGATCACACTCCCACCTATGTCCATGTAATCCCTCGGTGCTGGGGGAAAGAAAATGTTTTTCCTTTTTGTTCTATCACGAGTATTCATAAATCAGGATGAGTCAAGAAGTCAGCTTTGGAAGGAAAAGGGTGAAAATCTAAATCTAAATGGATTCATAAACAGCTTTCTGCAAAGCTCTGAACCAAACCAAGGAATAACACAGAATTTAAACCACAGGTTATGACTCTGAAGTAACTGTAGATTTTTCTGACAGCATCTCTTAATTGGTCAGAGTGCTGTGCCAAGTTGCTATGTGAGAATGAAGTTGTAAAGCGGTGCCAGCAGAATAGCCAGGCCACAAGAGGAAGGAGTATTGTTCTTGGCATGGACTTTAGCGACCAAATCCAAACACCCAGATGGGCTCCAACAGGCTCCAGCAATAATACACACACTGAGGGAGAATGGAGGTCACCTCAGGATATGCACACAATAAATCAATTGTGACTGGCTGTCTCTTTTCAAAGACAATTCACTGCTAGCAGACCTTATCTACCTCAGCACACTGAGAAGAACTACTCTGCGAACAATTAGCCTCAAACAACAGAGACCAGGTCCTCAAAAAACAGCATAAGTGGAAATTTAAAAGCACACAGTGAGCTGAATGTGTTGATGAGAGGAGCTGAGATACAGTCACTGTTACCCTCTTAAGCTTGGCATCAGCGCCTCTCGCCAGCTCTGTTCTGTTTGCTTTGAAAGATACGTGCTATTAAAGGGAACTGCTCCATTAAAGAGTCTTTACAAAAGAGGAAAGCAAAAAAAAAAAGCTGCAGCTTCAGCTCATTGATGGTTGATTTGTTTATTCTGTGCAGAGGATTAAATAATTTGAGCTTATTTAACATGCAGATCTAAATGCTCCCTCTAAAAACTGCAGCAACAAAAAAAAAATCTGTCATTTGCTGGTACAAGATTGTGCGAACTCGAACAGGGTGCTCTTTCAGTCACTTGGATGTCAAACTGTTGTCATATTTACAGTATCTCTTTGTGGTACTAATGTCTAGACAAATGAACAGAAGCAGACATTCACATAAATTCAAATCGAAAAAAAAGTATGCTTGTGGAAACCACACATAAGAAAGGTGCAAACTCAGTAGAAATGTGCCACCCACAGAACATCACACATCTATCCACAAGACATTCTCAGCTGCAGGTTTTGCACGCAAACGAGCTCATCCAAAACCATCTCCCTGTACATGTGTGTACTGAAAGTGTTTACGATGAATACAGTACTTCTGCTCTGTCACGGAAACCTCTCTCTCTTTCTCTCTCTCTCTTCCTCTGTCCACAGCTTTTTCACTCAGGAAAACAAAAAAGAAAAAAAAAAAACCACAGCAGCCATAGCGACAGAGAGCAAAGGAAGACCTGGCCCGGGCCTGTCACCTTTACGGCATCCTGATTGGTCGAGGCCCGCTGTGTGTGCTTTGTTGCCGTGCGGACGGCAAAGCAGACAGTTCTTTGAGCGTTGCTGTGGACGCAGAGCTATCTCAGCAGTCCTGTCAGGGTGAATTTGCACAGCAGGCTCAAGGTTGATTCTTTTTTTCTTTTTTTTTCCACTGTGACACATTTTGTGACCAGATAAAAGGAAAGTGGGTGCTTTATAGTTTAACTATAACTTCAGTAACAGGGACAGAAAATCTGCTGTCTTATTGATAGTTTATTGATACATTAAACCTTTTTCAGATTCACAAGGTGACTTCAGTTTCTTCCTTTGTTTACAGCTATAGCTCAACATTACTACCTACAGTTTGCCAGAAGATGTGCAGCTAATGCATTCAAATAAGACATTAAAGGTAACACATAGAATGTTTAGTAGTGAGAGTTTTCAGCCCTGGAATAAAGTCCAAATCAAGGTTCACATGTTTGTTAGACTTCACACTGAGATTATACAAGAAAACTAAGGATCTTTACATGACATACCCATGTCCTGTCACAGTGTTGCTTCGGCACTTCAAGCAAAACCTTTTATTGTAACCCAAAGCTTTTTTTTATCAGTCATTACTGAAGGAATTAAATTGTTCCTATTAAAAGCTACCAAATCATTCATTCATGTCCTTTTCTAGAATAGGTAGGTAAAGATAGAGCTGCCAGATAAAGAGGAAGAGCGTAAAAAAGACTGAAGGAGAAGGGTCGGTGTGATAGAAGAGGATGCTGGGGATAGGGTGAGAGCAAAGCAAATGATCTGCTATGTTGAGCAACTCAAGGAAAAAGAAGAAGATGTGATTATCTAGACTCAGCATGCAGAGAAAGTAGTCCGAGCAAAGTAGCTAAGGTGTTCCAGTTCCTACCTCTTTTCAACAAGCTCTTCTGGGAGGACAGCATAGTCCTATGCACCTGGAATACCTCCCTGGTGAGATTTTCAGATCCCAAATCTAATTCTTTTGTTCATGATCCAGAGCTCATAGCCTTTGGTGATGATACTGACAATGATTGACTTGTAAATTTGCTGCTTTTTCTTCACTCTGATAGACAGTTACACCAAGCAAGTCACCGCAAATGCAATTAACCTGGGACGGCATCTTTCTCCCAACTTGGAGCAGACAGCCCTCTATTTTCCCAGCAAAGAACCAGGACCTGATGTTCAACAGACCCACACTCACGCTCAGCTGCGAACCACTCTATTACATGCTGAAGGCCACAGCCAGGATGAAGGATTGGCACCACGTCTATTTCTCGATAACTATGGTAGAAAAAATAACAATAATGTTATGATTTCAATCTGGAGGAATCATTTGGAAAAATAGAACATTATTTATTTATTAAATCTTTTTGGTAATTAGACTCTGATGACCCATCATGGCAGAAAAAAATGCAAGTGGAAATTTAGCATTTAGAACAGGGCTTCCAGAGTCGAGCCACTGGTGGTGGTGAAGATGAAGATTGAGGCTTGGGAGGGGCGGAAATGGGGACAAGTAGATTGCACAAATGAGAGTCCGAAAGAAAGAATGAGAGAAGAGTGGAGGTTAATTTGATCAAAGAAGGTGAGCAAGATGATGACTGGATTAGTGTAATGACGTCTGTATTGAGTTTGACAGTGTGGGAAAGCGGAAGTGACATAGAAAACAGACTAGCAGCCGAACACCTGTGAAAGTGGGCTGGTGAGTGATTACAGATCTTCCTTATCGAGCTAACACACAAGCTTTGTTTAGTACACGAAGGTGGCAAACACGTCTGTAACCATAATAGTACAACAATGAATACTCAACTATATTGATTATTATTGATTATCACGACACCTCTAGAAGGGCCACATCAGCCAGCAAAAAGCAGTGATGTAATGCTGATGTCATCAAACTGAACATGCTCAGTCCCTCAGTTCTAGTTTGAGATCATGTCCATGGAACAGAACATGTTCTAATATTGAAACGTACAAAAAAATACTTGATTTATTATGAGCATGAGGCCACATGTCCTGCTGTGATTATACAGAGCATGAACAGAAGTTAAGACTCCAGCAGGCACAACAAAATATGATGCAAATTTTATTAACATTCTTTGGGTTTTGCTTTAGCTTTTAATCAGTAGTGGTAGTACATCTTTCTGTGTGTGATACTGGACTGTATCAGTTCCTGTCTATAAATGTCCTTTGTAGAAGTGCAAAAGTTCAGTTTTTCTTCCTTTTTTTCCTATTTACTTTCTATCCATCCATCTTTCACACTGCGATTCTCATGTTCGGGGTCACAGGTGGTGTTGACGCCAATGCAGCGAGTCATATGCTCATCCCCCTCCTGTCTTTAAACTCACTCTGAAGTTCAGCTAGGAAATAGAGCAGATGTGAATCTGCCTTTGGTGCCATTGTTAGTCATCTTACACTCGTTTGTTATTGGCCCTGTGGCATGATGTTGATAGATGAGGTTAAAATACTGTGAATAACCACTGACAGTTGTTTCCTCTGTAGGAAGGACGTATACAATGAGTTCTCTGATTGTGCTGTTCCCAGGGAGGGTCCAGATCACGGTGATGACTTCCTATGACTCCTCTGACTCACATTTTGTGTGCATCATAGATCGACTGTATGTTGATCCAACCCCCATGTGACTGAGGTGATTACATAAAAAAAGCAAGAGAAAAATCAAAATGCAACAATGTGAGTCAAAAGAGAACACACAGCTGTTCGTCTTCTTGCAAATGAACATTGTACGCTTTATTCTGGTTTTTCTTTTTAAAGAAAGGTTGAAGACGCAGGTAAAGAAAATCCTCCTAGCACATAAAAACTGGTCACATGAGTAAGTAATGAGTCATTCCACTCTGTGTTGGCAGGCAAAACCACACACAATGAGAACTGAGTGGGCAACCTGAGGGCAATATCAAACAACACCTCTCCCTTTTACCTTTCTTATCCACAACCATAATTACATGAGCCCTGAGAAAGAAGTTAATCTAATTTCAACAAGAGAAATATCTAAAAAATGTTTGTGCACTTTTATGTGACACAAAGGGCACATTTTGGTATTTTTGAAAAGAACTGCAATGCATAATACTCTTCATATCCAGTATGAAGAATACACTTATAATTGTGTGTTTGTGTCTGCATGCACAGACATGTTTCATACAGCTGAGCTGTGTGTGCTCTGTAATTACCTGCTAATGTGTCACAGAGTGAGACAAAGCAGTGACCCCTGAAGGTTGTTAAAGTCCCCAGAGAATAGCCTAAGGCTTTCTCACGCTTCATTCAAGATAACTTTCAACTCACATCTGTCACAAAGAGTATAATGGCTACATACACAAGGTTACGCAGACACACAATTTAATACTCTGCATTAAGACTAAACCTAAAGGTATAGCATCACAACTTTTCTGATGCCATTACTGACGCTTTAATAGATATATGACTACATGTACAAGGGACATGTTCAAATTTTGCATTTCATCCACTTACCACAGTGCCTGGCAAAAAATGGTCACAAACTCAATTGCACACATTTAGTTGGACTGTCTTTACCTTTGATGATAGATAAATTTCCTGTGCCATCATTTACTTCTGCCTAAGATCTTGTATTGATGATGGGAATGTCTGACCACTGTGTAAAGTCTTCTTCAGGACAATGGAGTTAAGGCCTGATAGCCAGTCCCTGTGTGCAAATGTTGTGCCATGCTTTTATGAACCATTCTTTCACAAGTTGAGTCTGGTGAATCCTGGCTTTGTCATGCTGGAAGATTAGGATTAGGATTCAACTTTATTGTCATTACACATGTATAAATACAGGATAACAAAATACAGTTTGCATCTAATCAGAAGATCAAGAGCAATAAGTGCAATAGGAGCAGATTATATACAGATAAGGGTAGCAAAAAAGGTAGGGATAGTTATGAACAGATTATGTACAAATAAGTTAAGTATACAGATGTTTATATTGCTATACAGAGACCAAATATACAGATGAACTACAGACAAATGTGCAGATGCACTGTGGTATACATATGTACAGATATATAGATGAACTGTACAGCATACAGATGCTCTATATTGCTAGATGGGCAGATATACAGATGTGCTATGAATAAAAATACAGGTGTGCTACATATATACAGATGTTAAATGCTTAGTATTTAGGTATAAACAGAAAGCTGACAGCACAAAGCAAAGATGCAAACCAGCACAAAGAGACTTCAAAAGCGATCGCTGCAGTGATTCTACTTTAGAAACATGAACAGGTAGAAAAGAAGGCTTCAACCTGACTGCACATCCATTTGTTACTGTACTGTAGCTCAGGTGGCAGAGCAGGTCAGCCACTAATCAGAAGGTCGGTCAGGTTTGATCCCAGGCTGCCTCCTGGCTGCATGCCAAATATCCTTGGGCAAGATACTAACCCCATGTTTGCCTACTGGTGGTGGTCAGAGGGCCCGGTGGCGCCTGTGTCCGGAAGCCTCGCCTCTGTCAGTGCGCCCCAGGGCAGCTGTGGCTACAATGTAGCTTGCTATCGCCAGTGTGTGAATGTGTGTGGGAATGGGTGAATGACTGAATGTAGTGTAAAGCGCTTTGGGGTCCTATGGACTAGTAAAGCGCTATACAAATGCATTTACCATTTACCTGTTGAAGTCCAGAGTCTGGCTGCTGGGTTGGGGTCAGACAACACTTAGCTTTAACAATACTCTGGGTTCTTGGCAAGCTCAGCATTAACATGCTGTCTGTGCAGATGCTTGCAAAGACACGAATACTTCTTGTAACAGTATAATACGGTTGTTGCTGTTTCTGTCAATGCCAAGGACAGTGGAAGTGGTGGTTTAGTATATAGGAAGTGGTGGAATTATCATACAATCCTCACAAATGATGTATGTAAATCAAATAGCCAATGACCTCATAAGCTTAAAGACCTTTCTGACAATAGATAAACTTTGTTTATTGGCCTCAACCCTGAAGTTAATGAGTTTCAGACTGAAACTGTGCATCATGTAATATGTTCAGTGTGAAAAAACTGAACTGAGGGCAACAACAATCTTTAACACAGGATTTTACCACATTACAACTACCAGCCATAAAATAGTTTTTGCTGCACAGTGACAACAACTGGCCACCGGTCCAAGGTTACTCTGCTAAATTTAGCACTAAAAGGAATTTAAGATAGAGGCATGTTAACAGTATTGATATTAACCCACATTCAAAATATCATTCAAATTTCAAATAAAAAAAAAACCTTCCAGCCCTAGTTCATAGCTGTCACATATTTGAGTATTATTAACTTTAATGAGACCTTGAATGGCATGTATGTATATTCTCGTGTAAATGTGAATACTTCTAAGAGTCAAGCCTGGTAAGAAAAAATAAGTCATGTCTTATAAAGGGTTTCTCTTTTTTGCCCTTTTGTTCCTCTGAATGTCTGGCTGGGAGATTTCCAACTTTATGACTCATAAACATTCATGGTACCACAGGCACCAAAAACAGTGATTGATGTTCCCTTTTTACAAAGAGCATCAATTGCAAATTATGACTTTAGTATATAAAAATATAATAATGTGCTTTTAATTGACTTTTCATCCAGGTACTCAGCGGTGATTTATTCTGGGAAAACTTGGAACGAGATAATGAAGGAATTCCCCTTTGAAGTCCCATGAAATCGATTAGGCAAAGACTTTGCTGGGGCTGTCCCTGGAGGCTTTTCTATCAGAGCGAAAGACCAGGATAAAGGCATGAGGACAATATTAGGGACCTATGGCCTTAGTTGTCAGCTCTTGCTGCTTAGACGAAACCCTCTGCAAAAAAAGGTTTGACATCAAAATTGGGTCAGCAAGAGCTCAAAAGTTGCATTTGCAAAGGATAATATTCACAGTTGGTTTTATGAGGACGCCCTGAGCAGCTAATAAAATATGTAATCAAAAGAGAAGGTCCAGAGCAAAGAGCAGTTACAGTGGGGCAAAAAAGTATTTAGTCAGCCACCGATTGTGCAAGTTCCCCCACTTAAAATGATGACAGAGGTCAGTAATTTGCACCAGAGGTACACTTCAACTGTGAGAGACAGAATGTGAAAAAAAATCCATGAATTCACATGGTAGGATTTGTAAAGAATTTATTCATCAATCAGGGTGGAAAATAAGTATTTGGTCACCTCAAACAAGGAAAATCTCTGGCTCTCACAGACCTGTAACGTCTTCTGTAGGAAGCTTTTCTGTCCCCCACTCGTTACCTGTATGAATGGCACCTGTTTGAACTCATCATCTGTATAAAAGACACCTGTCCACAGCCTCAAACAGTCAGACTCCAAACTCCGCCATGGCCAAGACCAAAGAGCTTTCGAAGGACACCAGGAAAAGTATTGTAGACCTGCACCAGACTGGGAAGAGTGAATCTACAATAGGCAAGCAGCTTGGTGTGAAAAAATCAACTGTGGGAGCAATCATCAGAAAATGGAAGACATACAAGACCACTGATAATCTCCCTCGATCTGGGGCTCCACGCAAGATCTCATCCCGTGGGGTCAAAATGATCATGAGAACGGTGAGCAAAGATCCCAGAACCACACGGGGGGACCTGGTGAATGACCTGCAGAGAGCTGGGACCAAAGTAACAAAGGTCACCATCAGTAACACACTACAACGGCAGGGAATCAAATCCCGCAGTGCCAGACGTGTTCCGCTGCTGAAGCCAGTGCATGTCCAGGCCCGTCTGAAGTTTGCCAGAGAGCACATGGATGATACAGCAGAGGATTGGGAGAATGTCATGTGGTCAGATGAAACCAAAGTAGAACTTTTTGGTATAAACTCAACTCGTCGTGTTTGGAGGAAGAAGAATACCGAGTTGCATCCCAAGAACACCATACCTACTGTGAAGCATGGGGGTGGAAACATCATGCTATGGGGCTGTTTTTCTGCCAAGGGGACAGGACGACTGATCCGTGTTAAGGACAGAATGAATGGGGCCATGTATCGTGAGATTTTGAGCCAAAACCTCCTTCCGTCAGTGAGAACTTTGAAGATGAAACGAGGCTGGGTCTTCCAACATGACAATGATCCAAAACACACCGCCCGGGCAACAAAGGAGTGGCTCCGTAAGAAGCATTTGAAAGTCCTGGAGTGGCCTAGCCAGTCTCCAGACCTCAACCCCATAGAAAATCTGTGGCGGGAGTTGAAAGTCCGTGTTGCTCGGCGACAGCCCCAAAACATCACTGCTCTCGAGAAGATCTGCATGGAGGAATGGGCCAAAATACCAGCCACTGTGTGTGCAAACCTGGTAAAGACCTATAGTAAACGTTTGACCTCTGTTATTGCCAACAAAGGTTATGTTACAAAGTATTGAGTTGTATTTTTGTTATTGACCAAATACTTATTTTCCACCCTAATTTACGAATAAATTCTTTACAGATCCTACCATGTGGATTCATGGATTTTTTTTTCACAGTCTGTCTCTCACAGTTGAAGTGTACCTCTGGTGCAAATTACTGACCTCTGTCATCATTTTAGGTGGGGGAACTTGCACAATTGGTGGCTGACTAAATACTTTTTTGCCCCACTGTATTCTGTGATTAGAAGTTATTTAAAGCCCAGACGGATTTGATGTTGTGTCCATTAATTTGCCTGCATAAAAAATGACTTTCCTGTGAAATTAGATTTTGGGCTGTTCAAAACAAACTATTTAAATAATCACCCATTATCACTGCCATGTTTGAAGCCTGACGTTCATCAGGAAGCCAGGCTCAATTAGAATTATTAACTGAACTCTCCCTATTTTGTCTATTAGGCAATGTGGAAAAAGCACAGAGTTAAATTACTATTTAGCACTACCCACAAAGTCTAGTTTAAGTATCTAGCTTCTCATTGTAAGCCTCTCCATCAGGTGCCATGCTAGAGATCTTTATTCATGCAGTGAAATTTACACAAAGGTAATTAATCTCGAAACCTAAGGTTATTCCCCATTCACGACAGACTAGATACATAATTATTGCTACAGGCTTTTTAGGTCTACAAGGGCAATGAATGCACTGAAAGACAGGATTAAATAAAAGACTGAACATTTGTATTTAATCTTTTTGAACCCTCTAGGTTCATCTTCTCTTCTCAGCTGCTCTTGTGAGAAAAGCATTTAACAAAAAAGGCTTTCATCTGTATTTTGTTAGAACATTTAGTGAAAAATTGGATTTTTAGATCACAAATTTAAGCAATTGCTTTCATCTATATTTCTCATGACAAAGGTCAGGGTAGGAACTCAGGGGTGGGGCAGGTGTGGAGCAGTGCTGATGAGGGTGCTGATAGATGAGGCTGACAGCACCAGGGCGCAGTTCAAGCCTCGAGGCCATGACCACAGAAATGGCCATTTTAAAGAGATTTGTTGCTGGGACAGTCCTCGAGATCTGTGGGATTACTTTATCAGCTCAAATCCATCAGCCAGACATTAAGATACTGAAAAGCCCAGGTGTCTTGTAAGTGCTGTTTGGATAAAGATAACTGCTTAAAAGACAGCTGTTGTAACACAACGAGTGCACAGGCATGTGGTATTATTGTGAGCCAGCAACTGATCTTAAACAGCATCCTACCCTGTGGATCAGACTCTGTTTGCTCGTGAACAAGTCTGACATAAGGCAGCTGCTATTAAACCACTGCTGTGAGGCTTATTGGCTATGAATATGAATATTAAACTCAGGTTTCTCTTCAAACGCTTCCTTTCCCCAGTTCTTTGTCTGTGTGATGCACCCATACAGATCATGCATGAAGCTTAACTCCTGTCATTCAAATGTGACACCAAGACTTCATAGCAAGTTATTCAAAAACCAGTGAGTGACTTCACGGTGGCAAAGTACTTTTATTTTAACTTTTTCCATCCCACTGTTGCCAAGTGCTTACTCACAATGGGTCATCCTTGGTCATGTTGGGGCTTCTCCTTAGAGTCGTAGACAAAAAGGAATGAAACCGTGAAACTTTTCTATGACACAAAACCAAAACCAACTAATTTCAGGGTCAATGTAGGAGCAGGAGTGTTATTCAGTGCCCTACTTTTAACTATGTTTATTCCCAGTGACTATTTACCATCCTTAATATGCTCTTATAAATGCTTGACAATATGCATTTTAAATATGACTCAGTGACTTATTAAAGACTCACTTTCATATTCCATTCATCCACTTTCTTTTGCTTATCCGGTTCAATCAAAGCTATGAACGCCTTGGAGAAACAGGCAACCATTTACTCTTGCGGTCATTCTACAATTGCCAGTTAATCTAACCGTGCAAACCAGAGTGACTACACCTATGCAAGCACAGGGAGAACATGCAAACTCCAAACAGACATGCTCCACCTGAATGGCAGATTTGAACCTACTTTATGCTTTGGCTCAGCAGTGCAAGCTTTTCTATAGTCTTTAAAGACACATACATAATTTCACTCTGTAGTTAATTAGGCTGTTAGGTCATCAGCCTGCATGCAAAGCAAACAGGTTTTTATAGGATAAACCTATGAAAAGCTTTTAAGGCTAATGCACTGAGAGCTGTTTGGGAAGTGTGAAGAAACTTTCTAATGCATTCAAAGTGAGTGACTCACAGAGAGAAACTTCCCACCAGCCGATCTGTCTAAATGAATGTTTCCCGTTGCAAGTCTTCCATGTGGATGTAGGTAAATATCCAAGTAATGAAGTATTCACTAATATTTATTTTAAGGAAAACTATAAACTTGTTAATCAATGCATCAGAGAGGAAAAACTGCATTCATAGTCGTTAGTCTTTTCCAAATCAGAGACAAAGGTCAAATTGAACGCGCAGCCAGCCAAGAGACCACATACCCGCAACCATAAATGAAAAATAATTATCTGTCCTGCAGCATAATAGCATCTCCAAATATAATCAAAGGCACTGTGTTAATTATTGTAATATTTGCAGTGAATAATATGTCTGAACTCTGCAGGGTGTCTCCTTGTGAAACTTCTCTTCCTCCTTTGGTCCACTGATGAAAAGCACAGCTCGGCTTCCTGCTATTGCTCTAATTAAAGTCAAACAGGAACACAGCGTGGTCCACCACATAATCAGTCACCCCGCCCTTCACTGAGATTCAATTTCACAATAACTTGTATTATCTCCCTTATTCTGTCTTTATAGGACGATTATAATTAGAATAGCCTGCACCAAATGTGCTTTATGATGCAGGAGAGGTGGGAGAAGATTTGTTTTAAAAAGCCAAAGGAAACCTTAGGCACAGTATTAGCTTTAAAAAAAATCCTTATAGCTACACTCAGTGGTGATTTTACTGGACTACATATTCTTAAGTGTCATTTTAGACCCCTATTTTGTGTGGTTCTTTAAAATATTAAGAACCTCAGCACCTAATGTCAGCCCTCTCGGGGATTTAGCGTCTTTGCAAACAAAGAGATTTCACATATGCCGTCTATTCAAACGGGAAAATGCACTCGTTGAAGCCAACCAGCTGCAAATCAAATGAGCTGAGGTTGTTACACGACTCGATGAGGCGTGCCAAGCTGTGAAGCTTTTTAACAGGCTTCACTGCAAACTGAACCTCTCACTACCACTGATCCAACACATTCTCAACAAATGCTCTTGTAATTACACGCATGTCATGCATGCAGTCTTGTGAAAAAAAAAACAAGGTTAAAACATGTCCCAGTGGTAAAGACAAATCATATTGAAAGTGAATGCAACATTTCAGAGGTGATCATCTGTGCCTGAATCTTCAGCATGCACACTATTAGATAGTTTTATGATGCAGTTAATCTCCTTTTTAAAATATAATGACAAAGTTAAATCAGAAAAGAAACGTTCTTCCCCCTAACTAAAGGAATGACAGCAATGCAATGCAAAGATCCAAATAGACAGAGCAAAAAAGAACTGAGAAAACCACATGGTTGACTATTTAACATCTCGGTTAGAGATGTTAAACTTGTTGTGATTATTTTTGCATTGCCAACCATTTCGTGCTGCTGTCATGGCTCAAATTACGTTTCATTTCAATAATTGTGTGACTGTATCTTTGGTAGGCAGGAGTACAAATGGGTGGTGGTGTCTCATTTAAATTTATACTTAAAATTACCAGAATGAACACATCAGTGCATTTCCATGTAAACATGTCAGGTGGAGCTAATATTATCTTTTTATTGACTGTACCTGTAAACCATTAAATTTGTATGTGACAGGCACGATTGTGATATTCACTTCCTGTTGTGTATTCAGTAGTGCTTTCTCTTTATGTAAATACGGGCGATTGTGGCTCAAGAGTTAGGAGTTCGCCTTGTAATCGGAAGGTTGCCGCTTCGAGCCCCGGCTTGGACAGTCTCGGTCGTTGTGTCCTTGGGCAAGATACTTCACCTGTTGCCTACTGGTGGTGGTCAGAGGGCCAGGTGGCGCCAGTGTCCAGCAGCCTCGCCTCTGTCAGTGCGCCCCAGGGTGGCTGTGGCTACAATGTAGCTTGCCATCACCAGTGTGTGAATGTGTGTGAATGGGTGGATGACTGGATATGTAAAGTGCTTTGGGGTCCTTAGGGACTAGTAAAGCGCTATATAAATACAGGCCATTTACCATTTTATTTAAATATTTCCTACGCTTTGATGATATTTTAAACATTGCATTTCATTCTATTATTTTTCAGCTACATTCAGCTCTCAGCTTGTCCCTTCATTCATCTATCACTTTCTGATGACTTGAGGCATGAGGCAGTTTTATTACACAAAGAACCACTTAGATTCACGGCAGACGTGTTCGTCTCTGTGGTTTTACAAAACACAAACTGTGCAGTTTAATTTAGAACCATGAACGTCACCATATGCTGCATTTCCTCCCTTCAGGTGCTCTGCTAGGTCACTACAGTCACAATCAGTTAATGCTTGTTTGTTGGTCTTTCTGAATTCATTTCTTTTTTGAAATTTAATAACTAAAAGGTTGCTCTTATAGTTGGAAAACACATGGCTGATCCCCCCAGCTATTTAATAATATTTGCATAACTATATTTTACACACCTTGGGTATAAAGGCCTTAGTTTCAGCCTTCCAAAGACTTTCCAGGACTTTGCAGGTTCTTTCAGGTATTTTCTGATAAAGTCTAATCTAGCCTACATGTTCCTCAGTATAACCAGTGTTTTGCACCTTCTTATAGCCTCCCTGTATATTTTGACCGTAATGCAATTACCTCCTCAACAGTGTTCTTGGTCCGGGCACCCAACATGTCCCTATATCACGAGATCGGAAAAACGAGGAACCATGAGAACCGTTTGGAATGAATCTACACATGTACGTTCGTTTTACTTAAATTGCTTTGGAAAACGCTATCTAACGTCATTAAAGTGCTGGTTAAGGTTAGGGATAAGGTTATGGTTAGAGCTGGAATACATGGCTGGAACGTGTATTACCACGGGAGCGTCATTCTACTGGATTTCATTCATAACCCGCCGCGTAGCATAATAACGCGGAAGGTCACCTATCGCGTTCCTCAGGAACGCCTTGAGCCTTGACAAATCGTCAGTATATTACGCCTCGGGAGTGAGAACGGGCTGTCTTGGTTGGATATTTAAGTTGTTTTTCTTAACCATGGAATTCTGTCATCACTTTAGCTGTCTTCTGTGGTTTTTCAGGCTTTTTGATATTGCTGCGCAGACTATAGATTGGGACGCTCCTAAAGTTTTTCTTTCTCCATGATATTTTTTGTTTCCAGCCTAATTATGGCCTCTCAATTATAGTGCTTATATTTAATGCAATACGTTTGTTAAACCTATTGAGTTGAAGGCAAAAGTATGCACTTCAGTCTTGATTTTGCTCTTAACTTTACACTGAAAAGGTCAAAGGTCAACTTTACTATGACATCAGTCTGGACAGATATATGTATAAAGCGCAAAAGGATAGAACTGTGATGGGGCAATTTTCTAGTTTTAAACATGTGCTTGCATCTTCTGCAGGTAAAACTGTTGATGTTGAGGTTTACAGTTCTTCTTCTACAGTTGTTGGTGTAACACATTTTACTAGACCTGCAGCATCAACACGAAGAGAACAGAAAACCAAAACCATAGATGAATCCTGTGGGGACATGAGTCAAATTAGAATCTAAATGTAATGCTTGGTAGCTTCATAAATAATGAGATCAGCTCAGCATTTCAGGGAATACATATTTGCTTTCTTGCCTAAAGGTAAAAGGGCTGATTCAAAATTCACACAACCAACTTATAAAAAATAGCACATTTCATCCATTCAGTCATTTTAGATTTTTGTAAGCATTACACATGGGGGGGGGGCTTTACACGCACTGGTGTGCCAAGCTGTGTCTAGTTTTCTAATCAAAACTAAGCTAACTGGCTGCTTGCTGCTGTTTCAGTTTGCACTCAAGCGTAAGGGTGATATCACTCTTTGCATCAGAGTCTTTGCAAGAATATAAATGCATCATGCAGAATATGAGCTTATTTGCTTTTACTATTAGTCAGCCGATTGAACCCATGCTCACATGCATGTATTTCTACTTGCATGTGAGTGCATGCCACGGCTACAGCAGCCCAGAGTTCACAAAGTTCTTTAAACTAAAGTTTGGTCAGGAGAACACTTTCTAGGGTGCATCATTCTCCAAGTTCAACACAAAGTCAAGTCTTTGACCCGCTCTCTTACACAACATAAAGATGGATATTAGAAAATGTTTCCAGCTGCGTAACCCTGACTCATCCAGGCGTCAGTGACCCGCCAACTGCCTAAGCTGAACCTCCTGCAGCTTTGGCAGCAGTGATTAGAGCAGCTGTAAATATTAATGGGTTTGTTTCCTTGCCAGAGTGGTTGAGTGAAGGCTTCACCGTTGAATTTTTGTGAATCAAAAAATGGATTAACTGTTAAAACATCTGTGCGTACTCTTATTGTCATGGTCCTGGGCCATGTGGGCCCAGTATTCTTAGTTTTCATGTATTTTTGTATTTTGTTCTTTATTTAGGCCATGCTTCCTGGGTTGATCTGTTACGTTGTTCCTTATGTGTTTTCCCTTCGTGACTCTCACCCCCTGTGTGCCCCTCTGTGTATTTATGAGCCCTCGTCTCTCTTTGTGTTTTATTCTATGTTTTCCCCAGCCCGTTATGTCTGCGTTCTCCCCGTGCTCTCTCCCCTCCTGTTTGAACCTCTGTGTACTTCCTGTTTTACTTTGCCCATCTCCCATCAGTGTTACGTTCACTCCTGCCGTGTCTTGTTATGATTATCAGTGTCACATGTGTTCCCCGTGTGCATCCACTTCCCCTGATCATCCCTCATGTGTATTTAGTCTCTGTGTTTCATACAGTCTGTGTCGTGTCGTCTGTGTTACCACCTCTGTGTTCCGTATTCCAAGCCATAGCTTTTCCTTAGTTTATTTCCAGTTTAGGTTTTCGTTTGAACGGTTACTCTTATGCTGCCTTCACTCTGTTTTGTTCCTTTTCATCAGCCATAATAAACGGCTCGCTTTTGTTTAAATCCACTCCTGCATCCTCGCCTGTGTTCGCACCTGGGTCCACCACACACGTTTCCGCACGGTCTGCCTCCGCAGACCCTGACACTTATGCTGTTTGTAGCAAAAGCTCTCTGGATTTGACGAGTTGCTCCAACACACAATAGAGTTTAAGGAAAGAGAGCCCGCACCGTTGCACATGTGGTTGCAAAAAAAGCTTAAACTGCAGTTTGTTTTTTTTGTTTTTCTGTCCTTGCAGCTAGCCACTAATTTCACTAGAACTCATGTGACATTAACTCTGTCTGTATCTGTCTGAGAATATATCGCTTCATCTACCCATGTGTGTGTGTGCACGCGCAGTGCAGTTGTGCACTGACACCCAGATGCCACAGCCTCATTCACACATGTGTCATCTTGTCTCGAGGAAAGGCAGTGTAGGGTTTCTGGACATTGTCAGAGCAGGTGCAATGAATTACTTCCCCTTTTTTGCTGTAACCTTCCACCTTTGGCTTTACTTTTACTCCTTTTTCAGTGTCAATTCAAGCTCTTGACTCATCTTTTCAGAGTCGCTGACAGCACTTTACTGTCAGGAAGAGCTAAGAGGTCTTGGCAGCAGTGCTATCGTCATCACCGCACTTGCGGTTTAAGAATTAGCGGAAGTTTATCAGCTGATTCATATCTGAATTGTCTTAGTTTATGATAACATTTCAGAGAAAAGGGAAGTACAATTACCTCTGTGTAGGTGTGAGAGGGAGGCCAATGACAGCCACAGAATAGCAGATTTGTGGTCACAGGCGTACTGCGTAGTGACTCGAAGCAGCTGCAGTTGGAATTAACATAGAATTTTCTCAGAAATGCTTTTCACACTCTTATCTTGTGTGGTACAACTGATTCGTTAGCAAATGTTTCATGCAGATGTATATAGGTTATACCCTGGAAATTTTAATAATATCACAAACTTAATTTAAGCAGAAGTACAAAAGATTAACATACATTTCTAAAAAAAAAAAACAAATAAAAACCTGTATGTAGTAATCATGCTATAGGTAGTGAAAAGACAAACAAGATAAGAGATGAGGGAATTCACTGCAGTTTGTTTCTCACAGTCTTTCTGCTGCTCTTGGTATGTGTGCAATTGTTATTGCTTCAACTGATAATCTTTCAAAACGTTTGCCAAGCCACATTATATAAAAGTATACTACTTTTTTATGCATGCAGCACAGACAGACAAGGACATTAACACAAGAGTGTGAAACACACATCACGCAGCAGACAGGTTATGTGTGGTGGTGCAAGACAAGAACTGTTATGGCTCTGCTGATGGATGTTATTGCGCGGCTGTTGTTACAGGGGTCACTGCGGAGGTCCTGCCTCTCCCTTGATCTAATTAAGCAACAGTGAAAGGAACAACAGTGAAATAGAGCGCCTCTTTTTTTTTTCGCATTGAGTTGAATTTGTTGCAGACGTACTCCAGGGTTTCTCCTGAGCCCATTCAAGGTTCCCTTTCATTCCCATTGAAAATGGATAGAAAAGGCTGCCCTCACACCCTCAAACTCATCTACCTCTGTTTGCCCTTGAAGATGAATGGAATCTACACTCTGTTGTGATGTGTGCGACAAACTAGTGAAGTGACTGGTGAGTATCACAGCAACTTGCTTGATTAGCATATAAATGCAAATCACCACAGGCATATTTTTATAGAAGAAACCGTAGGACAAAAGCAACAATATTAAACATGTGTGCATCAGCTTGATTAAGCCAGACTGCGTAAACAGAGCGCGCAGAAAAGAAACAGACAGTCGCGGCTGAGAGTGTGTTAGGCGCTCGTCTAGACTGCAAGCGAGATCCTTCCCGTCATTGTTGGTTGGCATTGAGGGGCTGCAAAACAGGAAGCAATCTCCGAGGGAAAACATACAGCTAAGAACATTAGAAATTCAATGAGAAATGCAGTAAACAGCGCATTTGCGGTATTTATTTTGAAACTAAATTACATTTTTACTCTTTCTGAACATGCAAAGAGGTGCTTTTAACAATGCGGGGGTTGGTAATCTTTCTTCTTTTCTTTCTTTGTTTTGCTTCACCTGCACCCGCTGCATGAAAAACACCACACATTGTCCAAGATGAAGTGCAGCCAGGAGACGGAAACAAGACTGATAAAAAAGGATCGTAACCCTATACAGTTGTGGTCAAATGTTTGCATTCATTCATCTTTGCCACGAATATCAGAATGCTTTTTAATAATTTCTTTGAACTGCCCTTTTTCCAGGGTGGAATGATTGTACAGCATCTTTAATGACTTTAAAAACCAAGAATTAAGTGTACAAGTTTGAATTTATTTATATAAATACACTGACTTAAATATTTTAATAAGTGGTGTTGAAGGTTCTGTTAACGTGACATGGCCAAGGTCTATTAACTTAGTGACGAGCTAATGAAGAGAACAGCAGCGTCACTATCTATGGGGAAGTCAGTTTTACATTATTATGAAATAAGAAGCTGCCAACTGAGAAAGAAGTCTCTGCTCGAAAGTCGACAAGCTTGACTGAAATTTGTAACTGCCCACATGGACAAGGCGAATATCTTCTAGAGAAAAGTTTTATGGTCATACCAGACAAAGATTGAGGCATTGTTGGAGGCGTAAACGGGAGGCTTTCAAACCTAAAAACACAGCATGGTGGTTGCATCACGCTCTGGGTCTGTTTGGCTGCCAGTGGTACTGAAACAGGACAATGTTCGCAAACACACATCAAAACTGAGTTTGGAATGGATAAAGCAGGGTTACACTACCAGTTCTTCCAAGAGGAGTGGTCAAATATCCAGCCAGAATTATGCGAGAAGCTTGTTGATGGCTACCAAAAGTGCATGGAAAAATGTGAGGCTGTATGTATATTTTTGACACGTGTGGATTAGAAAAAATTCTAAAAATTGTGCACCTAGTTCTTGCTTTTTAAACTCATCCACCCTGGAAAAATAACACTTCAAAGAAATCATTAAAAGACCAAAGTTTACATGACGTTCATGCCCATGATGACTCTTCATAAGCTTCTGACCACAACTGTAGGTATTTGCTTAGCTCAGTATTCAGTGTGTCAAACTGGTTGATTTTCCCTTCTCAGTGGGGTGTTTGTTCATAATGGTCTCTTGCACCATCTTGTGGATACAGATTTTTTGTTGTTGTTGTTGTTGTTGTTGGGGGAGGGTTATTTGTCTTAAGTGTTTGCCTTCACTTGAGCACACAACAAAATGTATGGCTTCTTTATCTGATCTAGCCAGACCAACCACAGATTCAAATATAATTACATTTTATTACATTATAAAAGCAAATAAGTAACGCCTGATTGTTATATTGTAAAGATTATATAAAGCAGTGGTTCCTAAACTTTTTTTTGCTAGCCCCCCCTTTGTTTAACAAGAAAATCCCCCACCCATACTTTCTTTTCAAACTCCATTGCAGTTTATTTCACACCTTAAACATTTTTGAAAACAATTAAACAAATAAAAGTAAACTGCAATAGATTACAGGTTGCAATAACATGAAATCCTACCTCTCTTACATAACAGAAAAACAAACCATCTTTATGCTGTAATTACTTTACGTGTAGTTGTTGTTGCTTTTTTACTGTAGCTGTGGGATACTGTTTGTCCGTGATTTGGACAGCCCAGCGCGTGCTCCCGACTCAGGGGAAATTCTGATGGGGATACCTACCTTGGCACCACCGTTGTGCAAGTGAAGCTAAAGGAGAGTTATCATTCATCATTCATTCATCACTTTTTCTACTCTTTGGCTTGGGAGGAAGTTGGTTTGGAAGCATATTTCACTATGCTTCATCTTCTGCTTTGCGTTTGTGTGGGAGCCCCGTCAAAAACTTGTCCATTATGCGCACAGTGTCCAAGCATTCTTTTTTTTTTTTATTCATACCGTACCCCCACTGCAATAGCTTGGGGCGTGCCCCCCACCTTAGGAACCACTGAAGTAATGTGACAAAGATTTGACCCACTCCTCAGTTTACAGTTATTATTTTTAAGGTGATCTTGCTAACTTTTTCTTAGCAAGATGACTTCAGTTTATTTTCAGTCCAGTCCTTGTACATGAATACTTTTAGAGGAGTGTTTTTGTTGTTGTTTCTTTGTCAATAAAAGTGACATTTGAACATTTTTATCATAAAAAGGCACCAACTCAAGGAAAGAACTACAAACTAGCAAGAAGCAATTTTAAATTGTACCATTAGGCACTATGCTACTAGTAGCGTATTTAAAAAACACATGATTTGTTCCAATTTCTTTAGTCGAATCTACGAAAAACGCCCTAAATAAGTCTAACAGGCATAAAATCTAATTTTTATACCTGTATTTTTGTGCATGATTTACTAAAAGCTGTTAGCTTAAAGCTTGGCGTATGGTGTGTGTCCTTAAAAGCTCTGAGTAAACTTGACAAGTGGACAAAAGAAGAAGTGGCACTCCTAAAATACATCTACAGCAAATCCAAAAGAAATGGGAATAAATCCAGCACAGAGCTGACATATGACCTAAGAGATGCAACCCAAACCCTTCAGTTGATCTATATTTATCTACTGTTCACTGAAACCTTGTCAGAAGCTTCTCGGTGGAAATTTGTCTGCCAAGAAGCCATTTATAAGGAAACAGAGAGGAAAGGCTCAAGTGTGCCAAATTATACAAGAACTGGACTGAAAATCAGTGACAACAGGTCTGATGAATCCAGATGTGACATTTTTGGTTCAAATCACCATTAGTATGTACGGAGGAGGTCAGGCGAGAAATACAACAGGGAGTGTCTGCAGCTACGTGTAAAACATGATGGAGGCTCTGTCATGGTTTCAGGCTGCATTTCAGCGAGTGGTGTTTGGGATTTTGTCAGACTTAAATAGGAATTATGAATGAGCAAAGCAGCAAGCAATGCAATACAACCTGTAAAGTTGGCATTGCAACTTATCGTTGTATGGTTGAGAAAGGCTTCATTTTTCAGCAAGACTGTGATCCCAAACACACTGCATATATATACCTGGATGGAAAAACACACACACTGTTCATAAGAAATATTGACCTTTGAGCTCATTAGAAGTATATAAACTAAACTAAGTTTTTAGATTGCCTTACTATATTTCCTTACAAGTTTGCCAATTTCAGTGAACCATTGCACCTATTTCCCAATTTTCAAACAACAAATAAAGACGAAATATTGCCTCTACTTTTGCACTGTACTGTAAGCATTGTATCTGGTCACTCCTGTGTACATAGAGTAAGGACCTTGTGCATACTGTTTATACTGTCTGTGTATCTGGGTACCATAACGTGTAAAAACTGAATAAACTAACCTTTGCAGAACACGCACTCCCTGGAAGAGTACTAAGATCTTTTTTCGTCTTAGAGTGGACTGATGACCAATGTTACCTCTAAGCTGCACGCGTGCGCAATTGCGCATGCTGGCATGGTCTCTGCGCACAGAAAATCTGTGTTGCGCACAAAAGAATCTAACCTGAATTGAAATTAAAACTTTAACAATTCTGTTTTGCAGTGTTAGTCAGTAAGTGACTGGCTGCTCCCGTATGGGATTAGAACGATGCCACCTTATCCCATAGTCCAGCCAATAATGCGATTCACATTCATATATACGCAGCTAGTCAACGTTGTTGACAGGCTATGACAGCGTCCTTATGTGCCGACACCAGTGTTTTAGCTAGCAAAGCGGTGTGGCTGATGTGGAGTGACGCCACGTTAATGACAACGTGTACAACCATTGGAGATGTGAGCAGGACAGACGGAACAATTGACGGAAAATGTGTGGACTTTATACCAGTTTTTAAATTGTGTTGATAGGCCACGTAAAACCAGAGTTATGATAAAAATATATGCAATGTTTGTTTGTTTTTTCCTGAATACTATCGTTGTTTATATTTACTGCGGGAAGAAATGGTAAAAACTGTGTTTTATAAGGAAAACACTCGAAAGCACTCTCTGACTGTGAGCAAAAACCAAAACCCCCACCCTTTCCTATTGGTCGAAAAATGTACCATGTCGACCAATCCAAAAAATTATATGGCAACATGACATTTAGTTGTTTAGAAAGGGGGGAATTTTTAGGAGTGACAGAGATTTGCAACGTTTAGCGCAAATCTTGTGTAGTTAGTGTGTAGTGTAGTCAGTAGTTTTATTGTGTGTGTCAGAACAATGAGGCGACTGCTAAATGTTACAGGTGTTACAGGAGTTGTTAGGTATTTTAGTACCATGGTAGCATTTACTGGATATTGTTTTATAGTGACATTATGCAGGAAAACTCTGTCATTCAATAAGGCCCCTTTGTTTTAGTTATTTTTCTCTTTGACCCAAGAATTGATGTGTGAGAATCACAGGCTGGTACAAGGTTGAAATACCACAGAGATCACTCCCTCAGCTACATTAGTTTCTTAATCTTTTAGACGCCTGTTGAAGGCCAAATGGTTTGTTTCAGATTTCACTAATGAAAGAACTCTTCGTTTTGTGCCTTGAAAATATGTCGCTGAGATAATCACAATTGTAGCTGAACTAATAAACTACACAAAGGATGCTTCTTCACCCAAGGGCAGGAAGACGCTGCCTTATCTTGGTCTGTACTGGTTTAAACTGATAAATCTGCTGTCTCATGAATTTTACCCTCTATATAAACTGTTGTACTTGTGAATAAAGTTGAGTCACTTTGGGAAGACAATCTAAAGCAGTCTCTGTTTTCTTGTTCTCCCAAGCTGCTCCCGAGCTCGTACTAACACGCTGAATGGCATGCTTGAATATTACTTGAGAATATATTTGACTGTGTTACAGACTAAGGGACATTCTCTGCTGATAGGTGAAGGTACATTCTCTGCTGATAGACGTCCACGCCTCGAAGGAAGCCGATCCACGGAGTAGGCCTTGGAAACCGTTTCCTTCAGGAGTGATACATCTCCTGTTGTCAGGCCTGCAGGTATCAGGCTGTTGTTCTCCTTTATCTCTTTTTTATTTTTATTTTTATTTATTTATTTATTTTTCCCGCCTGTCCCATTTGGTTCTTTAGCCATCAGAATTGTTGTCTGAAGACCAACAAGGATACCCAATGGATTTACTTTGCCAAATGGATCATCGTGGCATTGCCGTATTGGTCCATTTGGTCGATCTTTGTTTTTATTATTTATTATATTTTATTTTCAGATGTTACAGACGGGACAGACATGAGTGAGAGATAGGAAAGGGAGAAAGAAAGAGGAAGGAAAGGAAAAACAGAAGGGGAGAGGGACAGTGAGAAAGGGGGGGAGAAAAAAAATTCTCCTGGATCACCTGTTGAGAGAAGAATAGAAAACAAGCAAAAAAAGACAAAAAAAAAAAAAGAAACAAAGCAACATACTAAACACAACACCATCGCATTAATCTAGCTAAGTGTAAACAGCAGTAAATACTAAATATTCAATGTTGTTGTGCAGCACGCAGGACAGATGTGCTTCGAAGTAGCAGCCAAGAAAGGTGTAATTTGGGTCTACGAGCAGTGAACACCCGTGTGCATACCTGTGTGGATCAGCGCGCTTGTATTCCAAAGGTTTCTCCATGTAACGATCTGCTAGGGAGTGTGGGGGGGCCACAGCCCCGTCCTCCAGGGTGTGAGGCAGGTATGGAGGAGATCAAAACTCCAGACATCCAGAGGCCCCCAGAACACAAGAAACCATGGAAGACCAACAGAGGGGCAGCCGCGCCACTGTTCCAGTAAGAGCTGAGGAGAGTCCCAGATGAGGGTTCACTCAGCAGCCGCGGAGCAGAAGCCAGGGGGAGTTGCAGTGACGCGCCCGTGAGCTCCGCCGGCCGCCAGCTGTGCCTGAGTGACCGAGCCCCAGGCCGAGAGGCCGGGGGCACCCCACCCCCGAAGGGGCCCGAGCGAGCCCCAGCTCCTTTATCTCATAGTGGACAGAAATAATTTTTTGGAGTGGCACAAATAATTTGTGTGCCATCAAATTTGACGCAGAACAGCTGATTGTTCTGTAAATAGTTTGAAGTTTATTTTAAAAACCGCCTTGGCTGCATTTTTAGGTAAACAGCTGCAAAAAACTTTGTTGTTTGCAAAGCTCAGTTACTTTTTTGAAGAAGTAACTATATAATTAATTGCCCAACATTGGTTATTATTTACTGTATTTTGCAGACAGAGATTTACATGACTCTCTCCCAGATCACAGACTCATACTCATAATACAAGTCAGAGCTTTATTTAAAAAAAGAAGAAAAAAAAAAGAAAGTTGTATTTTCAAAATTGGAGTTCAAGTTATTTTTACTTCCAATAGTGTTAACATACTACACAGGTCATGAACAAGATTTTTTTTTAATTTCTTTGTAAGTGGGCTAAAGCAGTTAATTAAAAGTAGTCTAACATAAATTTGATTATTTTAATAAACCATGTGACTTGGATGGATTCGATGCTGGCGTGACCACAGTGCTCACGTCTGCTGTTGCTCACAGTGGTCCAAGGGACCGCTCAGGGAGTTTGTGTGTTCGCTCAGACACATGAAAAATTAGAGGGAACATTGCTGATGACCATCCAGGTCATCTGAGAGGTGTTGTGATTGAGGCATGGTTCACCCCAGCTTCAGTCACCCAGCGCTTTCAAACCCTTTCCTTTAATTGGAACATTTTACTAACAAGTTTACTTTTTCCAGCATCAACTTAAAGTGATTACTCTAAATGCTGAACAAAGACAAAAAGACATCGCATACGATAGACAGATGTATGCTTTTTGTCCCTATTCGGTTGCCTTGATTTGATTTGTCACGTGATTCTACGTCACATTTGTCCCTGGTGTTTAGCGGTGCAGCTGGAAAAACAGTTGCCTCTTTTAGAACTAATTCGCTTGACTCAAACAACAATAATGGAAATCGGTACAGAAATTAGTAAGAAAATAAGGGTGAGTAACAGTGCGGGTTGAAGCTGAGTGGTCTGCGTGATTAATGTTTGCGTAACAAAGGAGCTACAAGCTAACACTGACTCGCTAGCTTAAATGTGTCAGCCTAGCCTAACTTATTGTTTTATTTTCAAGGCCGAGGGATTGGTACCTCACTCCGGCAGGCATCGTCATAGACTCAATAATTTCTTTTTGATTTGAACAGTTTCCACAGCATAAACTCAGTGCTACGTTAAGTTAATCCTTGGGTTGTTGAATGATAACAGCGCAGCTAGCTACGCTACCTAGAATTTGTTGAAATAACATCTTCCGGTTGTACTTTTAATCTCTTCCAGGCTGCTATCAAAGGAAAGCTTCAGGAGCTTGGTGCATATATTGGTACGTGAATGATATTCAGTGATTACCTCTGAGACAGCAGTTACCTGGTTGTGTAGTCTTACCATACACGATGTGCGTGTTTCTTTTTCTTCACAGATGAAGAACTCCCAGATTATATTATGGTGATGGTGGCAAACAAGAAAACCTCCCAACAGATGGCCGACGACCTCTCGCTCTTCCTCGGAAACAACACGATGAAATTCACAAGCTGGTGCGATTATATTGTTTATTTGTGGACTGGTTCTTATATGGCGCTTTTCTACTCTCCTGGAGTATTCAGAGCGCTCTGAATATGTAAAATATGAAAGAAAGTTGTACCTTTTTGCCTTAACTTTGTTTTTGTTTCTTCATTTTTAGGCTTCATGGTGTTCTGGAGAAATTAAGATCTGTTGCAGCAGGTAAGCCCGGCTGCGTTGAATACATCTCTGCACTTTTTAACCAGCAATGGGAAGTTTGTCTTTTTTATGAACATGTGAGGCTCAGGAGTTTAGCATTGCTCATGTTTCTGTTTTTCTCAGAGCCCGCATCCCTCAAGCAGCTGCAGTCAGACGGCGCTACTGTGAGCGGGAAGAGCCGATCGTCTGTAGGTGAAAACGGCCGAGCGGAGGAATTAAGAGGAGATAGGACAGAAGCCCGTGTATCCAGCTCTGCACATGAGAGCAGGTACCTGACGCAGTAGTTTCTCAGGTTGCCCCCTAATTTCCAAATTATGCTTCAGCAGGAAAATCTATGTAGTAACTTAAAGCAAATTGTGAATTGATTGCTCATTGTTTGGGATAATTTTGCTCATGCTGAGGTCTCCAACCACTATTTTTCCAAGTTTAACTGTGGTAATATCCATTTCCTCTTTGGAAGGTCTCATAAATGGTGGCTCAGTTCTTCTGTGTGTTTGTATTATTTGTACTGTTTAAGGTTTTTGTTATACTTTTTTATGATGCAAGTCAGTGATAATTCACACAAAACACAAAAGCATGTCCGGATTTCCCCCAGAAAGTATTATGATGTTAAAAATGACTATTTACTGGAACAAAGAAGTACTCATCAACAAAGAAAGTCTTTGGTCAGAGCAGACCAAGAAGTGTGTTTGAGTGTGGTTACATTTTTCTTGTATTTTGTTTGTTTGTTTGTTTGTTATCAGGAGGGGGACCTTGGAAAAGGGTTCCTCACAGCTCTCCTCCAGTGTTAGGCCCCTGGTGGAGCCGCTCCCATCGGAGGCAGTTCTTGACATCAAACCAGAGATGGACGACGACCTCATCGCTGACGAGCCTTTAGAAATCAGCACCAACCACAGTCGTACACACGGAGCAGCTAGCAGACACAGCGCTGATATCTATAGACCCGGTCAGGGCCAGTTCACATCAGTAAGCTCTGCGGAAGCGTCCTTTCATGCTAGACAGCAGGGCAGCAGAACCAGCAGAACCTCTAGAACTGGATCCAACAAGGTATTATCAGAGTGCTTATTTTGCTCACTTTCTGGTGACGGTGTGTTAGGTAGTTGGATATAGTAATAATGCCTTGCTTTCACCGTTCAGCAAGAAGAGTTTTCAAGGAAGCGGAAGGCACCGGTAGTGAGTTCTGTCGTAAGAGTGAACCGAGATGCAGACGAGGACAGCGACGATGTGGACGAGGACGAAAGCAGCTACAGTGGCAGAGGCCTCTCCAGTAGAGTGTCCCTCCCCTCCAAACCAGAACGGAAGTCAGTATGAACACTTGATGTCATATTAACCTCAGGGTTGGGTTTATACTGTGGAAAGAAAACGGTTAAGTAAGGTAATGTTTATCTGCCTCGTGGATGCTTTTATTTATGGGACTTTTGTAGGTCGTGTGTACCCAAACCACATGTGTGTTTTCTTGCAGTAAAGCTTAAGAAGTGAGTCACAGATGATCAATTTTGCGCTTTGCTGAGCTCTAACAGTTTTGAGGTTTGTATTGTTTCAGACCTACTCTCCCACCAGCCAAGCAAGCCAACAGAAATCTGATACTGAAAGCCATCTCTGAGGCACAGGACTCAATCACCAAAACGACTACCTACCCAACAAGTGCGTTCCCACTGTCGTACATTTAACCACAAACATCCTGTAAGTTAAGCTGATTTTCCATTGTTGTTTGTGTCATTCTCTTACGTTGACCTTTCCCCGCAGTACCACAGAAACAGACTGTTCCTGTGGCGCCTCGTACTCGTCTCGCCAGCAATGAGGAGATGAGTGCAGCCATCCAGCTAGTCCAGGAGCACCTCCACAGCCTGGCGCCCCGGGTGCAGACCTACACCGCCACAGATCTACCTCCCTCCAGAACATCTGGTATATATAATAGAGTTTCATGCGCACAGATGATCACATAGTCTCATTAGCTCACAAGTATATGTCTGTTTGCAACCTATGTCTGATGTTTTGTAGCTGAAGGAGCAGATGACCATAATTATTTATGTCTATATATATATTTTATGTATGTCACAAGCCCGGATGGTTTTTATTTGGATGATTAGTGTATAGCAGAACTATGGATCATCATAACTGAACAGCATAGTAATGAAATAGTTGTATAATTAGATGTGTGTTGACTTCGGCAGGCAAGTAACAATTTTAAAAAACTTTGTGAGGTTCTCAAAGTGCTGTTTTGTTTGTTTTATTTATTTATTTATTTAATACATTTTATTCCAGCTCCAACAAGATCGTTAGCATCGCGGCTTCAGTTGGAGAGCAGCGGTAGAGGAGAACCAAATGAATATGGTGAGTTTTAGTTTTAGACAAGCGATTTCCGAATGATATTCCATGCAACTTTAGAAAGTTTCAAAACTATTGAGAAGTAATGAGTCTTCCCAAAAACACTTGATAGCTCCCAAAATTCTATTTACATATTTTTTTCAATCTGTCATGCCTCTAGGGGTGGAGGTCACTGCAGGCGGTGAAGTGAAGACATTTGATACGCGTTCTTTCATAATGAGTCGACCACAAGTGGGAGAATCTCCAGTTGGAAATCAGCAGCAAGTCCTGTCTGCTGTACCACGCACTGTCCAGACCAGGTTTGTATGTTTGTATTTTTACTGAGGTGGCATACACAAGGTGTCTTTCCATTATGAGTGGAATGGACTGAGTAGTGGCACAAAGTTGGTTGTCAATGCAATGAGTTCTCATAAAACAGGTGCTGTTGACATCTGATCAATCGTTGTGTCCTGGCAGCAGAGCGACTGATTTTATAAATGATGATAAATCTATAACATTACAAAAATATGAAGATCTGAAACATACATTGCAGACAAAGCAGCAGCATGTGTGTGTGTGCACGAGAGGAAAAGCACTTATAGAAGTGTGGTACTATCCATACTGTATAGATGTGTGAAGCAGGAAAGAAAAGCAGCAAAAATTCAAAAAAAATCATTAAGTTACAGGAGAATTTGGTGGATTATAATCAAGTATCTCATTGAATTAATGTTTAAAGGGCAGTTTTATTTTCTGTTCTTTCACCTGCAGTCTTGGTGGTGTTTAATGGTCTGAGAGTAATGAATGATAAATGAAAACAGAATTCAAATGTAGGCTCATGTAAGTGCGATGTAAGGTGAGCAGGAAGTGCAAATAAGTTTACTATTTAAGGATCACTTATTACAGTGTTATTTAATGGTGATGCTATTGATTGGCCAGTAGGTGGTGCCATTGTTTCTGTTGACGATGTTACGAGGATGTACCTCGAAAAGAAGTGAACCACCTTTGTAGTACAGAAAACCCAGAGTTAACCACGAAGATAAGACCATATCCTGTTTCATAGTACAGGCCTGTGTCTTTGTATAAATAAAGAGACATTTGTGCTATTACTGGATTGTCATTTCATCTGTTCTGCTTTTCTGACTTACCCTAGCAAGGAGAGAGGCGACTCTGCCAGCCCGAAGTTCATAGTGACATTAGATGGGGTACCAAGCCCGCTTGGTAACCTTGCAGACTGTGAAACTGACCTGGAAGATGTGAGACCACCTGCGAACGTACCTGACGCAGCGAGCCATGCCCACAGAGAGCCCAAAGTCAGCGTCCTTCAGAGGTTACAGGGAGGCATCACATCAGAAGGTGTGTGTGTGTGCTCTCAGCGGAGTTATTAAAGTGATATGATAATCAGCTATTTTATTTTTGTTTTGCATTTTAAAGCCAAGTTTTAGCCTCTTTAGTCCTGTCCTTTTACCTGTTGACAGATGAGATGATGGACATTGACATGGCAGAGGAGAATGCGGTCCCTTTGAAAAAACAAAAGGTCATGGAGCGATGCAAGTTCTGGCCGGTGTGCAAAAGTGGGGATGAGTGTCTGTATCATCACCCAACAACACAGTGCAAGTAAGTAGCTATGTTAAATGCAATAAGAATGATTGTTTAGGGTATTTTTTTCACTTTCAGTCATAAGTCCTGATTACATGTGTTTTGCTTTTTTCCTTAAGGACTTTTCCAAACTGCAAATTTGGGGATAAATGCCTTTTTGTGCATCCAAATTGTAAATATGACGCCAGGTGTACAAAGCCAGACTGTCCCTTCACTCATGTGAGCCGCAGGAGCACGGCTGCACCTCCTCCACCCAGACCAGGTACTCTCTCGCCAGCTTGACCTATGCTGGGTTTTCTTCTAGCCTCCTGTTCACTGATGGGATTCTGGCTAAATTCTGTGAGAGCGATTAGTAGTTTAAACATTTTCAGCTATTGTGGATCCACTAAAAGTTTCCCTAAATTACCTCAAGCAAGTTCACATACGGTTACTTGATGAAAAACAAAACACAAAAAACTGGTGGTGTGCAGATAGAAAGTGAAGCTAATCTGTTTAAAGTTAGCAGAGGAAGAATGCGTTCCTACTATTACCTTTTACTCATGTAAAACACTTGAATCTTCAGCCAGTTTTGTTGCATTATTCTGAATAAAGTAGACCTAACCTAAATGATACAGATCTGAAGTCTTTGCCGGGCTAATCTACACCTGTGATATAGATTATCTATTCATCAGGTCAGTCTGTTGGTAAGGTTTAAAATAATCACGCAGAGTAGATCTTTGTCAAGTGCATTGACCCGACTCTCTATCAGGCATCTTGTGCTTGCGTCTGTGGAAACCCCCAGTGCTTTTATAAAAAAAAAATCTGATTAGAGAAGATAAGACAGGACCTTGCTGTTCCCTTTTAGACTAAAAGTGAAAGCGTGTGTTGGGCTTAGAAAGAGGGCAGAGAATTTAAATGCTCCTCCCTGTGGGAGGACGGCCCTGAGAACTGGGTGACAGTACATTCACTTCTGTTGTCCTTGGTGTTGAGCTGACTTGGCATCTGCTGAAGTTGTATTCCCGTGTGAATTTAAAACTGTCTCACAAAAACTGAACAGTGGCCCACGTCAGTATTCGAATGAATCATTGTTGATTTCCTCCCCAAAAAATTGTTTTTAATGATGTCAGTGTTACAACAAAGAAGTCCTTATTGTTTTCCCTCAAAGACATTTAATGTGACACTGTTTTTACGTATCCATAGCACTTCCATGTTTCTAAACTATCATAATCATCCTGATAGCTTATCCTTGACCCTTATGTTTGCAGCAGTGCAGCAGACCCAGCCTACCAGCATCTGTCGCTTCTTCCCAGAGTGCAAGAAGATGGACTGTCCATTTTATCATCCCAAGGTAAAAACGCTGCACAAGAGCTGTTTTTGTACAACGCAGACAGATCGCTTTCAGATTCACAGCGAATCTGATTTTTTTTTCTTTTCTTTCCTTCTTAACTACAGCCGTGTCGCTTTGCTGCGATGTGTAAACGAGCCGGGTGTACCTTCTACCACCCGACCACAACCGTGCCTCCAAGGCACGCCCTGAAGTGGACAAAAGCACAGAGCAGGTGAACAGATAATGCAACTCAGATAAAGACCATCATTTAATATTTAATTCAGCATTATGTGTTTAATTTGATGATGCACCTAATAAATACGGTCTTTCTCCCCTCGCAGCTAAAGTACAGAGACTACGGCAGAAGCCCGACGGTCAGCGTTTGAAGCTGTGGAAAGTCCTTGTGTCTGTGGGCTGTCAATATTTCATTTACCGAATGTTTCAGTTTATTTTAATGTATTGTTTGGAGTGATTTTAAAGGAAATAGTTTTTTAAGTTGAGGAGTCAAGTTTTTTTGTGGGTCATGCTGTCAAAATAATAAATACAGTTATATAAAAATCTGTTTCACATCATCATTTTGCTCATGCTATTCGTGTACTTTGGTGGGACACCGACCTTGATCGGTTTAACTGAAGGTAAGTAACATACACTGAAAAAGCATAAAACGCGAACATGTTTGACCTTTTTTTGCTTATCAAAATTCTGCTGGAGTGACTTTATAAAGTCTGCAGTTGTTTTTATTAAATACACACGGATCCAACCAGACTGTAAAATCTATACATGCAGTCAGTGAGCTAAAGACGCCTTCAGCACTGCAGCTGTGTGCAATAACACCTGCATCCTTCTAAAGTGTGAAAGCCACTTATTACCAATCATTTAAATATAGAAATAGTCCCAAACCTGCTCTCATTCACCTGGTGACTATAGACCTATGATTGTGTCTTTTGGCCTGTGTTATAGCAGGATGGTGGAGGATATCCTGTGCAATTGGTTTATTTCTAAAGTTAAGTGTGTTTCTAGAGTTCTTTCCAAAACTTGCATTACAGGTGCCACTGAGCAATCTTAGTTGTGCACATTCATATGCAGATACAATTACTAACAGATTACCCTGTTAGTAATTGTGCTTTGGGTGTTTCTTAAGGTTTAAACTAAATTTGGCAATGTCTCAAATTCAAAACGTCTGTACAGATGTACTGGTTGATTTATGATTGTGGAAAACAAGCTGACTAACCAGTAATAATGAGACATAATTTTTGTGACTCTGAAAAGTATAAACATCAATGTTTTTGATCATGATTCTCGATCAGAGATGTGGCACTCATGTGAATGACTTGTTGAATTATAATCTGTGAAACATACATCAAACATATCAATAAGGAATAATATGGCGTCACATTGAGCCTAAGACAACATTCCTTGCAGAAGGTATAACCTGGAATCAGTTTTTGGCTTTTGTGGCTTTGTTTCCTTTATTTATCAGCTAGAATGTGTCGTTGACATTAATGGGCAGCTGAAGTTGCATTAAAGTGACCAAAAAAGCGCTGGATTGAGTATAATGTAGGTTCCGTAACACAGTCATAAAGGAACTTGCAGAACAGGGATTTCTTCATTTTATGTGCAATCCCTTTATAAATACTATTGAATACAGTATAGTGACAATATAAACAAAGACATTCCACATATACATCTCTCTCTATATATATAGAGAGAGAGAGAGATGAAAGAGACAGAGAGACACCGGAAATCACTTTATGGCAGACGATCACGTTTTGGTACAACACCGGCTCTGTCGCGGCTTCGTGATGACGTCACATGACTCACAGTTAAAAGCTCAGTGAGCGTGCGTATTTCTCGCCGGGTGCGGTGGCGCGTGCCTGTAATCCAAGCTACCGGGAGGCTGAGGTTAGAGGATCGTTTGAGCTCAGGAGCTCTGAGCTGCAGCGGACTATGCCGATCGGGTGTCCACACTAAGTTCGGCATCGATATGGTGATCCTGGGGGAGCCCGGGACCACCAGGTCGTCTAAAGAGGGGTGCACCGGCCCAGGTCGGAGACGGAGCAGGTCAAAGCCCCCGTGTCGCTCAGTAGTGGGATCGCGCCTGTGAATAGACGCTGCAGTTCAGCCTGAGCAATACAGCGAGACACAATCTTTATACACATCATTATACCTGTCTCTACCTCACACAGCAGCCTCATCAGCACTTCTTTGTCTTTTTCATTTACGTCAAAAACATTCACAAACCTGCTGCTCTGCTCGTCCTATACCACCTCCACCTGCAGCACAGCGGCAACTACAGCCTCCACCCTAAATACTCCTGCTGGCCCACAGGTGGAGACAAACTCAAAGTAGAAAATTTATTCTCACAACTTTTTGTCTGGAACATCTGTTCAATTGAGGAAACATAAAATGGGTCCGCTAGAAATGAAATTACTTGTACACAATTCTGCGATTTGCAGCCTTTAATCACAAGTTCAAAAGAAAGTCTTGAAATCAGGTGTAAAACCTAAGAAAGATCTCAGATGCTTGAGTTACCAAATCACAATCAAACAGTCGCATCAAAGCACTTGCTACTGTAAGGTGTAGATCCCACCTTATTGTGGAGAAAAAGCCAAATAATTTTTAAATGACCTTTTAGCGAGGACTTGGCGACAGTGGGAAGGAAAAACTTTCTTTGAACAGGAAGAAACCTCCAGCAGAACCCGGGTCAGGGACCCACAGCCATCTGTTGTGACCAGCTGGAGGGTGAGAGGAAAGAGCAAAGAAAGCATAGAGAGACAGACTAAATCAGAGAGAAGACAAAACTTTAAGTCCTGCAGTAGCATGAGCCTACAGCAGCATAAGTAATGGATGATTCAGGATCACTTGAAAAGTTCTTAGATGACACCTTACAGTTGTTCTTAGCTGGGCTTGGTGACTTCCCTCATAAACTACCAGATAACATTAGTGCTGAGTCTCATCAGTGCTCTGGGGTCATTATTAATTAAGTAATCATTTTCTATAAACGCCTTCATTGTGTTTTATTCTGTTTCTGTCAGCGCACAAACATTTTTTTTTTTCAGAACAAAAAACCCTCACTGTCTGGTGAACTGCACTTTACTTACCCTTTAGGGTTTAACCACTCATTGAACATTCAACATTTCAACTCCACTAAATAACAGTTACTTATAAATAACATTTAAACACCACTGACAGAGAAGATTTGGCATAATCTTCATGGGCACAACCCACATACCTTGGCATAACACACACATACACGCACGCAAGTAAGTTCCCTGACTTTTACCTGACCAGAAATCTTCCCATGAGGGACAAACAGCTTGTTTGACATTTATGTCAACTTCCAGTTGTGCTCATTTGTTAGGAGAGGGACACTTTAAACCTTTAACACATCAAAAGCCCAGCGAGCCTCTGAAATCTCCTATGTGGGCGCGGTGTGGCCTTTGAGCTTCATTTTAAATATTTCGTTTTCAGCTGTATTTGTTGTATTTGAATAAAACATGGACTCTCAATGAGATCAGCACACAAACAAATTAATGACTTGGATGTTGCGACTGTTTTACCCTTTTGTTTTTTCTTCTCTGCGGGGTGCCGATGACATCACACAAGCAGCGTCAGCCTGAGCAAGATAGCAAAACCCGGTCTTTTTAAACCACTCACACGACAAAAACCATCATTACACATCATTTTCCATCATTCATGAGTTTCATCAGCCTTTCTTTTATCTCACAAACAAGCTGCTCTGCCTGTCCTACACCACCTCCACCTGGAGGTTAGCCGCAAATATCAGTACTGCAACAAATCCATGTGAGACGATTCCAGTTAAAGAACTGTTCAACAAATTAAGTTAATTAAAAATAACGATGAGTGACAGTGATGGAAATAGAAGAACAAATTGTTATTTTTTTCTTCTTCTTTTTTTAATACCTACCTTAACTGACAGTATTGTTGTCCACACGTCTTTCATTTAAAACAACAGCGACTGACAGTCCTTGGTGTCAGTTCCCAGCAGGAGGAAGTGATCGCCTCATTTTATGATTTCACTTGTATTGCACAGTAGTTATGACAGATGGAAAATTACAATATTTGGGCATCAACTTTTAGGCAGTTCTTGATTTATAAGACTGACTCATGTCTCGAATGACCTAAAACAACTGCCCTACCCTTCCACCCCTTCAAAAAAATACAATATTACATAGTTCAGTCTTTTCGAAACAAAGAACAGCCTCAAGTATATGCAGTATTATCGCCATGTTTTTTTTATTTTTTCATGGCAAACAGGTGGAATATGTTTGAAACTCAAATCCTTGTAACATAACAGAAATCCAGTACAAAACTCACTTGTTTTTAGCCCTTTACTTTTCAAATGTCGAAAAAGTTACTAAGTAAGTAAACAACGAGTGGCTGATACAATTCACGCCTGCATAACAGTAAAACTCAGAAAGAGTGGGCCAAAGAACAAGAAAATAAGAGCAATATTTCTCTCAAACTGGACTTGACACATTCACTGAAATGACTCATAATCGGCCTTTATTCTGAATTAAATATTTAACCGTTATTTGTCACGTTTGTTGTTTGCCTAATTATCCCTTACATGTATTTCGTGATTATTAGAAACCTCCCACGGTCATTTCCAAGGAAGGTAGACCACAAATGAGGGTATCGCAGTTTGCATTTGAAATAAATGGCCTGTCTGGGGTTTTTCCAAGTAAGGGAGTCCCGATGAAGAGGAGGGAGTATTGTTTAGAGCAGTAATTAAAATTCATCAAAACTGTCCTTACGAGCTGTCACTTTTCTTTCTTTCTTTTTCTTTTTTACGAACTCTTACTCACACTGGATGTTATGTGATCAAGTGCAAAGCTTGAGTTTAATACAGGCGCCATCAAGCCTTCTGCTACTTCTGTGAGCCTCACCGAGCAGCAGAATTAGTGCAAGACATACAAACAACAGTTATAAAGATATTTCAAAAGCTTTTACACATTTTTTAAATCATTCACTCAATGTTTAAAAATTGATACGGCGGGATTTGGGGGTGGTTCTGAGCATCCCTACACTCCCAGCAACAGTGGGTCGTTGAGGGTTCGGGCTGTGAAAAACGATCTTTAAACTAATATGTGTTCACCCTGGTTTAAGCCTAATTTGACAAAGCAGCTTTCCTCCTTTCTCTCTTTCTCTCTCTCTCTTTTGCAGCCTCAACTCTTTTGGACAGCGTTAAATGCCAAGTATTAGAAATGTCTGCCCTTGCCCAAGCTCTTCAAAATTCCTGTGATGGTGGAACATGTTTTTGTGTGGGAGGACTGTTCTGCCAAGCAAAGCTGTTTTAGTCCTGATTCTCTTTTTTTTCCTCCTTTTTTTTTTCCTTCTTCTCACAAGAAAATCTTGTTCTTGCACGACCAAATGCTGTCTCGTGATGGGGGCAAACAAGAAAAGGACTAACGAGTAAAGGGCACCGCATGCCTTAAATGAGCCAAAAGCTCAGTTTTAAATGGATTGCGTTGGACACTTAAACAAAAGCGTGTGTGATTTTTTTTTCTTTTCTATTACAGTAATAGTGTGAGTAAAAAAACATTACTTCCAGTATGTTCCCCCTCCTCAAATTGTACATTTTCTCAAAGATCCCCCACTCTTTGCACATAAACATCTTCGTTTAGAGTAAAAGGCTGTGAGAGAATTCTGAGTGGGGCATTGGGGAGCCCCTTGGGCATTTCTCATTGCCAGTACACTTGACATCACCTTACCTATTTCGCAGCTGGTGAGCCGCAAGCCAGCAAGTGCTGCACAGTTCTGGAAATTACCATGAAGCATGTGTAAATACTCACAGCCCAGTCATCCATGTGGAGTTTTGGGATGCAGTCTCTTGAGGACTAAGTCGAAACTTCATATCTGTGACAGCTAAACAAAAAGAAATAAGAAGAAAAAAGAAAGAAAAAAAGAGGAAGCCCATAATGCCAGCTTAACACACATGTGCGCCCCCCCCCCCCCCCTCACACACACACACACACAAACACACACATCCCCACTACCCAGACATAATCACACTTGTGTAAAGATTAATGTGTTATTTTTGTGATAACCTGACAATTGTGCTGCTTCCAAACAAACAAGTTTTTAGTTCTGTCAAACTGGGTAATTCATTTGTGAGGCTGTGAGCATCCACTGATAATGTATTCAAGGAGTGAGTTAAGCTCTGGTTGTGTTATTTTTTTGGACTTTACACAATTGCCTTGCTCGCCTTAACTTTCCAACAGACATGTGACTTCCAGTCTAGTGCAACTTACCAGAAACTACATCAGTACGTCTAATTAGGTAGACAGCTAGTATCAGAGAGAGAGAGAGAGAGAGAGAGAGCGAGCGAGAGAGTAAGAGAGTAAGAGAGAGAGAGAGAAAGAGAGAGCGAGGGAGGAGGGACAGAGAAGAAAAGAAAAGAGGGAAGAAAGCGACTCAGTGCTCGTGGTAAGCCAAGTTCTTCTTAGCGCTCGTACGGCTACAAAGGCTCTCACTCTCTCGTTCTGTCTCTCTCTCTTTCACACACACACAGACAGACACACACTTCACCAGATCACACACACTCAAAAACACAAAGCAGAAGTGGACAAAGACACAAAGTTTCAGTCGCTACAGTCGGCTATGGCGCAGGGCTCTGACAGCAATGACACAAGTTACAAGTCCCCATCACCTGGAAGCAGACAGGTAAGTGTGCATGGTTCGTTTACTTTTACGAGGATGTGCCCGGTTTTGTCGGAGCGATTTTAGTTTAACATCTCTGGATGTACTCGTGTGGGTATGTTTTAAACACGCACCTTTGATTGGCTGCATTCTTTCATGCATATTTTTGTGGGCAGCAACCAAGGCCACCACTAGAGACACCCATCCTGTCTCTGCTGGCTCTTTTCACAGTTTCTCAGAGTGTCTCACATGCACACATGGGCTGGAGGCATGACTCGCTGCAAGTGTAGGCTTTTGTGAATTGCAAAAAAAAGAAAAAAACTCAGCACCACTTTGCCCAAGTAGTGGGACTCCATTGTTTTTGCAAGTCCTCAAACTGCGAATGAGAGCTGAGAGCTGTTGGGAACAGACATCGTGTTAAATACAGTATGTACTGTGCATTTCTGTGCATGGGAGAAGCTGTCCATTACCCTCGGTGCTGGCTGGTTTCACATGTGTCAGTCTCTAGTGTTCACTATTGCTCAAACCTGTTCTGGAAATAGAGCGCTCAAGCGACGTATTAACGCTACAAGGCATGGAAATAACTTTGATCATCTAAATTCAGTTATTTCTGTGAGCAACGCTGGTTGTCTGGGGGATTTTCAGAGAGGTGCTAACAGACGTTCAGACGAGGTTAGATACTACATTTCTTATCTCTTTGATGTCCAACCGACTCAGCATTTTGAAATTGATTAGTTATTATGATACCAAGAAAATCGAGTGTTCAGGACATGAAACAGGGTGTGCGTTATAGCTAACCGATGACTCAGCCACTCCCCGACCCTGCCCTTGCACATTAGGTGTGATGTTAGGCAAGTCTTCCCTGAACTATCATTTTCACACCCCGGCTAGAGCGTCCAGCACAAACTATTCACCGAGCTTCTCGCAGATTCACTCTTTCAGGCTCAGGAGACGTCTGGTGGCCTCTGTGTCATTTGCACAAACACACTAACTGAGGGCCTGCTGTTTTGTTTCAGAGCTCAGACGACCCAAAGAAGGTGATGCGCCGCGAGAAGAATCGAATCGCTGCCCAGAAGAGCAGGTTGAGGCAAACTCAAAAAGCTGACAGCCTTCACTTGGTAAGGACACCTTCCACCACACTTAACACCCTCAAAGCAACACAACGCGAACAGATGTCTCAGCAGGACATGCTGAAAACAAGTCTGCCATGCTGGTTTCAAATCAATAACTGCAGATTGACTGGATAAACTTAACACTCCTTGTATGTCAGAGCTGCTAATTCAGCCTATCTTTGTGAATAATGATGAAAGCATCAGGGGTGTTTTTTGCTATGCAATGCCCTGCCAACTGTTCAACCTCCAGTGTAACTCCATAGCACAAATGGAAAGAAATTTTGAGTACTGCAACAGACTGCAGCGCTTTCTAAGTGTCCGTGCAGCTCTTTGAAGCCTCTGGGAGTGGATTTGTACTATATTTACAAAATGCTACCTGACCATGTGGCGATGTGTCATGGCTTCTGTTGGGCTGCACACTTGGACGCTGTTCGGTGTGTTTTCAGAAGCTTAAGGAATAAATTAGCACGTGTGGGCAATCACTCCCTTTTCACAGCAGAAACGAGCATCAGAGACTGCAGCACAGTGTATGACGACAGGAGTGCGTTCACGCTCGACTCCTTTTGTTCACCGCTTTATTTGTTTGATCTTTTATAGTTCTTTTTCTTTTTAACGTTAGAGTGGGTAGTCAGCACATTTCTGCTGGATGCGCAGCTGGATGCTCTGTTATGTTAAAAGCAACCAGTGACCCATTGAACACTTCCACTAGCTCAACAAGGTGTCATTTCTTACATCAACCTATATTTCAAAACACTGATCACGTAACCACTCGCCATGTGACTTCCTCGTTCAAGAAAAGAAGATGCGTGCGGCACTGAGCTCTTTCACAGTAATGTGTCAAGAGCAGCTGTTTCAGTGAACTTTATCAGATGAGCAGAAGAGATTTTTGACCTTCAAAAAAAGCCACACCGTAGGCTGTAGTAGATCCAGTGTAGCTGATTTGAATATGTGAGAATCCTTCCTGTGAAGTACGGTACACATTATCAATCTCTTTAAACCCGTCAGTCACACAGAATATAGCCTGTGGTTTTACTTTCATCGTCTCGCTAGATAAACAGGAAGGTGAATTTTCCCTCTCTTTGACACTGTGGCTTATTTCCTGTTTCTTCAGTAGTATTTTTTTCTTCTTTGTAAATGAGCTCGAGTGCTACATGTCGTGGGCAGGAGGGGAGAAAAAGGCAGTCACTTCTTGTAAAACACTGATAGCAGTGGGCCGTATTTGGCTAAGTGACGCAAGTACAGGGGTTTGCCCAAGGGTTCTGTGACAGTAAGGACTCACAGCTCAGCTTTGTGATCTTTTGGCCATGGTGAGATGACCTTTTAATTAACCAAGTGGAAGATTTCTCTCCTACAATTCCCACACAAAGGTGAAAAAAAAGAACGAATGAAAAGAAAGAGAGAAAAAAGTATCAAGCAGTGACGTACCTTTTGCTCTACTTGCTAAAAACTGATCATCGGTTAGAAAGACACCTTCTTTCCACTTGTTTTGGAAAATGTGGCACCCAAAAATGTCAGAAATGTACCTTTTCACACTGTGGTGCAAGTTGCACACAGTTTCAATCAATAGTTGCAGGGCAATGTAACAGGGTAATGTGTATTTTTGTCTATTTTCCTTCTCCTTTTTGCAGTGTTGCCACCAATATTTCTACTTTTAGAACAAAGCAATGTAGATGTTGTAGATATTTCATGTTTTACTAACTCCTAAGTAACCAAAGCTATTCATTTCAGTACTGAAACAGAGACAACTTTATCTCAAGTGGCAACAACATGCTTTTACTTTTACACTTTTACTGACTGGCCCATTACAAATGATCACTGAAACAGGCAGGGATGCCACAGTTTTAGCATTTTTTATAATATAAAATTGTTTTCCTACTTGAACTGTGGACTCGTTGCTTCACTGTGCTCGCAGTCTTTGTGAAAGGTTGAAATAGTTTAATGATTCAACTACTCACCATATTTAATCCAGGCATCATTTCTTAACATAAAAGTTGATCATAAAGAAAAGAATTAAACAAATTCCAACTCTGACCTGATGATGGCGTAAGGCATCACTGTGATCTTAACCCTCTCTGTTAGTGGGAAGACATTTAACTACACATTTAATCCCTGAGATATCTTAAATATAGATAAAGAAGTGTAATTTTAACAGCACACTATGTGATAAATGTGTAAAGTTACAGAAATAGTTCTGGGCTCACTGCCCAGACTATCCAATATTTATATTTGTGTTTGTGACTGGATTTTCAAAAACATTTTTTTAAGAACTGTAATTTCTACAATAAACAGTGACAAACAGGAACTTTTCTACCATTTATTTATTTATTATTTAACTACTTTGGTGTAATTTGAGTCGCAGTGGGGAGGTCTTTGTAAGCAGAAAAAAGTGTAAAACCTATTAAAAAAAAGGATTAAAAGTTTAAAAATGTATGCCCTCCTTAACATTTTCCAAAGCTGTCCAGTGGGCCGGATTGCAGTCTTTGCTGGGCCGATTCTGGCCCTTGGGCCTTGGGTTTGACACCCTTGGCCTAAGGGAATCAATAAGCTTATTCAATTTCCCTAAACTGAGCATGTATGAAAGTATGTCAGTTTAATGACAATCTAATCGTGGCTTAGATTTAAAGTCAGGCCATCCACTGTGGACAATGATTCTGCAAAGCTGTTGCGCTCTTCTGTTCTACATCGAATGGTAGACAAACCATCCAGCACATTCATACATGGACTATTAAAAATGGCCTGCATTATCCTTTTGAAATGTTTGGGGTTAAAATATACCGTGCACTAAAACTTGCAAAAACACCAGCGCGGAAGCAGGATATGTGGTTGTGGCTTTTTCATGAACAAGTAGTAAAGACCATCACCTTTATGCTGTCCAACTTAACCTCACACAAAAAGCACGCACTTTTATAGTAAATAAAGCAGCTCTGCTCTAACATCCCCTCCCTTCGTGTTTCCAGGAGAGTGAGAACCTGGAGAAGGAAAATGCCGCCCTGAGGAAGGAGGTGAAGCAGCTGACAGAGGAGGCCAAGTATCTGTCGTCTGTGCTGAGCAGCCACGAACCTCTGTGCACCGGCCTGGCTCCTCAGACCCCGGACCTCCTCTATCCTCCTCATCACAGCAGCTACAGCACCAGCCAAAAGTTTGGGGTGTATCCAAACTTTTGACTGGCACTGCACCACCGCCAGCAAATCGCTGTACCACACTACCAGCGCTAACCCCCTCCCCCTCCCAACTGACTACTGAAGATGTACTGCGAAACAGACGACTGACCTCAATGGAGAGAGACTGACTGGAGATATTTCAATCAGTGTTAAAAACCTGATCACAGAGTAACAAGACAGACCAACGTGTCTGCCACACACGGCAGCCAAACTGTAATTATTTATTTCGCTTCTGCTCGTCTCTCTGCTTTTCTGATTTATTATCAGTAATCTATCTGTGAACTTAAATGGCTCATTGAGTAGAATTATCAGCCAGTCCATGTTTACACAGAGTGAAGAACCAACCTAGTATATAAATGTTGAAGTGACTCAGGCGATATTTTTGTAAATTGCATACTTTTAGTGTGAAGGAGAGCCACCTTTATCATCTCACCCACCTTGTTTTGTTTTTGTTTTTTCGTTTTGTTTTTTGTGTTGTTCACTGTTTTAGTGTGTTACTGTTGATTGCTAATTCTCAGGACCTTTTGACAGATTTGATTGTGGACAAAGAGAATGTAAAGTCAAGATCCTAAGAAAAGAGGTTTTTCAGACTGTGTACCAAAAAAAAAGAAGCAATTGTTGATGATGAAGAATTGGAACCTGGCGTTCAAAAGGTCTTGACTTCTGTTGATAAAGCTGATATGTGAGAAGAGCCAGCTGATCTATTTATTAAATGTAATGCCTTTTAGGATGATCACTGTGACCTCTTTTTTCTTTACGACAGCAGAGTGTGTGACACCACCAGTGGTGCTGTGGTGTCACAGGAGCTTGTGACAGCATCCTGGAGGTCCCTAGATGGCACTGTTTACCAGAATGAGATGCACGATTAAAGTAGCTTATATTAAGGAGAACATAGTATTTTGAAACCTTCCCTGTATAACTTTACTTTTTAAAAACTTTGTGAGTGTGTGTGTGTGAGTGTGTGTCCTGGAGCACAGCTGAGCCTCTCGTGTCACCTCTCAGCCAGTTATTTCATAACTGCCTGCCCAAAATAAATGATGTTATCTGCAATGCTTTTAGAGTAAACAACTGCAATAAAAGTGATGATTACCAGCATGTTTTATAGTTCACACACTACTAAGATACCAGAGAACAAATGACGCGCAATTACGCGCGTTAGTGTCTATAATCTCGATGTTACAGCGTGTTCAGATACCACGGAGAGAGAGAAGAGTTTTATCTAAAACTCCGCCCTTGTGCATGAGCTTACCGAGTTCGTTTCAAGATCCCAACGCGGTCTTTTAAGTCCGGGTGGAGGGTTATAGTAGCCGGCTCTCCGACACGTGGTACCGATCGGGAAACTAAACTTCAGATAACTATTAAACTGGCATTAAATCATCTGCAGCTCAAAGTTTGTTAACTTTCCCAGGATCTGGGTGAAAGTTCGGGTACCAAAAATATCTTCAGTGCTCAGCCGGGAGGAAATGAACCGATAGATTTTGGAGACAGCCGCAAAAACATTGGAAGCTCGCCTCTTTTAAAAACTTTTTCTCTTTCTAAGCATATATATTTATGTAAAACAGAGTGGAAAGGGAGCTTCTGCTGCTGAATACATATCGTGTTAGGCCTGACTTTCTTTTACGGTAGGTTAGACTTTCCTAAAGCGCTGAATGTTCCTCAATGAAAAAAGAGCGAATTCAGGTTCTTTCACTTTTGTTGAGTGTGGGTTAACAAAACCACAGCAGCTGAGTGCCAAGTTTATTCCCGATGAGTATTACTGAGGAGACCTAGAGGAACATGAGTGAGAAACAAGCGCTGGAAGACACTAAACCAAACGAGGATCAGAGTGTGTGGAAGGCGGACTCTGACAACCATGTCAAGCTGGAGGGGGGCGACGCTGCGAAGCCCAGCGACGTCTCAAGTGAAGGGAACGGCAGCGAAGGACTGCAAGCTACCCGTCTTTACCACCGACGATGGGTGATCGTCTTCTTGTTCAGCTTATATTCGCTGAGCAACTCTTACCAATGGATACAGTACAGCATTATCAGCAACATTTTCACCAAGTTCTACAGCGTCGATGATTTCACCATAGACTGGATGTCTATGATCTACATGCTCACATACATTCCCTTCATCTTCCCGGTAACCTGGCTGCTGGACAAAAAAGGGCTCCGGGTCATCGCCCTCGTCGCCACGGCGCTCAACTGCGCGGGGACGTGGATCAAAGTGGCCAGCGTCAGACCCAACCTGTTCTACGTGACATTCCTGGGACAGTTTTGCTGCTCTTTCGCGCAGGTCTTCATCCTCGGGATGCCATCTAGAATCGCGTCGGTGTGGTTTGGTTCAGAGGAAGTGTCCACTGCATGCTCCATCGGAGTCTTCGGGAATCAGGTAGGGTGTTCGATGCAAAGGCCGTCCTATAGTTGGAAAGTAGGTTAAATTAACGTTTAACCTACTTGAGAATGTATGGATCCTATGTTTAGGCTAATAATGCTAATAACTTGGACCCTGCCATATCTCCAAGCACGTTTGCGTAATTACGCACGTTTAAGTGACCATAGTGCATCACCAAGCAACAGTACTGGATGCTGGGGATGTGGGACAGCAACAATGCACACAGCGTGGACTGACATGCAAGACAAAACAAAGAGCTACAACAACAAAAACTATGTGTCCTAATTTATATGTAACTTTTTAATGAGCGACAAAAAGTTTCCCAGACTCTTCCACTTTCAGGAGAGTAATAGTAATAGTAATCCCCATCCCAAAAGACAACAACTATATATATATATATATATATATATATATATATATATATATATATATATATATATATATATATATATATATACACACCTTTATCTGCCTTTATGTGTCCAATGGCATGACTTAGGGGGACATGAATTACAAGCTCCGTTGAATCTACTATTACCCTCAGACAGCAGTGCATTATGTAATAGATAAACCTAGGGCAAAAGTCTGGTCAGAAAGTACTGTACTCAGCGGCATGAACGCATGCATAGATAGATAGCACTGCATTGGACTAAAGATGAGCTAAAAATCCATTAGTGTAGAAAACAAATTCAGAGGTGTAGAAGCATTCACGAGGAGACTGTTTTGAATGTGAATGTACATATGAAATAATAAATATTGAGCACTTCATGTAAGCAAGAGTTAACCAACTATATATATTTTTTCCATTTTGTTTTAATGTTGTTTTGCTTTTTTACAAAAAATATACCCCCTCATAAAAGAGTTCATGAGCTGCCGATGTACCGCTATAAATTAGGAGCAACAGGGCAGTTGAAAATCACGTGAGCTGTCAAATCAGCACAAAGGAGTGCAAAGATCAGCAGTGTGCCTTTGGTATCATGAAATACCAAAGTATCAGACTTAACACTAAAAGTTTCTGAACAAGCAACGCTTGAGTCACATTAACATCAACTCCAAGCAAATATCACTGAAATGTCATCATTTCTTACTGGGAAACAGTTGGATACAGTCTGAATAACTAAGAACAAACTGTTGTTCGCAATCTGGGAATCTGCAAACACCTCCCAAATAAACTCAATTTACTTTTTTTGTCTCTTTTATAAAACACAAACATAACAGATGCTTAAAAACCTGATTAGACCACTGTCTAACCCTCCAATACTTTTAATTGGATTCATTCTAAACTGCCTGGATATCAGTGCTTTTCATCCTATCACAGTAGTATAATCATATTCATAATCATCATAATCATCATAATATCATAATCATCTAAATGGTTTGTTACATAAGGTTACACATTTAGTGCCCGCAATGCTGGATGAGCAGTTTGTTTCTCCAAGTCTGTTCTGCAGTATAAATTTTAAACAGTTTGCATGCAAAAAAACCTGAAAGATTGGAGAAGTCTTGGTATTTTCCCCAACAGAAAACAGATACTTCAGAGTGAACAATAACTAAGACTTTGAAATATTAACCGAAAAACTGAAATGGGTGAACTTTAACAAGAAAAATGGTTAAAGTTCAACAGAGGAACATGTTTTTCTCAGTTATTAGTTAGTTAATGGAAGATATTAACATCCTATATTAACATCACATGACAGGACTGGGTGTAATAAATATGTGGACATGGGGTAAAGGAGCACAGTGTCATCACATGCGAAGGGACCTGGGACACCAGTAAGGCAACACTAATTCCAGCTGCTCTCGCTCTCTGGCATCTCTCTACTGCAGGCAGTTTGAACAGAGGACAGTAAGCTGTTAGGACACAAGCTCTTGAATCTTGAGACCTCTGGCCTCGAACATTTCGGGGGGCCCGTTTCAGGACAGTTGAAATGCCGCAAAACAATACTTTGAAAGGGGACCGTGCAAATTCGGAGCTCAGCGGTGAAGAATGGCTGTGTTCCAAGGCTGCAAAGAATCTTGCTCCAGGCTTTTCATCACTGCAATGGAGTCCAGAGCCTTTTGGCAGAGCAGTCTCCACAGGGTCCTGCTTACACATGGAGACTTTGGGTGACCAGTCGGATTTGGCCCCAAAAGTTGAGACCAAGCTGTATCACCGTCGTTGGTTCATGCTGTTTCTCTTCAGTTTTGTCTCAGCAAGCAATGCCTTCATGTGGCTACAGTATGGCATTATTAGCAACATATTCATGCGTTTCTACAACATTGATGCTCTGGCTATTGATTGGTTGGCCATGATTTATCTGCTCACTTACATTCCACTTATTCTGCCCATCCTCTGGTTCTTGGACAACAGGGGCATCCGGGATGTTGTCCTCGTCGGGTCAGCCTTTAACTGCATTGGCGCTTGGATAAAAATCGGTAGTGCCAGTCCAGATACTTTCCCAGTGACCTTTTTTGGCCAGTTTGTGTGCTCAGTAGCCACAGTGTTTATCCTCGGTATTCCTTCATACCTTGCCTCTGTGTGGTTTGGAGAGAAAGAAGTTTCCACCGCTTGCTCCATAGGAGTTCTGGGAAACCAGGTTTGTGTGAACTCTGTCAGTATTCAGCATCTCTTTTTTTTTTTTGCCACAGGAGGGTCTGTATAGTGAGGTCAGAGCTGTCTGACAGCTGCCTGTAAATTATGCAGGGCAGACTGGATGTCAGGGTCACATACGACTGCTAATCGCTGCACCAATTCACTTTTAAAGGTTGTCCAAATCTTCAAGTTGTGTGCTCTAAATCTGATTTTAAACTAAGTTATAATGTAACTAGTTAAATAAAATTCTAGGCTCAAATGTCTTCTTCGGATTTATTGGAGCTTTGATATCAATGTCATAAGTGATGTCATCCAGCTCTGTGTACAATTACTTCAGTCTACTTTTGCTTCTCAAGAAGGCGACTGAAACTCTTTCGCCTTCGGTCTAAAATGAAACAGCGAGGCCTTATCTTATTTTCCTAAATCACACAAAAAGAAAACCCAAGAAGTCCTCTACAGACACAAATAGAAAACATCTGAGCAGGAGGTCTGAGGTCAGTTGCAGACTCAGGTCATCAGGTTCAGCAAAGCGGGGTATACCATATGTGACATTTTGCAAACTCAGCAAAAAACCTCCCTGGAATAGAGGAGCCTGTTCTAAATAGAATCATTCAAGGCAAATAACAAGTATTAAAACTTTTTAATACGCACTGTGTAAAGTTACAAGGCATGTAGAAGACATGGAAATAATGGGCTAAAAAAGCTAAGATTTTCAGTGTTTTAATTTAGTGAAAACTGTTTGTGGCACTTGTTTTCTTCTAATTCTGTTAAATTCTTCCATCGTCCTGCAGCTGGGTATTGCAATCGGGTTCCTTGTGCCTCCTATCCTGGTGCCTAATGTGGACGACATGGATGAGCTGGCTCACCACATCCGAATCATGTTCTACATAACGGCAGGAGTGGCTACTTTACTCTTCGTCCTTGTTGTCTTCGGTAAGGTAATCACGAAAAAATAACAAAAATCACAAAGATGGTACTTTCTTATTTCGTTCCGGTGGTTTCTTGCTACACAGACAGCTTGGGTTATATGTGTAATCTCTTGGTGTCTTCACAGCAAAACCAAATTATTGGGTATATTATGTTGGTTGCACTGAAACCCTTAATACTCATCTTCCGATGGGGGTCAGGGTTTTTGATACAATGCATTTTCAAAGAAAAGAGTTGAAGCCTGTGGTTCATTATTATTTCAAACACGATTTCTAGCTGCTTTGTGCAGCACAAAAGAAACTCTACACAACCTCCACCGTAGTAAAAACTGTGTCCTCAACGCCTCTGCATATAAAATGAAACTTTCCGCATGGCTAGACATCATGAAGCACAGAAGCGTTTTTTTCCCGTCAGGTTTTCGAATTTACATAAAATTGCATGAAAATGATGTTACTGTACCGTGTAACCGAGGATTTTTTGTGAATGGTTAAAGAGTGACATTCGGTGGTGCTTTCGCTCCTGTCTGCTATAAAAGGCTCGGGCATTTTGACATGTATTGTATGAGGTTTTTTCCTACTTCATGCCCGTGGGAATTTCTTATTGAGTAGGCTGACCTCATGAAGGTTTTAATTTACACCAAACCTACACTCTTGACAAGAAGCACCATTCAGTGGACCAAAAAAAGTGCTGACATGGATGCACGTACAACACAAAACCTTAGTTAAAAGGGGACTTTCATAAAAAAAGATATTATTGTAGCACAAGTAAGGTCGTCAGAAGTGTACTGAAATCCATCATAAGTCATTTGAGCTATGGACATAAGAAAAAGAGAACTCAGCACTTTGTGGCAGAAGGAAGTGACATGACAAACAGCATGTGATTGATGAGGAAAAAATGCTTTGCTGTGTCTTTATATATGATTCCCCTTCAAATGTGGCATTTGTTGTGAAACCCAGAATCATGTGCTGTGCCATTTATGGATAAGATAAAATAACAGTACGAGTGTTTAATCAAAATGCAATAAATATCTTTTACTTTTAAAAACACTGACTTGCTATAAGGAGCATGTATGAATATGCTGTTTTCCTGCAGCGGGGTAGGGAGGGGCGGGGGGCAACGACGGAGGCTGGCGTTCCTCATAAGCATTCTGCATTCCTAAACACAAAAGGATGCTTGTGAAGGAATTTCCTAGTAGTACCATGCACAGCATTTAGACTGACTATACAGTCAGTGTTAGTGCTTTGGCTATAGTCTGCTGTTGTTAATGAAGCACTATGAAATGCAAACCTCAGCTTATTCAGTGCTTATGTGACTGTTCGGTCAGTCACATGGTGTTTGTGTTCATAAGTACGCTACATAATTGACTCTCGCTGTGTCAAATTTGCCTGTGACCCACTAAACAGTTATTTATGGTTCCTAGAGTAAGGTAGGAGGACTCACAATGCCTCTGTTTATGGTAAATACGAGGCTGGAGGTAGATAGTTTAGGTTAATCACTGGGTGAATGTGTAGCTGCAAGATGGCTGCAAGTTGAGTAAATTCCCGTACCAGCACTTTTGTTAATTTATACATTATTATTTGCCCAAATAATGTCATCTGACGTTTCAGAGGGATTTTTGTGTTTAATGTGCTTGAACTGGCTCAGTTGAGGTCAGTAATTGCAGTTTTATTTTTTTTTTTTAACATTTCTTACAGGTACTTGTGTTTGGTTGTTTTCTTGCTTCAGCTACATACAGACACAAGTGACACTGATCATCTCATCTTCTCAAAGTGTATTCTCAAAATATCCAACCATTATTAGTGTAGCTTATTAAGTTTTCCAGTCACATGACCGCAAACTACGTGACATGTGCAACAGTGTAGGGTCAAGTGAATTAGACACTAGTCACACAGGCCTAGGAACTGGCCTGTGACCACCTGACAAACTCTGATCGCTAGGGAGAAATATGTATTTCCTGACTGGCTGAAGAAAACCTTCTTGCAATTGCTTTGGTCACTAGAAAAATGCTTCAGTGGGCCGTAGTTTGCACGAAACACATCAACTTGTCTGTAAACACTCTCCAGCTACTCTCCAAGGAAAGAAAACGGTGCAAGACAAACTGGAAAGAGAGACTGCTTCCCTTCAAAGGACAAGTTACTCCTTTTAAAACATAAAGCCCAGAGGCACAACTTCTGCATATAAAGCAAAGATTTCCTATTTCTTGTTTGTGTTGCACTTTGTAAAATAGTGCTACTGCTTAACTAGTAGTTAGCGTGTAATTTGTCAGACAAGTTGACATCTTCCTTGTAACTAATGGAACCCAAATCACTGCCAAGGAGGATTTGTTGCAGCACTGTCTTTGTGATCGATTTCATCCACCATGAACCAGCAACCTTAAGGAACCAGTCACCAACCACATGCAATTTATTCTTTGTGACCAGTGGTTGTATCACATTCAATATAGCACACAGCCCTCAAGCAATGTGGGCACATTCCTCATGACCAGTGGTTAAATCATTTTCAATATGAAGACAACTGTCAAGTATTATGTGTATGATAACACACAATAAATCTCTTATATAGAAAAAAAAATAGTTTGTTTGCGGGCTAGCATTTACATTTTTTTAAAGCGAGCTATTGTGAAAAACTTTATATTTGCAGCTTTTTTATTTTGGCATTATTACTGTGACATTGTAGTTTTGTTTTTGGTTCTGAAGATGAATATGGCCATATTTGGATAAGAGGACATGCATATTTTTGAGCTAGCACTAGCTAGCTTGCAAGCTTGCTTCATAAGGTGTTGATGAAAATTTTGACTTACTGTCTACCTATCTAGAAAATTTGACTCAATAACCCAAAGTTACATATCTCAAAAAGTTCCACTTGCGTACCTTGAAATTTAAACGTACTTAGAAATAACTTTTTTCTGTGGCAGAAGTAAGCTAACTTTAAAAGTTATTATGATATAATAATGGATTGGATTTATATAGCCCTTTTTCAAGGCACCCAAAGCACTTTACAATGCCACTATTCATTCACACACTGGTGTAGGCAAGCTATGATTGTAGCCACAGCTGCCCTGCGGCAGACTTACAGAAGCGAGGCTGCCGTACCGTGCCATCAGCCCCTCTGGCCAACACCAGTAGGCGGTAGGGTAAAGTGTCTTGCCCAAGGACACAATGCCCAGGACAGAGAGCCCAGGGATTGAACCGGCGACCTTCCGGTTACAGATACGCTTCCCAACCCCCTGAGCCCCTACCTTTGGCTATCAAAAAACAGACTTAAAACAAATATTCTTCCCAGAAAAACTCAGCTAAGCTCCATGCAGTGCCTTTTAGTTTCAAAGGCCTAGACACAAGCAGTACAGCTTGGCAGACATGTTGCCTCAAACCCAGACTTATCTACTTGAATGTGGAAAGTGCCATAATTCTAATTTCAGTGGCCACCAGAACATAAAAACTGCATACTTTGAATAACTGTTAATATTTAATAAAAATGCTTCAAAAGTTTGGCAACTTTACACCCAAATGGGGTCATTTTTTTCTGCTACAAGTTACCCATTACCCACAATTTCACAACATTATAACTTGTGAAGTGCTTGTGATTTGGCACTTCTGTACTGGCTCAAATTTTGAGTCACAAATGTTGCTATGTGATTTCAACACATATAACTCATCCCAGGGTGGCAGAGGAGGGTTTTTTTTTCCCATTATATATATATTTTTGGAGGCCTGAAGTGGCAACACTGTGCACAGTTATAAAAAAGGAAAATGTTTTATTGTAGGGCCTTGATTTTTGGATCTGCTGACATTTTAGCAAGCAAGGGATGTGACTTATGCTGTTCCTGGTTACTCTAGTGTGAAACTTGACACCAGGTGGCTGCAGTAGTTTAATGACACATATATACTAGCTCACCCTCATGCATACATGCAAGATGCCATGTGTGAGGGTTGTCCTGCTGGCAGGACCATCTGTAGTCCTGCAAAAGGGCTGTGAGTCAGCAGGGCAGACAGAGTCCCAGGATTGAGAAATTTGCATAAACTGTGAGGTGAGAGAAGATGCTTAGCTTCTGCCTTTCTTTAAAACAATTGTATAAGTTAAACTTGGAGACCGTCTGCTTTGACATATGACTACTTACTGTTCACTGAAAAAGGAGAATTACCATGACGATGAAATCCAAGCCATATAGGAAATTTTACCTGTGATCAGTCTGAGAACTCCAAAGGTTATTTGAATAGAAATTTGCATTCTTCCATGTGCAGTGATGACTACGCATACAGCAGTTGAGATCACGGTATAATTTCAGTCTCATCACCACCATTGGCAGATCAACTGTGTAAAAGAGTAGGACACTTTTGGAGGATTAGTGAAAACAGCTTACTGTACACAGACCCTCATGTGAGATTTGCCAGAAGGAAAAAAGGTGTCCCTGGTTCAGTTACAAGAAATACAAAAACACACATCTGTTTATCCCTACAAGGCCGGGGGCACGTAGCTCCACCAAGATGTCTTCAACACCAGACAGTAGCTGATTTTCACTGGAGCAAATGAGAGTATAGTGGGTTACATAGAGGCGTTAGAGCCTGTCCAGTCTTGCCTGAATGTGTCACTGGCTCCTTCCAGGAAGAAGCCTGTGGCCCTAGGGAGGAAATATAACCCTGAACTTATTTCTACCACTTAGCATTGATTGATCCTTTGAATATTACAGGTGGACGTATCCACCAATAGAGTTGCTTCTTATTGCTTTCCAGTTTTCATTGTAAGTGTGCAGACTGCTGCTGTTTACTGTGTTTCACACTGTTGTCGATCTTTCCACATGTCAGTTTTCCAGGAGCGTCCTAAAATTCCACCGACTCAGGCCCAGGCCACAGCTCGCAGCATTCCACCAGAGCAGTACTCCTACATAGCCTCCATCCGAAACCTGCTGCGCAACAAGCCCTTCATGCTCCTCGTCGTCACCTATGGTTTGTCATTACTGTTCTCCAAATTTTTGTTAAATTATGTTGTCATTAACCTTTTAGAACGGGCTAAAAGACATTAAATCGTACGTTGCATAATTCAACATTAGAAATTCATGAAAATATGTTAAATGTTTTTAGAAGGCGGATTTTTACTAAGGTAGTATAAATTCCCATAACCATGGTTGAACAAGCCATCCCAAGTGAAAATGATGTCATCTGTGGTGATTCCTCCACAGATATCAGGTAGAATCACACCTGAAAATTCCCTTCATAGTGCAATGGTGTTTATCTTATCGCAGATTACGTAGTCCTCAGTCATCAGCTATGACAGTATTCCTCGAGAAGATAAATTGGATTTACCCTAAGAGCTCCAAAGTTCATTTATAACCTGACAATTTTTAACACGTGCGTTCGGTCAATGTGACCTTAAGATCCCGAAGATCAAAGATTTGATGAAGTGGAAGGAGTCTGAGATAGGAATTCATTTATTTTTGGGAGCTCTTGGTTACTTGAGCAAACAAAAAACGGAATGATAAAGTGTATTTTTGAAGAGATAAAGAAAAAAAATATAATCTAGGTTTTATGTTGCTGGAAATTGAATGTAGTTGCATTTTGGCACACAGTTTAACCAGTAACTCAGTAATCTTGAGATTGGATAAACTGGGAGGGATATGTTTCATTATTTTATACTAGTAACAAAAATAATACAAAAATTAAAAAAAAAAAAAAAGTACAAATATTATCCCAAGGTGCATTCTTTGTTGGGGTTTTCTTGTCATGTGTCTAATCTTTCTACTAATATGTTTCTGACTCTCTGATTATCACACCTGTCCCTGTCACTTTAACTGAGCTGTAGCTGTAGTGCAGGGGTGGGGAACTCCAGGCCTCAAGGGCCGGTGTCCTGCAGGTTTTAGATATCACCTCGGGTCAACACACCTAATCAGATGATTAGTTCATTACCAGGCCTCTGGAGAATGAATCATGTTGATGAGGTCATTTAGACATTTAAATCAGCTGTGTTGGATCAAGGACACGTCTAAAATCTGCAGGACACCGGCCCTTGAGGCCTGGAGTTCCCCCAAGCCTGCTGTAGTGTTTTATTTTTTAGGTGGGGACGCATTCAGTACACATTTATCCTCGTTTTAGAAACTACTCCGATCAGGTTTATTAGAAACAACTACTAAACTTTTTCATCATTCAGTTAATGATGTTAGTTTCATGATTCCTGAAAAGTGGGAAGGTGAAAGATATTTTTGTCCTGTGTTTTTTTCTGATTTCAGATTTTATTTGATGTTATTCCCTATTTTGCAGGTCTGAACGTTGGTTGTTTTTATGCTGTCGGGACCCTGCTGAACCGCATGATCATCGTGCATTACCCTGTATGTCCGTTTCCTCTGCACTCATCTCAAATCATTTCTATTGCCTGTAACTCTAGTGACTCTTCAACAAATGAATAGTTAGACTTAAATAGTCAAGTATAAGGTTTAATATTATAAACTAATGTAACTTAAGTTCAATAAACAACACTGTAATAACAGATTTATCACAGCTAAACCAAGTTTGGAAGTTTGTTCGCTTACAAGCTCAAACCAATGCTATATTTAAGGCATAGGTGCCATTTCTCTTAAATCATTTTATAAGTTAAACAACAGGAAAAGGGAGCGATCTTCTCTGTTTGTAGTACTAAAAAGGTGTGTGCAACCTCCTTGTGTGGATCTCTAGTTAATGCTTGTAGATATACAGTTTTTGGGCGCTGCTCATTGTTCTCGGCTTTTTTAGGGAGAAGAAGTGAACGCCGGGAGGATTGGCCTCACCATCGTCATCGCAGGGATGGTCGGCTCCCTCATCTGCGGCGTTTGGTTGGACAGAACGAAAACGTACAAGTAAGGCGAACATCGAAAAGGGAAAGTACATTAGCAGCAGTTCTTCCACAGGGGGTGTTGTGTTTTGGGAAAAAGAAGACAAAGGGACGTGCAGAGCAGGAGATAAAAATCAAACGTTATTTGTAACGAAACTGAAAAAAAAAAACAAAGCGATGGGCTGATAATCTAAAAACGTACCGCTTTTTCCGTGCCACCAGAAAGCAGCCAAATGAGTGCTGTTTTTTTGGGCCTTTTTCACCTTTTTTGACAGACATGGTGAAGAAAGGACAGGAAAGCAGAGGGAGAGAGAGATGGGGGAGGACATGTGGCAAAGGGCTGCAGGTCAGATTCGAACCTGGGCTCGCCGCTCGCAGTCGTATGGAATGTGGTCGCCCGCTCAACGCACTTTGCTAAATCGGCACCTGATTGTTTATTGTCTTCTCCCTTCTGAACTTGGCGTCCTGCATATCTTGTGTTGCGTCTCTATATCTGTTTATTCAGGTGCAGCATCCTGCTACGGCAGCGACCTCTGCACTCTTCCTCCGGCCCCATGTGCTCTCAGGCTGTGTGGTGACAGCAGTGTCCACCCAGTCGACTCCCTTCTGTTGTAGCTACAACAGCTTTGTATTGCAAATGAGGGGGAAAGCAATAATGTTTAGCTTTATTGTATAATTCCCCACATTGTAATTATGCTATTACATTGTAATATTTATGAATGGTGTTCATTCATAAATTTATGTCAGTTTATATTTGAATATTATTACCAGTTCTACAGGACTGCATTTTTCATGCTTTAATATTTATTTGTTATGAAGCTTTGGATGTATAAAATAAGCTTTCTTTGAGACTGTGTGTTTAGGGGAAGCAAACAGAGGTGGTGTTTACCTTCAGTGTTTGTCGCCCATTGTATTGAACTGTGAGATGTGGGCTCACACGAGGTGTGGAATCCACTTCCTTCCTCTCAATACATTTACAAAGGCCTTATTTTGTGTGACAAACAGTAAGGCAAACAGAAAAGGGTACCTGCTATTGAAAAGATTACTCCACAGCACACCTAGTGGCAAAATATTGACATTGACGCCCATGCAGGCAGCAATCTTTTGCTGTCAATGGACAAAAAAAAATGATAACAGCCGTTCAGCCTTAATACAGGTTGTCTGAGGTAGGGTTGAGCTACACCCTTGCACCTCCTCTTTTCTCAGGCATTAAAAATGTTATCCCTCGACATTTGCCCGTTAGACTTTGCTCCGTTTTTCTTTGTTTGTTTGATTTATGTCAGATTTCTGATTAATAAATGTGGCATACATGAAACAGGACAGGAAGCAGTCTTGCCCACACATAAAAGATTTTGGAGACACAGATTAAATGAAATGCAGGGAAAAAGTATACCCTCGTGCTACAAACATAAGCTGAGGGATTTCCCTCCTGGAAAAGCAAGTTAGCCAGCCCACATGAAGCTAAAAGCCAAAAATGACTTGTGGTTAGCTGTGTAGGGTAGGTAGGAGCATTCGTTTTGTCTGGTGGGTGGAGCACAGAGGAAAAAGTGAAGGAGAGAGAGCTGGTTTCGAACCCTCCAGCTGACTGGGGCCTCTCTGTGTGGTGTCTTTTTTTCTTTGCATGTTCTGCGTGCAAAGGTTTCCTTCCACAGTCCAAAGACATGCATGTTTGTTAATTGGTGACTGTACACTGGTTGCCTGTCTCTTATGTAATAGGCTGGTGCCTCTCGCCAGATGACACCTGGGATACACTCTAGCCCCCATCCCCCCCACCCCCAGAGACCCGAAATTCTCTAAATTTCTGGCAAATACTTGCTGCAGCTTTACGTTTTGTTTCTTTTACTTGCAAAACTGCCGCACTACGTACTGTTACATATGTGTGTGCAGTCATAATGATCACTGCTGTGCTCACAGTGACATGTATTACTCATGCTCTTCTTTTCCCCAGGCAGACGACCCTTGCAGTCTACCTCTTGTCTCTGGTGGGGATGATCGTTTATGCTGCTACACTCAGCCTGGGACACCTCTGGGTGGTTTTCATCACTGCTGGAGTACTTGGGTATTCTTTTATTGTTTCTTCTAACATTTTGGTTTTTTGTTGTTGTTTTTTTACACAAGTAATGTCATTAAAGGTCTTTATTTCTACTCATTTACTACTTTGATTCTACTTCAGAACACCTTTATTTCTGTGAATCGAGAGAGAACAAACGCCCCTCATGAATATAAAAATTTTGATACATACTGTGGATCTGTAAAAAAAACAAAAAACCCAAAAATAACAAAATATGGAATGTATCCGTAGTAGGCAAGTGAGTGGGCTATTGTATTTGTACATTTTAAAAGTATGTATAAAAGTATGTGTGCACACTTTCGATTCAGCCGTTAAACCATGCAGAAATCTTCCGTCATGTCCTAAATTCTGCTTCTGGTCATTTCCCTTGGCCCGGTACCTCTGTTGACATTTGCAATAATAATTTACAGCCCTGGTTGTTTCAGCTTCTACAAACATGTAGACCCTACAAAGTTTAGACAAAGGCCTGCATTTGCACCTAAACTCATGAGAAAAGGAAAAATGTCCTTATGTAAATACATAAATATGTGCATATATGTGCATTAGTTTAACTTAACTGAAATGTGTTTTATCAAGAAAACCCCCTCGCAGTGATGTTTTCCTGGAAGCCCATGCTGCAGAGCAAAACAAAGCAAAACAAAAAAATAGAGACAGCGAGAGTATGTCATATAGTAATAATGGTGCAGGATTATTTCAGATCACAAAAATAAAAATACATAACCTCTATGAACTGGGAAAACCAAACCATTTAAATGTTTATGGGGGAAATCATCTACTAGGTTTCCTCTGGGTTGCCTCTCTCTTCTTGGAATTAAAAAACAATCTTGTTCATCCAGTTTAACCTTTATGTGGCTGTGAAATGATTACACCCTCAGCAGCACACAGTGATCTTCCAAATTGGAATTCCTTTCCTCTGGAAGTGCATCTGCATGATCTATGGCAGACATAACTTTAGCCTTGTTTTTTTTAAACAGGATTTTTTTAAAGAAATGTGTTTGACATTAAAGGTCAGCGCGTCTGCTGCTTTGTAGTCTCCGTATCATATTGACAGAAGAGAAGAAATGTGTCTGTCTACTGACTCAGACTGATGTGTTTTGCTATTGCAGCCATGTCAGAGGCTTTTGATTTGAGTTTCACTTGCTGTCACTTTAGTGGAAGAACAACACCCTGCTGTTGAATGAGAAAAAGAATCTGATGTGACTGGACTGCTTTGAAAAACCTGCTGTTCCTGTATAAATTCTCCAGTGTTATTAACTTGAGGCAACATGAGTGTTGATTTCCTGGAAGAACAATCAAATGTTGTAGGTACAAAGTGTCCATGCACTTGTCAGCTAACATGATAAGGGGCATTTTATTGAACGGAGCAGGTGTCCTGTTTACGCATTTACACGTATAAAACTGTAGCAAAAAAGCGAGCAGCAATTAAATAAACTCACAAATTCTTTTTTATCCCTTTTGTGGATCCTTGTGTCCAGGTTCTTCATGACGGGCTACCTGCCACTGGGCTTTGAATTTGCAGTCGAACTGACATACCCAGAGTCAGAGGGAACGTCTTCTGGCCTCCTCAACTGCTCAGCACAGGTACAGATCAATGTTTTCAGTGTGATAGCAAAAAAGAAGAAAAGAACCAATGAAATGATGGATGTAAGCTGTGTTCCCTCCATGGAAAAAGTGAGTCATTCAGCCTGTTGCTCTGGAGGAATTGACTCACTATACTGTAAATGCAGGTTTTCACGGGAATTTTGGATATAAACAATAAAATGGGATTTTGTTGACGGCTGGCGTTGCTTTGGAATAACGTGCTTTTGTGGGGGGGTTTGGCATTATGAGGCAATTTTGACTTCCTTGTTTATATATTTATTTCGTAGTTTTGTTTATGCATTTGTAATGCCTGTTCATAAGCAGGCAAGACAGATTCTCTCAACATCACGGCAACTGTGCGTGATATATTTGCAAAAACTCAGTGTGTAGTTGAGCTTCCTTCATCTGGTGCATAAACATATTCGCCAGCTGCAGAAGATCCAAGATGCATGAAAACAAAAACCGAGTTCAAGGACGGGGTTTGCTCTTTATCCTTCCCGGGTGCGTGCAAGCGCTAGCTTTAATCCTAACTACCCCATGTTCTGCACCCACACACAGGTGTTCGGAATTATATTCACCATTTGCCAAGGCAAGATCATTGACAATTACGGCACGCTGGCAGGAAACATCTTCTTGTGTGTCTTTCTTCTGATAGGCACAATAATGACAGGTAAGACCTCTGTGACTGTGAAAAATACACAGTTTTGAGTCATAATAGAGTACTGATTTAATGTCACACATACAGAAATGCACAAGAATTGTCTTTGCTGTCACTTTATCCTGTTACGAGTTTACTAATACTCCTATGTAAGAATGTCACGTTCCTAGAAAGCAGGACTTAGTTATGGTGTAATTTGGAGGAATACTTGAGAACATAATGCTATTTTTTATTGCACTTTACACATAACAGACAAATTTGTCACCCCTTTACAAGAAGGCTGTCTGCAGCTCAGATAAAACAGAGTCTGCGGCTTGAGGTGGCATTCTGCGTCATTCTTCATCATCGCTAGGAAGAGATTTTCTTTGAAATTAGAGAACAACAAAGCTGTATACAACTAAACTGTTCAGAGGGAGGAGTGGTGAACATTTTCTTAAGCCCTGGAACCATTTAGTAAAGACAGTGCATAGCTCTACAGACACGCACTCGGCAGGGGTGTGTTTTCAGGTAATAAAGGTGATTTCAAAACCACTTAGGAGATTTTTCATGACCCATCGATGGGTTTAGCAGCAATGTTTAACTTTTTAAAAATGCCTTAACCTTTAATGACACTTCTTAAAGGTCAACAGACTGACTCACTAACTGCTTTTTGTTCATATGAGTAAACTTCTTGTTGTGGTCATGAAGTTTTAAAAGAAAAACAAAATGTTTGTAAAAAAACAAACAAACAAAAAAAAATCCGCCCTGCTCTCCGATTGGTGATAAACCTTTGTATGAACGTACATGAAGGCACCATTAGAAGGCAAGGCTGTGATTGTTTTTGTGAAATAGTCTCCTCCTTCCATGAAAATTGAAGTTAATTATTAAATTACAATCACGCTGTTTTTTTTAATAATTGCTTTTGACCGGAGTTTCTCAGCAGGCTTAGTTGTTTTTAGATTTGCATTGGTAGCCACACACTCTTTGAAAATAGTTAACAAGGTGTCTTAACTTGAATGCCACTATTAAGACTTGAACGTGTCTGTGCATAGGAGCCACCTACTGGATAGTCACTGTTATTACTTTGTTTCAATAAACTGTTTAACTTGTGTGAAGTAATACGATCCTGTTTTGCTTGTGTTCGTCTCTGTGTTTGCAGTGGAGGATCCATCAGCTAATGCAGACTTACCCTCTCTCTGTCTTTCTTTTTTTACAGCTTTAATCAAGTCTGATCTCAGGAGGCAAAATGCTAACCTGCAGGCCAAAGCAGCCGTAAGTTTTGAAGCAAGCCAAGGGTGTAGCGCTTTGTTTGTTTGTTGGGGATATGAAACAAAAGCGGTGGTACTATGAAGTCAAATAGGCCTTTTCACGGAAGACATTTTGACATGTCAGTGTAGGAAAAGCATTTTATTCTTCATCCTTTGGCTAGTACCATGTACTGCAACAGATGCCATAAATAAAATATTTTAATAGTGTGTCAAAATGTCTACTGTGAAAATGATCCATGTGTTAAGTGTTTGTCTGTCGTGAGCGATAAGTCACCTGTGCATCCCGGGCTCCACAGAGGAGGACTGTTTTTTGCCTTTGTCTTCTGTGATCCTGCATGTCTGCATCAGTTTAGCTAAAAGACGCTGTTGAATATTCACTGACTCTGTTGGCACTCTGCACATTTAAATATTCTTATGTAAACTTTTATGGAACTTGTCAGCCGTTATGACTTTATGGTTGCGATTTTCTTCTGTTCTTAAGTCATTCTGTCACCATACATTTCTTTCTCTTTCTGGGTGAGTCTCCAAGATCTGTGGTGAAGTTGCTGATAAGTGCTTAAAGTTTAATTCCTCACATATATATAAATGTGTTTCAGTCTCTCAAGCCATCTTAAAAGGAGTCAAATTAAACTAATTTTTAGCTCAAGATTTTTATACTTGGACTCTACTAAGACTTCTTCTGATTGGCTGCCCCTCACAAATGGAGCATTTAAATAGCAGGTGTCTGTTTAAGATGACTATGTTATTATTAATATGAACACAGAGCCAAGCTTTGTGAAAACTGAGCACTTAGAACACAGTGAAGCCTGAGCTTTTTGTGTACATACTCCAGCCTCACTATTTGAAGCTGATTAGCACGAGCAACCACTAAACATATATGTGTGATCAGATTCTGGTGAACTTCACTCCAGACTGGAGCCCCACTCCTCTATAAACACTGAATGAGAAGTGATCAAAAGCATTTGTTTTAGGCGGAGAGGCACAAGTCAGGACAAGACTACGGAGCCACATCGCTAATCTCCGAGCAGCAGACTTCTTCTCAAGCCTGATCAATAAAACTTTTCTGCTTCCACAAAAAAAATAAAAAATGAAAAAAAATCTCAAATCTTAGCTCATCATAAAGGTGCACAAAGGTAGGAGCACAAAGCAATCACCACACACTGCCACTGATCAAGAGCACCTGCTGTACACCCTTTTCACTGTTACACCTGTTTTACTGTCTCTATGTGTTTCTGAGGATCGTGCAAAAGAAATCATAATTACACAATCATGAAAATCATGTGATTTTTGATTCTTCCCCATGAAGCCCTGCTACTGATTTTCTCAGTAGCAGTTCTACTAAAATCAGCTAAAGTCACTTAAGGACAATTAAGTCAGCTGGGGGTAATCATTAACCCCTGCATGAACCTGTTGATTCCAAAACACTTCCTCACATTGGATTACAGCTACTTCTAACTATCCTATTTTTGAACAGCTGACTGGCTTAAGCTTTCCTCATAAATGCGAATGGCACTTCCATATAGAAATAAAACAGCGCGGCTTATCACAGTAGGAAATCAAGAACGAGATCATACAGCTCATCATGCTGTGTGATTCACTTTAGTGTTCTTGTGTTTTAGGAGGCCAGTGTGTGAAGTTGCTGCCCGCGGCATGGCTTTGATTGGATTTGAATCACAGCGTAGTGTTTGTGATTTTTCAGATGAAGTCAGCGCGGTACTGCTAATTTTCCTGTTCTTGCCTGTTGTTGCCTTTGCTTGCTTACAGCGCTGTCCTATATCCTACTAATACCACCAGAGATTTCATCTAGTTAAAAGTATGGACGCTCAACATGAATGGAATAAAGTCCTTGCTAGTTGGATCTTTACTTAATCCTTTTTTTCACTCCATCTTTGCTTTAGTTATTTAAAACGATGAACATGTAATGTATGTGAAAAGAAATAAAAAATGACATTATAGCAATAACCAACATTAAGCTGATTACAGTCTTTAACAATAAGAAAATGTTGTTAACTACTACAGGGAGTGCAGAATTATTAGGCAAGTTGTATTTTTGAGGAATAATTTTATTATTGAACAACAACCATGTTCTCAATGAACCCAAAAAACTCATTAATATCAAAGCTGAATGTTTTTGGAAGTAGTTTTTAGTTTGTTTTTAGTTTTAGCTATTTTAGGGGGATATCTGTGTGTGCAGGTGACTATTACTGTGCATAATTATTAGGCAACTTAACAAAAAACAAATATATACCCATTTCAATTATTTATTTTTACCAGTGAAACCAATATAACATCTCCACATTCACAAATATACATTTCTGACATTCAAAAACAAAACAAAAACAAATCAGCGACCAATATAGCCACCTTTCTTTGCAAGGACACTCAAAAGCCTGCCATCCATGGATTCTGTCAGTGTTTTGATCTGTTCACCATCAACATTGCGTGCAGCAGCAACCACAGCCTCCCAGACACTGTTCAGAAGGTGTACTGTTTCCCCTCCTTGTAAATCTCACATTTGATGATGGACCACAGGTTCTCAATGGGGTTCAGATCAGGTGAACAAGGTGGCCATGTCATTAGTTTTTCTTCTTTTATACCCTTTCTTGCCAGCCACGCTGTGGAGTACTTGGACGCGTGTGATGGAGCATTGTCCTGCATGAAATTCATGTTTTTCTTGAAGGATGCAGACTTCTTCCTGTACCACTGCTTGAAGAAGGTGTCTTCCAGAAACTGGCAGTAGGACTGGGAGTTGAGCTTGACTCCATCCTCAACCCGAAAAGGCCCCACAAGCTCATCTTTGATGATACCAGCCCAAACCAGTACTCCACCTCCACCTTGCTGGCGTCTGAGTCGGACTGGAGCTCTCTGCCCTTTACCAATCCAGCCACGGGCCCATCCATCTGGCCCATCAAGACTCACTCTCATTTCATCAGTCCATAAAACCTTAGAAAAACCAGTCTTGAGATATTTCTTGGCCCAGTCTTGACGTTTCAGCTTGTGTGTCTTGTTCAGTGGTGGTCGTCTTTCAGCCTTTCTTACCTTGGCCATGTCTCTGAGTATTGCACACCTTGTGCTTTTGGGCACTCCAGTGATGTTGCAGCTCTGAAATATGGCCAAACTGGTGGCAAGTGGCATCTTGGCAGCTGCACGCTTGACTTTTCTCAGTTCATGGGCAGTTATTTTGCGCCTTGGTTTTTCCACACGCTTCTGGCGACCTTGTTGACTATTTTGAATGAAACGCTTGATTGTTCGATGATCACGCTTCAGAAGCTTTGCAATTTTGAGACTGCTGCATCCCTCTGCAAGATATCTCACTATTTTTGACTTTTCTGAGCCTGTCAAGTCCTTCTTTTGACCCATTTTGTCAAAGGAAAGGACGTTGCCTAATAATTATGCACACCTGATATAGGGTGTTGATGTCATTAGACCACACCCCTTCTCATTACAGAGTTGCACATCACCTAATATGCTTAATTGGTAGTAGGCTTTCGAGCCTATACAGCTTGGAGTAAGACAACATGCATGAAGAGGATGATGTGGACAAAATACTCATTTGCCTAATAATTCTGCACTCCCTGTATCTTCCATCTTCATAACTGATCTTCTGCCTTTCTTTAAGAGAAAATCAAACCTGTGAAGGTTTTTTTTTTTTGTATGAAATCTTTTCTACTGATTTAACAGTTGCATCGTTTTTGCCTCCCAGTACGTTGTGATTGTGGTGAAAAACTTTCAGACATTGATTTTTGCAGTTGCATGTAAAGTGTACACTGGATTGAGGCGCACTTTCTGCTGCTGTTTGTGCAGTGCCATGAGGATTTTCTTTCCCTTTTTTGCCCTGCAGACACATAATTTTATCTTTAAGTTTTCTTGATCTTTGAGAGTATTTCTTGATTTCCACAGCTGGTTTTTTACTGTTGGTTTCCGGTGAAATTTGCTCTCATTTATGATAATAGTGTTCAGTCAGCTTCATCTTTGACTCGAGTGTCACAAAGGTTTTGAAGAGTCAGATCGTTTACGGCTCTTGAACCTATCTTATCTGTTAATTAAGGTTCATTTTACAAGTAAGGAATGTGATAAAACCTTTGCACGTGGCCCAATCATAGATTGTTTTCTACAGTACATATAAGGGTAAACAAAAAAGAAAATTAACACTTGAAGCGTCTCATCTTTTGCCTTTCTGTCCTTTGTTGTGTATTAACACAACAAAGGACAGAAAGGTGAAACATTTATATTTATTTATATTCACTGACATTTTTGCAGTGCTTAGATATGCTCTAACACATAGCACAACTCTTTTCTTTCACATTTAACAAATTCAGCTATATATAGGCTAATTTATCTGGCTTAGGGTGTTTCTTTACATAGTGTGTATGAATATGCGCATAAGCTATCATTACGTTTAGCTGAGCTTCAAGACACTACCGTGACCTGGATGACTGAGAATGTACACAGATGTGTCAGGCTAAAGTTTGTCATGACTCCAGAGACTCTTTTGGTGGAAGCTAGCCCAAACAGACTAAAGTCTACAGAGACAAACTGTGTTTTTTGTGTTGAAGGCATTAAAAAAAACCTACTGATCTGACCCATCTCTTTTGATTTCCAGGATTCTTCCGAGTGGCACAATGGAAGCCTGAGTGCATCTTCTGTTATCATCGAAGCCAAGCTTTAGACACAAACACACTAACAAGCCTCAAAAATGACCGTGATCTCATCCCTGTTATAGTGCAAAGGAAGCCTTTAGATCAACTTGATGGCTAAAAAAAGCTCTTTGATCTGTATAATTACATGAATGAAAATAATGTCACTAATCAGAAATATTTTTGTAATATTTAAATATAAATGTTATGAATGAATCTGCGAGACAAATCTGAGAAACTTTTGTGCATCAACAGTTTTATTGGTATAGTGCACTACTGATTATGTATACGATGAAAAATCTTTTTTTCACTGTATGCAATATGTAAATACAGTGTAGGATTTCTAGAAATTTTAGGGAGAGATTTTTTTTTATGAAATTAGGGAACTATTTATTTAGAATTCAGGGAAAGATTTAGAAAGGTTCTCTAATCCATAGCTTCTACTGTGAGGGAAGAACAGGAAAAATATGATGAATTAAGGTTGTGTAGTATTTTTGTAACAATCTTGTTTTACTTTAACATGAAATAAAAGCATTGCATAAACATTTTGATTCATTTGTTTTTTCCTCATGCTTGTTGCATGCATGTGCTCACCGTTACAGCATAACTCAAACACAAATGCACCACACCCATCACAGGCCTGAGAGTAGAGACATGCAGTATTGTTACTGTTACACAGTTTTAGTGTTTAAATCATTTTTAAATGGAGGCATCTGACTAGACCCAAATTCGTTCTGCAGTTTCACAAAGTTCTCATCAAAATACAGCAGGAGCCAGAAGTAAAGTACTCGTCTAAATGACAAGAATGACCCAAGAAGACTTTTTGTCGTAGCCTTTATCTCCACATTGTGACATCAGTCTGGCATTACAATAACGGGAATAAGACACGGAGATAGCCTAAGTTGATAGAGGAGCTGGTGCCATTCATGTGAAACTAACTGCCACGTAAAAACTGATAGTAATGAATCTGCTATTGAAATGTGTCATTCTGTTATCTGGATCCTGTGAACTGATAACACGGTACTGAGTTGTGTTTAAAGATAAACACATTACTGTCTTACAGTACACAAATCTACACGCACACGCTGGGACTATGGTTCCCCAGGAACTATAGTCTAAGTTGCTGACGAGAAGATGAAGTCATATGTGGGTTTTAACTTATCTTGGATAAATCAAACAGCACATGGCAGAGCCCAGCATTCTTCCTGGTCTGATCTAAACCGAGACACTGTTTGAAAATTGCAATTCAAACGTAAAAGGCTGCTATGATAAAAGGTGGCAGGTACAAATGATTCCAAATGCAAAATGTCTGTGAAGGTTCTCAGTCATCCAGGTCATCGTAGTCAAAGGAGCTTGCAAAGAAAAACGTCTGGACTTCTTTAAGTTACTTGAAGACGTTTCACCTCTCATCCGAGAAGCTTCTTCAGTTCTAAGGTCAAATGGTGGGGAGTCCCAGATTTAAATTCCTTTTGCATTTAAATTCCAAATGCAAAAGCATGATGTTTTTCTGTCCTTCAGTGAAACAGGGAAGCACATCATACCCATCTGTTTGCTCTGATGAATATAGGATTCAACTGGATCACAGATTGCCATTGTTTATCCAAATTCCACTTTACAAATATACATGCAAGGCTTTGTGTACCTCATTCGACCACACGGTGGTAGCAGTGTTACATAAAGACAGGCACAGGATCGTCTGGGGGGGAGCAAAAAGAGAATTCATTTACATTTTGGGGGCTTACTGATTGCAATGTAATTAACTTTAAAAGTTTCTGGTGCAGATTAACCTGACAATATTTATCTTATGCATAAAGCAAGATGACAATGGTGAACTTCTCATTGGCATGAAGAGATAACTGGCCTCTGAGCAGTTTTGTTATGAGATCATCCTGACTTAAGGCCAGTACTGAGAGAGCCGTTCTTGGATGATCTCATTGTTCTCTAGTTAGCCTGTGACTGATCCTTTGGCACAGACATGTTTCTAGATTTTGAGTCATGGGTTTTTCATGGTGCTACAGGTTCATCAGCTTATAAATATGTGGAAATACTACTGAGCAGTAGTATATCAGTTCTGCTGTCACTCACTCCCCAGCAAGGCTGCTTTTAAGATTTTATCAAATTTGTCAAGAAGAGAAGCTGTAGAGAGAATTTCTGGGGCTCATATTTTTGCCATGTACCACACAGTAGACACACAACTAGGAGTTTTATTAATGTGGAATACATGAACCGCATGCAGAAAGGTCACAAAAGCATGAGGACAGGCAGGGTGTGACCTCTGTCTCACTAGGGAAACTCCTGCCCACCCACGTGTAGAAATGGATGTTTGAATAAGGCCCCTTGTACCAGTATGACATTTCAGAGCTGCTTGGAAGAACTTACTGTACATGCAGGAGGAAGGTTGGGTCACTTGTTTCTTACCGAGTGCTTCTGCTTGTCTTTTGTCACTTCTTTAGTTGCTTTAGTTTTCTCCTCTAAATACCAACAAGTGTGTGTCTCAGTGGATTGAAGTTGCATGGAGGTAGAAACATTTTTTCTTCTTACCAGTTCATAAAACAGGGCCTGTCACAGTTGGAAAACCGCAACACTGTATTGGGTGAGCTAAGATATGTAATTTTATACTGGGTTATAAATAACAGGTGTGACATTGCGGAGCTGAAATAAACCAGGTGAACATTTTTTAGGTTCCTGGGGCTCAGTATCATAGAGACGGTTGTTAGACATCTCCACTCTGGCACAGAAAACTTCTGAAAGAATCTATACAAGGCTGAATTTCCAGGCCTTTCTGACTGGTAAATAGGTGCAACAGACAAATATCTGAAGAGTCTGTAGTGGGAGATTAAAACCACCCTGATCACCATTGGCACCCATCTACCAAGCAGTGTAGATGCAGTTTATATGTATTTGCGTAAATGCATTTTTGTTATACAACAGTATATTGCATAGTGGTAAATGCTCTCCTGGATCTCTCTAAATGTTATTTAAAAATAAGCCTGAAAAAAGAAGCCAACTGGACTTTTTTAAGTTTGTAAAGACATTTCACCTCTCATCCATGAGGCTATTTCAATTCTAAAAACAAACGGTGGAGAGTCTCAGATACCTTGACCTGGATGAATGAGAATGTAGGAAATTGCTCAGAACAACCCAGCAGACCAACACTTTTGTGCAGCACCCATCCAGCCTCTTATCCAGTTCAGGACCACTGGAGGCTAGAGTGCTGGAGCCTATTCCAGCTGTCACAAGGTCTGAACAGGGTGCACCTTGGACAGGTCACCATCTATGAAAGGGCACAGAGAGAAAGACAACCGTTCAAACTCATGGCCAATTTAGAATCAAACATTAACTAAACATGCCTGTGAGGGGATGCCAAAGTACTCGGAGAGAACCCACGCAGGCATACGGAGAATTTGCAATAACTCCATACAGAAAGGACCCAGCCAGCCATTGGCTTCAAACCCAAAGACCTTCTTTGCCGTGGGGCAACCATGGCAACGAGCGACCAAATTTAGAAGTCACAATCACAGTCGACATTCCTTTTTTTCTAACAACAGATATCTTGTAATCTTATAGCTTTTAGAGATGCCAGCAGGCATTTCTCTTTTCAATAGAACTCATGCTAAACTAAGCTTACCGCTTTAGCTAGGCCTATACTTAAAACACACACACACATAAACACACACACACACAGAGCATGGGCCAGGTTAGTGCTGGCCTCACACACGAGTGCTAGATCATGCTATCAAAGTCTCAACAAGGAAGTAAATCATATCATCCAACAGCAATACTCATTTAAAACAGAGCCAACTCAAGATAAATGGCACCTTCCTGTTTTTCCCCCCTTGAGCCGTTGTTGTAACACACCTCATGGTGCATAACGTCATATGGCCCGCTCCTAGACATGCTGAAGTATGGCCTTGTGGAACTACAAAACTGCCAGTATTACCAGCATTACCACAGGATGGGTGATGGTGTACCTCACTCTGTGGCAAGATGATTTGTTTTGCAGTGCATGATGGTAAAGTGCGTCATTACCCCGAGAGTGCTAGCTCACAGATATTATCAGCTATCCACACCATGATCCATCCTGCACCCACAAAACCAAAAATACACAGTTTAAATTCTACACTATATTTAGCTTGTGCAGGAGAGGTAGCAGGAGGCAAGCATTCTGTAAGCAGTTGTTTATTTCAAATGAGGTTTAGGGACTAGATTGTAGGCCTGATCACAGCCGGTTAGAAACTTGAAATAAGCCATCAGTTTGCCAGTAACACGGCCGGTTAGCGTAAGAGTGCAGATAACCATCAGACTCACAAAGCATGGATCGGACAGAGAGATGTGGAGAGAGGAGGCCGCGGCGATCACGGCATGACACAGTGCCTCCTATTTGTCTTACCTTTTCAAACAGCAGCGGAGATTGATGTTGCTGGCCACATTTGACACACAGTAGTAAAGAGGGAGCGGTGTGGAGCCGAGCGCTGACACACGGGTGGAAAAAAGAAGGATAGACAAAAGTCAGAAAAAGAGAAATGAGAAAAACAGAGACAGGCCACTAAAACACAAGAAGGTCTAGCTGACAACAGGGATATCAAAACAATGGCAACAAAAAGACCTTGAGGAATCTTGAAACTTGGGAGATGAAAGTATTACCAGTACTGAAAGTGAAATTCAAGCAAGTGTGCTAAAGACTTTGTCATTCACAGATGGCCACTCTGCGTGTTTTGGAGAGGCTGCTCAGCGAGCACCTCATCCCTGCACATTCTGGAGAAATGTAACTCGCTCGCAGATGGACTGCAGAGAAGGGAGGTGCTGCTGTGAAGTCAAACTGTAAACTGAGTCCTGATATTTAACACTGGCCTGGCGCCAGCAAAGCAGCGCTTGGTACCACTGTTTTCTTCTTCTTCACTCCACAGAGAAGATAAAAAACAGTCTTGTTTGTCTTTGTTCAGTCATTTTTTTTACCCAATGTGAGCGTGTATGTGTGTGGCCTCCTCTAGTTGTTTAAAAACACGAGTGAGATTTTGTCTGTTTGAATGCTAATGAGTGTTGCTCACAGTAATATCCAAAACGTCTTGAGTGACTCAGACTTTCTTACAATTTTTTAAAGTGGTCTTGAGCAATAGTTCTATAGGCTTTCTGGTCTCCAGCCATGAGTGCAACACGGTGGAGGCTCTGTTGTGGTTTAGAGCTGCATTTCAGCCAGTGATTTTCGAGATCTTGTCAAAACTGATAAAATTATGAACACACAAAAGCATCACTGGATTTTGATTAAACACGCAGTACCACGTGGAAAGAGTCTGATTGCCAACAACTTCATTTTTCAGTGTGACAATGATGCCAATGCAGTAAAAGCACACCTGAACAGAAAAAGACAAAGCGAAACACAATCAGTCATGGATTGGCCTCCCCAGAACCCAGACCCCAGCCAAAATCCAAAGAAGACCTTTAAATGCCCATCAAGAAGCCTGAAGAACTATTCCTGAAGTCTATTTAAAAAAAGGGCAAGGAAATCTGCCAAAGATAGTTCAGGCCACATAGAAGAATTAAGCCAGTCCTATCAAATACGAAAGTCTGTTTGCCTTAAGTACGATATTTCCATTCATTTCAATAAATGAACCTAAATCTAATGAAGTAGTTTATGCTCAGAAGTTGCCTCTGAAGGTATTCAGACTGGTATAGATGATTATTTTAGATGAAGACGACTTAAATTTCAGGCATACAGCCTTTATCAACACGGTCATTTTTTCCAGTAGACCTAGAACATTTACACAATCTTATTAAACATCCCTACTCTATAATTATATGCAATTTTTCAATAACATCACATCATGGCGAATTTTGTGTGGTCTGCTAAAGCACAAGAAACACTTGCCTTAAAAATTTCTGTCATGCAAAAAAGAAAAAAAATGGGCGTTTACACAGTGTGTTGTGGCTGTGTTGATTAGCTACTGCAGTTGGGGACTAATTTCTTCCAGTATTCCCCAAGGCTTATGTGTTGTTTTAATTTTATTGTACATGGGAGAAATGGCTCAGTGGATATAAAAATGGAAAAATCACTTAATTTTCCTCCACAACTCAGCTACTGTTTTGGCTTTTAGAGCTCACCCCTCCGCCTACACAGTTGTTCGCAGACTTGGTCGCCATTAAACGCTTTATGTTTGTGGGCATGTAGAGGTGACGGTCCCACCAAATCCTGTCACTGACACATTGACAAACAGTCTTGTTAGACACGTGGAACATTTTCTACTGTAAAGCACACATTTTGTGACAAGCGGGGTATTCATGCAAAGGCTTGCAGCAAACGCTCTTTGATTTACCTTTAACGTTTCCTCTAAGGGGCCTGGGTCATAACTCTGAGAAGAGGTTGCTCTGGCGCTTCAGGTTTCAAAGCTGGCAGGCTGATTAGAGCGTGCAAGGTTTGTGAGCATTGGCACTAACGCACAGCACCAGGCTTTGAGGCTCAAGATTAACCTGCACAGTAGTTAAATAAACACACATCCACGCATGGCCGCATGAATGGACGTTTCATCACCGCTCGCTACGTTTCCGTGATAGTACTGGACTCGACTGTACTCCATGATGCAATTAAAAATAACAGTCAAGCGCAAAACCATATGTGAAATACTGACCTGCAGAGAGGTATATGGGTGCAATGTACCTTCACTTTTTCACTTTTGGAGGGTTTCCATACCTTTTTTCAACCGTGTGATTTGGTTTAGATGGTGAGGTTGTTTGCTGCTTCCTCTGATCAAGTCCAGGATTGAGAACCATGGTCCAAGTAAAATTACCTCAAGACCAAAATGGCTTGACCCCAGCATGTCTGTGTGTGTGTGTGTGTGTGTGTGTGTGTGTGTGTGTGTGTGTGTGTGTGTGTGTGTGTGTGTGTGTGTGTGTATGAGAGAGAGAGTTAGAAAATCAGGTATAGAGTGGGGGTTGGCTTTCAGACAACTGCAGGACAGGGGCTTAGTGGGGGTGTAAGGTAAACCCCTGTGGCAGCAGGTCATGTTAAAACAGCATAGACAAGGGGGGTGGAGGGGCAGGGGACTTGTGTTTGTATACAGGGAACCCCGGGCAGCTCAGTAAAAAGAGCTTTATTATTTAGGCCTCTGCCAAGCAGAGATCAGGGTGGAAAATGCACAGGATCCCCGGCGCCAAGTCCCTTGCTCTCGGAAAATCCGCCCCAGAAGCGTCTAAGCGTAGGGCCTGGATTTAATCACCCAATGCAGCATTTGTCCTCAGTCTGGAGGGAAAAAAAGTTACAATCAGTCTACATCTATATGACCCTCAACCTTTTCTCTTAAAAGACACATTTTCTGCCATGTGTAGTTTTAATTTGGGGTCCAAAGAGGGAAATAAACTGCTGAAATAACTTAATGTAACATGTTCTGCAACTCCATGCTTGTTGATAAGGTATATAGCTTGATAAGGCACTTTTTAAAGTGGCAAATAATATTATTTTCCTGACATCTGTAATTATACTTTCCAGAAACAACAGCACTGCAAAAAACAGAGTTATTAGTTAGGTCTGAATTCAACAGATAAGCCTCAAGCTAAACATTCTGGTTGTTGCTGTCTTTGCACTGGGAGTGAGATCTGACTGTAAATTGTGCACACTCATACCCACAAATCCTCTCCTGCTTATCATTTTATTCATTCTAAATGGGACCATGATTTATGAAATGAAATTAATGTTTGTACTGAAGAAAAATTCAATGAAGCAAATAAGTCCATATCGTCATTAGGTAGGTGTTTTCTGAGGTCATAAATTGAGTGAAAACTCAGTCATAAACTTCTATTCAAGTAGCCTCCTTTCCAGCCATACAGGTTTAAGGCATTTCGTTTAATATGCAGGCTAGGGTTTGAATCCAGTAAATCAGAAGGTAGTGCAATACTGGAAATGGGCAAAAAGCTCTGTCATAATGAAACGGTCACTGTTCCCGTTTACTCGTGGGCAAATCCAATAGTGCAGAGCTCCAGAGCCAAAGTGCTCATCACTGCAGAGATCCTGGACAGTTCACGCCATAAAATTCAATAAAAGCGATAAAACACACTGATAACACAGTCGGCAAATGGCTTTAGGTCTTAGCTCTTGTGGCTTGTTTGTCGATGGAAACTTCTGCACCCGTAATTTGGAGCTGTTATCAGAAAAACACAGTCTTTGGTTTATTATCTGGCATGTTTTTATAATTTTTTCCACATCTAAGTAGTTCGATTTTAAAGCTGAAAAAGTGTGGAAAAATAATATCTAAAAGCTCATTAAAGCCATTTCAAAGGTAGCAGTCAAGCACTGCGTCTGATTTCTGTGCTTGCTTCATAACACCACCATTTATTAGTGTTTTTAGCAGAAAAACCATCAGGACAAATTTGAGGATTGTTGAAGGAAATATTTTTCACCCACCCTGCCTACAGGCAAAGTTCTATCTGCTTCGAATCACCCACCTTGCATTTTCTGCCCAGAAAGGACAAGCTTGCTTGCTTTCCTTCCTATAAGCCAGCGGCAATGACCTCAGTTTTAATGAAGACCAGCAGGTGCCTGTTTTCTTCCCCTTCACCAAACAGTGCCACACACCCATAATTACTTCACTTTGCCTGCATGAAAACTGAAATTATCAGAACTGGACCAGTAATGCCTGAATATGTCCGAGGTGAATGTTGAAGATTCTGTGACAAACTCATTCAAGTTTACCTTTGCTCTGATTTGTAAGGTACGTGGATTGTATTACATCACATTTTTAGAGAGAATGGACTGTTGGAAAAGTTTGACATATTGTCCAGTCCTTGTTTCAACCTGTTGTATGCAACACATTGGATTTAATCACTGACATGTACAAGAAAGCAACAAGATAGTGATGGCCATGAAGCTCAAGAGGAGGTGGAATCCCCGGGGGGTTACAGTGGGTGACCCACCGTGGTGTTCTGGTATCTTTAGTTAATGTGTAATTAAGTGACAGTTTAATACAACACAAGCAGTTTAACACAAAATGATATCAAGTGAATTAATTTGTCATGCGCCCCAGTGTTTTTGAGTTTCATGTTATTTTGTTATTTCATCTGTATTCCAGTTTCTTTTCAGTTATCTAGTTATTCGGTCAGGCCTAGTTTGCAGCTTAGTTCATGGTTTATCAGGTTCCCCTTGTGTCATGTCTAGTTTCCTGTTTTATTTTGTAAAAGGTCTTGTGTTCTGTGTTCATGTTCTTAGTTGTACTCTCCCCTGTCCTGCCATTAGGTTCATGTATGTCAGCTGTTTGCCCTCGTGTGTTTCCTCTTCCCCTAATCACCTCCTGTGTACTTAAGTCCTCTGTTTTCAGTGTGTCATTGTCAGGTCGTCTGTTTTCCTCGCCACAGTCACGGTTACTGTCATAGTTAGCTTTCATAGTTTGTTCCCAGTTTAGGTTTCTGTTTAGTTATTGCTCTTGTGCTGCTCTCGTTCTCGTTTGTTTTATTCATGTTCATCAGCAACAATAAAAGGCTCGCTTTTTGTTTAAGTTCCCTCCCGTCTCCTCACTTGTGTTCGCACCTGGGTCCACCACACACACACCTCCGCACGGTCTGTCTCCACAAACCGTGACACAACTTTGAAGACGAATGTTGGCTATTTACAGTCTGCATCGCACTTTTTCCAAGTTTAGTAATTAGCAAGCGTCTGCATATAGGTCTGCATCTTTTATGCATACTATGGGCAATCATGTTAATTTGCTTGCTACCAAAGCAATCACAGATAAAGTTTTTGTATTTTTCAGTCTCTAATAACTTCAGTCTCAGATATAAGAAAGAGAGGACAGGAGAGGAAGACAAGATAATATCTTAAGCTATGATATGGAATGTAAATATGGTAAAATGCAATGTCCTAATCTCTGTTTACTATTTGGATCTGCACATGAAGTACACTTGATATTATCTTGTTTTAAAATCTCTGACAATAAAATGAAATAAGAATTTTTCCACTGGTGCAAACTCAGTCACCATTAGGAAAGGTCCTGAGTAGCAGCAGAAACATGAGGGAGACACCATTAAGTAATATATACATCTCTATATAAATATTCATATTAATATACACAATAGGAATATATACTAACTACCTCCATGATGTGAAAAAGTGCTTGTACCGAATGCAGTTTTTATCTTTTGCCCTCTATTGAAATTAAAGGTTGTTTTTGTTTTTTTTATAATGCTTCAAAATAACTCTACAAATACACGCCCAGATCAGGTGTCAATACTGCTTCTGTGAAACAGGCTTCTAGAAGAAGTTCAATTTGTAAAACGTGCCAATTCCACCTTTACACTAGCCTTATACTGGTTACCGGTTTGGACTGAAGTCATGATGGCTCATGTAACATCTGCTTATATATTGTAGTGTGCAGCTGTCCAAATCCACAAAGAGCGGTAAGGCTCTGAACCAGCAGCAGCACAGGTCAGCCGACCACAGCTTGTCCACAAGGAAAACAAATCTACTGGAGCTCACAATAGACAATATTATCCGACTTATTTCTAAGTGAGTCATTTAACCTCACTGCACTGCTGCAGCAAAACTTAGGGTTCCCCCACTTGCCAAATCCCACTCCCATCTTTTACATACAGTCTTTGGTTCCATAGTGTCTTTATATCTATAAGACCTGCTTCACAGCTCTCATTCTCCTCACAACCCATTGAGCTGAAGCATTTAACATTTAATCAGCTGCATGCACTTATATCTCCCGTTCCTTAAAAACCTGAATGTTTTCATAGGTATAAACAAAAAATAATCAATTGTGCTTTGGCATTTTTGTTTCTGATGAGTGAATGAAACCCTCAATTAAGAGTTCAGCTTTGGAGAAAGGTTTTAACCTGTCTACACTGGTGAATTTAGTGGGAGGTCACCTGCCAGGACCTTTGCTTTAAAATGCAATCATAAAAATCTTGCTTTCGCTCTCTTCCTCTGACTCCCGCACTAGCCTGAGAAAACACAGAGCCAAACACATTGTAGGTCTCTTTTTATACAACTACATCATGCTTCGCTGTTCCAATGCACTGCTGGCCACCACCGCCCATCGGCACGTGTTCAAAGAGAACATCTTACGCAAATATCACCTGCCATTAAAAAGAAATATATCGCCTCCACGTTAACTTTGATCCATCAAACAGATTGTGAGATCCCAAGCAAACTCATTGTCATTGAACTGACAGTCGTCATCGTGGATGAAGATGTTCAAAAGTTAAGGCACAGAGAGTTATATTCCCAACACACCCTGTTTGTGATTCACCAAACAAACACAGCTGCTGTTGGCTGATCGCATACAGGCACCGATCCAGCCTTTACACTCTTGCACAGTACAGTAAGTACACAACTGAAAAAGCTCAGGGTAGCATTTTAGGATCTTTCAGGCCACTTTGCTTTGCTGTTTTACTGTCACAGATATCACTGAGCATCAATTGGCAGTGTTACTCTGAGTCTGCTGGATCTAAAAAATGCATTCATGGCAAAGAGAAAGTAGATCCTCAGGACATAATAAAAAATAATGTGGTCTTTAAAATTAGATCTTAAAATTGGGTAAATGCAACCTCAGATGAGTAACAACACATGTGATATTATACTGTGTCATTATTTATCAACAAAAATTAAGCCAAAATGTGGAAAATTTCTTACTGTATCCACAGGAATTGGGAAGAAGGAAAGAAGCAGCAAAGTCATACGAGTACACGTAGACACAATGTACTCGATTCATTGATAAACAGCAAGTGCTTGCACCTCTATACAAGCAGATCTTTTGGAAGTTTGCTGGTTTGGAGCGTTCAGGTGTGTGTTAATCCAGTGCCAAGCAGGAAAGACACCAGCAATGACCTTAATGAGAAAGAACATTCAAGACAGCTGCCGATCTTCACATGAATGGACACAGCACAACAAATTCACCCCAAAGGTCAAAAAATGCAATTCTCAGAGAAACTTAGCTAAAAGCTAACGTAAATGTGTCTTTAAGCTATGTGTCTGTGCACAGTGTAGTAAGAATGTGAGAATCTGCTCCAAATTTATTCTGCCTTTGGATAACATGTATGTAAATCAACTAAAAAAAACCAGAAGATTTATTCATATGTCTTTAAGGAACCTGTTATTCTGCTGCTCCACGGTGCACACTCTTTCTAGTCTTTGATTTACTCCGTGTCAAAATCCTGCTGTTCAGTCATTCTCTGCCTCCCTCGGATCCTCTGTCTGCTTCTCATTTGTCCAGCTCACTACTGGACGAAACAGGTGTGTGAATCAGCATGCAGATCCCTGATTTGCTGGATCAGCTGTCTGTCTGTTTCCCTTATTGCCCTGCTGGCTGCACATTATGTAAACCCCTCATGTTTGAATTTTAATATGTTTGAAGAAGAAAATAAGTCATTTCTCTGGAAACAATTCCTTGGCAAGAAAAGGTCAACTGCAAATGTGATCATTGAGCGTGAAAAGGGAAGTTACATCACTGCTACAAAAAGCCAGCTGGGTGAATTATGAATTATGATCAATCATACTCAAAGACTTCCACAAAGCCTAGTGAATATGTAGCAGCAGCAGCAAGAGCTGGCTTCAGCAAAGTTAAGTCAACTACTGAACCCAGCACCTCTAAAGCTTCTGATTTGCTCAAAAGAAATATTCCCAGCAACCTTGTGTCTGGCTAGCATGCAAGGGGACCAAGTGTATTTCGGTTTGCTGCATTATATTTTTGGAAAGTGGGGGATGCATGTGTGCCTTCTTCTATCACTAAACACAACATAGGAGCTTAAAGGGTCAAACAAGCCCCTGGCAGCTCAGGTTTTATGGATAGACATACACTTTCCCTCAGTGCCAGTGAAGCTTTTATTCCCATCCCACACAGAAAATAGTCTTTGCTTGTGTCTGAGCCTTTTGTATTCCTTTCAAAACAGAAGTCATCATGCAAAAATGTGAAGTGATGCAACAAATGTTGTTCTTGGGGCAATACAAGCTGATAATGCATTGCATGCAGTTGGCTTGTCCCCCTTTGTGTTGCTGAGTTTGCTACAAGCGAAACTTAATCACAAGCTAAACGTGAGACTTTGTTAGTCCACGAGGGGAAGTTTGGTTACTTCATTAATAAGAATCAAGAAGTGTGGTAGATAAAACATTTAGATAATGTGCACGGGCTACACGACATAGGTTTTCTAGCAGGCCAAAGGTCTCTCAGAGCCACTCTTTCACACACGAGCTGTGGTAAGCCATGCAGTGAGGAATTAGATGCTGAATGTCTTACTCAGGGAGACTTTGACATGTGGTGGCCAAGCTTTCAACCCTGCAATCAACAAATCAACAGCTGAGGTGATTTTTCAAAGTGCACCAAAAATTAAAAAGAAAGAAAGAAAAACAACAACAACAAAATAAAACAAAACAAAAAAGGAACTAAGTTGAAAGTAAAAAAGTTGTTCAGTTTTTATATTATAATTATTATTTCCACTCTTATTGGATAGCCCACCAACTGTACAAGGGCTCCTGGGCACATGCCCAGAATACCCATTGGATAATCGTAATAGGAAGCAGGTGATCTGTTGAAGGAAACAGCCACAAGAAGAAGTTAAATCCCTCTGTAGCTATTTTTTTACACTTTTGGACACCATCAGTCTCGAGATAAATAAAAAACGCCTTGCTAGTTTAAAGCTAATATTGGTGAAGAGATTTGCAAGGAAATAAGGGTTTTGCTTGAAACCTGTGAGACCTTTTGGTATAGGCTCTTCCAATTCCAGCTGTCCCAGTGAAAGGTAGTCTGAGAGAGACTCCGATCATCTTTAAGGTCTTTGTAATGACAAACCATTATAAAGACAAGGTTGCTAGTTTATAAAACACATAACAATAGCTTCCTTATAAGCATCATAATTAGCACATGATTTAAAACTCCAGTTCTTCATCAAATACTTCGACACGTTCCCGTTGTGCTGATTGTTGTATTTAGTTCTAATACACTGTGTCTGCATTCACACTCAAAACTGGTTATAAAAACCACACATTATGAAGTGGCTGCTACTTGCACTGAATCCTTGTGTCTGTTTTCGCAACAGCCCTAGAAAAACACTGCGCTGCCATCATCTCTCACTCTCCTCTCCACATCAAGCCCTAATGTGGACTGCTGGTGGCTTTTTCTCGCCATATGACTCTTATTAGTCTGATATGAAAACCTAGCTTCATCTCTATTCTCACAGTCGAGAGCTTTTCTCACCGTGTGATATTTCCAGCCTCCCGTTTGCAGCCTGCCTCAAATCAGCCACTGCCTACCACGCCACAAAAAGATTTATTTTGGATTTACAGTAGGGTGGGTTTCCACAACCCCAAAGTTCAGATAACAGCCGTTTGATAGTTTTAGCGTGACAACTGCATCTCATTTTTGTCTATAATTTAAACAGTAAACTGAGATTTTGGATCTCACTACACTCGAGCCGTTGCCCTTCTTTTCCAGATCACAATTACAATAACAACAGACCGAATGATCAATGACGGAATTGCATCATATCAGTATTTCCCATCGTGCTGCCATTAAACTGAATGACCTGCAGTTCTTTTGAAGTCTTCGCTGCATTGGGTGCTGCTCAAGGAGCCATTGGGAGGGAGGTTTTTGGATAAGGTGTCCTTGCACTGTCAACACTTGAAGAAATCAAAGCCTCCTTTCCCCTTCCTGTGTGAAAACGCCCTGATGTTTTCAATTTCCTGGTGAGTGGTGGACTTTTGACTCCTTTTCACAATAGCTTTCTCTCTCACACACACACAAACACAAAGCCCTCCTCTAATGAAGGAATCTTGTGCACTAAGTTAAAGCATGTGGTGCTGCTAACATCTGTACAGTGTAAGAGTTCAAGATTAAGATCACCACATCATAGCTAGCAAATGACCAGTATGGTGAGTTACTATTTTCTACAATTCTAAGAATAATACTAAAAGAATAAAACAATAACAATAAAAATATGCTGTATCACTCTCAAAAGAACTATCTGAAAAGTGGGTAGACTTGGGGAGCTAACTTGTTAGTTTTAGCTAGCTAGCTTGGTTAGCAAGTTCCAGTGATATCGTAGTTTGTTAAATGAATGCTAATTCTGCATTCCAGATACTGGAGTTTGTTTTGCTTCTTACCAAGGTAGATAAATCCAGGTATCACTGGCAGTACAGCATAATCCATGTTTTTTGTGCTTAAAAACACCGCAACAGCACATTCACGGATAGCATCGGGTCTGCGTAGAAGTATGAGTAACACCAAGGTGCCATGGCTTTTTTAGTGAGTCACAAATATAAAACAATGACAGTACAGATTAAAAGTTTTATTGTTGTTTATGTTCTCTGCCACCATCTTGGATTGTTGACTCGAGGTTTGTGGCGTTTCTCTGACGTTGCTTTTTAAAAAATCTAAATTAAGGGAGAGTTCCAGATTTGATTTGCGACTGCAACCTCACAAATTCCGACTTCTACTTTTTGTGGAATGCACCATAAATCTTTGTAGTAAAAAAAATCCCCCAGGATTTAAAACAAAAAACAAAAAAAAATATACCTGCTAGAAAAACTGTCAGCCATTTTCCTTGGTTACACCTTTGTTTGATTCAGTTTAACCTTTGTTTAACTCAATTCTACTACCTGTTTGGATTATAATAGCAAGTTTTACATTAAAACAAACAAACAAAGCAAAACGAAACAAAAAAACATCCGGTATAGATGCCACAGAAATTAGGTATCTCCTTTGGCACCTTGGTGTTACTTCTACTTTTCACTTTCTCTTTTTACCTGTCTAAATCACCACGGTGACTAAGGGTTTATAACTTTTTTGTTTCGTCCTTTTAAATGGGACTTTTGTGTGTTTGCCTCTTTGGTGTGGTTCATTTGTGCACATTTGAACATGGTATTCACACTCGAGTATAGACCCTCTTACCGAGTCAAAAATAGATTTTGAAAATAGAAATTTGTCACTCAAATTACTGTCATAACAATCATTCTTCAGGGTGTAGTGATACAGCGTGCCTCGTACTGTGTGTTCTTTTGTGCCTGCAGACTGTTTTTACATTCACATAGAGCCAATAAAACATCATCTTCTTGTGGTTTTGCCTCATCCAGAACTTTAAATTATTAGCAGCAGGTTTTATCCCTCCTTTGCAGATTTTTATGTGCTTGACGCTGAGTTGAATTTTCTGTACCACAAGCTGTGCTGTCCACCCACGTCAGCTATACACTTTAATATCTAATCTGCATGGCTTTACAAGGACCATGTGGCTTTGTGGCTGCAGTTTCATATTTGTTAAGGTTGAAGCTGACCATTTGAAGTTGCCTATATATCTGGACCAGATGGGCTAGTGCCAGGCGTAGCAGTTGGACTTACTTAACTTATGTGCAATGTACAAGTGAGACATTTTAGAATGAAAATGATGGATGTGTTTTTTTTCCTGCTGATGCTTTATGTGACAAGACTTCAAAGAAATAGGCGAGTACAGCTCGACAGCATCAGTCACAGTCACCCGAGGGAAAGTAACCTTTCTTTTCGCCTAGAGGTTGACATCTTCTCCTCTTACCTTGATTAAGATCAGAGGAAAATTCATTCTGATTCTGACAACAAAAGCATGTTTGGAGTATAAATGTGGGGGAAAAAGTGACTGCGGGGAGAAAAGTGATACTGAAAGGCGACCCCATGTGTGTGGTCTCCCCGTATCAGATGCCCTATAGAGAGACATGCACGCACCATGTTGATATTTAAAAGCCTTGGATGTTTGTTTAAAGTGAGTAATTGATATTTGCCACTGGAGGAATTTTCTCCAATTTGGCACAGAGTGTGAGAACAAGAAGAGTCCAGTTTGCCATGTCTGCCTGCTGTCGGCATGTGTTATGCTACGGGAAATATGCTGGCCCTGCTCCTCTCACTTCTTCGGAGTTCACTGCAACGGCAGCACCAGACCACACATACTGCCACTTTTATGGTTTTCGGCTGAGGATTCCTTCTGTTGCTGCCAAATTGCCTATTACTGAAACTTTCAATAAACAAGCAAAGAAATGTAATGCCTTTGTTTGGCTTGGAACTACAGCCGAACCACTTTAAGATCAGTTTAAGGACCCCAAAGAATGAACTATTTGAGAACTCAGAGATCTTAAATTGAAAATGAGGTCTTACTGGAAGACCCTGGAAGATTAGATTCCCATGAAACATTGCCTTCCTGAATTAATTTCTGAATACATCTTGTGGATGACTTGCTGCTTCAAAAACAATGCGCCTTTCCCGCCTGTTGAGAATCTGTTGATCACTGCTCCATTAAAAAGAACCGCCGGCGTTATTATGGCTTCTTTGATCTCAGCCTGTTTGACACCTTAAAACATAACATGAAAAAGTGCATCAAAGAGGCTTAGCCTCAGCAGGATTCCACCTCCGTTGTTGTTTTTGCCAGCATGGCGCTGCCTCAGAAAAGGGAGGATCTTTGCACTTTGTTTTGATTGTCGCTACTTACACCGCCAGCATCTCCCGTCATGCACAAAATGGTGCTTGAATATCATTTTGATCATTTCATTCTTCTCCTTTCAGTGGCCCTCATTCATGCGTCAGTACAAAGTGTGGGCCTTAATCCTTTAATGAATGTCTTCTTCTGGGGCTTCACATGGCAGCACATTCCAACCCCGGGACAGTGAACATCTGGATGACTGCTGCAAAGGGTGTTTTATTTTATCCTGCATTGTCAAATGTTCATGTTTGAAAAGAACCGCTTTTTTTTTCTTTTTCTTTGTGCATATCAGGGATGACATGAACTTGAAATGGAATGAATGGAGACACAAACGGAAGCCTGACAGGCGAGCAAAAGAGAGAAAATAAATCACCTGACGGACATCAGTTTAGCAAATCACTAAATTTCTGATCGTAAAAAAGCCACTCTGGAAACTTCCTTTTACTGCTGTTCTGGTTCTGAACTTACAAGACGTCTGACAGTTTCATTTGAGAGATTTGGTTTGATTAATGCAAACAGAGATGGAAAAAAAATATCAACATATTTTTCTCATGAATAATTGCTTTATGGACACAAGTGAGGCTAAAAGTGAAGGGTAAAAGTAATTTTTTTTTCCCATTGGAAACCAATTTACTCTCCAGCAGCTATAAATCAAGTTGGGGTCAGCCAGTCAATTTTTGCACATTTTTCTATTTTAGAAAATAATTTCATGCATTGCTAACAGCTCGAGGTGTGGGAATGTTTCATTTATTACTCATATCAACAAAGCTTATGCAAAAATACTCTTATTGGGAAAAGATCAATAAAAGTGTATAGTTTGTAATTCGGCACAGGACATTGGTACCTACTCTGTGTCCTGATGTGATCTTCTCTCATCGTGACACCCATTCAGGATTTTTATGTTCTCTTCCTAAAGCAAACAATGGTTGCCATAATCATCAGAGAGAGTGTATTTTCTTCATTCTTCTCATTCTTCCCAACACAGCAACCCTGAAATTAGTGGTCCTCCAAGTCATCGAATCTGTGAAAAACAGCTATTGCATCTCTATTTCTAAGCTCCCTTTACGATCCAGTTTACGATGCAGTTTGTGTCCATGACCTAAATTGCTGCTGCTGTTGCTGCTACTTGACCGTACAGAATTCTCTGGGGCTGAACATGAGAATAAAACTGCAATTAATTACATCATCCTCATGGGCTGAAAAGACCAGATAATTGTCCCCATCAGTGCAAAATTTCAGCCCAATAATAGCTCACCGGGAGGTGTTAGTAATGCCAAATAACACAATCACAGGCTTGCAAAGTCCACAGGGGCACTCATTTTTGTATTTGTTCAGTTTTATTTGAAGATAAGACTGTGGGAAATTCAGCATTCATGGAAAAAGGTTAGTAATAAAGCAATTAGCTGATGGCTTCTCCCATTGCCTGATCTCTGTCCTTTGTATATTTGCATATTTTCTTTTGGACAGATAAAAATTTATGTAATGAACTGTGGCTTTATTAAATGATGCTCTTCCATCATTGAGTAAAACTGTTTACAACTTAATAAAGACCTGTCCAGGGGCACCCCAACTCTTGCCCAGAAAATGAATGGATAAATGGAAGAACTTCATAAAGTCTGTATGTATATGAACTTTACAGTTCTTGTCTAATTTGACATAATTTTTCTCCCATTCCCATTCCTTAAGAATGGCTCTTTGAGAGTCACTCTTTCACTGAGACCATTTCTGATGACATTTGACGAAAAGTCAATGGATCAACCGAAAAGCTAGATAGATCTCCAAGGCTTTCCCTGGATTTATTTCTATTTCTTAAGGGCATGACTTTCAGATACTGTTCACTGCTGCAGACAGTTTTTTCTGGCCTTCCACTTTGATTTTTGTGCTCCACTTGTCCGGTGTTTTCATATTTCTTAAGGACAGACTGGACTCCGTGCTGAGATAGTTTTCAGCTAATAATTCTTTGGGAATCACCTGACACATAAGTAATATTTTATTCCTGTCAAACTCTGTTATTTTGGGCATTTTTGTAATTTCAGCTAAAAAAAATTGTAACAATGTGTTCATCCCAAAAAGTTGATTCAGTTCATCTGGACATTGTGTGTTCAGTGGAAGAAACATTTCGTCAATCCTCCAAGTGACTTCTTCAGTCTCAGCTGACTGCAGGTTTCCCCAACCTTATAAAAAGTATATGTGCATAATGTCTGTAACTAGCACCACTGTTTAACAATGGGCAATAAGGTCAGTTTCATGATCATTAATGCAAATTAATTGATGATCATGAAACTGAAGTTACTGCCCATGATTAGTCAAAAATGCTATGTCCAGATGAGCAGAAACAAGTTTTAGGAATTACCTAAGTTAGGTACCTTTTTAAATGCTTGAAATATTAATAGGTCAGCCTTTGCACCATACTATAAAATCACAGATTCTAATTTTAAAGAAAAGATGCTAATGTTAAACAGAGTTAAACACTGTTCACGTTCAACCTGAACAGTTGGATCTATAAAAACATAAATAATGGCCATGAGAGTAGTGAATGCCTTTAATCTGAACTATTCGTTCTCAGGTGCACAGTGAATCCAAACCGGGCCAGACACTAAACTCCTACAGCTTCTGTAAAAGTCAGCGGTTTGAATTTGCTCTATCAAAATACTGTTTGGCTTCAGGCGTACCGCAGCGTGTATTTGCAGTCAAACAATAATGGCTCGAACAGAAGTACGTGCTCCATCTCTTCCGTTATCAATCTGTCATCCGCCTCTCATTGTCCTCCAGTCCAACCATGCCTTTACCAGTTAGCCATGCAGTCATTTTTTCCCCCTGTGAATTATTGCTTTACATTTACTATGTGGTATCTTAGAGGCTCTTGAGAGAGGAAGGCATCACTGGCTCATGGAAACTCACTGCAGAAGCCAAAAAGAAAGAAAGGGTTAGAGAAAGCAAGAGAGAGAGATACAAAGACAATTTTATGACAGACCAGGGAAGATTGCCTGTAGTTAGACATTTTAAGAACCATGTCTCCTAATCTTATAACAGCAGGTTTACAATCACTAGCTTTTACCCAGAGTGTTGCATATCCTCCCTAGGTTAGTTCATGAGCTATACAAATATGGAATAAGGAGCATATATTGGAAATGCAAACCTTTAGCTGCAGCAGAATTGTAAGGCTATGTTTTATGAGCACTAGAGGTAAAGGTAGCCCTTTGGCACTACGCTATGAAGTGAAAAAGTTCTTCGAGTTGACATCCACTAACATATGATTCAACACACTGGCACTGCACACTTACTGATGTCATGTTACTGAAAATATATCTTCCCTGCTTCTTCAGCCAAGCTGGGATCATCACTTGGGCCAATGTTTTCTTTGCCTTTTAGGCTTACAGCCAACATAATGCAGTCTGATGCCATTGAGTTGCTAGGCAGGAATCTTAATGACCTTCTATAATGGTATTCATTCTTGAGAAAAGACAGACAGAGCATCAAAGCAAAAAGGCCGTCTCTCTTGTATCTTACGGAATAAAGTTAAACCGCTGTCTTTTGTTTGTGTTATGTGTGTATTTTTTTGGTCTGTGTGTTAACAGCTACAGCCGTAACCCTGCTGCCTCCTGGACTGAAACCATATACAGCCTGAGCCACGAGAATGACCTCTGCTGATGAGTTTTGGGGTTTTTTGTTTTTTTTGTTCCTCCTGCATTCTCTATACTCCCACAGGGATGGCAACATTTAACTGGAAAATTAACAATGGGAAGATCAGCTTTCCTTATAATTAATTTCTGTGGCATTTTTATGTGCATGTACTTTGGGGACACTGGGTCACAGTTAGTAAAACTTAAAGGTAAGTGTAATAGTTTCAAGGTGCTCTGAAGTTTAAGGTTAAAAAAAAAAAGGCTGATCTAATCTTTGGAAATGTGATTTTTTTTTTGAAAATATTCTTTTAAAAGAGAAAGAGGGGGGAAAAAAGCTTTTCTAAATCTGAACTCATATTTACTTTTGCCTTCAGTTATCTGGGGATTTTATCTCCCACAAGCTTGAAATTGTAGATCTAAAACATTATGTGGAACAAATGGCATCCAGTGAAACATTTCAAGCCTGTGTGCCTATTATAGATGCAAAAAAAAATAAAACAATTTCCCCAAAATCAGAGGAAAAATACAGGAGAATTTAAAATGTGGGATGTGGGCTTGATGGGTATTTGGAAGAAAAAATACAAGAAATAATGCAGTAAATCAAATATGAGATTTTAGATAAAGCATATCCAAGAAATGGGTCCAGTAAAAAAATGAATTTTTGGCTACCCGCTATGCTCCCTTTGTGATATCTGGCTGTAAACTCCTTTTTGTTTTTCATCTTTTAAAACTGCTGTTTAATGAATTAAATTTTTTATATGCTATGCTGTTCTGCTGTGCATCACAGGACCATATGCAGTAGTAAGTAATAAATGTGTTTACAGGTTTTTATCTGTAGATACAGCTTCACCTTTGCTGTTACCTAATCCTTATCTCAGGGGTTTTTATACAACTGCACTCCCTGCATTATTTCAGATAGCTGACATTTTGTTGTCTGTTTCTCCACAAGTTTCCATCACAGGATAAATATTTGTACATGATTTGTACACTACGAGTGAAATATAAGAAGCATGCTGATGGGACTTATGAGCCTCAAGAAAATATTTATAGCGCTGCAGAGAACGGTTAATGCTAATGGAGTTTGACACCCCTGTTATTATTGGTTCTTACTTCTGTTTGGGGGTTATTCAAACTCTCCCAAAGTGTAAAACTGATGTTCCTGTAAATGGGATATGTACAGTCATGTGAAAAAGAAGGTTTTCATATGACTTCATAGAGCCTGGTAAAACCCATTATTCAGCTCATTGTAGAGCCATCTTTAGAAGCAATAAACGAAAGTAATTATTTGCTGTATGATCCTATCAGTTTCTCACATTGCTGAGGAATTTGAATCCACTCTTGCTTCATTCCATTGAATTTTGTTGGCATTTATGCACAGCTGTGGTCCTGCCACTTCATTTTAGTCAGGTTGAGGTCTGGACTTTGACTGGGTCATTGCCACACCTTGATTCTGTTCTTTTTCAGTTAGTCTGTTGTAGATTTGCTGCTATGCTTGGTATCATGGTCACTTTTACACTAAAACAAACCCATGCACACACACACACACAGAGACATGATAGAGGAGAGAGAGACCGCTAAGTAGGGATGGGAATTATCAATTATCCATATCACTTATCAGTTTGATTGCTAAATGATTCCAATTGGATTCTCATTGCCTCTGTTTTGGGAGTCATCACCATCGCTAAGAAGCATTTCAATGATATTACATTGATGCTAATTAATTGCATGCTGTGTGGTCAAATGCTTGTGCATGTTGGCGGTATTTCCCCTCTTTGTTGTGATCAGTGTTGGGGTCATTACTCCCACAAAAGTGATTCTACTGTAGCAACATGAACAGGTAGAAACTGAGGCTGCAGCCTGACTCATCCATTTGTTACCTATTGGAAGTTCAGGGTCTGGCTGCTGGGCTGAGGTTAGCATTCACTCAGCTTTATCATCACTCTGGGTTCTTGGCTAACTTAGCATGCTATCTGTGCAGGTGTTTACAAAGAACCGAAGTTCATGTTAGCAGCATAATGCAGTTGTTTCTGTTGTGGATGCAGTTTCCACTTCATATGCCATCATATTCTTGTCTTTTTGTGAAATAAGTATAAATAGAATATCCATATTCACACTGTAGACTGCACCAGTAATTTTCTCCTCTGGTACACAAACTGAAATCAGTGCAAGTGGAACCGATCCACAGGCATCTAGACTACAAATTCAAAGGAACTGAACCGCAGGAAACCAGTTATTGATTCCTATCCCTACTACTAAGTGGAGAGATACAGGCAGAAAATGGTGAGCCATAACAGCGAGGACAGAAGGACCATGACACAGTTGTTGTGAATTGGCACTATATAAACAAAAATCCTTTTACTGCAGTACACTAACTGAGGCCTGTAGAATCTGAAAATTTTTAGGGTTGTTTTTTTGCAGTATCTCAGATTACTGCATGGTCTGAACTTGGGGTGAATTTGCTGGAAAGTTCACTCCTAGGAAGATTAAATCATCTTATGACACACCTGAATGCTCCAGACCAGCAAACTGTCAAAGTTGTTGCTTTTATACAGTTTACTTATATCATTGATGATCAGTTAATCAAGTGCAGTAAGAGTCCACTTCTGTTTTTCACTACTGACATAGCTAGACAGTAAAACCTTTGTTTTTCAAATGACTATAAGCCATGGAGCCAGTTAGTTTCAGTTACAATAGATACACTTTGGCATACCTAAAGTATACTGAATATCTCTGATAATGAAGAGCACTTTAAAGCACTGATTCTCATTAGAGTTCCAAAGTGAGAGCCAAATTTCCGCCACTCCACCCATAAAAAAAGGAGAAAAGAAACCATACCTGATTAAAATCTGATTAAAATAACCCCTTCAAAGTCTGCTGCACCACTTTCAGCCATGTACTATTTTTAGATTGCTCCCTGCAAGTCCCCTACTGAACATTTATATGTGCCCATTCCCAGGATTAACCTGTACTTTAAATTTCCACAGAGAGCAAACGTCAGCTTCTGTGTCAAACTGACCCAACGTTAATGTTCAAGATCGTCACTGGTGATCTAAGCCGTATCTCTAACCAGCAACCAAACCCAACTAAACAGCAGTTTTCAATTGAAGAGCCCTCAGTGTCCAAGCCCTAAGGTGACGTATTAGGTCAAGTACAAGTCCAGGAGTATAATCTGCTCACCTAGCTTGAGCCAATTTAAAATTCCACTTTCTTTAGTTTGTTTATCCAAATCAAAGAGTTGGCATTTAGTGAGCTTTAGACCTGCTGCTAGACATTTTTAATCTTTAAAGGACCAGCTGTATTCCTCTGCTTGACTCACGAATGGAATTTGTTGTATATCTTCCTATTTAATTTCTGGCAAGGAAGTGAAAATGCTCCCTCATAATATTCTAATATTTTGCACTTAATGATTGTTTAGAAGTGAAATAAGTTCTCAGTCTAAGTCTGTCTGTGTACGTGTGCGTGCGTGTGTGTGTGTGTGTGTGTGTGTGTGTGTGTGTGTGTGTGTGTGTGTGTGTGTGTGTGTGTGTGTGCATACTGTACAAAAGCCTTTACATAACCACCTGGAATGCATCCTGTACTTTCAGACTTGGCTTCATGTGACTAATAAGTGTGTGTGTGTGTGTGGGGGGGGGGGTCACAATAATATTTTTTTAATGTACCCCACGTTTTTCCAGGTAATGGCTATGAGCTTAAGATTAACATTTGATCTGATTTCAGCCAAAGAATCCTAACACAAGTCAGTTATAAATCTGTTCTCCAACCACATCTGTAGCTATACTTGATCATAATAGAGAGTCTTCAATTGATCTACCATATGAAGCTAACCAACAACATACCTGAACAACCTCCAAATTTCCCTAGTGTCTATTTTTAACTCAAAGTCCTGCTGGATGTACTTTTGCAAAAAGTGATTTTTGGGAACATATGGTACAATTTAGAGTTGGGCTCATAAGACAAGTGGAGGGCAACCAAGTGTCTCTCCAAAAGAATAAAAAAAAAAGTTGTAGTTAAGAACTCTCCTTGTAGCAAGGCCTGTTTGTCCATATGACGACAAAAAGAAAGAGCACGCTAAAATTTCAGATATCATGTGAGGGGGTTTAGACTATAGTGAGTAGAGAAAATGGGTAATTTCTCACAGGGTTATTCTCAAAGCAATGCATTAATCATGTGTCCTGTCACATAATCCTGTGCAGTTGACTTTTGTATACAGTAATAGATCTTTTCAGAAGATGAAAGCTGGAAGTGAAATTGTATTCCTCTTACTTTTCTTTGTTGTAAATTCTTGGCCTTGAGCTGTGATTAAATTGACAATTGCATGCTTGAGTTCATGTAAAATGCTTCAAGAGAAAGCATCCAAAAGGCTGACAATCCAAGAAAGCTAATTGAGAAGCCGAAATCAGAAGCAGTGCAGAAACAAAAAGATTTCGCTCTCCTTAAAAGAAAAAAAAGAGGGAAGAGAAAAAAAGTCCCCTCCACCTTTATTCTCGTAAATAAGAACCAGATGAGGGGCTATGCACCCCTGATCCCTCGAGGTAAACCAACTGCGCTCACGGGGAACAGCTACATGCTAATAAGCGCCCAGTGACACAGCTAGACAGCGAGGGGCCGTTACTGGGAGAAGAGACAAACCTGCTCTGCCACATTCACTATTTCTCAAGAAAAAGCTGGAGAGCAGTATTGCCAGATTACGCTCTTCCCAGCAGCTCTGGCACCGTGGAGCTGCAATTGTTAGTGTCTGAGGCTGAAGCTGCAACCTAATCTGGGATCTACTCCCAGATGCATTTGAATAGCTGTGATTGATCAACACGATTATGTAAGGCTGGCTTCATATTCTTTGATATCTTAACTCGTATTAACAAGATGACACATTTTTGACTCAAATGCATCGGTAAAACCACAGCATGTTTGCAGTCGATTGCCTCCAAGCACAGCAGGCTTCGTGTGAGGCCTAGCACTTGGAAGACAAGTTCAGACTTGGGATTAATTCGTGAAATAAATATGATGAATGTTGTTTGATGGTATTATTAAGCAAACTATCAGCAAAACCGCTAGACGCCTGACTGTCACAGATATCCAGGGTGTGTGGGACACCTTCCCGTGTTGGGAAATTTAGCACAGATACAGATTTTTATTTCTGACTCATGCTTTGGAGTTTGTGTGTTGGGGTGTGGTGAAAAGACTGAATTTCATGGCACTGGTTGGTTGGTTGCCTCTAGCTATAGTTTAAAAAGTTAAAATAAATCATTACTGCTTTTTTTCAGTCTGGGTTTATCTTATGTAAAATAACAGAGTGAAGCTCACTAATCAGCTCAGAAAACCCATTTTAAAATGAGGCACCGCTCTCCATTACTGTAGAGTTAGCCTGTAATTTTCTTTGTGTTTGATGGTTGACCTGTTGGCTAAATTGTTCATTAAAAAATGCTCGTGATTCAGCTCACTGTGCACTGCTCCCCCCTCCAGTGGGTGAAGGCTGAACCCCACATTAAAACATTATGTCATTAAAAGTAAAAAATGATAACAGATGTTGTTGCGACCCTGCCAAGAGAGCATATATTCAACTTAAAGCAATTTAGGCTGGTGAAACAGTTCAAACACTGAATTTTGCTCAATGAAAAGATGTGAAGACATTATCTCAAAAACATGTCTTGGACAAACCAAACTATTGTACAATAAACTAAAGATTAGGGAACTCTTTTCTGGAAATTCCCTAATACGCAGCATCATAAAGTCTTTTTTTAGGCATCTCTGGACTGAAAAGAAGATCTTCATCCTTTCTGTAGCAGCACTGATTTCTTATCAGATTGCTACGAATGAAGTAAAATATTAGCTAGAAGTAGACATTGCAGCTGTCAAGGGACCATAAACGAGTCAGATCCCAGGGTGTTTGCCTACATTTAAAGAACTGTTGAAAGACTATCTGAACAATCTGATGTAATCAAGGGAGACAAAGTGAAACTGTCCAGCCTAAAAAGCATATCAAACCCTGATCCAGATTAAGGAATTTTACTTTTACTAATCTTGCTGGAGGATGATAAATAGTAGTATCTTTAAAGTGCAATGGAAATGTTTCCTGGTGGCAGTCATAAATATCCAGACTGTCAACAACAACACATAACAGCTTTGGGACGTGAACAGTAAATCACGTAAAATGATGTAAAGTAAATGAATAGAAACGGAAAGTTTGATGGCTAATAGCACGTTCTGTGCTGTGAGGATACAGAAGTTAAAGCAACATTCTGGGCTACCACAAGCATCCGCTGACGTCAAAATGCACATGTTTATTTGAATATGCACCATGATTTAAACAAAAAACTTGAAAAACTGTCTTTCTCAGTAGTAGGCTGTAATAGGCTGTAATTTTATTTTATTTTTCTAAATCTAACAATAAATGTACCAAGTGCACAAACCAGGAATATAAATGGCCTCTGAATATTATAGTAGTTATAAAGGAGTCTTTGAGCTCACTTAATTACAAACTTACTCTGATGGTTGACAAAATAGGACTAAATACAGCTTTACTGCTTCCATAGAAATTTAAAAGGGTAAGTAGCACCCAGGTAATGCTAATTAAATGTACCTGATCAAACGATTATCAGTGTGTGAGCACATATATAAGAGCAGAAATACTGGCAGTTTGCAGGTCTGGAGAATTTATATGTGAACCATAGGGGGAAGGAGAAAAGACATCAGCAAACTTCCTTGAAAAAAAAAAAAGGAGTTGTTACTGCCCTTCAGACTGGGAAGGGTTAAAGAGGTCATGAAACACTAAACATATAAAGGCTCATTTACACCATGTAACCCTGCTCTCAAAAACGGACATAGCTGGAACACCGTCTGTGAAGTTGGATTCAAGAAATAAGTTCTTGGTGTCCGGGGCTGGGCGCTCAGGTATGTGGCTACTGGGTGACCCCTCATCTGGGGCTCTCCTCAGCTCTTCCCAGGAGGGTGGCACAATGCCCCTCCGGTGGTCCTCCTTGGGCTCTCGCACTCTGGGGCCTCTGGATGTCTGGAGCCTGGATCTCCTCCATGCCTGCTTCATGCCCTGGGGGACAGGGCTATGGCTCTCTACATCCTCTAGCAGACCGTTACATGGGGAAACCTTTTGAATACAAGCGCGCTGATCCACACAGGTGTGCATACAGGTGTTCACTGTTCATAGACATAAACTACACCTTTACTGGCTGCTATTTCCAAGCACATTGTGCGCTGTCGGTCCTGCTTGCTGCACAACAACATTCAATATTTAGTATTTACTGCTGTTTACACTTAGCTAGATAAACGCGATGGTGTTTAGTATGTTGCTCTGGTTTTTTTTGCTTGTTTTCTCTTCTTTTTCTCTCAACAGGTGATCCAGGAGATTTTTTTTCTCTTCTCTTTTTAAGTGCCCCTTCTCACTGTCCCTCTTCCCTTCTGTTTTTCTTTTCCTTCATCTTTCTTTCTCCCTTTCCTATCCCTCAGTCATGTCTGTCCCGTCTGTAGCAACTGAAAATAAAATAAAATAAATAATAACAACAAAGGTCGATCAAATGGACCAATACGGCAAGGCTGTGATGATCCATTTGGGTATCCTTGTTGGTCTTCAGACAACAATTCTGACGGCTAAAGAACAAAATGGGACAGGCACAAGAAAAAGAAATAAGTGCTTAAAGTTAGTTTTAAAAACACGTTTAGTGCCATCCTCTGTCAGTACAGAACATGACGTCATGTGGTTGGTTGGTTGCGTCTAATAGCCTTACTGTAATTTATGTTAGCTAACTAGTGACAGAAGTGCTAACTCTGGGCTCCCCCTGTCTGCAACAATGATTTTTACATTAAGAAACTCTTAAGTTCAGCTAGCCAAACAACGTAGAGCCACTTACTGCTCAAGAGATTGACAGTGAAATTCAACAATATACCCTTGGTTTCTTAACTCTGGTTGTACCCTCTAAGACTGGGTATTAGTTTTAGTCTTGTTATTTTCCTGTTGAGTTCCTCTGAATTTTGTCACTAGTTAGCTAACATAAATTAATGTAAGTTTGTTAGCCACAACCAATACACCAAGCGCATGATGTCGCGTTCCCTACTGCAGAAGATGGCGCTAAACACGTTTTTAAACTTATTTCCTAAATCCAACACCACTAATGGTTTTCCAGCTATGTCCGTTTTTGAGAGCAGGGCTCCATGATGTAAATGAGCCTTTATATTTTTTGTGTTTCATGTCCTCTTTAACACCATTTTCACATTCTTTGAAGTCTATCATTCTGCAGAGAAAAAGTGGGAAACATTCGCCACTCATGCCAATCTTTGCAGTGGATGTCTCAACTAATGCAAACCCAAGGTCTGACTCTGTAATGCTCAGAGAAACTGCAAAAACCCCAAGAGCTACACTGAAAAAAAGGGACTGGCCATCTCTTGGATTTATGTAAGCATCTTGCATGCATTTAACACAATTGCCTCATGTTTTAAAGTTAAATGTAACTATATAGTGTAAAAACTACATGATATGCAGAAAGGGTGTATTAAATTGTTCATATCATGTTCAGGTGAAGTAAGTCAATAAGATAGCAACGTTAAATCTCGTGAAACCACGCGTGATTTCATCTCGCGGGCTTTGGATCGTGGTTTAAAAAAGGCATCCATCTCAGTCAAGTCGAGCAGCCAACTCTACGTTTTTGGTATGTCTTGATTTTTTGAATTCATTTTTACCATATTTCAGCCAAATGTAGTTAAACGTCTAGAGTGTCGCCATGTAACATGCTAAAAAAGAGCCGTTAGCTTATTTGCTGTTTTATCTGTTGTCAAAGAATTGGCGCTTTTTCATTTGAATTTGTCTTTGGCACAAGAGCCGTAATATCACATTAAACCTAATTACGAGGCACTCATAACATAATTTGGTTTTCTGTGTGAATAGATTTGTCAACTGACTCTTCAGTTACATTGTGTATTTACTGCACCGTGGTGTTAGTGAGATTTTGGACATTGAACAGCTTTAGCTAATATCATCAGCGGCATTATGCTAGCTTACATCCCTACCCCTCCTGCCCTCACCTGCTGTCCTTTTGTTTTTGTTTTTTTTGCTGCACATTGAGAGATGACCTCTATTCTGCATTTCACCAGGAGTCAGCTGATGGATTGTGGGTTCAAGGTGTTATGGTAAGAAAGTATATTCTATTTTCGTTTCTGTAACTTAATTATAATGGGTTTTTTATAATTATTAGGTGCATGCATACTCACCCTATTAATACAACTGAGAGATCCAAAATCTGCCATAGGTTTAACTTATACCTGTATGTATTGCCAGAAAGGTGATTACTGGACTCGCATTAATGCACACTTGAACTGAAATGAGGTTGTAACTTGTGGGTTGTTGGGTTGCAAATCAGAAACAAACATCTTTGGATTTTTTTTAATCCCATAAGATCTGGAAACACAGTTTTTATTCAACAAAACATTACTGATTAACCAAGCACAGTGCCTGCTGTTATTTCAAAATAATTTTATGTCATTTCAGATAAAATGCAGCATTCCAGTGCATCCCAACCATGCCTTTACAGTCAAGGTTTCTGACGGAGCTGAGTTTTTCTCTGACAGTCTGCTGAAAGTGTTTGCAAAGTGATCAGGGGAACAGGGCACAAAGCTAAAGGATGTAGCTGCCATAATGACAGTAAGAACTTTAAAATTCTTTAACTACAAAGTGTATATGTATTGCATTAGGTCAGTAAAAGATTTTTATGCTACATCCATTGAAACAGTCAACTATTACCTGTGAGTACTGATTCCACCGAAAGGATGCCATAATTTTCGTCATGCATTTACTGGCCCACTGAGAAAAATTGATCTTTTTAAAAAAATAAATGTTCTGGAAACTATATATCCATAAAGTTGATGTCAAACAGGAACTTTTGATATTGCTTTGTAGATGCTGGTGTTGCATGTTGACTGGTTTAAAAAGTCAAGAGTTTTTGTCTGGGATCATTTTCTTCTGTGCTACTGAAAAGTTCACAAATCTCTGTTTTCTTTGTTATAATAGTCAAGGATGACATTAATGCTCGGAGTCCCTCATCAAAGTGCTCCGCATCTGTGTGAAAGACAATTGCAACATCTTGGTGCAGGAGTTCATGGTGAGTGTTTTATGAGTAGATTGTGGCTTTGCAACATTTAAAAATGCATTTAGTTATCCACTTGATCCTCATTGGACTGGTTAGGACCAGTAGTCCTCTTTAATAATTTGAAGTTCACATGAGGCCTGGTAGTGAACTCGGCCGCCGGCCCTTGAGGCCCCATCCCCACCCCTGTATTAGGGGTCACATCAGTGTGAAAAAACTTTAAATTTGTCATTCTAATGAACAAAGGAAAATCCCACCAATATTTATATTAGCTTTTGTTTGAAAAAATGACCAACTGACCAACAGCTAACCAAATTGTGGGGCTGAAAGTCTAAATTCTAACATCTTCTGAGTGACATAGCCTGGATTTCTGATGGGCCGGTGTCTTTCTAACAAAAACTAATGTAAAGCATTTGAAATTATGTTTTTCACCCTCTCTTAGAAACTCTGTTAGACCATGAATGGCAGCATGGCAGGCCACTCTTTGGCTATAGCTATTTACTATGTTGCTTGCATTGGTTTAAATTACTCTAACATTAGAACTGGTAGATTCAAAAGAGATGAGTTTAAAAAGGAATCTTAAAGAAATGTTTTGTGTTTAACCAGGACTTGACTGAGGCCACTGCACAGATTGAGAAAACCACAATGAACATCTGTCTCCAGAGGATGCGGCAGGCAATGACTTTTCTGATGTTGTTCTTCAAGATCTGGATAACGTGACCTTTGCAGTAGCCATGCTGTTTGGACCTTTTTTATTCCTTCAACATGAGTTACCCATCACAACTCTGCTACACTTTTGAGGTGATTCAATGGGTGGTAATGGAGTTGGATGCAACTCAGCTCTCAAGAAAAGCTCACAACTAAGACAAAACTGCTCCTGCAACGAAGCTCACTGTTATGCATGTGAGGTGACCAGCTCTAGGTGAGAGGACATTTAAATCTCACACTTGTTCTGCTGCATTTTTGAAGCTCAATTCCAGGAACGGATCGCAGGGTTCATTTTTATATACACTGCAACTGCCATGAGGACGAGCCTTTTTGTTGTTGTTGTTGTTGTTTGTTTTTCCTTTTGCTCTGTACAAGTTCTCTGTTTGGCAGCATTTTTAAATTTCTCTTTGTATTTTTTCTTTCTTTTACTAGTGAAGAGATGTAGCGTGAACAGTTATACAGTCTAAATATCCCATATGGGTCGTGTGAAATGGTATTTTCAGTTTCATTCAGTTGAAGTAATGAACGTTGAATATTTCTAAGTGTGCTGTTTTGAACCAAGATGTCACAGTATGATCAGTGCTGTAATTTTTGACAGTCACTGTATCAATGTTATTTTTGCATCTCTTGAATAAAGGTTTTGACCTGCAAGTGCTAATTTCTTTAGTTATTGGGGTAAAATGGGTAGTGTTAATAGGAAGGTGTTTGCCAATTCAGTAACCTAATTTAATGTTAATGGAAACTAACATTACCTCAAATTGTTTAGTTATAATTGTTGTTTAACTGAATCTTGACGTTAGAGGCCTTAAATAGAATGTTTTGTATTGTTCTTTCCCAACATTTTTCAAAAGAAACAGTCTAATTTCTTTGCTGTGATTGATTCCAGAGAACACGGAAGAACTGACATTATTTAACTGTTGATTTATATAGATTCAGTAGAGGAGTAATGTCAGTTTAATTCTTTACCTACTGCAGTGAAATTAGACATGTTGTTTTGAAAGGTTACTGGTGGATGCCAGCAACCATCTTGGAAGAGAACAATACAATCTGTTATAAGGCCTCCATTTGAAAATTGTGTATTTGATACTAGAATATAATAGCAAAATGTAATTTGAAGATAACATGTAGTATTTAAGTGACCAAGTAGTATTGGGTAAAAGTTATTGAATCGTGTTGGGATAACGTGAGAAAATTGTGAAGGATTAAAATATTCCAAGAGCTCAAATTACTTCATCAAAACATGTTTAAGTCACATTTTATCAACACAAATTGCACAAGTTTATTGAACATGAATAAATTGTGTTAATTTAATTCAGTTGTTTAAGTTGCTGCCAAAGCAAAACATCTGTGTGCAACAAATGTCCACCATTGAATTAAGTAAATCCAACAACATATTTTTTTCAGTGTACATCTTAGACTCTGCGGGCCTCAGTTAGCATGTTAAATTTTCATGACAGCACAATTAGACAAAGACTGAACAAGTATGGCTTGTTTGGAAGTTTTGCCAGGGGAAAACCTCTTTCCTCTCAAAATAATATGGCAGCACAGTTTATGTTTGCAAAGCTGCATCTGAACAAACCACAAGCCTTCCGGAACAATGTCCTTTGGACAGATTAGACCAAAACGGAGATGTTTGACTATAACACAGCACCACATTTTGTAAAAACCAAACACAGCATGTCAGCACAAACACCTCATAGCTGTCAATCACTGTGATGGAGGGAGGAGTGATGATTGAGGCTTATTATGGAGCCACAGGACCTGGGCACCTAGCAGTCATTGAGTCGACCACAAACTCCTCTGTACCCTAAAGTATTCTAAATGTGAGGTCATCTGTCTGACAACTAAAACAATAATTCGAGGCACATCAGCAAATATGAAAAAGACAAGAATCGAGACCTGAAATGCTGCCGTGGGACCTTAAGAGACCTGTGTATAAACCAGTGCTTAGAAATCTTAATTAACAGAAGCAATGCGGTAAAGAAGAGTGGGCCAAAATTCATTCAAAATGATGGGAGAAAATTAGAAATTCATTTAATTACTTAAAATACTTGCTGCTAAAGATGGTTAAACAAACTACTGAATTATATGGTGTACATAGAAACTTTCTTTTTCGCATGAATGTGTGTTTAGAAGTATTACATAAAGTATTTTCTCTTCTCTGAAAAACTGAAATTAGCTGTGCTAAGACCACAAACAAAACACCACACAGAGAAACTCAAAGCAGCGTGGAAAACTGGTTCAGAGCAGCATATCATTAATTATTCTGGTTAAGATCTGGCATGCACTTTTTTCAAAACAGATATTTATCTACAAAGTGAGCTGTTGCTTGACAGCTGGCAAGCTGGTTTACATTGTCTCGTTAAACAGTGAAGCTATTTGAGCGTGATACTGCAAAACATCACCACGTTAATATGTTTAGTAGCTTTACAGTTTACGTTTGGCAGCTCTATGTTTCTTGTTTAATGAATCCCATTTAAATGTGCCAATAAGTAAGTAGAAACATAAAACCCTAAAATTATTCACTTGAGAAACTAATTAAAATAGCTGCAAACGTTAGTTCGTATTCCATCGCTGGAAGTTTTAATAGTAAAACAATTGTTTTTAGGTCAGGATGGGGTTCTGGTTCCCATTATGCTGATTATGTTAGCGGTGCTGAAAAGATAAAATGAATGCAGCCCGTGTAATGAAAGAAACATGTTAGTTGCTTTTCTGGAGAAGTGGACCATCGGACAGCCCGCAGCCTGGCTACAAGGATGTTTGTTATTTGCCTTTTGCAAACATAACAAAGCACAGCTGATCAGCTCGGTTTACAACCACAGCGAAACCACGATTTAATTTTGAAGGGAATATAAAAAGGGGTGAAGAACAGCGACAGGGGAAGAAGCCGTCTTATTTTGTATGTTTATACATACTAGTTGGCCATCTGGACAAATTAGATTATCTAAGCATTAAAGATTAGAGAAAGTGAACCAGCAACAGTTTGTTTAGAGAAATTTGATTTCAGTGGAAACACCCTCATAAACAAAAGACAAACGGTTTAGCTCTGTGAGGCCATTCTCATCAGGACACCAGTGATTGTGTTTGAGAGTGAAGCATGTCAACAGCAACTACTAGTGTGCTCTGTCGGTGCACGTATTGGGAACACGAGAGGGAACTGTCCATATCAGTTTTTGTTTACAGTGACGACAGGATGTGGCCCGAAAACTATGCTGTGTTTGTTTATAATATCCGAGTGACTTAGATTATAAATCCTACATGTTGTATGAATGTAAGCCAGCCCCCAAGTACAAAGTCCTCCGTGACACTACCGTGTCCTCTTACTGTGCTCAAAGACAAACCAAAGCATCACTCTCACACTGAAAGTTTTATATCATTTTGTTATGCCACATAACACACCGCTGATTATAAAAGACCAGCAAAAGTGGATGATCAGCCGGCTGATTTGTGAGATTGGGAGAGTCCTGCTGTTAGTAGAAGCCACAAGCATCCACTTCACTAAAGATGTTATTTGTAACACAAATCTGCTCTAAGAGCTCATAGTTTGTCAAATTCAGGGCTACTTGCTGACAAGTGACTGCTCAGAATTACTCCATAGTGTGTGTGTGTAGTTGTTCCTATGTTTTCATTTGACCAAGCCTTTGCTATGCAGCCCATTGACTGGTACACCAAGTGGATTCAACTAAAGTGAAATCAATTGAGAAGAAGTCTGTCGACTCACCACGGTCAGTGTCAATAGGCTCTTTTTATAGTTTCTAACAAATAAAATATAGCAATTAGTTCATTCTTCATTCAGAAATGATTACTAGAAACACATTATTAACACCAGGTTGGAACTCCTTTTGCCTTCAAAACTGCCTCAATTCTTCATGGAATAGATTCATCAAGGTGCTGGAAACATTCCTCAGGGATTTTAGTCCATATTGATATGATAGCCTGACACAGTTTCTGCACATCAGTGGTGTGAATCGCCTGCTTCACTACATTCCAAAGCAAATGTGCTCTATTGGATTGAGATCTGTGACTGTGGAGGCCATTCGAGTACAGTGAACTCATTGTCATGTTCAAGAAACCTTTTTGAGATGATTCGAGTGTTGTGACATGGTGCACTGCTGGGAGCAGCCATCTGAGGATGGGATAAATAGGATGGGACACCAAATCTGACCTTACTGCTTGAATGTTGTTGCATTATTATTGAGACCTGTCAATGGATTTCCAATCTTCCATTTTTAATATTTTGTGTGTTAATTGTCACATCTGGTGTGGTCTTTTGCTGCTGTAGCCCATCTGCTTGTTCAGAGATGCTCATCTGCACACTTTAATGAATCATTATTTAAGTTCCTGCCTACTTGAACAACTCTGGCCATTTTCCTCTGACCTCTGGCATCAACAAGGCCTTTTCATCCAGAAAGTTGCTGCTCACTGGATATTTTCTTGCTTTCTGATCGTTCCCTGTAAACTCTAAACATGGTTGTGTAGAGAAATCCAAGCAGATCAGCAGTTTCTTCAGAGCCTCAGCCATGTGACTGGCTGATTCAGTATTTCCATTATCAAGCGGTTGAGCAGGTGTGCTTAATGAAGTGGTGAGTCTGTAAGTAGTTTTACAAAATCCTGTATGTTAGCCATATATTTAGGTTTTCAGTAGTATTGGCACCGTAGCACGATGGCTCCCTGCGGTTTGGGATGTGAGCGCTACAAATTAAAATGAAGCTTTACGTATACGGTACAAAACTTTCACGTATACGCATGCAGATACAAACTTCACATTGGGACCATAGGCGTGCTGTACATTTCTACACACGCACATTATGTTGGACATAGAGTGACTGTGGAGCGCTGCCAGCTGGAGGAATCAGAAGGTCCCGTGTAGATTAATGAGGAGACACAAACCAAGCATGTTTCTCATTGACTCTGTGGAGGAATTGCTCATCTTTGCTTCTCCTGGTTACTTGGAAACACGGAGGCCAAGGTATCTTGTTACTAATAGAAGAGTAATTACAGCGCTATTAGAGATTTACAATTTATACTTTCCAGTTTTGTTGTGTAATGTTGGCATTAAGCAACAGTCCAAGAATGCAGTTTCCTCTTTCCATAGGTAACTGATGGTAATGTCATTTTAAGAGCAGCTAGAGATTTAAAACATGAAGTTATTTTTCTGTTAAAAACATGCATTTAACTTCATCAGATTCTGCCAGACCAATGATATCACTCAATTTTAGTTGCGCATTACTGGAAACCTGACACATAAGTCTTGTTCCCAAGTCCTTGTGTGAAAAGCACATTGATTGTGAGTGCCATCTTCATCAACTTTGTCTCTGCAAAACATGGATATAGCCATAGATTTGCTTTATTTTCTTCTAATGGTTAGAGCACAAAGATAGGTGGTAAAGATCTCTATGAGAAAATGACCCTGTGCTCACCCTCTGTAAACACTTTTCTGCTCAGTTTATGATCTTGATTTCTAGTTTTGAGCATTGTTTATTGCAAAATTTGCTCATTTGCTAAATTCTGGTCAGATTTAGAGTAAGTAAGTAAAATAAGCAGAGTGTGGTTACTTTGTGATTGATAAGTCACAATTGTTGCTGTGTGCTCTGCTTTTCTCAGCTTCACCCCTCACTGAAGAGATCTGTTTTCAACACACCAAGATAGAAATTTGCCTTCACAAAGCAGTGAAGGATCACATCACAGAGGCTAGAAGTCTATCTTTCATGCACTCCGGAAAGCCCAGATTAATTTTCTTGCTTCAAATGTATGTATATCTTATAATAACTGGCCTGAAAAGGATACATCCTCCACTCTAGGCCTAGAGAATATATGAAGATTATATTTTATACTAGGTTTTAATAGGAAAAAGAATACGAAATACCTGTTTTTCCTATATTTCAAGTGCTGTAGTACATGAAATACCTGCAATTTTCTTTCTTTCTCTTGATTAGCAGTATATATATAATGATTCAAACTATGACCAGATGGCATATGTTACCTGAATTGGTACTGTTAGCATTTTTTAAGGCAAAGGTGCCCACTGAAAATGAAGTAAACTTATATTTTCAGCATTTCTTGCAGCTGCTGGGGCCTCTTTCAGCTCATTGACTTCGCAACTTCAAGATTTGTGTTACTTAGCTTTTATCCAAGTAGCATAAATTCCTTCTTTGTGGTGAGACCTTTGTATAACTGCTTTTTTCACCAGTTTGATCCTCATTTACTGTGAGAGCATACAGTATGCCCAGACAAGCAGAAAGATAATAAACTTAGCAAAACTACTTGAGTCCTCGTTTTTGAGCTTGTGCAGGAGAAAGCACCCCGCTGACCCGGTCTCCATTACCTGGTAGAGTAGTGGCAGCTGTATAAGAGGCTGTTAAAGACATGACTACTCTCATCAATCTGATTTGCACTTTTGGGATGACTATAAGGGGGGGGGGGGAAAGGCCTGTCTTACCATTACCTAGAGAGTAATCTAAAAAGTATTACTGCTTAAAAATCCAATTGATTTAAGATTCTTTTTTCTATATGTGTGTGAGCACAGAAAAATATCAGCCAAGGCAAACAGAAATGCATCAAAGTATGCTTTAAATATCCCACAGATGTCCTACTTTAGCCTTACTCCTCATGTTTCTCTGAGCGTTTATAAAGTAGTAGGTAGGTAAAGCATCAGGGCCTATAACTTGATGTAAATGGAGAAGGTGTTTACAGCTACGAAGAGACAAAATAAATGTTCTAAAGGAAACTTAAACTCAGCTTCTGGCAGTGTTACATGCATTCCTTCAACAAAGAAGTCCTTTTATAATTTTATAGTCAGGATCATGAACAGTATGACTGTGTGTGATGTTCATGTATATACTGATAGTCTTCAGAATGATTTAAAACTAAGAGCTTGACATCATGTCATAAATGTTAAAACCTCAACCGCTATTAAAAAAAAATGTAATAGGGTTGCACAATTATACAATTATTGATTACTGAGTTTGTGTAATGCAGAAATGGTTGTGTTTGAGCAAGCAAAGCTAAGTAAAAAACTAAGATCACCCCCACTGCTCATACAGAGAACTTCTGTAAAGGCAGAAGATTTGTCAGTTTGCTGGTCTGGAGCTTTCAGGTGGGTGTTAGCGCAATGCCACAACCTTCCCATTAGTAGAAATTTAACTTCACACCTCAGTAAATGTGTTAAATATGAAAGTCCGTGGCAACCTATTGGGTTAGGCAAAGGTTATCCCAACTGTCAATCTGATTCATAACAGGGCTGATTCATTGGGTTTGTAAAGTGAACAAACCACAAGACATTTGGAATAATGTCATTTGTGGAGATGTTTGGTCATAATGGACAGTGACACATGTAGAAAAAACAAACGCAGTATATCAGAACAAACACCTCACACAAGGAAGTATGAGATGGCCATTTTTATTTTGTCACCTTATATTTCCTTGTGTCCTCTCTCTCCTTTGGTTACTGGGAAATTGTTCCCCAAACAGGAAGCATAAGCAGGGACCTTGGTCCATAAGCACAATTTCTCCCCATATCCATGCTACATATGGAACTAGTCACGCTTCTGACCTGATGTGCTGCTTTGGAGGTGCTTGAAAGTCTGGATGACTCCCTGCCCTGTGCATACTGGTTTTTGCCTTCAGTGTTTTTGTTTTGTTTTTTCCATCCAGGGCTACTGTCCATCTAAATTGTAGAGCATGTACTCCTGTTATAGAGTTATCATTTGTAGAAGGAAGATTATGTTTCTTTCTTCTAAACCTTATGGTGTAGTTTAAGGGAAAATGGCCATTTTGAGTAATTCTCACTTCTTCACTCCTCAGAGAAGCGAGTTTTGTGTAATGGTGTGTGCTAATTTTAAAGGGCGTGCAAATTATAATGTCACACTGTCTGTCTTCCTACAGTTTGCTTCCCTCCTCTCTTTGTCTCTCCTCTCTCCTATTATTGGAATACTGTCACGGAAACGCACACTCTGCTGTAATATAATGCTGTAGTTTGATCCAGACCTCCCATTCATTTGTTTAGCTATAAAGGTCTATGAAGTTGATACATGTTTACATATTTGTTCACCCCTTCACTCTTTTCCAGTAACTATGGCTGCTGGCTTGACTCGTGCATGTATGTGTATATGTGTGTGTGTGTGTGTGTGTGTGTGTGTGTGTGTGTGTGTGTGTGTGTGTGTGTGTGTGTGTGTGTGTTCTTCCCATCGCTGAATTACACAACTCTTTCCACCCTGGGGCCTGAGAACTAGTCTGATGTGACCTGATGATTTTATTGCAGCAGCAGTCTATTTTGACTCTTTCTCTCTAGCTCTCTCTCTCCCTCACACACACACACACACACACACACACACACACACACACACACACACACACACACACTACTTTCCCTCTGTCTCTCACTTCCCCCTCTAATTTTTTTTTCTACCTCCACATCTGTTAATCTGCTCAGGGAATAGCAGCACAGTTTTCCAAACCTCTGTGCATTTACGTGTCATGCAATTCATCATTGGTAAGTCTTGGATGAGCACAAGTTCTGAGAAAGTCAGACTTCAACCCAGAAAAGGACCCTGAACTCAAATCAGATTATGGTTTGCTCATCCAGCCAGTAGCCGAGAACTTGAAATAGGTTTATTGCAGGTTTGGGTTTGAGGTGGTCAGCTTTCCTCAAAGAGAAGCAAACAATGTTCTTATCTACACCTTCGAACATAAAAGATGAAAGTCAAGGCTTAGCAGAATCCAGATACATCAGGTTTTTTTCAGTGATTTTCGAAAGACTTACCCAATTAAAATGAAGAAGCCACAAGAAATATTATTACCTGTGAAGTTTCTTGTGTTGGATCCATTTAGCTAGTGAACCAATGAAAGACTATTATTTGTTGTTATTACCAGGCTGCTGCTCATATTGTCGATGGCAACAAATTCAACTGTGGTTCCTTGCCAACTCTTTCACTGAAGTAGACGCTTTAGTGTATTTCCTTCATGTGTTTCAGTGTCTGACTGTGCTCAACAATGTGGCTCGCCACTACGTGGCCCTAAATGAGCCCTTGCTTGAATAAGAAGACACAAGCAAAGGTGCCACCTCTGTTAGGAAACGCCTTATCGTGGCTAACTCCGCAGCTCATTCCATTAAACTGACATGAGAAAAAGATACTCGGATATTTTACTCTTCCTGGGAGTCCGCTGGTTCACTGGTTCTATCCACACACATAAAGAAGTCAAAGAGGTAATCCAGTTGCAGAGCTTTTAATGTATATGTAGCATTTATGTATACTGAAGCAATAAGAGCCCTGATTTTTGTGATACTGAATTTTTTTCACAGGGCCAAACTGCGGACTTGTACACAAGTAAGTAACATGTCGTCTGCTGGCTTTCGTTGATGGTTGAAAGTCACTCATGCATGGGGCACAGCCGCTCTGTACCAGTAATGTGTGTTGTTGGTACAGGGCTGTCTGTAAACCCATTAAAGCCTCGACCCCTGTTTTTAGACCTTGTCATGCCCTCTGGTCTTTGTGTTTCCATCAATGTGCTTCATTTCTGATTAATTGTGACAGGGAACAATAATGGGCACGTAGAGAAACGGAATTCTTTCTGGCTACTTGTCAGTCCGTATTAGCTCAACCAACAACCCCTCCAATCGGTGTAACCCATTAGCAGAGCTGACATAAAAAATATAAGCAACCTCTGATCACCCAGTCTTTAGACAAGCAACTAAACATTTGGTAATGAGCCATCAATAACACCAACTTTTGGGTAAGAATTGCACAAGATCTGCCTGTTGTTCTTTTTCATTCATTTTACTCCATAGTGTGTCTGATATGCCAGTTACTAATGCTAATACAATCTTAAACGTTTACGTGTACATTTCCCACTTTATAATTGTGTCTTCAAAATTGTAATTAATAGTATAGTAAAGTAGTAGTAAAGTAAGTTAATTATTCTTAGATTTAACTATTTAATAAATCATTATCAAACTCTTACAGATGACAAAGTAAGAACAGCCAGAGTCATGCAGCCACTGGGGAAGCCTGTGTGGGGACTATGCACATACACAGCACTGAAGTAATATCCAGTGATTATTAGTATTATTAGTAACAATTTCTATCATATGTCTTTTAAAGAGCCTATTTCCACTGTAATAATCTTCTGAGTTTTATCAGCAAATTTAAAACTGTGTTGACATGGCCACATAAGTAAATAGTGAGAGTGAGTGACCCAAGATAATTACCCTAATGTACAGTGCTGCTCAAAAGACTTTCATATCATTTTTTAAATTGGTCTCGAGCAGAGCTAAAGTTCCCCAACATTTTTTAAGGTCTTTCAATTTTTTTCTTTGGACATTTGCTGCTTTTACACCTTTTTCCCTTGTTTGTTTGTCAAGGTATTTAACACTGACCTGTGAGTCATTAGAGTATTTAAAAAATCACCTAACTCAAGGAATGAACCAGTTTGTGTCTACACACCACAGACAACTTAGAAAAGAACAATTTTTAAAATGTATCTATATGTTTTGTTATTAGCATTGTGTTGCAAGCACATGGAATTTGTTCTCATTTCTCTTTAACTGAATCTAAAAAAAAAAAAAAGATAGCACCGCTTGACTGGCATAAATAGTATTTTTGCACTAACCAGCTGATTAACAAAAAGTTATTTGCTGAAAACCTGACATATCTCGGTATGGTGTGCAGCATGTTCTTAAAAACAATTAAAGAAACTGAGCAAGTGGAGATAAAAAGAAAAAGTTGGCCTTAAAAAACTATCACAGATGACAGTATCTGAAAATCATTTCCTTAAGAAATAGGAAAAAATGGAAGGATGGCTATCAAGAAGCCATTCCTAGAGAAAGAAAATATGGAGAAAAGGCTAAGATATGATACATTACACAAGAACTTGACTGGAAATCAGTGGCAGCAGGTCTGATTAAATTTGCAATCAATATGTATCGAGGAGGTCGAGGTTTAACAATGAGTTTCTACAGTCATCTGTAAAACATGGGAGAGGCTCTGTCATGGTTTGGAGCTGCATTTCAGACAGTGGTGTTGGAGATCTTGTCAAAATTGATGGAATTATGAACACAAAAAAGTACCATAAGATTTTGATCCAGCATGTTATACCACCTGCAAAGTATCAGATTGGCAGCGGCTTTGTTACCTGGATAGAAAGAGCACACAAACGAACACTATCAGTCATGGATTGACCTTCCCAGAACTTGGATGTTAATAATAATTGAAGCAGTGGGATCATCTTGACAGAGAACAAGAAGCCAAGGCAGCCAACATCCAAAGAATGTCTTTCAAGTAGTCTGGAGAAATATTCCTGAAGACTCCTTAAAGAAATGACAAGAAAGCTTGACTAAGAGAGTTCAGGCTGTGTTGAATAAAAAAGGGTTTTATATCAAATAATGTTTTTGTGTGTTTCGATACCTTGTTGCACCTATGTCCTATTTTCCTAGTAAACTACAAAGAAATAAGGGGTGGCGTGTGACTTTTACACAGTACTGCAAGTAATAGCATGAGCTTAGGCACCGCTGTAAAAAGTGTCTGGCTCTACTACTGAAAGCAAGTATCAAACTCTGAGGAGAACACATACCTAGGTATGAGGCGGTACTGAATGTAATATGCCTTTTTTTCAGTTTTTTTGCGTGATTTATGCTATCCATTTTATGAAAAACAAGGAAATAAAGAGATGCCTGTGCAGTAATACGCTCTTAAAATAAGAGTAATTGCTTTTTGCCTGGGAAAGCTGTTAAGCAGTAACCCCTGAGAAACTTGAATTTATCACTCTGGTTTAAAAAAAAAAGAAAAGGCTGTGCATGCGCCTGCAGGAAACAGGTGGGGTTGGTGAGATTCAAGAAAGAAAAATGATGTTTGCATGGAGCCAAAACATTATGTGAAAATAGCATTTTAAATGACATTTCAATAAGGCAGACAAGAACAGTTCATACATTCATCATCTCCTAATTTGGAGTTAAATGTTTGCACAGATTTGAACGTTACGCTTTAAGAAGGGGCTCATAGACTTTTGCATGATGTCTTTTTAATAACAATCATTTTATCAAACAACATGACTGCCAAAAAAACCAAACAAAAAAACAACAACATGATGTAAATGTCACCTAAAAGCTAGATGACTGCGATTGGGCAAATGTCAAACAGTACAGGGATTCAGAAATGAGTTGGAGAAAATGAGGTCTAACTGTACATCAGGCCACTGTCATGTTATAACTTTTCCTCCACTCCCTCTTCATTTCTGTTCCATTAGGACTTCACACTGTAAGAGAGCACCAAAACAAACAGAGACAGAGCAAAAGGGAATGAAAGACTGCAATGTTTTGGGAAGCCCAGACTGCACATGTAAATTCCTTGTCAGCGGGCTGGAGTGAAGGGTGACAGGTGAGTTGACAGGAGACAAAAGAAATAGAAGAAAACAGCTGCACTAAAAAAATGGCCTTTAGTCAGACAAATAAGGGGATTCCACATAACAGGTTAAACTCCTATATGGACAATAATGTTGCATATTCTTTCTAAATCACAAAGGAAATGTAACAGTACCCACAGTTTAATATAAAACTGTTACACGTCAATCTTCTTCCCAGTTAGTGAAACAATCACTATACGACAAGTTGCATAACAGACTAAATCTGCTATTAATGTAAAAGAAGTCTCATAAAAACCTGTTGCATAACACGTGTTCTTTTCCAGTATATTCTTTGATGTCCCAAAAATAATGTGAACCTGTTAAAGATGAAAACTTCCAGTGAATGGCAGTGTGCTCGTGGCTAGTTTCCATCACAGTTCTTCCCTTCCATACAGGTCCCCTCTTCTTCTTCTTCTTCCATTCGTTTTAATAGATTCACCGAGAAAAAAAAATAAAAACGAGACCATTGCTGCTGGCTGGCCAAAAAAAGAAAAGCTTGGCTCAACCTTCTTTGTTCATTGACTTTCCATTGCAAATCCAGCAGGCATTCTCTCTCAGCTCTCCTTTTCCCTGACCACAGCTATGGCTTTGGATACAGCAGCAAGTCTGTCCTTTCTCCTTTTGTGTTTGAAGATAATGCCCACTGTTTGAAGTGAAGGGAATTTAAGGCAAGTTTAAGGGAAAATTGGGCCTGAAAGAAGAGACCTGTCTATATTTGTGACGACTAACAATGTAAAATCAAGGCTAGATTCAAGAAAGAGTTACACAAAAATACTACAACGTAGCCCTCTTTGAGTAATTATCAATGAAGCAGCTATAGTTAGTTTTTTTGTTGTTTTTATTTTAATTTCTTTCATTTTGTCACAAATAGGTGCCCTTGTCAATCTAGCCTCTAAAGTATGTTGTCCATCCTCACAAATATAGGGGGAAATATTTTAAGCTCAAGTCTTATTTGGGACTATTTTTTTAGTTAGATTCAAATTAAACTACTTTACTTGTCAACCAGAACCAATTGAGGGAAACAATAAAAATTAGTATCAAAATATCAAGTTTGTTTGTTTTGGGGTTTTTTGTTTTTTGAGAAAATCTGCATCGTTAAAAATGTGCCACCTCCTGAGTGGTCTTCAAATCTAAGCCATGAGGCCACAGTTTAAGTATTTGTCACAGCTAAAAGTCCAAAAGTCATGCATGGGTTTGGTCTGTACCGAGTAAAATCCTGCCACACTGCCTCACATTCATGTCCTCTCAGCTACACTTGCAAGACTTGACAATCATGTTGGAGAGTTGCTCCACTTTAGGTGTCCGTCCAGAGTAGTAGAGTATAGTGAGGGGTTCCAGGTCTTGGGGGACACAGCAGGGGGAGGCGGATGCCTCTGGATTCAGAGTGTTGTAGAGGCTCAGCAGCTATTGAATAGGACATAGAAATTAAATAATTATAAAATTCACATTTGTTTTGTGTACCGTGTATCTCTGCTGTCTCTTCCTATGTGATATTACATGGCAGAGACATGGCACACAAAGACTTCTGCGCAGAAATCCATGAGAGAAAGTAGTAACAGCAAAGAGCCTCTGCCCCTCTACCAGAGAGCCAAACATCTGGTTTTTCACAGCCAAACTGGAGAAATATACACTCACTAGCCACTTCATTAGGTACACCTGTTCAACTGCTCATTGACGCCAATATCTAATCAGCCTAACACATGGCGGCAACTCAGTGCATTTAGTCATGTAAACATGGTGACGATGACCTCCTGTTCAAGTTCAAACTGAGCATCAGAATGGGGGAAAAAGGGTGATTTAAGTAACAGTGAACGTGGCATGTTTGTTGGTGCCAGACAGGCTAGTCTGAGTATTTCAGAATGTGCTGGCCGGCAGGGATTTTCCCACCAAACCATTTCTAGGACAATTTTAAAACAATAGTCCGAAAAAGGGAAAAAGAGAAAATAACCAACTCTGGGCAAATATCAGTATGAAAGATGAACATAGCTACAGTGACATCACCCAGTGGTTTGTGAAGTCCTGTTCTGAAGCCTCGTGACGAGGGCTTCCCATGTCGCCACCTTGGTTGCAAAAACTGGACATGACGAGGCTGGGCAGGTCTGACTGCGAAACCAAACGCTTACCGCCTAACAACTTGTGACTGACAACTCGTCAACTCGTAAGCCAATGTCTTTGTGGTTTCATAGCATGCATATGGTGCATGAAACATGGTACGATGTACACTGGCAAAAAACAATAACAATATGAAAAAAGAGTGACTGCAGAGTGACCTACAAGCTTAGCAGAAAAGTGACTATGGAAGTCACGACAGAAAGCTGTTTTCCCATAGACATCTATAGGGCCAGAAGTCTTTTTGCAACCACAACTATTGCCATCTGGTGACGTTCAGATAGAATGCACGTTTAAGACACTTCTGCATTGATGGAGTTTTCCGACCCACAAGGTACGTCCATGTTTTATACATGAACAACGCAAAAAAGCAAAAACACTGTGTTTATATCAGACATCAGTGGAGAATGGCCAGACTGCTTTGAGCTGATAGGAAGGCAGCAGCAATTCAAATAAACCACTTGTTACAACCAAGGTATCTCTCAACATGACAATAAGGTCACTGTACTCTAATGGCTTCCACAGTCACCGGGTCTTAATCCAATAAACCAACTTTGGGATGTGGTGGAATGGGAGATCCACATCATGGATGTGCAGGCGATAAATCTGCAGCAACTGCGTGATGCTGTCATGTCAATATCCACCAAAATGTCAGAGGAAGGTTTCCAGCTCCTTGTTGAATCAGAACTGCGTGCAACCTGATAATAGCAAGGTATAGCTAATGAAGTAGCCCGTGAGTGTATAAAGCATACCTTGTTTACTACTGATGCAAGTGCACAGATGAGGTTCATGATACACACACACACACACACACAAAAAAAACCCCACCATAAAAAATCATGAAAGGAACCAATTTCTGGCTAACATAGCTGTAGCTCTTTTCCTTTCCCCTAAAGTCAACTTTCTTTTGACTGGATGCCCCAGCAGGTGGGGATTCATTCAGTTTACATATCAAATAAAGAATATAGCTCTTTCCCCATGTTTAAATACAGGGCTCAGTCTTGTTAACACAAAACAGCTGCCTGGAGATTCAGTGGCAAAGTGGCTAGAGTTTCTGCTAGAAGAGTTACAGCCCAAGGCATTTTTATTTTAATCAATGCAATACCTATACTCTGACTGTGAAAGATAGCTTTCAGATATATTTATCAGATATATTGATTTGTGATCAAATGGACAAGTTTTTTATATTTTGTTTTTTACACTGTAATTTAAAATACCATGTATAGTTGTAGTGAATATACATATAAAACATTGACATTTATGATGCTTTTTTTTCTGCAATCTACGATGTACTTAAAGGTATTTTTGTTTCTGCTGCTGTAAATTCTACTGTGCAAAACTCCCTCAGCATAATCCCACTTACCGAGCTGTGCGTTGTGTCTGAGCTCCTCAGGTAAGGGCATGGCCCAGAGCAGTAGTTGGCATCGTAACCACTGGGCTCGTGGATCCACTTCCAGTCCAAATCACGGCGGAAATCAATGTGCAGCCGGCGAACACAGCAGCTCTCCTCCGTGTTTCTGTGATGAGGAGGAACAACAAAAACATAGTCAGTCTCAAGAAATGTTTTCAGTGGAACATTTAGGTTCTCTTAATATTTAATTGTTGTATCAAATATTTAAGCTCCTGCACATGAAAGTACCATTAAAACTTGACAGCACTAAGAATAGATTTCTCAAGGACTAGCTAAAACTGGCGTGAATCCCCTTACGAGAAACAGTAGTTTGTGTCCAGCGCTCTCTTGCGTCGGCGTGTTGACTGAGTGTCCAGGCGGTGGGGCGGGATCATCATGAGGATGAGATGAGGGAGATTCTGTTCCATTTTCCTCTTCAAGTGATCCAGATCCAAGCGACTGTGCTCCTCCTCTTCATCAATACCTTGATTATAAACATGATCCAAGTGCACAACTATTAACAACTGTGGAAAAAATCCATCCTTTTTTATCTGAGAAAGACCTTAAATATTATTCACCATAATATAAGAGCACTTGTACTGTATTGCAATTCATCAAATTGAAGCATCTATGCTTAAAAATTATTTCTATGTAAATAACCTTTGATTATTTATCACAATAAAGATGTGATTTGGTTATTACGAAGATTACATTTTCTTTCTTTCTTCCTGTTAGAAGGGAGTTTTTCCTTCCCACTGTCGCCAAAGCGTTTGCTAATCAGGGGTTATATAATTTAGGGGGTTTTCTGTGTTTCCTTTGTGCTATTGTTGGGTCTTTGCCTTGAGGCAACTATTGGTGATTTGGCGCTGTATAAATAAAGGTGTATTGAATTCAATGAAATGTTGCCATGTAAATGTATTGCAGGGATGGTAAGAACTCACACAGAGCATAAAACATGACTTGCACAAACCCCTAGTAGCTATGTCCATCCTATATACTGTTTTTTTGTTTTTTTGTTTGTTTGTTTGTTTGTTTGTTTGTTTGTTTGTTTGTTTGTTTGTGTGTGGGGGGGGGGGGTATATATAAAAACTGATGTGACAAAATCTCACTGTAGCTCACCTTTAAACTTGACCTCCAGGACCTCACTTTCCTTGTCAATGATGTCGCCATTTGGGCTGAAGGTGTGGCATGGACAGTGGACACTAATTTCCAAACCCATATTAGATCCTGCAATTAAAAAAAGGCAAGCTTTCATTAACCTTAATGGTAATCCTTTATTATTCCTAATGATAACAATTCTGAGTTATTATGAAATGAGGAAATATGGAGATCTCAGGCTCACCTCTCTTCATCAGCCACTCCCGCACTGTTTCGGTCACATCAAAGGAAATCCATTCTGCGGTACCTTTGGTCAGCACATTCTTGGCTCCAATGAAGCGCTGCTTTCTAATGTGTTCATTTCGCCTCACGATCTGTGAAGCAAAAATAAATAGTTGGTCTGAAGCCTTTTTTCTTAACTGTTTTAGTTGTTCTTGTTCTGATTGTTCAATAATAGTGAATCATGTGGAGGAAAGAGTGCATTCAATATATTAATAAACTATGAATACAGAAACTATGAATGCACACACAAATCTGACACTCACACATCTGACTTTCCTCATTCATTTCCCTGCCTAGATTTAAATCTTCACCCTGGAAGGGGTTTTTCAAAAGCTCCAATTTCAGTGACCGTAAAATGACAGTAAAATGCCATTTATGTGTTGGAAAAGGCTAAAAGCTATAGAAAAGCTACATTTATCAAAATACGTGTGTGCACGTAGACGGACTGCAGGCAAGGGGTGTTTTTAAGCTAAATGCAAATTCCCACCTTTGCATAATAAGTCATATCATGTCATAACTGTTCAAATGATGAAGAAGGTTTGAAGTGGCAAAAGACAAAAATGACAAAATATGCATTTCTTACATCAGCCAGACTCAATATGCTAAAATTTAATGGTGCTATATCTTAAACAAAAGATGTATTTTTAATCAACAAAAGGCCAACTCTGCTATTATAACAGCTGTCAGTTACTTTTAGTTAAATTCCCCATTAATGCTGCTTTTCGCAGTGTTCCAGGAGACTGTATTATTGCATTTGATAAAATCAGACTAAACCTTGTCTTTCCATTTTTGTTGGCTTGTATTTGTTTCTTTATAACTAAAGACATGTGGGAATGTGCACAAGATCTATAAATTTACATTTGACTATTTCTGTTATTATTTACTTAACTTTTGGCAAGGTTGCTACAGGTCCCTGGTTTTTCTGTGGAATTTGGCTATTTGGCTAGAACATGCTATAAATACCTCCTCTGTCACCAGAGCAGGATGCAAAAGAGCTTTTTTCTAACCGCTATTAAGTCACTGAACAAGTTATGACCTGTTTATTTATTTATTATTAATTTTATTGACAGACATTCTTTTTTTGTATTTTGCACACATCTAAATTATTCTTTTTTTTTTCTTGTGACCTTCTAATCTAGAGCTTTTTTTCCATAGGTTTTTCACACACTTTTTACTTGTTAATCTGTGGTGTGACAATGAAGTTTAATCTGAATCCATGTTGCAGGTGTTTTTCGGTCAGTGGGTTGGGCAGATCTATTTTTATGAAAATAAAAAGGCAGATTTTAAACAAAATCATTTATTTACACCAAAATCTTACAAAACCAACCACAGAACACAGCATACATGTAAATACCAACATGCCAACCATGTGTATCTAAGCACCTGCACACACACCAGATTGCTATGATGCTTTTAACTGCCAAGATTAATACCAACTCTGGGTACTATGTTAATAGTATATTTTTCTGTCATTTAATTGTGTATCGGTTACTTTGGTGTAGCATTGGGGAGGTCCTTATCAGCAGGAAAAGTTGTAAAAGTTAAGAAGCTACAGTTAAAACTTTTTCACAGTTTCCAAAAACAAAGAGTGGACCGAATTGGAGTCTTTTCTGGGCCAACTCTGGTCCCCAGGCCATATGTTTGACACCCCTATCTTAGATCCTTATAACAGAATATTGCATTAAGGACATTAACTACAATATTCAGTACTAGAGATCTACACATAACTATAATTAAGATCATTATAGACATTTGTAGATGTCTACTACTTGTTCTTCGATAACACTGTCTGTGGCTAACTGTCCCGGTTCTGCAAAGATCTTGCAGGCCTGCTGAACCTTTCAGTTGTTCATCTATTTGTTACCTAGAGCCTAACTGCAATCGAGTTATAATTGTCTATTTTTTGTTAGTTGGAGCCTGAAATAACAATAGAACTGACTAGCTATTTCAAGACCGGTTTCTCAACAGTTCAGAATTGTAGTGGTATTTTTCTTTTGTTTGTTTTTCCTTGTATACAAAGATTACATCCAGAAAAAGTATTTGCGGTCTGCCTTTTATCTAGGTAGAAGGACAAGGAAACGGTACCTTTACGCACCTGGTAGAGCTCAATCCGCTGTTCATTCCTCTTGGCAGTCGAGTTTGGAACTCTCAGCGCTCGAAACTCTGCTCTGAACAGGTTGGTGGCGTTCCTCTCCATGGCGGAGATGTTAAAACGGAAAACCTTAGAAGTAATGCCTTTTGGGCAGTAAGACAGATCGTCTGGAACAAATAGAATAAAACAAATGTTTTGTGAGGGAGCATGCTTAGAAGCATTTTATGTCCGTAGATAGATAAGACAGATGGACCTTGTATAGATAAAGATACACAGTTCAAATCCGATCTTGGCCATAGTGGTTCTGTGGTGTCTGGCACTACGTTTATCACAGTGAACGACTAGTGTTGCTGCACACCTTAATCAGAACTTGTCAGTGTTTCTCTAACACATTTTGTCTATATTTGGTGGAAATGAAAATGTCGTCACTGAAATAGCATTATTTAGATAAGTATGACCTCACCTATCTGGTATCAAAAACCTTCCTATCCTCAGTCCCACTGACAACTTTTTGGACCTGAACCCTTTCTGACCATGATGACTTCTCCACAGCCCAACCTCAGTCCTTGAGACATGCCAGACTCTGTATAAGTACCATGCTATAAAAGGAAATCTTTCCGATGCTTGTTGTCCACACTCTCAACACAGTAATTTGAATGACCTTAAGGCTGCTCTGTGAACCAACTCGAGGCCGTGGCAGGTGTAAATGAAGCAGAAGGCTGCCACAAGACTGACAGGTCAACCTATTACCTCTGAACCCCATCAAAAAGCTAATGTATGTAAATGAGATAAAGCGCGTGATGTCACTGGCCCAGACTCAAATTTTCATTCCACAAAGTCAGCCTCCAAGCACTCTTATGCCTCATGCAGGGAGCACCATTGGCGCTGTGGCTTGTAATCACTGACAGTCTACTGTCTTAAAGGAGTGGTTTGATATTTTGTAAAACTTACATTCCCACTTCCTCGCTGTAGGTTACGTGAGAAACGTGACATCACTGCTATGAATTCCACCCCAAAAAAAAGGATGGCGCGAGCTAACAGCTAGTCACACGTCATTTCATTCTCAAAAAATAATAGGATCTAATGTTGGCAGCTAGATGCAGTATTCTTGGCGTGTGGTAATACATGATGTCATTCACAAGCATGTGCCTATTGTGGAATGATAATAAAATCTGTGGCCACCTTTAATGAATGACAGTACATTCTAAAGTGTAATCAAGGGTAAATAACACAGACCTCTAGAGCGTAATTGGATACAAACAAGTCATGTGACGTTGAAAAGAAAAAACAACTGACACGGTAGAGGTTTGGGAGTATAGTTAATGAATGCATTAACAGGGCCGGATACTGCACCACTGCTCAGTCTTGCTGCTATGCTTTCCAAGTACCCATTTGCATTTGAATTGAAAACAGTCCCTGTGGTCCAGAAAACGTTTTTTCCCCGTAGACCGCCATTATCAAAAGAGACATCTGTAAAACTGTTAAATACGATGGATCAAATTCATGGAGTCTTAGCCACAAAAGTGAGTTTTTATTTCTTGTCTATGGACTGCAGATTGTGGGACAAACCAGTCAGTGGGCAGCTAATGGTGTAACCACAACAACAAAGCTTCACTAAGAGCTACAAAGTGTTCGAGTCACTTTAAGAGGGGTCACAGTGTTTCTACCCAACATTACACAAAACAGTCTCTCAGTAAAACCTTCCCAAGTCTTATCTGCACCTGAATCTAATCTAACTTTAACTGTAGCTTTATCATTACACAAAAGAGATTAGGGGTGCTTTGTAAAAGGTATCCTGGTGATAGGCGTGGCAGATCAAAAAGTGCTTCGTCTGTATGTGTCGAGGGCAATGAAAGCTGATGTAATTTGTTTTTATTTTGAAAGATTTGTTGGAGAGTTTGACACATCATCATACCTTAAAGAAGATGGGGATTTGTCTCCATCTGTTACATAGATTTTGAGTAAATACATAAAAAACCCTGCATTTTTCTGCAGGAGAAGACATGTTTTAAATTTGCTTGAGTTGTTGATGAACTGGGTTAAAACAGAGGGGACCTTACCCATTTGCTCCCATTGAGGTAAAACTTATGTTTTGAGTTTTGTATGTCTTGTATGAAGAAGTAAACTGGATAAACATGGAGAATACATTGCTTTAAATGTTGTTTTAATCTAAAAGATGTTTGCGTTGCTTTTTTTTTTCCTTTCCTGCAAAATTCAAAAGTGGACCTCAACCAATCTGAAAGTTCATCATCTTTCCTTCTCCATCATATGAAAATCACATTACCCACTCTCAGTTTAGGGGCTGAATGAATACAAGTGGATATACTGGGCATTGACAGAATGCATATTTCCAAGTATGAGATCACACTGGACATATTAAAAAAAACACTGGCATACACATACAACTCTTGTATTTAAGATTTTGTCATCAATCGGCGTGTGTTATTCTGTTTAAACACCAGTGAACAGGACACCGTATATAAATCTTTGTCGTCACATTGTCGTACCTCGAGACCATCCGTGGCTCTCAAATCCAGCTACGAGTCCACCATCTCAAGGCGCCTATTTCCTGGTGTTTTTGTCAAAAACCATTTTGTGAGATTTGAAACAGAACATTGCTGAGGGAAAGTAGGTCTTTTGAGAAACACCTGTTGATTTCAAAGGGACTGTGATGCAATGGTCTTGGCTTTGCTCTAGACCATGAGGCCCGCTTCGCCTCTCGCACACGCACAGCAGTTATCCTATTCTGCTTTTTCGGTAATCCAGACTCAGTCGGACCACATGCCACTTGAATTTCCTTCAAGTGCTGACACATGTCCCTCCAGCACAGGTTTTCCAATTACAGTTCGTAGCTTTTTATTCTATAGAGGAGAAAGTCAAATATGGGTTTAACACATGTAGAGGAAATAATGTGAGCCTAAGCAGTCTTTATGTGTTATTTTAACAAATATTTCACATATAAATTTAAACTCATTTTAAGCCAAGTAATGACTTATTACCTATACCTGCTGGCAATATGAGATGCTGGCATAGTCTTTAGACTTAATTGGGTTTAGGGCTCAGCCTCACACACGGTTTAGTAAAGTTAAACCTGAGCTGTCCTGTATGTGATCTCATTCTCGTGGGCCACCCGCGAGCATAATTAACTAGCCAAGACGGCCAGTGGGGTCACTGCCATCTCAATAGGCAAGTGGGTGGCACCAGCATGAGGGCTACAGAAGAGCCAACTCCTCCCATGCAGAGAAACTCTAAACCAGAAAAGAGTCCTTCTATCCCAGCTAATGGGGAGGTCCTGCTGTCTAGCTTTTCCTGCTCATTTCTGATAACTTTTCCAACTCCTTCTTCTATAGGCATCCCCATCTGCCTGTGCAGATGTCCCTCTCATTTGAACCTGACTGGAAAGGAAATGGGAACATCTGGGATGGGAGACATGAACCATAGAGAGGGGAAAAAAACAAAGCGAATAAGAGCGGAGTCAGGAGTGGGAGGAGAGTGGCCTTCCTGGAACACAGGTTCAGACATAAAACAGGTTGGCGAGCACAAAAGAAATAAAGCACATCATTCACAAGGGCACTGCTTTCTGTTCGCCTTTTAGTTTTACAAAAATTCAGAGAAGAGTTTTATACAATTAAACATTAATCTGCCAAAGGGGAATTTGTTTTTTCTATGTTTGCGATGATTATGTGACACTAACCAGTTACCAGCACAAACACTAAAAAAGAGGATTTAGTTTGTAAAAGAGAGGACGGCTTGAATGGAGTTAAACGTGGAATATAAAAATATATATATTATAATAAAAATAATATCATAAAATTGAGAGAGTCTTTTGCCAGCTAGAAATTTTATCAATCTAAAACTGTCAATGAAACGGAATTACATAATTGCTGTTTTGAGTCTTGTGCCGCTGGGTTTAGGCGTACACTCTTCGTTTGATGCGTAATTACGCACTATGGACACGTTGGTGGCTGGCACAAGTTGGAGAAAGACAGCTTGGCTGTCTGAAAAAGTGCGATACTTACTGTTCTCCGGCGGTCCGTTGTCCATGTTGAATTTGTATATCTCTTTGGCATAGTACTCTGTCTCTGTGTTGTCTTGACCGCAACTCTGCTGCCGATCCCTCCCCAACTCCTCCAGTAGCTCCTTGGTGCTGTTATACAACGCTTGGATTTGATAGGGGATTTTACTCGGTCCAAGGGATTGTGGAGGACTAGTCAGCCGAAGTTTGCTCAAAATTTGACCCCGTATCGCCTCGACCCTCTTCCTTTTCACATGGTCAATATCCACAGTGGCACAAGTTGACAGGGATGAGCTCAAAGTTGCGCAGTTGAGGAGGATGACAAACAGTAAAGCCTTGCCCAAATGCATCTTTCTCTCTGCATTTGTTCGCTCGATGGTTGAAATGTGTGGAGGACTACCAGGGTCCGTGTCAACTATCCGTCAAAATCACAGTCCTGTGACCTATGGTTCTTCTTGTGCTTCTCTAAACTTCCCTTGGAAACTAATGCTTAAAAACTCCTCGCTTGTTTCGTTTTCTTGTCCCCTTCGCCTGCGGAAATCCAATTTTGTGTTCGCCCATTAGACACAACTCAATTCAAAGTCCCGAAAAAGACGCTCTCCCACATATATGAAACTGATCCGTAGAAACAAGCAATCTGGTCTTTTGCATACTTGTACTCACTCCAGCAGATTTATCCGGTAGCCTGGCACACTTCTCCTCTAAGTCTGTATCACTTAAATGTGGAGCCGCCTTATTGTCTCAGAGGAGGCAGACCGCAGGTTGTCCCGTTAACGAGGTATATGCGACTCTGAGCGGTCGGTATGGCCTCACATGAGCTTTATAGCGGTCGTTTCTGACGTTTTGATGGAGGAGGGTCCCCGGGAGCGCCCAAAACGTAAGCGGGCAGTGAATGCAACGCTCCAGTCATCAACTCTGACATAATAAGCAAGTTTCACGGGCAGGCCCATCAAACAGCAGGGACAATTTAAGCTCCAGCCCACATTTGTTTGTTTACGAAGGTATTTGAAGTGGTGTTCAGGTCTGGTCTTGTGGTCCCCGTTTGTGTGAGTGTGAGTTCGCGTGTGTCTTTATAGTCGTACGTCGCTGTAAATTATAACCGTGTTGAAATCTCAGTTGGTGCGTCTTCTGATTGTCTGCTGTCGTATGCCCCCTAGTGGCAAGTTGTACCACTTGCAGTTGCCAATTTTGTTTCCCCAACAAATTGCTCAAAGAGCCTTACACTTGAAAAGGATGTAATACTGTGTGGTGTTTATTGTCCAGATACAAACGTTTGGTGTTGTCTTTCCCTCTAAACAGCCCCGGAGGAAAGTTGTGGTAGCAGCTTTAACAATGGCAATAAATAGAGGTCACAAAGTTTACACATAAAAAAATCCATAAAGATAACAAGTGATAATTCACTGTTGGGTATTTTTGTATGTGTTTGTTTTGCTCTGTTGTCTGATGTTGGAGTCTTCCCACAAAGACCAGCACAAAACAGGGCAGCGGTTGTTGTCCAAGGTTGCACTCAGATTACATAGATCCTTTTGAAACGTCACTTTCAGGCAACGTGATTACATTACTGTTGAAAAGAACCAAAGTTTCCTCGCTGTCAGCGCAGATTTTCCCATGCCCTCTGCAAACCGCCATCCACACAGAATTTTTTTTTTGTTTTTGTGCTGATGTCTGAAGGCCTTGGAAGCCTGTAAGTTATTATATATTTACATCCCCCCACCTCCACCCCTCACCCAGCTTGTTTTATCTCTTTTCATAGAGCATATTCACATTTCTCAGACCTATTTTAAGTCGAAGCTCAGTCAGACACTGGAGGCCCCGTACCCAAACATGGCATTTCGCCGTGTTTATTTTGTCCACCAGTTTGCATAGCAAGAATAATTTCATACAATTGCCAAACTTGGTAAATATTTGGCATTAAGAGTAAGCTCAGGTGTATCATATACACATTTATTGGTTGACTTTGCAGGGAAGCATTATTGGGTAAATATGCAGATTATAGTGAAAACATAATTATGATGTGAATCCACTTACTGTCTGTTTTATTTTTTACAGCCAGATGTCTTCTCAGAAAAACATGGCTCATACTCTTTATGTAATAACTCTGACTTCCATTTACTCTTTGGCTTGTTAGGAATGCCAAGTATCCCTGAATCGCAGTTATTGTTTAACTCTTTTAACTGTGGTGAAGATTTTTTTGTTTGTCCATTAATAACCAAGATTCTCTGTCTTTGCTGCTTTTGATACTTTAGTCACAGAAATATATGTATTTTTGTGTCTACTTGAATCCATCTCCAAACTAAAGTCTCTCCAAACTCCAGCTGAAACGCCTTCATCTATAACTTGATGTCGGGAGCGATATGTAAGCAATCCAAACCCAAAATTAACTTAAATGAGGGAGTTTGGGTTTTTTTGTATGATCCCAAAAAGAGCAGAGTTTTTCTATAGCTATTGTCAGAGTATTTTCAGGCAGACACCCAGGTCTCTGGTTTCTCTCAGCCGCTTACCCACAGTGCTCTATGCATACTTTAATGCACAAGACTCAAGTTTATCAGAAGAACTTTTGAAAACGACTTTGGGGGAGAATGTGAGATATTTGTGACAAAACAAAAAGGCATTTTTTGACTTTGTTTTTGCTCTTTGCTGTTGTCCATAATGCTCTGGTGAATCTCAGCATTTTCCCTGTTTTGATGGCTTTGAAGGAGCTCTCTGCTGTGCAACTCTCCCACTGCTGTCTTATTCATCCTTTGGCAATTCTCCATTAAGCCAGCAGGTGATGCTGCATAACAAACAATATCTGCTGTTAGTGTCTGAATCCACACACAAGAGCGGAGGAAAGAAAGCATCTTACACAGCCCCAGAGCTAAATCTAAATTATAGTGGACTCATTTTTAAGTGAAGATGTAACAACAGGCAGACCTGTGCTCTAAACTGTGCTCTCACATAAGGATTTATTTAGATGTTCTGTAAATGTATCACAAAAACCTGATGGAACCTCAAACAAGAGCAAAACCAATAACAATGGGTTGAGATGATAGGTGCAGTAGGTTCAACCTGCCTGAGGCTTCTGTGTGTGCACTTTGCATGCTCTCTCAGTGCCTGGAACAAAGTGAAGAGAGGACTCCCTAAGGAGGCAAAAAGCATTACCTTAAAGCCCTAAAACACACACATGTGGATACATACATGCACGTTGTAGTATTTTAACTGTCTGGACGGGGTAGGACTCTTAGACACAATCCCAGACACCATCATCAAAGTTCACTTTTACTCGAAGCGTCCTCCAGTGATTACCTCACCGCTGGGTCAGGTTTAAGTGAGTCACTCTCAGGCAATCTCTCCGTCTCGCACAACACACGGAAAAGGAATGCAGCTACAGATCCGAGGATGAAAATAAAAACACATGCTCTTAGCCACACAGAGAAGTATGCCCTGTTTTTTGTGGGGTTTTTTGCTGTCACGTAGGTGGGATTCCTGCTGAGTATAGCTGTCAGAGTGGTGAACGTAACTTTGTAACCTCTTCTGTGAGTGAAGTGGCGATTCATTATGCTTCTGTAGACAGACTGATCTGACCACGCGCACACAGACTGGCTAGACAGTCAGGCAAACCCCAAATACTAAGCAGCATCCTGCCAGATTTCCCTACTACAGCATGCAGACAAGCCAGCCAGCACAGTAAAGTCTGCTTCGTCTGGAGGTTACAAGTCTATGAGTCATACGTAGAGAGTCAGTTGTGTAGGAATGCTACAGGAGACCCCTAAAACTCACACCAGTAGAGACAATGATGTGTATATGTCACAGCCATACGACTCAAATGAATCATTTAATCTGTCCACCATCTGTGTTAGTCATCAGCCCTCTTACTACACGTCCATAGAAAGGGAAAAACATGGCAGCTAGACGATGACTTAAAGTGAGATCACGTGGAAGCAGCAGACGTTTGTCTGTCATTTTGTCACTGATGTGTCTGAGGTTTATTTTTTTATGGCGTACAGTACTTAAAACACACAAGTTAAATGCTTATGTCTGTGTTATGTTTGAGGTTTCAGGCGGCTTTAATTACTGTACTGACATCTCCAAGTGGTGGGAAATTATCGAATTAAAAATAAGTAACACGCTTATTTTATTTAGAAACGCTAAACGCACCACCATGCATTTCAAGGCACTGAGGAGTTTTGCTGCTTCAATACGAGCACGGCTGCTTAAATCCTAGCTAATGTAAACTAACGTCTGCCTGATCTTTATAAACACACACATCTGGATGTGAACATGCAGCAATCTGTGGGAAGCAGTCGTGTTAGAGCACACTTTGGCTGCACGCAGGTAAACAGTCCACTCGGGGAGAAAAATACAGGAACAAGCTGACCAACAGGAAACCATTCAGGAAAAATGATTTCTCTTTTCACTCCCCTTTTTCAGTTCACTGCTTTCTGTCTTGGTGAGGATTTCTAGTGGCTGCACAGGAAGTCCTAAAACTCTGGTGGCTTCCCCTGGAGGTTTCCAGAATTAATTTTGCTAGGGTTAGGTCTATAAAGAACATTACAAAGCCACTTTGTCGACTTTATAATGATTTTATGACATAGTCTCACCTTATAGGCTTTCAATGTTTTGGTGACATCTTTCTTTTATTCCTTTAGGGACCAAATGCAGTTATCAAAAACACTTCTGAACAAGAAGCTATTTAGTTAAATTCATTTTTTACTAAATAATTTCTCATTCTGTTTTTATAGTAACCATCCACGTTTTAATTATTTTTTTCTCCACTAAGGGGCAGAGGATGTCAAATCTGCTGACTGCCATGGCTTTGTTGATGTGACCAAAGTGTTAGCCAAAAGGTTTTGATCTGCTGAAGGACACAGATCTGATTCAGCCTCCCACATCCTTGTGAATGTAAGTCCTTTTATTGCTTTTGTTTATTCATTTTTGTTTTGCCCGCTACTGAAGCGTGGCACCTCCACCTGATAAACCTTTTCCAGTTTGAACTGTGTTGTACAAACAGTGCTTTCTCTAATCTTATTTGGTAAAAACCTGAAGAATAAGCAAGAACCAAAAAAAGTTGGCATCTATAAAACAAAAAACAATCAAAAAAATGCTTGTTTTTTAAGAAACTGCTCTAATAACACTCATCACGTCAAGTTATTCCGTTTAACTGTCTCTCTGTTGCTTATACAAATCACCTTTATCATTATTTATCCCTTCTTGTAGTCACTTTTTTGTTTTTTGTTTTTGGCAGGGTTTTGTGACGGCTTGCTCCCATAAGATGGCATATTGTGGTGGTCTGATGTCACAGAGGTGAAGACTGTTCACTTTACATCTGGGTCTAAAGGGGGAAACGATCTGCTGAGTTAAGACCTTTTTGCAAAACAAAGGACAAGGTGTCATTGGGCCACTGCATGAATATGAAATAGCAGCGCCCGGCATGTTGATTCACACTCCAGACAAATACTGTCACGGTTAAGGCTGAACACACTTAGCATTTCTGGATTAGCACTCTGTGAGAGTAAGATGGCGCAAAGTTGCTGTGCTCAGTGATGTTTGTTGTGATTACTAATGGCAGGGGTTGTGCGAATGATTGATGGCAGAAGCTCTTAGCGATTCCAGTTATGATTCAGCTCAGTTTAATTGTGTTACAAAAAACCACAAGGGATTCTTTTTCAGTGACTTAACTTTCTTATGTTTCAGCCTAGTTTTTGTGCAGTTAGGACAAAAGTTACCACATTTACCATTCTTAAGCTGATCACCTGTATTAGGAAGGCCAAAGAATAAGGAAAGAAAGGGAATTCTCCAGTCCTTTACCAGCTTATCCTTGCTATTTTCATGGAATTTCAGAGAAAACCGCATATGGCTTTTTTTCCCCCCTACTGCCCTCCAACTTTAGCCCTCCACTCCCCCACCTCTGTATTCCCGTAAATGCTGCAAGCTGGATAATGAGGAAATTGGCTCTTGGAATTGTAGCAGTTTTGGCATACATGGTAAAGAAAGTGTCAAAATAATAGCGAAAACAAAAAGGAGCTTTACTGGAAACAGGCCAATTAAAAACAGACATTGGACAGTAGATATGGCAGGCCAAAGGTTAACGACTGTTCCCTGTTTGGACAAAAGCAATGATAGTGTGCAAATACTCTCTCTAAGACACAGAGCTAATGTAGGTTTGTGCTCACACTTGCACACAAGCACAATGGTAACACACGCACATAGACACACACAGCATGGGCCAGGTTAGTGCTGGCCTCCTCATGCAGAGTCTAGACAGGAAGCTGGTCCATGCCAGATTAGGGATTTTCTCCCTCACACCCTTACACCACCATAACACACACCCACACACACACTTCTTTCAATACATCTGTGTGTATTTTGTGGTTCCGTGTGTGTCAGACAGGGAGAAAGAAAGTAGGAAAGAAAGGGAGGTAAAAGGGATGGCAATTTGGTGACAGAGCCCTGTGTGTACACAGATTTTGTGTGTTTATATGCTTGTCTGTCACTGAATCAGTCGCACACAAAATACAAAACAACTCAGCCAACGGAGAAACACAGATTCCATGTCAGAAGCTTTTTTCGGCTCGATTACTCGTTTTTCCTCGAAATGATGAGTCTGAGGCTCAGTGTGAAAAGTTCAACTCGTCCTTCTCAGGTACAGGGGCGCACTGCATCCTGTAGTGCTTAGCTAAATTAAACCGAGCCCCTGCTGTTCTCATCTGCTCACCTGTAGCCCCTGCCAGGCCTGGCCATGACCTTTGAACCCACACAGATGGGTCTGCATAATAAGACACGGGCACACACGGCTAAGTGCCATCTCGGACATGTTTGATGGGTAGCTATATCGGACTAGAAAATTTTAAATACTGTATGCACTGAATTGCTAATGTGTTGACCTTCCTGAGCAGGTGAAGTCTTGTGTGAATGTGCACATTTCTATAGTTCACTCCGTGAGTTTGACTGATCTCTTAAGCGTAAATACAGACACCAGTAGAAGTCCGCCTACTGTAATAATCTTTGTCTCTCTGTGTGTTATTGGCCTGAGGCCAGTGACCTCTGTGCCCCCTCTATGGCAGGATGTGCTGTACTTTTCACTCTGGCAGTATGAATATGCATAGCCTCCTGGCTCATTAGAAATGGCAGTGTAGACATGGCTTGGAAAAGAGCTTTTTAAATAATATTGCATATAGCTGCACCTTTAAATAGTTTTATATTTACCTGGATTTCAAAATGTGTTTATATTGTCATGCTATTTGCCATTGTCAAAGATTTCCTTTCTTTGTTTGGGGTTTTTTGCCTTAGGGGGAATTTTACTGTTTTTATTTAATACCTTTTTATGACACTTGTTCAGTTTAACCTGAGCTGCTGTTTTTAACCCTGTGTCACATATGAAACATGAGTATTTGTGATTTTTTTAGGTAAGTAACAAGGAAAACAGTACTATAATATTAATATCAAATCTGCTAAAAACTGAATTTTAGACAGACCGGAAGTTCCTTATCCTGAAAACAAATAGAATATAAATGCTGATAAAAATATAATTTGCAATTATTTTAGCCAAGCAATTACTTTTCCGACATTAGAAACTGGGACTGTTGTGGAGGACCACACCAATAAGCTGACGTAAAAATATTGGTAATTGCTAAAATTATTTTTTATGTTTCTGTAATAGTGAATCTACCAATATTCTCAAGCTCTTTAACTAGAATTTTATTTTTAATGCTCAAATACAATTACTGCTGATATCCATGAGTTTTCAACTTTACGCTTTTACAAAAAAAAGAATCCAAATTACGGTCATATACTTGCATTCCTGACTAGAAAATAGTAAATAAATAGATGACAAATTAGTCTAATAAATAACACCATAATTCTTAGTTTTAAACAGATTGTTGACAGGTTTCTAAAATAAAGTTTTCTTGTTTTTATGTTTCTATTACAGGCGGTCTAATACATTTTTTTAACAGTCTACTTATTTTAAATTTGATGCCAGCAACACGTTTCAGTAACATTAGGATGGAGGTAGATTACTACAAGTGGCAGCTCCTGTGATAACCACTTGAGGCCATTTCAAAAATTGTCCCAATCGCCATAACTCCCCTAAAATTTTAAACTTTACATCACTGGGAACTCACAAGACCAGTTGCTGTAGTTTTAAAAGCCAAACGTTTAGTCACCTGTCTGATGTGTACTAATACAAACCCATTCCATCACTGACTCTGGCTTTTGGACTATGTGCTGATAAAAAGCTGTATAACCCCCCCTCTCCAGCCTTTTATGTTGGAAACCGCTGTGTTTATTTCCAAAGAGACTTTCAAATTTTGACTTGTCCAACCACAGGACAATTATCCTGTTCACCCCAGTGCATTTTAAATGAGTACAGGCCCAAAAAAGACATTTTCCCTTTGTTTGTATATGTTTTTGTCTTTTTGGTGCTTTTTTGACATGTATTTGTGGGCACTATGACAATCTGTTTCCACCAACAATTGTTTGAAAAAAAATGTCTCAGCCCATGCAGTTATTTCCACTTCAAAATCATGTTTGTGTTCCTCTTTGGCCTAAAGTTCTTGACAGTTCTGCATTAGTTTCTTTGTGTACAGACTCATTTAACATACACTGTACATGGCTAAACCTTCAACTCCTATGCAATATATTGTTGAGAAACAGTTAAAACTTTTTAGATGTTTGAATTTTGCCCACCTCTCAAAAGTCAACATTTCTGGGCTTTTTGCAGAATTGAACAAAATCAAATCAGCGCCAAATCAAAACAACGGTTACCTCAAGGTGCTTTATAGTGTAAGGTAAAGACCATAAAAAGTTGTGTTACTTTTTTGACTGCTTGTTTTGGCTTACAGAACATTTATCACTACTTTTATTGTTCCTGTCCAAACCTTTTTGAAACTAATTGCTCACCATCCTTCCCTCCCATGGGCAGCATGGTAGCGTGGAGGTAAGCATATCTGGAATATCTGTGACCGATATCTAGATATTGGGAATTCAGTGCCATCTCAGTAGGCTGTAAGCACAATAAACTGAAAAAAAAGGCTATTACCCAAAGGTGGATGGTTGGATGGATGAATAATAGGCCATTTCACTGCATTCTTGTTGTTTATACCAAATTCTGGACCTATGATCCAACTATCACAGCATAAATTGAGACTCATCAGACCACAAAAACATATTTCTAATCTTCTTTCAATTTTCATCCACTCTCGGTTTCCAGTTTTTTGCTTATTCAATGCTGCTGTAGCCTATATGCGTCACAGTTGTCAATTTAGAAATACTCTACTGCATATCAGTTACTCTTGCCTTCCTATTAGCTCAAAACAATCTGACCATTCACCTCTGGCATTAACAAGTAATTTTCATCCAGATAACTGCCTCTCACTGAATATCAGACCGTTCTCTATGAACGCTTGAGATGGTTGTGGGGGAAAACCCAGTAGATCAGCAATTTCTGAAATATTCAAATCAGTCCATCTGGCAGGAACAACCATACATGTTCAAAACCACATAAATCACCGTTCTTCCTCAATGTGATGCTCAGATTGAACTTTAGCAGGTTGTCTTGACCACGTCCACATGTGATTGTTTGTTTTTTGTTTAATTTGTTAATGAGCAGTTGAACAGATGCAGTTAACAAAGTGGCTGGTGATGAGTATATATTAATATACATCTCTCTAAAGCTTTAAGTGATACTGTACTTATTGCCAACAAGTTTTTCCTGTTGAAAATTTAATATATGAGTATATTTGCACCTTGTCTTAGAGAATATATGACAAATGTGCACTGCTGACTGCTGCATTAACAGTATATGTCATCCCCTTCTTGGTTCTGTCTACGAAATGGTCCTCTTCATTTCCCACATGAGTGGTTTTCTTATCATCCAGGTCTCCTATCACCTGCCCCGGGGGCTGAAATAAAGCCGATAAAACACCCAAATATTCTGTTAAACATGGACGGCCTCTGCCATGTGGCCGATCCCTGCAATGCCTCCTGGGTAATTATGGTAATAACTCAGCTGTCAGAGGCGAGGCCAGAGGCCCTGGGATGACGAGGTCAGACTAAAAAGGCTGAGACGAGAAGAGTGGCGGTGGTGGAAACAGGGTGGCGGGGTCAAGGTGAAGCGGGAAGGGCTCGTGCGTTGCTATCCCATAAACCCTTGCTGTCATATCAGAGGCCGTTGGATGAATGTGGACATTCCCTCTGATCTGTACTCCTCAACAATCAAGATGCTGATGAGGGATGATGACAAGTGTTTGAGCAGCACTGTTTGTGCAGCCTTGACTAGCGGACGCCTGCTGGGTTGGTGGGTAGGAAGGTCAAAATGTGCCACAGTTTGGGCTGCTGAACTACAGACTTTTAATAGTTGTGAGATATTTCATGTCAAATTTTGAAAAGCTGATTGGACAGTCGACCATATTATTTTCTTCTTTACTGAATTTGCGAAAGGCAAAGGACAAATATGATCCATTATGGGTGCACGTGGTCTCAGAGACGGAGGTTTACACCATTACTTTCAGAAATTAAAATCGACTCCTTTGTATTCTCTGTATTGTCTGACTGCCTGCACAATCTGACGGCGATCTCTTGTATGATGAATAATGGAGACAAAACCAGATGAAACTCTGTGTTTGGATTTTTTTTGCAGAAGATCTACGTGTATCAGTTGGTTCAGTGTTCAGGTTAGACTTTTTCTTCATCTACCCCATTCCATTTAGAGTCATCTATTCTCTGTAAAGAGTGTAAGTGTATGTAAGTTTATTAATCATTAACCCACATTGGTGTGGATTCAAAGAGGAGTAAATCAGAGGGTTGCTGATTGTAAATTAGTCTATGAGAAAACATCCTGGGCTCCTCCGATGTGTGACCTCAGTAAATAGTTTATGTTCTAAATCACAAGTTTAAAATCTTCCCTAATTCCTAATGCTTTTTATTTTTGTAAATTATGGTCTTATTTAGAGTAAAATAGATGACAAGTCAAGATATTTTGGTCAAACATTAATTAAGCTTCAGAAAAACCTACTCCACTAGGGGTGGACATTTACAGTCTTAAAGTTATATCACCATATTTTAAGAAAATTAGTAATAATGATATTTATGATGACTAGCAAAAAACTGTTTTTAGTAGGCCTTTAATGCTTCTTCACTTTGCTCATGCATCAAAACACAGATATGTAAATTGATTTATCATATTATTTTTTTCATCTTCCTTATATTACAGTATATAGTGAGACTGCTGGCATAAACCGCTGTTCACAAACCCAAAACAAATCAATAATAAATGCATGTTTTTATTCCCATATGGAAAATAAATAGAAAAAACGTATAAAAGACTTGCATAAGATTTGGCTTGCTTCATATAGTGAATCATGTAAGGCTTATATGATTTACTCATGAAAGTGGCCACATTTTCATTACTTTCACATATTGTTTGAGTAAGTATCCAAAAGAGTTTCATTTATATAATTTTTCAAGGGATCTTATATCTGTTTTCACTCTTGTATGCTTTTCATACAAGTTTCACACAAGACAGATACAAACTTTATAAGATTTATATATATCTTTTCCATATGGGTTGTTCTTGTTCTTTGCAAGCTACGTATTCATTGAAGACTAAATTAATTCTTTTTAGTGCTGCTGCACTAAAAACAGTTTAACAAAATGCATTTACAAACAATAACGTATACGTAAAGTAACGTAGATATAAGGCTGCTATTCGTTTTGAGACGTTGTAGTTTACTACTGCAAACAAAAACAAAGGCAGTTTCCATTCTTCTTGTCCAATGAGCTACTGTCATTGATGACACAAAATGTTGGTGGTAGAAGGTATAGCACAATAGTACTGACACAGCATAAAATATATTTAAGCACAGAAGTAGCAGTAGCATGTTGGAGTGTTTGGGTCTAACTTTTTCAACCAGTTAGTTAAAGTCCTTCTTTTCCTCCAATTGGATTGGCAGTATATCCTTGGCCAAAACACATGTAACTGCATCAGTATTTTCCATCCGCTTTTTGCTCATCCAATTATGTGGAGTGCAACTACTCAGTTTAGGCATTTGTTTTTACTTTTGGAGTGAACATCACCAGATGATTGTATCTTCACTTGACTGGCCTTCATTAACTGGCTGTACTCAATAGTGTGTTTTTGCTTCCAGCAGAATTTGTTGACAGTGGTGTTCAAGGTTTAGCACGAATGGTTTGCATTTTTCGCAAAGCACTGTGGTTTTTTGGAAGTCTGGTCTCTTGTTGCAAAACCACCTCCATACTATTGAAATTGCTTCTTTTTTAGGTACTAAGTCGTGCTGATACGCTACTTAAAAAAACCTAAAACTAAAAGCAAAGTGGGAAAATACATTTAGTTAACTAAAATAAAAATTTAAAGTGGACTTTTGAAAAAAAAAGAAAACTAACTGGAATACCTAACATCCCTATAGGGTTTAAAATATTTCCTTCACAGGGGTGGATCTAGAGAAATTTTGCTAGGGTGGCATGGAATATGTACTATATGTGGTTAAAATACATAAAATGCAGAAAGTATACACGTTTCATTTAAACATTGTCTGTAACATTCTTAATAGCTTTAGCCCAAGTAATTAAACATTTCAGTTACATAAAAAAAATTTGAATTTGAATTTTTTGTATAACAAATAAGCATGTAGCCAAATAAGTACTAAATCTAGAAAGCTACACAACATAAGGTGGTTCAGTTAGAAATACAAGTCTAACATAAGTTTTAATTGCTACTGATAACAAGAAATAAGGAAGCTATGGGTGAACCATTTTTTAATTGTGGGGCCATTATGCGGTATATTCACTTTAAGAATTTGCATTCAATATTAATTACTAATAGGCTTAACATGTTAATGCTAGCTTATTTTAATGAACAACATTGTCATATGCAATGGTGGCACTAGGGTTGGCAAGAGATTATTTTATTATTTTGCCACCACAGTAGATCCACCACTGTTATTTCAAATAGAAAGTGCTTTTCCTGTGTCTTTTGTTTGTACATAGAAACTATGTGACTGAGGCTAGTTTGTGAACGCACGCCATTTTTACAAATATAAATTGAACGTAATGTTTGCACGTTCATGCGCACATTACACTTACGTTTTAACGGTCATTATTGAGTTCAAGTTTTACGAATTTGCAGTTTTAATTTCCTATCTGGCATGCTTTACAATTCTAGACCACCGGTCCCAAACCTTTTTTGCGCCACGGACGGTTTATGTCCGACAATATTTTCATGAACCAGCCTTTAAGGTGTTGCGGATAAGTAAAACCAGTGTGGGTACCTAAAACAAGAAGATTTATTCATAACACACGGAAAAAGACCCAGGGAAACAGAGTTAATGATAAAAATAATTTAAAAAAAATAACGATAAAAATGGATAAAAACCCTGAAAACCATAAATGTCACACCCGAGCCTCATCTTGCCCAGCCCGGGGGTTGGGGACCGCTGTTCTAGACCATTAACTTAGGTTGAAAGATGGTTACAGCAGATGGCAGAGAGAGGGAAACTTTCTAGACATTTGCATGTTACATACAAAGAACCATGATCACCTTAAAAGTCTGCAAGGATTTGCCATGAACTGTGTGGCTGGTCATTCCTTTGAGGTAAGGTATTGACTTCCCTTTTCAGTCACTTCAGTCTCAATTTCTGTGTTCACAATTAAAATTAAATAATGGATTAATATGAATTAATCATTAATTAAAATATAATTTCTGACCTGTTGCAAAATATTGAAAGCTGTACCCTTTCCTCATTTACTGACAGTATAAATGTGTAGTTTTAAATGCTGCTCCAAGTCATCTTTAATAATAATTTAGCAGTAAATCAGCTATTTGTGGTAGATCAACGTTTTGAAGTAACAGAAAAGATATGTAGAACAATCATTGTAACTAGTTCATGATAAGAGCCATACCACATACAGGATGGGCCCGCCACCATTCTATCTTTGTGTTTAAGTTACTTGTTTCTACTGCTTCCTATTGTTTCCAAATTTTTAGTTATTAAAAATCTATATTCTTAAATTGTCAACTGTAACTGTACCAAGTTTATTGCGGTACTTAAAAAGTCTCAAACTAACACTGAAACATTTTAAAAATACAAGACTATAATAACTTTGGCTCTTGCTCTCAGAGAACCAGAGTTATGTATTTGTGCTAGAAAATGTTAAACACACCGTGTAGCTATATTATGGATATCATGAGATGACATTTTTTTAATCACATGAAAATCACATGTAGTATTGTGCAGTGTTGGGAAGGTTACTTTTAAAATGTATTCCGTTACAGAATACAGAATACATGCCCCAAAATGTATTCTGTAACGTATTCCGTTACGTTACTCAATGAGAGTAACGTATTCTGAATACTTTGGATTACTTAATATATTATCGTGCTTTTTACAACAACGTGAATGTACTATTGCTGTGTGATTTATTACTATTACTGAAGGTCCGCGACTCCGAACTGTAGTAAAGGGACCTCTGACCAATACGGCGGGGTCCCTGTCAGCTCATAGCCGAAAAATAGCTTTACTTTGTTGTGTGGGTCAATTTTTCTTGCGAGAGACAGAGAGAGGCGTTGAAAGACTGCTCCAACGGTGTTATATTCTGGTCTCATTCACGACAGACTCCAGAATATCTATTTCCTACCCAACGGGGTAGTAAGTTTTATTAACAAGTCATGCGACTCAGATTGGTCCTCTGCCATGTACAACAGCAACATACAGCCTAGCAATCCTTACTTGTGTGACACTCTAAAACGTCCGTGCAGCAACACAATCTATTGTGGAACAAAACATCTTGCAAACAATAATTCACATTATTACATCCCTTCTCTTTTTTTTTTTTTTTTTGGAAAAAACAGAAGTCCTTTTGTTTTGATTTGTCCTTCTTCTCACTGAGGGTGAAAACAATATGAAACACTCAAAGAATACAAAAGCATTCCACTTATTCAAACATGTACATTTCTGTAAGCTGTAGTGAACATCAGTATCCACAGAATACACAACTCTTCCCCTCAAACAATAAACAATAAATCCTCATTATGCAACATAGTCTTTGTACCTAAGTGGTGGAACCACTTTGCGGCCTGACCTTGTCCTGACACCCCCTGTTACCTCGTCAGTCTTGATCTGCCGCTCACGAGTGTCTGAGGGAGCTGTCACTGACCTGGTCAGTGCCCCGGTGTCCGTTATGGCATTTTCCTGATCCACCACGCCTGCATGTCTCAGGTGCCTCCGATTCCTCCTCAGGACACTTCCAGAGTCCAACTGAACCTCATAGGATGTATTCCGTTACTCCCCAACACTGGTATTGTGGATGGCCTGATATGGCACAGCCCTAGTGTTGGTGACATCACAGTGGCTACATCCTTTATATACAGTTCTTTGATTGTATTGATTGATATTGCCGATAAGAACTTTCTTCATATAGTAATATGATGTCCATGTTAAAAATGAAGACAATTACTAACTTAATAATGATGTAACTCTACTAATTATAACATTCAAAAAGATATGTATAAGCATCATTTAACAGTAAAAGCTCACAATAATTACTTACTCTGTTGTTTGTGCGTGTGTTGCTGTGCATGTGTGTAGCCTGAGGCTTTCTTACATAACCTATATTTAGACTGAAAGTTATGCTAGACGAACAATGACAGAAACACAATATTCCCCCCGTTTTCAGTCCAAATTCTGGTTGGAGGGGAGACCACAAGAAAATGTTACCATTCAATCACCATTTTGGCTTCTTCAGCATTTCCACATTTCCTTGAGCCTTAAATTTTCCTCTCCTGTGCTACTCCTTCATCAGCCAGGCCAAGGCTTTGTCTAGGTCATTCCACTCTCTTTGCATAGAAATATCCTCTCTAAATTATAAATTTGAAAGGAAGTGGATTGAAATGACAAGTGTAATAATTTCCACTGACACACATCTCCATTGAGACCGAGGCTTAATGTAAAAGTGATCAGAGCCAGAGCTATCATCAGGCATTCACATGTCAAGGAAAAAGAGAAAGCTGCATTTAGGGAAAGTGTGAGCAAAAATCTAACATTGCAATGAATAACCTCATAAGGCACTGGGAAACTCTCCACTTAGGTTATTGTGAAGTTAACCAGAATTAGAATTGATAGATATGGACTCAACCTTAATTTTGCGCCATAGATCACAATTTTTATGTACGTATTTTTTTCCATTTTAAAGTAAGAGGAATCGCCAAGCCTTAAATATCTCACTTCAGAACCCATTAGTTATTGATGCCATATTCGTGCTTACACAGTTTCATACACTCCATCCATGCTGTGGTTCATTGAGACACCTGACCTGCAAACAACTATAAATATGTATTTGCGTCAGCTTGTCTAAAAATAACTGTATTACAATTGAGTATCCTGGAAAAGGTCCAGGCGAGTTGTGGAGCGAGCAGCAGTCAGCATTCAAAGTCCAGAGAGAGACATGGCAGTGTCAAGAAAGTGCAGGCATATCGATAGCTTTGTGGTCAGCAGGAGAAAAAAAAGAACCCACTTCACATAGGGATCCTTTGGGTCAGAGGATGTATTTCTGGAACATTAAGACTGAGGCCAAGAGCTTATTTAAAGTAATTCTCCCATCAGAGCGTTGAAGCTTTAATGATAGAATCCAAGATGTAAAGCGTTTTTTACCATGTTAGATAAAACAAAGATTCAAGATATATCTCAATGTCAACAGTAATTACTTAATAGTCATCTATAGATGCATACTTAAGTTTGGGTGCAGATGCCATCTGACTAATAAACAAAAGGAATAAATAAAGAAATAGAAGTGCTGGCATGTGATAACAGTGAATTAAACCAAATAGCTATCTACAGTCCTCTGTCAACTGCCAGCATTGTGGTCTTTGACACTTTAATATGTATTTTATATGATGAATTATAATATTCAGATGAGGACTATTAGGCCCTCCTATGAGCATTTCATTCTTTTGAGGTATTTCCCAAGTCCTGTTAAACAGAGCACGGAATTTTTAAAACAGCTTTTCCAAACATCCTAATTTTACTTTGGGTGCTTAAATTATTTTACTTTGCGCACAGAAACAAAATTATTTTAAGAAATTAATTTAAAAAATGCAAGGTTAAAAATTTGTCAGTTGGGTCTCTAGCAATCCCAGCTTATTCTTCTCTCTCAAGCTCCTCCAGATTTGATGGTCTTCTAGTATGGACCTTGGTCTTCAGTTCATGCAAGAGGATTTGCGAGGTTTAACAGAGTTAGAAGTTAACTTGCTAGTTTCAATTTAAAGGTGATACCTGAATGAGGGATTTCTGAAAACCTTGGAGTCTTTCAACATAAACGAAGGATCATAAAGGATTAAACAGCAGTAACGCGTTACTGCCCATCTCAGCTGGGTAATCGGATTACGCGTTACTGTAATCCGATTACTTTTTCAAGTAACGAGTAAAGTAAGGGATTACTATTGCAAGATTAGATTAGATTAGATTAGCTTGCTGTTACTTTCCCGTAGGAACGCTGCGTTACTGCGTTACTAAAACCGTGACTTTTTTTTGCAAGAATGTCTCATGACAGTGACGTAAGCGAGTGCCACGTTTGTGACAACAGCTGTGTGCAGATCAACAGTGGATAATATATCCAGTGCGGGAGAGAGTATGAGCATTCAGCGTTTAAAGTAGAAGTACTGACCTTATTTTGAGTTTGATTCCATAAAAAGTGACAAAAACCCTAAACTTCCAAGCAAGCACCGAGTGCGCTACCACGTAATGGGAAATTCACAGAGAAACTCGCGGATTCTTCAACTGACCGCTGCAGCACACCTGCACCAGGGCAAACATCTGCCTACCCCACTCCTGCTTTACAGGTGAAAATAGAGCAACAGGACCGCTAGTGTTTGATTTTATTTATTTTCTGCTGTGTTTTACTTGCATCTATTTGAAAGAGTGAGTGTAAACACAAAAACATATTTTATTTTATGTGCTGGAATGTGCAGAAAATAGGTTTAAATGTTAAACTAATTTCTTCAAGTCAGAGAATGTTGCATATAATTAAATTTTTGCTTGATGCATAAAGTTAAAAGATTAAAACCAGTGTTGGGGAGTAACGGAATACATGTACCGCCGTTACGTATTTAGAATACAAAATATGAGTAACTGTATTCCGTTACAGTTACCGTTTAAAAAGGTGGTATTCAGAATACAGTTACTTTGTTGAAATAAATGGATTACACTGCGGTACTTTCCTGTTTCATTTTGTCACGGGTCAGGACTGTTCGGGTTTTGTTTGACAGCTACGTTCTTTCGTTCCAGGCGGCAGCGTTACGGTTGCCATGGTTACAGGGCGACGCTCTCTCTCTCTCTCTGCGACTGTGTGTTTCCTGGGTGAGAGAGCGCCTTTTCGTTGTTGTTGTTGTGCTAAGCTAACAGGCAGAATGCTACAAGCATAGCTCTAAAGAATGTAGCATCATGGGCAGTATAGTCCGTGTTGCAGGGAGAATGGACTGCCATACACGTTATGTGTCTGTGAGCGCGAGGAGGGAGAAAAAGGCGAGTGGAAAGGTACGAGTTGTCGTCGAGGAAAAACGGGAGCTGGAAACATGTAAATATAATAATAACCTCAGGCACTCTTCTTGCAGCCAAGAAGAGTGCCTGACGAGCCCAGTTGTAAGTAAGCTATTAAGACTCGACTGTACACCGTGTTCGTGTTTTCCTCCGAAAACAATAAGTTCCGTTGGAGCAGTCTTTCAACGCCTCTCTCTGTCTCTCGCAAAAAAAATTGACCCACACAACAAAGTAAAGCTATTTTTCGGCTATGAGCCGACAGGGACCCCGCCGTATTAGTCAGAGGTCCCTTTACTACAGTTCGGAGTCGCGGACCTTCAGTAATAGTAATAAATCACACAGCAATAGTACATTCACGTTGTTGTAAAAAGCACGATAATATATTAAGTAATCCAAAGTATTCAGAATACGTTACTCTCATTGAGTAACGTAACGGGAATACGTTACAGAATACATTTTGGGGCATGTATTCTGTATTCTGTAATGGAATACATTTTAAAAGTAACCTTCCCAACACTGATTAAAACTAATAAAAACAAGTTTAAGTTTTAAAAAGAGACTTTTCCATTTGATTACATTTTGTATGATGGATTATGCAGAAAAAGTAGAATTGGGCTGAAAGATCTATCGCTTTATCACCTATTCAGGTTGTAAATCGTGTGTTATGGATAGGCGTAGCTTTGGGTCACGTGGTGTCTGTAATAGTGATTGCTATATCACCTGTTCACGGCCCGAGGGAAATTTTGTGAATGAGTGGGTGATGGGGGAAGTCGACTTTTGCTGACCGCTCAAGCTTGGAATGTTTTTGATCACTGTTTTTCTACGGATTTTAAGGATTTGATAACAAATAAAGGAGTTTTAACTTGGAACTTTGACTAACGTTTTAAACAGCGGGCGCGTCAACATTATTCCCCTATTCAGCTGCTCGGCGACTCAAAGGCTTGAAAGTCGCCAACATTTGTCAGCAAAATGTGCGACGGCAATGGACCGTCCCGCAATCAGCGCTGAATAAACGCCGATGCGAGCCCACACACCGCCGCCACTACACCCGTAAAAGCGGCTAGACCGACAGATAAGGAGAAGACGACGGTGGTATGTAAACTGTGTTTTTGTGCTGCGTATTGTTTGTTTGAACGCAGTTTGGATTCTGACCATACGAAGATGTTTTTGTGACACGCCCACCGCTACGTTTGCTGTTGGATTTGGTGTGTGTGAGTTGAGGCTCTGCAGGCGTTCAACTGAGTTTGAAGGAATTGCTGTTGCCTTTGTTTTGGATTTTGGCATGCTGCTTATGTTGAATGCTTAAAATGAGTGGATCACAGGCTGCATCTGTTGTTGGAAAAACTGAAAAGGATAAAAGAATAACTTCCCTCACTGAGAAAGCTCTTGCAAACAAAATTGAAACCATCCAAACAGATCGGAAAAGGCATGTAAACAAAATGAAAAGTGTTATTATGTCTCTTAAAGAGCTAATGAAAGATGATAAAAATCATTCACAAGTCAAAAAACAGTTTGATGAGTTAACACACCTGTTTAAGGATGCCAGTGCATTGCATGAATCTTTACTTTCTCTAATCTCATTTGATGAGAAAGATAAACAAAATACATGGTTCTCAAGCATCTCTAAATACAATAAAGGGTTTATGGAGGATGTTAACATATGGCTTTCTGAAACTGATAAACATTCAGGGAGGCCATCATCTGACAAGGCACAGTCACAGGAAACTTCCCTGGGAGGAGAAGTGGAGGTTCGAGAGCACACTGGAAAAGAACCACAATTATCTCTTAATCCTCAGAATGATGTTAATGATGACGTGTTGCCATCCGACAGTGTGTCAAATCAAGGCAGTAGGTCAAGCTCAAGAGTATCATCTACTTCATCTGCATGTCTCAGGGCAGAAGCTGAAATGGCCGCCTTGCTCGCACGTCAACATATGCTGAAAGAAAAACACTCTCTTGAAGAACAAGAGGAACAATTGAGGAGAAAGAAAGAACAACTTCAGCTTGAAGCAGATATAGCTGCAACTGTTGCAAAGGTGAACGTGCTGAGAACTGGATCCGCTATGCGGAGCGTCGCTTCACGGAAATCTAATGGAATGGAATCATATTTTAAAACAAAGGGAAACAGCCTTGAAATTCTTAATGCGGATGCAGAGACTTTTGTTCCTCAGACGCTTACAAAAGGAAATGCAATCACTGGGAATGCAGACCTTCAAGTAAAAACAGTGCAACAGAATATCAAAAGGGAAAGGCCTGCACCAGCTTTTATGGGGCCTTCTGATGCTTTTGGATCAATTCCACCTTTGCCTAAGCTACAAGCTGCTCTTCCAGTAGCCAATGAAAATCTGTTGTCCATTATGGAAAAACAAAATGAATTATCTTGTATGTTGGTCCATCAGCAAAGTCTTTCTTCACTGCCCAAAAGGGAGATTCAAACCTTTGATGGTGACCCTTTACATTTTCAGGCCTTTATGCGCTCGTTTGAACAGGTCATAGAAGCAAAGACTGGCGATGCTGGTGACTGCCTGCATTATCTTGCACAGTACACCAAGGGGCAGCCCAATGAACTTGTTAAAAGCTGCCAACATATGTCTGGAAGTGCTGGATATGTAAAGGCAAAGACTCTGCTGTATGAGCACTTTGGGAATGGACATGTGATTGCATCTGCCTATTTGAACAAAGTTCACTCATGGCCACTGATTAGATCGGAAGATGGAAAAGCTCTTCAGGCATATTGTTTGTTCTTACGTGGATGCTGCAATGCAATGGAAGAGATTGATGATCTCTCTGAATTAAATACACCTGCCAATATGCTTGCTGTGATTAGAAGGCTGCCATATAAGTTAAAAGACAAATGGCGAACAGTAGCATATGACATTCAGGAGAGGCAACATCGCAGAGCCACATTCATTGACATTGTTTCCTTCCTTGAGCGTCAAGTTAAAATTGTAACAGATCCCATCTTTGGAAATCTATGTGACGTTCCAGCAACACATCTAGCAGCCAAGGGCAGCAATGGAGGGAAATGTTCTCCACATCTAAAAGCTAAAGGAAGTAGCTTCGCCACAACAGTCTCTGACGTCGAGAGACAGAATCAGATAGAGGCTCAAGATCGTCACAGCACTGTGAAGGCTTGTTTTTTCTGCAAAGGCGGACACACACTGGAGTCATGTGCTCTGCTTGATAAGAAACCTCATGATGAGAAGATTTCTTTTCTTAAAAAGAACCGCATTTGTTTTGGCTGTTTGTGTACTGGGCACATAAGCAAAGAATGCAGAAAACGCCTTTCATGTAAAATCTGTGGCCTCCGACATGCAAGTATACTCCATATCCACCACAAAGAGAAGAATGAAGTCAAACCTAATAATGAGGCAGATAACATTCCTGTTACGATCCAGACTAGTGGTCTTACTGGGGCCGGTGAACAGGACTGTAAGCTTGCCATTGTGCCAGTTAAAGTAAAATCAAAGAGAGGTCAAAGAATAGTGGAAACGTATGCCTTTCTGGACCATGGGAGTTCAGCATCCTTTTGTACAGTGGGTCTTATGGACAAGCTGAATATTGCTGGGAGGAAGACAAAGATTCTCCTGCGCACCATGGGACAGGAGAAAGTGGTGGACAGTTTCATTGTACCTGAACTTGAAGTTGCTGGATTGGACAGTGACATGTACTGTGATATGCCTAACCTCTTCACTCAGCATAAAATGCCTGTGGATACTGGTAACATCCCAAATCAACAGGACCTGGATGACTGGCCACATTTGAAGCACGTTCATTTGCCAGAAATTAAGGCCAATGTTGAGCTTTTGATTGGCATGAATATGCCCAGAGCTCTAGAACCTTTGGAGGTCATCCGGAGTGTAGGTGATGGACCCTTTGCCATTAGGACTGTGCTCGGCTGGACTGTGAATGGGCCACTTAATCGAGAATGCTGTGGAAGGCCAGGATGTTTGGCAACAGTTACCGCCAACAGAGTTTCTGCTGTCATACTGGACAAGCTATGGAAACAGCAGTTCAAGATGGATTTTCCTGAGAGCAGCAATGATGAACAGATGGGGCTGTCAAAGGAAGACTTGAAGTTCCTGGAATTGGCCAGCAAGACGGTGACTTTGGGGGATTGGCACTACAGCATTGCCCTGCCACTAAAAGACCGAGACATAAGAATGCCTGACAACCGTGCAATTGAGCAATGAGCCTTAGGTTTGAAGAAAAGGTTCATCAGAGATAAAGACTTTCACAAAGACTACACTGCCTTCATGACAGATCTTATATCTAGAGGATATGCAAAGAGAGTCCCAGTCACAGAATTAGAGCGCCAGAAATGGGGAAGGATTAAACGCAACTTCGTTCCCGGAGATGTGGTCCTTATAGTGGATGATTCTGCACCTCGTGGTTCCTGGATCATTGGGAGAGTCACCGGAGCTGTACCAGATGAAAAGGGGCTTGTGCGTCAGGTCTGGATTAAGACCCCAACCAGCCATGTGTGCAGACCCATCACAAAGATATGCCTTCTTCAGGAGACTTCTGACCCATGATTATGACATTTTGACACAGTGTGACATAACTAACTTTGAATTGACTTTAATGTTATGAGATGTACATTACAGACTGACTATATTTAGGCTAAGTGCTGGTAACCTCTGGCCTATGACTGACTGACCATGTGCAGACAGAAGAGAAGACATGAGAAAATAACTTTGGTGGACTTTTTGAGTATGTTATGTTGTCTCACTGGGTGTCTGTGATATGATGAAGTGTGTGTTGTGAGTTGTGGTGTTGGATGTGTAATTATTACTGTAAAAATGTAATAATTAGGGGCCGGAATGTTATGGATAGGCGTAGCTTTGGGTCACGTGGTGTCTGTAATAGTGATTGCTATATCACCTGTTCACGGCCCGAGGGAAATTTTGTGAATGAGTGGGTGATGGGGGAAGTCGACTTTTGCTGACCGCTCAAGCTTGGAATGTTTTTGATCACTGTTTTTCTACGGATTTTAAGGATTTGATAACAAATAAAGGAGTTTTAACTTGGAACTTTGACTAACGTTTTAAACAGCGGGCGCGTCAACATTATTCCCCTATTCAGCTGCTCGGCGACTCAAAGGCTTGAAAGTCGCCAACATCGTGTTTTTAAAAAGTAATCAATTAACTAAGTAACTAATTACTTTTCAAAATAAGTAATCAGTGAAGTAACGGGATTACTTTTTTGGGGAAGTAATCAGTAATTAGTTACTGATTATTTTTTTCAAGTAACTTGACCAACACTGTTAAACAGTAGAAATGTTTGTAGGGTTATTAAAATTATGCTAGCTGGCATATAATGGTGTGCTACCTGGTGGCTACCTACTGAGCTATGGTTAGAATAATAATATAACAACATTAGCAGAGCAAATCCAATAGCTCTATTTGATCCGGAAGCATGTCATCACTTAACAAGCGGATTTAAATTGAGCAAACAGGCTAACATTTGATTTTAGCCTCTAGCTCGATTTCCGCCCAGCAGCAACACTTCTCCCTCACCTACACACTCATCCAGCAGTGGAATACCACTTGGAATACTAGTCTTGGTAAGAGACAAATAAAACTCATTTTAAGCTTCTTTTTTTTCGCTGTAAAGTAATACTCTAATTTTACTTATATCACGTAATTGAAGCTGTGGGGTTTGTGTGGTATTGTGGGTATAAACAGACACTTCAAAGCTGGTGCACACTGTAGCGATCAGTAATAGCAAGTTCATTTAGCTGATTAACACAGGTACTAACAGAGTCACAGAGACATATTTTGGGGGCAACGCAACTCTAAACACTTTCTGACCTGCCCATGTGTCATATTCCTTGCATGTTTGAGCGTGTTGGATCAACTAAATGATAATGTGACGCTCAGTGTTGCTTAAATAATTGGTTGGATTGTTACAAAGCAGCAATCCCACTACGTGTTATTGTCATCTACAATTTTTCCTCTTCTTCTCCGAATATTTATTTACGCCGTTTGTCTGTAGAGAGACTGCTCGCACCTCAAAATGACTGCCTCAATCATATGCTGTGTTCTTCTATTTAAACTTTCAAAAATTTTTACTGTTTCTGAACTATTCTACTTTTTCTGATGATAAAGTTCCATTCATTTTGAATTGAGGGCAAGTTCTCTCTCACCTTTCCCCTTTTGGCTTTGTAGGGCTGCTCAATTAATCGAATTTTAATCACGATTACGATCTGGGCTTTCAACGATCATTAAAAATGACGGAGCCGATTATCCGGTTGTTCAGTGATGACGCGACGAATCCTACTTCCGGGTCTAAAGTAGTCTGCGTTTAATATGGCTTTTGTGTTGTTAACATGTTTAATGTTATGTATTTTCTTCTATTTGATCTCAAAAAGCTCCTAAAACAGTCAGTGATCACTGTTGACCTCCCTCGGCTTTTATTACCACTAATCATTTATTTAAACTCAGTTTTTAAAACCTTAGGATGAAACTACAGCCCAGCCCATGCAGCAGTATATGAATGACTAACCTCATATGTGGATGGATCTCAGTTGTTCTCCTGGCTGAAGTTTGGTCCTTTTACAGCATCCTGCCATGCGATTACATTTGTTCCTGACCACCGACAACACTCACATTAACTTTTATTGAGTGGAAAAAAAAGTTAGCTTGTTTATATTAAGCTAACATAGCTGTGTCGCTAGCGGTCACGTAGCACATCATTATATACCAGCTAGCCCAACTTCAGTAACCCTACAAACGTCACTGCTGTTTAGTTTTCTGTCTTCATTTATGCTGGAAGTGATAGCAGAGCTGTACGTTTTAATTTGTTTCCAAAACCCCGCAGTCAGGACATGCTATATTGTATTTAGATAGAAGCTAGCGAGCTAACTCCCTGCTAACTTCTAACTCCGTTAAATGTCATAAATTCCGTTTTCATGGATGCCTGGATGTTAAACTCAATTGTTACACCTGGTAGAGCAGAACGCTGATCATTTTATTAAAGATGAAAGACTTTAGACAGTTTTTCAACTCTCAGTAATGCCATAGTGATCGTTTGATATATGGACCTGCAGCGGAGTTTAGACCCAGACACGGCTAGTGACGTCAGACTGAACAATCGGATTAGCCCCTCCTTCATTTATCCGCGACACCTTAAAGGCCGGTCCCTGAAAATATTGTCGGGCATAAACCGTCCGTGGCGCAAAAAAGGTTGGAGACCGCTGATTAAGAGGACCCGAGGGAAGCTCGGAAAGCTAAGCAGAAGTTATTTGGAGAGGAGAGTGACTGCTGTTGGTTGAAAAGAGAGGTTAAAAAAAACTTCACTGGTGTTGCACACTATTTTATATTATTTTTTTAAAGTCATTGTTAACCCTTTAAAGCCGGTCAGAGCAGCACGCTCCGTTTTGTGTAACTATTTTTAAATCCCTGTAGAACCGGAACGTGTAAGCTAGCGCAATAATTTGTTTTGCACCGGAGGAGTTGTACTTACATCTGATGCCATCAGCTTGTCCTCGGTCACGGTTTCCTTCCACATAAAGCTTTGCAAAAATTGCATAAAAAGCGTTTGCAGGAACAAAAACATAATATTCCAGAAACACGCTTTGCCGATCTGATCAGCTGTTCGTAACACTTCCCACAGTTAAACAGACGTCAGCTCGAACTGTCACATGTCCGCCATTTCCTGCCCGAAACCGGAAGTGACGTCATTTTCGCGGAAATTGTAGTTTTTTTACTTGTAGGCCTTAAAAACCTATACTGGTCATGTTTGACTTTTCTGAATAGTTGCTGGGATGCTTAGAACTCGAATTGCACTGCTGGAAATATTTTATTTTGATGCACCTGCTGTTTTCTTTGCAAATTTGCATCATAGGATTGTTTTTTCGTTTTTCCTGCAGTATATAAAAATTGGTGTATCTCCAAAATAAAACTATGAAGACACTCAAAATAAATTTCCTGTTGTTGTAAACTATTTTTTGCAACTTTTTTGTATTTAAAGTTTTGAAGGATAAGCCTCTTAAATTTCTCCAAGTAGAAATATATGTAAAAAAAACAAAAATGATTTTCAATTTTTTTTGTAGTTTATTGCACTTTTTTGCAATTAATGTAGTTACTATGTACTTAATGCATACATATTATTAAAATATGGGCTATTACAGTTGCATAGCAAATTGAAATGCTCCCACAAATGGCACTACAACATGTAAAAATATAATATAAGCTCTGGCGGACTTGGTTCTATAGTAGGTCTTAAAGGGTTAAATAAATATCGTCAAATAATCGAGATCTCAATTTCAGTGAAAATAATCGTGATTATCATTTTTGCCATAATCGAGCAGCCCTATGGCTTTGTATACTGAAGATTATCAGTTCAATTACAACATAGGATTTCTTCTTCTGTCTATGTTGTGTATTACACATTTTGCACAGCACGCTTTACAGAAATCATTTCAAACTGTATAATAATCAAACTATAAACATTTTCCCATGTAAAAAATGATTGCATACTGCAAAGGGTCACCTTTACTACAATAACAATACAGCAGACACATTCATAAGCCCACATCTTCGAAGACTGTGCATGTGCTACAACTTCTACCTGAAAATGTATTTTGTGAAAAAGAAAATACAGAAGATGAAAAGTGTTTCAAACACCATATACATAATATATCAACTACCAATACTAAAACCAGATGCTCACTTGGATGATGAGCGATTAGAGCGATTAGAATCATTCTTGTAAAAACCTCATTCTAATCTGTCTCCCTTTAAGTAATACTATTGCTTACTACATTGACATTTAAAATGAGAGACAATGAAATTCTGTTTAATTACACTCATAGTCGGGGGGCCGTATTATAAAGTGTTAGACACTTCAATAACAGATACTACAGATGTCCCACAGGAACAAATGGAGGAAGACAATAAAAAGGCCAAAAAAGGCTCCCAGGACAAAAATTGCCCAACGTTTCATTCAAAAGGTTGTCACAAATTTCTTTTTGTTACTGACTTTGTTACTGAAAAAGTTGCAGTCAGACAGAACTGATATATTTTAGAGAAATTCACTCTTTCATTTGAGGATCAATGTGAGAGTGGCAATCACTCTTACAGCATGTAAAAAGAAATTTGAGCAGTCACTAAAGAACTGCAGATCAAAGAAAAACTTTACAAAGCAGTTTGCAAAAAAACAACAATTCCTCAGGGCTGAGTTTCACAGACAGAGCAAAGTTAAAAACAGTGAATCGCTTAATACCATTATTCTTAAGGATGAGGAATTTACCTCTCACTTCTCTGCAGAATTTAAAGCGTTTTTGGATATCAACACCCCCTCAGCTACTACTGGAGAAAACATATATTGCCTCCCCATCACCATCATTATGGCAAGAAATAACCGCACTCATGTCAGCGCTGCTGAATTGCCTTCTTACCAGAGATGCAGAGAAGAAACTTAAATACACCAGACAGAGGTTCTACGAGCATGGAGATAAGGCCGGTAAATGTCTGGCGTACTATGTTAAGAAGCGCGCAGAATCGAATACCATTGCAGCGATATCTGATGAAGGTGGCCACAAGATATATGAAAACAAACTGATAAATGACTGTGTTAAGAAGTTCTACGAAGCCTTGTACTCTTCTCAACAAGTCCCGGAGGGGGTGCAGCTGATGCATAATTTCTTCACCCAATTCGACTTACCAAATTTGTCAGAGGAACAGAAGACTGCCCTTAACAGCCCTATAACTAAGACCGAAGTGTTTAAGGCTATTAAATCACTGCGAAGTGGAAAGTCGCCAGGGCCTGATGGCTTCTGTTGTGAATTTTATAAACAGTTTCGGGATATTATTGTGGAACCGCTTCTTGATATGTTCAACCACTCCTTCATTACGGGTGAATTCCCGCAGACACTGAAGGAAGCCAACATTTCCCTAATTCTAAAGAAAGGGAAGTGTCCTGATTTGTGCGGATCCTATAGACCTATAGCCCTCTTGAATGTAGATAGGAAACTGCTTTCTAAAATTCTGGCCACCCGCTTAGAAAATTTTTTACCTGTGCTGATAAGGGAGGACCAGACAGGCTTTATAAAGGGTCGAAACTCAGCCACCAATGTTAGACGCTTACTGAACGCTATTGTAGCTTTCAAGCAAAAATCTATTGACGGCCTGGTGCTTTCTCTCGATGCGGAGAAAGCATTTGACAGAATTGAGTGGTCTTATTTGTTGTATACTCTGGGCAAATTCGGCTTAGGGGAGAATTTTATAAAATGGGTCAAAGTTATCTACAATAATCCACAGGCAGCAGTCCTGACTAATGGACTTAGGTCTGATTACTTCAACACTCATAGGGGAGTTATGCAGGGCTGCCCCTTATCGCCCCTTCTATTCGCTCTGGCCATAGAGCCTCTTGCTGAGGCCATAAGGGCGACGCCCACAATACGTAGTTTAGAGATTGGACAGCTGTGTCATAAAATAACCTTATACGCGGACGACATCTTGATTCTTTTGACTAACCCTGTAACATCCGTACCCAGTCTCATTGAGGTGATTGACAGGTTTAGCCATTTCTCTGGCTATAGAATCAATTTGGCTAAGTCAGAGGCCATGCCTCTCGGTACTCTTTTCACAATGCCGGCTACTGTTCCTTCCTTTCCTTTTAAATGGTCTCCTAATGGATTTGTGTATTTGGGGATCTTTATTACCCCGTCTCTCGACCAATTGTACAAAGCCAACTTCACACCCTTATTTGGCAAACTCAAACAGGACCTAGAGCGGTGGGCGTCACTTCCTGTCTCCTGGCTAGGACGCATTGCCCTGATCAAAATGAATGTGCTGCCCAGGCTATTGTATCCTATCCAAATGATCCCCGTCTTGTTCTCTAAGAGAGTACTGAAGGACATAAATGGTTGGCTCACCTCTTTCATCTGGAACAAGCGCAGACCCAGACTCAAGATGGCAGTGTTGCATCTGCCAAGCTCCAGGGGCGGCTTGGATCTACCTAATATTAGATTGTATCAGCTTTCTGCCCATTTAAGATTTGTGAGCGACTGGGTTAGGGGTAAAACCTCAATCTGGTCGGATATTGAGACAGCTCTGTCACAATGCAAACTAAGCGATCTATTATTTTGTAATGATTTTAACGGAATTAAGGCCCTTTGTACAAATCCTGTAACAATCAACACCCTAAAAGCGTGGCGAATTGTCCGCCGTCTTGAGGGAAGATCGAGAATAACATCAACCTTTACCCCTATAATGAATAACCCTGCTTTCCCTCCGGGTTCTTTGGACCCCGGCTTTCAACGATGGTCTGATAAGAATATTAAGTCTCTTGGTGACCTTTTCTCGGGTGGTGAACTCATGTCGTTTGAACAGCTTACCAACAGTTACGGCTTGCCTAGACAGGATTTCTTTCGTTTTTTGCAAATACGACACTATATCACTCACAATACAACCCTTGCTGAGCACCCTGAAGTATCTGATGTTGAGAGGGTTTTGTTTGGGCAACAGCTGACGGTGTCTCTGAGTTTATTTTACCATGTGCTTAATGCTTTGACTACCACTGATGCGCAGGGGATTAGAGGTGTGTGGGAGAGGGAACTGTCGGTAACCATAGATGAAGATAAGTGGGATACCGTTTGGTCTCTCGCAAAAAGGATTTCAATTTGTACTCGGACAAGAGCAATCCAATTTAAGATTTTACACAGATTACACGTATCCCCTCACCGCAGACACCTCTTCAGCCGCTCTCTTTCCCCTGTGTGTCTTAAGTGCAAAACTGATGTAGGGACTTTAACTCACTGTTTTTGGTCCTGTTATAAGCTTCAAGAATACTGGGCTGACATTACAGGTGAACTGGGGAAAATCTTCCACGTTGATATAGAGATGGACCCTTTGTCCCTGATTCTAGGTCTTCCAAGTGACCGCCTAAAAGCGGCGGCCAACAAAAGATTGTATAACACTCTAACATTTGCAGCCAGGAAAAATATCCTCTTACAATGGATCAACGATAGGACTCCCACTGTCTGTGGCTGGCGCAAAATAGTTTTTGAACTGATTCCTTTGGAATACCTCACACACGTTATACACCACAGTGTGGGTCAGTTCTATGGGATGTGGCACCCCTTTTTGGACTATATTGGACCGGACCTTTCCGCTATCTTATTCAAAGGACTACTACACACGTGATCACCACCCGGGCGCTGTAAGACTGACTCACCACCTCTTGTATGTTATATTTTGTATTTTGTATCTTGTATTATGCCTTATTTAAGAGCTGTTGTGTACGTTTTGTGTTTGTACTGTTTTGTTGTTCTGTGTCTACTGTCGAGACACTGTCGTGTTAAAGGAAAATCTGCAATAAAAACGATGAAAAAAAAAAAAAAACAGTGAATCAGTGGAGAAACCTGTTGATGATGTTGATTCTCTGCTTCAGCCTGCGAGCTCTGTGAGCTTGAAACACTTAAATCAGCTTCAGTGGGCAAATGTTTGGCGTTCACAAAGGCACCTGAAATTCTCCCTGATGTTCTCAGAAGGAAAACACCTTTAACAACAGAATATGATTCACCACACAACACCACTCTGTTTATATTATATTATATTTATATTTAGGTAAAAGTAAAGGTTTTGTTGGCGCTCATGAGATTGTGGTTAGGTACCCAGACTGAGAGCCATAGTCAGCGTAACATGGGCAATTCTTGGCACTCAGACGATAAAAGATCCAGAATTAATAAAAATGCATCCCAGTTGCAGCTTCCCATGCAGTACGTGACTTTTAATGTAAAGCTTAAATTAAAATATTCCTTCATTTTGCCATAAAGCTAAGCAATTAAACATGGCTTGCATTTGTGGATGCTCAGAGAACATTCACAGTTGGCTTCTAGAAGAAGTGTGAGGCGAACTCCAGGATAAAGAACTTATTCTAGTGCAAGAAAACCTTCAAAATTTTAAAAAGTACATTCTCAAAGACCTCCGACTGGGTTAAGATTTTAAATAAATCATAACCCAGAATAGCATAATTTAAATTACGCTGTTTACTAGACCAGCGGTCCCCAACCCCTGGGCCACGGACCAGTCGTTTGGTACCGGGCTGCGAAAGTTGAGGCTTGGGTGTGAAATTCATGGTTTTCAGAGTTTTTATCGTTAACTCGGTTTCCCTGGGTCTTTTCCCGTGTTGTAGTTGTGTGAAATATTTACACGTTACCATAGCGACCAGAGAGCATTAAGGGGCAGAGAGGAGGATGTTACTCTCAATGTTGTTGGCGCATTTCAGGAGGACGCTGCTAATAAAGTTACACAATTACACAGTGAATTTGCGTTTATTATTATATTTACAAAATACCACAGTTTTTGTCTTGGTCGTATCATTTTATTTTGTTGTATTTATCCGCGACACCTTAAAGGCCGATCCATGAAAATATTGTCAGACATTAAAACGGTTCGTGGCGGAAAAAAGGTTGGGGACCGCTGTACTACACTATGCAATTACTGGAGAAATTGTAGGTGGGTTATTGTGTGTAGAAAGTAGGGATGGGCTTGCTAATCAACTAGATTACGACACGACTAATCGCTGCTATTTTAACTAGTCAATACCAAATATACTGGTTATTTAATTGTTAACATTTCAATTGACGCCCAATGCCAGTAATTTGCTTTGTCATTAGATGCCTGCATAACCTTTGAGAAATGCCATAAATTTGTTACTCTCGGCTTGATTGTTCTTTTAAAAGCGAAAGAATGAGATCACAGATACAAGCAGTAGAAATGAGCTTTCTCTGAGGAGTGAATGGGCTTTCCGTTAGCAAAGGGTGAGACGTTCAGTCATTCAAGAGAGGCTCAGAGTAGAGCTGTTACCGCTCCACATCAAAAGGAGCCAGCCCGCCTACTGGGTAAGGTGTTCCAACCAGGTATTTCCTACAGGGAGAAGGCCCCAAGGTCGATCCAGGACACGCTGCAGACATTATAGCTATTGGCTGGCCTGTGAACGTCTCTATTTTTAACCGGATAAACTAGAGTAGGTGGCTGGTGAGAAGGAGGTCTTGGCTTCCTTGCTTAGACTACTGCCTCCGCGACCAGCAACTGCAGATAAGTGGAAGAAAATGACTGGATAATTTACTGTTCTGTTATTTTAGATTTGAACTTATACTGGCTATCAAATGCTTCAAGGAAATATAGTTTCTACATACCTCGTTCAACAAGTTTCACACAGAGGAAACAGAGCAGAGGAGGTTTAATCACTGATTGACCCTACTGCCACAGTGTTACAATAAGCGAATCTGTACAACCAAATCTTAGACCTCAGGTTAACAGAGAATACAACTCACAGAAGTAAAAAAATATCATTAATTCAGTGGCATTTATATTTAAGGTTGATTTTAAAAAGTGCTCAAAGTGAAATAAATGCTGCCTTTATTTCTCTTAGTATATAGTTAAACTGGACTTTTTACCTTAGAGCAACCAACTTCTAAAAGTTTAGTTAAACTGTCTAAAAATGGGATTTTTCCTTTGCTTTCTTTTGCTCATGTGTGTCTGTAGGGGTGTGTGTGGTCTGGTCCAGACACTTGGGTTTTCCTTCAATCCAAATGGGCCTTTTGGGGCTACCGCAAACGCAAGCATGACCAGTCCACTTTCTGGAAAGGTGATGAATAACGTGTGCACTTTCCTGTAATTGCAGAGCATTTGATCAATATGATAAACTTGTTGCAACTGAGTCATTAAAACAACAATTATTTAAACTTCAATTTGTTTAAAAAATATTTGTCACAATGCTGGTGAGTCTGGTTTTACCTCTTACTAAATAAAACCACCTTGAGGGGCACAGAAAATCTGTGGGACAAACCATGACTGTTACTCATAATGGGGATCTAAATCTGCTTACACAGTGTGTGTGTGTGTGTGTGTGTGTGTGTGTGTGTGTGTGTGTGTGTGTGTGTGGTTTTGAGTGTTTTGGTAGGTGTTTATGTCTCTCTGTGGACAGACTTTGTCACCACAATAGCGTCATGAATGTAAAGTTGTAATGAAACTTGTTGTTGCATGTTATATTTAAATTATTCCAATCCAATTTCTTTATTTAGCACCAAATCACAATAACAGTTGCCATAAGGCACTTTATTACTTACTTTATTGTAAGGTAAAGACCCTACAATAGTACAAAGAAAACAGAGGAAACCCTAACAATCATATGACTTCCCCTAAGAGCAAGCGCCTTAGCAACAGTGGGAAGGAAAAACTCCCTTTTAACAGGAAGAAACCTTCAGCAGAACCAGGCTCAGGGAGGGTCTGTAGCGACCGGTTGAGGGTGAGTGTATATATATATATATATCAAGAAGATATGTAACGACACCTGTAATTTTTGTTACCCCCCCACACACACACACACACACACACACGTGTGTGGTGTGAGACTTGTCCCGTTTTTGACTGGTAACATATGAGTTGCTGTGCTACGTAAAGCTCAGCCTGAAGCCTAATCTGCCCGGAGACAAACAGATTCAAACTCTGCTCCGTGGCGGATAATTTTATTGTCCTCGCATTGTCTTCATTCTTTGTGCCAACGCTGTATGCCAGTCGATATCAAACTGTCTGCCAGTCTGGCTCAGTATGAGACGCGAGTCTCACTCCGCAACTTGTGCCTCTCCTCCCCAATCCCTCCTTCACCCCGGAATGCAATAAATGTCCGGCCATCATTTATTTTAATTCACTCCCCTCTTGCACAGATGAAATGGATTCGTAACCTTGTAGGACAAGGACGTGCATGCCGTCTGCCGTCAGTTGCTGAGTTATTCTCTATTCTTCTAGCATAGAAAAAGAGAGAGAGAGGGGGAGAATGAGAGAGCTCGAGAAAGAGGCCCAATGATGAAGAGAAATAGTCTGGCATGCAAATTGCCGGCTGCCATGTCCAATGAGGAGGCCTGGCGGAGACTGTCACCGTAGAAACTCTGGACAGGGTTAACGAGGGAGAGACAGACAGGAAGACAGGAAGAGTCTGAAAAAACTCAGAGTGTGATTTATTTGCCAAATCAAGGCACGATGAGTGGATTATGGGTAGACTAATGAGAAAGAGTGTTTAGGGGATAGCTAATTGAACGTGACCAAGAGGGGAATGCTAAGAGCAGGCAGAGATGGAGACTAGGGTGCCGTATGTCATTCATGCTGGCAGTAGCTTAGCTCGCAGCATGGAAGTGTAAGAGTGAAGCGAAAGGTGGGGAAAAAAGAAGACCATAGAGCTGTAATACTATAATATTATTCACCTGTCTGCTCATTTTTTTTTCTAATTTATATATAACACATTTAGTGTATCGAATATTAAAATAAGTAAATAATAATTAAATAAATAAACCTGCATTCACAATTTGTAAAGGCCACAGTAAATATTAAATGTACTACTGAAAATGACTGTTTCCATGTTTAGCTCTTGTCCTGCACGATCTCTTTAGTTCTGTATGAACAGATGAACTTTAACGTTATGCCTCACTTGTTAAAAAAGCTGCTTCTCATGTTTAATATTTGACTTTGAGCATTTTAAAATACCGAGGACCGTTAGCTTACGTCTGATATTCTCATGTTCGGATTACTCACGCCTTTATGAAGATCACGTTTCAGTGTTTTGCTCTGAATGTGAGATTAGAACAACAACATCATTTGGTAATGAAATGGAGACTTTGCTTTCCTTGAACTGGATCATAACTAGACACCCAGCAATGCTGTAACGCCCACTAGAGGGTAGTATTTAACTACAGGCAGTATTTAATATCTATTTCTGAATTCTAAACTATCTGCACTGTCTACTGCATGCGTGTCTGTTTTTGGAGTTTGGTAAAATTCTTTACCTTTTTCTCCCACAATCATTGACCCACTTAAAAGCTTATTATTCTCACAAAACACTGAACATTTCTTCTTTTGTTAAAAATTCTTAATCATGTATTTAAGAAACCTCTGTCTGCTGACGGTTATGCGTGTTTTTGTCCAATGATCCCAAATAGTTCTTGTTTTGGTTTTATTTTTTGTAAACATCTTGTATCACTAAACATTGATATTTTTAATATCCATCCTACGTGAACTTAAATGGAAACAAATAAGACCTGGTTGCTGATTTAAAGCAGATCACTGCTGTTTCAAAATCACTTGGAAGCCATGTGAAACTACTTAATCAGGAGCAAGAATCCCAATATTTTTAAAAGGCGTGATATGACTCCCAACTGTCACCACCTGCTGCTGTAAATATTTAATTTTAAGATTTCTGCTCATGCTGTGTTTACACGCTTTGTACTATTCCGGTTTCTTCCTCTATTACGATCTTGTAGAACATAAAAGAGACTTTTTAAGTTAATAAACATAATTTTTGTCTTCTTTTGTTGAAATCTTACTAGAGGCTTTTAAATTTGACCCCACATTTAGCTTCCACGTATACAAATTATTAGCCCAGCCTCTCAGCAATTTAAAACATCAGTTTCCTTCCCTTTCGCTGAATGCAGAGCCTCATAGTGATGACATATCCTTTGTGTGTCCACTGAAGTCCTTGGAAATGTTTGTGTTGCATCCATCTGATCGTGGCTGCATCCCTCTCATTTCATGAGTGCAGCCGAACACACATTCGAAATGGGTTTGGACACAAATTGGATTAATGTTTGCAAGACATCTCCTAAAGTGTTTCCACCTGTAATGTTGTTTGCAGATGCACTAAATGAGATGTCTCAGCGGGAGCGAGCGTCTCTGTATGCAGAGCTAACAGAGGGAGGCCTGCACCGGGCTGCACTGTGACCCTCCTGATGCAGCGTCTGCATCCTGGCTCCAGTTTCAACAGGATGTAGCGTTCAAGGTAAGGGACAACATGGGAAATGTGATTACATAGTTGCCTAATGTAAGGGAATCACATTTGGTTTGTGTGCGACGTTTGATTGTGCCTTTCTCTGCTGGCAAACTTTAAAAAAAAAAAAAAAAAAAAAACACAATGCAGATGTGAACAAGGGGGAGCAGTCGCTGTTACTGCCCAATCTAAGGAAGTGTGTTCCCTTGAAAGCACCAAGCGTATCTCACTGCAAGAGACGCAGAGGAAGAACTATTCGAAATAAATCTTCTGTACATTTAAATTTAGCCATAATACTAAAAATAAAATGAAAACTGGCCTTAGAGAGTGTAGACTGTGGGCGCGTTGCAGGATTATGATGTAAGACGTCTATTGAAGGAAAAGACTTTCCTAAACAAGATGAATGAGCAGTATCGAGCTCTAGCTTGACAAACGAGGGCTGAAGTGTCGCAAGTGTTTTATGACGCTCCCTCGGGGTCCTTATCTCTCATAACCTCTGACCTCTCGACCTTTTAAACCACAAGGGTGATTACAAGTGGCCAGCCAGTGGAGTAAGTGCTATACTGTTACCATTCTCTTGCACTCAAACCTCACCCTGCTGTCCAACTGCTACTGCTTTATGCAGTGGTTATGCATTTATTTCAGACTGGAAAATTTAAAACATGAAGACAAACTCTGGTCTTTGATGTGCAGTAACAGTAACTGGCCCTAAAGATACAGTTCATCACCTCAAATTTTCCAAAATAACAAGACTAGGTTGCTGGTGTCAGTGGATTTGAGGTGTTTATGTGTTTGCAGGCGAGGTAGCACACGTAGCAAACTCCCAGCTGCCGTCTTAACCGGTCAGCAGAGTGACGAGCAGAGGTCTCACTCACCACTCATCCACCACGTCTGTCATGTGGCAGAGTGTGATACCCGTTCCCCATGAGACGCGTAACAGTGTAGCACCGGCATCCCTCACTGGCTCTGACAGCAACAGCAGCACTGGCCGCTAAAACCATGGCACACGAAGCATTTTATTAAATGCCATCAAGGTGAAAGAGCAGTCGGCTAAAGCAGGGCTAAGCTTCAGAATAAATACCAGCTGTAACAACGCAGCTATACGGGAACTCGTTGACACAATATTTGATTTTATTTGCGCTTGTTTTCTAACGGGATGAATTTTTGGGGAGCACGGGTTATTGATGTCTGGGTGTTTTTCAGTGGATGCAAGGGTAACCGGCTGCTGGAGACGTACTGTATATCATTTTGTGTAACATTGCAGCCCGAGATTAGTGAGGGGTCCCTGGGGTCTCACTCGTCACTCCATTTCCTAAATTGACAGCTGGAGAAACTCTATTCCACCGGACGTGATAAACGACACTGGGCGTCGGAGGAGAGCGTCGCAGAAGAGAGAAAGGATTGATAAATGAGGGAGGTTGGAAAGAATCAGGGCAGATGAAAGTTGTTGGGCAGTGAGAAATGACTGACAGCTCATTATGAAAATCCAAGGAGGGAACCTAACTTGTTCAGCCACTCCTTTTTACTGTGTTTTCTTGTCTTTTTCCCCGTTTGAAATGCACAAAACGCAGACACAAATGTGCACTAATATGAGTGCTTTTAGTTATCTGGAAATGTTCTTTTTTTGGCGTCTGAGAAGGAGGAAAAACAGAAATTCTAGTCAAATTTAAGCAAAACCTGAAAGTCTTGTTTAATAAAACACAAATAGTTTAGCGTTGTTTTTTTACACTCATCGGTGGCAAGCAACCAGATTTCAGGACTGGTTGCTGTTTTTGGTTAATTGGTCCACTTTTATCAACCTCACCTCACCCAGCTTTTGAAGGTTTCCACCTTCTGTATGTTCAATACTTTCCATGTCTGTTTTTAATCACACGAGCAGGTGTTTGAGCTGGACAGAGGTTATTGTTTTGGCAGGAACATTCTTTTTTTTTTTTTTTTTTTGCATTGTTCACTGCTGTATAACCCCCTTGTCATTTACATTTAAATCATATAAAAAGCTATAAGTCACCCATGAGGACACTAGAAAGCTCAAAGAAACCCCCGAGAGTGCCAGTTGGCAGTGCTTTATTGGGTATTTTCCCTCAGTACTCTTACTAGCTTCTTGCAACCTCACTCAATTTAGTTGTTTTAGCCCCCTATGGCCGTGTTGCTGATTTTGAATAAGTGCTCAGGGCAAGAGGGGTCAGCTGCAATTTCAGCTGTAGCTAAACTGGTCTTTTCTAATGTGAGATCTGAGGTGACTTTGACTTTTGATTAATGACAGTTCTCCAAAGGACATCTCACCAGCAAAAACTTTCCACAGCATGAAAATCACTTCCAGTAAAAAAGAAGAAGAAGAAGAAGAAAACATCTATATCTTTATGCATACACAATCCAGCAGCGACTGACTGCATTCAATGTGAAATAGTACCCAGGTGCCATTACAGGAGGCAAACAGTGAAAGTGTTTGTTATTAAAATATTTGTACTTTTTGGGCCCCAAAGGCCCACTATGCTTTTTCTCACTTATGCATATTTCCATTATAGTGACATCAAGCAAACAGAGAAACGCTGCTGCCGCCTCACTCCTGTTCTCTCTCGAGTGCTTCTCTCACAGGCTGTGAAAACAGCAGCCCCAGGGAATATTCGTATCCCATGAGCCCTTGGGGCAGAAGGCCCGAGGACACGCTGTGGGGATGTATTGAGGGGTGTTGTGGGAAAAAAAGGAGAGCTGAATATCTCAATATGATGACTATAGATAAATGTAAAGCAGATAGTTGTTGAATAAAATTGGCCCATTTGGGATTTTAGCAAAGAGATTAAGAGATAATGGGAAAAAAGGTACTGCAGTATAAATAGTTAGACCACAAGCAGATGTGCAAGAAGACCTATAATATTGGAGCTTTTGAAAAGGCAATTTATAGTCAGTTGGCTTTTTTAGAAAATGGCATTTTAACACACGATCCACAGACTGAGAAAAATAAATGGTGCTTCTAAGCCTTCTGATCTCAGCAGCTGGCAAAGTTATAGTATGCCTATTATTGTCCCTGAATGTGTGAATGAATGGTGTTTCTGAGAAAGAAACCAGGCTGCTTGTGAGAAAACATTACTGGTAACTTTATTAGGTACACCTGCTCATGCACTTGTTAACACAAATATCTAATCGGCCAACTACATGCCAGCATCAGACAGGACAACCTGCTGATGTTCAGACAAAGCATCAAAATTGGTAGGAAGGGTGATTTAAGTGACTTTGAATGTGGGAGGTTTGTTGTTGCCAGAGGTGCTGGTGATAGTATTTCATGATGACATTTTCACACACTACCATCTCTAGGGTTTTTACACAGAATGGTCCAGTAAAGAAATATTCAGTGAGTTGCAGTTCTTTGGGTGAAAGTGCCTCAGAGGTCAGAGGTGAATGACAACAACCAAAGTATGCAGAAGAGCATCTCTGAATGCACAACATATTGAAGCACGTGGGCTACAGCAGCTGAAGACCACACTAGGTTCTAACCCCATCAACTAAGAACAGGAAACTGAGGCTACAGTTCACACAGGCTCAACAAATTTAGACAATAGAATATTGAAAATAAGTTGGTCTGCTGCAGCATTCATCTCTTAGGGTTCAAATATGGTGTAACATCTTGAAAGCATGGATTCATCCTGCCTTGTATCAACAGTTAAGGCTGCTGGTGGTGTTGGGATGTTTGTGTTGCAGATTTTTTTTTTTTTTGCATACTTTGGGCCTGTTATTAACAGTAGAAGATTCTTTAAATGCGACAGGCATAGACAGTATAAAGCATGGTCATAGTTTCTGGGCTGCAAAAATGAAACTAATGTTGAAGCGCTGTAAACCTGCATTTGATCTGAAAGCCACCAGATGGCGATAGTCATGGTTGAAAGAAGACTTAAGGTCTATGGGGAAAGGGCTTTCTGTCCTGCTGCCTTGACCTTTTGTAAATACTTTCCTGCTGAGTATATGGGCTCAGTCACTAATTTCGGATCATACCAAAGTCTATTTTTAAATCGTTAAATTTAATATGCTTGAAATTTTAAAAGATGAAAGTTTATCTGTGGAATGCTCATTGGTTAATAACTTGTAATTGATTGGTTGGTAGCCATTGAGGATGTAGTTTCACAGTTAGACCTGCCCCTCCTTGTCACATCTGGTTTTCTTTAAACCAAGATGGTGACAGTGGAAATACTCACCCCCCCAACCGGTCGCAGCAGATGGTCGTTCCTCCCTGAGCCTGGCTCTGCTGCAGGTTTCTTCCTGTTGAAAGGGAGTTTTTCCTTCCCACTGTCACCAAACAGTCAACAAAGCGCTTGGTCATAGGGGGTCATAGTATTGTTGGGGTTTTCTCTGAGAAATGTTTGCAGCGCCTTTTTAATTAAAAGGGGGTCCAACCTGGTACCAGGATGGTGTACCTAACAAAGTATCCAGTGCATGTATGCTGTGTGTTAAGCAAGGATTCCTCATCAATTACTTTTAGAGTGATTTGTTGAGTCAATGTTATGATCCCATAAATATGCACAAGGTCAAATGATGTGGAAAGGTCATGAAAAATGAAGCAATGGGTGGACTGGAGTCCATTAACATTAAATATTTGTGAAACAGGTTCACCCATCACCACAAATACTTCTGCTCAGGGTTTGTGAACCAGACCAAGAGCTTTACCAGAAGCAGGACTCTCGGACTGTGGGACAAATTCTCTGTGTCTGTACTCTCGTGTATGATCTTATTATCTGTCAGCCAATTTAACAGAGAGGCCTCTGGGGAGTGACAACGGGGATGTAGGGGGAAGAGGAGGGGACGCCCTCATACACACATATCCACGGACAAACACACACACACACCTCTGCTCTAATTCACACTGACCTCTGTGGCCTCTCCACTATGCCTGTTTTTGTATTTGATAGAAAAATCGATAGGCTTACTGGCAGAGAACAACCTCCATGAAGAATTAAAGCAAGAAAAGTGTTGGTAGTGGTCAGTCGTTTCTCTGCAATATTTTTCTGAAATATATGGTTGATTCCAGAAGAGCACTGTGTATTTTCTTAGATTAAGACAGAATGGCTTCATAATGGCTGCGATCTTAATTCAAAGCTATGAATTGTCATCAAACCATGTTAACTCAATGCAAATATATTCATCCCTGTTTTCTGCACTTTTCTCAGAGTGATGCTGAAAAACAAGCTTCTAGGCTGGACTATTACAATTCACTATTATAAAATTGTGCTCCCTGAAAAAAATCTTCATTTGATCCAAAACACTGCAGTGAGAGTATTGACAGGGACTAGACAGAGAGATCATATTTCAACTAGTTTGGCTTCTCTTCACTGGCTTCCTGTTAAATCTATAAGTGAATTTAAAATTCTTGCCCTCACATACAAAGCATTTAATAATCAGGATGAGCATCATATCTTAGAGACCTTGAGTTTCCGAAAGTAGAATGGGAGGCAGAGCCTTTGGCTGTCAGGGCTCCCAACCTCCCAGTTTTGATTCAAGAAACAGACACCCTTTCTACCTTAAAGGTTAGGCTTAAAAATGTCGGTTTTGATAAAGCTTATACTGAGGGCTGGATCAGGTGACCCTCAGCCATCGCTTAGTTATGCTGCTTTAGGCTCAGGCTGCACAGGGACTTCCCAGGACACACTGAACACTTCTTCTCCACTTCCATCTTTACACTCCACATGTGTTTAGATTCCACTACTGCATGTGATTGCATTAGGTCTTCGCTTTTGTCCTGTATACTCGCCTTTTTTTCCTCTTCTGTTTTCCCTTCACCCCCAGCTGGTCACAGTAGAGGCTGCCTCTCTCTGAGCCTGGCTCTGTTGGAGGTTTTCTTCCTGTTAAAAGGGAATTTTCCCCTCCCAGTTTTGCCAAGTGTTTAAACGGGGTCCTGTGTTTGCTAGGGTTTTTCTCTCTAATATTTCAGGGTCTTTACTTTAAATCAAAGCCACCTGTTGTTGTAAATGCTCATATATAAATAAAATATATTTTTATTGAACTAATTTCAATTTTTGTTTTTATATTTTCATGTCAGCTTTCCTCATCTCATGATAAACAAAAAATTGGATAGCTCTTCTTGGATGGGAAAGTCAATTCCTTTTTAGCCTCAGATTCATATTTGATCAAGAAGTGGACTTTGTTGTGCTGTAGTTGAGTCACAAATGCGTCAACTAGGAAGGCTACCAGATATTGAAATGTGCATCGATCTTATTTTTTGAACTAATGCCAGATTTTACTTGGTTGCCAGTTGCAGTGCTAAAAAAAATACAAAAAAAAAGACTCGCCTTTCATAGAAGACATCCAACTGGGTATTGGTAAAAAATTTTGAGGTCAGTCAGTGGTCTGAATCTTACATGCACTAAACTATTTGAAAAATTAACCACTTTTATGGCTGCATGGACCAGTAATGAGTTTCGGAGCTATAAATCCCAGAACAGTTACAACCTATTAGGAAACATTTGCTTGTTTACTCATTCAGCCATCATAGAGAAATATGTTAATTCAAATTGTTTTCTATTTATTTTATATTTTTTGGTCTCTACCAAATTATAGGTGAGTCTAGTTTGCTTCCAGATGTTCACTGATTTTATGGTGCAGACCTTCACATTTAACTGAACACAGCTAACTTCTGTTTCCAGAAATGGCAACATGAAAGCGATGAAAGCGATTGTGGCTCAGGAGTTGGGCCTTGTAATCGGAAGGTTGCTGGTTCGAGCCCCGGCTCGGACAGTCCCGGTCGTTGTGTCCTTGGGCAAGACACTTCACTCATTGCCTACTGGTGGTGGTCAGAGGGCCCGGTGGCGCCAGTGTCTGGCAGCCTCACCTCTGTCAGTGCGCCCCAGGGTGGCTGTGGCTACAATGTAGCTTGCCATCACCAGTGTGTGAATGTGTGTGTGAATGGGTGGATGACTGGATGTGTAAAGCGCTTTGGGGTCCTTAGGAATGGTAAAGCGCTATACAAATAAAGGCCATTTACCAAAATGCCCCAGAAATTAAATATGTGGATGGAACAGGTAAACAATGGGCTGAAATCTGTTACAAAGGGAGCGGCTGAGTTGGGTGTACATTTGCACAGTTTTTTTTCCAGTTCTTTGTTATAAAACTGATCAATGTTGCTTTAAAGAGCAGTATTTTTGTGACTGCTGACCCCTGCTGATGCTCTTTATAGGTTTCAGCTTAGTATTAAAGTTTTATGTAAGCATTAGTTGTTTTTTTGTTTAGTTTTCATTTTCATTGTTTTTTGTGTTCTTGTTCTTTTTGTGCAGTTTACTTATTTTGATGTTTTGTATTTTCCCATAGTTGGAGCTGCACTTGATTTTTTACATTTATAGTAACATGCTACATGATTTGTAGTTTGATTGACGTTGGACTTTTTAGACCAGATTTGTGTAACCAGGGGGAAACAGTTTCATTCACATTCATTAGATCACATCTGTGTCCAAGCCATGTTCAAGCATGCACTGCAACACTGCAACTTTTCTAGGACTCTTAGCCAGTAGAGGTGCATGTGAAAATGTATATATCAGGTCATTTAGATCGGGCATTATAGCCATATGTTATCCTGGTTTACAGAAATGCAGTGCATTTGCTGCTGCTGAGTGGGTTTATGTGCTGCCTTCTCTACACATCTGCAAAAAGGACAACTGTGAAAAATGTCTCTGACCTGCTTCATGGGTGAAAACAGTTTAAGATGAGTCAGATATTTTACAGTGTTAAGTCTTTTTGCAGATGCTTGGTGTGTAAACTGTGTCATCAATATATCTCACAACTTTTTGTCACATATTAGGGAACAGATAATACGCCAGTACCAACTAAAGTCAAGTATTTTTTTAAATAGCACACTGGGCAAACAGAGGTGCAAAAAAAATCTAGACTAATAAATTATGTTTTAAAAGCAAGCATTAAAAAATATAATAGAAATAACTAAGCTAATGTCGTTCAAGATATTTTGTCCAATTTGGCTTCACTCTGCTATTAATTAGGTTGTCAGTGTTGTTTTACACATAGTGGCTCCATAGTGTAGTGGTTTGTATGTTTGCCAAACGAATGCAAGATGCCAGCAGGAGATGCAAATCCCTTTCATGTTGTATCAGGACGTGCATTTGACACAAAAATCTGCCAATTCAAACATTTGGAGCTGCATTCTGTGGTGACCTCTGTGTGAAGGAGTGAGCAGCTGAAAGTAGCTTTAATATAAACTGCACATCAGTCACATGAAATCAGCAACCTTAAGTTTGGACTTTTATCAACTTTTTTTATAAGGACTGTGTGTGTGTGTGTAAATGTGTGTGTGTCTGTATCTGCCTTTTGGTTTCTTTTGTTAGTTTTTCCAGCCTGAGTTGGTGGGATTATTGCCAAGGACCCATGAAACCGTCCTGTCCTGGACGCATTGGGTAGTTCACACACACACACACACACACACCTACATATATATATATATATATATATATATATATATATATATATATGTATATATATATATATATATATATATATGTATATATATATATATATTTGTCATATATTTGCCAAAATGTGTTCTCTTATGGGGTTTTAACAACCTACTGACTAACCAGTTTTAATTTCATTTTTACTGTGTTTTTTTGTTTTGTTTTATTTTTCTTACTGATTGTTAGTGGGGGTTTTTTTTAATGAAAACAAGACAATAAGAGGACCAAAACTTTGCTAAAATGTATTGAACTTCTAGTCAGTGAATAAAAAGGAGATGAAAATGTTTTGGAGAGACGAGATCCAACCAGAACGAATGAAGTTGTGGAGAAAGGCGGGATGAGTTTGGAAGTGATCCAATCAAAAGTAATCTCCTTGTGTCATAAGGTTATCTGCAGCTGACAGAGTGTGAGGGATATTTATTCGACTAAAACTAAAACAAAATAGATGTCCACATTAACACTGTGAGTAACAAACACAAACCCTAACTGGGATTGTGCATAAACTTGTGTAGCTGCAACAATGTGAACATGTTTTTTAGCCTTGCTATGATCTATTTTTATCATCGCGATGGTGATGTTGCTGCTTTTGTTGATTACAGCGAAGCACATGGATGGCATACTGCGTGAAGTCGCTTTAAATGTTAGCCTGTGCATTTAATTAGTATAGAGAGCGTATCTGGGTTACAGTCTGACGACACGTTTACATTTAAGAAGGTGCACTACACCACATGTATGCATCATCCACGCTGTAGTCTGTCTGCTGTAACAGTCATTTTTTTCCCAAAACCGCGGCCGCCGAGCCAAGGTCAAGCAGCGTAGACAGGCCTCTCTCATGCCAGTCTTGAGGCCATTCTGAACAGATGTTGGCACAGCCAGCTGGACATGGCGACCTTGAGGAAATCTCAAAGGGGTCTTCGTTGGCAGCATGGGCACCAACTCTCCCCCCCTGGCAGAGGAAACCCAGTGCAGTAGCATATAAGCAAGCGATATGTACATATGTGTGTGTGTGTGTGTGTGTGTGTGTGTGTGTGTGTGTGTGTGTGTGCGTGCGTGCTTGTGTGTGTGTGAGCCTCTACACAAACCAGCATTGTGTGTCATTCAAGCTTCAGTGAAAAGGTACCAGTGAATCAATCACATGCCCTGTGTAACACCGCACTAAATGAAATTCAATGGACTGATTGAGTGAGTGATGGATGATTCACATACATACAGCCAGAATTAAGTGATGGAGAAACACTCAGACGCAGAGTGGAGGAGGTGAGGGTTGGTTAGACCTCTGAGGACTACATGCTGGGTGTGTGTGTTGCTCTGTAAATGTGTGTGTGTGTGTGTGTGTGTGTGCGAAGGGAAAAAATGTAGATGTAGCGTATAGACTCTGAAGGCTGAGCACCCTGAGGAGCGGCTATGTTCGTACCCCACATCTGCCCTCCCAGGATGCAGCAGAGTGTGTGTTTACTCGTCTGTGTGTGCGTGTGCTCATGTGAGTGTGCGTGGTTGCCATCTGGGCAGAACATCAGGGGTACGCCTGGACTGCACGGTGAGCCAGTCCACTTTTAATCTGCCCAGCACCCTCTCCCCACCAACGAAGGTCACCGCCTCGGCAAGGACAGTACTGTCACCCCTGTAACACTAACAGCAGGGGTCGGCGCTGGCTATCCATAATAGATGGCAGCTGGCTTTAGTGTACGTCTTCACTTTGCCTGGGGCAGCGGTGTTCGCCCATCTTTCATTCCCACAACTCCGCTGAGCTAATGTGCTGTGTTAATGCTTGTGTGAATCAGGAGGAGTGCTCAGTCGTGTGTCTCCCCCGTAGCTACCGAGCGCTCGTGTCATTGCCAAAATAGGACAGAAGGTGCTTCAACAAAGGAAACATTCATCTGGAGGTATCGCAGCGTGGCAACAAAATCAACCTAAATACATTAAGAGTTCACAACTCCAACTAGAAAGAGAAGTGGGATGGGATGAACTTTTACGGGACATCATGCCTTTGGTGCACAGTTTTTTGTTTTTTCTGTGTGTGTTATTTTGGTGCAGTCATCTGAAAGTTTTCAAACTTAGATGTACCATTTGGAAAAAAGCACAAGTCCTAGTTTGACAGCACTTTATGTTAAGTGCCTGCACAGTCAGACTCACCCATCAAATATGATTTGCACGCGCAAGTTTTTTTTTTTTTCAACTTGCCAGAGAGACCAAAACCATTTTAAATGCAAATGACCTAAATAAGATTAGAGAGGTAGGCAGTCCGCTCCCTGTTAATTATCACACGCAGTAGTCAATTAACAACGCTAACGATGGGACACTTAGTGTGCGTTAACCCAATTTACCACGGCTGAGAGCCGGGTGGACACAGTTGCAAGGGGTAAGTTGAGGTGGGGTATGGAGGAGGAGGAGGAGGAGGAAGAGGAGGGGGTTGGAGGTCGCATCTTTATTGAGCTCTACCCCAATTACAGCAGCTCAGAGGTTAGGGAGCTCAGGAGGCGAGTTTAGCTCTTTGCTTTGCTTTGCGAAAGAAAAGAAAAAAAAAAGAGACTCTTCAGTGATGCTAAGTGGTTTCTTTTGGTCTATTCTCGCCACCAGGATGTGGAGTTGGGCACCATGTGGGTAGAAGGAGGAGCTGGACTCATTCGGGGGTAATTAGGGTGTGCTAGACAAGATGCTCCTCTACGCTTAACAGCATTATCCATGGCAGGGATTAAGGCATGCTCTGATTTAACAGTTGTCACTAGACCTTGGCTGCGAGTGGCATGGGTGACTGACAGGTCGAAACCAGGATCTCATTTGCGTGTCTGGGAGTGTGCACATGTGGTACCTGTTCACCTCAACGTTCGTGTTTGTCGTGGTGGTGTGATGAAAGGATGGGTAATCACATTTTGAATTTTGCCTCTGCAGCCTCAAAAACTTTTTTTTTTTAAAGAGACACTATTTTACATTTAATCGTCTGACAAAAATTTACCAGTGCGGCTACTACCACAATACACCGTTACCATGTTTTTATTAAATTTTTTTTTTTTTAATTGAGTGTGCAGCTTTTCCAGCGTCACATACCAAGTCATAAATATAAATATGATCATACAATGAGGTTAAACTATTATAAACAGCCGTTTGGTTTTGGACTTCAGACGGCATTTATCGATCATCTAAAGACAGCACTGATAAAACTGATCTTATTTTTTGCACTTGCACTATTTTATACAAATATAAAAAAATTATGTCATTATTGGTACGCATTGAGGCTCAGCTTTGTTTTTAAAATGTGCCTCTTGTTTGATTTTAAACCTGATGTTTTCAGGATAACTAGCATAAAAGCACAAAAATAATTTAAAAATAATAAAAAAAAAATAATTCAGAAGTCTTTGGAGTGTTTTTCCCTTCTTAGTTCTTGGCTAACGATAAAAAAAAATATTCCAAACCTGCTAAACAGTGTTTTTCACATCCCTGTGAGTTTCTACCACTTTGTGGACTTTTGAAGTATCTCCAGCATGCCAGCAACAGTCCATTGGTATGAAACACTCGCTCACTCTCCCAAAGTCCATGCGGTGACATTCAGGCATCTCTATCAGACGCTCTCTCCACAAAATAACACATCTGCCCCGCTAACATAAATCATCATCACACTCTTGACCTGCCCACCCATTTTCATCTGTGTAACCAGAGCCCTGAGCGTCAGCAGGAAGTGTATTGGTGTGAGCGGCCTATTGATAATTGATCTGGCGCCATTGATCCCAACCTAGCCTAGCCTCTGTCCTTCTACAATTCCACTCTTTCTTTTTGTAATCTGTTTGGATTCAGGGGGACATCTTTTGACTCTAATATCCCTCCCTGGAATATGCACGTAAGCTCTGATAATGGGAGAAAATAGCAGTGCTCTTTTGTTTAATGTCTTTATTATCAGGTAACACATCAGGTACCTGATAACAAGTTGACTTCATTTTGTAAAATTTATTTATACACATTTTAAGTCTTTGTAACAATATATATGTGTGTGTGTGTGTGTGTGTGTGTGTGTGTGTGTGTGTGTGTGTGTGTGTGTGTGTGTGTGTGTGTGTAATAATATATTCTTTTCATGAAAAAACTTTACTACCTCCTCTTTAAAGGCTTTTCACAATAATCATACTCGTGCATTTCTGTAAGTAATCAAATAATAACGTGCTGTTGATAGTAATTCTAATCTCTAGACATATAGAATATTTTAATGCCACATAAATTCCTACTTTACCAAGAAGAAAATGGTTAAATATTTATGTTACAGAGTTCGATCTTGATCTCTCTATCAGTGGCACAAATGGGTGACAGTAAAAATCACAAGTGCATCATGAGCAAATCAATATACACGTAATTTACAAACTACAAGGCAGCTAATCAATGGGTATAAAAGTATATGAAATATACATTACAGGAATTGGGCTGCGGCGCTAACCACAGACTTTAATAAATAGTTAAGCCATTTATTTTTGTCAGTATTGATTATTCAATCCCGAGAGTTCAGCAGAGTCATCTATCTTCTCCTCCCCTTTTCACTCAATCTTCCTCTGAGAGCTGATTTATGATCTTTTGGGTCAGATGAGCAGCTGCTGGTTAAGACACCTTGGACATGCATAAAAGAGATATGAAGTAACGAGGCCCGAATGGGATTTTTAAAAAGTGGCTTCCCTTGTTTGAAATTGTTAATTAAGAATTTAATACATTCCTTTTGTATGTGGTTTAAATAGATGAATGTAACATTGGACTCGTTTAATTTCCAATTTTTAGTTACTAGTTAAGTAAAAAAGCTGCTGAAATTTATGTGGCAATAACAACACCTGGCTAATGTCACAAGGTTCTGCATTTTTATTAAGCCCTTTATTCTTTTTTAAAATTTTCATCTTCTTGCCAACTTCAGATTTCCCATCTTTGAGCAGCCATTGCTTGTCATTAGAATAACAAATGCACCGGGGCTTCTGATTTAGTGTGGCACTCTGCCCTGTGATGTATATTAATACCACAGCTCTGCACACTTTACCCAGGGTTCATCTTTCATCGGCGTAAAAAAGGTGGAATTGAAAAGCAGTCCTTGTTTTTGCGGGAATCTGTATCATAGTCATTTATTGTGTCATGAGACAGGGCAACCACTCCGCATGTCCTTCATTTCCACGTGCAATGCCAACCTCTGTTAGGCACTACACTGTGTTTGGGTTTAAGCAATCAGGTGTCAACATGGATGGCAGACTTGACCATTTGTGAAAACGTAGGATACGTTTCCGAAGCAGCTCATCAGGTTAAATATTTCTTCTTGTTTTTTTTTTAAATGTTTTCTAGATTTGTCTAAATGTGACTTACGCTCAGATTTCTGAGGCCAGCAGTAAAGTAAAAGGATTTGCATTTCATTTCATGTGGGTTTTTAATCATATCTCTCTCTGGCTCTGCCCAGCATTCCCATTTTAGTCTGGTGAGATTTTCATTGAGTGAGTGGTGCAGCTCTGGGTTGAGTTAAGTGATGACTGCTGATGACAGATTGTCCTCCACCACATTGCTAGCACTTCTCCCAGACAGAACGTCCATCCCTTTTTCATCTCTTCCTGAGTGGACATGAGGGCTCACCCAGCAATACAAGACAAATAACACTTCTGCCAGGCCATCACTCTTTCCAACAACAAGGCAGCTTACCTTTCACTTGACTATAGTCCATGTAGTATCAGACTCAGCATCACCTCAGCTTCTTGTTCACTGACTTGTCCTCGGTGCTCTGCCTGAATGCGCAGGGCTGAATCAAGACATCTATGTTTTTTATCTGTTGATTTTCACTACAATGACTGTAATAACATTTAATCAGCAACATAAAACAAGATAAATAGAAGTCTTTTAAAGCAAGAACTATGATAAAATGCTTTTTAGTTTATGGTAATCAATAAGCTCAATGATATAAATGTTCATAGTATGATATATTACTCAAACAGTGTATTTTCTGCAGGTCACAAGGTTTGTAAAACCAATACTGATATTTCAAAAGCTGATATTCAGATGTTTGAATGGTGTTTCTTTCATCTCTTTCTTTTTTTTGTTTCTTTTGTTTTGTTTTTTTATGTACTAGCCATTAGAAATGCCAATGCTGACGTACCAACTAATAGGTAATACTGGGGCAGCATAGGGGCACTGAGGTTAGCACTGTTCCCTCACGCTGGATCCAAATTCACCATCTAATCAGGGCCAGCATGGGTTCTCTCCAGCTTTCACTCACAGTTCTAAAAGCCATGCAGTGAGGGGTTAGCTACAGGTGTGAATGTGAGTGCAAATAGTTGTGTGTCTTCCCGTGTTAGCCTGAAACAGACTGTAGACCTGTACCCTGCCTCCTGTTCTATGGTAGCTGGGTTTAAGCCCCACCAGCTCGAGTAGGATAAGAGGATGAATGGGTAGGTGATAATATTGGCTTGATAAATCGGCTGAGTTCTCCCCACAGAAACTTGTCAGAAGGCAATCAAGTAGCCTGACCAAAAATATTTTCTTTGATGATTCATTCTTTGGTAGCAGGGGATCGGTCCGCCAGGACCTCCGCTGCTGGCCACCGTCTGACTCACAATGCACTCGACTCTATGGCGCCTCCTGCAGGTGTTGGGCCTGCATGTCCCTTTTTCGGGCTGTGCCCTGCCGGGCCCCATGGACTAAGGCCACCAGACGCTTGCCCTCGGGCACCCTCCCCAGGCCTGGCTCCAGGGCGGGGCCCCAGTAACCCTATCCCGGGCAGGGTGAACCGTTCCCTCGATGGTCTTCTCACAGATATCTCTTCTCGTGTCTCTTACAGATAAGGTGAGACGTTTGGCCATCTGGGAGGAGCTCAGAGTAGAGCCGCTGCTCCTTCACATGGAGCCAGTTGAGGTGGTTCTAGTGATGTGTTGGTCGCGAACGAAATGGCTCTTAGAGCCGGCTCTTTGAAGTGAACGACGCAAGCCGTTTTGTTTTTCTTTCTCCCACCTTCTCTCTCGCACTTTTTTTCCGCTTCACTCCATACGCGAGCCTTGTGCTTGCGCTGGGCAGAGGGGGGTAGCACAGGAACAGAGCGGGAGGGAAAGAGAGAAAAAGAGAGCCAGAGACAACAACGTCACAAATTCAAATCAAATTCAAATTTTATTTGTCATGTACACAGTCATACACAGTACGATATGCAGTGAAATGCTTAGACAACTGCTCGTGACCTAAAGAAAAAAGAAAAGGCTATGAATAAGATAGGAAATAAATATGAAAATTAAAAAGGGTAAATTTAACTAGGAAGGAATAAAATAAAATATATAAATTAAAGTTGAAAATAAAATAACTGTACAACAAAATACACAATACACAGTATAGAAATATATAAGAATGTATGAAGAATTATAAATATATATATACACAATAACAGCAGCTGTACAAGTATTAACTGGAAATGAAGAATATAATGACCAGTGTTGTGCAATCCACATTATTTAATGTCTTGTGCAGTGCAAATATGCTTAAAGTGATTTAAGTGATGAAGTGAAAACAATGTCCAGAATGTCCAGTGTGTGTGTAAGAACTATATGTGTGGGTCAGTACTGTGTGGTGGTGTGATTGAGAGACCGTATCGCCTGCGGGAAGAAGCTCCTCCTCAGTCTCTCTGTGTTGATCTTCAGGGAGCGGAATCGCTTTCCTGACCTCAACAGAGAGAACAGTCTGTTGTTGGGATGGCTGAGGTCCTTCACGATCTTCCTGGCCTTGGTCCAGCACCGCCTGCTGTAGATTGAGTGCAGGTCAGGGAGCTCGGAGCGGATGGTGCGCTCAGCTGATCGCACAACCCTCTGTAGAGCTCGTCTGTCCTGCATGGTGCTGTTCCCGAACCAGGTTAAGATGTTTCCCGTCAGGATGCTCTCTATGGTGCACGAGTAAAAGTTCCTGAGCACCTTGGAGGGCACATTAGAAAGGTATATTATTGGTCCACAACAATTTTTAGTTACGGATGATAAAGGATTCAGAAAGTTTATTCACGCAGGCCCATATGACTGTGAATGTGCATCTTCTTTGTGTTTTGCATATTTTAATTTATATTTAATTGTGTTGTGGTTTGCAGTGTTTTGTGTTGTTTCACTTTAAATTTGTTTGAATGGAAAAAGCTGAAAATTTAAACAGTTAAAAGTTGAAATGTGAATAGTTGTTTTTTGTATTATATGATTTATTTATTACATTGTATGTGGAGTGAATAAATAAAAGTATATTTACGGTGGCCCCTAGAGACAAAACACGTACAAACTCCAAAACACGTAAAAACTCCAAAACACATACAAAACACAACGGAAGTGCTCCAGGATGCTAGGGGGCAGTGTTGAGCTTTTGTTACCTAGTGGCTACACAAGCCAAGAAGTACCAACGACCGGATTTGGTGTGTGGTAGTAACAGGTAAATGAACTTTTTTTTATTTTTTATTATTTGAATATATATGAGTGCTTGTGTATAAATACACAAACAATACGCATATCCTTTCAATTGTGTAATTTAAGTGATCTAGGTAGCTCTGTTTTGGAAGGTCAGTTAATGCTAGCGATGTGTTTTGGAGTTTGTACGTGTTTTGGAGTTTGTACATGCTTTGACTCTAGGGGCCACCGTATATATATTTATAGGTAAACATATAAATAAATCCACGTTGTTTTTTTTTACATTAGTAATTTCTTTTGTGCATAATTTTATATTGTTGTTGATAATCAATTAATTAAAGCAACAAAACAACCTGAAGAGCCGGTTGGGAGCCGAAAGACCTGGCTCTTTTTAGTGATCCGAGCCGAAAGAGCCCGTTCTCCAAAAAGAGACAGAATTCCCATCACTAGGTGGTTTGGACATCTGACAAGGATGCTCCTGGGCACCTCTTGGGTGAGGTGTTCCAGGCATGTACCAATGGGAGGAGGCTCCCGGGCAGATACAGGACACGCTGGAAAGATTATATCTCTCGGTTCGCCTGGGAACGCCTTGGTGTTCACCCCGACAAGCTGGAGGAGATGGCTGGGGAGAGGGGGGTCTGGGCTTCTCTGTTTAGGCTGCTGCCCCTGCTACCCGACCCCAGATAAGCGGAAGAAGATGAAGATTGATGGATGGATTAATTCTTTTAATAAAAAACAAATACAACAACTTTGATTTTATATATTTCAGTTGCATTTTATTTAGAATTATTGCTTTACGTTTGCAAGGACGAAGAGCGGGAAGATAGGACCTTCTTTCTCACCTAAGGCCACTTTTCTGTGGCCTTCCTTAAACTTCTACAACTTAAAAATGTGCAATTTCTTCCTTTTGTTCAGGAGCAGTCTCACATTTGATTCTCCACACTGGATAAAAACTCACTAAAACTGACAGTTGGGTTGCATGTGACTAAAATTATAATAAAATCATTAAAACTAGTGTATATATTTCTTGTGTCATAACTCTGGCGGTCTCATTGTGCTGAATATAACATAAGAAAAACAAACTTTGGCTCAAGACTGGCTCTACTACACATTTTACCTTGTACGGAAGCATTAAAATGAATGTGTGCAGAGGCGTATACAATAAACCATGGGAATCGCACAGAAAATGCCTCGCTGACAGCAGTGCTGAGGGATGAAATGGAAGACCATTACTCAGAGCTGTATCCAGAGCAATTCACATCTGATGTAAACTGAAATGAATGCAGCATGTTTCTAAAGCTGAACAAAAGACTGGTTATAAAATTTTGCAAGTAAATTTGTCATGTTATTACTTATAAAATAAAGCAACCCTAAAAAATGAGCCTCATTTAAAAAAAAAAATATTGCATTTAACAGAAAAAAAATGCAATAATTTAATGCATGTCTCATTTTACATGTATTTATTGTGCTGGTCTGCTCAAATATAAACTGGGCTCAAAATTTTAGACAACTTAAAATTATGTTTAAAAAAAGCTTTTTATATATATTTTTTTTTACAAAAAAAGAATCACTTCAAGGTTTTTACCTGAACTGCAAAAGGCACTAAATGTGTTGCCTGAATAACGGTATACGGCTGCTCTACCAGCCTATTACTCCGGAGGACGCTGGTGTGAATGTGCTTGTATGAAAGAGGAGCTTCGGCTGAATCTCGACTTATGATTCGTTAACTTCACAGGCGCTCTCGGGGAATCCTGAGGCCACACTCCCCCTGTCACCGCCCTGGGCAATTATGCTCTTTTGAAATGCAAATGATGGCATGTGCGAGTGTGTGTGTGTGCCTGTGTCGCTGCACGGGTGGGTGTGTGGGTGGGTATACGTACAGGTTTTTGTGTGTCTTCATTCACATCTGTGGGTATGGGTGCGTTTTTCCCGTAACTTATCTTAAAAGCACCTAAATCCACTGGCACCCTGGTGCAGCAGCAGTCAAATACAATAACATCTAAAAGCGCTGCTACCTTGTGCTCGCTCGGTCCATAGAAGAGACCCTCCAAAACGCAGCGCCGACAAAGAACATACCTTCAATTAGCTAAACGATTAACATTTTAGAGGAAGTCTGTGTTTGGGTCCCATGGGCTCCCTGTGCGCCCCACCAGTCTCTTTTCATATTCAAATTCACAACATAAAAGTTAGCCATATCTAATCCTAAAAATGGGTCTTTTACTGTTTTGTAAGGAGATAATGCCTGAAGTTTTTGCAAGCAGCATAATTGCCAGGTTATGGAGGAAGGTGTACCATTATGTTAGACAACCATCATGGGCCATGGGTGCTAAGAGCAGAACAAAGCTCTGATATGCAGCACAGAGCTGTATGATATTGTCTTTTCTAATTTACTCGGCGATTAGTCAATCATACTAACCTAGATTCATTTAAACAAGTGCCTCTCTGAGGGTAGCCTCAACGCTTCAGTGGCTTTGTGGTCATTATCATGTTGTGCCATGGTTTGGTCTTCTCCATGAGAGACGCCACTATTGATTTGTTTCATTTTTGTGTCTGGCTGCTGTCACTTAACCATGGCATCTTGGTGCGGTGTAAGCAGGGGTTGCCCATCTGCCCGCCCTCCATAATACAGTGTGACAGTGTAATAAAATGGTACAGCGTGGAAGCCGTAAACTTTGCGTGAACTTACACCACGCTCCTGCGCCATTAGGACTGGATGAAACTCCTCCCGGACGCTTAACCCCGGGTCGGGTAAAGTGAATTTCTCTCGGCTGGGCCACTTAGAGGATGCACAGAGGTGTCTGTTTAACCTTTTTTTGTGACTTTAGACTAAAAATTCACGGCAGTGTGCTGTCAGTTCTTAGTAATGCTAGACCTCACATTTAGCAGATTCAAATTCAAACTCTATTTGCATCCAGCAGCTTTAAGGTGACTTTATATAACCCACAACAGGAAATAGAGGTAAATCATTATTTATTATCAACTATTTTCATTGTACAATAAGAAACACAAAAAGAGCTTAACTCACAAAACAACTAAGTCAGAGTGGTGAATTGAGACATTGATTCAGTTGAAGGAAACACCCTCTGAAATGCTGAAATTATGTATTGATTTTCCTCCTGTCTTTCGCTTCAATGACTCTGGATAATTGCCTCTTTGCTGCTGCTACAGCTGAACTGAACCATCAGGGTGTCTCAGTGTCTCTGGCCTGTTATGTAGACTCGTGGAAGACAACCCTGACGACTTCACATTGCTTATGTGTCTCCACCACCATCAGCTGGACAACTGCAGATCTCTCTTTAACTTAAACATTAGGAAACATTTCAGGTTCTATTAATGGAATAAAAATGTTAATGTTATTTATAAAACAATACATTTAAAAGATGAAACCTTAAAATTGTTTGTTGGTATAATATCAGTCCATTAGGAGCCAGTTTATATGTTTTTATTTGAATAGTTTTAGTTATTAATTATTATTTTATTTCTAACCATGCTGCATGAAACTTTTACTAAATATTGCTTCGCTAAATAATGAAGGGGGTTGAATCTGTCATATAGATGACAAAGTAGATCAAACCACGTTCTAACATTGAGTTATTTTCTTTTTATAGTGTTGATTTTATTTCCATATTTATCCAACACAGTTAAGTTTCCTGCACAGTTTGACTGACTGGAAGTAGATCTTACAGTCCCAGGACTCCGGCAAGCTTCTTCAATCATCTCTTAGATTTTTTTCCTTACTTTCAGATCAGAAACATCTTTAGATTTCTTCGTTATTTTGGTCCTATTTTTTAACAAAGTGTTTTCTGAATATGGCCTCTATTTTCAGTCCAATTCTGATAGAAATTTTAGCATGTATATTTTGTATATTTTTTGTAAATATACAATTCTTGCACTTTTTTTTATCCACTATCAGCAAATATTAAGAGGTGAAATAAAATATTTTTTCTATATTTTTGATTTATTGGTCAAGATATTTCTTTCATCAGTGCAACTTTTATTCATTTCTATAAAATGAATAACTTGTGGATGGAAACCTGCTTTGCCACCTCTTTTGAGTGCAATCAGCCCAGTAAATAACTGTTGCTTTTGCTCCCATAATCATGCATCAGTGAGGCCAGAATAATTGAGATTTCTAGACTAATATCTTTTTCAAAACCATTAAATTTGGAAAGCATAATGCATACTTTTGTTACATCTAGACTGGACTACCGTAATGCACTGTACACTGGACTTAATCAATCATCTCTTACTTATTTGAAATTAGTCCAAAGTCCTTTGGCCAGATTACTGACTGGATCAAAAGAAGAGAGATCATATTGCTCCAGTGTTGGCAGCCTTGCACTGAGTCCCTGTGCATCACAGAATCTAGTATAAAGTGGCACTGTTAGTGTTTAGAGGCTTAAATGTTCTTGCACCTACACGTTACATACCTACATGCTGGGTCCATAGACTCTCTTAAGAACAACAAGGTCCCCAATATCTCTTAAAGATCCTGTAATGGTGAAGAGCGATTGGGAAGCTTATTTCAAAAGGGGTTTGCACGATGCACTCCGCAACGATCTCCCAAGTGACCTCAGACAAAGGTCAACTGTGACTGTCTTTAAGCAGCTAATCTCCGGGACTGTGGTTGAAGGATAGGTTGTTGTTCTGTTATTTCATGTAAATAGTGTATAAATAGTATATATGTATTTTTTTTATTGTTGCAGCCTCTTCCATTCAAGCCACAAGTACAATCACCTATGTGCTACCAACCAAAACACTCACAATTAGGTTTTTGCAGTGACCAATTTCACCCACAGACAGACACCAACCACTCATCAGCTGGTCAGTTGCCAGTGTCTAGGCCTGTATGCATGAGGCCTGAGCCAGGAGGTGTCTATCATTAATTCTGTCATTGACAATCACATAAGGAGGGCACAAGTGCGCATAACATGTCCAGTGTTGACCACCGTACTATCATTGAAAGCATTTGTTGAAGTATCCTACTGGTTCACTAGAGTACCTTGTGTTGTGTTTTGAGCTTGTATTGGTGTGAAAAAGAGGTTTTGTCCAACAACTTGAACCCAAAGTACGATCTTTCCCTAAAAGTTTTCTTTTTTTTTTCTTTTTGCAAAAACTAAACAGTTTCTGATAACTGTGAAAACCTGGACAAGAAACTATGAGTAAAAAACTCCATCCGGTGGCATATACCACCACCAACACCACCATCTAAGGTGTCATTTTTTGCTACTTCAGCAAACATATGTATGTGATCTGTGCTGCCATCTCCATTCAGTAAGCTTAGCCCAGTAAACAGTAGAAGAGAAACCGTGTTAGCTATAACAGTGAGAGTAATAACAACTGATAACATCCTTTTAAAGAAAAACCTCAAAATCATATGTATGTTTTTCCTCTGTTTTTTTTTTTTGTGTGCCTTTGAGCCATCTAGTTTGGAGATCGACAGCTGCACAGATGCCTACAGTTTTATGTAGAAACAATTTTTTTTATAACAAGCTACTTGTCTTATCACTTTGCAGAAGTAAGGGTCTCTCAACCCATAAAGAGAGGCTCATGACAGTATGACAACGTCACTTTGTGGCACCACCAATCAGCTTGGCTGAGCTGTTACATTAATGACCTGCACATTTCTTATGGCTAGTAAAAAGAAAATGTCCCCGGTGTTCTGGGAATACATCCTACCCCACAAACCATCCTACCCCTTGTTTCTGCATATGTGTGCGCATGCGCAGAACACAAAAATGCAAGTTGCTAGCATCTGGCTGTGATTTAACACTACTCCGTTTTCATATTTTGAACTATTAGCACTTTATTGACATGGACACTGTATTTTTTAAGCCACTGTGATTGTTAATTGTACAGTGAAAAACTATCTGCTTATTGCAGAAAACTATTGAAATCAAATTTCCAGCTTTGGTCAAGTCTAGTTTCAAGTTATTGCTTCTGCACATGTGCACAACACAAAAGCGCAAGTTGATAGCATCCGCCTGTGATTTAACGCCTTTTTCATATTTAGAAAATAGCTAAGTATTAGCACTTTATTGACGCGGGTACTTGATTTTAATATGCCATTGTGAATGTTTGTTAATTTTCAAGTGGAAATGCCATCTGCTTTTTGCACAAAACTATCAAATTTGCAGCTTTGGTTGAGTAGGATGGTTTGTCAGAACAACGGCATTAAATCACTCACCACAAAGTGATGTTGTTGAGGTTGTGATGGTTGGAAAGAATTGCTGCCGATAGTTCAAAACCAATTTATTTATTTATCATTTATTTAGTACTAGGTTAATGGTTACTTGGTGTCAGGATATTAAAGAGAAGGCCAATATTTTTATAGCAGTTGTTTCCACAAGTCAGGCAACACGGTGAAATAATTAAGATCAGCGGTCCCCAACCCCCGGGCCTCGGACTGGTACCGGTCCGTGAGTCGTTTGGTACCGGGCCACGAGAGTTGAGGCTCAGGTCTGAAATGTATGGTTTTCAGGGTTTTTATCGGTTTTCAGCGTTATTTTGTTATCGTTTTTATCGTTAACTCGGTTTTCCTGGGTCTTTTCACGTGTGTTATGAATAAATCTTCTTTTTTTCGGTACCGGTACTAGTTTTATTTTCTTGTATTTATCCGCGACACCTTAAAGGCCGGTCCGTGAAAATATTGTCGCGTATAAACCGGTCTGTGGCGCAAAAAAGATTGGGGACCGCTGATTTAGATGAATAAATAGCACCGCGGGCAACTTTAGAGAAATTTGTACATTTCATTTCCTGGTCAGCTGTTCCTGAGCTTTATTTTTTGGTATGAATACTTTACCACTTTTCAGATGCAGAACATAAGTTTAAAAAAAATTAATATAAACATGTCATTGCTGCTGAGGATAAAATGTGATTTCCACCTCAAACTCTTGAGATAATAAAAAATCTTAGGCAAAAAAAATGCAAATAAATGTGGAGATAAAATCTAAATTTTTATTTGTGTTTTGAGATCAGTGCTTCACAGTAGCTTACATGTCATGTAACTGTCATGTTTTTCAGTGGTTTTAACAAGCATGAGTAAAAGTCTGGAGGTGAAGCCCGATAATTGCGATGTGTCTGAAGCACACTGCCTCACTGCTCCTGTTTGACAGGTGCCAGCTTTTGGTGCTACAGACAGATTTAATGAGCAGGACCTTTTCCCTGAGAGGTGACACGCTCAGGTCACAAATAGTTTTGCCTTTTATGTCTCGGATATTGGTGAACAATTTTGACACTGTGTTTTGAACAGAGCAGAATAAACCGCTATTTTCATACTTGAGGACTCGTCAGTACACTTTAATTCTGTCAGGATGCTTGGCTGCCTTTTGAAAATGGAAGACGATGAGCCCTCTGCATGAAATGTCTTTTTTAGGACAATGAGCCTTGTGGGCTTTAGAGAAATATGAAGACAAACTGTTGATGACAGCCCCTAATTCCCAAGATCTAGAATAAATGTTTTTCCCTTTTTTTTGGTCCAGAAAAAAAATAGACCTCTATCCATCATCGAGTTTTCAGAGCACGCCTACAGAAAACATGCTCTTATTTCCAGGGCTAGATGTTGCTCATTTGGCTGAAAGGTAAGTGGATTTTTCTGAGGTTAAACTGTCGTTTAATGCCCATTAAAGGTTTGACGCTGTTTTGCAAACTGACATACGTCCTAGCAAAATCACAGGGCAAACATGGGACACGAAAATGGATAAAAAACTGATTCAAATTCCTTTGATGTGGCGTTGTCTCAGTCACTTGAAAAATCAGATGAAGACAGAGCTGTGGTAAATTGCTCTGTGAATGTGGCTGCTGAAACCAATACTGTTTTCTTTGCTTTGCTAATTATTAATTACCCATCTCCATGCATATGTGTTTATTCCTAATTGTATTTGATGGATGAGTGGCAGCTTTGACACCTCATTAGACCAGATTAATTGAACGACACAATATTTATGTCTCGGCAATGACCAGTTATCCTGCCATCTATCACCGAGATGATCTCACTGATTGAAAACCACTGGTCCGTGTAATCCTAATTATTTTGAATTAGAAAAGAATTTATTGCTTCTTGTGGCGTTTTTCTGTGATGATGGCAAATTGGAAACATTAAATGCATAACGAGGGAGAAAATGAGAGGAAGACACAATCACAGAATTAATGCGGGTGAATGTCGGAGAAGGGGGAAGGGCGCACAAAACAAACCAGGTGCGCGCCTTATCGAGCCACGGCTTTTCTCCTGCACTGCACAGTCTTAGACGCAGGCTGTCATGTTTTCTCAGGATTCTGCAATAATATTTGTCTCTTTCTCATAAGTCTATAAGGCAATGCCCACAGGATGCCTATTTAGAAGAAGGGTTACTTCTTTCTTTCTTTTTTTTACTCAACCAAACCTCTATATTTTCCAACTCCCTATCCACTCTCTTCCAAACAAGCTTGTGCAGAACATCTTGATCCATATTCTTGTCTTTTATTAAAAAGTTGGCTGAGTACTCGAAAAACATTTCCACTGAACTTCACATAACCCTCCTCCAACTTCTGCAAAGCTTTGCCCCTCATGGGAGGAGCACAAGCTAAAATCCAGCATTTGAGCTCACAGAGAAGCAACAAGGCCCTGAAGAGTGGAGCTTTTACTATCATACAGCATAGGAAAGCCTCAAGGAACAGACTTCTTTCCCAGGTAGTCAGAACTTCCTCATGCTTATTTTTCCAACTTTTCAAGTTTCTAACACCATTAGCCGGCTCCCCTGTGGTCTTGAAAGCAGTAGCGTTGATTGAATTAAGCTATTTCCTTCTTTGAGACACTTTGACTAGCTTTCTTATACCGCAGCCAGTCACTGCTGTAACTACACAAACGCCCAAAGCTATAGGCACATACAGCACACACACACATGCTCACCACTGTTTGTATATGTATATGCACAGACAGCGCACATTAAAGATTGCACACGACTACAAATGCAAACTGAATCTGACAAACCATCTGTAGAAATCTGCTGACCAGAGTCGCTCAATGTGATATAGACCAAAGACATTCTTAGAAGCTGCTCTATAATGCCATTTACACCATAGTATTTTAATCAATTTAACTGGCCTTTTTAGATATAGTTGGCTCAAAATGCTCTTTATAGTTTTAAAAATAGGACAAATGGTCTTTTGGAATCAGCTGGGGAGAAGTTTAATCTCATTGAATGGAGCCAAAGCCAGACGTTTAACTCCACACAGTGTAGAATACAAGATTATACCGGCCTGATATAGCCCTTCCACCACCCGTTTATTTTTATCCTCTATTAAGGCAGCGATATCCTTAAAGGCTGCCAAAATTATCCTGTAAAAATGCTGACTGGGAAATATGAAAGGTTCCAGGCGGGTCTAGTAAGCAATCTGTGTGCATGGCGGAGCAATGTGACTGCTGTGCTTGCTATACCAACAGGGGTGACCCCAGTTGGAGGGAGAGGTGAGACTAAATGAAAGTCATCCCTGGATCTTGGGGGAGCCGAGCCTGGAATACCAAGCCTCTCTCTCCGAAATGAGATTTGCTGCCAATGAGGCTGCTTTGCATAAATGTTTGCTTTTATTTATTTATTTATTTATTTTAACTTGATGATTTCTCGGCAGCTAAACTAATATTTAGAGAGCTTCTTTTACGGGCTACGCCACCAAATCTCCGCTTAACCGTTTTGATAATTCTTTCACCCATGGAGGTAATTCATTCACACAAAGAGCTTCTTTCCTTGTGGGTTTGGGACGAACGAAGAGGATAATTTCCCTATCAAACGCGCTCATTTAAAACAGAAAGTTTCGCACTTAAGTTAACCGTTCCTCAGAGGGAAGCTCGTAATTGAAGAGTCACTAGTGCCCTGTGGGTGTTCTGAGACGTTGAAGTCGGTATGAGCCCAAATGGCAGCTCTGTGACATGAATTTGAGAACGTGCTATATTTTTCTTCTTTCAGACACTTTCGGTGAGGCTGACTAATGTGCACACTTGCTATCATGAAGATCTAGATGCTCGTATGCATTCCTGTGTGTTTTATTTTTGTCCAATCAGTTGTGTTACCCACTTCTCTTTGGGCTAGCCGTTTTTATCGGCAGGGTCTAGACACGGACATGCGCGCAAGCATCGTAAGGCTTTAAAAAGCTGACGGCACCAGGCTCCCCTTTTTGCCAGCTTCCATATTGGAATGAACTTGAGATGAATGTATTGATCCGACAATGACACAACCTGGCTTTGCTTCAAAGGTGACTCCATCCCAGACCCTCTTGTGTTATGCAGTTGACGTGGGCGAGTCGCAGAGGATTCGAGCGGTGTCAAGGAGTCGTTTAAAATTAGAGCGTGGGGGGTAAAATTGATTTTGTTTATATGTGATGTGATTAAACACAGCGGAGACCGTTTGCTGTCGCTGGAATCACAATCGCGGCTTTCAAAGATGCAGCGCAGGTTGGAGAAATGTCCTTAAGTTAATATATGCCATTTGGTGATTGCCTTTAACCAAAGTGACTTCTGATGAGTGAAAACATTTAACAAAGAGCACAATACGTAACAGCACCAACAAGGCAGTGATTTAAGAGTTCATAACAGCGGATTTCTCTAATTATGATGCAGACTCTGCACTGAATACTTAGTCAAAGGTCTGATGGAGGCTGCTTAGCTAATTTGGGTGTCATCCCTCTCAGCCTTACATATTTATAATACATTTGCTCACAATATAAACTCCCGCAGGACCTTAAAAGATGTTTTTGGAGAAGCTGTATGCTCACATTTGGTCACACTCAGCCTGTTCCTTACTATCAGTGATGTCACATCAATATCCCACAATAGTAAATGATCAATCTTGAATTGACTGCATGGACATTTTTAACAGCACGAACCAGCAGAAGAAAAGTGAATCCAGTCACATTGTGGGAGTCCGGCTCTCGCAGTCAACGATATCGGAGCCCTGCAACAAGTCTCTCATTTACACAAGCGCTCACGTAGTTTTATTTTAACTGCCCTCAGTAAAATGAGAAATTAAGAGGCAAGAGATAGAGGCTAATAGCATTTATTAACCCAGCGTGAGCGGGCAGCGGGGCGACAGCGGTCCTCCACCAGCCCTGTCTCGTCCTGGTGGTTCAGTCGGCGCAGCCCAGAGAGGGGAGTGGAACATAATAAAGCCCAACAAATGCACCCAGCTGATTAATGCAGCCCTGTGGCTATAGTAATTATCCCTCTCCACACTCCTCCGGCAGACGAGCCAAACAAGTACGCGGCAGCGAAAGGAAAATGTGCAAATGATGGATTTGTGGGACTCAGTGTCTGTTTCGTGAGCTTTGTGTAAGAAGTCGAATGTTGACACGGGGTTTGTTGTTTCGGTTTTGCTGTGGCGGCGGAGTTGAAGGTTTTGCACTTGCAGAAGTTTAATGTCAGCAGTTTAATGTCTGTCTGGAGTGAGTTACAAATTCCTCGTGGGTTTAAATAGATGAAAATAAATGTATCGATTTATTGCATGTAGACGAAAGAGATAACAGTATGTGTGTTTTCAGACAGCAACATACAACAAACTTTTAACTAGTATAAAGTGAATCAAATAATGATATGCACTTAAATGCAACACTGAATTTTTATTTTATCAGATTTATATGAAATGCTAGTACACTGATAAAGCAGCTTTGCAACGTGATCAAAAAGTCATATGTATATATATTGCACTATTCCTGTTAAGAATCACAAAGTGCTTGATGACAACAATCAAACGCATTAAAATGCACAAATCTCAAATGTAATGGCAAAAATAAATATAATAACAATTCTATATTTTAAAAGAAAACCACAAGTTTTTTGGTTCTACCTTCATGCACCTTGATTATTTTCCGTGTCACTGATTGCTCATTATGTCAGTAATTTGATTAAAGCAACTGATGATTTCAGGCAACGCGCTGAGTTCATCAAAGTGGCCGCTGATCGAGTGGTGTGTGGCCGAAGTGAAACTAAAAACACCGGCTCCAAGAACTGAAGGTATTGTCTCGTGTTCCCTGCATAAATGAACCAACAAGAAACGGTTTCATCTGTACCAGCTTCTGGAGACTGAATTGAATGCCCAGAACATTTAGGAAGGCGTACAGAGTGAACTTCCTCCTGCTGATACACTTTCTTCATGGCGAGGTCAGAAGGTCAGCCATAACAGGCAGTTTGCTCGTGAATCAAGAATTTAATTACATACAAGCAGCGTGACAGGAAGACCGTGTCCCTCAGCCCACTACAATATGTCATTACTACTTATTGACACGTAACAATTTTGTCCTTTTTTGCACTTTTTTGCACTTTTGAGAAATCTGCAAATTTCTGGTCCTCTACAGAAATTTTTTTCTCACAATCCTTCTCATCTTTGTTTTCATTCATTAACACTCACTGTTTACACTAGTCCAGATTTCACTCCAAAAATAAACCCCGATTCCCTTTCCTACTCAGCTGTTCTTCTCTAAATTACAGTCGTGCTGGGAGTTTACAGTGCTGAGAATGTAAAACGGCAAATGAGAACAAAACTATAATGAGAGCCTAAACTGCTGCCTGAAAATGCAGGGTGGTGCGAGGCTGGTCTGCACTGATCTCCTTAAAGAGACACAGTCACGGTCATAGAGCCGAAAATCTGTTTTTGCTTAAATACAGATTTAATGATTGGATTACGGTTTCTTCTTCTGAAGATAACGTGATGGTGGGATTACACAGACTGTGCGCTCAATAGATTTCCTGTCAGATGCCACAAAACCCTGTGTCTCTACTCTGTGTGAGCAGGCCGCGCAGAGGAAGGGAGACAAATTAGGTCTGGACGCAAGTATGTACCCACCTCAGAAAGCTGGCAACACAAGAGTGGAGCGGGAAAATGCAAGAAATGTGGAATTTAGCCTTGAATTAAGCATTGCCAAATAAAAATGTGTTTTATTTTAAGGTAGTCTGACATACACTTTATATTTTGCATAAAGTTATTCAGTCTTAAAAATACCAAAAGACCACTTTTTTTTTGGTTTGACTGGCACTGGCTCTATTTTCTGCATGTGAAATCATACATGTCATCTGAACATCAGTTCTCATCTTCTCGGTCTCATTAAAAACATAAACATATCCCCCCTATTGATTATGTCTGGATGTCTTAATCGGATCAGCGGGAATAGCCAGATTTTCCTTCGCAGGAAAGTACATTAAATGCTAAAATATTGATCAAAAATGAAATGGAGAATGCACAGCTGCTTTAATAAAGCAATCAGCCTTTTGCTCCTGTGACTCTGATATGGACTGACATGAAAAGAAAACATTCAAATGTATAATTCCTTTTCATTTAAAAGATGGTTGGGAAACGGGAGTCTGTCCTGAGGCTTGTGGCGACACGGCAACGCTGTGATCAATAGGAGCGTGTGATGGGTTTTGCATCGATCGGGAAAATGTGGGTTGATGAAGTGGGCTGGAGGGGTGGGTGGCGGGGCTTTGGGTTTCCTCCGATGGGCTGCCACATTTCACGTACGTGGTAAAGATCCACTCAAACTTCTCTGTCGTCGTCATCATTATTATCATTCCTGCCGAGGTCATTATCACTCTCAGTTTTCCTACATCCTGCCTCGCTAAGGACGGGTAGATCCCCTCTCTTCACAGCGTGACTGGTGGAATGCTGTGGGAAGCAGCTGTCATTACTTTAAAGGAGGGCAGGCTGTGGAAAGCCAGATCCATGGTGGAGAGGATAAAAGACTAAAGGGAACCGTTTAGCTCCATAATCTGGCACTGAGCCCTTTAAAGCACCGTAAACAGACCTGTTCAAATCACCCTCAGCGAACGTGCCTCTACTTCTGTTTCTTGTCAGTTACTGCTGTCCACTTTTGTTTACCTCATTACTTTGAATAGCTATCTATCTATCTATCTATCTATCTATCTATCTATCTATCTATCATTTCTTTCTTTCTTTCTCTGTTTTGCAGTGCTCCCTTGTGAATGGAGGCCGACTAGTGGCCCATTAGCCCGTCTCATCTCAGTAATCTTTCATCACCATTGGCTGCTGGCAGGACAACCTTCCTGAATCCAGCCAATAGTGGTCGCTCCATATGCACCTAAACCACTCCCTCCTGTTCTTAAAGAGCCCCCTTGTCTTCAATGGAGACTCAATCCCCCCTCGCCGACTTACTCAGCCTGAGTGCGCTCTCACTGCTGCTGCTCTCCATCCATCCCTCTTATCTTTTATTCTCTTTCTCTGTCCACCAATCCCATCATCTGTGTTCTACCTCCTCTCGTTGCTCACCGTTTCCTCTCTTCATCTCTTCCTGAGGTTCTTTTTTTGTTTTTTCCTCTCTCCTCTTTCTCGGACCACCACTTTTCTTCTCACCGGCCGTACTCCTGAGCCCGAGCGTGCGGCACCTGTGCAGACTGGAGTTTGTTGGGCCGAGGCAGAAGGTTTTTCTTTTTTTTTCTTCTTCTCTTTTTTTTTTTTATTTTAAGTGTGCAGGTTGAACACAGGAGGGAGGGGAAGCAGCACCCGGGACCACCTGACCAATATTTATTGAGAATATGAGGAGATTTAGGAACTGATCTCCTGCTTCAGCTTTTCCCCAGCTGTTTATCTGTTGTTGTTTTTGAATTTTTTTTAAAATTGCAACATCTGGAATGCTTAACAAGGACTGATGGATGTTTCCGAACTGTGTATCCCTGACCCTCTCTGCTACCACAACCAGTAGGTGCTTCTTTATACAAATCCCTTTTTTCCCTTCTTGGTTAGCTCATCTAAACTTTTCTGTCTCTCTCTAAGTTGATAAAAATTGTTTAAAAATGTTATAATTTGTTTCTTAAAAAAAGCAAACGAAACTATTTCCAAAGACAGGGAGTTGCTCTTGTTCATGTACAGGACATCAGAGCTGAGCGGTGGCTGCTGTGGCGTAGCCTGCAGGGAGACCGGGGAGCTGGTCTCTGTACAGCTCTCTAGCTTCTGCAGGGTTTAAACTCAGCTCGTAGGAGAGAGTCACAGGCAGATTAATGCAGCCGGTATCCCGTGCACTGTCCTCCAGCACCAGCCGGTGTCCCGGGGAAAGTTAGTTGTGACTGTACTGTGTAAGCGTGACACAGAAAAGTGTGTAACTGAAGAAGTAGATACATGTCTGTCTGTGTTACTGATACAGCTCATCTCATTTTATTGTCATTTATAGTTTTTATATAAAATTGGTGGTTATGATTAAATAACACTGAGAGTTTAGTAAGTTTGGTCACCTCCAAATGTGGCACAGTATGTGAGTAAAATGCAGTTAATACGAACAACAAAATGTACACTTTAAAACTTTTTTTTTCTTGCGCATGCAAATGGTTATTGTGCATTTTCTTAGCTCAAAGGCAGGGATCAAGCAGCTTTTTTCCCTAACAAATGAGAAGTTAAAGAAACTCTCAAATCTCATTTGGAGCTCCAGTCTTTATCATTGTTACAGTTCTTGGATACCTGGAAAGATTCACTGGGATCCTCTTAATGTTAATCTGTAGATGGGATTGGAAAGGTTTAATCTGCTAAGCACTTTTTACAGGACTGCGATTAAGGATATTTCCAACTCTGCAAGGCTCCACAAAAGAAAAAAAAAGGGGGAGCATCTCCTGAAGTGTTAAACAAGTGTTTATTCTAACTGCATCAGAGCTGCCACTGCACATAATCAAAACAAATGAGATCCTATCGGTTTGTATTGGTTGAGCAAGTGAAACGACAAAGCAGCTTTGGTTAGAAGCTGTTCGCTCAGTAGAAGTATGTGTCGTTTTAATGCACTTTGCACATGCATCAAAAAAAGCTCATTTTGGTGTTAAGTGTATGTAGTTCTATTGATCACGAAATAAAATGTATACACTGCTGCTGCTGCTCATGATGACGATGATTCAAAGCGCTTCAACACTTCAGTCAAAGGTGTCGTGCACACCTTGAAGGATGTACATAAATTTGATTTATTCACTGTAATCAAATGAATCACATAAAATTCCTTTTGAAAAAGGATGTAAATCATTTCCAGGCTGGAAACTTCAACCACAGTTTTGTCAGTTGTTTTGATATTTTACATAAAAGTAACAGATCTCAATTAAATACATCTGTTTCAAGCATCGTCTCTGAAGGCTCTAACTTTTAATATCACAGTTAATTCGTGGTGGTTTTAAAACACACAATCGCAAGGCTTTCATTTTTACACTCAAAAAACCTTCAAATGAAAACTCTGAAGTTTTAATTACATCTTTAAAGAAAAAAAAAACTATGCCAAATAGAAATGATTAAAAATGACAAATCCTACGATATGATGCTATTAACCCATCGTGACCCCAGACTGTGTCTGTGTCCATCTATGTGTGTGTGTGTGTGTGTCTGCATTTATGTATGCAGATAAAAAAATATGCATGCGTGTGCTGACAAGTGAGTAGCTGGTTATGCATGCTATACCTGCATCCTTAAATACTTGTTAGGTCATATTTGATAGGCCAGCACTACACTAACACCACAACTCTACATATTTTTACTGGTTCTGCTTGAGATGAACGATTCTACACTTAGAATTTTTTTATTTAAAAATGTATTTGTAAGCGTTAAAGTTGCATTAACCATGTTGTCCTACATTTTCCCACATCGAGAAGTCGCACGCTGAAAATCTGTGTGCTCAGTGTCACATATATCTGTGATTAGTTAGGTTTGCCTCTGCTTTCAAACCCTTGGAGACTTTTGCCTTACAACTATCATACTGGCCCGAGGTGAAAGGTCAAAGGATTTTAGTGCCCAGCTGTCAAACCACATTTCTGATGCTAAAGCAAATACCTGCTTTGTCAAGAGACCAAAATATTAGTTACATCTAGTGATTTATTCTTTATGAAAATGTGCACGTCGGGATCGTGTTTGCGTGTTGTGGACCAAAATCACAATAAAATGCAGCTGTACATAATTGCATATGACCTACTATTTGCATCAGCCTCCACAGGTGCTCTCCACTATTTCTTGTCAGTCAGAACCATCTGCTTTAAAATTAATGGAGGCAGTTTTGAATTAAGAGTCGCATTAGACACGTTTTTTTACACATATTGCTTTATTCTTCTTTTACAATAACTGCATTTTTTTTAATTATAGAAATTCTAATACTTATTAATTAACTTATTATTAACTGACAAAGGCGTCACATGAAGATTAAATATACTGCTTGCTCAAATTTTTTTTCAACTTGTTTTACCTGCTATTCCCACAGGTGTCCTCCCCAAGTAAACAAACAGGAATGCATAAGCGAGCAAATGTATGCAGACACAGATAGACAGACATATGCACACACATGTAGACCAAAGAATCACACACTGACCTGGGATCTAATTTTAGCCGTCCGATACATAGAAACACCTGACTGTGTCTGTTAAAGAGGAGCACATCATCTTATCATACATTACATCTGTAATTTGTTACGCTTAACACACGGGTCTTGCTGTGATTAAGATGCACCCGCAATTTATTCTTTTTTTTTTCTTTTTTTTTAACACTTGGTGTCACATACGGATGCTTGAGGTAAAATTAATTTGATTGCAACGGAGTATTTAAAACCCTGAACATAAGGAAAATAGTACCTGGAGTTGCCAGTTGTTTAGGGGAATTCAAGCATTACAAATTTGCAGTGAGTGCAGTTCACTATCTGCAATCAGTGTTTTTTGCAACATAAAACATGTAGTGGCAGATTTATTTCCATCCATTCGTGATCGATCTTGCACTCATTGCTTCTTTCGTGTGCTGTCCAAGGTTCGAGTTTGAATATTTCACTTTATGTGTACTCACAGCTCCCGGCCACCTTTTCGCACTTCACCAGTCACCGTTTGGTTTGTGTCAGACTGCTTGAAAAGGATCCAAACCTTACACAAGGGCTGTGATCTCTACCAACTTTGTTTGATAGTTGGCTGATCTGACCAGCAGAACTGACTGGAAAGCCAAAAGAATCCACTGACGGATGGAGGGAGCAGGTGGTGGGAAAGTGCTGCGTTGTGTTGAAACTGTGGTGAGGGGGGGAAAACAATCTGCTTCCTTCCAACTTCACCACCAGCTTTGAGTTTTCATAAAGCTGACAAAAACTGGCCGAGATAAAAACAGCTCTGAACGTGTGAAGTCGCTGCTGTGTTTTCTCATGACTGTCGCGTTCACTGTTAGCAGTGGCTACTCCTTATGAGCCGAGCTTTGTTGGTTCTGTGTGATGGCATGAGGGGAGAAATAGCTTCATCACATGTCATGACCGCCCCTCTTGTTATAGATATATCCTTTAGGTGGCCTGTTAAGACTCTGAGTTCATCAGGCTGGAGATGGACACCTTTTTTTTCTTCACCTGCTGTTCAATCAAACATGAATGTGCCTTTCAAGTGCTCAGGCTGAGTGTAAGCAGCAGTGAGAGGACTTCTTAGAAGGAGTTTGTTTTATTGATCAAATGAAATTAACACACACACACGCACACACACAAGGAAAGAAGCAGTGTGCGTCTAATCATGGAGTGCGGGTCAGCCGGCATGTTTAATTTAATGGGCCTCATCGTAGCTTCACGAGGTCTCACATTGTGAACTTAATTCCTCTTCACCACGTTAATTTGCATTGTGTCAATTGACCGGAGCACTTACTGTATCAGCTTGAGTCTCACTTGAAATTCAGTCCATGCTCTAATACCATTAGGCAAATGCAAAGTTGTGTCATTTACACATTTGGGGGAGAAAAAAAGGGGATGTGGGGGGTGGAAGGGGTAGGAGGGGTGAGAGAAAAGCCAATTTGTGCCGAACAAGACTCGCTTGTGATTATCAGTGGATGTTATTACTGTGGAGAAGCAGACGTTTGAAGGTTATGTTTCTGGGCAGTAATTGAAATGCAAAATAACATTAGGATCGATGGCCATCTCTGTTTATTTATGAAATCAATATCGTAACTGTCCCTCATGAGTCCTTCTCTGATTCCCAATGACGGCTTAAGTCTCTGCTCGTTTATTCTTTCTCCCCCCGTAACCTCCTTCTTCTGTCTCTTTTTAAAAGGCAGTTAGGGGTGTGTTTGACTTTGCAGAGAGAGCAATTTCCTAGAGGTGCTGGATGTGTATGTAGATGGGGGTTGATACTCCAGGTAAGGAGACATCATCCATGTGGGAAATCTATGCAGTCTCTCCTCGTGGCAGTGACATTGAAGAGGCCATATGCTGGAAATTCTCTGTATGGTATGTGCATGTGTGTGAGTGTATGCGTGTGTGTTAGAGAGATAGAGAAGAAGAAACAAAGTATATCTATGTGATGCAAAACTAGTGCTGGGACTTACTACCTGAGATAAAACAACATTAAAACAAATATTTTTAAAAATGAAGGTGTCAGAGCAAAATAACTTACAGAATGACTTTCCAGCTTTGCAGCACAAGTAAAGGATATGCTTGGTTCCACAAACTTATCATCAAGCTTTAAACTGTGGTTTTAAAGCAGTTGCAAAGGAATACAATCTGATCCATTTTAAACCAGAATCACTCAGTATTATGTACAAGTCTGTGTGTGGAATGCACATAGTCGAACATTAGCATAAACACATATTAAATACACATGCAAGTACACTAAACATAAGCTCAAATGTATCCGAAAAAGAGGGAATAGATAAATCAGTCACACAACAATGCAAGAAAATCCGAACGACTTCAGGAATAAGATGCTCCGAAAAGAAGAAACCTTCACCCTTTAAAGGCAAATACAATAAATACTTCTGTTCAGTTGGTAGATTTTTTTGTTGTTGTCACATTTAACTGTAGGTTTGCGTTTCCTTGACTGAATCTGCAACGTTGTAGCAGATGATTATTAGATTATTAGAAATCCTCTTTCATGTGTTTGCTTCTATCAAATCAGCACATTACAGGGATAGCTCTTTTAAATGTGTATTCATTATAAATATATGAGGGGAAAAAAGCGATATTTGCAGCAGCGAAATTTAAGAACACACACATTTTTGATGACCTTCATTTGTGTCACCCGCATGTTGTTGTTACCACTTAACACTTGGAGACACACGCTACCCCCATTTTCCCACTCGCATGACCATTCATTTCCCAGACACCGCGGCCACTGACTAACAGTGTAATCTATGTGTCAGGCGGGAAGGGGCACTCCGTTTAAAGCTGATAGAGTTTGCCCCAAACAAGGACAGCCTATCATAGAAAGATTAATGAACTAATTTCATGCATGGCTCCTTGCCTCTGTCCTTCTGTGCTTCCATGTTCGACTGTGTGTTCAGCACCGTGATTTACGCTGTGTTCCCTGCTACAAGCTTAACCCCAAGCTCAACAATAATATTTCCTTTATGCGGAAAAGTACACGGTAAAAATTTGGAGAGCCGTATATATTCACTCCTTCACCCAAGACAAGGACAGCATGAGGTCATTTATGGAGAACTGTTTTAAATATGCATTTTCTTTTTCGTGTTTGAGTGGCGGTGTAAATTTATCATGCTGAAATTCAGGAGGCTAGACAACATATTTCATGGAGAAGAGGTGGATGGATTCGGGATTTATGTTGGGAAGCTGGGGATCTGCGGCTCTGCCAGCATGAGGAGGCATGCCAAAATACACACATGCACATGCAAACATCTGAGATTTCAGCTGCTCTGTCGGGACATTTTCCGCACCTATCTCATGTTAGCTTCAAAAAAGAAAAAATGGTCAATGATCTGAGCGTGCATCACAGTCCTGTCGCGTTAAACATTCTGGACGACTGTATTTTGTCGTACAGAGTAGTCTCTTGACGTGTGGTGGACAGACTGGAACGCGTGCATCTGCTGCTCCGTGGTGTCCATTGTGGGACTGTGTGGGCCTCTCAGAACAGAGAAGGCAGGTGACCTTCACGTCTGTCTGATGAGTCCTGCTTGTCTGCTCCGTTTGTACAATTTTTCTGCGCAGCGGAGCAAACACTACCCCATTAGGTATTAGGTGCAGTGCATGTGTGTGTGTGTTTTTTTGTCAAGGGAGTGGGACAGGTTGAGGAGAGTCAGGCTGTGGTTTGAAAACTCTATGTCTCTTTATATTGGGGCTGGTGGGGGGGGGGGGGGGGGGGGGGGGGGGGGCGACCAAATTATGAAACTATGAAGCTATTTCTGTCTGCACGAATTGGTGGTTCGTGCCATTATTTCATTTCGACAGATTTGAAAGGGCCCATTAGAAATTTCCATTAAACCTAACAAAAAACATCTCCCCAGCGTTGCCGTGTGCTAAGTGTGGAATGAACTACTTTTTACGTATGCCACAATGTGCTATTCCATAGGGAATCCCCCCCTATCTGGCTGCAATGATGTATTAACTATTACCAGGCTGGTCTCTCTCCACTTCAGCTTGGAGAAAATATATCGTCCAATTGACTCTAGGTGAATGCTGATTGCTAACAAGATTTAACATGAGTCATCTGAGTCTTTTATAAGCCACAATATCCTTAGAATGAAGGCTAACACAATGCTGTATCTCTCAATCTCGCACTATGTTAACAGTCTCGACTGATTAAAAATGCATAAGGAATGTCTGGGGCCCGTAAGAGGAGGGTTTATTTTTTCATGCCTCATCTGGAACAGGAAGGAAGCCGAGGATCAATAGATCTGATCTGGGCCCAGGGGTAGAGGCTATCTCCTCCTCTTTTTCTCTTCTTCTCACTACTCGTTTGCAGTTAAAAAAGAAAAAAAAAGAGGTTTCTTGGCTTTAAATAAACACTTGTGCAAAGGAGGCAAAAGAAGGAAAATGCATTCGGAAACACAACACCATATTTTAAAAAAAAAAAAATGGAGACAGCTCCTGGCAGTAAAAAAAGCCAAAAAGTTCAGACTGTAAAGCAGCATTAGCTTGCTATTAGTTTCAGACATTCCCATCACGCCTTTCCGCCACTCTCACCCCATATTTATGACTCATAAGAATTTAAGGGCTGAAGTTCTGTAAGATCAACACCAACTGTGACAGACAGAGCCAGCAGTTCTAAGACCAACCCGGGCCTCATTTCATGCTTCGTTTGAGAGAATATTATTGAATTACAGCAAGGAGCGCAACATACACTGGCTTTGCGGCCTCAAAGAGAAATGACTACCCACCAGTAGCAGTAATCGTTAAGTAAACAAGCATACTTATGGAGTTATAACATCACCGTTAAGCAAAGTGTATAATTTCTTATAAAGCTTAACAAGGCAAATAAAGAATACTCTCTTTAGCTTCTACCCTGCATTATGAGGATTTTTTTTTTTTCTTTAATCCTACCTTTGTAATCTTTATGATGAAATTCTTGGAATAAGGCACTTCCTCTGCCAGCTGTAACCCAGCACCTCCACTGGCAAAATAACTGGGACTATTGATTGGGTCATCTATTACCCACAATCCTCCATATGCTGAGTGTAACACCTCTCTTTGTCCATTAACAGCCTTCTGAAGTTTCATTCATTCATTTACTTCTGGCAGCCGACCAATTGTGGGCATTGTTTGCAAGATGTATGGGGCATCTGTTGACATGGTCGTTAGTTACCATTTTGCCTGAGAGGAATGAGCTACTGCACTATATCACTTGGCATTCCGGCGCATTAATGGTTGTGTGTGTAAGGCAATCTATCAAACTCAGGTGAACGGGCTGATGAATTTCTCGCAGAATGAGTGGCGGATGATGGTAGCAGGCAAGACTCGGTACAGTCACGGCGAAGCTTTTGTGCTCTGTTGTGCTCTGTTGTTTGGTCCTCTTTTTTTTGAGAGCCATTGCGTTCTTTTTATTTAAAGAAAAAGTTTTAAAAATGTGTGAAGAAAATGCGGTAAAACGGTTAATATTTTTAAAAAGTTTGCTAATTATTAATACTGAGATATGTTACTTTTATGTTATTAGTTTGTGTAATAAAATATTATTTTTATGCCAAAGCTCAGTGTCCCCTGATGTGGTTTCTATGCCAATATGACAGTTTTTGTGTTTTGTTTTGTTTTTTTCCAAATCCAAATCACAATTTTTTTCCTAAATCCAACCAAACAACTCGTGGAAACAAAAGTTGAAAACAACACAAACCATGGTGTCCTTCTGCCTACTTATATATGTGCTTTAAAACAAGTGGTTTGAACTCCACCATATCACCCAATGCTCTCCTTTTCTTTTCTCTTTTTCCTCACACACAGTCAGTCAAAGCAGATGGCTGCCCTTCTAACCTTGTTTCTCCTCGAGGTTTCTCCCACTTAAAAGGGAGTTTTTCCTTCCCACTGTCGCAAATTGCCTTCTCATAGGGGGGTTGTCTGATTGTTGGGTTTTTAGCTCTTATACTGTGGGGTCTTTACTGGACAGGATAAAGCATTTTGCGGTGACATTATAAAAATTCAGTTGAACTGAATTAAACATTCATTTCTTTTCAAAAATTTGGAAAACCATTGCATTCCCTGTAAATTCAGTTTCAAAACTGACTGACATTCCGACTCTGTTTGTGTTTCTCCAGGTTATTAACCAGAATGCCCTCCGAGGACCGGCACCTATCCTCGAGCTGTGGTTCTTATGTCAAAACTGAGCCTTCCAGTCCTTCCTCCTCGCTCATAGACACTGGCAGTCACCACAGCCCCAGTGGCAACTCTGACGCCAGCGGCGGCTACGTTAACGTTGGCAGTGGACGGTCACACACCCTGGACTCCCCCCCAATGTTCAACCCAGGCATGCTGGGAGGCGGCAGCGCCTGCTTACGCCGCTACGAGGAGTGCTCCGGCGGCATGGCCGATGACTCGCCAATCAAGTGCGAGTACATGCTCAATGGAATTCCCAAGAGGGTGTGCCTGGTGTGTGGCGACACTGCCTCGGGGTACCACTACGGAGTGGCCTCCTGTGAGGCCTGCAAAGCCTTTTTCAAAAGAACGATACAAGGTATTTTCCCCCTTTCCCACTTTTCCTTTCACATTTCACTGACTCACCTGAGCTGTCAGTAAAACTGTCTTTTAGGTAATGGGTTCTTTGTATTTTTGTTACAACTGGAGACAAGTAAAAGCACAACCGCAGCAATAGAAAATATGAGTAAAAATGTCTGCTTTTTGGATTAACTATAACTTGTGAATACTTAGAAAAATGCTCTGTGGTGCTCCCATTTACTGCTTAGACCATGCACTGCATTTTTGCATTTTTTGTTTGTAGCTGTTTAAGTACTGGTTTATTTTAACTACATTAGACACAATAATATTCATTCACAACACCACAGCTAACCAGATAAATCAGAGGATGTGGAGAACTGATCGATAGAAGAGAAATGAAGAACCCACACACGTTAAAAATTTTACAGTTTTCATTTTATTTTTTATTGGTTTTTTTCTGTGGATTATCAGATCAATCGATATTGACGGCCTCTGTTTTTTGGATTTTCAAAATAAGTAGCAAAAAAGAAAACCACTTGTCGATAGGTGTTACCAACTCACAGACATCAAAACAGCGACAGGTGAACAGCGCCAGATAAAAATGTTACATTGTTATCTTTTTTTCCCTTAAAGTGGCCATAAAAAAACAATGATTCCTGACTTTCCACCAGTACTTTTAAGCAAGGTGTATTTTCACTCTTGTCACAATAGAGAAGTGCTACTTTTTAATGATTTTAAATACTTTACGTTCACTTGAATACGTGGTCGTGCGTGTCACAGGTTCCTCAGTGCTTTCATGGGGCTAATACGATGTGGTGTCTACCGCAGGCATTAGGCCCAGACCGCAAATCTGCTCTAGTTTGTGATTTTTGATGTCTTTGCATGCGAATCATACATCTGGCACCGAATCTGCCATGTGTGGGATCCGTTCCAGAGTAATCTTTTGGACAGAGATAATGCGCCACTTTTTTTTTTTGATTTGATTTGCAGCATTTGTGTCTGGATACATGGAGTCAGAGTGAGGGCACATTAAGTCAGGCAAATTTGAAAAGTATTCTGCCTAAATCCCTCTCAATTACTGAAGCACGAAGAAACAGAAGAAGCATCTTTCGGCACTGTTTTTTCCTTTTATTTTATTGGCTTTTGTTAAAATCCAAAACAGCGCATTACTGTCAGAATAAAGATGGAAAACGTGGGACTGATGTGAGAGCTGGTTACCTCACTTGGTCTTAAGAGTGAAACTCTTCGGCACTCTCTCTAATTACATCACATGTTTACAAAATTCTGACTTTTTCTAATAACTCTTAATGTGATGATGACAAATATACCAAGCCTCATCCTGATATATATAATTTTTCTTTTTCTTTGGCAGCGAGGTTTTTTTTTCTAAAATTTTCTAAAATATCCTATTTCTCATTATTAATTATCAGACATTTCTAAAAGAAAAACACACACAAAAAATAGAGACAGCAAAGACATATTTCCCAAAACTTATTATTTATTTACATTTTTTGGCTGCCCATTTTTAGGAAGGCCTTTCCTGGCTTAATTAGCCTATATGAAAATGGCTGGATTGTTTTATCTTAGGAGAATTTTCACTTTTCATGTACAAGAGGCTAAAGCATCTTTGGATCGGGAGCATCAGAAAATGTAGGAAACCCCTACTTTCTTTCAAGTCATCAGCACAATATCTGTTGTTCAGTCCGCATGCTACACTTTGTTGGGTTTTACTGAATGTTTTTGGCCTTCTGTCCAAATCCTGCATGCCTGTTTATGATCAATCATTGGTAGTTAAAAGGCTGCTCGTGCCCCAGTAATGCTGATGTGTGACTTTGCATTGTCTTGCCGAGACCTCTCTCTCTCCTTCTCATCTTCTTCCTCGTCACTGTAGTCTTCTTCTTCTTCTTCTTTTCACTCTCCTTCTTGGAGGACAGGCCTGTAATGAGCTTAATCTGTCCGTCATTCGTCCTGAGCCACGGGAGTTTCAGTCAATAACAATCAGTGTTGGGTGACTGTAATTAAGAACCAGGCATTTCATTGGGAGAAAGTCAAGAAAGGAGGGTGGGAGGTGTGGATCCGTTCCTTTTGCCCCCAGGCCCCTCAAGCCCTCACCCAAGGGGAAGGAGATGGGGTCCAATTAGAAGCAGAGGCACGTGTTGTGGTGGCAATAACAGAGGAAGGGAACAGCGAGACAGAGACGCTGAAGAGTCCTCTAAATAAAGGCGGTGGGACGAGGGATGGGGTAGGTGGTCATTCACAGAGAGGAGAAGCTGCTTTAATGGAATGGTAATCAGGAAGGGGGTCCCGGCCTCGGTAAAGGAGGAGGACAGGAAGAGGTCCAACTTGAGTGGAGATGCACGTGGATAATAGCATAGCATAATAATATATCAAAATTTAGAGGGAAAATAAGAGAGGTTAAGGAAGGTTATTAGAGTGGTTGAAATGTCCTTTGAGAAATAAAGGTGGACACAAGACCTGATTAACTAAGAGGGTTGCCGACAGTGAGCTTTTAGAGGTAGGCAATTTAAGTCTATTGTGGACCCTCGTCTCACCCACCCACACCCAACAAAAAAACACACACATGCAGGTCATATTTGACCTATCCTGTTATTTTTGGATTACTGTTTGATTTTGAAGGAAGAAAATTTGATATCCAAGCAAGTTCATCAACCTCAGAAGGTCATGAAATATTGCATGTATGTAGTACAGAGAATAAGTTCAACATTTCAGGCATGCAGCAAACTGTAATGTTGTCTGCTTGTTAAGGCAAAGCTCAGAATCACTGCCTTCAGTTAGTGAAAAATAACATATTGCTCGGTGCTCTACAACAATAGAACAAACAGCAGACGTCAAGGAGGCAGCTGAAGAAAGATGAAAAAAATGAAAACTATTGTGTTTCATTTTGTAAAACCGGAATTTTATACTCACAGATTTATTAATGCCTTTCAACATATCACATCATTTTCATCATTTTGTGCTTGTGCAAAATGTGGTTATGTGATTTAACGTGAATTAGATTTTCTTTATGTATACAACATGCATCATATATAACATGTGTGTATATACATATATATATATATATATATATATATATATATATATATACACATTTATTCTTAATTGTCTCTAGTGTGAATTGTGGGACATTACTGTGCATTAAAAAGTATTAAGTGTACTCATTAGATTATGTAATTTTTACCATAAGAATTTACCCTCTAGTATTCGCACTGAGAATAAAACTAAAGTACTATATATTAATACTGCAAATATTATAACGCTCTTGCTGCATGCAGTTAGTTTGCAGTGTAGTATGCAGTAAGGTACATGGCGTGCATCTCTACATACGAGCGCTGCAGTGTACTTTATTTCCCCTCTGCTAATGCCTCTCAGTTTAACAGACTTTACCTACCCCGAATCCAGCAGCAGCCTCTGCCAACATGCTGGCGTGGTGCCCTCGGCCCCTAACTGTGCGTGTGACCCTGCTGGCACTTTCGATGCCAGGGATCCTGACAAATGTTGGCACCTTCTCCTTGACCAACAGGGGGTTGTGTGTGTGTGTGTGTGTGTGTGTGTGTGTGTGTGTGTGTGTGTGTGTGTGTGCTCCTCTGGCAGACCTGCAACAGACAACACCTGGTTTGCTGTTTTTAGGTACCATTAATACATCTCTGGACTTACGGGACATTGTTCAAACAGTCAATCATGGGGTTACGGATACTTGGGAAAGAGGATTTGTCACTGGATTCTTGGTGTCGTGTCAACTTTTGAAGTGTGTGCGTAATGATTTGGGGAAAAAATAAATAAAAAAAACTCTTAACCGGAATCAGGTGAGAAAGACGGGCAGCGGTTAAATTCCAGCAGATTCAATATGTCTGCATTTTCTGGCTGTTTTTGGATCTGAGTGATTAAATTGCATAGGAAATATTTCCATAGTGAGCCAACAACCGTCAAGACGACTTGAATAATACATCGAGCTTTGCTACATGATATCGCAGTCTTAGATTGTCCAGTCTAGCAGCAGCTCCTGGTCTTTGCTGGAGAACATTATGCAGAGTGCTCAGCTGTGCGTCCGTCTCTTAGCCCCGTGCTGTTGAGGGAGGGCAGTTTTCCCATCATCCTTTAGGTGAAGAAGGATGGGCTGGAAAGGGTCGTGGTGAGCGTTGCAGAGAGGACGCTCTGCATTAATGAAGCTAATTTATCTGTGAATCAAAATTTGAGTGTGACTGCGGGGCGGGTAGGTGCTTTTTACATGCCCCATCAAAATGCCACTAAACCCTCCTCTCCTTCAGGAGTGTCACACGGGGTCACCTTGGGACAGGTGTGTGTGTGTGTTCACAGGCACACATGTGCACACACGTGTTGTGTATTTTGCAGTGTTCTCACTCCGCGCCTGGTGTGATTTGATCTTCCTGCCAGCGCAATAATTCCAAAACAAATTATTCCTAATTGCTGATGTATATCTTTTAAGCACACAGAATAATGGAGTCCTTTTTTTCCAATCCTTTTCCAGGGAATATCGAGTACAGCTGTCCGGCTACCAATGAGTGTGAGATCACCAAAAGGAGACGAAAGTCTTGCCAGGCCTGCCGCTTTATGAAATGTCTTAAAGTTGGCATGCTAAAAGAGGGTGAGTACTGGTTTTTCACACAAGCTCACACAACATATATATATGTGAGTGTGTGTTTGCTTTATCCTTTTATTTTTACTCTGCCCCTTGTGCAAAGCTGCATTATTTGGGGTCTCTGTTCAGTGCTGCTCCTCAGCACTATGAAAAAATCTAAGTACTGTTGTATCCATGGTTGTATATCACATAGGAAGCAGCGTGAAGCAGTTGAGTTCACAGTTCGCAGAGTGACGAGGGCTGCGGTGGATGAATGCTTTAAAGACTTTTGTCTGGAGTCTGTGTCCCTTATAAAACCACACACATGTAATTTTTAGACTTAATTTCAGTCACACTGTGGCTAAGCTTGGGTAACAAAACTAGCTCTTTATGTGCAGGAAAAGGTTATAGTTGAGGTGTTAGAACGCCTTTCTGGCAGTGAGTGCTTGGGTTCAAGTAACACTTTTGGCTACGGACACCCCGGTGCTTGTCTCTGTGATGCCGTATATGCCATGCTATATACTCCCTGGTGTAAATAGCCACATTAACTTTTCCACCCACTGGTGCAAATAGCATTGTTGGCTATTGACACCTTGGTGCTAATAGCATCTGTCTAGATTAATTAACTGTCACATCAAAATCCTAAAGATCATATGCTTCTTAGGCAGCTTTCTCTGTTTATTAGTATATAAACTTTAGACTCTCCTCTATGGCACCAAATTGTCTTGTGATTCTATATTTTAAAATATATGAGATGGTGTAAAGATTTTATGATCAAGCTGAAATCAGGAGGTTTGCCTATATGTTAGAGTAAGCTGTCTGTTTTTCAATGGTTGTGGATCTGTGATGGTCACTCCGGTCTAGAGGATGGTCAGTGATATTAAAGCCAGCTGTGGCCTCAGGGAGACACCGGTGACATCACCCACAAGCCTTACTTACTTCTCCTCACACTGCCGAGCCTCTGAGTGTTTAACTCAGCCGGGTGGAAAAAGCTGCTGAGCTGGATATTCTTACCAAGACCGACTGAGATGTGTAACAGTACTCTTAAAAAGCACAGGCTGTTCCCCCAAGACTTCCCTCTCCCCTGGGCTCTGGGTGTCTCTCTCTCCATCTCCCACTCTGTCTGTCTGTCTGTCTCCCTTCCCCTCTCTTGCCTGCCGTATTGATCCACTAAATGCTTTCCGAATATCCCACCTCACTTCCTGCACGTGTTGTTTTTCCTCCAGTGTGAGTCCTCTGGGAGTACAGAGGGAAAATCTAGCCGATAGATTTTCTTTTTTTCTTTTTTCTTTCCACGGGAAGAGCATTTTTTTTATCTTTTCAGTTTGCAGAGCGAGAAGAACTATCCTACACCAATGCAAAGTCTATGAAAAGTCTAAATCATGCTATTTATACGCAGAGGGCTTGTGCTGAGCTTGGACTTCAGTGAACATTTCTGGACAGATGTCCATGAGAAAAAACAAAATCTCAAATTGCTGAAATACAGCCTATTTTAATTACATTTCTTTGTCTTATACTGAAACAAAGAATAATTTTTGAGCAACTGTGGTACGAACGCTGTATAGGACAATAAATGCACACTGACAGTAACAGTAAATTAATTGAATAATGTGCTGAAATAAGGCAGAAGTGTAGGCTTTCCATAGGTGTTGATGGCATAAAAGATATAAGAAAATAAAGATTTAGAGAAAAAGAAGCAAAGGAATTTTTAAAATATTTCATTCACACATTAGGATTTCTTTATTTCTACCAACATTAAGATTAAGTGTAATTGATTAGAGGAATGACCGCATCGTACATTTTATTAGGACGTAATATGTGCTCTGATAGCATTAATGTGTGTGTATGTGTTTCATAGTCCACACTGAATCCTAAATTAAAGAAACATACGATTTATAAATTTATTCATAAGCTCCACATAGAGAAAAACAACTGTTTCCTAAAAATAAAACCATGGCCATATAGTTTTGTACACATCTGGTAATAGCAGCCTGCACAAGTTGACTGCAATTTGTCCCAGTAACACAAGACTGCGTGTCTCTCTTTTAGTTCACTTTCACTGACCCAGCTTCACTGTGACGTAGCTGCGTTTGTTCCTCTCAGACAGAGGGGCCGTCCGTTCTGTTTGGCATAACGCTACTATTTATACATGCAGCCATTTTTTATGTCTTAATCCTGGCCAAAATATCTCACACTGAGCCTTTGACTCTTGGCCAGAAGAAAAAAAAAAAATAGCAACACATTTGCTTCAGAAATAAAGCTGAAACTATTAGTGCATGCTTAAAGGAAAAACTGTGGGGTATTGTCAGCGGAGAGCCAGGCTAAGCCGGCCAGTGTGTGTGCGAGGCGCAGCGTCACAGCCACCGCAATATGTGGCACAGTAGGCGATTTTCTAAAAGTGATGGTGTTCAATTAAGAGTAAAAAGGACACTTAATCATGGCATACTGCAGTGGCGTGGACTCTTACAGATTTAAGGGGGACTTTGATCAGTGAACCAGTAGGGGGGAGGGGACAGCGGCTAGCCTCACTTTATGCTATGAGATCACCCTGCAACAAGTGACCAAGGGCTGGTCACCGACAAGGAACAATTACATTGTGTAATTTCTTAAAATGTTAACTTAAATGGTGTTTAACACTCTATTATCCTGCAAGGTTAGTTATATCATCAACAGGTTCAAACACGGAGGACTAATAACAGAAGGCACAAATGCAGACTCTGAACTGCAAGCAGCAGAGTGACATTGTGGGTAAAATCTAGGAAACACTAGCAAGGATTATTTCATAGATTCAATTCAGTTCTATTCTATTTTATTTACATAGCACCAAATCACAACAACTGTCACCTCAAGACGCTTTACCGTAAAATAAAGATCCTACAATAATACAGATAAAATCCCAACAATCAGACGTCTCCCTATGAGCAAGCAGTCGGTGACAGGGAGGAAAAACTCCCTTTCAATGGTTAGAAACCTGCGGACTCCGCTGCAACTGGTTTGAGTTAAGGGGAGGGAGACAGGACAAAAGATACACTGTGGAAGAAAGCCAGAGATTAATAATAACTAATGCAGCGTGGAATGAATCCAGAGGACTTAAAGACAACAGCACATTCCACAAACAGGAGATGGATACACTGAAAAGAATAAGGAAGCGTAGTGTTAAAGTATTCGCTTAATAAAGAAGGTTTCTATTATCCTCACAATTATCCAGACTCAGATTTGAAACGCAAATCTTTTAAACCAACAAAGACGAATGTTTGAGCGTCTACTGAAGGGATATTTTGAAGACACCCACAATTGTAGTGATGCCTCCACAGTCCAGACCTAAATACAATAATTACAGAGAAACCAGAAACCAGTTAACTTGTGTTTTATATCCATATCCAAGCCAGACCTAATCAGTTTGGCCCAAATATGTTTTGTGAGATCGCAGTAAACCTTGATCTTTGACATAAAAAAATAGCTGACTGACTCTCTGATGTGGATGAACTGAAAGCTTTTCCAGCTTAAAAACAGATTTTTTTAGGTGTAAACTCATGATTGTGGTGTCCAAACAGAAAAATGGTTTTATGTTGAAGGTTTACACATTTGAGCAAATTTCATTTTTCGTAGCAATCCTTGTCAATATTAAGCAGGCTTGTGTTTTTTTTACTTCTTTCCTTTGAAATGAAACCATTTTAACTTTTTAATTAATAAAATGTTTCCAGATACGTTTCTATTTTAACTATTATAATCTTCAGCTATTAACAGGTAAACATTGATAAATACATAAACTGGATATTGTAAGTTTCATAAGTTATTCATTTGTTCCCATTGCAAATTTCCCTCACGTTGGCAGTGGCTTCCTAAAAAACGCCTCCCTCGGGGTGCTGTGAGAGTTATATATTGTGATGAGTTGCTCTAGAAGTTTCCAATATTTCTCTTCCTCGTGCCAGTCGTGCCATCCTGACTTTTAAAGGGTAGCTGCCAGGGATTTTGAGCCCCATTAGTGGGTGGGGAAAACCCTTCTGCTGTGCGCCACCTGCCACTAATCAGCTGACTTTACTTCTTCGAACTTGGTTTGGTGGCTTCAGGTGTGATAGGGGTCTAAATAAATCAGGTATTCTAGCTGTGGCCAGTGCCAACATAATGCAAAGGGAATTTATGGATTATGCTTAAGGGTATGTTGAGCTAAGCTGTCTGTTTAAGATGTAACAGATTATTATTTTTCCAAGAAAATCGAATAAATAATATAGATGACAGGCCTCTCTCCTGGTTCGGCTTTACTGCTTTGTCAAAGCAGAGCACCTGGATGAGCCGGGTGGACGGCAGCGAAGGGCAGCTGTTCGAGGAAGCCTCATTCACTGACCCCTCAAATGTACAGCTGAGACTGATGAAAGGTCACAGGTCAGTGGAAAAACTTTCACGTAATTACAACTCACGGAAGGTATGGTGTCAGTCACAACTGCCAGGAGTCAGTGCCCCCAGCTAATAGCGGCGCTAATATCCCGTAGCATTACTGTACGGTGTTAAATGATGCAAGAATCTACCGCGTGTGCATTTTTCAATTTCCGCTTTGAGTCACATCCTGCTGAAGAAGAGAGATGGATTCTTTTTTTCTTTTTGTGCCAGTAAGCATGGGTATCTATGTTGGTCCTTGAACAGGTGTCCGATCATCATGTTAACAAATTATCGTGTTCAAAAACCATGTCCCACTGGAACAGAAGCATATCGCCTTATACCCACTGAGTGTCTGTCCTGGAAGAAGCAGGTCTGAGCATAAAAGGCGCTTACAGTTTGGTCTTTTAGTCACTACTGGTGGGTTCTAGTTCAGTGATGTTAGCTCGGTGTTTCTGTGGTTTATTCTTTGCATGCTGGGATTTTCTGACATCGCTGTAATGTGGTGGATGAACACAAGCTGCCAGACTATTTTGGCAACCTACACCGCTGTCTCGCCCTCTCCTAACCACAGATAGGGATCAGCAGTCTTTCCTGAGCGAACGTGGCTACCAGGGTAATGTTACAGCCTTATTTTCCTCCGGTCACATACACAAAAGATTAGTAAAGCCATATCCAATATCACAGACTGTCAGGTCCCTTCCAAATCAATAAGCTTAAATCAGAAACCAATCTATATGCTAAGATTACATCACCATAATAAAGATATACCCAAAGTCTATACTCTGTGGGCGTCTTCAGAACCAGAATTTTTAGCATGTGTTGGTCTGCACCATTCGAAGTACTTAAACTATAAGTGAGAAGGACCCCTCCCTTCTTGCCACTTGTTTTTTCTTGTACCGTAAACTTGTCTATCTAACAGCACATGTGTGGGGGCTTGTTTGCTTTTTAGGGTGTCAGAGTAGCTGGCAGAATGCAGCTGAAAGTCAGCGCCCACCCAGAGGCTCTGCACTGGCCTGTCCTCACTGTCTGGCAGGTGATAGATCAGACACGGAGGCTAACACGTGTTCCTCCGAAGAAAAGGATTTAGCGAAGCGCTGACCTCATAACAACCCTTCTATACATGTACTCGCTTCCCGACACACATGTTAAAATGTATATCACCCCTGACAAGGGGCTCAGAATCGCTCCTTGAGGTCCCATGCTTGTCACTGACACCGTTCTAGCTTTTTAAAAACATTTTATTTTGTCCACTACACCAGCTTCAACTTCATGAATGATCTCGGCCCTTCTCGAGCTCTGCAGATGTTTTTTATTAGAGCTGCATCTGTGGTTAGGGCGGCACTGCGAGACAAAATAATAGCCCTTTGTGGACACGCTGGCTCAGATTTATCTAAGTGTAAAACATGATAAAGAGTGATACAAGTGCCATGGCAGTTACGGTTAAGCAGTGCCAGCATTGCCAGGCCACCGGGAGGGGGTTGCAGCAGATGGTGCGCCATGTTAATACCCAACCCAATCCAGTTCCCTTCAACTTTTTGTGTCGTCTTTTCTTCGCCTTTCCCTTCTTATTTTCAGCCCACCCAGACTTAAGAAAAAAACCCGATGACAGCCTTTACTGTAGCTCTTTCTGACTTTCCAGATCAGATGTTGAGAGGCAGCCCTGGAAGGGCAGAGCGGCTGCGCTTTGCAAAGGGTGAGCAGGCTGCGTCGGAGGGGGCTGCACGCCGCATCCCTCTGATTTTTCCCAGCTAAAATAGGGAGCTCCTAATCTCCCTTTGGCAGCGTTAGCCAGCCAGTCAATTCTGACACATTCTCTCGAAAGAAGCGCCTCTGACAGGTGAAAGGCTGAAAATAGTTGAGAGTGAGAAGCTTAAACACGCATGTACACACGAGCACATGTTCACATAGTAACACACAGTCTCGATATGAGACACATGCACCTTTCAGTGATGACAGCTGCTCTGTAGAGCATCTTTTTGTACCAGAAGAATGAATCTCATTTATATCATGAATGTTTTTTTTGGACACTTTTTTTTGTTTTTGCTCAACCTTCTGTCTTCCTTTGTGTATTTTTGTTTTTCTGGCTTCAGTTTTACATTGAAGACACTGCTGATGTGGGTGTTTTTCAGCATATAGACCGATGTTTCTGACCACATTGCGAAGAATGTGGATTTAGACAATTTGGGTGGGGGCTTTAGGCCGAAAATTTAATCACATACTTAACTCAGATTTCATTTTGATGTTTGTGTTTTAAGGTGGGCTTTAAAAATGTTATTATGTATTCTTAAGGGCCGTTTTTTTGTCATTTTTTTCATTGTGGGCATAAAATGAATATTTTGGCAGCTGCTATGGTGAAATAGATATCTGTCGATTTAATGTGCAAATAATAAACGCATAGCAAAATAATCCGCAGGACACACCCGGCGCACCCGCGGCCAGCGCATGAAGCGAAACACTGTCACTTTAATAAGAAATTTGCCTTAACGTTTTAACAAGTCAATAAATGTTGTGTATGTGAAAGCAAAACAGATCAGGTGGCTGTAAAGATTGCTCCAATGTAAATATGCCTCATCGTCTTGCCACACACATGTGCACGCACACAAACACACTCACATAGCAAGAATAGACTTTCAGCCAAGTATCTCAGCCCGTCTTTCTCGCAGTCAGCACAAAGTTATGAGCGTGCTGTAGTATGTGAATTCATATTATCCAGCACACACATTTCTTTTACCCCATAACCTCACCCATGCATCCATACTTTGCCTGTCACACTTTATGAAAGGCCAGCAACCATAAAAAAGGATCTGGATGCCTTTAAGATGATCTGTGGACCCGCCTGGCCCCCGCCGCCCCCAACCCATGTCAGAGGCTCTCGTCTGGACCCGCATTGTCTTGAAGCGCGGAGGCCGATGTGGTTTTGGGCCTGAGGTTAGGAATGCGGTGCTGACGATGACACACACTGCCCCCCTCGCACCCTCTCCGGCCCTCTTCCAGGGGCCTCATTCAGCTGTCTTGTTGTGGTCATATTCTCAGTACTGTTCCATATCACATGGGGAGGAGATAATCCCGCACTGGTGAGATCAGGTGGTCATTGGGACAGGCAGGGCCGACAGAGAGAGGATGTACAAATTGAGAAAGAAGAAACCATCAGAAAACAGATATATTCATCCAAGCACAGCAGATTGTTCTGTTTGATTTTCCAACCCTCCCACTCTTCAGCCTTATCTAACCCTTGTTTTTTTCCCTTGTCGTTGTCCCTGCCCTCCTGCCTCGGGTCTCTGCTGTTTGGAGCGCCGCTAAGCTGTAAACTGAAACTGGTTAGCGCTGAGCTCTTAATTCTTGTCAGCGTCTATTAATTATGGGCCAGTTGGATGTTCGAGTTCAAACAGCCCCCGCGGATCTTGGAATTCTAACTCTGGCTGTTTGGTCACTTGTCGCTTGTTGTAGCTACATGACCTAGCAGCCCACGGCAGGGAAACTGGTGTGTGTGTGTGTCAGTGTGTGTGTGTCTTGATAATGTTAGGGGCAAAAGCAGCAACAATTCACTGTCAGTTAGCCTTACAAGAACATGCTGCATGAATTCGGTTTTGGTACCTTCTTAATATATTTATGCATTAAACAAGCTTATTATTGTGAAAGGCTTAACTAACTGCATAACCCTTTATTAGGCCTCTGTGTACCATTAAATAGAGAGAGAGAGGCTCCTGAACTGATTTAATATCTGGAGTACATGCACACTGTTTCCTGAAGCCCAATTTATCATTTTAAATTTAACTTAACCAAGAGTAATGCTAAAAACAACCACTAAAGCTCCATCTATCGCAAACCCAGCTCCTGCCTGCCTAACTGACTAATTAAAACCGCATCCACATGTGTTCAAAGAACAAGAAGTCTATTTGCAAGCCTTATTGATTACTTTAAGGCGTACAAATGGAAAGCTGTGTTAGGAGAGGGGCTCTCGATTTAGCTTCAATCTGCCAGGCATAAAATGATCTCACTGTGTTTGCTGGGAAGAATGAGCTCCCTCTGGGCACGGTGGGTAATTAGGTTAGTGGATAGTCGGTGTCAGGAAATTGAAAGACCATCCTAATCGGATTCTTTTGTTTCCAGGGGAATCAAAGGAATTTATATGAGTCACTGGGAAATCTCACACGACTTAATTCCACTTGACCATGTAAAATCTGTTTGCTCTCCCTCAGTGCTCAAACAACTTTTAATGCAAACGTATCAATTCAGGAGACAAGGTGCATCCAGCCCGCATCCTCTGTGATGGCTTTGAAGATAATCCTGCATGTGAATGCTTAAACTTCCACTCAGAAGTCCTGCTTGATGGTTGAAAGGTTAAAAATAAAGGAATGTAACTGTTTATGTAGATAAATGACAGAAAAATGCTGTTATCCTAATTTTTGTACTGTATATTATATGAAGAATGGTTATATAGTATTTGTCATATACAGGGTAGAAAATTAAAAACCCTGAAATGCTCGTGAGAGTCTGATGACACAGCAAAATAGGTCAAGTTTCCCCCCCAATAAATAGGCTACAGTTTTATAATAAGCTGTAGCAAATACGATGCCATAAAATAGGTCGTTATAACTGAATGTAACTTTCAAAAATTAAGCATATAAAAAGAAAGTGAGAAAGTCAGCAGCAACGCCTACTTCCAAACATAACAAGTGAAAAGTTCCCTTTTATTTTATTTTGCTACGTAATCATTACGTTTTGTGGATTCGTCAGAGTGGCTTTGGTTTATCTTATGCATACGTGATATTTTTAATTATTTTTCTTTGCAGGTGTGCGTCTGGATCGAGTGAGAGGGGGGCGTCAGAAGTACAAGCGGCGGTTGGATGCCGAAAACGGCGCCTACCTCGGCCTCACCCTCCCCCCTCCAGCCAAAAAACCACGTGAGTTGCTTTTTTGTTGCTTTTTTCTTTTTTTCATTTAAAATCTCACTCAGTAACAATGTGTGTATTACCTGAGCATTACAAAAAGCATTAACTTTATTAGTTAATATGATGGGACATAAAGCTGTGAAATGAATCCCCTTGAGGAATATGGCGAGAGCATTGTTATCTACATCCAAAGATGAGATTGATGTGGCACAATATGATCATATTTTAGGCAAACACTGTTGCCTAAAACTGTCGCACACCACAGTACATTTATATTCCTTCACGCCCTCCGTCCTTCTCTCTATCTCTCTCTCTGTCTCTTCCCCCTCTTAGTGACAAAGATCGTCTCTCATTTGCTGGTGGTGGAGCCAGAGAAGATCTATGCCATGCCTGACCCCACCATGCCGGACGGAGACATCAAGGCTCTGACAACGCTTTGTGACTTGGCTGACCGCGAGCTGGTGGTCATCATTGGCTGGGCCAAACATATCCCAGGTAGAAACATGTGACTGCTCTTGACTGAACCTGTCATCAGGGCTCTGGCTTTCCAAACACTTGTCTTAATGTGAAATTTCAGACATAGGTGCTTTTTATACAGGCCATCTATTAAGTTGCTAAAAAAAAAAAAAAAAAGGTTCACGTGTGGTCTTGTGCAGTTAGTAAAGCGGAGGAGAAACTGCTCCCATTTGCTCTTTGATTTGCTCAAATGTTACAGTGTGAGATTACTGGAGTACTTCACCGACTGCTGTACATAACCCGCCACCCCCTCCCGTTCATACGCATGCACACACACAGGATAATTAACATCTGCTACTCATCTGCACCTAAGGGAGAAGCTAGTCCCATATTCTAAAATCTAATCAATAAAGAGCAGCTGAAACCTTTGATTTGACTGGGGTGGGGTGGAGTGGGGTGGGAGAGTCTGTGGGGGGGACCCGCCCCTATGTCAATGTATTCCATTTCAATCCCAGACTTAAAGAAAGCAATCCTCTTACTTACTTAAGGAGACTACACAGGGCCTGTGGTGAAATTGATTTATTTAGGGAAATACTGATGGATTTCCCTTCTCCTTGTTGATGAATTCTTAAATAAGACTTGCTATGCAAATGTTCTTAGATCTTCCGTTCTTCTCATCTTTATCGGCTGAAGGAGACACTTTGGACCTCCGCGTGTTCATAAGGAGCACTGGCTGGTTTCAAAGTATATGCAAGCCATTGATCTGGTTAAATAAAGCATGTAAAAGACACACGTGTTGTCAATTCAATTATTATTCAATTAAAGCTAGTAATATTCTTCACTGATGCATTTCTTAAAGGGGTTCCTAATTGATTAAAATAAATGGCAGCAGTCAGGACACAAATTTTATCTTCAGTTGTCTTTTGTTGTGCATTTATTTCAAGGTGATAACAAAAAAAAGCAAATCCTTACGTCAGAGTAAGGAACGAAAAAAGGTCTCATGCTTGCTTAAACACAATTAATTAGTCGTAAAAACAAAAATGAATTTATTCAGAGTAAATAAAAAATGATTTTTTGCCAAAACAATGGAGTTTTTTTCTCTCTGTCTCCTTTTGGGCTGGCACAGTGCTGTCCTATTTGTCCCATTTACTGACTCATCGTCCACACTTAAAGCAAGACTATGAATCGTTTGCTGAGCAGTGGCCCAGAGTAGTTATAGGACGATGGCAAATACGGTTATGGGAAAAAGAAAGTACATCCTCTTTTAATTTTGTGGCTTTACATATCAGGACATAATAAAAATTATCTGTTTAAAATTAAGTAAATAAAGCCTCAAAGGAAATGCACATGACATGTAACCTGTGTCATTATTTATTTGACAAAAACTAAAAGATGTAGAAGTGTGTAAACAAAGTACATCCTTACTGCTTCTGTAGGAAATAGAAAGATAAGTGGCAGCAAGCTGCTACTAATCAAGTTAATTAATTGATCATCAGCGAGGGTGAGCACCTCTGTGAAAACTGAGGTTTTGGCAGTTTGCTGGTCTGCGGTATTCAGATGTGTGTTAATGTAATGCCAAGCAGCAAAGATATCAGGAATGTATGGGCTCAAATTGTGGTCATAAATATTTTGTACTTGTAAATCAAATGCGTAGTTGTGAACTGAGTTTTGTAACCTTGTAAACCAAAATATCTGAAACTTTTATATGGAAAGCGCCACTCCAACAGCCAAACCCATCTGTTCTCTGATTGGATTGTTAAATTTGTGATTGAGATGACATTGACCAATCAGCTGAAAGGAAGAAAAAACGGGTCAAAATTCGTACTTGTATGTTGAAACTCACACACAGCCAGGAAACTTGAACGCAGAGCTTTACACATAGTTTTTTGTTTTGTATCTGTAAGCAGACCTTAACAAAAAAAAACTAACTTGTGTAAATATTTTTACAAACACAAATCTTTTTTACACACACAAACAAATTCTCATCTACGAATGCACAAACATAAAATTTTCAGATATTTTGGTTTACAAGGTTACAAAACTCAGTAGTACAAAATATTTATGACCACAATTTGAGCCCAATGTTCTTGCACATCAGTCTGGTAAGAGTTAAAGTTTGTTTTTTTTTAAATTGAACTCCAGTGAGAAAGCTTATTCACGGGTGGAAAAAGGATCAAGGTGTTGTAATGGCCCAGTCAAAGTCCAGACCTCAATCTCATTGAAATACAGGGGACCTTAAGAGAGCTTGACATAAACAAACCTCAATGGGCTAAATCAGTGGCGTAAAGAAGGTTACAATGATTTGATGTCATACAGAAAACAGTTACTTCAAGTTATTGTCACTAAAGCCGGTTCTACTAACAACTGAATCATGGGGCGTATTTATTTAGCATTTTGGCTTTGTTTAATAAATAATGACACTTATATGTCATTTTGTTGTTTGCCTTCAAAGTAAAAGTTGACGCTTTTGAAATGCATTGGCTGATGCAGGAAAATTTACTCTAATGGTAAATATTTTTTATTTCCGGTTTGCGTTGTACTTTTTTAAGTTTAACTAAAGCTCAGAGAGATGTCTGCAAGTATTTGCAGTACTTCCATGCAAACTACTGACAACCCTGGCAACTAACTAGGGACCTTACCTGACAACCTTATGACCTTTGTTTGCCAGATGGTCGTTGACAGGCTCGTGTGATTGAGGCCTTAGCAGTAAGAAAAGTTCAGGAATGGAGAATGACATTAGGAGACAACTCCTCCACATTATGTGTCAATTTGCTGTAGACCAGTGATTCTCAAATGTATGCTGTGTTCCACTAGTGGGGCACCTAGCCACTTCATCCACAGTCAGCCAAGTGGGCAACCATCTGAAAACAGCATCGATTGCATAGTGGAGTAACATGAAGGAAGTTACCTGTTGGGGAAAGCTTACATCATCTGTTTGGACTGTGGGCCAAAATGAGCTGAGCCCAAACCAGCCCTTTGAACTTTACATGAATGTTTAGGAAAAGAGAAGCCTTATTAAACGATTAGCCAATGGAGGGTTGCTGGGGTTTGAGACATGCTGTCTCACCACTCTCGAGTTTACATCGAGAAACAAGCGTTAACAGGAACAAAAGGAGCTTCCCTGACCCAAATGCACAGTTTTTGGGTTTTGTTTTTTGTTTTTTACTCCTGACCTCTTTTCCATCCAACATCTTGTGAACAAGGGAAAAAATCTAATTCAGGTGTATTTTTCATAAAAGAGCCAAATAGGGTAACTACAGTCAAATTCCTCAATTTAATGGAGCCCCATGGGGCCTGTAATGAATTTTACTGTAATGTTTTTCCACTGCCTTATTCTCATTACATTTTTTTTATATATATACATATATATATATAAATATAAATAAAAAAGTATTGATCTTGTATGGTGTGAGGATCTAAATCCAGATCTGTCAGAGTTATTAAAGGCAGCACGTGACACTCTGGAGACATTTTACCCGCGGCCACTGGGTCAAAGTGTCACCAAGTAACGATTAAGACAAAAGGGGTCCCTACAGTTTAACAGTCCACTCCCTCCATTACACTCATAGCCCACTGCGCAAATGGCCTTAACGATGAGGTAATAGGAGTCATTAGCGCAGATCGCTCCATTAATGTGAAAGTCCTTCAGCATCCACATGTGGAGAGCTGGGAAGAAACATGTAATACTCCTTAGGTATTGTGGTACACGTGTTCATTGTGAAGGCTTAAATATTTGTGTTTTACAGCTGGAAAGAAGTAATTTGATGAATTTTTAATCCTCACAGTTTAGTTTGGTTTAGGTTTTTTTGTGTGCAAAGGAGCCAATTAAAAATATTGAAGTTTTTAAAAAATAAAACAAAAACACACATTTTGGCTTCAAGAACATGATAGGAGACATGTTATTGTGGCCCTTGATTTGTAACCACACACACACAGACCACCTCACAAAGCGTAGACTACATTCAAGTCAAAAGCGTACAGCGCCCTCTATTCACTTTATCTAATGCTCGTTCTTTTTCCTTTCTTTTTCTCTGTTTCTGTCCTGCGCACCCTCTGCCATAATATCTTTCACACACACTCTCTGGCTTCCTTGTTCTCCTGTTCCCCTGGCTCTCCCTCTCCTACTCCTCCTGCTCATATAGGGCCCTCAAGTCTCATTATTACCTCTGTCTTTTTATTAGGCCCATTAGGGCTCTTAGGAGGCCTGTAATGATACTAAATGAATAGAGAGTGAACTGCTGTCTGTTTTAGACCTCGCTCTCAATGACAGCTTCAAGCTTCACTGCCAACCACTCAGTCTCCTCACTGTACTGAGCAGGGCCTCAGTTATCTTACACGCACCTGTATTTTTTTGTTGCATTACCAGAACCCTGCCAAACAGTTCTTTTTTTGGGGACCTGGGGACCTTTAAAGAAATAGGCATATTGCTGACTAACATGCTACATTGGCTAAATATGGGTTTTTACAGTGTTACAGTATTGTAATGTGTTTGGTGAAACGGCAACACCCCTCTCCACACACACACACACACACACACACACACACACACACACACACACACACACACACACACACACACAACAACAACAACAACAGCCTCCCCCTGCAGGTCAATGCATTACTACAAAAGCTGCCCCACAGTTTGCAGAGCACAACATGGTTTTAAAACAGTGAACAGTGTGATAGATGTAAAAGCAACAAAAATACTTCTGATTTTGATTTTAAAGTTAGCAAAAAACAGTCCCTATTTATTTTAATGCTCAAATAAATAGGGACATTTTGTTATATAACCTCCTGTCTCTTTCTTTATGGCTAAAAAATTTCATTTTGATTACATTTTGTCAGCGTAGTAAATCTTTTTGTAACTATTAGCATTAAAATGTATTTGATCACTAAAAAAAACAGCAGTTTACATAGTTGGATCAAAATTTTGCAGTGTTACAAACCTTACTATTCCCTGTAGCCATGCACTTGGCAATGGGAAGAAAAAGACTCCCTTTTAACAGGAAGAAACCTCAGACAGAACTAGGGGGACGGGGAGGGGCAGCCATCTGCCTCAGTCAGCTGTGGGGAGTGGCGAGAGAAGAGATGAGCGCAGAGCAATAACACACTATAAACACTGAGCAGGTTAGTTGGGCTCGTAACTACAGATCATAAATGTGTAGCTTGTGCAGAGAGGTGCAAAGAGAGAGTACAAAGCACAAGCTGGAGGAGAGAGAATTCAAATTTAATGGCATGCAGTAGTGGCAGATAAATGCTTTTTTCAGGGTCACTGAGATAGTTTAATTATCAAAAAGAAAATTGTCAAGCTTAGTTATAAAAGTAGAGAATGTGTCTCTTTCCAGTCCCTGTTGGTATACTTGCTGTGGCATTTTTGTAACAAGGAGTTCAGCCTGGAATTGAAAAATGTTTGGACTAGTTCTTCTAGTATCTGAGACAGGGTGTTCCTAATTTTGGCAATAATGCACAGAGTGAAGAGGTAAAAGACATACTTTGGTGAAAAATGGCCTCGTTAGCAAAACTTAGCTTAAAAGAGTTAGCAGTAACTTCTGAGTTTTAGGCATTTATGGGTATTTGAGTAGCCCTCTATTTACATGTATTCAGTCTTTTTTTTACAGTTTTTTTACAGCAACCCTCTATACTATAGATTAGATTAGATTCTATAGATTAGTGTCATAATTTTCCTTTTTGATAAAGCATTTGTTAGAGGTGGATCAGGTGACCCTATATCCTCCCATAGTTATGCTGTAGGCTGCTGTTTCTTCTTCACTCACATTTTTTCACTTACTATGTGTTTATACACCACTCTGCATCTAATTATTACTTATGCTTTGGAAAACAGCCAGAGATTAATAATATCTTTTGTCGTGTCTCCCTCCCCTCGCCCCCAAACAGTCATGACAGACGGCTGCCTCTCCCTGACCCTGGTTCTGTCGGAGGTTTCTTCTTGTTAAAAGGTTGTTTTTTTTCTTTCCCACTGTCGCCAAGAGCTTGCTCATAGCACTTTGTCTGATTGTTGGGTTTTTGATGAATTATTGTAGGGTCTTCCTACATAAAGCGCCTTGAGATGATGGTTTTTTTCCACTATATAAATAAAATTGAGTTGAAGTAAAGTGAACTGTAACCTCCAAAAATTAGGCTTCATTGAGCCCTATAAGTAGTAATTTGCACTCTTGCACTGACATTTTTTTATTCAAAGTGTCTTTTAGGCATTTTCCAATAGTCTAGATTTCTTTAAAATAATTTAAAGAAATCACTTTAAGTTTAAAATAATTTTACCTAAACCTAGTTTCGGGTGCTTCTTTGTTCACAAGGGTCACCACAGCTGATAGCTCCCCATGTTTTTTTTTCTGACGCAACCCTAAAGGGGATTTCTGTCTCAACTGGAATGGAACCAGCAACCTTTTGTTTGTGAAGCAAATGTCTAAGTCACTACACTATGAAGACGCATAGCGATAAAGCCTATAGGATGTAAAATTAAGGATTTTGATTTATTCAGCTAACAAGTAAAACATAAATACTCTAAAACCCTGTAGTTTAGCAGAACAGCGTCGCTGTTCATGTTCTTCATCTCCATGCAGAGAGACTGCAAACACAGAGATGCTGACGTTGCCTGGTTTGCTCAGTATTGTGTCATGTTTGGTCAAACGGCATCAAATCACTAGGGTGAAATATTGATATTTCATCAGGGGGATTCACCCTCCACAGTGACACTTAACTCAGCCACCTCCAGGCGACGCACATCCAGCTCCAGGCTAACCCAAGGGAAACCAGGAAGTCACTAAATTGCTTCAGTAAATTGAGTGTTTAAAAAAAAAGAGAAAAGAAAAAGGTGGCCAGGAGTGCTGGGGGAAAATAAGGGAAATATATGCATGTCTTCACCAATGAGTCACAAAATGAAAAGCACAGTGCAATGTTCTGCTGGGAAAACCTTTAGTCCTGGCCTCCATGCAGATGTTACTTTGACATGTCACAAGTTCCAAAATTGCACAGGAGCAACTGGAGGAATTTTACAAAGAGCTCGAAACTTTATTTACAAAGTCCAGTTGAGCATCTGTCCCACATGCAAAAACAGCCCAGGTTCACGAAGGCCACACCCAGCAGCTCTCAAGACTCAAAGCATTTGTTACCAATGTCCTGATGCCTGACACTACAGGTTACCCATGATAAGCAAGCTTTTGGCATCACAAAGGGAGGGCATTCTGCACAATTGGTGGTTTTATGTTGAGGCAGTATATTAAAGGTATGCTACATTAAATGGAGCTAATAAGCATGATTTTTAGCCTTAAGTGTTCTTGCTTTATAGTTATTTAAACGGGTTGTTTCTGTATGTAACTATGCTACTTTTTTCTAACTGTCAGACTTATTTTGTCCTGCCTAGGGATGGGTATCGTTTAGGTTTTATCCGATACTGGTGCCAAATCGGTACTTTTGAAACGGTGCCGGTGCTCAAACGGTGCTTAAAGAATGGAGAACACAAAATTGGTCCAAAAACCTCTCATGTTCAGCTGTTGTAAAAAATATAACAATGTTAGCCTTTTCTGCAGTTATGGGGCATATATGGTATCACTCTTGGCTGGAAGCAGTGCTTAAACAATGGAAAAAACACAAACTTTGTCCTAAACCTCTCATGTTTAACTGTTTTCCACTTTTTCTTTGGTCATTTTAGCCTTTTTAGCCAGGGTGAAGGGAGTATCTGCCATCAAACAAGAAGACAGCCGCATGTAGCTATGATGATGTTTGCTAGTTCACCTTACATGCATTAATGTAATAACGTGGTTAGCCTACTCAACGTAAATTAGCTACTCACGCAGAGAAGAACGGCTGCTGCCACCATCATCTGTCATCATTTCTGCTACACTGGCAGGGCTAGGGGCCAGGACTCTCCTCTTCGTGTTTTTGGGGGATGTTGCATAACAGGCAACCCACCCGCAGTAGATGTGCTCGGTGTGAGGTCTCGCAGCAAGCTATCAAATACGGCGCATTTCTGGGCTTTTAAAAAAAAAAACGCTACGCGTCGCCAGGTGTTTCATCGGATTTGAGGTGTTACCTCCTTTGACAGTATCACAGTATCAGCTTAAAGCACTTGTTGCAGGCTGCTGAGTTTGCATATTTTGCTGTGAAGTACAGCCAGACTTTTGACCGCTTCGCCTTGGACATTTTTAATCTGTAGCTCTGCTCTAACAGAACGTACGTACCTGGCCCCGCCTACTATCCTCGGAAACGTAAAATGATTGGCTAGAATCTAAAGTGTATCACAGCTCAGGAAAAAAAAGCACCGAAATAAAGCACCGAAATGTGCGCTGCTTTTCGGTCTGGTTACTACCGTTTATGTCAGAACCGGTGCCATCATGGCACCGGACACCGGTACCCATCCCTAGTCCTGCCTCACTATTCTAAATAAGCCTCACCAAATTTAGGCCATTCATTTCTCTTGCAGAAGTGTCTTTGGGGAATCTGGAGTAAACTCGTGAATTCCTGACACAGCATTGATATCTACATTCAGTGATCCTGTGGTCCTCTCTTCCCCCCACTAAACATGTACCGGATGTCCTCCATCAAATGTCTGTTTGTCAGATCTGAGGCTTGGATCGATACCCTTTCGCATTTGGTGGACTGATTACAATCTACTAATCAATGACACCCCCAGCACTCTTTTCTCTCTGTTTCATTCTCTCGCTTCCCGCCGTTCCTCTATTTGCTTGATAAGAAACATCGGGAGGACCCCTTTTAAGTCAACCTGTCCGATTCCGATCCATACAAGTTTCAAGATTTAAGTAAGCAGCGTGGTGAGTTCAAGGCCCTGGTCAATATCCCCCAATCACCTTCCTATTCACCATAGAGTAGTGAAAGGTATTGTGGCCATTGAGGTCCTTTCAGGTGTTTGATGTGGTGTGTGTGAATGTTAGAGGTGAAAGTTGATGGGTCGACCTCGAGATTTGGATGAATTGCCACACCAAGTTCAAAAGGTTGAACAACACAGGAAGAAGCCTGCATGTGTGCTTTGTTTTTGGATCTTAACATTGCTGCGTTTAAAGCATTCCCCTTCATAATTCCATCCCAATCCCAGTGAATATGTTATTCAGTATATGTACGGACCTGATTTCTCCTGTTGCAAAACTCTAAACAAATTCTCACACACTGAAAATCAGCACATTAATACACTTGTGATACATGATGGTAAATGTTGTTGGGAGAACTACACCACAGCTACAGAACAGATCCAGTTTCTTAATCATGGTGGCTCAAAATTCCTGTGAATGAACTAACCAATAAATACCAGTTCAGAGTCCACAGCCAGAAGAGGTGAGTTGAAAGTTGATGCCAATAAAGAATATGAACAATGTGATAGGCAGGAACAGGATTAGAGTGAGACACCATGTTCATATACAGGGAATGATTGTGCATGAACAGGAAAAAAGACATTTTACTATGATACGCAAATCTGTGTATGTCTGTCCATATGTTTTTGCTACCAAACTTGGTACGCAGGCTCATCTGATACACCTGAAGGTTGTTGTCTATATCAGATATTCTTATGCCCAGCAACCAGCTAATAACAGGTTAAAATGACATGATATTAGCATTTCTGAAGCTGCAGCAACTTATAAAAGGATTTTATAGTTTTAGTTTCACAACAATAACACATCCACAAAATTTAAGTTATGGATGATATGTTATGATACCTTCAGGTTCCATGAGAACCATATTACAAATGACTAAAATTACCTTTTTAACCTTGAATGTACAACAATCCACAATACCTCATGAAATCATCATCACCTATTGTTTTCAATTCACAACATTAACATCTCATTTATATCCACAAAAGTGGAATTACACATGATATATTATCATCATGTTGCATAGCAACCACCTGGCAGTGGGCTGAAATGACCCAATTTGTGCATTTATGGGGCTACAATTTATAAAGCATTGATCATTTTAATTTAATGGCCATCAGCAAAAACGGGTCAGAAAGTACCGTGACATGGGCATGTACTATTAGAGTTTCTTGTTGTAGTAAATGTTTTATGTATATAAGTATTATAAACCTGTAGGCTATATCTTTTATAGATAAAAGGTACTTTCACTTGCTTCCTTTAAAAGAAAAAAAAAATCATCAGATGGTCTTTCTGATGCAAACAGAGGTTGTTTTTTTTGATTCAGAAGTGTTTTGATTACTGTTTGAAAGGTTTTTCTTTACCCTTTTATGAAAAGGGTGGAGGAATCCCACAAAAGTCTCTTAGAAAATGCGAAAACTATAAAATGGTGAAGTCTAATTATAAATCCACACGATCTTCTTTTTTTCTCCTTCCTATTTTCTCAGTTGGAATTTCAGTACATTAATTTAGTCTGTTTTAAATGACAGAATTAACTTTGAAGTTGTTGTAAAGAAGAAGTGAATGTCTATTCACCCGTCCTTACTCTGACAATGATACGATATAATCAGTGTTAAGTCTGGATTTGTCCTCACTAAGCAGGGTCTCATGTGCTTATGCAGTGGGTTGCAGAAGGACTGAGTTGATGGCTGAGGCAGCCCTGGCTCATGTTTCAAAGGCCTCTGCTCCTGACTGATTTATATTGCTCCCTGAAAGCCACTGCATACAGCAGTCGGTCTCTGTTTCAAGTCGGACTTCTTTGAGGATTGCGCAGCAATTATACATAGCCCATAAAGCACACAGAGGACTGAAAGAGGCAACAATTGAGCAGGGGGGTTAATAGGCTGCCCTCTTACTATGTCACATGGTTGTTCTGTGTGAGGGCTCAGCAGTACCTAGAAAATGTTCAAATGTGACATATATTTTCTTTATACTCCTGCAGGCTTTTCCACACTCTCGCTGGCAGACCAGATGAGTCTATTGCAGAGTGCCTGGATGGAGATCCTGGTGCTGAGCATTGTGTTTCGCTCACTGCCCTGTGAGGATGAGATAATGTATGCGGAGGACTACGTGGTAGATGAGGAGCAGGCGAGGATCTCAGGCCTGCTGGACCTTCATGTTGCCATCTTGCCATTGGTCCGACGCTACAAGAAGCTGCGTATGGAGAAGGAGGAGTTTGTTACGCTCAAAGCCATTGCACTCTCTAACTCAGGTAATCTTCCATTCACCTGTTAGACTTAAATTCACAATCCTAATCTATGAGTTTGTGAACAGCACAAATATTGTAGGCTCAAATTCATAGAAACGTTGGATGAGTAGTGGGTTTGGATCTTCATAAACATCATAGTGCATCAATAAGTAGGCAGAGCAGGATTGTGTTGCTGAATGCAAGTCAAAATGATGGGATTACATCCTAAACCAAGTTCTGTTTATTGTATTTGGCTTCCAGAGAGTTTAAGTTTTCCAAAAATCATCTATTTAAAACTCCCAGAGATAGTAGTGGCTCAGTGGCATACTTGCGTTGACTACTACCCCCACCCTGTCACGGCAGATGGCTGCCCCTCCCTGAGCCTGGCTCTGCCAGAGGTTTCTTCCTGTTAAAAGTGAGTTTTTCTTTCCCACTGTCGCCAACTGCTGTACAGGGATCATCTGATTGTTGGGGTTTTCTCTGGAGGCTCTTTTCCCTCCAACTTAAAGCACCTTGAGGCGACTGTGATTTATCGCTAAAGAAATAAAATTAAAGTAAATTAAAATACTGTAATCAAGTAATCGAAAACCGATTAGTCACTTTTGCCAAATAGCCTTTATTTTCTCCGCAGTAATGACATAGACAGGAAGGTACATCTTTATATAAAATCTCAAGTAAAGCCTGGCAGTTGGCATTTAATTAAACAGACAAAGAAATAAAACACAGGGATAAAAAATGTCGAGTGGTTATCGGTATCTTGTGGCACCATCACCCCCACAATGAAAGATCCCCGATAAGAGAGGACATAAAGGTCAAGATCAAGATTTTTTTTTAATTTAACTTTGTGTCTGTGTCTGTGTGTGTAGCTATATTTTAATTTGTGTGCAGATACATGTGCACGTGTGTTTGTGTGTGACTGTCACATTGCACTCTCATTCTCTCCATCTCCATAACAGTAGCTGCCAGCGCGCCACAGCCGAGGGAGATATATTTAGCATTTCATTAGAAAAACAGGGGCTGTCAATAAAATGTGTTAAGTGGAGTGGAATGAGCGTCGGGGAGCGACGGGCCTCGTTTGTTCCAGTGTGAAGATGCTGCGCCCGTATTGACAGTTTGCTTTTCATGAGGCTGGGCCTGTCCCCCGCTAATCAATGCCTGTTAGGAGTCTTTTCTCCTGCCTGACTGAAAAAAATGCTGAGCCCAGAGCTTTAGTCTCCTGATGACAAACACTCCATGGGAAAGTTGGGGATAAATAGGAGGGGAGGTGATGGAAAGACAGGGAGGTAAAGGTATAAGGAAGACGTGTGAGAGAGAGAGGAAGGCTAGGGTTCAGAGGGGTTGCTCTGGGAGGGCGAGGGGGCAACTTCGGCTCGTTTGAACACAGTCTCGGCGAGCTTCGGCTCCAGTGGTCCTCTGGGTGTGACAGCTGTGGAAATTCATGGCCATTGATTTTGTAATTAGCAAAGTATCGACGGGATTGACGCCAGGCTGCTGACGGATTACATGGAAATTGTTTCTTCAAAGTTAGTTTTGCATTCCTCCCCCAGCCCCAGCCTCCTTAAACACACACAAACACACACACACACACACTCATGCTTTACGCGTGCACCCATTTAAAAACATATTGCTTATTTTCCACTCTCTTTCTCACATCTGAGCGCGCGCACACACATGATCGTGCAGCCTAATGAGGATCAGATCAGCATTAACATGAAGGTTTCAAATGAAGAGTGCTGGAACACATGTGCGGTCCACATAGCCTAGTTAATTTCCCAAGATAGAAATGCAATTTACACAGAAGGCGACTGGTAAAAGAGACTTAATCAGTCAGTTAGGAACATAATTAGCCTTGTACTTTCCCTTTTTTCTGCCTCATTTACATGTTCATACATGGTCTTACTTCACGCCACAACTTTCATGACACATAGCAGAGCTGATCTCATTCACTTACACTTCAATCAGCAGCCGTGTTTGCCTTCTCTTTAGCGCTACTCCGTATTACTACCAGGGTAGGACGAGTTTATCTCAGTCTGTGAGATTTGATTATAATACTGTATTGAATTCGCATTTGCGTCGTGCACTGCTTTATCTGTGAGTTAATGAATTGTGGATATGATGCATACACAGATTAGACCTGACACAGTATGTCAGTGCAGTGAAATTGGCTGAAAGCAAACCAGTGCTTGTCCATTAAAATGCTCGCTGTCAGCTCGTCCTTCGGAGGACAAGCCTGGTTTTTTTTCTCTCTTTTTTCCCCTCCAACATGTAGACTTATACATAGAGAGCAGTTTTTAATAAGTCTCAACTGGTTTTATTTTAGAGCCTATACATAAGGGGGCCAACTGCTCTTTCTTATGGAAATGAAGCCCATCTGCCACCATCATTCAGCTGAATGATATCCTAGTAATGCAGCCATCTGAATTCATTAGCAGGGGGGATGTATGTGGTCCATGATACCAAAAGAAATGAATCTTTTTTTTCCTCTCCTGCTGTATATTTATATATACCTACTGTACTTCCCTCTCTTCCTATGTCTCCCGAGACTCCCAGCCATGCATAGTCATTTATTTAAGGAGCGTCATTAAGCACTAAGAAGCAAAATTGCACGTTTGCATATACAAGCTACTGAGTTTAAAACCAGATGATGCAGCTGCAAAACATGCAGTTGTTGTCAATGTAGATATGAAACATCTGATTTGTCTTAGGCATTTTTGTCATTCCGACTTTCTTCTTCTCGCTCCAGACTCCATGCACATAGAGAATATCGAGGCTGTCCAAAGGCTCCAGGATTCTCTTCATGAAGCCCTGCAGGATTTTGAGGGTTCCCAGCACCCAGAGGACCCCCGGCGGGCAGGCAAGCTGCTCATGACCCTGCCTCTGCTCCGTCAGACTGCCACCAAGGCCGTTCAGCACTTCTACAGCATCAAAATGCAGGGCAAAGTCCCCATGCACAAACTATTCCTCGAGATGCTGGAAGCCAAGGCTTGACACCCGGGCCGGGTGTTTGACGTGCAGCTGCATCACCCAATCCGAGGCGAGGGACAGCCCATTAAAAAATAAATCAATAAATAAAGGTGGTGCCAACTGACAATGGAAGGATGAAGCTTGGAGTCATTTTAACACTTTTAAACAAAACTAAACTTAAAGGTAACTAAAGGGACTTGAAATAGTTTTAAAAGGTGGGCAATTATCAGACTGATTGACAGGGGATCACGATTATGTATATAAAGATGTTGTGTACAGAAATCAGGCAGCCGAGGTCTTGTTATAACCAGAGACCCGTTGCTCTATATCACCTGAAGGTTCTGTGAATTTGTTTCTTATCTTATTTTCATCTCAAAATGGAAATGTGATAATATAAATGTCCTCAAGAACTGTACAGCCACGTAGCCACATGTTTTTATTTCCTTCTCTCACGTTTTCTCATCGCAAGCTGTTAAAGCAATAGTCTCTAACTGGTCTACATATAATATGTGTACTGTATATTGTGTGAAATTGCACTGGACATGTGGGGTTGGGGGAAGGAGAACTGTTAGACATATTCTTGTATTGACCATCGAAGACAGTGGTACTCGTTACAGTAAGATTCTCCATTTCTTCATTATATATTTACCTCGTAGAAGCTTCATCAGCTCAGTGGTTCGGTCAACTTGGTGCTTGCAGAAGGACGGTGGTTGGCTGGTGATCAGAGTTCACTGAGAGTTTGCACTGAGCAGCTATGAATAATGTGGCAATAATGAGTATTGTATCAGCTCACTCTCTCGGTCCTTTTTGCTTTTAGAGGCTAAACTTGTCCCTCGCTTCTCTTTGTCCTCATGCACATCTATTGGCAACTAAACGTACTGTGAAACCTGCACGTGATAACGATAAGCTATATTTAAGAATGAAGTTAAACACAATGAATGCAATGTAATACGCCCTTTAATGCAAACTGACACCCCTAATATGAAGACCTCAGCAACTATACAATATCATTCAGTTTGTTTCGAAAGCTTTTTGTTGACGATGGTGCGCTAGATTGTGATATTTTGTACAGGCTTTGCCTTTTCTTGTGAAACTCTGCCCACCTTTGTTTTAGTTTGTTCTCAACACAACAAGTGTCACTATATTGATAGCCCATAGCTGAATATGTCTGTAAAGTATGAACAGTATTATTTGCTATTTAATTTAACATCATCTGTGTCGATATAAAGGCTACAGTCAATTAATATTATTAATTTGTGCGTTCAAATGCTTGTCATAATGTCCCAGTTGGTTTGTTGGGAAGTCTTTTTTTCCAACTGAAGTGTCATCACGTGCTTTGATGTAGGAATGTAGGAGCTTTAAACTAAAAAAATGATGCTTTACATGACTTTTTATCAGGATAACTGATAAAGTTTAAAAAAAAGACTCTTTGTAGACACCAATTTGTGGTTGTAGCATAAGATCATATTGCAAATGAGATGAAGGAAGAAAAAAGTTTATATGCAACATGCTAAATTATACCCAAATTTTATTTTTTTTTTGTCAGGAATCATTATGATCCTTACTTTCCTCACTTTTCTTTCGTCTTAATTTCTCTTTTCATCCAAATCACAATAATGACACTTGTTTGTCTGAGAACAACCTGAAAGGCTCTCCGAGTTCATTCTTAGTGGCAACAATAGTGGAAAATTATATATCTCACTGACCACCAGATGCAGCTTTCGGATGTTTTGTAGTTTTATTGGTCTTTAGCTCATTTTTAATGAAGGTGCTAATATTCAGACAGGCACTGTGTACAAACATACTCCCATTAAGGAGTACAGACTAAGTTAATAAATCTGTATATTCCAAAAGTAATGGTAGTCTTTTGGAGCATAATATCTATCAGTGATAAACCAGTTGCCAAATTACTCAATTAGGATAAAAGTGATAGAGTTATGAACATATTATTTCCTGTCCTGATGACCTGAGCAGGTTAGATGGAACATGTTACCATATGATCAAAACAGTATACTAATAATAAATGAAACAGCTGCTCTTAGGGTTTTAGTAAGACACATATTGTCCCTCGTGAACACTTAAAGTAGTCTTTAAAGTGTCAAGTGCCATTAGCTTCTGCCCAAACAATTATAAAGCATAAAGCCAAGCTGCCAGTAACTATTGACGATTCCCACAGGAACACTCCTGATTCACTGTAATGTAATGCATAGATAATTATAACCATATACATTAGAGAATACAATTCCCACGATGCACTTCCTCACTTGTTAACCAGCTTTTCTGTCCCCGGCTGAAATGAGGGATTCATCACCTCTGTACAGTAGCAAGCCAAAGCATTATTGTCTTTTTAATACACGTTATGAAAGCTGCTGTATTAGGCAGACATGACTGCTGTTTCCACATAAATACAGATTTTAATGGTGAGCATACCCTTTCTGCTCTGTATCCACTAAACCTAACAACAAAACATGCTGGAAATCTTTTATCTTCTTTTGTTCGCTCAATAGAGGCATTGATCGATCATTAGTTCTGTGAAGTCTCACTCTGAGATAAAAACAAGTCTAAAAAGTGAAAGGATTTTTTTTTTCTTTTTCTATTTTTTTGTACTAATTTGAGGAGAGTGTTTCTGTAAATGGCTGCAATCCAGCTCGACCAAAACAGGAAAACTGACCCTCCCTCCTGATCAGAGTTCATTTACACACCTCCATGCTCTTTGAAGACTTGATAGCAGATTAATTGTTTCCCAACTTCCACCCCCCCCCCCCCCTTCTCCCAAATTAATATAAGAAAATAAAAGAAAATGCTTAATTTATTTCCAGACTTCTAAAACGGTTCGACTACATCCAATTAACTCTAATTGTCTCCTAAGCTGAAATTCTCAGTAGAAATGGAGCAATTAAATTTCTGCTTTGGCTCTACCTTGGGGACGAGAGACGTTTTACTTTGGTTGATGGTGGGAAGGGTTTGTCTAAACCTTTACAAAGACGATTTCATGAGTCTCTGTAATAGTTTCATAACAGAGCGATCACTGGGCTATGCAAGGCAAATATGGCCACCCTATGTTCCTTGTGTTGTGGAGCATCAGACTGACATTTATTTGTTCTTTGTTTACATTGTGGACATGCTGTACAAATGTATTATGTGCATATTTCACTATACTACGACTGCTGTTCGTTACTATAACTATGATCCTTTGATTTGCCAATTTAGGGAGTTTTTCATGTTGGATTAGCAACAAAATTTAGAGCCCACTGAAAACCTGTATAATACAAGTCACTGTATTGAGTCAATGGGTAATTATTTAAGTAAGTCTTTGGTGAGATATTGTCTTATTTTCTGTTTTTTTTTTTCTTCTGTATCTTTGTGTATCTCAATGCTGAAACACACACACACACACACTGCGTTACCATCGATTTTGCTTATCGGCACAGCAGGACATATAGTGAGTAAAGTCGTCTAGACCCTATACCTCAATTCATATTTTTTGAAAATTACACTGGGTTTGGAAGCGGGCCATGGGTTCCTCTTGGGAATCTGTGGCACAGAAATAAAGTGACATCACTGGCTGGGTATTAAAAAAATGTAGATGAACTTACGGCGGTTGGGGAACACATTCCTCGGAGGAGAAAGCTGCTTATTCGCTGTTCCATTTGCGGACTTTACCTTAACTCCGCGCACGCTGAGATGACGAGATTTACATAAAACATGGAGGAACCTCCCTGGCCGTTCTGGTCCACGGTGTATAAAGGACCCTGCTAGGTGTATGTACCACAGACATGTGATTACCCAAGAGGATTAACCCTCCCCTTCTCAAAAGCAATATGTTAGCATTTGTAATATATGAATCAAGATAAAAGGGAGCTTTGGTTCATTTTGATTATACACTTATGCTTGGGAAAGGACAGGCTAACTATGCACGCACAGTCCTGGGAAGACAAAGGGAAAATATTGGAAGTTAGAAGCAACTACAGCTGGGTTTCACTGGACAGTATTGTGTGGCATTTTCTTGTGTTTCGTTTGTTGTGTTCATGCCTACTGTATCCATGTGTAAATATATGCTTTTTTTTTCTTTTTCTTCTTTTTTTTTGGAGTGAGTCAAATCTAACAGTGCACTGAATGTACAGTGACAATAAAATCACATGGTTTATGTAACAGCTGCACAGGATTTTTATTGGATAGCTATGCTTAGTTTTGGTCTTCAGTGTTTTTTACTGATAATGTAAGCTTATCGTGGTTTAGGTTTATAACTTTCTTTGTTTCTTTTTTTGCAAATTGTCACCCGGCACTTTTCAGATGTCTTCTGTAACAAAGTTGCCTCTCTGGGTGCAACAGTAACATCCTTTGTTGAAGCGAGGATGCAACCACATCTACAAAATGAGCAACAATGAGGTTTGTTACACTATCACAGTATATACATTTTTATTTGCACAACCTACTAACAATATAATTGCAGCCTATGCTTAACCTGCACTAGATATAAGATGAAATTCGCATCAAACTTACACACAGATGCACACAAAATAAATAGTCCTTAGGCAAGTTGTAAAGCAATAAAACTGGTAGTTTATGTGCAGTGCCTGGAAGACCAGTTGAGTGTCTACACGTGTGTATGTGTCTATGCGCGCTTGGATATTATCAAGACGGTGCCTCGGGGTGTAACGGCATCCTCCTGCCCCCCGACTGTCAGTTGGTTAACTGTCTACACGCCGTCCCTTTTGACCTTGCGTTGGCTACAACGCCGGCTGAATGCACATCTGACGCACTCTCTTCCTTTGTGGTGCAATCCTGTGGAAGTCATTTCATTTACTGGGCTTTCAACTTCAGCCAATATGGGAGTCGGGGTGGGGGTGGGGTGGAGTGGAGTGGGGGTAAGTCTGTGTTTAATCAGCCTGCCACAAAGCATTCCTCTAAACAAAATCAGCTATGATGTCCAGCGAAAAGATGTCTCAACAGAAGACTGAATTAAACAGATAAATGGGCTTGTCACTTTTTCATTTTTTTATTTATTATGCTGGCATAAGCTGCACTCGCCACTCCATATTATTGCTGCAAATCATAACTGTGTATTAACTTGGTCTATACTGTATATCAGCAGACCTTTTTATGTGTAGAAGTTTTATGTGAAGGTGTTCCTCGCCGACGTTTGACTGATAAAAAAAAAAACTGCAAGCAAAGTAAAAGAAGCTACAGAAAATGTGTCTTATGAACTTGCAGATCTTCTTTTTTTCACCTATCATATAGAAGGGAATTAGGCCATGGCCCACTGTCCTTATAGTGACTTTCCATCCTGCAAACCCTGTTGTATTCACCTTAAGTCACCACAAGTTGTTAGGGCGGTCTGTACTTACCAAGGGGCACTGACAATATCGCACTGTAGTCTGTTTATCAACCAGTCTTGTTGCTTAGGTCTTTTATTAAATCTTTAATCACACTCTTAGTGCAACCGTGTACCACCGACAAATGCTTCAGCTCCACAGCTGGGCAGCCGGACTCCTTCCTTTGCCTCATGAAGATTATTCATCGACTGAGGTGAGAGTCCACTGAGAATAGGCTGTAAAGTGTCAGTCACAGTTACGTACTCAGAGCGGTGTTGTCTTAGACAATGTAACTGGGTGAAAGTGAGTGAAGGAGATAGGAAACCATCAATATGCTCCCTGTGTAAATTGAAGAAGGTCATGATTTATGGCTCCTGGCTACATTGTACATACATGCTGAATCTACTCTTTTTTATCCACCCCCCGCTCACTCGCCTGGCTCAAGGACAGGTAAGGGTGCCTTTCTCTGCAGCTCATCCCCAACACCATGCAGTCTGTGGCACTTTGTGATGGACAGCCCTGAGGAAGGCCGGTGCTTTTCAAAATGAGTTGAGCGCCATCTATGGGTAGCCACAGTAACTGATTGACATGAAGGAAAGACGAGAGTGTAGACAGAAAGAATTAGATGCACATTATACAAGTGCACTGTACTACCTGTGTTACTCCACCTGTTCTTTGGATTTTTCATCGCCTCATCAGTCACATCTGTCTCGCAGTCTCCTTTTACTTAAGGACTCAGACAGAGAGGGGGACAGCTGTGGGTTTTCTAAGGCCTCGCAACAGCTGCAAGCCCCGCATGGCACTGCATCTGTTCAATTCTCACGGCCTCTATCTCTGCTAAAGCAAGTTACAATTCATAATGTGGTTCTCGCTGGTCTTACCCTATTAACCAGTGAGCAGATGGAAATTATATGGTAGGGTGTTAGGCCTGAAAATGGACCTGTAAGCGTCATGCTGTCTCAAGTACATGCAGCTTAAAATGGGACAATTTAAATAAGGCCACATGAGAGAAATCAGGACTTGGCTGTGAATTCATTCCATGAGCCACAATGAATATCGTGATGTCTTCTCTGAATCTTCTCTGAAGTTTATTATTTATTTGGATGATTTATTATGTCTGGGTGCCTTTGACGTTGTTGCTTTGCCTTTGGGGAGAGCCAGATGTAACAAATGGAGCTCTCATTAGCATTTGACCTCCACATTATGCTTTGTTTACCTGCTGCTCCTCACCTCTATATCTCCTCAGACAAAATCAGGGCTTTCACAGAAGCCTCTAACTGTAACACAGTTTTGTTACTGGGCGGTAAAGGTAAGCACCACATTTGCATTGCAAGATTTCTCAAGCAGCTTGAGCGTGCAGAAACAAGGGGGGTGAAAAAAATTCTCCACTCCCTGGGGACGTAGCCACTCCCAGGTACCGTCATCTAGGATCTGGAGTTCTGACAGCCGTTTAAATCCCAAGAGATGGTGGAAAGAAATAAAGTTACTGTAAAGAGTCACCAGCACAGTCTGTTTTCTGAGTAGAAGAGAGGGCTGTTGTGCTCAGAGTGGAAGTTGTTCACTAATTGCTCATGGGTCGTACGTTTCTGATGTAAGATGGAATTTAGCAGTTTATGCTTGTGCACATGTTGATCTTGGCCAGCCAATAAATATGACAACATCTGTGATTTAAAAAAAAGTTTGGTTCAGGTTCTCTAATTTTTAGGGGACAAGTGAAAGGAAAGAGCACCCACACATAACTCCAACACCGATTAAGCAGATCCTCAATCAGTGTTTAATCACTGTTGATATATTTTAGATGCATGAAATGATGCGTCACACAAGATAACCTGGTTGGTATTAATAAGCACATATAGAAAATGCAAAGATATTTATAACAGAATCTGAGTGATTTAGGAGAGCTCCCCACACTCAACATGAGCTGGTACAACAACCATCTCCATGCAAACTGCAGCCACTGCCCTGCTTCTTAAAGGAGGCTTATTAGTAATTATTTCATAAACTGTAAAATCTCATTTGTCATCCAAAGATTAGAATGTTTCAGCTGCAAAGGTGTTTTTGTTTCTTTGTTTTGTTTTTGTACTGAAAGAACAAAGTGCAGGGCAGATTAATATGAATATGCCATTCACACAAGCAATGTTAAGTACATTATGGCTACACTACCATGGCCTCCATAAATGTAACACATCTACATTACAAGCATCGACAACATCCTACTTTCCATATGAAAAGTTGAAGGGCAAACGGAAAGATCTTTTTCAAACTTTAACATTGTATTTCCTTTTCTACATCGTAGTCCCTTGCAGGTTCTTATCTATAGCAGATGCTATGATTTTACCATGTTGGCCAGCAACCGCCTAACAAACTGGCTAAAATGACCTGTTTTTAGCATTATTTCCCTGCAGCACCTAATAATAGCATCCTAGCATTTTCTGTCACCGCTGTAACATCTCATTTATATCCACAAAACTTCAGTTAGCCATGATATATTCTGATACAATCATTTTAGCTGGCAACCACTTAGCAACATGACTTGTTTTTAGCATTTATGCACCCAGAACACCTTATAAGAATTTTGAATTTTGTGGGGGGGGGGCATATTTTTACTTTTCTCAAGGTTTACGTGTTTCAAAATGGACACAAAGTGCCTGCTTAGTTGGTGATAATGGTCTCCATGTGTTGAGAGCATAATTACAGCATGATATTTTTTATATTTATAAAATTCTCAGCAAATTATTCTGTGGAGGTGTCATGTTTAACATTTATATAGCATAAATATACCAGAAAAGGGAATGCACTTGATAAAAGCTAATATCAAATCAAATGACAAAAAAAAAAACATAAATTATCATCCATCTGAGAAACGTCTCTGAGAAAAACATTATAATTGCAATTATATGCTCTGTGAATTATTAACGTCTCCTCGTTTCATAAGGAAGCAGGTCATGCATATTGCCTGTATTAAAAAGAATCTTAGCAACAAGTAATGGTAAATATCCACGCATTACACACAGTCTCACATACACATTCTATTACCAGACCGGGGGGTGTGGCAGGTAGCTGTCTGCACTGTGGTTAATTGTGCAGCGGGAACCGGTTCTCTAATTTATTTCTCGCCTGTCCATACAAGAGTGATCATGAAACCCCATTCATTTCACAGAACACAATTTTCATATTTAATGAGCATGACTCCAATACAATTACAGTAATTAGTCAAATCTCACTCACGGCCAATGGAGCTCGCCACCATTATTAGTGGATCTTATTAATGATGTTGCACATGCGGTGCTCATAGGGTAATTGAGGGCATGTGTGGGTATGGGAACAGGGGTACGGAAGATTGGAAAGCAACGCCGCTCTCATCCTGCTTTTTGTCTTTACCGGGCCTAAAGTTAAATGGAGGTCTGCTTGATATTAACTGTGAGCTGCTTAAACATGGCAGCCAGCAGCAGAAAGCTGACTTGTTGTCAGTTAATGTTAAAGTAACGTATGTTGAATTCTACATGCATTTAGTGTGCTTCTATAAAACTGCTCCAAGAGAAGAAATCCAGATCAGCTTGTTGCTCCTCTTGTCTTATATTCTACATCAGGACAGTTCAGAGCATTACTGCTATGCACAAGATCCCAGGGGATCACAACAAAAAAGAAACAAAGGTGGAAATTGGAGGAAGAAGCCCATTTGCTGTGAGTGATGATACCGCAGTGTCTGACATTTTGGAGGTTTGCAGAGCTTCTCTTTCTAGACTGATCCTTATTAAACCTGTGAGCAGTGGTTGGATCTGCAACAATCACATGCTCTGCAGCAAGTGACACCCCATGCGCAGCGTGGGGCCATTTTACTTTGCAGGTATGTGCAATTCCAGTGAAAGCATTTTCTAATGAGGAGTTATATTCAGAGATTTGACAGATGTCAAACTTTTCAAAGTCTTTTACGAGGGAAGCTGCTGTTTCATGCTCTCTGGGTTGATGTTTCAAAGCAGGCGATCATTTTAATCAAAGAGAAGTGAGTTAAATGGCCTCTTATCCAATTAAGGGCAGTGTCACCGCTAAGTTAATGAGTGTGACGCTGTAACAGAAAAGCCTACATTAACACAGCATAATTAGCGGAACATGGTGGAATTAGACGGCAGCAATGACAGTGCTTTGGTGTTTTTATAATTAAACACCGGAAAAGACAACAATTAAGCCAAATCTTAAACCCTCCCAATCCCATTCAAGCCAGAAAGGACATGTTTTGTTTGGGGAAAGCTCTAGAGATGAGGCCGGCTGCCACCGCCGCGTGAAGTCTGAATTATGGTTCAAAGGCAGGAGCTGAAAGTGGGGGAGGTCATGGCAACAATGCGTGGGATTATAGTTTGTTATATACAATTTGTTAAAGAGGACAGACCAGTGTCTGTTGTAAATTTCACAATTTTGTTTCTGCACGTTGTTTCTGCATGAAACTTTGGATGCTGATTTTTGATTTTGATTTATTTATTTTGTCTTTTTCACTGGAATAAAGTTTCAGTGCAGATTAATGTTCCATATGGCGAGATACTGTTGTGGCACAACAACAAACAACCAGAGGACCTACATCTATTTTAGTTAAACCCAAGATAAAACTCCATGAGACATTAATACTCATTAGAAGTCAGACAGGCCATTGCGTAACCAAAAACTCAGTCGCTGCTGTTCATATTGTAAATATCAGCACCAGTACATTGTTGGCTGTGGCTTAGGAGGTCCACTACGACATCTATTAATCATATGGTTGGGGTTTCGATCCCTGGGTACTCCAGTCTGCATGCCAAAGTGTACTTGGGCAAGATGATGAACCTTGAGTTGCTTCTGAATTTTAGATAGATAAGACCTGGAAATAGGAAAAAGTCCTGGTGTGAATGAGGCATGTTGTATAGCGTGCTTTGAAAGCTCGAGTAGAAGGTAACAGTTTGAAATATGGCCAAAGACTAAGGGTGTAATCCCCCTGTAATTAAATGAAATATTGGCACATTTTATTTGATTTTACAACATAATTGTATTTATATAAAAATACATTAGGTAGGTACACTTGTTACGTGGGTAACAAGCCAGGCAATAAAGAAATAATTATACTATGAATTAAGTTTAAGTAATATGTAAGTAAGAGCTACATTTTTCCCTGGCAATTTACTGGAAAAACAAACAATATTTTAAAATCTTACATCACAAATACACCATATTATGGTGTGCCATAGCCTTACCTCCAGTTATTTTACAGGAAAGGAGACACCAGTTATATTGAGTGTAATTTTAGGTACAGCGTAACAAATTTCCTAGTAATTTAGTTGAAAAACAAACAATATTTCCCCATCTTACATTGTAAGTACACTGTACTTTTTGGACAACGGGTTATATTATGGAGTGGGTTAAGCTTGCCTTTTTACAATTTTCATAATATTTCATCATATGGCCCTCGCCCCAGAAAGTAAAGCATGCTTACAGTATAAGATGAGGAAATATTATCTGTCTTTCCACTTATTTACCAGGAAATTATGCAGTACTTAAAATTACAGATGCAGTTCTTAACATTAGTATTACTACTATTTATTTGTTTCGTGTAACAACCCGACTTGTTACCCCCATATTCTAGTGTGCCTAGCTTTAAGTATTTGTCTGTAAATATAATTACATTGTAATTATGCGACAGTGTATTTACCTGAATATGTAAACAGAGAAAGCAGTCTTGGCCGAAGCAATTGTCTTGTTTAATAACACACAGGGTGCAAAATGTAGCCACCACCCAGAGAGTGAAATAACAGCCTTATGCAGAGTCATTAAGAGACGATAAGTCTGATTTAGATCGTTCCCAGACACCAGAGAGAATGTTCCTATTGATCGATTGCACATTTCAAATAAAATACATTAGTACTCCATGTTTTTACAGGGGAATCACAGCCTTAGTCATGGGTTGTATTATAAAGTGTTAACAAGTACCAAAGCGCTATATAAGAACCAGTCCATCAAGTGTGCTGAAAGTGATTGGTTTGTGGAATTCTTTTTCAAGACTCAGCATCAGCTTCAACACGGTTGTTAGGCCCACTGTGAACAAACCAATTATTACCTCTGCAGCATACTGAGGGTCAGGCCTTATTAGTGATGTGCTAATGTGACATTAATTGCTTTTACCTTTTCACTCCATTAAGATGCTGCTATCTCTTTCAGGAGCCTGGCCAGATGGTTTATCGGCCCTGCTCTGGCAGCAATGCTGCTAATGGACTGGAGTGTGGAGTAAAACAGCAACAGACCTCACCAATAAAATCTTGTAACTAAATAACACATTTGTAGATGCAAAACCCCTGCCTTATTGTGAAAAATAAGAATGGCTGAATTTCATCACCTTCGCTCAAATATTGACCTGGGAAGAAAAGACATCCCCACACCTCCAGCCTCAGATGAAAAACATTTTTTCAGTTTAGAGTACTTTTAAGGTTTTGTTGCAAGCAGTGGCAAGCCTTCATTTAAAGTATTGGCATGCATTGACTATATGCTGAACATGAGGCTGCTGCATTGAGTTGTAAAGCCAAGACCAGGGTCAAATGCTAAATAAGAGGAAATTGGCACAAGAAACACCCTGGGGAAGCGTCTTCCTCTGTGTCCTTATTCTCTTCTTCCCTTCTCTGTCCTTACTCTCCCACGTACACCCTTCCTCCATCCAACCTCTCCACCTCCTCGCTACCCTGATGCCAAACCCATGACCTAGGCCAAGATCGATAGCACAGTTTAAAGAGGATGGACTGTGTAAACAGAGACAATAGATCCTGCCAACGAGGGTGCCTTGACCACTGATGGCCTCTGACTAGTGCAGTAGCATTTGATCAAGTCTAGCATTGATGGCTGTCGTCTGTACTTTCAGGACAGATTTTAGATCTTCTCAGTGGGACATCAGGATCATGAAATATGCAGATATTTGAGTGGTCGATTGGTAGATTACTTCCTGCTACCGCTGAGGATGAACAAGGGATCAAATAAAAATGCTGATGTCTCCTCAGGTTCAGATTCTCAGCCATGTAGATTTATTGTCTTTCTGTTAGATTGAACAACATTAGACTTAATAACAGATCTGAGCCCTTTAGAGGAACTATTCATCTTTTTGTACAATTTTAACCCAGAGTGTAATTAAATATCTAGGAAATAATGTGTGTGTGTGTGGGTGGGTGCGTTATGTGAGCCGATAAACCTCCAGTGGGGGTCTGCTAAGCCACACAAACTTTATTATTTCAATTATGAATTCACACAGCCTCCTTTACTATCTGAGGATATAAGCTAAAGCTAAGTGCCCCGATATGTTGATTGAATGGCTGAAAACTTGGTGCAATCCATTCTGGCTGCATAAGTGTGAGCAAGATTTATATGTTTTTTAAATGTAAAAAGCAACCATTCCTGCACTTTTATACAGACCACATTAGCAGATAGCATCTTGTCATTTAAGCACATATTTCTTTAGTGAAAACAAAGACATTACTCACCCACATTTATACAGAATGCATATCAAGCATAGCACTTTGTAAATGCACAATGTGCTAGTCATAATTCTGCTTATCTCACATGTGTGGCAGGTCACATTTTAGTATATAAACCAGCCCATTACTGCCTCTGTAAGTTATATGCAACAACGCATTCTTGCAGGACCTGGAAGCAGCCAGCTGCTTGTATTAATCAAACAGCCCACTTCCCTTTTTGACACAAAGCAAATAGTCATAAATGCTCTTATCAGCCTTTCTAATAGTGTGAGCGTTACAATCAGATTCATGGTGGCATAAACTATTGCATTTCACCTTTATCATATCCAACAATCACTTCTTTTTCACCGGTATCGTTTATAACAGGCGGACAGCTTGTTGCTTAATGAAATTCAAAGCACTCTATCGGCTTGAGGGATCTCACACTCCATTTACTTATATTTACATATATTTTGTTTTTCCAGCACAGGCAAACAGGTATGATGAATGTCTGGCTGCGGTCCTGCTGGGACATGTGGCTCCCTGCAAATGATCTGTGATCAGGCAACTGTAATGCTTTACAGTAAAGTGTGGGGAGGTTCCCCTTGTATTGCAATGCAAAAATAAAGACTTCTGTCTTTAAACCAGTGGGCTGATGATGGAAAATATACGCTTAATATGGATGCAAAATCAGGTTTTAATCACTTTGAATTATTTAAGCAAATAGATTAAAAGCAAATTACATGAACAAATGTAAGCAGCAGCTAGAAACTCAGACGTCAGTGAACAGTTTATCAAACAGGTCTATGTTCCTGTGAAACTAACTACCGGACATTCTTCTAAATGTAACGTGGTGGTGATGGTGGTGGTGGGGGCTTCGTCAGACCTCTGCTTTGTATACTCCCCGCATAATTTGGAGGACTTTGATTAATCAATTAATATTCTCTTCTCAAGGTCTTCTTATAAAGCTCATCATTAATAAAAAACCAGACATTCAATTAGCAGCCAAATCTTGATTGCCAATTTTGTCATAACAGTCTCCCTTTGTATGCCTTTTTCCCCCCTTTCTTCATAGTTGGGAGTGTGGCGTGGGTAGGAAGAATTAACTAATTTCATTAATCTAATTGTCATCGCTTTCAACCATCCCACTAATAAGTACAAATTAATATGATTAATCAATTTGACGACGTAAACTCATTCAATTACACTTTTTCAAAGGCAAGTGGGTGTGTTGGGGTGATAGGGAGGAGCAAGGTGCTGAAGGGAGGAGGGCGTCTGAGCAGCTTGCTCTGTGAGGAGCCCAGCCCATAAAATTGGAGTCAAGACAATTAGTCATTCTGAATGATAAATAAAAGGTGATAAAATGTCGTGGGCAGGCATCCCACCAACGACAGATCTGATTTAATGAAACATGTTGCTTTCCCTCAGAGAACTAACAGACTATTGGTGCTTTTAGGACTGTAAACCAGCCTGTCTCCTTTTTTTTTTTGGGAGGACCGCTGTTCTGCGGTAGCTTTGATGGCTGCAGCTCTGGAGGGGGAGGCACAGTCTGTAAACACAAAAGTATCAGAGATTATAGTGGGTGGAAAATAACAGATTCAGACTTTGTGCTTCTAACTTTAACTGCTGTATATGTGGTAACTAATGTAAATGATGCTGTTATAATGCCTTGTTAATTAGTATAAGTCAGGATTACTGTAAAAATTGCCATTACTGTATACTAAAGTCAGGCCAACACATTATTATCTGCTGATATTAGCCTATCACAACTATATAAGCATTTGCAGATGCAATAAAAAAATAGTCTTGGCACTGATAAACATGAAGCAATATTTCTGAATTAAATGCAATTGAAATGTTTAAATTTAAAGGTTTACTTATTCACATAATTAATCATTAAGGAAAATGTATCAGGAAAATGGTAAAGACTGCATGTACAACTGCCAATCAAGTAACCTGCATTTGGCCAGATTCAGTATTTTACATTGTTATGGGAACAGACAGTCACACTGTTTTGTGAAATCCAAAAACACTTCATAACATCCCAAAAGTCAGTGTAAGTCCCCCCCCCCCCCCCCCCCAAAAAAAACCCACTATATAGTGTATATTTTCTTCTTTACTTCCACACTGTAAAAGCAACAGAAGATTGCACAAAACCATATTATCTGATGTTTAATTTAACATTTTCACATGAAAAAAAACTATCTTCTAACCATTAATACCATAATGACAGTGGGACAATGGGACAGTGGACAACTGGAATTCATCAAACGCGGTTTCATTATTTACACCAGGAAGGTCAAACTCACTTTACATCATGGGCCACGTGCAACCTATTTGATCTTAAGTGGGCCAGACCAATGAAACTTCCCTTTCTGTCACTCTACAGACATTCAACTCCCTGAGATAACTTAATATAAGAATAAGAAGTACAATTTCGATGGTACATTTTAGTTTTTCTACAAGATCTCTAAGTTGTAAATGAAAGAAATTTGGAAGCACAAATAAATAAATGTGTATAAAATTACAGAAAACATTCTTTGCAAAACAAAACAAAACAGATTTCAACAGTAAATAGTGAAAAAGCAGGAACCTTTTTGTCATTTATTTGTTTATATCAGGGCTGTCAAACTATTCATCCGGGTCCCATAATTGGCCCACAAAAAACTCCAATAAGACCCACGTACTGCTTTGGAAAATGTAAAGGAAGGCATAGACTTTTGATTTTTTTTTACTGTATTTTCATGAGCTCTACAGCCCATTCATACTACACCACAGTATCTAAGTAATAGACAAACATTTAAATAACTATCTACAATAGAATTTAAGTTTTATGGTGAGTCCTCTGTAAAAAGAAAACAAAATGAATCAAGAAAATAAACAAATTGCAGAAACTTTCTTTAACAATTACAGGACAGTCTGCTCAATGAGCTACCAGAAAATTTGACTGTAATTTTCTAAGCCCAAATAGTTATGCTGACAGATTTCTTCCATTAAGTCCAGCAGCATTTCTTTATCATGTGGAAAAACTGAGACATGCTGTTCAAATTACACTTATTATTTCTTTTACTAAGACATGTGAAGGATTCAGCATGTAGTTAAACTTCTTAAGAGTTTGACACCCTTGGTATATTTATTACTTAATTACTTTAGTGTCATATGAATGGACATGGGTCAGCTGTAAAGGTTAAAATTCTGACCTTTACCTCACAAAAACATGGCCATGCGCTTACAAAGCAAATCAGAGAACTACATGCTTACACTACAAGGTCAGTGATGTACATGATTTACCCTTTTATTCTGTTCTTTAATAGTCCTAATTTAAATGAGGATATTAATAAAGATTTAGATAGTGTGAGCTTTGACAGACTGTTGAGTCCAGAGTCTGTTTACTTGCTGCTGGGATCTGACTTGTATATTTCGGATCTTCCGTGCCGAGGGAAAGATGTGCTGGCACAGCGGTTTAGGTGATGCCCTTTAATGCACTCTATCTTATCAGTCCACAGCATCGCTCCTATTCAAACCAGTGTTTGATTGAGCAGTGTGATGTTGTTTGGGCCTTACATGGGGAATAGTTTATAGAGGCACCGTCTCTAATTTGTGAATTGAGGTATTATAGAGGAGACAATTAGACAGAGGTTCGATCGGCATATCGAGGCTCGGATGCTGACAGTCAAGAGAAGGCTTTCAAATGTCATACCAATTAATCTATCCAGCCATCAAACAATATTCTGGAAACAAAGTCAGGGGGGACGATCAATCCACATCACTTTTCTCCTCACCGGGTTATGGGAAAATTGATTTGTCAAACAAAGCATTTTGGAAGCAGTGCATGGACTTGTTTGGGATCCATTAGCCTCCATTGAGCATTTTGTTTAACATAGGATTTTCATCTCAGAGAAAATGCCGTGTCCTCAATACTGTGAGCTACAACTTTACGATTTCTGATTTCTTTGTTCTTGCTTAGAAAGCTTTCTAAACTGCTGATGAAGATCGAAAAGGGGCTAACTTCTTCACTGGTGTTTTTCTTTACATGTCTAAAAGTCGATAAATATTTAAATGTTATAGTTTCAACCCAGCTTTCAACGCACCATAAAAATATATATGACAATAAGCGTCAAACGTTTCTCCTATCCAAAAGCATTGGTCCCTAGTGTCACCATTATTGTGTACTGTGGGGTTATTCTGCCATCCAATACAGTGTGGCTGCCCTAAGCTCTATCATGAATCCTCTGTGCGGTGTATTGTCCTAAGACAGAACTGTATCACATTGTGCCCGTCATGCTGTTTTAGAGGGGAGAGAACTTCCTCTATGGGATTTCTCCCACCCCCATCCCCTGATAATGTATCTCTCCCTAAAGGCTAGGCCTCCGTGACCTTGTCTTATTCATCGAGGGCGTCTTAAGTGAAAGAACTGAATCCTGAATGGGCCATTTCCCCTCTTTTAACACCCCTTGAATGTCATCAGTGAAATATGAAGTCATTAGGCGATATTAAAACACTGCTGACAAACTAATTAACGGGAGACATTAAACAGGACCAGCTTGATTAATCCGCTTTAACGATTATTTTTAAGTGGTTCTGGTCAAAATTAATACAGATTTACTGGTGATCTTAAGAAAAAAACACTCTTATGTGTATCAGACCTCAAGGGCAACCTAAAGTCACTGGTCCTTTACCCACCACAGATCTCATCCTGTACGCTGCTAAACCCACTTCAAACACAGCCTGAACTCCCACAGTTGGTTTCTCAGTCAATGGATAAAACTTACGGAACTATATGAAAACACTCATAGACTGTACATACAGTCTGTGGACACACACATGGGTAGATGGATGGATGGATGGATGGATGGAACTCACATTGCAGAATAATATTGATAATAAAAAAAGTATTTTCATATCATCTCATATAGAATTTTTTACTCAGTACAATGTAATAAAACATTTCTGTGAATATTTCTTGTTGGTTTATATTTCTAATTAGTGATGGCTTTTGCAATTTGCATTGTGTGACCTTTCAGTCCAAAATCGTTAAGTGCTCAATTTTTTCCAGTAATAATAATAATGATGATAATAATAATAATTTGTTTGTACTTTTGTATGTTATTTTGTTTTGTTTGTTTGTTTATTTATTGGGGGGGGGGGGGGGGGGGGGGACGACGCGGGAATGTGCTTGTAAATGTCTCCCTCTTGTGGTAATAGGACAAAAACAGCAACGTATTTGTTCCGAGATGGCATGAAAACTCAGCAAGTGATCAGAAACAAAGCAGACGCCTTTCATTTATTTATTTATGTATTTAATTGAGTGTTTTGCATCCATAATAATAACTTGTTTCTCTATTATGGTACAAATGCTTGATTAGGTAGATATCAACAATTAAAACAGATGCTTTGACTAAAGACCTTTTGATTACTGATGGGCAACACTGATACAGATAATATATAATCATTATTATAGATCATAACAACAACGAAAACGACAACAACAACAACAACAATAATGATCAGAAAAAAGAAGCAGACGCTAACAACAATAAAAAACAAAAAAAACTATTTTACAGATCAAACAAAAGACAAAAAATGTAATGTATTATTAAGTTAAAAATGTATATACTGCAGATAACTTAAAAAATATATCGCTATTAAACGTTCAGCGCTTGACCGGATGTCATCATCTAATGTGTGATGTGTTTCCGTCATCAGCAGTGTGCCGTCTAATGTCGGTCGCTCAACTGCAAAACCGTATGAACATTTTTCTAATATAGTTTCACAGCGTTACATCATATCCTACAACGGATAGCTGTTAATCTGTGTTGATATCTTTATTTAATGTGTTGATGCTCAGTGGGGAAATTAGAATGTAGCCGTCGTTTTGTTTAAAAAACGTAGGTCGACGTTAGCTGTTAGCTTTGGAAGCCGCTCCGAGCTAGGCTGTATGTGCCTCCACAAAGGCCGTGTGCTGCTTTGTTTTTAACGATGTATCCTACCTGGGGAAATTACGGTGCACCTCAGTCCCAAAACTATGGAGGTGCTGGGCCCCGTAAGCCACTGGCTGGCAGCCACACTGGCCAGGCTCCCGGATTCGGCGGTTTCGAGGCCTCTTCCAGCGGCTCGTTGTTTTCCAGCTTGCAGGAGCAGCACCTCCAGCAGATGCAGCAGCTGCAGATGCTCCACCAGAAACAGCTCCAGTCTGTATTACAACACGGCAACAATGCCAGTACTGCTGCTCCTGCATACGGCGTTGCACACGCTGGTGGGTACATGGGGTCGTCGTGGCGTCCAGAAGGACCTGCACATGTAGACAGCGGCGCTGGCGCTCAGTCCTACTTTAAACCAGAAGAGACTTCAGCGACGAGAGTACCCCCTGCTCCCAAACAGGGTCACCAGCAGCCTCCTCCACTTCCTCCGCAACCGCATCCCACCGATACCCAGCCTGTGCCTCCCCCTCCAGAGCCGCAGCCATCAAAGCCACCAGAGAACAGCAGTCCTCCCAAACCCAAGGAGGCCCCCACGGCAGAAGACGAGAAATCCTTACCGTTGCAGGTAATGGCTTTTAGTGTTGAATTACTAATAATATACATGAAATTAGTAAATAACAAAGACATATGAAGGTACATTGCACTATTTAACAGGAAAACACCGTTCAACCCAAGCTAGTGAAGAGTACAATATATTATTATTTTTAAAATGTAATTTTCAGCTAGGGAAGCTTGGACCCTAATTTGATATTTTACTGTTAAGCCACCTGATTCTTAATAATACCACCAAGTAAATATCCTGAGCTTTTTAATCTGAAGTATAAATTTAAGAGAAGTGTGACATATTCTTAACTTCCTAGCCTTCTTAATTTAAGAAGGTACAGCATAAAGAAATCCTACTCCTTTGTTTTTGTTTCTAAGTATGACTCGACTTCTCCTGTAATTGTCCAAGATTATTGTGTGAAAATGGCTGAACAGATCTTCTTGTAATTGTTTCTGCAAGGAGCAGCAGCAGCTCTGGTACAAACAGCATCTTCAGAATCTGCAGAAACTGAAGCAAGAGAGAGCCAAACAGAATCAGAAAGATGGAGATAGCTCTTTTCCCCTGCCACCACCCCCAGGCAAAACAGCTCCTCCGCCCCCTCCATTAGAACCACCAAAAAGCACACCACCACCCCCGCCACCTAAAGAGGAACCTCCAACACCGCCACCACTACCTGAGGAAGTAAGGGTAAGAATTCCTACACCATTGGATGCATAAACAGTGAACGCCATCAATTTGCACATTAATATCTTATTAGTTTGCTACAATGAAAGCAGTGCAAAATCTGTTGGAATTTGTAAGTGATATCGGTTTTCAATAGAGCTGAACTCTAAAAGTGAGCTTAACCCACACATCTCTGTAGGATTATCCGGATTTCTGCTTGAGGCTAGCATGTCAAGGCTTCCAGTTAAAAATTTGACTTGCATTGTGGATAATATATAAGAATTAACACATAAATAGTTTCCTAATTTGATAATTTTTTAAAATAATTTGCGATACAACGTACTATTAAAATGTTGCATAAGTCTTAAAATACATTTTAACAGCATGGCTTGCTCTCTGTGAATTAAACGTTGGTGTGTGCTCAAAGTTTATATTATAGGTTTGTCAAACTAAATATATGAATAATAATAAAATAATAATGCATTTGAATGCTGTAATGGACAATTAAAATTTCCTGGGCTGCACCGAATTCTGTGGATATCTGAGATCATTTATTTATTTATTTATTTTTGCAAATTATTAATGAAGGCTTTACCTCTACCAGCAACTATTCAAGAAGCAGTCACAGATAAAATGTTTGTCCGTTTGCCTGGGAATTTAAGCAAGTTGCATAGTGTTAACATTACCAGTGTTTTATTCAATAGCCTCTAAGAACACACCACAACCAGTATTAAGAGAAATTAGTTTGTTCCTGAATCTAAACACTGTTTATATTGTTTACATAAATTTACAGAGTGAAAATGTAGGAAAACCACCTACATTTACAGACACAGTAAGTCACACTACCCATTCTGCCATTATTGTAGTGTTCCTCGATAAACTCACTGGATACTTCATTAGGTACACCTTTTTAGTACTGGTTTGGGCCCACCTTTTCCTTCAGAACGACCTTAATTTATCATGGGATAGATTGAACAAATTCCTGGAAACATTCCTTTGACATATTGGTCCATATAGACATGATGGGATCGTACAGATGCTGCAGATTTGGTGGCTGTACATCATTGTTGGGAATTTCCCATTCTACCACATCCTAAAGGTACTTTATTGGATTGAGATTTGGTGAGCGGTGAGGTCATTTGAGTACAGTGAACTTGTTGTCATGTCTTTTGCTTCTATAGTGTATCTGCCTAAAAGTGTTGTGCATTCAGAGATGCTCATCTGCATATCTTGGAAGAACAAGTAGTTATTTAAGTTACTGTTCCCTTCTTATTGGCTTGAAGCAATCAGACCATTATCCTCTGTCCTCTGGCATCAACAAGGCACCTCGAAGAAAATTATCCCTTACTAGATAATTTCTTTTTTTTGGACCATTCACTGCAAACCCTAGAAAAAAGAAAATTATTGAAAATGCATGATTTAGAGTCACTTAAATCACCTTTCTTCCCCACTCTGATGCTCAGTTCAAATTTCAGCAGGTCGTCTGGACCATGACCTCATACTGAAATACATATTTGCTGCCATTTAGTTGCTAATTAGAAATTTGCGTTAACAACCAGGTAAACAGGCATACCTAATGAAGTAGCGGGTCAGTGTATTTTATCCCATTGTTTGTGTTAACTGCCATAATATGAATTAAGTGGCTTAAGTGTGCAGGAATCAACCACTTTCATTCATCCTTCCCATTGTAATTGTAATAGTGTTTGTAATGGCTCTTTCCCAGTTATAGTACTCATCCCATGTCCAATATTTCAGCAATATGAGCAGTATTTTAAGGCACTCTTACCTAAAAATGTTTTTGTTCTCAATAGTGTCTTGGATTCATCGTAAAGTAATTTCCTTCCTTTCATTACAAACTGCATACACTTTTTTTTTAAAGAAAAATTGTGATTTACAGTGATATACTGTGCTATAATTTTTTCTTGTTTCTGTTTAAAGCCTGAAGTACCAAAAGACCCAGAGGAAGCTGCTCGCCTTCAGCAGTTACAGGCTGCAGCAGCACACTGGCAACAAGTTCAACAGCAGAGAGCCGGTTTACAATATCAGGCTCTCATGCAACAACATGAGAAGCTTCAGCAGATTCTGGAGCAATACCAACGCCTCATTCAACAGCCTGCAAACCTACAGGTAGGTAAATGGCCAATGGCATCTTGATGGCCAATAAGTTTTCAGTTTCATGTGTAATGTCTGAGTAATTACTTTGTTATAACTTATGTACAGTTGTAATTACTTTCTTATAACTGTATGTACAGTTGCATCTGGAAATATTTAAGCAGTGACACAGCTTCCATGATTCCTCCTATGCACTTTTGGACCATTCTCTTTAAACTCTAGAGATGGTATTGTGGGAAAACTCTTGGGGTGCAACAGCTTTGTTACAGTTGGCTTAATATGAGTGCACAGCATATCCTTATACATGTCTGAAGTCAATGGGATTCACATCATCCCTAAACATATAGTGAAGCATGCCCATGTATCATATTGCTTCGACTGTGTTTGATAGGTGGTGTTATGCTTTGAATCATGAGCTGGTCCCAGCTTTCTTTGTGCTTTCTGCTGATTATTCTGTATTCTGTCTGGCTTTTTGTTTTTTGGCAGGTTCAGCCATTCTCCATTTTAAGGCTGATGAATAGTTTGCGCCTGGTGTTAAACCTTCTGTATTTACAGTTATAAAGTCTTTTCTTGGTGACTTGTAAAATTATATGTTTACCTGTTGCAGTTTGTGCTACACTTGGCTGTTTTTTGGGGATAGTTTGTTTTTTGTCTTCACCACGGAAAAGCTCATGTGTTATCATCCACTTCTGTTGTCTGTAGTAAATCTCCAGGCCTTGTTGACTTGCAGAGCAGCTTAAAAACTTGCTACTAATGCTTTCTGCATATCACATGGGATTTGTTTTATATTTGCAGCCTAAGGATGATCTGTTTTCATTAATAGTTTGTTAGATATTGTGTTGTGCTTTCACACCAACCTTTTACCTTCTTAATTAGTTTAGAATTAAAGAATAGCTCAATTCTGTCCATAAAATATCTTTTGAATCATTAACCCAGTTATGTTGGTTCCTAAAAAGAATGTATTTCCTATTAAAAAGCAAAGCCCTAAACCCTTCATTCAATTTGGGTACAAACTCAAATGTGTTTTTCTAAATACTTATCCTATCTGCATGTAAAATTAAGCAATAAATAATCACCAAAATTCTCTTTTGCAGTCAATGTCTGCAGAATTGCAGCTGAGGCACTACGAAATGCAACAGCAACAGTTCACACCTCTATTCCAAGACTGGAATCACTCCTTCACCCTGTGGTATGAGCAATTCCAGAGCTATCCTCATAAAGACCAACTGCAGGATTATGGGCATCAGTGGAAACAGTGGAAGGAACAGATGAATGCAACAAATGCCCACCTTCAAGAAAGAGTGGCTACTCTCACTGCCATGGTACCGTTTGCGTCAAGCCAATATAATAGTGGAATGATGGGACAGTATGGCCAGTACCCTGTACAAGACACGCCTTTGCAGCAGTCAGTAAACCCAGGTATGCAGCAGACCCCTGTTACTGTTGGTCCAAGACTTCAAGGTCCACAGCCTACTGGTTTTGTAACACATTCAGAATCACCTGCTGTGCCCTCAGTTCGAGGAAGTGCCCCTAGTGGCATAGGAGTCCAACCCCCAGTTCCCCCAGTTGTTCAGCCACCAAGTTTCAACAATGTCAGGGGTCCACAGTAAGTTGTAATTGTCTTTTATTACTATGTGTTACTATGTTTTGCTCAGTTATACATTTGGTTATATTTATCTTTTAAAAGCACATCTTTATATAAAATTGCTTCATATTTAATTGTAATTATTGTTTTCTTTAAATGGGGTGTTTTTTTTATTTTTATTTCAATTTTTGTTTTTATTTTGTTATATTTCCCAGGGTAAACAACCCCAGATTTGAACAACCACATCAGCGATTTGATGGACCCCCAAGGTTTGACCAACCGCAACAGCGATTTGATGGGCCTCCAAGATTTGACCACCCACAACAACGCTTTGATGGTCCTCCAAGGTTTGACCAACCACCTAACCGTTTTGATGGTCCCCCTCGATTTGACCAACCAAGGCATCGTTTTGATGGTCCACCTAGATTCGATCAACAACGGCAACGGTTTGATGGACCGGCCAGATTTGATCAACCTCGATTTGGGCAGCCACCTAGGTTTGATTCCACAAGGCTCACTGGCCCTTCACCTCGTCTTGAATGTCCACCAAACCTTCAAGAAAAACAGCAGCAAGGAATGCTGCCTAAGGTGGAACCAGTCACTCCGCAACCTCCAACTCCAGATTCTAAGACTCCAGAAAAATCGTCTGATAAGCCGCTATCTGAAAATGAAAAAGATAAATTGAAATTGGTTGATAAGAGCGCTTCTGAAGATATGACAGATGACAACTTACTTTCAACTGAGGGTTTTTTTGTCCAAAGTGAACCAATTCCTCAGACATTACAAACAGATACAAAACCTGAGGATTCAAATAGCAGTGTTACTTTGGACAAAGGTGAGAAATCTGAACCTGTTAACAGTAAGCCCCCTGTAAATACTAGTTCTGCTGTTACATCAAACACTACAACACAAAATTCGCAAAAACCAGATGGACCACTGGGAAACAGCAAACCACCACAGATTCCAAAGTCCTCAGGAATCCAACCAGAGCCACAAAAGCAGTCAAAACTAGATCCTCCAAAACCTCCCCCTGGTCGGGGACGAGGCCAGCCCCCAGTGCCTAGCCAGGTGCGCGGACGAGGACGTGGGCAGAGGAGCAGTGGAGAGTTTAAGGGACAAAACACTGTACCAATTGGGGAAGAGATGGGGGAAATGCCTTATGATTACATGCCCCCTGAAGAAAATGTGGGTATGCAAGAAGAACAAGAAAACTACTATTGGCAAGATCCTTCACATGAACAGTTTGGTGGTGAGGAATCAGAAATGCCCCCAGAAGAAATGTGGATGCCAGAAGAACATCACTTCACAGAGGAAGAGTACTATCAAGAGCCAATAGGAGGACCCCACATGGGGAGAGGTAGGCCTCCAATGATGAGAGGAAGGCCCCCAATGCCTAGAGGTGGTCCTCCTATGGGAAGAGGTGGTCCTCCCATGGGAAGAGGTGGTCCTCCCATGGGAAGAGGTGGACCCCCTATGGGTCGGGGAGGTCCTCCTATGGGTCGAGGAGGACCACCAATGGGTAGGGGAGGACCACCAATGGGTAGGGGAGGGCCACCAATGGTTAGGGGAGGGCCACCAATGGTTAGGGGAGGGCCACCAATGGGCAGAGGTGGACCACCAATGAGTAGAGGTGGACCACCCATGGCCAGAGGAGGTCCACCCATGGCCAGAGGAGGTCCACCTATGGGAAGAGGATTACCCATGGGAAGAGGAGGACCACCTATGGGAAAGGAAGAACCAGTGGACAGACACTGGGAAGAAGCTGAATCAAATGAGTACTTAGAGGATGAAGACCCTTACTGGATTGAAAGGAGACCACCAATGAGAGGCATGAGACCTCCATTTCCTCCTGGTCGGGGTCGTCCCCCACGTGGTCACCCTGGTTTCATGCTTCAAGGACGAGGCCGCCCCCATTTCCCACCACATGGGCCAATAGATCACGAGCCATTAGGCCACGGAATGGAATCTGATGATTCCAATATGGATCCATCAATGCATCCCATGTACCATGGACATGAACCCCCTAGCCATGCGATGCATCCTGACGTAGGACGAGGCAGGCGTCGTGTGCCACCGCCACCTCATGAAATGATAGATCATTTGGAGGAGCCAATATACGATGAGGGAACGGAAGGAGAATTAGATTGGCAGCCACCACCTGGCAGAGGTCCTCCACCACCTCCACATGAGATACTAGATAGGGAAGGACTGAGGAGGAGACCTATGGGTCGGGGAATAGGAAGAGGTATGTGGCCGCCAGGTCCAACACATGAGGATTATGAAGAAGGTTATAAAGAGGGTTATGCCGTAGATTATGATCATGGGGAAGATGGGTATCGCTGTCGGCCACCACCAGACTATCATCCTGATGACTGTCGTCGTGATGCCAGGTATCACGAGTCTGAGTGGGACAGAGAGCATGCTCTCTCAGAGAGGGACTATCCCCCCCGCAAGGCACCATCAGAGCCATTCAGAGAACCCCACTGGCAAGAGGAAAGAGAAAGAGGTCACCCATATCAATATGATGAACTTGAGCGGGGGAGAGGAGAACTCAGAATTCGTGAATACAGGGATGAGCCACCTTACCGGAAGGATGAAACATCTTACCCACCTCCTTCAGACTGGGAGAGGCCTTCCAGACGTCCTCCACTGCCAGAGAGAGGGTATCCAATAGACTATGAAGATCGTAGACCTCGCTATGAGGAACAAAGAGAAGAAATTCCTTTGCATATACCTCCACCTACAGCTGCACCTGTCACAAACCTGCCTGAGAGTTCAGTTGAAGCAGCCAGTGGAGCAAATGTACTTGCCCTTTCCCAACGCCAACATGAGATCATCTTGAAAGCTGCTCAAGAGCTTAAACTAATAAGGTAATTTCTAAACATTTACCATTGATTAGGCAAACAAAAACTAGCATCTATCCATGTGATTTACAATTATTTTATTTTCATAGATTGAAAAAAATGTATTTTCTTTGGTTTTTTGTTGAAACTCCATAATTTCACACATTCATTTCTGTTTTAATTTATGGTTAAATCATCTGTTTTAACTTAGTAATTCCTTTTGGGTCCACAGGGAATTGCAGGAGGGTAAAACCTCTGGTAGTGAATCCAAGCCTGCACAAACTGATGTTCTGCCAGATTTGCCTGCTGGTCTTCTTGGATTAGAGATTCCACCAGAAGTCAGGAATGCTCTGAAGGTAAATAAAAATCAACTTTATTATTTTAGTCTGCTTGGTGTGACTACATTGATGTAAAAAGACCAAGATAATTGATTATGTCGATTCAAATCCCGTCTGTTTTGTTTTCATCTATTTAGATATTTTTTCCATGTTTTCTCTTTTCTCATAAAATACAATACAATACATAGAATTTTTTTCCTCCATTTTCTTTTAGTTTTACTGTTAGATCATTCTAATATCAAGTATGTTCCCAGGGTATGACTGCAACAACTCAGACAACTGCAGCTGAATCTGTGCCTCGCGATATAAAATCTACTGCCACACATTATCAGCCGTCATTCCCTGCACCTGCAGTGCCGGTTATTCCAAAGACGGTTGATTATGGTCATGGTCATGGTATGAGCAGCTTGTAGTACCTTTTTTTTTGTTTCCAAATGATGTTTTGGATTTATGCTGATGTGCACTTGATATTTTAGAGCCTGGAACCACGGTTGAGCGGATCTCTTATGGTGAGAGGATTGTGTTGAGGCCTGACCCAGTGCCATCGGACCGGGGCTATGAAAAGGGTAGGTTTCAGTTGTATAATGTGAGGTTGGGCGATTTACTCAATAGTCTTAATTTTCCTGTTGTCCCAACATGGGATCACAGAGAATTGCTGGAAGGATGGGTCACCAATCAGGATCCACTAATCCTGTGTGACTGAAACACAAAAAAATTCAGCAGCAAAACAATTCTGAGAAAAACATACAAAATGATGATTTATTTCTCACTTCCACCATAGGCATAAGCTTTGGTGCATGCTAAACAACAAAAGCTGATTTCAAGCAAACATTATGCCAGCTAATGTTAGGCTTGCGTGTCCTAAAAATCAGGCTTTCCCTCTAAAAAAACAAAAACAGGTTGATTCGATTCTCACATTGTCAGTGTCTGATTTGTTAACAGCATTAAATCCACTTACCAACAGAAATGTTTGGTATGTCCAGTATTGCTGTCATTGGACAGAAGTGAGCTTCTCTGTCTCTTTGACTCATATTACACTCCTTTCACAAAGTTTTACACCAGGGGTCCCCAATCCCAGTCCACGAGGGCCGGTGTCCCTGCAGGTTTTAGATGTGGCCTTGATCCATCACAGCTGATTTAAATGGATAAATTACCTTCTCACCATGTCTTGAAGTTCTCCAGAGGCCTGGTAATGAACTAATCATGTGATTCAGGTGTGTTGACCCAGAGTGAGATCTAAAACCTGCAGGGACACCAGCCCTCGTGGACTGGGATTGGGGACCCCTGCTTTACACCCTCCTCTAGAGTAAATGATCATGGACACAATGGAAGCAGTGATCCGACCATCTAAAATGTGTAGCTAAACACCAGCCAGAGCCTGTGATTTTATTCAAATGATTTGAAATATAATGTTTTGTAAAATTATCATGTTTTATGCACAAACAATAGTAGAAACAAGTCAGCTGGCTGCCATACACGTGTCATGCATCAATAGAGAAGTTAACTAAAGTCCTGCATATATATATGCAGGATTTTATTTTATATTTTCTAATACATGGTTATTAACTACTTGATTCTCATAGAACCACTCAGAGATCCTTACGGCAGAGACTCATATTACGAAAGACGATCAGACCCTTACATGGACCGCCGGGAGTACAGCAGAGAGAGGGAATTATACAGAGAGAAGCCAGAATATGAAAGAGAAAGATTTGACAGGGAGCGCTACCCCCTGAGAGAAAGAGATGACAGGTAAGAAGCTTCTTCACCGTTACTGACAGCATTTTTCCCTACCTATGGAGTAGTGTGCTGCTTCTTTATATATATAATATTGTTTTTTATTTGTCTGTATTTTTGATTCAAGCACTCAGGCCATGAATGATGAAAGGTACTATATGACATTGTGTCATACACTGTGATAAGTCTTCACTGTGCCTTTGTGCTAGTCTGAAATATGAAGTTCTGTTGATGAAATGAAACTTATTATGCCCCCATTCTCTGTAGATCTCCACTGGCATCTTCTCTACGCTCCGGATACAGGGAGAGGGACCGGGATGTTCGAGATAGGGACCGTAGTGGCAGCCGTGATCCAGATGAACATTATGGGAGGCCAGGTTATGATAGACCTCCATATGAGCGTGCTATACTTGAGCGTACTGGGCCTGAACGTTACAGCCATAGCCCATCACCTTACAGTAAGTTGAACATGAGGTAACTCAGGGTAAATTGGTAAAGTAAATATCAAATAAGAAAATCTAAGCTTAAGATTTTTTTTTATCCTATAGTGGACAGAAGAAGTTATCCAGATGACAGAGGGCCCCCCACTGCACCACCAGTCCCACCTCCACAACCTCCCCCACGTGTTGAGAAGAAGCCGGAAATCAAGAATATCGACGATATCCTTAAACTACCTGGCAGATTGTCTCGCCCTGAAAGGGTACCAGCTATCACTGCGATCTTAATTCATGCATCAATACCCCACTCTTTAAATGAGCAGCACTCATTGAAGTTCTCTATTTTAACAGATTGTCATAATCATGAGGGGGCTTCCAGGAAGCGGAAAAACCCATGTTGCAAAGCTCATACGGGTGAGTCGAGTCCTTCTAGCAAATTATAGGGTTATGTAATTTGATTGTAAGCTAAATGAACTTTTATAATAAGTGCACAAACAGTAGAACCTTTACTTATAGACTGTCTTTATGTGTCATTAGGTTTCAACATAATAAATGCTCTTTTGTAAACGACACAAAATCTTAAATACTCTTTTCTGTCTTGTGGACAATGTTAAGGACAAAGAGGTTGAATGTGGCGGTGCACCTCCCCGAGTTCTTGTTTTAGATGATTATTTCATGACAGAGGTTGAGAAAGTTGAGAAGGACCCAGACACTGGGAAGAGGGTAAAAAAAAAGGTAAGTCTGACAGATGAATTACATTGAACATGCAGTAAAGAAAAATACATGCACGATGTAATGCAGAAAAACCTGTCTTGCAGGCTATGGAGTACGAGTATGAGCTGGAGATGGAGGATACTTACCGGAGCAGCATGCTTAAAACGTTTAAGAAAACCTTGGATGATGGCTTTTTTCCTTTCATTATTTTAGACACTATTAATGACAGGGTTAAACATTTTGATCAGTTCTGGAGTGCAGCTAAAACTAAAGGCTTTGAGGTGAGTTATATTAATGAGAGAGCCAGAAAAACACTCATGTCTGCCCTGTGCTAAAAAGGATTTGTTTCTCTCATTTCAAGGTGTATTTGGCTGAAATCACTGCAGACACTCAGACTTGTGCAAAGCGGAATGTCCATGGGCGCACGCTTAAGGATATAATGAAGGTCTATAAGATCACTTAGCTGATCTCAAATACAGAGATATTTGTTTGGACTGCAAAAAGGGTAACGTTTACTAAACGTATAGATGCAGCGTTCACTTCTCAATGATACATTCTGTATACAGATGTCTAATAACTGGGAGCCTTCACCACGTCACATGGTGCGCTTGGATGTCCGGTCCCTGCTGCAGGATGCTGCTATAGAGGAGGTGAATTTTTTCAGTCTTGAAAAAAAATCAGAAAATTACACTTCTTTGTTACTAATTAAGATAAACCAACATGTGCTTGTTGTATTTTTTTTTAGGTTGAAATGGAAGATTTCAACCCTGATGACGAGCCCAAGGAACCCAAGAGAGAAGAGGAAGAAGAGAGTGATCTGGTAGGACATGAAAAGTTTCACTTCATAAATGCGTGGTTCTTAGATTCATATCCACTATTTTTTTTTCCCATCTTCCACTATTTTTTTTTCCCATCTGGCTTATCCAGTAATTTTTACACAAGTCATTAGTGTTATCTCACCACTTCTTGTTTCAGCAAGGTGAGTTTTATGTCTCAAATGAAAAGCAAAACATGTGAAATTCATGGAAACGGTCAGGTTCATTCAAAATAATTAGGCTCGTGCTCTTTTGTGTTTATGTAGCAATTAGAAAATTTACAGTGAAGCTCAAACAAGAGCAGGGAAAATAGTACCAAGACCGAAACATATATATGATATGTATAGCTGGAGCAGTCCATTAACTAAAGGAGGAAAGTACCCCTTTAGTGTCATGGTTTTCTTTTTAGTTTTTCTAGCATTTGCTCAGGTGTCCATGACTGACTTAGTTCAAAATAATTTTCATTCTCAACTCAATGTCAGGGATTAAAAAATGGCTTTAAATGGTTGCTACCTCATGAGAAACTGTCTCACTTCAGTGTCATGATTCTGGTGAGACCAAAACCAGTTGCTCAGTTTTGGTTTCCTTTTATTTTTAAGGCACACTTTTATCTAGACAAATCACACGTAACACAACCCTATAAAAAATTTCTCATTGTGCAAAATGTTTTTACTCTTTACCACCCGCTTTTATTTTGTATGCCGTTACTACAAAGTTGAAAGTTTTTCAAGAAAGAATTGACATAAATTTTTCTGCCAAATTTTGCACCCGAGGTCAACAGTGCCTGTTGAAATGCAGTGCAGTTGAGTTATATTTTAAAAGGAGGTAACACAGCTGTAAAGATTTTCTAACCCGGGCAAATTTGAGTGATGGACTTTTTTTTTTCTTCTTCTATCTAGAATGGTAAAATGAAACTTTCTCTTCACTGTTTGATGAAGCCTTTAAAGCTGTACCACATAAAATACCAACGTCTAAAAGTTTCCAAACGTGTTTCATACAGTATCAAATTCAGTGGCTTGTTCCCACATTGGACTGCTGGGAAAAGGTTTATGAACTCATGAATAAAAATTCAGTAAACCAGTTTCAAGTTAAACTCTCAATTTATTAAATTAAAACTATTATGTTTTGTTTCTGTTTTTTTCTAATATTCGCAAAACATCCCGGGAGCAACACGTTCTTAAAACATACACTATATTTGATGGTTAATAAAGTTTTATTTAATCTTAAATAAATTAATAACTGAATTTCCTCGAGGAACCCACTCGAGGGATTAATCAAGTTTTATCTAATCTAATCTATAGTGACAAAAATATTGGGCCACCTATATATATTAGACCTGCTGCTGATTTTATGGCATTCCATGCAAAATTTGTCTTCCCTTTGGATCTGTAACAGCTTCCACTCTTCTGGAAGAGCATTTGTGAGGTTGAGCACTGATGTTTCACGAGAGCATTCCTGGGCATGCTCATGGTGAAACAGAAAAGGGCATTCCTCCTAACTATTCCCACAAAGATGGAAGGACAGAATTGTCCAAAATAGCTTGGTAAGAAACAGCATTAAGTTTTCCCTCACTGAGAGAGAAAGAAAAACAAGCCATAGTATTATTCAGTAAGTTTTGGTCTAATTCTTTTGTCCATATAGTGCAGAGGTATTTAATTAAAGTTTAAGGAGGTCCACTTGAGAAAATCTCTTTAAATATAACATAAAGTACAAATCAACAATGTTTATATATGTTTATTATATTAAACATCATATTAATTTTCACAATGAACTGGAGGGAGTTTTAGTAATAAAATGGTAATAATAATAATAGTAAAATGTTCTTTTCTCATTTCAAGTAAAATAAGGTTTACAGTCATAAATGTAAAAAATAGAGCTTTTGAAAAAATTATAGTTGCTTTTCCTGTTTTCTTCATTTTTCCTACATTTGACTACATTTCGCTTCTCAGCTTCAACCCCTCTTTTCTCAGTCTAGTACTCTGACTTACTTCTTCAGACTTATGCATCTCGTCTCCTTGCTTAGTTTTCTGTTTTCACACACACACACACACACACACACACACACACACACACACACACACACAGTTTGCTTGACTAAGTAGCATCACCTGGGATGAATTAGAAAGCACACGTCTGTTTTTCTGTGCGCATAAACTGACTGCTATAAAGACAAAGGAAGAGAATGTGCATCTTAAAATAGCCTTAACTTAAATACAAGAAAAGCTACACAGAGTAAAATAGAAACAGTCCATCAGCTTAGTAATAGGTCTGGATTTGGGTCCGGACTGCAAGTGTATTCTCTCATGCTGGTTTTTCTGAAGTAGCACAGGCAGTCTTGGGTAAAAACACTGACTTTAGTTAAATATATTTTAAATGGCATGATAAAGTTCCCAACTAAACCTATCCTGCTTGGAGTAGGAAATAGCTCATTCAACAACACTAAAAACAGTCAATATTAATAATTACATAAAAGTATCTTAATAATTTTTTTTTTTAATTTCTTCCATTATAATATAAAGATGAGCTCCTGTCCCATGTTGTTAACTGAGACAGTTAACATGTGTGGTGTTAGAGCAGTTAGCAGGCTTAGGGGGATTATTTCATTCCAAACTACTTTTTCAAATCTTTTGTTTAGTGGTTTTTGTTTTATTATTTACCCTTTTTGTACTTTTTATGGCTTTTAGTAGTTTTATGAAATGAATTATGAGAGATTTATCCTGCTGAATTGTTAATATTAGTTCATATGTATTGTGATTACATACTGAAAAATTTCCAGTGCAGACCATTTTTATGCAGGTGTTTTCTCCTTTGTGTGCATATGTCATAATTATAAACTTGACAGATTTTTTTTTTTTTGCATATGGCTTCATTTTATTGATACTGAGATGATTTTAATTTATGTAAATAACTTCATGAATAAAGAAAAAAAGAAATTCTAAATATCCCTTAAATTCTAAAATATTAAAGTAACGGACACTATTGCAGTTGTTGTAATGCTAGCATGTATGCAGCAAGTTAAAAAATCCAATGTTATATAGGACTATGTCATTTTACGAAATATTATTTATATTCAGTTATTTTTGTTCTTATTTATTTAAATATTGTTTGATACTTAAACCACCAGGTCATTGATTTATCTGAGTATGGTCTATTATTTATGAGATTAAAAGATAAAAATATGGATTGTGCAGAAATGTGCAGTCTGTCATAGGACAAACAGAAAAAAACACTAATGTGTAAGGCTGTTTTGACCACTTCAGTCCTGCAGTCCCACACAAAACCTGTGTTATCTTTTATTGCTGTCTTGTCAAACTAAGATTAACAGTCCATGTAAACTGCAGGTCTCAAACTGCTCTGACATTGAATCAAATTGGGTCACTTTGAAGGGCCGCCATGTTTGTTTTATTATCAGAGCTGTCACTGTAAAATTAAGTTCTTTACATTTTTGTTGATAAATGCTTGGATGTGAGACATCTAAACTTCAGAGTTAATTTGAAATAAACAAAACATTTTAAATTGTTTTTACTTAACCTCCTGAGACCCTATGTGCACATTTTAGCTTTTCTGCACTTTACACTTCATTCTGCTCAGTGTTGTTGGTACATTATGTGCTATGTACAACTAACATTTTTTTATTTAGATTTTATTCTTAAATTATATATTGCGATGTTAGTACAGAAGATGTAGCTATGGGAAAGTATTTAATCAAATTTAACAGACTTCTCAGATATCAAACTATGTGTGACAGCTCACCTGTCTAAAGTGAAGTATACAAAATTCTGACACATCTAGTCTCCATGTTAAATATAATTTATTATAAATAGATAATGAAGTTACTACAGTTGTGCAAAAACATAAGCTTTCTTGTTTGGAAACCCCGGTGGGATTTATCCTGCTGCTGGTATCTAAGAAGAAAAGGTCAAAGACTGCTTTAAAAAGCTGGAAGCAACCAGCTAACTTCAGTTTTGGATTGTAGCCCAATCAACAGTTTAACAGACTCATTAATTCAACCTGTGACAAACTCTGTTTTTGTATGGTGTTGTAACTTGTGATTTAAAGACAATTCAAACAGTAATAGTAAGAATTCTAGAGCAGAGTGGATGAGGGGAAAAATTGTCTCTTAATTTTATCTTTTAATATAACAGGATCCTGACTTTGAGGTGAGATTACAGATGCCATATGCGAGTGTTTTACTGTATTTTTTCCCCCCTCTTGTTCTTTTTTTCAAGCATCTTGAGATGCAGATGACAGTGGTCCTCTTGATAGAATTTAGTCCAAGTTGGGGGAGCTTTTAGGATTTATGTGTGAAGTGTGGCTACCACCCTGAGCACCAAAAAACTTCTTTGTATAAATGGTATTTGAAATGTAGTTTTCCTTAAAATAAGCCATAAAAATCCAGTTTCAATCATACAAATACAATTTGCTATGAAAGGATAGTCATCTAACAAAACATAGATAAAATGTACTCTACACACATTATAGAGGCTGGGTACTGGCTCATAGGAAAGCCAGATGTACACAATATTTGATAAGCTTCCACACAAAGCCCACACCTTACCTGCAATGACTCACACTTTGGCAAAGCCAACAGTGTTCTGATATCAAGCATACCCAAAGTACACAACCATTATACAACAGCTGCAAAGCATTGTTATTATGAAAGACATCATTTACAGAAGAATATCTGCCACTGTCAATTATATAAGTAAAACCAGGACATCAGATCATCACGCAACAACTAATATTAGGCTAATGTGTATTTAAAGCTATAGTTGGTGAAAAAAGGATAAGCATAAGAGAATGGATGGATGTTCTTAATCTCATTCTTGTACTCCAAAAGTGCTTTTTACTTGTGATTCACTGATGACGCTTTTTTATCATGTGTATCTCCAGTCACTGGAGATACTTGGGCCATCATCAAGTTAACTGTAGCTGCTACAGTTAACTTGAGTGCTCATTTTTTCTCCTGTTCATCCGTCTGTTGTCAGTTTATTCCTAGAATTGAGGGCAACCTCAAGTCCAGTTTGGAATTACGTTTGGATTTCCAAGCTGTCTCTTGTTGGATTGGTCTCTTGTGGAGGTACTGTGAAAAACAGATGTGAGCAAGTGTGCCTTAAAAAAAACAAAAAAACAAGAAGAAAACATTGACATCCCTTAAGACAGGGGTCTGCAACCTTTAACACCCAAAGAGCCACTTGGACCCGGTTTCCACGCAAAAGAAAAGGCTGGGAGCCGCAAATACTTTTTGAAATCTAAAATGAAGATAACACTGTATAAATTGTTTTTTTTACCTTTATGCTTTGTGTGAACAACTAAAGTAAGTAAGTAAAGTTTATTTATTAAGCGCTTTTCACAGACAGGCAGTCACAAAGCGCTGTACACAAATATTAAAATAAACAATACAATCAATAGACATTATACACAATGTAAAAGATCAAATGTAAATAATGTAAAGAATATAAAATACGTAGATCAACAAAAGGCTTGTTTGAAAAGAAAAGTTTTTAACTGCTTTTTAAAAGTATCCACAGAGCAACTAAGGTGTGTTGCTTGTGAAATCCATGAAGTGCTACAGAGAAAATTTAATTTTATTTATGTAATTAACACATTTTGAACTCTTAAAAGAAATATAACAAAAGGAGAGACACCCAGCTGAATTAAAATGATCCATGTAGCAAACAAAAACTGTTGTGAGCCACCACCTTTATATCTCCTTTGGGCTTTTGGAGCCTTGACCTGACTTTTAAAAAATAATTGGGGAAAAAAAGCACTATGCTGCTAAAAAAAAAATAAATAGATATTTGCAAAATTCTGCCTAAATATGTATTTTACCTGGTTAATGTGTGTGGCGGGGCGTGGTCTGCAGTGCCGCTGCATGGGAGTCGGACGCACCTGAGCTGCACCCGCAATCACGCCTCGCCGCCTTAAAGTCTGTGCTCTCTCTGCTGTTGTGTTGTCGGGCTGTGAGCTGAAAAGCTACAGCCGGCTGTATGCGTACAGCAACCGTGGTGAAAAGTGGTCAATAAAGAGATGCTGAAAAGCATGTTCATGTAAACATCATCGAGTCTGCCGCGATATGTTTACAATGGGACTTCTGGTCCCGAACCTCTGCGCACAGCGCCTGCAAATCGGGGCTTTCATCTTTACACAGGACTGTGAGCTGTCATCTGTGGGGCGTGAGCGGTGTTTGTTTTTAACATAGTTCACGGAGGAGAACAGCTGCCGACATAATATGGATCTGAAGATCCAGCTACCCGGGGTCCGGCTTCCGCGAGTGTGACGCTTATTTTGAGCAATGAAAAAAATAATAAGATATAATTTTATTTTTATATTTCAAAATCACAATAATCTTCCAATTTAGAACTACCGGTACAAGTTAAAAAAAAGAACTAAACACAAATAAAATACACTTGAGCTAAATACTTCTAATTTAATTTCCCAAACCACCCGGAGCCGCAAAATAAAGACTAAAGAGCTGTGGGTTGCCGACCCCTGCCTTAAGACATCGAGCCCCAGGGTCTTTTGTATTTCACAAATAGGCTTTTTGGGGTAACTGCATATAAGCTCAAATTGACCCTAAAATGGTTAATGCAATGTGCCTATGTTAGGTTGAGCAACAGAGGTTTGTGTATTTCCCTCTTATTTACTATTTGTTAAACGTCAACTTTAACCAGAAATGTAAAGGGAAAAAAATCACTTTGTAAAACTGATGATTGTCTTTTGGGCAAAGGCCAAATTATCTTAAAACCCTGCAGAAAGCTGACATGTTCAAATGCCATCATATCAAATGAAGACAAATACCTGAGCTATTTTCTTTTCTTTTAAAAAAATATTTTATCTAATTTAATCGTCGAACAAGGAATACGTTCACATTTAAAACAAAAGGAATATGTATATTTTGTCACGTTTTTCTTTTTTTTTGTGATATTTGAGATGATGGGGATATGTTAAAAAAAATCTTCAATTAAAAAGAGGTTCCTCTAAAATGATACTAATCCTAAAGCCATCAGTGTGCCAGTTGCATTTTAACTTTTCCAAAAAACCCACGGCACTTGGGCCTTTCACAGGGTAATGCAGCAAAATAAATAAAAGATAAGGATTTGTACAAGTCTGCAGTGATCGAAAACTTGATCTCGTAGGTGAATATACTTGAGGATGTTGGTAATCAATCGCATATAACATGTTTTTGGTGTTTTTGATTAATTTTCACAGAAAACAAAATCTGTATGTTTGGTAAAATCCTTAAAAGTATCCTATGGAGCCCATGGAACTGTTGCGGAAGGCATCACCAATAACATTACAAAGAGATGAAATTGATATTGAGCAGAATTGAGTTCAGTTTGTTGGCGTTATGCAAATGTTTCCCTGTTGACGTAGAAAAGTCATAAAAGAAAAGCCTGATGTTTTCAAGCAGTATTTTCTGTGGGAGAAAAAAACTGCACCAGAGTGCTGGTGTTATTTTGGTCCCTGTAACTTTGCAGTTAAATAGTTACACACATAAGTTTTAACACATTTGTTGATGTTGTTGAAGTTTTGCAGAGGTGAATTCTGATAAAGAAATCCAAACAAGCCAGCAACCAAGTGTCTTCAATAAATAACACATGTTAAATTCCTACATGCCAATGTTGTCATGCATATGCCATGTGGAATTAAACAGTCAGATTTTATCATACTCATTTGCAGGGTGATTTCCACACTTATATAATGGATTTGACATTTTATGTTTTTGAAAATAGAAAAACCACTTAAAAAACACCTTGTACAATCATTAAACGCAGTATTCACAACATGTGAACTAATTCTGATGCTTTATCTTTTTATAATACGTATGGTTGGTCAAGGTTAAAAACGCATGTTTTTATTGTTGTATTTGTTGTAACTTTTGCTGCCATGATGGCCAGTTCTCTCTTGAAATGGAATTTAAATCTCAATGAGACTTTCACCTGGATAAATAAAGGATAATAAATTGCTTAAAAGTAAAGGACCTTCAAAACGGTTGATATAGTAATAAAAGCAATGCAATCAGTTAAAATGACAAAGCATGCATTAAATATGCGCCTCATGATCTCAGGACCCTCAAAATTCAGACATTACATTTTTTTAGTGAAATGGCAAACATAGTTCACAATCTCATGCTAGAGAAGATGATCTGAACAAGTTCCCGATGCCTTATATTAAATAATTTACCTCTTGTCATCTATAAAGTTAAGCAGTAAAAAGATGCTCTCTCAGTCTCTTTTAGGTGATATACTAACATTATAAGCGCTATTGTTCAGTCTAACAGAAATGACTCCTTCAGAGATTAACAAACAATCCTGAAATTAATAATTAAATAGTGGAGTTCGAGCAATTTGCTGTTGCTAACCAAATATCCTTTTTATTTTAATGTTTTTTTTTTTTTTTATTTGTTTATTTTGCTTTAAAGGCCAGCTAACTACACAGTGATGTTACAGCAGGGAACCTCATTCATGATGATTTCATGTTTGGTAACGAAAGATCTCTACACACTAAAGCCTTTTCACAAGTAGTACTACTGCAATCTAAGAATCAAGAACCTTTGTTCTTTGTAAATTTAGTTATAGGTTTATCAGTGTGTGTGGAATTGAATTGATTTGAAAAAATTACATGTGAAATGTGTTCCAATCACATGATCATTAGCAAACTTCTCTCTCTAGATTCAGTAGCGCTCTGACTGTTGTTAAATGAAGTTTGTGTTCACCAAAGCAGAGCACAGTTGTCCATTTTTAAGCCGGTAACAGAAAACAAAAGACTCAGTGTGAACACGTCTCACCTTGCAATCAAATTAAATTAAACTCTGTGCATGCCATTGTTAGTAGTTACTGTATGTCTTTACCAAGTATTGTACCAAGTTTCACCCTACAGTTGTGCTTGTTTTTGTGTCTTATAACCTCTGATAAACCAGTTTCCTGTCTTTTCAGCCAACCCCTTTCCCCACTTTCTCCACCCTTCCCTTTTCCCCCTGTATCACCCTGATGTTTAACCATTGCAGTGTTTCTTTATGTAATATAGGGCTACATTCCAAAAAGCAAATGGGAGATGGACACATCAGAGGCAAAACTTGGTAGGTATTTATTTTTTAATGATGATCCAGTCTTGCCTTTGTCATATAGAGCCTTCTGCATCATTAAAATGTGTTTTAAGTGTCATGTAGCGAGATCTGTGAAGTCGTGTGTGTATGTTTTGTGTTCTTTTTTCTGTTCCTATTGTGAACTTTGTTTGATTGATGCGATTCTTTTGCATTTTGATTGAGTCACTGGTGGACTTGGTCAAGTTACTGGTCTAATGCTTTGTTGCTGATGAAAAGCAATAATAGTTTCAACTGGTTTCTATATCCCACTAAAGACCAACCAACAGCCAAACCTCATCATTATTAAAACTGCATATAGGGGATACAGCAAATAAAAAAAATATTTTAAAAATCTTTTGGGGGGGGGGGGGGTTAAACAGGTGTTTTAGCTTTATATCTACATATAATTCTTTAGGAGCGTACAATTTTGGTGCTCTGAAGGGATTTATTCAGAAAAAGTTTGAGTCAAAGCTTCTTTTGGCTGCTCCTTTATTGATGAGGGGTCACCACAGTGAGTAGCTACCTAATGTTTAATTTGTTTAATCTCCCAAAGGGATTTGAGTCTCCTCCCAGCATTGAACTGGGGATCTTTTGCGCCTGTTAGTACATTAGAGTACACTGTAAACCATAAACCAGTTTATGAATTATGCTTATAGAGAGAGAAAAATGATTTGATAGGACTTGTACAGCTGTTCTTCATTTAGTTGAGCAGGTGTTTTGTTAGATGAGGCTTATGGTGTTATAATCAATAACAGCACAGTACCTCCAGGCTGATCAGATCTAGTACAAACCGCTATTTATGTTGTTAGCATGTCAACAGGAAACAGTCAGTTACTGAATGAGACATGGGCTGCAGTTTCTGTAAGAACACCAGGAAAGCGCCTTAAGTTGTTTCTATTGTGACTGTAAATTTAAAAAAAAAAAAAAAAAAAAAAAAAGGTTAAATTTTAAATAAAGACCTCATTTCTCTTTAAGTTAAAAAGACACATTATAGACTAATTCTTTGTATAAAAAAGATCAGGTCCTGGATCATCGTTTTATGGAGCAATGATAAAACAGATGTTACTAGTTGTCTCATAATTTTATTTTATTTTTTGATAAATGAGTGATACCTTGTTGAGGTTTTATGTTGTTTTTATGGGGGAGTAGAGGTAAACTGAACGGTAATCTTCAATTTAAACAGACAAGTTGGATGGTCTGGGGAGTGGCGGGAAGAGGAAGCGTGAAGGCGAACATATGGCAGGCCTCGAAGACTACCTACAGCTGCCAGATGACTATGCCACACGCATGTCCGAACCTGGAAAGAAGAGGGTAAAATTTGACCTGACCATCTATGAGTGCATTTGTTTGTTAGTGAGGAAAAACCAAAAGTTCAAGGTTGTTTTTTCCTTACCATTTCTAAGAATGCATTGATACAACAGCTAGCAAATCAGCAAATATGACCTTTATCAATATCAGAGGCTGATATGTATATTTATGTCAGGTGTGAGCTGGCTACATGTTTAAACATGCATTTAAACAGTGAACGTCAGTTCACTATTAATTAAAAAAGAAATATAACAGAAAACTGAATTATTTTTAGCATTTATTTCACAGTTGGTGTGTCCCTAGTAGTTTCTATGATACTGAATGTTCAAAGATGTTACTGAATTATCTGAAATCATTTACCCATTTCTTGTTCATAACATGATATCCTGGGTTTCTCCCTGGTTTTTTTGTTTGTTTTGTTTGTTTTCCAAAGGTTCGATGGGCTGATCTTGAAGAGCAAAAGGATGCAGATCGAAAGCGTGCTATCGGTTTCGTGGTGGGTCAAACGGACTGGGAGAAAATAACAGACGAGAGTGGCCAGCTGGCACAAAGAGCTCTCAACCGTACCAAGTATTTCTAAGAAGATAATCTTACACTTTTTTTGGTTTCAGTGAAAGGTTCGTATTTTTCCTATTCATATTGTTCAGGTTGTTAGAAAAATTGTAGATGATGTTTGTGGCTATTAAGTCATAATATTCTACAATTTAAAATATTTTAATCAGAATGTTTAATGACTCAAATGAGAAGTTTGAGGGAACGTCTTTTGTATCAGTAATATTGGAAAATATACTGAGAGAAACATTTGGTCAATCAGCCAGCCATTTTCCCGAAAAAGATTCGACTTACCATTTCCAAAGTAATCTTATTGAGTTTGATCGGGAGCATACAGATTAAGAATGACTTATATGAGAATGCAGGTAACACTATTATCTTCTGTATTTAACAGTAGTTAACAGAATGCCATAAAATACATGAAATTTCATTGTTTTAATGCAGTCCTTATTGTCACATAAAACAAATAAACTTGAGTGAAATTTAACCGTGAAATTACCAATATCATGCTTTTCTTTCTGCAGGTGCCCAGAATGTGAAAACTGCTGAAGCTTACTGGCGATGAAATTTTGATCAGGGTGATTTCACCAGCTGTTATCTGTTTCTTATTACATTCATTATTACATATATTAGAGGCTTTTATTTCTCTGGATATAAATCAAATCAATATGTAGTTTATAATTCTCTGATACGTCTAGTCTTGCATCCTATCATTATTCTTATGTTTGGGTTCTTTTGCTGTTTTATACTCTTCCTAATTCATGTACTGTATACCTGTAGCAATGTTTCTTGGTCCATCCATAGTTTTAAAAGGGACAATAAAAAACACAATCTAAACTTTCTGAGTCTTACTGAATTTATCAGGTGGGTTTTATGATCTACATATTTTGTATAAAATTGTATTTTGTTAGAAATTACCATGTAGATCAGTTGACCTACTTTTATTTTCACATGGCATTTTCTCACACAAAAGCTTTAACACTTTGGATTGCTTTACCCAGTGTCTTTACAACATCTTTAGAAATAGATGATGACCAGTTTGAAATTGGACTGTTGGCAGCATCTGTTGAAATGGTTTACAGTGCATCCCTAACCCTGAAACAAACAAAAAAACCAAACAAACCCAAATTGTCAAAATATGGAAGAACATTTTGTAAGGGAAAAATCAGTCCACTCTGGGTTTGGGGTTCTTAGATGTCCCGTTTTTAAAAAATTTCTGTTACTGTTTTTTGTTGGGGTTTTTTCTTTTTTCTTTTTTAATTATTAGAAAAACAAAACAAACAATTCTAATATTATTTTTTTGCACTCAAAGTCAAAATAAGATGTTGCCTGTACCACATTTTGATTACTATACCCTCACTGGCCACCTCATCCCTATTACTAGTACTTGGTTGGGCTTCAATTTGCCTTCAGTTCGTGCACATTTTTTCAGCTGCACATCCATAGTGGAGTCTCCCGTTCTACCACTCCCATTCTGAAGGTGCTCTATTTGATTGAGATCTGGTGAATGTGGAGGTCATTTTAGTATAGTAAACGTGTCATGTTCCATAACCAGTGTGAGATGCTTTGAGCTGTTTACATGGTGCATTAGCCACCAACACACAATGGGTACACTTTGGTCATAAAGGGAAGGACAAGGTCAGTAACAGTACTCAGGTATGTCTGGCATATGAATAGTGCTCATTTAGTTCTAATAGCCCTTTTCCATAAGTACCTACTCAGAACAACTCAACATTTTTATTTATTTTTTTAGGGTTTGCCATTAGGTCATAGTACCTGGTATCAGGTACTTTTTTAGTACCTACTCAACTGGGGTTCCAAGCGATCTGAAAATGTGACATCAACACGCTGCATGCCACTGATTGGCTAGACAGGGACGTCACTTGATAAGTCATGAGAGAAACTCCTTCACGAAAATCAAACCCACCATTTTTGAAATCCAGCAACGATGGAAATGGCTACACAGAAATGACACTCAGAGTCTAACGAAAAGCCACAGACTGACTGCAGGTGTACCATTGTCTTGATGTCCACCTTTGTTGTGGCATTCCGTGTTGCATACAAATGGCGTTCAACCGAATTTGTATAATGATCGTACGCACATCAGACGGTACTCTGTTGTCATGGAAAACAAATTGTCAAGCTCCAACTTCTGACTCTACCATCCCAATGTCGCACCAGAAATCAAGGCTTATTGGACTCATTGGTCTTCTCCTTTCCAATTTAGGTGAGCCTATGTAGCATCAGTTTCCTTTTATTGACTTTAAGAAGTGCCACCCGATGTGGTCTTCTGCTGCTGTAGCCATTCTGCTTCAAGGTTCAATGTGTTGTGTGCTCAGAGATGTTTTTCTGCATTCCTTGGTTTTGACACATGGTTATTTGGGGTTACGTCATAAACCCTAGTGATGGTTATGTGTTAAAAACCCCAGTAGATCAGCAGTTTCTGTAGTACTCAGACCAGCCCAATTGGCATCAACAAACATGCCACATTTAAAATCCCACTTTTTCTCACTCACATTTTTGACTTCAGCAGGTTTGACCATTTCTACATGGCAATTAGCTGATTAGATATTTGCAATAATAAGCAGTTGAACAGTTGTACCTAGTAAAATGGCTTCTTAGTGTGAAATGTATAGTTTCCCAAACTATTTTGTTGTTTTTTTTTGGCCCCTGTTTGCTGTTGAAATCAAGCACATCAGGATTTTATTTTTTATTTTTTTACAATAAATTTAATCTGGATTACCGACATTGTTACTGGAGTAACTGAAGGACACAACAAGGATCGACGGTTACAAACAGACAAATCACTTCTGATGAAGGATTAAATTGGCTTTGGACCATTGGTTGAAGTGTGCCATGTGGTAAATGAATGGATGGATCCAGGTGGTAAGTATGGAAGAAAGCAAGAAACGATTCCTTTTTGTATTAATCCTTTATTAATACTTTAACTGGTTCACTGACATTGTAATTGTAGAATTGAAATGGTTTGTGTTCTATATATTTTTGTCATTTTGTTTGTATGTACAGTAATAAGTTCTGTTCCATCAATATTAAAGATTTTGTAAATTCCTGGTTTGGAATTTATTTTGTGCTTTTTACAGAAAACAAATTGTGATCTGTGACTCGTCGTGTCAACAATAAAATATTTTTAATCATGTAAAATATGTATTGTTGCTATATAATATAGCAAAATACATGCATCTATCCAGCCAATGATGAAACAAAAACGATTGACAGATATATATACACCCCACTGCCATCAGTATGGCAGAATCTACATTACTTTTCAGATGGCCAATCTTTGTTTTTAATTTAATAATAATAATTTTAAAAAAGTATTTTTTTTTTTCCCCATGAAGAAATGAGTAAGTCCACATTGTGACCGGTCACTGTGGCACATGATCATGTCGTCTCCTGGTTCTTATACAGAGTGATGACTTTTGAATTCAGCTGGTACATCAGTGTCCAGTTTACAGATCACCTTGTAGATTGCCTTCTTCCAGGATGGATCACGATCTTTGCCCATTGAAATGGCAACGTAAAACTCTCTCAGTGTAATCTCAGCAACTTCCAGGAATCTGTCGGGCACCTGTGAATCCACACAAGAATTTCTTTAATGGGGGAGAGAGGGAATATCAGTCCTTTGCTGCCATTCTGTTCAGTCTGTCGTCGACAGATAGTGTGAATTGTATATGGCACTATATTTTAGATGTGACTCTAACCGAGAAAATTCAGGTAAGTAACAAATCAGGTCTTAGCACAGAGACTGAGAACAAAATTAAAGGAAGTGAAATGATCAAGAACAAATATTATTTTAGCAAGTTTCCCTGACACTGATTCAGCCTTGTCCCAAACTAAGGTTTATGGTCTGGGATCAGGATTAATCTATGTTTGGGAAACTGAACCAATGAGTATACAACTACCTGTGCTGTAATCAGCTTTTCTTATTTTGCAATGTGAACCTTTAAGTGTTTTAAACTACTGTCATGTAACAAAATAAAAGTGCATACACAAATTTTCCAAAATGGACCTGATAAGCAATGTTATGTTATTTAAAGATATGCAATTGTTAAATCTGGTGAAATTTCAAATGAGTACAGCGAGAATATAAGTGATTATAATAACGGTGGGGTTTGGTATGGATATTTTTTTTAACATTTAAAACATATGCACAAAGATTAAAATCTTATTTTGCACAAACTCATGAGAATATATTTGTGACGCCAAGAGTATTTGAACAACATGTCCAGAGTTTAAAGAAATGTATTTATTAGCAACAACACTCAATAAGTTCTATTGGTGGATTTAATGAACAGGTTTAGGACGTATGTATAACATCAGTTTTTCTTTTTCTAGCTGATGTACTTTATGTCACTAACAGCTGACACTAATATGTGAGATGGAATTGCAATACTTGCTGTGTAATTAGTGTTAACCATATATGGACTGTGCTAAATTATACAAAATTTCATTGTGCATAAAAAAAACCTCCCTATTCGAATGGCAGTTATTAGTTTTACAGGTTTACTCAGTCCAGTTGCACAGCTAGCACAAGTATGTCTAATGACGAATCATTTTTTTCCTTTTCTTAACCAATCTGTTTGACATACTTGTAGCTCCTCTTATGCTTGCCGTGCTGTCTTTGTCTTCTCCCACTCAAAGCACAATTTATAGGTTTAATTTCTCTGTTACTCATTTGGAAATTAGAGGAATACTCGTGTTAAAGCTTAAAACAATTTCAGTTCCTGGAAAACTAATGAATAAAAAACATAGATGAAAGTTCTTAGTTTTTAGTATTTGTATTTTAGTATATGTTTGTTTGGTAACATTGAAACAAACAATAACTAAACATTTTCAACAATTCCACTAAGCCTAACAACTCTGGTAATCACATGAAGGTGTAGATTTTATTAGGCTGATTCTGATTTCTATCAAATCATGCTGAAATTGTCTCAGCCTTTAAGATCTACACGGTAATGTGTTTTGATTTAAAAGTTGGACAATAAAGAAAAATAATGGTTGTTTTTATTTGCAGAAGTGGGAAATCATGTTGCTTCATTAAAACTCATCACTGTTTTTAATGGTTTAAGTCATACTGAGCACATATAAATGACTACAATCTGCTATTTAATTACCAGTGATTTAAGCTTCTCAGTACAAACAGTCATCATCAGGACGTTTTAGTCCATTGTACTGATCAGCTCTGTTCACAGTGCTGACATTTACTCTGTATTAATAAATGTGCATTTTCAAAGCAAATCTTTATTTAATATATTACTAAGTGCCCTGACTTATTTTTTCTTCAGTAAAGCTTGTCACAGCTGCTTCATCGAAGTGCAACACTCACATCAATATAACATATTAAACCTTTCTTTATATGAACTCTATGAAATAATTTGTGTCATTTGACCTTTTATGATCTCTGTGCATTAACAGCTCAACATGGGCACATTATGAATTAGAAAAATAATCATCGTGACCGTCTGAGAGAAACCATAAGATCAGAATAGGTCAATTTCTGCTTTCTCTTCATCAGTAGTTACAAATTATTAGGTTGTTTACAGTTTTGCAAACTTAACATTAACTGGGTGAAACATAACGCTTAACATCTTACTCTCTTATCCTGTTTCACTGCAGTCAACTGTTCAATAAAGGAAAAAACACTATATTTGTACTATACATAGGTGAAAAAGACCTCTCCACATGGGGGTTAAATCAGACTGTAGAGAAAATTCTTACTTTGAAACATGCTTCTTGGGTTTTTTTTTTGTTTGGTTGTTTCTAATTATTGCGTATTTGCTGCAGTTTCACACAATTTGTACCATTTTCAGGTAAAGTTCACATTTTGGAAAGGTTAAATAAACATTTTACTCAACCCTTCAAAGCCTGAACGATTAAATAATTGCCAGAAATTTTTTATTTTTTATTTTTTACAAAATTCTGGGGTATTTAACGAATCTATTATTTATTTTTTTTTAAACTGAATTTAAATATTAATTTGCGTATATTTTTGAGTTTTAATTTGTTTTGTATTTGCTTTTAATATTTTTATTTATTTGTTTTCCAATTTAATACTTAGAAAAGCTTTTTATTTTGTATTTTTAGCAAATAAAAAAATCTCATGTATTAAATATGAAACACCAGGCTTTAAGGGGTTAAAAAAGAAAGAATGAGAATTACGTAACATCTACACAATATTAGTCATAATAATGTAATGAATCTTGGTAAGCTCTATTCCTTTATTACTTTTTCTGAAACCGATACGGCGACATAAAAAAGAGGAGCTGCAGATACAGTGGACACAGTACAGTGTTTCTAAAATAAAGATGATGCATGGTCAAAAATGAGGCTATAAATTAAGGAATACCTGAGTGACACCTCACGACTCGCTTTTAGGAAGCAATCAGTGTGTTAGAGTAAAACAAGTCCTCAGTTGTTCCTCACCTGGAAGTCGCTGGCTTTGTTGTAGTGCCTGTTGAGAGCCCTGAAAAGTTCTGATTCTCTCCCCACAGTCAGACCCCTTACGTCTGCCACTCCTTCGATGAGAGCGTGTCGAGCAAACTTCTCCATCTGGATGTAGTAAAACTCCCTGAAGTTACTGAACCACTTGATGAGCTGAGAGGTGATGGAGCGCGTGAACTGAGGAGGAAAGAAAGGTAAGTGAGCTTGTCAAATGTGACAATGAACGTTGTTGTTTTCTGATTTGTATGTTTTACAGTGCACACTACAATATGTGAAGCAAATAAAATCACCCATGAAGCTATTTAACTGTCTTCTGTTTTTTTTTTTAACACACTGTGAATTATATGATGATGTCTTTGGTTTGTGGATTATGATGCTGAAAACGATGTAATAATAAATCCAAAGGTTACAGAGGACTCTTTGTATGTTTTCAGGTTGAGACTTTTCTCCCAAAATGGAAAGTAGCATCGCTGTTGCTCAAATGCAAAATGAAAGAAATTGTATAAATCTGTAAATGCAGCACATGTAACATGTTTTCTACTCTGTGAGAAGGACGATAACACGACATGTGCAAGAATCCAACTTGCAAGCCATCTCTCACCTGTACATCATGGAAACACATCTTCAGCACAAGTGAACTCGGGTAGCGAGTGTAGAAAAACATAAGCTTTGCTTTCTTCAGATGGTTTGTGGTCAGACCCTCCTAAAATTCACCAGCGTTAAGGACGAAACGCAAAAACAAGATATTTTCTCTCCAAAACTGATTCATTTATAGCCAATATACGATGAAAATGTTGATTCCACAATGGGTAGGTTTATTGTCTTTTTCTTTAAAAGGGGTGGCTGGGAATCAGGAGGTCCAGCAGATCATTTACTAAGTAAATAAAGTTTATTTGTAAGTGCCTTTTAGGACAAAACCACAAAAGTCACAAAGTGTTTAAAAGAGGTATTAAAAACAGGGTCACCTACCGATTGGAAGGCCAGTGGTTCAATCCCTGGCTCATCAAGTCCACATGCCTCAGTGTCCTTTTTAACATACTGAACCCCAAATTAAATTGATGTGTTTCTGCTTGATAGAAAGTATTTAAATGAGACTTATAGTACTTACAGTAAAGACTTTAAAGACATCTGCGTGAGATGCTACAGTATTCAGATATATTGGAGGTGTTCTGTCACTGCTAAGTGCTACTTAAAGCCACAGGTTAACACAAGAAATTAGAAAGGATACATTCAGCATGTACAGGTTGCTTTTCACCAGGCTATCAGACTCTGTCTTCACATGAAGGAGACCAGTGCTTTCCAAAATCACCGGATCTGCAGACACAGCGTGAGTCTGTGGGCTTCTCACAGATCTGGAATTGACCTTTGATCTCACTTTAACTGACTTCCAGCCTTCTTCTGAGTAACTGTCCTGTAGGCTCTTGAGAGCACGGTGATTCTTCTCTGATGCTTGAGATTCCTGCAGGGCAGAGTCAACGATGAGGAAATTTGGAGATTTTGGACGGTGGTGAGCTGGTAACCTGGATCTTTCCAGTTCGTGTTTTTGCACAACCAGAGACAGAGCTTCTGTTTGAACATCTGGGGTTTGCACCTCTGGAGTCCCACAACATGGAAGTCTCAACTTATCATCATCACTGCTCACCGATGGCTGAAGAGGCGTACCAGTCTCTACATTTTCCACTTCATATGGCGATGTCTGTAAAAGCGGCACACTTTTGAAAATGGAGTCAACGCTCTTGCTGACAACTCTGGACAACTCGTACTTTAGAACATCTGCCATTAGCCTTATTCTGGCCGGTTTGGATTGGAAGTAGTTCATCAATTTAACCTTCTTCCATCCTTGATATTTTAGACTCGAACTGCTCTCAAACTCACTGTACAAATCTGTAAACGCATCACCAGATGTTTTGATGGAATCATGGGCTTCTCTCACTCCATCCAGGTGAGTAACCTTTGTTCTGAGCTGCCTGGGGTGCTGATGCTGGCTCTCCAGCTGCTTTCTTGTTACCTGGCTTTGAGCCGTGCTTTCCATGCGTTTCTGAAGGAAAAGTGCTTCTTGGATCTTTTCGTCATTGTGCGTGCAGTCAGTCTCTTTACGCTCCTTCGTTTTCACTTCTGTGTCGTACATATGAGTAGGGCTGGTCATACCTTTGATTATATTTTCTACTCTCGCACGCTTTGCTTGATGGCCTCTGTTCAGGTTCCAGTCATGGTGACCATAAGAAGTGGGTGCGGGAGACGGGTGTCTTCCCATGAATAAAGATCCACTGGTGCTGCCTCTGGATGAAGTAAGATCCAGTTGACTGGAATACATCAAACCAGCAACTGCACTGCTATAATGAGCACTATCTGGTAGTGTTTTCATGTTCTCACCTTCTCTGTGTAAGGTCAATGAAACGCCTGACGAATCTGAGTTTGATGGCATGAGGTCAGGCTGAAAAGAGGAGAGATGTTCTGCAGCACAGCCATCCAGGCAGATGTTGCTGGAGGAATACATGGCTTTGCTCCAAACACTCTGATTCATTCTGGTAGGGTTAAAAAGACAAAAGTAAAAAAAAACCCACTTATGAATAATAAAATGCATGCAAGTAATAGCAGGAAAGAGAACTTGGTACAGCTAGTGGAGACATCTTTCTCACATATACATGATATCCCTTTTTAGGTTGCAGGTTACCTCATTTTTAAAAAGTGTCTATTTAATTGAAATCAAACTAAATAAGTAAAAATACAAACAGATATTAAAGTATCATCAACATGGCATCCTTTTTACTCGATATGCAATATAAAACTTACCTGTCTTACAGCTCAGAGGAAGGGTGCAGGTCTGGGTCCTGGAGGAGGAAACTCGGTTATTTGTAGTGGTACAGCAGAGAGCGCTCCAGAAAGCAGGAGGTGTGTTCTAACATGTCAGCCTATCCCGTCCCCGTAACCTACCGCATTGTTAATAAACATATGAATCTTTGAAGGCTAGTAATGAATAAATTGTTACTTCTTTATGAGTGTATTCATTCATTGTGTCTGTTTTCTTGTTTTTCTAACACCGTGGTCTGCATGATGTGTTATCAATTATAAGTTGTTTTAGTATAGTATGCAGACATGGTACAGTCCTGTTAAATAAATTATTTTCATTATGTTATAATAAGAAAAGCTAAATTTATTTAATTTTAATGACAATATTTAAAGGATTAAAGTTCATGGTGAGGCGAACTATGACCGGAGTGTGAGTAATATCCAGTCTGCTCCCACCGCCCGCTACGGTGGACCCCTCCAGTCCAGCCGCAGTGGTTCCTCCCATTCTTAGAGCTCTGCCGGGCTTCCGTACAGCCGCTTCAACCGCTGTCAGGACCAGGCAGACACTCCCCGGCCACGCTATGTTATCGCGATCTCTGCGTGTTTACCGGACGCTGTGCCGCTCCCTGTCAGCGGCTCGTCAGGTAGGCTGGGAAGAAATAGCCAAACGAGTCTGTGTTTTAAAAGCGCTTCGAGGAGTTACAACATGGCTAGCTTGTTAGCTCGTAAACGCAGGGCCTCGTCACCAGGGACAGACCTGCAGGCACACTGACTGAGAGGCAGCACAAGTTTGTGAAGAGGTCCCGCACACCCACCCGTTCACTGTCCCGCTAACTGTTTTGTTTCTTGGTAGTTTTGAAAGCCCAGCAGTTGCTGTACACTGCTATATGTGACAGGCACAGTCTGAAATAGGATGATGTTTGTGTGTAGAAATAGCCCGTGTCCGACGTGTGTGTAACAGATAGCATGGCTTTTCCTTCACAAGTCCAGCAGTGCGTGCAGATGCATGTGCTGAAATATGAGCTGGATGGTACTGTCTCCTCAGAGTTGAACTGTACTTCTCATGAGTGTGTTGTCAGTGAGTTCAGTCTGCAGAGCTGTGCTGATAATGGTTATCTTGGCTATCAACACAGCTCCTGGTTGAGCTGTGTTGGTTATCAGTTACTTGGAGTGCAGATTAAAGGCTGGCATTTTCCCTGAAGCCTCAAAAAAAAAGAAGAAGTGTGGACTCCTCTTTAAGTCATGTTGGTGGCTTTGCGATGACACAGTTGTGCTGCATGCTTATTTTTTTAATACTGCACACACATCAGCTGGATTTTTATAATAGGAATGCACAGATTTTTAGGCTCTCATTGACTTTTTTTAAATGATAGCGGGCTATGGGAAAATAAGTTTCCCTGCAGTTGGCACTAACAAATGTTTTATTTGTTGTGTTACAACATTTTTGTGTCTAAAGATGACATTAGGGCAGTTTAGTTCATGAGGTAATAAACACAGTAACAGAATAAACAAAACAAATAAACAAAAATTTGCCAAATGATTAATTTAAAAATACACGTGAGGCCAGAATTTCACAATCGGTACATCCCACGCTTACAAGTAGGGCTCTGATGAATTGTTGTTTTAATTAGTCAATCTAAGTTATAGTTAAAGGTACAGTGTGGGAAATTTCAACACTAGATGTCAGTAGATTGCAGTCAACTGAATTCTGTTTTTGTACTATGGTGTACAAATCGGTTTATTATGTATGTGGCTAGCCTCTAGCCATGTATATAAAACACTAGAAGGTGGAACAGTGACGTTTATCTCGTCCACTGTGGATAAAATGGCAAGGCATGTGTTTTTATTGCATTCATTCTACATTTATGACAAGGGATTCATTTCTTGGAAGACGTAATTACACACTAGTCACTGTATATTTATGAGTACAATATTTTATTTACCATTTAATAACCTAGAAAAACTGACTGTACCTTCAAATTTCATTAGTGAGGTGGTTCAAGAGTAGGGCTGCCACAAACAATTATTTTAATAGTCGACTAGTCACCGATTATTTTTGCGATTAGTCGACTTATCAGATCGTGCATCAATTGGATGTAAAACATACAGCTTATTGCACCAGCAGCATCTGCTCTTATATAACTATCATTAGCTTACAGCTTTAAGTTTAAGGTATGTGCTCTCACCGGCTCTAGTGACCTAGCCCCCTGCTAGCTATCGAGCTAGTGGGTAACAGACGTCTCCGAAAACGTCGGAGCGCTTTTGAAAATATGTGGTGTCTTGATAAACTGAGCAGATATTTGAGGCTTACACAGCTACATTCTCGCCTGAAAATATGTTGAACGTTTATTTTGTGACCCAGAAAGAATAATAAGAGTAATATTAAAACTAACTAGCTGCCGCCATTGTTGAAAATTGAGCAGGGCCGCGCTATGAATTCTGGGACACTGCTTCTTCTTCTTCGGAGTTTAACGGCAGCTGGCATCCTTGAACATGCAATGGTGCCATTTTCTGTTTCAGTCCGTTGTTACACTCTTAAATACTACTACTTATTCCTGCGTCTTTTGGGATCTTACAAAGCTTCAAACGACGCGTCGACTATTAAATCAGTCGTCGACAATTTTGATAGTCGACGTAATCGTGACTAGTCGACTAATCGTGGCAGCCCTATTCAAGAGCAGGAAGACACAAAACAAGCTGGTGTACTTCTAGTGCTGGTTGCATAAAATCTGTGCCATTTCAAATACAAATATTAATTTCAGAATCAGAATACTTTATTGCATTCAGTTAAGCAGGGTGTGTAATCACGTAAAAGATCTGTATTTTTTAATTCCATATATTATTTTTACTGGAAAAACGCTTGGGGACACAAAGAGCGGTAACGCAGGATGAGCCAGTGGTTTATCAAGCTGTTAACACTTGGCTGCGTGCTCCGAGTACTTTGAATAGTACTTTCTGACAACTCCACCCTGCTCCGGCAAGCCCAGAGTAAGCAAGTTTAGCTCTGGGGCACAAGTGACACCGCCAGACAAACATTACTGTAAAAGCAGTCATAATTAGACATACCTCTCCTCTAAAATACACAGACGACTTATATCAGGCTGCAGCGGAGTGGCCTTACAGAAGCCTGTGTTGTCAGCACTGGAAAAATCTTGTGGCTATAGCTGAAATTTAAAAGTATGAAGGATTTTCAGACTGTTTATCTTCCACTGGGGAAAAGTGAAAAGGGAGAGAAGAAAGAATGAAAGAGAATCAATCATTACAGCGCAGTAGATGTTTTTTATTGGCAATATTGTATCGATACAGAGAGACCAAATGTCGTTATTTCATTTAAATAAATGAAAACGTAAAAGGTGATTAACACATTGTAAAATAGCAACACCTGATCAAGTAATTCACTGAAAATGAAGCAAGATTTAAATTTTCTCTACACCCTTAATCGAATAAGTGGATGGATGGGACAGTGAGTGGGTGGATAACTGCGAAGTTATATCTTCTGGTCAAAAAAAAAAAAAAAAGCACAGCCTCTGTAAAAAAAAAAAAAAAAAAAAAAAATTTAAATCGAAATGAAGCAAAACAGTCTGCAGTTTATTAGAGGATGAAAATAATTCCTAGTTACAGCTGCTCTAATTAATCTAATTCTTTTTTTCATATCTTTACAGCTCAGTGATGTGCTGGTCCGACAGAAAACATCAGGTAAGCATGCTTGAGTGGACGGAGCGTTCAGGTGGATTTTAGAGCCTGGATTTCGGGCCACTCTTTTTATCCGGTCTCTCATGAATAACCATGCTCAATTAGCGGGTTGTCTGAAGCAGAATAAGTAATGCTGGCTGAATGGCGAAGATGCCTGAGGAGCCCACAAGTGGTTAACTGCAGCTTTCAGAAAGCTCCACTCATATCTTATGTTAGAGCATGAGGAAAAGCAGCGGCAGTTTGTGCTGATTTTCTTTCCGTGTCTTTTGTTTGTTCCCCTCAAGGCCACACCATCTGCAGCCAGATCGTTTACAGGAAACCTCAGCCGTAAGTTTGTTTCTCATGTACACAAAAATGTCGTCCGCTGTACAGAATGAATCGAAATATTTGATCTTTAAGTGTGACAGTGCTGCATGTGCTTTTTAACGCCGTCATTTAACACTTAATGTGAGCTAGACCTAATCAAAAATAGATCAGCCGGGTGATAAATAATACCACACACTGAATCCCTTAATACATGCTTTTATCTATGTATTTTTTTTGTTTTTTCCAATCAAAATAAATCCCTTCTTCTTGACATTTAGATGTGATTTTCCATCATCAGCCAATATCTACCAAATAAGATACTTTAAGACATCTGCTCACCACAGTATGTATCACATCTATGTCTTTAACCAATGTCAGCATCATGCTTTGTATCTGTTCTGCATTTAACTGACTGCAAAATGTTTTTGCATTTGCTTGTTTTTTTTTCCACAGGGGATGAAGTGGTCACAGTCAAAACTCCTGCATTTGCAGAATCAGTTACAGAGGGGGATGTGAGGTGGGAGAAAGGTTGGTGTGTATAAATATGCCACAAATGACTGACCGTGAGAATAAGCCGAATATTGGTGGTAAATGTTCAACACATGCGATGCATGCTTTCGGATTGATTGTTTTTATCGATTCATTTCCAGCTGTGGGCGACTCCGTGTCAGAGGATGAAGTGGTTTGCGAAATCGAGACTGACAAGGTGTGACAGAGGAAACGTGAGACGGTCTATTTTTGGAGGGTGGGGGTGTTGTTAAAATTACGACAGATTTCTTTGTCTTGTGCTTCCAGACCTCGGTGCAAGTCCCCGCTCCTGCAGCCGGTGTCATCGAGGAGTTACTGGTGCCTGACGGAGGGAAGGTAGAAGGAGGAACGCCTCTCTTTAAACTCCGGAAAGGAGGTTTGCCTGTTTATTTTCAGTAACTTGAGCCCAGTTTACAATACATGGGAAAAATCAAAGACAGAACATGTAATATTAGTTCTATTTGGTGTTTAAAACATGTGTGTTGCAAATTTTGCTGTGAATGTCCTACGGATGAGAAAAAAATCGGATTTTTAATGTTATGGAAATTGGAAGCAAAATATAATATGGCAATCATTGCACCTATACTGTATTTGTCCTTCTCTACTTCTTTCTTCTCAGCTGTTGCTGCCAAAGCTGCCCCCTCCCAAGCTACAGATGCACCACCTCCAGCAGCCGAAACCTCTCCTCCACCTGCAGCCCCAGCTGCCACTCCTCCAGCACCACCACCACAGCCCGCCCAACCCAAGCCTGGTGTGTAGTTTTATGTAGTTGCTGACTGTGTACTCATGTGTACCTCTGCATCTTTTTAGGTTACAATTAGTGCTGTCAAAATTAACACGTTAACACAAGTTAATCCGCCATCACGGTCAACACGATTAAAATTTTTAACGCATCTGGAGTGCAGAATGACTGAAAATCCCTCAAATGTTTCTGTCAACGCATTTTGGGCAGGTTGTCCAAGTAGAGTTACCTTCGCACATGCGCAAATGGGCAGTAGATCTGGTGGTGACGGGCAGCTGAACCAGTCAACTCAATATGGAAGATTATAAACGCACATTGGGCTTCTAACACGTCACCCAGCTTGCGACAAATCACTCACGCAGCATCGGGGGCTCAGTAAGTCTACCTCGGACATATTGACTGACACAATTGTCAAGTTGCGACAAACTGCAGACGTATTAACATAATTGAGAACACGTGCTTTACAGAGCTTTTGTTCCTCGTTTTAAGGACTTGAAGTGACTCCCCAAGAGTGACAGAGAGAGTTTTTTGTTAACATTAATGTTCAAGATGTTCAATAAACATGTTAAGTGTGTATATTTTCCCTTTTTTCTCGAGTCTGTTTGCTCATGCAAAATGAAATGCGATTAATATAGAATAAAAATGAATGATATTTAATCATGATTAATCAAAATGAATCCACAGTAACCCTGTGTAATGAATCTGATTAAACATCTTAATTGTTTGACAGCACTAATATATATTAGCATATAGGTTTGTTTTAAAAGGTGTATTTCACAGGAGAGAACCTGTGCTAAAAGACTGAAGAAAACTATTCCAATTCTCTTTGAATTTAAGCACACATTCTTTGTGTCTTTCTGCATTTACTTCATTATATTGCATGAATGTCAGTTACAAGCTTAAATATAAAGTTGAAAAAATGTAATTGCAACCAGGCTATTGATCAAGTAAATGCGATTAATTACAGAAAATTGTACGATTATCTAGTTAATTTTTTTAAATCTATTGACAGCACTAGTTACAATCAATTCATGTTGGCTCTCACACCTTTGTTTTACAAGAGCTATGTATTAATCAATGAATGATTTTTGTTTAATTATTAATATGTCTTTATGTTTTTACTTAGTTTCTGCTGTCAAACCCACTGTTGCAGCTCCAGCCCCCACAGCAGCTCCAGGAGTGAGAGGAGAAAGCAGGGTAACACACTCGTTGACACAACATTTCATATATTCCTCTGTTACGTCAACGTCTGTAATAATTTGGCCTCAAAATACAGCAGCATAACGACGACCGTTGTTTCCCGTGTCCAGGTGAAGATGAACCGCATGAGGCTGAGGATCGCTCAGAGGCTGAAGGAGGCTCAGAACACCTGCGCCATGCTGACTACCTTCAATGAGGTAGACATGAGGTGAGCATCAGTCCAGATTTTTTGAGCTGTACCTAAGGCTCCCGATTTCCATCTTTTTCTCCAATGTTCAAAATTTCAGCAACATTCACGAGCTGAGAAAACTCCACAAGGACGCCTTCTTAAAGAAGCACGACACCAAACTGGGTTTTATGTCGGCGTTTGTTAAGGCTGCTGCACACGCTCTGATCGACCAACCAGCCGTCAACGCTGGTAAGAACACACAAACATCTCCACTCTCACACACTCAAGCGGCCAACTTTACTGATTAAAACTTCTTTTTGTTATTTTACAAAATGCTTTTGCAGTTATTGATGACATAACCAAAGAGATCGTCTACAGAGATTATGTAGATATTAGCGTTGCCGTGGCCACTCCAAAGGTATGAGATTTGAGTCTCTGTAAACTGCTGTTAGATCTCTTGACTCCTTCAATTTTTGCTCCAGGTAACATGGATCAGACATTAACCAGGTTTGACTTTTAGGGGCTTGTTGTACCTGTGATCCGGAATGTTGAGACCATGAACTTCGCTGACATTGAGAAAGCCATTAATGCTCTGGGAGAAAAGGTAAATGATGAGAGACAGCACAGACGTCCTAGAATCATTTCGTTTTGAACCATTTCATCTCACTGGGAAAAGCAGTCTTTCAGATATTTGTTGTTCCTGTGCACCCCTGAATAAATGAGTAATTCCTTTGCGTTTTGTTCCTCAGGCTCGTAAAAACGAGCTCGCTGTCGAGGATATGGACGGAGGCACTTTCACCATCAGCAACGGTGGCGTGTTTGGCTCCATGTTTGGCACGCCCATCATTAACCCACCGCAGTCTGCCATCCTGGGCATGCATGGCATCTTTGACAGACCTGTGGCCGTCAATGGCAAGGTGAGAATTGTGTTAACTGATGAAATACAGAGCTCTTCTTTCTTTAAATTATAATCCTAGAATCAGTATACAGTTTTTCATATATAATATTTTTAAGACTACTAACTACTGTCTGCTTTGGCAGGTTGAGATCCGGCCCATGATGTACGTGGCATTGACGTACGATCACCGACTCATTGACGGCAGAGAAGCCGTCACCTTTTTACGCAAGATCAAAGCGGTGGTGGAAGATCCAAGAGTCCTGCTCCTGGGAATGTGACGTTTCCGCCACTAAATTCTTATTTAAAGATACTCGGCTGCATAAAAATGAACTCCACATCACAGAAAACGCACAAAATAGCCTGTACCACTATTGTTTTTTACAAGTGTTGATACTACAGGGGCGTACCGGGGTTGTGTTCCAATGCTCATTGCACTTAAATGCATGACATTACCTGTAACGTATCTGTCAAGTTGCCTAAATTGATGAAACTAAAAGTTTGCTACTTTGATCAGTAATTCTTTTACGACGTTTGAATTAATCAAATGGAAATAACTTCAAAAACAAGACAAAACTCTGGCTTTAACTCCACATAAGCCTGTCTAAAGATGCGTTATGAAGCCTTCGGATGAATGAAGCGGTATGCAAACTCACTCTCATCACAGTTGTATAATCATAAAACAGAATGGCTTTTCCAGACAGCAGCTGCTTGCATAACATTTCCCCCCCGCTTGTTAATTAGTGCTCTTGCGCCACTTTTTCCACAGTAGGGCCGAACAGGGATAATTCAGATTAGTTCAAGATGTTGATGTTAACACAGGTTTCACAGATTGCTTTGGTTAGACACTGTAACCGGCAACAGCCTGGAGAAAATGAGTCAGTAACCAGGAAACCAGGTCTTTGTATGGAACTTGTGTGTACAGCAGTGCCATGCCTTTAAGTCCACATCAACTCTCTGTTTGACTTGGTTTAATCATATTCCTGCCTGTCCTGTGTTGTATATAGCGATCTAGTATAAACTTGCCTCGCTCACTGTTGTCAAGGTTACATGCGCTGATCCAACTGTTATCAGTTATTTAGTAAAACAAACGAACATTTCATTTTTGTTCAGCAGAAACTGTACATAACAAAAACCTCATGCTTTTTTACCTAGATGCACACAATTTGTTACTTTATGAAAAATATGTTCGAAGTAAAGTTCAAAGTGCACAATTTGCAGGTTTTTATGCTGGAACATTCATTTTCATTGTCCAGTCTCGTATATGAAATGCTTCTACTTATTTAAAGAAACAATTTCAAACATTAAATCTCTTGATTTATATGTACTGAAACTTGTCTCACACTTTTCTTCTTCATGTTGATACATAGGTGTTCTATTCTCCTCATGCTATTTTCAAGAAGTCTCTGAAGAAGTCTAGTGAATTATCCCAACTTTACTCCTGATCTTTCAAAAAAACCCTTGTCTTTTTGCAGATGAACTGGACATTACACATTCACATTCATCTCCTGGAAAGTCTTTGTCTCTTTTTAAAAGGTCTTGGAAAAGCAATGCCGGCAAAATAAAAGCAGAGCGCCGAGGTAATGGACGTCTTTGCGGCCGATCTTGGCTAAAACATTTTATCTCGTGCCAGATTCTGTTTCGCTCCCCGAATTCTCTGCCGCATGTGAGTTGTGTGCCAGCGGTGGATCTTCAAAGCCTCATTAGCCAGCCTGCCGCTCAGCTCTTGAGAAGCTCCAAATAATGGGATCATCTCTGACAAAGTCTTGAGGGTTGCTTGGCCCGTTCTCCCACTTCACAAAAACAGGCTCAAGTGTTTGCAGCTGTGTATGATACCTCTTCAGTATTTCTGTTTACTTTAATAATCACAGGGCACAATGGGTCCTAATGTACGTCTTTGTTTCTCTGCCAGCACCTACACAAATGTCTGAACAACACTGTTTGGAGGAAAAACACAGAATTCATTACGCGGGCACAAAAAACCAAAACATTACATTACCATGAGAATACTGGAGGTTCTAATGGGCCTGAATACAGCAAACAATGATACAAGAGCTCCTTTAATTTAATTATTTACTTTTATTACCGCTCAAGATTCCATTAGCGCTTTTGAGATCATGATAATTGGCAGCGTATGCCAGTGGGTGCATAGATATCTGAAGGGCCTGTTGGCAGGTTTTATGTTTCGTCTTCAAAATTTGGCCAAATCTGTGAATTTCCAATGGGACTGCTCAATAAGACGTGGGTTTCAAGTCTTTGTGTCCATTCAGATGAAAGATGGCCCATTAGAAATTGGCAGCTAGCTGTTTGTTTTGATTAAGCCACATCAGAGAGATAATTTACCTAAATTATTCTGTTATTTTTTTTCTCGCTTTCAAAACAAGCTCATTGTGGCAATACTGTTATATAAAGAATTATATTTTAGTCCAGCTGAAAAAGTACATTAAGAGAAATGTGTCCATTACTGGACAGCTGATTTAAAAAGCTGAGTACACTCTATGTACAGGTTTTTTGGGAGCAGTACTGCATAAAAAATTGAAGCACTTAAGATGTTTAGTTCAGTTTAGTTTTTTTTTTTTTCAGTTCATCCTCCAGTCTTATTGGCGAAACCTCTGATTGGTCCCAAATTCATTTAGCATCAATGAGCATGACAGAAAAGCCAAACTGAGCCAGAATCAGTTAGAACAAGAAGACAGTGTCCTGTAAAAAGGAGTGAAAGCCTGAAGCCCACAAAAGACCTGTGGCAAGTTCTTCATGTTGCTTGGAACAATCCAGCTGCCAAACACCAGATGCAGGTAAACTGTTTGTTAATACAGTTTATGATTTTTGTGACTTTTTTCTAGGTTTTTTTTAAGCAACCTCACACTAATGCATGAAAAATCTACTCTTTCCTTTCTGCTGCTCCCTCCAGGGACCTCCACAGCTGATCCCTTACTCTCAGGTCCACATTCCTGCCTTTGCTACTGTCTCCTACCTTCTAATACACTTCATGCCTTTGTTGCACTTGTTCCTAAATGCTTTCACTTTGCAATAATACCGCTTATAGTTGATGGTGAAATATCTAGGAAGGAAGAAATTTCACAAACTGACAAGGGCATCCCGTTACAACACCACACTTGGATTCAGTGAGCTCTTTAGAACGACCCGTTCTTTCACACAGGTTTGCAAACGTAGACTGCAAGGCTGGGTGCTTGATTTCATGTGGAAAAGGACTGAAACCCCCCTTAAATTCAAAGACGAAGAGGTGTGGCCCAGTACTTTAGTCCCTATAGTTTGCATACTGAAGCATACAGATGGGCTCAAAATTGGATTCAGTCTGGATCTGGATTCTACAAAACCTGTTTCAGCAGCATTGACAATAAAGCCCAGGTGTTGACATAGAGGTCAACATTCATGTTTAGGAAGATCCAGAAAGAGTGAAAGAAGCACCAACCAAAACAGACGGTGGTTTGCTGACACCTGTAGCTCATCTCGTAGACAAATCTATGGAACTGTTACTCCAAGTTTCTTTGTAACACATGCCTGTTAAAAAACTAATAACTGGGGCTCCTTTCACTTAAAGGTTTCAAAACAAAGCTAAATCTCTGATAAAATATTCAAAAGAATAATGATAATTAAACTGTCAGTTTAAAGGGTGACGCATCTTCTGATCACCCATAGTTGTATCACAAAAAGCCGTTTAATTGTGACACAAAAAGCCGACGCAGATGAGACCGTGCGTTGTGTCATTGTCTCCTCTGTAGCTGCATCTGGAGCCACCTGGCAGAAACCGATAGCGCTGCTCGATATCGCACCTTGAGACAATTCAATTCTGCACACTCTTAATAATAATAGTAATCCCATTCGGCAGGGCCTGCATAAGTAATGCTCTGCATGCATATTCATAAGTGTACCGTTTCCTTTGCGGGCCATTTCATTCAAAGCTAACGAATGTGGTGAAACAACTGGCTCGCATCTGGCCCTATTCTTTGTGTCGCCTCTGTCCTTTGATATGGACCCCAGCTCTTTTCTTCTTCCTCCTCTTGTTCTGTTGTCATACCAGAAGATTATTTTGGATGGAGAGAATGAGGCAGAGGACCCCGCCGGCCGAGCCACAGCTCACAGCACTGAGGTTAGTGCAGCTGGTTGATGTCACAGGTTCAAGTGTACACACTGAAGTGGACCGATTTGGATTTAGCTAAAACTGTGAAAAAATTGCGAAACTGTGCTTTTAGTTGAAAGTTATACTAGAAATCAATGAAGGAACTACTGCATATTAAGGAGAAAATCAAGTATAAACTCCAACAACATTTATTTAAAGATGTCAACAGCCCTCCCAAATCTTCCTGTTAGTGATACTGTGTCTCCACGTCTATGACAGCTCAGTCAGCTGACTGCAAAAATAGAGACACAGTTTAAAGAGAACCTGACATTATATTCATGGCTGACAGACGACGTTCTGAAGATATTTCTCAGTTAGTAAGTGTTTAACTTGAAACACCCCTGATTACATTTAAAGGCTTACTTCACACCCCAGACTGTTTTTAAAATGGATGTATGGATGAAACAGGATGCAAAGCAGCTTAGTTTGAGATTTCACAATGGGACATCACTAACCAATGACAGCACAGTGCCTACGTCCATCATTTATATACAGTCTATCATCCACACATAAAAAACAACCTCACTGAACTCTGTGTTCAAATGAAGACAATAAAAATATTATTGAAAATACTGCGGGGTAAAAAAGCCCAAGTTAAGATGATTCTGTCAAACTTGGATTTCTAAATGAAAAGAACAAGAAAATAAACTTTTTTTATTTAACCTCAGTGCTGTCCAGGTTTTCAAAAACCCAGGCAAACTAGAATAAATGAACTGCATTTGTTAAAGACATCATCAGGGGTCATCATGTGCTGCTGTTTGTGTGTTTGCAGACTAACCTGTACACTATGGTTGCCGTGCAGTTCTTGTCAAACTTCCTGACCAACCAGCCAAGCTGCTGTTGATCCAGAGGTATGTTAGCTTCCTGCATGTGTGACAAGTTCAATTTCCCAATCGCTCATTCACGCAAGAGTGGGAGCTACAACTTACTAAGTTAACATTCTGTCATAGATTTGCTATCGTTGCTCATGAGGTGCATTATTACATTATCACTGCAGCATGACAAACCGTTAGCCTGACCTTTACAGCCTTCCTGAAGGCAGAGGTGGAGACTTTCATGGTTCCCTCTTTGTCCAGAGCCTGGAAGAAATCCATGATGCTCTTATTTTGCTCTTCAAAGAACTTCTACGGAAAAAAACATATAGAGAGAGATCTTGTTTTACAGTTGAAAGCATGTTAAAGAGGCTGCTAAGACTTCTGAAGTATGAACTGAAAAAGCAGAAATGATTTTATTGATTTTCCCATCTTTTCCCATCACCAGTTTTCTCAGCCTTCTTGACAATGTACCTTAAAGATCCCAAGTGCCAATAAGTTCTTGGTGACGGAGGGCAGAATATAATACTGGAACCGCAGAGCAGGGCGGGTCACGCGGGTTTCTTCCAGCAGCTCCACAAAGGTCTCACAGACAAGCACACTCTGCACTCACACAGTCACAGACATATTATGATCATATAATATTGTGATTGTGTATCTAATTACTTTTGGGGGCTTGTGTACAAAAATGTACTCCACTGCGGTGGTGTACAGAGGCAAAATTACAACAAATGCGTCATTAACCAAAAACAGACTGTAAATTAAAACAGATACTACTTTTATTTACACCTCAGCTTATATTCTTTCGCGGCACTTACAGAAATATCGATCTCCTCCAGTGCTGATTTCATGTTGTTTTTAACCGTTCTGAGCAGCGTGGCGGCTCCGATTTTTGTTATGGGGTTGCGAGAGAGCTGAAACGCACACGCAAAGACCAAACATGATCTCAAATTCATAGGGTGCAATGACGTTAAAATCGTTACAATGAAGTATTGCTGCAGGAGTCTTTTACTCACTTTGAGAACCTCGAGGGTTTCGTTGGTGGCCAGGCCCTGGCAGAGCAGCCTTACAGCTTCATCGTCCACACAGTTAATGCTGAGGTCCAGCAGCACAAGTGTGTCATTTTGTTGCAGCACTTCAGCCATCAGCTGTACCTCTGGACGGCCAAATCCACTGTTCGACAGCTGGAGTTGCTTCAGTGTTGCGTTTACCTGAGGAAAGAAAAGGGGGGAGAGAAGGTCAGCAACGAGAGTTAACAAAACTGAACTCTTTGCTCGAGTGTGTCATTTTAGTCACCTTTAGACCAGCAATCAGAGCCGCATTGCCACGTATAAGAAAGTGATTCCAGCTCAGATTTAGGACTTCAATACCGATGTTCTCTGCTACAAGGAAGTGAAATACACATTTTTACAAAGTCACAATACATTTGAGACTAATCTACAAGCTACATGTAAAATTTTCTCAAGTTCAAGAAATACTTTAGGAATACTTAATACTTTACTATTAAGTAATATATCAGTGGGTCACATTTCTCTTTTATAGGCCTGCTTGTTTGTTTTCATAATTACTTTAGTTTAGAAAGTCTGTACAGCAGCCAATCCAGGACTTCAAACTGCTGAAAATCAAATGCTGCCCAACCAAAGTACATCTGATCATCACACGGAATAAGATGAAGTATATAGTATTTAGTTCTTTATGTTTTGTTGATGCATTTTGATTGCCTGCTAATTTGCTCTGCTGGCTTTACTTCTACTACCAGACAGCCATTGCTTCAGTTTTATTTCTTCCCTACTGCTGACGAGATATAAATTCAAGTTCGAGTTCAAGACCAAAAACAGTCAGAAAATTAAAAAATGTGTTATTTTAAAATCCCCTTTTTTTTGTTTCAGTTCTATTTCTTATTTAAATAGTAGCTGTATGTATGGAAATGTATGTAATGTATGTAAATATATAATGTGACTTTTTACCGGTAGTTAAAATCACAAAATGAACCACCTGCAATACTTCCACAGCCCACCAGGAGGCTACAACACCCACTTTGAGAATCAATGCCGTGCAGCAGAATTTATCTTTTTCTCTAAAATACTTAAACTACTACAATGATATAGTATAATATCATAAGGGCACACTGACTATATTTCATAATGGAAGGAAACTCAACAACAAGAACAATAATGCTCAAACAGCCTTCACAGTATATCTACTAATAAGAAGCTATAATCCTCAGCTTTTTAGCAACTTTCTTTCCCTGACTCTCATTGCATGATCTATAATATTCTTTGTTATCACTACAGAGGTGTCCTCCCACATGAAGGTTTATTTATACGGTGCAAAATTGCCTCAAGGTACTTCCTATCTTCACGGAAACAGGGAGGGGGTAGCCATCAGTGGCAACTGATTGTGGGTGATGGGAGAGAGAGCACAACTCGCAGAGAGAGAAGGCCGAATCTAATGACATGCTGAGTGCTGACAAGGTGAGCGGAGAGGAAATGCTCAGTGGATCACAGGAAGTCACACAGCAGTTTGTGCCTATAACAAGTAACTAAGGGATCCTTCTGAGTCACCTGATTCAGCCCTAACTATAAACTTCATCAAAAAGTCAAATCTTAAAAGTAGAGAAACACCAGAGAGTGAAGAGTGAAGTTCTCTATTAGGACAATATGGTACTACACCAGCGGTCCCCAACCTTTTTTGCGCCACGGACCGGTTTATGCCCAACAATATTTTCATGGACCGGCCTTTAAGGTTGTCGCGGATAAATACAACAAAATAAAACTAGTACTGGTACTGAAAAAAAGAACATTTATTCATAACACACCTGAAAAGCCCAAGGAAAACCAAGTAAACGATAAAAACGACAACAAAATAACGCTGAAAACTGATAAAAACCCTGAAAACTATACATTTCACACCTGAGCCTCAACTCTCGCGGCCCGGTACCAAACGACTCACGGACCGGTACCGGTCCGAGGCCCGGGGGTTGGGGACCGCTGTACTACACGGTCCATATTGTCCTAATACGGCCTGATTATTCAAAATGCTGTTTGTAAGGAAAACAATTTTAAATTCTAGACTTAACAGGGAGCCAATGCAGAGAGAGAGAAATTTACAGCTGGATGTTCCAAAGTGAGGATAGCTTGTTTCTACCCTAACGCTTAAAGCCCAGATGCTATTCCAAAATTGTCAAAAGCTGCTTCATCATTAGAATTTCTAATTTACAAAAAATAAAAGTAAAGCTTTGCATTAATTTGAAGGATCGAATGTGAACAGAAATAGAGATGATCTGTACCTAACATGACACCCAAGTCTTCTCCTCCTGCATCGCAGATGCAGTTGTAACTGAGGTCAAGCTCTTTGACCACAAAATCATTCTGTTAGATAGGAAACAAAATTCTGAATTGCAGCTTAAAGCATATATAGACGTGACACATATAGACATGTGTAATTCATTATGTGGCATTCGGCAGTCTGCACTCACCTTTAATGCTTCTGCCAAGCATTTAGCTGCAGCGTCACTAAAGTCATTTTCTAAGAGAACAAAGGGAAATGAGAGAATTACCTTCTTCATTTCGCTGCTGTATTACAGTGATAGACAGAAGTTCATGTCAGCATAGCTTAAGACTTGGCTGAGCACCTGAGAGGTTGATGGATTTGAGCTTACGATTGTCTGACAGCATTTTGGAGATAACCTCTGCTCCTTTAAGGCCCAGCTTGTTGTCAGAAAGATTCTGAAGAAAAGACAAGATTGAGATTTTTGTTTTTTAAATAACATTAAGGCCATTTCTCTTGCACATACAGCAAGAGGATTACATCTACACAAAACTGTAGTTTTGAATGTGATATTTTTAAAGTCGTTACTAGACTCTGAATGCTGATGTTTTCAAAAAGCATCGCCATCAGATACTGTGTCCCTTCAGCCTGAAGTGAGTTCCCTTTCAACTCGAGGTGGGTGACTACACCGTGACTCTAAAACATTAAAAAATAAATTAATAAAAAATGATACAATATTGTTTAAAAAGTACAAACTCATTTGAAATATGTTACAGACTCATTACATGACCAGAACTTGATCCAGCATGACCTACACCATCTTAATTTGGGGATTGCATGAATAGCTAGAAAAAAGGATTACTTTCAGAAGGATAGCCAGAGCTTTGGCCCCCAGAGGTCCCAGCCCATAGTAATTCAGGTCTAGAATAGCATCATCCAAGTGGCAGAGGATGTAGGAAACAGGAACGGCTCCTGTCTGCTTGCAGGCCTTTAGATACACGTCTGATGGGGACAAATTCAATCTCCTGCTGGAGGTGAAAACTGAAATGAAAATAAGAAGACGTGACGGGTAAATAAAAAACACATCTACTATTACGGAATTGTTTTGCTCCATGAACATACTATCGTCTTCCAGGTCAGTACTGCATTCATCATCACTGTGCCCTGCTTGGCCCTTAGTGAACTTGATTTCCTCCTGGGATCCTCTGGACAGGACTGACTGAACAGAGAGCTGCTGCTTTTCCTCTTGTGAATTGGACTGAAAATCCACACTGTCTTCATGGATGTTATTCATCACGGCACAAGATCCTGACAACCTCAAGTGTATGTTTGGAAGACAACATAAGAGGAGCAGACAGGTAGGATTCACTGCTGCAGGCTATTAGACTGTTTAAGCAACATTGTGTAATTTTTGTAAACTCCTGTGCACTGCCACTTTCTAGGCTTTAGCATCTATATGAGTGCAAAGAGCTGCACATGAAAGTCTTTACACTGAATTTATTAGGGATGTGCATGATTTACAATATTCAGATGAGTTCTATTTAACTGCCCTACAATAAAAGAAGAAAATGTGATCAACTATGCAAAGTACCCAGACTCGACCGACAAAGTGAGATGAAAGTCTAAACATGTACAGATATTGACAACTGTCAGAAAGGTTATGTGTGGCACCCCTTCAAAAATATATAAAAATGGGGCACGATTAAAGCTACCGAGTCTACCACCACTATCCACAGTAGCAGAGAGCACACTGGGCTGTGGGCAATCTTTAGACAACAATCATCAGTGAAAACTGAACTTAATCTTGAAATATCTTTGCATGAAAAACCCACTCCTGGTATTTCCATCAGCTTAAATATTCAGACTTCCTGTCTTCCCCAACATTTAAAAATCCTGGAAACGCCCCTGGCTATGCACTACTTCCATGAGCAATGTGAACCTGATAGAGAAACCTGCAGAAACAACACACGGATAGTTTTACATGAAGTTTAAAGATCTACTGAACTTAACATGACTTACTTTACAGCGCATTTATTTAACAGTGAGGTAGAAGAAGAGCTGCCAGCTAACTAGCTACCTAGCTACTACTGCATTTTATCAAGCAGTTAACAGTTAGATCAGCAGAAGAGGGGAAACACTGTTTTATTCGGAATTAAAACAAATACTTACTTTTTTATATAAAATCCTATTTGTCAGACCTTTATTATTGTTCATAGCAGAGGAATAATCCGTCTACCTGGGAAAAAATTTGTCGTTTTCTAGTGTTAAGAAGATGATCCAACGGCTGATCAGGAGAAGGAAAGTTATGAAAGATCCGAGGGCGGCCGGAAAATTATCGATAAAAACAAATGAAGCACACTGGAAACGGCCATTTCCATCTTAAAAAAAAGAAAGAAAGAAAGAAAAGTACCCTATATCAATTAATAATGGTTTAAAGTATGGTAATAGTGAAGACTTTGATTCGTTTATATAGATAAGCACTAGATGGCGCTGTTCACCGTAATCCCTATCGAGATGAGACCGGATGTGGTTGTAACGTGGGAGAGACCAATGACTGTATAAAGCACTCCTTTATACAGTCAGACTACCAATTCTACCAAATGGGGTAAAATATAACCACAAATATGAGTTGTTCTTTTATTGCAATAATCTCCCGCACCCTTTTTTAAAACATGCGGCACATTGCGACGTCGACGTGTTTTTGCTTCTTATTACTAATTGTTAACACTTAAGTGCAAAGGCTGTAGGAAAGGATCACCACGTATTTGACTCTAATGTTCTCACAGAGCTTTGATTTGATTTTGTTTATAGTAGACACGCATGTGGGTATCCTGTGTATCCTTTTTATCCTGTGTAAAATGTTATCGTCATGAGGTTAGAGTGACTGATATTTGACTGTGGACTCTTGTGCGCTAAAGAACTCATGCGATAAATCTCTGTGTAACCGTGGATAAGGATTAGTTTCATTGACCACATTAAAGCTGTAACTAAATCTGCTTTTTGGCATCTCAGAAATCTAAGTGAGAGATTATGTGTCCCAGCAAGAGCTAGAGAAGCTAGAGAAGCCCATTCATGATTTCACTTCTTTACTAGTCAGTTCGTTCTTTAGTTGAAGTCAACATTTTCTCAAGGCAATATGTCACAGTGTCTAGAGCAGGGCGATATGGCCAAAAATATTTATCACGATATATATTTGAAAATTTGTGATAACAATATAACCGACGATATAATTGATGCGAGACAAAATACAACTCCACAACATTACTAGCGCAAAAAGACAACCTTCCATTTATTTTCACTTAAACAAGAAGCTGGTTTTTATGTACATTAAAGCTTTATAAAAATGTAACAGTGCAAATGCAAATTCCTTGCTGAAAGTTTAACCAAAAGGCATTTCCAGTAGAAATGGGCTGACATATCCTGAGCATAACCATGTATAATATCCACTGAAGTTAAAAAGAGGTGCTTTGCAACATTAAACTGCAGTGTGCAGTACGCATTTTTCGGACCATAAGGTGCACGGGATTATAAGGCACATTAAGCGAAACAAAGCAGTCAGATAAATCAAACTTTATTAAACTCATTCTTCTTGCTTCCTCCACTTCTGTACCATTGATTCATTAATGTTGAATTCTCTGGCAGCTGCTCTATTCCCATGTTGTTGCAGTATATTAATGACTAACCTCGTATTGTGGATGGATTATCTCAGTTGTTCTCCTGACTGAAGTTTGGTCCGTTTACAGCACCCTGCCATGCGATTGCATTTGTCTCTAACCATGAAGAACCTTCACGTTAACTTTTATAAGTGGAAAAGTGTTAGTGTTCGTCCTCCAGCTTCACTGTTTATGTTATGCTAACATAGCTGTGTCGCTAGCGATCACGTAGCACATCATTATATACCAGCTAGCCCAACTTCAGTAACCCTACAAACGTCACTGCTGTTTAGTTTCCTGTCTTCATTTATGTTGGAAGTGATAGCAGAGCTGTACGTTTGAATTTTTTCAGAAATCTCTCAGTCAGAACATGCTATATCATGCTTAGGTAACTAGCGAAACTAGCGAGCTAACTTCCGCTAGCTTCCTGCTAACTTCTAACTCCGTTAAATGTAATAACTTTTGTTTTCATGGATGCCTGGAAGTTAAACTTTATAGTTACACCTGGTAAAGCAGCAATGCTGATCGTTTTATTAAAGATGAAAGAATTTAGACAGTTTTTAACTCTAAGTGATGCTGCAGTGTTGTTTGACCTAAAGTATACGGAGTTTAGGACCCAGATTACTCCCAGATTTAAGAGCATCTTAGTCCGACAAATATGACAATAACAACGGCCGCTTGCATGTTCTGCAAAAAAATGTGCTTTGTTGTGTATCTGACGGACAAACACCAAACCAGTTCCACATCACGGAAGTTGCACCATTTTTACAAACCAATTCTGGTTCATCTGTTTCACTCAACAATCGGCCATGTGCGTATGAAAACAAAGGCACTGCGCATGCGCGTTTTACTCCCATTCTATCGCGATATTTCATTTTCCTATCGTTGCCTAACATTATACCGGTATTACCGTGAACGGTATAATATGGCCCAGCCCTAACAGTGTCCTTTCCTCTCTGACCATGAAAATCTAATTAGCTCATCCTTGAGCTCAATTGCATATTTGTGCTAAATTTAAAGAAATGTCTTCCAAGTGTTTGTGAGGTATCATATTCACAAAAAAAAAAAAAAAAAAAAAAAAAAAGAGTCCGTTCTAATAAATATACTAATAAAATACATGTTCCAATAAACACCAGACTTGTAAACAGTAATAAAGTACTAGGATAAATTCTACAATGAAGAGGCAGCCAGTGATCGTCAGCAGGTACTGGGGCGTCTGCTGTCGGGTTAGTTCTGTGCCGTCTGTCATTTCTCGCGGTGAGCAGTGAACAAAGGGATCTATGTTAATCAAGGCTCGAAGAAATAAAAGCATGAGTGACCTTTTCAGAGTTGTGCAAACAAAAGTAAAGCCCTGACTTTGGCAATATACTGAAGAATAGCGCTGAAGAAAACGTGATTGCACAACATTTGGTATTCTGTAATTCTAGTGTCATGACCGGCTGGTGCAAATTCAACTTCAGTATATTGCAATATTGCATTTTTACAGGTGTAACGTAATGGAAGGAAAACATAAAAGGTCTTTCTTGTAGTTAGAAAATAAAATTTAATCTATTCAGGATATCAGTTTATACATAAAGAGAGATGCAGAACAGACACTGAAATACTGCTCAGCTGAGGAGCCTCTACTCCTTTTCACAGCTGTTTGACAGCGCAACATGACAGACTGCAAAGACTGAAAGACAAATCACATCAAGTGATTCACAAGCATTTCATATATGTTTATGTATAGAAAGCAGTATAAAACAAGTACAATAATGGACAGACAACAAGTCCAAAAAATAAGGGTGTAAACATTTTGTGTATATGTGCTTTTCATGACGCCAGCGTCACCACAAATCGGATCAACCGGTAACTGCCATCGTCGAGGCAGGGTATAGAAATAAACATTGAAAAAAAAACAAAAAACCTCTACTCCATTTGGTGTATCTGTAATGAGTATTTTATCCTAATAACTCTACACCTGTATATTTCAGCTAGCATACATTAGGAAAACTGCAGAACACGGAACTGAAACAATGCCACACAATCTACGCAGGGCTTTTGTAACAGAGCACCATAGTGATATTAGTGTGTTTCCTCAGCGCTGTTTCCAGTCATACTCTACTGTTTCCATTGGTCCCTTTTTTGTAGAGATGGTTGAAGTAACAACGAGGCACAGCGGGTATCAACAACAACACTTAATGTGGAGATGAACCTGGGTATTTCCAGTCTTCCAATGGACAGAGCCAGCTCGTGTAGCAGTACTGAGGAAGCCCCACAACCTCAGATCTTTGGACAAAGTCTCCAAAAGTCTCCAGCTTGGAGCTCAAGTGCTTCTTTAGAAATGTATTGCCAGTTATGTTAACATATAAACGGCAGCCACGGTGGTGCTAGTTTGGGCTTCAGGAACTTCCCTGGTTTCTCTTTTTTCACTTGGTTTCAGAGGACAGCTGCTCCAGCAGTGGGTTGGCCTCACTCTCAGGTGTTTTGACGCTGTCGGTCCTCACGATGCATGTCGGCCGGTGGAGATTGAGCATCACCATTAGCTGCTGCCTCTCCAGACGGAGCTCCTCGATCTGGGCTTTCAGCTCCGAGTTCACCATTTCCAGACGTTCCGATTCCTGGACAAAGGCATTCAATTAGTACATACTACTGGAAAAAAACACCTCACAGAGGACAATCTTACGCTTAATGAGTTGATATTGAAATTTGAGGACAAAAACTAATCTAACCACAAACATGAATAAGTGGTTTGAGATCATGAAAAATGATTTTGTTCTGCTCTTCAGCGTGCAGTGCTGAATCATGAACTCACCCTTTGAAGGAAGTCAGTCCGTTCCTTCTTTTTGTTTCGGCATCGTGCTGCAGCAACTTTGTTTTTCTCTCGTCTTCGTTTCCTCCTTTCTTCATCTTCATCCATCTGCAAATACAAAGTATCATTAATATTAAAACAGAAGAGGTTTTTACATTTTACTGTTCTTATTTTTCCATTTCAATCACAGGTTGTACAAAAAAGTGGACACAGCCACCCTGAGGTTACCCCTTGGCTTACTGATTTGAAGCCATGAGTTTGACACTTTGGCTGCTACCATGTCTTCTGTTTTTGTGACCATACTTGGGTGACAGACAAAAATGACTCTTAATGATAAAACGATAAAGCCTGACTTGATTGGCTAATACTCCCATGACATTCACGTTTCACACACTCTGTTTCCTCTTTTCTCTTCCTCCTCACCTCTGTCTTGATGGCCAACGGCCGTTTCCCCAGCCTGCCCAGGAAGTGCAGCGGAGACAGCATGGTGCCCAGCTGGCGGAAGTCAGCCAGCTTGAGTTGATCGGTGAGCGTGGTGGCCGAGATGCCCGCCAGTGGGCCCAGACTGGGAAGGGAGCCCGCCGCCAGCGAAGGGTCAGGTATCTGTCCCGGCATCATGTCCAACCCGGCCACCACCGCCGCTGTGGGAGGGGAGGGGAAGAGGCGAGGGGGTAAAGAGAGGAAGGAAAAGAGAAAAGAGGAAGAGGGGGATGATTAGGATGAGAGTCAAGCCTAAAAACAACTCGCTGACAGTGAAAATTCAGCTTTTTTTTCTCCACCACAGAGAGAAGCATAGTGCACACACCTATTTTAAATACTTGAGTCTGTAAATCTTTATTTCTAAAAGAAGAAATAATGAAATTAATTAAAACAAATTTTTTTAAGACTTCATGGTGCCAATACTAATATTTTTTCTATTTAATCATAATGCTTTGTTATCAATTTCTGCTCACTTTCACAAAGGAAAAGAAATATTGATTATAAATACTAACTTAATTTTTTAAAGTCTTCCAGCCCACTACCTTATATCTGATCTATCCCTGCATCTGTACTGATAGCTACGGTTTTATTCATACCAAAAACCATGTCATGGGTGCATGCATTTTTCTTTGGATTCCCCCCCCCCTTTTCTGACTCCGTTATGATAACATAAACATTTATACTTATTATACTGCAGCCATCTGACAGCATCTTTTGTCTTATTATGATGTTATACAGCTTGCCTTTGACACACACTCGTTTTTCACCATTTTTTGTCTTCATCATCAAATATCTTTGTAAATACTGGCTGCTGTTTCTAAGAATGATTTCAAAATGATTGTGTTGACAGCTGTGTTATCTTTTCAGTAGGCAGCAGGTGAAGAAAAGAAAACACAAAAACCCAAACACACTCACACACACACACACACACACACACACACACACACACACACACACACACACAGACAGTGTAAGCAGCGACATACTCATTGCTGTAGCTTCACATGCAAAAGGAAGCAACGAATAAAACTTTTCAAAAAGCTTTTGAAGCTTTTTGATCTAAAACACAGATCCATCTTATCTTAACTATCGTCTTTTACCGTCAGATAATTTACAAAGAAGTTTTGATCTCTGTTCATTTTTTTTTGTTTTGTTTCCTCATGAAAATGTTTTAAAAGTTATGAAAAGCATTTGTGCCAAAACAGAGCTGGGTAACACTCATGCATTCCATCACCACCCCTCTTCCAACAATTTGGGGTATTTTGGAGGGTTTGACCACAGTACTTTTTAATGTAATCAGGCAGGAATGAAGGACAGAGGAGAAAAAGCAGCATTCACGCAGGCATAAAGGAAGTGGCTGGAGAATTAAGACGTCTCTCTAATTACTGTAAGGCAGAGAGTTGGAAAACTTCTGATGGCCAAATAAAAAACAAATGCTCCAGATGAGAACAGTGTAACATGAACCGACTCTACTCTGTCCATCCCTGCGATCTCTGAGGAGAGGCAAACTGAGACCCACTGACTTTACTCTTACTGTTCCGCATTCGAGCAGAAAATAAAGGCACCCAAAAAATGGCAATTGTAAGCAAAACACTGGCAGACTATTTCACCTTTTCAGAGGGAATTACAAGTAGATCTAATCTATTTGACTAAATTCCTGCACACCTGATACTTCAACTTCTTTGGGTACACTGACAAAACATAGGCTCAACAGCCAAACTTGCAAATGGTATCAGATGGTATCAATGCAACTTTGGCGTTAACAGTTTAATTCACATTTGCTTCTTCGGCATTCAGCCGTAGCCGAACCTCCACAGGTTAGGCACCAACTGAACAAAGCACCTCTCACACCAAACCAACAAAGACGTGTATTGTGAAGTGCTACAAAAACAGCTAACTTTGCTGGTGGGTAACTAGCTGACAGGCTGACTGTATTTAAAGTTAAAGTAGTTAAAGTTTTTCTTTCATTGCTACCCCTTTTTCGCTGGGCTGAAAGACTTTCTGTATTACAAAGGCCATGGAAGAGGTAATGAAAAAAGCAGGGTTATGTAACTCTATTCTAACGTACTCCACCCTATGCATGGGCTGGTCCCAAAGTGTTTTTACAGGCTCACTAGAGTTTACTGTCGTGCATGGCGGAGACCGAATCCAGCAATCAATATGAACCTCTGAGATATATATGAACTAAATAAATCAAATTATTTTGTCTGTCTAATTTGCACTAGAATTCATTCATTTAACCATCTGCATCAAGTGTAGTGCAGAGGTCAGGTCTAAAACAGCCCTATAACCATAAATTTGTTAAGCTAAAACTTCAGATCACATTTAAACTAAAGATGCAGTGCACGCACAGTAAAAATAAGCTAATCTTGCTAATTCTTTTGATTTTTCAGAAGTCTGCATTATGTATTAAACCCAAGGACAAGTTGATGTGTGGAGCCAGTCCCTCATGAGGCATTTTATTACTTAAATCCCAACTGCCCCCTCTCTCTCGCCCTATGTATACTCCCATTTACACTGCACTTGGCAGCAGCCTGTTGTTTTTGCTGGAGAGGAAAGGAACAAGACAGCCCTGGTTTAAGAAAAAAAAACCCTCAGACAAAATTCCTCCTCTCTGAAACTCACAGGAGTGTTGTAGTGGAGTGGAGGGTGCCAAAGCCAACTCGTTCTAAAGAAAGAGTGTGTAAGAACAAGGAAATACAGACAATAGTAGCGCTGCACAGCTAGTTGCTGATCAATAACTTTAATGGAATTCAAAAGACGGGATCCAAACTAAATTCCGGATTGAGAGGAAAGCCACAAGAACTGAAGCTTCTTTTAGGAATTACTGAGCAAACTGCTCTTAGAGCCAAAATAGAGTCTAATATCAAAGTTGGCCAGACAGTGAGGATTGGTTTACAGACTCAAATTAGGCTCCAACCTGGACAAACAATTTTTCAAGGGAAGCTGACATTGAAGAAAATATGTTAATTCAAGTATAATCTTATTTTATGTCGATTGGACTGGCTCAACACACCCTAGTGTAACCTAACTCTGCACTGTTAGATACGTTACAAGGAAAATCCCCCATTCCTCAGTACGGCGTGTTGAAACATGCAGTTGAAGTCAGCTCTTATATAGACATACACAGGCGCTGATTATATAAGCTTAAATAAATCTCACATTTGACTGCACAACATGAGATCACACAAATCAAAAGTGTGCAGAGACAGTTTTTGCCAGCAGCCTCTAGGACAAAGGTGAAATGATGCATAAAAGAAGATGACTATCAGTAGGAGACGTGAAAGTTGAGTTATACACCATTCCACGCAATTAAGCTCCACTGTAAACTCTAACACATAACAGGCACTCAATGTGTCTCGGTTCTGAGTTAAACATGACTTTTAAGTTGAGTTGAGTAGAAAGTTTGTTGTGTTTAATCTGTTCCGTCTGCCACACAAGTGTCTAAAAAAAATCCCCGTTTGCAAATTCAACACCCATTCAAGCCTTAAGACATGAAACCTCACAGAAGCTTCATCTGTACAACACAGGGAAAGTTTGCTGATGCATGTCTTGTGGGGTGTAATTATACATAAAAGCATGAGTCAAAGTGAATTTTACATTTTTCAAAAAAGAGGGTACTTTTCTCCTTTTCTTCTGTCAGCAGCAGCCTGCAGCCAAAGATTAGTGGTCAGCGTTTGATGATGCAACGGCCTTACTGTGCTTTTGCAGTCGAGCAGAAAAGCCAGTGCCACAGCTTTTAGGTCCACTGCAGCCTCGGACAAAGATACCTACACAACACCAGCAGCAGTGTGGGCACCGCTAGCTCACTGAGGGGACGTGAGCTGAAGCCAAGGGCGGTGAACGGAAACATCACGTATTAGCTATGAAATATAGGTTCTGGCATTAGCCCAGAGCCAATCTAACTGCATGCGAGTTAGCTGAAGGTGTGTGCGTGCTCACGTCTTTTGCTAGGCCAAATGTGTCCATTTCCTGAAAGCAATTAGAAGTACCAAAGAATTCAGGCTCTTATAGACCAGCAGCATGACTGGAGGCCCCGTTATCCTCATTCTTTTTAAAGACTGCCTGAGATGGTCAGAGCAAGGATACAGGGGTTTTCATAGGCTACTCATTACCTGTACATAATACTGCAACCACTATGGCAACTGAAAACAGAAGTCAAAACTGCTTGCATTACGGGAAAGACATGCATGCTTCCCTTGATGCCATTTTGCCACCATTTGTCAGCACACTATTAGAGTCTAATTTTGGATTATTAAGTCGTTGCACGGGCCACACACACCAGTGCACACCTTGCAAAAGTGCTTCTACAGCTCCAAACTCAACATGAGCCCTGAAAATGAGCAATGAGCATAGAGGCTGTGGCCAAGGAACACTCTCAATCTCCGGCCAAGGTCTAGGAGATCATCATTACCGTCTGCACTCAGTCAGGCTGTGTGTTGAGTTACAGCCTTTCGCAATCCTCTGAGGAAACCAGGGAATTTGGCACCAGCTTTCCTCAAGAACAGGACAGTCCAAATATACAGTGTCAACATTCCTCCAAGCCCTCATTATATTTTCATTGGAGGGACAGGACAAGACGCAGACATGGGATTAATAGGTGCTGGTCTGATGGAAGATGAGTGGAAGTGATTTTTTTTCTTTTTTTGGGGGGGGTATTCTTGTGGGTTAAATAGCTGCCGAGACAAAATTAACTTTACCAGAAATTCCTCTTATGGAATTGACTTAATACTCCCAAAGCAATTCAGTCCACAGCTAGTAATAGCAATACTTTTCCTTTACAGTTTGGAGTGAGTGGGATGGAGTGCAGCACATGCAGAGCTTATCTTTTGTTGAAATTACACAAGAGAAGCCCATTTAACTGCTGCATTTTATTGCAGACTTTGACCTGAGAACGACATTTTTTCCAGGCAAATCCAAACACTAAACACCTGCAGATATGCACAAAGCATGCAGGCTGTGGCTGCCATCATTCAAACATTAGTATGTGATCTTTGGCTGTGTTCCTGCTTGGTCTGCTTCGTGCCATTCAAACAGTCGCACATCTATATTCTGCATCTGGGTGGTCCTGGTCGAGTTATTATAACGTTACTATTTTTCCTCCATGCTGTAAGTCAAGATTAGACTGTGCATGGCACAAAGCTTAGGCTTGGCTCAGACACGGATTAAAGGAGTCAAAATGCAAAATGCTGGCAAAAGCCTTTTTAAACGTATGGATTTCACATCTATGACAAATCCAAGACAAGTCCTGTGCAATCTCTGACAACATGATATTGGCCAACCAAGTCCAGAAAATTAGATTTAATGCTGCCTGTTGAAACAATCTCAGTTCTTATGTAACTTGTGGTTGTCACTTTAATGAGGTTTCATACTTTGTCCTCTAGTGTTTCCTCATCCGCCTCATGTCAAGCATACACTTGTACAGTGCAGACACTGGAGCGATCAAACAAGCCGTTCAGTGCTTTTATTCCTCTCAAAGACTAGAAGCTAAAAGGTTTATGTTTAGCTCCACATTTAACACAAAGGGTTCCATTAATCTTTTTTTTTTCTAAAGGGTCCTTTTATAAGAAACACCAGTGTTTCTCTCAGTAACACCTTTGGACATGTGGCTGTTTGCTTCCACAGTTTGCATCTAGTCTCCTTGGCAAAAAGGTTTTTACAAACCATGTGGAAAGGCTTATGGGGGACTACAATGTGATACTGATAATGTGATACCCATAGCAGTGAATGGCTGCTCCCCCAGCATTTTAGTATTAGCACCACTGAGCCTGGCTGTTGCATAGTTGGCTCGCTCGCCTGCAATGCGTCTGCTGTCTATTGAGTGTACTGAGGTGCAGCTTGGCAATTCTAGCTCTCCAGAGACACACTGGAAGGCATTTTTACTTAAAATAAACTGTGCGCCCACGTCCAGCCTCACAGCCCCGTCGGCCCCGCGCTGCCTGTCGGCTCGCCAGCCCTTCCCCATTAATCCACTGCAGCGTTCCATTTATGCAGAAACCATCCTACGGATGTGCCCAGGCAGGCGCTGGGGCATTTAAACCCTCTGCAACATGCTCATTCACTTAGACCCACACAAACACAGACACAGACACAAAGGAAGCATACAGTATATAAAGAGCACACACGAATAGTTTCCCCTGCGTGGCATATAGCTGTACGCTGCACCCGCTGAACGGTATGCACCTCCATATAGGAAAAAGCTGAACCTATGAACTTGCAAGTGACAACCATCCCCTACCAATCATTTTTCCAATTCCACGATTGGCCTCTAACCTTGAGGTCAACAAGGGCAGATAAGCTGGCCTGGATACAGTTACATATACAGTAAATCTTTTTAGAAGAAGTTGATAAGGGCGTGTTTTTCAGTAGCTCACACCATCAGCAAGAGGAAAACAAACAGTCGCTGTAGTAAAAAAAAAAAAAAGTCAAGGGTTGGAGTATGTTTATCTGATATGCAAATATACATCTAAGCACCACGCGCGTGCACACACACACACACAACCCCCACCCCCCTACACACAAACAGAGTTTCCTCTCAGCTCCCAGAAAACTATACTCAAGCATTTGGGGGCCAAAGCAAAGACTACAAATGTAAGCCAATAGGAACACACATTCTTGGCTGTACTCCCATGCTCCCAAAGAAATCTCACACTTCATTTGCATTACTTATATTTCACGGTGAGCTAACAGCACCAAGATATTTTCTTCTCAAGAGAGCATCTCTGATAAATCGCATCTAGATTTGTCTTAAATTGATGCAACTTTGTTTGGAAAGTTTTACAATCTCCAATGGACCCCTTATTTTGTTGTTAAAATGTCATGTTAAAGACAGTTTTTAAGGATCCGACAAAAAAAAAACACCTTTTCTCTCGTTTCCCCCGTTTTGTTTCTGTTTTATGTTATTATAATGTAATAACTTTGGGGCTGACAAACCAAACAGGAATAAAATAAATAATGGGTGTTAATTCTGCAGACCTGACCTGCACGTCTTATCTTACAGCTCCCTGCAAAATTTTTGCATGGAGAAGCTGGACTGGACTAAGAGTCCGATATTAACGCCAATGCACAGAATGACTGTACAAAAACTTTTCAGACACATGTTTGCTGAAAGTGAAAGGGTACAGCCTTGCAGAGCCATGTAGCTCGCTGTAACAGGCTAGCGTAGCTAGCGGTTAACTTTGAAACTCTCAATGAGTGTAAGCCGTTGCATAACTGTCTTCAGAAAGCTAACCGACGCTTGAGTTTAGCAACACAGAAAGGAAGAATCCCGAGATGAAAATACACCCTGACACAAGCGGGCTATAATTTAGCTAACGAGGCTGTAAATAACGAGCTATAAAGCGACAGTTGCTACAACAGTTGTAACAACAACGGGCTTAATGGTTGCGGACGCAACAAATTGACTTCTGCGGTAGGAGCACGGAAAACTTTAAAACTGTAAGGAAACTAGGACTTTCTCGAGCAGCTGAGTGACAGTAGGTTTTAATATAGGAATACGTACATAAATGATCACGGGAATTTGTAATACATACCGAGGAAAAAATGCACTGTGGTAAATGTCTACAACGTAGTAAAAAAAGTGTGAGAAAAATGCAAAAACACGAAGCCTGGCATTTTAGCTAAATACGAACACAGAAACAAAGACTAGGAGGCAACGGCAGCACATATCTCGACGCTTCGCTAACACACTTACCTGTTGTAGGTCCAAAAAAATCCGCAGTATTAGGAGGACCGTGTGGGAGTCAGGAGTCGGATGTGGGGTTTTGGGACTAAGTGAGGTCGTTGCATCAGCCCGTTTAAGTACTGAACTCGCTCAGGAATGCGGAACTGCTGCGTCAGACGTAAGCATGGATGAAAATAGGAGGACGACTGAGGCCCCGCCCATAGCAACAAGAAAACATACACAGACTGCGGAGAGGAAAGTTTCAGCCCGGGGGACACACGGAGAGAAAGAGATACGCACTCCCGGGTAAATACACGTCTGCCACGGCAATAAACGAGTCAATAAATAAAATTGTGACTGTAAACACACCGCACTCATCTTAGCTGCGGGTGTTTGGCACTGCCAACAACAAAAATATAGACTACCAGTCTAAGTAGTAAGTTATTTATAGCCTTTAATAAAAAGGTTATGTTGCAATGTGACAGTTTTTATCAACTATATCAGTACGTGCAGCGCTAACAAGTCACACACAAAAAGATTTTCATAGTCATTGTTAAATTAAGACAGGGGTTGTCAAACATAAGGCCCAAGGGGGCAGAGACTGCCTGTGCAAAGACTTCAGTCCCGCCTACTGGATGGCTTTGAACAACGTGAAAGAGATCACAAACTTCGGACTTTTAACTTTATTTTAGTACGTTTTACAGCTTTTCCCATTAATAACGACCCCACCCATGGCCATTCAGACTGGCCTGAGTAATTAAGCAATATAATTACTAGATATAATAATAGAATAATACAATTAAAAGGTAAAGTTAGATTTTTATAGCACCATCTGCTTTTTTTTGGAAATTAACAAAAAAACAACAACACATTTTTATATAATTACAGGGCAGTCTGGTCAAATTACAGAACCTTCTATCTTTCATTTATTTCTTATATTTTAAGTCCATATAGTTGTGCTGACAGATGTACTGCAGGAGCATTTCTTTTTCAGGTAGAAAACTGTAACCTGCTGTTAAAATCACACTTGTTTTTCTCATATTAGGATATCTTAAGGATTCCATTTGCATGTCTGTGAAGGTTCTCAGTCATCCAGGTCATGGTAATCTAAGAAACTTGATTGGCCTTCTTCAAGTTTCTTGAAGAGGTTTCACCTCTCATCCGAGAAGCTTCTTCCGTTCTAAGATCTTTAGATTCAATTTGTGTTTACTCTGACAGAACGTGAGTTTCACTAGTCTGGCCCACTTAAGATCAAAGTATGTGGCCCACAATGTAAAATCAGTTTGACATCCCTGATTTAAGACATTTTTAGAGGCCCAAAGATATGAAAGCAATTCATGCATGGTTTAATTATGACTTACCAGTTTAGTGCATATGAAAATGTATTGATTTGTGACCATTAAGGCCTCTAACATTCCCCTTTCCTTCTGTTGTTTTTCATTTGAATATAAATAAGATATAAACTACTGTGCAAAAATCTTGAAGGAGCTCCCATTTCTTTATATTTTTCTGGGAAAACAGCACATATGTGCACTGTTTTATTGAAACACACAAATATAAATGGAAATGCACTTTAAAAGGCAAAAACTGAAATTGAGTTTGTGCAATTCTAACAAGAGTGAAACACAATATTCATATTTTATTCAGCACAGTCTGAACTTTTGACTGACAGACCTGCCCTGTGATTTATAGATGGCTGTAGACGCTCACTGTTGCACCTCTCTCCTGACCTCTTCAACACACGTCAACAATGATTTGATCCAAAGACGTCAAATTTGGATTTATCAGTCCATAAGACGTATTGCCACTGATTCTCAGTCTTGTGTAATTTGACATACCTCAGCCTTTCCTTCCTGTTTCGTATCTCTTAGATTATATGATTGCACTTGATGAATGAAAATAAAAATGACTACAAAAAATATGAGCATTAACTAGTATTCACAAGAAAGAGGAAGGAAAAAACTTAAACGTAGTAATTAAAGTAATCTTTCTAATCTTGTGGGAGCACTTATTTAACCTGGGCATTCTTACGTGGCGCATATACACTGCTTGCATGTACTAATATCTTTATTAAAGTGATATTACTGCTGAGTAGATCACATAAGCCTGCAGTGTTTTTGCAGAAGTGTTAAGAATTGACTGAGCATAGATTTAAAAATATTTTTATGCAAATCCCTGGAAAAACCTAGTCTGAGCATAGCCTCACAAAGGGAATGCTGACATTGGAGTTCTGCAGCCTACAAACAAAGAACCAAACAAAAAAAAGTCTCAATTGAACATCTGGAGATTAAATGTTTTTGAACTCTTCCACTGAAAACTAAGATCTCATGTTTGCTGTGGAGAATGAAAGTGGAAAGTTTGTGCCAACCTCATATCTGATTTTAACGTGCATGTTAATGAGCAGAATCTCTGACTTCACTTTTAGTTTGTAAATAGGCTTCTTTAGGCTCTGTCATATGGAAACTTGAAGCCTGTATTGCGTATGATCTACCTATTCAATAAAGTACACTACTTACAGAGGACACATACATATTTTTAGGGGATTTATGTTTTTTAAGGGAAAAACTATAGTACAGCAGTATAATTCAGGGGATATTTAAGGTAATTCCTGTTGTTTTCAATTTAATCTGACGACTTGCTTTTCAGTTGTCAAGTTTCTACTTTAGTTTCCTTGTTGTGTCATAAACAAAACTACATCTGAAGGTGTTTTTTGGAGAGTTGGCACCACAGTTTCACTGCACTTCTTTCACCTTGTTTTTCACCCTTTACCCTTTTGGCTCTCAAAGGTACAGCTGCAGCTGCAGCATACCTTTTCTTAGAAAAGTTCAACACGAAGGTAAAAAAAAATGTGGTTAAGGAAGTTTGTTGCACAAATAATACAGTCGGTCCTGCAGGGTATTTGCACAATAGCTACCCTGAAAGACCATTTTTGTTTTCTTTATTCATTCCTGTGAACAATCGTGAACAAAATTGTGCTGAAATATTTCTAAAGGTGGTTCCAGAAAGTTCTGAAAGCCTCATCCTAATGCTTCCCTCTACTGTGGGCAACAGAAACTACATGTAACTGGACATTTCTACTTATAGGGACGTGCAGTTATCGTTTTAAAAGGCTACAAACAAACTGTTGCCACTACAAGGAGTTGCTTTTTGCCCTCTTTCACTTTATAGCAGTGTTGAGTTATGCATCTCCTTTTATATATTGCAGATACAGCTGAGAAGTTGTGCCACAATTTGAAAATGGATGTAAACAGCGCTGTCACCCCCAAACACTGCTATTGTTTTCTGGTAAATCTTCAAACTGCTTTAAAAGCACCTTATCTTAACACACCAAGCCGTCCTCATTGTCTCTTATTGCGTGTCATGTTTTTATCTTCAACATCAGCTTAGGCTCAGTTTTGGTTTTGCACGATGCCAGCTCAACTGTTCGACCTATAAAAAGCGGCTGAGTTATTGGAGGCTCACCAAAATGCCCCGCTCTGTTCCTTTTTTTAGATTCTAATTTGGTTCTCTGCTGTGATTTATGCCTCGCATCTGATGGCAGGTCGGGGCCGACTGTGCGTCAGAGTCGCTCTTAACGCAGATGACAAATTTTTAGGGGAGACATGTGGAGTTAATAAAGCAGAACTGAGTCCATGACCAGACGGATTATTATAAAACACGAGGGTCCTGGACGTCTGTGGTTAAAACAGAGGTAGCACTCCCTTTGCAGGTGTAGGCTTTCAGCCGGGTTCCTTTGTGCCTGCAGGGAGGCAGCCAGAAATGTCACTCACTACATGAACACACATGGTGCACATTTGACATTCGAAGACAGAGCCGTTACTCACGAAAACAATGAGCCTTGATAATGAAACTAAGAAAATAACACAGCGTGGTATACAGGCAAGTGTGTAGAGCACGTTAGTTAAAGGAAAAAGATCTTTAGTGAGTGTGTAACAGTGCACAGGAATGACCAAAAAGGGTGCTGGTAAAGAAAATCCAGGTCTGTCTCAGGATGTGTAAACCACAAAGTTTCTAAAGCTACTTTCCTGTTTAAACCTTTGCAATCGTACCTCAACGCCTGCCTATAAAGAGCTTTATTATTTGTCTGCTGCAATCCTGCTTTGCATTAAAGCACGAGCTCGGGTGCACTTTTGAGCAGCTGCCACCCTGATTAATGGAGAGTGAGTGGAGTTTGTGGTTTTGCTGCTCTGCCAAACTCGTGCAGAGTTCATAATACGTGGGTGTCAGAAGTCAAGGTAAAGCAAAACCAAATATTTTTTGCCAAAAGCAAGTAAACATTTTTATTTATTTTTTCTGTCTTTCTAATCATTTGGTACATTTCCAAGTCTTCATCACATTCTAAAATTGATAAACAAGTTCAGTCACACTTCTTTATCTTTTCCAAACCCTTGGCCTGAATAAATTCCGTAGGTTAAATGTTTTGCTGTAATATTATCCAACAGCACATCTTTGGGAAATACCCAGTGAACCAGACACCTCCAGACACAAAATCTGACTCATTAACCTCCACGCTGCAGACACTAAATGTTATTTTTAACACTACTCCATTTGATTTCCTTCCTTCCTTTCTTCTTCTTTCCCAAGAATCTCAGACAGTTGTAGACTAAATCATAACGTGTCTATTAATTGTGCGAAGACTCACACGACAGCTCAGGTTATTTAAAACTTTATCACAGATGTCCTGAGTTTTGCCAGCCTTTGGAAATACTGTGTTACTACAGAGTGACATTTCCCATTTTCTGACAGCACCGGAGCAAATGGAAATTCTTGTTTTGTCACAGTTTATTCAGCGAGCGTCACATTGTTCATACTTTGACTCTTGTGGCGACATGCCAACATTTAGGAGTACACTAGCTGAAGCATTTACAATGCAGCAGCAGGTGTAACACACAGAAATGCTTACATGTGGTGCTTTAGCAGACTCCATTCACAGAAATCAAGCCAACTACACACTTCATCTCTCTTTCACAACAGACTCATCTATCATAACACTACTCTTCCTCCCATATCATGCTGCATCAAATCCTACAAGAAGCACATTTTTCCCTTCCTGTAACAATCCAAATTTTTGTATGTGTGGCAACTTATTCGTTTGGTACTCAAGAAAAGAACAGGTCAGCCATTTCAACATAAACTCCTGAATCAGCATCTTTCTGATGTAATACTGAAAGTGCCATCTTGCAGTTGGAAGGAGATGGTGAGTTCACGCACGTACCAGCACCATTGTTGGCAGCGTTACCCATATCAGGTGACCTAACCTTTCCCAAAAAGCACATGACATTGATTTATCCCTGCAAATATAGCACTTCCTCGGGAATATGACGGCAAGCAGGAAACAGATTGGTAAGAAGGTATGTGAGATAACAGAGCTGGAAACGTTGAGCAACGTGATGAATGACAGAAAGATGGAAATCTGGAACCGAGGCAAGCGATGTGAGACATACTACAGGGGGCTGATATCGCTGGAAATAAGTCCAACCTGAAAGCCTTCGAGCTTCTTCATGTTTCGCTCAATTCATTTAAGTTCAACTATAAACACAGACACACAGAAACATATATAAATACCACATGGCCACATAAAAAAAAACAAGGCTTCCACAAATCTGTTCAAATCTTTAAAAGAAAAGATTTGAAAGTGGAGACTTTGTCTAAGCAATATAAGTGGAAAGTAGCAGCTAACCAGCCTGCAGCTGAGCTGAAAAATGTGCACAGATGTTGGATTAAGTCTTTATAAAGCTGTTAACATGCAAACATTTGATTATTATCAAATCCCAAATGCAGTATATTAAAAACAAACCACATGCCTGCAGGCTCTTTTACACAGGAAACACTCAAACAAGTCAGAGTAAGGCAGAGGTGTGAATAATATATTTAGCTGTACACTCAGGTGGGAGTTTTTTGTTTATGCTTGCCACCTAGATATAGGGACAGTTTAAGATTACGTGTTTGACGGTAAGGTTATTGAACTTGAGCTTAAGGATTAAGCTTTTCTCGCATTTACAGGTGATGCAAGAGGAGACTGAATCTGCCTGAACACGCCCACCTCTTCTCCAACGGGAGAAGCACGCATATGAACTTGAGGAACATCCCATTCTTAATTAAAAGGCTTTAATATGATGTCAACCCACCCTTTGCAGCTATAACAGCTTCAACTCTTCTGGGAAGGCTTACCACAAGGTTTAGGAGTGTTTATGGGAATTTTTGACTATTCTTATGGGAAGTGCATTTGTGAGGTCAGACACTGATGTTGGACAGGAAGGCCTGGCTAACATCTCTGTTCTAGCTCATCCCAAAGTTGGGCTGAATGTGCATGCCAGTCAAGTTTTTCAACACCAGACTTGATCATCTATGTCTTTATGGACCTTGCTTTGTGCACTGGTGCACAGTCATATTGGAACAGGAAGGAGACTTTCCCAAACTCATAAAGCTAGGACCATGAAGTTGTCTAAAATTTCTTGGTATGCTGAAGAGTTGACCCCTTAGTTAAGGGTCAAGTGCAACTTCTAAAAAGAATAAAAACACAACATAATCCCCCCCCTCTACCAAACTTTCCACTTGCCGTCATTTCCAATTGCTTCCACTTTGTTATAATAACACTAACAGTTGACTATGGAATATTCAGTAGTGAGGAAATTTCACAATTAGACTTGGTGCACAGGTGGCATCCTATCACGGCACCACACTGGAATTCACTGACCTCCTAAGACCGACCCATTCTTAGACAAATGTTTGTAGAAGCAGTCTGCATGCCTGAGTGCTTGATTTTAAACACATGTGGCCATGGAAGTGATTGAAACCCCTGAATTCAATGATTTGGATGCATGAATTAAGGGGGTTGGATTTTATGCTACATTTAAATGTCTCTAATGTGATCATTGTGGCTGCTGTATAGACTGAGATTTTACACAAAATCAAGCAGTTTATAAAATATATTATGGGTTTATGAATATGCTGCAGATAAATAGGCACCTTTGATCAGATTAAGTGTTATAATACTACTGCTAATGTCTGTTTAAGTGCTCATCCAGGTCATGGTAGTCTAAGGAGCTTGGATAGAAAGCAACTGCACTTCTTCAAGTTTCTTAAAGATGTTTCACCTCTTATTTAAGAGGCTTCATCGGTTCTAAACCCAAAAGACGGACAGTCCTTTAAGTTGCTCTTTGACTCACTATTAATCATGTGCCTTATCACATGAACCAAAGTGTAAAAAAGGCGTGGTTCGTTATCAGCAGAGGTTTCGGGTGAAACTACTGTCTCACCCCATCAAATGTAAAAATGTATTCAAGAAACTTAAAGAAGTCTTTCTGTCCAAGCTCCCAAGATTGCTGCTTGTACAACATACAGTATGCTACATGATGCATCAGTAATAAATATCCAATAAACAACATATAACAATGAAAGGGCTCATTTCTGTGCTTGCATTTGATGCTTAAAAAAACTGTTGTTGTTGCAAACATATTTTAATGCTTGCAGCGTCACCACTTCTCATTCTGATGACGTTGCTACTTTTTCTTAGCTCAAGTTAGAGAGCAAAAAAACCACTTCTTTCACTTAGCAATCCCTGGCCTCAATCCCACTCTTAAAATAAAAACTCCTACCGCTCACATTTCACACACAAAGTTTGGTCGTGAACAACTCTGGCTCTCTGATATGGTACAACTGTGAAACAGGCTTCGGGAGGTGAGAAGCATCACGCTGCTGGACACACATAGTTTGATGGAACAAGTGGAGTGGACGGAGTGAGTGAGTCACGAAGCATCAGAGCTGTTGACGGGCCCATCCGTCAGCGCTCTGAAATAGCCATGCGCCAGGACATCACACGCACACAGTTGATATATAAAAAGAAGAACAAGAAGTTTAGTCGTGAGATAAATGGTGAAGAAAAGCACACAGGACCCTCAGAAACACTGAACTGAAGTTTTGTCTAATATCTGCAAAGGTGAATGTTGCTGGCACTTCCAAATGAATTAGACTGGTTTATGCACCATTAAAAAAGCGGAACCAGCCACAAACAATTCATCAGCAGCAGATCAGGCATGTCCATATTCAAGGCAAAGCTTGAAATGTACATTATTTCTTGAGAAATGACCTCAGTTTATTGCAGTGTTTGTGCTTAAATGCATCACTGTTGCAAATAAACATTCAGAAAATATCTTAAAAATAAAATAACTCATCCTTAATGCCATGTCAGTCAGTTTCACAGTGCCAATATGTGGACTTTGTCTACATTTGTCTAAGTCTCGTATACAGTGCAACTGGAATGTATTGACAGTGCTTCACTTGTTCCACATTTTGTCCTGTTACGGCCTTTTTCCAAAGTGGATGCAATTATTTTTTCACCTCAAAATTCTACACTACACCCCATAATTTATTAATTTATTAACAACAGAAGACAAAAATATAACGTGTATACAAATATTAACAGCCTTTGCTTCATTGCTGCAGAAGTTTTTCTGTACTCTTCCCCAGATCTGTGCCTTGGTATAATCTTGTCTCGGAGGTGTACAGACAATTCCTTGGACTTCACGGCTTCATTTGTGCTCTGACATTCATTTTCAGCTGTAGGAGGACCTTATATAGACAAGCACGTACCTTTCCAAAGCATGTCCAATCAACTGAATTTACCACATGTGGACTCCAATCACGGTGTAGAAACATCTAAAAGATCATTGGTGGAAACAGGGGGCACCTGAGCACAATTTTAAGTGTTATGGCAAAGGCTGTGAATACTTCTGTACATTTATTTTTAATAAATTTGCGAGAATTTCAAGCGAATATCGAGAGTAGAATTTTGAGGTGAAAAATGAATTGGATCCATTTTAAATAAGGCTGCAACATGACAAAATGTGAAACAAGTGAAGCACCGCGAATACTTTTGAGATGTGCTGCACTCTCACATCCACACCTGTGGCCTGCTTAGATTTACCAGTCAACCAAATATGCATGCTGTAAACCGAGTCCCTTCAAGTCCACAAATACCCTAGCAGATACACTAAAACTGAGCTATGTTGATTACAGTAAGAGGACTTAAATAAAGGATAATTTTTATATATCAGGCAGATCGCATGCTTTCCTAAGTATCACTGATAACTTCTAAAGATGAACAACTCGATTTGGTTAGGTCTGTTTGTGCAAACGTAACAACTGAGGTATTCAAAGGGGGAAGTGAAAGCCCTGCAGCCCTCATTACATGACAAGTTCTCTGCTCTGCTGTTGCTCTCGCTGTAGCCACCCCTACTGATGAAAAGAAGAACTGCACCGTTCACTGTTAAGGCATGACATGCAAGCCGTGTGCTTTGTTGCAAAGGACTTTGTGTTATGAGTAAAAAAGGATAAAAAGTAATCCTCTGGGATGAACATGCTTACTGCAAGCTTGAAACACTATCTCCTCCTTGAAGGACAAACCCCAGCAGGTTTATCCCTCATTAAACCCTTCGTTTGCTGTTCCGAGAAATGCCTCAGCACCTCTAAATTACCGACTGCACCGCTTATCGTCAGTCACGTGACCACCCGCTCCTTAATTGATGAGAAACTTGGTCTTTAATGAGGCTCGCGCTCTCCTCTGGATTGTTTCTTCTCCAGCTCCGAAATTTAACACCCGTTGCTATGGATACAAAACAACTGCAACTACCCAAATATGGTCAAAGGAACTGAAACGAAACGGCAATCGCGTGCTGACGTCACGCACAGCACGCATTGCGCTGCCGTGTGTGCGCTCGGATTCCCTTGGCCGTGACAATAGTGGAGCAGAGAGAAGGCTGTGAATAAATAATTAACCTGCTGTTTGCGCTGCTTCCCACTCAATTCAAACACGTCTCCGTCCACGACGCGTCTCCTTTATGTAATCCCGAAGCCAGAAATAGGCGCAATGCCGTCTTTATGGATTGATACTGAGACGAGAACATCATTAATACCACCCTTAAATTTAGGATTTTTCTTCTTCTGACGTTTTAGTGAGTGTTTGGTAGGTCAGATTCATATTTAAACTGGGTTTAAAGCAGTTTTATTACAGATGAAGTTTGCATTGAAGGTGTTCAGCTGTTCTTCGTCCCCCTCCCACCACATTTCTAAGGCATCTCATGGTTTCTTCATCTGCTGAGGAACTTCATGTAAAGTCACCAACTAAGCAAGGCTGTGGTGCCGACTATCTATTCATATAAATGCTCCTAAATCAATAACAACAGCAGCACAGCATTAATTGCAGTTGTGGTATTTTATTTCCAGCATATTTTATCAATATCTAGTTTCTAGTTTTCTTTTGTTTCTGATTTTGTTTGTTTGTTGTTGATTTTTTTGCATCTCTATATTTTCATAAGTAAAAAAATAAACTATGTCATAAAATACATCTCAATAAAATACATGGCATGATCTTGTTTTTCATGGAAAACAAATGTAAAAGGAAATGTCAGTTCAGGTCTGGAGGCGGGGGGAGGGGGGGCACCTTACAGCAAGATGTTACACTTACATATTAGTATCCTTCTATAATTCACTTGTTACAACACAGCTTTGTCAAAAACAGTGTTACACATATATTAAGCTACTCAGCAGGATCTCGTTTCAGACCACACGCAGAGCTTTTTTTTTTTAACAGCACAATACCATCTCTTCTTGGATTACAGATGACTTGTATTTGCATGCATTTTACTAGCACAAGGTCTCATCTCAGACAACTGCAGCAACAGCATGGAAGAACTCAACCGTGTTTACAGTCACAGAAAAACACTGCGTCTACACAATCTCTGATTTTCAGGTATATGCACGACATCGAAACTCACACTACAAAAGGTTATTTGAGAGCGACTGGAGCTTGCTGGCTGGTTAGAATACAGTATTGTTGCATAACTTCTTTGCATTCACAAGGCCAGGAGTGTGGGCGAGTTAAGACTATCTTTCATTAACTCGGATGCACCGAGGCTGCCTTTGAGGCACTCGGAACCGTCAGCCAGGGAATCAATCTCGGAGTGATTGAAGGAAAACACTGTGCGGTAATTGCTACAAGTGGGACTGGAAGACATGACTGGGGTGCTCAGAGACTCAAGGTCGCTTGCCACGGACTTGTACAGGGTTTCCCAGTCTGAGAGGCAGAAGGGCCCACTCAGGTCAGTACTCTGTAGTATGTCAGGGACAGATGCGGCCGTCTCGGGCGTCACTTCCATCTGTATGCTGGGCACCAAGTCATCCAAGTCATCTCCTTTCAGTTCCTCCAGAGCCTCCTCTTCTGCGCTGGAACACAAAAGGATGTTGGAGTTTCCCAAGATGGCTGCAGCAGGGATGCAAGGGACACTGCTCATGTCTTGACCAATATGGGCTTCTCCAGCTGTGCTGCTCTCTGGGGTTTTTCCATTCTCTAACATGGAAAGCAGCTGCGGGGAGTCCGGTGGATCCTGCAGCATTGTGTCAACATCATCTTCCTTATCATCCCCCTCATCATCATCACCATTGCCGTCATCATCTGAGGAGAGTTTGCAGGACGGTTGGTGAGAAGCTAAGACATGCTCTAGTCTCTCTTTCTCCTTTAGCAGGTTGGCAATCTCTGTCTCCAGGGTGGACTTTTCTTCTTCTAAAGTATCAGTTTCCTGAGGGAAAGAGGGAGAAAGAGAAAAGAAAAGAGCATGAGCAAAGCACAAAAAAAACCCTAAACAAAACAAAAAAAACCTATGTGGCTCTACCGCTCTGCTTCGCTGTTGTGAACTGAGACATTATTCATCTTTGGAAGAATGCAAAGTATTCTGTGAGAATGAATCCTCTATAATGATTTAACAAAGCATTACTTACAGCTTGAAGGGTCTCTATCAGCTCCCTCCGCCTGTTACGACACTTGGCTGCCGCAATTTTGTTCCTCTCCCTCCTGATCCTCCTCCTTTCCTCCTCCTCTTTGGAAGGCTAAAATCAATCAGAAATAGCCCATTAATTTAAACGCTCATCCCACTAGGTCTTGCCATGTCGGCAGTTGGCTCTTAAACACCGTTTCTTGTGCCAAAGTGAGAGAGAGAGAGAAAATCTCCTATGCAGTGAATGCTGATGTGGTCGGTGAAGGTTCTCAGTTCAGGCGTTAAAATGCTGCACCACTGGCACGGTCTAGCCAGTCACGTGAACGCGCATTGCATGCAATTTCCTATCCCGCACATAAACAAGGCTGAGCTCGTTACCCCCGCCAAAGTAACCGCTCTGCACCAATTAAACATGATCAAATCGGCTTATGACTGACTCCCCGCAGCAAAATATTCAGATCAATCCGCTAACACTTTATTTCCCCACGACAGGGAAAGAAAAAAAGCAGTTAATTGCGTCCCGTCCCGCTAAAATATCGCGATATCTCAGTTTTCACATTAAGCTTAATGAGTGGAAACGAGGTGGTTGGGGATGGTGTGAGGATCGGGGCAGAGTGCTCTTTTGCTCGCTGTACTGACTGATTGATTGACTGGTGGTTGATTGACACATCAGCATCACCGCCCACCCCTCTCTTCTCTTTACCTGTTCTTTCGGCCCTTTCCTGTTGCTGGCTCTCGCCTTGTTTGCACCTGGCCGGGAAGACGACTGGGTCGCTGCATGAGTTTTGGGCTTTGCACGGCAGGGCGACGGAGAGGCAGATGTGATGACTGTAGGCTGCACAATCCACTTTAGTTCTGGCGATGTTGAGATTGCAGTCACAGTCGGAACAAAGGAGGCTGCTGCACTGGTCTCAGTATCCTGGAAAAACCCACACCAGACAGACATGCATATGCATGCAGTAAAATACTAATTTAGCGTATCTGACGAATGGGTGACCACGTTATTGGCTGACCTTTAGCAATGTTTAAATGTTACATCAATCATTTGTCCAAGGAATGTCAAAGAAGACAAAAAAAATCTGCTCTCTGTAAACACCTCAGAACCAGCCTCGCATCCTCATCAGTTTTTATGATAGATTAAAAAAAAAAAGGGTGCAACGAAGACTGTGAAGCAGACAGCAGTACAAACAGTTTTATTTAAATAATAATATCATTGCGCTGTTTTTGCTTGTTTGTTTGTTGGGGTATTTTTTAGGGATTTTCTACAGAGATACGCATGTTTTTCTAGTCATTTTTCCAACACGGGATAGTAATCCTGCTAGGGGAAATGCAGTGCATGAAAAGGACTTCATAAAAATGTGAAGAATTTGAGGAATGCAGTTCTATCACCCGCATGCGTCAAACACAAGATTACGCTTTGTGATCAGGTTTTTGTGTGTGTAATGATGAGATCCGGCTCTACCTTGGTGCTGTCCACTGATGATGAAAGCGAATCAGGAGGATGCTGACTGCACCCAGGGGTGTCCCCGCCAGGCGATGCTGTGCTACAGCTGGACGATAAGTCGAACTCAGTGCTGGAGTCTGGATGCATGGTTTCATTAAAAAATAAAAATTCAAAATAAAATTAAATCACCGCATAAGAGACTGAACAGTCAGTCTGTGCTAGACAGAAAACGGATGTCCCGGACGCCTATATTCCATTTGCCAGGTTCATAACTGTGCACATAGTGGAGAGGCCCGCCTTTTATAGTGAGCTGGAATTTTATGAATGAAATCTGTGTGGTGAGACCGAACCATTTCACCGAGGGAGAAGTGACTGGAGAAAGGGGTTAGCAGATGGGGTTTTTTACAGTTCAACAATCAAATCACTGAAGTGCGTAAAAATCAACACTAACCCATTGTTTCATTTCAGCTTATTATCAGAACTCAAATGGTTTTTTTTAAAAAGTGTGCACATAGAAAGTGGCACCCCTCCCTCCAAAAGGTGCCCACCGCCATGAATGAACTACGTCACTTCATGTATGCAGCATCTGCATCACAGGCTATATGTTCCCGTCATGCCCTCAGATGTTCTCGACATTTACCCTTTGTTTAATGCTTCTGGGCTTTCACGGTAACACGAGCTCTCAATGCATTAGAAGGAAAGTGGAGGCAGTGTAATAGGCTTCATTAATAAATGGTTTTAAAATAGCCAGTGTGGTGCTTCCCCGATTCTTTCTCCTCCAAACTGTCCACATTAGAACAATGATTATGCACTAATGTTCCAACTTCTATTTATAGACACAAAATAAAATCCGGCATTAATTTAATTCTTTCACAAAGCTTCCAGCACACTGTCTGATTATTTATAAGCCGTCAAAATTAAGTGTCATTCACGTATCACATTGCCTTTCACCTGTCTCTACATATGAATAGAGCTCCAGCAACAGAACTGTCGCTGAAGCCAAGCAGCCAATCGCCGATGGACCGGTCGAGCCATATATGGTATTTCCGGGAGGAGAGGGGGGGAGAGGGGGGGCGTGCTGTGGCACAAGGATAGCGCGCAGACGGACGCTGCCGGGCTGTGTGTGGCCCACTCACTCACTGCCGCAAAAAGAAAGTAAAACAAGCTCTCAGAGACTGACCCTATGTTGTACCTGATATCAGCGTCATCAGCTGCGCCAAGAATGCCCGCACAGGCGTTAGTTTGAGGATGCGAAGGATTTGACCCACCTTTCCATATAAGGGTGGCAATTAGGTGCAGCCGCAGATGTGCAAAACACACTCACGAGGGAATCGGAGAATTCAAGAAGGCCAGTGACTGATATAATTTCTAGACAGGAGCAACGTGACTTACTTTCTCACAGACTGTAATGCAGTTTATCGGCACCAATTAAAGCCCGGGCTTTAATTGATGTTCCCGCATAACCTAATTCTGCTCCCATAACAAGAACTTGCGGGCTGGATTGGGCTATATTTAGGTTTCATGTGACCTCACGAATCCACCCAAGTGAAAGGGATAAGCGCTGGATAGAGTGAGAGGCTCCCCCCCTGTTTGCTCTGTGCTCCCGGGTACTTCCCGGCAGTGGCAACCCCCCCACCTTGGGCCCTATTTACCGGCACATCACTATTGGTGGTCGGCTTGAGCGGCCTGGGACAAAACGAAGTTCAAAGGTCGAACAATACTCACCTCTCAGCACATCTCTAACAGTTGTCTTCTTCAAAGCAACTTGAGCGTGAATGCGCAAAGACTGTGGAGTTTATTTTTAGATCCACTGGCATCCAAGTTCACGGTCATTTTAGTGAACTGTTCTCCTTTGAGGAGCCAAAGAGCAGCGATAAAAAATAAATAACTTCAGCTATTAGATAACCGGAGAGTTTAAATACTTTCAAAAGCAGCAATATAAAAAAATATTTTTTCTTTTAGAAATTGCATTTCTTTCTTTCTTTCTTTCTTTCTTTCTTTCTTTCTTTCTTTCTTTCTTTCTTTCTTTCTTTCTTCTTCTTCTTCTTATTGTTATTATTATAATTTTATTTCGATTAAATTATCATTCCAACACGAAATAACACTAGCAAAAACCAGGTCACTCAAACAGTGCAGGTCAGCAACCTTCATGCCAACCACTCAAACAGAACTCAAACACCGCTCAAGGTAAACGGCTTGTTTGGTGTCCCGTTCCATTCCGTTGACCCGCAGACACCGAGGAAAGGGGAGGACTGTCAGAGACTTGAAAACACTCAGAGCTCTCACTCCGACGTCGTTTCCGGGAACGGCCCCTGACGTGTTCGTGTGCACGTTCCGTCTCCACAGGCGATGCCGAAAAAGTCGGTTTGGTGTTTCTCTGTTGATGTGGCTCCTCCTCATGATTACACACGATCTTCTTTGCTATGAAAAAATAAAAACTAAATGGACGTCACTGACGCGAAAGGGGCTGGGCGTCGCTATGACAACCAGGAATGTTCAACAAAACACTGGCGCGGGAAAGAAAGCGCAAAATCCTATAGCCTGAATTAGGGTCTTTTGACACAATGACACCTTTGTTTAGTCTTTATGGTTTGTTTAATGGGACGAGAGCACTTATGGCGCTTGTTTTGTGCTTGTTTGGTTAAAGAAGGGAATTCCCGGAAGACTCACGAGAGAGAGAAAAAAAGAAGAAGAAAAGTATGAATTGTGTTTCATAAAACTCATAAAATGCTTTGCTCGTGTTTTTTTATGTGCATGAATGTATCGCCTTTATTAAGAATAAACCATGAACAAAACCACCAGCAAAATGTTGCTGACTTTGGTAATATTGCACGAAAGTCACGATGCCTGTTCCACAGACCTACTTCTCAAGTCAACACGATAATAAAAAAAAGTGCTGATGTCAGAGAATGAACAGTTATTAAACAGCAAATGCAGTCGCAATGTTGGCTCACCGTTAAGCCTGCATTTCATGAATTCGTTTCATAGCTTCTTACGTAAATCTTGAGGATTCCCTCTGCTAGTGGCTTTGGGGAAGACCTTTACAATTAACTGCCACCCCTCCCCGTCCCCTCCTTTGAGAAATGTAAACTGTCGTCGAGGAAACGTACACACAGAAAACCAGTTATCAGCTCGCTCTGCAGCTAAACACGCCCTGTTCTGGATTGCAGGCGAAAAGTACAAATAGTACCTGAGGGTGGAGAACATGTCACCCATGTCCTGACATGTAACGTTTATGTAGAGATATTTTAGACAATTCTATGAAACAATTCCATTGTAACTTACTGGATATAAACGCATGGGATTAAATAAGAAAAATACATGGATAAAATTAAGTATATAAGTAAATTAAAAGTCGGTTTAACAGACAGACCACAGAATCAAGTGAAAATCAATTACCCACCGTTTTCTCGCTTATTCTTATCTTTATTCAAATTATTCTTTGTACTTTGTGACCTACCTACACATACAAACATGGGCCTCCTGTGATTGTATGAATTGTCTTGCATTAAATGTGTAACAATTGATCAAATTAAACACTTTAAAAATAGTCGATAAGTGAGTCAGTGAGTGAAGTTAGCGAGTACTTAAATAACATGTTATTTATATACCACCTTTCAAGGTGAATATCACAAAGTGCTTAACTACAAGTTTGCACGATAAAATTGAGTTTCTATATTTCAAAAATACAAATAAAAAAGGAGGCGCACGGCTGGGGGAGGGGGTTAAAAAAACAGAAACAGATTTTTATTTTTTAATGTGTTTGTTTGGTACGTTTTGTTCAGCACAGACACATTTACATGTTTAATTGTGTCCCTGCTGTGTAGGACGCACTTTTCCTCACTGTTATCTCAGTTCTTCAAGTTTTCACAACAGCGTCTGTGTTTGTTGTTTTACATAACGTCATGCCGCTGTCCGCCACTCTCAAGGTGTATTTCCCATCAGGCCCCGCCTCCTTCACAGGATGCACCATATATGGATACCTACGTATCGGGGATCCCGCTCCGGAATATTCCATTTCTTGAAGACGAGTTTTAGAAATAAACATTTTAAATAGTCACTTATCACCTGTAAATGACTCATTCGTGACTCGTGCAAACAAAGTGTATTGAATTTAAATGGAGCGCGAGGAAAAGTCGGTGTTATTACGGCGTTGTTAAGTCAGTGTTTTGGTGTTTTTTTCCTTCCTGGTGTCGGGTGAACGGCACACCCCTCTCTACGTCAGCAGGCACACTATAAAAAAGGCCCAGCTCGGAGAGTTGGCAGTCTAACTTTGAGTAGCAGAACAGCGACTAAAGAGAACTGATCGGGAGCAGCGCTTGAAGAGTTTTCTCGCAAACCCACTAAAGGACTATCCTGACCTCAAGTTTACATTCGTCCTTAGTAGAGTTTGTCCGGATCTTCTTATTTGCTTAAATTTTTTTTCGAAAAAAAGGAACGATGATGTTCAATTTCAACGCGGATTGCGACTCTTCCTCTCGCTGCAGCACCGCTTCCCCGTCCGTGGACACTTTGGGATATTACCCGTCACCAGCGGGATCTTACTCCAGCATGGGATCTCCCCAGTCTCAGGTATGTCCGCTTAAACATTGTTAAATCTTTACAACACGCTATTTCAGCTCAGAAAGAACCTGTTGGAGATTTGAATGTTTACTAAATTAAACTGACAAAGCTTAAATTTGATGTTTTCAAATAATAATAATGTTAATAATGAAAAAGGCTGGCTGGAAATTAAGAAAAGCACCCATTGAGTTTTTAAATATATATATTAAAAAATAACTCTGACCTGCGCACCACACAGTGCAAGGCAAGCTTCATTCATCCACCTGGAAACTCCATAGAGAGAATGTAACGTCATAGCTGACATCATAAGGATATTTTTAAACCATCCAGCTTTTTATAGACCCTCCGTGCTTCATTCATAGACATCTTGCAATGCTGCCACCCCTCCTGATAATGTACCAAATGTCCTGACGATCTCCTTTTTTACTTCATTTCCTCCAGGATTTCACAGACCTGACAGCATCAAGTGCCTCCTTCATCCCCACAGTCACAGCCATTTCCACAAGCCCAGATCTTCAGTGGATGGTCCAGCCTGTGGTCTCCTCAGTGGCCCCTTCCCACGGAGCTCACCCTTACACCTCCAGTCCTAGCCCTGCATACTCAAGAGCAGTCATGAAATCTGCAATGTCCAGGGCTCACAACAAGAGAGGCAAAGTGGAACAGGTAATTATCATTCATTCATGAAGTGTTATGTATATATATAGACTAAGATTATTAAAGAGCAGGGGTCCTAACTTTTACCTTCTATCATGTGCAGATGACACCTGAGGAAGAGGAGAAGAGAAGGATTCGCAGAGAGAGGAATAAGCAGGCAGCAGCAAAATGCCGCAACAGGAGGCGAGAGCTTACAGACACTCTGCAAGCTGTAAGTATCCCATCAGATTTACCATCACTCATTGAAACATGTTTATTGTCAGAGCTATAGCAGAGCTATCCAACAGCCAAGCTGATGCAACTTCCTCCATTTCTCTCTCTTACAGGAAACTGATATCCTGGAAGACCAGAAATCCAACCTGCAGAATGATATCGCCAACTTGCTGAAGGAGAAGGAGAGGCTTGAGTTCATTCTGGCTGCCCACCAGCCCATTTGCAAAATCCCCTCTGAGCTGGGCACAGACTTCCCCCTGACCTCCCTCTCTCCTACCCACTCCTGCCACTCCATTGCAGTGTCCACCCAGCCACAGATCACCGTCTCTCATACACCCGCTATCGCTTCCAGCCAGTCGACCTTCACCTCAACCTCCAACTCCATATTCTCCAGCGCCAGCGCCACCCTCTCCACAGCCACCGTCTCTAGCAGCACAGTCAAGATGTCAGACCTGGAGTCCTCTGTCCTGGAGGAGTCTCTGGATCTCCTGGCAAAGACGGAGATGGAGACGGCACGGTCTGTGCCAGAGGTCGACCTGTCCAGCTCCCTCTACACGGGTCAGGAGTGGGAGGCTCTTCACACCTCAGCTAATACCAATGACTTCGAGCCCCTGTGCACACCTGTAGTAACCTGCACCCCAGCCTGCACTACCTACACGTCTTCATTTGTATTCACCTTCCCAGAGGCAGAGACCGTCCCCACCTGTGGCGTCGCCCACAGGAGAGGAAGCAGCAGCAATGAGCAGTCCTCCGACTCCCTCAGCTCACCCACCCTGCTGGCCCTCTAAAAGACTGTACAAGAAACAATGATTCTTCCGATCAAAGCACACTTTCTTACGTAGATGTGCCGATCACAGGGCTATGGAACAGACTTATATTAAATTATTTATGATTTTTATCTGCCTTTATCTATACTTGCCTATAACACCAATGTAGCAAGTTTAAAAAACAAAAACAAAAAAAACCCTCCCCGCATGTTTCAACTAATACCATCTAGTCGTTATATGAGTTCGTATATGATTTATATGGTGCTAGATAACATAACTTGTTGTTTATCGATATGTTCAGAGCAATAGTTATTATTGATCCAGTTTGTTTTCTGGTTAATGGAATGTGAGAGTTAACATGTGAATTGTTTGTGAAATTTTAAAAAGAAAAAAAACAAACAAAAAAGAAACACGTGCATTGTCTTAACCATGGTCTGAGTGGTCTATCCAAAGTTTTCTGTGAAAACATTAGTCCTTTTAATTTATTAAATTTATTTTTTTACACATAGAGGAATAGAGAAAGAGATAGTAAAGAAGAATGTTGTTTGTAAAATATGTAAATAAAAAGATAGTGATATTTCAATTCAATCATCTGTGCTGGCTGGGTGTGTTGCTTTCCTCTCACGATATCCACACACACACACACACACACACACACATATGTATTTACATATTTATTCAGTTCAAGTCAGGTGTATTCATCAGTCACCTCATGGGGCAAGCACTTTGCGACAGCGGGAAGGAAAAACTCTTTTTAACAGGAAGAAACCTCCCGCCGTGTTTAGGGGAAGAGAGGCAAAGGAAAAATAATTTTAGAAAAGATGAAAGAGAAGAGAAAAAGAGGGGAATATTCTCAGGAGTAGTAAATTAAAAGCATTTCCAGTAAAATGCTTTCAAAAATTATTAAAATAATGCTAAAATTAGCTTATATAAGGCATAGCCATCTTTTTTTCCCTGTACCTCCACTTGCTCTATTTATTGTTCCGCCTGTTGCCAGGGTTAACTATGTCAGTGGCTCTTACGTCAGTGCGTTCTTTCCATTTTTTTAATCGTAAGCCGTGCGCGATGACGTTTGGACTTCCGTGCCCAAATATAGGGCTCTGCGAGGAGTCTGCTGCTCGCTGCCGCCTGCCAACAGAAAGTAACCGGGCAGCTCGGTCAGCGCTTCCCCCCCCCGCTAAAACAGATATACGCTCTCTTCTTTCGGCTTTTTCCCCTCTGCCGGTCTCAGGGAGAGCCGATTTAATCACCGACATCTGTGATAAAAAGATGAAAAAGGCTTGCTGCACACTGCTTTCGTAACCGATGCGACACGTTTCTCACGTCCAACCGTGCGCGCGCGCACACACGCAGACACAGACATACGCACGCGATCTGTAGTTGTGCAAGGGAACTCGCAGTAGGATCTGAAAGTGACGTTTTCAGCCACAATATACGATGGTTTAATTAATTCTCGTGCATCAGAAGGTCCCCGATTAGCCAAAACATCACCTCCCACAGAACAAAAGACGTGCGAGTTACAGCATAATTCGAGGAAGGAAAAAAAAAGGAAAAAGAGGAGTCCTCAGAAATAATTCATAAAGGCACAGACAGCATTGTCGACCTATTAAATGAACTTCTGCATGAGCGATAAGGGTTTATTTTTATGCTGTGACTGTATGCTAAATGTGGATCTTGTTGAAGCACATCTGTGCCAACATGGATGCTGAAGTGACAGCATGACATCCAAATGCCATTTGTTAGTTAAAAAGGTCACCTGATGTGGAAGATCTAGAAATGAAATTTTCATATAATCTAGTATAATCTCCCCCAATCCTTACCCCCATAATTTGTGTATGCAGTATGAATTAAAACTGAAGGTCTGGGGGTGGGGGCATCTATTGCCTCTTGTTACGCAGGAGACCATGAAGGCAATAAATGCATCACTTATGCAGTAATCATTGATTATTTCAGATAAATCTCGGTGGTGTGTTTTGTGTGTGTGTTTTTTCCATTGGCATCTCTGCAGATTAATTATTCTGCTTTTATTGCTCCTCACTGTGTCATCAGACCTCTCCCAGCCTTCTCATCTTGTCTGCATGTCATTCTCTCACCTCATTTGCTCATTTCCCCTTGTACCACTATTTCATCATGTGCAGAATCATCAAAAGGCAGGTTGCCTAATGGCTTCACACAGGAAATGCGTGGTGTGTCTGTGTAAAAGACATGCTTGGTGGAAGACTACTGTCGCACAATAACCAACCAGCTCTGACGTTGGAGGCCTTCCAGTGTGGTCACACCCTTTTTTTTGTAAAGCCACACAAGATGTCAGCAGTTGTTGCTGCTCTGCTTCCTGGTTTCAGGGCCTGCTTTCAAATGAGGAACAAGTTTAATATCGCTCAAAGCACTGAAGTAGCAAAATATGGTGTTCTTTATGAGATTGGCTTTTATAGGGTTTCTTGCTTTGTCCTTGCAGTGCCGTTGCATAACAGCCTATTTCTCAGTATCTGTTTTCCTTTACTCTTCAGCAGTACCCCCCCCCCCCCCCTCTTTTCCTCAATAAAGCTTCCGTGTGCGACCATGCAGCATCTAATAACTCTGTTTATTAATACCCCTTTTGCGGGCTCGGGGAGATGGGGTAGCTGCAGAAATAGCAGGTGCCTATTGCTTCTTTTAACATCAGCATCAACAGCAGTAAAATTAGACCACTGTGACGCCAACCTGCGTCGGTGCTGCAACCCAGGGGAGGAACCAGGCAGCATACGCCTGGTAGAAAGAGAAGAGGAGGAGGAGAAGGAGGAGGAAGGGAGACAATGATGAGGATGAGAGGATTGCAGGGAGGGAGACAGACAGAGATCCCTGCCTTGGTGTAATTGTGAGCACAGTGATGATGAAACAGCTGAGTTCGCCTACGTGCCACACTGACAACAGCTCAGCTTGGCTTGGCTTTGTATTCACAGAAAGCCATCCCCCTGATAGCTTTCTGCTGCTGAGAAGGGATGTGAAAGCTTTTAACAAACTACAAAACATCAGTCTGCCAGTCATGGCTAAGTAACAGAGCAAGAGCTGACTCAGAATAACACTTATAGTAATCAATGTTAAGCACACCCAGTTTTATCCAATTTTGCCCTGAAACAACTCTTTGTCTGAGTTATTGTGAGTTTGCCTGAGGCCCTTTTTTTTATGATGAATTACTGCTGTGTGAATGTGTCTTCTCAGTATTTAGAAGTGATAAGGAGCATAACTCATAAAATAACAACAGCTAGTTAAAGGGTGTGTGCATTTGCGTCAGCAGGCTTGTTCTTTAAGGAAGTGTCTGTTCTTTGGAGTCAAATTAAATGAAATTTTGGAACCGTGCCCAGAGGTGACAAAACGGTTACAGTCAATCAGGTGTAAGATTTCAAAAGAAGCTCTCATCCTACTCCTTGAAATGTTTAATTCACAATCAATAAATAAATGTGCCCAGAAAGGGTTGGAATTAACAAACAGAAGCAAATAATTTTTTTTTCTGAACAAGCATGACTTTCACACTTCAAGAACAGCTGAAACTAGTTCAAATACAGGCTACTCATTATTGTTGGATGTAAAGTTTTGTGAATTTCATTTGTAGCCTAAGCTCCTCTGCGGCACAGAGGAGTGTGTGTGACTTGCTATTCTTAGAGGTTTTGACGCAATAAGATACAAAACTGGAGGGATTTCTCTATCCAATAATTACTGTTCACCTGCTGCCAGACTCCCCACTCAGCAGCGTGTCCTCTTCTTGTCTCATGGGATCAGTAACTAGGATGTTTCCCTGGAAACTGGACAGCTCTATCATATATAATTGGGTAATCCCTGAGCTGCTGACAGAAAAATAATAGCGTTTGGGATTTTCAAAAAGACCCAAGCCAACACTGAACGTAATATGTCTTTTTCATAATCTAGATCCAGCGATTACAGGATAGATCTGGATTATTAGTAACTGTAATGATAAAGGGATTTTAGTGACAATATTTAGATATCAATAAGCAGATTGTGGGGGGTTAAAAGACTTCTAACTATAAGACTGCTATTTATTCAGTGAAAGGAGTTAAAGTCCCTGATCGATCTATTGTGCTTCTCTCCACCTTGAACTGGCTTGTTTGCACAAGCCTTCCCACGCTCTGCCACTAACATTAGTCTCAGATATGTAGCCTCTCTGACCCACTAGGGGGCCCAGGTTAAAAATATTCTCTGGTCTGCAAAACACTAACACAAGGATTTTCTGAAAATGATAGCTCCCTCAAAGGAAAGTTGAGAGTTATTTTTGTAAATACAGCTGCTGCTGTGTGAGTTAAAGTGCGGGGTTCTTGTTGTTTACTGCACATCCCATATTTCCAGTCTTAATAGGAAACTGACCACCAGTCTACTAAGTGGTGTTAGTTGAACAGAGGGCTAACAGGGAGACAGAGGCAGCCATTCAGGTCACATCCTTTTGAGAATCATAAAAGTCCAGAACAATTTTTGTCCTAATGACTGTTATTCATTGCTCTGTGAACTGCAGCTACAGCTCTGGGCTCTGCATATCTTATATTGTGATAGGATGCTTGAATAAATGAATAGTGTGAATAGTGATGATCTTTATAATGATATATTTAGCTTATTGTGCAAGGTCACCTTGTCTCCGTACCCAGGAAACTCCTTTTTTGGAGTTGGAGCACTCTACAGAGCGAACAATACACCTGATGTAAACACTCCATCCCACACAAGACCACTACCGGGGCAGGGGTAAAAAATTGCACTTTGTTCAGCAAAGTAATTTAAACTTAATGGCCAGATAAAATATAGTTGATTCATCCCAAAACTAGGGAAATGCCAGTGGTACAGCAGCCAAGGAATTAAAAAGAATGTGTAAAAATGACTTCAGTAAAGGAGAATAGCTCAGTTAAGCAGAAAAATGGAATTTAAATAAATAAAGGGGCCTAAAAAATAAATAAATAAATAAATAAATAAATAAGCAGAAATGAAAAAGCAATGTGTAAAAATCTGATGATACATTAAGAATACCTGTTATAAAGATGAATAAGAATAAACCTTTAAAAAATATATGTATATTTAGCTAGCTATCTCACTAGATGATAGCATAGTGATGATACTAATGTCAGAGCAGGGGTGTGTTCTCCGGGGGGGCATCGGATGGCACCAGCTCCAACTGATGCCCCCCTACAAATGATTTGTGCCCCCTAAAATGAGGGCATTAGATAACATTACTGTTAATTTTATAATCCCCCAAATCAGTAGATATATAATTCTAAAGGTGCCATTCCACATAATGAGTACACTTACTTTAGTTACTTTAAAGCTTTAAGTAACTAGCTTAAAGCTTTCAAATTTAAACAATGAACCTGTGAACTATTAAGCTACTTGATTAGGATTTTAACGTTTAGTTTGCTTTTACTTAAATGAAAAGTCTAAATACTTTTTTCCACTTTGAAACAATTTTATCCAGTGCAAGATTATGTTTAAGTTAATAAATTGGATACAGGCATTCGTGAGAGCCTAAAAATCATGTTTTCTACACCAGTTTTCTACAATGCTTTTACTTCTGATGAAATATTCTGACTTATTTGTACCTCTGTGCCACGGTTCTTAAACAATCTTGGAAACACGCCTGTGTCACAGCGGTCATTTCCGTCTCATATGCAGTCTTTAGTTAAAACACACTGGAAAGCTTGAAGAACATTTCCTACAGATCCTTCCAAAAGGCTTAAAAAGAAAAGAAAAGAAACCAGGTAGATTTTCCTGTCATAAGTAGGAGTAAGCTGTTCTGCTATTACAGTAAACATGTTAACAGCCCGGTACAGAAATTGTTTTGGTTTTTCAAGCTAAGGTATCTCTTTTAACAAGACCTGTGTGGCTGGGGCAGAGCTAGAGAAATTTTCTTAGGGTGGCATGAGGGTGGCATGGAAATCAGAGGGGGTGGCAAAAGCAAAGCCATTTCTTTAGACACATACAGTAGTTACATTCTGTAATATGCATTATATATAAATGGTGAAAATACATCAAATGCAATAAGTATACACGTTTCATATAAACAATAACAATAACAAAGTCTATAACTTTCTTATTGGCTTTATCCCAAATCATTAAACATTTCAGTTCGATCTTATGTACTGTACAGCCAACATAATAAATAAGCATGTAGCTCAATAAGTATAAACTCCTGAAAGCTACACAACATTAGGTGGATCAGTTAGAAATGCAAGTCTAACTTCTCTTTGGCACTTTTTTGTTACATGCTTGAATTTACACATAAGGTCAGAAATCTGTACTGTCAAACACTACTGACAACAGGAAATAAAGCCAGCTCAACACTATGGGTAACACATTTTTAATGCAAGGGTAACATTTTGCAATATATTAAGTTTTAGAATTTATATTCAATGTTAACTGTAGCTAGGGTAAAAGTGTTCATGCTATAAACAACACTGTCATATGCAAAACTATGGTTGCACTAGGGATGGCAAGGGATTATTTTAGGATGGCACATGCCACCACAGTAGATCTGCCCCTGCCTGTGTGGTTGCTTTATACAATTTATATAATCATCATGTTAAGGCAGGTCCTGAAGACCAGAACCAGACCACCAAAGGTTCTGTTGTAACCCACTGAATGGCTCTGCAAAATGTGACAAGTGGAAAGAAGAAGGGTATAAATTTCATCGTTTTACTAACAACAGCCTTAACCTGTTAGACACAAAAATACGAAGAAAATAAACCAATAAATATTCGACATGTACATGTTTTTATTGTTAGTATTCCACTAAATAACAAGTAAATAATAAGTTCCCTTTTTTTTCTTTACAATTTTTTATGTTTTCACAGCAGGCGCACAGTAAAGTTTGACTGAAAGGTGAACGCTGACTAGGTTGCTGTCTGCTTTGAACCTCTCACGTCTCTGTAACTGTCGTCAGTAACTGAACTGAACTCTGTTGGTGCCTACATGAAAATTTTAAATGACAATATCTAGCAAATAACATGGTTTGCTACGTGGTTAGTTTTTTTTTTCTCTTTCTTTTTTTCAATTGATCTGCGTGAACTTGACAAACAGTACAAAAGTCTGAGCTCCAGTTTTAGTGAGAAAGAACTGGTTTTAGCCAGGAAAACCCCTGCAACCTGATACAGTATGCTCCAAGAAGAAATTACGCACTTCACTTAAATGCTCCGTTTATGACCAATATACACAAAAAGTAAAGCTCTGAGCAGTTGGAGTTGTGATTAATTTAGGAAAACATTTAGCAAATAACTCAAGAGTTGTAGTCATTCCTCTGACACATTGTGACACACTTATATACAGTATGATTTAGTCCTTTAACATACAATATGTGCTTGTCACACCAAAGCACTAAAGCTCATTTACCATTTTGAGTATATCTTGTAAATTTCCCCATGCTTATCATTAATTCCCCCCCTCCAAGTGTTTCCTTATCTTTCCCTCTTCTTTATCTGTGGGGTTGATTATATTTGGTTTGTGAAATGCAAATATCTGATGTTTCAGCGTAACTGTGTGTAAAATGTACTGGACAATGCAACAAAGTGGCTTATTGTGTGCAGAGAGTTGAATATTGTGACAGTACAGGGTGGAAATGGAGAACAGTTGACTCTCTGCTGGAGAATCTACTTTTCTACTTCATGTAATGACGATGTGGAGCGTTATTATATGAAGTAGAAAAGATTCTGTAGTTGAGGGCTTCACTAAATAGAATATAGAAAGTGCTCCCCTGCCTGCCCAGTGAGTGGTACAGAAGGCAGTCAGGATTAGCTTACACATGATCAAAGGATGAAGAAATCCTCCTTCAGCTTTCACTGGCCAAAATTTTGATTCCTCTTCTGTTGCAGCTGCTGTCTGTTTGGTGTCCATGCCACCTGTCATTGATCGCTGCCTTTACACCAATTTGGAGTTTTTCACATATGCATGTACCAGTCCCTCCCTTTGTAGATGATACACTAGCAGATTTCTTAGGTGTTAATTGCTTTGTGGTAAGGGCTCTTTGTGACCTGAGCAGTTATTTTTACAACAGTTTAGTCATAGAAAAGTCTTGCTGTGATTCTTCTGGTAGTTTCTGTCAAGGTAGAGTCCTTGTAAGTATTTTAATTGCCTGAGTGCAAACCAGATCTGCAATGTCATGCCTACTGCAAATGCATCCTTCTCTTTGCACCAAAGTTATAAAAGTAAACCATAACTTAACAAAAGACTAAAAATAGGTGCAAAACTGTTTCAGCTACTTTAAAAATGTAATTTAAAGCTTACTCCGCCACTCCAATCAAAACAAAACAAAAAATATTTCTTAGAAAAACATTTTTTGCCACCCATAAATCAAAATTTCAACTCACTAACTCAAAACATCAAGAAAATTAACATAAAACTTAAAATGTCAAGTTATAAAGTTCAGTATGTTCAGATACTGGTCCATCACGCACCAGGGTGAGTTATAACAATGACAAACCCTGGTTTACCCCTAAACTCAAAAAGCTGTGGCTGGAAAAGAGTAAGGCGTTCAGAAGCGGAGACAGGGACTGCTACAGAGAGGCCAAGTACAGGTTCACTAAGGAAGTGGACATTGCCAAACATCAGCACTCTGAGAAGATGCAGCAGCAGATCTCAGAGAATGACTCGGCCTCTGTGTGGAAAGGTTTTAGGAATATTACAAACTACAAGCCTAAAACCCCCCACTCCACTGACGACTTGCTCTTGGCCAACACCCTCAACGACTTCTACTGTCGTTTTGACGAGCCATCAGGCAGCCTTCACACCTCCAACGACCCCAACAATAGAGGCACTTTGGACACTCATTCCCCCACCTCTCCCCCCTCCATAGAGCCATCACCACCTTCAAACTGTTCACCTGCAACACCCGCCCCCTCACCCCACACAAAAGAGGATTTCACACCACCTCCTCCCACCACAACTCTTCATATTCATGAAGCAGATGTGAGGAAGCAGTTTAAGAATCTGAATGCTCGGAAAGCTCCCGGCCCAGACGATGTGTCTCCTGCCACCCTCAGACACTGTGCAAACGAGCTGGCCCCAGTGTTTTCTGGCATCTTCAACTCCTCACTGCAGGCATGTCATGTGCCTGCCTGCTTCAAGTCCTCTACCATAATCCCTGTCCCCAAGAAACCTAGGATCACTGGACTAAATGACTACAGACCCGTGGCTCTGACATCTGTGGTCATGAAGTCATTTGAGCGCCTAGTTCTCTCCCATCTCAAGACCCTCACGGCCCCCCTCCTGGACCCCCTGCAGTTTGCATATAGAGCCAACAGGTCTGTAGACGACGCCATCAACATGGCCCTACACTTCATCCTGCAGCATCTGGACTCCCCAGGAACCTACGCCAGGATCCTGTTTGTGGACTTCAGCTCTGCCTTCAACACCATCCTTCCAGACCATCTCCGAGGCAAGCTTTCCCAGATGAATGTGCCTGATCCCATCTGCCGGTGGATCACTGACTTCCTGACGGACAGGAAGCAGCATGTGAGGCTGGGAAAGAATGTCTTGGACTCCCGGACCATCAGCACCGGCTCCCCTCAGGGCTGTGTTCTTTCTCCTCTGCTCTTCTCCCTGTACACCAACTGCTGCACCTCCACCCACCAGTCTGTCAAGCTAATCAAGTTCGCAGATGACACCACCGTCATTGGGCTCATCTCGGACGGGGACGAGTCTGCCTACAGGAGGGAGGTTGAACGTCTGGTGTCTTGGTGCAGCCACAACAACCTGGTGCTGAATGCCCAGAAGACAGTGGAGATTATTGTGGACTTCAGGAAGCACACAGCCCCACTCCCCCCCATCATCCTGACTGACACCCCCATCACCTCAGTGGACTCATTCCGCTTCCTGGGTACCACCATCACCCAGGACCTGAAGTGGGAGCCCACCATCACCTCCGTCATTAAGAAAGCCCAGCAGAGGATGTACTTCCTGAGGCAGCTGAAGAAATTCAACCTGCCAACACGGACGATGATGCAATTCTACACTGCAATCATCGAGTCCATCCTCACCTCCTCCATCACCGTGTGGTACGCTGGAGCCACTATCAGGGACAAACAGAGACTGCAGCGTGTTGTGCGCTCTGCTGAGAAGGTGATTGGCTGCAGACTCCCATCTCTGCAGGACCTGTACACCTCCAGGACACTGCGGCGTGCAGCCCAGATCTCAGCTGACCCTTCTCACCCTGGACACAGTCTGTTTGACCTGCTCCCCTCAGGCAGGAGGCTCCGGTCCATTCGCACCAGAACCTCTCGCCACAAGAACAGTTTCTTCCCCTCTGCTGTTGGACACATGAACAATAACCACATGACTGTCCCCGCCACTAACACATGACCCTACGCTGTGTCACTGCATCATTTCATGTCTGGCACTGATCACCACCTGCACTCATGTATATATCTTTCTACGTAGCACTCATAATTCTTACTCTCATGTATATATCTCATGTATATCTCATGCACATATCTTTCTTTCTACATAGCACTTTAATTCTTATTGTTTGCACTGAAGCACCGCAGCAATTTCCTAATGTTGTAAACCTCAACATCTGGCAATAAACCCATTCTGATTCTGATTCTGATAATAACCCCAAATTATGAAAAAAGAAGAAAAAAAAACAGGGTTTGTGATTGGCAAATACCAGGTTCTATACAAATATCTTTAGTTTTAGATATAATAGATATGCTGGACAAAAGGTTTTAAACATGCGCTGCTGCGAGGCAGGACGAAAAGAGGAAGTACACAGAGAAGACAATTGCCTGGACAAAGTGTTTATATTTTTATATGCTTTATTCTTAATTCCATGAATATTGCTCTTAACCAGTTGGCAAGCCTGGATATAATATAATAAAATGACTGTAAAGGGACTAAGATAAACTAAAATGAACAAAAAATAAAACACTTGGACCTCACCCGAACTTCATGGACACAGGATCTGCAGTTGGAGTTCCACGTCCAGGCCAGCGGCGGCGCTGGAGTGCTAAGGGAGGCCGGTAGTGTGAGTTGGAAGTCGGTGTTAAGCTGGTTGGCTGGCACGGTCTGGTTGGTCGGTTGATGGTAGCCATGGCTCGAGTCGCTGCGCTACTGCTCTTACCGGTTCTTATTGAATCGGTATTATCAATTTCCTTCTTTTTACCGGTCAACACCAGAAAGTGTTTACGGGAGGAGATCCACAAAGACGTGCTAGTCACGGGGGAGTATGACATAAGCGAGCAGGCGAACACGAAAACTAATCTGAAGGTGAGCGCAGACCTGCTGGCTAGCTACCCTCACCATTACCAAGTTTGTTGTCGGGGCCGAAATGGCTTCAATCTGGTTTTTAATGACCCGATGCATCGCTTACAAGTGACTCTCGTGGCTATATATGTTAAATCGAGTAATTTCTGCTGCGAAAATGTCTACTGTTGTTAGCATTGTAGCTAGCCCAGGCCCAGAAAACCTCGGCTTCCTGGTTTTAGAAGCTAATTAGCCAGCTGGCTACAGTCAGTGCTCGCTAACACTCCCGTTCAGGTTAATTTGAGGGGTAATTTACTTTTAAAAAAATTAGTTAAGATACCTTGACACTAGTGAGCACTCGCTGTAACACACAGTGCACGTATTTATATTAAAACATTGGAGAAACGACCCTGCCGGTGACTTCGTCTGGGCTCTGCTGCTGTTACACGTCAGTCTTAGGGTCCATTCAGCTGCCAAGCACAGCTTAGCCATATTAGCACATTAGCTTCCAACACGTCAGTGATGGTTTGTGTATTATTTAAATGAAGATCTTAAAAGATTTTCCTCACATCAAAGAAAATGACCGATATTTATACTGTTACAGATTGCACTGCGTCCTCACGAAGTTATTTTGTTTTTTTTACTCCCCTCATGTTCTAACAGCTGGCAGTTTAATGGCTTGCGTGGGGTGTTGCAGCCTTGCATTTTCAGACACATGTAAGGATGACAAGCAACCATCATCACAATCTCAGCCTATAACTATCTAGAAAACGACATAGTTGAAGTGTCTGAAATCCTCATGTTGGTGTCATAAAAATACCATTATTAGTGATAATACTGGTCAATGATTTAAAATTCCCACATTAAAGAGCAAAGTAATTCAGTATTGATTTAAATATTTCAGTTAATATTCTGCTGTTTCTTTGGCTCTTGACTGTTGTTTATTGCTTTTGTGTATCTTTGCAGATCACAGACTCCTCTGGCCACACTCTTTACTCCAAGGAAGATGCTTCAAAAGGAAAGTTTGCATTCACCACAGAGGACTATGACATGTTTGAGGTTTGCTTCGAGAGCAAATCACCCATGGGTAAGCATGCCAACCCCCCATGTGTGTTATGGACAGCTGCTGCTGTTCACACACACTTGGTTTTATGCCTTAGTCACTGTCAAATCTTCTGATTAACCATTTAACCCGCTGTCTTCATCCGCTATTACTTATTAGTTTTAGTAGATTTTGCAGTGATTTTGGGTTATATCGATAGATGGTCATGAAACTGAAAAGTGTAATTAATGAAAATGATTAATAAAATAAATGAATGCAAGTGATATTCCAGCCACTGTTGGCCTATAAGGTGGCTGGTGACAACAACTAGTGCTAAATGTTCAACATGACATAATGTACAACTGAAAGACTACATTTATTGATTCTTTACTATATGGCAGGGCTCGCAAAATCGCTAGCCCGACATCCCGGAGCTAGCGATATCTCTGGTCGGGCGACCAAAATCTATCTCAGCCCCGCCCGTCGGGCTATATGATAACCCGACGGGCGGGTTGAGATAGATTTTGGTCGCCCGACCGGAGATATCGCTAGCTCCGGGATGTCGGGCTAGCGATTTTGCGAGCCCTGTATGGGGATTTCTACATTTCAGATAGGGGGAAGAAATAAGAAAGGCCAAAATTATCATCATCACATCAAGCCAATGTTTCAAAATCAGGGCATCGCTACAAATACATCAATTATCTATACGTTTTATGTATTGATTCCTATTTGCACTGTGACTGTTAAAGTTTTACAATGCTTGTCTTTCCTGGTGTGTAAGTTAGTGATTTTTAGTTCAAGCTTCACAAAGTGCTGTAAAAGAGTATTCTTTTACAGCACTTTGTGAAGCTTGGTAAAAAAAAAAAAAAAAAGTGCTAGAAAGGATAAATTATATAAATGATGCTCATTTTAAATGTTTCAGTGAAATTGAATATGATGATTAAAGTTTTTTGCTCTTTTAATCAGGAACTGGAAGAGTGCCTGACCAGCTGGTCAATCTGGACATGAAGCACGGTGTTGAGGCCAAAAACTACGAAGAGGTCAGAATCAGTCTGAAATGTTTGTTTGTTTTCATATAGATGATGCACATGGTGTCTTGGAGATCAGGTCAGTAGGTTTTCTTGAAGCAGCCTACAATATCTTCACTGTTACATATAGGTTTAGTCTCATGTTAATCAAATGTTACGGAAGCATAATCTGGCAGTTGTGACCTCAGAGCCTCCTTTTTTAAAACTTGTCTTTTTTCCTGGAAGTACTGCTGTAGTTGTCTTTTGTTGAAGGACAGTGTTGACCTCAGGGTGCTTTGGTAATGTGTGCGGGAGGTTCTCTGGCTTCACATCATTCAATTTTTCTTGTATAGGGACGTGTGTATCGTCACAGTACTTGGGTTCCTTTCCCGAAAATGTATTACCACTAACTGTGACTGCCTTAGGCAACACTTTAGAAATTTAGGCGTGATAAAGAGCTGTGAGCTGATGATCAGTCCTCCCTCCCCACCCACACGCAGCGCACAAACATTACATGCTGTTCTTTGCGTGTTGATGGATGTTCGCCGAGACTTCCAAGTGGGCATTCCTGTTTGTGGGTAGCTGCAATTTCAGCTCCACCCACCATGTATTCACCTACATAGATGGACATGTTACTTATTGAACAAATTTGCAAGCTGTTCAGTGGGGGGTGTAGTTAAAAACACTGGAAGAATTCCTCACTGTTGCAGAATACTTGAGAATGTGTGCTTGGTAGAGCCGGCTGTAGTGTGCTGTGTTTTTGATCATTTGGCAGCTCACGGGTTTTTTACATCCAAGGTCCTAATGGCTGAGTGGGCCTGAAAAATAAATAAATATATATTTTACTTTATTTATTTTTGTTTCACACGACTAAAGGATGCATAGAGAAATTAAGTAGAAACATTCAAACCTGTTTCGGGCAGTTTTCCAGGCCTTTCTTGGACTGATGAGAATTTGTTCTAGTGGCTTACATCAAGTCATGCACAAAAAAAACAAACCAGGAGCTACCACATAACCAAGAAACTTTCTGACGCTAGTTGAGTTGGTACACGTCGTGCATTGATATCATAACACGCTGTGGTTGGTTGTGGTTGCGGAACAAGGCCAACCACACCCAGGCTTTTCTCAGGTGCAATTGTTCACACCAGAGTTCGAATGGCAGATTCTCATGAACCTGTGTAAACAGGAATGCTTTGGCATACACACGACACTAGACTGACACCTGCTGGACAAATTATTTAATAACCCTTCTTCTCAAGCTGTTGTACAACCTTCTCTGCCATTTCCCTCTGATCATTTTCTTTTGTCCAGATTGCCAAGGTGGAGAAATTGAAGCCTCTTGAGGTTGAGCTCAGGCGCCTGGAAGACCTCTCGGAGTCCATCGTGAACGACTTTGCTTACATGAAAAAAAGAGAAGAGGAGATGCGGGACACCAATGGTAATACAACCCAGCACATAGCTATTCAGTAGCTCTCTCACTGAATTCAGTTTAATTTTATTTATATAGTGGCAAATTGCAGCTGTCACCTCAAGGAGTGTATTTTAAGTTAAAAATCCAACAATCCCAAAAGTCACACAACTCCTTATAAACTTGGACTTGGTGACTGTGGGAAGGGAAAACTCAGATTTAGCATAAAGAAACCTCTAGCAGAAGCATTGTCGGGCTGGAGCAGCCATCTGCTGCAAATGTTCCTTTGTTATTGTTTTCTTAGGAAGTAGCTAAAGACGTCAGAGTAAAGTTGTCTGCTTGTAGTGGTTACTTCAGTGATGAACAAGGAGTATTGCATCACTGTCCTATAACACGGCTACCCTTTTTTCGGTCATCTGTCTACAGAATCCACCAACACACGCGTGCTGTACTTCAGCATATTCTCCATGTGCTGTCTGATTGGGCTGGCCACATGGCAGGTCTTCTACTTGAGGCGTTTCTTCAAGGCTAAGAAGCTGATTGAGTAGAGCGACCCGCTCCCAGCTCCTTACCTCGCGGGACGCTGCCTGACGGTCAGCCAACACATCCAAACATCCACCCTCCTTGGACTAGCTTCAGCAAACAACAGCAAGTGGGGGCTCAAAATCTAGTTTTCAAGGCTGAGAGAGAGAGTACCAAGGTTTTCTTCTGGGGAAAAATAAAAGTAAAAATAAAAAAAATATCACCTGCTTATTTAGTGGTTGGAAACATGAAAAGCGCTGTAGGGAGAAATGCACTGTAAGACATGGGAGATGTCCGTCTCTGTGGTTGACATTTCTGTCTGCACTGTTTCGAATGTTGCAGCTCACTGAATAAGAACTTCGAGCGTTCGTTGAACAGCAATGTTTGATTTTGAGCTCAGTTTGAATGGATGTGCCATGAGCGAATGTCTTTTGCCCTCCTGTTTATACACTCATTCTTTGCCATGCCAAGTAAACTAGATCCTTGGTGCCCTTTTATTGAGTGAAGGTTCTTTGAAAACACAGTTTGTTGTTACTTTGATGAGACAATTGGCAACCACTGAACTTCTGTGTTTTGTCACTTAATTTGCATACATGTCTGGTAGCTAAATTTAACTGTTTTTTTTTTTTTCATATTGTAATTACCACTTAGTTCTTTCAACTGGTAATTTTCTTTTTCTTTTTGGGGGTTGTGAGTTGTCAGTAATATTCTTAGTTGTAAATTAGGTCATTTCTATGGGCTCTTGCATAGATTTTTGTTTCGGAACATTAACATCACCTATCAAATGAAGCAAGGAACCAAAAACCTTGTTCCTAGGAAGGAATTTGTAACATCCTATGTATATGGTTATGAGTAAAAACACCCTCCTGATTTCTATTATACAGTTTATATATATCTACATATATATATTTGTGAAAGCTTCTCCTGTCAGAGTGCAATGGACAGAGGTGTTGAAATGTAAAGCTGTCCAAGCATTTTCAGTCACAGGCCCTTCTTCTTGACACTGGTAGAGCTAATTATTCTTCTGAAATTTCACAAATATCAGTTCCCAACTACAGTATGTGCAGATCCATCCAACATGCTTCTTTCCAGCAGAATTGTTTTGGCTCGGGGTGGTTGCAGATTGTTTTTGATGGGGATAATTTAAAGCATCTGTCATGGGGTACATTTTTAACAGTGAACGTTGTGCGCAGTCACTGATTTTTATGTTGACTGATTAAATTTTGTAAATTTGTGTTGGGCTTTTATTCAATAAACTATTGGATGGATTTACATTATTTTTGTTTTGTCCTTTGAATTGCCTATTTAGGCATTTTTGAAAAGTAGGAGACGCATGTAGAGTGCATGTGCTCTCATTGGCTGATTTGTTATGTACCCCTGCCCAACTGCCAAGTAGTGCATGCATCTAATCAATCACATGGCAGCAGCTCAGTGCATTTAGACATGTAGACATGGTCAAGACAACCTGCTCAAGGTCAAGCTGAGCATCAGAATGGCGAAGAAAGGTGATTTGCGTGGCTTTGAATGTGGCCTGTTTGCTGGTGCCAGATGGGCTCGTCTGAGTATATCAGAAACTGCTTGTCCACTTGAATTTTCTCCACACAACCATCTCTGGGGTTTCCAGAGTATGGGTTAAAAAAAAAAAGGAAAATATCCAGTGAGCAGCAGTTCTCGCAAGTTGGGTGAAACTCCATCATTGATGCAAGAGGTCAGAGAATGACCAGATTGTTTTAATCATTTTTAGTCATGTTTTTATTGTGTTTTTACCGTTTTAAATACATCGGAAACCTCCATTTATTTATTTTTGCCTTTCCACGTTTCCAACATGTTACATATGCATGTTCTGTATTGTTTAGCTGTAAAGAAGGCTAAAGAGCAATTTCTGCTCGTATTTCACATGTACTAATGCTTTATAGCGGTTTTAAAAACAAAGCCTGTTTGACTACAATGGCAACTGTCACTTCAGTTAGACTGTCATTCTTCTGTTACTGTTGGTTGATTGAAAGCAAATAATAGCTCAAAAACACTTGTCACACCCAAGGTATTCAGAACAGCGTCTATGAATGGACAACATACAGAAGTTTGGGAAGATGGGCTGCAGCAGGAGAAGACCACACCAGGTGTATTTCCTGTCTGCTAACAACAGGAAACTGAGGCTAAAGTTCACGCAGGCTCACCAGAATTGGACAAAAGAAGATTTGGACTAAGGAACATGAAAACTTGGATTCCGGATGCCTCGTATCACTGGTTCAGGATGGTAGTGATGATGTAATGAAGTTGGGGATGTTTCTTTGGCAGCATCTTGTTGAATCTTTGCCACAAAGAATTAAAGCAGTTCTGAAGGCAAAAGGGTGTGCTAGTGAAGTGTGTTTATGTTTGTTTATGACTGTTATTGAATCTGCTGAGTGCTACAGTTTCTAACATGAAGCCATCATGTTAAAGTGACTTGATGCTTTCCAGTAGCCTAATATTTAGATGTGGAAGTCACCTTTTAAATGTATTTTTTGCCAGATCAAAGTGGAAAAAAATCAATGAAATAATTTTAGTAACAAACAATCTAGAAATAGACTAAAATCTAGTGGAAAAACAGTGTTGCTAACAAATTAAAACCAAGCAGAAAAACAGGTGTCCTCTGTGTCACAGCCTGATGACATTCAAATTTCCTGTCACACTAATGATTTTAAACCAGAAATCCAAACATCCCATCACCATAACAGCAGTTATCTAGGTTGGCTAGAGAACCTGCCTCACTAACCTATTAATCTTACTTTTTAGAACAACTCTTTCTGTTGATCACAGTAACGACCAATAAATTTTCTTTTTGCATGCCTTAAAGCACGTGAATAATGATCACTAATGACCAATTAAATGGTAAATGGCCTGCATTTGTATAGCGCTTTTCTAGTCACTAAGGACCCCCAAAGCGCTTCACACTACATTCAGTCATTCACCCATTCACACACACATTCACACACTGGCGATGGCAAGCTACATTGTAGCCACAGCTGCCCTGGGGCGCACTGACAGAGGCGAGTGATCAAACTGTCCAGAAGATGATAACCATCTAAACACAGCTAGGATGCATGCAACACAGCGTATCTGAAGAGATGATGGAGCCATTAACCTCATGTGGAAGATGCTTCGATCCAAACAATTTCCAATAGATTGAACCTCTGCAGTGAGAAGAGGCAGATGCCATCAAAAGATGAAAAGTGAGCAACTGTGTTCTTATCTTTGTGTTTTGTGAGGCAATACTTTATAATGTCTTATATGCATCCAAATAAAATACTTGTGTCTGAAAGAGGAAGGCTGACAGTCACGACTGTTACTGGAGGATAATACAGAGACGCCAGGGTGTACTTTAGTTAGAGATTCCACTTATAGTTGCTATCAATTATTCAGACTCCCAGATCAGTGCCACAGGATACCTGCACCATAATCACAATCCACCAGGCTCAATACAAAATCATATGATTGTGACAGACAATAACCTCAACATTAATTTCAAGGTGATGGAATATCATGGGACTGCGCTCTATTATTGCTTTGTTATAAGATAGAACTTTATTAATCCCTCGGGTGGGTTCCTCTGGGAAATTCGATTTCCAAAAAAAGCACAGCAACGACCGAAGTTACAGTTACAGAATTGTTATATATATATATATACACACACACACACACACACACACACACACACACACACACACACACACACACACACACATATATAAATACAGAAACAAATATAAATAAAATATGCAAAGGGGATAAATAGAATAAATAGGAATAAAAAATAAAAATACAAGTGAATTGCACATTTCAAGTATTGAGTCTATTGCACTGTTGACTATTTACAAAAAGTATTGCACAAGGTATTGTACAGTGAGGTGAAGAGGCACTACAGCTTAGTTGTTCCCCCCTCCTTTGTCCTCCTGTTTCCCCTCCCTCTCCCCTCCAGAGAGGAGTTAAACAGTTTGATGGCGTGTGGGACAAAGGAGTTTTTAAGTCTGTTAATAATCCCCCTGCATAAAGCAACAGTCCCGACATATTCTCAGAAACTTATAGTTAGTAGAAATCCAAGAAAAGTCAGCAGTATTTCAATGGCTTACAGTTTTTTCTGATTGCTTAAGCACATTTTTTGTAACTATTGGCTAATTTTGCAAAACTCTTCACACAAATAAGAAAACCTGTCACCCAATAATCAAAACATTGTAGTTCTCTTGCAAAAGCAAACACAGCTAGATTAACTCTTCACACCTTCGTAAAAATGGTGTTTCCGTATCAAACAGTACACACAAGCCATCATCTACTAAGCACACAATGCGCCAACTGCACACTGATGGTATGAATACAAAACACATCTGGCTTTTGCTTTCTCTGTGCACAAGGTAGGCTATGTCAGTTTGAGCTCATACTTCTGTCATAGATCCATAAGTACTGGTGTTTATTCAAACACATCAAAACAAACACAAGTGTTTATTTCCAAGTATAGGATTATTTGCAATCGCCATAATGACTATATGGGTTACTTGGTCTGCAGTGAACATGCTTCCTCTGCCCCCAGCATCTGGTCATCTAGCAATTCTGTAAAGTAACAATTTCAGTATTTTTACATCAATGGTATTGGTGTGTTTCTCATTGGCATATGGCAGTGCTACAAATCTTTGTGTGAAGTGACTGTACTAACCGATTCTCATTTCAAGATGTCCTTATGGTACTTGCTACAGTGTAGCGGCTCGAGATAGGGTGGACCTGTTGGCCAGCTACCCTCAGGGTCATTCCACGGTTGATTACATGGTCCACTATTGTAGCTCTGATGTCATCAGCAATTCTATTTCTTACTCTTCCTACCCTTCCTCTCCCCCCTCCTCATCTTCCTCTCCTCCCTCCTCATCTTCCTCTTGCTCCTCCTTGTCCTTGTCGTCCTCTTCATCCTACTTCTTCACCTCCACGTCCTCTTCCTCGGCCTCCTCTACTTCTCACTCTTTCTGCTCCCTCCATTGTACTCTGCACACACAGCTTACCTGTATTATAGTGCTTAGGCTGATTGCAAAGTGAACTAATTATCTAAAAAAGTTTTCACATGTGAAAGTGTGCCAGACAGTTGGCAAATTAGTGTTAATGATAGCCATACATGTGTATACTTTTGCTAGAAGTGTGTTGGAAATTTGGTAATTGAGTGTTGTGCAGTGAATTGTGCCTACAGTTTTGCAAAGTGTGTGTTACAAAATTGCAAACTGAGTGCAAAGCAGTTTTTGTGCTTTTAGTTTTGCAAACTCAGTGAGTGGTTTTGCTATAAGTCTGAATAGTTTTAGAGATTGTGCTACAGGAATCACAGTTAGGGTTTAAGCATTCAGAAAAAACTGTAATATCAAGGCCAAACTTCCACTCAGCCTCAGCCTCAAGTAACCAAGGGCTGCTTGAGAATATAACCCCCTATTAAACAGCTGACAAGGATACAAAAAGTTGTTTTTTTTTAAAGGGAGATGATTTCTTTTGGCTTCAAGCATCATACTGAAACACATGTAAAATCCTACTCTTTAGGACTGTGTTTTCCAACCACTGTGACCGAGAAATGATCAGGAGTACCGTGGAAGATTATCTGGTTCCACCAGATTAGTGCACTAAGCGATCGACGTGAGTAACTAGCAGAACAATTACATTCTCTTCCACTAGAGGGCAGTACAACTATCTGCTCTAATTTAATGGGTTGCCAACTGCCAGTAAAATAGAATATGACGTGGAGGAAATTACATTGTCAGTGAGACAACGCAGCGCGTAATAGCAATAGATAAATATTTGAAAAGAAAAAGTGGTAAATCTGACCTGGGTCCTGGAGAAAATTGCGACCCAGACGAAGGCCGTAGCATGAGTAGTGATCAGAAAAAGCAAAAAAAGGTATACTGGGGACAAACCGAGCCAGTTCCTCTATGCCTGGTGCGCGGGGGGAAATGATCAATATGCCTTTTGTGACATTTTTGTTTGGTGGTGTGCCGCGTGATTTTTCTAATGTTAAATATGTGCCATGGCTCCAAAAGGTTGGGAAACACTTCTTTAGGAAATATATGTTTTCAACAGTGCAGCGTGATCACTTTCAATGAGTCTGACAATGACAGGAAGAAGAAAAGCCTCTTGTGATGTGTTTGTGTCTTTGTGTTTGTGTCTTATTTATATTTTATTTAATTGTATATAATTTATTAAAATTATTTTGTTGCATTTTTTACAGTATGTATAAATTAACCAGGAGTGGACTAGATCTAATAAACTGTCAACTTTGTGTAAATATACATATGTTTTCTATAAAATTTGAAACCAAACGAGCAGCCAGCCCGTTCACTAATTTCTCAATTTAAATGTTTTAACGATACATAGACGATAAATATCTACTATTTTTTATTGCTATGATAGTAACTATTAATATTACTATAATTAATCTTTCTTGCGCTGTTTTCCATTTCTCTTAAAAATACACTTCTTTCAGCCTCTCTTGGTTTTCATCCAGCATCTACGGCCCAAAATGGCCATAAAAAGGAATATTTGTCAACAAAGAATTAAATTAAATGGAAATAGCACAAAGCATTGACCAGAAAGGTGTATGCTTTAGCTGAAGCTTGTTTTATCTCCAATGTATACAGAGCATATTTTCATAAATAGCAAGCAAGACTTTTATTATGGAATCTAATTTCTGCCACTAGGAAAACTAAAATTAAAAACTTTTCGTCTATAAGTCCAAAGTTGGAGTTATTGTCTCAAAATTTCAGCTTATGTACTCAATCTTCTGAGAAAATAACTAAAAATTGATCAAATAGCATATATGTTCAAGTTATTAAGTCCGGGTTTTGAGATAATAACCCGATATTTTTTACGATATAATAATAATAATAATAATAATAATAATAATAATAATAATATATCGTTGTTTTACATTTCACTTTCAGACTGTCATTTTACTGTAGAAATGGGAAATTGTTGTAATTTCGACCCACTCTACTGTAACGCACGTGAAGCGGCAGACCAATCAGATGACGGCGAGCCCACAGCCACCCGGATGTACTCCTGAAGTGCTTCCTCGTCAAAACACTGGCATGGTGGAACTATTGAGTGACTCAAGTGTTACAGTGACAGCTTTTTAAAACAGCTATGCCGGGCCCATACAAAGAAACAGACCTAACCGAGAGGGTCGAGGCGTTCCTGTCCGACCTGAAGCGCGGGGGGACCGGGGCAGGACCTCTCCGGGGCTCTGCGGAGACAGCCCGAGAAACGACAGCCCTGCTCCGCAAAATTACAGCCCAGGCTCGGTGGAGCAGTGCAGGTGCTGAATGCTGTTTGTTGTCGACACAGTGAAGTTAACTGCAGCGACAGCTGCCATTGTAGTCAAACAGGCTTTGTTTTTAAATCTGGTATAACGCTGTAGTACATGACAAATAAGCTTTCTTTAGCTTTCCTTACATCTAAACAATACAGAATATACATATGTAAAATGTTGAACATGTAGAAAAAATGGTTGCTGATGTAAAATCATACACAAAAAATATTCTATCCCAAGATTTTGGTCTTTTGCAAACATCTTCTCGATTTCAGGTGATCTGATGGAAATAATCCGCAAAGACGGGAGGAGGATGACAGCAGCTCAGCCCTCAGAGACCACAGTGGGTAACATGATCAGACGGGTGCTGAAGATCATCAGAGAGGAATATGCCAGGTGAGGACGCCAAAACCTACCATTTTCAAAAAAAAAAACCATTTGGTCCTTTTTAATTTGATAGCAACGTGTCCCAAAAAAGTTCGGATGAGGAGAACAAAAAGCTGGAAAAGTAAGCAGTACTAAAAGTAAACAGCTGGAGGAACATTTTAAAACCAATTAGGTGAACTGGGAACAGGGAATTAACATGACTGGGTATAAAAGAGCATCTTAAAGAGGCAAAGTAAAGTAAAGATCAGCAGAGGTTCACCAGTCTGCAAAAGCCCTCCATAAATTGTTGATGAATTTCAGAATAATGTTCCTCAACGTAAAAATGTGAACACTTTGAATATCGCATCATGAAAAGATTTTGAGAAACTCGAGAAGACTCTGTGCGCAAGGGACCAGACTGAAAAACAGGACTGGATGCCTGTTATATTCAGGCCCTCATATGGCACTGCATTTAAAACAGACATGATTCTGTCATGGAAATTCACTGCATGGGATCAAGAGCACTTAAAGAAATTATTGTTTGTGTTCACCTGTGTTCATCCACAAGTGTATGTTAAAGCTATACCATGTAAAGAAGAAACCAAATGAAGTGAGTCAAAGTGGAAAACTCTTCTATGCATCATCAGTGCTGAAAACTATTTACAGGTTTTAGAGTAACATATGTTCCCATTCAGATATTGGTAAACTGCATCTTGTACAGCAGCATGGCTCTGTAGTAGAGGTAGGGCTGTGCGATATGACCAAAATCTCATATCCCGATATAAGAATTCTATCATCCCGATAACGATATAAATCACAAAAATGTAACATTTTTGTAAATTCTGTGAATCTCGGGCAGCTCGACTTGCGGCAAGTGTTTCCAGCTGCGCGTCATGTAGCTGGAGTCGAGTGTTTTAACCGATGTATGAAACTATACATTTTTAGACATAAGTTGTAACGGCTGCCGTTTTCTTTGTGAGTATTTATTACACAGTGTGCCACGGGAAACAGCCTGTTCTAACGTTTGAGTCTAAGGTTTATTTTTTAGCACCAGGCGGCTCTTTTTTACTTCTCATCCGTAAATAATCTGCTCTTTCACGTGATTCTGTTTATTTTGAAAAGTCTCAACAGGATCTTGAGCTTTATTGTGAAAGGTTTATGTGGAACATAAACAAGCGGACACGCGATGCTGTTACCGTCGTTGTTGCTAACCACAACGCATAAAAGCAGGCGCTTGTCCGTCTGTAGTGTGGTTATATAAAATATAAGAGAAAGAGAGAACTTTAAGAAATTAATATAGCCACTACAGTGACCATCAAAACTATGAAAAAATATTGCTGTAAAGAGTTTATTTTGCGACACCACGAAACAAACGATAGCATAAAATGAAACGATAAATGTTTTTATATCGTCATCCGATATATATCGTTATATCGAACAGCCCTAAGTAGAGGTGCTTCAGCTCTGAGCTTCCCTTCCTGCAGTCCAGACCTTTGACTATCTGGAAACATTTTATGCGTGTTGAAGTAAAGTAAATGTGACAAAGAAAACCCAGGACTATCGAACAGCTAGAATCCTCCAGCATCCTCCAGCAGCTTTTCTCTTCATTTCCCAGATGTTTACAAACTATTTACAAACATGTCGCTGTCCCAACCTATTTGAGATGTGTTGCTGCCCTCAAATTGAAAACAAACTAATGAGCTGCAGTTTCAAGTTTTTTCTTCTGTCCCAGAAAACCATTTGACCTAACAGTTGAAGTTGAATCAATAGGCAGCCATGAAAAGCAAGTACAATCGTACCATATATTAAAGGATGAGAGTATGTTGCTTAGAAATACTTAAGCTACAGACGGCTGAAATACTTTGTGTTTTTGGTGAGATTTGTGCTTAACTGTGTTTTTCTTTCAGATCTCGGGGCAGCAGTGAAGAAGCAGACCAGGAATCCCTCCACAAGTTGCTGACCTCTGGGGGACTCAGCGAGGAGAACTTCAGGCAACCTTTTGCTCTCCTCAAATCCAACGTCATTGAGGCCATCAATGAGCTACTCACTGAACTGGGTAAGTTGCGTTATTACCAAGATAGCGTCAGTTTGTATTTTAAATCACTCCAATTCTTGGTGCCCATCATTCTGTTTTTCAGAGGGAACGACCGACAACATTGCCATGCAGGCCCTGGAGCACATCCACTCTAATGAGGTCATCATGACGATCGGCCGCTCGCGCACCGTGGAGGCTTTCCTCAAAGATGCTGCACGCAAACGCAAGTTTCACGTCATTGTGGCAGAGTGTGCTCCTTTCTGCCAGGTAGCTCATCTACATCAGTCATAAAGGAAATATTAAATGTCTAACTTTAGATAGAAAACACAGTTCCTAATCTTATTTTTTCACCTCTCTACAGGGGCACGAAATGGCTACAAACCTCTCAAAGGCTGGCATCGAAACAACTGTGATCACAGATGCTGCCATATTTGCAGTCATGTCTCGAGTTAATAAGGTACTTAACGTTTTAAGGAGACGTTAGCGCAGTCATGTTAGAGCATGCAGGTGAACTTGTGTCATGATCTTTTTGCAGGTCATCATTGGAACACAGACAGTTCTAGCAAATGGAGGCCTGAGGGCCATCAACGGGACACACACACTGGCCCTTGCAGCTAAGCATCACTCCACACCTCTGATTGTTTGTGCTCCCATGTTCAAGCTCTCACCTCAGGTAAGAGATTACTCCAAAGTCCAAGTTATCTCCTTTCAACCCCCATAAATGATTAAACTCATACTTCTGTGAACATGATATGTCATATTTCAGTTTCCAAATGAAGAGGATACCTTCCATAAGTTTGTCTCCCCACATGAGGTGCTCCCATTCACTGAAGGTAACATTTGCAACAAAACTGACCTCAACCACGTGCCCACCTTTGGAAAATCCTTTTCAGATTTGGACATATCCTCTTTGTCAGGTTTTTTTTAAAATAACTCACATTTTTCTGTTTATATTTCAGGTGAGATTCTCTCAAAGGTGAATGTGCACTGTCCTGTGTTTGACTATGTCCCGCCCGAGCTCATCACACTGTTCATCTCCAACATCGGAGGACACGCACCGTCATACATCTACAGACTGATGAGTGAACTTTACCACCCAGAGGACCATGAACTTTAATCGGTGTATTTAACAAATAAATAGAAATGAATGATTTTGCAGTGTAGTTTGTGTCTCTTTTGATGTGGTTTCATTTTTTGTACCTGAAGTCCCTTACAATAAAGAGAGAGCTGTTAAGAACAGCTGAGGTTATTGTGTAACACCAGTACAGATAAACGCTCATCATATCATAATGAATAACACTGACTTCCCTTTAATGGAACAATGGATTCAAACTAAGATGTGGAAACAGAGTCACATGATCCTGATGAACAGCAGACTGTAGTTGCAACTGTTGTCCAGGTGGAGGTGGTGTAGGACATGCAGAGCAGCAGGTTTGTGAGTATTTCTGATGGTGATAAGAAGAATAAGACTTGGAGAAAGTCAGATTTCATCACAATAGTCTCAGTGTGAACGTCTCCAAAGAGAGGTGAGAGTGGAACAATGGTAATCCTCTCCCTCTGGTGAATTTTTTTCAAATTATTCAGGACTTCACAGTGTTGATGATTACAAAAGTGTAGAGAGATTACAAGCACACAACTAAGGTATATTTGGAATTAACACATGTTCATAATTTCAGTAGTAAAGTGATTTCTTTTTGTGTGTGTGGGGGGGGGGGGGGGGGGGGGGAGACTACAAACAGCAACCTGAAGGTCTGACAGATCATGGAAAAATTTCGCTGTCAGAAGTGGGATTCGAACCCACGCCTCCAGGGGAGACTGCGACCTGAACGCAGCGCCTTAGACCGCTCGGCCATCCTGACATACTAAGTAATTATTTTAAAATACAATATACAATTTCATTCAGTAATAGATGGCATTACAACCTGGCAAAAAGTATGATTGAATACTTTTTGGAAGGTTGTCACGACCTGACAGTATGATTGCTGCAACAGGGGTTCCATGGTGTAATGGTTAGCACTCTGGACTCTGAATCCAGCCATCCGAGTTCAAATCTCGGTGGGACCTGATATTTGGGAGGTGTCTTCTCCGGCACTTTGAATTTCTGTATGAATTGTGTTTTCAGTGAACGCCGTATAAAATCAAGCAGCTAACTATGACGTCTGCCTTTACAAAACACTTGTCAATCACTAAAGAGTAGTACTAAAGAGCTGTCTGAAATTCAGTTGCACACCACACAAAGTTACAGAGTAAAAGTCACAAACACGCTGCTGACTCTCTAACCGCACAGCTCCAAACCTCTTCCGACCTCAAAGTCAGCACAGAAAGTGGGCGCCACGAGCTTCGTAGTATGTGTTTACATGGCTGAACAGCTGCTATATTCGAACAAAAGCCTCCAGAGGAGACTGCGACCTGAACGCTTGGCGACCAAAAACCTGCACAAGTTATCATTACCTGACATGCAGTATGGTTTCACCTCTCAAAAAAACAGTCCCACCGAGACTTGAACTCTGATCGCTGGATTCAAAGTCTAGAGTGCTAACCATTACACCATGGAACCTATGCAAAATCTTGCGAACTGTCAGGTCATGGCAACCTGCATAAAAGTATTCAGCCAAATGATCAGTATGGATGACATTGTAGATTATTGGCACTACGTTTCCATGGCTGAACAGCTGCTATATGTGTTATGAGAAGGATAATGTTTGTTTCTTCCAAAGTATCAGTGGTAACCTCCACCAAACTGACACTGCAATGGCAGAATGGCCGAGCGGTCTAAGGTGCTGCGTTCAGGTTGCAGTCTCCTTTGGAGGTGTGGTTTTGAATCCCACTTCCGACATTGACGCTTTACTCTTCTTGATATTGTGACAAAATGCTCTTGGGTTAACCACGAGCTTTCTAAAAACTTGCATATAACAATTGTGCACCATTCATTCCTCATCTTTGCTGCCCATCATTACAACTTTGCTAATGATGGGCAGCAGGTTAGTGTCATGATGTCACCTCAGACATGGTTAAAAGCCCTGTTAACGTAGCTGCTTGTCGCCGGGTGCGGTGGCGCATACCTGTAATCCAAGCTACCGGGAGGCTGAGGTTGGAGGATCGTTTGAGCACAGGAGCTCTGAGCTGCAGCAGGCTATGTCGATCGGGTGTCCGCACTAAGTTCGGCATCGATATGGTGATCCTGGGGGAGCCCGGGACCACCAGGTCACCTAAGGAGGGGTTCACCGGCCCAGGTCGGAGACGGAGCAGGTCAAAGCCCCCGTGTCGCTCAGTAGTGGGATCGCACCTGTGAATAGATGCTGTAGCGCAGCCTGAGCAATACAGCGAGACCCAATCTTTATACACATCCTTATACCTGTCTCTACCTCACACAGCAACCTCATCAGTCCTTCTTTGTCTTTTTACAGTTTTTTCTGAATGCTTAAACCCTAACTGTGATTCCTGTAGCACAATCTCTAAAACTATTCAGACTTATAGCAAAACCACTCACTGAGTTTGCAAAACTAAAAGCACAAAAACTGCTTTGCTTTGCTTTTTTGACCAAGCAAAAACATGACAGCCTTTTTAATAAGCCGAAGGACAGCGTATGTGTACGTGTGTGTTTGTATATTATTGTTTTGTGTGTACACTGTCAGAAATACAATAAAAATGTTGAAGGATTTTTACTCAGTGTTTACCATTTTCGCAAGTATCTGATTGAATTGATGACAGCCTGTCATATTTTCATGCCATGACATGGGATGGGACCAGTCCTTATTTTAGGCTAATTGGAGTCAATAAGAAAGATTGTTTCAACTTGCTGAAAGTTTTGACTTCACAAAATCAGGTTTTTAGCACATCAGTGTCAATGTGAGCACATTCAAAGATGCACCAGTAATCAGCTTCCTGTAGTGAATTTTATTAGAATTATGTAGAATGTTTTTACAGTGTACATCATTATAAAATCCACTACAGTTCAGGGATGAACGGTGCACAACTGTGATAAGCAAGTTGTGAGAAACCTCGTGGTTCAACCAAATTTCAAGTGTATGTTGTGACAATATGAAGAAGAGCAAAGCTTGAATGTCAGAAGTGGGATTCGAACCCACGCCTCCAGAGGAGACTGCGACCTGAACGCAGCGCCTTAGACCGCTCGGCCATCCTGACGTACTACATGGGACTTTCGTGGAGGTTACAACTTTAGATAGTTGGGACGACACAAACGTTATACTCCACATAACACATATAGCAGCTGTTCAGCCATGGAAACACATACTCGTGGCGCCCACTTTCTGTGCTGACTTTGAAGTCAGCTGTGCAGTTAGTGAGTCAGGGGAGTGTCTGTGACTTTTACGCACAAGCGCACCTCAGCACTCAGACACCCCACTCTGTAACTTTGTGTGGTGTACAACTGAATTTCAGACAGCTCTTTAATACCACATAGTGATTGACAAGTGTTTGTAAAGGGAGAGGTCAAGGTTTGCTGCTTGATTTTATACACCTCTCACTGGAAACACAATTATAGCACAGTTTTGGTGTCCCAGAGAAGACGCTCAAATGTTTCACATCCCAATCAGCGGATAAAAAAACTCAGGTCCCACCGAGATTTGAACTCGGATGGCTGGATTCAGAGTCCAGAGTGCTAACCATTACACCATGGAACCCCTGTGAGAGTGTGTGAACTGCCTGATCATGGCAACCTGCCAAAAAGTATTCAGCCAATATGTAATATATATGTATATATATATATAGTTTTATATACTGTTGATTATAAGATGAAAAATCTATTTAAAAAAATAGAGAAATTATCCCAGTAAAATGCAACACAGTCCCTTCCCTGGCAATCTTTCACCATACACTCAAAGAAATGATGTAAAGAAAACATTTACTTTACCCTGAAATCCTGACTCATGCCTGTACTGAAGTTGTGCACAGTTCACTTCTAAAACAAAAAAACCCTTTTTTACATGACAGTCAAAGCTGTGATCATAAGATGCAAATATTAAACCCAAAGGTTACCTGAATGAATTTCCTAGTTTGAGTTTGTCTCCACCTGCTGGGCATCAGAAGTGTTTAGGATGGAGGATGTATTTGCAGCTGTCCTGCAGGTGGAGGTGGTGTAGGACAAGCAGATCAGCAGGTTTGTGAGTGTGTTTAACGTCAATTAAAAAGACAAAGAAGGACTGATGAGGTTGCTGTGTGAGGTAGAGACAGGTATAAGGGTGTATATAAAGATTGGGTCTCGCTGTATTGCTCAGTCTGCGCTACAGCATCTATTCACAGGCGCGATCCCACTACTGAGCAGCACGGGGGCTTTGACCTGCTCCGTCTCCGACCTGGGCCGGTGCACCCCTCTTTAGACGACCTGGTGGTCCCGGGCTCCCCCAGGATCACCATATCGATGCCGAACTTAGCGCGGACACCCGATTGACACAGCCTGCTGCAGCTCAGAGCTCCTGTGCTCAAACGATCCTCCAACCTCAGCCTCCCAGTAACTTGGATGACAGGCACGCGCCACCGCACCTGGCGAGAAGCAGCTACGTTCACAGGAAGTTTTACTTTCATTCATGTGAGCTCATCAGGTTAGTGGCCATCATCAGCCAAGATGAAATGCTGTAAAAGTAAAAAACCTAATCATTTCAAAATGAGGAAGTCAGCACAGTAATAACAGGTTGTTGTTTTTTGTTGGGTTTTTTTTTTTGACCAAGCAAAAACATGACAGCCTTTTTAATAAGCCGAAGGACAGCGTATGTGTACGTGTGTGTTTGTATATTATTGTTTTGTGTGTACACTGTCAGAAATACAATAAAAATGTTGAAGGATTTTTACTCAGTGTTTACCATTTTCGCAAGTATCTGATTGAATTGATGACAGCCTGTCATATTTTCATGCCATGACATGGGATGGGACCAGTCCTTATTTTAGGCTAATTGGAGTCAATAAGAAAGATTGTTTCAACTTGCTGAAAGTTTTGACTTCACAAAATCAGGTTTTTAGCACATCAGTGTCAATGTGAGCACATTCAAAGATGCACACATTTAGTTGTGCACCAGTAATCAGCTTCCTGTAGTGAATTTTATTAGAATTATGTAGAATGTTTTTACAGTGTACATCATTATAAAATCCACTACAGTTCAGGGATGAACGGTGCACAACTGTGATAAGCAAGTTGTGAGAAACCTCGTGGTTCAACCAAATTTCAAGTGTATGTTGTGACAATATGAAGAAGAGCAAAGCTTGAATGTCAGAAGTGGGATTCGAACCCACGCCTCCAGAGGAGACTGCGACCTGAACGCAGCGCCTTAGACCGCTCGGCCATCCTGACGTACTACATGGGACTTTCGTGGAGGTTACAACTTTAGATAGTTGGGACGACACAAACGTTATACTCCACATAACACATATAGCAGCTGTTCAGCCATGGAAACACATACTCGTGGCGCCCACTTTCTGTGCTGACTTTGAAGTCAGCTGTGCAGTTAGTGAGTCAGGGGAGTGTCTGTGACTTTTACGCACAAGCGCACCTCAGCACTCAGACACCCCACTCTGTAACTTTGTGTGGTGTACAACTGAATTTCAGACAGCTCTTTAATACCACATAGTGATTGACAAGTGTTTGTAAAGGGAGAGGTCAAGGTTTGCTGCTTGATTTTATACACCTCTCACTGGAAACACAATTATAGCACAGTTTTGGTGTCCCAGAGAAGACGCTCAAATGTTTCACATCCCAATCAGCGGATAAAAAAACTCAGGTCCCACCGAGATTTGAACTCGGATCGCTGGATTCAGAGTCCAGAGTGCTAACCATTACACCATGGAACCCCTGTGAGAGTGTGTGAACTGCCTGATCATGGCAACCTGCCAAAAAGTATTCAGCCAATATGTAATATATATGTATATATATATATATATATATATATATATATATAGTTTTATATACTGTTGATTATAAGATGAAAAATCTATTTAAAAAAATAGAGAAATTATCCCAGTAAAATGCAACACAGTCCCTTCCCTGGCAATCTTTCACCATACACTCAAAGAAATGATGTAAAGAAAACATTTACTTTACCCTGAAATCCTGACTCATGCCTGTACTGAAGTTGTGCACAGTTCACTTCTAAAACAAAAAAACCCCTTTTTACATGACAGTCAAAGCTGTGATCATAAGATGCAAATATTAAACCCAAAGGTTACCTGAATGAATTTCCTAGTTTGAGTTTGTCTCCACCTGCTGGGCATCAGAAGTGTTTAGGATGGAGGATGTATTTGCAGCTGTCCTGCAGGTGGAGGTGGTGTAGGACAAGCAGAGCAGCAGGTTTGTGAGTGTGACATCATCACATAAACTTCCTGCCCATCATTAGCCAAGTTGTAATGCAATAAGTTATTAGATAGAGAGATAGAGAGATTGATTGATTGATTGATTGATTGATTGATTTAGTTTGTCTTCACCTGCTGGGCGGCAGGAGTGTTTAGGGTGGAAGATTTAGTTGCAGGTGGAGGTGGTGCAGGACAAGCAGAGCAGCAGGTTTGTGAGTGTTTTTGACGTCAATTAAAAATATAAATAAGGGCTGACGAGGCTGCTGTGTGAGGTAGAGACAGGTATAATGGTGTGTATAAAGATTGGGTCTCGCTGTATTGCTCAGGCTGCGCTACAGCATCTATTCACAGGCGCCATCCCACTACTGAGCAGCACGGGGGCTTTGACCTGCTCCGTCTCCGACCTGGGCACCCCTCTTTAGACGACCTGGTGGTCCCGGGCTCCCCCAGGATCACCATATCGATGCCGAACTTAGCGCGGACACCCGATCGACATAGCCTGCTGCAGCTCAGAGCTCCTGTGCTCAAACGATCCTCCAACCTCAGCCTCCCAGTAACTTGGATGACAGGCACGCGCCACCGCACCCGGCGAGAAGCAGCTACGTTCACAGGAAGTTTTACTTTCATTCATGTGAGCTCATCAGGTTAGTGGCCATCATCAGCCAAGATGAAATGCTGTAAAAGTAAAAAACCTAATCATTTCAAAATGAGGAAGTCAGCACAGTAATAACAGGTTGTTGTTTTTTGTTGGGTTTTTTTTTTTTGACCAAGCAAAAACATGACAGCCTTTTTAATAAGCCGAAGGACAGCGTATGTGTACGTGTGTGTTTGTATATTATTGTTTTGTGTGTACACTGTCAGAAATACAATAAAAATGTTGAAGGATTTTTACTCAGTGTTTACCATTTTCGCAAGTATCTGATTGAATTGATGACAGCCTGTCATATTTTCATGCCATGACATGGGATGGGACCAGTCCTTATTTTAGGCTAATTGGAGTCAATAAGAAAGATTGTTTCAACTTGCTGAAAGTTTTGACTTCACAAAATCAGGTTTTTAGCACATCAGTGTCAATGTGAGCACATTCAAAGATGCACCAGTAATCAGCTTCCTGTAGTGAATTTTATTAGAATTATGTAGAATGTTTTTACAGTGTACATCATTATAAAATCCACTACAGTTCAGGGATGAACGGTGCACAACTGTGATAAGCAAGTTGTGAGAAACCTCGTGGTTCAACCAAATTTCAAGTGTATGTTGTGACAATATGAAGAAGAGCAAAGCTTGAATGTCAGAAGTGGGATTCGAACCCACGCCTCCAGAGGAGACTGCGACCTGAACTCAGCGCCTTAGACCGCTCGGCCATCCTGACGTACTACATGGGACTTTCGTGGAGGTTACAACTTTAGATAGTTGGGACGACACAAACGTTATACTCCACATAACACATATAGCAGCTGTTCAGCCATGGAAACACATACTCGTGGCGCCCACTTTCTGTGCTGACTTTGAAGTCAGCTGTGCAGTTAGTGAGTCAGGGGAGTGTCTGTGACTTTTACGCACAAGCGCACCTCAGCACTCAGACACCCCACTCTGTAACTTTGTGTGGTGTACAACTGAATTTCAGACAGCTCTTTAATACCACATAGTGATTGACAAGTGTTTGTAAAGGGAGAGGTCAAGGTTTGCTGCTTGATTTTATACACCTCTCACTGGAAACACAATTATAGCACAGTTTTGGTGTCCCAGAGAAGACGCTCAAATGTTTCACATCCCAATCAGCGGATAAAAAAACTCAGGTCCCACCGAGATTTGAACTCGGATCGCTGGATTCAGAGTCCAGAGTGCTAACCATTACACCATGGAACCCCTGTGAGAGTGTGTGAACTGCCTGATCATGGCAACCTGCCAAAAAGTATTCAGCCAATATGTAATATATATGTATATATATATATAGTTTTATATACTGTTGATTATAAGATGAAAAATCTATTTAAAAAAATAGAGAAATTATCCCAGTAAAATGCAACACAGTCCCTTCCCTGGCAATCTTTCACCATACACTCAAAGAAATGATGTAAAGAAAACATTTACTTTACCCTGAAATCCTGACTCATGCCTGTACTGAAGTTGTGCACAGTTCACTTCTAAAACAAAAAAACCCTTTTTTACATGACAGTCAAAGCTGTGATCATAAGATGCAAATATTAAACCCAAAGGTTACCTGAATGAATTTCCTAGTTTGAGTTTGTCTCCACCTGCTGGGCATCAGAAGTGTTTAGGATGGAGGATGTATTTGCAGCTGTCCTGCAGGTGGAGGTGGTGTAGGACAAGCAGAGCAGCAGGTTTGTGAGTGTGTTTAACGTCAATTAAAAAGACAAAGAAGGACTGATGAGGTTGCTGTGTGAGGTAGAGACAGGTATAAGGGTGTATATAAAGATTGGGTCTCGCTGTATTGCTCAGTCTGCGCTACAGCATCTATTCACAGGCGCGATCCCACTACTGAGCAGCACGGGGGCTTTGACCTGCTCCGTCTCCGACCTGGGCCGGTGCACCCCTCTTTAGACGACCTGGTGGTCCCGGGCTCCCCCAGGATCACCATATCGATGCCGAACTTAGCGCGGACACCCGATCGACACAGCCTGCTGCAGCTCAGAGCTCCTGTGCTCAAACGATCCTCCAACCTCAGCCTCCCAGTAACTTGGATGACAGGCACGCGCCACCGCACCCGGCGAGAAGCAGCTACGTTCACAGGAAGTTTTACTTTCATTCATGTGAGCTCATCAGGTTAGTGGCCATCATCAGCCAAGATGAAATGCTGTAAAAGTAAAAAACCTAATCATTTCAAAATGAGGAAGTCAGCACAGTAATAACAGGTTGTTGTTTTTTGTTGGGTTTTTTTTTTTGACCAAGCAAAAACATGACAGCCTTTTTAATAAGCCGAAGGACAGCGTATGTGTACGTGTGTGTTTGTATATTATTGTTTTGTGTGTACACTGTCAGAAATACAATAAAAATGTTGAAGGATTTTTACTCAGTGTTTACCATTTTCGCAAGTATCTGATTGAATTGATGACAGCCTGTCATATTTTCATGCCATGACATGGGATGGGACCAGTCCTTATTTTAGGCTAATTGGAGTCAATAAGAAAGATTGTTTCAACTTGCTGAAAGTTTTGACTTCACAAAATCAGGTTTTTAGCACATCAGTGTCAATGTGAGCACATTCAAAGATGCACCAGTAATCAGCTTCCTGTAGTGAATTTTATTAGAATTATGTAGAATGTTTTTACAGTGTACATCATTATAAAATCCACTACAGTTCAGGGATGAACGGTGCACAACTGTGATAAGCAAGTTGTGAGAAACCTCGTGGTTCAACCAAATTTCAAGTGTATGTTGTGACAATATGAAGAAGAGCAAAGCTTGAATGTCAGAAGTGGGATTCGAACCCACGCCTCCAGAGGAGACTGCGGCCTTAGACCGCTCGGCCATCCTGACGTACTACATGGGACTTTCGTGGAGGTTACAACTTTAGATAGTTGGGACGACACAAACGTTATACTCCACATAACACATATAGCAGCTGTTCAGCCATGGAAACACATACTCGTGGCGCCCACTTTCTGTGCTGACTTTGAAGTCAGCTGTGCAGTTAGTGAGTCAGGGGAGTGTCTGTGACTTTTACGCACAAGCGCACCTCAGCACTCAGACACCCCACTCTGTAACTTTGTGTGGTGTACAACTGAATTTCAGACAGCTCTTTAATACCACATAGTGATTGACAAGTGTTTGTAAAGGGAGAGGTCAAGGTTTGCTGCTTGATTTTATACACCTCTCACTGGAAACACAATTATAGCACAGTTTTGGTGTCCCAGAGAAGACGCTCAAATGTTTCACATCCCAATCAGCGGATAAAAAAACTCAGGTCCCACCGAGATTTGAACTCGGATCGCTGGATTCAGAGTCCAGAGTGCTAACCATTACACCATGGAACCCCTGTGAGAGTGTGTGAACTGCCTGATCATGGCAACCTGCCAAAAAGTATTCAGCCAATATGTAATATATATGTATATATATATATATATGTATATATATATATATATATATATGTATATGTATATATGTATATATATATATATATATATATATATATATATATATATATATATATATAGTTTTATATACTGTTGATTATAAGATGAAAAATCTATTTAAAAAAATAGAGAAATTATCCCAGTAAAATGCAACACAGTCCCTTCCCTGGCAATCTTTCACCATACACTCAAAGAAATGATGTAAAGAAAACATTTACTTTACCCTGAAATCCTGACTCATGCCTGTACTGAAGTTGTGCACAGTTCACTTCTAAAACAAAAAAACCCCTTTTTACATGACAGTCAAAGCTGTGATCATAAGATGCAAATATTAAACCCAAAGGTTACCTGAATGAATTTCCTAGTTTGAGTTTGTCTCCACCTGCTGGGCATCAGAAGTGTTTAGGATGGAGGATGTATTTGCAGCTGTCCTGCAGGTGGAGGTGGTGTAGGACAAGCAGAACAGCAGGTTTGTGAGTGTGTTTAACGTCAATTAAAAAGACAAAGAAGGACTGATGAGGTTGCTGTGTGAGGTAGAGACAGGTATAAGGGTGTATATAAAGATTGGGTCTCGCTGTATTGCTCAGTCTGCGCTACAGCATCTATTCACAGGCGCGATCCCACTACTGAGCAGCACGGGGGCTTTGACCTGCTCCGTCTCCGACCTGGGCCGGTGCACCCCTCTTTAGACGACCTGGTGGTCCCGGGCTCCCCCAGGATCACCATATCGATGCCGAACTTAGCGCGGACACCCGATCGACACAGCCTGCTGCAGCTCAGAGCTCCTGTGCTCAAACGATCCTCCAACCTCAGCCTCCCAGTAACTTGGATGACAGGCACGCGCCACCGCACCCAGCGAGAAGCAGCTACGTTCACAGGAAGTTTTACTTTCATTCATGTGAGCTCATCAGGTTAGTGGCCATCATCAGCCAAGATGAAATGCTGTAAAAGTAAAAAACCTAATCATTTCAAAATGAGGAAGTCAGCACAGTAATAACAGGTTGTTGTTTTTTGTTGGGTTTTTTTTTTTTGACCAAGCAAAAACATGACAGCCTTTTTAATAAGCCGAAGGACAGCGTATGTGTACGTGTGTGTTTGTATATTATTGTTTTGTGTGTACACTGTCAGAAATACAATAAAAATGTTGAAGGATTTTTACTCAGTGTTTACCATTTTCGCAAGTATCTGATTGAATTGATGACAGCCTGTCATATTTTCATGCCATGACATGGGATGGGACCAGTCCTTATTTTAGGCTAATTGGAGTCAATAAGAAAGATTGTTTCAACTTGCTGAAAGTTTTGACTTCACAAAATCAGGTTTTTAGCACATCAGTGTCAATGTGAGCACATTCAAAGATGCACCAGTAATCAGCTTCCTGTAGTGAATTTTATTAGAATTATGTAGAATGTTTTTACAGTGTACATCATTATAAAATCCACTACAGTTCAGGGATGAACGGTGCACAACTGTGATAAGCAAGTTGTGAGAAACCTCGTGGTTCAACCAAATTTCAAGTGTATGTTGTGACAATATGAAGAAGAGCAAAGCTTGAATGTCAGAAGTGGGATTCGAACCCACGCCTCCAGAGGAGACTGCGACCTGAACGCAGCGCCTTAGACCGCTCGGCCATCCTGACGTACTACATGGGACTTTCGTGGAGGTTACAACTTTAGATAGTTGGGACGACACAAACGTTATACTCCACATAACACATATAGCAGCTGTTCAGCCATGGAAACACATACTCGTGGCGCCCACTTTCTGTGCTGACTTTGAAGTCAGCTGTGCAGTTAGTGAGTCAGGGGAGTGTCTGTGACTTTTACGCACAAGCGCACCTCAGCACTCAGACACCCCACTCTGTAACTTTGTGTGGTGTACAACTGAATTTCAGACAGCTCTTTAATACCACATAGTGATTGACAAGTGTTTGTAAAGGGAGAGGTCAAGGTTTGCTGCTTGATTTTATACACCTCTCACTGGAAACACAATTATAGCACAGTTTTGGTGTCCCAGAGAAGACGCTCAAATGTTTCACATCCCAATCAGCGGATAAAAAAACTCAGGTCCCACCGAGATTTGAACTCGGATCGCTGGATTCAGAGTCCAGAGTGCTAACCATTACACCATGGAACCCCTGTGAGAGTGTGTGAACTGCCTGATCATGGCAACCTGCCAAAAAGTATTCAGCCAATATGTAATATATATGTATATATATATATATATATATATATATATATATATAGTTTTATATACTGTTGATTATAAGATGAAAAATCTATTTAAAAAAATAGAGAAATTATCCCAGTAAAATGCAACACAGTCCCTTCCCTGGCAATCTTTCACCATACACTCAAAGAAATGATGTAAAGAAAACATTTACTTTACCCTGAAATCCTGACTCATGCCTGTACTGAAGTTGTGCACAGTTCACTTCTAAAACAAAAAAACCCCTTTTTACATGACAGTCAAAGCTGTGATCATAAGATGCAAATATTAAACCCAAAGGTTACCTGAATGAATTTCCTAGTTTGAGTTTGTCTCCACCTGCTGGGCATCAGAAGTGTTTAGGATGGAGGATGTATTTGCAGCTGTCCTGCAGGTGGAGGTGGTGTAGGACAAGCAGAGCAGCAGGTTTGTGAGTGTGACATCATCACATAAACTTCCTGCCCATCATTAGCCAAGTTGTAATGCAATAAGTTATTAGATAGAGAGATAGAGAGATTGATTGATTGATTGATTGATTGATTGATTTAGTTTGTCTTCACCTGCTGGGCGGCAGGAGTGTTTAGGGTGGAAGATTTAGTTGCAGGTGGAGGTGGTGCAGGACAAGCAGAGCAGCAGGTTTGTGAGTGTTTTTGACGTCAATTAAAAATATAAATAAGGGCTGACGCGGCTGCTGTGTGAGGTAGAGACAGGTATAATGGTGTGTATAAAGATTGGGTCTCGCTGTATTGCTCAGGCTGCGCTACAGCATCTATTCACAGGCGCCATCCCACTACTGAGCAGCACGGGGGCTTTGACCTGCTCCGTCTCCGACCTGGGCCGGTGCACCCCTCTTTAGACGACCTGGTGGTCCCGGGCTCCCCCAGGATCACCATATCGATGCCGAACTTAGTGTGGATACCCAATCGACACAGCCTGCTGCAGCTCAGAGCTCCTGACCTTAAACGATCCTCCAACCTCAGCCTTCCGGTAGCTTGGATTACAGGCACGCGCCACCGCACCCGGCGAGAAGCAGCTACGTTAACAAGGATTTTAACTATGTCTGAGGTGACATCAGCACTCAGACACCCCACTCTGTAACTTTGTGTGGTGTACAACTGAATTTCAGACAGCTCTTTAATACCACATAGTGATTGACAAGTGTTTGTAATACTGTTAGATAATAATCACAAATTGTTACATTTGTGGAGCTGTGCCCATCATCAGCCAATCTGTAACACAGTATTTGATGAGATAAATAAATAGATAGATAGGTAGACAGGTAGATAGATAGATAGATAGATAGATAGATAGATAGATCTAGATAGAACATCTTTCCAGATAAAAATACCTTTGTTTTTTTTTATACATCTTCCAGTCTGTGAAGTGAAACGTTGTGTGGAAAGTGGATGAATGTGAAAGCTTGGGATGAGGGTCAGAGGGGAGTAGCTAGGGTTTTGGCACCCCACTAGTTCTAACAGAGAGCGTGCATTGTTCTCTGACCTAAATTTCATGACATGGAACTGCAGAATAAAAAAAGGTCAGAGTGAATTGGACGCAGCAGCAATGTATTCACTCTCCACCGCCCCACACAAATTGGTCAGACTATGACATCATCCAACTGTCAAAAAGTATTTTAAGACTAATTAGGAAAGTGCATTTTAGGAAAGATGTTAACCAATGAGCATATCTGATCTCATTTTCCTCATTTTTGCAGCTTTGGAGCAACTTTTCCAAAATATGCATTCACTGATTAGTTAATGATAAATGTTATGATAAAGGAAAAGGCCAAGGAACACCAGAACCTCTTGTACTCACAAATGTGAAGCTGTATTTCAGAGCAATCACTGTATACACAGCATACTAGGACAAGGATGTAATAAATGAGGCAACATGCTTTCAGAGGCACAGTCAAGGTCACATTAAGGCCACACATTAGAAAGACTACAAGGAAATCTTTCTAAGTTTAAACAATTTCAAGCCCCGTATTTCCTCACCTGTTCGGCAGTACCCAGTTTTCCATTCACTTGACTTTCACCTGTCAATACACCTGCTCTCATTCCACTACAAACCAGCCACTCGGAATGTATTTCTGTCTACCACACATAAGTGTTTTCTTGTAAGACGTTTGGCAAGTCACAGTAAGAAAAACAAATGTGTCACTTTGACGGTCAAACCCCATTTAGTTGCTTTGGTTTTAGGGCCCTGTAAACCCCACTTTCATCTCAGCTGTTCTGCTTGGGTTCAAAACACTCTTAAGTATAATGTATAATAAACAGAAAAGAGACATTAAAATGCTCTTTTTGTCCAGCAGGCTCATCAGCATCTAAAACACATCTAGCGGCATCATCACATTCACGGGGGTGTCTTGTCAAGCCCCACTTGTCATTTCTCTGTGCCTGTTAGCTCATCTCGGTGCGTGGAGGAGGCGGTAGAGGGAAAATATAAATCCCACACTCCTTTTTATCACACTGACTCCATTCTTCACGGGCCTTGATGAGACAGGGGAGCAAACCTGGGTGGAGTCTGAAGATTTATGACTGCCAGAAGTGTGCTGGCCATTAGATCCCTGTGTCCTGCTAATGAACAATCACACTGAGAGGTACAGTATCTTTGGAGCTCATCGATCAAGAGTCATCTTCAGGGACGTGCAAGCTGTAGTCTGACAAGGTGGCACCAAAGGACAACAAGATTCATCTTTGTTTTCTACTCAGACTTGTACTCATGCTAGATCATGTGGTGTAGTGTCTCTGACGGAACACCACATGTTGTAAGTTTGTAGTTTTAGGTTTCATGTGTTTTTCTAAATCAGAGCTGAATTGCAACAGATTAACACAATAAAGTTGCAGTTAATAAATCAGTTTAGGATGTGCCAGACTGATAGTAGCAGCAAAACTGGCCCTGCATAACTCTAACCACAAACCCCCCAACATGCAATCACACCATCGTTACTCCTTTTGCCCCCTTGGGTATTGATGTGCAGTCGGCAGCCTCAGCTGCTGGTGATGCAGAACCTTCCCTGTGTTGTCATCAGTGTTGTGGCGTCTCATGGGAGAGCAGAGATGAGTGCTGTAATTAGCGGGGAATGAGGCCAGCAGCAACAAGAGCGTCTGTGTGGGGCCCCCTCTGGCCTCTGGGGACTCTGAGACGCGTGGCTAACCTGTGGTGCACTACCTGTGGCACTGAGGGCTGATGTGTTAGACACACAGTAAAGTGCCTTTATTTGAATTTTTCTTCCAAGGAGCCGGATTTTCTCGTATTTTTTTAAAAAGTTGTTTTGAGTAGTAGTTCTACAGGACTTGTGAAGGTCTTTGTTTGGCCATTGGCTGCTTTTTTACTTATTTTCAATGCATGTCAGATATATGTTTTTTTTTATTTGTTAGCTCTCATCTATGAATCATTAAGGTACAAAAAAAGGTCCATAACTCAAGAGAAGAACCAGTGTTCTGCACACACAAAATCCACCTAACCTGACACAAGACTTGAGAACCACATCTGGACCTTCAGTTGATCATCTACTGTTCACTGAAGTCTCATCAGCAATGGCCTCAGTGGAAGGGTGGCTGTCAAGAAGCCATTCTTAAGGAAAGGAAATAAGGGTGAAAGGATGAGGTATGCTAAATTATACAAGAACTGAACTGAAAATGAGTGGCGTCAGGTCTGTTAAATAACTGTTTGATTGTTATTTATCCTTATTTTAGGTTTTGTGCTGTTAGACTACACACTGCCTGTGTATTTCTGTAAATACCATGCAAAGTGACAGTTTGAGCCACTGGTGTTGGGGATCTCCACAACTGATGGAATTATAAATGCAGAAAAGTACTGTCAGAGTTTGATTGACCACGTAATGCCATCTGGAAAGTGTCTGATTTCCATGTCATTTTTCAGGATGGCAATGATCCCAAACACACATTGATTGTAGTAAAAGCATACCTGGATAGAAAAAACACACAACTGAGCACTTTACTCATGGATTTGGCTCCACAGTCTCTCAGCCTCAACGCCATTGGAGCAGTGTGGATCATCTTGACAGAGAACAGGGCAAAAGGCAACTTTTCAATTTTGGACATGAGGAGGGATTCAAGAATTTGGAATAGTACTGTAAAAACAACGCTTTTTTAATTTGTCCCAGTTGGAAAAGCAGAGGTGGAAAAAATAAAATCAGCATGTCAAATACTGGCATGGCTTCAGACACAGTTGATGGGAGCTACTAGTAATGCTGAAAAATATTTGTGTTTTACCTGTATGCTGTCACAAAGACTATGTTAAAAAGAATTACAAGAATATTGCCAGCAGAAAAAAAAGAAAGACAATCAGTGTGCAAGACCAGAAGCAAAAAGGAATGGATGAGTGTCCTCATGCAAAATCATAAATTTAGGGAAATAAATTATTTCTTTTACACAGGACGAGGATAAACTAAATGAACTAACACATAAACTAACACTAATTTAATCCAGATTAAAATTGTGTGGATTTATATGGTGTCAAAGACATGAAATGACTGTTTATATACTTAATTAATCTTTATGAAGAATTTGTTTTGTTTTGTTCTCTCCTGAAAATTCAGCAAATGTCTTATCATGTTTTCACTGTTAGAATGGACTGTAATAAATGACTTGTGTTTCCACTGTGTGTGTGTGTATGTATGTGTGTGTGAGTGTTACAGCCCCAGTCTCTGTGTCTGCGTGCGCTGGTGTGTGCAGGTGTATGACTGCTGCTTATGCTCCATCTGCTTCTGCCGCTGATGAGTAAAGCCATGAAATAGATCCAGCTGGAGATGTGCAGAGGAGCTTGAGGCCTCCTGGGAAATCATCCACACTTCCACCAGCACCATGTTGTCCACTTCCTTTGCACCCCAGAGAGCTATCAATAAGTGGGTAATTGAATTTTAAGCACAAACACTGCTGTCAAATGAGTGTTGCTGTGGTGGTGGTGGTGGTGTGTGTGTGTGTGTGTGTGCGTGTGCGTGTGTGTGCGTGTGTGTGTGTCTGATGAGGCATGTTTAGCTGTGTGAACATGGTGATGCTCTCTGCGGACTTTGCGCAGAGAGGATGAATGTTTAATCCATTAAATAACAATTACAGCCTGTAATGGTCCAGAGAGGCTGGTGGAAGAAGGGAGAGAGGAAACATAGCTGGACTGTTCACAAGCCTCTAAACAGCGTGCATCCATTAAATGCGATTATCGGCATACACGTGCAGACAAAATGAAGATGTAAGACTAATAACATGTGCATAGATTCTCTGTAATGCTCTCAAGTTAATACATGTGTCTTGTTTTAACACTAAGGTGATTTCTGGGGTGTTTTATAACCTTAAGGGGATGCATAAATGCTCTGCACTTATATACACACGTGTAGATGACATTTAAGTATTTATCACTGTGTTTGATTTAGTGTATTTAATACAGGTAATGCTTGTGACCTTGTGATCTTTTAAATGGAAAAAAGGAACACTTCAAGTCTAAACATGCTACAGCTCACACCTTGGGAAGATATCTCCTCCTATAATCATTATGCAAGAGGGTATGTTAGGTTGGCCGGCTCTCTCTTGGAAATGAGATTTAAATCTCAATCAGTCTTTTCACCTGGATAAGTAACGGATAATGACATAATGAATGAAAGATACTCTATGATATAGCTTGTAGCACTTAAAATGCTAAATATTTATGATGTAAGAAAGGGAATTATTGTTTGTTCTTTCCTCCAAAGTGCCTCAAAGGTCCTCATTAAATGAAAGGATCTTAAAGTATGATTTGTCTTCTGCGCATCCTGAATTCAAATTAATTTAATGGTAAATGGAGAGAAATCAAACCACAAGTTGGCAGCTGTATTACAAAGTGCCAAAATAAATGATAATGATGCAAGCGCACCTATGGCTCTGCAGCCTTATAGCTTATTTAATTCAGTGACCTCTGAACTCACTTGTAAGCACACAATGTCTGAACTTGGATTCGGTTAATGGTGTTGCCAGTATTTTTATTTAATTATGGGAAACGTTCATAAGAAGAGGCATGTCACAGTAATAAAATAAATAAATGTAAAAATAAATGGGTGAACAGATGTTTGAGGAAATTACATTTCCACTCCAGCTGTAAAGGAAATATGTGGTCTGCATAATAAAATAATATTCTAGTGGCTTTGAAATAGCAACTATGTTAATTAATGGTCATTCATGCGAATCAGGAGGCTAAAAGGAGACGGTGGAGAAGATGTCCCAAAAGTGTGACTATTTTATTGATTTAATTGTTAGAAAGACTAAAAACATCTACACTTGATATGAAGAAAAGGTATCTTATTGCCAACATCAGTGCGAATACTGACTTACATGTTTTGTGAACTTGGCAATATAGTTTGTGTTTAAATAGCTGAGTGCTCATGAGATAGTGTTTTATAGTATTTATGTTTGTGAATCTGTCAGTGTGCTGCAAATAAGGAAATCGGATCATTTTGCATATATGTGTTTGGCACATATAAACTGACATTAAAGACAAAAAGGTATACGGGTAAGATTTGCCTGATCACACTAACACACTGACCTTTACCCTGACCAGACAAACACCGCTCACACTCCCAGCTCGATGAACGCGGTTTGTCAGTGCGATCGTTAAGTTGCACTCGTGATCCAAAATGAGTTTGCTAGCTGTGGATTTCTCATGCTGCTCACACAATGGCCTGTATACGGGAGCTGCCTGGTGGCATTGCTTAATTAGGCGAACAGTTGATTCATTTGCACTAATTGACAGCTAATTAAAGGAGTGAGGGCACATCAAGCTGATGTCCCTCTGAGCTGGGCCTTGACTGCGGATGATCATAGGGAGAACATATTATGGAATATTGAATCTTCTGAGAACCAGCTGCCATTAGAAGAGGCCTCAAACATATGGACCAGTCTGTGAGGCTGTGAGTGTTTAAACAGGCTCATCCTACAGTGTTGAAATGCAGCCTGTAGAGCCCAGCTGCTTATGAGCCAAGGCTTCATTGATTGCTAGAAAAAAAGAGAGCGAATAGGACCTAGAATTGGTGTAAAATGCTGTATAATCAACAAACAGGAAAGATTTACAAGCAAGTACCATCAGAAATGTAAAAATGACACCTTCTGCCCACCAACATAACAAACTGAGCTCTGGAAACAGAAAAAAATGTTTTACCAAAATCTACATTAGATTTAAAATGTAAAGTTTACAATTCTTATACAACAATGGATAAAAGACCACTGATGGACATGTAAAGAAGAGTGGTCCATAATTTCTCCACAATGATATGACAGACTGATAAAGTCACAGAGAAAACAAACACTCATGTTATTACTGCTAAATGTGGTTCTATAGAATTTCACACACTGCTTTTGTTAAATAAATAATGATGAGGTGTATTTAAATCATTACAAGGCCGGGTAAAGACCAGGTGAGATTTTATACATCCTGATATGCAAAATCTTAACAATGGCAGAAAGCATACTATCTTTTTACAATTAGCTATCATTAGGTTTTTCTGCTATAAAGTGCTGTCACTGGTACTAGAGGAGCTTGACTGTAATGTTTGATACTGTATTTACACTGTGTGGTCATGTAAAAACAGAAGATAAATATTAGAAGAGTGGATCCTCCCATCAGCAACCTTTACAGCTCTTTTAACTCCAATTACAGACGAGATCAGCAGAAATTTGGATACTTCATAATAAGACTCTAACTTGAAACATATTGGAATACTATACTATTTGTCATGGGCTGTACTGGCAAGAGTTTTATTTGTTCTTTTCTATGTTTCAATTTTTTAAATGTCTGCAAGTGTTGAATTTCTTGCACTTTACTCACAAGATTTAAAATAATCCTTGATATTTATCAGAATGGTAAAAATGTAACTCTATTTGGGATTTTCATTATTTTCAGCATCTATGTTACTGCTAAAATGAAATGAATGTCTGTCTGGAGTTCCCTGAGAGACGTTTGCAGGCTCTCCTTGGGCCAGGCACCACACTCTCCACAGGAAACCAGGAATAGGCTGTCTTCATGTCTGCTGGTGCTGCCCATGTGAATCACAAAAAGACAATTAGGGGCTTATTAGGGTCTTGGGGCGATGCAGCTCACGGGGCGTCCGCTTGCCGGTTTGCCCCCAGTTTTGAGCCACTGCCATAGCTGAAAACAGTCAGGGGCATTGTCTCACCTAATTACACTAAATGGGCCCCTTTTTGTGCTGCTGCTGCTGCTGCCATGCCTGTCTAGTTCCCTTCACCTGCCTAACTGCTAGTCCCTGTCTACTGTGGACATGTGCTAATTAGACAAGAAATGGGCCCAAGTAATTATGTCAATTCTTGTTAGGAGCAGCCACAATGTGTAATGTTATTTTGTCAAGAAACTTTTGGCGTTGGGGGGGGGGGGGGGGGGGGGGGGGGGGGGGTGTCTCTCCCACGTTTCTCATAGTGTTTTCCTCATTACGCCAATAACACATCTGCACATGCAACAGGGGAATGCGGCACACTCGGCAAGTCCCCGACAAACTTCAGAGCGTAAATAGATGCACTCATTCAGAAATGGAGACTATAGAATGGCAATGGCATGAAGTTATTGCCCTAATTAATGCTTTGTGCCCACAGAGCAAACTGTTGATGCACTGGTGCCACATTGTTAGGACTGTGAGAGATTTTTTGTCTTCTTTGCTCTAATGGGATGTTTTGATCAACGGCTGTTTGGTGACCCAGCTCCTCTTCTTAAATGCCAAGCTCTGGGAAATGGCAATTAGCTAGATTAGTAGAGCCATTTCGGGAGTCTCAAACATAGACAAAGATCAGACAGGGGCAGATGAAACTCTAACATGACAAAACAAACCATGCCTGATATTTATATATATAAATTACAGTAAATTTTTGCATGTCACCCAACAACATTCAGTCCTGACTTTTATTTATAACCAAATCATTACTTGTCATTGTACATGGATATTTTCACAGATTTAATTAGTGTCTGCAAAATTATCTCAGTAGAATTACAGCATATTATTGCTTTAGTCCTTTCAGGGATCGGAGATACAGAAATAGAAAACAAACTACATTTGAAGGGATTACAAGTAACAGTGTGCAGTCAACTAAACTGTCAAGTAATCTGGGACACTTTTTAGTTAGTCAATTGGGACACTGAGGAAAACCCTTTGTGTAACATTAAACTATGTTCATGCAGTTTCTTTTTGATAATTTTGTGTTGTATTGATATAATAAAATGTATTTATTCTGGCCCTAAAGTTTTATCAAACATCAGTTGTTGCACATTTTTTGAGATACGAAGGGTTCAAATAAAATGGGATATTAAACTACAAAGAGTAAAAAAAAACATTTCAGTACTATAATTTGAGAACATAATGTAATAAAACATTTGCATAGCATTAAATTATTAGAACAGTAGTATATGCCACTCTGTTGCTAGAAAGCAGACATTTGTCTGTGTCAGTGTCTCCCTATACTCAACTAAAGTTTCTCTCATCTTCTACCTTCTCTTTCTTTTCTTTTTTCTTTTCTTTTCTTTTCAGCATGCTGTCTGGATGATAACAACTATAAAATCTATCACTCAAAATGCCTCATTTATTCTCTCCTTTTTCAGCGAGTGTCAGCTAAATAGCAGTCTGTGTGCTACATGTTAATATGAAAAAATAACAATTTATCCATTTATCAGTGCTGGAAAACAGCTTCCATGCGTTAGTGAGTGTTTTTTGCATGTTTGTGAACATTTACATAGAGGTATAAAGATTTTGACTCATTATTTAGGAATGTTCTTTTTTTAATTGGCTTATCAACCTTGTTAATGACAGTAAGATTAGGCCTGCCATGCAGTTTGTTTCACATTTTGTAATTAAATTGGTGAGAATGCCAGTATTTTAACCCAGATTGTGGCACATAAGGTGGGAAACATCTTTTTTTTTTAATTCTTTTAAAAAATTTGATATTATTGTAACACAACTAAAATTATTTAAAATAACAGAACAAATTAATATCAGAGAAGAAGACAAAATAATAATAATAATAATAATTTTTTATGTTTTTGGACCAAACAACGTCAAAAAATAATAATAATTTCGTCATAACACTTAATCTGCTTGCAGGTTTATTCCAAACTACTTTTAAGTTTTTTTTCCATGTGTCTTATTTCTCTTTTTGAATCAATTAGAGATGTACTGTAATGATACAACAAATGTCTGTCTATCTGCTGTGTGTGTGTGTGTGTGTGTGTGTGTGTGTGTGTGTGTGTGTGTGTGTGTGTGTGTGTGTGTGTGTGTGTGTGAAAGAGAGAGAGAGAAACCTTATTACCATGGCTATTTGGTATGGCATTGATCTCTTTATTCACTCTAATAAATTGTCCCTGAAGTCCCTGAAGGTAATCTCATTTTCACTGTTCTCTTCTCTCCCAACTTTTTTAAGATATTTGGGTCATTTTAAAAATTTTAAACATTGTGCCTCAAACTAAATAAAAATGTGATGTAGTGCAGAGTCCTGATATTATCAGGCTTTTCTCTTAGGTTGCAGGGTGACGCGCAGCGTTAAAACCTGACGCTCTGGGCGACGACAGTGAGCCAATAATCGGCTTGATCGGGTTGATGCCACATCTCGAGATCACATTACCCATTACCAACCAACCAACAATAACCGACAGCAAACCTGGGGTTGACTGCCTGACGCTCTGGTGCCAAACAGTCCCACAGGAACCACCTATTTATTTATTTATTCATCACCACATGTCCCATTGACAATACCGCATCTCCGCAACGCGTCCACTCATCTCCATAAACTCTCCTCTGCGTAATTGTCCGCCCAGATGTCCGAAAGTGTGCCTCAAATTATCTCCGAACGATTGAAACCCGGCAATAATTGATTAATAGCTGATTAGAGCAGATTAGGTTCGAGGAGGGAAAAGAGGGGGAAACGGGACTATTTTCATTCCATTTCACAACTCACTGGCTTTGGATTTGATCTGAGGTTTATTCTATGACAAATGAAGGGAAGCTGCAGAAGATTTCCCCTGACATCCTGAAGACCTCTTCCGTTTGCTCTCACTTTTGAAATCGGATTAACCCACTGAAACACTGCGCAACCTTTCAGCCGCGGGTTTGTGATATCAGACCTCAAGCTAAAAAAAAAAAAGACACTTGGGTGGGTGTTGTTGGGAAACAATCTGTTGCTGTATTGTGCGCTGCCGTTTGGTCCGCTGTTTGTCTCGTTTATAATTGCCATCCGGGTGTGTCCTAAATACCCCGAACTGGGACAGTGTATTCTTTATCATGTGGCTCTCCACAGAAGAAAAAAAGGGGAGGGGAGGGGAGGCTTAATAACCTATCAACAGATGCGCAGACCGCTACCAAAGACAAAACGTTTAGTGCGCAACCCTAATTAGAATATGCAAATCACCGTGTGAGTTATGTGGGACGCTTGGAGCTGCTAACGGATCAATCAGAGAAGGAGATGAATTAATTGATTAATTGATAGGAGGTGTTGACCAGATGTGAGTGTATGAGCCCTTCCTTAAATTTGACCTATGAAAGATTTCCTTTTTTCCTTCCTTTTGTTCTTTATATCAAAGAGAATTGGTCCCTCTATTTATTATTGGCATAATTCATGAGAAAGCATGGCTGTTATTAAGATGAATTTGCACGTCAGAACAACTATTTCATAGCATGATTATTTCGCGTCTTTAACGGACGAATTAACTAATTATGGCCTCCTTTGTGAAATGTAGTGTTTATCGATTAATACAGCTTTTAGGGCCTTCATAATACCCTTATTGTTCTAAGAAAACAAACACAAATATCGGGCTTATTAAAGAGGGTAGAAGCACAATTTTATCCAGGTTTAAGTTACATTAAATTATATTCATATATATTCTTGTTTTCTTTGTTTGTTATTTAGTTATTTTGCCAGTAATTTTCAATACTGACATCGTTTGATGCTGATTTCCTGGACTTGATGGGTTAATCCGGCTGTTTAAACTCAATGAGTCGGATCAGATGATCACACATAGAAATGCCAAGAGCTGCAGTGAAAGTAAGCCTTATTCTCGATGTAAGACAGGGGAAAAGAGTATACGCTGTCATTTCAAACCCAAAGTTTTTCCGATGAGGGTCTATAAAGCAGCTCCTTAAACTGTAATAGTGATTGATCATCACCAGGCTAGTAGCTGTTTTACAGAAAATCCATGAAAATATATTCCGTATGTGCGATAATAAAGCTCCGGAGCAACCACAAACTTAGTATGCAGTCTCTCCTCTCTTGTGATTGGCTGCCGCCTGTTGAATAAAAAGAGCAGTGGAGATAAAGAGAGAGAGTCACATTGCGGACTGCACCGGGGACTCTAGCTTTTTTTCTTTCTTTTCTTTTTTTTGGAGGGAGCGGAACAAAAAGTGGGATCATGACGGGGGAGGAGGGAGCAGTGCATTCAGACTCAGAGAATAAACAGAAATCAGCTTCACAGACTTGCGTGAGCCACGGGGGAGCCCACCAACAGCCGCCTGCAACCTGGAAGATGGCCCCCACTGCGCAGCGGCGCACCGGCTTTGGGATCCAGGAGCTGCTCGGCCTAAACATAGAGCCGCCGGCGGCACCGAGGCGACCGCTGGAAGCTCTGCCGCACAGGGCGCACATTCTGGCCGCCAGGTCAGCCCTGGGACATGGAGGCCTCGGGGTCGGCGTAAGCTTATTGCGACCAGAGAGCATACACTCGTTTTACAGCCAGCCTGCTTTTCTGGAGGTGCTGTCAGAGGCGCAAAATGTGCACCTGCAGCCGCTGCACAGGACAACGCGCGTGGACTCTGAAATGGACGCGCAGCACTCCACCAGCTCCGGTGAGACTTCATGTCGCTGAAGCACGAGGATAGTTTCAGTCAGTCGGAGTGTTTGTAATATTTAAGTTTATGTGAAGATTAAAATGTCATGTCAAATCCCCGAACCAACGTGAGGCAACAGGGAAAAAATGTCTCACTAAAAGCAAATGAGAAAAAGAAGAAACGAGAAGTTGTGTTGAAAATGCGCAAGTTAGGGTCGAACGGAAAAGGCCTTTGTATTTATATTTATTAAATTATTCATAAAATAGTTTTTTTTTTAACATGGCTGTGGTTTTTTTTTTTTTTTATTCCAGGTGTGATGTGACACATTTTCAATTTTCCATTATAATATCTGTGTTGTTTTTATATTTATTTATCATTTGTCATCAAAGAAGATGAATATGATAATTTAAATAAATAATCGGCTCCAGTTTGTTATTCTAATTATTATTAGTAGTAGTAGCAGTAGTAGTAGTATTGTTATCAGTAATAATATTTTTTAACCTTTAACCTTTAAAATCATCCACAGATTCTGATGATATAAGCTCCTCCGGCGATCAGAAATTCTCCAAATCCTCTATGGGTCAGAGCAAGAAACGAAAGAAAAGACGACACAGGTAAAAACAAAACAAACAAACAAAAAAAAAACCCGAAAGAAATATTAGGTCGTTATTTGTCGGTTTGGCCTTCAAGACACAGTGACTGTCATATATGATCGGTGAAGCTCACGTGAGCTTACGGTGTTTTATTTAATGCCGTATTTGGCGTAAGAATAAGGAGATTTTTCTGATTTCCTTCTGGATTTTCTTTTTGACTTTTCTTTTTAACGTGTTCTTGTTGCTTTTTTCTTTATAAAAATATGAAGGATATATATTTTTATTTTTCGTTTTGTTTTTTTCTGTATTTGTATTTATTCACAAGACACAAGATATATTCATATTTATAGGTGATTAAATCTGAAGTCACCGTTTTCTGCTTTAAGTGGTGCCTACATTAAAAATGTAACTAAGCTGATATCAACTAAAAATAATAAAATACTTTATTATGATATTTTTTCATAAAAAGATATTTCCTGAAAAATAAAAACCAGGTGAAATGAATGAACAGGCACAAGAAAAGCCATCATCACTGATAACTAATCAGACTGAAAGCATGATTGATTTTAAAAAGACTAAAAAGGCATCCAATCGTTTTTGGTCTTTTATTTTTCCTGCAGAACAATTTTCACATCCTATCAGCTGGAGGAGCTGGAGAAAGCTTTTAATGAGGCTCACTATCCAGACGTCTATGCCAGAGAAATGCTCTCCATGAAGACTGAGCTACCAGAAGACAGAATACAGGTGGGATCATGTCTCTGCATGAAAGCAGAAATCCACAATCTGATATCTTATATTTTCCACATGAAGATGTTTTCATCAGCTAACATTTTGATGTCTTTGACATCAAAATGTGGGCAGGTGATTCAGCTATTTGGTGCAATATGAACACTACCTCAGAGGTGACATCTTCTGTCACTATAGCAGACAGATAGAGCCAGCAGTCACCTGCTCCATCATCATCTTCACAAGGTCTTCACATTAGCAGGCACTTCACCTTCACACTGTAATTAGTTAATAGAGGAGAACTTATCACGTCTCTTCCTGGGAGAGGCAGGCCGCAGCCCTGAAATGAAATGATAACTACATAGAAATTAATTAGCAGAGGTCAGCGGCTGAGCAGGGGCCAGTGCCCGGCTGCTACGAGCATTTTAATTTCCCGTGATATTTGAGCGCCTGTCTCCCATCGACCAGGCCTGGAAATTAACTTATTTTTCAATCAGCCTCTTTGCCCCCCTCGGGTCACCTCGCAGGAAGCAAAGACACACACGCTGTCATGCACACTCACACTGCTGCTGTCAAAAAGCATGATTGCTCATCTGGGGCCCATCTTTTTATGAGATGGAGGTTATCGTCACATCTACCTGAATAGCTTTCCAGACCCAGCTTTCATCGTTTTTAATTCCAGGTCTGCAAAACGCATGCACGCACACACACACGCATGCTCATGTCCACACACACACTGGCACACGCACTCCACACACCATTTCTTACAATCTCATCCTGCATCCACGGCCATTTTAGGATGCTCATTTTCCCCCCCTGTTTTCCTCATCCATATTCACAAGCAGGCTGAGATGATTACACGGTCTGGCCTGGTGGAAATCAATTTAGGCACCTGAAATAGAAACACACACACACACAGGATAAGCATGCACGGGCTCAACACATTTGTACTGAAAATTAAAGTCCAGTTTGTGTGTTCAGACTCATACTGTGCAACACGTGCATGTGCAAAAGAAAACATTTTTAAGAAGATGTTTTTTAAGCCTCATTCCAATCTACCAGTCATATCCCAGTGCAACAAATAAAATATTACTGCACTCTGACGTGAATTGTATTATAAGGAGTTCAAAAAGCTGCAAAACGTTGAAATTAAAGGAAAATGACTCTTTAAATTTTTTTCAGAGCTTCAGAATTTTCCATTGTGCAACAATATTTGTCATTTCTGCAGAATGTCTCCAAATGTGTTTCCATATCACACACATGTTAATTGCATGCTAGACAATATTTTCCACTTCTGATATCACATGTTCTGCTCCCACATGCATAAACAGCCTTTATAACAGGGGTGCCAAACATAAGGGCCAGGGGCTAGAATCAGCCCGCCAAAGAAATATGTGAAGGACATAAACTTTAGACTTTTAACTCTATTTTCATACGTTTTACAGCTTTTCCTACTGAAAAAGACCTCCTCTGAGACCATTCATACTATAACAACGTAAATAAGTAATAGATAAACCATGAAATGACAGAAAGGCCCTGTATTTTAACGTCTAGTCTAGAAATGTATGATGTGCACAGTTGTTATATCTGACAGTCACTAGTCAATCTCCTGATTAGTTTAGCAGAGGCTAGCTAAGAAAACTGGTTTCAAGAGCTAACATAGACACACATATTCCAGCTGTTCAGCCAGAGTCACTTTAGGTCCTTGTTCGTCAGGACACATGAGCGTGAAATTTCTTACAGGGCAGCTGTGGCTACAACTGTAGCTTGCCTCCACCAGTGTGTGAATGTGATAGTGAATGAATAGTGGCACTGTAAAGGGCTTTGGGTGCCTTGAAAAGTGCTATATAAATCCAATCCATTATTATTAAAAACCAGAATAAAAATCCATCAAACATTTCCATTGAATAAATAGAGAAAAGTCTGTGTGATAAGCTAACAGAATTTTTTGTAATTTTACATTTAAAAAAAATCTCAGGGATTACATAAAACATTCTCACCACTTAAAATTATCTGTCCAGGTGTGGTTTCAAAACCGTCGGGCCAAATGGAGAAAAAGGGAGAAGTGCTGGGGGCGCAGCAGTGTGATGGCAGAGTACGGCCTGTATGGAGCCATGGTCCGCCATTCCATCCCGCTGCCCGAGTCCATCCTCAAGTCAGCCAAGGAGGGCAGCACAGACTCTTACGCGCCGTGGTTACTGGGTGAGTCCCATGGGTACTACATGTCAATCGCCTCCCTCACAACTCTTATTAATTATGAATCATCCTCCATCATTTGATATGCATTTAAAAAAATACACATCAGAAGCACATTTTGCAGAAATCTGCTAACACTCTCCTTTCTTTGACTGATAAATCAAATGCTAAACAATTAAAACAATCTTCTTTTATTTTGGTTGAATCCGCCTTTAAGTTATCTGTCCAAAAAAAGTCTCTTGATGCAAAAAGAAAAAAAAACCCTATATATTTGTGGACTGTGTTTGAGATTGAGTTGTGTCCTACGAGGACGGGGGTTAGCTTGCCTGAAATCAGGAGCCAATAAAAGCCTCAGCATCTCATTAAAAAGGTAGAAGTCAATACAGTGATAATCCTACTTCATCAGGGCAGATTAGACCAGATCTCCTCTCTCACCTCATGTCAATTGATTAGTTTAAATCAGTTACGTAACTCTAATTGAATAATAGGTTCTATTTGCCAATCTATCCCCTATGTATGGATCATTCCTTAACGCTCCTTTTTTTTTACTTCACTGTCAAACATCTCAGTACGTTCGTTAAACTCACAGAAATAATCACAACAGGAAAGCTCTTTCATCTGTGACTTCTCCGTTCTCTTCTTTAAAAAAATACTGTTTTCCTGTCCAGGTATGCACAAGAAGTCTCTTGAAAATATCCACACGTCTCCAGGAAAAGCCCAGAGCCTGACACCGCCACCAGCTTCACCGGCACAAGAGAAATTGGTGGATAAAGTGATAGAGGAGGATAAGCCGAAGCAGAATAAAGACACCGGTTCACCGATTTCTAAAGAGGAACTGAGGGAGAACAGTATTGCTGCGCTGCGAGCGAAGGCGCTGGAGCACAGCGCTAAGATGCTCGGGACAGTTTCTGACAGAACAAACATTCACGTACCTCGTAAAGAGGAGGCTGAGGAGGAGTTGACGGAGAAGGAAACGGCGAAAGTGAGGAGAAACTGAAAGAGGCTACGGGATGCGCTCTGCAGAGTGGCAGTTCTAATGTTCAGAGGCGGCAGTCTTATTGTGTTGGTTAAACTGAATCTTGATGCACGCGGAGTCACTTTGTGTTATCATACGTTCCCTTAGGTTTATGTCTGAAGTCAAGTCTTTAGCTCTGCTGACTGATTGAGCTTCAATAACTCAAATGTTGTAATGTTTGTACAGCTAACCAAAAATGCACAACACATTTGTGCATGTCTTCTCCTGCAGCTGATGAGGAAGGGAAGGGAGGAGCACAGAAATGTTTTCTTTTGAGTTCATAATGCCAGGTGGCAAATTAAAAGGAAAAACCTGACTTCCCCACATCTACAGTTAGAGGATCGAGTGGCTTTGATGTTGTTATTGTGCTGTTGTGACATGGTTTGGATTCACTTGACCCCTTTGGATGGAAACCTTGTTGGAAATCGATGCAAAGTTGATCTGAGCAATCGCTTTCATGCTACGATGAAACGTTTCTGTCCTACTGGATGACACCGCCTCTGTCCACACAGGACACGAGGGATCGTGATTAATTATTCAAAAGTAAGATCATGTGAATTGTGTATAGCCGTAAAGCAGTGGCAGGTTTCGTTTTGTCTAAACCAAATGAGGGAATATATTTTTGAAGAATGCTCTTTGATCAGTGCAGTGGAGCTCAATCAATCCTACGGCACGCTGAACTTGCTCTGGCAGCACATTACCATATAAAAAAAACTTTGTGTTGCTTTTTTTAAATGTAGTGTGTCATTCTTCTGTCATACAGCTTGGCAGCTTTTCATGTAAGCAGAGCCTGGATTCAAGAGACTTTATATAACTTTGACCTCTGACTTTTCTGTGACCCCACATCTCGGCTCGGTAACTGACACAGGTATCACTAAAAACAGTCGATACCAAATCCTGTAAAAAGGTTTCCTCAGCTCTTAAATAAGTGGTGTAAATTTTGAACATGCCCCATAGGTAATATGGCGTTATGTATAGTTAACACCAAGTGTGTGTTTGTTTCTGTATAAATGTAATTGTAGCAATTAAATCTTATTGGTATTTAAATAATGTGCTTTTTGTTGCTTCGTGTGCAGAGTTTGAGAAAGGTACGTTTCACTGTGGAGATTTTATAATGCAATCAAAATAAAACCTAGGTGGTTGGAAGTAACATTAAAAAACTAAACAAAAAAACAATTGAAACTGAGAGGATGAAAGTCATAAGGCCAAAAGCAGTCGTACTGGGATCATATATAATGATAGAAAATGATCTTTAGCCTAAATTAAAATAATGCTGATGCTGAAAGGTGAGCAAATCCAAATCTTTTTAATATACTGTAGTTAACTATAAATCCAGGAATGACCGTCTGTCAAAGACATGTCCTTTAACCTGCTGCATCACTAAGTCCTGCATCTAAAACACGCTTGGTTTAGCTCTGTAAGACAGCACTGAATAAAATCAGCAGGCAGGTCATTCGGCATCTGTTTCAGGCATATTTTGCAGGTTAATCAACCTCTGAAAAGCTGCTGGTACTTGAAAACTATAACCGTTAGGGCAGAGGTTAATGGGAATTTCACACTGACAGCAAGCGATTATGAAAACAGATGGATGGTTTCTTTATAACCTGTTGCAGAATGCACTAAGCGACACTCTGGAGCCTTTTAGCCTTCAATCTCTTTTAATGAGGTCTGTATGAGTTGCAGAACAGAGAAGAAAATAGAACTAAAATAAATACTATACGCCCCTACCCTTACCTAGGGCCACGAGCTGTGGGTAGTGACCGAAAGAACGAGATCGCGGGTACAAGCGGCGGAAATGAGCTTCCTCCAAAGGGTGGCTGGCCTATCCCGAGATAGGGTGAGAAGTTCAGCCATCCGGGAGGGGCTCAGAGTAGAGCCGTAGAGAGTGATGTGCTCCTCCACATCAAAAGGAGCCAGCTGAGGTGGTTCGGGCATCTGACAAGGATGCCACCTGGGCGCCACCTGGGTGAGGTGTTCCAGGCATGTCCCACCGGGAGGAGGCCCCGGGACAGACCCAGGACACGCTGGAGAGATTATATCTGTCGGCTGGCCTGGCCTTGGTGTTCCCCCAGATAAGCCAGAGGAGGTGGCTGGGGAGAGGGAGGTCTGGGCTTCTCTGCTTAGGCTGCTGCCCCCGGATAAAGCGGAAGAAGATGGATGGATGGATGGATGGATGGATGGATGGATGGATGGATGGATGGATGGATGGATAAATACTATTACATATAGTGTTAATATTACATATAAAATTAAAGATGACCCAGTGGTGTGGGGGTTAGCACTGACACCACACAGCAAGCAAGTCCTGGGTTCGAGGACATGTTCTGTGTGGGTTCTCGCAGACTTCTTCCCACAATTCAAACACATGCCTGTCAGGTTGATTCTAAATTAGCTGTACATGTAAATGGTTGTCTATTTCTCTGTTTGCCCGGCAACAGTCTGTTGACCAGTCCAGCTGTGATGGGGTGAAAGGTGGGATAGGATAAGCAGTCAAGAAAATGGATGAATATTAAAAAAAACTGGTGAGTTAAGGTCTTAGAATAAAACATGTTTTTTAGTACAGAAATGACTAACCAACCTACTTAAAAAACCCAGTGAGGACCTGCTGTAGTGACACATGTCATCACAGTTGCATAAGACTGGATAAAGTTTAATTATACCAAAAGTTAGGAAATTAGTGTGCTACAGAAGCCAAAACACACAACCTGTACAACACAGCTTGAATAAACAAGACCTATTATGTTTGTGCTCATCTTTGTTATACACTGAACGTTATGGTGAATGGGGGTACATAAAACATGACTTTAGAATAAGGTGTGCAAGCAGTCCATGTGAGCCAAGGTCCCAGGCAGTTTTTTCTTCTCCTGGATCTACATGATGTCATGTAAAGCAGATCATCCATACCAATCAGAAGAAAGGCCCAGTAGAAGATAAAAGAGGATTATTTTGAATTATGAATCACGCAAAGTTTCTCTAGTAAACTTAAAGAAAAAAGTATGAACCTGGAATTAGGTATGATGGAAGTTTTACTTTTATAAAGTTTATCTCAGCACTTCTTTATCTTTAAAGCAATCCTCACAGTGATGTGTAAAATACAACAAGCAGAACTTTACACTGTTGTAAAGCCTCTGTTTAAGCTCTCATTAATGGGCTGATTGATCCAGATATTGATTGCATTGGATCTATACTAGCACAATATGATTAATACTATGTTTCTATATTTAAGTTGTGTATGCAACCCAATGAATTCTATTAAATTAATATTTTGGGGAAAATAAACAAATATACTTCAAACTGGTATTTATTTGGTGTTGGATCGATACCAACTGCTCTTCTTTACTCACCCTAAATACCACTCTTTTGAGCCAAACAAAGCAGCTCCACTTGGTGGCCACATACGAAAACACTGTTAAGTGAAGTTAAGTACAAGCTGTACGCGGCTGCAGCTGGCATCGTAGGTGGCAGTCTGTAAAGTGAAGACATCAAAGCCAAAGTTAAACTGTACTGCGGATGTTCGTTAATATCCGGGAAGCTCAGCGAAGTTGTTTAAAGCGTTTAAATGTGAAATAATAAAGATTTGTAGATGTAAACTAACATACGTGGCTATGATGGTCCAGCATGCAACGTAAACAGTGAGTCTTATTGTTGAAAGTGGTGGATTTGAGAAACAGTTTGTACCCAGAGGTGAGCAATGTTTGAAAAGACTTTAATGAGGTTGATTTCAACATTACCCAACTTCACGGTGAAAAACAACTTGAAACTATGTGGGGGTGGGTTTATTTTCTTGATATGTTCACTAGTTTGTAACCGCCCTTTAACGCATCACTCCTCAAGCCCTTCCTCTTTGAACTCTTCGGAGTTTCCAAGTTTTCAACTCTCGAAATTTAATCTGTGTAATTTCCAGGATATCTCAACGACCTCATACGTGACGGGAACATCGTCCAGCAAGCGCAGAGCACTTTCACTGACAATATGTGGCTGCCGTGCGGTTGCACTTCCAAGTACGTCGCTTCTTCTTTCGCTCGTCGGACTCTTGCTTCTTATCTCCATGTTTCGGGTCGAAGTCGGTGCAACGTCGCGGCGTTCATGCCGGAGGCTGCGGGCTTAGAGGGGGTGTCGGGCCGCGCGGCGCTGCGGGAGTTGTCCGTCTCCAACAGTGAGAGCTTCTGGGCCGCTGTGGCGCGCCACAGGCTCTGCTGGAGCACTCCTTTCCACACCGTGCAGGACTGTGACCTAAGCCGAGGCAAGATCAAGTGGTTCGAGGGAGGAAAGCTGAATGTGTCCGGTGAGATTGCGTCCACTTTTAAGTAGAATACAATAAGCATGTGTGCCATCGCACAAAGTTTTCTGTGCTCCCTTTGTGTTGAGAAGCAAAGCCAGGTACTACTGTATGTCATATATCTGCACATACAGTATCCTCATGGCACTGTGCTGATTAGTACACAAGGAGACATCTGTCATCTCTCTGCGTGCTTCCTTCCGGACTCTTGCAGTGAACTGCTTGGACCGCCATGTGCACACCTGTCCTGAGAGGGTGGCTCTGATCTGGGAGAGAGATGAAAGGGGGTCAGAGATGAAGTACACGTACGGGTAAGTAGTTTGGAGTTGGTGTTGCACTGATGGTTCTGGTTCCTGAAGTTCATGAGCATGTGTTTGCAGAGAGTTGCTGGAGATGACCTGTCGACTGGGCAACCTGTTAAGGCGGCATGGTGTGAAGAGGGGGGACTGCGTCACCATCTACATGCCTACCTGCCCGCTGGCCGTGGCGTCCATGTTGGCCTGTGCCCGCATTGGTGCGGCCCACAACGTGGTGTTTGCGGGCTTCAGCGCAGATGCCCTGGCAGAGCGAATCAGGGATGGTGAGATGTTATTATTGAGCTCCTAAAGCTGCCTTAGAGCTGCACTTGTCAACATTTTAATATCACAGCGGAGCAAATGACATCATGTGCTGTGCCAGTGGGCACTACTCATCGACCCAATCTGTAGTTCCCCTCAGCAAGGTCCCCAATATTTTATATTTAATCATTTTTGTGATTTAGTTTTGGTTCTTCATCCATGATTTTGCAACTGTCTTATTAAACAGCTCTAAAAACTAGGAATCAATATGTAACTTATGTCTTTAAGGGGCAGGGCGGGATGTTTGCATTTATAACATTACATCAAATAAGTCACAAAGTTAAAGACACTGAGTGAAGTGATCAATACTGATCATACTGCATACCGAGTGCAGTGGTTAGCTGTGAGACTTTGGGTCCTAGCATCCATACTGTTACCCATGCTGCCCACTGTAGTCCATAGACTCCCCACATAACAGCCGCCTACCAACTGAGCATTCAAAATGCAGCTCACCACTCTACAAAAACTCCCTTTGTCTCAAGGAGCATGGCAAACAGTCCATGGCATTGAAACAGCTCCCCCAGTTCCAAGAAATCTGACTGAGGAATCATTCGAAGAAACCTAGTTCTTAAATCAAGAGGCCCCACAGTGAAGGGAAACAGGTTGCAAAGTGCAATCATAGTTTAAGGCAGCCATAAGGAACTTATTAATTAACTACCAATGTCTCAGTGTAAAACAACCCAGAACACCTGCAAAGGGGCCATGCCTATACCCCAAACATCAGAGCTTTTTGGATACTCCAAAACATCAGACAGGCGATTTTAAACTGTTTGTTTCTTTGTGTTATTTATTCTTTTTTTTTTTCAACTTCTTGCAGCTCAGTCCAGCACAGTCATCACGGTGAACCAGGGGGTCAGGGGTGGTAAGGTCACAGAGCTGAAAAAAACCGTGGACACAGCAATGCAGAGCTGTCCGACAGTAAAGCAGGTTTTTGTTGCAATGAGAACAGACAATCCGGTCACCATGACGGCCAGGGACATTGCCATGGAGGAGGTGAGGGAGCAGAAAGCCAATCAAATCCTTGAAATCCAAATACAAGCTGTAGAGGGCGAATTTGGTATTTTTGAACAAATAACCAAAAGAAGAAAAATCACAGTTACTCATGCGAGTTTCTTTTAAATCTGATCAGTAAACAAAAACAATCAATACTAGCATGCGCATTTTGCATCTTATATTATATTGTTTGCAGTGAGCAAACAAAACATTAGAAATGAGAAATTAAGAAATCTCACACTCATGTTTCATGACGAACAAGGACCTAAAGTGACTCTGGCTGAACAGCTGGAATATGTGTGTCTATGTTAGCTCTTGAAACCAGTTTTCTTAGCTAGCCTCTGCTAAACTAATCAGGAGATTGACTAGTGACTGTCAGGTATAACAACTGTGCACAGGCTCTACTGACCTCCTGGCACAGTGACAGATACAAAATCTAAACACGGGTTGTTGTGTCTTCTTGTGATCTGGCCTTAAAAATATAAATGGTGTTGTAACTGTGTTTATTCACTGCATCGTACAGGAGATGCTAAAGGAAGATGTTGTGTGTGAGCCAGCTGTCATGAACAGCGAGGACGTCCTGTTCCTCCTTTACACATCTGGCAGCACAGGGAAGCCCAAAGGTCTTGTCCACACGCAGGCTGGATACCTTCTGTATGCTGCGCTCACACACAGGGTAAACAATCACTGTTTTCATTATCGGCAAACACAGTGTTTAGCTCCCATTTCCCAACAAAGGCCATAAATGGCAAAAATGTGATGTCTAATTCCGTGTGACTATGTGTGAGAGGAAATCTCAGCCTGGTTTGCAGCACATTAAATGAGGAGGTTCTCTGAAATGTTTTTTGCATGATGGGACAGTTCAAGATTTTTGCTGTGTTCAGAAGGGTCAAATATTAGTATAATATTGAGCCACGTGGTAGTGAATATTCAAAGTATTTTTATGTTTTTGTCTCGTCTAATCCTCTAATTATTCCCTGTCATCACCAGTATGTCTTCAGCTACCACGATGGTGATGTATTTGGCTGTGTGGCGGATATTGGCTGGATAACGGGACACAGTTATGTGGTCTATGGGCCGCTGGCCAACGGGGCAACCACTGTGCTGTTTGAGAGCACTCCTATTTACCCAGACCCAGGTATGAACATGATTACAACAAAATGGAAATTATGATTTGAGGTGTCCAAATACACTATCACAAAATAAAAAGTAAAATGTTTCTTTGATGGAAAGACAATATTGTAAATTTTTGTGTTTAATGATAGTTTAAAACCTGACGAAATGAACTTATGTGAAGAAACAAGTGCTCCTATTTCATGCTATGTATTGTTTTAAAGAGAGATCAGCTGAAGTTGAACTAGAGCTGGGGTGTACCTTTGTGTAATTCCAGATTGCACCACAAGATGGTGCAGCAAACTGCCGTGTGAGGGATTTATGATACCGTGTTTGCGTTTCTTTGCATAACTTTATGACTGTGCAGAGTGAAGGATTATTGATATGCAGTCATATGAAAAACCAGCAGTGTGTAGCTTCCCATGGTTGACACCGTATGCAGGTTGAATGCTGATTGACTGAAAAGTAAGCCAGAACAGGAAGTGATAGCCGAGTGTCTCACATGGTGGGAGAAGTAGCATGAAAAGTGATTGGTTTAACACTCGGCTCTTTGTTGGTTATGGCTTGCTGAAGGACTGATAAAAACACAAACAAGAGTAGTGTGCAGACTGTTTGTGACACTGCCCCCTGGTGACAGTAAACAGCTACAACATGTAGATGACAATCTGCAAAGTTTTCCATTGTTTGAGCCGTTATTGGCACAGAAAAAGGCAAAGCTTCTTCAAGTGATAGGTTTTTAAAAATAAATATAAAAAACAGTCGAAGGGTTCGGTTTTTAGGCTACTGCTTTATCCTAAACCCAAAAGTTAAAAAAATAAATCAACATTTTGTCTTGTTCACAGGAAGATACTGGGACATGGTTGAGAGACTCAAGATCAACCAGTTTTATGGGGCCCCCACAGCAATCCGCCTGCTGCTCAAGTATGGAGATCAGTGGGTGAACAAGTACGACCGCTCCACCCTCAAAACCCTCGGGTCTGGTATGTGAAACAGGACGCTTAGAAAGAATAAGTATTTTTTCACCTGGTTCTCATTTGTGTAGCAATAGACATGAAGCCATGAGGCGGTTATAGACAGAGAGTTGCTGTGTAAAAAGTTTTAAGCCATCTCTAATTTCTTTGTGTTGAAAGAGACTTTCCAGCATTTTTTTTTTCTTGAGCAATAGTTCAAGATTTCTGAAGGTCTTTTAAAGTTTTTCTTTGGATACTGGCTGCTTTTTCACTTATTTTCTGTCCGGGCCTTGTACCTGACAATTTTTCGAGGAAATTTTCTTTTTTGGTTGTTTATTCAAATCTAAAATGCCAACTATAACACACTTTGACAGGCATAAAATACTGTTTTTGCGCCAACAAGATTACTCATAAAGAGCTATTAGCCAATAACTTGCCAAATCTTAGCATGGTGTGTAGTATGTCCTCCTTAAGTAAGTCAAGACGAGGGGAAACACGGAGAAAAGGCTAAAGTTTGCCGAATGACTCAAGAGCTGGACTGAACCGCTCTGCTCCCAAAGAAAGTCTGTCTCTGTGGAAGCAAATTGTAAAGAAATGACAGGTGGCTGAAAACTTTTGCACAGTACCGTATGATTTAAGCTATTCTTGTCTGTCTGCAGTGGGCGAGCCGATCAACACCGAAGCATGGGAGTGGTACCACAGAGTGGTCGGGGACGGACGCTGTCCTGTGGTGGACACCTGGTGGCAGACCGGTAACCGAACACACAGAAGTGACAGGTTTATTCACCGCATTTTACAACACTACACTACATTTTACAGTAGCACAAACTCAGCTGGATACTTCAGAAATTTAAATTTTAGATTATTGGAAAGAGTAAAGTTACAAAATTCTGTATTTTATTTTATTTTTTAATGCAGCTGTCTGCATAAAACAACCAAAGAGACTAAGGCTGGTTAAAATACCAGTGAGTCAGCTGGACCCTGGTGTCCCAAGTTATTTGCAGTTAATAACTGGTAATTATTAACAATCAGTGGATTGAAGTTATTGTTTCTTGCGTAGCGATGTGATTACAGCACGTTTGAGAGAAACGGCGAGAATCCCAGCCTGTAAAGAGACGTTGATCATACTTCTCAAATGATGTATAGAACAATAAGATACAGATGTGTAGTCTATAGTCTGTCCTACTCTCCTTATATTGCCCTGTATTCTCTAGCTGATCTGTAATAATTCCTTTTTTGTGCTCACATTGAATTTTCATGCTTCACGGTGAGTCTTAGAACATTCCTCATTCCTAATCCTTCCACAATGGGAACTTACTGTAAGGTCATGAACTCCTCCTCAAACACAGCCACGTCTGCAGACACTAAAACAGTCCATCTTAAAGGGGAGAGAAGCTGCCTGAGTCCCTGTAGCAATAACAGTGTTATGTAATGTGTGTGTGAGACAGAGAGAGGGAGAGAGACATTTCTCTTCTCTTAGGAGTTAAAAATCAAACCACGTGTTTTCTTCTCAGACTTAAAGATTATTTCAGGAGCGGTTCAGGAAACCAAAGGAATGAGATTTTTTTTTTTTTTTTTTTTAAAAGAAAAAAAAGAAGAAAATTCAGTGGCTTTAACACTCAAGTCATCCACCACCAAAGCGGGGATAAGGACATTTAGATCTGAAGAGGATGCACTTCTCCTGTGGACTAGTCTGTGGTGCCAAACCAAAATCATGTGATTCCAGCACTGAGTATCCAAACGTAAAAACAGGTTGGACTTTCACAAAATGTTAGGATAAACGTGACGAGTCTCCGTTTCACCAATTTATTCTGCTCACGTCAACAAACACGCTAACTTGTCTGCCTTGTGGCCTTACTTGGAATGCTGAGATAAACCTTTCCCACACAGAGGTCTCACCAGCCCGCCTACGCTCGGTTCTGTAATTCTGGCAGATATCAGAACAAAAGTGCTGCTTTTGTACTGGCTTTTGTACATCCTCCTTGTTTGTGTACACACAGTTAAAACACACTTGCAGTGCTGTGGAAAAAGTATTTGCCCCCTTCCTGATTTTTTTTTTTTTTTTTACCTATTTGACACAATTAAGTGCTTCAAATAATTAGACAAATTGTAATATTATACAAATAAAACCATCATAAATACAAAATGCAGTTTTATAAATGATGATTTAATTTATTAAAGGAATAAAACTATCTGACCCTGTATTGAAAAGCAATTGCACCCGGCTTGTTAAATCATGAATTAACTGTGATTAACCTCATTTTTTTGTATTTACCCTCAAGGTAACTTTGTATAATATTAAATTGTTTGATCTAAAAGATGTAAGTGTGACAAATATACAAAAAACAGACAAACAAACGGGAAGCTAGGATGTAGCCAGAACCAGTTTATCAGGCAGGCACTGCTGCTTCATCATATTTATTATATTTTATTATTTATTAAAGCTCCAAACCAAAATGTTCTCATAAGTTTTCTTTTCTACTCTTTCACACAATTGCTTTTTTATCTTTATTTTCTTTTACATAGGGTTATCAGAAGGTAGCAGAAACGTCTACCCCCTTCCTTTTTATTGGTCAGTTGTGGCAGTTAGCTTGTTTCGACAGCAGGATGCACATGTTGTGACTGCAGAATTTATGCAGAAGTTTCCACTGGAAAGAAGAACTTGCAAAATAAACGTGTCCTTCAGCGTTTGATGACTGAAAGATTCCAAAATGCTGCACAAGTGTAGCATTGGATGGGACATAATAACATCATGTTAGAAATCAGCTGATTTTGCTAATAATGTCAGTTATCTCTTCATTAGATTGCGTAATGACCTAATGGTGCAGAGCAGGGTTAATTACCATACAAATGGCAAAAGTCCATAATTAATTGACGATAATTAAACATTAGAGCATCATGAGCTTGAGAATTACAGACACAGATATGACCTAAATACCCTACTTCTGTAAAAAGGATTATGTTGTTATGTTATTTTCATGGTCCAGTGTTTTCAATTAGGGCTAAGTGGCATTATTCATAAATGCCATTTGGTTGATCTGGAAGCAAGTAGCCTGTTTAGAGAGGAAAATGGATTTTGAGCCGTTGCTGGCGTACAGCCTCCATGTAGGATGATCCAGGACTGGAGAGGTGAGAGGACAGAGGATGATGGGAGCTTGAAAAGTAGCTTCAATCAGCGCAAATGAAGGGGAAAAATAGCTTAGTGTATTTAAACTTTCAGACACATGATGCCATCTAATCACTGGAAAAAGAGATAACCTAGTTGTGTCCAAAGTCAGCAAAATTCAAACTGGAAGCCGGGCTTCCTGTCTCCGGTTTTTATACTTAACTGCCTGTGCGCTCGACCTGGACTGTTTTTGTTAATCACATTGTTTCTTGGGACTGTGAAGCAACGACTCTCACAGTTACAGCTGATGTAAACAGGATGCCAGTGGCTAATGCTATTGTCGAATCATCTGTTGTGTCCTATTTTGTAGAAAGTCCCCTCTGTTGCTACCAACACCACCAGGAGGATTACCAGAGGTCCCTGATGTCCACGCAGACCTAATAGCATTTAATTTACTTAGTATGGCTGTAATTCCACAATCTACATCTGTAGCTATGAGAAGGGCTTACAGTAGATTCACAAACTGCGATTTATTGAACTATGACAACATGTATGGGAATGCAGTATATTAGGCAAAAACAGAGTTCGTACAAGTGATATGACCGCCTTTATTCTTCAGTTCTTCAGTTCACAGCCTGAACTCTCTTCGTCAAACTTTCTTCTTGGATGACATTCAAAGCTTTTCTTTAGACGTCGGCTGCCTTTTTTTCTGCTGTCTGTTAAGATGATCCCACACGCCTTCAATAATGTTGAGGTTTCCCTTCCCCAAGAAGGACCTCTTGACATTCAACCTTCCACTTAGCACCTGGATTTTAAAAAATGGTCTATGTCAGGTCTTCCTTTTGAATTTCCTCAATTTTTTTAAAGAACATAATTCACGTTATGGCAATAAATATCAGGTTTTCAGCTAATAACTCTTTGGGAGTTTAAAAATACTGTTTTGTGTGTGTCAAAGTGTGTTAACTTTGGTATGCTGCTACTAAAAAGTGCCTAAATTGGTTCTTTGTCTGTTGTGTGTAGACACAACACTGGTTCATCCCTTGAGTTAGGTACCTTTTATGCTTGAATGATTCATAGATCAGTGTTAAGTGCTTAATAAACAAAACAAAATCCTCTGAGCAACATTAAATTGGCAAAAACTGTTTAAATCAATGTGGCTAAGCAGAGAAATACAATGTATACTGAACACATCGCTGGGCCAAGTGCGGATCTTTGGGGAACATCTCTACCAAGTTTCAAATAAAATTTATAATAAAACTAATAATAATTGCCATAGCTAACAGTGGGATGTAATTTATTCCTTTGTACTATTAAATTTACTAAATGTGTCTGTCTGGAAAGCTTATTAAAGATTTTTATATACACTAACCAGTTGGCATGGGGCTGAGTGTGAGGGACAGGGCAGAGTAATCTGAAGGAAAAATGTTGAAATATATTCACACTTTACTCGCTCTGCTCTGTTCTCAGAGACGGGTGGCATCTGCATCGCACCAAGGCCATCAGACCCAGACGCAGAGATTGTCCCAGGAATGGCTATGCGACCCTTTTTTGGCATTAACCCGGTGCTTATGGACACTGAGGTGTGTGTGTGTGCTGTTCCTGCAAATGTTGGATGGCTGGGAACGACCTGGGAGATGGGGTCAGATTAGGATTATAAAATAGCCACCAGCTGTGTCACTTTTGATACTCCTCCCACTCCCACGATCAGGCCAAGTGTGTGCATGCCAAACTCCCTATTAAAAATCTGTCGCTCTGTTTTGTGCTGATTGAGGTTGCTTTAGCATTTGCAAAGCACAGATTGTGCTGACAGTTGGAGTGATGTCCCTGAGCCAGTCTTTTTTTCCTGCTTCTCATAACCAAAACATAGCAAAAAAAAAATCACCCAATGAGCTAAATGAGGTTTAATGTAGCGTTTCTGTGTGTCCTAGGAATGTTTTAGAAGTTTTGTAACACTGTTTTTTTCTGGTTAACATTTAGCATTGTTTTTGGATTTCTTCAGGGCGAAGTGCTGACTTCCAACAACACATCCGGAGCCCTGTGTATGGCTCAACCTTGGCCTGGTATGGCCAGAACCATTCATAACAACCACCAGAGATTTATTGACACGTACTTCCAGCCTTATCCTGGTACAGTTTTACGAGTTCAGGAACAGACCGCCTCTGTTTTCTTAATGTCTGTTTTCACAGAAAGAGAAATGTACAGTCTCTAAATCCTTCTGTACTGGTGCACATAATATAGGTTACTTCTTTACTGGTGACGGTGCCTATCGGTCTGAGGAGGGGTACTACCAGATCACCGGCCGCCTTGATGATGTCATTAACGTGAGCGGTCACAGGATAGGGACAGCAGAGATAGAGGACGTAGTGGTAAGGCCAATAACTGATTAACTTGAATGTCTTGCATTTCAAAAGCTCAAAGATACCTGATTAAACAAGGTTCACAGCTCTGAGCTTAAAAAGCAAAAACCACGTCATCTTTAAAGTTGAGTCCTTATTAAGCTCACAATGCATCTTTCTCTGGGAGCCCCAGAGCAATCTTCAATTTCTCTGTAAAACTGACCTGACTTTTATGTTGAGGAGCATCACTGCTAATGGGAGCATGGTCCGGCTACAGCCCACAGCCTAAATAGTAATGCGCTGTAGAGCTCACTTATCAGCTCATCACTTCGCTGATATTACAGATCAATATTAACTATTTGCCCATCTATAAATATTGGCATTTATAACGGTCAGAAAAAGAAAACAAAAGAAGACGCCCTTCAAACATGTTGTTGACATTGCACACTGTGTCCACCAGAGGGCAATCTTCAACTTCTCAGTTGGAAAACCCCAAAATGCAATAAACAGCCGATTCGAGTGGAGGTGGGCGGAGCCAAAATGAGTAAATAAATTACTACATATTACAAATGTTATAAATCTGTTCAAGTTTACTGTATCTGAAAGAAAAAACATATTGGCTGATGTATCAGATGCACTATATGGTTGTTGTTTAATTTTTTTGTTTTAAAGCAATAGTTTAATGTCTTTCTAGAAGAACCACAAAGTATGAAGATGCTGAATTTATCCTGTTTGTGACTTCTGTAAACAGAATCAGTGTCCTGCAGTGGCTGAATCTGCTGTCGTAGGGTATACACACAGCATCAAAGGACAAGGTAAGAAACTCAGCACAGTTCCTTTCAGTGTAAATCAGTCAGCAATGTGTTTTGCTAAATGTAGCAGATAAATGTGTGATTTTTGCATCGTCAGGTGTCTACGCCTTTGTGGTGCTTAAAAAAGGCATCGATGTACAAGAGGCAGACTTGTCGAGGCAGCTAAACGGCATGGTATCTGAAAAGATCGCCAAGTACGCTTCTCCGGATTTCATCCAGGTAATTTTGTAGTGCTGACTTGAAAATGCTGGCAGTCATGATCTGACTTTATTTAATAACTTCTCATTGTGTTGGTGTTCGTCACAGTTTGCCAAGCGTCTGCCAAAAACCCGCTCGGGTAAGATAATGCGACGGGTGCTGCGTAAAGTTGTGGAGAGCGACTTGGAGGGTTTGGGCGACCTGAGTACTCTGGATGATCCTGCAGCAGTTCAGGAGATCATTCAAGGTCACGAGAAACTCTTGAGTAAAAATCGATCATAAGGTGTTTTCTGAAGGAGAGAAGAGTGCACAAGGCAAGCTTGCATGTTGCACTCCATTTTCATGAACCAGACCTGTGCCTTTGTATGAACACATATTTTTAATAGCCAGATCATTCCGATAGGCTCTTTTAAAATCTGTCTACACTCTCCAGATAAACCAGACCCACAAAACCTTTAAAAAGTTCCCACCTAACCTCCCAGAACTTTTTACAAAATAATGTTATTTCATGAAGCCAGATGAAATTTCAATTTTTGGACTATTTTACAAGTTCTATCCCCTTTAAGAAAGGGAAACATGGAATTTTCAGGGTTGGAAAAACAAATGTCAATGTCAAATTTGACAATCTAACCCTCTGAATCCTATCCTGGCCACTTGTGGCCACGAACAAGCTGAAAGGGTGGTGATTTTGAACAGATTCAGAGGGCTAAAAACTGCAAACGAATTAATTTTACACAAAAATTCAAACTCTAAATCCAAAATCTTGTTTTTGTTCAGCACAATTTTCTAACCTTGAGCTTCAATGTCACAAGAGGTGGTATAGAGTCAGAGAAAAAAATTGCACCAAATTATTGTCTATGACACAATAACGGGGAAAAAAGCATTGCTTGGTGATAATTCGCTACAGAGAAACTCAAAATGTGCACTTTAGGTAAACTTTAAAGGGTCGTATCACCATATGGGATTAGAGTCTGGCTGAAAGAATTTACTACATATGAGAGGTCTCTTTTTAGCCTACATTTTGATAGGATGATTTTTCTATCAGTGATTCTTAGGGTCAAAACTAATTTTCTATTGTTTCAAATTTCATATATCAGGTAGGAGATGGCATTTTTGAGCCATCACATGCCGGAAGAAATAATGTGAATTAAAAAGCACAAAATGTTGATGTACTTCAAGCTGGGATCATAGTATGAAGGCATAATTTTGTTTGCCTTCATCAAATATACCAATTTTCATGTGAGCAGACATACCGACATTTCTTAGAAGGAATTAAAAAGAATATTGTGTGAAAGTCTGTTTATTACACAGTAATAACGTTTTCCCATTGGAAATGTTGTACACTAAGCTACTGTAAAGTCACATAAATGCATTAAAGATTTACAGAGTTGTTTTTGTTTTTATCTTTAAATGTGAACTTTATGTGGGACCAGAACTTTTTGAGTGGTGTGACACACGAGCCTTCTTCAAACTATTAAAGTACCTCTGTTAACAGAACAAAGTGTGCTGTCTGAGAGCACTGGAATGTTAGCGAGTGACACGGCGAGGACCCTTTACGTTCCTTATTCCCCACACTGATAGACGATGTTGAGTCAATAGTATATAATTTAATACAATGTAATCACAGCCTTACAGTACACCCCACATCTATATACCTTATCTCTTCAGCATGTGTTCGATTATTATCTTTTTCTTAAAAATATTTAGATTAAAAGCACCGTCTCCGCTGAAGACCAGGTCAGTCTAGAAGCTGCCATTTTTGGGGATAACAGATGGCGTACACAAAAGCAACAGAACCAAGAAGTGATTGGGTGAAATTCCAGTTTTTTTTTTTAGTCCACACACTAAAAATCAAAAGTTAATAGTGGATTAGTTTGATTTGGTTCTAGGAAGAATTTTCACATTCTTCTAAAGACACTGTGTAAACATAAACACTGGTTAAAGCATTTCAAATAGATGGCCACAGTCACATTGCTTCATCTTTGAGACTGAGGTTTCCGCTAGTTCCTTTTAACTTTGTTAACTCCCATCGGCCTTCTCCACACAGCTTCAGCTGGACATCATGGTACTGGAAAAACAAAGTTTCACATAATGTAGTAACAGTTGGACAGATCTGAGAACAAGGTAAGAGAAGGCAGGTGAAACTAAGCCACAAGAATGTATTGCTGATCAACTTTACTCTTTTTGGAGATGTGGAAGAGTCATACAAAGCAACCCACTTACTGGGATTTGGCTCAACAACAGTGACTAAAGCAAAAGATGTGTCCAAGAACAGCAAAAGTTTTGAGTGTGCAGGCTGTAATTTCCACCAGTTATCCTAACTGGAGTCAGGATGTTTGGCCTACCTTCTCCAGGCTGCTGCGATGTCCCAGACTGACCAAAGTCATGCCCAGCTGTTTGCAAGTTCGGTACAGCTGTGCTTCCGCCTCCTCGGTCAAAGCACTAGTGGCTTCATCTAAAACTAAAGTCCAAACACCAGAAAATTGCAGACTAGAACACATCAGTCCGGTAAACACAGCAAACAGCCTCAGCTCACTTGAACCACACACTCAGCACGACTAAAAACTTCATCAGTGCATGCATGTTTTCTTATGAGATGCTCTAGCGAGTATCCAGAGGAGCATACTTGCATATTTGGGCTGCAGGTAGAAGAGTCGTGCAAAGGAGAGACGCTGCATTTCACCTGGAGACAGAACATCATACCTGCAGAGAACAAAAACAAGCTTGAGGAAGTATTACACAGTTTTACTTCTTTAATTGTTTCTTACCAGTTCCAATCCACTTTCTCATCCAGCCCGCCCGTCCGTTTCAGCAGACTGGACTGCACACACATCAAGGTTTTATTTAGCATGAGTGAAAATGAAAAGTAATTTCATGAAATAACATGCATTGGAGATGAAAGCAGAATTTATCTCACCACTCCGGCTAGTTCCAAGAATTGTATAATTCTGTCATCATCCACCGACCCTGAAAACATGACATGTAATTCTGGTTTTTCTTGAATTCTCTACAGCACTGCCATTTAGTATCAACGATCCTCAGTAAGATAAATACGCGCGCGCACACGTACACACAATATATTTGTAAAAAATAAAAATATGTTGATTCTTGATTTGGTCGAACAGTTCATTGCTAAAGAGGTTAATTTACAATAGAAGATCCTGAGGTACTTAAAGAGGGCTCTTTAGAGAGGCTGAGCTTTCTTCTTAACAACTTAAGAACTTGTAGAATTAAAGTGTAGTGGAAATTCATGTGCTCAGAAACATGGAAACTGTTGTCAAAGAGCACAGACAAACTGTCCTGTGTAATCAGTCAAAAAAAACAAAAAAGAACTGCAGGGAACGCATTGATGGGAACTGCACCCTAACTGAAAAGAAGTCTCTGCAGCAGATAGTGAGGACAGCAGAGAGGATCATTGGAGGCCCTCTCACATCCATCTCCCAACTCTATGACAGACCCATCATCCGACGTGCAAACAGCATAGTGAAGGACACTTTCCACCCCTCACATGCACTGTTCTCCCTCCTTCCATCTGGCAGACGGTTTCGCAGCATTAAAACCGTAACGACCAGACACTGCAAGAGCTTCTTCCCCCAAGCAGTCAGAGCCCTCAACTCACTACCATAAAAGGACTGATATAAACATACACCTCTACAAACACCTTATAATACTCATCAAAAGACTCAAAAACAAAAACTTCCACAAATCCACTACAAACTGGACCTGGGAACAATATGCTTACTTGAACACTCAGTCACATAGTTCTGAACACACATCTAAATTATAATATATTTGCACATCTTTGTCATGCCTCGTCAATAATATCCTAACGATAACTTGAAACTGGTATTCAATACCTACTGCACATTCCACTTTGTATTGTCTCTGTCCTGTCTTTGTTTATCGTGCAGTTAATATTGTATAGTTACCATTATAGTATTGTATAGTTAGTAATTAGTACCTTTTTAGCCCTAATTTTATCAAATCCTAGCATGTTATTTATTTGTAATTCCTAGTTTTATATCTCTTGGAGATATATCTTTTATATATTTATAAATGGACCATGGGGGGTTTACGGTGAAACAGCATTTCGGTACACTGTATACAGTGTATACTACTGTACTGACAATAAAGCTGTTGAATCTTGAATCTTGATGATTTCAGCAAGACAAAGCTGAAGCAAAAGGAACTGAGTGCAGTGCTGTCCTGCCTGCCACCGACAGCATTTGTAGCAAAGATTACAACAAAGGAAAGGCCCAAACCGCTGAGCAGCTGAGACGCTAAGTGGCACAGGGACAATGAGTCCTGCCACATTCAAAACTGCAGCAACCGTTCTCCCCAGTTTTGACACACTTAAAGGTGTTGTTTTAAAAGAAAGGCAGATGTAACACAGTGATGAGCTTGTCTCTGTCCCAACAAAATACACCACACACACAGATTAACTAATAGAGTAGTTTTCCTCTGGCTAATTAGCTGTTGATCACATTTAATACAATACCTGATGCAGGGTAAATATCCTTCAGTGGGTAGATCACCTGTTGGAAACAAGTGTTTCAGTAAATTCAGTAATTAAAGTTTTTCTTTTTTAGATATAAACATATCAGCGCTTTATATAAAAGAAGAAATTTGTAGAAAAACAGCACAATAAGAAGAGACCTGCTCACGCAGAGTGCCATCGGTCAGGTAGGGTTTCTGTGGCAGGAAGAGCGTTCCTCTGGGCCCAAAGCACGTGGTCATCTGGACAAAGCCTGAGGGAAAATGAAGGACAGACAGCTGAATGAATGTATTTGTGCTTTACAGTTTCTATTTGATGGCTTTACACTGCCTTCTCATATCTCTCCCAATCAAAATAAATAAATAAACAAAAACAAGCTAGTAAATTTATTTACCCCCATATCGTGGCTTTTTAAAAACATAAAATTTAACGTAATGGAACCTTTGTTGTTGCTATTGTTCCTCAAGTCAGTGAAGTGCAGTACTGATGAGTTGTCAACAATACATGACAACATCCGTGTAAAACTATGATCTGTTTTTCATGTTCATACTTGCCATATACAAATCTCTTTAAATAACTCAGACTCAGTTTCTTTGTTATTTATGTATTTTTCCCGTCATTCTTAGTCCCCCCCCCCCCGTTATGCATTGTTATTATTGCCCTTTTTTGTGCCGTCTTCGCTTCTCCCGATTTGCTAAAGAGTTAATACAATAATAAAAAAAGATCAAATTAGGCCAAACAGTCTCAGTTCTTCTGCTCTCACCGCTGTGTGCTTCCCAGAGACGGTTGAGGACCCGCAGCAGTGAAGTCTTGCCGGTGCCCGTGTTCCCCACCACCAACAGATGAGTTCCCTGGCTGATTTTCAGATTCAGGTCCTCCACCAGCAGCTCGTCGGAGAAAGGGGATTTGTATGAAAGATGGTCCACGATGAAGGCCGTGTCCACTGGGCCTGCGTGGATGTTGAAGTCACTGTGTGGAGAGGTGGTGATGTGTGATGTAGTTGAGGCTCAGAGGTTTTGGTATAAACATGAATTTTTACCATCTTTTCCCGTTTCCATTTCTGTATGTTTAATGTAATCTAATAAATTCTCCTCACATGCAGCCTGCTTCTCAAATCATCACACTGTGCTTCTTTTTTTAACGCAGCAGAGAATAATGTGCCCACACAAACCTGTCAAAGTCGTAGCTTTCTCCTGATGCTGGGTCGTAGTCGCACTGCTTGCGTAGGATGTCATCCATCACCTCCCTCAGCTCCCCGATCCTGACCGCAACACACACACACACACACACACACACACACACACACACACACACGCACACACACGCACACACACGCACACGGTTATGCAAAGGTGGACGGTATACACAAATCCTGCTGTCATCATTTGTCCTCAAAGAGGTGAATTTAAGTATGCAGCCTGATACCTGTGGGTGTATCCAGCCACATCTGACAGAGTAGTTGACAGGTCTATTAACTGCGTGAAACCATTTATCAAGTAGATGCACACAAAGGCGTTCTGAATGTGAACAAGGAGAGGGAATAAGAAGCAGAGAGTCAATAAGAGACTAGGTTTGTTTGTTTTTTCAAAAGGTCTGCATGCACAACAAAACATTCAGAAGTCAAATCTGTGTGCAGCGCAAGAGATGGCGTTTACGTTTTTTGAGGGGATAAAAAGGATTTTGGTGCCACCTAGTGGGTAAACTACTCTACTAACAAACATGATGGATTTCCTCTTTCAGCCCCACTGTAAGGAAAGCATTAGGACAGTGTGCACTCATGCAAGACAGCAGTTTTGGATTTTATCTTCTAATTTAGTATTGATGTCATCAGGTTAAAAATATGCACAGATACTCAGAACTATCTGGCTCCCACATATTGAAGTAGCCACTTCATTAGGTACACTTGTTCAGCAGCTTATTATTGCAACTCTTGAAATAGCCAATCACATGGCAATGCTTTTAGACGTGCAGACATGGTCAAAACATCTTGCTGAAGTTTTAGCTAAGCATCAGAATGAGGAAGAAGGTGGATTTGAACATGGGATGGTTCTAGGTACCAGACTGGTTTGTGTGAGGATTTTACAAACTGTTGCCTCTGCTGAGATTATCCTCAGACAAACATCTCTAGGCTTTACAGAGAATGATAAAAAAATAAAAATAAAAATACAGAGAGAAAATATCCCATGAGCAGCAGCTCTCTGGGTGAAAATGCATTTAAATGTCAGAGGAGGGTCCTTCCTCTTTGAGTCCCTTAGTACCAACTAAGCATCATTTAAGCATCACAGCTTGCATACCATCTCCATACCTATATGATCACAGTTTACCCATCTTCCAATGAAACTTGTTCCAGCGAGATAATTCACCACGTCACAAAGAACAAATCATCTCAATCTGGTTTCTTGAACATGAAATCTTGTACTCAAATGGCCTCTGCATTCACCAGATCACAACCCAATAGAGCACCTTTGGTATTTGGTGAAACAGGAAATCCATATCATAGATGTGAAATTGACAAATCTGCAGCAACTGTGTGATGTTATCATTTTAATATGGACAAAGATCTGTGAGGAATTTTCCAACACCTTGTTGAATCTTGCTGAAACTTGTTGAAAAAATGAAGGCAGCACTGAAGAAAAAAGGGTGTCTAACCTAGTACCAGAAAGGTGTACCTAATAAGGTGGCTGGTACTTTTACATTTATTGAGGTATTAGGTTATCATGCAACATAATACAAATGGCTCAAACTGCTGCCTAACCAGGATGTACACAGTTCCTTTTTTTAATCGTTTATATAGCTCTGTTTTAAGTTCTATTTTGACATAAATAAAAAGAGATATTTAAATAAGAAAAGACATAAAACATGTCTACCTTGCTGATGAGAGCACTAAGTTCACCAGGAGTGAGGCTATCGTAAACACCACTAAAAATGGGAATGGCGATTATAATGTAGCTCAGGAATCCTCCAAGGTAGTCAAATGTGTTCACTCCAACTGTGAAAGGAGACATTACAGGCTTAGAGGTTGAGTGTACAAAGTAGTGTTATATAAGCATGATAACAGTAAGGTATAGAACTTTCTTACTATAAAGCCAGAGCTCTTTGTTTATGAGCCTCTTTTGAGTATACAACAGAGCCTGCAGTCTGCGGTCCGTCCTCATGTGCTCCACTTTACCAGCTCTGCAAGTAGAGACAGGCGGATTTTTTTTTTTTCCATTTCGTTCTCTGGTTTCATTCGATTTCTGAATAAGCTCCATCAATACATCTTATCAATACAGGAAGATAAACTCAAACTGTCTGGCAACAATAACAGCCACCTTTGCAGCATCAGTAATGTTGTGGTTGTGTCTCACCTGTAAAAAGCTGCAGACTCTGCATTGACACGGATTTGCATGTGCTTGAATCTAGACATGAAAAAAACATGTGTGATAAAAATGTGCATCAATTGCAATTTAAAAGAGATCCATCTCGCTCATTTCCAGATCCTTACTAGACTACCCACAACAGTATATTTGCATGATTCACAGTTCAAAGCAATGTGGATGAACAGCCTCTCAGTTCATCCACTGTAGGAACAGCCGCACGTTTCACATGTCATGTAATGCTTCCTTCTGCACAAAATAGACCTACAGAGCACAACCTACTCCAATCAGAGGTGGAGGAGCAGATGATACAGAGCTATAAAGAATATGAAAATATAACAAATAGCATCACTTTTACAATAGAAAAGCACACAGATCAGTTTCCCTCAATAATCCACCAATCTCACTTCATAGTATACCCCTCAGGAGGCTTCTGTTGTCTACTCTCACTGATTTCATAAAGATCTGAATCTGACTGTTTAGAGCAGTGTGAAACCTGAGCTGGTGGCTTACAGAGATCATGTGTACCCTGAACTCATTATTTGAGGATTTCTCCATGATTAATATAATCATTGCATGCTGTTGTGACAGTATACACATGACAGGAAATAAAGAAAACCATAAAAGATCCACTTTAACAGAAACCAGTTGATCTGTTCCTCTCTGAACACAAAGGGAGGCTGTTTCTGCTTGTGATAGATTCTTCTTTTAAAAAAAACAAGCTGATGCATATCCTGTGTTACACAGAAGGCATTGCGCCAAAGCCTACAGATATTTCCTTTTAACAGAACCCAAGTGTCTTTGACAACAAATACAGGAAGGATTTGTTTCAAACAAAGCTGGCAGAATACCCAAAGACTCTGTTAGAGGTTAAATCAATCTGCTGTTAGCACAAATTTACAAACTTATAAAGGCTGAACCTACCTGAAGTCTCCCTCCAGTTTCTCTTGCTCAAAGAGAGTTGACACAATCGGCCCCATGAGGATTTTATTGGCAATAGTCCCGATTACAAAGTAACCAAAGATACTCACAGGACCAATCCAGCCAGTGCTGCAAAGCAAAACAACTTTAGGAGCCCGTTACATCAAAATACATCAACAACACAACACTTAAAGTGCACGCAGTGATATTCAAAGAGTCATTTTGCTGCTTTTACAGCTCACATTTAACCTTTTTCCTCTCTGGAGGCCAGCATATCGAGTCCAGGCTGTACATGTTATATAAATGCAACCAGCGCTATTTTCAAAGGTCACCACCTATGGCACGAATACAACAAAGACCACCTGGTATTACTACAACTACGGCTGATGTAGAATTTGTTGAGCCCAGGATTTTTTAGAAAGGGTTAAAGGGGTCTGTTATTTTTACAAGGCTGTTATCTTCTCTCTAACTGACAGTTTTTGATAAAGTGGAAGCAAACAGAGTCATTTTTTCCAAATCTTACTGCAGTCTGATGATAAGGACAAGAAGGTTTATTGTATGTCAGAATATGCTTCCCATCCATAGTAGAGGTTGTTCTTTTGCCCTCACTGTTTTGCAGCCTGTTACTAAATTTAAGGTTGTTCTTTTTTTCCAGCTGGAAATGTCAAACAGAGCTTAGGGGTTAACAAGAAGCCCCAATTTAGCCTGAATTTTAATAAGGTCAAAGTTGCAGCAGACCTTTTGTAGAGCACATGTAATGCTTTAAATTACATATAACAGGTATTTATTCTTCTAACTTTCTAATTCCATCCCTTGTTTTATGTACTCTGGGCCTCTCTAAAGGACAGATATTCAGAAACGTGGCTGTAAAACTGTGGCACCCCGACATAGCTGAATGATCTCTACCACAGTGTGTGATGGGGTTGATCATACAGCACAACGTGCTCACCTGTGAAAGCAGTGGTAGGTGTAGTAAGTCAGGGTAAATGGTGAGATGATCAGGCGACTCGCCATGCTGCTCATCTGCTTACACAACCTCTCTGCATCCTGACTGATCCGCTGGTCTCTGCCCACAACAACGCAATTAGACAATGACAGCAAAACATTTTCATGCATAACAATACACCAACCAGGAAATGCATTCATGCTTACGGGTTGTCTATGTCCTCTCTGAGCACGTTGAGCGTGTAGTAGACTCTTCCCTGGAAGTAGGCCGAATGGAGGCTCTCTGTTAGCGTCTTCCTCCAGCTGACATACATCTGATTGCAAATGTACTGGTCAATACTTTTCAACTGCATGGGAGGGGAACAACAAAGAAGGGGAGAGAGAAAAAGTAACAATAAGTGACAATAACTTAAATAAAGATGTTATAGATCAGGAAAGACCTGCCACAGAAGTTCCTTTAAAAAGCAACATGCTTAAATAAGCTGACTAAAGTTAGTTTCTTAGGTTCAAAATCCAAGCAAACACAATCAAGACCAAATGCATGCGGCTATAAAATGGTCATGTCAGGTTGTCCTGACCTTATAAAGTTGCTACTGTTACAGCATCAATCCAAAGGTGTGATGCCATGCAGTAAAACATAAGAAACTATTTATCAAACTTTTGACTTAGGTATTTGAAATGCGCATCTGAATGTAACAGATAATGTACACTACTAAACAGGTTCTGATAAATAAAGTATATGCAGTTGCAGAGACTTAGTGTTAATCTTATAAAAACTGTATATTTCACAAACCAAACCTGCACAACTCGCGTTAATTAATTCGATCCCAAGAGGAGAAACAAATCCCTTTAGGCTTGCTTCAGGAAGTGCATCCGGCATAAAAACGGCGCCAAATCAAACACAGAGCTACCACTGCGGTGACCCCTTGCGAATAGGGGAGCAGCTAAAAGCAGCTATTTCTGTTTCCTTAAATCCTTAAATCTACGTATTTCATTTAAGCGTTTAAAAGGGAAAATGCAGTTTGACATACTTCTGATACAGTGCGTGAAACTGATATGCTGCACACAGAGTTTACACCTATTGTTAATTTCCAGCCCTTGTCAAGCTAAAATCACAATACACTATAAATACAAAACTACCATAAATACACATATTAGTAAAATATACAGTAGTAAAAGAAAGATGCAGAAAATTAACATTATTTCCAAATGTATGAACAGCAATTAAATTATCATATAAATGATTTAAATGACTACACCTATACCAATCAATATGAGATGGGTTTCTACTATAGCTTTAATTTGACCAGGTATGTGTCTCAATAAAATTTAAAATAAATTTTTTTCAGGGGCGACTCGCCCAAGAAAGCATAAACAGAAATACTGGACACGCGTGAGACAGCGTGTCTGTAGGGTGTTAATCTTATTTGCTTTGCAGGATAAATGCTACTGTGTTAGTATGTTGACTTCTGTCGTTCCTCTGCTACTTTAACTTACTGTGGAGTTGAATAAAATGAGCACCATGGCAGTGCCCACCAGACTCCTGAAGCCTGAGTAATTTTTGTCTGCCAGCACATTGTAGAAGTGGCTGGGGAGGACTCCCACCTGGTAAATGATCAGCTGCTCTGATGACAGAAAAACACGTGTTAGCACATTGTATCATGAGGAAGGAGTCAGTTCAAACAGTGACTCATAAAAGAGCAAAATGATTAGCTAAAGGTCATCAAGAAAGAGACAAAGCCTCCTGTGGTCAGGGCTCATTTGACTGCAGTCAATGCAAGCTTTCTGATGCTATCAGAAGTTCCTCAAAGTTAGACCACAGTCTAAGTTTACAGTTTCCTCCTCTTTTTGTTCTATTACACTCCTCCAGCTGTTACCTGCCAGAGTAACGCCCAGCAGCGTCCCAAACATCAGGACACTCTGACTGGTCCATGATGGGAACAAGACCTTCTGGATGCTGCAGAACCTCTGCACAAACCTCCAGTCTAACTGTGGCCTGATTTGTGTGAACAGACAGAGAAAGAGTGGAAATTACAAGCTATTTTGAATGACCTTCACTCCTCATTCCCCAGCACCACCTTAAAACCCAAAGAGTGAGTGCAGAAAAGGTTCCTACCTGTCCCTGCCTCGGAGATTTGTCTTTTCCAAACGAGGCATGTGCGCGGGCGGCAGATGACTTGCTTATGTACACAAAACTTCACATAAGTTGTTCGTGTGTCATAAAAGCCGATCCAGCCGGCAGGTCAAGGTAAACTAAGATTAGCAACAGGAAAACTTTTAACTGTTAGCGAAGAAAGTTGGAAACAAAATTCAACGAAAAATCTCTAAAATAACTACTTCACTTACTGCTGTCACGGCTACATTAGTTAACCAACACGTCATATAACCTTAATGTAATAAATCCTGCTATCCTGCTGCTCCACTGTGAACCACAGGAGTAGAGGAAAAAAATGTTTTGGACGGTAACTGTCAAACTACGGACTTCCGGGTTATCAGGTGACCAGCAGTTTTCAAAATAAAAGCTCAAATAGCTTTTAGGCGGAATTTTTAAAAAATTGAAAGCGATTCTACACGAGTGCACGTGCACTATATAATTAGTCTATTTATTTTTTATTTTAAAAAGTATCAAGCGCCAATTTGACATGTTCAAAACATTTATTCCTGGAAAAAAGCAAAAAATACTTCACAGGGACACCTAGGTGGGAATAAAGCCTAATCACACTCCATCCTGCTTTAAGTTTTTTAGATTCACTTTTTGCTGAAAAAGAGGTAATGTACAATTAAAAGATAATGTACAATCATATATAAATGCTTTTCCACTACCATCTCAGGTGAATGGAAAAATAAAAAAAAATGAAAATAAAGAAAAATAAAGAAAATAAAAAGATGTAGCTGCAAGTCAGTCTTTAAAATAATTTAACTATATAAACATAGAAGCAACTTAAAAATTCTAATGTTTCTGGAATAATATTTAATTATGAAATAACTGTAATATGGCACAAAAACAAATTGCTTCCATTGTGGAATGACAAGTTCAAGAGTCACGTTTGGTGAAATTCTTTTATTTATTTATTATTTTTCCTGAGAGATGATGTCTTGAGAGCCTTCAAAGTAATTTCAACAGAAATCTAAGATTTTACAGTCTCTAAGTGCATATGTCTTCTTTTTTGTCCATTTGGCCACAATATTTACAATATTAAAAAACACAACACACTAGCATAAAAATCCCAGATGCACTAAATGGTTTCCATCAATTTTCTTAACCGCTTATCCAGATCCATGTTTTGGCCATCACTGGGTGAGAGATGGGGTACATTGTGGACAGGTCTCCCATCTATGTTGTGAGTGGCTTCACCTGAATTTATTTATAATACAACAAAATAAAATACTCTTTTTTTCTTTTTAAAATATTTTATTTTTTATTGTCTCCAAATGTTTTAAATATACACAGGTATCAGACAACAAGAGAAAAAAAAAATGGGAGAACTGATGGAAATAGCAGATCTATAAATAGCCCTACATGTTCTGATATAAGTCGGGCATTGATATTCGGACTGATTATTAAAACAACACAAGAAATTACAAACAGTTACAACAATCAGACAACTTTTAGGGTCTAAGGTTTTGCAGACTGCGAGAGTAAGGAGAACTGAAACGTCTCTGGCATTCAGAGCAATAAAGTATGAATAATATATTCCTTTGTTTCCCAATCCAACCATTCATCAAATACAATGATAAAATAATTTATCAAAAATATTGTTTTTCATTAATTCTCTACTATCAATCGACTTAACCTAAATTTGGGCCAAAGTTACACAGGACAACGCTGAATATGGAAATGTAGAAAAATAGTGATGACATATACGACCCACTAAAAGGTAAAGAGTCCTCCGTATTTACATACAGATCATTAAATGTCCTGAAGCCTGGAAGCTTAAATACTTACAGTATTTTTCATCGCTTTGATTTACAGATTCATATTTTGGTTTAATTTCAAAGAGTCAAACTCTCCAAAAAAAAGAAAAAAAAGTTATATTTGAACAATAGATTCCACAATGATGAATATGAGCATCATTACAGTACTTTATATTTAAGTAGCTCCAGTTAACACTTAAATGTGTTGAGCACAGGTGGATCTTAAAGGATAAGGCAGGTGATATCCCATCCATTTAATAATTCAACAAATCCCCCAAAAAGATCAAAACCAAAAGACACATTACTTTTAAACTCCTCCAGAGCATGGCTGCCAGCTCATAAACTTAAGCCAGTGGGTTTTGCAGTTTTTAGCAAGTAATTATTCATAAATAATTAATACTTGTGGTTTTGTCTGTATCAGCATGACTGCATACGTGAGCGGTTGTTCTCATGGTAATGAAACGTCACAGCTGAGGGGTGTAGTACAAACAAATTTCCCCATAGCCAGGCTTTCTTTGCCTCTGCTGGCTCAACAAAACCTAAAACCACAATTGGAGATAACAGATATGACAACAGTGGTTCTTATCGTTCTGTTAGGCGAGGTTTTCTGAGTGCTAACAAAGAGGGCATTTCACAGGTCACGTGACTCTTCTTCTTCTGCACAAAAGGTTCCCTATGTCTGTTGCCTAGTCGATCAGAGATGTTATCAGATGATAAATTGGTGATGCATGAAGATAACATAAATGACAAGAGATTAATGCTGCAGAAAATGATTAATCTTGGGATTTATCCCAGAGCCATAAAATAAACATTTTAATTCAAGTTAATTATTTTAGTGCTGAGTGAGCCCTCTGAAACTTTCAGCTGCTCGACACGGCACTTTAAACCATTAATATGACTTTGTAGTACACCCCTCTGGCTGGATACACACCGCACTGTCAATCGATTCATTACCGATTCTAGTCTTTTGATGGGATTTAACGATAATGGAAACACATAATACCATAGGACTTATCCTTTAAAACGCCCTTAATCATGCAGAAACAGAGCCTTCCCTTGTGTCAAAACAAGCAGCATGTTCACCATATCAACAGGACATGGCAGTTTGCACACAACAGTTAGGCAAGACTTAAGATCTTAAAGAGGAGAGGCACAAAGCACGCACAACTAAAACCCACAACACTGTAGACGATGTAACGATACGGCAGCTCCACTTTCATTTGCTGTCTCGCCCGTCTTACATCGTCCATGGGCAGCCCAAATAGTCGGCATAAGAAAGGAATAGTCACTGCTTTCATAATCATCCTCGTGACGAGGAGTACGGCGACTCCGATGAAGAAGCGTAGCATGGAGCGCAACACCAAGCTAACGCTGAGTGATGGCAATGTTAGAGGAAGCGATGACAGTGGAGGATCCAGCTGGAGGCCCAGCTGATAGTTCACGTGGGAAGCTAAAGCAGCTCCTGCCCCAGTGCCCAGAGCTTGAGCTGTATCGCCCCGAGAGGTGCTCCACGAATCCAGAGAGAAAGCCACAAGTCCGAAGCCCACATGTGATATGACAATCATAAGTGGAGCGTAGCTGCCCATCATGTAGTAGTTGTCAATCTTCCCCAGAATTGGTTGGAAGAAGGCGAGAATAAGGAGGGTGTACAGGAAGCCAGTGATTACCTCCTGAAACACAGGGACATAAATCATTGTAAAGAAGCAAGACAGTTTCGGTAGCATTTAAGGAAAGACAGAGTGCTGACAAAGCATATTTAGGGCTGATGATATATGTTTAATAACAACTTTTTTTTTTTTTTTTTTAAAGTAACAGTAGTACACACATCCAATAAACAACCAAATAAAAAATGCTTTGCTGCTACCTGTCCTGTAGGAGGTGCTACAATTACACTTTCCTCCATGAAACATGTCCTTTAAGTTGCAGATTACTCCACAGTCATAAAAAAGTCCAGTTAGGATCAGGTGAGGTGCTGACAGATGAGCAGGTGTTACCATTGGAGGAAGCAGTATCTCCATAGAGCTGCTACCAGGTCACAGGTTTGCAGGTCACAGTATCTAATCTAATCTCAGCGCTTTAATTTGTTTATTGGCTCTGTTAACATCATGTTCCATGAATTATAAATGTCAACGTCATACTTATGTTATAAATCTGTTAATGGGCTTAGCATTGTGTTTTAGTGACAATGCAGAAATGCTAAAATACTGCATCTTCAAATTATATTTAAATAAATCCAGGAAAAAGTAATAACAATTATTACTAAACCCTTCTCAGGATTATTTCTTTTTCCAAATTCCCAAGGTTTCCCTAATTACAATAAATTTTACCTTTTCCCTAAAAAGCCAGCCTGAAAGACCATTAACCAAAGGCCAAGAGATGTTTTTTATCAGAGGTTTCCAAAACCCAGCAGTATGGTACGCAGATTAAAAAGAAAAAAAGAAAAAAGAAAAAAAAAGCACTTACTTCCTCTAACTGCTACACGCAACAGGAAATGTATTAAGTAATCAGAAAAAAATGAATTTGATACTAACAATTGGAAAAATAATGTTTTGTTTTCAACTAAAAGTCATCTGACAGCTCCTCTCACTGCAACAGTTGGACCGAAAGTAATTTTAAGTATGCATGCAAGTGATATCTGAGATATGCACGCCACTCGCAGCAGGTATCGTGACAGTGGAAGTTCTCAGAAATGCATTTTGCCTTACCAAAGTTTCATATTGAGGCTACACTAAGACTATAGTATAAGAAGGCAAATGCCTGCAGGCTATAATGGAAGTAAAAGATGCTGAATGAGGATCACCACTGAGAACATTTAATTTCAGGTTAAAAACTGCAGCTGCTTACCAGAACGGAGTGCATCCCCATGTAGACTCGGCTTACACAGACCAGGACACTCCAGCTGAGAGCCACACAGAAGCCCAAGAGGAAAGGATACTATAAGAGAAAACAGAGAATGCATTAAAAAAAAGCTGAGAAGATGTCTTAATTGGAACAAAGCCAAGCTACCCAGGATGTTCACCATCAGTGGAAATCACAGCTTTAAAAACTGCTGTGATCAGCAACCTAACGCATATTGTATTTGAAACTGATGCAAGGGTCACTGAAAACGTGTTGTGAAAACAACTGAGTCTCCATTAGTCTGCCCTTTGTCACAGTAGTGCATCAAAAGCTGAATGCTAACATCAGCATGCTCACAATTGCAGCAATGTTGAGACATCTGTTTACCATGATTAGCACCTTACTCAGCGTTTCCTGAGTAACATGACACGACTATCAGCTGAGAATGGCATCACTTGTGTAAACTAAATGTAAACTAAACTATTGGTAGAGTAAACTACGACCTGATTTTATCTGTGTGCGAAAATTCGAGTTAAGCTTGATCAATATTTATCGTGGGTGGACGTGAAAGAGTTACAGATTTCCTGGAAAAAGTTGTTGAGATATTTAATTCAGAACCACAAATGTCAGCTTCACCGTGGTGCAAGACGAAAAAAAAAATTAGCTGCTTCATCCTCTGAACCAATCAGTTGGACTGACTGAAAAACCAACAATCAATTCTAGCAAATATTGGCCTTGGAGATGGCTCTCAGCCTATCAGCAAATAAGAAGCCATTTACCAATGGCAGTGGCCAATGATTATCTCTTGTTCCATATTAGCTTTGGCTAAAGATTTAAAAATAGTGCAAAGAAAAGCTGGAAGTCTTTACACCAGCTGGGTTATTTTCATAAAACCTCTGGCACAAAACGGATAATAAATAACACCAAAAAACAAAAATTAAAACCAAATAGCCGCACTGGCTATCAGCCAAATTGTCATCTATATATTTAGATAACCCTCCCGCCATACTATGACAGCTTTTATGGTGTATATCTTATCTTTTGAAACCTTTTGTAACCTTCTTCTCTGAAATTTTTCACCTCTTCCTCTGAAGTCCTGACACTGCAGCAACTTAACACGGAAGAAGGTTCATGCAGTTCAGAGAGCTACATTCATTCAGTTCAAGGCCTGGTTGCAGGTGTACCATCAACACACACTTAATCAGGTACTGAGCGCTTCCTCCCTGGTGCTGACCTTCCTTTCTCTCTCTTTCCATTCTTTTTATCTCTCGGCACAAACCCCCCTTTTATATCCTCTCCCTCTCTGTTCCTTACTTTTGTCTCTGCCATTGCTCAAAGAAACGACACAGGCCAAATTCTTAGGCAGCTCCTGTTTTTGTCTCTGCTGTGTCCACAAAATAGAAATAACAGTTTAAGAAGAGACATAATGGACCCCTGTTATGTTTGCTTCGTGTACTTAGGCTTGTTTTACTGTACCACTGTGAAGGAAAACATAGTGAGGCAAATGAAAGACAGGTGTGAAAAAATGAGGTCTTTCAAATCAAAAAAAAGATTAGGTAAGCATTAACTGTAGTTTTATGATGAATTCACTACTCAAAGTTGCATTTAAGAGTTGTTGCCACCTCTATTTTGGGACAGAGTCCATTTCTTTTTTTGGTCATTTATTGATTAAAAGTTCTCATCACTCAATATAACCCATTCACAGCTTTAGACACATGTTTATCTGTATTCATTGATGCGTTTTAAGTTCAAACCATTTTAACTGACTATGCAGGCAGTGGATCCCTTTTGTTTGGAGCATGAAGGCTGGAAAAAAAATGTTTTGTGTTCTTCGATCTGGTCGAACTGGACTTCCCCGCCCACTTTCCTAGAAAACCGACTCAATCACAGGATACCTTTGACACTTTCTCCTCCCAAAGCGCATTCATTGCTTCCTGCACTTGCTCTGATATTGTGATATTGTTCATTTAAATAAAAACAAAACACAGCTTGGTTCTTTCTCCTTATGTGAACCTCTGTAATCCAGCTGTCAGTCCACTTCTTTAATGTCTTGTTAGGGGCACAAATCAAAGCATTAGCTTGATATATTACAGCTTTTGTTACGATTTGATCTAAGCTGTGCTGTTCTTCATTAAAGACTGGTCACTGAAGACTAACTGGGATTTAAATGGCAGTCCTTCAGTCGGATTGGCCGGCTCTTTGAGACCGAGGGGCCCTGCACAAAATAGTGTATGCTGGGCTTTCTGTTGGTTTGCGCTTTTCAATGTCAAGTTTACATGAAAAGAAAAAACTAAACAAAAAAGAAAACATTTGGACCCCATCTGGGAACTTGGCACCTCTGCCCACCTGTGCCGTGAATTATCAAAGTGTCCTCATATCCTGTGTTAAAGCTAGACCTTTGAAATCTAAGGCAACATGAAGAAGAAAAGCATTTACAATGGTGTTCAAAGAGCATGCCTTGACCTGGAATTCCACATTTACAAATCATTTCTGAAGATAGCATGTTTCACTGAGTAGCATAAAAATTGGAAAAGCTTTGTATTGAGATCGCAGTAAAAGTAAAGCAAGCTAGTATTTGACAGATGCTCTGAAAATATTCCAAAATGAGCATCTGCAACCTTTAGAAATCATTTTTATGGCTGAAATATTACAAAATAAAAAAGTTCACCAAGTGTCACCCTGACACAAAAAGAACTGAAACTGCTAAAAGGCATGCTTACGCAGCATTTCTCTTGCATATCCCGCATATTTTATATTTGAGCAACCAAAAATAAAAATGTTGCCTTTGCAAAGTAGAATCATTAAGAGTGCAATTTACAACAAGGTTTCATAAGTGGCCTGTACTGGATTAAAATTCATTTTTGTTTATCAAATGTCCAAATAAAATAACAGGAAAATATATTAACTTTTTTTTTTTAAGTCAACACAGACTCATGTCCTTGAATATATGCAGATTAAACAAGCAGTCACCTGTGTGCAGTCATATCACAAAAGTCTATTCTAAGCCAAAAAGTTCTGCTATACAGCTGAAAGTAACATCTAGTGCACCTGCAAATGCAAACATCCTTTTGTACAGTCCTCCAAAATCCCAACTGCACAGTGATCAGTGTTGATGACCCTGTGCTTCAGAGTTCACCAGGAATGTGAGAAGTGTGAAAAAAAGCATCAAAGAAAACAAAAATACAGTATAAAACATACAGGCAGTGGCTGCAGTGGACATTTTTTTAAATTGTTTTTAACATTTAGTTTCACTTCAGCTCTTTGTATGTTATAGCTTCAATCTTCTCCACGGCTGGCTAGTGGACTGACAACAACACAAACATGAGTAGCCCTAAGACCGGTTGCACCACATATTTTTTTACACTGCCCAATCTGACAAGAAACACTCTTCAGCAGAGAGACAGGCAGTCCAAAAAACTGCCAACTGACTATTTACAGGCTGCCATAGCTGAACAATAATTTCCCCCTTAACAGAATACAGACTTATGTGTTGGTCTTAAATGATAAATTCTGATAAGCTATAGAAATCTCTCTTACTATTTCAGTTTTCTGAAAGATGATTATAATTTTAAAGGATGATCCACTTTGCAGGACCAGCAGATGTATCAAATAGCACTTTGTAGTAAAAACATAAAGCAACACTGGGGATTCAAACTCCAGGGGTGTAACAGTGTGCATACAAAGCATATGCATCCTGTTCAGGCCTGTTCCTGTCCAGAGGAAAGCCATTGTGTGGATTGTGCCTTGAACACTCTGCTATGAAACTGGGACAAGTGGGATCTCTGTTTTTCCACAGACAGTCGGAGAGTACTGGAGTCTCTCTACAACTTTAACTACAGTAATCATAGTTTTATTTGGATTGATCATGCTGACCACCATGCACAATGAAACATTCAACTCCCTAATTGTCCATTCTGGGACAGAAAATACCCCCGCTGGAGACAAAGATCTTTGGGGTTGTGTCCACTGTCAAACTCTAACAAATCAAACAAAAAGTTTTTTGGTTTTTTTTTTTTTTTTAAATTGCATATCTTATAATAGTAAAATATCAAACTGCTGCTACAGACAAACTGAGCCAGTGAAGCTCTGATCTAGTCGCCTAGAGGTCAGTGGGGAAAAACTTCTACTGGACACTGTAATTTAGTTGGGTTTTTTTTTCTTCTTCTGGGGTCTGTCTAGCTATATATTTATTAGTCAAGCTTCTCGGATGAGAGGTGAAACGTCTTCAAGCAACTTAAAGAAGTCCAGACGCTTTTCTTTGCAAGCTCCTTTGACTACGATGACCTGGATGACTGAGAACCTTCACAGACATATATATTTATTACACTTTTTTAATCCGATTAAAGCACCTGGACTGTGTACATATGCTCACCTGCCACCGTCCGTAGGTCAGCATGAAGAGACAGAAAGGCAGGGCCGTGCCCGTCATGGCGTGCGTGGATGGCATGCTGTACTCGGAATTGTAGAAGACCTCCACCTTTACCACAGGAGGAGAGGCCGGTCGGGACCAGCGGATCATGTCCTTGGTGGACTGTCCCACGAACAGGTTCCAGGCCCAGACCACGATGAGTCTCCGGCTGACCAGGGCGTCGATGTTCCATAAGACGAAGGGGAAGAAGATGATGAAGAACATCTCGTTGCCCAGCTCAGTGCCAAACGTGAACAGGTAGAACAGAAACTTGTTGTGGATCAGGAACTCCTGACCGGTATCTCCGGTCAGTGAGTTCCTCCGGAGGGGTTTTGCTATGGTGGTTTCTGAGTCTGCTGCTGCTGATGAGCTATCGGGCCCGGTGGTGTCGTCTCCCAGCATCCCGTTAACTTGCGGCGTGGGACCATCTCCGGCTGCTCCATTTCCAACACCTGCATCTGAGCTCTTTGCACCTTGCTGGACCCGCTTCCTCAGCCCCGGACGGTCCGGCTCAGACACCCCGCTGTCCGGTGCTTTCGGTGCATCCGGAAATGTTCCTTCAACGCCGCAGAAATGTTGAAACCTTGCTACAAGTTCTGGGTCCTGTAGATAATTACATATCTGCACAAACGTCTTTACAAAGTTCGCCATATTTTAAAATAATTTATATCAGTTAGCAAACAGGAGTTAACTCTATTTAGTCATAAAAAGCGAAGTTCATTATCCAGGAAGCTAGACAGAAGTGCAGCTCGGCGGCCGTTGCATTCCTCTCAAACAAAATACCACAAACCGAGCTAGCAGAGCGGCTAGGAACGCCTCTATCTGCTACCTGCAACCAAAGCACCGACCTTGAATGACAGCATGGAAACTCTGGCCCCGAGCATACAAAATCCGTGACAGTTAACCATTACTTCGCAGGGTATGTAACGCGAACTCATACAAACAACAACTAACTGCGTCAGGCCGTTATTCCTCGTTTTGCTAGGATTCTTCTTCGTCTGATTTAATGTTGTCAGGCCAATGCACATGTTCAGCTAGCACCCCCTGCTGAACATGTTGCACATTACACATGATCCACATGACTGCAAGACGATGATGATGTGAGGCATCCCGTCTGATGATGACTGATTAAAGAGATACATTAAGACACTTCCTCTGTAGTTTGGTTAGGTTAGATCACACTACTACATGTTGTTTTTTGCGTTCTTTGCATAGCACTAGCTTATATCAAATATTTATTGACACACACCTGTCAGAGATTCATTGTAGGTATGAATAGATTTGAATAGCTTAAGAAATTGATACACAAAAAAGAAACATTCATTTATTGAAACATGTGCAAATACTGTGTATGAGGCAAAAATAGAGTTCTAATGAGCTCTAAAATAATTTTTTGGTATGACCACATTTATTCATCAACACAGCCTGAACTCTTGCAAGTTTTAAGTTGTCTTCAGGAATAGTTCTCCAGGCTTCTTGAGGAACTATTAAAGCTCTTCTTTGGATGTTGACTGCCTTTTGTTTTGTTGTCTGTCAAGATGATCCCACACTGCTTTAATAAGTTGAGGTTCAGGCTTTGGGAAGGCCAATCCATGACTGATGGTGATCCATTAAATGTTTTTTCTCTCCAGCTATGTCATTATTGTACTGTCAGTGTTTTGGGGTTCATTGTCATGTTGAAAAAGGCTCTGGCCAGTCAGGTGCTGTCCACATAGTATTGGGATTTGGATCATAATATGAAATTATTTTTCTGCATTCATAATTCCATTAATGTTGATAAAATCTCCAACACTGCTGGATGAAATGCTGTCCCCACTCATGACAAAGCCGTCACTGTGTTTTAAAGATGACTGTAGACACTCACTGTTGTGTCTCTGTCCTAACTGTTGTTTATACATACTGTCAATGATTTGAGCCAATAATTTCACATTTGGATTAATTACTATTCTATTTGAAAGCCTGGAGAATTATTGCTTTTGACTAAAAATACAACAAAAAAAGCCTGGCTCCTTGGAAGCAAAATGTAAAGAAATGAAGACTTTTGCACATTTATGCATCTCCAGCTTCCTAATAAACCCATGAAAGGATGACCTGTTTGAATTATACTTGAACAAATTCCTGATATCAGATGTTTCATCATCATGCACGTTTTCTGAGTATTAAAAAGAAAAAATATAAAACCCCATATTTTAACACGTATTTTAAATACAAATACGCGTCCAACCCCAGCATTTAAATTAATGCGGAAAGAAATCAGACATTTCAGGCCAGCTCGTGCGTCTGGACGGAGTTATGTATAAAGTGGAAACCTGAGACAATAATACCAGCAATACTCTAGAAAAAGAGCTTAAAAATAAAAGTTTGTTTTATCAAGAACTAACAGTTAGTCCAGTGTTGGGCCAGTGTAGATTAGTGTGGCTACAGTGTAAGCATTTTTTTTTAATTACAATTGACTTTGTGCACCCAACCAGCTCCAAATCTGGCCCAGCTCCATATGATTACAAAGAGGCTTTTATTTTTGAAGCCTCAGTCCGGATACACAGAGCTCCATCGTGGCGATCTTGACTCCGGTGGACCAGGCTCCCGCCGGGCAGACAACGGAGAAGGGTCAGTCAGTACCAGCACGACCACCGAGCAGCACCGAGTTTCTGACCTGAAACCTCCATAATGCATGGGGGCAAGAGAGGGTTGGTGGCTCCGCAGAACACTTTCCTGGAGAATATAGTCCGGCGGTCCAGCGGTGAGTTTGACTCTGAAATGGAAACAGAAATAAGTGATGCTTTCGATTTTATTTCTCAGCCAGGGAACCACACAGGACTGGGATGCTGAAGTATACCGACGTGTGTTATTTTTGTTCCATTTGCTGGGAAGCAGAATCAGCAATCACTGATTTTTTTTTTCTTTTAAGTAGCATTTTTTTTTTTTACCTGAAAGTTGACTGACACATTTCTTCTGATATAGAAAACAAAAAACAGTCACATTATCCGAATTATGTGGATAAATAATGAAAAATCTAAATTATAGTTTGCTCTTATGGGAGGCTTTTTAAATTAGCTCTAAATAAAATTAGGAAAATACTAATTATTTGTCTTACTTATCAAGTAAGAGTAAAGATTATTATTTATGTGATGAGTGCAATTTTACACCACCATATATTATGATTTTCACAATATGAGGAGTTTAAAGCATTTGTTTGAGGATTTGTGAGGTTGTTCCTTATTTATGCGCATTGTTGCAGAAGCTAAAGTTCATAAACGAATGAAATCTAGGCCATCTGCAGCTCCAGATTTGATGCATGGTGTTTGTTCAGTGGTATTAAGGAGTAAAGTTCTGCTAATGTGAGAACATATAGTCTCATTTTTACAAGAACTGGATTTGCAGCCAATCCTAAAGGTCGTAATGTTCTTTTCAGGGATGTATAATTTGATTTATGGCACTTTATCTCTTAGCTACAAATACCAGAGAGTAGAGCGCAGTTTTGCTGTATACCTTTTTTATGTTCCAGAAAGGAAATGCATGTCAGCAAAACAGCCAGTAACTGTACTACTGGCGTAAATATTTAAAGTACTATGTGCACAGCAGGCAATCAGACATTATTCTCATGAGACCCAGAGGCTTTTCTTACAAACGTAGATGGAGGGGTGCAACATTGATTCAGTGTCTGTAAACTTTACTCTTCACCTCAGTAATGTGGTGGTTATCTGAAATTCAGTCTCTATTGTCTGAATGTCTGACCACAAAAGCCCGCAGAATGAACAACATGTACAGTAAGTTCAAGTGTGCAATTTAATTTGGAAGAATTTCAGTCACCCTTTTGTCTGAAGACTGCAGACTGCTCTGAAACTGCAGTAAAGTGGAAGAAGTTTTCAGCTCTTCATCAATATTTGATTCGCATTATGAGTGGAACCTAAACAGCTTTTCTTTTCTCCGTCTCATCTGGTAGACAAATGTGGATGACTTTTGCATCTTGTTTCCATTATATGCAGTAGTAAATATAAACTTGCATTATGGTGATTTAATAATGTATGGCGATTTGATAAATAATAAAAGGTATATGTTTTATTACATATGTTTTCTTTATTTGTAATTTGGTGTTTAAAATTTCCTGTATTTTGTCTCAGAAACAAGCTTCCTGTTGGGAAATGCACAGGTCCTGGAGTGGCCAGTCGTTTACAGCAATGATGGATTCTGCAAGCTGTCTGGATACCACAGAGCAGATGTGATGCACAAGAGCAGCACATGCAAGTAAGATGCTCTTCAAGCACGCAGCACCTTTCTTTCTGGTGCTTGACTGGAAGCTTTAATCCACAATTTTAGTGTGTTTTTTTTTCTTGTTTTTTTTTTTTTATACATTGAATCTCCACTTTTTATTTATCAAAAGGGGAACTAATCTAAATACCTGGAAATAGTCAAACCTGAAGTATAAAAAAAACATATATATAAACCTTACATTATGGAAACTCATAATCTGTTATTCACATTTCACTATGTTTTCTTCCCTCTTTGTCTTATTTTGCAGTTTCATGTATGGTGATCTGACTGATAAAAATACGATAGACAAAATCAAACAAACATTTGACAGCTATGAGTCTAATTTCTATGAGGTGCTGCTGTATACAAAGAATAGTAAGTACTGTAAATTTGAATCGCAAGATTTTAACAAAAAACAAAAATAAAATGAATTAAGGAATAAATGTTAAAAAAGAAAAAGAAACGCACGATTAGAAGTGATATCTGGTCATTTACTTTTTGTTTTTTGATTGCTTCCCACAGAAACACCAATATGGCTTTACATGCAGATAGCCCCAATCAGAAATGAAAATGACAAGGTGGTGCTTTTCCTCTGCACCTTCAGAGACATCACCCTGTTCAAACAGCCAATTGACGATGAGTCCACAAGAGGTGAGAGACTTTATGTTACTGTACCAATAATTTCCACCTGATAGTATTCTGTATTTCATTGTATTTCTGGGATTTTCACATTGAAAGCTTTGGAGTTATCGCTAAAGGTCCAGCCATTACAATTAAAGACAAAGAGTGTTATAGATTTTGATTGCACATGAGTGGCTTTGACTTATAAGACATTAGTTTCCTGGTGTGTAACGTACAACTGTCCAGGTGTTGTGTGTCCGGGTCAGTGAACAGTGGTCTCTGTGAGTCTATGCAGTGCCATATCCCTGGGGATTAATTGTGCCACAGAGACTTTTTCCATACACCAAGCAGAATTAAATGACAGTGAGGGCACAAGGAGAAGGTAGCTGTATGAATAATCCTGTTTCACAGAGGTAAAAAAGGGTGTGGCAGGTTTCTGAAGATTGATTTTATATACTATTATATTATTATTCATATATTAATAGTTAAATATTTTTCAAGTCAGGATTTATTTATATCATGAATCTGCAGCGGTGCAATATGCATGGTGCATTTAAGGAGTGGACCCAAATGCAGTTGCTGGAGACTGACGTAATTAACCGTTTATTAGGATTGTTATAAAAAAAAAAACTGAATTCAAAGTCCATTAATAAAGTCACCAAAAATCTGAAGAAAGGAGCCAGTAGAAATAATAATTTAAAAAAAAAACTAACAGGGAGCATTCAAGGGAGATAACATAGAGACTTAGACAATGACTGAGGGGAAAGCAAAGGCAGGACTATTTATACACATCAGGGTAATCAGAGAAAGTGGAAACAAAGGGGTAACAAGGCACAGCCGAATCAATTCCAGACAACAAGACAAGAGGACAAAAGTTAAGCTAGTAACAAGACTTAGGAGACAGATAACTGCCAAACTAAAACAGGAAGTGAGAAGCTATAACTAAACAGGGACACATAGACACAAGAAAGTAGGAGGAACAAATAAAACAAATAGACCATAATATACAGAAACTGTAACAAAGAACTAAAAGACAAAAAATAAGAAACTAAGGAAGTACGTGAAAATTCAAAACATAAAGAGAATGTGAAAGAGACAGATCATAACAAATGCAAAAATGCAGGAAAAAAATGTAAACAAACAAACAAACAAACAAAAACAAAAACAAATTTTTGTAGTAAGATAATCCCCAACATCTCTGAGACGTAATTGATCAGACATGATGTCACAGCACTGAATGGTGCACTCGGTCAATACCAACATAATGGTGATACTAATCAACAGGTATGAGAGCCTAAACCTGTTTATTTCCATTCACTGGCTAACAAAACACTGTGGGAAAAATTACAAAAAGAAAATGAGACTGCCCCTCATGCAACTGACTTCAAATATGGCGCCACACTTGTTTGTGTATGTAACAGGATACCTTCAAAGTTTGACTCTTTGTCAAAACAGATGAAAAAGAGACAAGCACATAGAGATTCTTTGATTTAGTCGATGCAAGTACACGGGACTTGTTTATTATAAATCTTGTAGAAATAATGTCAATTGAAATTGGGATCACTTTTATTTTTCCTTCAGTTTCTGTCACTTGTCTTTTCCTTCTGTGCTTCCTCTGGGAGTGGACCAGGTTTTCTTTTGCTGGGTAAAGTTTCCAAGTGTTGAAGTGTTGTGAACATTCCTAATTTCATATAGCAGGAAACAAATGCTCTCTCCTCTTCCTGTTTTGGCTGAGCAGTCGTGCTTGTGGCAGGTAGCAGACAGCAGTGCACAGTTAAAGCAAGGCTAGTAGGCAACCAGTCTAAACGCAGATGGTGTTTTTATCCAACTGCACAAATTCAGTTCAAGTCAAAAGATATCTATTGCCCATTTAACAAAGAAAATCAACGTCACCTAATACTCCCATAAACTCCAGTAAAATGTAAACATCTTAACATTAAATGCTCTTAAATGTTTCTTAATTCTTAAATAATGCCGGATGCCGTGCTGTTTTCCTGTGCATTCTGTGTTGCTGTCTGTGGATAGGGTGGACAAAGTTTGCCAGGCTCACACGAGCACTGGCCAACAATCGAAACTTGGTGCAGCAGTTAACACCACTCAATAAGTCGGAGGTCAGCCACAAGCCCTCCAGACTGGCTGAGGTGAGCAAGACCCAGAATTTTCTTTCTAGAATCTGTATCTTTTAAATATGGCTTAGAGGTTCTTGTATCATGACGGCAAATGTTTCCTCTCAATGAAAGGCTCTCCAGCTGGGATCAGACATTCTCCCTCAGTACAAGCAGGAGGCCCCTAAGACCCCTCCACACATCATCCTCCACTACTGCACTTTCAAGACCACTTGGGACTGGATCATCCTCATCCTCACCTTCTACACTGCCATCATGGTACCCTATAATGTTTCCTTCAGGACCAAGCAGAACAACTTGGCCTGGCTGGTTGTGGACAGTGTTGTCGATGTCATCTTTTTGGTTGACATCGTGCTCAACTTCCACACCACCTTTGTGGGTCCAGCTGGAGAGGTGATTTCAGATGCCAAGCTCATAAGAATGAATTACCTAAAGACGTGGTTTGTCATCGACCTGCTGTCCTGCCTGCCCTATGATATCATCAATGCCTTTGAAAACGGTGATGATGTGAGTAAACTTTAATAAAGATAATTCTTTTAATGCGGGATTAATTGCTCAGACAATGGTATGTCTTTCCACGTATACATTAAAACCTTTCTGCTTTACTGTTCTTTTTTTAATGTAGGATATCCTCACACATGCCTCTTCCACGGGTCATCTTCGTGAGTCACATTTCCACAGAAATAGCACACGGACTGAAGACTCCGTTCTCCCAGTAAGTAAATTTCTGTATTTCTTTAAATATGCTGTGATAAATATGGTTTGTACCATGCCTCTTGCTCTATGACAGTTTGGATAGGCTCCAGCCCCCCCGCCCCGCGACCTTGAATTGGATAAGCGGAAGAAATTGGATGGATGAATGGATGGAAATCAGGTCATATTATCGATCCCTTATGGTGACAAAACCACACTGAATAATCACATTGCAGAGTCTTTGAGCTCTTTGTTTTGAGTTTTTCACCCAGAACATTAGTATTGTCAACAATGATATCTACAAAATCCAGTGTTTACCGTGACCTAACGGCAAGAAGGTCCTGGGTTTGAATCCATGAGGAGGCTGGGGCTTCCTCCCACTATCCAAAGACATGAATGGGTTAGGTTTATTGATGATTCTAAAATGGTCTTAGGTGTAAAAGCGAGTGACCAACCACACACAACCAGTAAGGGAATACTAATTTTTCCCTTCACCAACAGTGATTCCCATATGATTTTTGACCAGTATCTAGTGTTACTGTGGCCTTCTTCACTTGATTCTACATCATCACCATGACTGTCACATGTTTAAAATCGTGGGCAAGTTAATGTCACGTGGTTATTGGTCACCTGACTGCAAAACCTCCATATGGCCCTTGTTTTTTTTGTACCTACCCCTTATGATCACATTAAAGTTTTTAAAAAATAAGGTGGAGTCAGCTAAACTGGTAAACTCAAGGCTTCAAAACATCAGTCCACTAACCGGTAGGTGATATCATGATGAGTTCATTCATTCATCTTATATATATGATCTCTATTTACATTAGGAGAGAGCCAAAATAAGACTAATTCTAATTTAAATAACTGTATGTAATTGTAACTGTATTCAACTGTATGTAAATAATTTATTTTACAATATCAGTGTTGCAATAATATGTAAAAGCAGCCAAAAACAATCATGACTCCCGAGAACAAAACCAAGCAGTAGCATGATTTTTCAATTTTAGCAATGAAAAATATTCACCCTTTAAGGAGATATGGTTGTTGTTTTTTCATATGTACAAATGTAACATCTCTTTGTACAACAAAATGTAACAACTCTAGTCGCACTCCGTTCTTTCAACTCAAAAATATTAAATTTCACTGGCATCCCACAGGGACCTGTCCTGGAGCCTCTTTTATTTATCATCTGTCTACTTCCTCTGGGCCATGTCTTCCATAGATTTAATATCAGTTTCCAATGTTACGCTGATGACATGCAGCTCTGCCTGTGCACCAAATGTTCCACCACTTTTCGTACCACTGCTCTCTGTGTTTGCCTCCAGGAAATCAAATCCTGGTACTCCTGTAAACTTTATCAAATCGAATAGTGATAAAACCAAGGTTCTCCTCACTGACACCAGTTCACCTTGTGTAAATGTAAATGTTTCCCTCCCTATTGACGACTCTTCTCAGGTCTTCTCTCTTCCTGGTGCTCGGATCATTACCAGAACTGCCTCCATTAGTCACAACATACAGGCCCATCAGCAGCTTCTTTGGCTAATATCATATCATAATGATATCAAGATTCTGCTCATCACCTTTGAGACCACAACATCGCTCTGCAGTACCACTCTTAACTTCTGCACATCAACACACCCATTTGCACTCTTCTTCCTTCCATCTCACTGTCCCTTCCCCTCAACTGAATACAATGTGAGCTTTCAGATGCTCTGCTCCTAAACTCTGGAGTTCCCTCTCAAAGCGCACCTCTTTAAGTTGCCATACTCTCTCGGATTGTCTTCCACCAGTCACATGAATCCTCTGTTCTTAATGATTTTACACATTCTAAACTTGTTTTATTGACTTGACAGATATTTTCTTCTCTTAAGGTGAAATCATTTTAATCATGAAAACCAGTGTAAATTTATAACATAAGATAATAATGCAGCTTTCATCTGATGTACAATGTACAATGTATTGTATGTTTTAATCTGGATATCTGGTTCACATTTTCACTTTCTTTCTCTGTAGGGTCTCAGCAGCCTCTTCAGTTCCCTTAAAGTCATCCGCCTGCTCCGTCTGGGCCGCGTAGCCCGAAAACTGGACCACTACCTGGAGTATGGAGCTGCGGTCCTGGTCCTGCTGGTGTGTGTCTTCGGCCTGGTGGCTCACTGGCTTGCCTGCATTTGGTACAGCATTGGTGACCACGAGGTCATTGATGAGACCACCAACACCATTAAGACAGACAGCTGGCTCTACCAGTTGGGACTGAGTATTGGAACTCCTTACCGCTACAACACTAGCGGTAATGGCCGGTGGGAAGGAGGTCCTACCAAAGACACGCTGTACATTTCTTCTCTCTACTTCACCATGACTAGCCTGACCACAATTGGATTTGGTAACATTGCTCCAACAACAGATGGCGAGAAGATTTTCTCCGTGGCTATGATGATGGTGGGCTGTGAGTACCCAGTCACCACACACTGTATTTCCAACATGCATCACATTTAACAGTTTCTCCAAAGGTTTCACAAAACCTTTGAAAATGGCACAGGAAACATTTAACTAGCAGCCACAATGTGATAGATTAATACAGCCATATAATGGAACGATCCATGAGTTTTAAACTGTACTTGGAGCTGGGAAAGGATGTTTTAACCATATTCAGTAGCATCATTTGTGGGTGTTTACCAGAACAACAGCTCTGTAACAACAAAAACAGCCCTGTCTCCCCATCACTCCACACTAAACAAAGCATACATACTTTGATGTCATTCGTGCATTCATCCATTCATAATATGGTAGTTGAACCTTGCAGGAGATGAAACAGTCTGGTTACACTTCCTTGCACGCTAGTCAAGATAACGTGCTCTCCAGTCCTGCTGGCTATTTACCAGCTGCCAGTAAAGCAACATATGGTACGCGTGTTCTAAAACATGAGGAGGATCTGTGCAGGATATTAAGTCCCAGCACGCTGTGATCAATACATGGCTGCTTTTACCCATAGTTAACATAGTGTATGGCATTACTGATGTATTTAGAGATGACTTTGCTTAGACACTAATATATTTATGTAACCACTATTGAAAAATGTCATGGCAGAGTTGACTTTGCTGTCTCTTTTTACATTTTCAACAAAGTGAAAGTGAAACATTGCAAATCAGTTGAATTTCTAGTTTTCACAAAATATTTTTGAACCATTTACCTTTATTTATTGCAACTTCCTCCTAACCTTTTAATGTGCATATCCTCAGTGGACATTATTATGGAATACTTTGCTAGGACTGAACTGGGCCCCTGTTTTCCTTCAGAACTGCTTTAATTTTTCAAGGAATAGATTCAACAAAGCACTGGAAACATTCCTCTGAGATTTTGGACCATACTGACGTGATAGCATCACACAGTTGCTGCAGATTTGACACCTGAACATCCCATTACACCATATACTGTAACAAAGGTGCTCTAGTGGATTGAGATATGGTGGCTATGAGTACAGTGAACTCATTGTCATGTTCAAGAAATCAGTTTGAGATGATTTGTGACAGGATGTGTTATCCTACTGGAAGCAGCCATCAGAAGACAGGTGCACTGTGTTCCTAAAGGGATGGACATGGTCAGCAACAATACTCATGTAGACTGAGCGGCTCAAAGTGTGCCCTGAAAATTTTCCTTTTCACCCAGAGAACTGTCGCTCATTGGATTTCTTCTCTTTTTCAGACCATTCTCTGTAAACTCTAGAGATGTTTGAAGGAGAAAATCCCACTATATCAGCAGTTTCTGGAAAACTCAGACCAGCTCGTCTGGCACCAATAACCACACCACATTCCCTTAAATCGCCTCTCTTCCCCATCATGATGCTCAGTTTGAACTTCAGCACATCAAATTGACCATGACTACATGCCTAAATGCACTGAGCTGGTGTCATGTGATTGGCTGGTGTGTGTATTAGCGTCACAGAAACATCAACTAGACATCCATTTAAAACATTAAAAACCATTTTCAGTAGAAAATCTCTTCCTAAAGGTCTGGAAGCATGCTCTAAATCAGGGATGTAAATAGGTTGTCTATCTGTACCTGCCACCCTAATTGACCAAACGGACAGTTAATTATTATTTAAAATCACATTTCGATAATGACAGAATTCAATATTCAGAAAGTGAAGTAAGTATTTATTCCTTATAGAGCTAAATGATCCACAGACAACATTTTCCTCTTTTCATTCTGGTCATGGTTTCACGTTTAGCTGCAGCCTCGGTGCTTGAACCACTCTGAGTTTCGGCTTTGTCAATAATCAAAAGTGACATGTTCAGCGCCCATCACAGCCTGCTCTGTGAATGTCTGTCTGAGGGCCGGTCGTCACATCAGAAAAGTATTGCATGTTAATTCAGTCAGTCGTTTTTTCAATGCAGGGAATAAATGTCATTGCATTCTTCTGTATTTCTCATGGTCAGTAGAAACTTCATGAAGAAAGTCAAAGTTAAAGACTTCATTTATTCCCAAATTACCCTTAAATTTTCAGCAAATACAGATATTTTTTCTTTACATTCCCTGTGTTGCGTGACTTTCAGTATTTAATGGGACACGACTGTCAAATTGATGAGGATGAAGCTTATAACATGAACTTAGAAATGATGCATTATGTTATATAAGTCTACGTATAAGTCACGCCATATTCCTTAGCTAACTTCAAAACTATCTAGAACTTAGTACTGTAACTACATTAGTGGTTTCTAAGTTATATCTTTGGTGTCTTAGTAATCTTTTGTGGTTCCAATTCACCAAAATAGAAAGGCCTATTTTTACTCCAGCCTGTTTGCTGCTTTCATCACACACTGCAGACAGAGTAATAGCTTCACCTTTGATCTCAGTGCCTGTACAGTACCTTGGTCATCACTCACCTTTGTGCACTAACCTTTGGCCCATCCCTCTAAAACAGCATGTATAGTGATGCAATAAAACCAGTGAGAACACAGAAAGTGACAGCCACGCTTCAAGCTTCGTACAGTCAAAAGTAAACACCCATTATTCTGATGGCGCCTGGATCACGATGATCATTCAGTCACACTGCAGTGTCGGCTTCAATTATGGCGCATAAATCTCCTGCTATAGATACGGTAATTATTTGAGTGGAAAAGGAATCGAAGAGAGGGCCAGTTTGCCTGCAGGCTCGGGTGTAGTAAGTGGACAATGAGCCATCACGTTAGATATGTATCCTAACCTCTGTGATCCTGCTGTGGTGACCGGAGATGAAGCTTTCCCGTTGAGTGGATAAAACCTCACAGTAAGAGATGCTGAGTGACTCTTTGAGGTCACTGCAGCACGGCACTCCTACCCAGGAACTGTGGATTAGAAATTATATCATAAAGAGTTAGCCCATCCCTCGTTGTGTATATCAGGCTATGCATGCATGTATTTAAGAAAACTGCACTGTCAGCAGTGCTGTTTTGTGTACATTTACTTTTCAGTAAATTACAAAACAAAACAAACAAAATTATTAAAAACAAATAAATAAAATTCACTAAAGAGTTTATCCAAAATGTAAAATGCAAAAAGTACTATATTATTGTAGAACCAAGATATAATGATTATATGCTTGTAGTGCTTATACAGCATCACGTCAGATGGACATCCACACTGTTTTTAAGGTTTTCGTTTTTCTATCACTGTAAAATCTTTGAAATCTTAAAATTACTTTCATTTGTGCACCAGCGATTATGTAATTACAGCATCATTGATCAAGTGTTAGTCATGTATAAATCAGGGGATTGTGATAAAGAGAGGCAAGCAAAGGTTTGAGCAATCATAATCAAATGGCATAATTTGGTGATTATCAAAAGAAAAAGAAAAAAGAAGAGTCTTTGATGGTGCTGTACTCTTACTCCAGCCTTCATACAACTGCAAATGAGCGCTAACAAGATTTCCCTCAGAGTGGCCTGGAGGAGCAACTGTTCTGCATGAACAGGGTCTACAGGTTAACTCCTCATCAGGTGGGAAAATGACCTTTGACCTTATGACAAGTCACAAAAGTCCCCGAAGGTCTAGAAAGGCAAGTAGATGAGCTGGTTTGTTCCTAGAATGTCATTTGGAGGGAAAAAGTCTTCACGTGGTTGTGTGGAAGCCGGTAGCGTGGAAAACACTTAAAGGACAGTTAAATATCAGCATGCTCCGGTTTTTTCCCGTCATAAACCAGTAACCTCACCTGGAATTTTGCTCTATAACAGCTGGGACTCTAACCCTTAATTGGACAAGCGGAAAAAATTAAGGGAATAAAGTTTTGGATTAGATCTCAATTAATTATTTAATCTTTAATCCAAATATAAATTTTTTTCATGTTAAATACTCCATTAATCACGCATATATTCCACTGAAACGTTTTGTCATAGGCAGTTTCCTCAACAATATTTAACTCTAAATTTGAGGTATGAAAGTTGGATACTGTGATCCCATAAATATGATTATTTGTTATCTAAAAGCATTTATCTCTTACAGGAGAGATTAGTTCTCTTGGCTAGCTTGAGAATGACTTGTCCCCCCAGATGAGCTGGAAGAGATGGTCATGTCTCGGATAAGCGTAAGAAGGCGGATGAATGAAAACGTTAGATTCGAATAAATAAGATGAACTCTTGCTCTTCTGTCTTTTCTTTTAGCGCTGCTATATGCCACAATCTTTGGAAACGTCACCACCATCTTCCAGCAGATGTACACCAACACAAATCGCTACCACGAGATGCTCAACAATGTGCGTGACTTCCTTAAACTTTACCAGGTTCCCAAAGGTCTGAGCGAGAGGGTCATGGACTTCATCGTCTCCACCTGGGCCATGTCGAAGGGCATTGACACAGACAAGGTACAAATCTGTGCAAAAGTTTCAGGGGGTGCTTTCAAAAACTGATGTGCCATTACTTGTCAGATTTATCTTTTGGATTTCATGTTTTCATTTATTGGCTTTCCCAACAACCCAATTAAAGTTTATGCCCTTGGTTAAATCTTGCCTGCCTCCCATATCTGCCTTTTAGGTCCTGAACTTCTACAGTCCATGCAGTCAGTAACAACATTACCATTGTTGTTCTCATGAAGTAAATCCGATCACATGGTCCAACATCTGGAGTTTAAAGATTATTTAAAGAAGCAGCTTTCATGTCTCTGCAGTTCTATTTTTAAAACGTTTAGTAATACATCTGCTAAATGAGCAGCGGAAATGTGCTACATATTTAATGTCCTCCAGTGATGATGCATTAAGTGTTTGCTGCACAAATCTCACCATGTCTTTCAGGTTCTCTCCATCTGTCCTAAAGACATGCGTGCAGACATCTGCGTCCACCTCAACAAACAGGTGTTCAATGACCATCCAGCTTTTCGCCTGGCAAGTGATGGCTGTTTGCGCTCTCTCGCCGTGGAGTTTCAGACTACACACTGCGCACCTGGAGACCTCATCTTCCACATCGGGGAGAGCGTTGATACGCTCTGTTTTGTAGTCTCGGGTTCACTCGAAGTCATCCAAGATGACGAGGTCATCGCAATACTAGGTAATCCAGGGCAATATTGTGAAATAGACCAAGCAAAGTTGTACCTGCTGCTCTCAGTTGAAGTTAGAGCAAAGTTTTCTGAAGTCCTTTTTATGCTTTACAACCTATATGTGTTCGACTTCATCCCATTTTATTTATATTTATCTGAGCCAACAGATGTTTATATGATATCTGGCCCTGTTCAGGTAAAGGTGACGTGTTTGGAGATGCATTCTGGAAAGAGACCACGCTGGCTCGAGCCTGTGCGAATGTGCGCGCTCTGACGTACTGCGACCTGCACGTCATCCGGAGAGAGGCTCTGATGCGGGTGCTGGAGTTTTACACCGCGTTCGCCAATTCTTTCTCCCGCAACCTCATCCTCACCTGTAATTTGCGAAAACGGGTAAAACTTTCACTGTCCTGTCTTTTAGTAAAGGATGTTAGTGTCATCTTAAAGCAAGGGATTACTGATTGCATTTTGTTGTCATAGGCAAAAGAGATAACAGGGTGCACAGTTCCCACCCAGCTGGACTTCAACATTGTACATTACACTACTAAAATTACCAAGGTGCAATGGACTGCAAGTGAATCAGTCTTTACAATCTACAACAAATGCAATACAACCAAACCTGCTTCTTTACAACATAAACTCTCCATCTACAAACTCCTACATCATCAAGAGCTGAGCAACCAAACCCAGTGCACAGGAACATCTATAACCACAACTTTTCACCAACTGACAGTATGAATAAAAAACACTTTTTCTTATTTTGTTTGTATTGCAAAGCATTTTGCAATGTCTTGCCATGCATATGCTAAACACACATATCTATATGTGTGTTTAGTACTTAAATGATCATTAAATTTAAAATAAAAGGAGAAATAAAGAACGAAAAGGTGTTTGTGCCAGCAGTAAATCATAGACAAAAATTAGAATCAAATCCCTTCTTTGCAGGTGAGACTTCATTCATACAACATGTGCTGTGGCCTTGAGCTAGGCAGCATGGAATACCTGAGTGCGATGCAAAGTTGTATACAGTTTTCCATAAAGTGTGTAATGGTAAATGGATTGTATATATATATATATATATATATATATATATATATATATATATATATATATACATAGCACATTGTCTTTGTATCGACCGCTCAGAAAGCCTTTTTATCAAATTACAAACTGAGAGTGAACAGCTCAAATGTGAAGAGGATAAATGTAAATAAATCAGCACATGCACACTGTCTCCATCCAGATTTCCCCAATCTGTGAAAAGGACAGTGACAAAAAATTAGTTCAAAGCTGAACAATTAGCCGGTCCAAACTAAGGCTCTAATATTTCATAGAGTTTCTCCTGGCTACGCATATTGATCCCACTACAGCACGGAGCTGCTTTGCTTTCCAGCCACAAGAGTAGGTTTCTTATACATTCTGCTGTAATACTATCTTTTAAGTTCTTAATGGATGTTCATATCGTTAGGGGTTAGTCATCCCAGGGCACGTAGTCTGTTGTGTTCTTTGTTCAGGACTGAGATGTATGAAATACTTTTGAGGATGTAGGTTTAAAAAATTTGAAGGAATTAAACAGACTCATAACAGCTCGAACTCTGGCTGTAACAAAGCAGATCGGCCTTTTAAGAATGTTTGAGCAATTGTTGGAAGTGCTGTGTAGTAAATATTAATTGGCACAGTTTCGTGGCAGGTATTTGGACTTTGCAAAAGTCTCAAGCCCTCTTCATTTCTTTATGTTTTGTTAGGAAAATGGGAAATAGGTGCAGTGGTTTATTGAAACCTGTGCAAACATACATGGACAGTATACAGTATATGAGGCAAAAACAGTGTGTACAATTCCTAATGAGCTTTAAAAACAGTATTTGGTATGACCACCTTTATTCTTCAACACGGCCTCTCTCAGACAAGCTTTCTTGTTATTTCTTAAGTAGTCTTCAGTCTCCAGGCTTCTTGAAGGAAATTCAAAGCTCTTCTTTGGATTTTGGCTGCCTTTTGTTCAGTTTTCTGTTAAAATGATCCCACACTGCTTCAATAATGTTGAAGTGTGGGCCTCTGGGGAGGCCAATCCATGCTGATAGTGTTTGATGGTGTGTTTTGTCTATCCAGGTATATTTTTACTGCATTGGCAGTGTGTTTGGAACCATTGCCACTGACTTTCAGCACAGTCCTTGTGTAATTTGGCATACCTCAGCCTCAGTTTTACTTCCTTGAGAATGGCTCCTTGACAAACACACTTCCATTGAGGCCACTTCTGAGGAGGCTTCAGTCAACATTGAAGGGCCAGATGCATCTTTCAGGTCCTGTGTCAGGTCTTAACATGAATGATTCATAGGACATGTTGAAGTGGCTTAACATCCTGTGTACAAGTACTGGACTGAAAATTAGGGGTGCAACGATATTCGTATCGATATTGAACCGTTCGATACAGTGCTTTCGGTTCGGTACGCATATGTATCGAACAATACAACATTTGTAATTTATTTTATCAACTTTCCTTCTGACGATGCTGTCTGTGTGGAGCGCTCAGTGAATCTGCGTTCGACTACTCCGCCTAGGCTGCACTGTCGAGCGCAGATCCACTGAGCGCTCAACACAGACAGCATAGACAGAAGGAAGAGCGCAGAGCACCTCCCCCACCCTCATTCAGATCTGGCGTTTGGAATTATTTTGGTTTTCATGTGAGGTATGACCCTGAAGGTAAGCGAGTCATGGACTAAAGTAACACAGTATGTTGGATGTGCCATGCAATGCTCAATTACATGGGTGGGAACTAGTGTGTTAGCGCAGTTAGCTCGTTAACGTGTTGGCCGTCTAGCCCCACGCACGGGGCGATCGGCGGTAGCTCGTTAACGGAGATTTGCCGTGTTGTGGCGTTAAGGTCATTTCAACGAGATTAACCTGAAAGCACTAGTGGGAACACAACGAATATGACTGCACATTTACGCCGACATCATCCTAGTGCAAAGACAAAAACAACAAGCATGCTACTAACTTTAGCCGAGTCATTTAGACAGCTGTTAGCACGTGATTCTCCTTATGCTGCTGAGAATATAGCCCAGAAGAAGCGGATAGTATAGCTTTTATTTTGGAAAGAGACATTTCTCTGTAATAAACTCTCTTTTCCAAAGATGAGTGATTCCTCAATCAGATACAGGGCTTGCAATATCGCTAGCCCGATGTCCTGGGGCTAGCGATTTTTTTCAGTCGGGCTACCAAAATCTATCTCTGCCCTGCCCGTCAGGCTATTGTAGGGAAAATATATGTCAATGCTTTTGCATTCTTTCAGAAATGTAGCTGGGTAATTATGTCATTGGCATCGGTGAGCCACTGTCAATATGTGACATATTGAAATCGCGTTTGAATTTGCGCTTGTTTTTTTGCTTTCACTTTGCAATCGTGCGAACTGTGTATAGAGAGCGACAGCACTGATCTGTGAGTGATGATAATTTGCGCACCAATTCCTCTGACATCGTCTTATTAATTGTTAGCTTACTATGCAAACATGACAAGTGAAATCTCCTGCAGCTTAAACATGTGAGAGGTTGATCGTGCAGAGAATCGCTGAGCTTATGTGAGTGTGTGTGTAAAAGCAGCAGGATATATATTTGACTACGATGACCTGGATGACTGAGAACCTTCACAGACAGATATATATTTTAGTTCTGCTGAGCCAAATAAGACAGGTCAGGGTGAAGAAGTGACAGCCAAAGAAAAGCTTACCACAAAACGGAGAAGTTATGACAAATCAGACTATAAGGCAAAAAGAAAGTGCAGCTTTATGGTTTCATGGACAAAAGAATTTCTGTGGCTGCAATATGACGAGCTAAATAACCAGGGGTGCACATAAGTGGTCCGCAGGTGCGCATTCGCTGTCAAAATAAAAAACACGCACAAGGGTTAGGGTTAAATTTAAAAACTGTACTTTTGAGTTAAAATATATATTTATAAGTTTAATAAATGACAAATTAAAAAGGCATGAACATTTTTTTGTATCGAAAAAATATCGAACCGTGACACCAAAGTATCGAACCGAACCAAACCGTGAATTTTGTGTATCGTTGCACCCCTACTGAAAATGAGTAAACAAGCAGCCAAGCCTGGAGAGACACTGCTCAAGAGCACTTTGAAAAATAATAATAGGGAAGTCTGACTTCTTTAAAGCAAAATATAAAGAAATAAACAGTGACTTAAGAGTTCTTTGCATGTTTAATAACATAACAGGTCCTAGACATTTTGTAGATTACTTATGGGCAGCCGAGCCCATTAGTAGCTGTCTTCTACATTGGTTTTCTAATCTATTTCTAATCATCTAAACTAGTCAGTTTCAGATTAATCCAAAAATGATATTAAAGAAGTTGATGCTAACTATTACACTATTAATATATCAGTTGAAATAGTGGGAGCTTTGTACACAGTGGGCTTTAACCTGGGATTCATGGGGGTAAGTGTTTCACAGATTAACTTCTCAGGTACACCAGCACTGAAAGTTTCTACCAGAGTGGTATCGGAAGGTAGTGAGACGCTTGGAGTTTATTGACATTTCTTTTCTTTGTCTTCAGAAGGAATCAGGAAAGACTCAGAGCCTAAATTGTCCTCCATTATTGACTTGTTGCTCCATTAACGGTTTCCCTTGTGCATTACTGCTTTCAGCTCATAAATATTTCAGCATTCACAACAGCTGCAGGCAGCTGTCCTTGCTTTGAAGCTGCATTATACGGACATTGTACAACTTGCTTCGTCCAGGTCGAGCACTAGAGCATGCACACTGTAAGTTACAATTTACAGTGTGTCCTGTATCAGTGTCCTCATGCACGCACTCCCCCTCTTGCAGGTCATCTTCAGGAAGATTGCCGATGTGAGGAGGGAGCAGGCGCATCAGAGTGACGTGACTCTGTCGATTCCCGAAGACCACCCGGTTCGCAAGCTGTTCCAGAAGTTCAGACAGCACAGAGACGCTCAAACGGGAGAGTCCAACACTTACTTAGATCACAACTGCGTGCAGGTGGAGATGCAGCAGCACCCCCAGCACCACACTGACTCAAACTCTTACACTCAGCCCAGTCACTCAGCATCTCCTCAGCAGCGGCAGGAGAACACCTCAGCAGGAGGGGGGAACAGTTGCAACATGCCTGAAAAGTCAGAGCAAAGGCGCACAATGGAGGCGGTGGAGTCTGCATCAAAGCCTTGTCCAGAGAGCCGGTTTGGCCAGAGCAGTGGTGCAGGTGGAGAGGGTAACGCAGGGAGCGGCAGAGGTGTGAGAGGCTGGGCAAAGTTTAGAAACGCCACATCTGCTGAGCCAGCACGTCCTCCTGTCGAGCAGGAGAAGCAGACTCAGAAAGCAGACGAGTGGCCGAAAGGATCGCAGTCCTCAGAACAGATCGCAGCCCCCAAAACGAACCACGAATCAGGGGGAGGCGGAGAGAGGGGAAGCACAGAGGGCAGCAACAGCGCAGGTGAGGAAACAAGCGCCCTGCACAAAACCGACTCCTGCGACAGTGGTATCACAAAGAGCGATCCACGCATCGACCGAGCAGGAGATTCAAGAAGCTCCTTCGAGCGAAGCCCGATGGAAAGGAGCCCCATGGAGAGAAATCCATTCGAACACAGCCTCGGGGTTTACGCCGAGGTCTCCCTCAGACACTCATTCGTGCAGCCGCTGTCTGAGCAAGCGCTGCTTCAAGCGACGCTCCACGCGGCCAAGCTGGAGCTGAAAGCAGACATTCAGATACTGAGCGGGAGACTGTCGCTGCTCGAGGCTCAGGTGAGCGAGATCCTCAGGCTGCTGTCGGTAAAAAGACTCTCTCTGCCGCCAGCGTCCTCTCCAAAAGCAAGACGGAAAAGTCAAGACTCGGTCACCGCCTCCAGGCCGGGTTCACCCAAAACAGAGGACGAGGATCTTTAAATTTTCTCACTTAATAAAAAAAATAAAAGGATTAGATAAGCATCGTGCATGTCCTGCTGGACTACAAGTTTTAATACTTGATTGCATGCAGAAATGTTACCTTAGCACCACAAGGATCCAGGGATTTATCTTATACTGTAGCTTTTAACTTATGAGACACTTGTGTGTGAGAGGAAGCAGGGACAAATAATTAACAACAAGCACAAAAAGGAAATGATGCTTGATGAGGTGCTTGGCAAAACATGCAAGTTTGATGAAAATAAGATGGAGTAGTTCTTTACGTTTCTGGAAGTCAGTTTACAGTTTTGAGGTTTTTTATTTTGTTTGTTTTCTTGGTAGAAAACCTTGAAGTTCACATTTCTATTTTGTGGACAAGCTGAAGCTCAGTGAGCATTTCATCATGCACAGTGTATTATAAATACACAGCTTTATCTTATTTAGGAGGGAAATCCAGAGTTTTTGTTGCTCATCCTCAGTGGAGCGACTACCTTCCGAGTTAATTATCAGGTAATTAAATGTGCCTTACAATAGCAAAGCCTCACTGCGAGCTGTTTTGATGAAATCTAATGTTATATATACATATAAATCTATATGCATTGTCTTATTTAAAAACTCATTTCCTGTGCATGTAAAAATAAAGGACAGCAATGCAATAATGCCACTTTTACATTTTTGTTAAAGGTTTCTTTTCCTTCAGGATGTGAACATGTCACCAGGTTTTTGCAGCAGACTCATTGTGCATTTTTCTTCACGTAGCTTTGCATCTTGCTCAGGTATCTTTGTTCTCAGACTGAATTTGAACGATTTCTATTTATTAGCCATTTTGTAGGATAAATGGTACTGCATATCCTGTTTTAATCATTTAAATGATGGTTCACTATGCATATCTAAAGGGAAGGTGCACTAAACTCAGTTTGTTCATATTTTTTGGTGGTTTATGAAACCACTGGGGAAATTCTGTGTGAACTGTAAGGGTCCAAGCATGTGACTGTTAAGTATGTCTGTTCTATGTTACGTTCAGAGACGACCTTGCATGCATCCGAGGGAGCCTGTCAACTGTGAAATGAGTAATGAAAAGTAATGCCTGCTCACCATCTGTTGTTTAGTTTCTTCTCTTATGTAACACAAAAGTCTGCCTTTAAACTGGAAAGTGCAACACGCAAGCGGGTTTCATGTCACAATGTTTTGTTTAATCCAGGTGAGTCACAGGAGGATACCGATTACAGTGGATTTACACTTGACTTTCTTCAAATATGATTTTTATTTAGCAGTTGACAAACAAAGGGACTTCTCCTGGATACGATCTTTAATCAGAAACACTGAATCGGTTTCAGCCTATTTTTGAAGGGTTATATAACATATAGAGAAACATATGTCTGCATCTCTGTGTGAATATAAAACTGTGTACAGTACTAGCAGGCTGTTTCGTGCAGCCCTCCAGAACAGCGGGTGGCACTAATGTTTCATTTTAGTGTCTTTGTGTAACTGAAACACAGAGAGAAAAGAAAAGAAAAAAAAAGTAGGAGGGCTGCACAAGTTTGAGATCTGAGCACAGAGAAAAGTTACAGCAGGTAAGTAAACTTACCAGCGCTTTAGTTCTTTTCCTCTTTGCAGTTGTGTAAGTCAACGCTGGGGTTTTGCTGCCTTTTACTGGAGAGTTGCGCTGCATGCACTCCGTTATACCTACTGCAGGCATCCAAACGTTTAACTGGGAAAAGTTTGTATAATAATAACACGGCACAGCATGTCTTGAGAAAGATAATAATAAAGTTCCCACTATAAACCCCTGTTTGCTTTCAAAAACGAATATAAGCAAAACTGTTGCTCATAAATCATTTTTACGATGACCTCAGATCAGCCTGCAAAACATTCGCCTTGGTGCCTGTTTTGTCAAATTTAATGCGAATCCATGTTCAATGTTTACTGCATCTACCCTCACATTTCTTAATGTTAACGAATGTTTTGATCTAAAGTATGAATAAACACATAATTTACAGGAGTTAGATGCTCAACAGCTTCCACACTGATCATAGAAGATACAGCAAAGTCTTGAACCCCTCCTCATTCTTATGCTTCCAAAGACTTATTCTTGTACTTTTTAGAAGTTGAGCAATAGTTCTTTCGGGTCTTTCAGAGCTTTTCTTTTGGACATTGGCTGCTTTTTTTGTACTCGTTTTTATGAGGAATGTTTTTGTTTGTCAAGCCACTTAACGTGAATCACTCAAGCATAAAAAGGACACTACTACTATAACTGTACTAGTACTTACTGGTTACTACTGGTTCATCTTTTGATGAACCAGTAGTAACAAAGAGCCGACTTTAAATAGTATCTTTATCCACTTTGTTACTGACAGACTGTCACAAAAAACCCCACAATTTGTCCCCGTTTGTTTAGCTGAATCTACAAAAATGCCAAAGATAACACAGTTTAATAGCTGTAAAATAGAATAGTATTTTTACAGAGCTACTAGCCAAAAACTTGGCATAGCTCACCATGGTGTGCGGTATTTTCTTTTTTTTTTTTTTTAAATTGTAAAAACTGGACAAGTGGACAGACTTTTAGGTCTGTCACATCATCTATTTACAGCAGAGGAATGATATCTGGAAGTCATGTCTTAAGTAATATGGAAAAAATCCAACATGACCTGACACATTACCTGAGTGCTGGATCTGGCCTTTTAGCTGATCCATTTACTGTACTGAACCCTCATCAGACATAGTTTACAGTATGTCTGTGAGCACCCGTTTGTACACCTGTGAGCGTGAGCGTGCTTGTATTTAAAAGGTTCCTTCATGTAATGATCTGCTAGAGGGTGTGGGGAGCCACAGCCCCATCCTCCAGGGCATGAAGCAGGTATGGAGGAGATCAAGGCTCCAGACATCCAGAGACCCCCAGAGCACAAGAGACCAAGGAAGACCAACGGAGGGGCAACCGCGCCACTCTCCCGGAAGGAGCTGAGGAGAGCCCCAGATGAGGGGTCACTCAGCAGCCGCGGAGCAGAAGCCAGGGGGGGTTGCAGTGACGCGCCCGTGAGCTCCGCTGGCGGCCAGCTGTGCCAGGGTGACTGAGCTCCAGGCCGAGAGGCTGAGGGCACCCCATCCCCGAAGGGGCCCGAGCGAGCCCCAGGCTCCAGGCCCCGACAAGCAGCCACCAGGAGTGAGCCGGTGCGTACTGGGACGCTCATCCCCGGACACAAAGAACGAAAGAAGAGCTTTGAATGTCCTTCAAAAAGCCTGGAGAACTATTCCTGAAGTCTACCTAAAGAAATGACAAGAAAGGTTGTTTAAGAGAATTCAGGATGTGCTGAAGAATAAAGACGGTCATACCAAATATTAACTTTCAAGCTCATTTTCAAGCTGGTATCAACTGAAAAAGGTCCTACTTTTTTAGCTGATCTTGTGGCCTCAATGTTACAGATGAATTATCACTCAGCAAATTTGGCTTCAAGCAGAATTTAGCATTCATAAACTAAACACGCGACACAGACACCGAGCTATAAATCGTTTTAAATGTATTTGTTACCGATGCTCCATATGTATGTTTTGATTTGAGGGATAATTTTCCAAACAAAGCTTGCTGGCAGACTCAAAAGTTTTCCCATGCAAGTGTTTACATTTAAAAAAAGGTGTATTAAAATATAAATGAGTTTATAACCCAAGGGATTGTTTTGATTTCTGAGATCAGCGCTGAGATGGAAATGCAGCTTCCACCTCACGAGGGAGGCGAGCTGTCTGTGGTCGACATGCACACGGGTGGAGAGCCTTTGCGGATCATCCTCAGTGGCTACCCAGAGGTCAAAGGCGACAGCGTGCTTTCCAAACGTCGCTACGTCCGGGAACATCTGGACCACCTCAGGAGGGTGCTGATGTATGAACCGCGAGGACACTACGACATGTACGGGGCCCTGATCGTGGACAGCGAGTTACCCGAGGCCGACCTGGCGGTGCTGTTCATGCACAACGAGGGCTACAGCACCATGTGCGGCCACGCCGTCATCGCACTGGGACGCTTCGCTGTGGACTACAAACTAGTGAAAGAGCCGAAGTCGCCAGAGACACAAGTGAACATCCACTGTCCCTGTGGCCTGGTGAAGGCCTTTGTTGAGTACTCTGAGGGGAAAACAGGAGGAGTGAGGTTTCTCAGCGTGCCAGCGTTTGCATTTGCTACAGGTAGCACAAACGACTGTAATAGTTCTCAGGTATTTGAATGTTCTCCAGGACTAATTCAATATTTTTTACCAGATGTGACAGTGTTGGTGGAGGGGTTTGGTGAAGTAACGGTTGACATCAGCTACGGAGGAGCCTTTTATGCCTTTGTGAATGCCCAGAGGTTTGGTCTGGATGTGTCCAAGTCCAGGACTCGCGATCTTGTCGACGCAGCCACAGCTGTGACCAGAGCTGTCAAATCTCAGGTGATCAGCTGACAGGAAATTAAAAAAAAAGAGCATTATTACACAGACAGTGAGAATATCACTTGCTAAATTTCTAGTAATCTAAAAGTCTAAATAATCCATACTTTAATTTAAAAAGGGGAAAAAGTAGGCCTGATCTTATATAGAGCTGCTTTGAATTGGCAGCTTCTTTTTTTATTCATTACATCTGCTTTTAGGGTGTTGTCAAATTATGGCTCAAATGTATGCACAGGATATTTTTAGAGGGCACAAGAAACATCTGGTAGTACTTATATGGGATGCAGTGCATGCCTGTAGAGCTTATAGCAAAAAATCTGAGCATTACATGACCTCTCAGCTTGATGTCACCCAAAAGTATCTGGACACGATGCTCCCAACCATATTCCACAGTGTGAACTGATTTCTTTTTCTACCTTATTCTTATTATCCTTTAGGTGAAGTTGCATCATCCAGCCAGCGATGATCTGGCCTTCCTGTATGGCACCATACTAACAGACGGGAAAGACGATTACTCCCCTGAACCCACCGCCAATATCTGTGTGTTTGCTGAAGCTCAGGTATGTTAGTTCCTGCTGGTGGAAGGATAAACCGTTGTCATGAAGCCTGAGTGTGGGTGTGGGTAACGCTATAGTGAGAGGCGTCTACTACGTTTTATTGATTACAATAAAAAAATAAAAATAAAAAATAAACAAGAAAGACTTCAAACTACTGATTGAAATCCTAAGCTTTTTAGAAATATGTTTAAAGAGATCATAAGAGAGACAAAAGCAGCAGAGTTTGATGGAAAATGAGGAATGTCCCCCTGCTGGTCATTAAAAATAATGCCGATAAGGCACTTCTTAGCACCTTTTTTTGTTTAGGCCCTGAATCCACATCCAACTTTAAATACAGTCTTTAGTCCTGAAGTAGCTCTAAGTGTACACTTAAGCACATTTGTCTTAGAAGGGCTGCAGATTCCAGGAAGTGCTACAGCTGGTCAATTTAACAAGTCACATTACAATTTGGAACAGCTGTATTAGCTGAAGCTACACCCATTAATGCCAAGGAAGAGCAGCTGTGACTGTGCTCACAGCCAGCAGTTTGACAGTGCCGGAGATCGGCCTTTTACAATGAGTAATGAGCATTATGTAAAGTGGTCACATCGTCTTTTATTTGTGCAGTCTGCAGAGTTTATCAGAAATGAAATGGACAAACACAGCAACTGTTCAGATGAAATATGAAAGAAAAACAAGACATATTGCAAGAAAACACGTTTAGGGACATTTATTATTTGTTGTCACTTCTTAAGTCTTTGTCCTTACTTCCATTATTTGAATCCTCTTTAAGTGCTCAAGTGTTGGAATCATACAAAAGACAATAAAAGGTCTGCCTTTTGTTCATTGGTGTCACCTTAACTTCATGTAATAGGAGGTTTAAATTGTGCTTCTCAGGTAGACCGAAGCCCGACTGGTTCTGGTGTCACGGCTCGAGTAGCTCTTCAGTATCACAAAGGTCTCATCCAGCTGAACCAGACCAGGACGTTCCAGAGTGGAGCCACTGGGTCCCAGTTCGCAGGAAAGGCTGTTGAGGTATCACGATTTCTGTTCTCTTGTGGAATGAGGGTGATCGCCTCTTGTTCAAAGAGTGGGAAAAGAAAGAAGTGCATTTTGTAAAAAGACCAAAAGAATAAGTAAATATTTAGACGTTATGGCGCAGTGGATTTACGATGTATTGAAATGTACAGGATTAATCCAAGTTAAAAAGAAGACATGTTTTGTGTGTTTTGTTTCTAAACAGTAATACAGTTAATAATACTTAATCCTAAGTGTAGGATTTTGGTGCAATTTAATATAACATCGCTTTGTTTGGCTCCTCAGGTTGACAGTTTCTAAAATACTGATTTGAAATCCTGTATTTAAATGTCTTAGAGTGAAGTCACCATGAAGCAGATGCTCCGGGTTTCTCTTACATCAAAACACAGCGCGCTGATGTGTGGACTGACAGCAAACAAATCACTACTTGCTGTCAGAATTACTCATTGCATATATCATCTGCAGAGGAATAGTTTATTCTAGTTTCAGTCAGGTTTCAGACCTCATCACAACACAGAGCCAGCTTTAGTGAAGGTTACAAATGATCTTATGGCTTCTGACAATGGACCACAAGATTTTATTACAGTAATTAGAGGATGCTGCAGGTATTAAAGGTACTGCACTGCAGCGGTTTGAATCATATCTCCAGTTTGTTTTGAGACTACAGTTTCTTCATGTAAATGGAGATTAATCTTCACACAAGTGTTAAATTAATTCAAGGCATAGCATGCTTTTCACTGCTATGCAGATGATACCCAACTTTATCTGTTCATGAAGCCAGAGAACATACCAATTAATAAAACTGCAGGACCTGGATGACCTCTAATTTCCTACTTCTACAAGATGGTTATTATCAGTGTTATGGATAGGCGTAGCTTTGGGTCACGTGGTGTCTGTAATAGTGATTGCTATATCACCTGTTCACGGCCCGAGGGAAATTTTGTGAATGAGTGGGTGATGGGGGAAGTCGACTTTTGCTGACCGCTCAAGCTTAGAATGTTTTTGTTCACTGTTTTCTACGGATTTTAAGGATTTAACAACAAATAAAGGAGTTTTAACTTGGAACTTTGACTAACGTTTTAAACAGCGGGCGCGTCAACATTATTCCCCTATTCAGCTGCTCGGCGACTCAAAGGCTTGACAGTCGCCAATATTTGTCAGCAAAAAGTGCGACGGCAATGGACCGTCCCGCAATCAGCGCTGAATAAACGCCGATGCGAGCCCACACACCGCCGCCACTACACCCGTAAAAGCGGCTAGACCGACAGATAAGGAGAAGACGACGGTGGTATGTAAACTGTGTTTTTGTGCTGCGTATTGTTTGTTTGAACGCAGTTTGGATTCTGACCATACGAAGATGTTTTTGTGACACGCCCACCGCTACGTTTGCTGTTGGATTTGGTGTGTGTGAGTTGTGGCTCTGCAGGCGTTCAACTGAGTTTGAAGGAATTGCTGTTGCCTTTGTTTTGGATTTTGGCATGCTGCTTATGTTGAATGCTTAAAATGAGTGGATCGCAGGCTGCATCTGTTGTTGGAAAAACTGAAAAGGATAAAAGAATAACTTCCCTCACTGAGAAAGCTCTTGCAAACAAAATTGAAACCATCCAAACAGATCGGAAAAGGCATGTAAACAAAATGAAAAGTGTTATTATGTCTCTTAAAGAGCTAATGAAAGATGATAAAAATCATTCACAAGTCAAAAAACAGTTTGATGAGTTAACACACCTGTTTAAGGATGCCAGTGCATTCCATGAATCTTTACTTTCTCTAATCTCATTTGATGAGAAAGCTAAACAAAATACATGGTTCTCAAGCATCTCTAAATACAATAAAGGGTTTATGGAGGATGTTAAGATATGGCTTTCTGAAACTGATAAACATTCAGGGAGGCCATTATCTGACAAAGCACAGTCACAGGAAACTTCCCTGGGAGGAGAAGTGGAGGTGCGAGAACACACTGGAAAAGAACCTCAATCATCTCTTAATCCTCAGAACGATGTTAATGATGACGTGTTGCCATCCGACAGTGTGTCAAATCAAGGCAGTAGGTCAAGCTCAAGAGTATCATCTACTTCATCTGCATGTATCAGGGCAGAAGCTGAAATGGCCGCCTTGCTCGCACGTCAACATATGCTGAAAGAAAAACACTCTCTTGAAGAACAAGAGGAACAATTGAGGAGAAAGAAAGAACAACTTCAGCTTGAAGCGGATATAGCTGCAACTGTTGCAAAGGTGAACGTGCTGAGAACTGGATCCACTATGCGGAGCATCGCTTCACGGAAATCTAATGGAATGGAATCATATTTTAAACCAAAGGGAAACAGCCTTGAAATTCTTAATGCGGATGCAGAGACTTTTGTTCCTCAGACGCTTGCAAAAGGAAATGCAATCACTGGGAATGCAGAGCTTCAAGTAAAAACAGTGCAACAGAATATGAAAAGGGAAAGGCCTGCACCAGCTCTCATGGGGCCTTCTGACGCTTTTGGATCAATTCCACCTTTGCCTAAGCCACAAGCTGCTCTTCCAGTAGCCAATGAAAATCTGTTGTCCATTATGGAAAAACAAAATGAATTAACTTGTATGTTGGTCCATCAGCAAAGTCTTTCTTCACTGCCCAAAAGGGAGATTCAAACCTTTGATGGCGACCCTTTACATTTTCAGGCCTTTATGCGCTCGTTTGAACAGGTCATAGAAGCAAAGACTGGCGATGCTGGCGACTGCCTGCATTATCTTGCACAGTACACCAAGGGGCAGCCCAATGAACTTGTTAAAAGCTGTCAACATATGTCTGGAAGTGCTGGATATGTAAAGGCAAAGACTCTGCTGTATGAGCACTTTGGGAATGGACATGTGATTGCATCTGCTTATTTAAACAAAGTTCACTCATGGCCACTGATTAGATCAGAAGATGGAAAAGCTCTTCAGGCATATTGTTTGTTCTTACGTGGATGCTGCAATGCAATGGAAGAGATTGATGATCTCTCTGAATTAAATACACCTGCCAATATGCTTGCTGTGATTAGAAGACTGCCATATAAGTTAAAAGACAAATGGCGAACAGTAGCATATGACATTCAGGAGAGGCAACATCGCAGAGCCGCATTCATTGACATTGTTTCCTTCCTTGAGCGTCAAGTTAAAATTGTAACAGATCCCATCTTTGGAAATCTATGTGACGTTCCAGCAACACATCTAGCAGCCAAGGGCAGCAATGGAGGGAAATGTTCTCCACATCTAAAAGCTAACGGAAGTAGCTTCGCCACAACAGTCTCTGATGTTGAGAGACAGAATCAGACAGAGGCTCAAGATCGTCACAGCACTGTGAAGGCTTGTTTTTTCTGCAAAGGCGGACATACACTGGAGTCATGTGCTCTGCTTGATAAGAAACCTCAGGATGAGAAGATTTCTTTTCTTAAAAGGAACCGCATTTGTTTTGGCTGTTTGTGTACTGGGCACATAAGCAAAGAATGCAGAAAACGCCTTTCATGTAAAATCTGTGGTCTCCGACATGCAAGTATACTCCATATCCACCACAAAGAGAAGAATGAAATCAAACCTAATAATGAGGCAGATAACATTCCTGTTACGATCCAGACTAGTGGTCTTACTGGGGCCGGTGAACAGGACTGTAAGCTTGCCATTGTGCCAGTTAAAGTAAAATCAAAGAGAGATCAAAGAATAGTGGAAACGTATGCCTTTCTGGACCATGGGAGTTCAGCATCCTTTTGTACAGTGGGTCTTATGGACAAGCTGAATATTGCTGGGAGGAGGACAAAGATTCTCCTGCGCACCATGGGACAGGAGAAAGTGGTGGACAGTTTCATTGTACCTGAACTTGAAGTTGCTGGATTGGACAGTGACATGTACTGTGATATGCCTAACCTCTTCACTCAGCATAAAATGCCTGTAGATATTGGTAACATCCCAAATCAACAGGACCTGGTTGACTGGCCACATTTGAAGCATGTTCATTTGCCAGAAATTAAGGCCAATGTTGAGCTTTTGATTGGCATGAATATGCCCAGAGCTCTAGAACCTTTGGAGGTCATCCGGAGTGTAGGTGATGGACCCTTTGCCATTAGGACTGTGCTCGGCTGGACTGTGAATGGGCCACTTAATCGAGAATGCTGTGGAAGGCCAGGATGTTTGGCAACAGTTACCGCCAACAGAGTTTCTGCTGTCACACTGGACAAGCTATGGAAACAGCAGTTCAAGACGGATTTTCCTGAGAGCAGCAATGATGAACAGATGGGGCTGTCAAAGGAAGACTTGAAGTTCCTGGAATTGGCCAGCAAGACGGTGACTTTGGGGGGATTGGCACTACAGCATTGCCCTGCCACTAAAAGACCGAGACATAAGAATGCCTGACAACTGTGCAATTGAGCAACGAGCCTTAGGTTTGAAGAAAAGGTTCATCAGAGATAAAGACTTTCACAAAGACTACACTGCCTTCATGACAGATCTTATATCTAGAGGATATGCAAAGAGAGTCCCAGTCACAGAATTAGAGCGCCAGAAATGGGGAAGGATTAAACGTAACTTTGTTCCTGGAGATGTGGTCCTTATAGTGGATGATTCTGCACCTCGTGGTTCTTGGCTCATTGGGAGAGTCACCGGAGCTGCACCAGATGAAAGGGGGCTTGTGCGTCAGGTCTGGATTAAGACCCCAACCAGCCATGTGTGCAGACCCATCACAAAGATATGCCTTCTTCAGGAGGCCTCTGACCCATGACTATGACATTTTTGACACAGTGTGACATAACTAACTTTGAATTGACTTTAATGTTATGAGATGTACATAAGACTGACTATATTTAGGCTAAGTGCTGGTAACCTCTGGCCTATGACTGACTGACCATGTGCAGACAGAAGAAAAGAAGAGAAGACATGAGAAAATAACTTTGGTGGACTTTTGAGTATGTTATGTTGTCTCACTGGGTGTCTGTGATATGATGAAGTGTGTGTTGTGAGTATGGTGTTGGATGTGTAATTATTACTGTAAAAATGTAATAATTAGGGGCCGGAATGTTATGGATAGGCGTAGCTTTGGGTCACGTGGTGTCTGTAATAGTGATTGCTATATCACCTGTTCACGGCCCGAGGGAAATTTTGTGAATGAGTGGGTGATGGGGGAAGTCGACTTTTGCTGACCGCTCAAGCTTAGAATGTTTTTGTTCACTGTTTTCTACGGATTTTAAGGATTTAACAACAAATAAAGGAGTTTTAACTTGGAACTTTGACTTACGTTTTAAACAGCGGGCGCGTCAACATTATTCCCCTATTCAGCTGCTCGGCGACTCAAAGGCTTGACAGTCGCCAATAATCAGGATGTCCTGAAAAGCCTTCAGTTGATCTAAAGTGCTGCAGCGAGAGTAACTACAGAGAAAGCACATTTCTCCCAGACTGTTTTCTCTACATTGGCTCCCTGTTAATTTAAAATCCTTCGCCTCACATACAAGATGTTATACTATTGTGGGGTCTTTAGCTTACAATATAAAGTGCCTTGAGGTGACTGTTGTTGTGATTTGGTGCTATATAAATAAATATGAATTGAATTATTCTTTTGAATCAGCTCATCATAGAATGATCTGAAGCATTTATTGTGTTTCTGTCTTAATGCTCAGGAGACCAAGTGTGGAGACTTCAAGGCTGTAGTGGTGGAAGTTGCTGGCAGAGCTTTTTACACTGGAGTTTCACGCTTTGTGCAGGAGGCAGATGACAAGCTGACACATGGTTTCCTGCTGAAGTAAGCAAGACGTATAGGTTTTCTATACAAAAGCAAATTAAAACAGAGGTTATATGGTGGTTTTTAATAAGACAAAAACACATTTTATGAATAGAAAATGTTTAGGTGGCCAAGACTTGGATCTGTAATGAAGAAAATAAGACCTTATTTTCTTCTGGCCTGGTTTACCTGAGTAGTAAATGAAGAAATAGTTTTCCTTACCTGTTTTAAGAAAAACAAAAACTATTATACATCTTGTGACTCTTTAAATTGTCCTAAATTATATTTAATAGATTAGCAAAGTACATAACTAACTCTTAGAGACTGCGAGGAGCTCAGTCACTGGTACTCTTCATCTGGCTTGGTAACACCTCACCATCCCCCCAAGAGAGCTGGACGAGGGGTTAGAGAGAGGAAGGTTTGGGTTTCTTTGCTTTGCTTAGACCCTGCCCCAGATAAGCAGTAGAAAATGGATGGATGGTTATAACTAAAGATAAAATCTGAAGAACAGCTAAATGGAAGTGTACTGCCATTCAGATATCTACTAAAATATTCTTGATAGTGAACTTTGATTGTATATGATAATAAACATAAATATGTTATCGTGTATGACTGAATGTAAAAAGGGATTTTTGCTTTGATGATTTGAAGTGTACATTAAATGGAGTGTACATTAAATGTTGTTGCATTTACTGACCACTAGATGGAGCCACAATGCTGGTTACCTCTAGAGTTTAAAATTCAGCCATAAAAAAGATGCTTCCACTTCCTGTTCAAGGTTTTTAGTAGCAATAAACAACTTTATAAAACCAGAGTCAATGCTGCGCGAAAGTGCATGTGTTGAAAAACTAAATAATCAAACTCATCAGTAGTTTTCTCCCATTTATTATCTTTAGGTCATTGTACAATGGAAGGCAGTTTAAATTATAAAAGTTCGGTGGAGGTGTCGGCTGGATGGAGTCACAAGGCTGAAGGGGGAACGTCGCACGTCCACATGTGATGTTTTCCACAAGAATGAAAACATCACATGTGGAGCAGATTTTTTTTTTCTGCCCTTTCATTTGATGCAGTGTAAATCCAGCCAGCATGGAGCAAACATTTCATCTATTCAAATAATAAAAAAACATTTAAGGAGGGCACTCTCTTCAAAGGGGAAAGACAAGTGTATTGCATTAATTGTTGGTTTCAATGGTATTTAGCATTATGAATTCCTATGTGCATGTGTAACAAGCACACACGCTTGTATACTATAGATGTATGCAATGTATGACACGAGTGTCCACACACCTGTTAAGAATTGCAGATCAGGCCAAGGCCTTTGAGAGTACCCACTTAACAAAGAAACAAAACAAAATCAAATCAGAGTTAAGGCCAGCTCGTAACAGGAAAATGTTCAAATAAAAACATACAGTGATCAGATTTATATATATATATGTGATGCACGTCAAAAAAAGGTGAATACACAAAAAAACAAAAAAAAACAAAAAACAAAACAACCCTCAGCTGTGTCACTTGCAATTAAAACCACATCCATCTATACAACACAGTCTCTCAGTCCTGTGATGGCTGTGACTGCAAGAGAGCGGCAGCATCAAGAGGAAGCTTAGGTCTAGTCTCCAGAAATGATCTCTCGGAAAATCCAGGCAGGTGAAAGCAGCACACCTCAGTCTGTACAAAATGGCCCCATTTAGAGGAATAGTCCTCTTGCTTTGATCGAGCTTCCAGCCTCGGAAACACTCGACCAGATGCACATTTCACTCTGTGCATAGATTCACGTACAAAAACGGCACCGAACGGATCCTGTCAAAACACCCGTGAAAACCTTTCTCCAGCATGACTTAAAACATTTCTTTTCCACCCTCTTGTTTGGTCCAAGAGTATCAACCTTTGGCTTCTGCTCTATTTCTTATCAAAATCTTAGAGGATGAGAGGTCTAATCATGTTGTGCTGTGTGTGGCCCTGCTGCGATGACGCAATGCTGTGGTTCACCCGAGCCGAGGTGGGTGGGAGTGGAGGAGGGTGAAGAGGAATGTGGATGTCAGTTCTCCCCAGAGGGAGGCTGATGAGCAGGGGGTTGCGAGTGATCGAGCCCATTTAGAAGTTCAGCTTTGTGACTGGTCGCTCCCTGCCCGAGTCTGTGTTCTGGTTGTTGATCCGCTTGCGGTTACGTTTCATCTTGGACAAGTCCTTATCGAAGACCTCGCCCGACCGCAGCGCTGACACGAGGTCATCAAACTCACCGCCATCCTCCTCTCCGTTCGCTTTTGCTTTCCGGGCCTTTCGCTCCTTCTCCCTCTGCTCACGTAGCTGGGGACACAAATGAAAACTGTCATTTAAATATCTGAAGAGGTGAGAGGATAAGAGCATTATTAGCTTTGCTTGGATACGGGAATCTGAGCCCTCCTGGTTTTTATTTATTTATGACTCAGAGAAGCAGTCACGTAATAACATCCAATTTGACTATATAATATCAATGCACTGTATAATGCAATGAGCTGTAGAGGAGTTAGTGGGCAGATGCTGGCACCTTTGATCAAAGGTTAGGAAGCCATTTTTCAGCTCTAATCTAATCAGACCTAATGAGCTGCACAGATGTGAGTCATACTATCTTCTCACGTAGGACAGAAAACAGATCAAATATATTTCCTATGACTGTGTAACTTTTGCTAAATGAAGGCATTGTAGTATTTAATAAATTAAAGGTGCTAAATAAGTGTTTAATAGCAGCTATAGCTCTACTGAGAATCTCAGGGGATGAAAAGAGAGATCAGTCGCATACCTGAGCTTCTACTTTGGCCCTGCGTTCCTCCTCTTCCTTTCGTTTTCGTATGTTCTCGTTCTCCTGCTGAGCCTCTGTGAACGATTGCAGGAACTGGTCGAAGATGCCAAAGAACTCATCTGGCTGCATCTTACTGGCATCCTCACCAAAGTGCTTTACTGCCCTCAGGAACTGCGGGACCAAAGAGAAGAGGAGGGGGCACACGGGATTAGATTTACAGCAGGACGCAGCAGAACCGCGTTTTATTCCATCTTTGACTGCTTTACAGGAGAGTCATTCGGCCCCAGCTCTTTGAAACCAGAGCAGGGCAGGAGTGGTCGGGCTTTGAAGCCCGTGTTCATCCAGATCTCACCGGCTACTGATTGCAGCTGAGGTCAGAGACTGGAGCCAGAGCTCAAATTAAGGCAATGTGCTTGTTGGGTGTTTTTCACAATAAATTAAAAAAAAAAAAAAAAAAAAGAACATCCAGATGCAAGATCATGCTGGGAAGATACAGCTTCAAAAAATGTGACTGCTAACAGCAGTTATGGCATAGACAGGGAAACTATGAGCTGAAAAGATGCTGAAGTTTGTTTTTCCCCCATTAGAAAGAAAAAAAAAAAAAGAATACATTTCTTTTCAACTTCCTCACAGCAACAATCAATAAACTCTATTTCACAGTCACCTTTTTCTGCTTTTGTTTTGTTTATATGCACAGAGCTGATGCAGTGACCCACTTAGAGGGTCACGAGGTTATCTGGCTCCCAGTCGTGAGTACAGAAGGCCGCTGTAAACATTCAAATATTTAACCGTGGCATACTGTAAATGATTAACAGCAACTAATGGTTCCCATGTCACCAGCTGAGTCCTCATGTCAATGTGGCACACACTGTGGGACATATAAAAATAATAAAGAAAAAACACCTCTTCCTGCCATTCAGGAAGACAGACACATAAATCCCATGTTAGCGTGTCAAACGGCCCTTTGAAATGTGAACATGTTCAGGTTTCTGCTGGTAGTGGAGTTTAGTCCCCATAAAATCCACATTTGCTTTGTCTTCGTTTGCTTCGATGCTGTGATTCTGTTTGCACAACATAAAGTGACATCTTAAAGTTGGCAGGTGTAATCTGATGTCCACAGTGTGAAATAATATTAAAGCCTATGTTCCTGTTTGCACTCTTGGCCCTCACACATGGCGACAAGCAGGCCGCACAATAAAGTGTCGGTGGCACTGCAGCAGGAAGCCGAAACGCTTCTCCTGCTGGTCGCTTTCCTAGAAAGGTCCCTGGCGGGGTCAGTAAGGCTTGTAGAAACAGCTGCATGGAGAGGAAATGGGATGCAAGCTTTCAGCGCCTGTGTCTGCAGGCGACTGCGACACTGTCCGGTCTGCTCAAACGCACGTGCACACCCTCGGGTTTTCTGGAGAAACCACACAGGCCGAATGACTCACCAGTTCTTTGGCCTCGATGAGAGAGTCCTCGACATCAGTGAAGCTGAAGCTGGCCACGGTGATGAACTGGCTCACCACCGACACAAACTTGTCACCTGGCTCCTGCGGCCCTTTCTTCTGGTATTCCAGTTCCTGCAAGTGGAAATCAAAAGGAGCAATTAGAAAGAGAACATAAAGAAGAGCTCTGCTGAGTTTGCAAATAAATATCCATGACTTACGCTCTCTACACTTTTTAATCCACTGCGCAGGTTGCCGATATCTTTTTCCAGCTCCGTCATACTGCGTGGAAGAAAGAAAGGTCATCACCATTCACTTAAAAAGGAAGTAGCTGAAAATGAGGTTCCCCATGCAGATGATTCACCCTTTACAGAAACTCTCTTTATATGCCAACAATTGAACCACAATTGGTGGCATATTTTACAAACAAAAATTAGGAAAACACTTGGGAATCACTGCTCCCGGCCTTTACTTGACTTTGGCTGCCTCTGAGATACTCTGCAGGTCCTCCTGGAACTTCAGGACTTTGGGATATTTCTTCTCCAGGATGGTGATCAGATAGTGCAGCAGAGTAATGTTTCTGCAAACACACAGCAAAATGTGTCAAATGTGCAATATAGGGCTTTCATGATGGACTTTCAGATATGAATATGGTGAAATTTCATCACTATAATATTCCCAGATGTGACTTTTATACACCGCATGCCATTCTTGCTACTGCTGCCTGCAAAGTTTTAATACCACTGTTGAAAAATGTTCTTACTTGTCGATACTGGATTTAGTATCTGCGATCTTGTTGAGTGAAGACACCTTGAAGCCATAAGCATTGCCCCTTTGACCTTTGTTCATATAGTTTCCAAATGCTAGCACCACCTCCAACAGCTGCTTCAGGTTTCTGCTGTTTAAAACCTCCTTAGACGCCTTACCCAGCGCTAAAGCAGCAGGAAAATGGACAAAGTTGGAGATATAAATATGTTTGCTTTGGATAAATCATAGCAATCATATTTGAGATATCATTTTTATTGTATAAAGCACATATTTCCCACCTTCAACTTTGGGTTTGATCTCAGCTATCCTCTCTGCAAACTTCTTCTTAAAGTACAAAGACTGCAGCCTCTGCTGGTAATGGTTTATTCTGGACCGAGGATGGAAATAACGTGTCAGAGAAAAAGGAGAAAAAGATACAAATAATAAATTATAAACAGGGAAATCCACAAATGTAGACAAAAGCCACAATCATGAACATTGCACTTAAATCGCCACACTATATAAGTTTTATATAAGCATATCAAAGTTTTAGTTGTGGTACTGAAGCTTATTTTTGGCTGTGTTTATGATTTAAACCTATAAAAGCACAGTCTGTGCACTTAATGAATACCACAGTGGCATCCGTCTTCCAGTCCAGCCTGTAAGACGACAAACTGGAAACTACAGCGGCACTTCTTAGAGGAAACAAGACAAAACGGACTGTGTGATTCTTCCTTTACATACATTTCTGCTGTTGCTATGCTGCAGGATCTCACCCACCAGCGACCTGACCTTTGCTGGTGACCACACTCCTTTCTTTTGTCTTACATGACTTTATTTGCAAAACTGCAATAAAAGTTATTAAATTATCGGCTCACTTTCTCCAAAACAGTGTTTCACACAGACGGCTATTGTTCCCGTCAAGTAGAAAACCATGTGTCACTGGGTTTATCTACTCAGACCAAGAGGAAACAAAGACTATTGTTTGTCAGCAGATCTGAGCTGCTCTGCCCTGATGCTGTCAGCTCTGTGGTTATCAGCTGGTAAACAGTGAAATAATACGCTGCACATAAAGAGAAACTCACCTGCTCATCTCGTAAAGGAAGCGGTCGGGTTTGGCCATTCGATCGAGCTCATGTTTATGCTCCTCGAGGAGATCCACATCGCTCTTCTCTGGGACAAACTTCAGCAACTAAAGGACAAGGAAAAGACTTTTCATTATATCGAATACTCAGACACCTCTGCTTTTTGTCGTCAGTGAACATGCCTGAATCTCTGCTTCCACTGTCTCTCGCTCCAAGGCGCATGACGTTTGCCGCTCACTTCTTAACTACTTGTGATTTAAACTGACGTGCATTAATGAAAGCACAGCTGTTTTATGTTTGCATGAAAGCCGTACCTGCTCCAGCATGTCTTTGGGAAGGTCCTCCTGTTCGTCCATGGTTAGGATGGCTCTCTTAATCTCATCATTTGAAAGCTTCAGTCTGCAGTGCACAACAGATAGAATATAATAACATCTTGCTGTGTCTGGGTTTTTTTTGTTTTTTTTAAAAATCCTGAACTGAACTTACCGTGAGAGCAGGATGTTACAGTTTTGAGCTCGACGGCCATCAATCACTGACAGCTCCTTGACTTTTTTGGAGCCCAGCGTGTCGTCTTCCGCCTCTTTCTGTTAGCACAGTGATTAAGAGGTTAGAAAGCATGAAGCTCACATTTTGTTTCAGTTACAGTCACAGACAAACGCATAACAATTAGGACTGGATGACACATGTGCCAGCATCCCGAAGGAGAGCTTAAAACACATTTGAAAGGAGAGAGAGTGGCTGTGGAATTCACGAGAACACACAAACACGACAAGACAGCTGACGCCAAATATATGAACAAAGAGCGACTGTAGAAACTACTGTACTGTAAGTGCACTCACCTGTTTGCTGTTATTGATCATTAAGAAGTCCTAAAATGCAGGCAAGAAGCAGGGAAGATGTAAGCACTCATTAGAATAAGTAAAGCAGTTATGTGATTGCAGCCCATAAGAACAAATGAATCATTCAGCACTTCAATGACAATGGATCAGCAATGACGTGAGCATAGTAAGACATACTGTAAGTGGCTGTTCAGATTATCACTACATGCTTGTTCTTCACATGCTGTGCACATAACTAATCATTAAACTGATCAGGCTGATGCTGAGTATCTAAAATGCACATTTTTGTTTTGTTTTTTTTAATGTGTGTGGATTCAACATGCGTTAGATCACATTTTATATACTGGGCTGTCTGCAGTTTCATCTTTAAAAAGACATGCCCTTCTAATCCAGAAACTACCGATTATGAATTTCTAGAAACTACATCAGTTGCAAACTGAAAGAAAAAAGGAACAGCTGATTGTGAGCAGCGCACTCATGCATTTTCAATCACATATGGCAGAATGATCTAAACCATTAGGAAAAAAAAGAAAAAACGTTCCATTCGAAATGTGAGGAGTTTAAAATCATTCAAGCATGAAAGTCTGGAATCTAATTAACTGCCAAGTGTATCTCAAAATATCTCCTTTCTCCTGTTTTTATTGATCTGACCTCTTCCCCATGACCAAACTGTGCTTAGGAAAGAAAAGTTGTACAACAGTAAAAAAAAATAAATAATAAATTTAGTAAAAAAAATCCAAGGAACTGAACAGCAGCCAAGTCTAAATCCCAAAAAAAACTGCAAGCAAACTGAACCCTCTGCCCACCCCAAACCCACATATCTACCCTTGGCCTTATCTAATGATAGACAACATAGCAACATGTGGTGAGACTGAAAGGTGAACTACATCATTCTCAGTACCTGCTGCCTCTGATAGGCTGAGAAGGTTTTTTCAATGTCATCTAAATCCAGCACTTTGAAAACCTTGGCATCATCCACCTCCATCCAGACCGTACCCTCCAGCTTATTCTGAGAGGAAAATAAGACATCTTATATGTCAAATTTTAACAAAGAGCAGGAATATCTGGAGGCCTCCTGTGCCTCTGCTCTTCATACCTCAGCTAACTTGGACCAGTTGAAGGACTTGAGAGGGTTGGATGGCTGAGGAATGTTCTTCTTCTTCAGCGATGATCCCAGGGGCGCTCCTGGTGGTGGAGGGATACCTCCAATGGGCGGGAGCCCAGGGGGAGGTGGAGGGCCACCTGGCGGAGGCGGTGGGGGTGGCGGAGGAGGCATCATACCACCAGGAGGTGGTGGAGGAGGTGGGGCTATTCCTGCAAAGCCTGGTTGAGGCACCGGGCCGCCAGGGGGGCCGGGGGCAACAGGAGGGCCGCCAGGAACAACAGCTGCCTGCCTCTGCAGAGACACATGGGAACACAAGAGGGGTTCAATTCTCATGGAAAGAGTATTGCTGCACATTCAATGGAATTGTAACTACAAAAAAAAATTTATGCTTTTTTTCAACACAAACCATACCACACTGATTCATAATTAAAACGATACCAGTCTAAAAGTCTAATTTTTGTTATCATAAAGCAAAAGGTTTTCCTAATTTCATGAGTTTCTTTCTCAAGTAAGGTAGATGTGTATTATTAGTTTCTTAAACCTACATTTGGCCTTCAACAACACAGTTTTTATGAGAGTTTTGTGCCATTTCAGTAGACTTGCAGTCACTATAGACAGGAAACAAGATTCCTGGTCTTGGGTGCTTTCTGAATTCTGATTATAGTCCAGCAGAAAAGGGGCACATTAGCTGAAATGGATTCTCAAAACCATCGGCTGTCATCTTCTTTTATCAGCATTCTATGTTGGCCGTGAGAGGTTAAACGCACTTGGACTTATGAAAATGCCAGCAAATAGAAAAACACTGCAAAAGCACACAAAATACAAAGGACATGTTTTTAGGGAGACAACAATGTGACATAAAAACTGTAGAAATGACAGGAAGCTCTGGTTTTTTTTCTTAACAGTTTTCATCGTTGTGAGGAACAAAAAGATGCGGGTAATGTGCATTTTAATCGCATGACTCATGCATAGATAGGTGATTGCTATTAGTCATTCAGTAGCTTGTCCCCTCGAGAGCTGTTCTGTCACATTGTTGTCACCCCGAAAACACTTTTGTTTTATAAGGTTTTTTGTGAACATTTTCTATTTCTTTTATGTTTTACTCAATTTCCATTGTAATTTGTGGGCTTGCATGTGTTTGAACTCAGGGCCACAGTAACAGTATATATGAAATATATGAAAATAAACAGAAGTGTTCCCTTCAACCTGACCTTTAATCAGACAGAAGTTAAAAATGGTTCATTTTTTCATTTCTGCTTTTCATCTAGAAAAAAAAACAAAAAAAACTTAAACTGCTTAATTTTGAGGTTTTAATAAATTTAGATCACATTGTGATATCTAAAGGACTACTCCTAACTTCTTAGATTAGGTCATATGATTATTCTGGACCGCCGCTGGCTGTCAGAGTCCATCATCCTACTCATTAAGGTTTTCATTTGAAGGTAATTGTAATTGCAAAGTACTTTAAAGGGAAACATACGGTGCTGAGCTCATGCAGTCGTGCGGTGAGTTCAGCCACTTGCTGTTTGACATTTTTCTGCTCGTTGCTCTCTTTTTCCAGCTTCTCTTTCATCTTGTTGAGAGTCTGCATCATGTCCTCTTTCTCCTGGGTCTTGGCGTCACATTCACGCTCCTTCTTCTCAAACTTCTGTTGCAGCTCATGGTGCTCTGTGATGGGGAAATTAAAGCAAGATTTTATTAAAACGTGATTTTCATTGGTAAGAAAATTGTCCCATTGCATTTATAATCGCACACACCTTTTCTCATTTTCTCTGCCTGCTCCTTCCACTGTTTGACCTCATTTTCATTGACCAGCCTGCAGAGAGAATGACACACGTAATTACTTACAGCATCTCCGCGAACGACTTCACTGATTGTTTTTCTGAACATAAAAGGGGAGCTATTTTTGAACCAACGCTGTCAAACACATGGATTTCTACTTCAGCCCTGTTCTACATTCTTCAATCCGTTCCATGTTTACGTGTCCGTCTGTGCAGAGGAAAATCGGTGCACTCACATCCGGACAACATTCTTCACGTTAAAATTCTCCAGTGGTGTGACGTCAGGGTCATGACCTTTATCATTCTGCAAGACCATCTGCTGGACGATGCGGTCCAATAGCAGCCAGTACTGTACAGTGTTTCCACTTCTCTTGTCTGGACACGGAAAGAAAGAGAGCAAAGAAAGCAAATTTCCCATTACTCATGTTTCTTCCATTCAGTGTTATCGGAGAAAATACTGATTACACTTGGATCCACAGTGGTTAGATAGCCTAAAGGAGGCAAAATAATTAAAGGCTACAACAAGATGACAAATGTATTTCTTACTGATTGGTGAAATTTCATCAGTCATATGGGGACAAGATGTTAACTGGTGCCTTATAAACTCACAGTGCACAACATGCGGTACTGCTGTTATACTTTACTGTGGAAATTAAAAGTGCACTGCATCAAATTTAATATATAATTGTTTTATTTTTCCTTCCTAAGTTTGCAGATTATTGCTAACACTGGGGTGAAACCACATCACTGGTTGCGGCTCACTCCCATTTTCATTTCTTCAAAAAAAATGCCTGAAAAACACAGAATAGAGGAGTGAGAGTTAAAGCAAAAAGCCTCGCGCAGTCGTGTCTTTAGTGGCTCTTTCACTTCAAATCCATTGAAAGTGAGAGGTAGGGAAAATAGTTACGGAACTAAATATTAGCGTCTGAATGAATACAGCTTTAGTTTGGCTGGGAATGTGCTAATCCACCTTCTGGACTGACTAATCAGGACAAAGTCAACATTCTTATTATATAATATTTATCAAGCCTGTTTGTCCAGTCACAAACAACTAAACTTACGTGGCATGAGCAGACAGTGATGCAGGACAGACATAAAGTGCGGATATGCATCAGTGTGGCTCATCTTCTTCCGGATGAGATCAAAAACTTGCGTGGCACTTTTGGTGTCTACATGTACCTGGATAAGAAGCATAAAAAAAACCCCAAATGAATAAACATTTGTTCCTCACATGATGAGTAAGGGAGAGATGTTTCTTTTCCTTACCGACTCAAAACGTTTTGACACAGCCAGCTCATCATCATTCCGCAGCATCTCAAAGTAGTCTAAATGCCTGAAAGTGTCACAGAGAATTAAGTGATGAACTCGCACACTTACAGCTTAGAAAGATCAGAGTATTAATGTTGACACGCATTAGTTGGAAAGACTTTGAAATCTACTGTGTTGTTGTTGTTGGGGGTAGAGTTCCAGGATAATGTGTAGAGTTTAAAGCCGAGGTTTTGACTCACAGTATGTGTGCTTGTGTACTTCTTTAGCTGTTCGACTGATCTGTAAATGTTTACAGACACCACTTTGGAAGAGATTATGTTTTAAAGTGAAGTTGCACCTCACCTGTCTAACGTGGCGTTTTCATGAGAATGTAGCTTATCGATCACAGGTTGGATCCCCAGCATAAGAAATTCATATCGGAGGTGAATACGGAATTCCAAACTAGTCTAAAACGGGGGGAAAAACAGCAGTAAGATACTGATGCAAGCAGTGCTTTAAAGAGCCTCTTGAATAAGTGACTCCTGTGTGAAAAGATGCATGAAAACAGTATATATTACCTCTTCAGCTCCTTGACTCAGCACAGCATTAATAAAGGACATGATGGCTGTTTTCAAGCTGACCTCATCTCTGTACCGCCCTGTACTCCGGTCCAGATCATTTACAAGTGTCTGAGAGATGAAAATCCATTACAGATGATTAATACTTTCAAGCAATGTTGCTTTTAAATTGCTTTACGCCTCCCACCCACCTGGAAGCGTGTCCTCTCGCAGGCGAAACGCTGGTAATGCAGCATTGACTCCAGGATTTTTTTGTGCCCGCCAGGCACCAGACATACAGCACCCATGATCTCCAAGACCGCCACCTTTGTCTTAATGTTTTCTGTGGCCAGGCTCTGGGCGATGATGTTGATGCTCTCGGAGTGAGCGAGGACGTGGGCGCGGCCCTGCGAGTTGTTCATCAGAGCTTTGATGCAGCCGATGAGAGACGTGTGGATCTGTGATTCTGTGGTGTCATAGTCCATGCTTTTCAGGAAGTTCAGGATACACGTCAGGCCATCCAGATCAATAAATCGAGTCACAAACCTGAACAGAGACGTCATTGCGGTTTACAGAGATGATCTTAGCGCTTAAGGAAATACTAACTATACCATAGAAGTATAGTGCATCGATAATACCCAAGTTTTTGGGTTAAAACTGCAGTGAATGTTCCTTGTGTCCTTGTGTATTCTTGCAGTACAATGAATTCATATTCAGTAAGTGTTGAAAATGAGAGGGTCTCCTTTAATGTTCTTTTATATCAATGAAAAACCTTTACAGGTGTTCAATTTTTAAAGGGTGCATTTCCATACGAGTATGAGGAGCTGAAAAGAGCGACAGATGCAGCGATGGAGGTTAATAACAGGAGATATGATGACAGGTGACATTTAAAAAGGGGGGGGGGGGCTGAGTTTAGATACATAAACTATCTGGGCACATGAAAAAGAAAAATATATCAACAGTTATCAGCTTGCACGCTACAGACCTCCAGTTTATTTACTGCGTCTTGGTAGTGTGCAACATCAGATACTTACCTGATAGTCATGTAGCCTTAAAACTGAGGCTCTATACCACAAGCTGTTATAATTTAATGTGTTCATTTGTTTTTCATCCCTAGGATCTGCCATAGTTTTTAATGTGGATGTGAGTGTATTTATTTGCTGTTCTAAACTTTTTGGTCACCTCATAGGTTGGGTTCTCAGAGCCGTCTTCAAGTTCTCTATAGTTTTGTTCCTCTCCTCCTCATCCTCTTTCTCCAGAGCGAGGAGCGTCTTTCTCTGTTCAGCAAAAGATTGAACATCATAAAGATCTGAGGCCAAAATAAAGTTAATTTTCTTAATGATAAACAGGTCACAAAAAACAAAACAAATGTCAATAAGGAAAAAAAAAAAGTGTAAAAATCTGGTTGTGATATTTCAGCACCACAAACGTGCAAAATGTTTAAAAGTCATCATATCTCATCACTACATTACATAAAAGAAAAGACCATTTAGTAAATTTTAAAAAAAGACATCTCGCTCATGTTACTACTTACAGCTGCCATTGAATTGAGCTGATCAATGTAATATTCTGGCCAGCTAGTTGCACTTTTGTTTTCTTCTTGTTCCTGAAAAACAGAAAAATGAAATACATTTCACTGTCATTAAAGTAGACAAGAAAATTAAAATGAAGGAAAACATGAGGCATTAGCTCATAAATATTAACTGGGTATGATTTTCATTTTTCAAAGTTACATAAGAATGTGGTTTGGAAGGACATATTTCACATGAGAAGAAAAGTTATTTGGTTCATGTCACATGTTCAAATACCCTGAAGTCTAACTTCAAAGCAAATTATTTTTTTCCCCCCTCTTTCCGTCACTTTTCAGATTGATTGGCTTTGAAAGACACGATGCACACAAACACAGACAAATGGACAGGGAACAGACGGACTGGAGCTTAAATAGCCACCAGCCAAAAACGAATCGAGAGCTCAAAGTAGGGCGACACAGATATTCAAGCTATTTTATCCTCCAGAGCTTCACTAAGTTTCAGGAGGTGGTGAAAAATGCCAAAACACGAGTGCACAGCTGCTTGAGAAAATCGTGAGATTAGCAAATGCATGTTTAAACCGTGGATTAAGGACATGGCCTGACTTATGGTGAGATTAATCTTGCTCACGGGCACGTTTGCATTGCAAGTTTAAAGGAGGGGGAGGGAAACAAAAAACAAAAAACTTGCTAGGCACTTCTGAGATGATTTCATATTTGACTTAAAAAGACTACTAAAGCACTGAGGTTAAAGTGACTTGAAGCTAACCTTGGCATGTACATAAAAGCTTTCTTGGCTTTCAGTTTACCTCATGCTCCATTAGGCACAAGTGAACTGTGACCATCAGAAACTAATTGGGCGTCGGTTAATAAAGCGAGCCTGTAGAGATTTGGCCGCTCTTGGTCGAAACTGTGGGCCTTGGCTGGTCTGCAAGGTTTGTGCTGTGACAGGAAGGACTGATCCTGCTGTTCCACTCAAGACCAGTGCCAGCTTGACCAGATGGGTCCTGGAAAATGTCCAGTCAGTTTGAAGAGGCGAAGGAGACGCAGAGGTGGGACCACTTTTACATTTTAAAGAGTTACTCCTTTAACTTCTAAGTCAGCGGTCTTCAAAATATAAAATACCCACAGTTTATTTAGAGTTATGATGACAGGCTAGGAGTGTATTTTGAGGGGTTTGTTTTTTTTCACATTTGAAAAAAATAAAGGTCAGAGACACATTACGAAATCTTAAACTGTGCATTTAATAGTTAGCCCGTTTCAGAACTCAAGAAGTTAGAAGTTAAACTTTTCTTTTTTCCTCACGTTAAAATCTGAAACCCAACAAAAAAAAAAAAAATCTTTGCTGACAACCAGATCAGTAAATCATCTTCTTGGCAGATGATGTAGCCTTGAAGAAAATGGACAAAAGACAAGAGACAGGAAGCAGATTGATTCTCTACAGCATGATTTCATCAGCTCAGGTGTCTGGCCAAACTAAACAGCTAAAGCTTTGAATGACTTATCTCCTCCACATCCAGCTTGACTTCTGAAGCCAAGAAGCAACTGGTGGAAAAAGAGCACCCTCATCACTTGGGCTTTGAGTGCCCCGATAATGACCCATCTTCCTCCTTATCACCCCCTCACTCACCCACCCGCTGCTCACAAACAAAAGAAGCACCTGTGGAAGTGAAGCCTTCCTGTTTGCTTTGGACAACTAAGTGCTTCCTCTTTTCTCTGCATGCGCACGCACGCACACACACACACACACACACGCACGCACGCACGCACGCACGCACGCACGCACCCTTCCTCTCTGAATCTCTGATGGTGAGTTTTTATCTGAGTTGGAGCCAAAGTTTGCTGCAGAGTCAGCAATATTGATGTCTGTTCTGTCTCTCCTCCCTCACCCTTATTCTGTAGGTCCACATTGCATTTAAAAAGGGTTGACTCACCTAAATCCTCCCCCAACTTCCCTTTAACACAAAAGAAGTAAAGCAACGATTCTGAGGTTTATTTTTAAGGTGCACTGTGATGCTACTGAAATAAGGCCACTAACTGGGGCACAGTAGATGCAGGAGCATGCAGCACTCTCCATCACTTGCCTTGTTGTGACTGACTAGTTGATGCTGTCTGCAGCTAAAGTAAGCCATAAGTGTACCTATACTTAAAGTATGTGTCCAGTGAAAGAGGAAAATTTGACGTGGCTCCTCGAGCTTCTCGTCATATCCAGTAACTTAACTGTGCTGGAAACGTACCATTTCTGCAAAGAAATTATCCATCAACATGAATACACACTTTTGGCTCAAACACAAATCTTTACAAGGAGTAATTTGACATTTTGGGAAACGCACCTATTCAATTCATTGCCAAGAGCTACATTTGTTTCATGCATATTTAAACTCTCTGGGCTGGCTAAAGCAAAAGCATTTACATTCAGGAAGAAAACTGACATTTCAAACAACGGTGATTTTTTTTTTTTTGCTCTGCTGTTCTGGCCTAATAACATCTATGCCTTTCTGCAGCTGTTTTATCTGGGGATTTATATAGTACACACACACACACACGCACGCACGCACACACACACACACACACACACACACACACACACACACACACACACACACACACAATCTAAATATCCAATCCATCTGGCTAAATCCCAGTACTCCTCACCATCCAGTTTGTTACCAGATGTAGGAAAAGATTAATAAATCTGCATGGCCCGTCTGCATACTAGTCAGGACAGGATATCCTACACCCTCATACCTTTGGCCTTGAAACACTGCTGTAAATATGTGTGGGCACATTAAGAGGTAGCTGAACTTGCACTGAGCTAAACCAGAACAGGCGTCTGCATTTTCCTGCATACTGAGGATGAGTTGTTATTATGTGGAGAAACAGCTGACGTTCCTTTTATCCGGAAGGCCATAATGAAACACGACACTATCACAGAGTAGTAGAGTATATGTTGTGTCTACATGAATGCTTTGATGGGATAGGTGTGTTACCTAAAAGAGAATTTAAAAAAAAAATTAAATCAAAAATATGCCAAGTTTTCTTCATTTTTGAATCAGGCAGGAAGAGAAGAAGAGAAAAACCACGCTGTGTGGGAGGAAATGCGCTGTCAAAATTTAAAGGGAAAAAAATAGGACCTTTGAAATCTTCAGAACTTCATCATTTCTGACAGTACCTTCCCTGTTAGTGGATTATCTAATGTAGGAGGCCAGATTTAGCTTTCGCTTTACTCCCTCTACGCACTATTTTTATATGCACCTCATGTAGCATCCGCTCAAGGAAGTTATTCACAAAGGAGCTCTTTTTAAGTAGAAAAGATTTACTTTGTAGAGAGGGAGAAAGTGACTGTAACTCAAGAGATGTATAACAGAACAGGGGATTAATGCTGGGATATTACAAGCACTTTGTGGAATGGGAATGATGTGCTTTGTTTGAAATGTTTAGCTATCTGTTTGACTGATAATGGCTTGCATAAGCAATACATTAATTGGCTATACAAACAGTAGGCAGATGCAATGAAAATGAGCCCAAGTTTTGATCCTAATAAAGTCTGAAATGTAAGTTACTTATTTCTTAAAGCAAAATATTGCAGATACCAGAACTACTTCAGTACTGTGGGGAAGGCATAGTACCGAAGCCTCTACATTACAGGAATGGTTTGATAATTTAGATGAGAACACTGCAGACTAACCGGTTTCTGGCAGAAGCCTTAAATATACTGCACTGGCGTAGTATCAAACTTCCCTCATGTTATTTAGCCACTTCCCTCTTTTGTGAGAGATTAAAACCAGTACAGACGTACGTCAACTTTAACTGCTAGTTTCCATTAACACACCCTTTCAGCTACCCTTTATATTTTAATTATCTGTCAAGTTGAATTCCTAAGGAGGCACACTATTAAATTAGCAAAAGGTGGTTCACAATGCTGTCCTGAATATTACTGTAAGCAGTGACATATTCACTACATCAAAATAAAATGGTCTGCAGTAAGCATAGGGATCCAGCGATAAAAGACTCAGAAAACACACAGCTCAAGGGATCAACAAATCAATGAGGGAGGAGATTACATAAAATTGGCTACTGGGATATTTGTAGCCCCCCCCCCCAAAAAAAAAAAAAAAGGCAGACAGCAGCGAGTCTATGAAGGCTGATACGGTGTAATGTGCTATGCAGCCAACAGAGATCTGTTTACCTTCTTTTTGCTGCAGTAGATTTGCCATTTCTTCTCTGCAGGCAGTGCGAACATGGCTTCCCTGTGTTTCTCTGTAAGATCAAGCTCATCCTGCAAAATGAAGATGAAAAAGAAGAAAAAGGTTAAGAAATGTTGGTGCTGAGTCACAGTAACAAATCGCTGAACGTTAGATTATGAAACCCGTATTGATAACTCGAGTGTTAAAATATCGAGCATCTTTCTCAAAACCATCATCCTGCAAATTTACAAACAACTGACATCAAACCAAACAAAACATAAGTGAAGAGCAGCTCTGTTAGCTGTTTTTAGCTCAATCTCTTCATAGTATCACTGGATGGTCTCATCATATATTCAGTGCGATTTTGAAACAAATCAGATGTCTTCCCGGCTTTAGATGTGTGAGTAATGGGGAAAAGACAAGGTGTGGTTTGCCTGCTCAACATGTGGTAACAAACATCTGGAAACAACATGTGTCACAACGCATAAAAGACATTTCACAGAGGCGCGTAAAGGGTGCTTTTGGGAAGCGTTTGACTAAATACCAGGAAAAAAAAACTGACTGAGACATTATCAGCAAGATCTGTAACTTATCTGAGGGATTTATGGGCTTTTTGTGCTGAACTGTAGCTGAATGACTATATGTGAAAGAGGCAGTGGAAGTTATAGAGAAATAGAGATTATGTTAACGCAGTTTACCCAACAGAATAATTGCAAAATATTTTAATGACAACTAGTCATCATGGGACGTGCCTTTGGGGGTTTCATTTGCTAAAGAATGTAGGCCTGGTGAATCAATATGTGCAATGATCAAGTCCCTATTGACATCCTCAGTAAAAGGGCCACGTGTGTTTGGGGAAATGACTCAATTACTCCCTAAATCATAAAAAGCATGTATGTGTTTTATGTTGGGTATGAACGCATGATAGGAAAAGTAGCTTCACCTGACTGTCTGAGTAAATTTCAAATTCAAAGGTCGAGTTTAACTGATCGTAACAGAGCAGATGTTCAAAATCTGTTTCCCCAACATGAGTCTTTTTTTCCCCCCAGCAAACCCATTCTGATTATACAAGCACATGGTGGCTCATACTGGGTGAAAAGAAAAGCACGTGGCTGTTTTCTTCTAGTAAACAGAGCAACTGAAAGCCTCTTTGTCGTTACACTCAACGTACTCAATTATGTCTTCATAAAGAGTGGTAGACAAAAACAAGCAATTAGCAGATGGAGGAGGCCGAGGCATTAAGAGCTCCTGAATAAGGCCTATTGATGTGCAAAAATGTCATGCTTAGATTACTGTGGCAACCATGAGAGAGGAAACGGGGCCAGAAGAGAGAGCGAGAGGAGGGCACGACAAATTAGAAGTGACAATAAGACAGGGAAAAAAGGCAGTCTGGCCCTGTTATTCACAAGTTAGTGTAAGTTTAAACTGGGAGGAAGTGGCAGTTTATTTGGGAATGCCTTAAAATGTAACAGACAGGGTAAACAATGTAGTAAGAATATATTTTAGAGCCAATTTAAAACATCCACTTAAGTCAGTTTGGAAAATATTTCAAGTATTTCATTGTAAATTGTCTTGATTTGTATGATAGGGTGGTTTTTAAAGGTCATAATTATCCCAAGGTGGCCCAGTGATACAGTGCTAAGTACTGGCCTTTTATTTTAAAGAAGCGCTGGAATTCAAACTTGCTAGAAACCTTTATTTTTAATACTTTCATGACAATAAAAGTTCCAGTAAGTAATCCTGAATAAGACACATCAGGATTACCTACTGATTTCTGTAAGTGTTTAGATGTGCAAAAAACAAAAAACTAAATGGAACAGTGTCTTACCACCAACTCGGCGAACATGCTATCCAGCTCATCATTTCCCGGCATGGGCAGTGATGGCTCCATGGACTGCAGAGCAAAGTCATCCCGCAGTTTGTAGGTGATCTCTGGATGGTCTCTGTTGTTAAAACAACAGAAGATGGCGGAGAAGCCGCTGCGACCGCCGCCACCACCGCCGCCACCACCGCTACCCCCACCACGCTTCCGAGGAGGCATGGCGATCCAATGTCTAACTGGTCAGGCAGGGAGGGGGGGAGGCTCCTTCAGGACCTCTTTACAGCCTCCTCCACCTCAGAGTTTGGTCTCCGTCAGAGAGCACTGTAGACACAAAGAGGGGACAGTGAGTCTTGACCAAATTAGAGTGACGTATTGACCACATTAGTTAAACTGTCCATCCATCCATTCTCTTCCACTTATCCTTATCCTATCCCAGCTATCATTGGACAGATTGCCAATCTGACACAGGGATAACACAGAGAGGCAAACAACCATTTCCACTCACATTCAATTCAATTTTTTGTGGGCAATTTAGAATCACCAATTAACCTGACCCAACTAACTGCATAAAAGTGGCTTACTGTTTTTGGACTGAAGGAGGAAGCCAGAGTACCCAGTTAGAGTGCATGCCACAGAGAAAGATCTTGGCCAGATGGTGGAGTCAAACTCAGTATAGCTTAGGAAACTCAGGACCGTCTTACTGTGAGGCAACAGAGCTAGCCACCACCCCACTGTGCTGCATAGTTAAACTGGCTTTTCAAAAAGAATAAAACACAATTAAGACAATTTGAAAAGTGCTAAAAACAAAGACTGATAATTTCTGTTCTCTTCAATTAAACCACAGCAAGCTTCCAGCCACAATTGTACTGTACTACAACATGAACCTCTGATTCTGCTAATGTTTAATGAGGTAGGGTCATGATTTTTGAAAGGAAAGTACAATGTCCTCTGCCCCCAAAAGACTCGGTTATATCATTTACTCAATAGAGCCCTGCAATGAGAGTGTGACACTTGAAAGGGGGGAGATAATTTGACTGGATTAGCAAATTCAGGTCTTCTCGTGTCCAATTCCTCCTATTCAGGATTGGCTTTTCTCTGAAGATCTAACGAGTAGTAATTAGAAGGGAGTGTTTACAATGACCGTGGCGAGCAGTGTGTGATACCTTCTGGTCTTTAGAGACTGGTTTGGTCAGTGAAGGGGGGAAAGCTAAAGCAGGCCTTTTAGTAATCCCTGAGCTGCTGTACAAATCAGTCTGCATACTGACCTAATGATGGGGGAGATTTAAAACATTTAGAGACTATGTCAAACTGGAATATACAATGCTTCAATCTTCCTGATGATCCAATCACGTGACTCTACTTTCTGGCTGCTGCAGTACAAGCTACACATTTGGTTTGGTCTGTAGCAGCTGTAAGTTTCCACAGTAACGTAGGAAATGTGCACAATCCTGTTCAACTATCTGCCCTGCCTGTCTATCACAGATAAAAATACACAGAGTTCAGCTGTCCCAAACGAGCAGCATTGCTGACGACCGTCTCAGCATATCAATGAAAGTTTTACAAGAGGAAGATTATTTAAAAAAAATAAATAAATAAATAAATACAAATCTGGGATCATTTAAGTAACCCCTCCCCCCAAATACCAGATACAGTATATTTTAGGTTGCTGTTTGACTACTTTGGTTCTGACAAAAATATCCAACTGACAGATTTATTGTCCAAATTTTAATAATCATGACAAGATAAAACCTGATGACATTGGAAATTCCCCAACACTTCCTCAAGTGCCATTGTGATGTTAAAACTCTGACTCTGAGGGACAATCTGTAACAGCTAAACTTTCAAAGTTGAAATCTTTAGTCTTGTTTAACCTCCTAGGACCTGGGGCCTGTTCTTCGTACCTCGCTAAGTAAGTTAGCTGGATTAGATTGTTGACGATTTCGCGTGATCCCGGATCGTTCGGTTCCCCGAAGCTCATCCGGGACTTGCTGTCATAGCAACAGAGCCGTAAGCGTAAACCTGCTCGGGAGCAGGTTTACTTTATGTAAACAGGATTAGATCGCGGCCACGCAGGTATGTCCGCTTCATTTATACGAAAGCAACAGCGATATTCCACCACTGTTTCACCATAAATAAATAACATCAATGTAACTAAAGATAATGCAGCACTTGATCCTTTTATTGATGTCACACAGATACATACAGGTCATTTCCTAAAAAAGGGAAATGAACTATTAACATTCTATCACATGTATGTGATTATTACAGATGTAATTCATATTTCAGAGTAGTAATTGTAAATTACTTCGTGTAATCAAGATGAGAGACCACGGCTATAAAAGCGAAGGTGGATTTGGGAAGCCTGTCGCAGCCATGTCCTGTCCGTATACGCGACCAACCCATTGCGGAAGGTGCAAGATTGATAAGGAGAGTCCTCAGAATTCAGCGTATATTGCGGGACAGACAGGATCCTTTAGCTCAGCGCGACAGTGTGCTCATTGAGAGATATCGATATTCCCGTGAGGGTATTATTTACTTAACCAACTTGTTGACGAGGGGGTGCAGGACCACACCTGTCTTTTTTTCCTCTGCCCTTTTCTTGGTTGCTGTTATGAACAAACTAACAGAGTATTACAGGCCAGTATTACCTTGCCAAGAGACGAAAAGCAATCTAAGAGATAAATATTACCATTCTGTAGAATACTCCTGTATTCCACTTTTACTTGTTCCCATGTTCTTGTGGGTCCTGTTGTGGCTCTAATGTGAAAGGGGATATAATATAACATATTATAATATAATATAATGCCATATGATATTGGACAATATAGTGTCATATGATAGATCTACCCTACCGCCTACTGGTGTTGGCCAGAGGGGCCGATGGCGCGATATGGCAGCCTGGCTACAACCGTAGCTGCCTCCACCAGTGTGTGAATGTGGGAGTGAATGAATAGTGGTATCGTAAAGCGCTTTGGGTGCCTTGGAAAGCGCTATATGAACCCAATCCATTATTATCAGTATTATTATTAAATTACCTACGAGTTTGATTTGTCAGCAACTTTCTGCCAGCCCTCTCTCCTTGCTTCTGCAGCCTTTGCAGTGTTCCCTTGCGTTTTAATTAAACTCTGAAACTCCTGAAATCCCTCACTCATGAGTTCTTGCTCTGCTGCCAGAAAATACCGAGCACGCCCCTTCGACATTTTCGCCGACCAATCAGCGGGTTGCCGATCAATGTTTCTACTATCGATGCGTAGCCCCTTTTACGACACCCAGTGATGTCACATTACTGCGTCCAGCTGTACTAATCGTCAACAGCAGGCGTGTTCGGGGAACCGGATTAGCGAGCTCACGGTTAGCGCGATGGTTTGGTCTTGGATGTGTCATTTGATCTTGGATGTAGTAAGCGACGTACGAAGAACAGGCCCCTAGTGTCCACATATGTGGACATCACATTTGGGGTTGCCTGGACCAAAATACTTTGCTCTACAAAAGCCTGATATCGACTTACGAGGACATTATACTGACACTGTTCAATCAAAATTTCAAACGAATGTCTTCATATGTGGATCTCATTTTTCTCAGGAGTAAAAATCAGGTAAAAACAGAAAAATAATAAAAATTAAAAAAATAAAAATAAAATCAGGTAATTCTTTGTTTTTAACATTCATCAGGTCCCAGTCAGCCCCAATATCAAAGAGAAATTAAAAATGCATGCCATGAAAGAGTTCGGGTCTTAGGAGGTTAAGACCAGAGCCCTTCAGTCATCTCACTCAGACTGTACTTTGACCTGTGACCAGACTGAACTGTGCTTGAAACATTTGCCTCTCTGCTTTCAGCCAAGGCTGACAGATGCTAAGGTTGTTGCTAAAGCCTCAAAGTAAAACATAAGGTAAGATTTTAAAAGAAAAACAAACATCAAAACTCACTAGGAAACCCCTCCCAAAAAAACCAGAACAACCTGGAACACATGTACAAGTATAATAATCATGTTAAACGTGACAAAGAGAGAAGAAAGTTGCAGAGTGTGCTCGCTAACCCGATGGTTTATCTTCAACAAGGAAATCAAGTGCACAAGGGACATATCTGCTGTCTGGGAAATAAAAAAAGAGATGTCCAGATATCCGCAAGTATGCTGTCGTCAGCATACCACAAAAATATCTCTACACTGTCCCTACACTGTGGTGTGAGGCTCAGCATCATAAACCACAGAGGTTGTGCTGAACTGCAGAAATGTCTGGACGTCTTGTCGTGGTGACCAATAGCCCAGCAGATTATAACCCTGTTCACTTGACCTTTTCCAGTGATTTCCTATAAGTCAAATGCTCCACACAGACTGAATGCATCAAGTTCAGTGTGAAGCATTTTTAAATTTAGTCTGGTCAGGTCACGTCCTTAGCGGTAATCGAAGATTGTGGGTCGCTATTCTCAGCGAGCCGAGGAAACAAACTAGTTATTTCTTCCAAAGGAGAAAGTGAGGGCATTTCCTATAGCAATGTCTTTGGTCAACCTAAATAGGGCCCGATAGCATCACTGTCCCATTTTTGGCACTTTTGGTTCATATGGGTTTCCTCTATCCAGCAGCTGTATTTTTATTTTTTTATTTTTTTTTTAAATTACGGATGTCAGCAACTTTTTCCAACCACCAGAAAAATTTGTCGCCTTCTATCATTTTTATTCTTAAGCACCAAATAACTCCTTTAAGATGTGCCGATTCTAACAACAACAAAAGGAGCAAACCTCTAAAAGAGATATAATTAACACAAGCAGTAACATAAGATATAATTTAACTTTTAAACAAATTGGTTTTTAAAATTTTGTCTCAAGGCAGACTGCGTTTATAACGAACTGCTACTCTGACAAATCCGAAGCACTAGATACTTGTCCACATCACTGCTTTTTGCTCTTGAAAGCCAACAGACTACAATTAACTGGACAAACTGTCAAACAATACTAGTCATAACATGTATTCCACTTTAACAATAATCACTCTTTTCTAAAGAAAAAAAGAAAGCAAACGTACCGAAATATACAACAGAGTGAATGAAAAGCATACAGTACCACTAGAAATACACGGTGCCTGAGGCCAAATGGCCACACGTGGGATAAAGTACACAGCAGCTCTCTTTTATTAACACACTGAATAGTATATTTATTTTGACACATCCTTGACTTTTCTAAATTGACTACTGGAGGCCTCGGCAGCAGCTGCTTGGCTTCACACTCACCATCTATTCTAGCATGAAGGGAAGAAGCCTTTCAAAGGCTTCTTTGACCATATTAGTACACAAAGCTGCCCATTTTTTTCCATTAGCTAAACTATGTTTAAACTTGTGAGCCAGAGTGGGACAAAGCTGGTCCCCCATCCAGCTACAGTAGCCAGAGGATATGCCACGACTCACTCATCCGAAGAAGGTCACCGGGAGTGTTTGAACATGGAGACCATCTGATGTCTGTGAAGACTTTGTGCTGGAATTGTTTACCCTCTGAGACCTGATTGCGCTCACATTAGTCCCCGGAGGCTGTCTGTCAGACGGTCAAGGTGTCGAACCTAACAGAGGCTTGTTGCAACAGGACAACATTCCTCTCATAGCCAGGTGAGTCTTGTGACCCTGAACAACACCCACACAACAACACGTTCCACTGTCACCTGCTCTAACTGAGAGGGAGCAACAGATTATCTTTAATTACAGGTCACGTACAGCCTAGCCAGCTGAACTGATCTTAACTGTCCAAGAAGTAACAGCCAAATTAGTGGTCATATCCAGTAATTATCCATGTAGTAGTATGTCTGAAATGTTAAGAGTCTGAAAGTTGATGGTGGTGCCATGTAGCAGTCCCATTGTTCATATGATCAAGAAGAATGCTATTCATCCTGAAATAAATCAAGTCCTGGACTTTAACAGAGAAACATGCCTTTTGTAGGCAGATGCATACAGATTAACCCAGATTCTTCTGTACTCCTTCATTCATACACATCCAATAACTAGACCCGCCCACCCATTTCCTAACAAACACTTCTCTCTTTGTGTGAAGGAGATTTCTGTCTGTGGATAGTCTCGTTGTTTTCTTGACCATGTGGTTTGGCGGGTGACCTGGCATGAGTCCAAACTGTAAAAACAATCCCAGTGTTTGCGAAGTGAGTGTGAGCCCGCCCATGGTGCCTGCCCAAGACCTCTCCATTAAAACCTGCACAACTGTCAGGTCCACTGGAGAAAAGGCAGAAGTAAGAAGAGCATCTTAAGCTAAACACAAAGAGGCTCACGTTACTAAACATGTGCAGGGAAAACTAAAGAATTTAAGGATGACCTGACACTTCATCCAGCTGTCACATCTTTCTTTGTTGATTTTGTTCCGTCAGTTTATTAACCTCTTTAGGATTCTCTGCCGTTAACCGTAAAAGGCTCAGTGTGCCAGATTTTCCTGATGCTACATGAGTGACAGGTACAGAAGTCGATCCAAAATTAATTGTTATAAATCAGTAGCCTTGTTTAATTTTCACACAAAAAGAGGTCAACTTTAAGCTGATGCTAATAACCCAGATTGTGCTTGACTTGGAGAAGGAATTCAACCTTGGAACGAGAACACAGTGGACAGCAGTGTATTGAAAACAGATGTGTGAAATACCTTCTTCTGCAACAGCTGGCATCTCTCAGGAGTTTCTAGCTTTGAGATGTAGTTTTAATTTTTTGATTTCTACAGTGAATAATATTGACCTAAATCACAGGCTGCATTCATGCTGAAAGAGATGAGAATCTCTCCTGTGTTTCTTTAGTAAGGCCAAGGAAACCTTGAACAACATATGTATTAAGACTCTACTCAGAATCAATACACAGAATATATTTGGCAGCACTGTACACCGTCTACCTTGATTTGGTTAAGGAGATTTGGCAACAGGATAACAATATGTAATATAATTATAATCTACCTTTGTCCTTCAGAGAAACATTGAATCTCTCCTTGCATCAGGGACATCCATCTAACAGTGTTCTTGAACTCCTTACAGCGTGTACAGGGTGTTAATAAAAATAGTATTTCTCCTAGAAAAATTGCATCAGTATAATGCTGTTCTTACACAATGTCTTTCCACTAACCCACAAACATCTGTTGCATCAACATCTAAAGAGCCCAAATAATTTCATCAGATGTTTGTGGAAAAAAAAAAAAAAAAAAAAAAAAAAAAAAATGGCACAGCTGGTAGAAGCACGGTTGGCTATACAGGGTATAGCTGTAGCAGTGTTATGGGCGGAGCAGAAAGGTATTTGGTGCACAGAAGTTTAATCTTCTTTACCGATTTAGGATTTGGGATGGATCAGACTTACGATTTGATGATCATCTTGTCGAAGTATTTTCAACGCAAAGCAACTCCAGGTCATGGACCCAGCTATAAGATGCTGCTGCACACAGCAACATTTCTTTTGAAAACTATATCTGCTCCACTGATACTGGAGGCACAGTTCATGGTTTGCCAAGTGCACTCTCTGCAATATGCTTAACTAAAAGCCCAAGGATTATTGTGCCCTGCACTGACAAAAATATTTTGGATTTGTATGGACAGCTGCAAATGAAGCTGAGGACATAGAATAAGGTTGGAGGAAGTCATTTTGCCAAAAAACAACCTTAGCCCAGAGCTGCTGAGCTAGAAACCAGCAATCAAACCAGTATTTCAACAGTTTGCCTAACTTGTGGAAATGAAAAATGATTCAACATCAGAGGCACATTTGGTCACAGTCACAACATTAACAGCATTAAGAGTGGCATTAATAACATTTTGTAATGTAGCTTTAGTGTGTGTGTTGCTAAGGCTTTTCTCCTAGCAAGAAGGAAATGTTAAATGGTGTGTGACTAATTTTCCCTGGTTTAGATGTGGTACAAATGGCATAGTGGTATCTTGCACAGTTGGATACCATACATAGCTATCATTGTGCCAATTACTTAATAGCACCCTGAGCACACAATGAGTAAACAGATGATAACTTGGACACTTATCAGAAAAAAACTAGGCCGTGAGAGAAATGTTGACTGGCAGGTTTAATGGAGATTAAAATCAATCGGTCCCCATTGGCTGCCAGTCAATGGAGAGCCATCAGAAAGTCGGTGTCAAAGCTGCAGTGTTAAAGCAGCAGAGCTATTCTGCTCTGATGTGTTTGTGCTCATGTGCATTTAAATTACACGACTGCATGTCGAGATATGACAAAGGCATTGCCTCTGGAGCATTAATGTCACATGGCTGAGGGAGCAGTGCTGAAGTGGCTCTCAGATTACAGGATTAACATAGAGAGACGCAAAGCGAAGAGAAAGGGATAACACAGAGACAAAGGAAGCGATTCTTCCATCGGGTGATACACTTTACAGTCATTTTACAGGGCTGTGGGTTATAAAAGCTCTTGTAGCACTTTGAAGTAGTGAAAGTTAATGTTTCAAAGTTAGTCAGGGCTGTGACCATAAGAATTGTAATCCGACTCTATTGTTGCCATAGTTTTTTCCTGTTTTATGATGACGTGCTTATGTGCATAAATAAAACAGTTTAAAAAATAAAAAAAAAAATCTGTCAGTGGACTCTTTAAGGCAAATTAGATCCATATTAATACTATAACCCTGGATATAACAACTAATGGTAAACAATACAAGTAAATGCTATTCTGTACTCCGAGACCCTGCTGTAACTGCTTGGGGTAAAACAAAAAAAAAAAAAAAAAAAAAAAAAAAACTCCAGCAAATTCGATTACCTATGTTACATAAAGGTAATCTAATTGTTTTGTTTGTTTGTTTTCAGTACACAGGCTCATGATCTTCACACACTTCTGGAGACAGTACTCTAGTCATAGTCTATGATGCATCTGAAGCCACAACTGCTTTCAAAAACAGAAAGAGAAAGATATATACACTCACGTTGAGGCTGACTAACATAAAGTGTGAACAATAAACTCTGTAAGTGAATATTTGATTAGAAGACTGATAACCTGACCTGCATTATTTTATGAACAAAGCGTTGTGCACACCCAGTGATGATAAGCAGCTGTTTATCACCAAATTATTCTATGGTCTTGGAAAGATTCAAATCACTGGTGAATCTAACATGTGGTACCCTCTAGTTCTATACAAGCTTGTATTCCTTTATAGAAACTCCAACAGGGAAACTGACTGGATGCTCACCAAACCATATTTTGACACTTTAATAGTTGCAAAAACTATAATAATATTAACCAAATAGGCTTTAGTATCAGTTTATTACTGTTACAAATATACATATATTCCAAGCTCTTCCACAGCTCTTAAAAAAATTCCTGTGATTCTTACATGTATGAGCACAAAGCAAAAAATATACTTTGAGAAACTGGGAGTGTGCAGATAATGCTGGGAGGACAGAGATTAAAAAGCAGGTTAAAAGGCTACTGCACTTTCCACCAGCAAGGTTGCCAAACTTGTTCTGCAGACAGAGTCTTCAACCCCCCACTCTTAAGATCTTAGCATTTTTGAACAGGCCAGGCTTTCATGGAGGTTAGACTCGGGGCAAAGATGGAAAATACTTGAACATGCGACAGTATGCCAGAGTTTCATTGCTGTCATCTCAAATTCTATTTATCGACTACATTCAAGATAAAAGGAAAAAGAACAGCGCAGTTTAAAAATAGCATATAAAACAAGCCGCTCATTACACCCACTTCATGCCCCTATTAATGCACCAGTGTGATTTGTATCCACAGTATTGCATGTAATAAATCAAAGCAATGCACTAAGGTGGGATTACACCATGTCTTATCACTGACATCATTATAAACACACACACACACATATATATATATATATATATATTTAAAAGAAAAGTGTGAGTTAACAGCTTTCAGTCGTAAATTGTTATTTTAAATGTTGGTGACAGCTCAGAAGTTGGAAATTACAGCATTCCCAGAAATGATTTTATTGTGAAAAGAACTGATTGGCCAATGGATGAAGGAGTACTTTAGCTCTTTTGTATGTAGACATGCAGAGGTCGAGAGCTTGAGAATCATTAAACTGGAGGATCAATATGCCCTCAATTATGAGCAGCAAGGGCAGACAATCAGTGCCATCTCTGAAACAGTTCCCACGCGTGCATCAGTATCACAAACAACTGCATCACTGTAAATAAGCAGTGAGATCGAAGAGAGAACAGCAAGTAATAAACAACTGGTGAGTACAAATATAAATCCCCCAGTCTGAAAGACAGCTAGCGGTGCCTTATAAGGACCGCTAGCTGTCATCGTGATCTTTCTGTGTACTGCAAAAGATTCATGTGTGCCACAGCTAGGCACAGTCCAACACCAATCACATATTTATTCCTGAGTAATGAAATGTACAAACTCACAGATCATCAATAACAGGGTGGGGACTGCGCTGTAATATTTTCCAGGATACCCTGAGCTGCAGCAGTTTAAAAATCCCTACCTCTTCCTCAGTTGCCATGGCAACCAGAGCGGTGGGTGACCGGTGCAAGCTGGGTGGGAGGGTGATTTAATGTAAGCCCTTTCCAGTGCACATTACCCTCCTTTTTAATCTGTTCTGGATGCTTATAAGGGAGAAAATAGGATTGTCGCTCTAATTCAGCAGACATAAACAAATAACAAAACCATTACGGATTACAGGGTAAAAATCTAGCTTGCCATCACCCAGACGCACTGTAAAATCCACACAAAATTACAACTACTCTATTGTAATCCATGAGTCCATATAGTATTTATGTTATGTGTAGTGTGCAGCCTCTCTCTCTCTCTCTCTCGAGAGAGAGAGGCGCTGCGGAAGTGAGACTGGAACCTGAGAAGGATGGGCAGTGGCAGGAAACGAGCGAGGAGAATCAGCGGACCCCTCTACGCTCAAGGTGACATTGCTTTCATTGACCTGATTATCTGCACTCCACTCCCATCATGGAAAAAATATGCCATCCTCTCCCTCTCTCACTCACTTGATACTGATAATGGGCAGCAAACCAGGGAGAGAAGCTGGTGGGAGGTAGCACCCTGTAGCCACTGTGTCTGTGTGTGTGTGTTTGTGTGTGTGTGTGTGTAAGCACATATTTCTACCAGCACCTCACCCTATCTCCAGAGCAGCCTTGTCATTATGGGGCATTCCCCGCATACACAGGACAACTCTCCCACCATGAAATCAGCCGTGGGCCCCGGCAGGAGCGACCTGTCATCCTCCCCTTCCCCCTCGGTTACTACGGCAACACTGTTTTTCTGCACCAACACCTCTTAATTAGACAGACGTGATACATTCACCTACGTATTGGTGAGAGGAATCCAATCCAGCTTGTGTTCTGGGGAATGATAAAGCATACCAGCAGCCCCGACTCCCCTCACTCACACGCTGATAGCCTCCAACTATCTCCCGGTCACATGCAGTCCACACTCAAACATTTCAGCCAGCAGATAGCCGGCTTCGGCTCCTCGCTCCTATTCCTTGCATTCATTTAATTATAGGGTAGAATTGGAAGATGCATTTTGCTTGTCTTACCCTGTCCAGGAGAGAGCTTCCCTCTGTTGTGCTCTTAGCATTCCTTTTATATCCTCAACTCACTGCAGTATCCAGCTTTCTGCACTGTCGACAGAAAAAACTATGCCTGTACACAGCATGCAGTGGAGCATTTCCTGCACAAGGTATGTAGTCCACGCAGGTTCAAAGTCATCTGGATGAGGTTTAAGTGGCTAATAAGCACCTTCTCAGAGGCTGTCAAAGGAAAATCCCAGTTAGGTTGAGGATGTGTTTCTGTGATGGCTGCAGGGCAAACAAGGGATAAACTCGCCGTACATAGAACGAACTGCTGCTTGAGATCATGCACACAGCCAGCTGGCTGGCGAGTACTTCTTTCGTATTCTCTCCCTCCCTAGCCTCCTTCTCTCTGCCTTTCTCTGCAGAATGCCGTGGGGGCAGAGGGGAGAGGCACAGATGTTACTGGCTCCAGGCCACACCCCTTTTCAACACTCCTAGTCCTAATAGGATACAGGAGGGCCGTGGCCACCGCCCAGCTTGCTTCCCCACCCCCCCACCCCTACCGGCTGTGAACAACTTCTTGAAGGGTTTGCTTGAAGAGGGCTTGTTTGAAGAGCTGTAGGAAGAAAAGAAGGCTGTGTGGTGGAAATGTGTGACAGGGAGAGAAGAAGGATGCTATTCACGTGTGCCAGGGATGCTGGAGGAATGAAGCAATGTCCAAACCAATGTCCAAACGAAAGAAAGCAGAAGAGCTGAACTGCTTCTCATCATTATTCTGAAGTCCTGTGTTTAATAAAACACCTTCAGAATATGCAACACTGCAGTCTCGAAACGGTGATAACATCCCAAAGAATTTTAATCTAAACAATGTCAGACACTCCCACATGATTTACTGCACATGTATCATGAGTGCATCTCAGCTAATTACTGCTTAACAAAATCCAGCATCCATAAACATTCCTGAATTGCAACACTGTGACTTTTTTTTTTTCAGACACCAAAGTAATAAAATTGCATATGGAATTTTCTGAGAATGACTTTCATGAAATTACAATCAATTGCACATACAGTCAGAACACAGTGTGACAGGAATTTTACCTTCACTAACGTAAAAAAGTAATAGTCAGCCATCAGTGAAGTCAGAAAAATTTGAAGTCTTAATAGAAAACTCTATTACAAAGTGACTGACAAATTTCTTAAGTATTAAAAAAAAGACTTTTGTGAAACATGTAGAACAGCATCATCTTGATTGTTTTGACATTTTAATTATGATTCTCCTCTGATACTGATGATCTCTGCTTGCAAAAAGAAGTCTGATTGCACACATTTATATGATAAAATGACCGTACTGCTCACTTATGACGCAAAGAAACACTTATGAAATTTATGCTCCAAATCACTAGTTTCAAACTTTATGTAAATGAAATTCCATTTAGAACAACAGACAATAAACCTACGTATGTGCTAGGGTGTGGCTCCCTACTGATTGACACCACTACCGTATGGGTGTGTAGTGTTCTCGATTACTCACTACGATCCAACCTGTGCTTGTGACATCTGGTTTTAACAAAAACAAGATGGCTTCAGCCAAATTGCGCAACTCGAGGCTTCAGAATGGTAGTCCACAAACCGAATCACAGTGACCACGTCTATTTTTATACACAGTCTTTGGATCAAAGACATAAAATGATCTCAGATAAAATAACACTGCTTTTTTTTCCTCCCCGCATAAGGGACACTCACTCTAAGCTTTGTTTAAATAGAATCAAATGTTCCAAACCAACAGCAATAAGCATATGATGTCGCAATATGAAAATTTACTGTGGCGTGTTGATTCACCTCTGACGTAATGTTTGAAAACATGTCATCTGTACTAATGACTATTTTGTCCATCTGTTTTCTTCAATGGTGAAGGTAACAAAATCAGACATGTTCTCATAAGAGAAAATTATCTACCTGATTTAGACACCCGGTTCCATGCAGGTGTAGACAAATTAAGTGTCATCAGTCAGTAACATCTATCCATTCATCCATTTATTTTCTTCTTATCCAATGTGGAAGGAAGCTAGAGTACTTTGGGAGAACCCACACAAGCACACAGAGAACATGCAAACTCTACACAGAAAGAACCCACCAAACAGTGGAATCAAGGCAACCACCACACCAGCACGCTCTCCCCTACTTATTAACTTTTGTTCGTTACAAAACAAAACAGGTGAGTGAAGCATTACCAAGCCGTTTCATGAGAGTGAAATCTCTCAGTGCTTTTGTTGTATATTATGTTATTCAACACCATTTTGAATCTCCATAAGTAGAAATATGGCAGAAACACAGGAGTATTATATGCTCTGTAAGTGAAACTATAACCGAGACTATGAATTTACTCTGCTTGCCAAGAAAACTGATTCTAAACACACCCCTGCCAAAAGGAAGTCGCACATCAAACCTAAAAGCAACATTTAAACCTTGACAGCTGCAAGCAAGCTTTAAAAATGTTGCCCGTCTTCGTCAGAGTTTAGTAATGTCACTTTCCCTGATTTCAGGGTTTTCAAAAGTTCAGCTTTCCAGCAGCTGCCTTTCCCTCTCATCTGGACATGCCAGCATGTAAAGCCGTCTGCAGCTTTTAGATCTCTGATCCAGTCACATGTTACGGCTAGATGATAGAAAACGTTATCTTTTGAAGCCCTTCAACTTTCTCACTGCGGACTTTATAGTTCCACGTCTGAGTTTGCATTGTTGATCCACATAGCTGGGCTTGTGTGAAACAGTTTATCTCTACAGGGCTGGGGTAACAGACATCAGTGGCAGGCCGCGCCGGTGCAGTCATGAATGGATAACAGTGGAAGCTGTACAGTGCTGGGTAGCTGCCTCTGAAAAGAATGTCGTGCAGCTGGAACAACAGACAGGTCCGGTTCCCATGGACGGCTCCTGTTCTGATGGGATGGATCTGCTGTGTCGATAAAAAGCCAGGACCAATGTTTTGTTGACCTCGTGTGCACCACGTGTAACGGCCAATGTTTGGTGTACTGAGGATGGCAATGTTTTTAGTAACATTCGGTATTACTCTCCTGCATTTCTGTTAAACTAGAATCTATGAAGAAAGACTGTGTAGCTTTCTTTCATGTGTAGCATTTTTATGAACTCCTCTTTAAAAAGGAAATCCAGAAAAGTTTATAAAATAAAGATTTTTATGTCCTACCATCCTTACTTCTACCTGCAATCTGAACATTTAGGATAATGAGACAACAATAGAATAATGTGGATGAGGAGAGTCTGGAAAAATGAGCTTAAACTATCATGGATAAAACGGTGTGTCACTAACAAGTAGTTTTTCTCTTTGGTAGACTGCTCATCTTGCAGCATGTGCATGCTTGAATGACAATCTATGACAGCACTAGCTTGAGGGTTTTGCATCATTACACCTGCAGGTTAAGAATTATCAGGAACAGCCATCCTCTGGCAGCAACTCCACTGAACCTTTCTGTTAATCATTTAAGCACAGAGTTAAACTTTACCCTGTTTTATGACTTCCAACAAACAAAAGTACATATTATGGCTACTATCTATCTATCTATCTATATATATTAGAGATGGCACGATACCACTTTTTTATGTCCGATACCGATACCGATATCATAAATTTGGATATCTGCCGATACCGATATGAATCCGATATAGTGTTTTTTAATCAACAAAACTGTTTTTTAAATATCTTGCTGCATTTTGTATAAGTTCATACTCAAGTTTAAAACAACAACTACACTAAAGCTATTCTGTTATACCTGTATGCAAAAAAAATATATTTCATAGTTCAGCAATACTGATCAATCTAATAAACTTAAACCTACACCATCCTCCCTATTCTGGTATTTTAAAGAGTACTTAGCATAAATATTAAGCAACCTAACTAATAGGGTTCCAACTCCCAGCAACAACAAAAATAAATAAATAAAAAATAGGGAACCACCCCTCACGCTCCACCTCATGATGCTTAATCGACGTAATCAACCTTAATTTGATGCAGTGTGAAAAAAAAAAATGCACAGAAATCAATTATTTTTCAAGAAATATTAAATAGATTCAACATCTTTCTTCAACAAAATTGCAGACTGCACAGATGGTACCTTCCCAAAGGAAAAAGTACTATAGCTTACTAGGGTATATATATTAGACTTAATAGTTACTATATACAGTAATTGACTTCTATTCATTTTACATCAAATTAAAACTTTGGGTGTCAGATAATTATTTATTAAAAGCTAGACATTTTAAATGAGAATAAGAAAGAAAAGTATGTCTTTGTGCCCCCTTTCCCCTGTTAATGCCCTATCGGCCCCCCTGGCTAAACTTTGCTAGATCCGCCCCTGCACAGTTACCAGCGTCAGCTACGTAGAAAAAGATCCTCGAGTAGAAAGTAATAATAAATACATTCTAACAACAGCTGATCAAGCTTAAATGTGCTGCTGTTGTTCAGCCGCTGGTTTCCTCTTTCTGGTGCAAAGTGGGCCAAAAGCAAACTAGAGACACGGACTCGCAACAGAAAAGCCGATCAGCTGATCGTTAAGCAGTTTCATGATTGAAGTAGCAGCAGGAGAGGCAGTCGCTTGTTAAGCTTAACGCAGGAATGCTTTACAAACATTCAGAGATGGACTTACACACTTGCTTTACTTCTCTCGGGATAACTTTGTCGGAGATGAAATGCTGGGTTGCTAGCGAAGCTCCAAATGCTATCCAGACCACCGACAGGTCCCGCATGCCACAGCCGCTCTATCACGTGATGCATACTGCTCTGACGTGCTAACGTTCTGAGGTGAGTTACGGCGTGTTGCAAGTTTTGTGAGGTGCTTTCGTGATATTTAATGGATCGGATTACATTTTTTTATTTTTCTCCGATATCCGATCCAGTAATTTAGGTCAGTATCGGACTGATACCGATACGTAATATCGGATCGGTCCATCTCTAATATATATATAGATATTCAAGCTGCTGAAGCTTGAATATCAATGTGCAACACATCAGCTGTGAAACAAGAAACCTGATTGGCTGCAGAAAAGTACAGCTGTGATGGTAATGTAAAAAATAACTTAATAGCTTATTGTTCAGATAACAGTGTGAATCATTGGAGCCAGTCAAAAGCACACACAAATTAAGATAAAAAAAAAACACACACACACACACACACACACACACACACACACACACACACACACACACACACACACACACACGTGCAAAAAAATAAACCCAAGGTTCAGCTGCACAGTAATAATAAGGATGTCTGAGCTGAATCATGACTGACAGCCGCTAAATAAAAAAAACACTTTCTCCAACTACTGCAAAGGAATGTGTGAAGGGGGAACGTAATATTATGGCTCGTATCATGTGGTGGAAGGCTACAGCGCTTCACCGTGTGCATGTGTTTCATTCAGGGTGGAGCTATATCTATAAATTCCAACCATGCAGCCCTTCCCTTGCAGGAGACCCTCCTAACATTCACAAAATTAAATGCCAGGATTAAAAAGGGTCTTACTGGTCCCTTCCACCCTTTGGAAAGCTTGTAATTACTCCCTCAACCAGGTCCATCTCAGAAGGCCCGCATAACCTTCTACATCTACTAATCTGCAGAACGCAGCCAAGCAGCTGGATACAACACTTTCGACATGAAGAATGGAGTTGTATTTCTGAAATAAGACAAAAAAAAAGAAAAAATGTGAAAGTGCATCTAAAAGAGGATACATGTAGCAAACTGGAAAAAGCATAGAGATTGGTGTTTTTCCATTTATACATCATGACGTACTTGTTAAGACAGAGCTTTTATTTCCTGTAGCCTTTCACGGCCCATTCAAATCAATCCCAAAGTTTCTCTCTGTGGAGTTTGTTGAGATAAGTGAATTGAAATGTAAGTTCTGGAAAAAGCCAGTAAGAGGACCAGGAGTTCAAGATGTTCTCACTCATATTAAAGCTTCAATGGACTTTTGACAAAGTACTTGTTATCTTCAAGTTGTTTCCTTGCTCATTTATCTAATAAAAAACAAAGCTATCTTTCAGCCATGAAACAGTCCCTAATCTTATATTTAGTGTGGATTTGTATCAAAACTAAACTACACGTAGGGTACTTTCTGAACCTTTTTACCTCTACTGCCCTCAAACTGTAAAATAACATCTTTATTTAGGCAAACCTGGAGAATTTATGGCTACAGCAAAGCAACGAAAAAAAAAAAAAAGTCTTCCAGGAAGAAGTGGAAGACACTGCTGCAAAAATATTATGACGTGAAATGGTGCAGCTGCAGTGATCGTGCTTGTAATGGATTGACTGAACTTGAGGGTTAAAAGGCCATGGCTTAACTTGCTGATCCCTCCAGATGTTGGCACTGCGCTGAGAAATCAGTGGTTAAGTTTTCGTGCAGAGAGATAAGGCAGCGGAGGCAGCCCAGTGCACTGAATATTACTGTAGAGGTAAAATATAAGTAAACAAATCAAATCAAACAAAGTAATGATAATCCAGCATAATCTAATCAGTATCCAGTCTGCTCCGTGGGTGAAGACAGCTTCAAAGCACATGGGTCCATTAGTGTGTGTCACACATGACCAGGCGAAAATCCATGAGAAAAGGTTCAAAGTCTGAGTCTCCTCTATGGCCATTAACACGGATGTGAGACTGGCTTAATGCCAGCAGGACGCATGACTAATTCACTGGCACAGAGGCAAAGTCTGAAGTAAAACTAAGCCACCATACAGTAGATGGCCATCTTGCACGACAGGATGGCTAAGTTACAAAGCTGCTTACCTTAAAGTGTGCCATGATAACAGTAGGGGGAAAACAACCAGAGAACTAGATGCTACAACAATAAACTAAAACTAGGAAATATTTTGGAGAAGCTTCTCCTCAGAGCTGGGCCTTGTAAAGAAAAAAAAAAATGAAGCCAAAATATAAACAGCAGAAAAAAAAAAAAAGATGTTTGTGGACGTTAACAAGGCCACCTGCTGTTTAACAGGACTGACCTGACAGCCTTTGCCCTGTGGCGTCACAGCTATCAGCTGCACAACGCAAACTCCTGGAAAACAACACTGTGCTCAGGGAAGCAGTACAACTGAATGATTGTTGAGTAGATATATATGCTATGCTAACACTACTGCAATTTTGCTTAGAGAAAAAAAAAAAAAGAAAAAGGAGATTTAAAAGCCTTGAATTACTAGCCAGATTTGTGGCTACAACACTGAAACAAGCAGCTGTAAAACTATCACTGCTCAAGAACATTTTTAACCGTTAACCGGTTTCATCTGACTACATGGCTGTTTTCATCACTTCTGTACACTGCTGTTATCACACAGATGTGTTATATTTTGGGAATCCTGCTTGTTCGAGCAGCAGCCTGAAATCTTTTTCAAGGAAAATCAGGATGCCTTCTTTTCCCAGAAGTAACAAAGAAGATCCTCTGATTATCTTTTATATAGAAAGACGTTTCATATTAGTCTGCATGTACTTTTGTGTGTAGCGACTCGGTGCTATAAGCTCTTTAGTGGTTTGTGTGTATTTTGTTAGTTCTGACCATAAAAACAAGAACCCCCAGACTGAGGTGGTTCACATACCTGTGAACTCTATACAAAAACATACACACCTCATGCTTTAAAAGACTAAACTTCACAACTCATAATACAGTACTTCCGTTTAAACGTTTCTCTATTGTATATACCATTTCCCTATTGTGTATATTGAACTACTGCACAGAATTTTGTTAAGTGACTATCTATTAACAACAAAGAATCTTTGAATACTGTTTCTGGAAATATTTTATGAATCTATGACCATGCTCTGACTAATTTAAGATCATATGAATGTAATTTGTCAAAAGTTTTAATATGCATCACAACAAAGAAACAAAGGAACTTTTAAAAATAAAACAATTGCAAATACTTCTAATTCAATAAGAATGTGCATGACTAACATTACTGGCTCTTGACATGCCAGCTCAATTAACTGGAAATTACATTATGTCAAATATACCAACAACATCTCAGCTTAAGAGGCATTAATGCAACAAAGGAGACATTTTTTTCCATCACATAAATTATTATGAGGATTATCCTGAATCGAGGCAGTGATAGTTTGCAGATCATGTGAAGTCCATCCATGATCAGGCCAAAAGAAGCTAACAACGGCAGAGTCTTAATCCTTTCCTGAGTTTAAACGTCTAAACTGATAAAGTTACATCATCCAGCATAACAGAAAGATAAATGGCATAGCCCAAACATTCTTCTCCCGTTGTTCTCTTGCTTGATAACTTGTTCAAACTTGAGTGTTGCTTTCTGGAGGGGTAGGGCAGTATTTTAAGAGCAGGATAAAGCATGCCATGCTCTGGCACAATCTGGGGCTGAATCTGATATCTGTCTGCTGTTTCAAAGCCTGTCACACATGCTTTGGTTTGTGTCTGGGGAAGATTTAAACAAGTTGGCATCTGACCTCATCCATTGAAGAAATGAAAACAGGAAAAACAGCATAATGTGCAAATCCACGTTGTTTGTAAAATGGGAAACTGAATATGTATCCCAAAGGCTTGAAATTCAGTTTCATGAGGTAACAGCATTGTTGCTGGGGTTTGTCTAAGACAAATATAAAAACAAGCCTAATATTTTGCTACTTTTAGATAGAGTCCACACCCTGAGAAATTCCAGGACCTACATCAATCACCTTTTCCAGCTGTAGACATTCATCATTTACAATGATTTATAAGTTAGAACATTAAAGAAATGCTGTGACTATTAATACTTGATGGTGAAACGCTAGAGAACAAGACCTGTTTGTGCAAGAAACAAAGCTGCATCATAGTGTGTGATATGATTCACTTTGATATGCTAAATGCACGTCAGCTTTCAGGGACTGAACAGCTATTAGCAGAACTTCAAGCTGCAACCTGAACTGATTGAATTTGCTGTCAGACAAAATGCTGGCATCCAACCGGTTGCTTACTCTCTGACAAAACTGCACACTCATACAGAATTCTAATTTTAACACATCTCTGCTTTTGGGAGTTAGCATTATTAACGTGACCTAGACAAAAGAGAGAGGCGAGCATGGGCTGAAACGTGAATCCCTCCTGGCCTATAAAATCCACCCTACCCTCCCAACCAACATCGTGCTTATAAAGGACTCCCCCACAGACACACACATATACAGAGAACAGGACTGCATGCTGCCTTTGTTTGAACTCGACCGTGGATACACTCTTTCCACATCTTGTGGCTGAGACACACATTTGATTAATTTTGAAGCTCATTGTCATGATAATCTGAGGTTTGACTTATTTCTTTCAGCCTGGCAAGAGAACAGTCATTTTCTAACTTAACTACAACTGAACTCCAAAAGCAAAGCAGTACTATTATATAATTAGAAAAATACACAAGATGAAAAGTTTAAGTAATTCTGAGACTTCAGCATGAACCAAAAAAAGCTAATTTAGTCTCCATCATGTGACATACCATACACCCCGAGACAATTATTTCAAATTACAGACCCTTTACCCAGAAAAACTACATCACAAATGTTAATTTTAGTCATAGAACAGTTTGTTATATTCTATTAAAGTTGGTGTGATCTCCTTCTTGTGGATGAAATTTGCAGTACAGAACTTCAACCTCACTTTTAAAACAAATGTTTCCACATTCCTCTGGTCAGACTGCAATAAGAAGGTTGCATCCATCAGCGTGTAAACATCAACATTGCAGGTATCATAATCGTAAAGTCTTTATCTCTTTAAATCTCAAAAAGGAAGCCAGAAGTAGCACAGCTTGTACTGTGTTCTCCAGGGCACAACTGCAACACGTTCAGATCAGCCCAAAATATAATTTCATAGGTCACCCAGTTCTAGTTATAGAAGCACAAAACTCTAGATCAAGGCTGGTTTCTCTGAGGGAAGCTGCTCTTTGGAGATAATTTGTGCTGCAAAAATCAGTGACTATAAAGGGCTTTGGACGAACTCACCATGCCCAATATTTACACTGCGTTCAGCAGATGGAGGCTAATAATCTTCAGAATTTATATTCTTATTCTAAATGTAATAACAGCAAGTAAAACATGACAGTTTGAGACACCTGCAGTGACTGCTGTTATTGATCCACCTTACATTATGTAGCTGTGATGCATTTTTCATTGCTAATAAAACTGAATGACTTTCCATGAGGGATCCATTACTTACCATGAAGTCCAAAGTGTGTCAGCCTGAAACACATTAACGAAAAATCTGCTGCAGCTGAGAGGCTGAGCTAGAAACAGGGTGTACTGCCCTTTCAACTATGGACAATCTCAAAGGTCAAGTGTCAATGAGGTCGTGGAAAAAACACAATCAGTGCTCACTCATTGTGTGACGATCTCAACTCATCTACTAATATAAATGTTAACCATATGTAATGAAGAGCTCATGGTACAAAAATGCACCGATTACTAATAGAACTATAGTTTCTTTCTGTTTTGCTTGATGTGAATTAAACTGCAAAGCAGAGGCCAGAAAAAGAGAAGTTAACAAAGCATTCGGCCTCCAGGTCATGAAATACGTGCGTTTCTGCACTAAAAGGATGATGGCAGGTTTCACATTCTTTCTTTCTAGTTAAAACAAAAAGACAAATCACACATCAGTAGCTGTAATCCTGGATTTCCTTCAGTAAATTGTTTAGCTGAGGTAGTAATCCAGCCAGGTTCTGACACGCCTCATCTTGTGATCAATTTGGCTGATGTCCGAAAAAGCAGATATACTATATGTAATGTCTGTTCTTCAGCTTAGCTCTTTCCCACTGAGTTTATATTTTGTTTCACAAAGATGTGAATGTTTTTAGTAAGGGCTGTAACAATATCAGATTTTTTACTGCCAACTTTAATAAACAAAATAATTCACTATCACAATATTATTGCAATATCTGTAGAAACTTAAAAGAATAAATATAACTGGCTATGCAATACCATGATCAACTCTGCTAAAGTGCCAACTAGAAAGTAACAGGCAAAAACTTTATATAGATATTATTTTTAAACGTCACAGTTATACTGCAACACCACAATCCTTGTTGGCAGAGGTGATCTTTGTTTTCTAACCTCTAGCATAAAGCATTGCAGGAAACCCTTCAATCATAGATTTATTTCTGTGTTTGATTTTCTTTGTTAGATAATTTTAACAGGTCTGCACCAACCTTGAGGGCAGCCTTAGTTTATTCTCAAGTTCAAAAACTATAGCAAGCTGTGAACACATGGCCACAGAGCAACAATCCTGAAAACGTGAGGTTGGGTCTCGGGTGTGGCCAACAATGGCTGTCTAAGCCCAGCTGTCCTAAGAGAGAAAACAAGTGCAAAGCTAAACCAGACTGGGGGCAGGGTGTGGCATGGCAGGGGTGTCATGGTGACAGAGCAGGCCTCAAAAAGAGAAGGGATGCTAAATGAAGCCATTGTCTGGCCCAAGTGAAGCACACCACACAAAGAATGGCACATTCAAACAGTCATACAGGCCTATTGTTGTGATGGGAGAGCAGAGTGCTGCAGGTCCACATATATCCCACAGGATCCACGACATGTCAAACAGAGAGAGCTTGATCTAAGAGCATGATGCACTAGCACCAACAGGAAGAGCAGGAACCATAATTACCCAGAGGAACCAATTAAGGAAAGACTTTTAGGTCACTTCGTCAATAAAAATCCGTCAAATATTAAACCAGAAACTTGGCTTCTTCATTCATGCTCCGCCCAGTTGATGGAACTGATTAGACCAGTGGAGATCAGCAAAATGCGAAAATACAACATACAATTATTATTCCAGTTTTCAACAATGCAATTTTAAAAACCAAAAAACAGGAGATCAACTTAAAATTCAAATTTTCCCCTATGAAGTAGGTGTGGTAATAAAATCAACATGATGAGTGAGGGTGGTGGGGTGGAGCCTATTCCAGCAACCATAGGGTACACCCTGGACAGATCGTCAGTCTGTCACAGGGCTGACACAAAGAGACAGACAACCATTCACACTCACATTCATACCTATAAGCAATTTAGAATCACCAATTAACCTAACCCCACCAATTCACTAATCCCATGAAGTAATGACAGCGGAATTCACCGAAAGCAGATGGATTTCTGTTTTCTCACAGTTGCAGTCAGACTGCCCAACCCTTGTGGAAACAGTACAGGGAGGGAATTAGGATGTGAAAAATTTAGCATGAGTCAAACAAAGTCAACCATCTATGGTATGTGCTAACTGGATTTGCTACTTTCTACCTTGCTTGCAGTAACTGTGAGAGTCACTTTGACTATTCCAGTAAATAATTATCTTTTAAAAGCTTAACTAAGGCTATTAGACATTACAGTACATTTAATGTAGTGTATGGGAAAAAGTTAAACCAGTTCCCAGATGCCATGATTTATAGTAACTACTTCAGAATATCATTCATATCCTTCCTTAAAGGATGCACATGCACTTTCACGCACACATGGTGGCCTCAGGTGCTCAGCTGTGCCAGAGCCACTCCTGAATGACACCCAGCATTGAAGAAAATGATTAGTCTACACTTCCCCCATCCTTGTTGTCAGGACTGTCAGTTACTCTTCCACCCTTAGTACTTAATGTGAGCTTCCCAGGGAGGTCCCCCCACCCAGCTGCTATGTAGACGGTCTTGTGAAACGTAACACTCAGTTCATTAGCCTAGTTCTCCATCCGTGTGTGTGTGTGTGTGTGTGTGTGTGTGTGTGTGTGTGTGTGTGTGTGTGTGTGTGTGTGTGTGTGTGTGTGTTGACAGACAGAAAAGCAGATAAAATACACCACTGCAGTTTGTGGGTTGGCACACTCAATGTTGATAGTTTGCTCTGTAGAGCACAAACTGAAGCAAACGCTTTCCCAGTTTTTAATACAGTATGACAAAACTGTCACATTCCATTTCATACATTATCAGATACTTGTGCTATTCACATCTCTATTAATTCTGTACTTTTACATCCAGTTGGTGAAAATTAGAGGCATATCTGGGCTGAGACAAGCATGATTTTATTCATTTACTTGCACATTGATATTGCTCTGCTGGTCTCAGAGCACCAATGAGGAAATTTAAGGACAGAGAACATAAGTCCGATTGCTGCCAACTATAACCGACATTCACAATGGCACAGTCGATTTCACCAGGGACAGCTTTTGTCAAAGTCTGTTTCCAACAGCACGGCAGTGTGTTTGCGTCTGTGACAACAGGAGGATGACATGAAACATCAACATTTGACCACTGCCAACAAAAATAGCACAACTGCAGTTGCAGTGACTGAATTCTGCGCACGTCTGGAGAAGGCATAACTCTCAAGGTATTTCATAAAGTAGACACATCTTTTAGTCTACTGAATCATCATTATGGATACAATTTTCCTACTTTTATTTTCTTGTGAAACTCAAATTAAAACAGTTACAAAACAAGTTCACTTGCTCTGTGATTTAATTCAAAAAGATAAACATTCATATGAAAAGGTGTTAGCATGATTCTTCCCCATGATTGTGGTTCTGTGTAATGAACTAAGTTTGAGTAAATTACAGTTGAAACTAAACTTAAAATACAGATCATACGTAATGATCTGCATGTATAGATTTCTGTATTTCTAAATTTCCATAACCTGCCAGTCTTAATAATCAAAATTAAAACAGAAAAGCTTGAAATATATCACAAAAGGAGTCACAGCCCTATTATTCAGGGATTAAAAGTAACTTACTTATTGTAGGTTTAAGATATAAAACCTATTGAGTTAGACTTAGACAGCGATTATGGCTGCCCTTTGTTATGAAGTTTTGTTTCCTTGGTTTCCATAGAGATGTGTTCCTGTTGATGATTCTGGACAGCATAAGTGCTGCAGAAATGAAACGTACTTCCTATTGAAATGAGTTGTACCAAATGTCATTAAAAGTGTGACAATACATGTCCACGAACATGATCAAATAGATTACTTTTGAGTGACTATTTCACGTTTTTGCTATGAGATCGGGATGGATCACAACATGTCATAATGCACCACTCGGTGTGCTTTTGATCACCAAAAGCTGACCTGACATAGCTGCTAACAGCAACTGATAAACTGAACTCACACAGAGCAGCAAGGCTTGTAAAGGTGCATGCATCACTGTTGTGTTTGCTCATCAGTCAGGCAAGAGGACCCAACAAGCACATTAGGTAAACACAGTCTAAGGTGGCCAGGTGAGATGATTCACCACAAGAAACAGTTGAATCAAAAAGCCTCAAATTGATTTTAGTTAGACACTATTTGCAAATCTGTATAGTTACACAAATACCAATATATCTGTGCTTGTTAATACTACCCAATTATATCATAGCCACTGGATAAACATTCCCACTTGGGAAAGCATGTGCTTACAACACAGACTAATCACTTGCAAAGTGCCCCTTTAAAAAAAAAAAAACAACCTTGTAATTTGAATGTCAGGGCCTGTTGATGCTCATCTGTATCCAGCCGACTCCCTGTCTGCACATTAATGCTGTCGACAAAATAACAGCATGGTACATCATGTAAGGCTTCTCCAGTGTTTACAGTGAAAACACGTCTGCTGATCACACCACAGCAGTAAGCCGTCTCACAAGACAGCAGCGGCCCATTACAAGCACACACAGCCCCCCCCCCCCCAAATGATTTAGAGCATTTTCATTCTCGGGAATGTAAGTCCTTTCTGATAAACATCCAACAGGGAATAAGCTTACCACCGTGGTGATTTGTGCTAATCTCTGTGTTGTGACCTATGATTTCATGACTTCTCAAAAGAGTGATTTTACTTGATAGAAGTGAATATTAACTCAGGAGAGGCAAAGTCTTAGAGCTGGGCAGTAAGAGGGAAGAAACGTTCTGAAGGATATTTGTACTTTACTCACATGTCTCTGCACTCAAATCAAAACTTAATGTACATGAAAGAGAGTTAAACGTTATCATGCACGGACCTTTGTGCCTAAAGACTCTGAAAGGCTTACTTTCCAGCTCTGTACACATTGGCCAAAGTTCACAATAAAGATCTGCTTATTAAAATTAATTTGTGATTCATTTGTCCAAATAGTAAAGGTGGCCTTCTTGTAATCAATTTTCCAAAAATCTAAATAATATTAGCCAAAATTTCCATTTAGATTCTTAAACGTGGATATGTGAGTTGGTGTAAGTTTAGTTTTGGTCACACAGGTTCAGTAGTTAATTATGAGCACAGGTTAGAGTTCAGACATTAACCTTTATTTTCTTTAATAGATTATAACACCACTGTCCTGTCCAAAAAATAAGTTACACTATAAGAGATATTATAAAAACGTGGCCAAAACCACTAAGGAAATTGCCAAGGTCCTCTTTAGACCTACTTTTTCAAACTTTAGTGGGTTTATCTAGCCTATACAGCTCCCCCCTTTCTTTTTCTTTTTTAATAAACTCCACAAACAGGTAGAGGCGACACAACAAAAAGCAATTTGCAAAACACATGCAAATAGTACCGGACTCTCACCTTGTCCGGGCGAGGTTTTTGGATACTCGCGTGCTCCAGAGTAAATAGCTGCATCAGTGAAAATTCAACAAAGACAGCTCGAGTAAATTCACCGCAGTCATGTCAACGACGGCTGTAGCACTGACCGGCCACACCGGTACGGAGGTCACAACCACCACCACCAACAACAACAACGCAGCCCAACCGGCGGTGTGGGTTCTCGGGCGGTTTAATGGTTTAGCTGTTAACGGTAAAGTTCTGTCTGAGGACAGTCCGCTTACCTCGTTACGGTGAACATTTTTCTGGTAAGCGCTTCATGTGCTCGAAAAGGTATAGCGCAAGAAAAACATTCAGCGCAGACGGCAGGCAGAGAATTCAACCGACTGGTTGGTCCGGGCTGCTCATGAGGTCATCGATTTACTCGAGCAGGTAACGCGCATGCGCTCTATTATTCCAAACCTGTAGTCCACTGCTTCATGGAAGTTGTAGTGTAGAAAGATACGAGCGCTGTTCACCATTGCCTTTTAATTAGTAGCCTAAATATCGTTGTCATTTGAAGGTTGAGGTCAAAGCTAGGTTTTAAATGCTCTGGAGGTGTAGATCTTTTGTTGTTTTTACTTTACTTTTATTTATTTTCTATTTGATTTGTATTTTTGTGTTAGAAAAAAAAGAAAAAAAATTAAATTAATTTAGACACAATGACCATGTTCCAGTTTATTAATTGTGAAGATTTCATCCTGTCTTTGAAAAATAGCCAATGGAACAATCAAGAAGAAAAATTAAGGTGCTCAAACTCTAAGCCTTAAATATTTTAAATAAATGGGTTTTTTCTTACAGTTGGGAAATTACTGCAGCAATTATATTAATATGTATTTTTTGTTTTTAGAAAACATCTCCCAGTTTAGCTACAGTTAACTGTCTAAACTCTCCATCAGCAGTTTCTTTATAATGTACTTCACACCACAATGAGATTATCTGTCCTGTATGACTTGTGCCTTTTTTCTCATACTTCTCACCCTCCTACTATTCCCAGCAGTCAGTTCCAAACTTTAGAAAAATCCAGAGCTGCCACGGTCACTCTGGCCTCAGAAAACCCTCCCTTCTCCATCTCATCACCTACAAACAGTGAACAAAGGCAAGCTTAGGACGCATTTCATCAAACTGGTGATCAAGCTGGGCCTCTACAGAAGCAGCTGTGTTGCTCAGCACGATATCTGGACTATAGCCAGGTCTCCATAGGAACTACAGGAGAAGGTTGCTGGTTTTTGTGACCTTATAAACCAGTCCGGCACCAGCTCACAGGCTGGATGGATTTAAGAAAGTTTGATCTGTTTTTAAGTAGCTCTCTCTGTGGGATAGTGTTGTCCTTTGCAGTGGATTTAAAACATGGCTATTAATTAGTTAATGCACACTTTCCTGTAAGCCTTTTCTAATAGAACCTGGCATAACAGTCCTTGTAACAGCTGTAAACTGAGTACTGTGTGATAGTAGTAACAGGGAAATAGTTTTATTAAGTTAATTTTAATTTCATGTAAATGAAAAACCCTTTAGTACTAGATTGGAGCTAGAAGACAAGTCATCTGAGATGGTTTATTGCCCTCCGGTGGAAACAAAGTTAAACTGCATAATGCAAGTCTCAGTTGATACACAGCATGAAGTTATTTTTTTGAGATGAGGATATCTCATTGGCTTTGCTTTGAAGGCACTGCAGACTCGATCTAGCACCACGCTGCTGCTAAGCAAACCTCTTCCTTGCCACTAATGAAACAACTGCTGTAGGCATCATGGAGTTGATTGACAACTGTCACATCTTATGCACGTGCACATCTGGAGTGTACTACTGCAGATGCCCGTTTTATTGCAATTCACAACTGAATTTTATAAGACAAACTGTTTTAAATGCTTATTAACCAAAGGCAATTAGTTAAGCATAATTCATCCATGGTGATATAGCAATTTTACAAAGAAAGACTACTTTCTATTCTCTCTGGATATGGTTTTTGAATTTTAACCTCCTAAGACCTGAACTCTTTCATGGAATGCATTTTCATTCATCTGAGAACAGAAAGGTGTTCGGAGAGATATTTCCATCTTTGTAAAATTACACAAGAACTAAAATAAAATTTCCCATCAGCAGCATTTTAAACCCTGAGATTTAGGGTATTGTCACATATAATCCTGTTTAAAAGAACCTAACTCAGTGGGGGGTTTCTAATGAAAAGACTGAATATAGATTATTAATACAGTTTATTAAAATCAGTTCAAACTCCACTTCCTCAAGAAGGGTAAACAAAGCAAGATGGTTTGGCAGATTGTTTTCATATTTCATATTGACCTTGGAGGCTAGATTAAACTTTTAATGAAAGCTGTCAATAAAAACCCACCCTATGCTATGAATCTTTTATAACTAAATATGAGAAGTTGATTCTGGCCTGGCTCATTATTTTTGTTATATCAGATCTTTAAAGGGACATGTTATGCTTTTTTTCTTAAAAATACTGTTACAATTGTGGATGCTCACAATAGACATAACCTGACCTCATTATTTGACACGTTGGCTATGTGCAGGTTATGTTCCCCCAACAGTTCCCACCAACAGCTGAACCCTCACACCCCAGTGTTTCCAATCAATCAATAATAATAATAATAATAATAATAATAATAATAATAAAAAAAGAACCAGTTCTGAATTTTATCTTAACAAAGCTAAACACAAAAGAAGCTTCAGTAAAACTATTATTTCCTCTTCCAAAATCATTCCAAGTCACGTTAGGTTCCCTTTATATTGCACACATAGTTGCCAATATCTGACCATCCGTAGCTCCACAGTTTGAGAACCAACAGCTAAAAGAGTAGAATGATATATAGATATAGATGTAACTTTGGTTCACACAGAATGACGCACACCAGCTCACAGGGGTTATTGTTCAAAGGCTCACTTATAATTTATTAATGTTCTCGCCACACATCCGCAACAATCCTGCATCCACATTCTGAACAGATGACACTAACGGAAGAAAAATAAATAAAGAAATCACATCTTGCAACGATGTTTGTGAAATGCAATTCATGGCAATGTGCGAACTGTCAAATCTATATTCATCTTTTCTTGAATACACTGGAATTTCACTGGCCTGTCTGACAAAAATACTCAGGATTTACAGCATAGTCTCGAAGGACTCTAAAGTCTGAGAACTAATAATCCTTTCTGATAGCAGCAAATCAATTGATTATCTCACTCAACAATTCTGCAAGATCACAGGGACTAATAGATTTAAAGTTGATGCATTTTCATCTTTGGTGGTTAGGCCTTCATTAAAGTACATATTTTCTGCATTAGTGTTTTAGTCACAGGGATCAAATTAGCCTTAAAAAAATACTTCATGTCCAATAACTCTTATTACATTACATTAACAAATAAAATAAAATGGAAAAAAAAAATCAGCGACTTCTCCCAACCTTAAAGATGAACTTCCAGTTATCAATATAGTGTCGTGTAAACCATTGCCACCACAGACCTCAGTAGGGAGATGGCTAAACAAGTGTGAACACTGCAAGAAATACTGAGACAAGGATTAGTGTTTGATTCTTCAAATTGATGTCAGTTACAGAGCTGGCACTGAAACGGGATCAAATCCAAGTCGGGACAATATCAGAGCGACAGGCTGAAGAGAGGTGGGGGTGGGGTAGGGCTGTGGGTGGGATGAAGTCATTTAATAAACATCGGAGTGCTTGTGTTTCATTGTGTTTGTGTGTGCAGCTTGTAAGCATATGTGTCACGAGTTCTGTGCCCAGAAGGAAAGAAAGAAAGAAAAAAAAAAAAAAAAAGGATTTTTGTGAGAAGCACAAGGCTCAGGGGGGAGGTTATGGCCACAGGGAGAAGAGAGAGCACCAGGCTCTTTTGTTGTTCTCTGCTCTTGGTCGTGTCAGTAGTCCAGCTGTTAGCCACAGGTCAGTGGAGTGAGACACTATGCCAGGGAGCGCTGACGAGGTTTGATTCTAGGATAGAGCTGCAAAGCAAACAACAGGAGAAATGATTTATTATTATTATTAGTCACTGAAATCTTTGATGAATTCTTGTTTTGCAATGGTACATGTAAGTGGCATCTAACTAAAAAGTCAAAGAGTCAATCAGCTCGAGGGTAAATTTTCATTTTTGCTTAAACTTAAATTTGGATAACAAAGCTGAAATTTGATTGAAAAAAAAAATTGAAATGGGGGTGGGAGGAGTGACGTTTACCCCCAGCAGGTTGCGGGGAACATAGCCCTCATTGTCCTCGAGTCGTGCCCACCACCACTCCGTTTCGCTGTCGTCTTGTCGTCGCAGGATGGTGATGGCGTCCCCCTCACTGAACGACAGCTCGTCCGGATTTTGGGCTTCATAATTCCACAGAGCGTACACCGTCCCCTTGTTCATTACGCCCAGCTTCTCCTGAACACCTGCATGTAAGAGAATCCAAACAAACAGTTAGTATAATTTACAGTTCAGGATACAATCAGGATATTTAAGTATAATCTTACATTTGCTACATTATTTTTATTACAGCCTCAGCGATTGGACTCAAAGGATTGGAAGTCTTTCTAGAATTTGTACACACCAATTGGTGTGATGTTTCTCACCGTATAGAAACTGGGAACACTGGAGGTAGCCCTCTTCCATTTCCTCGCATTTATCCGCAGCAGTCTCCACATCGCTAATGGTGCTAGCAAAGATGGCGGCCCCTGACTCGACCAACAACTTACAGAGATGAACACTGTTGCAGGAAGCTGCACAGTGAAGAGGAGTCCTGTTGAAGCACACACAAACACGAAATATGGATACAACAGGTCACGTAAACCTTTGCATTTTGCGTCATCATCCAGTTTTCCTGCGTATGAGGACTCACCATCCATCACTGTCAGCAGCATTGACGTTCACTCCAAAATCCAGCAGGAACTTGACTATGTGGTGATGTCCCGCGCACACTGCGTTGTGCAGGGGTGTGATGCCTTCGTCATTGGCAGTGCTGGGATTTTCCACCTGGAAAAAGGAAGGACCGGAACAAAAAAAGATGAGTGCTTAAACTACATTCACATATAAAACAAAGTCTATAAATAGAATCAGAACACACCTCATAGATGATCCTCTGGACCAGGTCAAATTCTCCCTCCAACGAGGCGTCCAGCAGGAGAGCCAGAGGGTTAAACTTCACTCTGAAGCCATGACCAATGCGGTCAGAGTTTGGTTTTTTTAGGTTTGTTCGCTTCTCCTGTAATAATAGAGAGGAGGGATGAGCCTTTGAAGCACTTTTATTTCTTTGAATAAAAGTCTGTGTATGTGTGTCTCTCACCAGTGGTTGTGAGACCCCTGTGCCACTCTCCTCTGGAGTGGTGACCTCCGGCACAGGGCTGGGCAGCGCCGCTTCTGAGCCTCCCACGTTGTTGTTGCTGTTGTCTTCTGATCCCTCGGCTTCAGCAGGATCCATGTGCCCTCCTTTTGGTGAGGCCACTGGCTCATTGTCATTAGCATCAGTAGTGGCAGGGGGAGCGTCAGAGCCCGGCTCCTCTTCGCCTGGTGTTGGCGCTAGCGGAGTTTCTGAGAGGAGATTCCCATTGTCTGTATCAGCCAGAGGGTCACCTCCTAGGTATCCAGGAGGATTACTTGGTTGATAAAATGGTGTTCCATTACCTGCACCACTCCCACCTCCAGATCCACCAACTCCATTTCCCTCTATGCCTCCTGCAAGAGTGTTGAATCTCTGGTAGAGCAGTTTCTGGATGTTGGGTCCGCTGGGACCCTCTGGTTCTGTGATGGAGCTGCGCTTCTTCAGTGGTCTTGGAGCGTTGGCCAGCTTTTTACGGAGCACTTCGAGGTCAGCGTCGCTTTGGTAGCGCAGCGGGGAATGTACCATTGGCGTCAGCTTGGTTGGGCTGAGTGGCCGTGGTATGTTCTCCACACTGGGAGGAGGTGCTGACGGCTCGAGGTGCTGGAAGCTCTCATGATCGTCATATTCTCCGTCTAATGTGTCCTCACCACTGGGTTGGCCTTGGAGCAATGGGAAGGCCCCTCCTGACTGACCAAAAGACAGAGGCGAGGGAGGCGTCGAGCTGGAGGGGAGAACAGGCTTCCCGTATACTAAGAGAGAGCAGACATGGTAGAGTTAAAGTTGAGGGCATTGATGCCATCATTACTTTCATTATTAATTCACTTTTTCATTTTGCTTATAATAAACAAGAGTTGGCAGTCTGAAATGCCAAAGTTAAAATTGTCTATCATATGTCCTCAAAGCTTGCGTCGCCCCTAAAATTCCTTTTATTTTTTCACACTTGAAAACTTAAAAGAATTTGATTTATATGATATAAGTATATCATCACATTTCAGACTGCAACTAACTAAATATTCTCAATTTCTGGGCAAAAGATTCATAGAAAACTGTCCCAAAATCTCAGTTCTTACCTGCTTTAATAGCAGGCTTTAGTGGCTGGCTCTTTGGCGCCAACTGCTGGAGGTACATGTGATAGATGGAGCTAGAGTTCACGGTAGGTGGGCCCTTTCGGGGAGACTGAGGCCGTGATCCTCTGTCTGGGATGAAGGGACGCACTGCCACAGCTGGCGGAGGATCCAGTCGTTCACTCATTCCAGAAGGAAAGAGCGGTGCATTAGGCTGGAAGGTGGGGCTTGGTGGCACTGAAATACGCTGCTGGATCTGCTGGGAGGACGAGCCTGTGGCGGGGGGCACACGGGGCCAAGCGGGAGCTGGTGGGTTTGGGAGTGGGCGAGGTGGGGGAGGTGCATCTTTACGGCGCTCCAAGGAGCTGGCTGAGTTTGCGGAGGTGAGGTGGGATCCGTATGGTGGTGGCTGCGGCTTGTTGATGGCTGGGGAGGACACAGCCATTTTGGAGTCTAGCACCTGTGAAGAAGCATACAGGCATTTATCATTAAAACAGCTGTTATATGCAGAAAAAATTGAAAGATTCACTCCTTCCCACTGAATAAAAATCCATCTTCAGCAGCCAATTTACCATATGTGCAACTGGTATCATACAGGCCTAGGAGGTTGCCGTGGTTACCCATAATTTGCATGAAACATGCCGACCTGTCTCAAAAATTAGCCATTTTGCTCTCCAAGCTGTATAGAAACTCAGTAAAGTGCAATGCAGATGAAAAGCAGAGAGCATTCACTTTCAAAGTGAAGGTTGTGCCTTATAACTGAAGCTAACATGTTTCAAAAAATGTTTTTTTATTTTAAAGACAAATGCTCTCCATTTTCGGTTCCATTTGCTTTCTATGAAAGGAGTTTAGGAGGACGTACCTTTTCTGCACTTGGAGCACCGGGGGAGCCTGAGGGAGCACTTTTGCCCTGGGTATCAGTCCCTGAGTCTCTTCTCTCAGGAGGTTTTAGAGTTGCACTGGGCTTGCCTAGAGTAGGCCAACCAGTTTCATTAGCTATGGCATAAACAGGACACAGTTAGTGGAGAGCAAAAGAAAGAAAAGATCACACAAGTGACTTGAAAAAGCATGTCCATCAGCACTAGTCTTAAACGGCAGCTTTTTCTTATGACTAAGTGCACTGTGTGGAATATTAGTGATGACATTTCCAGACCACTAGTAAATATAATGTTGTAAACACATAAAACAACTATACTGTTTTGACCGGTATCAACTGGAGGTCAGGATTTTTTTTTTTTAGATGCCCATCCTATTAACCAGACACAATAAAGAAACCAAGAGCTCGCTTTATGTTACATTTATGTCCATCACTGATAACAAATAGACATCGATCCAAGGAGAAGATCTTTCCCATGAGCTCCCCCACTCTCACACATCAGAAGGGAGATTTTCTTTATTTCTTTTAAAAGTACAAACTGCATCAAATTAAATGTTTCAAGAGGCGCCGCTGATCAATAGGATCAAAATCCCGAGCCTTCACGTTAGGTAGAGGAAGGAATTTATGCATATTAGTATGTTGCTGATTTTAGTCACGTAGTGTTTAACTTAGTAACTATTATTGGTAACTACAATGAAAGTTAAGATAATCTGGCTAATAACAGATAATAATAACTGCAGAAAATGTGAAACTAAAAAGAAAATATGCAAAATTAAAAATAAAAACAAATAAAAAAAATAGTAATTTCAAACAGAAAGGACAGCGTGAAAGGAAAGAAAAAGATGACAAAAAACAACAGAAATAAGTGCTGCACACACAAATTATAATAACCGTCACAATCTGTCACACAGCAATAATGCTGGTGAGTGATGTGTTAAAGATGTACATAAGTGCTATCATATATTAGTAGACCAGAGATTTTGACTTGTTATAGTAGGAAAGAACAGGTAGAAGAAACTTTGTCAAAAATCATTCCATCAGCTGTGATTGTAATCCACGAGTGTGTAAACATGCATAACGATAAAGCCATTGAACTGGCACACCTAAAACAAATGCACTACTTGTAATGTTATAAATCACAGCTGTGCTTTTCCTGCTATAAAAAACCAAAATGTTTTACAATGAAAGAAAAGTCTAAACAGTTACAATAAGGCAACACTATCCAGAGTCTAAAAGGGAAAATCTGGGTCTGGTTCTTCTCAGATTATCAGGCGTGACACTTAAAGAGTGAATCCTATGATATTTTAACATGCACAAGTTAAATTCCTCGTGCATGTAAAGCGTTTGACAGCTAAAAGTGATTCTCACAGCTTAGCTGTTAGAGTTTGGTGCGAAGGTTAAGGTGGCCGCAGGCCTGGGAATGAGGTGAAGTTAGAACAAAGCCACGATGTTATGGACTGCTTTACATGTTAAACTGACGAAGCACTCAACTCAGCGAACCTTCTCAGAAGTGTACGAGAACACACAGGACCAGCAGCGCTTTGCCATCAGTCATGTGAGGCATGATATCAGCTACAATCAACAACACCAACTTCGTGCAGCTTATGCTTTTAAACAGCACCCCAGTACTTTCAAGTCACTGGCCAAATCCACAGAGGAATCTTAATGACCAGTCAGTGATTTATGGATTCAGCCTGAGACAGTTGTAGCAATTTACCCATCACAGCAGTGAGTGATTAGAGTGTGGGTGGCTCATGGTGTTACTGGGGAGAGTTCTTAAATACTCAATTAGTCCACGCAATAAGAAACTCGATTAGATGGAATAAAAATTGTATGATGGATTACATTGTTGTAATATGGAGGGAGAAAAAATGAAATCTGGGGCATGCTGTGGATCCTGTGCTACAATCAAGACAAGGTTCTGCAGGTGCCATCCTTTTGCTTATGCAGCGCTGTGCACTCACGGGACGTGCCGTCAGAGCCAGTGGAGGCTCCAGGGCCCGGGTGTGATTCTGGAAGGGACGGGGGAACCGGGTCCACAACGATGTCTAAATCAGACACTTTCCAAGGGCCGGGAGGCTTTCGCACACCGTCTGCCCCAAGAAGAGTCATCCCCCACCCAACCCCCACACCCAGTGAGACAGACATCACAAAGACAAGACAGGATAGACATGAAAGAGAGACGGAGAGACAAGGAAGGGAAATACAGGTTACACAACACAGGAGAAGAGTGAGGTTAGAGAGGAAGGGAGGAAAGAAAAGCAATCACAGAAATCAAGCCCAGGTGGAGAATCAACTGAGATGTCAGGTAGGAAGGAATCAGTTCAGGCAGAGGAAGGAACTTCAGCAGCATGCAGAAAGTGTGTAGCTGGAAATGCTGGATTTATGATCTATCTGAACAGAACCCTGGATGATTGGAGGTTTCTGATACTGTCCAAAGTCTGAAATCAGTGATCTCACTTTCAGACATTCATGGCTTCGTTGACCAGCTGGCTCTACAACAGCGGTCCCCAACCTTTTCTGTGCCACGGACTGGTTTATGCCCGACAATATTTTCACGGCCCGGCTCTTAAGGTGTCGTGGATAAATACAACAAAATAAAACCAGTACCGGTACCAAAAGAGAAGATTTATTCATAACACATGGGAAAAAACCCAGGGAAACTAAGTTGACAATAAAAACGATTAAAAAAAAATAATGCTAAAAACCAATAAAAACCCTGAAAAGCATTAATTTCACACCCGAGCCTCAACTCTCGAGGCCCAGTACCAAATGTCTCATGGACCAGTACCGGTCCGCACTCCAGGGGTTGGGGACCGCTGTTCTATAGGACCTGCACTCTCAGACTACATGTACTAAACTTGTCAGTGTTTTTTAAACATTTCTGCATTTTGTAAAATAAAAAATTAAAAAAATAGAAAATCTCCATGTGTAAAATGTTTGGGTTTAAACAAACCTGATTTAGTGCGGCCATGGTTAGCTTGGTTATTAACACCCAGAGTCTGTGGCTTCAGTGGATCTGGTGGTATGGTGTAGCCGCCTTCCTGTCGAGCCGGTACTGGAACCTGGATATATGGCCCGACAGCAGCAACACGACCCAGAGTGCCGGGAGCTGGCTGGGGAGACGGAGGCCCATTGGCTCTATTCAGCTATAATAACAGAGAATGAGAAATGTTTGAGATGTCAAAACAGCTGAAAAGCGAAAACTGTATAAAACTTTCACTACTCCAAGGGCTTTACAGCTCCTCTAAGAAGACAAATGAAAACGTTTCTTTGAGTATCTATAAAAACTTTAAAAACAGCATTTAAATGTTTCATTTTAAATAAAATTTAAAAAAAAACCCTGCAGTGTATAAGCTGATGTCTTACAGAGAGATAGAGGGGAAAAAAACAAAACAATAGAACTTTCAGAACTTTCCCGCCCCCAAAAATATGTAAACAGGAGATGTTAAGGGCTCCTAGTCTTACAGGGAGGTTCTCTTTTTGACGTGCCTCAGCTTTTTTCTTGTAGAGACGCTCCCTCAGCTCACTGATACGCTTGTCCATAAGCGTCACTTCCATATTGCGCTTGTTCAGAAGCTCCTTCTGTTGCTGCAGCTTGCTGTTTTGCTCCTGATTCAACTTGTTTCGAATCTGATGATGAGTGAAGACATAAACAAATGCATAGAAAGACTGGACCAAGATAATCGGCTATCACTGTAAACGTAGCGGACCTTGTAAGAGTATGCACGACATGATGCACTAATTTTAACTCTGCATTACCTGAAGCTCCTGGTACAGTTTGCGGAGCTCCAGCGCTGCAGCACCGGTTACTTGGCCACCCAGGGACGCCTGTATGCCATTCAGCTTTCCTCTCCGCAGGTCCTCTAGCTGCAGGCTAAGCTGCTCCACCCTCAACACAGCTGCCTGCAACTCCGCCTGCTTCTCCTGGAACAGGCTGCTAACCTGCTCGATCTCAGCCGCTGCATTTAGGAGGGGGGGGGAAAAAAAGGAAAAGGATCTGGATCAGCACCAACAGACAGCTTCTTTGTTTTGGGGGGAAAAAATACTCCAAACCATTCATCAAAAATCAAATGCTATTCTTTTATTAAAGAAACGAAAAGATCCTCAAGACCAAGACGTTTCAGAACTCTTATTCATCCAAAGTCAAGAGTTCTGAATATAAAGTATGCACTGATATGAGATATAAATCTTCTTTCAGTGTCTGATAGACTGTGAAATAGCTCGAGCCGAGCGCAGACAACCTTTCTGTGAAACAGTTATCTATCTGATACTCAAATATAATCGTCTCTAAAGAGTGGTGGTAAAGTTATGCACATATTTTAAGTATACGTACACAGGTTGCCATTGATGACCTTGCTGTAGTCCACCTGGCCTCTCATTGCGCGAATCTTCTTGAGCTTGGCCTCCTGGCTCTCTACACGTTCCTTCAGCCTCTGCAGCTTCTCGCTCTCTGAAACGCTTTGCTGCTGACGTCGCTCCTGCTGCTTCAGGTAACGCAGACGTTGCTCCTTTGGAAAGCAAAGCAAAGAGTGATTGAGTCACAGGGGAAACCTTCATAAAATGGTGGTTTTAAACTGTACAATTTGTATATCTTTATAGGTTAAAACATAAAATCCCAACACACGAATCAAAAAAAATCAGCAGGGCACCACCCAAAGCTTAAAGGAAATCTAAAACTAGGCTAAATCGTTCTACTGAGTACATTAAGTGAATTTCTGTGCCGTGTCAAGACGGTCTGAAGGCTGAAGAAAGGGTCAGATGACTTCATCTCCGCCCAACTGAGAATTGCTCCAGTTAAAGTCCTAAAATAGGAAATGACAGGGCCAGGTTTCCAAATGACTGCAGGGCTTCAAGTGGGCCTACTTTTCAGACACCACAACAAAGGCAATAAATAGTCTTTCTATCAGTGAGTCTACAGCGGGCTTTATTTTGCATGACTGATCAGCATACCACAAGCACGGTGGTCAGAGTGAGTTAGTGCAATGAAAAGTCACAGAGTGACAAGGTAGACTGTTTGTGCGACGTTCAGCTCCTCCTCCTCCATTGAAGGAGAAATCCTGATAATAGACAGTAGGAGGGCAGCCACCATTGGTTTGTGAGGTCCTTTTCCAAAGCCTTGATTTTTAGCAGCATATTTAGAAGCACACTGCTTTTGGAGTATAAAGTGACTCTATAGTGCTTTGTTCATTAGCATAGATGCACAGACGCAGATACTTGGCATTGATTAGCCAATTTTCTTTTAAATAATCCTTAGAAATAGTTCTCCAGGCTTGTTGAGGAACATTAGAACCTCTTCGTTGGATGTTGGCTGCCTTTTGTTCTGTTCTGTCCCACACTGCTTCAATAATGTTGAGGTCCTGGGAGACCAATCCATGGAAAATTAAATGAAATAATGACAAATTAAAATTTGGATTCATCATTCCATAAGACCCGTTGCCTCTCACTTTCAGTCCTGTTTTTTTTTTTGTAATTTGGCAATTTCTCTTTTCCTTCCTTAACAGTGGCTTCTTGAAGGCCACCAAGCACAGCACTATGGACTGAAAGCACTGTGAACTAAGACCATTTCTGATTAGGCTTCAGTGAATCATGATTGATAAACCGAGGATCCAGTTGCATTTCTCGGGTCTTGTGCCAGGTCTTTGCTGGATTCTTTTCCTCATCAAGCATGACTTGATGCAGTACTGTTCATCTGCATGTAGATCGTGTTTTAGGCCTGCCACTTCCTTTGTCCTCCACTTGTCCAGTTTCTTCAAAGAAAGCACACTGGACACTGAACAGGATATATAAAATTTTCTTCTAATAGTTCTTTGGGAATCATGTTTCTGCAAAAGTGCTTTTTTATCATGTCAAATTGTGTAATATTTGGCATTTTTGATGGATTTACCTAAAGAAACTGGAGCAAATTTGTTTTTGTAGGCTGTTAGTAACCGAGTGCCTAAAGATACAATTTAAAATTGGTTCTTTCCTAAGTTGTCAGCCCTGGCTCATCCCTTGAACTACAGTGGGGCAAAAAAGTATTTAGTCAGCCACCGATTGTGCAAGTTCCCCCACCTAAAATGATGACAGAGGTCAGTAATTTGCACCAGAGGTACACTTCAACTGTGAGAGACAGAATGTGAAAAAAAAAAATCCATGAATCCACATGGTAGGATTTGTAAAGAATTTATTCGTAAATCAGGGTGGAAAATAAGTATTTGGTCAATAACAAAAATACAACTCAATACTTTGTAACATAACCTTTGTTGGCAATAACAGAGGTCAAACGTTTACTATAGGTCTTTACCAGGTTTGCACACACAGTAGCTGGTATTTTGGCCCATTCCTCCATGCAGATCTTCTCGAGAGCAGTGATGTTTTGGGGCTGTCGCCGAGCAACACGGACTTTCAACTCCAGCCACAGATTTTCTATGGGGTTGAGGTCTGGAGACTGGCTAGGCCACTCCAGGACTTTCAAATGCTTCTTACGGAGCCACTCCTTTGTTGCCCGGGCGATGTGTTTTGGATCATTGTCATGTTGGAAGACCCAGCCTCGTTTCATCTTCAAAGTTCTCACTGACGGAAGGAGGTTTTGGCTCAAAATCTCACGATACATGGCCCCATTCATTCTGTCCTTAACACGGATCAGTCGTCCTGTCCCCTTGGCAGAAAAACAGCCCCATAGCATGATGTTTCCACCCCCATGCTTCACAGTAGGTATGGTGTTCTTGGGATGCAACTCAGTATTCTTCTTCCTCCAAACACGACGAGTTGAGTTTATACCAAAAAGTTCTACTTTGGTTTCATCTGACCACATGACATTCTCCCAATCCTCTGCTGTATCATCCATGTGCTCTCTGGCAAACTTCAGACGGGCCTGGACATGCACTGGCTTCAGCAGCGGAACACGTCTGGCACTGCGGGATTTGATTCCCTGCCATTGTAGTGTGTTACTGATGGTGACCTTTGTTACTTTGGTCTCAGCTCTCTGCAGGTCATTCACCAGGTCCCCCCGTGTGGTTCTGGGATCTTTGCTCACCGTTCTCATGATCATTTTGACCCCACGGGATGAGATCTTGCGTGGAGCCCCAGATCGAGGGAGATTATCAGTGGTCTTGTATGTCTTCCATTTTCTGATGATTGCTCCCACAGTTGATTTTTTCACACCAAGCTGCTTGCCTATTGTAGATTCACTCTTCCCAGTCTGGTGCAGGTCTACAATACTTTTCCTGGTGTCCTTCGAAAGCTCTTTGGTCTTGGCCATGGCGGAGTTTGGAGTCTGACTGTTTGAGGCTGTGGACAGGTGTCTTTTATACAGATGATGAGTTCAAACAGGTGCCATTCATACAGGTAACGAGTGGGGGACAGAAAAGCTTCTTACAGAAGACGTTACAGGTCTGTGAGAGCCAGAGATTTATACTTACTTATTTTCCACCCTAATTTACGAATAAATTCTTTACAAATCCTACCATGTGGATTCATGGATTTTTTTTTTTCACATTCTGTCTCTCACAGTTGAAGTGTACCTCTGGTGCAAATTACTGACCTCTGTCATCATTTTAAGTGGGGGAACTTGCACAATCGGTGGCTGACTAAATACTTTTTTGCCCCACTGTAGGTGGCTTTTTATGTTTAAATGATTCACAAGTTGGTGTTAAGTGGTTCAAACAAAACAAACATTGTGAAAATGGTCAGGTACAGGAATGGACAAAACATTGAAAGCCCTTCAGAAAGCCTAGAACACTAATGTGCAAGACCACTTTCTAATTATAAATATTAAGAAATAATGGGCAACTTGAGACTTGCACAGTACTGTAATTTGTCAAATAGCTGGACTATAAAATAAATGCCAAATTACCAACACCTCACAAACGGGTACTGACATGGGCCTCTTAACTTGTGTTTGTTATACTGGTATCTTTTTAATGACAATGTCACAACATTATATGGCTCGCATTGTGGTTAATTACAGGCCTAGCTAACTGCCTCTGTGTGATGCACCCATATAATGTATGGTTACAGCTTACTATCCAAGCTTTCTTGCATTAGCTAATAACTTGACTCCACCCTACGGACTTTCAGCTAAGCACTTGACCTGCTTGTCTGAAAGTCAAGCAGGTCTTTATTGATAATTATTCACAAGGATGCTTTTCACAACTCCAGATAAAATCCTGATGATGTGGAGCTGCAGCTGGTTAGTGAATAGCGCTAATTCCTGCAAAGACTTGAGTATCATTTCTGACCGACTGGACAATCCTGGCACCGTGACTCACACTGCATCCAATCTCATTCGTTACATAATGGTTTGCCCCCATTTCAGGTCACGACAGACTCTTTGGATGAGACGAGTGCAACAACATTCCACTTTCTCTCCGACAGAGCGGTCCAAGGCTGCTTTGTGTCCTGAACTTGATTGAACTAATGCCCAGGCTGCGTCTGTGGCATCGGACTAAATGACACACCATCAGGCCAAACCCTGGCCAAGGCTATGATTTGTCAGGTCTGCTATATTACTCAGTTAAGTTACTGCAACAATTTTTCAGTAACACATCCCAGCATAAGAACATTTACCGACTTTACCGAAACACAAACATAATATGAACTGCAAAAAGACGAGAAACATGGACTCACTTGTGCTTCCAATTAACACATTTTGTTAGCATAAAACAAACTTTGCATAAAAGACCATGACTGTATTTGGAGGAAGGATTCGTGGTAAGAGAATGAAGCTGCTGATACCTTTGCAACGAGCATCTGCTGCTGAGCCTCGATTTGCTGCTGCTGCCGTGTGGCCATCTCCTGCAGCTCCGACAGCGTGAGCTCCACACGCTGGCTGCCCACCTACACACCAACACAGGAACTGGTCAATACACTGAAATCTTCCCAACTACTCTTGATGTTGAACCACTGAGACTGATGATTAATAATGAGTTTAATGAAGGTTTTCCCTTATAAAAACTCACATATGACAATATTTTAAATCAGGAAAAAAGGCTAATTTGACAAGAAAAATATGACTTATAATTCCTGTACTAAAAGGTGACTGATTCAGACTCAAAATTACATTACATTATTCTCGACTCTCAGCCAAAACATTAACATTTAACAGCAGAGTTGTTCAACATCTCTAAGAAATACCTTTGTGCTTTTTTACACCAATATTCAGGTAAATGTTTGATAGCACTCTGCTATGATAACACAAAGTTCAAGTCAATAAATGCAGAATAATACGGGCCTGCAACATTACATAAGCCAAAAATATTATATAAGAAAAAGAAGCTGAAAAACTAAGCACAGAGAAATAGGTTACGAAGAGAAAGAGAAAAAAAAAGCCATTTGCAGAAATGATTTTAAAAGATGTCTGGATTCAGTAGCCAGAGGGTAAAACTGCAGTAGACTGCACAGTACTGAGAGCTGGGGACTCTTTCTCCAAAACAGCATCATTATGGGACCTTAATTATGATGGAGAATCAGTTAGTGGGCAGTAGGCCCGAGCCTCTGAGGGGCAACATGTCATTTGGTGTTTATACACACAGCATAAGCTTCGTATCGTATGAAGGCATTACTGGAGTAAAAGAGTGGAGCTGTGACCAGACACGAGGCTGCCACGTTACTCAAGCACACAAAATTACCAGAAGTCGGTTTTGTTACAGCAAAACAAAAACATGAATCAGTTTATTACATTTAGCTCTGGTTGTCCAGAACAAAGAGTTCCAGAGGTTTAGCTAGAGGAAGCTGTGTTTCCATACATAAAATAACCTGTTGTTGATGGCCAGTAACACTGGAGAGCTTTACTCTTTGATGACTAGGTGGACTGTAAATGTGCACAAGCTCTTATTTTGCTGTTATATTAATACACTGATCATGTTCATCGTTAAACAGAGCTCGGTAACTGACGTCACTGTGGCATCACTGCACAATGAATTGTTTGGCAGACAAACAAACAACTTCATTCTTTGCTACTTCATTGCATTACAAAGTTTAAAAGAAAATGAAGTGTACGAAACTGAAGCTCTAAGGGAAAAAGTGAAATCCAATCAGCGTCATTGCAGATCCTTACAATGTGTCAAAAAAACGAAAAGATTAGAGACCACAATGCCTCACGTACCCCTCGCATCCCCCAATATGTTTACCCATCTTTTTTTTAAAAATCATTTTTATCATTTTAATTCCCACAAAGCACAAGTTCAGTTTAGCAGTGGCAAATTTGGAAATGTTAAATTTATATTTAAGATGAATATGAATGAAGAACATCAGTTAACTGTGTTTGCCCTACTCTTTTCAGCCGGAGGCAAAATTGTAGATCTCAGTCGTTTACTTTCCTTTAGATGTGTATGTTTATAAATTTGAAACTGCTCTAACTTAGTGTCCAATAGTTAATAATCAAATTCCTTAACAAATAAATAAATACATACAACTTTGCCCTCTGTTTAGTAACTCAGACTTCTGTTTACTACCACCACAAGTCTGTAAGCTCAGAGCTGAAAACCTTCTTGAAACTTCGAGTCAGCTGTCAGCCCAAAGCTTTGTAATGAGCGGCGACACAAGCCAGTACTATTGATCATTTTTAATGACTGATCAGCCTGTGTCTTTCCATTACATTTTACATGCATAGCACAATCGAATGAGCTGAAGTCTGCAATTCACTTGTGTGTTTGTGTTGTTTTCTTATTGCTCATGTTTGTTGTCAGTGTTTGTCACTCTCAAACAATCGCCGTCACATAAGATGCAAAAGAGCAATGTGGTGTGTTAAGTTTTTTTTTTTTTTAAATATAAAAGTAACAAATCATAGCTCGCTATTCAACCAAGTGTTACAGCTGTAAAAGATAAGTGGAAGAGAGCCCTGCACAACCAAACGCTACTGCAGCCAAACCCGAGACACAGATCCATGCAGCAAACTGTCGACTACTGACGGAGAGCCTGAACAGAAATTTAAATGAGAGGTAAAAAAAAAGAAAAGAAAAAAGGTTTCACCTCCAAGAAGAGTTTTCATGAAGTTGAAATTTCGGCACCCATGTGTTCTTCAAGAGCTCACAGAATAAAGGCAGGCTGGCTTTTCCCTACAGAGTTTTTGATTTCTAGATTCAAAACACTGACGACTACCTTTAAACAGAATACTGAGCGAACACGCTCCACCAAACTACAAGCGATATTGAAATGCTCCCAGCCTTTGCCTTTGGAAAGAGCACTGAGAGGGAGGAGACGATGCAGGAAATGTCATGGTGCCTTTTTTCCTTCAACAACAGACTGAAAAATGTAGAATCCTGGCTCGAGTAGAGCTTAGTAAGAGGCATATCGTGTGTCAAGTGCATGGATGCTGGATCCAACACATATTTAAAGTAGTGGGGAGGACAATAATACCAACAACAATACCTGTAACTACTGCTCTGTTTGGTTAGAGGAGACGTGAAAAAACATGCGTCTTGCTGGGAGTAAATTCAACTTTTACTTTACTCAAAGAATGCAACAGTAGTGCACCCACATAGACAATCTTTTACTCCTTGGCATTTGTTAAGACTTTTAGTTATAAGGATGTCTAGAAAGCCTCATAAAGGCTGGAAGGGCAGCATGATGACTCAATCGAGATAGAGATGGGCAGAGTGGGGAAAGCCACTGGCACATGAACACGGCCATGCTCAAATGCACTCAAGCAACACTGCATCAGTGACAGTTCCTCTGAGGGAGAAATCGACTCTCTTGTGTGGCGAAGAGAGAGAAACGCCCAACTGAGCAGACGGCAGGAAGAGGGGACGAAAGCAGCCAAGTGCACGCTGATGAGGGATGCCGTTCTGCAGGATTTCATAAACCCATCTGCAAATTGTATACATTTGCCCACAACGACTGTAATTGCTTGCAAATGTAAAGTCTTATCAGGGTAACACTGGAGTAATTCCTGGGGATGTGTGCGACTAGTTGTCTGGACGTTTAAACATTGCTGTCCTTGCTAGTCGATCCCAGAAATACTAGTCTGTTAATAAAATAAGAACAATATGTTTAACAGCCAACAGCAACGGGACACCACCCGGGGATAAGGCTCTCTCTCTTAGACCCACTCTGCCTCCTGAGCTACAACCTACAAATCCTAAGCTATTAATTATAAGAGATTTCAAAGGAAAAACAGCAACCGAGAAACTGGCGTCACAGGCAGTTTGATATTGTTGCCTGGGAGAAAAAAATAAAATCACTGAAATTATTAGTAATTTTACTAGTCTTGACTAATTCAATTACATTTCTGGGTAGTGCCAATGAGCTGTAATTATCATTTATGGCAGCTAAAATGGTGATATAAAAAAAATGAATTGTAATCGTAGTATTCCCTACAGGGATCGCTGTTCTTTAAGATGATGATGATGATCAGCTCTGCTGGGCTGACTGAAAGCCTCTGGGGTTTGGGCAGCAGCAAGTGGAAAAGCTAAAGCACTGATCCTCTTAACAACCATTATATCATCCAGAGGGCCGACTAATATAATCCTCTAAATCAGATATTAAGAAGAAACTTGGACACAAGTTAGTCTCAGTACTTTGAATGGGAGGAGCCATTCAGTGTCTCTTTCGGTCAGTAGTGACACTAATGATACAGAGTGTGTCATTTGGTGCCGATCAATAGTCAATTTCTATATCTACACTCTAAAGCATTACACTGTTTATTTCTGAGGCTCTCTCCTTAAGCACATTACTCGTGAAATAAAATAAAGCACAGTAGATTAAAGCGCCAAGTTTAGGTTTATTTATTATACAAAGAGCTGTGGAGGAAATACACGCCTTTTAAACACAGAGTGCTCAAAGTTTTAAAAATAATATCTGCAACCATCCACAAACACCCCCTTCACCTCGTGACCATGAAAGGTCCTTCATTACTCAGATGTTTGGGCTGTTTGAAGATTTTAATTTACCTGCTGAATGTTTACATTTTGTCCAAAGAGATAATCTGAAAGCTTCTGTACACATCTGCGTTCGCCCTGTTCCCTCTATCAGCAGGGAAACTATCAATAAACGCCACCATGCCACTTTCATTAGCAGCCTCATCACAACAGAAGCAAAACCGCCATGTTTGACAGATGAGGTGATGCTTCAGAGCTCGAGTTGTTCCTTTCTTCTATCCATCATTTTCAAAGAAGCTTTTTTTTTAATGCTTTTTTGAAAACTGTACCCGCCTTACTATTATTTAAGGCTCACCCAGGGTTTCTATCTTAAGACGAATCCTCTCAGCTTCTGTCATGATATTACTCCATCTTGGTGCATTCTTGACTGTAATTAATTCACCATTAATTCTGGCTAATCAAATCACTTTGATTTATCTGCTTCTTTACACATACTGACATCCATTCAAACCCATCTAGGTCTAACTGGAAACACATCTAAGAAAAAAAAAAGCCGGCCTTTTGTGCATAAAACAACATGCAGGAAACATTTAGTCACCCAGTGTCCAGTTACTTTTAAATACTTGAATACTGGTTCTGTAAAAAGGACTATACCTCACACGGTTCTTTTAATACTGACAAAAAACCTCAAATTAAATCTGAGAAATGATATTTCACTGTAGAATTTATTTTTAAGTACAATGGGCTATGTACATGTAGTCTATGGATGACAAAACAGATCTTCTCAACAAAAACAAAGTTAAAAATTGCACATTTTCTAGGAGAATATACAGAGGATAGCTTCTGGGTGCTTTTATGCTCTTGAAAACAAAATAAACAAAGCCTTCTTTCAACCCTGAAGGTTGAATTAGTTACAATTTCTTGACCGCAACACTTTCTTGTTGAGAAATCTGGGACAGATGGTCAGAGAGAGAAAGCTGTTCCCAGAGGCTGCTCTTATCGAAGTCATTCACATCTCTTAGTACACACATCCTTAAGCCAAAGAGTACATCAATGGGTACACCTGACAGGAAAACGCCAACAGTGTGTGGAAAAGGAACAGCCCTGCCACACCAGAGCAGAGATGATCCTCTGAGTTTGGAGTTAAAAATCATATTATTACGGTGAAGCATGACCAAAACCCCCAAAACAAAGACACATGTACTCCCGTTTCATTTCTAGTGTGTTTTATACTTCTATCTTGTACTGTGAACTATAGGGAAAATGTTAAAGAACACTACACAGAGACAGATATTTCAACATTAATTCTCACCCCATTCTCATTGTGCTTGTCTCCAGTATTTCCACTTCTGCGACTCATTTGCTCCTGAGACTGCTGACTCCCTGAAATAAAAAGGGGGGGGGGAAGAAAAAAAAAAAAAAAAAGAAGCAGTCACCATAAATAAATAAAATCCGAAAAACCCAATACAGACATGCAGTGTACTAGTGCGACACTCAAGAGTGCAGGAGTGCAAAGACGAAGGTACCGCACGCAAGTGAAGATTCAGAGACAACCACCATTGTCTGAAATCGTCTTAAAGTTCACTGGTATGATTGCACATGACAGGGGGCTTTAAGAACTGGGACAAGCACTGCTAACTAAAGCCACCTACCTCATACTTTTAATAAATGTATAAAAATTCACAGCAGAGGACAGAAAACTGCCCTCTTTTCTGTAATTTAAAAAAAAACAAAACAAAAAAAACAAAACAGGAAAGAATGACCTCAGCTTTTATTTGGTAGTTTATAGCCAATGTAAACATGATCGGGAAGACCACCAGGTAACTTGTAGTTAAAACATTACAGACTCAGGCTGATAATACTTAAGAGTGGATGTTACACATAGCTGTTTATGTGGCTCTGCTCTATCCAGACAGAAAGACAATGTAATTAATGTGCGTGGGATAGCTGGCAAACCAGTTATTCCATTGATATTCCCCTCTGAACAACCTTTGCTTTTTTAATTCTACAAAGCTTTTAAGAACATAACGACACGTCACCTATTTTAAGAAAGGCTAAACTAATATTTACAAAGCTCCAAAAAAGGAGAAAACAAAAACAGAGAGAAATCTGGGCTTTTTTGATGTGTAAAGTCTGCAAACGGCTTGGCTTGGCTAGACTAGACGTGGCAGAAGAAAACAGAAAGAAAAAACACCAAGTGACACCAGTCTTCATTACAAGGAAGGCAGAACAGATGCCAAGAATTTCCCGACAGCTATCGACTCCACCCTCTACTGTTCAGCCTTCTGTGTGAAAAAACAAGCACACAGAGCAGAGAAAGCAGCAGACAGCACACACCTTGATCGCTGCTCTCAGTTGGTGAATCTTCGTGCCGGAGGAAGAATTTGACTTCTTGCTTCCGAGGTCCCCATTTCTGCATGTGTTCATACATCATGTGCTCAAAGGGGATTGCTCGCTCTGAAAAGTTAAGGAAAGGTCGACCAGGTTCAGTCATTTACAATAGGTACACTGATTTTCAGCTAGCCTGGTACTTAAATGAACAAAAAACACTTAACTCTAAAGCTCAGTGATTAACTTGTTATACAGTCAGTCGGCACATCATTAGTTACACTCTGCTAGTACTGGGTTGGACCCTCTTTTGTCTTCAGAGCTGCCTTAAATGTTCAAGGCTCAGATTCAACAAGGTGCGGGAAACATGCCTCACAGTTTTTGCTCCATATCGATATGCCTTCCTATCAGCTCAAAGCAGTCTGGCCATTCTGCTTTGACCTGTGGCATCAACGAGGCACTTTCATCCAGACAACTGCTGCTCACTGGATATTTTACTTGCAGGGTATGTGGTAAATAATTTCTTGGATATGTATGCTGTTTCTCACTTTCCCAAACTAAGTATTACTTTACACATTAACACACTTTTAAATTCAGGGAAAAAAAGCATTTTTTCCAAGTTGTGAAATTATTTCTTGAAGCACAAATTAAAAAAAAAAAAAAAAAAAAAAAATCACCACAGCAATTGAAAAAAAAAAAAACCCCTTTCTAGTCTCTCCTACTTCAAAGATTTTCTTTCTCCCAGACTCCTCATTTTTAGTTGGGCTTCTTAATCACGCAGGGCATCAAACTGCTTGTCTCTGAGTGTGATGCCACCTTCCATACATTTGCAGGGATTATGTGTGTGAATAATTCACTTTATGCTATTTCTGTTTACATCGTAGCCATACAGACAATCTCAGAATTAAAATGATGATACCCCGAGGAAGAGTCCACTGATAGAGATGAATATTTACAGCATAATGTGTATGCAGAACTGAAAAAGATTGAGACCGAGACAGTAGGTAGAGAGGTTTTAGGAGGGTTTTGGGGCAGCCAGTTGCATTGTCAGGCCTCACATGACTGCATAACGTGAGGTCAATAAAGCGTTTTACTGGAATGCTGTTTTCAACTGAGCAGTAGGCCTTTAAAAACCGCTGATAACAAAGGGTGTGTCAGCACAGCGATGGTGATGGGACCGAGTGGAATCTGTTGTGACAGGGGCGTGAAGTACACTGGCACATAACCCTTTTTCTCATATTAAAATTTGCTATGTGAATTATTTTATTCCATTCAGGTAAGCATGCACGGCCTCATTCAGCCCCTCAACTCGTTTTTTTTTAAAGTGCTTGTTTTTACATTAATAAAGAAAGCTAAAGGCTACTGTTTGAGAAAATGAAATTCTTGTGCATGCAAATGAAGTGTCTGGCTCAGCAATAATGGGGTTTCAGATTACTTCACCTTCAGGCATTTACAAGAGACAACCGCTGTTCTTTCTCTTTAACGTGGCAGCCAACTGGATGCTGCTTCCTATAAGAAAGGCAGCGCTCCCTGTTCTGAATATTAAGCACTTCAGCAGGTCCGTGAGAAAGCTTCAAATGGGTCTTACCGTTGCCTCTCCACACCTCGGCCAGATGGCAGCCGCTCTCGCCGGGCTCTTTACAGAACTCGACGACATCGTGGCACGTTGTTTCAGGGGTGATGGGCACCTCAGTCACGGCCTGCTCCCCGTCGCTGAGGTACACCGTCAATATCATCTGAAAGGAGAAGGAAGGCAGTGAGGGGAAAACTGAATACAAGTGCTCAACAGTGAAATATGAATGACACAGATTACAATAAAAACAATGGAGTGTTTATGGATGAATCTTTACGCTCTCTATTGCTACAAAGCCTGCTCTGCTGACACTACATTTCCTTGTTGACCAGCCCAGACTGTGAGTTGGAGCTAGCATTGGACTCGTGTCTGTGCCTGCCAAATTTCTGTTTACTATGATTAGTGTCTGACATAGCACTGAACACATAAAGTATGAGCTGAAAGGTAAAACATATCAATACATGCCTTCACATGTCTGTGTCGGCTCTCAGCTTCCACCAGTTTTTGAACAACCAGCAGTTAAATCATATCGACTTGATGGGTGTATGATCTAAATGATAGCCCAAACTCTTAAATCTAAAGGACTGGTTAAAAAACTCTAAATCTGAAAAGACTGAATGAGAAACAAAACATAGCCGATTTATCATCTTTACGCTTTATAATGAGCTATGAGTAAACTTCAAGCTGCTTCAAGTTCTCCTGCATTAATCAGACATCACAATGTCTGCAATGTGCATGTCACCTTTTGACTAAGCTATTAAGAATGAAACTGAGCAGCTCAGCAGTTGAGTATTCAACTAGTCATTTAAGTTTCACATTTACACAGTAAACTTAATATGTTGTTGTTGCTTGTTTAAAAAAAAAAGACATGTCATATTACTTTTCGTTTTATTACTACACGAAAGCATGAAAATAATAAGAAAATATATCTTGGGCAGTGATTTTTTTTTATTTATTTTTTTTTTTTTTAATCTGATCTGGCTTCACACAGTCTACCTAAATCATAACCCATTCACAGGTATACGATCACCCCCTTTGGACTTTCTTGTAGTTAAGATTTAGTTATTTTCCCCTCATGCAAATCAACAGACAATCCATTTATTCAGAAAAAAAAAAGCCATGGTCACAGTCACACAAACACTCAGTGCTACCCCTCAAGGATAAGGGCATGGAAAGCAGCCAATGCATAAATAAATAAATCCCAAAATCCAGATCGTCTAAGATGTTAAATCATTTCTAAGACGATTCGGTCACTGCAAAGTACTGAATCACCGGGTTAAATACATTTGTAGGGCACGTTAATCTATGAATTTAGGTTGCTAACTATGGGCAACATTTTTTTCTTCCATAAATTGACAAAATGTTTCTAGGCAAGCAGGTTTTGGATCCTATAATCAGATTATTCAATATCTATGTAGAATAAAACTAACAGCAGGATAAGAGGCGCAATAGGTTTGAATATTTTACTTGACAAAAACATTTATATACCTTGTTTAAACCAAAAGACTTTTTTTGCCCTGCGGGAGGTGACACATGTCTGCACTGATTATGGCAATCTCCTCTATATTCATCGCTACTGCACATCACCACAATATGGGTTTTTTTCCCCCCTCCTGAAGCGTCAGGCAGATTTCCACTGTTTCCTGTGGGACAAAGCACTCTCGAGTGTTGAGGAGTGCCTTCCTGTTTCATGTGACAGGCCTCACTCGCCCCTCGCCTTCTGTGGCATGTAACAGAAAAGCGACACTGAGAGGAGTTTAGCGAACAAAAACAACCCAAAGAAAAACTTCTGTAACAAAGAATGTTTTGCAGGGATGCTCAAAATGACGTAAACGTGTTTGAAAGGATTGCTTGGTGCATGCTAGACTCAATTTCAACTCTTTCTCAGTAAACAAAGAAGAAAAGCATTTGCTTCCAAGCCGTCCCACTTCGGCAATTTTTATACATGTTTCACTGCTTTAAAAAACACCAAAACAGGGACAGCCTATGCCTAGAAACTTTTGAAGTGTGATAAAGAAAAAAAAAAAAAAAAAAAAAAAAAAAGGAAAAATCTACACTATGGCTTAGTTGTAACTCCTAGAGTTTCCAAGAGTACAATGGGAGGCAGAGTCTTCAGTTATCACATTCCACCTCCCACTTTATTTCTTTTTTTAACAGCCCTTTTTAATCTTTCATTCTTGATTAAAAAAAAAAACAAACTAAAATGATTACGGCTGGGGTTGGCTCAGGTTGCACTAAACCACATTTTAATTATATTGCTAGAGGTCTAGGCTGACAGGGGACCTCCCATAATGCACTGAGGACCTCTATTCGCCTCTCTTTCATTTCCGACACATTTTTTGACACTCGCTCTGTCTTTTATTTCGCCCCTGCAAGTTAAGCTTTTACATTTCCATCCTTATTCTGCAGCCATCTCTTCTTGTCAGTTATGGGGCCATCTAACATGCTCAGTGTTTATGCTATGACTGACTTCTAGACAAAAAGGCTTTTTATTTACATGCAATAAGGTTCAAAATGCCAATTTAAAGCCCTCAGTGTCAAAAAGAGGTAGAAAAAGAAGAAAAAAAAAAAACCTCTAAAGTGAAACAACTAATACATCACTGGAAAAGTGAAGAGATCACAAATTTTTCAACACTGATTTTGCTGACTGGCTTTGACTTTGCTGAATTACAAATAAGTATAAGATGAAATGTTCCGTGTACATACTTTGTGTACACATGGCTTCATGGTGCATTTTCAATTTCACAATAATTGCCAGCAAGCACTATTGTCATATATAATCTAGCTTTAGTCACTGAACCTACCTACAGATAATTACTCCAGGAGTTTCTCCAAGACAAAGTGACTCATCCTTTGTAATGATGCAACTGCATGATTCACTGACATTTTCTGCAGCAGCCAAAATTAAACGATATGATCTCTTGTCCTAGAGATCCACTCAGTGACTATGAGAATCAACAACCTGCATTTTCAGACAAGGATGGTAAAAACATAGAACTAATGCCGAGACACCAGGAAATCCCTTTGTGGCTCTGCGCTGTTTCTTACAGTGTTAATATGAGCTAATGGATGACCTTTTTGGGACTGCATATGCAACAACGTTACTGGGGGAAAGAAATTAAATCTGAATGATCTGAATGAAACCTCAAATGGGTAAGTGGTTAAGATGGATGGATGGCAGAAAGAAAGAAAATCTTTTCTAAAAGTGTGGCAGGGGGTGCTACAAGCTGCATAATGACATACAACACAATACAGTAAAAAAAAAATAAAAAAATATTGAGGCTACTAGGCTGCTAGAAAGAACAACAGCTTGAATATAAAGAAGACTAAGGCATTCTTATTTGTATTTGTTATACAACAGCTTCTAATATCCCTTATAGATTAAACTAAAAGGAGAAAAATACTATAAGATCCATCAAAATCTGCAGTTCTTTTTTTTAAAATGACAACACCACAAGCCTGCATTCTGAATATCCTTGGCAGCATACCAAAACAAGCCTTTAAAGATTAAAAACACATAATTAATCAATCAGACAATATGAGGTGAAAATTTAAACTAATCACAGCACCTGCAGACTAAACTACACAGAAATCTAGAAACTACTAGATATATCCAAAACAAAACAGAAACTCTGATCCAGCTGAGTGATCACTGGGGATACGAACCACCCTCACTAAGTTGCGTCTGCCCATACTCTTGGCTCTCTTGGCCGCCCTCCGTTTCCTCTTGATCTCCCTCTTTGGTGGCCGGTGATGTTCCTTTGCCCAGATGGGGTTCTCCTTGGAAAGGCTAACGAGGCCACGTAACACTATAGTCACAAATCTCTTCATTGTGGCACTGCCGCTTTTGCGGGCACGAGACTTAGATGTTATGCCATCCCGAGCAGACCTCTAAACCCGACAGTGACGCGTGCATTAGAAAAGTGCTGCAGAGGAGACTTGAGAGGAAAAAAACACAAGCTGCATGTGCAGTTCGAGCAGGGAGGGGGGAAGAGAGAGAGAGCTTGTGTGAAACAAACAGCCAGCGAAAGAAGGAGAGAGCAAGGGAACAAGAGAGTGTCACAGGGTGGTGGGTATGGATGGAGGAAAGTGATGGGTAGTAATTTTACTGGAAAAGTGTCCCTGGGATGTGCCTGTGGCTGCAGCACCAACAACTCCCTGCTAATGAGAATAGTTTGGCCACAGCTGTGACTGGCAGGCAGGTCAACACCATCATGCAGAGCCAAGAAAGAGATTATGCTTATACTGGGCTGTGCATGACTCAAAGGAGTCAATGCATTATGCTACAGTGGGCACCATCTGGAGATCATTTAACTTCTGAGAGGGAAAAGGCATCATTTAGTGCCCTGATCTCCAGCACACATCAAACATTTCCTCACATAAATCCAGTTACTTACTTATTCTTAAAGATGGGCCCTGAGTGGAGGGAAAAAAGTTTAAGCACATTACTGTTTTTTGTCTATAAACTTGAACCATTCAAACAATCCTTAAATGTCATAAATGTAAGACACTGGAATACAATACTACTTACATACTCCAGCTGTAACCAAAAACACAAGTAACTGTAACCCAGCAGAAGCCCAAATGTGTGGTAAACAACACACTATGATAAGTATTGGTCATGAGTCTGTATGGTAATCTGGTCAGACACAAACACACAGCTTAATCACAGCTAAACCCAAGGAGGCTGTCAAAGTTGTCTCTGACATTCTGGACTAATAGTCCATCTCATGCTGCCCAAACTTGCCAAAAACCACTCGTCAACCGTGCGGAGGAAAGACGAGACAAATGATGTGAAACAAACTGAAACATCTGAGTAACCGTGATTCCTGCAAACTACAAAATTATCAAGATTTTTTTTTTTTTTTTTTTTTAAACGTTCCTTTAGTCGGACTTCAGCACTCACCCAGTGTTTCATGTTGGTTTAACTAATTTTATCTGGCTTTGCTTTTACAGACTTATGTAGATGGCTCTTACATGTCTAATACTTACGAAGTGCAAAAGCCTTCACTGTTAAATTTTATTTGAAACTGTGATAATGCACACTAATATTATTATTATTTTCCTTTTACTTAGAGTCGTTTTTAAAGTGTATTTTTTTAAATGAATAAAATAGATCTATCAGTCCCAAACGGAGGGAACTTGTTAAATAAATCAATTTTGATATAGTCATACCCAATTAAACTTGATATTTTTACTTTTTAATGATAATTGTTTTATTATTTCAAACAAGTATATCTACAAAAATGTGAATGCAGCAATAATATGCATTGTTTACTTTTTCCTGTAAGTCAGGCTCTGCCTGGTTCCACCGCCTGAGATTAATGCCACTTGACAATCTACTCGGCTCAAAAGTTCCCCTTAACAACAGAGCATTAGTCGACGCAGCCACACAGACCTAGATCTGCCAACGTCTCATTGGCTGCTGGATTCACGCGAGAACCAAGCGGCTCGCTGCCTCTCTGCTCGACTGGCTCTCTGACTCTGATAGCCTGTTGGTGCCACAGGGTACAGCTGTCCACCGAGGCAATGGTAGTAACTGAACCTGAGAACTGCCGCAAATATGGACTTGCTTCTGTTATACTTGGTACTTCTGGAAATGTACAAGCGTCTCTGGAATGGTGATCAAGAACTATACAAATTTACAGCCAACTTCAAACCAATAGTCGTTTGGAAAGACATAATACCAAGAGTGAATCACCCCCCCCCCTTTTTTTTTTTTAAATGACAAGATCTCACTGAACTGACTGTAAATTTATCCCTTGCACGAGTTCATGTTCCGCTCTCGATTCCCACAGTCGCTGCCTTCTCAGCACTAAAGACAACAAAAGAGGTCCCAACAATGCGCTACTCCAATAGGGTTGCCAGTCAGGTATTCTTTTCCTTGCAACACAGAGCTTCTTGAACAATAACACCAAGGTAAAAAACAAACAAACACACACACACAAAAAAAAAAAACAATAGAATGAAAATATTTGTTGGCTTAGCACACCTACTATACCCACAGCTTTAAATACATCATCCATTGTGTAAGAGCATTTTTTGTAACACGAATGAATTACAGTACGATTATCACAGAGATAGTCAATCATACTAATCTGACCTGCCCTATTGAGACACACAGCGTTATAAATCTACCTGCTAACACTTGATAAGATGTGTCACATTCTGATAGAATTCAAAAACTGATCACATTGTGTTTATAATTTAGGATCCTTTATAAGGTTTGCGTCACTCTTTTATTCTCACGAAAAAACTGCTGTGAAATCATAAAAGCCATAGTAGATCATTTAAAAAAAGAAAAGACTTTTATGACTAGGAGCTGATCTGCCTTGAGATTATCTAAGCAGCAGTGGGAAAAGCAAACAAACTCATATCAGTCGGTTAGAACTTGAAACGTGTGTGTATGGACGGTTAGTGAACCATATTTCTGTTTTTATAATAACATATTTAGGAAAAGACCCACTCTTACATGTTCATGAAGTCCCCTAAATGCTAAATGATACGCTACATGTGCACTTACCGGCATCATATTGGCAACTCTGCGGGATCACAATCAGCGGGCATCGGCAAGCTGACTTTTGACTTCCTCGCTTATCTTCTATGGCACCAACGGAGAGTCAGCAAAGATCCACCTTGCTAGTTATGGGCTCCGATTAACTCCAATGTTACAACCAAATGGGCCTCAGTCCTCACTGTAGACCAAAAACAGCTAATTACTTGAAGTACTACAAAGCCAAACACTTTAAGACATCTGACTCATACTACAAAAATAATATGTAATGTCACCAGCCGCAGGTATCAACTTAAATTGCCCAGGCGTGGCTCTGTGCAGCGGCTGCTGCTACAAACAAGCTAGCTCGCAAAGCAACGCCGAGGCAAACGAAAAGGCAATTACATGATATTACTACGCAGTGTCTGCAAATATACTCACCAATGTCAGAGACGAGTCATTGTTTCTGCGAAAAAAATCTCAGTTCTGCTACAGTGAAAGGCACGCAGCTAACCCAACCAGCTGTCAGCCAGCCAGCTAGCGTTATCTCCCCCGGTAAGGTGGTAGCTGTGTTAGCTGGAATCAGAGATGGCTAGAGGACGGTATGCACGTCGATGTCTCCGCTCTCGTCGGCCCTTTAGCTTGCATTGGCCGAACATCGGCACGAGCTGTCGACAGAGAGGGTGGGGTTTTTTTTTCAAAGGAACAAAAATAAAGGTTTAGTTCGTTTTTTCTACGTAGGCAGCGAATCATCACAAGCAGGTTAGCAGTGCTAGTTCACGAAAATACACATAGCTGGAATCCAGTTGTTGACGGTAGGAGGGGCAACGTAGAAAGTCAGGAATCTGACGTCACCACCAGCCATGTCAACTGCAAGCATACAGTGCTATGAAAAAGTATTTGCGTCCTTTCCGAATTTTTACTTTTCTGCATATTTCTGCATATTTTCCACACTTATGTGTTTCAGATCATTACATATGTTTTTTTTTATTTAAATTAGACAAACATAACCCGAGTAAATACAAAATTAAGTTTTTAAATGATGATTTCATTTATTAAGGGAAAAAATCTATCTAAACTTATATGGCTCTATGTGAAAAAGTAGTTCCCTCTTGTTAAACTAACTTTGGAATTAACTGTGATTAACCATTTGCTCTGGAACACTGAGTTCAGTTTCACTAACCCAATTACCGCCAAATCACTAAACATGTTTAAGTGAACCTGACAAAGTGAAGTAGGCTAAAAGATATCAAAAACACATCATGCCACAATCTAAAGAAAATAAAGAATGAAAATCGAAGTCTTAATTGACATCATCAGCCTGGGACTGGGTACAAAACAATTTATACATGTTTGGGAACCAGATTGAAAGCATAAAAAGAACATCATACCAAAAGACAAACGTGGTGGTGGTAGTGTGAAGGTTTTTGCTGCTTCAGGATCTGGACAACTTGTAGTAATTGATGGAACCATGAATTGTGCTCTCTAGCAGAAAATTCTGAAGGAGAATGTCTGGCCTTATGACTTCTTCAGTCTCAGGTGACTGCAGGTTTACCCAACCTTATAAACAGTACATTTGCATAATGACTGAAATCCCACAAATACGGAAGAAGTCACTCGGATGAGCGACAAAATGTTTTTTCCACTGAAAACGCAATGTCCAGATGAATAGAATGATTTTTGAGGGATTTTCTTACCTGGATGATTGAGCACGCATCAAAACATGGAAAAAATATGCAGAAAAAAAGCAAAGAAAAGAAAAAAAGAGAAGAAAAGCAAAGAAAGAAACGAGGAAGGGATCGATTTTTTTTCACAGCACTATACCAGTATATTTAAAGGATTTTAACACACCAGGAAGTTGTGTTGTTGTAGGTTTTTTTTTTTTTTTTTTTTTTGGTAATTCACATAAAAACAAAAGCATTTGGTCTGAGAAATTATGTCATTTGGTATGAATGATGCATGAGAGTCCCTTCCTGACTCTGACATGATGTTGTAGTTTCGGGCGCTTTCTTTATTGTTATAGTAAATTTAAGATGGCCTGAAGACCTTAAATAGAGTTTCTTTTTTTACTTTCCTGTATTTCTCAGTAGAGACACATAAAACATATACACATTTCCATATATAACATTTTAATGGTAATTTGAATACAGTTAGATCCATAAGTATATTTAAACTGATACATTTTTTTGTAATTTTGCCTCTGTATATGACCACAGTGGATATGCAGGCAGACTTCAGGCAGTCTCTAACTGCAAAGGATTAACAAAATGTTCAATTTCAAATAAAGTTAATGTATCCGGTTACTTTTGAACCTCTGAAAATGAGGGACTATGTATAAAAAAGGCTGTAATTCCGAAACAGTTAACACAATGTTTTTGTAAAACCCCTTTAATTAAAGCTCAGAGTCTGTACTTCACTCACATCCTGAGTGATTTAAAATTAACTGTAGCGGTGGCAAAAATCACACACACACAAAAAAGTTTAATTGTCCAAAAACTTATGGCTGTAACTGTTTCCATATTGCCATTAAAATATTATTTATGAAATTGTTTTGTATTGTCTTTATATGTCGCTGGTGAGAAATGTAGGAAACTAAACACCAAGGAAATCTATTCAAGGTCTTCATGACATCATAAATCATGCCCCTAGCTGTAAATGCATACGTAAATGCATATCTCTGTGTATCACAGTATCAATATTTTCAAAGAGGAACAAATTCTATGAAGCATGTGTTACATAATATCTTTCTCAAACTACATCACTGTTGAATCATATAACATATTCAATAGCCAGCACAATAAGGTAGTTGAGCTCAGGAACCCAATACTCCTTACATCATGTCTCCTCTTACATCAGTCCTTAGATGGAAAGTTACGGTCCCTACATGTATTCAGACAGATGTGCCAACACTATCATAATATAAACCAAGAAACACATGAGAAATGTATGTGAGAAACAATGATGACGATACACAATAATACACAGTAAAAATGACTCATAGCAGATAAAAGTTTGGAGATGCGAAAGACATACAAGGGAGTGTTGCAGAGCTCTGAATTCTGCAAGTGCTCCTGTTCCTCCTCACCAGGAGATAGTTTTGACTCTTACTGCTGAATATTTGCCTTGGAGTCATGTCAGTGTCCTGTGTGAACAGTTTTGAAAATGCATGGACTGAAGTGACTCACCAGTTTACAGGAATGGAGCCCTTGGCAAATGATGTCATGCTAACACTTTTTGATGGTTCCTACTTTATCATTTTAAATAAGTAAAAAAAACAGGCTGCGAGTCACCATATGAGGCCTGTTGATGCACGTGGACCCTCCATGTAATCTGCCATTGTGAGAGTTCCTATTGCATTACTGACATCAAGTGGCTCAGAGAAAGAACTGATCCGGTTAGAAAAAGTCTGACCCGCTGTGCGTTCTGACTTATTCTATTAATGAATGATATTTTTGAGTTAGAGATATAATGTATTGATAAACAAAATAGTAGCTAAACTGAAACTGTTTGCATTCATTTTCCAGTTTGAATTCTTGTGTTGCTTAGATAATTCTTGTAATGCTTTTTGTGTTGTTAGATGCTTATCGTTCCTTTCTGCTTATCCGTTCACTGAGTTTTTTGTTTGTTTCCGTATTTAGTTAAGCTATTTGCTATTTTCCTGTTTTAATATGAAAGTTGTCGTTTGTTCCTGCTTTGAGTTTTACTTCCTGCCTAGTTTGCACCTGTGTATTTTTCCCCCAGCTGTTTCCAGTTCCTTTATTAATCCTATGTGCATAAATAGTCCTGTCCTTTCCCTGAGTCTTTGTCATAAAATCTACACATCTTTCCCTGTGCTTCCTGTTTTTTGGACTTGGCATACAGCCTGATGCAGGTTTATTTAACCCTGCATTTTGATCTGTGACAAAAACTTTGTGATGTGCACCACAAATGAAACAGATAAATAGTCATGAGGATTACTCTCTGGGGATAATGTCCTCTCCACATCAAAAGGAGTCACTTGAGGTGAATCAGGCAACCTGCTAGAACGTCTCCTAGATGCCTCCTAGGTACAGTGTTTCTGGCTTGTCCAACCACATTGCTGGAGTCATGCAGTTAGCATTGCTAAAATCCAACACTCATGAAAGCATTTATATTGGCATGCTGGGCTCTTCCAAAAAAGATCCCAGCATGCCAATCAATAACTGGCTTTCTACTGTGACTAAAGAGTTAGTTCACTGAATTCTTTTCAGTGAAAGACACAGATGTGTTACTGAGTGGTCAAGTTTACAGATTTGAAGAGGAACTAACCAACAAACCCTTCATATTCTGCTAATTAACATGATCGTGAAAGCACTAATGGAAAGTTGAGCAGTTACAGTATAGGATACTGAAGGGCTGCATGTGTTGTACCTATGTTTGTAATAGGAGAGATTTGGAAGAGCAACCTTTAAAACAGAAATCATCTCCATTATTTGAAGCCTTTCAAGATTTTTTTTATTAATATTCATGAATTCTATACCATTTATAAAAAAAAGAAAACAGAAGTAAAAAAAATTAATACAAAGAACTCTTCTCCACAACCAAGTCAGCATGCGGCATGGAGGAAAATATTCAAACGTATTAGCACCAGAATGCCAAACAGGCTGGAGAAGTCATGCAAAGTGCACTCAGTGCGGTGGACGCTAATTAAACAACCTGTAAGCAGCAAACAAGGTTGCTACACCTGCATCTGTTCATTTCACTTTGCCATGAGTCTTCAGCTGTGAAAGCACTTTGTCTACCTGCAACAGAGCAAAACTGAGGGTTAAGAGTATTCACATGTAGTAAATTCACTCATTTTAAAAGCTCTTCACTTTAAAAGAAGGTAGCACTTAAAGGTGTACACAACACACATAAAAGACCTAACATGGGAGAGAAGATGTGGCTTGTTTCTCATTTTGACATCAGAGAATGGCGTCAGTGATAATCTGCAATAATCTCTGATCTGATTTTTATTGAATTCCTTTAAAGCATAGACCGTGATAACAAATGAGAAACAAATGTTACCATGCCATATGTCTGTCTAGTGATATTAAAAATAAACAGTCCCAATTGAATTATTTTCCTTGGCTCAATCCAGCCCTGACTTACTGTAATAAACCAGTAAGACTGCTGCCCGTAGCGAAGCTGAGACTTCAAGTTCATCTTACTGGCTGGAGCTAGAGCGTGGAGGTGGAGGTGGGGAACTGACGAGAATGGAGGGAGATGAAACCCCAGCCTACAAAATAAAATTAACAAAAAGATATTACAACATGAAAAAAAACCTGTTTAATTTGAAAGCATAATAAAATTCTAAGTGATAAAGAGTCGCAGCTCATCACAGGGATTGTTTTACCTGACGTCATCGAGGCTGCAGACTTTGTTCTTCTCCAGTATACTTCTTCCCATTTGTTCCATCCGCTCCACTGTCAACAAATAAAACTTATCGGCGATGTGCGATCAGAAAGTCAAGATTATGCAAGACAGTTTTACACATATGTACATATACTCCCTAGCCACTTTATTAAGCACACCTGAACATTAACACAAATATCGAATCAGCCAATCACATAGCAGCACCTCAGTGTATGTAGACATGGTTCAAACAGAACGTTAGAATGAGGGAGAAAGGTGACTGACGTGACATTGAATGTGGCATGGTTGCTGCTATCAAACGGGCTGTTGTAGGCATTTCAAAAACTGAGCTACTGGGATTTTTTTTTTCCCATAAAACCATCATTAGAGTTTACAGAGGTCTGAAAATGTGAAAATATCCAGCGAGTAGCAGTTCTCTGGGTGAAAATGGCTTGTTGATGACAGAGGTCAGAGGAGAATGGCCAGACTGCTTCGAGCTGATAGGAAGGAACTCAAATCAACACGCTTTGTAACCGAGGTATGCAGAAGAGCATCTCTGAAAGCACAAGCCTAAAAAAATGGTTTGTGAACAGTCACCAGATCTCAGTCCAGTAGAGCTCATTTGGCGCGTAGCGGAACAGGAAATTTGTATCATGGGTGTGCAGCTGATTTCTGAAGACACAATTAATCATTTCATGGTCATGGTGGCGCTTTTAAATCTGTCTTTACAGACACAAACTACAAAGCTAAGCTCACTGAGGTCATACTGGTGACTCAACAAAACAATTTACTCATTAAGCTGAATTTACTATAAACTATTATTAAAATAGTTTGTACTGATTAACCAGATGGCTGCTCCTCCCTGTGCAATGTTCCTTCTGTTGAAAGGGAGTTTTTCCTTTCCACTGTCGCCAAGTGCTTGCTCATAGGGGGTCATCTACATGCTATGTATGACCTTACAATATGAAGCCGCTTGAAGCAACTATTGTGATTTGGTGCTATATAAATAATCAGTTGCTTGGAAACATGTTGCTTTAAAGGGTGGGGTGCTTTTGTGTAATCAATCATAACTACCGACTCATATTTTCCCATTGACCAAGTCTTGTCAGCAGAAGTTGCTACCAGGAAAAACAAACAAACAAACAAACAAGCAAACAAACAGACTGATTAAGTTCATGTTTCCTCACCTAGAGGTATGTTGTCCATCTTAAGGGTTTTACAGTTGCTGATATGCATCCTGGGAATAACCAGGTAGTGATGGGTGGCTCCAGGCTTCATGTCACGAAAGCAAACCAGCTCATCGTCCTGTACACACACACACACACACACACACACACACACACACACACACACACACACACACACACACACACACACAGAGAGAAAGAGAGACAGGAATTTCCAGTGGCTAACTTTTTTTTCTCCTTAAACATGAATGAATGTTGTTGTTGTTTTACTCACGCTCAGCAGGATCTCTGTGTCAGTTTTGTTGTTTACTATTTCACAGAATTTACAGTCATCAATCCCAGAAGCCTCCAGCGTCCCCATTCGTGAGTTTTAAAGCGTCTTTTATATAGAGCGCAGTAAATGCTGTAATATAATTCCTGGGTGTGCCCAGAGACAAAGGCAGGACAATCGCCCGAAGACAGAGCTAGTCGAGCCCAGAGTGCACCGTCAAATTATTTGTCTTAGGAAAAAAAATAAAATAATAAATATATATTTTATTTTATTTTATTTATTTTATTTACGAGAGCTGAACAGGTTCAGTCTGAACCCCAAGTCAGAGATTAATTTTTTGATAATGGAAAGTTGGTTGAACTTTTAGACAAAATCTATAAAAATATATCAAATTTTAATCTGCATATATGAGTTTTAATTTGTATCACATTTGCTACATAGGCCATACTTTTGCACTTTAGTCATTAATAATGTGTCATGCAATTTCTATCATTTTTTTGAGGGTAAAAAAAAGTCACGCTGATGATGTAGAAGTCTCAAAAACTCACAAAAATTCATGTATCAAATATGATACGCTTGACTTTAAAGGAGTAGAGGATGTCTAACGTTTGCCCTTCTGTCACCATAGCAACAGATTACTCGCCAATTAAAATCCGTGTCGCTACGTTTTTAAAGTTTTTAAAGAAGCTAAGCGCATGTCTATAGATGGGAGAATAACACTGAGTATTGCAGCTATATTAGTCTTAAAACTGGATAATCTTAGAAACATTTATTTTCCGTTGCCTGGACTTTGTTAACGGCAGATCATGGTAAGTCTATATGTTACAGCGAGCACTGACAAGCCACTTTTCATATTGCCTTAGATGCTAGATCCTGTTTTTTAAATGCAAAAGATACTATTCTATAAAGTCTGTATTTAACGCTAGAAAAAGTCCCTGTATATTCATCCACTGTTGTTTTCAATGCCAGCAGAGACATCCGTCCAGTTCCAGAGCTAGCTCTTTTAGCAGCTGCTACCGCCCACTGAGCCCAAGCTCTCAGGTGGATGATGACGACATCCTCTTTGGGAGCCCAGACCCGGTGAGTGTTACTCTCACAGAGTGAAATGTCACATCTTAACTACACTCACCGGCCAATTTATTAGGTGCAGTTTATTAGCACCGCTTTTTGCCCTCTGAATTACCTTAAATTTTCAACAAGGCGCTGGAAACATTACTCAGATTTTTGCTCCATATTGGCATAATAGCATTACATAGTTACTGCTGATCTATTGACTGTACATCCACCATAAGAATCTCAAAGGTGAGATTTCGTGACTGTGGAGGCATTGGAGTAGAGTGAACTCACTGTCATATTCAAGAAACCAGCCTGAGATGATGTGAGTTTTGTGACATGGTGTGTTATCCTGTTGGAAGCAGCGATTAGAAGATGGTTACACTGTTGTCAATAAGGGGTTGGAGATGGTCAGCAGAACTACTCAGGTGGGCTGTGGCATTTAATTGATGTCCAGACAGTATTAAGGAGACAGTGTACCTAGTGTCTGAGTTGCTGCCAAGTGACTGGCTGATAAGATATTTGGATTAATGAGCAAATGAACCTAATGAAGTGGCCAGTGAGTGGATATCACAAGTAAGAAAAAAGAAAACCCAAAAAGAAAACTGAAAATACTTGTGTGTTGAGTTCACTAATTATGGTGCTATTTTGCGGGTTTTTATCAACTAACAACTGCTAAGATATCATCACAGCTTTGTGAAGACGATCCTTGTGAGGAAGCTCCGTCAAAGATCAAAAAAGACAAAGACACCATTCAAATCATCTCTAAAGACCTCATCCGCAATCTCAGGTAGTCCCAAACCTGTTGAGTTTCTCCGCTGGTTTAAAAAGCATAATGCACATTTTTAAAACATGGAAATGGAAGCAATTTGATTACATTTAATATGAATTTAAAAAAAACAATAGTGCACCTAACAGTTTTCCATTAATGTATGACCTGGTATCGTTTCAAGTGATTTAGAGAGACAATTAGATTTTTTTAAAAACAAATGTCATGATGATAATGATGTTTTAACCCAAAATGGACATCCTCACCACAACATAATTCCTCCTGTCGTTATGCCAGAATCCCACTTAACAGTCCTTTGGGAAAGTCAGTCTTTCTCCCGTCAGCTAAGTATAAACGCATCATTTTAGCATCCCAGGCTAACCTCAAGGAGGAGAGAGAGGCTTTTCACCAGGCTTATCAGAGAAAGGAGGAAGAGGAAACGGTAGGATTCATGGCTCTGATGATGTTTTCTTGGACATTAACACAAGAGGCTTGTTCCTGTGATTTTGCAATATGATATCTATATGATGGCTCCCCAGAAATCCGCAGAGGAAAGGAAGCAGCAGATCCAGGCAGCAGATCTGTCCCGTAAGAACAACAAGGCCCTGACTGAGCTCGAGCAAGAGGCCCGGAAACGTTCACAGAGCTTGCTGGAGCAGTCTAACGCTTTAAGGATGGAGCAAGAAGAGGAAATCAAAAGGCTGAACACGGTAGGAATTGGCTGGGAGTATGTGGATGAAGAAAACAAAGGCGGTGTCAATTCACACACATATAAATGCTTCTGTTTTTGTCACTCCCTCAGCTTATTCTGAATGCTCAATGTCAAGCCACAATCAATGCTCAGCTGGAGGAGAAGAAGCAGATCCAGGCAGAGATGGAAGAGGAGGAGAGGCGCCTGGATGCGGTGATGGAGGCAAAGCGCCAAAAGGGTCTGGAGACTGAAAGGAAGATCGACGAGCTGAGGAAACAGCACAGGAACGAGTAAAGAGAGCACCTTTTTTTTCTTCACCAAATGCTTTATATATTCTTAAAATAACTCCAAGGATGGGAAGACGTTAAATTATGCACTTTATCTGATCCAAAAAGGAGGCCATTAGGAGATCTGTCACTCTGTTTGTGTGTGTTACATTTCAGAGGAAGAGCGCAACTTTTAGAACAAATTCAGAAACATCTAGAGGAAAAGGAAAATGAGAGAAAGATGAGAGAGCAAGAGAAACAGCAAATAAAGGAGAACCAGAAGAAGATGGAAAAGGATGACCTCAAGGTGCACACACGGCCCATGTGCAGACTTAAACTCACTAACGTGAACACAGTGCAGTGTACGGGAGTCAGTTTCATCTCTGACCGGCTGCTTTGTTCCAGGCTAAAGAGAAGAATAGGATGGAGCAGCAGCGTATGCAGGAGGAGATCATGCGCATCAATGCTGAGACCCTCCGAGTCAAGGAGCAGAGGATGAAGGAGGAGAAGCTGGCGGACATTAAAGCCATGGAATACATTAAAAAGAAACAGGTCAGCTGGAAAAGCAACTGAACTCTGTAGATCGGCTACAGATGTTTGTTCTCTGCTGATATTTTATTGTTTTTGCAGGCGAGGGACGCGGAACGTGAAGCAGAGCAAAAGCGGATAAGGAAAGAGAAGGAGATGGAGATTGCTAAGCTGAGGGCCCAGCAAGAAAAAGATCGAAACTATAAGGCAGAGCAGGTCAGAAATTGTTTTTGAAGCGTTAACCTTATTACAGGTGGATTAATATGACTTTTAACTGTTCTCGGCCACTTATGCTGGTGTTTCTGCGGATTTTAAAAAGGATGAACTCTGTGCCCATCGGCATCAAGAAGAGTTACAAAAGAAATGGAGGGAGAAAAACAGAGAGCAGGCCGTGAGGAAAGCACAGCAGGAGGCGATGCTGGGGGCTGCTCGGCTGGAGCAAGTTCACAGCAAACAGCACTACCAGACAGTGCAGGCCACCATAAAGAAGGAAGAGTTTGATCGGATGCTGAAGTAAGAAAGTTGGGGGGCTTTTGTTTGTTTTTCCCACCTCAGTGTGCATTTTCTGCACGTTTTTGCATGAAATTGCTATTTTTCCTCCACACAGGGCTCAGAAGGAAGCAGAGGCCAAAGAAAAGGAGCAGCAGGAGAGGCAACGTCAGAAAGTGCTGCGCCACGCTGAGGCCGTCAGGCAGCAGGTGAATGAGCGCAAGAAGCTTGCCAAAGCTGAGCATAGAGAGGGGTTCGGGGAGGCTGACAAACTGCTGGAGGAAGCCCAGCAGCGACAGATGCGCCTGAATGAGATAAAGGAAAAGAAACTAAAGGAGCTCAGGTAAGCATGAGCAGGTTACTGTAGTAATATTCAGGCATGATTGTCATATATCAGGTTTACTGGATATAATGAATGAACCTAATGTGCATGTCTGTGTGCAGGGTTATAGGGCTTGGTGAAAAATACTGTTGTGAAGTGGAGAGAAAGGCCCAGAGGACTCATTTTGTATAGCTCCATAATTGAAACAGTAGTTTCAATTACTACTCTAAGTTAAAATATGTTGGATTAAAGTCATATTTCACTCTCAGAGGTGTATGATCATTGGTCTATGCCCTCCAACTCTGGCTCACTGATACAGTTTGTAGGTTTTATTTTTGTGTAATATCTGCATTTGAGTCGTGTCCCGTTCATTCACTGGGAGGTTTTGGGATGGGGGGACGTTCGCAAGATGGGTGTACAGCCTACACATCTGCATCAACTGTGTGACGCTATCGTGTCAATATTAACCAAGATCTGTGATGTATCCAGCAACTTGATGAATCTATATTTATCTATACACACATATCTGCCAGTGAGGATTACCAGGATTATGACACTGTACTAAAATAATTAACATTAGAAAGTCACAACACTGGCCTTAAAACTTAATTACCTTAATTATTAGTTTATTAAAGGGTTCTCCATGAATGATTTTTTATTTTATTTAAAAAACTGTTTATTTTTTAATATCATTACAAACAAGCAGACACACATCCAATACAGAGGCAACAGTATCTCCACACATTTTTCTTCTTTACAGTGACTGTCAGTAATAGAAAACTCTCAATAATGTTATTTAAATAAATAATTTTATTTTAAAAAATACTTAGTGGAATCAGTCTTGTCTCTTCTTATGATAAAAGTACAATTCATTTCCCACGTGCATTCATTCAAAAACGATACTGTTACAGTGCACGAGCACAAAACACTATAGATAAAATCTGACCGTTAATTTTCTATATTGCACTGGCCCGTGCAGAGGTCAGTCACTGCTAATGAATATTAAAGTGGTAAATATCGCTCTAAACAATTACAAAGGCATTTCAAAAGTGTCTCCAGTCTTCATTCTGCCTCAGCGATTCTTCTGAGATTTTTTGGTTTTGTTTCCCTGCTCTGATCTAAAGTCCAGTCTGAGCACAATTGATGCACTGAAATAACTTGCAGTTCTCTAAATAATGACACCGGAGTGGTGGGGAGATACTTTTAAGACGCTTGCGTAAAACTTCTTCCTGCAAAGGGGAAATTATGAGTTTATCAGTTCAAATGTGAAGTAACAGAAGTAGCCTGATAAAAACAGTGACTGCATGGAAACCGCTGCAGTGGTTTAGTTATTGTAGTGTAAGAAAACTAATAAAGAAAATCAAAGAAAAAAAAAAAACAGAATGAGGAAAGAAGTCGCCTGCAGTACTCACAGTAACAAAATAGTTGGTTTCTGGAGTGAACTTATACAACATGTACTTTGAGATCTGGCTGGCTGGGGCGAGCACGTGGAGGTGGAGGTGACCTACTGAAATGAAGGGCGGCTGGTGGAACCCCAGCCTGTGGAGAAAAACACATCAGCACTGAAATTCAGCCGCCCAGAGCAGGGATGAAACGCTTACAAACAACAGAGCAACTAGACCCCTCACTCCATGTTAAACTATAATTATATAGATTACATTAGCACGAAGATTACTTATGCAGTTACTTAAAGCAAAAGATTCATCCACCCTCCCTTTAATATCATTTTTTAAGATACACTGTAGCTTTTTTAATTTAATGTTAAAAGTAAGATTTTTACTGAGTTTTGGCTTCGGGCAGCTACAATGCACCCAGCAGAAACTGCAGGATTTTACTTCACACTCGTATTCAAAACTACGGCCAATTTTGGATCGCTGATTAACCTCATATGAGCGTGAACGTGAATGATCGTCCGTCTCTGTGCTTTAGCCCTGTGAGTGGGTGGATGTATGCATGGATGAATGCAAGGATGGATGGATGAAAAATGGGTGTCCACTGTAAATGATTCCTGAATGCCCACGAGAGAACTTGAGTTTGCAGACTTTGCCTTTTTACTAGTATGAATATTTTTTCCGGTACTTCCAAGAACCGTCTCCACCAACCTTATATCCGCCATGTCAGTAATCCCTTGGGCGTGGAGCACATCTTTCCCCAGTTTAGCCATCCTTTCAACTATTGGAGACATGATTTCTTATGGGTTATGTGATATAGTTTTGATAATCTCAAATAGTTGGAAAAATAAGAGTATCAGAAGTCTATAGTACCAGCAGTAATAGTCTAGTTTAAAGTATTTAAAGGAAAACTTGCAGCAGTAGTGACGACAGGATAGCCACAGTGTTAGGAGATAGTATGGTAAGTTGACAGAGGACTAACTGACCTAGATCAATGTGTCCTTTGTGCAGTGAGAAGCAGCTGGGTATGTGCTCTCTGGGAACAACCAGGTAGTGGTGAGGCGCACCTGGGAAAATGTCGCTGAAACACACCAGGTCTTTAGTCTGTAGTCGGGGCAGAAAAATGAAAGAGTCATTCAAGCTGTGAATGCAGCACTATCAAGACTCAGTACAGTATATTTCCCTGGTGGATCAGAAAGTACCGTGTCGAGGCACTCTTCCTATTGGAGGCGGTAGCGCTACTCCAGCTGTGCACATAAAAGAACCAGGAAACCCCGGACACAAACTCCCACTCTGCACAGTACATGAAAAGGTGGCAGTGGGACTCGGTTTTAAAATATACAGCATTATTATTATTGTTATTATTTTACTCACTTTTTCTGAGTAGATACATTATTACACATACCTGATGAATGTCAGACTGACTGAAACACTGAGGCTTAAATGTATTTGCAGTAAGCGAGGCAGCGTGTGGGAATTAGATTTAAATTGTCATGGAACTTTTCCACCTGTCACTCATTCAGGTGTGCGGAGACTTTGAACTATTAATTTAGCTGCACATAGATGAAGAGAAACCCACCACTTAAAACCAGCCTTAAAATCTTTTGATGCTTGGCTACTCTCTTTGCCTCGGCATTGTAAGGGGTCCGCGAGTGTCTTGAAAGGTGCATATAAATAATAAATGTATTATCATTACTTAAGATGTAACCAGTCCTCAACCAAATAAGAAGTCATGCATGGACCTGTGCCTGCGCAGGGACCCTTTAACGTTTTGGTGATTTGCAGGTGTTAAAGCATCTGGATTTAAACAAAGTGCATTTTTAGATTTACACACTTTAGAGTGGACCTGTTGTGCTTTTCTTTATTTTCTGTCACATGACAGGGTTTTACCTGTCTGGGCTGGTGGGTGCTCACATTACAAACAGCCAAAAGAGCTCAGACTGCTCTAAATGCCCTGTTTCATACAGTTTTATTTGTTTTGGCTCAGAGCTGCAAAACAGCTCTCGTCGTGAAATGCCGCCCCCGCGGTTTCCCTGCTGTAGTCTGTTTCTTCTATTAAATAGCTGATTTGCCATACGCTTTAAACTTCATCTGCCGTCAAGTGCTAAAATCTCCAACTAACTATGTGTGTGTTTAATAGTATATCAAAACCTCGGATCCGCAACTTCCGGGTACAGTTTCCTCCTATAACACCTGTATCGCTCTATATGGGATAAAAAAAAAAAAAAAGCATCTCACCTCTTGTATTATCTTTGTGTTTTCGTCTTTTTTGTTCGCTATTAAACAGAAAATACACGTTTCAACATCATTTACATCTGAGTTTGACCAGTTGGTCGCTGTGTCCTCCATGTTGCCTGAGGACGGTCTCTCTGTTGCGTTTCCTGAACACTTTCCGAAGATCTTCTATGACGTGCAGAGAGGTTACTCAATGCTTTTCTGAGAACTCTGCCCTCCTAATAAACATTGTGGAAATGAAGGCAGTCGGGCAGGCACTACTATCGTCACTGATTTCTACAGCTGATTCACAAGGTCCCGATTCGATTTTGTTCCATTTTGAGTCAGTCAGAAATATTATAATTTTGTCCATTTATCTAGGATATGTCCTGTCGAAAGAACCCTCTAAGCCTTGTAAATTAAGAATATTTAATTCAAAATTATTTGACTATTTCTCTGCAGTTAGTTTGCACTGAGTTTGTAGGCTGTGTATAAAAAAAATTAAGCTGCCACTTTATCAGATGTGTAAGCATCACAGCAGATGCCTTTGTGTCAAAGTAACAGGATAAAACAGAAAAACTTGGAGATTTTGCTGGCATGGTTTTTTATAGTAGATAACACCCTTAAAAATATTCTGCAGTAGATCAAAAACTTAAAGCCAGGAATCCGTATATGGAGATTGCCTGATGTTGCTGCAGTGAAGCAGTGTTATTATCCATCCAACCATGCAAAATAGGATTTTTTGCAATTTTCAGGTGGTCTTAAACTTTTGATCGGGACTATATTTCAACATAATTTTATTATTCACAATTCTTAAAGAATGTTTAACAATGTAAATTATGACTGACTTCCAAAAAAGCTGCTTCTGACCTACCAAAATAATTGAGAATTCTTAAACTGCAATCCAAAAAGGTACGACTAAAACAATTATGGTTAATATTGTGTTTTAATACATAGTGTGTGATTAGGATGAGAATGAGTCTAAAACATGACACAAGCTTGAAAAGCTCCAAGTGTTTCATCTTCTTTAATAATCACTGATTGTTGAAGAGGTGGAAGATATAAACCACACACTGCCAATATTTTATTTGTATATATTTAACATTTAATTTTAAATGTAGTTGCAGTGACAACACAATAAATAGATCATGATATCACAGAACACAGCAGTTTTGGATTCACAAGAAATAATACTTCACAGCTACAACACTGAACAGCCGACGACAACCAAGCTCAATTCAACATGAAGCGCTAACCAGCGTTATAGTGACTAGTACGGCAGGGATCGTTGTCAGTGGTGTCAGATGTTTGCAGTATTGCATATTCATGCACTACAAGCCTGTGTCAGATACAGAGGGCGCAAATGGACATTTTCACCCTGTGTTAGTAGATCTGATTGTTTAGTTAGTGGCATATCAATGTGCATTGAAAAAAAAAAGTGTATCCCTTTCCCATCCCTTTTTAAGGAGGCTGGACTCCCTCCTGTAGTGACATTCAGTAACAATTTTACATTGTAGAAAAGCTTCAGGGTACAACACAGCACGGGCCATCAATTTATCCTGCAGTGCAAAGTGACATCATGTTAAACTTCTACAGGCTGCAAGTCTCTGAACAACACAGACCACAAATAAGAGTCTACATTACTCATTTAGAGGCAGGAATTCAATACTGGCAAAAGTCAACAGAGAGAGAGAGAGAGAGAAAAAAAAAAAAAAAAAAGGAAAAATAAAGCAAACATTCTTTGTAAAAACAGAATGCAAAAATATATTTATAAAATAAGACGAGCGCACGACAAATATGAAATTATTTAATTAAACAGAACATATTTGGTCACTGCAAGTGTTTCCTGGCTCCGTCAGCGGTTTTTGGACTGGACACAGGGAATGCCAACATTGTGTGCAGTTGTGAGGAATTCACTCATTTCACATGAACAAACTCAAAATAAAAAGATAAAGACAGCGTTCACAAGATGTCCTTCACAGAAAGTGAACTCTTTCACTGTAAACAATTCCAGCCAAACTGAATTTGATGGCGAGTGATTTGAACATTTGAAAAAAAAAAAGCAAAAAAAAAGCCACTAAGTATTTTCAGTACACACATCTGTACATTCCCCAAAATACAAATTATATTAACAATTATTTATTAACAAATAGACATGTGGTATTGTCGGACTCCTTTTTCTTTCACGCAGACTTAAAAATCAGCTCTTATAGGGATCACCTCAATAGTATCGTCAGCAGATTGGCTTCTTTAGCCCTCACAGCAACATGGGTCAAAACAAACAAAGAGAAAAAGACAAAAAGCAGCTATCCTCACCTTCAATCTCTCCTCACAAGCTTATGGTGGTAAGGCAGTCTGCATGCTGGGGGAAGCTGGAGGCTTTGTCTGATGTCTAAGGCAGCCAATGAACCAAGAGCAAAAAACATTTTCTTACATCTTCACCTCTGAACGGACGGTGACCCAGACAAACTCGCCAGCCTACCTGCTGAATACACTCACTTCAAAAACAGGCTACAGAAGACACAGCGCGGCCGGCGGTCAACATGGCTCCACGAGGGGCTTCTGAACTTCATTCACATAACATTTAGCGTCATTTGTGGGTAGCTATGTTTGCCTCCAAGTGGTGCATAATAGAAATGGGTGATGTTAAAGGTTTTAGGGAGAGTGAATGTAGTTTGAGAAGATGGGTTTACTCGAAGGTCCAGACCTCCAGACTGTGGATGTTAAAGTCCTGCTGGGAGGACAGTGGCTGGTTGTTAAAGGTGGCACATTTGGTGGTGGTCCCTCGGTACAGCTCGGCGTCCAGCCACAGACCCAGCTGACCACTGCAGAGGAAGGCAGTGCTGATTACTGACAACTATCAAACCCTCTACTGTCTCTACTCTTCTGTCCCAAGGATTTAGATTATTGAGACAACTTGATGCTTGAATTGAAACTAAGGTAGCTGTACATACCCTCCTCCTCCCATCTGCAGTGAATCGGTATTGCCTTTCACAAAGTAGGAATTCTCCCCTGTCCAGCGGTACACCTGAAAGCAAGTAGCAAAGCAGCACAGTCGCTACTGAGATCTTTTTAGTGATTAAGGGTGAACTAACCAGAGTGAGCTTGTGAACTGATTGGACGCAAACCTTGATTTCAGGACAGAAGCTGTAGAGGAAGGTCTCTCCTGTGCCATAGCAGTGCTCGCTCACTCTGAAAGGATGAGTTGAAAATGCCCCAAAGATCTGTGACGAGAGTCAGATTAGATTTGAAATCAAGTTTCCTTACGACTAATAATCACACAGATTCCACTCTCTCAGGCCATAGCATAAATCAAATTAGTACATTTGAAATTAGTCTTAACCCACAAAAATCAAACGCTTCGAAAAGCAGAGCAGACGAGCTTCATGGAGAAATTTGGTGCATCGCAATAGCACAAATCATTCACAAGGTACTGCGGTCTGAATGCAGACAGAAAAACCAGCTCCGCCTAGATTTTTCCCCATGTGTGCTTCTCATTATTATAACTCCTCAAGCATTTTGGGCAAAAGAGAAAATTCAAATGGTTCCTGAAAGATGAGAATTATTTTGCAGTTTTACACCCAAAGTTATAAAATAACTCCAGGTGGCCTGCGTAAAGTGTTAAACCATATAAGAAGATAGGCAAAGTCTGGAAAGTAACAGAGTGATGCAGTAATGCCTTAAACTGCACTCTTTATATTGGCCAGCAGGGGGCCCCTTGTTTCAAAATGAAGTGGAAGTGAAAACTATGACCTCATCAAACACTCTTCTGCTGACTTTATAGACTCAGTAGCTCTAAACCATATGAGTATGCAGTGTCCACTGGTTTGATTTTAAAACGCTAAGATGATGTGACTGTCACTGTCAGCTTGAGGGTTAACAGATATGAATCTATACAGGCAATAAAACACAAGCCAACAACACTGTGCTTAGGAGTCAAACCATCTGAAGTTACTCACCTCCCGATGTCTCATATTCTGTTCACCTAATGCTGATGTCACGTTCCTAAAGCTCACAGTTATTTAAACACTTCACATCTATGATGACTATGTCTACCTGGTTATCCATGTCTTTGATGGCCAGCAGCACAGGACTGTCAACATCTGCAAGGTTCCTATACAGAGTCTTCAGACTGGTCCCATGTTTCTCTGTGCTGTAGGCCAGTCTCCATGGATAGCCCTGCACACGGGCAGGCAAACGACAGGCCAGCTGGGGAAACGTACACACCATTAGCCCTGAAAAACTGAATTTCCTTAAATTCCTTTCACCAAGTGAGATGTTAAAGTGTTCAGAAAGCAGCCGCATGTCTGGATATTTGAAGATTACCTTCTCAATGTGTGTATCCTGCAGCAGATCACTTGTATCAATGAGCATGGGGAGTGCATCCATAGAGAAGTCTACATCGATACTGCCAAAACTCTGCCTACGTTTAGCCTCATCAAGGGTGATAATCTAGCGCACAAGTACACAAACAGAACAGAAATGATTGCAAGACAAAGGTGCTTTTAAAATGCTGAAAAAGGCAAAACACCACTGTAGTGTTAGCTTGAAAAAGAAAATAGATGAGGTGAGGTGAGCTGGAGGCCCGAGCATACCTCCCAGCTGCAAGATGCAGGGTCGCTGAAGAAATTATCAATCATGTCCAGCTCATCCTTCTCCACCACAACGAAGCCCTGCTCTCGAGCCTCCTTCCCGTACACGTCTGGGGACCACTGAACGAAGAAGGCATACAGATCGTCCACCCTACCGCAGACACACACACACACACACGAAATCAGGAGACTGCCGACTAGTGTAGCCGCAAATATACCATTAGTAAACCAATGCCCCTTCAACACAGCTTACATCACAGTTATTTTTGCAGCATTTAACTGGCACTAGGATTATATAAAACATTTAAATATACCTTTCCTGTGGCACAGCAAACCAATATTCTGGCTGCTTTTCCCGGCCCCCGAATGAGTGGGCGGGGCTAGAGGTCATGCAGGTGGCAAAGGACTTCCGCATTGGCTTCCCAACTTTGAAGCAGAGGAACATTGGTGGGTTTTTGCTCTTCTCCTCTGATGAGAAAAGCATGTCTGCAAGGTATGGAGAAAATAAAGAGTTTAGCCATTTCATGCTGAAACTTTATTTTAGTCCCATCGAAGTCTGAAATCTTGTACCTTCTATTGGAGCTTGCATTCTCTTCAGTAGCCAGGATTTCATCTCCAACTCATAGGTTTTCTTCTGCCTCTCCTCCTCACTGAGTTCGTCCTCCTCTGCTGGTCTGTCTGGGCCAGACGTCTCATCAACCTCTGAAGCCTGCTTCAGACTTTGCCTCCTGATTTGGTCCACTGGTGCACTTGTTATTTTATCATCAACACCGTTTAGCAGCTTTTCAGTTCCTTCACAGTTTGCGTCTTTGGTTTCAGTTACCATCTGGTTTGTAGGTTTATTATGCAAGTCACCCTGTTTTTCAGCCTCTGAGGAGGACTGTATCGACTCTCCATCCTCGATGGAGGTGTTCTGAGCAACACCTTCGTCTTCCTCATCATCCAGCTTCCCTTGAGTTTGGTTCTTATGGTCTCCCTGGCCTGGACTCTGTCCTAGGAGTTCATGTTGGTCTCTGTCGAGTGTTCTGCAGGATGTCCCCTCTGCCTCGTCTGTGCTCCCGTTGACAGTTGGCTCCAGCTCGGTAAAGCCTTCATCTGATGGAGACTTCTCTGTCTGTTCGCCCACTGTACTCACTGTTATCAAAACAGGTTTTGATTAAATTTAGCATATGTCAGAAATCAGTGTCAAATGCCCCAACTACAACCCCCCTCCTTATACTTCAACATTAGTAAAGCAGTACGGGTAGTAAAATCCTTAATTTCTTGATTAGAAAATATCTAAAAAAAAAAGCAATCACATGGTAGAGGCTCAGTTCACATAGACATATAGACACTCTCTTGGGTTTACGGCAAATGAAAAAAGAAAGTATCCAATGAGCAGCGGTTCTCTGGGTGAAAATGAAAATGTCTTGAGGAGAATGGCCACGCATCTTTGAAGTCAGGAGCTACAGCAGCAGAAGACCACACCTAGTGCTACTCCTGTCAGCTAAAAAGAGACAAACAAGCTCAGCAAAAGACTGGAGACTAATCAGACCAGGCAACATTTTTCCAATCCCAATTTCTTTTGCATGGCAGGGTCAGAATTTGGTGTAATCAATACGATACCGTGAATCCATCCTGCCTTGTGTCAACAGTTTAGGATGATGCTGGTGGTGTGGGGAATTTTGTATTTTTTTCCCCCCACACTTTGAGCCTTTTAATGTCAACTGAGCATCGTTGAAAATAAATTAATATTTGGTCTCAGGTTTGGATTTCAAGATTCGCAAGCTGCCTTTCATTAATGGGCTAGCTAACGAAAAGTAGCTTGTGTTAACCATAAAAGCAGACAAAAAAGCAACCACAAGTGGACCACAAACACAAACTTCATATCCTACCAGTTTCAGAAAGGGTTGATTCAATGTCATCCAGAACTATTGGTTGTTTGGGATTCAGAGCTTCATAGCGACTGAAGGGGTTTAGTTCCTGCTCTGATGGCAGCTGTTCCCACTCTCCGGGCCTGTACACAGGACACAGATCCTGGGGTAGGTCTCTGTGAGTTCACGGTGTGGCACCACACACACCGCAATTAAGAATGAGGAAAAAAACAAACAAACAAACAAACAGAATTGCGGGGGAAAAAAAAAAAAAGAAAAAAAAAAAGAAATGGGAAAACAAAAGAAAAAAGAAAAATGCCCAACAGAAATTAATGTGGTATACAACTTAAAAGTAGTAAATGTGATGTGAAACAGCAACTTAAAGCTTAAACAGAACAAAAAAGGTGAAAATGGGAAAGTAAAAAGTCTGATCTTGCACTGGAGAGAGTTTTGATTAACAGCTATGGAGGAAAGAGTGAAACAAAGCTAAGATGACAATCTCAGGAGCATGTTAGGAAACACGTTGAAAAGCTTGAAGGGCTCGTAATATCTTAGTTTGCAGTTTATTTCTCATAAAACAGAAACGGGAAGGAGGAACAAAAAAGGAGGAATAAGAATCGAGTTGAGAGGAACGGTTAGCGAAGGAGGAAATGTGGCAAGTGACACGGAGAGAGGTCTTACGATGGCAGAGCGTCCTTGAGCTTCATGCGCGACACGTCGTCGTACAGCGCTACAGAGACGACCTCCCCCATTGGGCAGATGAGGCCGTATTCCTCACAGCCGTGCTCGATCACCAGGGGGTCCGACTTGTGCGGATCAAACATGATGTTGTTGGGCGTCACAATTAACACGCCTCCAACAACACCCTGGAAAAATCAAAATGCACAAAGAGGCAGCAAGATGGTGACAATTTGATCAAAGACAAAACTAAATATTGATGTTTCCAATTGCATTTTACTTTATATAGTAACCATCTGTATATAGTGTAGTATTTTGTCTTGTTTTGTACACCATTGTTTTCTACTACATCTTTAATTCCCCTTTTTTTACTGTTCCTTGTGCTGCTGTAACAAGGAAATTTCCCCCAGGGTGGAATTATAAAAAATTAAAATAAGTCTAACTTCATACATGAGATGCAATAATTCACCAGTTTGGACATTTCTGCTTGTTAACCCAGTATGAATTTTCCTTCTTACCATGCCATCAGTGAAGTACTTGCAGCTCATTTTTATGAATTTGACCGTTAATGGACTCTCGTCCTCAGAGCTTGGGGAGAGCTCGCGGCGAAGGGCCGTTGCTGACCTACAGTTTGGAACGCCATACTGAAAGATGTTGAAAGGCAGAGATCAGAGAGATTAATGTTGTGCTTTTATTTAGTACGGCTTGTTTCAAAAGGTACAAACATAAGGATATACTGTACATAAGTCAAGAACACAATCTTTGAATTTGAGTCTGATACCAGACATCCATCTGGCTTGGGCTTATTTTAAAGGAATTTTTATGAAGATTTTAAATAAGCATGCACCTGCCAGAAAATTTAGGGTCAAGGGACGGGAGAACCCTTGGTTTTCATCGGAATTATCAGAGTCCATCCATCAGCGCAATGTGGCATGGGCAAAAGCTAGGAACAATGATTCCCTGACTGACTGGTTAGACTTTAGGAAATTAAGAAACAAATGCACGACACTTATCAAGAAGGCTAAGTCAGAATACTATTTATCTGTTACTACAGAAAACCTCAATAACCCTCAGAAATTTTGGAAAGTAATTAAGTCCTTATCTATAAATAAAATATCACAGGCTCTTCCAAAATTCATTTTAAAAGATTCTGTCCCAGTTTATGACAGAACTGAGGTCTTAAATAGCTTTAACAAGCACTTCGTAGCTACTGGTTTTTTATTTAACTCTGTTGGATCAGCCCCCATGACTCCCTGTACAGAACCCCAAACATATTTTGGGGAGCTTTTTGATTTTTCTCCTTTTTCTGTCCAGGAAGTGCATAAAGCTCTTAAAGCCTTAGATCACAGGAAACCCCCAGGGCCAGACTTAATAGAGCCCTATTTTCTGAAAATAGCAGCTGATTACATTGCACAACCTCTTATGATCCTTTTTAATCTTTCAATCCAAACTAAAGAAATTCCACTTGTTTGGAAGTCTGCTTTTGTTACGCCAATATTAAAAGGAGGCAACCCAGCCATTCTGACTAATTACAGGCCAATATCAAACTTGTGTGTCTTGGCAAAAGTCCTTGAGTCTCTCGTCAGTGAGCAATTAAAAGAGTTCTTGTACTCTAATGAAGTTCTCTCAAAAATGCAATCTGGGTTTAGAAAACAGTATAGTGCTGTTACGGCTGCCACAAAAGTGATAAATGACATACTTGTTGCTCTGGATAAAAAAACAGCACTGCGCTTCTCTCTTTATCGACCTGTCAAAAGCTTTCGACACTGTGGATCACGTCATTTTGAAGCATAGGCTTCTTTCTTTGGGGCTGTCTAGACATGCTGTCTCCTGGTTCACTAACTATTTGAGTGACAGGACTCAATGCATTAAATGTGAAAATCTGTGCTCAGAACTTTTGAATATTCACACTGGGGTGCCACAGGGTTCAATTTTAGGACCTCTGTTGTTCATCATGTATATAAATGATTTGGGACAAAATGTGTCAAATGCTAGTATGCATTTCTATGCTGATGACACAGTTATTTATTCCTTTGGCTCAAACCTTGAAAAGGCAATAGAATCTTTGCAGAAAGCTTTTGATGTGGTTCAGCACACACTTCTGGAGCTGAAATTGGTTCTTAATGCTGAAAAGACAAAGCTAATGTTGTTTTCAAACATGAAGAGATTTCCTCAAACTGTCCCTTTGGTGTCCACTCTTGAGGGAAACCTCATAGAAGTGGTGCATACGTATAAATATCTTGGCTTTTTAATTGATGATTCTCTGACCTTTAAATCTCACATAGACAATCTTGTGAAAAAACTCAAACTAAAATTAGGATTTTTCTTTCGAAACAAATTTTGCTTTTCTTTTGAGACAAAAAAGCGTCTTGTAAATGCCACATTTTTATCTGTTTTAGATTATGGTGATCTGCTGTACATGAATGCTTCCGCCTAGTGTCTTCATAAGATTGACTCAGTATATCATGCCTCTTTACGGTTTATTACAAACTGTAGGGCTTTGACCCATTGTTGTGATCTGAATGCCCGAGTGGGATGGCCTTCGTTGTCCTCCAGGAGGTTTGATCACTGGTGCATCTTTATTTACAAGGCCCTGCTTGGACAAATGCCCACCTATATTTGCGATCTGCTCACATGGAGGAGTACTGTTTCTTATAGCCTGCGTTCAAGCGATCTTCTTCTGCTCAATGTTCCATTTGCCAGAACTGAACTGGGAAAGAGGGCTTTTTCTTATGCTGCCCCTTTTACATGGAACATGATGCAAAAAGACTGGAAGATAGCAGATCTTATTTCATTAAATGCTTTTAAGTCCAAATTGAGAGAGCCAGAGAAAAATGTTTTTTAAAATGTAATTGTTACTTATAATCATGTATGTAACTTTGTAATTTTAACATGTTGTCGCCTCTTGGCCAGGACTCCCTTGGAAAAGAGGTTTTTAATCTCAATGGGACTTTTCCTGGTAAAATAAAGGTTAATAATAAAATAATAACACAGTTTGTACAATTCTAATGAGTCAATATTTGGTGTGACCACCTTTTTTCACCAACCGGCCTCAAATCAGTCTGACTAGGTGACCAGACCCCCAAATGTTACTCAGCACTGGATCCCTGCAGGGCTGTGTTCTCAGCCTCCTACTTTACGCCCAGTACACATCAGACTGCACATCAATCCACCCAACCAACCTCATTGTCAAGCATGCCAATGACGTTGGGCTGATCCCTAAAGGAGATCAGAGATCAGAGATACAGGGCGGAGATAGAGAACTTGTCCCGCTGGTGTTTAGAAAATAATGTGAAGCTGAGCGTCCTTAAGACAAAAGAATTCATAATGAAGTATAGGTGGGATCTGTCTTTGCCTTCAGGTTTCTCAAGGTTTTCTGGGCACTCACATCTCCACCAACCTCACCTGGACCCACAACACCAACGTCTTGGTAAAGACTGCACTTCCATGTCCTGAGGAAACATAACTTGGACCAGAAGCTGCTGCTGGTCTTCTACCACTCCTCAATAACTCTGCCCCCCAAAATTATTGACTTCCCTTCATCTGCTGTTGATAGTGTTTTAGGCCTGTCACTTTTTGTCCTCCACTTGTCCATTTTTCCTCAAATCTCACACTGCACACCATGCTGAGATATGGTAAGCTTTCTGCTAACAGCTCTTTGGGAGTCACCTTGTTGTTACAAAGTTACTATCTTTATACCTTTAAAACTGATTCAACCAAGGAAATCAGAACAAATTACATGTTTTTGCACTAGACTGCTAGTAACAAAGTGCCTAAAGATATAACTTTGCTAAGTTCTCTTGTGTGTAGACAACACTGGTTAAGCACTTGAGGTAGGTGCCTTTTTATGCTTGAATGATGTACAGGTCGCAGAGTTAAGAGGCTTAAAAAAGCAAAAACAAAAACATTCATCTGAATGGTCAGGTATAAGTGTCTGAACTGCAATAGGGTGAAAAAGCAGCTTGGAAAAAAAAAAAAAAAGCAGCTTGAAAACTTCTTGATAACTTGAAAGACTTTAGAAAGGACTTTCTTATTAAGAAAGTCTGTATTATAAATTGCTGTATGACAGATGTACTGCAAATACAAATACGCATTCTTGTGCAAAGTTTACTATGGTGTTGCTTTTCATTGCTGATTTTTACACCTCGCACTACTGCCGACCCAGTGATATTGTCTTTACTGTTATTAATTAAGGGTAAACAGGGTTACACTGACTTCTTGGAAGCAAAATATAAAGTGGAGCAGCTCAAGACTTATGCACAAGACTGTAATTCAAGAATTACCTCAAGTATAACTAATTTAAGCAAATGTAGTTCTAAATACACATCTTACAGTGCATTTTAAGCACATGCTACCAAAACCTTCAAATACCCTTTAACAATCTTTTTGTCCTTGAATGGCCACAATACGGGTAAAGGTTCTATAATTTGGAATACTTATCTCGGGGTGTATGGTATGTCACATGATAGAGGCTAAATTAGCTTTTTTGGTTCATGCCGAAGTCCTGTGTATGATCACAGTACTCCAAGTAATATAATGAATGTTATTTGACTTACTTGTGATGACTTCTCTGACACGTTTTTAGCGATGGGATCAGAGGAAGTCGGAGATTTGAGTTCAGTTTCTGACTGAGTCACATCAGGGACAAACAGTTTCTGTAGTAATAACAGATAACCAATAGTTAGATGATCAGTAATGAACAGGGGAAAAAAGCAGCATGACATAATAAATGGGCTAAACTTCTATATCTGCTTTTAACCTTCAGTGATCATTTTCATTTCCATCAAACGATGAAGATTCTTTTCATTCCTAGTCCACATCAGTGTAGCCGATATCGCCGCCCTACCCCTTTCAAGATATGCGTTTTCAAAGTGTTCCTTTGTGGAAATTAGTGGAAAACCCGCTCTAACACATTATCCAGCTGATGCTTAGTGTCACAGCTTTCTCACCTGCCCGGGGTAGACACTGCGAGAAAACAGCTTGTTCAGCTGGACCAGTTTATTTGGGGTGATGTTGAACTTGAGTGCGATGCTGTTGAGGGAATCATCACGTCCCACCTGTAACACAAATCATCTCCTCTGTAAAAATGTGAGACATTTTAAATGCAAACAGCTCAAAATGCTACACAACGGAAATTTTCTATCTCTTCCCTTGCAAGTCTACAGCACCTTACTTAAAAGGAAAAAAAACAACAACAACAACAACAAAAAAAATGATGTTACTCACAACGAACTCCACTGTCCCCGGCGGCCTTGTCTTTTCCATTTTTGCCTTGTTGGTAACTTTACAGCCATCATCTGACAGAACAGAACAGAAAGAGGACTGTAGACTAAGGACGACTGTAAAATAACAGTATGATTAGGAAAAAACTTCTTATAAGAGCTATATAAATGGGTTATATAGGTCTTATAAATGGGTTAATTGTGTTAATAAAGAAAAAAAGCAATGTTTCAGGGGTTGGGGTTAGAAAAAGGAAAAAAAAAAGAAAAGAAAAAGGGGGGGGGGGGAGGACCCTCTAAAAAGCCTTTAGTTGTCTGACTGTGATTCAGTACCAGCTGCTCATCTCCTATCATTATCCAGCCTCAAAACACTACAAACACAGAAGTGGTTATTGTATATATACACACACACATAATCTGACCCTTGTAGCAGAGAAGGTCCACAGTCAGCAGTTTCTTCCTGCCGGGAAAGCACAGGCTATTAGTGCTCCACTCCCTGACTGCCTCATTATACTGCCGCCCCCGCCATGGATACAGAGGGCATGAGTAAGCATTAGCTGGCCAGACTCCAGCTGCGTCTGCTTCTTTTTACTGTACAGAGCATCAAAGAAAAGGCCGCTGTCACTTTATTCACCGAGCCTGTACCAGGCTGTGACTGATATTATACTGTGCAGGACTTTTAGTCAATGGGACTTAACAGTTTGTTTGTGTGTATTTCTTGCCCTTTACACTAAAGAATACCACATTTGCACTATGTATTATAATAGAAATGGCTTTTTACAGCTGGCTGACCCACTGAACTTGTGACAGGAGTTATCACTGCTCTTTCACAGCCAAAGAAACCCAGCAAAACATGCTAGCATGACACGCACTGCCCATAATGGTTGCAATGGTCACTTTTTGTTTTGCAGGTCATAATGGGTTTCTACACAAGACAATGTTGGCCCACAGGATGTCTTGTAATAAAATCTGTAGTGTACACACTTATTAAATATTGTTTTATTTGGTTAAAATAATATTAACAACCGCAACTTTTTGACTGGCATATTTTAAAAGCCACGACAATTCAACTGAGTCATTTTAATGACTCAATAATAATTTAATAAGAAGCTTACCTCGACCATGCAAAAAGTCTGATGCACATTAAATTTAGGGGGGGAAAGACAGCCTTAAATCACCCCTCTTTCAATATTGCTTCCAAACAGCCAGACCTCATAATCTTTTCAGTGGGCTTGAACAATAGTTTTTTCAGGCTTTCTGAAGGTCTTTCAGTTTTTCTTCAGATACTTCTTGCTTTTTCTATTCGTTTTCACTCCTGTCCTTGCACTTGACCAATTTGAGAGGATTTTTTTTAATCTTTTAAACTTGGCAATGATCTTTGGATTATTTAAGCATAAAACGACACCTAACTCATGGAATGAACCATTGTTGTGCCTACACATAGAAGACAAATTAAAGAACCAGTTTTAAATTTTATCTTAGACACTCTGTTTCTAACAGCCTGTTGCAAAAACAATTTGGTTCTATTTCTTTACTTGAATCTACAGTTGATACATCTACTGTTTACTGAAGCCTCATCAGAGCCTCGGTGCAAGGGTCGTTTCTGTACCCGACTGAAAATCAGTGACAGGTCTTACAGAACGACTTATAAATTTAAAATTTTGGGTTTAAAATCTTTTTCAGTGTGATACTGATCCTAAACACACTTTTATTGCAGTAAAAGCATACCTGAAAATTAAATCATACAATGGATCACCGTCAGTCATGGACTGGCCTCCTGAGAGCCTGGACCTTAAGATTACCCAGCAAAATATAAAGAAATGATGGGTGGCACAATATTGTTGATCAATAATGACATTTTTCCAAGAGTAGCGTCAAATCTTAGTACTAAATGACATTGTGAATACAGAGTACTGAATATCATCTTTAACGGTATACTAGAACAGGATAAAGGTTATGCAACTTCCCGTTTAAAACTGCTGAGGTTGTTTTACCACAGAGGATCCTCAGATATTAATCAGTGTATATTGCAAGTGTAAAACAACTCTAGTTAAAAATAAAGAAATCTTTTTTTAAAAATAAGTTCGGAAAGCTGCTGGAAAAATGCAATTCAAATTATGATTAGTAAAAGCAAGGGAAAGTTTAACTTCCTCCGTATAAGATTTTGTTATTCAACTGTAAAGCTGACATGCAAGGTTAGTTTTATTTGCATTTTCAATTCTTTACCCTCAAAAGATCACATCTGTGCCACAAAGCCTTCTGTCAGCCAAAGGGCTACCATTTGTTTTACAGACTTCCACAAATCTGATTGACAAGTCACACAACATGTTTTTTTTTTCTTTTTTCCTGTTTGTACAGCACTAAGGTCAACCTGTGTTGTTTTTAAATGCGCTTATAAATAAATTTACACCGATTCTGATGAAGGGCATTAGATGATAAACATTACTGAGAAAGGCCATTATATACCAAGTGCATTGCAAAAAACAAACAAACCCAAAAACCCACACAAAATTACGAATTTTTCAGATTTGCACTTGTAGTGTGATGCACATACACAATGAACATGTTGCGTTTGCACCGTAGAAAAATATAAATAAAATCAATCGAGTTGACATCAAGCCACGATGAGCTGGTCCTAATGTCTCTAAAGAAAGGGAAGAAACTGAAATTTTGGGTTTATCTAATTGTCATGGCAGGGCACAGCTGAGTTAAAGCAGTGTCACGGCTGCTTTCGTACATATTTCAGGATGTCAGTGGGGCAGTTTGAGTCTTGCTGGCAGAGTTGGGAACATATCTGAGGAGGCAGAGAAATCATTTCAGAGAGCCGACTGACCTGAAGCAGAGTCTAGCTGTGTGCCTGAGGTAAAACAGTATTATTTTATCATTTCCATATCACTGTATAATCATTCTCTGTGTGTGTTTTGAGCCATGAGTGCACTTGCTGTCAGGTGCATCTGTCTGGTCAGATCTGTTTGGTATAATTTGTGCTTGGTTTAAAAAAACAAAACAAAAAGCGCTGCAAATTCCTCCACCGAAATGACGTGGCCCTCATGAACAGCTGCAAGAGAGTCCGAAAAATATTTTTAACGCATGAAATATTCACAGATTGTACGTGTTCAGTGCGTAAAGGGCTTAAGATCAGCAATCTTATTCTCCCAAACAGAACTAACCCAAGCAGAGATGTGCACACAGCCTGCACAGTCTTTATGTTAAATTATTCAGTCTTTATGTTATCAGAGGGTAACTAAAATGCTATGTTCCAACTCCATATTTGTATTCGTGGACTCCTCATCTTTTACTGTATCGGTGCCATCTGAGCCCATTCATATTCCGAAACTATTAACTCTTCTCCCTTTAAGCCAACTTTCATCTGATTGGCCAGGATTTGGCCAGCAGGTGGGTGAGGCTTCTGCGTTCACAAGATGCCGATATTAAGGATGCCTCTTTAGAGCTTTTGCGTTTCATGGATTACTTGCGTATACAATGACCTTCTCATTTGAAATGTTTGCCTTGTTTGACATGACCATCCACCATTTTCAACAGGAAAAGCAGCCACTTAGATTTAGGGTATATTCCAACATTCAGAGAAGCAACTTTGAAATGTGTGTTGTCACCATCTTACCTAGCTTTCCTGTCGCTCTCTGTAGCTCTGCCTTTTTGTTGGCGTCACTGTCATTTGGAATGTCGGGACAGGAGATGATTTCCGGATTCTGTTCATTCACAGTCTTCTCCGATTGGCTCCCCCTGAGCTGTTTCCGCCTCTTCAGCCTGATGAGATGCCCCGGGGGGTAGATCAAGTAGAAACATGGTGAATTTAAATCCTACAGTTAAAACCATGTCCATAACTTAAAGTATTCTGCTAGCTTGCAGAGGAAATAATAAATTAAACCCTTCAGAACTTCTGCTTCAGATATCAGGTTTACTGAATAATCTAGAAGAATAGCTCCAGAATAATGTGTAATGACCAGGGAGCCCACACTTCTTTTCTAGCATCGACAATGCAGCAGACTTTAACTGTTAATTCCTTCTGTCAGAGGTGCTGCAATAAGTTTTTAATAATGAGCAGCAACTTTTCTCTCCATTTACTTTGCTGCTTCAGCTGTTTTGTGACGCTGCCTTTTCTCCCTCTTTAATCATTAATAGGGAAGGGAATCAAGTACACCGCCTCCAGATTGTGTTGGGGTGCATTACAGGGGGCCACTGCAGTGCAGTGAAATCACAGGTTAGCTGTACACTTAAGGATTATGCTGGCTCTCAGAGGCGTGCTGAGAGCTTAAGTACTTTAAGAAAAGACAGCACCAAACTGATTCGTCACAAGCATTGAGGGAGAGTGGTTAGGCTGCTCTGCACAATCTGGGCAAACGAGAAAAAGCAAAAGGCTCGACTTAAGTGTTCAAGTGCTTTAATGGAAAGGAAGGATTGGGTCGATAAGTCAGCAGCCAGACAGAGCTCAGGCGCACATCTGCTCGCGGACTCAAGAATCTGCTGATGCATTTCTCAACAGCACGCCATCTGTTTCACTCAGGGGCATTTCTCAGTGCTCTCCATCACAGCCTTCATCTTTACATCATCTTCATCTCCTCTTTAACCCTTCTTATCTCCCTCTTGAGTTTCTAAACAGTGACTGCTTCCTACCATAATAAAAAGAAAATTAAACACAAAACAGACCCCAGGATGTTTTAAAGTTATTAATGAGAATGGACAAATTATGGTTTATTGTATAGTATAAGCAATGAAGATAATGAACATCCAAACAAATGCTAAATGATTTAAAGCAGCAATGTGAAACATAAAGCCCGAGGGCAAGAATTGGCACAGCAAAGACTCCAATCCGGCTCACTCAAACACATGAAAGAGGGCATGAACAACAACAACAGCCCTTGCATAACACAGACACACAATTACTAATAATATTAATTTTCATATCCCTTAAACATGCGGCAAATACGGCTTCAGTCTATGGATCTGGCCCAGTGTGGACACAGCCAGTCTATATGTTAGCTTGTTGAAAACCTTGAGCTCTGCTCTACTTTTTTTTTTTTTTTTTTAGGGCATTCAGGAATTATTTTGTTTTGTATCCAGAGCAGCAATGAAACCTTCCAGACAGCAGAAGGCCTCCTTCTATTGATCAAACTTCATAACACTTTTTGTATAGGTTAATGCAAATTAAAATGCTTCAAGTGAGACAGTCTGAAACAAAGATGCATGAGGAAAAACTACTAGTGCAAATACACCACCTTTTTTTTTAAAAAAAAAAGAAAAAAGCCACAAAGCAGTTTATAGTGTAAAGGAAAACATGGTCATCAGTGTGTGGATTTTCTCAAAAAGCAATTAAAGTCTGACTGGTAAGAATAAAGTAACAGTTACTTTAATAACATAAGTTGATATGAGCCTCTTTGTGTGACTATTTATGCACAGTTGTGCCATATTCTTTCATATATCTATACCAGACCTTGTGATATTTAACAAGACTAATAATACCTTTGATGGAACTTTTGCAGATATTAAAGTTCTCCCACCTTCATATCCTCATAATGCCTCAATTCAATTTATTTTGGATTGCTTGGAAACAAAACTGTGAAGTGCCACATTATGAAGGCAGGCCTGGATTTACATTCCATTCCACCAGCATTTTAATTTACTGATCTTCATTTCCAATCTGACATTTGTACCGTGGCTGGTTAATACTGTCCCTGTGCACCTCACATTGACCTTTGCTCTATTTGTCAGGAAGCGAGGTGGCACAAAGCAGCCGAAGAGATACGCATTACAGGAGTGGCTGTGTTAGATGATAACGCTTATTTTTGTTCTACTTTCTGTACAAACAGGCACCAGTGCTACTGCACAGTGTCTCTGCATGAGCAGTTTGAAGCCTGCAACCCCCATTAACATCTAATATGCTGTCTACCTAATAATTAGAGGCTGCCTGGATTGTGATGACAGTCATTTTTCTCCATAATATAATATTTCCAACATAACCTAATCATATGGGGGGAAAAAGAAATACAGACATGACAAATGGCTGGATCGCACTAGACTGTCTGTGTAGTCTTAGTGAGTAACGTGAGCCATAAGAAGGAATTAAGCTCACTAAGCTATAAAGCATGACCTCATATACACAAGATTAAACAGTTTCTATATTTTACTGTATATCCAATGACAGAAGCATTTAATTGTTTTACCTTCCATATGCATTAGTTTACATGTTTGTAAGGGTTTTTAAAAAAGAAAAGAAAAAACAAGGTTTATATTTTTTCTACACTATGATAAGACTGTTTTGTAGAACAGGTTAGACAAGGCAGAATAAGAGCAGTATTGTGCAGCGAGGGTTTTCCAGCAGCAAGTGAGCCTCAGTGCACAAGCAGTACACCCCCAAAATAATGTTTACCCATCTTAAATCAGCCATGCAGTTCGATGACACACCTCATTTGTTCCGACATCCGCGAAAGCAGGTGTTGACAATAGGGCTGCCACAAACGATTATTTTGATAGTCGACTAGTCACCGATTATTTATGCGATTAGTCGACTAATCAGATCATCATCCACTGGACGTAAAACTACAGCTTATTGCACCAGCAGCATCTGCTCTTATACAACTATCATTAGCTTACAGCTTTAAGCTTTTAAGGTGCTAACTAAAAATAAAGACAAGATGATAGTTTATTCAATTTTAATGAAATTTGCAGATTGTTTCGGTGAAGTTTAATAAACTCCTTGCTATCTAAAATATAACAGGACACCGGAGTATATTCTCCAGCATCTCACACTTCTGATAATCAGCTGTCTGCTTGACGTTTATTCAGCTGTGTAAAAACTATAACTTTAATCTCAGCCAAACCGATTTACTCAGGAACAAATAAAATACTAAAAAAAAGCCAAACAATAACATTTTTAATTTATCTAAGTGACTCATATATATTTAACCTGAGTCGCGAAAGATGGCGGTGGGTTTGAAAACAATTTGCCGGGAGTCCGGTGTTCTCACGGCGCTAGTGACCTAGCCCCCGGCTAGCTATCGAGCTAGTGGGTAACAGACGTCTCCGAAAACGTCGGAGCGCTTTTGAAAATATGTGGTATCCTGATAAACTGAGCAGATATTTGAGGTTTACACAGCTACATTCTCGCCTGAAAATATGTTAAACGTTTATTTTGTGACCCAGAAAGAATAATAAGAGTAATATTAAAACTAACTAGCTACCGCCATTGTTGGAAACTAAGCTGGGCCGCGCTATGAATTCTGGGACACAGCTGCTTCTTCTTCTTCGGGGTTTAACGGCAGCTGGCATCCTTGTACATGCTGTGCTGCCATCTTCTGTTTCAGTCCGTTATTACACTCTTAAATCCTGCTATTATTCCTGCGTCTTTTGCGATCTTACAAAGCTTCAAACGACACGTCGACTATTAAATCAGTCGTCGACGATTTTGATAGTCGACGTAATCGTGACTAGTCGACAAATCGTGGCAGCCCTAGTTGACAACCTGCAGATTTCTTGTCACTTTATACACCGCAACTGCAGTAAGCCTCTTTCCACACATTTCCTCATATCATGTTTCACACGGTGTCAAAAATCTGTTACTAAAGTTGACACTGCGTCAGCAGGCCACGGCCCCACGTGTGATGCACGACTGCCATTTATATTAAATAATAAATAAATTCTAAAAGAAATAAATCAGTAGCTGCTTCAGATCAACTTATATCCTTGTAAAGTTTGAGAACCACTAGTTTATCCTCACAAGAAAAAAAAGAAAAAAAAAAAAAAGCATCACATGATAGCTTGTATAGCTAACTCCACAACATAATTAAAATGCCTTTCATTGCTGTGTTTACACTGAAATAGAGGAGCACAGTGATTTGTAGTGATAGATGGCATCATGTTAGAGAGACGGCTGGGTTGGAGGAGTGCATCATAGCAAAAAAACATTTAATTTTTAAAAATATTGTTTGACTCAGGTACTCTGCGATATCAAGGAACACATACAATACCCTAACATGATCACCTCTGGGGTGCCTTTCTGGCTATGAGCAGCTGCTTCTCAAACTTTCCAATCATGCAAAAGCCGGCTTTAAAGGAGGGTGGTCTCAAAGAAAGTAGTAACTGCACCAAAGCCCAGTATGAGATAAATAAGGGTTATATTGACATATGAATCATGCAGAGCTACCCTGGGAGAATCTTAGAATAAAAACCGTGCAGCTGGAAATCAGAGTTACATTATCTTTATTGGATTTCTATGACTGAACTGAACCATTAAAAATTTCCAAGAGCACCAGCTTGTGCCTTCTTCACAGCACAGTACATACCAGCTGAGCAAGGTTCATTACTCCAGCAAGGGCACAGGTGTCTACAATCAATCAACCATGCTAAGCCACAGCTTTAAACCCAGGCCACAGAGTAGACCGTGGAACTAGTTTATTCAGTGTGTGAAGGGACATCTCACGATCACATGCCTTCCAAAAGACAACCTCGACAATAAAACAAAGAGGAAAAATAAAGATATTAGTTAAGTTACATTAAATGCACAAAGAGGGGATTAAAGAAACTATTTTCTCATTAAGATTTTTCACAGATTTGAAAGTTTCCAACACCTTCAACCTATCATTCTCGCGTAAAGATTTTCATAGCTTCTGTTCCCTGAGCCTTTAAACACAAAGGGATGGGTGTGCTTCTTTGTAGTGATTAACTATGGGTAAATCATTATTGTTCAGCAAAAAAACATTACATAATTACATCGACTCATTGAGCACCAAACATGGTGATTCACAACAAATGAGAGGCCGACTTTAGGAGGTAAAAAATAAATGCAAATCTTAAGATGACAGCTGCATAAAAACTAGAGTCCCTTACCTGGCAAAATATCCAGGCTTCCTGTCTCTCTTTTCCATCAGGCCAGGGTGCTAAATCTGCATGTATTTACGTGCATCCATACAAACAACCACCTTCTTACATCCGTACGCAGTGTGTGTATCCAAGCGCGGAGACACAAGGCTGGGAAGATCACCTCTCACACGTCTTTCTTGTCCTGCAGAGTGAAGAAGAAACCGGATTAATCTCTTCATTCAGCAACGCTCAGTGCACTGCAAGAGCCCAATAACCGATCGCGAAGCCCCATCAGCTTAAGTGGATGGCGATGAAAGCATCCCATAATAGGCATGTCAGCTCAGTCAGCTGACAATAACCCGAAGAGGGTGGAAAATGGAGCGCTCGGCTACAAAACACAATCACACCTGCATCTGGTTAACGGAAACACTGTAAACGGTTGTTTTACTACTTAATATAAAGTCTATTCTCAGCAGCTGATGTAAAGAGTCAAAGCATTATGGTTGTATCAAGTTACCGGCTAGCTTCAACGCCGTGGAGTTAAATAAAAGCGAAACTAATATTTGTAGTATGTAGCACAGTTTAGCGGGTTTACGTATAGCAGTTCATCCACGTGTAGCCTAAAGGCGTTACATAACAGGTGAGAGGCTAACCACTGAGGGAAAGCTCAATCCGAAGCAACGTTACGATCCCATTTAGCCACATTCTCAGTTTTTAGCAGCCTGCATGATTTGAAATCCTCCATAAATGGTTCCGTAAAAAGAGGCTTTCGGCCTCTTTTTACAGTGCAACAACGAGAAAAGATATCCCTGATGTGCTTAAACCAAACAAACAAACGCGGGAGAAGTGAAAGGTGCTCCAGCTGACAAGACAGCTGATGCTAACGATGCTAGTTAGCCACTTTGTTTACAAGACAATAGCAACCTGGTGGTGAGAATAAGAATATATTTGTCGTTCATTAAGCAAATTCGCTTTCTTAAAATAGCGCATACCTGTTCATGCATCCAGATAAACCTCTCACGCCAAGCACGGATTTGCAACGACGCCTCGAAACGCTTATATTTGACATAAAAACAGGTACCTAAAATTTCCCACATACCTTGTATGCATCCTCCCACTTACAACGCCCTCTTGTGTCGCGTGCGCGGTAAAGCTTAGACTTAGAGAGACTTGGAGCTTTTTATTGTCATTGTGCGGTTTCTTGCACAGCGAAATTGGGTAGCTGGACCACAAAGGTGCAAAAGTAAAGAAAAGAAAACAATATACAACCAGTGGAAAACATAACAAACAATATATATGTATACATATAGCACAGACAGCTCACCTCCAATTGGCTCTTGGTAAGTTGTGTTAGCAATATTTAACTAGGCTGGAGACTAGGTTGTCTGTCCGTATATTATCATAACTTTACCTCGAATCATGATACCGTGTTGACGACAAAAGGTACAGACCTTCAGCCATTGCTATCTCTCCCTGGTGGTCTAGTGGTTAGGATTCGGCGCTCTCACCGCCGCGGCCCGGGTTCGATTCCCGGTCAGGGAACAGATACTTTTCGTTTTCTCTAAAGAAAACTTAACGTTCCAGTATAATTTGTTTCGTGTATTGGTTACACAGATAATGTAATCTTTCTTTATAATATACATGGAAAGGGGATCCTTCTCTTGTTAGAGCAAAAATACTTTCACAGACGTCTCTAATGCCTGTAATTGCACGAGATGTACATTTTATTTTGCCACCCACTAGAAACTGTGCCACTAGGTGGCGACACTTCACAATAAATGGCACAAGTCTTCAAAAGTAGGAAAATGGCAGCTATATGGTATCATATTATAAAAATTCTTACAGACTAAAACAATGTCTTCCCTAAGGTTTAATTTGTCTTCATTTTACATCAAAGTCACTATCAATGTTCAAGGTGTCTTCAACCTATATTAATTTCTCAGACATATTGGTATTTGATTCAACGTACATTTGGTTTTAAACTTAATTGCTTTGTTTCCTGCCATTCCCACAATAAAGCTTTTGCCAAGTTAAACCCAACCTGTCTGAGTTATTAGTGAGCAATGAGACAGAGATAACGTTTGCTTGTAGTCCCAGAGAGCCCTCTAAGGTGGGACCCCAGCGAGAAGGCCCTCATGATTGGACGGCCTGTGAGTTGACCAGTTCCTGCCTGGCTGTGTATCTTGGCAGTTATTTTGACAGGCGCTATCATTGTGAGAGACGAGATAAGTTGTCTTAGGGATCGCCATGGCGCCTGTGTGTCCCTCCTCCGGCCTGTTCAGCCTCTCATCAACCCACTCATCTACTTCCACCCCCTCCTCTTCTCAGAAGCAAAGGATTGTGGGGGGTGGAGGGGAGCAGGATTTGTGTTGGCAGGGACCCTGTGGCTCTGGGTATCATCGTCCCCTTGCAGGGCCATCAAAAGCTTCTTGTGACTCAGATATAGTACAGCTCAAAATATTGCCCACCATCTGCGTATACACTGTCTATGAATGAGGCTTTCTGATTGGAATCTTTCTCTTAATTTTCCTACTTTTTAAATGATGGATTAACATCTATGTCTCTTGTTTTCTCTCTTTTTCTTTCCTGATGTCGAATCAAAAGAGAGAAAGGAAGCAAAATGGAAGAAGACTCACAAGCATACTGTCAGAATTTTAAGCACTAAAAAAGCCAAGGATGTCCAGAAGTAAACTTTTGACTCTTTACAGAGTAATGTTTTCAAGATGTGCTTCACAGACAGAGCTATAATACAAGTCTAATTCTGTCCATACAGTCATATAAGATCTGTACAGTAGACAGGTAGTTTCATTTCAGCCTCTGATATTAGAATTTTTACGGTACTCTTACATCAGAGTCAGCAAACAGCTTGGTATTATTACAGTGTGTGCTTTCTTAAAGTTAAAATTACTTTAAAGTTACACACACATACATACAAAAATACACAATCTCTGAGGATGGGCACATTGTTAGGGCATGGTATATGTTAAGGTTCATGTGTGTGGGGTTAAAATGAAACAGATTTGTTGTGCACTGTTTTACAAAGTCAGAGAAAACAAAGATAATATCTTGCTTCTATCTTTTCAAACAGTTGTAGGCACAAAGGTCGGAACCAGCGCAGGCCTTGGAGCGATTTTGAATCATTTTGCTTGGACGTCACACTTCTAGCTTAGACTACAGCCGCTGATAATGTCAAGTACGGCATAGCATCAAGAAGACACAAAACCTAAACACTGGGAAAAGGATATGTCACACAAATGATAACTGATGGAGATGTGTGTGGCGTGTAATATAATGATCTTAAGTGTGTAAAAAAAATGTGAATTTTTATCTTGAAGTTTATGGGAAGATGTAAGAATGCTGACATTGTTGTACCATAAACCAATTAGCTGTTAGTTAGGAAGCTAAAAAAAATGCTGTGTAAGTATAATTTAGGGTCCCCTATACAAGCAGCTAACAGCTTTGACAGATTTACATGAGGCTGACACAAAAAATGCTCAGAATGAGGAAGATATCATGACTTTTCTTTCAAGAGTCTGCTGAAACAAAGCTCATGAATGTGACAGTTTTTGCTTTATTCAAAAATTTGAGTTAGCTATTTCAAAACTTTCAGTTACTGACTTAGTATCCAGTTACAGCTGAAGAAGTTACAAATTTAAGATCCATATCTAAAAAATGTAACTTAGTTTCTACTGAGTAAGTTTAAATTTTGGAATGTGCAACTGAAAAATTTGCATTATTAAATTCTAATTTCAAGGTATGCAACCTGAAATTTCAACATAAAATGTCAGGATGTGTAACTCTAAATTTTGAGTTATTTCGAGGTACATAACTTGAAATTCTGACTTCTTGGCTGAGTATCTTGGAATTTCCTGTTACGTCTAAGTCTAAATTTAGGGATATGTAATTTAAAAATTTTTGAGTTATTATATTGCAATTTTTAAATATATTTTATGTAGATTAATTAATATTTTGTCCCATTATCTGCTAAGTTTAAAAGTTACCTAGCCAAATTATTACTGAAGCTAATGTTTGCCAGACCTGTTAGCAGTGAGGATGTTGATTTAAAGGCGAGCAAACAGTAGCAAACACATGTTACCAACAGCCTAGTGGTTAAAAAAGTACTAAAGCCACCTTTTAAATGAAATTATTCTGTTTGTAATTGTAATTATGAAGCTAGTGCCTATGTGGCTTGTCAGCTTAGCTTAGCATAATTACTCATTCTTCCAGCTAGCTATACAAGCTCAGGTTTAAGCACAGCAGGATACACAGACAAACTGCTTATTTTACAATTAGTCTTTAAGGTAATTTAAGTTTTACTGCAACAATTAATAGACTTTAGCAGATAACCAAGTCAAAATACAAAAGTATCTCTAGGAAGTGGTAACACATTGGTAATGGATTTATAATCAATGGTACAAGCCAGTGTTAGGCGGGGTAATCTATAGACTGATAGAGCTGAAATATTATAATTAAAATAATAATGATAACATTGTATGAGTCATTGCAAGTTGTTTAGATGTAATTGAGGCACTCACCACTCCTTTGGTGGTCTAGGACAGTCCAGAGTGATTGAAAGACCACCTATAGGCTACTATGAGGTTAATGACCCCTCACACAGACAAACACACACATGCAGCCTCTGCTTGCACACATACTAGCCACCAACAAAGTCCAGTAAGCAAAGACAAAGAGGAGAATGCGGGTGATGGAGATATGGCTTAAAACCGCACTATACTGTATACCATCCAGTGCCACTACACCTACTGTCAATCTGCCAAGTCAGCTGAGGCTCTGCAGCCATGACCTTCGACCCGGGAACTGAACAGCAGGGGAAAGGTTATCAAAGCTGGGGTCTTGGTTCTTAAAGCTAGCCATCCAGACAGCACAGGAGCTACACCTTTAATACGGTGCAGACAGTGCCTGAAACTTTAAGGAAAGATGGGAGCAAAACAGAATATTACCCCTTCCAGTCACACATACATACACACTCTCTCTATCATCAGAGTTCTCGATCATGTGACCGTGGCAGGGGAGCAAACAGTGCATGGTTGTTTACTCTGCTTATCAGTGGTGTTGTAACAACTAGAGGAACACACAGGTTGACCTCAGCACTTGCGCACACACGCAAACAAATGCAAGGAACCTTACCTTGGGCAAATGAAAAAACAAACAAAAAAAGCTCTGAAAACTGAAATTGTGAATTTTACAAATTATTTAGGATTTTTAATAACCTTCCTTGACATACTGTTAGTTGTGGGAGCAGCTGTCTGTGTTCTAACACATAGTGAAACCACAATAATGAGCAGAGATCATGGACTATTAGCTAGCATTACTAATAAATCTCCTTAACTCTCCTCTGATCTCATCTGCCATAAAAAGAGGCTCGTCCTGCACAGTAACGATCAGTATCTGGAAGAAAAATTGCTGTCTCTGCTCAGCTTATAGGTATAAAACTATGAGCCCCAGTAAACACCGGCCAATAAATAACAGCTATAAATTCCTATATGAGTTATGACCAAGTCTGCCCATTTGTGACTGTGCGATAAGTCAAGTTTTCATGTACGGCAAAGGTAATATTCCTTTGAGAGGCAAAAAAAGATATAAGGTAACATGAGCTATGCGTAGCCTTTTGATGTGTGCGTTCTCCTGTGTGTGTATGTCATACATGCACTCCCACTCTCACACTCAGACTCTGGTTAGTCCGAGCCAGCGCCACATCAGTCCATCATCGCAGATATGGCCTGTGGTTAGATAGCAGGTCTGGCGGCGCACAAGACATTTTGTCCACTCTGTCATGTTTACTTATAATGATAAGCTTTGATGGATTTCTCAAAAACTATAGACGCCTCGACGCACATGCACAAACCGTCTAATTCACACATGCAGGCCTGAGAACGCGCTGACCAAAAAGTAAAAGCTGCATTTGACAAGTCACTCTCAAGGCATCAGTGTAAAACTCCAAGCATTAATGAGAAAAGCAAATAAAAAAAATACTTTGTAGGCAACAAAAACAAGACAAACACAGTGAATCATAAAGATTGCAAAAACTTTGTAATTGCTCTCTTTTTCACATCAGTCTGGGAATAAAAAGATTTGTTTGAATAGCTAATGAATAAGTGTTTTTTAAATGATTTAACACTGAGGAGACAGTTAAAGTTTTGTGGGCATAAGGCCATCAAGCTGTCAAATGGAGGGAGTAGATGTGTTTAGAGAAGGATTCCTGGGGTAACTTTTTTTTAAAGATTTAAATTTTATACAGAGAGCAAGTCTAAGAATAGTCAGACAGGAGATTTTTAAACTGAAGGAGTAGTTTTGCCAAAATTATACCATAAATTCTGATTAATTTCCCATCAAATAGAGTCTTTGCACTCTGTGATCTGTTGGTCAGCCTGTACAGTGTTTCCACTGGGTTAGTTTACTTTAGCCTGGCATGTAGCCAGCCCACAGACCGGCCCAGTGCAACTGTGCTGGACCAGTTAAAAAGGCTAATGAGGCCTGCGCTTATCATGTCACCCAAAGGCCAGAGAGGTTTGCAGTGGAGAGAGTGCAGGTGGTGATAACTTGCCATACAAATACTTCATACATACAGTGTACTGTAAAAACCTTTTGTGCTACCAAAAGCTTCCCACAGAGGTTTTAAGCGGTCAACCTTTTCTGGAGTCTTTAAGTAAATTTTTCTCAGGATAGATAAAACTAATTATGGGGGAAAAAAACAAACAAACATGTCTAACAGCTGAATCACTTCACAAAATATGGCCACTTCATTAGGTACAACTGTTTAAACGCATATATTTAGCTAGCAACTTGCTAGATTTCGATTTGAAGCTCAAACTGAGCATCAGAATGGGATAGAAAGATGAATTTAATAATTTTGAACTTGGCATGGTTGTTGGTGGATCGACTGTGATTTTCTCCACAAAAACATCTCAGAGGGTTTACAGAATATGCAGATGAGCTTCTCTGAACGCACAACAAAGTGAATATTGAAGAAAAGGGGCTACAACAGCAGAAGACCACATAAGGTGCCACAGAGCCATATTAGTAATTGTCTCTTCATATCATGAAATACATCAAAATTTCATGTATGGGTCAGTTGCAGTGGGCCGTGGTCTTGTTATTTATGTATGCGCCAAACTAAATCAGCTCCTTAGGACAGACTGCTTAATTATCTGAGTCTTGTGGCAAAGCTTATCAAACATAGGCTCCATTAAGAACTTACTGCCGATTTGAAATAAAGTTTGCTAACTCCTAAAACGAAGGGAAAAGCTATTAACACATATTAATGGATAACCAGGGATGCAGTTTTCCAAAGCTTGACAGTCTGAATCTATGAAGAGCAAACTTTTCAATAAAACTGAACATTTGCTGGGCTGAAAATCCTCACAAGTGCACGGGAGCTGCAGGAGTGGAGTGGTGGTTGTCCACTCTGCAGCATTAGTGCACAAAACTTTGGAACATGGCACAGTCATAGAAGCCAGCTTAGCTTTATCTGGAGGCTAATCATAAATGTGAAAGTAGTATCTTCAGTTGTTTGAACAAGTGCTTTAGGTTTAAGTTCAAACTGAGCACTCTCTTTTTTTCTTTCTTTCTTTCAGTTGCAAATAGTTTTTCTTCTTTTGAAGAAAAAGGAGCAGATGATAATATCTTTTTTTGAGGAAGCCAGAGGCACAGAAAACGCAGATAGAAGGAAATAAAAGAGCCCATAAGCAAGTTTGGGCTACAAATATCAAGCATTGAGTCAAGACAGAGAAACTGAAAAGACCCTGACTTGTACAACGGCGGGCACTGATCCAAAGCAGACCTCTAACTTATAAGCAGTTCAAGAAACACAAGCTGAAGAGTTTGGAGTGACCCTCGCCATTGTCTAAAAATATCCCAGAACTTGAAGTGATCTGCAAGGAAAAGGATGAAAATAGCCAAAAATTGTCTGGGAGTAGTGGTGGTGTTTTCCTGTTAATAATTGCCCACAGCAGCATTCACTGCTCTTGCACACCTACTTGGTGTTTTAGCGCAAGCGTGTGTGCAACCACATCTGCAGGCTGTGCTACAATGGCTATATATAGCTGATGCTAGTTCAGGGATCACCACTTGCATCTTGCCCAGTGACAGCTAGGATAGGTTCCAGCTCCCTCTACGACCCTGAATTGGATAAGCAGAACTCAGACAAAGGCACACTGCACCACTTGTTAACGAGGGACAGAGATGTTAATTGGGGGAAAAATGATAACACAAATATCCTCAAAAGTTAAAGACTAGATCCGATTTCGTCAGTGATTTCTGCTGGAAGATAGCTAAACTTTTAAACCCTCCAAATTACATCAAACTATATTAATAGCATGCTTTACGATATGATGAAAAAAATTACTATAACCATAAAAAAACGACTTGCACTGAATACACAGTCCAGGTTATATTATCTTATTCTTTTCCTAATGCATCATTTCATTTTACAGTAAGAGTGCACCCTAAGTTCACCACTTTTCTTCCCCCCCCCCCTTTTTTTTCTAACCCTACTCTCTCTCTAGTCTTACTGTACAGTTATTTACAAGGGCACGCAGGCCATTGGTGAGATTTAGGGAGTAGGTGTCCGACAAAGAGAGTGAGAGAAAATGACAGCAAGGGGTGGAGGAGAAGAAATAAGCAGGCGAGAAACAACGCTTTCCTTCTTCTTAGTTCTTCTGATTCTACATCTCACCCCTCCTCTCACACTGTCAAGGCCATTCTTTTCTTCCTCCTACTTTACTCGGCCAAGAAGAGGTCAGAGAATAGGAGAGGGAGACACACACACACACACAAACATATGCACACATCCAGGACTGACCGACCGCAACCATTACAAATCTTCCCGGCCTTATCGAGGACAACACACTGATAAGTATGTCTCCACTCCCCATCCGACAGATCCATCTCCGAAAACATCTGTGACACCCCGTAGGAAAATGTGGAAGTATATACACGTAAATGTGCGTAATGGCAGATTGATGATTCAACCGAATCCCGTCGCTCATTAATGAGTCAAATCAGAGCTGAGCAGAGGTACAGCCGTGGTTTTGGGTGAGCAAGGTTCAGATGACTTGCGATGTGTGGGCGTGTGTGTGAATATGTGTTTTTGCGCATGTTGTGGGAGTGCTGCACCTGCAACTAATGATGTGAAACTTGCCATCCAGGCTGCACTAACTCTCCACACTTTAAACTCACACCTGTGGACCTGCAACACAAACACACACATATTCTCACTCTTTTTCTCTTTTTCTCTTTAGCTCTTCTGAAGATTTGGCAAGACAATAACCATCTCAGTACTCTGGGCTAAGTGCCTCCTTAACCTAATCAGAGGAAATTAATTTCTTGATTTTTTTTTCTTTCTTTTTTTGCATCCCCGTCTCCAGTGAATTCATGTCTACTGGACTAAGACCAACCCCGACAGGAGAATCTGTCAAATGCAGTGCAGCTGCAGGCCTGGTGTCTTTTCTGGAGATGCATGAGCCGACAGATGTCACAAAAAGTAACCTCAGCTTCATCATGAACTTAAATGGCAGCTTGTATCTGCATATACAGCTTTATCAGCCTGAGAGGGTGTTTGGGGAACTGTTTTCTTAAGAGTGAGCTTGAAAACATGCATAAAGCAAATCTGTTCTACTTGCACACTTTATTTTGTCCACTGTCAATCAGATCCTTTGGTTTATTTTAAAGAAGCTCTAAAAAGGGTTGCAGAGTGACATTGCCAGGAGTTTAGAAACACTACTCTCATGGGTAAGCCCATATAAAGATCTAAACCATGCTCCACAGTACATTGTGAAGAATAAATAGTCCTATGTGACTGTTTTTACAGTAGTGGTGTAAAAACTCTCCTCAGGTTCCTAAACATGCCACAATTCATAAAAAGTGTGCATGTGTGTGCTTTCGCGAAATACCCGTACATCCTCACCTCCGTGTGTTTTTGTGGCGGACGTGCGGGGCCACTGGGTCGAGGTGGGCTGGGTCCGTGGTTCCCACAGGCTGTGTGGAGGCTGCCTCTGCCGCGCTATCAGCCTCCGTCTCCGGCCCCCCAGCACCAGCGGGCCCCCTGACGTCAGCCCTGACCTGATAACGGAGTCCACAGCTAGCAGTACAGAGTTGTAGGGAGGGGGGGTGCTGAAGCTGGAGATGGAGGGATGAGCGGCAAGGAGGGGAGGGAATGGGGTTACACTAACAGAGCCAGCGGTGGATAAGCCCCTCAGACAGATAAGACGGAGCAGAGTGTGGAGCCTCTTTTGTTTTCCAGTGCGCCTCCTGTCTGGTGGCATCTCCCTTCTCCTCTCCAACATTCCCGCTCTCTTTCTCCATCTATTTTCAACATTTTTTCTTCCTTCTCAGCCTTACCCAATTTGTTAAACCTTTCTCCTCCTCCTCCACCACTGCCACCCCTCCTCTCTTTGTCCAAACAGAAATATTCCTGCTGTTATCAGGCATTATGCACTATGACAGCCTCTGGATTGAGGGACCTTTTTTCCCTCTTGCTTCCTCATTGTGTTTTTATTTTCTCTTACAGTGTTTCCAGAGATTGGGTGGAGGGAGGTGGTTGGGGGACGCCTGCCTTTGACTGACAGGCGCAGCCAGTTTTTAGGCACTGATAAAGACTTCGCCCGCTTATGTTGTGAATATTTCTCCTCTTGTTTTGATCTCAAGCCTCTTTCAGTGCCATTTTGCCCACACCTTACACCTCTTTAGCCATCTCTCCATGAACTCTGCACGAACCCTTCATCAACACCAAAACAACGCCATTGTTTTGATGATGTCGCTTCACCTTTACCTAACCTTCTTCTTGCCCCTAACTTGCCCCTTGCATTCAAACAAACAGGTTTTCCCTCTCCCTGCAACATCACACTGCAACTAAGCCCCACGTATGAGTGTATTAAACATTGTGTGTGTGCGTGTGTGTTCCCTATTTGCTCTTTAGGCCTTTGCTAGCCAGCGGACTTTGGCCACTGCTTATCACAGGGAGAGGTCCTGGGATCCCTTGGTCTTCACTGCTAAAAATACACTTGCTAATGCTTGCATGCACACTCTCAGTGACACAGGGCACCCCACTATGTTTTTTGTGATGGCTAACAGAAGTTAACTGTCTGTTTTGGATGCGATTGCTTACAGAATTGATCTATAGCTTCAACAGCAGGCTATAACCCCAAGGAGCAGAATTTCAAGTACGTGCATAAGCATCAGAGCAACGATCAAACCTCTGCTGGTGAAGTAGTTTTACAAACAGTGGAAGTCATTGGGACAAAAGAGCGTTTTGATAATTGAATTCTTATCATGCATAATTGAGTGTTGTGCGACGTGTTTGCGCTGCTCTTCAAGCTACGTGAATCAAGAGTCCAATTCAGCACTCGAGTCTGTCACACATATGAGAACCTGCAAGGAGTTAATAATTTATTCCAAAACACACTCCTCATAGATGGTGCGAGAATGTGCATGTGTGTGTGTGTGTGTGTGTGTGTGTGTGTGTGTGTGTGTGTGTGTGTGTGTGTGTGTGTGAGAGAGAGAGAGAGAAACGACTGCGTTGCTGAAGCCCAGGTGTCCCGCTGGGAAAACTTGTGTCTCCCCAGAGTGACTCTCTGACCTTACCTGTGCAAACACACTTAATCCACAAGAACAACACAGACACCTTAGATTAACACTTGAACGCACACACTTGGACATTTACACACTTACAAGAATGACTGCACAAGGAAATTGCACTCGTTCATAAAAATAAGCAGTAAATATGAAAGAAAAATGTTGACTGAGCGTTTGTGTGTGTTTTTATCACATCAAAGCTTAACATACTAAAGAAATGAAACATTTTCACTAAAACTGTGATTTGCATGTGGCATTAGACACATATGTGTGAGTTTATTCTACTGGAGGCATCAGTAAAAACACCACAAATATTCCAAAAATCCAGTTTTGATCTTTCAGTGTGACATTGAATCAATCTGAATATGTTTTACTGCCAAGTTTACACTGCCAAGTAGTGCAAGGGATTTGCTTTACAATGCACATGACAATGACCATAACGGAAAGTAGAAACAAAAGCAAGCGATGTGACAATACCCAGATATGAATTTGAATAATACACAAAAACGCAAAACATGAAAAACATTTGAATTACGCAAATATCATAAAAAATGTTCTGTTTGCAGATGATGAGCTGTGGGAGGAGGTGGAAGACGTTGGAGAGAGCGGAGCTTTCATGTCAGTTTGGTTGTTTGGTTTGGAGGATTCTGCAGTTACAAAAATTCATAGCCATACCCATAAATAATCGGCAAAAGAAAGAAAGAAGGATAATGCCTCCCACATTTTCTGTCCAAACAAAAACGCCGCTGGTGAGGATGAGTCCCGATCACAATTAATTACAGGCTACACTGCATTCAAAAAGCCAACGCTGGGGAAAAAAAATTCTGAATTGTTTTCTTCCTGGAGACACTTGTTAAATTTAAACTTTGGAGACGACATGAGGGTTTCTCAAGTGACAGCAAAGGGAGACCTAAACCTCTATTGATCTGCGCTGTCATCATTATTGTTATCTCATTACTGTGCATCAGATAAAACAAGACAAACAGCTGACGTCTTCAGGAGCAGATGCTGAACAGATGAAAGCCCTTCTGACAAACAAAAAGAAGAAGACGTTTTTTGCTAACCAAAATGTCCATGAGGAATACCGAGAATTTGAGCTGAGTGACGTCTCTGTGTGCGTTTCACTGGCCTCATATCGTTCCTCCTCCTGTGTTTTCCTGCCTTTCCATTTGAAGTGTTCTTCCTGGAGCCAGAAGTCTACCATACCCTCGGTGTGTGTGTCTGTGTGTGTGTGCGTGTTTGTGTGTGTGAGGAAGAAGGGCCAAAATAAGTCACCGACCCCCGAATGATTGAGTCGTGGCCCCAGCCAAGACGGGGACACTTTTCCTGGTGCCTGGTTCAGACACACACACACACACACACACACACACACACACACACACACACACACACACACACACACACACACACACACACACACACACCTTCCTCAGCAACAGTCTGCTGCTGTCCAACACATACCAGCATCTCTATCTAGTCCCTCACCCAACACCTCTTCATTCATACACACTGACAGCGAACACACACTGGGAAACACACGGTTGCACAGAATCATTGTTATAAACACACACACGCACAGTTTACACGAGCTCTGGCCTCTGTCACTGTCAGTGCTTCAGCTTGGCATATGCAAACACACCAATCAAAACACACACTGTACTCTCCAATAACAGCAGAAAAAGAATGAACGCCACTTTTTCGGTATTTTTCTAAACTTTTTACCTCACATTTTGCCTGATTATGCTGCGGCTGGAAGCAGCTTTAAAGAAGAACGACACCAACATATTTTTTGGGGGTTTTTTTTCCCGCCAACCAACCGTCAGAAATTTTCCACTTTCTTCTTCTCCTGCTCGAAACACGCGAACGGAGAAATTTCGCGTCACAAAACGAACTTCCACGCTGTGACTGGAGCTGTAAAACTCGAAGCGTCTCTTTCATGAATCGACTTTGCCGCTACTTTATGCTTTCTCAGGTTAACAGACCCACGCCCAGATATTATTAGCCAGCAATTGGTGGCTCTGTTATCAGCCTATGGTTACACATTGATGACAGTTGCCCGTTTCCACTCAGGCAATATTGCACTGTTTGCCTTGACTTTGTTCAAGAAAAAGGGGGGGGGGGGGGGGGAATCGATACTAAAGTACGAAGGTTAGAGGTTATTATTCATGCTTTATGCACAGACTGATAGATCAATTGTGTTCTCATGAATATTAATAGGGTATTTTCAATTCATTACAGCGGGGCCAATTAATTCTAAGAATAAGCACTGATTTGCATACCAAACAGATAGTTTTATTGGTTCATTCATCATGAATTATTATGAATAACCACAGTTAATAATTGCTTAAACTACACATCATACAGCAGAATCCCTGGTCTCTTCAAACACACACACACACACACACACACACACACACACACACACACACACACACACACACACACACACACACACACTGTAGAAGTACATAATTCAGTGAGGGGATGTCAGTGGGAAGTGGCTGCACAATGAAATGGCCTCGTGTGTTTAGGTTTACTGGTGTTGATGACAGGTATAAATCTGTCCTGGAGAGGACAACAGCCGCCGGACACTTCCGACTAAAGTAGCGCAATTCTTCATTTTGTCAAAACAAAAATAATAATAATATGAAAACACACAACAAAAGAAAAATCATTTCTGGCTGTGGAGAAGTGCTGTGACGAAAACACGAATGAATAAATGGCCCGTGGGACCCCTGCAGGTCACAGCTCATTTATTTACAGGCAATATCCCTCCGCATCTAAGTACATCTATGCGTCCTCCAACAGGTTATAGCCTGATGCATGTGCACTTTTAACTGTCGTAAATAACGGATATTAACCTTAAAAAAAAGACGCTTCGAATTACCAGAAAGAAAGTTGCTAATCGTAATTATAACACATTATTAGAACAATAACACCAATATCTCTGCCTCCAGTTTTATTTTATTTTATTTTATTTTATTGTATAGAGAGCGAGAGAGAGAAATTATCAGATGTAAAAAATATTTAATAATAGCCTATAAAATATATAAGTCAAAGCACACAGAATAATTACAGAACAAAAAAGAAGACTAAAATCGAGAATTGAAATCTGATAGATTTAAAAAACATTAAAAAAAAAGAAACACAAAGTTTAGATCTTTAGATTCCCGATTCTTCATTTCAGATAAGCGAAAAATAAATAATAAAACAGCAATTAAAAAATCGGCGTTCAATGAGTTCAGCCAGGTTTTAATTTAATAAAAAAAAGTATTTGGATATTTTGTGCTAGCGCTAAAAATGATTTTATAGCGATGTTTTAAAATCGATAAGGACAGAAAAAGAAACCGCTAGACTCCAATAAGATCCACGTGAAGCAGCGAGTCTCCAATTCCCTTGGAGACTTGAAAGTCTTTATTTATATTTATGTTTTTATTACATTAAAATGCAACATTTAAAAACAGCAACATTTAAAAAAAAAAATCACCTCTAAACAAAAGATAATAGGTCAGAAAGAAAATAGACCCCCCCAAAAAGTGCTCGGCCTTCGCCAAATCCATGTGATAGGCCTATCTGGAATCCATGAAATAAATACTGTGCAGTTTTGGAAACGTCATTAGAAAAAATGTTTGGATTTGTTTTTGGCAAAAAGAGAGAGAGAGAGAGAGAGAGAGAGAGAGAGAGAGATAGATAATGACAGCTGGATCTTGATCACAGGGTCTGTCACTCCTCCTCCACTCTTGTGTGTTCACTAATGCGTTTATTTTCACTTCTCTGAGTGTTGCGCTGTTTTGCTTGACTTGATCAGATCTGAACAAGTAGCCTGACTTAAGCCAGCTTCGCGAGCTGCTTTAAACCAGATGTTTTGCGGTAACACGCAGTAGTTCCGTGCGTAACCGCATCCACACAGCCTTCATACCTTCTACCGACGCGGATGTCCAGCTTCAAGGTGAGGATATGTACCAGGGCATAATGACAAGCAACCACGGACCCTCTTCATACGAGGCCGGATTTCTTCATAACGGCTCGGCGGGCACCTCTCCGGTTTATGTCCCCACCACCCGGGTCGTCACACCCATGATTCCTGCGCTTCCTTACCTTCAGGCGCCCGGTGCGTCGCAGCAGAGCAGCCCGGCGTCGAGCCACTCTGCGTGGGCACAGCCGGGGGCAGACTCGGTGCCCTCATACAACCACTCCCCGGTGTCTCCGCGCTTCACTTTCTCCACCAGCCCGCCTCTGTCCTCCGGGGTGGCCACGGCCCGGGAGACGGCAGTTTCTTACACAAGTCCGCTGAACATCTCCGCTAACGGTAGGGATCACTACAGCGCTCGCGGTCTGAGCGGGTCGTATCACAGCCCTTATTCGGCCTACATGAGCCCTAACGTGGGCGGAACGTGGCCGGCGTCCCCCTTCGACAGTCCGGTTCTCCACGGTCTCCAAACTGGCGCTCCTCCTGGGACAACAAGACACCCCAACATAGGTGAGGAAATAAAATACACTTTTACACAAATACAGTGTTTCAGTATTTTAAGAAGGAAAAACGCACAAATGAAATGGATTACAAAAGGGAGAACACAATTATTTGTTTAATTTAGAGATTAAAAGTTGGAATTAATAAGAGTTAATCGGCGAAACTAAAAAATATAAAAACGTGCATTAATTATTAATGGTCAATATCAATTTTGGCTCCATTTTGTTACTTTTACGCGGTTGTAAAGAGGCAGATTGTGATTTTAAAGAAAGGGTAACTGAATTTTAAAACATTAACACCATGAACAAGAATATATGTTTTTACTCATATTTACACATTTAACGTACAATTTCTGATAGTTTATAAAGATATAAAATTATATAGACTTCGGGAAAATCTTCTAAAAGTTCACGTTTTTACATTTATGCTGATCACAAATGAACATTTTCACACAACCTAAATTGAGATGCATTTGAGTGCAAATCCACACAGTTTTATATCTATAATAATTCAACAAAATTAATAATACGTTTTATAAGCCGTTTTAAATGTGTGGCACACATCTCTAAATCCCTATATATATCTATACCTAACTATATATCTATGTATGTATGTATGTATGTATGTATGTATGTATCTATCTATCTATCTATCTATCTATACACACACACACACACACACACACACACACACACACACACACACACACACACACACATATATATATATATATATATATATATATATATATATATATATATATATATATATATATATGAACACTCATCAGGCTCAATCCAAACACCCAAAGTTAGACTTACAATAGTTAAACATAAACAACATACAGGAAACATGCTATCTATTAGTTATGAATGAATCTGAGCAATATTATTGGTAAGATTGAAATTAGTATTTAACACAAGTGGAGTTGATAACACCATTTGCGGTTTATGAGCTGTGTTTGACTGTGGCCTTTTGGATCAGGACAGATTTTACTTGCTGGGAATCTCATCCATGCGTCACATATCATCAATCATTTATTAAAGAAGTCTTTCACGATTCTTATAGATATATATATATATATATATATATATATATATATATATATATATATATATATATATATAATTATTATTTAAAAAGACATGTTAGAAGTCACTTTAAGGTGAACAGATTAATCTAATATCTGACCTTTATGTACTGGATGTGATTTTGGCCTGTAGCTGCAGCCTGCAGTGTACTCTGAACCATGGATGACGGAGATTTCACAACACATTCATTTTGCTTAGGCTGTCAGATTTTGTGTGGCTCACGTTTTGCATAGTCTGCATCACCAATAAGCACTGTGTTTGTTTAAACTGTCTTCCCCCCCTACATCTAAAGTTTCTGAACTTATGCAGAACGATGGTGGGCAACATCTTTTAATTCAAACGTGCACAACTGGCCACTTTTCCAGTTCAGTATCCTCAGAAGTAACCAGTCGTTATCGCTCATTCTTCACCACATCAGTTATTATTCACAGCTGATTAACAGCTCATTACTTCCTCATTTCTAAATATCATGTACAGTTTCCATCTGCCACATCCCCCCTCCCCACCCCCCGACCCTCAACAGTTTCATGGAGAAAAAAAAAAGCATCTCTCAAATTATCTCTAAAAAAGAGAGATAACAGCATTGATCCAAACGGAGCTCTTCATCTTATTACAATCACACTCGTCACAAAGACCCCTGTGTTCACTCTGATTTGGTTTACAAGCGTAACAGTAACACCTCACTGTTGTGCAATCTCAATAAATTCAATCAAGTCTCTGTGTTTAATTAAGAGGCTTTCAGCCGGGTGCCGAAAGCACATTGTTCTGGGGAAAGGGAAACTCCCTCATTTGTTCCGTAAAGATGGAAAAGAGGAAATAAAATCTAATCAGAATTCATTCATTAATCAACGCACAGAAATGCTCAGTGACATTTAGCTTGAATGGATGTGAGGGCACTAAACTAAAATCAGTTTTGATCTTCAAATGGAACAACTAAATTCACTTTAGTTTTGTCTTTTGAGCAAAGCTATCATGGTCGTGTTAAAATTGCAAACCATAAATATATTGATTGTAGAAAACAACAATATTGGCATTTATTAAGTGTGGGATACAATGCATGGATTTATTTATGCTTAAATTGAACAATCCTTTGCTCAAGTTTAATTAGATTGAGGGGGGGGGGGGGATAACTTTTCAACTAAAGGACAGCATAATTCATCGATATTTCAGATTCTAATATCTATGTTATGACTCTGATAAATTCCTGGAAGTCATGAAAGCAGTTTAGGTGGAATTTGTATGAACAACATGGAAAAAAATACAAAAATTCTATTAAAGTAAAATCTAACAAAGTACCCCTAAAATCAGGTTAAATTGTAATAATTAATATGCGTTAATAAAATATTAATATAATAAAATGTATTTTACTAGGTAAAGCAAGAACAGCAAGGTAAAAAAAAGAACAAATTGAAGGCTTAAATAAGGTATCAAAAATAAACCCTGAAAGAGGTGATATTTTAATACAAATATTTTATTATTATGCATTCAGGCATGTTTAGTCTTTTCATTCTTTCACTCATGGGGCCAATTAAACAGTGTTGTTGGATAATGTTTAACAATGTGTCCTATTTCGCATGCTGGCCCCCCTTTTTTACATTTTAAAAAAATCTTTTTAAAAAAACTTTAAAATCAGAATTTAAATCAGAAAACTTGAGTGGAATACTTAGTACAGTATGTACCCTAAAATTTTGCCATTGCTGAAAATTGAACTGTTAATTTACAGCAGTACATTATTATAATTATTATTGTTTCTTATAGTAGCTAATCACGCTGTGTTGGCCAGCATGTTGAGTTAAATCACTTTTCTTAATTGAAGTTTCATTGAAATTTCAGAAAGATTTATGACTTAAATGATAATCTGATTAATTAATCTGGTTATGTTTCCCAAAATGCAAAAGTGTAAAATCCCAAGAAAATACTCAGAAAATACTCATTCTATTAAAGTTAAATCTTTTAATGTTAAAAATAAGTTTACAGATACAATCATTATCTTGCTGACTTTAGCCTTTTCCTTGTAACAGCTGACACCATGTACACTCTGTATTTCTATTTTCACTCCTGGCCTCCTAAAGCATTTGTGTCTGGGTTTTTTAACTGCACTATGATAAACGCTGACATATAAACAGTGGGCATGAAAACTTCCATTTAGATATTTCTTTTGTGTATTGTCTCATGTTGCTGCGTTGTGTTGGCTACAATTGCTGCCTCGCTCAAGGTTAGCTCGCCCTGTCGTGTCTGTTTGGCTCTCAGCCTTGAGGAGGCCTGCATGTGTGCAACTGCCTGTCCGGTTGCACAGCGCGGCGAGGGAGGAACACATGTGGGCCAGATTTACGCTATCTGAAGAAGAGCAATTATGCACAGCGAAGTGTGTGTGATTAAAACACATTAGGATTTGAACGGGACGTCCACAGTTAATACGTTGCTGTTTTCTGCTGTTTATCAAGGTGCTCTCAGACCTGACACGTATTTTAGATTACAGCTCGTGCTGGTGGTGGCATTGCTGAAATATGAAGAAGGACTAGTAGTGTTCTCACCTCTATTCCAAAGATTGATGTCTCCTATCCCAAATAGTTAAGAGGTTCTTGGGAGACACTTTGTTATGTGCCAGATGAGAGAGTGAAGATTACATTTATCACATTTATCAGATGTCCCGCTAAGTGAAAAAGAAAAAGAGAAAGAGGTATGATAGACATTTCAGTAGGACTGAGCTCTATTCCATCTTTATTTCCAGCCACCCTTTATCTCATGGGGGTGGGGGTCGGGGGGTTGCGAGCTAAGGAAGGACTCCAGGTTGCGGTTGTGTGGGCCCCTGAGTGGATCCAGCCTGCACCTCCTGCTGGTGCATGAATGCCACTGTACTGCTTGATCACTGTCAGGGTCTGAATGTACAGGAAAGCAATGGATTTTTTTTTTTTTTTTTTTTTTTATCAGCCAAAAAAAAAAAAAAAAAAAAAAAAAAAAAAAAAAAAAAAAAAAAGGAAAGCAATGGATTTATATTTGCGGTATCAGAGCGGCTGGAGGTTAATTTCTCTAAGAAGTATTGTAGCATAACTGTTCCAGTAATATTTGAGTGTTACTTCAGATCATATTTTGTATTTTACTTACAAAAGGTTAGAAATGACCAGTGGCCCCATCTCAAGAAAAAGAACTTTTTGGCTTATATTTGTCATCTCTTATCAGATTTGTTTGATGACTTCGCTGAGGGCCGAGAGTGCGTGAACTGCGGAGCGATGTCAACCCCCCTCTGGAGGCGAGACGGTACCGGTCACTACCTGTGTAACGCCTGCGGGCTGTACCATAAGATGAACGGCATCAACAGACCTCTTATCAAACCCCAGAGACGGCTGGTTGGTCACCCACGATTTCATCTTCTCCTTTAGCAAGTCCTGTAAAACAGATGCTTTCATCTCTTTGCTAAATGTCACTCCACTGACGACCGACATGTTTTATCTGTGGCAGTCTGCCTCGAGGAGGGTGGGCCTGTCCTGCACCAACTGTCACACCACCACCACCACCCTGTGGCGACGAAACGCAGAGGGAGAGCCGGTCTGCAACGCCTGTGGGCTCTACATGAAACTCCACGGGGTAAGAGAGAGAACAATGGGAGAACTCTTGCACTCTTCTTCTTCTTTCGGGTGCTCCCTTTAGGGGTCGCATCCATCTCAACCTATCCCTGTATCTTCTTCTGTCACACTTCTTCCGTGGTCTTCCTGGCAGCTCCACTATCCCTCCTCTACACATGTCCAAACCATCTCAGCCTTGCCTCTCTAACTTTGTCTTAAACTTGCACATATGATGGTTTGCAAAATAAAAATTAATGCAGAACATCTAAATGAAAAGACATTAAGAAACTGCATCAAGTCAGTGATCAACTTTTCTTTAAAAACTGTTTTCCAGCCTTTTTGATTGTTTAATATATATTAATACAACCTGCGTTTTCTTTAAGGTTCTTTCTTTGTCTTTGTGTCTCGACAGGTCCCTCGACCTTTGGCTATGAAGAAAGAGGGGATCCAGACCCGCAAACGCAAACCTAAGAACCTCAATAAATCCCAAACTGGTGGGCTTCAAAAACACACTTGATTATATTTGTGTTTCTATTTAAGAGCAAGCAGGAGCAGAGCCGTAAATGTCGTTTCTCCCCTGTGTTCTACATTAGAGTGATAATTTTCTGCTGTCACCTGTTGTCCTTTGTACTTTCAAACCGAAGAAATAAACGTTTTTAGATTTATCAGTGCAAATGTGATACAGGTTTACGTATCAAGGACGGATCACATGTGTACAACACCTGTAACCTCACCTGTGCTGTACCCTGCAGGGACACCAGGCAATGAGGGGGCTCCGATTACACCCAGCAGCACTCCCCGCGCCTCCACCACCTCCACCACTACCACCACTGCAGAGGAGACTCGCCAGATAAAGACGGAGCCAGAAAATCACAGCTTGTACACACATCACAGCTCACATGCACAGGTGAGACACCTCAATGGCGAAATCTCAAAGGACATTAAGAAATTTACGATAAACTCAGATTTTTGGTAGACATTAGTGTAAAAATCAATGCCTCCCTAACCACGTGTCACTCAGTGGTAGTGGGAAGTGAACAGAAAGATGGCAAAAATTCCACTTCTCATCACCTTCTCCATTATCTCTCCAGATTTCTGCTTTGCCAGCCTACATGGCAACTCAAGGAGGCCCCATTCCCCTGAAGATGTCCCCTGGGGGGCACAACGGGTCCTCTGGCTCCAAAGCTGAACCCTGGAACAGCCTAATCCTGGCTTAGAAAAAACCTACAACCCAACATCTCAAAAACCTACCTAACCACAGAATACCTATTAAAGTCTCCTGACAGACTCTGGGTTCAGACCATCTGTTTCCTGCCCGCTGTGCAGCGTTGTCAGTGCAGGAACAGAAATCTGGGAGCTACTACAGAAGAAACGAGGCCTTACAGTGCTGCACACACTGTGTGTGAACTCAGAGCAAACAAGGACTTGAATGGACTTTGTTATAGAAATCTGAAAGAAGAGCAGTGACTAGATTCACTCAGTAACACGACAGAAAACTTTTCGTCACCCTCCTCGACAGATAAATACTGTAACATAATACATGACAATAATAGTTATAGTCATTTTTTTTAAAATAACTTTTTTTTTTATTTGCATATGATTGTGGATATTTTGCCAAAAAGGAAAAACATTAAAATACACAAAAAATGTTTAAAAAGAAAATCACAATTTTTAAACTTAATGTAAAAAGTTGCACCACCAGGTTTACAGAAAGTGTATTTAAAGGCCAGCTCAGATACATGTATATAAAAGAACCAGAAATATAGTAGAGTTGATCACTTTCCACTGGTTGTATCAAGGCAATTCAACAATAGACTTTCCACACATTTTTCTTCATGGTGCTTAAAGCTTTGATTTTTTTTTTTTTTAACTGTGTGGGATAAAATCTTCCCTTGGATTCATCCAAAGAAACTGGCACGCTGTTTAGGGGAAAGTACAGTGCCTTTTAGGGTTTGCAGGTTTAATTAAACGAGTACTTTTTTGTAGTTCAGTTGTAATGTAATAAGATTGCAGCAGACGCAAACTATTAAGTGTTTCTATGCAGGTTAAATTCAGCAAACTGAAACAATGAGCGATCTGTTATACTCTTTTCAAACTGCAATAGAAGGTAAAGCAAATATAAAACAGGTTATATAGAGTGTCCCAGGGATCCACGGCAGTGGGCCATCCTGCACAACAGTATGTTTTGTCATTGGCAGATCGGTATTTCTGCTGACAAGAATCTGCAGTTAAAAGGCAACTGTGTAATTAGCCCATCTAACCTTTGAATGACTATTCCCCCCTAAACTTACTTTATGGGATCCACCACTCCCCAGTGCCAGTTATCCGATCGCTACACGATCTACTACTCAGTGCAATAATAACAGCTCCTTATCACTTTCTTCCATTCAAAGTATGAAAAATACACGTCAGTATTGGCATCTCTTACAACACATGATAAACTACCTGCGCAGGAAGAGTGCACGTGATGATTGTGATGTGGAGGCCACATAGCTCCCCCTGCTGACAGATGCACAGGCATGCAACCACTGGACTTTAATTAAAAGGTTTAGCGCCAAACCACATCATTATCATCACCGTCATCATCGGATTACCATCTACTATATAAGGACTGACCAATAAGCTGTAAAGGATTAACTGTACAGTATGTTAGCATTACTTCAATTTGCTTTCTAAAAGCATGGAGGCAACCATTGTAAATGTAGGATATTGCTACTGCTTCTATGTAAAAACTCCACTCCAGTATGATCTGTGACATATTGTAGACAAAGACACTAATAAAGACACAGCATTTTGACATAATGCAAACAGTATGCAAAGGTGGTGGAATTCATTCTGTTTCTAATGACAGTGTCTTACAATAACTTCATCTTCTTCTCAAAAGCACGTGGAGCCTTTGAGTCCTCTTAATTTCCCAATTTGTAAAAATTGCTCTGTGATGTTCACGGTGTTTTTGGTAAAAAGCTGAAGGGCACAGTGGTTAAAGTCCTCAGTCAACTTTTCTCTGATGACCTCTGCACACTTGTCCTGTACCAAGTCCCTCCAACACTGCTGAAACGCAAGTCTCATTATATCCTCGAGGCCAGCATCACATGCTTGTGAGCTAAATGTGTAACCAAGTGCAAAAACACGCCCTCTTTCTAAATATTCCTGGAGACTTTCGGTACTCATCGAAAGCAGAACTTCTGCAGAGTCGATCAGTGCCTTCACCCTCTGCGTCAGGATTTTTTTTCTTCTCATGCGCTGGTTTGCTTTCAAATATAGAACGCATGCTTTTAAAATAAGTCTTCCTGTCCTGCTTCTGCATGGTGGCTGCAAAGTGGATGTTTTCTTGTTGAGGCCCCAGCAAGCGCTTAAGAAGAGAAAACACAGTTTCACACAAAAGATTAAGATCGGTGCTCATTTCAGCTGCTTTAACATAACTCTCATAGTCCACAGTTTGATTTAGGCACTCCACCTGTTTGTAGTTAACACCCTGAAACAGATTTTCTCTGGTTCCTCTAAAGCCCAAGCACTTCATATGGCCAATATGAGTCTTCACTCCAAGTGCATTCCACCTCTCCAGAGCCTTATGAACCAAGTTCAGCATGCACGGGTTGGCATATCTTGCCAAACTTGGGCTGTTCACAGTGAAGATGTAGCCCTTTATGTCTTCAGAGAAACTCTCTGACTCCAGAAGTTCCTGGGTTTGGCTGATAACGAGGTCCTCACTATGTTCTCTATAGTTAGGATAATAAGGCCCGTACATGATAATCTCCTCCTGTCTTTCAATCACTGCCCAAGAATGCTGTTTGTCGTCTTCACAGCATTCATCAGTGATGTCGTGGTGAAACTAAAAAATTACTGTTCACTGAGTCATTGAGGAAAAAATGATTTGTGGCTCGATTAAATTTTAGATACTCCAAAACTTTCATCCCAGATTGCTGTGCGTTAGCCCAGGATGATGTCAGCTCCAAGAGGAGATTGGTCCTTCTAGTTGCACAGGCTTCACGTGTCCAGGGGTGACCACAGCTTGTCCTGTGATGCAAATATATCCATTATTAATGAATTTCACACAAAAGCCGGACAATGAGCACGGTGGCACGGTGGTTAGTACTGTTGCCGCACAGCAAGAAGGTCCTGAGTTCAATTCCACCATCAGGCCGGGGTCTTTCTGTGTGGAGTTTGCATGTTCTCCCCGTGTTTGCGTGGGTTCCCTCTGGGTACTCCGGCTTCCTCCCACCGTCCAAAGACATGCAGCTTGTGGGAATAGGTTAATTGGATAATCCAAATTGTCACTAGGTGTGAATGTGCGAATGAATGTGAGTGCGAATGGTTGTCTGTCCCTGTGTGTTAGCCCTGCGACAGACTGGCGACCTGTCCAGGGTGTACCCCGCCTCTCGCCCTATGACAGCTGGGATAGGCTCCAGCGACCCCCGCGACCCTGAAAAGGATAAGCGGAAGCGAATGGATGGATGGATGGAGCCGGACAATGACGATGTTAAACCTCGGTTCTTTTAAGGACATCTGTAGTTTTATGGGAACTGTGTCTGGTACTGATGAAGAGCTAAAACTTGTTGGACACTTGCTGTGTGAATGGCAAAGAAAAGTGATTTAAGTGACCTGGTTCAGGGACATGAGATGGTTGTTGATGCCAAAAGAGCTCAGCCGAATATTTCAGAAACTGCTGCTGGGATTTTCCCACACAAAAATCTCCAATGTTTACAGTGAACAGTCAGAAAAAGAGAAAATAGTTGTGTGAAAAAGTCTTGTTGATGTCAGAGGTCAGAGGAGAACGGCCAGACTGCGCTGAGTTGATAGGAAGGCAACAGTAAATCATATAAGTGATTGCTACAACCAGCATATGCAGAAGTGCATCCTTGAACGCACAGCACCTTGAAACAGATGGGCTTCATCAGCAGCAGAAGACCACACCAGGTTCCACTCCTGTCAGCTAAGAACAAGAAACCGAGTCCACATTTCACACCTGCTCACCGAAACTGCACAACAGAAGATTTGAAACATGTTGCCTGGTTTGCGGACTCTCCGTTTCTGCTGCAACATTCAGATAGTAGGATAAGAATTCCGGACTACACGGACGCATGGATCACTCGCACCTTGTATCAATGGTTCAGGGTGGTGCTGATGGTGCGGGCAAATATTTTACTGACACAGTTTGGGCCCCTTTGTACCAATTTAGCAACATTTAAAAGCCACAGACTGCCTGAATTTTGTTGTTGACCATTACCATCCCTTTAAGCCCACAGTGTACTGATCTTGTGATGGCTGCTTGCAGCAGGATAACACACTGGATACGTTTTTATCAAACTGTACCAGCTATAGCTGATATTGTTGGATGAACCGACCTGTATTATGTGGTCACATTTCTTCTTTTTTATATATAGATTTAGTAGTTAACTAAACAGACACTACTTGACTCAATAACTCTTCATTTCCCGCAGGTAACATATTATTGAACTACTTGTGTGACTACATTTGGTTCACTATTGCCTAAAACAAAACAAATACACACAACAATTTGTGATCGTCTTGTTACAACACCTGGAAACTATTTCACATTGGAAAATCCATCCAGTCTTCTCACCTCAGCCAAACTTATAACCCTTCTTTGCCAGGCTCTGTCTTAATTTAGGATCTCCAGACAGAAAAAGCCTCATAACCTGATCTATTGCACTACATTTTTTCAGCCAGGCTGTCATTTGTCAGTACGTAGCTCCTCCTTCCAGTAATACTCAGGCCTTTGTGGCTATGACCTAAACATTGCTGAAGAGCTGCTTCTTTTATTAAACATCAGCCCTCAGGAGTCTTTCCTCATAAAAGGACAGAGTTATTTATGAAGTCTGCTCCCATCTATGATATATTTCAGTTAAAACAGCTGTGTGGTGCTTTTCACTGTGTAATTTTAAACAACGCTGACATATTTTGTATTTGTATTTTTAATCTGTCTTCTAGGTGTTTTCCTTCCTGTGGTTTCAGTTGACGGAGGTAAGCGAGTAGAGGCAACTTGTCTTGGCAACTTGATTTTTTTTAGAACTAATTTGCATATGTGCTCTTTTATGTGTGGTGCTTTTCTAACTGTGTTTCAGAAGACATTTTTTAAAATATTCAATCAATCAGTCAATCAATTAATTTATTTATAAGCACTTTCAAAAACAACACAGGTTGACCAAAGTGCTGGACATAGTAAAAAAGGAAAAAGTAGATCAAACACACAAAAAGAACAAAACAAAACTCTGTCAAAATTAAAAGCTACAGAGTAAAAATGTGTTTTCAAACGGGTTTTAAAAATGTCAAGTGTTGGAGAGACCCTAATTTCAAGAGGCAGACTGTTCCAAAGTTTGGATGCAGCAATCGCAAAGGCCTGGTCTCCTCTGTTTTTTAGCCTGCTTCTAGGGACAACTAGAAGCAACTTATCAGCTGACATGAGTTCTATTAGGAGTATTTTTAGTTAACAGATCATAGAGGTATGACGGAGCTAATCCATTTAGAGATTCAAAAAACAAACAATAAAATCTTAAAATCAATTCTACAACGTATTGGAAGCCAGTGTAAATGAGCCAAGACTGGGGAAATATGCTCATGTTGAGCGCCTGTCAAGATTATTCATTTAATTTTGGGGGGATTTTTTCTTTCTTTTTTTGCTGATAGATTTTGGCCTTCACTCTTAGTACTCAGCTATCAGGCCGCTCATACAACTTGTTAGTTTTAAAGCTTCCGAGTTTAATGGAAGAAAGTATTTTTTGCAAAATCCAAAGCTTAAAAAAAATCGAGGAAGAGAGTAAGTAAAGTAAAAAGTCCTTTCCTGGTTCTGTCTTAGATCATCAAGGTCAGTAAACTCATATGGTGCATGTTGCCACAGCCAGAGGTGCCAGACTGCAGCGTTCTCATTCAAGAAATCTGTGTATCTTCATTTGAGACGTAACGTTTAAGATCTGACACATTTCAAACTGTCAAAGGAAACTTTATTGTCATCCCAGTTGTATATAAGTATACAGAGAGATGAAATTGTGAAGCTTAGGGTCCACAGCTTAAACATACACATTATGCAAGTAGAACAAGACAAGAACAGTGCAAGTATGACATACAAAAACTCAAATTACAGGTAACTTGGTAATATGGCTACAAAAGCTGTTTGTCTTGTTGTATATTTTTCACATTAAATTGAATTCCTCTCACACTGACTGCATATCTTGTCTTGTAATAGATGTAATGAATTGATTGTCATCTTAAGAAATTTTAAGAAAGCAAGAGAAACTATGGCTCCAGTCCATATATAGGCCCCAGTGTTCACCCATACAGGTGACATCTCCCTTAGAAAGTGTTAAACCTACTTATTTTGTGTCACACTCCAGCAGTTTTCCAGTTTTGCAAAGAGGAAGTAACCATGAACATCAGCGGTTGCTGCATCTCTTTACACTCTGGAACACAGCAGAGCTAGGGCAGGTGGGATTAATATTGGTAATAACATTCAGACATTTTTGGCTTGCCTGGAGATTTCGCTCCTCCGTACATGGTACATTTTGGATAAGTCGGTATTTAGTCGAGTCTACAATTAGCTCAGCTGACACCTTTCTACATAATTCTGGTCATGTAGGGGATTTAATTCATACCGCCTGAATTATCCTGTCATAGACAAAGAGACTCTGGCCCTTGTGTGAGCAGTGCAACATTGAGAAGTTTGTGTGTTCCTCTTGTGGTCTACACAGCGCACAGCCCTCTAATTTTTCTTCTGCTCATTGAGTTCCCCAAACTGCAGACTGATGTGTCGATTTCTCACCTTCCTCCGCACGGTCCAGCATCGCATTAGTGTTTTCAGTCAAATCACTTCAAACTATTTTCCGATATTTATAAAACCCCTCCGAGGGTGCCAGGTGCTAGCAGTGAAACTGGCCTTCCAGCGTGGAGGGTTTAGATCTAATATAGAGTAAACTTTAAAAGTGTTCATACACAGATATCAAATGTAAAGGATTTATTTGAAACTTTGCACAATATAATTACTGAAAATAATAACAGCAATAGGTTTTTGTCCTAATAATTATAAACATTTAATGATACAGAGGAAATCAGTTAAAGGTTAAGTGTGGGACTGACAGACAAGCTTGTCTGAGCCTTAGTTTTCAAAGCATGTAAAATGTGCAAGTGCAACATTGAAAACTTGGAATACACCAGTTACAGCTCACACTGATGCAGAGGGACGCACTAACATATAAGCATGTGTTACAGAGTGAACCGGGTATTTTAAAGCATCAGGAAACAACTTCTCACACATACACAAACAAGCTAAGTGAGGTTCGATGGTGTTGTTGTGGACACTGACTAATACCTGTTAATACCGTCTAGCCACATGATTTTTTTGGGAGGAGGGGGCATGATTCTCTTTGGTTTCATTTTGGCTTAAAATAAATTTTGGTTAGCCCGAAGGCCAGTCGGCAGCTGGCTGTAAATATGCACAACAATATATATTATATACATACATTGTATATGTCTAGTTTGTAGACAAAGGCCATAAATGAGGGGAAAATGTAAAAATATTAAATTTAAAAAGGAGCAGAGAAACACTTGGCTGTGTGCTCACCGTGTTTTGACTTTGGCCATTAGGTGTCCTCTATTGAACTGTTGATGATCTACTTGGCAATGAATCGGTTCAGATTATCACGGATTTTGCGGCCTTCCTTAGCTGCAAATGAGCAAATGACCTTACAAGCACGTCGTTTAATTGACAGGGAAATATATTTTCAACACGAATGCAATGTCGGATTTTGATTTTTTTTTTTATCATAGGACAGCTTCCTTGTCCAATTTTTGTATTCGCAGTAGTTTCAGTATGCTCCAACTTCACAGTGGTGGGATGCATCACGAGCAATGATGAGTCTGACTGCAGGATGGGGGTAAAGCGATTGATGCTTTGATGCATGGGATAACAATCTCTGCATCAGTGTCAAGAAAACAGAAGGAGATGATTGTGGATTTCAGGAGGGATGGAAACTCCCAACCAACCTGCACATTGGATGAGCAGCTGTGAGAATGATCTCCGGCTTTAGAAGTACCCGAGAACCTTAACTGGAGCTACAACACTTCCTTCCTGGTTAAAAAGACTCACCAGTGCCTTTGTTTTTATAACATACAAGGTGCTGCTGTGTATAAACAGTCAACAGGTATCAGACCTGGCCGGGATTACCACGATTTCATTGAGCAGACAGTTTCTTTCTTGATTAACTAACGGACCAATCAGCAGCTGGGCTCCACTGACAGCCCAGGGCGGGGCGGGGCATCACACCAGTCACTCTGGCCGCTCATTGGACGTTAACCTCTAAGCCCATGACTCGCCAGCCAATCAGACGCTCCGTTGATCTGACGAGGCTCCCGGCCGCAAACCGTGTCCTCGCTCATGTTTGTGGTGCTGCCGCATCTCAGAGACACGAATATCTGATGGGGCTACATCTTGTCAGTCTGCCAGAGTAACCGCTGAACACCTGAAGCAACATGGACATCCTGAAGTCGCTGGGTCACCCGGAGGAGATATTCAACCTGTTTAAATTTAAGATGGGTGGATGCAGAGCCGTCATGCCAAAGTTGGATTATGTGAGTAAAATCTACTCGAAAACGCAGTCTGAGCTCATATTTATAGATTCGTTTGAATACTAACACATCAGCCACACGCAGAGAAAGGATGTTGCGCGGATTAAAAAGCAGATAGCCGTTCCTCTTTTCAGAGCATCATCACAGTGAGTCTGCGCAGAGGAAAAAAAAACAAACCAAAACAAAAAGCACATAGCCATATCTGGCACTTTACACCTCAAACCTAACTGAGCAACACGGTCCTTAGTTTTGCTCCAAACGATCCGGGTGAAAACAGAGACAGCTAATTGGACTTTGTCAAATTAGATCTGCGCTCACACAGTCTACTCACACAGGCAGAGATGACCATTGACTTGGGATTTACCTTACATAATGAGCTTGGAGGGCGCACCGGTGGGGAGAGATGCTGTGCGCGTGTTTGACGGATAATCCCACTGTTTTAACGCCAATGTGACCCAGAGGCAGGACCCGGAGAGCCTGCAGACTGCACCATGCCAACGAGGCTTCGTGCTCGGATTGGCAGCATTACTTAAACAAAACACACACACAGTAAAAATATTCTTCATTTAAGATTTGGATTAAAGCACCCGAGGAACAAACCTGCACAGGATGTCAAACGTTAGAGCTCAAGTCTGTCATCTGATTGTATTAAAAGCCAAATTGTTGTGCAAAAGCAACACAAGTGCAGTAATGTCTGAGCACAATCGATGTAAACATTAAAAAGAGAAATAAAGGTTATAATGAGTTGTCCGTTTGTTTTAGTATACGTCTCATATATTTGTTTTAAAAATCTTTTTCCTGGAGTATCACAGACTTGCAGGTCACGAATTTTCCCGTCCTTCACGCTGTCTCCCACCAGATGTCAGCAAAATACAGTTTTCATGAGTTCTGCTTTTTTCAGGGGGAGGGGTGTTCAAACTTGCTAAGGTTTGTTTTTCTATTGCAATGAAGGCTTTATATTGCACAAAGTCGCAGTCGACACCCCACAGCTGACTGTTTGCTTATCGCGCACAGCCAACATTATCTAGCTGCATGCGTGCATGGAGATACAACTAAATAGCAGCTAATGCGTGCTTTCTTTAAAAAGAAAACACTGCTCACCTTTAGCGAAAAAAGGCTTTAGTGCAGCAAAAACCCCAAATCGGACCCCCCCCCCCCCATTTTTAGCATGCGGGAAGTAGGTTATGAAAGTGAACTTCAGCTGGCGTTGTTTTGGGGGCAGGGGTGGGAGGAGTGTGCCTGCTCATAACAGCAGATCTACAAACGCTGCGCACTGGCCACGCTCAGCCACGGTTCAAGGTTAAAGTGCTTAAAGATCCGCGGGGCGCTTATTTAACTCCACGCAGCGTCGTCCACACAGCGTTGTTCACCTCTCTTGTCCTCTACATGGACTTCATGTTTCACGCTTCCTCAACAGGCGTGGCGTCAACATGGATAGTGTGGTTTCATAGCTGCAGAGTCGTTCTCGCTGTCGGTTTTTCGTATGGCCGGAGCTTGCTGCAAGTGTCCGCTGTCTCTGTCCGTGTTCAAGCGCTCTCTCTCGGTGGCTCCGCGTGGCTGCGGCTCCGCTCCACGCTCTCTCCTGCACGGGTGGAGGCTCGGGGAGAGGGGCCTGCAAGAGGCCGCCCGACCCTCCAGCGCCCTCAGACCTGCAGGCTTCTACCGACAAACAGCTTTTCTCTGTCTCTCCTGTCAGGAGTCCATGACTGAGAGTCTGCGGACCTGCTACCTGTACCTGAACCAAACCAGTCGCAGCTTTGCAGCTGTGATTCAGGCGCTGGACGGTGAGTTGAGGTGAGTAAAACTTTACTGGAGCTGGCTCCAGGTGAGGACACGTGTGTGCGTGCACACGGTTTGTTTTCTTTAGAGCAAAACAAAGGGTCTTGGCCGAAACACTCCCCCTTTAAAAAAAAAAAAAAATCCCTCAACTTATCTCATAAGTTTCTATTTTTTGTCGACTTTTGACATTTTTTTTAGTATTATTAATTCCGTTTAGTGTTTATTTCCAGAATGTCTTACTTTAGTTGGGATTCGTTTCAGTGCCAGTTTTAGTCTTTAACTATAGTTGTATGGAGGGCATATGCTCGAGGCAACATTTAGGATGAGTATTACAAAAATAATAGAAACGCTGAGAGCAGTTGACCCACAGTACAGCACCAAAGCGTCATCAGGCAAGTTATGATGACAAACTTTATAAACAAGTACTCAAACTAAAGATATACATTCAAAAAGTACATGTTAGGTTTTTGTATGACAGACTTTTTTTGTCCTGGCTGTGTGATGTTGTTACCAGCATCATGTGAAGCAAAATACCATGGCGGGTAAAGGAATCACAAATTAATCTAACATGCATATCTTTGGTCTGTGAGAGGGACCTGGACCAGGACCTTCCCAATTCATTATTTGGGATGAAATATCCCTGTAATCTAAGACAGACTGACAGGCATTCATTCCTTTTATGAACCCTAGTTTAATTCTTTCATTTTGAGCCAGATATTAAACACGAATCTTAAATAAAATTTTGATATCAAACTACATTTCTATGTACTTGAAAGACTCTCCATAAATAAAATGGGTGTTAATTAACGTTTCCATTGCAGGCTTTTCAGGGTTGCAGAGGTGAAGGCTGCCATGTACCTTTTCTTTTTCTGCATTTAAAGTTTATTGTTGAGTAGTATTAATAGGAATATAAAAAATATCTTTGATGCAGCCATGCAGGAGTTTTTCACATATAGACACTTGACATACCTGCTACCTTTATCATTGTGTAAATCCTCCTTGTGTCTATGATCCAGACATGCAGTTTGCATTTTCTACCTGGTTCTGCGTGCACTGGACACAGTGGAGGATGACATGACCATTCCTCTGGACAAGAAGGTTCCCATGCTCAATGACTTCCACACCTTCCTGTACCAGGATGAGTGGTGCTTCATGGAGAGCCAGGAGAAAGATCGTCAGGTCCTGGAAGACTTCCCAACGGTCAGTGGGTTGTCAAGGGTTATTTACCAAGTTTGGGCAAATTAAGGCAGTGACTAATTGGTAACTATAACCTTTGTCCTCTAAAACCAGATATCGCTGGAATTCAGAAACCTCGCTCAGGAATACAGAGACGTCATCTCGGATATCTGCCACCGTATGGGAGTGGGAATGGCTGAATTCCTGGAGAAGAAAGTGGGATCTATGAAGGAGTGGGACCAGGTAAATGTTATGCTTCTGTTAGTTGTTCTAGCACCATAATGACTACATAAATGACTGCTTTGAGTTGGGGGGGGACATAAAGAGTAAGTTCTAAAATTACTGGAGTAACGACCCAAAATAATTATTACATTGCAAAATAAAAGCCTTTTATTTTGAATAAAATGTCATCACTCTGATTAAAAACTGAATGGATGTTATCAGAGGTTTGTAAGCTACAAACTAGCTGTTGACTCACTGGTACAGCTCAGGAGCAGATAGTAAGCTTACAATTTTATTGAATTAGCTACAGTAGCGTTCAGATTTGCAGCTCCTTACTTCTTAAATCAGCTGCAGAATCAACCAGAACTTAAGGAAGGTGATTTTAAATGTTTCCTTTAATTATGGCAGTAGACAATTTTGCTTTGACTAATTTATTCATTATTTATTGAGACAGAGGTTTTATATATTTCTTTTTTATTGCCTGTACTTAATTGCTTTATGGGTGCGTGCGTGCGTGTGCGTGCTACTGTTTTATAAAACTCCTCTGATTGTACTGCTGTCTTTCTTGGCCAGGACACTCCTGTAGAAGAGATTTTTAATCTAAAGAATCTTGTCATGTAGCTATATGATTCAGCTCTGAATATTACATAATATGAATGTTTAATCATAAGCCAGGATTTTGTTTCTCTTAAGTCCTGCACTGTGATTTGTTTTTCTGTTTTTGTGCAGTATTGTCACTATGTTGCCGGTTTAGTCGGCATTGGCCTGTCCCGGCTGTTCTCTGCGTCTCAGCTGGAGGACCCTGAAGTTGGGCAGGACACTGAACTTGCGAACTCCATGGGCCTGTTTCTCCAAAAGACTAACATCATCCGAGACTATCTAGAGGACACACAAGAGGGACGTGCCTTCTGGCCACAAGAGGTAGAAACAAAATCTCTTGTCTAATACCAGTGTGCCTGACCAGGGTCCGGTACTATGAAGCAAGTTTAGAATACCCAAGATATCTTTCACTTATCTGGGTTTGCTTACCCTAATCGGGCCAAGCAGTCGCACGAAGGAGGTTATCAACTCGATACGTCAGCCCAGGGGTTTCTAATCTAGCTGTGACCATGTTCACATGAATGGGGCAATTTTCCAGGAATTATGCTATTTCCTACTGAACTCATTGGTGCAGTCATAAATACTTAGCAATATCTGCCATATTTCAAGCAACTTAAAAAAGTCCAGACGCTTTTCTTTCCAAGCTCCTTAGACTACAATGACCTGGATGACTGAGAACCTTCACAGACACCTGCCATATTCATAATACAAAATGTGCTTTGTAACATTTGTTTCTATGCAGGAGGGGCTTTATACTGTGTAATGTCTTTTTTTTTTTTTTTTAATTTTTTAATTTATTTATGCTTAACACTAGTGACGGCTGTGGTCCTATTTGTAGTGTTTTCATGTTGTACAAACGTCTGTTTGTGTTGGCTACAGAAGGCCTTTCTGACATTTCTGAGAATGTGGTGCAAACCTTTACTCTGGCTCTAGGAAAATCTATGTTGCCGGTCAAAGGTTAAGATCACTGTGACACTAGAAAATGTGGTACTATGAAAAAAATCTTGATGCACCTATCATTCTTTTATATTTTGCTTCCAAGGACCCAGACTTTCTTTCCTTTTAAAGTGGTCAGAAGCAAGAGTTCTCCAGGGTTTCTGTAGGTATTTCAGAGTTTGTCTTTGGACATTGGCTGCTTTTTCACTCATTTTGCCTCAGCCCTTGACTGTTGTTGTTATTGTTGTTAAGCCACTTAACACTGACCTATGGAGAGAAAAGAAAAAAAAAAACAACAACCCCAAAACAAACCCACCTAATTCGTGGGATGTCTGCAAATAACGGTTAACTTGGCAAATAACCCATTTTAAATGGTATCTTTGGGCATTTGGTAACTAGCCTGTTGCAAAAGCACATCATTTGTTCCCATTTATTTAGTTGAGTCTATGCCAGAGTTTAACAGCTTTTTAAATGGTATTTTTGTACCAACAAAGTGATTCTTTAAGAGGTATTAGCTGAAAACTTGGCATATCTTTAGCAGCGTGTCCTTAAAACTGGAAACTGGACAAGTGGAGGGCAGAAGAGGAAGCAGGTCTCCAAAAATTATCTACAGCAGGTGAACGGTATATGAAAGTCATGCCCCCAAGATTTGGGCTGAACTTCAGCCAGCGGTGTTGGAGAAATTGTCTAAATCGATGGTACTTTTCTGCATTCATAATTCCATCAGATTGAAAACCTACCTGCATAGAAAAACGCAGAGAGGACACTATCAGCCATGGATAGTGACCTCTCCAGAGCCAGGAGCTCAACATTATGATAGTAGTGTTGGGTTGTCTTGACAGAAAATGGACCAAATGCGGTCAACGTTCCAAAGAAGAGTTTCAGATGTCCCTCAGGAAGCCTGCAGTTTTACAATAAAAGGACAGTCATGTGGCCATGCTTTCACCCTGGCCTCCAATCTCTAATCAACTTATTCTCGGGTCTGTGGGATAAGTGTTTGTACTAAATTTGAAGAAATTTGCTCAAGGCTTCTAAGAAGTACATAACGAACAGAATCCAGCCAAGGCTGGTGCCAGTACAGATAAATAAAATCCTTGTTACATGCTGTGTGCAGGCTTGGAGCCAGTTTGCAGGCCGTCTTGAGGATTTGGCCCAGCCTGAGAAGCTGGAGTTGGCGCTGTCCTGTCTCAACCTGCTGGTCACTGATGCTCTGCGTCACGTCCCGGATGTTATTGCCTACCTGTCCCGCCTGCGCAACCAGAGCGTCTTTAATTTCTGTGCCATTCCACAGGTATGCGCTGCGTCACAATCTCCTCCAAACCATAACATTTAAACCTGTTCATTTTTTATTTATTTTTCAAGCTCAGAAAACAAACCATTCTGTCCATGTCCTACGGTCTTACTGGAACATGTTTTGATTTGCATTTAAAGTTTGCGAAACATTTTAATATTTTGTTTTAATAACTTTTTCTGTAACTGATAAACGATGGAAAATGTTGCGCTTAAATAGAGAGACCAATGAATACTGACTCATGAGAAATGATCAAACACTTCCACTTCACATGTTGTCATTTCTCTCTTGACCAGGTGATGGCAATAGCTACACTGTCAACGTGCTACAACAACCCCATGGTGTTTCAGGGAGTGGTGAAGATCCGAAAGGGGCAGGCAGTCACTCTCATGATGGAAGCCACCAATATGAGTGCTGTGCAGACAATTATCGCCCAGTACAGCCAGGAGGTGGGTTATTTTTATTTATTTATTTTTAAACTCAGTCTCTCTCTACTGCTTCCACCATATTGGTGTACTGAATGTGCTCTCTCTCTCCAGATATTACACAAGGTGTCCCCCACCGACCCGTCTCGGGAAAAGACGCTCCACATCTTGGCTGTAATCCGTGAAAAGTCCGCCCTGTCGCAGTCCAGCCTCCGCTCCAGGACCCACCACCTGTCGCCCATGTACCTTTCTGCTGCTATGGTGCTCGCTGCCCTCAGCTGGCAATACCTTAGCACTACAGCGGCACAGGCCCAAGGCACCAGTGACATGCAGAGACCTTGAACTAATTTAACCCCCTCCTTTCCTGAGCCTCTATACAAAAGAAGCCCCTGTGCCCCCTCTGAAGGTCTGTTTCTAGAGGAATTTACAGATTCACTGTGGCTGTTACAGGATGATGGACACTCTAAAGTATGACTCTGTTAGCAGGCTGGTGTCATTAAATGATTTGATCTGTAGCAGTCCATCCTGTGTCTAGATAAATTATATACACACATTGGTGTGTGTGGGTTTATTTGCCATAAATGGTACACTTCCACAGTTCAGGGTGTTGTGTTTTTGTTTTGTTTTTTTTTTGTTTTTTTAAATAGTTTGTTTGAAACATTGTTTGAATTGTAATTATTCATCGTATTTGAATAATTGAAAACAAACGTTCACAGTTTAATCCTGCACATACTAGGATTTTTTTTTTTTTGGGGGGGGGGGGGGGTTACCAACAACCACCACTTGTTTTTCTTTCTTTTCTCATATCACATCAAACCTAGCTCCATATTCCACTTGTGTTTCTCTAGCAGAAACACTAAAAAGTTACATTGGTGCACTCTGCAGCGCTTCCGCTGTATGTTCGACGGCTTCCAATCACAGTTGAACCTTTTCGGTCCTTTTCTGTGTGTTAATCTGTTTCATCGTTGTGTTTTTTTTTTTTTTAAATTAAGGAAAAACAATTATGTGCAATATCAGGGTAGTTTTTATTACAGATGAAAAGGGGAAAATGGATGTAATTTGAGGTCCTTTATAGCATCAGCAAAAGAGGGAAGAAAAAGGCATACTGAGACTGCTAGCTAAGTGTCCTTAACACTGCTTTGGTGCGTTGAAAGGCTAGCACAGAGTAACTTTGTACAGAACCAAAGGAGAGCTAAAAACATTGCTATGTAATGTGACATTTTGATTTGTACATATTTGAAGAAATAAATAACAATTAATCCTGTATTTTGAGTGATTTCATGTTTTGATGCAGAGTTTAAGTGTGTGTGTGTGTGTGTGTGTGTGTGAGAAGTTCATACATATTAAACAAAAAATTAAGAATCAGAAGGTTGATGGTTAAATAAAGGAAACAAAGCTGCATCTCGTTATTGACGTATAATAATTTTAAGAGCTTGGTCAACCTTTGGAATGGCAGGCTTCTAGTCACATGAGACATGCAGGTGCATTTATTACACAGGCATGTGATCAACAACTGTAGTCTTATAAGAAGGGTAACTGTAAGGTTTGTTGAGTCAGAGAGAAGAAGAACGACGAAAAAGATCTACTAAAACAGCAACCCAGGTAAAAAATTAAGACATTTGGCAAATATGCTGATTTTTTTTTTTTTTTTTTTTTTTGCACATATGAGTTCAATATGCATGTGGATTAATACTTTATGATTGTCTTAAGCTGAAGTTTTCATTTTTTGTTTTTAGCTTGAATCAATGTACATATATGTTAAATCTAGCTGCAGTTCTGATTCATCTGATAATATGAATGTTCTTTTAAACTTTTTTTTTCTTTATAAATTGGAATAAAAGTATCATTTATCATTAATTGTGGATCTAATTCTTAAAGTCAGTGTTAGATATATTTCAGAAAGAATGTTTCTAATAACCAAGTTCATTGCATTCATACATGACCCAGTTCCTATGTACAGAAATGTATTTGCAACATTACTGCAAAACACATGTTGGTTATAAATAAAGGAAATGGCCTCTTTCCTTATTCCCTTTCCTTGTAACGCTCCACTGAGATGTGCTTTTGTGTGCATGTAAACAGTTTCCTGGTCACCTCCTATGATCACTGATGTCTGTTTTGCAGGATGAGTCCACTGTTCCTCCTCTCTGTAGTGGTGATGGTGTCCACCACTTGGGCACACCCTCACCACTCCCTTCTCTCCTCTGAGATGGTTGATTTTATTAACAAGGCTAACACCACCTGGACGGTGAGACCATGCAATCAGTTTTTATGGATATTTCCACATCTTAGGAAGCTGTTAACAACCCGTAAGCGATGATTTCTCTGCTCCAATTTCCTTTTTATTTGCTCCAGGCCACAAGGAATTTCCAGAATATCGATGCCACCTATGTTAAACAGCTGTGTGGCACCATACTGAATGGACCCAAGCTACCAGAGGTGTAAGTTTATCAGGTGGTTTGGACAGCTGGTCACATGAGATAACATGTGACAGTCAGCAGGTTGAGCTAATCTGCAGTGATTCTGTTTTCTCTCTTGTTTAGGCTTCATAATATTGAAGGCATTAAACTTCCTGACAGCTTTGACGCACGCAAACAGTGGCCCAACTGTGCCACAATCCAACAGATCAGAGATCAAGGCTCCTGTGGGTCCTGTTGGGTATGACACACCAAGAAATTAAAAATACACCACCACCAAATAGAGGAGATAGGGTGGGACATTAAAAAAAATCATTACAACTTCCATGTTCTCAGTGTTCCCGGTTTGATTTTTACACAGGCCTTTGGGGCAGCTGAGGCAATATCTGACAGGTTATGTATCCAAAGTGGTGGTAAGATCTCTGTGGAGATCTCCGCTGAAGATCTGCTGGCCTGCTGTGATGAATGCGGCATGGGGTGAGCATTAGTAATGGCTCGTGTATATAAGTAAATGGGCTGTTCATTAATTCTACGCATGAAGTTTTCATGGAAAAGTTTTTTTGGAGAAACCGTGATGGTTTATAATTACAGTCTTCAAAAATCAAATGAGGTAAAACAGCTATAACATAACTCATGGTGCACATTATGTCTTTTTGTGTTTGATGTAGCTGTTATGGTGGCTATTCTTCTGCTGCTTGGGAATTCTGGGCAAAGAAAGGGCTTGTCACAGGAGGCTTGTATGACTCTAAAGTTGGTAAGTCCATTATCCACTTGCTGAATTCAGTTTAAGTAGTTTTGGGGAGGAGCAAAAGACTTGACTTAAATGGACTGACCTTGACTGTTTATTACAGGCTGTCTACCCTACACCATCGCCCCCTGTGAGCATCATGTGAATGGAAGTCGTCCTCCGTGTGGGAGTTCAGAGACTCCTAAGTGTGTGCAGCAGTGCACTGATGGATACTCACTATCATATGAGAAGGACAAACACTTTGGTACAGAGAATTAAAATAAACTCTGCACCCTCCTAGCATTGGTTTACTTTGTCGTTGCAGTCCTTGAAGTTTCCTGTATGTCCCTCTTCAGGTAGACGCACATACGGCGTCCCGTCGGACCTGGATCAGATCATGACGGAGTTGTACAAGAACGGGCCTGTGGAGGCATCTTTCACTGTTTATGAAGATTTTCTGCTGTATAAGAGTGGTGAGGTTTATGTATTTAATTCTAGTAATGTCACTCTATATGAGTAACGTACTTCTTTGTCTCAGTTTAATATTGGGCAACTGTTTGAGAGCAAGCAAGTCGACCACTAATCTGAAAAAGCTCCACTGACACTTTAGAACGCCTGTCAGAAAATGGGTATTATTCAAAAGAGGAACAACCTTCTTCTGCTTTAATTAGCTTTTTTTTTGCTGTAGGTGTGTATCAGCATGTGACAGGGGATATGCTGGGTGGTCACGCCATTAAGATCTTGGGCTGGGGTGATGAGAACGGGACGCCCTATTGGCTGGCTGCAAACTCCTGGAATACTGATTGGGGAGATGAAGGTATGGATGAAAGTGTAAGGCACATAGCCGGTGTCACATACAGGCCTACGTCACACAAAGTGCTGAAGATGAGTGGGAATGCTGGCCTAAAACTGTGTCGTCCTCTGTTGTCTTCTTATTTCAGGTTTCTTCAAAATCAAGCGTGGAAATGACGAGTGTGGTATTGAGTCAGAGGTGGTTACAGGAATCCCGCTTAACTAGATGAAATAATCATCACAGCAGACAATCAAGAAATAAATCGAAGAAAAGACAGACCTCATTCTGGGGCGGAATTTGACAAATTTCATGCAATAAAGAGAGAATAAATTGTTGTGTCTTGGTGTTTATTTGAAATTCTTTACCATGATTTCCAGGTTTGCCCCCCCCCCCCTGTAAACTACAAAAAAATTAAACTAAAAAATTAAAGATTACACTTGGATGAAGCTCCAGCTGAAGCGTTTGTGAGGTGGAGATGGGGAGGAGGTGGGTTGCATGAATGGGAGTCTGAAAGCGAGAATGACGGAGAGTTGAGATTTAAACCACATGGAGTGGAGGCTGATTGGCTCAAAGAATGTGGGCAAGAAGGTGACTGGATTAGAGTAATGATGTCAGTTTGACAATGTGGGAACATTGCTATGTAATGTGACATTTTGATTTGTACATATTTGAAGAAATAAATATCAATTAATCCAATATTTTGAGTGATTTCATGTTTTGATGCACAGTGTGTGTGGATGGGAGAAGTTCATACATATTAAACAAAATTAAGAATCAGAAGGTTGATGGTTAAATAAAGGAAACAAAGCTGCATCTCGTTATTGACATATAATAATTTTAAGAGCTTGGTCAACCTTTGGAATGGCAGGCTTCTAGTCACATGAGACATGCAGGTGCATTTATTACACAGGCATGTGATCAACAACTGGGGTCTTATAAGAAGGGTAACTGTAAGGTTTGTTGAGTCAGAGAGAAGAAGAACGACGAAAAAGATCTACTGAAACAGCAACCCAGGTAAAAAAATTAAGAGATTTGGCAAATATGCTGATTTCTTGAGCACATGAGTTTAATATGCATCTGGATTAATACTTTATGATTGTCTTTTAAGCTAAAGTTTTCATTCTTTGTTCTTAGCTTGAATCAATGTACATATACTTTAAATCTAGCTGCAGTTCTGATTCATCTGATAATATGAATGTTCTTTTAAACTCTATATTTTTCTTTATAAATTGGATTAAAAGTATCATTTATCATTAATCTGTTTCTACTAGTTACGTTCATTGCATTCATACATGACCCAGTTCCTATGTACAGAAATGTATTTGCAACATTACTGCAAAACACATGTTGGTTATAAATAAAGGAAATGGCCTCTTTCCTTATTCCCTTTCCTTGTAACGCTCCACTGAGATGTGCTTTTGTGTGCATGTAAACAGTTTCCTGGTCACCTCCTATGATCACTGATGTCTGTTTTGCAGGATGAGTCCACTGTTCCTCCTCTCTGTAGTGGTGATGGTGTCCACCACTTGGGCACACCCTCACCACTCCCTTCTCTCCTCTGAGATGGTTGATTTTATTAACAAGGCTAACACCACCTGGACGGTGAGACCATGCAATCAGTTTTTATGGATATTTCCACATCTTAGGAAGCTGTTAACAACCCGTAAGCGATGATTTCTCTGCTCCAATTTCCTTTTTATTTGCTCCAGGCCACAAGGAATTTCCAGAATATCGATGCCACCTATGTTAAACAGCTGTGTGGCACCATACTGAATGGACCCAAGCTACCAGAGGTGTAAGTTTATCAGGTGGTTTGGACAGCTGGTCACATGAGATGACATGTGACAGTCAGCAGGTTGAGCTAATCTGCAGTGATTCTGTTTTCTCTCTTGTTTAGGCTTCATAATATTGAAGGCATTAAACTTCCTGACAGCTTTGACGCACGCAAACAGTGGCCCAACTGTGCCACAATCCAACAGATCAGAGATCAAGGCTCCTGTGGGTCCTGTTGGGTATGACACACCAAGAAATTAAAAATACACCACCACCAAATAGAGGAGATAGGGTGGGACATTAAAAAAAATCATTACCAACTTCCATGTTCTCAGTGTTCCCGGTTTGATTTTTACACAGGCCTTTGGGGCAGCTGAGGCAATATCTGACAGGTTATGTATCCAAAGTGGTGGTAAGATCTCTGTGGAGATCTCCGCTGAAGATCTGCTGGCCTGCTGTGATGAATGCGGCATGGGGTGAGCATTAGTAATGGCTCGTGTATATAAGTAAATGGGCTGTTCATTAATTCTACGCATGAAGTTTTCATGGAAAAGTTTTTTTGGAGAAACCGTGATGGTTTATAATTACAGTCTTCAAAAATCAAATGAGGTAAAACAGCTATAACATAACTCATGGTGCACATTATGTCTTTTTGTGTTTGATGTAGCTGTTATGGTGGCTATTCTTCTGCTGCTTGGGAATTCTGGGCAAAGAAAGGGCTTGTCACAGGAGGCTTGTATGACTCTAAAGTTGGTAAGTCCATTATCCACTTGCTGAATTCAGTTTAAGTAGTTTTGGGGAGGAGCAAAAGACTTGACTTAAATGGACTGACCGTGACTGTTTATTACAGGCTGTCTACCCTACACCATCGCCCCCTGTGAGCATCATGTGAATGGAAGTCGTCCTCCGTGTGGGAGTTCAGAGACTCCTAAGTGTGTGCAGCAGTGCACTGATGGATACTCACTATCATATGAGAAGGACAAACACTTTGGTACAGAGAATTAAAATAAACTCTGCACCCTCCTAGCATTGGTTTACTTTGTCGTTGCAGTCCTTGAAGTTTCCTGTATGTCCCTCTTCAGGTAGACGCACATACGGCGTCCCGTCGGACCTGGATCAGATCATGACGGAGTTGTACAAGAACGGGCCTGTGGAGGCATCTTTCACTGTTTATGAAGATTTTCTGCTGTATAAGAGTGGTGAGGTTTATGTATTTAATTCCAGTAATGTCACTCTATATGAGTAACGTACTTCTTTGTCTCAGTTTAATATTGGGCAACTGTTTGAGAGCAAGCAAGTCGACCACTAATCTGAAAAAACTCCACTGACACTTTAGAACGCCTGTCAGAAAATGGGTATTATTCAAAAGAGGAACAACCTTCTTCTGCTTTAATGAGCTTTTTTTTTGCTGTAGGTGTGTATCAGCATGTGACAGGGGATATGCTGGGCGGTCATTCCATTAAGATCTTGGGCTGGGGTGATGAGAATGGGACGCCCTATTGGCTGGCTGCAAACTCCTGGAATACTGATTGGGGAGATGAAGGTATGGATGAAAGTGTAAGGCACATAGCCGGTGTCACATACAGGCCTACGTCACACAAAGTGCTGAAGATGAGTGGGAATGCTGGCCTAAAACTGTGTCGTCCTCTGTTGTCTTCTTATTTCAGGTTTCTTCAAAATCAAGCGTGGAAATGACGAATGTGGTATTGAGTCAGAGGTGGTTACAGGAATCCCGCTTAACTAGATGAAATAATCATCACAGCAGACAATCAATAAATAAATCGAAGAAAAGACAGACCTCATTCTGGGGCAGATTTTGACAGATTTCATGCAATAAAGAGGGAATAAATTGTTGTGTCTTGGTCTTCATTTGCATTTCTTTACCATGATTTGCAGGTTTGTTTTCCCACAAGTGAGCTACAAATTTTTTTTACAGCTTCATTTCATTACGGAGAGAATTGAGCATTATTCATTGACATAGAGAAATGAATGTATTTGGCGATTAATCTCTGATGACCTATCATGGCAGAGCAGAATCTAGATGGTGGTGGTGGTGAAGATGAGTGAGGTTTGGATGAAGCTCCAGTTGATATGTCTATGAGGTGAGGATGGGGAGGAGGTGGGTTGCATGAATGCGAGTCTGAAAGCGAGAATGACAGAGAGTAGATCCCGAAAGTTTGAATCTATTCATCTGGACGTAGCATTTTCAGTGGGAGAAACGTTTCGTCACTCATCCAAGTGACTTCTTCACTCTCAGCTGACTGCAGGTTTCCCCAATCTTATAAACAGTACATCGCACAATGACTGAAACTAGCACATGAACATAATCCAACTTTGGGGATTTACTTACCTGGATGATCGAGCATGCATCAAGACGAAGAGTAGAGATTTAAACCACGTAGAGTGGAGGCTAATTGGCTCAAAGAATGTGGGCAAGAAGGTGATTGGATTAGAGTAATGATGTCAGTACTGAGTTTGACAACGTGGGAAAAAGTAGTGGAGTCAAGAAGAGACTAGTAGCAGCCAAACAACCCAGGAAAGCAGGCAGATGAGTGACTGCGGATCTGCCTAATTGAAGTTGCGCATAAGCTTCATTGGGAAGGTAGATGAGATTATATGTTTTAGCATTCAAAATTTAGATAATTATATTTAGAGATATATACATATTATCTAGCATTCTAGCTTTAGTTGGGATGATGACATTGCTGATTTCATATACTATGTACTGAATCAGTAATTTATAATAATGATAATACCAATATAATACCATGACTCCTTAAATTACAGGATACTACAGCAAACGAAAATCAAAAATCACATATCCAAATAGTCCTCTTTAGGGGCCACTGTAAATTAGTCCTCCTTTGGTGTTGCAGCTTATTTTTGACTGTGGTGAGAAATGTGATTTGCTACAGTCTTAACAGTGTTTTAAAAAGCATGTGCCTGACAAGATTTAAGATGTTTTAAATTTTACTGGATGCCCTTCTTTCACAATTTGTGGTAGATCCATCCAATGGCAATTCCTTTTGTACACTAAAGGAAAAAAGCTGAAAAGGTTACAACACAAACTTTTAAATGAACTGTGACTTACAGGACAATGTCAAGCAGAGGCGGAGGCAGACATTTGATACACCCGGGGCTTAGCCCTAAAGGGTAGTATGCATGTGGGATTGGGGTGGGAGGTGGGGGGTGGGGGGGTTAGAAATGACTGAAAGATTAATAGGCTCTTTTTTGTTCAAAAAAGAATGACTTCATATAGGGAAAAATATATATCACATGTGCAGGACACCTTAAACTAGTTTTTTAATTAAGCAGCAAGGCAGAACAAAGTCTGGGCTGTATCAAGACTCGAGGACTAAACCCCAATTCAACCAGACCCAGAACTGATCCGGAATTAAAACAGGACTACAACAGTTCAAATCAGGACTACTTAGGATTTAACCAAGACAGAACCAGAATCAGAACTAGATGATAGTAGCACTAAAAATCATCATAGACCTGCACTACACTTATTTTTTAATTCTACCAAAGTCCACTATTTAGATTGAGAAAAGTTTATATAATTATTTAGCCTTGTTGTGCAAACAAGCCTGCATAACTTGCTGACAATCAAACCAAACACCAACATCATCAAATATACAGTTGAAACCAGATATTTACACACTCTTCAGATAAAAACACAAACACTTTTTTAATTGTAACATCAAATCAGACTAAATGTTTATTTTTTTAGATTGATAAATATAAAAAACATATTTGTTAATTTTAAGAGTAAAGAGAGAAACTATCTGTATTTCATAATTTTAAATGGCACCAAATTGTATGGACATGGACTCTACTAACCTATCAGAAGCTTCTTCAGCTCAGAATGGAATCGTCTGGAGTTTTCTTATTAATTAACAATAAACTTAGTGTACATGTACTCCTAAATTTGATGAAAGAGATAAAAAGAGACAGCTCTGTCTGTCTTTATTCTGACATTTAACTAATTCAAAAGATATTTCAATATTTATTTATCCAAAACAAAACAAGTTTACTCTAAATTGATGTTGTACAGTAAAAAAATGTTCTTGGGTTTTCCATAAAGTGTATGTAAATATCTGGTTTCAACTGTGAATATACTGCTGTGTATTGAAATTCCTCTTGTTTTGAATAGGAATATACTGAACAACATACAAAGCATAATATATAAAATAACATCTACCAGAGTTTTTTCTTTAAAAGAAGCCCCTTATGTCCATTCTTGTATATCAGTACATTACTGAAACCGATTTATTTAGACGTGGAGGGAAACAACTGAAAATATGAAATAAACATACATGTAAGCTAAGACTCTCTAAAGAAACAGCATTGTTGTTGTTCGGCTTTTCATTTCGCCATTTGTTGATTCACTTGAAGAGCAAGTAACGTAATATGGGTCAAGTGATCAGTTTGATATCAATCTTTCGTGATACACCGTCATATTTACATTATTTGTACAGTACGAATGATTTTCTTTGGTACCTGGTCGAACTTCAGTTCTCCCCTCTGTCTGCCTGGCTGCACTTCTCCAACAGCGCACTTGCAAGCAGCAGCTCCCCCCGCCCCCTCCCTCAGTGTCTGAGCTCGGATCATACCAATATTAGGGGGGATTTACGCACAGTCGTAAATTCCCACAGTGTGCACTATGTGCTTTGAATATTGTGTGTAGTTTTTGTTTTATACAGTTGTCAGACAGGCATCTAGCTATGAAAAAATTACACTCCAAAAGACCCCGGGCTTCTGAAAAAACAACCCGGGGTTAAGCCCAGTAAGCCACCCCCCGCTCCGCCACTGATGTCAAGACATGTTTCTAGCAGGGCCCAGCAGAGGGTGGTGGTAATGCACATACAGTTCGGACCGTGTGTGTGTAATTTTGCCTCTGCACACTACTACGGAAGATTTTAAATCAAACAATCAGACAGATGCGAGTGGAAGTGAGGGGCACCGTTATAAGGCTGAAGAAACCCAATCAAAATTCAACTAAACCAATCAGAGAAAAAGCAAGAACTTCGGAGTGGTCGAATCAACAATATGGTTCATTGTTTAAAAGAAGGAGTTTACTGGAAAGCTTAACAACATCAAAAAAGCATGAAAGAGCACAAAATACCACCAAAGTGGATGATCACAGAATTATTTCCATGGAAATGAAAACACCTTCACAAGAACTCGCATAGTCAAGAAAACTGTTGACGAGGCATAAATATCAAGGTCTACAATCATTCCTTTGTGCACTTCAATCACATGACTGATTTAAAATCCACTGTGGGGGTGTACACTGTGTCTGCCCAACAAAGTATGGACCTATATGTAAAAAGATGCAGAAAGGTGCTAAGAAACAGGAATAAGGAACAAGTGCATTTAAAAGAGTAGCATTAAAAGAAAAAAAAAAGGGATACAATAAGATGCAGCTAACCCTGGGTATGTCTACAGGGGTAAAGTTAGGATTACACAACATAAGGCACTTGTTGGCAGAGGGAGCGGAGAGAAATAAAAAGCTGTGGGCGGCTAGTGACACAGAACGCAACAACTACTTAAATTATTCAGTTAAACTTTAGTCCAGCTGTACTACTGCCAGCAATACAACCTTGGATACTTTATGACAACACCGTAGATTTCACTTATCTTTATAATTCACATACTGATGTGTGCAGAGGTATAAAAGAATAGAATTGCAGTAGCATTTAGTATTCTGAAGTTTCATCTCAAAGTAAGGAGCAGTGTTTATGACTATGCACAAGAAAAAAACACTTAAAATATCCTTTTAAGAGAAAACAAGGTCATTTGAATTTGATGACAGTAAACGAGTTGGGGCACCGTCATGTTTACCACTATAGCATACCCTTTTCTTTTAATAAAAGATATAAAAGATATAAAAGATAGAATATCTGGGAATTGAGGAGACCACCTCTGGAATGTTGATGAAGGATTCTAGCGGAACAAAAAATCCTCGGTCTTCTTTGATGCACCAAATGTTTTCAGCTGGTGAAAGATCTGGACTGCAGGCGGTTAACCTCACCACCAAAACTTGTCTGCTACAAACCCAGGCTGTTATAATAGCTGCAGAATGTAGTTTAACATTGTATTGCTGAAACATACAAGGCCTTCTCTGAAAAAAGATGTTATCTGGATGGAACGTGTGTTGCTTTAAAATCTGTACATACATGTCAACACTGATTGACCCTGTCTATATGTGCAAGCTGCCAGTTCCATCGGCCCTAATTCACTTTCTTACCAACAGAGAAGCAGGATTTAAGCATTGAGTAAAGCCAGCAAGTTGGATGGTCCCTCCCCTCTTTAGTCCAGCGTCTATATCTTTTCAAATATTTGAAGTAATTTTACCAAGATTTCTTCCTTTATCTAAACTCAAACGTTTATTTTGCAATGACCCCGATGAAGGCCACAAGCTGAAACGCTTTGGTCAGCTAATAAAGTTTTTCCATAGTGCTTCAAGTGTCGCTGGAGTCTTCATGCCACCAGACATTTAACCACACAGCAGTTTTTTACTTTGCTTCAGTCCAATTTAAAAGAACTGTGTTCATAGTAGATGGCAGCGTCCCATAATGTTCACGTCTGGCTTCTTCTTTACATGGTTACATGGTACAAGCTTTAATCTCCATTTGTGGATGACATGGTGAACACAGATAATCATTTCTGGAAGTTTCCTGAGTGCATGCAGTGATCTCCATGACGGAATCATGCCTGCCTTTTAATGTGGTGCTGTCTGAGGGCCTGAAGATCATAGACATCCAATAGACATCAGAATTATCCTTTGCATACAAAGATTTCTCCAGATTCTCTTAATGATATCATGTACTGTAGACCGTGAGATGTTCTAAATATTTACAGTTTTATATTGATGATAATTCTGAAACAGTTTTTTGCAGATTGGTGAACCTCGGACCACGGTTAATTCTGAGAAGCTCTGCCTCTCTAAGATGTTCATTTTATACCAAATCATGTTATTGACCTGTTGCTAATTAACCTAATTAGCTGCAAAGTGTTTCTCCAGCTGTTTCTTTTTAGTTTCGCCTTCTCATTTTCTTTTTTGAAACGTCTATTAAATAAAAAATGAGCCACATTTTTTCATGAAACAGTAAAATGTCTCGGTCCAAGCTCCACACCAGCTGGTGGCGGTAATGCAATAATTTATTGTTCACCAAAAATAAAAGAAGAACGCCTGCGCGCTCTAGAGCTCAACGCTGAATGCTGGCGATGAAGGCATTAAACATTAGTGCACTTCATTCTGTCCTGTCATGTTTCTGACTCATGCGGAGGTATGGGGGACATACTGGGAGTGCGTTTTCACGCCGTTCACGGTGATCATCTGCTCCCTCACAGCCGCACTGTACTATCTGTGGGGCCGCAAGTGTCAGGTCAGATTCCGTGGTTACTTTATTCTGTTTCCTTTTCACTATGCTACTTTCCAATTAGTTACAAAAATGTATATGTTTACTTCAAAAAAGTTCTACTTTACCCCTCAGCTGAGTCTTGTACGCTTTTGCGAGATGTAGAATTAAGTCTGTTTGGTAAAGGGAAAAAAAATTAAACCGATCACACCACCGACCACAACTAAAGCTCAAATTAGTCATCAGTCAACAGTAGCCTCCAGCAATCATGTAACCAGCAGCACTGGGGAGGACCCTGACTTTGCAGTGGATGAGCTCATGCAGATCAAACTTTTGGAAGTACTCCTGTTTCTCTGGCACTAAAAAGAGGTCATTCTTCAGCTTGTGCAGCAACACTGTAAGGACAAAGGTAGCCAGTTATGTTAATCTTTGTATGCTGGTGCCTTCAGGCACAGGTGTATAAAATAAAGCACCTGTATGGGTCGTTCTGAAGATTTCGTGAACTCAAGCGTAGTGATGAAATGGGATCTCGCCGTTTCCTTCCTCCTATATATTCCACAATCAACAATCGGTGGGTTTCACACAAAGTGGGAGTGTTTGGGAACCACAACAACGCAGCCAAGAAGTTACCGACCAGGTATTAGAGATCGGGGTCGCGTAAAAGTCGAAAGCTGCAGACTGACTGTGCCATCACAAAAAAAACTGCGGTAAAGTGAGCCGTCATTTGTGAGCCGCGGTCAAGCCAGCCGCCTCCTATCCGCCGCATAAATTTCCTTGCGCTTTTACACCAGTCTTTACGGTAGCGCCTTTTCGCTTTATATCCTGATTGAAAGCCTAGACTCGCGCACACATGCACGCGCGTGAACAGTCACACGCACGCGCGCACACAAATTACAATGGAACAGCCCAATACAGCCATCGTGACAGTCTGGTTGCATATTCAAAAATTCATTAAAAATCATTATTAAAAGTTGATGCCAAGCTTTCAACACAATCCTCTTCTCGGACACCTACTTTACCTCTGGGCCAGTTTTTACCCAGATTTACTGTAATATTACTCAGAAATCACAGTAAACTCATATTCAGTGCAATACAGTCAATGCACTACAATTATGTTTATTTCAAAAATTCATTAAAAGTCATCCTGAATAGTTGAGGTCCAACTTTCAACACATCCCCCCTCTGGGACACCTACTGTACCTGTGTGCCAATTTTCATCCAGATTTACTGTAGAATTCCTCAGAAATTAAAGGGTACTTGTATTCAATGCAATACAGTCAATACAATAGAATTATGTCAATTTTCAGAAATTCATTAAAAATCATCCTGAGTAGTTGATGTCCAACTTTCAACACATCCCCCCTCTGGGACACCTACTGTACCTGTGTGCCAGGTTTCAGCCAGATTTACTGTAGAATTCCTCAGAAATTAAAGGGTACTTGTATCCAATGCAGTCAGCCAATACAATTTAATTATGTCAATTTTCAAAAATTCATGAAAAATCATCCTGAGTAGTTGATGTCCAACTTTCAACACATCCCTCCTCTGGGACACCTACTGTACCTGTGTGCCAAGTTTCATCCAGATTTACTGTAGAATTCCTCAGAAATTAAAGGGTACTTTATTCAATTCAATACAGTCAATACAATAGAATTATGTCAATTTTCAAAAATTCATTAAAAATCATCCTGAGTAGTTGATGTACAACTTTCAACACATCCCCCCTCTGGGACACCTGCTGTACGTCTGGGCCAAGTTTCAGCCAGATTTACTGTAATATTCTTCAGAAATTGCAGGGAACTTATGTTCAGTGCAAGAAAGGCTGAAAGACGACCACCACTGAACAAGACACACAAGCTGAAACGTCAAGACTGGGCCAAGAAATATCTCAAGACTGATTTTTCTAAGGTTTTATGGACTGATGAAATGAGAGTGAGTCTTGATGGGCCAGATGGATGGGCCCGTGGCTGGATTGGTAAAGGGCAGATAGCTCCAGTCTGACTCAGACGCCAGCAAGGTGGAGGTGGAGTACTGGTTTGGGCTGGTATCATTAAAGATGAGCTTGTGGGGCCTTTTCGGGTTGAGGATGGAGTCAAGCTCAACTCCCAGTCCTACTGCCAGTTTCTGGAAGACACCTTCTTCAAGCAGTGGTACAGGAAGAAGTCTGCATCCTTCAAGAAAAACATGATTTTCATGCAGGACAATGCTCCATCACACGCGTCCAAGTACTCCACAGCGTGGCTGGCAAGAAAGGGTATAAAAGAAGAAAAACTAATGACATGGCCTCCTTGTTCACCTGATCTGAACCCCATTGAGAACCTGTGGTCCATCATCAAATGTGAGATTTACAAGGAGGGAAAACAGTACACCTCTCTAAACAGTGTCTGGGAGGCTGTGGTTGCTGCTGCACGCAATGTTGATGGTGAACAGATCAAAACACTGACAGAATCCATGGATGGCAGGCTTTTGAGTGTCCTTGCAAAGAAAGGTGGCTATATTGGTCGCTGATTTGTTGTTGTTTTGTTTTTGAATGTCGGCGAGGATTCCGCACGGCACTCCCCTCCATTCACCTCGCGAATCTCCGCTCTCTTCCAAACAAAGTCGACGAATTACTGCTCTTAAACCGGACTAACAAGGACTTTGCACGCTCTGCTGCCCTCTGCTTCACTGAAACCTGGCTCAGTGAGCGAGTCCCAGACGCTGTCTTAAATCTGCCGAGCTTCCAACTTCACCGGGCAGACCGCGAAACAGAGCTCTCAGGGAAAACAAAGGGTGGTGGAGTCTGCTTCTACATTAATGAAGGTTGGTGTACTGATGTCACAGTGTTACAGAAACACTGCAGCCCACACTTGGAAAGTTTTCTCATCAACTGTAAACCTTTTTATTCACCGCGGGAGTTTTCTTCCTTCATGCTGGTCGGAGTTTACATCCCTCCACAGGCCAACGCGAACAACGCACTGTGCGAGCTGGCTGACCAGATTACTACCCTGGAGAGGAAATTCCCAGATTCCTTTACAATTATTCTTGGGGATTTTAACAGAGCAAACCTAAACTACGAACTCCCTAAATACAGACAGCATATAGACTGCCCCACCAGGGACAACATCATACTGGATCACTGCTACACCACTCTAAAAGATGCCTATCGCTCTGTGCCCCGGGCAGCTTTGGGACATTCTGATCACTGCATGGTCCATCTTATTCCAGTTTATAGGCAAAAACTCAAACGTGCCAAGCCTGTAGTCAAAACTGTGAAGAAGTGGACTAACGCAGCAAAGCAGGAACTGCAGGACTGTTTTGACTCCACTGATTGGACTGTTTTTGAAGCTGCATCTGAGAACCTAGATGAGCTCACGGACACTGTGACATCATACATCAGTTTCTGTGAAGACGTGTGTGTGCCAACAAAGACCTTTTGCACATACAACAACAATAAACCATGGTTCACTCCTAAACTCCAACATCTTCGCAAGGCCAAGGAGGACGCTTACAGAAGTGGTGACAGGGTCCTGTACAAGCAAGCCAGGAACACACTGACCAAGGAGATCAAAGCAGCTAAAAGGATCTACTCCCAGAAGCTGGAAGAACGGCTCTCAGCCAACGACCCTGCGTCAGTGTGGAGGGGCCTGCAGGAAATCACCAGCTACAGACGCCCCCCACCCACTATTGAAGCAAACAAAGACCTGGCCAACGAGTTAAACACTTTCTATTGCAGGTTTGAGACGGACAGACTCCCACGCCCCACCCTCCCCTCCCCGGGGACATTGCTTCAGACATTGACCCCCAACACACCTTCCACCTCTCCCCCCTTCACCCTGCCCCTCCCCAATCAAGACTCAACGACCACCCCCACCCTCTCCAACCCAGACTCAACGACCTCCACCACACCTCTCACCCCCCTTTCCTCCTCCCTGAAACTAAGAATACACACTCAGGATGTGAGCCGACTATTCCAGAAACAGAAGCCCAGGAAAGCCCCCGGACCAGATGGCGTCTCACCCTCCTGCCTCAAAACCTGTGCTGAACAGCTGACTCCCATCTTTACTCGCATCTTCAACAGATCCCTGGAGCTGTGTGAAGTTCCCTCCTGCTTCAAACGCTCCACCATCATCCCTGTTCCCAAGAAACCCACCATCACAGGACTGGATGACTACAGACCTGTCGCCTTGACGTCTGTGGTCATGAAATCCTTCGAACGACTGGTGTTAGCCCATCTGAAAGACATTACAGGCCACCAGCTGGACCCTCTGCAGTTTGCCTACTGGGCAAACAGGTCAGTGGATGATGCAGTGAACACGGGGCTGCATTACATCCTGCAACACCTTGACTGCCCGGGAACTTATGCCAGGGTCCTGTTTGTGGACTTTAGTTCGGCTTTTAACACCATTGTGCCTGAACTTCTTTCCTCCAAACTCTCCCAGCTCAGCGTGTCACCAGCTACCTGTCAGTGGATCACCAGCTTCCTGACAGACAGAAAGCAACAAGTGAGGCTGGGGGAGATCACCTCTGAAACCCGGTCCCTCAGTATTGGTGCCCTCAAGGATGTGTCCTCTCACCACTACTGTTCTCCCTCTACACTAACGATTGCACCTCCAATAACTCTGCTGTCAAACTCCTAAAGTTTGCAGATGACACCACTGTCATTGGCCTCATTCAAGATGGTGATGAGTCTGCATACCGGCAGGAAGTTGAGCGGCTGGTACTCTGGTGCAGTCAGCACAATCTGGAGCTGAACACTCTTAAGACTGTAGAGATGACAGTGGACTTCAGGAGACATCCCTCAACTCTGCTCCCCCTCACCATATCAGACAGCCCTGTGTCGACTGTGAAGATCTTCAAGTTCCTGGGTACAACCATCTCCCAGGACCTGAAGTGGGAGACCAACATCAACTCCATCCTCAAAAAGACCCAGCAGAGGATGTACTTCCTGAGACAACTGGGGAAGTACAGTCTTCCACAGGAGCTGCTGATCCAGTTCTACACTGCGGTCATTGAGTCTGTCCTGTGCTCCTCCATCACAGTCTGGTATGGAGCAGCCACTAAACAGGACAGGAGCAGACTGCAGCGGACTGTACGGGCAGCAGAAAGGATCATCAGCGCCCCCCCTGCCCTCCATCCAGGATCTGTACCTCTCAAGAACCAGGAAACGGGCAGGGAAAATCATCGCAGACCCCTCACACCCTGCACACAGACTTTTTGATCTGCTGACCTCTGGCAGACGGTACAGAAGCCTGCAGACCAGGACCACCCGACACAGGAATAGTTTCTTTCCCCTCGCCATCTCCCGTCTTAACAGTTGACCTGTCACACTGCTCCCACTGCCAGACTGCAACTGCACCTTATGTACATTTTGTAGTATTCATTCTGCCTCATTCATTTCTGTATTTTATGTATATAAGGTTAGATTCGTTATTTATAGTTGGTTTACATAGCTTTGTGTATGTATGTGTAATGTGTATATATAGACACTTGTGTGTGTGTGTGTGTGTGTGTGTGTGTGTGTGTGTGTGTGTGTGTGTGTGTGTGTGTGTGTGTGAGATTTACATTGCTGTGCTTGAGAGCCACCATCTACCGGAACCAAATTCCCTGTATGTGTCTGCACATATACGTACTTGGCCAATAAACACGATTCTGATTCTGATTCTGATTCTGAGATGTATATTTGTGAATGTGGAGATGTTATATTGGTTTCACTGGTAAAAATAAATAATTGAAATGGGTATATATTTGTTTTTTGTGAAGTTGCCTAATAATTATGCACAGTAATAGTCACCTGCACACACAGATATCCCCCTAAAATAACTAAAAAAAAAAAAAAAAAAAAAAACTACTTCCAAAAACATTCAGCTTTGATATTAATGAGTCTTTTGGGTTCATTGAGAACATGGTTGTTGTTCAATAATAAAATTATTCCTCAAAAATACAACTTGCCTAATAATTCTGCACTCCCTGTAGGTCTGTTGACAGAGCTCTGTACAGGTCTGCTCGAGCTGACCTGAAAAGTGGTCCCACCTGTCCAGCAACAACACATGGCATGGAATAATAGACATCATAAACCACAGAGGCAGAACTGTGAAAACAGAAAACCTGAGTGTTCAGCTAGCAGAGGACATAAACAGCTTCTTTGCCCGCTTTGAAACACCACAACAGCAGCATTCATCTGCCTCAGCCCTGCTCCCATCCTCATCCTCACCTGGTTCCTGCACCGCTCCATTCACTGTAACGGAGCACGATGTCAGATGAGTGTTCCTAGCAGTGAACCCCAGGAAGGCGTCCAGACGGAATACGTGGTAAAGTGCTAAGACCATGTGCCCACCAGCTCACCCTCATCTCCACCAGAATCTTCAACCTCTCACTGGATGAAGCAGCCATCCCATCCTGTCTAAAATCAGCCACAATCATCCCAGTACCAAAGAAGTCTCCCATCACCAGCCTGAACTATTATTGCCCTGTGGCCCTCACACCGGTAATCATGAAACTAGTCCTTCAGCACACCAAGGATTACCTCCCCCCAGAATTCGACACCCACCAGTTTGCATACCGTGCAAACAGATTCACAGAAGATGCCATCACCCTCCACTCGGTGCTGAGTCACCTAGAACAGCGGCAGAGCTACGCCAGAATGCTCTTTGTGGACTACAGCTCACCCTTCCACCACTTGCCCATTGAGAGCCTACTAACTTACTGCATCACAGTATGGTACAGCAGCTGCACTAAGGTGGATAGAGCCACCCTCCCAGCATGTTTGCAATGAGTAGGAGATGCTCTGTATCTCACTGTACAACTGTATAGTGACAAAGGTATTGGGTTCTTTTCTAAAAATTGCTATAAACAGAGGAACCCAAACTGATGAAAAGTGGCGAATAATTTTTTTTCAAATGACTATTTTTAGTGGTTTTTTGATATAGAAGCAGAATGACAGAATGTTAAAAGAAGTTACTTTTAGTCATTCTAAGCTGGGCATTGCGTTCTCTGGCTGTTCAAAGCCATGGAACTTTAGACTTTCCAAGCAAATAATGATGGCCATACTGATGTTCTTTTCAGTACATTTTACTTTATGTTCATTTTCATTTTTATGATGTTTCTATTTTTACATAATTCCTCCCACATAGCAAAATTGGTATGGCCTGGATCTGTCCCACACAATGTGCTTACACATGGCCTGCGTACCGCAAAGAATGACGGCCCTATGGTGGCCCAGATCTGGTTTACCAGAGGTGGCCCACACATGAGCCAGCACAAGGCCAGTTGCAGACACACTGCTGGCCCTGTGCTGGCCCAGAACAGTTTCAGCTCTGGCCCCAGATGTCAGCCTAATGTGTACCTTAGCCATGTAAGCCATGTAATAACAACATGTGCTGGAACATAATAGTGCAAAAGTAACATGACGAAACTCTGTTCAGACAGTGAATGGACTGATTCTTATACAGCACTTTTTTACTCACCCATATTACTCAAAGTGCTCTATACAACATGTCACATTCACCCAATCAGGCCAAATGTGGCATGCCATCACATAAACAGTGCCATCTTACCATGCCAGAAGTCAGCCAGCAGTGCCGGCTTGACACCAGATCCAGGCAAGACCCGTCTGCTATGTGGGATGACTTGTTCTTTTGGCATTTTAGTTGTGGATTGTGTTTGGACTGTGTCTCTTGCCCTTTCAGTATTGTTTCCTTGTGTCCCAAAGTGTCCCTTTGTTTCTTTTTAGGTTATGTAGTATGGGTTAGAGATATTTTGTATGTTGTTTTTGTTTAATAAATCCGCCTTTTGGATTATTCCCTGATGTGCCTGAGTTCTGTTATTTAGTGTCACTTTGAAAGGACACACATCCAGCATTGACATATAATTGTTCTTTCAATTTTTGATAAAGATTACAGTGAATTGAGATGTAACTTGGCCCAGAGGTACGGTAGGACGCCCAGAGTAAGAAAGTGTTGAAAGTTGGACCTCAACTATTATGGGTGATTTTTAATGAATTTTTGAAATTTCCATAATTGTAGTGTATTGACTGTATTGAATTGAATAAATGTTTCCATTAATTTCTGAGGAGTTCTACAGTAAATCTGGATGAAACTTGGCACACAGGTACAGTAGGTGTCCCAGAGGAGGGATGTGTTGAAAGTTGGACATCAACTACTCAGGATGATTTTTAATGAATTTTTGAAAATTGACATAATTCTATTGTATTGACTGTATTGAATTGAATATAAGTTTCCTTTAATTTCTGAGGAATTCTACAGTAAATTTGGATGAAACTTGGCACACAGGTACAGTAGGTGTCCCAGAGGGGAGATGTGTTGAAAGTTGGACATCAACTACCCAGGATGATTTTTAATGAATTTTTGAAAATTGACATAATTCTACTGTATTGGCCGACTGCATTGGATACAAGTACCCTTTAATTTCTGAGGAATTCTACAGTAAATCTGGATGAAAATTGGCACACAGGTGCACGTGTGCGCGGGTATAGGCTTTCAATCGGCACATAAAGCGAAAAGGCGCTACCGTAAAGACTGGTGTAAAAGCGCAAGGAAATTTATGCGGCGGATAGGAGGCGGCTGGCTTGACCGCGGCTCACAAATGACGGCTCACTTTACCGCGGTCAAAAAATGCGTACCAGGAGCTTCATGGCTTTCATACTTCCTGTAATCTGTAATGTTTAAAAGCAATGACTCCACTCGAAAATTGCCAAACAAAAGGAAATGTGTTTGTGAAGAGTTTTTCGATCACCCTTTGCACCTAATGTCTCTCCTGTTTCTTTGCAATTAGACGGACATGTTTGCACTTCTATAACTGGGTGCTTTTTCTGTGAGCTTATTTATCATTGACTTTGTTGTGTGACCTGTTCATATTCATATTAAGCATTGTGCTAAAGTTTAAGCACTTTAAGTTTAAGTATTGGCAGCTGAAGAATTTAAGAATTAAGAATTTTATGTTAAAAATGCCAAAAAATAAGCAAATATAACAAATCTCTGCACAGACTGTATCAAAGGGAAAAGGGGAGTTTTGATCTTAGACTTATTTTCTGTATGTCAGCCACTCACTGATTACATGCTATTGTGTGACATCACATTAAAGTGCAGAGCTGGTATTATTCAGCACACTGACACTGCATCTACATACCACTGATACTGCCATTATTTTCTTTGTACCTTGTTCTGCTCGCCTGGTGTGTTTTGGATGTTTTCTTGTCTCTCACAGGTGTGAATGTATTAGCAGCTGTGCTTTTATAACGCCTTCATCTGGTCTTGTGTCCTTTCAGAGACCAGCTCTGGTTTGCAGTGAGGCTTTCAGTGCATTCCTCTTCAAGCACTGTCCTGTGGTAGCTGAGCGCTTCAGTCCCACTCCGTGGTGCTGGGGAGGCCGACTTCAAACGCTGGTCTGTGCTGCCCTCAAATCCAGACCCCCTGTCAGTTATCGCAAGTAGGAAGAAACCCTCTTTTTTCAGTTCACCACTATTTACAAGAGGGTTAAAAATCTTAATCTAAACATTTAATTAAATAATGAATATCTTGTCTCGTCCCTTCATCTCCCAGTGAGCTGATCCGTACAGTGGATGGTGGTCAGATCTCTCTTGACTGGTTGGACAATCAGGCCAGTGTGACCTACCCAGAATCCTCCACGCGTCCCACAGTGCTCATCCTCCCAGGGATTACAGGAAACAGCCAGCAGTCCTATGTGCTTCACGCCGTTAGCCAGGCCACACGCCACGGTTACAGGTCAGCTGCACTCCTCACACAAAATGAAGTGATCTTGAAGCAGCGCTAACAGGAAAGTTTACATTAAGCAGGAAGCTTATTGTAGCTTGTGCCCGGTATTTGCCTGAAGCAGTTTTCATAAATACTTTCCTTCCTAGATGTGTGGTCTTCAACAACAGAGGTCTTGGAGGGGAGGAGCTGCTGGTAAGTACAATGAATACCTAATAATTTATAGTTAAGTAAAATCTAATTCTCAAAACACTGTTTAAGAAAGAAGCTCATGTTCCAGAATGAACACATTCAAGCTTGACTGAAATTTGCCCTCGTGGAGAAGCTAAATGCCTTCTGGAGAAAACTTTATGGTCAGATCAGACAAATATTAGCTTTTTGGCCATAATGACAAGAGGTGTGTTTGGAGGAGTAAAAGTGAGGATTTCAAATATGAAAACACTGTCTGGGGTTGTTTTCCTGCCAGTGGTGCGGGCACATTAAACAATGTGGATGGAATGATTCTAGTGTATCCAGAGAGTACTCAGAGTGCTTCATTTGTTCCACTTTTTTCATGTTACAGCCCTATTCCAAAATTTTTATTTTTCACCACAAAATTCTGCAAAGTAGAACACCCAAGTGCTTGTGAGTTTAATAATAAAAACATAATATGTACATAGGAATTTGCAGCCTTTGCTCAATACTTTGCAGAAGCAGCTTTGGCAGCAATTACAGCTCAGGTCTTTTAGAGTATGATGTTACAAACTTGGCACGCTAACCTTTAGGCAGTTTCTCCCATTCTTCTATCCAGTTGGAGGGGGAAGGTTGGCATACACCGATTTTTCTGATTTTTTTTTTTTTCCAGAGACATTCAATTGGTTCAAGTCTCGGTTCTGGCTGGTCCAGTCAATGACATTTGCAGAGTGGAAACCACTCCTTTGTTTGTTTGGTTGTGTGCTTTGTGTGCCTTGTTGGAAGATGAACCTTTACCCCAGTATGAGTTCCAGAGCACTCTGGGGCAGGATGTTTTGATATATTACTGCGTTTATCTTGCCCTTGACCCTGACTAATCTCACAAAAACATCCGCACAATATGATGCTGCCACCACCGCGCTAAATTTGATGTCATGGTATTGGCTGCCTGGTTTCCTCCAGACATAAAGCTTGACATTGAGGCCAAAAAGTTCAAGCTTTTGACCCAACAAAACAATGCATTTGTGACCAGTTTTCTAAGATTAATTTCTTCAGGCATAGTTAGTTTCAGTGTTTTTCTTAATATAAATATGGAGAACGTCATCCTCAGTGCACCATTTCACAGCAGTAATAGCACTAACAGAAGATCTGAGGCTTAAGCACTGCATGTAACTGCCCTCCTGTATCCCTCTGCTTGCTTCAGACACCAGTCACCTACTGTGCTGCCAATACTTCAGATCTTGAGTGTGTGGTGCAGCATGTCAAAGGGCTCTACCCCAGTGCTCCTGTGCTTGGGGCTGGTGTGTCTTTGGGAGGGTGAGTTGGTGCATAGTGTTTCTGCTGGCCTCCATTTCTGGACCTAGATTTGTCGTCTGTGTCTTTCCTCCATTTCTTTTATTATTTTTTTTCAACAATTTTATGATTCGTTTCTTTTCACCCTGCTGCAGCATGGTGTTGTTAAACTACCTGGCCCGTAAGCACACAGAGTCAGGATTGGTTGCCGGTATCACCATCTCCGTACCCTGGGATGCATTGAAGTTCTCCAGCTCGATGGAGGAACCGCTCAACTGGCTGCTCTTCAACAGGCACATCACGAAATCCTTGCACCAAATTCTCAACAGGTCGGATAAGTTACGGTTGCTAAATCTACATTTGCGTTTGTAAATCCAGTTAAATAAAAAAACAAAAATCTGTTTCTCACAGGCACAGGAAGATTTTAGAGAAAGTGGTGGATGTTGACTATGTCCTGAAGGTATGATACAATATTACTCACAGTTTGTCAGTTTCTTAGATGTATAATTGACTTTCCATTCATCGTCATCTTGTTTTCACACCCCCTTGTAGGCTCGGTCCATCCGGGAGTTTGACGAACGCTTCACGTCTCTGATGTTTGGTTATAGCTCATGTATGGATTATTACCGCGATGCCAGCCCAGGCAAAAAGCTCCCCAATACAGCCGTACCCATCCTGTGTCTCAATGCCGCTGATGACCCTTTCTCTCCACAGACTGGTGAGTACACAACAGGAGAGGTGTGTCAGTATAAGCACTGCAAAGGGGAAATAACAGCTGTAATGGTTTACTCATAAATGCTGATTCAGTAGGCCTTGTCAGATTTGGCGCACAAAAGATAAATCAAGTTTTGTAATTGTTGAGAATTTATATTCTTCTTAACACAATTCCTTTTTTTAAAATGTAATCAAGGATGTTGAAGTCACATGAAAGGTTTCCGATTCATGTGTCTGCTTTGTGTCTACTCTGCTGTCTGTTTATATTCATTTGGACTTTTTCCGTCCTGCTCTCACAGCCTTCCCAGTGTCTATAGTCCAGGATCTTCCTAACGTCGCCCTGGTATTGACGGCACACGGGGGACACATTGCCTTCTTGCAGGGTTTTTTTCCTCGAGGTGAGAACTACATGGAGCGCTTGTTTGGCCAGTTTGTGCACGCAGTCTTTGAACACCAGGAGGAAATGAAGCAAGCCTGTGGTATCAGAGAGGAGCAGATGAAGGACTAACGAGCAATATGAAGGCACTTACACTGAAGTAATACAACATTTGCAGCTGCAACTCTGCTCATCTACCTCATGACCTCAGGTTCATGTTCTGTAGACAGTCAAATTTTCCTATGATTACACTTTTGCATGCCGTAGAGTGTGGATGGGACACCAGTGGTTAATGAGCTGACACGGTGTAAAGACCAGTAACACCCTGTGTGGGGTTTCAGATAATTGTATCTGCTGCCATAAAGTGTAATAATGAATCGTAAGCGTATCATGAGGACCAGATCACTATGTATGTGTGCTGAATGTATTTTTATTAGCAGTAAACTGAACATCAGTTTTTTGTTTGTTTGCAGTGATTTCCATGACAGAACCATACCTGTTTTCAATGCAGTGCTGCGCGATGGCCTGGAGGTCACGGCCATTTAATACTGACTTTTTGCACTTGTTCTCTGTGCACAGAGATTCCTCTAGATTCTCTGAATATTTTGATGATATACTATGATGAGATATTCAGCGATTTTATGTTATTCTGAAATTGTTTCACAATTTTTTGCACATTGGTGAACTTCAGCCCATCTTTACTTCGGAGAAACTCTGCCTCCCTAAGATGCAGAAATATTCCTGACCTGTTGCTAATTAATCTAATAATTTGCTAAATATTTCACTAGTTGAGAACAAGGTAACATAGGGTTTTGAAATTGATATCGTAGATGTCTAATATGAGGCTGAGGATTAGCACTGCCAACCACCAGTATTTTTAGTGAATGTTAATTCACGTAATAGGGCTAGTGGCAATATTTTTATGGGTACTTGTATATTTGGTGTCAAAAGACATGAAGGAGGAGAATGGAGCAAAGGCCACAACAAACGTTTATGGTGATAATAAATCAACCTGAGGGAAAGGTGGGATAAACAAGAGTAAGTTGAAGTGTACAAAAGGAGAAATGAGGTGAGGAGGGAAAAGGAGATACATTTGTACATACTGAACTGATCAGCACAGGATACACTGTTAGAAATATGAGGCAGAAATAAGGCAATTCAATTTCATTCAAGTCCTCAGACGAAAAATAGATCTAATAAATATTTTAAAAATGCCAACTTAGCTGATAAAAATAATTATTTTTGTTTTTAAAGCCGTAAATAAACAAAAGTTTCGATCCAAGCTCCACACCAGCTCGTGGCGGTAATGCAATCATTTATTGATTGTTTTTGATTGAATCTTTATTTTGAACTTGTTGAAACAGTATAACAACATAGAATTAAAACGAGACAAACAAACAAAGAAAAACAAAAGGAAAACGAGCAACCACAACTACAAATAACTTTCATGCTCAAAAAGGAGCAGGAAGAAACATAAGCTTATTTAATCCCACCCCCTTTTCCACTATCTTGGAAATCAACAGACTACAGAAATCCTCCTTACACGTAAAATATAATGTAGTTGTATTTAAAAAAAATGTATATCTATCTTTCTATCTATCCATATATATATATATATACACACGTATATATACTCATTTTCAATAACCCCATAGAAAGTAAAAGAAAAACTATATCTCCATATTTGTAGTTTACATGGATCGTAGCCATGACGTTGAAGTTGGAGCTTTTGTCCAATCAGGAGCTTCGCCTGTGAGAACTAGGAAGCAGCTGCTCCCGGAGAAAACACCAGACTTATTACCTGATGGCTACCGGCGTCTAACGTAATATCGCCAAGGCTGCTGGGAAGAGTCGAAGTACAACATATTGAACGTTAGATGTTTCTGATGAAGGCAGGTTGTCGGGCATTAAATATCATATTCTTTCTGTCCTGTTATTCCGTTGTGTCGGTTAACGACGTCGTCGGCTAGCAGCTCAGCTGTCAACCGCACTTAGACCGTTGTCATGTTTCTGACTCATGCGGAGGTATGGAGAACATACTGGGAGTGTGTTTCCAGGCCATACACGGTGATCATCTGCTCCCTCACAGCCACAATGTACTATCTGTGGGGCCGCGAGTGTCAGGTCAGTCTCTGCGGTCGAAGTTAGCGGCAAAGACTCCGCCATACCCGCTTTGACTTACAGTTTAGTTGGATTTTTAAGCGTTTTATTTCCTTTAAAATGAAGATCACTATATCCTATTAACTCCTATTCGACTTTATCTGTGGTATTTTGTTTTTCTAATTAATTAAAAAACTGTTTTTTCGTTTTATTTATTTACATTTTTAAGCTTATTTAACATTTCTTGGTCCATAATTTTACAGTTTTTAGTGTTTGGGTTCAGAGGTTTGTACTCAAAGCTCTGAACCTTTTTTTAAAAAAATTAACTTTATTTTGTATAAAATTAAATCTGTAGGTTATAATATTGTAATATGTGTATCATCTGTGTATGAGATATGATCTTTTATTCTACAAAATTATTGATTCCATAAATAAAACTGGAAGAAGATCATGGTTATGAGTGATCATTTGGTAATAAGCAGTATATCAGCTTTATTCATAATAAGTGTTTTACTTAAGTTTAAGCAGCTAAAGTGAGGATAATTTCAAAGTATGGTCAATAGTAGAATTTGTTTATGTAGAAAATGCAGAAAAAATAAATATCTAAAATATCTTCACAGACTGTAAACAAGACAATATGAATTTTGAATTGATTATATTTGAATACTATTTTCAAATATCTAAAACGTTGGTAAGAGTTATTTTCTCATTGTTAGCTACTTGCTAATCAAATGCTATTGTGTAACATCACATCAAAGTTTCCAAGTGATGTATTTCTTGCAGAGCTGGTCACATCACATCTACATACCACTGATACTGCCATTATTTTCTTTGTACCTTGTTCTGCTCGCCTGGTGTGTTTTGGATGTTTTCTTGTCTCTCACAGGTGTGAATGTATTAGCAGCTGTGCTTTTATAACGCCTTCATCTGGTCTTGTGTCCTTTCAGAGACCAGCTCTGGTTTGCAGTGAGGCTTTCAGTGCATTCCTCTTCAAGCACTGTCCTGTGGTAGCTGAGCGCTTCAGTCCCACTCCGTGGTGCTGGGGAGGCCGACTTCAAACGCTGGTCTGTGCTGCCCTCAAATCCAGACCCCCTGTCAGTTATCGCAAGTAGGAAGAAACCCTCTTTTTTCAGTTCACCACTATTTACAAGAGGGTTAAAAATCTTAATCTAAACATTTAATTAAATAATGAATATCTTGTCTCGTCCCTTCATCTCCCAGTGAGCTGATCCGTACAGTGGATGGTGGTCAGATCTCTCTTGACTGGTTGGACAATCAGGCCAGTGTGACCTACCCAGAATCCTCCACGCGTCCCACAGTGCTCATCCTCCCAGGGATTACAGGAAACAGCCAGCAGTCCTATGTGCTTCACGCCGTTAGCCAGGCCACACGCCACGGTTACAGGTCAGCTGCACTCCTCACACAAAATGAAGTGATCTTGAAGCAGCGCTAACAGGAAAGTTTACATTAAGCAGGAAGCTTATTGTAGCTTGTGCCCGGTATTTGCCTGAAGCAGTTTTCATAAATACTTTCCTTCCTAGATGTGTGGTCTTCAACAACAGAGGTCTTGGAGGGGAGGAGCTGCTGGTAAGTACAATGAATACCTAATAAATTAGAATAATATCAAATTAGTTTTTAAAAATCTGTAAGTAACATGTCAATACACTCTGAAGGACCCCAGTTGAGTGAGGAAAGTGAGGATTTTAGAGCGGGAGGACAGAAATGAGAAGTAGGAAACTGTGGTGGTCTTGAACTCTGATCCCCCCTGCAAGGATTCTAGCCTTTGGTAGATGGGTTGCCAATGTATTTAATCCCAATTTAAAACAGTTTCAGATTAAAAAAAAAAACCAAACAAACAAAAAAAGTGAATTGAAAGTATTTTCTGTGTGTTTAAGTAGTAATTTAAGTTTTTCCACTGATACACCATTTCAGACCAATAATAACACTAACAGAAGATCTGAGGCTTAAGCACTGCATGTAACTGCCCTCCTGTATCCCTCTGCTTGCTTCAGACACCAGTCACCTACTGTGCTGCCAATACTTCAGATCTTGAGTGTGTGGTGCAGCATGTCAAAGGGCTCTACCCCAGTGCTCCTGTGCTTGGGGCTGGTGTGTCTTTGGGAGGGTGAGTTGGTGCATAGTGTTTCTGCTGGCCTCCATTTCTGGACCTAGATTTGTCGTCTGTGTCTTTCCTCCATTTCTTTTATTTATTGATTTTTAACAATTTTATGATTCGTTTCTTTTCACCCTGCTGCAGCATGGTGTTGTTAAACTACCTGGCCCGTAAGCACACCGAGTCAGGATTGGTTGCCGGTATCACCATCTCCGTACCCTGGGATGCACGTAAGTCCTCTGACTCGATGGAGGAACCGCTCAACTGGCTGCTCTTCAACAGGCACATCACGAGATGCTTGCACCGCGCTGTCACCAGGTTGGATACATTTGGGTTCATAAATTTTGTCTAACAGTTTTGCGTTTGTAAATCCAGTTAAATAAAAAAACAAAAATCTGTTTCTCACAGGCACAGGAAGATTTTAGAGAAAGTGGTGAATGTTGACTATGTCCTGAAGGTATGATACAATATTACTCACAGTTTGTCAGTTTCTTAGATGTATAATTGACTTTCCATTCATCGTCATCTTGTTTTCACACCCTTTTGTAGGCTCGGTCCATCCGTGAGTTTGACGAACGCTATACGTCTCTGATGTTTGGTTATAGCTCATGTATGGATTATTACCGCGATGCCAGCCCAGGCAAAAAGCTCCCCAATACAGCCGTACCCATCCTGTGTCTCAATGCTGCTGATGACCCTTTCTCTCCACAAACTGGTGAGTACACAACAGGAGAGGTGTGTCAGTATAAGCACTGCAAAGGGGAAATAACAGCTGTAATGGTTTACTCATAAATGTGACGTTTTTCAGATTTTATGGTCCTATTCGAAAAAAACAAGTTGGGAACATTGTGTAAAATTGAATGCTTTACTGAAAGTTGTACAAGACATCATATTAAAAGTGTACTGCTAAAGAAAACACCTGGTGGAACATTAGTAACACGGTTGGGTATAAATAGAGCATCCAAGAGTGTCTAGGTTTCTCAGAAGTAAAGGTGGGGCAGCGTTTACTACTCTGTTAAAGACTACACGAAAAAATAGTTGACAGTAAAGTTTCTCAAAATAAAGCTGCAAATGATCTTGGAATTTTAGAGAATCAAGCAAACTCTCTGTATGCAAGTGACAAAGCTAAAAACCAAGGCTGATATCTTAAGGCCCTTAGGTGCCAGTGGGTTCATTGCCACAGACTCAGGAACACTACTGAAAACATATGTAAGCGAATACAGTTCAATACTGCATCCACACATGCAAGATAACACTCTCTCAAACACTTTCATCTTTGTGTGTGAGCTCATTTAAGATGGACTGAAGCGACGTCAAAACAGATGATTGAATTTATCTCTATTATATTAGGAAATGTCTCATTCTTTTTAGCACAATTCCTTTTTTATATGTAATCATGGACGTTGAAGTCTCCGGGTTACAAAAGGTTTCCGATTCACGTGTCTGCTTTGTGTCTACTTTGCTGTCTGTTTATATTCATTTGGGCTTTTTCTTTCCTGCTCTCACAGCCTTCCCGGTGTCCGTAGTTCAGGATCTTCCTAACGTCGCCCTGGTATTGACGGCCCACGGGGGACACATTGCCTTCTTGCAGGGTTTTTTTCCTCTAGGCGAGAGCTATATGGAGCGCTTGTTTGGCCAGTTTGTGCACGCAGTCTTTGAACACCGGGAGGAAATGAAGCAAGCCTGTGGTATCAGAGAGGAGCAAATGAAGGACTAACGAGCAATATGAAGGCACTTACACTGAAGTAATTCAACATTTGCAGCTGCAACTCTGCTCATCTACCTCATGACCTCAGGTTCATGTTCAAGTCATGTAGAAATAAAAAAATGACAGTGAAGTAAAATCAGTAAAGCTATTTTGAAGTATTTAATACATTTTAGTCAATTTGAAAATATTGCTGATCAATTGATTGCTACCTACTTTCAGTCACAAAGGCCGTCTGTGCACCGCACACCTGTAGTATGTAGACTGCACTGTAGAGTTCAAGTGCTCTGCTTGTTGCTATTTAAAAAAAGTGAAGAGTTGGTTATTAAAATTAAAAACAGCATTATTGTTGTTTTCTTCTTGCTAATTATGTTTTTTTCCCTTTTGCATCAAATGCTTATTTAGTTTTGAGCCTTCAAGAAGTGTTTTCCTCGGGGTTTGTGGCATGCCTTAAAGGATGAAACTTTCCTGTGTTTATACGCTGCATGTTGTACAGTAAACGACACCAGTGGTAAATGAGCCGACACTGGGTAAAGACCATTAACGCCCTGTGTGGTGCTTCAGTATCTGCTGCTATAAAGTGTAATTAAGTATCGTAAGCATCACACAAGGACCAGATCAGCATGTACATGTACTGAATGTATTTTTATTATCAGTAGACAGTACATCAGCTTTGTTTTTGTATTACCAACAGTGCACTGATTAATATGTAGCTTTACTGTGCTAGGTGGTATTAGTGTAGGATTCATGCCATTTTTAAATGACGCCACTGCTGGCTATAAAAGGAAGTGTTTTCAATCATCGGCATGAAGAAAATAGGTGATAATGGTGCTAATTGGTGGCTTTTAATTGTCAGCGTGAGGGTGGATGAGAATTTAATTTAGCTTTTTCAGAAGTAAAAGAGGCTTTTCATGAATGTCACGAATCCATCAGCTATTTGCATGTTTACCACATTCACCTGCCTTTTAATATCTTTTTTTTTTAAACTCACGCCTTATTTATAAACTTTATGTATGGGCTGTAAAGACAATCACGGTGTTATTGCAATATCATGTAATGGTGCAATATTTGGGCATTGTATGTTCGATGGTGTATCTTGTAATTACACTACAATTAAAGGGTGATAAAGATCGACTGGTGATTTTTACATCTTGAGTTTGTCTGGAAGCTTCAAGTGGCCGTTCACTGTGATCGATAGCAAGTCGCAGCAGGTTTATTTTGTTATAGCACGTATCACCAGGTTTGACCTGTAGTGGAAAAATGTTATAACCCATATGCTGCCTGTCACTGAGTTACCCTTCACTTGCACCGCTGAAATCCGAGGCCTTTAATCTCTGAGCGCTCGAGTCATTAATGTCGCAGATTAACCAGGAAGATATCAATAATTAACTGTGAACAATAAAGGCCCACGCCCTTTGTCACAATGCTAACCCTCTAACCTCATTTAGAGTCATTTGTGGCCTAGAAAACATTCAGTGGCATTTACTCTGTGGAAAAACAGGAACCTGAAGGAGTAGCCACTTTCCGAATCTGGCAGATAAAATCTACCCTAAAATAGTTCCACACTACCCCAGCTCTTATGTGAATGCAGCCATTTGGAAGAAAGGTGCTTGTTGCGAACACATTTTTTCTTTCTAAAGACAAAAATATGAAGGTAGAAGAGTGAGGACTTGTGCAGCTTTTATGCTTCTACTTCAGCTTTGTGGCAGCTTTTGCAGTGACTTGTTTGCTTGTGCTCCCACTTTAATTTCCTCACTTCTCTGTCATCTGCGTCAGTGAGAAACAATTACTGCTAATAAACGTCACAGTAATCACAAATCAGTTCCTGTTTTTTTTTAAGGTAACAAAATAATGTGAATGAGGTATAAAAGAAGCACCCTGGTACGCTTTTCTTCTACTTGCCCGATGTGTTCTTTCGGGATGAATAACGTGCTGCAACATCGCACTTTAGCTGTGTGTTTTCTCAACTGAGCATAATTTTTACAGCCCAGCTTTCTCTCCAGCTCATCCTCCTCCTCCCTCCTCCTCCTCTTCTTCTCCTTCTCGTACTCCTGCTGCCTGTATTCCTCTACCTGGTGTGATAGGAGGAGCCTCAGGTTATGGTTAATGATTCAACACCAGAGCCGTGGAGATTGATAGATACAGAAAAAGAAGGAAAGATTTAGTGAGAGAGAGAGAGAGAGAGAGAGAGAGAGCTGGAGAGAAGTAAAAATAGTAAAGCTGTAGACGGGGAAATGTAAGCTGAGAAAGTATGCAGTGGCAGGAAAAGTAGAAGAAGGAGTATTGATAGAGAGTTTGCAGGCTGCATGCGGTGTGTCTGCTCAGGTGTGTCCAGTCTGTAGCTCATCTGGGGTTCAAGCAGGTCAGAAAAACTGCACAGAAAGCAAAAAACTTCTCTGCAGTGGAAAAGTGGATATCGTTGAGCAGCTCAAGGTGATTATTTGGCTCCTGTGATCCATGCGGCCTTCATAGGCAGGACATTAGATCACCTTGTCTGCTGATCACACCATGCCTGCAGGTGAGTGTGGCTTCAGTCTATTCGTCCACAGATTACGTGCAAATAGTGTCTCAGAGTTGTAGATTAGGTCAGACAGGCCACCTTCAGGCGTTTATCGGTTCTTTAAATATATTACCGCTGTGTTTAAAGTACAGATCAGCATTGGTTCAGCTTAAGTTTTATTGGTTTTTGATTTACTACAGCGATTAACAAAACGTCATATCTGAGAAAAGGCTGCCTAATAAAGACAAAGCACATGACTTCCTTCCAGGTTTCTATTACAGAGTATCTTATGAGAATTCAGCTGTAGTTACACATGGCCATGAATTAATAATGAAGCAGTATGAAGTGGACTGTATGCTGGCTGTGTCAGTATAATGGTAGCTGGCATCATGTTCCTGGCGTGCAGCTGAAAAGCAGACACAAATATCTGTTTTTCTTTCTTTTTCTCTCTCCTTTTTTTGGCATTGTCTGCTTTAATATCATGTTTCCTGGGATCCTCCAGGATCATTTACAGAATATATGAATATACGCATGTTAAATGAATGTTGCTCACTTTTAAAGTTCATTCAGTATTTAAATAATAACCTGTTTTGTTTTTGATTTTTTTTTTTTTTACCATTGTAACAAAAATAACAAACATGGACCAATGAAACAGCAAATATTCAAACAGAAATACAGCCACCTACCTATCAGTTGCCCCAGGGCTGAAGAATAACTGAGCAATTTCCCCCATTGAGTGTCAGCCTGCAGGCACTAAAGGTTATCATCTCAATCAGCTCAGATTGTCTTTCTCAACAGCTACAAGTTCCTAGAAAGTTTACAAATTGTGTTTGTGCACGGCTCTGTCTTAGTGTGTGCTTTGGTGACAATTTAACGAACCATCCTGAGGCAAATCTGATATTCAAGTAAGCATGTAGGGACATATTTTTATGATCTGTGTAAACTGACCATTAAGGTCTTTTTCTTTTCTGTAACACATTTATGAGCTATGTGCACTGCAGTCACGTCGCTTTCTGTACTGAAATCCCTGGAAAAATATCTAGTTTAGGCCGCTGTACATGTCTTTTTTAAGTGCCCATGCTCCCTCGCAGAACAGGAGCTGTTTATATTTCCCTGTCACATTCTGCTGGTGTTTTACTAAATGACTTTATGAGTTTAGTTTAATCTTAGGCCTGTCCAATGTTCAGGGTGAGGCAGCAGTAACCTGGGGTCATACGATGTGTGCCGTGAACACAGGCAAACAGCCTCTCCAGGGTTTTTACTGTGTGTTTAGTAAAATGGGCACATATCCAAGTGTGTTTGTATTGATTGGAGTGTTTAAAAAAAGAAAACAGAAAAGGAATCTTGTTTGCAGAGGTTCTTTAAACAGGTCACCTTGATTAAGAGAGGTATTGGATCTGGCTTGTGGTTAACTTCATTGTTAATCTCATGCAGCAGTGCTAATGAATCTGTCAGTTAATATGACCTGCTTATGCATAGTCACAGGGTTTTTTATGTCTCACATTAGTGTAACAACCCACAACCAGCAAATATAAATAATCTGCATATAAACGCAAAGCCTGGAAAAAGCGATCCATCATTTAAAGGGGTTTTTATACAGCTTTGACAGGTTTTGTGTCATTATCAGTCACAGAAACTGTAACAGATCTTCAGCAAATGCTGGCAGGGTGTGACAGCACTCAGAAAGCACCCCGTTGACTGTCCATCATTAGTCTGCATTATTCAGCAGGGCTCTTGCTGTGTGCTGCCAGTGAAGTAGGGTTCAGTGCTTTGAGAAAAAGGTATCAACACAGTTACAGTTTAAATATCACCCTTTATGGCTTTGTGTGTAGGAGTTTCCACAAATATCACAACAACTGGGGCTACATTTTATGTCTGTGTTCAGGTGCATAATTTATACAACTTCTCGTTTTCCTGTTATATGAAATTCTCCCATAAATCTTCCTTTTAAAAAAAATCTTATTCCCGCTGTAGCTATGGAGAAGCAAATAGAGGAGCTGAAGCAGCAGCTAGAAAAGCAATGTCTGATCAACAAGGAGCTGCAGAGGCAAAATAAGGACCTAGGTGAGTACAACAATAACTATATAAGCTTTAAATATTGTAGAGACTTCATTGTGCAATAGCAGGTTCATTGAGGTGAATATTGGGATATATACGAACACATGAATTAAAGGTGGAGCTCTTAAAGTTCTGAAGGTTGAGTTCAAATTTAGAGAACCAGAATGAGGCCTTCACAGGACTTTTACTTAAGATGTGGAATCAGTGGAACTTAGACAGGTAGACATGGTCAAGACAAACGGCTGAAGCAGTTTGAACAGGAAGCTTCATGTGCTCACAGAAACTGGATTAGAGAAGATTCCCTGGTCTGATAAGTCTCCACTTGTGCTGCTTGTTTTGGATGGTAGATGGTCAACATTTCACATCAACATCAAACCATGGATCCATGATCTCGTGATGATGGTGTAATGGCATGGGAGATATTTTCTTGGCACACTTTGGGTGCCTTAGTATTAGATCTTATCATCCTATTATGACCACATGTCCATCCTCTGGTGGCTAATGTGGCATGTCATAAAGCTCATGTCATCTCAAACTGGTTACTTGAACATGAGAGTTTCACTGTACTGAAATGTCTCGCATGGTCACCTTTGGGGTGTGATGGAATGGGAAAATCATGCCATGGATGACATGTGACAAAATCATGTGATGCTGTCAGGTCAATATGGAATAAAGTCTCTGAGGATTGTTTCCAGCACCATGATGAATCTATGTAATGAAGAATTAAGACAGCTCTGATCCAACCCAGTACTAGCAACATGTACCTAATTATGTGACTGATGAGTGTAAAATGTTGGAGGGATGCAACTAAAATTTTAGACTTTTTTTTTCTGATCATGGCCAGAGATCAGTTAATAGCATGGATCAGTTATTAGCATGGCCCCACTGTACATAAAACACGGAGTACACATGTAGAAAACCATGCAGTTACTCATTGGTTTATGGGCTTAAACCACAATGAGAGATGGATCAGGCTGATAAGTGGATGACATTATATACTCATGAATGGATGACATTACATACATTTATGACTTGTCAGTCATAAATGTATCCATGCCCAATGTATGCTTTATGTTATTTGTCTTTGATTGTGATCTTAATTGACAAAAGTGACATCAGTATGTGACTCAAAGACTCGAAACGGGTGATTCATAAAATAAACTCACTATTAAGGTATTTAGTGAAGTCATAAATCAAGAGACAACTAGGGTCATTCTAGGGTGATTCATTACGTTTGCATTCAGAGGAGTGGATCCCTGCAGGCCATTAGAGAGAATTTACTTTGGCTTATGTTTCAGACCCATATCCATCTTTTATATACAAAGCACAGAAATCGTCACTTTTAATGTGTTTTGCACATTTAATATGTGTTTTTTTTCTTCACATTCACAGAAAAACGACTCACCGAGAAAGAGAAACTCCTGCAACAACTGCAGACTCAGTATCATGATCTCGGTAAGCAGCTCTTCACGGGAACACAGAACAGGGACACATCTACTTATCTACTTACACACATGATTGATGCGATTTCTAATGGCGATCTGTAACCATCCATTTGTTTCTGTTACAGACTTTCCCTCTCAGACCGGTAATGAGATTGAACCTGAGGTCAGGAAGAGCCGTGCAGCTGTCATAGCTTCAGAACCAATCCCGGAGAACCTGGAGATTAAACGGGCGAGGGTGAAGAAAAATGTCAGGTCAGCATCAGCACCTTTCCAACAACTTATATAATACCCAGTTTGTATGTTGTAGATGACTTCTTTGAACTTTCTATCGGCAGTGAGACGAGCCTAATTGTCAAAGCTATCCAGAAGAATGACTTCCTGAGCCGGTTAGATGATGAGCAAATAGCCATGATGGTGGACCTGTTAAAGGTATCTCACTTCAATCCTGGAGATGAAGTCATTCAGGAAGGCTCTGAAGGAGACAGCATGTACATTGTGGCAGGTAGGCACACACCTTAGTATGAATGTCTGTCTTTTTATCTGCGATTGCTCCATGTATATACGGAAGATTTTTAAAACTGGGTTATTAACTTCATACAGCATCATTTCACAAATAAGCAAATTTTAATATCTATTTTTTTTTGCCCTTTCTTTATAGCTGGTGAGCTTTCTGTGAGCCAGTCTGGCCGTGACCTCCGAACTCTTACTAGTGGTGATGTTTTTGGAGAGCTGGCGATTCTGTACAACTGCAAAAGGACAGCAACAGTCAAAGGTCAGCCTGTATAATGATGCCTCCTGGAGGGTTTTGCAGAGGGTTGTAGTGATTGTATTATATAGTATAATGTAATTTATGTGGAGACATGTATGTATGTATAATATATGACCACAAATGTTCTACATATGAGATAATGGATGAACTTTTTGACAGAAATACATAGCAGTGCATTGGAGGAAAACTGCCCAGCATGTTAACAACAAAACATCAACCTAACTCTAGAGCATGGTGGGGAGAATATCATAGTTTGCTTTGGTATTTGGACACATTATAGTCACTGAGGGGAGAACAAACTGACTAACAATAACACTTCTGAAAAAGAAGAAACTCTTATTTTGAAAGGACCCAAACAGTATCCTGATTGAAACTGGTTTAGTGTGGTTTTGGGACTGGTTGTCCAAAATCCCCAAAATGGATGCAGAAAACATGTGAAGGAGGATGTTGCTGCTTATCACAAACGCTTGGAGTCGCATTTTGATATAATGAACATGCCTTGTGCTATGAAAGGTAGCAGCTTTTTCGGACAATGAAATGTAAAATGTGACAAAACCAAAACAATAACATAACTTAACTAACATAACAGTGACAGAAAAAAATAATAGCTTTTTAGTCACAGTAGTTTTGTAACAAAGGTGCCTGATTCAATGTAGAAAAAACAGTGTGTTCAAGTACATCCCTTTACAATGCAATCCACCCGTGGGAAGGCAGTTTTCTCCCATCTGCAGCAAGCTTGTCTCTCATTTATCTCACTTTGTCATATGAGTTCTGCGATGGTAATAGAGTGCATCTGGCTATGGTTTTATGTCATTTATTTCAGATTTCATCTATTACATCTGAACAGTATTTGTGAATTTTCAATCAAACCAAATCCCAATAATTTTAAAGGTTCAATCAGTTTTTGTTACAGTTGTAGTTAAATTAATTCAAGAGTTCAAATGTCTTAATCGTAAAATATGCTTCAAAGTTAACTGAGTCCACTACTCTTTTTATTTTTGTTTATTTTTATCTCTATTATTGTGTGCTCATATTGCAGCAAAGACACCTGTGCATCTGTGGTGCATGGAGCGACAGACCTACAGAAGCATTATGACCAACAAGTCCAAGAAGAAACGAGAACAGCTCATGGGCTTCCTGAAGACGTGAGTTTCTAGACTCAGCAGCCATGATAAAACTTTCATCCCGACTCCTCGGATTCTCTTTGTAACTCTATCATAACAGTTTTGGTATTTTTCGCTGCACTAATGCAGCAAATGCTTCCCCTATTTCTAATTTTCTCTTAAATTCCCACTTGCCATTTCAGGGCCCACACTCTGAAGGACCTGAATGATGTCCAGTTGTCCAAAATCATTGACTCCATGGAGGAGGTGTGCACCTCGATGTCTTTTTTTGCTACGACACAACAGAATCAAATACACTGAACACAAGGATGTTTTCTTTCAGCTCTTGGAGTGAATCTGAAAGTACACATTTTTCTTAATATTATTTTTAATTCTGTCTCTTCTAGGTGAAGTACCAGGACAAAGATGTTATAGTTCGAGAGGGAACAGAAGGAAACGCATTCTACATCATCCTCAAAGGAGAGGTAACGATATCTTAACGTGCGTCTTTGGCCAGTCACACCCAGAGTTTTTATCCAGCCTATTTCACAAACCCATATTTCTCTTGTGTGCATAACATTTATTCTTTCCGTTTGTTTGCCTGTGTGCGTGTTTCCCCTTCAGGTGTTGGTGACTAAGAACGTGAACGGTCATCAGAAGCAGATTCGCAGGATGGGAAAAGGGGAGCATTTCGGGGAACAGGCCCTCATACGGTAACCATGGAGACACAACACATGCCTGAGGACATTTGCGAGAGCCTCGTGCAGCACGATGTGCTCCTCGCGGCTTCCTCAGCTGCTGTCAGCTGTGACATTTTTATTTTGCAGATTCTTCAGATTATCCTCCGAATGCTCTCTGGTGACGGAAACATCACGTTTTTCCCTAAATTGCGCAGTTCTGCTAAGATGCAAATGAGCCATTGAAGCAAATTTATTGCTGTGGCTGTCAGTAGAGGTGCATGCATACAGAAACACTGTGTGTGTGTGTGGGTGTGTGTGTGTGTGTGTGATCCTCTGGTGGAATAACAGAGGTTGTTTTGATTATACAAGGAGGATATTGGATTTTTAATAAATATCAAATATCATCTAGCTTGGGTTGTCTGCCTCTAATTTGCAGGACATGCAGCACCATTGCAATTTCACTGGGAATTATTTTTCTCAAAATAATGCAGTACTTTTTCACATTGCATATTTTTTAATCTACATATTAGTATTTGCTAATATATGTTATTCAATTAAAATATCTCTATGAGGTTCTCTTTCTGCAGCTGTATTCATTGCATTTCCACAGACTTGAATTTTGGCAATGCTTTTTGTCTTGCAGCGAGGTCTTGAGGACAGCAACCTGCACTGCCGACGGCCCTGTTACCTGCTTCTCCATTGACAAGGAGTGAGTCTGACCCAGCACTCAATTCCGACAGTAACCGAATGTGATAGTGTGTTCGCTCAGGCTCTGCAGTGACAGCTGTTGCTCCTGGAGAGGACAATTCTTCGGTTGCTTTACAGTCTGTTTGCTGTCTGTTGTGTTTTCCCACTTGCTTACAGATGCACAGCTTGACTAATGATGCCTTTTGTTTAGGGTATTTGAAGAAACAATTCCCGTAGAGCACCTGGAACTCTTTGATGAGTATGTATTGAAAAAAAAGCACTGTTGATTGCATAACCACAATTTGTTTTTTCCTCCACCTTACCGAGAGTGTGACGTGGAGGTGAAATAGACTGCCCCAGTTAGTTTCCTGCTCATATCCTGTCAAATTTATTTTCACTTCCAGCTCCAAAGTGATGCAGGAGGCGCAACCTCCAGAAAAGTTGAGGTGAGGGGCTGTTGAAGGTGAAGGTTAAAATATGTTACAAAACCAACAATCAGTCACCAGAATAAGCTCAATAAGCAGTTATTAGTGAAAACAAATCTAAAAAATTTAAATAAAATCACCACTCTTTCTCAGCCCCAGCTCCACTCTGAGATTGAAGGATCTGGTTCCAGTCTTCTATCAGGAGGGTCGCTATCAAGGAGATCCTGTCACACTTGGAGTTGGAGGATTTGGCCGTGTGGCGCTGGTCAGTTGTGCATCTTGTCTGGGTTTAAAAACACACACACTATATATATATATATATATATATATATGTATATATATATATATATTTTAAACATTTATTAGAAAGGTAGAAACTACAGAGGTAGTTTTCACCACCACACCAGAACAGGGTTAACACAGTCATAATGGATGATGTATTATGGTCCCATGTGTCACAACCGTTTGAGCTATCGAAATGGAAAAAGGACAATAATTATAGCTATGTTTACCCTGCACTGGCATGTGGAAGTTGCTGTTGTAAAGAGAGGCTCTGTCAGCCTACTGTAAACACTGATGTGATGTATAAGGTAGTCTGTGAACTGCTAAAGGTAATTACTCCCACAGTCAGAAAAAATTTATAATTTGTTGTTCAGCTAACTTGTGCTCAGCTCTAACCCCTCATTTTAGTTACGGTCGCATTAGCCACTAAACGTTTATGTACTTTAACATATATGGATATTTCTCTCATTTGCAGTAAATCCAAACCCCCCAGTTCCAAAAATGTGGGGACACTGTGTGAAATGCAGTGCAGAATGCAATAATTTGAAAATCTCACAACCTGTATTTTAATCACGATATAAAAGAAGCAAAACATATCAAAAGTTAAAAATAGGGAAATGTACGACTTTCAGAAAAAAATATTAGCTTGTTTTGAATTTCATGGCTGCAATGTGTCTTGAAAAAGTTGGGATAATTTGCTTCCTTTTTAGTCCAGAGTACAGGATGTTTTCCAAAAAAGAAGTTTAAATTTTGATTCGTCTGACCACAGAACAGTTTTTCACTTTTCCTTTATCCATTTTAAATGAGCTCTGTCCTGCAGAAGACTGGTGTTTTTGGATGTTGTTCATGTATGGCTTACTCTTTCCATGATAGCGCTTGAACCCCATCCTCCTTGTGAACTGCCCCTCTGCCCCTCTACCCTGCTGAGAATCTCTCCCTGTCGAAGATGCTCGATTTATACCCAACCATATTACTTTGTTACATTGTTACCTGACATGAGAACTTAAACATTTCACACATTGTCCTGACTCTTTTTGGAACTGGGGTTGTAAAATATTTAGCACTGATGACTGTTTTTGCTCTTCTAAGATGACCACCCTGCCCCATGGAAAATATTACGCCGTGAAGCGAGTCAGCAAGAAGCACATTGTTGCCAAGAGACAGGAAGAGCACATGCTGTTTGAGAAGAAGATCCTTAAAGCTGTGCAGTGTGAATTCATTGTCAGGTATCAAAGATATGTGGACTGCAGTGTTTTAAATCCATCGGTTGAGCGCAGAGCACCTGAAAATGTTTTCTGCTCTCGCTGTTTCTAGACTTCATGGAGCTTTCAAAGACACACGATACATCTACATGGTGATGGAGTTCTGTAGTGGTGGGGAAATCTGGACCAAACTCAAAGAAGTGTAAGACGAAAAGTGAAATCATGCTCTATATTTGGAGTTCCCAAGTTAAAATACATACTTTTTTGTAGAAGCTGTAGCAGATGGAAGTTTACAGAAATTTTTAAGAAAACTGTTGTCCAACTTATTGCATCTTTGTGAATGTTAGAGGTCGTTTTGACGAGCCTGTCGCTGTGTTCTGCACTGCCTGCGTGGTGGAGGCCTATGCTTACCTCCACAAGAAGAACATCATGTATAGAGACCTAAAGCCTGAGAACCTGATGCTGGATGCGAAGGGCTACGTCAAACTGGTGCGTCTTTAGCTGTAAACAAGTTTCTAAAGCAAACAAACTTTTTTTTAATGTGAATTTCAGTTAATGAAGACTTTATCATCACATTTGATTCTTGTGTGGGTGCTTGTCATCATCCAGGTTGACTTTGGTTTTGCAAAGGAGCTGGTTCGGGGCGAGAAAACCTACTCATTTGTTGGTACTCCTGAGTACATGGCTCCAGAGATCATCAAGAACCAGGGACATGACTTTGCAGTTGACTTTTGGTCTCTTGGCATCCTGATTTTTGAACTATTGGCGGGAAGGTAATAACAATGATAATAATAATACTTTTTTTTTTTAACCAACAGAGACATAAAATAACCTTAATGTTTACCAGCAGATGGCAGCAGCACTGTATGGCTTTTTCAGAGCTCAGTGTCTCACAATTTCAGGTTTCAGTCTTTTTAATACCATTCAATAAAAATTAAACATTTATTAACAACACGTTTTTTTTCTGTTTTCAAATGGTCAGCCCTCCCTTTTCAAGCTCAGAGCCCCAGAAGATTTATGCCAAAATTTTGGATGGGGAGCTCCATTATGCACCTTATATGAGCGAAGCAGCCAAGTCCATTATCAGTAAACTGTGCAGGTAAGAACAGCTGAGTTTATTGAGAGCACATAGATTACATTTTCATATAGGTCACTGATAATTGTACAAAAAAGAAAAATGGAATTAGACCTTATGAAAATTTCACTCAGTGGCAACTTCATTATCTACACCATCCTAATACTAGATTAGACCCCTTTTTGTCTTATTTGTGGCATAGGTGCTTAAAACATCCTCAGAGATTTTGGTCCATATTGGCATGACAGCATCACACAGTTACTGCAGATTTGTCAGCTGCACATCCATGATGTGAATCTGCTGTTCCACCACATCCCAGAAGAGCTTTTTACACTAAGATCTGGTACCTGTGGAGGCCGTTTGAGCACAGTGAACTCACTGTAATCAGTTTGAGATGATTTGAGGTTTGTGACATTATTGCATATTAGCTTGCAAGAAGCAGCCATGAGAAAATTGGTACACTGAGGTGTTAAAGGGATGGACATGGGTAGTATTAATAGTCAGGTAGGCTTTAGCATTTAAAACAGAGATTTCAAAGTAGTTTCCACATCGTGGGCCACAGTTTGATCTTAAGTGGGCTGGACCAATGAAATGTGTAAAATTACAGAAAACTATATCTAGTAGTTCACTGCACACACTGTCCCGTAAGTATACAATATAGTTTGTCAATGTGTGTTTTTGTCTGTTTTTGCTGACTGTGAATTCAATGTAAAAACTGATATTTCTATAGAAGAGTGGATTTAATTACTTAAGTATAGTATGGATGGCTGTAGGGAAGGTCTTTATCATAAGCTGTAAAACTGATGAGATTAAAAGTTTAAAAGTCTCTAAATTTATGCCTTTTAGTGGACTGGATTGGAGTCTGCCGATTCTGGTCCCCGGGCCTTATGTTTGACAACCTGGTTTAAACACAAAATTATTACAAAACTATCGTTCGCTGGATATTTTCTCTTTTTTGGACCATTCTCTGTAAACTCTAAAGATGGATGTGTAAGAAAAAATCCCAGTAGATTGTCAGTTACTGAAATACTTAGACCAGCCCGTCTGGCACCGACAACCACGTTCAAAGTCACTTAAATTACTTTTCTTCCTCATTCTGATGCTCAGCTTGAACTGCACGTCTAAATGCATTGGTTTGCTTCCATATCGTTGGCTGATTTGAAATAGAATTCACAAGCACTTAAGCAGGTGTACCAAAAAAAACTAAAAATCCCCCAAAATCTGGTCGGTGAGTTTTCTTGTTTGGAAATGCCACAGTGCCTCAAAGTACAGTGTGAATAATGAAAAATGACAAAAATGTCTGAAAAAGAAAGCATTCCATCATTAGATGCATTTGTATTTACATAGAAATATATTTGTAATAAAACACACCTCTTGAAAAATGAAAGCTCATGAAACCAAAAGCAGTTTCTGAACTGCCTTCTCTCTGAATGATGCATTTTTTCAGACCTCGGCCTGGTCAGAGATTAGGAAACACCAAAAATGGGATCAAAGATATCCGGCATCACAGGTAACCATGGCAAAACTCTCTTCTTTGGTCACCTACTGCTGCCTGTACTGTAGTACATTACACTACACCACCAGTCTGAACCACTGGTACAACCAAGATGTATCCATGCTTTCACGTTGTTTATGCCAGATTCTGAATCTACTATACAAATGTTGCATCTGAAATTGAGAACAGAAAGCTTTTTTCCAAACTTCCATCATCCAATTTTGGTGTGAATTGTAATGTCAGTTTCCTGAGCTCTTCTGCTTACCTCGGTTGTAACCAGTTGTTATCTGATTTACTGTAGAGTTCCTATCTAACTTGAAGCAGGTCAGCTATTCTCCTCTGACCTTTGGCATCAACAAGGCATTTTTGCCTATATTGAACAGGCAACAGTAATTTTATACATTTACTAATCTGTAATGATAAACATTATGCACCTTTCCACCTCAAGTGCATAGCACATACGATGTTGCGTAATTATTATAGCGGTATTACTATAGAGTGAGTACATTTACTACAATAAATATATACTATGTGAAAAATAGGGAAGTGATTAGCAGTCTAAAGTTCTTTGTACAGAAAAACAGCATGGTGATTTTGTCTTTATAGATTATGTTTCTACACTGCTGATTGAGCCTTTTTACCTTGTTATTATTTTATGATTATAAAACCATGTTTAATAATAATAATAGTAATAGTAATGACAAAATCTCCCTTTTTACCTTCAGGTGGTTCAGCAGTATGAACTGGCACAAGCTGCGTGTGGGTCAGCTTGAGGCTCCCACAGCACGGCTTATCCGCAAGGCAAGTCAAACCAGTGTTACTCTTACATGGAAAGCAGAACCTTTTTTTATGTTTAGAGAAAGTGAAACAAAAGAAGGACCGCAGGCAGGATTGTGTGGAGCAAATATTACTGGTTTTCGCAGTGGCTAAAGAACGTTTTGATACATGAAACCCACTGTGTATTCAGACTATATTAACAAAACCTGGGTCTGAAAGGTTATTACACACTGCATGAACATGAAAAAATAGAAAGTCCAAATGGAAAACAACCCTAAGTTTTTCACCCTCATATCATTACTGGCCCCAGAAAGGAAATTAGCCTATCGTAGTTGCTCCAGTTTCTTGCTCTTCTTGTCCTCATCCTCTTCCTAGTCATGTGTTAAGATTAAAAAAAACCCCAAAACTGTAGGATTATGCTTTCAAATGAACATTTAAAAATATTTTTACTAAATGCTTCATTCAAAAGTAAATGCTTCTTTAAAATAAATGATCAACTCCCCAAAAATGTTGAATTTGCTTCATTGGGACTATGTGGGTGTTATTTCGTCACTAGCCGAATTTTGTTAAAATGAGGGGATTTAAGAGTGCTTAATATTACTGATTAGAAATAGATTACGGGATAGGCTGTTTGATGAGCTTCATTAACATTTCATCCTCTTTCAGGGTCCCTGCTACATCAACTTTGATCGCTTCCCTCTTGATCAGACGAAGGCAGAAGAGGAGTTCTCTGGCTGGGACCGTGACTTCTGATTCTGCCATGTTAAAGGATCAAGAAGAGATCCCCATATAGGATAATTGTAGGTGGCCTGAGTTGGGGCCAAAACAGGGCTAAAGTCATATGAGGGTGGGAAGAATTTCCTGTTTGGAAAAAACAAAACAAACAACCAAGTTGATTTAAATTTGATTATTGGAGTGAAACTGTATCGAATCATGCACTTTAGACGTGTGCCGAAATTCCTCTTTTGCTATTCTAAAACAACCATAAAGGTGGATAAGGGGCCAAAATATGTAAATGTGTTACAAGAACATGGTACAACATTTTGTTTCCAAATACAGTCCAAGTCAATTTGGTGTCTGGTGGAGAAGTGCCAATAACAACATCTATATAACACTTTTTACTGATTCCAATAAAAACACCCATCCCTGTGTTTAGTGGAGAGTTTCTGTCATATGGTACAACTTGTACCAAACAACAACAACAAAAAAACCCTGTCCTTATCAAACCTGGAAACAGAATCATTTCTAATGCCATAGCTGTAATGTATGTCTGTGTCTATTGTTCCTTTGAATCTTTAAAGTTTTAAAGAAAAAAAAAGTGCTTATCCTCTTGATAAAGTTGTTTATGTTACACTGTTACTTTCTTGTGGTGTTAGGCCTTGATTTCTAGATAAAAAGATAACTGAACATCATGATGAAGAATACCTTTTTGATTGAAAATAAAGAAAAATTGCCCTTATACACTTGATTCAGCTCAATTTGTTACTGTGCTGCAATAAAATACCGAGCCGATTTGATTTACTTTTTTTCCTCCTGCTGACACCAAAGTATTCAGAGATTAGATTTATGATAGATAACAATGCATGGTGGAAATGCGTTTTTAAGAATGTTATCAGGGTGGAAAGTGGCCTGTGACATAATAAGGGTTTAATCTCATGTTCTTGACAATGGCTGCAGCTGACTGTTTGGGTCTGGAAAGGCACAGCTGTCTGATGTGGCAGCAGGTTTTAGGGCTGGAGGAAGGAGTCTTCCTGTCCCCTCCTGTTAATGCGCACGATGTGCCTGCTGAGACCAGTTTTCCACATCACGACACAAACTTCACAGGAATAAAAACCACATCTTCCAGAGGGAAAATACCCGCTGCCAGATGTTTCCTTCCTACAGAAGACCCAAAACACATTGAAGCATAGACTCTAATACCCCAGCAGCAATGACAGAAGCAGCCCAGAGGATGCACAGTATAGTTACAAGTATTTCCTATTCACAGCAGTAAACCGTGACTTCCTGTTTGCAGATCACTTTGTTTTACCTGTGATGCATGTGGTATGATTAACAGAGCAAACACAATATACTCTGTTTATCCAATCCCAGTAACTCATAACAGTTTTCTGATTTCTTGTCACTCTCTCGAGTAACATTCATGTGTATTGAAGCCCCATTTCTTCCAATGATGCCATAGATTTCAGCTGCACTGAATGCATCTCCAGACTCATTATAAACGATAGATTGAGCAGAAAGGGGATTGAGGCTGATAGACTCAAACGAACATTTACACAGTTGATTGATGTGGTCTTATCCTGACTCCTGTCTGTGAGTGTCTCTGTCTTCAAGCTCATTTTCTTGCGAGGAATATTGACTGAGCTCCATGTGAGAGGATTGTCTCATGCAGCCTGAAGTTTAACCTGAAACACTAAAGAAGAAAAAAGAAACACCAGGGAAAAGCAAACATTTGCGCCTCGCTGTGTTCTTTCACTAAATGTCCTTCCCGGTTGTGTTTTCTCCACTGAGCAGTCTTGAGTTAATTAGGCTCAGTGCTAACACCTGTGCTGATTAATTATTGTTTGCACCTGTGCTGAGTCTACTTAAGCCCCTCTCTTTGCTTGCTGCTTTGTTTGGTCACTTATGTTTGAGAGGTCTGAGTGGGCATCTGTTTCTGCGTAAGGCAGCCCTGATGAGTGATTGGCTGCCCTGAGAAAGAATACAAAAGTGCAGGAAACATGTAACCACTTCAATCAGCACTCTCGATCTGACTTCTCCATGCAGGTATTATATTTCCCATAACGGGATCATAAAGGAGCCACTACTTGATGCTCTATTAAAAGCACTCCAGTCTGGAGATTTTAGTGTGTGTGTGTTTTTTCCTATACCCCAATGAACCATCAAAACCCAGAACATGTAAAACATTATGTACTCTGATTGATTGTACCCAGTTGAGAACTGGAAAATATTTGAAATGATTGTTGCACAGCTTTGGCTAGTCATATTCTGGACAATGATTGCATCATTGCATTCATGCTTGAATGAAAGGTCCCGCAAATTTTGTTAATTTTAATTCTTTTTTATTATTATTTCCATTATGTATTTTTTTTTCAACCTCATTTTTAGTTTAGTTTAGTTTTTGATATTTGTATGGCTGGTTTAAGAAGTTCTGAACAGGTAAAACAGTACACATGCAACAATTTGTGAACATGGTCAACTCTCATATATAGACAAGTCTCAATGAATACATATGCACCCACAGCTTCTTCAGGAAATGACTAAAACTAAGGGCATTTTTCATTTTATTTTAGTGTTGAGCATGCAATGTAATGCAGGTAAAATGGGTTTGTAGTAGCTTTCCTAATGGAAACCCGCATACTAAGCTTCAAGCTATATCCATCCATCCATTTCTCCACACGATGATGTGGTGGAGAGCAGTGTTGCCTCATAGCAAGAAGGTCCTAGGGCTAATTCACCTGCCAGCTTGGGATATTTCTGTACAGAGTTCTGGATAATCTGGCTCCCTCTCACAGTCCAAAACACACACAGTTTTGGCTAATTGGTGAACTTGGGAATGCGAAGGGTTGTCTCTCTGTGATAAACTGGCGACGTGACCAGGGTGAATCTTGCCTCTCGCTCTATGACAATTGGGATAGCCTCCCCCCCCAAACCTGAATGGAATAAAGGGAGGAAAACGGATGGATGGATGAATGGTTGTCTGTCTCATTGTTAGCCCTGTGACAGATAGGTGACATGTTCAGGATGTACCCTGTGACAGCTGGGACAAACACCAACCGTAAACACGACCTTTAAATAGTTAGCTAAAATTAAAATTAGGAACTTAAGTCCGTTGGTTATTCTTTCATTTTCCCTATTGTAACTCTAGTTTACAACTACTCTTGATCTGCTGCCAGTATAAAAATAAATGTACAGCTGCACTAAGCAGAGAAAAAATAACTCAGAAATTCCACTTCTCTGACAAGATTGCATGTGTCTGGGTACAGCCAGTAGGTGTGTGCAGGAAAAAAAATCAAACAAAAATAGAACTTGAAAGCTAACATTTGATGTGATGGACTATGAAAGCTCTTCCTCAGTGTCCACCTCTCTCCTGTGTTTCCTGTTTAGAGGCAGGACTCATCTCATGTTAACTCATGTGTGAGATTACCTTTGAGATTTCCCTTTTGCCCCCTTCTTTTTTATTTTTACATGACATGTGCTAAAAACTATTGTTTATCAGACTCTTCCACACCTATTGCAGCAGGCCAGAAATAGCGAAGCTCTGCTGTTGTATAACTTTTACAATCCTGCTAAATTAACTGCTGTTATTCACCTTTAATAGTTCAGCTGCTTCCTGACTGAGTATATGGTTTTAATTATATCCTGGTAATGTCTGTCTGTGATGACTGGCTCTAATTTACCAAATGTAGCTGCTTGTGTATGCAGAAAATAATGGTATATGCAGAAGCATACTGTGTGTATTTTAAACCCACAGCATGCACTTATTTCCTGCCAGCAACCATTATATAACTGTAGTTATATAACATTTAAATTGAGGAAGTCAATGTATGAGTTATTGTCTTGTCCATGATTTTATTTGACTTTTGAAGAAATTATTGCTCCTCAGACACTGAGCACGATAACTGAGTCACCTTTCTTTGAGTATTTCTTGACCTGCTCTGCTATTATGAGGTAGGTCCTTATCTCTGATGAAAATGCTGATTATTCACAATGAGAGTAGTAATGACCATAATTTGTGTAATAGGTTATATCACAACTTTCTTCATATCCGTTTACCCCTTATCTCCTGTTTTCTAAATGACTGGGAAATTTACCTGAAAATACAGTATACTGCCAGTAGCTAAACAGTGTGCACTGACTCAGTATCTGCACATTTAAAACTTCAGCGTTGCCTTTTTTATTGTATATGTACAGAGTAAAGCCAACATTTCATGTGTTCCTGTCCTTAAGAGCTATTTTAAATTTCCCAGGTGACAAGTGCTTTAAAACAGCAATCAAAGTTACAGTTTGAGTGTGGTCGTGCATGAATTCTGTATGCAGATGGATTTAACGCTCCTTCCTAATTTGGCCTCAGCGATGAGTTGCTCTTATGCATGAATGCCCTTCAGGCCCTTGGAAACAGCTGCACTTATAGGTACCTACAATGTCTCATTTCAGTTCTTCAGCACACTCCAATTATAGTTATAAATACAGGAGCTGAGTAGGTGTAAATGTGGTACATGCGTATGTGCATAAGTGTTTGGTGGGATAGAGAGCGGTTCAAAAAGCAGAATATAAAGGACTTTTTTTAGTCATCACATGGTACTGGACATTATTAAAAACAGGTAACCTGCTCTGGCAAGGAAAGACATCTTCTGTGAAAAGCCCTAATGTATTTCAAAAAGGTGACAATCTTATGAGAAGATTATGGACATAATGAGCTGACCTTGGTAGAAGAGAATGGCCTTAGGAACTAGATGATGCCCAGCCACTTGCTATGACACGTGCATCTACTGAGCTAAGGATGAAAACTGTGGCTAAAAGAGTTTTATCAGAAGGGATCCTACTCTACTCATCATCCTCACTTCCAGCATTACAGAAACGAATGATCTTGTACATGCCACTCCCACAATCCTAGAAAAACTTGGGTATAAGAGCAGGAATGTCTTATACCCTAAATGTGACCCCACTTTGTAGGTATTTTTACCAAGTCCTCACTGTTCAGCAAATATAAGAATGTGTGTGTGCATGGAGTGCTTAGGTTTGCTGAATATAGCCAATGGAAACCCAGGAAAGTCTTTTAACCTGACTGTGATAATTTTTGAAACATATACCCACAGTTACATCTGTAATTATCTCCACAGATACAGTATAATTAACAAGTTGAATCCCATTTGTTTAATTACATATTGTAACAATTTGTTGGCAAACAGATAGGAACAGTGATCTCTAGATTTGTCATTGTTGTGAGGTTGTTAAGAACTCATCATGGCACAAATTCAAAAATCCGCTTCAGTTTACTCTTTCTTTGGTTGTCCAGTTTGGAATTAAGAAACGTTAATGGGAGCTGGAGCCTACTGTAGCCAACATACACCTGTGGAGAATTTTTAGTATCCATATTTTTGGCTTTAACAGAGAACTGAAACTGGACTGCTCTATGTGTAGAGAAATAGGTTCATTTCAGAGGAAATTCATTCTTATACTATAACAGTTGCTATAACAATGTATAGAATATAATGAGAATATTATCAGTCTTTTGCTCTCTTTTGAGTAGTTTCTTTTTCTTTTTCTGAAAGATAGCTGGAACTGTGAATAATAATATGAACTATCATGTGACATTTCCATGTAAATTGAATACATTTCTCATTAGCTGGAAATTTTCTGCTGAGCAGAAATAGACATGAAGAGCTGTTGGAGCTCAGATGGAGGCAGCCATTGATACTGCACTTTTCACCTTTTGAAGGCCATCCATTCAACGTGCAGAGCTTAGCTGGTGTGGAAGGTGGTACAAAGCATTGAAAAATATAACTACTTTTTTTTATCCATTCAATAGTTCAGATGTTTTGTGCAAGAACATTTTCTGTGTTCAACAATGTTTGCTACAATGTTTCCTCTTTTTTTTGGCTGGTAGCATAATCAGTGTATTTATGTGCACTGGGTGGATGAACTCCAAAGTTTCCAAAGCACTTTTATAAATTGGGATTGGACATTCTGTCAGTGTCTATCATTTCAGCCTTTTTCACACAGGTTTACAAAAACCTTCAAGGTCACTGAGGCTCCTTGACATCTACGCTGTGGTATCAAATCATAAACCTGTCTAATGGAGTGAAAATCTTTGCAGACCTTGTGAAATCTTGTTTTAATGCCTAGGGCAAAGACTTCCTGCTGCAGAGCTTTCAGAAGTATGTTAACCTCTCAGTAACATCTGTAGGAGTTTGAAGAGAAATGATGAAATTCTCATAAACAGGCGTAACTTTAAGGCTGCAACAGAATGCAAAGTAAGCCCTGGCTTCCTTCCCACATAGCAAGCAGATCTGGCCCAGATCTGGTATCAAGCCGGCTCTGCTGGTTGACTTCTGGCATGATAAGACGTATGTCATCCAGATATGGGCCAGGCCTGGCATAGATGGTACTGTCTATGTGATGACATGCCATATCTGGCTCGATTGTGGTTTGGTTTATGTGGCCCAGGCCCATAACAAACAGGTCTGGCCCGGATCTGGCATCAAGCTGGCACTTCTGACTGACCGGTGTCATGGCAGGGTGTATGTCAACCAGATGTGGGCCAGGTCTGGCAATGATGGCACTATTTATGTTCCTATTTTCCTATTTTAGTTAGAAGATCCAAATGCCACGTTGCAATACTATACTGCTATAGTAGCCAACGTTTCAAATGCAGATTTGACAGGTTTGTGAGTGTACACTTTATCCAAAACCTAGTGACGGTTTACTCATCTGTGCCAGCAGGTGGCTGTAGCTGAGGAGGTAGAGCAGGTCACCTACTGATTGCAAGGTGATTGGTTCGATCCCTGGCTCCTCCAGTTTGCATCTCAAGAGCTTGAATGTGTATAAATGTCGTTAGGAAGCACTCAGTTTAACGAAAGTGTGTGTGATTGGGTAATTATGGCATGTTGTATAGAGCACTTTGAGCAATCTGAGACAGTAGAAAAGTGCTGTAGAGCACTCAGTCCATTCAATGTCTGAACAGAGTTCCGTCATGTTGCTTTTGCACTATTATGTTCCGGCACGTTGTTATTACATGGATTAATTAAGGTACACATTAGGCTGACATCTGGGGCCAGAGCTGAAACTGTTCTGGGCCAGCACAGGGCCAGCAGTGTGTCTGCAAATGGCCCGTGGCTGCACACAATTTACACATGGCCCACATACCGCAAAGAATGATGGCCGTTTGGTGGCTCAGATAAGGTTTGCCAGAGGTAATCCACACATGGGCCAGCACAGGACCACCAGTATGTCTGCAACTGGCCTTGTGCTGGCCCATGTGTGGGCCACCTCTGGCAAACCAGATCTGGGCCACCAAAGGGCCGTCATTCTTTGCGGTATGTGGGCTACGTGTAAGCACATTGTGTGGGCCAGATCGGGGCCATACCAATTTTGCTATGTGGGTTGATGACTATTCATGATCCAAATTATGAAGTTTACTATTTTTGGACTGAATAATTGTCGTATCCTAGAATGTATCAGCTCACTGTAGAATAATTTTTAAAGATATTTTAAAAGCTTTATAATTGTCATTTCTATTTATCAGGGACACCTTCTTTAAATGATATCTATTTGTGTTCTTCAGCAAGTATTGAAGTAAAGGTCAGGATGTTATTCATCTTCCCAGCATGGGAGGATATCCTTTCTGCAACAGCCAGCACATGATAGGAAAATGAGATTCAAATAGAAAGGTCAGAGTTTAAATATTGTTAATCTGGCTTTAAAGAGCTGCTCTTTGTTTCCTGCTTGACTTTTATAATTGGCTTCGTAATCTCATTTAAATACCTTATGACTGGACATTTTTGTTTGTTTTTTAATAGCTCACCTTGTCAGTTTCCCCAGTATCTGGTAAAATGTAATTACATTTCATAATCAGCACAGAGCAACCTGTTGAAAAATGCACGGGGGTGCCGTCTTCCTCCTGCTGCTTGCAATAGTGTATTGAGAAGGTGGATGAGGAAATAGCTAGCATGGCTCTGTCAGATGCTAGCAGCACCTACTGCTAACTAGTTAACTGCTTGTTAGGTCACTCTTTTGAAAAGTCAGCTAGTACAATACAACCGTGCTACATTTGTTGTGTTAAGTAGCAGCAATACATTAATATGATAAAATACAAACAAACATTCAAACTGATTCAATATCAGAGTGCTGCATTGTTGCTCACCCATTAAAGTATTTTTGAGAATTAATTTTGAAAATATTTCTGAAAATTGTCTCTCAATTCTGGGCTAAATTTCCACAGGAATCACACTGCATACAGTTCACAAACTTTACTTTTACTAGTAGAATACTACTGTTGTCTGCACTTTAGCTTCTTAAAGCTGCAAAGTGCATTTTAATTTAGTGGGGAAAGGATGTCTGTGGCAGGGGTGTGGTCTCTGGCTCTGCTGCAATGGAGGGGTGGTACAGTAAGCTCACGGGGCTGTGCCGGGAGGACCAAGGTGACAGGTGAGAGGAATTAGAACTAATGAAATCTGCCCCTTTTTAGTGCCTGGACTCAGGAAGGAGTGGCGTGGGGTGTGGGAAGGAGCTGAAAAGCTGGCTTCCGAGCGCTGAAGCAGTGGGAACGCTGTATTTAAAAAATAAAGGCGCTCAGTGTGACAATTGAACACTGTGTGGGTCCTGATCATTTCACAATGTGTAATGCACAATGGAAAGAATGACAAAGGAGGAAAAAACAAAGTCTTGAATGCAACATGTTGCATGCTCTTAAAAGGCTTTACAGTGTTGCTATTACAGATATTGTGCATTGGGAATATTGAGCATTGACAGACTAAAGGCCAAATGAAAAGGTGAGTATTCCAGTGTTCAACGCAACAGTGGAACAACAAAAGTAAATGTGTGTTACATTGTGTATCTTAAAAACAATTTTCCACCTTCTATTTTATTTTGCTGTCACAGCTGCACAACTCAGCGGCGCTTAATGAGTGCGAAGAAACAGAAATATCTAAGAAAAAGTCATCATGAGGCCAATTATAATCTAAAAAACTGTAGAACTGAAAGTCTACAAAGGACCTGTCAAAGTCTTTCCACACACAACCCACGCATCCACACACAGTTCCAGCTCGCTTTCAGTGTGTGAGGTAACCTCAACATGTACCTCTTCAACTACAGACGATTGTGGTTGGTGGCTGAGTCACAGCTTGTCTCTGATGTCACTGCAGACAGAATCACTAATGAACGAATTTCCAACCAAGTTGGCTCTGTGGCTGCATTTTTCAGGATGCCGTAGTCTACCTCTTTGCTATTAAGTACATCACAAGCAGCCTTTTCAGAGTGGAGTGACTACAAAGGTCCACAACAGCTATATACAGTTAAAGTCTTCCGCCAGCTGCAAGATCAGAGGGCTTTGAAAAAAGGGTTTCACAGAATTCTAGCTAAAGCAGTTTTCCTGTATACACAACCTGTTTGTTAAATAAGTTATAAAACCTGTGGATTATGATTGTTTAAATACTTACTTTGTTATCAGTCTACAAAATAAAAAGCAAGGCAAGGAGCAGTGAATCATAGCCTTTCTTAAAAGAGCAGAGTCAGAAGCTGTGTCCTCTTGGTGAAATGCAGCATTCGAGAATGTGCTTATAGTCCTGTCTGTCTGTTGACAGCTCAGAGGCTGGAAGGTGATGTGCAATGTCACTCTCCATCTTGAAAGTCATTAAGTAACCTGTCAGTTTTCATTAAGGGAAACTGTAGTAGGCTACGGAGAGACGTCAGTGCTTTTGTTGCAAATTGCTTTATGTATTTCTGTATTTAGCACAGAAGAAAGTCGAGGACGACCTAGAGAAGAATTGTACATTATTGCACAAACAGTTCTCAATACAAAACGTTAGAGGTAAGTGAAGGTGTCAGTGCAGTCACTCATGAGTAGGCTTCTCGGTCCATGCTGTGCTTGTGAACCATGACGAGCATTTTGCAGCTTGTGACTCAGATCAGTTTGTCAGCACATGTCCATTATCAGACGGTGTGCGTCATTACTTACGTGATTATCGCACTACTGTGTCCTTTATTGTTGAGGTGCACAGAAAACACACGTTGTTTATCAAGAAGAAATGCAGCAGAGTTCATTCTGGACAAGTTGGCAGTTATTCAAGATGGTGTTTCTGCTGATGTAAAGCAATATACCTTTTGTATGGCCTTGCAAGTCCTCCACCTCACAACTAGATCCAGTCCTCACTCCTTCTCTGGAACACATTTTTTGCTGAATCTCTGAGTCTGTTGCAATGATCTTAACACATCACTTGAGGTTGGAGTTTTTACTTCCACTTTTAAAACAACCACAGTTAAACCACTAAAGCAATCAAACTTTGATACTAGTATACTAACTAATTACAGACCAAAACCTTCAAACTCATTACAGATTAAACCTTCCCTTTTCGTGCTAAAGATGTACTACTGGACATCTTCAGAAAATGTGAATGAGGCCGTAAATGTTGGTCTTTTAACTGTATTTTTTATTTTAGAGCTCATCTTACGAATTAAGACCTCCCTCACTGCCATTCATACTACACCAAAATAGCTAAGCAATAGATAATTGAATAGCCAATTAGATAATCTACTATAGAATTACCATTCTAAGAAAAAAAGGGGCATTTCCTGTAAATTAAGAGAAACCTCCTGCTTTATACTTACAGGAGAGTCTGGGCAATGAGCTGCTAGAACCTCTTTTATAAGTCTACACATTTGCCTCTTACAATTTAAGCCCAATTTAAGAAATGCTGCTGTACCACAGCAGCATTTCTTAAATTTCTTAAATTTCTTAAATTCTTAAATTTCTTAAATTTCTTTATCATGTAGAAAAACTGAAACCTACTGTTGAAATTGCCCAATATCTCAGGAAGTAAATGTGTAGTTAAACTTCTTTACACTTAGAGAAAGGGACTTTCTTCACTCTTCTGGCCCGCTTAAGATCATAGCGGGCTGTATGTGGTCCACCATGTAAAATGATTTTGACATCCCTGGTTTAGATCATATATCACTGACAGGAAAGATTGGGTATCAGCCACTCATGACTTTTCCTGTGGTGTTCCACATGGCAGTTGTATTGGTTTATTACTTTTGCCCTTATATGGGCTACAACTTGGCAACCTGTTCACACAGCATAATGTGTTACCATAGTTGTGCAGATGATACATAGCTATACCTATCTGAGATAGATGACGAACTCTCTAACACTGTATTTGACTGACAGCAACAAATAGATCACCACAAACCTCTTAAAACTTAACAAGGACAAAAGACAAAATGTGAGTTCTTTTAATTGGGCCTAAAATCAGACATATGTTAATTAATACGTTAGTTACATTAGCTCACAGTAAAAGTCTTATTTTAGATTCTGATTTGAGCTTAAACTTCACATTGATTTTTATCATAAAGACAGCCTTCTTCCATTTTAGGAATATAACCAAGACATGAGCCTCCATCACTCATGTATTCATTTTCAGTAGACTGGATTACTGCAGTGCTCTTTTTGCTGGACTTCCCAAAAACATTAACAGAAGGTTTCAGCAAAGTTCAGAGCTCATTAGTCCCGTTTTATCAGTCTGCTGCAGGATTTATTTAAAATACTGTTACCAGAAAGAAATCTAGCTTCAGGCACTTTACTGTAATTTAACAGCAATATTTGTTTTGCTGCAGGAATAATGGAATAATGACACTAAATGTGCCCCATGCATCACTAACAAATACAATATTTACTGTTACCGTGTTAATCTGGTTAAATTTACAGTGCTCAGCTATTTGGTTAATCATATTAAGCTAAAACCATATAATTCATTTTTTAAAAAGTTCTACATCTTTAGTAGAAATCGCTGATATACAGTGAGACAGTCTTTTTTTGTCTTATCATTGGATTTGTAAAATGTTACAATAAAAAAAAATTGTGCTTTAAAAAAAATCATGTTTTAGAACAAAAACAAAATGACCTTTTTCATATAAAACCTTTTATTCTAAATATTCAAAAAAGTGGTCATGGTTTAATGTGACATACCATACATTAACACACTGGAAACATACAATGCTATATTGTTTTTAAAAACCAAACAAAGCCCCGGATAGGAAATTCATGATCAATAAACAACATTTAAAATAGCATGCAACACTTGATGATGTCATGTTTCAAAAAAAAAAAAAAAAGATCACGTGTCCATGAAGCCTTCACATATATTCAACAAATAGAAATATATAAAAAAAATACAGTGAAAATTATTTGTGTTGTCCTTCCATCACAAATTGTAAAATTCTCATGCATCTTCCAAACCCAAGTTGTTATTATGACTATGATTGATACATGATTCTTGTTTACGACATTCTGATTCTGAATTAATGAGGGCTGGAGCTTTAAAAGGCCTTTCACAGCATACCCACATGAGCTATTGGAACACCTTTGCAAGCATTTATCGCTGCGTTAAATGATGCATGTGCTAACGTCTATAATGAGGCTCCTCTCAGCTGTCAACGATGGGTGGATACATTCACCATGCTCGAATCAGGATTCTGATGTGAGCTACAGACCTAATTAAAAACTGTCACCTCGGGAAAAGAGAAGGAAACGTAATGTGTGTGGGCGGAAACTTAATGAGCTTCTTCAAACCCGAACGCACACGCTCAGTCGTGCAGTCGTTAATGGTCATACAAACCACCATGTGCATGTGGCCTTACGTGTCCTGACATGTTATATAATACTTCATTGACGGTCCTCCTTGACTTTCTGCAGCACTCACAGGCTGTTAATCACGTATCTGACAAGGGAAGCAGCAGCACAGTCTTTGCTTTGAGAAGCTACACTAAAGCTGGGATGGCTTTCCTCAGACTACTCAGCAATTATGTACTAATAGTCTTTCTCCCAGTGTATTGCAGTTCAGCACATGGTACAGGTAAGTGTTTACATGATATTGATTGCTTTTTAGAAACATAAAGAGAAGTAACAGTATTATTTGTTAAAGTTCCTTTCTATTTTCCTCAGTGATGCCCCTTTGATTTTATTACACATAATAGCGAATGGCTTTTATACACGAACACACACGACCAGACTCTGCTCAAACCAAGAAAACATGTCAGGGATTATGTTGTGCCCGCTAAACTGAGTCACACTTGGGGATTAATGTCACTTGGGAAGTAAAATTGAAGTAATGTCTTAGCCTGTAAAGATCTTAGAAAGGCAAAAATCAAACAAACAAAAATAAAAACATATTAAAACTATTTCTTACACCTTTAGGAGATGGGATGATATGCAGCAATAGTTATGATTTCTTTTTGTAAGAGCAGAATTACTTCAGATTTGATTTCTATACATACAAAAATGAAACATATTTCTGCATTTTTATTTATTTAAATGAACTGGAACATATTAGATACATAGAAAAACTGTACTGGCATAATCCTGAGGTCAGATTAAAAGGTCACTTTTGCTGACCATATCACAAACTACTTTTTTCCCCCAAAGTCGTCTAAATGAGTAATGAAATATCAAGCTAATATAAGCTGGAGTTAAGTTAGTTAAATGTTACAATTGGTAGTTCATGGACATACATATTTGACAACTAATCCTTATATAAGACCTTGTTTGGTTGGTTCAAGCTGTTTTAATTTACTTTTCCCTGAATTTCATCACTGTCTGTGTCTTGGCAAAGCAGCTATGGGAATATTAGATGAAGCCAAACTGTAAAGTGTGAAAGAACAACAAAGACCATATAAGGATGCAGGGGGAGGTGCTATAAATCACAAACCTATCAACCATGAAACTTCATTTGTGTCCCATTTGGGGCCTTTGTGCTCTCAGTTTAGCTTAGCATTCAATTTCCAGATTGTGGTTTTTGCTAAAACATCCTCATTTACATTACCCCTGCATGTTAAATGGCATTCAAGGGTAACTGGTGTGCTTGAACTAAAGGGTTGACTGGCCTCACTACTGCCACAACTGGAGTGTCAAGACAAAGGACACTTTGGGTACCTCTAAGATGCCAACAGCTTTGACAAATTAGCAGTATTTAATGGCAGCAGAATGGAGGAAGGTTGATATGGCATAACAAATCATCTTATAAGACAAACTGCAAAACTGTAAATGGCACTATTAAATGAATGGGACAGTGCCAGCTGTTGCTGTTTAAATGCACTGAACAAAATCAGACAAGCAAGATGCACTATACACTAGGAGAGACAAAAATGGAAAATATCCCTTAAAAATTGATTAACTTTTATATTTTAATAATTTAAAAGAAGAAGTAGATTCATATTCATAGATTCATAGAGTAATTATAAGTGGAAGTGAGATATAGGCAGTGCCTGAATAACATTCCTGCCATTAGTATAAATTTTCATCATCCCCAAACCTGTAAGTGAGCAGCATTTATTTAAATAATTTCTTCTTCTATATGATGCCCCTAGTATATCTGTAAAGCCTTAATCGGGTCACTAATGTGACACACAGTAAATAAGGATTTCTGATTGTATACATTCACTAACAACAATACATAACAGACCTTATCGTTACGAATAGAGGAACTATTCCCCAACCAGCTCAATCACAGAGAGCGGTAAGGTGGAGATGTGCCTCACAGCTTCGGATATTTTACTACTACAGTACCTCAAATGCCAGAAGTTCATTTAAATTCAGTTTTCAAAACCCTGAAATGCTAGATTTTAGAAATATCTTATTCTTCTGTCAGGAAAGCAGGATCATAGCTTTGGTATACTCGAGTTAGAGGGTTTGATCAGAAAGCCTGGCACTGTGGTTAATGTAACTGTCGGCACATTAAGATGGTTAAAGAAAAAAAACTAAGACAGTTGATAAAGCGGTGACCTTTTCTCAAATGTTACCTCAAGTAATCAAATATATCTCAAAATGCTTTCTCCTCCCTTGTCATGCAAACTCCCTCAAGTCAAAGAAAAAAAATGTCCACTTATTTTCCAAGACACATCCCAAACACATGATTATCACTGCTGTTCTCAAAAATAAGTAGTATGAGAGCTCGCACCAGCGCTGCTCAGTCTCTCACACACCGTCATCCTCAAAGGTTCAGTATACTTTTTAGTAAGGCACAAGTGGAATATTCCTCATAATGAGAAACTGAATGTCAGTCACAAAGGAACTAATATGTCAACATTCATCTCTATAGCGAGGGCAGACTGACCGGCAGATGCAAGGCATATAAATTCATGCTGTAACAAGCGTAATGCAAAAGAAAGAGGGACATTCCTTTGTGTTAGCACAGAGCTGCTGCCTTGTAGAGAACGTGTTCATTGTTGATGATGCAGTGTTTTTATCAGTGAGGATCCTCTCGATCTGATGCAGATTTCAGGGCCTCTGAAAAATTCAGCAGGAGCTTTGCACAGACACGTCTATTGCTTCCGAAGTTTGATGAATTTATTGGTCTTTGTTTGCAGGGGGTAGGAGGACAGGATGCCCAGTGTGTTGCTACCTCGGTACAGGGTTTTCATTTCCTTCCTCTGCTCAGGAGGAGTTTTCTTTTTTTCTTCAAGCTCATGCCTCCAATACAATCATTTGCTCCAGTCTGGAACAATTTTTTTTATTTTTTATTTTTATTTGGCTCAGTCACTAGCACAGCAGTCAGTCAGTCACGTTGATGACATAAAGACTTCAGACTTCTTTCACAGACTAAATCCAAACTGTGTGTTTTTATGTGTGAGGCTCACACACATGAAGGTACATGGCTTCATGACTGATTTATGCGATGGTTGGAACACAGTCTACTTAACAAATGTGTTTGGGTATGTCATCAGCGATGCTCTGTGAATGAACACAAAAGCATGTTTGTATCTGTAATCTCTGTCAGTGGCTAGATGTATTTTACACAGCTCCCCAAATCTTATTATTCACGCTGCTCCTCATTTGAGGTTTTCGATGATGGCGATCTCCTGTCGGTCGGCGTATTCTGGACTGAGGCCGTTTAGATAAAGGCTGCCGTTCCTCGCCAGGGCCCCCGGGACAGGACTGAGGGAAAGATTCACTGTGGGATAACCCTCTCTGTCCTCACAAAAGTTAGCTGACAGCGTCCTCTTGCCAGGGGTCATTTCCTGGTTGATGGACGCATTAATACCCAGCTCAGATGACAGCTTGCGCTTGATGGATGCAGCACGCTGAAACTTGTCATAAATGTCAACACTGAGTCGCCTGCGGGTCTCTTTGAACTCTGCTGACACATTTGCAGTCCATTCTGCTGCATGTGCACGAAACTCCCCAACCTGCAGAAAAAGAATGAAGATTGATGTTTGAAGGCGATCAAACACGTGATTCTAAGTTTCTCTATCTACACCTGGTGTTAGAAAAGTCTAGTTGCACTAAATGTCTCTGTTTACTTGTGTTTGGGTAACATGTGTGAATTATATCATTGCTGGTATTTTACAGTGATAAAATTATTATGATAGATTGTGCAGTTGCACTTGTTGGTAATTTGTGTGCACGTTTTGGACAAAGAGCTGAAGCTGTCTTCAGGGTTGCCAGATTTGTGGGTTTCCCACAGATTTGGGCTACTTTTAACATAGCATTAAAAGTTGACAAAATTAAACACAAGGTGAACGTTTATTCGGGGTGATTGTAGAATCCAGAATCTGAAGGCCAATGAAAAAATGAAAGGTAGTTTAGTTCAATTCAGTTTTATTTATAAAGCGCCAAATCCCAGCAACAGTTACCCCCACGAGCAAGCACTTTGGCAACATGGGGAAGGAAAAAGTCCCTTTTAACAGGAAGAAACCTCCGACAGAACCAGGCTCAGGGAAGGGTGGCCATGTGCCACGACTGGTTGGGGTGAAAGAAGGTTAAATCCGCTCAACTCAGAAACAGGCAGCAAACACAGGAATGGCATAAGATGCTCTGCCAACAACTGAAGGGAAAGACTGGGCTTAAATATGTACACTGAGTTTATCAAGGGAAGTGGATACAGGAGGGTGACGAGACACAGCTGAACCTAATTTAAAAACAGGGCAAGGAAGAAAAACTAAAAACAAGAAACAATCAGCTACCAAAATAAAACAGAAAATAACTAAAGGGGAGCAGAAACAAGTAGTTAAGGACACTTGGGAGGCTAGACTATGTAAAGCATTCAAAAATATACTCTAAACACTAAAAAAAACAGACTACCAAGGTTGTCAAGACCAAACACAGCAGCAGTATAATAAAACAATAAAAAACTAAGAACCCTAAACAACCAGTCACAACTGAAATAGGACACTTAATAACCAAGAATACAAAGTTCCAAAATACAAAAACTTTCCAAAACTTAGGGTTCCAAAACACAGGACCATGAGAATAGCATATTGTTCAATATCCAAGGAGGTTGCTAGACAACCGGATGAGATCATAATATCCGATATGGATAAGACTTTTTAGGGTCCCAAATGTGCCCATGTGCCAAATTTGGTCATAAATAAATAAATCAAATATCTACAAATAAAAATTCATATTAAATTTGTTAACTTCAGTAACCTACCAACATTACTCATCATGTACATACACTGCCGTACTAATATGGGGATCCCATTGCAGCATATTAGGCTGGTTTTGGTCTTCTTATTGCTGGTTGTAAGGGTGGTTTTGAGACACCGACATGGCAACCCCAAGGCTTCTCTATTTCTGGCACAGTTCTAAGCATCTACACTAGAGACACTTTTACTGCCATCCTCTGTCACACAGTCAGATTAAAATTTAATTCATGTGAAGAGACAAAGTAATTTTTTTATAACTCTAATGTAGAACATGGAGTTGAAGCACTAAATCCAGGAAAAACAAAAAAACTTGGATGTGTTACATGAACATGGTTTATAAAATGTCATTTCTGTTAATCAGTGCAAACCCCTGTTTAATAGCTCTTATCCAGAGCATTCTTCCACAAAATATACCAGCACTCCAATTAACAAATGAGCACGACAGACCTTTTTAACATTCATTCATTATTTGCAATAAAAGTTAGCTACCATAAAGGCCAACAGCAGATGTGGAACTTTATGAGAAGTGGGAAATGAATGAGAATAAAAACCTTTAAAGCATTAGTACATTTAGTCTCATTCTCTTGTGCTATCATTAACCTGAGGTTAGCGGACTTAAAAGGACTTAAAAGCAGGAAAATGTTTCCGAATTCAATGTGATTTTTAGAAATGGGTCTGTGTTGCGAGTTTTTTTTTTTTTTTTGCTGCATTTGGCACAAGATGTTGTACACACATTAGAGGTTGCAGACATTTTCCCAACCATTCATCACTGGCCTGTTGAGATTTTTTTCCCAAAGAATATTAATGCAGGAGCCTAAAGCAATGAATTAAAAATGAGTTTTTGTCATTGAGCTGTGTGTGACCTACTGAACAGGCCTCTGGCGGATATATACTGTATGTGCTTTGCACAGTATGCTTATTTATGGTTCCTGAATAGTGACAGGGAAGAGGGAGTTAGGCCAACACATCATTGATCCCACCTTCATTATGAATTAGACCCGTTTCTCCCGGCTGTTTTGTTTATTTATTAGGCTCTAAGGTACACTTGAATTGAAAATGATGGTGCACATTGGAGCACAAACACTGCACGCTTTCCCTGCTGTCTTTTCACTTTCTCTTCCCTTCCCCTAATCCATTCCCTCAGTCTCCCACTTTGTCTGTCAGTAATGCAATTCCCTGCGGAGCTCACAGCCTACACAGCTGTACTCCTAATTATGGCTGTGAAAGGATTTCCCACTATAGAGTGCTATATGCCCTTCAATGTGTGCATGAATGTGTGGCTTTTCCCATTCTTTCTACATATAAATAATGAACCTGCCACAGCAGCACAGTATCATATTTATCAGCACCAGCCACTGCAAACACACCAAAGATTTTGACCAAGTCCTGCACAAAATGGCATTTTTACATAACAGGGTGGGGCCAGGATGGAGATTGAGCATTTCACTTTCAACTGTGTGTGAGGAAAAAACTAAAAAAGTCGAGACAAATAGGATCATATTCAGTAACTGTAAAGAAACCCCTCCATTGACAAAGTTATATTTGTGGATAGTTAATCTGTAGCATCATTGTGAAACACTTTAACACATGTACAGTTGTTTGGTTGTAATTTGAAAGAAATGATTGAGAATTTTCTGAGACAAAGCGCTTGATCTAAAAGGCTGATTGGTGAGCCACAGCTGAACTCAGTGTCCTTCTATATTAGACAGTTACAACAACTCATTGCTTCAGTTTTACTTGACGCCTTCCACCCTTTGCACAGCGATTTTTAGTTTCTTCCGTCTGGGTGAAGTGTGAAACAACAAGGCTTAAAAACAGCTTTTTTTCCAGCTGCCATCTTTCAGATGAACAGATCATAGTTTTGCTTATATTGATTATTTATGCTTCATGATGTGGAAATTCTTTTATGATTATTTATTCAATTCATTAGGTTGGATTAGGCTTGTGTTTGTTTTAAAAGTGTGCAGGACTATTAACTTACTGCAGACCAAATGTTTGTACTCACAGGTACAAAAAAAGTAACCTGAACCTTTCTGTCATCGGAAAAAAATGCATTAACTACAAATTTGTTGGTTTTGCTACTTAAAGAGTGAAAATTCACTGAATACTAACTTCTCAATATACTTTGTAGAGCAGGGGTGTCAAACATAAGGCCTGGGGGCCAGAATTTACCCAGCAAAGACTCTAATCCAGCCTGCTGGATGGCTTTGGAAAATGTTCCAAACTTGTTGGATACTTTGTGTGAAATAAAGGCCAAACAGCAATAAAAAAAAAACAAAAAAAAAAACGTGAAAATGAAAAATGCTAATAGACCTCTCAGTAAGTGCCAACCACGAGCTTGGTTCCTCAAGCATGGGATGCTATTAGCATAAGACTCTAAGATAAATTTTGGGATTCGAGGGGCTGACAGAGTTCTTTCTTCAACTTCAGTTCAGATTCTGCATATCTGCATGCTTTATGTTGTCAGTAAAACCAACAAAAGAGCCAACTTAACAGCACTACTTGCCTCTTCTTTAGTTTTCTTGGAGATAACCCGAAACCAGTCTCCGATCATACTTAGCACTGCAGCAAAGTATGCCAAGCCCACCAAAATCCAGAAGAGCACCACGGGTTTATAGTAATCAAGGTATTCTGGTTTCTCGAACCCACCTGAAGAACAACAAACAAAACTGTGTTATAAAAGTCGGTCACATCGTTCTGGGATACTTACAGTGCTGTGCAAAAGTCTCGAGCCGCCTGTCATTTCTCATTTACATTTTGCTTGGAAAATGAGAAATAGCTGCAAATATTAATTTAAATATATGTGTGCCAATATTTACTACAAGATCCCCAACAGCACTGGCTGAAATCAGCCCCAAATCAGAGTTGCCACCATGTTTCACAGCTGGCGGTAGAAAAAAGCTTTAAACCTGAATTCAATTTCTTAAGTACATGACTTTTAGATACTTTTCATCTGCTGTAGATATTTTTTTAAGGCCTGACATTTCTTTGGTCCCCAACCTTTTAAAGCTTTTTTTTTTTTAGCTCATAGATTCTTGGGAATCATCTTGTTGGTGCAAATATGCTATTTTATGCATTTAAAAGTGTTAGATTTGACATCTGTTTTTGCAGCAGACTGCTAATAACAAAATGCCTAAAGATAAAATTTAAAATAGGTTCTTTCCCAAACTGGTTGTTCCCTTGAGTTAGGGGCCTTTTTTTTGAACGATTGAATGATTTGTAGGTCAGCCTTGAAAACAGTCAGGTACAGGGAATGGACAGAAAATGAGTGAAAAACCAAAGAAAAACTTTTAAGAAAGTCTCTTGAACACTTTCAAAAAAAGGTGTCTGGCTCCTTGGAAGAAATGAGTGGTAGCTAAAGACTTTTGCACAACGCTCTGCTTGACTTCACCCAAATCTATTTCTATGAATGACCCAGGAATAGGGGCTTTTATATAATGATTTTTCTATAATAGATCCATGTTGCATCAGTTCATGGGCTGGTTCTGGTTTTCTGTCATTGTGAACATATTACCTTAAGCCCATTTAAATGCCGCCTCAGCCCCCATTATGGTCCTTACCTTTCAATGACTCCGTAAAATATCAGCAGGGATGAAGAGTCAGAGCCAGCCAGCTCAGTGTGCAGTTAGATAATCTCCCATTACAACAACATTTTAACTAACGGGAGTCCACATTGATTAGCTTAGTGTAGCTACTGGGGGTTGACACAGGTGCCACAATCTAATCTATAATCATTAGGCCTGTTCAGGGAAGTTTAATCCAGCAGTCTAAGTGTTTGTGATTTGTCCCATCTGCCTCTCTCTTGTTATCTGCCAAGAAGGTCAAATCAAGCTAATACCAGCTGCTACACAAATACACACAAGCTACGAAAAATGCACAGTACACCCTCTTACTTTTTCTATCACAGACATACTGTATTATGTACAGTGTGTTTAGTTAATTGTTTATAATTATTCTTTTAGGGTGTTTACAGACTTGCGTCATGAAATAGTGTGACATTTCAAGAAATGCGGTACGCTTATTACATTTCTTGTGGTGAGTCATGATCAGTGCTCTTCTCGGGTTTATTTATGGAAGGAGAATGAATCTACTTCCAGCAGCTGTATAAAATTTGAAAATAAGCAGGAAGCAGGGTATATCTGAAGATAACAAAATGCCAACTGGTCCATCAGACACAGTGTGACACATTGTTTATTCTGCACAAAAAAACCCCCAACAACTGTAAAACAAGCTTGCTGTTTCACAAAGATGAAACAATATGGTAGAACAAAATGGGAATAATTATTGTGAAATGAGCCAATGTCCGAAGGAAAACTATTGTCCAAAACTAATGTAAAAAATTACTAGAAGGTCTGGCTCCTTAGAAACATAATCTGACCAGTGGCTCTGTTATGCTTGCTTGGATATAAAGTAATTCCCATCAACATCTTCAAAGCACCAAATGAAGACAACATTTGGGAGACTAATGTGATGTTCTGGTAGAGCTCCAGAGACTCACACAATCAGTGGCTATGAGCTTGGTGGTCTTTACAGTTAAATATGTTATCGGTGTTCATAAGAACTACTGTTAAGGTGCTTGTAAATTAAAGTGAGGCACAGAATATAATTGTAGTGCACTGGGAGGCTTATCACTGCTGCGCAGATCCTTTGAGTCAGGCTGGCCGATAAATCATTCAACTATAAATACACTGATTCTACATAAAAATGAAAGACAAAAGAAAAATTCAAGTGACCTTTTTCTCCAGCGACAAAGTCTCCAAAGCCGATGGTAGTGAGCGTGATGACGACAAAGTAGATGGACTCGAGAGTGCTCCAATCTTCGATGTGCTTGAAGATGACGGCTGGCAGGGCCACGAAGATGAGGCACCCGAACAGGATAAAGAGTAGCGTGGAGATGACGCGAATCTTTGTCTGGCTGACTTTCCACTTCTGTAGGGAGATTAGCTCACATGAAGAATACATGATGTGCACTTTCGGAGACTAAAACTTTAAATTCAATCTGTGGGAGCGAAAGGGAAGTGCTTGAAAGAATTCAAACAGCACAGAAGCTTTACATGGAAACACTGCGGCTGAATTTTATGAATAGTTACCATGTGCTTTGGTTTCTGATGTGCTAATAAAACAAGATGTTTGCTTTTCCTTACAGGTGCGGCCGCTGGCGATACATCGTGAATTTTTATTTGTATGCTATCCTTTTATTCCGATTCCGATCCAATTTCTTTCCTGCCTGTCCTGCGTTAGATATTGTCAATATGTATACTACATATAATGTAATAACTGAAAAAAACACCAACAACAACAACCCATGCTTTTATTTATTTATTTATTTGGATCTGTGGGGATAGGTTAATTGGAAAATCCAAATTGCCATTAGGTGTGAATGTGAGTGTGAATGGTTGTCTGTCCCTGTGTGTTGGCCCTGCGACAGACTGGCGACCTGTCCAGGGTGTACCCCGCCTCTCGCCCTATGACAGCTGGGATAGGCTCCAGCGCCCCCCGCGACCCTGAAAAGGATAAGCGGAAGCGAATGGATGGATGGATGGATGGATCTGAATATTGTAATGAGTCACTTTCTTTGACCTCTTCCTAGGAATAAATTGTATGTTTTCTAACATCTCAAGCTGTGAAGTTCATGCGACATCATTTCCACTCTCAGATGGAACGCCCACCCATGACTTGACATCCCTTGGAAATGCTCTAATAACAGATTTACTACATTTTTAGTAGCAGCTACTGTATGCTAATTGATACATTAGAGTCAGCACTTGCACTGCTTCAACAACAGCATGCACATTTCATTTCTTCATTATCCCCAGAGTTCGTCTTTTGCTTGAGTTACTGTGCATTATATTCTGCACGCTGTCCTTTTTTGTGCTGCCCTTGCACTCATGGTGACTGCTTTCAGCTGGGTCTCTTGGTATCATGCCCTTTTCCTCTGCAGTTATGTAAGACCAAAGCACAGCACCTCAGAGGTAAAGTATAAAGAGCAGACAGCCCTCAGATCACTCTGTCTGTGATGTCTTATGTCCGCATCGCTCTCAAAAAAGCATAGTACAACAATGCACAGTTGAAAGGTAATCTACAGTGAATGTTATAGAAACAAATTAAAACTGCATCACTGTATTTCCATGGGGACCAGTGAAGCTGATGGTTTTCAGCACCTTCACTGCACGGCAGTGAGTTCAGCAGGTGGCAGTCCATCTTTTTCCATTGTCTCCATGACCTTCCAACCTGTCTTTTCCTCCCCGGGGAGGGACAGAGCCAGCTATACATCAAAATCAGTACCCTGACAAAATGCTTTTGTCAGTGCTTTTATACTGAAACAGGAGACTCTTAAACTACTTTTTGAGGGGACGTATGAGTTCAGCTGACTTTTACAGATAAACAAAGTACATCAGGAAATGAAAAACATCTGATAATTAGGCCCTCATCTTTTTTTGTCTTTCTTCTAGGAATCTACCAGATGCTACACTCTTCAAGGTAATAAAAGTCAGTGCCTATCTACCTTATCAACAGATTTGTATTCATTTTTAATCTAAATTCGCATTAAATTTCACTTTTTACAACTTTATTCATGTATAATGTCACTGATGGATAGAGAACATATCTTACCACGATCATCTTCTCTACTTTGGCAATGCCCTTCCCAAAAATAGTTCCCAACTGGTCCCCGACACCAGCCAGTAAGAATCCAAATAGGGGAATCCCCAGCAGGGCATAGATTATACAGAAGATCCGCCCACCTTCTGTGTGAGGAGAGATATTCCCAAATCCTGAGAGAAATGACACACACACAGTGAATGTTGAGTGGATGTTGACAGTTTCAGTGATGTTATGTTTCCAAATTATTCTATCCTCTGGAGCAGAACATAGTTTTAATGTACAATTTGCATACTTTCTAACATAAAAATTAAAGGCGATTGTTGATTCATAGTTGAATCTGTTTTATTTTTCTCTGAGCTTTCATTCATGAAATTGCACATTTTTAAAAATCGTATTGCTCTCTACTTTTGCTATATCACGCTTGTCAGTTTAAATCATGAAAAATCGTGTGAACGAGTGTTTGGTTTTTCTTCTGTAATGAAAAGGAACATGAAGAGTGAAGGATCCAAATGCAGAAAACAGACATTGGTTAGATTAAACAGAAGGCACTGTTTATTTAGATTAAAAACTCAGATTTAAGTCCTAAACAGAAGATGAGCAAAGTCCAAAATCCAAACCCAAAACCCTGAGGGTCAGAGAAATATGCAAGCAAATGAGCAGAGAAGCAGTACTACATGACAAGCAACGCAACCAAATCGTTGCCTGGTCACTGGCTGGATCCCTCCTTATGTGGGGATGGTCTCCCCCCCCCACCGGCCACCTTGATGTGTAAGGTGGGCTGACCCATGTTAGAATGTCCGGTCTGTGCCTCCAGGGCTCGTGGGTGCCTGTAGGCCAATTGGGTGGGTTAGGGCATCTTGTCTCAGGGAGCTTGTCCAGACCATTTTGTCTCATCCCTATTGTGACGCAATGTGCAGATGAGCTCCAAGCCTCAGGACTCATCTGCACACTCCAGTCTACTCTTTGTGGTGGTGGTGCTGGGTGCTGCCCTAGCAGACATGGCGGTGTTCAGGACCGTTGTCATTGTCATTGTGTGCCTGACGTCTGACTTCTTACCGCCCTCTGGCAGGGTGTTGGGAATGGGGCTGCCTACTGAACCAGTCTTTGCTGGTTCTCTCTTTTCTTACTTGGTCTTCCATGTCCCAGCTCCATACATCACATCACTCATTCCCTTAGGGTCTTGGGGAGAGGGGTGAATCATATAGTTCAGTGGTCCCCAACCCTTTTTGCGCCACGGACTGACCTTTAAGGTGTCGCTGATAATTACAACAAAATAAAACCAGTAACGGTACCACAAAAAGAAGATTTATTCAGAACAAACGGGAAAAGACCCATGGAAACCTAGTTAACAATAAAACGATCAAAAAAATAACAATAAAAACCGATAAAACCCTGAAAACCATAAATGTCACACCCAAGCCTCAACTCTCGCGGCCTGGTACCAAACGACGTACCAGTCCGTGGCCCGGGGGTTGCGGATGGCTGATGTAGTTCACCCCAACCCCCCTTTTGAGTAGTAACTCTAATAATTATGGTTCACGACATATAACCACACACATAGGCCATGGGGGGCAGTGCAGTACCCAGAGGCTGTTTCGTGGGGCTGCTGCAGTGGCCCTATTCACCCCTTCACTGACCCTCATTTTATCTGTAAGTTAGACATTGAGGGTCTTTGCAGTACCAGTTTGCCACTGGTTCGGGGCAGCATTTGCTCACCAGGTTCTCGAGTGCCTGGAAACCTGGGACCCTATTCTTGAATTGTACCAGAGTGACAGGCCTCTATCAGGGTTGATTCCTTTTTGTCTTTGGTCCTCTGGGACTCTGGTTCCATCTCTGCCTGCCTTTGGGCATGCTCTCTCTGTCTCACACTCATACTACAAGAAGATTGCTGATTTATGTATCTGTGTATTTTATAATTGTTGTGTTGCACGTGCTGTATGTCTGTTCTTTTTTTATACAAGAGCTGTAGTTGGCGATACATTGTGCTTTTTTTCCTGTCTGTCCTGCCTTAGACATTGTTATACTGTACCACATATATTGCAATTACTGAAATAACACAAATAGAAATGGATAAATAAGCAGAGAAAATATTCACGTGAAAAAAAAACAGAATTTCAGAACTTCATTCATTACAGGCTGCAACAAAACAAAACCTGCCAGACAAGAAAATTTTCACGAAGTCTGACTGTGCTATGATATGATTGCTGAGAGGCACAAAAGAATAGCTGTGAGAAATTTCAGTAGAAGCTGCGTAACGTCTCTGACTCGGAAAAAAGCTTATTATTCTCACCCTCTATTCTCAGCCAACTCTAACATGAATGAAAAATGGGGGGAAAATGAAGCGATGAACATTGAGCTGTACCTCTGAAACCTGAGAAACAAAAATATGAGTCTATTACAGGTTTAACGCCTTTGTTTTAATCCCCAAACCCATATTTAGCTGCAGCTAGAAAATCAGTCAAGATCGTGTTTAAAAACAAAATCTGCGCCTCTCGTACTCCTGACCCCACACACCCATCAAAATGCAATATCAATTTCATTATTTAACGTTTAATAAGGCATCTGCATAATGAACTACATCCACTTTTCTTCATTAATGTAGTCATCTGTCTCAGGAAATGAGCTGCAGGGTGTCTTCTAACAACTTTCCATGATCACATTGGAGCAGGGTGACACCTAATGTGAGAACAATTGTCAATCATGGCTCAGTAATTTTAAGATCAGTACAATGGGAGACAGGATGTCGGATTAGGTTTTTTAACCTGCGGGTGACATTGCAAAACAAATGAGAAGCAGGAGCGCTCTAATTTGAACCTGTACTTAATTCATTTCTTCCTGAATTAATTCTAGTTTATATTCTAAGCTCATCTTTTGTTTTATTTCAATAGCAGACATAAAAGCTTAGTACGGTAAGGGTATTAGTCACATGTGGCAGAAGACATCTGTGGTATTCATTCATCTGTCTATTCATTAAGCGATGTTGTTACCTCGTTATGCATAAATAATCAAATAATAAATAGTTAATAGGAGTGTCATGATGACTACATATTGATTAAAATCATGACAGATATAAATAAAAAAATGTTTCTTTTTAGTTTTGTCATTGAAACGTGCAAACATACATGGAAATACAGTATAAGTATAGAGTATGAGGCAAAAACAGAGCTTATACAATTCTAACACCTTAAGAGTCAATATTTGGTATGACCACCTTTATCCTTCAACACAACTAGAACTCTCTCAGGTAAGCTTTTGCATTTTTTCTTTAAGTAATCTTCAGGAATAGTTCTTATTTTAAAAAAAAAGTATTCAAAGCTAGTTTTGGATGCCTTTTGATTCATTCTCTAGCAAGATGATCCCACACTACTTCAGTAATGCTGAGTTTGGGGCTTTGGAGAGGCCAATCCATGACTGATCATGTCCATTGTATGTTTTTCTAACCAGATATGCTTTTACTGCACTGGCAGGAAAGCTGAAAAACTCAGATGAATCTAATCAGGCGACTTCCATATGGATCAAAATCTGACAGTGTTTTTAATTCCATCAGTCTTGATCTCCAAGAGCTCCAAAACCACTGACTGAGCTCCAAACCATGACAGCACCTCCACCATGTGTTTAAGATGGCTGTACACACACTCATTGGTGTGCCTCTCTCCTGACCACCTCTGTGGATAGTGACAATGATTTGAAACAAAAGTTTTACTCGTTGCCACTTATTTTCAATCTAGCTCTAGTAATTTGGCAAACCTGTTTCCACTGAGACCATTTCTCACGAGGTTTCCCCGAACAGGTCCTATGCTAGGTCCTTGTTGGATTTTTATTTTTCCTGATTTTTAAAGGACATGATTTTCAGATACTGTCCATCTGTAGATATTTTTTTAGTCCTAGCACTTCTTCTTCTGTCCTCCACTTATCCGGTTACCTCAAAAATTTAAGGCTACACCATGCTGAGACATACCAAGTGTTCAGCTCATTGCTTTTTGCTAATCACTATTCTGTGGTTGTCGCATACAAGTACTGGATTGAAATTGACCACTCAAGACCACTTTGAAATGTTTTTTAAGTCTGGGTCCTTGGAAGCAAAATATAATGAAATAATGACTGGCTTCACACTTTTATGCAGATATCAGCATTGTTAATATACTGATTTACTGTGTGACTGTAACTGTGATGTGGTAGTCTGATAGTGTGACAGCCCTGGGCAAACACAGCCAATTTTAAACCATCACATATTTTCTTAAAAATATCTAAAAACATAAGAAGTCATGCATTTAAAATACATTATCTGCCTTCTGCTCTACCGAGATGCTGTTGTCCTACAGGACTTGCAATATATCAGACTTCAAAAACCATGAAAGGTATTCTTGAGTTAGTTTCAGAGCATTGCCTCATGAACAGTACATTAACCTTAAGATTTTAGAAGGAGGAGCCCTGGATCACCTCTTTCCCGACACAGTTGAGTGGATTATGTGATGATTGCATATAGTAACACGTCAGGTCTTGTTCAATCTCTCGTAGGAGCGATGACAATTGCAGTGGACAGTAAAAGCTTAATGACTTCCTTCTAAACTCATTAAGTGACACCGGGAGAGAAAACCAGCTGCACAACATTTAACAGAGTGACTTCATTAGCTACAAAAAGACACAGGCTCTGGGTTTGGTTGCTCTTTCTCTTTCCTTGAATCAGATGTTGGTACAGTGGGTTTGAGGTGGTATCAAAAATATATAAAAAATATACCTTTTTATGGAAAACCATTGCACAACGTGTCGCAACATGTTCTTGTAAAAACAAACTTCCAACAGAGTCCAAAAGGAGCAAAGTTGTATGAGAGAATAATAAAAAATTTTCTACAGTCTATAAATAATGAATCATTTGAGATCTGTTGGTGTAAATACAGTAGAAATGTGAATTTCCAAGTATACCAGTCTTAACAAAGAAATCCCATGGGGGAGAAATGCTGTGAGATCAATGATTACTGTTCTTTTGCTCCCAGGAGAGGGTAGGAAGGAGCCAGGAGAGGCAACCGAACCCACAAAGTTATTCCAGTTCATTACCTCGATAAAGGGCAATGATGAAGGGGGGTATGCTATGTTTCAATAATGGGCATCCAATTAAAGATCACATAAACAAAGGAGTATGTGTGTATGAAATGTAATGTTTGATATGGCTTCAGAAATGTTTTCCTGTCTGGACTCTTAATAGATTCTTTACAGGCTGTGCGCTGACAAGAAATGACATAATGGCTTCTCTAAAGCAAGATGTCTTTGCATAGCAGCACAAAGGCCACAGAACATTTTGTTCCAGTAAGGCAAAATTAAAATGATTGCCAACAGAGAGAGCAGCAATTATATGTTGTTTGCACGAACAACCATCAGAGATACTACAAACAAAATCACCACCCGGGATCGAGACTTCTGTGGCAAAATCTAATTTCAAGCACAGTTTACTACCAAAAAAGATTTCAATTCTTAATTTCAGACAGTTTTGGATGCTTCATGCTTTTTTAATTAGTTTTTAAACTAAAGCAGAGCTCTTTCACTTCTCTGCATCACTTACTGCACTCACATTGCATAGAAAATCTAGTAAACCTGCTTGGACTGAGAAAACTCGACATCTGTAAATCACTGGAGCACAGGAGTATAAAAGAGAGAGTCAACATACTCAGTCTCAGGTGAGCAGACGAAAAACCCACAGTGCAGTCTTTGCTTTTTCGCAATAAATTCGAGGGGAAGCATATTTTAAAGCCAGAAGGCAAAATCCATTTATGGTAATGCAATGCATTAGCAACATTTTATCACAAGGATGAGCTGTGACAGAATCCAGGAAATATGAAATGAAGCTCAACAGCCCACCACACAGATATGTTATACCCATCGTGTGTGTGTGTGGAGGGGAATTTTTCATGAGCGGAACTGCAAGCACAAGCCTGGCGCAGTGCACCAAAATCTAGAAATCTGGAAAGAGGTTGCAGGAGAAGTCTTAGTGTTAGCAAACAAAGTCTGACGCTAAAATATTTATCAAGATCACACTTAGGGTGTTTTTAAAGGAGGGTGTGCTCCGAAAAGGTGCAACAGATGTGAAATGGAGCCCAACAGCCCACTGAACAGACACGGCGAACTGTCATGGTCCAATTGGAAGAGCCAGATGAGCTGTCAAACCGGTTGTGTGGGTGTTTGTGTGCGTGCCATTCCTTTTTTCTGATTAGCAAGCTCTTACAGCTGGAGGTGACAGAGAGAGAGCAAATGGTGTAAATGATGGAAAAAAGGGAAGTGTGTTTGAGTTTCAGGCTGTTTTTTTGCTTGTACGAAGCCAAATTACATTACTACATATTTAAGCTGGACATTTAAGTTCTGTTATGTATAAAGAGCACAGTAGCTAACATTGAGGGCACAATTTGCAAATGAGGTACAAAATTATTTACTGGGATAATCTCAAGTGAGAGGCTGCTATAGACCAAACTGGATCAGGTCAAGTATTCAACTAAAACAACTATTTAAGGCCTGTTCAGGCACTGGCTCACACTTTTTGGTAGTGGGACTGAAGTGTATCCACTTGTATCCAAAATGCTTCCACATTGTTCTTACAATTTATTTGCATTTCCATTTTATTTCACAACCGAACGAGAAATTTCTCTGCTTACCGATGGTGGTGATAACAGTCCCAGCGAAGAAAAAGGAGGAACTCATGTCCCAGAGGCTCGTCTGATTGGATGAATTTCCCGAAGGGTTCACACCTTCTCGAATTGCTATAACCACTTGCTGCAGAAGAAAGAAGAAAAAAAAAAACAGCCTTAGCATGAAATAAATAATACAGTAAATATGTGTCGCTATTTTCCATGCCAAAGTTTACATGTCACAAGCAAAAGATGTGGAATGACCTGCGCACAAGTTCATGATGTTTTGAAAAATCGCTTTTACATTTTTTTCTATACATCAAAATGAAGTTTATGTGTAAGTTGAATAATAATGTAATCGTCTGCCTTCTTTCCTGGACGTTCGGCTACTAGTCTGTTCTTTACATCACTACCAGTTTCCCACGCTGTCTGAGTCAGTACTGACTGACATTACAGTCCTATCATCTTCTTGCCTGCCTCCTTTGAGCCAATCTGCCTCCATTCTGTGTTGTTAAATCTGAGTACTCTGTCATTCTCTCTTTCAGAGTCTCATTCGTGCAGCTCATCTCCTCCCCATCCCCACCACACCCAACAGAGCTCTATCCACCAAGCCTCAATCTACATCTTCACCACCATCTAGGGATCCTGTCCTAAATCAATGCTGGGATTCTGCTCTGCCATGAAGGGTCATCAGAGTTTAATCGGCAAATACATTATTTAATTTTACTCTCTCAACAAATCATGTTCAGTTCTTCTAAATGATCTCTCCTTATTGAAATTCTCATGCAACATGTAGACTTGCTTCTTTTCTCACCTATTTGCATAGAGTCTGCTCAGTCTATACTTAACACTGGGCATTTGATTACAGTGAGTTCACCCTGCTGGCAAACTGCATACTGGATAAATATAGCCAGACGCAGACAGCTGTGGCATTATCGCCTTTCTTTATGATAGATTATGCCTTGGAAAGCTAATGCATTAAAATGTCTGATGTGTTCCAGAAGGAGGGAAAAATTGAATTCAGGGAGATTGCAGAATTCAGCTACCGTGATAGATGTCCGCCTAAGACACCATAATACGGCCTAATAAGTGACTGGTCTCCTGATGGCTATTCATAGCTTGGCATCAAGAATACTTTTAAGTGGTATTTAAAAAAAAAAAATGAAGTGCCAAAAGTGCCAAAAATGTTATTTCTTTCAGTGGCAACTTCATAAGCGAATCAATCTGCATATGTTACTTTTATAACAAAATTACTTTACTGCAGTAAAATGTTTACAGACTGGTACAAAAATGGTTTTGCCCTCTATTGATAGTTTCGCCACTTCACAACAACTCTAGACGAGATACATTTTCTTAACAGCTGAATTATAGGTGCTGCTACTTTGACATGTGCCCAACAGGAAGCTGTAGTCACGTCTGCTAGGCCCTTACCTCCATGCTGCTAGATCCAACCATTTGTAGTGTCTCTGCCTTTGGGAGCATTTAATTGCAATGACCTGACAAATGATATAGTTTGCTGCGCAGCACGAGTTTCTTCTTTAGTTTTAGTGAGTGAAATTCCAGTATTTTACAAGTCTGTTACTAAGCACTAATTAGGATTCAGCAGTTAGCTACGTATGCAGCTTGCAAACTGAAGGGAATATCGGACTCCAAATTTCCACAGTGACAATGAGTTTAAGACCAGTGTGTGATGTCACATCCAGTTTTATAACAGTTTATGAAAACAGCTTGTTAAAATTTGTTCATCTTCTTTGTCAGCATGTTAAATATCTATTTTTAGCCATAAAATGATCTTTTCCTAAACCTAACAAATAAATCTATTTGTATAAACGTGTGTAATTCACAGACACACACCAGCTAAGAGTTTGATTTCTCCTTTTATCCTGCTGATTTATGTAATTAATAAAATACATGCTAAGTGCATTAAACTGTACGTCTCCTGTCTTTATCAGGTTAATTTCAACCATCCTAAAATTGGACTGAAATATTTTTTCACGATGAAGCATGAAAATAGGACGCCGCTGCACACAACCACCAAACAGGTGGTCCTCTGATAACATCAAACAGAAAACAGGCAACCGGGTTTGAGAAGAAAAAAATGTCAGCACTTACAAAAGTGAAAATAGCATAAATACCATGCTGAAATAGTTTTTAGCATGAAACATGAAAACAGGACGACACGGCCCAAAACCACCAAATGGGTGGTCCTCTGGTTCCATCAAACAGAAAACAGACAATAAGGTTTTAGAAAAAAATCAGCACACAAACAAGGTGGAAATGGTCATTTCCAAAGGAAGCATTAAAACTTGAACTTAAAAATTTACTTCCAAATAGAATGCAACAAGCCTAATAATTCCAAACCACATCCCAAAACTTCAGAGCCCCTGCTTATGCAATACGTCTTATCCGTGATCAACTTTGGGGGTCATCATTTTGCCCCTTCCAAAATGACAGCTGACAGCTCCTGACTCCACCTCTATAGTTCTATCTGTCTTTATATATCCATAAATGTTTCTGCTCAACTCAGCCATCATATCACTCTGTGATCAAACAAGACCTGATGTCCACTTCAAGGGACAGAAGCAGAACATAAAACGTAAAAAAATTACAATTTTGAAAAAGAACATTTTGTCTTCTGGATCTTAGGAGGTTAAAGTGTGTTAATGGAATATAATAACAATACTACAACAGTACTGTACAATAGCACACAACAGTCTGTGTCTGTGATCTTCCTGCTCTTCCTGCTACCTGTTTCTAACTGTTTTTCTTTTCTTTTTTGGGGGAGTTGACTAGTTCAACTGACCTACTTAACCTATATCGATCTCTAATCACTAGTGTATAACCTGCACAGATATTACAGTATGTAGGTAAAGCTGTAAAGCTGAGAGTTGCCCAGGTAACCACTGGTCGCTAGAGAAAAATGTGTATGTGAATAAAATGTTTGAATTCCTTGTTATGATTATTATGAAAATTTCCTTGTTTAGTCTACTAATTTTTTCCTCCTCATGGACTGCACAAAAAGTTACCCAAGGACACACTCTGAGAACTCTGATTTTAGATCTAAGGTGTAATAAGAGAGAAAAAGGGCACAATTAAAAAATCAGTCTACCGCATACAGCACCATGGAAACTGTCACAGATTCATCATGACGCATTCATTTGGATTACTGATGTTTCAGATCCATGGACAGAGATTCCAGCTTGAGTAAACCTGAGCCAAATAAGACATCGATGAGTACGGCAGACTCAGCTAATATAATTAATCAAACAAACCCCGGCCTCTCTCTGCTACTAGGAGATGGAGAGGAAGGATCGTATTGGCTGTTTGGTATCAAGGATTACAGCATCAAGATAAAACAAGAAAGATAAAAGATCAAGGCTAGTGAACTGTCATTTCCTCTGAATGCTGGATTAACTTGATCCCACCAGGTTTAAAAAAAAAAAGAGAGAGAGACTCAGGTCAACAGGGGAACAGTTTAATTTACTGCAGTAAGAAAAAAGCATTTTTGGCCCAAGTGGCAACTAAAGAGACTCGCTAGAATTATTACTGAGACAAAATGAAAGAGAAACACTTTGAAACGACAGGGGAGCAGATACTCTACTACAGATCTGATGCCATTAACTTGCAGAGGAATACTTCGCTGGACTAAAGCTTTTACTCCCCTGTGATTATGCATTCTGTTCAGTTTGAGGCCAAGAAAAAAGATCTAAAAAGGATCTAATTCTTGAGTGGCTTTTCTTTTAATAAATGTAAGAATTGAATCAGAATCAGAATCAGAATCAGAAAGGGTTTTATTGCCAAATGTTGAGCAGGTTTACAACATTAGGAAATTGCTGCGGTGCTTCAGTGCAAACATACTGTCATAAAAATATAAAAATAAGAATAAGAATTAAAAAGAACCAAAAAGAGAACCAAAAAGAGTTAGAATTTTTTAATTATTTCCATCAGCTGGATTTAATATGAATAGACCTCAGGTTTGGAGTTACGTTGCTATAATATAGTAAGTGTACAAGACACCGTATGTTGCTCATCAGTCACTAGAACGAGCTCAAATGACGACAATTAGGAAAAGCACAAAAGCATAGAATTAATTGATTTACAGTTTTCTCCACTCATTAGCTGCTATAATAGAGTTGGTAGAGCCCACTGGAGGACAGCTGTATTATGAGACTTAATACATGTACCAAGATTAGCTTTTAATCATGTTTTTGTCTAAACCTCATAATTCCCAAATAAACCGAAGGAGGAGGAGGAGGTCAAAGTTAATTCCACTACATTCACAGTGGCTTTAAAAACACAATTTAGCAAATCATTAGATCAGAAAGCCCTGGCTCAGTCAGCCCCCTTTTGTGTCCCAGCCAAGTGAGCTTACTAATTCACCGCTTTGGCACTCAGCTATATGCAAACTAATAAAAGATAAGAAAGGATGACGTGAAGACCGCAGTGGACGTCTCAAAGCTGAGGCAAATAGACCGGAGAGAAAGAGTTGGAGCTTTTAACATCACTCACTTTTTTTAATTACTCCCTTTGAGAGCACATCTCTCCTCAATCCTCTGCTGAGTAGTGTTTTATCAGCAGGAACCTGCAAAGGTGTGTGCATGTGTGTGTGTTTGTATACATCATTAAGTAAAAGTGTGTGTGTGTGAGGGAGGGGGAGGGGGGACCTCAGTTGAAGCTGCCTATCAATAAATGATCAGAAGAGTAATAGTTGCTTGAAAGGCTGGTGTACTCACTGCAGCTACTCTGCCCACCTCTGCCCGAGACTAGAGTTTGGCTGGACTCTAGTCTCTTGAAAACACAATAAAAGATTTATATCAACACTGCTATCTGCCTTACAATTAGCCTCAAAATACCAAACATTAAAGTGATTCTAAATGCTTCCAGAGACAACTCGCCCTGGATTTTTAGGTTAAGTTCTTGAGCAAGTAATTAGTTCCAATTTGCTCCAGAAGTCCAGGAAACCCATAGAGCTCAGATGCATCTAAAGACAGAGGACAGTCTGCAGAAAAAGGGACACGCAGGACAAGAGACATACTTGTATAGCAAAAAACATCCTCATCCTGTTTATCAGTTTTACAGCTGATGGTCTGTCAAAAAAACTCCTACTTTGTTACAGACTGATCCAATCTCAGTGCATATTGTCAAAAAAAGTTGCTTTTTGTCATGTAAGTTGTTACGTGGGTTCCTACTTTTAGATGACGATGATGCAGAATCAACTGTTGCTACTGCTGGCTTTCCATATGTTTTCCTGATGATGTGCTTTTAAGTATGTCTTAACCGTAAATAAGCTTCACTGTATAGTCGTAGCCCTATTGTTGGACGTCATGTAACAGGTAGTGGGACCGAAAGAGAGAGCTGGAAGGATGATTTCCATTGTCCAGAGCCTCAGGTTTCACTCTAACAATGTGAAAGACGGATGATCTCGGCTCTGAAAGCACCACCATCACCATTAAACATTAACTCGGCAATTTAAAGATAAATAACCGCCATCTGTTACAACTGTGGCCACGACACATTTTTCAATACAGGCAGTAATAAATCCTTTCAGCGTGAAATTGGTTTTAATTATGTTAGAGCACACATGTACTATAAACAGCGTATGCCAATACTTTTATTACTTTAATGCCACAAAAGGTAAATACGCATTAAGTACACTTTGAAGCCCTTTAAAGTATTAAACAATAAAACCCAGAGTGATATGAAAAGTAATCTTGTTATATTGTGAAAGTTTTCTCCTGTTCTCATGTTATGAATGAGAAGACCTGCTTGTTAAATCAAGAGGGGTTTTTTCAGTACGAGGTGAAATCCATATCAGAGCGTGCACCAATGATTCAAGCGCTGCTGTTCTATAATTTAGTAACTAAAAACAATCGTTAAAACAGCTTTTGGTTTGCAGGCTATAGTATACGATGGGCTTTTCACTTGAAGTGTTTGCTTAGAATTTTTTATTATTTTAAAAATGTTTGCTCCACTCACAATGAAATCATCCTTGCCATTAAACTGTATGTTTATGCCAGTAGCTTAATTTGACTTGTGACACGATGATTTGGTTAAAGCAAACAGACAAAAAATAAATAAAATGAATACTATGAAAAGAAATCATAGATTGGAAATTGTATAATAAACTTGCTTTATGTTCTCTGTAGACCTTCATTACTTTGCTGGCTCATTACTTGTTTGCATTTGGTCATTGTTGCAATGTTTTAGGGCATCCTACCATACTATGTGAAAAAAAAATACATATATTGGTTTTTAATATATTACCTTTTTAATTTTTCATGTTACTACATAACGTTGGTCTTGCACATTTTGATAGTTGAAGGTGTTTTTCTTGGCTCCAAGTGGCAGACTCTTAATGAGAAATTGCAGCTAGCGGCCAAATTTAGAAAAGGTAGAAAATCATTTTTCCCTTGAGATTTAAGACCTTTCAGCTTTGGCACATTAGAAAAGTAATCATCATCCACAAGTGCAATGCTCCAACAAGATTCCCCAAGAGGAAATGCTTTTAATCAACCCTGACAAGTTTGCCTGCTAGATAAACTAATCCATAGAGAAACAGTCGTGACTTCACGAGTTAAACGGCTGCACCGTCAATATATCTTTTTTTAGTGCATTTTTATTTTTAGTGACTGATGTGCAGTTACAAGTTGACGGATTGGATTCATTTAGTGAGATTTACTAGTTCAACTTGAGACTTCATGGCTTGATTTGTAGTTACATCTTTGACTTTCTTTTCAGCAAACATTGAATACCCAAAGGGCAAACATAACACAAACCTGAGGACCCAGATGGGTAATTTGGCAGTATTGTGCTTTATTTTGCTGCAATTCATAGTTTATATTCGTTTTCTGTATATTTTATTTTGCAGAGCAGTTCAAAATGGTTAGATTTACATCAGCACTAGCATTCAAGATTTAGGGTGATTAAACAGTAGATGGGCTGTTGAGCCCTTTTGTTCATCCCATGCTAATTTGTAATAGCTTTAATAGAAATGTCAAAATTAGCATCAGCCTCCAGCAATGATGGGTTCCATGTCATTTAGTTTACAGCTCAAAAAACATTTAAACGTGCCTCTCTTAAGGTACTCCCGCGCTAGTCTCAGCCTCAAGTAGTAATTTTCCGGTGCTTGGCATATGGTGAGCTCAAGAAAATAAAAAGTTCCCTGCATGGTTCGATTCTGTTGCTTCAAATGAAACTGCAGATAAAAAGTAAGTAAAGATATGCTGTGATATGGAATTCCCTAGAATGAAACTTTGTTTTAAAGTTCCATTTAGCAAAACAGATGCATTTCATGATTTGTAAACCTGTATCAATTGTCTAAGGCTTCTAAAACCCTCACAAATCACTGTTGAAAAATGCATTTCATGGATAAGAAAAGGTACAAAAGAACCCCAAATTTGCTTATCTTTAAAGAATGGTATTATTTAGCTTTAAAACAAAGACATTATGACAGAGACACATGGCAGTCAGAGAGTCCTGCATTGGAACAAAGATGGTGATGGATATAACAAGAGATTCAAACTCTTCTGAGATTCTTAGCTGTAACTATGGTATGAATGTCAAAATCCTACGTCGCCTTGTTCTTGAGTTATCACATTTGCAAACTTGGGTGTTGACACCCCCTGGTCGTTCCCCAGCAGGGTGACGACAATACTCCATCAGACTTTTACAGCTGTGGGGTAAAAACTATTTACAGTTATTATACTTTTCTGCAAGGCATAATGTTAGAGGCAGGGTAGGGTTTCAGGGGTGCTTAAACAACATTAAGCTGCCAGGTACAAACTGCACAGTGCTCAGTGTTCTCCCTGAGTTTTAAAAATCTGCAGACAAATTTTGTGTTTTGCTACACATTAAGACCTGCACAACAGAATAAATTAGGATTATTATTATGGCACTAAAGCTTCCACCTACCCGGACCAGCTCTTCCAACTCCGAGGAGTTTACACATGCATGCGCAACCAAGAAGTCCAGCTTTTGAGTAAGAATGGCCAGTTTCTGGGAGCTCTCGTGAGGCTGTTCAAGCGCTCTGAACACTGTTGCCCCAATGATAAGGTACAACACCACCAGGAAAAAGATAGCTGATACGGTCTTCCACCTCATGACCGTAGTCCGAGTGTCGCACTCGTCCTCTGGGGTGTTCAGCACCACTGGTTTGGTTGAAAACGACAGGCGAGGCTTGGAGTTGTGGGCGGCAGCCTTTGGGTCAAGAAGGTCAGGTGCAGCCACTGCAAGGACACAAATGATTTACGTGGATCAGTGTCTTTACATGTTTCCTCATTTATCACATCATTCACCTTTCCTATGATTAGACTTGGTTGTGCTATTTTTTATCACAGACATAAACAGGAAACAATATGCGCCATATGAGATTTGCATAATATAATATAATAGGGTTGCGAGTAACTATTTCCCATGGTCACCATCCAGACAGTGCAGTATCATAATATGTTTTATTCATTCCAACTAAACAGGGCTAAATGTAATAATAAACCTTTAACAAATGTGTCAAACAAAAAAGGAGCTCTCACTGAAGAAGCTTGGACCAAAGGAGCTGTGATATTTCTGCCTAAAAAGATGGTTTAGTCAACAAAATAATTGCCAGTTATTGATTCTGTCATTTAACTAACTGTTTAAATTACTGTTTGCTTCTTCATCACATAAAGGAAAAAGTTTGTGAGATAATTAGAAATCTTACCACCCTTTAAACTCATAAAATGTTCCAGGACTGGCTGTCCCGGAACACTATTGCAGACTGTTATTTATAACTGCTTTTGTTAATTATCTGTCTTTAAAATGTAAACGAGTACAAATGATTTTCAGTTTCATATTTTTAAATACCTGACACTTCAAAACATTGTTGTTTAAATGGTTTACAGGCATTTCTGACTCATAAATTTACTTCAAAGAGCTGCTTTCAACTTCAAACTCAACCACAACCCATACTCTGTTTAAACTGCCTATTGTGGATCAAATATATATCCTAAAAGGCATAAAACTTTTAACTTGTCTTGAACTCAAAATTGATATATACTACACAACACTGAGCGGCAGTTACCATTTCTTTGTGACCTCTCTGAGAAACTTGTGTCAGGGCAAGCGAGATAGTCTCAAGAACACTTTATAATTGTGTAATGGGTCGAAGAGGCATTTCAACACCTTCTCTTCCAGTCACGAAGTGGTTTATAACCATCCCAGGATTTTATTATCCTTCCCCCTACATTACTCTAAATTCCTCAAGCACAGGGAGGAGTTCATTTCCTTAAGGAAATGGAAAGTTTCTGACCAACTACCAGGATCCTGTCGGGTCCAGAAGACCGGCAAGCATGGAGCAGATGTGGAAAAAGGTTCTTTCACATGTATATTTAAGAAAATCTGGACTAATGTGTTAAAGAAAAGAGCAGGGTTGAATTGTAATGTTTTATCTCTCAATGTATACAGTTGGGTCCTTAAGTTTTTGACAGTTAAATTTTTTCCTCTTCACATAAACAAAGGATTTAAAATAAAACAGAGTCTGGGCTCAGCCTTGTTTCAAGGCTTTTACACATTTTTTGTTTTGGAATCAGACGTTATTATACACGATCTCCATTTCTAGATACTCAAAATTAATTGGACAATTGACTGACAGACGGTTTCATGAGCAGGTGAGGGCTGTTAATTTGTTGTTTCATGACAAATTAGGCCAATAAAAGCTCTGGTAGCCTTCGTTTCAATTCTGAATATGATGCCCAAATAGATGTCAGTGCAAGTGAGGACATCATTAGACTGAAAAAACAAAGGAGCAGTTGAATCAACAATTTGGTTAATTCTTAAAAAGAATGAATGCACTGGCTGACTGAGCCAAAAAGGTGTGAACTGCAGAAGTAACCAAGTCAAGCACACTCGAGGAGATAGCTGATCACTTTTAAAGTTTACAATGAAGAGACATCATGATTGGAAATAGAACAACTTTACAACAAGGTTCAAATTACTGGTTACACTGAAGAAAGAGAAAGATTAGACTTTACCAGGGAAGCTGCACAGTTCTGAAAAACAATCTTAAATTGACTGATTGATTAACGTCAAATATCTATATCTGGTGAATAATAAGAATCAGAATCTGCTTTGTACACATACAAGGAATTAGGCTCCGTTTTTTTCTTTGCTTTCATTGCATGTAACAGACAATACTGACTACATGACATCAGCATGACACAGACACAATGAGACAGACAAAAACAATTAAAGCATGTTTAAGATGCAATGGTGCAAAGATGTAATACATAGTGGAATAGATAAGGGATGGATAATAAGTTACTATATGCACAGTGTAAATACATGAGGACTGACTATATATATGTAAAACAGAACAAAAACTGTATATACAGCATTTTTTTTTTTTGTATTTTATATTGAATCACTGGAATCACCTAAGATGACCTCTGTGCAGACAATTTCTGAATTTTGTGGCATATAGCTAACAATTTTTTGTTTTTTGGCTGCTAAAAAAGAAAAAAGATATTTCAGAAACGTTAATATTTCTGTTGCAGTATTTTAATGCCATCACCTTCTTAAAATGTCAGTAACCTGGCAGAAAAGCTGATCATTAAATCTTAAAAATGGAAGTCCAGTAGGAATGGCAGTTTTTTTTAATGCTGTTATAAGTAATAATGTTTTTTTTACTTGGTTTGTCTAATTACATTTATAATGTTTTTCTTAAGAAACAGCGCTACCTCAACCCCAGCGATCAGCATGAGGTTGGACACTTTTCATTCACATTGTGTTCACACTGAAGGAAAAAAAAAAAACACAATGCATCAGCCCTAATTTTACAACCGGCATCATTATCTCTCGATCCTCTTCCGAATTATGTCCAATAAATATACATGTGAGACTGATATAAAACTCCCAAATATCACTTCAATCGATCTGTTAATCAATCAATCTGTGCATGCAAAACATGTGAAGAAGAATGAAGAAAGAAGAATGCAACCCTTTGCACTCCATGAGTTAAAATACTATATCTTTATATATTTTTTAAATACGTGTATGTATGCATGCATGCATGTATTTATTTATTTTGGCTGCTGTCCCATAGTATAAATGTGCAAAGCAACTGAATGGACGCTCATTACAAATTTATAACTCTTTGTCACAAACCCGTTTCCTAAACAGCTTGCTACAGTAGATGCAATTACATAACCACCCCGAGAGGTCCTGGACATAATTTTATAGTAAACAACTCATGGAGAGGATCACTCGCTCAAAAACAATCCAGTGAAAACCAAAAGGACTGTTTTAGGTTTTATGGTTATTTGCACATACACGCAACTGCGGTAAGCACTTTTATTATATTAGTCCATTTTTAATGGGTCTACCTAATTAAAAATGTCGCTTTCTTGTCTATAATTAAGTAAAAGTGTCATCAAGTTCAAAACAATAATACGAATAGTTCAAATATCCCTGGTATTAACCTTCAATCAATTATCAGTGAACCGATTACCTACTGAACGGTTGCTTCCCCCCTTAACATCTTCTCTAAAGTGCAAACTTGATAACAGGTTATAAGTCACGAAGAATAAAAGCAGCTAATCGTCATTTGCTAGGCTTATATTTCCAACTTGTCTGCGTACTTACTTCTCTACCATCTCTTCTCTCTTCGTCTCCTCATGGATGGATCTTTTTTGCTCTCCAATAAAGTGCGAGCACTGTTCCTCTACTGGACTCGCGTTTTGCCTCCGGTGCTCCCGACAAGAGACATGTCCGCTCTTCACATGGCTTCAGCGAACTGCGCTTCACATCAGCGTCACTGGAGATAACGCATCCAGGACGTCGCGTTCCTAGCAAAAGCAACGCTGAGACAGAGCGTAAAAGGAACACGGAGAACAGACCGCCTCCGCGAAATCCAGCCAGGTGTTTGCAGGCATTTCGTGCTTTTACGGAGGGAAGGTTTGGGCTGTCAGGGTCAGTAGACGCGCTTCATCAGTGTGACACTGCTGGATGCGCTGTGGCGCATTCCGGCTGCGCTCACAGTGACCGTGTGCTCTCTTTTTGAGAGAGAGAGAGAGAGAGAGATGGAGAGAGAGAGAGAGAAACTTCCTCCTAAGGGAGATGTGGATTCCTTAAAACCTCCACTCCATTAAAAAAACCCTCTATATGTTCATATATTATAAAGGATCACCACTTTCTTCCTTCCAGCAGCATCCAAATGTACAATTCAGCTTCAGAACCAGAAAGCAGACCTGTCTGACATCCACGTCTTGGTAGATGGTGAGCTGAAGAGCATATAGAATACTACAGAATACTCACCTTAAAAAGCATGAATTTTACCAAAATAGGCCATTTTAAATACCATTTTGGTGTTAAAATAATAATAATAATAATAATAATAATAATAATAATAATAAATAAATAAATAAATAAATAAATAAATAGAGCTGTCTTCTTACTGGACTAAACTGGCAACATCCCAGTCAACGGGCCATATCTCACCTCCAGGAAAAAGCCAGGTTGCAGCTCCACGCTTTGAAGCCTGGCTTTAATTAAATTAATTTGAATTTGTGAGACTGTCTGTAAGGTTTATGTCCCCTGTGTTGCTTGTTATCTTTACCTTGGCATGCAGACGTGACCTCCACACGAAAACCAACACTGACAAGGATTCTCAGTAATTTGATGGTCAGTTGCTGATCAGCTCCTTTACCTGCCCTTGTGTGTGTGTTTGTGTGTGTGCAGATGAGACCACAGTATTGATTACATGCATGATCAGCTGCAGCTAATTGAATTGGAGTAGTTCTGTTTTTCTTTCATGCTTTGATACTGATGTACTGCTGGCATTAGATTGATTCATTAATCAGGAAGGCGTCTTTGAAAGAAAAACGTGATCCCTTTAACAGATATTTGATTTTCTCCTTTTTTTTAAATGTTTATTTCATTTTCTAACCAATGCATAAATTATACAAGTCATAATGATATCATACATGATTGATTTCTACTTTTTTTCTATTTTGTGCATTTTTTTGATGTTTTGTTGGGACAGTAGTTGAGGTTAAAGAGGACAAAATTTTCATTTAAAGAAGGGAAAACGCTAAATGAAAAGAATTGTAAACATGTAGTCTGTAACCGCACTTTAAAAATGCTTTAGATTGCTTTTAATAACCGCGTGTTCTTTCATAGATTTTCAACCATTTGTTCCATCCTTTCCTTTTCCATTATAATCTTTTTCTGGCCATCTGTTCATTTCTCCTTCTCTAAATTACTTTAATTCACTCAAGCATCCAATCTGCACTCACATGCTCAGAGAATCTGGGAGGGTTTTTTTTTTTTTTAGGTCCTCCAGGACACGACTTCTAGGTAAGTCGTGGTTTCATTGTTTATGATGGATGCTGGTCACGCTGTCAGGATCCAAGTAATCTGCGATTAATCATTTCAGAGCATTAATCGCAGAGGTACTGTACATGTGTGACACTTTCATTAATTTCTCCATTCATTTATCATTCAACAGAAGAAAAACCCATTCCTGGATAAAATATGAGAGACTTACATTGTGGCTTTTGTGTCTCACATGCGGTCATATCAGCAATGTGTATTGAAAGGCTCAAGGGATTGCATTTACTCATCAAATATTAACTCCAGTTTACCCAAAGAGAACTGCCATTGATTGTCTGAACCATAATAAATGAGAGACTATGAGTCAGTACAAATTATTTCTTAGTTGTCAACATGCTGTTGTGAGCTGGTATCAGTCAGAGGCTGAATTTTTTGGTTCAGCTTGTGTCCTCAGCCAAGTCAGACATCAGTTCAACAAGCAGCAGAGCAGAATTTATTTGCACTCAAGTGGATTACATGCATATAATATAATGCTCGCTCTGCTGCTATAACACCCGCTGCAAAGTCTTTCAGCAGTTAATGCTGTAATGTTCTGTCAACAGAAACTACAAAACCACTGTAGGTTATGAGTGGCTGTAAATCTTTCTGACTTTGCTTTAAAGCTGTTTTACCCTCGGCTATAGTCATCTTTTTTGTTGCTCTTAGTGTAAAAGCAGCAAGCCTTTTTGACCATCTCACCACTGCTTAGTGTATAAAGCTGCTGAAACATAACATTTGTTTCTTCATGGTTTTGCCATTCTGATTACTTGCAAACCTGAAGAAATTTAAAGGTTACGTCCAAGTTAAATGAATGAGGTAAGAGACCATATGTAGTGATGTGCTTCAGCTTTATGTGACATTAACACACTTTATTAGGTACACCATTCAACTTATCATTAATACAAATGAGCCAATCGCATGTAGACTTGGTCAAGTTCAAACTCGGCATCAGAATAGAGAAGAAAGGTGATTTAAGTGACTTGAACGTGGGATGGTTGTTGATGCCAAATGAGTTTGTCTGAGTATTTCAGAATGTGCTGGGATTTTCCCACACAACAATCTCTAGGGTTTACAGAGGACAGCCCAAAAATGAGAAAATATCCAGTGAGCATCAGTTTTCTGTGCCTTGTTGATGCCAGAGGTCAGAGGAGAATGGGCAGACTGCTTCAAACTGATAGAAAGGCAACAGTTACTAGAAAAATCTCTCATTATAGAAAAGGTAGACGAACATTTCTGAAAGCAAAATATGTCCCACCTCGAAGCAGATTGGCTACAGAAGCAGAAGACCATGAATGCCACTCCTGTTAGGTAAGAACAGGAAACTGTTTCTGCAATTCACACAGGCTAATCCAAAATGAGTAACAGAAGATTGAAAAAATATCGCCTGGTCCAATAAATGTTGATTTCTGTCGCGACATTCTGATAATGCTCAGAATTTGCCACGAACAACATAAAAGCAGAGATCCATTCTGCCTTGCAGCAACAGCTCACGATCGATGGAAGTGCGGGGGATAGTTTCGTATCAGTATCTATAGTAGCAAAATTTCTGAGGTTTTCAGCACTTTGTTGAATTAAAGAATGCAAAAGGGGGACCAGCCCGGTACAAGCAAGGTATACCTAATAAAATGTCTGTGAGTGTTCACTACCAGTGTTGCCTAAGTTTTAAACTTTGCAGTAATGGTATTTAGTCAGGAGGATCATTTGGGAATTTGAAGTAGAGCTGTTTAGATATTTCTGGACACGAAGAGGTTTTTTTTTCATCTCATTATGAGTCCCCCCATGAAATATGAGCACATGGTTCCTAATTCATCGTAATTTGCAGACTGTTTCGCTCAAGCTGGACAGCACCTGTAACTGGAACATATGGCTTTTGTTACAGACAGCAATCAGGATAGTAATCCTATTATGGGTGACATTGTTGCACTAATGGGCCATATTACCACAGTAATTTCTCCTAATAGTGCAGCGAAATGATGCTGTTGTAGTAAGCCACTTGAGAGTTCACCCATGACCCGTTACAAAAGGTTCTTACGTAATAGTTGCTTACATAAAATTTCTGTTGATTAAAATTTAATCACAAAGGTTTAAAGATTTACATTTCAAATGTATTTTTTGCACATTGTATTTCTATTACCTATATTATAATGAACCCGATAGCATGTTTTGCATCTGGTAATTTGAGTGTACTGTGCATCAACATTATGTGGTGTATTATTGAGGGCATATTTTTCATATTTGGTAGAGATGCAAAAAGTGTATCTTAGGAACAGATGGTTGAGGATCTGTTTCTAAATGCTTCAACTCTCGCTGTTATTCCCACATGCTTAGAGATGCAAGGACATGCAGAAATATTGCCTTGGTCAAAAATGTGACTGCAGTAATGTTAAAAAAAAAAGCTCTGGAAACAGATAATTAGCAACATCAGCAAACAGAAATGCTTATACTTTCATGTGATTAAATCTGTATAATATAGTCTTCATTGCAAACTTGCATTGTAAAAGCTCAGAGGGTTTAGTGCTGAACAAATGAATTGCATCTCTGCCCCCAATCCTGCTGAATACACACCTGAATCTTTTCTAATGAGGTTGCAGTTTCTAAATCCTGCAGAGATCTATCAGCAGTTTTTAGGAGCACAAGCCTTTTGAATTAAAAAACAAGAAAGATCAGATTTAGATCGATCTTCAATTTTCTGATCTTCATTATTTTACAAAATATATACAACAATGTCAGTATCCACAGAAATTGTCATTTTGTATTAATGAAATACTGATGTTTCTTTTAGGTAGGTTTAATGAAAGCCCAACACAAACAAGTTCTGAAAGTAAACTGAATCTATTGAAAAAAAAAATCATTAAAAACGAATTAGGGGAGACCAGGGATAGTTGTAACATTTTTGACATTTCTGTCTGTAAATTGGAGCTCTTTTAAAGGTAGTGGATTCAAAATGTAATGCAAAGTATTTACATGTCTCTGCTATTAAATAGTGCAGCTATTTTCTCTGCAGCACAGTTACCCATTGCATGGTATGGCCTCAAACACAAAGAGTGAAATGTTACAATTAACCCCATAGTCTGGGTTAGTTGTAACATATCCTGGGGTAAAATGTAACACAATGAAATAAGGGTACTAACAAAATATTAACATGTAATCTTTGTTTATTCAACACATGACTGTACTTAGAGCCATTTATGTAGCTGTGTGTGTGTGTGTGACAGAATGCAGAAATCTAACTTTTGAGCATATTCCAACCCCCCAAAAAAGACAAATTATGGAATTTTCTGCAAATGAATATTTCATTAATTTTGGTTGGTCTTCCTTGAGTTTGGCCTCATTGGCTCAGTGGGCATTATAACCTACAACTCTTGCACCAATTTTAAACATAACAATGAAGCTGAAAAAATGTAGTTGTTCACCAGCATCGCAATTCCATTATTTTTTTCAGGGTTTACCTTGATGTGGTTTGCAAAGTGCTTCAGAAAGATGAGGAAATCTGTTTCTTGCACCCATCCTGACTTATTTCCACTACCAGTGCTTCCTACTGGTCCATCTCTGACACAGAGGTCTGCATAATGTATGTGTGGGAACACAAACAGTGGAGGAATTGTGTTGCCAATGGCATTAACCGCATATACAAATGTGACCAGTGAACCTCTCTCTGCTGATGTCGTTGCCCCAACTTGTTTAATATAAGTTAAAGTAATAGTGTGGTAAGTTGTAACATCTGCATTATTGTTACAACTAACCCAGACTGTTGCTGTTACAACTGACCCAGACTCCTATAGCCATGAACTAGCTTACATTACAGCCAACGGCTAAAACATTAGCACTAAAGACCTACACAGAATATATCCCCATAGACATACAAATAACATAATTCAAGTTTGATGAGTTTAACTGCAAAGCAGATAATGCTATTAGAAATTGAAATAAAGTAGAAAAACTTACTTTTTGGCATACAAATTACTTTTTTTCGTGTTAAATTGTCTGTGTTTGACAAAATGTGCTGATTTTTCACATGTGATAGCAGAACTGAATTGGGCATGCACAGGATGAGTCACATCATTTGAAACTTAGCCCTGATTGGAGAAATTGGAATTGTTACAACTGACCCACGTTACAACTATCCCCGGTCTCCCCTACTATGAAGACAGCACACATTTTAGAAAGTCTGTTTGAAACAACTTATAAAAAGGAGAATTATACATCTTGCATGGGACAATGCTTTAACAGCCTTGCTCTCTGGGATTCAGTGAAGTCCAGTTAATTGCAGCCTTTTTGCACATTGTTTTTGTATCAGTTACTCTCACTGTGTTCAGGGGATAGCCAATAATGCATAGTTTGACACACGATTAGCATTTGTGTGGAAACAATCTTTATAACTGATGTTGCTCTCAAGCATCTGTCTAATTAACCCTGTGCTTCATGTTCATTGTAGGGTCGAGTTGTTCTAGTCACTGGTTCTTGATGGATAATTAAGCTCAAAAGGAAAAAGGCTGCATTATCCGTCGACTGGAGTCTTTCATTTCCTGCTCAGTCAACTGAGCCCTGCAAAAATCAATCACCATGAACAACTGAGCGAAATGAACTTGTCCAAAAGCGCCTGCTCACGCAAAACACCTGCAGGTGCACACAGATGCATGCACATAATACGCCCATATTAGGAGAAATACTTATTTGACCCCCTGCTGAATTTGTATATTTATTCACTTACAAAGAAATAAAGTCTCTAATTTTCATTGTGGTTTAATTTTAATGTAGAGAGACAGGATATCAAACAAAAACCAAGAATCAACAATGGATTAATCAATTACAGATACTCCTGAAAAGCAGACCCTCTTGTTAAAAGGGAGTTTTCCTTCCCACTGTCACCAAAGTCCTTCCTCAAGGGGGTTGTTTAATTGTTTGGTTTTCTCTGTATTATTGTAGGGTCTTTATCTTATACATAGTATATAAAGTACCTAGAGGAAACTGTTGTTGTGATTTGGCATTATATAAATCAAATTGAATTAAACTTAATTGAAGTAACTTAAATTTATCATGTCCACAGTATCACTTTGTCCTATTCCAACATCTCCACCACTGAGAGCAAGATAAAAGAGTTGTCAAAGGACATTCAGGACAAGACTGTAGACCTGCACAGTGCTGGCATGGGCTACAAGATCATCAGCATGAACCTTTGTAATAAGGTGACCATCAATCACCCATGGCCAGGAGCTCCATGAAAATCATGGGATAATGATCATCATGAGAAAGGTGGTGGATATTCCAAAAAATACATGGGAGAAGCTTGTTACACAGGGGACCAAAGTCACAAAGAACATCATTTATAACACACAATGCAGTTTAGAGCAGCATTTCAGTGTAATAAAATGTCAATTAAATGAATAAGGTAAGTTAAATAACAATATTTCCCTTGCATTTCAAATAAATGAGGGTTGCTCTACTTCCTGATAACCTTCTGACAATCATTTCTGCAGAAAAAATAATGTCCATGCCTGACCTGCTGTAATGGCTTAGTTGTTTTAAGAAACTGTTGGATTTGGATCAATGCTGATGTTATTTCAATCACAGTATTTCTCAAAGGTCACTGTTAGAATGACTAAGTCTAAAATAATGTCTCAGGCTGCTGGAAAGCAAAAAGCAAATCTATCATCTTTTTGTACGTTTGAAGAGAATATTTTGAAGATAGTTTGGTGCAAGAGTAACACAGTCTGATCATTACTGCTGTTAAAAAACACTAAGTCAGCTCTCCCACACTAGTGATGTGCGATACCATTGATTTCCTTTCCGATCTGATACCAAGTAAAATTCAGGGTGGTATCGACGATACTGATCTGATACCGATACTTTGTACAAAACTGTATTTTATTTATTGTATCTTTTATTGTATCTCAAATTATAGCATCATAATGATTACAGGACATCAGATTACTTGTTCTTATCACTTCATAATGCAGAGTTCATCATATAGAAATAAAAAACCTGAAGTTGTGCGCTATTCGAACACCTTGCCTGCCTGCAGCACTAAAGGACTCCGTGAGAGACGTCTGTCTCGCCCTAGCAGCACCTGTTCATGTCCACTCCTCCTCTTCAGTTCGCCTCAATATACGCTCGTCGATTCTCTGATATGATTTACTCTGAGGTGTTTGACAAATTTGTGGTGTTGCCACAACACCTCACTTTCTTGCCACATGTATTGCAAACCACGTCTCGACTGTTTGTGGATGTAAAATACGTCCACACATGACTCCAATTACGCTCAGTCATTGTTGTGAGTGCGCACGCCAAGGGGCTGCGACACATTTATACAGCCATATTTCGCACATGACTATGAAAGGCGGAAGAGGAAGTAGTTCCTTCCAATGTAGACAATCCGAATGATATAGTTTCTTTCCACTGTGTTCTTGTTAATGATAAACTACAAATTTACCCTAAATTACTAAAATATCGATATTTTAATGTGAGAATCGATTCTAGAACATAAATGACTGGTATCGGAGGAATCGATATTTCAGTATCGATCCGCACTATCCCACATAGGACAAACTACCCGATCATCAATGCCACAGACCTCACTTATATTCAGTATGGTCTCTGGGACTGGTTTTTGAATTAGAAATCTTTAGTTAATATATTTGTATATTCGATTTTTTTCTATTGTTCTACTACTTAAAGTTTTTAATTCCTGTTTCCCTTATGATTCTAATACTCAGGCTGACTTTTGTAATGTTGTTTAGTCTCCGGTTTTGTTAATTGTCTATTATTCTTATTCTTACTATTACTATTATTAATAGTAGTAATTGTAGCAGTAAAAGTCTCTCTGTGTTTCTGTTTTCTTCTTTATTGTTTTGTTTACTTCTTGGTTCCTTTGGGTTTCCTTTTCTCATACATCTTGAGAAGTATTAGTAATCAGGCCTATACCAGTCGTCTTTGTTTTTTATGTCCTGTACCAGTTTTTTGTGTCTGTTGTCTCTTTATTGTAATGATTGTGTTAAACGGTGTCTCATTACCCCAGCTCTGTCCAATGGTTCTATGCTTGATTTTCTTCTATGTCAAATGTCATGCTATCATAACTCGAGAGTTCTGCAGGACACGATGCGGACTCAGGATGATAAGTTCAGTGCGGTTATTTACAGTGGCTGTTCAACAGTAATGCAAAGGCAAGCAATAGTAGTCAGAGGATTTCTTGGCTCCCACAGGTAAACCCACAGAGTTGATTCCTACAGGAAAATATTCTCTCTGTCTCTCAGTAAGTCGCGTCAGATGGAGAAGCAGGAGTCCTGTGCAGACGAGAAAAAAAAAACAGGTAAGAAACAGGAGCAAAATACCACAAAGCATCTAGTAAGAAGCGCCAGCAACACAGACTGTTTCCAGCTTAACAATTCAGCATTAGCTGACGGGCTTCCTTCTCCTTAAGTAGTTAGCAACAGCTGATCACAGAATTGTCAACCGGTGAGTTAATTATCACAGGTGTGCTGTAGCGGGAAGCAAAGAAGGAGGAACAGCTGTAACAGAAGGTGTGATTAGCACGAACACAGAAAGACACAGGGGAGGAGAGGAGGACTGGAGGATCAGGAAACATGCAGACTGCTGCTGTACTCTGTATTGTTTGACCCCCTTTGAAAGGGCTAAATAACGACAACCTGCTTGTGTCAAAATTTCCACAACACTCATGAACTCATATTTTATTCACAAATGTTTAAACCTTAAAATATTTAATGAAAAAAACATTGTAATGGAAAAGTTATGGATGTCAGATAATCCCTTCATACGTTAGATTTTTCACCCTCACATATCCTTCCTGTTATCTTATAGTCCCCCCCCCCCCCCCCCCCCCCCTCCCTCAGTGTGATCTTTTGCACACTGCTCTTTCACACCTGTACACCTCAGCAAGAGGGAGTTAATTCAGATTAATGTGGTGGCAGACAAGGGCATCGCTGACTAAGCTTGCATCTGTGATCATGAACGCTGCATATAAAATCAGCAGGTGTGACAATACCTGCCTTGTTACATCTTCTTCCATATACAAAGCCAACTCTGAAAATCTTGGATTTGACACTTTATTCATCATGCCTTCTAACGCCCATCACATTATTCACACAGGGCACGATTAATTTACTACAGTCTTGAACGCATTTATGCCCCAACCTGCAATAACTCTATTTAATAAAAATATGAAAATGGTTCATAATAAATTGAGACTTTGCTTAGCTTAGTTTTACTTAGTTATCCTGCTAAAATCAGCCATCAGAAGATGGGTACATGGTGGTCAGCAACAATATTCAGGTAGTCTATGGTGTTTAAACAATGCTCACGTGGGACAAAGGGAACTGAAGTGTGCCAAGAAAATATTATCCACACCATTACACCACCACCAGTCTGAACTGGTGATACAAAGAAGTATAGAATGTATGTTTTCATGTTATTTGCACCAAATTCCGACCCTACGATTATAGCAGATATTTCAGAAATTGAGTCATCACTCCAAGCTTGTCCCATTGTCCCATCAAGTTACAGTTACCCTCACATCAGCTTGAAGCAATCTTGCCATTCTCCCCCAACCTCTGGCACCAACAAGGCACTTTCACTCAGAGTACTACCCTCACTGGAGATTTTCTCTTTTTTGGCCCATTCTCTGTAGATGAATGTGTGGGGAAAATCCCAGTAGATCAGCAGTTACTGAAATACTCAAATCAGCCTGTCATGCAACTACCATGTCATGTTCAAAGTCACTTAAATCCCTGTTCTTCTCCATTCTGATGCTCTGTTTGGTGTCTTTACTGAGATGGTGTGTAATAATAATAAAAAGCTGGAAAAGCCATATTATATTTAATGAGATGCAGATGGCAGTTATTAGGCTGTATCTCTGTCAGCCACTTCTCCTTTTTGGACAAAAAGTGGACCTAGTCGCAGACACTGGCGTCAGGCTTGATACACTAACACAACAGATATTTAAATGAAGTTACTGGTAACAGAAATCCCATGTGAAACTGTCAGGATAGGATCAAGAAGCACTGATACAAAAAAAACTAAAGGGCTACAAAGAACACTGGGGAAATGCATATATAATACAACAAAGACAGAAAGGCGAGATATGCAAATTAAAGAAAATGAAGCATTGGTGATGTTGGGGGGCAAAGGCAGGAAGTGAAAACCACAATTAGATACACAGGGACGCCAACATCCATTGAAAAATAGGAAAAAAACAAAAATAAACTCATAAATATCATAAATAACTCATAAATAAATGATTGAAACAAACAAGAAACACAAAGGAGCACAAGAAAACCAACGAGGACAATGGTGCTCACAGGGAGCTGCAGGTGGTGGGGCTGAAGTTGTGTAAGCTATTGAACGCTGCTTGTTCAGAATGGGATGTGCCAAACATACATAACAACTGCACATGGCAGAATTAGATGTTCTTTTTTTCCAGAGAAATATCACAAAGGGTACCTTCACAATATTACTCATAGATAATAGACCGCGTAGGTGTGTCCTCGACTTAACTGTGACTCTCTTGTCAGCCTTTTCTTCCTTCTGCAGGATTCAAGATTATTATGGGATTGGTGGAGCATTCTGTCACGAAAAAGGGGAACTTCTCCTCGGGGAGAGAAGACCTATTTGGCGGGGAGGTTTTCAAGCACTTAGATGCACGACTTTAGTCTCTATTACAGCTTCCTATGTTTGTTTTCTAAGGTGTATTCTAACCTTTATCAGATTCACTACTCGCCCAATACTAACCCTTACCCAAAATATTAAAACATTCGTTCGCTTTACAATGTAATGACTCACATTGTGGTGCTACCTTTTAGTCTCAATAAAACTTTAGGTCCCCACAACATTGAGTCTTACCTGTGTCTCACATACGGAGCAGCAGCAGGACAAATAACACAGGGGTGAAGAGCTTTTTAGATAACAATCTGTGTGGTGAAATTAGGAGCTCTATTACATATATATATATATATATATATATATATATATATATATATATATATATATATATATATATATATATATATATATGTGTGTGTGTGTGTGTGTGTGTGTGTGTGTGTGTGTGTGTGTGTGTGATATCTGATATCTTTCTCCGTTGCTTTGGATTTTACTGTTGGCATTTGATTGATTGATTAATTAAGCGGGTGTCTTTGGAGAAGTGACGGTTTTAATAATTGTCTCTAGATTCTATTGCTCCCCCTCCCCCTCTGTGCCCACTTTCTTTCTATATCTATATGTGGTTAAGTACATGTGCACAAACACGTGTGCACATGGGGGAATCTGCCCCTTCCTTGTTCCTTGTGCACTTCCCTCTCTCTTCACAGGAGAGTGACACACAGCAGTCAGACAAAGATGGACCGATCAATAAACGTCTGAGAGCTGAAGAAGGTAATCCATACAAGTGAACTGAGCTCTCGCATTTAACTCCCACTGTGTCCTTCCCTGCAAACACGACTTCTGAGCAACAACATCACCAAACCACAAAAGATCCCCTGATTCCTACTTCTAACAAACGGGATGCTTTTGTAGATACTAATACAGAAATTCAGCTGAAACCAAAAAGCTCTTCACGGTTATGTTTGAATGTGTGTGAGTGTGTGCGTCTGCTGAAGCACTGGGGTTTGCACCTTGTATAATAAGCTGTTGCCCAAGGATATGATTATGTGGCGTTGCTTTGATAAGAAAAAAAACCCCACAAGAGCCCTCCCTCGCTTCCTATCACATTGACTTTGTGGTTACCCATTTTCCCTTTTGGAGACTTCAACTCGCTGCAGCCCAACAGCTCATTATCAGTTGGATAACATTCATCTCAGTGGCAAATACTATACTTGGAAGGCAGCTTTTTGTGTGCATGTGAATTCATTTGCGCCATCTGAAGCCTTTCGAACCTGCGATTAGGCCTTTATTCTTAACGGTTTTTGTGAGAGAGAAAAAAGATAATCCTTTATGCTGAAATATTCACTTTGGCTTTTTATCTGGTGCTTTCAGCACCTCTCGTTTAAAAACGTGCTTTACATTCTCAACTTGTGCTGCTGCAAAGACATTTTTATTGCTGCTCTCTTCAAACACTCGCTGCGCTGCACGCCAGTCGATGAGTAGTGGGGGTGTTAGATCACATGCTCCCTGCCATGTAGGACAACACAGATATTGCTTACTTTGTCACTCACGCATGCAAACACGGAAAATTCTAAAAAGGGGAAATGACTCTGATATATTTGTAGTTCGCGTCCAGGTGCTTCTGCTATCTTGTCATGCTCGCCAGAAAGCAGGTGCCACCTGTGTGGAAATGAAACTGTCAGAAAATAGATATCGGCCAGCTAGATGTTAATACAAGGTGTCCTGTTTACCTGCAACACTCTGTATGTGACGCTAATCAAGAATTAACTTGTCTGCCTTCGCCACAGAGGCACCTCCTATCTTGCCAAATTACATCAGCTTGCTGCTCATAATAGAAATAAAGTCTGATGCATACTTTCTTTTCTTTATTATTTTTCGCCTGATGAAAAGATGATCATTAGCAGCAGTTTCAGGAAATTAGATGTATTTTTCCATCACAGCTTGCTATGAAAGCAAAGTGGAAACCATGTTATTGACATGAACGCTGACCAAAAACAGTTCACAAATAGACAGTTATTAGCAGGTTGATGTTTTAAAGTATTGCTTGCAATATTTTCTGTTTCTAGCTCCCACATCTACTTAAACATCACTGAAACAATGAGGCAAGATGCTAAAGGCCAAAGCCTTTCAAGACAAATGCTGATGTTGACACAAAAATATCCCTGTCTGTGTTTTTCTCCACAAAGCTTATTGTTCTTTTATGTTCTTGAAATCAAATGCAGTCCTGTGGGTCCTGTGGGGCTCCCTGCACACATCATCTCACATTAATTTTTCTTGTGTAACTGAATGCCAGATGGTATATTGCAGAGAGTCTGTTGACTTCTACAGTAAAAATGATCAATCAAAAAATAAATCTGCTGCTAAACCTTCATAAATAATTCAGCTTTTCACCCATTTAGTCCTGTGGGCATGTTTGGTGTAAAATTTTGTGCATATATGAGGCTCTGCTTTGGCAGCGAAACTGTTAAAAAAACAAAAACAAACAATGATTCTGAATTTGGCAAGAAATCTGAACTCTTGCTTAAAAAAGTGATGCTGAAGTTTTACAACAGGTTCTTTCTCCCTCGTTTTAAGTTATGTAACAGTGAACAGAGAACACGTTTGACTTCTAGTATATGATTCCCTCATATGCGTTCCTAATTGATGCGCGATTTAGAGGAGACGGGAAGGGGACCTTGACTCACTGACCTGTATTTGCATCTTCAGTGCCTGTGTGCCAGCATCACGTTAAAAGGATCACAATAACTGCAGCTTGTGTTGCTGGGCAACTAACCATCGTCCAAATTGCAGACATACATACCAGGAATAGCAAATTGTGGTGGAAGAACTCTCCACAAAGCATCTGTTGTACACTTTTCAGAAGGTATTTCCTCACTTTAACACATGGAAGTCGAAGAAGAATGGCATGGCGCTGACATTTTTAAAAAAAAAAATCAAGCTTTCAGTTGAACTGCCGTAACACGAAAGGTTTCATATTGAAAAGGGTGCTTAGGAAGGGCAACATTTTTATTCAGTAAATGGAAATTAACTTGTTAGTAATGACCATCTGTTCAGAGCATCAACGTGCTCCAGAAATAATATGTCTTTCATGTTTGTACTAAAGTATCTTCCTATTCCAGCAACTTTCTCTAACTTCTGCAGTTCAGAGAACGATATAAAAATAACTGCACAAGCACCGTTTGCCACAGTAGACAGCTTGCTTACACAATCCCTTCACGCTACTGAGGGTTATTCATTCTTTTCAAGTGTGCATAGAGCTGTCAAGGAGCCGCTAACCAGATCCAGCAGCAGGTTTTTCACAGCCAGATGAACCTGGTACCTCAAATGCCGTTTGCTGAGGTGCTGGAGAAGAACTTTTCCACCCGTGAGACCCGAATGCTGGAACTAATGACGCCGGCTCTCCAGTTGCCAAGAAGATATTTTCCAGTGAAGAGTTTTGAACTATAATTTCAAGCACTTCTTTTCAGAGACACTGATAGCTTCACAAGTTGCATTAGCTGAACCAGGGCACAATGTTGAGGCTGAACAACAATGAAGTGCAATACTGCAAAGGAGCAACAAGGCTCCTGGCTCTCTGGTTTATTAGGTTATTATTTTAATTTTCAATCACTTGCTGTCGGCTATCCAGAGTCCACAATAGGCGACAGCAAAATTGATCATAAAAGCCACTTAAATGGCAATCATTTGCAATATTTTTGTGCATAATATCCCATTAATGCTGTATTGGATATGCAATAAGATTGGATATTATGCTGTTAAAATTAGGTAGGTTTTTAAATTAGGCAAGGCAAGGCAAGGCAAGTTTATTTGTATAGCACAATTCAACAACAAGGTGATTCAAAGTGCTTTAGAAACATTAGAAACAACAAATAAAAAGCATGATTTAAAATTGATTAAAACAAGCAAATAAACTAACTTTTTTTTTTTTTTTTTAAATTGTTGTCTAAAGGCAAAGAAAGATGCCCAACGGATTTACTTTACCAAACTGACCATCCCAGCCTTGCCGTAATGGTCCATTTGATTCACCTTTTATTGTTTATTTTATTTTCACTTACTGAATACGGGACAGACTTGACTGGGGGAAAGAAGGGGAGAAAGAAAGAGGGAAAGAGAAACAGCTGAGAAGAGGGACGGGGGAGAAGGGCAAAAGACAAAAACCAACAGAACGGGCAGAGAAAAAAAAATGCATATATCAATCACCTGGATCACCTGCTGAGAAAGAAAAAAGAAAGCAAGCAGAAGAGAACAAGAGTAATAGAATAAACAACATCACAATGATATATGGGAATATGACAGTAAATACTAAATGTTAAACATTATTGTGCAGCACATAAGATCAACAGAACACAGTGTGCTTTGAGGTAGGAGCCAAAAAGGGTGTAGTTTGTGGGTGTGATCACCTGTGAGCATGGACGCGCTTGTTTTTTGTTTTTTTAAAAGGTTCCTTCATGTAATAATCTGCTAGAGGGTGTGGGGGGGCCACAGCCCCGTCCTCCAGGGCATGAAGCAGGTGTGGAGGAGATCAAAACTCCAGACATCCAGAGGCCCCCAGAACACAAGAGACCAAGGAAGACCAACAGAGGGGCAGCTGCGCCACTGTCCCGGAAAGAGCTGAGGAGAGTCCCAGATGAGGGCTCACTCAGCAGCCGCGGAGCAGAAGCCAGGGGGAGTTGCAGTGACGCGCCCGTGAGCTCCGCCGGCAGCCAGCTGCGCCTGAGTGACCGAGCCCCAGGCCGAGAGGCCGGGGGCACCCCACCTCCGAAGTGGCCCGAGCGAGCCCCAGGCTCCAGGCCCCGATAAGCGGCCGCCAAGGAGTGAGCCGGTGTGTACCTGGACGCCCATCCCCGGACACAAAGAACCACCAACGCACCGATGTCTGAGGGAGTCCGCCACTGGCAGGGGAAGTGGTGGTAGGGGGAGATAGGCCTCCAAACCTTGGAGGGCCTGAGATGTCCCCAGAGAGGTGGCGCCTGACACCCAACCTGACATATAGACACAGACATACAGGCACACACAGATACAAACATCCATTCCCACCCTCATGCTCTCATATGCACTTACTCCACACTCAACCAACGTGGAGACAGACATAAAGAGACGTTGTACACACGATCACACTCCCCAAGCGTACTCTACAAACCGGGTCTAGGTGCCCCCGCCCCTGGAGGGGGGAACTGCACCCAGACCCAGGTGGTGTTTCCCTTTTCCCTGCGGTGGGGGGAGGCAGACCGCCCCGACTCCGCAGCAGCAGGAAGGCTCCACACTCCAGACCGCAGTCGGACGGCCAACTCCTCCTCCTAGTCCTAGCCCCCCTGCTCCAGCAGGTCGCAGAGAACGGGGGTGAGAGAAGACTCCAAACCTCCCTCCACCCGCTCATTGTAATGTTGATGCATGTGTGTTCTAAGGTGCATTTAAAACCCAGGAGGGCATGGAGCTACCTGCCAGAGAGCAGCAGGTAAGCGCATGGTCCCTCCTGCTAGCCCTCAATGTCTACGTGTATTTAAAATTGAGAGGTGGGCAACGATGCCAGGGGTGGGGTGTACACCCTGATGGTACTTTGGACTCCGTGTATCGTGCCCACCCCCAAGATCCTATATGTATGTGTAATGAGAGTGTGAGTAATGTGAATGTCTAAGTTGTGGGATAAAATTGAGGCAGAGGCAGCCAGAAGGGGACAGAGGGGGGGGTAGCCTCCTCTGCACCCTGGTGACATACCCCTACTCCAAGGCCCTGCATGTGTGGGTGGTTGTGGTGGAGCGGGAAGAGGGAGGCAGCTGGAGATGGGGAGGGAAGGAAGGGAGGGGCAAGTGACCCCTCCCTGGGGCCAGCTCCCCCGCTGACCCCAGTAGGCACCCCCATACTCCGCGACCCGCCAGGGAAAGGGGGCCCAGGCCCATCCAGACCAGATAAACTAACTAACTAATTACATTCAAGATTTGCCTCAACTCCACACAACTCATCTCATGTAGAGTTCAGACTCCATTCCAATATTACATGTGATTTCATAGTCTAGGTGCTGGACATCATATATTCTCCTATGATGGGCATGCATTTTGAATTTTTTGACCTGGAATACTCTGAACTTTCCACTGTAAAATTCATCAAATTTATCAATAATTCAGCCACGTATTGAACATTCACCTTACAAATATCTGTGTGCCACAAAAATACCCCAAATTAAGGCAGAGGAAGGAGAACCTCCTACCTTTCTCAATGCTGCAATTTGTCAGGCGCTAAGAAGAGAAGTGATTTGGGTAATTTGGTGGTATGCAGCAGCCTGTAATTACCTAAACTGTGTGAAACAGATGAGATAAGAAACAGTTTTCCAGAACCCTAATGGAAAAAGTGGATTTTTAAGAGAAAATTAAATGTTTATATTTTGGATTATATCACTCAGGGCTGTCACTGTCTGGGACTGCAACACATACTGGGCAAAAACATCTTAAAAACAAAATGCTGAGGCAGCACTAAAACATGCAGCACTTTGCTTTCTTTGTTACATAACCTCTCCCCATGCATGCCCTGTTCTCACAACCGCCTCTGCAGTGTGAAAGAAACCCTTTGGCACTAGCAGAAAATTTAAAAAAAAAGAACAAAACTGTGATATTAAGAAATGTCTGTAAACACACATCAATATTTTATTTGGATCTATCAAAACCAAAACACATAAAATGCATGGGAACGGCGACTCAGCCTGAGAAGATTTTTTTCTTTGTTACCACGAATGACCCTTGAATTTGGAGAGATTTAATTATCCGTCTTGTCTAGATGGAATATAATCCTTGATTTAATTCAAGAATACAATTTTCTTTATCACTGTCTCAAGCCTGTAAGCAGTGGTGCAGGTTTGAGGCTTTCAGAAAACGACATCTCATAAAATTCTGAAAATGGAAAATGAGCATGAACTTAACTCACTAAAAGCAAGAATTATGTGAATCCCTGCTGTCCTCTTTGTGACCTTTGATCTGCTGTACTTACAAATAAGAAGAATGCAGAATAAGTGGAGAAACACAGTGAATGCAGATGCTTCCACACAGGGCAAGGAGTTTGCATGTTCCTGTGGAGGTTTTCTCCAGGTACTCTGGCTTCCTCTCACAGTTTGGTCAGTTTTGTGAAACTATATTTTGCATGTGTGTGAATGTGAGCGTGATTGGTTGTTTAGCTCTCCGTGTTTGCTTTGTGATAGACTAGCAATTTGTCCACAGCTCTGATAGGCTCCAGATATCCTGAATTGGATAAGTGACATTGTTGGATGAATGAATGAAGCCTGCTTTACAAATATCTCACCAGGCTCTTGAGTCAGCTAATTCTTCAGGACACTTTGCCCACTTTGTCTTTGTAATAACAATGAGGTATATCTGTCCGTGTCCATGTTTTTGGAAAGACGGGAATGCACTGCTTCTGTCGTGGTTTTAGATGAGGGTTTTGAATTCCTGGGGAATTTGGGTTTTTCTGGTTTTGTATTTTTTGGATCCTATATTCTGTATTATTTAGTCATCTGGTCATAATGTTATATTTACATTCCTGGGCTTATGATGATTCAGTTTTCTGTGCTGTTTGTTACTTGATAGGTGATGATTATTCCCCTTTTGGTCTTCCTAGTCTGTCTTTCCACTCTTTTTTCTTTGTTTCTTATCTTCTGTGTTTGTCTCAAGTTTGTATATTTTAGTCCTGGTTTCACTGTTAGTGATTTCCTCATTATTATGATAGCCTCTTGTCCTTTGTTTTGGTTTCCCCTGTTAGATTCTGTTCAGCTGTGTTCACCAGATGTCTCCAATCTCCTCATCTCCTAGTTCCTCCTAGTTTCTTCCTAGTTATTTGTTCCTTTGTTCTTTGCACCTAGTTTCATTCTTTGTCTGAATTTGTGTAAAATTGAGTAGTAACAACAATAAAACTACCTCTTTTAGGTAATCCCTTGTCTCTAAGTCCTGTAATTTGGCCCTACTCTGCCTCCCACACAGTTAAACCTTGACAGCTTCCTCGTGTTTGATGCTTAATGCACATGCCACTATATATGGTGTCATGATCAGTGATCGACAGTTTCCATCTTTGAAGACAAGAGCCAATACACTTTTTATTCTATATTGTGCACTTCCCTGCTGAAATGCCCAAGCTGGCAGCATTGTGTGTGTTTGCCCATGTGTGAAAGAGTAAACTACAAGACACCTTAGTTTCATCAGAAACTTTTAAAACACAAAGTGGTGCTACTAGTATTTTTTGAAGGGCTGCTATTAAATGGGGACAATGTGGTAATAACAAATCATGTCCATTTTGAAAACAACTATACTAATAACTTTGTACTGACTTTATCTAATGACTTTATGAAAGTGGATCTGAATCAAACTGCATACATTTTTAATAAGCCCTTTTTACATTGCTTTAACCAATGCTTTTTTTCTGTATTTCTAATAGCTTCTTCAAGTATTTCAGTAAAGCAAGTCATTGTTTTCATTAAAGTACTAGCAGTCAGCAGATTGTGTGAGATCAGGTAAAGTCTATAGCTATAAAAAATAGAGGGTTTAAAAGAAGACACTGAACAGGTGGAAACGTCTTTCTTTTTACCCGTTTGTCTAATATCAAAGCAGAAGGACTCTAAAGCACGACCCAAGAGACCAGTGACTAGTTTAAAAAGACTTCATTTGAAAGGACCTCAGGAATCTGGACTCAGAGGCTGACAGATTGAAGTCAGGCAAGGCTTTTTCTGGGACTGGGCAGCTATTCTCCAGGGAGGCCGCTTAAATCTTTTCCTTAGGCTGAAGGTGGAGGAGAACTGCCAGGATAAATTCAGAGGACGAAAAGGTGGGAAGTGGGTAGGCAGGTAACTACAGGTAAAAATGATGAATGGCTTACTGAGACCAGCTTGAGAAGATCACAGGCGATTTAGCTGAAAGTAAATCGATTCCTCTGAGGGATCCATCTAAGCACAAGCAGGGACATAAACTAAGAGAGGCCCAAGAGAGTTTTGTCAGGAACAGGTAAGATTTCAGAAACAGGCATACACCTTGTGAGGCCAATTTACCACCATAGAGGCAACAATAATCTGGCAAAAGATGATAAATTAGCATGGCCTTAAATCCATTGAACTAAGGAGTAATGAGAAGAGTAAGGATTTGTGTGCCAGCTGGGTCAGAGGGGCCGGCACCGCCCTGCCCAGAGATGGAGCTGAGAACCAGAAAACCTGCTCCGAACACTAAATGAGAGAAAAGGGGAATCTAGAGGAAGAGTGAAAGAGAAAGAAGAGTGGGGCTTGCCAGGACCATGACACCTTTTTGGTTATTTAATTTAAATCTTGTTCTGATATATTGTCTGGCAGATGGATCTTATCACTTTAATGTGAGCACAGGGCTCCTGTAGTTGAGTGCCTGGATGATCTCATTGTTTTTGGTGTATGACTATTAAATATTGCCTTTCAAATTAGTAGATGATGCGGTAATGAATAGCGAGTCATTTGTAGGATCTCCAGCTTAATGGCAGAATTAGTCTCATGACGCTGAATGAGAATACCCAAGAAAAACTGTATAACAGTCCTAACAGATGCAGCAGAGGGACACTTTAGATTCCCCAAACACATTCGCACACACAAGCACACATTCCTCCTGTCATTGTCATTATGCAAATGAAAATGTGAAAGAAAGCATGGCAGTGCGATTAGCACACAAAGTAGGCTGAGTGAGCTATAAGTTAAAATCCCAGAGTGGGAGGATAGAGTTATGTAGTGACATGCAGTCTGAGGGATTATGGCAATTCATTACACACTGTCAGTCACAAGAGCAGAGCACAGCAGCAGCAGAACCTTGTTTTTATGCATCTGTAGTTTGTTGCACGCATCCATTATTGGCCCCTCACTGTATTTCATCCATCTACTTTTCTTGTTCCCTTCATCTGAGCAGGAGGGTGACTTTTACTCTGCTACGATGACCATGCATATGTTGTTGCCATGGTTACCAGGTCGCAGAGGGCAAAATGTAATCTGTGGCTGCATGCTGCATTCATGAACACATGGCACATGTTCTTCGGTGTAATGTTTGGCAGCCTCTGACTTGATCAGGTTTGCCTGGCGTGTATTTACTTAGCTGTTTGCCGTTGTTGGCTCCTTATTCATAGCAAATCAATTTCCTCATGTTAGATTAAAAATTCGAAAGACCGAACAGAACCAGTGTGAATGAGTGGCCTGTCATGTTGCCTTTGGAGACTTTGAAATTACAGGGTGCAAGAGAGAAAAAGTATGTGCAGCTCTTTAAGTTCAGAATTTCTCGTTTGAGTGGCAGACTTCTCAAAATGGTGCATTGAATACAAGGTAGTTGCGCAATATTGCTTATGTTTGTGTCTCACTATGCCTTTCACATATTTTCTACTTAGTTGTGGAGCTAAAGTTTGAGATTTGTGTGTGTGTGTGGGGGGGGGGGGATGCAAAGCACGAGTCTTGAATCTGCTTGTTTTTAGAGGAATTTTATAAATTTATTTTTGTTAACTTGATGAACCACTTAACTCTGACCTATGAATCATTCAAGAATAAAGTGATATATCTACACATAACGTCAATTTAGCAAAAAAAAAAATCGGCAATTGTATATATAGGCACGTTCCCATTTCTTTGGCTGAATGTGAATGTGTGAAAAATGCCAAACATAAAACAGTTTGACAGACATGAAAAAATATTTTTGATCCATCACTTCTAATGGTTTGGGGCTGGATTTCAGACAGTAGTGTTGGGGATCTTTCAAAGCACAGAAAGGGAAAGCGCCGTCAGATATTGATCCACCATGCAATGCCATCTGGACATTGGCAATGGCTTCATTATTTAGCATTACAATGATCCCAAACACATTGGCAATACAGCAAAGGCATTGTAAATGACCCAGATTATTTGTTTATTTGATATTTTTCAAACAGTTAAATTTGTAAATGTATTACTTGATTGTTAATAAGTTTATGAGCGATCTAGTAGGCTGATGCTAGCACCTCCTGTGCCTTTTCTGTGAATTGATTAGCATAACAGAAACGTGGTTATATCAAGTGAATGTTTATTTGTTTTATGTTATGATTACAGCTCTTACGATGTGTCTATGGCAATTTGTGAATAAATGGGTTGGAATACCCCACCATGGTCCATCCGTAATGATCATTGAGTGCATCGTCTGAATAAAGTCCGGCTGGAATGCTACAGGCATACCTGGATAAAAAAACTCAACAGATGATTATCAGTTATTGGGAATTGGCCTCCCCAGAGCCTGGAACTCAACATTATTGAAGCAGTGTGGGATCATCTTAACAGAGAGCTAGACGAAGGCGGTCGCACTTTTCTCCTCTCCTCCTCCTCCTCTCCCTTAGCTTCCCTGCTTAGCCTCTTAAGTCCTTGTCTAGTCTCGTGTTTTTTGTATTACTTTTCCCTGGAACATTCTCTCACAGTCTGTTCTCTAAAACCTAAAAGAGGAATTATGGATTGGATCAACTGGTCCCTAAATGCAATTGACACCCCTTTCTCAACAAGAAGTTTGGGCTTGGGTGAGCCTGAGTGCTGAAGATATCTACCTACTCGGAAACATGGTAACAGGGTTCTGGCGGATCGGAGCTGGCTTGGCCCTGACTTATTGAAGAATTAAGAAAGCGGAACCGGCTGTTCAAACCCCCACAAGGCTGCCTGCTGGGATTGGAACGATGGGAGAGGCGTGAGTTTCTCAAAATGGGCTCATTGAGTGCAGCACGAATAAGATCTTGGAGAGGCTACGGCTGCTGTGAATACTCAGAATAAGATCTCTGACTGCAGACTGGATACATCTCGGAAGGGCTAGCTCGGAATAACATCTCTGGGCGCAAATTGGATGACATTTCGGGGAGGCACACTGCCGTGAGTTCTCAGAATTGGCTCCTTGAGCACAAGAAATGACAGCATCACAGAATGCAAGTATGGCGAAGCTCGTGGCTCTCCAACGGGAGATTGAGAGACCAGTGTTGGACTGTAGAACTGCTTTGAAATTCATAGCTGTTCGCACTAAAGTAAAAACCACCATCACTTCATGCGGATACCCCTTTGGCGCCAGCTGCGGTCTCAAGGCTGGAGCTGAACAACAACACCCTGGTAACGACTGTGTTTAGTCTGTTCCTTCCCATTCCATGCAAGGCCACCTGGGTTGGCTGGAAGACTGTTTACTTAGGCTAGCAGGGCGAAGGACACTGTCTCAGCTGAACTCTGGACACGCACACACATACATATACACTGATATGCACACACTCATCCCCCCTCCCTTTCCAAACGCCTTCGACGCTTATTCCCTTCTGATGCTGACGGTGGATCAAGGAGACCAGCGCACGCAGGCTCGGATGTACTGTCTAATTCAGCTGTCTCTCACCCTTTACCCACCCCTGTTGCTTGTCATGTGTTTCTTTGGTGTATTAAGAGTTTTTTTATGTGCTATGTGCAGAGGTGTTTTTTTCTGTTCTCAAACTGATCTCCCTGTTGGAGCTCAGTCTGGGGGGAGTTATTTTTTTCTCCTTATCTTTCCTCATGTGGTGTATTTTCCATTGTTATACCTCTCTGACCTGTCTTCCCCATGTGATGTTTTGTGTAATGTATGTATGGTCAGAGGGTAAGATGGCGCCGCCATTGCGTGCAATAGGTCGGCAGCCTTATGAAATTTCCCCTTGTGGGACTAATAAAGGTATATCAATTCAATTCAATTCAATTCAAAAGGCAGCCAACATCCAAAGAAGAGCTTTAAATGTACTTCAAGAAGCCTAGAGACTCTTTTACTCCAAGAAATGACAAGAAAGCTTGCATGAGAGATCTCAAACTGTGTTGAAAAATAAATGTGGTCATACCAAATATTACCAAGAACTGTACTGTAGGTCTGCATTATTTGCAACTCTGTCATGCCAACATTTGCTGCACTGTATGGGAAAGGCTGTTATGGTGGCACATGAGCATTATGGGGAACACCCGTCCATACTCCAGCTCATTCACTCTAACGGGGTGGGGTGAGGTGGGCTTCTTCAGGGGCTTGTTTACAAGCAGGTCACAACTGAATACTGAAGTTCTACCAGTTGGATGCTCCCTTGGCTTTATTGGCACTTCAAGTAATTACTGTAGGTTATTAGCCGGTGGAGTGACTTAGCAAATGACTGTTGTAAAAATGTAACAACTGAAAATATGAGAAACAACTTAAAACACGACACTGCACCTCCTTGTTGCAGAAATTCGTTTCATTATTCGGTTTTTGTAAAGGCATAAGGGGAATAAACAAAAGCAAAGAAGATAATGCAGGCGGATAAATGATTTTTTTAGAATAATGACATTTGGGAGACAACCACTTCTTAAAAATTTCCGCAGAGTATTGTCATTAGCAGGCAACAAATAAAAAGAGGCTTCTGAAACACTGTTTTTAAACGATATATTAGAATGTAAAATATCAGATATGTAATAGTTTTCCTTCTATCAGGACATTGCCGTGTAAGTAGGTAACAGTTTGTTGGAAGCATGTTTTGTTGATATCGTGCAGTCCCTGTTGTTGTTCTGTTCCCAGGGCTGCAGACCTGTCAGAGGGTAATCTGCAGCATCAGACACACACAGGTTCCAGTGTGCCTCATGAATAAAATCCAGAGCGGCAGACCTCCTTTCTCCATGAACTATTGTGTTGCAGTGTTTTGATTAGATCCTTTTCTTTTTCTTTTCCTTGGAACAATAATGAATAAACAATGAGCCAGATACATGTATCTGTTGTTTGTTATTAGCAGCATACACATATCAGGTCCTGACAGCTTTGTATTACACAACTTAACTACATTTGTTTCATTCACAACCAAACTCAACCAGCTTTTCACCTTCAACTACTGGACAAAATCCTGTTTATGTAGCCACAAAAATGTTCAGGGACATTTCTGATCTTTTACTACACTTCTTCCAACAACTACCTGTCCAAAAATAGTGGCATATCTAGTCAAACTTGTCTCTATGCACATCTATGTCCATAGAGCCAGGCGATTTGTAAAAACAAAAGAAATAAATGTTGTCACTGTATTGCGTAGACACTGTGGAGCCACTCTTGGAGAGGCACGAAGGTAATGGGTAATAAATTGGTGAGATTGTGAAATGATATTGTCTCTGTTATCGTTTTACCCATGCCTGTCAGCAAGAAACACAATTCTGTGTAATATAATATATTGTATAATGAAATCACAGTAATAGTAATGGATCCCCAAACAACAAATGTCATGACAAACACATGTTACTATGCAATGAGGAAACTGATATCGGGTGCAGATTTACTGTAGAGCATCAGTAAGTGAAGCTGTTATTATTAAATGATGTGAAAACCTCATACCTCCAATTTGATTATGTTTTATTTTTGTTTTTAGGTGGGGTTGACTGGATGTTGTGGAGAACAATAAAATCAGAATCAGCGTTTTATTGATTTTACGTTGGCCACAAAAGCTGTGCTCATGTGTGGGACGCACATGCATGACAGACCATGACCTTGTTTACTATCAGGGCACCTGAGTGAAGAGGGCTGGATAGTGTGAACTCATATGTATTCAATGCATGTGTAGTGTGGGATGAAGTGTATTTTGACCCCAAACTTATTTATTCCCTTTTAACTACAATATTTTGTTTTCTGTATTTACAAAAGTGTCAGAATATCTCCTGTACTTTGTGCCGTATACCCCCATGCAGCAACCCCTTAATGCACTTTGGTTAGTGTAATATCTTTTAGGTCTCCAAGTCCTTAGTATAAGTGATACAAGTTTTTTTCACCTACAATGACATTAGCACAATATTCATTTCTTTGTCTGCAGAGAAATCATTGCTGCTAATGCAGCTGCTGCAATTCAGTGTGAAAAACACTGCCATTTGATAAAGCACATTCATACTGTGAATGTGTGATTAAACATTTTTATTCACAATACATAATTATTTGACACTTGATTACATAAAACTCTCCAAATGTGAGTCATGACAATGTCCTGCTATGCCCCAAGAACATAAGAAAAAGTGGACAAGACACACCAAGTGCCGCTAACTGATTTCATTTCAATGCTCTAACAATCATAAAACAAAGCCAATTGCTTTTTTTTCCTTCTTTTTTTTACCCATTATCGGTCCAGTCCTTGTACCTGACCATTTTCAGAGAAATGTTTCTTTTGCTTACTAAGACAGTTAACACTGACCTATGAATAATTCAAGAATTTTACCTATTTCAGGGGATGAACCGGTGTTAAGCAGACAACTTAGCAAAGAACCAATTTTAAATTGTATCTTTAGCCACTTTGTTAACAGCAGCTTGTCACAAAAATACATAATTTGTTTTCATTTCTTTGGTTTAATGTTTGAAAAATGAGTGGCAACGGGCCTCAGAGAGTGATTTATCCACATTTTTAATTCAAACCATGTTTGAAGGAGGTCAGGCGAGACATATAACAGTTTTCTGCAAAACATGGTGCAGGCTCTGTCATGGCTTGGGGCAGCCAGCAGTGTTGGAGAGCTTGTCACTATTGATGGAATTATGAACTCAGAAAAGTACTGTCAGATTTGGATCCACCACGCAATACCATCTATAAAAGTTCCTACTGGCAACAGCTTCATTTTTTAGCATGACAGAGATTCCAAAAACTCCATTATTGATATCACTTATCGATTCAATTCCTTATTGATTCTCTTATGGATTGTCATTGGTTTCTCATTGGCTCTGTTTTGAGAGTCACCACAATCTCTAAGCAGCAATAAAGAAATTACATTAATGCAAATTAATTGCATGCTGTGTGTCAAATGTTTCATGTTTGTTGAGGTATTTCCCCTCTTCTTTGAGATCAGTGTTGGAGTCATTACTCAAAAAAGTAATTATTACACATTTTAAACAGAACATGGACAATTTCACCTCAGTAAATCGCATGATAGGGTGGGGCTAGGTTTCACAATGGGTTCACCCGAAACCTTGGCTGCTTGTGACTACACCCGTTTCCACACTTTGCCTCGTGTGATTAGGTAGGACCAAAAGGGGTCCATGGCTCTCTTGGGGACACTCCCATAGGGCTTAAAATCTGGGACTCTGCACCAATTGCTCTTAGAACTGAAGAAGCTTCTCAAATGAGATGTGAAACGTCTTCAAGGAAACTTAAAGAAGTCCGGACGCTTTTGTTTCCAAGCTCCTTACACTATGATGACCTGGATGACTGAGAACCTTCACAGACATTACACCGAAAACTTTTCTTAAAAGGAATGCAGCATGTTAAAGAGAGGCTACAGCCTGACTGTTCATCTGTTTGTTACCTGATATTAAGGGTCTGGCTGCTGGGGTCGGCATTCGCTGAGCACTTGGGGATCTTGGCTAGCTTAGCGTTAGCATGCTGTCTGCACAAATGCTTGCAAAGAACTGAAGTTGTGTTAGCAGAATAATGTGGTTGTTTCTGTCCTGGAAGCAGTTTTCCCCTTTACCATTTATGTCACTCTTCTGTACAATAAAAATAAATGTCCATATCCTCACTCTACACTGTGTCACTATCAGCTGGTAGCCCAATTGCAAGAACCAATAAGCGGCATCAAAAGGCAGACAGACTAACAAAACAAAAGTCAGCCCACATTCAACAACAGCTTTAAACGTCCTAGAACTATTCCTAAAGACTACTTAAAGAAATGAATGAATGAATGAATGAATGAATGAATGAATGAATGAAAGGGGTCATGCAGAGGGTTGGTGTGACAGAGGAGAATACTAGTTACAGGGTGAGATGAAGGCATATTATCTGCTGTGGTGAGCTCTAAGAACTGCTGAAAGAAGAAGGAGGATCTAACAGCAATTATCTCACATTTTCTTAGTAAGACGCTTCACTGGCTGAGACCACATCCTCATTTATTTCTCACAGCATTTCTAGTAGATAATGGCATGAAAATGAGTTGAGTCTACGATTTAGAAAAGGTCTCTAAGTGGACTGGAGATGGCTTCCGGACAGGGCAGATCCCCATGTTTGCCCAAGGGAGGTTGGGGCATGAAAATGAGAACAAACTGCTTATAGTGCAGGGGGGTCATATATCAACAGAGAATGGAAAGGGGATGCATGAAGTGTGAGCCTGCTCCTGAAATTCGGATAAATGATCTCCATGTTATTTTATTCATTTTTGCCAATTACTAAATCAGCATCCACACTCTTGTTTTTATCAGCAATGAAGAAAAAAAGCTGCCAGAATAACAGAGTATAATTAAGTATAATAAGAGGAATTAACTATAATACAACAGCTGAATACAGAATCAAACCTGGCAAAACTAAGCTTCTTCTTTTTCACCCCGACAGCTTCTTTGGGGTGGGGGGGTGGTGGGGGGGGGGGGGGGGGGGGGGGTCATTACATCGGCTTAATATCAAATCTGCCAAGAACGTTGGTATATTTTTTGACCAGCATTTGAAATGCACATTTCACATCTCAAAGTTCATCCAATCTTGTTTCTTTCGTCTAAGAAACACTGCAAAAATCCAACCTCTAATTTGAATCTTGAGTATATATGCTTTAACTTTCTTCCATCTTCCATCAAAAAACTAGCTGACACTCATACATCACTCCTCTTCGTTCTTCTCTTCACTGCCCAATTAAATTCTTTATCCATTTAAAAATTTTAATAAAAACATAAAAAGCTCGATGGTCAGGCTCCTGCATATATAGCAGAGACCTTATTCCAGCAGTTAGCCTCTCTTAACTCTTAACTGTTTCCCTCTTTAGTATTAAATCCAGAGGCAATCAAGCTTTTGAGGATGAAGTGCCTAAACTTTGTAACAACTTGTCTCTGCCTATCAAGCCATCTAAATCTGTGGTGTTTTTCAAAGACTACTAAAAACTCGTTTTTATAGGTCCATTTTTCTCAGTCTTTCACCCATTTGACTTTGTCTCTATGCTGGAACATGTTTACTTATCTTCAATGTGTGGTTTTATTCAAACTGTAAAGCACTGTGTAACTGTGCACTGAAATCAGGCCCCTACCTTCATCACGCTTCCATTTACCACTGTGCTTTTAAAAGAAGTAGTGGCAGAACCAATTCCCGAGATAGCATCCAAAACAACTTGACATTGAGGGAAAAGAAGGTGGAGGGTAATAATACATTTAGTTACAGTTTGAGTACAGAATAAGCTGCAGTCAGTCAGCTCTTGTGAATGCTCTGTCAGTGGGTCCTAATGGTGAAGGATCATGATGTCATCATTGAAAGTAAGCCACCTACTCAGCCAAATGACTTTGTTCTTAACACTGTACTTTCTTGGCCTCCTATAGTAAAGTAGATTGGATGATGAGTCACTAAGAAAAACAGAGGACAGTCATACAGACACACGTTTTACAGTTAGATTATTAAATTGTACCAAATACATCTTAATTACAAATTTTTCATGGCCTTGAATAACAACCACATGCGCCTCACGCAATGCTGATCTGAAAATATAATCACTTGCAAAACCCATGTTTCTAATGGGCTCATCCAATGTCATTATGTTGCCTCATCATAGCACCTCCTGCACACCCTCACCATGAAAATCAGTCAACAGCTAGTTCTGCATATATTTCTTCTTCCTCCAGAAGAGAAATTATGCAATAAGTTTAACAACTTTATAATGAAATTATCCAGATCCTAAAATGATTAAGCAAAACTGTGAACATTCAACATTCTTACACTGTTTAGACCAACCAGTGTGTTTATTTTTAAGATTTTTCAATATTACTAAACTAACAAAGTTTTACTTTGCAAAACTGAGATTTTGGCAATGACAGGTTTTTGCACCGAAACATACATCATTACAACAAAAACAACCTGATGTTAATGTTAATGTCTGTCAACAACAGAGATGGGCAGTACAAGTAACACGTTACTGTAATCCGATTACTTTTTTGAAGTAACGAGTAATGTAGGGGATTACTATTGCAAAAAAAGGTAATTAGATTACTGTTACTTTCCCGTAAGCACGCCGCGTTACTGCATTACTAAAACCGTGTCTCATGACAGTGACGTAAGCGAGTGCGACGTTTGTGACAACAGCTGTGTGCAGATCAACAATGGATAATCTATCGAGTGCAGGAGAGAGTATGAGCGTGCAACGTTTAAAGCGTGGAAGTACTGACCTTACTTTGAGTTTGATTCTGTAAAAAGTGACAAAAACATTAGTGTCCACTGTTCACTGCATGGGAAGAAAACTTCTTTTTACAGCTAAAAAAACCCCTTAACTTCCGAGGAAGCACCCAGTGCGCTACCACGTAATGGGAAATTCACAGACAAACTCACGGATTCTTCCACTGACCGCTGCGGCACACCTGCACCAGGGCAAACATCTGCCTGCTATACAGGTGAAAATAGAGCAACAGGACCGCTGAGTCTTTGATTTTAATTATTTTCTGCTGTGTTTCACTTGCATTTATTTGAAAGACTGAGTGTAAACACAAAAAAATATTTTATTTTATGTGCTGGAATGTGCAGAAAATAGGTTTAAATGTTAAACAAATTTCTTCCAGTCAGAGAATGTTGCATATAATTAAATTTTTGCTTGATGCATAAAGTTAAAAGATTAAAACTAATAAAACTTTGTCATTTTTTGAACTTTTTGAGGGTTGAAATAAAGAAAACCCTTTTTGAAGATATCTTTTTTTTGCCTGTGTCCTCTATGCCTTGGCTGCTTGGTCCCTCACAGTTTTGTTATTACTATTATTCCTGTTTTGATTTCTTTCCCAAGTTGTTGTGAGCCCCTTATTTCTTATAGTAATTTCGTTCCATTATTGTTTCTATTTGTTCTATTTACTTAGTTCCCTCTGTGTTCCCTTTCGGTTCCTTCTGTTTTCTCTCTGTACTTGTCTATCGTTCTTCTGTCCAATACCTGTCTTCCTTTGTGTCAAGCTCTTTCTTGCTCTCCTGATTAGCTGTGGCTAACTTCCTGTTTTGTTTTGGTAGCGGTTTATCGTGATTGTTTTCAGCTGTGTTTAGTTCCCATACTGTCTCTGCTTTCCTTGTTACCTCTTGTCATGTCTTGCCATCCTCTTGTTACCTCTTGTCATGTCATGCCATCCTCTCTACCGCCACTAAAATAACCAGTAACCGCCCAGTTACTGTGGATCAGGAAGTAGAAGAGGTCATCCAACATTTGGAAGATTGCTGGTTTGACCCCTTGAGTCCTGTAATCAAAGTATCCTTGGGCATGTTACTACATACAGAGTTGGCCCTTTTAGTGTGAATGTAGTAAAAAAAAGGGCTTTGAGTGCTCAAATAGAGTAGTAAAGTGCTGCATAAGTACCAGTCCGTTTACCTTTTGCTCCTGAGATGTTCATAGTATCTCGTCATGTTGCTGGTTTCCCTTGTACATGTTAAACATTTAGTAGTCTGTGGACTCTGCATCACACTCTAACCTATCCTGTCAATGTCACATCTAAAAAAATATCAGCATCTGGATTACAGTAAATGTTGTGGTTGAGGACTGATGTTTTAGCACTATTTTTCAGCATCTTGTTACACTTTTAAAGTTTATGTGTTAAGTTGTTTTGGTAGGATGGCACATTGATTGTGTTTAAATATCAGAATCAGAATACTGCCATACCTTGGTACGTCTATTCTGCAAGAGTAATTTGGTTTTACAAAAGCAGTTTTATATCTTTTTAAAAACAAGTGTGTTGCAGTGCTCGTATTTAATCAAAGGACAACTGAGTAGAAGATGCATTTTTATTAAAGAGGTTCCATTCAGTCACTCTGAGTGACGGTTGGCATGTCACTTTTGGATTCACCTCTCGTCTTCATCACCCTCATCGCTTTCTTTATTGCCTTCAAGTAGGGAGTCTTGTTCTTCAGAGGCGCTGTCAGCAAATTCATCCCACCAGTGGAACTGTTCGCTGGCATGACTTTTCTCATCATCACTGTCTTCCTCTCTAAACTGTCTCCCAAATCCTCCAGGAAGCAGATCCTCCGCTGCTTCTCCTTCATCCGGGTTGACTTCATAGTCAACCTCAGCAGCAGCAAGGTCATTTTCATCTTGATGAGCTTCATTGCGTTCTTCTTCATCGTTGCTGCTGTCAGCATTTTGATCATCATCGGCAAAATTATAATTGCAATAATTGTGGTCATTTTCAGTATCTCTGTTATTGTGGTCATTTTCATCATCAGCATTATTGCCAGCATTATTGCCATCATTTCCATCATCAGAGTTGTTGTCATCAATTTCAAAATGAATGTTGAAGAAATTATTCTGATTGATGTGATCACCATTGTTGTTGTTAAGCTGCTCTGGCTCCCAAAGTCTCGCAACTTCAAAGATACGTGGTGCAAACATTATAACATATTCCACACCATTTTCAAAGAAGTTGTCCATATCTCCCCAGTTACCATCTTCAGCCAAGAGTGGTTGCTCTACATGAAAGTTCAGTTAGCAAAGTCACAGCTAATCAAAAGAAACTTCAACACTGCATTATGTTTCTTTTGTACAATAACAGATCAAGTTCTTACCCTCATTAGGCTGAGCATGGGCCCCATCTCCTTGTTCCGTCATCTGAGCTTTAAAGATCCCACAAAGACATAAGTTATTCAAGTTAAGCAGTACATTTCCCATCTGTACTGTTGGGCATGCTCAAAAATCTCACTGTAAATATCTACCATCAGCTATCAAAGTTACAGCGTCAAAAGTAAGTTTCACTTATAAAGCAGTTCCCCCAAAACTCACCTCTTTTTCAAAGAAACTGCTCTATGAAAATGTCCTAGTTCAGCTGTGTGTGTATCTGCTTGTTGCTGGAGTCAAAAATATGTTTCAGTTGTAACATTTAAACCTGCACTGTAACTGTGCAATAGCAGTGATGTCATAAGAACTACCAGAATTCCACCCCATGAGTGTTCCATGAGATTCCACCTCAGGAAGGCCAACTCTGATGGCCTTCATCAGGGCTTATGCAAGCTTACTTCAGGACTACCAATGTAGCCACTGTACTCCTGGTACCCTATGACCCATCAGGGTCATATATCATACTGATATATAAAAAACATAACCATGCTAACAGACAGCCATTTCTAAGTAGTGATGGCAGTAAAAATAAAAAGCTGAGCTTGGTTCTTTCATTGTGACAAAAAAGTCGGCAATGGCTGGGATGTGAGTCATTTAATTAATATTGCATGTACTTATGTGCTTAAAGTAAAGAAACAAAAATAATACTATTAATGTTTTAGCAGTAGTAACAGTTTTATATATTTAGTCTTCTCATATAAAACTGACAACACAAACATCATAAATAAGAGGAAAAAACTGACCTCCTATTTTACACCTGCTCATGAGTGTTTTCATGATGGCGGCAGCCTTGTTTTCTTTCAACAATCAGGAGAAGCAGGAGACCAGAGCTGAAGACTCTGTATAGATAATGTATGGGAAGCTGCATCCCCTTTTACATTACAGGCAGGGGGAGAGGAGGGTCACGAAGACACGCTCATAAAACATTAATTCAGCACTTCATTCTGCTCAAAAGCAGCCACACACGGTGAAATAGGCTGTCAAATACAGTGTGCTTCTGCAGGGAGTTTGATTCACTTTAGTGTTAGCAGCAGTGGCCTCAGAAATGTTCATGCAGCTCATTTTAGTTCAGCATTTTAGAAAAAACACAAAGTCACTAAATAATTGTGACTCATCGGCTCAGCCATTTCTGTCAAAATTGTTAGGAGTGTGAGTACTTAGGTAATTTTTACATTTATTAAAATCAATATGTTTCCCTGTGATCCAGGTTGTGTAAACGCTGTTGTGTAAAAGCTGTGTAAGCAGCAGGTTGTCACTTACCTGCAGAAGAAACAGCGTGGGCTTTTTTTTTTCTTTTCGTAAGTGTATTGGTGCCTATGTCTTGTTCAGTCTCTGAGTGTTCCCATGCTGCAGGTAGCCAGAGGGTATGTGGACACAGGAACATTAAGTGTTGAGAAAACAAGTATTTATTCAATCAGCAGGTGCCATCAAATCTGAGAAAGAAATGCTAAAAACAGAACATCTGAGATAAAAAAAAAAAAAACAACAACAAAAAAGAGCCAATTTCTAGGAATTAAGGAACACAACATGGCTATGGGGATTACTATATGTTTGTTGTTTTGCTTCATTATTAAACCAGACTGAAACACTGAACAGAGTGCGTGCTTTGTGCTAGCACATCTCACCGAGAGTAAAACCTCCTGAGTCACCTGAAAATCCTGCATTAGAAATAATTCTAAATTCTGCTGATTCCTTAATGAAACCTTCTAGTAATTTCAAACTGTTTAAACTGTTTCTGAAAGTCACACCACTTACTGGCCTTAGCTCGTTTCTGCTTTAATCCCAACACTTTAATTTCAAATCAGCTGTAAAACAACTTTCAAATGCCATGAGAGCGAGACCCGTCTCAGACGTCTGATATTAAATGTGACAGCAGTTACCAGGAATCAAATTCGACTGTGGTAGACGGCACTTTTGAATAGTCAAGAATGGTATTTTTATCAGTATGGAAAGTGTCTCTTTTCATCGAATTTTTACTTTGTGCTGTTTGTTTAACCTTTTCGAGATTTCAGCAGGTAACCTTTAGAAACTGTGTCTAATTTCAGGGTTGTATATACCACTTGTGATGCTCTGTAATGTATGGTTGGCTATGATGGTTTTGATGCCTCGCTCTCTTATAAGGAGATTCGGGCCATTCGTTGTTTATTCTTTGTCGGTTTACATCAAAGAAAATGTCAGCCATGTGTTTCTGCGCTCGGTGCTCTGAGCAGGTTTTCTGTAATAAGGCATGAAAATGTTGAGGTGACTGTACCAGCACTTGCAAAGTACAAGGGACTCAATTTTCCAGCTAATGCACATTTTGTCAGCCATGTCTTTTCTCACTGTGCAAGACACACACTCACACAGATGTGCACATCAAGACACATATAACCCCACTTTGCGCTGGTGCACCAATGCATGAAATGCACACTATGTCTGAAATGCTTTTTCTGTGATGTGAAGTGAAGGTCAAGAGGACGGGGCATGAATGACTGGCTTTTATTTTAGCTTGACATCATATGCAAGATACCATCTACGTCTTTGTATTTAGCAACAAAAGAAGCTCTTTATTTACTTTTTTTAAATACTGAAATTCAAAGTTGTTTTTTGATTGGATCTAGCTCAGCAATATTTAGTGCGTTATGTGTCATTTGTCTGTGCTATATCAAATTAAGAGACCTAGGTTAACAGAGAGTGAGGCGTTTGGGGTCGAGTAAGTCTTTCCTCAGGCTAAACAATGAGACACAGCCAATGGTGCGCTTGATGAATCTGCTGACGCGTCAGTGTCGTCGTATAAATAATTCAGAAAGACAATAGAGAAGAACAGAAGAACTCACTGCCGATGGCTGGAGGTCAAAGGTCCTCCCAGCTCCTAGACATGTTGGAAAAACAAACTGCATCACCGCACAGTGACTTATCCAGTTGCTCTGCGCGACCCCCTTGAAAGGCTGAAACCTGACGCTGTTATGATCAAAGAGGGCAACTGTCTGTTAGACTGACCCACCTCTTCTATGGAGCTTTTTGGTAATATTTTTTACATGAGACATGATGAATGGAACAAATTAAATCCCTTATTATTGAGCTGCCCGAGATCACTAAATACATAAGCCCGTAGCGAGTGATACACAATGATTGTTACTGATGGACTGATGTGGGCACTCAAAGCCTCTCATGAGATTTTCATGACAGTCACATTAGAAAGAAATCAAAGGAAATGGACACTACTGGCAGCACTTAATAACAATCCATCTATCCACTGTTCTGTGATTTTTATGCGGTTAGATATAAAGCTTTTTAAATGGAAGGCAAGTCCAGCATTGATCTGATACTAAAAGCCTTCCTGTTGCTAATGAAGATCATGTCATGCTGTATTTTTCTGAAGAAAATGTCAGCCCATTCAACCGCAGCATTTTATCCACTTACATCAGTGTAGCATGAACCAGCAATTTATTTCTGGAATGAACTCCACAAAGAACGATGATTTATTTTTCATGTTATAAAAACTTCACAGTCTTCATTCTTCAGGTGTGATTGCCCACTTATGACGTTATCATTGGTCACTCAAAAATCAAAAATACAAGCTACACATTAACGTTTCATAGCCAAAACCAAGCTTTTGTTTGGAAACTTAGGCCTATAATTTTTCACATTACCTTACACTTTCCTGTTAAAAGAGAGATTTTCTTTCCCATTGCTGCCAATCATTGTATTGTATTATTATAGGACTGTCATGACACAGTTGTAAGTGTAATGTAATAAATTTATTTAGTACAATAATGCATTGCAGTATGTTACTTTGGAGGGTGTTACACCTGTTACAGAAGGTGAGTATGATGGCAACTACACTTTACTGTCAAAATTATTCACTCACCCATGCAAGTTGTTTGTATCTATCTATCTATCCATCCATCCATCCATCCATCCATCCATCCATCCAGATGGTAGAGTTGCAAGTTCAATCATAGGCACTCATAGGCACATATGTTGAAGTCTAATCACACTAATCACTTATAATCTGTAATTGTACCTATTCGGGGTACGTCTCAGTGCCAGTTGGGATAGACTGCAACCCTGCTATTAGCTGCTAAGAAAAATAATTACAGAGTCAAAAAAAAACATGTAATTTCTGAGGCTCTATATTTTTAAAAGAAATGTAATCTGTTTCAGGTGGTAGGGATGCTATCATGACATGATGGCCATAATGTCCTCTATTTTTAAACTCCAATTAGCAGAGGAATCCTCTGAATGGCTGTGAAGGCCATAGCATTTAATTTCATATCTTTTTTTTTCTCCATACTAATCAAACCTTCTTGTGACCCCATGTCTCCAGTCTAGCAGCATTTGCATACATCATGCATCTTTACTCATTTATTCAGAAATCACTCTTTGAGGGCGAGAGATCACTGGATTTTTTTGAAGAAGAATATAAAGCTGAAAAAACATATTCATCTGCTTTCAAAGGATCTTTGAGACAGTGTTGTGATTGATCTCCACAGAGCTTTTAAAGGAAAGGTCTTTTATTGTTAGTTAGAAGAAGAGAGCTGCATAAATATTTACAAACTATATTTGCTTTCATACCTTTTTTCATGTCGCTTTACAAACACATCATGTTCACATCACAAAGTCACATACCTCCCAACACTACCTCCTGTCTACCACCACCATATTCAACCATCAACACCTACCCTGCATCCTGTCAAACTGTCACATCACTCAGTCTCAGCTCTCAGCTTCATGCTAACATGCTGGAAAAAGCTTCTTAGCATTATGCCAAATGTGAAGCTGTCTTTGTCAGGTAATTAAAACTGTTTTTTCATGTGTTGTTACTGATATACAGTCATTTTAAAGGCTGGCACATTAGTTTAAAGTTTCGACAAATGAGTGTACTACCTTACAATACAATATGTAATTTATATAGCGCCAAAGGATTTGGCGCTATATAAATATAAAATCAAGCAGCAAACCTTGACCTCTCCCTTTGCTCTTCTTGATATTGTCACAACATACACTTGAAATTTGGTTAAACCACGAGGTTTCTCACAACTTGCTTATCACAGTTGTGCACCGTTCATCCCTGAACTGTAGTGGATTTTATAATGATGTACACTGTAAAAACATTCTACATAATTCTAATAAAATTCACTACAGGAAGCTGATTACTGGTGCACAACTAAATGTGTGCATCTTTGAATGTGCTCACATTGACACTGATCTGCTAAAAACCTGATTTTGTGAAGTCAAAACTTTCAGCAAGTTGAAACAATCTTTCTTATTGACTCCAATTAGCCTAAAATAAGGACTGGTCCCATCCCATGTCATGGCATGAAAATATGACAGGCTGTCATCAATTCAATCAGATACTTGCAAAAATTGTAAACACTGAGTAAAAATTCTTCAACATTTTTATTGTATTTCTGACAGTGTACACACAAAACAATAATATACAAACACACACATACACATACGCTGTCCTTCGGCTTATTACAGTTTTTCTCAGTCGCTTTGGTGCGTTTCTCAGATCAGAATTGAAATTCTCATAACTATTAGTTCAACCTCCACAACACTCAGTCATTTGTGCACATCATAGTAGCAATTTCTCCTCTCTCTGAACAAACTGCAAATGATTTTGGACATGAATCAGTTGCTTCCATACATTTCCCTGCTGCTTTCTGACATTTCCATTTACTTATGTCATGTCAGTCAAAAGTAATCATACCTATGGATGCTGAATAGTCATTCCCAATAAAACTAATAGTCATACATCCATTGCTTAAGTCATCACACACAAAATTGTTGAACTAGTTATCACATGCCAAATATTGGCCATCTGTCAAGCAAATCCTATACCTTTCTGTATCATTTTTCCTGGAAATGTCTCCGAAATTGAACAATTGATCTCAGGTGAATTACAGCTGTCACTCATGAGGAGGCTCTACCAAATTGGTGATTTTATGTTTACATGTATTCTACAGTGAACAAGTGACTGTAGCATATTTTTCTTTTGCACAATTCTGTAGGATTACAAACACTTCTACACAATGGAAATGTGAAACGTACGTATTCAGTGTCTCAGTTACTCCCAAGACTCCCATAACATCTACAGTGACTTTACTGCACATTTCAGATGGCTGTACAGGTAGGCCATAGTGCTGTCGTCAGCATTTTCAGGTGTCACCAATTGTTTTTGCAATGGGAAACACTGAAATTATAAACTGTCATAGTGGAAACATGACAATGCCATTTGACTATCTTGTTCATAAAGATGGTGTCAAGACTTTTCATCTTGATGGCACTGACAGTTTCATTGACATGGATACTTGCTTTTGAGGTATGGATAATCAATTCTGTGCATGTGACGTGCAATTTTTGCAGGCTATCCACTAGGTTTTGCAGTTTGCACTAATTGTTTTGGGAAATGCACTAACTGCTGTGCAAATGTTAATGGTGTTCTGAGAAACGCACCAAAGCGACTGAGAAAAACTGTAAAAAGGCTATGTCATGTTTTTGCAACATAAAACAACAACCTGTTATTACTGTGCTGACTTCCTCATTTTGAAATGATTAGGTTTTTTACTTTTACAGCATTTCATCTTGGCTGATGATGGCCACTAACCTGATGAGCTCACATGAATGAAAGTAAAACTTCCTGTGAACGTAGCTGCTTCTCGCCGGGTGCGGTGGCGCGTGCCTGTCATCCAAGTTACTGGGAGGCTGAGGTTGGAGGATCGTTTGAGCTCAGGAGCTCTGAGCTGCAGCAGGCTGTGTCGATCGGGTGTCCGCGCTAAGTTCGGCATCGATATGGTGATCCTGGGGGAGCCCGGGACCACCAGGTCGTCTAAAGAGGGGTGCACCGGCCCAGGTCGGAGACGGAGCAGGTCAAAGCCCCCGTGCTGCTCAGTAGTGGGATCGCACCTGTGAATAGACGCTGTAGCGCAGCCTGAGCAATTCAGCGAGACCCAATCTTTATACACACCATTATACCTGTCTCTACCTCACACAGCAGCCTCGTCAGCCCTTATTTATATTTTTAATTGACGTCAAAAACACTCACAAACCTGCTGCTCTGCTTGTCCTGCACCACCTCCACCTGCAACTACATCCTCCACCCTAAACACTCCTGCCACCCAGCAGGTGGAGACAAACTAAATCAATCAATCAATCTATCTATCTATCTATCTATCTCTCTATCTCTCTATCTAATAACTTATTGCATTACAACTTGGCTAATGATGGGCAGGAAGTTTATGTGATGATGTCACCTCAGACATAGTTAAAATCCTTGTTAACGTAGCTGCTTCTCGCCGGGTGCGGTGGCGCGTGCCTGTAATCCAAGCTACCGGAAGGCTGAGGTTGGAGGATCGTTTGAGCTCAGGAGCTCTGAGCTGCAGCAGGCTGTGTCGATCGGGTGTCCACACTAAGTTCGGCATCGGTATGGTGATCCTGGGGGAGCCCGGGACCACCAGGTCGCCTAAGGAGGGGTGCACCGGCCCAGGTCGGAGACGGAGCAGGTCAAAGCCCCCGTGTCGCTCAGTAGTGGGATCGTGCCTGTGAATAGATGCTGTAGCGCAGCCTGAGCAATGCAGCGAGACCCAATCTTTATATACACCCTTATACCTGTCTCTACCTCACACAGCAACCTCATCAGTCCTTCTTTGTCTTTTTAATTGACGTTAAACACACTCACAAACCTGCTGCTCTGCTTGTCCTACACCACCTCCACCTGCAGGACAGCTGCAAATACATCCTCCATCCTAAACACTTCTGATGCCCAGCAGGTGGAGACAAACTCAAACTAGGAAATTCATTCAGGTAACCTTTGGGTTTAATATTTGCATCTTATGATCACAGCTTTGACTGTCATGTAAAAAGGGTTTTTTTTGTTTTAGAAGTGAACTGTGCACAACTTCAGTACAGGCATGAGTCAGGATTTCAGGGTACATCATTTCTTTGAGTGTATGGTGAAAGATTGCCAGGGAAGGGACTGTGTTGCATTTTACTGGGATAATTTCTCTATTTTTTTAAATAGATATTTCATCTTATAATCAACAGTATATAAAACAGTGTGTGTATATATATATATATATATATATATATATATATATGTATATATATATATATATATATGTATAAAAAACACCCAGCACGCCCCTGCGGGCGGTTTATCCTTCAAGCTCGGGTCCTCTACCAGAGGCCTGGGAGCTTGAGGGTCCTGCGCAGTATCTTAGCTGTTCCCAGGACTGCGCTCTTCTGGACAGAGATCTCCGATGTTTTTCCCGGGATCTGCTGGAGCCACTCGCCTAGCTTGGGAGTCACCGCACCTAGTGTTCCGATTACCACGGGGACCACCGTTACCTTCACCCTCCACATCCTCTCGAGCTCTTCTCTGAGCCCTTGGTATTTCTCCAGCTTCTCGTGTTCCTTCTTCCTGATATTGCTGTCATTCGGAACCGCTACATCGATCACTACGGCCGTCTTCTTCTGTTTGTCTACCACCACTATGTCCGGTTGGTTAGCCACCACCATTTTGTCCGTCTGTATCTGGAAGTCCCACAGGATCTTAGCTCGGTCATTCTCCACCACCCTTGGGGGCATCTCCCATTTTGACCTCGGGACTTCTAGGTTATACTCAGCACAGATGTTCCTGTACACTATGCCGGCCACTTGGTTATGGCGTTCCATGTATGCCTTGCCTGCTAGCATCTTGCACCCTGCTGTTATGTGCTGGATTGTCTCTGGGGCATCTTTACACAGCCTGCACCTGGGGTCTTGCCTGGTGTGATAGACCCCAGCCTCTATGGATCTTGTACTCAGAGCTTGTTCTTGTGCTGCCATGATTAGTGCCTCTGTGCTGTCTTTCAGTCCAGCTTTGTCCAGCCACTGGTAGGATTTCTGGATATCAGCCACCTCCTCTATCTGCCGGTGGTATATACCGTGCAGGGGCCTGTCCTTCCATGATGGTTCCTCGTCTCCCTCCTCTTTCTTGGGTTTCTGCTGCCTGAGGTATTCACTGAGCACTCGGTCAGTTGGGGCCATCTTCCCAATGTATTCTTGGATGTTCGTTGTCTCATCCTGGACTGTGGTGCTGACACTCACCAGTCCCCGGCCCCCTTCCTTCCGCTTAGCGTACAGCCTCAGGGTGCTGGACTTGGGGTGAAACCCTCCATGCATGGTAAGGAGCTTTCTTGTCTTTATGTCAGTGGCTTCTATCTCCTCCTTTGGCCAGCCTATTACCCCAGCAGGGTAACTGATCACGGGCAGGGCGTACGTGTTGATGGCCCGGATCTTGTTCTTACCATTCAGCTGACTCCTCAGGACTTGCCTGACCCTCTGCAGGTACTTGGTGGTTGCAGCTTTTCTAGCGGCCTCTTCATGGTTCCCATTCGCCTGCGGGATCCCCAAGTACTTGTAACTGTCCTCTATGTCTGCAATGTTGCCTTCTGGTAGTTCAATCCCCTCAGTTCTGACTACCTTCCCTCTCTTTGTTACCATCCGACTACACTTCTCCAGTCCGAACGACATTCCAATGTCATTGCTGTATAGCCTGGTAGTGTGGATCAGTGAATCGATGTCTCGTTCACTCTTGGCATACAGCTTGATGTCATCCATGTACAGGAGGTGGCTGACAACTGCTCCGTTCCGTAGTCGGTATCCGTAGCCAGTCTTGTTAATGATCTCACTGAGGGGGTTCAGGCCTATGCAGAACAGCAGTGGGGACAGAGCATCTCCTTGGTAGATCCCGCACTTGATGGTGACTTGTGCTATGGGCTTGGAGTTGGCCTCTAGTGTTGTACGCCACATCCCCATTGAGTTCCTGATGAAGGCTCTTAGGGTCCCATTGATCTTGTACAATTCTAGGCATTCCAGTATCCAGCTGTGGGGCATTGAGTCATAGGCCTTCTTGTAATCAATCCAGGCAGTGCACAGGTTGGTCAGTCTGGTCTTGCAGTCTCGGCTGATTGTTCTGTCTACCAGTAGCTGGTGTTTTGCGCCTCTGGTATTCTTGCCAATTCCTTTCTGTGTCCCGCTCATGTATTGACCCATGTGCCTGTTCATCTTAGCCAATATGATGCCTGACAGGAGCTTCCATGTAGTACTGAGGCAGGTTATTGGTCGGTATTTGGAGGGGACCGGTCCCTTCTTGGGGTCCTTGGGGATCAGGACCGTCCGGCCTTCGGTTAGCCATTCCGAGTGTCTCTCGTTAACTAGCAGCTGGTTCATTTGTGCTGCCAGACGCTCGTGGAGTGCAGTCAGCTTCTTCAGCCAGTAGGCGTGAACCATGTCGGGCCCTGGTGCTGTCCAACTCTTCATACTGGAGACCCTTTCTTGGATATCTGCCACTGTGATGGTTACTGGACCCTGTTCAGGGAGGTCGCTGTGGTCTGCCCTCAGATCCACTAGCCACTGAGCATTGCCGTTATGGGTTGCGTCCTTCTCCCATATGCTCTTCCAGTATTGCTCCGTCTCCAGCCTTGGTGGTGCTGTTCTCTTATTATTATTGTTCCCTTGCCACTGAGAGTACACCTTTGCTGGTTCTGTGGAGAACAGCTGGTTTATTCTCCTGCCTTCTATCTCTCTGGTGTACCTCCTCAAGCGGCTGGCCAAGGCTGTGAGTCTTTGCTTGGCAGTTTCCAAGGCCTCAGGTATGGACAGCTTGCTGTATTTCTTAGGCCCTACAATAATATAAGAAAACAGAAAAAACCCAAACAATCATATGATGATGATGATGTATTTATGTAGCTTTAGGTATTTTTTTTTATTATTGTATTAATATTTTTTTTATTTATATATAGTAAATCATAAAAGAATATATGTGACAATTGTGGTACTTGTATCAGCTAGTACCGGTACTTGTGAATGTGTTGGGGTCCCGGTGCCTGCCCAGCTGTCCCAGCGTGGCCACAAGTGGCTTTCCCCCCACTTGTATATAGAGCACTGTGTTGAAAATAAAGTACTGTTTAACTGTTATTCTCAAGTCTGCACCTGAGTCCTTCCTGCCTGCCCTGATAGAATGATTCCTCTTTAATCTTAATCATCCCTGAAGATTAGAGAGCATGATGTGAAATTGTCTGCATTTCTTTCCACACTTTGTAAATCTGCTGACCCCGCACTGTTTGTATGTTGCAAACAAAGAAGAAAAAAACTCCTTTTCAGGGTGATGAATGGACACTTAAAAGCTTTGCAATGCTTAGTGTTCTGTTGTTTACATTACGCTTGTAGCTTATCTCTTTCTTCAGTGCACAGTCCTAATCTCTTGTATATGTTGTAAAATGTTTCCCATCTTGCCCTTTTTTTGTAACTCTGAGTAATTTTTTTTAGTTTGACATGTGAAAGGTCAGTGAGCTCTGGAGAGGCCAGCAGATAATAAAGTGGTTAAGTGGCACCACCATGTGGCCTTACAGACATCATTTTGCTGACATATACAGCAGGGACACATCTAGTTCCTGAGAGTTTCTATGTGGAATTCATTTGCATTTATTACATCTATACTTGGAGGTTAAGACACTGCCTTCTCTTCTGTGTGATTTGCTAAATTCTTTGAAAAGACCAGGTGAATGACTGATCAGACAATTTGCAATGCACGAGTTCTTCAACTGATACAGTATAACACAGTTGCGAAGACTGTTGGGAAAAGATTTTTTCAATTGAATAACAGCTTAATGAAAATGCAATAGAGGGTATGATTTGTAGTTCATTTTCTTCTTAATGAGACCGTGCATGCTGAGCTGCAGTCAAAGGTATAAAAATATAAAGACTTTGATACTGTAATAGGATCAGCACCCATCATACCTCGACGCGCATCATCATTTATTACTAGCTCAGAGCGGGATTACTTGTGGGTGATGTTTGTTTACTGTGTGTGCTGATGCATATTAGTTACATTATGTTCTCTTCTAAAGTGCAAACAGTCATTATGTGCACCTCTTACAGCAATCCTTGACCGTGTGGGTCTATAAGATGATCATTTTTATTTATTTAATAATTAAAAACAAAAATCTATAACCATTAAATGTAACAGTTCAGCGCACATTCTGCTCTGCCACAGTTTGTTTGATGTAATCAGGACAAACAGTAATTTAACAGAAAACATGGATATTTCTAGTAAATTAAAAGACATTTTTTCAGCTCTTGGCACATGTTTGGCTTTTACCCATAATTCCATTATCACTTCCCTCTATGCCTGCCTCCTTCCCACCCCTCAGTCATGTGAATCCTCTTAGAGGTGGATTACTGGACTACGATGTCCACATCGAGAAGGAAAGCGAAGGCGAGAGATGGCGAGAGAGAAAAGGAGCATGAAGCGTCCAGAGTGAGAGGAACACGCAACAAAGAGAAGAAGAAAAAGACAAAGACAATGGAAAGGACCCCTTGGCCCCATGCAAGCCAGGAATGGGGTAGAAGGTGGTGTTTAGCTAGGGTGAGAACATCTACTTTTCCACAGGTGCTACTATTTGTTTGTTTTTTCATATCTTCTTTTTAGTTATAGGTTATGTCTATAAAAATAGTGGATAACTTTATGACTTATCCACTGTAAGTGAGACACTTAATGAGTGGTACACTAAGTTGTCTGACTGTTGCTTGTCTGTCAAAGTAATCATATCTTAGTGAGCTTAAAGTGTCTTTATGGCTTTGTGAAATATATATTCCTTCCTTTCTATATTCTGTTTCTGTTTTCTCGTGGAATGATAATGCCCGTGTTGTCTTTCTTTCGCTCCTTGCAGACAGAGCCTCACATGGTGAAGCGCACAGTCTGGGTGTCCCACGCCCACTCTTGCTGACAAGGCAGGGAGAGACTAACAACCCGTGGCAGCAATGTCGCTCCTGTCCTTAACTGCCCCTCCCGGCTGGAGCATGTGCTCTGCTCTTTATATCCTCATTGTGTTTCTCCCAGAGGCCAAAACAGACAGCTTGAACGCTACCATTATCCGCAACGGTGGGGGCTCCCAGTGTGGGGAGTACACAAACCAGGTGATTACAATAACCATCTTGCAGTGATGTTCTCCAGACAATAGTAGCACAGCCTTATCACTGCAACAACTTGCTACTTTTACCGTACACCAGAGATCCATCAGCTAGGTTAAGGAGCTTTCCATCTGAGCAGAAATCAGAATAATATTCTCATCAAGTACATTTGAAATGCATAAAAAATATAAAAAAAATAATACACTAAGGTGGCAAGACACCTATTTTTTTTTTAAGTATATATATTTAAGAGATTTTAGGGGGGGAAATCAGATAATTTAAGTGAGGAAAAGATAACACTGTTAAGAGTTGATATAAATCTGAGATTATGTATAAGAGCATTGACAAAAACAAGTGAACAAAGACAGCGGTTGTTTCGGCTGTCTGGACCTGTCCTCAACAGGTGATGGAGAATGGGATGTGTCGCCTGGTGGCCACACTGCCTCAGCTGGACGAGCGTAGATGCCCCGATATGTTTCGCTGCACAGACGAGGTCTCTTACTGGCTGCATGAGAATGAGGAGAGGACGCAGCAGATCATGGCGCTGAAAGAGACCATCTCTGAGCTGCAGGAGGAGCTCAGGAACCATCGGCATCGTATCAAAGTCCTCGAGCTGCAGGTGTGATTTCCATTTTTATACTTAAGTAGGTGGGAGAAGAGGGGATGCTATACTTAGCAGACTTGAGTCAACCATCAGCAGCAACCCTTTTAGCTTTGATAGCTACATGGAGAATATTGTGACAGTGTGAAAACATATTTTCTTGTTTTATTTTTAAGACTATACCTGTAGTGGCTCACTTTTTTTGCGCTATTATAACTTAATATGTTCTGTCTGTAGTATTAAATATAGCCACATGTGATCAAATAAGCCTTGATTGCAGTTTTATTTGAAATAAACATGTCCGCCTACGACAGGAAACGTGCTGCAGTTCTTTACTCTGATGTGGTGCTTGGTCATCAAACTGGCTTCTCTCCCAGCATGCCCTTGACCTTAGTCACTAACAGGATTACTCTACTCTTGCATGTGTTGCCTCATTCGTCTCAGTGTGAGCTTAAACAGAGACACTGGTCGGTGGACACAGATGAAGTAGCTCGTGCCTTGTGTGTTGCACAGGAAGCACAGGACAGGGGAGAGGGCTCTGGAGTTTGTGGTAATGGGAGTTGTTGGTGGTGGTGTGTCTGAGCTCTGAATAGATTAATCTGTCTTTAAGTATTACAAGTGGACTTGCTCCACACGTTTCCTGTGTGTGGTGTTCTGGGCCTGTTATACCCAGAGGAGGCCCTGGGGCAAACCCAGGACATGCTGGAGAGATTATATCTTTTGGCTAACTTGGGAACGTCTCAGTGTTCCGTCAGATGAACTGCAGAGGGTAGCTGGGGAGAGGGAGGTCTGGGCTTCTGCAGGCCCCATGACCCTTTATGGATGGATGGATGGATCTAGATGTTGGTTTGGCAGATATTGCATGTCTTAACATGTGAATGAAGGGTTCCTGTAACAGATTGGTATATCTGTCACAGGAATGTGAATGATTTCTTTCCTTTATTTTTAACTAATTTAAAAATGCACTTGTCTCAGTTGTTGAACGTCCTTTCATTCACATGTGAGTCTGTGTATTTCTATTTCAATGATTTCAGAGTGAAGAGAGGGTCCACTTGAACATCTCCTTGGAGCAGCGTTTTCATGAGTTGGAGCTGCACTACGCTGAAGCCACTACCCTGCTGCACTTACAGGGGACTCTGATCCTAGACCTTCAGGTTATTACCATTTGGGGATATTTTGTTAGAATTTCTTCTCTCTTTTTTTGTCATAAATGTTAGCAAAAGTGTTTTTGAGTGTTGGCCTCTGTTTGTATTTATGTTTAGAACCAACTACATAATCTGACACTTTTGGTGGATAAAGTAAAAAGAAGCCCCGGCTGTTTGATCAACATTGTCCGACCCAATCCTCTCATGAATGCTCACGATCGGCTGCACCCAGGTACATACTCAAGCGATGATGTTCCAGCAGAGGGTGCCAAATACCACTTGTTGATTTTCTCTGACACTTTCTTGCCTGTTTTACTCTTCTTTCAGAGATCCAGCATGTGAGGAACTGTCCTATAGACTGTGCCTCTATCTACCACAATGGTGTCAGGAGATCTGGCCTTTACACTGTGGTGCCATCACTGGCAGGGATGCCTGTGGAAGTCTATTGCGATATGGACACAGATGGTAAGTCATGTGCAAGCGGTCCTGATTAAAGGGAAGCTATGGTGGTAATTTTCAACTCCATGTTATTATTCTGGGACTCTACTGCAGTAGCACTGCATGATTTACAATCTCACGCTCATCCTTGGCAAAGTCCCTGAGTTCATTTCCTGTCTAAAACAGTTTGCTTTAACCCCCACTTCCTCCTCTCTTTAAGCCAACTTTCTTCTGATTTGCTGCCCCTCAAAACAAAAGATTCGAACAGCAGGTCTGTGCTGACAGCCAGAGCTGTGTGCCTGAAATGACCATATGATCATGTCTACTCTTAGTGATATCATACAGAGCCAAGGGTAGAAATACCTGACTAAAACAGAGTATTTGGAGCAGTCTAAAGCCTGAGCTTTAACTGTGTAAACCCTCATTATTTGAAAACTTTGGACATGATTAATGTGACCATACAACACCAAATATTGTTGTTCATGTGCATAACTTCAAAAGCAGTGCCATAGATCATCCATTAGTTATTTTCATCCAACACATAAATGCAATACCATTTTTGTGACCAAACCTCCTTTAAAACCAGTTCTACTTGGTACACTTGCATGAAGCCTTCACAGTTTGTCTATGGATTTAGGCTTTCTGAGCTGATACAGTCACTTTATTTAATATCAGACCGATTACTGAGATCAGAAAAATGGCCAGAGTTAAAATATGCACTGCCATTTATAATAGCTACTTAATGTTTTCATCAAATTGTTAAGTATTCTGTACCTGACCTATAGTCATCAGCTGAGCAGATGATAACCCATCAAACATGGAATGAATTTTACATTTTCTCCCAGGTGGCGGCTGGACTGTGATTCAGCGGCGATTTGATGGCTCAGTGAGCTTTGACCGCAACTGGAGGGACTACAGGGATGGATTTGGTGAGCTGCACTCAGAGTTCTGGTTAGGCAATGACCACATACATGATCTGAGTGCCCAGGGAGACTACAGCCTGCGGATTGACCTGGAAGACTGGACCAGCAAGCACAAGCATGCCCTCTACCAGAGCTTCAGGTTAGTGTCAGATAACCAACTGTGCAGACTTACATTGGGCTGGATACTCCAAAACATACACAAGCAACTGTGTTCCTTACATAATTTCTTGCAGTGTGGAAGATGAGGAGCATCAGTACCGTCTCCATGTGTCAGGCTTCAGTGGTACGGTTCAGGACTCTTTCAGTTGGTACCACAATAAGCAGGGCTTCAGTACACCAGACAGTGGAAACATCTGCGCTGAGATCTCACATGGCGGTTGGTGGTATAACCAGTGCTTCTACGCCAACCTTAATGGAGTCTATTACAGGGTAAGGATACACAAATTACCCTGCATTTTACATTTTTAAAGACAAATTCTTATCTTCTTCCTCATCATACAGGGAGGCCATTACACTCCCAAAGGGCGAGGGCCGCTGGGTCCAGATGGAATTGTTTGGCACTCCTGGAAAGACTCTGATTATTATTCCCTACGCAAAGTCAGCATGATGATCCGGCCACGCAGCTTCCAAAGCCGCTCGTCACCATAACAATGGTGAGGACACGGGAACTGGTGTCCTTGGCAGCATTTGTAGGGATGAAGATATCTGATGATCAGGACGATGATGATTACACTTTATTGTATGCTCGGGAAACGTTTTGTGTGTGGAGCAGACCTACCCGGTAACCTCTTTGCTTTTAAATCTTATGTGACTGCGGCTGATATCCATGTTGTATTGTGTGAATATAAACATCATCCTGTTCACTGATTATTTCTTTCCCCCCACTCACTCCTGGTAAGTGAATTCTTCCTTGTTTTATACTTCTTTTTGTACTATAGTTTGTTAATGTTGACGTGTAAAATACCAGCCAAAATGTATTTGTGTGATGACAAGGTTGTCTTCTAGCCACCATGTGGAGACAACCTGCAACTGGAAAGAATCACATGACACAGTTTGCTGAACACTCTGCATGTATGTGCTTATTTGTAATCACTCTATTGCCAGTTTTATTATTTTGGAGTTCTTCTACTGTTTTAATCAATGGGGAAAAAAATCATTGAAATAAAAAGGGTTTGATATTACTAAACAAAGTCACTTAATATCTGATACGTGCTACTGTCTCAAAGTATTAGGTCATGTGCTATCTGAAGACTCCATATAAATACACATTAATGTATTAATTGTGCAATAAACACTATATATACTTAATAAAATGTGGCTTAAAGACATGTTTCATATTCAGAAACTACAAGCAGAGCATCCCCTCTCCCCAACTCTCCATCAAGGTCTTATCTGTAATGCATTATAAGCATCTTACATCATGTGCAGGGCATTATAATACATTTATAACACATTCCACAAGTGTTTAAATTGACAGCTTTTAACGAGGTCTAGAAAAAAAATTTACCATCGTGGGTCATACTTTTTTAGAACTTTATAATGCTTTATACCTTCATGCCAAACATTCTGCATAGCATGCAATAGTGTTATATGGAGTTAGAAGAGACATTACATGACTTTGTCAGCTTTAAGTGACAGCACTGTATGCGCTTATTAAAAGCTGTCAATAACACAGTTATGAATGCTTACACTTCTTTTTTTTTGGGGGGGGGGGGGGGGGGGGGGGGGATGCAGTAATTACAGCAAAAAATAAAATAAAATAATGTAATTGCCAAGTGTTTGTTTTCACACCACATGCCATAAAAAAGTGACACAATCAAACCAGTCTCTGTGGTCATGGTGCCAGAAAGAGGTAGTACTGAGCAGCAAATGTGCAGCTGAGCACATGAGCAGGATGTAGCTCATGCGAGTTGGAAATTAGACTGTGTAATGCAGGACTCAAACTCCTACAGTTGGCACTTTAAAGCACTGAGTACTAAATGCACGGCACTTTCTATGTCTTGTAAGTTATGCATGACTATAGACATATTTTTAATGGCATGGCATTCATTGCTGTATAATCATTCTACACATAACACATTATCTGTGTTAGTTACTTACATCGTATTGATTTAAACCTGGGGTTTCCACAGACCAATAGCATTTGATGTTACTATAGTATGATAATATGGTATGTGTTTAGCAGATATATTCCCAAAAAGCCTCGGGATTGCAAAATATCAGTTCAATTCTTGCAAAAACTGGAAAATAATTCTGTAAGCTTTCTATATGGTCTTGTGAAGCAACAAACACACTGCGGGTGATTCCATTGATAAGGCCACTGTGGCCTACATGAACAACTGCACCTGATGGCAGCGTGAAATGAGAGCAGGGTAAAAAGGGCTCTTTCACTTCCTTCACAACAAGAATTCACAAAATGCACTCTTCACACAAGCTGCCAGCTCATTCCCATTCCTGTCCATATCTACGCAAGAATCTGCTGCAGCGAATAAAGGCTTTAGTGTGAGGAAATCCGGGTGCGTAGTGTGCCGTCCCCTCCGAGTCAGAACACAAAACACACAAAGACACACACACATACGCAATAAATGACATCCTAATGAGTACAAATCATTGTTTAATAAATCAAACTGAACTTTTGCTTCTTTTTAAATGACACGTGTATTGCAAATAGTTCTATACATAACATATCAATTACAAGAAACCCCTGATAGGTGCAGTAGAATTTATATTTTCTAACAAAGAGTGAACAAGATTACAGACTGATTTGAAAACTGGGCGGTGATAAGCAAAAACAAGAACACATAATTCATGGCTCTTCCAAACTCCTCTAATAGTACGAATTCTTACAGATGACTTTATTCTTGTACCATCATGTCAAACACAATGACTGCGTCAAACAAGGGCAAATATTCTTTCGAAGTACTGAGAGAAAGTTAACTAGTGTGACAGGGAAACACTGATCCAATGACTTTTAGTTTAAATGTCTTAAAAAAGAAAAGAACAGAAAAGGAAAAAAGAAGAACAGAAAAAAAGACTCATTCCAGATTCTGTTTCTTAAAATGCAAACTGCAGTGTGTGAGTATGCAGGAGCTTTGGGGTGCCAACCAGGTTGACCACTTCGATTTTTGTCAAAAGGGAAAACAGGAAGAAGGTGGAGCTTCCTGTTCGCTTTTGAGGAAGTGTGGGATGAAGGGGAGCTGGGAGCTGCGAGTGGCGGTCATACACAGGGAGGACGCACACACTGCCTTTGCTAACTCTTTCAAGATTTGAATCCTTAAAGGAATGCTTCTGCTAACAATAGTGAAAATTTCTTTTTACATATAAATACTATATATGGTAACAAAATTATTCAAATGAAGCTACAGTAAAGCTTGAATATATCCTGGCTGTCCTTATTGGCAGAGCGGAGAATAGCTTTGGTATTTGGCGCCCTTTCCTATATGACTATTAACATGGAATAAAAGTGAAAAGCTTCAGAGCGTTACCTTGAGATAGATGGTTATGTTTGCACGTGAAGCTGTACAAAAAAAACAAAAAAACAAAACTGTATCACGTTAAAGAATTGCCAGGGTTTGATTTCATCGCCACTGTAACTACAACATGGATTTTTTTTCCTGTCTGTGTTAAGAATTACAGCTGCTGTCACTCTTGAAGCCTTTTCAGATGTCGTCCGTACTCTTTAACATCGAAGTAGCGGATACCGCAAAGCAGGGACTGCTGGGATGAGTTGTAAGAAGAGGAGATGAGGTAAGAGAAAAACAGAAGTGAAATTTAAATTAAAGAGGACAGGGGTTGAAAAATGCGAAATAAGCAAAATTATTTTGGATCTTGAGCTGGTTTAAATCTTCTCGTCTCTTAGTGCAAGACAGCCAGCGGCCGCTTTCACATTGTAGTGAACTGACTGTGCGCTTGTCTCAGCTTCTCTGCGATCTGGGGGTGGGGGGTGGGGGTGGGGGGGTGCAGAGGAAGACAAACGAGCATTAATACAAAAAGGTCATGTGATGCCTTCATATCGTCACTTTGGTATGAAACTACTTTCTTTCCAGGTAATAAGGAAGTGAAAAGGACAAACTGTTTCACAGTCAAATTTACTGTGAGAAATGCTCTATTAAAATGCCTTTACCGTCTCGTAAAACTTGACTTGCTCCTCCAGGTACAACTGCATGACCCTGTTGTAGTCATAGATACGGTTGCTATGGAAATGGTTCATTTCAGCTGCAGCACAAGACAAGAGAAACCACAGTGATCAGCCTGCATGCAGTGATAAAGCAAATTACTTCAGTATCTGTGACCGTGCTGTACCTTGTAATGCGTAAGACATGGTGCTGGCACGTTTAGCCATGGTGACTTTGTCCTGCTGAGTAATTTTACTGGCGGCTACCAGCTTGTCACCCTCCTTCACTTTGTCTATGGCTGCCTGCAGGGACCAAAAGTAAACAGAAGGCACTTTAGTTAGACTATTTAAACCTTGTATAATAATATGCACACACTGCTACTTGTTAATTTTTGCTTCTATCTGATAAAGGGACAGTTCAACCATAAAATCAGATATGCATGTTTTTCCCCTGCTGTGCTATTTTTACCCTATCAGAGATTGTTTGAGTGTGTGTTGAGCAGTTTTGGGAACTTCCGCTATAGTGATTTCTGCAAATAGTACAGGTCCCAGACATCAACAGTCAGGGGCTTCAGAGTTTTCACTTTGCAATGATAATAACTATGAAAAACAGAAATTGCTCACACTTTAGTATGGAGTGCATAGGCAATTTCCTTCTATATTACTTAGAAAATACTTTTTAAAAAAGCACTGGGTCCCTCAAAAAGACTGTACATGCAAAAATGTGTGTGCATACACATTCCCAAGTTTTTTGTAATCTTAGGCAAAGAAAAGGGATAATAATTAACTTGAACACTTGACATATATTGTAAAGGTGTAGTAGTGATATAGAGGCGGTGACATATTTTAAACAGGTATCCTTATACTGTAGTTGAAGGTTGAAAGTGTATGTGTTAGCATGTGGGGGTGTGTGTATATGTAAATGTGTAAATAAAGGAAGATGTTGGTATGGTGTCTGTACTATCTATATTGTGGCGCGCACAGCACCTCTGTTCCTATCAGATACCCCATAACGGCAAATTATCACATTCCAGCCCATTTCCTGTGGCATGGATGTTAGTGTACCTTATGGACTCCAATGGTATCTGGAAAACATCCAAGTAGTCCTTTGTATTCATTGTTGGTCTCCATGACATGGTGGAGGTCTTTCCTGGGCTGAGAGAAAACAAAAATAGACACAAACATGAACTATAAATGTAAAAAGGTAAAAGTCACCAGTACTTAAAAATAGAAGAAAGTAAAACAGAGCAGGAAGGAATGCAAGAGGCTGATAAGAGAAAATACAATGAAGCCATAATTCAGTGTAGGTTTTTTTTTTGTGTTTTTTTTTTTTTTTTTTTAAAATAGCAGTACTATATATAAAACATCATGTATTCAGAGGAACATCCAACAGGGAGACACACTGGGATGAGATGGCACAGAAATAAAACAATATTTAGCCAAACTATCATTTTAAATTGTAGTGCCAATTCCTTTGCTCACTATTGACCTTATTCTGCAGGGGAGTGCTGTTTGCATCCATTTTGGATAACATCAGATAAATTGGACTGGTTCCTTTTGTGCCCTGAGATGAATCCGTGTCTAGTGATCGTATTTCTCCAACACTAAACCACATCACAGGTTTCACTCAACTAAAATCAGAATTCTACCAAATCACTAACAAAGTCTGCCTGGAGCAGGACGAGCTTACCAGACAAATCCTTCCTCTGGAAGCTGCTGGGACATCAAAAAGGCCAAGAATGGACTTTATTACTTTGCACACTCATCGGGTCATTCAGTCAAAAAAAACAAAAAAGCCACATTGATACATGAGTCAAAGCAAAACTAAGGAAGCACTAGGAATAAGTTTGCCATAAGCCTCTTCCTGCACAGATAGAAACTGACGAGCAGGACGCTGGGTTAAAGAGGTCAGCAACAGGGGAACTGGATATTGAGACATGCAGTGAACACAGATAATGGCCACAGAAAGATGTTGCCCCACCCCTCTCTCTTTATGGTCTGTGTGTGAGTTTCCAGACATAATCACAAGAGGAAAAGTAAGGGTAGACACATTTCTCTTACTTTTAATAGCAGTCACATTAGATTATTTTACAGCAGCGGTCAAAGTACGTACCTGCTCTGCAACCAGCTGAGCTATCTCTTCGTATGTCTTCCCAGCTGCTGTCATGGCATCAGTTAGGGCTGACTCACCTGCAGCGAGAAACACTGTTAAAATACATCCTACTGTTTCCCAACAGTAAATAACGAACACTCGATTTCAAAACCAAAGTCCACATTACAGCATAGCTCTGATTGCTCCAGATGTCTCCAGCTGTAACCTGAGACATCGGTGTGACAAACCCAAATCCTTACACCCAGGAAAATGCCTCAAGTGCTCCAAATTACACATGACGCTGAATCGATATTTGTACTCCGTACCTTGGTATCCGCTGCTGGTGAAGACAGAGGAAAGGTTTTGGAAGGCTTTGCCGATTCTCTGATACTCTTTGGGCAGAGCTATGGTAAAACAAATGAACAAAGTAGCAAAGACATTTTCCCCCCAATCTTTCTAAGTTGACAAAATATTCAGAATAATGAACATTTAATGTAAATAGTAATTACAGCACAGACTTAAGGTGTGGCCTAGGTGTGCTAAACACTTATTTAGCTTGAGTGCAGTGTGAACATACGGCCTGTGCATCTCTTCCAATGTTCATGCCCCACTGTGAGAATTTCCTTCACCCCGTCATCCATGGATTTGGTAAACCTGCTAAACTGCTCACATTTCTGTTCTCTGTGAATGAGGAACACCAGTGGCATGAATTACGCAATACAGTACTACACACAAGTTACATAAACACTTTTTGGTGCTATAGTTTCTCTTGGTAAAACTCACACTTCTATCAGGTCCAGGTCTGGAGCTTCAGGCTCCATTGTGGAGAAGACCATCACTCCTACCGTCTCATCCTTCTCTGCTTTTCTCTTGCCCATCTTCCAGTCCTGTAACAATCAATTGTTTTAATTAAAAAAGAAATAGTTAATGCCACAAAATAAGCCCCAACCCTAAACTATTAGTAATAACAATCTTAGTTTTGATCGGCAACATTTGGCTGAAAGAAAGTAGAATTAACTTCCTGCGGTTGTTTGCTACTGCTTTGCAGTTTATAGTCGTGGCCAGAAAAGGGTTTCTGCGATACTTTATAAAGTCAAACTGAAGCTGAGTTTGCACTTTTTGAACAGACATTTCAGTCTGGTGTTGTAATAATTAGCGTAATAATTATCAAGTTATGGTCAAAATCATAACCGGCAAATTCAGTTCATTTGGGGCACAATTAATATTTGTGACAATTTTAAAGAAATTCCTTCATGCCTTTCCAGAGACAAGACTTCCATACAGAAGGCTGGGCAACCGGACAACTATGGGAGTCCATATCCAGCTGTTTCTGCATGATTTTCATTAGTTTTTGCTAGTTAGGCAGTCTGTCTAGTCTAGAATTTACATCTGTGAGCAATTAACTGATTAAATGCAACTGCTGAACAGCACCACAAGGTGATGCCTTCCTGTGTGGAGGTCCCAATCCTGGATGAATGGGAGGATTGTGTCAGGAAGGGCATCCAGTGCAAAATCTGTGCCAAATCAAACATGCAGATCCATCACTTGGGAAATAAGGGCTCAGCCAAGAGTACCTTTTTAGTTGTACACCAACATGGACACACGTCAACTCAGTCAACTGACAATAGCTAGTTATTCTGTAGTTATATATTACATATTCTTTTGTTACATTAGCTTTAAATAACTAACTGACACCTCAAATCATTCATGTAAGACTGATTTCAGCAACACAGTCTTAGAACACATACTCAAAGACCTTAAAAGATGGGAAGTGGATGTATCAGTTTACCTTCTCATCCTTGTAGGTGACGAAAAGTTGAAATACTTCACTGCTGGAAATAACGGGGTGCCTGCACATCCTGGTCATCCAACCCTGTAACCGCTCCATACGCATCTTAATAAACTCTTCCTCGAAACGGCCTTTTAAAAGAGATCAATGCGTAAAGAACGGAAAAAACAAATATATTCAGCCATACGCATTTATTGGCTAGTTACCTACCTGTAACCTGCTTATCTGGTAAAGAAGGGATGGGAATGGCTGACCCAAATTTTTCCAGAAGCCTTTCATACAACCAGTCAAAGTGTTTATATCTGTGATTGACAGGTCGGTTTGTGGTCTGCATGCCGGGGGGGGGGGGGGGGGGGGGGGGGGGGGGAAGTACAGCTTCCATTAAAGGTAGTAAAGATATACATTTCAGTCCTTCTTATATTTATTTATGCGTCTAAAGATTAGCTTAGTGCATTTAGTTGATTTGATAACCTAAAAAATAGCTCTTGGATACTTACACTGGGTGTGACTTGGTACTCAATGTAGCTCTTGAGGCCATACATCTTTGAGCCTTTTTTGGGATCAGCTACAACACAGTCTAGCTGGGTTTCTGGGTAAGACCACACTGGACCAACTTCTCCCATCTGAGCACAAAACATGAAGGTTCAGAAGTCTACTGCGCCAGACAAACATATGGCAAGCTGGCAAAAGATGCTACAATACTACTTTATATAAAGGCGAATATTCTGACAGAAATAATTTAGCCATAGGTTTTTAATTATGACTGGTGACTTCTGTGTAATAACTTAATAAGAAGCACGTTGATGTTCTAACAGAACTAAAGAAAAACACACACAAAAAAAACATTTTTGGAGATGACCTACATAAATTGGAAGTCTGTCTTTGCCCTTTACAAGCTGCTTGCAAAGGAGGTAAAGCTCCGGACCCGACTTGGAGAACCCAGGGAACCTGCTCAAAGACACAAGACAAAATTTCCTGATTAGTCTTGTGTAGAGCAGTTATTTGATACGATGTTACCATTATTAGAACAAGATTACTCTGTGCTGCTGCAACTCCGTTTATTATTATCTACAGTAAGAGCCTGAACACACTTTGGCTGAAGTAAATTCTGCTGTCCAAACTCTGATCAGCAGCTCAAACTGTACAGTGCAGCTTATTTTATGTTAAAAGCTGATTTGAAGCCAGGCACATTACTGACTTATTAACTCTTACTTGTTGAGGGAGATTTTCATTGAAGTTGCATGTGATCCGCCCCTCTGCAGTGCTCCACTTTCTCCGGCTTCTGACTCAGCATAACCGCCAGTGGATTTCATGTCATCCCATTCATCATCCCACTCATCATCCTCTGCCCCTGAGGTAAGATTCGTGTACACCAAGTTGTTTGTTTTCAGATCACATGCACAAAAAAAAGCACTGTGTACAACTATTATACTACATTTATAGATGTTCCTACTACAAGAGTTGTGTGAAAATTCAAACCTTAATGCTTCACTGAGCTTTACTTAGTGTGGGTCTAAATATAACATAACAGATTTTTCTTGAGATAGAGGAGTCAGTTGTTTGAGCATGAGGGCATGCAGCACACATCTATATCAGAAGCAATGCAAATCTATTAATGGTTCTCATGCTTTAAGATTTTAAGCATCATCCCTCTCTTTTTCAATTAAATGGCTAAAAATATTACACACTGCAAAGCTTAAATTTGTCCTTCAGTACGTCTCATTTGTGAAAATAGTGCATGCATACTGAACCAGACATGATATCTAGATCATTGCTTTTGTCAGAAGCTGCACACTTCATTTCAAAGCAGGTTTCAAAACGCATTGACACAGTTCAAAGCAAAAAGGGCTGAGCATGATTTGTTAGGATTGGTGCCAGCCAGACCATTAAAGTCTGAATCAGGCAGCAGGCGGTAAGAGAAAATATTTCCACATATACATATAGCTGCACTGTTCCAACACTGCCTTTCAAAGCCAGACTTGGAGACTATATAATAACTTAGTTAAAACTGAAACTGGCATGTAAAATATCATATTATACTAACAAATCACACTGGATAAAACAGCAAAGAAAATACACAAAAATCCCCCATAAATTACAGCAACTTTCATTCTATCTCCATGTTGGCCTGCCGAATCACATTTACTCATTAATTTTCATTTTTGTTTTTTTAAATATATGTGTCCTTGTGTCTGATCAGTTAGTTGAGACGTGTGTTGTGTATGTGTGCCTGTTCACTGCTACTGCTCCAACCCACACAGACAAGCACAGGAGGACAAGCTCAGACCCAGTTCAACTCCTTTTTACTGCAATCGGATCACAATCAAACTGAAAACGAAACACTACAAAAGGCAAAGCAAATGTGCTGCCGTGGTCTGCCACCTGCTCCAAAGCGAGTTGACCAACTAGGGGTAAACACTTGGGGTATATTTAACCTGCTAGTAAGCCACAGCCTCAGCCATTCTCCTCCGCTATCTATCTGTAAATTTAAAATGCCATAAAGGTAAACAATTAAGAAAGGCAGCAAAGGTAGTCCTGCCAAAAGTGTTCTTGTATAAATCTACAAATGTTTAAAAGTTTATTCCTGCACCACTCACCAAAGTCTATAACTGAAAACTATATCTCTGTTTAGTTACTGATCTCTATCTGTGCAGGGCGTCTAACAAAGCTCCTCCAACCTCCTCTTATACAAAGATAATATTGTTAGTGTCAAACTGTACACACATGCTTTAAAAGAAATGTTTCTTTCTTCATATTATTGGCAGTTCACACACAAAAATGAGCAACAGGCTTCCAAAAAGCAATAAACAGAATACCTGTGTAATCAATAAGGTAAGGATATGGGTAGATGTCTTTAGCAAGAGAGAAACAGAGGAAAAGTCTGTTAATTTCCCCTCTGACCATTTTTCCAATGTACAATTTTTTTTATGTATTTGGGGGGCTTTTTTTTACAAAAGAAAGTGAAGAATTTAAAAAGCAGCTCAAGTAATATATCCTTCTGAGTCATGAGTGAGGCACAATTTTCCACAGTCTAGAGAAAACAGAATCATGATTTGACCGTTCTGTCCCCGTGCTGGAGCTTCTCTCTGTGGCGGGACTGCACAAGTAAGAAAAACCACATCGAGGAGTTACAGTCACTGCAAATCTGTGAAAATCTGAGTCGCGTAGTATTTTCAAATACAGTATGTGGAGTTCAAGATTACAGGTCCTACTGTACATAGCATGCATTTCTGTTCATATCAGATAACATGAAGGACAGGATATATACAAACACCTTTCACTGGCTGCTCAATGAAAAATCATAATTGCAATTTTAAGATTTGTTTCCATAACATCTATTTCTCACGACACGGGAAAAGAAACATCCAAAATATACATCTGGGTGTTCTTCCTACATCACATATTATTGATTTTTCCTCATACACTCAGCCAGAAATCCTTATTCAGTAGCACTTTTTTCACAGTAGGACTTTTTCCATATATAAAAAGCCTGACCTCTTGAACATCTTATCACTGAAAACAAAGAGTCAATGGACTTTTTCCAACTACTGACAGCAGTTTGTGATTTGTGGAGTAATAAAAACACTTGGTATATCAATTTGTCGCAACAATAGTTAAAGAACTTTAAACACCATGTTATCCAATGGCCTGAAAAAATATGCTAAATTAAACACATATCTAAAAATGAGCTTTTCAGAAAGCATGATTCAAAAACAAAACACTTGATATCAAGCATGAATCAAAAATTTAACACAAAGCTTAATTTATCTTTTGTATTACCACAGAGGCATTCTCAAACTCGCAAGTTGTTGTCTGTTTGTAATTCAAACACCTTTAACCAAACGTCAGCCGAGCTCACAAACTCACGCAGAATCACTAAAAAGCACCAAAGGCTGTTTGAAGCAACAACCTTTATCACATCAACCAATTGTGATTGCAACAAAACAACCTAACTAGTCAACGTGAGCCTGACTGTTTGATGCATTAAGTGCGAGGGACTCTGAAGTCACTCGTGTTTGTAGAACTGCTCCCTCCCCTGCAGCCATATATACAGTACAGCTTATGCAGAAGAACAGTTTAACAAGTAAAGAGTGAGCTAAACTGTTTCACGAGGTAGTGTGATGAGCCAAAACCATTGCATGACTTTACCTTTCCTGTAACCACATTAAGACGTTAAAAATTGCCTTGAAAATGTAGCTTACATACTTCAGAATGACATAAACACAGTCGTATGAGAGTATTGCTACAAAAGAGAAAGTTGAAATTTCAAACTGTCGAAAGATATTACAGTGATTTTTATGATAATAAAAGGTTTACATTATACTTCTAATAATAGGACAACCATGGTTCCTGAAGCTATCTCGGGGTTTTTTTTTTGTTTTTTTACCTGGGCCTTGGTAAGCCTGAGGGTGACCATGTGATACAGGGGGCCAGGGGTCAGGAGCGCTCTTCCCAGTCTGTGTGCCCTCTGGATTAGATGCCCAGTTGTTGGTGGAGCCCCCTGATGAGTCCGCGTTCCACGCCGACCACGGATCATTACCATTAGTAGCCTGCAAGAGTGAAACAGAACTTGTGAGGAATGGAAGACGGGCGGTAATAACAGATCAAACGCGAGAAGAAGAGAAGGAGCAGAGTCAAGTCCAGTCCTGTATGGAGTCTGTTTAATGAGAAGTTGACAGTAGTTTCAAAACAACATCCTTTTCCAAACATTTGATGAGGACCGGGCTTCTCTGAGGGAATCTGCTGAGAGATAAAGCAGCCCGGCAGTGAGTGTGTAGTTTGCATATGCCGCTGTACAGAAGGGTTAACTGAAAAGATCAAAATAATACCCGATAATCTGGAGAAAGAGGCACATGCTTGCATACAAAAACTTCCATTTGTGTTTTTACACAACCTGTTTTTGTTTTTACAGTATTTAAAAATGCTCAAAATGCAGCATGCCATGCTTGTAAGGCAGGCATATACACAATTCTAACAACTCGAAGGCATGCAAAAACACTGCTGTTGTGCGTTTCTCTTCTGTAGGTTAAAAAAAAACAAATCACCGAAAAAAATAAACAGGCAAACTACTCAAATGACATTAACAAGCAAGTGCATTGAGGAACAACACTCTAAGAGCATGTGCTTTTAAATTTTGCAGCTCTTATACTTCTCATTACAGAGCAGCACTTAAAAAAAGTGATTATTACTGATATTTGCATAATTTTCATCATGATTTCTGGTACAAGCGTGTGTTCTGGCCTGATGATTTGTCAGTGTGATTAGTAAAATACATGTGGGGATCATGAACTCTTTTACCACCGATTCATACAGTTTTTCTTTTCTTTTTTAACAGTGTGTGGGTGCTGATTGGTGGAATGTCTTGTCTTGTGCTGAATTGCAAGGTGAATGGAGAAGTTGAGCTCATGCTTTTTGCAGGCAGTAAGGGTTGCAGGGGAATTTGCCAAAGCAGACCAATCAGAGAGGATCGCTTGGGCAAAGAATGAGTGAGGGCGGGAGGGCTTGGGTTCATGCTTTTAGGCCACTCCCACCACCCCAAACTCACGGTTACCTCATCAGGGGACGAAAGGTAGGGGGAAACTGGGGTGTCAGGGGTTTCCGGCTGGGGGCTCAAGCCCCCAGCATCCACCTTGAGGGGAGGGGGAGGGGGAAACAAAGGTGACATCATCACAAAGCGCCAGATGTGACAGTATACACTGTGCAGTGCTTTTTGTTAAAGTGATATAGATGTGTCAGAGGAACAATAGCCGACACATTTCCTGCTTTACCTCACTTGCTGAGCCGCAACATATTTTTACTGATCCAGCAGTATGTTCACTATTGTGGAACTTCCTGCCTGCTAACTGAAGATTTTGGTGGACTGCATATCGTTTAAAAATGACATGACAAAGATTAATATCTCCCACACCAGCTGGTCTCACTTCTGCATCTCTGGGGTTGACGGGATGCATTAACGTCAGTACATTTTTGCCATCGCTCACTTCTGCTTTTTGATTGTTTTCTGTAGCGTAACCCTACCATATATCATTTTTGAATAGGAGAATGAAAGCACGACAGGTGCACCGCTCTATATTTTGTACACCTACTTACCCAGCATTGCACTAGACTTGTGAAATTGAGAAATCTTCACTGGCTGAATGCATTACCTGGTTTTGTGCAGGTGTTGATGCAGGTGCATATGCATCAAAGAAGGACAGGTCTGAAGCTGCAACATTTCCTAAACTTGGAGTAGGTGCTGCAGCTGATGGGAACACAGAAAACTGCTTATTGAGCTGCAAATCAAGAAAAAAAGAAAAAAGACAATGGAAGAGAAAGAAAAAAATTCCCATTAGTGAACAGATCCAGACATTCCAGCATGATCTAATGATTTTTAAAGGTGCATCCTCATGCGGTAATGTGATCGTCTCATTTTTCACTCGTGGCTTTGTGAAACAGGGTTTTAATTTTATCAATCTTTCCAAAAAACAGCAATGTGATTGAAAAACAGACTGAGTTCTGGTGTTTTTCATGAGGCATTACATAAGCTACAAGTGCAATTGTCATCTGTGGGTTTTATATGATTTGGACACAGAATCAAAACAGTCCGGGAGCAGCTGGGGAGGTAACTCAAGGTCAGACAAACAAGCACGCACCCACCAAAATTTGCAAAGTTAAGCAGATGTTTAATATCAATGCCTCTCACCCTCACACACAATCGTTAGCTCTTGTGTGGCAAGTGTTTACAGTGATGTTAAGTTGTTAACATCACAGACTTTAGTTTTAAACAACTCTTTCTGTGTCTGTAAATTTCTTCAGAGTGAATCATATCCTCCACATGAAGTCAGAGTTACTGGATCGAGCCATACACGCACGCACGCACGCTCGCACACACAAACACCCAAATCAGCAAAACCCTGAATGAGGCACATCCTGTTGTGACTTTAGTTTCACATAAGAGATGGCACCACAGTATGCAGATACATCTTTGTCTGTGATGAGGTGTCTATGAAATGTCTAGCTGATTAATGTTCCACTGCACCCACGGTACATCATGACCTCGGTACAGAATGTTTTGTTTTCGTTTCATTTTTTTCTTGCTTAATTTTATGTGAATTAAAGTCTTTTTGAATATTCTATGGGGTTTGAAAGCTCTGCTGGCATCTCCTCCATACTCTTCACATCAACAGACACAATATAACTCACTTCAATGTAGTCTTCAGGAACCAGTCCCACCTCCCCTCTTGAGTTCTGTGCTTCCACCCAGCCACCTCCAATACTCTGAAAGAGAGACCCAGCTGCATATTAGTTACAGGAAAAAAAAATACAAGGCATGTACTTAGGTATTTCTCCCTTCAGGATATTAGTTTAATAGCCAATAATCAGATAGATTTTTCATTTTACTAAGTCAGTTAATGTTTTAGTTACTTACTTTTTAAAATTTGTATTAAGTTACTGGAAATTATTTGAATCACATTTACAAAGAAATGTTTCAAAGTACAAAATGTTTTGTCTACAATTTTTCTCTCCGACTACTACTTCTTTAAATGCCACATATTTGTGTAATAAGGTCCAGTCCTATGGTCAGTTGTTACACTGAGGCCACAATACCACAACATAAAGTTCTGAAGAACATTATGTTGTGGTATCAACATTTAAGGAAATTCTGCTTCACATTTTTAAGTAACCTCAATGCCAAAAACTGAAAACGAAGGTAATAATGTAGCACATAGCTTCTGAACGGCTTCTGATTTACTTTTCTTGCAGAGGTCGTATTACTAAAAAAACAAAGAGAACCACATCTTTCCTTAAAAATATCCTTTCAATGCAACAAATGTTGCTTGGTTGATATGAAGCTCGCACATTTTTTTCAGTCCTGCTCGACCCACAGACAAAACGTGTACTTTTAACTTGGAAGTCTAACTCTCCACTTACCTTTGCGCACTGGATTAAGGAGAAGTTATTTTATATACAAATGGAAGAATCACTTACCCATAAACCAAATACTCCAGATAGATTTAACAGGTGACGGGGGCTTTCCTTTAAAGACACCATATTATCTCTATATTTTCTCTCTGCTCAATAGTGTGTGAAACTTTATATTGATTTATATTTATTTATATATTTGAGTTATGTTTTCGTAATGTCAATACTGTCATTTGCATCATCTTCAATTCCCTATTTATATTTTAAGCCTGGTAGCCTCCTGCTTATTTTTTGTGTTTGTGTCTATTGTGGCAACATATGTATCCTTAACTTTTTCTTTTTTTAAATTGCTTTGATTAATATCTTCATTGCTTACAAAGCTGTCCTGCAAAAACTTTATCCTGTACCTTACATTTTTAAGGGAAGCTGTATGGTAACTAAAACAGGCTCAGTAATAACTTGTACATATGTGATAGCCTATACACAAAAACTACATGTCACCTGTGGGAACCCAACAGATTGTTTATCAGTCACACTTGGATTTGACTCATTGTGAGTCAGATCTCGAGCTTACCATTTAAACATCATTTTAATGTTTAGTACCAAGCAAAAAAGAAATAAACAGGTAAGCCAGGTATGTATGTACACACCTGAGACAAATTCCTCATCAGTGAAGTTGATGAAAAATAAAAGTTCTGATACGCTGAGTCCTTGATAGCCATGACAGAGACATCGATTGGAAAACTATGTAGGACAGCACTTAACCAGTGACCTTTGAACTGTTTGTGGCTGGCAGCAATGACATCATGTTTGCTTTCTGGTTTAGTTTTTTTTTTTTTTTTTCACCTCTTGTCCTTCCTTCTTTTGTCCACATTTGTGACATACATGACAACGTGAGGTCATGTGCTTTAAGTTTTTTGTTTTTAAATTGGAAGATCCGCACTAAACATTTGATCCTGGACTAATGTCTGCAATGTTGTTGTAGGCAAAGTAATTAAAAAATGATGGTATCCACAACACAAGCAAGTTTTATGATTTAACGATTACAGGCAGATGCAAAAAAAAAAAAAAAAAACTCATATCGTACACGTCACATCTAGACAGCTTCTTTACAGCTGAGAGTGTGAGACTTTACCCCTGATGCTAAACAGATGAAAAGTAGAGCAGTGTTTGTATTATTTACCTGATTGGTGATGGTAATTGTCTCGCCTTCTTTCACTGACAACTCATTGTTTCCAGGCTCAGCAGTGAAGTCGTATAAAACCTGTGCCTGCAGACAACAACAACAACAAAAAAGTTCTAAGGTTTACTATATAACTGATTAACAAACTTCAGACTTATATGAGGCCATAGTGAAACAGGCCAAACTTGTTCTTGGTATGGTATGCTTACTCTCAACTAAATTCTTGCATCAACCAAAACACGGGCAGACCCACAACGTTACCCAGTTCAGCTTAATACAGGAGCCAACAAGGTCTCTCACAGTGACCCACATGTACTAATCTGTCATTCCTCCATGGCCCCAGAGAAGCTCAGACACACACACACACACACACATTCATCTATACTCAAATGAATTTGAGACAGTAGACGGAAACCTTTCCAGTATGTTGAAAGTTAAATAAGCACAAACCCACACACAAAGTGTGTGGGGAAATTGTTCATTAACCATTGAGATGGAATGCAAGGCTATTAGGAAGCCATCAAAATAACATTTGTTTCAGTGTCCACCAACCACCACCCTGCAGTCCAGGAAGCTGAATGAGGTTTTTGAACAGAAGCATATTACCAGAAAATGACAATAAATGTTTTCATGTCTACTGATGATCTTAAAAAAAATCAAACTGAATTATCAGGTCGTTCTGTCGTTGGTCCCTCACATACATGTTTTTTACTGTGCTGACTGCTGCATTTTTTATTAACACCATTTATTTTATTTTATTTTATTAAGGATTACTTAAAATAAAAAGCAGACCTGTGTTATTATTCTCAGTAGGATTTTTTGCATATCATAAACCATATCTAGAGTAGAGGGGATATTTAACTTCTTAGTTTTACGTACGGTTTATCTTTATACACACTCTGCTTCACGTACCATTCCCCTAAAAGAACACTCATTAGGTCCAAATGCGAACAATACTATGAGCAAAATTATCGTGTTTGCAGTGCTGCAGCTACATTTATGGCCCTGTAGTCCTCACCTAAGGTAAACAGTAGTCACATATGGTACGAACAGTGTTTTGAGAAAAGACTACATTTCCCAGAATTCCGCGGAGGCAGCTATGACCCACAGTGGAAAGGTAGTAAAATGTCACAAGACACTTCGTTAATGAGACACATTTTCCATGTATAGCAAAAGCATTCGTTTCTCGCTGAGCGCATACAGATGTGCGACAAGCGGCCATAACGCTTTTAAAGCAGACTCCCTAAATGCTTTCAGCCTTAATGCGGAGCTCACCGAGTGAAGGCTTCACTGTAAAACTAATGCGAGAAACTACACTTCTGACTGTCCAAGTCTACAGCCCTCAGTATTGGTGAAAAACAAGCTCCAGGGGGAACCCAAGAAGCCAGCGTAGTCGTGCTGGGGCTTTAAGAGAAGCCCAGGAAAGTTGTCAAACCCACCTTTTGCGCCATTATCGAAGCATTGATCAATCATTACAAAAACAGGCCCTGTAGTTTTCAGGATTTCCAGTCCTCAGCTGGACATTTCCTCCGCGCTTCTCTTCAACTGGAGGCGAAGCAAACACGATAACTCCTCCCGGTGGAAAGCCGCCGCGACAAATGCATTAACACATGACTTAAAAACAGTAGGTCGTTTAAAAACTCAAAAATCCGAGAAAACGAAAGGTGGGAAGGAGACCAGCTGAGTGCGACTACCAAGTTTGAAGCGCGTAAAGAGCTGCTGACAGTAAGGAGGAGGGAGTGACCTGCAACGCGCACAGAAACCGGAAAGGTAGTCCAGGTCCGATATGGTGGCTCCTCCAGAGAGACTACACGACTGTTTAAAATCGCAAATAATTTTTTTTCAATAAAGAAATAAAACACTTCATAATTAAACGATGATTAAAAAAAATACAATACAAATAAAACGTGGTAACTAAAATTTTTAACTTGTCGGAAAAAATAAGTAATAACAATAATAATCAAAATAGTAGTAGTAATAAAAGAATTTCTACTATTTGCGGGATTTTTTTACATTTTCCAGTGCGTTTTTTAATTGTGTGTTTACTCACTATGGGCCTGACAGCTCAGAGGGAGTGACCCTGAACCTAAACTTATGTTTACTCTTTTGTTTAAGTCTCCCTCTGCTGGCCTCATTGTGCAAGTGCGTTTTTATTGTTGGTGGGGTTTTTCTTAATGTTTTCAATAACAGCTCAAACGCCTAGCACATGCCAACAGCATGACATCTGTAGTCTTTCTCACCCATTATCACCTTCTCATATATCAAATATTTATTCGAGCCAAAATAATTCCGTGGTTCAGGACTGTGAATAGTGTGGTTGTTCTCTGAGTATTGTATTAAAATCCTAATCTCTGAAGGCCACAAAGAGTTTTTGTTATTCAAAATTTCAGCTACAGTAAGTCTTCATGTCTTTATTTTTAATATCTGAGTTTCAGCTTTAATATATTTTCAAACAAATCCTAAACCCATGGTTTGTTCTTTTTGTCCAGCTGATGTTTTGTAATTTGAGCTTGAGCTAACCTGAGGAGGGGCATCAGTACTGCCAAATCAGAATACAAGAGGAGAATAGAGGAACATGTTAACGACCCCAGACAGGTGTGGAGGGGCATACAGACTATTACCAACAAAGGATGTCCTGTGACATCTGTCCTGTGACACTCAGATGCAGGGCTAGCAGAGGAGCTGAACAGCTTTTTTGCCCGTTTTGAGTCTCAAACACTGCACTCAGCCACACCATTCCAACAACCACTACAACCCACACCAGACTCTAGCAACCCCCCACTGACTCTTGAGACACAGGATGTGAGGCATGTGCAGTAAACCCCAGGAAGGCTGCAGGTCCCAATGGAGTACCTGGGAAGGTGCTCAAGGCATGTGCCAAGCAGCTAGCGCAGGTCTTCACTGGCATCTTCTTCAACCTGTCTCTGGAACATCCCACCTGCTTGAAATCTGCCATAATCATCCCCATCCCTAAAAAGTCACCCACAACCAGTCTCAATGACTGCCGTCCAATTGCACTAACCCCTGCCATCACCAAGTGCTTCACGAAACTGGTTCTGGGGCACATCAGAACCTGTCTCCCCCCCGCTCTGGACTCACACCAATTTGCATATCAGACTAACAGATCCACCGAAGACACCATAGCCACTACTCTCCAAACAAGTACTGAGTCACCTGGAGCAACAGGAGAGCTATGTCAGAATGCTCTTCACTGACTTCAGCTCAGCCCTCAACACAATAATACCGGACATTTTGATCACCAAGTTACTCAACCTGGGGCTCCCCCCACCCACCTGCTCTTGGATAAAGGACTTTTTAGTCAACAGATCCCAGCGGGGGAAACTGGATCCTTGCCTCTCCTCCTCCCACACTCTCAGCACCGGCTCTCCCCAGGGCTGTGTACTAACCCACTACTCTACTCCCTCTACACATCTGAGTGCAGTCCTGCCCACCCAGAGGACATCATTATTAAATTTGCTGATGACACAACGGTGTTGGGGCTGATCACAGGGGAAAATGAGGTGGCCTACAGAGATGAGATCCTGAAACTGGGAGAATGGTGTGCATTAAACAACCTGGCACTTAACATCACCAAGACCAAGCAACTCATCCTGGACTTCAGGCGGAACAAAGCTGCCCCTGCCCCCCTGCCCATCAACGGTGAGCGAGTGCAATCCTTCAAATTCCTTGGCATCCACATCTCTGCAGTTCTCTCCTGGTCAGTCAACACCACGGTGCTAGTCAAGAAGGCCCAGCAGTGGCTACACTTCCTAAGGGTGCTCAGGAAGGAGCAACTAAACACCCCACTGCTGGTGACCTTCTACATATCCATCGTCGAGATGGATGCCGTGTGGCACGCTAGCTCCACGGAGGCAGACAGGAAGAGACTGCAGAGGTTGGTAAACACAGCACAAAAAATCGTCAGCTGGCCTCTGCTCTCCTTGTCTACCATCTATAACTGCAGTTGTTTCAGCAGGGGCAGAAACATCTTTAAGGATATCACCCACGTCGGCTACCATCTTTTTAACCTGCTGCCCTCTGGCAGGCGCTTCAGATCCATATGGGCCAGAACAAACAGACTCAGAGATAGCTTCTTCACCATACTCTGTCTCGGTGCTGTGTATTTATATTATGTGTATAGTTATATTATTGTATAGTTTTTTATAATATGCTAAGCACTTGTACACTTTTATGGAGCTGTTTTAAATCTCATTATACTGTGCATAATGACAATAAAGGCTTTCAGTTCAATTCAATTCAATTTTTGATACCTGTCAGTTACAATTATCTTTTATTTTGTCTCCTGATTTCCTGGGTTATCATTATTGGTAAAGACTTACCATGGTTCTCAGCCGGAAAAGGGTGGAGTGCCCACCCCGGGTCGGGGATGAGTTCCTGCCCCAAGTGGAGGAGTTCAAGTATCTCTCTTGTTTGCAAGTGATGGGAGAAGGGAGCCGGAGATCGACAGACGGATTGGGGCTGCAGCTGCAGTAATGCAGACGCTGCACCGGTCCGTCATGGTGAAGAGGGAGCTGAGTGTAAATGTGAAGCTCTCAATTTACCGGTCGATCTACGTCCCTACCCTCACCTATGGCCACGAATTGTGGGTAGTGACCGAAAGAACGAGATCGCCGTTACAAGCGGCAGAAATGAGCTTCATCCGAAGGGTGGCTGGCCTCTCCCTTAGAGATAGGGTGAGAAGTTCGGCCATCCGGGAGGGGCTCAGAGTAGAGCCGCTGCTGCTCCACATCGAAAGGAGCCAGCTGAGGTGGTTTGGGCGCCTCCTGGGTGAGGTGTTCCAGGCATGTCCCACCGGGAGGAGGCCCCGGGGCAGACCCAGGGCACGCTGGAGAGATTATATCTCTCGGCTGGCCTGGGAACGCCTTGGTGTGCCCCTGGATAAGCTGGAGGAGGTGGCTGGGGAGAGGGAGGTCTGGGCCTCTTTGCTTAGGCTGCTGCTCCCGCGACCCGGCCTCGGATAAAGCAAATGAAGATGGATGGATGGATGGACTTACAGCACTGTGTAAAAGTCTTTTTTTTATATATTTTTCTCAGAAATTGCAGTGAAACAAGTGCAAGCATACATAGAAATACAGGACAAAAGACAAAAACAGAGCTTGTACAGTTCTAATACACTTGAACCTTTATTCTTTAACCCTTGTGTGGTGTTCATATTTTTGTTACTCAGCCAGTGTTCATGGGTCTGGTGGACCCGCTAGAGTTTTGGCTTTCCAAATTAACACTATCAAACAATTTTATGTTAAATTACTCAACAGATGTTTACTTCATCCCAATTACAAGCCATATGAACAGCAAACATGGTTATTTTTTTCCCTTTACCTTTGTTAGATCACATTTATGAATTAATGTGCTTCTCGTTTTTTTTGTGTTTTTTTTTATAAAATGTTATAAAAAAAATAAATCAGTTATAATCAAGTGGAGTGAGTGGAAAGACACAGCACATTTACACGTGAAGCAATATGTTTCACAACTAAATGGGATCAGCAGCTCATCAATGGTGACATTAGGCCCAGGGTTGTAAAACAGGGGGAGGCGGTGCACACACTTATCCCACACTGTCCTGAATGGCAGCTAGCTTGTCTCTCTGCCGTCGAGCTGGTCTGTCGTCTCGGTTATCAAAACGGATAATCCTGGAAATTTGGTGGAAGACATTGATGCATGGAAAGGTTCTTGCCGGTTTCTGCATCCCACAGGGATTCTGTGGATTCCCCTTTGGACCTGAAAACTCCTGCAAGGATAAGAACCCCAAAGTAGGCCTTTGGGGTTCTTAGATGAATTTGGTCCATCTCCTTCCACCTCTCTCCAAAAACACACCTTCCTTCTAGATTACTGCAATCCAGAATAATTTTCTGGATGGAATCTGGGATGAAAAGCTCAAATGAAGACTTGATGTCCTGCACATGAGTAACTGTCAGCCGTGTTGGCCCTGGCTTATCACAGTAGCAGCTCTGCAGGGTGGCTCATTTCTTGGGCAAGAATGGTAAATGGTAAATGGCCTGTATTTATATAGCGCTTTACTAGTCCCTAAGGACCCCAAAGCGCTTTACATATCCAGTCATCCACCCATTCACACACACATTCACACACAAGAAGACCATTCAATTTCACCAGTTATTGACATCCATATTTCTTCACTTGCTGTCTGGTGGGCTTGTTCTGGTCCTGGAGCTGGCTGCTGATGGGGCACTCGTCTTCATTTTGTTACTAAATGGTGCTCAACCTCATCCTCTTCTTCAAAGTCACTGTCAGACTGAATTTTCAGAAATGTGAAATATTCTGAAACCTCTTTGTCAACATCATCATCCGAAGCCCCTCTCTCTTCCAAAATCAATTGGATGGCCCTCGCAGCAGATAATCTTTTGCCATCTTGATCAGTTGTGATAAGGAACCACACTGGCAAAGTCTTATTTATAGTATTATGCCCCTAATTTGCAGGTGGGACAGGGTATGAGAAAATAAAATTTGGATCCCTCAAGAAAGAGGGTAAAATGTGCGGGAATGTAAGAGCAGACGGTGTTGATAGTTGAACTTTCAACAATGTTGCAACTTTGTGCGGGAGCAGAAGGGGAAGAAAACACTATCAGCAGCACCAGAGAGGAGGAAGACAGAGTGTGGGAACACAGGACCTACACTTTCAACACTTTTATTAGACCTGGGTCCAGTGGACCCGAACACCTTGTATGTAATGTAAATGCGTGGGGGGAGGTACAGAAAGTCCAACAAACAATAAATTCTAGCATGCAAAAACTTCTATGAATATTTGTTTGCAATGATCATTGCTGTCAACCAGTTTATCACTGACAATGATGACGATGACTAAAGAAATCTTCCTCTCTCCTTATGTGTTCAAGATAAGAAAACATTGCATATGTTGGTAAAAAACCAAAAAAAACCAAAACAAACCTAGACTGTGCAACTGAACCTGTGAACAGGATGAGTTGCACAGTAAAATGACCAAAGAAGTGTCATGTGTAAGAGCACTCAAGTCAGTTGTTATGTAAGTTGTAACTCTACTTGAAGTGAAGTGCTTTTCCTTAAAATATTAGATATTTGTTCAGCCACTGCATAGAAGAAGAATCTCTCTGAAATGTTCGCTAAAGAATATGAGACGGTTAAAGATTGCACACTGTAAAAAATAACACATGAACAAGGAAATAAACCTAAAACTTTTGTATCTTAGGATCTGAATGCAGCACGCAGAGACTAACTACACAATTCACATTCCTGCGCCATGAAATTCTTTTGACTCGACTCAAGCCTTTGACATATGAGAACGTGACAGTAGGTGAGAAGAAAGTATTATACATTTCACTTCTCCTTAGCACCCATTCATATGTCAATCACCTGAGCCTGGCAGTTAAAAAACAAAACAAAACAAAACAAAGTGTAGGTGAAATCTTCAGCCTACCTGTGGACATTTTAGTGCTGTATGAAAAGCACTGTGGCTGGAGACTGCTAGTACATAAAAGATTCAATTACGGATTTAATACTAAGGCTTTAAAGAAGTTGAGTTTGAAACTCTTGTGAGGTTTTACAAGGATGAGAATGTGACAGGGAGCCCAGTTTTTATTGTTCAGCAAGGGCAAACAGTAAATGCCTGAGCACTTTCCCCCCCCCCCCCCCCCCCCCCCCCCCCCCCCCCCCCACTATCACTTGAGCTGATCTCGAAACGCAGGTGTGTCTTTGGATGGTGGGAGGGAGTTTGGCAGCCCTGCTAGTATTCAGCTCAGTTTGAAGAGTTTCAGCTTTGCAGCTTTGCAGAGGCATCATGTGCTCTCCGCTTCCCTTTTTCTCCCTGCTACTGATCTGCGCAACAGGGTCATGGGCGATGGATGTCACAATGCCCTTTATGGAGTACCTGGACCAGGAGCAACTGGTGTGCCTGAAGTGGGGCTTTGACAATCCAGCAGGTGACATTACATTCCAGCTGGCGGTCAACACCACAGGCTGGGTGGGTTTTGGTTTGAGCCCGAACGGAGACATGAAAGGATCAGACATCGTCATAGGAGGAGTTGGATCCAGTGGAAGCTACTTCTCGGTTAGTTATGAAATAATTATAAATGAGCAGCTGTTGTATTTTTACTTATTTAGTATAAACAGCTGGAAGCTTTCATCCTCATTCATCTTGTTTAATTTAATTTTGTGTTTTGGTTTTCTTTTCAGTTTCATATCAGTTGTTTTAGTTTGGATTCTATTGAAAATTATTAATTTTTGTTTAGTTTTTAGATTTGCATAGTTTTAGTTTTTAGTGTTACTGTGTCCTGTTCGGTATTTGTCAAGGACAGAAATAGAAAAAATAGATACAGCGGTGTGAAAAAGTGCTTGCCACCTTCCTGTTTTCTTATTATTACATGGCCCTGTGTGAAAAAGTGATGGCCCACACCTTGTTAAATCACAAATTAACTGTGATTAACCACATGTTATACAAAGCTGAGTTCAGTGTCACTGCCACACCCAGGGATGATTACTGCCAGACCTGCTGAATCAAGAAATCACTTAAATGGAACCTGTCTGACAAACTGAAGCGGGCTAGGAGATCTCAACAAAACATTTCATGATCCAAAGAAAAAGCTGAGAAACAAAGTCACTGACATCTATCAGTCTGGAAAGGGATATAAAGGAATTTCTAAGGCTCTGGGGCTCCAGTGAACTATGGTGAGAGCCATTATCCACGAAAGGAGAAAACTTGGAACAGTAGTGAAGCTTCCCCAGAGTGGCCAGCCTACTAAAATTACTCCAAAAGTGCACTGATGACCCTTCCAGGAGGTCACAGAAGAAACCAAAACAACATCTAAAGACCTGCAGACCTCACTTGCCTCTGTTAAGGTCAGTGTTAAGGTTAGTGACTCCACTAAAAATGGGGCTGGGCAAAAGTGGCCTTCATGGCAGAATTCCAAGATGAAAACCACTGCTGAGCAAAAGGAACAGAAAGGCTCGTCTCAGTTTTGCCGGAAAACATCTTGATGATCCCCAAGATCTTTGGGAAAATATTCTGTGGCCTGATGAGTCAAAATTAAACTTTTTGGAAAGTGTGTATTCTGTTACATCTGGTGTAAAAGTAACACAGCGTTTCAGAAAAGGAACGTCATACCAACAGTAAATTCTGTGGTAGTAGTGTGATGGTCTGGGGTTGTGTTGCTACGTAAGGGCCCGGAAGACTTGCTGTGGTAAATGGAACCGTGAATTACAGTCATCTGCTCGTGACCTCAAGCTGAAGCACACTTGAGTTTTGCAGCAGGACAGTGATCCAAAACACACCAGCAAGTCCACCTCTGAATGGCTTAGGAAAAACAAAATGAAGACTTTAGAATGGTCTAGTCAAAGTCCTGACCTGAATCCGATTGAGATGCTGTGGCATGACCTTAATAAGGCATTTCATACTTGAAACCCCTCCAGTGTGGCTGAATTACAACAATACTGCAAAGATGAGTGGGCCAAAATTGCAGTTGTTGCTGCTAAGGGTGGCCCAACCAGTTGTTAGGTTTATAGAGAGGAATCACCATGCAGGTTTTGATTTTCCCCTTACTAATAAACAGCTTAATTTAGAAACTGCATTTGTGTTTACTTGTGTTATCTTTTTCTAATATTTAACTTTGTCTGATGATCTGAAACAATTAAGTGTGACAAACATACAAAAAAAAAAAAGAAATCAAGACGTGGGCAAACCCTTTTTCACACCACACAACTTTTGTAAGTGATCTTTCAAAAGGACACACCTAACAGTGCCAGAGACTAATGTCTGGCTTTCTGCTGTTGTTTTTTTCCATTAGGATCGATACGCCACGGGCAACTCCATGCCTCTAGAGGATGCACAGCAGAGCTACACTCTCCTCTCTATGCGGGAAAATGAGGGGCAAACCGTCATGACCTTTAAGAGGCCTATTAAAACGTGTGATGATAAAGACTTCCAGATCACTGTAACTATTTTGTTGCTTGTTTCTTTTCTTTCTTTCTTTTCTTTCCCCTTATCACAGTCTGCATGTGTGGGATTAGTGTGACACAGCCATCACAATTATTATTTTTATTTTGTCTAATGAAGGTTTTTTGGTTTTTTTGTTTTGTTTTACAAAATAGTTCCCATAAAAACATAAAAACAAACAAGTGAATCATGCTGAGAAGAGGTGCAACGTTTCTCTCTTCATACCACATCTATAGGTCTCATATGACACCACAATTAGACTTTGTTGTCTAGGCCTGGACGACAAGTTAAGTCTCTTTGTTGTACCCTTTTCTCTGTTTTCCTTCTTTGTTGCCATAGATGTAATTCTCTGGCTAATGCTCAAGTTTCACAGTCTACAATCTGCAATTCCAGTTCTTTTGTTAGGTTCCCCGGGCTTTTTTTCCTCCACACATTGCCCTGGGTTTCCAGAAGAATACAATGGCATGATTTCATTTTGAACACATGAAATGCTACACAGTTCCTAGTAACAAGACTCAAAGACTATAGTACACCTTTGCAGTAGCACAGAAATCTACACAGTCAGCGCATTAAACCACTTTATGTAACATGTTAAGTTATTTTACAAGGTATAAAAAGATATTAATAATCAGAAACGTCTCACAATATCACCTTCCACAAGAATGTATATATTACTGTATTGCTTCTATGTGTAAGGGATCATATTGCCTGACCTAAATTACCATCTCTCTCTCTCAGGCTCAGCCAATCAAACTCATCTTTGCCTATGGGAAAACAGATGAGATCTCTTACCACGTGTCCAGACGAGGCACCAAAGAAGTAAATCTACTGAACTATATGCCAAAGTCCATCCCAACCAACTCCAGCTATCTTAGTGCTACGGTGGACAACGTAAGAATTACTGACAATAACAGTCAGATCAGAAATATCGTATTGTTTGTTGTTTATTTACCTTTATATTTGTTGTTTACAGATCATAGTCCCTTCCAACACTACCTACTATCACTGCAAAGTTATGCAGTTCCCAAAGTTAAATACAAAACATCATATTTACCAGGTAAGCATTATTTCTTTATGTTTCTGTCGTCACTGTTCTTTCATTTGTGTCTGATTGGGTAATTAAAATGCATATAAAAGCACACCCACATTGATGTATGTGTAAGCATAAATAAACTACCGTAATAAAAAAAGTGTCACAACAAAGTAGACTTTATGAATTTATATGCTGTCATTGTGATTTTTATGTTTATTTCAACCTCGTTCTCCTAATTTACCTCAGATCGAGCCCGTGATCGAGCACCTTGACCTCATTCATCATATGCTGCTGTACCATTGTCCCCCCAAAGTGACAGAGCCTTATGACAAGCCATGCTACATTGGAGACATAGGAGACAGCTGCTTTGGAATAGTGGCTTCTTGGGGAGTGGGAGGCGGGGTGAGAGAGACTGTACACTGTAAACCTAAAGAAGTTAGCAGAAGTTTATTAACTTAACAGTTGGACCTTATCAGAACTCCAATATTTTGATTGCATTTGACATGTACCTTTTGTCTAAAATAAAAGTAAAATTGTTTAATAATTGAATTCATAAATATTTAGTAACAAGAACTTAGTTTTCGTTTATGACTCCCGTGTGAATAAGCTGACATAACTTACGAGGAACGAGTACAACAGAGTCACTGTTTCAGTTTAGCAAAACTCAATATTTATTGTTCACTTTTATAATCGTTTTTTTAAATAAACAAAAGTCAAACATCAACTTTGAAAACTCAAAAACAAGTCAGACAAAATGTAAAGTTTATTTATATTTTTATATGTAGCGGGTACTTAATATCCAAAATAGTTAAAGTTCATCTGAACTGACTAAAATGAGAGAAAATATTGGATTAACTTGAGTTTGTGGGACTGTTTTTTTTTTAAATTAAATTTACATCACATCATTTTTTTCTTGTGTGTGTTGTTTCTGTGCCAGTGTTACATCAGTTCTCCTACAATTCATCTCTAAATCTTCAGGTGTACGAGCTTCCGGAAAATGTGGGAATTCCCATTGGAGGAGAGAAGAGCGATGCATTCTATAGGCTGGAAATCCATTACAATAACCCAGAGAGGAAAGAAGGTAAATAGTGAGTTCATTAAAACTAAGGACAAGTTAAAAGAGAAATATGACCCCTTGACCTCTGCAGTGAGGTTGCCGCATTGATCTGGATTATTTTAAAGTGTCACTGAAAATTAATCCAGAGTTGTTCAAAATGTTCATCTTTCACTATGATGAAACATTTCTGGCCTGATAGAAGCCTTAATTTTTGCCACAAACCCCTTCAAACACCATTTTTGGTTTTAACCTTAATTTAACCAGAAAGGAATAATTTTGAGATTTAGAAATTATTCTGAAAGTGTCTTGGACTATGTGGCACGGTGGTTAGCACTGTTGCCTCACAGCAAGAAGGGCCTGAGTTCAATTCCACCATCAGGCCAGGGTCTTTCTGTGGAGTGTTTGCATGGGTACTCTGGCTTCCTCCCACAGTCCAAAGACATGCAGTTTGTGGGGATAGGTTAATTGAAAAATCTATAATAATGCCCATAGGTGTGAACGTGAATAGTTGTCTGTCCCTGTGTGTTGGCCCTGTGACAGACTGGCGACCTGTCCAGGGTGTAGCCCGCCTCTCACCCCATGACAGCTGGGATAGGCTCCAGAACCCCCCGTGACCCTGAAAAGGATAAGCAGAAGCAAATGGATGGATAGATGCCTCAGACTAAAACGGGTAGCATTAATCTTAATCTTACATACCAACGCTGGGAGAAAACCGGCTCCCAGCTAGAGTGGGGGGAGCCATGTTTAAATACTGCGGCACAGATGTGTTATGCTGTGCTTTCCATTGCCACCACCAAAACACCCAGTTAGGTTGGCGATCTAGTTAAAGTGTTGAGGCACTTTGACACCCAGTATCCAACTATGTTTGTCAAAAATTTTATATGCTTCCTATGATCTTGAATTTATTTACTTAACTTTAATATCATTATTATTATTATTAGTAGTAGTAGTAGTATTTGACTGTTCTTTTTCTCTCTACAGGCATTAAAGACAGCTCAGGATTAAGATTACACTATACTGCAAAGCTACGGCAGCATGATGTGGGCATTATGACTACAGGTGTCTTACCAGGAAGCGTGAAGTACGATATCCCTCCAAAAGCTAACCAGTTCCACACCTACGGCATATGCAACACTGCTTACTTTTCAAAGGTATGCACCTCTGCAATATGGATTCCAAGATGTATTTAAAAAGTCTGTAAAAGTTTTTTTTCTCCTTCCCATAGTTTTTGAACCCTGTGCCTGATCTTCAAGTGTTTGCTGTGTTCTTGCACACTCACTTGGCTGGGACGAAAGTCAGAGCTGGCCACTTCAGGTAAAAAACAAAAAAAGGCAGACTCTATGCAGCTCAACAGCAATCAATGTCGTCTGCATGAATTTAGAGTTGATTTTCCCGGTGCATCCCACTGCAGAAATGAACGACAGATAGATTTTTTGGGCATAGATGAAAACTACAACTTTGATCTACAACAGGCTGTCAGTTTGGGAAGCATAAAGACAATCAAGCAGGTAAGGGTTCATTACTTCCATGCACATTTATGAACACAATAGAGAAAAATGGAAAACAATTAGCTGTCTATGGTTTTTTCCTTCCACTACAGGGGGATGAAATTGTAGTGGAGTGCACCTACAATACTACCAATCGTGCTTCAGTCACTAAGGTGGGTTAGTAGTGTATGGCTTGAATGAAATCAAGACTGCCTGAGTGAAACCAGAAAAAAATGTAGCACAAGTAATCTTAAACAAACAAGTGGTTTACTAGTTTTTGCATCCATATCTTAGAAATGACATGTAATGCACAATGTTCAGCTGTGATTATGACTGTTAAATATGTACTGCTTCCCATAGCAGCAAAATCCTTGTATCAAGAAGCATACAGATATGAACACAGTGTTCCTTCCTATTCATTATAATAATATCAAAAGATATGTGATCTGTAGTGAGGATAGGGAGTCAAGCGGAGACCTGAAGGTGTGCTCTGGAGCGAAGATGAATAAAAAGAAAAAATATCTGTAAATGAGAGGGAGACATTTGTAACGTGTGAAACTGCAGGGAGTAGAGGTAGTGAAAATGAACTAGCTTAAACACCTGGGGTTAACCAGGAATAGAGGGCAAGTGGGGTGGAGATGAGTGTCAGGAATGATTTGTGATTGAAGCAACAGTGAAAGGGAAAGTTTACAGGATGGTAAACCTTGAAAAGCACAATCTTCAAACCATACATCATAATGAGGCCTGTTGTCATGTATGGTTTGGAGATCGTGGCTCTGACAAAAAGAAAAGAGCTGGAGCTGAAGATTCTATTATTTTCATCAGGAACCACACTGGACAAGATTAGAAATGAGTACATCAGAGAGGCAGCTCAGGTTGAACAGTTTGGAGACAAGGCTGAGATGGTTTGGACATGTGCAAAGGAGGGACAGTTGATTTATCAGACAAAGGATGCTGAAGATGGAGCTGCCAGGAAGGAGAACAAGAGAAAGACCTCAGAAGAGATGCAGAGGGTTGGTGTGACAGAGGAGAATGATCCACTGTGATGACTCCTAAAGGGAGCAGCTGGAAGAAGAAGATCTCGCAATCATTTTACACCATGAAAGCAAGTTAGACTGCATTGAATCTCTAATGCATGCTCCTTTCAGATGGGGTTAGCAACTACCAATGAGATGTGCCTTGCTTTCCTGTTCTACTACCCTGTGATCAACATCACCTCATGCGTTAGCATTCCAGATACCAAAGGAGTGCTGATAGACGCAGAGAAGTAAGCTCTGATGCAATGCTTCAGCCACCCTTTTGATTTTTTTCCCCATACATATGCATTTGAGTAAACTAGCTATATACTGATTTTTGACAGAATACCCATGGATAAGATCACTGAGTATGAAATGATGTTAAAGAAGGCACCGCAATATCAAGCAATCATAAACAGTAATGTAAGTATCAGTCTTAGTTATTTGATACTGTTCTTTTTTTCCTGTGGGATTTAATCAAATGTTTTTGAAGATTAAAAGATAGATACTGGCACCGACAACACGTTATATTTTATTATTTATAGGTTATATAAAATGTTTATATCAATAAGCTTGTTTCTTTACAACTTCAGACATATAGTGGCTGGGTTATTAAAGTACAGGAAATAATATGAATGTGAACGTGATCCCATCATTAACATTTGACCTATTGTTTTTGTTTTTTACATGTATTTATTTTTATCTAACATTGTTTCCTCCTCTACATCTGTTCTGTATTGTTGCCATTTTGCATTTATGCTAAGCATCTTTGGAGTGTTAATTTTTATAATAATATTTGACTGGCCAGTAAGCCAGGCTTCTATACTGTCACACACATCTATGCATGCGTATTTAAGATTTTATAAATGGTTCTTATGGTTTATGATCAAAATATGATAAACACAGCATAATCACAAAGTTGGAGCTTTTATTTGTCTTTCTCTACAGTATGTGGCATTTAAGTGGAAGCCACTGACAAAAAAAGCAAGATATTTCATTGTTTTTTAACTGCAGAAAAAAAGTGTTATTGTGATTATCTTTTTTTTTATTTGCAGCACAATGCAAACCTTTTCCCAAATGGCACTGTAAGGGATCTGATGAAGACACCTGCTGCTTGCCAGATTAGAAACACTTCAAACAGATTCAGCACATCCTGGATTGTGAATCTTGCAGGAATCATACTTGTGCTACTCTGGATTATATTAATGTAGCCCAGGCATTGGCAATAGAGCCAGTTCCAATCCCTATAAAGGAAGACAGAGTTGTTCAAATCTTTACTGTATCGACATTACATCAGATTTTCCAAGCTTTTGGTTTCTCTTTTTATGATATCATTTATCTTTCTTGTTAAATTTTAATCACAGTCATTTTCTTTAGCACCTGATTGATTTTCATACTAAGCACAGGGACAGGGATATTTACATTACACATATTAAGCCATTAATACTGAAGCACAACTTCAGTTTGTAAGCTGGGATACTGTCTCTACCACAGCAGCAATAAAAACATTTATTGTTTCTGAAATGGCAATAATAAAAGTTTGCATGATTTTCAGTATGAATGCAGTTTTTTTTTTTCCTTTATTGCATTACTATTTGCTAATTGAGTAGATCAGAACTTTCTGTATTATTAAATCCAAATGTTGGTTGTTAAGATTAACAGTTAATTACAGATCAAGTGTACATGACATAATATGCTTCCCATGTTGCACAAAAAATGACTTTCTGTTTGGTGACATATATTCTATTGATTTAATGTCTAATTGTTAATTTCTGTGTTTAAAAAAAATCTGATCACTCACGGAATAAAGAAATTCACCGGTAGCAAATTGAACTGCCATTCCCGTAGACAAAGATTACAGTTCAGTTGCTTTCCTAAAGGGGGCGCTCTGATTTATTTGTCTGCATGTTACTGACTGTGCAGTCAGAGAATGAATGTGTACGGCTAGCCGGCTGGTAGCTTCGGCAATGTTGTCAATATCAGAATGATATCGCAGCGGGACAGAGGAGAACTTGCTCGGTTTTATACTGTTACAGATCCCAAGAAGCACCAGAAAGGCTACACTGTGTACAAAGTCACTGCAAGGGTAAGTAAATAGACGATGAGCACTGGGAAGGCTAGGCTAATGCTAGGTGTCAATAGCTAGCAGTGTTAGCCAAGCTGTTATGATTATAAAGAGACCCAAATAAAAACGTCAGGTTAACCGTGTGGCGGTGAATTAAAAGTGGCGACAGCTTTTGAGAACATATGTGTAGCTAATGGGCACATTCATACCCTCTCTTGTTTCAAAATACATGCTTTCTATTTGCTAACTTACACTGTCGATTTGAAGCGAATTGAATGTGACCCAGAGTTAACCCGGGTGTTAATGGTTTGATGCTAAACAACTAAGTTAATGTTATGTATAGTGTTGTGATACACAGATATTCAGGAGGTGGCAACTCGTTCTTTTGTTTCGCTACATTTTCAGCTAACAAAACTATTTAACACTTCTGTGTTAAAGCCGAAGTACTTTATGATCCGCATGTTGAGCAGAACCGAAACACAATACGTGTGTACGAATGAGGAGGAGGCAAGTGTAACAGTGAAGTAAAAGGTGGATGAGTTTAAATACCTGGGGTCAACCATCTAAAGCATCTGAGTGCAGGCTGGGTGGAGTGGGTGGAGAGTGCCAGTGGAGATTTCTGGCAGGAGGATAGCAGTAAATGTCAGAGGGAAGGTTTAGAAAGTTGGAGATTAGGTTTAGGTTTAGGTTTGGAGACAGTGGAACTGTAAAAAAGAGAGAAGGCAGAGCTGAAGATGTTAACATTTTCATTGGTAGTGACCAGGATCGACAAGATTAGAAATGATTATATCACAGGGACTGACTAGCTTGGGTTGTTTAGAGGCAAGGCTGAAATGGTTTGTACTTATGCAGAGGAAGGATAGTGGATATACTGGGCAAAGGGTGCTTAACTTAGAACTGCCAGGCAGGAATAAAATAGGAAAACTACAGGAAAAAATTAATGGATGTAGTGAAGGAGGACATGCAGAGGGTTAGTGTGACAGGAGGATGCTAGGAATAGGGTGAGATACGTAGAGCAGCGTGCCTACTGATGATTGAGTTTATCTGATTATTAATCAGCACTTATGCGATCACATTGCTACATTCGCATTGTAAAAACTGGACTGGGGCAGGCTGAGTGTCTTTGTCTGGCTGCTGTCCTTGTTATGACTCTGGGTGATGTCTCGTTCTAACACTCGAGACTTCCGTCACTGTACATAATGCCGTCATTGTGACACTCAGAGCCTTGTCCCTGCTCATACTTGTGACAGCCCTGCAAGGAAGTTGCTCTAGCAAGAGATAGGGATCACTCACATGGATTTTCTCTTCTCCCTCTTTTACACAGATAATCTCCAGGAAGAATCCAGAGGATGTCCAGGAGGTAAGACATGCAGCTTTTTTTCAATCCATTTTTTGAGTGGTCAATGCTTCTTTACCTTTGACAACTGAGAAATACCAAGACAAGGGCTACTGTATTTCTCATCCAAAAATAATGGCAAGGAGATATTTCAGTTTCAGATATTTCGTTTTACTCGTTTTAATTCATGAATTTCAGAATCTGGCTTTATGGCTTCTTTACACATTATATCCTGAAACCGAAGCTTAGGTCTTTTAACCAGAAACATTGTGAAATGTAGTTTACAGATAATTAGGCCTACACCTGGAAACTTGTTCATATCTAACTTTTGCACTATTTATTTTAATCTAAATGCTTACTATCTATATATGCCTTGGTATGGACAGAAATCCACCGAAGTTACTCATTAATTATTCTGCTCATTTTACACGGTTTTACAGAGTATTTAAACCAACCATACTTGTCTGTGTTGTGCATGCATGCTGTCTTACATTTCAAACACACTGAGGAATGCAGTTAAGCCCACAACCAGTGCTAATGCAACAGGCATGATGTCAATTACTGTATGTGTTTCTAAGAGACAGAGAGATGTTTTGCCAGAAACACACATACCTCCATTACTGAGTAATCTTCCTGTTTGGAGGATGTGATTGGCCTAGTTTTTCCCCACACCATCCAGCAGCCTAAAATTTCCGCACACCACAGTAGCATCTCAATATGTGGCCATTATGCTTTTCTTTATTCCACTAAGTAACTGCTTCATTCTGGTTGTTGTGGCTTGTATTTAAAGTTTCGAAACACAAGATGACAGCAAAATGTGGACTACATTGATTTATGTTTTGGCCTAGTAGCAGTCACATGAGGGAAAAGTCTCTGGAGTTAAAGGCTGTGGAGTACTCTGGTTGTTATGTTAGCTATTTTTGAGTTTAACAAGATAGCATTATCGGTGACAATGAGCTTGCATTTACAAACAAGTAGAAAATCAGCTGCTTTTGTTCAGTCAACGATAATAATCATAATCCATTCAATTAAAGATAGATAGATCTTTAAACCCCAAATGATTGATTTATCTGTGTCTTCTGTGTCTGTCTTTCTGTAGATAACAGTGTGGAAGAGATACAGTGATTTCCGGAAACTCCATCAGAATCTCTGGCAGCTGCACAAGAATGCATGTGGCCAATCAGAGCTGTTTCCTCCCTTTGCTAAGGCCAAGGTCTTTGGTAAGAAGATGACTTTCTCTATTCCCCTGTGTCACACATTTGCCCTAAAATTATCCAGAGCGAAAGCTTGTCTTGATTGACAGAATTACTCCTCTACAGTTTTGTTCTTCTGTGAGATTTCTTTCGATTCTACAGTACCTCATCTTTGAGTTGTTGAGATTTTGAACAAAGAAAAATGTGAATGTTAGACTCTGTAGTAGGCGTGCAACTAAAGATTATTTTGTTAGTCGACTAATCTGCCAATTTTTTTTTTGATTAGTTAATCGGTCAACAATTATTTCAATAACTCTTATTCCCGCTGTTACCCTGTTGTCTCATCCCAAAGCAAATTAAAATAATGACACAGGAAACAAAGGATTTTGAAAATAATCAAATGTGTTTAAACATTACTCAAGAGGAACTCTGTGAGAATAAAAATTAAATAAATAAAAAATTAGGTAATACAAATTAAAGTGTTAGTAGTATTTTGGCAAAAAAAAAGTTATGTGCAAATAGGAAACTAAAAATGGCTTCTGTCCATAAGTTTAAATAAAGCTTAAAATTAAATCATAAAGATTTTTTTTCCAGTCCAAAATGAAAAAAATTTGCAAAGTTCACAGATGATTTAATTCATGAATGCACGATTGCAGTGAAAATGCTCTGGACTGTTATCTTTGAGATGATGTCCCCAGCTGCTGATAATCATGCTGAGGATCCTCTCTGTCATGACTTCAGTCATTTGAGAGGTGCAAGAGCCTCTTCTCAGGACAAACTCATCTGTACGCCTTTGCTTAATACTAGGAAAGCTGAACAAAACAGAATTGGAAATAAAACCAAATCACAAATTTGGTTTTATTTCATAGTTTCTCAGATGGTGTAGTGATCAATACCAATTACACTGTTTAATCCTGATATTGATGTGAGAAAGAAACTAGGAGACAGTGTAGCTACTGCTGTTTAATGGTTTTCTATCGCATTTCACTTACTAGCCAACAAAACTGAAACAGTGTTCGCTTAGCAAGCATCATCCATGAAAAGTTTCCGACAGGTAAGCTAATATAAACATTACTGTACACACATGAACACAAACAAGGTATTAACGCAATGCACTAACTTGACTGCTTAAAACTGACCCATTCAGAGTCGACGTCACAGCTCCAGGGTGCCGGTGTTGTGTCAAAAACTGATTTCCAGATTTTTCCATGCGTTTTATATGTAACGTCTTTAGTGCATGGTTTTAGAACATGATGCGTCGAGAATAAAATTCCACGGTGACAAATTTTCATAGTTGAAGTCATCAATTATATCGACGCATCGTTGCAGCCCTGCTTTGTAGAGATGGATTTGCCTACTTCAGATAGCTTGGTGTTATTATACTGTAAGCAGGCACTAGTTATAATAAATACAGTATAATCACTTGCGTAATGGAAGCATCACTTATGTATGTTTTTTGCATCTGTGTGTGCCTGTCGTAGGTCGTTTTGATGACTCGGTGATTGAGGAAAGAAGACAGTGCTCTGAGGATCTCCTGCAGTTCTCAGCTAATATCCCTGCTCTTTACAATAGCCAGCATATCCAAGATTTCTTCAAGGTATTCTAGTACACATTGACAGAAACACAAGAATAATCGCAAAAAACTTTTGACTGAATTATTTTTTATTGTCCAGGGTGGTGAGGTCCATGACGGCTCAGAGCTCATTGGACCAGCGGAACCCTTTTCTGAGTTCCTGGCTGACACTCTATCAGACTGTAGCTCTGATGGTAGGGTTGCACACAGAATGTCTTTCCTGTTATTAGTCTTCCTTTCAGCTTAGGTGCTGATTAGTAGGTGCTAATTCAAATTTGCTTTGCGATGTCTGGATATGTTTTTCAGTTCAGAGAGATATCAGTGGGGCAGAAGATTTGACTCTCACATCAGAGTATGGAGGTATGTACAATAAACTTGCACACTTTAAATATTTTGGGATATATATGGATCTAATAAATGGTGAGTGTAAAAAAGGATGGAGAGGGTGAGCATGGGTGATTTGTGACAGAAGAGTGAAACTAAAGATTTATAAGATGGTAGCGACCAGAAGAGACAGGATTAGAAATGAGTACGTGAGAGGAAGAGCTGAGATGGTTTGAACATGTGCAGAGAAGGAATAGTGGACATTTTGGACAATCAATATAGGGCTGCCAGGCAGGAGGAAAACAGGGAGACCACAAAGAAGGTTCGTGGATGTAGTGAAGAAGGACATACAGAGGAGGATACTAGGGATGGGGTGAGATGGAGAGACAGGTGATCTACTGTGGCTACCCCTAAAGAGAGGAAGATGATGATGTAGTTTTGTTAAAGGTTTATGTTTGTAGCTGTCCGTTATGACTGCGGGATTCCTGTTATTCCTAGGCCCATCCAGTGACAGCGACTTGACCTCCCTTGCGGTGGACACAGACTCTTTGGCTGAGTTGGATGATGGCATGGCCTCAGGTCACACCTCCCCAAACCAGCCACAAGGGGGAGCCACCAACATTAGCAGCAGCTGCAGCCCTCGCTTGCCCTCCCTGCATGTACATCGCACTCCATCACCTGCCCCGGTCCCTGCCTCCTCAGCCCCTAACCCAGAGGTTAGCTGGCCAGGTCGAGCACCGCTCTTCCCCAGCAGTCTGAAAAAATCCACTGGCGGCAACCTTAAGGACGTTAATTCAGACTACTTGGACAAAGCCAGTGAGCTCATTTGTTTTGCTGTCCAAAAGGAGAAGGAACAGGACTACCAGGCAGCTTTTTCATACTATCGCAGTGGAGTTGACTTGCTGCTGCAAGGCGTGCAAGGTTAGTTTGACCAAGAGCTCAATAAATTTCTATATGGTCTCATAGTAGTTGAGTGACACTTGGGCTCAGGAACTTACCTAGAACTCTTGCTTTGATGTTGTAGACTGGCAGTTATTGAAATGCAGAAAAAGCATTGTCCAGAAACCGTCCAATTTGTTAAAATTTCACTACAAATGTACCTTAAAAAGGATCTATTAAGCATAAATGCATCATTTTTACTTTGTAAGCCATTTAAATTCCATGCTTTTAACTTTAGACTCCACTCTATTCGATCTACTTTGTTAAAAAAATATTAATTACATTTTTTTCTTTAGGTGAGCCAAGTGCTACACGGCGAGAGGCCGTGAAAAAGAAGACTGCCGAATATCTGATGCGTGCAGAGCAAATATCTAGTCAGTATCTGAGAAGCAACATGGGTCAAGGGTCAACACAAACAGTGGTGAGTGGGAGTGAAATGCTGGTTCATAGGCTTTCTGTATTGTATTACACAAATGTTCTTTATATGCATGCATCTACCAGGTTCCTCACACGCACTGCAGTGAAAACATCATAAGTTTGTGAATGAATTGATTAAATGATTAAAGGAAATAAGTTTATCTTTTTGAATGAATGATTTAATTGCATATGTATGAAACACTGAAAGGTTTTTCTTTTCAAGGCCTTTGGGGTACAGTGCTGCTCTTCTTTGAACAGAGGAGGGCAGCAGAGTCCATCTGAGGAGCTGAGAGCTTACAGGGTGTTAGGGGTCATAGATAAGGTATGCTTTCAATTTACAAGTGTTGCATCCTCCAAGCTGACTGTATGACTTCATTTAAGTGTTGTTTCATTCACCCAATCACCAGTTTGCCTTTTTTCTACCAAGTAATTTTTTAATGAAAACACATTTCATTAAAATACACATTCATGTAATTTGATAGCAGAATTCTCACAAAATAATTACACTCAGGGCTAGCAGACATTCGTTAATTTAATGATGACTTCGACCCAGAGTATGGATGTTATCCAACTCCAGATTTCTCTTCCTTGTGTGTCCTTTACTTCTTTGACCATCTCTTTTATCAGGGGTAATAAAACACAGTAGATTTACTGGATGTATGGTAAGGGCTGAGTGTGTGTATGTTTAGCATCAGTTATGACTACCACAAGGTCAGTTTGGGTTGCTGGTCCTCTCAACCAGCTGCCGGCGAAGCAACTTCTCCACTCAGCCATGAAATGACTTGGCAAGCAGCTCAGAGAGCGACACACAACACTGAATCAATGATGCTCATCCTACACACTCACTCAGACACACGCACACACAACAACAAACCCTAAGGAAAACGTTGACACAATACCAACATGTATAACTCCACTGAGGTGCACTCAAAATACACAATATGTCAGAAGTCTTTGAGGCGTTAAAACAAAAATAAAAAACCTCAATCAAAGATGAAGTTATCCAGCAGTGGTGTTTTCTTTCCTCTTATCTATTTCCACCCCCTCCTCCTTCCTCCTTTTACTTTAAATGGGGACAGCGGGGACAGATGGAGAGAGGTCCTCACCCTGCTGCCCCCACCAGCACCGCCTCACCCACCCCTCCTATCTATCTCCCCCCTTCCCTGATGTTTGTTTCTTAATTATATTAGCACCCTGGCTAGCACCGCCACTCTGTTTACTCACTGCTCCATTCATATCCATTTAGCCTGCACCTGTTTGGTCCCAGTCAGGGTCACATGGAGAGAACGCACTCTCAAAACATACACATGCACCACACACACACTGGGTCGCACACATATGCTCAAGCTCTCCCCTGAGACAGGGAGGGAGTAAACGAGCGATGGAGATGTCAGAGAGGAAAGGAGAAATGAGGAAGAAGGGAGAAAATGAAGATCTCAGGAAGGAAAAAGGGGGGAAGTGAAAAAGAACAGGGAAATTAAATGGGGAAAAAAAGGATTTGCTTTCCCTTTCTGTTGACATCTGACAGTTTAGTGATGACACTGCTAGTAATTACTGCCTCTGTCATGACAAATTGCATAGCTCTGTGGTGACATGTTTTAGACAGCACATGTTCTCTAAAATTGATGCTCAGTCTTGTATACAAACAGAGTTATAAGTGACTCTCACTTTGTTCTGAATGTTTTTTTTAAGGACCAAGGAATGGCCAGATTTGCTAGAATATTTCCAAGAATATTTAGGTCTTTTATATCCTTTAAAGCTCTGTTGATTCTTGTTTTTCTGTATAATATCACTGAGACTGTTTGGTTGGCACAACAGGATCTGACATAGTAGTGTCAATTTAGTGTAATTTAGGGGCCTGCATTAATCTCTTAGTAAACCTTATGTGTGTCCTGACCCGGTCATTAAAAAAAAAAAAAACTGCTTTGGAGGACATAACCACTACATCATCTTAGTCTGCATATGTCTCTTCCTGTCCTGCAATTAATGGTACTCTTCTATTGCAGGTTCTTCTGGTCATGGACAAGAGAACACAAGAGACTTTCATCCTGAAAGTAAGTCTAGTGTGTGTGTGTGCGCGCGCGTTATGTTGTGGTGTGGGTTTTTTGCCCTGCATCCTCCTCGTCCTGACTGTAAGTGTGAAGTGTGCCAGAAGCCCCTGTGTGTGACTGGTGTAATTGATTCTAATGGGCCTGTCCCTGTCAGCTCCTCTGCTCTCAGGTGTGAGACGTGTGCCAGATGCCAACGCACCGCGCAGGCATAAATGACTACACACACGCGTGCGCACACGTGCATGCATGCATACACACTCTCACACCCGATGTGAACTTTACATGTAGCGCTGATAGATTTGTGTGGCTCTTGTGCTGTATGTAGCTTGATGAATCCGGTGACTTTGGGTTGCCACAGGGCATAACTAGCACTTGGTTAATGGGAAGTTTCTCCTTTGCCACATTTTTTTTCCTCCTATTCATGCACACTCTTTTCTTATCTTCTACTTAAATGCTTGTTATTTGAATCAGTGCATATGTTCCCTTTAATGACTCACCTCTCATCTTTTTTTTCTTTTTTTTTATTGCAGGGTTTGAGGAAAAGCAGTGACTGTGGGCGGACGAAGACGAACATCATGCCTCGCTCTGTGCCCCACATGGTGCAGCTGAGAAAGTTTGTTGTCTCAGAAGACACAGTTTTTCTTCTGCTGCAGTATGCTGAAGGTAAGGGACACATTTCAGTCTCATCTGTTTCATCTTCCCTCATTTGTCTTCTTTACCTCCACCTCTCTTTTCCCCTCCTTCTCCTGACTCTCCGGTCTCCTGCCCCTCTCTGTGCCCTTGTTCCAGACAGATGTTTGATAGAGATGGGTGTGTGTCACAGGTCATTATTCTGAATACCAGGTGGCGCCATGCTTCATTAGCTATGCCAACACCTGGGCATCCTTACATCCCACTCACTCTAGGATGTGTGTGTAGACTGTGTGCGTGGGTGAGTGCATACTATGAATGGCAGCCATATTTTTTAACGCCCTGTAACCTATTCAATCTGGTGTACTCCATAACCATCCTGTGCTAATATTAGTGGACAGTGTTGAATTTCATATGGGATGTTCAGCAGGATTTGATAAAGCCAATCAGAAACCGTTTCACTCATTATGACTCACTCCTGTTACACGAAAAAATCCCGTAGTAGTCCTGCTTTTATAGTATTAACATGGAGGTAGGTGATAGGCTGAATAAGGATAGACGGGCAGACGGAAAGAGGCAGTGACCTGAGTGACATTGGACAAAACAACATGTGGATGGGTTTTACTTTCTAAGCCATCGAGCTGCCCCGCTATCATTATCATCACTGTGAACTTCGTATTCATTCTAATTGCACACAGCAGATGCTAGCTCCCAATTACTTACACTACAGCTGCGTGTGATACGTATGTATGCCTGTGTGTATGTAGCCACTCTTTTTTTTTCTTTTTTTTTTTTTTTGATGTAGCATTTTCAGATTCAGAAAAGTGAGATGCTACGGAGCCCCGCAGGGGACATAGGAGAAAAAAAATTAAGACGGACTTTTGCGAGATCTCGCAAAACAAACTCGGGATCTCGCAAAACTAACTCGGGATCTCGCAAAACTTTCTCGCGAAAGTTGAATTCCAACAATGGCGGCAGCTACTTAGTTGTAATATTACTCTTTCTGGGTCACAAAATACACTTTTAAGATATTTTGAGGCGTGAATTTAGTTGTGTAAACGTCAGATACCTGCTCGGTTTACAAGACATCACATATTTGCAAAAGTGCTCCGACGTTTTTGGAGATCTGACACCCACTAGCTCGAAGCTAACGGGAGGTCGAGACCTACTACAGCCGGGAGGAACACCGCTTTCCCGGCACATCGTGCCTCGACCTCCCGGTCGGCTTCGAGCTGGCGGCCACTAGCTCGAAGCTAACGGGAGGTCGAGACCTACTACAGCCGGGAGGAACACCGCTTTCCCGGCACATCGTGCCTCGACCTCCCGGTCGGCTTCGAGCTGGCGGCCTCCGAAGAATGCGGCTAAAACTTTTGCGAGATCTCGCAATACTTTTGCGACATCCCGAATTTGTTTTGCGAGATCTCGCAAAAGTCCGTCTTAATTTTTTTTTTCTAACTAATTTTTTTTTCTCCCATGTCCCCTGCGGGGCTCCGTAGATGCACATCTGGAAAATGGTGTCAAAAAAATGGGGATTTCTACCTGCATGGAAATCCCCAAACTCTCAAACTCATTTGTGTGCCAATACTTTGTTGTACTTAAGTCAGTTATTAATTAATCAGAATACTTTATTGATCCCTGGGGGAAATTATTTTTTGTTACAGTGCTCCATTTTAAACCAACATTAAGACAAGACAGACAATACACTAACTAAGAATAGTACAATAGATACATATATATACATACATACATACATACATACATACATACATAAGTCACTCATAGATAAATAGTTGGAAAAGAAACATGTGTAGTTGTAGCAGCAAACAGTGTGTTAAGTGGATGCGTTGTACAGGGAGATGGCCACAGGCAGGAATGATTTCCTGTGTCGTTCAGTGGTGCTTTTCGGTAATCTCAGTCTCTCACTGAACGTGCTCCTGTGACTGACCAGCATGTCATGGAGTGGGTGGGAGGTGTTATCCAGCATTGTCTTTATCTTGGACAGCATCCGCCTCTCCGACACCACCTTGAGGGAGTCCAGCTCCATCCCCACAACATTGCTGGCCTTACGGATTAGTTTATTAAGTCTGTTGGCATCTGCGACCCTCAGCCTGCTCCCCCAGCATGCAACAGCATAGAGGATCGCACTGGCCACAACAGACTCATAGGAAATCCTCAGCATTTTCTGGCAGATGTTGAAGGACCTCAGTCGTCTCAAAAAATAGAGACGACTCTGGCCCTTCCTGTAAAGTGCTGTGGTGTTTTTAGCCCAGTCCAGTTTATTGTCAATGTGTACTCCAAGGTATTTATAGTCCTCCACAATGTCAACACTGACCCCCTGAATTGAAACAGGGGTCAAGTGTTTCCTGGTCTTCCTGAAGTCCACGATCAGTTCCTTGGTCTTTGCCACGTTGAGCTGCAGATGATTCTGCTCACACCACGTGACAAAGGAGTCGACCACAGCCCGGTACTCTGTCTCATCATCCCTGCTGATGCATCCAACCACCGCAGAGTCATCAGAAAACTTCTGAAGATGGCATGTCTCTGTGCAGTGGCTGAAGTCTGTGGTGTAGAGGGTGAAGAGGAAGGGGGAGAGGACAGTCCCCTGTGGTGCCCCTGTGTTGCTGATCACCTTGTCAGACACACACTGTGGGAGACGTACATATTGTGGTCTTCCTGTCAGGTAATCAACAATCCAGGACACCAGAGAAGCATCCACCTGCATCGCTGCTAACTTATCACCCAGGAGGGTCGGCCTGATGGTGTTGAAAGCACTGGAAAAGTCAAAAAACATGACCCTCACAGTGCTCGCCGGCTGGTCCAGATGGGTGTAGACACGATTGAGCAGGTAGATGATGGCGTCCTCAGTTCCGAGACGAGGCTGATAAGCGAACTGAAGGGGATCCAGGTGTAGTCTTACTATGGGTCGCAGCTGGTCCAGGATGAGCCTTTCCAGGGTCTTCATGATGTGGGAGGTCAATGCCACGGGCCTGTAATCCTGGGGGCCACTGGGACGTGGCGTCTTTGGTACAGGGACGAGGCATGATGTCTTCCACATCACCGGGACCCTCTGCAGACTCAGACTCAGCATAAACAGTTTATGAAAGACTCCACACAGCTGGGGGGCACAGGTCTTGAGGACAAGGGGACACACTCCGTCTGGTCCAGCAGACTTGCCTGAGTGAAGTCTCCTCATTTGCATCTCAACCTGGTATTGAGTGAAGGTGATGGGTGGGGGAGGGGTGTCAGGAATCTCACAGGAGGCAACAGCGCCATGTGAAGAGAGAGGCTGGCACAGTGGTGTGGTTCTGGATTCCAGGCTGACTACAGGTGAGGTTGTGGGGGTAGGAGCAGACACTGTGGTGTCGAATCTATTGAAAAACAGATTCAACTCATTGGCTCTATTCTCACCTCCCTCAGTTCCCCTGCTGTTGGTTGGCCTGAATCCAGTGATGGTCTTCATGCCCCTCCACACCTCTCTCATGCTGTTCTGCTGGAGTTTCCACTCCAGCTTCCTCCTGTAATTGTCCTTAGCCTCTCTGATCTTGTCCTTTAGTAACACCTGGATCTTCCTCACCTCCTCTTTGTTGCCCCCTCTGAAAGTCCTCTTCTTGTTGTTGAGGAGGGCTTTGATGTCCTTAGTCACCCACGGCTTGTTATTTGGGTAACAATGAACAGTCTGAGCTGGAACAATGGAGTCGGTGCAGAAAGTTATGTAGTCTGTGATACACTCAGTAAGCCCATTGATGTCCTCGGCGTGAGGCTCACAGAGTGTTTCCCAGTCGGTCACCTCGAAACAGCCCTGTAGTTCTGCTAAGGCCTCCTCTGACCACCTCCTGACAGTCCTGGTGGTCACAGGTTCCCTCCTCACAATTGGCACATAGCGGGGGGTGAGGTGAATCAGGTTATGATCTGACCTACCAAGTGGGGGGAGGGAGGAGGAGCTGTATGCATCCTTGACGTTAGCATACAGTAAGTCTAAAGTTTTCTCTCCCCTGGTGGGACAGTCCACATATTGTTTGAATGTTGGTAGTGTATTGTCCAGTTATACATGGTTGAAGTCACCCGAGATCACAATAAAGGCACTCGGGTGCTGAGTCTGTAGCCGAGCTATGGCAGAGTGGATAGTGTCACATGCAGCTGTGGGGTTAGCAGAAGGGGGTACATAAACAGCCACCAAGATGACGTGAGAGAATTCCCTGGGTAAATAATACGGCCTGAGTCCAACAGCACACAGTTCAGTGTCCGGGCAGCAAATCCTTTCTTTGATTGTTATGTTGGCAGGGTTACACCACCGGTTGTTAACTAAAACAGCAAGCCCACCTCCTTTCCGCTTACCGCTAGCGATGCTGTCCCTGTCCGCCCGAACAGTGTGGAAGCCTTCCACGGAAGCATTCTCATCGGGAATGTCCTGGTGCATCCATGATTCGGTGAAACACATCAGGCTACACTCTCGGTATTCCCTCTGACTCCGTACCAGTGCTGAGAGCTCGTCGATTTTAATTGCCAACGATCGCACATTACCCATCACGATAGACGGCAGACACGGTTTAAACCTCCTCCTCGCTTCGAGCCTCCGCTGTCTCACTGTCACCTTTTTTCTTCTCTTCTGTCCTTGACCTCTGCATCCCCGATGTGTTTTCCTCCAAATTTCAGCTGGTACTTCTGCGGGCCTGGCCAGCGAACCGGCCGGCATCAGGGCGATCAGCTGATCTCTGGAGTAAACAGTCCGTGCGTGTAGGAGATGTGCCGCGGTCCCGTTCCTTGATAAAAGTAACAGTTCCACGGCCACCAGAAGAACAAAAACTCTCTCAATCCACATGATTGAGTAAGAGATAGAAAACGGAGGAAAATACAAGTCAGGAAAAAAAAGAATACGTAGGAAAAAAAAGCTAAACTAAGAGAAAAGCAGGAGCGACTGTAACAGGCTGCACGCTGGTTGGCGCATGCACACTAAGTACTTGTTAAGTAGTTAACAAGTACCAGTAAATTTTAAGTGAAGAATGGAAGAAGAGTGTAGAGGCATAGAATCAAAGGTGTTTCACATCCAATGTAAAATTTGATGTTATGGTTAGCTTAGTCACCTGACCTCTCCACATAGACGATCTGTAATGTGTTCTCTAGAGCAGTGGGCCCCTGTTTTATCATGAACTAGAGGGTGGCAGCTTGTAATGCAAATATAACTATCGCACTTTATATTATGCACTGTCAATAATTATTACATGATTATCACATCAATACCAATTCGCCATAATGCAGAATCAGTGGGAGCCCAGAGCTTGTTTCATGGCTTTATTAGCTAGCTGGGCAATATTATACAGAGTAGATGTGGAGCGTGTGAATCACCTGTTGCGAAAGTTGCACCTGAAGCTGCAATTTAAATGGGATTCTTGACATTTTCTTTTAAATACAGTTTTCTTTCCATTGTCCTCAGCTTTTTGTGAGGGTTAGCTTTCAGAGTTACTGATGCATGGGGGCAGAAAAAAATCTCAGAACTAAGTTAAGTGCAGGAGTTAAGTCCAACTCGAAAGTGGCATTGTTTGGAAAAGTAAAAATGTCTGGAAAACTGATAAAAAATAAAATACATACAATTTTAAGCAATTTTCTTCTGTCTTTGCGGCCTGGTAGCAGTCCTCAGGCCAATGGTTGGGGACCTCTGGTCTACAGGAAGATAAGTTGTTATTGTTAACGCTGGAGCAGAAATGTTTTAGATAAAGAAAACTGTTTCCTAGGAACAAGATTATGTGTTCATGATAATAATCACAAAGAAAAACAGGAAAGTGATTATCTAGCTAATATTGGCTCATTTGTTTCTGTCTGCTCCCTAAGTTCTACTTCTGATACCTCTGGTTCTCCCCATATTGTGCACTGTTTTCTTTTTAATGCTCTGCTTTTTTCAGGTGGGAAACTGTGGTCTCACATTGGAAAATACATGCATAACTCCAGCCCAGAGGACAGCTTTGACATCCCTTTCATCCAGAAAAGTCACACAACTGCCGTGCGCTCTCCTCAACATACCATGCCACAGCTGGAAGTAGATTCAGCCAGCTGTGGTTCGGTGCCTGTTGCTGATTCAGAGTCTGTCTCTGGGCTACAGAAGGAACCCGAGAGCCTCTTTTCTCCTCTTAAAAGCGTTCTTCCTCCCAGGCTTGTGGAGCAAACTGACTCTGGAGCCACTTCTGAAGAAGAGTGCACCAACAGCTATTTGACCCTTTGCAATGAGTATGAACAGGAGAAAGTAGAACCGGATGCACTGCAGGAGGAGGAAGAGAAGAGCGAGCAGGAAATGCTCTCATTAGAGGTACCTAATGCAACGACCACCACATCGTCACGTAGCCGCTCACTTCTCAGCAATGAAAGCCTTTCTTCACCAATCAGTTCTCAGGAGCTTGGCTTCTTCAGTGAGTTGTCTGATAAAAGCGGTAATGCCCAAGACAGCGATCAAAACCGCGGTGAGGGACAGGATCACAATGAAGTCTTTAGTCCTTTACGTTCCCCCGCTGTGCCTCTGTCTTTAGATGAGTCCAAGAACACGCCAATGGAGTTTTTTCGTATTGACAGCAAAGACAGTGCAAGCGAGGTTATGTGCCTTGAACTAGGAGAGCAGCGTCCCTCTCATAAACAAGTCCCTTTCTTTTCTACGTCCGACCTGGACTCAGGTGTAACTGAAGATCTTCCAGAGCTGGCTCAGGAGGTCAAAGGTCCCGGGTTGGATCTTTGGGGTTTGGACTGTAGTGATAAAGCCTCCAATGAGTCAGTGCCAGTGATCTCATTTAAAGAAGCAGTAGTGGAGGATGAGGGGCATCCACCAGACCTTTTGGTGAACCTCCCTGTAGTGAGCGGGACTGCAGACTCTTTACAGGAGGAATTGGAGACTTCAGGAGTGTGTCTGGGCCTCGAGGTCACGGCCTCTCCTCAAAAGTTCATCCAGCCAGATGTCTTACAGCTTCATACTCAGCCTGAGGAAGAGGAGGAACAGCCACTGGAGCAGGACCTTTCATCTTTATGTACAGCCTCTGCAACTTGTGACACGAGTGTTGCATCTCCATCTCCATTCAACTCGCTTTTGGATGACTACAGTCTGGCATTGGGACAAGAGGCTTCTGACAAAATGTTTATCCACTCTGAACGCCAAAATAATGACCTCCCTCTTGACACAGGCATTCCAGACACTGATTCTCATAGTGAGAAACTAGAGCCCAGTGCAAGAGTAAACACAGACTTGGTTCCAAACAGCACAGGCTCTGACTCGGCCACAAATGGCACAGAGGCCTGTGGAGCGGTTGAGAATTTATTAGGACTTGATGACGAATCATCAAGAGTTATTAGTAATACAGGTGGCAGCGAATTTGATAAAGAAGTATCACGGCTGTTTGCCGAGCTGGACAAGCTGTCGTTGGCTGCTTCCCAAGCTCGTATCCCGGAGGAGTTTGTACGGTGCTGGGCAGTAGAGATGGTGACAGCCTTGGATTCTCTACACCAAGAAGGGATCATCTGCCGGGACCTAAATCCCAATAACATCCTGCTTGACCACCAAGGTCAGACTTTTTTTTTTTTTTTGTCCATACCCTTTATAATTGTGTTAAGGGTTTTGTTTTTATTCTGTCGGGCATTTAATCAGTCCTTAAAGGGGAATAAGATCAAAATTAATATTTAGTTATGTTTGATAAGTAAAGAAAGAAGGATATGCAGTTTAATGACAGAATGTTAATAATTAGTCTAGTTTACCATACTTTTCCAACCTTGGTAATAGCTACCCCAAGTCATCATTCCCGTCACTTCTTGGTGGATTACTGGGTACATGGGTAACATGTATGTTAAGGACTTTTACACATGAAACTAGGGCTGTTCGATATGTGGTGTCGCAAAATAAACAGTTTACGGCAATATTTTTCATCGTTTTGATGGTCACTGTAGTGTAGGGCTGCTCAATTAATCGAATTTTAATCTCGATTACGATCTGGGCTTTCAACGATCATTAAAAATGACTGAGCCGATTATTAGCCCCTCCCTCGTGCTTTACTCTCGCGCTGCTCCGTGTGGAAAATCGAGCGCACCTCTCTGCATTTCGAACACGTGTCACAATAATTAAGAGCAGCGGTCCCCAACCCCCGGGCCTCGGACCGGTACCGGTCCGTGATTCGTTTGGTACCGGGCCGCGAGAGTTGAGGCTCAAGTGTGAAATGTATAGTTTTCAGGGTTTTTATCAGTTTTCAGCGTTATTTTGTTATCGCTTTTATCGTTAACTCGGTTTCCCTGGGTCTTTTCACGTGTGTTATGAATAAATCTTCTTTTTTTCGGTACCGGTACTAGTTTTATTTTGTTGTATTTATCTGCGACACCTTAAAGGCGGTCCGTGAAAATATTGTCGGGCATAAACCGGTCCGTGGCGCAAAAAAGGTTGGGTACCGCTGATTAAGAGGACCCGAGGGAAGCTCGGAAAGCTAAGCAGAAGTTATTTGGAGAGGAGAGTGACTGCCGTTGGTTGAAAAGAGAGGTAAAAAAAAACTAAAGTGGTGTGGAAACATTATGGGTTTGCGGAGTCAGACGTGGATCAAGTAGACATAGTGTGTAAACTTTGCTACGGTGTCGTAGCTGCACCACAGAGCAACAATGCAAAGTTTACTAAACATAGATGTTTACATTTTTCATTTATTTTTTATATTGCAAACATTTGCACTGTTATCAGTATTTGCACACTATTTTATATTATTTTTTGACAATCTTTAAAGTCATTATTCAATACATTGTTATTGTTAAATAAATATCGTCAAATAATCGAGATCTCAATTTCAGTGAAAATAATCGTGATTATCATTTTTGCCATAATCGAGCAGCCCTACTGTAGTGGCTATATTAATTTCTTAAAGTTCTCTCTTTCTCTTATATTTAATATAACCACACTACTGACGGACAAGCGCCTGTTTTTATGCATTGTCGTTAGCAACAACAATGGTAAAACCATGGCATGTCCGCTTGTTTAGTTTCCACATAAATCCTTCACAATAAAGCTCAAGATCCTGTTGAGACTTTTCAAAATAAACGAAATCACGTGAAAAAGTATGCAGAGTATTTACGGATGAGAAGCAAAAAAAAGAGCCGTCAGGTGCTAAAAAATAAACCTTAGACTCAAACGTTAGAACAGGCTTTTCCCTGCAGCACGGCGTGTAATAAATACTCACAAAGAAAACAGCGGCCGTTACAACCTATGTCTAAAAATGTGTAGTTTCTTGCATCATTTGAAACAGTCGACTCCAGGTACACGACGCCCAGCTGGAAACACTTCAGCTACCCGAGATTCACAGAATTTACAGAAAATGTGATTTTTATCGTTATCGGGACGATAGATGTTTTATATCGGGATATGAGATTTTAGTCATATCGCACAGCCCTACATGAAACGATAAAATGCACTAAAACAAGAAACCAGGGAAGCAATTTAAACCTCTAACAGTCAATATGAAAATTAAATGCGCACTTGATTAATCTAATCTTGATTAAATTTACCAGAAGCTGGACAAAACCAGGTTTAAAAAGAGATAAATAAATCACCATGAAGCAGCTACTGTATATAACAGTTGTCATGTTTAATTTGCCCTTTTTTCCCTCCCCAAACTGGATAACTTGCATTGTAAAGATACAGTCCACAGCCTTCATCAGTCAGCCGTGATCTAATCTGTTTAGCAGAATGAAGTCTCTCTGAGAAGCGAAAGCGTTGTTTTACCATGAGGTCACAGATTCCCCCTCAACTTCTTCTTTTGTCGTCCTACAATCATCTCTCTCCACCTCGTTATCAACAAGCATCTAATTAGCTGAGTGGCTGTTTTCGTCTCCCTGGTGGTAATTATTGTTCTAAAGGGCCCATCAACGGCCTAGTGTGGTGCATCAGTCTGGCTAGCCCAGGCTAATGGCCATGGCTACCTAATGACACCATTAGTTCTAATGATAGCGTTAACGGGTACCCGCTAAACAGGAATAATCGCTGGGGCTGTGTGCTTGAAAAGTTCAGAGGGATGTAGAGCGGCAGAAAGGAATGGAGGAAGGAAGTGCTTTAAAGGTGGGGTGAACAGTTTGAAAAGTTGAGTGTCTGGGTGACACTAGACGTGTGGGTTTGATGAGAGGCAGAGCAACAGATTTATGTTTAACAGACTCCAAGCTGAACGCTTTCTGTCTTTTCTTCTCATCTTAGGTCACGTTCAGCTTACCTACTTCTGCAGCTGGAGTGATGTGGAGGAATCCTGTGACAAACAGGCCATTGCCAATATGTACTGTGCGCCAGGTGAGACATATGCAAAGGTTTCAGTACATTTTTCTATTGATTTCTTTCATTTTATCAGTTAGTGGGTATATTTGCAGTTAATTATATGCTGACTTTTGATAATTCCCACCACCATAATACTCAAAGGAGCTTGCAAAAAAAGCTCCTTTTTATATAAACTAATGAAATATGAAGTATTGAAAAACTAACAAAATAAAATAAATGTACATAAATCTTTCATGGGGTTAAAATACTTCTTATTCATTTTATTTACCTGTCTAATTGGTCAGTATATTAAGAATAAATAAGAAACGCCATTCATTTTTAACTCTTCCTCCACAAATGTGAGTTGCTGAATCTCGTTGTAGTTGTTCTGATGTCCTGTAGAGTGCGCTGTTGTGCAGCAGTCAACTGGTAGCACGGCGGGCCTGCTTGTGGCAGCTCTGGCATGCTGTTTAAAAGCTGCCTAAAACAAACTGGTGCTAGACTACAGCACCGAGTCCCTACTTAGCCCTTCAGCATGCGTGGTTGGGCATTTGTACATGTATGTGTGCCGTCTAATGTATTGGTCCTTTAAGCAGGTGGCTTCACACTAAGGCTGTCAGGCAGAGTGTGCGTGATGTGTTTAATCTTCTCAAAATGTTTTAGCGGCTAGTTGAAAACACTGGATGCATTCTGAGACACTCACAATGACCCTCACACCCATTCACTCTCCCACACACTTATATTTAGCTATTCTTTCATATTCATCCTCTCGCTCAAGTCAGGAAGGTCACTTCAGATTTAAATCCTCCTTTTGTCTAGAACGTACAGTGTCTCACTTTTGTAATAAATCTGAAAGGAACAAATGCTCTCTTTAATATCCAAAGTGTTCATTTTTATTCCCTTGGCAGCAGCTTGTTTAACAGCTTACTAATAGAAGTGCATACATTTTGAGACATGTGTTGTGAGTGATGTGGAAGCTAGCTTAAACTCTTAAATGGTGAGCAAAGACATCCCACTTGTTTATTTTTCTTCAGTTATTGTAAGCAGTGGTAATTTTTACACTAGTCTCAAATGCATGGTTGATGAGTAAACTGTAATATGCGGATGATGCTTATCCAGTAAATATAGCCTCATTAAAAGATTTTTTTAATGCATTGTATTTTATGCAAGCTTTTTAAGTTCTATCCTCATGTATTTTTGGTACATATTTGGTACCCATAAATATATTTCATTTAAAATGATATCAAAATGTTTCAGTTAAACCAAAATTTACAGTTTTTAGTTCAATGGAAGTCATCCTTGACAGCGTGTTTCAATGGTAAGAGGCGCAGGAGACAGCAACATAATGACACCTTTACTTCATCTAAGCCATCTGCAGTTCCTCCTGAAAAAATAATGTGTTTGGCTCACATTAGTATAATTCATGCCGTAGCATCAAAAACATTTTACGACAATATGTGACCGGGAAGAAAATGTGGTTCTGTGATAAAAGGCAGATGACCTGTGAACTGAGCTGAAACTGAACCCACCTCGGCCTAAGTGTGAAAGGTCTAGTTAGTCAAACAAGTTGATCCCATGTGAATTTAAGGATGTAATGCATTTTAGCTGCCAACAGGGGGTGTGTTACGCTGCTGTTAAATGAAAAGACTGCTTCGACATATATCGACTGTCCTACTCAAACGCTGGCAACTTTCTCTCTCTTTCTAGCGTCTCGTTCTGCCTCATCTTTATTTAAAATTCATCCATAAAGACACATTAAAATGTAGAAGCTGTCACACACTTTGTTTATTTATTTATGTCACACCAGAAGACTTCTACATCATGGACATGCATATGTCTTTAGGTGTGTGTGTGTGTGTGTGTGTGTGTGTGTGTGTGTGTGTGTGTGTGTGTGTGTGTGTGTGTGTGTGTGTGTGTGTGTGTGTGTGTGTGTGTGTGTGTGTGTGTGTGTGTGTGTGTGTGTGTGTGTGTGTGTGTGTGTGTCCTGCCCTTGTTATGCATTGCTGTTTATCCAGACAGGGTCAACTCATGCAATGGCTTCATTCCTGATGACAGATTTATGAATGTTTGCCAGAAAGCTAGCAGGGGGCCTGCTGTGACTGTGTGTGTGTGTGTGTGTCAGAAGGAGAGAAACATGTTTTTAAATAACACATATTCACACCCAAAAAAACACAGGAGTGTTCTTGGAAAATGCATCGGCAGCAGGGCATTAATCCGTTTGTCCAGCACTTCTGCTTATTTATTTTCTCACCATTTTTTTTCTTTACTGATAAACATCAGATGGCTAATGTTTTGTTCCTGGTAAGAAAAAAAAAAAAAACGCCTTTGCGCGAACACGACCTGATTTGAGCAGAAATGGGAATTGTTTATTGTTCTGCTGAGAAGGAAGCACAGCCAAAACCGATTGTCTTCGATTTCTAAGAAAAGGGAAATTAAATATTCTTCCTCTCTGAGGTGACAAGGCAGTTCCTCAGGACACGATCATCATAACCACTGTTTGTTTTATTGTTTTTGTTTTGTTTTGTTTTTTTAAGTCCTTTTACCTGCTCAGCCACGCCTGATCTGATTGAAGTTACAGTTTAGTTCTCCTTTTGACACAGAGCCATCATCTCATTATTTTTTGAAAGGTTATACAAAGAAGAACATGTACCCTGAAGCCTTAAAGTACTTCTGCTTTACTATTTCAGTGTGTTTACTCTGCTTGTAAATATGCCAGGAATCTTGATGTGGACATGAACTCTGAGCTACATTAAGGCAACTGCAAATTTATCGACCAGTCATCTCTAGATTATATCATGATTTACCTTATCTTGGTATGTCACTCTAACAAGTCAGATGAAAGACCAGATTCTGAGTGACACTGTCATTGCTCACATTTTTTATGTATGTCAAATAATTCAGCTGCTAATGTTTCCCCAGGCTGAGAGGCTATACATGTACATGCAGATGGAAAAAGAAATTCACCCCCTGCCCCCTAGAGTGGAGGTGATCTGGTGTCTTTGTTGTGATATGGGGTCATTTTACTGGCAACATTTGAGTATATCTTGTCTAATTAGAAGAAACCTTCACTACAAATCAATTCAAAGTTGTTTGGACTTCACAGCTACTGGTTCCAAATGTTGGTCGGGGCTTTGGACCCGTGTCATCATAAAATTAAGGGTCAGATTTACTAAATGGCGCAGTCAGTTCATTTCATTATCAAGTGCAAAAAATAAGATATCCTTTTTTCCCAATGTTAAATGTATTAATGGTAGTTGCAAACGTTAGTAGATCTTTTTGTGCGTTGATACCTTGAGAAAGGAACTCCCAGAAAGACATCCTAAGATTTGTTTGCTTGTTAGTCAGATTAGTTAAAGGATTTTATCTGCTTGGCCCAACTTACACGTGATTAGGAGTTTTCAATTAGTTTATCATTGAGATTGCAGGCAAAACTGGACACTGGTCAAAAGTTCACAAGTGTGTGTATATTTGTAGATGTTCGTGTTGATCTAAAGTTCCTTCTTAATCCAGAGATTCCATTCATGCACGGTGTAGGGTCTTGGCCTTTTCTTTTCTTTAGTTTTTCCCATAAACTTGAAGTTTATTCACAGTCTCTTTGTGGTTTCGTCGTATCGTTTTTATAATGGAATCTTTTTATACAAATGTATTTATACCTTGCATGTCTTGTGTAAATCTCTTTGTTTTAAATTGTCGAGAGATCCTTTACACACAGTGCTCGCCTTGCCTTGGAACAGCAAACATCAATCCTTCCTTACTTCCTACCTGCATATACTTGACTTCCTCTTTTGGTAATGACTGTCGGTTAAGTTTTTAGGGAAGTCAGACCGAGAGGAGAAGAGAGAAAGTTCCTTATGGCCCCCAGGAGGGAGGAGATGAAGTGTGATTAAGATACAAAGTAGGAGGGAACTTCATTGTTGAGGGGAAAGGGAAGAAGAGGCCATGAGGTGAACACACTGTATTGTTGTCGCGTTGGAGCTGAACTTGTCTGTATCCCTTTGTTGTCTTAGAATTCTCGTGTGTTTTTTTTTTCTTCTTCTTCTTTGAGCTGTTGAAGAAATACAATGCAAAGTTAGTTTAAGTATGCTCAGTGTGGAAAATGTGCAGATCGTGTAGCACACCGTAACACTGGGCTTTGCACGACCCATGGCCTGTGGATGCAGTTAATTCGCCCATCCTCTCCTCTCTTTCTGCATCTCCCTTTCTCCTGCCTCGCTCTGACAGAGCGGTAAGTGTAGCCAGCTCCACTGTACTCTCCCTGCAGCTCCTTAGACATTAATCCATTGTGATGACATCGACCTTGCTCTGAGACGTTCGCGTGTGTGTGTGTGTGTCCAGTATTTTCCCTCCAGCTTATAACTACACAGGTATCACTGGTCCATTCAATGACGATCTTCTCTCCTTGGCTGTCAAAACAGTAGTCCTGGGGAGCCCTGAAGACTGGTTGCTCAGTTGGCCGTGCGCGCGCGCATGTTTGTGAGTATATGAAACATGCAAGTCGTATCATAGCCCTCTCTAACCTTGGCTGCAAGAGAGCTGCACAGTCCCCTGGAGTTCTCAGCAGCCTCCAGGAGACGAGGGGTCTTTGTCTAATATCCTCCTCCAGCTGAGGAGCCAGGTCCCTGGGCGCACACAACCATGACCCTGGGTCCCGGCCCAGTGGGCGACCAGACCCCCTCCCTCTGGACAGGAGAGGAGAGGGACACTAAGCGGCACAAGAGGCCATCTGGTACCCAATGGAGCTGCCGTACACGCTTGACTTTTGCAAACAAGTGTCACTCTTGTTCTCTGTGTCTTAGTTAGACTTGTGCTGCGGAGCCTGCCAGATGGGTTGTAGATCAGTTATTTCTGTCAGGTTTTTGAACAAAATACATAATTTTGGGATGTAAGTAAAATAGGAAACTAGTTTCTGACACTATATGGAGCAAAAAAATACTTGAATGAAGAATTTTTTTTCTTCAAACAAGCTGATGTCATTAGTTTTAGCCCTGAGCTCAACTAAAAGAAAATGTGGGAGTAAAGAAAAATGAACAACATATTTTACTCTTTTTTTTTTTTTTTTTTTTTTTTTTTTTTTCCTCAAGTGTTCCTGCTTTATCTTTCTTGATTTGTGTGTGTGTATGTGCTGCCTGAGTGTCTGTGTGTTGCATGAGTGTGTGTGTTTATGTTTGAGGTCAGGTCATGCAGATGGCGTGAAGTTGCAGCACAGACGGTTTCCTCAATTTAACTGCTTTTTATTATGCAAATCACCCTTTTATGAGACACACACTTTGTGTGTGTGTGTGGCCACGTTTTTGTGCTCATTTCGAATTGATTGCAACAATTCAGCAAAATATTAATCCAAGTTGTTACTCTGAAACGGTGGCACAAAAGCAAGATCCTTAAAGTTTATCGTAGGCTTAAGATCAACGACTCCACGTCTGTATGGTTGATCATATCCCAACTTCACATTTGTCACTAGTTTATTATTGCTACCTGGGTTCCTCTCCCACACACAGATGATTTCTCTGCTTTTTAATTTATTGATCATTTCTGTCTCTCTCCTCTCGCTTTCGCTTCAGAGGTGGGAGGTATTGGTGAGGAGACGGCATCGTGTGATTGGTGGAGTTTGGGCGCCATCCTGTTTGAACTCCTGACAGGCATGGTGAGTCAAAAAGTACAAAAACTGTTTTGTTTTGTTTTTTTATCTTTGTTGCGAAGGTGTTGTGGGATGTCTGTAGGTGTCTTGGCTTTCAACTCTCTCACACTCTTTATGGTCGTGCCAGGTTGTGTGTGATTCTGCGCGCGTGTCTGTATGTGTTTGAGTAGGTGGAGGTTGTTGTTTTGGTGTGTGCGTGTTTGTGCGAGGTGCGTCTTGGCTGCAGTCTCTTACTCTGGTTCTCAGGGAGTGCCAGGGGTGTCGGTGTGACTTTCTCCCCCAGCCTGAGCTCCATCTGCTGGGCCATGGGGTCAGCTCTCACCGGGCCTCTTTGCTGGCTCCTAGAGCAGCGCTGGGCTTGGAGCACACCGACCTTAGATCGCCGTGGAAGGTGAAGACCAGGGCAGCTCTCAAGGTGCTGCAGCTCGGCTGGTCCAGGATCAGAGGGGACCATCTTTTAAGACCAGCTTGGGAGAAAGGGGAGAATCTCAGAGCCTTTTGTTTTGAAGATAACGGATACATTTATAGCTGTTATGCATGTACACAAACGCATGCTAATTATAACTTGCTGCTCTCTTGAAGGACAAATTCGCACACGGATGCAAGCACAAACGGCCAGTGCAGGTGCAGAGCGTCCCTTCAATTTTTCATTGTCTATTAAATTTCAATAAATTCTAACTGATTGCCAGTGGGCACATTTTCATATCAGCCATCAGCGCTTCTTTTCAGTGGCTCAGACATGAGTCGGGGTGTTAGGTTAGGGCCATTGTGTTGGAACAATAAACAACTACTTACCTGGGTAAAAAAAAGAAAAAAAAATCCCAAAACAAATAAATAAACAAAAAGCAAACTGAGTGACACAGATGTCTCCTTTGATGATTATGTCTTGGTACAGTCCTGGCAAGGATACACTCACACAGGCACACATAGTGTCTCTTGATCCTTGCAGGATAAGATCTTGCCTGGAGCAGTCTTGACTGCGGCTAGGAACGCAGCCAGAACTCCTGCAGCACGTATCAGGAGAGAGAGAGAGAGCCAACCGACCTAACTGATGGAAAAAACACACAGCCCCCCCCCCCCCCCCCCCCCCCCCCCATACAAACACACACAGTTTAAGGCTTTTGCTTGGTGCACACATTTTGCTCTAGCATTTCCAGCCTGTCAGTGAAGATGCACTGAGAAAAGTGCTTTTACAACAAGCGGCAATTACACTCATTATTGTCAATTATTTCAACAATTGGGCTATATACTGTGGTTAGGAAAGCATTTGGAGGTCTTACTGCTTACTTTTTCTCACTTGCAGGATTAGGTTTGCTTTATTTTCCTCTGAGTGAACTGATAATTTGACCTGATCAGGTTTTACCTCTCAAAATATAAAAAAACGTTTCGCATTTACCGGTGATGAGCTGCTGTCCCTTCCAGGAAGCTTTCTCTGTGTAAGCGAAGAACAAACGAACCAAACACAATAATGTTTTTGTCATTCTTTCTTTTTCCTGTGATTTTCACTTCATGTGACACACACAGAGGGACGGCTCCAAGAAAGAGCAACAGTGCTGAAATCATTAGCTTGTTGCAGTTGGTGTGATCAGTGTTGTTTCAGGTGCTCTCGCTCTCTGATCTCCTCCCTATTTGTCCAGTCCTGGTGCTTTAACATTGACTTGTGCTCTGCGGGTGTCTGTATATTCTGTGTGTTTACATGATGGTTATCTACCTCTCTTCTTTCCACTCCTCCTTCCCTCTGCACAGTCTCTGCTGCGCTGCCATCCAGCAGGAATCGGTCGTCACACAGCGCTCAACATCCCCGAGTCTGTTTCGGATGAGGCCAGATCTCTGCTAGAGCAGGTGAGAGTCTAGTGTGATTACTACTAACTTAAATGCTGTACACAGAATTAGGTTTCCCTCCTAAACAGATATTGAGTAGGGCTTTCCCAGGAACAAAGGAAGAACAACTAATAATTTCTTATAGTAGTGCTAGTGGTTAGTATGCAACAAATACAGTGGAAGAAATGGGTTGACATTCACTGATGTTTTCCACCAGACATGTTAGTAATCTCTGAGAAGTGCAATGACACAACAGTGAAATCTTCAAATATATTTTTAAAAAAGCCAAGCTTCACTTTAACGTCATTAAATGATAAGGAATATACAGTATGCATTTGTCAGTCAGATTATGGCAGATGAACATGCACTACTGATGATGGACATGTCCTTAATAACACAGCTGGCACTGTGATAATATCTTAGAGCTAATTGCAAATCCTCAAAATTTGGTAATCTTTGGATATATATTAATGTGGTCAGCCTGGATTTCTCTCTGCTTAATGTAGCATGAAGCTAACAGTAAGCCAGTGTGGCTATGCCTACAAGGTGACAGCATATACAGACTGTATACCGTATTTATTGGATCTGCCTGATGTCTTGATTTTGGTATCATCGTATGCAATACAGTGCTTATACTTTCATAGGCAACAGCTAGTGGTAGTTTGAAACTGTCAGATGTACTGTTTTTAACTCAGACGTTGAGAAAGGCTTTTGGAATAATATGGTTTATTTGTGTCATTTAAATTATTAGTTTCATTAATGTTTTTTTTTCTCTTCAATTTCTGTCTTGTGCTCCTGTGCAGCTGCTCCAGTACAACCCGACAGAGAGACTGGGGGCAGGTGTGGGAGGTGTGGACGATATCAAATCCCACCCCTTTTTTGCCACAGTGGAGTGGCCCAAATAGACTCACCCCATTGTGGAAAGCAGAGTCGCTTGTCGTCAAAAAAAACCTGGCTGTTCTCAGTTAACTTCCTTCTGACCGAACACACAAATACAAATACAGTAAACTGAACTTTGACCCCCTTTTTTTCCCTCTCACTACAGCCACGCAGCCCCCATGTCTGAGTTTTGCCAAGTGAGAGTTTGCTCAGTGCTCATTTCTTTATCTCATTTACTGTGTAACGTTTGGTGCAGGGAACCCTTAACACGTGTGGTGCAATAATTTACGCAGTAAGTGTTTGTACAGAGCGATGATCACTGCAACACTGTTGCATTTCCACTCTGCGCATAGTAGCTGTAAGCCAAAATGATCTAACTGAGAGTGAGAGGTGACATTTTTGTTCCCTCATTGAGTACTGTAAGCTATTCAGTCACTTGAGTCAGCTTTCTTAAAGACCCATGTGCAATACGCTCGGTTTGTTTCCATAGACGACACTTACATCATTCCTCATGGAGCCCACTGAGATTAGCTGACATGAGGCTGTGTGTTGTATAATATATGATTACCTACTTTTTTGTGCGTGTGTGTGTGTGTATGTGTGAAATCCTTTTATTGAAGACCAGCCCAAGAACAGTAAATGTAAAATAGACTGACACTATGCAAGGCGAATGAACAAAATAGTTAAGTGATATGAGTTGAGTGGTACTGTTATATGGAGAATTTAGTTACCATGAGATTAAATTATTTGATAGACTGTAACTCTGTAAGGGCCGGTTGGCTTGAGCCTCCTCCCTGTGTGGTCAGTAACGCTTTCAGTGAAGAATGAAAAAGGGTGAGGCGTGAGCTACACATTTAAAACCAGCCCTTTTGCAGAAGGTTGTTTTTATGATTATCAGAGAAAACTCTCTCTGTGTTGTACAACACTGCATTTTGTGCATGTAGGATTAGGATATTTAATACTATAAAAAAATATATAAATAATGCGTATCATGTAAATATACATTTTTAAGGATCCACTGATAAACAAAAGGACACCAGGTGTCAAAGTTGTGATTACGTTCAAGCTGTCAATCATTTTGGCTCAGTTAAATCCTTTTTCTTTGTGTGCGTTTTGTGGTTGAGCAACACGTCTACTAACTTGCCACAGATACGTTAGCGCTGCCTATGTTGACAGATTTACATTTTTATGGTCACGTGCCATGTATCAGATATAATCATACAAGGCTTTATTGGAGCATTTTCGATACACTTAATACATTTGTCTAATCAATATTCGGATAATCACTCAGCTGTTAGATGCTGCACTCTGTTTTTGCAGTATTCATCCATCTATTAACCATTTTGATGAGACATAAACATAAATGTGACATTTTTTTTGTTTTTCTAATGCTCGCTCTTGTCTGTGGTCAGTGTCGTATCAGTGCACTCTGGAAAACAATAAACATACCTGGATGAGCACATGTACAGTAGTGGTGTGTTTGTGTGTGTACACAGTCATTAAGTGCAAGCAGCTGTGTGTGTATTTCATTTGTTTTTTCCTGTTCTGAGGCTACAACCTGTCTTATCTGCTGGACGCATGATACTCCTAGAAAGCTGATGTCACGCCTGCTGAGTGTCATGTTGAGCGCAATATGAGACGGCACACAGACATGCCAACACACACACACACACACACACACACACACACAGTATGGTAAATACCCAGCAGTCACTAATGCACAAGGGACCTTTTTTTTTGGGTCCAGTTACTATTTTTCTGCCCTCATTTTGCTTCTACGGCTATTTAAAACTGCCACTACAATTTTTCCAATAAAATTAATATCAGAGTCTTTGTAAAGCAGGAGTGTACATAGAGGTACACTTGGGACAACAATGAGCAGTTTTCACAGTAAAAAGGCAAACTACTGAGGTTGCACCTGTGTGGAAATCAGGCTCCAGGGCTAAAGCACAACAAAAACATTGAGCCAAAAAGCTGCAGTTTCTTGAATGGCCCCTTAACGTTGAATTTGCATGACAATCCTCACAGACTCAGCACAGATATTTTAAACTGCCAACACTACAACATAAATGAATAATTTTCTTCTTCATAAGTGCATGGGAATTATTGTTTTGATTAAGTTATCCATATAAACTGTTAAGGCTCAACTTTGGGGATGTATATAGACTCAAAAGCATTAAATCATAAGGAAAATTGTCACTAAGGTCACATGCAGGGTGAGAGCTTAAGTTTATTTTCCCACAGACTCATCCCTTGATAAAAGAAAGAGTACAGGTTTAAGGCACTTTCACATTGGCTTCTCTTTACAGACTTGACCCCGTGTTGAGATATGCCAAGTTTTTGACTAATAGCACTTTGGGAATCACCTTGTTGGTGCAGAACTAAATAAATGGAAACAAATTGTACATTTTTGTGACTGGCTGCTAAAATTGGTTGTTTGCTAAGTTGTCTGTTATCTGTAGACATAATTGGGGTTCATCCCTCGAGGTATAGGTACCTTTTTATGCTTGGATGATTCATAGGTCAGTATTACTTGGCTTTAAAAAAAAAAAAAAAAAAAAAAAACTAAGAAAGAAAACAAAGCTCTGAAAATGGTCAGGTACAAGGATGGAACTAAAAATGAGTAATACAAGAGCCAATGTCCAAAGAAAAACTGAAAGACTTGATGGGTGGCTCTAGGTTTTTGCACAGTATTGTACATAATTACTATAAACATACCTCATGCAGTTAATGATTGGATTATTTTCAAAAGGCCCACAAGGACTGTGATGAAAGAAGGAAGTAATTTAGCTACAGCATAAACTCTAGCTAAAACAAATGAGAGCAACATCAGTGTCCTTAACGTGCCTTGACCTGAAAGGTGGAGAAGAAGAAAACTAATTAATCATAAGTTTAGTTTAAAATGTGAGTTGAAGTTACATATGTATGCTCAAAGGGATGCTTTTATTAAACATCTTAAATCAAAGAGAATTCTCTTAGAGATCAATATTCTGGCTTTTTCCATGTTGAGGAAAAAAATTACAGTCTAAGCGCAGTGACCTGAATGCGAAGCATTTCCCGCTTTGTCTCCATTACCTGACGTGCCACACGCTTATCCACGCACAGGTCGCAGGAGTTTGTTAGCAGTGTCGTAGTGCATTCCTCTGTGTCAGCTTAGCCGCCACGGGGTCAAGAGTCTGGGCTTATTAGTGCTTGTCATAAGACCTGTCTCACATTACACACACACTCAGGGCAAGAGGTTCACTTCAGTTCAGAGAAGAAGCCTGTCAATCTTATTCAGTGCAGATGTGAGTTATGCCTTCAGTGGGTTCGCAATAGCTGCAGGATCCCTCCAAGCATATTTTTATGATTTCTCTAGTTCCTGGTTACATTTTCATCAGATTGTGTGATCGGCGTTAACAACTGCTACAGCTCAGAAATGACTCCTGTTTGCAGTGAGACACTTTCACTTACAAATGTAAAGTTTTAGTGTAGTTGAAGTTTCAGCTTCAAAGCTTTCTTAAGTTCTTGGTGGTTCAGTCTGATCATTAGAGTTCATGTTTGGTTCTGGTGATTGGACTGACACGTTAGTCTACCTGCTCGTCTATTTAAAAGCTCTTCGGTTGCTTCAGCTCTAAGTTTAGAGTTGTTGTCCAGTTAGTTTCGACTCAGCTGTCTAAATCTGAGCACGCAGAAAGTGCCTGTATACGTCTGCATTCATGCTGTTGCTTCTGTCAGCAGTGAAACCATCAGCAAATGCTGGCGTGCCAGTTTCATTAGCAGGCATGCGTGTCCAAGCCTTAACATAAGCACCACCATGTTTGACAGATAAAAGGATGATTCTTTTTTGTTGTCACCACGCTTTTTGCTTTCCATCCTGTTTGATATAAAAGCAAGAATTTTTTTTTCCATTGTAGAACTTTGTTCCAAAACTCAACCAGTTTATTTTTCTGTGTTTTCTGCAAGCTGCGACCTGGCCTTTCTGTTTTTAAGGCTCACCGGGGGGTTTGCATCTTGTTGTGAATTCCCTCAGGTTCTGGTCATGAAGTCTTTCCTGGGTTGTTGACAAGGAAACATGTACGCCTACGTCTTGGAGAACATCCTTGAGCAGTCTTAGAGGGCTCGCTGGTCCACCGGGTCATTTGTCATTTTCTGTACCTTTTCAACTTCTTTTTTTCTGAGGATTTACCCAACTGTTTTACAAAATCGACGATAGTACTGTGCAAAAGTCCTGAGCCGCCCATTATTTATTTGTACTTTATTTGTAGAAAAATGTGAGAGGAGTGCAGTTTTTGTGTTTTACAGACCGCTTTTGACGCTCACTGTGTACGACCTATTGCCACTGATTTTCAGTCTGGTTCTTGTGTAATTTGACATATGTCAGACTTTTCGTCCTGCGTCCCTTCCTTATCAATGGCTTCTCGACAGCCACTTTTTCACTGAGAAAATTTCCCATGAGTCTTCAGTGGATCCAGCAGGGCGTAATTGTTTTTCCTTATTGCTTCAGAACTTTCACTTAGTGTTTATTTTTACTTCACTTTTATGTGTAGACACAATGCTCGTTCATGTTTTTTTATGCTTGTGTTAAGTGTCTTAACAATAAAAAACGTTATCCCCAAATGGTCAGATACTAGGAGTAGATTGAAAGTGAGAAGAAACACAGCCAATGTCCAAAGAAAAACTTTGAAAGACCTTCAGAAAGCCTGGAGAACAAGACCACTTTAAAAATCACAAGAAGAAAAAAATACTTTTCAGATGGAAGCTTGTAGCTGATAAAATAACCCAATATTTCATAAAAACTGAAAGATTAAAGAAAACTCCAAATGATTTATCTAGGAGAGGTTTGTGTCTTCTTTCCCACCTCATTAATCATTTTTCAGTCCTTCAGATTTATCTGTGACCTAGTTAAGGAGGACCTCACACCTCCAGTTGCTTATTACACCTTAAGTACACAGTATTTTAAAATTGTTGTACTGATACTTTGACTATTCTGCTCTCTCTGTGTTGCTCCCAACATACAAAGAACCAAGGTGCATGTGCTTTATATGTGTCTTTGTGTGTGTGCAAAGCCACAGGGAGAGACCCGTCTGGTCAGAGGCAAGATTAAGAGGACACACCAAGGACTCCCGTGATGCAACAGAGGCCTCTTTTTCTGAGCCCCGAAAGCATCACCCTGGCCTGCAGGCTGAATTGACCCCTGAACCCATTCTGCAACTTCCTGCACCTCCCTCTCTCCCTTTCTCTCTCTCTCTCTTGTCTTTTCCCACCTCTCTCTTTCCTTAAATGTACCTCCCTTCAGCTCTCGCACCCATGGCTTCCACACAGAGGCACCAGTGTGCGGGCAGCAGCCAAATGGCCTGCCCTCTGCTTCATATTGCTGGTGGTCAGGTTTTGTTTTTGTCTTTGACGGTTTGACTTTCGTTCACAAAGCCCAGGAGGACTCAGATCGCCCGGGGATGGACACACACACGCTCACACTCTCTCACACATACACTTACACCGAGCTGAAGAGTTCCGCTCCGAGACCTCAGGCATCTTCTCCAGCTTCTGTCAGAGCCATGATGTCATTATGAGGAGACACAATGCCTCTTCATTATCTCCCCCCCCCCCCCCCCCCCCCCCCCCCCCCCCCCGCAAACACACACACCCTCAACATTGCACAGACACACATACACTACGTGGTCAGCAGCTATAGAAGCCAAGGCGCAGGTGAAAACAGGTACAGGTGGTAAAAATTAATAATTTATTCAATTTTAAGGGGCTCTTTTAAGAATTTGCGTTTTCTAGGATTAAAAACAATAATTAAAATGCAGACGGCAAGTCTGTGTTCTCTGATGTACATTCTCAAATTAGCTTTATTTTCTGATGGTACTGCATCTGTTGGATGATGCATCACAGGTTTAGTTTTTATTATATTTAGATCTAAATAACAGAAAAGTTTCATACCCCAACAAAGCATGTCTATTGCTTTTTATCTATGGAGAAGTGAATATAGATTCGAGGTGCCCTGTAATAAAGAGTAAACTACGATGGTCTCTAGTGTCGTCCTTGGGGAGGCCATCACCAATAAAAGCAAAAGGCCCAACAAACAGAGGTGTGCACAGCTATCATTCAGTTATCAGCAGAATTTTTTTTTTCCTTTCAAAGTTCTATAAAAATTATACAGATGTGTAATCATAAGAACAGGATCTTATATCTAAGAAAAAGATATTTCAACTTTGTACCATCTGCTGTAGTTTACAGTAGCTGGGTGGCTTTTAGTGAGGTTATTTCAGATAACACAGAAGGTGAACTCTGATTTTACCGAGTTCAAAAAAGGCAAAAGTGGTCCACTAAAGATAAAAATAAAAAGGTCTAACTTAATCTGCTCCTGGTCTGACTTTAATTAACTGCTGTAATACTACTTGTTAAAGCGGGGTCACTGCCCTTCTGCCTTGGGCTGTCTCACACTTTAATCTGATCAGAAAGCACAAAGCAGCTCTGTCTCTTACCCTAGCTCCTTCACTAGCCTGAGAAAAAGAAGCTCTGCAGTAGCAGCGTTCTAACTGTACAAAACATTTCCTGCGCCTGCACACAATCATGATTTCAGTTCAGTGTAGACACAGCCACGAGATTAACCACCAATTGGCCTTAAGGCTTTTGGAAACAGATCATTGACCCACTGTGTGCACCACTACCACCACTCCCTCCACCTGCAGTGGTCCTTCATTAGCTGTATTGCTGCAGATTTGAATGATCTGGTTTCTGCCTTAAGATAATGACCAGGGTCAGTGAGAGGCCACTGGAAACACTGTAGGTCTGGTCATCAGGTCATCAGACACCACCTTGAAATATTGCATCCTTTGACTTTTGACTCCTGAGATCCTTTTTTTTTTTAAAGATAAGATAAAAGATTTTCAAAGATAATCCCAAATCGCTGTAAGAAATAAAACATTTACCCCAAAGAAGAGAAGACATAAACTGTGGATGTCAAGCATAGGTCCCATAGTTCTGTGGACTGAATGAATTTATAAAGTGTGAAAACTGCAGAGAAACAATTAAAGATTCTACCCTTTTAACAAAATTTCTATTATTACTGTCATGCCAACATTACTACACAGGATTGAAAATGTATGGAAAGTTGCAAGTATTTCTGTCAATAGTAAGACGTCTAGAGATAGGACCGGAGATGCATCTGGCCCTTTATTTGATCAACCTACTGTTCACAATTCTTCTTAAGGAAGGAGAACAGGGCTAAAGTATGTAATTACACAGAATCTGGACTAAAAATCAGTGGCAACAGGTCTTACGGAGTGATGGAATTTTTGGTTGAAACCATCCTCAAAGTACAGAGGTCATCAGGAGGAAGGAATAACACAAGTGTCTACAACCATCTGTAAAACTGTGATGTTGTCAAAACTGATGGAATTATAAATGCAAAAAGTACCATCAGATATAAATTGATATCATCTAGAAAGTATCTGATAGGCAAAAGTTTAATGTTTCAGCACGACAATAATCCCAAACATATTGTCAATATGATAAAAACATCCCTGGATAGAAAAAACACAAAATGAAGCACTATCAGTCATGGGTAGGCTTTCTCAGAGCCTGAAACTCAACGATATTGAAGCAGTGTTGGGTTGGATCATCTCGACAGAGAACACAACAAAAGTCAGCCAACTTCCAAAGAAGATCTTTGAATGTCCTTCAAGAAGCCCGGAGAACTATTCCTGCAGACTACTTAAAGATATGACAAGAAAGCTTGCCAAAGAGTTCAGGTTGTGCTGAAGAATAAAGTTGGTCCAAATACCAAATATTGACTGTCACGTTTCAATAAATCATTGCACCTATTTACTGTTTTCATAGTAAAATATGATGAATTGAAAGGTGGGTAAATTGGGTACTACAAAACCTAAAAAGAAAAAAAACCTGTTACATCATGAAATCAAGTTTTATGTTTTTTTCTTTTTTTGTTTTTGGGCATTCAGGCTTGTTTGATGTTTGATTAGGATGGAGGCATTTTCAAATTCTATGGAAGAACAAAGACTGTTAGGTCCTTACTGTTCGTACACTGTGGGTTTAATGGCGAGAACAGAAAAAACCCACTCCTTATTCACATATTTCTCCAAAGTGGTTAGCATTAAGGCTAACCTTTAGGGCTAATGCTAACTAACAAGTTAAAGTAGATACATTTCGTTCTTTTACTGTGTGGCATATTGTTGTAGCTGGTTGTTACCCACTGAAATTGAGAGTCTGGTAACATGTCTCCAGTTCTTTTCATTAATGGGATGTCAGCAATTTCCAGTAAGTATCTCTGACTTACAAGCTGAAACACGACAGGAAAAGTTTGTTCTACCTATGTCACTCATAGTTAACGATTTGAACAATATGGCATGAAAGCAACATCAGACTTGTACGTTTTGTGTTATATCAAGACAGCATACACTCAGCTGGGTAAGAGAGCAAGTACAGCCCTGGGAAATGTCTGATCTCGCTTCAAGTCAAATTACTCAGAGTGTCTTGCTGCATAAAGCCTTTTCTGTATACCTCGACTTGAAGTGCCAGTTAGTTTTACCGCTCTGAGCATTGTTCTACCTCACCTTCGCCGCCACATTAGATTTAGGGGTCTCTTTATCTAACCCACATGCCTGCATGTGAGTCATGGTACGGGAGGCTCAGATGGTAAAGGAGTCCCAACCGGTGCCCAAAAGATGTGTCACTAGTAATACTTCCCCTCGAGACCCGAGGTGTCTCTTTTCATTGCGCTTTGGGCCTCTGTGATCTGTGTGGAAGGGCACCGTGCCAGGGCCCAGGCATGCCGTTAGCAGCTCACTAACATAGCATTAGCTCTACGGTCATCTCAGTGGGCCTGCGCTGTCTCAAATGTTTCCTCACGCTCGACTACACACACCTTCTGTGGCTCCACGCCGCTTGTTAGCCACAGACCCCCTCTGTCATAAGACCACCCTCCTCTCTCCCCCTCCCCCTGACCATGTCTCCTCCTAGGCCTTTATACTCTTTCTTTTTTCGCCTTTCATTCTCTCCACTATCGCTCTCTCTCTCACGGGCTAAAGAGGTCTCAGCGGGGGCTCCTGTTAGTGGCGTACAAACATCCACAAACGCATGCAAAAGCATCTTAGGGATGTACCGTGTCAGGGGGGTGAAATTTGTTTGACTATCCAGTAAAGAAAAAAGAGATAACGAAAAATAAGCAGGAGAGTGCCATCAGATTACTTTCTGCGCTCCTTGTATTTGGGGTGGAGGGGATTGCCACAGGCCACCTGGAGGGGAATTTGATGCTTGTTAAGGAGGAGACGTTCCTGGGAATGTAGCTTGAATGGCACGCTGGGAGCAAGACTCTTCTCGCTAATCTGTCTGTTCCTCCAAGGCGCAAGTCTTTCTGGCGATGAGACACATTTTGCTACCACACACACACGCAGTTGAAGTTAGAGTCCTGGCCAGATGATGTCTCGCTCCCCCTCGGGGGAGAGAGGAAAGAGCAAAGGAGGAGATTTAGAGGAGGGGGGGTGGGGGGGCGGGTTAAGGGAGGTAGATGACATCTCACACATCTTGGGACAAGGGGGGCAGAAACAAGGGGAAGGGATCTGAGGGAGATGGAAAGGAAAAGGGAGGGGGCAGAAGCGATTAAAGAAGGGGGGGAAAAAAGAAGAAACCAGGTGGGAGGTTTTACTTTGATGTGCCAGAGGCTGTGAAGAAGATGTAAGTCTATAGTGATGAGTAACATCTAAGAGGGGAGAGGAGAGCTAATTTTATGAAGCACTGAGCAGAGGATTTAGAGTTAACTGGACATCATGATGCGAAGGTTGGGGACGAGAGCAACATCTGAGGGTGAAGTGTAAAAAGGGTGATAAAGGGGTGAGGTTAGCAGGACATAGAGCAGTGTTCTTGAGGGAGTGCGGAGGATCCTTGGAGTCCTGGCACCTTATGGCATGGCCTCCAGTCAAACAGATGCTGCAGGCCTTGCCAGCCTTGAGCAGGGCACAAATGAGACCATTAGTAGCAAAGGAGGAACGTGCCTTGTCTTACCGAGCAGTGCAGGAGCGTGTCTGTGAGTGTGGACCTGTCTAAAAAGAAGAGTGTGAGCTGTTTGCTGATGTTATGCTAATGAGCCCACTTTTCTTCACTTGTATATTTAGCGGCTTTATTCCATGCTGTCCTCGCAGTGAGCTGCTAACAGGAACTAGTTTTCATAGAAGGTTCCAGTTCACTAGGTACACATATTAATATTGTGCTGTTATATGTTTAAATTGGCACATTTATCTTATGCATGTCTTCTGTTTTGGGGTGGCTAAGTCAGCAGAAAAGAGCAGGATAAAATTATTCTGTTGTACTGAGTTCTTTTAAAGTGACAACATAACACATCATTACCCATTTGCAGGTCACCAGGAGTGCAAACTAAAGGCTGAACCTTTATGATGTCTGAGAAAAACAAACATCACCACTGTTACAGTTAGCTGTGTGCTAGCTTAAGCGTCCTGCATGGTTGTGCATCAGTATTTATAGTTGCTACTGTGAAGTGAGCTTTGCTTACTCGATGGTGAACTTCATTGTCGGCCTTTGGAAACACTACACGCAATTGTGTCTCCCTAGCTTCTGTTTAACTTAAATCCGCACAATCCCTCTCTTCCTAGCCAAAGTGTTATGTGAAATGCAAAAATGCTGGATTAGCATCTAGAAACTTTTCTGATGGAATCATTAAACTGGCAGTATGCCATGCTACTAGTGGCCAAAGGCTCGAGTATTTGCGGAATTCTTGTCAAATCATCGTTTCCTCTGACTTCTTAGTGCCACTTTCCCTCCTGTTCCACAAAGGAATTCTCTTGGTCAGTTTGGTCAGATCTTACAGCATGGCAGTACTTTTTCATCGTCTTTCTCCTCACTCTTGTTAGAAGATTTTCACATGGACCTGTGTGTGTTCTTCATTAATCCTGCAAATCCTGCAGTATTACTGAGTTTCAGCAGATGTGCAGGGCAAACCACTTGTTCTTCAGCTAGTCTCTTCATCTGCCTCCATCTCACCCTACCCATAGCATCCAGTTTTATCAGACCAACCCTCTGGATGTCCTCCTTCACTACATCCACCAATCTCAAAAGGTTGATTCTGTTCATCTGGACGTAGCATTTTCAGTGGAAGAAACTTTTGGTGTCTCCTTTAGTCAATCTCCCAACCGATTTAGTATCAAATCTTATTGATAATCCAAAAGTTCAATTAGGCAATGATTTTATGCCCTTTTTTGACATAACTCTACCCATTTATCCGGCCTTGGGACCAGACCCAGGAGGATGGGTTTAGTCAGTTTTTACAAATGTAGATAAAATTGTAATAAATAAAAAAATTATGTTGGATGATAGCCAATGGTTTAGAGAGTGGATGCTGGCAAGTCCCTCTTTTGCTTGATGATTGGTCATCTTGGAACTTGGACTTCAAGAACCCAATAGGAGTCTGCTACTAAAAAGCATATCACTCTTTAAGTATATTTATATGCTGACTTTGATTTATAGAGATTACTCAGTTAATTCATATCAGTTTTCAGTTTTTTCCCTTTGTCAAATCTAACTCTTTGAGCCTACTTTTGAAATAACCTCTATTAACAAAACAAAAAAAATTGGCAGCGCTGTCAGAGGATTTGTAACATATATTAGTCCTAACCATTCTTGACTCCCTTTGCAAATCACACCTGCATGTTTAAGGAAGGCAGATGAGTTAGAAAAAAATATCTTAACTACAGACTCTATGCCTCTGTTTTGGAAAACTACTGACTCTAGTGGGTGGAAGCACAAAGTAAGTGGAAGAAGAGCAGCGCCAACTCTCTCCTCGCTGTCTATTTTCTCTCCTCCATCTCTAGTTTTTTCAAGTGTAAGTGATAATATCCTCCCTTTTTTCTACCTCTCAACGGCTTGAGTGATTTGCTAAGGCGGTGTGTTCATGTGTGTGTACGTGTACATGTGTGTGTGCATCTCACATTAGCCTTTTTCCATTAAAGCAATTTCGACGCCCATTGTATTCCTGAAGAGGACCTGGGAAGTCACTAATGGTGCCTTGCGTCCACACTTGCACGCTAGCACACACACCCGCACACAGCAGAACATCTCTGAGCGTGTGCTATCATCACCTGTCGCCTGATAGCTGTAAAACACACACATTAGCATAGAATGAGACACATTATCACTCCTGATTATGGGACGCTAAGAGGTTTCACAGAAAAAAAAGACCTCACACCTTTTCTCCACAATGCCTGCTGCTAGTGAGATAAATGCATGTTGTCCAACATCTCTGACGCTACTGAAACAGCCTGAAGACTCTGCTGATGGATTTAATGGCCTCTTGTTGTTCATGTTCATAACTGCTCAGATTTGTCATGTCAATACTAATTTTTTAAATTCAGACAGCGCTGTGATCCAGCTGCCACCATCAAAACATGTACAGTACTTTGTGTGTTTACGGCTGTTTTGAAAGTGGAGTGAAAAGCGCCCGGCTGGTGGTGATTTCAATAGGTTATTACTTATTTTAGTGAGATCAAATCTAAGTAGGTGCAGAGCAGACAGACACACAAACACACAGTGCATCCTTTGTGGCCTCCTCTTCCCTGTCTTAATGAGTCCAGGAAGTGTTAGCCTTGTACAGGAGAGGCAGCGGACACTTGTTTGAGTCAAAGGGCAGCCCTCTGATATTTTGCACTGGCTTCTAAAGTCTCGCATATCGGAAGAGGTCCCGGTACTTTTGACACCCTTCACTTATTTCAGATGTATAGGAGGAACAGGAGGAAGGAGGACAGATGTTATCATTGAGTTTTGACTATTTTCTTTAGTCTTTCCTGTATTTTTTCACCAGCAGACTGGAAATGAGGGGTGCATCCTAATATAGCTTAGAAAAGGTCACAGGGTGATAGGCGGTGGGTGCTAAGATGGGGATTCCCTTGTAGTCAGGTTTGGTTAATGGTATATTGTTTTAAAAAAAAGGAAAAAAAAGAGGGACTTTCCATGCTGGCAGAAGATGTATGCTCTCTGTTGAATATATACTTTTTGGTATGAAATCAGGAATCAAGGTCCCGGAAGTAGCTTGACATTTTGTGTTTTCTTGTCAAGAATGTCAAAAAAAGATACCACTTTTCATATATATATATATATATATATATATATATATATATATATATATATATATATATATATATATATATGTGTGTGTGTGTGTGTGTGTGTGTGTGTGTGTGTGTGTGTAAATGTAAATGTAATAAATGCATTAAGAATAGGTTTAAAAATTATACATCGTGATTTTACTGGGTATCACATGATGAAATTGTTACCTACTTTTGGTCTTCTTGCTAAACAAAGCCCTATAGCTCGAATAGACACAATTTTTTAACAATGTTTAAAACAGTGGTTCTTAACCTTGTTGGAGGTACCGAACCCCACCACTTTCATATGCGCAGTCACTGAAAAATAAAATAGGATTTTTTTCAAATTCAAGACATAGATATGTTTTTACTGGTGCACAAAATGAGCCGTGCATGTCACGGTGGAGGCTCTGCCGAACCCCTGAGACCGACTCGCCGAACCCCAAGGGTTCGATCGAACCCAGGTTAAGAACCACTGGTTTAAAACAATGTTTAAAACAATGTGGCGTGGACATTATTCTTATTCTCTAGTTTTGTTTTCACTGCAGTTTTATTTTCTGTGTCTACATAAACCTTTAGATTACAGTTAAAGTAAAATCAACTCACACAGTGTATGTTCAGTTGAATTCTTTTTCATTCGGTTCTAACAGGACCTGCGTTTCTTTCCAAAGCTTGAGCAGAGAAGCTTGAAGTTCACTGTTTGAATCTCTCTGCACACTCTCAGCAGCTTCTAGCAGGAAGCCAAATGAAACAAACCTGAAAAACCTTAACAATGATCTAACACACATAAAACAACTAGGGCCAGATTTACTATCTGGCTTTAAAACATTTTTCAAAATCACTGGTTTTTACAAACAGAGCGCAGTGACAGGATTGTGTGTAAGAGGTAGAAACCCTTGTGACTGACCCTGTTGCAAAATATATGTTGGAGAGTATACTGCTAATTGCTCTGATATTTAATGCTTAGAAAACGGTGCAACTTTTGTAAATCACCTATTAAACTAACCAAACCCGTGAGCACTTTTTGGGGATTGTACTTACACACTATATTGTGGCGCTACATGCAAACTATTTTAGCTAACACGTGCAAGCTTTGCTACTTGGAACTTGCAAATCCGGAACTTTCCAGACCCACCCATTCTGCACTACCGCATTAATGACAAGCTGGCAAACATGGTGTTGGTGGGTCTTCACTTTTCCTCACCTCTCTCCTGTCTTTCTGGATCATAGCATAATCTATAATTGCATGCTAATACTCTCCTGACAAAGGCTAACACGAGTACTTTCCTATAATGCATGGCCACATGCATTAACATGATGACACAACGACACACACACACACACAATTAAATACTTCCAAGTGCTGCCTACTTATTCAATACCAATCTATTTAATTAATTCAAAAAAGAGTCACGAAAACTCAAAATTTTGAGTAAGTAGAATTGTAAATATTAAAGTTTGCACAGCTTAAACTATATAGCTTTGAACATTCAGGTTTACAGTGTGTAGTCCTGGCTGCCACATCGCTGCTAATCTCTTCCTGTCTGTGCGCCACCTAACATTCAGAAAGAGGGCCCAAATACATTTGACGCTTACTTTTAGCTTAGCAGGAGCACTCACTGCAGGAATTCCATTTACTGAATGAATGAAATTAGTGAGAAAAGATTTCCGAGTTAAAAGAAAAACCTGCTGAAACAAACTGAGAACATGCTATTAAGAGATTTTAACAGGCAACAGAGAAAGTGAAAGAGAGTGAGTTCAGATTTCCTTGGCACTTAGCTTCGTTTGCCCACCTGTCACCCAGCACACACACACACGCACACACACACACACACACACACACACTCACAGAGGTCTGTGATAATGACATAATTGTCCCAGAGCACACAGCCATGCAAATAGGGAAGATGGCTTGTGTTGCCATCCGTAGGTCTCTGCCATCTATTTCCATTATTCTAATGCACTGCTACTGATGACCTGCTCTCACACAATTAACAATCAGCGAGTGAGAGGCAGAAGCAGAGAGAGAGAGAGAGAGAGAGAGAGAGAGGGGAATGTGTGGTATTTGGGAAAAGCATTTTTCTGTGCTCGTCTTTCTAGCCTGATCTTCTGGCCTTTAAAAAAAATGGCATTACAGATGGAACATATGGTAACTTTTTGGCTCTCATTTTTGTTTGACTTTTGTCATCTCGTCATTCATCCCCAAAAGGCAAAGCTGGAGTTCACTGAACTTAGAAAAAGAAAGAAAGAAAGAAAGAAAGAAAGAAAGAAAGAAAGAAAGAAAGAAAGAAAGAAAGAAAGAAAGAAAGAAAGAAAGAAAGAAAGTAGCTGGAACCATAGCTCGCTTTTCTGTCCATGCTTTCTACGCCATTCCTCTCTCCATATTCTTCCCGGCGTTTCTTCTTGCCCCCATATTTTCCGTGTGTGTGTGTGTGTGATCTTGAGAGAATGGGCTGTTGATTCTGGTCTGTTCCTTGGCTCCCCATCTCATGGTCTTGGCCCGGGTCTGATCCCTGTGATTGGATCGGGGGGCTTTTGTGGTGGCTGATGGGACAGAATTAAGCCAAGTGGCACACAGTGAGCACGCTCCATGGCGGGCAGATGGACGAAAAGTGAAAGAGCTGTGATTTCTCATTGTGTCCCACCGTCTTTTGGGGTGTGTGTGATACCCCCAGAGCACATCCTCCATCCAAGAGCTCTATTCTCAAATCAGTGGCCACCGCTTCCTGGATCCAGAGACACGCCTCTCCAAGATTTCATCTCTGTATCAGACCACAACTGGGTTGTAAGCAGCTTAGAGAAGAATAATGCAGGGCAAGATGTAGCTGCTCAGTCTTTGTTTAAAGCGCTGTCAAAAACTGCAGTACAAAGTCTTATTTCACATTATTTCAATCTATTTATCGCTGACGTCTCACCATAAAAGTTTCAACTTAATCACATTTGCATCTGCGCTTATTGTCGCACATATGTTCTTGATCATTTTAAAACACAGTGCTTATGTGAAGTCAATGGATCAGTGCACTTGCAGCCGTCCAGCTGTTGACAATGCACTCGGCATTTTCCAAAACCGATTATAAATACATAAAGGGGTTAAATGACTGAGGCGGTAAAAGTTCCAGCAGTTTATATTTAACCTCTTACCTTTGGAGCCACCCCCGAACCCAAGCTGTGCAGCTTAGCCTCAGTGGGATTTGCACAAGTTTGTGCAATGGTTATTTGACCGACAGCTTTTCTGTGCATACATATGTGAGTGTGTCTGGGTGAATTTGCCGATTACAGCAGATTACTTACACCCGTGGAAAAACAGGAATTAGTTCCCAATAAGGCATGCTTAAAGGGCCTAAAAACATTAAAGATAATCATTAGGCCAAGGGGAGCATCACTCATCGCATCACGCAATCACACATCCTCACTATTACATGTTAAAAAGGAGTAAATATCCAAACAGCACCTTTTTTTCCCAGACCCCCCACCCCTTCAGAAAGCAGCAATCTGAGCTGTCAGTGGTGGTGCTTAACTGCTCCTCTGATCTGGACATTAGCGCAGGAGCTTTGGAGTTTTATTCTGAGTAGGGAATAAATCACATGAAAGGTACTAGGAAGCATGGACAAAATGCTTTGCCTCAAGCCTTTCCCCTCTCTAGGACTTATTCAGGCAGAACCTTTTGTAGCCCTTTCTGAGAGCTGACAGGGAAAAGGAAGCAAGACTATAGGAGACAACAGCGGTAGCATGGCATCTCCAATAAGGGTTGAGTGATCTATTTAGAAGGGCCATGGCAGGCCTGGGCAGCAGAAGCCAGATAGATGCCTGAGCAGGCTGGCAGAGGACCAGACAACCCTTTAAATCTGCTACTATGGCTAATCTCTAATCTGGAGATTTAGTCTATCTGTTCCCCTCTCCCTCTGTTTCTCTTCCTCTCTCTGTTCCTACTCCTCTACATCTATAAATGGAGCAATCTGTGAGTATTTCAAAAATGCATTTATCTGCAAAATGTGTTATTAAAGACCGTCTAATTCCTCGCGCATCTCTCAGCTACTTCAGCCCCACCCCCCAAGGCCCAGCAAAACACACACACTCACACATGCATGCACATTCTCGCAGTTTTTTGCAGATGGTCACATAATGCACAATCAGCCAAACAAGACGGCTGATTTTCGGGTGGAAAGTTGGACTCCCTCTCCTTTGGAGGGCATCCTTGGTGGACATTGCTAGCTAGAAGCCATTAGATGCTAGCCGTATGCAGTGAGCCAGCAGCAGTCACAACCAATCCTAAATCTTCTTGTAACTGGAACAAGCTGCAGTCCAAAAACTGGATCGAAGAAGAGCTCGCCTGCTTGAGTTAGTGTAGCTGGACCGCAGGAATAACGTGCCGAGCGCCATGCATGTAGCAGATGATTTCTTGCACAGCTCATGCTAATTAGTTTTTGGTGTTTCAATGGACATTCTGCTTGCTTGGTAGGTTTTCTTCCTCTGCATCTAACACTGCGAACAAATGCACCTTTCCCTCGCCCAAAGCACTAAAACATACGGTGGTCTTGAAACTTGCATGATGAAGACATGTTGTTTCATAATAATTAGAAGGTGGACAAAGGACCTGCTGTTTAACATGGTAATTTATGCAGTCCCCTGTGCTTTCTGTGAAGCTAAATTTGAGCATTAATTTATTTATTTATCGCCTTCCAGCTCAAGTTAATTTTCCACTGCCTGTCCACTGAAGACTTGCAGTGGTCAGTGACACTACTGTCATGCAGGTCAACATAGGAAGGGTTCTACATAATGTGCATCTCCTTCTATGCTCTCTTCTTTGCTACTGGCAAAAAAAAGAAAAAAGAAAAAAAAAACAATGCATCCCTCCTCCCTCGTTCTCGTTTCTCCATACTTAGGCCCTCGCAGCAATTATGCCCAATCACAGGGCCTCAATAGGAAGCAACCAGGGCTTGTTTGTGCCTCTGCGGTCATTAAGAGGGGGGCGAAGAAAGGCATTAATGACTTAATTGAGGAGGAGAGAAAAAGGGGGAAATCACACAGACTCTGGGAGCGGAGGGGAGAGTATGAATGGGGTGCCTGGAACGCTCCTGGAGCAGGGGATTGTGGGATTGCTGAAGTGTGTCAAGATTTTGGTCGTCCTCCAGAGCAGATGGTGGCTTGTCGTTCGCATACCATCTATTCTCCTCTTTGTCAACCCAGAACGGCTTCTTTTGTTCCTCCCCATTGCTTTGCTGCAAAAGTTCATGGGCAGAGAGAAGGAGGAAAAAAGAAAAAAAACAACACAACAAAACTGAAACATTGGTCCAGTTTGCTCCAGCTCAACAGTCTCAGCATCTCTCTCTCTCTCTCTCACTCGTTCTCCCTCCCTCCTAAAGTTTTGACCAAATCAAAAAGGATGCTGTGTCTACAGTGTCTTGTGTGCCAGGCTTGGCACATTGCTATTCATTCCTGTCTAATGTGGCAGTGTCCCCCTACTGCCAAGCCTCCGCTCCTGCTCCACAGACTCCTGATTACTGTGGATAAACACGCAGGAGGAGATCCCCCCCCACACACACACACATCCCTCTCTTCTATCCGCACCAACTGAGACTTGAGAGATACGCTACCTCCAGGAAATTCTGGCTCGACCTGCTCTCGCAATTACTCTTCTTATCCAAGATTTCAAAACGATAAAGTAATCAGGAGGAAAGTGAAAAACAGCTTGCTATTAAAAAAAACAAACAAAAAAAAAACGCAACAAGGTTGGATGAAGCACTGTTAAGCCCCAGGGTTGACAGACCTGATGATAGCAAGCTGAGGTGCTTTTAACATTCTCCTTTTTGTTTTTTCTTTTATGTGTCCTGATTCCTGGAAGCATTCTTTCTGTAAACAGCATCTGAAAAACCCTCCCAACAACAACAACAACAACAACTGAGGCTTATTTGGAAAATGGTTAGCACCTTTGCAGGGTTGAATAATTAATGTATGCTAATGCTAACGATGTATTAGTTATTCAAATGTAATCCTTTTAGACAACAGAACTGTTTACCCCCTATTACACCCTCTGATCGTCCACTCCAAAAGGGAAGCGCATAAAGAGAAGAAAGCAAAGGAAGAGAGGAGCAATGAGTGTATGTGACACTAGCAGACACCAGCCAACACAACAAAGAAAAGCAGTGAGATTAGCATGACAGAGAATACCAGCGCTTCACACATTAATACACAACATGAACTATAGCCATAACCCTCAGGGGCCCGATCCAATATGCATCTCCTCTATCTCCTCCTTCATTCTTTCTTTCTCTCTCTTCACATCTCTTTTCTTTTTTTTTTAAAGAACATTTTCACCCCTCTCTCCGGTCTCTTCTGTTCTTTGCTCAGCTCCTGTCCTTCTCTTTCCCACCCCTCTGCTCTTTCTCAGTAGACGTCTGAAGGGCTCTTCAGTCCAGAGGAGATGGGGACTGGTCTTACCAGGGCAGGGGCCAAAGTGTGTGTGGAGGGGTGGCACAGGAGGAGAGGAGAGAGCTTTCTGTCTGGAGGAGGGAAGGATGGTTCAGTGTCTGAATGTTGGGAGAAGAGGGCCTCCCATTGATAGATTAAGGACCAGGTTGGCTGTACTTGAGAACTATGGTGCTCTATCGCAGGAGGTGAGACTCGAGAGCCAGGTCACGCATTAGCATGTGTTTTGTTTTCGGCTCGACCGTCCCAGAGTCCGTTACTCGGTTGTATCACTGACGAACAGGGGGATGTAGAGCAGGGTAAAGCCGTCTTGTTTGTAGAGCCGTATTTACACAGCGTGTTAGGCTTATGGAAATCTTTAGAACACACATTTACAGCACACAGCCAAAAGACTGGTTTAATGTCGCTACGTATAAATATAGTGTATGCTGTCAAGCTTTGTCTCTTTGTAGCACTTTTGTAGCTGTGAATTCTAAACTGCCACCTTATTCAATATAGTTCTGATAAAACTGTAAAAGAAAGTTTAATGACTGTCATGATAAAACCATCAAGCTTTGTATTCTGACCAATCTAGTGTATATATATATATATATAACTAGCTACCTATAAGATCAAGTGGTTTCAGGTACAATTTGGTGCATAATTTCTTTTCACATTCCTTGTGGACACTGCTTGGACCCTGCAATGATGATAGGCAGTGTTGTAGAGAAGCTGTGTTGAAAGCAAAAGGAAATATTAAAGAAAAGGACATATTCAGTCCTTTTAGCTTACACCAAGAGAACTGAATAAGGTAAGATGTGCACCTGATTTCACCAGGTCATTTTAACTGCAGATAAAATGTCTTGTTACCCAGATCAGGGTTCTATTATAATGTCCTGTTTAAAAAGAACAAATATGCCAAAACCTTTTAATGGTCTTGACTATTAATTAAGGTAGGTTTCCTTTAATATTTATCCATGCTCGCCCATTACTTGGGTCTGGTCAGCGCAGCCACCAATGTCTTTCAAAATGAACCTCAACGCTTTGTTCTCCACATGCAAATCCCTACATAGATTTGATGCTGATGAATGACACAGTGCCTCTGTACTAGAGTTGTGCTGAGTGGTCACAATATCTTTTAAAGGTTCTTTAAAACATATTTTCATGGCAGTTCTCATTCATGTGACACTTTTTTTATATGCTAAGACCACCAGAAGCAAGATCCTCAAGGTGATTCAGTCTGGGAATGTCTTTGAAGCTCCCCGAAGCCACTCCTGCCTGCACAAAAGATCAATGCGTCTGCGAAACTGCGAGCGCAGTTGAGTTTACCCCTCGCCCCCCTTCTTCTCATCAAAGATAAGCTTGAATTAGGTGCAATTAAGGTATTTCCACAGCCACCATAAAACAAAAACCGCATGACAGCGGAGCTGCGGCTTCACTATTAACAATAATCGCCCACTAACTTCACACATTGTCTCTCAGCAGCAACAAGGTCAAAGATGTGAAGCTGACCTGTTTAAAAAAAAAAAAAAAAAACGTACACGCCAATCACTAAAACAGTAAAATTCGACTAAGGGGCTGTGAAACAAAGTCATTTAAACACTGAAAGCTACAGACCCCCTCCTCCATTTCCCTTTTTGATAATGATATCAGTAATAGAGTCTTTTGTTTGATAATGAGAGCTGCTATTTCTGATAGGAAATAATAATACATAGCTATTATAGTTTCATCTGTTGGGATTGAATGAATAACAATGCTTGGTGCAATATTAAGCATCACACTAAAGCACACATATTCTGTGTGTCTGTAATTGAGGGGTTGATATTAAAGTGGCCAGCCACCTCAGTCCAGCAACACAGGGAGGAAAGCAAAGGTCCTTGAAGTTATTGTTGCCTGTGTAACAATGTAGACGATTTGGAGTTTTTTTGTCATGCGCTTTCGTCCTGGCTTTCTTCACCTTGCTATGAGATTGTTTTGATGCTAATTGTACAGCGGGCTAATAATTAAGTTAATAGCGCGGAGCTCTTTACCTGCGAATTAAGGGAGTATGTTTGTGGTACTGGGAATGCTTGGCACGCATAATAAGTGACTCAGGCCCGGCTGTTTACAAAAGTTGGAGAAGTCGAGATCGTAATTCCCTGCGATAATTACAGTGCACATTGTGAAGAAGAGTCAATATAACTGGATCTCTGTACGGCATGTGCAAAATTCTCATGTAAAAAACCCCAAAGCGAAATCACAGTTTTACATCCAAAATCCATCTATGGTTGAAGCGTAACCAGTTGTTTTGTTTTTTTGGTGGGGGTTTAATCTCTTTTGTTTTGCTTTTTTTTTTTTTTTTTTGCTGCAACCTGTGAGAGCGAAAAACTGAAAGATGAAAACTGCGACAAACTGACAACTTTCCGCTGCTCCTGCTTCCTGCCAACTTCAATGACTCCAGCTGCAACTGCCAAAACACTGATTCACAATCTGACAAAACTGGATGATGACAAAAAAGCACATTCTTAACTCAAAACACTGTGCCGATGCTTGAGATAGAATTTCTCTCCTTTGTGGGATGGATGATAATAGGTGAAAACAAAGAAGCGGGGTGTAAAATGCTTCAGCTGAGCGTGATTACAGCTGTGGCCGTCATTAGGCAGCCTCTTTAATGTAATTGATGGAGTGGATTCTCATAGCAGACCTCAATAGACTGGGCAGGGTCTCCTCGTTTATTTGGACTCATCTGCATTTGGTGTGCGTGCGTGTGTTTATGTGTTTATGTGTGTATGTGTGCATGCAGGCATGAGGTAAAGCCAGAGTGTGCTATAATTACAACTTCACACTCTTCAGACACTTAGAGAAAAGAGCAAAACAAAGCCCAGTAATCAGTGTGTGCGTGTGTGTGTGTGTGTGTACATGCATGCACAGTTTGCTACATTCGGAGTGCAAATGCAGTGCGTGTGTTCGTGCACACATGCCTGTATGTGTGCGCAGTCCCGTGTGTTTGTGTGTGTGCAAGAGCGAGAGAGGGAGAGACTGTTTGCATTTGCTCAAGGATCCTGACCCTTCAGAAATGACACGTTTTCTCTATCTACCCCATCCTTTCCCCACACATTAGGTGCTTACAAAAGACAGAGCACTAATGCATCATCTAATTGGCCTAGGCTCCTGCCTCTGCCTCTCCCTCCATCACTCTATTAGCTCAGTAATTACCCATATGCCTCGGCGAGGCGGGCGTCCAGATAATGGCCGCCTCAAGGGCCCTTGAGCGCGGCAGAGAGGGGCCGCAGTCTGTCGCCGCGGGAACAGAGCAACCTCTCCAAACTATCCCAGCACTGCACTGGGAAAAACACAATAGGGAAGAAGTTTGGCAACACCCTCTCCCCACCTTCCACCAGAACTACCCCCACTCCCACCCCCCCACTCAAAAAAAAAAGTTTTGAGTTGAGTGTGTGGTGGAGATTCGAATTGGTGGCTTTTCAAGTTGGATGCTGTCTGTTTACCTAATATTTCTGCACTTGTGTGAATGAGCCCGAGACGTGCTTTTGCGTGTCTTGAAATGAGAAGTATGGAGGGTGGTGAGAGAGCATCTGCACAAAACTCCCACACACACTCTGATGACAAAGTTCAGTCATTTAGATCTTCATGAAGAAAAAATATAGCATTGGCACAATATCAACAAGGACTTATGTTAGCGGTGGTGAGTTGTTTGCTATTAGGATTTCATAGCAAATATGGATCAAGTGCAGTTTGATTACCAGGTTTGTAATACTCAAAAATCTTCTGTGCAGTACTCCTGTTACAACATAATCAGTAAAATGCAGTTGCATATATGTGTGAGTGAATGAGAAATTCTCATTTCATGTTTCTCACTTGAAACCATGCCACAGTTAATAGTTCTGTACAAAGCATGAATATGTGAATACAAAAGCATGATAAAACATTTCATCGGCGTTGTTGTGCATTTTGCAGACTTGTCCAATGTCAGTGTCTAGCAGTTGATTTGAGTACTCAGGTAGTGCACACGTAATGCATTAAAAGCGTGACTATTCACCATAATTATGTTTCCCTCTGCAGTCCTTTTTAAAATGACGAGTGACAGAAAACACATATTCGTGTTGATCCAAAACTTAACCAAAACAGTATTAATCCCCTGGTGATAATGTAAAGGTTTACAGAAACTACTGCTTCACTGCAGCTAAGACACTCTTTGGAAGACCACATGAGCCCACATGAACTTAGACCTCTTTTGGCGTTAAAAGAAATGTTTTGATTTAGTCCTCTGTTTCTGGACAGACGCTACAGGGCAAAGAGCTCCTTTGTCAAATACATTTCGATAACTAAGATTCTGGAGTCTTTTAGCACATTTGAAAGTAACTAGACTTGTCCTTAAACTGTTGTCTTTCCGCCATTCTCTTCCAATTCTCCCCCTACATCTCATATCTTTTTAAAATGGAAATTATAATTCTCCAATCTTCAATCTTCATCCTCTTAATTGAAATCACATAATCTGTCACAGAATAGGACTCGCCATCCTCATCCCTTCCCCAAACAACACTTTGAAAAAGAGTACAACAAAGAGCTTCTTAAATAATTCCCCCGTTCTCCACAGCATATAATATGGATTACAGAGCCCTCTGCCTCTTTTCTCTCTCCCTCAATCTGCGATATGGTCTCATCTCTCCATCCTACGCAAGGCAGATTTTGTGACACTCAAACTGACCAGGCAGCATTATCTGTTTTTAAAATCAGATAAAGATATAAATAAAGCATCCAGCAGTAATGCTAATATATGCCCTAAGAGGGTCTAAGGCTTCAGATCTGTGGACTTAATCTGGGTTTTGGGGAGGTATCTTCCCTTGGCCGTTCAGAGATTTGTGAGATCACTGTCAGTCCTGGGCTGGCTGAATTATCTTTGCGTATTGTGTTAATCTGTTGGCATGCAGATTGTGGTGGACTAAGGTTCAAGTGGGAAGGATTAGGGGAGATCTGAGCAAAGCTGATGCAGGCAGCCTTCTCAAAAACGGCCCATGCGTTCAGGCTCCTCTGTGGGGGGTTTTGCACGCTGACCAGCGGGACCACTGAAGCATGTTCTCTCCCTCGCTCTCACATACACACTCACACACAAATCGCCTTCATTCCACCCTCTCCATTCCCGATAATTCCCCTCTTAAAATCTCCCCCTCAGACCAACCACTGCAAGTGCAGGACCCAAAATGCAAAAACCAGCAGCCATGCCCACTCCACAAATCCCAAAACCTTTTAGAGCTACTTGACAGAGAGAAATCCATCTGGAGAGGATATCCACCATCCATTACTTAGAGACTAATGTCTAGTTTTAACTCAGCGGTATTTATTTACATCATAGCATCTAAATAAAGCACATTTTACACCACAAACTCAACCCGGTAATGCCTTATTAAAATACTCGTAACACACAGCCAGTACACGGACAAGGTTTGTAACTTTGTTAATTGTTCGTTGTCAGTTCAATAACCCAGCACTTTGTGTCAGACTCTCCATGATTATCTCTGGAGAGTGATAAAATCACTTCAGGTAAATGAGTGATTGGACTGGAGGACCGCTGAAGTACAACTTAGCAGTCCTTTAGCAGCTTCTGTTTGCTAAATGGAGCCATGGAGTTGGGAGGATGAGGAGGCTGGAGGGGTCAGAGGGGTCCATACGGACCAGCAATTGGACGACTCTCGGAGGGACGAGCAACCAATCACGTTCTCTAAAAATCCTCGACCCAGGGACCCGGAGATCCAGCGGGAGAGCCGGGATTTCATTTCCACCAATCACTTGGCTTCAATGAAAGCTAATTGAACAATTCTGATCTCTCAAATAATTTTATTTGGTTTAAGTTCTCGGTGACAGAAATAACAGTGTTGGAGGTGCACTTGTCTTTATGGAAATGTTAGAAAAAAAATCTCTTTGTGTGGAGATGACTGTTGAGTTGTCCAGAACAAATGGACTGTTATGATTCTTGGGAAAACCAAAGGAACCACAATTCATCTTGTTCTGACTCTGACACAATTTCCAGAGTTAAATGGAAAAGAAGTGACCTATTGATTTAAATCTGGCTCAATTAATACATACCTTTGAAAAACTTGTATTCATCCATTCAGATCTGGGGGTCGGAGCCTATCCCAGTGGAGAGGTACGGCAAACCCCGGACAAGTTGCCACTCTGTCACAGGGCTAAACCTTCAGAAATTTACATTTTAAATTCATGTATGCATTTTACATAGATAGAAATTAATGAGTGCATAAACCAAGACACAGAAAAAGAGAACTGATGATTGCACTTGCTTAGTTTAATAAACCAAATGTCTTCCATTGCTCATCTCGCTTTATTAGAGACAGAATCTTCTGAGTCCTTCTGCCTGCATTTACAAGGTTAATAGGGCTCTAATATGGCAATCGTGTGGTCAGGGCGGAAGGAGACCAAAAAATTTTAATTAAGGAGCGAGTAGGTTTTTTTTGTTGAGACTTCAGAAGCAGCTGTTTTGTCATTTCTCCAATTAAAAGAAGAGGACCGTCAGAGGAAGTCACTGCCTAATTTCTTTCTGTTTGTGATTCATGAGTGAACAATAAGGACACTAATAAAATCTGATTAGCGGTGGCAACAGGACTCCTTGATTGATTCTTGTCCGATATTGTTTTCCACAGACATAATTAGACTCATGTAGCTCTGCATTTCATTGCCACTGCATTCGTTTTCCATCTTAATATTCTTTCCTAAATATTCTGTAATTAGTTCCCATTATTAATTCCTTCCGCTTTCCAAAGAAATGTCGAACAAATCTTTAAATGCCACGAAAAATATCAAGCAGAACAGAGAGCAAATGCGAGGCAAATATATGTAAGTCGGGCAGAGAAGTTACAAAGAGAGACAAAAGCTTGCTTAGCATTAATGTCAAACAATTAAAGCAGGAGCATTCATAACGGGAAGGATCTTATTAGCTGGAGAAAAACAGAATGAGACGGACCGTTTCTCGGCTGCTTAAGCCTCAGGATTACTCAACCTTTGGTGGCGGAGACGAACAATGTGGCTTTTAAAAACCCATTCTGGAGAGAAACGTCTGGTTGACAATTATATGCCTCTAAGCTGTTTAATAGGTGGTTGGGAGAGGTCTTTAAGATCCTCATTCAGGACTAGTGATCTGGCCCACAGTGTTTTAGGCATCTCAGTGTGTGTGTGTGTGTACGTGGGGAATGAGAAGGGTTTTACGGAGAGCCTGACATAAGAAATAGAGAAGCGGCAGAGGAAGGGAGACAGTTTCAAGCTTGCTAAGCAGATCAGTGTCTTTGTGTGCGGTCAACAGAGGCACTTGAAACTTTTCGTGAGCCCCAGCTGTCTGGAGCTTATTCTTTCTTTTTATTGCTTTTGTACAGAGATGAGGGGGGTAAACAGAAGAAGGACATTTTTGAAAAACTTGCAAAGCTACTTTGTTGGGGGTCTCCGCACTTGTTGAAATATTTTGCCGCAAAATGTTACACATCGAGGGATGATTGTCGACGAAGCCAACGGATCCAACAAATCAAAGACTTAAAATACAACCAAAAATCACTTTTTATTCAGAAGACTTCTAAGCTGAGGTGAAATCCATGACTCCTATTGGCTCCTTAAAGCAGCCTATTTGTGTTTACACATTGACTTTTTTTTAAAAGAAACAGTCAATAATCTGTTTTCCCAAACGATTTTTAATCACCCTTTCAAATATTTGTGCCGTCGCTTGTGTGTGGAGTCGTGTCCTTTAGGATTTCAGATGGCCACAAACAACGGGGGGGGGGGGGGGCAGGAAAAAAAAAAGATCAACAAACAGGCGAAGCATAGAGACAGAACAGTTTGAGGATGAACGCTGCTAATCCTGACCTCAGCTAATGCTAATGCAAATGCATGTTTATCAAATATGTAATCGACATTAGTTAGAAAAACAAGGATCTGCCAGCACTCTGCTCTTTGTTCCGTGATTGTGGAAGAGGGAGATTAAGATGAGCTTTAGTGATGCTCAGATGAATGGAAGGAAAGAGGGATGGACGGATGGATGCACTTGTGCTCACTGTCAAGAAAAGACGTGGACCTGTGCAGCTGAATCTGCTCCATGCCTGAGCTGTGTGGAGCTTCATGTTAATGTTGATGGCTGATTTAATCTTTGCCTTCTGACCAAAAAATAATCTTTTGTTGTTGTTGTTGTTTGTTTGCTTTTGAAGATTCCCATCTATGTCCATATTCCCCACAAATCCAGTAAGTTTTACTCATGTAGGTGATAATGTATATATTGCATTAGCCAGTATATGCACATTCTGTAAGTATGGAATGTCTTGAAGGCTGCCGAGGTAACAAATGCTCAGTTAATATTATAACTTTTAATTATTTCTGTTGATATCTGTATTGTGTTAATTATTCATGTAACATACCATTGAAAAAAGGCAATATCGAACCTGGATTCTCTTTCTACTTAACACTGGTTAGCACTGTTTCAACCAATTATCATACAGGCCGCCTGAACTTATTTTGTAATTTTGGCTGTAAAATGACAAAATATGTGTCATCTTTCAAGAATCTTTTAATTTTGTCTGTCTCTAGCACAAACGGTCTTTTAAAGGTAGGTTGTAGCTGATTAAAAAAAGAAAAACGTTAACACTGGTGAAGCTTTGGATAGCTGTCCACCTTCACCTGCCATAACAACATAAAAGATAGACAGCCAGCTGAAAATCCACAGCGGTCTATATTGCCAATAGCTTATTTTCTTTATATGACCTTTCAGTAGGTGCGCAGGGTCCAATTAGATAGATTCACAGGTCAAAAGTGACAAGTTAGTGTAATGTCTGTCACGAGAGAATACCTGCACAAGATCCACCTCCACAGCCTTTGATGGCATGATATTTTCTGGTTTGCTCCAGCTGTTTTGTTGCTGCTTCTTGTCTAATTTTCAGACAGTTTATAAATGAACTTAGTTCATATTCTGCTTATGTTACTTTTTCCGGCTAAATGTTTACAGGATGACACAGGGGCACAACTCTTGCCAGTTAGTGGCTCCCCTGGGCACCCAGAGAAACAGAGGTAACCTATTTTCTTTGGCAAGGTTGAGCAGTCACACGGAGACTGTGTTTGTGTTGTTTGATTGCATTGCTCCTTTAGGCTTCTTTCTCTTCTTTAATCTACCTTTTTCTTTTTTCCTTTTTGTCTCTTTGCCAAGATTTTCTCAACTTTTACCTCCATTACTGCTTTTCTTTGATTTCTCTTAGAATTTCCTTATTGCTTTGTCTTCATTTTCCTCCCTTCCCGTCCCTCTTTTTCACCATCCACTGTCACACAGCGACAAAGGGGAGAGGTATTGCTTTGCTGTGTGTTTGCCTGCTTGGTTGCAGGGTTTGTTGTCAGTAAATGAGGTCATTAGAAGACACTCTGACCTAACCAAAGGCATTTGTTCAGCATGCTGTATTTTTTTAATGCTTTTCTTCTTATAAATATACACCTCTGATGGAATGGCCAGATGCTGGGATCATTAACATGTCATTATATCACCCAACAAATTAGCATGAAAAATTTCTTGCCGCGTTCCCTTCACCTCTCTAAACATTACATACAGTACAGAGAGGTGCAGATAACTTTCAATCTGTATTTCGGGATTGGCTATCTACTCTCTCTTTCTTTTTCGGATGTGCCTACTCCTTTTCTCCATCCCCTCCTGACTTCTTTCCTTGATGTATTGGTACATCTTGCAGCAGGATGACACCTTTATGTGTGCCTCGGGGCCTTTGGATCATCTCTCTCTGTGGCACGAAGCCAGATCCCCGATGACACCTGTGAGCCTTGGCAGAGCTCCTGGTTTACAGTAGTTGTTAGCAGGCTATTATGTCAAACAAAACACCAATACAATGTGTTCTCTCTCACTATACCTCAACAATTCCCCACCCCAAATGACTCCAGCCCACTTTCTCCTGCACTCAACGTGACCAAAGCTCTCCGTGCAGTCATATGCTACTGTAAACACTGCCAGTGAATCAGCCTTTTTCTCACCATGTCAGCGAGTTTTAATTATTGGTGAATGTCAAGGATGTCTACTGGGTCCATCTCATTTCTCTCAGAGCCAAACCCATTTCTTGTGTTGTGTAACACTGTCCCCCATTGTCTGAGCGCACTCATAAACATACTTCATATGCAGCATCTCTGAAGTGTATTCCATTGTTCCTCAAGTGGGGAGACGAGTGTTGCTGCTCTCCAAATGGACATTGGCGCATCTCCTGAAACAATGCGGCTCCCCCACACCACATCACTCGCATGCGTTTAAAAACGCCAGACCTTGACCACTTACGCCTGGAAAGAAAATTACCTGAGCACAAAGCGGGAGCTCTTATCTCCACCCTAAAACACACCATAGCACTCTTGTGATTGCAAGTGGAGGGTCTATTATAAACAATTATTTTAGCCCTTCACGGACAGTTTGGTCTTTTTGATACATTGTGTGTTTGAGTGAAGAAGTATAGGCAGTAATCAATGGAGGAGCCGTACGGTCAAGGTAAGGCTGCTGTGTGATCTAAACACATGCAAACATGGGAGGGAGAGGGAGGCTATGTTGACTCAGATACTGATGTTTGATATGTTGGACTAAAAAAGCTGATTATGACACAGAATACTGGGTTCTGATTGGCACCAATACTTTTTGGACTGGCAACACTTCATCCACAGTCTCAGCTGTAGTGACCCTAGCTTTGTGTTTCATCGGCTGAGACTGTTACTTACTGTTTCTATATGTGGATTTGAGAGAACTGTAATGCCTGGTGTGGCCCTACGACATGTAAAGATTTGTTGCCTTTTCATAAAGGTTGTGATCTGCTGACCTGTGCTCTAAAGTTTACTGCTCTTTGTGGATTTAAGCAGAGAAATCATCTTTAGTTTAAATTGTTTGCTATCCTTTATGCAACCCCACAGGCTGCCCTGCATCAATCCAGCACTGCAGACTTCACACAGTATTAAACTGTGTAGTATTTTCATGAAAACTTTGAATAAGACAAATGATTATGCTTAAAATTTCAATATGAAAGACAAATTTGAGCAAAATTCATATATAGCTATAGAAAATAATGCATTGCTCATTTGCAGCTTATTCACGTGAAACACTTCAATAAAATGCATTTCTCGCACATAGTTTGAGAGATAATGGCAGACAGTAAAGTTAAGGCAACAAACACAGAAGAAGCTATTTTAAAGTTTGGATCTTCTTGATCGCATCATTGCTTTGCTGTTTTTGTGTCACTCTCAGTTTGTGTCTCTAGCCTATATGACAGAGGTACCTTCTAGGTAAACTGACTCCTCTAGATCAGCTCTGTTACAAGGCACTATAAAAATAATTACTCCAGTTCTATGAGTATTTAAAGCCTCCTAACACTTCAGCAATTCTGGGTGGTGGTTGTGGCTACCCTCCGCCTTCGCCCCAGTTTGTGCAGACCTTGTACAAGTGGATTCCCATTAGAGCATTTATAGCTGCTGCTTGGAGTGTATATCATAACAGACGATTGATTTACGTTCATCCGGCAGTAATTAAAGCCATAAGAGTATCGCTGTGAGACAGGTGGCATCACAGGAGAAAGGTTAATTATAAATCTAAAACAATGAGATAATCAAATCAGGGTCAAAAATTATGATTAACTTTGAAATGTTATTCAAAGATAAAATGAAGAGTAACTGACCGCATGTGATACTGTCAGGTAATGTTGCATTCGTCCCCATAATGTCTGTAAACCATGAGAGAAGCCCTGTGCACATGCACACACACAGTTGTGCAATGCTTACTCTGTTTTGTCCGAGCTATATGCAAAAACTCAAAGGATAAAATGCCAGGAAAGAAGGATTCAGTTTTTCTTGCTACTTTCTTGCCACAATATTTTTTTACTACAGTGACGATCTGCAGCATGAGGAGAGAACAAAACATCAGTTAAATCTTGTCCAGGTCCTTGAGTCCAGGTATGAATTTCATGGAGCATAACTAAAATACAAAAAAGAGAAAGAAGGATAGAGATAAGAGACACACACAAAAAAAAAAAAAAGCGAGGTGTTAGACGTGTGGGTGGACATTGGGCATGGTGGCAATAGGCAAAAGGGGCTTAATGAGAGGTGAGCCAGAGGAGAAACAGAGCAAGGACAGACGGAGAGAAGGTAGCAGAGAGAGGGAGAGGTGAGAAGGAGGGAGTGAGTGATAGATGGTGCAGAGGGAGAGGGGGAACAGAGGAAGAGGGAGGGAGGACAGGACTTTGGAAAAAACAGAAGCAGTAAACAAAAAGCCAAGAATAGAGTCCAGGTGTGAAAAGTGAAGAAACAGGTGGGAGGCAGGGATAGAAAGGACGGTTTAGAGGAGAACACTGAAGGAGCAAGGCGGGGTCATCCGAGTTAAAACCGTGTATCAGAGGAGAAGAATACAAAAGGAAAACCCGAAAATATTTTACGCTTTTTCTGTACATAAATCCATAATCATATCAGTAGATGATGAGCTGCATGCAATAAGAGAAGTTAAAGAAATGTCCTAAACAGGAGGCAAGCACCAGATTTCAGTGACTTTTATCAGCAGGTGGCACAAATTCATCCACGTGGCTTTGTGAAATACTGTCTCATTAGGCTGGATAACATATATACTTGGTAATAATTTAGATGGCCATAAAACCTCAGAAAGTTAGGACAGTGGTGGCTGCCGTTCACAAACAGATTCACCTGGTTTCGCAGCCTTGCATCACCTCTTGAGTTTGAAGGATTTACTGATGGGTGTGCCAGACAGCCACCAAGGTTCCAGTCACCATCATCAACAGAGTGATGCAGCGGCAGATATAGGCACAATGATAATAAGACATGACTTAAAAAGTAAATTTGTACTCACAAAGCAAATTGAATGCAAAATTACTGTGGAAGTAGATCCCATAGTTTCTGCGTAGGATCAGGCCCAAGACATTTTCTCACCACTACATTAGCATTTCACTTGATTTCTACTCTTATTTTTTATTTTTTTTAAAGTCTCATAGAAATTCCTGCTGATTGGTTGATAAGTTAGTCAGAATAGAGAAGGGAGCAACAGCTCCCAACTCATTTTCACTTCAGCTCTTCCAATGTTATAACTTTGCTTTTCTCCACGGCAGGCTGATTAATCGACAACTTCAGAAGCAAGAGTGGCCCACAGACCCGTTGTACCACACACTTTGTACACTGCCTTCATCTGGCAACAGAGCTCTCTGCAGGCTGACAGATCATCTCCCGACTGCCAGCTGACTTCAAAAACGCTTCTTCTGCTGGACTATAAAATTAGGTATAATAGCTCACATGGAAAGCTTCTTTTGTAACTGTTTTAAAATATATCTCTATTTCTCATACGCTATGACCAGCGGACAGAACAAGAAGTCTTGGTCTGGATATTCACTGGAAACACCGGAAGCCCTCAAAGAGAGATGAAAAGAGAAAATAAAAAGAAAAGTTTAAGTTGTCTCTGAAGAAAGAAAATCAGTATTCTGATGCAAAAGAAAGGGGAAAGCGACAAACAGAAATCTGGCACTATCCCAATTTGTGAAGGAGTTTGGGACATCACTGCTTCCCCCCGTCTCAATACCCCCCACATAATCCCCCTAAAAGGTGATGTATGGCCAGGGAATGGATGTGCCCTTGTCAGAGCCCTGTGTCTAAAAATGCTGATGGATGGGGAGGAGGCGCAGGAGGAGAAGGAGGAGAAGGAATGCAGGTGATGGGGAGATGACAATGATGAAACATCAGCGTGCCACACCACCACATCTCAGACAGCTGTTTAGCAACAGGGGCTAACGCCCTGTATGTGTGTGTGCGTCCAGGCCTATCTCTGTGTGATTTTTGGGAGTAAGGGACAAGAGACATGTCTATTTTGTAACAAAATCTGTTGACTTAAAGTCAGAGGCAGCTTCTCTTCTTTCTGTATCTCACGTCCTTCAAGGCCTGGCTGCAGCCTCCAGGCAAGCCTCGGGCTCCGAGGCCTCTCTTTGTGTGGCAGGATACCAGATCGGACTCAGACACACACAGCTGTGGCCCAGGGGCCCTCACTCCTCCCGGAGTGACATTCAAACTCCCAAGAGCTATATTTAAGTGCAACAGTAAGTGATTATGTGTGTATTATCTGTGTATTTTGTGTGGTCGTGACTTTTAGCCTCCAGACGGCAGGTATCCAAGGGCTTTTTCAAATTAGAAATGGGGGGATTAGCCAATTCCCCGAGGAGACCAGTGGCTTTCTGAGCAAGGACTCAGGGAATATCACACATATCTGTCACAGCAGAACATGGTAAAACATCACAGCAGCAGTCATAAATCACTCAGCTGCTCCTGATCATCATCCACCAACCACAGGTTGCTTTGTCTGTGAATAGAATAGAATAGAATAGAATAGAATAGAATAGAATAGAATAGAATAGCCTGAAGCAGTTGAAGTTTAAGTCACAAATAGCTGCTATTCTCTTTTACAAGCAAGACTCTGAATCACTATCAGTTCTAGAAATGCTCTTTTTTAACAGACTGATATCCATCTGGAGGTAGGGTTGCCAACTCCCTGAAAAATAAATAAGGGACACCTCGTGGCCAGGGCCGGGCAACCCAGTTCACCCTTCCCAGTGTGGTGAATTTTGTAGCTCTTTTTTTTTGTGTGAAATTATTTTTTAACCATTTGACTTGAATTTGATTTAAGCAGATGCATCTTCTTTGTGATATGACCATATGGGAAACAAATGATCATTTAGCCATTTATTTTTAGCTCAAAATGACAACATTAACACAGTAAAACAGGTCTCTTTCTTAAACAGAAGCCTGTCATGCTTAACTTTTGAGAATATAAGTAAATCTTTCTTTAAAAGAACTCTGTCCTGCTTAACTTAAAATAATATAAATTAATAGAAAACAATATTGTTTAAAAAAAACAAACCAGTGTTTACATACCATATCTGCTTCTGCCGTGGCCTGGTGGACAAAAAATTGGTTAAGGGTTCCCCGAGCTTTCACGCCCCTCATGTTCTTCATGTGCCCACCACTAGAAGCATGCCTATGGAAAAAGTGCGCCGGCACACAGTGCAGTGCGCTTCATAGGTGTTATCGTGCACTTTTCCAGCCAGGTGTTTTCCTTTTCCCATTCCTCCCTGTACTTTTGCAGCCTTTTTTTTTTCTTTCTCTGAGCAACAAACATTGCTGCTCTAATGCTGGGCTTACACTGTGCGATTTTTGGCCCATTTTGAGACGATTTTTGAGTCGTGCGACCGATTTGGTGATCAGCCCGATTTTGGCCTTCATCGTGCGTCGTGTAGTATACGTGGGGTAACGAGAAGCGATTAACACCTCACGACCAGCTCCCGATCATCAATCGCTCGTGAGGGTTTCACCACAGCCGCTCACACTACTCACGTGCAAACACATAAACGTCGGTGGAAAAGATGGAGCAGCACAGCTGTGCAGCCTGTGATCTGGACACAAGCGATGGAGGCACAACTTGTAGAACTTTGGAAAGCTCATCCGAGCCTTTTCGATGTGGCATCACAAAATTATCACGACCACAACAACCGTGAAAATAGTTGGATCTACATTGCTGCTCAATCACAGCTGCCTGATTAATGTTTTTCATTAGCAATTTAGCAAAGTTGATGGTGGTGGTGGTGTGTCTGTGTGAGTGAAAGACGGAGAGAGAGAGAGAGAGAGCGACAGATTCTCTGTTATAACCTTCATTTTATGGAGGCACAGTGTGAGCACTCAGGTCGCATCAGAGCATCGGGCGGTATAGTGTGAGACCTGCATCGTGACCTACCAACTTCTAACCCCTGCGAGTCAATCGTGCAGTTTGAGAAGGAGCTGAATAACGTGACTGAAAAAATCGCACAGTGTTTGCCCAGCTTTAGGTATACTGTCGTCCGAGACTTGCACCGCAGTGTCGGCGTTTGTTTCCCTGTTGGCCATGCTTGTTGTTGTGGTCATCTGTTGTCTTCCGGTATTTTCTCTGTAAGCGACCTTTCCTTGACCAATGAGATGAGCGGTAATCTGAATTGTCATACTCGAATTGTCATAAGTGTGCTGTCAGCTCATTGGTCACAAAGCAGGAGAGGGGCTGGGAATTATGTTTTCAAACAAAGCGTTAATTCCATTAACATTTATAGACTACTTTTGATTCTCACTGTATTACGGGACAAAGTGCGTCCCTTATTAGCTCAATACGGGACGTGTACTTTTGTTTCTAAATACGGGACGATTCCGTTTTTTAAGGGACGGTTGGCAACCCTATCTGGAGGACACTTATAAAAGACACTTTTAGTAAATGCCCAGTGTTACCAGCTTGCTTAGTTAAAAAATAAAATATAATAAAATAAAATAGATCCCCTATAGCTAATTGATTGCTAATTTTTGCTTTTCTTGCCACTTGTGGGCAGCAAAAGAAGTTGTTAGGATAATAATAGCATATCAGCCTTTATTCTAATGTGGTCGGAGTTGCATCATACTGACACAGCAGTTGCTGATCAAGATTATGTGATTCATTTGGAGTCACATTCCTGGCAACTGGTGCATATAAAAATATTCACTCTCTTTTAGCTCTGTTGTTGCTCTACTAGCCCTGAGGGACTCTGGCTGTTTAGCAGCTAGCTGCTGAATAAAACCCTTGTGTTCATTCTCTGACAATATGTAGAAGATGGAAAAGCTCGTAGATTGGATTACTATTCTGAAACCACACTTTTGACATTTTGGATGTTCTTTTAAACCAGTTGTAACATTTAGATGAGATGGTAGAGCCGGGGAATGATCAGTTTTGCTAGTAGAGGACAGCTAGCTAGATGAGCAAAATGCATTCCTGCTTCACTGAGATATTTAATGGGCTCCTTATTTGAGCTGCCAAAAACTAAGCCTAAAATAACATTTATTTACTGTGGAAATTAAATAACTGACTCCTTGAAGTGTGCTGAAATAGAACTGAACACGCCACAAGCCAAAATGAAGCATGCCTGGTACTCAAACGTGTTTCTTATATAGCTATAAGCTGTCATAGGATTTAAATAAATACATTTTGTAAAAATCATGGAGGAAAATCATAAATGTGCAGGCCTTTAAGTTCAAGTTCCAGGCTGTTGTCTCAGACCAAAAACCTGAGCTGAAGTTGAAACTTCCTATTAAAGTTCTTTAAACTGATGACAGTTCTTTGCAGTGGTCATCAGGTTACAAACAGCTTCTTTCAAATGGCATCATTATCGCTTTTAGACAAGCAAGCTTTAATTAGACTGCATTACCTCCCACCAGTTGTGGCAGATGGGCACCCCTACTGAAGGTTGCTTCCTGTTAAAGGGAAGTTTTTCCTCCCCACTGTTGCCAGAGTACTTGCTCATTGGGGGCCATCTGACTGTTGGGGTTTTCTCTGTATTTCTGTAGGGTCTTTAACTTACAACATAAAGCGCCTTGAGGGAATTGTTGTTGTGATCGGGTTGTGATATAAATGAAACTGAATTAAATTGAACTGTATTGATAAAGATGCGTGTAATCCGTCTGTGATATTACAGCAACGAACTGTGAAAAATTTGTCTTCAAAGAAGTTCACATTAAACAGAAATCCACATGGCTTACTTCCATTCAATCTAGCCAGAATCTCATAGATTTGAAACAGAGGTTTAGAAATTGCTTCACAAATAGCAATGTAGTTGCTGCAGGACAGTGATTTAACTGCAAAATTAAATAGGTGCTCAGTCAACATGCTTTTATTTAGGAATCTAACCAGAATACAGTAAGCTGGCACCCAGTTGAGTTGACTCCCCTTTTGCAAAGAGGCAGATGAGCTGCAGTCATTGACACAGACTGACTCCAAATAACTGCAACAAGCTGGCAATCGGTCTGCATTTGTAAATTAGATAGCAAGTATTTGCAAACCTTCACCAATTTGACTGAGAGTGAGCGGAGTCAGTTAGAAGTGCAATGTGATTGTATGGAGGCAGGTTGCCTCCCACCAAGTGATCGGTGTGATTGCCTTGTTGGCCTTACAAATGAAAGTGGTCACCGAGATGTTGAATTTGTTATACTCTTTAACCTCTGTGTGACCAGTTGGTGATTTCAAATGCTTACAATCAGTCTACAAATGCAACAAAACAAAACAATTAAATGCAAATCACCAAGCAACAACTGAATTTTTCTTAGTTGCAAGGAAATTACTCTAATGTGACTGAGTCATAGCAAAACATTAACTAATCAGTGCTGATACACTCCTGTAGAACTCCTGCAGAATGACAAATCAAGGTAGAAAGAGAAAGGAAATGAGGACGAACGGAGGAAAAAAGTGTGGGCCAAGTTTTTTGTTTTTTTTAAAAAGGAATCTAGTTTCCATTCCATTCCTGAGCGCAGCGGGTGATGCTGATAAAAAAGACAGGATGTGAAAAAAGGGGAAAATGGGGCAAGTTTAATTGAGGACTGGAAGAGCACCAGAAGGGATGTGTTGAGAAGGGAGAGGTCTGGCTTGGGAACAGGAACTGGAAGTGTTTCTGTGTCTGCATGTGTGTCTGCATGTGTGTCTGCGTGCACAAAATGCACTTGTGACACAAAGCAGTATTGACAAGTGGGGCCGATGCCCCTGAGAAAACCTTCAGAATTCAATCTCATTGATTCCCACAGAAGAGTGGAGGACGCCGCCTCTGGTCCATGCCCTGAGTCGCATTACATACACACACAATCACACACACAACCACACACATGCAAAAAAACCCTTACAGTACTAGTGCAAATTACCTAAATCCATGCACAATAGTTCGATACGTGTGAAACTTAAGAATTAAAAATAATTATTTAGATACATTTTCCAATTTGATGTGGACAGAACCATCCGAGAGTATCAGTGAGCCATCACTGCTTTCGTGATCAGCTGCAATTCTAGAGATATCAATAGCTCCCAAACTTAAGACTTTATTATATTATTAATGCCTTTCCCTTTGAGAAAGTTTATGCCCGATAAACAGAATGCATGCGTGAATACATCCAAATGCATTTGCACATACATCTGCTCACAATATGTGTGTGAGAGAGAAATGAAGTGGAGGAAGAGATTATAGTGGGTATAGAAGGGGTGGTGGTAGTGGTGATGGTGTTGGGAAGGGGGGGTGGCACAGAGTCCATGTGTTGTATGACCTTGGTCACCACTGAGGGGACCTAGTTTCTTGCCAAGCCAATCAATAAGCTAAACAGGCGGAGGATGGCTATTTGGAGCATGGGAAGCCAAACTCAAATACTGATAGTTTATCTGGCTGTCCCAGCACCACTTCTGTGCAAATATTGGACCAGCACATTTTTCACGGTGACTTGCATTTGGAAAAAAAAAGAAAGAGAGTTAGAGGGGGGTGGTGTTGAGAACATTTATGGTTGAGTGCATACGTTTGAGGGCAAAATCTCCCTCCTTCCTCCATTTCAGTCAGTCACAACCCTTCACCCAACAAGTCAACAAGTGAATCTCAACCAGAACAAACACCAAGTCTCCAAATTTTATTGCTAAAATTTAAAATGCACTAATGAGGTACCATGCAGCGAGGCTGTAAGAACATTTTAAGATATTTATTAAATTACAAAAATATTTAAAAACTCTAATCCCTCCAATACTGGTAAATGGTAAATGGCCTGTATTTGTATAGCGCTTTACTTAGTCCTTAAGGACCCCAAAGCGCTTCACACTACATTCAGTCATTCACCCATTCACACACACATTCACACACTGGTGATGACAAGCTACATTGTAGCCACAGCTACCCTGGGGCGCACTGCCAGTTGAAGACACTTCGTCAACTGTGTTTTACCATGATGTCAATTCTTATCTTTCTATAGTCCAGACCATCACATTTTGTTATATTTGTGGTAAATAGATAATAATGATATTATTATAGTCAGACCATAATTTAATCATAAACTGTAACAAGTAAAAAAATATATATAAATACATTATTCCCATTAAAAACAACTGTATTATCTGTTTAAAAAGTAATAAATTACTTTACTTTTTGTACTCCTTGTAGAGATGTGCTGCAATGTATACATTTCTCATTGTTTAGATTATAAAGGACACCTGTGATGTCTTGTCACGTACTTGTAGTTAACAATATAAAAATTAAAACGTATATATGCCCATAAATCAAAACTATCCTCATAAGGCAGACAAAAGCAAAAACTCTTTCACCATTACCACAAATCTAACAAAAACCTCACAGCTGGTGACAATAGTAATTCTGCTTTTAAAATGGGCTTCATTTCCTCTTCCCCATATGATGCAACAGACCTTTTTATCGGTCTTTTTGGTAACTGTTGAAAATTGAGCTTTGACTATTTGCTCAGGGTCAGCTTGCACTCCATCTGGACACCACTCTGGCTTTATGTTAGCATTTTGGATTTGCAGATGCTTGAAGGGATTTGGTGTCTTGCTGCTAGTGGGCAGTTATTTCCAACCTGGACACAGTTCAATTATTAAATAATAATAATATAAATCCAAATGCAAAACTTTACCTTATGAAAAGCCAGATATTTTCAATTTATTTATTTATTTTAAAAACAGGTATTATCTGACAGCTTAAGATGAGTTGAGCGTAGTGAGTTTAAGAGAGCTATTTTGGCTCAATGACTACAATCCAAAGTGCATTTTTGTTAACTTTCAGGACAGACCAGAGCTGCCATTACAAAGTACACACTGTTGCATACCTTTGTCATAAGACTGGCCCTTTGAACTTGATTGAACTTGGATCCTCTTCCAATAAGTGTAGCTAGGGCAAAGGATTGTGTGTCACAATTTCCTGAAAAGTATTCTGGTTTGCATACTTGCTGGTTTGCATTGAGAAATAATGGTATTTTTGCCATTTGACTAAAGAACGCACCAATATTCTCTGATTCATCATAACAAAGTCTCCCCAGCCACATTTACTATTTCACACTTTGCACATAAATGTCTACCCAGTAAGGAAGCTTTTGATTGGATGAGAGAGCGTGAACACAACTGCCAGGCACTCATCTAATCAAAACAGTTGAGTTCATCTATGGAGATCCTCAATTCTATTTGTATAACACATTTCATTACACGTAACTCAATGTGCTTAACATAAAAGATAAATACATAGAACCTATAGTTTTACTCTGCCTTAAAGCAACAAATACCATAAAATAAATCATTACTACAAATAAATACATAAATAAAAGTTAACACACATCCACAAACACACACACAGCTAATAAGTGTAAGTTTAAGAATAAAAAAGTTTGGTTTTGAATGGGCACATGGTTGTAATTGATTTCAGATCAGCCCTGTTCTAAACAACAGGACCTCAGTAACTAAAAGCCCCTCAATACACGCAGATCGAATTCTGGGAATAGTTAAACAATCTGCACCTGATGACCTGAGAGGTCTGACTGGTTTATACACACTGAGTAAGTCAGAGGTGGTATTGGGGGGCCAAATCACTGAGTGCTTAATCTAATACAAGGATTTTAAAGATAATTCTGTATTGAACTGGGAGCCTATGAAGTGACTTCAGTACCAGAGTAATATGGTCAACTTTCTTTATACGTTGCTGACAGAATATATGAATTCATTGAGCAATTTCTCAGACTCAGTTTGAGATAAGATTTTATTATTTTTTTCAAAAAGTAGAAAGCAGTTCTGGTTATTTTATTAATATGATTATCAAAACTGAGATCATTGTCCAAAATGTCAGAGATCATTGTCCATAACTTGCTTACTGTGTTCCAGCAAAAGGGATGATAAATATAAACAAGTATTCTGAATTTGACTTTTTGGAACAAAATAAAATATTTCCATCTATTTAGTTCTAAAATGTTTCGAGACATCCAGCAGTTAATTAGATTAAAACAGCTCATTAATTTGTGAACAGAGCTTAGACGATCAGAGGAAAATGATAAGTGCAGCAAAAAATCATCTGCATTGGGATGACAGGATTTACTGCGATAGTTTTTGATAGTGGGAGCATGTAAAGGTTAAAGATTAATGCACCAAGAACAGACCCTTGAGGAACCCCTGATTGATTTTTTTATTTCTCTATATCAAAAATTGAAATAATTGAGAATCAATTGCCTTTTAATTAAAAAGTCATAATCTTGAGTGTTGAAGGCAACAGCGAGATCAACTTGAGGCCAGTATACACTGAGCATGGTGCAAAAAAGGCGACATGAAATTTCAATTTTTTTTGATGCAAACTTGTCGTGTAACATATTTACACTCTGAATGCATTACGTTTTTGTAGAAAATTCATTTTAAAAAGCAGTGGAAAAAAGGAAGTCAGCATCAATCGATGAAGAGCTGGTCCTGATGTTTCTAAACAAGAAAAGGAAAAAAATATTAGATTTTGGTTTGATCTATTAATCTGCTACCTTTTGCATTTCATGGTTTGAGGATGAACCTGTATCACGGCCACTTTCGTACATATTTCAGGATGTCATTTGGGCAGTTTGAGGTCTTGTTGGCATAGCTGGGAACAGATCTGAGGAGGCAGAGAGATCATTTCAGAGAGCCGGTTATTACAGAGCATCTCACTGTGTGTCTGAGGTAAAACAGCTTGCACCTTGCCAGATGCAGTGATTTGATTGGCCAGATCTGTTTGTTTGCGTCACAAATCAGAAATATCGAGCTAGGTTAGAAAAAAATAAATGCCGCAAATTTGTTCAGTAAAATTACACAGTTGGTGTGAACAGTTGCATTAAGAACAGGTGAGTCAGAAAAATATTCACCAGTTTGCAAAGGCCTTAAGACTGAAAGTTTCTGTAAGTTGCCTTTTCTGTTCAGGTTATAAGAGCGTTCTGATTGTGTTCTGATTGGTTTTGAAATCTGATTGGTATTTATCATAAATACTGTGAGTTAAAAGATATTTATTGGATTGTTAATAAACATTTTTGGGGGATTTTATTCTAGGACAGCGGTCCTCAAACTCCAGGCCGGTCTGTGAGTCGTTTGGTACAGGGCTGTAAGTGTTGAGGCTCGGGTGTGAAATTTATGGTTTTCAGGTTTTTTATCGGTTTTTATCATTATTTTTTTAAAATTGTTTTTATTGTTAACTCGGTTTCCCTGGGTCTTTTCCCATGTATTAGGAATAAATCTTCTTTTTTTTGGTACTGGTACTGGTTTTATTTTGTTGTATTTATCCGTGACACCTTAAAGGCCGGTCCGTGAAAATTCTGTCGGACATAAATCGGTCCTTGGCGCGAAAAAGGTTGGGGACCGCTGTTCTAGGACATATTAACTCTGTGCCAAGCAGTCACTTGTGAGCTAAAGAAAATACACCCCTAGTTTAAACAAAAAAAGTAAAATTAGATTTTACTTGTCAAAAATGCAGTATTATTGGCTTTAGGTCAGAAAAAACAATGAACAAATATGAAAAGTTTTAACAGTACAGTAAAAAGGTACATTTTGTCCAGAAAACATTAGCATTCTGCTAACATATGCTATCTGGTCAGTTAAGTATTTATGATGGGACTTGCTACCTTAATACAACACATCTCCATTTATAATGACAAAAGACACTGGGAGTGCAGCTAAAACAAAGGGTGGCCAAGAAGACTGTTGCTCATGATCCATGAAGTTAAAACAGTGAATGCTAATGGTACTGGAAGTTAATATCGTAATATAGCTGAAAACCCCATAAATATAAAGGTGTTGTTTTTTAAGTAAACATGAGATACCCATGTTGTAGGTCCATTCACATGATTAGAAGCTAAACATCCACATGGCAAGATGGCAAGTTTTTATCATGGAGGAGGAATTATATCAGTATCTTGTTGATGACATGATATCTGTAGGTGTTAACGGTAGTTGATAAGAAAAGAACACCAACAAAAAAGATGTGTGCTGACGGTGTCAAAATATCAACAGCAGAAACCCACACCCAAGCAGTTGTGTGTGAGAAGGAAAGAACGACGGTGGTTTATCTTTAAGTGAGCCGTAGTAGATGACGGCATCTGGATCTGATCAATAATAGATGAATGACACATGCCAACCACTGTATCCCTACCACTCTGGAGAGACACCAGTCAATCCAAATGTGTGTGTATCTAAGTATTAATGTGTGAATGCAGCAGTGAGATCCCTCTGAGACAATTCAAAGCTAAGAGAAAAAGAGAAAAGTAATAGAGAGATAGATAATTAGACAGACAGAAGGAGGGAGGGTGAGGTGAAGTGACGGGGAGAGTGCCGTGATTTTCCCATCAGGTGGAGAAGTCAAAGCCAGCTCGTGTTGGTGCAGCGGAGACTGGAACAATGACTTCAAGAGCAGCGCGCAGCAAAACCACATTAATTATTAGAGAGGAGCGATCAAAGCACAACTGTGACATGAAATAAATGAATTAAAGCTGGAAAAAAATATCGCCATCTGGACGAAGGGTTTCACATCCCAGAAACAACTCACTGCTCAGATGCCTGCCTTTGTTTTTTGCCCCTTTTTTAAAATCCATTTTCACTCATCGGTTGAATACTTGTACAATATGTAGGCTGAACAAACATTTTCTTGTTTTCATATCGCTCACTGGTTGGAAATGTTGTAGTTCATTTTAGTTTCATAAATAAAATACACTTTGTCTACTTAAAGAATTGTTATTTAAGACGACCGGCCTTTTCGTGTTCACTTTTAGCTCACGGCTGGAGTCAGAGCAACTGTTGGCCTACTTTAACATAAAGAAAAGCAGGTGTTGTCTTTGTCCAGATTTGAAAGCAACCACTCCAAAGGTTATTTACACTGTGCATCTTAAGCTCACTGTGGAACAGCGGATCTCATACACTTATGGAACTGGTATGAGGGTCATGGGTGTTTATGCATCCAGTCTAGACATGTAATGTGGAATTGGAGGAGGCTTATGCTCATGTGCCCTCAGAGACCCTGCTGAGGGAAATTTGGGACCGTGAGATTTCAGGGCATGTGTTACATGCTATCCAGTCCTTATATGAAGTGTGTATGTTTTCAGTTGGTCTTGGGCTCAGCTAAGTTGCCCCTCGCTGGTGCTGTTTCTGATTTTCATGGATCTCAAACCCAGGCTAGGTGGCAGAGAGTTGCTGCCCCAAGCAAAGAGGTTTAAGTACTTCTGTAGCTTGTTCAGAAGTAGCGTAAGATGAACAATATGATCTGTGCAGCATCAGTAATGTTAGCAATGGTGTGTTATAGCAAATAGCTGAGAGCTGAGATGCAAGCTGAAGCTTTCAATTTACCAGTTCATTTATGTTCCATTCGCTATGAGCTCTGGATAGAGACCAAAAGAAGATCTTTGAGGTTCCTGTACAAGGGGCTTAGGTGCAGCCTTAGACATCCAGCAGTAGGAAAAAAGTACAAGCAGAACTTCAACAATAACTTGTTGAAGTTCTGCGCAATCTATGATCCCTCCGTAATCACGGTGCTGTGATTTTTGGGGGGAGGAGTTTGTTTTGTTTTTTGCATGCATGCATAGCTATTTGAATACAATTCAGCATACAGTCTAGTGTATTTGTCGGTTCCTTTTCCTTTTTTTTGGGACATGAAACTGCTATTTCCTGTTGTATTCCGCTTTTGTGCACAGTATCAGTATCTTTACTGGTATTCACCTTCCGTGTAACTAATGAAAATAAATTAATTAAATTTTTAGATAATGCTAAGCTCTTCCTTTAAATCCTTTACTGTTGCCCTAAAGACCTTAAAGGCTGCAGTTTAGCAGAAGCATGTGATTACAGACTGTGTGTGTTTGAAAACATAGATGGCCCCTTTCTCTGTCTGCAGCTCTGGCTGGCCAAGCTGGTGTGATGTTGTCTTCCTGTTTCAGCTCCTCCACTTGGTTCTGGCACGTGTCCCCTTGCCTCTTTTTTTCCAGCTATTTCACTCTTTCCCTAGCTCGCTTTCTCTCTTTTCTCTCTCACCGACATGGGCACTGCTCCCTTCCCTGACCATCTGGGCCTCTCCTCCGCAAAAAGTGTCTGTGTTATTATTATTTATTGTGCACAAACCAACAGGCTTGTATGAGGTGGAGTTTCAGCACTGTTTTCTCCTCAAGAGGGCATATATGTCTATGTCTCTGTTAGCGTGTTTGTGATATGTGTGTGTGCGTGAACTGTTTGCGAGTCTGTGTCAGTAGAAGCTTCTTCCTTCGCCAGGTGGACAGCTGCTACTTAGTAGCCTTATAGCCCAGCCAGAAAAGTCAGGGATAGAGAGATGGCAGCCTTAACCCTTAATGTGCCAACACATTGCTTAAAGTAGACGGTTTTACTCTACTTTACTTTACTCACTAAAACTTGCTCAGTAAACAAAGGCATTGTAGCTTTGCATATATTGTAGATGCACATATATATACACATTGTACAATGCTTGAATCCCTGTGTGTGATTGTATACACTGTGTATGAGCTACATCTGTATGTTTCTGAGCCTGGCAGTCAGATTTAATACTCTTATTCATCCCTGCGGCCCCGTCTTTGTCTAGCCCTTAAATGGAGGTTAAGTCGCTTCAGTACAAGCCTGGATGAGCTTAATCAAACCATTAGGGTCCTGAGCCCCAAGGAGCATCTCATCACCTCCTACTGAGATCTGCTTTAAGACATGGTGGCAGTGGGAAACCTCCGGATTAGATAGGCTCTCAACGACTTAGCAATCTCCCTCTAGCTTCCACCCCTATCTCTGCTCTCTCACACTTTATCTGATTCGGTTAAAAGCACTTTCTTCTTTCCTTTTAAGAGTCCTAGAGTAAATGCAACCAAGCAAGTGCAAAGTACAAACATAGCATAATAAACTTCATTCAGAACCACTGTAGACAACAGTGACTGATTTCCATCTGTAGTCATTTATATTTGGTGCCAAAGGGCCACTGACCACTGGCCAGAGGAGGGGAGAGCAGCAGCAGCACCACTGACAGCTGATATGGCACTGACAGGAAAAGAGGAGATGGGGGATGGAGGTGGGTTGCAAAGTGGTTTGCAGATACATTTGCCAAATGTGTTAAAGGGTATCTGCAGAGCCATCACCTGAGGTAACCAGGCACTGACAGTGGACTGATCTACTGAGACTGAGGCTAAGCGTGCCTCAATAAACGTTATGCTTTTTTATCATTATGTTCGCTGCTTACCATTAAACTAGACTTTAATGCTGGTAGACTGAGGAGAGACTTGTTATATGGAATGACCTCCAGACATCCCAGAAAGTATCCTCCTGTCCTTGAGTATTCAGTGTTCCCTCTTTCCAACAATTCGGAACAGTGAGCTTACCCAGAGTGATTCTCTGCTCCAGTTTTCCATGGGCCCTAACCTTAATTGATTTCACGTACTACATAGAACAGTGGATTGTCTTCCTGAGTGTTCTTTTATGGTCAGTGTCCAAATGAGGGACAGTTACAATGCTTGTTTTGTCCCTGGCCTCTTTACTTGGCTGCTTGCGTTTCAGTGTTCTTGCTTTGATAAGCAGCATCAGAACACATTCTTCCATGTCCCCATGGGATGATGGGTATTAGTGTTTTCCGAAGAGTCTGGAGTCCACTTCCTCTGTAGCCTTCGTCCAAGGGGGAGAAGCGTATCAAAATTCTTCCCCTCAGTCCGACTGACGCTCCATGTTAAAAGATTAGAAACAGTGGCTTAATTTGAAGGGAGAGCTTTGGAAATATCAAGAAGAGGCCATCCTCCCCTGTGTTTAGCTTGTAGGAAGTGGATAGAGATATACTCCATTGTAAATCTTTCACCGTGACATTTGTTTAAAAAAAACTGGGAGAGGGAGAAAGAAGGAAATAGGACATATTCTAAAGCCTTTCTGTTTTGCAGGATTTAAACAAATGCAAAAAAAGGGATAAAATCGGCTTAGACTGCTGAGACAAGTACATCTAAGAGAATGCACAAAAGGAGGGGTGTAAATGGCGGATTCTTCCCTGCTAAAAACTTATCAAGCACAGGCTTTGTGCTCAATCCATTTAAGTGAGTCCCTAACACGCCCCTATTGTATGCCTTTAATGGTCGAAAAGTGACTTGTGCAGGGCTATCGCCTCTTCATGGGGATTACAGCTAAGTGCTTAAGTTGTAGTGAAACCCGGATTTACTGATGGCAAAGAGAAAAGAGCAAGAGAGGGAGGGCAGGAAAAGGACCCTTACCAAGGATTTGTGTCAGGATCGTGCTGTCTGTGGCAGGACAACTGCTCCATGCAAACCAGCACGCAGGCGCACACATGTAGCAATGCTTTCGCACAACACCCTGTTATTGTGCATGGTTTTATTTTTCTTGTCATCCCTTTCCATTAGTCCCTCTCACTTTCTCTCTCTTGCCCTCCCTCTCTTTCTCCCTTGCCCTCTCTCACTGTCATCCCTTTTTAATTAATTTCTAGCTGTGCTGCCGTATGAGACTTGGCCCTAGAAGTGTGTACTCCTGCAATTTCAGGCCTCATCTCCTATGGCTGCCAGAAAATGACTCAATGCTACTTGCTTTTCAAGAAGTAGAGGTAAATAAGGACCATCAAAAAAAGGCATAGAGATTTTGTCTTTAAAATGCGCACACTAATTACATTTAACGATTCTTAATTCAACTTGTGGCACAATAAGACAATAAACAATGGTTTATAGAAACTGGGTGAAAGGTACTGGTTTGTGCATTCAAAAATTGACAGCAGTAGTAGTTTAAAAAAATCTAAACGCTGTCTTGGGAAGAACTCCATCATAAATATGGATCCGATGGTGAAACAGTTGGAGTTAGGAGTCTGTCTGACAATCTCAAAACCAACTTCACAGAGCAACTGGCCAGATGTGCAGAAGTATGAAAGCTGGCAGGGTTTGAACTTCACTCTCTGGCTGTTTTTTTTTTTCAAACTGTTTAATATTTCTGCTTCTTGTCAAGTTAGCAAGTACAGAAATATGACTTAATTTACTGCTTTACACAACCTGTTAGTTGTTACACAGAGTTGGCGATTTTCTCAAATTGTTTATTCAGATTCATTGTAACTGGCCCAGCAAAGCCTGAGATGCTGCTGACTTTTTTGTACAGTATGGTCCAAAATCCTGGAATCTTACATGTTACACAATTTAAAAAGTGTGTCTTTTAATATTTGTACCTTTCATGCACTCCAGACTTTAAGTTCTAACCAGAAACACTTAGGACATCTTTGCAGCTGTTTTTTGACATATAAACCACTGAGTGTCACTTCAAAACATTAAATAACCTGATTTAACTTGCATGTATCAACAAAGAAAATGAGCTCCTGTCATCAACGGTGAAGCTTAGAAAGCACTATCACTTTCAGATATGAGCAATATGATACACATACATTTCATTTCAAAAGGAAGAGGCCATGATGACACAGACGACAGACGAATGTCCAAGAGAAAACGCGTCTCCATGAGCATTGTGTGTTTGTGTGTCCTTTCCCTGAGCTAACAAACTGTATGAAGGTAAACTCAGGAGCACCTGCCCCTATTGTCATGCTCTCACCCACCCACACTCGCACACCTTTCCCTTGAGCATACAACACCCAATACTGAGTAAAGATGAAGAAAGGGCCAAGCCCTGCATGAGGCAAAGGCTACCTATTCAAATAAAGACAGTGAACGTTCTGTCTTTTCTCTCACTAAGCCTTGATATGTTCCTCAAAGCCACTGGGGCCCATTGTGTGCCTCAACCTTTGTTGTCTTGTGTTTAAGCGGGGTGATTATAAAGATGATGATGATGGTAATGATGACGGCGATGGCAGAGGCTTAAGGAGAAGCAGCTGCCGAGGGGATGAGAGAAGCGCAGACAATCAGCCTGTTTACTCAAGAAAAGGTACACTTTGGACGTTCAAAGTGGTGCCTGCTGAATGGTGACTGACTTGCGTGTGTGTGTATATGTATGCCTTCATGTTCGTCTCACACACTCTGCAATTACTGCTTCAGGTGGATTTCTCTTCACCTTCTGTTTGCCATTTAACTGGGGGCTTGTATATAAAAACAAAACAAACTAGAGGACTATGACACAGTAACTGAAGTAATGTAATTGCTTTAAACATATTAATACATGCAGTGGGGCAAAAAAGTATTTAGTCAGCCACCGATTGTGCAAGTTCCCCCACTTAAAATGATGACAGAGGTCAGTAATTTGCACCAGAGGTACACTTCAACTGTGAGAGACAGAATGTGAAAAAAAAATCCATGAATCCACATGGTAGGATTTGTAAAGAATTTATTCGTAAATCAGGGCGGAAAATAAGTATTTGGTCAATAACAAAAATACAACTCAATACTTTGTAACATAACCTTTGTTGGCAATAACAGAGATCAAACGTTTACTATAGGTCTTTACCAGGTTTGCACACACAGTAGCTGGTATTTTGGCCCATTCCTCCATGCAGATCTTCTCGAGAGCAGTGATGTTTTGGGGCTGTCGCCGAGCAACACGGACTTTCAACTCCCGCCACAGATTTTCTATGGGGTTGAGGTCTGGAGACTGGCTAGGCCACTCCAGGACTTTCAAATGCTTCTTACGGAGCCACTCCTTTGTTGCCCGGGCGGTGTGTTTTGGATCATTGTCATGTTGGAAGACCCAGCCTCGTTTCATCTTCAAAGTTCTCACTGACGGAAGGAGGTTTTGGCTCAAAATCTCACGATACATGGCCCCATTCATTCTGTCCTTAACACGGATCAGTCGTCCTGTCCCCTTGGCAGAAAAACAGCCCCATAGCATGATGTTTCCACCCCCATGCTTCACAGTAGGTATGGTGTTCTTAGGATGCAACTCAGTATTCTTCTTCCTCCAAACACGACGAGTTGAGTTTATACCAAAAAGTTCTACTTTGGTTTCATCTGACCACATGACATTCTCCCAATCCTCTGCTGTATCATCCATGTGCTCTCTGGCAAACTTCAGACGGGCCTGGACATGCACTGGCTTCAGCAGCGGAACACGTCTGGCACTGCGGGATTTGATTCCCTGCCGTTGTAGTGTGTTACTGATGGTGACCTTTGTTACTTTGGTCCCAGCTCTCTGCAGGTCATTCACCAGGTCCCCCCGTGTGGTTCTGGGATCTTTGCTCACCGTTCTCATGATCATTTTGACCCCACGGGATGAGATCTTGCGTGGAGCCCCAGATCGAGGGAGATTATCAGTGGTCTTGTATGTCTTCCATTTTCTGATGATTGCTCCCACAGTTGATTTTTTCACACCAAGCTGCTTGCCTATTGTAGATTCACTCTTCCCAGTCTGGTGCAGGTCTACAATACTTTTCCTGGTGTCCTTCGAAAGCTCTTTGGTCTTGGCCATGGCGGAGTTTGGAGTCTGACTGTTTGAGGCTGTGGACAGGTGTCTTTTATACAGATGATGAGTTCAAACAGGTGCCATTCATACAGGTAACGAGTGGGGGACAGAAAAGCTTCTTACAGAAGACGTTACAGGTCTGTGAGAGCCAGAGATTTTCCTTGTTTGAGGTGACCAAATACTTATTTTCCACCCTAATTTACGAATAAATTCTTTACAAATCCTACCATGTGAATTCATGGATTTTTTTTTCACATTCTGTCTCTCACAGTTGAAGTGTACCTCTGGTGCAAATTACTGACCTCTGTCATCATTTTAAATGGGGGAACTTGCACAATCGGTGGCTGACTAAATACTTTTTTGCCCCACTGTATCTAACATAGTATTATGGTTTCTGTGGTTTTACAATATTATGGGAAAATTACCTGCAGTGTTGGTCAAGTTACTTGAAAAAAGTAATCAGTAACTAATTACTGATTACTTCCCCAAAAAAGTAATCCTGTTACTTTACTGATTACTTATTTTTAAAAGTAATGAATTACTTAGTTACTTAGTTACTTTTTAAAAACACGATTTACAACCTGAATAGGTGATAAAGCGATAGATCTTTCAGCCCAATTCTACTTTTTCTACATAATCCATCATACAAAATGTAATCAAATGGAAAAGTCCCTTTTTAAAACTTGTTTTATTAGTTTTAATCTTTTAACTTTATGCATCAAGCAAAAATGTAATTATATGCAACATTCACTGACTGGAAGAAATTTGCTTAATATTTAAACCTATTTTCTGCACATTCCAGCACATAATTTATTTATTTTTTGTGTTTACACTCAATCTTTCAAATAGATGCAAGTAAAACACAGCAGAAAATAAATAAAATCAAAGACTAGCGGTCCTTTTGCTCTATTTTCACCTGTAAAGTAGGAGTGGCGTAGGCGGAGGTTTACCCTGGTGCAGGTGTGCCGGTCAGTGGAAGAATCCGCAGTTTCTCTGTGAGTTTCCCATTACGTTGTTGCGCACTCGGTGCTTGCTTGGAAGTTTAGGGGTTTTTTTCGCTGTAAAAAGAAGTTTTCTTCCCACGCACAACAGCCACTAATGTTTTTGTCACTTTTTATGGACTCAAACTCAAAGTAAGGTCAGTACTTCCACGCTTTAAACGCTGCACGCTCATACTCTCTCCCGCACTCGATATGTGATCCATTGTTGATCTGCACACAGCTGTTGTCAGGAACGTCGCACTCGCTTACGTCACTGTCATGAGACATTCTCGCAAAAAAAATCATGGTTTTAGTAACGCAGTAACGCAGCGTTCCTACGGGAAAGTAACGGTAATCTAATTACCGTTTTTGCAACAGTAATCCCTTACTTTACTCATTACTTGAAAAAAGTAATCGGATTACGTGTTACTGCCCATCTCTGATTACCTGTTTCACGTATTACATGCAAATAAAAGGTATGTTGACAAGACATAGAACTTTTACTCAGTTATTGCTTTGTGTGATTCTTAAAGGAGAACAACTTAATTTTTCATTTTGTTTGTTTTCTCACTGTAAGCTGTATTCTGCTGCTGCTCTCCTTTTTGAAATTAACTAACACTGTGCTCGATTTTAACGCTTCTTAAAGTGACAACTGTCACATTGCACATGGCTTAAAGGTACAGCCAGTCCTTTTTTGATACTGTTTAAAAGAAACAAATTGTGTTAAACTTATAAATATACAATACAGCATACAATTATGTCTTCCAACAAGTCGATTGCATTATCATAAACTTAGAATTAATCCATTAAAAATCCATTGAAGTGTGCATCAGTTTATACAAGATGCATAAAAATGCTTATTTATTTCCAAAATTATTGCAATTGCTTATTGACAGCAGGTTAAACATGCGATCCTCCCTTCTCCAGGCAGCTGTCAACAAGCTAGCTTAGCTAAACAGTTGGTTATAAAATAACATTATGCCAGCTAATGTTAAGCTTGAGCAAAAAATAAAAATCACACTTTCTGTCTGATAAACAGTTTTTCATTATGTTCATTAGATTCTCACATTGTATAAGAGTTTATTTAAGAGTCCAACAACATCACATTCACGTCAAAGAAAGCTTCTCTGATGCCAGCTAACAGCAGCTAACAGAGACTAACAGAAGCTAACTGAATCTAAAAGCAGCAAAAACAGCAGCGGTTACCAAGAAAAAAGTTCAGCATATCCTTAACAACTCACCTCAGTATCACTGCCAATGGAGAGAAGTGAGCTTCACTGACTCATAGACTCATATCAGACTCCTTTCAACACGTTTCACAGAATCCTCCACAGTAAATAGACGTGAACAACAGCTCAGGTAAACAGCAGCCTGGCAGCCTACACTCGCTACAGATGAACAACAGCCAGAGTTGTTTGTCTTACATGTTTATAGTTTTGTTGATAAAAGTTATTCTTTTGTTTGACTGTCATTGTCTGACTTCACATAAAGCCCATTCCAGGCACTGAATGTATGGCATCAGTGGATTTAGTGGAAACCATTAATGAATGTGACAAGAATCTCGATAACCCTTCAACACCTTCTGTCACATAGACAAGTTCTTTTTTGGGGCAATTCTTTTTTCTTTGTCTAGCTACATGTTTGTAGATGTTTCTCTATAATGAAGCAGTACAACGAAGCCTGTTTAAATTTTGAAAGTGGTTTTTTTTCTTTCTTTCTTTTTTTTGTTGTTTGTTTTGTGCAAATGCCTATAATCCCATGTTAAGACATTCATCAACCTGCTGTGACTTCTCCGTTTGTGGTGGCATGACCCACTCTCCTATCTTAGAGCCTGTTTCCAGGATTTGCTGTCCCCTCACCGTAGCAACAGTGATATTTTCGCCCTACTTAAGCTCCAGATGCTGAGAGGTTCCTTGTACTGGCACTGCTGCAAAAAGGCCAAAGAGGTTAATGCACCCAGGGAGGGAGAAGCAAACAGCTGTTGGCCTTCTACTGTTTAAAACCACCTCCCCTCCATCTATCCATCCCCTCTCTCTTCCCTGCTATCCTATTCTCCCTCCCGCCACCCCTCAAAGGAAGAAAGTGCAGGCAATAAAAAGCGCTCAAATGTTAAAACATCTGCTGGGAGCATTTCAGGACAACCAAGAGCGTCTTAACTCCTCCTGAGTAACAATATGAGAGCATTTTCTGGGCATGGGCGACAGGGACTTAGAAAGAGATAAGAGGAGATAATGGCTGGATGGAGGACTTGGGGGCTGCAAATGTACAATCAGGAGGTCCGGATGGAGATGGGGGTAGGGAGGGAGGTGCAGGACGGAGAAAAGGAGGGAGGAGGAGGGTCTTGGGGGGGCAGAGGAAAGTGGTTTGGTAAACAATGGCTTTGCATTAGCATGATAATCTGAAACATGCCTTTATTTAGATAAAGATGTAGGTTACACTGGGGGAGGAGGGTGTTTTTATTAACAAGAGTGTGTTCAGCTGTATGCATCTCTGTAAACATATGTATGCATGTTGCAGACATGAGAAATGCACTGATGTACAAAGGGACTCCTGTCCATGGATGTATGGACATGTAGCTAACACTTGCTATTGCAGAGTTACTACAACTCACAGCAGTTTACCAGTCAGTGAAACTGTAGTTTACAAGTGTTACAAGAAAAAAGACTGTTGAGTTTATGGTTATTCCAAAAATAATATTTAATGCACACACATAACCACAATAAATGTCTTTGGTTTCCCACTTGCTGTTCTATTCATCCCACTCTCAAACTTATGTTTATGAGATTTATTTGCATGACAACTATGATTCTCACAAGTGAGGTGTGTGTTGTAAACATATAGAAAGTACCGTATAAAGATTTAAAATATCATGTCACATTTGACCTCTGACCTCTCTTCAAGGTCAACAGATTGAGCTGAAGAGCTAACTAATAATAATGCTATTTAGCACTGTTTAAAACTATGTTTCTTACTTCTAGTGTTTGTATTGACAATATATATCACCATATGAGGCTTAATATATAGGGATTTTAAATTTCAAGTTACTTTGGGCGTCTGACCTCTTCGTCAAGGTTAAAGATCAAACCTTCACATAATGTCTTTTAAGTTTAAAACTTTGCTTAAAATTCTACTGACTTCATTTGTATTGGAAACATTTATGAAATTCTCCTGTTATTCATGTCACCTTTGACCTCTGATCTCACTTTTACATTTCACATCTGCCTTTCTTTCAAGTTGATCCCAAGATGCATGTATCTTTAAAAAAAAAAAAGTATTGTGAAAAGATAAAAAATATACTGCTGTGTAATATTATAGAATCAGCTCAAGTTATTGAAGTCCAGTTATCTTTAAATAATACCGATTATCCATTACCTACTCTTGGAGAATGTTTGTGTGATGAAAGTAAAAAATCATTTTTGAAATTTGGGCAGTTTTTATAAAGATCAAACTAAACACTGAGACGGTGAACTGGAAAAGCAGGAACTTTTTTTGCAGTGTAGCCACCAAGCAGTGACACTCATTTTAAAGCCTTGTTACATTTAATAATAAGGCTTTAAGATGGCATACACACATGCACTGGTGTTTCATGTCCTCATCACATGCCCTTGTCATGTACACTGAAAGTGAGAAGTAGCAACAACTGGCTTTACTGTGTCTTGGACGTACAAGACAGATGTGGAATTTTGAGGTTGCGTCTTCTCTTTTAAGTATCCGTTCCGTCCACTCTGACGCCTATGTGGCGCGCGTGTGAGTGTGCATATGTGCTAATGGAGTCTAATTGGATAAATCTGTGTTATACTTTAATGTGTGAGTGGTGTGAAAAATGTGTGTGCATGTGTCAGTCAAGGCGCCACTCACCCTGATAAAAGCCCTTTGACACTCAGCTGTTTAACAGCTCAAACTGTCTTTGCTCAGTGGATTAATCGCACATACACACTGACACACATACACACACAGCTTCGGTGACCTCCACAATACCTCCAACACACCCCTCCCCAATTTAACAAGGAATAACTCGTGAGTATGCGCGCGTGCGTGTGTTTATGTGTGTGCATGTGCAAACTGGAGCATTTACACACAGATCCACTGGCCTGCTGAGGGCGTCCTTCTCCGTACAGCCCCGTTCTCTCTGCATTTTAACACTGTGGTGACAGGTGCTGGTCCAAGAGACAATGGAGCTCCTCCAGAGCTGGCAGCCAGCACACCAGAGACAGAAACAGAAGAGGCAATTGTAACTCTGTGTGCAGGAGAAGCATAATAGACACTTTCCAAATGTATTCTTTCTCTGCAGTTTTGCCTGAATTCAAAGGTGAGAATAAGAGGTTTGAAAAAGGTGTTTAAAAAGGAGTTTAAGACACCGTGGCATTGAGAAAGAGACTAAGTGAACTTTAATGCTACAAAGAAAAGGAGAGGCAAGTAAAAGAAAAAAGGAGCATGAAAGATACGGAGCTACACCCTGCTCACGGTTCTTTCAACTCAAAAGGAGACAAAAAACTGTTGAAAGTTTTCAGCAAGTCTTTGATTCCACCAGTTTGCAATGTGACTCCTCGTGAGCACAAAAACGAGATGTCAAAGCACTTCTCTTTTTTTTAACGCCTTAACCACACAATACAATCTGCTGTTGCCAAATTGGATTTGATTCAACATGCTTGGTGGTTTCTGGAGTGTATTTTTAGTAATAGTGTAATGTATGTTTCCTGGGTGAGCGCATATACAAATATAAATTCCCATTTGGCCCGTGGTCTGCCCCTGAATAAAGTTCAGAGATGCGACCCCTCACCCATTAAAATCCTTGGAAAGCATTGCTCATGCACAGAGGCACTCGGCATTTGTTTTCAAATGTGAGCCATTTTTTTTTATTTCCATGTGTTTTGGTGAGAGTCTAACATGTTTCCAAAGCTGATAGAAATTTCAGAAGCGCAGCTCCTTTATGGACTCAGCTAAGACTCTTTACCTCCTGCTACTTGCATTTACCACATTTACTGACAAATGTCAGAAAATGGGTACAAACAACAAAATGAGTAGCTGGTATCCCTATTTATACAGCTATTTCTATAACCCTCTAAAATTACATCTTATTCTGCCTAATACTGAGCAATGATGTACTAAGAGACCTGGACACAAGATGGAAAAAAGCTCAGTGACACATACTCTGAAAATGTTTTCCAAACTTAAGTGAGGAAATAACTGGATGTTCCACATAACTGCAAACAATTCAGCTCATAGAGTTGTAATAGTAGCATCTTTAATCACTGACGTCATAGGGGATATAAGACCAGGATTCCAGTCAGCCGAGACAATTTACTCTGAGTTTAAATAAAATATCAGTAAATACATAGATCTTCTAGATTTTAAAAATATTATTGAATTAAAAAGATCAAATTCTGACTGTATAAAAATGTAATTTCTGTTGTGTTAGCCCTGCGACAGGCTGGTGATCTGTCCAGGGTGTACACTGCATCTTGCACTATAGCAGCTGGGATAAGTGCCAGCTTTACTGCGACTCTGAATTAGATAAGCATAAGAAAATGGATGGATGGATAATTTAACTAGGTATTTATCCCCATTATATAGCCACTGATGATTCTGATGATTTTGTGCAGTAAAAATGCTTTTGGAGCCAATATGATGAATGTGGAACTTAGTAGTAATACATTTGGCTGACAAAATCGCAGTAGAGCATAGTACTATTCTTGAGGGCATTATGAACGGCTTACCATTTAAGGCTTGGACAATAATGATTGGATCTAAAAGAAAAAATGAAAAAGATACTTCAAAGATTTGTAAAAAATTAGTTAATATTTATTTACGTGGTGGCAAATCACAACAATAGTTGTTTCAGTGCTAGTTCTACTGCAAGGTAAAGACCCAACAGTTGGGGACTGGTGTTCCCAGCAATCAGATGATCCCTGAGGAACAAGCACTTTGCAACTGTGGGAAGGAAAAACTCTCTTTTAACAGGAAGAAACCTCCTGTTAAAAGAGAATTTTAAAATATTTCTGGCAATACAGGGAAAATTATTCTAAAATTACAGAGTGGTAAAATAAATCAATAAATACAAGTCACAGAAAAAATGTTATGTTATATACAGCAGTAAAACCTTCAAATGCTTTCTTAAGAATCTTGTATATAAGAAAGCTACTTTCTGCTCCCTTATTCACAAGGGGTCGCCATAAACTTTCTTAAAATGTAATCGTTTTATTACATGTAGCGCGTGGGATTCATTGTGTATTTTCTATTTTTGTCCATCTTGTGATATTAACTGTAGCTTGCATGCGTGTGTGTGTGTGTGTGTGTGTGTGTGTGTGTGTGTGTGTGTGTGTGTGTGTGTGCGGTTGAGGAGGATACCAAAGTGTGTGTACTTGGCATGTCAGTGGGCGCCAGGTGCAAGGCTGGGTTGTAATCACGAGTATGACTTCTGCTCATGACAAACAGGGTCTCTTTCTCATCTCTCCAGGGGCCACTGTTTCCTGGTACTCTTTGTAATGGGAGGAACACGACATCACAACAACAAAGAGGATCAAACAGTGGTCATTCGCTGAGTCAGGATTAAGAAAAACCACCAGTCAACACAAAACATGCGTGACTGAAGGAGGTCATTTAGCGGCGCGAGTTCTGGCTAAAGGTAGCAATGGAAAGCAGGTGTCGAGAATATCGTATGAGATCATTTTCTATGTGGAACACCTGCTTTATAGCTTGGCAATGTAACACTTAACGATTTCTTGCTCAAATCTGGCATGCAAAAATATCCACAGATCAAATTTTTTTCTGCCATTGCTTTGTTTGTCTGTTTTCCGACTTTAGCTCGGGAAAACTTGTAGATAAGATCTGACTCAATGCATCTGACCGTAATTTCAATCGTATATCTAACACCAAAGCCTGTACTTTTTTGTTTTCTTTCCAGAATTCCCCGTCCAGCCTGTGATAACCTACCATCAACCCGCCCCTACCCCTGCCTTGTGGGACAGGAAGTGAAGCAGCTCAGACGTACTGTACGGTCCCTCGCGTCTGGGCCGGAACCAGGATGTGTTGCTAGGCGCAGGGATGATTGTGTCAGCACTTGCTGGCCGCTTCGTTTCCTTACAGGTGATCTCCTGAATGGACAATGACAGATATACGTTTCCTGCTATTTTTCACTTCTGCAGGAGGGGATCAGACAAACACAGGACTCTGTGGCCATGGGGCCACCTACATAAGCAAGAAAGCAGGCTCCTAAAGTTAGCAGAACTTCAAACCAGCAGAGACAAAGACACAATCAGCCAACCAGCCACGAGACCTCGCAGTGACCCCGTGACCTCAGATTGTAGGTGGGTGTGGGGCCTGGTCAGTGTTGGCTTTAAATCCGGGAGATGGAGGGTAGATGATGAGGAAATATTGAGGAAGCCACTCTTGATTTCTGACGCGTTTGATGAACTCTGATGGATAGAAGGTCGAGGAGGATGAAAGGGGTACGGTCTGGCAGGAGGGGGGGGGGGGGGGGGGGGGGGGGGAAGGGGATGTGATGAGGAGTGGGGAGGTTGTGATGGCGTGTGGCAGGATAGCCGAGGTCATTCATTTGATTTATGAATTTTCAACTTTTTCTAATGGTGATAGACTGCAAAGTGTGCGGCAGGGAACGAGGAGGGGGGGCTCAAAGGAGGGACGGTCACGCTCTTCTGATTGATGACAGGGGTGATTAATGCCAAAGGATATTACCCCTTGGAAAAAGTGCTGGCCCCTCCACTAAAGTTGTGTTTTGCTACATGTCTGGCAGACGAGCGATTTGGCCTTCTTTGTTTTGTGATGACATTTTAAAGAGGGGTCATCTCTTGTTCGCAAGCAAGGAAATATGTTTTTGACTTGTGAAGAGTATTTTAGTCTAACCGGACTACATCAAACTTACATAAAAATTGCAAGCTGGTTAGAAAAATCAAAATTATATCTTAAAATAATCTATATAACGCAGAATCCTTTATTAGTTTACTATAATAAATATAAAAAGTTTTGTTTTGATGAGATTATCATTAAAATTGTTGTTAAAATAAAAATGTTACAACACCTTAATCTGCACATATCTGCTCCCTGCTGAAAGGCTGTGGTTTAAGATTAGTGCAAATCATTGAAATTATGTTAAATGCACAACAAGCAGCTAAATCAAGCAAACAAACAAATAAACAGTTTCCCTTCATTCATGCTGCAGCTCTTCAGGCTAGACAGTCAGTCTGGAGTCTCAAAATACAAACAATGCACCAGATTTTGTGATTTCTTCTCTTATTATAATAATCATGATGCTTATCTTGAGTGGCACAACTCAACCTTAATCTGTGCTTTCTTATATTCTTAGGAACATAATCCCTTTTTTCCCACCTTTGTTGTCTCCCTTAATAGCATTTACTCTTCATGACATATGTAAAACATTTGTAATCCTTAATGTACATGAGTTTGTTTTTGCAAGCCAGGGCAATGCATGCAGACACATGAGGAAGCAACAGGAACCCCTCAGGTCAACCATGGTCTGGGACCTCTGCTCAGCCATCTTGTTCTCAGAGATCATAAATCATATGAAATCTACCGGTTCCGCTCTTCTTCAAAGGCCTTTGTTTTACAGCTCCGGCACAGAGGTTATCAGCAGGGCAGCAGCAATAGTGTGTATAATAGACCTACTTACACCCCCTGATAAGATACAGTGACAGTCTGCGACTCTCACTTTTGGCTGTCAATAAAACAAGGGAATAAGGGTGTTTTTTCAGGCTTTGAATTATATCTCATCAGTGTGACAGCAGCACCGCTTTCTGATGCCGACGTGTCTGCCAATGTAAACTGCAGAAGAATCGTTTGGGTTCCTGTCTGTGAGTTTCTACGACTGACCCTGTCTGGGTGATTAAATAGCTCTGTGCTGCGGGCTTCGGCTCCATCATCCTTGGCTGGATCAGAAGGTTATACACGCGGCCGTGTACAGTAGATATTGATGCTGTCAATAAAAGTGCCTTGGAGTTATGTCACCCGACCAGACGCTCCAAGGTTAAGCGGTGTTAAGCACACCTTCTCCTCCTTGTTAGACACTGTTGGTCTCAGTGTCAATCACACCATATGTCAGCCTCATTTATGTTTGCTTGTTCACTCGCAATGACAACTTTTCTTGCTCTCACCACTGTGCCCTCTCCTCCGCGCTATAACACACACAACTAATCGTAGGTCACCCTCACGGTTATGCATGTGTTGAACCAAGGAGGAGAGGAGGGGTTGGGTTCAGGGCATCAACTATTGCTAATCACTACCACTATGGCTAACATTAGCCCTGTGGAAGTAGTAGCCTAGCAGCCGTGTGATCTCCAGCTAACCTTGCCCACGGGCCTCTTTTGTCTGCACGCCGCACACGGCTGGCTCTATCCTCTCTCTGTTATTGAGCGGGTTGGAGGGGGGCTAAATCAATGGCAAATCGCTGGCACTGTTCTCAGGACAGTGACCGAAGCCCAGTCTGTTAGCCCCCTTTGCTTCCCTTCCACCAAACTCCCCCTTTCTCCTGCCTCCCTCAGCCGGTCCTCCACCCCTCAGTCACCATCCCCCAACCCCTCCTGTCTGATTGACACTTGAAAGGTGGCCGAGGACGGGGCCGGAGGCGATGTTCCACGCTCTGGAACCCTCCGTGCAGGGGAACAGCTGGTGACATCTGCAGCGAGGCCCACAAAAGGCAGTTGAAAGCGTGCAATCGCGCCCCCTCCTTCTCTTCGTCCCTTGTCTCACTCACTCTCTCCTTCTCTGTCTCACCCTCTGTCTCTCTAACCCTGCTCACCCTCCTCGTTCTTTCTCTTTCATTCTCGCTGCTCCTGTCTCCCCCTCTCTCACTGCCTCAGATGTCCCCTCTATCTCCTAAGAGCTAGCCCTTTTGTCTAAAGCACTGATACAGGCACCCAAGCGCCTTTGAATCTCATGCTTTAAACTTGAAGAGCTTACGCTGGAGCATGTGTGTCTGTGCAAAAATAAAAAGGGGGGACGGAGAGAAAAAGAGGAAAAAAGAGGGGATGGAGAATGAACGGCTGTATGTTGTACAACAGCCAAACAGCAACACTTTTTTGCTCTTTTAAACAAACTCCCTCTAGTCATTTTATTTATTTATGTATCTACTTCTTCACTGAGCTTCCACCCAGTGTCTCTGTGTTTGATCTTCTTACATGGAAAACTATCAGCTGTACTGATATCCACGTGCACACGCCCAGTTAAAAGCTGCCTTTTAAGAGGTCCCATTGTCCCTGTTCAATGGCATTACCCTGGCTCAGCTCACAGTGAGTGCTTGGGAAGCGGAAGGGGGTATCGACTCCCGTTAAAAGAATCCAAACGCGTTCACTGACGAGACACACATCGCCCACAGGAATGTCAAACTTCCGACCCGTTCCCTGTCTGCCCCACTCTCTCCCTATCCATCTTTCTCAATCGTCGCTTCATTTCTCTGTCCTAGAGTCAAAGGCTAACTCTGTGCTATCTGTTCTCCAGTGTTTTTGAGATGTTTCAGTTACATGCATCTTTAAAAATTCATGCATAATTGTTTTGTCAGACTAAATTCCTGAATAATGGTAATCATATGGTTATCATATCAAATGTAGTAATCCTTTGTTTTTATCATTAGCAAAACAAAATCCCCTAAAAAGTTTACTGCCTATTTCATTTAGCCACACCTCACACTTCCAGCCTCCTCCTCTTTCCTCTCTCCATCTCTGTTACCTCCTCTCCTCCTCTAAGAATGTAAAGGAGAGGTCAAAAGGTCGGCGTGCTCCAGGTGCCCTCCTGGCATCAATATTTCAGAGCCGTGTGAATCCCTCCTTTCAGGGAGCCAGTCTCGCTGACTGAAGGTATCTTCAGGACCCAGGGGCTGGCTGACGGATGAGCACAAAGCGCCCGTCAAGCTCCAAGCAGCACCGCGGCATGCACTGTCCGTTTTAAGTGTGTGTTTGTGTGCATGTGAGCTTGTGTTGTGTGTGCGCAAGTGGAAGGCTCGGGCAGCTCCCCTGCGGTCTCCTTTGTTGGGCTAACCTGCTGTTTGAATGGAGTGGGAGCTGTGAGTGACAGAGGAAAGTGTAGCTGGCGGTAAAGTGAGATATTGACCTCTCAATCACCATGGAGGGTAAGCAGGAAAGTTAAGCGGTCAAAGCTTGCAGGTGAACATGCAGCAAGATCTATGTAGAACGCACCAATACGTCTGAAGCTCAGGCATGCTAACTGGAAAGTGTGAATAGGTGTTTATGCTTGCATGTGAAACTTGTGTCCGAGATTTTAAAAGTGACCCGTTCCCTGTTGGGTGAAGCAGCGGTGCACCCAGCTAGCAGGGTGCACTGTAACATGAAACAAGATTCCCCCCAATGATAATATTCAGTTTCAGCTCTGCCAGCGCGTCCTGTCTGCCCCTGTTCAGAGCCCCTCCAAGACAAAGGGGGAAGGAGCCTGGCGGGGGAACAGTAGCTTCTTGTTATTATGACATGTGGTAACATGAACTCCTTGGAAGACTTCTCCTGTCATCCCGACCTGAGGTCCTCTTTATTCCACAGGCAGGGGATGTGGAGGTCACAACCTCCTGGACAGATTATGTTGGAACATGCCGCGCCGTGTTGAAACTGACTTGAATAAGTTTATTGGCTAAGCCGGTGATGGCCCTTTGTGCGAACTCCCTTGGGAGGCTGAATACAGATTAGTCCATGGATTGACTATTCATATTGGATTGTACTTCACCTGAGTTTTATCTGACATCAGCCTACTTAATGTCTATTGCTTAGAACTTTTAAAGTGGCAGTTTAACCCAAAATCTAATGCACACATCTCTTGCCTGTAATGCCATTTATCCTTGTACTAGCTATAGAAATGTCTGCTTTCACTTGACTGTAATTAAATGTCTTAGCTTTAGCTTAGTCTTACTAAGTTAAGCCTGGATTTCAATACCTGTTTGATATTTATACAATTACATGGCCAAAAAAGTAAGCATTTGGTAAGATGCTACTCCCATTCTGCTGTCTACAAAAGAAGCATGCAGCCAACAAGATTACAGTTCATTTTCCAGGAGGGCACTTTTTATGTTTACATCATGTCATAGTCATTAGCTACAATAAGGTTTGTGGATTTTTTTTAAGTAGCTTTGCTATGATTCCTGGAAAAAGACGTTATTGTTGAGCTTTCAGAGGTATTTTTGGCATTTGTAACACTACAAGGGCCTTTAGGTAAGCAGTTAAGAAATGGACAGATAGATGGCTATACGAGGCAATATTTAAAAAAAAAACAACCTCATATGCATTTAAGTAAATAACAAATAGCACTACAGATCAGAGGGAAAACATGTAAACTTCATTTTGGAGTGAATTGTCCCTTTTATTTTGAAATTTCAGCATGGCATGTTGCCAAAAGCTATCTGCAGATTTTTTTAGCCATTTTTTTAGGTTTCTGTTTTTCTTCTTTTTAACTGAGATTAATGATGTGAATGAGACTTGATGTACAGTATACAGACAAAACTATTGGCCTACACTTTTTAAACTTTGAATTCCCTCCCATTGCCGCAGGTGTATAAAAATCAAGCACATCTGCCTTTACAAACATTTTTAAAGCCAGACTTTACAAACGCTTGCACATTTGAGAATGGGACATTTATGATACGTTAATAGGATGCCACCATTGCATGAAGTCTGTGAAACTGTGAAATTTCTTCCCTGCTAGATATCCCACGATCGACTGTAAATGCTATTATTACAAAATGGAAGCCTATAGGAACCACAGCAACTCAGCCACAAAGTAGCAGAGCAAGTAAATTTACAGAGTCACTGAGGACTGAGACGCACAGTACGTGGAAGTCACCAGAACTCTGCTAACTTAGTCACCACAGACTTCCAAACCTCCTTTGGCATTAAAATCAGTGCTAAAACTGTGCACTGGGAGCTTCATGGCATGGGTTTCGGCGGCCAAGCATCTGTAGGTGTACCAAATGCATACATTTTATCAGTAAACGTGCCAAGCATTAAATCGTAGCTATGAAACAAATGGGAAATTTTATCTTATCGATGTCAAGGCTGATCATCAACATGAACATCTTGTTGGAAAGCCAGTAAGGGCTGCAATAGGCTCCGATTTCAATTAAAAAAATCTTGTTGGTGTCAAACGGAAGACATAATCAAAGTATATTTTTAAAAGTAAATTTAGATGATAAAAAGTAAGCATTTGTCTAGATGTTTACATGAGATCATAAGTCTAGTGCTTCCCTCACAAGTCCTAGAAAACGTGTTATAAAACATGTGACGCATTTAAGCCTCGACACTTTTTTTTCTCCTGCAGGTCAGTCTGCCAGACAAAAAGAGTCGCTGACACTTGGCTTCTGACAAAACCGTGTTATTTTTAAAGTCCTGTTTTGTTGCACTATTAATATTCTCACTCTGTAGTCCACGGCAGGGTTCAAAGGCACACGCCACAGCGTAGGAGATGACAAGTCTGCTGTGACGCTGGGCGAGCCAAAAAAGTGACAGCAATGTGGCCACTCTCTCTTGTTAACGAAATAAATAAATGTGCTCTGAAAAGCCAATAAGCGGCGGGCGGGATGCGGAGCCAAGGATCGCTGCGTCAAAAACAACTGCTCCAGCCATTAATCTCTCTAACTCTCTTAGCTCCCCTTCTCACTTTCTCTCTCTCCCGCTTTCTCCTCAGAGAGAATTACTGCCATAGATGTATAATTCACGGTGGTTTGGCTTTAGAAGGCAGCGGTTCTGTTGGAAAACACGGTGACAGCCAAGTTAGCGCACCCTCTCATTCAACTCAGCCACCTGTTCACTGGGGAGGGGGCAGAGAGGGACGCTTGATTTATATTTCATCTTTCCTCCCAATCTAATGACTTTGTTGCACACTCCGGGCTGGAAATTGTCTCATGCATTAAAGATGACAACTTAAAGGAATCTGAAAGCCCTGACATGATTGAGCACTTAGGCAGACACTTTTGGTTGTAGTTTAGATTGCTTATGTCAAGTTTAACATGTCAGCTTTTTATTCCCAAGACCAGCTCGTCATTTCAAGTCCAATCACTGTCACTAAGTTTAAAAGAATGGCAAACCTTTGTGCATTTAAGGGTACTTAACTCTCTCTAGGTCTAGCTCCTAACAGCAGTTTTTACTCAAACATTATTTTCTCTCCAATTAAGAAAACTTCTGTGTCTATACATATTGTGCTCGTATTGCGCACAGTACATGTATACAGTAATTGTGCGATTACTGCTCTACACATGCACGCCCATGTCAGCACCATTTATTAGCATGGCTTCATTTTTGGAGGTGAGGAGGAATAACAAGTTAGAGCTTTGGCAGCCGTTTGCTCTCGCCCATCTGCGCGGCCCCTGCATCAGTCTCAGGGTTTCCTCGCCGATGATGAGGGCTGTCAGGGGCTTTTTAACCTCCTAACTGCCTCTCCCCACCGGCCCTAATCACACATTAATGACATCAGGAGGACCCCGGGGCTGGCCACGTTGTTGCCTGCGCACACAGAGTACTGATGAAGAGGGCAATTACCGACTAGCAAATAGCATAACCTCCACTGATCTGCACAGAGGTTATGGGCTATTAGCACACAGGTTACGCTCGGAAGATACGGCAGAGGCTTGAGGAAGGATCTGGTGCTGAGAGTAAATGGGGAGGTGAATGCCTGTCTGAATGCACGTGTGATAGAGAGAAGAGGCTCTCATGTACTGGGAAGGAAGTTTCGTACATTTGAGTAAAAGTCTTCACAAAGTCTTATGTTTGCCAAATAAGTGAGTGATGATTGCACAAGAAGCTGATCTGTGAAGCGCCTCTGAGTGGGAAAACTATCCATATTTCATTAAAAAGTCTTCTCCCAGACACACACACTTGCCCCTTTTCTCTCTCTCTCTGTCTCTCTCACACACACACTTGTGCTATGCTCTCAGTCCTGTCCGTTTCCTCGCGCGGAGATGAGTGAGAGTGATTGTATGAAATATTAACAGGCCATTTGCTGCTCTGCTCCTCTGTTTGAGAGCTGGATGTTGGCCCTGCGTCTCTAGTTCCTCTTTGAGGCCATCTGCTGGGTATGGGCACCAGGGAGGTTTCCAGGAGGGGGCCCTGTCACCCAGGCAGGCCAGCCCAGAAAACAGCACCGCCCTGGGGATCGATACACCCGACCTGCTGGGTGACAGAGCATCAAAGCTCTCCAACCTGCCAGATCAACGTACATGCCACAAGGGCTGCTGATATGTAAACGCTGCTGCTTACCATCAGGCCCTTGGGGAGCCACCACCACAGTCTTTGTGGCACTTCTAAGGGGCTGTTTTCAGTGTAGTTTATGTGCTATTTATGTTAGCCTTTGTAGAGTGGCAGTTTGGTCACAGAGCCTTGACAAAATGCCCAGGATCCCTTTAGAGAGGTTTTCCTTTTCCTTCAAAGGCTGCTTCCCTTGTTTAAAAATTTTATTATTGGCTAATTATTCTTTTCTGAAAGATTAAGTTAAAACTAAGAACTTATTTGTGAGTCAGAGTGGTAAGTAGTTACGTAAATGTATACACAGTACATATTTCCATACTGCAACCAATTTGGCACTGAAAGTAAAACGAAACCCAATATTACCCAATATTCTTCTTTCTAGTGACATTTTTCCTTTCATGACCTCAGTCAAATACACTTTGGAGCATGTATAGACAATCTCTGCATGCAAGTGTGTGTTTACTGACATCTGATGTCCTGGTAATGGATTTGTCAGTAGCAGAGAGAGGGGCTGGGCCAGAGTCGGTCTTATGAGGCCCATGGGTTAAGAAGGCTGCATTAGCCCACTGCTAACTGATCAGACAGCTGGTACGTTCACGCACACACATTCACACACATGCCAGCATGCATTTATATGTACACACATGCACATTCGCATGCACTTAAACCTGCAAGTAATTAAATGCTCCTGAAATTAAAAAGCACTAATGTAAATGCTCAGAGATAAACAGCTAATTTTTACGAGGCTTTAAGAAGCACTCGGGTTATTTCTTGACACACTGTGAGAAAAAAGATTTTCTGCTGCGTGTCATCATTATTTACTTATTTTACCAGGCACTGAGTGCAATGCATGACCTAAAAAAATTAAATTCCTGCATGAAACACCTTTGGGAAAATATGACAAAGTGCAGCGATGGATTAGCATTAGCATAGGGTGTCACGATTATACTCATCTCTATTCCAGACCAACACTGGTTATCTCTCTGGCAAAAGAGTCTCACAAACACACACACACACACACACACACACACACACACACACACACACACACACACACACACACACATATATGCATGCACCACCAAGACCTGTTTTAGCACACACACATGTAAACACTCACTCTTTCAGCACACACACCACATTTTGGCCCCTTCCCTGGTAGTGTGCATGTATGCGTGTGCCAGGACACCGGTGCCATGAGTGTCCATGTGTGACGCTGGCAGCACCTGGGGCCCTCACAATAAAAATACAGCCATCATCAGAAGTCTTATTCACAGACCAGCACACCGTTACCTCTCAAACACAGAAGCGACCAGTATGATCCTCTGGCCCCGATCTCTGAATCCAGACAGCATTTAATCGCTGCTTCACTCATGAAACCTGCTTTGATTACTTGCACATCAAAAAACATAAAATCAAAAACAAACTTTTTTTAAAAAAAAAACATTACATACATTTTTGATGTCTTCACTAGATTAAAACTGACGCAGTCCACGTTCTGGCTTAAGCAACACAGATTTCTAATATTCTGCATGCACGAAGAAGACTTCTCAGCACCCTGGACTGAGAGCTGCATTTAAGAGGCTGCAATGCCACAGCGATAAAGCCACAAATGGCTCATGGAAGTGTGACACAACAGAGAAGAATAGACGCGATAGTGTGTTAATGGATGATTTTAGTGTCGGATTACACCCCACGGGACCAGCCATGCTACATGCTCACAATAAGGCTCAAAGGCACTCACTCGCGCACACACACATGCGCACAAATATTTTGTTGCTGACAAATTGTAGTTTAATTTGTATTTCATACCTGGACCGGTTTTAATTTCAAAAGAGATTTAATTTCAAAAGCAAGGGACAAATACAAAAAAGTGTGTGTGACAGTGTGTGTTCGTGTGTGTGTGTGTGTGTGTGTGTGTGTGTGTATACAACAGAGAGCCCCCATGTAATGGTTAAATAAGGCAGATTGAGGTGTTAACATCATTATTGCACATTTGCTCCCATGAAATAAAGCATTGTTTCCTCAGTTGCCATCACGATGGGAATGCCATAATCCCAGATTTAAAAGGATGGGTTAGCAGACACACTGTTACACACAATGAGCCTTTTGTGTTTGTGTGTCTATGTGTGTGAAGCGTTTTTTGTTTACTGTACAGCTTAAACACCTGCGAGAGGGAGAGAAATCTTCTCATGCATTCAATTTAGCAATGCGCAGCACTCTATTCAGGACCAAGGCCGCCCTTAGATGTGCACATGGCCACAAAATCAACATCTAAAGTCTTACATGGTGTTTTTATAAAAATGTGTGTTTATGTAAAACAGGCTTTGAATATTCTGGTAAATATCCAAAGACTCAGACTGAGCATTCAGTATCATGTTTGCCTCATATGATTTAACCTATCTAGAGCCACACGGGGTCTCCCAGGCCATGCTCAGGGGCTAAGGGCCCCTCTAAAAACGCTCATAGTTCTTGGTCAGTCATGCAAGAGAATCTGTGGGTCACACAGCAGGCTGGAAAAAAGCAGCTCGCAAGTTGCTCACAGTGACAGATGTCCTCTGGAAGATTTCTCCATCTTTTTCTAAGCACTCCCACTCTATCCACCTCCGTCACCCGTCCCTCCCACGAGGCAGTGAGAGGTGAACCCGGCATGCTTAACCTACTTCCCAAGACCTGGCTCTTTAAATGGGTGTGAGTGCATCAGTGTTTATGCGTTAGGATAACCTCTGAATACTTGTATACTTTGACATCATGAGCTCTTTTGCTGTAACGGTATGAAGTGTTGTGTATGTAATGGAAATGACTTGCAGCATAACCCCTGACTGATCTCAGGGTTATAAAAAGCATTAATTATTCATGTTTTGATTTGTGTGTGTGTGTGTGTGTGTGTGTGTGTGTGTGTGTGTGTGTGTGTGTGTGTGTGTGTGTGTGTGTGTGTGTGTGTGTGTGCTTCTCTTCATTTGAAGAAAAGCCTGCGATTTATAACTCTATAGTGAATCTCACAATTTCTTAGACAGAGCAATTCATCAGCTGATGGGAAAACATATTGGCAAGTCAATCAGCAATTAGAATAATGATTGGTTAAAGCACAAAATGTTTGTCAACATCTTTGAAGTTATTGGCTGACCACGCCAACCACAAGAGCTTACAACAAATAGGCAAAACATTATAGGAATCAATTCTGTCAACTCTTGTAAGATTAAAAAAGATCCTCAGAATATTGTAATACATATTAAACAGCAAAAGCACAAACAACCAGACAGAAAAATAAAAAATACCCTAAATCACTCTTAATTTCATCTTTTTTGATGATCAAACTCACAAGACTTTATTCACTTGGGATGTCGTCTTAAAGTAGCAACCATGAAAGAGCTCATCTGATGCGCACTGGAAAAATCAGTATTACCAAACCGTTACCGTGTGTATTTTGATAGTGAATTCTTTTGAACATCATTTTTTTTCCCCAATAATGTAAATTAATCATCCTTCTGATCATTTGCCAATGCTGTTTTGTATCTACTACCAGTTAAAGGTGGAGAGATTCAACTGTAAAAGGATTTTCGGTGAGCACATATTATAAAATAAAAAGATACAAAATATGGTAATTTAAGGGAACTGTAAACAGTTAAAGAAGGTGGTAAAGGTGTAAAAACATTTTTGAGCTTTTAAGATTTGGTGTATAAACCTAAAGTCGCTCCGTGTCTGCACAGACACATCATCCTGGTTGTCCTAAAGATTGTATCTTGTGGTAACTAACTCCACTGTGTCATTTACAGAGACAACGATCAATCAGTGAGATGAAGGCAGGGAGTCTTCACATAAAGAGAAATTAAACAGTGGGAGGCAGCAGCGAAGGGAGGAGGGAGTCTCTTAAATATAGAGAAATTAAACAGATGAAGGGGATGGTGTCTTTAAATACCGCTCAGCCACTGTACGGCCGCCCTCATCCTTTAATGTAATGAGAAGAGGCGGAATAAAAGGCTTGGCCCTAGGATAAAAAGGTGATGCCATTTTTTATTCTTCTTTTTTTCCCCTGAAAGCCTTATACTAATGTAGATTAGATGTTAAATCTGACGCACAGAAGGGTGAAGCTTTCGTTAGAGTTTGTTCACCTCATTTCACTTGGCTTGGCCTAAGTTAACAGGAGATTGCGTGATGTTCTGGTCATATAAAAGAATATAGAATAGAATAGAATTCAACTTTATTGTCATTGCACATGTCACAGGTACAAGGCAACGAAATGCAGTTTGCATCCATCCAGAAGTGCTTTAGCCATGATATAGATATATTACAAATATATATTAGCAATAATATAGATATGTGAGTATATTACATATATATCAAGGTCAAAAAAAGGGGGGTCTGAATTTGAAGAGTCTAAAAAAAGAGCTAATGTGTTGTTTCCTAAGACTTAACAAAAAACGAAACAAATAATAACACGACAAACACAGACACACACACACTAACAGAGCTGCACATGCTTCACTATGTATCACAACGTCCATCCACCTCCCCTGCACTGATATCGAGGATAAATAACATTTGTTGGTCAAGCAGTTCATTAGTGAGTGGCAGAGAAGAAACAAATCTGAAATGTGTGTGAAAGTGTGTGTGTGTGTGTGTGTGTGTGTGTGTGTGTGTGTGTGTGTGTGTGTGTGTGTGTGTGTGTGTGTGTGTGTGTGTGTGTGTGTGTGTGCATTTTCTCTGTAATATTAATCCCTATAAAATCCAGAATTCTCAATCCAGAGGCTCAAGCTGACACTTTAAATAAAATCATTCTAATCCCACATGGTAAGAGAAATGAAAATGAGGAGATTAACATGGTGGGTGAGGGGGTGTTTGTGTGTGTGTGTGTGTGTGTGTGTGTGTGTAGAGGTGGTGGTGGGGCTGAGTTACCATCCTCTTCCTCTGTTCTCGCACTCACCTCTCTCACTCTCTCGCTTTTTCCCTACCTCTCATCCTTGAATCCCCGTTGCTGCCTCAAATGAGAGTGTCATCTCTCTCGTCATGCTCAGGGAGGGGCAGCTACACAGAGCTCGTGTGGCCCATTTGAAACACTCAGTTTCAGCCTTCAGTTTACCCGTTGTGTATGTGCGCACATCCTGTCTACTGGGGCAATGCAATAACTGGGCACTGGAAAGGCCACTGATCTGATGAGACGAGCGAATGAGCTCACTCACTTTATTCACTGACTTAACTTCATGAATCGATGGTGCTGAGTTTTAAAGTATTGGAGAAAACAAATGAATGATTAAACACGGTCAACACAACACAACTGGGCCGCAATATGAGCAGCTATGGACAAAATTTCTTGTGAGAAACGAGCGCGATCGCATAACTGTCAATGAGTGAAGCTTGCACCTCTAAGACGAAAAGGTAGAAGACAGTACGACTGAAGAAACTGAAGCAAATGCATCTAATGAGGAAGCCAAAAAAAGCGCTTATAACAAAACAAAAATGACAACAACAAAAAAAGAGAAATTCATTATGGCTCAATTTTTTTTAAAGTTTGGATTTTAGAGCAGAAATGAAAAAAGAATAACAGGTGTCAGCCCGAGGCAAGAAATGAAATGGGGGAAAAGAACTACACCCATATGATCCATATGATAGCGCCATGAAATTTGTGAAGAAACCCAGCAGTGATATAAACTCTAATGAAATTTACCACAACTTAAGATATTGTATATGGAATACTGGAATATGTTTAAATTAAAAGGTCAAGCCTTACACTTTTCCATTTATTATTTTGTTTTCTTTACATTTTTGCAATTTAACTATAATTCTGAGCAATTTGTAAGTTGTGTGTTTTGGAAAACTGTAAGTAACAACCAAAAAGCAATAATCAAAACAATAATAATCATTACTACTATTATTAGTATTAGTAATAGTAGTAGTATTCCTAAAGACTTGCTTGTTTAAAGGCCTTCATTTTTATTCATGCATGGTCAGGGGCACTTCAAAATTTGATTGTAAAGTGTGTGTGCTAGTGGGACTGAAGATTAAAAACACATTCATGTGAATAATCATTAAAAAAAAAAACAATAATAGAAACAAAAATAATAAAATAAAAAGAAATTGACTAACAAGAGGAGCTTATAGAGCGTTTATAGGGCTCCTCTTAGCAAAAGAAAGTGTGTTTGACACAACAGCTTGCTAAAGCTGACCAAAAGGATATGCTAAAAAAGAAAGAAAATTAAAGGGAACATTAAACTTACAACCCTAGATCACAGGTGTCCAACTCCAGGCCTTGAGGGCTGGTGTCGTGCAGGTTTTAGACATCTCCCTGGGTCAACACACCTGAATCAAATGATTAGTTCATTACCAGGCCTCTGGAGAACTTCAAGACATGTTGAGGAGGTCATGTAGCTATTTAAACCAGCTGTATTGGATCAAGGAAACATGTAAAACCTGCAGGAACCTTGATGCCTGGAGTTGGACACCCCTGCCCTAGATTCTTTCCTTGAACATCAGGTGGTCATCTTCACCATGTCTATATGCCTAAATGCATCAGTTTGCTGCCAGGTGATTGGCTGATTAGGTATTTAATTCACAAGCAGCTGAGCAGGTGTACCTGATGAAGTAGTCAGTAAGTGTAGGTGGAGTTTTTTTTTTTTTTATCTTTCAGCTCACTGGTCACGGTTCACTCTATTTTTCAAAAGGCCATTTTTATTCCCATGAAGACAATTTAGTTTTTTCGCCAAAGGAGGCCCAAACACTGAACCAAAAAGACAAACAATTAATAATTAGTGGACACACTGATCAGGCACACCACTAACAGGTGAAGGAAATACAAAGATTGTCTGGTTATTTTGCAATGTTTTGTTGCTAAAACTTTGATTTTTGCATTATGAAGAACACAGAACCTCGAAAAATGCTCAGGGTCAACTTAGGGCAAATAACCCAAAGCGTCAACCTGACATCCAAATCTAATCGAGTATCTGCAGGACACACAGGAGGGAGGCTTCATCCTGAAAGATTAAAGATTCACAGCCAACATTTCACCAGACACCACACAACACCCCGAGAGCTTCTATGTTTGTGACTGATGGATTAGACCTGATTGGCACGAGGCAATGGACCTACGCAGTACCAGGAGTATTTAATGGCTGATTGTGCAGAGCATTTAGCAGTCAGATGTTTCCCTCAGGAAGCCGTCGACTATTAATATAAGCTCATTCTACATGAGTTTGCATGACGACAAATCTTGTGCTCGCATCTAAAGAAAAACTCTGTGTATCAACAGATTGTTGATAGCCAGCATCCCCCTATTTCCCTGTATTTTATAATAACTAGCAGAAATGATTTGGAGAAATTAAGAGTTCCTTTCCTTCATGTAACAAATGTGCAACATCTTTAATGGTCTACAGACTTAAAAATAACAAAGACTACATAGAAATTAAATCACAAGTATCCCCACTCTGAATAAATCAAATCTAGCATGCAGTTGTTTTGTTGTTGATTGACAAATAAGTTGGAAAGTGCACCCTGCAACCCAGAAAAACCTTTCTAAATGCCTTCAGTTTGGGTGGTGAACTCTTCACAGTCACTGTTTTTACAGCTTAATCCAGCTCTTGTCCTGCTTCCCTATTACTTTATCTCTCCATCTCTGCCTCTCTCTGTCAGCCTTCCTCCGCTCTCTCTCGCTCAATCGCATCACCTCCATCTCAGCTTTTCGTTTAGACATTTCCCTCTATGCCGTGTTTCTCTCCTCGCTTTTTTGTTAACCCTCTCCCACACACACTTTATCTCCATATGATTCATTTGCCCTCTCTATATATCTCTGAATGTCCTCCCAATCTCTCCCTCTATCCGCCCCCTCTATATCTATCTCTTAAGCACATCCTTTTTTCTCCTTCTCTCCTCCATCTCCACCGTCAGCCCTTCCTTTTAAAGGATAATCTTCAGCTAAGTGGACAGCACTTCGGTCTCTCTCGGTCCCTCTTAAGTGACCATCTGGTAATCTCAGGATTCTCGGTTGAACCCTAGCACAAGAGGGAGGGGGGCTGAACAGATCAGCTAGCCCGGAATGAAGGCCCTGAACTGGGCCAAGACAAGGCCAGTGCCTAAGTCCTGTGGGGCTGATGGGACCAAAGTGGGATGGAGAAAAGGCTGATGCCAGTCAAAGTTGGAGAGAGATCATGAGAGCAGATGGACATCATCTTTTCATCCTTCTATCCATCTATTTTGTTCTCTCCCTTCAAGCTGTGTGGCCTCAACTTTCAGATGAAAAGACAAAAAAAGAAAATTCTAAAAAAAGGAACTGGACTGTTTGTTTAGAGCGCAGATTAAACTGTATCACTTGGCAAAAACAAAGATTTGTCTGGACACACAAAAGAGCCCCGAAAGGAGTAGGGAAGTCAGTTAAAGGACACCACACTGGATGCATACACATAACACACACATGTGCAGAGGTTGTGCTGATTGTAGAAGAATCACATTGTCTCCTTACTTGAGAGAAAAGAAGCCCTTAGTCAGGTTACACCCCCATGAGCAGACACATACTTAGCTGTTTTTTCCCCTTTATCCTTTTCACAGGTCAGCGGGTGAATAAAGCCGCTGTCACTTTCCTCTGGGAAACGTCAGTGACAGGCGGATTGGCCACAATAAACTTCCGTACAGGAAGAGGAGATTCCTGCAAGGAAAAGGCCAGGAGGATCAGGAACGGCCTCAGGCATCACTTGTCCCCTGGCTTAGCTAAAGACACAGAAAACAGCAGTGTGTGCAGTGGCATGCACAAACTTTTGTAACATTCATTCTTTCGGACTGATCTCATCACACTGCATGCCACAAAGAAAACTAAAGCTAAAACCGGATAAAAGTGTAAGAGCGACTCCTAAGGCTGAAGTTTAGCAGACATATGAGTAAATTAATGGATTTACAAAGGGGAATCAATCAGATTGACCTGATAATGACAGGAGAGGACACCTTAGCTTAGCAAAATTTTTCAAATTCATGTGCAATAAAGTTTATGACAATCCCATAAACTTTGACAAGAATAAGGAAGGATAAAAGCAACAAAGGCTCAAGAAAAAGAAATGTTGTGTCCCAGTTACTCAGATCTGATTCTTATGAGACCTTGAGCTATAGCACATTTACAGCTGAATGTTTTATAATACCGATCTGTTCAGGTGTCTTTATCTGCTGTGTAAAACACAAGTGGCACCTTAAGACTGACACGGTCCATCTCAGAACAGTTATAGGTCAGAGGAGGGGAACTTATTCCTAGAGCTATTCATACCAACAGAACAAAAGAGATTGTGTCCTATTATGGGACTTTCCTCTGTCCGAACACTGGAGCTGCACCAGCACAGGTGCCACTGCAACTCATTTATAGTCAGGTTAGGCCATGGTAAAGGCATGGAGCCGCGGTGTGTTGTTTACACACACACACAGTGAACACATTGCAGGCAGCAGAGTAAAAGAAGCTGCTTATGGGTGTATAAAAAGAAAATTACTGTCTCTTCTAAGAACTACCCATTGCATCTGTGAGTGAGAGAGAGAGAGAGAGAGAGAGAGAGAGAGAGAGAGAGAGAGAGATTGAGAGGTTAAGAAACTTGCACAGTTGGACATTTGCCTTTTTCAGGTTATATCTTACTGTTGTGATAAGTAAATATTTCTCTTTTGCTGAAGGTTACATTAATGAATATAGTGCATAGCTGCTCAAGCATGTGTGTGAGAGTGCAACTGTGTGTGTGTGTGTGTGTGTGTGTGTGTGTGTGTGTGTGTGTGTGTGTGTGTGTGTGTGTGTGTGTGTGTGTGTGTGTGTGTGTGTGTGTGTGCGAGCATAACAGTGAGATCTTTTATCTCGCTCACAATGATGCCACAAATAGGCACATGGCTCACTATTCTTGTCCTCTCAGGACTCCTCTGGTGTTCTGGTGGATGTATCCAAGCATACAAGGGGTTAGGGAGAGATTAGGATCTATGTGTGAATATGTGCACATCAATAATCAAATATACACCTGTTTCCAAAAGAAGTTGGGCTGCTGTGCAAACTATATATGAAACAGAATCCAATTAATTACAAATCATCCAAACCCCCATGTTAAATTATAAATAGTACAGACACAAAAGCTCAACATATCAAATGTTAAAAGTGAGAAATGTTTTTTATATTTTGTTGTTTTACAGATATACATCATGGGCATGAATGTCATGGTAGGTTTGGGCTTTTAATGTTTTCTTTGAACTTTCTTTTTTCAAGGTGAAATTCTTCATGCAGGCTCAAGCCTGCATGATCTGGAAAATACTGGAACACCAGCATCACTGTGCACAGTGATGTGAGTTTTACAATGTCCTGGACTAAGAGGGTGATGACCAAGAAAGAATCCTCTGCTCCACAATTGATACCTTCAAGTTTGACTGCAGCTGCCCACACGGACAAGTCAAATTCCTTCTGGTAAAGTTTTGTGGTCAGATGAGGCAAAGATTGAGTTCTTTGACCACAAAAATAAGAGTTTGGGTGTTTGGATGAGTAAAGGCTTTCGAGCTCAAGAACACTACAGAAGCTGTAAACTATGGTGGTGTTAGTATCATGATCTTGGGCTGTTTTGCTGCCAGTGGTACTGAAAGTTCTGCAATTCTTCAACTTCACCTCAAAATAGCAGCTGGACAGTTGAAACCTGGACACAGTTCCAAACATACATCAAAACTGGTTTTGTAATAGATAAACAACAGCAGGCTAACATCAAGCCTCTGAAATGGCCTTCCTAAAGCCCTGACCTAATACCATCCGGCCATACAAACTCCGTCCCAAACTCCACCAACTGGGACTTAACTCCTCTCTGTGCAACTGGATTGTGGACTTCCTCACTAACCGTAGACAGAGTGTCAGAGTGGGTAAGAACACCTCTTCCACCCTTGTGGTCAACACCGGTGCCCCTCAGGGGTGTGTTCTGAGCCCTCTGCTATACACTCTCTTCACCCATGACTGTATTTCCTCCTGCGCGTCCAATCTCATTGTTAAGTTTGCAGATGACACTACAGTGCTCGGACTTATATCCAACAATGATGAGACAAACTATAGGACAGAGGTGCAACAACTAGAGTCATGGTGCCACGACAATAACTTGGTCTTAAACACCAAAAAGACCAAGGAGATCATTGTAGATTTCCGGAAGAGGGGTCATAACAACCATCTGCCTCTCTTCATTGGCAGTGAGGCGGTGGAGAGGGTGAGCAGTTTTAAATTCTTGGGGGTAACTGTGACCGAGGACCTGTCCTGGGGCAACCATATCACCTCAGTTGTACGGAAGGCCCAACAGCGCCTCTACTACCTGAGGAGACTGCGGAGCGCACACATTCCCAGATCTCTGATGTTGAACTTCTACAACTGTGCCATCAGCAGCGTTCTGACGTATGGATTTCTAGTGTGGTTCCCCAGCTGCACCAAGGCCGATCAGCAAGCACTCCAGCGGGTGGTGAAAGAAGCTGGCAGAATTATTGGAACAAGTCTGCCAGAGATCAGTAATATCTTCCCCACTCGCTGTCTGAGGAGGGTGCACAGTATCCTGCGGGACCAACATCACCCTGCGCGCCACCTTTTCCATCTGCTGCCCTCAGGGAGAAGGTACAGGTCTATACAGGCCAGAACATCCAGACTGGCCAACAGCCTGTATCCACAGGCTGTGAGGCTCCTGAACTCTCTGCCCCCCTCTCACGGACAATAACCATATCCAACTTCTTAATAGCAATGAACTGGTCTGCATTGGTGCATCATATCTTTATTCTCTTCCCCCTCCTGCCCCCCCCCCCCTCTTTCTTAAATAGATAACTATCATATCTGATATCATATCTCACAGTACAATAATATTGAATGGGTTGCATTGTTGTATTTTGTCATGTTTCTCAGGTCTTTGTCTGAATTTCTACGAACATTATTGCTAAGGATTGTCTTATTGCATTGGAGTCACACTGGGTTAAATATGTACACTTGGGTTTTAAGGGGTATTTATTATTTTCTTCTTTTTTTGGGGTTGTATGGAAGCCCCAAACGCAATTTCATTGTTCTTGACAATGACAATAAATAAATAAATACTAAATACTAAATACTAAATACTCAACCCTATTAAAATGTGTGAACCAAGCCCAGAAACCAACCTCTGCCAATTCTGCCAGGAAGAGTGGTCCTGCCAAAATTACGCCAGAGTCTTGTTGATGGCCACCAAAAGCAACTGGTTGTATGGAAATTGCTATGAGATATTTTACCAAATATTAGTGTGTAAACTTCAAACTGTGGGTTTCTTACTTCTGTTTAACACGGTACAAGCATTTGCGAGCATTTCTTTCTTCCGTTCAGAGGTTTAGAAACTTTTTGTCATATATTTTTATTCATTATGTAACCATGCAAGATGCAGAATTTGGTTTGGCATTACCATGCTGACATAACCAAGAACCCCTCTGCCAGCAGTGTCTCCCCGCAGAAAATGTTTCTGGGTTTGAATCCACCAACCAGCTGGGATATTTGTGTGTGAAGCTTTTATGTTCCCCCTATGCATGCATGGGTTCTTTCCATGTACTCCAGCTTCCTCCACAGTTCAAAGACATGCATGAGTTATCATGTATTCTAAATTGATTATACCCTCTGACTGTGATACCTTCAGGCTACTGTAATCCTAAATTGGATAAGCATTAAAGGGATGGTTGGTTGGTTGGTTGGTTGGTTGGTTGGTTGGTTGGTTGGTTGGTTGGATGGATGGATGGATGGATGGATGGATGGATGGATGGATGGATGGATTGGAAGTATTGTCTAGACAGTAACATATATTTCTCCAAATCCTGTATACATATGCATTATTTACCATTTACATGGCCTCTATACATGTTCTAGCTTCCCCAATTGTCATTTATATTAATTGTAAAGTAATTAATAAGGCCTCCACAGAGGGAGTCAGCATTTCAAACCTCCTCCCCAACATTCCCTCAAAAAGACCCCTTTGATACCCAGTCATGTTGTTGAGCTGTTACTGGGTTAAAAAGTAGTTGTGTGACGTTTGCCCATGTGTGAATTTAACACTATACAAGATTTCCAGTCGTTTCTTATCCATGTAGCAGCTTTTTCTGAAACACTGACAATCAAATTCAAAATGATAACATGTTCACTGAAAGCAACATTTTATTACATTGTCATGTGATGATTTAGTGCTTAAATCATTTGAAAGTTGTTGCACTTTAATTTATTTTCATTTTATTTCATTACACCACGCAACTTAAAAAAAATAAATACAGTGCTACATTTATTTAGTTTCCCCAAACATATTGTAACTGTGCTTCAACAAAGTATTAAAAAAACCCAAAAACATCTCAACCACCTTTCTCTCAGAAAATAGCATTTTAAATTAAAACACACTCTTGCATATCATTGGATTTATTGGCAACTGTGAGATATTTTAGAAATTGAATTTTAGAGGAAGTAATCAGCGCGGTGGTTTCATGCCAAGCAACACACAGCTGAGATTTTCTTTTCCAATGTGGGTTTTGTCTACTGTAAGACCTTCAACTGGAATGCCAAGAACCAACCACTGCGTGGATTGTTTGCTTAGCTTCTCCCGCTGCAGCCATAAAAATCAAGGGAACCATAGTCAGTAGATAACTCAACACTTCATAAGGTCTTTGTTCACTTTTATGTGTCTGTTTGCTATCTGCTCTATTATAAGCCTGTACACTTGGCTCTCCTGACCGGTCTGCAAAGTCCTCTCCTTCTTTCCAGAAACATTATACTTCCTCCAGAGAGGGTCATGAAAGGAAGGTGCACCTTCTCAGCCAAATTCGGCACACCCTGAGGTAAATGGAACAGAGGGAGCTGATTGGCCGAGAACACCTGTGCCAAGTAGGCACACGACAGGATGAGGGTGTCAGCATCCCATCCCCCCCCCCCCCCCCCCCCCCGCCCACCCCCATAAATGCTTGCTTCCTGCTGTTTTGCTGTTCAGTGTTCGCCTTCTCTCTGCTCCCCCCCTCACTAATCCCACTCTTTTAGCAGGAAGTCATTGGAATGAAAAAAGGTCCTAAATTAAGATGAGGAGGGGGTTGTGTATTGTTCCAAGTAAACAGAGCCCTGCCCAAAAGTCCACAGCAACAGCTAAAATTCCTAAAGATAGACAAGTTAGACTGGAAAGGAGGGGGGAACAATGACGGGGATGGAGTGAGGAGGAGGAGGGCAGATGAGGGCATCGGGGCGGGGGGGGGTCTCCTCTAGGGTCATGCTCAGAGGGCGTCGGGCAGCACGAGAGGCAGGATGTTATGGTTTATTCAGCCCAGGAGTGGGGGCGATGTGGACAAGGTGCGCCTTGCCCTCAGCACCAGCCTCAATGTGATTTATAGCAGCGCTGGCAGACGCTTCTGTCCACAGGGAAGTCTTTGAAAACGCCGTGTGCGTGTGTACGCGTTTGCATTAACATGAGCCCGTGTATATGCACAGCAGATTCTCGAGTGTGCGTGCCCTCTGTGTGTGTGTGTGTGCATTAACTTAAATGAGCAGTTTGAGGCTGCTGGTTTTTAACCTGTGGTTGGGGCATGTTCATGCATGGCCCAACAGAGGATAGATGGTGCGTAATTACAAGCTACATGCATACATTAACACTTGATCCTATAGGTAATGTAAAACACAGTAACTAATAGAAAAACTATGGGAGACAGTAAAGTAATGTCATGGTGAAATTCACACTAGTGGAACAAGTAGTGACATCCTTTACTTAAGTAAAAGTCACAAAAATGACCCCTACATTGTGCATTATAACTCAATGGTATAACATCTCCTTGCATTTTAATGTGATCTAAGTATACTAAATTTATGTACTGGGTAATATACATAAGAATGGACCGTCACAGTCCATAAACTAGGTAAATTTAATTTGATGTCAAATCTTAATTTGCAAAGTAACTACAGTGAGCAGACACACAGAGGAGCACAAGAATAACAATATTTCCCTATTTGAGTTGTGTTTATTTTGATAAGCTGGTAACGAGTAACCAGAAATCAGCACTCTCCTCAAAGGTGAGTGTTAGTCTGTGTATGTGTTTATGTGTGTCTCTGTTTCCATGTATGTGTTTACAGGCCAATTATAACTCTTACCCTCCCGCTGACCTCTGCTAAGGCAGACTGAGCTCCTCTGGTGTGAGAGGTCAATGAGAGGTCACCAGCAAAAGGCCACTCTGCTGGGGAGGTCCTGCTGGGTAAAGCAGGCCAGACATCCACGCTGCACGTCAGAGGTTACACAGATACATAAAGCAGGCAAGAGGGTGCCAACAGGTAGGAGGAGAAGTGTGAATGTCCACTACTGTAACAGGAGAGCAGACTGTTTCAAAGAGCTAAACTTATAACCGGAGACTAATATGTGGTGAGAGAGGCACTTTAAAGCTACTTAAGCCTGTCACTATAGACCATATAGACGCCTCTCTTTATAGTATTTGGGTAAGTGCGGATAGGCTGAAGCACAGGTAAGCTTAAATGATCACTAATTACTCTTAAACGTCTCAGTGAGGTGGAGAAGGCTTTGTGTGTGTGTGTGTGTGTGTGTGTGTGTGTGTGTGTGTGTGTGTGTGTGTGTGTGTGTGTGTGTGTGTGTCAGGGTAGGTGTATGTGTGCCTGTTAACCAACCATATAGTCGTAGAAGCTATTAAAAACTCATTAACCTGCGTTTTATTTGAGGCCCCCTGCCCTTGTCCTTCATAGCACTAATGTATTTTCCGTGACTTTTTCCCCCCCCTCTTCAGATTTAATTTAGCTCCTCTTTGATTTCATGACTCGCCTCTGTTATTGTAGGATATCTTCTCCTTTCCTTGTAATTTTGTTTTATGACATGGAGTGAGTCGAGTACAATACGCCCCCCGGGGAGGACCACTTGCCTCCACGCCAACAAATATAATTACCGCTGATCAGAGGAGTGAAAACAGACCGCCGCTTATCTGCTACAGCTCTTGCCTTTCCTTTTTTTTTTCAAACAGCATATTCAGACGGGGGCTCTGTGGCTGTGGAAGTTTTTTTTTTTTTTTTTAAATGGGGGGAAAAGAAAAGAACTGCAGGCAGAGGTGGTGCAGATGCAGAGCTTGATGCCACACTACACCGAAAAACATAGAAGGTGATGCTGCTTTATTTGTGGACACGGGGCCACCATGTTTGGGGGGAAAAAAAACATATGATCAGAGTTCATTGGTAAAGAGTTGTTTTTAAATTCGAAAAATGACGAGATTTTTAGTGTAATCATAACTTATATGGGGCGATGGCATCTTAAGCCACACCAAACGTTTACCTGGATGTGTCACTTTAATCCAGTCAAATCAGCTTGGACTAGCACAGACAGGTGACCAGTGGAAATAACTGAAGTCGCTGAAAATGCAGCTACGCATTCAAATCGTCCCATTATTGAACGGGGATCGGTGTGGATTTAACCTCGCCTTGAAAAGCACTCGCATAACTAGCTGTGACCGTGGCTTTGCAGTGGGATAAATCAGGCTAAGTCACCGCCAGAAGTAAACAGCTAAAGTCCTTTCATGTTTACCAAGTAAAGTCCTCTGCTCCATGTTGACAGGTGAGAGTTCATAGGAGCAAAGTTGGTCCCCTCCCGATGGAGCTGCGAGCCTGAGTGTGTAACCCCCCAAGAAATGGTGAGTGCGTGCGCGCGCGCGAGAGAGAGCTTGTGTGTGTGTCAGACAGAGGGAGAGATAAACAGAGAGAGTTGCTAAAGGGGCTCTTTGACTTTGAGCGCATAAGCCCTTATTTCATGGTGCCATTGTTTGTTTTAAGGACGTCAGGCTTAATACAGTTCCAGGCGATTTCCCAGCATGTCTGTTCGCCCAAGCACCTCCAAGGCGCTGTGTGTGTGCCCCTCTGTATGTGTGTGTGTGGGTGTGTGTGCTGATATGTGTGAGTGCGCCCTTCGTTCCTGTTGACTTTAGCCCAGCTCCCGTCATAGCCAATGATTTAAAAAAAAAAAAAAGAAAAAGATTCTTCCAAGAAATAATTTACTCAGACTTAACAGAAATCAGAGCGACACGTTAACGTAAAGCTATAGTCAGATTTTACGCGTCCAAAGCAGATGTACGATGTTCGGAATATGCGGCATCTGTGATTTTAATGAGTTCGACTGCAGCCATATTCCCGTCAGCCTCACTGAGCAGCATTCTTTTAATTGGCTATTATTTTCAGGCAGGCCTGACAAGATCCATGAGATGTTTGAGCGAACAGGTTCATATCTAACTGTTGGAAACTGGGTTAATCTGTAGAAAGGTGTGTTTTATCCCCCAGACCTTATCCCGAATGTCAGAATAAACATATATATATACATGGAAATATTTTTACATGTGCCGTCTTCGTGTGTGTGTGTGTGTGTGTGTGTGTGTGTGTGTGTGTGTGTGTGTGTGTCACTGTTTATCATTGCTCCGTGTTTGGTTTGCACATGCATCTCATATTTCCCTGTTAGCTTCTCTTTATGTTGTGTCATACATTTGCTTCTGCAGCTATGGCCAATACCCATTCATGCAAATAAAGCATATTTGAATTTAAGATAGTGTGTGTTTTGTGTGCGTGCGTGTGAACTGCCATAAAACAGGCGATAGAGGATGACCCCAACCCCCGCCACCTCTTGCACGCACGCGCACAAGCACACGCCTCCATAATCGCCACTACTTGTAGCCTAGAAAGAGAGATGTGGGTCACGGAGGGTGGTAGTGGTTGCGGAGTGGGGGGGTAAACACACTGTGCCAGTTATCACAACCCGGTAGCCAAGGAGTAATATCATTAATAAACATGTGTAAATTGCTGTTATTTTACTACAGCGCTGGGGCCTTATGGAGCTTTCTTATATTTCAGATTCCATTTTACCTTGACCACAAAAACAAGTGCACATTTTCCTCCTGCATCCTCATCTCCGCCGTGAAAGCTGAATACATTAAGTCCTGGACATGAGGCCCAACAAGGACTTCAGACTCCTACTCACTTATTACACTCGAATCCCGAAATCCTCCTCTCCTCTCCTCTGTCCTGTCTCCTAAACCTTTTTATTCAGGGACCCGGAGACCTCTCCGGAACAAAACAGCTTTTAGCGCTACCATCTCGCCCTGCTTATGATTTCGCAAATCTCTCTCTCTCTCTCTCCCCCCCCCCTCTCTCTCTCTCTCTCTCTCTCTCTGTGTCGCTCTCTCATTTCTCCAAAAACTGTCTCTCTGAAAAGAAATGAGCTGTTGTAGGAGCTCATCAAGTCATTATCTGATTAAGGTCATTTTATAACTGCTGCTCAAGAGATTTCTTCTTCTGCCAAATAATATTCATTCTTTCATTAATTCAGGAAACTTAAATTCATGAAATCTCCACCGGCTTAATAATAATAATAGATAATAATAATAATAATAATAATAACAGTGATAATAATAATAATAATGGCGACATTGATCAAAATTCATACTAAGGAAAAATCCACTGGCTCCTCTCCACTTCGACATACCATGCGCCGAGTGCGTGCACTTATTACCACTCAGCACGAGATAAAAATGTGGCTTTATAACACCTCTGGGAGAAATATTGTTTTTGTAGCCTCCCTCCTTCTGCATTTGGGCACAGCTCTAATAAATATGTCAGTAAATTCGGCCATCAGTGCGCAATGTCAGAGCGTATTATCAGTCTTGGGCATCGAGGTGTGTCGCACTCGATCCAAAAGAGGTGGTGGTGGTGGGGAGGAGAGAGGGAGTTTGAAACAAATCCACGGGTTGATCCACCTGGAATGGGCCGCGATAAGAGCAGCCAGTGTTAAACCACACGTTTCCTCTACACCTCATCCGAGTCTTCCTTTTCCAAACACGCTTTCTTTAATGTCCCGGCCTGTTTTTCCAGCCTGTGTGCGCACCGACGGCACCCAGGGGAGCCGAGGCCAAATCAGCCACAGGCCAGTTAGGGAGCAGGAGGGGGGCCGGGACACCTGCTTTGGAAAAGCCACTCCAGACACCAAACTTTGCTGACTTCGTTGCAATTCGTTCGTCCTAAAAAACACTTGCTTGCGACATGGAAAAGAGACTCGCCTTTTCCTTTTTGGCGCCTGACAGAGGGGCATATGGAAAATAAGATTTCTCGTTAAGTACTTTAGGATCCTGTTTGTTCAGTAGGATAAAAAAAAAAGAAAAAAGAAAGAAGAAAGAAGGAAAAAGAAAAAGAAAAAAGAAAAAAGAAAAACGTGCAACAAAATGGATCCGAAGCGAGAAGCATGGAATAAAAATAGCTGATTTCATGAGCAATTGTGCAAGAACTTTTTAAACCGTTTTAAAAACATTTGTTAAATATAATTTGAGAAAGAAAAAAATGAAAAATCAAGTTTTTACGTTACTATAATAATAATAATTTTAATTATAATAATAATTTTCTTCTGAAAACTATTATTTGCCAACCTGGAACGTAAGATCAGCAGTATAGATGAATGTGCCATGTACCCTCAAAAACAATCGAATAAAATAATTCTCTCAATCCTAAACATTAAATCCAGCCCCAGTAAAATGTTCGTAATATTAAGAAAAAATTGTGAATATCACCTGTTGTAAATGTCGAAGGTTAAAACATTTGTTTAGCCGCGCGCAAAAGCGGCTGTGTTATGATGAAGCATCCAGTTTGTAAGAAAGCAGGAGGACTGAGAGCGAGCAGCCGTCATCATTTCATAAATCAGAAGCCTCGTGGAAAGGATCAGGTGTCACTGTGCGCAAGGTTGTGTTACAGGTGGGTGGAAAAACTAATAATATGTTGAAAATCATTTGGTTTGCAAACATACAGGTAAATTCTTTTTCTTTATTCTTCTTCGTTTTACCACCAGGTTAGAATTCATCTTTAGGGGGGATATTTTAGTGACAGCAAGCTGACAGAAGCTTCGTGACGATATTCGGCTCTTAATTGAGCTTTTTACAAAAGTGATGTTTAGTTTTCTTCAGACAGTGGCTTCTCTGGATAATCTGAATTCAAAAGCAGAGCTGTAAGCGTGATGTGCTGCTTTGCTTTACTCGTCCATTAATCAGACTTGGGTGCAACCAATGAGAAACCCGCGTGCGTAAAATATCTCTACATGCCATTTTTATCCCCCAATACTCAAGTGACCCCCAACTTGTTTGTCCCCCACGAGAATGCACGGTCTAAACGTGTGGCAGTGTTTTTGCCGGAAAGATAAAAATAAAACAAAAAAGTATATGCGGTATATACCCATGACTGATCTAAAAAAAAAATACGCCGTGCATAGTTTCCTCTGACATACAAGGATCAAATTACACAGTTAATATTATTATATTCCAATCATTAAAGATGGCTGGGTTTGAAAGAATGCCTAATCGAGTATGATCGAAACTTGAAATAACAGAAGGGTTAAAAAAAACTGGATTCCAAAAGAGACCTTTAATTTGAAATTTATTGCAAACAAATAAAACGAAGGCTGAAAGATGTCTGGAGACATTTGCGTAAAAACGGTACAACGTTTACTGTTAACAATAACTTTAATATGATTTTTAATCCGTTTCGAAATGAATCAATTTATTTGATTCATATTCCCAACAATTATTATTTCAAAAACATTCAAAATTCTTGGCTGAAGCTACTGACACTTTATTCCACATTTCCTGGGACTACGCAGCACTTAAACCGTTTATTACAGAAACTTTCTTTTTTTTTTTTTTTAAAGAATAACCATGAAAATAAATAACATAGCCATGTGTATGTGTGTGTCTGTGTGTTGTGATTTTCCCCGCTGCTTAAGAAGTGTCATGTCAAAGTGTGTAACGATTCTTACTCGCGTCGTCGGTGATTTGTGAAGAAACATTAGTAAGACTGCTATTTCCTTTTTTTCTCTCTCTCCTCCTCTCTCTCTCTCTTTGGTAGCATGCTCAAGTCCCATTCTCTGGTCAAGTTCAGCGAGTTGTTCTCCGGACCCGACGGACGCTTCTTATTGGTAGGTTGCGACCGTTACATCACGCCGCTCATGACGCGCACGTCTTCCTGTTTCCTTCAGCCGTGTCTTAAAGTGGATCTTAGTGGCGGAGGAGCGCTCCAGCATCCAGTCCTCTGCATCCAGTGCGCCTCGGAGACACACATACACGCGGTCTCGCGCTCTCTCTCCCTCTCTCTCTCTAGCATACTCTCTATGTCTCTCACTCTTTCACACAGCACAGGATAGAGGGAGAGACCGACGCGCAAGAGCTCTTTTCATCTTCTATATTTTTCCCCTATTTTGTTCTTTTCGCTCGCGTCGCCGACTTTATTCCAGCTCTTCATTCTCTGAGACACTGTTATATTCCAGCATACAACAATCCTCGGTGCCCTGCGCGTATTCTCATTTTTCCCCCCCGCAGGAGTTCAGGTTGTCCCCCTCTTCATCAAAAGGGTAAGTAACCTTGTCCTCGGATACCTCCCTCTCTTGTTCTCGTTCTGCCTCGCCTGCGCACGGTGGGCGGAAAAAATAAACAAATCAAACATCGTTAACGGGGAAATTTATTATGGTAATCAACTGCTAATCATTTCGATACGACATTATTTGCTCTGTTTCGTACCCTCATCTTGATCTGTGGTGAGAGTTGCGCGAGCAGCCCGTGTTTGTCTCGAGGATGATTTGCGAGCGGTAGCCCAGCCTTCCTCATCAAAGCACAGAGATCAAGTTGATTTCCCAACTTTAAAAAAGTAAGTTTGGGAAGCGAGTTTTTGTGCGAAAGGAATCGTGATTTCTAACAAGGGCTGTTTTTGGTTGGTTTTTTGGTTTTGTTTTGGGTTTTGTTTTTTGTTTTTTTAGGCTTCATGTGTTTGGCTCTCCTCCGCGCTTATTGTAAACTGTGAATTTGCTATGACCTCATATTGTCTTTGTCCCATTGGCTAAGTCTTATTTCGACTCATTACGGGTTTTTTTTTTTAATTGATAAGTCAAACAAAGAGTCTTGCACAGTAAACTACCGAGGTACTCAGCCCTCCCGGTTGGTAAATGGGGTTTCTATCTTGTGCGGTAGCTCTCTAGGACAGATGTGATAAAGCGCAGTGTTTCGATTGTGTGCGCAACTCTTTTGATATCCAAGTCTGTTCGCTGGCAACTAAACAGATATCCAAACCAACAGATTTCAGTCTCACTTGAAGAAATGTTGCCGGACTTTTAGTTCAAACCTTAAAGAATTATTTTTAATTGAGTTTAAAACTTGAACTTTGCTCCTTTAAAAAAAACTTTTTGCATTTTCCTTTTTTTCCGTGAGAGGTTTAAATGGTCCTTTTATGCGTGTATTGTTTATGAGTTTTTAATTAAGGTGTATCCTTTAAGTTTGAGTGAATTTCTGTATGTGAGTATGACAGATGCTTAAAATTGTTGCAAGTTTTTTTTCTTTAAGAGAGAGAACGGGAGAGTGTGAGAGTGCGCATGGGCAATAGGGGACAGGTGCGTGTTCGGCAAAGACAGGTGCTGGTGACTATTTCAAGCAAGTTTCCCGAGACAGTGAAGTGCGTTTTTTCTTCTTTCATTCTTTCTTTTTTTTTTTTTTACTCGTGTGGATGTATCAGGTCTTGTCTGTATGCCTGGATATGGCTATCACGACCTGAGCCAAAGGCATTTATCAAATGTTTTATTTTAGAATACTGGTGTCACAGTTTAACCCAGTGTGCATCCAGTAAGTCTGTACTTTCACAGTTTTATCTGCTACAAAATGTAATTTTTCCTCCCTGAATTACATCAAATACCATGTGCAACATGTGCACCACACTGCACAGTTTGCAACAAAGCCAACAGCGATGTTGTGTGTGTGTGTGTGTGTGTGTGTGTGTGTGTGTGTGTGTGTGTGTGTGTGTGTGTGTGTGTGTGTGTGTGTGTGTGTGTGTGTGCGCATGCAGTGTGAAAGTGTGGGCCTTAGTGGCAAGACAGAAGTCTTTTAAAAAGTCTTTTCACATGCACTGACAATGTAAAGATGATACATTTCTTTTAGTTGTAGCTGAGGAAAAAGTATTCCTGAATCAAAAGAGAGAAATTTCTCCTGCTGTTTGCTTTCACTTGCACTTCAAAGAGAGCCTTCGAAATGAATGCCTTTGAATGTTAAATTATAAACATAGATCTGAATCCGCCATGTGACATGACTGCAGCTGCATTTCCATGTGAGCCAAATCAATATTTTTTATGTTTGCACACTATAAAAAATTAAGTTACCTTAAATTCATTAGATTTTATCATTTTCTGACTGAGCCATTGCGAGTCCTGACAAAAACTGTCTTGTTTAAAAATTAAAATAAAAATGTCCACCTACACTTTTATCCTAAGAAAACACTGAAACAATTCACAAATGACTCACCTCAAAATATGTAATTTTTTTTACAGAAATATTAAATTGTTTCTGACAATAACATTTGAGATAGGCTGCATCTGATATGGCTCTGACTGAGGCACTGCCACCGCTGCTTACATAGCATTATTGATGCAGCCCTGTACTGACAAAACGTTTTGCTTTCAGAAGGGCATTAGGGTTTTTTGTAAGAGCGCTTTAAGTTGCTCCTTGCCAGAGTTGACCCGCGTGACCTATTCATTTGAGCAGAATTAACTGCCCTTGCCAGATGAAAAGACAAACAAAAAACACAGAAGTGAGCTCATGCTGGCACCATAATCAATAGGCCTATTTTGTGTTTCTTTTTTGTGTCACTTTTCCCATTGAGTACGATATGATGGCCATATTGATTAATGTGAATGCAGGACTTTTACAATTGCGCAAAGACTAAACGTGGTTTTAAATATTTTGAAATTTCTTGTTGAATTGACCGACAGCGTTTTAGGCTTCAGTGTGTGCAGTGATATGTAGAATGTGTACGGCATCCTCCTGCATGTTTTTTTGTTTTTTGATGATCTTAACCCTGTTTCTTTTTATTTGATTTTGTGAGCTCCTACGTTGGCTCTCACTGCACAATCATGGAAATGAGGACAAGTACTTAAGTAATTATCATAATTTTATGCAGCTTTGTGTTCCGTGGGAATTGGTTCAGTGTCGCGCAGCATGTAACATGGGACAGGATAAAATGTAGGACTTTGCCCTGGAATGTCGAGCCAAGGCCTAATTCTGACCCCGTCTCCCTTTAGCCCTGTGTCCTTACTACCTAAATGTAATCATGAATGTTTAACGTTCATCACTTGCAGAAACTAAGACGAGGTACTCCCTGCTGCTTTGAGAAAAATATCTTTAGGTTAGACCCATCGAATCGGCTACTCCAATTCTCTAGAGGTTAACGGATTCTGACTTTTTCAGTATATGAAAAAATGTTTAAGCTTTTTTCTTTCTTTCTTTTTTTTTTTTTTTGGTACAGCTTTGGTTCTTGCTTAAGGACAGGCCGAAGTGAGGGAGTTAGATTCTGAAAATATTTTTCACTTTGGTGAGTCATGCAGCTGTGATTTTTTTCCCCCTCCAGGTACTCAGAGGCTTTGATCCTAGAGGACTGGGTGTGTGGGATATGGCCCAATAGCAGCAGCCCGTGATGCCGGACCATGACAGCGACTCCCTCCTGAACAGACAGACCAAGCGAAGACGTGTGGACATTGGTGTTAAGCGGACCGTGGGCAGCACATCCTCCTCCACAGCAGCAGTCACCACAGCCACCACTGATAACATTGCCCGCGCCAAAGCAGCCATTTTTAGTGCCATGAACTCTTTGAGCTCTCATTCTCACCACGGATCAGACACCGACTCCATGGAGTGCTCCGTTGTGCAGCCACATGGTGGGCCTGGCGTTGTGTCAGCTAGTGACAGTGAGTCCAAGTCCAATGTACTCCGAAAGCTACTGAAGAGGGCCAACTCATACGAGGACACCATGATGCCCTTCCCTGGCACCACCATTATCTCTCAGCTTCTCAAGAATAACATCGCCAAAAATGGAGGAGGGCCCGAGAGGGGAGAAAGAGGGGACCGGGGTGATAGAGGGGACTCTGGCTTCCCTGGATCAGGGCTCTCTAATGCAAGTTCTGATGCTCCCCAAGAGGATGCCTGCAGTAACTCCTCCCAGGACAGCACCCCACAAGAGTGTTTGTCACCATTTGGCCGTCCTCCTGGCCTGGCCACCTTTGACATAGAACGTCTCAATGATGAACACCTGCGTGCCAAGAGAGCTCGCGTAGAGAACATTATCCGTGGCATGAGCCATTCCCCCAGCGTGGTAGTACCTGCTGCTACCCGTCATGAGCGTGACCATGATATGGATGGAGAACGGGACATGGAGCTGGACTGCCCACCTCCTCAGTCTCAACAGCAGGCCCCCAGCAGCCCACGGGGAGGCGAGGTGTGCAGCAGTAGCCGAGAGAACAAGCGTAAACAGCGTTTGCCACAGCAGCAACAGCAGAGCTTCACCCAGCTGGTATGCCAGAGAAAGGAACAGAAGCAGGAAGAGCGACGGCAGCTCAAACTGCAGCTGGAGGACATGCAGAAGCAACTACGGCAGCTGCAGGAGAAGTTCTTTCAGATATACGACTCAACTGATGACTCAGAACACAACGACCTCCACAATGACATAGGAAACATGTCAGAGGACAGCCCAGCCAGGTCTGATAACGGAGGTGACGATCGGGGTGGAGATGACTTGCGCTCAGACAATGAGATGTCTGACCTGGATCCGGGCCATTTCATAGACAGGGCGAGGGCATTGCTTCAGGAGCAAGCCCTGCTGGCTGACGGAGAGAAGCCAAGAAGAGAAGGGCTTAGCAGGAACAAAGGACACGGAGGTCCGGGTTCCTCGATGCATGCTGAAGGCAAACAGCTGGCAGAAACGCTGAAGCAGGAACTCAATTCTGCCATGACCCAGGTGGTGGACACAGTGGTTAAGGTGTTTGCAAAGCCTCCACGCCCTACACCTCAGCAAGCCTTTCCTACACTTTCCATACCTCCTGAAAGATTTCCTTCTGCTGTCAATGGAGACAACCCCAACTTTCACACCGCCAACCAGAGGCTGCAGTGCTTTGGCGATGTCATCATTCCCAATCCGCTCGACTCCTTTACCAGCATGCCCGGGATCCCCGGCGCAACCAATGACCAAACTGAGGCACTGCCCTTAGTAGTGAGGAAAACACCCAGTGAGCACCACCACCAGGCCTCAGCTGTGGGTGCCCACGGTGGAAACCACCACCCCGCCCTTCACCCCTCCTCACTCTCTGCCTCCATGGGCTTCAGCCCCCCATCATTTAGACACCCCTTTCCACTGCCTCTCATGGGCTACCCTTTCCAGAGTCCTCTTGGCGCACCCCCAGGTAGTTATACAGGCAAGGACCGTAATTCACCAGACTCCATGGACCTGTCCAGGGAAAGCACCAGCTTGAGGACCAAGATGTCGTCAGGTCATCACCTGGGGCACCACCATCGCTCTTGTTCTCCAGCACACCCCGGCAGCACAGCCGAGGGGCTCTCCCTGTCCCTCATCAAGTCTGAGTGCAGTGATCTCCAGGACATGGCTGACATCTCACCCTACTCAGGCAGCAATGTATCCTTTAACAAATCAGGGTGGTGTGCGTGTGAGTGTGCGCGTGTTATCGGTCTCAGCTGCGTTTGACGCTTGAAAGGCCAAATAAATAAATGTTTTAACATTGTGTGGTCCCAACTTACAGAGGCATCAGACTATCTCATGCCTCTGTAAGCCAGGGGGGGGAAAAAAATCAGATTTCTGGTGGTAATTCCCCATAGATACAGGTTCGAAACACTGCATCTGAGCCACAAAGAGTTAAAAATCAAATCTTTTTGAGTATGTTTGAAACTAGCCTAAGAAACTGAGAAATTGTTGATGAATCACTTTTCCTCCCACTGCTGTTCTCCTCTCCATTGTACTGCATTGTTGTATTTATTTTTACACTCATACCTCTTCCTTCTCACAGCACCCTACAGCTTTTTCTTCCATCTTCAAACCTAAGTGCTTTAAAAGCCTTCTTGTCACATATCGCTTACTCGCAAAAGATTAGGCCCCCCACGACATTAACCACCCCAATTCTCTTTATAAAAATGGCCTGGAAGAGCAAGGAGGGGAATAGCTTCCTGGAACTTGGCACACAATAGTGTTATATAGCCTGCCTTATAGTTTAACCCCTGTGTGCCCCAATCATGCCCTGTGGATAAAGAGGCTATCCCCTATGGGAGGCTCAAATTGAATCCCCTGGGGACACGGGACTAATAGCTTAAACATTCAGTGCCTTCTCCGTTTCCTGTGTACCTCCTTAGTCCCTAAGTATTCAACACCCCTTAACCCTCATAAAAGTTTGATTGGCGTCACACTACCTTTTTTTGTCTTCGTATCATTAACATTCATTATGTGCTTAACTAATTAATCCTACCGCTTTGTACCTGTTGTCGATATTATTAGCGAGTGAATATGTACACTTAACACTTTGGTTCCCTCGTTTGTGCACACCTGAGTGCAGAGCCTTTTGTGTGTCTGTGTGCATGGATGCGTGTGTGCGTGTCTTTTTGTGTGTGCGTGTCACAAAAGGTTTGCCCGAGGATTCGGGAAAGATGTATATTTATGATTGCTTGTGTTTTCTCTTGTGTTCCTCTTATCATCCATCGCTGTTGTAAAAAGCCCACAATCATTGTCGTTTCTTCTCTCTTTTTTTCATTTCATAAAGATCTGTCAACAGCCCGGGGGGCCCTTCGGCTGTTGCTTGGCAGCCAAATACTTCTTTTTTTGTTTTCCCTCCCTGCAACCCCCCACACCCCCCTCCTCCCTCCTTTCTGTCTTTTCTTTGAAGCGGACGTTAACAGGTGTTTGCAGCGAGCTGTTTATCTTTCATTACCTCGCCTTGTCTTGTCTTCTGACCCAAGGGTGAACGCTTTCCAGAGATCCATAATCCTTTGCTTCTACAGGCTCCCGATGGAGGGATGAAAAGAGAGAGACATACAGAGACTGAGAGAAAGTAGAGAACAATCAAACCACGTATGCCAGATGCTGTGGCTTTCATTGTAGCATTTATAAATTCAGGGCATTAACAGACGTACTCTTAAATGGAAAAGAATCGAAAGAACATGTCCACATGTGTTTGACATGTGCTTGTTTTTATTTTTTTCATATTTTATTTCTCAATCCACAGGTTTCGAAGCAAAGTTGGCCATTTACGAGATATAGTTTTGCGCATTCTTTATTTTAATTAGCGTGACATGTATGAATTTGTTTGTTTGAATTTGCATCTGTTTTTATAGCAGCTTCCATTAGTGTGTTTTTTTTTCCCTAAGCCTCAGAAGTCAGGGACAGCTTGTCAGACATTTTGCGAGGTGTGTTCAAGTTCACCAGGTCTCGGCAGTATTGTGGAGCAGATGGCTGCTATCAATTTCCTCATTTGTTCACAGTCCGACTCCAAATTTTCTTGTCCTTACACCTGGAATTAGGAAGTAGAGCAGCTATTTTCCTCTCATGACTTTGGGCTTTGGGGAAGTGTTGTGAGAATGATGATGTCTTGTCAGATGTGGCAGGCGAACAGTGGGCCAGCTGGTGTGAGTGCACCATCATGACAAAATAATAGCCTTGCACACCACCCCTAAGTCCAATCACAATTACATTTGCAAGCTGTGAGTGAATTGGAAATAGAAATGTCTCATTAGGAAATATGAAGCTTCTTAATTGGTGGCTCAGTGGAGGTGGTATGGTGATATAACCGGAGAGGTGAGACCTTAACATCTTTGTCTTAGAACAAATTTTAATTTCGGCGATAAGGACGTAGAGGGGGGGGGGGGGGGGGGGGGGATGAAGCGACCCGTATACTAATTGAAAAAGCAAAAACAAATTAATCTAAGTGTAAAAGCGGGGCTTCAAACAAATCCCACCTTGCCTTATTGCAACAGAGATCTCTTTTCCTTCTGCCTCTCCCTCTCGCTCGCTCTGTCTGAAGATCCCATTGTATCCCCTCCACTCGGAGCAGATGGTGTGGTGTGGAAAGTGAAGTGCTGCTCTTTTGGCCAGGCCTGTCAGAGTAACACCAGCCTGCCAGGGTTTCCCCCACAAGACCCTCGCTGCGTATACAACTGACTCTCCCCTCTCTCTCTCTCTCTTACTGAATCACACAAAGTAGACAGGGTCTTTAAGGAGCCAACCCAGCGTGGTTCAGCATTTGCTGGCTTTGCCGTGTAACCCCGAGGCCAAGGGCAATCCAATCGAGCAGCTGATGCCTTCTTCCCGCTCTATAGTTACAGCTACATCTGGACACTTGACTGATTTTAACGGCCGCAGTCACCCCGGTTCATCATAAATTATGTCGAGCAATGTATCCTGTCCGCTCAAGTGTAAACAGTCTTCGGGAAAACTTAGAGCTGTATCTCCTGTGTGATATAAATCCCTGCCTCGCTGATGAAAACCCTTGTTGAAACAGCCCGGGGTTTTAACACGTTCCCCCGCCCCCCATCCCTTGTTCCCTTTTCAATGTCTTATCCTCCAGATTGATATTATCAGTTGCATTATACGGCCGTTAATTCACCATGGAAATGGCTTGGGCCGTTCGGTGGCGCAGATGTGTTTCATTCTCCCCATCACTGGCTGAGTCCAAAGCCTCAGAGCCCCTCTTCTCCTTCTCCTCCTCCTTCTTTTGCTCCTCCAAGGGTTTGGCAGCATCAGAGGAGCTGGGGGGCAGGGGTGGAGCAAGGGGGTGGAGGAGGGGGATGTAATTGAAGGCTGGAACCATGCTATCCCTCAAGGTGCCCCCACCAACCCATCTCCATCCGCTCGCTGCTGCTCAATCCAGGCGATCCATTAGGAAGACGAGGGAATCTGACGTGTATTTGAATATAGTCTCTGTGAGCACGAGCTGGGTTTTTGTGCCGGTGTTCAGGACTATCTCCTAGACCTTGTTTTGTCACTGATATGAAGCCAACATCAGACAGTCATATTCAGGCTTGGCATGTGCTGTCGCCAAGCCATTAGGCCTTCTTGCCCGTCACTGGCGTTAACTGCTGTCTTTGTCTGTGATATGCAAATGTCTCCTTTTTTCTTCTTCCTTTTTTTAGGGGGGGGCGGAGGTTAGCACAGGGTGTAGGCAAAGGCGTTTGCTCGCTTTGACTGTGAAATGAGCCTCCTTATGTAAAAGCAAGAGCTGTAGTGCTGGCCAGCTTTTTATTTACCGTGACGCTCTCACACCTGATACGCACGATGCTAATTGCAAGCAAATGGTTCTGCTTTGGTGCACTGTCTTCAGCCTCCTCAACCCCCCTCTGCAGTAACCCCGCACTCATGCCTAAAAGGAAATTTGGTTACCCACCATCCAAATGATTATTTCTTGCCAAAATTACTGCCATTTATTACCAAGTTCTAGTTTGTGGCAATGTCTGTGTTTGCTTGATGTAGAAGTTTATTTTTGATGTTCTCCCCCCTCAAACTACTGTCGTTTTCCTTAATACCAGCTGTTTTCAGATCCAAGAAGGTCTCTCCCCAAATCATCTGAAGAAGGCCAAGCTCATGTTTTTCTATACCCGCTACCCAAGCTCTAACATGCTCAAGATGTATTTCTCTGATGTCAAGGTGAGTCCAAAACATGCTCATGATCTACAGACTTTCTTTGACCTTACAAACCTTTCCATTTTTGCCAGACACCCTTCAATAATTTGCTTTTAATGTTGCTTTGACGATCTCTCTGTTTGCTGTCTCGTGTGTAACAAATGAAAGACAGGCAGACACCTTCTCCGACTTTGTCTTTTGCTCCAGTTTCTTCTCTACTTCCAACACACCTGCTTTAAAAGGGGAAGTTTGATTTGTTAATTGTGATATGCCAGCTTCGGTTGCCACGAACAATGTACACTTGTCTTCCCTTAAAACGATGTTGTTTCCTTTACTAAGGCATTGGCTTTATGCAAAAGACGAAAGAAGAGGAAGTGGAATGGGTTTACGTGAGGGAGCTGTAGAGCCTATAAGTATTCTAAAGATAAAGACCGGGATGAGTAATGGAAGGGTGGAGAGGGCAGAGAGGAGGATGGAGCCTAGAGACAGAGGAGTGGTTATCTGAGCAGGTGTAAGGAGGACGGTTTAATGGAGGGAGAGGCGAAGCAAACAAGTTCAGTCGGGGAAGACAGAAGGGATAAGTGCAAGCGTCACTTGGGAGTTTAACGAAAAATTTGGAAAAGGAAGAACAATACTGCACAAGAAAAAAAAGGACCAGTAACACAATGGCCGTTGTAGATAACATGGTCGTTTTGTGTTATCGGTTTTTTTTTTTTATGTATGTATGCTTCTTTTTGGACTACACAGAGGAGTAAACACTGTGACAGACCCAGGTTTTCTCATTCAAATCAGAAGATAACGGTTCCCTTTTTTTCTCCCCTCTGCTCTTGTGTGCTGTCACCACCAACCGTGACTCGCGGTTCACTTGACTTTCACTCGTGATTTCTTTGGATGTTTGGAAATTCTCACATCATTTAAAAAAAACAAAAAACAAAACAACATTACAGCTTCAGACTGATTTCAATTTTCCTGTTCTATTTTTTTTTTTTTTTAAACAGCGCAAACACTTAATATTGAAGGCTTTTAACCATTTTGCTCCAGTGACTAATCATTCCCATGGAGGTGGCCTCTCCTCATGAATGGCCTCATCAGATACTTAAACAAGGTCAAGATAATTAAGGGGATTATGAGTCACACACTGGTCTGTTTTTGTTTCCAGAGGAGGACAATAGACTCGAGCTGTAAGTTAGAAGACATGTATGGGAATGAGACCATCTAATTAGATTCACCCCGCGCAGCCTCTTAGCGAGTGGTTGTCTTCAGACAAAAAGTCGTGAAGGCTAATCGGGTCCTGACTAATCAAGTCGGGACTGTCAAGAACCCTGTGAACGTGGGAAGTGGGTTGCCCTAACAAGTGGAGGACGCCATGACTGTTGTTCCCCTTCATTAAGCTTCTTTTATGACTTTCTTTCTTTACTTTGAGGTGTTTTTTTAAATGTTTTGTCATGATTCCATTGTTGATATGACAGAATATCCTCTCACTAGCTCGAAGACATCTCTGTTATTGTTACGGATATTGTTATAATGATTGGCGAATAATGAAATATTAGATAAACGTATTCAGTCAATTAATAAAGTCAGCTAAAGTTATTGTACTTTGGCTTTACAGTATATGAATTATAGGTAGCTTTGATTTTGCTGCTTTTTCTACATTTCGCTTTCATTTTCAAGCAGCCACAACCTCCCTCACCTGCACTTTTTATTTTTCTGGTCCATCTCTCTGTGGCTTTTAGCAACAAGCCTCAGCATTTGGGCCAGTCATGTGCTGTGGCGGCAGCAGAGGCCAGGACGGTTTTTCTCTTTTCTATATGTCATTCCTTCTCCTTTCTTTTTTTCGCTGATGGTGTGGCATGGTATGTGCGCCTCGGCGGGGCCGGGGAGAAAGAAAAGCCAGCGGCTGGATTTTGAGTCACCGCAGTAACAAAAGCCCGCTTTCCAGGGCCGCTTTTTGTGTGCAGTCAGCCAATAGGCAGCCAGAGATTATCTCCCACAATTCACTCCTGCGAAAACAGGAAACGTTGGAAAGCCCTGATGACTGTGAAGGGGCTTACGAGAGAGAGAGCGGGAGAACGAGAAAGAGAGCGAGGGAGGCCCGCACAGGCTTCTCTGTCTTTCTGCTCTCCTCTCCGGTTGTTCTGGATGGTAGCTTAGCGCTCTGAGGTCATCTGTGTGCTTTCTGCTCCATTGTTGACCACCATATCAGAGAAAATGTTGGCGAGAGAGACAGTTTGGCCTTTCATCTGCATGCCTTTCAGCATCTGAATAACATCTGAATAAACCCCACACCACAAAAAACAAAATCTACTTTAAAACAGTCTACATAAATATGAATGATGTGCGTGTGAAGTTTGTGAGTGACAGTCAAAGCACTGGAATACTTTTGGCAGGCTACTAATATGGTTCAGATTAAAGATACTGCAGTGTTTTCCTTTTGTGGTCTTAAGTATGCGTTTGTGCATGAGCACAACATGCGTGTGAGCGTGTGTGCGGCGCTTTCTATCTTGTGCTCTTAACACTAAGCGCTGACCTTTCACAGGCTCTCGAGTGTGAGTGTGAGAAACACGCTTTCACTGTCTCTCTCTCATCTGCCTCTCAGCCAAGTGAGTGCACGTACACACACACACCTTTATATATGCTTATATGCTGTGTGTGTGTGTGTGACTCGCACATGCACACACAGACGTTTTCCTCACTGCATCTCATGTCTGTGCTGGCTGACCCCTGCCAGCTCTGATTAAGGAGCTGCAGTGATGTGCTCCTTTGAACCGATTCCCTCCTTTTACACTGAACACACTCGTCCTTAGCTGCTATCAGGGGGTGTCGGTCCCCCCACCAGCAACTTAATGAACCAAGACTGCTGGAAGCTGTAGGGGGACTTGCCAAAATTAAATCCCTGAGTGTATTGAGTGCAGTTAATGCGGCTATAATATAATTTAGTGTATTTACCTGCACTCTAGTAAATATTGTATCTTTTTTTTTGTATGCCCTGTGCTACTGCAGTCGAGCCCTAATACATCTTCTCCCAAGCTGTCGGTATAATAAAGTAATCTTTGTCCGAAGTGACAAATGTGTCCGTCACTCAGCTGTAGTGACACCTAAGGTCTCCTGCATGAGCGATGGCAACTCTTTCACTGACTTCAATCTCAGTATGTAGTCCTCAATTGTGCATGTGCTCAGATGCGCGCACGCACACGCACGGTCTCGTGGATTCGCCAAACAAACACCAATTCACTAATTTGCCCCCAATAGAATGCGAGAAATGCTTTACGCTACACTGACAACTTAAGTGAAACAACGCGTTTGTGCACCGTCACACTTCGCCAGCCTGCTGCATTATGTGTGTTTAAGAATAGCCCCGTGCAGCCCAGGTATTTGTAAGTGTCAGTAGTTTGTTTGTTTGACACTCTGATGTCACGACCCCAGCTTGCTGACTGCTCACGTTCCTACCCTCTACCCCCCGCACCGCCACCCCCAGTGAAACGCCATTGTCCGACAGCACTGACCTGCACCCATCCTCCTCTCTTGCAACCCTCCCCTCCACCCCATTTATGCTCACCCTGCACTTTAGGACAGCCGCCATGCTACCCCTCCTCTCTGTACACACCCTCCTAAACCCCTGCCAAACAATGTCGAGCGGACTTATTCTTTTCCACTCCGCCATTATGTCATCCGCTGATCATTCCAGAAAGGCACGGCCCACTCCTTTAGCCCTGTTCCACCTTGGTGCGGCTGTTTCACCACCTCTGGTTCCCCAACTTTTCTGCCCGTTTGGTTCCTCCCATTTTGGTGCGCTTGCGTGTGTTTGACTGCCATCCCAGATTACAAAGTGTGTGTGTCTGTGTGTTTGTGTGTCTGTGTTGTCGAACAATGGCCAGAGTCTAATCTCCATGTCAAAACCGCTCTGCCTCCCCAGCGAGCAGTCCGCTCAGCGTTTAGTAGCGTTTTGTCCTCCTATTCTTCAAGCACCACAGAAAGAGCAGAAAGGAGGGAGGAGTGAAGGCCTGTGAGTGTGTGTGTGTGTGTGTGTGTGTGTGTGTGTGTGTGTGTGTGTGTGTGTGTGTGTGTATTTTTGTGTGTGTGGATGTGAGCGATGGTTTAGGGGTACAAGCTTTTCAAAATTTTGAGCTCAAGCAGTTTCAAGGAGTCTGAGCAGCAAAGCAAAAATGTTCTGTGTGTATGTGTTTTTAGGAATTAAATTACAACTTTGAGTGCAACATTTTATGGTTAGGCAAAATCCTGAGCCCCTGGTGTCCTTATCTAGTTGTATGGATGTTTAGACAGTGTGTTTTCACTGATGAGGCCAGCCGGAAAAAAGAGCTGGGAGACCCGTAGAGCTTCTTAATAGGTTTACCTCGCCCTATTGAATCCAGCCGAGCGGCACAGATCAGATAGCCACAGTGCTTATCTCTGTCTCTCTTCCTCCTTTCCTTCTTTCTTTGCTCTTTTTCTTCTCCTTTCTTCCTGTGCGGGAGGTGCGGAAAGGGGAGGAGGATCAGAGTGTAATTGGTGAATGGGGTTAAGTACATGTTTGAGCCCCCCGCGGGCCAGGGCGCTTCAGATGATGACTTAATCGTTTTTCTGGTCAATTATGTGTTTGCGGTCTCACCCCCTCTGTTCCACCTCTCCCTCCACTCTCAGGGTTATGATAGGGGGGAGGTCTGCTCCCAGCGGGGAAGATGAACCACAGCCACACACATACACTCTCTTCCACTCCCTCTTTTCTCGCCTTGCCCCCCTCACGGCTTGCTGTCTTAGTTAATATCTCTATTATCTTCCCTCACTCCATAACCCGGGTTTCTCGCCACCTCAGATCACGCTTCAGCTCTCGTATATGAAAAGACACTGTGTCATCCTTACACTTCTTCTCCCCTCACGCTCAAATCCAACAGCTTAATTAGGTCTACAGAAGACAGCCTTGTCTTTGTAAAGTTTGCACGAAGCGTATTTGCATATTTCAAAATGTCTTTGAATTGAATTTCGTGTGAAGCAGTCTTCCTAAAACCTGCTAAACCCTCCCTCATCTCTTATTCCAGTTTAACCGCTGCATAACCTCCCAGCTGATAAAGTGGTTCAGCAACTTCCGGGAGTTCTACTACATTCAGATGGAGAAGTTTGCCCGGCAGTCCATCAATGACGGAGTCACCGGAGCAGAGGAGTTGAGCGTCAGCCGAGACTGCGAGCTCTTCCGAGCCCTCAACATGCACTACAACAAGGCCAACGACTTTGAGGTAAACACCAGCCAGGTTTCAGCGATTCTGTGCACGCCACACCGTAAAAACTGCACATGCTCCTAAGGAGGAACTGAGTACACATGCCGCCCTTATGAGCAGAAAAAAAAACTGCTGAATTTCACCTGATACCTGGTGATGTAGGCGGGTACTGTGACACCGTGTCCTCTCTGACACTGTCTCACTGCAACTGTCCTCAATGCTGAGTTCAAGTGTCTTATACATCCTGTGACACCGTGCTGTAATGCACAGTATAAGGTAGCTTTTGCGCCATCACATAAAGCCCAGAGTGTTTTTGTTTGTGACGGTGCATTTTCTCAGGGTTTGTGTGAAGGGAAAGTTCCGAATCACCAGATCGGAAGATCCGTGTTTTTCACTCCAGTCTTCGTGAGAAACTCATCTAATGAGGAAGAAGCCTCGCTGACAACTTAACAGTTTTGCATTTATCGTTGTTAATTTCCTCTCGGGAGGGCGCCTGTGTGTGTGTCTGCAGGTTTGTTTCTGAAAAACGACATTTTACTTCCCCGTATTCATTTACCTGTCACTGTGGCGTGACGTTTATGTGTGTATCTTCTAGTGTATTGCAATCATAAATTCTCAGCAGGCAACTTCACCTTTAATGTGTTTCATTTCTCTCACTTCTCCTTTTGCCTACCTTCGTGCGTGTGTGGCGGTGTGTGTATGATGTTTCAGGATCACCCGAACTCTCTCAATGTCAGCTGACAAAAGACCTTTTAAAAGCTTGTTTTAAGATGGCCCTGAAGAGAGTTGGATTTGGGGTGTGTGCGCGCATGTGTGTGTGTATGCAGGTGAGCACTCGTGTTTGTGTATTTGTTATAGAGAGATTGAGCCTGTGTATGCGAGGGTTTTGTTGTTGCTGCATTTCCCAGTGTCCTGTTCACCTCGAAGGGTACGGCCGTCCCTTGGACCGGCCTGGCATGCTGGCAAAGCACTTCTCCAGCATATGTGTGTGTGTGTGTGTGTGTCACTTTGAGGGGGGAAAAATCTCACTGTTATCAAGGTTAAGCGTCCTACTGTTTTAGTGAGGGGAAGGGGAGAGAAAGAGAGTGAGAGGGGGGTAAGGGGGAAGAGGGAGATGGATAGATAGGGGATAGAGGGTGAGAGCTTAGAGACAAAGGAGAAAGCGATGAAGGGAGGGATGGAAAAAGGGAATTGAGGGGCGAATGGAAAGGGGAGAAAGAAGGGTGGAAGGAGAGATGGGGGGGAGAAAGAGAGATGACGTGCAGGAGCGAAGTGCCCTTGCGAGCAGTGGGAGTTTTGCAAGCACTCACATTTAAAGTGCCTCACTCTCTTTCTCTGTGTTTCCGTCTATCTCTCTCTGTCATTATTTGTCCACTGGGGCTCTTCTATGTGCACCCAAACACACACACACATGCAGTTCCCCACATCCATCTTCAACCCTCTTAAGGGAGGCTTTGAAAGAGTGTAGCAGGCACTTGTATATATGAGGTCTTAATATGGCAAAAGGCCATCAGAGCAAAACAGAAGGAAAGTCCTTCTATTCAACTGCTCGTGAGGAGCGCAGAAATTATTGCGTGAGTTAGTAAGACTCGGGTCTAAACTAAAACAACAGCAGCGCTTTACCTACTCTGACAGGACAATGGTAAGGATTTTATTTTATTTTATGTCTTTATTGTGTTCTAATCATTAAGGGTTCTTTTTTTCCCTTAAATTTGATATTTTCCAGAAGACTGCTTCAGCTTTCATATCAAATTATGCTCTCCCTGTGAGGAATCACCTGACACCCCTAACAGGAAATGGAAGTCCCTTTTGGGAAACGAGCTACCAAAAAACACCCCACTCCAGAAATTTGCTGGGTGTACAGTCAGGCCGACAGAGATCTTTTAAAAGATGCTCTATGCAGAATGATATATATTAATTATATAGTTGCTCATATGTGGACTGCACATTAATACTACTAATGGCTTAAACTAGTAAAGGTTGGCTGAAGATGGAGTTTAAATTTCAAGTAGGTTTGGCTTTTTGGCTTTTAATGTAAGTAAATTTGAAAAATGTAACTAAGTGAACCTGTAAACACACACAGCGTACAAGCTCACACTACAAATGGCACCATACATACAAAACACACGAAATGACATTCTTGGATAGGTTTGCGTGACTCACGTAATCTCCATGACTGGAGTTTGCAAATCCTAAAAAACTATGCACGCAACATCCAGTGAATATCCCGTACTTGCCCACACAGCGTTCACATGCCACCCCCTCCCCCGACAAAACCCCTTGTTTCTGAAGCATAAATTAGATGAGGCACCTTTTAGACAAGACTATCATTCTTCTCCTGGAACCAGGAAGTTACTGTTGAAACAGGCTTAAGGGGAACAGCCTATTTGCATACATAAATGTAAAAATTTGCAAGAAGACAGACAGAGAGGAAAAGAGTGAGAGAGGCCAGGTGAATAAGTCTTCTGTTGGCCGAGGAGTTGCAGCGGTGGAGGAGGGTGGGAAGGTGTTTTGCATATTAAGGTTTTTTTTTTTTTTTTTTGCTGGGCAGGTGTCTGAGAGATACAGGAGCTGATTAGAGTTTAGCACAAGGAAAATTTGCCCAGCCATGCAAATTCTAACCCCCCTGACAAACCAACCGCCTTGGTGAGCACGAAGACTCTGCGTGCAAGAGTGTTAGTGTGTGGCTTTCGGTGCACATGTGTGGGTGTTATTAATGTGTGTGTGAGTGTGTGTGTGTGTGTGTGGGTGCGTGGGTTGTGTGTTTTTTGCTTTTTGATGTTTGTGTGGGAATGATGTGTTTGTGTGTATTACATATGTGCGCGGACACATTTGTTATGTTTTTTTTCCCGTCTTATGTGTGTGTGTGTGTGTGTGTGTGTGTGTGTGTGTGTGTGTGTGTGTGTGTGTGTGTGTGTGTGTGTGTGTGTGAGTCATAGAGGTAATGTGGAGATGGAAATGTACTGGATGTGTATCAGGATGCCCCCAAGGCCCTTTTCTGTGGATCTCTCCCCTTTCTCCTCCACCTCCTCCTCCTCTTCCTCCCCTACCTGCCTGCACCACCACTTGAAACAGGAGCCTACGCAGATTCAGCAAGCACACACACACACACACACACACACACACACACACACACTGAGTTTTCCCTTTGCCAGATTCTGCATCATCAAAGTTCCATCCACCTTGGTGGCGTCTTTGGAATGAATATGTCCTCTGTTTCAGTGATCGCACACTGAAACACACATTAACACACACACACACACGTCTGTGGCCTTTCTTGTTTGATGCTAATCTGCTCTGTCACTGTGCTGGCCTAAAACGCTCCCCATCTCCCTCCCAGCTTCTCTTTTGTCGCGATTGTTTCCCCTTTTCCTTTCATATCCCTCCTCCCTCATTCCCTCTCGTCGTTCTCTCTTCCTTCTGTTCCCTCCCTCCTTTCATTCTTTCATCCTTCTTTTTTGCATGTCTTCCGTTATCCCTCCCCATTCCCCCCCCCCCCCCCCCCCCATTAGGAAGTTTTAATGGCATAATTGTCACATTCCTTCTGGCACAATGAACACCAGCAGTAATTAAAGAGCTTGCCGTTAATTATCTAGACCCCGGCTCTACTTTCCTCTTTTCTCAAACCCCCCTCCTGATCCCCTCTCTTCTTCTCTTTCTTCTCCGCTTCTCATTCGCTCTGTCCATCGCCATCAAAGTCTTCCGAAACACACCCGGCCTCCCAAAGCCTTGACTTTGAGCGAGCAGCGCTTTCATGTGAGGACTCAAGTGAAAATTCTCACTTAGTGTCCTTTTTCTTTTTACTCTGCAGCCCCTCTGCCTGTCTTTGAACCTCCAATGACAACACACATCATCTTTCATAAGACAGGAATGTGTGTGACCTGGTAATGGGTTAGAGACAGCGGGGGGAGAGAAAGAGTTTGAGGGTCTCATAAAGAGGCAGTTTTATGATGGCTCTGGGAAACTCTCAGATTTCCATAAGGCAGCCTAGGCCAAGTTTTCTCTGTCAGTGACCACTCCTCCCACAGAGGGCACACACACATACACACACCTGGGCGCTTAAAGAGGAAGTCCCTGTGATCTCTATGTGAGAGGGAGGTACCAGCAAAGGCGGTGAGAAGCCCCCGTCTGCATACACACACCCGGGTATCATGTGTCCTCCCTTATCAGCTGCTCTTTTTTCTATTGCAAAGATGTTTCACTCCTTTTCTCTCTCTTCCCCTTTTGTCCGTCTGTCATCTCTCTATTTGAATTGATAACATCCTGCCATGGAGATTCTCTGCTGTGTTTTTATTTGTTTCTTAAAGCTAAGGGACAAAACTTTCTTTAGTCCATCCTCTTCTTCCTTTCCCCAACTTCTCCTCCCAGCGTCTCCCTCCTTCCCGTGCTCTGAGTGTCTCTCCATCCATTACCAGAGCCACAGAGAGCTGAGAGCAGATGCTGTCTGTCCAACCGCCGTGCCCCATAGCATTGTGTGCTTCACCTCTCCTTCCCCCCGCTCTCCCTCGTTCCTCCTCTTCACGTCCCTCTCGGGGCTCCATTTGTTCTCCACCCAGAGAGGCTAATGTCTGTTTTCTCCTCCTCCTGCCGCCACTGTTGCTTATCCCCTCCCCGTCTTGCACGCCTTCATTTCTGACCCCCTTTTTTCCCCCTATTCCTTCACCACATACGCTACGGTGTGTTTGTGTGTGTCTGTGGGGCTCGGAGGTGGGATGGGGTGGCATTGACCGCATTTGACCTCAGGGAATTTGAGGTGAAAAGGTCAGAGTCACTGCATTGGATGCACAGTGACGCAAACAAGTATAAACATACATAAGTACCTAAAAACACAGGCTTTCACACAGGTGTAGCGCTTGTACTCAAACGGCTCTAGGGTTCTCTTTGAAAAGCGATTGAAGACAAAAGGAGGTAGAAGATGGAGCACGAGAGATGAGAAGCTGGCGGTATAGATTTAGGTTCAGACCTGCCAAAAATACAACCAGTACAATTTGCCAGTGGGTTTATGTCAACAGCACACATGCACACACACCTCCCATCGCCCTCTTCTCTCCCTCATCTCGTCTACACAGCATCTACTTTGGTTTACTTTCCTGCCTATTAAAATCTCACCTCTCCTCCTGAACATTTAAATCTGCAGAGCAATGCGTCACGCGCAGCGGCAATACGTAAAATAATCCACTCGTCTTGTGTAAACATATTCATGAATATGTTTGCCTTTTGCTTTTCAGAGAGATGATGAAAAGCCTTCGAGTTAAGGCAACGATGCTGACCTGAGGGCGGGAAATGTCTTGCGTTGTGCAATCATATTTGTTGTTTTAATAAACCTGAACTGAGTCACAGGTAGACCTTCGTAGATTCGGGCTGAGATAAATAAGACTGTGAGATGTAATAACTTGGTGACGATAACAGGCTCGAATGGTCCGTTTTCCAAAGTTTGCCGTCATAGAATTAGGGATATTACACTCTGCCGTGTCACTGGAATTGAGGTGGAAGGAATTTTGTTTGTTTGTTTGTTTGAAGCTCAAAAATCAGCATCTCCCCAAAAAGCAACAACTTTACTTACCTTTTGGATAATCTGTTCGTCAATTCTTCACTTCAATTCTGCTTTCTTACAAGCTGGCAAGATACCACCGAAAAAGAAGTGAAGACATTTGTTGTTGTGGTGCTAATTGTTCAAAGTGAGACTTGCATCAAGATTACTGTTCCCAGGTGGTATCTGCTGGCAGGAGTAAGCGCATCTGCAAAATGGATCTTATTCTAACAAACCTTCAGATATCAACCCAGACCTTCACTGAACCGTGAGCGCCACTTCAAACTTGTCTCATGACTTTTGAATTTTTTTCTTACGGAGAAGACTTAGAGAAAGAAAAGAATAGAGCGTGTGATCATCTGCTTCTCGCTGAATAGCTTGGGGCTATTAAGGACCCCCGTTTGACACACCCTGACAGGTCTTTTCTTTACTGTGAAGGCTGTGTGTGTGTGTGTGTGTGTGTGTGTGTGTGTGTGTGTGTGTGTGTGTGTGTGTGTGTGTGTTTGCATGTATGTGTGTGTGTGTGCATATATGTGATTTACAGATTTATTCTGTGTTCCGATTAAATGACCGGAGCTGCGTGTAGAGCCTGGGGCAACAGGGGTAGCAAGGAATCACTTAAAGAACTACATGATCCCTTTGCTCCTTTTTCACCTGCTCGTGCACATAGACACACACACACACACACACACACACACACCATCTTGTTGTGCTAGCTTGCTTTTTCCAACAGCGCACACCCACCTCATCCTCCTCTTCCTCTCTTCTTCTCCCCTCTGCTCCCTCCTTCTTTCGCTCCTCCTTCTGTCCCTGGTCACCTTGTGAGGGGCAGCCTGCTCTGTGGCACAGCTGCTGATTATGTCATTATTTCTGGACCATTTTGGTCTCCCTTGGTGTGTGTGTGTGTGTGTGTGTGTGTGTGTGTGTGTGTGTGTGTGTGTGTGTGTGTGTGTGTGTGTGTGTGAGAGAGAGAGAGCGAGAGAGAGAGAGGCTAATGAAGCGTGGCAAAGGGACGCATGCCAAAATGACCAGGGCGTGCATCAGAGCTGCAGATGTGTCAAAGCAACCCCCCAATATCTTACACACACACACACACATGCACGCACACGCACACTCATGCTTCCCCCACTGATGCCAGACGCTCCCTCCTTCAATCCAATCTGCAGTTTATTATTTTTCTTTCGTCTCCTGCCATCTTGCTCCTTCACTTGCCCTTCCATTCCATCTACTCCTATCCGTCCATCCATCTTCTATCCTCCCTCCTTTGCCGCACCTCCTTGCGCTCCATCCTTTATTGTTTGCCCACCCACCCACCCAACACCCTCCTTCCTCCTACCCTTCTATTCTTCCTCTCCCTCCCTCCCCCTCTTCTCCTCCTCTCCAGATGTCCTGTTCCTATCTTCCAGACTCCCTTGCTCCTTTCTTTCCCTTCTGCCTCCTGCGCTCTCAGTCTCTCAAAGCTGAGCTGACTTCCTGACCTCAGGAGGCCCTGTTACAGCGCTCAGTGACCCCCCCCCCCCCCCCCTCCCAGATTGGCTTCTCTCACCCATGCAAGCTGAGTCGATGAATTTTTAAGTCTCCAGACATGGGACAAACTGTGATTTCAGAGCTCCCCTGCTGTTAGCAGCTATTCTTTGTACACACCACGTTTTGTCGATTGTAGCCTTCAAACAATTGACAATTTCTTGAAACTGAAGGGACAGCAGGAGGAGAGGAAAGAAAAATTACCATTGTGGATGGGATAGGAGAGCGACTTCATCAGTGTCTTTGACCCTGGCATGCCCTTGACTCGCCAGCAGAGGTGCACCTTGAGAAAAGTCCATGTGACGCTTATGCTCGTGTCCACATAAGCACACCAGACAGCAAGATATACACACACATGTATGCACGACAGACCCTCAAGGCTCCCTGTTCTCAAGGCTATCAGTGGAGTGAGGGTGGCTGATGTTTGCTCAGCTTTGAGGCCCATTTCCCGTCCCAGCAGTCTCCTAAACGCTGGTGCAAACCTCTCCAATGAGAGATGTCAAGAATGAAATTATATTTTGGACAATGTTGCGAAAATGAAGAAAAAAATTTAACTACGGATCTTCTGTGACTTTTCCCGATTGGTCAGATTCTTCAGCTGTGGCACAATCTTATCGGATGGGGGGGCAAGCGTGGTGAGGGGTAGGAAGAGAGGGGACATGGGTTGTGTTTGTCCAAAATGACAGTATGGACCAAGGGCTTATCAAGACCTTTGTAGATTATTGATTAGAGCAGATATGTGAGGCACGGGAGGCTTATGGGCCAGTGCATGTTCGAGGTTTGCAAACCTCTGGCTTGACTCGCTCAAATGTCAGTTTCAGCTCTTGTTTTCAGACCCTTTACTGTGTGCAAACTTTAGATTACTTAAGACACGGGTATCACAAAAATACTTATTGGATATCAGAGTCAGATAACCCCCCATCTGTGGCATTGAGTGCGCTACAAAATCTATAAATACCACGTCTCACAAACACAAACACAGTGACCAAAAAAGCATGGGAAGTGTTGGTATTCCCAGGCTGAGTTGGGGTTAGGAATTAACCTGGCTTGCAGCGAGGGCTTATGTTGTGTCCCTGCATTTCATCCTTCAAGGCAAAAGCTTGCTAGAACACTCACTCACACTTACACACACACAAACACACGCATACAGCCTTATCTTCCAGGGTCTTGTCTTGTTTGGCTAACACTGTGCAAATAGAAGGTGCAATACATCTCCTGACAGTTCCCAAAAGCAAAGGGGAGAAACACGTTGGTCAAACAAACAGCCAACCCTGAGTCACCGAGAGAGAAGAGATTTCTCAGGCTTTACCGAAACACATGCGAAAGACACAGGCCCGTGCACGCGCGCACACACACACACACACACACACACTTGCACACAGAGTGTGTAACAGTAGCCTTTATTTTGAGGGCTTGGGCCTCTGGCTACCTTTTTAAACGTTTGTCTAAGCAGTCTTAAGATGAGGGCTGCTGCTCGAGTGAATAGCTCCCAGCAAGCCGTCCACAGGCTCCTATTGTCCTCCGTCATATTTTATTATCTCATCAAAAAGCAGGAAATCCGATTCCCTCTCTCTGAAAAAGAGCTTATCCTTCTGTCTCAAAGCAACCTGTCACGAGTGAGAGAGAGATGGACAGAATGGGGAGAGAGTGTCGTGGGGGAGAGGGGGCAGCCATTGAAAAAGACTGATTTACCGCCTTAGTGCTATCAACCCTACTTTCCTTTTTCTTCCACCCTGCCTTTCTCCTTGATTAGAAGGCCCCCTAACACCAAGCACAATGTAAATGTCAGGGTATTGCAGCCTTATCATCTTTGCCGATTCTTTCCACCCCTTTTCCCACTCCGTCTTCCGCTTTTCATATTGTGTTACACAGGGCGAGAGCATTCATTTTCATGAGAGCTCTTTATTGGTTGATTTTTGAATGCTTTGCCGCTGCCTGCCGCACGCGTTTGCCAGCCAAAATTCAACATGAGCAAGACAAGAAAGTTTACCCCTTCCGTGTTTTGCTAGTCCAAATTAAAGGCATTACATTTAAGCTTACTTTTTTACTCCACTTTTGAAAAATGGACCAAAAGTCAAAGAGAAAAGGTTCGTTTTCAGATTTAGCCTGCTTGGCAATAGATTCACTCTCAGTCACCTTGTTTGCCTTTTCCAGGCGTCACTCCTCTCACACACACACACACACACACACACACACACACACACACACACACACACATGCAACTCCACATCCTTCCCTTTCCACCACCTCGCTGCCTCTTTCCATCCATCCCTCTCTCCTCCCTCTCTGTTTGTACATCTGTCCTTTAATTTTGGGCTCTGCTGAGAAGTTGTTAAAAACCCCTATGAAATATGTATGAAGGATTGTGAGCCACGCGATTGGCCCCATTTACCGGACAGCCGAGCGAATGAACGGCCACACTGGATAATCCCCCACAATGCCTCTGGAACAAAGGCCCAACAGCTGACCCTAGAGAGACATAGAAAGATGAAGAGGGAGGGAGGGAGGCAGTGAGGCGGTTTGGGGGGGGTGGGTTAGAATTGGACAAGGTGGAAGGGGGTGCAAACAGTTTAGGCTCACTGCTGGTCAGGAGGAAGCTCAGTCACACACACACACAACTCACATGTACTCGCAAAACAAAGGCTTGTGGGACAGGAATAACTCCCTTGTTCTGTTGCGCCGCTCTCTCTCCTTAGACTCTTCTCGGCCCCTCCTTCTCTCGCCATCTCTCCCTCCCTCCCATTCTCACTCTCTCAGTCAAGAGGATCTGAAATACCAATACCCTTTTCTCCTTGACATTGCTTTCTCCTTGCAGTCAGCATTTTGCTGTCCTTTTATAGTCAAAACGTCAGGAGAAATTCCATGCAGGAATATTCTTAGTAATGCGGCACTCCCTGCATCTAACACCAGGGCGCTACGCGGCACCGTCCCGTTAGCGAGGTCTTTCGGGAAAAGTGCACGCGGGCATACACACACACACACACTTACTGTAGCTGGCCTCAAAGCGGGGTCATTGTGCCAGTATTCCGTGAACGACAAGCAGCCCAAACAATGAATTATATCCACTTTTATCCCACCAGACGGGAATTCAATATTTGGGGAATTGGGTTATCTTTCGTTTTTTTCCTTTCCCTCTCTCTCTCTCTCTCCGTCAAACACACACAGACACACAGTGCACAAGCTCCTTATTCACAACTCACCTTTTCACTTGAGTAGTGGACAGACACACACACACCAACCAGACACACAGGCATCTTAGCCTCCATTCATCACCCCGAGGGGGGTTGGTAGCTGTCCCATGTGTGTTTAAGTGCATATGTGTGTGGTTGAAGAGGCCTGTCGGTGTGTGTGGGTCCTTGTCCATCGGTGTGTGTGTTCCAGTGGCCACTAACCTTGCTGTGTCCTGACACTCCTGATGAGTATCTGCAGGACACTGGAGGAGAGGAGTGGAGTACGCACTGTCAGGCATTTGGGCAGGCTGCTGCTGTATGTGTGTGAGACAATATGTGTTTGTGTGTGTGAGCATCGAGGGAGGCGGGCAGGCAGACAGTCAGCATTATCCAAGCAGGTGACCCCTGAAGGCTGCGTCGCCCTGGAGCTCTGAGTCGAGGAAAGAGACTCAGCCAAATACACCAGGGTACCCGGTGCGTGAGTGTGTATGTGTGTGTGCGTGCGTGCAGCGAGCATTATGTAGAGCTCTGTCACAGTACAGGATGTGTCATCTCCTTGGCACAAGGAGGTGTGTCCGCTGGTGTGTGTGCTCACACCAGCATAAGCGTGTGTGTCTGTGTGTGACAGAGTGTTGGCTTGGGGGAAGGTGTCACAGATCTTTGCCAGACTAATCATCTCCATGGTGTCGGTGAGCGCTGCTGTCAGGGACACTAAAGAGGCAGCGTGTCTCCCCGTTCCCAAAGCATTTAGTACTTCCTCTTTCGCCAGCACCTCTCTGTCGCTCTTCAGCTCCGCTCTCTTGTTTGGTCGCAGATTTACAGTGGGACTCATAAACATGTCACGCCCGCCACGCTGCTGGTGGAAGGTGGGGGAAGTGGGAGGTGTGAGAAACCTGAGAATTCGCAAGAAGTGACTTTTCTCAGGCCAACACCTCAACCGGCGTTTAAGGAAGTAGCGACTCAAGAGACAGGAGATTTATGGTTTTACATCCACTTTGAAAATATGAACATATTCTACAACTGGGGGGGGGGGGGGGGGCGAAGACTGTCGCTGTTTGGGAAAGTTGGTTTGGGTTTTGGCAGTCGGTCAAGTTTCGTTCCCATTTTCCTCAGTATTCAGTGGTCGAAACACTTTTAGGGTTGGCATTATAACGAAGTGCCTTAAAATCAAACCACTACAACGGTGCTTTTGTGTCGAGTGACATAAAGGACGCAAACTTTGCAGTGAGACTTAAAATACCTTAAAATAGGATTTCCTCCGTGTACTCCTCACATCTGTTTACACAATTGCTCATTCCTTCCTTTCTGTGTTCGCGAAGGTCCCTGATCGTTTCCTGGAGGTGGCAGAAATCACACTGCGAGAGTTCTTCAATGCCATCGTGGCCGGCAAAGACGTGGACCCGTCCTGGAAGAAGGCCATCTACAAGGTCATCTGCAAACTGGACAGCGAGGTCCCAGAGATCTTTAAGTCCCCAAACTGTCTCCAAGAGCTTCTACATGAGTAAATTTCACCTCCTCCTCCTCTTCCTCCTTGCTTACCGCTTTGCGCTTTCTTTGTTTTTCTGATTTCATAGAATTTCAAAATTATATTATGATTTGTTTTTTTCCCTTTTCTTCAACTTTACTTTTGATTTCCTGTTTTTTTTTCTTGTTTGTTTGTTTTTATTTTTATTTTATTTTTTTTGAATGTATGAAAGTTATGGAGTAGCATTCCCAATCTAAAGCCCCTTGTGGCAGTTCCTAAATGACCTAGCTATTGTGTTCTTGTTCTTATATTATGCTGGTTATTATATGTTTTGTTTTTCTATGACTCTGAATTGAAGAGGCTCTGATCTTATTGGGTGTTTTTATTTTTATTTTCTTGGACCGTGTGAACACTCTGTTTGGCCTGTTCTGTGATCAACACTAACGGCGCCCTCCATGTGTGGAAAGAGTTCCCGAGTTCCCATTTATACTGCTAAGAACATAGGCTGGGTTCCCTGAAGACTTGACTCGTGGCACCCACAGAGGCCCCTCCAATTCGGGGGGTATCCATGTGAACTGCCCCACCCTACCCCCTCTTTCCCTAATACAAAGTGGGTGCCTAATAGACTGTGCTATTGAAGATGTCCCTAACAGGACAGGCACATGCACACATGCACACAAAAAGCAAGGCCTAGTGAGGTTGTTGACTGGACTAAAACTGGACTTTTGGTACTGGTCTGTGAGACTTGGACCAGTTTCAAATAGCTACTGAGCTCTACCATTTTTCTTTTTCTTTTTTTTTTTGAAGTGTGTTTTCCCTGCAAATAGGGGCATTGTGTTTATTGGGTGTACATTATTATTTTTGATTACTATTCTTATTGTTGTTGTTTATGATTATTATTTGTCACTACTGCTTGCTGAAGATTGGCACTTCAAGATTTGTTTGTCCCTTGATGCCGTTGCTGAAAGAAATAAATTATTGCTATGAATATTATTCCAAAAGATTTTTAGATTCTGAAGTATTTCCCCCCTCCTCCTCCTCCACCTTCCTCATTCCCCATTTCCTTCTCCTTACTCACTTTCCTCAGTTTGTTCATCACTGGCGTGGACTTTGGTTTTGTTTTGTTTGTTTCGCTGTTTGGTTGCTGGGGCAACTTTGCTGGATTTGGATTTTATTCCAGGGAATTTATTAGAGTGGGCTTCTCTATTCACCTGTAGTGACAAGCTCATCCTGCACAGGATCAGTCCAGTAATGATGCTAAAAATAACCAACATAGTCTAAAGAAACATGAAGTAAATAAGAAGTATTTGGTAAAAGTGTGTTTTCTTGATTTACTATAGCTGTTCCACCTTTGAAAACTAATCTGCTCCCCCTTAAAGAGCACTTCTTCATCTAATAACAAAATATTTTTCTACGTCTGTGTTCTGAATTAGTGAACATACATAATAAGTGCAAGTCTGATTTTTTGTTTTGTTTTGTTTTTAATTTTTATAGCACTAAACAGCTCACGTGAAAGAAGTTAACATATTTACACTGCTGGCTCTTAATGTGGTTAGCTTATATATGGTGTAAATGGCATTATGAAGTTACTTTAATAGCAGTCGATACTTGAATATATCAAAACCTGAAGTACCGGTTTGTTAACTGAACAGACGTGAAGATAAAAGGAATCTATTGAGGCTGATAAACAGCCGTTTATTAATTCTGCCTCAAGTAGAACTTACCCTGATGACAACACACACACACACACACACACAATGCTCCTTCCCTCTATGTTCACCTGCTGCTGAGTGATTTAGCTTCTCTCTCAGTGCAACAACATGAGGTTAGAGGTGAGCACTCTTCCCCCAGGGGGTAGACGGAGAAGCTCTCAGCACTACAAAGACCAGGGACAAAGGCGCAGAGCAAGGAGCAACATGCACCTGAAGCCCTCTGCTCTGTCCTGCCGTCCCACACCGGCAGCTTTTAAGACCCAAAGTGTGTCTCTGTTCAAGCCACTGTGCCCAGTTTGTTAAACGGCATTCCTTTCACTTTTACCTGAAGTTCTAATCCCAAATTTTTTCACTTGAGCTGAACTTCTATATGTACTGTTTTTGATTTGTTTTTTACCTTCACCCATCCTCTCAGGCTGTTAAGATTTTACGAAGCAGTAAGTATTAGATATTAGATGACCTTTTTGAAGAGGTAAGTTTGAAGCAATGAGTGGACTTTGATATTTTGCTTGGTGCGTGCGAGCTAGCTGGTGATCTCACCTTGCGACATTGGCTTATAGTGTGTCTGTGTGTGCGGCACAAAAGATCAAAAGGGGCAGGTTGCTTAACCTGCTGACTTGTCTAAGCGAGACAAAAGGCCTGACAAAAGAAGGCAGAGAAAGACAGAGAGCTACTCCCTTCATTATGTCCCCCTTCTCTTCCCCGGACAGTGTTCTTCTTAAGATCCGGAGCCCTGAGAGAGCGAGCGGCGCACATTTCTCACTGAAGGATGGGCTAGGCCCTGCATGTCTCAGTCTCAAAGCACCAGCCAAGGGCTCTAAAGCGCCACAGACAAAGGATAAAGAAAGGAAAGGACACTTTTATCTGATGCGCAGATTATTATCGTTCCATGCCCTCTCCCTTCCTGCAACTCCACCCTAAACTTAAAGAGTTCCTGCGTCTAAAAAGATTAATTCAGGATAATGAAGAACTTGTGTGCAAAAAAAAAAAAAGGAAAAAAAAAAAAGAATAAATAAATAAAATAAGGATTAGCAAGACCTTAACGCCGTGTTGAGAATATTTTTGTCAGGTTTTGTTTTCTGGGGTCGTTTAATTTTTAGGATAACATTATTGAAATGCATATATAGCCTTTTTTTTTATAATGTAAAGTATAAATCTATGGGAAAAAATATATAGTGCAAGTTCTTTGAAAGGCACTGTTAGAAACTGTTTCATAAAAGAAATCCTGAGGGTATTTTTAGTGACAGTTTTGTTGCAATCTGTATTCTGAATGAGTTGTTGGTAGATTAGGAGCAATAGTAGTAGGTTTTTTGCAGGTTTTGTGACCAGTTTTTCCTTTTGGTTTCTTTACCTTTTTTGTATTGTGCTGAATGGCTGTCTTCTGGAGATCAAAAAAAGAAAAGAAAAATAAACTTGGAATACCTTTTCAGAGTATGAAATATTGTTGTCGCTGCTGTAAATACTGTCAGGATGAAACAAAGAATAGCTGTACAGATTTTTTTTTTCTATTATCACTCAGAGTGCTAGAGAGGGGTGAGTGGTTAAAAAAGGAAAAAAAGGAGACTTCACCCACTCTCCAACTGGACTCATAAGCACTCTTCTGAAATATCCACAGAGGAGTGGGGTATTTTTTTGGTTTGTTTGTTCCCCCCCTCCCTCTGCCATGCCTTTAACGGGAAACGGTTTCCCATCGGCAGTGCCCTTGAAGTTGCACCAGCATTCATTTCTTTAATTTTCCGAACAGAACGATGCATCAGACGAGCGGTGGGGTAACGGTGGGGTAACGGTGATGTCACAGCGCGGCCCGTTGGCAGCCTGTGCTCTTTGTGTCATCCAAAAGAACAAGGGCAGATTTCCGCCAACGTAGCTCTAGATTTGACCCAAGAGACAGACAGGAACTCATTGTCATCAGAAGACTAGTGCCATCCATGGATGGGGAACACTGTACAGTGACAGATTAAAGGGGAAAAAAAAAAAAAACCCAGATTGCGGATTGAAGGGGAAAAAAAAAAACAGCGATTTGTACCCCCTTTTCACTGGGTTTAAAAGTTGATGAAAGTTTGGAATTTTGTGGAATTTCTGTATGCTTTGCAGTACGTGCGCATGTGTGTGTGTGCACTGTATATGACTGCGTGTGTCTGCGTGAGAGAAAAGACCGATTATGAGAACCTGTGAACCAGTGTGTGACACAATTCTCAACACTGTGGCCCCTCCCCCACCCCTGGGAGTACCATCCTGACATGTAAATGACTCTCATTAAGCGTTTGGCAACATGTGTTTGGTGTGTGCGCATGTGTGTGTGTGTGTTGCGATAATTTCCTCTGATCTGTTTTCTGACCTGTTTGAAAGAGGTTTTTGTTTCTCGATGCTTTCAGTAGTAATTCCTTTTTTATTATTATCACATTGCTCCTCTTTTATTGTAAATATCAATGACGTGGACTTACAGTGATAAATACTGCCTTTGTATAACTTTAGCAATATGTTATGTAAATAATGTTTTGTTGATGCTTTTTGTATGACATTATTATTCAATTTTAGTGCAGTAATTCCAACTGGAACAGCCATGTTTTTCAGATACAGTCTGAATAGTTACACAGGTTGTAAAAATAAAACTCATGACATGGCTGCTTTTTTTTTTTTTTTCCTGTTATCGGTGTCTATTTGTCTTGCAGATTTTGTGTAATTTATTGGTTTAATTTATCCTAATTTATTTGATGTTGTTTCATTTTGTTTTTTCAAACAGGGAAGGCTGTACTGCATTTGAATAAGTAGAACCAACTTAAAAGATTTTACACTTTAACGAATTTACAATTTCAAAAAAGAAAAAAAGTTAAATTGACAGAAAAGATGAGTGGGGATTTTGGCAGCTACGTGAAACTGGACAGTTAAAACAAACAAAAAAAACTGGATTTGACAGGGCAGAGGGTGGACTTGAAAGCCGAAACTAGTTTGAAGCAGTTTTGTATTTTCTCTTGAGATTTTTTCCCTTGTATTGCTTTGGCCCAGCCCAAAAACAACCAGTAGTCAAATTGCCTTTCGTGCCTTCACCCTCTATGAACTGAATGTATGTGCAGTATATATGCAAGCTTGTGCAAAATGAATAAAAAATTGAAATAAAAATGAAAAAGAGAGTGAAAAGTGGCAGCTGTTTGTGGTTTGTTTTCTGTGTTTGTGTTTAAAGCATGGGGGGGGGGGGAATCTGACTTTATAAAGATATCTATACTTAGAAATATACATGAATGCTGTAAAAGCTGGTGCTTTCAGTGAAGAACATACTAGCAGAAATCTATTTTGTTCCGCTAGCAAGCATTAAAAAAAAGAATCATGGAAATAGAAATAATCAAGTGATCAATTTAGAAGTGCTGTGGTAATTTCAGTTAGTTTCTGTATAAGCTGATGGGTGTATAAAGCAGTTTATTGGGTTTCTGTGGCCAAAAAGCAATAGGGTTCAGCTAGTAATGGCCATAGTTGAGAGTTCTGTAATGACTAATCAGCTTCAGGGTAGCTTTTAAAATTTGAATGTAACAAATTCATTTAACCGCATGATAAAAGGGATAGGAAAACTGCAACAAAGGGGATATCTTGTCAAGAAAGACAAAAATAATAGAAGAATAGAAGAAGAATAACGGTATGATAACAGTCAAATCTTTTTTAGAGTAACAAAATGTTATGGATTATCGAAGGTACACCGTTTCATGCTGGGAAATCTGTCAGTACTTTACTGTAATTTAATGGTGAATGGTATTCGCTTGAAATTTACTACCTTGCTTCCCAGGTTTTTTGGTTATCAAAGGATCACTGGCGACAGTGCAATTTATTCTGTCCTGTTTGAGTGAATCAGAGCTGTCCTGCTCGCAGAGTGATCATTAATTAGGAGTTTGGCTGCAGAGAACCGTCCTCCCATCATAGTTTCTCTACAGGCTCCGGAGACAACTGCAGGTGCTGCCTCATCAGGCTAAATGCAACAATCGAGCACGGGCGCACACACACAGTGAAGTATTCTCCTCATTAGAAAAAAGGGTTGCAGGAAATAATTAAAGGATTTATGAAAGACTTTGTAAAGTGGGAAAAGGGGGATTATAAATGTTTAGAAAACAGTCTGAGGACCGAGCAAAGAGACAAACCTCTTGAAAGTGAATTCACAACTGAAGCTGAGGAGTCGTCGTTTTCATTATTAATCTGTGGTTATTGTCTCTGTCACGCTTTTTTTAGTAGTGAGAAATGCTGTGAAGCAGTTGCGTTTCTATTGATCGGCTAACAATCCAAAAGAAATGAAGATGAGACGCATTGTATATGTTTTTATTCAAAAATGTGTCATCATTAATGTTCATTATTTGTCCATCGGGCAATTATCCATGTAATCGTTGCAGTTTTAACCAATAAATTATGTGCGTGTGTGCGTGTTTCTTCAAATTACAATAATGTTTGGCCACAAAAAAGAGACGCTGATTAAAAAATCATTTTACAAGAAGATGCATGACTCATCCCGTTATATTTTCCCTATTTGTTAGTTTTCTAAAAATATGTGTTTGTGAGTTTAGGAATCACTTACGAAGAACGTGGGACTATTTCTTTTCTTTTTTTTTTAAAGGCACGGTTCGCTCTCTCTGTATCATTTTGCTTTTTTCTTATGGTGACCTCGGTTGTACTCTCCACCACGCCTGCCCGTTGCTGTTCCTTTTCTTCCTTTGTTCTTGCCTGACTGCTTTTCACTCTTTTTGCTTTGATGCTCATTTTTGGAGTTGCTTCTTTTGTGTCTTTCTTGCTTGCTTGCTTTTATTCTTTTCTCTCTCCCTCTCTCTCGTGTTCTTTTTTTCCCTCTCGTCCTCTGCCTGCCTCCCTGCGCTCGCCTTAACCGGAGGCTACAGCTCCTTAGGTTGGGCTGAGACAGCATCTTTGTACAACACCGACCGTCTGCTCTGTAATCAAATACCATCTGTCGCTACATCTGAAGACTCACTCTCTCGCTTCCTCCTCCGCGCACACACACAAGCTCGCAAGCAGGCACATGCACACACACCACATCTGTGCTTCCTACTCTTGAACATTGTGTGTGCACCTGTGTGTGTATGTGTGCGCGCATGGTTTATGTACAGTGACCCGTGTACTTACAATCATTCCACCTGATTCATTCTTGGCCTGCAGAGAGGAAGTCACTAGAGTCACTTTCCCTGCTTCCTGTTTTTTCCACTGACCCTGCTGAGGGTTCAAAGGTCATTGTCTTCAGGTATCCATGTTTGTTCTGTGTGTCAGAAAGACCTTGGCTGCCGTATCACACAGGAGATAGTGGACTTTAGCTCCTCAGTCTTAGATCAACGGCCCACTATCTCAAAGGCTGCCAGCCTTTCCCAATGTTTGTCCAATGTTTGTCCCTGCTCTGGCACACAAAACGTTGACATGGTCCCCAAGGTCCCTATCCAAGTCCCTCCTCCCTTCGTGATCACTTGTTATCACACACACTCAGGTTCAAGAACATTTTCCATTTAGTTAAGAGTGTTGTTTTAAGCTGGAAAGGCTTCCTTTAAGCTTTCATCATGCATTTAGTCTAAAAGTGTGTTTTACAGCTCTGTGGCAGCGAGGGATTTACAGCACGCCGACCCAACAACAAATAGAAGAACTTTTAGTAAATATTACCACACACAAGAGCTGACGTAATTCCCCGTACTGGGGAACCTTTGTGATGAAGAAACACAAGGACTTAGGATTTCATTTCGATTTCTTCTCTGTGCAATCCTCCTACTAATGACCAAATGAGCTGTCCACTCTTTGAAACATTTTGACACCTACTCCTGCAAAATGACTGCGGGCTAAAAGCCTGAATCGTAGAATAATTCCGTCCTTATACAGATAATGGACATTTGCCCGCATTTGTGCATCACCTTTTCTTGCTCATCTGTGCTTTTATTTGATTATTGGACCTATAATTAAACAGAAAAAATGATTCGGGTTTAATCTGAAACCATGAAAAGCGATTTCCGCAGTGCACAGATTGATGGATTCATTCTGCATGTGTTGGTGATTTAACACTGGATTTCAGCTATTGTCGATGGAGCAGCACACCGATCTGCTCCAGAGCCACTGGCAGAATCATGGGATTAACTCTGGGCTGCCCACATTTTGGCACCAGTGATGGGGACACCTAGTGGTTAGTATGCACAGTTTAGACTCACTGATTTTTTTTTAAGCATGTCCCATCTTGTCCCTATTTGCGCGCTTCTGTTTATTCTTCATTCACTTATTTCTTCAATTCTTCTGCTTTCATTTTTCCTCCATGTGTGCAAATTCGTTTGTGCAATTGGAAGATTCCAGTTGGGCAGCTCATTGTGGCCTCTTTTTCCTCCCAGTCTCCCTCTCTTTCTCTCTCTCCCTGGAAGGCTTGAACGCAACTGGAGCCTCGGAGGCTCAAGAGAGGAGCCTGGGAAAGAAGGAACAAAGTGCCGTCCATCTGCAGCTATCACCACTCTGCACTTCCTCTCCTCTCTCTCTCTCTCTTTCTCCCCCTGTTCTTCCCTCCCTCGGTTACCCTCTCTTCCCTCTCCCCACTGGCCAGCGCCCCAAATTAAGACTTCAGACAAGAAAATGGGCTCAATAAAAAAGGGAGAGAAAGCGACAGAAAGAGAGAAAGAAGGAAGTCCGTAACAAGCCAAGAGGAGCAAAGCAACAAAGCCTCTGTTGTTGGATGGCAGGGCCCCACTGTCGCTCTGCGAGGAACTGTCACTGTGTCAACTTGGACCTCTTGTTGCGAGGAGCACAAACACAAACCATCAAGAACGAGCGCACAAAACACACACACACACACCGACAGAAAACATGCTGCGGAGGAGACTACGCGCGTGCTTCCATAACCACAGAATAAAAATAAATAAATAAAAAGGCTGCACAAAGATATGGGATGTAAACTCGGAGACACGCACGAACAGAAAACATGCCAAGCACATACTGATCATCCAAATTAGTATAGACAGTGTAGGTGAGAAGACAGCAACTGTGAATCCCCGCAGCACCCCTTCATTTTAGCTGCCAAGAAATGTCACAGGGGGCGAAGTGAGAAGGGAGGGACTTCCCTGAAAACTGAAAGAAAAGTGAATGTTTGTGAATGTGTGCACATGTGAGAACATGTGCTAAAAGTAGCCAGTTGAAAAGAAAAAGAAAGAAATTTTTATATATAAAACATATCAGCCCACTGAAGACACCCACTAAGGCCGTGAGGATGAGGTGGGTGTCCCAAGGGCAAACACCTGTTAACAGGTTTTATGAAGCACGCACACACAAACACCCAACCTTGGTAGAGTTCTCAAATAATGATGAAAGACTCCCTTTTAGATGTTTTTCTTCATTAAGAAGCTCTTTATTAATCACTTAAAGAAGATACGTTCACAGGGAACGTGTTTGTGTGTACATAACTGTGCATTGGGGGCAGAGATAGAAGCTGAACTGGTTTGGCTTCTTCCAGGCTAAACTGGGTCTAGTGGGTCCAAGACAGATGGCACTCGGGGCAAAGCCAGTCTGGGATCTCTCGCTCTCTCTCTCTCTCTCTCTCTCTCTCTCTCTCCATCACTCCCTCATACACACACACAAACACACATCTCTTTTAATAGCCATTATTGGCATCCTTTGCCTCTTCCAGATCCCTGAAACAGAAATCACAGAGCCCCATTATATTTCCTTTTGACCCATTTGGCAAGATGATGGGAGCATCGAGTGCTGGATTAAATGGAAAGCAGTTTATAATCCAGTAATTCTAATGTTTTAATTACTTAGATGAACAGGAGGTGTTTGAGCAAAGGCTAATCTCTGAGACATAAGGGTGAGAGAGAGAGAGAGAGGCAGAGAGAGAGAGAGAGAGAGAGAGAGAGAGAGAGCGATAAAGGGTGGGGGGGAAATTTGTCTTATTCTTTGTAATGCACACATAGGCTTGCTTATGGAATTTTAGCTGCGTATTAAAGTTCATCACCTGTTATCAACGCAGATTAAAAGATTCACAGACTTTATAATTGACATTAAGGTGAGCCCACCAGGGCTGAGGTGCGAAACCATTATCATGCTTGAACATCGCAGCGCATTTGCACACAGTCTACGTGGTTCTAGTTTTACGTTTCTAAACTACATTCACAAGTGTTTTGACTTGAGATCTGCTGTATCTTGAGCGACACCCATAGCTGTAACTGATCCCACAATTGTCTTTGATAGCCACCCCTCCTGTCAATCAAGCAGTAGGACAAAGGCTGCTAAAGCAAGGCTGATGACCTCATGCCTGGGGTCTGCTCCATACCGAAGGGGTCTTAACACCGTACAACTTGCCTTTTGTGTCTGGAGCCATTTTTCAGTACCGAGAATCGACATGCAGTATCTCTTGGGGTTCGGGATGCATGCACATACACACCCACACACACACACATCCCCTTGATCCATGGGCTGGAGCGTTGAGCCAGGAGTGAGCCTTAAGACAAGGAGTGACAACCGGGACAGCTGCAAGGGTTGGAAGCCAATCTTATTCCAATCCCCCCTTCACCCATCCCCGCTACCCCCAACCGCCACCACACACACACACACACACACCGTTCCACAACCACAGCCTCCAGCCAGCCAAACAAGCCATTGTTTCTGGCGAGGGCCTGTGGTATTTCATTTGTCATGAAATGGATACGGACACGGGATGACCATGAGGTTCTTTCTCCAAAAAAGAAACTGCTACCGCTACTGCTGCTGCTATGGCTGCTGAGCACCGACTGCAAACTCACCTCATCCTTAACCTTCTAGTGCAGTTTGCCCCAAGCACCTTGCTATGAACTATTAATAAACCTGCTTTTTCCAAGGTAGAAAGGTAGGGAGGGGGCGGTCCGAATGGTATTGTTTTCCAAAGGAGGATAAGAAGAAGGAAAAAGAGATAGAGTGTGGGAGGGAGGGAGGTCAGGCTATGTGGCAATGTGTTTTTATCATCCTTTATAGTCTTCACTTTCTCAGGTTTCTGAGCAGACTTTAGACAGGTTAGTCTTATGAGCCAGGTAGATCACCAAGGTCCTGGTCAGCTGTTGTCAGTCGCTGCTTAGGATGAGTTTGGTTCTGTGGGTATTATGGCAGAGGGGCGATATCAGCCCCCAAATAATTGGCCAACCTTTACACGTTCACATGGCTGCTTGATGCTAAGCTGCTAGCACATGCCACATCCCAGAGAAACTTTCAGCACGTAGTTAAGAGCAAAAAGCAGGATCTGACAGCTGAACTTCTCCAGGCATGTATGAAATCAGCAAAGATGCTATGATGTTCATCACCCTTGCAGTTCCTTCACCTTTAGGTTTCCATGTCCAAAAGAGTTCATGGACATTAAAACAATACCCCTCTATCTCCGTCAAGGGCATTCCTTGGCACAACAATAGGACCATACCCTTCCATATTTTCCTTTCCTCCCCTCCCTCCTCATTCTCCAGCCCCTCCATCAAAGAGCATTCCAGCTCCAGAGCCCCCTAAGCCCTTCACTCTGGGCCTGTCCATGTGACACGGCACGCAGACAGTCATCTTTAAGAATTGATTCACTCTGGTATCCAAAGCTAGGGAGCTTGGCTGCCAAGATACCCAGCATAGGCGCCACTCATGGGGTCCAGGTACACAACAGCTGCTCCCCAACAATAAAGGCAAAAAATGGAAGGCACTTAGGGAGAAGATGCAGCCCTAACCTCTATCCCAAGCCTGAACTGGTCACCTTGAGCCAGTTGTTGCCTGCCAGCCTTCCGAGACGACAAACCAGAATACAACTTTGAGATGAAGTTAGTGGAAGGGGGATGAATATTGAAAGGCATATATAATTCGCAAGAGAGACAAGAGAGAGCGGGCAAAAGAGGGAAGGAGAAATATTTTTATTTCCTTGGAAGAATTGCAAAGTGACAGCTGTGCGACCAAGATTGCACAGTGACACATGGAACACCATAAATAAGACAATGGCATGTTGTTTTCTTCTGAGGCACATCGTCTCGCTCGGAGGTCAAGTGAAGGAGATGCCAGCCCATTCCAGAAACCTCACACACATTATGCACACGTAGAAGTAACCTCAGGAATGCCGTGATACTACAGATATAGATCACAAATCATGCGGAAGGAGACAGGTGAGATATTACCTCACCTGAAGTGTTTCCATAAACTCCAGTGTACCAAAGCCTTGGGAAGTAGCATCACTCTTCAATCAGGTCCTGACCCACACATACTTTGATTTATGATCATACAATCTAGCACATCATCCATCATAAATAAGGGAGATTAGGTGAATAGACTGAGGCTGTGGATACAACAATTCCAGCTTTAGAGATGATGTATTGTAACTGCACAGTCTTGAAAGCTACAGCAGCAAATTAAAGGTTCAGTTTTCTGTATATTAAGGAGCAGAGCAAAGGTGAAGACAGAGAAAAGGGAAGTTAAGACAACAAAAGGAAGCGAGACAGACAAGGACAGAGGGGAACTTGGCACCGGCAGCCTTCCTGCTGAAACGGAAAGGCAGAAGTGGAAAAGCAAGAGCAGTGGAGAGTCGGGGAGAGAGGGGAATTTGCCAAAGCAGCTCGGGAGGGCCCTCATTACGATATTAAACAAGATTTAATAAGTGAGAGTGATTTGATGAGGTGATTATCCTGGCCCATTAATCAAGCAGGCTTCTAGCCTCGCTGTAATATGTCCCATCTTTCCGCATGTACCAAAGCCTCTTTAGATGCTGAGCTCCTTACTGTACTAACGCCGCTTCAGAAACACCACCAGCCTGGCAGGGAAAAAAAAGGCATATTACGTCTCATCTCTCAAGCCTCTGGGTATTTTTGAGACTCGCTCATCCCTCCACCTCCCCATCCGCGCTTCTGGTGCATCTGATAAATTGAACTCCTTAACATGTGGGTCAGAAAGTAAAGTCTTATCAGAGGAAGCTAAGAGTGATAACTGGCAATGATAACGAAAAGGCATCTGTTGGCTTTAAGGCTTTTGGTTTGAGAACAGAAGTTTTACAGACTCCATTGGATTGCTGGGTTTTGAAAAGAGGTAGGGGCTTCGAGTACGCGTATACGTGTGTGTGGATGGGCTGATTCATAGAATGCTTCTCGGGAAAATAAAGTAAAACTTCCATGAGAACATGTGAGAGCAAGCACAGTCCACTGTGTATTTGCAAGTAGATCACAAAAAAAACTAATGTGACCTTGTAGAACTTGCAAAACACAACTTTTGGAGGCACTGCAGTTTCCCAAACCCCAAGAAAGTCAATTTCCAAAAGCATGTATTTAGGATTGACCCTCAAAAACCCAGTGATATAAAAACAAACCCCCCAAAAAATTGATAGTCACTCAACATTCAGACAAGGGTTGATATAAAAAACACTGACGTATCACTGATCTGGGCTGAGATCAATGACTGGTCAGTCAGCCTCATGCAGGTCTGATTGCATATTACTTATTGGATGTGCACTGCAGGCAAACCAGCACAAGAAAATTACACTGTAGCACTCAAAGCTAAAACACTAACACTAGTATGTAGTTCGCCAAAGTAAGGCACAGAGGGAAAAGCACGAAAACATTTCTACAAGACCTAATGAGGTCCATTAGGTTTAAATCACCATCATCCAGTCAATCATGGATGTATATTAAAAAAAAAAAAAAAGCTAATAAAGTGAAAAATGGATCAAAGCAATTACAAAGAAAATTGTGGAAAAAAGTGAAAAAAAAAACCCCAAAAAGGGTTGATATCCTGTTATCTGATGATTTTTAAACATACTGGAAAATGATGTAAGTTCCTGACTTTTTTTTTTAACTTATGGTCAAAACCTCTTTCAGTGCCACAAACTGCAGGAAATAATGCACAAGCAGAGAAAACAGCTTAAATTCACACGATGAGGTCTGTTTTCAGTGCACTGCCTGCTAATTGGAAATCTGACTCATGCGTTTAAAATGTCTAAACACCACCTTTATAATGCATTTCGGTTATGTTTGTGCGCTACTGAGCAGCTGCCTCAAGTTGAAGATGAGGGTGAATACAATTTACAGGCTGCACCTATTTCATGATGTACATCTCCAAAGCCCATTTGGGAAAAGTAACATCCTACTTCTCTAAGCCTGGATGGCAGCATTTTGCTATTTAGCTACATTTGTGAGTAGGAATAATAATAATTTTTTAAAAAGCGTCACATGCTGTGCACCAATGAATGGAAGAGCTACACAAGGTGAACTGGAATAAAAAACAAACTGTCAAGTAATTTTGATAATTTGGGAATTGTTTGATTTTTCAAGCTGAAATGCTGAAAACTGATTTCACATTCTCAAAAAATGTAATAGAAATGCTTTGCTTTTTCTATTACACGTGTCATCTGAAATGTTTGACTGTTAAAAGCAGCTAAATCTTATCATTACAGAACAACAATAAGATATCCTAAAATAACTTGTGTTTAAGGAGAAACTTTCTAAAGCTTTAGCCCAGTCAGGGACTTCCCGATTCCAAATATTTATAATAATTTTGTCATTTACAGTGCGCAATGATGCAGCAAGGGGTAAATATAACCTCAAGAGTGGGAGAGAATAGGTATTACAAAGACAGCTAACCCCCCCCAAAAACATTTTAAAAGCTCAAGTGGAAGAAGATTACATTAAAGCAGGCGTGGGACGGAGCTTTTTCTGGGAACTGCCTGAGAGTATTAATAAAATAAGCACAGAAAATATAATACAAGAATGTTTTTATCAACATAATCCAGAGAGATGAGGCCAAACCAACCTGGAATATAATCCCAAGGAGAAGGTCCCCTGGTTATCTGTCATCAGGGACACACACCCATACACACATATGGACACACGCTAATACACAGTCTCTTTCTATGTCTCGCCGTCGCTTCAAATAATCGACTCATAATCTTAAAAGGATCTTGTCCTTTCGGTTTCATCTTTACTGCAAGGGTCAAGAGGTCAACTGCTGGGTGAAGCTATCAAAGTGAATATTGACATCAATATAGCGTGCATTTAATAGCTATTATAGTCGTACGTAACTCCTAAACGTGTTTAGATTTGATGGATTTTAGTTTAAAATCAAGTGTTTTTCTCTAAATTCCTTTTACATAAATTGTAGGTGTGAATCCTGCTCAATTTACGGTGCCACAACTTATAATAAAAGAAGTAGCAAATATTTTGTGAGGACTGCCTGAGTGAGAGAAGTAGGCGTTTTACTTGAAGGACAGATCCAACATGAATTCGGTAGCTGACACTTGGAGGACTGTAAGACAATGTCGAGCAACTTTCTCTGTCACTCTGTCCCTCCCTCCTGCATCCTCTCTTTCGCTCCCTCTCTCTCTCTTCTGTATCTAAGCAGCATAATTTGAGTAAATGACAGGGGAACATCTGCTGTGCATAAGAGAGAGGCCAACACTTTAACATGCAGATGTCTCTCTCCATCTGCATTAATTCAATAATTACCGCAATGGAGGCAGGAGAAAAAATCTTTTTTTATAGCTTAAGACAATGTTATCTGTGCCAGTTGGTATGGGGAGGGCAAATTGGGGGTGGGGGGGGGGGTGCGTGAATGAGTGTGTGTACGAGTGCATGTGCTGCTGGAGGTTTGCGAGAGGAGGGGTAGATTATTACACCATTTAGCCAGAGCAAGCTGTCACATTGCAGAGAATCTCACTAATTCCATTGTGCCCTTGGTGAGTCACTGACAGACTCCAAGTGACTGATGATGCCTCAACGCCACCACTTGGCCACTGGACGACCAACCAGCTTCACTTAGGATATAACCGCACATGTCTTACATTTAATGTGCGTGTGTGCAATGGGGGATGATTAACCCGAGTATTTTAATGCCTGCAGGGGTATGACAGGGTATGCATGGGTATTTAGTGGATGGTGTACGTGGTAGACATAGTGCTCGGAGTTGTGCTCAACGAGTAGAGTTTTTTGTTGAATGAGACCAAAGAATCCCTTCCCTCGTGCCTTCAGAGCTGTTAAATGCCATTTGGAAAACTCCCAGTGTCGTAAGATTTTGACTCAAAGGAGGTTTCTTTGTAGCTACTCTATCATAAAGACCTTTTAAAAGGAAGCACTAGTGGGATGGTGGTCTTTCCAGCAGGTTTCGCCCATATTTGCAAAGGATTTCCAAAGATATGTTCGACTGACTGCTCAAGACTTTGACCAGTCCGTATTTTTTAGTTATTTATTTTGTCCAAAAGCTTAGAGAGTTAGTTTTAAACTTCCATTTCAGAGTTACTGAGGTTGCAGAATTTAGAAATAGTCTGTTTTGCCACATCTTCTTTAAATATTTATAGCAAGTTTCTTGGAGTTGATTTATTTACCCGACATGAAGTGAGATTTAGCAAATTCCAGTAAAGTTCCCGATAATTAACAAAAAGGAAGAAAAATAGGATGTGCCAAAATGGACAAAATTTGCCGGTGCTGTGATAAATTGTCCAAATATTTTTATAAATGACAGGTTTGACTTTTGAGAAAAGATTGGGGGGCAAAAAGTGGCAATTTTATTAATTTACCTTTGAATTAACAAAATAATTGGGGGAAAAAGTGAAAATGTCTGAACACTTAATGAATTTACTGCAAAGACACCGGTCTTGAACTACTGACTTCAATCTTGTGACATTTAAAATATCAGACAATCATATTTCGATTGGACACTCTCAACTAAAATGAATAAAGGGCCACAGAGAACATTAGCATGTAATGGTTTCCATTCAAATAAACCTAATTACTTTATTGAAATGTTGGCTCCAATATCTCATTTTCAAGAAAAAGCACTTAAAAGCCATTCAGAAAAGCTCAAAGAACGTTAGATGAAATGTGAAAACAAAACTTTAAATGACCATGCACACTGTACCCAATCTCCTTCGTTTATAACGCATACCTGTGGACCAATACAGCATGTTGTAAAATGTATTAATGTGGTCCATCTAACAGAAATACCCCAACAATCATTTAATGCACCTGAATTCTCGAATAAAAGGTCACAGACTTTGTGTGTCACACTCAAACTGACAAACACAAATCATTCCAGGATGTCTCATCGTACATGTATGATAACACACATAAATAAACAGACATCCTAACATAATCCCATCAGCATGCATGCACTTGCTTCTGCAGCCACACAGCACCTTCATCCAGGCAGAGTCTCTCACACACACATATCTGACTCTTACATGCCTGCTAAACATAGGGACAAAGGAAAATATCTGTATACTTGGCAGGCCAACTTCCTTTGATTGCAGCAGTGCTGCTGTAGGAAACAATGCACAGGCACTATTAATACACCAAGGAGAAAGAGAATTCCTCTTAGAGGAAAGCTCAAAGGAGCCATCGGCCAGGCTATTTACAGACTTACTGACTGATTGGATGACTGACTGCACTATACTTAACTGTAGTCTCTGCATCTTGTCTTACGTGACTCTTTTTTTTTCTGCAAGGACTGGTGATGAATACAGTATAATGTACATTAGAGGATGAGTGGTACATATTCTTCCATAATACTCCCTTTTTATTTGTTTATACATCCTTTATTTATTTGTTTTGTGACACTTTCAGTGCACAGATATTAATTAGAAGCAAGTGCTTAGGAAATGTAACAGATCTCTTACGTACTTGCTCTGCTGTGTCACATCAACACGCCTGTGACATTTGACTGGCGGTGAATAGCTGCCCAGCCACACTTATGATCGCCTCTCCTTTCTAAAAGTGCCCAGTTAAAGAGCATCAAATCCCCACTCGCTAAACCCACACAAGCCCAACCTTCATTAGCATAGCTAACAAACTCCCTGAAAGAGCAACAGTGGAGGGAGAGAACAATGGCAGTCTATTAAAGGGGAAGATGAGGGGGTGAGACGAAGCGCAGAGGGGGAGAAGCTATTGTTCTGGTCTTATTTAGCCCTTGCTGTCACCCTGCAACTGTTGTCACTTCTAAGTTTAGCTGGACGGCTGAAGAGGACGGCGAAGAGAAGAAGGAGGAGGGAAGGAGGAAGAGGATAGGAATAGGGTAGGGAAAGATGGAGGACAGAAAGAAGATAGGGAGGAACTGAAGACAGTTTTGAACCAAACAGTTTTGTGGATTCCCTACAAACTTGGGAGCTCCCCAGTAACTAAAAACCTTCAAGGGCTTTTTTCTTGCATTTGCATTGCCAGTGGAAATTCTGTAGCAACACAAAAGCTGCTTGGTACAGCCAAGGTTAAATTGAATACTGCATCCAGAGCATATGGGCTCAATAAACCCGAGACAGTAGTGCTTTGAATTAACATTAAATACTGAAGTTTAAACACCAACTCAAGCTTGATTTAAAGCCTGAATTACGGAAGGATGAGAGAATACATAAACTAAAAAATAAATGTTACAAGTAGGTACACATGTTCGGTTGAATGTTAAACCAAATATCTAATCAGTCAATCACAGCAACATTTAAGCATTTAGACATGGGTATGACGACCTAGTGAAGACAAACCAAGCATCAGAATGGGGACGAGAGGAAGACAGGTCATTTAAGTGACTTTGAATGTGGTGTGGTTGTTGGTGCCAGACAGGCTGGTCTGAGAATTTCAGAAATGGCTGATCTACTGGGATTTTCCCACACAACCATCTCTAGAGAATGGTCTAAAAAAGAAAAGCAAAAAAAAAAGAAGAAAATACCCAGTGAGAGGCAGTTCTCTGGGTGACTATGCCTTATTGATGCCAGAGGTCAGAGGAGAATAGCTGGACAGCTTCGTGCTGAAGCAGGGTAACAGTAATAGTAGCAGAAGACCACATCGAGGGCCGCTCCAACAGGAGTGTCAACAGGAAACTAAAGCTACAATTCACAAAGGCTCACCAAAAACTGGACAAAAAAGATTGGACAAAATGTGCCTGATGTGATGAATCTCAATTTCTGTCGCCACATTCAGAAAGCTGGGTCAGAAATCTGTATGTGGTGGAACAGGATATTCATATTATGGAGTTCCAGTCGACAAATCAGTTTCGTGAACTGAAGAAGATGTCATTTCCTTTACACGAGAAATTCTTTTGTTGCATGTCAAGGGAAGAAACACAGTATTTGTTAATGCCCATAGGTTGTAGACTTCAGGAAGACGGACTGAAAATTATTAATACTAGCGACAGGGTGAGGAACTTGATTATTTGAGAGGGAAGGTTTGGATAACTTTTTTCCTTTAATAAATGAAATCATCATTTAAAGCTCCATTTTGTATTTAAAAACAAATAAAATTGGAATATTCAAAAACTCCTAAATCGTTTCTGTTTAGGATGAATTTTGTGTTCTGTAACCTAAAGTGGTTTTAATTCAAATAAGATTAAAATGATTAAATTGATCTGCATAATATCTAACCTTATTTATATTTATCTTCATTGTCTTCAAAGTCCATGAACTCAGAGGTTATGCCTCTGAGAGATCCTCTGTTTTGAGTTCAACTAGCGTATACAGTACTAAGTAAGTACTTTATTTACTTACTTTTGAACAAACCAGATGGCTTTAAAGTTTTTTGACTGTGTCTTGCATGGTTTTGATGCTACTGATAAACACAAACACACACACACACACACACACACACACAGTGACGGACAGGCTCAGAAGGTAAAAACAATAATGGTCTCATTGTCACAAGTGGTAAAAGAAGAGGAAGACTGAGACAGAATAGCCCAGCTGTCTGCTCATAAAGCAGCCGATGGCTGAGGCGCTAAGCCCTACAGCGAAAGCAGAGCTTAGGTGGGTGACACAGGGCAGTAGACCCCAATCAGCCCTATAGTGTAAGGCAAGAGCCAAAGCAAAGACACATGGATAAACAGTGGGAGATGAGGGTCTGCGCCTGCAAAGCTCACAGAGCTAAGACGGCAGAGTAGGCAAGCAGGGACTGCATTCCCCCCCTATCCAGGAGTGGAGACAGTGTGGTTAAGGCTTTAGGGTTGGCTCCCCAGCTGAAAGACAAAGGACAAAGTAGGATGAAAGACACTGTCTCAGTCAAGTCAACGAGTTCATCAGAAAGACTGAGGAATTACTGTAAATTGCCTCAACTCAGCTGTGGGGAATATAGGGACAATTACACAGGGTCTTGGCATGTACCCACTTCTAAAACACAGCCTGGAATTATCAATTACTCTGTCCTCACTTCTCTCCACTACATGCAAACACACAACACTGTCCATCTCTCAAGCCGTGCACTGCTGTTGACCTGTAGTTAGCACAGCAGCCTGGAAACAGCTTGCGATGACAAGGTCACGAGTACGAGGTGACGAGGGCTCGGTCACTGCCTCTCCAAATCCGAAAGTAGGAAAGGTCTTTAACCACAATGGATTTCACACACAACCCTCCTCCACGACCTCACTGTAAAGAGGTATTAGCCGGTGCTGTTTTACGAGCTCAACAATGCGACGCTATACTGCATATTTCCATTAATAGTGTGGCCACAATTATAAGAGCCTGAAAACAGCAACAGAAGAAGTGAGAGAGAAAAAGAGATCTGGTGATATGAAGATGGTAAAACTGATTTGTTATAACCTTTTTGGTTTGATCAGGTTGGAAAAAACTACACAAACCAGCACTGACACTATACACAATTGCATATTCTTACCTAGTCCACATCTCCAAAGCGTGAAAACACACTCTTTAATTCACTGGCCCAGTCTTGTTTAAACTGGGAAGGCTGAGTAACAGCCTTTTTTAATTTTCTTTAGGGTTAAACCCAGAGAATATGGAACTCCAGGCCTCGAGAGCCTGCAGGTTTTAGATGTGTCCTTGATCCAACACAGCTGATTTAAATGTTAAACTATCTCCTCAACATGTCTTGAAGTTCTCCAGAGGCCTGGTAATGAACTAATCATTTGATTCAGGTGTGGTGACCCAGGGTGCGATCTCAAACCGGCTCTCGAGGACCAACGTTCCCTACCCCTGGTTTAACCCAAGGACTAAAAATCTACCTGTTTATACAAAAGACTTTCTTTTGGGCCAAACAGGCCTTGAGTCTACAACATCTTGTTCTAACTTTAACTCTTTCCCCCTTGGACACAAGTAGGGATAACCCTTGTTTTTCTTTTCTGAACTCAGCAGTTTGTGTCATATTTCAGGTCTGCTTCTAGAACAAAATGATTGGGTATCAGAGAGTGAGAGTGATCTCTGCCTCTACAGTTTACTAGGGCTACCCTTGGAAAAACCCAGAAACTGTTCTAATGGTTACAAATGTCATCTTTATGGGATGGTACCATGGTTAGCACTCTAATCTCACAGGAAGAAGGTCAGTGGTTTAAGCCCTGACTGTGTTTTTCTGCGTGGGGTTTTCTCCGATATTCTCCCACAGTCCAAAGACATGGGGTGTGTACTGAGCCCTCTCCTGTACTCACTCTACACCTACGACTGCACGGCCACTAACAACTCCAACATCATTGTGAAGTTTGCGGACGACACTACAGTGGTGGGTCTTATCACCAACGGTGATGAGACGGCTTACAGGGAGGAGGTCAGCGCCCTGACCCACTGGTGCCAAGACAACCATCTCACCCTCAACGTCGCAAAGACAAAGGAGTTGATAGTGGACTTCCGGAGGTGCAGAGAAGTACACACCCCCATCACCATCAACGGCGCTGCTGTGGAGAGAGTGAGCAGCTTCCGGTTCCTTGGTGTACATCTGGCTGAGGATCTTACGTGGTCAGTACACATAAACAAAACAGTGAAGAAGGCGCAACAGCGCCTCTTCTTTCTCAGGAGACTGAAAAGATTCGGCATGAACCCCCGCATCCTCAGGACCTTCTATCACTGTGCCATTGAGAGCATCCTCACTGGATGCATCACCACCTGGTATGGCAACAGCACCGCCTACAACCGCAAAGCTCTCCAGCGAGTAGTGCGGTGCTCTGAACGGATAATTGGAGGTGAGCTTCCCTCCCTCCAAGACATCTACAGGAAGCGGTGCCTGAGGAAAGCGGGGAGGATCATCAAGGACTCCAGTCACCCCAGCCATAAACTGTTCAGACTACTTCCATCAGGAAGGAGGTTCTGCAGCATCCGGTCCCGTACCAGCAGACTGAGAGACAGCTTCTTCCACCAGGCCATCAGACTGCTGAACACTTCATAGACACCTCACCTTCACTACTGGAACTTCAACATTTTGCACTCCATACTGTACAGTAATGCCACTGTTTTGCACATGTCTCAACTCTGTATATTTTTATATATTTTATTTATTGTTGACTCTATTTAATTTGTAAAATATGTGTATACACACACACACACACACACGTAGAAAAACATTTAGTATACACATCCAGAATTTTTTATTTATTTATTTATTTTTGCATATACTATTATATATTGTACATATATTTATTAGTTTCAGATTTAGCCATTCGTATATTTTGCCTGTTTACGTTATTGTATTTTGCACAACTCTGTTGCTTGTGAAGCTCGCACACAAGAATTTCACTCGCATGTGCTGTACCAATGTACCAGCACATGTGATGTGACAATAAAAGTGATTTGATTTGATTTGATTTGATTTGCATGGTCAGTTATATGATCAATCAAGTGCTGTTTGAATTATTTGAATAAATACTCAAATTGAGGCCAAAAATGTGTTTCACAGGGTCATAAATACCTTCAGCCCTTGATCACAAAACTGAGTTTATTCAAGTTTGTTGTGAAATCCCAGAAATGCATTCAAGAGATCTCCCGTTCACACGAATTAGATCGATGGTAGACAACCAGGAGACATGTTATCATAAAGTATCAGTAAAATATCTCAAAGTGGGCTCAATCAAATTCCTGACAGCAAGATAAAAAAAAACTGAACTTGTTTTAGGCCAAACAGGTCAGACCTACTGTATCTATTTAATACCTCTGTCCTGTCTCGTCTTTTGATTTGCCCTAACAGGGTTTTCTTGAGAACTAAATCTACTTAGGATTTATTGTTTCTTATTGTTCCTCATCATTGGAAAATTATAATCCATTCACCTAATCTCTTACTACCTCCCTCTCTTTTAGATCATATTCATCAAGATCATCCCCTCTGACAGAGCAAGAAATCAGCACAACGGGGAGGTCTAAAGAGATATCGTACTGGAACAAGGGGGTTTCTTCCAAATCAAATCAGGTTCCTCTGATGTAATCAAGACGAGACGCCAGAGACGACCGCATAATCTCCCAGGGACATGCTTCCCTTGCTTGCCACGTTATTAAAAAATGAGGAGGAACAAATCTTTAGATTGAAAGACTGGAAAAATGGAATTATAATAAATCGGGGGAATCTGGGGCAAGGTTGGATAAAGCCTTCAGATACAGATGAGGGGCAAATCTTCACAGTGGTTTGTGCTTGTATGTGCGTGCATGTGTACGAGAAAGCGAGCAGGCACGCGCACATGTACTGTAATGTTTGGGAATGGTTGGTTATGAAATATTTCAATTTGCTCAAGATCAAGTACCTGACCTGAGCTTGTCTGCACTAGTGGGGAAAAAACAAAACAACCTCCCCCGAAAAAAAAAAACCCCCACAGGAGTCCTAGTTGTCCAATCAGATAATCTGTCTGTATCTAAGGTGGCTTGTGGACTGTGATGCTTCCTGAATGGGTTCTCAATCACTTGAGGCTGTGCTTACAATAAAGCACCACATGATGGCACAATGTGACAAATGTGGATGCCAAATAGAAAAGGAAAACTCTCTCTCTCTTAATCTGGGCATTCATGATCTCCAAGATGAATAATGTCCCACTTTTATTACACAAAGTAATCAAATATTATTATAGCTAAATGTTTAACTTTATTATTTTTATGGTAACTTCAAAAAACAGCGCCCACAACTCAACGACTTAACCTGTACCACAGCGTGAGCATCAAGTGTCAAGACCTTCCTGGCCTTTACCACCAGATGGCCTTGTTGAATTGCACTTAAGAACATAACACTGTGGATCTACTGCAGGCCATACATATGTCTTACACCTTTCTTGTGTATTCATAGTCCATTAAGATATGCAGCACAGGAAAGAAAAAACTGAAATAGTGAAATAACTGAAAATAAGAGAACTGGTTATTGTTCCAATACAATGATTAGCTATACCACAAATTAAAAGGATTAAGAAACTCTTAAAAGCAACACCTTCTGCACAGGTGACTGAACAACCAGTCGTGGTTATTATATAGTTAACTAAAACTAAGCTCAAATAATTAGATAATCAAAAATAAAAACTTAAAAGAAAATAAACACTGACCAATATAATATTTTTAATAAATCAAAACTAAACGAGACTTAACAAACTTAATGAAGAGAAATTTTATATTCATACGTACCCAGCAGGTCCCTGAGATCATGTGATTGGGGCCTGCAGGCTGTGCAGGATCTCTCCCACTGAGCTTAAGAACTTTTGACTCTGTGGTATTTGTGCCATTTATACTGAAAGGTGATACATAAATGAAACATTACTTTACCTTTTACTTTCAGAAAGAGCCAAATCACTCTGATAACTAAATTAAAAATAAATTGGTTATGATTCTCACTTATAAATTTAAAGTTAAGTAAATAACTGATCTACGCACACCGGTCACTTCACTTCAACAACTCATCAACACTGGTCAGAGAAGACCAGACTGCTCTGAGCTGAAAGGAAGGCCACACCAACTCAAATAACCTTCTGTTACAACCAAGGTATGCAGAAGAGCATCAGTGAATGCACAACAAGGCAAATGAGCTACAGCAGTAGAAGACTACACTGGATGATACTCCTGCCAGCTAAGAAGAGGAAACTGAGGCTATAATTGGCACAGGCTCACCAAAATTGGACAAAAGAAGAATGTGGTGTATCCTGCCCTTTATTAACGCCTCGGCCTCATGGTAGTGCTGTAAAGATGTGGGCGACATTTTCCCTGGCATACTCAGATGCTCTCCACAAACACCAGAACAAGAAACGTGGGACAAAAGTCTGTGAGCAATGTTTCCAGCAACTTAGCAACGCTGGGGTTAAAGAAAGCCCAACGGCACTGAAGATGTATCAGAGAGAAATGTATCGGTGAATTTGTAAAACATTACTTGACGCCAAAGAGAATCCATACCTTTCACGGAGATGAAGAGCTCAACATCACACCTGCAGGAATGCGGAATGTTTCACGTTAATCATACTAATTTCCTGTTGGGTGTAATGTTGTAATGTTGATTGTCGATTGTTACTCGTTTAACTCCGTGTCCACTAGGGGCGATGTTGCACTCATTTTTGGTTGCTCCACATATCTTTCAAAAACCTGGGGGGGTGGGGAGGATGGGGTGGACAAGTTCAGTGATGAAGACATTTACACTTGTGAGGGCATGAGTGACTTTTGCCAAGAGGCTTAACACTTTAATAGCTGTAAAATCGCTGTGTAGCTCCGAAAACCCATCGGCTGCTTGTTTGCTGGGTCCATTCTGTGCCTGGATGCCACTGTGAACTATTATTGGGATGGTAACGCCCTAACACTTGATGCCACATCCCCCTTCTCTTCCAAGTCTCTGGGCTCATTCTGAGAGAAGACACCCCGGGCAGAAGGCACAATGATGGGCAGCATCAAAGGACTCGAGAGGTTTGACAGCCCGGGGAAGGGACGAGGGCTCCGGGTAACCAGACCATTTAAAGTTGGAGAGCTCCTGTTTTCCTGCCCAGCCTACTCCCACGTGCTGTCAGTGAAAGAGAGAGGCTGCTACTGCGAGTTCTGCTTCACCAGGTTAACACTTTGGCAGTGCATCTTTTTCTCACCTCATTAAATGTATACATATATAAGCGCATTCTCTTAGGAAATTACAAAGCCACTGTGATGTTTTGTTTTGCTTTTTACTGGAAATGTGCTTATTAGTAGTTAGGACGATGTGAATTGTAACTAATGCACTACTCCTTTTTCCTGCAGGATCATATAAATTCTGCATATTTAAACACAAATATCGGTGCTTGTGCTGTCTGACATTTTTGTTTCTGCATGCAAGAAATTTGAATAAATGACTGCCAGTGCATCTTCTGAGCTGCCAGGTTGCAAGACGTATTGGGGAGAAAATGTAGCTTGATCATAAAAGTTAGCTTCACAGTTACAAACAGATGTTGAATGGCCATTTTAACATCCTATTTACACAATAATTGTCATAAATAGAGACCCTAAATCAACCACCAGAATCTGTTATGCCATATTCAAAAGCCAGCATCTCATATAAGCCCCAAGCTGCAGGTTTAATATTTGTGTTTATTTTGACAGTCTAGTAAGATCTGGCTAACAAAATGTAGAGACTGTTGGTCAGTTGCCAAGTGTTTTAGGAATTAAAAAGATATTTTTACTATTTCTAGAATTTTATTTTGAAAGTCTGTCAAACTTCTTGTAACACAGGAAGTTCCTTTAACTTTAGTTTTTGGCACTTAAAATTGTAAAGTAGCAAGAGTAAAGGTATGCCACATTATACATAGCCTGTTCCACAAATTTGCAACATATATGCAATTTAAAGTGAAAAAATATAGTCTGGTAATATGTTATCACAGTGTCCGGGCTTTAATCATGTCAATCTAAGAGATGTGTGACATATTCTAGCAGAAAAGTAGAAGAAAAGGGGTTTGGAAAGGCTTTTAATTAACTTTCAGTTTGGAAACAGAACCTGTGGAGGCAGATCTGTTCATAAATTGGTTCGACATACTGAAAGATCATTGTTGATCAAGAACCATTAAAATCAGTTGTGTAAAGCTTGCTTTAACTCAACAATTGAGCAAAAGACAGCATCCTAGAGACAACGTCCTTTGTGACTTGCTCAACTTTACACAGTTCAGTGGTAAGTTGAACCCCTGAGTTACAGTTGCTCTTTGCAATAGGTAGTTTTAGTGTGTCATGCTTTCCCACTGGTTGCTCCGGCCCGTAAGTGCCTTATGTAAACCTAGTGTGACTGCAGATGGTAAGAGCCTCAGAATTATACTGGTGAACTTTTTGGCAGCTTTACTGATTCAGTGTGTTAAAAAGACAGCTGGCCTGTCAGAGGGTCTGCTCTATTAATACCACAGTAGGTTTTAAAGCCCTCCATTGCTATCAGTTACAACAAGCTACTAGCAACTGCTATTTCATGTGTTAAAGTTATGGAGCAAACATTTAAATGTCTATACATGCACAACTGAATACTATTATGCTACTACAATTCAGTATTACATAACCAGATGCATTCTTGTGGATATGTTGGCCCTTTGAAAATAAATGGTGCAAAGATGTGTACGGTCTCAGGGTGATTTCTTTTATATCAACTCAGTGCCATCCGCAGGGTAATAAAAAAAAACTGTTTTTGTAATTTATAGGACACAGCATTTGGCAAGATGTGGGAAGTGCAAGAAAGCCTTCTACTGCAATGTGAAATGTCAGGTAAGAAAACATCCTGCAAAGTCACAGCTCTTGTGTGAATTCTTTAAAGTGCACTGCGCAATAATTTAAAAAAAAAACACATCTATATTAAAACTTGGAGCTTAAAAAGTCTATTCCAGTAGTCATAAAGCCAGGGTACATCGCTGACAGGTCGCCTGTCCACCAAAGGGGCCAACACATGGAGAAAGCACAAACCCACAAGCACAAACCCTCACATCTCATACTTACAGCCAAAATAGATCTACCAGTTGGACCGTGGGAAGAAACCTACACAGGCATGGGGCCTCTTTGAATCATTCGATTTGAACCCAGAACCCTCTTGGTTTGCTAACCACTGTTCCATGCACTGCATTCACTACATATGTCATCATTATTTTATGGGTAAACATGACATCTAATCAATGTCTTTAGGCTCTTCAAATGTAAATCCTAAGAAGTGTAAAATGACAAAAAAAAATGTGCGACTGTAGAGAGGACAAACAAGTGGCGACACATCATCAAGCTAAGCTCTATATTTCTGCTTCAGTACTACTAAAGGTACAGTTAACAATAAGTGATAAAAGCCAAAAAGATTTTCAAATTATCCTGCTCTTGCAGCTCTGCTCTCAATGTTCCTCCCAGCAGACAAACGCAGGCATTTGCAGATGCTTCATGTGCACATATAAACAAAGTAAGTCAATTATAACATTTGATTTTATGTAAGATTGAAACCTGATTCTCCTTGGTGAAAGTCATCAGCTTAACTCATTGCACCATGAGAGCTTAGCTTATATCTTGAAAGGATTTCTACGATCTTTAGTTAAATATCTCAAAAGACCTGCTATTGGCCAAAGTCTCCCAACATTTGCTCAATTATTTTAGCCTGAAAACAGATCCCAGAGCAGGTGTACTCGTCTAGTTCTCTCTCAGACCTGTCAAATTAGAATTTAGTTTTCATATCCAGTGTCCAATGACATAAATATATCATTCATGTGTCTTCTAATGTAGTCTCAGCAGATGTACAGCTTAGCTGAACTTGGTTGTTCTATGCACTTCTATATGCATGCATAGCATGCTCTATTATGGAGTGTGTAGGATGCAGTGTTGTTTATAAAGTTGGGGACTAAGCAGATAATTGAGTGGGCCATTCCATGTTGGAGGAGTGAAGAAGCAAGGGTAACATTAGATTAACAGAGTGCCAGCATGCCACCATGCTACAGCTTAATGCCACAGCTGGTGGTGTCGCTTAGGGGTTGCCAACTGTTAGGCCTTCTGTTGTAGTGGTACATAAACTGTCAATAGTTGACTGAATTGAATGTACTCACATTTCACTTGGCCATAAAGTAAAGAGGGGCTTTTTGTTTTTTTATGCTATTATTGCATTTACGCGCTCCTTAGAAAGGGGACTGGGCCATGCACAAGCTGGAGTGTTCGGCAATGGTTGCTTTTGGAGAGAACTGGTGCCCGTCAGAGATATCCAGGCTGGTGGCGCGAATCCTTGCAAAGAAGGTTGGGCAGTTAATAATACATAAAATACAATAATCTCTTTTTTAATCGCTGTCCAGAGTTTCTTAAGGTCATTTCTGCTAAACATGTCTATTTTCTGCAGAAAATGCAGAAAGAACGATGCGTTTGTGAGAAGATGTTGCTCATAGGAGAGATGCAATCACGTGAGTACTTATTTCTTTACAACACAAGGAGAAAAAACATACATGATTTCTTGATGGTGACTTGGCTGTGGTTGCTCTTTATGAACTACACTTATCTAGCCACCTGTGTAGTGTCTGTGCAGAAACACTCTACAAGTCAGTCCAAGAGATCCCTAGATACCCTCAAGATATCTCAGAGAAAAATCCACTGAGAAACACCCTCAACCACATCTATATATATACCCTATAGATGTGGGTCAAGTGGTGTCCAGACTACATAACAAGTGTAAATGCTTGAACGTGAAATAGGAGCTCTTGGGAACACAGCGCAGATTGCATAAGTGTCTCTCAAGTCAAATGATGTTTGACCAAGTTAACAAGAAGAAACTTATAGTTCTTAGTGCAGTGCAAACCATTAAAAATGCATTTAGTTAATTTATGTGAAAATCCAAATAAATCATGTAAACGCAAATAGAGTTCAGTACAAGTGGATCCGTTTTTAGTGGCTTAACAAACAAAAAAAATGGTCTGGTACGAGGACTGGGCTGAACATTAGTTCAGAGTTCAAAGAAATATTTAATAAAAACTCAAATGTAACCAGAGCTCAAAAATATATTAGACTTAAGCCTCGACATTACTGATAAGACAGGAAAATAATAGGAATCCACACACTTTAGACCTCTCTAGACCCATCAACATGTATAACCAAACAAAAAGAAAATCTTAGGGTGAAAAAAGCACAGCACCGTGAAACCAGTGAAACAATAAATTATTTTAAATGAAACCAAATTCTTTTATTGTAACAGACACAGAGGATGAAGATAATGAGAAAAGAGAGATGACCGAGGCAGACATTGCCAGATTCCATCGCTTTTACTCCAAACATCTGGATGTGCCGGACCACAAAAAGCTACTCACGCTCTTCTCCCAGGTAATGCGTTGTTACACCATGTAATTTTGATACAGTGAGGACCTTAAATATCAAAAATAAATGCAGGTATTGTGGTATGAAGTAGTAAAAGTTTTCTGTATCTGTCCTTGTGGCCACTGAGCTGAAAGGGGTGTTATAAAAGTGGTGCAGAGGGTGGTAAGCAATGTTCCCTCTAAGCTGGGCACGTGCGCAATTGCGCACTGCTGGCATGGTCTCTGCGCACAGAAAATCTGCGTTGCGCACAAAAAAAATCTAACCTGAATTGAAATTAAAATTAATACTTCAACAATCCTGTTTTGCAGTGTTAGTCAGTGAGTGACTGGCTGCTCCCATTTGGGATTAGAACGATGCCACCTTATCCCATAGTTCAGCCAATAATGCGTATATACGCAGCCAATCAACGCCATTGACAGGCTATGACAGCGTCCTTATGTGCCGACACCGGTGTTTTAGCTGGCAAAGCGGCGTGGCTGATGTGGAGTGAAGCCACGTTAATGACAACGTGTACAACCATTGGAGATGTGAGCAGGACAGACGGAACAATTGATGGAAAAAGTGTGGACTTTATACCAGTTTTTAAATTGTGTTGATAGGCCACGTAAAACCAGAGTAGTGATAAAAAAAAATGCAATGTTTGGTTTTCTTCCTGAATACTATCGTTGTTTATATTTACTGCGGGAAGAAACGATAAAAACGGCGTTTTATAAGAAAAAAGACTCGAAAGCGCTCTCCACCTGTGAGCAAAAACAACCCCCACCCCCTCTTCCTTTCCTATTCGTCCAAAAAAGTACGATGTCGACCAATCAAAAAATGATATGGCAACGTGGCATCTAGTTGTTAAGAAACGGGGTGAAGTTTTAGGAGTGACGGCGGTGTTTTGAGATGTGAGAGATTTGAGACGTTTAGCGCAAATCTTGTGTAGTTAGTGTGTAGTGTAGTCAATAGTTTTGTTGTTTGTGTCAGAACAAGGAAGCGACTACTGAATGTTACAGGTGTTACAGGAGTGATCTGCTGTTGTCAGGCCTGCAGGTATCAGGCTGTTGTTCTTCTTTATCTCATAGTGGACAGAAATAATTTTTTGGAGTGGCACAAATAATTTGTGCACTACACAGGTCAATGAATAGATTTTTTTTTCATGGTAAGTGGGCTAAAGCAGTTAATTAAAAGTAATCTAACATAAATGTAAATGCTGTAATTTGATTATTTTAATAAACCATGTAACTTGGATGGATTAGATGCCGGCGTGACCACAGTGCACACGTCTGCTGTTGCTCACAGTGGTCCAAGGGACCGCTCAGGGAGTTTGTGTGCTCGCTCAGACAAGTGAAAAATTAGAGGGAACATTGGTGGTAAGGACCCATTAATTACCCACAGCCATTCTCCACAGTCACTTGTGTTACCTCTGCATCAGTATAGGAAGGAATCAATACGGTCTGTTGATCCAAACTGGATTTTACTGACTTCTGGGTGACGTGTCAAACGCCAGCTAGTTAGCTGATAGCTAAGCCAAGCCAGCACACACAGTTGTAGTCTAATTTTTATCATAACTCTTCTCTGTTCTTCTCTTTGTCTTAAACAATAGGTTGGCTGCAATGGTTTCACTATAGAGGATGATGAACTTTCCCACTTGGGTACTGCAGTCTATCCAGAGTAAGAAAGAAATGTCACGCACATGCATATGAGCACTTTTTGATTGATGACCCAAAGGAATGGGCATAACTTTTCTTCATAAAACAATAATATATGACAATAGGAAGAGAAAGCAAAAGTCCAAGAGACTGGCTCAAAGGTCATATGGAAGTAATCAAACTATGAAATGAATTGAAATGAGCTTTAAAGTCCGAAGAGACAGTGTTACAACAGCGCGTGCTGACAACTGGAGGGGAAAAGTGAACACAGGAAGTAGAAGAGCTAAGTGAAACTGATTTTGGGATTTCCTTAAAAACAGGAATTGACTTAAATACAACCCCCACACCATGAAAGGTTTTATGAACACATGTAAGGTTTCAGCAGCACATATACTGCAAAGTACTTCCTTACATAACTCTACCTACTGTTGTGTCTCAGTGTTTTGTTTTGTTTTGTTTTTGATTTCCTGCACTTTGTGTTTTCTAATGACTTCTATAGATGTCAGACTTTTTATTTAGCTTTAAAAGGCAGTTTGTTTGGTTTGAAGTCACCAAAGGCCTAACTGTCCACAGGCAGCAATATGCATGATCTGTTAATGTCAGTTCACCTAGTTATTTATACTGTAGAGTAGTTCATCAGTGCAGCTGGCTTAAAAATTAGGATTAGCAAAGAGTGGTGCTGGTTTAGCTCACTGGATTGAGCAGGCAACCAATATGCCATAAGAATAATGCAGAGGCCTGGGTTTGAATCCACCACTAAAGCCATTTTCTTATTGTCTTTCTCCCAGCTTACCTGTCCTCTCTCTAATGTCTATAGGATAAAAGCTTAAATCCCCAAAATATGTAAATTAGCTTCGGAAAACCAAATCAGCATAACAATGTGATGCTAGAAGGAGAGGAGAGAAGAGAGGAGGATGAGTATACCGCCAGGACTTTTCATTTGAGCAGGGTTGTCAGTGACTTTGCTGAGTGCAAGACCCAAAAGATGAAGTTCTGATGGGCGAGTAATTTGTGTTTTTGTAAAGGATTTTAAATATTGTTACCACATGTTGAACACTCGTACTGTAATATGCGCATATGTAATACATGAGGAAGCTGGTCAATTGGAAATGATTGCTGAATGGGGAATTCTAGGATGGGGCTTCTTTGGTACAGTGACTTCATCCAGTCAGTCTGCAAGGACCTGCGGTTTACGGGCTTCTCTGGTTTGTTCCATGCTTACAGACATTGCAGTTGTCCTTATTTTACTTTAGCGAGCTAAATCTGTTTTTGGCTTGTGGTAACCTATTTGAAAAAAATGGTGGGAGTTTGTGGCACAGGCTTAAAAAAATGTGTCTGTTGCCCTGACTTCTGACTGCAGTTGTTGTTCATGATACTGATGAATAGCTGGATTATTGATTATTGTTATATGCTTTTTTCCAGCATGCAGCCCTGGTAATAACATATGTCAGTGTCATGCAAGAGCTCTGTGCAAGCACAGTTTTAGCCTTGTAGTAATACCACTTAAAAATAGTGAGTGATCATGCAAATGCTAGGAGTAATACTAAGCCTCAGTTTTTCCTTCTTATCCATAGTAAGAAGGGTTCGCTTTTGTTTAAATCACTTTCTTTCTTTTGATATCTTTCTCTCTGCACAGCATGGCCCTGATAAACCACAGCTGCCTTCCCAGCGTCATAGTCACGTACAAAGGGACATCGGCTGAAGTTCGGGCAGTGCAGGACATGAAACCTGGAGATGAAGTGAGGAAAAGAGACAGCTGCTATTAGAGGGGGTTGGGTTTTGATCTTTTTTTTTTCTTTTAAGTGTGTGTGGAGGAGTTGGCTGGCCTTCCTATGCTAGGGCAGCACATGCTAGTTATGTCAGAGTTATTTGTCAATGGAAGATTGACTGAACAACTTTTAAGTTGGTGAGAAACTGATTTTTTTTATGTTAAAAATTAAACTGTGCAATCGCAACTTATTATAATCACTTAACATTAATGCTAGAAACAGGGAAAAGAGCTAGCCTGGCAAAGGTGAAAAGGTACAATTATAACAATAAAGTTTATTTCAACTGAACTCATCTTGTTTGTTTTATCAGCATAAAACTCTTAGAATGACAAGTTACAAGTACATTACTTAAAAAAAGATCAAAGAAGAAGAACAATGTGATTGACACACCAGTCTAAAAATTGTTAAGGGAAAGGTAGAGAACAGCAACATCGCTAATGAAAAGCACCATGTCAATGATAGGTCAGTGTGTCAAGAGAAGCAGGAGATCTGGTTTGAAGGAGGGATGCAGCAGCAGATTTCAGACGGGTTATTTTTAGCAAAACCTTTGCCCTGCGTCTTAGGAGCTATGTGGCAACAAGGAAGAGAAAAAACAATGTCAATGACAGAGAGTGTGCTTTATTTTGAATGTGTGTGTTAAATCCCCTTATAGGTGCTTATCAGCTACATAGACCTCCTCTACCCAACAGATGACCGCAATAACAGGCTGAGAGAGTCCTATTACTTTCTCTGTGACTGCCAGGAATGTAAAAGCAAGTCAAAGGTAAGACCTGGTAATATGTAGAATGGAGATTAAAGCCAAAAATTAATAATATGCATCATTTGGATGGGTGCACATGTAAGAACTGGGAAATGCTACATGCCACAAGGTATGTACTCTCACCGGCCACTTTATTAGATACACCTGGCTAGTACTGGATTAAATCTCCTTTTTCCTTCAGAAGTGCCTCAATTCCTCGTGCCATAACAAGGTGCTGGAAACTCCTCAGAGATTTTGGTCCATATTGACATGATGGCAACACACAGTTTCTGCAGATGTGTCCACTGCACATCCTTGATACAAATATCCTGCTCCACCACATGTCTAAAGGTGATCTGTTAGACTGATATTGATGATTGTGGAGGCCATTTGAATACAGGGAACTCATTTTCATGTTCAAGAAACTAGTTTGAATTTATCTGAGCTTTGTGACATGGTACATTTTCCTGCTGTAAGCAGCCATCAGAAGATGGGTACACTGTGGTCATGAAGGGATGGAGATGATCAGCAACAATGCTCAGTTGGTACTAAGGGGACTGAAGTGTGCCAAGAAACTACCCCCCACACCATCAGACCACCAGCAGCCTGAACCATTGAACCATTACTTTCATGTTGTTTAGATTAATTTCTGGCGAAAACATCTAAATGAAATTGAGACTCATCAGACCAGGCAACATTTTTCAATTTTCCATCAACAAGGTATTTTCACCTAGAGCACTGCTCCATTTCACACAATTCTCTATAAACCCTAGAGATGGATGTGTGAGGAAAATCCCAGTAGATCAAAAAGAAGTCCTTTCTTCCCCATTCTGATGCTCAGTTTGAACTTCAGCTGGGCATCTTGACCATGTCTACATGCCTAAATGCACTCAGTTACTGCTATGTGCTTGGATCATTAAGATATCTGCATTAACAAGCAGGTGAAGAGGTGTACTTAACAAAGTGGACAGTGAGAGTATAATTTAGGAATTTGGAAAGCATTGTTTTGACTCTCACGCTCTCTCTCCTGTCTTCATCTATAGGACAAGGCAAAGTTAAAAGTACGTAAGCAGAGTGATTCCATTGAGCCAGATGTCATCAACAACATGGTTCGTTACGCCCGGAAAACTATCAGAGAGTTCCGGGAATTCAAACACACAAAGAATATCCTTCAGTATCAATAGATATCGTTTTGTGCCTTCTACATTGTATCGTAAACTTCATAAGGACCAAAAGGTGAAGAGAACTGTCAGAGTACTGTCAACAAGTTGAAACATATCAGCAATAGTTCAGCATTCAAGCCTAAGTTCCACATTTTCCTGCTTTATTCCAGTCAGTATATTATAATTATTGTCTTACAGATGAAATAGCTGCTTGACATTTATCATTTTTAAATAATTTATTTAGCTACTGCACATTTTTACCAGCAGCAACACCATGACCGACGGGAACTACAACAACAACACATTTCTGTACCTTAACACGTTTATATGACTGTTTGCCATAAAGATAAACCCTGATATCAAAGATAAAGTCACAAAAGTTAACAAGCGTTTAACTGGGAACAAAATGAGGATTGGAGATTTACACAAGTACTGAGTTGTGACCTTCTGAGGTGGAATTCTTCTGTCCCACAGAAGCCCATTTGAATCCTTTGCCAACTATGAGCTTGTAGCCTTGACTCAGTGCCACCCCCTAGTGAGTTGCTGGAGATGTGCGAGCAGAGCCTGGAGGAAATGGGAGCCGTGTTTGATGACTCCAATGTGTACATGCTCCACATGATGTACCAAGCCATGGGGATTTGCATGTACATGCAAGATCTAGATGGAGCTATCAGATATGGCGAGAAGCTTCTCAAACCTTACAGGTATTAACATAAAAACATGTCCCCCCCCCCCCCTCTGCTGTTCTTTCCAAATGTATTTGTTGTTGCTGTGTTTTTGTTGTTTGTTTTGTTTTGGAGGGTGGGGGTTGTTGTTGTTTTTTGGGTACTTAAAATTAGTCAGATATTACAGACTGTATTCCTGCAGGTTTCTTTATTCTGGGTAATGTGTTCATCTAAGTTTATTTGTGCCTTAATCTTCTATTTGTTTACATCAGAAAAATCTAAATATGAATGAATTATGCTCAACTAAAACCAATAAGCCACCATACATAAATACATAATTTCAGCTTAAAATCAGCCTTTTTCAAATCGCTGCATTTTATCAACCGTTATGATATTAGCTCATGTTTAAAAGCATTTTTCAAGTAGTATTTTTATTCCAATCTCCCAAAAGCTGGTATAATTTTGAAAATTTGCAAAGTTTGGGGGTTTTCTGTGTGTTTTTTTACTAACTGTACTGCATCTAAAAAGATCGGTGTTATCTTAGATGTGTCTTTTTTCTTCTTCTTTCATTTGCTTATGTGATCTTGGTTCAATGCAGTCATCTCTATCCACCTTACTCCCTTAATGTCTCGTCCGTCTACCTGAAACTGGGCCGATTGTACTTGGGACTAGAGAGGCAATCAGCGTGCACCAGCGCTCTCAAAAAGGTAACATTAGACTGTCTAAATACGAAATAAATACTAACCAGTGAACAACTATTAATAAGGTAATAGCAATATTTTTTCTATTACACTGCCTGGCCAAATAAAAGTCACCAGCTGGATTTAAATAAACTTAAACAGATAAGCACTTATCTCTGTATAATTACTTGAAGTGATTGAAATGTCTAGGCTAACCCTAACTAACTCTTATTTCTTAAAACAACCAGGTCGGAAATGTATAATTATGTTTAATAGTAAAATCAAGCGCATTTCTACATTCACAATGTGAAGAGAGAAACAGGAATCAAACGGCTGTGTAGGCCTAAGGAAACCACTTATCAATTGGTTAATTAGAAAAGATTGGATCTGGAACAATAAAGGTCTTATGAGTCTGGCTTTACCCTGTTCCACAGTAATGAGGCATCAGGATAAGAAAAGAAGCAGATGAAGTGATGCACACATTATGGCTAGTGCCTACAGTACAAGCCTGTGGGGGGCAGTGTTAGGATTGGGTTTACTTGAGTTGGTCAGGTATTATGTGCCCAAAAAATGAGGTCAGCTGACTACCTGAATATAGAAAAGTGTTCACCTTCAGTATACCTACACATTGAAATAACATACATACAGCAATTGTGTGATGTTAATTAATAATAAATTTACTTGCATTTCTACAGGCAATGGCTATAATGGAGGTGGCTCATGGGAAGGATCACTTTTACATTGAAGAGCTGCGTAAAATGATAGCACAAAAATAAAGAGAACAAGAGAGAAATACCAAGACTGATCCATAAGGACTGCATACACTTTCCAAACTTTGTCTTATCCAAATAATTTATCTTGGTTTTTTCAGGAGTATGTCTTCACGGTTATTTATCCTGCATCTTCCTATCAGTTAGACGCAGGATACTTTTGCAACAAGCAGGTATTTATTGTGGAATTTGCATGAAAGTATGACTTTGTGGAAGGTGTTTTGTTTTTTAAATCAAGTAAATAACTTTGATTTGGCTTGAGACTACAGCTGTACTTTGTAACCCAAGAGTTGAGTTGTTTATGGAGGTACGCAAATAGGAGGATCAATGCGTCATGCAATCAGGAGAGCTGCATCACCATATGGGGCCTGTTAAATAAAATTAATGTATCCCTGTGATGGTGGATGCTTCAGCACCTCCTAGAACTCCTTTTATCTGATGTTGATGTTTCACTGTGATCTCGATGCTGCACTTTTAAAGAAAATAAGGCTTTATTGCATAATGAGCAAGTACAACAGCTTCAAACATGTCTGGGGAGAGAAAACTGAAAAATGCATATACAAAACATATGTACACATATTGAAATGTATTTAGAAGTTCTGCCAAAAAAATTAAAAAAGACAACTTGAGGGGAAAAATTAAATATTAACAAACAGTGGAATGCTGTGTGAGAAAATACTGTCAAAGAGAACAGGAGTGCAATAAAACACTTAAATGTCAAGAGAGCACGAAGCTTATATTTATCAGAGAATATATACATTGAAAAAAAATTTTAATCCATGCATAGTTTACTATGTTGCGGTATTTTAAGGGTACCAAGTCAAGGAAGGAAACTATAAAAACACTTGCAGAAATCTTTTTTCACATGCCCATTATGTACAGAGTTATGCTGGACATGGCTGGCTTTGCATTACAATTCAGAGAAGCAGGAAAACATATTTAATGCAATATGGGGAAAAAAATCATTCAGAACGCAATTTTACAAACAGGACATGGCAACACATTTTTCTTCAGCTGGGTTTGGATACGATTATTAGAATTTCTTTGTTTCTACAATGAAACCTAAAAAGTAATGAATTTAGCCAAAAACCTAATCAGTACAAAGAGTGTATCAGCCCATCAGCTTCTCCCCGTAGTTACATATTACTACAATAAGGCACAATGACACATTATACACAGCACTTGCTGCATATGGACAAAGTTGTATCACCAATTCCAGAGTTTTGAAATGTTTATGATGATAAATGATACATATATATATATATATATATATATATATATATATATATATATATATATATATATATATATATATATATATATATATATATACACACACACATATATATATATATAAAATTCTTTAGATGATAAAGAATTGCTAAAGTGTACTTTGTTTGTCTGCCTGAAAGGAACTTAATTGAAATGCCTCCTCACAAAAACACATTGGAGTTTTTCCAAAAACTTAAAAAGAGTTCAAAAGATCAACATGGTTGCCATGGCAAAGGTGACCACAGCCTTTATAGAAATAAATAAAAAATTTCTTACAAATTTGAAGTAAATACTTGCTGTATTAAATCAATACAGGAATAGGATCATTTTAGAACAGCGATTTAAGAATACTTTTGTTTGGCAAACTCTTTCAGAGTATAGCAATAATACTGCTGCCACCTACTGTTCATGCAGCATAATGCCATTTCTAATGATGGCTAAATGAGAAATGTACCAGTGGTGCGATATCTCCTAATTGAAACTGAGATTTAATTTCTCTAGATACTTCTTAAGAAACCTGAAGCTGAAAAAACCTGAAGGAATATGCATGTTTCACACAAAAAGTCCAAGATCAAAGGGGGAGAAGGAACAAAATTTGAAATACACCGATTAGGAGAAATGGCTGTCAGTTTCTATACAAGCCCACCAGATCCGTTCCTCCCTTGAGGTGAGTTTTGGGTTAGAATTTACATACAGATGAAGTGCCACACAGAAAACACGAATCTCTGTTCTTCCTTCCCTCCAGCTACCAGTATACTGTGTTTGTTGTACTGTCCTCATGCTGACTTTAAGTACTCCGGAGCAGCCGATAGGTGCTCGGGTTCAAATAAGGCGGGAGTTCTTGAGAAACTGGATAAGAACCTGGTGGACAAACTTATACTGGGATATGGTCTGTACCATTAGCATCCTCTGCTGCCTCAGCTCTGATAGCATTGTGGGAACCTCCACGGGCTGAAGGGGAGAGAAGAAAAAAGAAAGAAAAGGACAACAGTGAGAGCCGGTCAAATGTTTTTGATTGAGGTGTAACTTTATGTAGGAATAAAATTAGATAAAAGTGGGATTATGTATATCTTGCATGTAAAATATCCTAATTTACCAAGTTAAAAACATGCTTCTAAGGGATGCATGTATCCTGCGACTGTCAAAGAAAGTCAGGGACTCTAAAAATGTTCTATACCTTCACTAAATTTTAAATTTGCAGCCCCTTAAGGAAATCATCCACACACCTCATTGTGCTCCAAACACCTGATCATGAGCTCAGTTAGGATGACCACTCCAGTTCGACCTACACCGGCGCTACAGTGCACCACCACAGGTGGATTGAGGCTCTTTGAGGTGTCCAGCATAGAGTTAGTGTGTCTCCTCACAGACTGGATCTCCTCCAGATATGCTTCAGATAAGAAAAGTCACATTGATGTCATGTTTAGTCTTTATGCTGGCTCTGTCCTTACACATATCTGATAAAGCATATTTTTAATAAATGACGGGGCGGCCGTACTTACAGAGAAATCCCAGTACATATTCAGGACAGCCCTGCTCAGGCCAGTCTGTGTATTGCAGATGCCAGACCGTCCTCTCCTGGCCAGACAGCAGGTGTTTAACCTTCAGCCCCGTAGTGGCGTAGCACCCTGAGTCCGTGCGAAATTTGGTGGTCACCTTGAACTTGCCGTGAGTGGCTGAGTTGTGTTTGGAGCCCAGTTTAGGCCAATAGCGATGACTCTTGGACCTGCCGCCCTCCTAGATGAAAGGACGACAAGCGCCAGATGAGAAGTGATTCGTGGGTGATGGGAATGAAGAAAAGAAGCAGATGAGGCAAATTAGATGTCAACGAGTCCTGGCCCTTAGAAATAAACCTAAAGTCACAGTGACACAAACTCACCACAGTGTCATTTCTCTCACAGACAGGAAGCTTAAAAAAAAATCCACATCTGTGTGTATGTGTGTGTCAGTGTACCTCCTCGGCAGTAACCATGGCGATAACGTTGACCCCCTGCTCCCAGACCATCTGCCAGAAGTCAGCACAGGTGTTGGCTAGTGGACCCTGGGTAGCAATGTAGTGCCATGCCTCCCCTCTGATCATGACCTGGGAAGACATGCAGAATCAATTAGTGGATATTACAGTATGCAGTGCATATGCAATCAGCCTCAAATATACAAACAAACGCTTTTTTGTTTATCAAGAAATTAAGCCAAATGAAAGAAAACAAACACAGGAGCAGGTCTAGTAATGAACAATGTCTGCAAGTAGCATGGGGTAAATGGAAACATTGACAGGTAGCTAAAAGTAAATGACTGGCAGTTTAGATATTCAACATACAGTCATGTAAAAAACTAAGCACACCAACACTGCTTCAGTAAGATTAAAAATTGGAAAGTTGCAGCCAGGTGCTGCTGATCAAATGCATTTGATTAAATGATCATCAAGTCCAAGAGCTACATCTCAGACTCTTAACATGCTAACTAAGGCCTTTAATGTTAAACTTCACAACAGTACAATTAGAAAAAGACTGAATAAGTATGGCTTGTTTGGAAGGAATGATAGGAGAGACCCTCATCTCTCTAAAAAAAATAATATGGAAGCATGGCTTAGGTTTGCAAAGTTGGACAGATGAGACCACAGTGGAGATGTTTGGCCATAATGCAGCAACACCTCCAGCACAAACACCACTGCCCACTGTCAAGCATGGTGGAGGAGAGGTGATGATTTGGGTTTATTTTGCAGCCACACGAAAAGAAGTATTCTAGAGTCAAATCTGAAGTCTGTCCGACAGCTAAAGCTTGGCCAAAAACTGGGTCAAATGTGACAAAAAGCCAAAGCAGCAAATCTACAATCGAATGGCTGAAAAAGGAAAGAATCAAGGCACTCCAATGGCCAAAAGTCCAGACTCAAACCGACTAAAGTGCTGCAGTAAGACCTTCAAAGAACTGTGAATAAATGAATGCACACAACCCTGAATGAACTGAAGCAGCATTATAAAAAAAAGAGTGGACTTAAATTCCTCCACAACAATCTGAGCAACTAATTAAAACCATACAGAAAATCATTACATTCGTTCTACAAGCTACTGAATCATGAGATGTACCTAGAATATCACAGAACTGTATAGAGTCTAGTGAAAACTATTTATTTATAAAAGTACAGCCAGCGTTTAAAATTGCTGAGTATAAGTAAAGTTTAACTGTTGAAAATGTTAGACTGATAATAATCAGCTGCTAAATAGAATAAAGGTCGATTAATAGAACAGTGGAAGTAAAAATAACTGATGAAAGCTAATGGCTGAAAAGACGGTACTCATTGATAAACAGCTAACGCAGTTTATCGTAAATGATTAATGGCAGACTGATGCGATTGCTCAGAGTAAATGGCAAGCTAAAAGGAGTCCAGGTCAGGTTTAAAGTCTGTCTTACAGGGCAGAACAGAACTGACAGAAACCAATGTATTAAAGTCAATGACTGTATATAAACTATAAATAAAAAATAGTGCTGCCTCCTCACAGAAGTTCAGCTCACCTACAGACATCTATAATATTCACAACCACTGGAGGGCAGTGTAAACACCTGTTACTTTTATCCACAGCGGGATCGCTTTTCTTTCATTTATAACTCTATTAACTCCTTATCTCTAGTTTTCTTCCATTTCCCCTTCCTGATAACCACAAGACCACAAATAACACTTAAATACGTCCAATCTTTAGCTCACTCCGACCACAGAAACTTCAGTACTATTACATAAAGGGCATGTCTCAGCTGATTTCTCAGGCCACCTCGTGACTATAAACACTGTATTAAGAGACGGATGGGGAATAAACAAGGTCTTTTTGTTCTGCGGCAACCACCTTAAATGACAGGGGAGTAAGAGGGTTACACTGTGGTAGGCAGCGACTCAGTGCTGCTTTGGTGCACAACGTACACATGGCATGCAGACACACGCGTATGCACAAGCTTGCATACACATGCTGTTTGCAACTAAACATGAATAAAGAGCCAGTGAGAGCGACTCAGGTTGTTTAAGAGGGTTTTGGAGTTTGGACAACATTCTTTGGGAATTCCACAAGCTCTGGGAGCTTAAAGGCACAAACAGCCTTCAATAGCTGCCTTTCATCCTTTCCTCCGAGCCATTCCCTGCTTAGCAATGACCGCAACAAAGACTAGAACAAAACTGAAAGCATCAACCTTATACTCTGTTTTCATTTAGGCTGTATGATGTGGGTGTTGCAAAGCACTTTGAGACAGCTATTCTGTTTAAGAGTCATGTAGATAAACCTAAGTATTGTAAAACAACTTGTGATATATTTTATTACTCAAGTATTTCTTCTTAAATTGGAACCAACCAGCAATCAAGTCACAGTTGCAGAGCTGACATTATTTGAGCCACCCGAAGAAAGCCACAGCTACATTAGTTGGGGTAATATCTCTTATCATCGCTGTCCAATGAAAAACATGTGCTTCGGATTTTGGTTTGGATAAAGATATCTTGATTGATGAGTTTAGCTTCTTAAGTTTGGATTGAGCTTTTCTTTGGACATCACTCTTAAAAATGCACAAATTTAATGGGCAGACACAGAAGGCATTAAATCTGTCAAACTCAGCACTGTGCATGAGTCATGGAGTCATGATTACTCATCTTTTTTGTTCTTTTTTGTGTGTATATAAAAAAAAGAAACAAAATATGTATATAGATACGTATAGATACAGATATATAGATATGTATAGATACAGATATATATTTGAATCTATGAAATATGACAAAGATAACTTCCACAGTTTCAGTTTGACACATATTTTCTGTTTCCGTTTGAGTAATTTCTCAACAGGAAGGTGGTTCCCAAAAACCTCTTAGCCAAATACTTTGGCTATCTTGGTGTAATGTGTAGTGTGACCTTAAAAAAAAAAATGAGGAAACACCATTCTTAAGGAAGCCTAAACAGTAAGAAAAACCTGAGGTATGTCCAGTTACACAAGAACTGGACTGAAAGTCAGGGGCAACAAAAGACCTCTGACTATCCATTAAGGAACATGGAGAAGTATTATTGAAGACTACAGAAAAGGAAATGAAGGGAAACTCAAGACTTTTAAACAGTACTGCAAAAGCCTGGATCACACAAGATAAGCATGGCTGTGTATACCTTGATATGCGAGGCATTTATGTAGCCTGTGTTGTTCTCCTTGTTGGGTACAAGCTCAACTCGATTCTCCTCATAAGGAACAACATCACGGAAACGGTTGCGCTCTGCATTTTCGGGCAGAGTTGCTGTTGTGAGAATACAGTCTGCCCTCTTCTTGGGCACCTGCTCATACTCTGTAAAGACCCGCTCTTCTTCTAGCTTCAACTCCAAGGTCTTACACTAGAGAGAGAGAGAGAGGGAGAGAAAAAGTAGAGGGTGTTTATTATTCAGAAGTCTCTCTTTCAGTCCCCAAAAAGGCACTCATTCATTTACATCACACCCCGACAAAGGCATTCGAATCCAACACTGTTATCGTATAACACTCACGTTTTTAAATTCTCCTCAGTCTCCTCATGATGCTCACAAGTATTCATACTGAATCAATATAGTCAGGAAAGAGCCGAATACGCAGCAGCAGTGGTGTTTATTAGGCCAGTCATGTCTGAGAGGCCAGAATCTCTTTCTGTCTCTCTTTCTCTGTCTGGCTCGCTCTCTCTCAGGTCACATTCTTAACATACCAGCAGGCCCAGAGGCGATAAGCACTACCGTGCCACACGTTCCACAGCCCACTTAGGGTTTGCCCCCATTAGCTTAGCAACAGTTGGGACAAAGACTGGGATTCACACCTCCACGCTCAAAAGGGAGCCAAACACACTGGGGATCTACTTGGGCAGTGGAATTCATTAAAATGATGTGATTAATAGAGACTGTGAGTTTTGGTGTGACGATGACCAAACAAACTTTTTGGGGAGATTTAAAGCTTTTATGATTATTCGGTTTAAATAAGCTTAAATAAGACCTAATCCTGAACATCAACTCTGGTATGTTATTCTTGATATCAGTTCTTTAAATACTCGTTTTAGTAATTGTGATTTTTTTTTAAGAGCTTAAAAAGCCTTTTCTATCTTTAATATGATAAGTTTCCAATTACATACATGTCAGTAAATCCCAAAGGTTTTGGGTAAAGTAAATGTAGTAATAAAGTAGCAACAAAACAGATGAGTAAAATGAATTCCCAGCAGCATATTTTTTAAAGGTTGTCTGTAAATTAGCAGGACTTTTTTACTATATGTTACAAAATATACAGAATAATACAAAGTTACAGTCATGAAACCCTTAAACTTTAACCATAATAATGTATATGTTGTACAAAAAGCAAGCATCCTACCCTTTCATCAGTAGCCGCCTTGGCGCCTTCCTCCCCTGGACTCTCGGGGACAGGCATCCGGGCGACGTAGAGCCCGTTGAGTGCGGCCATCATCAGCGGCCTCTTCATGGAGTCCACAGACATCTTCTGTCTCTCCAGCGTCTTCAAGAGAGAGAAAAATCCTGTTGTCATGCTTACAGGCACCAGCAGGTTTGCAAGACTGACTGACCTGCCATTGCACAAGTACAGTGTTCACGCAGATGTGCATGAGCAGTAGTGGGTGGGGAGAATTTCCCGTGCATGTGCATAAACTGCCCGTACCAATCCCCTTGTAATAAGTCCAAAGGTGAGAAACAGGAAGCCCACTACACAAAGCCTATTAAGAAAGAGTTCTTATCCATCTGGTTGCCTTCATCCTCGTTTGTCCTTCTTACATGTTATTAATTGTTTCATCTTTGTTTATTCCCACCTGCCTCTTCAGCTTCTGTTTGATTACAACACACCCTCTGTCATCCTGACTCTCTTTCTCGCTTCCAAACACTGACCCACATTGCACCGTCTCCTTCCTCGAAGGATTACCTCTCCTAATCTCTGATGCTATTAAACCTCCAGGACAGCGCCGCCCTTCCCCTTTCCACCTTCTTGATCCCCCATGGGGCAGTCAAAACAACAGCTTGGGGGTCATAAGGGGTACCCTCTATGCATAAGATAAAGCAGCTGGCATAAAAGGGCTTTAGCAGCTTTGGACAGCAGTGAGAAGAAAACATTCTTTAAGTTTTATTGGCTAAAATCACACACACCTGCAATCACAGACAGACAGGTTTATCTCTAGGAGGCAATTATTTATGACTGGACTGGTGCTGGGTCAGATGTTTGCATATTAACAGAAGGCCCACCGACACAAAAACACCCAACTCGAAGAATAATCGGAAGGCTTAGTAAGGCTTTTAGCTGCCTCGGGGAATTCAGAGTCCAGTGCTGCCCTTTTAGGTGCTGAACTCCAGATTACTGCTAATCAGGAGCTTTGAAACTAGTGAGCAGACAACAGACTGTAATATTTAAAACTATACCAGTACAATGGCTTCAGAGGTGTCAGGCACTGACATTATATTTAATAATTTCATGCTAAACATTTTTATTCCATATGGAAAGGTAATAGAAAAAAATTGTGAATGTTATAAACATAGATAAAATTTAACATCATATGTTGCATTGTATTATTAAGTTAAAAAAAAGTATTATTAAACAGAAAATGTTTTGCATGGTATTATTATATTTAAGTAAAAATGTGTTAAATTGTATTATTGAGTAAATGTGTTATATTGTAATATTAAGTAATAAATGCATTACATTGCTTTACGTAAAAACATCGTTACACTGTGTTAAAATGTAGAAATGTGTTAGTTCTAAAATTTGAGGGAACGGCTGTGAAGATGTAGAATGAGTGAGTATCTTACCCTTTGAGCGATTTCCCTCTCCACTATGCTGTCTTCCAAGGAAAACATCTCTGATACTGGCCTCTCTTTGACCGGCTCCTTCCTCACCCTCTCCTTCACACTGGTCAAGTCCGGTTCTGAAATGGATGGACCTAAAACTGCTCCATTCACAACACTCTGATCCCCCCGGGTCAGTGTCCCACCACCACCACCCCCAGGCCCACTAACACCCTGGCTCTGTCCAGTCTTTAAGGCGCAGCCATGGCCTTGGTCCACTGGTCCCTGGTTGCCCTGTGGTCCTTGATTATGGTTGGTGTGGTGGGTGTTGTTGTGATTGTGAGTGTGGGTGCGAGCTTGAGCATTGCTTGCAGGTCTAGGAGGGCCCGGATATTCTGGAGGGGGTTTATTGGGAAGTTTGGCCAGAGCAGCCTGGAGCTGTGCACTGATGCTAATGTTCTCGTTGAGACCTGGAATTTGAACGTCCAGTTCAGGCCGCTCCTCTTCTTCCTCTTCCTCTTCTTCACTTTCACTGCTGTGTATGAGCATGGTAGCATTAGAAAGAGTCTTTTGGTGCTGATAAGTCACTGCCTCGGGTGCATTCTTGGCAAGCTTCATGGGCAACTCTTTTGGCTGCTGAGTTGGAGGCTGAGGCTGAGGTTGCGGCTGAGGTTGTGACTGAGAGTTTTGAGGCTGGGGCTGTGGAATGGACTGAGGCTGAGATGGCATCACAGGTTCTCTCAGAGTATTCCGCCGATGAAGAGGAGCATTCATTCCTTTCATCATAAGGCCTTCCATCGCTCCTCTCATGCTGCTTATAACCTCCATGCTGTGTCTCTTGCCCAGCGTGGACCGGTGCTTAGCAGCTGCAGTTAATGGTTCACTGACCTCCTGCAGGGACTGGTGCACCACAGCTGAGCTGTCGGGCTGGAAGGTTTTGACTGACAGCTGCACCATGCGGGTAACCAGTTCTGGACTACTGCCGCCAATGCGATGCCGATGGCTCGCTAGGTCTGGCGTGCTGGTGGCTGGGCGAAAAGAGCTGGAAGGGTAAGGTGGAGGGGGCCGCGACATGTGGTTCCTCAGCATGTTGGCTGTAGCTGCATAGTTTCCAATGTTGTTCCCCTGTTGTTTGGTATTTGCCAGCTCGGGTGTGCTGACTGTATGGGAGATGGAGCTTCCTCCACCTCCACCGCTGCTGCTGCCTCCACTTTCGTTAACATGGGGTGAATGGCATGGACCCTGGCTGTTGGCTGGTCCTCCCTGATGAGGGCCATGGGACACCGGCTTACTATATGTGATCTGCAAGATGAACAGTCACAAACAGATGCATTGAACTAGGAAGCTAATTACAATTAATTAAATAATAATCTCAGAGCATCCTAACCCTTACCTGTGGTGTATACGGAGCAGGGCTGGGTGCCACACCATGATAAGGGCCCCTCTCTCGCATCTCTGGCTGGCTGTACACTAGAGGCTCAGGCTGCCTGTAGGCACAGGCATTGCTGATGTTGAGACTGCGTAGCGACTGGCTGTGAAGGTCATGGTGAGCAGGGAGCATGCACCGCTTCTGCCGCATGACAGCATCGTACTCAGGCGTGGGCCGATAGGATGGTGCAATGATGGCACTGTGACGGTGGCTGGGGATGTAGTCAGGCCGCATGAGCTCACTGCCAGGGATGCTGAGGTTGGAGGACATGGGCGAGGGTGGGACAAAATTCTGGGAACGATTGAGGGAGCTCAGGCTGGGGCTGCTGTACATGCTTCCGTTTGGCACGTTACCGTTTCGGTAGGTAAAGTCCACTGTACAGCGATCCAGGCTGCTCTCTGACTTGTAATACGGGTCATCGTGGAAGATACTGTCTGCACAGCAAAGGAGGCATGGAAAAATGTGTAAAGAGGATCACAAGAAAATCTGAGCTGCAAACATTTTTAAGCAATTTGTGCACTAAAGCTAAACTTAATCAAACAAAGATTTTATTGATCTTTGAAGTTCTATGACTGTTCAAATACTTGGTACCTCAGTATTTCATATAAAAACTTAAAAGAACACACGCTTTGCACAATGAACCGTGTTGGAGCTTGAAAGAAAGAAAATCAAAAAGGAACATTGACAAATTTAAAGAAAAAAAATGAAGGGAGACCAAATGTTCCTGTAATCTTGCCAGTGGTATGGTGAAGGTGGTACTGGGGGTTTTCCAGTCTTGCAGTTTAACTGTCTAAGCTGTTATAAACAAGCTGAAATAAACACCCTTTGTGGCATCCCGAAGGTGGGAAAAATGATCACTGCTGTTTTGTTGGTTTCACAGCTGCACCAACCACCACAGAAAAATATGTCATGTTATTCCTTCCCGCTGAGCAGAGCGCTCTCCCGTGTGAAACTATCCCATGTTCACAAGGAGAAGGAAGACAAGCATAATCTCTGTCCGCACAATCGGAGTATGATGCCTGAGGTCACACTCGAGACCGATCCCACGCCCACACGCAGTAGCACACCCAGAATGTTTTTCCACTCGCTCGCTTTTTATTGTCAAGCTGACATGAGTGAAGTTCTTCGGATTATAAGGCAGGCTGAGTGTGTGAACACGTCAATGAAAGAGTGAAGCATAAATGAGGTCACTGCTCTGCACCCCAAACGTTGGGCTCTAATTGGCTGGGAGACTGTTAAAATGCGAATGGGCTGTGAGTCACACGCCTGATGGGAAAGACACAATTAGGAGGACTGTTGTTTTGAGTTATTGTCAGGGAGGCAAAAATCTTAAATCACACTGTGGTTAAAGCAGGGGGAGGAAAGCCACTCTAAAACAGTAACACCTACCTTGAGAGCTCTGTGTGTCTTGATAATGGTCTCCAAACTGGGTATGCACTGACTGGAAGTTACAGGACTGTGGCCGTGGCTAAATGAAGAAATTGTAAAACGGTTATAAAGTGTGACATTGTAAGATCTCCTGATCCTCAAAGTGATATTTCAGTTTCTTTACATCACACATGATACCATCACTTTACTTCTCTGTCTTAACACATCAATCACAATGGCTGACTGTGACCAAGCCAGATTGAAGCTAGTGCTGCGCATCTGTCATTGGACAAAGTTTGCGGTACTCCAGACAGTCATCTGAGCACTCCAGTGGTCTGACTGAACATCTATTGTGCCACATTTAGCCTCACCATTGTCTGGCTAGCAGGGAGGGAGACGCAGAAATCACAGCCTTCGCTGTCGCACCGGAAATCAGAGCAAGCAACACCCTTTCTAACTTTCCAACAACACCCACCACACCACCAACGCATGCTAAAACCAAGGCTCCATGGCACAATTAAGAGCTTATAGAATAGAAGGAAAACGCCAGAACTCTCAAAAAAATGCTTCTTTATATTTATTAAAGGGCAAAAATATGCATGTTTCAGTAATAAACTGCCATCAGCACAATATAAGACAAACAACAATCACAATAAAAATCTGTGTGAAATTCCAATTTCCAACAATCAGAAAGCAGAGCTCTAACTGCATGATGAAAAACATCTGCATAGAAAACCATGCCAAAAGTAGCAGACATGCGCTATGAACTTAACAGTAGTTCTTCATTTGAGCCTTCAGGGCTTTCTGTTTGTAGTGCATGAATCCAGTAGTATTCCCTTTATAGCAACAATCTTTCGATCGACGTCTCTTTTAAGAAGAGGTATCATTTCACATTGGATTCATGCACTACATACAGAAAGCCCTGAAGGCTGGAATTAGAAACTACTCCTAAGCTGTTTTTTGTTTTGTTTTGGGGGATTACATGCTTCTTTTGTGTGATATTTCATATACAGCCTTTTCACATATATATATAGTATGTTTCTAAGTGGTTTTGCTATTGTGTAGAATGCTTTCCAGTATTGGAATCTACCTGGTGGCAACTTATTGTGGAAATGTACACATTTGTACACAAGTATTTACACAAGTATTTGTTCTGATGGTGTCACAGTGTTCTCTTTTTCCCCTTAAACTCTTTCCTCATGAAGATGACATTAAATGACCACCCTAGTACCCTTAATTGATGGGCTTTGACACCTCAGTGGTTTGATGACCAATGCAACAGTTTCGAGGGTAGCTGCATAGGCATAGATCACTCTCATAAACCTGTGATACAAACCCATTCATTTTGCTCTGGACCTGAATATGACAGAAACATCTCAGAGTTACTCCTAATAGGCTTTCAGAGGGTAAAGAGTTAAAGTTTTGGAGTGGAAGGCACTATTAGTCTGTATGTCTGTATTCTGGACGATTAAGAGCTTCCCTGAGTGGGAGAGCGGATCAGGTTGCTAATTGTGGACGTTTCTGTGTTCCCCCTCTGTCCTCCATTCTCGTCCCTTTTATATTGACCAGAGGCAATATTAAATAGCTGTATCAAATCACTTCAAAACATACAAATGCTTGTCAACATACCAGAGACAGGCGATGAGTCCAGGTGGGTCTCCTCCTCATTGGTGCAGGTGAGTGAGTGGGCCTACAAAGAAACAGACACATTATGTGACAAATTAGTATTTTATTAAATGCACCCAGGTCATGTACTATAAGCTCAGTGAATGCTACACAGTCTTTTATAGCATATGTTTTGTTGGGGTTTTTTTGTATAACCTTCAACAGGTTGTTGAAATACCCATTAAAAAAATAAATGACAGACAATTGATATCTTAGTGTTTTAATGGCCTTCAGCTGGCCTCTCTGTGTGGCCTTGAAACTCACTCTGCACATATCTTGTTCTGTTTGTAGAATTTGTGTCTGGCTGTGAAAAGGCGGGCGATGTACTTGGCCATTTCCATATCCTCCTGCAGACACAAACAGAGAAAAAAATTAATAATAACACCGAAAATTTAAGGTGAACAGAAAATGAGTATTTCTGTGAAGTCAAGAATCAACTCTCCCCAGTTCGTTTGTCCCTCTACAGGTATTTTGTGGACGCATACTTTTCCTGCATGTTTAACCACCCACTATAAACCTCTGTGTCTGCAGACACAACACTCACCATGTGAAAGACGATGGTGTCGTCTCTGCTCGTTATCTCCACTGTGATGGCTGACTTGTTGTGTGCAATGGTACCAATGTCCTTCCACCTTTATAACACACAGATGCAAACAAATGTTTTAAAAAAGGAACAACGGTTCCTCATGAGTACAGGAAATTATGACAATTCTTTCTTTCTTTTTTGAAAGGAGAAACTTACTTGTGGAGCATGATGGATCTGCCATTTCTGTGTTTAACAAACACTCCAATGAAAGACACACCGATGAATATGTCATTGGTATAGTTGTCCTGTGGAAGAAAGTATTACACAAGAACTCATTTAAAATCTCTCAAAGGATACTGATTGAGAGGTTGAGGGTGATGTAATGTATCTACCTTAGCTGGAAAGCTCTCCTGGCCAAACCCATCCAGTTTTTCTACCTCCTTGATGTACAGCACTTCTGCTTCAGCGGCCTGCATTCGACTGGAAATCACAGAATGGTACCAAGAATCTTATTGTTTCTATTTTACTTTGTCTTGGTGATACATGCATATATGTGCATACAGTATACAAAGTAGCTAACAGTACCAGTGACTCTTGTGCTCCTCAGCAACTTTCTGGGTCCACTCTTCTAGCGCCTCTTCTCCATTACGCCAGTTCTGAGAGAAAATACATTATTCAGCAAATAAGAGCAATGCAGAAGAAAGCTGTGGAAAAGCAACCTATGACTATAGGTTCAAGTGAACATCATATTGTTGGGAATGTTTAAAAAAAAAAAAAATAATGCTCCATAATTTAATATTTTGTTTCTATTTGGTAATCAGTTCATATTAATTCATCCCATCCTCCAACTCAAATTCTTCTTTATTCTTTTTGCTTTTTGCCTGTCAGTCAGGTATGCAGAGGGAGGAGGTACACAGATGTCACAGGAATGTGTGCCTTCAGGCAGCACATACACAGAAAAACACACAAACACAGACTTTCTCTGCCTCTCTCTCTCACACACACACACAAACACTGCTAGTATTTGAACGGTAAAGGCTCGAGGACTCACCACTGGGAAAAGCACGTACTCCCTGAGGAAGTCCTGAGACAGGAATTGAGTGAAGTCTCCAAAGTCAGCTAAAAATTACAAACACAGATGTTCACATTTATTTACACAAAAACAATGAATTTCATTTTTACACTGTAATGCGCAGCCTTTACACTATAAACTGACTGTGAGTTTGTTATTGTGTTTGATATTGTTCAATTGAGGTGGCATGATGGTGCAAGGGTTAGCGCCACCTCACAGCGAGAAGGTTCTGGGTTCGCAGGTCAGCTGGGAACTTGTAACAGAGGGAGGAGAACAGGTCATCTACTAATAGGGAGGATGGTGGTTTGATCCCTAGCACTGGCTCAGTATCCTTGGGCAAGATACTGAACTGATGCATTAATCAGAACATGCCAATTCTCAGTTCTGAGTGGTCAAGTAGAGTAGAAAAAAGGAATCGGTACAGTCCAATATGGACTCACTGTGTTCATCCTGCAATGCTTCTTGCGTGGGTTCTCAATGGGTATCCTGGTTGGCCTTTCTCTTCGATCTATACAGTTTCCCTAATAAGAAAAAAACTACTGATTTAAAAATAAAATAAATTTATGTTATGAAGGTGCTAACCCAATAGGACAAAAAGTCGGGATGAATACAGACTTTCCAGTTAAAACTAAGGCAATTTCATTTGTCCAAATACCTATTATATTCTGCTAGCTCGCTTTGCAAAATTACTCCTCAAGACTAGAAAAGCAAATGCTTAACATTAGAAAAAAGTCTGTTTTAGCTCAACTGTCATCTCAACTCAACTGCATCCACAATGGTCAAAGCAATGCAGGTTTCATCCATGTAGATGCTTTGTCATGCTGTTGTCATGGTTACCCAGGGGAAATCACATGAAGCTACCTGCAGCAAATGTGCTCTTCAGGCCGTGGACATGTCCATTGAGTCGTAAAGTGTCTCTGAGTGTTTCTTGTTTTATTAGATGGAAATATTTCTGAACTTGTGTACTGTGCAATACTATTAAAGATAACAAAAACAAATATCTACATAACAGAAACAAAACCACCTGCACAATCTCTATAACATGTACAGTTCTCCTGATATTGCTTGTACTAAGTACCTAAAAGCTTTCTGCTGTTTGCCGGGCAAAAGGAGGTCTAGCACAGGATCCTCACCTCCCGACAGATAAGAGCCTTCCTGATGCTGCTACAGCTAACCTTGGAGCAGCTGATAAGCAAGCTGTCTGTTTACATTCCCCTGGGACACAGACAGCACCCAGGAACTGAAAGGATGGAGCGAGGGTGGGTGTGTGTGTATGTGCATGTGTTAGGACTGATACCATAGGAACTCAAGTGGACTGGGTTCTCCCTGCGGTATGCAGCCATACAAGGTAGTGAAGTCAAGATGACCTGAGAAAGTGTGAGTTTGTGCTCACTCTCACTTGCTGTCTGTCTCTCATTGGGAGACTTGTTCGTGTAGTCTTACCTTGTACTGCCAGGCCAGCGAGCCTGATCCCCTGCTCTACAGAGCACTGTAGACGTCCATCCAACACCTCCTTCTTTACCTGCAGGTAATACTGATACCTACAGAAAAAAACAGGAAAGGAAGGTAAAAAAACACACAACAGGGATAAAAAGATACCTAGACCGTGTTAAGTAAAATTTTTAATTTGCATTGATTTATGATTTATTTATCTCCATAGGGATTTTAATAATGAGCCATTATGTTGTAACCATCCAAAGTAGACTTACTTTAAGCTAAATACAAAATGGTATGTACTCCTATTGAAACCACACGACTATATAATGTCAGTTTTGTTACATATGCGATCGTTGACAAAACTCGACACATAAAGCTAAACTGAAACAGCAACATCAAAGGCGCTGTTACCATGGGAATCTTTAAACCTGCGAACATCAGGTCGAGAAACCACCTGAACACTGATTGCAGTCGGGGAAAAAGGTCTGTACATGATCGTAGCAATGCAAACCGGAAAACGGAGCATGTTAAACTTCAAAATAAAAGCTGTGTTTCAGCACTGTACCCAACACATATCAAAATGCGCAACTTTTGATTTGAAAGTCTCCATTTCTGCTGTGTGCTGCACATTTCCCTATTTTGCTATCACTTGGAAAGTAGTTGGGAAGTGTTTGCAGACAACTCAACGTCTTTAATGCAAACTATAAACAACCACCGTATTCTGCTAGCAATCAGGCCTAGGCCTGTGTGACTGCAGGCTTATTCACGTGGCTGCATAGTCACATGTTCAAAATAGAAGACAAGTTAACTTTACATGATTGGCAGTCACTTGACTGCAAAATCCAACATAAGGATTTTCTGAAATATCAGTGGAGCAAATGAATGGGAAATTCACTTCTAGAGCCCTTGGAAAAAAAATAAGAGTGGTCACTTTTGAGCTCAATACCTTCATGTGGAAGCTTTAAATCTAGGAAAAACTAAATTGAGACCATAAAAATCATTTGGAAAAATTATACTGGTCACAGACCAAGTGAAAATTATGATCTTTTTCTCACAGATTTCTAAACTGGGAGTGACCCCATGTTATTTTATGGTAATTAGCAAACTGACTGTAAGCACGGTAAAACTGCCATACCTGCTAAAAAGTAAGCATGCTTGCTTTTAGCTCAAAGCCTTGCAGAGTTGCTAGAAAGCATACAGACCATAACTTTTTAAAATCAGACTGCATCTGTATGCATTTTATAGCCAAACTGCACAAAACACTGACTAAGTGGGTGGCAGCATTGGCACTGTTGTTCGCTTTCAAAAACCCTTTTTTTTCATATAAGCCACAGTGTCTCCAAACACCACTTATATAAAATTGAGTTGGAAAACATGATGGGTTCCAGTTTGACACATTTGTCCAAAGAAAGTAAGAGGAGCTGTGCTCAAGGCTCTGCACATTAGCAACTGAAAGATGGCCAACATCTGCTGAGACACCACAGAGATGTATTCCTCTGCTTCTGGTCTGTGCAACTGAAAGTATGTGTCAAGAAAGTATTGGCAACAGCATTAGCTGCTCAAAACAATATCAGTAAGCCTGTTGCTGAAGTGAGGAATGAGTGAATCACCTCTATTTGAAACAGCAGTGAGTCATTTTTGACTTGAGTGGAATGCCAAATGTATGCCAATGGGGCTGCACAATATGATTTTATAAAAGGCATGTTACACGGGGCTGACGCAACTAACTCGGGGTTTAATCTTCAGCAGGAGCAACATAAGCTTGACAAAAGTGGACCATTATAATTGCAGTGCAAATGTGAGGCAAACTGGGAGTCATTTCACCGTGGTTTTAGGCAGTGGTAGCTTTGCCAAGCGTAAGCTGATATGATGACACAGCTCAGATTGCGTTCACAAAATGTGGTAAAAGTCCCAAAACCGAGAGGCTGAAATACACCAAGCTCCTAAAGTTTCTGTGCTCCTTTTGTCCACTTTTAGTCGTGGTCCAGCTGGATGTTTGTCTTTTGAAGAATGGAGTGGCCACACAAGAGGAAAGAGAGAACTGTCAGGGTGACCAGGCTCAGCCGCATAAAAACTCACACGCCGTTTCCTGTTGGCTGCCATGGCGACCACAGACCGAGTGTAAGCTGTGAGACACCTTTTCTGATGTGCACACACACACACACACACACACACAGTCAGAAAGAGTATGCAAGTCCATGCCAGAGTAACCAAACATCTATGTGGAAACCACTAAGTTACATGCTTAGTCATTCACCCACTTTTCTTCTTCACAAGTTTTAGTTCATTTTCTTTGAAAAACTTGGTTTCACTCCTCGCCTGCACATTAGCTCCCACCTATCTTTTTATTCACCCCCCAGTTTCATTTTCATGCCCGCCATTATCTCCTCACATATTTCATGATTCATATTCTCTTTGGCATTCTTTTCCCCACTTCTTCCTTCTTTTTTGAGCTCCTCTCAGCATACTCCTGGGCCTATAATCTGACCCCGCCCTCCTCCCTCACCCTGTCATTACACCCGTTGGCTAAGCTGCCATTCCGTTCCCGTGGCAACCCTCTAATTAGCCAACCCCAACCACAGTGGCTGCAGCGAGAGGCGGAGTCTGATGCGGTTTAGAGGGGAGGAGCCAAGCGGGACACAAAACCCTTCAAATGATTGTGGACTTTGCTTTTAAAAACTCTCTATGTTTTCCCAGCAATCGCTGTATGGGGTCTGGAGGAACGCTGAGGTCAACAGAGGTTGGCTCTCATTCTGAGGTTCAATGGTAACAACATGATGGTGTTTATACATACGCGAAGCCAGCAGTGGTGAGGCGGACAGTAAACTGTTGAAATAACTCTGAACAAGTGGAAGCGTGACAGTAAAAGTCTCAGAGCATCCCTCATGGGAGAGTCCACTTTACACAGAACAGCCACAAATGCAGCCACATCTTATGGAGCTGTGGTTTCCTGTATTTTTGGCTTCTGGCCTTGAAATCAAACCTCTACAGGTTGACAAAAACTGACCCCAAAATTAGTTACCCTTTATGCAGAGGTAAGCTTCTAACTACCAAGTGCAGTTTTTTGTAACTGATTAAGTCAGGTTAAGGGAATTATTAAAATCAAATGGCTTTTAATCTTTTAAGAGTGTAACAGTGACAATAAGCACAATAATATTTTTTGCCATGTATTAAAATTCGGAACCGTTTATTCATTAACCTCTTAAGCCCCAAGCCTACCTGATCTCCTGCCTTTTGCCCCCGTATCAGGGGGCGTTGGGGCTTCAGAGGTTAATAAGCCTACAGAGAGTCTAAGAAGTGTAGAGACTGACCCGTTTTATGATTACAACCTGATTCTGCACAAATAATAAAACCCATACGAGTCATACAGCACTTTTCATTAATCACAGTCTTATGCTTGTGGTTATTACAGTATGGTTATTCTAGAAAGAGCACATCCTTCCAGTGTTTTGAGACCAACCACAATTGGACAGATGAGGCATCTCCAGCATTTTCTGGAAGCTCTTCACTCAAAGTGGCAAAGGCTTTTACGCCATGTGTCTTGGCTTTTTAAGGAGGGGTTTGGATTTTCCAGTTTTCAAAGATAGAAAACTACTGGTACATTTCTAAAAGTACATTAGAGAAGTTGGGGGGGCGGGGGCTTTTGGTGTATCCAACGCATATCCAAGCCAAGATGCCGTGTCACTCTTTAAGAATGCAGATTAATTTTAAAAAGCTAATAAAAAGCTTCGGTGTATTCAAAGGATAGCCAGTGATTTCCAGGTTTCATTTCCACTGATGTCTTCCATCCTAATCTACAACCTGCTTAAACATGATTGTAGTCTGGGTTTTAATGACCAAACAGATAAGAAGAACCAGAAGGCTTCCACAAATCTTGTTCCTTGCCTATAGAGTTTGCATATTCATATACAAACATCTGCCTTTAGGTCACTTTATGAGTTTGTCTCATCAGTCCTAACTAGCTTAAATCTGCATATTTTGACAGCTGTATTTTTTTTCACTGTTTTTCATTGTCATGCTTCAGTGCTTTTAAATCTTCTGACTCAAGTATGGCATGAAATCAAATTCCTCATTAATAGCCCCGGGTGCATTTTCATCTGCAGAGCTGAAAATGTTGCTTTGAAATAAAACCTGAAATGAACTGCAGCAAAACCATCAGACAGCAAGTACTAAAAAACTATGTTAATGACCCAGGTTGTGGCATTTCAAGAGGGTTTTTAAACAAATTTGAAATAGTCATCTTTATTAAAATAAATACAACAGTCCTCAAATGTTACTATTTTGTAGGCACTGTCTTTGAATGGCAGTTAACTGTTAGCTAAATTACAAAATAAAACATGCAAAACTCACCACAAAATGATTTTAGAATCAGATCCAGAAACTTCCAAGGTTACCAAACAAGTATAAAATGTAGGAGCTTCAATAAAGAGTTAAAACACTCAACTGCATTTAATGATACCAGTTTTTAAATAGGGGATTAAACTACTGCTGAAATTGTAGTAAAAGGGAGCAAATTTGTGGTAAAATCAGCTCATTGTGTTTTCATAGAACAAGACAAACATCACATAAAATTGCTAGCAGGAGAAAAACATTTTATGACGTTCAAGACTTGCATGCTTGCACATACTTGTGCACAAAGAAACCCTTATTGTAGCACGCACCTGGCATGTATGTCAGAATGACATCACAATGCTGTAACAGCAGGTGAATATACATAGATGGACATGAGGTAGCGCTTTCCTTACTAGGGCTTTTCATGGGACTTCCACTATGGCAGAGTGCTCTGCTGGCAGTCCAGGCAGCCTCGCAGGCACAAAGAGCCCTTTATATGCCCACGCATGTTCAAACCCTGCTCAAGACATGCTGCCAGATGTCCAAGCAGTCTGGACAACAGGCCTGAGAGCATATGCGCATGTTTGCATGCATGAATGTGAGTATGTGTGTACATATGTTTCAGCCCCTCCTCAATCTCGACCACCTCTGGTGGTGGTAAGGTGACCACCCCCTCAGCCCCCAGGATGCGTCTAGACGATTTGTGTGGGAGGCAGGAGAATATCACTTTGAAATGTGTTGAATCAGCAAGGGGCACCACCGAGTACAGCTGTGTGTGTGTGTGTGTGTCTGTGTCTGTGTGTGCGCGCGCGCGTGCGTGCGTGCGTGCGTGCGTGCGTGTGTGTGTGTACTGGTGATAACTAGCTGAACAAAGCTAGGATTTCAAGGCTATTGGTGCTGTTAGCCTTAGGGGCTGCTACGGCCAGCTGGCCATGCTCCAGTCAACGGCTCTTCGTTCAGGTTCCTCATTTTCAGTCTGCGAGCCAGCTTTTCTCTCCTTTCTATCAGAAACATACAAGTAGCAGAAGGCTTTAACCTCCTCACTCTATGCAAGAGTGTAAGATGTGTTTTTGTTGACAACAGGTAAAAGTGCTCTATTTACAAGTGAGTTGTACAGTATATCTGTAACTGCTGCCTAGTAACTGTACTGTTGACATCCACGTCATTTAAGGATAATATATAAAAATTAATGCTCATGGGGAATTTAACAAGAGTAAATCAAAGATAATTATCACCAATTTAGTATCTGACTAAGTGTGAAATATTTTAATTGTTTAGTGAGATCGCAGAGAGCTGTAACCAAAATCTATTGGGTTCAACCTTCATTCCAAGTGAAAGTGGACACATATGAAGAAATGCCCCCAACGTATTAAAATAAATATATATATCCGACAACAATTTGGATAGACGCCTAGAAAAACATTATAACAGCTATGGACATATTTAATCACACAAGCACAAAGAGTCTGTGTTTTTACAAACTGAAGTAGGAGTGACCAAACATTTAAATATTATGACTATAGGGTATATTGGAGAACTCTGCATGGTGAATTTGTAAGTATATACAGTAATGGATGCAGAGACCCCAGCTTCCCCTGCTCTGACTCATTTTTGCCGCTGCAGAGAAAGGAAGCGAGGGAGGAAGAAACAGATGACTCTACGGATGGGAAGAGCGGGAGATCCAATATCAGGCTACATATCAGCCAAATACTGAACATCAAAGCCCTGACCACACCATACATTACCTTCTCAGAAGAGATAACGTCTACAAATGTCTTGCCCGTCTCATTTCTACTTGTTCTTTTTTAATGTTTTCGTATTGCTAAATTGCTGTTAAAATGCACCAAAATGCATCACATCTTACCTTAGTGAATGTGAAAGAGTTAGCATGCATTCAAAATAATAACCTTTTTTGCCCTTTAATTTAACTTTTCTCAATAATGGTTTTGGGAAATAAAACTAATTCAAAGCACCAACACCTAAAATGCCAGATCTACTCTGTCTCACACGGTTTTCCCAAACAAACAGACTTTACCACGTGGATACATAAATATGTAAAAGGTCTTGCGATAAATACACACAGACAGACAGCTCAAACCACATAAATAACAAGGCTCAAACGTGAGCTGAGTTCTGCTGCCAAGCTTTTACTTTCTCTGCCCCCACTTGTTCTTCCTCTTTGCCTTTGTCATTCTCCCGCCCACCTCACCCTCATCAGACCAGGTGTGTAGAAGCAATGACAGGGATGTGCCTTCCTGGATCTGATCCCGATCAACCTTCAGACAATAAATGTCGTGTATTTTTTTAAAAAGGGAGCTGTGACTGTGCCTATTCCCATGCTGACTGGCTGATTTCTCAAAGGACAGAGCGATTTGAATTTAGTAAAACCCATCATAAGGCGTATTGGATAATAAAGATGTTTTGAGAGTTGAGGAGATCGTTTACAGCTCGATATATATATATTAGGGGTGCAACGATACTCGTATCGATATTGAACCGTTCATAGAGTGCTTTCGGTTCGGTATGCATATGTATCGAACAATACAAAATTTGTAATTTATTTTATCAACTTTCCTTCTGACGATGCTGTCTGTGTTGAGCGCTCAGTGAATCTGCGTTCGACTACTCCGCCTAGGCTGCACTGTCGAGCGCAGATCCACTGAGCGTTCAACACAGACAGCATCGTCAAAAGGAAGAGCTCAGGGCAAGCTAGCGAGACAGAAGTTAAGCTCTCCTTGCAACATGGCAAATTGAACCTCCCCCACCCTCATTCAGATCTGGCGTTTGGAATTACTTTGGTTTTCATGTGACGTATGACCCTGAAGGTAAGCGCATCATGGACTAAAGTAAAACAGTATGTTGGATGTGCCACGCAATGCTCAATTACATGGGTGGGAACTAGTGTGTTAGAGCAGTTAGCTCGTTAACGTGTTGGCCGTCTAGCCCCATGCAGGGGTAGCTCGTTAACGGAGATTTGCCATGTTGTGGCGTTAACGTCATTTCAACGAGATTAACGCTGACAGCACTAGTGGGAACACAACGAATATGACTGCACATTTACGCAGACATCATCCTAGTGCAAAGACAAGTGGAAGCAGACAAAAACAACAAGCATGCATGCTACAAACTTTACCCGAGTCATTTAGACAGCCGTTAGCACATGATTCTCCTTATGGGGACCTGATATGTTTAATATTGTGGCGAGCTCAGACAACGAGGAGACGGAGGTATCGTTTGGTCTTGCTTCCGGTGAGCTAGCCAGGGAGCACAGCCGTTTATTGACATCTGCAGAAGAACACTGCCGCTAGCTAACTGCTCAGCGCGGCAACCGCACAGCAACAACAACAACAACACACAGGGCGCCCTCTGACCCCGGAAGGACACACCGTCGCAGCGAGAGGGCGTCACCCGTCACTATGGCAACATAATGGCGATCGTGGCTCAAGAGTTGGGAGTTCGCCTTGTAATCGGAAGGTTGCCGGTTCGAGCCCCGGCTTGGACAGTCTCGGTTGTTGTGTCCTTGGGCAAGACACTTCACCCGTTGCCTACTGGTGGTGGTCAGAGGGCCCGGTGGCGCCAGTGTCCGGCAGCCTCGCCTCTGTCAGTGCGCCCCAGGGTGGCTGTGGCTACATTGTAGCTTGCCATCACCAGTGTGTGAATGTGTGTGTGAATGGGTGGATGACAGGTTGTGTAAAGCGCTTTGGGGTCCTTAGGGACTAGAAAAGCGCTATACAAATACAGGCCATTTACCATTTACCATAAACAAAACATAACTGTACAAACAGAACCCCGAACAGCCCTGACCCGCTACATAGCCCCCCACCTAAGGGGTCAGTCGTCCCCGACGACCCCATTGCCCCACACAAAGTCCTGCAAATGTCCAGGTGCCTTCTTTTGGCGCACCGGCCGGTCACGACCGGCGGGGGAAAAGTCACTCGGGTCAGAACATGGGGTGCCACCATCATCCCACTTCTGACACCAATGTGGCGAGCTCAGACAACGAGGAGATGGAGGTGTCGTTTGGTCTTGCTTCCCGTGAGCTAGCCAGGGAGCACAGCCGTTTATTGACATCTGCAGAAGAACACTGCCGCTAGCTAACTGCTCAGCGCGGCAACCGCACAGCAACAACAACAACAACACACAGGGCGCCCTCTGACCCCGGAAGGACACACCGTCGCAGCGAGAGGGCGTCACCCGTCACTATGGCAACATAAACAAAACATAACTGTACAAACAGAACCCCGAACAGCCCTGACCCGCTACAATATGCTGCTGAGAATATAGCCCAGAAGAAGCGTATAGTATAGCTTTTATTTTGGAAAGAGCCATTTCTCTGTAATAAACTCTCTTTTCCAAAGATGAGTGATTCCTCAATCAGATACAGGGCTTGCAAAATCGCTAGCCCGACGTCCCGGGGCTAGCGATTTTTCCAGTCGGGTTACCAAAATCTATCTCTGCTCTGCCCGTCGGGCTATTGTAGGAAGGAAAAATATATGTCAATGCTTTTGCATTCTTTCGGAAATGTAGCTGGGTAATTATGTCATTGGCATCGGTGAGCCACTGTCAATATGTGACATATTGAAATCGCGTTTGAATTTGTGCTTGTTTTTTGCTTTCACTTTGCAATCGCGCGAACTGTGTATAGAGAGCGACAGTACTGATTGGTGAGTGATGATAATTTGCGCACCAATTCCTCTGACATCGTCTTATCAATCATTAGCTTACTATGCAAACATGACAAGTGAAATCTCCCACAGCTTAAACATGTGAGAGGTTGATCGCGCAGAGAATCGCTGACCGTTATGTGTGTGTGTGTGTAAAAGCAGCAGGATATATATTTTAGTCTGCTGAGCCAAATAAGACAGGTCAGGGTGAAGAAGTGACAGCCAAAGAAAAGCTTACCCTAAAACGGAAAAGTTATGACAAATCAGACTATAAGGCAAAAAGAAAGTGCAGCTTTATGGTTTCATGGACAAAAGAATTTCTGTGGCTGCAATATGACGAGCTATATAACCGGGGCTGCACATAAGTGGTCCACAGGTGCGCATTCGCTGTCAAAATAAAATAAAAAAACGCGCACAAGATATGAAGTTGCAACGCGTGTTTGCATACATAAGATTTTCTGGAGGAGAACAGACATTTGTTTAAAACTCTTAAAGATGTCGAAGAAGCTCCTTTAAGCAATTACTTTGGTGTTCCTCCACCTCCAAAGAAATGTCAGGAGTCCGAACCACAAAAGAAGCACGTATTCTCAGAAAAGTGGTTGCAGGAGGTGAGCTGGCTTCAAACAAATGATGAACGCACAGAGATGTGGTGCGGAATGTGCCGTGAAAATCCCACTCTAGCGGACAAAAACAGTGCTTTTTATATGGACGCAAACGCGCGTTGCAACTTCTTATCTGGTGCGCGTCTTTTATTTTGACAGCGAATGCGCACATGCGGACCACTTGTGTGCACCCGTGTAAATAACATAATGTTCTGCCGGGTGTGTTGTTGGTTTTCTCTCGATTTCTGAGTCGACAAGCGCCTTTGTTACTGGGACCAGTCATTTTAAGAAAGGCCCCCATTAGAACCCATGAGAAATGCATTATTGCTCAGTCTGCAATATCTTTCCCAGAACACCAATTGAAAATAACATACTAAAAATAAACCTGAAAAATCTGTTTAGAACAGCGTACTATGTTGCAAAGAGTGAACTACCACTGGCAAAATTTAGCAGTCTTTGCAAACTTCAAAAAGCAAATGGCCTAGATCTTGGTTCCACTTGTCTCTTACCCGTGACTTCAGCGGAAATTTCAAATTCAGGATCTGACGCAGACTGATTCATGTTCTACACAGTTCTTACAAGTTCATAGAAATTTCTGTTCAATTAGAACCAAGTATTTGAGTTGATGATTGTAATTTTTATACAATGTTGTAATTTGTTTTTCAACAATTTTTTGATTAATGTTTTGTTTCCTTTACAATATTATACTTTAATGTATAATATTGTAAAGGAAACAAAACAGGAAACAAAACATCAATCAAAAAATTGCTCTCTTTTTTTATTCGGGCTACTTACATTTATTTTGGGCTACCAAAAACTGAAGAGTCCCTGCCCGAAGGGCTACCAGGGATTTTGAAATTTTGAGAGCCCTGAGATATATTTATTTTTTTAATTACTTTTGTTTCAGCAACATTAAATTTAAAAACTGTACTTTTGAGTTAAAATATATATTTATAATTTTAATAAATGACAAATTAAAAAGGCATGAACATTTTTTTTGTATAGAAAAAATATCGAACCGTGACACCAAAGTATCGAACCGAACCGAACCGTGAATTTTGTGTATCGTTGCACCCCTTATATATATATATATATATATATATATATATATATATATATATATATATATATATATATATATATACATATACATATATATATATATATATATATATATATATATATATAAAAACACCCAGCACGCCCCTGCGGGCGGTTTATCCTTCAAGCTCGGGTCCTCTACCAGAGGCCTGGATATATATATATATATATATATATATATATATATATATATATATATATATATATATATATATATATATATATATATGTATATATAATTTATTTTTTTTAAAGGATGGGTCTTTTGGAAAAGTCTGCCTCGTGGGTATGCGTACGCTCTCACAATGTGGTGTATTGTAACTTCTGACAGGGCTGCAGCTGGCTTCTGAGAGGATTCTTGGGGGATTGTTTGAGGTGTGTGTGTGCATATGTTTTGTAAACCAGACCCCCCCACCCCTTCCCCCCTTCTCTCTTCTCTCCATCCCCTTTACCCCCCGCACTTCTGCTGCAAGGAATGTGTGGTCCGCCTCCTACGCTGGACGGTCGTGCCAACATTCCTGACTAACAGATGAAAACAAAGAAAAGAGAAAAGTGAAGGAGACACAGGAACACTGAGAAAGAGCAAAAATGTAGGACTAAGCTGATCTGCTCTTGATAAAAAGTAGACGGGTGACACCATGTACAGGGATTGCAAGGAAGAGAAAGGGGGGCTTGAAAAAAAAAAAGACGGCCATTGTTTCCTAAATTGCCCCTAAGCCCCCATCATAACCCCCTCAACCCTATAACCCCTGTGTACACACACACACACACACACACACACACACACACACACACACACACACACACACACACACACACACATCATAAGAGCCCTCAGGGGATTCCATGAATACCATCCCTTTACCAGAGCAGATCCTGGCTTCTGTATAATAAACCTGCAGACACACTCTAGACAATTTACTCTCCTCTGTCAGATCGCTCACAAATAAATTACTTCACCACTTTCAAAACAGGCTAAGTGCGGGCATGCATGGTTCTCAGAATTACTATAAAAGGGTTAACACGCTGGCAAAAACACACACACCTTAAAACTAACTCTAGTGTGAAAACGTCAAGCTGTGACCTGCAATCAACCTTTCCCACTTCCAGAGAAGCAGAATCCACAAATTCACCAGCTCAGTGTGAGGCAGACCTGCAGAGTTCGGCGCGTCAGTGTGTGTGAGAGTGTGTGAAGGAATATGAGACGGCAGACTGTCCATTACACACTGACCCTTGCCTGCACTCTTCACAGATACCCAACATGCTCATTCACACACTCATTCAAACACACACACACACACACACACACACACACACACACACACACACACACACACACACAGTGGCACAAGGAAAGACTGGATGCCGCTGATGCCATTATCTATGTCATCAAAGAGATGTTAAAGGAAGTTTCTTTGAAGTTTCTGGAAAACTCTGATTCACTGTCTTCCTGGGAATTAGCTGCTGATCAGTTTCCCCTTCATATTGGTATGCTAACTATGAAGCTAAAGCCAGGAGAAGTTAGGATGGCTTACCAGTAAGCCCTCATTCACAGAGGCTTAGAGACAGGTCGGCAAACCACTGGCAACCTCTGGTCAAGAGGTAAAGATGATTGTATTCCCGCGACCGGATGGCAAGTGGTGAAATCGGCCAAAAAAGGATGCTACACCTAAAACCTCCTTATGTTTGTTTTGGTTGCTAGCAGATTGCCACAGTCATCTGTACATTTTGTATGGAAGAAGGCAACTTGTTTGCAAACGCTTGCCATTTACTCACCAAACTGTGGTGAAATTTGAAAATGAGAAAAAGAGAATGTTCACCATCCAAGGAAAAGGTGCACCATTCAGTGCAGCATCGTGTATTTCACGCTAGCCAGCAACCTACAGCAGCCGGTTGCAAAATACACACCTTGCCTAAGCGAGCAGTGTTTATATAACCAGGGAGGTACTAGTTATCAGATGGTCGCTGACCAGTCTGAGACTGAGGCCCGAGATTGTTAACAGAGAAAAAATAAACTGGCTCTGTCTGAAGGTAGAAGATGCATAATCCCCCTAAGTACAAAACATTCTCCACTTTTTTGTGTTCCTATCAAATGATATAACTTTGAAATTACTAGGGGTTTATGCTGCTTTTTATGGATATATTTTACCTTATGATAGACGCAGGCTAACCTTCCCCAAAATCTTTGCAAGAGACTGTATATAAAGGATGGACAACACCATAGTTGTTTGTTAATTTCAACATTAGCTTGAATTTTAACGACCATAATTACTCACAAGGATGGGGAGCAGTTGGCCGTGGAAGTTATCGGCTAAGAATAATAAGACTGGATAGCTAGATCCATCTATAAACTTTATGGTTGTATTGCAGCTTGTTAATAAACATAAAAAGTAGAATGTAATTTACTAAAACTGACAGTCAGTCTAATTAACTACACAGGAAGCCATTATTATTTGTCTGATAATTTCATTAAAAAACTTCCAAAAGGCACCATGAAATAAGTCAAAAGCTCCATGAAGGCCACCAGACTTTCAAAACCAGCTGGTGTTTAAATGTAAAATTACATTTTTATTTCTCCACATTTTCAAAGTGACTGCTTTTAAGCTCCTGGCATTCTAAATAATGAAGAGTTATGGGACAGTAATCATCTACTTTAGGAGACTGATCACATTTGACTTCTTTGTAGCCAGAACCACTTTGAAACGTCAACCAATATTGACAATTAGTGATGAGAGTCATGAGAAGACGATTTTGCAGTGTTATGGCAGCGTTTGGAAAGCACTGTTACTACTGCAATTCTCTATATAAAGCTAAAGCACATCTGCATTCTGATTATGTGGCTCTCTCAGTGACTTGCGTAACTGTCTCACAGTTACCATTTGAAGATTCTTTACCTGGTGGCTTCTTGCTCCAGCCGGGAAACATTGGGAACATAGAACATGACTCCAAAGAAGAGCAGTGGCTCATTGCCAAACTTGTCCAGCTGCTTCTTGAGGGGTTTCTCGAGTTCCACCCAACGTTTTTCCGGGGTCTGGGTCTTCCCTTGGAACCACAGTCCAAAGTAATGTGTCTAAATACAGGGGGTGAGGAAACAAAAATAAGTTGTGTAAACCAAAAGGAGTATAAAAGAGCCAAATAAATTAATTCGTAATAGTGGAAGCAAAGGGCTAATGAGACCAACTGAGTAAAATATATCAGGTAAAAGTGGGTGTACAGCAATTCATTTTCAATTATTTTTACATCTTTATTTTCCCTACTTTTCAGTTTTTTCAGTGAGCAAAGAATCAGCAAAAATCAAAATCTGCAGGTCACGCATAGAAAAAAAAACAGAAATTGGAATCAGCCAAGAAACCTGCAGTTGGTGCATCTTTAGATGGGATTTCTCAGGAGAGAAATGGTAAATGAGTTGAGAAATACACTGAAAAGTATTGAGAGATTAAGCGCCTGAATTAAAAGCACACATTTCTCCTTAAAATCCGACAAAACCTTTGACGTCAGCAGCGTAACACTATTAAAATTAAAGTGGAATCATTACCTAGCTCACTAAATCCAGTGAAAGTCATTAGTCTTCCTATCCAAACAAAACGAACATATTTAAACTGAAAGTGAAACACAAAAAGCAAGAATAGACCAGTTTATTTCTCCCTTCACGTATGATGTTTCTGATAAGAAATTGTTGATATGAGATGCCACCATGTTGTCAGGAAATCCATGCATAATGAAAACACACACATCAGCTCACAATCCATTGACTTTTGTAAAAACACAACATACTAGTGGCACAGGTTTGTCTCTGTGTAAAGATCTCGTGAACTTTTTTTCCACCGTTTTATCTCACGCAGTACATTTGGCAGAACATGTCATTTAAATGTCATGTTTTTAATGTTTGGTTATTTTGTGTATTTGTGCATTTTTCATAGGTTTCATAAAAGGTTGAGCACACAGATTTGGCCAGTAAAAAGTCAGAGAGAAAGTAATAAAGCTGGTAACTGAAACGGCGCACACACATTCATGCGTGCAGACGGGCACACGCTTCAGACCTCAGATTTAACAGCGAAGACCAAAACAACACGCACACTCTGACGCGCACATAATCCTGAGACGGTGTGCACACGAGGGGCAGACAGCCGCTACAGCTGGGGTGCTTCATCGCCTCATTTATAACATCACTGACACCCAGCAAATACCACAACTCTGTGTGAGTACACCCCCCCCGCTCTTCTGCGCTGTCAGCAGCTCCAGCAGGTGCAGACACACTCTTGAGCACGCATGTTCATCAAATTTAATCACCCTTGAGCCAAACACGCACACAATCGTCATGTGATCTTTGACCTAGACAAACCATGCTTTTTACAGACAATTCGTTTACTTTGTGTTTTAAGGTGGAAGAACAGGAAAGGAAAGGAAAAAAATCATCAGAAGTCCACCTGCTGGTAGAAAAAAAGCACTGACAATAATGGGAAATAGAAGTAGAGGAATGAGAAGGACCCATGGGGTAGGGGAGACAAGAGGACGAGCAGTATGTCTTTCTTCTGCAGTGAAGAGAGGACAGACGTAAGCACGCTTCATTAGAGACAAACAAAGACAGTGAAGGAGAGACGCAGCAGAGGGCAGGGAGACATGCACAGGGTGTGGGGAGAGACACGTGGCAGACACAACCAAACTCAGAGTAAAAACAAATGCCCACTCCAACTCCCCATTAATTACATCCTGTAGCTGCCAACGGCAGACAATTTATAACACTTGCAAGCTCAGATAAGACAAATGTGTCAGAAACCTATCACATGTCATACTATCTCAAACTAACGTGCACATGTGTCACAACACTAACCTCCCGCAGCTCCAGCCTTTGGGCCACCGCCTCCAGACATTCCTGTCCCGTACTCTCCACTGACAGCGTGCATTCAATCACATTGCTGTCCAGCAGGCGGATACGCGTCACAAAGTAGTTCTTGCTCAGGACATTGTAGCGCCTTGTGCGCCGCAGCTTCAGCCGGAAGGGCATGGCTGGCAGGAGGTCAAGGCGGGGCCGTGGCAGAGTCAGAGGTCAAATGTCACTCGAGAGCAAGCAAGCAGAGAGAGGGGTGGGCGGGCTCTATGACCTGGCTGCTGCCCTCCTCACTCTCGCACGACGCCAGCCACACCACCGGGCGGAGAGATGCAACCTGGCAAGGCGCTGGCCCATTCCCAAAGGTGTCCAGAGAGGAGGAGGAAGATGAGGAGGAGACGGAGTACAAACAGGTGCTGCAAAGAGAGATAAGAGAGGAGGGTCAGTCAAACACATAACTGGCTTAAAAAACTATTTAGAGTTTTATGGATACATTCCCTTTTCTAAGAACGAAGATGGTTTTCTAATCAGTGAATATTCTTTCAAATAATCCCTCCCACCTTTCATAAACAAGCAGAAACTAAAGCAGATAAAAAAGGAGTAGTTGTGGTGCTAGAGCATTAGCACAGCACAGGAATGGTACGGCAGCAGCCAGACAGCTTTATCCTATAGTTCGGGCAGCTGCGCTCTCTGGACTCCCATGAGGCCCGGTGTCGGGCGAAGCTGGGAGACAGAGTCAGAGATGTGAGGCTATGGATGAACAGACATCAAACGGTCGTGCGCAGACATCCATCTGAACCCGGCAGCTGGCTTTGAGGAACTAATGGAGCTTCTATCTGCCTGTGTGGGAGGCCCTTCCTTTCCTTTTTATCTCTGCTCTCTCTGCTCGACAGCAGCACAGTGCCAGACATTGTGGAGTACAGTGCAGCGGTGTGTGTAAGATCACACGCCTGCGGTGGTGGCACATATGTTGCCACAGAAACACTTTTTGCCAGCTACTGACACAAAACCAAACAACAACAAAAAACCCACATCTTTGTTGTTAATAAGAAACAGAAGTGTGAACTCGTGAGGTAAACAAGAGAACACACACGGGGAAGTTTAAAAGGTTGAGCTAGGTGTTTGGGAATGACTTTGAATGCAACTGGGGTGCTCATCAGTTCATAGCTTTCATGTCTGTAATGAGGAAAGTGCTTTGAAAAAGAGCATGACAGATATAAAGGCGGAACAGAGTACATCCTGTAGGGGTGTACTCTGTATATCGCACATACTCAATCATATTTTAAAAAGTAAGCTTTAAACTGAGCTGTTAGCCAGCAATCGCTAAGGAATTTCAAATAATCCCGCTAATATCAATGGGATTAAATTTAAATAGTTAAAGCAGTGTCATTTTAAGGGTGGTGGCTACTTTGTAGCCTTGTTAGACAGGAACTAGATTACAAAACTAAAAAAAAAAAGCTCCACACCTTGAAAGAAGGTGGAAAAAACTTCTCCTTAAAACACAGACAAACCAAAGAGACCCAAAATTGAACACTACAAAAGACAGCAAGGAAAATTATGCGAAAATAAATACACACATGCATGAATGTGAAGGAAAAAGAGCAAAAACATGACAAGGCAATGTTCCAACGATTAGGTGAGGAGCAAGGGAGAAGGAGGTGGAGTAAAGATGTGTTGCTTCTTGTCCTGGGCTCTGGCTATGTGCTGCTGATAGTCAGCTTGGACCCTGGCCCAGATTCCTCTCTACCCTGACTGGAAAAACAGAGCACACCTGACACAAGTATGCACCACAAGGAAGGAAAAGTGTGTGTGTGTGTGTGTGTGTGTGTGTGTGTGTGTGTGTGTGTGTGTGTGTGTGTGTGTGTGTGTGTGTGTGTGTGTGCGTGCGTGTGTGTGTATAACAAGGCTGAGTGAGCAGGAGAAAAAGACACAGGGGAGGCAGGCTTGAATGAAAGAGGGCAAGAAGCTACAGAGTCGGGTTGTTTGCTACAATTTTAATTGCACTTGCTTCACGCTCATCTTTTGTAATGGCCTTGCCTCTTTGGGCGCCGTAACAAATTCCTTACTCCTGAGTCCTTCTGAGACGGTAATGTGGCATCATCTTCTTCGTGTGTTGTTGTTTTCTTTCTTTCTTTCTTTCGTTCTTTTTAAACGGCCGTTTTGCACTAACCTCAACGAGTGACATCGGTTGAGTAAATCAGCTTCGCTTAAGGATATATGTGCACGCTGACCCCAATCGTCACATGACCCTTAACCACAGACCCTGCGACCCTCCCCACTGTCTCCTGCTTAGGGTAAGTGACATCACAGGCTGACAGTAAAACCTTCCCAAAATGACTCAAGAGTGTTTCCCGAGCACCCAGGCCTCCAAGATCACTGTCAACAAGTACACAGACAAACACACAAAGACACAAATAAAGACGCATACTTTCACTGTGTAGTGTACAAACATAGACAAGCATCAACAGGGCACGCCGCAAACATATACACAAGATCTCTCTCAAACACACACACCCCTTCACCAGGTTCCTCAGAGGTTAGCCAAAGGACCAGACAGCAGTTGGTGCAACTCTAAACTAGTAATCAGTGGCTTGGTTAGGAGTGTGTGGTAGAGTAAAGCCAGACAGAAAGCCAGACAATAGTTTGGGCTCTTACCCACTCCTTGATGAAAAAAAACAAAACAAAACAAAAATGTCCTGCTTCAGTTCTGCTCCAGCGACTTTTTCTCCTGACCGTCGTGTTTATTTCCAGCGTGCAAAAACACCATATACGTTTATGAATTTGCACATTGTAATTTTGTGGCACAGACGAAACGAGAGGGAAAACTGAGGAAAGAGGCTTGTTTTTCTTTTTGAGAGGGGTGAGCTCTTTCTAAATATATGTGAAACCATTCCCATCTTTTGTTATGTTTTTTTTTTTTGTTGTTGTTTTTTTATATTACCCCACAACTGATATTGCACAGGGGTAAGAAAGTTGGAATCAAGTAGCTTTTTTCCCCTTTAACGTGCGTGCTTAGACCAGAAACCACATTACCACTCAAGTATATAGGGGTTTTTTGAAAGACGCGTTGTGGGATGACATTTTTACACACATTTACATCAATCATGATAAAAACGATTATGCGGGAGCTAGCCGAAAAGAGCAAAGGAGAAGAAATTTGACCTTTTAGTCTTGCATGCTTTTAACTGAGCACCATGGCAAACAAACATCTGCATTTTCTCTGTCAGGTTGGTGTCAGATACATCTTTAATCGAGCATTTTTGTGCTTGTGCATCAAAGAATCAACACTACTCATTTGACGCTGCAGTGCACGAGTTGTGTCTTCCTCATTTAGCAATGAGAGTATTTAATTAAAAATGTTTTAAGCGTCCTACGTTTTTGGTTTTTTTTACCATCACGCTTCAATCTGCTTTTGTCACTACACAATATCAGAGGTGTAACAGCTCTCCAGAAAACCACGGGTCAATATTGGGTGGAATTATCATAGTTGTTGTAACTATGATTCTGTTTTAAAGGGACAAAATTTCTTGGCACAGCCAAGAGGCGGCAGAAGATGTATTGATGGGACTCTGTTAGTAACGACCTCCCGTTTGCAGCCAACTGTGGCAAGTCTGAAAGGGGTGGAGGACCTACTCCAAGGAGTTGCTGCCCCAAGTTAAGGAGTTTAAGTATCTCATGGTTTTGCTCCCGGGTGAAGGAAGATGGAAGCAACGGGTTGAGAGACAGACTGGTGTGGGGTCAGCAGAGATGCAGAGGCTGTACCGGTCAGTTGTGGTGCTGAGAAAACACCCTCCGAGGTGTCTGCACAAATTTGGTCCTTGGCTGGCTTAGTAGTGCCTCGAGTTTCTCCACAAAAAAAGTGAAAGTAGTGGTCAAGGGATGGTCACCCAGGTTGTTGCATAAAACCCTAAATAAACGTGACATCTGTGAGCATAACCAGTGTGTGTCTGGAGTGCATTCTACATATACCTTTGTAGTTTCAGTGATTCCTTCTATTCCTTTCTGGAAAGCTTATTTACTGGTAGGTGACATAAGAAATGCTACTGATGTGCACTGGAGTGCCCTGAAATGCAAAGAGATATGCCTGCCGCTAATAGGGTTACTAAGCATTGTGTGAAATTATCTGACAAAGGCTTGAATGAAATGGATGCTCCTTTAGGCAAAAGTGCTACACTTTAGCTTTCTTTCTGATTCATACAGAAAGAAACAAATTGAGAGGATGTTCTTTTTTCATACTCTGTGGATGTCAAAACAATTGGACACACACAATTATGCTCAGAAAGAAAAAATAAAGCAGATTCTTGCATTAACTAACCAACTTTAACTAAGTGAGTAAAGTAAATTTGTTTGTGGAGTTTCCATTTTTGCAGTATTTAAACTGGTTCAGGATTCTACATCTGAGTTTGGGCTCAACAATTCAGCAACTTCAGCGAGATTGCGTGACGCAGTGTCAGAAAAAAAGCAGTCCTGGCCTTTTATAAAGTGACACGTGGCAAATAAGAATACAAACAGTTTAAACTTCAGCATCAGCAACATTTAAGCACATACCAAAGCCATGAAAAACTGTTTTCATCATTGTGAAGCTCCCGTGAGTCTCATCAGCTTCTGAACTAATTGTCTTCTAAGATACCTGTCCTGTTCTCCATCCTTTAAGGCCAACAATCAAAACAAGGGCACAGCAGGAAATACTCATTTCACTAGCTGGGGCCACATCCTCATTTTAGGTTTGACAGTGTTTTAGTAGGTAAAAGTGAATGCTTTGACATGAATTGAGCTGCGGTTTAGGGAAGGCCTCGAAGGGGACTGGCGATGACTCCCGGGCCTGGCAGATCCCCATGCACTAAATAGAAATGAAGAAGTTAAAGAATTGAGAACAAGGAGGTAGGGAGGGTGGGGCATATAAACGAGAATGAACAGCTTGCAGAACTGGGGGAACCTATATAGATGACAACCGGAAGGAGCGTGTTTGGAGGCGTGGCCCTGCTCCTGAAATTCCGATACATAATCTCCAACAAAAGAAAAGTCCTGCATGCAAAAACTGAGACCAATTCCAAATAATTTCAAGTGAGATCCTTTGTATTGAGCTAGAATAGAAAGCTTGACAGGTGTAAAAACTGTTGCTAAAGTGGGCGGGATTTGAAAACCAGCTACAGGTCAGCAGCTGACAAAAGATGGATTTAAAATGAGTTGGTGTTCTTCTAAGAAATGCTGACATGGGTTTCCTCAGCTGGGGAATTTCTGCAGAAAACCAGTAGATGTTCCTTCACTTGCATTGTCCCCAACTCGACTGATTTATTTTCTGCAGAAACCTCAGCTTGCCTCAGGCTGCAGTGTTTTTCTGCCAGTCACCTCTCTACCCACTCAGGGATAGATTCTGGGGTCACCTAAAAATTTACCAAATCAAAACATGCTGTGACTTACAGGCCAAAAAAAAAGGTGGTGGTTAAAGCTGCTAACTTAGAATCAAAACAGGCATAATTGCGATATCCATTTCTTTTACATTACCATCACAAAGACTCATTTTAAACATAACGTCTTCTCAGGAGCAGAGCTGCTAACGTGCGTGCTCCCCCTCTGCTCTGGTTCATGCCAGCCCCTGTGTCGCTTTGCTCCATTCACGTCCACACAATAGCGGGAACAAAACAGCACTTTGTCACCTACTGCTAAGACCATTAGATGCAGGCCGCCAAGAGGCGAGGAAGCAAGTGTAGCGTGCGTAACTCAATCAATCTCATCTCTGTTGCTTGTCTCTGTCTGAAATACCAACGCTGCCCTCCCAACACCCCCAGCTACCCTCCTGTTATACACAAGCACTGTAGCAAAACAAATGGGTGCTTCACAGCTCGTAATTACACTTCCTCCTGCGCAGTCATTTTACTATTTGGTCTGTGAACCTAAACCGAATAGCTGGAGTGTAAATCGGCTAACTTGTGCTCAGAATTCACGTTTTTACAACTAATTAAAGCATTTGGTTTTCATAAATCAAGAAATATGGAACTACTGGTTGTTTTTTTATATAATTAATACAAATAGAGTGTTTCATAGAAGGCTAAAACAAGCACACACTTGCATTTTTCAGCAGCTAAACTCACAAATAGTTTGAGCACTCAGACAGTTAACAGTCACAACAAAGACCTACTTAACCTAAATTATTTTGTATTATGTGAACTTGCTGTATTGTCCTATCTGGTAACCCAGCGAACTGCTACTCCAAGCACAGCTAAATCAAAAGAATTTGGTAATACTGACAGATTTTGTTTGATATTTCTAAAATCTTCTTAAGACTCTGATCCTCTTGTGGCCCACTAACTTAAAGTTGAGTTCAGTAGTGAAATGTTTTGGGGGAAACACACCTCTAAGTCCACACACACTCCTGGAAACATTCAACCAAAGTCTGTCTGAGTATTAGCTGACCCTGGACAGAGCATTATCTTAGCAGTGAATGAAGGTGTGTGTGTGTGTCCATGTCCCCTTCACTTTTCTCGACGAGCGCTTATCCGATCTACTTCACACTATCACTGGAGACCTAATGATAAGCAGCACTGAGTTTGAAGTTGTTCTGATGTGCATTTTGGTCAGTTTGTGAGGCATTCGGAGAATATCTGTGATTTGTACCCAAATAAACAACCACAAATAAAGTTCCAACACATGAACACTGCAAGAAATGTTCAGGTCAACAATTAAAAATAATGGTTCTCGCGACATAAGGTTCATTCTCTGGTGGTAATATCAACCTAAACAGCTACTACAAGGTGAATTTTCAGTTGTTTATCCAGCTGCCCCAGTTAATATTAGTGCTGCTCCTCAGGTGTTTTTCTGTTTATTAGCCACACACACGATCCTCTTGGTGCCGCCTTTTTCCTCCTGACAAAAACAAGACGATAACTAAATAAAAACTAATATGACACGAGATGTAATCAGATCTAATTAAGCTGTGTAGAAAGGTGCGACAAGTTTGGAAGCAATCCAATCAGAAGTAACTTCCTTGTGGTGTAAGGTTAGACACGCATATGATATGCCCCCAGGAAACAGTACTGCATACAGCTAGCTCCCATGCTCCCAGTTGACTAAAACTAGACTAACGTCATTTACAATCACCGCTGCTGCTCGTTTCATGTGTGGATTAAAAATGCACCAAAGTAGCCCATGTGGCTGTATTATCACTAACATCTCATGATTGCAATGGTGATGTCAAGACATGTATGCAGATGTCGAAATCTGAAAAAGCACTGTACTCATTCCATTCATGTAGAGAGACACGTGCAGTATTTGTCTGACTGGCCTTTGGTGTACAGACTGGACAATCTGTACAGGACTAAAACATAAACTTTGCCATCTTTTGATATTTACCAATGAGTATTAAGGCCACATTAAGAAAAAACTTGTTACATTGTAATTTCCTTTGTAGTTTACTTATTACTAAAACTGATTCTAGTAAAACTTCACTAAGTCATCTACACAAGGCATTTTATAGAGGGTAAAGCAACGTCAATCTCCACAGTTTATAGTTATATATACTGTTTATATATACTGTTGTTTGTTTGTTTGTTGTTAATTAGTTAGTTAGTTTATTTGCTTGTTTTAATCAATTTTAAATCATGCTTTTTATTTGTTCTTGTTTCTAATGTCTCTGTAAAGCATTTTGAATCACCTTGTTGTTGAATTGTGCTATACAAATAAACTTGCCTTGCCTTGCCTTGCCTTATGCTGTAATAGGTGTAGACTGCTGAAGGAGTCCCATGATGCATTGAGTATTTCCTTTTCAGTCACCTGGGCAGGGATAGCTCAGTAGGTAAAGTGGTCGCCCCATGATCGGAAGGTCGGCGGTTCGAATCCACTTAACGGCTACCCTGAGGTTCCCCTGAGCAAGGTACCGTCCCTACACACTGCTCCCCGGGCGCCTGCTTAGTGGGCTGCCCACTGCTTCACTGAGTGAATGGGTCAAATGCAGAGAAAAACAAGTAATTTCCCCATGGGGATCAATAAAGTATCCATTATTATTATTATTATTTCTCACTAAAAGTGTTAATAGACCTCTCTGCATTGAATCACACTTGTTATTAATCTCTGGCTCTCTTCCACAGCATGTCTTTTATCCTGTCTTCGTTGTCTCACCCCAACCGGTCGCAGCAGATGGCCCCGTCCCTCCGTGAGTCTAGTTCTGCCGGAGGTTTCTGTTAAAAAGGAGTTTTTCCCTCCCACTGTCGCCAAAGTTCTTCCTCATAGGGGGTCATATGTTGGGTTTTTTCGCTGTATGTATTATTGTAGGGTCTACTAATATAAAGCGCCTTGAGGCAACTGTTGTTGTGATTTGGCGCTATATAAATAAAAATGAATTGAACGGAATTGAATTGAACTTTGACTTTATTCTAAAAGAATATTTTGACTTTTTGCTCAAAATTTTGACTTTGTTACTCCTAATGAGCAGTCGTGTGTTTTCTTAATGTGGATCTAATGCCCTGTCATAGACATTTGAAGAAAGCACAGTACTACAGAGATTATTCTCCAGACACGTCTCAGGGACATTGGCACTGTGGATCAGGCCCCTCTTTGTCATCTGACACTCTGGCCATGTGTGTTTTTGTCTGACCCAGAGGATGTGTGTGTGTGTGAGTGTGTGTGCTCACTTTTACACCTAAAAAAAATACTTTATTAAAAAGAGAAAAATTATATATATATTTATATATATATATATATATATATATATATATATATATGCATCTCCTTTTTCTTCCCCGCACACAGGCTCCACTCACTCACCCTGCACAGACACAAACATACTGTATATCACACACAAACACTAACAGCTGCAAACAGATGGTGGAGGCAGGCCACCAGACTGTGTTTCTAACAAGCGCATCTGCTTTCTCACTTTCCAGCTCGCTTTTTTTTTTTTTTTTAACTCCTCCAGCCCCATATCTCCGAGACAAACACACCCGCAAATAACACACTTGAGGACACGGCGGCGAGAGTGACACAAACACAGGGCAAAGCGTTCGCACAGTTGTGACGTGCAGACAGCGAAGGGGCCATGTCTGCAGCTTCCCACACACACACGCGCGCAGCTTTATCTCACTTCAACCTGGACTTAAATGGGTGAAGAAAATTGTTACACTAAGTGAGAGCAGACTCTCGCCAATTACATTGTTTACATACCCGTTGCTATCAGCGAAGGAGACATCAGGCCCGGTTTTGAAATTCACAGAACTGCTCTGAAAGGATCACCGCACTGGCAAACCTTCAAAACGAAGCTTCGATTCAAAGTTTCGTACATACATTTGTGTGCATTTTGCTAATTCTTTGAATCATCCCAAGCAAAGATATGTCTATAAAAAGTTTTTTTTTAAGCAATCAGCACATTTTGTCCGGTGTATCTTTTCAATCAACAGATTAAATTACTTTTCAGCTGCTACTCATTACCTTAAAACAAGTGAAGGAGACATGCCAGTGAGCACTAACAACTGTCACAATCACAAAAAACTCAAAATAACGTCACTTTCCGGAACTGGAATTCAAATGAGATGCCAAACTGCTTATATTTAGCTTTTGACGACCGGAAATACCATAGAAACAAAGGAAAAGTGCAGGAAAACAATAGAAGTTACAGTAGCAGTAGTGACAGTCACAGATAGGGAATGCCCAATGTTTCCCACTGGCACTGAAATCTAAACAGTGTCACTAAAACATGACGAGGAGGAGGAGGATCAAAGGCAGATGCTTTACACTGTCCGTATGCTGGTTTTCCAAACCAGCAATGACACTCCTCTGCCGACTCATATTCCAGGAGGCAAACCGGAGAACTGATGTCATGCAGGCAGACTTGGATATTTAACTGAGAGGCACAGAGTTGGATTGTGTGTATACATGTGCCTTCAAAATTCACATATAAGTCATTCCCAGCACCTGAATGAGAAAACAAAGGCTTTAGATAAGCAAGGATATGGAAAAGGCAGCAGAAAGGAAAGAGGAGACACAACGCTGGTGATTCTCAGGCTCTTATCGTGTTGGTTCAGTTGGTGAGGATGGCGAGAAAGGAAGGAGTGCGTAAACATGGACAGTGGAACTGATAGCAGGCGGCTCCCAGCCACAACAACAAAAACACAGGACCATCAATCGTCAGCCACCGAGTCTGCAGCAGCCAAACCGCAATGCTCTTCACATTTTCCATAACCCCCTCCTCTCATCTCCTCCTGGGAACCACATCACGGTCTCACAACCATACACACAAAAGCCACTCAGTATTTTCTCATGGCTGAGCCCCCAGGAGCCAACGGGGACGTCGGTAGCACTGAGTTTACAGGCCTATGAAAGCAGAAACACTTTGGTTTTGCTCGTGTTGACATCCGGCTGTATCTAAGACCCATAACGGCCTCAAAGGAAGGAAAAGTCACATTTTAAACGAAGGATCAAATGGAAAATTTCACCCGTTGATGCTCAAACTTCCTCACAAACCACTCTGTGAACAGTGAGTCCCACATCACAGGAAGAATCACATGTTTTTAAATTCTGGGCTGTTCAGAGGTAGCGGGGGTCAAACCTGTTAAGTGTGGGTGGCAGGGCTAGCAGTGACTGACACCTAGCACGAAAAACACCTGGTGGAGTGTGGGAGAGTTGGACAGGTCGCAGCACGCTCTCTACTCTGTTGTTGTCTGCTGGGCTGAGAGAACAGAGCGCTCACAGAGAGCACAAATCTGACAAAAGCATCCGTGCATGACTGAATACACTCACCACATGCACAAGAGATATTCCTCACAGTCATACGCTGCACCTACAGCCAGCCATTATATTATTACTTCACAGTAACATCACTTTTGTTAGCTTTTTATAGAAATTTTGTAAACAATAGCTGCTTTCTTGGTAAGTAAGTGATTTATGTTCATTCATGAGCGTTTCTGCTCCTAGGTAGAAGTTCAGTATTGTTACTGATACCGACCCAGCACAGCTGATTGGTAAAACTTTAATACTTCTTTAGAACTAGCTTGGTAGTACCACCAAGGGAGGTTTTTAAAAGTGCAGTTCCTCGAGTGGCCACTTGAGGCATTCTTTAAAAGCCTGCAAATCCCCATAGGCTCACATGTTATAATGTCCAACTTTACAGCAGAAATAAACATGTTTACAGCCGCGTAGAAGAAACTGTTTCGGTCTCTAGTGCACATCTCATCCTTCACTACAACTGCATGGGGGTCACTTTTTTGGGGCTCAAAGTTAGAGGCATGATAATTTTAATGATCATATCATTCGCGATAAAGACTCTATACGTTTTTATGCGATCCAAGCCCAGGTACCTTAAAAGGAGCTACTTCACAAATTTCAAACAAAGCTCTTTACAAGCTACGTGGAAAAAAAACTGCTCCCGCTAAAGATGAAGACAACAAACTTGCTCCACCACATGAGGCAAAAAACATGACATCTAATACAAGCAGGCTACAAAGGAGGAGATGCCAGCAGCCAGTGATGTGCAACCCAAATGTAAACAAATGTTGACATTTTGTTGTGCAAAATCCTGAAAAGGTACACGGTTAAGTTACTTTAATTCTTGTTAAAGTGAAGTGTTAAGCGCTCACGTACTACTTTTACTTATAATTTGCAGGAAAACATTAGCTTTTTGTGCTTACATTTGATTTATGCTGTGTCACTCGATGTCATATTGCATCTCTGCTTTAATGCTGCTGTTGCTGCTGGCACCTTGTGGGAATAGATTCACACTTCACTAATTCACCAAGGGTCTTGTGGCAAAGAAAGGAACTGAAAAGCTTATTCATGCACTTGTTTTCAGTAGGCTAGATTACTGTAATGGAGTTTTTACTGGACTTAATAAAACATCAATTAATCAGCTGCAGCTATTTCAAAATGCTGAAAATGGATCATATTACATCAATTTTGAACTCGTTGCATTGGCCTCCTGTGTGTAAAAGGATTGATTTTAGAATTCTGCTAATGGTTTATAAAGCATAAATATATTGCTGACCTACTTGAGGGGTATGAGGCTTCTGGGCCTCTTAGGAACAGGTTTACTTGACATTCCCAGGAATAGAAGAAAACAAGATGAGGCAGGATTTAGTGTGGGTCATTTGTGGAATAAACTCCCCTCACACCTGCAGTGTGCAGAATCCATTAGCTATTGTAAATTCAGGATTAGAAACGTCTTGTTTTCTTTAGCTTTTTCCCCCAAAAAGTCTTGTTTTTCCAAACTGCTCCAACATCTCCCAATGTTGGAGCTACTGTAGTGATACATCATTAAAATGGTGTTAAAAGCTGACATGATTGTACGCTTGTGTCTTCAACCCAGTTTACAGAAATCGAGAGGTGCACGACCGGCTGAGGTGAAACAATGCAACATAATTTTCTGTGTGGGCTTAAAAGAACCAAAACAACCCATCTAAGAAGTCAGAGCTTCACCTAATCATCCAAATATGGTCACTTCTCACCCCAAAACGGCAACATAGTCAAAGGCAAATGACTAGCATCGAGCCTTCAAAACAGGACTTCACAAAGTGAAGGGTGGCATAGAGGTGCTTACATCCATCATTTAAATACAGTCTTTGTATACAACTAAAGTTAAAAGCATTGCAAGGACAAGAAATAACTGCTAAACATCAATTTTTCCAACACAAAAAGTATATTTAAAGGTAGAGTATTAGCATGTAAGGTGATATAGGGGACTAATATTTACACACTGAAACACTTGATTTATGTAAAATGCACTACAGTGTCATTACTATTAGATGTGAGACTTTTGGTTGCACATGTGAGTGTTTTATACTGGGTATGGCCGAAGAAGCTATCAGCAGATTAACAACTATTTTCATTGCAGATTAATTTCATCTGTATTTAAGTCAATGCCTTGGACATGTAATCACTTTAATCACAAAAAAGAGGTCATAGCCTTCTTCACACCTTCCATTTTCTACTGCAGTGCAGCTATGGTGTAAAATAACAAGTGAACCACAAGCTGACTACGAAGGAATTCGATGCATTTCTTCCACTTTGGTTAAAATGTTATAACAATAACTACAATAACTGCTGCTGCTGCCTGTTTCCCCCCTCTCTTCCTGTGGTGCAGTGTGAGCACTTGACCAAAATTACAGGTATGTTTGCACCACACCGTAATCAAATGGCCACTAGACTCAAATGACCATTGGCTACACAAACAATAGCCACTTTTCCTTTTAGACGCAGGCTCACATTAAGCAGTAAACACCTATTATGATCTTACCGGGCTGACCTTCAACAAAACACCCCTTTTGGGAATTAACATTTCAGCAACTTTCCTTGAATAAAAAGCAGGAAATAGAGTGCCAAAAATGGCACTGAAAGACAAATGAGATTTGTGACTCTCTACTGCACAAAAGATAAGCATGGATGGAGGTTTCTACTCTGCCTTTTAGGCCTTTAAAAATCTCCACCAGTGTTTTAAAACTGCTGTGTACACCCAAGCCACTTGCTCGGGCACCATGTAATTTACGCAGCATGCCTTTGAGCTTATAAAGACAGCCAGATGTGTGTGTGTGTGTGTGTGTGTGTGTGTGTGTGTGTGTGTGTGTGTGTGTGTGTGTGTGTGTGTGTGTGTGTGTGTGTGTGTGTGTGTGTGTGCACCCTACGCCTCCAGCAGCTATGCTGTGTTGCCTTTACTCCCCTTTTACAGTAATGCTAGTTGTCCAAGGTGCATGTTCAAACACATTTTTCTTTTTTACACAAACATGTACACACAGTTTGCAGCCAGGGTGTGAGGACATCAGTCCATCATCATCTTATAGGGGAAGGCTGCTCATACTCAAACACACCATTCAGCCACCAAGCTTGTTTAATACAATTCAACGAGGTGAATTTACAGACGCACTCTCTCTCAGCGATTATGGAAATGTAATGTACACATGCAAAAATTAGAAATAAATGAGGAAGGGCCAGATATTCCAGGTGTTGCGCACTCCATATGGCATGAGCCCACTGCCCAAACCCAAACTGGGTCTTACAGAGGGCTCTCGGGTCTCCAAAGCCCTGTTCAGTCGTGTGATTTCATGATTACTTCATTAACTCCGGGGAATCTTTCAGTGGTTTTCCAGCCACACACAGGTTCTCCAACTTCCTAGTTTCTCTGGAATCGCACAGACTACTATCTTATTAGATGTAGAGGGGGATTTAGAGGCTCTGTCTGTGATGGTGATGCATGTTTATGTGCAGGAGAAAGGGGGGCATTAAAATAGTTTGGATCTCCTTTTTGCCCTACGTGGCCAAGTCATTTGGCCTACATCTAAGCACTCCTACTGTGGACTTTACAAGAGTTTGGATCTACTTCCAGATCTGCAGGAAACCATGAAGAGCAAAACTGAAGTCTTTTTGACTGAGGTAGATTTTCGCTTTTTTTCCCCCCCATGCAAGAGAACTCACCCCTGATCCTGCGCTACATGCCGATTTCTTCTCCCAGCTGAATAAACTCTTCTTTGCTTGTCGAGGTTTGGAACTCACGGCAATCAGATAATCCACCTTAAGTTATTTAACTAACTTTAAAAATATATATTTTAAAAAAGTATAAAAATCCGGCGTGAACAAGAAAAATCTGCGTCTTCTCACATCAAAATGAGCTCAACCTTTACAACAACCACAAAAGTCGCAGAGGCAGACCAAATCCTGAGCCTCCTTCTTCTCGCAGTTTTGTTGCCTTTTCTTTTTTCTTTTTTTCTAGGGAACACAAACAGTCACAAAAAGTTGTCCGACTTGGATAAAGCGACGTGGTCTTCTCTCGCTGGGACTCTTCGTATGTTTATAGTGGTCCCTCTAGCCCAATGGAGGCGTTCAGGACAGGCTGAGAGAGGCGCTTGCTGCAGCTACGTTCAAAAGCTGAAGACGGCATCGGAAAAATGGACTTTACGTTGAACGTCCCAAGAGGCCGAAGTTCACAAGGGACCGAAAGAAAAAACGTATTAATTAATTGTCATATTAAAGTTTTTCTTTTTATTGAGAGTATTTGTTATTTTTTTAATCATATGTGAGTATTTCTCGTTTTAATTAATTAATTTATAACATTTTTCAAATTAAGAAATCGAAGGAAAGACTGAATTTATCTAAATGTACTCAGAAGCTGTAAGGTGGGAATTTGGCAGGCCTGCTTGTAATTATGACACTTAATACAGTCTTAGTGGATTGCAGTGATTGCCCACGACCTTTGTGCAAGCTTTAATTAAAATAAGTCTCAGTAAGTTGGTGAAAAATTGCAGTTTTACGTTTAGAATACAATTGCTTGGATAGACTGCAGTAGCCTAATCTGAGGCAGGCTTTCTTACATTAAAATAAGATAGGACAAAATAACCTAATCTAATTTTGAATAAACACAATAATACAAAGCATCGAAAATGAATTATTTTACTCATGGAGTTTAAAAGTTTTGGAGGGTTTTCGTATTGTTAAATTATTACTGCTCTTGCTTGAGTAAATGGCCGTCTTGCGTCATATGCAGTAGGCTGGAAAAAAAAACCCACAGGAGACAACTGGGCTATGAGACTGGACGTGCCGTTTTCTCCACTCATTTGCACCCCCCCCCACACACACACACACACACACACCTCAGAGGTCGCACTCTCAAAGAGGACCTGAACGCAACAGCGCCGTCCCATCCTGAGCGCCGCCCCCCTCTACTCTGACATCAGACCTGAGGAATGTGAGGAATGCCGGGCTCCTGGGAGAAGTCCTCTTCGTTTAATGGTTTTCCAGGGGGGACAGAGGTGACTAAATGTCGAACAAAGGAGTCCCCTCTCTTATTTATGTCAGATCTTTTGAGTTACAGCCTTTTTTTCAAATGCATGTCGACTATATTCAGATTTCATTAAATATAAACAACTGTTTTGACCTAAGACTGACAGACTTACAATTATACAGTAATGTATAGAGCAATGCCTGTCTGCATAAGTGACTTTGAGGATATTATAAAGCAAGAATATATCTTGTTTAATATGCCTCACCCACTAGCTTCATGCCATTACAAGCCCGAGTGACCATTTCAAAGCAACCTCCATAAATATCACTGCTGATGATAAGTCTTTGCATCCTACAAGCACACCACTGCGGAATATTTCATTGTACCACAGGAGAGCAAAAATACTTAAAACAAAAAAAAGCGCAGATTCATTATTAACATCCCTCACAGCTTTATTAGCTTTATTAAACAGGCATTCAGCTGAGCTCTTTGGGAAGATCTGAGGCTCAGTAAGAGCAATCAATGTACAGTAGAGTCACCTCAAAATATTGTTTTCACATAAAAGAAGCGAAATTCTCAGCTTTTTTAATTTACTCTAAACTAAAATAGGGCTTATTTGTAGGGCAAAAATTAGCACTAATTCAAAGGTAGCACAAGCCATCTTATTTGTGACCAAATTGCAGCCTCTTGTGGCTCAAATGCAATTCACAGCAAGCAGGAGCAGGGAACCAGGATCTTGATTAATACTAGTTAAATCATTCAAAGAATTTGAAATAAGTGAAAAAGGTAAGCTAAGAAAATAAGGACATGACCTTGTCCTTGTCTATCTGGCAAGTAGTCGTAATAAAGCTGACTCTAATTTTGATACAGGTGTTGATTTTGATTGACATATTGAAACCGATCATCTTTAATCCTAAACCCAGCCTTTGGAACTTCCAGTAACCTGAAATGAATTATTGCTTCAGTGCAAATATTGTGTTACACCTGTGGCATTTAACAGCCTACCACTTTATTAGGGGTGCAACGATATTCGTATCGATATTGAACCGTTTGATACAGTGCTTTCGGTTCGGTACGCATATGTATCGAACAATACAACATTTGTAATTTATTTTATCAACTTTCCTTCTGACGATGCTGTCTGTGTTGAGCGCTCAGTGAATCTGCGTTCGACTACTCCGCCTAGGCTGCACTGTCGAGCGCAGATCCACTGAGCGCTCAACACAGACAGCATAGTCAGAAGGAAGAGCGCAGGGCAAGCTAGCGAGACAGAAGCTAAGCTCTCCTTACAACATGAACCTCCCCCACCCTCATTCAGATCTGGCGTTTGGAATTATTTTGGTTTTCATGTGACATATGACCCTGAAGGTAAGCGAGTCATGGACTAAAGTAAAACAGTATGTTGGATGTGCCATGCAATGCTCAATTACATGGGTGGGAACTAGTGTGTTAGCGCAGTTAGCTCGTTAACGTGTTGGCCGTCCAGCCCCACGCACAGGGCGATCAGCGGTAGCTCGTTAACGGAGATTTGCCATGTTGTGGCGTTAAGGTCATTTCAACGAGATTAACCTGAAAGCACTAGTGGGAACACAACGAATATGACTGCACATTTACGCTGACATCATCCTAGTGCAAAGACAAAAACAACAAGCATGCTACTAACTTTAGCCCAGTCATTTAGACAGCTGTTAGCACATGATTCTCCTTATGCTGCTGAGAATATAGCCCAGAAGAAGCGGATAGTATAGCTTTTATTTTGGAAAGAGACATTTCTCTGTAATAAACTCTCTTTTCCAAAGATGAGTGATTCCTCAATCAGATACAGGGCTCGCAATATCGCTAGCCCGATGTCCTGGGGCTAGCGATTTTTTTCAGTCGGGCTACCAAAATCTATCTCTGCCCTGCCCGTTGGGCTATTGTAGGGAAAATATATGTCAATGCTTTTGCATTCTTTCGGAAATGTAGCTGGGTAATTATGTCATTGGCATCGGTGAGCCACTGTCAATATGTGACATATTGAAATCGTGTTTGAATTTGCGCTTGTTTTTTTGCTTTCACTTTGCAATGTGCGAACTGTGTATAGAGAGCGACAGCACTGATCTGTGAGTGATGATAATTTGCGCACCAATTCCTCTGACATCGTCTTATCAATCGTTAGCTTACTATGCAAACATGACAAGTGAAATCTCCCACAGCTTAAACATGTGAGAGGTTGATCGCCAGAGAATCGCTGAGCTTATGTGAGTGTGTGTGTAAAAGCAGCAGGATATATATTTTAGTTCTGCTGAGCCAAATAAGACAGGTCAGGGTGAAGAAGTGACAGCCAAAGAAAAGCTTACCACAAAACGGAGAAGTTATGACAAATCAGACTACAAGGCAAAAAGAAAGTGCAGCTTTATGGTTTCATGGACAAAAGAATTTCTGTGGCTGCAATATGACGAGCTAAATAACCAGGGCTGCACAGGTGCAGGTGCGCATTTGCTGTCAAAATAAAAAACATGCACAAGGGTTAGGGTTAAATTTAAAAACTGTACTTTTGAGTTAAAATGTATATTTATAAATTTAATAAATGACAAATTAAAAAGGCATGAACATTTTTTTGTATCGAAAAAATATCGAACCGTGACACCAAAGTATCGAACCGAACCGAACCGTGAATTTTGTGTATCGTTGCACCCCTACACTTTATGCGTGCAGCAACTGCAGTTTTGTGGGATGGACAGCTTTGAATGTGCAGCGTAGCAAAACCCCTGCATTTAAGAATTATGTAGGAAATATTTCTACTGAGAAAACTGACAGTTTAACCCTCCTGTTATGTTGCGGGTCAGATTGACCCAGAACAGAAGAGATGTCACATGTCATCTGCATCACTACAGAAAACGAAAAAAATCTAAATTGTAAAAGAAAATTGTAAAATAATCAATGCCAGTGTTTCTGACACTTTTGGATGAGTAAATTTGCCCCGGGTCAAATTAACCCAGGAGCATAATTGGTGTTCCTGGAAACCAACATAACAGGAGGGGTAAGCTGTTGCCTTGAGGTCCAAATTCCACCCTCCATCCTTCTCCTGCTTTATATATATTATATATATTAAACATCTATTCTTCCAAGCAATAATCATAAACTATGGTATCATGGGGGAGTAATTATTAGCAGCAGATGCATTTTGCTTTTGGAACGACAGATGAAATATCACACTGCCAACTTCTCAAACTTTATAGATGTTCTTTATTTTCAATTTCAGGCATTTTTGGAGAAAGGCCTTGCCTTTTACTTCCTGAGATTTCCTTTGGGAGATGCCTTGGGAGCGCGAAATACTATCACTACTTCATTCCATGCTACACTTTGAAACACTCCTGAATTCAGCAGAATTGTTGTAGTATTTCTGTTGAGGCTTCAGAGAACATTAAATGGATCAACTGAAGGGTTAGGTGTATCTCTCAGGTCCTGTGTCAAGTCTTTCCTAGATTTTTTTCTATTTCTATTTATGTCTGATGCTCCTCAACTGCTACTCTTAGGTCAGCGCTGTTGCCCTACAGCGGGGAAGTGTCATGGTCCCAGCTGGCCCTGGAGAGTTTGCTCCTTTTTTCTTCTGTCTCAGTCTCAGTGTTTGTGGTGGGTTGGATTTTCTGTTGGATTTTAAGGCAGCATTTAAGGACTGGCTGGTACATACATTCTTCATCAAATCATTGTCACCAATGGGGGTAATCAGGCCCTGTGCTGAACTCATTTGTCCTGTTTAGAATATGCTATCAGTAATCTGATTCTCTTGTTTGCCCTTTAGTTAACTGAAGCTGGTTTATTCAGTAAGATCTCTCCTGGAAGATCTCATCAAGAAGGACTGCTTTCTTCACACTGGCTGGAATCCTTGGTTTGGAAAATGAATCTTTCATTATCATTGTACATGTATAACGCAATTGTGGAGTTACGTTTCTAAAATTCTGTTCCACCCATTTAACTTGATTTAACTTTTGCCATTTAACTTACCAGGATCCCTTCTTGTACCCCTCTCCTGCAAAAAGAATCCCCTGTCATGTTCCTGTTGAGCTGCCCTTACCTGAGTTAATTATTTCTGTTTCAGTATTATCTATGAATAAAATCTGTAAACTGCTGCCAGTGTCTGAGTCCAGTATTTGAGTCCACGTTCCTGTTAACCAACAGGAGGTTCTGGGTTTGAACCCGGCTTGGTGGAAGTGATCTGTAGTTTACTCTGGAAACACTGGTTGCCATCAAAACATGCCATGTTAATTCACTGCACAGGCTTCCCACTGCTGTGGTTCTAGGTGTTAGTTAAATGCAGAAAATTAAATTCCTTGCTGGGTTCAATCTGTCTTAAGTTCAGAAAAATGTTGAGCCAGAGAACGAGATCAGAATCAAAGAAAATCAGAACCACGTGTACAATGTGGAAAATAGTCAAGAAATGTGTAATTCTGATTACTACCAGTTTATTTTTCTTTCAAATAAACTCAAAATGCAACTTAATGGAAGAGATGAGGTCTGAAACCAAAGTTTTATTGTGAAAGTATATTTTGGTTCATAATTTAATTTGAAAAGATAGAAAATATAGATTGTGTATTTCCTATATTCATTACATGTAAACTAAAACATGTGTAGCCTTTTTTTAAATTATGGCTCACAGCTCATGAAAATCAGAATTCAGTAATAATAATAATAATAATAATAACTTTATTTATAAAGCGCTTTCAAACAAAGTGCTGTACAGCTATTTGAAACTACAAAGATGAATGAATAAAAGCGATAAAAAGCAGTACAAGTAAAAGCACAATAGAAGTTAAAAACAATAAAAATTTAAATTTAAACTAAAAGCCATAGAATTAAGACATGTAAGATAGGGTGAACAAATGTGTCTTCAACTTAGTTTTAAAAACCTCCACAGAGCATGCCTGCCTAATATCTTGAGGGAGGTTGTTCCACAAGAATGGGGCACGAAAAGAAAAAGCACGCTCCCCAACTGTCTTTTTTCTGGTTCTAGGAACCTTTAGAAGGCCAGAATCCTGAGATTGTAGAGCACAGGATGGAACATAAAGGTGGAAAAGGTCGGAGAGGTATGAAGGTGCCAATCCATTTAAAGCCCAGTAATACCCGGGGGACTAGTTTAGGTCACTGAATCAAGCAGGTGGCCCATATGCAACCAGGATAACACATAGGCCTGGGTTTGAATTTACTCTGAGGCAATTTCCTGCACCTGGTCCCCATGTTTTTCTTTCCAGCTAACCTGTATTCTCTCCACTGTACAATCAAATAAATGCAAAAAACAAAATACATATAAAAAAGAAAGAAAGAATTTCAGTAATCCAGCCTCTCTTGGGCTAATTCTGTACCGGCAACCACAGTCACGAGGAAGATGGCTGACTTGACAGTGTGGTCCAAAACCTCTTTTTAAATTAAAAAAGAAGGAAAAAAAAGAAATTAAAGGTCCTAGAGTCTGAAGGAAAAGCAGAGACAAGCAGAAGTCCAGTGTGTTCACACTCTCTGTGATGATTTGGGAAGCCACGTTTGATCAAATCTAAAGTCAACGCAGCTACCAGGGGATTTCTCAGCACTTCATGCTCCCATCAGCAGACAAGCTTGTTCGCAATGTTGATTTCTTTTTCCAGAAGGACTTGGAAGCTGTGAGGTATAGGAAAATGAGGAACACCTGACCCCAAAACACAGACAGGTCCCAATCTTATGTGACCTTTCAAGACTGCACCCTTGCCATGTTGGATCGAGAAACCCATAAATGGACTGGACATCAGTGTGTTTTTTTACTCTATTAGAGCCGTGGAGAACTCAGGCCAATATTTCACTTGAATATGTTGAGCCATGTTTAATTTAATCTCTAATTTGTGTTATTCGTCATGTTTGATCTTGATCTAGGTTCATCCTAAAAAGCAGGAGTCAGAAACTTCATGCAGAAGCGGCAAAAGGTCAGAAAATTGCCGCTACACACATCAAACAAAGCCTATCCCAGCTGGAGAGAGGCAGGGTACACCTTGGGTAGGTCGCCAGGGCCAACACATAGAGACAGACAACCATTCGCACTCACATTCACACCTATCGGCAATTTAGAATCACCAATTAACCGAACCCCACCAACCCCACTAACTGCATGTCTTTGGACTGTGGGAGGAAACCGGAGTACCCAGAGAGAACCCACCAGTATGCTTGACATTTGGTACAGTGTTCTGAGTTTTGAAAGCCTCACCTCTACTCCTCCAAACATGCTTCTGGATTGATTGCGGCCAAATAACTCCATTTGTGTCACATCTGATCATAAAACCTTTCTTCAGAAGGCATTAGGCTGGTTCATGTTGGCAGCTGCATATTTCAGTCAAGGATAAAGATGTTGATTTTGGAGTAGGAGCTTCTTTTTGATTGGCACCTTCACCTTCATGGTAATGTAAAACTCGCTTCACTGCGGACAGTTTAATAATAATAATGCATACTTTATTAATACCGTAGGAAATGGCTTAGTCCTCTGCATTTAACGCATTCATTCAGTGAAGCAGTGGGCAGCTACCAATCCAGTGCCCGGTGAGCAGTGTGTTGCTCAAGGGTAGCTGTTCGATGGATTTGAACTCCCGACTTTCCAACCTTCTGATGATGGGGCAATACTGTGCTACCTCTGCCGCAAGTTTGTGTTAACTTTCACCGAGTGTGAGTTACAGGAAAATCCAAAACAAGTTTAAACTTGTGCACCTAATTCTTGTTTTTAAAAGTCATTAAAGATGTATGCTGCACAACCACTGACCCCTGGAAAAAGAACAATTCCCACATTTACCATGAAATGTATTTCCTTGATGAGTATACATAAACATCCACTCATCAACCCAATCCAAATATCCTAACTTTATGCATCTGCTGTTTGTATGAGATATAAAATTCTTCAAATGAAAATACATATTACTCACAGTTTGAGAACAAAGAATTCGCGGCAGAAAAAAAGAAGCCCCCTCACAAAAACAAATGTGAAAAGAATTAGCTGAACAGCTGGAGACATGACAAAGAATTAGCGAATGCCAGAAAAGCATAGCAGTCATTTATGAGTCAAATCATGATAATCATCTGAGTAATAAATGTGTCAACTAAGCTATAATAAAAATAAAACTCTCTAAAGGTCTGGGACTCGCAGACAGCATGTTTATATCTTTATAAGCTAAATTCTAATGCACACGTCTACACCACTCTCGAGCTGTGCTCGCCTGCTGTGTGATGAACCAGGGTCCATCGCTTTGCCTGAGGCAAGCTCATGCCTGGCTTAAAGCCAGAGCAGTTTTTCTCTGAAGCTTATGCTATGGGATTTGATGGTGTGAAAAAAGTTCATCCTGGGATAAAGAACCTTGTAGGCGTTTTGTTAAACTTTCTTTAACCTGTAGCTTATGGCCTTTAAAGCCCTGATCCATGACAAGAGGTATATTTTATTTACTTGCTGAGGCCATGGCCACATAAATGAATACTTTTGAAAACGCACGTTCGATCGCTCTGTCTTGTTTTTTCAGAGATGTGCGTTTCCCACCCAGAAAAGACCCACCTTGAAAGGGGATAACTTTAAAAACATCTCCACAGTAGTTATAGAAAATGTAGCTTTTGAAAAATCTGACCTTTCTAACCTTTTGCTGCATGTAAACAGGGCTTCTCACTTTCCTTTACTTGAGTCTGTTTTCTCTAACCTCAGCTTCCTTCCCCCGTGACGCAAGGAAGGAATGAAAGCGAGTTGCATTTTCCATATGGGACATCCCTCCTTAATCTTTTTTATACCTTGAAGTGACATCTGCCTGGTCATGACGCACAGCTGCACAGCCTGACATTCGGCTTTCATGAATTGCTCTGGACAGTCAGAAAAGTGGCAAATATTTCACCTAAAGTCTATAATTAGTTTGTAAAAGTTTACAGGCACAGTCAATCTATTCGGCTCTAGAATAGGTAGCCTTAATATTTGATGTAATAGCCTACTCTGCTGCTTGGTGGGGAAATAAATAAGTCACCATGGCTGAGCTGAGATGCTTGGAAAGGAACAAGATGCCTAGCTGACTAATAAAAAGGTGGCATGACATTTTTTATGATTCACTTATTATATAAATCACACCCTCCAAATAACTCCAAGGTGTAAAAATATGGTCACATCCTTTGTGTAGACATGGGTTTCGTTTTTCTTTCACCATCCACAATCAAACTTAGAGTGACCACATGCTTTCTACTTCCTACACGGGAACCGGTGAGGACAAAAGAAAGGACACGTTAAACAAAATCAAACACAAAATGTCAAATAGATTTTTTGTTTGTTGGTTTGTTTTTAATGTCACCGACTGAGAACCTGTGAGAAGCTTTGCTCTCACCGTGTGAAAATCCCTAATGTGGTATCAGAAATAATGTAGTCCTATATAAAAAAGGAAGGTTTCAGGACTCCCATAGGCCCCTTGCACAACCTTTAAAAGCAATAATTTAAAATAACTTGACGTAATTTCTTTCTGGCTGGTTTTATCAGTCTCTCACGTCATTGTGGAGGAATTTGGCTACTCCTCTTAACCATATTGCCTTTAAGGATTGCGAGCATTTCTTTATGCACAGCTATTTTAAGGTCCCACCACAGTATTTCATTCAGGCTGGATCATTGTAACACCTTGATTCTTTTCTTTTTCAGCCATTCTGGTGTAGATTCACGGCTGTGCTCATTGTCTTAACCTTACTTTAGTGCACAAGGTTTCCACAAGGTGGTGGGTCACCCCTCCACCACCGTGCTTCACAGTTTGTACTGATAAGCTGTGTTTGATTTTCACCTAATGTGGTGTTGTGCACTATGGCCAAACATCTCATGTGTCTGAAAGACATTTTTCCAGATGTTTTGTCATTGGTTCAGATTCATCTCTTCAAACCTAAACCATCCTGCCATGTTATTTTTAGAGAGAAGCTTTCTCTGTGGCAATCCTTCAAAGTAAACCATAGTATAACCATAGTCAGTGTTTTTCTATTTGTACTGTCATGAGCTTTAACATTTAACACACTAAATAAGAGTCTAAACATCTAACTCTTGGTTTGTTTTTCCAGTTTCTCAGCGCATTGCATGCTCCGACCTTGTTGTACATTTGCTGGGATGACCCCTCTTGGATAGTGGCATTGTGTTAATGTAGACCTGAATGCTTCAGACCAGCGAAGTTATTTTTTTTATAGAGATGCTCACACTTGCTGAGGATCAGTTAATCAAGTGCATTTGATTAGCACGACTTGGCTCCTATGGAAGCAATAAGCATGTACTTCATATTTCACAGGAGTGCACAGTCCTATGAAAACCTTTATGTTTGGTTTTTTGACCCCCAGCTGGTCGCAGCAGATGGCTGCCCCTCCCTGGTTCTGCCTGAAGTTTCTTCCTGTTAAAAGGGAGTTTTTCCTTCCCACTGTCACTGAAGCAGTTGCTCATAGAGGGTCATCTGGGGTTTTTGCTGTTTTCTGTATAATTGTAGGGTATTTACCTTACAATAAAGGGCCTTGAGGCAACTCATTGTGATTTAGCACTATATAAATACAGCTGAATTGAACTGAATTGAATATATAAGGAGTCCTGCTGTAAAGAAACTAAAGACTACTTTGAAGGAAATAAATACTTTGTAGGATGATCCACTAGAATCCCTAACCATTAAGCGTTGTCACAAAATTCAAAATATATTCTCTGGTTTTTAGAGATACCTTCTCAACATGAAAAAAACATGAGAAACTTATCTCTAGTTAATATATAAGAATGCAATAATGACTCAAATGACACCTTATAAGGAGACGGGTAAGGTGTTGTATCCCCTTACCCTCCAATTCAATTTATAAATCGGGCATTCAAGCACCCTTTGTATTGGATTTCTGTATCCCTGTACTTAACACAGACCCACTGCAGATCAGTGATTCTTTGTAGGATGGAAAACATCAGTGGAAGAGCTTTCTCATCAGAGACCCCGTGAACCTTTTTTTTGAAAATGTCAGTTGAAGTCTGCAAGAGCAAACGTTGGCTTTGATTTAAAATGCATTCAAACAGCTGACACATTCAAAGTGATGCTGGCCAACAATCAATATCTGGGTTAGAGGTTTGCAGACAGTCAATGAGGATTTAAATAACTGGAGAAAAGCTCCAGGGATGGACCTACTGTTATGCAGGAGAGAGGGCACGAGGAAACATTATTACCTAATTGCCAGGACTCCTGTGGGATTAGTTTACAGCGCAGTAGCACAGGAATTACTGTTAACTCAGAAAACCAGCCAAACAGAAGATCCACAAAGTCTTTAAGCAATAAAGTGTCCTTGTGTGCAGAAGTTTATGTTCCCTGTGTTAATTCATTTTGCCATAACATTTGACAATCCACTCATTAGATTAGATTAGATTAGATTAGATTAGATTAGATTAGATGAAACTTTATTAATCCCTCGGGTGGGTTCCTCCGGGAAATTCAGTTTCCAGTAGCAAAGCACCGAAAGAAGTTGCATGTTACAGATACATTAAGGGGAATGAGAGTAGGGATATAAGCATAAATGCACCATATATACACATATACACATATATAGATACAGAATATACAATATGGATAAATAGGATTGCTCATTTGAGTGAGTTTAATGCACAGTGATTATTGCACAGTCAAATATAAGAAAGAGACAAAAAACAAAAAACAAATATTGCAGATATTGCACCGTGTAGAAAAGCCCCTACAGCCCCTATGATACAGGTGACAGCTCAAAGTTACCGTGGGCTGAGTGTGTTTTGTCAGCTGTGTTAAACTTGTTAACGTCAACCTTTTCCATGAACGGTTAGTTTCTGCTTCATAACATCCTCTTCCTCCGACTGGCTTCATAACCGGAAATGAATCATTCTATTATAACTGTTATAGGTACTATAATGGAAAATGTACTCCTAAAAAAAAGCAAAAGGTGTACTTTTTATACTTGTTTGTATCAAAAAAACGAAACATTTAAACACATTAATACAAATCCAGACATCTATAGCTCATGGACATCAGCCTGGGATGTGACAGCAACTATAATACAGACAGGAATATGGCATTCCCACCTTGTGGAGTTCATCTAATCAGGTCCTGTGTGCTGTTCTTATTATTGTTTCCTTTGAGGCCTCTCTGTACTGAGCATTGCTGATGCAAGTGTCAGTCAAACATAAGGGAGTCACTCCAACATGTCCAGCACACTAAGTTCTGTGGGGCTGGGAAGTCTTTGCTGAACATAGTAAACCTGCTACTCTCTGTTTATATCCAATGGTTCGTTGGTTGCTTTTTCACTCATCTTCACTTCACTGCTGTTGATTTTCTTTACTCATTTCAGGTATTACCAGCAAAATAGTTGCATGTTTAATCATCTGGGAATTTACCCAGATTTATTTATTTAGACAGAGATCTTGATATACCCCCCCTCCCACACACACACACACACACACACACACAAATGTTCAGCACAAAGTTACGCTGATGGGGGAGGTGCTGAAATCAGGGTGAGTGTCCATTTAGTGAAGGTAAACGAACTCCAGAGGCCCAGTGAGTCCGGACTGACGAAGGAAGGGAGGCAGGGAGGCAAGCAGGCGAAGCGAGAGGACGGGCCCTTGCCAGTGACTGCACAGTTTGGGGGACACTCCTCTCTTGTGGACTGGGCAGTATACCCAAACCTTGTCGCCTGGCATGAAAACCCCCCCTCGGCACTTGGTGTCGTAGGCTCTTCTCTGTCGTACTCCGGCGCTGGCCAGGGCCTGGCGGGTGTAGTCATGAACCACCTGCAGCCGCTCCCTCAGCCTCCTGTAGTAGTCCATCTCTGGCCCACCATCAGCGTCCGGAGCTCCCGTTCAAACATCAGAGCGGTAGGTGTGCACTGGCTGGACTCCTGAACCGCAGTCCGATACGACCAAAGGACCAGGGGCAGATGTCAGTCCCAATCCCGCTGGTGGCGGCTGGTGAGAATGGCGAGCTGGGTGGCCAGCGTGCAGTTGAAGCGCTCAACCAAGCCATCGCTTTGAGGGTGGAGCGGTGTGGTTCTTGTCTTCTCCACCCCCAGCCGCCGGCAGATCTCCCCGAAGACCTTTGATTCGAAGTTACGCCCCTGGTCACTGTGGAACTCAGCCGGGACCCCAAAACGGGTGAACATCTCCTCCACCAGCTTCTCGGCCGTCGTCGTTGCGCTCTGGTCCGGCACCGCATAGGCCTCTGGCCACTTCGTGAAATAGTCCATAGCCACCAACACATACTGGTTCCCTGACTCTGTGATGGGAAAAGGCCCTAGGACGTCCACTCCCACTCTTTCCATTGGGGCCCCCACCAGGTACTGCTGAAGGGGGGCAGTGGAGCGTTGAGTTGGGCCCTTCTGTGCCGTGCAGGTGTCACAGCAGTGCACATGAAGTTCCACATCCCGTCGACAGCCAGGCCAGTAGAACCATCCCCTGAGGCGGCGGAGAGTTTTGGCGTTCCCATAGTGTCCTGCCCCCACCGAGTCGTGGACCAGCTCAAGCACCTGTGACCGCAGCGACCAAGGCACCAACAGCTGCAGGAGATCTCTGCCCTGACCGGGAGCCCGCCATCTCCGGTACAGGAGGCCGTCATGGGTCTCAAGATTGTTGTGCTGGGAGTAGTAGGCCTTCACCTCGGGCTCCTGTCCCGACACCCCCGTCCAGGCGGGGCGTTGCGCCGCCTCAGCCAGGCCCCCACCTGAACCAACGTCGCGTCGGCCTCCTGCTCCCGCTTCAGCTGCTGCGTTGTCAATGGGAGCCACCCCCCTCCGCCAGCTGTGGCCTGAGCAGTAGCCACCCCCAGCACCTCCTGAGCCCGCTCCCCCTGTCGCAGGCAGTAGCGGCACTCGACGGCTACGCAGGGCCGTCTGGAGAGCGCATCAGCGTTGCCATGCTGTTGACCTGCCCGATGCTGGATCTCGAAGTCGTAGCCCTGAAGGACCTCCAGCCAGCGGGCCACCTGCCCTTCTCGGTGTTTGAAGTTCAGGAGCCAAGTCAGAGACGCATGGAACCGGCAGTCGTGCAGATATGGCTGGAAGTGCCGCACCGCTAGCACTACGGCCAGCAGCTCCCGCCGGGTCACGCAGTAGTTCCTCTCGGCTCGCCCCAAGGCACGACTGAAGTACGCACCACCCATTCTCCAGCCTCGTCCTGCTGGGAAAGGACCGCCCCGACTCCTACATTGCTAGCATCAGTGTCCACAATGAAAGGTTGCCGGGCGTGGGGGTAGGCCAGGCCTGGGACTCTGGTGAGGGCCTCCTTCAGCTGTGCAAAAGCCCCAGCACAGGCATCCCCCCAGCCAAACAGCTGTCCCTTGTCAGTCAGGCGGTGGAGGGGGCTGGCCATCGTCGTGAACCCCTTGATGAACCGATGGTAGTAGGAGGCTAGGCCCAGGAAGCTCCGCAGTTCTTGGACATTCGAGGGAGTCCGCCAGTCCCGGACTGCAGCCACTTTTGCGGGGTCAGTGGCGACACCTCGAGCGCTGATCACATGGCCCAAGAACGGGGTCTCTCTCACCAACAGCTGGCATTTCGCGGGGTTGAGCCGCAGCCCAACTCGTTGGATGGCACTCAAGACCTCGCTCAGGTGAGACAGTACACTGTCGAAGTCGCCACCGTGCACCAACAGGTCATCCAGGTACACAACACAGCGGCTACGAGGGATATCCACGAGCACCCTCTCCATCAGCCTCTCAAACGTCGCTGGCGCATTGCAGAGCCCAAATGGCATGACCCTGAACTACCACAGGCCCTGTCCAATGGTGAATGCAGTCTTAGGCCTTGCTTCGGGGGCTAGCTCCACCTGCCAGTAACCACTGCGTAGGTCGAGGGAGCTGAACCAGCAGGAGCCGGTAACGTAATCTAGGGCCTCGTCGATCCGCGGAAGCGGGTACGAGTCCTTCTTGGTGACTGCATTGAGACGGCGATAGTCCACACAGAACCTCGGGCTGCCATCCAGCTGAGCGGCAGCTGCCCGACGCCTGTCTTGTCTGGTCCCTTCCGCTCCCTGCTTTTGGCCGCGCTGGAGGGCAAAAGTCTCTGCGCCAAGAGTGATAGCCAGCTTCGCGATGTCGACGCAGGCCCCCCAGCGGCTCAGCAGATCCAGGCCAATGATGCACCGGTCTTGAATGTCGGCGAGCCAGAAGTCGTGCACCAGCTCCAGATCCTTCACTTGGATTCCCAACGGTTTCTTCCCCCGCATAACAGTTTTCTCCCCCGTCACTGTCATCAGCTGGGTGTCTATGGGCAACCAACCCTTCACCAGTGGCCCGGATGTTCCAGGGAGCATGCCAGGTCGTATCAGGGAAATGGTAGACCCCGTGTCCACCAGGGCCTGGCATGGCTGGTCCTCAACACAGCAGCTCAGGTAGAGTCCCTTGAGGTTCCCAACTCGGCCCACCACCGTGCATCGTCCTTGGAGGGGGGCAGGAAGCTGGAGCGGTGGTCCCCTCGCTACACCGCTCCCTCCTCGTTTCCCTGAGGCTACGTAGTTCTGGTCTTTGGGGCTGATGCTGGGCAGTCACGCGCCACGTGGCCAGGCTCATCGCACCGGTTGGTCGGTTGACGAGGACGCCTCCGGGGCACCGAAGCCTGTTCTAACGTTTGAGTCTAAGGTTTATTTTTTAGCACCTGACAGCTCTTTTTTTGCTTCTCATCCGTAAATACTCTGCATATTCTTTCACGTGATTCAGTTTATTTTGAAAAGTCTCAACAGGATCTTGAGCTTTATTGTGAAAGGTTTATGTGGAAAATAAACAAGCGGACAACGCATGAGAACAGGCGCTTGTCCGTCTGTAGTGTGGTTATATTAAATATAAGAGAAAGAGAGAACTTTAAGAAATTAATATAGCCACTACAGTGACCATCAAAACGATAAAAAATATTGCCTTAAACAGTTTATTTTGCGACACCACGAAACAAATGATAGCGTAAAATGAAACGATAGATGTTTTTATATCGTCATCTGATATATACAGTGTTGGGGAGTAACGGAATACATGTACCGCCGTTACGTATTTAAAATACAAAATATGAGTAACTGTATTCCGTTACAGTTACCGTTTAAAAAGGTGGTATTCAGAATACAGTTACTTTGTTGAAATAAATGGATTACACTGCGGTACTTTCCTGTTTCATTTTGTCACGGGTCAGGACTGTTTGGGTTTTGTTTGACAGCTACGTTCTGTCGTTCCAGGCGGCAGCGTTACGGTTGCCATGGTTACAGGGCGACGCTCTCTCTCTCTCTCTGCGACTGTGTGTTTCCTGGGTGAGAGAGCGCCTTTTCGTTGTTGTTGTTGTGCTAAGCTAACAGGCAGAATGCTACAAGCATAGCTCTAAAGAATGTAGCAGTGTAGTCCGTGTTGCAGGGAGAATGGACTGCCATACACGTTATGGGTGTGTGAGCGCGAGGAGGGAGAAAAGGGGGAGTGGAAAGGTACGAGATGTCATCGAGGAAAAACGGGAGCTGGAAACATGTAAATATAATAATAACCACTTCAGCCAAGAAGAGTGCCTGACGAGCCCAGTTGTAAGTAAGCTATTAAAACTCGACTGTACACCGTGTTCGTGTTTTCCTCCGAAAACAATAAGTTCCGTTGGAGCAGTCTTTCAACGCCTCTCTCTGTCTCTCGCAAGAAAAGTTGACCCACACAACAAAGTAAAGCTATTTTTCGGCTACAAGCCGACAGGGACCCTGCCGTATTAGCCAGAGGTCCCTTTACTACAGTTCGGAGTCGCGGACCTTCAGTAATAGTAATAAATCACACAGCAATAGTACTGTAACGTTCACAAGAACCAGGCGGTTGGGGTCTCAGTTTGTCCGTTTATTTGGCACACAAGCCAGCGGGTTGTTAACTCAGGGGGAAGCGCTCTCGAACTCCACCTCTCTTCAGCCTGGCACACACACAGAACAACCAGGTCCCACCCACCCCTTCCTGTACACCACAACCAAACATGAATCTTAAAGGAACAACAACAGTGTGCAGAGATCACCAACATGTCACTGTACAATAACACTTAACCATCGTTACACTGCCCCCCCAGCAATAAGTTCCTCGTCCCCGAGGGAACGACACAGTCTCTGAGGCGGGGTGGTAGCCTACGTTCCCTCCTTGACCTCCTGAGCCCCTGAGGTGGACGCGGAGCTTCGGGGCTTTGGGGTGGAGAGTCCGAGGGAGGGGAACGCAGCCCCGGTCGGGGGTCCCTCTGAGCAGGGTCACGGACGCTCTGTACACGTCCCTCTGGAAAGGAGGGGAGGGACTGCCCTCTGTAGGGGGCCATCCGGTCTCTGTGCAGCGCTACTATCCTCCCCCTAGGAGGCAACTGCACCCTGTAAACAACCTCCCCTACTCGCTCTAGGACGCTGCAAGGCCCCACCCAGCTGCTATCCAGTTTAGGACACCGTCCCTTCTTCCTCTTTGGGCTGTAGACCCACACCAGCTCCCCAGCATGGAAGTGCCTCCCCTTAGTGGTGATGTCGTAATTCCTCTTTTGGCGCAGGCCTGCCTTCGCCAGCTGCTCTCGGGCGTAGGAATGTGCAGAATCCAGCCGGTCCTGCAGCTTCCTTGCGTAGTCCCGGCCCGGTGGTGCCTCTGGCGCGTCCGGGGGCTTCCCAAAAGCCAACTCTGCAGGAGTTCTCAGCTCTCTCCCTAACATGAGCAGGGCAGGCATACATTGGGTGGAGTCCTGTACTGCCGACCTGTAGGCCATGAGGGTAAGGGGAAGATGGTAATCCCAGTCCCGTTGGTGTTCTGAGGTAAGGATGGCTAGCTGCTGGGCCAGCGTCCTGTTAAACCTTTCCACCAGCCCATCGCTTTGGGGGTGAAGTGGGGTGGTGCGGGTTTTCTTAGTCCCAAGGCGTTCACACATGGCAGCAAATACCTTGGACTCAAAGTTACGCCCCTGGTCACTGTGGAGGGTCTCTGCTGTTCCAAAGCGGCTGAACATCCCCTCCACTAATACATCAGCGACCGTCTCAGCCTCCTGATCTGGGATGGCGTATGCTTCCGGCCACTTGGTAAAATAGTCCATGGCCACAAGAACATAGCGGTTTCCTCTGTCTGTGCGAGGAAATGGGCCCATGACGTCCACAGCTACTCGCTCCATTGGGGCTCCTGCTGGTTGCTGCTGAAGCTGAGCCCGGGACTGGTCCTGTGGCCCTTTGTGTGAGGAACATGCATCACAGCTGCGGCAAAAGTCCTCCACGTCCCTCCGCTGTTGACCCCAGTAATAGCCCTGGCGGAGGCGGCGGAGAGTCTTGGAGACCCCAAAGTGGCCGGAGCCAGTGCTCCCATGGCAGGCTTCCAGCACAGCTGACCTCAGCGACCTTGGCACCACTCCTCCCCCGTGGCAGGATCCTTCCAGGCACGCTCCAACACCCCCTCCTTCAGCCTGAGAGCTGCAAACTTGGCCCATAGCCCCCTGGTACAGATGGAAAACCCAGTGACCTCATCCCAAAGGGGTTGCTCCCCCTTCTCCAGCCACTGCAGGACCGGCAGCAGGTCCGTGTCTTGTTCCTGCCGTGCCCTCCACTCCGCTGCATCCACCATCAGAAGAGCCCTGCAGGCGAGCTGTGCTGCTCCGTCTATTGTCGTGAGTTCCCGCTCTATTTCCTCTCGCTTCTCACAGTAACGGCAGCCAGCTGCAGCACATGGGCGACGAGAGAGGGCGTCTGCGTTAGAATGGTGCGTCCCTGCTCTGTGCTCCACAGTGAAATTGAAGGCTTGGAGCTCCTCCAGCCAGCGAGCCACCTGTCCCTCTGGCTCCCTGAAAGACATCAGCCACTGAAGGGCAGCATGATCAGTTCTGATAACAAATGCTGTGCCGCACAGGTAGTACTTAAAGTGTCTCACCCCCGCCACCACAGCCAACAGCTCTCGTCGTGTGACACAGTAGCGCCACTCACTCCTGTTCAGGACCCGGCTGAAGTACGCCACCACCTTCTCCCCTTCCGGCCCAACCTGCGACAACACCGCTCCCAGCCCCACATTACTTGCGTCAGTGTCCAGGACAAAAGGCAGGGCGGGGTCAGGGGGGGCAAGGACTGGAGACTCTGTCAGCGATCTGCGGAGGGTGTCGAACGCCTGCTGACAGTCCCGGGTCCAGATGAAGTCACGGTCCTTCTGCAGCAGGTGGAAGAGTGGTGCGGCTATGGAGGAAAAGCCCTTCACAAACCTCCTGTAATAAGACGCCAGTCCTAGGAAGCTTTTGAGCTGTTTCTGGTCTGCTGGTGTGGGCCACTCGGTAATGGTGTGAATTTTTTCCTCCAACGTGCTGATGCCCTCACGACCCAGCTTGTGGCCCAGAAACTCCACCTCCCTCCTCATGAAGTGGCACTTGTCGGGGTGCAGCTTCAGGCCTGCAGCTGCCACCCTCTCCAACACTTGTCTCAGGGCATCCAGGGCAGCATCAAAGGAGCTCCCGTGCACTAGAAGGTCATCCAGGTAAACCAGACACCGTTGCCGTGGGACGCCAGCCAGCACACTGTCCATAAGCCTCTCGAAGGTCGCAGGAGCATTGCAAAGACCAAAGCTCAGGACTTTGAACTGCCATAGTCCCCTGTTAGTGCAGAAGGCTGTCTTCGGTCTGGATTCCGGGGACAGTGGCACCTGCCAGTAGCCACTCCGCAGGTCCAGGGTGGAGAACCAGGAGGACCCGGCTACTAAGTCGAGAGACTCATCAATCCTGGGAAGGGGGTAAGAGTCCTTCTTCGTCACTTTGTTGAGTGGTCTGTAGTCCACACAGAAACGCATCCTAGGACTTTTTTTCTTAGGCACCATCACCACCGCGGAGGCCCACGGGCTATCAGATGGCTCTATGATGCCCGCCTTCATCATTTCACACAACTCTCTGTCCGCAGCCTCCTGATGAGCCAGGGGCAGGCGGCGTGGGCGCACTTTAATAGGCTGGGCATCCCCGGTCTCAATGACGTGCTCTACCAAGTGTGTCAAGCCAACATCACTTTCTTTCAGGGCAAAAATGTCACTAAACTCTTTTAGTACCTGCCATAGACTCTCTTGCTGCTGTGGAGTCAGCCCCTCACAGTTCTTTGACCAGATACTCCTCACTGCTAAGAGCCTCTCCTCCTCCTCCTCCGCTCGCTGTTCTGCTGGCGGGTCTGCAGCGGTCTCTGCGGTGGAGGTGGACGCCGCGGCAGATGCTGTGCAGACCGGGGGAGGAATAACCTTCTTCCCATCAGGGGTTACGAGGAAGCCTTTGCCTAAGTCCAGTACACCGCCAATGGCTCGTAAAAAATCCAGCCCAAGTATGCAGGCGTCCTGCACGTCAGCCACCCAGGCAGCATAAGACACACCGAGGTCCCCCACCTTGAACTGGAACACTCCCCTCCCTCTCATTGGGGCCAGATCACCGGTCACAGTCTTAAGTTGCACATTAGTCGGTTGCACAGCAGCTCCGGTTGGGACAATATCGGGTCGGACCAGCGTTGCATTGGACCCCGTGTCCAGCAGGGCCGTACAGGACACCCCCGCGATCGTCACTGGAACATGGCAAAAGCCGCCAACCTGGGTCCAGCCCACAGCGATGGCCGCACCGGGTGGAGGTGGCGGTGGTGTGGGGATGTCGTTCTCCCAGGCCCGTGTACTCCCGCCTACACGGGCCCGTGGGCGTTTCCCTGAACCGCTGCAAGCTTGGGGCACTGCCTGATGAGGTGTCCGGGTTGTCCACATCCCCAGCAGCTCTGTGGTCGGCGGTGTGGGCCAGCCCGAGGGGAAGGCGACTGCAGCGAAGCCGCCTGCACCAAACTGCACAAGCCCGCTGGCGTCTCCATCTGTTCCACAGGTGCTGACACAGCCCTCACCACGTGTGCGTCATCAGCGCCCCCAGAGGATCCTGCAAGCATCTCCCTCTCCAACGCTAGCTCCAGGGCTGCACTGAGTGTGGCTGGCCGAGCAAGCTGAGTTTGCATACGGAGCTCTTTAGGGCTCAGGGCCTGCAGGAACTGGTCCCGAGCTAACTCTGCCTGCACTGATGGTGGCATGCTGTCATACGCCCTCCGGCAAAGGCACTCGATTTCATGGGCCAAAATGCGGAGGGGCTCGCCTGGCAATCTGCGTCTGTTGTGGAACTCCGACCTCAGCAGCACTGGTTGGTTATACTGCCCGAAGCGCCTCTGAAGTGCTCCGACCAGAGCATTATAATCTCCCCTCTGCTCCTCGGTCAGCAGCAGGCATGCAGCTGCATCCTCACACAGACACAAAGCCAGTTGGAGAGCTTTATGTTCCTCAGACCAGCCAGCTGCGACAGCTAACAGCTCGAACTGTGCGATAAACACTTCCCATGGCGTCTTGCCGCTGAACTTAGGCGTTTTTATATTCGCTGCAGCTTGCTGGGCGCCGCCATGTTTGTTTACATCACGTGACGGCGCGCCAAGCGAGGTCGACTCCTTCCCGCCGGAATCGCGGCCGCTGTGCGAACAGTTCCCGAGCCTAGTCAAACCTGGAGAAAATCCAGCCTCGGCAGACAGCCGCAGCGCCGTTTCCCTCACTCCATGGGCGGGCGAGCGCGGACGAACCTCCCTCTCCTCCCTCTCCTCCGTCTCCTTCTTAATCTTGCCCGGCAACATCCTCGTCTCGTAACGGCAAGCGTCGCCAGCAACAGGGTGTCGGGCGTTCTGGGGTTCTTTTTTCTTTCTTCACTTCTGACACCAATGTAACGTTCACAAGAACCAGACGGTTGGGGTCTCAGTTTGTCCGTTTATTTGGCACACAAGCCAGCGGGTTGTTAACTCAGGGGGAAGCGCTCTCGAACTCCACCTCTCTTCAGCCTGGCACACACACAGAACAACCAGGTCCCACCCACCCCTTCCTGTACACCACAACCAAACATGAATCTTAAAGGAACAACAACAGTGTGCAGAGATCACCAACATGTCACTGTACAATAACACTTAACCATCGTTACAGTACATTCACGTAGTTGTAAAAAGCATGATAATATATTAAGTAATCCAAAGTATTCAGAATACGTTACTGTCATTGAGTAACATAACGGAATACGTTACAGAATACATTTTGGGGCATGTATTCTGTATTCTGTAATGGAATACATTTTAAAAGTAACCTTCCCAACACTGGATATATATCGTTATGTCGAACAGCCCTAATACAAGACTTGACTAGACACTAGATTAGACATTAGTTAGCCACCGGGACTAACGAAGGTTAGCAGACAATCTGGCGAAGAGCACTGGTCTTATATACAGCCATCGGCGCAACTTTGTGCTGAACATTGGGGGGGTCAAGATCTCTGTCTAAATAAATAAATCCGGGTAAATTCCCAGATTATTAAACAGGCAACTATTTTGCTGTTAATACCTGAAATGAGTAAAGAAAATCAACAGCCTAATTATGCAAGATAATTCCTAATATTATTGGGGGGGTTATATTGGTTGGGTCTGATTATTGGGGATGGTCATAACCCCCCTAACCTCCCTGGAAATTACGTCCCTGTAATCTCCCAACCACGGAGATTAGTAGCAGGTGTAGGCAATGAAAAGGCTGAAGAGGCTCCACTCAAGGGCAGAGACCAGAGCCTGGAGGAAACACACAGCCACTCAACCGGACCATGACATGGTGTGCAGCATGTCCTTAAAATAACAGAGGAAACTCTGCAGGTGGAAGACAGAATAAGAAGTAAATTGTGGAGTAGCCTCCTCAGAATCTGGACCTCATCATTACTGAAGTGGCTAGAATTTGTCTAAACAGAAAGCCTTGATCCAAAAATGAAGCCTAAACTTTCACACCAGCCTCCCATTTTCCTTGCAAAAATACAAAGAAATGATGGGTAGTTTAAGATGCAGTACCGTATCTTACAAACAGGGTCAGGTTTTCTGTCAAAATAATAAACCTATATCCTTATAGTACTCACGATGACTGTAATTATATTTAGGAATCCACTAAAGCAATAACTATTCTCATTGCAATAAAATGATCCTACATTGCAAAGGACAGGTGCTTAGAAACCAACTCAATGGTAAAAATCAGATCCATGTAACTAATGCCCACTAGCCATTAGAAACCCAACGGCAATAAGCAGGGGCCACAGGAGGAGACAGATGCTGCTGATGCTATATCATGAGTGGGAGACTGACTAGAGTACATTCCTAAAAATAGCTGAAATACTACACATATACTGAATTAGTGTGTGGACACTTTAAATAATGTGCATGACATCACTCATATATGCTGGTTATGAACACTCATTCACTGTGAAGCTGTACAGTTTAATGAAGGAACAAGTCATGTTTCTTCTCCACCATCATCTGTAACACTTCTAAAACCTAAAACGGATTAATGAGATGATAATACTTAAATGGTAGGTGTTTAGACAGAGTTATTATTTGGTGGTGATTCACATCCTGCACAGACCTGCCTTGGGGTTGCAGTGTTATTAAATAGTGGAAGCAATCAACATCAGCGGGGAGCTGAATTACACTCCTAAGTGCTGTAGGAATGCATCATCTCTGTTTGTTATAACCTTTATTTCTCCACTGAAGAGGAGGCTTAGCAAGCATGTCCTTTTTGTTTTAGCATTCGCATCCAGTAATGACTCAAATTCACAAGCAGGCGCTGTCCAGAACAAACACCACCTGCAGAGCAGGGCCACATGGAGGTTAAGCAGGTTAAAACTGCGGAGAGAGGAGAGAATAGCTCCCACTTCAGAATGCCACTTCCTGTCTCGCCTTCAAGCTACAAACATCATACCCCTAAATATAACCAAAGAGTTATACTTCCTTATCACTGATGATTATCCGAGCCTTAGGCGGTTCAGGAGAGTTGTGATCTGGAAGGTTTTATCTTTTTCTCTTCCTGCCGACAGTGATGACCGGGATCTGTGATGTAACTAAAGGGCTGCCAGGAAACACATTCATCTAAGTAACTAGTAGCCTTTCAGCCTTTGGTGTGTATTGGTGATATTCATAGAAACTAAGCATCATTACCTAAAAACAGAGGTAATATTTTGTGTGAAAATGCTGTATATAAAGTAGAGATATTGATTTTACATTTAGGCGTATTAATGCAATATTAGAGTATTTAAAGGTTTATCTGAGGGGGCTAAGATATTTTAAAGATTGATTCTTGTATAAGTGGTTAAATAATCAGCATTTTTAATTTTATGCTTAATTCACAATTCACCCAAAGCTTTAATATGATTACTGTAATAATTTCTTTGTTTTTCTATTTGTTACTGATCAAATTTTCTATTTTCCAAGTGTGGCAGTGCATGGCTCGCTAAAACACTTTGTGAAAACGGGATAAGCTGTGGTCAAAGCACGTCCAGGCGGACCCAAAGGGAAGATCAATACACTGTGGTCCTAGAGACTGAAGCTACAAAATTTTCTAAATAAAGAAAGCAAGACTGCAATCAGCAGAGGTTCTTTCACAAGAAGGCTGCAGTTTCAGTGTCGGTGTGTCCTCGTATTTCACAGTAAAGGATGGAAAATTTAGCTATTTGCTGATCAATCCATTAGGAGATTAGTGGGAGTATCAGAAAATAGTATGTAAAGGAGATGAGCAGGAGAAATAATGACACCACAGTGTATCAAACCCACAGTGAAGCACCGAGGTGGGAAGATTCATGTCTGGGGGTGTTTTGCTTCTCCAGAGTTGGAAAACTCCACCGGATCAACTGCATCATTAGAAGCTTCAAAGCTTTACTGGCAATATGAGAAAAACAAAGCAGACCAAGAAGCGCTGACTCTGAATGACTTTTCTACACAGTCACTTCAGCCCTATTTAACATGTGACAACAGAGAAAGCCAGGAATTCCTGACATGACACGAAGCTCTTTGGATGATTTTCAGAAAGTGAGGGGCAGGGAGAGAATGAACTATTCTCCGTGAAAAAAAAAGATTAAATTCAAAACAGATGCTAAAATTTCTTCACAAGCAGTCTCACAATTTTGGGTTTAGTTGGTATATACGTTTACCAACCACGTTATTAGCAGTTTGTTCATGCATATATCTAATCTACCAGTCACATGGCAGCAAATCTTTGCATTTATGCATGCAGAGATGATCAAGACGAGCTACTGAAGTTCAAACTAAGCAAACTAAGAATCTGCATAAAAGGGGATTTAAGTGACTTTGAATGTGGCATGGTTTTTGGTGATGGGCAGGCTGCTAGGGTTTACAGAGAATGGCCAAAAAAGAGAAAATATCCAGCGAGCTGTGGTTCTTTGGGTGAAAATGATGCCAGAGGTAAGAGGAGAATGGCCATACCTCTCCTCTCCTGTTAGCTAACAGCGGGAATTAAGGCTACAACTCACACGTGCTCACTAAAACTGAACAATAGAAAATAGGAAAAATGTTTTCTGGTGTCATGAGTCTCAGCTTCTGCTGCAACATTTGAAAGTTTTGGTCACAAATCGGTGTAAACAACATGAACACATGGATCCATCCTGCCCGGAATCAGTTCAGACTGGTGGTGTCTGACATGAATGCATGACACGTAACACAACACATCTTTGTATGTGCATCGCTCATTAGATATTTGTGTCAATGAGAAGGTGAACAGGTATATCTGATGAACCTCCAATGAAAAGGTGGCAAAACTTACTTACTAGGTAGTCAACATAAGACAATAACGTATCATTTTAAGGTCATTTGGGCTGATTTTTCTGTTTTAACTGTATCATAAAGTAATAGTTCACATGTTTGCAGGTAGTCAGAAAAGACTGTTGCTTATTGATGAGTAGTTGAAGGGGGCAGACTGTGGATGCTTATATTAAGAATAGCCAAAGACATAATTAGGTCACGATATGTGCATTTTTTTCTACTCTTGCTTTGTATAATGGCAGTTAGAGGAGGTATCCTCAATACGGTCAATTCAGGCACATATCTCTGACTTTGAGCACAGCAACCTGACCCACATGCATCTGTAATTCAATATAATAGACCTTTTTTAAAAATCATATGAGCATCTTCTGTCTCATTTTTCACTCACTGTGTCCTTTCAGCTATAAAATGATAACAAATAGCTGGAGATAGGCCGGTTTATGAAAGGAAAGTGTTCTATATCTCTTACAATGGGTGCTTGTTCTCCACTTGTGCTGTTCTGTGTGACTTGTCCTTGTGCACCTAACCCTGCAGCAAACGAGCGGCAGAATGTGTTTGGCACTGGCACTAAAGCTTCAGCTGCACAATATTTCCGTTTTAAAAGCACCACGTGTGTTTATTTCTTTATTTGTGTGTATCATCCGCACTTGAGGTCCACTCATGACGTCCAAACAGTGAGTCAGGTCCTTATAATGAAGTTTTCACGCAGGGATACATGCACACCTTGTCAAAACGAGAACCACAGAGAAACGATCCAATCAGTCAAATCGATTGGCACCCTTCACTGTTGCTCAGAGGATAATGATGTCAGTGATTAGAGCTGACCTTTGAGGGATTTAAAGCGTGGACATGGGTCCGCTAATGAACAGCAGTTGTGTTTCTTTTTAATCAGTATACGATAACGTAAACATGCTTTCAAGAAATGCAGGGTACTTATAGGGTTTCAAGACTGTGTCGCAATCAGAGGAGGATTACAAAGAGGGGGGGGAAGTTAACCAGTTAACCACAGCCTCATCACCCGGCTGATGAAGCCAGCCTCGCTATTGATTAAAAAGTGTGTGGGAAGCGTTTAAACATACCATACGCAAAACTCCACGAATGCACGACTCCTCCCCATCAAGAGAAGGAGCAGGAGACCCTTTACCTCAATCACACCCCGAGGCCTTGAGACGCTTTACTTCACATGTCTATAAAAATAGCTTTCCTCCCTTAAGGAAGCAACAGCAGACCCTCTCCTACTGAGCATTTCTCAAAGAGCAGAGAGAAAGCAGGAGAGGAGGAGAGGGACCACAGTTTAGAGTCACCAGTCTGGAGGATCTGTGGACAAAAGGAGTGACAAAAGCAAGAGGAGAGAAAGCATCTGAAAAAGGTAACAAATATATTTATATGATTTGTGTTTTTAAACTTGCTTGTTTGGCGTGACTTGTTGGATGAGCTCAAATTAACTTATTTGCTAAACTCCCTTATTCATGGATTTGGGAATTTCTACTATTTTATATGATGTGCTTGCAGCAAAGGATACACAGTTATGATGAATTCAGCTTTCCTTTAATGTAAACAAAAGGTGATCTAACTTACAAAACAGTAGAAATCATTTCACACGTACAATTTTGCATTTATTTTGATTGCAGCGCTCATGCCTCTTTTATCGGAGTCTGTCTGTGGAGAGCACAGCTCAGCTGTGAGTCATTCAGTAGGAAGACGAGTCTCTGCCAGACTCGCAAAGACAATGGCTCACCGAGGACTCACTCTTTAGAATAGTGAAGGAGGAAGTGAGAAAAATCCAATACCCCGGCAAAGAAAAGAAAAAAGATTGTTTACATCTTTAAACGGTTAACACGCCCAGGGAAAAGTTTGACAAGTGAGACAGGATTTTTCTCAACATCTGTGAAGCATCAGATGACTGGCAGTGTGTCGGATTTAACCAAAAGCAGTGAACATGGGGTTTATATACTGCACTTCGGTTTCATATTATAGATATTACCTTTTTATAATAAGAAAGCTGTCCTCGAGACTGATTGGAAATAGGAGAGTATAGAAAAGAGAAAACGCAATAAGAAGCATGAGAGGATATTCATCCTCATGACTTCAATAACCAAATTGTTCATATTCAATTAAGTAGCACACTTCAAAATGTACTTATTGTTGTCATTGTTGTGTTTTTCTGTTAAGTTTTATTGAGACAATTAGATTCATTTTTTCCTGCTTGGTTTCCAGGCAAGAAAACAACTCTGAGCTCAGAAAATGAAAGTATTTTAGGGTCTATTTTGAAATCCCTGCTAGAAATTTATGTCTGAAAGGAAGTCCTTTATCAGAATTATTAACAGTTCCTTTGGCTGTCCCTGAACACAAGCAGCAATACTGTTCTCTCTATTCTCCCAACCTAGTTATAGTCTGTACGCTGCAACAGGCTGAGAGAAAGAAAGAAAGACAAACAGCTCCCTAATGTCTTAGCATGCAGTTTGGTCAAATCCACTTTTATTTATTGCGTCCGATTTCAAAACTAAGATGATGACAGAAAAAATGTTCATCTGAAAGCTTCAAAGCAGAACTCCACAACCCATTGGGTGATGTCAAAGTAGCTACATCTGTCTTCAATTAGTCAAGACTGAAAAAAAACATTGCAGTCCTGCTGCTGAAAGACAAAAGTTGCTTCATAGCTCCTTGCGTTTTCAAAAAAGGAAGCTTAAATTTATTGGCGGTAGAATAACACAGCCTTGCAGCGGTAGACAGTGACATCAGGATCCCAGCTGGTTGCTCTCTGCACACAGAGAACAGTGCTGTGAAAAAGTATTTGCCCCCCTGCCTGATTTTGTTTTCATTCAGTTTTTTGTTTTTGCATATTTGTCACACTTTCACAACATCACATATTTTTTTTAATATTGGACAAATATAACCCACATTAATATAAAAATGCATTGTGATCCCAAAGAATTCTGGGAAAATATTTTGTGGACTGAAAAGACTTTTTTTTTTTTTTTGGAAGGTTAGAGTCCCGTTATGTGCAATGTAAAACTAACACAACATTAAATAAAAAGAAAATCATATCAACAGACAAACATGGTGGTGGTAGCGTGATGGTTTTTGCTGCTTCGGGATCTGGAAAATTGATAGAACCATGAATTCTGCTTCCCGAACATAAAATCCTGAAGGTGAATGTCAGGCCATCAGTTCATGTCTTGAAGCCCAACCACACTTGAGTTTAACACACAAGCAAGTCCACCTCTGAAAAAAACATAAAGGAAGGGTTTGGGGGTGGCCTAGTCGGCGCCTGGACTTAAATCAGACTAAGATGCTTTGGCATGACTTTAAAAAGACTGTTCAGGCAAACCCTCTAATGTGTCTGATTTAAAACAATTCTGCAAAGAAGAGTGGACCAAAATTCCTCCACAGTGACGTGAAAGGCTCGTTGCTAGTTCATGCTTCGCTTGCTGCCAAGGGTGTTCCACCAGTTAGTAAGATTAGGAGCAATTACTTTTTCATACAGGGCCTTAGGTGTAGGTAAATTAAATCATCATTTAAAAAAAAATCTTCATATATTTTCAGTCTAAATCTCACATGAAATTAACCCATCAAGGGAACAGAAGACCCTGCCCTGTCCCTCCTCTGTTTTGAACCTCATCAGTCCTGCTGATCGTTTTGACACAGTCCTCGGTGCTGAAGGTTCATCCTTTGAAAAATAAAAATAAAAATACTGCCACATGTTTGACACCTTCAAAATAAAATACATGTGCTCCTGATAAACAAACACCAAAAAGAGAACATAGTTGTTTAAGTTCACGTGTTTAAGTTCATGACACACCAGCTACAAAAGCTCGGCTCTCTGGCTATTTCGAAGGTAGTGTTCAAACACATCACGTTACATAAGGACGGGCGGAAAGTGTTACGCAAGCGCAATTATTAAGAGACACCTACTGTATTTCTTCACAAAATAACATTTCAAGATGACTAATGAATATTTTTGTCTGCTGAGACTCAAAGCTTTCCCCACTGTGGCTTCACTTCTGCAGCTCCACCCCAGTCGAGTTGGTGTCCTGTGCACCGGGCTGAAGATGGTGTGCCAGTGCTGGTTGTTGGTGGCAGTGATGGCATTTGTGTGCATCCCCGGGTTTGAGTCAGTATGCTGGGACAACTCCATCTGCAAGGACCTGAGCAACAAGGCGAGGATACTGGTAGGTCGAACAGCCCTGCCACTTCTTTTAGATCGTCATCACTGGCCAAGAAAACTTATCGGAGCCCTATGTTGCACATTTTCATCTCATCCGTAAGCGCAATGTAAAACATATTTAATGGAATCTGGTCAAATTAAATGTAAGTAAACCTTACATTTTAATCAAAATTATCGCTTCCACTAATCTTTTTTTTTGTTAGTGTCAAGGTGATGAGTACTTAGAAGTACTTAGAAAATGGAAACTTAAAACTCAGAGCATATAACATTACTTCCTTTTCCCCCGGCAAAGCCAGGAGATCTGTGGTGATAGTGAACAATTTCATTCTTTGACAAATAAGTTGATGTGAAAGCTGAAAAGATGAGTCAACACAGTCCTTAAATGTAATTTCTTGTTTCTTGTTTCTTGAGTTGTCCATGTGATAATAGCCTTAAGTGGGTGTGTTTGGATACAGAACAAGCTGCAGTTATTTTATCAATGCAACACTAAATTTAAAACCTAGAAAAGCCATCTGTAATTTTTAACACCCATAAGCAATAAAGGGGATTTTTGTTTGTTTGTTTGTTTGTTGTTGGTTTTGGGGATTTTTTCCTATCATGCCAAGTCTTATGACTTCACCAGCAGCTGTCAGGGAACTTCAAGTCTTCCTGCTCTGTATGACATTATCTTTGCCATTTCTTCCACACAGGACTGTGTTCACCTCTGCATGTCTGTGATCCAGACTGAAATCCCAGAGCTCAGTGCATTGGCCCTGAAAGTTGACAGTGATGCTGATGCTGGTGATGGTGATGACCTCTTACTCAGAGTTATTCTAGCCACACTGGCTTCCCATGACAAAATATCCGAGTCAGATCTGAAAGCCCGCAGCGACGAGCGGCGCTCCTACAGAATGGAGCACTTCCGCTGGGGCAAACCAGCAGGACTTAAGATGCGAGAGCCAAAGCTTAAGGCCCGCAGTGACGAGAGACGCTCCTATTCAATGGAGCACTTCCGCTGGGGGAAGCCCTCGGGCCGTAAACGCCGACCTGTTAAAGTCTTTGCCTCTTCTCTGGAAGGAGGAAGCTCCTCTGAGGGCCGTTTTCCCTTTCAGGCTCGCAGACAGCTGAGCAGTAGCGAAGATGAAGCGGAGGGGGACATTGATGGAGGAAGTAATGAAAATCAGGGATTGCTGAGGGCCAGGGACAGCTCCAAATCACAAAGCCCCTTGAGCTTGCAGGAGAGGAAAGATAGGACCTATAAGATGAGTCACTTCAGATGGGGCAGCCCACCTGCATCCAAACGTAACGGCGGCTTTATGAAGCCGTGGGAGGAGAAACCTCAGGGGCAGCTGGCCAAGTTCTTCAGGAACATTTTAAAGATGTGAAGAGAATAATGGGATAAATGGAAGATTCAGCAGGGGAGGCGGATAGCTCAGAGAGTCAAATAGCCATTGCATGTTAGTAACCACATGTCTTAATTTTAAATTACACAAACTCGTTGCTATCTTTTAGCATGTTATTGAATGTCTTTCACCGACGCACCCACTGACTGCCTTCAACTTCTTGGCCTCGAATCCAAAGCATTCTGAGAGCATACTCATCTTAACTTTATGAAGAATCAAGCTGAACAGTGACCGTCACAGCGAGGTCAAAGGTGACTGTAAGGAAATAAATTATTGAGACAGTTTTTAAAAAGTCATGTCTTTATGTAAATAAAAAATAATATTAAAGATCCTGTTTGTGGCAAATAATACATGGAATCTTTTGCCTAAGGTCATTTATTAAGCAAAACCTTGATGAGAGCTGACAAGTTGTGAGCTCTCATCAAGTGTGAGTTGTTATGTCTGTCAAACTGCGTTATAGGGCATTTTTAATGCATTGAACTAACTGGAACCCAATCTAACAAGGAAAACATAATAAATAAATAAGATCTGAACGCCTGGAGAAATGTTGCTCAAGGTCACTTAAAAACAAACAAACAAACAAACAAACAAACAAATAAACTATGAAGACACGAGGGGTGACTCAATACTTTTACCCAGGACTGTGTCTTTAGACAAATCTGAGGATTTAGGGGAAGGGGAATGGACAAAATTCTGAATATTAAGACTGATAAAATACAAGAAAAAGGATTTAAACGTTTTTAACAACAAGGTGAGTTTGAGTTTCTTTTAAACTTGTGGGTATGGTGGAGTATCCTTTATTCAGAGGTAATGATTTGAGTATCTTTTACTGGACAGCAGTGGAGCACCTTCTCTACCAGACTCATTCAGCTCCACTGTCACCAGTATGGATGCATGAAATCCTTCATACCATTTTCATTAAACCATTATAATAGAATGAGATAAATAATTTCTTATTTTTTTAGGACTTACAGAGTCCATGAATGATTGTGCATAAGTTTAATGAAAATGCAGCCAGACTTAGACTGCCACCCACTGGACCTGAAGCATAACCACAGAAAATCAGCACTACTCTGAGCTTCAGCTGCTTAATTAATTCTTAATTCTCAGATCGTTTAATTTCATAGCCGACTGTGACACCAGGCTCAGAATACATAATAGTGTGACGTGAATTTGAGCTTGTGAGTTCAGATCCTTGAAAATGCTACACTATAGGAAAAATGTGCTACTCATGTGCTGGGAGATGGATCACGTACTCAGATGACCTCAACAGGAGGTAATTGAATTAAACATTACTTTGAACACTGCGACTACCGAACAGTGGTGCCGGATTTAATGAGTCGACGTGGTTTTTACCAAACGATGATCCCCTTCTTCGTCTCAGAGAGTTTCCATTAGCAGGCAAATTAAAACGAAGACAGACTTTTCATGGTTAGAGATAAATTTATTCTACAACACGGTAACATCCACTAGCATGCAAAGTCAGGTATGACACGCATAAGGCATTTTCTCCATGTAAAAGCTGCCTTTCTCACTAGGTATTCCAGTTTTTAAAGTGCAAAGTTCACAGAACAGATTTGACCTACAGCACTAAATTGTAAAACAGAGCTATTAACCAGACATGTAATGACAAAAAGTAAGTTTGGATTACCGTCAGTTAATATTACATTACGTGATGCAATGACGACACGCGGACTGATAGATTTACAGGTCTTCACTGCCAAGTTCAAGATGCTGAAAACACAATTTTACAAGGTGTAACTGGAAGGTTTAGACAGCTGCACACGGCTCTTAAGTAGCTTTTTCTGCATTAACGTGGTGGAAAGAGTCACTGGACAGAACTGTAAACTACGTCTGGAGAGCTTGGTCTTCGGTAATGATGACACAGACACGCACACACCTGTACGAGCGTTAGCACAGACACATAAATACGCTCACTCGCGCACTGATCAAAAAGGGGTAAACGTGAACAGACGATCACATACACTGGCATGTGCTGACACGGATATACACAGGACATGACATTCAAAAACAGAAAAAACAAAAGAAGAGCCAGTGGAAATGCTCATGACAGGGATGAACTAGACACCGTCTTCTGTTCTGAACAAGATGGTTGCAAAACGGCTGGAACGGGTGCGGTTCACTCACAGAAGCAGCACAGAGGGAGAGAGAGTGAGGGGTGGTCTCTTAAAAATGTCACAAAACTGAACCATCACAGCACCACAACAACAGCAGGCACAATTTAGAAACGCACAAACATGATCTGCTACCTACAGTTGGACCGTGTTAGCCAGACTCTTGACAAATTATTGCCATCATACTTGTTGTTATACCTGTGTGTGTTTGTGCACACACTGGGCTTTTAGATGTTTTTGAATCTTGCTGAGACATGCAGCTGAAAAAGCTGCGGTATAGTAAAAAAATCATAGTGCAAACTCATTCCAGCAGGACTGAGAATGTAAATGGAAACAATGCAGGTCAGGGTTATGGTAATGAAACCTGTTTGAGTAAAGCTGAAAATGATCTTTTTCCAGCATTGCCTCGGTAACCCTTTATTAATCGCTGTGACATACTGGCCTTGAGATGATGCAAATTTCTCCTGTGGGCTGCTCAGATGTTAGGATTTCACGTGCTGCTGGTTACTTATTGGAGATTTTAACATTGTCTATCTGAATACTAAGTGGATTTCTCTTTTATCTATGAACACAACCAGTGCAGAGGCAGTCTAAAATTAGAATATACAGTATATATACACACGCACATTAACATCCTTATGCTGTACATCAGCTTAAAGATTTATATATTCCTCTGTATGTACACATTTATATGGAAAGGGGAGAAAAATAAATGTTTTTTTAGCATTTGATCTGGTAAACATTGCTGTAAATCCTTTAGTGTGGTCATGACTGGTGCAATGTGTTTTAACTAAATAGATTAATATTTAGGTAAAAGAAACAGAAAGAGGCGAAAAAGCACTTCTGGGTAACACTAAGAAGGCAAAACCAAGCTACAATAAAGCCTAAAAGATGGATGCTCAGCAGCTAAGTGGCATGGGAGATGAGGATAATTACCTTTATGTCTATACAACAATCAGACATACACACAAATACAATCAAGTAAATTAAAATGTTTCAGTTTCCACAAACACTCTTTCTGGTCATCAAAACAATTAAAAAAAATAAAAAATAATAATAATATTAATAAGCAGTCTAGCAATCTAATTTTGTGATCAAAGGTAGTATGGCACCCTGGAAGGGACAAACAAGTTTAAAAAAATGCACAAGAATAATAGTGCTATCAAAAAGTTTCCAGTCGCAGGCATGCGACTACTCAACTCATTCTCAAGACAATAAATAACATCCAGTCGGTCAAGTTTTCCCCTCACAGTTCTTGACAATTTCTAATTTGAAAATCCAACCAGTGGAGTTTCTACAGACATCCCAGTCCCCAGTCACACAGGCCTAGAGACTGGTTGGAGACCACCTGGAGACCATCTTGAGACCACCTGGAGACATGAATATGCCAGCAAACTGCCAGCAAGTAGTTGGTGGCAGATGCAGGAGGTTGTCTTTAGTTTGCACAGAAGACACCAGCTTATCTGCAAACACTCGCCAACTACTTACTGAGCAGCTATGAAATTGTCTTCAAAGTAAAAGCTGCACCTTTTGAGACATGTTGGCTTCAGCAATTAGGCACAACTTTTATTTGAAGGTGAACTTTGCAACCAATTTCACCAGGCAAGTGCCATCAATTTCCAGCAACCACTCGCCAACTGATCGGGGATTGCATATCATTCCCAATAGGCCGCTGGCTGCCAGGGGTCCCTAACCAGTCTCTAGGGATGAGTAACTGATGCAGTAGAAGTGAGTGAAATACGTTTGTTTTCCTGCTCAATATAGACACTGGTGAGCTTGTTTTTGTTGCAATCAGAGGCTAAAATAAAATCTCAGACAGCTAAGAGGTGTTCTTTAGTTACAGCTGAGTTTGTCCCACGTGCACTGTGGCTGTTTGATTCCACGGTCAAGACGATTTTACAGTGAGGATCGGTTGCCCTTTCAAATCTTTTCTCTGTCCTTGAAGGCTCTACTGTACGCTTACGTTGCTGAAGACTTTGTGGTTTAGTAAACACATAGGTCAGGAAACTTCATCTCGTAAATGGGTACAGATCGACTCTGGCTTTGGCCGTAACCTGATGAAATGGTTCCAGATGGGCTGGGAGGGGGTCTGAACAGAAAGAGGAAGAAAATAAAGCTGTTAGTTCCAAAACATAAAAATGCAGGTATTCTCCTGTTAGTCAGAATGACTGCCATCCATATTATTATTGACTACTCCCATCCCAAAGCTCTGTCCCTTACCTGATTGTGATCTCAAAGATTTGATTTAGTTTGCTCTGCAGTTGTGTGGCCTATAAGGGACAGAAGACATCAAAAACAATACATTTAAGACCTTCTTTAAAAAAAAAAACTAAAAAACACCCCACACACACACACACACACACATAAGCAGTTTTTTTTTTATTTTTCAACAGGGTAGGGGGTCTATACCCTGGCACCACAGTGGGCAGCTATCTCCTCAAAGGGGGCCTTCTGGAACTTCTCCACTACTTGTCTCCTCCGCTCCCTCTCCTGCTCCTCCATACCCACACTGTCCACTAGAGGGAGACAAAAAGCAATATAATGTAGCGTGTGCCTCAAAGTGAAAACATCAAGACAAAGTTCACGGACACTTTATACAAAAGTAGTTTGTATTTGTTCCCTGCTGTCATGCTTTGGTAAATTACGTCAACATTTAGAACATCAATCCATCATTGTAAACTAATAAAAAGGGCTTTGCAAATGAAGAGAGTGGATTTACCAATGGCATTTTTCAGGGTTTCAAATGTGATCTCCTCTGCTGGAGTCCTCTGCAGACCAGAACAAGAATCTATGTTAAATATCTTTGTACAGGGTACATTTGAGGGTACAGGGTACAAGGTTGTGAAGTCTTTTTTTTCACCTCTTCCTTCTCTGGGCTATTTCGGGACTCAACCTCCACCTGAAGTGAGATGGTCTCACCGATGCTCTTTCTCTTGGACAGACGGTCCTCATCTGGAAGCAGAGTGCAGAAAATTTATTGAGTTTTTTCAATAACTTTTTTCACCACATGTTCATATGCCTCTGCAAACCGCCTGAGTCATGCTGTCCATACTCTGCACAGTGTTAATACAGCTTCAAGGTGGGTACAAAGGATTGATGGCACCAACTCAGACCATCTGACCAAATATGAAATATGGTAACAATCTCCCCTTTTCTTAAATAATAGAAGAGTATTATATTATAGTAAGGCTGACCTTTAGAATAAAAAATGTCACTTTTCCTACAAGACATCTTTGTGAATGTTTCTAATAATTGTTATATGAATTCATGAGTTATGGCTAAAAACCTATTTTTGTGAGGTCACAGTGATCCTCAGGAACCACCAGAATGTATTGGGTCCATCTTCAACTCCAAGCGGATAACTTTGACAACCAAATTTTAAAGCAATTTTCTCAAGAATAGAAGGGATGAATAAATGGAAAGATAATTCATCATCAACCTGAAAACAAAATGCTCACAATCTCAGCTGCTGCTGGCACAGTGACATGAAAAAAAGAGGAAATATAAACAAAAAAACCCCCAGAGAAATTAAGACCTTTGCATCCGAACGACTAGTTTTAGACTCCTTACCAGTATACTGAGGGACATAAGGTGTGGCGAGTCTCTCTGTATTATAACCACTTCCTCCAAGGCTCTCTGTGATCTTTGACTGGAGGAACAAAACACTTCCTTCTACTTTGTCCAGTGAAGAATGCAATCTAGGAAGAAAAATAAACTGCATTCAAAAGCAGGAATTTAAAATTATTACTGTGTATCTGAATATCAAATTAAACACTTGTGGGTTGCAGCTGGTACATACTTTGGACTGTCAACAAAGACGGCCTCGGGCAAAAGGTAAGGACTCTCTTTCTGTCTCACCTCAATTACCTGAAAGGCAGAGAGTCAGGGGATAAACAAACAGTTACAGTAGCATTAAAACACAGACACGCAAAGAGGCTCAGACACACACCTCGTGAATGTGCTGGCAGAAGGCTGGGACGGTGGTGAGCTGGCAAATGAGGTTGAGGTAGGCGGCGACAAGGGCATGAACAGCACAGCGGTTATAAACAGGCAGAGCCTCGTCGGTGGACAGAGCCAGATCCTGGAAAGGAAACAGAGACACCGCACTGTGAAACACCCTACCTCAGAAGGATTTGTTCTCATCTTGTAATGTTTGGTCGTTTTATTTGTTTTTGATTTTAAACCATCAGCTATGACACTGTCCCAGTGTTACAGCTGATGGTCAGTGTCATTTGTGAAATGATACATGTGAAACTGACGCTTTCTAAGCTGCGATTAGGATATTTTTCATCTTGTAGTTCAAATGTAGTAGATAAATGCAGCTCGGGGAATAAACAGGCTACTTAAAACTCTACATTTATACCTGCAAGGCAAGTGCGAGGCGAATCAGGTCCACCACCACCTCTTCATTGGCCAGCTCTACACTGAGAAGACCTAACAGGGCAAAGAGGGTCTCGTAGTGCTCCCGGCCACTGCTCTCCTCCTTGCAGCCCAGGTAGATGTGGCGATATAGCTGCTGGGCATGCTGTGAATGGATGAAGCGCAGGGTAAATGGAACTCGAAATGTCTAGTGCAGATACATTGGTGTAAAGATTTATTGTCAAAATTATTTTAAAATAAATATTTAATGTTTATGTGAATTTACATAATTCACAGGGATGTTGTTCAGCAGGCGGAACAGGTTGTCAACTAAATAAATTTAAAAAATTACCTTCTTCATGAATAAATTGTCCTGCCTGGAGCACTTGTCAACTTTGAGCTTCAGCACAGAGATGTCCGAGATGCTGCTACACAGAAAGAAGACCAAAGAGACACAAACTGTAACTGAAGTATGGGTTTATAAGGGAAGTATAAAAACACTTCAGCCCTTCAATCTTCCTGCAAAAACAATCACACACCTCATATTGGCAAACTTGGGCCTGTTTTCATGCCTGTCAATGAGACTGAGGAGGATTTGCAGCACCAACAGACGGACTTCTGGATCCTCGGTTAGAGAGAAGGACAGCAGGGGCTCCAAGAAAGAGCTGGGCAGCGCTGTCAGCATGTTGGTAGTCTGGAAACCTGCAGTTACCTACGAGGGGGATGATCAAATCCCACACATAGTTTACAAAACTGAACATGCACTGGAACATCAAGGTAACTGCAGTGTGGTTATAATTTCCCAAGTTAGCAATAACTTGAGAGACTCTTATGCTGCGACAGTGTCGCAAACTATCTTAGTTTAAGTGACACTTCTGAGACTTTCATTAGCAAAGATCAAGAACTTGCCCATAAAGCCTAACAAGGCCACTGATTTTACAATCATGCGGTTTGATAGGAATACGCATTTCGTGTCAGTCTTTATAAATTCATGAAGATCCACAAGTTTCTTAAAAATTAAATCATTGAGAAATGATAACTTACCTGGACCAAGGACTTGAGTAACATAACCTGAATCATCCTGGTACCCTCAGGCCTGGAATTACAAACAGCAAATAAAGACTGTGCCCTTAAGTTTACCAACATACAGGTGAATACTGTTTGAGTCAACTTACCCAGAGTCCGAGGAGGGCAAAGTAAGGTGAATTCCAGGAACAGGGATCTTTCCCATAATGAAGAGCATGACCTCTGATCTCTGGTAAGTTGGTAGAGTGTTGGCAAATGAACCTGAAAGGGACAGAACCAGACAGTTTGTACCAAATGAAATAAAATGTTCAACAAAAGAAAAAAGAAAAGAAAAAAAATCTATATTAGTAATTAGGAATCCTCCAAGGGACTCATTTACTATTTGTTTAAACAGGAGAAAAAGAACAAGACTAGTGGAGTAGCCTGGATATAGGAAAACACTCAGAAGAGATCAAAGTGAGTTTAATTAAATAGGCGACATTAAACACTGCCTACACAAATATTACGTAGGTAATTTAAACACCATTTGAAACTGTTAGTCACTCCAATAATTGAGAAGCACTCTACATGTCACTGAAACGGGTAGCCAACCAGAACAATCCATGCACACAATATCAGATTATTTGAAACTCAGTGAGCATGCATCAACCAGCATGCAGCCTGTTTCAGTTGCTCCTGTTTGTTCTCTTTACTTTAATTTTTTTCTTACTTATTTCTTTGTCCTTTACTTTGTACTTAAGAGTGTTCGCCTGTTTTAATAGCTTTCTTTTCAATCATGTGGATATCTTTACATACTTTTCTTAGGGATTATTAAAGTATTTTGATTGTTGATTGATTGTTTGCTAATGTCAGCAGTGCTAGGGTCAGCTTACAGATATATTTCAGGCCCCTGAAGGTTCTTATGTGTACCAGATATTTTCTACCTACCAACCAACCACCTACCAATTCTTAGCATTTATGCTCCTGTAACAACTTTTAAAAGTATTACATCATTTTTATTTTACAGCAGTAACATGTAGTTTATATCCAGAAACTATGCGTGATATATTATGACGCTATAAGGTTGCCTGGCAACCATGCAACCACAGGCTAAAATGAGCTGTGATTTTTTTGTTTTTTTGCTTTAATGCACCTACACACAACGCACTATAAAAGCATCCTATCATTTACTAACAGCAAAAACAGGCCAAACCATGCTGGAGCATGGGAACATACTAGTTGAATAATAATATAACCAACTAATATTCTGTTGCCAAATAGCATCTGCAGCAATCCACACACATATAGTCACACACATACCTAGTAATAACAATTACTACTTGCACATACATCTACTAAACACTCCCTCACTAACAAATACAAAGCACTCAGACTCACCAATGGTCCTGATTACAGCCTCCTGCAGCTGCCTCTCCTCATGAGCTTTGATGATCTTAGTGCCGATGTTGGTGCTGCCGTCATATGAGCCGGTTAGCTCGTAGTCTACACTCAGACGAAGTTGCCGCAGCAGGGTGTTGAACACCTCTAGCACTGTGGGACCTGCAAATACACAGTTTATAGTTAAAAAAAAAACATTCACATCTCTATGTGTTTATGACTTTACATGACCTTGGAGGATTGCAACTTACCTACAGAACCACTGGCTGCAATGGCAGCTGCTTCCAGCAAGACTTCCACTATCCCAGCTCGCACCGTGGCTGAATTCTTGCTGTTCGCATCCAGGTGACCGAGAAGTTGCTGGATTACCAAGTGTGAGTGCTGGGACTGAAAGAAAAACAACAAAAAACCGAGGAAATTATTGACCTGTCTTGAAAAAAAGAAAAATACAGAAAAGAAAAAAAGAGTGAGAGAGAAAGTGACAGAAAACTGTTGTATTGAAGTAATACGCTTAATTAAATGGCAAACTAAAAACTGGATATTGGTGATAAAGTGCATTACTCCTTTTGCATTTTTCATTCAGGCCCAAAATGAACCACAGCTGTGAGCAAATAGGCTGAAGCCCAAATTGAAATCAGTGAGAACTTCATGAATATTGAAGCACATTTCTTCTTTGCACCACTAAAATGTGCAATAACCACTTGCAAAGATAAAAAAAAAAAACATGGTGGTCAAAAATTCATACAAAAGTTTTCCATATTCCATTTCAACCTAGTAATGAAGTCAGCAGAGTGTGAGACAGAGAAAAGAGGCAAGGGTAAGGCTGTGAAGGATATCATGGCAGTGTATCACTCACCTGAATGGAGTACATTATGATCTTGAAGCAACGCACTGCAAAGGTCTTTCCCTCCCATAGAGAGTGGTTATCTAAGTGCCTGTGGGGTTATGAACAGAGGAAGAGAAACAGGTTGGATACACAGGATGTAATAACACAGCAGTAGGGATGATGGAGAGCAGTAAGGCATAAAGACCGCATTTAGTCCAGACAGCATACATCATGTCTGGGTTTAAGAATGAATGTAAAACTGAAAATAGGAGTTAGTAGTGCACAGATAAATACTTACTATGACATACGGTTTGCTTTACAGTAAGTAATTAAATACTTAAAAACATTCTCTCAATCTGACATTGATAGAACGTGGAAAATGTGCAATTAAGCTGAGCACACGACTGCTGAGACTAAAATTGACAGATAATTTAAAACGGATTTGCTTAACAATATAAATGTAAAATATAAGTGTGCAAGGAAAATGTGTGTAGGACATGGGAACAGAAATGAAGAAAAAGGCATTGAGGCACTACAAAGTACCTAAAACTGGGCATTTTTAAAACCCATAATGTAGTCAACATTTACCTCTATTTGCAAGGGCCTGAAATATTCATACTGTTATATCCAATCTATTAACTTATGTACCTGCCAACTAAAAGGTCAGCCACAACTTCCAAAACACCCCTGCACAGCCCCCGCACATGGGCAAATGTGGGGACAGGAAAAGGCTAAGACAGATAAAATACTTAATTTCAGGAGGAACAACCAAGATGGATAAATTCAAATACAAAAAAAAAAAAAATCAGAAATGTATTGGTAGAAAAAAAAAGAAAAACTTAAATAAGATCACGTCTTGCAAAAATAAATGCAGTAATATAGAATTTAAATGTCCCATCTGCAAACCATGCAGTCACAATTCAAGAACAACTCCATAACCTTGCATTGACCTTGTCACAGCCCCACGTGCCCATTAGTGTAAAGATTAAGATGCGCCTGACATGCAGCGTTGTCTTCAAGTTTACTCACTATGTTTAAAAAACACAAAAAAACAAACAAACCACACGACCGCATGCAGGAACACATCACAAACAGAGGCTATTTCTTATGAATACGACTGTTTGGTTGTCTCACATCAGCACGGGCGTGACGGCATTCTTGATGTTGCCATAGGCGGCTCGTCCAAGCAGCTCCCTGAAGCAGCGCTCCGTCAGCTCCACCGGGCTTTCCTTCTCCTTCTCTGATGCCTGCAGCGGAGAGGGAGAGCGGCTGGCAGGGAGCGATGAGGGTGAGGAAGCAGAAAAGGAGAGGAGTGGGGGGGGGAGCAGGGAGGAGACGAGCAGAGAGAGGCAGAGGAAGGCAAATTGGGAGGGTGCAGACAGAGAGAGAGAGAACAGAGAACAGGCAAGGCACTGAAATTAACTTAATATAATGACATTTCAACAAATGCTCTATTTCTTACACAAACACAGTCTGTACGGCTGAATCTCTGCAGCTGTGCTTCTGAGCTGACTTTACCCTCTGCAGTTTGTCTGCAGTTTGACGCATTTACGTACTGTGTCCAAATTTGTACACGCAAACGTTTCATGTCAATCGTGTGGTCTCTCGCTCTCGTGTCCAGCCCTTTTTCATTCTCATGTATAGTTAAAAACATCCGCCATAGCTCCATCTTGGTCTTGACTAGCCTCGGGTAGTCCACCAATGATGACATTATTTATTCAAAGCCTAACTCTTTCATCTTGCCTGCTGTTTCCGTGGAGCAAATGTGAGTTCCTGCCCCATCTTTTGTATTCAAAACTAAAATACGCAAAAATTAAAAAAAATTAAATAAAGTAAAACACACTAAACTAGCAAGAGCACACAAGCTGATGTCAGTGAGGTTTTTCAGTGATATTTTCTGTCAGCTGCAGAAAAAAAAAAATCATGCTGTTTAAAGTTTCTTTATTTGTTCAGTGGTTACAAAGCATTGTGGCAGAAAAAGGTTGTTTCATCCCGCGCAATCTCTCTCAAGTAAACATCTGCTGTGAGGACAAATTTGCATCACCAGTATTTGAAAAAGCGAACTTAGCTATAGCTACCTGATCTCAGATGTGCTGTTTATGAGTCTATGTGAAAAATACCTCAGATGAACAACAAGCTTCTGTTTTTTTTAGGCAACTACATACATTACAAACAATCCTCATGTGTTCTTGAAGTTTAAACACAAAACAAAGTCCAGAGAGCTTCTGTCATCTGCATCAATAAACTTTCCCAGTCCCAGCTGTCAGAAGGTTGACTAAAGCTGATCTTTACGTGATTTGAAAATCCACCATCTGTAAGGTAATTAGGCTCTGTACTGATTGCTGTGGGTAATGACAAGCTAGACCCAGTGTGAGAGGAAATGAGGATGCACAGCAGGGGGATAACACACAGAGCAGAGAGAAGCTGAGAATGAAATGTGACTCCCTGTTGCAATAAATCTGTCTGTCTCCGTCTTTGAATAACTCTCCCATTTCTATCACTCTAATTTCCATTATCTATCCTTCACCAGATCTCCCAATGTTCTTTTTGCTGCCCTCCCTCTTTGCTTTCCTAACTTTCAGATCTCGGCATTGACGTCAAAGTGAATTTGAGTATGTGTAATACAACCAAGAGAGAGAAACTCCAGACTGCTGCTGGCATCCTCTACCTCTGTGTTTGTGAGCTATAATTCTTCACCCATTGCAATATTTCTGTGCATGCTTTTTCCTCCTTTCACATTCACTCCTTTTCTCTTTGGAATCTGAACCACGTGTCTTGGTTTCCTTGTTCTTGGCTGCTCTGGGTGGGTTACCAGATGTCCAAAAGGGGAAACAGAGCTGTCGGTGATGACAGTGATGATGAATGACATGGGTGATCGCTGGCTAGACAGCCAGGACAAATATGGCCTAATGTGAGACAAACAACACGAGTTGGCTATCGTGTATCTGGATTGTGTTATCCAAGGCAGGCAGGTCAACACTAGCTGCTGTTAACTCAACAAATTTCTCTCCACACGTTAAATGGTGTGTTTAAGCTCCTTTGTGAGCAACTTAGACAGAAAAGACTTTCTCCTGGTAACCCTTGCACTGTCATAAACTTCAACATTTAAGCTTTAGGTTTTTTTGCAGATTTTCTGAGCTTGGCTGAATAAATTGGTGGGAGGTCCACTGCTGGGACGATTGGCCACTGTCCTCAATGTTTTCCACTTGTGAATAATCTTTCTCACTGTGGAAGGATGGACTTCAAATTGATTGGATATGGCCTTATTGATGGGTGGCAGCAATTACTTACCTAAGATCACTGCTAAAAACTTCCCCTCTCGGCCAAACGCTTCAGTCCTGCAGACTGCCAAAACCACTGCCTTTATAGAGGTTCTCAAATTCACTGATGAGCAAATAATCAAATTTATTAGCAGGAGCTAGTTGCTACTTACCCTCTTAACTGTTATGGAAGCAATAAGGGTGCTTTTCACACAATGCTTCTGCATTTTGGCTTAATATGTATTAAATAAACAATAGCACACTGTAATATGTCATATATTATTGTTCATCTGAGGTTGCATATACTCAATTTTCAGAAGTGGTATGGACCAGATGATTTTTATGAAACGCTTACACTGAAGTTCACATGTCCAGTTAAGCACTATGAAAAGCCTCATCTTAGTTATTATACCACAGCATGTATTTTTAATTTCTCTTTGATATTTGGGCTTTTACATTCATCAGGACCCAAAGAATTACCAGATATTTTTTTTACCTAATTTTTGTTTCTAAGAAAAATGAGAGCCACATATTCGTTTAAAATTTTGATAGAACAATAGCAGTATAATGTCGTCGTAAGTGGATATCAGGCCCTTGTAGAGCAAAATTGAGTATTTTGGTCTAAATAACCCAAAATGTGATGTCCACATGTGTGGACGCCAGGTACTAGGAGGTTAATGGTTAATGTTTAATATAATACGTTACACTGAAAAGCTAATGGAGCACATCTACTCTGCTGCATATGTAATCCACATTTGCATTTTATTGTTTGCACTCACCTCTCGGTACGCTCTCCACTCTGCAGGTTGAAAAGCAGAGAGGGGACAATCTTGTCCATGTGCTGAGGGTCCCAGATATTGGCCTGCAGTTCATCATTGACTGTCTTTCTCACCACACCCTGAAGACCCTTGATACCTGCCATGCGGATCCTTACAGCAACAATCACACACGCACACAGAAACCATCTGACTGGTTACTCGGCCTATAAATAGGTAACCATATTTAGGAAATTATATTTGCACCTAGCTTTGTTGTTTGAATTGCTGTTTTTTATTCTTTTCTTTTTTTTCCATGTCAAAGCTATATTTGATTTGTCAAACGATTTTACAGTCTATTTTCAGCAATAGAAAGCAATGACTTAACATTTCTTTTCTTTTTTTTTAAGTGTACAAAAGAAAATGTCCAAAAAAGGAATAAAAACTAAAAATAAACACTACCCATGTAGACTCAGAATAGCACTTATTTAACAACTCCATCTCTACTGCAGTCGAGCGTCTCTGTTACGTACTTGGTGCGGATGTCTGGGTCCTCATAGCCTGAATGGCACATCTCACTGAAGCGGGACACGAAAAAGTCATAACTGCGGTGGTACGATGGCGTATCTTCTTCTATGTTGGCAAATTTTACAAACTAACGACAGAAGAAGGTAAGACAGGGGAAAAAGACATCCAGTTTTAATAGCATACAGATACACTTCAGCCTAAAAGATTTACAATAATATGCCCATTCCTTAAAAAGCCCAAGCCCAATAACCTGAGATCTGAGTGGTGCATATCTGCTAAATTAAAGCCAAACTAGAGCTCTCTTAACACAGGATTAAAAGTGAAAAACACAGGGCAGAGGGAGGCTATCCCACTGGGCAAGAAAATGTCACCAAGTAAACAGGCTGACATTTAGCTTCACACGACTCTCCAATTAATAGATTATGAAGTGAATTTCTTTAGAATCAAGCCAGATCATGATACTATGTGAATCAAGAATTACACCATAAAAAGTCAATACAGAAAATCATAATTATGCCATGCAAAGTAACACAGAAGTGTAGCGCTCACAAAGAAAATTAGCATCTAATGACGTCCTTGCTGAATCATTTCCTGTGTAGAGAATGAGTGCATGGAGTGGTTTTTGAAATTTAATGAAGTATCCTTGAAGTATCCTCGCTTCAAATTAAATGAAGCGAGCCGATAACAGTTCCTGTGAAGCCGCTCAGCTGCTGCAGCAATTTACTGCCACAGTTGATTCCTGGAAGCTGCCCAGTGTTACTGGCAGTAATGATGGGCAGCTTCCAGGTATTAATGTATCAACTATGCTGAAACTCTTCTTATTGCTTTCAGTTAGTTATAGAATTTTAGCATAGTGTCCAAAACCAGAGGCAATAGAAAACAGAGAAAACCTCCATCATCTCAATCACAGATTCCAAAGAAATAAAAGCAGGCTGACACAATCAATAGGTCTGGTGCTCAGGGCTGTGTTAGAGATTTCTCAGGAGTACAAGGTTTAGTGAAGGTTTTAGTCAGAGAAACAGAGTGCAACAATATCTGGCCAAGTTTGAGTCCTGTTGTAATAACCTCTTTAATCTTCCTTTTAATTCATTTCTCTCTGACTCTGACCTGCTTCTGATGAGCTACACTGTGCACACAAAGACAGTCAGAAGCTGTATGGCAGCTGCTCATGGTTTTGGCTGGTCTTAATATTTGTGTAATTTATGTCAATTCAATGTAGTTTACAGTTTGTACACATGGTGTCACTTCTGTGTGATTCACACAGAACTAGGGCAGGAACTTTTACATGCTCGGGGCCCTCATGCTTAGTATACCATGCAGAGGTATAGCGTCATTTATGTACTGAAATATAGTCTTGAATGAACAACTGAAGATCTCAAGCAATGTCCACACTGGGAGCGTCAAAGGAAGCCAAGGGCATTTGGCGACTTCAAGCAACTACAGGTAAAACAACCTCTGGAGATGCAAAGCGTGTGTGTGTGTGTGTGTGTGCGTGTGTGTGAGAAAAGAAGGGGGCACAGAGATAAACATTTTTATTCCCAGAGGAGTGACTGAAGCAGCTACCAATGAGTGACATATGACCTCGTAGTAAATAAATTATAGTTACCTAGGCAACCAGAACCAGGAATGTCCACAATTGACCAGCCTTTAGTCACAAAGCCTTGTGTGATGAGTGTGCACGTAGCTTTATGGCTCTATAAGAACGGTACAATACAGCCAACTAACAACAACCTGTTTCACAAGCCTGAATTTGACACCTACTGGCAGTACTGAGCACATTTAATACAACAAAATACATCCTGATGCAATAAAACTTTAATTTTGTTTTTGCACATATGTTGGGAAGTCTTACCTAGCCTAGTTCACAGGTCTGAACACCACAGCTTGACAGGTGGATAGGAAGTTTAATTAAAATAACAAAGAAAAGATCTTTGTTGCACAGTTTACCTGCACCATACAGTTTAGACTTCCCTTTCAAGCCTCATCACTTTGAGATTGCACTCAAAACATATCATGGAGGAGTTTCAAAGCACTTTTCAGTTCAGTGACTTTTTGAAGGTTCTGTTCTGTGTCTTCATGTCTTTGCTGGTGTGTGAATTCAAACATAAAATAACATTGCAAATTATATTATTTGGTAACAGAAATTGTCTCACGGTAAATTAATACACGGGCCTTTTTAAACTCAGTAAAGAGGTAAGCTACTCAGTCTCTGGCCTCACTTGAAACTGTCTTTAGATTCAATTTTCCATTTCATTAAGCATTCTATCATATGCAGCTTTTTAACTTGCGGGTGCGGAGGAGGTCTGTTTAGTTTGTCATGTGCACAAGGCTATGCAGGTCACAGCTACAACCTGGCAGCCAGATTAAATTTTAAGAAGGGCCTGATTTTGTCCCATAGGCATGTGCTCTACATACACACACACACATTATATAATTTTATTTTGTGTGTATATATAAATTTCTTCTACTTGCTGAATGTGTCAGGCTTTGTATTTGTGTTTTGGGTTTATAAAAGTGTGCAAGACAGAATGACAGCGACAAGCTAGCATGTCTCATCAGCCTGCACAGATGACTGCAGAGCATCGGCCGTATAGTCTAAAGCTAATCTGATTTCCTTTACGTGTCCTCTCCTGACCCAGCAGACAGTGCTGATAGCTGCTTCCCACATCAGAAGATACTCATCACTTCTCTCTGCCTACCACTCTGTCCCTGAGCTCTGATCTTTCTCAACACAGTATTCTCTCAAGGTTAACATCTCTCGCCTTTTACCATCACGTCAGGAAAGTAAATGCACCCTGTCAATTTCAGATAATACCTCTAAATCCACTCAAATGGGCAGTATTTGCTGCAGCAGGAAAGCTTAGAAACTAAGACACATTAACATCCAACAGCTTGGGTGTGAGAGCATTTCTGTAAATTTATATCACTAAAACAGCTGACTTGTGTCTAAAAAGATAGAACACATTATAGCTAGGCAAGTTTTCTTGATTATTAAATTGTAAATCAACTAAAGAAGTGTCTATGTTTAAAATCCAATAATATAATCTGAATGAAAGGACTAACATCCAGCAACATTGCACCCCTTGATTTGTTTTCCATACTTTTACTATTTTATACTACAGGCACTTAATTCTGTTGTAGATATAAGACAAGTATGCAAACCTATTTTTCCACAAAGCAAAATTGACAGAGAAATGCAGCTACCAGTCTTCTTTTTTTGATTGTTTGTTTGTTTTTGGTGGTTCATTATAAACAATGGGAGTCATCAAACTGATATAATGCAATAGTGAAATCCTGGAAACTCACTGAGTTGGTTCCTAGGATCTGCAGGCTGGGTTTGTCTGACTCCAGAAGCTTGCGCACCATCTTCAGAAAGCTCTCCACAAACAGGTTGATGCTTTGGCAGTGACATGCCATCAGCAGCTGGTCCAGGGCTTCCATGGCTATGCACACATACCTGGAATGGCAAAAGAGAGAATAGAGAGTCACTTTAACCCTGAAGATAAATGTAGTCTGTGCCTGCAAGAAATCAAAATAAGATAAGCTTTCCCAGACAAACTCTGGAGACTGAGCATATTCAGCTGGACTCTGCCAAGTGTAAATATAATCTGTACAGGCTGTTTGCATTTGTGAGAATCATTGCAGGGTGCTCAGAGAAAAACAACTTCACTGGAATATAAAGTAAGTGCAGACTGAACAAACACATCACAACGCATAACCCAAACCAATCGTGTTCTTTTTTATTAAAAACAGACCCATTTTCCTCCATGTCTTGTTGGTTATATTGCGAAGATAGTGACAGTGAGTTTCGAATGTAATGAGGAAACAGGGTCAAGAACACGCACGCAGAATACAAAGAAGGATTTTTACAGCACAGTCTTAAGCGCTTTGATAAGCTCAGATCTTATGCAGAGATCAGAACAAATCTCTTTGATGAAAGGATATTACAAGCACCACTTTTCCTATTACCAACAGCCAAGCCACCTCAAAATCTTCCCAGAATTTTTATGTTACAGCTTCAGTTGTGCTAGATTTAAATAAACTGATATGTGGCAAAGAATAAACACAAAAGACGCACAAACACCAAATGTTTAAGAGACTACAGTTGAAGCTCACCCGTATCTATGCCGAGCCACATCCCTTGACAGCCTCTCAGACAGGTAGGCTCCGATACGGTCCAGCTTCTCTGGAGCTGACAAGGCGTAGAATGTCAGCTTTTCCATGTTGGCCTTGACCAGACCATCCTAGGTGGGTGACAGAGGGAGACGGCAAAAGTGGGACACTTTGCAATAATCCAAAGGATCAGTTAACCCAGAATTTAAAAAAAAAAAAAAAAAAAAAAAAAAAATTGTCCGATGGGATTTACATACATGGGTTAATGTTCACTAACAGGCTTTGGCTCGGTTTACTTTTACAGCTTTTTTTATGTCAATGGGGATAATAATTTATAAAATTGTTGTTCCAGAAATGTTTCTCTAATGCAACTGTGTGTGTTTAGTGACAAATATAAATCTATTCATTTCTAAAAACCCCAAATCAATGAGTATAACTAGATCATCAGGTTTTAACTCCTACTTTTCCCCTTGACCTACTTTACTGCTCTTCAGTTTGGTCTGGGGGAAGAGAGAGCTAAAAACACCAACAGTCCTCTGAGATCTCACTTACATTCGGACAAGACCAAAGAAAAGAAAAAGAAAAAGAAGAAAGGAGTGAATGAAACAAAATTTGAAGGTTTTACACATCCGGACAAGACATGAGCGGTGTGTTACAAAAAAGAAAGAGTACACCTCATATTTCTGTAGCTTTTAAAAGTCACAACTGTTTTTAGTCTCTGACAACCTTTGGCCCACTTGTCTTTATAAAAGCGCAGATCTGTTATGGTCCCATCAAAACATTTCAATCAGGTTGAGCTTTGAACTTATACTGGGCTACTGCAACACCTTGATTCTTTTCCTTTTCCTCCATTCTGCTGCAGATTTGCTGCTGTGCTTGAGAGTATTGTCCTGATGAACGACCCAGTTTTATTCAAGCTTTAGCTGTCAGACATATGGCCTCATATTCGACTCTAGAATACTTAGTTGCTATACTATAATTTATGGTTGACTCAATGACTGCTGCAGAGGTCCTTTGGCCGCAAAACAAGCCAAAATCTTCACCCCTCCACCACTGCACTTGATAGTTGGTATGAGGTGTTTGTGCTTGATTTTGGTCTTATCTGTCCAAAGGTCATGTCCCAGAAGTCGCATGGTTTGTTCAGATTCAGTTCCGCAAACATAAGCTGTTCTGTCATGTCCTTTTTAGAGAGGGTTACCAAGCGTTTTCCTGGTAACCCTGCCAAACAAGCCATACTTGTTCAACCTTTTACTAATTGTACTGTCATGAACTTTAACATTTAAATTTGCTAGAGTCTGAGATGTCGGGGGGGGGGTGGGGGGTTGCAGGAGGGGTGTCTGACAGTCTGACTTTGAGATGATACGATATCCACTGCTGAGAAGTTTGGAAACCACCCTGAAAGCTTTCCACTTGCGAATAATCTTTCTTCCTGTACAATGATGAAGTTCCAACTGTTGGCAAATGGCTTCATTCTCATTACTTCTCCAAGGTAATTGCTGGTGTCTTTCTTTCTTTGCTTTGTGTTAGCAAATTTCCACAACTTAAGACAACATGATTTTTATTGTCTTGATACATAAAACCTTAGAACTGGAAGAAGGTGTAATTTGTTTTTCTCAATATTGTACCCGCATTAACAGAAAAAAAAGTTACTTTCATAGACACTGTATAAATGAAAATGGGTAACTCTCTGTAAAATGATAAATCTTGTGATGAAGACATGAGCACCAGTGGAACTACTTATACAATCCAAGCATCCTGTACATAATTGTTCCTTTTATTGTTATAAGTTATGAATATAATTTGCCATTTACACGCACAAAAAAATAGCACATCACAATATGTTCAAAACAACTCACTCACAGTTAGCTGGGGATGTGTCTCTAACCAAGGGACACATTTTAGCAGGATGAACAATAACAATGCCCCTTTTAATGTAAGTGCCTAAGTGGTAATGTCACAGCATGCACAAAAACAGGATGCAGTCATTGTTTTTATATATCTGAATTCAATCTAAGAGAGCACATCTGCTGTCATACCTGCGTACGAAGAATGCGCTACCAACTACCATCTTCTTGAAATTAGTTTAATGAGCAATAACCAGTTTGACTGTTAAGTTTACCTACAAACATGGCTTCTCATCCAAACCATCAACACAATTTTTAAGAGAAGACAGAAAAAGCACCAGTGAAATTAGTAGCTTTTTTTGGTCGCTACATTTCAGAATTTTCCAGTTTCACTACCCAGCCACTGCACATTTACAAATTAAATAGGACCTCAATTCTTTTCCAAATTTATTTTTTAGCAAAGACAAGTAAAAAAGAAAACAAATACATACAAACCTAAGAATACATTGCTATATTTAACTTCTTTACCATCAAGTATTTCAATAAATGCATATATACACACATTCACATGCTCACATGATGTGACACAATTTCGAGTCAACATTATCAGACTCCTTAATTATGCCTAATCTGCTGGAGCACCATTAGTTACAGACTCAGCCACTGCAGGTTTCATTTTGGAGCACAATAAGCAGGTGCACAGAGACAAAAAGCAGGGGGGGAAAAAAGAGTTAAGTATAACTATGCCGCTGTACTGCAGACCATAGATCTAAAAGGTAAAGTGGGTTACTGCAGCAGCATTGAGGCAGTAATGAAGAGCAAATCAGCTTCTTCGTCTCAGCCCAGATTAATTCCCTTTATGAGTCATCTGCATCAGATCTCAGTAAATCAGAAAAATGGTAGGAAAGATGAGCTTTGAAGAAGGCAGTTATGTAGCTCAATATAAATCCTCCTAAATATAAATTGCCATAACTATTTATATTTGCAAGCAAAGCGACCACAGATGGATCCTACCAGCTAAACCTGGCAAAGCTCAATTTTTATCCTTAACGTACAATGACCCCTGTTATTTTTTATCCACAGATACGAAAGCACCAAATGATTTCTATATGTAACTCTACACTATGTAGACGAATGGTATTTGACTTTGACAACATGAGGTATTAATAAAAAAACAGAAAGAGTCACTTCTCACCTCTGGATCTTCTGGGAAGATGTTGTCTACCAGTCTCTTGTACCGAGGCCTGAGTGCCCCGCAACAGCCACAAACCCCTGAGGAAGGAGAAAATGGAGAGGAAAAACAAAAACAAGAGAGAAGTGCTCAATTAGGCTTGTGCAGCGTGACTGATAGAAATACAATAAATCAGGTCTTTTTCCTCTTTTCTTTTTCTGGTAGTAGTATTAGTCTGCACTCTGTCAGCCAAAGTAATGAGGTAGTCTCAAATCAGCCACATTTCGGTACCGATTCAATGAACACTGCAACAAATGGGCAATAAAAAAGTCATTCCAGTTCAGCAACTAATGACTTCACATTATTGCTCTCACAACAGAAGTAATGGTTGAAAGCTGGAGAAAAATAAGTTACAGAAAATAAACATTAACTTTAACAGAAGTCATACTGACCTGTCGGCAAGAAAAAAAAAACAAAACACAACTGCAGCCAGGAAAATGGACAAAATGGATTTGTTCATATTTGTCAACTGACAATAGTCAGGCCGTAATATCATTAATTTAGCAGCATACATAAATATAAACGCATGAACTTACAAATACGTATAGCCTGAGACAAATAAAAAAAAAAAATGTGTACAGTAGAAGGTGACTTCATGTCAGCTTTTAAAGAAATTCCTATACACACAATACGCCTACTTCATGCGGTACGGGTATGACATAATCACTCGAACTTTTGTTTTTAGCGTTAAAAAGATTTATCAAACCGAAACTTTATGTCACAAAACACATGTCAAATCAAGGCGATTCTGTGGAAAGACACTTCAGGACACCAACATATAAGGAATGTGGTCACCAGACAATTACAGTGACAGCAATGCCACTAAGTTGAAACAGGCACACACACGCACACACACACACACACACCTCGCTTTCTCTCAGTCAAGACAGCCTTAAAGAGAATGATGCAGCACAAAGTACGAACTGTGAACAGTGATTTTTTTCTGACTTTGCACTGAGGAGAAAGCAAGCCAGGCAGAGAGGCAGAGAGCTGACATGATTGGTTGACGGAATTCAGCAGTGATGAGTCATAAGGGAGACCCTGTGAAAATGAAAAAGGGACACCCTCCAAAATTCCCAAATTACGCTTTTACCTTTGAAGCATACGTGCATTTTTCCCCCCATCTTACTTCCTTTAAACTCACCGTGTGAGTTTTAGAGTCATAAAGCTAGACAAAAAAAGTAGGTCATAATGCAGTCAGCATTGCAGGCAAGTAATGAATGGTTCTCTGACACAAATAGAGACAGGAGGTATTTAACGTTTATTAAAAGAAAAGAAAATCAGTGCACTAAGAAAGATTTTCATCTGCCCTTCCTTTCTCCCAACGTCATCTTCTTCCCTTTTCTTAACTTAAATTAAAAAGTGGTTTATTAATCATTATTGTTGCTGCTGTTACACAGACTGAGCAACGTCTCATGAAATGGCAGTAAAAAAAACATTCTGAGCACACAGACAACATTATTAGCGGTCTATTTGCTACACCTTTGCAATAATGGCTTCCATTCCATTTATAGACCATCTCCCAACTCAACACCAAGGTAATACATTTTTTTTAAACTACTACCAAAATCCACGTTGGTTGAGTGTGGAGTGAGTGCATATGAGAGCATTGGGGGGGGGGGGAAATGGATGTTTGTGTCTGTGTGTGCCTGTATGTCTGTGTCTATATGTCAGGTTGGGTATCAGACGCCACCTCTCTGGGGACACCTCAGGCCCTCCAAGGTTTGGAGGCCTATCTCCGCCCACCACCACTTCCCCTGCCAGTGGCGGACTCCCTCAGGTGTCGGTGCGTTGGTGGTTCTTTGTGTCTGGGGGTGGGCGTCCAGGTACACACCGGCTCACTCCTTGGCGGCCGCTTATCGGGGCCTGGAGCCTGGGGCTCGCTTGGGCCCCTTCGGAGGTGGGGTGCCCCCGGCCTCTCGGCCTGGGGCTCGGTCACTCAGGCACAGCTGGGGGCCGGCGGAGCTCATGGGCGCGTCACTGCAACTCCCCCTGGCTTCTGCTCCGCGGCTGCTGAGTGAGCCCTCATCTGGGACTCTCCTCAGCTCTTACTGGACCAGTGGCGCGGCTGCCCCTCTGTTGGTCTTCCATGGTCTCTTGTGTTCTGGGGGCCTCTGGATGTCTGGAGTTTTGATCTCCTCCATACCCGCTTCACACCCCGGAGGACGGGGCTGTGGCCCCCCCACACACTCCCTAGCAGATCATTACATGGAGAAACCTTTGGAATACAAGCGCGCTGATCCACACAGGTATGCACACGGGTGTTCACTGCTCGTAGACCCAAATTACACCTTTCTTGGCTGCTACCTCGAAGCACATCTGTCCTGCGTGCTGCACAACAACATTGAATATTTAGTATTTACTGCTGTTTACACTTAGCTAGATTAATGCGATGGTGTTGTGTTTAGTATGTTGCTTTGTTTTTTTTCTGCTTGTTTTCTATTCTTCTCTCAACAGGTGATCCAGGAGATTTTTATTTTTTTTCTCCCCCCCTTTCTCACTGTCCCTCTCCCCTTCTGTTTTTCCTTTCCTTCCTCTTTCTTTCTCCCTTTCCTATCCCTCACTCATGTCTGTCCCGTCTGTAACATCTGAAAATAAAATATAATAAATAATAAAAACAAAGATCGACCAAATGGACCAATACGGCAATGCCACGATGATCCATTTGGCAAAGTAAATCCATTGGGTATCCTTGCTGGTCTTCAGACAACAATTCTGATGGCTAAAGAACCAAATGGGACAGGCAAACAAATAAATAAATAAATAAATAAATAAATAAATAAATAAATAAATAAATAAACTACTACCAAAAAAAGCTATTTTCTGTTCTACAAACAACACCATCAACAACACTGCTCACGCTATGCCAGAACTGACAAATATGACTTGCAAAATACTTTGTGAAATCCAATAAATAAGAAAAGCCTATATATTTGGACGTGACAACATTTCCCCTTGTTAAATAAATATAAGTGATTATAATCACCATGCCTTGGTGTTAGCAACGTATCTATTAAGACAAAGACGGGAAATGTAAAGATTTTATGCACTCTTCAATATTTGTTCATAACGAGTCATATCTGTATAATAACGTATTAAAATATTACTTGGTAAATATCAAACACTGATATCAAACCATGAGTGTGTAACACCCACGATATAACCACACAAGATATCGCAATACCATGTTGCATCAATTCTTTCCCTCATCCCTAGTGTCTTTGTTAGTACAATCATGACAGGAAATTATACCTAATTGTGTAAGCAATCATCTTCATTGGGACATGTGTTGCTGCTTGAAAAACTTCCCATCACAAGACGTTGTTGGAAGTCAAATATGTGTGAGAAGAGGTCATGCATTACCAAAGTTAATTATAAATGGACACTTTTCAAGCCTGAAATGTGAGACACCTGTACTCCCAAAGAAACAGGACTATCCAATCTAGAACTTAATTGGCACAATCAAACTGTAAAAATCAAGGAAACAAACATCAGCCAATGCACCTGAGTCACTGATGCTATCCCTAACGCTGAGTCCCTTCTCAAGACAAAAGCAAAGCTTTGGGTGGAAAATGATTTATTCCCAAGAGATGTGCATGCATGAGGGGTTTTTTTTTCTCAAAGCACAAACATATCAAAGTCACATAGTATAACAACAGAAAAATTAAAAACAAAATATTTTCACACACTTTGTCTTATCTTGCATTTTTGGCCAACCAACTTTTGAAAACAAACACATTTAACATTTTATCTTAATTCCCAGTATTAAAAAAAAAAGAAAGAAAGAAAGAAAGAAAGAAAATGAGTGTTGAGACTATTTAGACTTCTGAGCACTGCTGCTATAGAGATCGTCATTTAGACCGAGCAACAAGGCTGTGTATCAACATTTAGTAGCCTTCTGCTACATTATCAGTGACCCACGCCTGGCAAGGCAGCTGCAAGAACAGATAAGATGTCCCTAATAGACCTTTTAATAAAGTTATCACTTTGAGTACTAAAAGCGCGTTTTTCAAGACTCATGTCTGCTCTCTAAGTTGTGTTGAACTCGGTAGGAGTTGTCATCCATGTGCTCATCTCAGGGAAGTGTGAGTCTACTCGTAGCACTTCTTCTCTTTCCTCTATCACTTCAAACACTAATGAGGCCTCTGCAACTCTCCCTCCCTTCCTGCACCCACCTAAACTCCATCCACCTCCTGTTCACATCCTTGCTGTATTGGCTCAGGGCATGAGTGTAGGAGTCAACACTGAATTAATAAAAAAATACAGTGGGTCCCTAGTCTCCAGAAGAAAGGGTACAGGACAGACAGAGAATGGGCAGGAGAATGAGAGAAAGACATATACAGAGATGGGAGTGTGATGGGGGAGGTGAAATGAGATGTGCTGAATGAGTCACAGATTAGTGCTACTTATTGCATCTGCTCTGTCCAGGACAAATCTGTCCTGTCCTCTCTGTCAGCTGCACATAAAATTTTTTGGGGAAAGTCATTTCTAAATAAACTAAATTATGTAATATATTGGCATTTTATTTCACACACCTGTGGTGCAGCATTTGGATATATCCTGCCTTTTCCCTCCTTTTTAAAAAATTGTAACCAGTTCTCTTTACTTCAGTGTTAGATCAACTGACTGACACCAAACAGCATATTTGTTTCTACAACTCAACAAACTTGATGAAAGTGGCTCAAAGAGGCCGATTACACCCACAGGTCTTTATAACATAAAATTAAACTACCGCCATTTAAAACATTTACATATTCTGCTTGCACTCTAATTGTAATGTGTGTACTGCAATGCCGCTTCTCTGAGGAAATTTCTCCAGCTGATTTGCTGGCACAGAAATTCCTGTGATGTTTCAAAGTTGTGTTCAGTTTCTGTTATAAGGAATGAGGGCTGTTTTGTGCTTCTGCTAATGATGGGTTAGTTAGGGAGAAAAAAAACTTAGAAGGCAAAACAAAGTGGGTGCACAATGATTTGGTCGACAGTGGTGAAAAGCACAAAGCAGGGGGTCTCACGACATCCACCCACGCTGTGCTGCAAGGTGACAACACATTTATGGGCTGGACACCGAGCTCCTCCACACAGACTCAAATAAGGAATAAAACCTACACAGCAAACACTGTGAGCAACACACTGACGAGCTTGAAACACAGGAACAATAAATCACTTGTAGCTCTAACACTAATACAACGACAAGGTGAACATCTATCGCTACTAATTGGATGTTAAGCTACACAATCTTCCAGCATGAAGTTATGAGTGGATATATACACACATGTAAGGGTGGGGGGTCACCATCCTTCAAATCGCCACAGGAAGAAGCCAGCCAATCACAATCTATTTTTATCCTCCTAACAATGGGCCGGTACATTAACAGATTACACTCTCCATTTCCCCCAGGATATCAGCTTAACATTTCCACTTTAGGGTGAGAGAGAAATGGAGAGAAGGGAGGACAAAACTGCACGTGGAAGTAAGAAAAATAAAGGCAAGCAAAAATACATAGCTACAGAAGACATGTTTTTGCATGATAATAACAATTTTTGAAAAAAAAAAAAACAGAAAAAAAGAAAAAATCCTCCACCCACTTACACAAACACCATGAGGTGTTAATAACTGCACTGTGGGTTCCCACATATCAGCTGTAGACACTAGTGCTAAATAAAAAAATAAATAAATAACAGAAATTATCTCAAAGGATGCTACAAAAACATACATGTGAATGCACAAGGTGGTGCATGACGCTTTACGCATCTTGCAGTGTCATCTGCACCTGCTGTCCCAAATCTGCTCTGTTGTGCCTGAAGTCACATGGCGGATAAGAGAGAATAAATACAGTCCTGACACCCAGCAACAACAATATTTAACACACTTAATATCTGCCTGTGTGTATGGAGGTGTGCGTATACTTGGGAAACAGAACTGCAGGTGCACATTCAGACCTCACCTTCACCTAGGGTCATGCAAAGCGGTGGTTTTGAAGGCCAACGCTGACACACAGGCATACAGTGACCTTGCTGTAAATATACATACTTCCCCAAGAAACACATCACTTCTCATGAGGGTTACAAAGCAAGCTGCCCTTCAGGGGTGTCATTACATAAGAGGGAGGGGGGAGAGAGACAAAGTCCTGCTATTTTTACATCAGCAAACATCTTCAAACGTTGTACTCACACAAAGAAATGCAAGCACACAGCAGAATCTGGCAATACGGAGAGCAAACGAGAAACGAGGAGCGCGTAAGCAAATAACAAATAATGAGCAAGCCCATTTCAACAGCTAACCAGTATGCACAGACGCTGTCACTGAGTTTGGGAATACTGTACAGCAGATGAGGAGAGGAGCAGAGTACATATCATAGAGAAGAGGGTGACAGCCTTTTGGGAAGTGTGACAGGGAATAAAAATATTTGGGGATGACATAAAAACTACTCAAATGTCCTGCTTATATATAACCATAACACTCCACCATACCTGCCCACCATATCGCTTAGGTATGTTTGAGGTACTGGAAAATATGGAATTTCATAAGGAAAACATCATATACATCAGTTTTTCAGCCAATTAAGCCAAGAGCCAGATTCACAGCACACATTCGATCAGTGTGGGTGGAAGCAAACATGGCTGGTGTAATCCGACCAACACACTGATGGCCAGACCCCGCTGCCAACAAATCTATATAACACAAGCCTGGTCCAACACACTATGAATCCCTTAAACCTGCACAGACACTATAAGCTGAGCACACTGTACAGCCTTCAGTTTGAAGCGCCTGTGTTAAAAATCCACTCCAAACCAAAACCTTACTCCATCAACAGTCTGCAATTCAAAGCAAAGCTGGCTACATTTTTAATTAACACTAATCAATTAACCATATATCAACATGCCTCAGTAACATCAGAGCCAAAATAAATGTCAAAAACCATCTGGGGGATTTCATCAAATCTAAAAATGAACTTACCAGAGCTTTTCTGTTTTTAAAGAAACATAATTTAACACATAGTATCTAAAATACTGAAGAATCATACATATATGAACACAAGGTTATAACGCAAACACCCAAAGTTAACCAGAGTTAGCAAATACTTAATACACTGACAGAGAACACACCCTGTTAACACCAACTATAACAGAAAGAAACATTATCAGTGATAGTTAGGAGTAAATAAGTGTCTATTACCAAACATAAACATCTTCAAAGCAGAGTCCCTGAGTAATCTATTACTGTAATGTAACAGTGAGTATCCTTTTAAGTGTCCAAGTTCTCATAAGGCGCTTTCAGGAGCTGCTACACTCTAGTCAGAACTGCTTTTTATCGCAAGAAAGCCGAGAAGGAAACATCTTTGTAGAATGTAGGAAAACAGGCTAAACGGCGGATGCCTGATATTACTCACATGTTTACACAGCCCAGAATGCACAGACCAATATGCAATGGAAAAAGGATTGTTAACCTTACCGTACATTAGTCGTGATGTGGAAGTCGCTCACTACGGCCGTTTATGTTTTCTTAATGCAGCTTCAGTTCCTCATGCAGACACACTGCTGTGCCTAGAGGCACTGAAAATGCACACAAACACACGCACCGCTCAGCCTGGGATAAATGCCTGCACGTGTGCTTGGAGCTAAAAGGCATATGAATGTGCACCGTGATTGGTGCAGAGGCTGGCTCGCTGCTATGAGTTACACACGCACAGTCTCCTTGCCATGCAGGCACACACACAGTCATTCACACACTTGCGCACAAAAAGGGGCTGAGAGGCAACGTCAGAGGAAAGCATGCCGTGATGACCTTGGATTTTCCCATTCTTCTGCAACAGTGCTCCTTCTTAACGGGGGCAGTGCAGATTTTGACATGCAAGCGTGCATACAAGCACACCAAACTCACTTATAATCTACCTTTCAATTACAGAGGGAAAAAAAGGCAAGGACTGACAGAATAAGAGCGAAATGTGCACCACAAAGATGAAAAGGGAGAATACCTCCTTCCCACACAACCCTCTCGTCTCCCTCTCTCCACCCCCTGCCAGCATCACTCTTGCCCTCCTCTCATCATTAATCTTCCCCTCTTTTCTGCTTTACTTAAATTCAGCTTTTCCTTCTGCACTTATGCAACCTTCTGCCACACTTCCTTACAGTAGGAAATGTGCGATTACATAACCATGTGTACTGATATTTGCATAAACAAAAGCAAATAACCATTCCTTTTAATGAAGTGACAGTTTACGTTTTCTCTTCCAGGTTTCATTTTCTAAAAAAAAAAAAAACAGCAGATAAATTCAACAGTAGGGCTGGGCCATATCATACCATTTATGGTAATACATGCTGGGCAACGGTGAGAAAATGAAATATTGAATATGGGTAAAACACGCATGCGCAATGCCTTTGTTTTCATACGCACATGGCGGAAAAAGCACGGCGGCGACAGAGAATGAGAAGGGCGAAAGCAGATCGTTGAATGAAACGGATGAACCAGAATTGGTTTGTAAAAATGCTACAACTTCAGTGGTGTGGAACTGGTTTAGCTTTCATCCGTCAAATACACACCAAAGCACTATTTTTGGCAGAGCATGCTAGCGGGCCGTCGTTATTACCGTGTTTTTTGGAAACTACGCCACACTTAAAATCAATCCTTTTCTGAAAATCAGCAGTGCCCCTTATAATCCCGTGTGCCTTATGTATGAATTCTGGTTGTGTTTACTGACCTCAAAACAATTTTATGTGTTACACGGTGCTTGAAAATCTGTCAAATGTTTTAGTATGACTTTGCTAAGCTACGAACCTGCACCGCTTGATGGATTGTCGGAGCATTACAGCTATCGTAGGCAGGAGCCTCGTGCAGTGATGCGTACGGTGCTTTAACATAATATTACCGTATTGTGTGTGTATAACCTCTTTTTAATGTTTTGTGGATATTATACATGGTTATGCTGAGGATATGTCGGCCAATTTCCATTGGAAATGCCTTTTGATTAAACTGTCAGCAAGGAATTTGCATTTGCACTGTTACATTTTTTATATAACTTTAATGCACATAAAAAACAGCTGCTTGTTTATGTGAAAATACATAGATGGGGTTTTTTTGCACTAATAAAGTTGTGGAGTTGTAAAGTAATTTGTCTAGTGTCAATTATATCGTCAGTTATATCGTTATCGCAAATTTTCAAATGTATGTCGTGATAAATATTTTTGGTCATATCGCCCTGCTCTATGCAACAGCGCTTGCTTCCATCTCACGAATGGCAAAGCTCATCACCAGAGCAACATGAATGCGCCACAAAAGCAGAACTTTCAAATGAATCCTATCTTTTTATAACTATTACCACAAAGCCATTAAAAAGAGATACGATCATCACATTTGTTCTAATGCACAAATTTGCAGCGGTTTGATCAGAAACCTCACAATACTGCAGTGCACTCATAAAAACTCAAATGCACACTTATTATGTATTAAGTGCTCAGTCTCTCTGGTTCACAGTTTTCAGTCTTCTAAGACGATCTTATAATGAACTAAACATCTAAAATAACAACATGTTAGGTGTTTCTCTCTTATGTGAAATAGTAGCAGCTCACAGGGTTTTAGAATGCAAAGATCCATCAATCAAGCTCAGTTCTGCAATTCCCAAAAGTGCATTATTGATTGCCAATGAAATCAGCAGTTGTACAATTAATTGAGGTTGGCAATAAATTGATTGTAGTAATAAATAAAATCTGCCTTGGTAACTGGGCAACACTGTTTAGCAGCACCTTGTATTATTAACTGTGAACAATCTCAAGCAACTTTGAGAGAGGCAGACCCCAAATAATAGTTTCCATTTTCACAATGACTTATTTTTAAGTAATGTGAATTTGGGAAGTATGGTAAAAACCAGCTATTCAGTGACACTAAGCAGGGTCCCAAAGACCACAGGGGAGGTGATGTTGTCACTTACCCTTGCCAACGCGATGGTCCAGAAGGGTACGACAGTCCAGTGCCAGCCTCTGAGTGGCCGGGACATCAGGCGGAGGCAAAGGCATGGTAGGCAACAGACACACACACACACACTCAGACAAACACTACTCCTTTCATAGATACAAAAACCTTTCTTCCTAAATCCAAACGTATATAATATAAACAAAACTTGGTTTCTTGTTTAACAGAACTTGGTTTCTGCACCTACACATAAAAGCTAAACTTCCATCCCAACACAAACACTCAAACCTAGAAACAAAACTTCTCCAAAAACTTTAAAATACAACTAAACTTCACCAAGACACCCCACTGAACACCAACTTGTATGTCCTTGTCACACAGCTTCCTTGTAATGTATGCCACTGCATACACAGGTTGTCCGCATTAACGAAGAGATTAGTGATTAGTCCTTCTATAGCAGCTCTGCTCCGTGTGCATCCCTCTCATTAATAAACATCTCACTGACACAATGGACCCCACTATCCAGCCAGGACTGCTCGCTGGGCGAGAGAGGGAGAAAGAAAGAGTAGGGTGGAGAGAAGCAGGGCAAAAGGGGCACTGTGGGATAGCCATTCAGTGAGTGGGCTTGAGATTCAAGGAATGCAGCCATGGATGTCAGCTAAGGATGCCAGCACAGGCAAAAGGTCTGCAGGGGATTTTTGGTGCAAGTTCACACACTTGGCTGCAGGACCAGATAGATCATCCAGCCGAGAAACAACAATGGGAAGCTTCTATAACAAAAACTTTCCTTCTATCTGATAGCAGTGGTTCATCGTGGAGTGTATGTTTATTGGTGTATGCATTTTGGGCTCCTTTTTTTGGTTCAACTTCATGTGGAGGACATGATTTATTACTCTAGGCAGTGATGGAGCAGGTGTAAAATAGCTTGCCGTTAACGCACCTGACATGCTGAATATCAGTCACAAGGAGGCGTTGCTTTTCCAGGATCCAAGAGAAGGGCAGATGGGTGGTACTTAAGTCCTGAGCTGAGTCTCCACCACTGCTTCGAAAATCAGGAAAGCTGCTGGATTGTCTTCGGCCTGCTGAAGTTGGAATGCCCAAATTAGCGGAAGCACTAATATATACTGCTAACACCGAGTATATCCGAACCGATCATTTTCCTTCATCGTTTTCCTAGCCAGTGACAAGAATATGGTGAAATTATCCTCCAGCATCTAGACAGAAATGCGAAATCAAGAGTTACCGGTTAAATAATAACACGTTAGCATTCCCATTCAACAACCATTTTCTTCTACAGCACTCCAGTACATTTCCTTGATTTCTTTTAAGTTTAGACACAAACTTGTCTCTACTAGGTGTAACAAGCCTAACTCCTACGATTCAAATGTAGGCATAGCTCCTAGCGAAGTATGCTAACGTTAACGTGGCTAACTATATCTATAGCCCCCCGTTATTTATTAATGTCGGAAAACATTTTTTGCTTACCATGAATTAAAAAACAGTTAAATCCCAAAAGTATGAGGCATGCGGACAGGTAACGGTGGACAACTTAACTAAAGTTTAGCTACGCCGGGACATCATTTACTTAGCCAGACGGCTAGCAGAGCAGTTGCTCCTGGCTAGCCGTAAATATGGTGACAGCCCACCACTCGATTGAGCCTTTAGTCATGTTAGAACATGTACAATTCACACAGGACCTGCCCCTGTCTTTGAATCACTGGATAAATACTGAGAGGGAAAAACATAAATTTAAACAAAGCTTTATTGGGTAAGATTCTGAAAACATAATAAGAAATAATACAGATTTATTGGAGTACAGAAAAAAAATACAGTACTAGGCGTAAAGTTACTTAATCTAATAACCTAATTTAATTTAGTCTAGTGGATGTTACTGATGTTGCAAAGCAGCTGGTAAGATTATAAAAGTCAAGAGGACACTGGTAGTCATTATACATGACAAATATTGGCTTTTTGTTTCCAGAGAAGATGCCAATACAAATCATCTGAATACAAATTCAAACGCCATACAGTGTTTAAATCAACTCCTCAAACGGTTTTCTATTCAGTGCTGGACTCCACTGGATGATACACTACCTTTCTTATTTCTTGTGCAATTCCCTTGTAAATTTCTGTCAATTTACAAACAGTGGGACTGATAAAGGCTCCCTAATCTTACCTTTTTTCCGTTTACATATAGAAAAATCTTTTAAAGAAATGAAATGTGGATGCTATGTGTTTGATGCATTTTCCAGCTGCGGATGGGGCATCCTGCTTTCCAATAGTCTTTCATTCTACCAGTTGGTGGAAGCACCGAGTCAAGATCATTTTTTTAGACATTTTAAAGCTTGTTATCGTCCATAATCACTCTTTCACTTTAAGATTAACATTGCATGAAAAATATTAGGAAGTGAACATTTAACACATTACTTTATCTGGCACCTTGTCAAAACTTGGTGCTGCCATTCACTCCTCGGGATCTTTTAGCCCTACTGTGCCATCAGTGTTTTATGTGGTGTTAGTTTTGAATAACATTTAAATGAATTTAATTACATTTAATTATTCAAATGCTCGGCAAGATATGGCCATAGTGCAGGTTGTGAGTCCAAACAGTTTGATTAGGTGCTTGTACAGCTTTTGAAGCGAGCCTTGAGGTCTGAGCATGGAAGCCTCTGTAAACAGCATGGGAAATCGATGCAATTACTGGTGGCTTACCTGAAGCAGTGTGTGTGCTGAGGTCCTATGCTGCCTGCTGATGACAACTGTTTTCACCTTATAGGTGAAACATTCAGGTACTTGTAATAAGGAATTGGGTTCGCTATGCCATATGGGCCCTCAATCTTTGGGGGTGGGGAGATCCATTGAGAAAAGGGGCCGCCTTCTCAAAGTATTGCTAAACATCTGTTTGTTTTCAAGCTGCTGTTTGTGAGTGAGCAGTAGGTATACTTATCCTGATGCCAAAACGAAATGGGTTCATGAAGTTGCCGTTTCAGTAAGTACTTGTAACTGATAGTAATTAGTGTATTTTGATGCAAGAGTAGAGCAACATAGTTATCACATTAGTCTAATGCAGCCAGGCCTATTGGGTGAAGGATAGGTCTCAGCCTGCTGAGAAATAAAATATCTAATAAAATACTAAAACATTTGAACTTTTCACCACCATAGAAGGACTTGAGTTAAGGGCTTGGGATGATGATGCCTCAGTTTCTGGATATGAGGCGTCTTAGTTGGAGACAAACAGTACTCTGAGAAGCAGGCTACGTTCTCAACAGATTTCTGTGGTTGATGAAAATTGTAAAATGTCAGTGAAATGCTACTTTAGAGTACTCTCTGTAATGCTTTGACCCCTGCTGACCTGTACACTTCCTTACGTTAAAGAGGTTTGTACAACTGCCAGAACTTCACACACGTGTCAGAGCTACACTTCAACGGACAGAAATAGCTCAGTGTACAACATATGCGCGATCCTTGGCACAGTCAGGCTGTTAGGTCTGTTCTATTGCTGGTATGGCTTTAGTTATCTCATTAGTGTGTAGCCAGAAATGTTAGTCGTAATGCTAATTATATTCTGAGGTTTTGCCCATAGTGGACTAACTCCTAGTTAGGTGTAAACAAGTTTACAGTTCAATTCAATCAGAGTCACAAAAGAAAACCACAGACTGTCAGGTAAAGTAGATTAACAATCACAGACATTTGTATATACAGAATATCAAAAGCTGGGTCATTACAAGGTGATCTGCACTCATCTTTACTTTACTCCTTCCCCCTTGTTGTTTGTTGTGCCATTTGAGGAGTAAACATACTTAAAGGTGCCTTATTTCAAGTGTCAGAGAGCTTTGTTGATAAGGAAGCAGTTAAAGCAGTACTAATTGCCTTAGACCTGGCAGCTATTTTTAGTTGTACCGTAATCAGCAAGAAAGGTCTGAGCTACAGCGTCACAGTGGGACAGATGGAGACTCATTACATCAGTCTTAGGGGGTTTGCATGTTGCCTGGAAACAATTAGCAAAGCAAGTCTGAAAAACTTTAACCAGCTTACAACAATAATGACCATAAGCCAGCTGGAGACATCAGCCCAGTAACGGATTCAATCATCGCAGATCTCGTGCTTTTCTTTGCTTCTTTAACCTATTGCACACTCAGTATTACCCTGTACAGTTTGTGTGGATGTTACCATGAAACCTGTTAAAAGCAATAAATACATCCATATCCATACGACTCTGCATTATTGTATCGACATTATAATCAATCCGGTCCTTTTGTGTTGTATATGTTGCAGTTTCTTCTGCCCTCTTGGGCATCTCTCTCTTAAAAAACACATGTTTAATGTCTTTTTAGCCAAGTAAATAAAGGATATTTACAACTGACTTTGCCAAAAACTGTTTGCAGCTTCTAATTTGCGATAGGGATGTTCTTTCTGACTCAAAATGTCTCGATATTATTCATAAGAGATACATTTGACATATGTTTGACAACTTATAAGCTAACAAGTATTTACAACAGTTTAAATACAGGCAATTTTTCAGAAATACCGGAAATTAGCTTATGACAGTTGATCACTTTTTGGCATAATGCTGACTCTGCTGAAGGTGTTTTTCCTTCCCTCTGTTGCCAAATGCTTTTTCATAGGTGGTTGTGTAATTGTTTCTTTTTTCTTTCTAATATTATAGGTTTTACAATATAAAGCACCTTGAGGCAACTGTTGCTGTGAATTGGTGCTATATAAATAAAACTGAATTGAATTGTGAAAAAACAAGTCTTTCTATTGTGTAACAATAACCAACCTCATATACTGTATGATAATATATAAGAAATCCAAGCAAAATATTATGTTGGTATTGCTCTTGGAGCAATGTGTTCATCCATCAGAATATAATTTAACAATTTACTTCATAAGAAAGAAAAACAACAGAAGATTTGCTGACTGAAGTCTTACCAGATGGAGTGTTTGTAAGAAATATTGTATTTATATAGAAGCATTGTCAGTAATTCAGGGTTAGAAGACAAACGGTAACTGGAGAGCTCTGTATTTCCAACACTGAGCTTCGGCATTAAATGTGGAAATGACTTCTCTTCACACAGACACACACATAGCAAGCAGAATTTGTGTTATCGTGGGAAACAGTATTTGATGATTTTGTATTAAAAGCTAGAACTTGTTCTTTAAGTTCAAATGGGTAACTTTGGTAATTCATAAGATAATAACATGAAATTTGTATGTTTGTGTTTTGTTATGAAAATCTGGACCTTACAAATAAAATGTTAAAAATAAAGAAGAGCCTTGAAATTTGTATTTAGACAGATGTGGAGTGACTTTGTACACCTACTCAGAAACACTTGGATTTTAAAATGTTTAGCAAAGGCAGCTTCGTTGCCTTTTGTTTGCTGAAGCACCTTGGGCTCCTGCTGCCAGGTGGGAGATGATTCAGTTTCCTTGCTCTCACATTCAACCTCGCTTTGCCTTTTAGGCATTGCTTTTGCCTGTGCACTGTATGAAAGGAATTTGTCACCCCCGTGTCTGTAATTTCACAGACAGGTAGTTTAGTAACCAGAAGCCCAAAGGCATGAGGCAGCACTGCTGTTTTATTATTATTTTTTTGCACATTACCAGAAGTAAAACAAAGAGTGTATTAAAGTGCTATGTATCAATGCATTAATGTTTCCCCTGCTTCAATAAGATTTGTTGACTTGACCAAATGAGAGCACACTGCCTTTACCTTGGTGTTATCCTGGTGCCAGTGACCTCGGTTTTACAGGCCAGTGAGAGTGGCCGCTGACTAATTAATCCTCTTTGCACTCTTCACTCCTGCAGCTCTGCTTTGTGGCAGTTCTTGACATCATTTCAAAACAGTCCAGATGGTGACCTGCAGTCCTGAAAGAACGACTCCAGGAGTCTCGCCAGGCCTGTATGTCGCTGTCCGCATCAGTGTTGGATACGGCATTGCAACGAGGGCTGCTTCAAGTTTCAGTTTTCCTTTTATAGGTTGTGTCTTAAATATCAAAGCCGATGAAATCAACAAAAATGGATTATGATGAGCTGGATGCACGTATACAATGGCAGAAACTAGGTATTGTCAGTGGATGCACTATACGGGAAACGTTACAGGTCAGTTGTGTGGTTTACAATCCTTTTGCTTCTTCTTTTTTTTTTTTGGGGGGGGGGGGGGGTCCTTTGACACATTGTAGGTTACGGGGAGCTTATTGTCCGCTTGGGACAGCTGAAACTGCTGAAAGAGGAATGATAAAGGGATTCTTCTACATCCGAGAAACTGTAATGTTTGTAATGTTCAAAAACAAATAAAGATGCACACTTAATACTATACCTAATTACTCATCTAATATGATGTGTTTTAGCATATCCAGTCTGTTCTGTGCAGATACATGATCTTGGTGAGAATCAGCCCGGTGGCAGTAGACTGTGAGTGGGTGGGACAACAGCATCCAGAGCCAGAAGGACCTGGAGGAGTTTAACTCTGAGCATTAACGTGGAGCCGACCAGGTGGCCCTTTCTGGCATGGTTGAACGTGTGCAGCATAACAAATTTTATCTAAAAGAATAAGGAACTCAGACAGATTTGTTACTCAATTTATATAGTGCATAAAGACCTTTGATTATTAAATCCTTCAAGCGGGGTATTCAGATGCATCAAACTGCAAAAATCCTTTATATTTAGCATTTTATGATAGTAGATGCATCAGTGGCTTTGGTACAGAAAGCCACCCAAAGTTCCTCTTTATAAAAGTCTATCAATCAAATTCCCTTTTCCTCATTTATTCAAACAAATACTCACACTGCAGGTCATTCATAATGAAATATTTCTGTAAGATAAATTCATATTAGGCAAAATTAGGTAGATGAAAGATGAAAGTTGAAATGAATTAAAGTGGGTTTACTTTACATGTTAATTACTGGCCATAATGTCCAGTTATCTCTTTGAATTTAGTATTCTACTTTGACTTGTCTGTCAAAACAGCTTCCAAATCTGTGATATAAATAAAGTTGTAATTATTATTATTATTATAAAACTTACTGATGAACTCTAATGTTTTTTTAAGCAATAACACCAAATCTGGTCCTTACTGACTCCCCTTTTCCCTTCACGTTCCAGGCTCCTACCTGCTCCTGATCCAATACCAACAGCTGAGGTCAGCTGAGGTCGCCACCATGGTGACCTTCGCTAACACAACGCAGGTCTCCCCCATGGGGCTGCGTGAGCTGCCTTGTGTAACCCCCACCATGTCCCCTGGCCTGCGGCGGAAAAAGATGCTGTGGCAGAACGCAGTAAAACACATCATTATGCAGCAGGATCTCAGTACCCAGGTGATTGAGTTTTAGATTGTTGTAAATGTGTTCTGATTTTTTTTTTTGTGCACACTAGTATTGTGTACTGGAAGAGGCTGTGTCTGTCTGTGTGGAGCTCTGGCCTTATGACGCACTTTTTATACTGCATTCAAAAGTGTACCTCACTAATGGCTATCAAGCACACATGAAATTTTTGATTCTTTTCAAAATAAAGCTATTACTCTTACCATTACAATCTAATGCGCTCTTACCATTATGCATATCTAATGTGTGTTGAAATGGTTTTGGCATTTATATTTCAAAAATGATTCACATTTACAATAGACATGTGATAATAAAGCAAGCCTCACAAGATCCTTCTAGAAGCAAGTCTCAACATTCAGCATCCATAAAGGTAACCGGTAGCACACAGACTCATTCTATCCCCATGTGGCAAATAAGAGACGAAAGCAAAATAAAGAAAGTTACAAGTGAAAAGAGACAGGTGTGTAGCAGCTTTGTACACCTACTCAGAAACGATTGGATTTAGGTTTTTAGCATTTTTTGCCTTTTTTGTTTGTGAAGCACCTCGGGGTCCTGCTGCCAGGTGGGGGATGATTCAGCTTCCTTGCTTTCAGACTCAACCTTGCTTTGCCTTTTAGGCCTTGTTTTTTTTTTAACCTGTGCATGGTTTGAAAGGAGTGTCTCAACCCTGTGCCTCTTAATTTCACAGACAGATACTTTAGTAACCAGCGGCCCAAAGGCATGAAGCAGCACTGCTGTTTTATTATTATTTCTACATCATAATAGGGGTAAAAGTAAAAGAGTATTAGAAAGATATGCAACGATGAATTAATGTTCCTCCTGCTTCAAAAGGATTTGTTGACTTGGCTAAATAAGTGAGCGCTGCCTTTACCTTGGCATTGGCCTGATGCCAGTGACCTCGGTTTTAAAGGCCAGTAAAAGTGGCTGCTGACTAATTAATCCTCTTTGTGTGTGAATGTGGCTGTTTTTAGACTATCCATGTAAGTGTAATTGTTATTTTTGCATGCTGAATCTTGTCTACCCTGATTTGCCAAATAAGATATAATAGCCTTGTAACTTTTTTGAATGAAGGATCCTGTTTTTATCCTTTGACAGTTGGGTGTTGAACCAGCACGCAAAATCTTTGTGACAGATACCTACATAGAGGAGATCAACAGGCAAATCCGCAGCAAAGCCTCACGTGGGGTAACAAAGCGCCGTTCTTCCACGTTCAGAGTCCATCCCTTGGTTCGCGATTCCACCAGCACCGGGGGTGCTTTTAACGACTACTCCAGCGACGCTGACTTCTTCGTCCACTGGGGTCGAACTGTCTGTGGTGTCTACATACCCACGCTATTGCACACCTTCAAGTCCCACGACCTGGAGAAACTCTACCAGCAGCACTCTTCCACCCAAAGACGTAATTCTCTGGCCATCACCAATGTGATAGACGTGGTGGCCAAGCTGCACATGTTGGTTCTGTACCTGGCATTGGCGCCGGAAGCTTCCACAGACACTTTGCGTGGCTGCCTGACGGGCATGTTCATGGTGTTAGCAACAGTTCTGTGCGTCATAGTGTTAACCCACAAAGACTCCGTGTCCCCACAGTGGCTTCACTACGCCGGCCTCGCCAGCTGGTTGTCACAGACCACACAGGTGCTGGGGGGTCTGGTGTACGGACTAGAAAAAGACCCATCGTGGTACCTTTTGTTCACTTTGTTCGCAACATACACACTGCTGCCATTACCTCTGCTGTGGGCCATATGTGCGGGCACCCTGTCCTCAATGCTGCACATTCTGGTAGAGATAGTATGCTGCTACACTGATGCTTTGCTTCTGAGAAAGGTGAAAAAAAAAGTCCCCTTTGAATTTCCTTTCCTACTGTTACATTTTTTAAATGTGTATCATGCCGATAAATCAGTGATACACTGTTAAGGCTTATGGAAAGTTTGATTTCTTAGACTTTACAGCAGTGTTAGGCACAAATCTACAAAATTTGAGAAAAAAACTATTTCATTGTACTTGTTGAAAGCTCATGGGTCTCTATTGACATATTAATCAACAAATAATAAGGAATTAGAAACCCTCCCCCCAAGCTTCAGTCCAATACTGTTTCCCCAATTTCCCCTTCAAACTTTTTTTAAAGCTTTTTTTCCATGAATTAATGTAGTATTCACACTCTTTCGATGCAGGTGGTTGCCAAAGGCCTGCTGTACCTGGGGATGAACACAGCTGGCTTGTTCATCCACTACCTGACAGACCACGCTCAGCGCCAGGTTTTTCTGGAGACCCGTCGTTGCATTGAAGGACGCCTCAAATTAGAGCAAGAGAATCAAAGACAGGTACAATGAAGATGGGAGCTGTCCTGAAATTTAAAGCCAGAGAATTATCTGTGTTATGATGAAAGCTTTGGTTGCATTAACTCACTTCCATGACTCTCACATTGTTACACTTCTTCACAGGACCGCCTAGTTTTGTCGATCCTGCCTCGCTTTGTTGCCTTGGAGATGATTGCTGACATGAGTGCTATGGAAGATGATCTAAACCCTCAAGAGTTTCACAAGATCTATATCCACCAGTACAAAGATGTCAGGTATACATGCATGAGTTAGTATATTAGTAGTTAAATTTGTAACCTTGTAACCTTGACTCGTAAGATTTATAAGCCAAGTGGGTTTCACTCTGATTATCAAGTTGCAGGCCAACCTAATGCCAATAGTAAGTGTTTGCTATGTCATTTCAGACTTTTTAGTCCTTCTCTCCTTCTTGTAGCATCCTTTTTGCAGACATCAAGGGTTTCACTTTGTTGTCTATGAACCTGTCAGCCCAGGATCTGGTTCGAACCCTCAATGAGCTCTTTGGACGTTTTGACCGACTGGCAGAGGTGAGGGCCTGAGCGAGCCCTTTTTGGTTGATGTAAAACATCTTCCAGCTTCTAATGTCCTTCTTCTTCTTCTTTTATCACAGGAACACCACTGCTTGCGGATAAAGATACTGGGAGACTGTTACTACTGTGTGTCAGGGGTTCCCGAGCCCCAGCGTGCCCATGCCCGTTATTGTGTTGAGATGGGTCTGGCTATGATCAACACTATACGGTCAGTCATCATATTTAAAGACACAAACACAAGTTAATTAAAAAAACCAAAATCACGTGGTTTTAAAATTATGTAAATATAACCTCAGCTAAGTAACAAAAGATTAACACAAAACAAAGCTGAAATGCAGAAGCACTGTGTGAAAATTTTAAGTACTCCTTTGCTGCTTCCACATGAATTAAGCAGGTAAGTAGCATCCAGATCCTGCTAATTAAGTGCACTTGATTAATTGATGATCAACAACTGTGAGCACCTAAGTAAAAGCAGAGGTCTGGGCAGTTTGCTGGTGTGCAGCATTCAGGTGTGTATCAATACATTGTGTAACACAATGCTTCTGCGTCAACCTTGAAAAAGGGTCCACCTTCTTATGGGTCTATAGGTATCCATATGAGAGTGTAAGATCCTATTTTTGTTTGTAAGACACGATCACTTTACCTCACAAAATCACCAGGTATGTACAGAAGCAGCTGAACTTCGACATGGACATGAGGATCGGCATCCACTCGGGCTCTGTCCTCTGTGGGGTATTGGGTCTGCAGAAATGGCACTTTGATGTCTGGTCCTGGGACGTGGGCATCGCCAACATGCTGGAAGCGGGGGGCATACCTGGGTGAGCACCAGCAACCATTAGAGAAACTCCTGTCAAGTATGTTACCTGACAAAGATGTGCCTGACAGGTTTCCAGGCTTTCTGTAAGATAATATTTAAGAAAAGAATAAAAAACGTGCTATTTAATTTCGTAATAGGTACATTTGGAGGGGGTATATATTTTCATCTGGTGATGCATTAATGATGACCTCTTGTCTTACATCATCCACAATATTTTTTAATTTCTTTCTGCATGAATTTTTCTTTCTCCCTGAAACAGACGCATCCACATCTCAAGGGCAACTCTCGATTGTCTAGAAGGCACTTACAAGACAGAAGAGGGCCATGGTCGTGATAGGAATGCTTTCCTACGAAAATACAATATTGACACCTTCCTCATCTGCCCTCAGCAGGACAGAGACAAAGTTAACCACATCAAGCCCCCCAAAGTTCAAAAACCAATTCAAACCTGGAGTCCGGACATACCTTTTAAGACTGTCGTTGACATGAACAGCGTAAGTGCGCAAATACCAAACAGAAAGGAAGGTGCTGAATTTGGTGCCTTTGGTCAGGTGGTGACGAATTTGAATTGAAGAATCTGAAGAGCTCGGCACATCTGAGACTCACCTGTACTCACCTAATCAGTCATTTCTATTCTTTTCTTTTAGATTCTAGCTGCTTTTACAAATGGCTCAATGCCCACCCTTTGGCAGTCCAACTCGAGAGAGATTAACAAACGCATCAAGCATGCCATCGAGCTTCGAAGTAGTGAGCGTATGCACAGAGAGCACATCACACCACTGACCCTTGTCTTCAAGGACACAAACATCGAGGACAAGGTAGACTGTGAAGAAAAGATAGAGATGCAAACTGTTTTTTAAAGACGCAGCTAAAAGTGACATTTATTTTTCTCGCTTTTGGCCCATCCAGTTCTCCCAGATGAGAGATGAAATGTTCAACTCCAATCTGGTCTGCTCCTTCATCCTGCTTCTGTTTCTCATGGCTGCCCAGGCCCTCATCCCTGCCCCCAGGTAGGAAACTCCAATATGTTACAACTGTTAATTCCACTTATTATGATTCCATTAAGTCATTTTGTACCTAAATCCAGCTTATAGCATTTTAAATAAATATCAATTCCACATCGGTATAACCAGTATTATAAAAAGAGCTCCCTGTAGTGTTTTGACCAGACTTTATTGCTACTGTGCTTAAGTTTTTGTTTTTCTTTACTTTGGTGCCACCTGCTGGTATTTAAAAGAATGCACTGACCCGTGCAGTCACACTGGACACCTGAACTTGTTTTTTTCTGTTCTACACTGTATTAATATTATTAACATTCATGACTTCACTCACTTTCTTCTTCTTCTTAACCCCCTCTTCCCTCCCCAATCGTAGACTGTTCCCTGCTGTCCTCCAGTTTTCAGTCTTTCTGCTTGCCCACGTGCTGCTGCTACTTGTTGCCCTTGCCGAAGAGTTCAAGTGGACTCCTTCATCACTGCAGCACTTCTGTTGCTGGATTCATGAAAACAACAGTGCCCGTAACCTGTTTACTCTCATAGCGATCTTCATCAACTTTGGGTTGGCCTCTACTGACATGGTGAGAGTCTGAATAACACAAGAGAAGAGTAATTTACATAAACTGCCATGTTCTTCAACACGACTTTTTCCTTTGTATGTCTGCAGTATTGCACCTGGTAACTGACCCTTGTAAACCAAATGCACATTAATTTGCATAATCCTCTCTGAAATGCATATGCAAAAAGAGGAAAGTTGCACTTCCCTGCTGATATTTATAGCACACTTGGCATGCAAACAGGACAGAGGAGTGCAAGAAGGTAAAAAATGAAGTAAGCACAGGGGTCTTTCGTGTGATGTAAAAAGCCCATTTAGATATAAGAAGGTAAAGGGGTTCTTTTGCAGTGATAAAATTATTTAGTAAACCTTCTTTTTATTAGAAAAAAGCACAAAATTAAGCAAAACCTCATTAAAGGTTTTAAATCACCAGTTTTAAGAAAGTTTGACTACCGGTTTATATTTGTTATGCTCTATGATGCAGAATCAGGTTGGAACATTTTGTGCTGTTTGCAGGTGTGGTGCATCCTCATGAACACAGGAGAGGCTGACATAACTGAGAAGACTGGCACAGGCTCACGTCCACTCACTGTCTGCTCTTACCCTGAGGCAAGCAAACAGTAGTTTAAATTTGGGACAATTATTATAGAGATTTTATGTGATTTCCTGTTGATTTATCCAAATGTCTGTCTTGTATTAAAAATACTAACAATAAATCACATTGGGTTTCAGTAAAATGAGGTTATTACTGCTTGTTTCATCTTTCCCAATTTGTTCCCTTTAGATTTTTGTGTTGAGCGGGGTGATTGCCATGGTGACGTGTGCGGTTTTTCTGCGTCTGAACTCTCTGCTGAAGCTGGCAACGCTGCTGCTAGCAGTGGCTGTCTACTCCTACCTCAGCCACCTCGCCTTTGTCTCACTCACGCGCCACGATACGCTGCACAGGTCAGTGTATGAGCAGCGAGCAGCATACAAACTGCACAGCTGCTGTAGTTTTACTACACAGTGCTATATTTAAATATTCGCCTCTATACACAATTTATGATCAAAAGTTTTGGGCCACACCAGTTAATTGAGCCAACCTCATCCTACATTAACATCAGCACAAAAACTGTGCACTGGGAGCTTCATGCCATGTGTTCCAAAGCTGAGCATCTCCTTTAAGTGTAATGTGTAGGTATATTTTTGCCCACAGAGTGTATCGATTTTCCTAATATACTTTGTTACAGGTCTCACTATGTCAGAAGAAATGGAATTTCCTTCCTTCTCATGGCCATGTTTATTGTTGCCGTCTTCTATAATGGACGTCAGGTGCTCATACACTTCATTTTCCCAGATTGAACTTATAGATGATCCTGTCACTATAGCAACACTTTCTGGTCTGTGTTATTGAAACTAAAACTGTTTTCTGTCACACAGGACTGTGTTGCAGGTAGATGATGTTCTATCTCGCTGTATCTTTTCTATCCAGTGGGAGGCTACTGCCAGACTGGACTTCTTGTGGCGTCTGCAGGCCCAGCAGGAGGTGGCAGACATGAGGGAGTTGCGGGAACACAATGAGTGTTTGCTATACAACATCCTACCAGTTCATGTAGCTCAACATTTCTTGGACCGGAGCAAGCATGACGAGGTAGCTGAAACACCCCAAAACCTTTAGCCTCACTTCTTTTGACTCATAGTCTGGTCCACAGCAGAATCAGTCTGAGTAACCATCAGTGCTTTGAAAATACTGATTGGACCAATGAATAGCAACCTCTGTCTACGGTTTAACTTATATTGAAATTGTACAATTAAAATTAACGTTATGTAGTACTTTTTAAAATCTGGCACTTTCCTTTATTTATAATCCGATCATTTTTTAAAAGATCTCCAACCCCACTGGGTGATATGCAGCCCCAAACCATGACAGAACCTCCACCATGTTTTACACATGGCTGTAGACACTCAATGTTATATCGCTTTACCTCCTCAGTACATAGCGACGGTGATTTTAACATAATTTCACATTTGGATTCACCACTTTATAAGACTCGTTGCCATGGATATTCAGTTACTTTCCTCCCTGTTTCCCTTACTTATTAATGGCTTCTTGACAGCCACCCTTCCACTGACACAATTTTTGATCAGGCTTCAGTGAACAGTAGATGGATCAACTGAGGGCCAGGTGCATCTCTCAGGTCCTGTTTCTTCTTTTGTCGTCCACTTGTCCAGTTTTAAGACACATCATGCACATGCATGCGCTCTTGGTGCAAAAATACTATTTTATGACTGTCAAACTGTGTTATACTTTGCATTTTTCATCAATTCAACTAAACAAATTGGAACAAATGATGTGGTTTTATAACGTTGGGCGGCTCAAGACTTTTGCACAGTACCTTACCTGACTCAAACAAAGAGGATTTTGAAGAAATCACCCATCATGACTCTTCTTTTAGGATCTTTACTCCCAATCCTATGATGAAGTGGGCGTCATGTTTGCCTCCATCGCTGGGTTCGATGAGTACTTCGAGGAGAAAGAGTTCAAGCATGAAGGAGTAGAATGCCTCCGCCTACTCAATGAGATAATTGCCGGCTTTGATGAGGTGAGTGTTGGACTCAAAATGATCATATGACAGTGGTTTATTTATGGATTATCCCTTTTGGTCCAATTATTTATCGGTTAAAATAAAACAGAGACAGTGTAGTTCAATCCAGGCTGTGGGTTGACACAAGTCCTGCTTTGATAAATAGGATAGCCTCTAATTGCATAAGTCAGCTGCTAAACTTGATGTGTAATTTAATCTTATCTTCTAACAAGCTGTTTGAGGAGCCGTATTTTCACCATGTGGAGAAGATTAAGACAATTGGGAGCTGCTACATGGCGGCATCAGGTTTAGCTCCAGATAAACAGGTGGGAGATTTTTCTGTATGTGGTCTTATTTCCTTTTGTCTTATTAGCTTTGCTTTGATTTGTGGTACTTGTTATGATATTATCTCCTTGCATGAAACTGTATGTTTATCTTTGTCTCCTCCAGAAATCAATGGATGAATGGAACCACCTGAGCGAGCTGGTTTTGTTTGCATTGGCGATGCAGGAGACCTTGAAAGAGATTATTAGGAACTCTACTCAACGCTTTCAGCTGCGTGTGGGTAAGAAGCTGCCCTGCCACAGCCCCACAAAAGCACACACGCACGATTTCTAGTGTTGTAGCAAATATCTGAAATTATTGTCTGGGTTTGGACTCATGCAGGCATTGCTCACGGGCCCGTGGTCGCTGGGGTGATCGGTGCCACCAAACCGCAGTACGATATCTGGGGCTCCACAGTGAACTTAGCCAGCCGCATGGACAGCACAGGTGTGAGCGGACGCATCCAAGTACCCGAAGCCACCCGAAGGATCCTGACAGATTGGGGCTTCGTCCTGGAGCTGCGTGGAGAAATATTTGTCAAAGGGGTGAGTGGAGACTGACTATGAAGAGTAGTTAAGCTTAAACAAGTGTTGTTTATTTTTAAAACGCCACAGCATTGTGGTCTATAAGGTAAGGTTCTTAAATCAATGAATGACATCTTCGGAATTAGGAACTTTATTCTGACTTCCAGAAGGGGGGGAATTATTTGATCTCCTTTGATTTTATTATGTTGCATTTTTTAAGGGTGGGAGAAACATTTTATACAAAAACCTCAGAGTTTAAGGTGATTCATAATGTGTTGCTATGGCTGGATCCTTGCTCTAGAGGTTTCTGTTCGATAAACCATCTCAGTTATCCAGCAAGCATAAAAACATCTTGCCAGCAGCAAATTTATGTTCAGAAAGTCTTCATTATCATACAAATTTTGTAGAATAACCTCTGTGTTTAGCCTAACTGTGACAATATACACATCTTCACTTTTTAATCTATGTTTTTCATTGTAGGTAAGTGAGCACCAGGGGAAAGTCCGCACCTATTTCATCAGGACCATGCGCAGTAAGATGGCCAACGATGGGACAGATGGCCGCCTGGCAGGGCAGACAGGAGGACGCATGACGCTGGCAGAGGTGGTGTTCAGTCTCGTCCAGGCCAGACACAAGGAGAAGATGAGAGAGGGCAACAGGAGGTTCAATCGGACTCCCTCCAGACTGCAGCGCTGAGGAGACTGTCAGGGTCAAATGGCTGCACGTAGGCCAGGACACACTGCAGCCATATTCCTTTAATGCTTTGCCATAACTGAATTAGCTTCACAGACAAAATACTGAGCTACCCGTGGCAGGAGCCCAAACCTGTTTAAGCCTTTATTCTTATTTCTTCCAATACTGCATCATCCCCATCTTTTTTGGCATCTCAAGCAAAATGGACAAGTTAAGAGGAATTTATAGGAAATCATCCATGCTCATATTTCTTGACTTCTGGACCCAAACGTTCATCTTTGCATGACACACCGAGTGGTATGTGGTCTGAACTTTAGTTGGTTAGGAGTTAACTGTGCTATTTAATCAAAGTTCTGGCCTCTTACATTTCACAAGTATGTTGTAAGCAGTGCAAAGTGCTTTTTCATTACTATTATTGCCATATCTATACACTATAAGCACTGATTTTAAGGTTTTTTGTAAAAAAAAGAAAGAAAGAAAGAAATGGTAAATGGACTGGTTCTTATATAGCGCTTTTCTACTCATCTGAGCACTCAAAGCGCTTTACACAACTTGTGCATTCACCCATTCACACCCATTCGCACAAGCACATCTTTCTAAGTGCGCTATAGCTAACACTCACACACATTCATACTCCGATGGATGCATCGGAGAGCAATTTTGGGGTTAGTATCTTGCCCAAGGATATTTGGCATGTAGACTAGGGGAAGCCAGGAATCGAACCACCAACCTTCCAATCAGTGGATGACCTGCTCTACCACTTGAGCTACAGCCAAAGAAAGAAAGAAAGAAAGAAAGAAAGAAAGAAAGAAAGAAAGAAAGAAAGAAAGAAAGAAAGAAAGAAAGAAAGAAAGAAAGAAAGAAAGAAAGAAAGAAAGAAAGAAAGAAAGAAAGAGCCAACATGTCTTTATGTTTGCTGGGATAACACATCAGCAAGACTCCAGACCTCCAAGCAAAACACTACCTCTTAGTACAAATTCTCATAGACTACAAATGGCCAATATAGAATGTTGTTTGTTTGTTTGTTTGTATTATCTTAATTAGTACATTTATGTTGTGAAGTCAAGCATTATTTCTACTTTATATCCAATAATTTCACATGTGTTAAAGAGATTTTGGTCAGTATATTTCACTCATGCAACATAATCCAAAAAGAAAGAAAATCCCTTTATTTATAAAGTGATTGCTGCTTGGTTTACTTTTGTAAATACTGTATTTGCATAGTTTCCACTGAGCCACTATTTCTTATTTTCTATCTTGTCAGAGTCAGTGTTGTTCTGAATTTATGAGATTCAGAAGAGGAACACTGAAACAGTTTTAATGCCAAAAACACCTCACATATCACTGTATTCCTCTTACTGTCATGGTAAAAAAGAAAGCAAAACCTCTGTCAGTACTAAGGTTCTTTGTGTTAGGACCTAAAAAAATCATTTCATCCTTACAAGATCTTAAATGCATTGAAATACAACCTCAGATGTAGAACACCACATGTAGAAGCAGTGTGTGAAAGTACACTAAGTCCACCTCCGTAACTTGTAGAACCACATTTAGCAACAATAACTTGATGTAAATGTTTTCTGTAAAACTTTATCTATGTGAAGGTCCTCAGTCATCCAGGTCATGGTAATCCAAGGGGCTGGGAAAGAAAAGCGAGTGGACTCCTCTAAGTTTCACCTGTCATCCGTGAAGCTTCTTCATTTCTAAGATCAAATGGTGGAGAGTCCCATGTTTAAGCCCTGATAAACGTTATCAGTATCTCACATCCCTGTGGAGGAATTTTGTAATATTGTTTGCAGCCAATCATTTATGAACAGCTCTCTTTCAGCATTTCAGTCAGTTAAGGTCTGGTCTTTGACCGAGCCATTGCAACTTCTTGATTCGTTTCTTTTTTCAACCATTCTGTTGCAGATTTGCTTCTGTGCTTGGGATCATTTTACTGTTCAATGAGTCAATTACAATTTTTCCCTGTCACAAAGGTGGCGGGGCGATCGTGGCTCAAGAGTTGGGAGTTCGCCTTGTAATCGGAAGGTTCGGTCGTTGTGTCCTTGGGCAAGACACTTCACCCGTTGCCTACTGGTGGTGGTCAGAGGGCCCGGTGGCGCCAGTGTCCGGCAGCCTCGCCTCTGTCAGTGCGCCCCAGGGTGGCTGTGGCTACAATGTAGCTTGCCATCACCAGTGTGTGAATGTGTGTGTGAATGGGTGGATGGATGACTGGATATGTAAAGCGCTTTGGGGTCCTTAGGGACTAGTAAAAAGCGCTATATAAATACAGGCCATTTACCATACCAGGCCATTCACATGTGACTCTAGAATACTTTGGTATACAGAGGAATGACTGCAACTTCCTGTTGCTGCAAAACAAGCCCAGAGTATTACAATTCCACCACCGTGCTTGAGAGCTAGTACGAGGTGCATGTGCTGATATGATGCTGTGCATTATAGCAAAAGATATTATAATAGTGAGATATATAATATAATAGTGAGAATAAGGTTTTTCACTATAGAATGATGGACATCAAATTGTTTGGAAGTTTCTTTATAAACTTTTCCGGACTGATAGGCAGCCTTTGCTTTGCTCCTTGGCATTAACACACACCTGAATGCAGCAGACCATCAAACTGCCAAAAGTTCTACTTCTTTATAGGTGCTCATACTCACTGACAATCAATTAATTAAGTGCATTTAATTAGCAGGACCTGTCTGCTACTTCCTCTGTTAATTCCTATGGAAACAGTAAGAGTGCACTTGGTTTTTCACACTCTGCTTCTGCACTTTGGCTTAGTTTTTGTGGACGACACTGTGTAATATGTCATATGTTGATGTTATTTTGTTGTTCAGCTGAAGTTTCGGTCCTAACTAAGAACCAGAGTGATTATGTCCAGATATGTAAAATGGTGTACTTTTTTTTTCTTTTTTACCTTGATCATTTATTAAAATCAAAATCGAACAAAGATGCTTGGTTTCTCTTGATGTAGGAATGTTTTACATTGTAGGTCTGATTCAAACTGACACAAATTCACGCCAGTCTTTATTTTGTTTGTCTTTTAACTTTAAATATTAATGTTAAGCTCCTCTATGGGACTTTGTGCAGTTTTTAAATAGATACCAAAGACACGTTTAATTGTTGTTACAGTATAGAAATGTTCACGGCGAATAGTACGTCTGTATCAGCAAAACTTTTTACTTCATTTTTTAATATAATTTTTACAAAAACATTCAAACCAGTCCAGTTTCTATTAATAAAATCAATTGTTGCCATAAAGCTGGGTGCTTTTAATTTTTTAACTCTGTATTATTAATTGTTAATGACATGAGACTCTTATTAAACTCTTTTTTCAAGGTGTATTCTTCTTGGAGGTGTGTCTTCCTTTCTTTGATAGTCACGACGATTGCTCGTGACTCCATTAGTTTTGTCTGCAGCCAGCGCGGGTATTCTGCAGCCGGCTCACTGATGCTCTATTTTGAAAGATGGTTCACCCGGAAGGTTCACAGAAAAAAAAAAAACCATAATCTCTACAGAAGTTAGCTCATCTAGTATCTAACACTCCTTTCCTAGACATAAACAAAGGTTTCCTGACAAACATTGTAGACTGCAATCACATACTGGTTTTATTTTCCATTAAATTTTTCGATTAAGGTTCTGTAACATTATCTCACTGAATGCTGCTTCACTGTTGTCATAGGACAGAAATATATTTATTTTCACATTTTTTTCTAAAATTAATCAAATATAAATATATGGTCTATAAAAAGCCTTTATAAAAGCCTTAAGCATAACAGTAATATAATCATATAATAATAATATAATCATAATAATCATATAATAAACATAATAATACTATACATTAATCATAATAATGTTAATAGTCACAGTGTTTTTCATGTATCTGTTGGATTTTGTATAGTACTGAAGAGAATTTCTGTGTTTCTTAAGTCAAGATGCAAATCTAAGCAAAGCTGAAAAGGGTTTGTTGTTGTTGTTTTTTGTTGTTGCTGTTGTTTTTTAGTTTTACACAATTCAGTTGCATATTTTAGTCATTTAATTTTTAAGGTATGTGTTAATGGATTTTGTGTCATTTTGATAAAGTTTTGAATTATTTTCCTTTAGATCTTAATTCAGTTCTGGTCTTTAGTGTAGGTAGGTACTTTATTAATGCCAAAAGGGACATTACTGCAGGATAAATGATTTAAAACATGTATGAAAACAATGAAAACATCATTGTACCACAGCACACAGGTCCGGTACCACGGGTCCGGAGTGAAGGCCTTAATGTGACACAGGGCAAACATTTTGTATGCATACACAGTGATTACAAAAATGATATAGCCTCTTTATTACCGATATTATCTGCAGCACATGTAGCACACCATGCATCACAGGCTCTACTTCAGAGGCTAAACTCCAAATTTCAATGTCTAAATCTTAAAAATCACACTTTAAGATGTATGCATGTGCAGCATACTGTCACCTTCACTCGCTCATATCTCACTCAGGAAGAATGGGATTGAGATTGCGAGTTTAGAGCTGTAGTTTTCCCAGATGAGAGAGCCGCTGGTGCGGTGGGAAACAGAGACGGAGTGAGAACTCTCCACGTGACTCTTCTCTCTGCAGGCACGCGGGCTTCTCTCCGCCAGTGCGTTGATTGTTGCGGTTCCTCGTCACCCGAAGAAAGTTGTTCGGCTCGTGGTGAATTTGTGTAGTTCTGTTTTATTTAAAAAAAAAAAATCAACTATGGCAGACTCACAAGAGGACAAGCTGTACAGGGTAGAATACGCCAAAAGTGGCCGCGCGTCGTGCAAAAAATGCAAAGAAAACATAGCTAAAGACTCGCTGAGGATGGCTATCATGGTGCAGGTAAGGTGGCGACGTGTGGAGGCAAAGCCGCTCCGTTAACTGGCTTGCTATCTGGGTGCTGCTATCTGAGTAAAGCATGCGGGCTGTTGTACGGGTGTAGTGGATGGGTAGGAGCAGACTGGAGAGTAGGAAAATACAGCTTATGGTGTGGTTTCAGTTGCGCCGAATCAGGCCCTCGTTAGCATTTAAATGGCTGACATTGTCTGTGCACTCCTGTCCATCACAAAGAGCCGCGGAGCCTTTTTGTCTCTGTCTGGCTATTATGCATCTTGCATTTCATGAGCTAATTTAATTTATGCTTGAAGGCTGCAGATATTCAGAGTTTGTCTACCCCAGAAGACAAATAATAGGGGGAAAAAAATCACAGCACACAGAAGCAGAAATACCACTGCGTGGTAACTGCTGCTGCCCCACAGAGAGGTAATCACTTAAAGAGTCGGAGAGCTGCTTATGTGGCTGCCTGTTTACTCATGGTTGATGGGAACAGCTCAGGATTCTCAGGTCACTCAACTTTTCTCTCTAAAGACCTGCCACATTCAGTCTGTGTAATTCATACAAATCCTCAAAGTGTAAAGTACTTTTTGTGCACTTCATGCACCTTTTTTATGAATGTAGGGGTCACACAGGGCTCTATTCTTGAGCCACTTTAGTTTACACATTGTATAAAGTATGCCTTAGTAAAATAAGAAAAATATGTTTTTGAATCTTTGTATATAAACCTTAAAAAATGTGTTATGTCCTAAATATACAATATTTATTCAATTTTCATAGCTATACATGCTAGAAAACGGCATGTTTACATCTTATTTTTTTATACTGATGTCCATAAAAATGTCTCAAAGCCATGGGCTGTTTGTCAAAATTTTGCACAACCTGGATTTAACTTAAGAGTAGTTCCAAAGTATCTTTGTGTCATGTAATAAATGGATTGAATGCCCTACACATAACATTGCATTGGTAAAGAAAAGAGATGATTAAATAAGTCTGGCAGGAAAATATTACCCTTCTGAGGCATCATATAACCATCGAGCTGGAAGAAGCAATTAGAGACGCTTTACACTGTAAAGTTAAACATCTGTGTTTTTTGTTCTCCAGTCTCCCATGTTTGATGGGAAGGTCCCCCACTGGCACCACTTTTCCTGCTTCTGGCAGCGAGCATCAGCTCAGTCCACCGCTGATATCGCTGGGTTTTCTGATCTCCGCTGGGATGACCAACAGAAGGTGAAAAAGGCCATAGAAAGCGGTGGCGCCGCAGGAGGTCAGTACTTCAGTTTTATTAGGCTGTGACCCCTCGTGGAAATGGTTGGACGACTTAATTAATGTTATCTTAAGCTTCTTTTAGTTATAATAGGCAATCGGAGGAGTAACAGTGTTACTAAGCAGCGGTTAAACATTGCTATATCAAAGAATCAATCAGTGCAACAGCAAAGACAAATCATAAAGTAATTTCACTCTTTAGTGTAAATGCCCTTATCATGAGAGGAGAACATAATTACCTGCTCAGTCACAAGGATTTATAGCAGTTGTTGACTTTGGAAAGAAAATCAAAGACTGTATTATATATTTTAAATGGTTTCCTGATGACTAGACTATAGGTGAAGCTTTGGTAGGCTTATTTAGAGCTGAACACTGAGTCTGTCAGTCATTTGAATGAAAACAGACAGCTATTTCAATTGTAGTTGGTCTGACATAACTCAGATTTAACCTATACATATATCTATACATCTGTAGACTCATCATGATATGTTTTATTACTGATAACTGAACCAGCTATAAAAAGATATACATGTTCAATTTTTGATCTTGTAGGGAAAGGTGACCAGAAGGGTGGCGCTAAAGGCGAGAAGACGCTGAATGACTTTGCTGTGGAATACGCCAAGTCAAACCGCAGCACATGCAAAGGCTGTGAGCAGAAAATAGAAAAGGTTTGGGACTGCTTTTATTGTCTGAAAACTGTTGTTTAAATTTAATTATTTAATCATCTGGTGGGTTAACTTTGTCATTTTCCCATAAATATTTGATCCATTTGAACCTCCAGGATCAGATTCGTGTGTCCAAGAAAACTGTGGACCCCGAGAAGCCACAGCTGGGTCTTATTGACCGCTGGTACCACACGGCGTGTTTCGTGAGCCGCAGGGAGGAGCTGGTTTTCAAGCCCGAGTATAGCGCCGCTCAGCTGAAGGGATTCAATGCACTGCGGGCAGAGGACAAAGAAGAGCTCAAGAAGAGGCTCCCTGCTGTCAAATCTGAGGGGTGAGCCAAAATCATTTATTCGGTTTGAAGCCTGGGATTAAAGTTATGATCAGCTCTAGCGTTGATCCCTGCTGTTGGTCTCATTTAAAGCCTCTCTGTCCACCACTGTCCTGCAGCACATAAAAATAGCTTTAAATGTGTCCCTGAAAGCCGTCATGGTGTAGGCATAAAGGAAAGGGTTGACAGCAGAGTTTGCGTGTGACAAGATGATGGCTGTGAGCAGAAGCTCAAGAGGTACATAGCAGCGTGGACACAGAAGCAGGAAGCAGTTGATTATGTGAAGTGGGATCCAGCAGACCGTAAAGAGGAAAAGAACCAGAAAGAGAGAAGTAGCTGTCTTCATCTCTCGCCGCATGCTGGCCGCGGTCCTGATTTGTCCGTCACCTCTGCCGCTTTGCTCAGATGTGATGCGCCGCACTTGCTGCTTAACTGTGACAAAGATTTGGGCGTAGATGAGGAACATGATCACCAGAGGAGTGAGCACGCAAGCAAAGAAATTGAAATAGACCATGTAGGTCATGTCCACCACAAGGACGAAGAAACAGTAGCCCGTGTCAGGCGGCGTCTTGTGCCAGCCCATCAGAGGCACAAGTCCGATGAGAAACGCCAGAATCCATGTGGCGAGGATCACCAGCACAGCGTTGCGAGGCGTCATCAGGACCTGGTATCGGAAAGGCATGAAGATGGCGATGTAGCGCTCCACAGCCACTGCCAGCAAGCTGAAGATGGAGCTCTGGGTGAACATGATTAAAACGCTGAGCATGAGAAGACACAGGTAGAGATTGTGGTGCGGCATGCCAATGTCGGTCAGGATGGCACAGGGAATGGCGATTGCGCCCACACAAATGTCAGCAACTGCGAGCGAGACCAGGAAGTAGTTGGTGACGGTGCGCAATTTGCGGTTGAGGCCCACAGCGACACAGACCAGTAGATTTCCTGTAGTGGAGAAAAAGGCGATGACGAGCTCAGCCGCCATGTACGTCACGTTGGGGGAAATCACCAAGTCTTCAGGTGGAGGCGACGCTGAATAGGAGGCATTAGAAATGGAAGCAGATGAAAAGTTCTGGAAAGCTTTTAGAAAAGGGGGCAACAGATGGGAGGAGTTGCTTGTTGTTTTTTGGAAAGTGTAGAGTTGGAACAATGCTGTGGTGGCCTCCATGTTTGTCCTAAAAAGAGAAATAAGGTGCAAAACAAACTTGGAGTGGTAATAAAATGCATTAAAGAAGGAAAATTACTCACCCGTCTGCAGCAGCTCGCATCTGTTTACGATGATTTTAGCAGAGAATCTAAAAGCTTCTTCAGTATTATTCTTTCACTGGCCGTCTTCACTCAGAAAAAAAGCAAACAGACTTCTGCTGAAACGCATTACCACATTGATTTATGTGCAGCCCCACCCCCATCCTCCTCCTCCCCATAGATTCAGCTGTTGTCTGATGAGTGAGGTTTGTCTGAGACTTGGATGGTCATTAACTGAAACACGTGTGCATGTCTGGTCTCCCAGGATGCTAAAAGCATTTTCCTCGTCAGAGCAGAATGCACGATATCAACACTGACACCTGGGGCTGTGCAGACATGTACCAACTTGCGTTTGTGTGTGTCCATTAACTGATTAGGCCCAATTGGATCTGCTTAATGACTGAAGGTGTCAGAATCAGGCTTGTTGTTCCTCATCTTGACTGCTATCCTGTGATCCTCTGAGGCTCAGTTAGGAAGCTAATTTGGATGTTTTTTCACCTTCCTTTTGTCCTTGTTGAACTAACTGAAAAAAAAAGTTTTAAAGAAATGTTATGTTTGTCCTCACAGAAAGCGGAAAACTGATGATGTTGATGGAGCGTCAAAAAAACAGAAGAGAGAAGAAGACGACGAGAAGAAAAAGCTAGAAGAACAGTTAAAGGTACTTTTTAATGTTACTTCTCACGTGTTAAACTTTGATCTTTTCCGATGTTGCATTAATTTGTTTGTGCGTGTGTCTTGGCTGCACTTCTCTGCAGAATCAAAGCCAGCTTATTTGGGGAATTAAGGACAAGCTGCGAAAATATTGTTCAGCCAATGATATGAAGGAGCTGCTGATTGCAAATGGCCAGGAAGTTCCCTCTGGAGAGACCAATGTAAGAGAAGCTTGTTGTATTTTGTGTCTAACGTAGCATATTGGAAAGGAGATGATTCTATATTTACTGCTCATGAATACAGTTAAAGCTAAAATTTTCTGAGGAGTGCTGCTGTTCTTCTGTTTGATGACGAATGTTTTTGGACTTGCAGGTAGTTGACAGCCTGGCCGATGGTATGGCTTTTGGTGCTCTCGAGGCCTGTAAGGAGTGCCAGGGCCAGCTGGTGTTTAAGGGTGACGCCTATTACTGCACAGGAAACATTTCTGCCTGGACAAAGTGTGTGTTCAAAACCACAACACCCTTACGCAAAGACTGGGTCATTCCCAAGGTTGGTCACCTCATCTCACTCTAACTATATGTAGACGTCTTTTCCACAGTTGCAGAACAAGTTTGTCTTTGTTACCTTTTAACAACTAGTCCACATTCCTGTTAGCACAGCACAAGCTGGAGCAATTACTATGGCTGGATAGCTGCCCTGGACAAAATCTGTGGGCTGCATGTGTCAGTCTGTATTATATTTCTTGCAGTAGCCCCTCCCGTAGTCACTGAATCATCCTAAGTTTTCTGTGGTGGTACTGTCTTAGTTTTTTGACACCAACAACAGTCTTTCCTGGTGGAGCGTGTGAAACTTTCTAGAATACGTACTGTCACCAATGGGAAAATGAAAAGTAAATAAATGAGGTGGCCTTAGCCAATGAGCAGGACTGAGGAAGAAAAATTAAACTGCTATATAAAACTAATTTGTAGTTACCTGTTTGCTCTGTGTCTCTGAAATATTCTCTTTCCATTTTAGGAATTCCACGAAGTTTCTTTTCTGAAAAAATTCAAATTCAAGCGGCAGGACAGGGTTTACCCTAAAGAGGCTCCCACAAAAACCCTGACAGCGGCCAAATCAGAACCACTACCGAGTGCATCCAGCGCTCCGACCGAGCCACTGCCACAGGGAGCACCTTCAGGTGAGAAAAACTTAAAAGACTGTGTAAAACATTAAAAATCTTCCTTCCTCTTGGTACCACGGACAAAATGCAATGAAAAAATTCTTAACATTTTTCTTGTTATTAACAAAATGTTTTATTCTGTGTGTTTTGTCCCTTAGACAAGCCTCTTACTGGCATGAAGCTGCTGACTGTGGGCAAGCTGACTAAGAACAAGGATGATCTGAAAGCTGCTGTGGAAGAGCTCGGTGGAAAGATTACCGGCACAGTCAACAAGGCCTCATTGTGTATAAGCACCAAGAGTGAGTAACGATTTGTTAAAGAGAGAATTATCACAAGTACTCTCAGTAATAAAAGGAATGATATAACATCAAACTTTGCCATGTATTGACAGAGGAGGTGGAGAAGATGAGTAAGAAGATGGAGGAAGTAAGGGACGCTGGCGTGCGTGTGGTCTCTGAGGATTTCCTCACTGACATCAAGTCATCGGGCAAAGCCCTCCAGGAGCTGGTCTCCCTGCACGCCATCTCCCCCTGGGGGGCAGAGGTTAAAGTCGAAGCTCAGGCTCCATCTGTGGCCTCCAAGTCTGGAACACAGGCTACTAAGAGCACAGGGAGGGTGAAAGAGGAGGAAGGTAAAGGGCACTTAATGTGGAAATACTGAATGAATGCATTAGAACAATTGCGGCGGTATACAATGTGACATTTAGTGCATACATTAAACAGTTGTGGCATTACAGGTGGTAGCAAATCCAAGAAGATGAAACTCACAGTCAAAGGTGGAGCTGCTGTGGATCCAGACTCAGGTAGTCATTAGTACCATGGACTGAAAATGCTTCATTTCTCTTTTTTTTTCCCCCCACAATTTTAATTAATTTTTTTTTTTTTCCCAGGTCTGGAGAACAGTGCCCATGTCTTGGAGCAGAATGGGAAGATGTACAGTGCTACACTCGGTCTTGTGGATATTGTCAGAGGAACTAACTCTTACTATAAACTGCAGCTGCTTGAGGATGATGTACAGAAACGGTAATCGGACCTCTTTGTGTTGGCTGCAGTTAGGCTTTGCCTATTGTTTACCATTTCCCCCCATTCGTGGAAATGTTATCTATCCAGACACTAACTCATGTATCTCTTTCCTCTGTGACATGCGTGTAGGTACTGGGTGTTCAGGTCATGGGGCAGAGTGGGTACAACTATCGGAGGAAACAAGTTGGACAAATTCCATGACAAGAACTCTGCTCTGGATAATTTCCTGGGTGTGTACAAGGAGAAGACGGGCAATGACTGGGGCTCGTCCAACTTCACCAAATATCCCAATAAGTTCTACCCGCTGGAGATTGACTACGGACAGGTACACATACACAGTAATAAGTCAACATCTCGTCTGACATGTTGTGGATTTTTAATTTCTTAGTGACCCCTTGTGTTTCTGTGCAGGATGAGGAGGCAGTGAAGAGGCTGACAGCCACGGCTGGCACCAAGTCAAAGCTGGCCAAACCTGTCCAGGAGCTAATCAAGATGATCTTTGATGTAGAAAGCATGAAGAAGGCCATGGTCGAGTTTGAGGTAAGACTTGCCTACCACACACTGAAATCAGGATCTTCCAGTTCTTTGGGTTATTTTTACCATTTCGCCTGATGTGGTATTTACTTCACATTTTCGCAAGTTCATTCATTCAAGTCAGATGGATAAAACATATGCAGTATACAGTAATATTTTGACTTAGAAGTACAACTTTAAGAAGTATATTAAAAAACCCAAAAAATCGTGTCTGATGCTGTAGATTGACGTCTGGATAAATGTAAATGTGCTTTAGTTTTTGACATTTTAGGCTGTTGTCACAGACATAAAAATAATTTACTGATGTTTAAGAGATTAAACAATTTAAGGAAAATACTCGTCTTCATTCACAAAGAACATTTTAAGTGCTTTTTATTTTAGCAGCAGATTAGATAACTCTTCTAATACAATAAGTTAATTTATAATGATGTAAAGTGCTCTGTGAGCATTACTACTTATTATTACCCCTCAGCTGTAAAAGGCTGACCCTGCTGGGCGTTGGGCAGCTGGCTTTGAAACGCAAGGTTGCGAATGTCATAACTTGAGAACAAGGCAACAGAGGATTTTGAAAATGATACCATACTGGAACTACTAGAATGCTGAGGGGTAGCACTGGCATCCACCAGTATTTTTGCACTTGACAGGCTGATTTATTCTTCTTCTGTCTGCAGATTGACCTCCAGAAGATGCCACTCGGTAAGCTGAGCAAGAGGCAAATCCAGAGTGCCTATGCGCTCCTCACTGAAGTACAGCAGGTCAGTGACAGTCAACAGCTCCTCTGAGAGTTGCATCGGTATTTATGTTGGATTCCTCTTTATATACCGTATTTTCACGACCATAAGACGCACTGTACTAAAAGGCGCAGTCTCAGTTATGTGTGCCATTACTGTATTTAACACACACATAAGGCGCACTGGATCATAGGGCGCATACAAGTACCGTATGCGTATTTTAAAAATAAAGCGGGAGCAAACCTGAGTTCGGTACCTTACTCACATTTTTATTACCAGTAATCGTCATCATCAACAACAGACAAGCATACAAGTGTGCGTATTTAAAAATAAAGCAGGAGCAAAACGAAGTTTGGTACTCACATTTTTATCATCAATCAAACCCATCGAAGTCCTCATCCTCTGTGTCTGAACTGAACAGCTGCGCTAAATCTCCATCAAACATGCCAGGTTCACTTTCTTCACTGTCAGAGTCACTTTCCGTGCCGTGCGGCTCCTCGGAAATGATGCCGGCTTTTGCGAAAGCTCGAACAACAGTGCCAGCAGACATGTTAGCCCAAGCATCTACAATCCATTCGCAAATTGTGGCGTAACTCGCCCGGCGCTGCCTTCTACTCTTAGTGAAACTGTGGTCTCCATCGGTCATCCATCGCTCCCAGGCCGCTCGCAGCCTTACTTTGAACGGGCGGTTCACACCGATGTCCAGCGGTTGGAGTTCCTTTGTCAGGCCTCCCGGAATGACAGCAAGCTCACAGTTCATTTGTTTCACTAGTTTTTTCACATCGGCTGTGAGATGGGCACGCATAGAGTCACAGATTAAGAGCGATGGTGATGCGTGGAAAAAACCACCTGGTCTCCTTACATACACCTCCCTCAGCCACTCTTTCATCATTTCCTCATCCATCCAGCCCTTTTCATTTGCCTTAATGATGATTCCTGCTGGAAACTTCTCTTTAGGCAAAGTCTTTCTCTTAAAAATCACCATAGGCGGCAGTTTCTGTCCATTAGCATGGCAGCCAAGCACAACAGTAAAAGAAGACTTTTCGTGCCCCGTTGTGCTTATCGCTACCGTGCTGGTCCCCTGCTTCTCCACAGTGTGACTCACCGGGATGTCAAAAGTGAGCGGGACCTCGTCCATGTTTGTGATGTGGCTGGGCTGGATGTTTTTGTCGCCGATGTGTTTGCTGCAGTAGGAGTGGAAGATGGCCAGCTTTTCCTTATAATCCGCTGGAAGTTGCTGCGCTACCGTAGTCCTGGTCCGGATGGAAAAATGGCACAGTTTCACAAAAAGTGAAAGTGAAACTGCTTTTAGCCGAATGGTGACCGTCGAAATGCTTCTCCCGCTCGTTCTTTGCTCGATGATCCACCGCTCAAGTCTTTCCTCCAACTCGGGCCACCTCGCCTTATGTCCGCGGAAACTCAGCTGCGTTTTCTTGACCTGCCGGAGCTTGTTTTCTAGCTTCCTCCATTTGCGAACCATCGATTCGTTAATCTTAAATTCTCTCGCCGCTGCTCGATTTCCATGTTCCTCCGCGTAGCTGATGGCCTTCAGTTTAAACTGTGCTTCATAAGCGTGTCTCTTTGCCATTTTCAGGGTTGCGCCCACACTTCACCCTTTAGCGTTCTCATGGTGTTCTCTACTACGTCCTCCTTACAACACACAGGGCGCACTGCGCTATAGGGCGCGCCGTACTTTTTGAAGAAAATCTAAGACTTTTAAGTGCGCCTTATGGTCGTGAAAATACGGTAACTCTGTAATGCTTTGAAATCCATTTTAATACTATCGTTTGGAATGAATTTTGGACATAACAACTAGTCCTTCTGTACCAGTGGTTGGATGAGATCTGTGCAGCTCCTGATCATGCAACGTTTACATTTTTAACTTACTTTTGTTAAAGGCTGTGTCAGAGTGTGTGTCTGAGGCGCAGATACTGGATCTCTCCAATCGCTTTTATACCCTAATACCTCATGACTTTGGCATGAAGAAGCCTCCACTGCTCAACAACCTGGACTACATTCAAGTAAGGACTCATAAACTGCCCAATCTAGAGTTTGACCTTTCTTTGTCATGTCACCACTAAGCCTAATGCAGAGTTTAAAAAGGTTGATCTGTAAATGCATCACTGTTTTAGGCTAAAGTTCAGATGTTGGACAACCTGTTGGATATTGAAGTGGCTTACAGCTTACTGAGAGGAGGAGCCCAGGACAATGAGAAAGACCCCATCGACATAAACTATGAGAAACTCAAGACAAAGATTGAGGTAAGGAGCACAGCTCTTTAGAGAGTAAAGTTTTGTTCTTAATCATCAACGGTGGGCAAGATTTCATTTTTGCCCTGATGATCGATTTAAGTTTTGAAATGTAAAAACAAAAAAATGCATGTGACACATCTGTTGCTTTACAGGTTGTTGACAAGACCACAAGTGAAGCTGAGATCATCGTGCAATACGTTAAGAACACCCACGCTGCTACGCACAACACGTACACACTGGAAGTACAAGAGGCAAGTCTTTTTTTTTTCTTTTTTTGAATTTATTGATTGATTAACTTGGTAAAAATGGGTTTAAGCAGGACAACCGCTTCATTTTAATGGCTTTAATAGATTTGGAATCTTAGTTTGTCTTCTGATTGTGTTTCTGTATTTTAGATATTTAAAATTGTCAGAGAGGGAGAGCACCAGCGATACCGTCCATTCGAGGAGCTGCACAATCGCCAGCTATTGTGGCACGGCTCTCGAACCACCAACTACGCCGGTATTCTGTCTCAGGGTCTCCGCATCGCCCCTCCAGAAGCCCCAGTGGTGAGTGTTGTTTTGAAACCAGGTTGATGATAAGATGTGAAGAATTAAAAACCTCTCCTTCTAATAAATACCCCAACTTTACCCATAGTTTCTAGTGTTTAGTCCTGCATAACATTACAGTCCTGCTTAATTTTCTCCAGACTGGTTACATGTTTGGCAAAGGTGTGTACTTTGCTGACATGGTGTCCAAGAGTGCGAACTACTGCCATACCTCCCAGTCAGATCCTGTGGGCCTCATTCTGCTCGGCGAGGTTGCTCTAGGAAACATGTAAGTGACGGTCTGAATGCAAAAAAATATATATTTCATCCTTTGAAATGTTGGCCTGACTGTGTAAATAAATGCAACCTCCTTTTTAACTAATGCAGGCATGAACTGAAGAAGGCTTCTCATATTACAAAATTACCTAAGGGCAAGCACAGTGTCAAAGGTGAGAGACATAATGGGTTGCAGCATTTTAATTGGTATTATTTTTCTAAGTGTTTGGTTCACATGGCAAACATTGTGCTTAAAGCTTTGTATTTCTGTTTAGTCTGTGTCCCTAACTGTAATTTAGATCCACGCTTTTCAGCGTAGTTCTTAACAACGCGATGAAATTCATCCCAGCAGGAAATATTTACCTTTGTCTCTGTCAGTTTTTAAAACTGCGTGTATGTGCGTGCATTTAATAATATTCACTTTTGGGGTTTTTTTATTACAGGTTTGGGTAGAACAGCTCCCGATCCAAATGCCACTGTCACTTTAAATGGAGTGCAAGTGCCTCTGGGAAAAGGAGTCCACACTAATATTGATGACACAAGTCTGCTGTACAACGAGTATCCTCTAATATTAGTTTGTTTGGTTATATGTGTAATGATTTTTTTTTTACCTGCTTGTCTGTACATAACCTGTGCAGTTAAAAAGGTGAGTAAAATTTGTTACATTTCTATCTTACAGTCACCGGCCATTTCATTAGGTGTATCTGTTCATTTGTCATTAATACAAAATCTAATGATCCAGTCACATAGCAGCAACTCGGTGCATTTACACATCAAAGATCAAAGAGAGGTTTACAATAGGGAAGGTAAGTTAAGTCACTTTCAACATGCAGTACAAGTAAGGTATAATAAATTAAAGACCAGTGAGTTCACCCATGGAAACAGTTTTATAGCTTTCTGTCTTTTAATACAGGACTACACTTTTCATTGTGTAGCTCACCCAGCTGTCATGCATAAATCGACTCATTTGCACTGCTTATAGCAGTGAAGACATGAAGATGAGACAGTTGAAGGGTTGTGTTTATGTCCTAACAGCAGTCACCACAAAATAAATTGTCAGGGTATTTGTGTTTTCAGCTTAATTTGTATCTGTACCACCTGTTTTCTTTAACCGTGCTCCCTCAGGTACATTGTGTATGATGTAGCACAGGTAAATCTGAAGTATCTTCTGAAGATCAAGTTTAACTACCAGACATCCCTGTGGTGAGAGGGGCTGCGCACGAAGCTTCTTCATAAAGAAAGAAAAAAAAGACCACTGTTGCCTCCAAAATGCTTGGGCTTCATTCTCTGCAACCGAAGATGTTTAAAAAAGGAGTGATACTAAACCGTCCTTCATGTTGGATCCTTGGAAATCTCTTGTCACTTTATTGTGTTTTCACCAGGTTTATTAAGTGGCAGGCTTCCTTAGTAATACATTAGGTACCTAAATACTGGCTTCTTCACATTGCGTACATCAGTACCTGGAGAGGTCTGGTGACAACTTCAGAAAGTGTTGGTAATCTGTCACTGCAGAAAGATCTTATTTTCCTGTAGTTCATAAGGTATAGTCCTGCAAGTTTAGGAGTGTTCAAGAGCCAGTCTGCAAACATACACAAACCAATAATTTGCTGTGAATCCACAGTAAAGTGAAGACTAAGATACTGTAAGCATTTTGACATGTATATACTTGTTTTGTTCGCATCTCTAGCTGTCTTCCTCACTAAAAAGAAAAAAAAATGTGATGAGTGTTTATGCAAGGTGCCCTGTAAAAGATAAAAAAAGGCCATACTAAGTGTTTTTTTTAAATGTCTTTTTCTTGCTTCTCTCAAACCCAAATAAAACATTAGACATGAAGAAGGGTTTCTTTCAGTTTGTTGGAGAAGGCAAAAATCAAGGTCATTTGCTAAGGAGCATTCCTGGGAATGGTATAACCTTGATGAAAAATCATTGTCAAATACTTTCCTCTAGGGATCAATAAAAGTATTCTGATTCTGAAAAAGCAGGCTTTGGCTTCATTTTGGTAGGAGATTTAAGCAGTAGAAACTGTCTTGCCTCATTTCCCATTGGCACTGTAGGGTAACTAAATAAAGAGTTAATATGCAAAAAAAAACCAGCAACAGGATTTTCTGTATTTAATGGTAACAATTTATGAGCTTACTAAAGTGAAAAAATTGGAAGAAGAAACTTACACTTTCTGTGAGATTAGAAACTCATATTTGCACAAATGATTTATTTATTTTTTTAGTTTTTCATCTGCTTTTTCCTCACAGCTAAGAAAAAAATCTCACGTATATTTGGTTATTTACTAATTAATAGATAAATGGTACCCCATATGCTGTTTTATGTTGCGTATAGTATAAACAAAATCTTTCTTGGTATAACTGCAGGTAAAAATAAATACATTTACCCAAGAGAGAACATTTCATTTCAAACACAACACTTTCCAAACAAAGACTAAAACGTAAAGGAGAAATGAACGATAACTGATGTGGCGTATGAAACAATGGCTGGTTGCTATGCTCCCATTCCGAGTCAAGTTTTTGATACGAAACGATTTCCCAAGGATTTAACTTCACATTTAACATGTAAAAGTTGGATGTGTAGAAAGTGGATGTATTTGTTTAGATAAACAAACTACTGGAAGCAGTTATTAAGCTACCATTTAAGCAAATTACGGGATTTTTATTTCTCAAATCGCCCTCCAGAGAGAGTCCCGACCCAGAATGCATTTTGACAAGGTCTTTGAAAAAGCGGCGCGGCTAATTCAAGATGGCGGAGATGGACCAGCTGTTAGACGAGAGTGAGTAACAACACAAATTCAAGGAGTTTTGCATTGTAAACAAGCAGCAGTCCCGCGGTGGTAAAATAAATAACTGGCCAAAACCCGATATCGCTGACCATGTAATGGCTATTATAGGTTCTGCGCGGACTTCATAAGCTCATTTTAGACGCAAACAGACACCGGGTCTGTCTAAGTCAGCTAACGCTTGTTAGCGCGAGAGGCTAACCATGGCTAATGTTGGAGTTGAACAAGTTACTCTAGCCCAACTGGGTGAACAAATACCGTTAGCTTAGCCCCGAGCTAACGTCTGCTAACCTTAGATCGCGTATAGCAGGAACAAAAAGGCTGCCGCTACGCCACTAGCTGCTAACAAGCTATCTGTTTTGCTGGACTTATTTTCTATTTTATTGATTTATTTTAGTTTTCCATGACACTTTCATCATTTTTAGCGTTCCTTCACCCTGGTTATAGTTATGCGTTATGTATCATTATTGATCTTGTGAAGGGAAACTTGCCAGTTCATTTGTCTGTTTACACCTAAAACGGTCTCTGGGAACTTACCTAATGTAAATAACGTTATTTTACAGCTCATAGCTTAGCTTGTCCGGCTCATGTGTAGATACGAATTGCCCACAGCTGATGTTACACCCGTGTCTGACAGCTCCAGTTGGGGGTAAAGGCCTAACCGAGTCCGCTAGCTTTATTTTTAATTCCTGTTCACCTGCCTGGCTGCTGTCAGGGTTTAAAGCACCATCTTACTGATTCTGCGACAGGTGAAATGAGCATTTCGTAACTTAAAAAGGAGAACACTGGCAAATAATATTTATCAAAGTTGCACCGTTTTAGATTTCGTCTATGTGGTGTTGCTTTTTTATGCTTTTTAATGCTCTACAGCAGGGGTGCTCAATCCCAGTCCTCGAGAGCTACTGTCCTGCAGCTTTTAGATGCATCCCTACTCCAACACAGCTGAATCAAATGTTTGATTACCTCTTCAGCATGCCATCAAGTTTGGAAAAGGCCTGATAACAAGCCATTCATTTGATTCAGCTGTGTCGGAACAAGGATGCATCTAAAAGCTGCAGGACAGTAGCTCTCGAGGACTGGGATTGAGCACCCCTGCTCTACAGTAATGTAGCCTAAATTGTTCTCTTCCTCAGGTTCCTCAGCAGAGGCACTCGTCAGTCTTAAAGGTATGGATTCCCTTGTATTTATGCTTTTTACTGTTTACAAATATACTGGGTGCTTCTGAAACGTTGACTCGAATTCCTCACTATATCGATTAGACCTGTGTCAGATCACGTTGGTCAGAGCTCTGTAATAGTTTCTAATTGCAAGCTTACATGGCATAATGGTCCTGTTATTGTTTGCATGTGATTTTTGTCTGTTGGTATAGGGTTGTTAAGATATAATTACTGATTTAAAAACTGTTTTTGGTGTTCTTGTATATAAATATGTTGGTATTCTCACAGAGGGCAGTTTGTCCAACACTCTGAATGAGAAAAACAGCTTCCCTCGAGCTCACAACACCAGGGCACGGCATTCCTCTGTCACAATGGACACGGTAAGTTAATGCAATGAAAGCAATGAAAACTTCGAAAACAAAGAGAATCTGTTACACACGTTGCTTTAATTACTAATATGAAAAATATGGTATAGTGGTTAACATAGTCACCTTACTCCATAATTATGCTTCAGTGGGAAATTTGTGCCATAACTATGTCATAACAGGAAATCCCTCTAAAACCCTATGATGAAACCCTAAGGCATGACATGACGCACACCTCCACTGAAACGGAACTAAATGTGGTGTCAGTGTAAGCCGCAGCTATTGTAATTGGCCTGTTCAGTACCATTGATTCCTCCTGATGCATTTCCGGCTACTTTTTTGCCACGGTTTTGGAATTTTTCAGTGAAAGAATACCAATCATGTCAAAGCTGCACCAGATCAAGTACTATCCACTGTGGTGACCCGTTGGGAAATAAGGGAGCAGTTCAGTGTATCTTTTCTTTCCTTTTAGCAACCAAGAAGTTAATTATTACAATGCAGTAATACAGGGTTTGATATTTTTAAAAAAAATCACAATTATTTCTTCTTAAAATGAAAAGAAAGAAAGTCACTTCATCTTATGTGAGAGAGCTATGGCCGAAAATGGTAATGTATGGATATATCGTTAGTGTATGCATAGTTACTGCCCTTTGCTCATCTTAGCAGCATAGTTAAGTCTTTTGCAGTTCTGTTTACATCTCAGGAGTTGATTTTCTTACCTCCATTAAGTTGTTTCATGCCAGTGTAATGTGATGTGGAACTGGAAGGAAAATGCATTTCATCTCATTTTGCATGAATGGGGGTCTTTACATTTACTTAGATATTATTTCAGAACCTGTGTATTATACATGAGAGTTCCCAGAGTAACATTTGTGTTAGCCAGGCTATTTATAACGCAACATGCCAGAATTTCTACTGCTAATAGACGCCTAATATGGAGAATGCCACAATGTTATTTATAGATTGTTGGTAATATTTTGAATTTACATTGTTCTTGCAGCCTACACGGAGCTCGAAGCGGAGCCGTTTGTTTCGAGATGAAGATGAGCCACCGCAGCAGCGTCTTCCGTCCAGATCTCCACGGAGGAGCCAGAGAGTCACCACCACACCACAGGTAATGATTGCATTCTTCCTTACGATCACGTATATATTGCAGTTAATACATTTTCCTGGTAATGCTCCAGTTAGCACTGTTCATATTAAACTTTAAGATAATTGTGTCACCTGTGCAGTTTACGAGGCCCAAGATTAAAAGTAAAGTAAATTGTGTGTGAAAATAGTGCACTATTTGCCTATTTGCACTACTCTGCCTGGTTTACACTCAATGTCATTTACCCTTACCTGAATATTGTATATTGTATATTGCATAGCTTTCTTGTTAAATTGTATTGTATTTATTTAAATTTTTACTTTTTAATTATTTTATTTGCATTTTTTATTCACTCTCTTATATTTAAATGTTCATTTGCTGTTTCATCTAGGGTTTGAGAGTAACGAAATTTCTATTCTCTGTATGTCCTGTACATGTGGCAGAATTGACAAATAAAGTTGACTTTGACTTTTGACTTTGAAAAGTGCTCATCCACTTGGATTACTTGTGACGAGATATATTACACTTGGGTGTTTGAAAGTTTTCGTAGTATAAAAGTTCAACTTTGTTTGAGGTTTGTTTTGGTCCAAAAGCTATCTGTTTATACCTGACCTGTTTTTGGTACGAGTGTCTTCAAAGAGTTGAACATCATGTCAACATTAAAATAAGATAAAATGTGAGTCCAAATTATAGCTAATAACTTAAATTTAACATAAAAATCAATCAATAGCCAAAAGAATAAGATAGAGTTTAACTTTGGATATCCATATGTGTATATGAATAAACATACGCATATACACACACAAATATATAAAATCTAAACTAGAATTTTTTAAAAAGGCTCCTTGCGGGGTAATGTGAGTTTCAAAGGTTATGCTTTCTGACCAAGTTGGTGTGCCTGAGATTGAATAAGTTCATCATATCTCTACAGCATAACAGAATATGATTTGTCTAATGTAACCCTTTCCAAAGGAGTTCTTTAAAATGCCTACCATATTGTTGTTTATGAAATGACTGTTGTTTTAATGGTTTTCCTCACAGAAATTTTCTAACATCGTGACACCAGATAAGAAGGCTTCCCAGAAAATAGGGCTGAGATTAAGAAATCTGCTGAAACTGCCCAAAGCTCACAAATGGTGCATCTATGAATGGTTTTATTCCAATATTGACAGGTAAAGTCTGATTTTTATTTATTTATTTATTTTTGTTCCCTGATGAGTACACATAAATAAATGAGATAAAAAATAAGTTACCCACGCATAACTGGTCTTAATTCAGCTTATCATGTTAGTCAAAACACGTCATAGACACCTCAGCTTCACTACTGGAACTTGAACATTATGCACTCCACACTGTATATAAATGCCACTTGTTTTGCACATATTCAACTCTGTATATTTTATATATTTTATTATTATTATTATTATTATTATTATTTTTATTTTTTTTTATTTTTTATTTTTTTTTTACTATTTAATTTGTAAAAATGTGTATACACACACACACACACACACACACACACACACACACACACACACACACACACGTAGGAAAATATTTAGTATACACATCCAGAAATGCATACACTATTATATATTGTACATATATTTATTAGTTTCAGGTTGGCCATTCTTGTATTTTGCTCGTTTGTGTTGTTGTGTTTGCACATCTCTGTTGCTTGTGGGGCTCGCACACAAGAATTTCACTCGCATGTGCTGTGCCAGTGTGCCTGCACATGTGATGTGACAATAAAAAGTGATTTGATTTGATTTGATTTGAAAAGCAAATTGGTAATTATAAAACTGTTACTGTTGCTTCTCTTTCTTCCAGGCCTCTTTTCGAGGGTGACAATGAGTTCTGCCTGTGTCTTAAGGAGACTTTCCCCAACCTGAAAACAAGAAAGCTAACCAGAGTTGAGTGGGGTACAATAAGGAGGTTGATGGGGAAACCTCGACGGTACGCTGTGATTTTTACATAAGTGTATGGAACAGTTTCCTTATGGACTTGATGTGTCAGGATAAAAAGAACTGGCATTACATTGCTGTGCTCTTTTGTCCCTTCAAGGTGTTCATCTGCATTCTTTGCTGAAGAGCGAACAGCATTGAGGCAGAAACGGCAGAAAATGCGGCTGCTGCAGCAAAGAAAACTAACTGACGTGTCAAACTGCAAAGATCTTCCTGATGAAATCCCTCTGCCTCTCATCATAGGAACCAAAGTCACCGGTAAGATGACTGAAGTGAGCGCAAGATTTTCAAATGAGCTGCAGTGTTGCATTTTACATTTTTCTGCTTTGCACTTTCAAAAGATATATTCATGGAATTGAACTTAAGAGATAGAGAAGTTATTTTATCTGTCCCCTGATCTATCAGCCATTTTTCGGGAGAACTTAAGGATGACCTAATTAGAGCAGTTTTACTGTGATTTACCTCACAAAACACAGGTTTGGTCATGATTTAAGAATTAATATGCTAATTATGGCACAAATGAAAACGGATCCCTCAAAGGTCAAGTTGAATGATTTTTGTATCCAAAAGATCAATGGTTAGCTCGACTGTGATGAGATGACGTTTCATAGAAACGTTATTTTCTATGAAACAAAACGTGTGTCCATATGCTAATTTGAGGTGCCCACCTTGAAATTGTGGTGATTGTACAGATCTTTTGTAGTATAGCAACGCATATTTGAAGGATTGTCTACACTCTGTTGCTTTATCAGTTGACTTTATTGGCGAGCATAAACAAGGAATTGCTAAATTCCTTCAAAGTTGAAGGACTGCAGTCTTTCCTAACAAATACTGTTTTTTTTTTTTCTCCATACAGGTGACCCCCCCCTTCTCACCGTCTCTTCTCCCCTTTGGTTTTCTTTCTCTCCCTCTTTCTTTCATTCTTTCTCCCTGTCCTATCCCCCAGTCATGTCTGTCCCGTTTGTAGCAACTGAAAATAAAATAAATTCATAATTATAATAAAGGTCAATCAAATGGACCAATATGGCAAGGCCATGATGATCCACTTGGTAAAATAAATCCGCTTGGCATCTTTCTTGGCCTTAAAACAACAATTCTGATGGCTAAAGATCCAAACGGGACACAAAAAAAAAAAAAAAAAAAAGAGAAAGTTGAACAATAAGAGCACAAGACAGTGAACAAATCAATCATTTTAAAATATGGTACTGGAGTTGAATTTGATCAAAACTATGGACAATTAAAGGACCAAGAAATCAAGCCAATAACATCTTTGGATGGACAAATAGCAAAGCGTCTACTTGGCTATTTCAGACACCAAATGAATCTGTACTCGTAAAAAGTCAGATCCTTTTAATGGTGTGGTGTAGGCTGTATCAGACTCCATATGTGAATAATTAATTTATTTGTTATTTATTTATTCAGGTTTAAATCAAGTGCATTTATCTTTGTTCTACAGCTCGTCTCCGAGGACTCCATGATGGGCTGTTCACAGGGCAGATTGATGCAGTAGACACCAGTGCCGCCACCTATCGTGTCACCTTTGACCGCACTGGCCTGGGAACTCACACTGTGCCTGATTATGAAGTCCTGGTAAACACTTTAACTTAACTCTCATAAAAGCTTCACTCTCAGTGTGATTTTGCCACACAGGAGAAGAAGAAGAAATGCCAATAGCTGTATCGTAGGAATTTCACAGGTCATATTATTAACCATCTTATTGTAATTTTCTTTTCCAGAGCAATGAACCTAATGAGACCATGCCCATTTCAGCCTTTGCCCAGAAGCATCGGTCAGCACGCTATATGCAAAGCCTCATGACTCCGCCTAGAGGGCCCTATCCCTCTGCTACCACTCCTGTCCATATGGTATTCTGAAACTACATTTACTACCATTTGTTGATTTGCTGACACGTTTGGCCATATTCGAGTTTTGTTTTTTCTTTTTTTTTTTCTTTTTTTTTTTTTTTGTTGTTTTCAAATAACTGCTTTGTTTGGCCTACTATACACTATACGTTTTATACATTAATGCTAATCAGTGGGTAGACTGAAGAATTCCAAGGTGGGCTAGTGGCGCAATCACTTAATTCCCCCTTAGAAGCTGATTCCTCTGTAAAAAAAAAAAAGCCAGTGAAACCTTTGCCGGACACCTTTTTCACAGCTGTGTATCTGTTTGCCCATCTAAAAACAGATTTCAAATGAAGATTGTTGATCTAACTGGCCTTTTTTTAAACAACAGGACAATGACCCTCTTATCACCCAGTCACCATGGAGGAACAAACTGCCCGGTGCTGAAGGAGATACACTGGGAGGATTTCCTGTCAATTTCCTGGTCCAAGTGGTAAGGAATTCCTGTCAAATTGAAAACTAAAAAGGTGACGTCCTTCAATGTAGTTCTAATGCTTTGTCTTGTTTTTCTGTCCATTATTAGACAAGACTGTCCAAAATCCTCATGATCAAGAAAGAGCACATCAAGCACTTGAAAGAAATGAATACAGAAGCTGAGAAGCTGGTAAAGTCATTATAGTTAAGTTACTTTAAAACATGTTAAATGCTTCTGAAATATCCACATCAAGCTTACCTCAGCTATGTTTTTGTTTTGTGTTCAGAAGTCATACTCGATGCCTATTGATCTGGACTTCCAGAAGCGATATGCTACCACCGTGCTTGAGCTGGAGCAGCTAAATAAAGATCTGAACAAGGTTCTTCATGAAGTTCAGCAGTACTGCTGTGAAGTAAGTGAAAAGGCACGCTTACACTTAAACTTGAAATATTTTATTGCAGTATCTGATAATTCTAGCATGTTTTTTTTTTTTCTTGTTAGTCAGGAACGAGTAAGGAAACAAATGAGTAAGAGAGCCTTGTGTTAAACATCAGTGTACATCTTTCCAGCTCGCTCCTGATCAGGGCATGGTTCCAGCAGACCATCCCACAGAGCTGCGGAGGCGTAGTGAAGAAGAGGCCCAGCAGATGGTGCAAATGCGCATCAACGCCATGAAGGATGGGCAGCAGAGTGTGGCAAATCCCAGCCTCACACACCTCATCTCCCGTCTCACTGCTCTGCTCCTACAGATCAAGGTAGAAGATGTATTTTTATCACAAGTGTGTCAGGATGATAGGAGAGGATGTTAGGATGTCACACTCTGTGTGCAAGAAAACAATTTGTTTGAAATTCAATGCAAAAATTTAGAGCTTCGCAGCAGTAATTTGTTAAGAAATGTTGAACTTCAAGTATATAATACAATATATGTTTTATCAATTAATCAGTAAATATAATATAATACATCCATGACTTCTGATTTGATTACCTGTTAATCATTCATTCTCCTGGCTTGTCTCAGTGTTTGGCAGATGGTGGGGATCTGAATTCATTTGAGTTTAAATCTCTAACAGACTCTCTCAATGACATCAAAGCATCGATTGATCCCTCCAACCTCAGGTAAAGGACCAAATAGTGTTTCCATCCATTTCTAACAAAAGAGCAAGAATGACTGTTTTTAAGACAAAACTGAATATTTTTCTCCTTTATTATCTGTGAATCTCAAAACTCCCAAAATAGTGTAACTGTTAAAACAGTATAATCTCATATTTCATGGCTTTTCCTAAAATAGGATAGTGCAGCTATGTGGTATAAAAATAAATAACTTTCTCATTAGTTTTACTGGAGTCATTTTGATTCCCACTGAAGTCTATGCAAACTGCTGCATGTTGCTGAGCAACACACAACATTTACACACTTTGATGTGAATGATAATGTAAAATGAGCCAGAGCTAGCTGCATGTGATTGACAGATAACTATTTAGGGCATTTGGTTAGATCAAAATATTTACAGCAGAGCTGAACAGGGTGGGATGTTGAGTGTATGGCAGGACATGTGGAGAACCGGGCAGGTTGTTGGCTGTGCCGAGCAGCATAGGAACCCTAGCTGAACTGATCACAGAGTCTAGACTGTGGAGACTATTCAGAGCAATTACAAAGTAAAAGTCAGAGTAAGAGAGCAGAACTGAGGAGGGCTGCAGTTCTTTTACAATAATTAATTTACTAAAATTGGTTTGTTTTAGCTAGCTGCAAAGTTTGTTTATAATGTAGGCAGTGACCTGTCAATTTCAAAGCGAGGCTATTCTTTTTATACACACTTTATTTTAACTAATACAACATGTATTCTGAAATTTCCAAAATAATTTTGATGTGTTATGGTGTTGTTTGTTGTATCATTTGCTTATTGGTGGATGCTAAAATATTTTTTTCCTTTCTAAGATATATGATGAAATAACAAATTACAATTATCTGCAATCTGTTTAGTGGTTCATACATTTGCTGAACAAGCAAAAGTTGCTGATGTTGCAGGACCACCTGGTTGTTCCGTTGTTAACTGTTCTTCATAACTTTGGTTATTTTTCTGCATTTCCAGTTGCTTCCAGAATAACGTTGAGATCCATGTGGCACACATCCAGAGTGGCCTTAGTCAGCTGGGCAATTTGCATGCATTCGCTGCCAACAACACCAATGCAGTCTGAGTACCTGCATCGTCCCGCCCACGCACAGGTGCATGTACACACACGGAAGTGCGGTATATCCATGTTTGTCTTGTGAAATGGTGCTTTTACCTGGACTGTTAAAAGACTACAAAGAAGGCTCATGTCGATGCTGTGGATCTTCAATTTGAGTTCTTCCCAGATTTCCTCAAGTTTTGATCGGAATGGAGAGAAGAATGCTGAATATTTTACCCACAAGCTTTTGTTGTATCAAAATGTTTGTGCACCCAACTGAATGAACACAAACCCGAAAGAGTCTTAAAGCTTTTTGCCACGCTCCACATTTCCAAAATATTAAAACTGTTATTTATTTGGTTTCACGTGCCAAACATAAGGTTTTAACAGTTTTTATTGCCCGTATTTATTTATTTTTGAGTAGGTGTGTATGGTTATGCAACAATATTTTGCTATTTCTGATGTTTCCCTCTAAGTTGTGTGTTCTGTTGCTCCTTTAATGATAAGTACAGGGGAACGCGAAGGAATGTTTTATAATTAAAAAGTTATTGTAGATAATTGTACAATATCTGATTATTAGGAATATTGTCAGCCTTTCTGCTGTGTATTCTGAAATGGCTTTTGTAATTTTGTGCGCACTGAAAAGAGTTTTTTTTTTTTTCAGTATTTTTTTATAAAGGAGAACTCTGGGGTTTTGATCTTAAGTGTTTCCATATTTTACATCGGCTGTTGCTGCAACACCCCCCACACTAAGTCTGCATCACTGACCTTTAAACCCCATCAACAGTTCTTTCCTAGAGATTCTCCTTTTTTTCAGTTTTTGTAAAGTTGTATATGAGAGTGCCCCCGGGCAGTTGTATATAAATGTTTCTTTTTATATTAAACATAATATTGAAAAGCAGGTTTTGGCTTTGTTTCATTTATTAACAAACAAACAAATTCATACAAAACAAATGTCTTTTTTTTTTATATATAGTTTTAAAATAAATACACTCTCACACCTCTTATGATACATGTAGCTTTTGTAATGCATCACATAAAGCCACTGAAGTTTGCCATTGCTTCATTTTCCCAATCAGAATCCGAGTCGGAGAAGTCCTGCATCTTTCTGGCGGGGATCTGGGAAAAGTGATCGAACCTGTCCCCGCTGGCCCTCGCCTGCGGATACTGCATTTGGCATCTGTTGTCCTTAGATGATGATGGTGTGCTGAAGGGGTTCTGCATTGGGATGGGAGGAATCACAACTTTCATCTCTGGTCCAATGGTTTTGTTTGGTGGGAAATTGTCATACTCCACCAAAACCTTTGGAGCTTGGCTGTTGGTCATGTTGGCGTCCATGTTTGTCTGGTGCTCTCTCCTGGGATAGAGAGGGACGCTGCAGCTCGAAGTGCCAGCACTCTGCTTGTGTCGCTGCATGTGTTCTGGATTCATTCTGGCGCCCTCCTTGTCATAGATGCGGGAGGCAGATGCTTGGGCGTAGCTGCTGGGTTTGCTTGGAAGAGTGTTCCTGTGGGTGTCCTCGATGCCTTGTAGGTGCACTGTAGACCTGAAACTTTCCTCTAGTCCAAAACCACCCATCTGATGTACTTCAGCACTGTGAAGATTGTCACAAACTGCAATGGAGAGGGGAAAAAAAACAAAACTAAGCAACATGTTTTAGAATGTAGAAAAAAGAAGCCACAAACTTGAAGTTAAAACTACAATGAGTGACACTGAGCAGGCTTGACCTGATGTTAGAGTGAGGATGTGAGCACAAAACTAGTGAGTAAAGCTAATAGCTACCTTTTTCCGGAGCCATCCTGTTCTGGAGTTGGATAAAGGGACCAGCTGCTGGCGTGCTGCTGACCTTTGTGGACGTTGATGAGCTAACCTGGCGACGAGACTTGGCCCTTCTGTTCTGAAACCACACCTACAATTTTGGAAATCCGTTAATTCACATCTTACCACTCCATAAATCCAATTTTACCACAAGTGTGGAGTAGCGAGAGTTTCCTGTGATCTTAAGTGACTGTGTTTGCCCTTTGACCATGCAAAATAAATCAACCAATTCAACAAAGTGTGGCGTTTAAACCGGACTTCACCTGAATTCTGGACTCCGGCAGCCCAGTCAGAGCTTCCAGTCTCTCCCGTAGGAAGATGTCGGGATATTTAGTGTCGTTGTAAACTTTCTCCAGCACCTTGATTTGCTGTTGGGTGAAATTGGTCCTCTTTCTCCTGTGGGTCAGCATTGCCACGCATTTGTCCGCCCTGGGAACAGGATTTGCGGGGTTGAAGTAGTTTCCACCGTCCGGAGGTCCACATTCTGAAAAGAAGACGCAGGCGCAATTTAATTATCATTGCGTAAGTTGAGCTCTGAGGCAGCTGTTAGGCCGGTATTTGAAAATTAACTTTTTGTTGGGGTTAATGATCCCAGAGCCACCAACCTGGATTCACGGCGTTGTTCATCTGCAGAGGCCCTTCGTGATACATGTGGAACTGGTTCGCCTCCCCGACGCGCATATTCCCCTGAACTGCAGACATCCTTTCCGCTTTATCCCCGGTGACTGACTGACTGAGCTTGAGATCCGTGCGCTCGCCGGATTTAAATCCTCCTGTGATCAAAGGTAAAGCTGTCTAGATGTGTGAATGGGTCTGCCATCGGGGCCGACCGGCACTGCAGCGGCCGTGCAGCAACTTCAGACGTCTGCGGGCCAGCAGAGGTGTGAAGCAATCACACCTGGAACGATGGTCCGGCCGCAGGTCTGTTTAAAGGAGTTTTAATGGAATCTGCACGCTCAATACACATCGGCAGAGAAAACATTTATCCGCTTTGGCATGGATGAAGCAATAATGGACCCTCAGCCTTCAAAGGGAGAAAGACGGAAACGGCAATTTCCCAAAAAAGGTGGAGGAGTTCAAAGGACTATACCAGGACGCTGTGAGAAAACAGATATAAGCGCAAGCATTAGGTTTTTATTATTATTAATCTAACTCAAAACAGGGCATGATTTAATAATTATGTATACCCAACAAGACTGGCTCTTTATACAGGTTATTCTGCATCATGCCAGCATCCCAGAGTATCCCAAAGCCTAAAAACCAACAACAACAAAAACAAAACAAAGCTGTCAATAAAATCTGAAACTGCAGAAACGACTGTTAAAAGGATGACTTCTTACACCATATAAAAACCCTTTTGTTAGATGGCAAAACATTTATTGCCATCTATAACTACTATTGAAGAATTTTCCTGGCAGTAAACCTCATTGAAGTGAATTTGCTGTTATATGTGGCATTAGTTTTGCTTCAGTGACAGTAAGAACAACCAGTTCTGCAACAGACCTTTAGTCCAAGTATAGAGCCCTGATCTCAACCTTAAGGAGTCCTTCTAGAATGTTGTGAACTCTCAAGTCATTAAGCCTTTGCATGTTATCAGATGATGTAACCACAGACTGTGGGGCTTTTTCAAGTTTTTTTTTTTTTTTTTTTAAAAACCTTTTAAACCCTAATAACTGACAAAATATTGAATTGTCCACATCTGTCAGGAAGGTTATAAGCTATGTTTGGAGGTAAAAGAAAGCATAGATTTTCCATGACTTGCCCCCTCACACAAGCCTTACTTTGTGGGAAATGATGCCTCCTGAGCCTTATCAGTGTCAACAAAGTGGATTTCAATACACAAACCACGGTTAAAAAGTACTTGGGAGCGGGCAGGTCTTATTGAATATGTCACCTCCGTTTGATTCAGAGGGGGGATTGGGTCAAGAGGTCAGGAAGCCCTCCCTCCCCAAAGACAGACTAAACAATTTTGTGCCTCATGCTCCACTTTTTTGCCTGCAGATTGAATTCTGCACTATGCTATGATCTGACAATGCAACAATTTCCAGATTCCTTGCAATATTTCCTCTCACAGATTTTACAGGATACAGAGCTTACTGGGTTAAGTCATCTGGGGAGTGTAGTGCAAATTTGGCAATGTGTTTGTCAGCGTTTAAAATAGAGCATGCATTGTTTACTCTTGGGGAGTACCTACAACACTCCTTGACAGGCCAAAATTTTAGGTGATTCTTCATATGTTAATCCGTACTCTTGATGGAGGTGCAGGGTCCTTTATTAATGAACATCTGCAACAATGACGGACCACCAGGGGACTCTGACATAACACATGCTCTGCTCCCTTTTTTAAATGTACTTTGATCATTTTAAGTCCATGTTTACTTGTGTGTGCATATTTAATGTGTGTCTTTTTTTGTTTCCGCGGCGTAACGGTAATCTTAACCTTTTTGATCTCTGTACTTCGACACTTACTTTTGTTCAAATAGGATTTGCTTGTTGGCTAAAGCATTCACAGTTCATAGGGTGCTTTGTCTGGGGGCCCTAATGGGGTATTGCCCCTTGTGCACAAACCAGATTGCTATGCTAAAAATCTGGGTCCTCAAGTTCTTGATGTTTTGTGACATTCTTCTGATGGACCTGGAGATCATAGCATGGACAATTTATTTATTTATTGTTATTGGTTTTTTGTTTGTTTGTTTGTTTGTTTTTTTTGCATTGATTTGTGATGACAAGCCATGGTAGATTAAAAATGCTAACCTAGTACAGCAACTGCATGAAAATTCCTTGCAGCTTTACCTTAGCTGTTGTGGTATGTTATATAGTTTGTTTAGTTTGGCAGCCTATGACAGACACTGGGCACTGTAATTAGATTAAAAAGCAGATCTAATTTGATTGATACTGATAAGATGTAGTTATCAGGCTGGACTACAAGCAAACACTGGACTAAATTCTTGTGGGGGATTAATACTGCTGCTCCTGTAGCCCCCAAACAAAAGCAAGTTCACACCTGGGCCAGGCCACTATACATTTACCCTGCAGACAGACAGGCAAAGTATTCTCACAGGTTTTCAGCAATGTGTTAAAATGTCACCTGTCTAATGGGCCCTTGTTATAATGTATTTCAGTACAATATTTGTGTATTTGAAGGATAATTTAAGGAGCTGGAGAGCATGTGCTCATTCAAAATGTGCATAAGTATTATCCAAAGCTTAGGCCAAGTCTTACTGTCAATGTACCTCACCTGGGCAAATGCAGCAACCATCATTAGCTAATTACAAATAAAACATCGGGGACATTAGTATAGCATAGTATATATAGTTCTCCAGGCTTTATGAAGGTTTTTTAAAGTTTTTCTTTGGACATTGCCTGCTTTTTCATAAATTTTCTGTCCAGTCCTTGTAACTGATCATTTTCAGGGGGATAGTTCTTTTTGTTTGTTTGTTAAGTCACTTTACACTGACCTGTGAATCATTCCAACATAATAAAAAGGCCCCTAAGTCAAGTATTATTGCACTATTCCCAAAGAACTATTAACCGAAAATATGGCATATTCCAGCATGGTGTGCAGTGTGTTTTGAAAACTAAAAAACAAAACAAAACTGGGAAGCATCCGATTGGCAATGGCTTTTTCAGCATGATGATCCCAAACACACTGCCAGTGCAGTAAAAAGCATACCCGGATAGCTCCTCACATCCAAAGAAGAGATCTGAATGTTCCTCAAGAAGCCTGGAGAACTATTCCCAAAGACTTTTTAAAGACATTCCAAGAAAGCTTGACAAAGTGAGTTCAAAATGTGTTGAAGAATAGGGATGATCATACCGGTTATTGACATTGATAGATTGTATCTTTATTTTGAACATGTTGAAAAAGTACAACAACATAGAATTAAAAGAGACAAATAAACAAAGCAAAACAAAAGGAAAACGAGCAACCACAACTACAAATAACCTTCATGTTCAAAAAGGAGCAGGAAGAAGCATAAGCTTATAAAATCGTTACATGGAAAACATGGAAAATCGATTAAAAAAAAGACAATTTATCCATTGCATATTTTAAAATACATGTTAATTTTTATATGTGTCCGTTAGTGTACATGACGGTTAATAAAATGCTGGGGGGGGGGTGTTTGTTTTTGGGCAAGTCTTTTTATCTGTTGGTAAGACCTCGTCATTATTTACATCGGTGAGGGGAGAGAAAACAACCGGAACTTCCGCTAGATTGAAACGGAAGTAGGTACGTGGCTGCTTCAGCTGACAGTCTACATGATGGCGACAGAGGTTCAGAGCGGCGACCTCGACAGCGCTACTTCTAGCCGGCTCGAAGTTTCCATCGATGGCCTCACCCTCACTCCGGACCCGGAGGGCGAGCAGAGCCAGGCCGAAGAACCGGAGTCCATACCCACGGAACCCAGCACAGATAAGCCGGGCGGCGCTGAAGGCGAAGATGGAGAGACTGCCAAATGTGCGATAGAGAGGAAATGGGGCTTTTCTCTGCTGGAGCTGTACGGAATGGCCCTTAAATTTTTTAAAGGTACTTCATGTTTGTTTCAATCCCCAAGCGGTGAGAAAGCTGCTCGAACAGTTTAAAGTGTGGCGCTCGCTGGTTCAGGCTAGCAGGTTGCTAGCATTAGCTGCTAGCTGTCACCACCGGGACTGGTGCTACTGCTGTCAGCCTCGGTGTTACATTAGCTTCACGGCTAACTAGTATCTAACGCTGCTGGCCGTTAAAGGGTAAAACAACCACGGCACTTGTGAGTGGCCCCTTTGTGTCAGCTGATTTGCCACTGTTGTCTCCTTTCTGGGTTTTTGTCTTTGCACCAAAGAGGAGTGACTATACTTATTACCAGTTTGCATATTTCTATGCATGCTTCCTCCACCAAACGAGGAAGATTTCCATTCCAATTGAATGACAGCTTGTTCTGGGATGTGTTCAGGAGCTTTTAAACACGCTCTCCCTCTGCTGTGACTGAAGCGGGACTGCATCAGGTGGCAGCTGCCCTCAAAGATTTTTCCTCCCAAAGTACTCAATGACAAGTTCCTGCTGTGCTGGAGGAATTATTATTCTGAGGATACAACTGCTGCATAGTTTTAGCTCGCCGCCCCTAAAAGCAGTTAACCACGTTTTCAGTCTATGGGGGGGTTTATGTGACGGCTTGACTGTTTTTACACCTGCCCTTTCATATCACTCCTATGTTGCTACTACTTGTAGTACTACTTTTATGTGTGCTCTGGGAGCCATTTTTAGGCCTTCTGGACATGCTGGGGTGGATTTAAAGCATATTGAAATACCCTAAGTAGTTGAATAATTGGAAAAGAAATTGTGATATGTGTGGCTATATTCTGCAGTCTGACCATTCTAGCTAGTTCTATATGTCTGCTTTACAAAAAGCCACAAATCCTGCAAAATACTGTGTCCATACTTTCCAGTCATCGTACACAAGTGTAAGCTGCATTGAACACTGGGCATTTGTGCTGTTTGTATTATGGCAGAACACTTGTGATGACTGTGCAAACAGGTCGGGGCCTGGCTGCCACTCTGTGTGATAGTAATCTGGGCTTTGTATCCTTGTCAGTGTGTCAGACAGGGTTAGGTCTACTTGCTCAACTTGCTCAACTCAGCTGCCTAAATCTCCCTTTTGCCTCACCTTAAATCAAGCTTTAGGTATGACTAATGTCATCTCAGTGTTTCATTCTTAATGATTTTAACCACAAAGAAGCTTGAAAAGTTTAGAGTGGGAGAGCACAGTTAGGAGTAATTATCTGCGCTTTATAGTCTTGGCACAAGAACATAACACTCCTGTACGTGGGAGTTTTTACTACCTTGTTGTGCACACAAGCTGCACTGTAGTATTCACTGCAGGTGGACATTAACAGGATTGCCTGCAAACTCATTGCTTCCACTTTGCTGCCTTCAGATAAAGATGGAAAGGCCTTCCACCCGACCTATGAGGAGAAGCTTCGATTGGTGGCTCTGCACAAACAGGTGTTACTCGGTCCTTACAATCCCGATGCTTCACCAGAGGTCGGCTTCTTTGATGTCCTGGGCAACGACCGCAGGTAACACCAGCTTGTGTGTGTGTGTGTGTTCATGCATGTGACCTTTGGATTGTAGTGGACATCTCAGTGATTTTTGCTTTGTATCAGGAAATACACACTCGTGCATTTTTACTCATTAACAGTTTGAAATGGATTCAGACAATGGGTGAAAATCATCCTGTTCAGAATGAAATTTTAAAAAAATAATGCACCTATTATTGTCTACACCTTGACCTGTGTGCAGGAAAGAGTGGGCTTCACTGGGTAACATGGAGAAGGACGATGCCATGGTGGAGTTTGTCAAGCTACTTAACAAATGCTGTAACCTCTTTGCCCCATACGTCACATCACACAAGATCGAAAGGGAGGAGCAGGAGAGGAAAAGGTGGGAGGATCAGCTTCTTTGTCCAAGGGACATTCATCTGCTAGTGTGTCTTAAATTTAGTTTCTACCTCAATTTGCTCTCTATTTATCTAGAAAAGCTGGAAAGCTGTGGTTAGTTTGGGTGGATAGGTTATACAGTATTTGACCTTGTTAGAATGTCGTGATATTCATGTATATTTCACAGTTTGGGCTTTTGTTTGCATGTAAATTATGCATTTTTATCCATTTACATTATTTAAATCATTCAATTCTTTTCTTCAGGAGAGAAGAAGAAGAGCGTCTAAGGCGGGAAGAGGAAGAAAGGGAGCGACAGAGGCTGGAGGAAGAGAGACGGAGGCTTGAGGAGGAGGAAAGGCTTAGAAGAGAGGAAGAAGAAAGGAGGCAGGCAGAAGAGGAGAGGCTACGGATTGAGCAGCAGAAGTATGTGTGGTGTTTGTTGTTTCTTTTTTAATTTTATATATAAGCATTCCTCTCCTTTTGTATTTAAATCTGTATGCTTTTTTTTTTTTTTAAATCACTTTTTATTTCCACGTATTTTGTGAGACCGAAAACAAGGGTTAGTCCTGTGCTGACACTTGGCCCAAAGATGAAAATCTCACTACAAATCTGTCTGACTTCCTGTTGTTTTCCTGTATTTCCATTGTCATTCATTTTAATGTAACCAGACAACAGATAATGGCAGCATTAAATGCGCAGACAGCGGTGCAGTTCCAACAGTATGCTGCTCAGCAGTACCCAAACAGCCCTGAGCAGCAGATGAGCCTCATCCGTCAGCTGCAGGAGCAGCACTATCAGCAGTACATGCAGCAGCTCTACCAGGTCCAGCTGGCCCAGCAACAGGTAGGATGCAGAATCTCAACATAACATAGACTTTTCACTGATTGAGTTTTATTGTTCAATATATAGGATTTGCAGTTAATGTGGGAGTACTTAGAATAGATTAGAAGGATTGCCTGCAGGTCTTTCTTTGGCCCCAAATTCAATCTGATCAGTTGACCCCTGAGATTAGTCCCTTAATTAACTCTTCATTATCTGACTGAAAGGAATGTGTGTCAGAGCCTAGCAGCTGTATTATCTAGGATAGATTTAGTGTAGAAATCCCTTGCTAATAATTAGCCTTCCAAACTGGGTGGTATATGTCTTGACAGCACACACCTTTATTCATGTCCTCTTTAATATCCTGACTGATGCATAAAACCTTCCTGTAAGACATCGGCCTCCCTTTAGAGTCCTTCCAGCTCAAGTGAACTGTTAAATTGCAAAGGAGTTATTGAAAAATAGCCAAAAATGTTTTAAACCTTTTGACTTGAATTACTTTATTTTATACCATTTTTAACAGCCAGGTGTGGTAAACAAAAACCTCAAACAAAGACTAAGATGAAAAATCCCTGAGCAAATCAGTTGTTCAAAAGTCTAGCCCTAGGTCTACTCGTATGCAGCAAAGCTGAAAAACAGACCCTTCGGTTTTCGAGATGTATAGGATGTTGCCAGAAGATGGAAATTTAATTGTTAATAATCTTATCCAACCCTAACACAGCCCTGGTGAAACTAGATTGTTGGTTTCTCTTTCTCATCCTAGGCGGCCTTACAGAAGCAGCAGCAGTCTGATTCAATGGTGCAGGGCACCCTAGAATCTAGCAGCTTCCACACAGGTGAACCCATCCCCGCATCCTCAGCCGGACCATTGTGTGCTGCTTCACCACAGACTGGAGAAGAAGCTCCAACAATCAATGGAGGCCAGTCAGACTCTTACTCAGAAAGTATGGATCGGGAGCCAGAGCCTGAACCGGCAGAAGAGGTCTCAGAGAATGGACCTTTATTAGGTTGGTGGGCTGCTCTATATCCATCTCAAAATAAAAGCATGAAATATTGGAGCGGCTAATGACTAGGGGTCAGACAGGGTAAGCTCTCTGTCAGAGCAGTGAAGCGGTCTGCCAAGCTTGAAACCTGATGCTTATCTCCTGTGCCCTTGTTGATGTAACCTGGAGGGCAGAAGAGCTGGAACAAGTGACACACAATAATGTGTTGGTTTAGGTTTCCTCCAGTCACATATTCCGCTTACAGGAGTAAAAGACATCACAGTAGATATGCAAAAGTCCTTGGTGTGAATCCAAAACACATATCCCTTTCCAAATGACTTCCTTCTTCCTGTTCAGTGGAATGATAAATAAAGCTGGGGTAGCTGTGCCTGCAAAAACAAATCTTTGCTATTATGCACATGGATTCTGGTTTTCTCTGATCGTTCTGAGACACACAGGTTTCCTCCAAGTTGAGCTTGTTTGGGATTCGGTCTGTATATGCTGGAAGGGAATCGCTTATTAGGGAATGCACTGTTTGTTTTGTAAGAAATCTGGTAGAAAATAGATAATGTCTTCTCTTTCCTTTTGATTGCAGCAGAATCCCCACCAGTCATAGCTGCTCCTTCCATGTGGACACGGCCACAGATCAAGGACTTCAAGGAGAAAATCCGTCAGGACGCAGACAGCGTGATCACGGTGGGGCGCGGCGAGGTGGTGACGGTGCGTGTTCCCACTCATGAAGACGGCTCGTACCTGTTCTGGGAGTTTGCTACAGACTATTACGACATCGGCTTTGGGGTCTTCTTCGAGTGGACGGACGCAGCCTCTGCTTCAGTCAGCGTGCACGTGTCAGAGTCCAGTGAAGAGGATGAAGATGATGAAGGTGAGGGTAGTTTTTTTTTTTTTTTTTTTTACTTGCTGTACTTAAACACATTCCTTATTATTATGTAAACAGCAGTTATGCATTACAGCCTTGAGGCTTCTCACTTAATCATACCATGATTGGTTTGGTTAATTATTCATGCTGGATGCCCCCATACAACCCCTACAATGATTTGTTCTCCCCCCAGGATCGAACCAGGGTTAGGCGGCTGTGTCAACCACTACTGTGACTGTTTCCTTTCACTGTTGGGTATAAGCCGTACAGCTGTTTTTGGTTTTTATATATAATATATAGGGAATTTAAATAGTGAATTATATTTATATAGTTTTACTAGTGGCAACACTTAAACTCTTATTTTGAAAGTTTAGTTGCCTCTAACCAGTTAGCCCTGACTGTTCCCCTCCTGTATTTTCCCTGCTGATTGGCTTGTTGGTCAGGTTGATCATCCCTCTCCAAAAAGCACTTTGTCCCACCGTTAATGGTGCTCCAGTTCCAGTATCTTGGACTGTAGCTGGCGATGGTGGTCATCCTTTTGCTTAAGAGAACTACCGTCAGTTCAAATGCTTGTCATATCAGAATAAGCTGAGAACTGGTTAACTGTGTGTGACACTACGGCTACGTTCACACTGCATGCGAAAGCGCATCAAATTGGACTTTTTTGACCCATATCCGATCATGGTATGACAGTGTGAATGGCACAAATCCAATATTTTCAAATCCGATCTGGGTCACTTTCATATGTGGTACTGAATGCGAGACATATCTGATGTTTCAGAAAGCGACTGCTGTTTGAATGGTCATGTTGCATTAAATCCGTCTTTTACGTCACTGACACAAGACAGACGCCAAGTATCAGCGCTGGAGAAGTGCCCGATAAGACATCGCGAATGCTTCGTGGCCATCCCGTGTAGATGTTAGTGAAACTGTTGGGAAGACAGCATTGGAAAAACGTGAACATTTTATTCGTACTGTATAATCTGCAGATTCTGACAGAAATCTGTAACTATCCTTTGAAGCACCGCTCCTCTCTAAAACAGCAATAAGGATAATTATTAGGCCATATGTAAATAACAAAATAGCTTTATAACTTAAAGCAAAATTGGGAAACGTAAGACCCGAAACAAGTCTTTATATTAAGGGCCATCAGTCAAATAATACTGTTTGGTCTGGATCTAAACAGAGGGCGTTGTGTGTGACGTCTTCTTTTGCTCATGCGGGCCGCTTTGAGGGTTCACACTAGAGCGCGTTTGCGGTCACATTTTATTTGTAATGTGAACAAGCAGACAAAAAAAATTGGATTTGATCAAAAAATCGGAATTGAGCATTAAGACCTGCAGTGTGAACGTAGCCTACTGCTGCCCTCTGCACAACAGAACGGTGGAGTCGGTCCACAGAACGAGAGACATGCGATTATATCACTTAGTGCCAAGTTATTTGTTACAAAACTACTGGGAAAATAAAATATTTGCTAAGAAATTAAAAAAAAAAAGTGTCTGTCATGATGCTCATGCACTTCTGTACATGTACACACAAAGTCTGCATGAAGGCTGTCAATGCTCTAATTAGTGTTGTCTTGTGCTTTATTTCTGTGGCTTCAGTTATAAGCCCGTTTGAGAGATTAGTAACTAGTTTTCCATTAATATTTTATTCTTATCCTACACTTATAATTAATTATCCACTGACTCTTGCCATTGTAACAAAAGTCCTGCCTATCTTTTGTCATATAAAGGAAAGCATATGACTGAATACTGGCAGTCAAATTATTGAACAACATTCACTTTTTTAAATAATATTGATATTGTGCTGTTCTCACAGTCCAATTAAATGTTTGGATGCTTTGTCACCTTTAAGTTCTAGTGTTTTCTTTACCTCTCACACTAACCTGTAAGGAATACCCACTGTTGGGCTCATTTCTTGGAATGTAATGCAAAAATCATACAGCACAAAATGTATTTTTGTTTGCGCAAATAATGCATTGGTGGTTTTTTTTGTTTTTGTTTTGTTTTTGTGTTTTTGTTTATGTTTTGTTTGTTTTTTTACCTGCAGGCGAGCCAACCAGTGAGGAAGAGAAGGCCAAGAAGGAGGCAGGGAAGCCTCAGGTGGATGAGATTGTACCGGTTTACCGGAGGGACTGTCATGAGGAGGTGTACGCCGGCAGCCACCAGTACCCAGGTCGCGGAGTCTACCTGCTCAAGTTCGACAACTCCTATTCACTCTGGCGCTCCAAGAGTGTTTACTACAGAGTCTACTACACCAGATAAGCCTGAATACAGACACAAGGGGAGCCAAGGAGTGTGTATGTTCGTATATATAAATATATGTATGTACGCGTGTGTGTGTTTGTGAGGGGGGGGAGGGTGAAGATTTGTGTGAAGGCAGCCTGTATTTGTGTGTATGTGTGCGTGTGTGTGAAGGAGGAAACTACCAGATTAATTCTGGATTAAACCACCAGAGGGAGACAAAGAGACACATCTGGAGTCGTAGTCTGGAGACTCGACTAATATGTATTTACTGTATGTGTACGCGTGACCCAAGATGCACCCATGCTAGATCCCGTTATCGAGCCCTTGGAAGAGGAGTGCGTATACCCGTTGTATATTCACCACCTGTCCTTGCTGCATTCACACCAAGCTGTAGGACTTTGCTCTCATGATATATTTCACCAGTTTCCTCCCCTGGGCTCCACTTAAGTCACCAAAGCCCGGCCCAGCACTGTCCAACACGGTGGCGTTGTGGCTGCTTGTGCTCCAAGTGATGCTATCATAACCACAAATGGAAACTTGGCGGCTCCACGAGCCTATGTTTCCCTTTCTTTCTTTTCTTTTTCTGTTTGTTTGTTTGTTTGCTTTTGAGTGGAAAAGGTGGTTGTTTATCCCAAAAGTACACAGAGGACAATGTTAGAAATCAATTTATTATTAAAGATGTGCTTCATAACACTATGCCTTTTACTCAGAGATCGTCTGGTCTTTGCCAATTGTGTTCTCACTCATTTAAACAGCCCGGGTTCTCAAACCTGCTCATCCTTTTTGTTGTCACAAAGCCACCGTACCTGTATGAAGATCTGAGAGGATTGTGAAGTGGAACGAGTGGTCTTTTTCATCTTCTTCTCGCAAACGTTCTGTTTCTTATACTTATTTCGAGAGTCAGGTTACAACAGCAGTGTGTGTCTTTTTAAACTTGCATCATTTATGAAGGACCGGCAAGAAGTCATTCAGTAACATGGGTGTTGAAGGAGGGTGTGCAAAACATCATTCACATGGTAATTTATGGCTGTGAGCCTTATCGGCTGCAGAAGCGTCACAGTGTAAGAAGTGTAAAAGTCAAATCGGTGTAGGAGTAATTTCCGTTCTCCCACAAATGTTTTTCCGTTTGAGTTTTTACAAAAGAAAAAAGTTGCTTGTTGACAGTCCCTTATCATATGTGTTGTTCACCACTTGTTAATTAAAGACTCACAAAAAAGAAAGAGCTTGTGTTGTCAATGTTAGCAGGGGGATTTGTTTTATCATTCCTGTTTTCCTGTTCAGAGCTCTGACACGCACGTGACAATAAACTCAACTAACCATCCTTTTTTTTTTTTTTTTTTTTTTTTTTTTAGGTCATAACACACTGTTACATCTGTGTAGAAAATCCATAACACAAAACTCTGTTTTGTCTACTTTTTTCCTTTCTTCCTCTTTGAGTTGTCATCTCAAACATTATGAATTAAAAAAATAAAAAGGAAAAAAGAGCTGATTAGAATTGTGTTCTGCGTGACACGGTTGCTTACTAACATTTAAATGTTTTTTTTATTATTATTGAAAATGTAATTTAGATTCATTCTGTTCTTCAGCTACGCATGACATATGTACCCAACATCTGAGTGCGTTGTGAGAATTGCTGTATGAACTGTGCTCTCTGAATCAAAGTGATTGTCGAATATGGCAAGTGGGCATCGAGGACATTTGATTTCACTTTATCACACTTTAGTTTTTTTTTTTGTGTGTGTGTGTGGGTGTGTGTAAATGCAAAGCAACTTTAAAGACAGAGGCGGAGTATCTTGCAAGCCAGTTAACCCTCCAGTGTTTGCAGAGCATCATTATTTAATGACTCCTGCCTCCAAATCCATTCAATGATTTGTGCAACAGAATGTCACTACTTGCGGCTCACACAAGCCGTAAACGTCAAGAAAGTCCCCGTAACCTCAAATGTGATGTGTTTTGTTTTTTTTTTGTTCGTGGCTCATCAAAGGGTTTGATTTGAGATGTTTAAGCCTTGTATGTAAATAATTCTATAAATGATGTTTATGTATGGGTTTTTAAATGTGGAAGAAGGCTGTGGGTTTTTTGCGAATGAATGCACTGTAGTATGACACGTGCATTTTACCCCGAATGAAAGTCCAAAACTTGTAGAAAGTACGAGACTCCCTTAACATAAAATTTCATTTTTTTTGTATGGTTTTAATGTTTGGATCTCTTATGATTTGCAAGATCTTTTTGGGCATATATTTAATCTTGATTAAACGTATCTTCATCTCTATAATTGTCTGCTTATTGCTGCTTGCTCTGGTTTCTATAGCACCAAGGCGTCAGCAGAAAAAGCACAAGTGGATGTAACTCATTTAATAAGAAGACAGTGCCGGTTCACTCACAGTTGATTACCCATGTGCTTGATTTGCAGCGACACAAGCTCATGGGTCTTGCCTCCCAGTAGTTAAGTGGCGAGAAGATTTGTATTTTAAACAAACAGAGGATACGGGAAATGTGAGGACACCAAAAAATGGCCTTGGAACAACACGCCACTGTCAGGCTTGTTCCTTTTTCCACCAGTAGTAAATGTGTCATCCTCACGCTGCTTTCCTGTCAAACACAATTTGTGCTGAGGGAAGGACAAATGCGGATATTGCTCATGCCTGAGAGAACAATCCACTTAACTTTGTGTTTTCTGTGTATGTGGGGTGTCTCAATATTCAGAGCGGTGGGGGCATAAATCCAACATTTCACATGCAAATATTGAGCAACGTGCTACTAAACTATTGCCACATAGAACATATTGAGTAATGAGAAAACGGTGAAAGTGACAGGAATGCTTGCAACTATGCTGGGAGTTGCAGTATTCACTAAAAGACACCAGGGGGCGCATTAATAGCTACGGAGCAGAGACAGGACTTCATCCACTGAACTTGTGGCCTGTTAATTTTAAAAGTGAGTTGAGGGGATGGTGTGCCCTTGAAAAGAGCTGTGAGGAATTTAAAGAGCAGATATGGGAATGTCAGATGGTGAACAGAGGAGCTGGACAAACATGCCATGTGCACACACTGAGGTCATAAATTACAGACAAGTGTTCAGAGAATGTGTTACCATGAGGTTATTTTAAATGGTATGAAAAAAACTTATGTCTGTTTGCTCTGTAATAACTGTGGGCAAATTCCCCTTTAAAAATAAATGTGCAACAGACAAGAGAAACATTAGCGAAATAGCAAGAAAATAACATGACTACCTCAAAGTATCCAGACTACGCTACCTACATATCATTTTGTTAACGCTATGATTTTTGACTTGATGACTTTCATGAATATGAGAAACTGAGAAACGATCCGAGACTTACTAACTCAAAATAGCTAAAAATGTAAGAAATTGAAATAAACTCTAGAAATTATAAAATACATATAATTACATTTGTGTCTGACAATCTCGACATATTCAAAATTAGTGTGACAGGTACTAGACCATTTAAGCTGACTCAAATTTTGAATTTATGGATGGCTTTTTTTTTCAGTTGCAGAAAAACGAAAATAATAAATTAATAAAATGAATGTTTGTGTTCGACAGTTATTTATTTATTTATTGGGGGGTGGGGGGGGGGGGGGTTAATGTACTTATGTAAAGTCAGGGTTAGGGTTGATGAGAGATTTACTAACTCTATATAAATATATATATATATATAATAAAAAAAAACTAAGTATAAGACTTATTAAGTCAAACCATTTGAGAAAGATTTTAATTTTGATTTCAGATAATAAATAAATAAATAAAAAATACGATCCAGGATCTACAGCTTCCAGGTTTCCTGCTCGTTTCCTTCCTTGTTCCGTTTTCTGAAGAGCTCCGGTCCTTGTTTTGTGACAGGCCGCTCTCTCCGGAGGGAGGCAGGTAAACTCTGCGTTTCTTTCTGGCTCCGGCTCCACTCGCTACAGGTGGTTGTAGTATTTTCCGGGTTTTTATTTGTACTTTTCCCTACTTTTCCTTGTGATTTTTTTTTCTTTCCAGCCTGCACTGTGTCTGGTTGAATTTGAATAGACTTTAGGAGGCAACGTCTGCAGTGTACAGCAGCACAAAGTCCCCATGCTTTGAAAATCAGAATATGGCGGGATTCAAGGATTATTCCTCAACCGCGGGGAGGGAGTTCGTGTTGGGTTTGTTTTAAAGCTTTGTTTTTCTCGGCGTGAACACTTTTCGGTCCCGCTGGAGTTATTGGTATGAAATAAATATGCCCTTTCACCAGAGGAATATCGAGCCCCGCCGTGTGAGCAGGCTATCGGCGAAGAAGGATGGCTGGAAACCCAGGGAAGAAGCCGGCAAACGCAAACTGCGAAAACCCGTTTTGTTCTCATCGCTGGATGAGGTTGGCTGTCATACGCTGACTAACGTAATACATCAACTTTCCGACCTTTCCCGACATGCCAGCGACATCTTCCTGGGCATCGAGATGGAGGCGGGGATGGTGTTTAGAAGATCCTGCAGGATCGAGGAGCGCCTGCAAATTCTGCAGGATGAAGTCCACAAGCTTGATCCCAAGAAAGTGAAAATCCGTGAGTCTGCACTGTTGGCCACTTGTTTTTGTCCCTCTGATCTTTCGGCTCCAATCACTTTAGCTTTCTATGAAATGCTTACAAGCCACTATAGAGCACTAAATGAGATCCAGAGACATGCAAAAATGCATGCAGTGAGTTCATATTTGTAGATATGATGTGCATGTTATGTATGATTCGAGAGTTTAAATATGTCTGTGTGAGAGAGGTGCGTCTACCTTCTGGCTTTTCCTGTTATGATAACATGCGCAGTAGTGTGGAGAGGTCCAAGGTGACTGTCATGATTTGTCTTTTTAAAAGAGTCAAAGAGGAGTGACCACTGACTCCTGCCCACATGGCTTTATTTGCCTGATTGGGACTTATGTTAACAGGGGCATTGTGTCAGAAATGATGGATATCCTCTCAACATACTGGCCATCTGTATCCAGGTCCTCAAAGGGCACTGAGATCCCAGGAGACCCTTCACCTTCCTCATCTCTCCTTAATGTCCATAAAGCTGATAAACACACAGACAAATGGAAAATCAATTTCTTTACTTTTAAAGTTTTGTGATTTGTTTAGCCTGCTTTTATTAAAGCTCCCTCCTTTAGGAGGGTTAAATATTAACTGAGACTGACTCATGCTCTGGTGACTGTGCAAGCAAGACTGAGAGATAGGCCTGCTGAGCTGCATACCTGAGGCAGAGCCTTTGAATGACTGCATATCTGCCTCTCGACACCTATTTAAGACTCTGTTATGTGGTAATGTGTGTAAACCCAGCAGTTAAGGGATCATGTTTTCTATTGAGTCCCTGCCTCTTTTTCTTATCTAACTTGCTTCCGAAATGTATTGCAAAGTAGTGCTGGGAAGATTGGTGCAAATTCCTCTAAACCCAAGTGAAAGAGGAGGATTTCATCTCTGACTCACTCACTTTTGTTTCCTTTTTACTGTCCTTCCTCCTGCATTTGATCTGCGTCTGTCCATCCTGCCTTGTGTCTAAATATGACTCACCCTTTGTCACACAAACACACACAGGTTCAAAAGTGACTGCAGAGAAATGATAAGCCGAACAGGCAGACAGATCCCAGACGGAGGTGAAGGGGTGTAGGGGTGCCCACTACATGACAGCAACCAGTCCCAGTCATGACTCGACTGCTCCCATTTTCTGTACTGTTGGAAGTTTTGATGCGGTTTTAGGCGGGACTGGGAGCTCTTTCTGAAAGGGTTTGTCTCATTTAAAGACCTGATTCATCAGAAGCCGAAGACGAGGTGTGAGAGAGTAGGCTGGAATGCGGTGTGTTACGTCGCGATCTGCAGTTCCCACACGCCCTCAAAGCCGTGTGTTAGGTTTACAGAAGCGCTGAGTCTAGATTTATTACAACGCAGACACTGAAGCTCAACACCAGCTTTTTCCACACATGGAAACACCTGTATTTTTTTTTTTTGAAGTGCCCTCCAGCGTTAATCCATGAAAAGAGTCCTGGATCTGAATATGCCAGAACACCTGGCAGAGTTACTTTGAATTTGGTATTTGAATAAAAGTTACTGTGTCATGCGCATGACTCCAGGAAACAAAGCATTCTTTGCCATGTTGTGCTATTTTACAGCTGTTTCTCACTGGTTTACAAAGTGAGGAGCGGCTGTTAAATGACAGTGTTTAGAGTTGGTGTTTACCTCAAATCCTTGATGAGACATAATGGTATGTTGCTTGTTGGGTAGTGCTGACTACCCAACCCTGAGGAATGCACTGTATTACATAAATTTACCAGCCTGCTTGTAAATATCTGCGGCTGGTCACCCTGTTGTCTTCTGCTCCTGTGGCTCAGGGTTCCTACGCTAACCTCAGAGCTCTGAGCCAGATCATGTTACTGGTGAGGGGCATGAAGAGGGGCTCTTGTGCACTGAAAAACTGACATTGAAGGAAGGGCGAAGTAAGAGTGTGTGTGTTTGCGCACTCCTACCTCTACACTCAGTGTAATCAGTGGCAGTTTGAACAGAGACATGATAGGAAAATGGGATTTCCTCATTGTGTGTATTTTGTCTGCTTTATTCCACTGTTGATCCATGTGTTCTGAAGGAGCGGACCCCAGAGCAAAGGTCACAGGTCATCCTCTCATGCCTCAGCGGGGAACACCTGACACTCAGAGTCAAGAGTTTAAACAAAGTCTAGTTTGGTTAGCTTGGATTTCTGCTGGCTGCCAACAACAGCCACTCCTGCTAAGTTTGGCACATGGATCTCGTTTGCTCCACCCTGGTGTATTACTTGTATTAAGTGCAATTGTATTAATAATATTAATAAGGCTAATGCCATGGATAGTAGAAATAAAAACAGTTTCAAGTCCCTTAACCATGCTGTTTGTTCCAGATGAAGATGTATTATTATGCCTTAACTAATCCAAACATCTATCTCTCTAGCTTTCTCATCAATACTTGATTGTTTTGGAGCTCATACTGATACACAGACTCATAAATACAGTTCAAGTCAGACACCGTTCATTGACAGTATCCCTCCACTACCTATTTCCTGTCATTTCTCCCCCTTCATCTCTACAACCCATCTTTTGTTCCTCATGAGAAAAGTTCGACCTTGAGAACCACGCCAGACTCTGCTTCCCCCAGAGGTCTGTGCACTTCTGTACACCAAGTAGCCATCGCTGTGATGTCACAAGCTTGACTTTTACTTGAAGTATGAATTTAGCTACATATTAGAAACGTATTCTTTTCTGCCAAATATAACTCTGGGTAGATTTGGGAGTATGCTATTTTAATGTTAAAAGTAGGTCATACTAGTGAAGGTTAATTGGAGAAAGGAGAAACTTGGGGCCTTCTTTTGTCAGTTAACTTGATGCCCACTAGCGCACACACACACACACACACACACACACACAGAATAAAAAAAAAAAAAGCATGTTTCCAGCTGACCTGCTAATGTCTACAGTCCATCTTGTCTCCCATACACACACTGATATACATGTTAAGTGCTTGGACATTCCTCCTCCTATCCCTCAGATATTTATAGGCATAGTCTTTGCCCGATGCTCTTTCATGAGTAGCAATGTATGCTATCATGTTTAGGGTGTGTTGCTATGTTCAAGTGGTTCTTCTTGTGTTGGGAGGGGGAGTTCATCCTCAGAGTGGGACTGCAATCAGTTATTCAGATAATAACAGTGGAACTGCTTGACTGACATCAAAGTTGCATCCATGTCAAAAGCCAACGAACAACAAATTAGTCGTGCCTGGATAAACTAATTGGTGTTTGTGGCTTTTTTTCTAACCCTCTTTTCCTGTTTGCCACACAAATGCCCACTCACATGCACAGCCCTGTTTATCCTACCTCAGTTCTCCCTAGTCACTATTCACTCTGGCCCACTGTGGTCCCCTTCATTCATCGATAGAGAGCAGTCATTACGCAGCCAGAATCCACAAGTCGGTTCCCACGGCGCTCGTTCCAACGCCGGCAGCCTGGCCTGGTTCTAGAGGTCGACCTTCTCCCATCAGGAACAAAAGAGATGGGTCGAAGAAATGAAGGGAAAAAGTGAGAGAAAATGAGTGGGAAGGGGCTGTGGAAGTGGAGGGATATTGCCAGTGAACTGTGTCTGACTTGGACTGTGTGTATGAGATTGTGTGTTTGAATCTACAGGCAGTGCTCTCTCACGGCTCCAATACATCCCTGGATTTAGATACATCCCATCGACTCAGTGCTGTCTTGCAGTTTCTTAAAACATAATCTGTCAGAGACAGATTTGCTGTTGATGGTGGGAGACAGTCGAGTTAATAAGGAAACAGCTAAATTTAGATTTGTGTATATGCGAGCGCTGCCCTGACTGTGTTTAACCCCCGATTCGAGCCACAAGATCATTCTTACAGTATACAGTAGTGTATTTTATCACTTATTTTACACCAGTAGAAGATGATAGGCCTAAGCTGGTTTTCGCATTTTGTGGTAATCTGGTTGGTTAATGGCTCCGTTTCCTGGCCGCTTCTCCTCCTCACTTGTGTCACTCAACTGCAGCTGTAATAGATCTAGTTATTTCCTGAGCAAACCACATGTCATGAGAGACCTTACTTATATAAAGTAATAAAAATATCACATCGGTGTTGGAATGGCAACAGATGAAAGCCCTTATAATCTTGGTTGATTTGTATCTCCACTTGTGAAAGTCCAAAAATATCCTTGAACTGGTGGATATGTTTGCGATTACAGTTTTGCTAATAGCAGATGCTGCTTATAGCACCTTTTTTCTTTTTCTTTTTTTTTGTTTAAAGGTTTTTTGTTTCCGTTTCTGTCTCTAAATATAAACTTAACTAAACAAACTGATAAGCTGGATCCCAAATATTCACTAGATGTACCTTTTCAACTTTTTGTTAACACAAAAAAAGAGAAAATATTCAATGGTTGTCAATTTTCTGGGTGGCAATGCCTTGTTAATGTCGGGAGAACGTCCAGACTGCTTCAAGCTGATAGGAAGACAACAGTAAGTCAAATAACCACTTGTTGAAGAAGTTATGCAGAAGAGCATCTCTGAACGCACAAAGCAGATGGGCTACAGTAGCAGAAGACCACACTGGGTGCCACTCCAGTGTCAATGCCACATCCTACCAGAGTATTGTTGCTGGTCACATCCATCTCTCTATGACACAGTGTGCTGATTGGATAACTTGTAACTTGTTTGGTGAACATGACAATGATGTCACTGTCCTTGAATGATCTCCACAGTCACCAGATCTCAGTCCAGTAGAGCAGCGGTCCCCAACCCCTGGGCCACAGACCCTAACTGGTCTGTGAGTCATATGGTACTGGGCCGTGAGAGCTGAGGCATGGGTGTGAAATTTATGGTTTTCAGGGTTTTTTCTTTTTGTTGTTATTTTTTTAAATCGTTTTTATTGTTAACTCGGTTTCCCTGGGTCTTTTCCCATGTCTTATGAATAAATCTTTTTTTTTTTTGTACTGGTACTGGTTTTCTTATTTATCCGCGACACCTTAAAGGCCGGTCCGTGAAAATATTGTCGGACATAAACCGGTCTTTGGCGCAAAAAAGGTTGGGGACTTATGCTGACGGCAGTAAACTTAATTAGATAAATCTGTCTCCCTACTGTTGAGATTTCATTGTTGCTGTCGACACACAAACATGCGAACATCTCCGCAATCAGAGAGCACCACATGATGGACTTATAGGTTAGTAAGTCGGCAATTGAGGGTGCTGTGGGGTAATCCAGGGTTTAACCAGCATGCAGGGAGATGAGCAAGATTTAATCCCCACTGTCGTGACCTCTGCCTGACAGGATGCAGTGGGACATCCTCAGGGTTGTGTGTGTTTTTGTGGTATTTTTATTTTCATATATCTGTTTTGATGTGTGTATTTGTACACTCAAAGGCCTTTACACAGATGCATTACATTTGGACCGCTGCTGGAAAATTCAAGTCGAGGTCACGGTCGGGTTTTTACACAGCTATTGTTTTTAGAGGAAAAGTGTCACAAATAGCCTGATGTTTGTTCCCAAATGTATTTCCTACGGAGAGACAAACAAAAGCTGAACCGTCAGCAGATCTCAAGTGAAATCCTGTGTTTGCCTCTAGACCACAGAAACTAAATATATGCAAATATACCTTCTTTTTTTTTTTACATGAAATATTGCAAAACATTTTCACAGCTTCTGTGTGAGTGTAAAATGACATTTCAGCAAATTTTCAGCGGCTCTCCTTTTTGCCTCAGCTTTCCCTTCCTCTGTTTTAAAGTCTCTTCCTCGCTCACTCCCTTGCTCTCGCTCTCTTTTCCTGTTGTTTCATATGGTTTCCAGACCTTTCCTCTCTCATCTCTGTCCGTCCTCTACTCTTTGATGTCAACCCTTATACTGCCATGCTGACCACAACAAAGACAAGGACCACGCTCACACTCTCGACTTTCTCTTTTTATAATCAGTTTTTGTCACGATCTTTTCTCTCTTCTTATCTTTTGTTTTTCCTCCAGCTATCCTTTTTTCCCCTTTAAAGCATGTGTTCCTTTTTAAATGTGTTTAATGCTCATTCTTGCCTTTATTTAAAATTTATTGTTGTAATTTTATATTATATAGTGGTTAAACAGCTGTTATTACATGCCTCATGACTGACTAGCTGACTTACTGACTTACTGATCTTCAGATAATCATTGTTTACAGTAGCTTGAGTTTTCAAGATTTATGAATACCCGGAAGAATGTGTGTATATGATGTGTCCATATATATATGGTTAGAGCTTTCACAGTGAGTAAAATAAACTCTAATAATGTTGTCCTACACGTTTTTGTCTGGCGTCCAGGGAAGCCTTTTGTAGATATAGCAGAACAGTGAGAGTAAGAGAGAAGCAATATAGTTTATTGCTGTGCATGAGTGAGATTAGTTATTCTTAATTCAGAAAAACCTACAAGATATCCAAAGATGAAGGCGTGAATTTCCTACTAAAAGTTGCTTCTTTAAATTTCATCTTTTTTTAAATCTTTTATCTTGACTCGTACATTTATGTAATACCGTGCACTGCTATCTACTGTATCCTGCATGTGTTATTAGACATTATATACTGTAAAGCAACCTGTAGAGAAAAACATGTTTGCAGTTGGTATAAAGTGATCCACAACAGGGCATATTATGAGGGTATCAACCTTGCTTTGACTTTTTTCTTTTTTTGCGAAAGGGACAACATCTGCACAGTGGTGGCAAACCTGGTGCAGCATTTCATGTTTATTTTATGACGTTAAAGAGTAAAAAAAAGTGTCACGTAAAGCTACACAAACATCTGTTGGGAGCAAAATAAAGGATGGATTTTTATCAAGTATTAGATTGTGGTTTATCAGTGATGTGTACAAGAGGCAGACGGAAGGAAGAAGATGGGCCGACAGGGAGGCACATCCATTCCATCCAGTACATAATGACATACTGCAGCAGGTGGGAGCTCATCTAGCAGGAATATAAAGGCTATTGTTATCCTGGATCTGCACTAAAACTGCACTCAAGGCCTGGAAACGCACCATACACACATGTCTGAATGGCTGCCTGAGGAAAAATAAACAAGGATTTTCTGCCACATCTGTCACTTGTGCCACTTAACCAAAGCTCACACAGGAACACACAGGCAGAAGCATGCAGGTCGTGCACTCAAACTCTCTTAGTGGTATGTAGTGTCTATCATTAAAAGAAATAAAATGTAATGGGCCACTTGGCAGCAAATAACACTGTCTGCAGAATATAGATCACATGAAGCCAAGGCTTCAGATTAGATGCAACAGATGACTTTGGGGTAAATTGAAATATTTGCACTTTAAACCTTGCAACGGCAGAGGCTGGTGTGAACCTCCTGCTATATTTGGACTGAATGATAAGTCTTCAGAAACAGCTGTCGGCTGGCTTTTTTCAGGCACATTTTTAGTCCCGTAAACACTGGCGACATTAGCCAACTTGAATATCCTCAGCTGAATAAACAAGTTGCGGGACAAGAGGGTCATCAAGAGTTTTTTTTTTTTTTTTTTTGTAGACTAGCTGATGTAATGTTTAATACTTGATGAACATCTCAGGATTTGTTTATTCAGACATGTGCATTGTGCAACTGACACTTCTGGTTGAACCCGTTGCTTGTAATTCATAGACCGGCAATAGCGAAATCAGTTGATAGTCTTAATAATATAAGGCTAGGTTTCACCAGCTGTGTGATGGAAAAGTTCCAGACGTGCATCAAGTGTCAGCTATGTTGGTTTGAGGTGATGACGGTCTGAGGGAAGTTGTTGGGTAAGCTTTGTAGTTTCACCCTCAGTTTTATTTGTCATATGCAAGCTCGGACAGGGTTCTTGTGTTTACTGATGCTGCTGGGAAGATTGTTAGAATGGTAAAATCACTATGTATCCTGAAGGAGCCATAGTTTTTTTAAAAACTGGATCAGGTAACCCTGAACTCTCTCTTAGTTGTGCTGAAATAGGCCTAGGCTACTGGGGGTTTCCCATGATGCACTGAGTGTTTCATCTTCATGCACCTCTTTTCACCCACTATGTCAGCAGTTCCCAACCTTTTTTGCGCCACAGACCAGTTTAATGTCTGACAATATTTTCACGGACCAGCCTTTAAGGTGTCACGGATAAATATAACAAAATAAAATGATACGACCAAGACAAAAACTGTGGTATTTTGTAAATATAATAATAAACGCGAATTCACTGTGTAATTGTGTAACTTTATTAGCAGCGTCCTCCTGAAATGCACCAACAACACTGAGAGTAACATCCTCCTCTCTGCCCCTTAACGCTCTCTGGTTGATATGGTAACACTTAAATATTTCTTTCAAAATAAGACACAACTATAACACAGGAAAAGACACAGGGGAACCGAGTTAACGGTAAAAACCCCGAAAACCATTAATTTCACCCGAGCCTCAACTCTTGCGGCCCGGAAACAAACAGCTCACGAACCAGTACCGGTCCGTGGCCCGGTGGTTGTGTTTATGCACCACTTTGAATTTAATCATTAGTTATTATTAATCTCGGTCTCTTCCACGGTGTCTATCCCCCCTTGACTCTCACCCCTAACCTGTCACGGCAGATGGCTTGCCCTCTCTGAGTCGGAGGTTACTTGATACTTGCTCACAGGAGGTTGTGTGATCGTTGGGATTTTCTCTGTACTGTTGCACGAGCTTTACCATACAAAATAAAGTGCCTTGAAGCAGCTGTTGTGATTTGGCGCTACATAAGTACATTAAATTATACATTACATTAGTCTGCCTTGGGAATCATTCCATATAATGGCCTTCAGTTTCATTATGCCTGCAATCTCTAATTATTTGTATAAAAAAAGTCTTAATTATGTATTATATCAGGAACTTTTCTCTTGATTGTTTTTTTTTCTAATGTTTATTTTTCTTTTCTTTTTGTCAGAGCTGTAAGATAATGTGCCACCTTCCTGGCAGTGGTCAGGAGGTTCATTGTACATACCCCACTCCCTACTTTATGGCTCCCTTTAGTGATTACATTATGCGGCTTTGGTTATTGCATGTTTGTCTGGTGATTGTATGGTAAACAATGGCCTGTGCCACCTTACTCGTCACTGTTTCCATTAGACCTATATTGACAACAGAGCACAATAAAGCGAAGAGGCTTGCTGAACTGCAGAGTTTAGTAGAATCTGCTGATCACTTTGACTTGTTGTTTTTTTTCCTTATTTTTTGGCTTTAAACTCTTTAACGCTTGACTTTCCTGATGCCTTTGCCGCCACCTTAAAGAGAAGTTGAAGTAAACAAAATTCAAGACGTAACGTGCAGCCATTACCTGGTGGATACCAGCATACTTTAGGTTTACCCATATTCCTTTGAGTAAACCTAAAGTATGTCAGCTTAATGTTGGTAAAGATCATAAAAAATCTTCACCTTGTCCTGTTAGACTGAACAGTTATGACTGTCTTGACTCATCACCATAAATATCTAAGCTCACCCTGACCAATTTTACTGGCTCATTTTCACCACCCACAAAATCGCCAGAATTGTTTATCTTTCTGTCTGATTAGTCACTGAGATGTATGTGACTTAACATGAGACTGTTCTCTCTCTCTGTATGGTGTTTTTTTGTTTTTTCACCTTGTGTGTGTCATCGTAGTAAAATGTTTTCCCAGGGATGCCTACTGTAGTGGAAATTGCCACAAATGTAGGACTGAGAACTTTGACAGGTGTTTACACTGGAAGTCTGGACTGATTTTGTCGATATGATAACATCACAACTTTGGCAGCTGCAGGACTACTGAATTTTTTTCAGTGAAGTTTCCTATTCCCTCTCAGATAATTAAGTATTTGGTTTGGAAGTCCTCTCAGACTGCAAGCTCAAACTCTCAAACAGTTAGAAGAAAAATTCCTGCGAGTGCAACAGGCGTAAAGATGCATAGTGAGAGTTTTGAGTTGTTTTGTTTACTTCGGTAATTTCTTTTCAATTAATTACTCAAATGGGCATCGGTATGAAGCCTTTGTTTTTCCTTCTTTTGCCTGAAGCACTTTCTCGGCTCATCATTAATCACCGTCTCGCTGCAGAAGGCTCCATGGTGTTTGCATGTGTGTCTGAGAAAGTGTGTGTCACTGTGAAATATGACATACTCCATAAAGGAATCCCCATTGACTACTGAATCTTCCTCTGTAGCAGCTTTAGCTGTCTGCCTCATCCACAGAGACCTCATTGTGCATATATGTGTGTGTGCCTTCACTTAAACTTATTTGTGCTCTTCCAGTCTTCCATTCATCAGTATTAGCGCAGCCTGGTGATGGAGTGGTTAACACTGTCACTTCACAACAAGAAGTGACAACAAGAAGGCTGGCTGGGGGCTTTCTGCTTTGAGTACATCCTCTGGGTACTTTTTCCCAGAGCTCTTTCCATGCATTTTAGGCTAATATTGTTCTAAACTGGCTATGGATGTGCAGTAGGTATACGTTTGAACAGAACAAAATAAAGTGTTGTATGAGTGTATGGATAAAATGTGACTTTTTATGTGAAGTGCTTTGTCAGTAAAAATAGAGAAGCACTATATAAATTTGAGTACATTTACACTAAATTCTCTGTTTTACCAAGGCTACTACATGCACACCATTGTTTTTCTTGTGACATTACCAATAAGTTTGATGTGTCACATGGCCCTCTTCCTATTGTATCCAAGATGGCCGACATCTAAATGGCTACCATGGTCACCACCCGTCTTGAGGAGTTTGCCCCCTCACATATACTAATGTGCCACAAACAGGACTTTAATATCACCAACCATTCCCATGTTATTAAGATGTATCCATATAAATGGCCCACCCTGTACTATGGATGTTTTCTTTTTAGCACTGTGTACCTCCTTGCAACCAATTTCCTTACAACTTGTGGTTGCCAAGCAGTCGGTGACGAATCTCTAAGCCTCGTCTTTGACAAACAACTTCATAATGACTGCTAACAACCTCCACCAACCACTTGCCAACCTGTCAGGCTTTTTTTCTTCTTCTTGCAGCTGATGGTTTGCAGGGGTTGCCGATCAGTGTCTCGGGCTGAATAACTGTGGCCCAACAAACAGCAACAGAAATTTGTTTATTGTTGTGATTTTGTCTGTTAAACATGAAACTTGCCTAAGGAGGGAAAATGAGGTTCAGGGACTGGTTGCAACATGTGCTGACGTCTATCAACACTCAGAAAAGAATAATAACTTGGATAAACACATGTAAACAATAAGGCACTGGCCTTGAAGTGGTAATGTGGGCTCTCAATTGTGCTTTTCAGTGCATGGTTTGTGGATCATAACTCACACAAAGAGGAAATAAAACTAGTGCTAGACATGCACAGTGATCGTCCTTGGGCATAGGGATTCACTGTTCCTCAGTAAACCTCAGCATGTCAGAACACTCAGCGTTATTAATGTTAATACTTGATGATTATGAGATGGTGTATTTATTCTGGTTTTTGTTGATACTGTTCTGTTTGACTCGATCACACCTTCACGAGTTTGTTGATAAGTTGCTTGGAGACAAAACAAGGCTCTAATTGTGATTAACCAGTGCACAGATTTGGTCTTAGCGTGGTTGGCCACACACAGCAGCAGAACGTCCTCGAGTCAGAACATCTGTTAAGTGAAAGTGGATAGAGTAAAGGACACGGCTTGCTTCCACGGTCCGATTAAATGTTTCAGGATTGTTGAATTATTGACAGAGAGAGCCACTGAGAGAGCAAGGGACCGAATTTATTGATTGACTTTACAAAAAAACTGTTGAACAGTGTACATATTCACATTCAAACACACACAACAATAGTTTTGTCCAGGTGTGTGTGTGTTTGTGTGTGTTCAAAAGAACAAGAGAGGACATTAATCGAGGCCCTCCCTTGCCACACAGTGAGAAGGGATTTTTTTGGAGTCGGTGACGGGGATTATGGGGAATATTATTTCATATGGCTACAGAATGGTTAATCTCCTTAAGCTCTGGTGGAGTCTGCACACCCATTTCAGTTACTGCCCATTAACGGAGGCTCCATGTGAAGCTGAAAAGACCAGGAAACAAGGGTGTGTGTGTGTGTGTGTGTGTGTGTCCATACAATACCTGTTGGTTTATAAATGTTGAAAGACGGTTAGAAACATGAAATTACGGATAACATTAATTAAAGGATCCTTTTAATTATGTTGATATTTGAGCTTGTTTTTAATGCAATAGTAGTTATGTTAAAGTTCTTGTGAGGTCATGTGAATGGCTTTCTCTCATGTATTTCAACCACATTGTCATTCAGGTGCTGTTGCTGTTGGCTCAAGCTTTTCTCTGTCCCACACTCTGAGGTTTACGCTGGCTTCAGAAGGGGGCAGATTATAAATGCAAACCTGCTTTTTTTTGCTTTCTAATGAGATTCTTAGACTCAAATTTGCCTCCTAATCCAAAAGTGCCCTGCTCAAACAGCCTTTGCAATGAAGTGAAAGCCTCTTGGACTTGAATGGTCAAACCTTTTAGGCACTGATATGTGTTTTGAAGGCTGCTGCCAGCTAATGTCCTGGTATATTGACTCAGCTGTGTTTTTGACCTTCTGTCTCTGTGTGTGTGAAAGGAGTGTGTGTGTTTGTGCGTGTGCTTCAGTGAGACAGGCTGTCACCGTCATAGCTGTTTGATTTGGTGTGTTCCCTAGTGTCAGGTAGGTTTTTTTTTTTTTTTTTTTTGGAGTTATTATTATACACAGGTTGCCAAATAGATACTGACGCAGCTTCCAGAGAGTGGACACCACTCACACACTTCACTTTAGTTAATTCAGCTGTATCCCTGATCTGCCTGCAGGAGAAGTGTCTGTGGAAAACGACTGTAAAGATGTGAACTGTTACAATAGCAAATAGTAAGTTAATTATGGTAAAAACATAGACGGTATAAAATATGCCAATTAACAGACTAATATTTCTGCCAAATAACAGACTAATAAAAAACTAGAATTTCAACATCAAAAGTGAAAAACTAATTTTTTGTTCTATACTTAATGTGACCAGATGTCCCTCTTTATGTGGGAGTGAACTGGATTTTATTCCTTTCCCTCTTGTCCTACATCTTGAGATAATGTCCCACATTTTCAATTCAATTCAATAAAACTTTATTGATCCTGAAGGTTGGCCCCGAAGGAAATTGGGTAATTGACCGGTTCTCCACTTTTCTAAAGTCTGGCTTTTACTCGATATATATGAAGGGAAGTCTTTTAATTACAGTCAGAAGATCATGTACTCATCAGGGAAAGTTACAATTTAAAAAAAAAATCCAAAATTTGCAGATGTTGGTGAGTATGATGACAACTAGCACAAAGCAAATTATATAATCAATATAATCTGAGAAATCTGAGTTCTTTGTCTTTTTCTGTTCCTGAAGACAGGAAGTATGTAATTGGTTCTTTTAATTGCCATAAATTTATTTTAAATTAGTTCAAATTCAAATTCAAATTCAAATTTTATTTGTCACGTACACAGTCATACACAGTACGATATGTAGTGAAATGCTTGGACAACTGCTCGTGACCTAAAGAAAACAAAAAAAGGAAAAGGCTATGAATAAGATAGGAAATAAATATGAAAAATTAAAAAGGGTAAATTTAACTAGGAAGGAATAGAATATAAATTAAGGTTAAAAATGAAATAACTGTACAACACAAATTAGAATGAAGGGTAAATTTAACTGGGAAGAATAAGATAAAGATAAATATATAAATTAAAGTTGAAAATAAAATAACTGTACAACAAAATACACAATACACAATATAGAACTATATAAGAATGTATGAAGAAATCTAAATATAAATAAATATATACACAATAACAGCAGCTGTACAAGTATTAACCGGAAATGAAGAATATAGTGACCAGTGTTGTGCAAAAACAATGTCCAGAAAGTCCAGTGTGTGTGTAAGAACCATATGTGTGGGTCAGTACTGTGTGGTGGTGTGATTGAGAGACCGTATCGCCTGCGGGAAGAAGCTCCTCCTCAGTCTCTCTGTGTTGGTCTTCAGGGAGCGGAATCGCTTTCCTGACCTCAACAGAGAGAACAGTCTGTTGTTGGGATGGCTGAGGTCCTTCACGATCTTCCTGGCCTTGGTCCAGCACCGCCTGCTGTAGATTGAGTGCAGGTCAGGGAGCTCGGAGCGGATGGTGCGCTCAGCTGACCGCACAACCCTCTGTAGAGCTCGTCTGTCCTGCATGGTGCTGTTCCCGAACCAGGTTAAGATGTTTCCCGCCAGGATGCTCTCTATGGTGCACGAGTAAAAGTTCCTGAGCACCTTGGAGGGCAGTTGGAAGTCTCTCAAGCGTCTGAGGTGGTAGAGACGCTGTCGGGCCTTTTTCACCACGGTGTTGATGTGACAGGACCATGACAGGTCCTGCGTGATGTGAACTCCGAGGTATTTGAAGCTGTCCACTCTCTCCACTGGGCACTCGTTGATGACGGGGGTCTGGTAGTTCCTCTCCTGCTTGGTGCTGAAGTCCACTATCAGCTCCTTTGTCTTACTGACGTTTAGAAGGAGGTTGTTCCTCTGGCACCAGTTCTCCAGATTCCTAATCTCCTTCAGGTAGGCCGTCTCGTTGTTATCAGAGATCAGGCCCACCACGACGGTGTCGTCAGCAAACTTGATGATGGTGGTGGAGCTGGTAGTGGCCACACTACCAGCTAGTTTATGTTCAAAACATGTCAGCCAGTAATGGAAAATGCTTGGTGCAACTTTAAAATTCCTACAAAAAGTAATACCAATAAAATGAAAGTTGGTGGTGCTGCATCCCGTTTCTTTACAACAGAGATCTGGTAAGTTGCCTGTCAGGTGTGTTTTCGTACAGAATCCTGCAGAGTAACAAATGTTTTCATACTGAAAGAGTCTGGAGGCACCGTGGTCCCAGCTGTAGGTTATGAAGCAGACTTGTGGTACCGGTGTATCAGGTAACTGTTATTGTGCGCCTGTCAGTGGTATCATAAGGGCTGAAGTCACCGTAGCCCAGTTTCACTCGTGTTGAGTTCATTGGTGATCGAGAGGGATCTGGTTCCTACCTCAGAGCGCTTTTGTTTGTTCAGTGTGTGCATGTTTCAGGTTGTGCTGTAAGTGTACACAGACGCGGTGTTTTTGTGTCATTTTAACCCCCTCCTCTTGTTTTCTTTAACTTGATCACATATGGTTCCAGTGCAGGTTGTATTGTGTTTTTGATAGCTAAAACAGTTAACTTTTTAACTGCCTGTGAGAAAATGCATCAGCATATAACAAGACCGAGAAGAGAGAGAGGATGTTTCACCTTTTTAATTACTTTCTGTGCTTATTTGTGTGCAAATGTCTAATTTCTTTTTCCTCACTTGCGTCTCTTTCTCGGTTCTTAGTGAGAATGTGAGGGGTTGGGCAAATGAGTACTCCTTAGGTTTTAAGCAGCATCACTTGCTTGTAACAAAGAAGTAGTTTCCATGATGCATTTATGGAACTGGAAAATCCCAAATGATGGCAGAGTGGGAAAGATTTCCGGGTCACAGGTGGAGAGAGCACTCAAAGAAGAATAAGTTTGCATAATGAAAAGCACCCACAGTCTGCCTGTTTGCCTCCTGTGATCCTTAGATCTCTCCATCTATTGCACTCTAACACACGCACACACAAACCCACACATTCCTTCTTCGTTTGATCCGTTAGCCTCGGTGGGGCCCACAGTAGCTAAAAGGGCGGCACCACATAAAAGAAAACCCCCTCCTCTCTTCAGTTAAGTACCCTCAACCCCAACAGTGTGCTTCTACTCTCTGCTGGGATTGAGATGATTTCACCCAATCGGCTGCCTCTCCTACTGTCAGGGCCTCTTCTCCACCCCACCCCCAACCTCTTGGAAAAACTTGGGTCTAGAGGCCCAAAGGTCCTGAATGAAGCTGGAGCAGCGAGGCAGGTTAATGGGGCCGGTAAGGACTGTTGCCCTTGAGGGACCAGACCCTGAGTCCCTGAGCCCCCTGGATGTTTGGAGATGAGAGATGAGGATCTTTGTTGTGGGAAGACTGAGGCAGTGATGAGTGGTCTCGATGGAAATTGCAGATCCCCTAGGGCTGGAAGAAGAAAAAAAAACAGGGAAATCCCTCAATCTCTCTCTCTCTCTCTTTTTTCTTTTTTAAATCATTCATGAAGAATCTGGTCTTTGTTCGGCATTCTATCACCCTGTTTGCTGCCTTGTCTTTCGCTTTAATATCTGCTCCTGTCAGTGTTTCTGTCTTCATTTCTCGCTTTGTCTTTCAAGTTGGAGAAACATTTATTTCTGATCGCTCTCCTGGACAAAACCTGAGTGCAGATGCAAACAAGCTTGTACTCATACTGTAATCGTGGGGTGTGTGCAGACGCTCAGTGTGTACTGTATTGCATTGTAATGTCACTGTTATGTCCTCTTCTTTGTCCACTGCTCATTCCCTTTGACTGAACTTTCCAAACCAGTCAGTCAGGCTCACGGTATTTAGCACATCTCCTCCTTCTCCTCCTTGTCCTCTCATCATCCTCCCTCTTCCTTCTTCTCTTGTTTTGTGCATCTTTTCTTAAAGTGTTTTTTTCTGGACTGATCTGCGTGCCGTTGAGGCTGACAAGTCAGACAGGGCTATACACAACAGCGAGGGGAAAGAAAAAGAGGCTAATTCCCCCTGGCAAGACCAGTGAAGTTGCACACAAACACAGGCATTCTTGGCCAGTCTCGATCTCTCCCAGCATGCTGACCATTCGACAACAGTTCCAACTCAGTGGCTCCATAGACGGAGGGGGAGCTGTGACAGGGAGCGAGCGGAAACGAGAGGGTAAAAGAGAGGAGTTGAAAAGGCGAGAGGAGGGTGAAATGCAAGAGGATTAAAAAAGGAAAAAATGAGCAAAAATGGGGGAATTGGAGGCTTTTAACACACACATGACAACACAGACACACAAAAAGGAACTAATGAAGGCATTTTATTTGACTTTTTTGGACACATTTGGAAACTTGGAAAACATTTACACGCTATTTATAAAACTGCTATCGTTGCAGCCATGCTACACTTCATAACTATACACCGCAGCTATGAGCCCCTTGTTTTTTGGATTTATGAGCACAATTTTAGCTGCCTTGTTTCTTTTTTCACATTGTTTTACTTGTGGGATTAAACTATGTAGGAATTTCGGATTTTAAACAATTTTTGTTGATGGAAGCAAGAAGGAGAGGGGGGAAAGTGGGAAAGGTGAAAGGGAGGGACTAGCAGGGAGTTTATGGTAAACAGGCCTAATAGCATAACTGGGTGTCCTAATTGGTCAGGGATGAGTGTGCATTGTTCATGTATGTGTGTGTTGGGGAGAGAGAGTGAGGCTCTTCAGGAAAACAGCTGTCTGAGTGGCTTCTTAAGGCTGGGGGCATTAGGTCGGACGGAGCCCCCTTAACTGGCTAAACCGTCTAAACACACACACCCCTGTCTCTTCACCAGATGGGAACCCAGCCCAGTAGGCTTTTCATGTGGTTGCGGGCTCAGGGAGTGGATGGGAAGGGAAGCGGTTTCAGGAGCAGGGAGGTGACACACGAGGTCTGAGCAGTTCTCCTCCTCCTCTCCTCTCCTCCTTGTTTCATCTCTTTGTTTCAACCAAACACTTTGAGAAGTCGGGGTTCATATTTTTCAGGGGCTTGCAGTGACACAGCGGTTCGCGGTTTGGACTCGACCCCAACAGTTTTCCTGTTGCTGCCAGAGTTTGGGCGGAGTGCTTTGGGTGTAGTTGACTAAGTTTTGCCACATGTGTGGTTAGGCAATTAAAGGTCGCACCCCAATACTCTGAGAAAGTCTTTCTTTTTTTTTTTCTTGCACACTTCGTCTAAACACTGATGTGATGCATGCGCGTAGAGATTGAGTAATGCTGGAATTAATCATCTGACTTATAAATATCCCATAACTACATCTACAGCATGACAAATATACCCTTAAAAAAGCTGTTTTTGCAAAGAATAATCCTTCTGCACTGACAGATTAACCCACTGAATTTTGAATTGTGTGGAGCTACTAAAGTCTGCCAAGCTCAGCCTCTCTCACATATTACTTAATCTCTTCCCCCCATCACCCAATCCCACAAAGAAGCCCATTGTATGAGCTCACATCTACTACCGACCAGCGTAGACAGCTTGAAATGCAGTAACACCATAAGTCACATGGACACATGCGTGCACCCACACACACTAATGCACTACTTTTCTCTGGCTGGCTTTCTTTTGTGGGTCATTGGGACACTGTACATGGAAAGTGGTGACATTTGTATGTGTTTTAGATTTCCAAACTGGAAACACCTTGATGGGAATTTCATAACTGGTCTCTGGGCAACACAGAGACAGACGAGTGGAGTCTTTTGCACCTCCATATCTCTTGCAGCACAACTGGAATTAATTTGTTCTTCTTGTCTCTTTATTAATTTAGTTTCTTATCAATATGACTGATAATGATAGCAAACATTTGTAAATTTATGGTCAGCATTATTAAAACACAGTTATTAGTATCATAGTCACACCCAATCCGCTGCTTTTGCACTGTCTGCAGTTTGCGTCAGCGTTGTGAAGACACTGTATGGAGCTGACTCGTAATCACTGAGCCGTAATGGTGATGTTTTTCATTAGTTAGGCTAATGGCTATGATCTCATCGGTGGAAATGATTGCTTTGTGATGGCATCCAACACAGAGATTGCTGTTTACCTCCAGCACAGCTTAGTTTAGGCTGACAATGTAATTTTTCCAGGTATTTTGTTATATTTTTAAAGAAAAGGAAAGAGGGAAAAACAAATCCATCGGAAACTAATCGGGTGATATGGAGGTGTCTTTCTCTTTATAAATGTCTGTGATCAGCTTAAAAGAAACTTTTATTTACAGGAAATCCTGCTATTGCAATTAAGTTGCCAATGATACATTGACGTTTAAACCCCGGTCTTAATCTTATAATAGGAGACGATTTGAGGTAGAAAATCACCGGTGTTGCTGGTAACTTTAAAGATGGCTTTGTTCTATTCAGTAACCAACGACAGTTCGACAACACTCTGCACCACCCACCCTGCGGTTCAAATGCTCCCTGTCCTCTGCCTGTTGATACATTTCTAGCTATGGTTCAGCCTAAATATGGAGATTTTTCGAAACATGGACTCTTGCAAACATGATCTTTTGGGTCAGGCTGTGTGTGGCTTGTGTGTGGCTTGTAAAGCCACACACAGCCTAAACTTTGGTTTTCATAAACAGTTTTAAAAGCTGGTTTCTCTATCCAACTAAACGTAAACACAGAAATTAGTCCCCTGGGCTCTAATTATAGGACTCCTCAGTGGCTGTAGTGTTTTAGTGGGGCACTTAGGAGACTGCTCATTTTCCAGAAATCAGCTTTCCCAGATCTCAATGATGTTTGTACTGAGTACATAATTAGCCTGGCCTAATTTGGGTATCTGTGAGAATAAGACCCAAGGTGGAAAGTCCAGTTTGTGTCCTTACAGGATGCATTGATGATTTTAGGGGATAATGTTTACTTCATTCATGGACACAGTCTCACATGCACTCACTGCTACTGGTTATTGTGTTTCCAAGACTGTAGCTCTGAACTGCGGTCGGTGTGCCCCGCTACTGTGTGGTGGTGACATGTAGTGATAGGCCTTCTGTTGCTGTCTTTCCTCTGCTGCAGCCCTCCACTGATGCTGTCCAGACACACACACTCTCAGACACACGCATTGCTGCCTCATGATAGCTCAGCTGTCTCAAAGCTAGTGCCCAGTATTAAAGAAGTCTGTACTTCCTTTAACATCTTCATATTTTTTCCTTCTGTCTGCTTATTCCTTCACCTGTCTTTTTATTTCGCTAAGCTGTAGCAGTGATGGGATACAGCATGACCAAATGTTTTTAAGCTCAATCAGTGGAAAGACAGCGCAGCTTGATTTATGGTAAATACATGTGTGTGTCTGTTTGATTGTGGTTGTGTCCATAATTGAAACCCTTGTCGATTTGTTCCCATGCTGATAATAAGTGTGAATTAAGCATCAAATGATGAGGAGTGTGAGAAAAAGTCTGGTCTCACGGACACTTGTGACTGACACACACACACACACACACACACACACACACACACACACACACACACACTCTGAGTGTTAAGATAAGAGTTAAAGCCCTCGGCGGCTCATGTGGCAGTGTTTTCAGTCCTGCGTGTCGGCTCAGACCAAAGCCGCTGAAGCACAATATGAATCTGCACGTTTGTACCTGTGTGCTCTTTTATATTTAAAACGCATCCCTAACATCAGTGAGTCTGTTCAGAATTTCTGAAGGTACTGAGGTGTTTGTGTTGTTACTGTTTCACACACTGAGTTTATTGCCTTTGTGTCTTTTCCTTCTCAGTATTTGTTGTCATATTTGTCTTCTGCCATTTTTCCAAATTCTGGATGTTTTAGAGACAGGAAGAAGAAGAAAAAGAGGAGGAAGAGGAAATGCAGGGCGCTTGGAAATAGAAATCCTTGCTTTATGGAAACGTGCATGTTTACATGCTTTTGTGTTTCTCCGAATGCTCAGTTGTTCACAGTTGTGGCAACAGCTCTCCGGCTTTTTGCACGTACCAGATTGTTGATACGTACACTCTGCCAGGCAGAAGAAGTTAGAGTGATGTGTGGGAGGAAGAAGAATGATAAATTCAGCGATGAACAGAGATAGAAAAAGTGTGGAGTGAAGGGAGTCAGACAACGGATGCTGTGAATATGCAGATAGTCTGCACGTGACTCCGTTGCTCAGATTTATTCAACTCTCCCTGCTACCTTGCTTTGGCATTTAGGTTAACCATCTCTTCCCTGATCACATTTCAGACCATGAACCATGAGCTAACCATTTGATAGCCATACATTTCTCAGCATCCTGTGGGAGATGCCACTGTCAACTACATCCTGTTCCATTTCCTGACCCCGTCACCATTCTCCCTAAACCCCAGACCCTCGACAGCACACTCAGAACGCAGAGGAAAAATGCTCTTATTAGGACAACCGTCTCATCCAGTCGCCTGCCTTAGCATGTTCTTTGCGATTGTTTTCCAGTCCAGCCACAGGATGTGACACGTCTCTCGCCGTTGTTTCCTGCTGCATTGGAAAAGTAGAGCAGCAGTGATGAATTTGTCTGCGGAAAGGGTTAGCCAAAAAGGTTTCCGCATGCTCTGCAGGTTATGATTAAAGCAAACAATGTAAGCACCGGTGCGGAAAGTTGTTCACACACATAATTACCTCTTTTTTTTCTTTTTTTTTTTGAGTTTATTTTATATGGAGACCAACCTAAAATTTTGTGCATAGAACAGACAAAGGAAAAACATAATAGGTGCAAAAAGTAACCACATTTAAGTCTGTCTCAATAATCAAAATTGGTTTGGTAGAGTCCCGGCCTTTTCTCTTCTTAATTGTAAGTGGTGTCTGTAATTGCATCAGGTTTAGAGGACCTCTTTGTGTACCAGTGGAGGGGATGAGGAAACGGGCCAGGAGGCATAGAAGGAAAATGGTGACAGGATGATGGGACACTTGGGAGCAGAGGGTAAAAGTCAAGATGCTGCTGAAGAGGTGAAGAAGTGTAGAGGTGGGGAGACCTGAACCGAGCATTGAGGATGGGGGATGTAAGAGTTATTTTACATTGTCGCTGGACCAATGAAACAACATGATAAATGTGTAAAATTACAGAAAAGGAACTTCCTGTTATTTAATTGTTTATAAGTTAATTAATTACTTTGGTGTACTGTGAATAGGAGTAGGGGTGTACAGTTAAAAGTTCAAACTCTATGCACTCCTTCACATTTTCTAAAGCACATTTTCAATTCTTCGCTGGGCTGATTTTGGACCCCGGGCCTTATGTTTGACACCCCTCATTTAAAACATAAAAGTTCGGAAGGTGAGACAGGTAGTTGGGAACTTGGAGTCCCGTACAAGCTCGCTTTCTCATTGGTGGCTCAGATCAAATGCAACCTGCCCATTCTTCAAGCTTGATTGCTCAGCAGCTTAAACGCACAAAGAACCTATTTCACAAGTGTGTGTTCTTCACGGCGTATGTACCACTGACCCCCAACTTGATACTCAAAGAGGCCCGAGGACCCGCTAGAAGAGAGTGTGGACCATGCCTCATTGCCCTGGTAACAGCAGCCTCTGGCAGATAACAACTGCATCACCGTAGCAACCTTGGGGTTCAGGGGGGGTCACCACTTAGGAGCTCCTTTGAATACATCACTCCCCTCACACACCCCTTTTTCTTCATGACAGGTTTTTGATTGGCCATCGCGTGTGTGTGCGCTCCACGCGTGCAGCGAGGCGGTACAGACACCGGAGTATGTGATTTGAGCATGTGAGTGTATACAAGTCTTTGAATTGATGTTAGAAGTGAAATTGGACTTTTTGATGCTTTTTGATGGAGCATGTTAGCTGTGTAGTTATTAGATAGCATCATGCCTGTTAAAGGGATTAGGATTTGGGCCCGGAAGCAAAGGAGGAACCCCTATGCAGGTTTGTGTGTTTGATAGTTTTGGAGTGTATGTGTAGAGACAAATTGTTTGTACACACATAGGAACAAATTCAAGAACCGCGGTTGTGTTTAAAAACTCAGCAGACTTTTAATGGAATTGTCTTCAAAAATTTGCAAGAAGATGGTGTGAAGTCAGAGGCAGAATTAAAGGAGTCGAGGGAGAGACTGGGAGCTAAAATAGGAAAATAAAGGTGTGAAGAGTGTGAATTGGAAAAAGAAAGGTGGGGGAGAGATACAAAGCTGGTGGTAATCAGCAAACAGTGCAGTGTAGGCTGAGAGCTTCCTTTGTTCAGACTGTTGGTTTTCTGGGATGGGTCAAGAGAAGCTGGATTCTGAGACTAAGTTGAATAGTGGACAGAAGAGTGAATGGAAAAAGACGGAGATACAGATGCACTTGTCATTGCAGGTGAATTTGATCTATTTTCTTTCTATTTACACAGTATTTAGGTTATGTTATCGGTCACTACTGCTGTGAACTTGAATGATTAGTTAAACTGGGGATGATTGTAAGAGATTATTGAGCGAGACAGCTAAGCAGGTTGCTTCTTTTTAGAGGTCAGAGGTTGCAGCCTTTGATGCAGCTTTAACAATAGCGGCGTTACTCGGTAATAGTGTTGCATATAATTTGATATATTTTTTTAATTTACCCTTTTTTACTGTGTTATTAATCAGGATTTTCATCAGCATATGACACCTTTGAGCACTGATGATGAAACACTTGCTCTGTGTGGCTAAAAATTCACATAATTGTCATGATTTAGATACTGCGGCAATAAACTGAGTCCTGTTAAAGCCTATGTTAACACTGTCTGTATCTGCAAATGTTTTGAAGGCTATAGTTCAATTTGATATCAAACACCTTTTAATATAATTCCATAAAAGTTGATTTTTTATTAAATTTACTCAGATTGTGTACCTAATGATGTGGGAACTCCGGATGTTTTAATTAAATTTCTTCATTGTACTGTGTACAATAGAAAAAGTAGACCCTGTACATTGTATACATATCCTTTGACATGCAAAAATCTTGAGTCACGCTTCATTTCTTTATGTTTTGCTTGGAAAAAAAGAAATAGGTGCGGTGATTTATTGAAGGGTGTGCACACATGAATGGACATTCAACGCTCTTCTTTGGATGTTTCTGCCTTTTGTGTTTTTTCTCTGCTTTAGTAATGTTGCGGTCCGGGTCTGAGGAAGCCAGTCTATAACTTATTGTTACTTTTCTGTGTTCATAATTGCATCGATTTTGGTAAGATCTCCAACACCACTGGCTGAAATTCAGCCCCAAACTACAACAGAGCCTCCACCGTGTTTTAAAGATGGCTGTAAACACTTATTGCTGTACCTCTCTTCTGACCTCCTCTGTAAATATTGATGACAGTTAAGCCAAAAATGTCAAATTAGGTTCAGTGTGTTCCTTTTTCTTAAGTATATGACATTCAGATAATATGAAATGATAGTTTTTAGGCCTGTAACTTAATCCTTTTGTGCGCCACTTGTCCAGTTTCCGCAATTTTAAGGACACACTGCACACCATGTAGGTATGGCAAGTTTTTTTTGACTAATAGCTCTTTGGGAATCACCTTAAAGGTGCAAAAAATGCTCCTTTTATACCAACACAAATATTGAGCCGCTCACCGAACCATGCCGGTTTCTCAGCGATAGCGTTAGCCAATGCATAACTAATATGACATGACAGATAAATGTTAGCCACTGATAGACTGATGACAATCAAGAAGATTTTTATTGGCCGATATTAATGTTTGGCAGTGTTGTGCTTAGTTGCCAGCTAGTTAGGTACAACAGGCCAGCACTAATGCAGTCTAAGCAGTCCTGCAATAGGTCCAGCATTAAGGTAAGTAATAACAAATATTTATTAATTAGAGTTCAGTTCAACAGCATTTCAGATTAATCTCCAAAATGACCAGTTCTTCTTTAGTATATAGCATATAAAATGTTTTCAGAAATAATAATTTGTATTTAATTAAATGTGAAAAAATAAAGTAATTTGCAGAGACAGCTTCACTGGGCGATAGTGATTGTCTGGTCATTTTTTGCTTAGCAGCAGGAGAGATTTTATTGATCTGTATCACACAGCAGGACAGTTTCTTACTCCTTCTGCCAGCCTCCCACCACACATGTATACGTACACCCTTACCATGCAACACTACCTTCAACCCCTCCAGTAATCACTGATCCAAGGCGTGACATTGCTCATTAGCTGAATGAAACCGTCTTGTATTTGCTTTTTCTGACACAGAACTGGAATCATAGGAGTGGCTCAAGAAGAAAAATCTGAAGTCATGTCCTCCTTTTGAATCTCTATCTTTGTTATGTTATAGCTTCAGCTCCCGCACCTCCCACCCTCTTGCCCCTTCATGCCGTCCCTCCTCCTCTGTCTCTTCCACCTCCTCACATCAGCCTTAGTGGCCTTGATGAGCACTGAGTCATATAGAGCGATTGTGAACATAAGGTTCCTTCTAAGACACGCACAGACTCGAGTACACTGTGTGTTTCTTGTTCACTTTTCAAACCTTTAAATATTTTTCTGTGTTGCTTCTGGAAAAGCATCTGAAATGAATGCAGGTTAGGTCAGACGGACAGCATGGAAGCTTAAACATTGAAAGGAACAAACGGTCACGAATAACGTCTAATATGACTTCGAGGAACCATGTTGGGTCTCTGTGCCAGTAAACAAACATTTCCTCTTTCTCTCAGGCATTAATCACGGGGTAATTGAGTGCCTGTCAGTTGTTGTTGCGTCTTTATTTTGCTGTGTCTTTGCAGCTCCATTATCTATGTTCATTCATTCTGAATCACATCTCAAACGTGTCGTAACACAGCTTTCGGGGTCGTCCTCAGTTCACAGAAGAACTGAGCAGCATGAATGAAACTCTCGTGGGGGGATTTTTTTGTTATTAGGCGTTTATCGTTGCACAGCTTGCGACTTGCACATAATAATTAAGAGAACTCCAGATAGGAGCAGAAGCCTATTAGTAGCGTACCACTGTGGTGAATAAATTCCCATTTTTATTTTGTCTTACTGGTTCTACAACTAACTGGGATGTGCTCAAAGCACTAGGAGGGATTTGGTTTTGTCAGTGGGAAATGGGAAGTGAAAAGAATTGCAGACATATTCAAAACCTGCATGGATGTACAGGAGCGAGTCACTGCTGCAATTTCCCAGTCTCAGTGGGCCCAGATCGGGAATGCAATGATTCAGCTGTTTTGACAGTCAAATGTAAATCTGAGCCAGTTTTCTCAAACACCATGATTTTGAGCTCATTTTGCATCATGGGTAACATACAGCCCACTTTGATCTGAATAGGGCCGAACTTACTTACTAAGGCCGAAGAAGGTTAACTGCACATTTAATTCCATTTAATATAAGAATAAAAGTGCAAATTCAGCAGCACGTCTCGGTTTTTCTCCGTGATAAAGAAATGCTGCTGAAGTAAATGAACGACATCTATGTCAGAATGTGTAAAATTACTGAAAAACCGCAAATTTGTTTTATAGCTGATGGTGAAATGCTGATATTAAGTCAAGAGGTTAATGTTTACCTCTTGACTTAATTAATTAATTTATTAATTTAGTGTAGTATGAATTACAATGGCGAAGTCCCGTATTGGTAAAATTGTAAAGCTTGTGAAAATACAGTTTAAAGTCCAAAATCTATGCAACTATTCACAGTTTCATCCAGATTGTCGGATTAGAGTCTTTTCCAGGCCAATTCTGGCTCTGGGACCTTATGTTTGACATCACTTATTTAGACACACCAGCTCTCTTTCTTTTCTTGGTCAAGTCTAATCTCACTTCATGTTTGACAGTGCTGCATTGTACGACTCACTCAGTTGAGGTCAACACAATTGCTATCATCCTCCTCTGAAGGCTAAAAATCTCCTCTTTCATACTCTGATTAGGAATGGTGAAAAGACCTTTCGCACCTGCATGTATCACTGAGCATGCCTTTAATTTTTATTGAACATGGAGGCACATCATTTCTCGAGGTCTGAGTTTGAGTGCATTAATGGTACGTTTGTACGGACCAAAGCATCTGCCGAATGAATCTAATGTCATGTTTCTCTTCTCTCCACATGTTTTGCGATCGCCCCTCAACATCTATCCAACCACTTTACCACTCAACGTGCAACTCCACAGGTAAGTGGGGTTTTTTTTTTTTGCCATTTTTTTAATGATGTTTTGTAATACTAGAAATTCCCCTGACACACACATAGTCACTGATGAACCAGAATATAGGCCTGATTTCTTAAAATAAACGTCAGAAATGTGTGAAGCTCTGTACATTATGAATGCACTCGGATTCAAATAATGGTGTTGTGTGTTTAGAGTGGGTAAAACACAACAGTCGAAAAGCCCTCAAACTGTCTCCTCCTCCCTGACGTGGGAACAGAAAGTGAAATAATGCCTCTGAGATCATTAACCTCAGTGTTTTGTCAATGCTATACCATGCAGAACCCGCAGGCGCCGTTCTGTTTTCCCCTCTGCATAATTCACACACACGCATGAATCCATAGTCGTGCACGCTCACAAGCAGCGCTTTTGGTAACCGTCCACACAAACTCCACTTCTTCTGCCCAGCCGTGAAATGTTTTCTCTCACTGTAGTGCTCTGACCTGCTCTCACACCCTGCTGACCCGTATCACTTCTTTTCCCACTGGTCGTCTTTCTGTCCTGCCAACAGCCTGTAGCTACAGCTGGCTTGTCAGCCACTTAGAGCTGATGATTTAAAAGCATTTGTATTGTTTTAACATGGGGGGGGAAAAAGTTTTTTGTAAAGAACTGGAACTGCCCTTTCTGGGACACAGAAGGTTACAAAGGTGCCACAGGGGATTTCACCCAGTTCGTGGTTGTTGAAGTTGTGTACTTAGGTAGTCTTGTCAGTTGACTTTTTACAGGTATAATCAACATGGCTTTTGAAGCAACTATTAAAATATTGACTATTATCCAGAAAAAAAAGGATATTTGGAGATCATGGACTATGTTATATAGCTTGTTGTCTCTCGTTAAAGTCTTTAAAGGTACAGTGTGGAAATTCTCATCACTAGGTGTCAGTAGATTGCAGATTACAGTCAATTCTGTCTGTTCGTAAACCTAGCTACGGTGGCTGCTGTAGGACAAACACAAAAAAAAAGGAAGACAAACTTTTTACTTTTTTCCAAACTCTTATTTGCCAAAATTACATCCGGTTGTACTTTTCGAATTTACTTACTTTATATTTATGCAAGTGCAGGCACAAATTTAAATTTAAATTTGTTCTCTTCTTCTCCGCCTTTGATGTACTATGTGGTAAGGTTGGGCGATATGTAAAAATTTTCCAACCGATAACCCTCAGTCCAATACGCGATGATAGGTGATATATTCGTGCAGGCACAGACTTTTCGATGGGCAGAGCAATGTAATCATGCACAGACTGATTTGCACATTAAGAATTTAGAAGTTTTGTTTGGAGGGAATATTTTACCTTCTTTTCTTGTTTGCTTCAGTATTAATATAGCTACTTTTTGGATTATTCATTTATTTATTTATTTATTTGAGATGCACCAAATTGCACCAAAGAATAGATAGATATATATGTAGATAGATAGATATTTTTTTTATGTTCGCTAGAAGAGACATTTTCATTTTTAACTTGCTTTCTGTTTAATTTTGTATTTGTTGTTTGGCCGAGTGTGTAAGACAGATAAACGCTGGAATGACCTGCAAACACAGTTATAGTGGAAAAAAGAAGCCATTTTATCTTTGTTTCCCTCCCCACCATTGTGTTTTTTTTATTTAAATGTTTTTTTTCTTTTCTGAACATTGGCTACTGCCTTTCTTTCTTTCTTTCTGTTATGAGTTTGAGGAAATGAATCGCTGCATTTGGGCGCACTCTGGGGAGGATGCTTTTAAAACAGAGCTATTATTTTTTTCGTTGACTGCTTCTCTTAGCTTCAACCAACATTATTAGCAAACTTACTCTTGAGCGAATAAATAAATCGCCCTTGTAAAAACAATTGGTGAAATACTTCGTACAATCGCCAAACCAAGGAATTTGGCTGTTCTCTAGCCACATATATAAATTGCAATTACGGTACGCGACACACCAATGTCCATGTTGGCCACTTTATTCGAAATGGGGCGGGAACATGGCGCCTTTTACGACCTGACGCATTTTTAATACAGTAAAACTAAGTTTATGAGAATGCATCACTTTTAATACTCTAATAATTCATTAGTAGTAAAATATTCTTTTTTTCCATTAAGTAACATCAAACGACTGATTGCACCTTTAAATTGTGGAAACATTAAATGTGGGAAAAGATGGCCTTTAGAACAAAGAGTGGCTGCTGTTTAAAAACCTCTGTGTTGACATCTTGATAGGACTAAATTAGTTTTCAGTCAATGGAACATGAATTGCATGCCATTTCAAGTTTCTAATGATCCATTACAGTTTGCTTTAGCTCAGTTTAAAGTATCGCTCCCTTTCTTTGCCTTTGGCTCGGTTAATCACTTGGTAAACATGCATGGAAATGGCTAAAGTTTATTGCCTGTTATAAAGGTACATTATGTTAGAGATTCTTTTGAAGATATCTGACTGTGTCCAGATGTAGATAACATTTATGCGTTGGACTGTATGGTGTCTCCCGAGCTTGCTTCTCCTGAAATGAGGTTACGTGTACATGTAGGTGCATGTGTTATGAAGAGCTGTAGGCGACACTGGAGCTTGTGTGTCTCTAAAGGTTATTAACTCTGCTATTCTCAACTCATTATCTGAGCCTTTGGGCAAAAAAATAGATGAACTATCTGTTCTCTACAACCCTCCTATCTTCTCTTGCAGGAGTATAAAATATTTGACTCTGCAGTGGAGAGAATATCTTTGTGCTGTTAGTATGTCTCACATCACAATTTTTCAATCAGTGAATCTTAAAGCCCTGAAAACTTACATTTAAATCTTTAAAGCGTTGTGAAAGATTTATCTATACGATGCATATCATGCTTTTGGGGCTTTTTTAAATTAAATCTTTTGATAAGATTGGATAGATTTTGTTTTCAAATATTCCTGGATTCTGATTAATACATATAAAGAGGGGGGGATATTTTTTTAATATAGTTTTGCAAAGCTGTTGTAGTTTTGCCACTATAATCTTGCCTGAGCTGTTCCTCCGAGGGTCATATCGCTTTAGAACCCCCCCCCCCCCCAACAACTTTCAGATCGCAGTGTCGGACCATTTTTGTGAAAAAGCATTACCAATCCAACACCTGCTTAACAGCATGTTTAGCCAGCTGTGCAGGGTGAGAGGGTAAGCTGGGTGTTACTGAAAGTAAATGTGCGGTTATCCCCTTGCTTGACCACATTATGACTCCCTCCTTACGGATGGATGGATTTTTACGCCACCTTACAGTTCGGTCATTTAGAGTGTCTTTAAATATGTTGGATTTCTGATGTTTTGAATCAGAATCAGAATCAGAATCAGAATGGGTTTATTGCCAGATGTTGAGGTTTACAACATTAGGAATTTGCTGCGGTGCTTCAGTGCAAACAATAAGAATTAAAGTGCTATGTAGAAAGAAAGATATGTGCATGAGATATACATTAGATATATACATGAGAATAAGAATTAAGAGTGCTACGTAGAAGGATATATACATGAGTGCAGGTGGTGATCAGTGCCAGACATGAAATGATGCAGTGACACAGCGTAGGGTCATGTGTGAGTGGCGGGGACAGTCATGTGGTTATTGTTCATGTGTCCAACAGCAGAGGGGAAGAAACTGTTCTTGTGGCGAGAGGTTCTGGTGCGAATGGACCGGAGCCTCCTGCCTGAGGGGAGCAGGTCAAACAGACTGTGTCCAGGGTGGGAAGGGTCAGCTGAGATCCGGGCTGCACGCCGCAGTGTCCTGGAGGTGTACAGGTCCTGCAGAGATGGGAGTCTGCAGCCAATCACCTTCTCAGCAGAGCGCACAACACGCTGCAGTCTCTGTTTGTCCCTGACAGTGGCTCCAGCGTACCACACGGTGATGGAGGAGGTGAGGATGGACTCGATGATTGCGGTGTAGAATTGCATCATCGTCCGTGTTGGCAGGTTGAATTTCTTCAGCTGCCTCAGGAAGTACATCCTCTGCTGGGCTTTCTTGATGACGGAGGTGATGGTGGGCTCCCACTTCAGGTCCTGGGTGATGGTGGTACCCAGGAAGCGGAATGAGTCCACAGAGGTGATGGGGGTGTCAGTCAGTTTTGAGGCAGCTCAGCTCATCTTATAAAATGTAACCCTCTCTTAGTGCTTAGAAAAAGCTAAAGATCGGTCAGGATTACTACATTCAACGCATGATTGTTATTCCCATCTGCGGTACTTGAGAGTGTATATTTGGGAGTGTGGCTCTGTTATGGCACCTGATTCTCTGTTTGTCTGAGGAAAGGTGGAGGCAGGGAGAGGAGCACCATGCCCCTAGCATAGAACAGAACAGGCACCAGTAAGGACATATGCTCACCACCCACTTAATTAATTAATTGAGAATACAATTATCTAATCCATCCAAACATATTCAGCTTGGCTACGGCCTCCCCAAAGACCTCCTTAATCTCCATTAACAATAAACCAAAATAATTAAATGATACATTGCCTTACTTCATAGAATTTAAGCCTAAAGAATCATGCTGACAGATGTCTTTAATTTACTACACCAGGATATCTTTTATAACTTCTTTACACTGACAGAAAGGGGAGTTTCACCGGTCTGTTCAACATAAAATCTTGGTGGGCTATATGTGGGCTGCGATGCAGAATGAGTTTGACATCTGTGATCTAATCTGTCAGTCACATGACAATAACTCAGGACATTCATTGAGAAATGTTTCCAGCACTTTGTTGAATCTGTGCCACAAAGAATTAAGGTAGCTCTGAATCCAAAAGGGGGTCCAACGCCATATTAGCAAGGTGTGACTAATGAAGTGGCTGTTGAGTGGACGTGACATTGATTAATGGGTGAAAGGTGCTACTGCGATGGTCTTTACGCCCAGCCTACAGACAGCTATGCAGACCCTCGTCTGCATGTTGTAACGGTGTCACTAAAGCGTCACAAACGACCGGTCTGTGGTTGAAAAACCCTCTTGGTAACCTCTACACAAAAGGACACAATTGCAGTACCATATATAGAGCATGAAAATGAGTAGGCATGGACAAGTGTTTCAAAGCGGCTTGGGAATGTCCCGCCACTTTAGGTTGGTTTCTGTAGCTTAAATAAACAGCTGTATAAAGGGCAATAAGCTGAGCTGTCAGCTGATGTGGGCTGGCACTGACATCAGCTGAGATTGGCCAGGATCGCAGCTGACTTTTTTTTTTTGTCTTGACCAACACTACACTTCATTAGTCAGAAAAGTGTAAAGCAAATGAGGGTGACTGTTGTCTAGACAAGTGGGAGGTAGAGAGATCAGCCACAATAATGGAGTATAGCATCAGTGGATAACTCGGCTGAAGAAAGGCCACCTTATGGTCTGCTGACTTTACGGCTCTGTTTTATTGAGGCTGTGGAGGCTACTGGATGCTGTAAGGAGTTTGTAAAAACATCAGCTGTCTGACTCCTTCTGTCGTGTTAAAAAAGATCCTTTGGAGTCTCCCCACACTTTCCAGAAAACTATAAACAGTACTTTATTCCAATCTAGTTCTTTTCCTGCTTTTTTAAAAAAAAATTTTATTGTCAGCTTTGAAGAATTTGTGTGTTTGTATGTGTTGCCAGTGGACACATTCACTTCGCTCTGCCTCCTACAGAAAACCAGCAGTTCATCTTCTGCTCTCCAAGTTGTTTTTGGCTGCAGCAGTGTGTCACTTGTAGCCAGAAACTAATGCTGAAGACTTTTCCCTGGCTTTCAGAGCGCCACAACTCTTACCTTAAGATTCAGTATTTTAGGAATTTGACCCATATCAAATACTTACAGTTGGGATTCCTTAGCTTTGATTTTTTTCTTTTTCTGTTTTTTGCCATTTTTTTAAAGACAGATTTTTTTTCTTATGGGTTATTCAACTTAACTGTGTAGTAAACATACGACCCGAGGGCCAGAATCGGACCATCAAAGGTCCATGTGCGAAATGATGGGACATGCCTGCTATATACTTCATTTATAGTTTATTAATGGGTAATTGCAACAATTTTCTGTCTTTTGAGTAAAATAAAGCAAACACACAAGTTGACCAGAAAGATCCAAATATGTCAAAATAACATAATGTGATTTTCAGCAGTTTTTTTTAAGTTTTGGACATGGTTAGCTTTGTTTTAGCCTTTTTTCAAAATCATTACATTTGTTGACTATCCTTTAAGTTGTAAGATGAATGATACTGTAAAGCAAAACACACACAGAAATAAAAAATATCACAGAGCCCAGCTGCACTGGAGTTTTTCTTCCCAGGAATATAAGCCGGTTTGAAAATATTTTGGAGCCCTGCAGGAAGAGAACGATCAGGTGAAACCTGAGATGCAGTGGAAAAATACAAACAGTACCTGTCCTGAACGGGGCTGTAATTCCAGTTTTTAATCTTCTTTTATTTATCTTATTTTCTGGAAACCCAACCTTCTCAGAGCCTGTGGCAGCACTTACAAGTACATGTGCGCTATCACAGTCGGCGTGAAGTGTTAGCCAAGCGTATGCAAACAAATAAACAGAGAAGACACCGGCAAACACATACCCAGACTTATGGACGTCTGGATGCAGATGCATATTTTCACCGGTAAGACATGCTCACAGCTGCACACAGACGCACACACATAGAGGGAAAGTCCCTGCTGCAGCGGTGTGCTACGGGTGGGTGGCCGCGACCAGCAGTGGCCTTTGGCTTTGAGTCCAAGGTGGGCTGAGAGTTTGTGTTCCACCCAACCCCCTTGGTGGAGAAACACAAAGAGCCACTGTGTTTAAGAAAAGAGTGAAGGTATGATAAGGTGGAGAGAGGTCTAGAGAAATGGGGTGGTGGGGGTGCTGGAAAAATGTTGAGTGATTTCTGGAATGCTTCAGAGAGATTTGAGATGGACAAACAAAGAAAAGCAAGCTGAGGAGGGAAGATGAGCCTGAGACAGAGGAAGATGACACAAAAAGGATGAGGAGAGCCAGAGAAAGACAGATGGAGAAGAAGGAAGGAAGGAGGGAGAAGTAGAGGGTAGCCAGATGGGACTCCGCTCTGAAACTTGTGACAGCCCGTGGGAGGAATATCTTTGCGAAACTCTTTTTCTGATTGGTGTGTTTGTTTTTGACAGCCGTACTGTGTTGGATGGTTAATCATAGCACAGCAAAAATGAACTCTCTCTTTGTTTATATTACTCTGTGTGGGTGTATTCAACTCGGACGCTCTATTTTTGAATCGATCTATTGTGTGACTGCGTGTGTGTCCTCCCCATTTCCTCCATGGCTTGTCTCTAAATTGCCTTAAGACGGCGGCGTGTAACGGCTGGAAGGCAGAGCAGCAAGCAGTTCTGGCCGGCAACTGCTGATCTGGATTCTGCTCTTAAATCCATGTCTAACAGGATGGCTTGCTTAGGGAGCTGTACTTGGATCAGGAGTAAGGAAAGTAAAGCCAGCGTGAAAAGAGGTTGCAGACTAGAATCTGTGCAAATGTGTGCGTGTGTGTTGTCGCTAAATTAAAGCTGGTCCCAGTCCAGCGTTTAGAGGAGGTTTGCGTCGGGTTGATGTATTGCTACGAGCCTGGATAAGAGGGATGAGCTCAGAATAACGAACATTTTTGCCTCCCTCTGTGGGTGTGGGTGTGTGTGTGTGTGTGTGTGTGTGTGTCAGACAGCTCACAGCTGTAGAGGGCAAAAAGCCAGACCCAGAGTCAGCCTCTATTGTCATGATAACGGTCGGCCTACCGTCTGCTTAATCAGCATAATTCTGCCTCTCAGTCTTTCTGTCTTTCATCCTCTGTCTAAATCTCATACTCTCTCTCTGTCTGTTTATCTTTCCATCTCTTTTCTTTATCATCTAACCCTCATCTGTCTTTCTTTTCTACTTTTATGTCTTCTTTTATCCCTCCACATCGCCCTCCCCTCTAAATCAGCGTTAATGCCACCGCTGAGTGTCTCTGGAAGAGCTGCAGCTCATATGCGTTTCTGTATACACACACACACACACACACACACACACTCACACACGTACACGTCTTGTTGTGGGTGAGGGCCACACACGCGCTTGAATGGCTGAGCTGCGAGTCTGCTGCTACTGCTATTTCACACATCCTGGCTTTTATTAGAGTTTTCCTCTCACGGTGTTCCACTTTTGTGCTTGTTAAAAAGGCTTTATATATGTAAACACATGGCGTAATTATCTGCTGTGCTGTTTTTAACTCACACCTTCTCCCTCTCGCGCACACACACACACGCACACACACACACACACACACACAAAGACAGCAGTTTCAGCAGTGGTCTGCGTCACCTGTAGTGAGCAGGTCCCAGTGGGGTTTGATGGGCGTCTTGCCAGACTGGAATCCTGGTGGGTTGCCAGATTGGCTGTCAGCAGATGAGCTGAACTTTGCCTCTGACTAAATATCCAGCTCTGACCCTTTTATTTTTGACATTCCTCTTTTGGGAGGACAGCTCAAAATCGTTGTACTTTAATACTACTGAAGTCTAGAGTAAATGATTTGTTGCACTAGTTAATATTCAAATATGATGAACATTAGAATATTTTCGTCATTGTCCCTACCCAGTTTTTTTCCATTTCAAGATCACTACAAATGACAAAAGGAATCACTGAGATTGGCACTAAAACAAAGTGTCTAATAAAGAAACTGCATTTATTTTAAAAGTGACATTCATATGGTTCATATTTCCTTAATTAATAGCCCAGCTAGACAGATCAACTTTGAAATTAAAATTAAATATACAGGAGATTCAGACGTAGCAACACCCTTAGACAAAAACTGGTTCATCCCAAAGACAAAATACCCCAAAACAAACTAAACAACATGGTGTATTAGGTGCAGTGCACAGAAGAAACCAAACGGCGACTCCTCAAGTGCATAGCACAACACAGGAAAGCCACCTCAACGGGACAAGACTCAGCAGTACATCTGGAACTGTGGGAACATCTGCTCACATTTTGGACCAAGGAGACAGACGGTTTGTAAGGACTAAAGGAGGTTGTCTACCTTAGTTATGAATGATGAGTGTTGAACAGAGTTTGTTGCTTACGACGCCAGCTACCGGCCACCTACAGTCTACAGTCCACCTACAGTCTACAGTCCACCTACAGTCTTGAGATTCCTTCCCAGTCATTTCAACCCCTACTCAGACCTTGCCTCAGGTGACCTCAATATCTCACCTGATAGTGGGGTGGTCCTGTGTCTCATAGAGGTTTTACCTGGTGGTCTCAGTTGTAGTAATGACCCACACCTTTTTTTCACACCTTGGCTTATGTGATGACAAGTAGTGGATTAGCGAACCTCAAGACCATCTGCACCAAGGGTTCATTACCTGGGACTTCCAGTGGTTTAAGAACCGAAGAACCCTCTTGGACGAGGGGCAAAAAGTCTCCACAAACTGAAAGAAGTCCAGCTGTCGTCAATTTCAAACTCCTAAGGCAATTGGAGAATATTTAAAAGTGCAGCAGGTCTTGTGAAGTCGCGGGAGATGCACTGCTGACACTGCTGTTATTCTTTTCTATCAAACATACGGATAGAAAAGAGTAATATTTCCATACAGGATTGGTTGGTCTTGGTTAATGATTGCCTACAGTGCTGTTGATCAATGGGGTGCCAGTGGAAACTGTGCTACTGTTGTTTAAAAGGAACAGGAAAGGGGGAAGGCATGTTAGGAGGCAGTGAGGGAGAAGGAAAGGTAGGAGAGTAGAGATGAGAGTAGGGGCTTTAAATGTAGGATGGATTTGAAGCTGCCAGGCAGGAGGAAAAGAGAAAGATGACAGGATAGTCAATTTTCAATTCATTTTTATTTTTAGCACAACAAAAAATTGCAACAACACTCTCCTCATGGCGCATGAGAAGATAGCGACCCCTAAATAGCGATGGGGTTGTGGTGACGGCACATTTGGTAACCCCTATACGATCAGTTGAGCAACTATATGGTCGCCTTAAGCAGTCGTTTCGGGAACTGCTATTTTGACGGTTCATGATGGCATTGTTTTCTCCCCTGTATGTTTCGCTCTTACTTTCCTATATGCGTATATACATGTTGGCATACTTACAGTATTTAAGTTTCATTTAAGATTCATGTATCAGCTTGTGGTAATAAACTGAACATTGTTCTGTCGTGACGGGTGCTTCCCTTTTAAACAGCTGTTGTGAAATTGCTGTCACCACTTGAGTTTAAGGGGAAAAAAACATGAGCCCAAACACACGCTCTCTCCAACGAGCACAGTCCTACCTGTTACGTTTCAAATCTGGTTCAACCACATTTCAACTTTACCCAAGCTGATTTTAATTACTGTAGCAATGACAAACATGCTGCCCTGCGGTTCAGGAGTGCGTCAGGGAACAGTTTTTGGACTAGAAACGTGCTTCGTGCCAGATTTTCGATGTCACAGTGTACTAGAGAAAGACATATCTTTAAGGTATTCAGATTTCAGCTGGAGTTGTTCAGATATCACTAACACACCAGTTCTTCTCCTTTGGAATTCACCATCTGTGCACAGTTTTGCAAATTCCATATTCTGCATGAAAAATACAATGCATATGCAAACCACATCTGGCCCCAGGTCTGCTGGACTCACTTCTCTGCTCAGGCATGACTGATCAGGAATGCACAGTCGACCGCACCCTTTCTCCCTTTCAACCACTGGACGCAGTGTGTGTGTGTCTGTCTGTGCTTGAGTGTGTGAATGCCCTACTCAGATTACCGGAGTTCATTTGTCTTGTAAGCTCTGGTGCCACTCCTTTTTATTCTTTTCATGCTAAAGTATCACCTCGTCGGCCCCCTCTCCTTTCCTGTTTGCTCTTTTGCCTTTCTTTGTTCGCTTCAGACTGTTCGGTCAGAAAGATGAACAGAAACAAAGCCTTTCACCTCGTAAATCTGCGGCATGAGCACAGGGAGCCTGTAGACATATCGTTGAACTCGATGCAGCCTCTCATGCTGAATTTATCTGCTTCACAGATGTGGCTCGGATGCACACCCAGTCTGAGCTTCCTTGTTCTTTGTCCCAGTGATGGTGTATTTGCTCACACGGTGCGTGTGTGCATATGCTAGAGCGCACAGGCAGACTTACAAGCACACTTTTAAGAGTGTTGAGTCAGCAGCTGCTGCTTCGGGTTCAGGGGTGAGAGGTCAGAGGTCATTACCTGCTTTGCGCTTTTGCCTTTATCTCTATGGATAATCTGCACTCGCACATGAGTCTTAGACACGGTGATGGGCCGACACGGGAGGGCCGCAGAAGAATGGTGCTCCTAGTTAAGCCTGCAACTTTTTTACCAAGAAGTAAGAGAATTCAGGAGCACAGTATAACACACAGACACACACAACAATGACAGTATACAAGTACTTTCAGCTGGAAAATTGGACTGTGGAATGATGGAGCACGTGGGCAGCGGGATGTGGGATTTGTCTTCTTCCAGGGGGAAGTGACAAAAGTTGACTCCAAAGGTTTGAGAGAGTTTAATCTTGGAAAAACTCAACAAAAACTTGAGTGTGTGTATGTAGGGCTTTTTTGTGTGTGTGTGTCATCAAAGACTTATTCCATAGAGACCAAAAACTGTATAATGTTTGAAAAAACTGTTGAAATAGCTGTGTTATCCTTGATTAAAGATCGCTATCTTTAAAGGCACGCGCAACCATAAATACACAAACATGCTTTATTCCCTCCAGGCCTTGTGATAGTGTTGTTTACTGACTGTCATCTGATTGTAAATTGTTAGGCACGTACAAAAATGAACTGACACATAAACATACAACATTTTCTGGACGATTTAACCTTTGGATGAAGTGCCAAGGCTCCTCTGACCTGCAGCTAAACGTTTGTTTTAGGGGTTAAAGTAATTTCAGTCTGATGGCCTCCTCCTGTGGCCTGAAGTGGTAATTGCACACAATATAGGCTGCAGAAAAGAAAGCAAGCTTTGTTTCACGTGATTAAATGTGTGAGGCAGCAGGCTTTCCCCCCCCAATTTGTGGGAAATCATAAGTTTCACAGTTTCTAATAGATTTAAACAAGTTCTGCAGTAAGTTATGCCTGTGTAAAAGTGTCCAGATGCAGTGTGAAGTGTGACAAATAGGGTGTCAAATAAAATGTTTTCAAAAAGACAGACATACTATTGAGAGTGCAACAGCTGATCATCTTTACGACTGATTAATCTCCTCTTTTCTCAGATAATAGATGATTATTTTTATCTGCTAGAAGATCCAAAAATGATGTCTCAAAAAATCCTTTTTCCTCCATCCTCTCCAGAGCGAAACCTACTGTTATTTAGCACAAAGTAACTGGATTCCCACCGAAAGCACACACGATGTTTGTCGTTTTTCATCAAAAAAAATCAAAAAAATTATTTTCCAAATGATTTAAGCCAGTTCATTCTGAAGGAATCAACTACTTAATCTTAAAAAAGAAAACAAAAAACTGCACCATATTTCATGGAAACTGATGAATATTGTGATGCAGATTATATGAAACAACAACAAAAAAAGCATGGTAGTGGACTTCAATGCTCCAGAGGTCCAGCAGACCACCACTAGAGGGCTGTTGCTAGGCCTGGGCCAGGTCTGGAAGCCCAGCAGCAGCCCTCTAGTGGTGGGCTGCTGCTGGGTGTCCAGGCCTGGCCTACCTCTCCCCCTGGAGGTCTGAAGTTGCTTAGCAGCTAACCTGAGAGGACACTTTATACTGTGTGACTCACATTTTCCTTCCCTAGTAGTCTATTATCACATGAGTTAATCACTTTACTCCCTGTCCCGTGTTCCCTGTGTGCCTGCGGTTTGTTTGTGGTTGCCTTTATCAGTCGTGATTTCTTAATATGCAGTTTTTGCCAGAAGGAGCAAAGCACGAACATTGAGTATGACTTATCTGTGTAGGTGTTGCGTAGGTGTCGTATCGGGGTGGCCAACGTTTATGATTAATGTCTTTCTCACACACCAGCCTTTCAACCTCCCATAACTCTTAACAGTATTATTGTGTAAATCCAAAATGATGTAATAACACCTGTTTACAAAGAAGACAATCAACAGATAAGTAATGACGTCTCTTTAGGTAGAAATTTTTGAAAAGTGGGCGGATCTTCCTGTAAGTTGCAGGTGTAAATATATTCTTGCTGTAATTGAGTTTCATCAGGTGTAAATCTGACACTTGTGTGTGCAAGATTCCAACACCTCCAGGAGGAACTTTATATAGAACATACAGTATATAACACACGCATGCACATAGAAGTCAAGCATGCTTTCCTTTACTTACATTACCGTCCTGTGGATGTACCATAATGTAAAGCAGATTTCCTAAACACTGAATGTGACTGCAGTCGAACCAAATTGGGGAAACAAATGCCTTCCAGAAATACGACTTTAATCAGCTGGTGTCAAACCGTACAGTTTAGAATTTGTTGCCCAAAAGTGGTCTTTTACAAACAAACACACACATGCGCAAAGGCACCAACTGTCCCAGTAAATGTGGGGTGCTCTGGTGTAATAAAAGCCTTCCTCTGTGGTGGAGCTGAACCCCTGTGTTTAACTGCCTGTGTGAATGTGTTACCGCTGAGAAGCACACACTGTGAAACTGCACATACTGGGATTTGAAACTTGGCAGAAACACTGAGTGAGGCTTTTATAAGATAGTTGTGCACTGCTGGATGCGCTAAATGCTACTTTTTTCCAGCTCGGCTTCTTTATCTGCTGTATTTACCTTTTGTTTGGTGAGTGTGTATCAATGTCAGGTATACCCAGGCACTAATGTGTGATTGGGTTACCTGACAAACAGGTTGGCCCTCATGTCCCAGCTTTATGTCTGTGGGACACAAGCAGTGGCAGCGTGTGTTTATATTTAAAATCTATACATTTAAAATCTTATCAGAGTACATAGTTATATCCATTCAGTCTCTTTCTTTTTGTTCCTTTTCCCACCTGGTCAGCTCTAACTGTACCGCTTGTCTTTTTGATGCAGGAATGTGTGAATCCAGTCAATACTCTGATAAGATTTAGAGTAATTTAGCCTTAATTGCCCTGTACTTCTTCACTGTCTGGATTTTTGTTTGCTTTTCCTCTTGTCCTCTCTTGTCACGTCTGATAGGAGTGTCCCAACATGACATTAGTGACCCATGGTTTCCTGTTTAAACACCAGTGTGTTTAGAGTCTGCATCGTTTTCAAAGCTAATCACTGACACACGGCTCTGATGGTATAATCGTGTTTACATTCTGAGGTAACGTGACACTCTTTTTGGAGCCTTTAATGTCTCTGATGAAAGATTAAAGCCTGCTTAAAATGTGTTTTGTATTTAATGCCAACAACAGGGAAGAAAATGGTCTGTATTTGATTTATAGTTAAGCAAAATATGTTTTCACATCCAGTTTTAGTTAACTATAATAACCTTGATCATAGCTGGAAAAAACATCTTCTCTATGTCACTCTATTCAAATTTAATTGTGTACATTATCAAGGTTTTAATGGATTAGACACGTGAAAGCTGTGCTTCTGCTTCTACGCAGTCAGAGATGTTTACGCTCTTCTTTTGGTGACACGCCACCAAGCTGAAGATGCTGAATGTCCACTTGTCTATAATCTGCAGTTTAATATACTGATTATCGTCAGTGCTTTATCTCCTTCATGTGCACTTCATTAAATATAAATGAGGGGGGGGGTTTGAATCACAACGGTGACCTGTGATGAAATTTTGACTCCATTTATGGGTCATGTTATTAAGCTTCACTTCCTCAAAAAAGAAAATAAATTAATCCTGAATGCAGCCAGATGCTCTGTGTTTGAGTTGTCCGTTAATCGTGTTCTTGTGACTGTAATGTCTCTTGACAACCTTAAAGAAATTCCTTCAAATTTGCCACCAAAGTTTAGATTTTGGTGGTGAAATGTTCACTTGCTGTGACCACACGTTGGTTTCTTTTCTTGTGATTTCTTAGGGAAGGAAAGAAAAAATCTTTTTACACGTCGGGCTGAAACTTTTACTTCAACTCAAGGATTGAGTGATTATAATTTGCTGCTGTTTTACAGGTCAAGGTCACAAAGCACCAGGTTAACTATTAGTTATGTCCTTATCCCCCTACATCATTCCCTCTGTTGTAATAAAACCTACTTTGTTGTCCCACTTTATTGACGTCTTATTGATCGCTGCTGCACAGTAGAGTAATGCTGGTTAAATATTAAAGGGTTTATGGCTTTATGTCTCACCACTGTGACCGAAGGTCTTCAAAAATATATCTGTAGTGTGTACTTGATTGCCTATATTTGTATATTCCAAGCTAGGCTTGGAAATGAGCTTTGGGCTTTGTGCACAAACAAGTGCCGACGTAGTAGATTTTCTCTCTAAGGGGAACCTCAAATGAGGTCGGGGACCTGAGAGAGCAATAAGGGTTTAAGTCTAAGCTTGCACCACATCGCAGTCACAGATCTGGAATTGTCTTTCAGTAGCGTAATGGATCCATAAAAAAAAACCTTACAGTGCCAGATCTTTGTCTTGACGATCTGACGATCCTCTAATTTACCACCTTTTCTGGGGTAAACAAGAAGGTGAGAATGGTTGATGAGGTTTCTCAGCCAGGCCTACGTGTGTTTGTGTACTCACTCATTCAGTTTTTTGTCACACCTTAGTGGTATTGTGCTCCCTATGCTTTTACACTCAGGTGGGAAGGCTCCACCCCCCCTACATACATGTTTTTATCCCTGAGGGCCTTTGTGTTCCTCACACACTGCATGTTTCCCAACAGTAGTTAAGGGTTAGTACTGCTGAGGCTGGGGTTAAAGCTGTTTTGTGTTCAAAATGAAAGAACCTGTGGGATATTGATAACAGGGAATGTAAATAGAAGCGTATGTGGGGTGGAAAAAAGGTGTTTAGGAGGTAGGAAAGGACATAAGGAGGGTGTGATGAGTGGTTGCCATGCCAGTAAATGAATGGCGGGGCGGAGCAGCGATCAGGGAGCGCAGAAAACAGAAAGAAGAGAGGCAGGGAATAAGGAAGAAGGGACGGGCTGACTCGTATTTCAGCTTCATGTGTGAAGGGTTGGGTGTAACCTTAACCCTATACTCACAGCACAACTCTAGTTGTGTCAACTCTAGTAGTCACGCACTTGCAGGACTTCAGGAGTCCCGAAGAGTGGAGTCTGGGCAATCCTCATCAGCATACCCTTTCTTTTTAACTCACCTGGGTGCGATAAGCAGGTGTGGGCTTGCCTTCCCAATTCTTGCTTTATCACTGGTGTAGATCAGCTGATTGGAGAGCCAGAGCTTGGTCAACACTGGGACCTTTTATCACAGCCTTTGCTTAGCACGCCTTTTCCTCAACCACTAGTGACGGTAATATTTGCGGAAAAGGGATCAAAACAGGACTGAGAGGAAAACGAATGAGGATTCGCAAGAAGTTGGTTGTAAATTCTCTGGAAAAACTCGACAGGCATGCTCATTTCTGCTGCACACCCAGCAAAGGGAGTGTCACATGTGAGTGTGCCTATGCCAGCACGTGAGCATGCAAGTAACTTCATCAGGACCTCTTAACCCCTTGGTCAGGCCCTGGCTCTAAGATGGTGCGACTCAGCTGGCGCGTGCTAACAACTGGAGATAACAACACTCAGGGGCACACATGGTCGTGAACAACAACCGCTGATTTGCTGAGACTGAAAAGAACCGTAGGGTAATTTGGAAACCTCTCTCCACCCTGTCATGCACCACTGAGGAACATAACAGAAAAAGGGGACTGTGCACAGAGAAGTGTGCGCCGCGGAAGGGCGGTGATTTTCCTGATTGCTGGATTGCTTAATTACCCCTTTGGGTTTGGGAATCACGCCTGGAGTTTTAAGGCACAAAGGAGGACAAGAAAGGAGAAGATGATTTAAGTTTTTGCGGCAGAGAGATGAAGTGAAGGAGGAGGCTGTGTGGGTCAGAGTCATGATGTGGAAGTGCGCTAAGCAAATGGAAAGCAAAGCGGGATATGGCTGAATGTCCTGCTGAAACTAATTCAGTGCTTATTGTTGAATCTGAAGAGTCTGAAACAGTTTAGTAAGTGTGAATATCTGGACAACCCACCGACCTAAAGATTTACGGCTGGGGATTTATTTATTTTTTTGCTCAGTTTTAAAGAAGACCTCTCTGAGGGACAATGAGAGGAGACAGGAGATCCGCATCATTCCGAAAGGAGAAACCGGCGGGCCTTTCCCGGGCTCTCAGCTGGCTCAACGTGTCCAACCTCTCCCGCCAGAGCAGACGCGTCTTCCAGAGCCAAAACGAGCTCAACGTGGTTCACAGCCGCCACCCGTACTCTCAGTCTCACAGTCACCTTCACACCTCAGACGGAGACGAGCGTGAGGACGACGATAACTGGGTGTACCGGCCTCAACACAAAATAGGTGAGAGTGGGGAAACAAAAAGAAAAGCAGTGATTATTTTATTTTTATACTGGACACACACCTACTTAACCATATGTGTTGGCTACGTCTCTTTGAGCTTGTTAGAATGGTTCTTTGTTCTCGAGCTCAGTTAGAGAGACGGTGTTTACACGCACAAGCAAAACGAGTACTGTTTCATTCTCTTTCTTATGGCACCCTATTCTCAATCTCCACAACCCTCACACTTCCTGGTTCCCTTAGAGACTAAGTTGGATGTGTGTGTTTGTGGTCAGCAGGACTTGTGGCTGGTCAAAGGGCACTTTGTCCCTGTGTGATAAGTCAGCAACGATACATCAGCGCGGTGATGTCACAGGCTGGTACCAATGTGAGTGTAGGATTTGGTGCCAGGGAGAGGGCGTGTTTGTGTTTGTCTAGACCTGGATAGCTCATCAGTGAGACCAAGAAACTAAATAATAGTTTCTTTTAGCTCTTTAGTTTAGAATTTTAATATTGGACATCTTTCTGTCTGAGGTAAGAATGAAATTTAAACCTGGCAGTATTTTAGGGGTATTAAGTTTCCAGTTTCTCATTATTTATTGATTGGTTCATTAGTTGTGTGCCGGGGTACATGCATCTGTGCATACTCGGTCAGAGGTGTCAGTTAGACTTTAGGGAGAGTGGTTGTAACTGTAGCCTAACCTTTACCTGAGAATGGAAAAAGACACCCAGTGGTAGTCGCATTAACTCTCACACTTGCTACCATTGGTAGTTTCACTCACACTGTACATTAACATTAAAATTATTGCCAATACTTTAGATACACTTGGAGCGGGATAGGTTATACATGCATACATGCTTGGACACAAAGATTTTGGTGAGGCAGGTGGGACAAAAATACAAACCAAATAAAAAGCAGATATTGTAGCCTAAGTTTCAGACATTCAGGATCAGTATCTGCCCATGTTTCACTCGCTATTACACTAATGGTAACATAAGTTGTTATCAGTTTCAATAGGCAAATTACATGTGTTGTCTCTCTGCCTGGCTCTGCGTTTTATTTTTAAAGCAGTTCAGCAACATGACGACTGGTTGCTTCCAAATCGGAACTTTCTTTATCTTAATGTGGCCAACAAATCGGTGCAAAGCTTCCTGGGGTAAGATTGTCACAATAGCATGGAGACTTACATGGAGCAATAACAATGATTTAGCAGCATAGGCGCCACATGTAGCCTCAGTCTGCTGTCGATGCTAAGAACATATTTTGAATCTGTGTCCCTATTGGTGGTCAGGGCTGGAGTAGTGTCACCTGACAGTATATGATGACATTTTGTTGCTCCAGAAAAGTGAGCTTGTTGCTGCTCTTGTCAAGTTTTTGCAAGTTTCAGCCCTTCCTTCCTTCTCACTCTACCACCTCTGAACCTGCCCCTTCCTAAAACAGCTCAGAGACGCACATAGCTGAAGGGCCTGACATTTTTCTCATAGTTAAAAGGTTAAAGCAGAAGCCGGTCAAAGTTTATATGGTAACTGTATTGGTATGTAGTGTTTTGTTTTTAGTTTTAACTGAAGGATTTTTTTTTTCTGGTTATAATCTTGAACTTGAGATTACATATAATATTATTTGTGTCCTTTAACTCTAGAGATAAGCGTTGCAGCGCTGTGGTGCAGCCTAAACCTTTATGGATTTTATATCTGCAAACCAAGCACGCGCCCTTTTATTGCCCGCATGTGGTTCAGTGGCAGAAAATGTCTTTGTATTCAAGCCAAATCTTTATCTGAATGTACTACACCGCATGTGATTCCACTGTTTGATCTGTCTTACGTAAGAAGATCATCCTACCTTATTTGCTGTCTGCCTATCTCATCCGTGGTTGCCCCTCACGCTGGCGACAGGAAAGCTCTTTGCTGTCATGATTTCTTCACAGATCTCTTTCAGTCCTTTCTTGGAATAATTACAAAATCTTAAATCTAAAATTTTCACTCACATTTTAAAGAAACAAATCATTTTCCCATTAAATATTCAGAAAAAAAAGGGGGGACTAATTTATTTACCAAGGGATATATTTTCCAACTACAAAGCTTGGAGATGGAGATGATGCATTCAAGTGTGAATAAGTGATTTTAAACAATAACAAGACAGGAACCGATCAGACTTATTGCATTAGACTTTTGTTTTTCACAAGCTAATGCTCTTTCTCCTGCTGTTTCTTTTTACAGCCTCTTTCTTTCAGTCTTTCTCTCTTTCTCTCTGTTGTAGACAGACTGTATCTTTTTATAGCTAATTCCAGGCCAGAGAGAGTGTCATAGACAGGTCAATATAACACACACACACACACACACACACACATATACGTAGTGTACAGATGCACACTGCACACAGAGGAAATGTCTCGGGAATAAGTCTCCAGTTTGAACCTTAAGTATTTTTAACATCTGGATCTTGCTTCCACACGCCTGCCAAGACCCATTACAAGGCATATGGGCAGCCACGCACTGTGCCTCTGTGTAAATATAGCCCGAAAATGAGTGCCTGGGGATGCAAAACCTACAATTTTGATGTAGCCTCCAGCTCGGCTGGTTGGGTGTTTGCCTCGGTTGTTGAGGTAACGGGTGTGTGAGTGAGTGAGTGCTTCCTGGGCCAGTTGCAGCCCCGACAAAACGTTGCAAAAGTTGTTTTATTTATTGGTTTGATATATATATATATATATTTTTTTTTTTTTCCCAGACGGAAATGGTGACTCGTCAGACACCCAGCCTATTCATTGTCTGCAATGCCTTTATAGTTATGGGTTATATACAGATCACTGCTGATTGGTTAAAACCTCCAACACACCCACTAAATGAGAGGAAATGTGGCCCAAAAAGCATGTTATCAAAAACCTGCAGGTTTCAGTAAAAAAACAAAACAAAAACAAGGCAGAAAATGGCAAAAGTGCTCCTGGTGTGGCTCAATTTGACATTTATTAACTTTATTAAGATTCTTAAAAAAACTTTGAGCAAGTGTAACATATAGCTATATTTTGTAACAGCTATTCCTTCCTGTTTTAGGAATTGAAATACAGGTGATAGGGTCCCAGTTCTTTTGTATATCAAATTAATTTAAACAAATGTAAATAAATATATCATTACCAAGAATTCTAAGGGAATAAAAGTAAAACAAAAACAATCAGTTCATTCAATAAATTTCCTCCTGTAGCTGGCACCTGATGTGTGCTGAAGGATCCAGTAAGGATCCAACGGCTTATGCTGTGTCCCAATTCTAGGCTGCATACGACCGCTGTATTTATTATCTAACTGTTTTTTTTTTTTCCATATAATGTCATTGTTTGATTTATTAGCTCCGTACCAGACAGTGTCATTTTAAGTTCCAACAAACCATCTTGCAAAAAACAAACTGTGGATTTGGAGCAACTGCAAAATCAGTCTGACCCCTGATCTCCAAAACGTCACAAAATATCACAATGCCAATTAAACTTTATAAAGGGATAGTTAAATGTTTTCCAGGAGCTTTCCTATTCTGTGTGTGAGCTGTTTTACCACCATTTGTTTTGGGTTTTTTTGTTGGTTTTTTCCCTTTTTGATAAGGGGCACTTGGAAGCACCCATGTCAGAGAAGCATCGCAAAATTTAGATATTTAATTTACTGTCATAGAAAAGCATAAAAGGCAACATTTCGAATAAGGAACCAACCTGCAGCTGGTGGGACCCCATCAGACAGTGGAATCTAGGTCTCAGTTGTTAACTGTACTCCTTATTGGTTGTTATTTATAGATCATCAAGCCACCAGATGAAGGTGCACTCAATGTCTTCTTGTTTATCCAGATGTTTTCCTTTGGCAAGTGTGCCTGCACCGTGTTAACATGGAAGTTTGGAGATTTGGGGATTAGTCTTCAGCAGAGTTTTACGTGTGATGTAGTTTTTGGTATCTACAGTGTGTCACTGTGTCACATATTTGGAGCAGGAGCACAGTGACCTAAATATTAACCATACCTTGGCACGCCACAGCTGTGGCAGAACCAGAATTAGGTTCCACATTATTGAAGATGTGTTTATTAAGGCAGGCTTTAAGAAAAGGGTATTTGAGGACACATTTCTCTTTGTGGGATGCTTGGTGAAATTTTTGAGAGGCTTCACAGACCAAACTCTTGCATAACGGTCTTTTTTTTTTTTTTTGGAGGGTTTTATACAGGCACACACAGAAACACACTCATCATTACCGTGTAGTCGTTGTGTAAATCCAGATTAGCAGATGATAATTTGCTGTAGGGAGAGGAGATGTATAAACCAGGAAGGCCTCATTAAAAGACAGACACAGAAATCTGGTGATGTGGCCCACAGCCCAGGGCTAAACACACCAGTGCTGTACATAGAAACACGCGAAGCATTCATTAAAAAAAGCATATCTATAACAAGTGTTATACACTTCTAAACTGCTTCTAATCATTTTTCTCTTTTCTCCTATGTGCTGCTGTCGGTGATGATCCACAGGTAAGTCCGAACTTTTTCTTCCTCTCTGATCCTCCTTTGTATCTCTTTGCCAGCTGACCCCAGATCAGTCTTATTGTGTGCTGAAATGCTCCTAATCCCGGTACACACAAGAGTTCAGCTTTAGCTCAAATTAAGTCACCCCCCCACCAATCCCTTAATCTCTGATTTTTTTTTTTCACCCACCCTTTTGAATCATATTGTATGTATTCTATTACCTCTGTGTTGTGGCCTCTAATCCACAAAAGGCCTGATTCACTGGTGAAAAAAGGGCAAGCAGAGGAAAAACAAGTGATTACGTTGCTGAACATGGTTTTAGCAGCTTGTGAGGGGATAGAGGTCTCGGGGTTTAGTTTGATAGGATGAACTGATATTGTCCCAGTGGCGAGGTAAAAAAAAAAAAAAAAAAAAAGACCTCTTCACGACAAATGCGTGAGTTATAATGACGTAATACGAACAGAAATAATCTTTTTCCGTCATTTTAGAGCCAATATGTTCATGTTTATCCTTACATGTGTTCTTTTTTTATTCATTTTCTATCTTTGTGTTTTGCTACTAATCACTTCTTCTTCTTCTTCTTTTTTTTAAATGGCAGAGTCAGATTTTTTTCAGATTCCTTCTCGTCGCGTGTCTAAATATATAAATACAAACAAGCTTAGTTGCTTAATTTTTATCTGCCTTTGCTATTTAGTCTTATCTCTAATGCAAAGTGTGCCGCAGTTAAAACATGGCATACTTGCACAGCAGTGGATGTGACAGAGGATGTCCTGGACACTTAGATAAGATGCTGTCTGTGTTTCTGATACGGGCCCTTTGACGTGATTCAAGTCCTAAAACGGTGTTTAATCTGAAGGCGGTCTGCATTGTAGAAGCTGAAATCTCCCTGTATGTTTGCATCCTGCACCCACAGAAGGAGGTTGTCACTGTGTGCTGCCATGTAGTCCATGTGCAGAAATATACTTGAAGAAGATAATCTTTAATGAAACAATTCAATTGAAGCATGTTATGGGCTGAATTTTTCAAAATTGCAATAGTAAATATATAATTCATAAACGTGAGAAAAGAAGACTGAGTAAATATTTGAAATTAAGTTTATTCCTTTTTTTGTAGATCATTTAAACAAGAACGCTGTAAAATTTTGCTATACTGACCATTGGCTCGCACTGACTTCGGAAACTAATCTTAACAAGACTGTGTTTGTGTGTAAAAGCGAAGGAAATCCACATCTCTGCTTTGACAGTTTCAGCTTTGCGAGAGCGGTGATTACGCAGGCCTCAAAATGCTGCTTGTAAGCCAAAGGTTTTATAGGAGAAGGTTAAAGTTAAAGCCATTCTGGCCAATTAAGGTGAAGGTTTGATGAAGTGAGATTTTACTGTTTGGTTAGATGGGTTTATTCAAGCATTTTTCTTCCAAGGCTGCGTTTTTGTGGCTTTCTCATTTCAGTCAATCATGCTTTCCTTGAGGCTCCACGTCACACGAGGTCACACTTACACATTTGCACACTAGTCAGCCTCTAATTGGCCACATCTGGTTGAGACAGATGTGTTATAGCCTGCAAGCAACAATCACGCTTGGACGTCATAGTTTTATTACGATTGTGCCAATTTAATCCTCTTTTGGAACATCTGCACAGAGCGTACACTCTGCCAAGTAAGTAGGGAATAGTTATAAATATCAGCATTAATTATATGCAAGGTTAATCACCGTTGCTGTAATTATGTAGTGGAACCATAACATCTTAAAGACACGAAGTAAGCCTTTGTCTGTTTTGTGTCTGCTAAACATCTGTTTATACAGTATACAACAGAAGTGAGCACACACCTATACAATATCACTGTCATATTATTCAAAACTGCATCAGCTTACAGTGCACCAATTCTAGGTTGTCTACTTGGGTATTTTTTCTTGATGTAAAATGAAAAGCTAACAGTTAAAGTTTCCATCCATCCATCCATCCATCCATCCATCCATCCATCCATCCATCCATCCATCCATCCATCCATCCATCCATCCATCCATCCATCCATCCTCTTACATTTAACAGACAGATAAATAATGTCTTTATTGAGTTCTGGGTCTTTAGTTGCCTGAACCAACCTAACTGTTTTTTACAGTATAAAGTACCAGCGTCTGTGTTCCAAGCTATCACTCTTTCCAAGTCTAACAATAACCCTAACTATAGATGAGGGTTGGTAGATCACCTCCTGAATTACGGGTTTTGCCTCTTTGATCAGCTAACACAGCGCCATTCTGTTTTGGACGGCTATATTCCTCTTCTGATAAAGTTCAGTAGTCACCAGTAGCCCTGGGCAGATTCATAGCAAACAGGGTTTAGCCATCACGCATTGTTATGTACTGTATGTGTGGGCTTTGGAATATAAATGAATGCTAAGGGTTCTGGGTTTTACATAACTTACCACAGATCACTTAAGATCAAAGGCTGCCACACCAAATGTGTTTTTGCAGAGGAAGAGAAAGCCATTACAGCGCATCATTGGTTATCAATGCCATTTTGCATTCTGCTATCCAGTCTGGACTAAGCCAAACTTTATGTTGACTCTTTATTTTACTCTTGTCAATGTGCACTGTGTTGTCTAGCTGCATATATTGATTTACTGGGTTTGTAGAGAGTATGATTTTCCCCTCTTTTTTTTAGATTTGAAAGCACAGTCAAAGTCTTTGATTACTATCATTTCAGCAAACCTAAAACTAATCTTCCTTTTGTGAAAAGCGTACCTCATGTGAGCTTTACAAAGCACTTTAAGTCATAGAGGAATGGCCCAGAATCAGATCCATAAGCTATTCTCGCTGCACATCTGAACAAGGTGGTAAAAAAACATCAGTTTAACACCCATAAACCAGATGTATTTTCATGTGTATTTCCAAAACCTTGTAAGTGAGCCTGTATTTCTGTCTGCGACTGGCACGACGCTGAGGGCGATTGGGATCGGCCTGCCTGGAGAGTTTGTGATGCACCACGCTTGTAACTGCGTCTGATAACAAGCAGTTGAATTGTGGGGATTAAAGCGATTATATTTGATCAGCGCACAATGGATCGGCCTCAAGCCGGGGCCCCCTGTCTCACTCTGAACTGCTGACTGCCCAGATTCTCTGCCATCATTATCCAGTAAAAGCTTCACACTGTGCATATTTGTGTGTGTGTGTATATATTATTGTTTTTATTTTTGCCTCCTCCCAAGCAACAAATGTATTCTTTAAAACCATGTATTTGACTAAATGCCACATATGTATACATATATGTGTGTACTTGGGTATCTGTGAAGGTGACCAATCAGGGGGCTTGTGGGTGACAGTGGAGTTTTAGATCGAGGCTGAGCTTCTCGCTCTGATGGGCGGGGAGATGGGGTGGGGTTGAGGGTAGGGGGGTGTCAGTGCGGTAGAGAGATATCCAGGGATGTAGGGAGAGAGGGAGGGGAAGCAAAGTGAGGGGGGGTCGCAAGGCAGTTTCCTGCAGTGTAGAAGTTGGCTTGCTGCCACTCGGAGCGTGTGCATGTATGTGTGAGAGGGGAAAGAAGGGGAGGGAGATGGAGAGTGGAGTGTATGTGTCAGGATCAGTGTGTCTGCGTTTGATCGGCTTGAGCGAGCGGTGTGGAGAAACCGGGAGAGAGGACGAGAAAAGGAGGACAAGCAGAATGGTTATGAGGAAATGGTGAACCGCAAGAAAAAAGGAGGAAACTGCAGTTTTGTTTGGGGGAAATAAGTGAAGAATCATGTTCTGTCTGAAAGGTGAGTGTAGCCGCTCATTGCATGAAAGCTCTGGCACTGACTCGGTGTGAGTGTGGAGTTTTCCCCGGGACTTTTGTGAGACAAAGAAAAGTTAAACTCCATCCCTCCCCTGTTTGGAAAGTAATCTCTCCCACAGCAGCCTCCTCTGCACAATATCCTTCCTTGTGTCTTTTTTTTCCTTCAGTGAAGGAAACACTCCTGTTAATCATCTCTTCCTTTGTTCTTTCGTTCCATCTCTGATTAATTAATGGTCTTTGAATTCAAGCATACTGTATTTCCTGACTGCGGTTTGATTCCCCTCCCTTTCATTTTACTCGTATTATTCTCGACTAAGCAGAGTGTCTCTGCACGCTGCTGGCTGTGATCCTGTTTGCATTCTCCTAACTTTGGTGTGGGTTTCAGGGGCGATGAGCGATGTGTAGAGCTGCTTACACCCGTACGTATCGCTGTGTATTCAGTGTGCACGTTGTTCACAGTAACAGCTGGCAGAGCAGCAGTTGCTGGTCTGCTGTCCTGCAGAGTTGGGGGCCATGTGTTGGCTATTACTTCGCTGACAAGCTGAAATGAGATAAAGGGGAAACTCGCTCGTCTTTTACTGCATTTGACATTGTTTTCTGTTATTAAACACTCATGGAAACTATGCTACAAAGAATAGACACATAATGCTGTTTGGGAGACAACACAATGCTGCTGATAAAGAGGGAAAACCCGCTTCCCTGCCCGCTCCTGTCCTTCCGTAACTTTTAGTCCTGCTGCTTGAGTCATATTCCAGAACATCATGGTGGTGATTTCACCTGTCATGGTTACAGGGATCACATGCAGCTAATGCTGACAACACATGAGCTGTTTTATTATGAAGAATAACATTTTATTGTCTCATTTGACCTAGTTTTAGGTTGCAGTGCCGAACGATACTCAGTCAAAAGCAAGAAAGTTAAGATGTTAAATATATATTTAAAAAAAAGAAGAAACCTTTAGTTTTTTCTTGGTAAATGATCCAATCAGCTGTTATTTCAGAAACGAGGAAATGATCCGTCTTGTTAAACCAGGGTTGTTTGTTCTCTTTCTGTAGCCTGCAGATTAATGGCTTCCAGAAATGAGGTAATATAAAGTGAACACATCAACTATACGTGGCAGTCTCCCAGTTCATCAGCTGTATGCAGTAATTTATGTTGTCAGTTACACTGTGAGATTCGAGTCCGGCTTGGAAAATGGAGAGAAACAGATGTTGGGGGAGTTGAGCCGGAGAAGGAATTCAGTTTTTTTTTTTTCTTTTTTAGATGAAGCCATTTTTTATACACGAGATTGGCAGTTTTTCTCATGTTTTTCTGTGGTCAGCAGTAACTAACCGTACAGCAAGAGGAGGATTAATATTTAATGTTCAGATTGCTGAGTGTTTAAAAGTTGTCACACCAGGATCAGGTTATTGACATGTAGATGCTGCTTCACTTTAATCAGCTACAAGCACGATTCCCAGTTTGGGTTTCTAGCTTCACAAGTGATGACAAACTGACCCAAATACTCAGTATTACATTAAATACCATGATCCGACCAGTAGATTACTCTACATTGGCTGCCAGTTACAGAATGTCCACTAATGTTATGATATTAACCCCCCCTCGCTCAGTCGAGGTTGCCAGCTCTGAGACAGATGTGACATATTTCAGCCCATGTTCTTCCACAGCCAGCTGTGCTGTGTGGCCAGGGTGAATCACCACCACCACCCCTGCAGTAAACCTTAGTGTTGCAGTGCAAGCCATTTGCAGGGCCAGAATTAGGCTCTGTGACTTGGTGTGCATTTTGGTATGTTGCATAAGTTATTTATGCACTTGAGCCCCAGTCAGTAGATGTGGCATGAGCAGGGATTAGTTTGAGCTGGAAATGTCATTCTCACTTAAATTGGAAGTTTCCTGCAGCCTTCCGGGGGTTGGGGATATAGAAAGTTACATGTTGGTGAATGTAAGCCTTGATTAGCACTAGCATTAGTTGTGGGCATCTCAGGCTATATCTACTTTTTGATCCTGACTTTTCTGGGGTTTATTTTGCTCTCCTGTGTGCAGTTCACTCATTACAGATGCTTCATATGTTTTTCTTTTATAGTGGGCAGCAGTTGTGACATATTCTGATGCTTATTTAACGACCAAATATTCCGTCATCATAGACCGTATGACTCTGCAGTGTTACTCAGATACTTTCAAGCTTTTAACCAAAACTTCATTGAAGTTAGTCATCAGAAAATTCAGCTTTTAAACTGCAATGACTTTATTCTTAATTCCACAGAGGATTTTTTTCAGCCTCAAAAATAAAGTATATTTTGCAAGTGGTCTTTTTTCAGTCTGGGTTTTGAGCTGTTGGCACATGCATGGGTGATGAGCGGAAGGTGGCATTTAATTTAAAAAAAAAATTTTTGGTGTAGAATCTGTGTAAACTGAGTTCCAGGTTTCCCACATGCCCCACATGTCTAAGGCATTCAAGCACTTTACTGTAGATTATCACCATTAAAAACTACAAACATGTCAGCAAACAATGATCTCTAGCAGAAAAATAGAGTAATGACCTATTTAAGCTCCTGCACTGTAGTTGTATGTTACTATTTTCATGTTGAAACACATGAAGGTATCATGTGCACTTGTGTTTTCAGTAACAGATTCTTGTCCACTACCTTTATTTCCCAGAATCATTAAACAGCCTACCTTGTGAACTTGCTTGAACTTGTAAGAGGACAGTCCTCCAGTAACATCTCCACCAGTGCTGTGTTTCTTGAGACATTGTGACCTCTTCACCGGAGGCTGACCCACTACCTGTCCCCTGGCCTTCTGGTTAGGAGTGTTGATGGATGTTCTCACACTCAGTGTGGCAGGTGAAGGGGAAAAAGAGGCGGACAGGAGAGAGGTGTTAACATGTAGGCAACAGTTTGTTTGTATTCCTTGAGGGTTAGTTGGCTTGTAAAACATGGCTTGTGAAAGACTTTAGGATATCTGACCTACCTTTTTTAAAGCCAGTTTGGTGACATAGCACTTAACCTAATGTGAAAAACGACAACATGTTGTAACCATGAAGATATTTCTGCTTGTTCCCATCTGCATTTTAATCTAAGTAGATAGAAAAGGATCGTGTGTCAAGAGCTACAATGCAAAGTCAGATTTTAAATGTTATCTAAAACCAACGTCTAGCTGTTTGTTGAGTCACACTTTAAGAAAATGTAGTCAGACCACTCGTGCTGCCTGCTAGACTTTAGCTAGAATTTTTTTAGTTAAAAAGAAAACAGATGTAGCTTGGAGATCAATGGCCTCGTGGGTAGATGGCTTATTGCAGGTTTTGTCAGTGATCGATACATGACTTGGTCGTAAATCAATCATTTTAATATGTAAATGAGCATGGGAGTTTGAGAGGAAGTTCACAATGGGATGTTGTTGACCTCTGTAAACAAGTCGTAGCAGAAGAGATCTTGGGCTTGATAAGTAAACAATAGAGCGTTAAGTTCCAGTGGCCTGTGAATGGGATCTGCCAGGAACCCAGTGAGCTTTCTGTCTTCTGAAAAGAGTTTTCAAAACAATAGCTTTTTGGGGGCAAAGTTTAGAGGTTTGGAAAAATGTAGGACTCAGTAACGGGGTCTTATTGTGTCTTTTTTCTAGTTTGAGACAATAGTAATGCAAAAAAAACTTTCTTAGCAAGCGAGTGTTAATGGGAAGTTGTTTTTTCTTCTTCTTGGGACAATGCTGGAAGTGTTTTGTTGTCCGCAGGGAGTCGGTCATTGTCTTTTCAAACTTCACCCGCAAGTGGATGACTTCCCCAGACAGAAGACTAACTCAGCATGCAGGTGCTCCTCTCACTCCATTCAGACCTTTTGCGTCTCCATGGCTACCATTGTCCCCTTCCCAAAGCCTTCCTCTTGTCCAACCCCCCCCCCCCCGGCTACAAACACACACATAGAATCTATGTGCAAAAGTTAGTGTACATACACACTTGTGTAATTTATCTATTATTACACACAAACCCTTCCAGTGTGACTTTTACATTATTCACTAACTAGGTGCGCATGCACACACACACACACACACACACACACACACACACACACACACACACACACACACACACACACGCTAATAATCAGTGGAATGTGACACACTCACCGCAACTACACACATATATTCGCAAACATCTCTTCTCACGCACATACATGTGCTGTACCTGTTTGTAAAAGGGTTGTAATGATTCTTTGTCACAACTGAAACATCCCCTGTTGTGATGACGGTCCCATTCACTGTGTTGCTGTTGTTGGCCTGCATGACTTCACACCCCCTGATGTTGTTCTCTCAATGGGCCTGGTGACACACTCTGTCTCCATGCATGTATGGATTCAGGGCAACAACGGCGCTAAGTGCAGTTTAAGTGCAGCCACAGCCAGAATCTTTTGGCTTGCCCATTGGGCTACGTGTGTCTACAAACTGTTTTATGCGAGCGGCTTTGTGGCTGCGCGCACGCATTCTGTGGTTTGTTCATTATGTTGTGTGTGTGTGTGTGTGTGTGTGTGTGTGTGTGTGTGTGTGTGTGTGTGTGTGTGTTCACAGTGGTTTTGGTTTTTGTAATCAGCTTGCGTGTTGGCTGCCTCATCATGCGCTGGAAATGATAACCATCAGTAATGGCTGTTCTAGCCTCTAGCTATCTGCTGTGGCTTTGGCAGGATCACAGCTACAGTTCCACCAAAGTTGCATAAGATTTGTGCACTGACAGAACTCTCATGAATCAGTCTGCACGTTATTTTTCAGGTTATCTATTAAAAACGTGAAAATAGTAAAAGGTGTCTAATCCAATTTCTGAGATTCAAGTCTTCAAACCACAAATATGTTCAGCAGGTTCTCGCAGAGGGAGAGGCTTCAACCACAGAGTTTGTTTTGTTTTTTTTCTGGAAAAAAAAAAGGTTTAATAGTTTTGATGATTATAGCTTAGATGTGTTGTGCAGCACAGGTGTAAGCCACCACCAGAGGGAGGCATTTACCTTTGGTGCTATCAATGAATTTCTCCCTTTTTATTTGCCTTACTCTTTTCCATTTAACCCCATTTTTATTCAGTTTACTAGCCCAGATTGTGTTTGAGCTCTCATTCACTTTTGTTACACTTGTTCATTACCCACTCTTCAGTTCAGTGTCACTCCATCTTCCTGTTAATTAATCTGAATGTCTCAAATAATTTTAACCTACCTCACACTCACAGCCAAGCAGATTAAAGATTATACACACCCTCACCTGGCAGGCAAGTGGCTCGCCGTGTTTATTAATCTGCGATCTGTTTCTTTGTTTTTTATCTTTTAATCTTGTCGCTGCCGTCTTTACAGTGAACTGTTTTTCACCGCTATCTAAAAATCCCCAACCTGTGGTCATCTGTAGCTTCCTCTTGAGTTTAAATCCTTTTGCATTTACCAGTTGTCGCCTTCCTCGTGTGTGCATGCTTCATGATGGTTTCAGGTGAATATCTGCTTAGTAACGGCAGTCATGTGGGGCTAAATCTGAGGCAGCAGTTTAAGTGGCCTACATGCATGCGTCTTACGTCTGAGTTTGCGTCATCCGAGTTTAACCTACTGACACGCCAGCACGTCAGGTCTTCCTGAACTTCCACACATTTGTGAAGTTGAGGTGATGTACTTTATTATCTGCAACCTGGTGTCCATCTGTGGTTTGTGTCTGTCACAATCAGAGGCCTGGAGGCTTGATAATCTGGGTTTACAGATTAGAACAGAAATGCCGAGGAAAGAGGAGGGAGGAGGAGGAGTCCAGAGGACATACCGTGTGGATGCCACTGGACAGTCCTGATGCTCTATCTCCTGTAGATCGAAGAAAGAAGGAGGATGCTCTTCGATGCTGAAAGCTTGGCTGAATACCCTTTTGGATGGACTGATTTTTTTTCTAGTCTTTGGACCTCAAATAGTTTCTTGACAATTGGCAGATTTTTTTGCACAATTTGTGGTGATACTTCTGGGTTTCTGCAAAGGACATATATTGTAGAAGAAAACACGATTTAACCACAGACATTTTCAGTTTCTAAACCTTAGTTTTTGCGTCTTTGGATTATTTAGAAATGTTATTGTGGTCTTATTTTAGGGTCAGAATTGTTTTTTTTTTTTTTAAGTTGCCAGCATTTCTTCAAGACAGCCAACCAACAGTCATGTTTTTCAATAGTTTTATTCTGCAATGCTTCTGTGAAATATTTGTTTTGGAGATAAATCTTGTAATCGAACACGGAGCGCAGCTTTCTTTGTCAGGCAAATCAATGTAAGTCAATAGGATCCCCTGAGAGAAAGAGAGGAAAGACAAAAACAGTAGGAGGAGACAGAGGGAGCACTGGCTCCCTTGTGGGATGCAAAAACGTCCATCCTGTCTTTCCAGAAAGAGAGGAGGGGGCCTATTGAGAGTTTGGAATTGAAGGTGGGGGCTCCACACACATACACCCTTCACCCGTCCATCCCAACACTACAAGTGGAGGCTTCAGAGAAGGAGGGTTGTGTAAGACGAAGGAGGAGTAGTTGGGGGGGGGGGTTTGGGTCCTGGATAGAGCAGGGGAGGGCAGGTGGTGGGGGGTTTTAGGTCTTAGCAGGGGATGATCACATACGTGCACTGCCTCTCCTCGGAGCCGGTGGTCAACTGCTTGCACAGGGGCTGCTATGAGGACTCCCCTGGCCAGAAACGAACTCTGTGCTCCTTCCAGCCCACCAGCAAGATGGGGAACAGCCTCCAGCATTCGGCCGTCCCCAGCCCCAGGCCCGCCAGGCCAGAGGGCTGCCTGCACAAACGTCTGCTCTCTGTGTCAAAAGTCCACCAGAAACAGGACTCGCTCTGGACACCAAAACCGTTGCTTGGATCTGTGGCTAAGGGCTCGCCAGGGAAAAAGCATCCCTCCTCTGATGGCAAAGGTACAGATTAAAGAGAGTCTGCAGTTTTTTTGTTTTGTTTTGTTGTTTTAGAGAAAAGAAAAAACAAAAACAACAAATGACTGTTGGTTTGTACTAGAAAGCTGTTCATTTTGTAGTTTCTAAACAAATACTAAATAGATATTTTTAATTATCTAAAAGATATTTGGGTGTATTTCCAAGATGATATGAGTCTTAAATTGAAATCCACTGTGATTACAGTGTCCAGGTAGTAGTTGCTGTTGGCACTACAATGCTGTTTTGCTACTGTAATGATTGTGGTGTTTGACTTGGCTGCAGAACAGGCTCCTGCTTCAGAGTTTAAGTCACCTGAAGTGTTTTTAGGAGATAATGATACGCTGTATGTAACAGTGCCAGGATCACAGCAGATGCAATAGAAGCTTTTTTCACAAAGCCAGGCTTTGTCGCGTCTTGTTAGGGTATTTCCATTCTGCTGTATCTGAGAGATCTGTGCCATCTGGTTTTGCATGTGCATCTCTGTGTGTTTGTGACCTAAAAGACCTTTGACCTTTCATGTATGAGACAGGTTCTCCAGGAAGTAAAATGCTTTGAGTTATCTCTAGTTGCTTGTGTGCATACTTTAAGACTTTCCTACTAACCTTGGGCATGAGTTTGAGCCTGTACTTACTCATTCACACATATATTTGCATGGATCATTTGGTCCCATGTGCATGGTTGCATCTAGACTATGCTTCACTGTCATTTGGGACAGACATAACTGAAGATGCTCCTCTGGGTGGCCACCCCTGGGAACAAGACATAATAGCTAGCAGCTGGAGGTGATGGGCTAGGCCTTCAGGGAAATGTAAGAGAGCTGACAGTATGAGGGGGTGATGGAAGTGAAACTGACGGGGTTATGAAGGTGACCCACTTTCACCTCAGAACTACATAAAGGAGCCATCAGGGCGGCAGGAAAGAGTGTTAAAAGATAACAAAAAGACTGACCTGTGTCCACATTTCCTAAACTGCAGCTCAGTGGCATCTAATGGATCTATGAATATAAAACAGAAGAGGCCATTAGGGAAGTAGGCAAGGCAGAGACTTCCTGAGAATCCAACTTTGATAACTTTTATTGTTTTTATTGGCCCATTTTGAGTCTTTCTGTCCATCCACTGGTCTTCCAATTACTCTTTTAAAGTTTTTCTCCATGTATGCACAGCTAAAACTAAACCATTTATTCCAATATGTGTGCATAACAATATGCTTCCACAGGACTGTGGCCCTTCCTCACGCCTGCTTTGACTAACACGCCGTGACAGCTCAAGATGTTGCTGCCGTCGGTACAGTATTGTCCGGGCTCTGTAGGTTGAATCAGCCTGCCCGTCTGTGTTTATGCACGGCTGAACGGATAACCCTCTTACTCACAAATTGGAACTTGGCTAATATGCCTTTTGTGTGTGTGTTTGTGTCTTTGTCCCTGTGTTCTGTGTTGTTGTTCTGAGATATTTTTTTTATTGTTTCCTTTGTTAACACATGATTCTCCAGTTCTTTTTATAAATATAAAGTTTTTTGTGTATATGGCAATCAAAGGGTGATTCCAGCATTTTTTCCCTGCATATGTTTTATAAGGCTTCTCCTCCAACCCTCCCTTTATTTATTTTTTAATTTTTATCAGTTCAGAAGTGGAGCAGGTGTTCAACCGGATGCCCCATAATCCCTTGGTGGGAAGTCAGATTCAACTATCGACCAGTCACTGCCAATGGCTCCCGAGGGAAGTGCACCTGAGGGAAACCATGCTTGTAGAGTAACTGAATGAGGCCAAATGAAATGGATTGACTGCGTTTATAGGGGAAGCTCTGCTGAGAATCAGTTAGGTTAAATATCTTTTTGGCAGTGGGAACTGGAGGGTTGGGTTCAGCCTCAGCTCTTTATCCTCGTCTTCCTTTATGTGGTACGTTCACACGCATTTCCCATCTTTTAGACGAAGATGAAACCCGTGAGTTTGGAGACACATCTGAATCAAAACATCAAGGAGTTGAGATGAGAAACAGCCCACCCCCCACCTTCACTGCTCTCTGTGCTCAGTGAACCAAAAGACAAAAGCAAAAGAGTGTTTCTCTTCTTGCCATTATTCTCCCCCAATTTTCTAAAACTACCCAGAATGCACCTAATTAGTTCCTAAACTTTAACTGAACCTCAAAAACTCCTGGGTGTGAAGACGACTCTCAGCTTGCAATTTCTAAAAATCTACATGTTTAAGTGTTTCAAATGCTCATTACTATTATCTTCCTGCTTCAACCATTAATCTTTCTTTAACTCTTGACCCCTTGAAAGCCTGCTAAGAGTAACCCTTTAAGCTTTTTTCCCTAAAATAAGCAGCTTCTGTCATGTTTCAGGCCAGCTTGTAGAACAAACTTCCTGATGGTGGTTGTCTCTGCCTATACAGCTACCCGTGGAAAAAACAGTAAACTGTTCACATGGTTGTCAAACCACATGTTTATTGATATACACTGAGTTGTCAAAAACTTATCATTAAGGGAACAGGAAAGCTCATCAGATTTCACCTATCCATTAATTATGTGTCACTATCACCTGTTTAATACCATTATTTTGCTCACCCTAATGTTAACCTGTAGTGTTAGGTACTTCTAGCACCTCACTTAAAACTTTTTATTTATACCTTTAGGTCACTACTTAGTCTATCCAGTATTAATCCTACTGGTAGTTTTTTCCAGGCTTGTAGGTAATGAAATGAACTAAATATACTTGAATAACAAACAAATTGGGATTTATAATAAATCTTATTAAAAGAAGATGGTTTAAAAGCACCTTCTGGATTTCTTGTACTCTTGAGTAGGAATCACTACTTTACTCTTACGCCCCAATGTGGTCTTGTTTGATTCTGGGATTTTTTTGTATTTTGTGACAAAACACAAGTGGTATTTTTTTTTTAAATTTTTGTGGCTATTTCAAAACACACACACACACACACACACACACACACACACACACACACACACACACACACACACACACACACACACACACACTAGCAGTTAGGGGGTAGCAGAACAATGGAGTAGAGAGCATGACACACACAGCCTAATGAGATAAAGAAAAGAGGGGGATTTTTTTCTCACTCACTCACTTATGCACACACACACACACACACGTGCGCGTGCGCACACACACACACACACACACACACACACACACACACACACACACACACACACACACTTTTGGGAATTGAGGGTCAGGGGTTGCTTTGGGTCATTCAACTGTAAAAATGGGTTAAGGCTCTATTTTTCTTTGCAACCCTGTCTATCTCAATCTTCTTCACTTCCACTTTCCTCTCTTTCATTAATGAAGCCTTTAATGCTGTTTACTGTCTGTGCACAGGGTTGTGTATCTGCATGTTTTCTTTTCCATTTATCCACTTAGAAAATAAATGCTAGAGCATCCCAGCACACATATTTCCTGTTCACATCCCTGGATATGTTTATGCGAGTATGGCATAAAGTAGGTTTAAGTTAATGCAGTGAATCTAACAGATGGAGACCTCTCAGCTTGTTAAAGGCCTAATAGGTAATGGTTTTCCAATGACTGGTTAAACAGGTGCTCTTCCATCATGTGTGACCGAGGGCTCATGAACTAATCACTGACATATATTGAGAGGTGATTCAGTTGTGTGGAAGTTTGTCTGCGTCTTTATCCACAGACTCCTCCCTGCCCAGTTCTTTTTACTCATCCTTTTGTATTTGACGCTTATTTGACACTGGCGGTGGTCTCCAGATGTTACTGTCTCAATTAAGTGTATTTGGATTAGCACTGTTCTTTATTTGCTCGAGCATGGTGGTTGTGTCTGCTCAAATTAACCTCCAAAATCTTTCTTTTATTCACCACACGACCGCTGAGGAAACATAGAAAATGGCTCGGAGCGCAATATAGTTTACAGCAGCCTGGTAACTCTCACAAGAAGACATTTATTATTATCACAGCTGTGTTTTACTTTATTATGTTCCATTAATTATTATTATGTTCCATATTTATTAATGTATTTGTTGACATATACATTAAAAAAAACCTTAAATATAAAGATGCACCATTGACCAGCCGGGGGCCAGAATCAGATGATTTCCAGTGCGCTCAGTCCAAACCGGTGACTGGCCTCTTAGCCTCACGTGTGTCCAATTACACGTCGGTCCGTTTCATGCATATGTGACGTGCGTATTCATAGACACAGTAACCTGTTGTTAGGAGGACCACTACAAACATTTTCATAGCAACCAAACTAATTAGCAGCTGAAGATGGGCATTTTAAAGAGGCTAACAAAGGGCTCCGAGTCAACCACCAACCAGCAGCCTCGGTATTAGCAAAGAATCAGCAATTAGAGGGAACAAGACAAGTGAAAAGAGAAAGCTTACTATAAAATCTGTCAGGTAAAGGTGAGTGTATAGCAACTCATTTTCAGTCATTTAAGTGAGAGAAAGTCTGCTTACTTATTGCAGTTCAATAATTTTTTTTATTATGAAAACAATATTTTGCTTTGAAGAAATTCTGATTTGCTGTCAGTTTAAGCCAGGGGTGCCCAATCCCGGTCCTCGAGAGCTACCGTCCTGCAGCTTTTAGATGCATCCTTGTTCCCACACACCTGAATCAAATGAATGGCTTGTTATCAGGCCTTTGCCAAACATGATGGCATGCTGAAGAGATCAAACCATTTGATTCAGCTGTGTTGGAGTAGGGATGCATCTAAAAGCTGCAGGATAGTAGCTCTCGAGGACCGGGATTGGGCACCCCTGGTTTAAGCTCTTAGAAGGAAAAGTGGGAAAGGAAAAATTACAGTTTGTGCATCTCTACTTAAATAAACATAAAATTTAAATGAAGGAATTAAAATGGATGTGTTTTTAAGTCATTCATTGCATTTTATTTTTGTTTGTTTTTTTTGACGAAAACAAGGTGTGGGAGAGTTGGTTTTATGCTACAGAACATCATAATTTGTCAAATAAAGCTCACACATGCAAATCACCAAAACTAGAGATCAGTAGTAAACTAGCATGCCTTTTGTGGTCTTCCACACACTCAGGGCTGAGATTAATAGTGCGGCAGGACTTGAAAGCGATGCAGGAGAAGAGAGAGAGAGAAAGAGAGGAGAGGACTGAGTCATGGAGAAGGAGGGATCAGGTGGAAGTGGGCCTCAGAGCCCCATATGTGTAACAACTGAGTTTTACTTAATGGCTTGATTATTACATCAGGACATATTGGCTGGATAATCACTGGGGTCTGTGGGGACATTTATCCTTTCATTGACTAAATGTGTCAAAGCAGAGAAACTGTGGGAGCTGTGACACAGCAGAGGGCTTGGTTAGCTTTAATAGAAAATGTTAAATCTTACTATCATTTACAGGGAATTTAATTTACTTTCAGGACTTTCTTCTTGCTTTTCTTCCTTCCCTTATTCTGTGAACCTACACTTACTGTAGTGGGTTCACTGAAGAAGACAAGACGGCAAGAAGTCTTGTTTCCCTGTTGACGTATGGAGCCTCCTGGTGGTTGTGTCATCTTCTGCACCTGCCCTTGTTGAGATGATACATGCAGATCTTTAGCACTTTGCTTTGTCTTTCTGTCTCTCTCTTCTTCTTCTTTCCTCCTTTTTGCTTCTGCAGTTTAATCGTACACTGACACACTCTCCATATCCATCCTCCTTACAGACAAATGAGTGTTTAGCTGTTTGTGTATATGTTTCTCTCCAGGTTTTAATAAATCTAGTGAGGCAGTCTATGTAAGTCATTGGCAGGCCTTTGATTATTCATGGTGATAAGTTTAAGTTCATTTCAGTCGGGCTTGTGCGTGCGGTAAAACGAAACACATGCTCACTGGCAAATAAATAAGAATCTATTTACAAAACGGCTAAAACTCAATTTGATAGTGAACGCAGAAGTTTTTCTTAACATTCTAAAAATGCCCGCAGGTCTTAGAAACAAATGCGATTTGAAGACTTTAATCTGGGCCGTTTGCTTCGGCAACAGCTTTTGCCCTCGTCTTTCTACTCGTGCAGTTCTACAGCGGGGTTGTTGTTAGTAATTGAAAAATCTAATTGAGCCGTAGTGCAGGATAAGTGCGTTTAAGCACCGCTTGGCCGTACAGACCTCGGTCACAGCTCATTTCTTTAATGAGAGCTGCTATTAGCAGGAGCTTTTTTTCCACCTCATGCTGATTCGAGTCTGGCTCTCTGAGGTTTCTGGCCCCATTTGCCCTACTGACCAGTCTGCTCCCCCTTCTGTACATGCAGTTACATTCCTGACTACTCTGTTTTTAAAATGCAGCTTGTGTAAAACACAAAAAAGGGCGTATTTGGTTACTATTTACTTCAATATTGCTACCACAAAGCGGGACGTAGACTTTTAGTTGTTACCTGTAAGATTTTCCTGCAGCTTGCTGTTGCATTTAAAAACCAATTTAAATGAAAATTTCAGCCTCATGGAAAGATACCAGTGAGCAAAACAAAAGAGAAATCTGGTGACAATAGTCTAACCAGCCTCACGGACCCCTCGCTTCCCCGCTGTTCACCCCCAACTCCAATCTTCCTTCTTCCTACCTTCTCCACAGCACCAGAACTTATTTGTGTCCCAGTCAGCTGGAGGTTCAATTAAGCCTCTGAGAGCAAAGCCGAGCCTCTGAAAAGCTCATGTCCCCCCAAAGAGACTGATTATAAAAGGAGAGGGAAGAGAGAAAGTGATTTTTAAGAGCCTCTTTAAATCTGTCTTGTTAATGAGTTGTCCTCACCATGGCAACGTCTCCTTTTCAGGGTTTTTTCCCCTCCATGCCTCATGCATAGAAGGATTAGAGTTGAGACAAAAAAGAGAGAAGAATGTAGGGAACGGGAAGCTACAGCTATTTTCCTTGTTTGTGAAAATACAGGGGAGCTTTTGGCGTTAATGTTGTTTGTTTGTAGCAGAAGTTAAATTCCTCTATTGTGGTTACTTTTCCAGAGAAGCGTGCAGTTGCTGCTTTCATTCACCACAAGGTGGCATGATAACACAGCTGCACTAAAGATAAAACAGGCAGCATTTACAGCGATTTCCTCGTTTTCCTAGTTGCTCATCTGCACAGCGTCACTTATACCCAATATAATTGTTAATTTATGAGACTAAATTAAAATATTTGAAGGTTTTATTGCAATTGCCTGAAAGACTTTGGATTCAATTATCTGCCTATTAGCCACTGTGCATGTGTTTATCTACAACAAAAAGAGACACATGAGGTGTCACAAGGAATCTAATTTGGAATAATAGCGGTTTTAAATTTTGGGATTATTTGATCAGGGAGCTACACTAGTTTCCCTTGTGGGCCATTAGGAGGGCGCACTCCCTGCAAGAGAGGTCTGCTCTTTCTATTAAAGGCCCCATCCCTCTTTCCATTATTGCTCAGATGGGACAGAAGGGGGAGGGACGGGGAGAGATGGAGGAAAGGAGGGGTTAAATGGATTTGGGGTTGTGCTTTTTCCCAGACTAGGTCTCAGCATAGGATTATCAGTGGAGGAACACAGGCTTAATGCACGCATGTGCGCTCACATATAAACTCCTACATAATTCATGCCCATATATGATCGATAAGTCACATGAAAGCACCAATCGCAGCTTCTCAGTGTGTACAAGTGTTTTATAGATACTGACACACGTCAGTCAGTGAACTCTGAGCTTATCCTAATGCACGTATAACCCTCCCTGGGTTAGTGCAGTCTTACACCACTGTGTTACAAAAATTACATGCATATGTACAACACAAAAATTATGGTTTTGGCCTAAGCGTTGTGTGACTTCAGACCTTCTAGTCAGCTAAGAACATTTTGTGTTTGTAGTGCGCTTTTAATGATTAGCTTGCAGACAGTTGCTGATGTCATACCACAATACTGAGTTTTACAGAAGACATTTGGACATGTCAAGTAGGTGGGACAGAGGTGCGAAAAATGCAATTAATGTTGGCTGGGATCTAGTCAGCTGCTTCAGTTTCAGGGTCCTGGTATTGCGCATGGTGTAACCTGACTTAAGTGCTGGCAGAGGAATTAATGCTGATTGAGAGGTGAAGAAGAGAAACGGTTACAGGTAAAGTCAATTATGTCCCTAACATGTCCCCAATATCTGTTTTGTCAAATAAGATAAAATTATGTCACTTTATTTTTTAATTTTGTTGCAAAATTAGATTTTCAAACATGTCAACTCTATCACTAAAACCTTTCAAAATGTTGCCATGAGACAGAGTCAGTCTGTGATCGGTTTGGGACTGAATGGTGTCATGCTGGCAATGACGTGCAATCTTTTTCTGATAGCACAGCAGTTAACTGTGGTAAGTTATTGAAAATCACATATGTTGCTGTCTACATAGACAGAAATTCATAGTATATATGTACATATGTAACCAAATTACAACCAGCATGCAGCCTGTTCATTCAAGACTCATTCAGACTGATGGCAACATGTTGGTAATCTCACTGCATTTATGAATTAGACAGGAACTGTTTGTTTGAAGAGTGATTGCAATCAGCCTAAATGTTCTTGTACTATTTTTATTTGTGTGACTGAGCCATTAGCTTGCTCTGAATCAGGTGGTAGCTTTGTCAAGCTAAGTGTGTCCAGTAGATTTGCAAGTGGTTTTTCAGAAACCACTTGCAAAAGTTAAAGTTACCTCAGGATGAAGGTGCATGCAATGAGCTCTCTCTTTATTTATTTAAAACATAGATATTTGGTGTCCCTGGAATGATGCAGTATCACCACACAAAATATCACAATACTATACTATATCTACCTGTCACACCGCTACCATCCATCCAGTCCATCCTTATTCTGCTTATCCATGCCATTATAATTCCACTCATGTAGGAAACAGAATTTTATTTCTAAATTTGAAATCATCTCATTCTCCAGAATTTAAATACACTTGATTTGACTTTCTCTCTGAGGGAACTAACTTTAGTCTGTAGACAGATTTTACTCAACTAAAAGCAATCTGGAGTCTGTAAAACATCCTGGAACAATCCTGCAAAGGCAGATGTTAATTGGATCGATGTTATAGGCCGGATGAGCAGAGCCAAAAGCAGTCATGCGTTTTAAATGTATCTGTTATTAACAGTAATCAATGTCGGCCACCAGAACTTGCATCCGACTTTATAACTAACCCCCCACTTGTGCTAAATCCTCGAGGATGATTGTCTTGCTCACTTCCTTAATTTGTTAGTCAATTGGCTGTGTTTCTAATAGTTGATTGGATGCTTTTGTGTCGCACCCCCCCCCCCATTCCCACTACTTACCCAGAGGTGCAATGTGGGAAATGGGTCAAACACCACAGCGTCAATTACTGCTCCAGTTGTGGAGGTGCTGCAGATGAACACATGCAAACATTGTGGCTGATATGGCTTTAGCCCACTTCCCACTGGTCTCCCTGTGTTTTTGCTGATATAACACATGCACACTCTTGATTTTTTTTTTTTTTCCTCCCTGCAAAACAAGCTAGCCCCAGGTGGCTTGTTGTTTTGTGCCCTTGAGCTACTGGAGGCACTTAACCTAAATTAGCTCAGTCTGTCTCTGTGCCTCTGCGCCTAAATCAGACAAGACCCTCGCCTCAGCAGCATGAGCTGAGTGTGGAGGTCATGATAACAGCCAAAAAAAAGATGTGTGACCAAAGCTCTGAGCCGTATTTTTGCTATTGTGTTGTCTTTGGATGAATATATTTTAAGAGTGTTGGCTTAATATCTTAAACCAGTGAAATACTGATGCTAATGAATCATACTGTTAATGCAAATGATGTCATATTCCAGCTGTGACCTATTGATTGTTAGCAGTTATCCCAGCCTGGCCATCATTCACTCCAGACTTTTTATTGAGTGAGTCATGAAGTAGAAAGTCTGCTATTGTAAAGACAGCCGCACACACTCCCACATACACACACACAGATTTATATAGATATATAGGACACAGTGGACCCCTACAGCTGCTGCTCCCCACAGTGCACTATATCTGTATTTAATGCCAGATTTATGGCATTTTCTGCGTCAAGTTAATTATGAAATTGGATTAATGATTGTGTGCTGCTATGAAGGTGGAACAACACACACTGACACACACACAGACCATTAAGAGAGACGAGCAGACAGCTCTGGTGTTGAAATGTAGGTCAGGAAACCAGTGCAGCAGCCAACATATTCTCTTCTTTCTGTGCAGGCATCTTTACATGCATGCATGTGTGTATGCTGACATGCTTGAGTGCATATAGCATTCAGGCACATGTATTGTCTTATGGCTTGTATCTGTAAGAGCAGATGCTTGATTAAAAACAGAAGAAAACCAAACGGTTGAAGGTTATATAGTGATTCAGTGCAGTAAGAGTGATGTCCAGAATGTTAGCTGTCTCAGTTCAGTGGTGTGGACCTGCTGTGGGTACACATACCATCCAGCATACTTTAAACCATTATAATAAAAGCAGTTAGACAGACATCTAATACCTCAAACAGACAAAAACCTTACCCACGCTCCTCAAAGACACACCTAGGTTTTGCGGTTATTGATATGGCAGATCCTCAGAGGGCAGTGAAAAGGGCCGGGAGTCAATATGAGTGGCGACAGCATGGCTGGATGGTAATGGGTCCTAATGTAATCGGTGGGCTGTCTTTATGTTACACTACCAATGACTAGAAAGGGAATTCCACTGGGAAATTATTCTTCAATAGCATGTCAGGCGTGTAATACACACCCATGGTCACGATTCTGAGAAGTAACACACATTAAGTTGAATTCTTGAAGGAACAGTATGTATAATTTCGTGGCATCAACCTACTGAACATCTGCCGTCCACCATGGCTTGCTCCACGGAAAAGAACTGATCCTTGTGTTAACATAAACTGTCCAATTCTATATTAAATCTCTGCTCATGGATCCCTCTAAATCCTAAGCACTGGTCCTTTAAGTCAAGGTTATTACTGGTCATCTACCAACTTTTATTCCAGCTCCAAAGCACGAACAATCACAGCGTATCACATGTAAAGCTAGATAGTTGTGAGAAATATAGCCACATCTTTGTGGACATGTCTGCAATTCATTTAGTTCACTTCAATTTAATTTTATATATGTAGGTCCAAATCACAACATAAGTCACCTAAAGGCGCTTTTTTAGAGGTTCAATAGTCATCTTCTGGATCTGGGTGACCTTTACCTGGTTAAAGGAGTCTATCCTTTTCATGGCTGTAGTTAAAGCCTGGTCCTGTTCACACTAGGGCTGCCACGATTTGTCGACTAGTCACGATTACGTCGACTATCAAAATCGTCGACGACTGATTTAATAGTCGACGTGTCGTTTGAAGCTTTGTAAGATCGCAAAAGACGCAGGAATAATAGCAGGTTCCCTTTCAGTCGATTCACTCGGTACAACACATAAGTATGGGATATCACGCCCTCGCGTGTCCTGGCTGAAGAAACCTTTATTCACGCCTTTACGGCAGATGACGTGTGATGACACGCGCAAGGCCCCGCCCGCACATATAGCCGCTGCCATCACCGTCATCCCTCAGTTCTTACGCTCTTCACCTCGCTGAGAACACCTCTGCTGAGTTGGGCTAGCTAGCTACTGCTAGTTAGCTCCGTTGTCTGCCAACTTGAACCTAGCTTAACTGCCCCTGTTGGTGTTAGCCTCCACCGCCCAGCTGGTGCGTAGGCTGCCCGCGGAGCGCTATTTTCAAGTTTTTCTTGTGCAGCGTTTCGCTTTGCGTTTTGGGAATGGACTCCAAACCGAAGCGAGCAAAGCAGAAATCTTCTGTTCGCCCCTGTCCTCAGGGATGTGGTTTCTCTTTGCACGACAGCGACCAGCACGATGCCTGCCCTGTCTGCCTGGGGATCGTCCACGCTAGGAGAGCGTTGACGGAGCCCGAAGCTTGTGCGTTTTGTCGCCAGCTCCGACGCTCGACCCTGGAAAGACGGGTGACGTTTGTGGAAAGAGTGCTGGGACCCTCGGCTGTCGCACGGCATGACCCTCTTCTTTCCGAGTCTGGAGCCCCGGCTTCGTCCGAGTCCGAAGACGAAAATTTTCAGGTCGATGTCCCCGCGATTAGCTGGGCTGACCACATGGAATACGTTGACGGGTTAGCCGATGACGGACCGGAACCATGCAGGAGCGCTGACGGGCTTCAGCCTGGGTTGAAGCCCGCCAGCGCTCCCCAGGAAGACGATGACGTGCTGGACATCGGCCTGGACATCCATGGTTTGTCGGAGGATGAGCAGGAGAGCTCATTGTCGACCCAATATGCCGCCGCTGCTGCGCCGGTCGGCCACGATGACACCTCTCTTTTCTCCCTGTTTCGCCGTGCCGCTGAGAAGCTGCAGGTGGACTGGCCCTCTCCTCCACCAGCTCGGAAGCCGTCGCGGTTTGCGGGTTTTTTCCTTCCACCGGAGCCCGCAACGGCCAAAAACTGCCTCCCCATGTTCCCAGACTTTCTCTGCGAGCTAACAGCGTCATGGGACAAACCTCTGTCTACCCGCGTCACTGTGCCCGGCTATGGACAGTACATGGAATTGGACGGCGCCGAGGGAGCTGGTTTAGCTAACCCACCCCCTATGGAGCCGTCTCTGGCTGCTTATCTGGCCCCGTCCCATAACCATGGTGTCGGTGGCCCCGCAACTCTGCCGTCCAAGCACTGCAGATTCTCGGCCTCGCAGCTGGAGAAGATTTATCGGGCTCAGGCCGGCACCGCTCGAGCCATGAGCTCCGTCACCATGCTCCAGACGTACCAAGCAATGTGCCTGGCGGAGCTTGGATCGCTGGTTCCGGAGGACAGCCCGCTGTCACCTCTTCTTAACGAGGTTAGAGTCACCACGGATTACATCCTCCGTGCGTCTCGCTGTGCAGCGCTCTCCCTGGGCAGAGGGATGGCTTCGACAGTGGTGGCGCAGAGGCACCTGTGGCTGACCCTCTCCGACGTCCCTGATAGAGACAGAGCTGTGTATCTGGACGCACCAGTGTCTGCGGCTGGGTTATTCGGACATTCACTTGAAGCCATTCAGGCTAGATTCGATCTGAGGAAGAAGCAGACGGAAGCTCTGCGCGACATCATCCCCAGACGCCAGCCCCAGCCCAAGCCCACTGCTAGCTCTCACAGGCCCGCCGCTCCTCTGACAGCTGGCAAGAGACCGGCGCCCACTGCTGGAGTGGGAGGGCCGCCGGCGAGAGCACGTACTCCGGCCCGAGCTCCACGCCAGTCGGCCTGGGGCAAAGGCCCTCCCCCGGGCCCCCGACGGGACCCGACGCCCAGGAGGAAGAAGCCTCAGCCCTCCTAGCTGTGATTGCGAGTGGGGAAGGGATCCGGCAGCAGGGAGACGCTGCTCTTACCCCTCTGTTGCCGCACAAGAGGTGCCGCTTAAGTTCTGTTCAGGTTGTCAGCCCCAGAAGGCGCTGCACTTCCCTATCGCGGTCTCCCAAGCACATAACCCCTGCACACGGTTCAGATGTGTTGAATGTTCAAGCGACCACATCGAGTGTTCCCGCTGTTTTTCATTGTTATGCCCCGGAAAAGGTGCACCCAACAAAATGTATAAATGTACATGTTCCCATGTTGCAATCAATAAAGAGTGTGGTTTACTCTCAAACAATCTCAAATGCTCAACCTGCAGGCGAAATGAGCCAGGTCAGGCAGGGGATGCAGTCCCCTGCAGACACACTGGGGGGCGACGGCGCCCCGCCGTCAGTGCTGCAGGCCAGCCGGCTGGCTGCTCACTTCCCTCAGTGGCGCGCTTGCGCCCCCTCTCCGTGGGTGCTGCAAACCGTTGCCATGGGTTACCGGTTGCAGTTCCGGGTCAAGCCGCCTCGTTTCCAAAGAGTCGTGAACACGATTGTCAACCCCGAGGCAGCCTTGGTACTCAGAGAGGAAATACAGGCGCTATTACAGAAGAGAGCAATACGGGTGGTCCCCGCTTCGGAGACGGACAAAGGTTGGTACAGCCGTTATTTTGTCATTCCGAAGAAAGGGGGAGGGCTTCGTCCCATCCTCGACCTGCGAGTCTTGAACACGTACCTGCGAACGTACAGGTTCAAGATGCTAACACTCAGACAGCTCCTGAGTGCAGTCGGCCCGGGAGATTGGTTTGCGACAATCGATCTAACAGATGCTTATTTTCATGTCGCTATACACCCGAAACACAGGCAGTTTCTGAGGTTTGCATTCGAGGGCGTAGCCTACGAATACCTAGTGCTGCCGTTCGGGCTGTCGCTCGCTCCCCGCACCTTTACGAAATGTGCCGAGGCAGCGCTAGCGCCCCTCAGGAAGAGGGGCATCCGCATCTTGGCCTACCTGGACGACTGGGCTCTCGTGGCTTGCTCCAGAGAACAGGCGGAGACGCAGCTGTCGCGGGTTCTGTCACACATTCAGACACTGGGGTTCTCTGTGAACTTTCAGAAGAGCTCGCTAATCCCAGGTCAACAGATCGCTTTTCTCGGTCTGGAAATATGCTCTCTTTCCAGCCGCGCACGGTTGTCAGAGCACAGAGTGGCCGCGTTTCATCGCTGCCTCGCTCAATTTCAGCTGGGACGCAGACTGCGTTTCCAGACGATATTGCGCTTGTTGGGCATGATGGCATCTATGATCGCCGTAGTGCCGCTTGGGCTGTTGAAAATGAGAGCGTTTCAACGCTGGACTCTCTCTCACCGTTTGTGTGCTTCGCGTCACCTCCGGAGGAGGCTGCCGGTAACTGCGTCTTGCATGCTAGCTCTCCGTCCTTGGAGGGAGCCCGGGCTACTGCACCAGGGCTCTCGGATTGGGAGGGTGTTGTTTCGCAAGGTGGTGTCCACAGATGCTTCCCTAAGTGGGTGGGGAGCGCTGTGCGAGGGTGCGTCAGTGAGAGGGATCTGGTCCGCGGCTCAGCGCCAGCTGCACATCAACCACTTAGAGCTGTTAGCAGTGTTCTTAGCTCTAAAGCGTTTCCGTCCAGTCCTGCAGGGCCAGCATGTCTTAGTCAGGACAGACAATTCAACAGTGGTGTCTTATATAAACAGGCAGGGAGGAACACGCTCTCTTCCCCTGTTGCAGCTGTCTCGCTCTCTGCTGTTATGGTGCAGTGTTCATTTTCTGACTCTAAGAGCCACCCATGTCCCGGGCCACCTGAACCTGGGGCCGGACCTTCTCTCCAGGGGGGGTCCTCTGGTGAGAGAATGGAGGTTACACCCTTCAATAGTGGCTCAGATTTGGGATCTATTTGGCGAGGCGCAAATAGATCTTTTTGCTTCCAGGGTGAATGCTCACTGCCCCCTGTACTTCTCCATAATCGACCACGATGCACCCTTGGGCTTGGACGCGCTAGCGCACCAATGGCCAGACGTGCTCCTGTATGCATTTCCCCCAGTGGAAATGATATCTCCAATTCTGGAGAGGGTGCGTCGGCATTCCCTCTCTCTGATCCTGGTGGCCCCTTGGTGGCCCGCGAAGTCGTGGTATGCAGAAATAATCAGCCTGCTTGCAGCAAGTCCTTGGCAGCTTCCTCTCCGCAGGGATCTCCTCTCTCAGGCGGGGGGGGAAGTGTTTCATCCGCGCCCGGATCTGTGGCACCTTCATGCTTACCTGCTGAGAGGTTAAACTTGGTTGCTAAGGGTCTGCCACCTAGTGTGGTAGCGACGATTCAGAGCGCCAGGGCCTCGTCTACTAGAGGCTTGTACGCTTACAAATGGCGAGCCTTCGAGCGATGGTGCCAGGGCCGCCACACTCTCCCATTTCAGTGCTCTATTGTGGATGTTTTGACATTCCTGCAGGAGCTGTTGGATAAAGGCCTTTCGTTTTCGACGATCAAGGTTTATTTAGCGGCTATATCTGCTTGTCATATCGGTTTTGACGGGGTGACACCAGGTGCGCATCCCCTCGCCGTGCGTTTTCTGAAAGGGGTTCGCCGGCTGAGGCCCGTGCTTAAGTCCAGTGTCCCTGCTTGGGACTTGTCTTTGGTGCTGGAGGCCCTTTGTGGCCCTCCGTTTGAACCCGTTGAGTCGGTAGATATGAAACTTCTTTCGTATAAGACCGCATTACTTCTCGCTTTGGCCTCGGCGAAGCGAGTGGGGGACCTTCATGCGCTGTCTGTGCATCCTGCCTGCACACAGTTTTCTCCTGATGGCCGCAAGGTCGTATTGCGTCCGAATGCCGCCTATCTTCCCAAGGTCATGCCTGCATCTTATAGTTCGATGGAGTTTGAGTTGCTGAGCTTTTGCTCCCCTCCTTTTGAATCTGAGGAGCAGAGGAGGGTGCATTCTCTTTGTCCGGTGCGTGCGCTACGCACCTACATTGAGCGCACTCGGGATGTGCGTTTGTGTGACCAGTTGTTTGTCTGCTTCGCTAGTCCGAATAGAGGTAGAGCTCTGTCCAGACAGAGGCTGTCCCACTGGATTGTAGAAGCTATCTCGCTGGCATACAGCGCCGGAGGTTTTGCGTTGCCCCACGGGGTGGGAGCTCATTCCACCAGGGGGATGGCGACCTCATGGGCTCTTTTTAGAGGGGTGCCTGTGGCTGATATTTGTGCAGCGGCTAATTGGGCATCGCCGCACACTTTTGTGCGGTTTTATCGGTTGGACGTTACAGCCCCTTCGGTGGCTCATGCTGTCCTTTCTGCTGGGTCTACCACTCACTGAGGATGTGGTGGTCCCGTTCCGGTTCGGTGGCTGCTCTGCGGGGCGTGTATATAGGTCCCATACTTATGTGTTGTACCGAGTGAATCGACTGAAAGGGAACGAATAGTTATGTCTATAACTTCTGTTCCCTGAAGGAGAGGAACGAGGTACAACACAGGGTGGCCCCACTGAGCAGTTGGCTCGGTGAAGAGCGGCTATCGAACTGAGGGATGACGGTGATGGCAGCGGCTATATGTGCGGGCGGGGCCTTGCGCGTGTCATCACACGTCATCTGCCGTAAAGGCGTGAATAAAGGTTTCTTCAGCCAGGACACGCGAGGGTGTGATATCCCATACTTATGTGTTGTACCTCGTTCCTCTCCTTCAGGGAACAGAAGTTATAGACATAACTATTCGATTTAAGAGTGTAATAACGGACTGAAACAGAAGATGGCAGCACTGCATGTACAAGGATTCCAGCTGCCGTTAAACCCCGAAGAAGAAGAAGTAGCTGTGTCCCAGAATTCATAGCGCGGCCCAGCTTAGTTTCCAACAATGGCGGTAGCTAGTTAGTTTTAATATTACTCTTATTATTCTTTCTGGGTCACAAAATAAACGTTTAACATATTTTCAGGCGAGAATGTAGCTGTGTAAACCTCAAATATCGGCTCAGTTTATCAGGACACCACCACATATTTTCAAAAGCGCTCTGACGTTTTCGGAGACGTCTGTTACCCACTAGCTCGATAGCTAGCCGGGGGCTAGGTCACTAGCGCCGTGAGAACACCGGACTCCCGGCAAATTGTTTTCAAACCCACCGCCGTCTTTCGCGACTCAGGTTAAATATATATGAGTCACTTAGATAAATTAAAAATGTTGTTGTTTGGCTTTTTGTATTTTATTTGTTCCTGAGTAAATCGGTTTGGCTGAGATTAAAGTTATAGTTTTTACACAGCTGAATAAACGTCAAGCAGACAGCTGATTATCAGAAGTGTGAGATGCTGGAGAATATACCCCGGTGTCCTGTTATATTTTAGATAGCAAGGAGTTTATTAAACTTTACCGAAACAATCTGCAAATTTCATTAAAATTGAATAAACTATCATCTTGTCTTTATTTTTAGTTAGCACCTTAAAAGCTTAAAGCTGTAAGCTAGTGATAGTTATATAAGCTGTAGTTTTACGTCCAGTGGATGATGATCTGATTAGTCGACTAATCACAAAAATAATCGGTGACTAGTCGACTATCAAAATAATCGTTTGTGGCAGCCCTAGTTCACACAACAGGTTTTTGGAGACAATCCGTTTTTTATTTGTTTGGGTATTTCTACAATTATCACTCCTTTCCACTTCTCAGCTGCGGAGCTCTAAACACCAAGTCCAAAGCTTAGGCCTTCACAGTGGTGCGATGAGTTTTTTATTTGCAGTTTTCTATGTTGCGACTTCCTAATGTATTCATCTAACAAGTAAGACTTTAAATAACCCAAATAAATAAATAAATATATATATATGTTTGACTAAAATGACCTTCTTGAGTCAAACTAACCACCAGGAAACACATCAACATGCACGATTTCCATCATGTCACGGGCCTGTTTTAGCTTTAGTTTATTGTCCCGCTAACTTAAGATGGGGGGGGGGATTTCATTAGATTTAAAACTCTGTTGCCAGGGAGGAAACACACGGTTAGCTACAAATTCGCTCTGACGGTGGACATAAAAGTCTCAAATCAACAAAACTGCCACCTTCTCAAAAGACCCCAAAGGCGTAGGGGTACAAATCAGCCTGCGTGTAATACAACAATGTTTTAACTCTATTTAAGAGTGAGCTGCTTTTTTGTGTCCAAGCTTGTGTAAAAGTTTCCCTGTTAAAGGAATGTACCGGTATAAGATTTTTTTTAATGGCTGCACACTTCCTTCATTTTGGATTTCTCATTTTGCTGCTATGTCAAAGGTTTCAGAGACTAGATACAAATGCACTTTGCCTGTCCACAAGCTCAAGCAGAGGTATATTTGTGTATCCTCTATTTGTTTTCTCTGTCTTTCTCTTTTATCCTGGCTTGAATTTCAAAGTGGGGGGGTCAGTAGAGAGCGCCGGGTCAGACGCCAAGGGAGAGAAAATTAGACTTGACTGCCAAAAACTGCTGGGCTCTGGTGTATGTTTGTCTGTTTCTTTTCCTTACCGGTCTTCATCTGTTCTCCTGGATTCCACCTGTAGCTTTTCCCTCGGCTCTTATTTTTTTGTTCTTTTTCCCCCTGTAACTGCTTCCTTTTCTCTCTCCCCTTGCATCGTTTCCCATCAAATAGCTCCGCTTCTGCCACATCAAAGCACGCTTCAGCTTTTTGCAGATTCAACTTTGCTTTCCACCTCATTCTCTTTCTTCTCAAAGTCTACATGCCTTTTATGCCATCTCCATCAGTATTACAAAGGCATATTTCTGATTGATGCACGTTCCCACACGACTCTGTGTGAGAACAGCTTCATGATGTTTGAACATAAAACAGAAACATGCGTGTGTCACCACATCAACGCTGGCATACGCACACGTGAAACAGAAAACGCCCTTAGACACAAAGGACAAGGTTTTGCATGTGTTTTGGGATGATGTGTGCGAGCTCAGGGCGTTGTTTTGCAGGGTGTCATGAATCACAAAGAAGGAGAAGCCTATAGAAGGAGGCCCCCTCTGCTTTTCATTCAGGAGAATAATCAAACACTCGCACAGATACACACTGCTAACTTGTGCTCACAACGAAGAGAAAACCCCCCACATAATTTATGTTGCAAGAACCTTGATTTAGAGTAAAATGTCATCCCAGATGCGCTCAGTGAACTTTAAATTCAAACTGCACGCTCTCCTATTTGCATGCTTTAATTGCACCTGTCTAAATCCCCACTTAACAAATGCACTAACATTTTTTTGAGCTACTCCAATTCTTTCAAGTACATTTGTCCCAAATATTTGCAGGATGCCTCTTAAGTGGGTTTATACCCAGCCATCCTGAACAAAGACCGCTAATGGGCCAATTGAAAACCTCCAGAAAGAAAAGCCTTGCAGGCACTGACTTTCTCCTGATGGGCCAGGCTGAGTGGCAGTGATTTGAACATTTTGATGGTGATCTTCAGTCGTTTTACTTATTTTGACAACAGTTGTGGGCTGAAGAGAGTTTAAATGTTAAAGAGAGAGATGGAAAACCTTCTGTCAGAGGAGTTGGTCAGATGGGAAGACTAGAAGAGGGATGGCTGGGGGAAAGGACTGTATAGGGAAAGCATGAAGGAGAGGAAGACCGCGGGAGTTTTCGTGTGTACCCCCAGTGTCATAAAACTGCTACGCGAGAATTTATTGAACTGTGTTTGTGTGGGTGAGCGTGCATGCGAACTTTACCCCGTGCCAGAATCATTAGTGGAAGAAAAAACTGTTACTAACTTGTTTACACAGCCTAGTCTGTCCGTCACTTTCGGTGTCTGTATGTGTGTGATGCTTGAGCTGAGAGCTGGTGTTTGTTCAGGAGAAAGTTTGAAGTTTAACATCATTTAACTGCCTTTTTACGAGTGCTGTAGAAGCAGATCTACAGCTAAGCATCAACTCAGTGTATTCCTTGTTTAGGAAACTCGTGAAGTAAAGATTTATGAGGGTGATAAATCAGCTAAAGCGGCACACTTTGTACACAAATATCTCCAGTGCAGCGATAACAGGTATCAAACCCCCCCCCCCCCCCCCCCCCCGGCCTTCCCACTTGCTCAATCTAAGTCTTTGTTGCTGCAAGATTATTCATGTCTTCTTCCGTGTTGGGAAGACCAAAGTAATCAGATTCCCTTTGACCCCCGATTTTATGCTTTCATTCAGAGAGGTGTAAAGATAAAAGTAATGGGGGAGGATGAGAGCAAGCAATGTGTTCCTCTACATGATATAAATTATAGATTTTCATTCACAAAAAAGTAAATGGGTGTGAAAGAGGAGCATTCGTCTTTTAGGGGTTTTGGTATATTTTCTTGTTTGAGTGATTTAAATTTTCCACTGCTGCTAGCAGGTTTGCAAATTGTGCATTTTCAGATTATTATAAGCAAAAATGTAACATTTTATTTAACATTTTAAAATACTTCCTGTCTAACTTTAGCACAAATCTGGAAAGAAATAAGGAGAGTTTAGTTAGGATGGCACTGATCCAGTGAAGGAGTCGGGATTTAGTGCTACACTTCATTGTTTAAGGCGATATGAGCACTTCGGTCGTCTCTGGGAAATCCTGCTGCCTGTCAAAACGATACGTTGTGCACTTCATCAATGCAAAATGTGCTAAATGTGTTGTTTTCGTATGTTAAAAATTCATATTTCCTGTTTATTTCCACCTTACAGTTCTTCTCATTATTAAGCAAAAGGTGCTCAAGGCTACAGCTCGAACACAGTAGCACAAGATATGAAAGAGGGGAGGAAGAGGGTGGTGTAAAATCAATACAGACTTGATTATATTAGCCACTGTAAAAGCGCTGTTGCCTAAATTAAAAAGGAGGAAAGAAGGGAAAAGAAAATTGGGGAAACTGGGGGCGAGAGAAATGTGACATCAGCAGATCAAGCAGAGTGGAGGGGTTTTAGGTGGTTTGCTTAGCTCTGTCTTCATAGGGCCAATTAGAAAAATAAAAGCTGGGTACTCTCAGATGAAGCTGTGTGTACGTAGATGCTGTTTGATTTTGGGGTTATTTGATCTTTTATATTAAAAAAAGAAGGTGAAGGTGGGTTTGTCTTTTGGGGATTGATCAAATGATTGAATTGGATCTGGAGGGAAATGGGGCTAAGCTCAGAAGTCTGGAATAAAAAAAAAAAAGTATAATGATCGTGAGAGGGAATGTGCAGCTGCCTCTGCCAGGTTGACGGGGAGCTCCAAATGGGGTGTGAAAACAGGACAAAGAAAACAGGAGTGCGGTGACAAGAGGAAGAGCAGGAGTCCCTCATCAATCTCTCTGTTCAACCTGCCACATTCATCACTGTGTGTGTTAATTAGAACATCTAGCTCTCATCTTCCCCTTTCCAATTTATCCTTTTACTTCCTATCATTAGCTTTTGACATGAGTCATCTGGTTGTATTACAAGAGGAAGTAATTGTTGTCTGTCCGCCGGGAATAATACTAATGAAACACGGGTTTTGATTTTGTATTCAGTGCAAGTAATTGTTGGATGTTGTCGTCAGTTTTTGCATAAATTGGAATAAGTAGGTTAATAATCTCACATTTGTAAATTGGGGTTTTGGCTGGTTCTCAAAGCAAGAAATACCAACAGTTAAATAATGTGAGGATTGCAATTGCAAAGCTACTTTATTAGCTAATTAGGTTTTGATTTGAAATATACTTTTACTTTGGCCTCACATTTTATCCACCGACTCTGTGTGCTTCCTTTATGTGCTGCTTAGAGTATGAATGGATGAAAGATTAATATTGTTTGGGCTGGGGTGTTGCAGGGGCTTCAGTGGGAAGGAGTGGACAGACGTATGGCTGAATTGATATCCCTAATCCTGGAGGTGGCCTAGATTTGAAGACCTCCTTCGGCGGATATAGAGATGGTGACCTATCCGTTATACTGTGCGCGCGCATGTGGGCGTTTGTGTGAGTGACAACAATAGGCTTTTTAATGAGAGATGCTGTGTAGTCTTGTGCATAAATTATCCTAATACTGTACACGTGGCAAGCTGTATGTTTGACACATGGAGAAGAACTTTTAAGATGACACGGTCACCTGTCCTGACACCTTTACTGTGCCAGGATTTTTCCAGTTTTTAAAGTAGGTCAATAATAATGTCTTTAAAGAAGGTGATTTTCATGAGCAGGTCAAACACATGTTAAACTCGTTATATGATATTTAGAGACCTATTGCATGCTTTCAGTTCAGAAGAAATTGTGTGCATATATGCTTCATGCATGCAGAGGAGTGCAGCAACAGTGGATGTTAACAAGCATGAACAAATATGGAGGTTTGGATTAAAGAGGGATGCGACAGCGAGGAGGGAAAAACCTTTTTATCTATAAATTCAAGGATCATTTGCAGTGCCATTCAAGCTCTTGTTGGAGCCCCCTACACGCACCCTCCCTCGCTCTGCTCTTCAGCCATTTGGGCTGAAATTAAATACGGTCGTGAAAGGCGGGGCTGTCCTTCCCATATGGGTGTGTGCATGGGTGTGTGTTTGAATGGCTGGGTGCTGGAGTGTGTGCATGATAGATTGCGAGCAGATTGGACAATGGGGGGATTGTATGAAGTCTGTATTCATGTAGCACTGATTCACTGCCATACACAGCAGGTTGGGAATGATCAGAGGAGGAAATGTTGATTTAAAGAAAGGCAAAATTGACTTATTAGTAGATGATCACATTTTTGGATTATTGTTTTACAAAGAGATGCAAAATGAGACCAGATGAGCTAAATGTCAGTGCATGAGTGTAATTTACCGTAGGCAATTATATTTTCTGTTTGCATTGCACTTTGCTTGAAGCACCATCCACCTGAGAGTACCTCGTGAAAAGCTCAACATGTTTTTTTCCCCCTCCTGATGATGTGCAAGGTTGTTCTGTGGGGTAACTCGAAGTTTAATTACATGCATAAATATTCTTCTGCAGATGAGTCCCTCACTGAGAGGCTGCGCACCCGTGGAAAGTGTGAAAAAAGAGCTGCGCGAAGAACGATATGAGTATTGATGCACAAACCGAAAAAGCAACACAGTGACTGTACACGCTAATAAAAACTTCTATATTTTGAGCAAAGTAGAATGAAAGTGTAGAGCGATAATAAAGAGAGCACTGGAGAATGACTGATAATGAAAAATAAAGGGAAAGGCAGCCAGAACTCCTTGGTAACCAAAGCACAGAGGAACAGAGGGGCCGGTCCTACACCCCTCCTGCTGTGTGTGTGTGTGTTTGTCTCCGAGGACTGAACTGCCTGAGGGGGGGAGTGGCGGACGATTTGTGTGTGTGTGTGTGTGTGTGTTCAGAGAGACAGATAGGGGTAGAGACTTATTGTCAGCCTAGTAGACGCTCACGTACACTCGCAGCCAAGCCGTGAGAATGTGAGCGGAGGGGCACCAGCACGCCTTCATCCCGTCTTCTCTGTTATTCCTTGGATTTTTTTAGTTGTTTTTTAAGCCTCAACAAAGGCACTTATTATTATTATTATTTTTTTTCTAAGAGGGAGACATATACGCTGATCTAGAAAAATGGTGTTTATCGGGACCTCGTTAAAATCTGTAATTAAGTACTTCAAAAGGAAGGGTAAGACATTTTTTGTTCCATACTGATCATTAATGTGCATTTGAATAATCTCCCTATCAATACTGCATGTGGTTGGTTAGAGATTTTGACTGTTTTAATCATTTTTGACAGGATATGCATTTGTGTCTGAAAATTCCCACGGCGTTCCATTTATTGAAGCGGATTTAGATTTAACAGCTTCATTAAGGATTCTCTGTGTCAAAACCGTAATGATCTTTCTGATTTGATCGGAACTAATGGTGTCCTGTGGTCAAACTGCTTCCCTGCTGCCTCAGCTAAGCACAAACAAAACCCTCTGTTGCACCCCGTTACCAGGTAACCGCTGGGCCAGGACTTCACAACTGTAGCACCAAATGACCCAACAGCTTGTTTAAAGGTGACAGTGAGAGTTGCCGTTAGTGGATGATGGTAGAATCTCCCCTGCACGTGTGCATTGTCATTTTTTTTTCCACCTCGATTGTCTGTCAGACTTGTATCACATGAGGTTTTGTTGATACTTAGGGTCAGTGGAACTAGCAGTAATTGTGTATTACCTGGAAACTGTTGTAGTTTCTTATTATTGTACTTTGAAAAGCCTGCTGCAACCCTAGTGACACCTGCAGGAAGTTAAACCCACAGCAACCTCATGAGAAGTACTTTTTAAAGTGCCTCTTGTGTACACTAGATTTTGTTTAAGGCGATTAGCTATTATTTTATCAATGGTTTGGTATTAAGCAGATGAGGCTGTAACAAAGACATGATTGATGCAAAGCAAGCTGCTTGTGAAGACTGCGATTTGTGGTTTATTTATAGCCTGTGTGTGTGTGTGCTGAGTTAAAGCTGGAGTGATGCGCTTAATCATTAGCTCAGCATTTCTGTAGTCAACAAGTCCTGTGCTACTGTCTTGCACATGCTTGCACTTTGCACCTTAACTGCGCATCATGACAATCCCAATGCTTTTATATGCAGATCAGTGTAGACCTCCTCAGATGGTTGCAGTTATCAGTGTAAACTTTGGATTAAATGTTGTCCACAAAAACTTGTTTGCTGTAGACACACAAACAAAAGATGCTAGTTGCCTTTTTTAATTTTAATTTTATTATTTATTATTCTAGATATCAACAGTCACCTCTGTTTCCTTTTTTCTGACAAATTAAAAATAAAAGTGTTTACAAATTAAAAGTCATGTTTGAAAGTCGATCCATGTGTTTGGAGGTGATCAAGGACTTAGTTTAGGATTAACATAGATCTCTCCAATGGAATTTTATTGCTGTTATTGATCACACAGTTAATTCCACAGCGTGCATGTATGTGCGTGCTCGCGACTGCTAATGTATCTCAAAAGGATTGCTTTATGCAGCCTTTGCATTTTTAGTATTTGCATCGTTTTGCTTTCTGTGTTTGTTAAAGAGCATAGGCAGGGCTGGGATGTCGATGGACAGAGGGATTAGGGGACTTCTGAAAGACTTTCGCGCCACAGTCCACTATGTATGAGACTGTGTGTGTGTGTGTGTGCGTGTGTGAGTGTGTGTGTTGAGGAGCTTGGGGTCATTGTGGTATTGAAAGGCCTGATGTGGAGACTGATGCAGAGGGACAATAAATGCTTTGTGTCCTTAGTCCCCATCGCCTTGGTTTGCCTATAGCCTCACTGAGGTCTATTCAAACCCCATGGTCTAAAAGGAGGGTGGGGGAGGGGCTACCTGTGCTTAGTGTGTGTGAGAGATCAAGGAAATTTCAAATTGTATTTAGAAAAAAAAAAAAAAAGCAAGCTTGATAAAGCAAGCTGATGTGAGAACAGCTCCCGTTCACGTGCAGCCTGGGGCGTCAGTGACTTGCTCGAAGGCATGTTATAACTTTGAACTGTTGGTGTGACCTTGACTTTTCAATCTGCACTGCCACTCCCTGGTGTGTAAGTATCTGCATGTGGTATCTGCGCGTTTTTGTGCGTCTGGGCCTTGGAGCAGCATGGGACCGTCTTGTGGTCAGCAGCTTTGCCTCGTGATGCATTTGACTGTCTGACCAGTGCAAGCACGCTGCAAAACAGCATGACTACAGATAGGCAGATATGCAGTGATTACCAACACATGTATACACCACATCCTTTCCCCCCCCCTCTCATTAACTTCCATTAAAATTGATCAATCTGACTGAGATAAAACACTTTTATGCACGGGCGGGTATTCTGACAATCCTGTATGGTGGACTACTTTTCAGATGAATTGCAAAGATTACGTCATTAAAACTTTCCCACCCCACATGAAGCCTATTCAGCAAAGGCAGAAGGATGACCGTCATGGAAAGTGCAACTTATTTTGTAAACAGATGACAGCATAGTGGATGAAAAACAGCTGAGAAGAACTACATCTGGCATTGATATCAAGTGTCAATTCAGCCTAAACCTGATCGTAACTTTCAAAATAAAATCAAAGTGGAACTTCCTGCTTAAATAAAAGCAAAAAACATGATTTAGAGATTTGTTAGTTGGGCCTTTTGCACTTGAGTTAAAATGACAGCCTTTGTGTGAACCAGAGCATCAGAAGCATTCAGTAGAGATATTAAGGTGGAATTGGTCACAACCTGAAGTTGTATGCACTTGGCTTATTTCAACAGTGGAAATAATCCACTTACACCCACTCTGTACTTTTTAGGTGATTAACAGAACAGTGCTTTTGACGTGGTCATTATTGGCATGTATTAGCAGTTATGTATATATAAAAGCAGTTGCAGCGTGTCACACTGTCATTAAGGGCCCATTTGCTGAAGTGTGTTGCCCCCCCAACACACTTCAGCTCATTTGCACCTGTGAAAGAAACCCTAAAGCAAAACACTCCCAGGCGTTGCCATGATCCGTCCCCTTCCTCCTGGTTCTCACAAACTTAGCCGTTCTCTCAGGCAGCTGGACATGTTGTGTTTGCAAAGAAAGGGACAAACTCAGAGGTCTTTGCTTACATTTTGTCTCCGTCGATGGAGATAGTTTTACATCCGCGATCACCCACTTTGGCTTGGATACGCTCACTTGGTAAGCTTAAGAATTAGGAAGAGTGTGTGTTTGTTACATTTCGACAGCATTTTTATTCACACAGTGACTTGTGATGGCCTCATCGAGCTTCTGTTTCTGGGACTGGCCTAGTGGGACAGAAAAGATGTGATCGCTTTATCAGCAGATATGACTGAGAGAAGGGTTTTGGATAATGAAAAGTGCCTCTCCCTGACCTTGTTAATTAATGTCCTTTCAATCTAAACAGTGGTGTATTTTGTGTAGCCTCAAAGCCTCTTTGTTAATAGTAAGCTTCCAAAGTGCCCAGCAATGTGGCCTGTTTGGTATCGGTGTCTTTGTCATATTTTATTTTTTTCGAGGAAGGATTTTTACAGTTAGGTAAGCGGTTTAATGGAATCAGTTGCCAGTAGTTACGAGTTTTTTGAGTTGGTATCGACTGATCAGCGATTCCCTCCAACTTGTCCCAGTAAGCTTCTCCCTCCCCCTCTTGACTCGTGAGGCCTACTGTATGTGTGTGATGTCACAGATAAGTGTCATGTTGATTGAAGGCTGTTAAGTCTGCCACCTTCATGCAAAACACTTAAGCCTCCTTCCCCTTCCTTTTCATCTGCAAATACAATGAAACACTTTGAATAGTCAGTACTTGGGGACATTTTTCCACCACTTCTTTATTACTTTATTCTTTATTTACTTTTTTTTTAAAGTTGGCCAACAATGCTGCTCTTTGGAAGACTTGCAGGGCCACACATGTTTCGGTTCTTAGTTCATTATTATTTTCGCTGGCCTTCATTTTTATGTCAGATTTCATGGAGAGGTTTTTTGTTATATCATGCAGAGGGAACTATATCGATCCTTAATCTGCTTTGTTTACCTCTGCAGCGGTGTCTAACCTGGATGAGGAGAGCAAGTGGACGGTTCACTACACAGCTCCGTGGCACCAGCAGGAGAACGTCTTCCTACCGGGAAGCAGGCCGCCCTGCGTAGAAGACCTCCACCGCCAGGCCAAAGTCAACCTCAAAACTGCCCTGCGAGGTAAAGACAAATCAAAATAGAGCACGTTATACACCACACACTGGAGCGACATATGAAGGAATTAGTTTTAGATGGGATGATAGATAAAATTGCCAAAATGTTAGATATGTAAATAAAATATCTTAGTAAGAAGAAATGTACATGGCATATATTTACACAAATAGCGAAGGGAAAATGCTGAATGTGAGCCAAACCAGTTACAAACTGTTGAATCTCACTCATGGGACTGTTGGTAGGTGGCGTCACTTTTATCGGAGTAAGCTCGTGACACTGGTACATTTGCCTGTAACTCAAAAAAAGATGTCCCGACTTGTGAGTTGTGTTCAACTGACATCGCAGACTTGTTTGTCCCGCTCAGTGGGGGAAGAGGCTCAGGCTTTGCTGACAAACAGAAACTCACAGCAGAGTGACAACTTGTTCAACTGGTCACAACTTTCCCAGGAACAGGAAGTGGGAATACCAGCACCTGTTCCTGGGAAAGCTGCCCCTCAACCATTTCACAGATAACAGTTTAGGGGAAAAAAATCACATATTTCCGAGTTTCTGTGTAGGACTGAGTGTATGACTGTACTACATTTGTTTGCATGCTCACCAGGGCCGGCCTTGTGTGTCAGCTGATTAGACACAGAGATAAAAGGCAGAAAGAGAGATAAACTGGAAAGTGTTTGAAAGCTGATGCTTACTGTTAGTGGGTTAATCACCGGTTCTAATGCACACACCCTGTTTTGTCTTCTGTCTTTTCCAATTTTCAAACCCCTGAACTGTTGCTGTTCTTAAAACACCACCTGGTAGGTGGGATTAATTCAGCCCCCCTCCCTCTCATCCTGTCACCAACCTATCAACCTGACAACACCACGTATCCCCGGGGGTCCTAACGACAAGACAACAGGTGTCCAGTGAGCGAGCACCTGTGGTGTCTGTTTAAGCCTCAGTGCGCTTTACAAGCAGAGAACGTTTACGGTTTTAGATTTTATCCTTGTTGGAGAGCGGAGCTTACCCGACTTTCAGTGAGCTTTGACTTTTTTTTTCTTTTTTCTTTTAGTACTGTACTTTATATGTGATCTTTTTTTATTTAATGAGGCTTGTGCCATTATCTCACAGGGCAATAATCAATCAGTCTGTGATATAGATTATAGACGTCTAATTAGGGGAATGCAAATGTATATTGATAAGTCTTTACGGGCTGATCTTCGCGCTGTACATCTAAGCCAACAGAGGAAACGTATGTTAGTGCAGCCATGTTTCTAACCTGAAACTATTTATTTATATTTTACTGTAAACCCATATTCAGAAACATTTCTAAAGTCCATAGTGACAAAAACTTGCCGATAGGAACTTTCAGTCCATATGGCCATGGGGGACGTCTTCATCATGAGGACAAGCTGTAAAACAGCTAAAAGTCCAACATTTATTTACATTATTTTCCAAAGCCATCCAGTGGGCCAGACGGAGTCTTTGCCAGGCCGATTCAGGCCCCCTGACCTTATATTTGACACTCCTGGTGTAGTGTATATGGCATTCACTTTATAAAAGTTGTTGGGGTTTCATAAGGAATTATATATTATTTTTTCGTAAGGAAGGTAAGGTAGTGTAAAACTCAATAGCAAATAAATCACAAAAGTAAACGTTACGCTCACAACACTAACAGTTTAGAAGTTTTATGTGGAGGTGAAACGAGGATCAGTCCCTGGGTATTGTAATCATATATACTACACAATGCCACGAGGCTGATTTATTCTTTGCAAAGCCTAATAATCGATATCCAGTCGGATAGAAATGTGCGTCCCCTCTTTGTCCTTCTAAAACTCTCACATGGGCTTCAGCGTGTGTTTAGTGGATTATTGAAAATGTGCCAGCAGGCTGAAATACATTTTTAAAGTTGCATAACACGGTATTGAGTGATAACTGCAGGATCCATTTTGTTTGCCAGTGTTTACGATGAAATGAAAGAAAAATAATGTTTAAATACTTTCCCCCTGCATCCAAAAAAGTCAGTCATATCATAGTCATGCACCATCATCAGTACCTACTCCAGAATCAACGTCATCAGTTCCCTGCAGCTGTCACAGCTTTACATGTAGCCCTGACAGTTGCACCTTTGTGTTTTTTATCCTCTATTTCAATTTATATCAGCTTCAGATTGGGACACATTAGTGGTGAAACCAGTGGGACGAATGCAGTCTTTAGGTTTTTTCTTTGTACATCTGTACCTGCATCTAGCCCATTCACATGAAAACAATATAACACCTTTACCTGGCACAAATTAAAGTCCGCAGGTCAAAGGTGAGGGTCACTAAGACCTAATGAAAAACACATTTTTAATAGACGATTTCCTTCACTGTTAAAAGTATCTGAGAGACTCATCTAGTTTCTGCTTTTCTTTTCATATCACTTACTTATCCCACCCCTATCAGTTCTGCCTAGCAACAAGCCACACTTAGCTCATCAGAGCTTATTTATTTCATTTACCGTCCCCAATCATGCAACACCAATCATCTGAGCAGTTCCACTTCCCGTCATCGTCCTCATTATCATTGCTTTCTGAGTCCCATCTTCCACCGTTTCACCGCATCAACTTGTTGTTACAGTATCCACGCACGCAAGCCCCATCAGGATCCATTTACTGACAGCATTATACATGCATCAGTGTGCCTCTGTGTGGAGATGGGCTGTAATTAGCAGTGGAAATAAACAGGATGTAAAAGGGATCAGGAGCAGCATGTTTTAGGTGGCGGGCTAACAGTGATGTGAGCACGCACGCATGTTTAATTCACCAAAAGGGAGTTTGATCCTGCGAAACACACTGAATAAATATCCAAGATGAAAGATTAAAAAAATCAGTCATTTATAGAAGGGTTTTTACATTTGAATCGATCAGGATTACATCACAGAGAAAGATGAGATGTCAAAAAAGAAACACGCTTATTTTAAAGTGCCGTTAATTTTAGGGAGAAGCGTAGAAGTTGGATTTTGTGGTTATTTTAAATAAGGTCGCAACCTCATAGTGTGTTTGATCATTTCATCCTTCATCAGTAAAAGCATGAACAACTCTTGAGGCTTTTTTCTGAGGATGTTTAAGAAGTATGTGAATTTAATTGCCTCCTAAAGACCAAACAAAGGATGCATTAGTAGATATTTGCAGAGGGAGAGGAAGAGGGAGATGATGTGCTAGATTCCCCCCTGAGAGGAAAAGGGGGAGGATGAGAGAGCGAGAGAGAGGGACGCTTCTGCCATCTGTGTGTGACAGACTGAAGCTGATACCCCCCTCCTCTGGTTACACACACGCACACACTTGCCGTCTTATCTCACTTTGACGTACATACATCACAACCTCATCACGGCAGGTGGTGACAAGAAGAGGTGTGAGGCACGCTTGGCAGAGTCCAGCAGGGAACTTAGCGAAAACACACACACACACAGACAGCAAATGGTTTATTCTACAGTACACATTTGATAATACAACACTATGTTTATGTCCCATAAATATTTCACACATTCTTCTTATCGTTGTGTTATGGGATGAAAGTTTGAATATTTAATAGCATCTGTTTGGATTATTTGGTAGTATATTCATGGAAATGAGTGAAGCAAAGCTTTGTATTGAGTGTATTTAAATAGTGCGAAATAAAATGTCGCTTTCATTATGTGAAAATTGCTCCTTTCAGCAGGATCAGAAAGTTCTCATCAAAGGCCACCAAAGCAAATAAGTTTAAGACCTGTTTCTCTGTCTCTTTCTTTGTTCTTCAGAATGTGACAAGTTGAGGAAAGATGGTTTCCGGAGCTCCCAGTACTACTCTCAGGGTCCCACCTTCTCTGACCCCATTCAGTCCACCAGCAGCCTGCAGGATGACGGGGATGATGAAAATGATAAGAAGGTATACATAATCACAGTATGCATGTATACCCACCTAATTTAATGTATGCTTTCAAATGTAGCAGGTACAACAGGCTCTGCATTCTATTTGCATACAGGTGCAGAACACGTGCACAATAATTTAAATGGTGTTAGGCTCCCCTCTAGTGGCTGGAAAAAGAAGTGCTACCAAGTTTCAGTCTTGTCACATTGTGTAGCTTTCGGTCTTTCCATTTTTCTGTCTAATTTCTCAAATAAGGTGAGCGTGATCAGTACTGGGCAAAAGTCTTGAGCCATCCATCATTTCTTTATTTTTTTTTCCTAAGGCGCCAGACTTTCTTGTAATTTTTTTGAAGTGGTCTTGAGCAATAGTTTCTGAAGGTTTTTCAAAGGTTTTCTCAGGAAATTGGCTGCTTTTTTACTTGTTTTCATTCCAGCCCAGTCACTCTGACCTGTGAATCATTCACGCATTTAAAAAGACACCAAGCCTGTGTTCACATAACAGAGAACTTTGCTAATACATAAATACATAATTATTTCCAAGTCGTTTGTTGAATCTATGAAAAATATGAAAGATAACACAGAGATAAAGTACTTGGCATATTTCACCATGGTGTGAGGATACTGGAGAAGTAGAAGTGGCAGAAAAAGAGAATTTACAGCAGATGAACAAAATCTGAAAGTCATGTCATGAGCCCAGACCTCAGTATTATTGGAACAGTGTGGGATCATCTTGATATTTTTCCCAGAAAAAATATAACTAAGCAAGGGGTTCCTCTAAACATTTGCAGAGCATTGTAGAAGAAATGCACACTTGTTGACCACAGTTGTGGGGCCTGTGATTTTTCTGATGTCTATAAACACTTCAAGAAAGAAACTAAAGAAGAGAAACAGAAATTTGAGGCAGAAATAAAGACGGGTAGAAAAAAATTGACAAGAAAATGAATCCGAGACAAAAACTATTATTTCTTGCTCTTTTCATCTGACAGACAATTTGTGTGAAGTGAAGCGTAAATGGTCAGAAAGCTGCATATTTCTCATCTTCTCGTTTTTATTTCGAACACACACACAGTGTGATGTGAAGGGCACTCAAAAGGGTTAGTGGGTCTTTCACTGTGTTGTCCCTTGGAGCCCCTCGGTTTCATCCTCGCTTTGACCCCTGACTTCCATGTTGTCTTTCTAAACTGTCGCCTCCCATCTCTTGTTTGTCCTCCTGTTTTCTGCACACTCACCCCATCTCTTCAGCTCAAGCCAATCCCCCTCTGCCCTGCCTTCCTTGCCCCTTCTTCCACTGTTCTGCTGTTTGTCCCCCTCCTGCTCTCTTCCCCATCACTTCCTGTTGTACTGAGACCGCTGAGCCTAACTTTGCCTGACAGCAGCTTCTAAAGAAGAAACAGGGCTCCCGCTTGAGCCACAGCTATGCAAAGTAATAAGCCATGCTTGGAACCAAACTATTGCTGAGATGTTTTTAATATACATCCCCTCTCTTCACCTCCCCTTTTTGCTGCCCCCCATATTTACCCATCCATCCGTGCATTGTTTGTATGAATGCACTCTCAGTCAGGGGATAGGAAAAGTTTGAGTGATGCAGTAGTAATTGGTGGCAATCATCTGGATTTTGTAACTACCTATAATTACTACAATTTAGAATCATTTGGAAAAAGTGACACAAATGGCACTCACATCAACCTAAACAACATTGCTGCCATGCTCTGGACTAACTGCTCAACTTCAAGCCTGGACACTGGGGTAAAGCACCGCTGTCTGTTGCTTTCTGCCGTAAATTCACAATCCAGGGCCCTTAACGTGTCAGCACAGTTTACTGCATGAGTGATTCTCTCTCTGTGTCTCTCCCCACTGTTGCTCTGTAGCTTTTATCCTCCAATCTCCGACTGCTCTGTCAGTTCTCTGTGGCGGGTGTTTATTTGTGTGATTGTGTGTGCATGGTTGACCGTTTCCATTGGATAGGATGTTTACGGGGCCGCAAGCTTCTAAAGGTCACAGCAGTGTAATATATTAAAGTTTGTTCAGCTCATATTGGCACAATCTGTCATTTATGGTTCTGACTAGTAAATCCTATGATATTTATTTCCACTCACCTTTTATACCGTTATATAGACATTTATTCTTAGTAATAACTTTTATGCTTCGATCTGATGCTATTTTTATGTATTGCCTTTCATTGTGTCGCATCATGTTACCTCTTTCCTTGTTTCTTTCCTTTCCTCTCTTTCTAGTATTTCTTTCTTCAGCTTTACCCCTCATTAACATGTTATCTTTCTCTCAATCAGTCCACCGCTTCATCGCTGGAGGATGACAAATCTCAGCTCTCCATGAGGTCTCAGACGCCACAGGGCATGGGCGAAGGAGGGGAGGGGTCCGACCCTGACGGACAGGTGGTATGGAACAAGGCTGCCCTCCTCCCCACCCCAGAGGAGAAGATGAGGCGGGCAGCTCAGGCCGTACCCACAGACATAGTTGCCATCAATGTCACAGGTATGTCACACCTCATGACTTCATTCAGTCCGTCTCTCAACTGCTAGCAAGTAGCAACCATTCTTCATCGCCAGGTTGAGAACCAATGTCCCGATCCATCCGTAGCTCCATTTTTGTACAGTTTAATCGGCCTCATTCGTCCCTGGTGTCTCTTATTTTGCATTACCATCTCACTGACAGGCCTTTTGCTATTAAGGGAAATTTCTGACTTTTTTAGCAGTTTGATTGAGGTATCCGATGATAAAGAGAGTGTCAGCATGCTGACATGTCATGAGAAATTTGCATTTCAGTTTATTAGTTTAATTAGTTTTCACTGTTTCTGTTTACAAAAAAGAAAAAAAAAGTCACATATTTCCTTTAATCAACCTTCTGTGAATGAGTGATTGCAGAATAATAGAGAACTGTATCCAGTCATCCACAGATGGGGTCAAACTTGCACGTGGCACTCAACCATGTCTTCCTCCTCTATGTTACCTTCACTCCTCTCATCATGCCTCTTGCAGACTGACCTTTGCCTTCCTTTATGCATGCGTGAGCGTGTGTTTATGCCTGAAAGTCCTTTGACAGCTTATGCCAGGGTCAAGGCTTTTCATCGTCTTTGTGTCAGATCACTGGCTGTTTGACAGATAAACACTCGTACACAGCAAATTTGTGTCAACTCAGTTCCCCTGTTAGCGCGCCACATCTTTCAAGGTTTTCCGCCACTCATAGGTACACTTATCTTAAGATTTGTTCATGAGATTCTTTTGGAAGGAGTCCAGCGGTGGGATGGACTCGCAGATAAGATAAGATAAGATAAGATAAGATAAGATAAGATAGAACTTTATTAATCCCTCGGGTGGGTTCCTCTGGGAAATTCGATTTCCAAAAAAGCACAGCACCGACAGAAGTTACAGAGTTACAGAATATTATATATAACTCTCAGTTCAGCATCAACATCTATATTTTATTGTTACAGTTAATATATCTGCAATCTACAGCCTTTTGACACTAATTAGCATTTAACGTGGTCCCTCGCCACACAAATCAGTGTTGTCACTTCAAATTAGTGGGAAAAAAGGAGTAAAACACCCACCGAGAGATCAGGGGCTTTGCCACTTTGGGAGGAATTTGTGATCGCAGCTATCCGCCCTTATATCGGTTTCTATTTCCCTGACGCCTGCAGGCTGTCACCAGCTAGTGAGATAGCAGAAAGAGCAGCAGTTCATAGCGACATATCACTCTTCCTTCAGGGAAACCGGACTCAGAGCGAGGAGATTATTGAGAAGCAGTTCATGTTTGCATGAGTACGTGTGTGAGTTTGAAAGCACCTTTCATCCCATATCTGTCCTTTCGCATGTTGAGCTTTGTGGTAAGAGCATGTACTTCTCATCTCACACATCTTACATCAATGTATGTTTATACCCCGTAATGGAAGTTTGCATAAAGGCCAGCCAAGGTTTTCTTTGTCAGACCCCTTCCTTTTGTTTTTGATTGGCATCACAACCATTTTCTCTCCGTGGGTTGTAAAAGACACTTTGGCTGGTTGGTGAAAAAGTTCAGTTCACCCAAATAACACAATGCATTTTCTCAATTAGGCTAAACTTTCTCGTGTTGAAGAGGAAGATTCACATGCTTGCTGCACAACATGTTTTTGTGGATCACTCTTATCCCACCACTGAGCATAATCATACTTAACTAGAAAGTGTTAAACCTTTCTATTTGAATCCAGCTTTAGTTCAGAAAAATGCAGACTTTTTTTCAAGTCCAGTTAGTAGTTTGGATATGTTGGATATCCAGACATAAGAACGATTTTAGGTATTTAATATTTAGCATTTCTCAGGAATTGAATCAGAAGAATCAGAATCAAATAACTTGTTAATCCCAGAGGAAATTTTGTTCACATTTGCTACAAGACAGTAACTAACCAATTAAAGTACAAATTAAATGATATAATATTAATACAAAATATAACATAATGTCTCTAATAAATAAATATGAAAATAAATAAAGTTAAAATTCAGGTGCCTCTCTTATCATATTAACTTGATAAGGGGAATAGGTGTTGTCACAAGTGTAAGTACAGACTACGTCTCCTGTCATATTTTGCTATATTCTCATTTATTATTTGTTTAGAACAGTCTCCGGTTCCACACGAGGGGTTTCCAGTATGTGATTTTGCACCTTAATATAAATATAACAGAAATCCTCAAAGACACTCTTGAGTAATATCATCCTTTTTTAAAAAAAAAAAAAAAAGCAATGCATTCATCCTTAAAAATAAATAAAAACTAAAATCTTAAGTTTTTAGAAGCACAAATCAGTTTGAGACTTAAAATAAAAGCAAGGAAAGAAAATGCTGATTTGTAATTTGGTTGAACTGACCTTAATATTTCCTGCCCTGTTGACGTTGCATGTCCAACTTGGAAAAAACAAAAACCCTCCGCATGTCTGTTGAGTTTGTTCCTTCTGACTAACCGACTGCTGTTTGCCTGTTTGTCCGCCTGCCTTGCTCTCGCCCTCCCGGCTACCAGGGGCAGTGTTTGACCGACAGGCGAGCATCCGGCGCTCCCTCATTAACACTGACACCGTGTCCCGCCGGCCCAAGAAGGTCAAACGCAGAAAGACTATATCAGGGCTGCCTGACAACATCAACCTGGAGCTAGGTATGGATCACTGTGGAGCTACATGTTGCCCTCTGCTGTCCACAGACCTGTCCCAACACGCTAGACAAGCATCTCTTCTTCCTTTCTTTACTGCCAGCAACCTTGTTCTTAGGGCTGCCACAAACGATTATTTTGATAGTCGACTAGTCACCGATTATTTATGCGATTAGTCGACTAATCAGATCATCATCATCATCATCCAAAATAAACAAAAAGTCCTTCAAAAATAAAATGCAGCAACCATCACTGGACGTAAAACTACAGCTTATTGCACCAGCAGCATCTGCTCTTATATAACTATCATTAGCTTACAGCTTTAAGCTTTTAAGGTGCTAACTAAAAATAAAGACAAGATGATAGTTTATTCAATTTTAATGAAATTTGCAGATTGTTTCGGTAAAGTTTAATAAACTCCTTGCTATCTAAAATATAACAGGACACCGGAGTATATTCTCCAGCATCTCACACTTCTGATAATCAGCTGTCTGCTTGACGTTTATTCAGCTGTGTAAAAACTATAACTTTAATCTCAGCCAAACCGATTTACTCAGGAACAAATAAAATACAAAAAAAAAAAAAGCCAAACAACAACATTTTTAATTTATCTAAGTGACTCATATATATTTAACCTGAGTCGCGAAAGACGGCGGTGGGTTTGAAAACAATTTGCCGGGAGTCCGGTGTTCTCACGGCGCTAGTGACCTAGCCCCCGGCTAGCTATCGAGCTAGTGGGTAACAGACGTCTCCGAAAACGTCGGAGCGCTTTTGAAAATATGTGGTGTCCTGATAAACTGAGCCGATATTTGAGGTTTACACAGCTACATTCTCGCCTGAAAATATGTTAAACGTTTATTTTGTGACCCAGAAAGAATAATAAGAGTAATATTAAAACTAACTAGCTACCGCCATTGTTGGAAACTAAGCTGGGCCGCGCTATGAATTCTGGGACACAGTTGCTTCTTCTTCTTCGGGGTTTAACGGCAGCTGGCATCCTTGTACATGCTGTGCTGCCATCTTCTGTTTCAGTCCGTTATTACACTCTTAAATTCTGCTATTATTCCTGCGTCTTTTGCGATCTTACAAAGCTTCAAACGACACGTCGACTATTAAATCAGTCGTCGACGATTTTGATAGTCGACGTAATCGTGACTAGTCGACAAATCGTGGCAGCCCTACTTGTTCTCTATAGGTTTATGCTTTTATCACACATAACTGTGTACAGTTAGAAACTTGGCGAGCCCAGGAGGGTCAGACTGACTCAAGTGAGCTCACAGTGTTGGATAAAGGATGTACAGCTGCTACAGCTGATGTCTACATTATCATTTGTCCTCATTCACTCTCCTCCTCCACCCGAGGATCTGCAGCCAAGAACAAGTTATGAAATCATTTTTTGTAGTTCTGTTGTTTTTCTTGTCTTTTTGTTATACTGCTTAAAAAACTTCTAACATAACAGCAGAGTTTGCCAGTTCTGTCATATGGTAGAAGGTAACGTCAGACTTTGCTTCTGATTGGTTGATCATTTGGATCAACTTTCTGAAGTCCTTTTGTCTGTGATGTGTGTATATCTCTGTGTATATCTGTATAGTGTATGCTGGTAGCATAAGATTATTAATAAACTATCTATGAGACAACAAGCCCTGATCTCAGGTCGATAAGCCACCTTCACATGCTCTTTCTGAGCATTATCATCCTGTCCTACATTAGAAATGTAAAGATGCTGAGGTCCCCTCAGAGTTACTCAGCTGAGCCCAGTGTTAAGCGAGTACTAAGCTCACTAATCTGACACAGTGTTCTGCTGACAGCACCGCATGGCTAATGTTTATTTACACGTCATTGAGCTTCGGGATGACAGCACCATTTAAGGGAAATGTCATTGCTCTGTGCGATAACATCGCCCAGGCTGATAGGAAAAGAGCTTTAAAGTCTGGTTAGTGCCCAGCTGACAACACCCTCTGAATGTCATGATTACTGGGCCGGGATAATTGTCCCAGTGCTCCATCCCTCCCCTCTCCTTGCACCAGAGCTGCCTGCAAAGTAGACCTGCAGCTTAATCTATCGCAGCAGCAACAGCCGAGCTGTCAGTCCAGCTTTTAGCAAAGGAGGAGGAGAGTGTATGTGTGGTTCAGAGCGAATGGAGAGAGAGAGAGAGAGAAGAAAGGACGCAAGAGTGTGTATGTTTTGGAAGACGAGCATCAACAGTAGAAGCCACCACAGATGGGAGACACAGTAGACATCCTCTCTCGTTTTACGACTCAATCTTCAAACTGTTTGTTTATTAGCTGGTATGTTCAGTGTGCATCTTTCTGTTATGTGCATTTTATGTTTGTCCTTGTGCATGACAGGGCTGGCTTGGCATGCACACGTGTCTTCTTGTATGTCTGTGTTCCTATTTGTGTTTTTTTGGGGGGGGTTTCTCTGCCTAATGCTTAACCAGCTGCCTATCCTGGCACCCAAGGAGACTACTTCATTTTTCTATCTGATGTAGCCAGCGTAGGAGAAGCGTAGTAGCAGAGCCTCTATTCCTTCTCTCTGTCTCTCCTCATATCCTTTTCTCCATAATGAAGAAGACCAGAAGTTATTAACGTAAATCAGGTTACGCCAAATCAAATTAATTAGCTTCCATGTGACCACAGTTTATCTGACATTCCAGCCAGAAGAGCAGAAAGGTTTGTGGCTGAAGAAGTTATAGCAAGGGGGGGGTAAAAGGTGGGGTAGCAGGAAGAGGAATCACATGTTGATATGTTTCTTTTTTCTTTTTCTTTTTTTTTTGACAACAGCAAAAGGACACGGCGGAGATCTCCGGCCACATTCTATGTTCCTCCCTGGACAGTACTCCACACTTGGCCGTACTGGGAGTGTCAACTCAACTCTCCGACGTTCGGTGACCAGAGACTCGAGCTGTCAGACAGAAGAAGTAAAGATCGTGCCCCCGTCCATGAGAAGAATTCGAGCACAGAGAGGACAGGGAATCGCTGCTCAGATGGCTGGCATATCCGCTTCCTCTTCAACAGGAAGTATATCCATCTCCAGCAGCAACAGCTCTGGAATACTGATGCTGCCGCAGCATTTTAATGGAGACCCGTCGCGTTTTCACAGTCTGCCCCGACAGGGCGCAAGAGTGTCCCTCAGTGCCGATCCCATCTATAGCAGCACGCCCATCAAGTCAGAGGAACATCTGCAGAGGCAAATTGGAAAGCTTCAGGTCGACGATACTGTGGTACACATGAGAAACGCCCCGAGGACAGGAACTTTGCCCAGGCCCAAGTCCCAGGAGTTGAAGGGGACACTGTCCAGTGAGTGGGGCGGGGGTCCGGCATGTGTGGTTTCCCCTCATGCTGCTTATTCCACCTCGTTCATCCCCAATGCCACCATGTCCAGTTCTGCTGAGGTTATTACCCTTAACACCTCGAGCCAGCTCACCCAGTCCCCGGTCTCAGCTTACCCCGCAGCTCGAGCGCTCAGTCTGGCTTCCCCAACTAATGCTGACCCGCTGATCTCTAGTCCAGCAGCCTTCACCCACAGCTCCACCTGCCCTGCCTTGGCCACGTCTACTCCTACTCACACAGCACAGGATAGTGGCCTGAAAGTCAGAGCACCTGCCAGTGAGTCAGGTCACTCTGACAGTAGCACCCACAGCCACAGCACCTTGGCCCCCACTCCACCATCTTGTCTGCCGGAGGAGAACTGGATCTACGACACACCAGAAAACGTGGTGGCTCCACACCGCACTCTGACCTCCAGTTGCTCCACTCCAATCAACCAGCTCTATGGCAGCCTGGATCAGTCCTCTAGGACCACTACTGATTCCAGCTCTCTTTACTCCCAGGACAATGATGGATACTACACCTCTATGCACCTGGACTCAGGCCTGCGCTCGCGCAGTCACGGTAGCGGGCACGGGGTGGCAGCTGGCCGGGCCACCAGACACAGCATGTACGAGTGCCGCGAGATGGCCAATCAGGAGGACTCTGGAAGCCTGTACAGTGACCGCTCGCTGTCACGCAGCATCTCCCTACGCAAATCCAAGAAGCCTCCCCTGCCACCAGCTCGCACGGATTCTCTCAGACGCAAGCCAGCTGCAAAAATGCCCCCCGGAGGCGTTAGCGCCATCAACGGTGCTAATGGGGAAAGGGGTACGACACTTAATGAAACTCTAATTGCAAGCTTGCAGCAGAGCCTGCAGATGGGGTTGAGAGGAGGGAAGGGAAAGGGTGCGTCGCCATCATCAACCTCTCACAGCCCAAGCAGCGATTATGATGACCCTTGGGTCCTCAGGCCGCGCAGTCACAGCAGCATCAGTGCAGGCAGCTCCGCAGCATCACTAGCAGCTAACGCAAACTGCGGCGGCGTGTCTAGTGTGTACTCTCTATGCCATGTGACACCTGCCCACAGTGACACCAGCAGCCTGCGCTCTGACTACGCCGACTCTTGGGGCTACTACATGGACTACCCTCGTAACAACTCGGACCAGGGGGAGCAGACACCCCCAGCCCATGCCGCAGATAACATGTCAGCCGGCGTTCACCCAGGAGTCTTACAGAATGGAGGAGGGATTCACAAAAGTCAGATCCCTGGAGCTCCAGGTCAGGAGCGAGAGGTGTCGGCGAAGCCCAAAGCTTCCACCTCCTCCCCAGACCGGGTGCATAGACTCACCTCGCCATCTAGTGGCTACTCCAGCCAGTCCAACACTCCCACAGCTGGAACCCCAGTGCCCGCCTTCGCCAGGTCCATGTCTCCCTCGGGCGGCCGGCCAAAACCCAAAGTCCCCGAGAGGAAGTCCTCTCTCCTCTCATCAGTTTCCATGTCCTCCTCTTCTACCTCCCTTTCCTCCAACACTTCAGACTCACTTAAGAGCAACGGTCCTCCTCCTCCACCACCACCTCTCCTCTTCTCCTCCTCCTCAACTCCCAACACCCCTCTCAGCCCACCTCCACCCTTCCCTCCCCCTCTACCGCCAAGCTCTAGCACAGCTTCCCTGACTCCTCCACCAGCTCCCCCATTGCCAACCACTCCCCAGGGAGGTTCTCTAAGCCTGAACTCTACTTGCTCCACCTCCCCGGAATTCCCTCCACCTCCATCCCCCGAGATGCTGATTCACCCGAGTTCATCTCCCAATGGGAGCTTCAGTCCCCCTCCTCCTCCACCACCCCCACCTCCTCCTCCTCCTCTGCTGGCTACTGTTACAGCTTCCTCCTCCCCATCTTTTAAGAAGGCACTAAATGATGCTCCTAAAGAAGCTCCTTCTAACAGTCCCACAAACTCACCTAAGCCCCTCATCACACCATTTGCACTTCAGAGCGTTCAGCTTCGTTCAGTCAAGCGACCAGAGAAGGAGATCACAGATGACAACAAAGCTGAGAAAACAGGGATGGACCTCCTTCAGGGGCTAAAGCCTCTGAGCCTGGATAGCTGTTACTCTCAGGAGCATCCCACTGTCTTACCCCTTTTGAACAGCTCTCTGGAAGCGGATTCCCATTATTCCTCACCATCGCCTGTGTCAAAGCTCCTGGAAGAGTTGTCACTGGATGACAGCATCACAGAGGACTCACCGGACATTGCCATCGTAAATGGAAAAGCTGATGATGAGAGTTACACACTTGTGAATGGGAATGAAAAAGAGGAGGCACTAGCATTGCCCAGTCCCGCACAGAGCCACGAAAGCTCTCCCATCAAGCAGAAGGCCCCACCCCCAGCAGTCTCCAAGAAGCCCAAATTTTCCCTTGTCCCACCAGTAAGCCCCCAAACAATAAATAAACTGTTTCCATCTCAGCAGGAAGAGACTAACATCCCCCAAACAGAAGACCAAGTAGATTCTCCGCGAAGACAAACAAAAGAAGAGGTGAAAGAGGGGGACGGTGAGCATCAGGAGGAGAGAGAAGACACTTTAGAGCATTTAGCAGAGCGCAAAGGAGCATTCACTGAAACCCGATACGAGTCTTGTATCACTACATCTGTTAGCAAGGAGACAAGTAATGCCTCTGGGCTTTATACCAACGGAGAGGCTGATGAAGAAGAGGAAGAGGACTGTGATGGGACGAGCAGCACCACAGGGTCCATCAGCTCCAAGGACGACGAGGCAGGTGAGTCTGACTCGTAGTTTACTGAATATGTTTCCACAAAACAAACGCAGAAATGCAGAAACGGAAGCAGAAAGCCTTAATGTACTTATTTGCCAAAATCCTAAGAGGTTAGAAGTGATCCAGCAGACTGAGGGTTGTGCAATGGGTTCCTTTGAGCTGCTGTAAAATTTATTTTGCCCCTAAGCAAGCGAGCTAAACTTGAAGGCAGAAGCTTTTAAAGGTTTGAAAAGTGTGAAAACGAAGCGGGAGCGACGGCTTATCACTGGGACAGCAGCTCTGCAGCCTCGTGCAATCATCCCGCTTACTCTTTATTCTACTCCTCCTTCTATATTTTGTATGCGGAGATCTCTTTTGGCTGCTGTCCCCCTTCTTTTTTTTGTCCCCCCTCCCGCATTGCTGCACACGTACACACACCTCAGCCTCCGCTGTCTACTCGAGTCCTCTCCACCATCCATCCTTCTCTTCTGTCCAAATATTCATTTTTGCCCCTCTGCCTTTTCTCTTGCTCTCTCTCTCTCTTTTTGTGTTAATCGCTCAGCCCGTGTTTTTCCTACTCAGCTGTCCTTCTGTCCCACTCCCTCTCTGAGTTAAGGGAAGGGGGGTAAGTATCCCAAAGGAGATGCTTTATGTGGTTGGAGGGACAGGGGGGAGGGGCCCGGTCGTATCGGAGGGGAGGGGAACGGATCTGGTAAGGGGATGAAGGGGAGGATGGGGAGAGCGTAAAGTGAGACTGCCTGCAGCGGCTCAGGCAGTCGAAGCTCAGACGTGAGCGCGGAGGTTAAGAGGAAGAGGAGGAGGAGGATGGGGGAAAAAGCTAAACTAGAGGAAATGAAAGAAGAGGAATATCTAGAGAGGGAAGAAAATGTAAGGAGACAGTTGGACATCTCCTCCGTACGACTTCAGATTTCATAGGCGGCCAGGTTAATGCGACAGGATGGATGTAGGAGTGTGTGCTCCCTAAAAGTCTGCTCTCTCCTGACTGTGTTGGATGTAAATTGTATATCCCCCCTGACCTCAGGTGACGTCTTTGAATCCAGTACGGCCGAGTCGTCTCCAGCCCCGTCAGCAAACGGGGCGTCCGAGAAGAGCATGGTAACCCCGACTCCCACGCGACCCCGAACCACAGAGGACCTCTTCGCCGCCATTCACAGGTACGACGATGCACTCGTCTAATGTCCTTTTCGCCCTGCTCATTTTTAGAGCACCACAGCAACTTATTTTCTCCTCACCCACCTCGGCTCTGGATACATAATTTATTTCCCCGATCTAGTCCTGCTTCCTATTATTCCTACTTTTCTTTCCTCTCCACCTGCCCTCTCTGTCATTCCTGCTTTTCCAACATCCTCATAAACCACAGTGTCACCCTTGATTTGTGTTTTTCAGTCATCCCCCACTCTCTGCCCTCCACCTCTCAGTCATAACTTTATCCAGCATTATCCCATACAGAAGAGTACACATCTGTCAGAAAGCCGATCTCTGGCCAGTGAAGGGCTGTGAAGCATGAAGGCAATGGTTAATTTGTATACTAAGCGTTTGTGAGTGTAGTTAGATTACAATTGCTCATTTTTAGCAAGAAAAAAGAAAGAAGGGGAAAAAAGGCTGTTGCTTCATCCATAATTTACTACTCGACACCCCTTGGTCCTAATCTGGGTTAGAGGCCACTGGAGACATTTCTCATTCTCCGTTTCTCCGTCTACACGCCGCTCCGCCGTCTCTGACATATACTGCATACGTGCTCTTGTGACTGAAGGCGGCACAGGCATAAATTTCTCATGCAGCCCGCCAGTTTGGGTTTCGCGGTCACGTGCAGCAGCAGCAGCATTGGGGAGTTCTCTTAAGCGTCCCAGGATTTCATTTTGCTGTATTTATGGTCCCCACGTCACGTGTGCATGTATCATTTATTGCGCTGCCTAATTAAACGTGAATATTGTGTAAGCGTGTGTGCGTTTGTAGTCAAGGCAGCATTTGTTTACCACTCTCCTCCTCCTCCATCTATCGCACCCTCACAGCGTGGGAGATATAGAATAATTTTGCAGATTTGGGAAGTGATGACCGTTTCCCAGCGGTGCTGTTAAAACTAAAGAAGATCCCTCAAACAAAAGAATGAACTAGCACAAATTCAATCTGCAAAAAGTGCCCTAAACTGTAAATTCAATCGAGAACTGTTCAAGGGTGGAAGCACCGGGTATTAACTGTAACACCCCTGTAATACCACCTGCCCAGTTCTTTTTGTTTTTATTTTCGTTCACCTTCACGTTCCCCCGTCCTTTCTCTCTCACTGTCTGTGAAATCAGAGTAATAAAAGCCTCGAGTTGAAATTCCTTCACAGCAGCGGCCGAAAACACAAGTTCGTTGTGAGAGAAATCCTCCAAACCGAATGTAATCCAGCCAGCAGAAAGAAATCGATCCATTGCAGCCATGCTTATATTGCCTCCTTGTTTACCTCTATAACTGGGATTGGCACCTGCGCTCTCTGTTTGGATGTGCACGCACGTGGGATTGTGCGTGAGAAAAGTCTTATGTAATGCTGATGGGCTAATGTGGAAAGGGAGCTCACAGCGGATGACGCTAGATGGAGGTTGAATTTAGGGCACAGACATATTTTGCAGCGTTAGATTCTCACACAAACCATTTCCATCCCTTCAGTCCTCCCTCGCACTTTTTTGACCTTCACACAGCGCTGTACATCCCCACAGGTTATTTGCCCTTTAGGGAAGATTTCCCTCCAACGATCTAATCTGAGGATTAAAGAATTTTGTCTCCCTTATCACAGAATGTGTAGTTGTAATTCCGTTAATCATGTTTCTCCTCTCTTCTTCCACTGTGCAGAGAGGGAATGGGTGCAGTGTTTCTAGAGAGGTGCGTAGTGGCAAGTAGCCCCTTTCCTTTAATTAGCGAGCCTTGTTTTCACCACCGCCACGCTGATGCTGCCTTGGGATTAGCAGCAGTAATCCCTCGGTGCAACCCGCCACCCCCGGTATCACAGACACGGATTAATAAGGCTGTTTTCGCCTCAAGCCCTAACGCCTCCTAATTCTGCCAGTTGCAGCTTTTATTGCCATGCTTTGGTGCAGGAGTTATCAACACTCAAGGATGAGTGGTGCAGCAGACTATGCTGATACCGACCACAACAACCACCAACCGCCTCCTGCTGAGAGGAGGCCGCCTCGTCCTCATGTGATTAAAACAGCTCTGGGCGCTTTCCTCAGTTTGTTTTGTGCCGCGTCTGAGCTTTCATGCAGCGTTGCAGCTTCTGCAGCTTCTGCTGTAAAACCTCACCGAATTTCTTTTAACCTGAAATGTGTAACTCTTCTTCTTCTGCTCCTTAGCCCTGGTTTGTTTCCGAGATACGCCGCCATGTTTGTTTGCTGGGGGCAGTGCTGACATATGGCAAATTTGGGACAAAGATTTGTGGAACGTGGGCAGCAGAGTTTTAAATGTAATCTTTTTTTTTAAGCTGCAGCACAAACATCAAAAAGAGTGGGCTTACATGTGTGAAATCCCGTGGATGAATAGTTAAATCTGAGCTCATTGCTCCCTGACAACACTGCCCCAGTAACTTAGTCCTGTATTTTGCTCTGTCGAGTCAGCATTTATTTGCCCTAAAATAATTTGATCAGCCGTGCTTCCGCTCGCTCACTCAGCAGAATTCCTCAAGACTATTTTAAAATCATCTTTTCTTCCACAGGTCAAAGCGCAAGGTCCTGGGTCGCAAGGAGTCCGAGGAAGACAAGACCCGGCCTGGGAGCCACTCGCAATCTCCACCCACCACCCCGACGAGCCTGTCTCCAGGGATGACGTCGTCGTTGCCCCGTCAGTCGGGATCCATCCAGCGCAATCTCCGCAAGTCCTCAACCAGCAGCGACACCTTCAAGGCACTTCTCCTGAAAAAGGGAAGCCGCTCTGAGACCAGTTTCAGGATGTCTGCTGCCGAAATGCTTCGTTCCACTGACCCACGCTCCCAGCGAACGCGCTCCGAATCGGCCCTGGACTTCCCCACTGCTTCTCCCTCCTCACCGATGGCCCTCCACAGCCCGGCCGGATCCCCGGGCCGGGGTAAGAGGGCAGCTGACGAGCGGGGCCGTTATGATGTCTTTACCCTGTCCTCGCCGACTTCGTCGCCCTTTTCAATGGGCGGATTTAAGTACGGGCGCTCTCGGACGCCGCCCTCAGCTGCCAGCAGCAAGTACAACGCCCGCAGCCGAATCCTCAGCAGCCCGATGACAGTAATCTGCGAGCGGGACGGGGAACTGGCTGAGAGCGAGTACGGAGACACGGCAGAAAGTCTGTCTCAGCCAGCAGCTCAGGCTGTCCCTGTGCTCAAAGACTCCAATGGCACTTTATCCGAAGAAAGCAGAAGTTAAAAGAGCAGGAGCCGCCCCTTAGCTTTGGGGAGCTGAACTTATTCGTTGTAACCAGGCAGGGAGCTGGAAGAGGAGCCCAACACAAGGCCCTCTAGAGACACCTTCCTGAGCTCCACCCCCGCCCCTCTGAGGGAGTGGACATGTCTGGTCCTGATGCGGGACCTGGATGCAGCTCCATCACGGACCGGACAGAGCGCAGTCTGAAGCAGAGAAGTGGACCTGCTCCAGCTTTTTAAGACTGCCATGATTCTCATTCTTTCCTTCGTTTGGTGATTCACCTTTTTTTGTTCAAAGAATAGTGTTTCTTTTAGACCTGGTGTTCCTAGTTTTGTTTGCCTTTTTTTTTTTTTTTTTTTTTTTCTTTCTAACTTCATCCCGCAGGAGTCCTTTTAGTTTCACCAAAGGACTAAAAGTTAAGATGGCAAACTTAAGTGAATTGAAGGAATGGAGAAGTCACTGACTGTTCGCTTAACTTTGCTGCTGTGGTGCTACGTAGCTAGGAGAGAGTGGAATGTAAAAGTGTGCGGGAGGCTCGCCTGTTTTCAGTTTCTGCTTTTCCTCTGCTGGCTGTGGGAAGTGTTTGAGAGCACCGTGGCTTGCAAGTGTCGGCTTCAAACAGCCAATCAATATGTGGAACGGGCGCGAGGACGTGGTACAGCAGGTGGCTCCGCGGTACAACTTCACGTACGGTTACCACTCTTTGATCGGTGGTTTTAGTTTGCAGAGCTGGTGTGTTCAGGGGTCCATAGGAAGTGCAGAGGGCTCAGTGCTGCCACCTAGTGACAGGGAACAGTGTGGAAAAATTGTTGGGGGATACGAAGGTTCAACCAAAACATCAAAATTACTCTCTGAAAAGGCTCATAAAAGTTAGTTTGTAGAATTTGCACTGTGCACAGTTTTTTTTTCTTGGTGAATTAAAAAAAAATGTTTTAATAAACCAATTACATCATGTCATGTCACGTGTTTGGAAGTTAAGTAAGAAATGATAACATTAGAGTAAAAGAATATTTTATTATCTTTTAGTGATCGTGTGGGTTACCAAAGAGCTTGAAAAATGAAACGGAGTTGGACGTGACAGCAATCCGATAGTCTGACACCCCCGTGCATACGCTCCGAGAAGATCCACCAGACCCTGTGGGGGCAGATTTCTAAATAATTTCTATAATGCTGTTGACCTTTCTGTTTATCCTTTTGCAGTTTTATATGGTTCTATATGTAAATAAATAGAGAATTGAGTTTTAAGTCACACTTGACCTATTTTCAAAGACTTTGTACATTTTTTTTAGAACCCTCTGTTTGCTGAAAGGGAGTGGTTTCCTTTTTCGTAGATTATTTATTTTCACATAGGAGGGCGTCGGTATGGTTTAACTGGTCAGAGTCAGCTGACGGGTGGTTGAGGCACAGGAAAGAGAGGTTAGGGGTTAACCAGAGAAATCAAAAAGCCACATTTAGCTGGCTGACCCCAGCGAGCCGTTATTCTGTTAAAGACGCATCAAAAAGATTATATCAATTTTAACCAGCCTTTAATCTGAAGTCATGCCACACTGGTGCTCACGGCTGAATAAACGTGGTGACAGTCGTGAGACTTCATAACCTCCTAACAGCCATAACAGCCTGTGTGTTAATCACCTGTGACCAAATAATGTGTCTCCCAGAGCCCACCAGGCTGTGATTGAGCGCTCCTGAAAGCATCTGTGCTTGTGAAAAGACAGAGAGGACAGAAGAAGTAGTGGGAGTGGAGCTGAAGGCAGGCTGCTAACGCTCTCGTGTATGTCTGTGTAATAAAAACAAGGTGATATTTAAAGAACGCATCTCTGTGTCATTTCTCTCTCTCTCTGTGTGTGTGTGTGTGTGTGTGTGTGTGTGTGTGTGTGTGTGTGTGTGTGTGTGTGTGTGCGTGTGAGAGATTCACGGCCATCTGCCTGCTCAACACCCCAAATCACAGCCTCATTAGCGCCGTCGCCATGGCACCCACACTTGTCCGTCATCTGGAAAACTCCCATTATTCACCCTGCTCCTTCTGCAGGGGTCATCACTTATATTCCTTCTGGACATCCTATTAGGACACACTAGGTTAGAGCCTCTCGCGTGACTCCCAGTTAGCGCTGAGCCATCCAGACAGGACGCTGCAACTTCTCAATATTCCTGCATCAACGTCCTGCAGAGAGACACCTATAAATACCATTGCGCCACTGGCCCGTCAGTCTTCTCAGGGGAACAGAAACGCAGACAGTGTCTTAGTATTTTAAATGAAGCCCCGTCACCTCTGATTCAGCAGCCACCTGCCCTCTGACGCAGCGTCCATCTGGCTGCGAGACAGGAATCAATATGAACTCCCCGCAGCTATAATCACACTATTGACACTTCACCGCTTCCCCTCGTCTTTTTACATTCAAGACCACTCAATGGAGAGTGTTTATAAGTCATGGCAAATAAAGCAGGGCTGATCGCAGGGAGGCCAGGAATAGTAACCACATGTGTTTAGGCTGGAGAACAGAGTGCTGCTTCACTTATTAAACATCTAGCTTTTTTGCACTTGATTCCACACAGAAAGACTCCGGTCAGATGGGGGAATCAAACCAGGACCTTCTTGCTGTGAGGCAATAGTGCTAACCACCGTTTTCATGCTAATAATTTTCACATGGATTCAAATCCAGGTTGGGACCTTTCTGTGTGGAGTTGTTGGAGCGTGTTCTCTCCGGTTACTCTGGCTTCATCACAATCCAAAGACGTGCATGTTGGGTAATTTGGTTAGTCTAAACTGACCATAGGTGTGACCTATGTGTGTACCCCCACCTTTCGTCATATGACAGCTGGGATAGACTCCAGCACCTTCTCAAATCTGGATAAGTGAAAGAAAGGTGGATGGACTGATTTGGAGGGCATAAAATTTTACAATGTGAAAGTATTTAAAGATTCCAACAAGAATGCTATTAAAAAAAAGCATAATAGTAGAAGAAAGTGTTTTAATCAAGCTAAATACTTAGTTTATCCACTTTAACTCATAAGGGCTTAAACCACAGAAGAAAACAGTTTTTGGGGACCCACTTACAGCAGCTATGTAAACTCCCTTCACCCAAACCTTTCCAATACTGGTGTTTAGGTGTTTCTGTCTGAACTGTGTTAAACTCTAGCATTCATTCACCAGTCAGCTGAGCCAAAGTACTATAGTTAATGAATGGCAGGAGTTATATTAATCTCAAAGACAAAGAGTTCTTACATGTGCATTATGAGATATGAATACTACATCCACACAGTTTCTGTTGCGTCCATACTGAACAGTAAATTTCTCCAGTTAATCTCACCAGAAAATGAAAGTACTTTCACATCATCAGCTCTAGTCTCCGCCAGGCTGGAGGGGAGGAGATAAAATTAAAATACAAAACTGTGGTGTTTAGATTAAAACAGTGAGCCTCATTATACCGATCCCCTCCACAGCATGTTTCGCTTTGCTGAGCACGGCCAACGAGATCAATATGCGTGTGTGTGTATGCATGAACAGAGGATAAAAAAAATACATAATTTCTGCTGAGTGTGTGAACATGATATTGGGAACAATTCTGCCACAAATAAAATGAGTGACTCAGCAGACATCGGGCTGAGAGCGACGAGGGCGCGAGAGGAGACGTGAGGTGAGGTGAGGAAGGGCGAAGTGAGCCGCGGCTGACAAACGATCGATACGAGCGCCGAGGACGATCCAGATTTTATCTGTTACTGAACACGTGAAACTGGAATCTGTGACTGAAAAAGCCCAGCAGGAAATACAAATGACAAATACTTAAACGCACATTTATGATCCGAATAATGGTTTAATCATGAGTTATTGATTAGATAAGACAATTTACATTATGTAAACTTTCAAATTTCCCAATATTCTTATCAGTGCATTGCTCGTGCCATCATTCTTCATCCGAGTACTACTATGAGTAATAAACACACACACACACACACACACTTAATGATTATATGAAGATATAAAAGAAAAAAGGCACATTTTTATTAGCTCTCTGTCAATATTAAACCAAAAATGGTCAGTCTGAGCAATTGAGCACAAAGCTGGTTAAACACACATTTATATTCATTGACAAAAATGACAGCTTATGAGACGTGTTGCGACGGGCCCAGCCATTCATCACAATGGATGCATATGCGGTCGCAGTGGCAGTAAGTGAGGCCTGAGAGCAGATAAACTGAGATTTACCGACGCTCGGCCGCTTGCCAGGCAGAGTCACCTTCCCAGAGCTGACTGACAACACAAACCTTCTGCTAAACTGTGCAGCTGATCTACAAAGTCAAAATATGTTTAATGCTTAATCCCTTGCACTTGATCCCTCTGGTCATAATGGATTTGATGCGATCCCTTTCTTAATGCGACTCAAATCCAAGTACCAGGAGACACATTTTCACAGGCTGAACTCGTGGCGTGTGCAAATATTATACTCCAAAGTTCAGTGAAAACAAATATGAGGCTTCTGCACTTTTAGATGCACTGATAATTTTTGTGTAGATTTATTTATTTTTTTTTTTTTTATGGACTGCGAGTCCTCACTAAACTGCAAAAAACTATTTTTCCCCCCATTTTGACTGCTGATTCACGTAACTCTAACTGACAAAGCCTCATAGTTGCATCTAATAGCCGTCAGACTGCACTTTTACACACAGCGATGACTGGATTTATCTGTGTTTTAATGTCCATAAAGGCACTAGTATTATTTTAGGACTAACTTAAAAACCCAACTACGAACATTTCCTTTGCTTTCTTTGTTTCCTACACACAGTCCTGTCACATCAATATGCGAGTGTAAACAAGTAGCAGTTAGTTGCCATGTTATTTGAACATTTTTCACAGCAAAGGCTTCGACTTGACGTTGCAGGAAAAAGCAGCTGAAACTGTTTGTTTGAAATTGTGTTTCATGATTATGGGTTAACTGTTTTCACTAAGTCTTCCAACAAGACCTGCAGGAAAGACTATATATATATATATATATTCTGGTTTACTTTTGAAAGTCTCACATATTCTGAGTGCAGCCAGTGATCCTAAAATAGATATATTTATGGTGTCAGCATGACTTAAACAGATCTTTGTTGATGGAAACATCTGATGACACGGCAAATCTAAGCAGCGTCGCCTGAGTGACACGTGGCTGCTCTCACCTGCTAGTGTGGGAGTGTAAATGAAAAGCAAGAAGCTTCGTGTCCGTCGCACACAGGAAAGGTACACAGTGTGCTCCCACAGTGAGCCAGCCTACACTGCCCCCCCTGGACCCGGCTCACACTGTGAATGTTATCAGTCACATGGGTGCTGTCCCTGCCCTGTCAGGCGCAAACATCTGCTGTGAAAAAGGAGGTTAGCAACATGCACAATCAAAAGCCTAAAATTAGTGTATTTTGAAAATATTCATTAAAAAAAAATATATTTTTTTTTAAATTAAGACGTACTTGTGGGGTTTTCTGTTAACATAAGAAACATTTTCTTGACTACTTGGCTCCACCTGCTGGTTATATTGCTTCACATGGCCGACAGGACCTCTAGTTGTCGTGTAATTAGTCTCCTTATCAAGTTTTTCAGTGAGTAATCAGTAACTTTTAGTGTAAGTAACAAATCTAACTTTTGTTTCTGGTCAAACAGAAATGTATCAAATCATCACATTTAAATTCCCTTCACTAACATTTTGATAGGATAGAGTGACCCAGGAACGCTCTACTGCTCCTCTTCGTTCTTGAGGATCCAAACCTCATTCCTGCGGTTGGTCAGTTTGAAAGGGCTGTCGTACCCGGCTACGTAGTACGGTTTCTCGATGTATTGGACTCCATCCCTCTTCAGACTTTCCATAAGCTTCAGCAGCTCTTCACGCTTCATGTTATCATTGGAGAAACCACCGTATGTCCTGGAGGAATAGACAAAAGATTGATTTCTTTCTTCTTCTTTTTTTTTAAAGAAAAAAAAAACTAAACCACTCATGGCTGATCACTGTATTTGTTTTGGACTTTCACAAAATAAACAATCCAAAGTCTAACCTGGCGGCTCTGTTTGTACCCTACCTGACATACACCGTCAACTCCTTCCTGTGCTCTATAAACACCTCGGGCTCGTTGGGCTCGGGTGGAGTGGCCTGATGCTCCTCTGGGATGTAGAAGGATACGGTGAACTGAGATTCACATGCAGGGCCGGCCCCGGGTTTCACGTAGCACGTCACGGGGGCCGTCATCTCCACTTTGGCCTCTATAGAACCAGCAAGAAAGGAGGTTCTTTTGTTGAAAAGAAAAAAAAAAAAAAAAAAAAAAAAAAAGAAAGAGTAGCCGCACATGCCAAACATGATGATGATGATGATAATAGGGCTGAAATATAACCAGCTTGTGTAAGATTTACAGATGTTAAATTTCCTAAACGAACTATCAGTCACCAGCTGGTGAATCGAAACTTTGGTGAATGGTGACAGCTGTACAGATGGTTGGGCTGTAACCACGATGTGCGCCAGATGAATGGGATTAAACGCCATGTTTACAGATCACAATCTCCTTATGCTGCTGACCTCAGGAGCCAGCAACACAAACAATATATATTCTCATAAATATTGCTGCAAACTGCTGAGCAAGGCAAAAGTAAGACAGGAGGAACTGTTGCAAAGTGCTGAGCAGGAACGAAAGTGCACTTTCTCCGACTTTTCCATCCATTGATGCCTTGGAACCCCAGTTCTCTGTAAATTTATTGTGCAACATTAAAATACTGCCATTGTGAAGTGTAGGTTTTGTAACAGATTTGCCACAGCGCCACAAAATAAAACTCGCACAGCCTCAGCAACACAGGCTCAGCTTACCTTGCGTGAAGGTGATAGCAGTAACATGAAACTCACTGTTTTTATTGTTGCCTTGGATGTAGTTGAAGAGTCTACGGAAGCCAGTAGACAAGGCTGCTTCCAGCTGCATCCCGCTCACAGAGGTGCTCACCCACTTAGTGGGCTGGTAGGTGCGGATTTCATAGTCCTGTCCCTGCCACACACAGGCGCACAATGAGGATGACAATTGATTATTAATGAGCAATTTTAAAAAATATCCAAGATTATGTATACAAAATACCTCAAAACTGTGAAAAAGACAATCCCATTTTTTCTTCAAATGTGTGTTACAACAAAAATATGACTCATTTAGCCACAAATCTAGAAAACTGGAGTTGTGTGAAAAAAATTGCTGTGTGAAAATTTCACACAGCAAACATAACACAATGATTTGCAAAACTCATAAAAGCATATTTTCATTACAATAGAACAGAAAAAATATATCAAATGCTGAAACTGAGAAAATATAAAACTTTTAAGAAAATTATTGGCTCATTTTGAATTTGATGGCTGCAACATGTTTCAAGGTGGTGTTGGTGGTGTTAAAAAGTAACATCTAGAGGAAAATTTTGCACTAATTAGGTTAACTGTCAGCACATCAGTAACATGAAACAGAATAAAAAGGACATCTAAGACTTTAAATATCTCATCATCTACAATACATAATATCAAAAAAATCTCAGAATCTGGAGAAATCTCCATGCGCACGAGAAAAGGCCCCAAAATCAATTCTGGATTCTTGTGAGGTTTGTGCTCTCGGGCAGCATTGCTTTAAAAACAGGCACGAGTCTGTCATGGAAATCACTGCATGGACTCAGGAGCCCTTCCATAAATCACTGTCTATGAACACGGTTCACTATCCATGAATATATATATGAAACATGATCCAGAAACACTACCTTCTTCTCTGGGCCAACGTTCATTTAAAATGCACTAAAGCAAAATGGAAAATTTCTGTTGTCAGACATTTCTTTTGTCTGCCCCTCCTGTAGTTCCACCCCCGCTGTATATACAGGTTTTAGAATAACACATACAGCTTATCCAGCGTATACAGCTGGCATCCAGATGATGCCAGCTGTATACGTGCTATTATGAAGCTGTGCTATTACAATAGCACAGCTTCATTACAGAAGAGTCTGGGTGTGAACTGACCTGCCTGCAGTTCACACATTTCACCACTTGAAAATATTTAGCTCGTTATGAAATTAATAATGCAACAAAAAAAAGGGCCGTTAATCAGTTACAAATCTTATATCAGACAAGACTTTCTCGAATTGGTCTTTATTCTTGTTTATATTTAGCACAAACATCTGGATGATCTACTGGATAAATTCAGCATCACAAGAACTAAAAAATCAAAAAGTGGAAATATGCATAACGCAGTGCACACACGACACAGGGGTTAATAGTTTAACCAAGTTTACTGTGGTTTCTTCTGCTGTCAACTGAACATCAAGCACTCATTTGATGCACACCACCCTGTTGTCCCGTGACAGTGGGGACAAGGTCCAATATTCTGTTTTATGAGCTAAACTGCAGAGCACTTACCTTTTTCTCCTCTGCAGTGAATTTCGGATTCTGCAGACCAGTTGAGAACAACACTTGTCCCACAGCTTTCAGCATGACTGATGATCCAAACCTCCTTTTCCAAGGATAAGACAGAAGCAAACTCAGCTTTCCAGCCGCTGCAAAGTTAAACAATAATGTAAAACCGCGCATCTTAGGTTATTCAACAACTTCCTACAAATGCAATCGGTTTTTTTTCTTATTTCGGTGGACGTGTAGCTTTTTATCAAAACACAGCAAAATTATTTTTTTTACAGTAAAATAATAACATATAAAGATAGAAAAAGACATAATTACCAGTCAACTCGAGTGTTTGGTAACCGATGTCTGGGCGAACAAGGTGTGTGCTGTTAGGAGCGCTTGTTTTCGTAACATCTCTTCCTGTTACATAAATGCGCATTTTGATTGGCGGACCGATTGCTTGTCACAATAGGACACGCCCCGAGTAAATACAAGCCTTCTCTTGGAAAGTTCAACTTCAGCCTGAATTTAAACCGGTTTGGCATGAATGTGTACACCCTTTCGTACCAAAAAGTGATTTCCGTGTGTGTTTGTGTGTTATTTAATGTCTAATGTCTTTGCTTATATTAGTATACAGGCTGTGGTCAACAGGCTTTATAAAATGGTTTATATGTAAAATAAAGAAATGACCTGTTTTGAAAGTATCCTTGTCCTTATTATTATACATACTGTGCTCTACATTGTAATCAGCTCAGTCCTTTCTAGCCACTTACAAAGTTTTTATAGAACTATGTTTTATTTGTTGCAATTTCTGCTTAACATCATGTAGACTTTTTATCATGACAAATCAATTATATATGAAGTCATTTACAACAATTCTTCTACTAGAAATATATAGATTTTTAAACCAGTTACTGAAACTTTGCATCTGTTTGATTATTTCTTTCATAACTCATAAGTTTTCCTGTATACATTTATTTCAGTACAGGTTTTACATCCAATTTTATTTTAATTTCAGTTTAACAGCAACAATTTTCACATCTACTTTTAGTAATCTATAATAACCTTCTACTCTAATTGGTTGGGATGTATTATTTTGATGTAAGATAATGAAATGATAACGTGCCTGGAAAATTCCAGTGAAATAAGATTTTATTGTGTTCAGAGTTGAAGGTAAAAGAGTAAAAGACAATGTTTCTCTTGTGTAATGTGTAAAAAGCAGCAGAACTGTGAGGACAATTTGCTGTTAATAGAAGTGACTCTCAATCTTATGAGTTGCCAGTGAAACTGAAAGGATTCAGAAAGTTAATGTGGAATAAATGACCCAGAGGATCAGATCTTTTATTATTATGAAGGCACATCCAGAGATACCAGTGGACCATAGTGGAGGAATCTATGGATAGACCTGATATGCTGAACATCAACCCAGCAGGTCCATTGTGCAAGGAGGAACAGGAGGAGCACTGCTGGAGGCCTGCACAATGACGTCCAGCAGGCTACTCACCTGTGTGTTACTGACCAAACTATCAGAAACAGACTCAACAAGGACCAGCATGAGCTTCTGCCATCCTTTAGTGGGGCCAGTGCTCACAGACCAGCACCGTGCAGCTCTTGAGACTCTGCTGAAAAACAGGAGAAGGCAAGTTCTGTGGCAACCACCTGCAAAACCACTGCTTTTCCTTGAGGGTTGACCTGCACTTGTTAATGCCTGTACTTACACAGCAGGTGAAATAGATTCATAATGGTTCATGCTTCCAGAGTGAACAGATTAGTATTCCCAAAGCTTTATTTCTCTTATACTGGGCTCAAATTGGGTTTTACTGAATCTACAATAACAAATTCCCACAGTCTGACCACATTTCTAAAGCTGTGAGCAAAACAACTAAGCTACAAAATGTTGTGTGCACTTGTGTAATTTGGTTGGTATATGAGCACACCCGTTGCCTTCTAACAGCTTAATCCAGCCTTTACTCCAACTACTGTCTCCACCCAATATCACCAGGCAGTTGAACATATATTGTGGGAACAGCATCTCCCATTTATTTACTTATTAATATTTACATCAAAGAGATTGAAAGCTAAATTTACACCAGAAAAATAACTCATTTGCAGCATTAAAAAAAACAAAACAAAAACCAGACACACAACTAGAAGATATGGAGGCACAATTTTAAAGAGCAGGTGGGGTACAAACAACCTCAAAACTAAAGGGGACACCTTCCAAACTTCACTCCCACAGTCTAGATGACAGAGAAGCGTGGAAAGGAGAGAGCTGCTCCATCTCTGAATGCACGTTGAAATGACTGTGAGAACGACTTAAAGGATGATTTACATGCTACACAGTTTTGCAAAGGAAAGCACCGCGACACTGTTAGTGTAAAGATGAGGCAAACAGACCCGTGTGTTTTCTTTAGAAGACCAGTCATGGTGAGAAGAAAGAATAATTACAGATGTGGATTCACAGTTTGACCTTGTGACCCTATCTATCACTGCTAATGCAGTGTGCACAAAAACAAGAGTGGCATTGAGGAGGAACTGGAGAAACTGAATCTATAGGGCACAGCAAACACCTCCATGTTGTCCTATAAGGCAATGCTACTCATTACAATTCAAAATCAAAGGTCGAGTCAAAGGAAGTGGAAAAGACTGAAAAATAGACCGGTCTGTCAAACGTCAGTTTTACGAGGACATGCCACTGCTAAAAACAGCAGCAAACAACTCCAACCTGATAACAAGATAACATGGAGGTACCTTCCAAAGGGTCATAAAGCAGTTTATTGATATTTAACAAGACAGTAAGCAACGGATTCATAAAAACAATCAGCTGTAAAGTCATTTTAATAACCGTCCTTTGATTGTTAAATGAAATGACGATTAGTGAACTGGATTGTACTCTTTGCCAAGGCTTCACAATCCAGCGCACTTTGTGTACAGTCTGCAGCTGACAAAGCCCTGTGACTGGGAGTCTTTCAGGGCTGGTAATGCTGGTGTATGAAGTCCAGCACGTCATCTTTGGACAGTTTCTCAGGGTCCACTCTGGTTTGAGAATCATGAACTATAACGCCATCCACCCAGGCCCAGAAGAGCCGCTCGGAGTGGCACACGCTGCAAGGAAAAGAATTTGTCAATATTTTCCATGAAATAGTGAAACAGCTTAAATGCTGTTTAACACGTTTCCTGTGTTCTATTGTGAATAAAACATGAGCTAATGAGTAGGGCTGTGCGATATGACCAAAATCTAATTTCCCGATAGAAGACATTTATCGTCCCGACAACGATATATATCACAAAAAGTTTACATTTTCAGCTAATTCTGTGAATCTTGGGCAACTCGACTTGCGTGAAGTGTTTTCAGCTGGGCGCCGTGTACCTGGAGTCGAGTGTTACATAAGTTGAAACGGCCGCAATTTTCTTCGTGAGTATTTATTACACGGCGTGCTTCGGGGAAAAGCCTGTTCTAAGGTTTATTTTTTAGCACCTGACGGCTCTTTTTGGCTGCTCATCTGTCACGTGATTCAGTTTATTTTGAAAAATCTCAACAGGAATTTCAGCTTTACTGTGAAAGATTTATGTGGAAAGTAAACAAGCGGACGGCGGAGCCACATGATCATTGTTGCTAATGACAACGCATAAAAACAGTCGCTTGTCCATCCGTAGTGTGGTTATTACTAAATGTGGTTACTAAATATAAGAGAAAGAGAGAACTTTAAGAAATTCTACAGTGACCATCAAAACAATAAAAAAAATATTGCCATAAACAGTTTATTTTGCGACACCACAAAACAAACGATAGCGTAAAATGAAACGATAGACGTTTTTTTATCGTTATCTGATATATATCGTTATATCGAACAGCCCTACTTATGAGATCTTAAAATATTTACATTCACTTATTATTTTTATTTTAAAAAGCATATGAACTTTTTCAAATGTGAATCTCTGGAATAAAGAGAGAAATTAAGAGGACGCTACATACTGGAAAGGAGCAGCAGAGTTCGGTGGCATTGCATAGGTCGACTCCTTGGTTGTTTTATTATAAAAGAACTTCATCTTGGAGTTTTTGCTGCACGCCATCGTCCACGGCTCTGAATGGTGGAGGAGAAAAGAAATCCCGCATTTATTTACTTACTAATAAATAAATAAAGACATTTTGCTCGCAGCATTGTTTGTGCTCGCAGTTAAAACAAATCACAACATACAGACCATTGACAGTCTTGATGATGTAGAGGCCCGTGGGAAGGAAGTGTCTGTCATCTCTGCCTGTGTAGGACAGACGTGGGACACCTCCTGAGCTCTTTGTCACTTTCATCTCTAGTCTGGGTGGGGAAGGAAATGACAAGTTTTTCTGACAAGCGCCATAAAAGGAGCCTTGATCTTGAAAAACAGGACAAATCTAAGAAGCTGCAGTAGTAAATATACACGGCAGCTACTCAAAGGGTTCTCTTCCCATACCTGACAAAGATTTTCTCCATTTCTTCCAGCCTGTAAACCTCCTTCACTCTGGGGGGAAAAAAGATGCTTTGTAATCTTTGTAATTTACCAAACTGCAAGTAAGATTTCTGCTCAGCGTTCGATCACAACTACCACAGCAGTACTTGGAAGCAGTATTTTTAAGTATTATAAACCATGTGAGATTGCATAAACGAATATTTAGTTAGTAAGAAAATAAAATTAAAAGAAGGCAGATGGGAGTACCTGATGGGGTTCATGTCTGGTCTGCTGGGTTTAGCCACCGCCTTCACAAACTTGTCAGCCATCTGGATCCTGGAAACATAACAAACATCATTTAGCAGACACAACGAAGATTATCTGAAACTATTACAATATAAAACTGAATATACAGGGAATACATTACTAGTCTTTTTAATGATTTTCTACTTTTTTTCTCATACAAAGACCCATTTTTAAGCTAGTGGATAAAAATGTCTCACCGCTGATTGAAGTGCTGATCTCTTACATCAGTGCCATTCAGTATTAGCACATCCATTACATGAACTGCGCTGATTCTGCGCTGAGCTTTGCCCTGAGGACCAAAGGGAGAGCGTAACACAGCTCAGAAAGCATCCTACTCAGCTGCACATAAACCGCAATGCAAGTCACGCATTCTGATTGAGGCTAGCTGTAAAAGGTCGATACCTTAAAAAATGTTTAAACAGAAAATTTGAGTCCAAGAGGATCAGAATAATAAGTGATAAGAAAACCTGAGTCTGTCACAGAGTTTTAGTCCATTCTCTCACCTCGCCCTTTAGTTCTTGGACAATCTCTACACTTAGAAGTGTATCTCTTGGCAGCTCCAGCTTGAAATTCTCCATTTTCTTCCAGCGCACAGGCATTTTCCCATCCCAGGTGTAAATCTGAGACTTCTGCAAAAGTCATCGAAAACCAGGTTTGATCAAAGTCGCGCAGACGGTAAAGTCTCTGGGGTAGTTACAGTGTTCAATCAAAACAAAGAGCAAACACAACAGAATTTATGACACTGCCTTGGTGGAGGTTTGAGGTCTTGGAGTGCTTCTTGTTATGCTTTGTTTTCCGTGTCACACAAACCACATTTTTTCATCCAACTCACCCCCAGTGCTAGAAGAAAGATCTGCTCTCCACCTCCCACAATGCACCTGTAGTCCAGGACATGGCGCAACTTTTCGAGTGTGGTGGAGTTGAGAGGAGTCGGCTTACACTGGAACGACTCCACGTCTGAGCTCTGATATGAAGCAGAAAAAGAGCAGAAAGTGAGACACATTCAGAAGTTTAATGAGCCTATTTATAACACTGTTTCACATGAAAAAATCATGTCTTTTAATTATTCATTCGTTTCTACGGTCTGTATGGCAGAGCTCATTTATCAGCGCTGTACAGTACCCAGTAGGATTTGATTTAAACCCAAATTTATTAACTGACCTTAATCAGCTCATAGAATTTTGACTTTGGGTCTGACGAAGTAGGAGCGACTCTGGCCTTGTCTGGGACCTAAAAATTGACATAAATAAACATAAAGTGCACATAAAAACTTGTCTTTTTTAAGTCATTCTTTCAAAATTCTCTTTCAGTTTGGTATGTATATCGGCTTCTGTACTCACTCCCCAGAGCTTCAAACACTCCTTCCTGATGTCAGCTTGCCTTGTCTCTGAGAGATTCCTAGAGACAGTGTAACCCAGTCAGTTTCCAGACAAAAACACCATGTCAAACACGTGGTTATAGTGCAGCAAAGATAAATGTTCAACAGTGTTTACTCACGAGTCTACAACAAAAGCGTGGATCTTAGCCAAGGCCTTGATCTGGACTGCACAAAGGCTGAAGAGACAATTAAACACCATCTTTGTCAGTCACTGTGTTTCATGAGCAGTGATTGAAGGCTTTGTGGATTCTGAGTGTTTCTACCTCTCATTGGAGTTGACCATAAACTGGTAGAAGTCAGTGTCATCCTTGATGATATTCAGCGGAACCACCTCTGTAACGTCTCTGTCCGTGTTCCTCAGCTGGTTCAGCTTCAGGTTGACTCTGAACATGTATTCCCTGACTGCGTCTGAGCCGGGTTTCAGGCCACGGCACACAATGTACCTGTGGATGACAATGTGAGAAGAGATCTGTAACCTCACTTACATAAACCCCCTCATAAATCCTACATCGGATCTATAGATCATTCTACTTTCCCTGCAGTGAGCTGAGAGATTTAATCTGCAGCAGTTTAGACTTGCAGCACAATTTACCCTGGCGAGCTATCCCTATGAGCCCATCTTGGTGAATGGGATGCCACAAAAGCTTCTGAAGTGTAGCGTGTAGGTGGCAGAAAATGTAGCTATTTTACAAACACACTCTCATCGTATTCTCACATGTACAAAGACACATTATAACGTGGGCTCACCTCTCAGAGTTTGCAGGCCTGCTGGTGACAGGTTTGAAGAGTGAGATCCTCTCGAAGCAGAGGTAGAGCAGGTACACCAAACCCACGCTGAAGGGAGTGAAGAGGTCAAAAGTCTTACAGACAAAATGCCCACCTAGGGGAGAGAAAGTGAGACTTAAGCTGTGTCCAAAGTCATGGGCTGCATCCTCCTGAGGACCTGTCCTTCGCGATCTACATGAGCCGGGTCCTTCGAAGACTGAGAAGGCCAGAAGTGCGAGGCTGTGAAATGGGACAGTCTAGCCTTCAGATTTGCGTCACTGCTGTTTCGGTGGAGTTTAATAAACTCAGCCGTCTGCTCCTTGCTATCTAAAATATAACAGCTGGCGTAAATTCTCGACCATCTCACACTTCTGTTTAATCAGTTTTTTGTCTGACGTTTATTCAGAGGAACCCACCTGAGGGATTAATAAAGTTATTTAATCTAATCTAATCTAATAACTTTGATCTCAGATAAACCGATTTACTCAGGAACAAATAAAACACTGAAAAAAGCCCAACAATAACATTTTTAAGTTATCCGAGCGACTTATATATCATGTTTAGCCTGAGTAGCGAAAGACCGCGGGGGCCTGAAAACAATGAAGCCGGGAGTCTGCTGTTCTCGCAAACTCGAGTGACCATTGAACCCCCCGGCTTGCTATCGAGCGGTTTGGGTAACAGACGTCTCCGAAAACGTTCCAGCACTTTTGCAAATACAGTGGGGCAAAAAAGTATTTAGTCAGCCACCGATTGTGCAAGTTCCTCCACTTAAAATGATGACAGAGGTCAGTAATTTGCACCAGAGGTACACTTCAACTGTGAGAGACAGAATGTGAAAAAAAAATCCATGAATCCACATGGTAGGATTTGTAAAGAATTTATTCGTAAATTAGGGTGGAAAATAAGTATTTGGTCACCTCAAACAAGGAAAATCTCTGGCTCTCACAGACCTGTAACGTCTTCTGTAAGAAGCTTTTCTGTCCCCCACTCGTTACCTGTATGAATGGCACCTGTTTGATCTCATCATCTGTTTAAAAGACACCTGTCCACAGCCTCAAACAGTCAGACTCCAAACTCCGCCATGGCCAAGACCAAAGAGCTTTCGAAGGACACCAGGAAAAGTATTGTAGACCTGCACCAGACTGGGAAGAGTGAATCTACAATAGGCAAGCAGCTTGGTGTGAAAAAATCAACTGTGGGAGCAATCATCAGAAAATGGAAGACATACAAGACCACTGATAATCTCCCTCGATCTGGGGCTCCACGCAAGATCTCATCCCGTGGGGTCAAAATGATCATGAGAACGGTGAGCAAAGATCCCAGAACCACACGGGGGGACCTGGTGAATGACCTGCAGAGAGCTGGGACCAAAGTAACAAAGGTCACCATCAGTAACACACTACAACGGCAGGGAATCAAATCCCGCAGTGCCAGACGTGTTCCGCTGCTGAAGCCAGTGCATGTCCAGGCCCGTCTGAAGTTTGCCAGAGAGCACATGGATGATACAGCAGAGGATTGGGAGAATGTCATGTGGTCAGATGAAACCAAAGTAGAACTTTTTGGTATAAACTCAACTCGTCGTGTTTGGAGGAAGAAGAATACTGAGTTGCATCCCAAGAACACCATACCTACTGTGAAGCATGGGGGTGGAAACATCATGCTATGGGGCTGTTTTTCTGCCAAGGGGACAGGACGACTGATCCGTGTTAAGGACAGAATGAATGGGGCCATGTATCGTGAGATTTTGAGCCAAAACCTCCTTCCATCAGTGAGAACTTTGAAGATGAAACGAGGCTGGGTCTTCCAACATGACAATGATCCAAAACACACCGCCCGGGCAACAAAGGAGTGGCTCCGTAAGAAGCATTTGAAAGTCCTGGAGTGGCCTAGCCAGTCTCCAGACCTCAACCCCATAGAAAATCTGTGGCGGGAGTTGAAAGTCCGTGTTGCTCGGCGACAGCCCCAAAACATCACTGCTCTCGAGAAGATCTGCATGGAGGAATGGGCCAAAATACCAGCTACTGTGTGTGCAAACCTGGTAAAGACCTATAGTAAACGTTTGACCTCTGTTATTGCCAACAAAGGTTATGTTACAAAGTATTGAGTTGTATTTTTGTTATTGACCAAATACTTATTTTCCACCCTGATTTACGAATAAATTCTTTACAAATCCTACCATGTGGATTCATGGATTGTTTTTTCACATTCTGTCTCTCACAGTTGAAGTGTACCTCTGGTGCAAATTACTGACCTCTGTCATCATTTTAGGTGGGGGAACTTGCACAATCGGTGGCTGACTAAATACTTTTTTGCCCCACTGTATGTGATGTCTTGATAAACCAAGCAGATATTTGAAGTTTACACAGCTACTTTCTCGCCTGAAAATATCTTAAAAGTATATTTTGTGACCCATAAAGATGAATAAGATTAAGATTAAAACTTAGTAGCGGCAGCCATTGTTGGAAACTGGAATTGGCTGGGCTGTGCTATGAATTCTGGGATATGGTGGGCCACGAAGGATACACCCGACCCATCCTTCAAATCTGGGGAAAAGGAGGACGCATTTGTTGGCCGGACGCGAAGACAGCCTTCTTCGCGTCGCTGTGACGTAACTGGTCTACAAATGCGGCCTCGGGAGGATGCAGCCTATGTTTTGGGACACAGCTATAATGTGGGTTATAAACATACTGCACATGTGCACTGTACTGTGACAGGTGGTTAAAGAGAAAGTTTAAGAACACTAGTGAGTGTGTCAATTTACAAGCTTTTAAAGAGACATGCATACCCGTCCTGAGTGTGGAAATTGCAGTGAGGAATTGACAAAGCAGCAGCTGTTTGCTCAGGATCTCCTGGAGGTTCTCTTGGCCTTCCACGGAGAAGCCCTGGGAAAAAACAGAGACCATACTGAAACTGATCCAAACATTAAGCCATAATAACCTTTGTGAAGTTTGTCCACCTTTATTTTATCCTCATATCCTACAAATATTAGTCTTACCCCATCTGCCATGAGGAAATGAAGCCCTCTCCTCTCCGTGCTCTCCATGACAAAGTTTCGGAAGGCAGTCACATTTTCAGGCCGAGTGATGTCACCGTCACCCTCCACGCCTCCCTCACCTGGGATGCAGAGAGGTGACGATTTCACTGAATCATTCATCACTGGAAACACAAAGCCGTGTCTCTTGTCCCCTGGGTGTGACGTGCGGGTTTTGTAAACGTACCGTAATAAGGCTCGAACAGCTCGCTCGGTGCTGCATAAAAATCTTCCAGCTTGAAGTCGCAGGGTCCTTTCAGCGTCATGCCAAAGCCCTTGGCATGCCAGCGTCTTCTCCACAGCACATATTCTGAAAAGCCTCCAGGTCCTGCGCACACATCACCAAAGTAAAGAAGCTCGCCCTCGCGGTCCTTCGTCAGAGGTCTCTGCATAATGAGACAGAAGATTTATGTCACCATCTGTTTATATGGAACTTTGTGCTGTGATACAACTAAAAAAGTTCAGTATTAATCAGCTGACCCACTCACCCCTTGGGAATCCTTTGGGTTGGTGAACATATGGTCGAAACAGTAGTCCAAGTTGGCCATTTTCATAGCTGCTCTAAATACACAACGCACATAATACAGCTCATCATTGTCTTTAAACGACTGTCAGGCCATAGAATGCTGTGCAAAATTTTAAAAAATGTAAGAAGCAACCTAAATTAATACTCATAGCAGCAAACTACTATTAAAAAAGGAAACTACTTATATATTATTGACACTGGCTACTCATCCTGCCTGTGTTTTACTACCGAAAGACTGACCTGTTGAGAAAGATACCGCCTCTAATAGTCTCATAAGGGTTGGAGCGTGTCCGCGCTCTCCTCATCTCCTCGCCCTCCAGGTCATCAAAAATTGACTAAACATCACAGAGGCGCAGTGATTACACAGCTGAGAAATATGTAAACTTGTGTTATCTATGACCCTTCCATCATTTTTTTCCCGGTGTACACTTGCCACAATTTAAATACCTTGTGGGAATAAATTTAACAGAAGCAAATACTTGATGTAACTCACTTTGCATCGTAGAAGAGTGTGCAAAAGATCTTCTGTGCAAAACTCAGTCTCATCCTCAATTTTAAGTTTTCTCTGTCCAGAGTGAAAATCAGGAATTATATAAATAGACTGCAAAAGCAATGCATGCATATCTGTAAGTGAGAATCTGAGTTTCTGGTTTTACCGGTCCCTGGATCATCCAGTCTCTAAGCTCATCAGCGTCTGGGATCTCTGTGGTGCATTCTGGGAACCAATCAACCTTCTCAACAGCACTGGGCTGTGCAGACAAACAGGAAAAGAGACAAAACAGAGATCAGGTGACAGTTAATTGATCATTCACATATATTATTTCAAACCTAAAGATTAAAAAACACAAATGCCAAAAAGGACTACTGCCTACCTCGGGTTCATCGCGCCAGTCAACATTAAGTTCTCCCTGGAAACCCTGCAGCGTGAGACCCAGACCTCTTCTCCCTCGCTGAGTAGAAGCCTCCACGATCTCCTTGCGTCCTTGATTAAACTTACCCAAACCCTCGCCCTCTCTGAAGCCCATTTTGGCCTGAAAGTGTAAGAAATAGCAAAAAATCAAGTAAGTTAATAAAACTCAAAGGTCAAATTCTTTGTTGTTTGGAAATATTCTGAAAAGTTGAAACCCCCCCCCCCCCCCCCCCCCCAAAAAAAATTTAAAATACATAGAAACTGTCAAACACCTCAGCTTAGAGAGGGTTTTGATACATTACCATGAGCTTCTGTGACACACTGTTGTACATAGCGAACTTGGCGGAGGCCTGCGAGGGGGCGTCATTGTCCTGGGTATCAAAGGATGATGATGATGATGATATGGAGGGCATCGAGAACCCGGGTCTTTGATCCTCCTGGTCACTAAGGGAGTCATTTTGACTAGAGTCTACACACACACACGCGCACACACACGCACACGCACGCACGCACGCACACACACACACACACACACACACACACACACACACACACATACACACACACACACACACACGAATTATCCATCAAATGTAACAATCTTAGACCATCTTACGCATCTATAAAATACATTTAAAAGCTACAGCCTCATGTCCATTCCTGGTATACCACTGCACCTGGAAAGGACTCTCACTAGGTCAAAATTCTTCTTTGCAATGGCTGACCATATCTTCATTAATATACTTGTAAATGAGAACAGGCTCAATGGGGTGGAAGCACACTTATGATTAGCTCCTCTTACAGGAACAAATCATGCACTCATTTTTCCCATGTAGTTGATATTTTTATGAGATTTTGCTGGCTTGTTGAAACAGAATAATATAATTGAGTTGCTAGTGTGTTGAAAATTTAAATTTTCTAGACTTGCAATTTCCCCCTCCTCCTGCTGAAGACAACACCTGCGGGATCCTGGAGAGGCAGTCAGCTATGCAGTTCTGTTTTACACTCTTGTAGAGATTGTCAAAGGGGTTGCACAGCCAGGAAGCACCTTGTTATCTTGGAGGGGGTATCTCTCATGTTCTTCAGTGATTATAGTGCTTGGTTGCCATTCTAGAGGATGAACTTTTTTCCCAACAAGTCACACTTAAGTCCAATTCCCACTCTATGCCAAGGCGTTCATTCTGCATCCTCAAATACTTGCATGCATGCTTCCTGGTTCAACCTGCAGCAGGGCTTCTCCAGAGCCCAGGTCACAGGCATCAGCCTGAGCAATGAATATCTGCTGTAACTCTTCAGTAGGGGTCTGAAAGGGCTCTTCACACTCCACTCCACACAATCCACTGAACCCTACTGGCCTGGTTCTTCTTTGTCAAGTTATAGAGTGTAGAGAATCTAGGAATGAACTTTGTATACCAACCCACAGGTCCAAGTATCACTTGACTTTAGACATGATGGGATCAACTTTTTCCACTTGAGAAAAGGTAACTCCTTTACTGAGGACAGAACCAGCATTTCCTCCAAACTGCCCTCTGCACCTCTCCAGCCTTTCTTCATATGCTGCCCTTGAGATCCACGTTGTTAGCTTGCGTGTGTTACTGGTGTAGCTTCTCCAGAAGTGGACTGAGACTGAATACGATCCGAGCAAGACCACCTGTGGCCAAATTTGAGCATACAGGGTCTAGCTGAACTAACGCTGGTTTTTCTAACATTTCTGGAGCCTCTGATTACGTTCTTCTAGCCCTGGTGATGTTCCCACACAATGTGGTGCTACTCTCTTGTATTAGATTTAACAGAATAAGAACAGGATATGGCAACTCAGGAATTGCTGCTACTTTCGAAAGTCATGGTAAAGTATGTACTTCATGTTCTTGCAGAGTTATACAGTGGGCAAATTCAAACTACGTACATCTATGTACACACAGGTACTGTCTTCTACATCCCACAGTTCTTTAGGAACGTATTTGGGATACAATGTCCCGTTTATCAGTATGTTTACTAAAAGTGACAGAGAGTGTATCTTGGGAAGTAAATATTACAGGATTTTAAACAGAGCACACTTTTTTGTGTGTTTGTTTTTTACCAAGCAGAAGGGTTTAATATAGTCTACTACAGTTTGCTGAACCACCACCTACCCCAAACTTACCCCGTGTTGGTCTGAGAAGGCCAGCATAGCAGTTAACCCTTGGTCCCTTGTGACCAATCAAGTAGGCATCAACCAGGTCAGCAGCCTCCTGAGCAGTCTTTGGGTTGTGTGTTTTGACCCAAGCCTTCACCTTTGGGAACAGCACTTTAAGATACTGCTCAAGGACCATCTTCTCCATAATGTCTTCTTTTGTGCAGGTGTCATAAGCCACCCACTTGCAAAACAAATGCTTCAGACGTGCATATAATTCTTGGGGGGATTCTTTAGCAGGTGTCTTGTAAGATCGGAACCTCTGGCGGTAAGCATTTCTGTTAATCTCATACGTTTTCAGGATAACAGTCTTCAGCAGGTAATAGTCTTTGGTGTATGCTGGGTCCATGGCCAGAATACCAGTTAACGCCTTCCCTGTCAGCAGTGGAATTAGTCGGACAGCCCACTGTTGCCGTGGCCAGTTATAGACCTCTGCCAGTCTTTCAAAGGTGGAAAGGTAATGTTCAATGTTGTCCGACTCTTCTAACCTTTGTAACGTAGGTTCTCCGGCTGGAACTCGTGTTGGCTGACCGGCTCTGACGTCTTCAAGGTGACGTGACAGTACGCCCAGTTTCTCCTCCTGCTTGGCGGCCTTCTTTTCCTGTCTTTTATCTCTCTCCATTTGAATTTGTATGAATGTCTTATTCGCCTTGGCCAAAGAGGCCAGATTAGGCTCAGCAGACATACTGGAGCTAACTTCAAACTGAAAGTCAGCTTCCCCAGAGTCTGCAGTGGCACCTTCCTCCACATAATCATCTGTATGCTGCTGCTGCTGTGGCAGGGGCTTTTTGAGAGGCATCCTTAGTTTAGAATTTCAGAGCACATATAAAATAAAACTGGTTGGGCAGTTGAAGGCAGGAATGATCTTCGCCTGGTTTAATGATTTAGTTAACAATAGAAACTGAGATACTAGTGTGCTGTTGGCCCATGTATAACCAAAAATCTCTAGTAGGTGCTTCAGTTTTAACTATAGTAAGAAAAGATCGGGTTTGTACCTATATATAAGACTATTTTCTTTTGTTGTCTTTGTTTGTTTTAATTATCTACCTTGACGGGATAGTCTTGACTCGTCATCTGAACTGCTGTCATCACGATGCCTCTTTGTCCCATGAAGTGATGCAAAAGACACATCGGCTCGTCTCTTCATTACGGCTGAAAAAGAGCCAAGAAGATAACAGTAAAAAAATAAGAATAACAACATACAGATTATAACACAGAAAACAAAGATATGTGATGGGAATAAAGCAACTGCTACAACTACGATGACTAAAGCACAAGTTCATATCAACTAAAATGCAAAGGCACATGATGCAAACATGTATGAGATGGACTCATATTTTATGAACTCTTTACTAATGATGTAATTTAGTGACTGATGAATGGATTAAAAAACAAACATTTGGTCAAACAAGCTCTTACAGGACAAAATTAATATTTATACAGGACTTTGCAAAAAGTTTTAAGACACATCCATTTCTTCATATTTTGCTTACGAACAGCCAGACTTTCTTTCCTTTATTTTTAATTGTGGAAACTGGACACAAGGAGGACAAAAAAAAAAAAAAGAAATAGCAGACCTAAAAAACTATCTACAGCACATGACATGCCCTGAGAGATGCATAAAGTCCTTCAGTTGACAAATTTCCCACATGTGGGACTAATAAAGGTTATCTTATCTTATCTACTGTTCACTTAAGTCTCATCAGAAATGGTCTCAGTGGAAGGTTGGCTGTCAAGAAGCCATACTTAAAGATGAAAACTTTTGTTTCAAACTGTTGACAGTATGAAGTGCGGTCAGGAGAGAGGTACAACAGTGAGTGTCTACAGCCATCTGTAAGACATGATGGAGGCTTTTCATGTTCTGGGCTGCATTTCAACAAGTGGTGTTGGAGATCTAATCAAAATTAATGTCCTGCCAGAGTCTGATCCACCACGCAATACCATCTCAAACACATCTGACTGGCAACAGCTTCATTTATTTTTTAGCATGACAATGATCCCAAACGCAATGCTAATTCAGTAAAAGCGCACACTAAAGCACTATCAGTCATGGATTGGACTCCCAAAGGCCCAGACCTCAACATTGCTCAAGCAGTGTGGGATCATCTTGATAAAAAACAGAACAAAAGGCAGCCAACAACCAAAGAAGAGCCTTGGATGTCCTTCAAAAAAGCCCTGGAGAACTATTCCTGAAGGCTATTTAAAGAAACTACAAGAAAGCTTGCCATGGAGAGTTCAAGGCAATGTTGAGAGTAAAGGTGATCATATTAATTATTCATTTTCTTGAATTTTACAAACTATCGCTGTGCCTTTTAAACTGTATTTCCATTTATGTTCGCAGATGTTTTATCCCATTTTTCTAGCAAAATATAAAGAAATGAGAGACGGCTCAAGACTAGTGGCTTAGTGATTCTCAGTGATTTCACTAAAAAATTAAGAATCTATATCTATATCCAAGTTTATCACTTTGATATAGAATAAGTTGATGATTTCATTATCACTTTAATTAAAAAATATTCATCCTCGACAATTTTTGTATTATGGTTAAGATGTCGCTTTAGGCTGTCAAAACAATTTTTAAAAAAGCTGAGGATAGAAACAAACTTTTGCTGTAACCCTTAAATGTTTTATAAAATATGAATGCTCAATATGAAGACAACAAAAATAAAAACGCGCAAAGTTAGTGTTGTGTATTTCCTGTTATGATAGCTGCTATAAGGCACGGCTAAACATCAATTAAGAATATAATAAGCAGGTCAAATTATTTAGTTACATTGAAAATGAGCATAAACAGAACAGAGTTAACGTTACAGGAAACCCGAGGAGTACCTGTTAGCCTGCGTTACCAGGACTGGACATAAAACGTTAAATCTTCAAAGGTGAGAGAGAAAAAAAACTTCAAATATGACCCGTTATCTACTGCTTTCGCTGCAGGTGTCTTGCAGACTGACCCATGTCGATTTAAAAAGTATATTTGGTCAGCTAACGTGAACAGACTTGGCAGGTCTACTGGGTGTTTTCGGTGAGTTCAGCTGAAACGAAACTGCGCAGCCACAGCAGCTTTGGTCGGTAGCTAGCTCCGTTAGCCGGCTCGTTTTTACCAGCTCGGAGGGAAAACTTCACTCCTCTGTTGTAACACAGCATCGACAGAACGTAACATCCGTATATGCTTCGGGCTTTCCCAGTTACAGTTTATTTATATGGAGAATTTGTAGTGACTATACGGTTTCGAAGTTTACATTAGCCCGCGTTGTTTTTGGAGCCTTCGTGGGTCCTTCTTTACCTGAGGACGCGCAATAATGATGCGTAAAGACGTCGTCTTCTTCTTCTTCTTCTTCTTCTTCTTCTGAGGCAGACAGACTAGACTGGAGTGTTGCTGCCCTCTCCTGTTTGTTTTTTGTTTGAAATTTTATTTCTCTTAACAATTAAACATATTTTAAAGACTTTCTGACAAATAATCTGAGTATGTTAGCAAAAAAAAAAAAAAAGAAAAAAAATGCTACTATTATTTATTTTTTTTAGATCTTAGTGCTATATGATGGACAAAAAATGCCCTGAATTATTTTCTTAATGAACTTACATATGCTCTTTTGTAACTGAAAAAGGCCTGTTTTTTGCATATTGTATTTGTGTTTGTTAAATTAAAAAATAAAAAAAAAGCACACACACATTTTGACGCTTCCTCGTCTGATCTCATTTATTGGCCATATATCACTGTTTCTCAGGAGTCACTCTCACGCTTGCTAGGGACTTGTTTACCCAGTTCAACCCACTCCTAAGCCCATAATGTCCAATAATCTTTATGTACTTCTCGGGTTCTCAGGTACCCACCTAAAACTAGCCTCACAATTTTCCTGAATAACAGATTATTGATAGACTTTATATGGATTTCTCTTACAGTGGTTCAGTCTGCTGCAGAATCACATGACTCGCTTGTGTCTGCTTATACTAAGGTCAACATCCTGGCTTTAGGCAGCTTGAAGTCGCATTCAAGGAATCTGTATTTATCCGTGCCTAATAATAGCGAAGGCAAATTTACAGAAAACTTAAAATGCACTGTTTTTGAGTGATTAAGTGATTAGAGGTTCCTTTAATCACACTTGCATGTCTATAAGATTGAGCTAATCTGTTCCTGGCATGTGACTCAAGACATCCTGAGCTGTTCTCCCTTCAAGACAAATATTAGTATCTTGTATACTTTCCTGTGAGAAAGAAAGGCACTCAGGAACAAGTGAACATAACCTTTGTGGCTCCAGACAGTCTGCACACGGAGTGAAAATAATTTTTCTTCCACAGGCTAAATTTATATTCCCTTTGGTGTACTTTTAAAATCCGAGCACCGAGCAAAGCACTGTGGATAGTGGAGAGTTATTAAGTTTCCACATTCTTCATTCTGTGATGCAGCTTGTCAGTCACATGCTACCACCGAGTCTGTGAAATCCTTCTTGGAAGCAAGTGTCAAATCCTCACTTTCGTGACATCAAACACATAACCAGAGTCCTGCTTCCTTACAGTTTTTATTTTCCAATTTTTGAACTGCAGGACAATAACACTGTCACCATTATTACATAGCAGGCCTGACTCCTACTGAGCAGTGAAGATGGCTTTTTCCATAGTAAGGCATGTTTATTGCTAGAACACAAATCTATTGATTCTGCCTCACCCCATCAGCTGGAAAGTAGCAGCCAGGCATTGCTAATTAAATGCACTTAATTAATTGATCATCAGCAAGTGTCAACACCTCTATAAAAGCAGATGTTTGCTGGTCTGGACCATTCAGGCACGTGTCCCACCAAATTCACCCCAAGGTTAGACCATGCAATGCTCAGAGAACCTGCAAAAACCCCAAGAGCTACATCTCAAACTCTACAGGCCTCAGTTTGCATGTTAAATGTTAAAGTTCAGTTAGAAAAAGACTGAACAAGTATGGTTAGTTTGGAAGGGTGAAGAAAAATAAAACAGTAGCGCACATTATTATTCTTTACATGCCTATTTATAGTTACTTACCTAAACAGAAACTTTAGTTTTAGTTGTGAAAGTGTCCAGTGTCCCAGCTCAAATTTTGGGGAATAAAAACATGAATTCAGTTTGTTTTTTGACAAAATTTAAACATAGTTTAAGGAGGCTTTTAGAGAGACTTAAAAATGATTTGCTGTCTTATTTTTATGGCTGGTCGTATATAAATTTGTTAAGTACTGTATTCTACCAAAGGGTGGAAACAGACATGTTTTTAAAAATATAATATATTGTTATTTAGAAATATTTTGAATAATATGTTCTCATTCAGAAACTGATGTTTCTGTGTGCAAAATGTTTCCGCATCCTTGACAGAGCAGATTTCCATTGATAAACAAAATGCTTTCAATGGGTAGCAGATCTAGACTGCAGACATCCCATGCTGCTTTGTCGTCGGTTGATTGAACGTTTCGGTGGCCACTGGACTTGGAACACCGCTCACAAGTATGATAATAATTCACTGCACCTCCAATAGCTCTGCTAATCCATCAGTGACACAAATGCACAACCGCATGAAGACACAAGCACCGTCCAAAACCATGTGACCAGCTTACGCAATCAGGTCAAGGGTTTATATACTACCTACAGAGGCTGGACTCCTTCAGGGGAGATCATCACTGTGCAGGTGTGTGTCTGAGTGAGTGGGTGAGGTGTGTTTGCGTGTGTGTTTTTGGACACGGGGGAGAGTTGCTGTTGCCTCCACACTCAGGCTGGGGAAGAGAACCGAGGGCAAAGAGTCACATAACACTAAGAAGCAGAGGGATAACCAGTGAAACAGTTGCCTGGCTGAACGTCCTGAGGGAAACTCGCAGAGGGGTTTTGTGGTCTCACCTGTGAAGCATCAGCGAGAACAACAACAACAACAATGTTTTTCCGCATCCCTCGGCTGACCCCTGGATATATTAGATACCTCCAGGTACGTAAGATGCTTTGAGGTAATTTTCTTCTTTGGGTAGACATTAGGGGACATCTGCAGTGGCACAAACAGTGGAGGCAGCGTCTCCAACAACAAACAACTGTTGAGCTCTGGAGCCGAGGCCCTACAAATTTAACTGTGCTTCAGTAAAAGAAAAACAAAAGGCTGTAGATTTTAAACGAAACCATGACAAATTTCACCTCAGTAATATTTCTTTTTGCAGCCATTTGAGCAAAGAATTTTCCATAACATAGGTAAAAATTAGGTTTCTGTTATTGCATTACACTGGCCACCACCACAAATCCTTTTTGAAAATGATTCCACTAAGTCATCGCTGTGCTCAAAATGCCAGGTTTAGTGTGTGTCATGGTCGGATTGAGGATAGAGGATTAGAGCAGCCTGTCTTAAATGGATTTGAGTCAGAGATTCCTTCGCTTCCTGGGGTCAGGTTAATGCCCTCTAATTAGATCTCTAGAAGCATGGCATGCGACCCTGGAGGGTATATGGGACTGTATTGGTTTTAGAAACCTCCAGTATGGTTTGTGTCTGTTTTAAAAATGATTATTACTGTGGCTCAGTTCATCCCAGCTTATGTTCAGGAGCTTAACTCGTACTCCGGTAAAACAGGATTGTGATTTGTGTAAACAGAACTTCATTTTTATGAGCAATATAACAAAAGGCTGTACTCCTTTGCTAACTATTTATAACTTTATCTCCTAAATATGGAGAATATTCATGTTTTTAGCTCTGTGTAAGTCAATTTTTCAGACATCTAAAAATAGATTTAAATAAAAAACTGTTCATAATATAACGCTCAATCTCTCCATTTATAAAATAAAATAAATACATTTGGAGACTCCTAGTTTTCACTGGATAGTGCCTGGCACACCAGTGTTGAGCTCAGAAAGTAACTGAATCTGTGTCTGACTTTAGGGCATGTGTTGGATTGGCACTAAATTTTGAGACCCCTCCAAAACCCCCCACAGAGGACTGAAACACCGGCATCAGCTGTATGGGGTGCTTCAAGGTTCAAGGTTCAAGGTTCTTTATTTGTCACATGCATAGTTATACAAGTATAACACACAGTGAAATGTAGCCTGACACGCTCCTCGACATGTGCAAAAAAATTGGGGGGGGGGGGGGTGTAGAGGAAAAACATTATATTTAAATATATATATATATGTAGTATATACAAATACTTGAACAAATACTTAATATTCACAAAAGTGGAGATTCTAGCACGGCTGTTCCCTTATGGTAAGACGATTGCTGGGCTGAAGCAGGTGTGCGACCAGGGCCACCTGTTCACTGATTCAACCGCAGCCAGAGCCAGGAGGATCACCAGGAGGATCATCCCTGGCGATGATGGTGGTGCCCGGTGGTGGAGGTTGTCGCAGCTGCTGAGTGGTGGTGGTGACCCCTGCTCTCTCTTTCAGACCCAGGCAGCCCAGACTGTGGTGCAGAGCCGGGAGGGCCCTGCTACGCCGCGCATGGCTTTCCTGCTGGGTCTCGTGGGTATCGGCATGTCCGGCTACAGCTCACGCCAGCTCACGCTGCACTACAAGCCCTCAAATCACCTCTTTAGATGAAATGGATGGAGAACACACAGACTTTTCTTTTTTCTTTTGGGAAATACGCTTATTAAATGTGGACTCCAGCAAGTTTGTTTTTGTAGTTAAGAAACGGTCTAACACCTCTAAACCTCACAGTGATTTATACACTTTCCAGTTTTGTGAGGTTTAGGGATGTTGATGAATTTTGTTTCCTGGCTCAAAATTCACAATAAGCAGAAACAAGTGAAAATGATGGGATAAATAATAAATAAGGCTATTTCCCAAAAACTCAAACTGTCGATTGAAGTGATGTTACCACATTGTATGTTTCTGTTCTGTATTTTTTCTTATGTGCATCCCTACTAATTATTCCCTTCATGTGGTTAAAGTTCAATATTTAATTTGTTATAATGTTGTGGTATTTGAGTTGACAAGATTGTTGCCTTAAGGCTCAGATAGTGCAGTTAAAAAGCAGAAAAACATATTTTAAAAAATCCCTCTTACTTCAAGTACCGTGCATTTTTTTTTTCAACCTATATGCAGTAACACAGAGGCAGCTTTTGATGTTTCTGCTGAACGTTGTTGATGCTGCACTCGAGCCACAGTCCCAGCCCATGTTTGGTGCCTTACTGTGGGAGTATTCAGTCAGAGCTGGCCTTTGAAACAGATTCACAGGCTAAAGCACTTAGCAAAATGCATCAGCGGTCTTCAAAGACACTAAATACAGCTTAGCCAAGCCTAAAGAAATCTCTTCCAAAATCCTCAATCTTTTAATCATTCCTTTCTTTATCTGTGAGATTTTGGCAAACTCTGTGATGTAACACAGAGATCCCAGCTCCCTCTTCTTTCTGGAGGAGGAAAGCCAGCGTTGTGATGTCTTGGCCTGTTTGTGCTTCTTGGATTTCTTGTGTAACAGAGAGATCAAATTAGAAGCATATTTAAATCAGGGTAACTGAAGTCTGCTTTCACTCTCAATTCTTGTCGAGAGTTGACAGCGTGGGTTTCTGATATCTTTTTCCGCTCTATCAAAATGCCAGAGAAGTGAAGAAAATCTGCCTGCTCACAGTCGGCTGCTCAGAAGAGCACAAAGAAAAATGCTTTAACAGAAACATAAGAAATGTGAAGCCTTTGAGATGCGAGCAATGCTGTTTTGCACTTTTTTGTTGTGTGTACATATTTTGTATATAATCGTGTACATATTGCATGCTGAATGAGATTAGTAGCCAATGACGTGGTGTGCTACCAGCCTGTGATGTGAGCTGGACTGGGGGACGTCTGGCTGGATTGACACACAGCACTGCTGTGTTGGTGTCAGGCATAGGAACCAGGACAGCCACCCTGGGTACCACCTGGACAGCCATGTGAATCCACCCGGATCTCTCCCATTTGCACCCCACTGTAAATCAAAGTGAATGTAGATGAATGACCACTACGGTCTCTTAACATAGGTAGACTCCTTTTCTGGGAGTGGGGGCGGGTATCTTCTGTGCACAGTAAATTTCAATGGAAAAAACACTTTGACAGCATATGAATGTATTGCCTACAGGGAATAAAACTGATCAGTTAAACTGTAATTGTGAAGATGACTGTGTCATAATCACCTGGCTAAAGCAGTTTAGCGTGAACAGGTCACAGAGGAGGTGCAGTTATGCTGCAATCCCTCAAAGATCTTCTGTCTTTTTTTAGATAAGCTTATACGTAAAGGTGAGAGGCTTCTGAAATACAGATATAGATATAGCAGTTCAAGAAGTGTGCTTTTTTATGTCTGTTAACTGCATGGCAAAGATTCAAATCTCCGTAGGGTGATTTTAAATAATATGTTGTTGTTATGCTTTATTATTGCTGAAGCTTTACTCGTTTAGCTTTCTTGTTAGTGTTTGTGGACTAATGGCATAAAATGTCTCAAATACTGCTGATTATCTGAGTTTGTAATTAGAACTGTGTATGTTTAAGCCCATCATCATATCCTTTATTTATTTAGCTAGGTCCTTTTGATGTTACAAAAGGCCAGAGGAGATTATTTGCATGCCACCAGAGTGCTTCTGTGTTATTATTATTTTTATTTTTTAATTTATAAGTAGTAAAACTGAGCTGTGGTGTCATGGATCGTTAAGGTTTACCTGAAGCATTCTAAATACACAACTCAGCACCTCTGAAAATGCATTATTTTGTACTGTTCAGTGTATTCGTGTGTGCTAATAAATCAGTAGAACTCAACACAAGGTCTTTTTTGTGTATCCTGCAAATTTCAGAGTCCTGATCTGAAGAAAAACAACTTTCTGCTATGTAAATGAAAAGAAGGTAATGCTTTATGTGCTCACTAGATGTCAGCGTACTTGTTTTTAGCCATTTTCTCAGGACGCAACAAGTGCACAACCTGGACAATATGGGAGGAAAGGAAATGACCCATCATTTACACAAGCTGAGGGAACATTATCAGCAAAGCAAATATTTGAAGGAATACTGGTATTTCATAAATTTCCACTGCAGTCCCACCTGGTTTGTCAATCACTTCAGTTCACAAAGTAGAGAAAATCCCCAGAGCATGTGCTTAAATCATATCTCGTGATTTAAACAGATATTTGTTTTGCTTTCTGCCTTTTTAAGGTTTTTGGTTGGTTACTTTCTGCAGGGAAATAACATATTGTTCTCTAACAGCTGGAGATTCATGCTGTTTCAAATCAGCCAAATTGACAAACACTTCAGAAAGTCACATTTCCATTGAACTGCTAACAAGTGAAGGCTGACCCACTTATAGATGTACATGTGAGCTGCTTTGGGAACAAGCCCTGCTCTATGTCGGTAGGAGCCAGTCATGGTTGCAGTTGTGCTACTTACAGGGAAAATGAGTGGAAATATACTGGGAACTTGTGATACTTGCAGTGATTAAAATGGGGTTTAACCACTTGTTGGTAACAGTCACACCAGTGTGGTGGCCACAGTGGGCACAGCTAAACATGCCTATTCTTCTGGGTTTTAAGAAAAACCTGTTTCCTCGGGGTGGAACATCAGGAAATCTTACTAATGAGCAAACATTAGAGAGGCAATGTGGAGACAGTTTAGACATGTGCACAGGAGGCATAGTGGATATAATGGACGAAGGATGTTGAAGATGAAGCTGCCAGAAATGAGGAAAAGACCACAGAAGACCAAAGAGAGGATGCATGAATGCCGTGAAGGACAAGCAGAGGGTTGGTGTCACATACATGATGAGGTGAGACTGCAGCAGATGAACCACTGCGATGACCCCTAAAGGGAGCAGTCAAAAAAAGAAGAAGAGAAGAACATCTGGAATCAGGACAGAGAGACATTTTCTTAGTCTGCCTCATTCAAGTTCACAAAAACACACTCACACACACTCACACATACACACACACACAGAGGTCCTTTGTGTTTCAGAGCCGTCACCTCAGCAGGCTCTTGTTACGTCCCTTAAAGCCAACAACAAAGAGCTGAATGTCTTTTCTACCAGAGCGATGGATGAGAGGGGATCAGGGGCATATCCACAAAACCTGATAAGCCTGATACCGTTGGTGAGACTGTATGTGTTTGTAGGTATTTTCAGAGTTATTTCTCCCTTATAATCACCTAATACAAGCACATGTTAATGAAAAGAGGGAAATTGTAACAAGATGGCCTGACTTAATAATGTGCATTGTACAGCGGCACCTCCAGTGGGTTTTGTAACAAGAAACAATCTGTCAATGTAGACAACAAAAAATTAAAGCGCCTCTGACCAACAGCAGGCCACAAGAAAAGCAAGCATTCCTCTCGTACTGTATGTCCCTTTCTTATAGCTTATATCCTCTTCTTGAATCAGTTCCACACATTATTAAAGAAAAAAAGGTGGTTTTGCAAATTTGTGGTGCCAAAACGAGACCCACTAATGTCAGCAGTTATGCAAGGGGTTTCACAAGACATAACCAAACACCAGCACCAGCAGCATCAGCAGGGAGAGACTCCTACGCTTTAACTTTTGCTACGCATAGATATCTAATCTGTCTTTTCCCCTCAAATACACCAAGATAACTAGAATCAAAAATGTAGCTTTTCAAAATATTCTTTATTACATACTTTCCTGTTTCTATTCTGACTTTAGAATGTCATTCAATTATGATTGGATTTTCATAGATGATTTATAGGCTGAAATGTAACTTTTCAGCAAATAGTTTCATATATCTGTGAAGCATAAAGAGGGAAATAAAGACATATTTCTATTAGATTCCCATGTACACACAGAAGCATAAACAGATTGATGTGAGAAAGCACTTTTCCTTTTTTAACCCTATGAATTTGTATGTTGTACTCACACATTCTTTCTTCTTTTAAATACCTCATTAACAACAAAAGAGCTTTATTTTTTTAAGTTATATTTTTGGCATTTAAAATTAAAAAAAGAACAAAATATAATGCTTTCAGAGTTTTTTCATTCATTCATTCATTTCATTTGTTTGCTTAAACAGTAAATGACTGGAACTATTAAAAGGAATAAATTGCTAGAAAAATACTAAAAGGAAAGTTTGCACATTTACTAAGTAAAAGAATAAATAGAACAATAAAATATGAACCTTATTAAAATGCAGCAGCTCATTATCTTTTCTATGCAAATACAGTCACGTGTTCCCAGATTCATTAGTCAAAAGAAAAAGAAATTCAATCAATGATCTTTAATTCTGTAGAAATGTATTTTTTTTTGTCATGTTTTGTCCTTCCTGGGCTTATTTATAGACTTAAAGAGGAAACAGCAGCTTTGTGGGTGCGTGATTGTTCCCAAACACTAAGGGCGAGCTGTATATGCAAAGACACATCTAACCGGTGTTAGGCCTACACTTCAAAATTAACGAGGTGTGATCACGTAAATGTCTCCTCTCTTTGTGCTGAAGCAGTGAGTTACAAGTGTTTGATAACACTTATGTAGAAAATCCTCTGGCATATATAACAGTGCAGCTGAGCAACATTGCTACTGCCAAGTCATCTATCTTAGGGGAAATGCCCTCAGACATACAGCACAATTTGTGCAATTGCCTCTGAGACCAGTGGAAACATGATTTATATTTACGTTTAAAATCCCAAATGCAGGATTGAAAAAGCATGCATTTTCCAAGCTCTGGCCCTGATGGTGTCCAAAACCCCCAAAACCTGCTAAACAGCTTTAAATCATGCTGTTTCACTGACTTACCCTCACGGTTATGGTTTCTGACCTTTCCTTTTGTTTTCTGTCTTCACCTTTCAGTGTTTTACATGCCCTTCATTGACAGTCCTTGAACATACAGGCAGGGCTTTTGTAAGGAAAGAGAGGAGGAAAACTATAATGACTTTAATGTTTATTGGAATATACAGAAGGAATGGCTGCATTTGAGTGAGAATGGTCTAGGTTTGAATTCTGAAACTTTACTTGATGCGTGAATGTACAACCTCATTTGGTATTTTGATGACGGTGATGGAGAGGGCTGCTGGGCTGAGATCTGATGATTGTTAAGGCCATGGCATAAATTCATATAATATTCATTTTCATGAGATCATTCAGTGCCCCATAAATACAGGCAGCAACACACCCATCAGGGTTTCCTTTAATTTCTCGCCCATTGATACTTTTAGGCACATATTGCCTGATTTTCATGAGTGTTTGGTGGTTTTACTCTTACCTAATGTTTAAATCAAACATATACATAATGTCCTGCAGTGTTCAGAGAGCAAACATTTGAGTTTAAGTCACTCTTTATGTGACAGAAGCACAGCTCAGCTCAGCAGATATTCTCTTAGGAACATCTTGGTGAGTTGGCCTGTGGACATACAGTAATTAAAGCTTTAATCTCTATTCTTGGCTAACATGTTCTGCTGCAGTGACCTGTGGATCTCATCAGATAGTTGCTGAGTCACAGTTAATCTCAGCCCGTCTCCTTCTGTTTGCTGAGCAACCACAGTGAGCATAAATACAGTGTAAAGACGATAAGGTGTTAAAAATAACTTGTTTTCCAACATTTATCAGACCGGGAAAATCTGAAAGATGATTTTAAAAGTTCTCTTTGCAACAACACACTGCTCAAGACAGGCTATAAGCAATCAGCAGTGGTTACAAAGATTTGTAATGTACACACAGCAAAATAAACAAAATAAATAAACCAAGATAAAGAGTGAAAAGTAAAAAGATTCCCAAATATCAACCACAAAGCTAAGGTAACTTAAAACTTTAGGATAAGCAGCAGTCTGTAAGTGAATGGAGCAGCAAATGTGAATGTGTTGTAGACACAAATAGTGCTTCGTAGTGTAGTGGGTTACACACCTTACAAGCAAAAGACCTATGGTTTGATCCCAGGAGCAGATGCAACTTTGCAAACATGTTGTGGTGTCTCTCTCTTTAAGGGAGTATCTGAAAGTAGTAGATTTACGGATGTTGACAGAGGGAATAACTCTAAGACCCAAACTATTTTGTTGACGTATGTAGGACATTAAGGAAGATTGGAGCAGAATTGCTAAAATTGCTTTGTGGAAATGAATATACAGGTGACTGTGTCACGGCGGGGATCGCTGGTGTGTTTATGGTGTGGACCCAAAAGCAGACAAGGGAGAGGCAGAACTGAATCCTTACTAAAAAAGCAAGCCGTTTATTTCAGGTTGATGTTAAAAAACAGAAAACAAGACAAGGTGTACTGGGACAAATAAAAACTAGAAACTAAGCTGGGAGCAGCTAAGCTAACTATGAAAACTAAGACGTGAGAGACAGGAACATGGAACTGAACAGGAACATGCAAAACATGAACATGAAGAATCAAAAACATGAACATGAACCTGAGCAGTAGTAAGAAAAAAACAGCCAAAAAACTCTGTGACCAGATATGACTCGCCGCAAAGACAACAGACAACCCGACAAAGGACAGAGGAAGACAGAAGACCTAAATGCACAGAAGGATACTGAGGGAAGTGGAAACCCCTGGGGGACACAGCTGACACAAATGATCATGATGTCACAGGGAAAAGTAAAACTAAACACACTGAACATGGAAACACCAGAACTTTCAAAATAAAACAGATTAAAAATGGAGCGACATGAACTGGGACACGCAAGCTTGATACAAGAGGGAGAGGGACACAGAGGAGAGAGACACAAGGGGAACCTACATAGAAGAGGAGACAACACATGACAAACAGAAAAAGACTCAGAAAAAAGGAGACATAGGTGAAACATAAACTAGAGTAAAACTCAACTAAATCCAAGCTGGTAATAACCACACAAGAACTTAACGTATTTCCAATATAAGAATGTAAAATGTAAAATAAACTCAAAACGCTGGGTCGCAGACTCAGCCCTTGATAGACTGAGTCTAAAAGAAGGACTAGCATAACTCAAGCGTAAAATAGGCAGTAACCGTTAAATGCTTTAAGATTTGTGATGAATCTCAGTGCTCAGTAGATAGCGTAGCAGCATAACCCTGCACTAATTCAAAAGTGGTAGCAAAAAATCTCCTACCTGCCTCAAATTAAAGGAAGTATTTGATTTAATTACAAAGTTTTAAAACAGAAATCCCAGACTCCAACTTTACTTTTTTTAAAACCAGTTGCCGTCTGTGAGTCATAAAATTGACACTTACCAATTATAACTCCACACTATTTGTTGTGGGAAACTAACTCAGTCTTGGAGCCTGGTGCACAGTGATACATAAAAAAAGGAACATTGCATTCTTGACATTCCAGTAGGAGAGGTCCAAGGACTGATCCCTGTGGCACACCCCTATCAAATAATTTTCAAACTATCACACATTTCTTCTCTGATACGTTGTGGGTTGTTTTTTTTCCTTTAACATTGCATAATCCACAGCCTTTTTTTTTGCTATTTAATATTTTTCTCCTTCTTTCAGCTGCTCCCTTTTAGGGTTTTGCAGCAGTGGATCATCCATTGCACCCTATCCCTTGTGTCCTCTTCTGTCCCATCAACCCTCTGTATGTCCTCCTTCACCACATCCATCTGCGGTCATCCTCCCCTCCTCCTGGCTGATCCATCGTGAAGATCTCTCAATGAGTATGAATGACTACAGTAACAGTTTTGGTTTGTTACTTAAATGCTATTAAAAATCAAGAAACTTCAGATTATCAGTATTTTCCTTTTCTTTGTTTAAAGTAAACCCAGAATGTTGAATTTTGACCACATGATGGTAGCAGAAATAAGTTGCAAAGATGACACTGGCATATTTATTTAAGTCAACAAAGTTTAAGTGTTGCTTATTTAATGATTAAGCATTATGAGGCAACATTGTTGTTCATTTCATGTTTCTATTCTCTGCCAGTTCCTGAGAGAAAAGTTCAGCTCTTTAACTGCAAAATTCTGCATTACACTCACTTAATAGTTGCTGACTTTGTCTATGTGTCATCCTCTGCTGGAAAGAGAGCATGTAATTCACTTTTAAAGCTTTTCCTCTTTGTTGAAGCCAAAATGATGGAGTGAAGGTGGTCAAAGGTAACAAAACCAAAGCTTTCACCTGAATGACACCAAAATGCTCTGCTACAAGACTTCCATTCTCTCAGTAGTACAGAGAGGTTATTAAAACAGCCTTAAAATGACAAGAAGCTGCAACGTCACCGCTGCATCACTTTTTAAACCACATGTAACTGTCTTAGTGTATTAGTGAAGCACAGGTACACAATTAACAGGTTAAGCATGCTTAACAAGCACTACAATGGCCCAAATCTCTTGTTTAAGCTCTGTACGTGTGTGTCCATGTCAGATGTTAAAAGCAGGCCGGATAATCCCCGTTGTGTCCCGCCACGACTGATCATACCTGACCCACTATCTCGTGGGTCAGGTATGACCATACGTGACTATGTACAGCAGCAGTTAGTCCACTAATGGGTATTGTTACCACAACATGAGTAATTAGTTTCTAGTAACTATGATACTTGACCTTCAAGCACTTCTCAAAGAATGAATTGTAAATATGTTAGTTAAACAGTATTATTACTGTCATGTTTCCTGTCAGTGACCACAGTGATTAACATTCACTGATATTTTTGCTGAAACATTAAAAGTCTATTAGATATTAGACACCCAGTATTAGTAAACACTGTAGGTGCTTTCTAAAGCCTTGGGGAAATTCATTAAATACAGGATTGTAATTCAGTAGGGATGCATTATGTTTCCCATTAGTTTGTACTCCAGCCTTGACATGTTAAAAACAAGAACTTCACTGTCTGAATTAAAATTATGTCATAAATGTCTAAATGAGAAAACACTACTGAGAATAAAAAGAACTCTTTCGAATGGGTTTCAATTTAAAAATGCTGTTTTTTTTAAATGGTAAAACATAATTTTTCCCGTAAATAAAGGGAACACAAAAATGTACAGACGTCAATCAGGAGGTCCCAGTAAAGTATAAAAGAACACACGTCACTCCATCCTTTGAATTTCTAATTTGGGGGGCTGGTAATTGTGTGTGGGTAAAGACAATTAAGGGGATTGATTAGTGATGTGCCTGTTTGCATCAGAGCCACCTCGCCCGTAAATAACCTCTGTGTTGATACAGTAAGAATGTGTTGATGCATTTCCAAGAAATGGTCTCAGGTGAACAGTTGACCCTGTGATTAACTTTATTATCAAAGGTCACTGATCTGACTGAAGATGGATCCTGACGGCCAGTCGTGGCTTACGTCAGCTGACACTAAACTTTATATACGAGCAATAGAATAAACCGAAACAGGTTATTGGGGACATTTGTCTGTGATGTAACCCTGTTTTCAGTGTCGGCCGTGTAATGATTCTGTTTTGCACCTTATTGTGGCGTAAGTAGTAAAATTACCCCACTAATGAATTCAGAACACAACCTTAGTGAAGTGTTGCACAACAACTTGTTTGGGTTAAAACACCTGTGACCAAAAACATACACTATTCTAGGCGTTAGAAACACCCATAAAAGCCACAAAAACACTCACTCTATGTGTGTGTGTGCTTTTCTAAAAAAAATAAATAAATCTGATAACATTTGTTTTTTCTCTCTTACATGTCTTACAACCTGGCTTGCATTTCCAGCTGGCTTACTGTATAATGAGGCATTGAGACAGGAATTTAAGGATCTTTGAATCAGGTGAATGGTCTTAAGCTACAGCTAAGCTAAACTGCAGCTATTTTAAGAGGCCAGCCCACCAGGATAATGTGTCATTTGTTTCCCCGAGCACCAGAGGTCTTTGAAAAAGAGATTTTTAAATGAATACACAGTGGCTCATGCTTAACCCAGCAGTCGCTGTCTATAGTAAACATGAGATCAGACTGTTAAAGATTTTGAGCATGTTTTTTTCTTGTTAATGAATGACTCAGCAGCTTTTTATTGAAGTTTGAAGTTCAACTGCTAATAGTCAAGAGGAAAAAACCCCTTTGAACAGTTCAACACATCTTAAGAGACACTCTGATCTGAAACTGAGTAGCTAAAAATATTTAAACAATGGCTGTGAGAAAAAACAAAAATCAAACAGGGTCTGGATCACAGCTATGCCCCCAGAAGTACATTGTTGTTGTTATTTAATTTTTCTTTCTTCTGTGTGGTCATCAGAATTAAAATACTTTATGGATCCCAGGGGGGAAATTGCTTTGTTACAGAAGCTCAGTTAAAATATAAAAACAAAAGTTTGGGACAGCGCAGTAGTCTGGTGGTTATCGGTGTTGCCGCTTAGCAAGAAGTTTTTGGGTTCAAATGCAGGCTGGGGTCTCTCTGTGAGGAGTTTGCATGTCTGCGTGTGTTCCTTCCTGGTAATATGGATTTCCTCTACAGTCCAAAGACATGTGAGAGATTAGGTCAATTGGTGATTCTCCAAACTTTCTTTAAAAAGATAAGTAAAGTGCAATGTTAAACTAAATATTTAAAATTAAAGAATACTGTGTGCTCTTAAGGGTGAAAATAGCGCAGGTGTCACAAGTTGTTTGGTACTTAATTGAAACACAGACCAAAATAATATTTTCCCCAATCTTCCAGTGAGTCTTGCTGCAAATGGGAAACAGATTATGGAAATACAATGCCACAATGATAAGACAGCAAATGTGACACAACAGGCATGTCCAGCCTTTCTCGAGTAATTACAGTTTCCATGCACCTTAAGGTATCTCGATTTTCTGTCAATTTACTCTAGACTGTGTTACATGTTGGTGCGTCTTTATACGAAACACATACACATAGAAATGTTAGTCTTGGTTATTTTCAAGACCAATAACATGTTATAAATTAATGTCCCCAATGACAAATAAATTATGACTGGTGCCACGTCAGAATAAACAACGCAGCAACATACTAATAAGAGCATGTTGAAGCTAATAGTTTTGACACTGTAGTTTTTCTTCTGCGCCTTTAATTCAAATACAAAACAGATTGATGTCGCTATTTATACATTTTGACTCCCTGGTAAGAGATAAAAAAAGAGGGGGAGAGAGTGACAACAGCTATTCTTGGCGTATACTTGTATACTTCCTCTTCATTTATAGGTGAGTTGCGTTGTTATTGGCTGGAGATGAAACGTGTGACCTCTTCCTCTGTCTTCCATGGCAACTTCAAGCAGTCGGAGGAGCAGGGGGATATGGGAGGAGCGAGCGCTTGAGCTCCAGGTGGTCGCGCAGACTGCGTAAAAACGCACGACAAACTATTACGAAACGAATCGCGATCGTCACCTAGCTTCTGACACGTCTATGAATGAGCCGCTAACGGAGAAAGCGGTCTCGATTCTCGGCTGGAGAAACCACCGAGAGAGTTCAAAGGCTAGGGTGATGCGTCGCTGAAAGAGTTATCAAGAAAAGACGGACAAAGCGACGCAAGACAGTGCGGGGTCGACTTCAGAGTTTCTCATACAACTTTTTTTTTCTCTATAGGACCGACACGGTCCATTTCAGCGACAAGTGGAGATATGTTTAAGAAAACCAAGAGTAAAGTGCTGGTGGATTACGCGTCAGAGGAGGACGACATGTCCTGGCACTATCATCACTCCTACAAGGTAATGACACGGATAAAAAGCAAACAGAGGCATTCACTGCTAATAATGGTACGCTTATACTCTGATGAACTCGGGAAGCTGTAAAATTGTAGCAATACAAACAAAAAAACGAAAACTGTATCAAAATGATTGATTTCACCTGTTCAGGCTTTTTAAAAATGACTTTAATAAACACAAATAAGAATATAAAGTAGCCTGAATAATTATACATCTGTTTAAATAATGACAAATCATAATTCTTCTATTTCTTATGTTTTCTTCTCATAAAAGTTGCCAAATAGACTTCAAACAATGAAATGGAGGAGGTGCACAAGTGCTGAAACTCAGGTTAGAAAATGCAGCTTGGAGGTCAAAGAAGGGAGCCTGAATCTAAGAGCTAGAGTGTGTGGACTAATTTTGGCACAATACTGCTCAAGTATAAGAAATATAATTTAAATTAAAACGTAATAAAATAAAATACAGGAGGGTAAATTCAGCATGTTATTATAGAGATGGAAATGATTTAATGTACAGTAGGTTAGGTTTTACATGCAACTTTGAATCTATTTGCAGTTTTCATAAAGGTCAGAGGTGTGATTGGTACTTAAGAAGGCATGGTTCACTAATGCCTGTTTGTTGTGGGTTGTGTTTTTTTCTTCTTCTTTTTTTGTTACCCATATTTTCCAGGTAAACAATAAGAGTGTGAGAGGTCTAAAGAACCTCTGTATCACCACTTGTAAGCAGCTGGGCTCTGTCATGCTGATGGGAGCATGGGGGAGGATGCATACGCACCCACAGACACACAAGGATAGCCAGCCACGACTCATTGCTCATAAGAAATAGCAAGGTGACATGTTTATCAGTTGAGATTCTTGTGGTGGTGTTTTTAACCACTTGGATCAGGTTTTGAGTAAAAACCTATGTTGAGTGAGCATAAGGTGCTCACATCTAGTTGAATAGTGAAGCTCCAGTGAAAGAGGAGGAGGACGGGCGGCTTCCAAATCTCTGGATACATAGATAAATCTGTTAAAACTCATGGGATATTTTATTCCTCATAAAGGGTGGAGGCACAAAATAATGTGCTTTTGTCATGCTTGCGGTATGTAATCAGCTTACTGTATGCATGATCAAAGCTTCTTTAAAAGGCCAGCCATGATTTTAGGTTTCTTTTTGGTAGAGCGAGTAGTGAATCACATTTTTAAGGACATTTGCAACACCAATTACATAAAAATGCTCTCCTTAATCATATCAGTGTCATATTTTACTCACTGCCTGCACCTCCATCCCTGTATACACCTCAGACTACATGTATACATTTGTCATGCAGTACACAATTGGGAAAATCCACCAACATCATTTCCCAACATTTTTCATCTGCTGTTGTGACAGTGCTGATATCTGTGACCCTTGGCTTAGTTTTATCAACCTCCAGTAATAACGCATGTTTCCCTTACATGTGTAGGGGACAGAGCTGCTCTGAGTTCACTTTGTGTCTCTGTCGCCAGTGGTCACAAACAAAAAACTATAAACTGACCTAGGATCAGAGCAGCAGCTGCTCTTTAGAGATCCTGGGAAAGCAATCAAGGAGGAGGTGGGTGGAGGGGGGGTCTTGTCCCGTCTGCATGGCAGTAAAGTACATAAAAGGGTCAGGGGTCAGATCATAAAATGCTGTAAACACAGCAAAGACCCAACAGGATGAAGTCAGGATTAAAGTTATGATAACAAAGTCTGCAAAGGAAAGATTTTTTCCTTCCAGTTATTCAAACTGACGTAGCTGCACTGTCTGATTTACCACATGCAGAGCAACCGAAGAGGAGAGCGAAGCGAATCTGCAGCATTTTTGTATCACAATGAAATTGCAGGGATAGCCTTTTGAATTCTTCTGTACTTTTTAAACAAAAAACAAGAAAGACCCCCCCCCCCCCCCCCCCCAAAAAAGGATTAATCCACTTTAAAGCTACAAAAAGTACCAAATCTACTAATTATCTTGACAAATCGAGGACAGAAAATAGACGAGATGACAGCCTGTAAGCATCCATCCATCCATCCATCTTCATCCGCTTATCCGAGGTCGGGTCGCGGGGGTAGCAGCCTAAGCAAAGAGGTCCAGACCTCCCTCTCCCCAGCCACCTCCTCCAGCTTGTCCGGGGGAATACCAAGGCGTTCCCAGGCCAGCCGAGAGATATAATCTCTCCAGCGTGTCCTGGGTCTGCCCCGGGGCCTCCTCCCGGTGGGACATGCCTGGAACACCTCGCCCAGGAGGCGCCCAGGGGGCATCCTTGCCAGATGCCCGAACCACCTCAGCTGGCTCCTTTCGATGTGGAGCAGCAGCTGCTCTACTCTAAGCCCCTCCCGGATGGCCGAACTTCTCACCCTATCTCTAAGGGAGAGGCCAGCCACCCTTCGGAGGAAGCTCATTTCCGCCGCTTGTATCCGCGATCTCGTTCTTTCGGTCACTACCCACAGCTCGTGGCCATAGGTGAGGGTAGGGACGTAGATCGACCGGTAAATTGAGAGCTTCGCTTTTACACTCAGCTCCCTCTTCACCACGACTGACCGGTGCAGCGTCCGCATTACTGCAGCCGCAGCCCCAATCCGTCTGTCGATCTCCAGCTCCCTTCTCCCATCACTCGCGAACAAGACCCCGAGATACTTGAACTCCTCCACTTGGGGCAGGAACTCATCCCCGACCCGGAGTGGGCACTCCACCCTTTTCCGGCTGAGAACCATGGCCTGAGATTTGGAGGTGCTGATCCTCATTCCCGCTGCGTTACACTCGGCTGCGAACCGCTCCAGTGCGAGCTGGAGGCCCTCACCCGTAAGCACAACATGGGAAAAACACATGACTGCTTAAGTGATAATCATGAAGAAAACCAAAATGGTCTTGTTGAGGCTGTCGATTGAGCTCTGTCCTGAACTTTGTGCTGAGTCACACTGTATGGAGTTTTTTTTTCTGTACCATTTTTCGGTATTAAGTGTAGCTTTCCTGAAAAAGAGAACATTGCTGGAAACTACTCAAAACAACAATAGTCTGATCTGTTGGCTACTGTGCGCCTACACTCAAGCCATCAGGGGTCAAGTTTCTGCTTAGGAGAATCTGAAATCCTGCTCTTTAGCTTTCTCCACCCACATATATCCAGGTGGCCCAAGAGTCAGCCAGCGACCTTCATTGTGTTATATCTCACACCTCTTCCTCTGTTATTTTGTCTGACAAATATACTTCCACGTATTTAAATCTCCTGATCAAAATCTTATTTTTGCTTATCGTCATCACAAGACAGCAGATCTCTTTGGTTGTAATAGTGGAGAGACCTGCAGTCGGACAGATACGGACAAGTAAAACACAAAGACAGGGAGGGAGAAAAGAGCAAGAGCAGAGAAATGCATAGCCTGAAGTTACTATCATTCCTTTTGTCTATGAACAGTGCACCGGGGTGACAGCAGGCCCTGTGCCTGCTTGCTTTTGCCACTCACTTCTACTGAAGTTCAACAAGTTGCAAGCAGCTGTCAGCTTGCAGAAGGTGTGTTTGCCTGTTTGTCTGTGGCTTACTGCAGTAACACTCCTAAATGCTTATATAAAACCACCATGACTGTGAAGTGGGGTAATAAGAGTATACATCACGTCTAGCGAACCTTTGAAGGCCTCACTTCTAAATCATTGAGTCATAAAGAGGATAGTAAAGGAAATGTGATCCCCTGCTGAAGGGAAGAGAGTTGAGTTCTTGGACCTCAGACACTTGTTTGGTCTCACAAGTTTGCCTCAGTCCAACACTAAAAATGTCATAAATAGGATCTGTCTGAATGCTTTCTACATTTAGCTGTTCAATACGGGGACCAGGAGATGGCTTGTTTAACTTGGGATGAAGAATGGGAACAGTGGGGGAGTCTATTTTATGAAGCCGTTTAGTATAAGGTTATTTAGTTTTTTTTTTGATGAAAGAAGGAGAGCCAGCAGAGAAAATATGGGGATTGCAAAAACAACCTGATAAAGACTACACGGATGGATAACAAGGAACAGGTGAGTTTAATCCGACACTTGGGAGAGTGGGGAAACGATCAAAGGAGGGAAGTAAAAGCCACAAAAGGATCAAACCTTCAAAATAAAACAGGAAATAAACTGAAAGAGGTACATGTTAAGGAATCAACAGCACAAACAAAGAGAAAAGTAGGGGTAATGACAACTGGGATAAAATGCAGATGATGATAAGCCCAAAAAATGTAGGTATACATCAATTCAAATGATGTGGCTAGAGTGTTAATAGTGGTGCTCTGTTCATTCTGCTTCCATGAACAAGCATGTGGCCTTTCTCTCCATTTACAGGCTTTCTTTTAAGCCGAGCAAACTTGCTTGGTATTCAGTCTACAGGCGTGATACTGGCATGCATGCCCTCATTTAACCTTTGGCAAAAATGTAAATAAGCATATTTCCCAAGACATTAAACTGTTTCCTTAAATGCTTTCTGTGTCCCTGGGTTTGGAGAATGTGGAGTATAAATACCGCTTCTTTGGTATTGGAATTCAGAGTGGTTCTTTATCGCCCGGCAAGCTCGGTTGTGAAACACTGCGCTTAAATGTGTGCAGACACAAAGAGGGAAAGTGAGAATGCAAAAAAGGCCGCCCTGGGGGTGTGAAATAAGAACTCCTGATCTCTGTTGTTAGGAGGATTTTTTTCCAAAACACTACTCCCCCTTGCCCTGAATCTCCTCCCCCCCCTCACACTCTCTGTTCTGAAGTTGTTAATGCTTTTTACGCTCAAACAGTAGTCAGCAATTGTGTGAGACTGTATCTTTGATCAGCTCAGGTGGCGGAGACCCAGCAGACTTTGCTCAGACATGTCCAACCACCATCTCTCCTCCTCTGTCCCATAGAGTTTGGAGATGTTAAAAGTTAATGCAGCTTTGATCATTTAGCAGGAATTCTGGCGCCGCTCCTATAGAGGCTTGGCTGTACAATTAATGACTTCAATCAACCTACTTATCATGATTTAATATCCTTAAGTCTTCTGGGGCAAGTTAAGTAATAAAACTGCAAGATATGGATGATGGGATGTGTCATTTAAAATTCTAAAGGAGTCTGAAGTTTATCAAACTGTAAAGTATTTTCAAGTGCAAATATTGCTTTTGAAAAATGCTTTTGCTTATTGTCACATTTGGCATCTTGGTGTAGAAGTTGAGACAGTTAGACTCTAAGAAGAGATACAAGTTAGATGTAAATACAGCTGAAATAAAACGATGGCGTGAAATAACACTGACACTGTAAGCCGAAATAATGGCTGGTATAAATACTTATGCCATGATTTGGAAGAGATGACAGAGGTGTCAGGTGACTGAAACTGGTGGGCAGGTGGTAAAAGAAAAGGACCTGGAAATGTCCACAAGAATTCCAGGAAAAAGTGAGGTGGAAAAAGTGTCGTAAGGGAATGACTGAGGTAGTGACAAAGATAATGATCCTCAATATATTTTGTAGTGGTTTGTATTTAGGTGTGATGTTTTACTAGGAGTGTACTTCCACAAAAACATAAAAAAGTGTATTTCAAATTTAATATGAAAGAATGCCGATTTTATTTACCCACCTCTATTTGAATACATTAAACTATACTTGTTCATTCAGTTATCGTGGTAATTTTATGACGCTAACAAATGAAAACACTCTTGTAGCATGTAACTAAATGATTACTGTTCTGATAAAAACTCCATTAGGTTTACAGTAAACTTTAGTACTTCTACTTTCAGAGCAAGTGCTTTCTTGCTGCAGGCCTAATTCATCCATTTCACACAAATGCCCTTTTTCCTATACCTAAGCACTTTTAAGCTAGTGTTCACGCATCAGGGGCAACTCTGGGTTTGGGATGATTGCCGAGGATACTTCAAATTGTAGACTAGAGGAGCTTTGTGGAAGTGCAAATATAACGGTCTTGGAAAAAAAATGAAAATTTAGTGAACTGTTATTGTTTGCTTCTTTCTGTTTCTTGCATATTTCTTGTGGGTGTGCAACTATAGTTAAACCCTACAATAATAAAGTGAAAACAGAGAAAACCCCAACAATCAGATGAACCCCTATGAGCAAACGATTTGGCAACAATGGAAAGGAAAAACTCCCTTTTAACAGGAAGAAACCCCCAGCAGAACCAGGCTCAGAGAGCCTGGTTCTGCATCCCAGTCTGCTTTTAAATACTCTAGAAAACATGTATGCTATGCCTTCTAAGGATGCTGCCTAAGGGAAGCATATGTAATGTAAACAGAATTGGTCCTAGGAAAGAACCCTGTGGAACTCCATAGTTAAAGTATTTGAAGAAGCCTCCCCATTTACATGAAGAAATTGGAGTCTATTAGATAGATATGAGTCAAACCACTGCAGCGCAGTGCTTTTATTACCTACAGCTTGCTCTAATCACTATAATATTCCTTTAACAATGTATATAACCTACTACAGTCTTGAGGAGTCATTGTGGAATAAAAGTGGATAAACATGCAAGTATTAAAGAAGACCATAAAAATTGCTTATATAAATAATAAGAGGTAGAATATTGGTGAATGGAGTTATTTACATGGTTAAACAAAATGCACAAGCCCATTGGCAATTATATAAAAGCCAAAACAAAGGGTGTCAAATAATAACACAAATACAACGTCTATATTAAAAACAGTCTGCAGACTGAAACACAATGAGACCAAAATAGCTCTGTTCAGTCCACATATTGTTGAGGACCATTAAGGGAAGAGGTCATGGGTTTGTTTTCTCTCCCTTTTGTTTAAATCTGCCCTCAGAGCTTAGTGGTTTCCCCCCATCTCTCCCAGCTCTCTATCCATCCATCCATCCATCCCTCCATCCCTCCATCCCTCTATCTCGCACTCCAAATACAGTGTGTTTGTGTTAGCACTTGAAAACGGTTGCCTCCCTTTTTTTTTTTTTTTTTTTTTTTTTTTTAACAGGAAGGCATGCGCACAGTCCGCAAACACACAATCCCTGCTTTAAAATGTGAGAGTTTCTGTTTTGGGGCGGGGAAAGGTTGCTATTTGTCTTAACTCACTGCGGGTGTATGTGTGTCCTAGGACAAAGACATACAAGGAGAGGAAGAGGATGAGGAAGCCGTCACTGCAGTCTCCAAGGTAAACAGCACCTTCACAGCTATTCAGACAGAACACAGACGCAAACACACTATCTGCTTCCAAACATACATCAGCTTACACAGTTGACACGTGATGGTTGTCCGCTCAAAGATATGCACTCAGGCGACCCACGCTTATCTTTCTGTGCACACGCTCAGAACATCGCAGGAATCGACCCTGAAAGAGTCAATTTTATGTCGCCCAAAACATCCAGATGCTTTAAATGGCCAATGCTCTGTCAGTTCACACACGCACGCATGCACAAGCTCAGTGTCACTGCACTGTTTATCTGTAAACACACCAGCTGTCAGCCATCATCCCCCGTCTTATCCTTAACCTTATCGCTGGAAAACTGTCTGGGTTGTTTTGTCACTGTGTGCGTTTGTATTGTCAGCCTTATCCCAAGAAAGAAAAAAATAGGTTATTTTGACCTTTCAGTGGACTGTTTCTTTTATTTAAATCACTTCAGTTCAGTCATCTAAGGTATCGGTTTTTATTTTGTAGGAACCTCTGATGTCATATCACAACATGGTTTTGTAAATAGTTTGAGCAAAGCAAAATTACAAATTGGAATATTTTCCATTCAAAATCATGATGCAGGTGCATTTGTAGCTGAAGACAAGTACAAGGCCACTTTTCTGGGAATCCTCTTGTTTTTCAGCAGGTACTTGAGGGTCACCAGCATTTTGCCCCTTAACTTGTATGCCTTGCCTCAGTGGATCAGAGAAAATAAAGTTAGTCTTCACTTGCAGAAGGCTTCAACCTGCGAGTTTTCATCAACCATAACCATATTGGGCTTGCTAACTCTCTAGTGGCACTCTTTAATGCTTTACTTTCCTAGCTGATCTTCTGCAGGAAATCGTGCACTGTTCACAGCCAACTTTGACAGGAAATGACACTGCGTGCCATTCTTTGACAAAGGCCTCATCAGCCAGATTTTACTACGTGGCTTTCTTCAGATCATGAAAAATGGACAGCGTGTCCTCCTGGAGCACAACAAGTTTGACTAGCAAGATGGTTTTTGTGCACCTACATAGGAGAATCACATCTGGGTGGAGTGCGGGAAGACTTTCTGAGATCTGGTTGCATCTCCTAGTTAGAGGTGTGGTGCAAAATGTGGGGCAGGCAGTTGTTGTTGCCTTTGAAGCAACATCCCCTTCCCTTTGGAGGCTGATAGCCTCAAGTGGTGACGGCCTGGAGTTTATTAGCTTTGACCGTCCATTTGGTGATTTCTCTTACGGCTTTATTATGCCTCAGCCTGTAGTAGACATCTCTCGGTGCTTTGGGACATCCAATTAAGATGTGTTTCAGGGTTCAACCAGGCCTGCTCCACACTGCATACAGGTTGTGTAATCATAGTGATGTTCATTAAGACCATACATTTAAAACCCCTAAAATTAACCAAACATGTTTATACCATACCATACCATACCAACTTTATTTCTAAAGCACTTTAACATAAAACCAGGGTTTCACAAAGTGCTGTACATGTTAATAGCATACGTAAAGAAAATTAAAATGAGATACGATAAAATAAATAGATACAATAAATTAAAACATGTTAAAACAAATTGAGTCAACCCCTCTAATCAATGCCAAAGGCTTCAGCGAATAAATATGTTTTAAGAAGACTTTTAAATTCAGAGACAGAAGAGGCCTGCCTAACATGCAAGGGCAGATCATTCCACAACTTTGGAGCAGCTACAGCAAAAGCACGATCACCTTTAAATTTATACTTAGTTTTCGGTACCTTAAGGAGCTGCTGATTGGCGGACCTAAGGGAACGGGCAGGTGTATAGTTGTAGTAGCTCCGAGAGGTAGGGGGGGGCCAGGCCATTAAGAGATTTAAAAGCAAATAAGAGAATTTTAAAAACAATCCTAAAATGTACAGGTAGCCAGTGGAGTGAAATTAAAATAGGGGTAATGTGCTCAAACTTTTTTGTTCCAGTTAAAAGACGTGCTGCAGCATTTTGCACAACCTGCAGGCGCCTAATGGACGCATCACTAATCCCAAAATAAAGTGCGTTACAATAATCCAGCCTAGAAGTAACAAAGGCATGGATTACTGTCTGAAAATGCTGTTTCGATAAGATAGGCTTTATTTTGGCTAATTCCCTCAAATGAAAAAAGCTAGATCTTACAACAGCTCTGACCTGGCTTTCAAGTTTAAGATTTGCCTCTATTTTAACTCCCAGATTAGTGATGACTGGTTTAACATACTGTGCCAGTGAACCAAGATCTATAATAGTGGCCTCAGAAGCGCCACCAAAAACCATCACTTCTGTTTTCTGTTCATTAAAATGTAAAAAGTTCAAAGCCATCCAAGTCCTTATTTCATCAAGGCATCTGAGCAGCGGGTCTACTGAGAAGCCATTTATCTTTTTAAGTGGGAAATAAATCTGGGAGTCATCGGCGTAGCAGTGGAAAGAAATCCCATGTTTCCTGAAAATAGACCCAAGGGGTAGGAGATATAGAGAGAAAAGAAGCGGGTTTATTTCTTTATGAGAAATAAACAATGATTGAAATGTATTACTGTGACTGTGTGTAAGCATCCATCACAGTTTGCACACAGCCTTCCTGGTTCATTTGAAACTTCTAGTGCGTGTGTACATTTTTTCTGTTTAATAAGCAAGCATCTTAAAACCTGTCTGACTGCTTATATTTGACTTTGTCCAGGCACTGATACATGTAGCACTAATTATGTCAGTCAGTACTGCATCCTCACAGCTCTTAGAAACAATGACCAAAATAATTAATATAAGATTTAAGGAGTCACAAATTAGCTGAGCTGAAAGTGAGTCTGCTGGAGGAAAGCTCTGATCAGCTAAATCAGCTTGGTCATCACTGCTGTAAATATAATAAACAGTGGTTTTATTTTGAGGGTTTGAGGACATGTGTCCTTTGTCTGTGGAGGTGAGTTTTATCTCAGCGCTCTGTTCATCTTATAATCTGTGCTGACGGCGGTCCTTTACTCAAAGGCGTGCTGTGTGTGAACTTGTTAAGTCTGATTTGAAACCGCACACAGGTGATTCATTGTCTTTCAACCCCGGCTGGTCGCTCGCTTTATTGTATAGCCACTGTATTCGACTCAGTTCACAGGACATATTTCATACACCGTCCTGTTTGTGAGGACGGGGTGGCCGAGCTGGAGAAGGGAAGGAAACTGAGCATTCTTTCGAGGAGCTGGGCTTTTTGGAGTGGAACAATCAGTGTGGAAGAAAAACAAGGCTGAAAATAGCCACAGACACTGTGGAAGGCTGCAATTCTTTCACCCTCTGTTGTTCCAGCTCATATTAGGACTCACTAAGTGCACAGGGAGCCCTGAAAGTGGAGGTTACCTGTTGCTGTTTCACTCTACGATGCTTCAACAATGTTCATTAAGCTTAATGAACATGCTTTTGTACTTAAAAATAGGCTTTCATGGGCAGATGCTTCTTTACTTTCAGAACTACCACTCTGTTCTATACATTTTATCTAATGCTAAAAATAATGAATTGAATAATTAATTGGTTAACGAGTCAAACTGCAAATTAATGGACAAAAAACATACCCCAATGACTACCACATGAGGCCCCTAAAACCACTTGTGTGCTTTCAGTCCAAAGCTAAGCTAAAACAACCAGCTGCTGGCTTAAATTTTGTGGGAAATATGGGAACATGTTATTATTCACCTTATCAAATTCAAACAAGCTTATATCTTAAATGTTGTTGTTGTTGTTGTTTGTTTGTTTGTTTTTTTAAATTATTATTTAAAGCTGTTTTTGGTGTCATTAGAAAAAGCAAATCCACTAGAACTTTTCAAGGTATTGCACTTGACCCATAGTCCTGTGTTTTCTCTGGGCTCTGTTTACAGAATATAAAGACTGTAAATTATGCATAAAAAAAGAAGATTGGGTTAAGATATGGGCTAAGAAGACAACTCTCACCTTGCAGAGGAGAGGTAGCACAGGGCGTAGAGTGGGTTGTTTATTAATTGGAGGGTCAGTGGTTTGATTCCTGTATATGAAAGTTCAGTATCTTGGTTTGTTTGTGGTTCTACCCCTTTAAACTGTTGCTTTTGGTGCACTGGACAGTTTTTAGATCAATTATGAAATTAATTGGTGATATAAATAATGTTCATAATAACCAAGGCCTGATTGTGAGCTTAAAACCCCCCTGAATTTATCCCCAATGTGTGCAATTCATGCAGCAATCCCTCTGCTTCAATGTCAGAGGTATGGAAAGAAGAATTTGGTCCATAACACCTCCATTGTTCTGCCAAGCGTGAATAACACAGAGAGCCAGAGAGCCATTTGCTTTACCTTCTTGGCCAGTCACTGAGCTGCTTTGGATCTAGAGGCCCAGAGGTTAGAGCACAGTGGCAGAATAGGCAGGCCTCTATTTGTGCAGGCATGCATGCAAGCACATACACTCATATACGTCCATTCAGAAAGGCTCCAACTCTTTCGGGATCTCCGGTTTCTTTGCTGGACAGCTCGAACTGCTTCTGCAAACCTTATGCAGTTTACACTCGATGGCACTCGGAGAACAAGAGCTGGGCAGTCAAGAGTTGAGACAGGGTGCTGAAACAGCTGAGATGAGGTTTTGTAAATGTTTTTTGATGATAATAAACAACAGGAAACTGGTAGGGGGGCAGTTTGCCTGCAGGCATGTTCAGAATGAGAAGTGAGTGGAGGATATTTGGGATTTTTTTTTTCTACTTATAATCAAAGAGACTTCCTCTGAGTGAGATGCAGAGGGAGATATGATGCATTTTCACTGAGTAAAGTGTTTAAAGATCCATCAGAGATATGAGCTGTATCTTAAGTATTTGCATGTGTATGACTTTAGCTGGTGGAGCCTATGTAGTGGTAGTTTTGTAAAGTTTGTTTTATCTGTTGGTGACAGATCTTATCATACGTGTTCCTGTTAGGCTTTGGGAGACAGCTGATTTCATATCCAGCTCATTGTTTGTTTGTTTGTTGTAGCTGCTGGTGGCATCCTCTGGTCAGAGATCTGTGCAGGTACTGCACACAGAGCCCTGAACTAAAGTCCTTCATAGGTATGAGAACAATAAAAGCAGTTGAAAGGTCATGTCAGGGTTAAGCTCATTAATCATGTAATATTGTGTATACTGAGAATGCACACTCAAGCAAAGGCGAGCACGGATGTGAGTAGGAGTCAAGACCTTGATAGCTGACCTTGGGAATTCTTCCCAGGCGAGAAACAAAGCCAAAACTTTGTTCCGCGGTCGCTAAGGGCGGCTGCGTCAGTGCTCGGCGGAAATCTGCGAGGGCATGGCAGGGAGGAATTCTGACGTGACGGGGAGGCTGGGATTTTCAGAGGGAGTGGAGGATCTCCCGGTGGAATGTGCTCTATGCCAGTGAGGCCCATAACAGAAATTCCCCCCTCCCCAATCCAAAAAAATAAATAAAGATTGCACGTTCATCAGTGTGAACATGCTGCTCCTCTCAATTCCTGCAAAGCCAACTTTGTGAAATCCTCGTCTTCAGGGTGTATCAATCACTCACAAACAGGCATACAGAGATATCAAGCTAACATGCAACAGATGAGTGAAATCGAGTCAGATCGGCATTTCAAAAACACTCTTGTCTTGCTGGTGTCTCTCAGGAGGCCAAAGTGAAGAAGATCATGTCCAAGAAAGACAGGAGGGAGAAGAAGATGTTCTCATCTAAAGATGACGAGCGTTTCTTGCTAACTGGAGAGAAGCTGGCTGACCGCAAAGGGTGAGGTTATGCGCTTATTACCTTTATCATATTCCAAATATTTCTCTTACTAGGGGGAAAAACTGAGCTAACACAAAGTAGAATATGTGACAGAAAATAACTCCAAATGAATAATAAGAATAAGAAGCGCTCCACTGTTTTCGCTTCTATCATGGTGTAGAAGGCAATGTTGTAAGAAATGGTCTTTCTGAAATTATTGATTACCGATCAGCAGTTCTATATAGACATATTGATTAATAGCATGCAGTAAATGCACAGTCACGTCACAACTACCCACAACATTTCTGGTTTCCATCATGTTTATACAGAGGCACTCAGTAGCCATTACTGGTCAAGTGTGTGAAGTACAAACATTTACACTCCTCACTAAATATAATGGATCCATGTCAAAACCACTTGTGTGTATATTTAGTCATGTCACAGCTACCCACAATAAATATATATATATATGTATGCATGCATGCCAAAGCTTTATTGTCCAGCTGTTGCTAACTTTCAGACCCCTTGAGGAAGTGGAACATGTATGAAGGTGGAAATCTTAATCAGTTCACTTGCTTTGATAAACAACAGGAATTCCCATATAATAGCTCACTGTAAGTGTTTCCCACCCAGACACTCCTGTTTATGTAGGACGGGGGAGGAGGGGGAGGATGGAGGGGTGGTTCTTAGTAAGTGGCTGTTATATATCAACATGTTTAAGACTACAGTTATGGTTATAAGTTTACAGGCACTCATCGTTGGAATGTATGTCATGGTGATTTTGTACTTTGAATGATTTCTTTTAACTTTTCTTCTACCAGGAATGATTGTACAGCAAACATCTGCAATGACTTTAAAAATCAAGAATTGGGTGAATGTATTTTTTTTTCTAATCCACATAGGCTCACATATCTGCATACACTCATTTAAATCTCTCCAGTTGTTTGAAATCATCAGTTCAAACAACTGCGCGTAATCAGATGTTTTTCAGATGTGGCACAACTTTTCCAAGGTTTGGAAGAAACCCCAAACTGTCATGCTCATATGAAAGAAAATTGCTTAAATGTTCAGCATTCAAAAAGTTCAAATCTGCTATAAACTGGAATGTGCTTTTTAAAAAAGTAATCAAAGATGTATGCTGTACAATCATTCCACCCAGAAAAAAAAAATCAAAGAAATGATTAAAAAAATCCAAAATTGCCTTGATATTAAAATGTCAGTGAATGCAAATTTCTGACCACAACTGTATATTTATTTCCTGCTCAAAGGTCTCACAAGAAAATCAAGGATGAGGAGAAGGAGAAAGAGAAGAAGCACAAGCCAGAGAAGGCCAACTGCTTCTGGGAGAGTGTTACGATGACGATGAGGCAAATCTCCCCTGCCAAAAAACTGGAGAAGATAGAAGGTTGGGAACCACCACACTTGGAGAACTTCGCTGAGACTGCTCCTGATGAAGCGCTGGTAGGCAAGAGCCAAAATGGGGACGTGGCAGAGTCATCCCCCAGCTCCCTGAGCATCCCGGCGACGGCGTTAGAGCTCCCCTCCTGGTGTGGACGGGGTCAAGAGGAGGACTCCTCCCGCTACGCTAACCTGTTGGACTCCAATGATTCAACAGCTGCCGTCAAGTGGACGGCCCGTGCTAAAGTCAAGCTGGCCGGCATCAGCAGGATGAGCAGAGGGATTGTATCAGAGAGTGCAAGTGTATGGGAGGGGTTTAAATAGCAGCACTTTATACCTCTGTACTATCAATAAATCTGAACCAAATATTTCTTTCTATCTAGCTCTGGACACAACCAATGTTAATGTCAACATCATGCTGACATGTTGTAGTGAATCAGAATATAAGACGAAGTATTCTGACTGAATTTGTGACTTTTAAATCACAAAAACTACAACTGAACAAAGGAAAACCTTCAACTGCTGTACATTTTTATCTGCAATACTCACTGGCATGGCAATTACATAAATAATGTTGCCAAGAAATAAGAAAAGTGATTTTTATTTAATCTTTGGGGCGTCACTGGTAGAGACTCAATGAAGAATATCCTGCTGAAGACGTTTTTGTTGGCTCTCACTTCCTTCCTGTCTATGCAGTCGCAGTATGTGAGCGATGAATGTCTTAAGCCTTAACTTGTATATTAATTATGGGCTGTGCAATCACGAAACAGCTTATGACATAGCATTTACGTGTAAAATACCCGTGTGTGTTTGAGAGTGACAGAAGATGACTTTGTGGGAAGACAGCTGGCATCACGGCTCTGAGATCTGAATCTCTGCTGTTGTATTGGGGCTGATGCTGCACTTGTGCCATATCAGACTTATAATAAGGATTTCTGATCAACATTCATGTCAAAATCTACATTAAAACGGAGAAAACTACATTTCCGGCATGTAATAATTGAAAAGTGATTAAAAACTCAATGGATTTTGTAATATGCTGACAATACATTGCATTTTAATCCCCAGATGACCAACTTTGTGATCAACTCACCATCTTTATGACATGAACATTTGTAAGATCTCATCTGTAGCATCTATCCCATATGATGGCAAAGCAGCTCTGCTGGTGGTTTCATGGACGGATGTTTTTAAATCTGATGCTGGATATTTGTAATTTTGCTAATGATGGAAAAAGTAAACGCCAAACTAATACTAGGACCATTTCTCATGAGAAGCAGTAGCTCTGTGCACTTGTGCCTTGTCATTAAAATGACATCATGTGTTTGCTGTAAACGACCAATCCGCTGAGCTCATTGATGCACCTGTATGTGCTCGACCACACTTCCTGTCTCCAGTTACAAACCAGTGTCTCGGGATGCTATAAGCTTCACCAGCAGGAGCAGCAGAAGTGTTTTTGTTTTTGTTAATTCTTAAATGCTGTGTGATATATTATGTATATTGGCTATAACACATACAATGAAGAGTCTTCTTTTCCTACGATGATTTTTGTTTTCGTGCTTTCCATTGATATGTACTCATCTTTTCTTCTTTTTAAATGGGTTATTTGTTTGATACTGAAATCTGCTTCATCACAACCAGAGATCTACACATATGCAGCTCCACTGGCCGGGATGCCTGTGACTTGTATTTATTCACTAAAAGGCTGGGACTCATTTTTCTCCAGAATAAAGATCTAGACTGACACGCTGCCTCTGCTTCTTTCAACATTTTGCGAGTGAAGTAAACACACTGGACTTTGCTTTTGGAAACTATCTGGACTAATTCAGTGATCCAAACAGAAATGGTCTACTCTGATCCCCCCCCCTCTCTCACTCACACACACACACACACACACCGAGATAAATAGAAAGAATACTGCAAATATATTGTTCTATTAATAATTAAAAACATAATCTAACCCTTACAAATAGGCAAAATGTGATCTTTCACTTCTTGTTTTCCAGTCTCCTTTTTAACTTGATTACATGGCTTCAGAAAATTGAGTCTCATCAATCAAGTAATAACAGAGTACAAACAGGTTTTTAGAAATATTTATTACTGAATAGCTACTTCCTGCCCCGGAAAAATCATGACAGTACCATCAAGAGTATGGGAACAGTAGAGGGGTATTACAAAAGTTGGAAGGATACAAAATGTTCTTTTTTTTCATAAATAATGCTTTGCAATTTACCTGTCACATGACAGTTCTGACAAAAGTAGAACAACCTGATCAGCTGATGGGGTTTTACTTCTTTTGTGTGTGTGCGTGACGCATTGACGCTTTTGATGTACACAGAGCACGGCAGGTATTCACAGAGGACAACATAACAGAGACGCAAACATGGCATGCAGTTATTGTAGGAAAATGCCACCAAAATGAAACGGAACAAAAAGCTGTTGAACCCCATTAAAAATGAAAGATTAACACAAGTCATCTTTTTCTGCCACACAATAAATGTTAAACTTTCTTTTTAAACACATTACCATTACTTACATACTGAGCCCCCTAAAGATCACTCAACAGAATAGTTCGCCAGGCTACATTTACCTCGCAATAACCTTTTATCTGGCTGATGAATTTAAGGTTGAGCTGTATTATACAAAAGAAACAGACTGGATCTCTGAAAACGACTGCAGACAGCTTTAAGTCACTTTAGCGGCAACCGTGCCTTCACTGCAGCAATAATGGCTGGAACATGGTTGCTTTTAATGGGAGTAAAACTTGCACTGGGTCAGGAATGTGTTGATGCTACTTCATGTTGCTGATACATAAATCAGAAGCACCACAAATATCAAAAGTACCACGCCTGCTACAGCTGGACATCCATAGCACCACAGACTGAAACACAGCAGTGGGCAAAGTCCAAGCTGGGGAGGTTACAATAACTCTCTAAAGGCGATAACTGTGGCGTGTCTTTTTGTATAGTTATGGTAACTGATTTTAATATATTCAAAAAACAAAACAAAGCCGCACAAAAAAAACTAAATTAGAAATGAATTTGACTGATAGCATTATTGCTACAAAAGTCAAATGCATCTCAAATATTTTAATATATATAGTGTGCCTATAGAGCAGATAGTAGTAGTGCAATAATATCAATATTGTGAAGTGCTATTATGACAGGCCTGGTGCAATAACATTAACTAAACATACAGCAACAGCTAATGGCAGAAGAAATGCTTCCAACCAGTTCAGAGATCTTTTTCCAATCAGTTTTAAAGAGTAACTGAACTGGACCGACGCCTGCAATCACAGGGAATGGAGGGCAGACTGCTTTTGATACTGACAGAACACAAATGAACGTATTATGGTCGTAGATCGCTTTGTTGTAATGATGCAATCATATCCTTTCATTTTCCCGCTTGTGAGGGGAAAGGAAGTTCATATCAATGTGACTATTTTATGGTTCGTTAGAAACGCATCTTTGTGATTTAAAAAAATAAATAAAAATACATGTCTGCAGTTAGGTTCAAAATTTGTGCAGACTTTCAGCTTTGATTTAAGCAGTTTTAGAGAAATTTTGCTTTAACTGTTTGGGGATTACAGCCATTTTTATACACAGTTCCTCAAATTCAGAGGATCAAAAACGACTGGACAAGTTAACAAAATTTCAGGTACGAGGATAGTTTTTAATACTTGGATGAAAATTCTTTGAGCTTTTTCCCTGGACCTGCTCTCTCAGGCCTTTACCGCAGCCACCTTCAATGGCTTCTTGATTGTAGGTCTCTGCATTGAGTTTTGTATTTAATAACTGTAAAGCATACTCTGATGGGTTGAGATCAGGTGACTGACTTGCCCATTGAAGAATATCCCATTTCCTTGCCTTGAGAAACTCTTTTTTGTTTACTTTTACAGTATGCTTTGGGTGACTATCAATTTTCACAAAGAAGTGGTGTCCAATTAAGGTTTACAGCATTTGTTAAACCCCTTAAGGCTGAAAGTCATATCTTCAATGTTTGATTTAAATTTAAATTCCACATGAAAAGAACTCCAGTCATGATCTTTAGGGGGCTTTGTACTTAACATAAACATGCTAAGATTTGCTCTACATATATTTCCTTTCAAAATATTCACATTGCATTTACATCATATTTTATTCCCTGTGTAAGGAGCAACCTTTCTTGTCTTAAAAGACAAACATGTATGCGAAAGGAGAAAGCCTTGCTTATATATCACCTTCTATCAACATTCTGAGAAATCCTCTCATTTAATTTTTCCTCAATTTACGGAAATAATTGTGCGTAAGGAAGTAAAGACGTAAACGAAATAAAGAAAACATTTCTTTGAAGCCCTTTGTATTTGGGTTAAAGACATCAAGTTCTTGTACACACCTCTTGGTGTGGGAGTGATGCTAAACGGATGCTTCAGGTGAAAAACAGCATGGAGGGTTTAAAACTTGAACAGGTCGATAAAGTGCTGCGGAGAGATGGGCATCAGGCAGCTGTCTGGATCGTTGGCTGTGCACGGGTGGCCAAAGTCCTGGAAGGAAGTCAACAGCTTAATCATTAGAACGAAGGCACACTGGGAAACCTCCGAGTTGGCGCAGTCATGATTCTAGCATTTACTTAGAGTAGAATTAAAACTGATTACAGCACAGAAGCGAGCTCTTACTCTTAGGGTGATTTAGTAATTATGTCATAAACTGTGAACATAACAGCACTGGTTATGGCAGTTTTAATTAAAAGTTCTCAGGGCCATGTGTCACTGTTTACTCGTGGTAAAAACACACGGCCTATTTAAGTGCATATAAAAGATAAAATGTGATGTGACACTTGATAGATAAGCTTGTGAAAACTAAACAGAACTTAGGAAGGATTTTACAAAAATGTGGTGAGCAAGTTCTGGATGATAGCACATGGAAGTGTCCAAATATTTATGTTGGACAAAGTGACAGCTGACATTCAGGGGGAAAAAAAAATCTATTTTAACCGGAGCAGGTTAAAGGAGAAGTCAGCGGAAACAATGTCAGAGTTTACAAAACACGATGACAGGACAGCAAAAGACAAAACTCAATACAAGGAAATGAAATCGGACCATCGGGGCAATCATCGGGGAAATGAGACAAGATGGCAATCTAAGAAATAGAAAAGCATTATGGGACATAAAGTACCTTCAATAACAAAGCCAGATGGCAATCCTTAAGGTATCAGGGACAAGGGGAACCAGGAGAAGAGGCAGGAAGGATGGGTGCCAAGCAAGGAGAAGGATGCAGAGAAAGCAGCAGGTTAAATAATTTAGGTACCCAGGAAAGGATAATAACGAGTTTGTGGCAAGTAAATAAAGAAACAAACAGAGGAAACTGAATGTATAGGAATACTTTTTAATAAAAGTGCTGCACTGTTCAGTTTCTGTATCTCTAGAAGTTCCCTGATCTTGCTATAACATGATCTCTGTCTTAGTTAGTTAGTTAAAAGATCAGATTTTCTGTGCTGCTGAAAGCAAACCAGTCGGTTAATTTGCTTGACACTATAATTTTTTTTAAATTATTGTACTGTAATCGTGAACAAGGATCTGCACTACAGGCAGTGCTCTGCGGTTCTTTTTGATTCAGCAAACCTTTTTATTGCTGGCTTTAAGAATTTAGAGTAAACTGAATATTAAATAATTAGAGTTAAAAATACAAAAGCAATACCAAGGAAGGTAAACTATTCAAAATATAAAGATATGACTTTTCTTTTAACAGCAAGCAGTTAAACTTGGACTAAACCTGTTAGGTTATTTCAGAATAGCAGTCTGGTGAACTAAATTTATAATATAATAGTCATATTACTATTACATGACTACAAGTCATGTTAGATTTTATTCATTACATATGTGCCTACAGGTTTTGATTATCTTGATCCCCACCAAAATCAATAAATCAGTATAAGGAAACGTGCTTAGACTGTTGCTGCTGCATTGTCTCGTTTACCTTCCAGAAGAGGATGCTACAGTGTTTGCAAAAGTGCAACGTGTCGCCGTACTGCTCCTTCATGGGGTAGTGTTTCTGCAAGGTGAAATACATCAGCTTCCAGTCCACATTGTCATTCCTGGTTATGGCTAAAGTCCTGCAGAACTGCAAAAATGCAGTGGGCACACACACACACACACACACACACACACACACACACACACACACACACACACAATGGATGGAAAGAAACTTTTACCAGCTATTTAAAACACTCTGGGGATAGATGCAATTAAAACAAGAACAGTGTGTATTTAGATATAATCAAGAACAATTCCTCATTAACATCAATCCTGAAAGAGTGCGAAAGGTCTAAGATAGTGTGCTTGGGTGTGTGTGTGTGTGTAAGAGCTAGAGGATAAGCTCATTTGCGAGCTGTGAATAAATTGTGCCAACTCTGCCCTCTAGTGGTTAACATGGGCTCTACTTCTAGTTCTGAAGCAATCCAGTTTTACAACACTCGACTATATATGTATGACTAAAAGTAATAAAACCTTAGATTCAAGCTCAAATGATTAAGTGTAATACTCACCGGTCTGTCCGAAAAGTGAAAGAGGCAGAGTTTCTTCCACAGTGTGTTGTTCTCACTTAGGATGTGCAATGTTGGTGTGGCCTGTCCCAAGTTAATGATGTCACAGGCATCAGAGAACTTATAGAGGATCTTGTTTTGCATGTGCAGGGGCAAATCACTGAATGACATGCCAGTGCACATTTGCTGAGGAAACAAGAATCACCAAAAATAAATAGTGGACTAACAACACTTCTGTATTTCACATTTCTCCCACATTAAATTCAGCTTGTAAATTGGACCAGCTTGTCAATAAGTCATAATTCATAAGCAGGTACAAATGGAGCTACATGTATAGCACTGTAAATAAAAAGGCAGATTTTTAGCCTACTTCTCATTTTAAACAGCACTCTTATGACAAGTCAGCGCAGACAGATTTCCAGCATGGCTGCTATTTTAGATTGCTGTCTGGAAGTTCTGCGGTCCACCTACTCTGCGATTTCAATAAAAATACCTTGGGGATCTGGAGGTTGTTCAGCTCCTGCTGCCATTTAACAATGGTTTCCAGACGGCACAACCAGATGTTGACGTTTCCCACGAGGACACACCTGCCATGGATGGTCAGACTGTGCAGGGTGGAGCTCAGGTCTTGTAGAAGCTCTTTGACGAGGCGTGGGTTATAGTGGTCCTCCAGAACTGGAATAAAAACACAAGCAAAAGAGAAACATGAAGGAAAACACCAGGGCTATTGAGGAATTTTTTTTTAAGGATCATAACACATTTTTTGTTGTTGTGCGGGCTCCTGCCGTAAACCACCCCATATACATAACAAAAAGACAAATGGAAAACTAATATTTATTTTTACAAAAAAGCTTCAAGTTTGCAAAAGAACTAAAATGTGTTTACCAGAAATATACACACCACTGAAGGATGAAAAAAAAAATACAGTCCTGGTCTGTCCTTTGTAACCCTGTAATGATGGAGCATGCTAGCCCTATTGGTTTTGCGGTTAAACATGAGACTGCAACGACTGAACAGCAGGATGAGAGAAAGCATGTTCTGATCGCTCAAAGGCTTCACATTCACACACGCACACACACAAAAAATCTATAAACATAAAAACTACTTTTCCCAACACAAAACGCCCTGAAAAAAACTAAATTAGAGTTTGAAAGCCGCTGACACCAAAAGTAATAATGAAAATAAAGAGTCTGTATGTGCAATTTATCCCTCAGACACCCCATGTCAGGTCTTCTCACCCTTTCGTACAATCTTCTCCAAGATATTGAAATAGTTTTTCTGGGCAGCTCCACTCAAAGACGTCAGCTGCGATCTGGCTATTAGCTGAAAAAGCTGTGGGTGACAGAAAAAAAAGGAGGAGCTTAAGATGCGCTATATAAGTCATACAATTAAAAGGTTTCTTTAACATCATGTACGAGCATCAATGCTCACTTTTGCAACGTAATTAAATCTTCTCAAGTCCTGAATAGCGCTGGAAAAGTCTAGCCGGTTGAGAGCTTCGCCGAGTGTGCAGTATCCATGTCGCTGTAGGTACACATCAGAAAAAACATGTGCACACAAGCTCTGTTAATTAAAGAACTGACTAATGTGTATTTTCCATTAAAAGACAATCACTCCTTTGTGTGAAACGCCTCAGTACTCACTTCTTTTGTGCTCCCTTTCTGAATGTAGATCCATTTATCTGTGAAAACAACTAAAAAAAAATGCAAAAACAAACATTTTAATGAAAGCTTTCTTACAGTTGTGCATCATTGAATTTTACATATTTTAATGACAAGAGAGGGACAAGATATTTCACCTGAAACTTAATGACTTTTTAAAAATGTATTTATTTGCAAAAGTTTGAGTCAACATTGAACATTATAACATTTCCAAAGTCTGAAATTGTTTAAGGGTTTCTGTATGGATTACATTACAAGTCTTACTGATACAGTAGGATAATGATATAATACAATCAATTTGTGCTCTCTAGAAGAACTGATAGTTATGAAAGTTTCAAGATCATTTAAGGGCAAATTATTATTAAAAGTATAAAAAGTTACTTCACTTCAGATTTTCTATGTAAATCTTAGCTATAAAATGCAGAAGTACTTAGGTAAGCTAGACAACCTCAAAAGGTGCACAAGAGCTGCTGATGTGCTTATTAATATTATAATGGATGCACTGCATCTGGAGACGGAGGACACTACAAATTGATAAAAAAGACAACATTTGCAGCACAACCTTAATCCAAATCCCTGAGAGTTTTATTTCTATCTCACTGACTTTTGCACTTTTGTACACATTGCTTTTAATCTTCATGCCACAAAAAGTTCCCCGAGCCAAAACAGTGATTATGTGCAGCTGAAACTCACACTGGGATTTAGTGTTATTGTTGTAGAAGTCCTTTTTCCTCTTTGTGGTGGAGAGCTCACACACATCTCCAACAAACAGATTTTCATTGTTGCCATTGCAGAGCCTGTTTGGACAGAGGAAACATGTGCGTAATGCATTAATAACACTTCCACGCAAGTCTGAAAACACCATGTAATTACAAACCACCGAACCACTGTGGCGTCGCCCTGAAGCAAATCAGTGACTTTTTACTGATAGCCTGTGTGTCACAGTTGCACGGCAAGATGGCTCATAGCCAAGTTAGGTGATGTAGTGTTACTGAACTTATAGGGAAATAAATAATTAAAGATCAGAGGAAAAAAAGAAACTGAAGGAAACCTGTTGTATTACTGCTACACTGATATGCAGGCCAAGGTCAAACATGTCGGACAGAGGTCTCAGAACATTAAGCGTGCTGTATCTAATCTTTGTTGTTTCTTGCCTCAGGGCTGTGTTATTTTTGATAACACAGAACTTAGCATTTTCGTTGTTGACCTCAACTTCACATTGCTGTCGGAGAACACTCAAAAAGGCCGAGCTCCAACAGAAATACGAATTAAAACATGTCACATTCAAGTCAACATAGCGAATACAGATGTTCCCAGGGTTTGTGAAGACGTTTCTTACCATTTTTACTGCATAAAAAGGCTAAAAATTCAGATTACAGTCCTGTGTTGTGCGAGAGACTTGTTGCTTACTTTGTGCCTGTTCTCTACTCTTTCAATCTACTTCCACAAAATTAAACCACCAATTAGGTAAATTATTACTATGTCTTTACTAAATTCAGGTCAAAATATTAACTAATACTCACAAAGCAAATTACTTGTTGAGTACAAACAAATTAAAACAACTATCTACAAATAAATCTATGTGAAAAAACAATAAAAAACAAAAAACAAGCTGCAAAACTTCAATCATGAATAAGAGTGTGATTATGGAGTTCTGGTTCGCTGATTTTCTAATGAGCGTTGTGAGACAGATCAAATTACTGAACTAAGCTGGTATCTGATACACTGCATTAATAATCCATTGGTTAAATTAAGCGGCAACACTGCCAGCTAAGAGAGAATTCTTGGTAAGCTAACCCCTCCCTGGGTGTCATAGGGTGAGACGTGGGTTCTTTATCGGCCATGTCACCAGCCTGTCATGACTGACAAGACAGACATGCTTATATTTAAATCTAAAGCCAATTCAAAATCACTGGTTAACCTAACATGCATCTACACAGGTACAAGGAGAACTTGCAAACTATACACAGAAAGGTAGCATCTACCGAGTCCGCTCAGGCTCGGGATTAGAACCCAGAACCTTCTTTCTATGAGGCAATAGTACATTGTACCATGGTGCACCCATAGCCCTTGAGTAAGTCAGAGTCCTGTCAGTGGGGGTTTCCAACTCAGGGTCATCATATGGGTCATGTAGTCTTTAAATAGTTCCCAACAGTGCTCAGCGAGTTGGAAAGTCTGCTGATAACACACAGACTTGTTTTTTAATCTCATACTTTTTAAAAATGTGTTTCCAACTTCTGTGCTGCTATATCTCTATGATGTGACTAGCATCATGCTAACCTTTGGAACTAGTGGATGCTTTTTTCCTTTTTTTTTTTTACCCGATTGCTTTCTAGAGGTTGAAGAACTTGTATATTTGGTGCATTGACAAAAATGTCCAGTGCGGTTGGTCCCATGCGGCTTCATTTGATATGTTTTGTGACTTTTTCCTCTCTTTTTCCTGCTCTTAAGCACTGGATTTTCTTCTTTTGCAAAACAAGTTGGTTTGGACCAATCCTGTCTACCCCAATGTAGAATAAGATCTTGCGAGTGGGGCCTCGATAGCGGGGGTGGACTAGTGAAGACGGAGGGGTCAGGACAGGGACAACTTTGCATATTCATTGATCTGTCCATGCTAACAATCAAAAAAATAAAATAAAATCAGGAAAAGAGGTAGAGTTACATTTAATACATGTTAAGGCACGAAGGGAATTTTTTCATGGAAAACATCTTCGAGGAGAGCTCCAAATAAGACCCTAGGGCAAATGGATGGTATTTATACAGTCCTTTCTTTTGAACTTATCAAAACACTAACAGTGCAAGCCACATTTCACCATTCACACGTATATTCACACCATTAAGTCCATTATTCTGTGGACTTTATTGATCAAATAAACCAGTGGACGTACTGGGTATGCAGTCTCCTGGTCAAGGACACTTCAACGTGTAAAACAGTCAAACCAGGGATCAAACCACCAGGCTTCTGATTAATGAACAATCTAATCAACTCCTGAGCCACAGCTGTTCTACATTACACTGGTTATCAATTCTAATATACTTCCAGAAGCATATTTAAGTTGGTCTTATGGAATAAGAGACCAACTTAAATTTTCTCCAGCATAAGTAAAGACATGGCTTTGCTTGTCTGACTACAGAGTCAGCTGATCAGAGTGAATGAGCTCCACAGTAATCCCTTGTCTCTATCCATTTATCCAGTTGCACAGTCATAAACACAAACACACTTGCAAGCGCAGTAATATGTCAAAGTGAATTATAAAAAGGTGGAATTCAATAGGGTGACTTTCTTACACAGGCTGCACATGGAATAACCGTCTCCAAGGAACCAATAAAAACATCACAAAGGAACAACTTATTCAAAAGGATTTGTGGACATTTTAAAATCCTCAAATAAAAGATAAACAGGGCCCTGAAGGGAGCACGTAGTTCCAAAGGAAATTAACCGAATACAAAATATAGTATGAAGACTTTTAGATGATGTTCTAGTCTCTTAGTAGACAAACACATTTGATTAAGTTCAATCAATTTACACGATTACTTGTAAGAGAAATGAGCATTAAACTGAGGTTCAAACACTCAACTGACACTCGACAGCATGAAGATCAGTGACCAGTTTGTTTTAGATTTACACACGCACTGTGATCTGAAGTACTTCTGTAACACTGTGTACCATTCTAGTACACACCCAGTGTATTGTCTCCTTTCTTTCTGGCCTACATGTGGTCGCCTGGCAAACGTACCTCGGTTGCCATGAGGTCACTGGCTTTGTGGAGGGAGACTGCATCTGAAGAGCAGCCAATTTGCCTAAATGATGTAATTAGTTATTGTCTGATGACAGGCTAAAGACTGCTGACGAGTCACTGTGGTACCGAGAAGTACTGTTAGTTAGACAGAAAATTCCCCTGGCCTGAAGGGGACGTCACCAACTGCTACTGAGATGCCATCAATTCCACCCTGTCAGTACCAGCGTGACACGAACCAAACCCTGCGTGTGTGTTTACGTTTTATGAGGCTTGCTCATGAACTATTGTCCACCATATCAACAGTCTCTGGTCCTCACAATGATCAGAGATGTCACCAGTTGACTTGAGAAGATCACTTTTCAGTAAACTCTAATGAAAATGCAACAAAATAAACAACAAATTTCTAAACAACAGAGGCGAGGGAGTCAGATAAATTCAAGATGTAGAAGGACGTGCCAACATATAAATGCCTAGTCATATACAATGAGGCAATTAATAATCCTCCATCCAGTAAAACTCCAAAACACAAGCAGAACAAGAAGCTGGAGCAGAAAAAAATACATACAAAAAGAAATGAATGAATACAGAAAATCCCCTCTTGTCTCCTCATTTTTACAACTGCTCACTGCCAGTTGGCACAATACAAGTTTCCTGTGGAGAACAACATGAGCTCTGCTGTGGGAGGCCACATGAGCTGCAGACAGGGGCAGTGTGTAATATAAACCAGAAAGACGAAAAGCAGAAGATGTTTTTTTGGTTTAGCTGATCTCAACAAGCTGTTGCCATTAAAGTCTTTAATCCACTAAGCCCCATTATTTGAACACACAACAGCCAGCGTGTTTGAAATTGGAGGTTATCATTATGCACTGTTATCATAAAAGCCAAGGCTTGTAAAATAGTTATGATGTCAATTCTGAGAGGGAACCTAAGGTGTAACCTGTAGTTTTCCGTGATTAGGCTCAGTCATGGCAACTTATGCTTCAAACCTAACCTGCTCACAAGCACATTAACTTCAACTCATTTTGTTACAATCTAACAGCATGCACGATGAACGTGTGTGAAAAAGAAGTGTCATATGCACAGAGGTTTAGGATTAGCTGTATATACTGCACACAGGTCACATTCAGAAGTTGTTTGTATGATATTACTATGTAGTCAGAAAGAAAAAAAGTTGAACTGTGTGATGTAAATCACCTCATAAAAGCCTAGATGTTATGGCACCAATTCTAAGCGATTTAATGGTTCGTGAGCACTTCTGGTCTTATTCTTGTAATTTCACCAAGAAAAATCCACTGTGTCCTGGTGGTTTGAGACGGACCATGTAATTGGAAACATTAAGCTTTTGTTTTATATTCCTATCATTTAATTTCCTGTCAACTCTCCCCTGTTAGTAAGAAACACCAAGCCAAAACACCCTAATAAAGTTTAATATGCTTAAGTGAAAAAGTTATGACCCTGTAATACTTTATGCCCTGAGAGAAGCACGACTATACTTGCTGTGATTAAAACCTTGAAAACTTGCCAAAAAAATCGAAAACAAAAAACTTTGACACTTTAAAATAAATAAACAAACAAAAACACACATGCTTAGACTATTCTAAAACTTCACCACATTCATAAGACGGCAACCTGAGACAGAACTACTTGTAGAGGTAGCATAAATAAATCTGATCAAAGACCTTCATACATACACACATAACAATTTGGTTATTTCATTAGGAATTTAGTAGGATTTCAAAACCCCGATTGAGGGCTCTGTGAGAAAATGGAGTAACACTTCCCAGTATTAAACTGAGCAAATCAAATTCCCACTACCTGATACATTATGCAGTCAGCATAATTACCCTTCTACAATCCAGAATTCTTCTAACCAAAATTCCAAGTTTTCCCAAACGGTAACAGCCTTCTCTACCTGAGGTTGGCTGTGAACTCTCTGTCATTATTACCACATGGTTGTTTCATTATTCCAGACCTAAACTGACCTTCTGCTGGAATTTTGTGTCTTTAAAGAGGTTTTTTTTTAGCTAGAATTGTTAACCACAGAGCAAAGCAACTGAACTCTGAACTCATAGTAGTGGAGCTTTTTCACACGAGTCACATCCAAGCCTTTACCCGAAGTCTCCACACTGTGTTCAGACTCAGAGATGATTAAGGAAAAGGTGAAATTACGCTGAAAGCTCAAGTAAGCCTACTTTCTTTTAACACGGAAAACTGGAAGAATCACAAGAATAATCAATAAAGAATGTGACTTATACGCAGAACCAGATGAAAATCGAATCTAATCAATATTTGCTCCACTCTCACAGCGAGCGGTTTGTGTGTTTTGTCACTTGCTGTGCAAGTAGTCTGCAGCATTGAGAAACCTTGATGAGATATCACATTCAGATTTGTCACAATTAAATAATTGGTCATAATTAGGAGACTCTTTTTCACATAAACACAACTACAAACACTCTTTGCTCTTACAGAACTACAGGATTCACTGCCAAATCAATGTCATTGAAAACTATGTTAAAATATGTCGACTCAATTCTTTTTTCTGTAACAACACTCTTTGGCAAAACCAAGCTGAAATTATGGGAATGTACAGTATAATCACCTCATAAAAGGTCAAAAGTTTACATACAGTCATCGTGAGAACCAATGTCATTGCTGATGGTGGCTGTGGCTCAGAAGGAAAAGCAGGTACCCTACAAAATTGAAAGGTTCAATCCCTGCTGCAGTTTGCATCCAAGATACTGAACCTGAGTTGCTCCCGATGTGCTCATCAGAGTCTGGATGGGTGTGAATGTTGGACAGAAAAAGCTTTGAGCATCACTGTTGCCTCAAAGCAAAAACAGAGGAAGCTGGGCCAGATAGCAAAAGCATCTGCATGAGATGGGACACTGAACCAAATATTAGTGGGCGCATATGTATACTTTTGACCCTGTGCAACTTAAAACTCCTCATAAATTCAATTTGTGTGAAAGTCCTGCTGTTTTTAAAGTCATTAAAGATGTATGCTGTACAATCATTCCACCCCTGAAAAAGAACAGTTCAAAGAAATCATTAAAAAACCCAAATTACCACAACATTCATCCCCATAATGAGTGTATGTAAACCTCTGAGCACAACTGTATGTGCTATGGCCCTCATAATAAGTGGTTGAATGATTAGTGAATTGTTGCCTTATGTACCCTTTAACCCTGGGCTATTAGGTATCTCTATAACAGACTTGTGTAAACAGGTCATTTTACACCAGTTCCCCTTTAGCTTCAGTATTATCCTGAAGGAGAGTCAACTTACAGTTAGGGATTAACACATATCATAGCTTAGAAAATTCTTCAGTAACAGCAAACAGCAACCCATGACATTAGATCCATTAAGCCAGGTATTACATGTAATTAGCCTACTGTTGTGGTTACATTTTTTTATTTTACACATATAAAAGAAGCCTGAAAGAGTTTGTAGGTCTTACAAAGTTTAAAAATGTGAAAAATATCCAGAGAAATGTTGTTCAGCAGATATCTGTCCACTCATGTATCCTTATTAAATCATTCACCACTGCTCCTTTTAGTTTTTTCCCCTTTTCTATTTTCTAAGAAATCTGTGATTCTGTAATCCAATTTAGAGTATCCACTGAAGGCCTAGATTGGCCTCTAAAGGCACAGTTGGATTATACAATAAAAGCAACCTGTTTTGATTACTATACTTTTAATATAACTCATAAAATTTTACAGCACTCCAAAATGTCGTCAGCAAACTAAAAATGGTCAAAGTACAATGTACATACAAGCTACTACAAACATATTGCCATATAAGGCAATGAATGTAAGCCAATAAACTATGATCTACTTTTACTCAAAACTGATTAAACTCCTTGTTTTTTTAAAGGAAGATGACCAGCAATTTCGTTTTTTTTTTCATTCCATTTTAGGCTGTATCAATATTTTGAGCAGCAAAACTTTAGATATACTACTGTTATGCATTCTCTTTTGCACGCCCTTATGAGGGTCTCAGGGAGGTTGAAGCCTATCCTAGAGGTGGGGTACACCCAGGACAGGTCACCAATGTGATACAGAGCTAAAGTGCACTTTAATTGGGTGAATTTTTGACTACTTAAATATGTAGAGCTCAGACAGAGATGATACTAAACCAAAGAAGTTTGATTAAAGGTAGATAAAGGTGAAGGCAACTTACTCTTTCAAATCAATCTCTCCGTTGTTGTCCTCCAAAACATCTCCGAACAAGATGATCCTCTTCCAGCCATCTTCCGTCTTTGTCCAGCTCCACCCCGGCGATCTCCAATCCTTACCCAAGAAAGGCATCTTGTCTGGCAGGTGTGAGACTGTGAGCAGAGAGGGCCGCTGCTACTTCACACCTGGAGGTTTAACCAGCTTTTGTTAGAAAATGATTTTTTTATTCTTGATGCCACCATGCAAAGAAGAGAGAAATTTTGAAATCTAATTTGTCCTTGTTAAATACAGCATGCTACAATAAAATTTCACAAACAGTTTTAAGCATTTAACCGGTTATATTCACATTATGTTCACATTAGGTTCTACTGAAAAAAACAACAACTTTTAAATGAAAAGGTGAACAAGTTATAAATATCACCAATTTAATGGCAGTTCAAAAACACTGAGATGATTTTTTTTAAAGCTTACAAATTGAAACTGACTGTTTTTAAACAAATCCCACCACACATAGATTCTTATATTTTATGCCAGCATTGGTTAAAAAAGGTGAAAATAAAAAGTATTATTATGGTTTCTCTTAGTGTTCATAGAGACACTGTAGCCTGCAGCTACCTTTCAACTGCATATCACATAAAGCAGAGGGCCATCAGCCATTCTCAATTACCCTGTTACAGCACGTTTACAGATTTAACACTCGTATGTAAAGGGCCAGACTAAGCCACAGCGTTTTAATATACTTAAATAACATACCTTGCAATATCCGTGACGCAATTATATATTTTTCTACCTTCAGAATTTGGACAATGACAGCGTTAGCGGGCGCTGTTAAAGTCGTTTTAGCTATCAAACACGAAGCTGTCAGTCGACCCAAAACAAATAATGACGACAAGAAGAAAATAATGAATCTCCGCTACGCTGGTATAAGACTGTGAATTTCTGAAAAACGGCCAAACAAACCGTTAAAGAGAAGCAGCTCTTCTGTTGTGTCTCTGCTTCCGTCTCTAGCCTTCCCCTCCTGCGGAGCTGGAAATATTGACGGAAGTAAGCGCGAGAATTCGTCAATTCACGCCCCCTACTGCTCTCTGATTGGTCAAAAGGTCTGTATTTATCTTGTTGCTACCCAGATTCGGGAGGCCGATTGGATAATCACTCCTGTCACTCAACAGCTTTTTTTTAATCCCATTTGTTTTGTTGGGGGCTTTCTTCGACACGTGACAGCGGACTGCACACATGTACTTGTGTTTTGATTTTGAGATGGGGGATGGTAACTGGTCTGCTGGAGCTTTGAGTGACTGACTGATGCTGAAAAATGTTGTGAAACGCTTTAAAGACTTAACTTGAATAAATAACTATTTTCTCACCCCACCCACTGTTTTTTCCACATCAGTTGTATGGTTTAAGTTTAAGCCGTATATTTTATGACACGTTATCTAGGTCACAGTTTTATTACTCTGGGACCTTCCTGCTTTGATGTGCATGGCGTAAAGCTGCAAACTGGATGTGAAAAGATAAGTTTACTTTTGATTGTTTCAAATGACGTTATTCTCTTCAGTTTAAGTCGCAAGTCGTTCAGAGCAAGGTCAATTGAATACTGTGCCTGTATATGCAAATTAAAAAAATGCAGCTATTTCGGATGTCCAAAAACGACACCCCGTTTGAACATGTTTCTTTCAAAGTTTTGTACGTATTCAGCAGCCCTGACTCATTGTACACCGGCTCTCAAAAATTTTATTGTTATTGTCACGTCACCTGTTTGAGCTTAAAAATACAGTCTAATGTCCTATATGGTTTGCAGTGGGAGTTCTTTGTGGTTAAAATATGAATTTAATAGGTATTCATTTATGTATTTTGTGTGTGTAATTTAGTATCATCTAGTGGTAAAGGTTGGAGAATGCAACCAACTGAACAACCCCTTCGTACCCAATGTTGCAGGACCTATTTGGCCATCACGTCAATGTAAAATCATGTAGCAGTGCTAGTGGCAGGAGTGAAAGCACCCACCCATTCACCCAGCTCTACCCTCTCCTTGAAAAAAATCAATGAATATTCACAATATTCATTGTGAATATTAACCATAAGGGTTAAAAGGCAGTAAAGTACAATGTGAAAGTGAGCTGATGTCATCAAATATTCTACTGTCTCACTGTGAGCTGGATGTTCCATGCTCAGAAGTCCTGACTTCTGAGTGTACTTGCAAAGTAGGAACTAGAAGCATGCAAGTTCAAACTCTGTGTACTTGTATTGAGCAGTGTTCACTGAAAGAACTGACTTCAGACCAAAGCAATGATTTTGATTAAATCAGTGTTAGACATAGTTCTTGATTTTGATCAGTGAGATTTACATGGAAAATAAATTCATAGACAGCAGCACAGGAACTATGAAATAATTAGTTAATTAAATATTGGAATAATTAAATATGTCTTAAAATGAAATCAATTATCATTTTATTTAATTTATGATAAAGCAATAACAATGAGTGACATGAGAGTACTGACTAAGAATTTTATATTACTAGTAAAACAGGTACTGACAATTTGGTCTTGTTGTTGGATACTGCGTCCCATAAGCTGGATACAATAAGCTCAAACATTATCCAGAATCTATATATACCCACTCATATCTGCTGGCATTGTTGCTACTTATATACATCCTCTTTATTACATTTACCTGTTAATCAGTCACATTGGAAAAACTGGTCTGAGTATTTCAGAAACTGCTGATCTACTGGAATTTTCTCACAGAAATATCTCTAGGGTTTACAAAGATTGGTTTGAAAAGAAAAACTATCTAGTGAGAGTTTCCTGGGTGTAAATACTTTATTTATATTAGAGGTCAGAGGAAGAACTTGTCTTAAATGTTGGTATGACATGAACTGAAGGCTTACTGTGGAGCTTGATTAGCTCAAGACTATGAGATTATTAATCTCAGGGTTGTGGGTTAGACCCAATGTGTTGAACCCCACACATTTGTTTGCCCAAACAAATCTCTTCTGATTGTTGCTTTCCCTTAGTAGAGGTTTCTTAGCACCTATTTGACCATAAAGGCCTGATTTGCACAGTCTCCTTTGAACAGCTGATGTAGGGATGTGTGTGCTACTGGAACTCTGTATGGCATTTATCTGAGCTCTGATCTGAGCCAATTGAGTCTAACAACAGATTAAATGCCGTGTTGAGGCTGTCATTTTTGTATTTCTGTAAGGCAAAATAAATCGATTTGTTGAATAATTATTAACTCATGAAGTAACAGAGACCTAATGTTCAACAATCCACATTTCACTGTTTTAGTCTTTGGTGCTGTTGATGATACTGTATTGTTCTTTCTTTGTGTTTTTTTTATGTTTCAGTTGTTTTTTGCCGGTTTTTAGTTTGTTTGTTTTTTTGTCTGCTTGGGAGCTGACACAGACCTTGAGGGGATGGGGTTTTGGGGGGATAATGGGAGGAGAGAAGCTGCAGAGAGGCGTGTAAGACTGCAACTCTGTTTCCTGGTCCCAACTCTGGATCGTCACGTTTTGGGGGGCTTAATATATTTGGCCAGATTCTTAGAAATGAGAGCTTCTCCATCCAAAGTGGAATGGATGGCGTCTCTCTTAACAAGCCCAGGTTTCCTTCAGAAAGTTTCTTAATTATCTTTAAAGCCCACATTGTTTATGTATCTACAATGTAGAAAGTAGCAAAAATAAAAACAAAACATTGAATGAGAAGGTGTGTCCAAACTTTAGACTGGTAGTGTCAGTGATGTTCCATCAGGACAAGCAAAGCAAGTAGCGTGCCTTGTCAAATCTAAAAATAAACGTGAATTATAACATAGCAAAGTGAAGTGATCCCTCATCATAAAGCTCCTCCTGTCAGTTAATCTGTCCTTTACATTACTGCTATTTTGTGACTGCAGTTGGCTATTGTCGCTGAAAGCTGTGCTTATTTTATCTCACAGAAAAATGTAGCTGTTTCCATCTCTGAAGGCGTGTCTGTCTCCTATTAACAATAACTGGAGCTAGGAGGCCAGCAGTTTGTTTCAGGTGATTTGTGCATGTCCTTTTTGGATAAACCACTGGTCTTTCATGGTAAGCTGAGGGGAGCTTTCATTGCTCTGAGATCAGTAATATGCTTCGTATGGAAACACAACTAGTTGTCTTACTGGCCACCTTGGAGAACATTTGTGATGTAGAAAAGATAGGCAACGAACAAATGATTTTTTTTTCATAGATATGCGGTCCTCACAGGACAGCCACGACAAATGTGTGATTTATAGAATTTGATGCTGAAAATTAAACAGAAATACAGTGTTTAAAATGTGATCAACCTTAAACATATGGAGCAGTGATAAAAAATAATATTTAACACTGATTAGTGACATTTTTCTGCAGAATAGTTTTAGTTTTGATACTTTATAAACAATTTTTCAATAATACAGTTTTATGTAAAGTAAGGTTTTTTATTGCTTTTTGGTTTGAAAAGTTCCTCCACCACTTGTCATTGTCAGTTAACAATACAAAAAAGTGGGGGGAATATGGTAGATATTTATTTAACTAAGTTATTAGAAATATTTTACATCTCTTCAGCCAGGAAGGAGTGTAGAAACGTGAAGATGTGCAGATGGACAGCACAAATGGCATGTTTTAATCTGATCCAGTTTATCTTGTTAAATTGGTGTTTTTGAAGAAGGTGTGTTTGTTTGTGTGTGTAGTGGGTGTGAGGGGTGACGATTGTCTCTGCTTGCCTTTCTGTAAAAGTCACGGCATGCCACTCATGAATGTGTGTTTGTATATAAAGCAGTTGGAGGGCTCAAGTACAGTGGAAAAACAGAATATAAGAAACAGTTAATAGACACCTAGAGTACCTTTGGCATGTGGTGGAGGAGGAGATTCTCATAATTGATCTTCAGCTGAAAAATCAGCAGCAATGTAATGTAATGATATGATAATAATAATGATATCACATCACCAAGAAGAATTAAGGCAGCCCTGAAGGTAACCCAGTGTTAGCAATGTGTAACTGATGAAGTGGCAGTGTATAGGTAATTGATAATTCTCATAACCAACAGAACAACTAATAAAAGAGTAAGTAGTTTAACATCAATCCATCCGTCCATCCATTCCCTTCCGCTTATCATGGTCGCAGGGGAGTAATTCAAAGACAATATATTCACCCTGGGTTAAAACTTTTAAACTTTAGCAAACATTTCCATTCCACCCACTGTGAGTATACTCATGCAACATTTTACTTGTAAAAACAGTTTTATTTGTGTTTTATGTTTTCAGTAGCAGTAAAACTGGGCAAAAGGTGGTAAAGATATACAAATTATCTAGGAGTACAAAAATTTTAAGTTTTACATATAAAAAACAAAATTAAATGCAAACTTGTAGCAATAGTGAGTTCACATTCACAATCAATAATCACATATTGATGACTATCATTATCAACAGGTAACCTCTACTTTTGGCAACCAACAAGTGGAGGCTTGTACTAAACAGTCAGTCAGGCATTTGGAGAAGTGAAAGGTGTGTCTGCACCAGCTAACTACTTTGTGCCCACTCACATGAACTTATAACGTATATTGTTTGTTTCTTTCTCTGTAAGAAGACAATGAGTGAAACTGAATAGGTGGCAATACGTTTAACATACTGCGTCAAGCACAGTCTTTCCATTGCTTTCCCCCAGCTCATGTTCAGCCACTGAGCTTCAAAGAATAAAAAAAAACTTGGCTAAAAGACAAAAAGAGAGAGAAAGCAATGAAGAGACAAAGCAGACGGAGCTTGGGAGAGAGATACAACAACAACGGGTCACTGGACATAAGCCGATCAGATTATTAAGCACATTCCCCTAACAGATCTAAGGGAAAGTTTGCGAGGAAAATAACCACTTCCTCAAATGTTTTTTCATACATCTGTTAAATATAAGCAGATCTTCCATACGTAAATTTTTTTGTATCAGTTGCTGTGGTTTGCATTTGAGTGTCTGTGGGGTGGCAGATATTACACTTGTTGTGGTGACCTAAATTTATTTACACACATACATGCAAATTTTTTTTTGTATGTGGACAAGGGAACAAATCCTCATGATCTAAATCATTCAAATTTATATATTAAAGCTATCTTTTAACATTAGGATAAGTTATGGTCAGAGTTTGGCAGGCAGTAGTTATGGGTAAACTCAGAGTAAGTCTCCAGGTTGTGTGTGGGTGTGTGTGTCTTCATGTGTGTTGGTGTGATGGAATGTATACCTTTCACCCCGAGAGAAATGGGAGTGCACATTATTGGATTATAAACTTAAAAGGCAGGTTGTACAAATTCTGATTTAGGGATGCTTTCATGTTTGAGGTGGCCTAAAGGTATTCGCAGAGGAGCAGAATTTATGAGCATCAGTGTGAGACTCCTTTTAATGTTCCTGGGAAGAATCAAAAGGCCATGAGCTGTGAGCCTTTTATCTTAAAATAATAGTACCACTCTTTACAAATAGTACATTTTATAAGTGATCGTATAAAATAATTGCATGTTAATGAATAATAAATAAACACACAAATGTTTTGTAGATGAATTATGTAACATTGATGACAACTCATCAAAAAGCTACAGCTAGAATTGCTGCAGCATTGTTAGACGTTGAGTTATCATTAGCAGGAAGTATGTCATGTTGACAAATTTTGTACATTTTCAAAAGCTTTAAATTATAGTCGCATAAAAATACAGTATAGCTTTTATAAACAATGTAAGTCTATATGACTGTGGGCCATTTACTTTAAAAAGGCTCACAACCAAAATCACTGAACTTAAAAGTATTTTATTTTTATGAAAAAAGAAAATAATCCCAAACTAGTTCATACTAGTATGTTTTTGCTTCATATCACAGCACTTCACTGAATTCTTTTGAATTACTGCTTGCCTTCTTGTATGCATGTTTGACCATATTTAATACAGAAATGTTTTTTTATAGAGTCTGAATAGAACGCAAAAGTATTATATTAAATAAGCCAGTAATCCTAAAAATGTTGAAGCTGAATAATGTAAATACTTTTTGTTTTTGTATCGCTTTTATGACATTGTATTTTATCTGTTTCCAGTGTAACTGAGATCATAGATGGTCCTGTGCAAGTAAAAAAAAATTAGAAAAAAATAAGAAATCACCCAGTCATCATTTGCTCTCAGAAAAGTCATCAGTAAAGGACACACACACACACACACACACACACACACACACACACACACACACACACACACACACACACACACACACACACACACACACACATGCAGCATACACAATACATATCCTAAGATTTAGGTACAGTTGGAAAAGTAGGGTATCATTCAGTGTTTTCTAAGGCCAAAAACAAGAAACTACTTCCATCTTTGTCCTCAAAATATAACTTTTATGTAACATCACTTGGTAAAAAGAAAAAGCGCAATCAGTGAAGATCTCGTAACTTTTTTCCAGTGTCACTAGCATTTTTACAGCTGTACAGCCACTTGATAATCCGTGCGTTGCGCTCAATAACTGAGGTCTCTTGACGTATCTTCTCGTGCAGCTTTTCCTCCATGAGCGCATCGCTGTCACTACTGTTCCTGGAAAAGCCATCATCTGACGTGGAAACACTGACACTCCGAACCATTATTGCAATTTCATCTGAGCGAGCCGAGAAGTTGTCCTTCCCCAAAGACTCAATGACCTCACCGTCCAGCCCGCAGTACTTGAAAAAAACATCAAAGTCTGCAAAGTTTTTGGAATACCTGGAGCTGATATCAGAGTGAGAACGACTGACTCCTTTGCCAGACCTCCTTTCAACCTCAGGAACTGTCAGGAGACCACTAGATGCATTTACAACTCCAGCCTTAGGTTTTGTACCAGAGTCACTGTTCTTGATTCTGCACTCTTCTGTCACTCCATTGCTCTCCGGTTTAGAGATAACTACATGTGGATTCCATTCCTTTGCTGTTTCCTTAGGCGTGGTGATTTTTCCCCCGTTGCCCTGAGACTCACATTCCTTATCTGTCCCCTCGGATAATGGGGCATTTTTATTCACAGGGTTGAGCAACAACTTACGGGTTATATGGTGTTTCCGTTCATTTGCTGGCCCTCTCAATAACTCACATTTCTGTCTGTAAATTAGAAGAGAGTCTGGTCGTTTTTTGGCGCTGGAGCGATGTGCCTGCACTGGTGAAGAGATTTGCACAGTGAGTGTATTCCCTGTCAAGTGACTCCCTGTAGGAAGATTCCCATCCCGGTGTGAGCTTCGGTTAGAGGACCCAGTGCTACTCACAGAGGCCGATCCAAGGCTAATCACTGGCTCCTGAGTTGAGTTAACCACCTGTTGGCTTTTGACGTATTTTGGTTTACTTGCGGCGAGCCTCTCCACGGCACTCATGCGTCCTTTTGTCTCACTCTCTAAATCCATTTGTTTACGAAGGTATTCAGGACCTTTCCCCAGGATTTTTGTGGTATCATTAGTTGTCTCCATTGTGGTTTTGACGGGCACTGAAGTCTCGTTGTAGATTTTCAGTGTACAGTTTCCCCAGAGCTACAGGTAAAGGATTCCATTCAAGCCCGATCTTTGCCTGAGCACGTATTGTGACGGGGGACCTTACCTTGTCTGTTTAAACACACACCACATTACCCCACCCATCCTGCGCAAGGGTAGTTTTAGCCAGACACAAGCCTGTTCAAAGTACACCTGATACCATCGCAAGTGAGAACGATGAAAGGTGACACTTCTGCAGAGTGTGTTTCCCAGTCCTTCAGGTGAAAATGTGGATCTTTAGCCTTGTTGCACAAGACAGGATGTTTCATACTGTCAACATTCAGGAAAACTGGCTTCTGAATCATTAACAGTTTATAGTTTTTAATGACTTTAAATCTGAGTCATCATATGGGCTTGGTGCTCATTATAGTGAAAAAGTTGTGCAATAAGTGTTTACCCTCAACTAGTCATCCTTAAATTCTGGAGAATGTGTATGAAATATAACAGTTGGATTGTTGGAGGTAGGTATGAAACAGTGATGCTTTTTTAAAGCATGGTGGCACTAATCCATAAACATAAAAAAATAGTTTGTTGAATGTAAGTTTCAATTTAGAACTTTTTATACTTCGGGGGAAAAAAACTCCATTTCTCCACTGTGTTCAGTGTGGTGACTGTGACTGTGCAATTTGACGGGTGCTGACAAAAAAGAAATTGTGAACAAACTGGTTTCTTTCCTCAGGTTTGAAAAGTGTCTGTTTGCATACGAAGAAATGAACTTTAACACAAAATTCAGGTCTATTTGAAACAGAAGTTGATGTTCTTGCTCTCTCTGCAAGTTTGAGGGCTGTGGTGAAACCAGATGCTGTCTACATATCTGAGAAGATGACCTTGCGTGGGAGATCACCTAAATATAAATGAGGTATTTGAATGACTGATTGATTCCCAAAGTTGATAAAATTATAAACATCCTGTCTCAGAGTGGTGATAAAAACTAGTTCGTGCATTTATTACTTGTAGATTGGACTATTTTGATTCTTTATTATGTGACGGTTCTAAAAATTCCCCATAAAGCCTTAAGTTGAACTAAAACACGGCAGTGAAAGTACTGCCTGGGACAAGAAAGAGAGATCATGTTTCTAACATATTATCTTCTCTTCACTGGCTACCTGCTAGACCCAGAATTTACTTTCCAATTCTTCTCCTCACATACAAGGTCTTGAATAATCAGGCCTCATCATATGTCAGAGACCTCATAGTACCATATTATCCAAACAGTGCACCTCACTCTCAGACTGCTGGTTCCCAGTAGTAAGTATAATGGGAGGGAGAGATTTCAGCTGTCAGACCCCTGTGGAACCAGCTTCCAGACAGACGACCTGTCTCCATTGAGGATTTGACTTTAAACTTTACTTCCAGATAAAGCTTATAGTGTGAGCTAGATCAGGTGATCCTCTGCAATAGGCTCAGGTTGCTGGGGGACTTCCCATGATGCACTGGACTTCTCCACTAACCTCTCTTTACTTACCAGGTGTTTATATACAACTACTATATTCAATTTTGCCTTCTCTCCCATCATTTGTGTCTTGTCTTGCTTTATGGTCTTCTTTATCTATTCTTGAAGAAGGTACAATTAGCAGAAAAAATTATAGATTTTTGGGTGTATATTGGTCTTCATGCAGTTTGTTTTTTTATGTTCCCATTCACTTCTCTCCTGTTGTTCCAAACCCACCATTCCCACCTGCCCTGCTTTCCTTTCAGCTTCTTTGCTCACCTGCATCCACTTCACCAACTGGTCCCCTTAGTCATTACGGCACACGTTCACGGCTGATTTCCACCCCCCTCGGTTGTCTTCCTGTATTAGTCTGTTTTTTCTCTGCCTGCTTTTGAACCCTGCCTGAATCTTTGCCTTCTTTGAAGGTAATATTTTGATATTGGTTCAAGTAAACTTTGATCTTATTTTTACACACCTGCTTTATGTCATGATTTTGGGTTTCTGACACTATATATCTCTGTGTTATGTGCCAGAACTTTTCATCCATGCATTAATGTAGCCAAAAATAAATCACGGAATGTCCACTGAAACATAAGTATTTAAGCAATCATCGAGGCCAGTGTAAAATAGCCAAAATAAAATACATATACATAACAAAGTCATTTAAAAATCAGATTTTTCATTTATGGTGAATCTACACAGCAATTTTGGAAACAGACCTCTTTGCAGGAGTGGAGAAATCAGCAAACCTCTGCTCAGCACTGCAGATTCACACACTTTCCACCAAGTGTTATTAGTCAGTGTATGAGTAAGTGACTGTGTTTGGCAACTTACTGACAGGCTTACAGGCAGCAAAATAAGTGGCACCTAGAGGCAATGGTGCTACTGAAACAAAATGTTCTGAACCATAGTTTGAAGAATAATTGATCAAGTGCCAACCATAGAGCGCTTCTCATTCACTTTTTTATTTTAAAATATGCTGGGGCCATGTCTTGCAAAGGACATGAGAAGATTGTGGCTCAGGGGGTTGGGAAGCGTATCTGTAACCGGAAGGTCGCCGGTTCGATCCCTGGGCTCTCTGTCCTGGTCGTTGTGTCCTTGGGCAAGACACTTTACCCTACTTGCCTACTGGTGCTGGCCAGAGGGGCCGATGGCGCGAAATGGCAGCCTCGCTTCTGTCAGTCTGCCCCAGGGCAGCTGTGGCTACAACCGTAGCTTGCCTCCACCAGTGTATGAATGCGAGAGTGAATGAATAGTGGCATTGTAAAGCGCTTTGGGTGCCTTGAAAAGCGCTATATAAATCCAATCCATCCATTCGCTTCCGCTTATCCTTTTCAGGGTCGCGGGGGGCGCTGGAGCCTATCCCAGCCGTCATAGGGCGAAAGGCAGGTTACACCTTGAACAGGTCGCCAGTCTGTCGCAGGGCCAACACACAGGGACAAACAACCATTTGCACTCACATTCATTCGCACATTCACACCTAGTGACAATTTGGATTATCCAATTAACCTACCCCCACAAGCTGCATGTCTTTGGACGGTGGGACCTAAAATTAAACCTAAAACTGCAGAGAGAAACGAGCTTCGCATCAATCCAATCCATTATTATTATTATTATTATTATTATTATTGTAGACTGTATACAAAAGATGGACACAACCGCATGACATTACCTAGTGATTAGTGAAATTTTGAAATGAGTGAGTGGGTCTGACTAATGAACCGAGGGACTGTACATGCTCATAAAATAGCAGATTGTCAATCACAAAATATGGTGTCCCTAAAGCGTACACTTCTTTATAGTCCTTTTTAAACTATAATGAGTACCATGCTTTACAAAATAAACAGGTAAGGACACAGCTGACAACAATCAAGGGAGACACGACAAAGGAAGCAAAATAAAAAAGGAATTTACTAAACATGGCATCACGGACAGATAAAAACTAGACAACGCATGGCAACACTGGACAAGCATGATAATTGAAACAAGGGATAGAATAAAAACAAACTTAACTGAGAGCAGAAACCAGATAGGTAAAACTAAGGTGGTCTAAACTAGAAACACTGACGTAAAGAAAACTAAGAATAACAAGAACCAAAGGCTAAACACTGAGGAATTACATTCTCCCTAACATAAGGGACTCACCCAATAAAACAAACTGAAATAAAGAAACCAGGAAACACTAAAAGTTAAAGAAAATCAAAACACTGGGTCCTAAATCCCAAACAAAGTGACTTGTAGAGTTATTTTCTCATAGATTTATATATGTCGGACATCTTTTTCCAACAAGATGCCTCCTGTTGGTCATTTGAAAGATTTGCAGGTTTGTGGCCCTTCTGCATTTACTTTACCTCTTAGACCTGGAAACTATTCCCATTCTTTATATGCAGTCTGTGTGGTAGATATACGTGCTCAGACATGAAAATCTATGCAAGCTGGTTTCTCATCTCTCATATCTGATAAAATTAAACACAACAACACTCAGCTGTCCTCTCTAAGCTTATAATAGCTGCAAGATCAAGTTTTGAACGTATACAGAAACATTGCAATTCTTATTACAAAACCTGGAATGATATCCTACTCCCTGTTTTCTCCTTCCTCATGGAAATGAAAACAGTAATTGAAGTAGAAGGTGAAGCATGCGCCTACAAACTGAACCTGAAAGATAACAGTTCTCCAGGATTATTTGTTCAAAAGGCAGAGGGCAGCACTGGAATGGATAGCATGGAAGCCATTAGCCTCAAGTCTACCACGCAGTTAGCTTAGAAGACTGTATCTGATTCATATCCTCACTTCAAGACTTTCTTTCAAGAGCAAAGACCACATGCAGCATCGCTTATTGCATCCATTAAACATCAAAAAGAGGAAGATGCTATTTTACTGCATGTTAGATTGACTAAAGGAAACCAAAGCTGTAATTCAGATAATTTAAACTGACATCTCAATGTTTGTACATAATCTTCATACCACATCTGTTTCCATGTTGACATTTACATTTCTTAGCCATGCAATTTTTAGCTTTGTTTACTTGCATTTTATACTTTCTTGACCCCCGTTTCAAATGAATGTCAACTTCAGAGGTATCCAAGACATGTCATTATGATTAATGACACGATTAACTGGGAGTATGAGGCTAACACACATGTTGCAGAAAGGTTTTGTTTGTATATCATTATCACAGACATGCAGGCTGTAATAAATAGTTTTTATATCAACAATGGCTCTGCCAGTTTATGAGGATACACCTCACTTGTTTCTGTTGTCTCTAAAGCAAAGAAGATGGAAAAGTTGCATATTCTATGGCACATATTCAGTTAGGTGGTGAAGACAAAAAATATAATATTGTGGTTTTGAGCCACTCCTCCTTTCTTCATATTTTGCTTCCAAGGAGCCGTAGATTTCTCATTTTTAAAGCAGTCTCATGCAATAGTTCTCCAGGCTTTCTGAAGGTTTTTCAAAGTTTTTCTTTGGACATTGGCTGCTTTTTCACTCATTTCCAGTCTAGTCCTTTTCATTTAATTATTATTTGTATTTTTTGATGAAGCCACTTAACTTATGAATCATTCAAACAAAAAAGGCACCTAACTCAAAGGATGAACTAATGTTGTGTCTACACATAACGGATAACAATAAACCAGTTGCATCTTTAGGTACCCATTGCAACGTATAACAACACATGATTTAGTCCCATCTTATTCTTTAGTCGAACAAAAAACAAACATAAAATTACATTTTGGCACCAACAAATGATTCCCAAAGAGCTGTTACCTGAAAACATGGCATGTCTTGGCATGGTGAGCATCCATCCATCCATCCATTCGCTTCCGCTTATCCTTTTCAGGGTCGTGGGGGGGCGCTGGAGCCTATCCCATATCCCAGCTGTCATAGGGCGAGAGGCGGGGTACACCCTGGACAGGTCGCCAGTCAGTCGCAGGGCCAACACACAGGGACAGACAACCATTCGCACTCACATTCATTCGCACCTAGTGACAATTTGGATTATCCAATTAACCTATCCCCACAAGCTGCATGTCTTTGGACGGTGGGAGGAAGCCGGAGTACCCGGAGGGAACCCACGCAAACACGGGGAGAACATGCAAACTCCACACAGAAAGGCCCCGGCCTGATGTTGGAATTGAACTCAGGACCTTCTTGCTGTACGGCAACAGTGCTAACCACCGTGCCGCCGGCATGGTGAGCAGTGCATCCTTAAATAACTAAAGAAACTAGACTGGTGGGTAACAAAAATGGCAAATTACTCAACAGCTCTACTGAAAATCTGTGGCAACAGGTCTTATGGACTGATGAATACAAATTTGAAATTTTCGAGTTTAACTTTCAGCAGCATGAAGCTGCTGAAAGTTAAACTCAAAAATTTCAAAGGAATTCAGGAGAAACACCCAACAATGAATGCCTATGCCAATCAGAAAACAATCAGGGGCTCTGTTATGGTTTTGGGCTCCATTTCAGTGGTGTTGGGGATCTTGTCAAAAATTGATGGAATTAAAGTACCATCAGGTTTTAATCCACCACGCAATACCCATCTGGAAAGCATCTGATTGGTAACAACTTGCCCTGGCCCTCACTGTAATTGAAGCAGTGTGCGATCATCTTGACAGAGAACATAACAAATGGCAGCTAACATCCAAAGAAGGGCTCTGAGTGTCCTCCAAGAATCCTGGAGAACTACTCCTGAAGACTACTTAAAGAAATGACAAGAAAGCTTGCATAACAGAGTTCAGGTTGTGTTGAAGAATAAAGGTAGTCACACCAAATATTGACTTTCAAGGTCATTAAAATGTTACAAACTCTGTTTCTGTATGCTCTGTATGCTTGATATCCATTTATCCATTTTCCAATAAATTACAACACTTATTTCAGGTTTTTGTGCAAAATATAAAGAAATGGTGCTGCTTGAGACTTTTGCACATCACCTCCACACAAAGCTAATTCATCCTCAGTCAGCCCCCCTGGGGGCACCCTCGATGGTTAGGGTTTAAAGTCTTTGTTGTAAGTCGTTTCCCACCTCTTTTTTCCTCCCTCTCATTTCGTGCCATTTCTCCAATAAACACAAAAAAGGAGGAAAATAGAAAAATGCTTAAAAACTAGCCCTCTTTTGAAGGTTCGGCCAAAGTGACTATCGGCCAAAATGAATTACAAAGACAGATGTTCGTCAGCACATCTGTCCTTTGGCTCAGGGTTGCAAGTGGATGACTTCAAACATACCTGTGTCACATCTTTTGATATAAGGATTAGCGCTAAAACTAATTGCAGGCAACAGTGTTTATGATCATTTAACATATCGTCTGAGTGATTGCTGAAATCTGTTTCTCATTCGAAAAACTGAGGGTGGGATGAAAGGAAGCAAAGTAAACATGAGGACTGACACCATTAGTCACTTCTCCCCCGAGTCCTCTCACATTTATTTAATTCTAAACTTATGCCGCTTGTTGAAAAACCCCCCCACACATTTTGCGTTTTAATGTGACACTGTATCGTCTGCTAAATGTGTTTTTATTAAGCCATTCACAATTACCATCCATCCTGAGACGTGAATGAAACTTGTTGACTCAATTAAAAACGACTCGCAAATTGTCAAATATTATTGCCGCAGCCATCTTTTGCTTGCAGTTCTTGTCAGAGGGTTATGTAAAGTAACTGATAATTGCTAATTATGCATACAGCGCTAATTGTCATCAATATAAGGTCACCTCCCTCTCAATTATTCAGTGTCTGTTAATCAAAGGCTCATCTTACAATTCTTCAGAAAACAACCGTTCAGGGGATTAATGATGCAATGTTTTTTTCCTCATTAAATGATTTTTCCCCCCCCTTTTACCTAATATTTTTTCTTTGGGCTAAGATGAATAACAGACTCGCTTTATGTCTAACAAGGGGTGGAAAATACACTCTCTGGACACATTATTATTAGTTAAACCTGTTCAGCTACTTGTTAGCGGAATATCCAATAAGCTGTTTACATGGCAAGAACCTAATGTATTTAGGCTCGTAGACTAGGTCACGATGACCTTCTAAAGTTCAAACTGAGCACCAGAGAGAGCGAGAAAAGCGACTAAAGTGAGTTTGAATGTGGCATGGCTGTTGGTATCAGAGTATTTCAGAAACTGCTAATCTACTGGGATTTTCATGCACAAACATTTTTAGTGTTTACAGTGAAATAAAGAAAATTATTGAGTTTTTTTGTGTAAAAATGCCTTGCTCGTCAAGCTGCTTTGAACTGATAGATTTAAACTCCAATAACCAATGTATGCAGAACAGTATCTCTGAATGCACAACAAAATACTGTGCAATAGATATTTTGGCTGCTACACTGGTTATTCTTACATGTTGTATTTATAGATGCATGTATATATGTTATATTTATGCTTATATATTGATATTCATTTTTCCCCTTTATTTTTTATTTTAATTTTTTATTACTAGGCAAATTTTTGTCTGTGTTTTGCTACTGGAACCTGAATTTCCTGGACCTACCCGATGGATTACAATTTTTCTCCATTGGTTTGGCTCATTTCTTGAAACAGAAATTACATTCTCAAAATAACATGGGCAAACCTCCAAACCTCTTGGCAAATGTTCACAACAGAATGGCATTTCTCATTCATTTTATCAAATGGTAAATGCCTTAGTACATGTCTCAATTGTCTCAGTGCATCTTTGCAAATGATTAAGTACAAGTAGCCTACAGTTATGCAGTTAGCCCACATTTAGCACATTTTCCAAATGAATAGATCTTGTAGATCTAAACTGATTAGTTGATTCTCAGTCGAATGATCATTCCCTCCAAAACATGTCAGCATGATTTCATTGTATAAGTACTCGCATGCACAACTGTCTGTTCAATTGTCAAAATTGGTCAAGAACATAATACCATGAATACCATATATGAATTTCTTTGAATATTTGATAAATTGATGACAGTCATTGACAGTCAGGTGAAACTAGACTAAGAGGGAGTGTCACACACAGGTGTGTTCCATGATTGTGTGCTGCCAAACACAGATATATAGAGCTTGATCAGGACCAGTCCGATCTCTGAACATGGATAGACAAGGCCAAGCAAACGGACAAGGGGAAGTTCTTCCTCGAGGAGGAGGAGGAGGAGGAGGAGGAGGAGGAGAAGAAGACGACGAAGAAGGAGGAGGAGACGACGAAGAAGGAGGAGGAGACGACGAAGAAGGAGGAGGAGGAGGAGACGAAGAAGGAGGAGGAGGAGGAGGAGGAGGAGGAGGAGGAGGAGGAGGAGGAGGAGAAGAAGAAGAAGAAGAAGAAGAAGAAGAAGAAGAAGAAGAAGAAGAAGAAGAAGAAGAAGAAGAAGAAGAAGAAGAAGAAGAAGAAGAAGAAGAAGAAGAAGAAGAAGAAGGAGGCCACAATTATAGACCATGTCATAAACCATTGCCTCACAATGGCAGAGGCAGGTCGTCGAGTGCAGCCTAATATGCCTCACTCGTCAGTCTCCTCCATCATCCAAACCTTTCGCAGGGAAAACAGGTATGGACTCCATGTAATCTATGATGGAATTATATGTTGTATAGGACAGGGCACTGTGCGTGAGGCAAAAAATGTATAACTTACTGTAGAGATTTTGTGTGCATCTGCCTACAGTTGTAGGTCTATACTAGCAGGTGGAGAGGACTAGTGGAATGTTTTGATACTAAATATGACAAGAAATGTATTGAACATATTACTGTAAACTATGGAATTACATAATTAGAAAATTAAGTTTAGAGTAGTATTCCAGTCACTGTGCAATGTTGCATTAGGATTGTGGTGAAGTTACTGTGAGTAAAACAATAATACAATTACACTGGTAACTTACTGTATTCTGTTCTTTTTGTAGGATTGGACGACAACCTCATGTGGGTGGCAGAGGAAAACTGCTCAATGAACAACAGGAAAGAGAGATTTGTAACATGGTGATGGCATACCTGCTTGATACCATAGAGGACAGGGCTGTGGCTCCCCACACTCTCTAGCAGATCATTACATGGAGAAACCTTTGGAATGCAAGCATGCTGATCCACACAGGTATGCACACAGGTGTACACATGGGTATTCACAGATGCGGACTACAGCTTTCTTGGCTGCTGCCTCAAAGCACACTGTGCGCTGTCTATCTTGCGTGCTGCACAATATCGTTTATTATTTAGTAACTATTGATATCTATGACTAGCTAGTTTATTGTGATGGTGCTTTTTTTTTTTAATTATTATGTTGCTCTTTGTTGTTTGCTGTCTCCCCTGTTTTTTTTGTTTTTCTTTCTCTCCATACAGGTGACCCAGGAGTTTTTTTTTTTTTTTTTTTTTCTCTCTCTTCCCCCCCTTCTCACCGTCTCTTCTCCCCTTTGGTTTTCTTTCTTCCTCTCCCCCTCTTTCTTTCATTCTTTCCCCCTGTCCTATTAAAAAAAAAAAAAAAAAAAAAAAAAAAGGATGACAAAGGATGAACTGAAGCTCCGCCATCACGTGATGTCACATGCTGCTGTTTCTGATGTCACTTCCAAAAAGAAAAAAAAAAAACAAACAAAAAAAACAAAACATGGTGATGGCAAATAATGCCATCACATTGAGACAGATCCGTGATGCCATCCTTCAGGACAATCATATATTCCAGAATATAAACACAATAAGCATCTCCACAATAGACCGGGTTTTGAAGAAGCATCAGATGACAATGAAACAAATCTACAGGGTACCGTTTGAGAGGAACTCTGACAGAGTGAAGGAGCTGCGCTACCAGTATGTAAATGTAAGTCAGTTACTGGTTGTCTCTTATTATAACCTTACCTGTAATCACAATAAGCAGTAGTTCTCTTATTTGGTTTCAATACCTCCATTATTCCCACTCCCCTTTCTATCAAATACCCCTGCAGTACTTCCTCATAGGCCTATCACTAGTTTAGAACCACTGGAGTAGTGGCCTGTAGTATATTGAACCTGTGGGGGAGAACAGGTAATTGTCTAATTGTAGTATATGACTCTTCTGTATGACTGATTTCATGTTCTTTACTCTATTTTAGAGAATAATGGTATTGGAAGGACATGAGACCCCTCACATCCTGGTGTTCGTGGATGAAGCTGGCTTCAACCTGGCCAAGGGCCGAAGACGTGGCCATAATATTATTGGCCACCGGGCCACAGTGGATGTCCCAGGTCAGCGAGGGGGCAATATAACTATGTGTGCTGCCATTTCTGAAAATGGTGTGGCCACTCACATCCCCAGTCTTGACCCATACAACACACACAAGCTCCTCATCTTCTTGGATCGCCTTTATACCGATTTTATCCCTGAAAATGAGAGAGGTCTCATAGGGCCTCACCTACCTATTTATGTAATTGTGTGGGACAATGTCAATTTCCACCATAGCCCACTCATTAGGGGCTGGTTTGCAACGCATCCAAGGATGGTCATGGGGTTCCTGCCACCTTACTCTCCTTTCCTCAATCCGATAGAGGAGTTTTTCTCTGCTTGGAGGTGGAGAGTGTATGAGCATCATGCTCAGGATCAGCCGTCCCTGCTCCATGCTATGGACGCAGCGTGTGACGACATTACAGGAGATCAATGCAGGGGATGGTTGCGGCATGCACGCCGTTTCTTCCCTCGTTGCATTGCAAGAGAACTTGGCATGAGAACTTTCTTTCCGTGTGAATAAAAAAATGGTTATAATTTCCTTGGTAGTGTGAGTGCAATCTGTGATATCAAACCTTGGAGGCTACTCTTTTCTGTTGTATATTGTTGGTCCTCTGCCATAGTGACAAAACATCTAAATATTTTGTATGACAGTACTCACACAATGCCAAAGGGACGATGCATTTTGGGGGCACTGACTATTCAGATTAAAAAGAAATGTAGTTTTGACACATGAGTGAACTGTTTTAGGAGAGATATGAGCTTTTGCAGGTGGACCATGTTGTTGTGATCAACCATCTTGGTTTATTTTGACAAAAGCACCAAGAATGATGAGAATGTCCGATCTGTGCCGAGAAATGAGCCAAAGCTATTGAGAAGGATCTTTGCCATTTTGGAGACACTGACTGTTTAAATGCGAAAGGGATTTAGATTGACGCCTGAGTGATCAGTTTTGGAAGAGATATGAGCTTTTGCAGGTGAGCTATAGTGTTGTGCTAAACTGTAAGAGTGTTTTGCCAAATGATCTTAGAGTTTTGAGAATGTAATTTCTGTTTCAAGAAATGAGCCAAACCAATGGAGAAAAACTGTAGTAAAGTTGAAAATGATGCTGTTATACTAACAAAAGATGAGATGAAATAAAAGGCTTGTAGACAGTGGGCAAACTGGCCCTCACAGTGTCTGAATTGGGAAAAGGAATTTAATTTCTGGGAAAAATCATTTCCTTTTGGTTTGTATTATGCACATAACAGCAGCTTTTTTTAAATTTCTAGAATCATCTGACACGAACATGTAATTTACACAAAGGATGGATGGGCGGCTCGCTTTGTTGCACCTGTAAGAATCGGTGATGTCACAGTTTGCTGGCAAACCTTGGAGTACTCATACCTGCGTTGTGCTTTCAGACGCCGCAGCTTAGCATGAAACTGTAAAAATAAACAAATCAAAAGGCAAAAAACCCTTATGAAGACAAAACAAATGACATTTATTTGAATGTAGTCATACAGTCTGGTTTAGTCAACACTAGCTAATAATTTTCTAGTCAATTCAAGCCCCCAAACATTGTAAATCCTTCTTTTTTACTTTTGCACATGTGGACTTCTCTTTGAAAAAATGTCAGTGCATTTCTTTCTGCCACATTCATACTGAAGTGATTATGAGCATCAACTGTGACACGAAATTGCAGCACACAAGGGATATAAGCTCGTTACATAACTTTGAAAGTAAATAGTGCCATAGATGGTTTTTGTTTTGTTTTAAAATGAAAATTTGATTTTCATAATGTCTTTATTACGAACACCAATAAAATTTAACATCTTAAATCATGTAGTTAACAAGAAATTAAACTGTAATTGGTAACATATCTCTTGGATCCTAGCTCTTTAGATCTCATAACTGCGAAATGGATTCATACAATTTCTAACATATTCAAGTTTTAATGATTGCTTTAAAGAAAAGCAATAATTACATTGCTAATACACCTCCATTCACATGTAAATATGTTATATAACACATTCTCCTGTAGCTAATGACCGAATACGCTGATAAACCTGTAATAACAATACAATGATGTGCATCCTTTAAATCCCCAGTGTGGAGCAGATGAAAAGCAATATGTTGGATGACAAGTTAAAATGTCAGAAGGCCACATTGTTTTCACTGTGAACAAATATTGAATTTCAGTGTGCACACGGATATTGCACAATGTTTTGTGTTGTTGAAAAAGCAAGAAAAAAAAGTCTTCTTTCAACATAGTATATGATGTATACTATATATCATGATCCAGCAGGCCTGCCAGATGCTGCAAACCAAATCATAGTATTTCAGTCAGAATCATTTTAGTCAAGGAAAATTATTTCCATCTGCAGTCATTTATATTTGGCTGTATGGCCCTGCCCTTCTCCCTGCTCTTCAGTGTGTATACATAGAAAGGATAAGGCAGGGAGAGCAGCAACCTAAACTCCATAGGGCACAGAACAGTGCTGGCTTCAGTGACAGCTGATTAAGTCAGGCATAGCTTGAAGAGGATGAGCAGGGGTGGAGGTGGGTTGCAAAGCAGTTTGTAGAGGAAGCAGCTTGCAGCTTGGATTGGCAGGCTAAAGCAGCTTTAATAGGATATATTAGATTTGCCAACTGCATGCTTAGAAGGGCATCAGCTGAGCCATCAGCTGATGTGGGCCGGAAAGAAAATCAGCTGATGCACTGGGAATGTGGGCTGAGTTTTACTTTATGGCCTGCCTAGACTAGCACTTTGAAGCAGTCACGACTGTCTGACTGTCAAAGGAAATCCTTTCTATCTGCAGCATTTTATATAAGGCAGTATAACTCCGTTTTAGGCCAAGCAGAGTGCAACTTTTTCCCCTTCAGTGTGAATACAGTGAAAGCCTGAAGCAGGTAGTATAGCCATAAATCCCCCCCCCCCCCAAACCAACTACTCTGGGCAAACCTCCATGCCTGCTGGTGTGCACATGTAGAAAACCCAAGGTAGAGAGCGCACATGCAGCAATCGTGGGAAAGGAAAACAGACTTGTATGACATGTAGTAAGACCAACTGAAGGTTCACAAATTTGCGGCTTTGAGGTAACACAACGAGAGAGTTTATAAACATAACTCAAGAGGTTATATCATAACATGTACATATGAGCCAGCATTGGAGAAAGCATGAATTTGCAAGGATGACAGTTCTTTGGCTGTAGGTCAGCAGAGCACTGATTATTGAAAAAACCCACGTAAAAACCCCTGGAGGCCTCGTCTGTATACTACTTAGAAGCTAATAATCCATTAAAAGAAAGGAGAGTCCCCGCTAGGATTTGGTTTCATGAATTGGAGAAAAAAAAAAAACACTACAGCAGTGGGAGGAAATAAAGTGGAGGCTGGGACTACACTTTTCAGTCATCTCAGCAGGGCTCTGTTGCTATCGACAACATCGAAGAAGGGGCCAGGCCTCGCTAACGAGGAGGAAGACCGGTTGGTGAATAAACCGGACTTTAGGCTTTGGAGTCTGCAATTGACATGACAGACTGGATGTTGGACAAGGCTAACGAGATGGCCGTATCTAGGTCCATGAAAGCTGGCCCCTGAGGTGGGTGTTACTTCTGTTATGGGAGTAGTGTTTCCTTTTCTTTCTGCCAGGTGAGAACTCCCAAATGGCTTCTTCTGCTTTAGCTTATTGATGCTGTAAATCATCATGGATGGGGATCAACACAATAAGGGCCAGGTTTAAGGCCAATCTGAAGTTCTGGTGAGGTTGTTGCTATAGTTTTTAGATATGCAGATAGAAGGATTACAGGAATTTAAGGATATAAGGTGAGTAAAGGCTCAATGTTTACAGTTTATTAGAGATTCTGAACAACAGTGGCTTTCTCTTGAGACATACAGCAGTTATGCAGAAGCCAGTAATCCACAAGAACGGGCTAAAACTGACCTTTTATCTGACCTGACCTTTGACCTGAATTGCTAAAACTATAAAAGTGGGAAACTGAAGATTAATTATAGATTAATTATCTCATACACTGATGAAGTGACTTTGCATGATCAGCAGGATGGACTATTATTTTAATTTTAGAAACCAAAAAAGAAGGATGACATTAAGTTTTTTGAGGTTTTATCATGTGCATGAATAGACCACAGTTCACTTTCACCACCATAAATTACATTAAGTGAATACCTTATCGTCTCCATCACCTTTAGACACATGCTTTTCAAACACGCTTGAACTCATACATATGCTCATTATCGGATTCTTCATGGCATGTTGAACTACTCACCTTCTCTGGAGATATCTCCTCATGAGTCCACCATAAATCTCACTACACAACAAACTTGGATTTATCTTACTGAAGTGCTTCTTTAGAACTCCATAAAAGAAATGTTTTTATTAATATGTAACTCAAATAATCTGAATAACTATAACTTTCAGCTCAGCAGTATAAATCCTTAAAACATCGTACTTTTTCTTAACTATTTTTCAAATTATCTTTATTCAGGATCTCAATCTGTTGTTATCACACTAGTGTGTTTTGAACTTAATTTTAGATACTCGTTTATTTAAATGTATTTCATAAGATTGTAAATCAAATCAGTATTTAAGAGTATTTGTATATTCTTTGTATCAGTATTTGTAAGAAAACATGAAAATGTTTTCTTACAAATCTTTTTTTCCTTTTCCCCCCTCCCTACCCTATGCATCACATAGACTGTATGTAGAAGATGCACAATGTGATGTTCCACAGGACCATTTCAAAGCCTCAGTTTTAGCAGCATGTACGCTGGCCCTGACAGAACAAATACTGCAACATGGGGGGGAAAAAAAGAAAAAAAAAAAAAGAAAAAAGAAAAAAAAAAGCTAATAGGATAAACACTGCAAAAGCACTCAAAAAGTGTTTTGGGGAGACAATAAGGTGACGAAACAGATGCAAAAGTGACAAGATAACAGTAAACAGTTAATAGCAAACATTAATATTATATTAACAGCATTACATGCAAGTCATGCGATTAAAACTCTGTCTCCGTGCAAATCTTCACAAGTTTTGGTTTCTGTAGGATCTGCAGCTGCTTCGTCATGTTAGCATCTGCCCGAAAACACTACTGCTATGGTTTTTGAGATTTTTTTTGTAATTTGTTTGTGTTTTATTCAGCTTCTGTCATATTTTGTGTGATTTTGCAGTTGTTGTTTTGTTTTGTTTTTAAATTTGCTGGTGTATTCTTAACTAAGAGTGCATTTGACCTCTAAAAGGTAACCTTAATTATGGCTGTGACCATTTTGTGAGAAGAACAAGTCATCAAATTTGGATGAGAGGATGGTGTACTAAATTTTCATCAGCCATTATTATTAGCAAGGCGTATCCCTAAACTGTTTGGGTAAATCACTCAGACACAGACCTGATAATTACTGTTAACTAATGTAGAAATAAAATACTCACCAAAATTAAAGCGCAGCCTTTTTACATATCAACCACAGAGCCGAACTTACTATTTGTCAGATCGCTGCTTTAAAATGCTCAAAAAGCACCAACACCTCAAAGGTGTCTGTGAGGTCTAGTTCAGGGACTCAAATTTGCTCACTTTGGTCTAGCACAACATTAAAATTACAGTGTGCAGTGTATAAAATCTCATAAATCTCTATAGATGTCAATATAGGGAGTGCAGAATTATTAGGCAAGTTGTATTTTTGAGGAATAGTTTTATTATTGAACAACAACCATGTTCTCAATGAACCCAAAAAACTCATTAATATCAAAGCTGAATGTTTTTGTAAGTAGTTTTTAGTTTGGTTTTAGTTTTAGCTATTTTAGGGGGATATCTGTGTGTGCAGGTGACTATTACTGTGCATAATTATTAGGCAACTTAACAAAAAACAAATATATACCCATTTCAATTATTTATTTTTACCAGTGAAACCAATATAACATCTCCACATTCATAAATATACATTTCTGACATTCAAAAACAAAACAAAAACAAATCAGCGACCAATATAGCCACCTTTCTTTGCAAGGACACTCAAAAGCCTGCCATCCATGGATTCTGTCAGTGTTTTGATCTGTTCACCATCAACATTGCGTGCAGCAGCAACCACAGCCTCCCAGACACTGTTCAGAGAGGTGTACTGTTTTCCCTCCTTGTAAATCTCACATTTGATGATGGACCACAGGTTCTCAATGGGGTTCAGATCAGGTGAACAAGGTGGCCATGTCATTAGTTTTTCTTCTTTTATACCCTTTCTTGCCAGCCACGCTGTGGAGTACTTGGACGCGTGTGATGGAGCATTGTCCTGCATGAAAATCATGTTTTTCTTGAAGGATGCAGACTTCTTCCTGTACCACTGCTTGAAGAAGGTGTCTTCCAGAAACTGGCAGTAGGACTGGGAGTTGAGCTTGACTCCATCCTCAACCCGAAAAGGCCCCACAAGCTCATCTTTGATGATACCAGCCCAAACCAGTACTCCACCTCCACCTTGCTGCCGTCTGAGTCGGACTGGAGCTCTCTGCCCTTTACCAATCCAGCCACGGGCCCATCCATCTGGCCCATCAAGACTCACTCGCATTTCATCAGTCCATAAAACCTTAGAAAAACCAGTCTTGAGATATTTCTTGGCCCAGTCTTGACGTTTCAGCTTGTGTGTCTTATTCAGTGGTGGTCGTCTTTCAGCCTTTCTTACCTTGGCCATGTCTCTGAGTATTGCACACCTTGTGCTTTTGGGCACTCCAGTGATGTTGCAGCTCTGAAATATGGCCAAACTGGTGGCAAGTGGCATCTTGGCAGCTGCACGCTTGACTTTTCTCAGTTCATGGGCAGTTATTTTGCGCCTTGGTTTTTCCACACGCTTCTTGCGACCCTGTTGACTATTTTGAATGAAACGCTTGATTGTTCGATGATCACGCTTCAGAAGCTTTGCAATTTTGAGACTGCTGCATCCCTCTGCAAGATATCTCACTATTTTTGACTTTTCTGAGCCTGTCAAGTCCTTCTTTTGACCCATTTTGGCAAAGGAAAGGACGTTGCCTAATAATTATGCACACCTGATATAGGGTGTTGATGTCATTAGACCACACCCCTTCTCATTACAGAGATGCACATCACCTAATATGCTTAATTGGTAGTAGGCTTTTGAGCCTATACAGCTTGGAGTAAGACAACATGCATGAAGAGGATGATGTGGACAAAATACTAATTTGCCTAATAATTCTGCACTCCCTGTACATTACAATCAACTGAATACTTTTCTCTTACCGCTCCCATTTCAAGTGTATAATCTAAACTATGATGGCCACCATAGGGCAAGGAAACCTTACTGTTGTTCATTTGTAGTGAGTGTAGGTTGTTAGTCCAATGTTTATCTGAGCAATTAGCATGTGTCTAGAGCTGGGCGATATGAGATTTTTTCATATCACGATATGTTTTTTTCATTTCAGGCGATAACGATATCTATCACGATATAAGCCAAATAACTATATTTGTAAGATTTAAATGTGCCGTTGCTCACAAGTAAAATGTGAAATAATCAGCAGCTTGTTTTTATTTAAATATTTATTTCCCATAATAAGTTCAACAGGGTAGATGTACTTAAGGAACATGAGACTTTTTCAGATAAATAAAGGCAAATATTGCAAACTACACAAACGGCAGCCGCTAAAGCGTTTAAGTTTCAAAATAGAACAAACGAAACAGACTAAATTGTCAATTCCACTTAGAAACAAAATATTAATTCTAAAAATAAATCTTAGTTTGTTTTACAGAAGAACAGACAAAACTGACTAACTTTTGTCAATATCAAATAAACTGAGAACTAAAAGGAAATTCTCAATCTCTCCTTGTTGTATAGCTTAGCTTTTCAAACAGTTTTAACAGTTACTTTAGTCTGACAAAAGCCGAATGACGAATTAGCGCTTCCATTCAGAGACTGAGGCTACGTCTACACGTACACGGGTATTTTTGAAAACGGAGATTTTCCGTTTTCGTTTTAAAAAATAATCCCGTCCACACATAAAGGGAAAAATGAAGGAAAACGCTGCTATGAACATGCCAAAGCAGCAGGTGGAGCTAGATTCCTAACCGTGCAGAAATGTTGGCCAATCAGAAGTCTAGAAGCCTCGGTGGGAAAAAGTAAACAAAGCTGGGGCATAGAAGCAGAACAGAGTCGTATGTGTGGACGGACAGTAACTGTGTATATGTAAGCATTTAAACACTGCAGAGAGTAGAATTAACAGTAACAGTATTGTAGAAATTCATTTCACCGAAACAATAACGTGGCGCACAGTGTGACGCATGCACCAGTTTATTGTATTTCCAGACTTGCTTTCGGCACAATTTACAGTGCACGCTACTCTGTTTTTTGTCAGACTTGAAATAGCCGAAATACCTTCACACTACGGAACTTCTATGGCTCTTCCGTTCGACAATCTCTCCGGCATTGGAACCATCATCTGTTTTCTCTTCGGTCACGCTCGGTTGATTTTTCTAGTCGGCACACTCATTTCCTCCATTACGCGCTGGCTCCATTACCCGCTGGCTGCTTCCCAAACAAACACACGTGCGGCTTGGCACTTGTGCTGTACGTAACAAGTCACGCGACGTGACGCTGCGGCTGTGATTGGTTCGGCTCTGCGCTACTTAATTTGGATTGGCTGACCTTTTTTTTTTTTTTTTTTTAAAGAGGACAAGAGCGGCGAGGTCTATCGCGATAGCTTAATTTCTCTATCGAGTAAAAGTTATATCGCGATACATATCGTTATCCTTCTATCGCCCAGCTCTACATGTGTCCATATCAATTTACTCTGGAGGAGTCTGTAAAACTTTGTGAAAGGAGTCTAATGCGAGTCAATAGGTCAGAAAAGCTCACTTCTGTTTGGTGACAGTGAGGTGAGCTGTTGAGGATTTGCTGAATTTTGCTGTTAGTGAGCACTGTTTTTGTTCCTCTTAGCTGCTGTTAGCCACTGTTTTAGATGTTGTTAGGCCCTGTTAGCTGCCATTAGCTGCTGTAAGGCAGCTTTACTGAAACATTCTTTGAAGCATGTATGTGGCCAGTCTATAGCCACATACATAAAATGTAATTAGGCAGCGTTGTAGTGATGTAGATCTTATCCACTGTATTCAAGATTGTGGGGCAAAACATGACAGCTTCCACAAATCTGCTCTTTTGTATGTTAAATGGATTATTTCTAAGTTTATCAGAGTTCATCAATTTATTGGAAGAAGTGATTACACACTAATCAGCTTTAAACTTTCAACTAAAAATAACTATATGATAATAATAACTATTATAATAACCTGTTCACCTGTTGTCACAATGACAGAAATTAGCTATAGAAACTAATACTTTTTACCAGGCTGTGAACCTGTTTTATTTCTGGTGTAAAATCCCAAGAGTTTCTGGTGGGTTAAGAGTTCAATAGTTAAACAAGGATTTGGGTGTAAGCTTTAAAACACTATTACCAACCATAAACCCACTTTAGTATCATGTTCAGTAAATCCAGATGTTAATTTTAAAGTGAGCTAGTAGTATTAAGAACATATTCTGCTGGCTAATGTGAGCAAAAATAATAATTAAGTGTGCATTCAAATTAGTAACAACTAAGGCCATCAGCTGTTTTGCTTGCCAACTTTTTTCTTCATGAGTACAATATGTCACAGCTGCGCTTGAACTGCTCTGTGAGCTTCACAATGACAAAAGTAGTTTTTCTATATTAAATAAATCAGCCTGTGACTACAACCTGGCCACATCTTTCCTTCCACCATAAATCATTCGCCAGTTTAAGTTTCAGTATTCATGTGTGGAATCTCTTTTAATTAAAAGCACCATTGCAATATTTTCTACGCCAAAATCACAGTTTAGCCCACAAAAAACAATTGCCATCTTGATTAAAGTCTTTAAGAAGGTGATCATGAAAAAGATGGCTGAGTGCGGAAGAGAGTAGACGTGTATTCGTGAGCTCTCGGCGGTAGGCCCAGGAATCTATCTTTATCCTGACTTGCCCTCATATAATTCTGGACCATAGCAAGAGGCAAGGTTACTAAGGAAACTTCTGTATGGCAAGTTATAATTTGCGACACTCAAAACGAAAGAAAACGGCTAAAACTTCAGGACACCTGCACATATTAGCAACAAGAAATATGGCGGATGGGAAGGAGGATTTGCCAATTAGCAAATTACTCAATGCTATCAAGGACACTAAAGAGGACCTCACGAACCAAAAACAAAACAAACAAAAAAACCCCCCAAAAAAACGGCTGACATACAAACAACCCTGACGAAAATTGAATCCTCTCACAATGCGCTTTCAGAGCAGGTTGAGGAGATGGAGGCGTGAGTGAGCGCAAACAAAGACGACATTAAAGATGCACACAACCGTGTCGATAAAATGGAGAAATTGACAACGCAACTCAAAAGACAAAATTGACAACTTGGAGAACCGCAGTAGAAGGTCCAACCTTAGGATACTGAACATCCCTGAGCAAGCAGAAGGCTGCGACGCTGTTGGATTTTTGGAGAAATTTATACCACAAATCCTGGGGAATGATAACTTCACCTCACACATTACCCTTGAAAGAGTACACCGCGTTGGGAAGAAGTCTGACAGACCACAGCCCCTCATTGCTAAGTTTCTGAACTTCAGAGACAAAGAGAAAGTCCTCTGACTGGCTAGAAGTAGGGGAGAGATGACGTATGAGAATAAGAAAATATCTTTTTTCCCGGATTACAGCGCAGACCTGCAATGCAGAAGAGACGAGTTCCGTGACGTGGAACAGAGGCTGCGAGAGAAGGAGATTGAATATGCTCTGATGTACCCAGCGCAACTTCGCATCAGGCACCAGGGATCTATCAAAATTTTCCCCACTCCTGCCGAAGCGCAACGTTACCTGAAAGATCTTCCGAGTGATTAGACTAAAGTGATCTAATGTGATTTCAACAAAGCAATTCGCTCTTATACTCTCAGATGAGAAGGCCTCCACTGTTAACTTTGGGGGTGGGGGCAAAATGAAGGAAGAAAAGACTATAACATCAAGCATTGACATAGAAACTCTCCATCCTCTACTTTTCAGACGAATTGGAGATACGACGTATGGTAATCCGGTATTTGATAACTAATAGAAATAATTGCTCGTTAGTCAGTTAAAATAATGTGTACGAATTCATAAAAGTACAGATTTTGTGTGCATTTATGATCATGATATCAACCCCCTACTGGATGAGTGTGATTACATTTTGATCAACCATTTATTTGTCCCTTATACAGTTATGTTCTATATCTGACTGTAAAATTCAGTACTTTGCTGTAAATATTTCACCAAGAGAAATGCATCTTTGCACCAAACCATGGAAGTCAATAAAAGGAATAGCATCTTCTATATATGCTATTATGAATGAAAAGTTACCTGACCATAACAAAGCGTGTATAAAAAGAAAATGGGAGACAGACCTGGGCCATGTCTATGAAGAGGTAGAATGGCACCATTTACTGGAACAGGCACAGACCATGTTAATTTCTACAAAACACAGGCAAATGCAATTTAATATATTTCATAGGATATATTACACCCCTTATAGGTTACATACATTCTTATTGTATTCTAATTTTTGCCTCATAACTTTTGCACTGTCCACTTCCTGCTGTGACAAAACAAATTTCCCACGTGTGGGACTAATAAAGGTTATCTTATCTTATAAAATTGATAATAATTATTCCCCCAAATGTTTGAGATGTAAGGTGACAGATTATGATCTCCTGCACATGCTGTGTCATTGCCCAGTGATAGAAGAGTTCTGGAGACGGGCCATTGAAATAATCTCAAGGGTAATGGGGATCCAAATTGAACTGGACCCAAAACTATAATTCTAGGTGACACAGGTTCTATTAATGTGAATTACCATAAGAGATATTTTATTTTACTTGCGAGTACTGCAGTGAAAAAAATGTATTCTGCTATATTCGAAATCTGAAAATTCTCCAACATTGAGACACTGGATTAATGAGCTAGCGTCCTACTGCACACCTGAGAAGATATCGCATAGTGTAAAAGGGAAATATGGAACCTTTGAAGAAATTTGGGGCCCCTTCCTGGCAGTACTACCGTCTTTGGACCTAATAGATCATAGAGATGACGCAAATCCCCCTGGGTCTGCCTTGATTTGATCCCCGGTTAGGCCCTCCTGACTCGATTTCCTGAATGCTGCAGTTTTATCGTGGGGGATGTTGATTCCTGTGCATGAGAGTTTCTATAGAAACTGTCTGGATACACGAATGTGATGAGGTTGAGAGCCATACAGGGGTAAAGGGGTGGGGGGATGGTGGGAGGGGGTTTACATGATGTGTTTTGTGTTTTGCTCACTTTTTTTGAGTTCTTTGTTTCTTTTGTTTGTTTGTTTTTAAAAAAAATTCTGTAATTATCAATGTTGTTATGTTATTATTATTATTATTGTCATCATTATTATTATTATGCTTGTATTTTCTGTGTTTGGTTTTCAGATGTCTGAGGTTATCCTTGAAAGGCATAGATACAAGAGTGTGTACCTGGGAGTGCTTCTGTGGTCACAATGGCCTGCCATGTTGTGGTTATTTGTTGATACTTGCTCTGTCCCATAGTTGTGAGTTTTCTGGGGGTTTTTTGTTGTTGTTGTTGTTGCTTTGTTTGTTTGTGTTTGTTTTCTAATTTAAAAATGAAAATAAAGCTTGGGAAAAAAAGAAAAAGAAGGCGATCATGGTAATGAGCGCATGCTATGACCAATAATGAAAAGCTGCTGTTTTTCAGTCAATTAGGAGCATTTTTTCCAGGAATTCATTCATGCTCTCAGAACAGTTAAGCCAGCCATTAAAATGCATTGAAACCATTCTTCCCCAAACAGCCTTGTTTTGTACTAATGTTCATTTCTTTTGAAATATTTATAATAAATACTGTCTGAACTTGCAGAGTGCTTGCTATTCCATTTTTTTTAAATTTAATGTAGTTTTATTGTGTTTTGACATTTGTGCCAAAAAAAAGACTGTTTTGTATTACAGCCTTTAACATGGTTTTAGGAATAATATTTCTTAAGTACAGTGTTTTAAATTTAGTAATGAAGCATATTTAATACAGCGGCAAACCAGAGGAAATGAGCAAACAACATCTATTTCCACAAGGAAGGAACTGTTTTAAAATGTAAATATCATAAAAATGCAATGACTCGAGAATCACTTAAATGCTATAATTATTTGAAACTAGTACACAGAAAGCATGACTGTTATCCTTCTTGAAACATACTTCATGGGCCTATTTTCTTTGGATACTGGCTGAATTTTAAATAATTTTCAGTCCAGTCATTGTACCTGATCATTTTCAGAGGAATGTCTTTTGTCTGTTTGTTTAAGTCACTTAACACTGACCTATAAATAATTCAAGCATACAAAAATTTGTTATCCAGATACATTTGTTTACCTGCTTGAACTTACACAGCTTTGATCCTTCATTATCATATTCGAGTTGGCATTGAAGGGGGGATTAGGCTTGGGGCCAGTGGTGGATATAGATAATACCACCTGCATCTAATTGCTAGGTTTTCCACTTAAAGACATCATTAAAAAAAGACATTCCTCAAAGGTGAATCACAGGCCTAAACTTGCTTCACTTAATGAAACACTGAAGATTATCTTAAATAGCAACATATTTAAGAAAACCAACTAAAACTAACTTTTTTTTTTGACAATTTCCTGGCAGGTTGCTCTTTAAAATGTTTTTCGAGGTAATATTTTGATCTGTCATTCTACAGTATATTTACCCATGTCATTTTGAGCTTCTTCTTAGAACTAGTGTGTCCCCTTCAATTAGCAATAGACGTCATCACTGGCTAAGGTGAGGGTAAGAAGCAGAAAAAGAGATTAAAAAGCATGGCACAGCAAATTTTCAGATCTCAGTACATAACACTTAGATTCTTGCCATGTTACATGCTTTTTCACTTTGGTTCCTGCTCTTCTGATTATTCCCTTTTAGTCAGTCTGAAGCTGACGACTTGGGACCAGAATTAAATAGTCTTTTGCAAGTCTTTGCCTCAAATTTATCATTACATTTCTTGCTTCAATTTTTCCTGCAATGTCTAGTTTTTAATTTTGAGGTTTGTCTTTTGCTTGGACTTCTATAACTCTGAATTCTCCACTCCACCTTTAATTGTTTATTTTAACATAAACTATTGACATGCTCCAGGGCCTGATCAACCCTGGCAGGGCCTCCTTGGATGAGGGTGTCTAGCGATAATGGCCGAAACACCCGATGAATCCAAGGTCCACTACTGACGATGTGTCCCAAATTTTAACAATTTAGATCAGATCTCTAATCCCTAAACCTAACTGCGGAAAATGGCAGGTTAGTTTGGGTAAAAGAACTAAAGTTGTGCCACACAACGATGTGGTAAAGTTTCTGGGCTGCTTTTCCTCATAACAACCATCCCTCAAGATTTTCTCCATTAAAAGCAATGCATTGTCTGGGATTGTAACATCTAGTCCTTTACTGACTCATAATGAACCAGCAGAACTAGACATTTGACCTCTGCTTCTTGCTGTTTGAACTTTCCACTTGTCTCACTGTCATCCACATACATATGCTGTTTTACTTCTACTAAGTTTCTTTCCACTTCTCTAAAGAGCACATCTCCACTTCTCCAGGCTCTCTTCCAAATGCTCGTAAACATCATAGTCCATGGAGACTCCTGTCTGACCTTATCTGTCAGCCTGTCCATCACCACTGCAAACAAGAATGGGCTCAAAGCCAGTGTATACCGATATAATCCCAACTTCCACCTCCCTGAACCCATCCATCCCTCCTACTGCACACCTCACCATTGTCTCACTGTGCTCATACATGTCCTTTACCACCCTCACATACTTCTCTGCCACGCCTAACTTCCTCACGCAGTACCACAGTGTTAATCTTTGCTAACACTGCATCTGTAGTGTTCTTTCTCAGCATGAAATCATATTGCTGATTCTCTTCTTGAACTAGCTTCAACGAGTCATGTGGCTGTAGAGCAGGTGGTAGAGCAGGTCCATCAGTTACTCCATCAGTGCTCCTGTCTCTCATTTTCTCCATTTGACTACCTGACAGGCAGATCGCAGTTTGTGAGACTGCAGAGCTGTGTGTCAGAGTCTGAAGAGCAACATAGGAGCACCTCAGTGAACTGTTCTGTCCCCTTTCCTCTTCATCATCTATACAGCCTACTTCAAGTACATCACAGAAATGTGCCTCCTCCAGAAATTCTCTGATGACACGGCCATTATTGGAAGCGTGGAGATGGGAAGGGAAGAGGAGTACAGAGGAATGATTGATGGTTCATGAGGTTGTGTGAGGAGAACCACTTGCAGCTGAATGTGGCCAAAACAAAGGAGCTGGTGGTGGACTTTGGCAGAAACAGATCCCGACCCTCCCCTTGTCTGCATTCGTGGGACTGATGTCAAAATAGTCACATCCTACAAGTATCTGGGAGTTCAACTGGATCACAAGCTGGTGTGGTCTGCCAACACGGATGCTGCCTACAAAAAGGGTTCGAGCCGGCTTTACTTTCTATGAAGGTTCAGATCCTTCAAATTATGCAGCAGGCTGCTCTACATGTTTTATCAGTCTGTTGTTGCGAGCACCATCTTCTTTGCTGTGGCGTGCTGGGGTGCAGGCATCAAAGCAAAGGACGCAAACAGACTGAACAAACTCATCAGGAAGGCAGAGTCTGTTGTTGACATGAAGCTCGCCACCCTGGAGTTGGTCATCAGTGACAGAATGCTGGCAGACTGCTGGGAATCATGGACAATGACTCCCACCCCCTCCATAACACACTGGACAATCTGAAGAGCAGTTTCAGCAACAGGTTCCTTCGCCCTCGCTGTCTGAGAGAACGTTACAGGTGGTCGTTCCTTCCTGCTGCTATCAGACTCTTTAATTCATCCACTTGGGTCAGGTCCACACATGTGGAACAGAATTAATCACACCTCAACGCACCTTGTCACTTTTGTACACTGCAAAATATTTCCACACATACTCGTCCTTTTATATTTATATGTATACCTATATCCATATATTTATCTATTTATTTTAATATTTATCTATTATAACTCTGTTTCTACACTAATCTTATGTGCGTGCTTGTGTTTGTTGTATATTTGCTGCTATGACAACTCAGTTTCCGTCTGGGATTAATAAAGTTTCTCTGATTCTGATTCATCAGCTTCTCAACGCACTCCTATCTTTCAGTCATACTCTCTTCATTCTTCTTCGTTAGTACATTTATAGAACAGCTTCTACCCGTGGGCTGTCAGTACCATAAATGCAAATTAAGAGTGTGAGCAGACAAATAGCAGCTGTTGCTGCTATTTGCTATTGATTATGTTTAAATTTTTTTGTGCAATATTTTGTTCTGTGAATATTTCAGCAGATGTTCAATTTCCATCCCTCAACATATCATCACGTCAAATTGGCAGATTTACACCAGATGGACTTCCTGATACTACTGTCCCCAATTATATGGGCTTAGGACTAACAGTAGGACTACATTGGGTTGTATGTCAACTAAAAACAAAACAAAACACAAACAAACAAAATATATATTCACAGATATCTGGTATCACTTATAATTTCCAATGTAAATGTAAATGAGAGTAATACTCTTTAAATTTAAGGCGCATGTGGTTCATACTTGAACCCTTCAGCACTGTCAGCGTGCTATACTTTTGTTCAGGCAGTACTTGGCCGCCACGTTAGCCGGTGTCGTAGTCGTACAGGACCTTTCAACATGGCGGCGACGGGTACAAAGTCGGTTTTGTTCGTTTGTTTGGGTAAGAGACGTCTTTTAAACCCACAAAACCTCAGTTAAAACTTACACGTGTTACTGCTTAAAAGCAAACATGTCATTCTGTCAGCAGGTCAACTCATCGCATTTTAATAAATGAAATGAGCTTCGTTAGATGTACCTCAGAGTGCTAACTATGTACTAGCTGCCTTACAATGAACGCGAAGCTGCCAAACACACTTTCCACTTAAGGCTCTTAAACTTTTAACTTCCATGTGTGTATGTTTGGTATCTAATCAGCTGTAGCCTTATGTGTAAACGTCAAGCAAGGTGTCCGTGTTTAACTGGAGAGATACGTGTCTAAGCTCAAAGAATCCAAAGTGAAAGCTGTCAGGAACTCACCTCAGCACGGAAACGTCACTGCAGATAATTTGAAGCACATGCGTCCAATTCTGAAATAGTTTTCAAGATGTAGCAGAGTGTAGGTTGGCTCTATTATTAATTTGAGTGGTAGATTTTTCATTATAATTCGTTTCACATTTCATTAAAGCTTCTACAGAGGATTTTACTTTACCAATGGACTGTTTCCTGAAAAAATACTAAACGTGATCAAACATTTTAGAAACTGCTTGATGCAACTACCAAAACAGTAACTTAAACATTACATGTTAAGACACACATAGATTTTATGTTATATATTTTGGACATTAACAGATTAGTTGTTATTTTAGCCATTTACTAAAGCATCCCGTTTAGGTTTTTTTTTTTTTTTTTTTTTTTGCATACTTTTACCTCTGGTGCTGTCGACATCCTAATTGGAGGAAGGGTTCAAGTAGTACTGGCCTTCTGTAAAACAGCACAGATAATTAGGCGGGTTAGACAAAAGCTGTGAACATTTTATTTATGGTTTATTCAATTTGACTAATTAAGCCCCTGAAAATATTTTTAATTAATTTGTTTTATGTTAATTGCATTAAATTTAAGCCAAAAGTCTGCTCTTCAATTAGATCTTTTATGAGATTCTAGATTTTGTTTAGGACATTTAAAAGAAAAAAAAAGTCACTGTTCACAAAGTTGCGACTGTATTTCAAATAGGAGTTTTATATAAGCACAGTAAATCCATTGTCTTTGGATGTTGCCAGTAATATGCTGGACTTCTGCATGGGTCTACATGTTAAAATATGAGCTTAAGTTTTAGAAATATTTTTTCAGGTTTTAAAATATTGTAAAGGTTTTGCCCCTTTTCGTCTGTTATGCCTCAGATGCTGTCCCAGGGAGCAATCACAGTGCACAGAATAAGAAAGAAAAAAGCTTAATCAATATCTGGCCTCGACTCAAGATTTTAAGTCATTTTAGTTGTTGACACAGTCCGAAAGTAAAGTCAGTTTCACAATACATTTCTTTTTTGTTTTAGCAGTCGAAATCCATTTACCGTATACAGAAAAGTTTGTATTTTAAAATATCATACATATATCTTTATGATATACTGAAGTTATGTGTATTACCACTGGGATATTGCAGTTTTCTAAATATATCCTTATCCCTTTAATATGGTGATGTTGTTTGTGGTGTTGAACAGGGAATATCTGCCGATCCCCCATTGCTGAAGCAGTCTTCAGGAAGATGGCAACTGATGGTGGCATCGTTGATCAGGTAAAGTCATTGTTGACATATGTTTTCATTTCGTACTACAGATCTGCTGTACACATTTTTTCTGTTTATAACTCCTGCCATTTGATACAACTATGGAAATGACAACAGAAGTGTCAGCCACTCACCTTAAATGTTCTGTTCAGTGTTGCATGTTTGAAGAGCCCTTTACATATTACGTATAACACTACAATATGAATAACATATCAAGAACTAGTCTCAAAAATATTTCCTCTGGCATTAGTGAGGAAAATTATTTCTTCATACTGGTTGGTTGATAATATATATTTTTAATTTGGCAGTATTAACTTCGCAGTTTTAAAGTCCTGGTCTCTGGAGAGAAATTCTATATGAAATTAACTTTTGCTACTAACTGCAGTACATTGATTTAAAATGGAAAAAATGAAAGTTCAAAATTCCTCACTGAATTCAATTTGGATAATAGCGACCTGCTTACAGTCTCTAAAGATGATTAGGAACATTTACCTTCAGTTTAAATGTGGAGTTGCCCTTTATTCTGTACAGAAACTTCTTTCTTTATGAGACTGTAATTCGGTTTTGTTGAGTTTCTGATTCCCGTGCTTTGTTCTGCCTAGTGGAGGATAGACAGTGCTGCCACCTCCACCTATGAGATAGGAAACCCTCCAGACCACCGTGGTCAAGCCTGCATGAAGAGGCATGGCGTGCCCATGAGGCATGTGGCCAGGCAGGTATGATCACCCACCACCTCTCTCAAGACGTAGCTAGCGCCCCCTTTTTGTTCTCTGTTGCAGTGGATCATAGACAGTGGTGCCACATCAGACTGGAATCTAGGCAGCTTACCGGATGCCCGCGGTCTAGCCTGCCTCAGGAAGCATGGCATTGACACGGACCACAGGGCGCGACAGGTACAACCAGACGTCCCACAGCTGCTGTCACTGCAGTGGAAAGTGTGTGTGTGTGCGTGCGTGTGTATGTGAGAATGTAATGCTGCTCAATCACATTTTTAAAAATAAATTGTCACATACTTAAAACAGTGAGTAAGAAGAGTAGGTAGCAGTCTTCTCTCTTAATTACAGGATGATTTTCAGGCATCTTGGCCTCTTGTGGTAGCATGGATGTTGCTCACAGACCAGCTGAGTGTTACTGGTCTACACTCTATGTTTCACTTGGATTTTATTCTGAAGGTCTTGATCTGTTAGTCTGCTCCATCATGCTTTCTTCTGTCTACAGAAGAACTGTTAAATAGCTATTGTGGTTGTTTTTGATGTCAGTCAGCTGCCTACCAGGGAGTCTGTCATCCTAGAAACCTATTCTCCAGGTCTGTGTAGTCAGCTTTCTAATCACAAGAACCAACTTTCCACCTGCTAGAAGTTTTGGTTTGTGCTGTTTGTTCTTCTCTTTGGATCTTTCAATTAGTAGAGAAGGGTGACTGTTGCTAAGACTGCAAGACATTGTGCCCAAACAGCAGCATGAAGGAAGTGAAACACGTGTTTGTACTGCTTGGGGATAGCTGCTTAACTGGTTTTCTTTTGAAAAGGAGACTGTCAGCTAACCTGCTCATGAGTTAACGAGATGCGCTAGAACAGGATCTTCCACAGAACTGTCTGAAGTAAATTTTAAACCTGTTTGGAAAAGGGCCTACATTTTTAAAAAAACATTTTGAGGCACTGGCTATCTAATCCTTTTAAAAAAAGAAAAAAAGTTTGTTTGTATAAACCCAATACACTAATTGCCATATTTGCTAAGCCAAAATGTAATTCATAATAGAACATAAAAACTTGGGAAAATTAACCATTTTAATGTAAATATAAGTTCATTAAGAAATTAATGGCAGCACCATGTCTCAAAAAAATGTTGGGCCAGGGCCGAGAATAATGTTCCTCAACATTAAAGACTTTTAATATCTCATTATCTGCAGTACAAGATATAATCATAATAGATTCAGAGAATCTGGAAAAAACTCTGTGCGCAAGGGACAAAGTTAAAAATCAGTATTTGATGCCTGTGATCTTTGGCCCCTCGGGTTGCACTGCATGAAAAATAGGCATAGATCAGTAAACATAGTTCGTCATGCCATCCACAAATGCAGGTTAAAGCTGAGTCATGCAAAGAAGTAGCCAATCGTGAGCACAATCCAGAACACTACAGTCTTCTCTGGGCCAAAGCAAAGCGGAAAACTGCTCTGTGGTCAGAGAAATTAAAATGTAAAATTCTTCTTAAAAATGCTGCGTCCCTCAGAGTAAAGAGGAGAGGGACGATCCAGCTGGTTATACGTATTCTGTTGAAAAGCCTACAGCTCTGATGGTATAGCAGTGTATTAATGCCTTTGGAATTGATATTTTGCACATCTGGAAAGGCACTAGCAATGCTGAAAGCTATTTTACAGGTTTTAGAATAACATATACTCTAGGGCTGCCACGATTTGTCGACTAGTCACGATTACGTCGACTATCAAAATCGTCGACGACTGATTTAATAGTCGACGCGTCGTTTGAAGCTTTATAAGATCCCAAAAGACGCAGGAATAAGTAGCAGGATTTAAGAGTGTAATAACGGACTGAAACAGAAGATGGCAGCACTGCATGTACAAGGATGCCAGCTGCCGTTAAACCCCGAAGAAGAAGAAGAAGAAGCAGCTGTGTCCCAGAATTCATAGCGCGGCCCAGCTCAGTTTCCAACAATGGCGGCAGCTAGTTAGTTTTAATGTTACTCTTATTATTCTTTCTGGGTCACAAAATAAACGTTTAACATATTTTCAGGCGAGAATGTAGCTGTGTAAACCTCAAATATCGGCTCAGTTTATCAGGACACCACATATTTTCAAAAGCGCTCCGACGTTTTCGGAGACGTCTGTTACCCACTAGCTCGATAGCTAGCCGGGGGCTAGGTCACTAGCGCGGTGAGAACACCGGACTCCCGGCAAATTGTTTTCAAACCCACCGCCGTCTTTCGCTACTCAGGTTAAATATATGAGTCACTTAGATAAATTAAAAATGTTGTTGTTTGGCTTTTTTTTTTAGTATTTTATTTGTTCCTGAGTAAATCGGTTTGGCTGAGATTAAAGTTATAGTTTTTACACAGATGAATAAACGTCAAGCAGACAGCTGATTATCAGAAGTGTGAGATGCTGGAGAATATACTCCGGTGTCCTGTTATATTTTAGATAGCAAGGAGTTTATTAAACTTCACCGAAACAATCTGCAAATTTCATTAAAATTGAATAAACTATCATCTTGTCTTTATTTTTAGTTAGCACCTTAAAAGCTTAAAGCTGTAAGCTAATGATAGTTATATAAGAGCAGATGCTGCTGGTGCAATAAGCTGTAGTTTTACGTCCAGTGGATGATGATCTGATTAGTCGACTAATTGCATAAATAATCGGTGACTAGTCGACTATCAAAATAATCGTTTGTGGCAGCCCTAATATACTCCCATTCAGATGATGTCTTTTTCTAGGAATGCCTTGCATATTTCAACAAGACCATTCCAAACTGCATACTGCAGCTATTGCAAGAGCATGGCTTCATAGAAGAAGAGCCCAACTGTCCTAGGACAGTTGGGCTCTTCTTCTTCTTCTCCTGCAGTCCAGACCTTTCACAGACTGAAAACATTTGGCTCATCATGAAACCAAAAATATGACAAAGAACACCCAGGACTGTGGAGCAACTAGAATCTTATACCAGACAAGAAGGAAAGAAAATAATTTACCCAAAGATCAGCAGCCGGTCTCCTCATTTTGCAGTTTTTTATGGACTGTTGTTAAAGGAAGAGGAGCTGTTTCACGGTGGTAAACACGAACTTGTCGCGAGTTTTGAGATGGGTTGCACCATCAATGCAAAATGGCTTAAAATGGCTCATTTTCTCAGCTTAAGGATTTCAGAAAATATTCTGTTTTTATTTACATATCACAAACTGTATAACATTTTTAGGAGTTGGGGTAGTATTTTTGAGTGTAATAAAGAAGCTGATAGCCAGTCCCTGGTCTAGACTAATGTTCAAGTTGATGGCACCTGTGACGTTTGTGAAATATTGATGAAGCCAGTGTAGCAAGCATCACTGCACAGATGTTTCTAATCCTTAAAGAGGCCTGAAATTACACCAAGATGTTTGTCCATGTATGGCTTCAGGCTTTATGCTGCGCTGGCTTCTCCTTACAGTAACTTCTACTCCCCAGTGCCCTTAAACACTGAGAGATCTCCGGTGTTTCACCCTAGACTTGAGATCTCCCATCTCCTTGTTTTGGCTTACTGCAAACCAGTTCTGTCAGACCCTCATCTAATCTCCTCAAAGCAGGGATGGGAAGGCTCAACCCTTGGCTTAAACCCAACCAAATCCACACAATAAGCTTTGACAAGTCTTTGTTTTTTCCTCTTTTTCTTTAGCACTCTTTTCTGCCACGTTTTCTTTTTTAATAACCCACCCTCCAACTTTGCTGAAGGCCTGGCGTGGCCAGTGTCCAAGCAAACTGGCCAGCTGGGAGCTCGTTTAAAGACCTGTGTATCCCCAAATAAACAAAAGTGTGTTTATTTTATAAACACATATTTTTCAAAGTGATCCATAACAAGTAACTTAGGGTAATCAAAAATTTGACATCCAGACATCAGATTTAAGAGAGTTGCAATTTGATTATCGTAAAACCAACACTTGAGGAATGAACACTTTTTGCCAAAATACCATCATCCTGTAGTAATCACATTAATTTCACCTGTCACCAGTTCAGCATTGATGCTGTGCAGATAAGTTTTACAAGCTGAATTCTCGTCCTTTTCCCACCATTACTCAAAAGTGCAAACATAATTAATGAAGAAAAGATCTTAGCTTATCTGTTAATGGTTATTTTTTGGATAATTCCTAAGGAATGCTTCTTCAACACACATTAATGATAGCTGTAAGTAGATATTATGTAGATATTATATTTTATTACTGGCTAGAACTATAATCGACAACACAAGTGAAAGCTGGTGTGCAAACAGATAATTAACTTCAAATGTAGATGTGCCTGCTAGGTAGGGCTGCACGATTTTGCATAAAATGAGAATCACGATTTTTTTGCTTAGAATTGAGATCACGATTCTCTCACGATTTTCTTTTCCAGTATAAATATTTATTGCACTTATTAACTGCACATCAACTTCGTAACAGTTGAGACTGAACATAAAAACAATAAATAAACATAAAAACAACAGATGTCTCACGTTTTGTTGTTGCCGCAAAATGTTGCACTGCTTGAAATTCCGTCTCCACCGTTGCTCGACACTGCGTGTATAGAGCAGGTAGTGCAACAATAGAAAAATAGTTGCTGGACGGCACTGTGTAGCGTTTGTCTAGGGTGTTTATCATTTTCCTAAATCCCTGGTTTTGCACAGTGTTGATGGGAGCCATATCTTTGGTCAGGTGATAAGTAATAGCCTCCGTAATTTCTTTGTGCCTGCGGGAGTTCGACGGGTATAGGGAAGCGCTGTATAAGGTTCCCGTTATTGATGTTTGGGTGGTTGACCGGGACGGATTTTGTCCTGTCACTTTCTCGTCATCTCTGACGTGTTCTCTGTTGTTTTTTCCCTGCTAATTTTAGCATCACACGGCACAGCTTCTGTATCACGTGGTATAAGGCTCCGCCCTTGTCATTCGTTGAGCAGGAAGAGTGAGCGCTTGTTTTCATGCAGATTACGTCCCGGATCAAAATGCGGTACAATCGTCGTCGTCTTTTTTATTTTTTATTTTTTAAATTGTTGTCATTTGGAAATGAGATCGCACATAAGTATGAATCGAGATCGCGATTTTCTAACGATTAATCGTGCAGCTAGGGCTGCTCGATTATGGCAAAAATGATAATCACGATTATTTTCACTGAAATTGAGATCTCGATTATTTGACGATATTTATTTAACCCTTTAAGACCTACTATAGAACCAAGTCCGCCAGAGCTTATATTATATTTTTACATGTTGTAGTGCCATTTGTGGGAGCATTTCAAGTTGCTATACAACTGTTATAGCCCATATTTTAAATAATATGTATTCATTAAGTCCATAGTAACTACATTAATTGCAAAAAAGTGCAATAAACTACAAAAAAATTGAAAATCGTTTTTGTTTTTTTTTACATATATTTCTACTTGGAGAAATTTAAGGGTTTATCCCTCAAAACTTTAAATACAAAAAAGTTGCAAAAAATAGTTTACAACAACAGGAAATTTATTTTGAGTGTCTTCATAGTTTTATTTTGGAGATACAGCAATTTTTATATACTGCAGGAAAAATGAAAAAACAATCCTATGATGCAAATTTGCAAAGAAAACAGCAGGTGCATCAAAATAAACTATTTCCAGCAGTGCAATTCGAGTTCTAAGCATCACAGAAACTATTCAGAAAGGTCAAACATGACCAGTATAGGCTTTTAAGGCCTACGAGTAAAAAACTACAATTTCCACGAAAATGACGTCACTTCCGGTTTCGGCCAGGAAATGGCGGATATGCGGTAGTTCGTGCTGACGACTGTTTCAATGTGGGAAGTGTTACGAACAGCTGATCGGATCGGCAAAGCGTGTTTCTGGAATATTATGTTTTTGTTCCTGCAAGCGCTTTTTATGCAATTTTTGCAAAGCTTTATGTGGAAGGAAACCGTGACCGAGGACAAGCTGATGGCATCAGATGTAAGTACAACTCCTCTGGTTTTATATGCAAAACAAATTATTGCGCTAGCTTACGCGGTTCAGGTTCTACAGGGATTTAAAAATAGTTACACAACACGGAGCGTGCTGCTCTGACCGGCTTTAAAGGGTTAACAATGACTTTAAAAAAATAATGTAAAATAGTGTGCAACACCACTGAAGTTTTTTTTTTTTTTACCTGTCTTTTCAACCAACAGCAGTCACTCTCCTCTCCAAATAACTTCTGCTTAGCTTTCTGAGCTTCCCTCGGGTCCTCTTAATCAGCGGTCTCCACCCTTTTTTGCGCCACGGACGGTTTATGCCCGACAATATTTTCACGGACCGGCCTTTAAGGTGTTGCGGATAAATGAGGGAGGGGCTAATAATCGGCTCAGTCATTTTTAATGATCGTTGAAAGCCCAGATCGTAATCGTGATTAAAATTCGATTAATTGAGCAGCCCTACGTGCAGCCCTACTGCTAGGGCTGTTCGATATAACGATATAGATCGGATGACGATATAAAAACGTTTATCGTTTCATTTTAGCTATTGTTTGTTTCGTGGTGTCGCAAAATAAACTGTTTACGGCAATATTTTTTCATCGTTTTGATGGTCACTGTAGTGGCTATATTAATTTCTTCAAGTTCTCTCTTTCTCTTATATTTAATATAACCACACTACGGACCTGCGCCTGTTTTTATGCGTTGTGGTTAGCAACAACGACGGTAACACCATCGTGTGTCTGCTTGTTTATGTTCCACATAAACCTTTCACAATAAAGCTCAAGATCCTGTTGAGACTTTTCAAAATAAACTGAATCACGTGAAAGAGCAGATTATTTACGGATGAGAAGTAAAAAAGAGCCGCCAGGTGCTAAAAAATAAACCTTAGACTCAAACATTAGAACAGGCTTTTCCCCGCAGCACCCTGTGTAATAAATACTCACAAAGAAAACTGCGGCTGTTACAACTTGTGTCTAAAAATGTATCGTTTCATGCATCTGTTAAAACACTCGACTCCAGCTACATGACGCGCAGCTGGAAACACTTCCCGCAAGTCGAGCTGCCCGAGATTCACAGAATTTACAGAAAATGTTACATTTTTGTGATTTATATCGTTATCGAGATGATAGAATTCTTATATTGGGATATGAGATTTTGGTCCTATCGCACAGCCCTAGTGCCTGCTTACAGCAGTGTTTTAGTGTTTTGTTTTTTTGTGTTTTCTAAGACTGTTTCCCCACAGAGTAGTAAAACAGAACTTAAAATCACTCCGCTACTATTTCTTTATAAGAAATTGAGTTATGTATACTATATATCACACAGATCCATATGATTTTTAGGGCTTTATTATGTGTCGTTTTCATTATTCATTTATATGTATCATTTTAAAGTTTCATTCTATGCATGTTGATTGTTTTTTTTCCTTTTATGCCTCTTAACTACTTCCATCTTTACTTGCTTTTTTCCCCCATTTATTCTTAGTTAATTCATTCCACAAATAGGATCAGTGGTGGCTTTACAGTGTAGTAGTTATCACATTTACCTAACCTGTAAAAGATCCTTAGTTTGAGGCAAGAACACACAAATCCCTGGGACGGTTGCATCGGAAAGGACAGGCATAAGGGCATAAAAATCGGTGCCATACTGGATATACAGAGCTCTTTGCAGTGGCAACCACTTGCGAAAAAACCTTTATGAAATTGGATAAATATTAATAAATGAAATGTTACAATATTTTATAATTTTCCCCATCACCCATAACCTTATATAAAGTGTATAAATATATTAAGTGTCTTCAGACTGTACTCCATATAACCACGAGAGCGTTACTAAACACTTAAATCTACTAACAACTACATTACAGAGTGTCTGTTTTTTGCTCCTTTTATAAACTTAACAAGTTCAGCATATGTTGAAATTTAACTACAACAAGAGGACATGTTTGTTATCACCACAGGCTAAAGACGCAAATGTCTGAAGTGTCACCAAGGAGGCAAATTTCAGTGGCTGACTGGCCAGGCGTGCAAGGTTTTTGTTCCCTCACATAGAAGAACCTTGTTGAATGAAGATATAGGGCAAAATAAATTTACAGCTTTCCTGAATCACATATCAACAAGTACCTCTTTTGTTAAAGTATGACGGTAAACCAACATGCACGGTGACATGTCAAATTCTTCTTTTTTGTTAAAAAGAACCATTAACTTTTAGATTTCCAATCACTTTTCTATGAGTGTCTCCCGACTCTTTCTTTGCTTTCCATAAAAACCTCCTTGCTCATTCTTAGCCAAAGATTTCAGATACCAAACTAAGCTCTCTGTCAACTTTGTGAGGAGGTCTTGCACAAGACTTTTTGATAGAGGATTACCACTGCTTCATTTACACCTTGAAAGAAGCAGGCACTGAGATTATGATCAACACAGATTATCATTGTGTGTGAGAGAGAGGATGTGAAAGTGTGAGAATGGGTGAAATACAGTGATCAGACTGCAGTGGCTGGAGCGTTTCGCTGCGTGAATATAATTGAAAACATTTGTAATGAACATCTTTTTACCCGTCTGCTGTTACAAGCTGTCACTGTTATTGTGTCCATATGTCAACATCTGGAGCTATGCGGGAGTTTTATTCATGCCTCTGTGCTCTCATTTGTTTCTCTCTGCCCTTAGCTTCTCCTTGGCATTCCTATAAATCCACTGTCAAAATACTTTAAAAGTATTCGGGGTGTTGCCTGTTTTTCTTATTTTTTTTCTTTTTGTTTTTATTGCTGCTTGTGCCATTAAATCATCACAGAATGCAGTGAAAACTGTATAAACCCCTCCACAGGCATACAGACGTGCTCCTTTCCCTAACTTGGTTTTCCTCTAGGTCAAGAATCAAGAATTCAAGTTGTTATAAACGCGACCTTGTTTTTTTCACGTTAAAATGAGTTAGCCATTGAGCAGGAGAAGGAGGGAGGAGGAATAGATGGGAAAATAAGGCTTGTGTGACTTGTTGAAAATGCAACATTAGTTTATTTATGTTTTAAAAATTCTTTGTGCATGTAACAGCAGCTGGAATCCAGCACATGGATGCTGGCCTCCATTACGAACAATGAAACGTAATTAAAAATATTGACATAATATAACTACATCCAAAAGCTATTACTAAAAAGGCAGATGATAAATGAATGATTTAATAAGATCTGAGTTGTCTTATTTTTCTTGTCTTTAGAGGTTTAATGTGTCAGTGAAAAAGCTGCTTTTTTATTTTCTTTTAGCTGCATAACCCATTCAGCCCTCTTTGAAGGACCAGAGGGAGTCTCTGCTGGTCATACTGAATTTCCACACAGAGCCAAAAGTAATATTTGTTTTGTTGTTCTTGCAGGTGACCAAGGAAGATTTCATGAGCTTTGAGCACATTCTGTGCATGGACGAGAGCAATCTGAGGTAGAGTTATTTCAGCCCACAGCAGCAGTGTTTATTTTTTTTCTAAGAGTGTCAATCACGGTTGGATACTTAGACACTGAAAGCGCTGGTGTCATGTGTTAAGTGTCAAAAAACATTTGTCTTGTAACGGTCCAAACTAGTGTGTCCTGCTGTCATGACGTTTATCTGTGCTGTTCTTTCACATGCATACATAAAAATGGTGGGGACATTGAGCTATAAATGCCTTGTAGGAGAATGCCTCCCTTTAATGACCAATATCCTTTCTTAAGCTCTTTGCAGAGGTCAGGGGGAGGGATATTTTTTGCTACTTTGAACGTTTAAGGATCATTTTGAGATCACATGCCCACGGCAGATCTGATCTGTAAGCAGCTTACTGAGTTCTTTGGATGCCTCGTCTTTGCTCTTTGGGGCAGTCTTTTCTTTTCCCCCTGCACACTTTGTTTCCTACAAATTTTAAGTTGGCCAGACTGAGAATTCATTAATTCTTTGACCTACTGCTTTTGTCTGGGATTGACTTAAACATGTTAAGGTGTTACTTTTCATTTATGTACTCTGTATGTTTCCAGACTACACCGTTTTATTATTTATCACTGATTTAAAGTTAATGACATGAATGTAATTATTATTAGAGGAATGCTAGAATAAGAAGCAGACAATAAACACTATACAACAACATTATCTCGAATATTTAGAAGCATGTGACCTCTTTAATCCAGAGGTGCTCAAACCTCCCTTGTTTCGTGCTCTGTTCTTTTGGAGTTACTTGTTTTCTCTCACCTTTGCAGTGACTTGAAACGGAAGTCAAAGTCCGTGAAAGACTACACAGCAAAAATTGAGCTTCTTGGTTCTTATGACCCCCAGAAGCAGCTGATCATCCAAGACCCTTATTATGTAAGTATTCAAACACATCCCTATGTTCAACTTTATTGCTCAAATTTAGAGGATATGTTTAATTTAATGTTGTAGCGAGATGGTCCAGCAAAGAAGCCAAAGCCAGTAAAACTACAAGATGCAACATTTAGAGGCCTTTACTTACATTTAAGGGAGACACAAGAACTCATTTTAAATATCTATACCATTTGGCATGTTAAATTAAGTGCCATGCTAAGGTCTCAACCACAAAGGCCTAGAGACCTCTCTGGCAACCAATGGTTCCAAGGGGAAATGTGCATTCTCTGAAAGGTTGGTGAGTGGCAGCTGGCACTTGCTGTGAAATTGATTGCTAAAGCCCAATTCATGCAGGCGTAAAGACCTGTTAGTTACTCAGTGACGGCAACCTCAGCTTGCTAGGGAAAAGTGCATATTCCTGACTATCTCTATCCACATTCAAATTGGATAATGGTTTTAGGATTTTTAGCTCCTTAACACGTGCTCCTTTTTTTTTTTTTTTTGAAGGGACCAAAAGTAATTGGACAACTGACTCAAAGGCTAGTTCATGGGGTGGTGTGGGCAGTTACTTCGTTATATCATTATCAATTAAGCAGATAAAAGGCCTGGAAATTATTTGAGGTGTGGTACTTGCATTTGGGAGATTTTCCTGTGAACAGACAACATGGGGTCAAAGCAGCTCTCCATGCAGGTGAAATCCCCCATCCTTAAGCTGCAAAAACAGACAAAAAAAAATATCCAAGAAATTGCAGCAATTTTAGGACTGGCAAAATCTGCGGTTTGGTACATTCTGAGAAAGAAAGAAAGAAAGAAAGCACTGTTGAACTCAGCAACGCAAAATGACCTGGACGTCCACAGAAGACAACAGTGGTGGATGATCACAGAATCATTTCCATGGTGGAGAGAAACCCCTTCGCAACAGCCAACCAAGTGAACGTCACTCTCCAGGAGGTAGCTGTATCAATATCCAACTCTACCATAAAGAGAAGACTGCATGAAACAAAAAAAAAAGCCAGCACAGTTCTGTCAGAAACATTCTTTGGACAGATGAAACCAAGATCAAACTCTACCAGAATGACTGCATGAAAAAAGTATGGAGAGAAGGCGTGGAACAGCTCATGATCCAAAGCATACCGCATCATGTGTAAAACACAGCAGAGGCAGGGTGATGGCTTGGGCATGCATAGCTGCCAGTGGCACTGGGACACTAGTGTTTATTTATGATGTGAAATGGGACAGGCGCAGCCAAATCAATTCTGAGGTGTTCAGAGATATACTGCTCAAATCCAGCTAAAGGCAGTCAAACTGATTTGGCGGCATTTCATAATAAAGATGGGCAAAGACCCAAAACATACAGCCAAAGCAGGACCCAGGAGTTTATTAAAGCAAAGAAGTCAAATATTCTTGAATAGCCAAGTCAGGTGATTCAATTAAAATTCATTCTGGTAATGTACAGAACCAAAATTAGAAAAAAAGTTGTCTCTGTCCAAATATTTATGGACCTAACTGTATACATCAAGTTCGCTTTTCTTCTGTTGAACAGATGATTTGATTAAAAGGTCCTTCCATATTTTTCCTAATATAGGTTTTTATGGCGATTACAGTTACATGGACTGCTGTTTTGAAAAAACATTTTCTTTCACTTAACCTGAGCTCACCATTCAGTAATGGCTCAGCCTTTTTGCTCTTCTCCGTGTGTGCAGACAAACTCCGGCTCCACATTAAACTATGACGTCATCTTGTCTGCTGTGTTTGTGCTATCAGTTATCAGTTTTTATTTAAAAACTGGGGGCTGCATGAGCTTAATGTTGTAATACTTTTTTATTCACATGCGTGGCCCTAGATACATTACTATTGCACATCTATTTTTAGTCTCAAATGCTGGTAAAATTATCACGTTTACATGGTGACAACTGAGCGCTACCGAGCTGTGGATTAAATGAAGCATTGAATTAAAACAATTTGTATTGAGGGTTTTTTTTCCTATAATTGAGTTATTTGAGTGACTCGATGAATTGTTATATCCCTAGTCTAATGTGTGAGTGGGGATCATCTGACCTGCCCTTTAGACTCTCTACCCAGGCAAAAACCCAATCTAGTATTTCTACTAGTGATAAGGTGTCTAAATGAACTCTGTTGTGCACTAAATGTGAAAAGGGGGAACTTTAAGCCAAACATACAAAAAAAATGAAATCTAATATATACAAGAGACAATAAAGCGGGAAGAACTTTTTTTTCATAATAAGAATCCTGATTAAAAGCCCAAAAAAGTATTTCAAAGTAAAACGTCAAACTCTTTCAGTAATTGTAGTAGATACAAAAAAGCTACATTCAGCCCATTCTGTAACATTTGTGTTTCTCTTCAAAGGATCACGTGGGAAAAATTCTATGGAAAAGATAAAGGGCAGGAAATGTCACACAGAGCAGTCATTTGAAGTATATTTATGGTTTTGGATGGACCGGATCAGTCTTCAGGTGCAAGTGGAAGAGTTAAGTTGTCTGCAGGGAGAAATCCAGACACAATTGATGCAGTAAAGAGCGCCAAAACAAAATGAACGGTTGCTAGTAAAATAGCTGTGTTTCTCACAAAAAAGTGGTATTCAGCCTTTCCAGACCAACACTCACCATAATATATTAGTTTTACGGAACCATAACAGATGTTTTCTGGTTTCACATTGGTAAGCTTTTCACAGTCCGTGGCTCGGTAGTTCTTTTTGTTCCCTAAATGTTTTGAGTCCTGCCAGATGATTTGGACATGGATTCTTGGCTGGTTTTTATTGTCTTGAGTATTATGAGTGAAAAAGGCAAGAATTGGAAAAGTGCAGGCAGAGACCTTTGGAAGGCTTTGAAAGTTTGAGTGTTGACAATAGACATTTAAAAAAAAAAAAAAAAAAAAAATCTTAACCTCCTGTGGCCATTTAAACTTTAATATATTTTTATGGTTGGTTTATTTAAATAAATGGCAAGGGATCTTATAATAAGTAATAATTTTCATATGTGGTCTTTATGAAAAATGTGTGTGGCTAGAGCTATTTTAGATGAATTATATTGTATAGTTCCTATGTCTTTGATTTTCCCATAAGAACTTGGACTTTAAATAAAACAGTCATGAATTATTAGTGATGCAGCTGGAAGAAGAAAGAGTGACCACAGTTTATGTGATTGTATTGAGTGTATTGGATTGTGTGATTTTGGCTTTGGACGCTGTATTTCTTTGTGTAATTTTACCAAATCTCATTATAGTCAATGTGGTTTTGGAGGCATGTAAGTACTTGGATTGGTACCTCGCCAGCAACCACATAGCATGACAGCCAAGCGAGCAAAAAAGGGGAGAACAATCGCTGTCCGTGTGTCAGGATAAATAAAGAATTATGTTGTTTTTACACATGAATTCTGGATTGTCCGTAATTGCCCTTTTGCAGATGTTGCACATAATAGGAGAGTGTGCGTGTCAGACGTACCTTTACAAATGGAATTATTAAAATATTTATATTTTAGTAATTTGGAGTATGTGGCATGTGTCACAGGTGTGTAGTTACTCACTCAATCAGTTGAGAATAACAGTTGAATTTAAACCAAGATGAAGTTTTGTGACAAGACTACAAACATGAGTTCATGATGATGTGAACTGAAGAGGAGGAAAGAGACGTGTTAAACGGCCATTGTAAACTTTAAAAATTTAAAATACAGATAACAACGTTTCTCTATTAAATGTTTCTTAGCTCTATTATTATTTTCAATCAGTTGCATTGAGCGATTGTTAATGGAATATTTTAAAATGTAGGTATCGACTTTTCATTTTTTTTATTTCTTGTTTGTTAATTCGTAATTAAACAATAAGAACTTAATTATAGAACAATTTGGATTACTTATAATGGGTTAAATTAACTCAATGTCAAACTTTCTGATTCTTTTATTTTATCAATGTGAAGGTGTTCATCATTCATCTTTCTGCACATAATACACAAGAAATGCTGCTGCTGCTACTCATACAGTGCTGGATCATTGGTATAGGGATGTCATGATACCAGCAATTTAGTAGTTAGTACACAATAGAATTACACGATGCTTAAAAACCCAATTCAGCATCACAACAATCATTGTACTCTACGTACTTAAACATTTTGATGTGATAACAAATCATTTCAAATATTTTTTTTGACAAGGCATAACCTGACATGTTAGGAAGATTACCAAGTAGCCTATGAATTTCACAGTTACTTATTTTATAAGCACTTAATGGTGCCACTGAAAACATTTTAGCCTAGACAGGAAAACAGTGGCCTCTGCAGCTGCTTAGGTCCACATCCACGGTCACAGATACAGCTGAATGTCATCAGAATAGAGTGATACAAAATGTCAGAAAAGGATTTAATGATGCCAGCTAAATGGAATGTAGAAGGAAAATAATTGTGGGCCCAGGATCAAACCTTGTGGAACCCCATAAGTTAGGGATGCAATGTGGGAGAAGGACTTGTTTGCCCTAACACAGAAAATTCTATCAGATAATGGGGGGAAAAAACAAATATAAAATATGTTTTATATTTTTATTTTTATAAAATATATAAAAAATAATAAATTATTTTAACAAAATAATAAATAAATTATTAGGGAATCACAAAATTCAATGTAGTTATGTGTTTACAAATTCTTTTTTTAAAAACGTAAATCTCAGCGAGAAATACCACTTTGAATAGTTATGAATAGAATTTCAAAACCCTTTTGGCTTCAGTCTTGACAATTTGGTTCTCGGAATAAGAACATTTCTCAGTTGAGTAACAAACTGTCATTTTTTATAATTTGGGTGTATCCAGCCTGCATCAGAGGGCAGGCCGTACTTCTGTTCCATTCATATAACTGTATATTTTCACTGTGTGCAATAGACAACAAATTCCAGTGATTGCGAGCTATGAATAGTTGGCTAAATCATTTTAATCTCCCCCTCCCTAATTTTGTCTTTTAGGGAAGTGATGAAGACTTTGAAAAGGTCTATGAGCAGTGTGTACGATGCTGCAAAGCTTTCCTGGAGAAGAACTCCTAACATCTACATTGACATGTCTTAGATGTATGAATAAATATGGGTTCTCAATTAAATATACTTACACAAATATATGTATAACTCTGTTGTGAGTAAATACTAAATACCACCAGATTACCTGTTTTGGTGTACGCATAATGTACATTTAGAACAGTATTGTGTGGGCAAGTTAACAGACTGTACATTCAATTGATTAATAAAACAAATAAAGTGAGTGTGACAGTTTAAAGTTCCTTTTGTTATTATTATTATTTTTTACACATTGTCAATTTTTGTTTCCTGAAAATTCTACAAAATTGATAAGATAATATAAGATAACTCTTTGTTGTCATTGCACAGTCATACATATTGCACATTAAATATTATTGCACCTTGTTATAAATATTATTATTGTTATTGTTTTTACCGTTGTTACCTCCCCCCCAAAAAAAGTCCAGGGAGGTAGTCAATCAGGTCAGCTATTTGCATTGATTAGGGCTATTGCTATAGTAGTAATAGAGGTGTATGGGTTAAATGCTGACACTGGGATCAAAGGGAATGCTACCATTAGTGCTTGATGGCTAGGATATTCTCTTGACATATTATTTTTATATACTGGGAGATGTTCGGTTTGTATAAAGAACATGGCATGTATTTGTTTTGTTTTAAAAAACAGCAGTGAAAAAAATTTATTTTTTTAATAGATGCAAAACTTAATCTTCTCAGTACAGCAATCACTTAAGTCAGAAGTGGCGACAGTGTTATAATAAATTTGGTCTCTAAATCACCCACACAAATGACCACTCAGTGCACTTCACAATGGTAGACTAATTTCACCACAGATAGAGATAGATGCAAGGAAAAACGGCTGCAAATCATTACACAAGAGTGGAGTAGAAAGACTAGATGAATCAACTGGTGGCTGGAGGGCTTCCAGTTGGTGATGACTCTAGTTTTAGCGTAGATATAGCTGTGTATCTGTAAACCTTAGGAGCTTTTAACTTTTAAATATGAGAACACAACTTTTTTTTTCCTGACTTAATGATTTTTTTTCTTCTTTTTCTGGACACAGGCAAGACCAGTCTGTTTTATTTAGCACTGAAATAAAGTATGTTGGGGAAAGTAAGCCAGGGAATTAATTTGCATACTAAATAACTTGTACTGATTTTCTGGCATAGCTTAAAGAGTAGTTTGACATTGTTTTGAAATCATATTTAATAGCTGTCTTACCTAGACGTAAATGGGGAGATTTCCGACATGCTCTCGTCTAAATGCCAGATACAAAGTAACATTCAAAAATTAGTTCACTAGCCCAGCTGAGAGTCAATATAGGGAAGGAGCTGGTTTGTCTAAAGCTAACTTAAGGTTATGTATATAACCCCGGTTCTCTGAGTAGCATGAGCGAGCGTCTCACTATGGGAACGCCTCCTGCTAAGTGACGCCCATGTCAGGAGGGGCTAGTGCCTCCCTATATAATAGGCTGACATAGCGTCAGATGTCATTCAAAACAAGCCCACCTCTTCCTCGCTTCCATAGCAAGGAGGGCGGTCCGATGAGACACTCACTCATGCTACTCAGAGAACCGGGGTTATATACATAACCTTAAGTTCTCTTTCATAGCATTCGTTTCGTGTCTCACTATGGGAGAAATACTGACTCCCAGATTGCCAGACATGCCTGTTAAGAAGACAACTGTCCCCAACAGCACTTCACAGGGGAGAAGGAATAGAAACTCCCCTAAAGAGAGCCCATGAGGTTGCCAAACCTCTAGTGGAATGCGCACGCAAGCCAGCAGGAGGCCGAAGTATAGGCCAGGGAAATTGTTCCTACTATCCAATGGGAGAGGCGCTGTTTAGACACAAGCTTTCCCATATGTGGTTTAGCCCAGGACACGAACAGCTGGTCACTTTGTCTGACACTCTGGGTGTGTGCAGAGCACGGACTGGGCACAAGGTATGCAGCTGCTGTTGCTCCTCTGAGGAGAAAGGTGGTGGGTAAAAAGCCGGCCTTTGGGATAAAGGCAGGGTTGAGCCTCGTATTATCCGAGGAGAACTGAATGCATGACTGATGCACTGAGAGAGCGTGGGTCTCTCCTACACGCTTAGCTGAAGCTAAAGCAATCAATAGAGCCGTCTTCAAGGACAGAAATTTTAACTCAACCTGTTCCAGGGGTTCAAATGGGCAACAGGAGAGCGCAGCTAATACTATGGGAAGGTCCCACGATGGAGCCAACGGCCTAGACACTTATGTTGACTCTCCATATTACTGTGAAGCACTTTCGTGTGCCTTCGGGTTTTTAAATGTGCTATATAAATAAAATTATATTGTATTGTATTCTAGATGTAGGCAATTTACGCCGTGCACCCTTCATGAAACGGCATATTAAGGGATGCTGGCCAACAGTCTTCCCCTCAAAACCAATATGGCAGGCTGAAATTGCTGCCAAATACACCTTGAAGGTGGAGAAGGCTTTACCCTTATCAATCAGGGCCTGAAGAAATGACAGAATCACAGCCACAGAGCACTGAAAAGGGATGGCCTGTGATTCTAAGCACCAGCTTTCAAACACACGCCACTTGTGCTCATATAGCATCCTAGTAGACGATGCTCTAGAACACTGAATAGTGTCGATAACACTATGAGGGAGCCCCACCGTGTTCAGGTTAAACCACTCACGGGCCAATCCCATAGAGCTAGCCTCTCTGGATGGGGGTGGAATATTTCCCCCCGTGCCTGAGACAGGAGATCTCTGCGTAGTGGTAACGGCCGCACAGCTGCTGAAAAATCTCCGCCAGCCAGTGCTTCCCTGGCCAGTGTGGGGCTATCAGGATCATATAGTGCAGGGGTGTCAAACTCAAATACACAGTGGGCCAAAATTCAAAACTAGAACAAAGTCGCGGGCTAACGTTAATATTTATTGAAATATATTTATTCCTCCAAATATAAGAATGAATCTTTTCTTATGGACTCAAACACGTTTTGCTGAAAAACTGAATATGGAACAAGCAAAGCTTAATACTAAACAATATATATATATTAGCTGTATAATACCAGTAGGCCAGCTCTAATAGTAATTTGGTATGGCTTCGCGGGCCAAATGTAATTAGGCTGCGGGCCAGAGTTTGACACCTATGATATAGTGACTTCTCTCCCTCACTCTGGCCAGAGTTGGAGAAATGAGGGCCACTGGGGGAAAAGCATAGAGGAGGGTTCTCGGCCACTCGTGAGCTAGAGCATCCACCCCGAGTGGAGCTTTCTGATCGTGCAGCGAGTAAAACAGGGGACACTGAGCATTCTCCCTGGATGCATAAATGTCCACGGTCGCCTGACCGAATCGCAGCCAGATCTGCTTCACCACCTCTGGGTGAAGCTTCCATTCGCCATACAGCAGATTGCTCCTGGAGAGAAGATCTGCTCCAAAGTTCAAGATTCCCGGCACGTGAGTTGCTCTCAGTGACAGCAGGTGGACACTGCTCCAGACTATCAGTCTGTGTGCTAGTGTGTGTAACTTGGGGGACCCCAGACCCCTTGTCTGTTGATGTAGGCCACAACAGTGGAATTGTCCAACCTCACTAAAACATGATGACCTCTCAGCCAAGGGAGAAAGTGTTTTAGCGACAGGTGAACTGCCAGCAGTTCCAGACAGTTTATGTGGGTGGAGCGCATGTGAGGGCCCCACTCCCCATTCACTGTTCTGCCCTCGTGGGTGGCCCCCCAGCCTGAAAGAGAGGCATCTGTGAAAATCACCTTCCTGGTTGAAACTGCCCCCATGGCAATGCCCTGAGACAAGAAACCTGGCTTCTTCTACTCGCGGACAGCGAGTGAACAGTCTGCAGAGACTCTCACGCAACAGTGGCCGTTTCGGTGAGGGTCCAGTCCCCGCGAGCCCACCCAGCGCTGAAAGCCTCTCATGTGCAGGTGTCCCAGTGTTATCGCCACTAGAGAAGAAGCCATCAGACCGAGGAGCCTCTGGCACTGTTTGAGGGTCACTGTGTTGACTTTGCGAAACAGTGCTAGGGATGACCGTATGGCCGCTGTTCTCTCTGGGGACAGAAAAGCTCTCACCCGGAGGGAGTCTAGGCTGAGCCCTATGAAAGTAGTAATGCATTGAGTTGGCTTCAATGTGCTCTTTTCCACGTTTATCTGGAAACCCAAACTCTCCAGATGGTGTATGAGAGCATTTGTGTGACAAGCCACTTCCTGGCGGGTTGGGGCTGCCACCAGCCAGTCGTCGATGTATGTGGCGACTCGAATGCCCTTTTCCCTGAGCGGGGCCACTGCTGCCTCGGTGCATTTCACAAACACCCTTGGGCTCAGTAAGAGACCATAAGGCAGGACTATAAACTCGTACGCTATCCCCTGGAAAGCAAATCTTAGATACTTTCGGTGTGGGGGATATATGGGGATGTGGAAATAAGCATCCCTCAGGTCGATTGATGTGAACCAGTCGCCTGCATCAACATCCTGAACTTGTATGTCCTTAAATGCCGGTTCAGGGCACGGAGATCCAGGAAGGCTCTCATGCCCCTCCCCCCTTTCTTTGGCACAAGGAAATACCTTGAATAAAATCCGCTGTGCATTTCCTCGGGAGGGACAACTCTTATAGCTCCTTTGTCTCTCAAGGTGGAAATTTCCTCCAGGAGAAAAGTGGCAGATTCGCCCAGAGCACGAGAGTAAACGATTTCTTTGCAATGTGGTGGAGTGACATTGAATTGCAGCCTGTAGCCCTTTTCCAATGACCTCAGCACCCATCTTGACTGAGTGCAGGTAGCCCAGCTCTTTATGTGGAGAGACAGAGGGCTCACTGGCCACTCAACCGAAGATGGCGTTTTGGCACCCCCTTTTGGTTGCAGCGCGAAACATACGCCATTTCGGTGTTCCGTCACCTCTGTCACAGGTGAGCGAGGTGACGGGCTCATCTGCATTATCACAGCCGTGGAAATGAGAGATCTCTTCCCACACTGTGGTATCTGGTTTAGCTGTCATAATAATAATAATAATAATAATAATGGATTGGATTTATATAGCGCTTTTCAAGGCACCCAAAGCGCTTTACAATACCACTATTCATTCACTCTCACACACTGGTAGAGGCAAACTACAGTTGTAGCCACAGCTGCCCTGGGGCAGACTGACAGAAGCGAGGCTGCCATATCGCGCCATCGGCCCCTCTGGCCAACACCAGTAGGCAAGTAGGGTAAAGTGTCTTGCCCAAGGACACAACGACCAGGACAGAGAGCCCAGGGATCGAACCGGCGACCTTCCGGTTACAGATGCGATTCCCAATCCCTGAGCCATGGTCGCCCCGTGCATGTCCTCTTCTAGCTCAGCTTAATGACAGAGCCGCTGCCTTGTAGCACTTATCTGTAAGGCTAGACTGGAAGCGGTCTGTTTTGGAGGGGAGAGATGGGGCCGATGAGGACAGAGACGTCTCGGGTGAAGATGGCTTGCTACCAACGGCTCCACTTGTGGCATCTGGCGGAGGCCGATAGACTCCATCCCCTCACAATCCAGCAGGGAGCTCCCCACGATGGGGTGTTTCTCGCTGTAAGGTTTTGCTTTCCACGTCACCGCTATCTCATCAAGAAGCTCCGAGAAAACAGGCAACACATGCTTCCCCGTCTTTTTCGCCTTTGGCAATTTCTTTCTGTCAAAACGAGACTTTACAATCTCTGTTTGTATCGCGGGCCACAGGATGTTGAGCCTAGCAGCTGCGCGCTTGCACATGTCCTGCATGTCGAGATCCAGTTGCGGCCAAATCATCGGGCATCTCAGTTTCTCCTTGCGCTGCAGCAGCCTCACACAGCAAAGGGTCGCCACCCGACAGGTTAGCCTGGCGAGATAGCCTGCGGCGGAGTAGTTTGCGTGGGAAAGCCGCGCAGTGGATACAGTCGTGTGCGGGTGTCAAGGCAGCCCGAGTGTGAGATAAACCCAGGCATGCCGCACACACAGGGTGTGTATCCCAGGAAGAAATCTTCTTGCCGCTAGGACAGAGTTGTGCAACTTCGTTGACAGTCGTAGCTATGGTTAGCTAGAGGGTTGCGCACGTTAGCGAGACTGACACTGAGTGTGGAGAATATTGCTATTCCTCAGCTAACGTGGGGTGAAAAGTAGTGCTACTTTTCTACAGCTATTGCTACCTAATGTGTAAAACCGCTAGCATCGAAGGGTATTGCTACCTGATGGTGAAGCTAGTGGTACCTTTATTAGCAAAGTGTTGCTACTTCGCTTTTGGAAAATACTGCTACTTCCCTGGGTGAAAGTATTGCTACTTGACACCAGCACTAGCTACAGAACAGTATTGTTACTGCTTGTATGCTAGTGGACAACTGAAAAGCTGGGAACAAAGCGCCCGGCGACCGAGTTGTTCACTCGAATCTGTGGACAGTTTAGCTTAGCACCCAATAGCACAGTTGTCTACAGGTTTCTGTGAGAAGCAAGAAGAGGTTTTTGAATGGCATCTGACGCTATGTCAGCCTATTATATAGGGAGGCACTAGCCCCTCCTGACATGGGCGCCCTTACAGGCTGCCCTTACCCAGCCTGTAAGGGCTGGCTAAGGTCACGCAGGAGGTGTTCCAATCCGGTTGTTCAGTGATGACGCGACGAATCCTACTTCCGGGTCTAAAGTAGTCTGCGTTTAATATGGCTTTTGTGTTGTTAACATGTTTAATGTTATGTATTTTCTTCTATTTGATCTCAAAAAGCTCCTAAAACAGTCAGTGATCCCGGTTGACCTCCCTCAGCTTTTATTACCACTAATCATTTATTTAAGCTCAGTTTTTAAAACCTTAGGATGTAACTACAGCCCAGCCCATGCAGCAGTATATGAATGACTAACCTCGTATTGTGGATGGATTATCTCAGTTGTTCTCCTGGCTGAAGTTTGGTCCTTTTACAGCATCCTGCCATGCAATTACATTTGTTCCTGACCACCGAGAACACTCACGTTAACTTTTATCGAGTGGAAAAAAAGTTAGCTTGTTTATATTATGCTAACATAGCTGTGTCGCTAGCGGTCACGTAGCACATCATTATATACCAGCTAGCCCAACTTCAGTAACCTTACAAACGTCACTGCTGTTTAGTTTTCTGTCTTCATTTATGCTGGAAGTGATAACAGAGCTGTACGTTTGAATTTGTTTCCAAAACCCCGCAGTCAGGACATGCTATATTGTATTTAGATAGAAGCTAGCGAGCTAACTTCCTGCTAACTTCTAACTCCGTTAAATGTCATAAATTCCATTTTCATGGATGCCTGGATGTTAAACTCAATTGTTACACCTGGTAGGGCAGAACGCTGATCATTTTATTAAAGATGAAAGACTTTAAACAGTTTTTCAACTCTCAGTAATGCCATAGTGATTGTTTGATATATGGACCTGGAGCGGAGTTTAGACCCAGACACGACTAGTGACGTCAGACTGAACAATCGGATAGTGAGACGCTCACTCATGCTACTCAGAGAACCGGGGTTATATACATAACCTTAAGTTAGCTTTAGACAAACCAGCTCCTTCCCTATATTGACTCTCAGCTGGGCTAGTGAACTAGTTTTTGAATGTTACTTTGTATCTGGCATTTAGACGAGAGCATGTCGGAAATCTCCCCATTTACGTCTAGGTAAGACAGCTATTAAATATGATTTCAAAACAATGTCAAACTACTCTTTAAGCTATGCCAGAAAATCAGTACAAGTTATTTAGTATGCAAATTAATTCCCTGGCTTACTTTCCCCAGCATACTTTATTTCAGTGCTAAATAAAACAGACTGGTCTTGCCTGTGTCCAAAAAAAGAAGAAAAAAAAAGTATTTGAGCTTCTATTGAGGTCATGCATATATGCACACAATCATCCCCCCTCCTTTTCCAAACGCCTTTGACGCTTATTCCCTTCCGATGCTGACGGGGATCAAGGAGACCAGCGCACGCAGGCCCGGATGTACTGTCTAATTCGGCTGCCTTTCACCCTTTACCCACCCCTGTTGCTTGTCATGTGTATTAAGAGTTTTTTTATGTGCTATGTGCAGAGGTGTTTTTTTCTGTTCTCAAACTGATCTCCCTGTTGGAGCTCAGTCTGGGGGGAGTTTTTTTTTTCCTTATCTTTCCTCATGTGGTGCATTTTCCATTGTTATACCTCTCTGACCTGTCTTCCCCATGTGATGTTTTGTGTAATGTATGTATGGTCGGAGGGTAAGATGGCACCGCCATTGCGTGCAATAGGTCGGCAGCCTTATGAAATTTCCCCTTGTGGGACTAATAAAGGTATATCAATTCAATTCAATCAATTCAATTCAATTCAATTGCAACTAATTTTTTTATGCCTTAGTAAACATTTTTTGTACAATTTAAAAACTCGTATTCTAAATAGTAAGCTTTAAAGGTTGATGATGAAATAGTTTTTTTGTTGTTGTTTTTTTAAAATTTGGATCTTTTCACCATGGGCTGTAGCTCAGGTGGTAGAGCAGGTCAGCTACTGATTTGAAGGTTGGTGGTTTGATCCCTGGCTCCACCTAGTCTGCATGCCAAATATCTTACTATCTTGTCCCCCAACTGGGGGCAAGATAGTAACCCCCAGTTGCTCTCCCATACATCCATTGGAGTATGAATGTGTGTGAATGTTAGCTAAACAGCACTAAAGTATAGAGGAAAGCGCTTGTATGAATGGGTGTGATTGGGTGAATGAGGCATGTTGTATAGAGCGCTTTGAGTACTGCAGGAGAGTAGAAAAGCGGTATGTAAGAATCAGTCCATTTACCACCATTTATGTTAAGTTAACCAGCTCAAGCCTCTTATTTAGTGTAAAAACAGAAATGGTATCAGCCTTACCTTACTTTACATAAAAAGTGATTATATTATTGTACAAGAGCTCTTCTTAGTCTTTAAGTTGCTCCCCTTTGGGGAGAAAGGAGGTCCTTGGCTTGAATCTTCCAGCTGCTGGGGCCTCTCTGTGGGGTTTGCGTGTACTCTCTGGGTACACTGACGTCCTGCTGTCTTCTAAAAGACATGCATGTTCGGTTAATTAATGATTCTAAATTGGCCATAGGTGTAAATTGTTATCTGTCTCTGTGTAAGTCCTGATACAGACTGGTGATCTATTTAACTCTTGCTGTGTGACAGCAGGGATAGGCTGGAGCCCCACTGTAACCCTGAATTGGAAAAAAAAGATCAAGAAAATATATAGATATTTTAGTAGTCTAATTTTTAAAAACATACACGGTGGTCTGTTTTCACAGAGTACCTTGAAATAAACGACTTAATTCCATGAAGGTGCTTTAGCTTCTGCTATAAATGCATACTGGCTAACTGCCTCTGTCTCACTGGGATACTTGAATAGAGCAGAGCCAACTTTAATCTCTTTATGAAGTTCAACTCAAGGTCCTCCAAGCAGTGTGAGTGTTTTCTTGTCTTGGTTAGGATCAAACCCAAACAAATTAAGCTTCCCTCGAAAGTAATTTCTTGCAAAAATATTCAGTCTGCAGCAGTTGCATCTGTACAGGGTTCAAATTTCATGCAAAAGGCTTAAGAGAACTTTATCTTGATGCACTTATTTAAAGGGCCAGTTCACCCAAAAGAACCCGAAAAGTACTCAAGTATTTTGCCATGTTTGAGTGCCATTATTTTAGATAATCAGTCGTCCATGTAATCTGCATATAGTGGCAGTAAACTTGATCTTTGTCTTTGTAGGGACTATTTTTGCACCAGTTGTGGATTTACAGATAATATAACTGTCAATAGAATTGTATACTTTTTAATTAATTCTGTCTTGTTGTTATTTATCTCCTCCCCTTAATCAGCATAATTGCTAATTGATATTAGTGTGCATTCAATTTCTTTATCACAATTTGGTTTCAGTGAAGCCTGTCAGTTGTTGTGGTCTGTAGCACATCCACAGTAACAATGGTGTTGCTTTTCGTGGGTCCCATTCCTCCTTTAAAATGCTTTAAAAAAACCAACAACAAACAAAAAACATATTGCAGTGCTTAATAAATTTATTCGATTTGCCATAAAAATGAAGAAAACATAGGAGGTTGTTTAAAATTAATAATATATTGTTATTTATTAGGTAAGTAATAAACCGAATTGCATTACTTACAAAAGTAAGTGACAAAATTAAATAAGTTTCTATACCCAAATTTGAGCTAGAGAAGTCATAAATGAATGAAACATAACATTCAACCACTAAAACTATTTTTTCTGTTGTATTTACAGGGATAGCAGTAAATAAATGTAATTTTGAGCATATTAGTAACTCATCCTTTTTGGTAATAACCAGTATTCTTAATTTAGGCCCTACATTAGATATAATAAATTTGTTAAGCACTGTACATTCACCTTTGCTTAAGTGCATTTGCAGGAAACTTCTCAAAACCTGCTCAAATAACAATAAAAGGTTTTGATGAATAGATACCAGTAGAAATATACAGGAAAACCTGAGTGACTCAGCCTTTTAAGAGGAACTCCTTTCTCAATGTGACTGCTGCAAAGCAAGTGAAATCTGCTGACCGCCACATCTGGAAAGTGATCACATAAAAAAAAAATCATGTTGCAATAACATGTATTCGAACACTTTGAGCTTTGCCAGTTGATCTTTTTTAACAGTCTGTCTGAAATAGCAGTGGGAAGTTCACAGGATCAGATGTTCCAGGACTCAGTCCAGTCACAGGGTTATTCGAGGATCATTCCTCATTCAAGATGGGAATGCAAAGCAAAATATCGCACAAGAAAAGAAAGGCAATCCATATTTGTACCAATCTCATAATTTATTTAAGTATATTTCATTTTTAAATATAGCTATGGTATATATATATTTATATATATATATATATTGGACACCCCTTTGGGAAATGCCAGTCATGTTAATTTATGGTACATCGGTGGCTTCTTTTTATGTTTCGCTTTACAGCGTGAAGATATTGCTCCTGCTTTTAAAGATGGCCTACATTATGTACAATGTTACCTTTGGATGACTCAAATACATAAATATACTCTGTACTGCACTCTACCAAAATCCAACAACCACTTCTTTTGTTTTATTATTATTATTTTTTATCTTTTTCACAAAGATGCAGAGGAAAATTCATGCAATTAATAATTTAATCACAGTTCTTTCTCAGTATGAGCACAAGTGGCTGAAACTATGCACTGACTGCCAGCTGGAGGTCTGTGAAAACTTGTCTGTGTAGAAGGTAGTACAGGCAGGGTTGAGCATATTTGGATTTCGCTCTTTTCTTGAGCAAAATAAATGAAGAAAAATATGTTTTTGTTTTGTTTTAGCAACATCTTTTTTGGATCCCAGCATGAAGAGGCCCCAGGTTGGTGTGTCTCAACCGCTTGTTTCTTTATCTTCTCCACTCTTCAGTTTCACTGTCTTTATCCTGGTCTGGGTTTTGTTGCCTGGGTTGCTCCCCCATGCGGTGACAGCTAACCATCAAGGCCCAGCCTGAGTGGTGGGTGGCACCCATCCACGCCTTAGCAGAAGGAGACCTCAGTGAATGACAATACTGTGCCTAGTGTCCGTCGGGGCTGGTCAGATTTAGGCTTCCTTACTGTCCAAGGCACTTTTTTCCCAAGTTTTTTTTTTCTTCTGAAGGACTCGTGTGTGACTTTGACCTGTAACAAAGAAGACGTGATATTCAGGACCAACTTGAAAACACCTGAAAAATTCTCCCCTCTTCAGAAAGAATCACAAATAATAAGAAATTTGATACTTTGCTCTCGCTGTGCCACTGTTAGGGCGTGTGTGTGTGTGGACACAGCAAGCATATCACCACGGAGAACAAACGTCTGAGTAGTGCCTCAGAACAACATAACCATTACACTATAACCATAACCGGAGAGGTTTTTGACTCTGAATGACACTGATAATTCATGCAGTGCAAACATTTTATTTATTCTTATTATTCTTACTTAAATACGAATCACACAAAAGTTAAAAAAAAAAAAAGGTAATATCCTGAATCTAGTCTTTTACTTAAGCAAAATTATTCTTAGTACTACTAATGATTTAGTGTAGTTAGAATTTAAGTGCTTGATTACATCATTATTCTCAATTAATTCTATGTAAGCAGTAATTTTATGCTTTAAGTGCTCAATGTAATAATTGAACTCTGCTGCCGAGCTAGAAGAAAACACAGTTAAGTGCTTATAGGAAATAGTAAAAATAGCTTTAAATATAAATACTGTTATAGATTAGTGTATTAATATATTATAGAGCTTGGCTCGAAATACAGATTCATAAAATGGACATTCATTTAACGTTTGAATGCATCATAAAGTACAATATTTGAGTGGAAGTTTAGTTATCTGTGCCACAGAAGTAGAAAGTAACACAGTATGTTTAATGACTGTAAGTTCAGTCAAATTAAGAAGTATTTTGTACTTCTAGCCAACTTTTAAGAGAGAAATGGCACTAGAACTATACCTTTCTTTCTTTCTGCTTTATACGGTAGTTATGTTACCAATCAAATTTACGTTAATGAAAAAAACAAACAAACAAAACAAGCTGTAATGCGTTTGTACAGATTATAACTACAATCCTGTATATAACGTAGTGACAGTTATAGAACTATAAAAGCAAGCTGATACCAAAAAACATGCATGCATTAGCAATGCTACTCTAGTAACAACAAATCAGCTCAGAGCACATGAGTCCACGCTGAAGACTTTTACTTGTGGCTGCAGTTTTACCACATGGCCTTGTTAATTTTGCTCAAGTAAATGACCTTGAAGACTACCTCATACTTCCTCCTTATCACATCCCATTCAACATTAATGACTGTGTTACACCCACACACGGTCTATAATGTGCTCTGAACTCTGTTGTCTACGTTCAACGAGACACATTAACAAGCTGTTCGCCATAAAAAATTCATGTTTGAATCAGAGGAACATGGTACCGTACCTGGTGTGTGCTACCCCTCCGTGCACTGTGGGCTGCCTGCTAGCCGTGTCAGAAGCCGTGCACATCTTTTGAAGTCTGAGGAAAGAAAATAGGATGGACAGATAGTGAGTGGTTTAGTGTGTTGACATTGAACGGACAAGATCTTTACTCAGGGTGTCAAGAGGGCCAGTGTAATGGCAGCTTACATGCAGGTATCGTGCAGTCTCTCGTGTGGTGGTAGAGTTTATACACCGACTTCCTGCACTTGGGGCTGAAGGAGAGCGGACCTGAAACAAGAACAGAGAGGAGGCTTTAAGAACGTTGCCGCAGCAACCTTCAATAACATCTGTTTTGTAGTCATTGTCTGAAGCTGTAATTCACTTTTGTGTGCTATAGCTGACTTCCCTGGCCTGTTTTTGTAGGAATCTTTTTAGCAAACACTTTAAAAGACATTGATTTTGCAGTAATGTCTTACCTGTTAAGTATTTTATGAACTTCTCCTTCTTTCTTAGATCTCTGGGAAATATGACTGTTTAAAGAGAGGAGATAAGGAAAGGGTGTCAAGTTTTAGTCTGTATCATATAGACAGAAGAAAATGGATGGATGGCATATTTTTATCAGGAGGCCTTAAAATATTAGCTCTGGAGTTATCCATCACAACACATAGAACAAGGATGTTTTTATCAAGCAAAATATAGTAAGAGAGCTTTAAAGGGCCAGTTGGCCCAAATGACCCTCAAATAACCGTCAGTACTATCAGTAAGTATAGTGGTTTTATAACCAAATAGTTTTGGTTATATTGCATGCACTTGGTAGCCTTAACGAGAAAATAGAGAGGAAATTGTTCTTCTCTATGAAACTTCCATATCGCAGTATGCTACATCCCTGACTGTACATCCAACTTAAGATTCCTTCCTGGAAGAAAACTCACCGACAGCCTGATTCCCTCTGAATGCTTTGAGGTCCCGAAAATCCTTCTGCTCCATCGGAGAGCTCGTCTCCCGTGAAATTGCCGGCGCTTCTGTTTTGGCACTGTGGCGTCCCCGACTCCCCTCCACCTGCTTCACGATCTCCACCATCCGCCTCAAGTCCTGCTGCTCGTCCATGCCGGCCGATGCGTCCCCTGTTGGGACCGTGGAGGGCGCGCTCTCGCCGCAGTGGTCGGTGAGCGTGCACATCAGTAACACCAGTCCTATAATGAAATGCCTGCGTAGTTCGCTCATAGCTCCCGGGGAGTGAGGGGGAAACAGTGAGGTCGTATTTTCTTTTCTGGGCACCTGCAGGAGAGATTGAGTATGAATGTTAAAAGCCTTTCATTTCCTAATTTCACAAGTCCCAGAATCCCATTAGGCTACACCCCGCCAAGAGCGACTGTAAATGCTGGTTAAAATCCTCCCAACGCCGCAAAACAATAACACAAGAGTTTCTTAATGGGCCACAAAGCGAAAATCACAGTACTGCACGCACCTAATAGTCCACCAAGTTCGGATCATAATTGATTGACCGAAGCTTGATGGACTGTTAAGTAATCTTACCCATGCGCTATTTAACTTTATCTTCAAATACGCTTTCCAAAATATTATGCAAAACTGCTTACCACGTGCTTGTTTTCAAACAGTTACTCTGTTTTTATGTTTTTAATAACTTGAGTGTCTTCATTGTCTAAATGTGGCTGTAGTCTTGTAGCTTAAAAAGTTTTATTTATGTTGATCCAGGCTTCTGTTACCGAGAAGTTACACGACACATTTAAGTCACCCTCAGACAAAAGGCAACAATGCATCAGTAAGAGAGGAACTAAGAATAAAAACATAACAGTAAAGAAATCTAGATTCTAAAAGTAACAATTTAAAGCTATTTTTACCTTTATAAAGTCTTCAGGCACACAGCAGTAAGAAATGCAAACTGTGCGCAACTTCGGAGTTTGTCCGCCCCAAAATATGTCCTCTTAAAAGCTGCTTTTATTAATGCAAAAACAAAGCTCGTGAAGTCAGGGATCTTCACCGAGCCCCTGTGGTCATCCTTTGAAGACCGGCAGACTGCAGGGAGAGAGCGCACAGAAAAGCTCAAGTGGTCCGGTGCTCCCAGATCCCGTGCGCGTCCTGGCTGAAGTAGCAGATTAGTCGCCAAGAAGTGAGGCTCACTTTTTATTCTGTCTCGCCGACGTGGTGACCTGTCCGCTGTAGGTTACTCCGCAATGTCTGTGAGTGTGCATGGGTTGAGTGACCATCACTTGAATGCTGTGTCAAGTTTTCTGCGCCCCCCTCCTTTGCCTTACTCCATTTATATGTACGATACGCGGTTACAGGAAGCCTTTTTCCTACTAATAGGCTACTTCCACTGAAATTTCCACTCAGCCCAGAATACAGCGCAGATACCGACATCTTAGTGGAAATGCTCCCATATCCTTCTTCTGAGGCTCATAACCTCATTAGAGCCATTGCGCGTTTTACATCCATCATGGAAATTGAAACGCAATTATGCTATGGACAGTTTAAGGATCATTTTGAAAATTAATTACAAACGGGTTTTAATACTTATTGCCCTATAGTTTCTGGTCAGAACAATTCGGTAAATAGGATTACTGAGGTTTGCAGGTTTCTCCTCTTTGGGGATTAGTCTGTACTACCCTGCCGTAGTTTGAACAGCTTTTTTTTTAAAGGGGGGGGGAGAGAAAAGTATGGGTATGGGCGTGCAAGTGGCTCCCATTCGCCCCCTCCCAGTCCCCCCGTTTCCCCCACAATATTGTCAAGACACGATAGGGGTGAAGCGTTATGTTTCATACCCCTGAGAATAAAACACTATAAATAAATGTGTGTGTGTGTGTGTGTGTGTGTGTGTGTGTGTGTGTGTGTGTGTGTGTGTGTGTGTGTGTGTGTGTGTGTGTGTGTGTGTGTAATCAAAAACCTAACTTTTCATCTTGGAGTCTTCAGAAAAATACTCTTAGATTTTCCACATAATCTTCTGTCTTTCACAGTTCAATTGTTGCAGGGTATTTATAGTGACCACTCGGTGCTGTCACTGCATGGCTGGGTGAAGCTGTGGTCGTGCGTAAAGTGAAACCTTGGTGCTGAAAGGACAGTGCGCGCTGTTACCGAGCTCCGAAACTCCTCCGCCAGCAGGCAGTCCTTTGCTCGTTAGCGGTAATGCCTTCCTGTTTAACGGCAGAAAGATTTCCTTTGAACGAACTATATACTGATTTATAGTAAAATTATGACAAAAGTGGACACTGATTTCCCTTTCATTATGAGGTATCCCATTGTATCTGCAAACGAAAGAGGATGGATGTGCTTCAAAGGCAGTGACAAATCCAATGACGCTGCACAGCTGTTTGGCTTGGGAAAAACAACTCTGTGTGTCTTTATATTCGAAGGAGGATGTGATCACCGATTCTGCTGCTCTAAAGCCAAACTGATTGATCCGTTTAGGAAAGAAGTAAGTTCGATAATCAAAAGAAATGGGGGGAAAGGTGTTTAATTTATGACACGACCATCCACTCTAATGAAGTGCGCTTGAGAGAGAAACCTCTGCACATCTGGAGCAGTGTCCAGCTTTTGATCTCACGAAAACTAAACTGTTTTGCCACATTAAGCAATAAATTTGGGGAACAATATCAAGTGAGCCCAACAGTGATAATAACATTTAATGAAATGCAAAATAAACTAAAACTATTTTTGCCCATATAAGACTATATATGTATGTATATATATATATATATGTGTGTGTGTGTGTGTGTGTGTGTGTGTGTGTGTGTGTGTGTGTGCAAATGTCACTCATATAACAATCATCAGAGCAAATATTAGAATGCATTAAAAAAATAAGTATTTTGTGAGTGAAATGTGAAGAAACGCTTCAGCAGGGGGCATCATTCTGCACAAATAAAATCAGTGTTAAGTTGCTCACATTTGTACTCTTGTTCAGAACAACAAACCCTCAGCCAGCTCCTTGGCTGGGTTTGACACTTGAAGTCTTTCCACGCAAATGGAAAACAAAGTACCACCACGGAACGCAACATGCTCAAAACCACAAAACCCATGTCTGCTGAGCAGATTATCGCCATCAGTCAAATTACATCAAGCTCACTGTACCGCAAAGACTAGGTGAAAATAAGTCCAATATGAAAAATGTTAAAGCTTTTGGTCTTGGTTGGGATATAAATGTCTCTTCAGTTTGGACTGAAAGTAAATAAAAGAAACTGAAACAACTGAGTTTAAATGACTGGTAAGTACAAAGGAAGGTTGATGTTTTATAATAGATCAGTATTCCTGTTAATGGTCTGGCAAGAAGATAAGCACACACAGAAGAAAAGCATAACTGTTTGGCACTTTGATGCTCATTTTAGTCCGTTATTTTTAATTCTTTGGACTGCTGCTAGAAATGTTTTGAAATCATTTCTGCTTAAAGTTCCTGTCAGCGTGTCTTGTGTCACAATTCCGGCGACAGCAGAAATCACAACTTTCTTTGTTTGAATGGCTGTTTAGATAGACGCATAACCTCATTTAACCCACTTTCTATTCTCAGTTGTATGACCTTTCTAACCTCTGGTACGGTCACATGTGAAACTTTGTTGTCCGGTGTGTGTGTGTAAGTCGTTGAGTCAAGTTCATGTGATTTCAAGTAAATGGCATGCCGTAAGCCTCATGTGCAGTGTGGCGGTCGTTGGTTTCAACATACTGATTATTAGGTTTGTTCTCCTTTTCCTTCTAAATTCTTTGTGACACTTCTCTTCTGGAAGGCGATCTGATTAATTAATCAGGGGAGGATATGGTTGTCTTCTCGCAAATGTGCCTCATTCTTCCTGATGTCTGATCCAAGTTGAAAATGTAACTTTCTCAAGGTGTTACTCGAGGGCATTGTCTCAGCCTTGTGAGAGAGAGAGATCTCCTCTGATTCTGACCACCACCACAAAAGAACCCCCTGCCATCATGATGGATGTTGAAAATCTTTTTATTTATGAAGGTCAGATGAACTGAAGCCGGTTACTTGAACTGAATCCTGAGCTAGAAACAACATATTTTTGAATGGTGTGAAAATAGAAAATGTGTAATTCCATTTTGGTGAGATTCACTTCCATTTTTTGGTGTCTCATAAAAAATTGACTACGATTAACATTTGCAGTTAAAGGCCCAGCTTAGAAACTGGTTCTCTTCCTTCTCTTCCATCCATGTGTTTTTGGTTAGAGAAAATCCTCCTAATAGATAAAATAGATCCTTCATGAGCCCGAATACTACAGATTCTTGTTCTCTTTATTTCATCATCCTTATCTCTCCCCCTCCACCTTTGTCTTTCAACAGATTGTTGGAATTTACTTTGCTTTAACGTGACGTGAATGCATGCAAATTGTTGTATCATTTCATTGAGTGCATGTATTAAAAGATTCAACCATAACCACAAAATTTAGAGCCGGAAACTGCTGTGGGGTAGTGGACATGATGTGTGTAGCTTGGCAGCGTGCTGCCATACATCCAGCTCCTTAAAGGGATAACACACTGACATGTGCAGCCACTCACTCTTAGGTGAAACATTTACACCTTAGAATCACTAGTTAATCTACCACAGGCCGCGGGAGGAAGGTGGCGCACCCAAGCAAACTCTACGAAGGCTGGAGTCAAGCATCAGGTGCCGTGAGGCACCACTGCATCACCTGGCACATGTAGAAAAAAGTAAATCACACAGATGAGCAAAAACAAATTGGGATTAGCAATGTTTATCTTTTGTGAAACTTGGATCCTGTTCGCATTGCTTCATGTATTACACACTTAAACACTGTTGCAGAGCGAGCACAACCTCCCAAATGGGAACAACACCCTCCGATGACTCCTCCAGCAGGATAACAGAGGACACTGAACTAATTGCAGTAATAGCAGCGCCTGGAGAAAGCAGGAAAAGATCTCTTAGCAGTGACCCAGCTTCCACACTGTACATATCTGACTGAGCATTTTTGGCATGCACTGAAAAAAAGAGCAATCCACGGAGGCTCCACCCACTGCAACTCACAGATCCCAGAGAATTTGCTGCCAGCAACATGGAGCCAGACGCTATAGGACGCCGCCCAGAGGCCCCATGTGCAGAAGAGTCAGAGCTGTTTTGGCAGTTACTATGGGGTTTAAAATTGTGGCTGATTGGGGTAATAGGACATCTTCGCAGACCACCCTAGTCGGGGAAATTATGTATTGATTTTACAAGTCTTGATGAAGAAATAGCAATGAGCATCAGTCACTGAATAGGAAGTTGATGCCTGTGATCAGCTCTTCCAGATTATTGTCAAAATGTAGCTGTGGACAGTTTGAAAGCAAACTGATGTGTGATATGTCGGTACGCCAAGCTCGAAGATGTTGGATAAATCTTTCTGACTTTGCAACTCGAGATGTTTTGTATTTCTTTGGAGCAACAAAACAGTTTACCAGGGGCGAACAATTAATTTTAGTTAGCTGAGTAACTGTAACATTTACTCTTAGCAGTAATAGTTGATTTCTGTTTACTGGTTTAGAGGTCTCCACAACATTCCCAGTTTTTCATGGAGCCCCTAATGAAAATTAAGCTGTATGCAGTCCAACTTTTTTTTTCACATCTGTACAAGCCTTTCCCAAGACCATGAAAGTCTTCAAAAGACTTTGTGAAATCAGTCGAGTTCCTCTTTAATCAAAGTGAACACACACAAAAATTTCACGAAACCACACCTAATGCTAGATGAGGCCGGGGGAAGTGGAGGGTGGTAAATTGCAAGGCGAAGGCAGAGCAGAAACACCGAGGATCAACAGCGTTGAAGGAAGCAGAATGAATGAGACAGAGATGAATGAGCCCACATAAACGAGACGGATCACGAACATAAATGATTGGATGGGACAGGAGACATGTGACTATTAATTGATTTCTGTGCCTGCTTGACTAGAGAAAGACACTAACCATACATTATGAGCACTGAAGAAGGGGCTGATTGTAACATTTTCGTGGTATACGTGCTTTCACTAGAATGAATGGCTTTCCATATTTAGAGACAGTGAGTCATCTTCTGTTTCATTTTGTACATCTGCGGTGTCAAACAATATGGAGGCAGTTGAGCATGAAAGTTCATTTTTGACCATGGAAATGAAAGTTTAACTGAAAATCTTTACTCAAGGTCAAGAAAAACACATTAACAGAGAAGTGTATTCTGATATTACGCAGCCACTTAAATGTGGATGTTAGGAATCACAGTTTAAAAACAGTTATTATGTAAGAGAAGGCATAGAGGTTAGTGTCTGGTTATGGTGAGCACAAACATGACATAGTTAAGTTAGGGAAATATGTTTACAGACTTTATTGAGTTTACTAAAATAATAAGGCTTTTTGGGTAACATTTCATTATAAAATAAATGCCTATTGAACCTATTATTGGCAAGTTTGGTTCCCTTTTAGCATGACTTTCACTTTGTAGCTCTGTCTACCACCACCTGCTGTCCTTGACTACCCAAAATTACTTTTGTTTTTCTGTGCATTGCCATTGGCAGCTTTCCCCAGGTAGCTGAGTAAAAGGTGCACAGCCAAAGAAAAAGAGGCCTTTTGTCCGAAGAGGCAAAGGCTAGCGGTAAAGAGGCAGTTTAAAGGGAGACTGCCAGTTTAATGGCTATGGAAAGAAACAACATTTCTAACTGCTGGTTGGAAATCAGAAATGAACAGTGTTAAAATTTTATTAACTTTTTTTTTTTAAATATTAACTTTTAACATCCTATTCATCCACCCTAATCTTCTCACACCCAAAGTGTATGTGTTGGGTGTGGTCCTGGACAGCTACTGATGCTCTTGGACACTGTGTGCTGGCTCAGCAGCTTTTATTGGATTTAACAGCCCATGATGTTTACTATATATAGTTTTATTTAGCTACACGTTATAGTTATTTTTTTTTGTCTTTTTGTCTGTGTAAGTATTAGTTGTCATCATATGATAAGTAATACCTTGGATATCAGTACAGAGCAGAGGGAAAGCTTTGGCCTTGAATTCGTAACCTTCTTCCAACCAATCAATCATAACAAGCTGTTTTCCAGTCAACCCTGTGAATTGTTTTAATCTCGTGTCAACAGACCGCTTCATCTGCTGATTGCTGATGGTTTCCAGTGTTTATTCAATCGTGTTGCATATCCAGTTTAGATATCAATTAAGCATATGGTCAAAGGTCAGCTGTACTGGAAATGAGAAAATGTGTAAAACTATCTTTAACCTTCCAAATGTGTGTTTTCATCTGACGATTTGAAAGAATTGTAATTTTCAGTGGAGCAAGGCGTTATTAAAGTCCTCATACTTCCACAGCAGTGTTTTCAATTACTCTGGCGGATGAGATGACCGTGCAGGTATGTACAGACCACGCTTGACTGACACCTTCTATAAAGATGTAGAGGATGTAAGTTGGGGTTCCAGTAATGGTTATGTAATTGGCCAACTTTAAGTCGGCAAAATGAAACTGACAATACCATCATGCAATATTTTACTCCCAGATGTTGTGAATGCACTTATCATGCAATGGAAAGCAATGCTTTATAAAAAAATTCGCTTTGTCATTTATTTATTTTGCCCTGATTTGCACAAATTCACTCCTCCAGTATGGAACATTAAATTGCAGTTTGTGCAAAAGGGTTTTCAGATTTAACAAACTTTAAATGGTAACTTTGTTTCCTTCTCAAAATGAAAAATGACCGCTGTATCCTCATTGCAGGATATAAAAGTTGTTATTATTTACATTTTTTGCTGGGGGGTTGCAGATGTAGACAACTAAACAAATAAGAAATATGTTCCTCACACAGAAGAATAGAGTGTAAACACTCTACACCAAAATGAGGGTGATGCTAGAAACAGGAAAAACTGCACGGAGAAGCAGCTCTTTCTGGATCTGTAAAGTTTAGGAGTATTCTTTTTCTTTTTCTAAATCCATGCAGTCTGAAATGTGGATGGGATTTGTGCTTGTGCAAATATTCAACATGTCTGAAAGGATTAAAGAAAAGAAAAAAATATATAAATGAATAATTTGATATGGAAGGCAGAAATCTCTGCACTTGGTTTTCATTAAGAAAAGTTTTATTAATACACAGTACAGATTAAGTGTTTGATTCTACTGTGATTGATGCTCATCTATTTTATACTATCTCTGTCAAGTCCATAAGTTGCGGGACAGATAGACATTTTTTGTAATTTTGTCATTGTACACCACCACAGTGAATTTTAAATCAAACAACCAATATGTTACTGAAGTGCAGATGTTCAGGTTCACTTCAAGGGGTTTAACAAAACTTTTGCATAAACTTTTTATGAATCACACCAATGATTATACACAACCCCCCATTTAAAGAGGCTTAATTGGACAATTGATTGACAAGCCGCTACATGGCCAGGTGAGGTCTGTTCCCTTGTTATTTCATGGCAAATGAAGCACACATACCTGAAGTTGATTTAAAAGACCTGCATTTGTATTTTCATGATAATTTTAAATGGCGTCCAAAAAGATGTCAGTGTGTGTGGGGGAGGCCATCATTGGGTTGAAAGAAATAAAAATAACCTATCAGAGTGATAGCGAAAACTTTAGGAGTGGCAAAATCAACATTCTTCAAATGAAGGAATGCACTGTCCAGCTCAGCAACCCCGACAGGTCTGAAAGACTACAGAAAACAACTAAAGTGCAGAATTATTTCAATAGTTAGGATAAACAACTTAACAGCATTTAAACAGGTCAAGAACACTCTTGAAATGTAAAGGTAAAGTCCAGGATCTAAAGCATACTACATCTATCAAACAGGAGGTAATGGTATGGCATGAACATGTGCTGTCACAGTCTGGCTGCGAAGCTGACTGTGTCGAGTGAGGAGGTGGACCCAAGTGCAAACACGCAAAATAGCTGTTGAGCGAAACAAAACGAGCCGTTTATTCAATGTCGGTGAAACAGAATAAAATAAAAGGCAAAACCAAACCATAACCTAACCTGGGTGAGCTAAACATAACAAAACACTAGAACATGGACATTTTTTTTGTTTTTTTTGTTTTCTAAATGGTCATGTGTGTAGATGTCCAAATAATGTAAATGTATTATTCATTGTGCTTATTTTAACGTGTTTAGTAATCCCTAAGGAAAATTTCAGGTACTTTAGCTGTCAGATAATCCAAACCATCTTTTTTACTGCATCTGTCTGCAATTTGGTGCCAGACATTTAGTGTGTGAGGAGATGCTGAGCATGTTTTGGGTGCTGTGGAAGTAGTTTTTAAATGTCGAGAGTTGCTGCTGCTGCTCCTCCTACTGCAGGCCACAATTACACCGGTTATTATGCCATGTTTTGAAATCATTATGCACTGTTATTACAATAATTCATGCAGCTGCTGTTTTGTACGCTACAAGATAAAACTTGTGGTGATTGCTCATCATGAAAAATAAATGTGTCACTCAGGGATTTGTAAAGTCAAATAAAAAAACTATTTAAGCCCTTTTGAAATGCAAGATCTCCCAATTTTATTTTCAGTCTAATAGGGATTCAAAGCCACACACTCCATTTCTTCCCTTTTGACTGGAACAAAATAAGTTATCCTTCATGTATGATACAGATACACATGTTTGCTATTAGATGCCGGAGTCAAGGAAGATGAAGTTTGGGTGAGATCATACTTTTATAGCTAAGGGTTTATGGTGACATAAATTAGCAAAGCTGCCTCCAAAATAATTTCATCCGAATGCAAGCTCTTTACTCTCCTTATATTCCACAAACAGAAAAATGCACGCTCTGAGTTAATGGAAGGACAAATCAGGTGAAGCCCTACCAATATCAAAGTCTTTAGAGCAGCTCTTTCAGTGACTTGAGACGTGTAAATCAAATGGTTCAATCTGCACAGTGACAAGGAGTGAGCATGAATGATGATTTTTGCTTGCAACATGGGAACTATTATTCAAGCCTCAATCCAGACTAGCTCACCTCTCTGGAATGGGACCTAAGGTGTTCATGTAATTAGGATTTGTGCAATGTTTGCAGAGACCTCTGGCAAACAGTTACCACTAGCTGCTGGAGACCACCCTTTCTGACTGATCTGACAGATTTATTGGTTGTTGAAAAGGGGTGGAAGTTGCAGGTCAGTATTGCTTAGTCAACCATGTGACAGACTTGTGCTGAAAAGGCATAAAGATGCAGTTTTATCATCATCTTTCACAGCAATGCATTCTTATACAGGAATAAGTATTACTGGAAAAACAGGTTTCAAATTTTCACCCAATTCACAAAAAATAAAATAAAATAAAATAAAATAATAATAATAATAATAATAATAATAATAATAATAATAATAATAATAATAATAATAATAATAATAAACATTTTAATAAATAACAGAACAAACACTTTTCAAAAAGATTTGTTCAAGCGAGTTTGGAAATGGTGTGTGCCAGCAGACTTGAGAATAAGAGCTCAGGTGTGAATATTAACAAGAGTTTCATTCCCATGTGTAGCTCATTACAAGTAATCCCTGCCACTGGTGAACTTCTATTAAATAAAGAGATGAAAGGTTTGAAAGTAGTGGAAACAAGGATCTTGCGTGCATAGCTGCCCCTTAAAGTATGTAAACATGACCCCCGTTGTCATGCAATACGTATTTGCAACGTATCTGGCATTTTCCTGTTATTTCAAATTTTTTTCTTGAATAGAAAAAGAACCTGTTGTGCTTACATAAATGAAATCCAATTTCACAAAAGTGGACCTAAACAATGGATGGTGACCCCTGGCAAGTCTTTATGGGAAAACATGCAAAAATCCAATATAATGTTATGACCACCTGTCTAATGTTATTAGATAATTGTGTCACCCTTTTGCTGCTAAAACAGTTGTAACCCAACAAGGCATGGACTCTATCTATCTATCTATCTATCTATCTATCTATCTATCTATCTATCTATCTATCTATCTATCTATCTATCTATCTATCTATCTATCTATCTATCTATCTATCTATCTATCTATCTATCTATCTATCTAGATAGATAGATAGATAGATAGATAGATAGATAGAAGCCACAGGCTTTGTGATGGCTACCCAAAGCAGCTGTTTAGATAGATAGATAGATAGATAGATAGATAGATAGATAGATAGATAGATAGATAGATAGATAGATAGATAGATAGATAGATAGATAGATAGATAGATAGATAGATAGAAGCCACAGGCTTTGTGATGGCTACCCAAAGCAGCTGTTTAGATAGATAGATAGATAGATAGATAGATAGATAGATAGATAGATAGATAGATAGATAGATAGATAGATAGATAGATAGATAGATAGATAGATAGATAGATAGATAGATAGATAGATAGAAGCCACAGGCTTTGTGATGGCTACCCAAAGCAGCTGTTGTAGGCGTGACTTGACAATTATTAGTGGAGATGTATTTGTATATTTGAGACTCTATGTATAATTTTGAACCAGTGTGGACAAAAAAATCCAATCTTGTGCAATCAATTCTTGTTTTTAGAGTTGTTAAAGTTGTACGCAGTACAATCCACCCCAACACAACAGTTCAAACAAATCATTAAAAGTGCAAAACTGCCACGACATTCAAGAAATAACATAATATAATAATATATATAATAATATATACACTTTATAAGATGTATAAATCAAGGATATTGTCCATTGGACCTCGTCCTGTACCCTTAGCAGAAAAACAACCCCAAAGCATAACGTTTCCACCTCCGTGCGAAACTTTGGGGACGGTGTTCTTTGGTTCATATACAGAATTTCTCTTCCTCCAAACACTGCAGGTCAAGCTGATGCCAAAGATCTTGATTTTGGTTTCATCAGCACTTTCTCTCAAGCCTTCTTTGACTCATTTAGATGTTCACTGGAAAGTTTAAGACAGGCCTTTACATGTTCCTTGTGAGCAGGGGGACCTCGCTGGGCTGCAAGATTTTAATTGATTATGGTGTTGTGTGTTATCAGTGGTGTTCGTGGTGACTGTGGTCCCAACTGTCTTCTGATCATCAACAAGCTCCTTCCGTGTAGCTTTGGGCTGATCCACCACGTTTCTCATGATCATCCTCACCCCAATGATGCAAGATCTTATGTGGAGTTCCAGACCGGGGCAGATTGATGGTCAGTTTATATTTCTGAATCATCACACCAACAGTTGTTATCGTCATCTTTTTATTCTGTGGACAGGGGTGTTTTGTACTTATAACGAACTGAGGTCAGGAGTACCTGTAATTGACTGATGGATTTATTGAGTTTGATTTATATACCACATGGGAACTCAGCCAATCTGCAGGAGCCAGAATTCTGGCTGGTTTGTACCTGTGTGCCAAGTTTGGTTGCTCAAATCCTGATTGAGTAGGAGGAGTTGGCGGCGAAAGAAAGAGACAGACAGACGGACATGGTATGGTGAGGCTGTTATTCTTTAAATAATGTCAGACAGATCTCAGTGCAAACATTAGACATGATTATTCCCATTTCAATTTTTTCCAGCTACCTGATCTTCCCATCAGCTACCTAAACTATTCAAAAGGTTGTTGTGTCTTCATCTCTGAATGACACCAATAATGAAATACCCAGCTGGTATTGTACCTAACACAAAAACAGCTCTTACTCAACTTACAAATAATTTACTGCTCACTGCTGACTCCAGTCATTTCTCAGTTTTAATTCTCCTACCTTCTACATTTGATATGTATGATATACTTTAAATCTCATTGAACTCTGCACTGGAATCAAGGATAGTTCTCTTGTATGGTGTTACTCCTACCTATCTGACTCATCATTTCTCGTCTTAGTAGGGGATTTTTTCCCCCTTATTCTTCATGCAGTGTTCTCACAAGATTCAATAATAGATCCCAGTTTATTCTCTATTCATATTGTTTCCTTGGATCATGTAACTCATAGAAGAAATATTATTTTCCACTGTTGCACAGATGGCACATAGCTATATGTTCTGCTGACTGACGGATGTTCCCAAACTTCTGTTTAACAAGCCCAGATCTGACGTCTTTTCATTTGTCCTTCCAGAGCTGACCCGTGACTTAAAGAATCTTGGAAACCTGTCCTTCAACGTCAGACATCCTGGCTGCAGTATCATTACTCCGAACTTTGCTTTGACATACAGCTCACCAGGGCAGTCTAGTCGTGATTTTTTATTCAACTTAGTAGTATTGTGAAACTTTATTGATTTCATTGTTTTTATCTGTAGCCAACTTTGAAAGAGCTGTTCGTGCTCTAATTTCGTCAGATCCGTGTTATCAAAATTCCTCATGTTCCTGGCCCAGCCAAAAGGCCATCTCCCACTTCTAGACTTTTAACAAGTTCAAAGAGAGTGTCTTATCATTTCTCTTTCAAAACCTTAACCTTTAAAACCTGAGCAGAACTTTACTATTTGTTCCCACACCCTGCCTTATTACAAAATTTTCCTGTTGCAGAGTCCATATATGGATCCAAAATGGCAGCATCAGATTTACCAACAACAACAAAGAGACTTTGGTAGATAAGTCCAGAAAATCCAACAAACTGAAATTCAGTTCAATTCATTTCAATACATATGGCACCACATCAAAACAACAATCATCACAAGGTGCTTTAAATTGTAACGTAAAGACCTTACAATAATAGAGAGAAGAACTGAGGCATGGAGAAACAGAAGGGGAGTAAGGCAGGTCATTGCTGGATAACATTCAAGTAAACAGGCAAAAATCAAGAGTGGCTACCCACTAAGGGCACACAGAAATAAATGGTGGTGGTGCAATGGAGTGGGGGATATTTTCTTGTCTTGGTACACTTTGGGCTCCTTAGTACCAACTGAGCCTTTTTTTTTTTGAGTATTACTACTGACCATGTTCATCCCTTTGTGACCACAGTGTTCCAATTTTCTGAAGGTTGCTTCCAGCAGGATAACATGTCATGTCACTCTACTCATACAGCCTCCACAGTCACCAAATCTCAGTCCCATATATTACCTTTGGGATGTGCTGTAACAGGAGATTTGCACAATAGTCATACAGACAGCAACTCTGCAGCAACTGTGTGATGCTCTCACATTAATATGGACCAAAGTCTCTTAGGAATGTTTCCAGGACCTTGCTACCACAAGGAATTATTGTAGTTCTGAAGACAGCGTGCAACTTAATATTATCTTAGTAAGCTCAGTTCCTAGCTGTGAATCACTTCTCAAAACTTCCGTTTACAGGAATCTGTTCCTTTTCTAGATTTTATTCCTCTTTCATCATTTATATTAGGTCAGTGTGCTTCAAGGGTATTTAGCAGTGAAGTACAGCTGAGGGTGGAGGCTGGCTAACATTATGTACTGAACAAATTGTTGGCCTTATTACAGGAGTAGATAAGAAAAGGGATAAACAAAGTTAATACAGTCCACTCCAAAGGAACTTGAATTTGCAAACCTTTCAAGTTGTCCAAAGCCTTGTTAGCGAGACATGGCCAGAGTCATTAGGCTTTGTTGTTGGGACTTTAGAGTTTAACACATCAGTTTATTTGCTTTAAGAAGTTTAAGAGTTTCATTTTTGCTTTTGGAAAACAATCTAATTTTACCGTTGCCAAAGTTTGAACACAGCTCACATGGCTACTGTTCAGCTTTATTTAACTGAATGATTTAAGCAATAAATTCGCACCAGTGTCAAAGGGAATTGTGGCAAATTGTTTCAGGGAATAACAAGAACAGGAAGCTGCAAAAATGTAACATGCAGCCAGCTTCCAAAAAAGAAAAAAACCCATCAAGTTTCCCTTTTTACTCTCTCTTTCTCTGTGTGTTGTTTAAATTAAGCAAAATTGAAATTACATTACTGGAACAGACTAAACTTATACAAGTTCTATGCCTGAAAAACAAATTTATGTCTCTCTCCTTGATATATAACCATTATTTTGAGTCCATTCACCATGTGTGTGAGATTATTCACTACAAATAATATTGTGGTTCTTAACAGCCTGGCTCAAATAGAGATCCTCGGACAAAAAAAACATGAAAGATATTGTGTGAACATAAACCATAAAAACTCTAATCGGTTTATCTGGTCCAGTCTGTCTGAAACAGATGCTGAAAAGCATCTGAGCCCAACAGCGTGCATAGCATATTTCTTAGCCACAGTATTGTGTGAATCACCAAAGCCATTTGTAACATATTTGTGACCATTGTGTGGTTTATCCTTCCAAAGGCAACACAATAATAGAGTAAGACCACACTCCTATCTGACATCTGTCAACGTGTTGTGGACCAACCTCAAGCACAAGTTGAAAAAAGCCAGACCACTGTTTTCTAGTTCAGGTCAGCTGCTTTCAGGCATGAGCTGAGAAACTGCACGGTTATAATAGTGTTGGAAAAAATCACAAAGCGGGAATGACAAGACATCAATAAATGTTGTAACTTTAAAAAATGTAAAGAGGAAAATGTGCAGAAAAGGAAGTCTTGACTTAGGATGAGAGGAAAGCTTGAAGGTACTGATATGAACATTTGTTTTTGTGTTGCATATATGCTTCTCATACTATTCTCGATGTTGCCTTCAGCAACATTTTAAAGAAGGAAATAATCTCTGCTTGAGCCAGTTCCCTTCTATTTCTCCACTCGGTTGGCTGCCCTTTTCTTTTGATCTTTTTTTGCTCTTTTACTTTTGTCTGTGCGTAATAACTCCGAATGTGTGTTTGCTATTATCAGATTATTATCCCGCTGAGTGCCTGTGTACGAGTTCTGGGAACCATGCCTGGGTCTGACACCAGGCTCCGGGGCTCTCCTTGAGCCTCCAGACATCACTGTCTTTGGCCGACTCTGAGAAAGAGCATATGTTAACAGCACGCTAGTAACACTGTGGCTTAATTTCAGTATTCTGTCCCTTATTCTGCAAACTCTGGGATGCCTCCCACATCTGCATGAAAAGCAAAGTCAGTAAGGGAGGGATGAATGAAAGCTGTGGAGGATTTTGTTTGTTGGTTTAGTACTGAAATCTCAGAAAACAAATGAGATGACAGTGTGGAGTTTGTTTATTCAGGCAGGATGCTTCACTGTATCCCAATTTTCCATTTCCAGGACTGCAGAATTACCCTTTTTGCTCATTTCACAGCGCTGAAAGGCAGCGATAGGTAAGGACAACAAGACACGAGTAAGCAGATGTATTACCCAGCGCTTCAGAAGTGAAATGAATCTCATACCCTTGAGAGCATCCTGACAGTAGCCCCTGACCTCAGCGCTCTGCTCACTCAGTATCCCTGTCTTCTTTGGTATCCACACACAATTAGTCATGCCTCATCATCTGATCCAACACATTCTGAAGGTCAAGATGACAAACTGGACTTTTATATTCTGCCAAAGCATGCCTGAAAAGCTATACTGCATTTCTGTCTTGTGATTCAGCTGCTGAACTCACGCTGTATATTTGAAGGCAAAAGAGCTCTTCTCAGATGACGTTCCCCATGGGAGCAATTGATACTAACACACTTTTCCTGGAGGGCCCCCCAACTACTCAACATTGCTGACATGGGATCTAAAAGCTTGAGAGAAAAGGATGACACGAGAAGGGGAAGAGAGCCAGAGAGAGACAAGGTTGCATCAGCTCAGTGTTTGTAAATGTTCGAGAGAGTGAGAGCCTTGTAAATGGAATTTCTCCTGGGAGAATAAATGGTATGGTTTTGTATTGAATTACATTAAAAAATGTGCTTTTTTTTCCTAGCATGCATTGATGCAGCATGTCCACGGACTGGGAAAATCAAGCATAAGGAGAACAGGAAAGTTTCTAAATAGAAGAAAAGCATAAATACCCCCAGAGGAATGCATTTAAATTATATTTGTTATTAGAAAAGAGATAATAATTAATTCCAAGAAGACTCTTGCTGGACAACAGTGTATTCCCAAGAAAAGGCCTTACCATCACTGTACGGAAAATGCACTCAGGCATGGATCAGTTACTGTAGCTGAAGACGTTGATTGGGAGCCAGTTCCTCGGAAGAACTGTAGTGCTTATACCATTATCTCTGTCTGCACGATTCCTTGATGACGTTTTCTTTTTTTGTTTGCTTTTTGTAATCCAAACTTGCATATTGTTGTTGTTGTTGTTTTTTAAAAAATCAAACGAAAATATAAAGTCTTCAATTCTGCACTCTCAGAACGCCAAGACAGTTTTATGTCTTTATCTTTATCGCAGATTAAATACTGAAGAACTACAAATCAATCAAAAATTCCAGACTTTACTTACCGGATCAGCGTGATGTAATAACCCTCTGTCATCCTAGAAGGCTCCATGTCATCCTGATGGATTACAACAGAAGCAACTTTGCCAGTTACTTCCAGTAAGGGTTTTTGCTGAAGCAGAAAATTCTTATTTAGCCAATTTACATTTGACCTCTTTACTCTTTGTAGACTGTTTTCATGAGAATTGGTCTATAATATCTTTTGTGCATTTCACAACATGCAGCACTCTGCCCCTAATCCAATTCTAGCCATAAATCTTTTTAAAGTTGCAAATATAAAAATGACTGAGCACAGCAGTTTCCAGTCAAGTTAAAACAAAAAACTGAAACATTCTGGAGCTTGCAGTGCTGTCACTTGGAGAGACATATAAAACTGTGTTTTTTGATTCTTTTTTTAAGTTCATGGACACAAAATTGTAATGATTTCTAAGCATTCCTAACACAGCTACGGTTCGGCAATTCTTACCAGGTTTTTGTTTTATTTCGGTCTGTACTATGCCCAAGGAAAGAATTACTTCACATGCACCATCACCCTGAATTAAAAAGATCTGAGACAATCTTCGGACATCTGTTTTTAAATTTTTCCATCTCTCTGGTCTCATCACTGCTGCCACAGTAACGGGTAGTCTTTACACCAAGCTCACCTTTTAAATTTGTGTTTTGGAAAGGAAGTTTTATGTGTCAGGACATTGCAAGAATTCATTTGGCAATTCTTCTGAACATCAATAGGTAAATGCAGAAGCAGTGGGCAAAAACTAAGTGTACTGTTTGATTCAGTAGCTTGTAGAAAAAAACTTTAGCAGCAATAGCTCGTAGTAATTGCTTTGTGTATGGAGTCATCAGTGTCTCATATTGTTGTGGAGGAATTTTGGCCCACCATTCTTTAGCTGCTTCAGTACATTGAGGTTTGCAGGGATTTATTTATGCACAGCTCTCTTGCCAAAGCATTTTCATCAGGTCTGGGTATTGCAACAACTTTGTTTTGTTTTCAGCCATTCTGTTGTAGATTTTCTGGTATTCCTAGGTTCATTTGACCTAACTTCAGCCAAGCTTTAGCTTTTGGACAGTTCACATTTGACTCTAGAATACTTTGAAATGAAGGAGTTAATGGCTCCAAGGTGCTCAGGTCCTATGGCTGCAAATCAAGCCCAAATCATCACCTCATCCACCACCATGCTTGACAGTTGGTAAGACATGTTTGTACTGATATGCCGTGTCTGGATTTCTTCATAGATGGCTCTGTGCATTATGCACAAGCATCTCCACTTTGCAGGATTGCATGGTCTGCCCTTTGGATAAATTTGTTGGGATGTGCACTCCTGGTAACATCTGCAGTTCTCTTGAATAGTTCCTACTTGTGACTAATTTCTCTCCCTTTAGAATGATGGCCATGGAAACAGGCTTTTGACCCTTTGTAGACTAATTGGTAGAAACAATTGCTTCTCTTGTCTTTCCCCCTTGACATAGTGAATACTCCAGCAAACTACCAAAAAATTTGCTTTTGTAGAGGTGTTTGCACTTGCTGATGATCAATTACTCAAGTGTATTTCATCAGTAGTAGCTGGCTGCTACTTACTCTTGATTCCTATAAAACAGTAGTTTTTAAAAACGCACTTTTTCAGCATCTTAATTTTTGTTTTTATATTACACCATTATCATATATTATATATGATACATTGTAATATATCAACTCATCTTTGGGAAGATTTCAGTCTAAATGGTAGGCAAAGGAATTTGTAGCCCAAATGCTATGTTGAATGTTGTCAGGGCCCAGTAACCTGAACTAGCATCCATGATACTAAAGTAGCAGGCTCCAGCTAGCCTATATGTGACATCATCAAGGGTTGGTAAGGGGTAGTGTGGTCATTTGATTACCTTGTTCAAGTCTTTAGAGTCAACAAATACTCTTAATTTGCCTGCCATTGAATTGACTCAGTGACTTTTGTCATAATCTTTTGTCTCTGCATGTTCTGTACTTCCTCTTGCAGGTGATCACGCAAAGCAAAGAAAATAAAACACAGGCACTGCACTAGGGTCGATGTAAACGGGAAGCAGTCCTACACCTTTAAAACATCGCCAAACTCATCCATTACTGGTGACTAACATGTGCTAGACACAGACAGGGTGTAATGACTCCAAAGTCTAGACATGTTTTTGTCAGGGCTCTGTGTGCGGGCAGGCAGAGATGAGGATCCAAATGCAGGACTCGGAAAACCGTGACAGTTTTTTATCCTAGGTGGTGCTTTTATGTCTGGCATAAAATTTTAATATTAACTGAGTATGACTAGTTGCTCAACACCATAGCCCAAAGTGGGAATGCTGAGGGCTCAAACACACTTTGTATTCCTAGTCCTGTGAAAACATGTGGGAATGACGTTAGCTGAAGATCCAGAGTTATGCTTGCATGTTTGCACATAATTGCTTTGTATTACAGATGTTTTGTTCTTGGGTCACTGTATCAATAAATAAATCCTGACTATCTGCATTTTATTGGGTTTATTTTCAATAACCCAAGTAAGTAAGTAAAATTTTATTTCTATAGCACATTTCTAGATAAAAGATCACAAAGTGCTTCACAAGGTATAAAACAAAAACAGTCAAAAGTTAACAAATGCAATTCTAAAAAGATGTGTTTTTAGTTGTTTTTTAAAAGTGATCACTGAGTCCGCAGATCTTAAGTTCTGAGGAAGAGAGTTCCACAGTCTGGCGGCCACAGTGGCAAAAGCTCTGTCTCCCTTGGTTTTCAGCCTTGTATGCTGGATAACAAGTAGGCCATGATCAGTGTGGACAGTTATTGTTGCATATATGGTTCCATGATGTCATGATCCGGAGATATGATGGGAAATTCCATCAGGCACCTGAGTTCCTTTGGTCTCCGCCCCTGGGCGGATGTCTCCTGCAGTCCTGCACACCTGAAGCTGATTCTGGGTAATCAGGATGAGGTCTTAAGCTCCATGGGGACTCTTCTTTGCCGCCAGTTTGTCAATGACCTCACGTTGGTGTTGGCTCCAAGTTTTCATGCTTTTGTTTTTTTCTGCTTACCTTGTTTTCCTGTGCCATAGTTCACCTGGACCATCCTCGCCACTTACCTTCAGCTTCAGCTTTTCTCAGACTACCTCTCCATTCTGGAAAACTGCTGTTGTGGTCATTCTTGATCAAAACGGCAATAAACAATAAACCACAGTAAACAGAATATTCACTGAATATTCTGAATCAGCAGCTCTGCAGTGTATCGGTAGGTTGGTCCAAATTAAGATTCTTAGTTAAGTCGATGACTGGTTACAATGCTTTATTGAGATTGCAGGCTCGCAGTTAATCTCCTTTATACAATACAGTGCAAAGGGCAACCACATGAGGAATTAGACAGGTTTAAAATGATTTCAGTCTAATCCAGTTGGAAGTTAGTTGGAAGCAAACAGGCTGAATATACCTAATGTGCACATCAAATCCAGTTTTTATATTATTAAACTATGAACATTGCTTAAAATATTTAATATTTAACACAGGCAGAAATTATAGGTCCAGTTTAATTCCAAATGACCTCAACAAGACTGTAAGGAAAAATATGAGAGGCTTTTAAAAGTTTTCTTTATTTTTATTTACTTTTATAAGTTTGTCTAATATGTCTCTTGGAAAATGTGACCTTACACTTAGCCCTCATTCCAGAAAGTTACTGATCCTTTTCTTTATTTGATTGGAGTTTATTTGAGGAGGTACAGTGGGGCAAAAAAGTATTTAGTCAGCCACCGATTGTGCAAGTTCCCCCACCTAAAATGATGACAGAGGTCAGTAATTTGCACCAGAGGTACACTTCAACTGTGAGAGACAGAATGTGAAAAAAAAATCCATGAATCCACATGGTAGGATTTGTAAAGAATTTATTCGTAAATCAGGGTGGAAAATAAGTATTTGGTCAATAACAAAAATACAACTCAATACTTTGTAACATAACCTTTGTTGGCAATAACAGAGGTCAAACTTTTACTATAGGTCTTTACCAGGTTTGCACACACAGTAGCTGGTATTTTGGCCCATTCCTCCATGCAGATCTTCTCGAGAGCAGTGATGTTTTGGGGCTGTCGCCGAGCAACACGGACTTTCAACTCCCGCCACAGATTTTCTATGGGGTTGAGGTCTGGAGACTGGCTAGGCCACTCCAGGACTTTCAAATGCTTCTTACGGAGCCACTCCTTTGTTGCCTGGGCGGTGTGTTTTGGATCATTGTCATGTTGGAAGACCCAGCCTCGTTTCATCTTCAAAGTTCTCACTGATGGAAGGAGGTTTTGGCTCAAAATCTCACGATACATGGCCCCATTCATTCTGTCCTTAACACGGATCAGTCGTCCTGTCCCCTTGGCAGAAAAACAGCCCCATAGCATGATGTTTCCACCCCCATGCTTCACAGTAGGTATGGTGTTCTTGGGATGCAACTCAGTATTCTTCTTCCTCCAAACACGACGAGTTGAGTTGATACCAAAAAGTTCTACTTTGGTTTCATCTGACCACATGACATTCTCCCAATCCTCTGCTGTATCATCCATGTGCTCTCTGGCAAACTTCAGACGGGCCTGGACATGCACTGGCTTCAGCAGCGGAACACGTCTGGCACTGCGGGATTTGATTCCCTGCCGTTGTAGTGTGTTACTGATGGTGACCTTTGTTACTTTGGTCCCAGCTCTCTGCAGGTCATTCACCAGGTCCCCCCGTGTGGTTCTGGGATCTTTGCTCACCGTTCTCATGATCATTTTGACCCCACGGGATGAGATCTTGCGTGGAGCCCCAGATCGAGGGAGATTATCAGTGGTCTTGTATGTCTTCCATTTTCTGATGATTGCTCCCACAGTTGATTTTTTCACACCAAGCTGCTTGCCTATTGTAGATTCACTCTTCCCAGTCTGGTGCAGGTCTACAATACTTTTCCTGGTGTCCTTCGAAAGCTCTTTGGTCTTGGCCATGGCGGAGTTTGGAGTCTGACTGTTTGAGGCTGTGGACAGGTGTCTTTTATACAGATGATGAGTTCAAACAGGTGCCATTCATACAGGTAACGAGTGGGGGACAGAAAAGCTTCTTACAGAAGACGTTACAGGTCTGTGAGAGCCAGAGATTTTCCTTGTTTGAGGTGACCAAATACTTATTTTCCACCCTAATTTACGAATAAATTCTTCACAAATCCTACCATGTGAATTCATGGATTTTTTTTTTCGCATTCTGTCTCTCACAGTTGAAGTGTACCTCTGGTGCAAATTACTGCCCTCTGTCATCATTTTAAGTGGAGGAACTTGCACAATCGGTGGCTGTGCAAGTATATATATATATATATATTTCGAGATATATATATATATATATATTTCGAGATATATATATATATATATATTTCGAGATATATATATATATATATATTTCGAGATATATATATATATATTTCGAGATATATATATATATATATATATATATATATATATATATATATATATATATATATATATATATATATATATTTCGATATATATATATATATATATATATTTCGATATATATATATATATATATATTTCGATATATATAGCATTTGGATAGCGTAGTGGTTAGACTACTCCTGAAAGGTAGGATCATGGCCAAGCTTGAAACCTGGACCCCCCGTAGCCGGTTACCAAGATTACGTGAAGTACCCTCGGAAGGTCTGCTAGATGATGTTAATGCAGCACTACGGACGATACCTACAGCCACGATTACCGACACTAACAAGCTGATCTACAATACGGCAGTGATCAGTGAGATTCTTGGCTACAAGTTGAACAGCCACAAGGGGCAGTACCCTCCATGGAGAAGGAGGCTAGAGGCTAAAATCAAGGTAGGAGGTCAGCCAACTATCGGAGTTGGAGAAAGGCACAATGAAGAAGGTGCCTAAGAAGTACAGGAAGCTGTCCATATCTGAGGCCTTGGAAACTGCCAAGCAACGACTCACAGCCTTGGCCAGCCGCTTGAGGAAGTACACCAGAGAGATAGAAGGCAGGAGAATTAACCGGCTGTTTATTCTCCTGCTGCTAGTTGACGAAGGATCAGGCCGGACAGTCCTGACCCTCAAGGACCCCTAGAAGGGACCGGTCCTCTCCAACTACCGACCAATAACCTGCCTCAGCACCACGTGGAAGCTCCTGTCAGGCATCATAGCGCCTAAGATGGGTCAATATATGAGCGGGGCACAGAAAGGTATGGGCAAGAATACTAGAGGCGCAAAACACCAGCTACTGATAGACCAAGCAGTCAGCAGAGATTGCAAGACCAGACTGACCAACATGTGCGCTGCCTGGATTGATTACAAGAAGGCCTATGACTCAATGCCCCACACCTGGATCCTGCAATGCCTAGAATTGTACAAGATCAACAGGACCCTGAGAGCCTTCATCAGGAACTCAATGGGTATGTGGTGTACAACACTAGAGGCCAACTCCAAGCCCAATTAATTGATCCACACCACCAGAATATACAGCAATGACATCGGAATGTCGTTCGGACTGGAGAAGTGTAGTCAGATGGTAACAAAGAGAGGGAAGGTAGTCAGAACAGAGGGGATCAAACTACCAGAAGGCAACATTGCAGACATAGAGGACAATTACAAGTACTTGGGGATCCCGCAGGCAAATGGGAACCATGAAGAGGCCGCTAGGAAAGCTGCAACCACCAAGTACCTGCAGAGGGTCAGGCAAGTCCTGAGGAGTCAGCTGAACGGTAAGAACAAGATCCAGGCCATCAACACCTACGCCATGCCCGTGATCAGGTACCCTGCTGGGGTAATAGGCTGGCCAAAGGAGGAGATAGAAGCCACTGACATAAAGATAAGAAAGCTCCTTACCATGCATGGAGGGTTTCGCCCCAAGTCCAGCATCCTGACGCTGTACGCTAAGCGGAAGGACATAGTGGTGGTAGACAAACAGAAGAAGACGGCCGTAGTGATCGATGTAGCGGTTCCGAATGACAGCAACATCAGGAAGAAGGAACACGAGAAGCTGGAGAAATACCGAGGGCTCAGAGAAGAGCTCGAGAGGAAGTGGAGGGTGAAGGTGACAGTGGTCCCCGTGTTAATTGGAGCACTAGGTGCAGTGACTCTCAAGCTAGGCAAGTGGCTCCAGCAGATCCCAGGAACAACATCGGAGATCTCTGTCCAGAAGAGCGCAGTCCTAGGAACAGCTAAGATACTGCGCAGGACCCTCAAGCTCCCAGGCCTCTGGTAGAGGACCCGAGCTTGAAGGATTAACCGCCCACAGGGGCGAGCGGGGAAATTAAAAAAGAAAATAACCATGATGTTGCGTTTAAGTGCAGAGTAAAGAGTCTATGTTTTTAATATTTAGGTGGTCGTGTCACTTCAGCGAGTACGCACACTGGTACTCGGTTAATCCTTCAAGCTCGGGTCCTCTACCATATATGTATATATATATATGTATATATATATGTATATATATATATGTATATATGTATGTATATATATATATATGTATATATATATATGTATATATATATATATATATGTATATATATATATGTATATATCTATATATATATATATATGTATATATATGTATGTATATATATGTATATGTATATATATATATGTATATATATATATATGTATATATATATATATGTATATATATATATATATATATATATAATACAATAGCATTAATATATAATCTATTTCATATGTTATGAAAATACACATAAATGCCACCTAAAATTTGACTTGCTGCATGAAGTCCTATCTACAGCTTGATGACAGCAGGATATTTTAGCTAAAACATGAAAGATGATATTGTCTGCGGCACAGTGTGCGTACTCGCTGAAGTGACACGACCACCTAAATATTAAAAACATAGACTCTTTACTCTGCACTTAAACGCAACATCATGGTTATTTTCTTTTTTAGAAGCATTTAAAGACCATAACATTCTGCTGAGCTGCTGAGTCAAGTAAATCAAAATTGACTTCTGTAATGTTCCAGGGAAAAAGAAACAAAACTAAAATCTGAGAAACATCATAAGAAAACAAACGGGAGAAGGAAAAATGTTGGGAGAGAATGCAAAAAAAAAAAAAAAAATTGATAGAAAACAAGATCGGGGGATGAGAAGAATGAGGGCGGATGGTTAAAGGCATTACTGTGTCCAATTTCTGTGTGATTACAGAAGCCAGTTAAATATGTCTGAATATGTCCCCAATGACAACATCTGATGGAAGAAAAAAAACTTTGAGACAGAAAAAATGATGGACAGTTAATCTGATTAGTGTTTCTGATTGAGTTGCAGTTTCTGTATAATTTGGTCCACTGATGTCATCAGACATGACAATATTAAACATTTAACAATTTAAAGGCAACTCCTTGATAATATTATGACTGTCAAGCTTTTCATCCATCTATCCACCCATCCATTTTCTGCTACTTATCTGGCTTTTTTACCTGTCTTAATAGAGATCCACAGACCTCCTGGTCTCCACCCTCCTCCTCCAGTTCTGTGAAGGCGACAATGAAGTATCCCCAAGCTGACTTTAGCATGTACTAAGTCTGTCTCAGGGTCTCTTTGGAACACCACACCTGAGAGGCATCAAGAGGGTATCCTGAAAAACAATCAGAATCAGAATCAGAAAGGGTTTTATTGCCAAATGTTGAGCAGGTTTACAACATTAGGAAATTGCTGCGGTACTTAGTGCAAACATACTGTCATATAACGCTTAAATAGACATAAAAATAAGAATTAAAAGTGCTAAGTACATAGATATATACATGAGTGCGTGTGGTGATCAGTGACAAACATGGAATGATGCAGTGAACACAGCGTAGGGTCATGTGTTAGTGGTGGGAACAGTCATATGGTTACTGTTCATGAGGGAAGAAACTGTTCTTATGGCGAGAGGTTCTGGTGCGAATGGACCGGAGCCTCCTGCCTGACGGGAGCAGGTCAAACAGACTGTGTCCAGGGTGAGAAGGGTCAGCTGTGATCCGAGCTGCACGCCCTAGTGTCCTGGAGGTGTACAGGTCCTGCAGAGATGGGAGTCTGCAGCCAATCACCTTCTCAGCAGAGCGCACAACACGCTGCAGTCTCTGTTTGTCCCTGATAGTGGCTCCAGCGTACCACACGGTGATGGAGGAGGTGAGGATGACTCGATGATTGCAGTGTAGAATTGCATCATCGTCCGTGTTGGCAGGTTGAATTTCTTCAGCTGCCTCAGGAAGTACATCCTCTGCTGGGCTTTCTTAATGACGGAGGTGATGGTGGGCTCCCACTTCAGGTCCTGGGTGATGGTGGTACCCAGGAAGCGGAATGAGTCCACAGAGGTGAGGTGACACTTCACCATTATATCACTTTATATATCACATGCACACCGGAGGTTTTGAGATTGATCTTCTAATGGTAAACAGGAAAAAACCTATGAGGTGCCAGATGATTCATTCTTATTTGCTCCTACTTAAAATGTGTAAGATCTGACATAATCTCTACATTCTGGCCAACAATTTACACACTTGTTGGAGTTACACACATGATGTTAATTTATATCCTGTAGGTGTGATATATAACACGACATGGGTTTTGTCTGTGGCTTCTAAGAATCTAGCCATCGTCACAATGGAGTTTAACGAACATGGACTAAAACTGTTAAAGCTGAGGGGCCAGAAAAACAAACAAAAAAAGCGATCTGACACCTTTAATCATGCTGCTTAGGAAGCTACAGGCAGGTCCTGACGAGACTTTTAAGAATGTTACCAGAATGATGGTGGTGTAGGTGATATATAGGGTTCTCAATCTAGTGAGATCTGCCATTTGTAGAGAATATTTCAATGCTCGGACTTGAAAATCAAGAGAAACCATGGGCAGAAGTCTCAGGGGTCAAGTGCGGGTCCAAGAACCTGGTTTCCACGTCCAAAGAGTGATTTGTTGTAGTTTCTTTATGCATGTATGTGAGCAATGACCAAAGAGAAAAGTGCATTTGTTAAGTATAACCTAATATAATGCTACAGGGTAAGATATGAATATCTGTGAAAACAGATAAAAAGAGGGAGTCAAAAAGGATCCAGACAGCTTGACACGATCTGTAAGACATTTAGTTTTGAAGTTAAACCACTTTTAAATACATAAATGTACAACACTTTGTCCTTTGACAAGAAGAAAATGATAAGAAAAATTCTTATTAAAACTTGCATCTCCTGGTGAGGTACTGACAGCCTCTCCTTTAGTTTATAGCTGACCTCATATCCCCACCATACTACAACATGTAATAAAGCATTACATTTTTGATATTAAGCTGTAATACTTTAAAAAACCTTTCTTGTGCAAAGGCTTTGAAAACTACTTTTTAACTGAGAGCCATGCTGGGCTCAGGGAGACTCTGCTGACCGTCTGTCCCGCGGTCATGCAGGGACTTCATCAAGCTTGGTTGTCTGTTCTTTGTGTGTTTGATCAAAGAATGTTAGCTACCGCTCACCGCTCGTCTGCAGGCTTTATTTAAATGGAAAACTTCCACAATAGGCAAAAAAAAGCTTTTTGCTAAAAAAAAGATTCAGAGCAGAAGTTTTTTGCACTGCATTTTAAAATGAAAACATATTGCATTTATTTACAATTAAAGACACAGAGCAGAAAGTGTGTTACTGTTTTACATCCACAGACACACAAGAAAAGAAGCAGGCAACATGAGGTCAAGTTATGGCAATTTTATTTGTGCATTTCAGTTTTTAAAAAACAAGCAAACGTCCCAAGAAGAAGGATGGGCTGAAAGAAAGGTGGAGAGAGGGGGAAGAAACTATTGATGCTGCTGGGTCAGTTCTTTCTCAGCAGTCTGCTCCAGAATCCCCTCCTGTCCTCGGCTTGCTTTTCTTTTTCTTTTGCCTTCAGTTCGTTTAAGGTCTTGTTGAGCTGCTCCTCGGCATCTTTAAATTTTTCTTTCAGCTGCTGTTTGGCCAGTTTCCCTTTGTGTTTGAGGAGCTCTTTAGCTTCCTTTTTGTGCTTTCGCATTTCTTTCAGTGCGTCTTTGCAGTCTTTCTTGGTCACCGTCATTTCTTTCTTGAATACCTTCACCTCAATTTTCTCTTCTGCAAGTTCTTCTTGCACTTTCATCAGTTCCTTCTTCATGTTTTCAGTGTGACTCTTTGTATCTTCCATTTCTTTCTTTGCTTCCTGTATTTTAATTTTCTCTTCCTCCAACACTTTTTGAGCTTCCAACAATTCTTTCTTCAAATTTTCAATCTCATTTTCTGCCTCATGTTTACGTTTTTTCTCCTCTTCAAGTTGTTGCTTTACATGCAGTAATTCCTTCCTTAGTGTTTCAGCTTCAGCTGTTACATTTGCAGCTTCTTGAGTTGCCAACTGCATTTTCCTTTTTCCCTCTCCAAAAGCTTCCTGCACCTCCTGTAATTCCTGCATCACATTTCCTGCCTCCTTCTTTGCAGTTTGATATTTATTGTTAGCTTCTTGTGCTGTGCTTTTCTCTTCCTCCAATGCTTTTTGAGCTTCCAACAGTTCTTTCTTCATCTTTTCATTCTCCTTTTCGGCCTGTTGTTTTCCCATTTTCTCTCCTTTAAGTTTGAGACCCACATGCAGTAATTCCTGCAATACTACATCAGTTTCAAACTTTGAATCTTTAGCTTCTCCTCTTGATTTTTCTGCCTCTTCTTTTAATTTGATATTTTCAGCCTGTATCATTTGAAGTTCTTCTTGCAGGTTAATCAGCTGTACTGAATTGTGAGGTGAAGCACTCGCCGATCCTCTTCTCGTTCTCCCTCGATTCATTTTGGCCTTTTAAACAAAGGAGCCAACGTTTTGTAGAGGAGTGAAGTGAAGTTTTCGATGTTTCTTCGTCAACTGTCGTTTGTCCTGCACAGAGATGCTGCTGTAGATGTGTCTCTAGCTGTGTCTGGATACAATGAAACATGCTGGAACTAAGTGCTTGTGTTGCACAGTTCTACTGAACATTCCATTTCATGCATGCTCCGCCCACATGGTCAGGAATGTCAGGTGCTGCATCACCAAATGCTGCTCCCGTTGCCTAGCAATAACAGCTGTTTACTTTTGGGGTCTGGTTCATTATTTAATAAAGAAAATATGTCCAAGTATTGGGTGCTGAGGCTCAGCGCATATTCTAGCCTGCTGTGTGGGTGGGCAGCTAGAAATCACTGGTGGGCAACATGAGTGAGGAGAAAACTGGAGCAGCCAAGCAGGGAGCTGCAGGTTGCTGGTTTGAGTCTCTGTTCAGATGCTGGTGTCTCCTCTCTCTGAGATGTCTGCAAACAGTCCCAGATAAAACAATAAGGATAATAAACAAACACGTGACTAAAATAACAATTATGACTCTGATGTGTTTCATGTGTAGCAGGATGGCCTCTATACAGCAGTCGCTGCAAGCATCCACATCGCCACACTCACTTTTCTTTAAGCAGGCGTGCTGGGCTCCTCCTAAGCAAAGTTTGAAACTTCATTTCCTTCATGCTGGTGAACTTTTTACCAAATATTTCCATCAAAGCTTCTCCATCACTGACAGGGATTGTTTGGATCTTCACACTCATCTCCACCAACCCTAAAAAATGAGTCTCACTTTGCTCATATAATGCCAGGAGTGTCTCCATATTCCACAAAAGTCTGTGCAAACATGTAACAGTATCCCATATTCATATGAATATTATTGATATTATAACAAAAGCTGTCACCAACACAATTGTCCCAAGTGCTTTTTTTATTAGTTATTGCAAATGCTTGATTGCAGTTCTTGCTAGATGACAAAACCACTTATTAGGTTTAGAAGGAAATGACTTTTTCTACATGAGGTAAAGTTGGAGCTGTTTCCCCAAACTAAATGAAATCATCATTTAAAAAACTACAATCTGTATTTACTCTGAACATCTGTGTTAACATTTGAAATTGGAAACGTAAGTGTAACAAACATGTTAAAACATAAGAAATCAGGAAGGGGCATGTATAGGAATTTCTTTTACTTATGTATTAATCACATTATTTTATTGTATGATACCTTGGTGCCACTGGATTTTAACATGTCTCACACTCATACAGTAAGACAAATGCTGGGGGTCTAGTAAGGAAGTTGGGGGAAGCAGAAAACTCCACAGGAAGAGTCTTTTGTCTCTTTGAGGACTCTGGGAGGCAGCAAGGGAGTGTGAACCTTAAGGTGTGAAACAGCTGTGTACTGCCTTTTGTTCCTGGAGATATTTAACTGAGAGCCATGCTGGGCTCAGGGAGACTCTGCTGACCGTCTGTCCCGCGGTCATGCAGGGACTTCATCAAGCTTGGTTGTCTGTTCTTTGTGTGTTTGATCAAAGAATGTTAGCTACCGCTCACCGCTCGTCTGCAGGCTTTATTTAAATGGAAAACTTCCACAATAGGCAAAAAAAAGCCTTTTGCTAAAAAAAAGATTTAGAGCAGAAGTTTTTTGCACTGCATTTTAAAATGAAAACATATTGCATTTATTTACAATTAAAGACACAGAGCAGAAAGTGTGTTACTGTTTTACATCCACAGACACACAAGAAAAGAAGCAGGCAACATGAGGTCAAGTTATGGCAATTTTATTTGTGCATTTCAGTTTTTAAAAAACAAGCAAACGTCCCAAGAAGAAGGATGGGGTGAAAGAAAGGTGGAGAGAGGGGGAAGAAACTATTGATGCTGCTGGGTCAGTTCTTTCTCAGCAGTCTGCTCCAGAATCCCCTCCTGTCCTCGGCTTGCTTTTCTTTTTCTTTTGCCTTCAGTTCGTTTAAGGTCTTGTTGAGCTGCTCCTCGGCATCTTTAAATTTTTCTTTCAGCTGCTGTTTGGCCAGTTTCCCTTTGTGTTTGAGGAGCTCTTTAGCTTCCTTTTTGTGCTTTCGCATTTCTTTCAGTGCGTCTTTGCAGTCTTTCTTGGTCACCGTCATTTCTTTCTTGAATACCTTCACCTCAATTTTCTCTTCTGCAAGTTCTTCTTGCACTTTCATCAGTTCCTTCTTCATGTTTTCAGTGTGACTCTTTGTATCTTCCATTTCTTTCTTTGCTTCCTGTATTTTAATTTTCTCTTCCTCCAACACTTTTTGAGCTTCCAACAATTCTTTCTTCAAATTTTCAATCTCATTTTCTGCCTCATGTTTACGTTTTTTCTCCTCTTCAAGTTGTTGCTTTACATGCAGTAATTCCTTCCTTAGTGTTTCAGCTTCAGCTGTTACATTTGCAGCTTCTTGAGTTGCCAACTGCATTTTCCTTTTTCCCTCTCCAAAAGCTTCCTGCACCTCCTGTAATTCCTGCATCACATTTCCTGCCTCCTTCTTTGCAGTTTGATATTTATTGTTAGCTTCTTGTGCTGTGCTTTTCTCTTCCTCCAATGCTTTTTGAGCTTCCAACAGTTCTTTCTTCATCTTTTCATTCTCCTTTTCGGCCTGTTGTTTTCCCATTTTCTCTCCTTTAAGTTTGAGACCCACATGCAGTAATTCCTGCAATACTACATCAGTTTCAAACTTTGAATCTTTAGCTTCTCCTCTTGATTTTTCTGCCTCTTCTTTTAATTTGATATTTTCAGCCTGTATCATTTGAAGTTCTTCTTGCAGGTTAATCAGCTGTACTGAATTGTGAGGTGAAGCACTCGCCGATCCTCTTCTCGTTCTCCCTCGATTCATTTTGGCCTTTTAAACAAAGGAGCCAACGTTTTGTAGAGGAGTGAAGTGAAGTTTTCGATGTTTCTTCGTCAACTGTCGTTTGTCCTGCACAGAGATGCTGCTGTAGATGTGTCTCTAGCTGTGTCTGGATACAATGAAACATGCTGGAACTAAGTGCTTGTGTTGCACAGTTCTACTAAACATTCCATTTCATGCATGCTCCGCCCACATGGTCAGGAATGTCAGGTGCTGCATCACCAAATGCTGCTCCCGTTGCCTAGCAATAACAGCTGTTTACTTTTGGGGTCTGGTTCATTATTTAATAAAGAAAATATGTCCAAGTATTGGGTGCTGAGGCTCAGCGCATATTCTAGCCTGCTGTGTGGGTGGGCAGCTAGAAATCACTGGTGGGCAACATGAGTGAGGAGAAAACTGGAGCAGCCAAGCAGGGAGCTGCAGGTTGCTGGTTTGAGTCTCTGTTCAGATGCTGGTGTCTCCTCTCTCTGAGATGTCTGCAAACAGTCCCAGATAAAACAATAAGGATAATAAACAAACACGTGACTAAAATAACAATTATGACTCTGATGTGTTTCATGTGTAGCAGGATGGCCTCTATACAGCAGTCGCTGCAAGCATCCACATCGCCACACTCACTTTTCTTTAAGCAGGCGTGCTGGGCTCCTCCTAAGCAAAGTTTGAAACTTCATTTCCTTCATGCTGGTGAACTTTTTACCAAATATTTCCATCAAAGCTTCTCCATCACTGACAGGGATTGTTTGGATCTTCACACTCATCTCCACCAACCCTAAAAAATGAGTCTCACTTTGCTCATATAATGCCAGGAGTGTCTCCATATTCCACAAAAGTCTGTGCAAACATGTAACAGTATCCCATATTCATATGAATATTATTGATATTATAACAAAAGCTGTCACCAACACAATTGTCCCAAGTGCTTTTTTTATTAGTTATTGCAAATGCTTGATTGCAGTTCTTGCTAGATGACAAAACCACTTATTAGGTTTAGAAGGAAATGACTTTTTCTACATGAGGTAAAGTTGGAGCTGTTTCCCCAAACTAAATGAAATCATCATTTAAAAAACTACAATCTGTATTTACTCTGAACATCTGTGTTAACATTTGAAATTGGAAACATGTAAGTGTAACAAACATGTTAAAACATAAGAAATCAGGAAGGGGCATGTATAGGAATTTCTTTTACTTATGTATTAATCACATTATTTTATTGTATGATACCTTGGTGCCACTGGATTTTAACATGTCTCACACTCATACAGTAAGACAAATGGTGGGGGTCTAGTAAGGAAGTTGGGGGAAGCAGAAAACTCCACAGGAAGAGTCTTTTGTCTCTTTGAGGACTCTGGGAGGCAGCAAGGGAGTGTGAACCTTAAGGTGTGAAACAGCTGTGTACTGCCTTTTGTTCCTGGAGATATTTAACTGAGAGCCATGCTGGGCTCAGGGAGACTCTGCTGACCGTCTGTCCCGCGGTCATGCAGGGACTTCATCAAGCTTGGTTGTCTGTTCTTTGTGTGTTTGATCAAAGAATGTTAGCTACCGCTCACCGCTCGTCTGCAGGCTTTATTTAAATGGAAAACTTCCACAATAGGCAAAAAAAAGCCTTTTGCTAAAAAAAAGATTTAGAGCAGAAGTTTTTTGCACTGCATTTTAAAATGAAAACATATTGCATTTATTTACAATTAAAGACACAGAGCAGAAAGTGTGTTACTGTTTTACATCCACAGACACACAAGAAAAGAAGCAGGCAACATGAGGTCAAGTTATGGCAATTTTATTTGTGCATTTCAGTTTTTAAAAAACAAGCAAACGTCCCAAGAAGAAGGATGGGGTGAAAGAAAGGTGGAGAGAGGGGGAAGGAGGAAGAAACTATTGATGCTGCTGGGTCAGTTCTTTCTCAGCAGTCTGCTCCAGAATCCCCTCCTGTCCTCAGCTTGCTTTTCTTTTTCTTTTGCCTTCAGTTCGTTTAAGGTCTTGTTGAGCTGCTCCTCGGCATCTTTAAATTTTTCTTTCAGCTGCTGTTTGGCCAGTTTCCCTTTGTGTTTGAGGAGCTCTTTAGCTTCCTTTTTGTGCTTTCGCATTTCTTTCAGTGCATCTTTGCAGTCTTTCTTGGTCACCGTCATTTCTTTCTTGAATACCTTCACCTCAATTTTCTCTTCTGCAAGTTCTTCTTGCACTTTCATCAGTTCCTTCTTCATGTTTTCAGTGTGACTCTTTGTATCTTCCATTTCTTTCTTTGCTTCCTGTATTTTAATTTTCTCTTCCTCCAACACTTTTTGAGCTTCCAACAATTCTTTCTTCAAATTTTCAATCTCATTTTCTGCCTCATGTTTACGTCTTTTCTCCTCTTCAAGTTGTTGCTTTACATGCACTAATTCCTTCCTTAGTGTTTCAGCTTCAGCCGTTACATTTGCAGCTTCTTGAGTTGCCAACTGCATTTTCCTTTTTCCCTCTCCAAAAGCTTCCTGCACCTCCTGTAATTCCTGCATCACATTTCCTGCCTCCTTCTTTGCAGTTTGATATTTATTTTTGGCTTCTTGTGCTGTGCTTTTCTCTTCCTCCAATGCTTTTTGAGCTTCCAACAGTTCTTTCTTCATCTTTTCATTCTCCTTTTCTGCCTGTTGTTTTCCCATTTTCTCTCCTTTAAGTTTGAGACCCACATGCAGTAATTCCTGCAATACTACATCAGTTTCAAACTTTGAATCTTTAGCTTCTCCTCTTGATTTTTCTGCTTCTTCTTTTAATTTGATATTTTCAGCCTGTATCATTTGAAGTTCTTCTTGCAGGTTAATCAGCTGTACTGAATTGTGAGGTGAAGCACTCGCCGATCCTCTTCTCGTTCTCCCCTGATTCATTTTGGCCTTTTAAACAAAGGAGCCAACGTTTTGTAGAGGAGTGAAGTGAAGTTTTCGATGTTTCTTCGTCAACTGTCGTTTGTCCTGCACAGAGATGCTGCTGTAGATGTGTCTCTAGCTGTGTCTGGATACAATGAAACATGCTGGAACTAAGTGCTTGTGTTGCACAGTTCTACTGAACATTCCATTTCATGCATGCTCCGCCCACATGGTCAGGAATGTCAGGTGCTGCATCACCAAATGCTGCTCCCGTTGCCTAGCAATAACAGCTGTTTACTTTTGGGGTCTGGTTCATTATTTAATAAAGAAAATATGTCCAAGTATTGGGTGCTGAGGCTCAGCGCATATTCTAGCCTGCTGTGTGGGTGGGCAGCTAGAAATCACTGGTGGGCAACATGAGTGAGGAGAAAACTGGAGCAGCCAAGCAGGGAGCTGCAGGTTGCTGGTTTGAGTCTCTGTTCAGATGCTGGTGTCTCCTCTCTCTGAGATGTCTGCAAACAGTCCCAGATAAAACAATAAGGATAATAAACAAACACGTGACTAAAATAACAATTATGACTCTGATGTGTTTCATGTGTAGCAGGATGGCCTCTATACAGCAGTCGCTGCAAGCATCCACATCGCCACACTCACTTTTCTTTAAGCAGGCGTGCTGGGCTCCTCCTAAGCAAAGTTTGAAACTTCATTTCCTTCATGCTGGTGAACTTTTTACCAAATATTTCCATCAAAGCTTCTCCATCACTGACAGGGATTGTTTGGATCTTCACACTCATCTCCACCAACCCTAAAAAATGAGTCTCACTTTGCTCATATAATGCCAGGAGTGTCTCCATATTCCACAAAAGTCTGTGCAAACATGTAACAGTATCCCATATTCATATGAATATTATTGATATTATAACAAAAGCTGTCACCAACACAATTGTCCCAAGTGCTTTTTTTATTAGTTATTGCAAATGCTTGATTGCAGTTCTTGCTAGATGACAAAACCACTTATTAGGTTTAGAAGGAAATGACTTTTTCTACATGAGGTAAAGTTGGAGCTGTTTCCCCAAACTAAATGAAATCATCATTTAAAAAACTACAATCTGTATTTACTCTGAACATCTGTGTTAACATTTGAAATTGGAAACATGTAAGTGTAACAAACATGTTAAAACATAAGAAATCAGGAAGGGGCATGTATAGGAATTTCTTTTACTTATGTATTAATCACATTATTTTATTGTATGATACCTTGGTGCCACTGGATTTTAACATGTCTCACACTCATACAGTAAGACAAATGGTGGGGGTCTAGTAAGGAAGTTGGGGGAAGCAGACAACTCCACAGGAAGAGTCTTTTGTCTCTTTGAGGACTCTGGGAGGCAGCAAGGGAGTGTGAACCTTAAGGTGTGAAACAGCTGTGTACTGCCTTTTGTTCCTGGAGATATTTAACTGAGAGCCATGCTGGGCTCAGGGAGACTCTGCTGACCGTCTGTCCCGCGGTCATGCAGGGACTTCATCAAGCTTGGTTGTCTGTTCTTTGTGTGTTTGATCAAAGAATGTTAGCTACCGCTCACCGCTCGTCTGCAGGCTTTATTTAAATGGAAAACTTCCACAATAGGCAAAAAAAAGCCTTTTGCTAAAAAAAAGATTTAGAGCAGAAGTTTTTTGCACTGTATTTTAAAATGAAAACATATTGCATTTATTTACAATTAAAGACACAGAGCAGAAAGTGTGTTACTGTTTTACATCCACAGACACACAAGAAAAGAAGCAGGCAACATGAGGTCAAGTTATGGCAATTTTATTTGTGCATTTCAGTTTTTAAAAAACAAACAAACGTCCCAAGAAGAAGGATGGGGTGAAAGAAAGGTGGAGAGAGGGGGAAGAAACTATTGATGCTGCTGGGTCAGTTCTTTCTCAGCAGTCTGCTCCAGAATCCCCTCCTGTCCTCGGCTTGCTTTTCTTTTTCTTTTGCCTTCAGTTCGTTTAAGGTCTTGTTGAGCTGCTCCTCGGCATCTTTAAATTTTTCTTTCAGCTGCTGTTTGGCCAGTTTCCCTTTGTGTTTGAGGAGCTCTTTAGCTTCCTTTTTGTGCTTTCGCATTTCTTTCAGTGCATCTTTGCAGTCTTTCTTGGTCACCGTCATTTCTTTCTTGAATACCTTCACCTCAATTTTCTCTTCTGCAAGTTCTTCTTGCACTTTCATCAGTTCCTTCTTCATGTTTTCAGTGTGACTCTTTGTATCTTCCATTTCTTTCTTTGCTTCCTGTATTTTAATTTTCTCTTCCTCCAACACTTTTTGAGCTTCCAACAATTCTTTCTTCAAATTTTCAATCTCATTTTCTGCCTCATGTTTACGTCTTTTCTCCTCTTCAAGTTGTTGCTTTACATGCACTAATTCCTTCCTTAGTGTTTCAGCTTCAGCCGTTACATTTGCAGCTTCTTGAGTTGCCAACTGCATTTTCCTTTTTCCCTCTCCAAAAGCTTCCTGCACCTCCTGTAATTCCTGCATCACATTTCCTGCCTCCTTCTTTGCAGTTTGATATTTATTTTTGGCTTCTTGTGCTGTGCTTTTCTCTTCCTCCAATGCTTTTTGAGCTTCCAACAGTTCTTTCTTCATCTTTTCATTCTCCTTTTCTGCCTGTTGTTTTCCCATTTTCTCTCCTTTAAGTTTGAGACCCACATGCAGTAATTCCTGCAATACTACATCAGTTTCAAACTTTGAATCTTTAGCTTCTCCTCTTGATTTTTCTGCTTCTTCTTTTAATTTGATATTTTCAGCCTGTATCATTTGAAGTTCTTCTTGCAGGTTAATCAGCTGTACTGAATTGTGAGGTGAAGCACTCGCCGATCCTCTTCTCGTTCTCCCTCGATTCATTTTGGCCTTTTAAACAAAGGAGCCAACGTTTTGTAGAGGAGTGAAGTGAAGTTTTCGATGTTTCTTCGTCAACTGTCGTTTGTCCTGCACAGAGATGCTGCTGTAGATGTGTCTCTAGCTGTGTCTGGATACAATGAAACATGCTGGAACTAAGTGCTTGTGTTGCACAGTTCTACTGAACATTCCATTTCATGCATGCTCCGCCCACATGGTCAGGAATGTCAGGTGCTGCATCACCAAATGCTGCTCCCGTTGCCTAGCAATAACAGCTGTTTACTTTTGGGGTCTGGTTCATTATTTAATAAAGAAAATATGTCCAAGTATTGGGTGCTGAGGCTCAGCGCATATTCTAGCCTGCTGTGTGGGTGGGCAGCTAGAAATCACTGGTGGGCAACATGAGTGAGGAGAAAACTGGAGCAGCCAAGCAGGGAGCTGCAGGTTGCTGGTTTGAGTCTCTGTTCAGATGCTGGTGTCTCCTCTCTCTGAGATGTCTGCAAACAGTCCCAGATAAAACAATAAGGATAATAAACAAACACGTGACTAAAATAACAATTATGACTCTGATGTGTTTCATGTGTAGCAGGATGGCCTCTATACAGCAGTCGCTGCAAGCATCCACATCGCCACACTCACTTTTCTTTAAGCAGGCGTGCTGGGCTCCTCCTAAGCAAAGTTTGAAACTTCATTTCCTTCATGCTGGTGAACTTTTTACCAAATATTTCCATCAAAGCTTCTCCATCACTGACAGGGATTGTTTGGATCTTCACACTCATCTCCACCAACCCTAAAAAATGAGTCTCACTTTGCTCATATAATGCCAGGAGTGTCTCCATATTCCACAAAAGTCTGTGCAAACATGTAACAGTATCCCATATTCATATGAATATTATTGATATTATAACAAAAGCTGTCACCAACACAATTGTCCCAAGTGCTTTTTTTATTAGTTATTGCAAATGCTTGATTGCAGTTCTTGCTAGATGACAAAACCACTTATTAGGTTTAGAAGGAAATGACTTTTTCTACATGAGGTAAAGTTGGAGCTGTTTCCCCAAACTAAATGAAATCATCATTTAAAAAACTACAATCTGTATTTACTCTGAACATCTGTGTTAACATTTGAAATTGGAAACATGTAAGTGTAAGAAATCAGGAAGGGGCATGTATAGGAATTTCTTTTACTTATGTATTAATCACATTATTTTATTGTATGATACCTTGGTGCCACTGGATTTTAACATGTCTCACACTCATACAGTAAGACAAATGGTGGGGGTCTAGTAAGGAAGTTGGGGGAAGCAGACAACTCCACAGGAAGAGTCTTTTGTCTCTTTGAGGACTCTGGGAGGCAGCAAGGGAGTGTGAACCTTAAGGTGTGAAACAGCTGTGTACTGCCTTTTGTTCCTGGAGATATTTAACTGAGAGCCATGCTGGGCTCAGGGAGACTCTGCTGACCGTCTGTCCCGCGGTCATGCAGGGACTTCATCAAGCTTGGTTGTCTGTTCTTTGTGTGTTTGATCAAAGAATGTTAGCTACCGCTCACCGCTCGTCTGCAGGCTTTATTTAAATGGAAAACTTCCACAATAGGCAAAAAAAAGCCTTTTGCTAAAAAAAAGATTTAGAGCAGAAGTTTTTTGCACTGCATTTTAAAATGAAAACATATTGCATTTATTTACAATTAAAGACACAGAGCAGAAAGTGTGTTACTGTTTTACATCCACAGACACACAAGAAAAGAAGCAGGCAACATGAGGTCAAGTTATGGCAATTTTATTTGTGCATTTCAGTTTTTAAAAAACAAGCAAACGTCCCAAGAAGAAGGATGGGCTGAAAGAAAGGTGGAGAGAGGGGGAAGAAACTATTGATGCTGCTGGGTCAGTTCTTTCTCAGCAGTCTGCTCCAGAATCCCCTCCTGTCCTCAGCTTGCTTTTCTTTTTCTTTTGCCTTCAGTTCGTTTAAGGTCTTGTTGAGCTGCTCCTCGGCATCTTTAAATTTTTCTTTCAGCTGCTGTTTGGCCAGTTTCCCTTTGTGTTTGAGGAGCTCTTTAGCTTCCTTTTTGTGCTTTCGCATTTCTTTCAGTGCATCTTTGCAGTCTTTCTTGGTCACCGTCATTTCTTTCTTGAATACCTTCACCTCAATTTTCTCTTCTGCAAGTTCTTCTTGCACTTTCATCAGTTCCTTCTTCATGTTTTCAGTGTGACTCTTTGTATCTTCCATTTCTTTCTTTGCTTCCTGTATTTTAATTTTCTCTTCCTCCAACACTTTTTGAGCTTCCAACAATTCTTTCTTCAAATTTTCAATCTCATTTTCTGCCTCATGTTTACGTTTTTTCTCCTCTTCAAGTTGTTGCTTTACATGCAGTAATTCCTTCCTTAGTGTTTCAGCTTCAGCTGTTACATTTGCAGCTTCTTGAGTTGCCAACTGCATTTTCCTTTTTCCCTCTCCAAAAGCTTCCTGCACCTCCTGTAATTCCTGCATCACATTTCCTGCCTCCTTCTTTGCAGTTTGATATTTATTGTTAGCTTCTTGTGCTGTGCTTTTCTCTTCCTCCAATGCTTTTTGAGCTTCCAACAGTTCTTTCTTCATCTTTTCATTCTCCTTTTCTGCCTGTTGTTTTCCCATTTTCTCTCCTTTAAGTTTGAGACCCACATGCAGTAATTCCTGCAATACTACATCAGTTTCAAACTTTGAATCTTTAGCTTCTCCTCTTGATTTTTCTGCCTCTTCTTTTAATTTGATATTTTCAGCCTGTATCATTTGAAGTTCTTCTTGCAGGTTAATCAGCTGTACTGTATTGTGAGGTGAAGCACTCGCCGATCCTCTTCTCGTTCTCCCTCGATTCATTTTGGCCTTTTAAACAAAGGAGCCAACGTTTTGTAGAGGAGTGAAGTGAAGTTTTCGATGTTTCTTCGTCAACTGTCGTTTGTCCTGCACAGAGATGCTGCTGTAGATGTGTCTCTAGCTGTGTCTGGATACAATGAAACATGCTGGAACTAAGTGCTTGTGTTGCACAGTTCTACTGAACATTCCATTTCATGCATGCTCCGCCCACATGGTCAGGAATGTCAGGTGCTGCATCACCAAATGCTGCTCCCGTTGCCTAGCAATAACAGCTGTTTACTTTTGGGGTCTGGTTCATTATTTAATAAAGAAAATATGTCCAAGTATTGGGTGCTGAGGCTCAGCGCATATTCTAGCCTGCTGTGTGGGTGGGCAGCTAGAAATCACTGGTGGGCAACATGAGTGAGGAGAAAACTGGAGCAGCCAAGCAGGGAGCTGCAGGTTGCTGGTTTGAGTCTCTGTTCAGATGCTGGTGTCTCCTCTCTCTGAGATGTCTGCAAACAGTCCCAGATAAAACAATAAGGATAATAAACAAACACGTGACTAAAATAACAATTATGACTCTGATGTGTTTCATGTGTAGCAGGATGGCCTCTATACAGCAGTCGCTGCAAGCATCCACATCGCCACACTCACTTTTCTTTAAGCAGGCGTGCTGGGCTCCTCCTAAGCAAAGTTTGAAACTTCATTTCCTTCATGCTGGTGAACTTTTTACCAAATATTTCCATCAAAGCTTCTCCATCACTGACAGGGATTGTTTGGATCTTCACACTCATCTCCACCAACCCTAAAAAATGAGTCTCACTTTGCTCATATAATGCCAGGAGTGTCTCCATATTCCACAAAAGTCTGTGCAAACATGTAACAGTATCCCATATTCATAGAAATATTATTGATATTATAACAAAAGCTGTCACCAACACAATTGTCCCAAGTGCTTTTTTTATTAGTTATTGCAAATGCTTGATTGCAGTTCTTGCTAGATGACAAAACCACTTATTAGGTTTAGAAGGAAATGACTTTTTCTACATGAGGTAAAGTTGGAGCTGTTTCCCCAAACTAAATGAAATCATCATTTAAAAAACTACAATCTGTATTTACTCTGAACATCTGTGTTAACATTTGAAATTGGAAACATGTAAGTGTAACAAACATGTTAAAACATAAGAAATCAGGAAGGGGCATGTATAGGAATTTCTTTTACTTATGTATTAATCACATTATTTTATTGTATGATACCTTGGTGCCACTGGATTTTAACATGTCTCACACTCATACAGTAAGACAAATGGTGGGGGTGTAGTAAGGAAGTTGGGGGAAGCAGAAAACTCCACAGGAAGAGTCTTTTGTCTCTTTGAGGACTCTGGGAGGCAGCAAGGGAGTGTGAACCTTAAGGTGTGAAACAGCTGTGTACTGCCTTTTGTTCCTGGAGATATTTAAACTTAGAACTTACATATTAAAAAATTACATTAAGCTGGAAAAAATTAAATAAAGTAATAAAAATTAAAAAGCAAATATATTTAATTTTCTTTTTACTTTGAATATATTTAGTTACCGCGTACAGATGTTGTGTTGCAGCCTCCAGCCCACTACAGTACTAAAACAAGCGTTTGCATTGTAACAAATGACTTTTGAGAGCTGGATCTCTGTATTTGGATTTTATTACCCCTGAGAACTATATGTGGACCGTTTATGATATTCATCATAATGAATTGTTCAGGAAATGTCACTGACCTTAAGAGAACAAGTTTGGATGGATTTTCTTTTCACATAGATTTTCAGATCTTATTGCCTTTTAAAAGCTGTATTATGACATTCCCATGGGCTTTCTGTTAGACAGTCTTCCATATTCAGTCCTTTAAATTCTTGGACAATGCACACATTTGCAGGACTGATAACTCTCTTTTGGAGTTATCAAAAGATTTACTTTTCCCCCAAATGATTTTTTTTAAATACACATTATGTATTTTGTGCCAACCATTTTACCTAAAGGTAATACTTTATCAAAGGATTCAAGTATCTCGGGATCATGAGTGAGGAAAGGAGGCGAACAGGAGATTGACAGATGGATTGGGCCTACAGCTGCAGTGATCCAGACACTGTACTGGTCTATCGTGGTGAAGAGCGAGCTGATAAAGTGAAAGTGAAGGCTGTTGATTTAATGGCTGATCTAGGTCCCTATCCTCACTCATAAAATATTAGATACTTTGGTATTATATTTTATTTGCAAATACCTCACACTTCACCATTATATCACTTTATATAACATGCACACCAGAGGTTTTGAGATTGATCTTCTAATGGCAAACAGGAAAAAACCTATGAGGTGTCAGATGATTCATTCTTATTTGCTCCTACTTAAAATGTCTAAGATCTGACATAATCTCTACACTCTGGCCAACAATTTACATACTTGTTGGAGTTACACACATTTCATATTCTTACCTATGGTCAAAAACTTTGGGTAGTGATTGAAAGAACGAGATCGCTGACACAGAACCGGTGGAAATGAGCTTTGTCCGAGGGTGGCTCGGCTCTCTCTTAGAAGTAGGGTGAAGAGTTCAGCCATCCGAGGGAGGCTCAGAGTAGAGGTGCTACTCCTCCACATCGCAAGGAGCCAGTTGAATTGGTTCAGCCATCTGACTAGGATACCTCCTCGGCGCCTTCTGGATCAGGTTTTCTGAGCATGTCCTACCTGGAGGAGGCCACAGTGACAATTAGTTTGCATGGAAGACACTGACTTTAAGCAAACATTTGCAAACGATTTGCCAAGCATTACTGAAACTGTGAAAAAACATAAATGTAGAATGTTTGCCTTCCAAGTAAAATTTTGAAATATGTTGATTGCAGCCATAGAACCCAGTCTCTTGGTAGGTTGTGATGTAATCTATTTATTAATCAGCTGATCCGTGCTGCTACGAGGATATTCATTTCTATTTTACGATTTGACCAAATATATTCAGGAAAAAAATAAATAAATACAAATTATATATATATATATATATATATATATATATACACACACACACACACACACACACACACACACACACACACACACACACACACAAGCACCACCAGACAATTGCACTAGAACTATATTTAACTGTTGGTATAATGTTCTTTGCATGAAATGCTGCATTAGTTTTACACAAAAAGTTAAACTTTGGTTTTGTCAATATGCAAAAAAATATGAAACCAGAAAGGGGGCAATCTAAGGAGCTTGGAAAGAAAAGCGTCTGGACTTCTTTAAGTTGCTTGAAGACGTTTCACCTCTCATCCGAGAAGCTTCTTCAGTTCAGGTCAGAACTGAAGAAGCTTCAAGGCCTCACAAAACATAACTTAGCAACACATTATATATAGGTCCAATATCTGATTTAAAAATACTAGCGGTTGTTAGTGCTTCCCCTCAGCCTCCGCGTAGATGGCCGTATGGTATCAATTTGAAAATCCTACATTATCTTGTTCTCAAGTTATTGCGTCAGCAAGATTTTTAAAAAACTTGACCTCTGACCTCAGCCTTGGGGTCACTGAGATTCAAACATAGCTGTTATTTTCAGTAGAGGCATTTATGGTATCAATTTGAAAATCCTATGTTGGCTCATACTCGAGTTATCCCATTCACAAACTTTGGTGTCCACACCAGCTGCCTGGTGGGGTGACCACAATACCGCATCAGCTTTTTACAGCTGAGGAGTAAAAACTCTAAAATGAAACACATGCAGGAATTAAATTCCTTGTAAATTTCACTTGCTGAGCAGTCCTTAGCTTTGAATATAGTTTCTTCATGTTTTTTCTCTGCCCGGGAAACTGTACATTTACACTCACAGATAATAGGCAGAAACCTTTTGTGTGTTTGGTGATATTGAGCTGCACCATGAACGTATCAGAGGAATAAAAAGGGAAAATGGGTGTTGAAGGTGCAAGCAGGCCATGGGATGTCATCATTTTATTACCCAGCAACTATCTCCAGGCCGTAATGGAAAGCAAAGCCAAGCTGCATCAAAGAAAAAAATGCATTAACCTCTCTATCACATTTAATTACTCATTGACTCAAGATGCCAGAACATCATTCCAGATTGTTCCAGATCACTTTAACTTCTGGCTGCACACTGCATGTCAATGCTAAACAACATATTATAAATGTATATACTTTGTGTGAGTCATTTGCAGAGATGGGCAGTACGCATTATTGTAATCCGATTACTTTTTTTAAGTAACGAGTAAAGTAAGGGATTACTATTGCAAAAACGGTAATTAGATTACCATTACTTTCCCGTGGGAACGCTGCATTACTGCGTTACTAAAACCGTGATTTTTTTGCGAGAATGTCTCATGACAGTGACATAAGCAAGTGCAACGTTCGTGACAACAGCTGTGTGCAGATCAACAATGGATCACATATCGATTGTGGGAGAGAGTATGAGCATGCAGCGTTTAAAGCGTGGAAGTACTGACCTTACTTTAAGTTTGATTCCATAAAAAGTGACAAAAACATTAGTGTCCGTTGTGCGTGGGAAGAAAACTTCTTTTTACAGCGAAAAAACCCCCTAAACTTCCAAGCAAGCACCGAGTGCGCTACAACGTAATGGGAAATTCACAGAGAAACTCACGGATTCTTCCACTGACCACTGCGGCACACCTGCACCAGGGTAAACCTCCGCCTACTGCAGTCCTGCTTTACAGGTGAAAATAGAGCAACAGGACCGCTGAGTCTTTGACTTTATTTATTTTCTGCTGTGTTTTACTTGCATCTATTTGAAAGAGTGAGTGTAAACACACACAAAAAAATTATTTTATGTGCTGGAATGTGTAGAAAATAGGTTTAAATATTAAACAAATTTCTTCCAGTCAGAGAATGTTGCATATAATTAAAGTTTTGCCTGATGCGTAAAGTTAAAAGATTAAAACTAATAAAACTAGTTTTAAAAAGGGACTTTTCCATTTGATTACATTTTGTATGATGGATTATGTAGAAAAAGTAGAATTAGGCTGAAAGATCTATCACTTTATCACCTATTCAGGTTGTAAATCGTGTTTTTAAAAAGTAACTAAGTAATTAATTACTTTTGAAAATAAGTAATCAGTAAAGTAACAGGATTACCTTTTGGGGGAAGTAATCAGTAATTAGTTACTGATTACTTTTTTCAAGTAACTTGACCAACACTGGTCATTTGTATCCTACATTAAATTGCGATACACCAAAGACCATAGGCCCTGCAGGTGACTTCCAAGTAGAGGAGTAAAGTAAAGCAAGCAGTGAGTCGATATCTGGCATTGATATACACAGCCTTCTCTGACCTATCCTCTTTCACTTCATTCAAAAGCTAGAGCACACACATGCACGCCCATCCTTAGTAGTTATAAATGTTGTCTCTCAGAGAGGCATGTAGAGGTGCACGGAGTGTAGAGAGTGGGAGGCTTCTCCCTCTCTTTCAAGAAGATTCATGAGTTACAAGTCATGTCGTAAATTTTTGCTGTCTCGCAGCCCTTCTTAGGCTGATTAATTTAAAAAGACATCACTGAGATTTTGTTGTTTCACTTTGCACTTGAAAGACTGAATTGAGACACATTTAAGACAAAATGATGATACAAGGGAGTTCACCGAAGATATCCAATGACATGCAGGAATTTTAAGGAGTAATAGGAATCTTTGTGTTTATATACTTTGGTTGCAAAGGAAGTGATATGAAATTATCTTCTGAAACAGCAGCATCCTTACTCATATCCTATAAGAATTACAATATTTAAATCGTGTGCTCGCATGTTATAATAACAGTTACTGCAATGCTTGGTTCTGGCATAAGTTTCTGCTGTCCTGAAATGCAATCTGGGAGTTACACTCAAACTTGTTTTTAACACTCTGAGAAAATTGTAAATGACAGTTGTTTGCACTGTGCTTATAAACTTGGCTGTCTACTGTGTGCTGCTGGGTAATTTGAGACAGCCATGTTATGAATGTAACGCAGGAACATTGCTCAGTCTGAATTCAGATCTTTCAAACCTGTCATCGCAGCTAGTATTAAGAGTTTGTAGTGTAGCATAGTGTATATGCTAATGCCATAGTTCTGTGGGAAACTATGGTAATTTTGCACAACTAATGCTCCTGGCAAAAGCATTCATCCCTCTCAATTTTGGGCTTTTTGGTTTTATGTCTTCTGTCAAAAAAGTGGAACGATTGTTATTACATTTACAATATACTTTAAGTGCAGATCTTATTATGTACACATTGAATGTTCAGGTATGATTTCACATAAAATCTTTTTTTAGCTGTTCACATGAACAGTCAGGAGTGATGTGTTTTTGGCTCCACTGTCATGTCATGTCATGTCACTAATTATCTAATTATTCATTGATGAATTGATGACAACTCAAAAATTAAGGAACATTTCAGGAAGTTAGTTAAGAAGGTAAACTATTATGAGAAGCTAAATAACGCAATCAAACAACAAAAAGGGGTAAAAAAAAATGTCATTGGCTGAAAGTAAAATATATATAAGTCTTATTTAGACAGTTATCAATTTTGCTCAGTGTTGTCTCCATATTTTATTAAGGGCTGTATTATTTCAGGGCTGATGGGGCATGAGCTCTTTGATGATAAATGTGAAGAATTTCCTCAGTAACTTTATTTATTTTACAGATAAAATAAAAAAGATTTCTGGGTGCTGGGTGCCAAATTTGCTATCTGTTTTCATCTGTTGCCATTTTTGATGCTAACCTATGGCTAAAGCTTATATTGAGCAGAAATAAGAGTGTTTGCTCTTCTCCTACATCCTGGAGATTATTGTCTTTCACTGGCTTAAGATCGTATTTTCCCCAGTTCCATTTTTAATACGTTTGGTTCTGGTTATTAATCAGACTGTTTTAAATATTCCATTATTTATTCATTGCCAAAGAAACCTCATTTGGATCCAATGTCTTTTAATAACGACTCAGTGATCCCTAAACTTTGTACTCTCATACTTCTCCAACAGCTTTTTATGCCTCTGTGAGTGACTCTATTCTTCTACAGCTCTCTCCTAACAGACTAGAAAATCTTAAAACTTGGATCCTTAATAAAAAATAAACCTGAGATGTCCCAAGACTTTTTAAAATGCACAATGTTTGGTCCCCCAGATACCATTAGCATCAGAGTAAAGAGACCCCTCGGAATACTTGGATAATATTTGACTTTGCCTTGATAATCAAGTCAAAAATGTTATGTTTGTTATCATTTACTCCAGCCAAAGATAATCTCTAAAATGATCTTTTGCCAGTTTGGTTATGCAGTGCCAAATTATCTAAATAGCTACAATCTGCAGTCTGTACAATTTTTTTTTTTAAAGAAAAAGCAAATTTTTCAAAGCCAGGACAGCCTCGGTCCTGGACAGATCTCTGATTTATTGACGTGGTATGTGCCCCGTGGACCATTAAGATCTATAGGTGAAGCCCTGGTTATTCTCAGACCACAGTTAGTTAAAGTGATTTTACATTTCCTATCAAAAAATTTCACACCACAGAACTCTCTGCCTACTGAACCCTGATTCTAATGTATACATTAGCTTAAATACATTTGATCATTTTTACTTTTTCTGTAATTATGTCTCTTCTTATCTCTTCTGCTTTGTCTAGTATTAGTTTTTATGGACTTAACATAGTTAAGAAGAATGCTGTATTGGCATCTTACACACCAATAACTTTAACAGTGCAGACCATTTGTTTGCAGTATTCCAGAGTGCAGCTATGCTATGGTAACTTGCCAGACAGACAGGCAGATAGATTAAGCAGATCGGCCTTTTCATGCATAACTTATATGCTAATTATTAGTGCATTTGCAATATATATTTAATATATGGATAATGCATGTGTTAGTCATTGAGCTTCTTCCTCCGTGATCATAACCTCTTGTAGCTTTTGTGTGTCTGAGTCACCGTATGACGTCACAAGTTTCACAGTATTCATACAACTGCTTCGGCTTATCATATTAGCAATGACATCATTCCTGCTGTGTTCATTCATTTGAGTTTGGAAAGAAAGTTAAGGTCTCTGTTTTCCCACAAATGCTATTATCTTTGAAATTCTATTATAGTAGCAGAGTGGGTAAAGCACACAACCAATATTTTTCTTTGACTAGATGACAAAGAACATCAGGTGCAACATACAAGCCCCAGGAAAGGGCTGACATTACCACTGATCTATTCTGTGTATGTGTGTGGCTTATAAATGGCTAAATTTATCTTTTGAGGAGGGAGACAGCATCTCATCTTTACTCATTATTGAATAAAGTCCTCCTTAAAAGAAAAATGGATCTGGTATTTTGTGTTTGACCTTTGAGGTCCCAGCATCCCTTTCTCATCTTTCTTTTCATCTCCTACTCCAGAGGGTGCACACCCTTTTCCGCTTATAGGAGGTGTTGTAGGTTATGGGTGTTTGCCGTCCGTCTTGTAGTGGGAAATTAACCTGGTGACAGAAATGTCTTTGTAGGGGAGACATCAGGAAGAGAAAGTCTCCTCATCCCAGACGGAAACCTCGGCAAACATGGCTAGTGACGCAAGAGGGGAAGACAGGACATTGCTCTTATTTTCAGACCAAACTTTGAAAGAATCACGTCTTTCGTGCTTTGATGTTAATTTCCTTTACAGATCCCTGCCTCTTCCTAATATGTAATATTGCTGATACAATTGTTTCATCTTTTTTTATCATTACTTGAAAATTTGATTATATATTTTTTATTTTAGTACCAGAACCCCCTCTCCCTGGGTGGCCTCAGTTTAATCTCTTAACAATGGCTCTCCCTGTCTCCAGACATACCACAGACATGTGGGTGTGTGAGCTATGTGTCTCTTTCCTGCTGATGGAGTGGCAAAGTGTTCTTAAAGATGGTTGCTCTAACTGAGATTAATGTTTAATCAAGATTAATGAGATTGTGACAGATAAGAAGCAAAGTGAACAACTAGGAGAGACTGACATTGCATAGTATTGACTTAAAAAATAATCTGATCCAAAAATGTATGTTTAGCATGACTATTTATTTAGTTTAGAGTTTAGTTTCACTTTGAAGTGCTTAAAGAAGAAATTAAAACAACATAAAGCTATAGTTTGGGAATACATTCATTATTCAAAGAAAGTACACCCTCTTTAAATGTAAGGGTTTCACATATATGGACATAAAACTAACCTGGTTCTTAGCAGGTCTTAAGATTAGAAAAATACAAACTCAGATGAACAACAAAACACAATATATTACACTGTGTCATTATTTAGTTAACAAATAATAAGCCAAAATAAGAAACAGTATGTATTACTTAACTGAACATCGGTGAGTGTGAGCACCTCCATCAAAGCAGAGGTTTTGGTTGCTGCTGCTTGCTTTTTACAGACACAATTTTGCTACCCATCAATCTGTGAAGGGTTATAAGGTCATTTCCAAACTTTTTGAAATCCATCATTCTCAAGTGAGAGTCATTATTCACAAGTGGAAAACATTAAAGTCACTTGCAGATCTTCCCAGGAGTGGACGTCCCAGCAAATCCACCCCAAAGTTAAATGGGGAATGGTCAGAGAAATCACAAAATCGTGGCTCAAGAGTTGGCAGTTTGTCTTGTAATCGGAAGGTTGCCTTTTCGAGTCCCGGCTTGGACAGTCTCGGTCGTTGTGTCCTTGAGCAAGACACTTCACCCGTTGCCTACTGGTAGGTGGTCAGAGGGCCCGGTGGTGCCAGTGTCCGGCAGCCTTGCCTCTGTCAGTGCGCCCCGGGCGGCTGTGGCTACAATGTAGCTTGCCATTACCAGTGTGTGAATGTGTATGTGAATGGGTGGATGACTGGATGTGTAAAGCACTTTGGGGTCCTTAGGGACCAGTAAAGCGCTATACAAATACAGGCCATGCCAAAAACCCAAGAGCTATATCTCAGACTCTACAGGCTCAGTTAGTATGTTAAATATTCAAGTTCATGAGAGTACAATTAGAAAAAGACTGAACAAGTATTGCTTGTTGTTGAGGGTTGCCAAAAGAAGGCCTCTCCTTTTAAAAAATAACATGCCAGTACAGCTTTTGTTTGCAAAGCTGGAACTGGACAAGCCACATTACTCTGGAACAATGTCCTTTGGACAGACAAGATCAAAGTGGAGATGTACTACCAAAATGTACAGCACCACATTTGGCAAAAAACAAGCACACCATGTCAGCACAATCTCCTAATACCAACTGTCAACCACGGCAGTGGAGTAAAGATTTTGCTTGTTTTACACCCACAGGACCCGGACACAGTGCAGTCTTTGAGTCGACCATGAGCATCTGTGTATACCAAATGAGAGGTCATCTGTCTGACAGCTAAAGGTTTGCCCAAATTGGCCCATGTTACAGGAAACTGATCCAAGGACAAAAAGAACAAGACAAATCTCTTGAAAAAGAAACGAATCAATGTCTTCCAATGGCTCAGTCAAAGTCCAGAATTCAACCTAATTGAAATGTTATGGTGGGACTCAAACAAATGCCTCAGTGAAACCTCGATGAAATTAAACATTATTGTAATGAAGGTTAGGACAAAATTCCTCCACAACCATGTGCGAGACTGATAAAGTCAAACAGAAAATGATTACTTCAAGTTATTGCTGCTAAAGGTGATTATACAAGCTAATGAATCAGGGGTTGCTTCTACAGATTGGCTTAGTGTTGGGTAAACAAATAATGACAGTGTAATATGTCTTGTGCTGTTGTTCATCTGAGGTTGTATTTAAAAACCTTTAAAACCTGGTAAGGACTGGATAATTATTTTGTTGGCCTGGTATGTAAAATGTGAGAATTGCAAGAGGATGTGCTTTCTTTTTTACCATGAATGTAGTTTTAGAACAGTTTTCTTGTAAGAAGTTGAAATCAGTACAAACAGACACATAACCCAAATTTACAAGTATGATTCATGAGGTTACAGTTCCAAAAAAAAGGTTTTCTGGCCAAATTTCTTCAGTAGACAAGGTGCAGTCAGAACAGGCAACCAAATACACAAGAGAACACAAGAGACAGAAACCAAGCAAACAAGATGGGATCCAAAAACACTTGGAGACTTAAAGATGAGTGTGGCCATAACATAACAATGTATGAAGACAGTCTGGCTCAAAAAAGACCAGGAGATACAGGCTAAACAAAGAGAAGAGAAGCAATTAGTGACATGTTTGAGGCAGGCAATCAAACCTCCATGAAATGCTAAGGAGCTAAGGAAGTGGGGGCTCTAAGAGACGTGAATACACCAGAATAAAACAGGAAACAGAAAGAAAAGCTAGCAAAAGCAAAAGATGTTTCGTGAACCTCACAGCTGGAGCCAGCAAGTGTTAGTCTGCTCGAAGGATACTCGGGGGGGGGGGGGGTTTAAAGTAGGTTGTGTTCGCTGTACTTCAGCAACTAGCTAGCTCTTCAGAAGAGATGTAAGCTTGAAGGGAGTGACATTAATTTCATATTTGGTGTTTGTATCAGCTCAGCAAACATCAGCAAACACACAAACTGTTTGTGTGCATTTTATCGCACAGTGTGTTGCTACCTAAAGGTCCAGCTGCCGTAATTCACACAGAGAAAAAAGAAAGAGAGCTAACTTCACTCAGAGATGGAGAAAGATGAAGGAAGACAGACAGGAAAGGAAGAAAACAGGTTAGATTGAAAGATAAGGACTGCTCAGTGGCATGTTGCATGAAAATACTGGGCAGTTTTTTGCAGGATAAACAGGTTAGTTTGCATTAAAGTTCTGTGTTGGACAGATGCACAGTGGCTGTGTGCTCACGGTCAGAGCTAGGTTATATCAAATGTAGCAGAGGTGAATTTGCATTTAAGCTGATGATGGTTAGATCAATTAACTGAATTGCAACTTTATCCTGTCAAGTATAAAGATATTATAAACAGTAGGGGATGTACATCATTAAAGTTAGCTTGTGAAAATGCTTACATACTGTTAGATCCAGTTGTGTAAATCCACAAATAGCAGCAGGTCAGCTGACCGCAGCACATGAACTAAGAAAATCTACTGAAGCTCATATTAGAAATGACTGCGAGTTGTGATTCTTTTGCGTCCACTGTATGTGTCGTACATAACAGATTGAAGCTTTCATGAGATTTAGAATTTAGATTGGAATCATTTTTGTTTTCTCGTGTGCTAATATTATTTTATTATTACATTAATATAGCAAAAGGTTCAGTTACTTTGTACAAAAAAGGTTAGTAGATTTGTTCTTCAAGGAGCTACTTTTTACTTTCTTTGAGTACATTTCAGAGCCTGTACTTTTTCACCTGCAGTTATACTCAAGAAAAGAAAGTCTGTACTTTTGCCGCCTCTGCTGGTAGTTTGATATATCTTTGGATTTTTCTGTTACAAATATTTAAGGTTAAACACAAAAATCCTAGAATGGAAATATTAAATCTTAAATTTTTTTTTTTATAAATGTATATATTTTTATATTTAGCAATTTAATTCAGCCCTTCCCCCCAAACCACACACACACACAAGTCACATTTACAAAATTTACTTCTGGTTCAGGTTATTCTCTGTGAACTGACACAACACTAAAACGTCTTTAGAAGCATGCTAAGTTAGGTTTTGCACATATGCAAGGTCATGTCTCATAATACTTCACACCATACTATTAATGTCGTATTTAACAGCTCTGATTAGCTCATCCTAATCTCTGTGCAAAGATCAAACATCCTGGCAAATTCCTGCTAGCTGTTCTCAGGAATCAGTGGGGAGTATTCAGCTGTAATTCAACCGACTCAGGATAACACTGAAACAGAAGTGAGGAAAAAAACACAGTGCATTGCTCTTTTAGTGAAAGACCATGCATCCAGCAGCTCCTGCCTGCATTGTGACAAAGGAGCCGTGCTGACAGGGAGCATCCTGCTATAATGTTGTTTTCTCAAATTAAACATTCACGATAAAAGTTTAATGTGAGCATTTACTGTAAACACAAAAAAGCAGACAGACTGTTAGAACAATGACCAGGACAGAGCTGGAAGCAACAGCATGTGCGTAGAATGAGTACGTCATATATATTTTCTAATCGTACTACTTATATAAAGTTACTGTAAAGTCAGTGTCTAAGCCACTAGACTCTAATTAAATGAACTTTGTGTCTGTTTTTTAAAATTTTGAGCTTTTACAGATGTGCTGCTCCAAAGTGGCTTGAACATTGTTTAAAAATGGAAGAAAATCTACTTTTCTCCTCTTTTCTTTTTGATTTTTCTTTGGCTCTCTGCACACAGATACCAAGATAATGCAGTTCAAGCATGATTGCAAGCACTCATCCAAGGCATAGCCTCATTATGCAGTTTGCAGCCTCTCGAGCCAAGACTTGATGCCTGACCCCTGTCTTTAAGATCTAATCAAGCACAGTGTATACAGCTTCTACAAATCAAATTCAGAAGCAAATATGTGCTGAAATTATAACTTGTGATGTTTTATATTAGATCTAAGTTTGCTTGCAATTGTAAAATCAATATTTTGGTACCTTTACCTTTAATCTTCAACTCAGTTCTTGTAATTTCTTTAGGTAGACTTCCAGAATGGCTCTCTATCTCTTAAAGGATATTAGGACAAAGTTCTTCTGTGGCTGTTGGCTGTCTTTTATTCTGTTCTCAGCCAAGATCCCACACTGTAGTACTGTTGAGGTCAGGACTCTTTTATGTGTTTCTTTTGCCATCCAAGCATGCTTTTACTGCAATGGCAGTATGGGGAAATTATTCAGCTGAAAAATAAAGGTTATTTGTAGCTCCTTCCTCCTGAAATCAGTGCAGAATCAACTAAAACTTAAGGAACTAGTCTCATATAATGACTTTAAGGCAATTTTAAATGATTTGGATGCAGTTAATGCAAATGTGTTTCCAGTATACTGAATATCACCTCTGTTTCTAGCTTTAGACAATTACTTTTACTGAAGTATTCTTTTTTTTGACACTGAAGTTTATACGTAACTGTACATGGATTTGAATTAGGAGCATTTCATTTTGATGTCTGTACTGGAACTGTTTTTATGTTATCTCTCTATCCCTATAGGGGGCACAGGTTTGCACAGTTTGCTATGTTGAGCCAATTAGTTATTAGAAGAAGTGTGATAAGAAGTTGTTTCCTCATGAGTTACGCAAGACTGGGTGTGTTCCTTCCAATCTAAATCCATCCACTCTGTTAAATCTCTTTGAGTGGCAATATTAGTACGTTTCTTACTTGTATTCAATTATCAGACAGTTTATATGATATTATTGAAGTTATTTGGAAATGTTTGCTGTGTTTTATATGTCAATAGAAGGAAATCCAATCCAAACTCATGTTAATGTGACATTTCTGTAGTTTGCATCATTTCAGTTTCACACTTTTTTGCATTAAATCCTGTCCAAATACAACACGTGCCTGTTCATTGGAGGAAGTGATACAAGAGAGAGTTTAGCTGGCTGTGAATCTTACTATATAGGACACGGGGTCACATTGGGTGCAACAGTACAATGTTCTACTAACATTTACCTCCTTATTCTCCCTTCGACCTCCCACAGCATGGATTTTCACAGCCGAAGTGCCAATGTGTGCATTTTTTTTTTGTTTCTCCACAATCATATTGTATGTTAGCGCTCAAAACTTTACAAAACCTTTATTATATACACGCAGCCATGTGAAGACGGTGTACATAAAGTGTTTTTGACAAGTGGTCCTTTTACAACACAGTCATGATTTCTTAGCAGAAAATAAAGGCAGAAGAGAAAACGAGATGGAGAGAAAGAGAAAGTTGTATTTGGTCTCCGCAGAAGAAGTGTGTCACACATTTCCACATTTATTACATTCAAACACTTATGGAAGCAGCTGAGTGTGATCTAATTTTGTCTCTTCTTTGGAGAGTTCACTGATTTCACAGACCGTAGTCTGATGTGATGATCTTGTAGAGCTCCCAACCTTCTGCGTTTTTGATACTGCTCTTCACAAAGGCTTCTGTTTCACTGTAAAATACTCAGTTTGCTCAGATGAACAGAATGCTCATTTCTCAGTCCTGAAATCCTTAAACGCATTAACCTTTCTTTGACATGCCATTTCACTTTGTCAAGCTGATCTCCTGCATCCAACCACAACCTCAATAGATGTGGCTCAAAGATGGCAGGTTACGTAATGTCACGACGAGTCTCTATGGGGTTTTTTTTTTCTTTATTTGAGTTTTGATACAAAATAAGATTTAAAAAAGTCTGGAAAAGCATAACTGAACAATGGTCCTGTTTTATAAATTCACATTTTAAATATTTATCAGTCTGTGGGTGTTGGATAATTACTCCTCACTCTGTAACTCATCATACATTTACATTTAAGTCATTACGTTTGTCTTCTTACTGTTGTCCACTCTGCTTTTTCTTTCTACTGCCTCCATGCAATTTTCTGCAGGCACATTATCACTATATTGCCAAAAGTATTTGCTCGTCTGCCTTCACACAGTTATGCTTAAGTGGCATCCCATTCCAAGCCATACCAGTGGAATCCAGTATGATATCAGCCCACCCTTTGCGACTACAGAGGAGGACGAGCGGCAGGTGTGGCTGTCTCTAGTGCAGAAACACTTCTGGGTTCGCAGTCTCCTCAGCGAACCAAAACATCCGGAAGCTCACACGGAGAAACCAGGAGGAAAAAAAAGGAGAGAAAACCAAAACACCACACGGAAAATATAAACATACACTAAAATACATGAGCCCTGGGTCCCTAGACCCAGGCCATGACAAAGAGGGCCCTTTCCCAAACTGTTACCACAAAGTTGGGAGCATGAAATCATCCAAAATGTCTTGGTATGCTGAAGCATTAAGAGTTCCATCCATCCATCCATCCATCCATTCGCTTCCGCTTATCCTTTTCAGGGTCGTGGGGGGCGCTGGAGCCTATCCCAGCTGTCATAGGGCGAGAGGCGGGGTACACCCTGGAAAGGTCGCCAGTCTGTCGCAGGGACAGGGACAGACAACCATTCGCACTCACATTCACTCGCACATTCACACCTAGTGGCAATTTGGATTATCCAATTAACCTATCCCCACAAACTGCATATCTTTGGACAGTGGGAGGAAGCCGGAGTACCCGGAGAGAACCCACGCAAACACGGGGAGAACATGCAAACTCCACACAGAAAGACCCAGCCACACAGAAAGACCCATTAAGAGTTCCTTTTACTGGAACTGAGTTAGCTGAGCCCAACTAAAAAACAACCTCACATCATAAGTCTCAGTCCGGCAAGTGCAGTTCTCCTGGCAACCATCAAACCCAGACGCATCTATCAGTTTGCCAGATTGAGAAGCATGGTTTATTACTCCAGAGAATACCTCCAGAGTCCGGTGCCGCTGTTCTTTACACCAGTGCTTTGCAAAAGCTTGCATATAAAGCTTGGATGCAGGTGCTCAGCTATGGAAACCTATTCCATCAAGCTCTCTACACACTGTTCTTGAGCTAATCTGAAGGCCACATGAAGTTTGGAGGTCTGTCACTCGTGACTCTGCAGAAAGTCTGTGATTTTACATGGCCTACCACTTTGTAGCTTAGTTGCTGTCATTCCCAATTACTTCCACTTTGTTAAAATACCACTAACAGTTGACTGTGGAATATTTAGTAGCAAGGAAATTTCACAAAAGGACTTGTTGCACAGGTGGGATCCTCTCACAGTACCACACTGGAAGTGAGTGAGCTCCGGAGAGCGACTCATTCTTTTACAAATGTTCGTGGAAGCAGTGTGCCTGCCGAGGTGCTGAATTTCAACAGCTGTCACCATGAAAGTGATTGGAACCGCTGAATTCAATGATTTGGATGAGTGACCGAACACTTTTGGCAATATAGTTTAGCAGTGGGTTTGAAGCCGCATGTGGTTACTGGCCTGCCTAGTGTTTATCGCTTCTCACTGCTGAGTTTACTTCACCTTGTTTGGTTGACGCAGGCAGCGACCTCCGGGTCTGATTCCATCTGAAGTTTTTATTGTCACCATGTACTTGCTCAAAGGGTAATTGCTGTTTTTTTCTTTATAATAATATTAAAGGATCTTGACGTTACATACATTCCCACCATAACTTATGATTTGGTGCTAGATAAATGAAATTATTGTGACTTAATGAACAGCAGCCATGCATCTGGCGACTTGGATGATGGCTACAACCAGCCCCAAACCCTTTATCTGCATCCCGTCTGCTTCGTGGTCACAATTAGATTTAAGTACAAGACAAAAAAGAGCAGAAATAGGAAAGTCTTTGTGGTTACAAGAAAGAAGCACAAATATTAACATCTATGCCCAACATGACACAAAGGGGAGGAAAGGTCATATAAAAATCTCACCAAAGATGAACACCGGCACTGATTCACCGAGCTGTGAGATGTGAGAATTCGCTGTTTGGAGTCTCTAATGTGACACATGTGGATCCTGGATATGTGGCAGAGATGAATATGATGAGTCACTGGTCACGACACATACGGAAGGCATCTCACATTGACGAATGTAAAGAATAAAATGATACTTTTTGAGGGGAAAGACAGATGCATTTTGGTCCACACCCACACCTCCACTCACCAAGCTCCAATCTACCCATCATTTTCTGCACCTGTCTTTCTCCTTTTTCTTTATCAGTTGGCTTTAAACTATTTATTTTTATCTTCACATTTTTGAAAAAATATTAGTAAGGACTGGGCGTTTTTTGGTTTGTGCTTTGGATAAATGCATCTTAACCTCCTAAGACCCGAACTCTTCCACGGCATGCATTTTTAATTTCTCTTTGATATTTGGGCTGATTGGGGCCCGATGAATGTAAAAACAAAGAATTGCCAGATTTTTTTTTTTTACCTTATTTTTGTTTTTAAGAAAAATAAGAGCCACATATGAGAATATTTGTTTAAAATTTTGATAGAACAGCAGCAGTATAATGTCCTTGTAAGTGGATATCAGGCCCTTGTAGAGCAAAATTGAGTATTTTGGTCTAAATAACCCAAAATGTGATGTCCACATATGTGGACGCCAGGTCCTAGGAGGTTAATGGTTCTTTAAAAATGTAGCGAGCGCTACACACTCCTCTCCTTGTACATAGAGATGTAAAATATTGTGTATGTCATTTTATTACATTGCAGCATAACTTGGAGCACTTACAATGACCTTATCAGAGCAAATACATTTATATTGAGTCATTTTTTTATTTGCGAGAGGGTTCAAAGCATTGAGGTTTCTTCTTGGCATATTCACGTGTGTCCAGGCTTAAAAAGTTCAAACATCAGCGATAATATTTTTCCCTCTACTTCTTCTTTGTAACATTATATAGTACTAAATTAAACTAAATGACGACCATGAGAGTTATGAATCTATTCTTAACATGTAAGCCTTAGGTCTTCTTCAAAGAAACAGTAGATAGATCAGTGGTTAAGTTCAGGATTTGAACCTAAAGCCATGTGGGGCCTTTTTATGTGTAGTTTGCATGTTTGCCCTGCGCCTGGATGGGTTCTCTGCAGGTAATCTGGCTTTATCCCATAGTCTAGATTTTCACTTGGATTTAGGAGATGTGTAATGTTCAGTCTCTATATGTTGAGAACCCAGGACTAACAATCCAAACAAAAAAAATCCAAAAAACAGATTTGTCACCAGTGTCCTGGTACTGAGACCCAGGAAATCTGATTATTGTAAATCCTTGTAGACATGATACTCACAGTGGAGAGGCTGACATGAAACATGGGAACACATCAGAATGTAAATTAACAACAATAAAATATCAGTTCAAGTTATGAGATTATGCAATTTTCTAATAAAAATGATTCTAGGAAAACGAGGAGTCACTTTATTCAGTTAGCACACGTACACGAACACCATGTTAGTGTCCTACGTGGCCACACAGAGCCAGTGAACCTTTCTACTGAGTAGTCTGCAGTGATATCTCCATCTATATGTTGCCCTGTTGTAAAGGGTTTAAATAACAAACAGTGATTGAATAACACTGCCAACCTACTGCCTGTCTCTACAATGACCTGCGAGTCACATGGTGTCTGGACTCATGCTGTCTTCTATCTACAGGTCAGGCTGCTGGTGATGGTGTAGCAGAGAGTTTTTTATGCTTCAGTTTTAAGGATTCTTTAAACATAGATGGACTAAAAACTAAGCTGTTGGATTTTCTTTCTCGCTGATGGGACTAACTACGCACGCACATTAGAAATGTGGCATCTCGCTCCAAGAGACAAAGTTCTATAATTCAGCACAATAATGGGCTATGATTCATGCATTTCAGATAGGAGCACCAAATTGGCATAAGTGACAATGGAGACACTGTCCCTAGAGTGAACACGTTGTCCAGACAGACGGATATGTGTGAGAATGGGCATTAACGAGCTTATTTCATTCAGCAGATCCTCCATCCGCAGCTCTATTTTTATGTATTCAGATATTATTTCCCTTCAGGACTGCAGGATTGAGTGTAAAGTTGACTCTCTCCAGTTTTCCTTTGATAAATACCAAACACTCTCAGATATTTGTGTCTGTTTATGGAGGGGCTGTTTGTGTGAATCGTCCCGTAGATTTATGATTTTGGAAAAAAACAGAAAACCGCCTGTTTGATGAACTAGGAGGCGGAAGACTTCAGTGTCTTTCTCTCTCGACTTGACATATAACATTTTAAATAATTCTTAAACGCTTCAGATCACGCATGACCCCAGCTGTCGAATTTAAAAAACAAACAAACCTGTGGTCTTTTGAATTTCAACATATCTTCCAGTTTGTCAACCCATCACAATCACCTCAGTTTATTTTTCGGCCTGGCCTGAATTACTCCCCCCAAATGTTTTGCTGCGGTCAGTGTTTTGGCATGAGTGGTTTGCGCTTAGAGTTCTGGGTCAGTCTGTGGGATCCAAATCCTTTTTCAAACAGACTATTGCAAGTCAAAAACAGGAATCTTTGGCTGATGCATTTATTGTACAACAGCAAAAGAAAAATGTTCATGCAAAAATTGTAATCAGAGCAGTTGTAGGGAAATAGAATACAGTCTTCTTATTTATACATTATATAACTTTTGCTTAATGTGGTTCTAACACCTTGTTACATAACCAAGAACACTGACTTGATAAGCCTTCTTGACAAATTTTTCTCACTGATGATACAGTATGGACAGCGGACACTTTATTAGGCAAACCTTGGTAGTATTGGGTTGGACCCCCTTTTATCTTCAGAATTGCCTCAGTTATTCATGGCACAGATTCAATAGGGTGCTGGAAACATTCCTGTCATGTCAATTTTCTTCCAAATTGACATGATAGCATCACATGGTTGCAGATTTGTCAGTAGTGATCTGGTGACTGTAGGGAGCATCTGAATACAGTGAACTTAATGTTATGATCGGGAAACCAGTTTGAGATGATCTGAGCTTTCTTGAGGTGTTTTTACCTGCTGTAAGCAGCCATGAAGAGATGGACATGGTCAGCAAGAAGCTCTCAGGTAGGCAATGCTCAACTGGTACCAGTGTGCCAAGAGTGGAATCCAGTGTAGCCTTCTGCTGCTGTAGCCCATCTTCTTCAAGATTCGATGTGTTGGTTATTTGAGTTCCTTATACCTTCCTATCAGCTCAAAACAGTCTGGCCATTCACCTCTGAATCTGACATCAACAAGGCATTTGTGTCCACACAGCTGCTGTTCACTGGATCTTTTTTCTTTTTGGGAATGTGCTTTGTTAACTCTAGAGATGTTTGTCTGGAAAATCCCAGTAGATCAGCAGTTTGTCCATGTGGTACCAACACCCTTTCTTTCCCATTCTGATTTCAGCAGGTCTCCTTGATCATGTGTACATGCCTAAATGGACATGCTGCCATGTGATTGATTAGATATGTGGATTAACAAGCAGTTAAACAGGTGTAACTAATGAAGTGGCCAGTGAGTGTACTTGTCTGAAACACTAATGCCAATAACTGGAGTTTGGCTTACTGCATGACGACATTGCTCCTTAGCATCTCAGTGTTTCTGTGTGTGCTTACCGTCTTAATGACCTAAGAGTTTTGACAAGAACCCCAATATCATCTGTGGCTTCCCACAATGCAATCGGATATCTGTAACCGAGAGGAGCCAGTTTCAGAGGTATGAAAAAATGCTAGGGGTATGAAAACTGTTCACCATGAATAACGCGAGGTGGGACCGTACGGAGAACGATGATGTCGGTAAAGATTTCACCTGAAACATAAATCCAACCATATGTGTTATGTGGATATTTCATCCAAGTGCATACATCTGTTTTGAGAAATATTTGCAGATCTCACCTTAAACATAAGTCAAACAGTATCTGGTGATCTGGATTTTGTTTCCAAGTGCTCACATCTGTTTTGAGAAACATTTGATGTATAAAGTGGCAGTGCAAGATTTCTTGAATTTTATTAAGTGATCTTGTGGTTGCTGGAGTACTTTTCTATGCTGTGGTGTGCTGGGGGAGCAGCACAGCAAAGAGGGACTCATCCAGGCTGGAGAAACTGATCAGGAGGGCTAGCTCTGTGGTCGGCATGAAGCTGGACACTCTGGTGACAGTGGCAGAGAAAAGGACATTAAAGAAACTGATGGACATTATGGACAATGCTGGGCATCCTCTGCACACGGCCATAAACAACCAGAAGAGTCTGTTCAGTGACAGGTTGCTTCTCCCCAAGACAAGAACTAACAGACTTAAAAACTCCTTTGTCCCACACGCCATCAGACTGTTTAACTCCTCTCTGGAGGGGAGAGGGAGGGGAAACAGGAGGACAAAGGAGGGGGGAACAACTAAGCTGTAGTGCCTCTGCACCTCACTGTACAATACCTTGTGCAATACTTTTTGTAAATAGTCAACAGTGCAATAGACTCAATACTTGAAATGTGCAATTCACTTGTATTTTTATTTTTTTATTCCTATTTATTCTATTTATCCCCTTTGTATATTTTATTTATATTTGTCTCTGTATTTATATATGTGTGTGTGTGTGTGTGTGTGTGTGTATATATATATATATATATAACAGTTCTGTAACTGTAACTTTGGTCGTTGCTGTGCTTTTTTTGGAAGTCGAATTTCCCAGAGGAACCCACCCGAGGGATTAATAAAGTTCTATCTTATCTTATCTTATCTTATCTTATCTTGATATATTTTAAACTTTCTCACAAACACAGACTAGAACTTTTAGAAAGCTTCCTGCATTTGGCATGCTCATATGATTTATTTTTCCATATCTCTCTCAATGCAATATCAAACCAATGCAACAGTGTGTCTTTGTGCTTATCTGATTGTGGCTATTACTGTGTTTACAGTCCAGATGCTACCGATTTTATTGATTAGAGTATTTAAAAGTCACTCAGATCTGAGGGCTGTGAGGGTAAGACAATCAAAATGTACAATCTTTTCTGCTATGCAGATTACATTGCTAATCATGACTTTGTTTTTACTAGCTACGCTAAAATCAAACCATAATGAAAGAAGGTGATCATCCTCTATGCGGGCCATAAATTGCAGTAAGTGCAGGCGGTTTGATGACTCACTGAATCCAGAGAGTGAGTCACTAATTTCAAGCCCCTGGTGGCTTTTAGTATTAATCCTGGAGACAGGATTAATGTAATCGAAATGCTGTAAATGTCATATTGATTTTTAAATTCTGTCAAAATAAAAGTATGTCCTCCAGTAATAACTGGGTATTTTATTTAAATTTCTATTATAGAGTGGCAGGCTTTAGACATCACCCATACCTTGGAAAGGTTTAATAGAATATGTCTATATAATCATGTATATCACACTGAGATATTCATAAGAACACCCGGAGTGAGTCATCTATCACACTCTCTCCTCTCGTTATTGCATTACAGAGCATGCCCAGTCACAGCGTGACTCAACCAGCAGAGATGTTGCTGTTACAGGACACCACCATCAGGTCAGAGTACGCTGCTCCCAGTACTCGTTGCTAAAGGCCCAAACCTAATTTTCAGTTTATAGTACTACTACTGAGATATGTGTTTAACATATTTCAACATAATAGTTCATTAATGTGTTTGTCAGCTTCTCCTTACATATAGGATCAATATAATGCTTAGTATGTCTGTTTATAAAATCACACGACCAAATCTGAACCACCTTATAAACAGTTATTGAGTTGTGTAAGAGGGGGTTCACTGTATGTTACTGAACAGCTGCTATTCATTTTGCAATAATAACTGAATAACTCAAATGTTTAAAGATTAAATAGCTCATTTTAACAGGGTAAAAACAAACTGTGGCTCATTATGGTCACTTTACATAACACGTGTACACTGTTAAGCATTCTGACTTTACTGTCTTGTGTGTCTTTAACCTTTACATACCTTTCATATTTCATGCATTTCAACTACATCCCATGGGCTCACAGTGTCCCAGACACCACATATATGACTATTTCAGAAAAGAGTGCCTCTTGGGCTGAGTCAAAATTCGGTGTGGACATTAAGTTTTGGATCGGGACTTTTTCATAGTGAGTAATTCAAACCATGCAGCATCATACACTGCTCAAAAGAGATCTCACTCTCAAAAAAATAAAAAATAAAATAAACATCATGTAAAATGACCCTGAAATGGATAAGCGGAAGATGAATGGATGGATGGATGAATCATGCAAAGTATCTATACTGTACTCAGGGTGAACCTGCCCTCATCTGTGTAAAGCGCAGGGTGCAACTAGTCATTCATAACCGGTAGACTGCTGGAGGTCAGGCAGTGGCAGTGCTCATCCCATTCCTCCTTGCACAAAGAAGCAGATACCTGCCCTGCCCAGCTCCCCTAGAGTAACTGCCTCTCCTGGAATTTCCTCCATGCTCTTGAGACTGTGCTGGGAGACACAGCTAACCTTCTGGCAATGGCAGATATTGATGTGGAGAACCTGGACTTTCTGTGGAACCTCTATAGGCTCCGAGTATAGTCTCATTAGTGGAAAAAACTGTCCGAAAAGATGAGAAGGGAAAAAAGTGCACCTCTATACTGAATCTTGTCTAAATTATGAGCAGGTTCAGATCTCATATCAGCATCAAGGCACCTTCTTACCTCTGCTTGACCTCTGTTCCTTACTTACATGCACCATATATGACCAGTCCTGTGCTGTTTTACTATTTCATCATTACAAAATTCCCCTACAAACCTTCAAAGAACAGCAGGTTCTTGTCTCTGCAGGAACACGCAGACAGTTCTCGTGGCAGTGGCAGTGAACTCTCTATCCACTCTCCCATCAATAGACACAGAATTGGAATTTTTTCTGATCTAAAATCCACCTTGCCAAATTTGACCTGGAATAGCCTCAATCGACAAAATGTTGCAGCATCTGTCCAACTGTATAAAATCAATATTATGTATTTTGGATCATTTTAAGAGAATATATAAAGTTTTTCAGTTTTTACACGCTTACATACACACGCAGTTAATGTCCCTCCATTTACAAAGGCAGAGGCTTCACGGTGTGATTATTTTACGTGTAGTTGTTTTTTTCCTGTGTAATAATATTCAACATTGCTGTCAATACATTTTTCAAAAAAATACCTCTCTGTGCAAAATGGATTTAAACACATAAACAGCTGTGGGATACTGTTTGTCCGTGATTTGAACCGGGGAACAAATCGTGGCAGGATCAGCCTGATATTCGTATATCTCCAAAATGTCAGGAGTAGTTAGTCATTACAAGAAGTGTTTGTGAACTAAAAATCACGAATGTGGGATGCTGTTTGTCCGTGATTTAAACAGCCCAGCGCTGCTCCCGATGAAGGGAAAACCAATTCTGCAGGGGAGACCTACCTCGGCACTTGTGCAGGTGAAACCAAAGGGAAGATATGCTTCACCATATTTTCTAGTCTTTGGCTTAGAATGAAGTTGGTTTGGAAACATATTCAGCTATGCTTCATCTCCTGCTTTGCGTTTCTGTAGGCGCCCGTGCTAGCAGTGTCCAAGCGTTTTGTTTTTTCCCCCCCTTTTCATCCTGTGCCCCCCTGCCAAGGCTCTGCGCCCCCCTAGGGGGGGCACTTTGGGAAGGTCTGGTCTAGGGAGACATACCATTTGGTCATCAAAAACCTTCCCCTACACTCTGAAGACATTTATACAACCTACGTTTTCAGCAAAAAATAACTGTTACATCCCCCAGCCCCTGAGTATGTTCATGCAGTCTTTATTTATTAACTGTAAAGCCACATAGGATCAATAAAACACTGGTTCATATCTATTAAAGACATTTTGAATAACATATTGTATACATCATTTCATGATGTTATGAGCTATGACTAAACTGCTGGTTTGTCGTCGAAACTGACATAAATCCTCTTGTGCAGAAACAAGTGTGTGCGCGTGTGTGTTTGTGTTGGGGCGGGGGGGTTGTACACTAAATTATTTGATGTCTCGCTTAATCTATATTTATGTTCAGCTGCAGTTGAGGAATGTACATTGATGAACTTGCAAGGTTTACGTAAAAGTGGTTGGAACTGTCCCTAATGAGCAAAACACTGTAGTAACAACGTAGTAGGTGCCAAACATCTTACCCAGTCAACTGCAGATGTTGAGAAGTGCAGCTGGGGCCAACATAAACTGTATAGAAAGAACGAGAGAGAACACTGTGACAGACGACAGAAAGCTCTGGCATCATTTGAGATCATTTCCTTTCTGTTCTCCAGATATAAACTTTAAGCAACCATTTTGTGCTACAGAACATCTGTTTATTGCCATTTTTTATGAAATAATAAAAAAAGTCTCTCTGTGTCTGCTGCCAGCTGGCTCCGTAATCAAAAACATAAAATAAATGAAACCTACTGTAGGTCACGTCTTTGAGTCTGAAGTTTTCTTTACAGGTTTAAAATCAATCCTGACAGGGAAGCTTCACTCAGAGACTTCTCTTACAAATAGGTGGATCTTATCCGTGGTGGTGAAAGACTGAAATAACAATACAGGTCGGGGATTTGACTCCCTATCATGCCACGCATTTTACAAAAAACCCAAAGAGTGTTTACCAAGGAAAACTTTGCATACTGCAAAATATAAACAAAGAAATAAAAAGGAAAAAAAGGAAAGAAAATGTATAATTGTGTATACTTAGTTTTAAAGGCATTCAACTCAGTATGATTTATGTACTGCTGTAGGAATAAAAAACAATCACACCACATACAGATAAGACACATGAATTCTTCACCTTTTAACATGAGAATGTGACACTGCTGAAAATTTAGCATCAAGAAAAAGAGTAAAAAAAAAAACCAACCCACACAAAAACACATACATTCAAATTTTTTGACTAATCTGTCCAACACACCCTTGCAATCAAAGGAGCTTGCAAAGAAAAGCGTCTGGACTTCTTTCAGCTACTTGAAGACGTTTCACCTCTCATCCGAGAAGCTTCTTCAGTTCTAAGGTGAAATGGTGGAGAGTCCCAGATATAAACCTAGTGGGAGTATCCCCCCACAGAGGGACAAAAGGACCCCCTGATGATCCTCTAATCGCCTGAGCCAAGGTGTGAAACTGGGTGTGGGTCCCAATCAGCCAGAGTTCCGGGTGAGTTCATTGTGAAACCTGGTCCCACCTTATCATGCGAATTCCTGAGATCAGATGGCCCAGGATGTGAGTGGGCGTTAAGGCATCTGGGAAGGGATCTCAAAACTGGATTATAGATGGCAGACAGTTGGTGTCGTAAACCACCGCCTCTGTTCAAAGATGGTCGCTCACAGTGGACATAGATGGCTTCTTTCACTCCTCTTTCAAACCATCTGTCCTCTCTGTCCAAAATGTGAACATTGGCATCCTCGAAAGAGTGTCCTTTATCCTTAAGATGCAGATGGACTGCTGAGTCTGACTGGCTGATTGGGACCCACACCCAGTTTCACACCTTGGCTCAGGCGATTAGAGGATCATCAGGGGGTCCTCTTGTCCCCCTGTGGGGGGATACTCCCACTAGGCCCTATAGGGCTTTGGAGTTGACGTCACGCCGCAATGCATTATGGGAGCGCAGCGCCATTTTCGGGGTCTACGAATCAAACCAAACACACTGTGTTGGAACGACGACTACAAGAAAGATGCTTAAAAGCAGCTCAAAAGAGAATGAACTGTATAGAGACCAATTTCATTCAGAGGCGAAGCAGCGGTACTTGCAGAAAATAGCGTGCATTGGAAATGTGGACCCGTATGAAATACGGCCGTGGAGTAGAAACCCTGAAGACCAACCGCTACTGACGTAGCCTGACATATTTTCGTACCTTATCTGTGGAATCAGCGCGTACAAGTCGTCATTCAAGCAAAGGTAAGTCAGCTCGAGTACTGCGAGTGAAATGCGTTTGATTTCCTTGCAAACATTCAGATTAGTGCAGCATAAATTCATTCATGAGGGGAAATTACAGTGAGAACATGTGGAGGCTGTTAGGTGGATAACATAGCGAGTTCAGTGCATTGATGTGACATTCTCCTGAAGGATTGTTATTCTTTATGGTTAAAGAAATTGCACTAATTTATTCATATTTATTATAAATAATCCTAATTAAACATCTTGCTTCCATGTTTGTATCTTGTGTCACTAAAAATACAATTTATTTTAATTTTATATATTGATCAATGACCTGCAGAATCTCCTTATCATATTAAGGGATTCATAATTGTCACTTTATGCTTTCTCCATCTCTAAAGTGATGACATCCTTGCATTACCGGTACATACTTTAGGTTCATTTTCTGCAGGCAGATTTACACTATAACATGCAGCGTTCTATAGATGGACACATAAAGAAATGAAAAATTACATGTATGTGCTAACTTTCTAAACACTTTGTTACATTTATGATAAAGTAGACACATTTCACCAAGCATTTCACTACATATCGTACTGTGTATGACTGTGTACGTGACAAATAAAATTTGAATTTGAACATTTACGTCGGCCTTGGCTCATAGTTCTTGTCTTTAAATGAACTTTGTCTGTGTGTGTTTCAGGTGCTGCACTCTCAAAGACTGAATGAACCAGCATTGCAGCCATGGGTCACTGTGAGCATCACAGGGAAGGTTGAAGCCGCCCACTGCACCTGTAAGGCCGGAGTCGCAGAGACCTGCAGCCATGTCGCTGCTCTTCTGTTTAATGTAGAAGCAACAGTGTTGATCCGTGGCACAAGGACTGTTACAGATGAACCTGCATACTGGGTTTTGCTGGGTAATATGACCAAGATACAGCCAGAGGTTGGCCATAAGATAGACTTCTCCTCTTCAGCTGCCCAAAAAAAGGCTCTTGATCAAAACCTAAACAGACCATCTGTAGTGACAGGTAAAAGGAGCTGTCCTCAAAACAGAAAAATCCCACCTGCTACTTTGGAGGAGTTGTCACTGCTATTGGATACTTTGCTGGAACACAGTAAAGCTGTGGGTTGTGGGAATGACCCATAATGTTTTATCTAGGGGTCTAGATTTATGCCTGTAGTGCACTGCCGTGTAAATAATTTGCATTTACTGAATATATACTGACTGAGTACCACTGTTCAAAAGTTGAATAAAGAAACAAACTAATTTTTGCCTCTTTTTTTTTTTTTATTGAAACCACCTTATAGAACATCACATCAGTTACAATGTAGAATCCATGTCATTTATAGTTTACAAATGACAAAATGTTTACACAAAATCATGAGTGTTTACATGACATCACCCACTACTAACATTATTTACTGTATCTTTTGAAAAAATACAGCAATTTTAACAGCACAAGACTTAAGAATATTTAACAGGAGCAGGTTTCATTCTTCCCTGGTTTTATTATCACACTGTTCACCAAAACGCAGCAAACCTTCACCATCTTATCCAGAAGGGTCCCCTCTTCACCCTCACATGGAAGAAGTAATCTGATTGGCATGGTGGTATGTTTGCAGCAGGTCCCTTGTGTAGCGCTGGAACCCAGTCACAATGTTTCATCCATTTCATAGGCTGGTTTGCTGCAATAATGCCAAATAATTAGCATCTCTATAGATAGAAGGTAGTTCTGCAAAATCACTCAGTAGGATGTTTGTTCTAATTTGCTATGACCTCAGAGCGCATAGAAAATAAAACTAATAGGCTATAAAGAGTGATATGAACATATTTAGAACTTACCGGAATGAAAATGTCTGGAGCACCAACAGATATTTGGAGATGGAAGAGAACTGCACGTCAGCTCGTCTCACAGCTGCTATCCAGGCTAGACGCCTTCGTTTGGTAACATCAATACACGAGCTGCTGAATGAAAAGATAAACCATTTTCAACCTTATTCTCTTGCCGGTCGTGTGATCGAACATTGCAGCCGACCACACAGCAAATACGAACCATGGCTGGTGTGTGTGACTTCGCTCCCTTTTCACTTGCGCTAGACCCCCAAAATGGCAGATCGGGCCAAAATCCTTTCCACGCCCACCCCCCGTGACATCACGCTCCAAAGCCCTATATCTGGGACTCTCCACTATTTGACCTTAGAACTGAAGAAGCTTCTCGGATGAGAGGTGAAACGTCTTCAAGTAACTTAAAGAAGTCCAGACGCTTTTCTTTGCAAGCTCCTTTGACTACGATGACCTGGATGACTGAGAACCTTCACAGACACACCCTTGCAATGTAACCTCATTCTGTAGACGTAAGAATGATGGTGACAGTAAAGCCGATCATTTCCACACTTGTATTCATTCTCGATGTGCCAAGCTGTGCAGTGTATTCTCTTTGCTTTTAGAGGGACTTTAAAATTTAGTTCAGAGGCATCGATTGCAACTTTCTGCCTCGGGAACCTCTCCCCAAAAATGTAAATTAACCCTTGACTCTCACATGTCTCGAGCACATATTGTTGAGTTATTTTTGAAGCAGTATTCAGTCTCTCAAAACATGCCGTCATGTTATCCATGACAAAAGAAGCTGCTGAGAAGTGCCAGGACCGCCCATTCATTTATTTTGAATAGGAGGTTATGGAGGCATTGTTGCACTGAATTGTTCTGTCAACAGTGCGACGCTGAGACAATGGCTTCTGTGCAGTGGATTGGGATCTGGAAAACTTGTAGTAGGGTTGAACACTTTTCACTGATCATTATGTTTGAAGAGTTGCTGCAATGTAGAAGGCCCAAGTTCCTGCCTAAGTCCACTGCCATCAGGGAATGCTGTTTCTATGTGTGACAAGCTTCTTCTGCAACATTGTTTAGTTGGATAGTAAACAACAGAGTACATTATTGTGGAAAAGGTCTTGCGTCACCCCTCAGTTCATTATATTTTGCCTCTGAGGAGCCAGAATTTGTTGTAACTTTTCCATTGGTCCTGAGCAATAGTTCTCCAGGTGTTCTGAAGGTCTTTCAAAGGTTTGCTTTGGACATTGGCTGGTTTTTCACTCATTTTCAGTCCATTGTTGTACTTGACCATTTTCAGATGAATGTTTTATTTGTTAATTCATTTAACAGTGACATATCAATCACTTGAGCATCAACTCAAGGGACACCAGTGTTGTGTCCAGAAGACAAATTAGCAAAGAACCAACTTTAAATCTTTATACCTGTATACTCCAGATACTTGCAGCCTGTCATAAAAACACATAATTTGTTCCCATTTCTTTAGTTAAATCTACAAAAAATGATGTTAAAGATAATGATGCCAGGAAAAAATAGTATATGTGTACAAACAAGGTGAATCCCAAAGAGCTATTAGCGGGATAATTGGCATATTTCACCACAATGTGCACTGTGTCCTTCAGATTTGAGGTACCTGGACAAGCAGAAGACAAAGAAAGTATGACTACTGAGAAAACCCCAAAACAAAATACAAAACAATCTAAATCTAAAAGATACATCCTTAAGAAACAGGAAGGAATTCGGCAAAACTCAAAATGCATCTGGCCCTTCAGTTGATCATCTACTGTTTACTGAAGCCTCATCATAAAGGGTCTTGGTGGAACGGTGGCTGTCAAGAAACCAAACTTAAGGAAGTAAAAGAATGAAAAGTTACACAAGAAATGTACTGAACAGATAAATCCAAATTTTTTTTAATTCAAATCATCATTCAATGTATGGAGAATGTCAGAAGAGAGGTACAAAAGTAAGAGCCATCAGCCATCTGTAAAACACAGCACAGACTCTGTTATTGTTTGTGGCTGCACTTCAGGCAGTTGTGTTAGAGATCTTGTCAAAATGGATGGAATTATAAATTCAGAAAGGTACCATCAGAGTTTGATCCCACATAAAGCATCATATGAAAGATGTCTGACTGGCAACCTGACTGATCATCTTGACTGAGAACAACATATAAGGTGGCAAACATCCAAAGAAGACCTTAGAAAGTCCTTCAAATAGCCCGGAGAACCATTTCTGAAGACTAAGAACATTTCAAAATAAAGGTGGTCAATAAATTGCAACCTCATTAGTATCTTCAGGCTTTATTTTCGCCATATATGCTGTTTATTCACTTATAAGTTGTTCACTTATAAGTTGCAACAATAAGTTGTTGCATTTATTTGCCATTTTCCAGGCAAAAATAATGAAAAGAGGGATTGCTTAAGATTTTTGCACAGCACAGTACATTCACATAAATGCAGGACTCAAGTTTTCCTAGCAGAACTTTGCATAGTAACAAGGGGATCAGTGACATTCACATCACCTGTCAGCAGTTTTACTGTTGTGGCTGATCAGTCTATTTAGAATAACTCATGTTTCAACGCTCTCGCCATAAAGTTTTGATTCCTCAAATCCTGCGCGAGCTTCAGCATCAGCCCTAATGCCATAATCCATATACATGATTCATCTTTGATATGTCATTTTCCCGGCAGTAATCCCAAACTGTTTATTAAAGTGTCTATACTGTTTTTAACTCACTATATTCAACATTTTCCTTATAAACGGCTCATTACATTTGGTAGACATTGTACCAGTTGTTTGTCTTAATTTACATCCATCAGTGTACAATGTACAGAACATTCTACAATATTCAATAAAAAGGTTATCAAGGGTCAATGTGTCTTTGGCTAGCGGGCACCTTTGACAAAGGCACGATGTTCATCTGCAATAGAAATCAGGGATTTTTGTGTGTATTCCCTGTCTTTAATCATAGATTTTCATGATTAATTACCCGCGGAGAATACAAGTCATTCATCAAAACTGATATTAACCATGCAGTTCATCAGCATCGATGTCCAATAACTTGCATGACCTACAGTGCACTGCACAATCTCCTCAGATCTCCTTCTAATGCATGTTTCTTCTTTTATCCAAAGTGTTTTTACTCGCAGGACTGCAGCTGACTGGATGTTGTGCAATATACGGTTCTACACGACAAAAAGAAAGCAGCCATATGTGAGATTCATTAACTGGTGAATTTGGCATCAAAATTCGCACCAACTGAAGCCAGATTTAAACAAGGGAAAGCATTCACTCTAGCCTTCTGCTGCAGAAGAAAAAGGCCTTCTGAAACTAGGGAGGGTACTTAATGTTTAATCAGTTGTATGTGACTCATGTGTCTGGATAAGATGAGATGGTTGCATCAGTTGTGGTGTACCTCAAAATGTAGTAACACAGTCTTGTGATAAGCAGTCTCACAGGCGATACATACGTGAGTTTAACACCTGCTTTCACAGAGAAACTTGTAATGTTTCACCAGCTGTTCTGGAGGAGCCTTCAGCACAAGGGACGGAGTCTTGATCAATCTCGATTCACGTGTGCACACCCATACACTCACAACACCACCTTTTATCAGTGCAACACCACCGTTCCTCTTCCTTCCCATCTTTTTAGATAACTTCCATGGATCCAACTGCTCACTGCCAAAACTTAATAGATGCTGACAGATGAATGTAGGCAAAGCACGCCAATCTATATATTAAGATTCATCCGCCCGGAAAAACAAATGAGTGATATAAATAAAATTTAAAACAACATTGTAGCCAAGATAAACACCCTGTCAAATCTTTGCAGAGATAAAAAAAAAAGAATAAAAATGTAGTGTGGACAGAGGAATGATTCTCTCGAGTATGGACAGCTGCACATCTCATGTCATTTTAGCTAATACTGCCTTCTAGTGGTGCACCATCGTTCCCAGAGACTTACTGAAACCACCAACCTGCACATAAACTTTTTAGTTGTTTCTGCCTTTTTTACAATTTTGTATTTTTCATGCTACAAAACAGCAAACATGTTAAATCTATTTGACCTTTATCCATCAATACAGGCACATCGAATGCTGAGGATTCAACCTGAGCTTCCTTCGTGGCAATGGGGGCTACATTTGCTCCTAGGTGGGAATAATAAACAATAAAACTTTGTACAGTTACTTTGTTTGCAAAGAGAGGAAACTACAATGTGAATATTATTCACATCTATTTATGCCTTTCCCATCCCTTGAGGAAAAAGAGCCAGTGCTCAGAGCTTTTTGAAGTCCTGCAGAGTCCTGGCACGATCGAGAGGTGTGGAGAGTTGAAGCTTGCAAGAAACCTGTTGTGCACTGGGGGACTGGCACATCTGATTACACAGTGTGTCCTGCACAGTTTCCACCCTCTGAGGCCCTACTGACAATTCATAGAACTTCAGAGACCCTCCAACCTCCCACAGCTACTGACATGTCAGATAAGTTGAACCAATCTGGGGATACAAAGCTGCAAGAACACGGAATTTATTAAGACTTAAATTTAACCCTTGTAGTACCTTTAAAATTTTAAAAGACAGTTTAACCTCGGGACCCCGAAAGGTCCCAAGGCAACAGGTGATATAGCAATATCATAAATGAATTAATTTTTTCACATCAAATCTTTTCAACAACTTCAGACCTAACCATAGGTATACAGTTTTTCATTAGTTTTTTTTTTTAATTAATATTTGTATATTTCTATGCCCTTATTGTCATAAAGACCCCTGTTTTTTAACTGGAAAAACCTATAATCTGCAATATTTTTCAAAAAATTAGTTGCAAAATAGAATATTTGGCATGAGGTAATTGCAGTCTTGAATAGGTCAATAATTGACAACATTGATTTGGATGCATTATTATTTTTGGAGCAATGAGAGTTTAAAAAAAAAAAAGATAACTTTTGCCCTCGGGACCCCACATGATCCCGTTCACAAATGTGTTATAACAATGTCATATATAAATTTCCCCCCCCACTTTATTAACATCAAATCTTTTCAGCAACCTTAGACCTAACCATAGGTATAATGTTTTTTATTCTTTTTTATTAATATTTGTATATTTCTATACCATTATTGTCATATAGGCCCCTGTTTTTTTATTGGAAAAAAACATAATCTGCAATATTTTCCAAAAATTGGTTGCAAAACAAAATATTTGGGATGAGGTTATTACAGTAATAGGTCAGTAATTGATAACAACATTGATTTAGATGCATTATTATTTTTGGATCAATGACACTTTTTTGCAAAAACAAACTGAACTGAGCTGAACAAACTCAACAACAAACTGAACAAAGATGTAATTTACTTTTTATAACATAAAGCACAAAGTGTTTTCAAATGGATTTTGCAGACAGGGGCACCACATCTGCTGCAGTTGTTTATGACCCTTTTGCGCTGTTTGCACGATGCGCACTGCATCCGCTTTTTGGAAGGCGACTCCCACTCCTCCTCCTGCTGCTCTTCCTCCTCTTCCTGCTGCTCTTCCTCTTTCACCTGCTTCTGCTGCTCTTTGCCTTGGGCTTGTAAGACCAGGCTGAGTGCGAACGGTGTTCTAGGCAGGTAGTTTCTCTTCATCATGGTCGGGGTGATAAGGGCTCTGCCAACCTGGTCTATGTACAGACGCCGGACATGTCCCTTTCCTCTGTTCCACTCTGTGTCCACAGCAGTGAAGAGGACAAAAGCGTTGTAGCAGCTTACATCAAGCATGTGATACAGCAGACACATGGGCCACCTACGTGTCCTCCGACGGCAGGAGTAGTTGCCACAAACCTGCAAAATAAAGAGAAATGATCAGATGACATGAATAGATTTATACAACCTCCACTGTAACTATCCAAACTATCATCATCACATTTATGTTATCAGATAACTGATGGGACTCTCAGAGTTATAACAACGAGTAACAGTAAATAATTTGGCAAATAATTGATGTATAATTGTGCTTACCTGATCTAGATGATCCACAGCCCCTTTGCACTTGTTATAGTCCAGGATGATCTGGGGCTTTTTCTTGCCAGAGCTTTCGACTTGTGGCTCACGGTGCTTTGTGCTCAACAGGAGAACATTTCTTGATTTCTTTGGCACGTAGGATACCAAAGCAGCGTTGTGACTAAAAGCAAAGACAGAGGACATTAACTCTCTGTGTTGAATGTTCAGCAGCTGTGGGGGCAGCTCAGGTTTGTTAATCCTCAGAGTGCCCACCAGGGCCATCTTCCTTTTCCTCAATTCCTCTGCAAGAGGAAATGATGTAAAAAAATTGTCCATTGTTACTGTGTGGCCCTTCAGTCCGTCTGTCAAATCAAGCACCACCTGCATTCCTTGACTAACCTGCCTCTTTGCTGATTCAGACCTCCCAGTGTACAACTGCAGCCTCCAGGCATAGGCGGTCTTCACATCGCATAGGGCCCAGATCTTTAGCCCATATTTTGCAGGTTTGAGGCGCATATATTGTTTGAATGAACAGCGGCCCCTAAAAGGGACCAGCTGCTCATCCACACATATGTCCCTCCCTGGATTAAAAAATTTGGGCAGGCGGCTACTCCACTTGCTCCATAAATCCTTTATAGGACCCAATTTATTCTCCCTGCCACCTGAACGGGAAAGACGATCGTCAAATCTTAGGGCCTGATTAATTTGCTGGAATCTTTTTTGTGCCATTGTAGCAGAAAAAAAAACACGTCCTGTCACCCCATCCCACAGGCTTATTGTAGATTCATGTTGAGACCTGTACAGACCAGCCAGGATCAGCAGGCCCATGTAAGCCCGCAGCTCCTCCTCTTCTACGTCCTTCCAATCTTTTATCGACCTCTTCCCCTGCAGGTTGGTAAAATGCTGGATTAGCTGCATAAGGTCCTCCGCAAATAAAAGATCAAAAGCACTCACGGGGCTGCTGATCCTAGCAATTGCGTAAGGGGTTGGTCCTGGGGTTAAAATGGAAGAAGGAAAATATGGCAGGGTCTCCTCGTGTGTGGGACACCACAGGATTTCCCCATTTTTCGATCTCCACTGACTTTTTCGATCTTCCTTCTCCTCCTCAGACGAGCTGCAAGGCTCCTCATTACCTGGCAGAAATTCCTCCCCTTCTTCATTGCTAGTGCTATCTTTTTTGCTTTCGGAAGACTGCAAGACTGCAGCAACATCCTCGTCTGAATTCGATGTGGGCTTCATCGTGCAGAAATGACCAGTGTTGCAAAATCCTCAGTAAGGAAAATCGCTATCGGTGTCCTTTTTTCTCTCTCCAACTGCATTTACAAGAACAATGGAGATCGACAGACCACGTGACTTTCGCGCATTGCATTGTGGGTACGAGTAGCAACAAAAGTTGAAGTTTTAATCCCTACTTGCATTTTATTTGCCCCCAAAACAGTTATGTACAAAACGAAGGAGAACACGGCAAAGACAAAGACAGACTTGACAAAAAGGCAAAAAAAAAAGTATGAGGAAAAAAATCAAAGGAGTGAAAGGGTTAGACCTGTGGACTGCCATAATGAATTAATTAAATACACCATTAAATAATTAATTAAATGTGGCAATAATTAATTAAAATCGGAAATAATCAATTACATAAATATTTACGACACATGTAATTAATTAATCATTGACATATTTAATTAATTATTGACACATTATTTATTTATTTATTCCACATTTTAATTAATTATTGCCACATTTAAATAATTATATAATTAATTCATTTTGGCACAGTTGACTCCTATGAAACGCCAGGACTGCCATAATGAATTAATTAAATACATCATTAAATAATTAATTAAATGTGGCAATGATTAGTTAAAATCGGAAATAATTAATTACATAAATATTTACGACACATGTAATTAATTAATTAATTATTGCACATTGGAGTTTTGCCTACATCCGGTGATGAGAGTGCTCATTTCATCCTAAACCTATTTTTCATGCCATTAGGTATTCAAGGGAAAAGCATTATAACATGTCAGGATCACAGTATATTTGAAATATATGATTATAATAGAACTCAATGGGAACAAAAAAGGTACGAGAGCAAACAGTGTTGGCATATATGCCAATATCCTTTTCTATACACCAGTCTTTCTCAAACTGTGGTACACGTACCACTTGTGGTGCTTGGGCTCTTCTGGTGGGAAAGGCATTAATACTCCAATTTCTTTCTTAAGATTAAATGATATACCATTGTGGAGGTATGCAAAGGCGACACGAGTCACACTGATGATAAAAACACAGCCCTTTTCCACGGTGCCCTGATCCTAGCCTCCATCGATGAGGCCCCTGGGAGAATCAGTGGGGGCGTGGGAGATGCTGCTGGTGAGTCGGGAACTATTGTCTGAATGCTGAAGCTCCTGGTAGTCAGGAGAATTCAATCTGCTTTTTCTGCGGGTGAGTGGTAACCCTTTGCGGCCAGCAGCAGGGAGTTGGTGAGACCAGCTCCCTGCTGCTGTCGGAGAAAGACGTGAGAAATCCGCTCTCATCTGTTCCTAACAAGGAGTGTGCTCTCCATGAGCTCGAGAGCGGTACCATCACCCAGGCCGTAAAGGGAGTAGCACCGCAGCAGCAGCGCCTTGAGAGCGGTGTATTTTCCATGTAATCGCATGCTAAACAGACAGAACTTCAGTCAGGAGAAGAACTGCAATATAAGGTTAGTCATTAATATACTGCTGCATGGGCTGGGTTGTAGTTACATCGTAAGGTTTTAAAAACTGAGCTTTAAAATGAATAGTGATGATAAAAACCGTGAGAGGCCAACAGTGATCATTGAATTATTTAGGGGCTTGTTCAGATTAAATAGAACAAGATACAAAGTGTTACAACATGTTAAAAACACAACAGCTTTAATAAATGCAGAGTAGTTTGGACCCGGAAGCAGGTTTCAATCAGGTCATTAGTTAAAGATTTGATATCCCACCTGCTGTGAATGTTTTAATGTAGTACAGTTGTTATTATTATTATCACTTGTCACATCCTGTTTATGACAGTTAAAATAAATAGCATTTATATAAGAAATAAAATTGTCTGTGTAAACTGTATGTGGCCTATACTACTGTACTTTAATGTTGGTCATAAGGGTGGTACTTCAAGAGCCATTTATTTTATGAGGTGGTACTCATTGTGAAAAGTTTGAGAACCACTGCTACACACCACACTATAGAGGGGATCATTAAATTTTAAAAATAATCCTAAAAAACACACCCTGGCCAAGTTTCATGCAACTAGTGATGCAAATGACTGATATATTGATAATCAAAAAATGAGCAAAATGAACATTTAGGGTAACAGACACCTGGACAATTAAAACGATAGTCTTTTTGAGGGGAGGGGGTGCATTTTAACATGCTTTCACACGTTAAATACAAAACACTAAGTGTCCTTGGTCTTCAGAAATGTCATAGTGTACACAGGTTTTTAACAGTCACAGCCAAAAAACAAAAAAGACACCCATTCCTCAAATTAACCGACATCAATGAAAAAATCCTTTTTAAGTCATACGATGGAACTGACTTTCCATTTCCAAAATTCGGGATTAGCAAATCCGAGTGTCCAAATTCCTCCAAATGAAGCCCATTTATGGACATGCAGAGACGGATCAGTCATTCTTCTCTCTCTTCTCTCTGCGGGCCTTTCTCTTCAGCTGAAGGGTCTTCAGCTCAGTCATAGTGGAAAAGGTCCTGTACACCCACACCATCTGTCAAAGTATATTGTAGAGGGAGAGTTTGATTTTTTTTTTTCTTTAAAAAAAAAAAAATCATATATGCCGAGAACAAGTGCCAAACATACCACGATGATGACAGCATTAAGAAGAAGAGGAATCGAGAAAACCAAAGATATGAACATGCCCTTGGAATCAAAGTACTGGAAGTTTGAAAAGGACCTGCAAGAAACAGTGAAGCTTAAGAACATTTTCTTGGCTTTGACATATCGCCTGTAATATTTAGCGCAACAGTAGTAAAAGAAAATATGGGTGATCAATGGTGTTACCTCCAGTTTCTGGCAGCCAGCTCATTTAGATATTCAGCACTATAAACCAGGCCAACTGTAAAGAGAGGGGATATCAGTCACAGGTTACACATGTAAATGGTAAATAAATGGTAAATGGCCTGTATTTATATAGCACTTTTACTAGTCCCTAAGGACCCCAAAGCGCTTTACATATCCAGTCATCCACCCATTCACACACTGGTGATGGTAAGCTACATTGTAGCCACAGCCACCCTGGGGCGCACTGACAGAGGCGAGGCTGCCGGACACTGGCGCCACCGGGCCCTCTGACCACCACCAGTAGGCAACGGGTGAAGTGTCTTGCCCAAGGACACAACGACCGAGACTGTCCAAGCCGGGTACTACATGTACTACATGTAAACATCAAGTCATTTACATTTAAAAACAGCTGAAAAAAACGTGTAAAAGGTATAGCAGATTTACTAATAATGATGACGTTAACTGGTAGCTTTGAGATTTATCAGTATTAATTAGGCTTAAAGTTAAGAAGCATTACGCTTTTTAACTGTAACTATTTTACATCATCACTATGAGCCAGTAAATATGTTTTCTGAGATTTCAAGGTCAAAAATGAGGGGTTGGGGTTTGTTTCTGCAGTTTATCCATGAGAAAGTGTTCAAAAAATGTCATTTTTCAGACATAGTTTTGAGAGGCATTTGTAGACGGTGATAGTTAAGATAACAAACACTGGAAATGTTGGAAAGTCTGGTTCCTGATTGCATCATTGCTTGGCTGGTTTTGTGCGCAGCAGGGATTCTTACTCTGCATCAAATGGTCCCATTTTCCCTACTGTGAGGTCTTCTTCTGACTTTGGTGCTTTCACGTGTTTTAGGTTGACATGGAAAAAAATTACGCTTCTCAGAGTGTTTCAGCAACACACTGGTAGGTTTTTTGTGTGCTTAAAGCTTTACTTAACATGTTAGCACTACTGCTAATGAGTGCATTTTGTAATGAATCCAGGTCAGTCTATATAAAGAGCAGTTAACAGTTTCTAATACTATCATCATCATCATGCCACATACATCAGGGATGTCAAATTCATTTCGAATTGTGGGCCAAATACACCCCATTTTGGTTGTAAGTGGGGCAGACCAGTGAAACTCCTATTTCTGTCAGTGTAAAGACATTTGGAGATAATTTAATATAAAAGAGAAGTGCAATTTTAGTAAGGCATTTCACTTTTTCTACTTGAGAAAGAAATGCTGTTTTGGGCTTAAACTGTAATAAATAAATGTGTAAAATAACAGAAAGAGTTCTGTTAGCTCATTGTGCTGACTGTGATGTGATTATAAAGCAGATCAGCAGATTTGTACGGAGTCCCTCTGATGACATGGTGCAAAAAATAAATAAATTGTGACCACAAAATACTGTTTCGAGGGCATGAAATAGGTATAACGTGCGCACAAAATGCTAATTTGTGGGCACGAAACACTTGACCGATAACCGTGATCCTTCCCAGGCCCTTGCAGTTGGTTGACAATAAAATCTATCCCGGCGTCCAGGTCGTACTTACGTCCGTAAATCAACTGGGCTCTCAATATCCTGTTTAAATGTCTCTCCGTAATAATGGTTCGTTGCATTGCCAGGCTTTGCATTTGTAGCTCATTCGCAGCCTAAAATAAAACTCAATCATACTGTCTCTGTCCATGGTGTATAGGTTTAGCCTACTCCTATGCTTATGTCTCTACGCAGCTGTCCAGGAATTGTATCAATATGATGTGCACATGTTATCTATTTTGTTGCCACAAATGCGTAATTCGTTGCCACGTTATACCCAATTCGTGCCCACAAATTAGCATTTCGTGCGCACGTTATACCTATTTCGTGCCCTTGAAATAGTATTTCGTGGCCACAAATAAGTATTTCGAGGGCACGAAGTAGTATTTTGTGGCCACAATTTTTTTTTTTTTTTTGGGCCATGTCATCAGAGGGGCTCCGTAGATTTGAATTGAATTGAGATAGTTTAAAAAAACAGGAACTTATTGTAATTTCACTGTTTATCTGTTACTTTCATCCTACTTTATTCTATTTTATCCACACATTTGTATGGTAGATACAAAGAACCAGGCCTTTTAAGTCATTTACATCTTATTTTCAATGCTTAGAATTAAAAGCTCCCATTATTGATAATAATGTGCGGGTTAAAGTGTCTGACCTGTAGCAAAATGTTGAAAGTCATACCCTTCCCTCTTTTAGCGACCGTGTAAATGTGTGGTTTTAAATCGTGCTTGATGACATCAATAATTGAGCAGTAATTCAGGTAGTTAGGTTTATGAGTTAATGGCAGGTCAATAGTAACAATTAACAGAAAACACATGTATAAAAATCAATGTAAATATCAGCCGATGATATGAGCCGTACCACATATAGGATGGGGTCATTGCTGTCCTGTTTGACGATGCCTTTCAATGGCCTTCATGTTTCCCAGACAATACAACTGAGAACCTCTGGATGTTACAAATTGTTGTATTTACTGTAAGATAATGCTACAGATTGTCCAGGAGCCAAAGGCACAGTTCCCAATCTCATCAGGAGCATGCCCAGGCATGGTCAGGGATGCACAGAAGCACCACTCAGGCACATTATGAAGGAAGTTGCATCAACCTTTGATTTCAATTTTTAACTTTCATATTTGGTGTGATTTAGAATTCCGCTCTCAAATAGTGGATTGTTTTAGTTCCCACTTACTAGGAATAAAAATTGAGAAACGGAGAACTTGAGAGCTGGTTCCAATTTTTCCAATTCATCAGAATCATACAACACTGAGTTTATCAACTCCTTTATCATTGCTTGCAGGTGCTGGAAATGCAAACTGACTGCAAATCAGTAACATCATACAAGCACATTTGGTGTTGCCATAAAAAGGGAGCCATGGGAGAGATTTGGGAGGTGAGAAGCGGTCCAAAGACTTGCTTAATTTGACAGTAACAGCTAGCTTTAATGTCTGCATCGATTATTGCATGATTAACATGATTATTTCAAGTAGGGAGTGGAAACACCAGCAACATTCTGAGACATCTTTCTACACAACATGAGATCCACTTATCTGATCTTACACCATACATTTCTCGGCCAAGCAGCTCATATGTTACTGACGCCAAATTATAATAAAATCAAAGGCACATTTTACTTGCCTAAGAAAGCCTAAACGGGAATGAATGTCATACAAATATTCTCTATTTTCCCATTGTTAATGTTAATTGAGAGACTGATGCTACAGCTAACAATAGGCAGTAAGCTTGTTTGGGATTTAAAATAATAAGACAGCTGGGTACATATAGATCTGGGTAAAAAAAAAACCGATAAAGATGGACCAATAATGGCATAATGGACGCTTGTCTAAAGTTGTTTTTAATAAATTACAGAGCGTATACCAGTACAGACTTTTAACGTGATTATCAAGTTTCCTTCTTCTTTTTGAACAGTGTAGTTTGTTTTGTGACACGTACCTACGAGCAGGAAGTGGCAGATCTGAGCTCTGTAATACTTGCAGGTGAGCAAAGTCAGGAACAAGCACACAGCATGAAACACCAGCAGACCGATAAGCCAGGGCTCGGACCACTGCACCTGCATACCAAGACAGAGACACACATACACAACCGTTAATGGAGCTGCCAAACTTGAATTAAACTGAAAGAGACTCCTGTTAGCTGTAATAGCTGAAGCGTAGTTTGCTAGTCTCCGCTGGAATCGGGGAAACAAAATTGAGCTTACCGACATGAAGAAAGTCCATAACGACGTTATTCTTAAATTGCTGAATCCGTCGATGGGGATACTGCTAATATTGTCTGCTTTATTGACCGTCATCTTCTAAAAATATTAATTCTCCTGTGTGTAAACACCAGCACACTGCGGAAGTGACACGTTAAGTCGCAGCCGTTTGACGTCACAGGACGATTAGTTTCTACCAATGACTGTAGAAAACAGTCGTCGTAGTAAAATATAATAAAAACTGAATTAGAATAAGATTGCTAGGCAAAAAAAAATAAGACTGGGAAAAATAAGTTGAAACGTCATGATTTTTAGTTACCGAATTCGACATTTCGAGCTACAACCTGAAATGTTGTATTACCAAAGGAAGAAAGGTTGGGAAAAGAATCCATGGGTACATAATGACATGTGAAACATTAAAATACTCAAAATCGCATATTTTTTCGGTCTAAGATTGTTTTTCATTCATTTTAATTTTATTGATTGATTGTCTTTGTTACACTTTTTCGTTCTGCGTACTCAGCACAAATAGGGTGTCATCAGGTAAATTGGGGCATCAGGTAAAATGAGCCGTTTAAGGTTTAAGTCTCCTAGCTCTTTAATTTTTTACAGGCAATGGCCGTAAAGAATTTTCAAATTGCTGGCAGAACTGTACTTTAACAAAACAAAACAATTGATTTGATTGCTCTATAGTTGCTGTTGTGGGTGGGGAAATGCTTCACATCCAGCTTGGTGAAAAGAACTGAGGGGTGAGTGTTCTGGTTGACAAATCTTTCTTGAAAATGATACGGTTGATTTAAAAAAAGGAAAGAAAATATACATTGATTAAAAAAACGGGCTAATACTTCATTTTGTGATCGTTTCCACCAGATAGCAAGCATCTTCTTTCTTTAGCTATCTTTTTTTAAATAAAAATACATTTTTTATGGGCAGCTCAATTTACCTTAATGAATTGTGGTACATTGAGTCACCCTTTTCAGCTTAAATGAGCCTCCTTCTGCATTGAAATTTGATGGTTCCTTTTATCAAAAAAACAGTAAATATATCAATACATGTCAAATCATATACTAGATACATTTTAACATCTCCTTTCTAATTGTGCAGATCTAAAGTTTGTGGGTGCTTTAGCCTTGATGTAGTATGCATTGTGAGCAATGCACACTTAGATGCACACACACACACACAGGAAAAGATGAACTAGCCATGACCAGTTCTCCTCAACCAAGGTGCTTGGAGTGGTTGGGCAACCATGTGTGGAGGTCTGTGCAGGTGAGAAAGGTGAAACTACCACTTGCTTTCTTAACAGCCTTCAACGCGGAAGGTGTTTTCAGTTAAAACATGATTATCTTCAAAGGGAAACGACTACGATGTGAGTGGCTCCAACATTGCCCCGAGAATGTTACTGTTCAGGTCTTAGTTAATAGCAGGATAAATGCTGATCTCTTCTTGGAATGGGGTCAGTTGTTTGTTCAGTCATTACCTCAGGATGACGCCAGACCCATCTTGCTACTAATCTGACAGGCAGCACAAAAGCTATTAAAGTCTGAGTTTTTCTCAGTTTTCTGCCCAGCATGCAGAAAGGCTGCCACTGTTGAAAATGCACAGGCAGGGTTCAGAGGGACAGGAATGTTCCCCTTAAACAAACACATCCTCCAAGAAAGTGCTCTTGCTCCCAGTAAAACAACCGAGAGACCCCTTCCACTTACTTCCCCTTCCCCTTTCAGCAAACCCCCAGACATCACAAGCACCACCAGGCAAAACTCAGACAACACTAGCCACTGCCCAGCCGACCCTAGAATCCATCAGCCCCATTCATCACCCTGCAGTGGTATCCGAGGTGCCCCTAATCTTTACATTCTTGGATGCCGAGGCGGTAGGATCTGAAGAAATAACAGTCAACTTTGAATGTGTTCCTGAGGAAGAGATGGTCTTTAACCTGTTCATACCTCAACTTGTGTTACATTCAGTGATCTGTGTTCCCTGCCAAAATGACAGGACTGTCAGGAAGAGAGCTAAGCCTCCATCATGTAGACTACATTTCCACCAAGGCACTGAAATCTAAAAAGAAAGAAAAGACCAGAAGAAGCAAAGGCACAAAGAAGAATGACATGTCCTTCAAAGCATGTAACGCAGTCTATTGAGACAAAAGTGACCCAGAGGCCACTGAGGAGTGGAGTAGCTGTGGGAAATGCAGCGCCTGAGTCCATGAGACTTGTGGAGAAGAAAACGGTATCTGGGCTGATGGTGGATTCTTCTGTAAAGTCTCTAAGAATTTGTCTTTTTAAAAATAGAACATACAGTTGTTATGAAAATGTTCTAATAATTAATTAATTCTAGTTGTTTTTTAGTAAAATGGTAAATGGCCTGTATTTGTATAGCGCTTTACTAGTCCCTAAGGACCCCAAAGCGCTTTACACATCCAGTCATCCACCCATTCACACACACATTCACACACTGGTGATGGCAAGCTACATAGTAGCCACAGCCACCCTGGGGAGCACTGACAGAGGCGAGGCTGCCGGACACTGGCGCCACCGGGCCCTCTGACCACCACCAGTAGGCAACGGGTGAAGTGTCTTGCCCAAGGACACAACGACCGAGACTGTCCAAGCCGGGGCTCGAACCAGCAAACTTCCGATTACAAGGCGAACTCCCAAACTGCCAAAGTTGTTATTCATGAATTATTAAATCAACACGTGAATGTGTTATGTTTGTTAAAATGAGTTCACTCTAATAATAGTAGTAATAATAATAAAAACGTCAATTTCTCTTCAGATGCATTCCTAGTAATGCTTTATTTTAATCAAAAGTACAAACATCATGAATAATTAATAATTTACAAATGATCAAATCTACACACATCTTTAAAAATATCTTAAAAGTCAGAATATTTTGTTCCAAGCAGAGAATTCTTCAAATCTTGGGCGTCACATTACAGTATTTACAGCAAAGTTCTATTTTTGTTTTTTAATTTATATTAGTTTATTTAATTTGTTGTTGTTTTTTTAAAATTGTATCTTATTTAGTTAGCTTTCTGTTTTTGTAAAGGCTTTTGACCGTAAAAGTCATGTAGCCGCCCACCACCCACCAAAACACCCAAAATGAAAAACCTCCTCATACTTGTGTTCTCAAATTTGCAAAAAAGATTTTAACTATTAAAACTATTACTACTAGTTTTGAAAGTAAAAAATTTTTTTATTTTGTTAGTTTTCATTTTTGGTTTCAGTCTTATTTCATTTTGTGTTTGTTAAGTTTAGTTTCACAGCAGAATTTGTACACCAAAAAGCACCTAAGTTGTGCCACCCAGAAAAGGACTGGGCCGGTTCCTTTCTGTTTACTTGCTCTTCCAGTATTACTGATAATCACCTCCTTGTTGAGTCTTTCCTGCTTGCAAATCCCTTAAAGAGGTCTCTGGCTTGACTCACCTCACCTGCAGCTACGGTGAATATTTCTGTTATTGCTGCCCTGCTATAGTTTCCACATGCCCACATAATCCCTTTGAACACATGCAGACACTTGATTTAAAAACAAGTGTTTTCAGTATTTAACCTAATACTTAATAAGATTTTATGATCTTGCATATTTCTGCAAATATGACCATGCAGTAGATCTTGTAAGATCTGCAAAAGCAGGGAATTTGAAAATGTAATCTGAATTGCACAATCATTATTCACATTTTTAAAGTCTTTGGTAAGAGTCTGCGAGTTACTGGTATATATAGTATGAAAACAAAGTGGAGGAGATCGACAGAGCTCGAATCAGGTCCTGTTCCTGCTCGGGTGAAAGTCAGGGACAAAAGTAGCAGCCACCGTGATGGGAGTGGAGTATCCGAGAGCAAAGCTGTAGAGACCAAGCATCAAACATTTCCATGTGGAACGCAGCGCCTTGCCGACATTCTGAAAGATAAATTGGAAAAATGACTTAATAAATCCACCTATCATTGACCACATTTTTATGATCTATAAATCGACTAATCCACTCATTCAGAGAAGGCAAGAAAGAAAAGAAACAAGCAGCGGTAACAAATGTGATTGTTTCCACACAGGTCATAATCATTTTTACTTTCGCAGTATTCAGACGCTGCATCAGTTCTCAGAGATTCTTCAAAACGCAGGTGAAAATAACAGAAAATCGAAGTTAGGACATAATTTAAGTGTGCGTGCTTTAGAACAATGGCGCAGCAGGAAGAGTGGCACACTGTGAGCACAATCCTCTTCTGTACTCTCTGGACAGGAAAGAGATAACTGGCTGCAGAGGATGCAGGAAGTCAGAAGTTTTACTGGGGAATGCAACAGTCTGCAATTTAAATTAATCAGTAACAAAACCACAACACACTAAAATCTGAGCACCCTTTTATTTATGATTTATTTACCTGGCCTACATTAATGTTTACAAGAAAGACAGAGCTCACGTTCCATTTCCTTATAAATCACACGTGAGCACTGGTTAAAAAGCAACTTGTTCTTTCCAAAAGGAGCCACAAGCCTTTGCTGTGTTTCCTGCCTCTAGATTTCCAGCTGGGGTTTGTTTTGTCTCATGGTCTAGTGGTTTATACATTTGCCTAACAAACAAAAGGTCCCCAGTTTGTTCCTGGGAGGAGACACAAATCTCTTTAGGCCTTTTGCCATGCAGAGCTAAGAAGAAATTCAAGTTATCATCTTGAAATTTCAACTTGTTGACACAGAATTCTGAGTAAATTGAAATTTTGAGATAATAAACCCGAATATTTGACTTATGGATGGCAATTTTTTCAGTAGTGAAAAAAGCTTCCATAGAGGAAGGACATCCGGTGTACAACTCTTCCAAATCAAACATGGGGATCTACCCACTGTGGCGACCCCTTGTGAATAAGGAAGTAGCCAGAAGTATCTTTATGGGAAATAATTATGATAATGATTATGATAAACAATTCAATAATTGTAGAAAGTAATGATAAACATTAAAAAACAAATGAAGAAAGTGGGGCGCATGCTGTGAGGATGAGAGACTTAATAATTTCAGGACAATTTATAGAAGCGATCTTTTCACCAGCTTGCAAAAGATTTATTAGCCCTTTGTTCAATAAACAGCAGAATGTCTGTGTCACGGTTCTGGGTCCGTTGGACCCAGTAATTTGAGTTTATTATGTTTTGGTGTAATTTTGCATCATGGATTGTTTTCTTGTTCTCTTGTGGTTGTGATGATTATTATTATTATTAGAGTTTCATGTTTCTGTTATCCATGTTTTAGGAATTGTGGTTTCATGTATAGTTCAGTTCCATGTGTCCTTTTCTGTCTCTCTGTGTTGAGTCCGTGTCTCTGAGTTGTGATTCATGTTTCCTGTTTTATTGTGAAAGTCTGTCTTATGTTAGTGTGTGTGCAGCTTTGTTTCCCCCGTCTCGTTAGCCCTGATCTCCCCCAGCTGTGTCTCCCTTCTGTGGCCCATTCCCCCATTACTACCCTGTGTATTTAAGCCCTGTGTTTTCCCATGCTCGGTGTCGCGTCGTACCCTCAGACCCTGCCTGTGTGTTCCTGCTTGGTTTCATGGTTTGGTTTTTGTTTCATGCCAGCAATAAAAGCTGTGGTTTTAGTTACATTTCGTCTCGGAGTCCTGCATTTGGATCCACATTTCCACCTGCCCGTGCACAGAGCCCTGACAGACTGAATCATTAGTTTAAGGCTCATTGATCACATATTTTTTTAAGTGAAAAAAAGATGGAGGCAGAGATTATTTTCAACTTACCCAAACCAGAACTACAAGAAAAGACAAAAGTTTGAACAGTGTAAGTTTTCTCTTGAGTTCACCACATCATTATATTTTAATGTTACTTAAAAGAAGAAATGACTCCCCATTAATAAAGAATTTGGGAATTTGCTCTTTGGAAGTTGATTCATGGACTCTTATGTTTTGAGTTTGTTTGTTTGTGCGTGTGCACATGTTATGTTCAGGTCATGAGATAAGGTTGTTGTAAAATTGTTGCTTTCCTATCACTCACGTGGTATGGTTATAAACCTCTCTGCTTAGTAAACTGACTGTAGATGTGCACAGGGTTAAATACAGACATGCACTTGAACTGAGAATGCGAACGCTGAGAAGTTTGAGTGCAGGCTGCCTTCATACAGGAAGTGGGAAACTCCTTTGAACAGCATGTCCTGAGCTCTATTGTGTTAGCCTGAACTGTTGTCCACCTCGGTGCACGTTTCGCCACACGGCTGACACATATGAAGCTATAAAAGATCTCTAGAGAGAATAATCTCTGATAACCCAGAAGTTAGTCCTATTTGCCAAAGGAAAGGCCTCTAAAATATGTGCGTCATCATATCAGCCTTTAATCTTACCTATGATAAAAAGCTTGTTGTGATTATTTACGTTGGAGCATCTTAATCTCAAGATACTTTACACAGTAATGCTGAGAACTGTTTTATTAAGAGTTGTTTAAACCTTGATCAAATAAATTAAAATAATTTGATTGCAGCTGATTGATTTCATACTGAAAGCATTTCAACTTACCCACACTGACTCTATGAAGAAGAAAAAAAATTTGGAGAAAAACTGTCATTAGGCTGGATACACACAATGAATTTGCAACTTTAAACTTGGATTTGGAAAATTGCACTGTTAGAAAAAAAATGTGTAAAAATAAAAATACACAAACCTTCTTGACTTTTTTGTAGTTTTCCTTCTTCTTTTTCTTCTTCTCTTCTTTTGCCTTGGCTTTCGCCTCATCATCCACCAGTGGCTCGTACCTCTCTGGCAGGAAGGCGAAAAGTGTTTCTCTGTGGCACTTGTCGTGTTGCCTGTTGCTGTCAGCTGTTTGCTGCCCGTCGTTGGACAAAGATGGATCCAGCAGCTCTGGGTGATCAACGCAGTCCACATGCCGCTCATACTTTGCTGCACTTCTGCTGGGACTCTTGCCTGATGCGGTTGCAGGTGAATCTCTCTGAAACAGCCTGGATGGAAGAGACTTGGGCTTCATGTTTACCCGATTGTTGCAGTTCTCTGAGATGTAAGGAGGGGGGAAGAAAGGCACCAGATTCCTCAGGAGGTCAGGTTTGTTGTCAGCAGACGTTATGTGCATGAGTGGAAGTGCATTCCACTGGACCGCCTTGTGTGCTGGGATCTGGCTCAGAGCCCTTAAAGGTGCAAATCCTTCCTCCTCATTAGGCTGACCTCAATAGGTCACAAGGTTTCAGTTGGAATATTTTAATGAAGTACACTGAATAGTTTACCGCAGAGCAAAGTGCAAATCAATAAACTACCTTTTATCTGCACTTTTCTTAGTTTAGGTTTAGTTCAGAGCTAAGGGTAACAGGGTTTCCCACTCTAGTCCAGCTTGGAGCATTGCATCTCTAAGCTGTTTCTTTAGACTGTCTTAAAAATAGCTTATAGCATTTTAAAGAGAGTCATTTTTTTCTGTTTTCTCTCAGTACTGTTTATATGTGCGCAACATCCATTCATTCATACTCTTCTGCTTATCCTTGTCAGGGTTGCAGGGGCGCTGGAGCCTATCCCAGCTAACATAAGAGGCAAGAGGCAGGCTACACCCTGAACAGGTCATCAATCTAACGCAGGGCTAAAACAGACAGACAACCATTTGCAATCAAATTCACACCTATGGACAATAAGACAATTTAGACCTATGGACACATTAGATTCATCAAAATAGCTTAACCCCACTAAATGCATGTCTGTGGTAGGAAGCCGGAGTACCTAGAGAGAACCAACACAGACGTGTAGTTTGCATGCATGGGTTAGGTTAAGTGGCAGTTTTACACTGTGAAAGTGTGTGTGAAAGTGAGCATCAATAGTTATCTGTTCAGGCTGTATCCTGGCTTTTTCCTCATGGTAGCCGGGAAAAGCTCCTTCAACCCTGAACTAGAGAAACGATAGAAAATGGTTGGATGTTTTTATAAATACAAGCAATTTGACCTCATACTGTATGTTCAAAATGTACAAGGTGATGAGCCTGTATAGTTTTACAAACTTAAACTGTCAATATAAACATGAAAAAATTTTTTAGCAAGAAGTTAGAGAAATGTGTTTCAAAATCTTTCTGATATGTCTGTTCAGATCCCTGTTTTAAATAGCACTGTGGTAGAGTAAGGAAAAACTAGTTACTGCCTCTCAGTTTTACTCCTTTGCTGGACAACCAGCTAACATAAATGTGCCATCATCGTGCATTTATGTCCACACTCATAAAGATGGAATGAGAAGTGAAGCCACAGCAGAAGTGACTTAAACCAGAATTATTTTTAATAGGCACAGGATAAGGGAGCAATATCCTGCAGAAACGCTCAATTTAACAGAGTCAATTTTGGATCGACTGAATTGTAATTATCAGTTTTTTTGCGAATGAACTGATGAAGAAAGCAACAGCATTCAGCTCAATGATTTCACCCATGTAGATCCATCTTTTATAACGTCTATGCTCATAATACCATTGCATCCCCCCACCCAAAATCAGAATAATGTGAAAAAGTTTTAGCTCATCCGGCATGAAGGACCAATGAGTTAATACAACAGGAAGATGTCTGTTGCTCCATGACAACAATCCTCCCAGAGGGAAAGATTCATTGAACTTTGCACACAATAACCAACTAATGTTTCTTCACCCATAATTTATTTTTTAAACTGTAAGCTGCCTGAAGTCAAAGGACGAATAGAAGAGGAAGATGTGTTCGGAGACGGGAATTTGGCACGGAGGACATGCTGACACGTGGTGTGAAGGCAGATGATCCACTGCAGTGACCTTAAACCTTTGCTGACAACTACCTCTGCCCAAAATTCAAGGTGTCCCTAAATATTGCATTCATGAGATGATCATGAAGAACAAAAAAAAAAAAAAAAGCCGTTTTCTGAAACAGATTTATAAAATTATCTTTAATTATAATTATCAGTGAGCAACAGGTTGAAATGTCAGTGGGGATGAGGGATTACCCTTAAATTATTTTAATAAGTACTGGGAAACATATCAGTTAATAAATATAACAATATACATAACATAGGCCAATTACAATAACCAACGGGTGCCCTATATCACCCCTTGCTTTGTGCCACAGCCAAACTACCACACAACCCCTGTAACCTTCAGGACAGCACTAGCACAGTAAATGAGATAGTATAACGTAAGACAGTCAAAGAAACCTTTATAAAGACTATACTTAAAAAAAACAAAAATATGCTCAAAATTTTGGTGTCACAACTGTGTTTTAGGTTTCTTCAGCAGCACCTTAATACACTTACTTGCATTAGACAAACCTGAGGTGGAAAAAGACTCCATGAGGCTACACTTAAAACAAAATAAACCAATTTTGAACTGAATTTAAAGAAACTCAACCCGCGCTTACGATGACCCCATTTACTCCTCCAATGTGCCCGTTTTCAAGTCCGTTAACGGTTATTTTTTCTTGTGGGTATAAAAACACTCCTTCCCTGTAACTGTACTTATCTGAACATACAACATTTTTATTACTGTCTGAATCCAGTATTAGAGAACAAAATCTTTGACAAACAGCACACTGAACAGTTATTTTTGTTTACATGAACAAAGCTGAGGCTTCTCAAAACCGAAGTTTAGCTGAGAAGTAACTAACTTGCGGCTGAAGGCCTTCAATATTACAAACATTTCCGAAAAGCTGGCATCAGTGTTTCAGAGGCACTTTAAGGTTTTATCATGTTAAACAGAGCTAGCAATATTACTGGTCCTCGTCTTCACTTCTCTGCGTATTTCTCTGGCCCCGGTCTGGATCTTTGAGGCGGAGGATGCGGATGATTTTGCTTTCTGGAAGGGAACTTAACATAAAATAAAAATAAATAAAAAATTATGATGTGAATACTGAAACCAAGCAGCGCATTGAAGTCACACGACCTTTACCCTACAGTGGCTTAGTCTACAACGACCAAGTCAATAAATCACATCTGGGTGGTCTAGCTGCTGTAGCACACAAATGCTGTATATAAACACACAGAGGTTGTGTCAGTGGTTACCTCATGTTCTGTGGGGTTAAGAAAATGAACTGTCTGTAGCGCTGACTGGCAGCCACCTTCAGCATCATGTCCATGGATATCCTTCTGTTCACCATGTCCTATTTAAAGAGAACACCCAAAGCCAATGTTATCTTTAAATGGGGCCAAACCCAGTGGGACAGTTTTGCAACTGTAACGAAGTGTTGCATATTCTCTGTCTCCTTATCGTTTGTTGTTTTTACTGATGATTATCTCAGTTTGCAATATGCATGCACCCGCAATCTAAACATAAATATAATGCGAACGAAAACTATTGTATTACCATGTAAACATCAAACTCATCAAGACAGCGGAAAGGCGCCTCTGTGATCGCCCAAAGAGAGAGGACAAAACAAACAGTGGAGAAAGAGCGCTCCCCTCCGGACAGCAAGCGCATGTCACTCAAGTCAGCCTTGTTTCCTTGGCCTGGCTGCACCTACAAAGTTATCATAAGAATAATGAGTCTCTGTTTAAATAATAATAATCAAAAACCTTTAGGCACTTTAATATAAATCTGAGGCTGTAGTGGCCTCTTACTGATGAATGAAAAAAAGGCTTACGGAAATGGAGAGGGTTTCGTTCTTGTGATCAAAGATCATACTTCCACTGTAGCCTCTCTGGGCTAACATGCTATCAAAGTAGTATTTACAGCGGGCTGACAGGAACCTATGATACCAAGAGAGAGAGAGAGAAAAGTAATCATATAACCGCAATCTTAAAAATATAAATATAGAAAATAGAACTTTACGTATAGACTTCAGAGGGACCTGTAGGAGTATTTAACAAATTGTTGTCAAATATGGTACTAAAGCTACTAGAACTACAAGTCCAGGTTTTGAAGAATTAAAAATTCAATTTGATCGATCCAAATAAACATGCAGTGTCTGTGATTAAGCTAGGAGAGAAGATGAAACCTGAAAGTAACTAATGCTCGTGACTAGCTAAACCTGTGTGTGAAGCAGCGCACCCTTTTGGGGAAAGTTTGTGATATGTGTGATGAGTTCTTATCTGCCAATGAACAACGATGTCATGGTCACAGTCAATAGCGATAGCTCGCCAATCAAGGCGACTTTTTTGATGCATTAAAATTAATGTTGTCCATTAGTGCGGGATTCATCCATTTCTTTTCTTCCACTCATCCAAATCCAAGTGTTTGTGTGGAGCAACTATACTGACCCATCATCAAATGATAGGAAACAGCAAGATGTTTGTGACTGTTGAACTGATATTTAAATCTGTGCTTATTAGTGAAAAACTTACATGGTGGGCATGAGACGGGTGAGATATTTTACACAGAAAAAGACCCCAAAAACCTCTAGGCTGTTGTTTTGTTTTAATATCTTGTTCTATCATTTTGTAGTGCAGGGGCTAACTGGAGGGTCATTAGCATGAGCTCCTTTTAAGTACACATATGTGGGCAATGCTTTGAATTTGATTTCAAAGATTCAGTGTTTTATGTTTATATATTCATGTAATTTAAAGTGAGGTTTAAAAAAGCATCAGGCCAAAATACCTTCATTTGAACAGATTTGCACATGTGCTGTCTGGACTGTTAAGCTAACATTTGTTTTAAAAATCTGACTAGTCACTCGGTCTATAACTAGACAAAAAAAGTTCCGATTCAGAAGCCACAGTCTTAATAATTTAATAATTATTACCTGGATTACAGATGTAACTATTTACTCTCTTTTACTTTATTGCACAGGTAAGTACATCACTGCAAAATACAAACAGCAAACTATGAATTCACCACTTACCTCCTGAGCTCGGCATAAGCCTGAAGTCTGTGGTTCATAACACTGTCGAGGCTTTTGATGAAGCTGTTGAGGTTCTTCATTTGCTGTGTCATGTTCTTGTAGCTCTCCAGAGCCTCGTGGTACTGCCTGTAAGTGGAAAAGGAAATCAATTCACATTTGGCGTCAAGGAAGGACATCAGTTTAAAATGCGTGTACATTCAACACCTCACAGAAACATCACTGAAATCATGTCAGTAATACACCGTGAGGATCCAATACCTCACAATCTCCTCACGGTCTCCCTGTTGTTCCTTCTGTGAAGTGATCTTAAGCTTGAGACGACTGATCTCGCTGTCCAGGCTCCTGGCTGACCGACGGCTCTCCACACGTTCCAGACAAATCTCTTTGGCTTTGGCCACTGACATCTGAGTCACAGAGCAAAACAAACCAATATTTTAGCTGCTAAATACAGGCAAAACTTCAAGAGACAGTGCTATTTAACTCCTAAAACTAAAGCAGATACATTGTATACAAAGTGCTTTTCTGATACTCATACCTCGTACTCCTTCTCTTTGCTTTTAAGGTTGCCTTCAAGAGTTTGAATGTTGTGGAGATGGGCACTGCGTTTCTCATCATAGTGTTTCTTGTGATGTTTGCATTTTATCACCTCCTGGTCAGTTTTACTGAGATCCTCCTGTATTAAGAGAAAGCAAATAAAGAATTCGGTAAAAACAGACAAACACCAACTCGGAGACAGAGCACGGTGGGCTGGCATGGCCAACACACAAAGAGTTAGAATCACAACAAATTATCAGGGTTGATATAATGTTAGGTAGTTGCATTGACACAATGTCCTTACCAATCTTACTGATCACTGAATGCACTGTAGACTACAAGTCACATTTAGCAGTACGTACACAGGAAAAAAATCATTTAGATCACATTTGATATCCTGTTTTCACCTTATTTCTTGACTTTACTGTAGGGCTGAACGATATATCGCATTTGCGATAATATCGCGACATGATCAAGTGCAATTTTCTAACCGCAAAGGCTGCGATTATACTCTGGACATGTCCAAATTCATGGGCTGCATCCTCCTTTTGTAGACCGATTACGTCACAGCGACGCGCCGAAGGCTGTCCAAATTACTACCATATCCCAGAATTCATAGCGCGGCCCAGCCAAACTCCAGTTTCCAGCAATGGCGGCCGCTACTAAGTTTTAAAATTACTCATACTAATCTTTCTGGGTCACAAAATAAACTTTTAACATATTTTCAGGCGAGAAAGTAGTTGTGTAAACATCAAATATCTGCTCGGTTCATCAAGATATCCCATATTTGCAAAAGTGCTTCGACGTTTTCAGAGGCGTCTGCTACCCACCAGCTCGACAGCTAGCCGGGAGCTCGAGGGTTACTGATGCGGCCGAGAACGGCACAACTCCCGGCACATCATTTTCAGATCACCGCGGAGTTTCGCTGCTCGGGTTAAACGTAATATATAAGTCACTTAGACAACCTAAAAATGTTATTGTTGGGCTTTTTTCAGTGTTTTGTTTGTTCGTGAGTAAATCGGTTTGGCTGAGATTAAAGTTATTAGATTAGATAAAATAAAACTATTAATCCCCCGGGTGGGTTCCTCCTTGGTTTTCACACAGCTGACTAAACGTCAAACAGAAAACTTATTAAACAGAAGTATGAGACAGTCGAGAATTTACACCAGTGTCTGGTTATATTTTAGATAGCAAGAAGCAGACGGCCGAGTTTATTAAACTCCACCGAGACAGCGGTGACGCTAATCAGAACTAGACCGTCCAATTTCACGCCTTTAAATTTTAAAGGCGTGTTTGTGTGTGTGTTTATACAATTGCTATTATGTTTGCACTTTATGTGTAATGTTACTGACTGCAGAGATCAGTAAGATGTGTGTATTTTTTATTTATTAGTTTTATTTATTTAATATTATTTTTTAATTGAATGACTGTCTAGTAGTTCACAGATGTCGAAAAACTGAGTGTGGTAAAGCCACTGATTTTGTTTATGTATATTTCTGCAATCTGCACATTGTACTGACTTTCATTTTAATATTTACACCAGGGTTCCTTGTCAGCACTTTATGCTCAGATGTTTGTAAGCTAAAAATAAACTATTGTGTATGTTCAAATATACTGTTGTGATTGAAGAAGTTAAATAAAAATGTCAGTCATCAATTCATGCATCACCTCATGTCATCATAACAGAGGTCTGTCTTCCAGGAAAGAACAGTTTAAAATTAATGTAATATAGTATTGGCCATACTATATGATGTATTGCTTGTCTTTGTTTAATAATACAGAAGACAAAGACCTTAAAAAATAATCGCATATCGCATCGCAATCGCAATATTGGGGCAAAAAATCGCAATTAGATTATTTTCCATAATCGTTCAGCCCTACTTTACTGCCAACTGTCTCAAATAAAAGAATAGCACATAGTGTCACTACAAGATTGCAACATTAAAAAGTTGTCCCCCCCATATATCTACTGAAAGTTACTTCATTTGATTGACCTGATACCTTATAAGTCAAGAATTTAGCAACTGAAAAACAAAGGTTCTCACACTGGGTCTTTCTTTCAATATTACCTTGACTGAGTCAGCCTCCTCTGCGATAGTGTTAATGCACTCTTTGTGCTGCTTGTATTCCTGCTCTGCCTTTTCATAAGAACCCTTGAGGTCGGCCATTTGGGCCAGTCCCTCATCTAACTCCACTCGCTTGGACTTGATCTTGGTAACAATCTCATGAAGATCCTCCTCCTGTTGAAAATTAGAGATAATGGTGTATCATAAGAGTAGATCTGGTTGACATTATGTACAATATTTAAAAACTCTAAACCAAAATAAGCTGGGACAATGCTTATAGTGTAAATAAAAAGAGAATTCTTCTATTTGTAAATCTCATAAAAATCACAGAAAACAGATCGAATGTTTAAAGAGACATTCTACTTTTCAGGAAAAACATTAGCTCATTTTCAATTTGAAAGCAGACACAGGTCTTAAAACAAGTTGGGATGGGGGAAAAATGGCTGGAAAAGTAAGCGGTACTACAAAACAGATGGATAAACATAAAATTAATTCGGTTTCTATGATTTTGTTCTCAGAATTAAAGCTGGACAATTTATTTTCTATGTTCTATTGTGAACAAAATATGGGTTAATGGGATTTTCAAACCACTGCATTCTGCTTTTAAATTTTACACAGCATCCCAATTTGTGGGATATAGCCAGCTCTAAGTCCAGTACAAGTGTGCATCTTTTTATACAGATGGAAAAATACATGGTGTTCTTTACAGACCAGGGGCCTGAGGTCCTCTGACTGAGGCTCTTCAACATTTTGTAGATCTGTGAGCTCTAGCTGCAACTTTGTGGCCTTGTCCTAAAACAAACACACAGACTTTGTTAGCAAATTCATTTCATATGATATCAGAACACTTTGTTCTCTTTCTAATGGATAAAGTATATCAAAGTAAGTGAAATGAATGACTAATATGCTTTAAACCCCAAATATGATTATATTAAAATATTAAAACTGAAAATACAAATTCTATTAGTATTCTTATCTGCCCTTCAGAAAATACCACTAACTTTAATGGTCTTTTGCTCTTGATGGGCTCTTCTTAGTAGGCCTTCATTTTCCTTGACGTCGTCATCCAACTTTCTCATCTGCTGCTGGAAGCGTGATGCTTGACCTTTCTGGTTTTCCAACTCCCTCTGTAAGTGTCTGAGAGGAATCAAAGAGACAAGGAGAGGCGAAAATGGAGAGACGTGGACAGAACATTTAAAGCACAAGTTTAAAGTCTAAAGACAGAGAATAAAATACGAGTTTTCATGTGTACAAGTCAGACATATACCTGATCTCCTCCTCAACATCTCCTGAGAGATAGTTGGCTCTAGTCTGCTCAGCAGCATAACTCCGGTTAGTAAAGATCTGATCTCCATCCTTAGAGAAAGCATGGATGCAGTTCGCAGGAGGATTTTTGCTCTGCATCACTCTCCGAGCTTCTGTTCGATTCTATCAACAAGGAAAACATGTAAATATGACATGAAGTCTGAACACAGAGTTCAGAAGGTAAGGAGCAGACATCTCTTCTATGGTATCCAAAGTCTGACTCCACATAAAGAATCTGTCAAATATTCTTATACAAATTTGAATAAAAAATAGATATAGTAAATATTAAGAAGCTTTCAAAAACATTATAGGTCTCTGCCATATTTCTGACCCAGCAGCTGAGGTTTAGGCAGATTTGTGACCATAACCACACTGACTCCACTGTGCAAAAGGTCAGATTCCTATTCCTGTACCTATGAAGCGCCTTGAGGCGACTTTTGTTGTGATTTGGTGCTATATAAATAAAATTGAATTGAATTGAATTAGATTCCTTGACTTGGATCATTTTCATTAAAGCAAAAATTCAGGCAACATTCAGGAGACTCGGTCAGGCAAATAAACAAATAAACTTTCAGGCACTGTTCGGCAAATGTACAGGTAGCTGTGTACACAATAAGCTGACTTTGGCAGGTATAAAACTTTGATGTAATAGCCATTCAGGTTGTAGAGAAGATCAGATCAGGGATAAGCTTAATAGACCTAAACAGCTGATTCATTATGGTTTGTTCACATGCTTAAGGCCCTTCAGTTCATTTACAGTATACTTTATCTAATATATGGCTTACTTTACACATTGCATCATATAAAAAAAAGACATGTCTAACCACTCAATGTGCAACTATGGCTACCATCAAGCATCTTGTGTTGAAAAAAAGTTATGCTTTACCTTAATGAGCAGAATGCTCTCTATGCCCTTCTGATCGATCAGACAGTTGGCCACAACTGGGTCCTCAATTTCTAGAGCCTGAAGCACGGAGGGGTAGTTCGGATGACTGACAGCCCTGACACAAAACACATCAAAACTAATTTCGATTCATTTTTTCAGATATTTTGTAATAATTAAGTAATAAGCTACATAAAGAAAATCTTTATCATACATAATATATGTATGTATGATAAATTGGGCAGGGATAGCTCAGTAGGTAGAGTGGTGGCCCCATGATCGGAAGGTCGGGGGTTCGACTCCACTGAACGGCTACCCTGAGGTACCCCTGAGCGAGGTACCGTCCCTACACACTGCTCCCCGGGCGCTGCATTGGTGGCTGCCCACTGCTTCACTGGGTGAATGGGTTAAATGCAGAGGAACTATTTCCCTATGGGGACTAACACATGCACATTACATTACATTACATAATATTTTCCAAAAGAAAAAAGTTACAACATTTGAGATGCACTAACACTCACTCTGAAGAAGGATACCTTCTAACTGAATACTTGTTGTATTAATTGTACTTTGCACAACTATTTTATATATATATAATTAAACCTCTATACTCACTTTCTTCTTGTATCATGAACTTGTGAGATGAAATTGCTAGTTATGATAGCAGGTCTGCGACCTCCTTGAAACATTTTGGCCATGAGGCCCTGCAGAACCTTCTCATCTTCATAGTTATCACATGTGAAGGCCAGCAGCTGGCCTTTAAGACATACTTCTACGGCCAGTGCGAGCTCTGGGTCCTTCAGACTAATTAGGTAACCTGTAAAAGAGAAGGAAAGTTAGAAGTGTTTTTTTGTTGCCACACATTTTGCACTGTGGTTGCGCACTTGGGGGGGGGGGGCACATGCTACACTTTCTGTGCATAACCAGGTCTTACCCAACGGTCCTCGAGGTCTGTGCTTGAAATGGCCTCTTCTGTGAGATTCCTGAATGGCGTTTAGCAGCGCAGGCATCTGCTCTCCAAAACGCCGCAGCCGATTGGACCGACTGCTCTCCATTGTCTGCAGATTCCTCCTGTTGGCTTCAATGGACCTCTGGAGAACCTCCTGCTCTCTCCTGAAAACAAACAGGGGGGCAAAATACAGTCATTTCTAGAGAATAGCTTCAATTAGAAACTGCAAATACATTCCTTTAAGCTACCCTAGAATCAGCAATTATTGGTTATTGCATGTACAATGATTTTCCTTTGGTGCATTGTTTTACCTCATTTTTCCTTGTTCTTCTTTGGCGCGACTGATGGCATGCTGATACTGGTCAATCTGTTGGCCCAGTGTAGAGATCTGATGCTTCAGGTTTTCCAGCTCAGTCTGGATCTGCTCGATCCTTTCTGCTCTGGCTTTGCTCTCTGCTCCCGTTTTCTGACTGATGCTAGAGGTAAGAAAAGGGGTGTGATGAAATAAAGCACAGGCGAGCCAAAACAGAATAAATAACTTTTCAACCTCAATTTAATGCAGAAGACAACTAAATAAGATGACACAAAACCTCAGCTTGAGATCTTTTATCCTCGACATCAGCTGAGTTTTGTCCTTTTCCAAGTCTCTCAGGTTGGCTTTGCATCTGTGGACTGTGACCTGATGTGCACACGTAAATGAAGAGTTAAATATTCACAAGTTGACGTACAAGCATCACAAAGATAACAGTCATTTTTTAAAACTAATTTTGAATTAATTATATGACAGAATGGTGATGCAGCGCTCCTATACTGATGACGACAAACAAACAAACAAAAAAACACATCAGATGATGGAAAGCCACTGCATCTGCTGAGGAACACAAATGCACTTAGACACTGCTCAGCACTATAAACTAAGCCTCAGACTTGCTACATAAAATCATTAAGTACTTGTAAAAAGTGAACGAGCCGACTGTCAGAAATCCACCATATGCTGCGGTTAGTGCACTCAACTCTCACCTCGCTGGATTTTAAAAGGTTGTTGCGTTTCTGCGACTCAGTCTTGAGCTCAGCACATTTAGGTTGAAGCTCCTGGACTTGCTGTGTGATCCTCTCTAGCTGTTCCTGGACCTGTTTGTACTTTTTCTCTGCTTCATCGACCTTATTCTGCATGATCAAAAAGGTTTAGGGTTAAAAGGTTACAGAATGAACAGTCCAAAAGTCTGAGCCATAAAACTGAAGTAGCAATTACTTAATTAGTAGTAATTTGTGTTAATTCTAAAAGAATTATTAACATTTGAGATGTGTTATATGTTGATTTCAGGGTTACTACCGAAGAAGTTTCATACCTTCCATTCGTTCACCTTGTCGTCATATTTCTCTGTGGATCGTCTGTCTGCCTGCAGCTTCTCCTTCATTGGCTCTAAGTCCTTCTCCATCTCAGTCACCTGCAACATTTAACATATTTGTACAGGAATTAAAATTTAAACAAGTGATCTTAACTAAATAGGGAAAGGGAAATACTGGAAAATTGCGGGAAGTTGGAGGAAAATGATCTCACCAAAGCCCAAGCCATCTGCTTCTGCAACTCCTCCAGTTTGGTGTTCATTTCATCAAGTGAAGCCAGGCTCCTGTAACGGTCCTCCTTCTCCAGGTACTTCCGTTTTAGGTCTTTCAAGCACTAGGAATGACCACAAATGAATATTAAAAGATGCTTTAAAACAAAACTTAGCTGTGCAATCCAAATAAAAGGGTTTAAATTCAAGAAATGTAATAATATCACTACTGCCCATTTCAGCGACACAAATACATACTTCACTGTGTTGCTCAACTTTATCCTCTGTGAGATGCTTAGTGGTTTTGATGTAGATAAAGTCCTCTCTCATCTGCTCCAACTGGGTGGCTTTCATAAAAAACTGCAGAGAGAAAAATAGATTAAAAACAACCGGGGCTTATTTATAGTTAACAGTTAACAAATTCAAACAAGGAGATTGTGCTGCAAGTTAGGGAGCAGGCTAACAAGATGATCAAGCTGGTATAGAATAGAATAAACCTTTATTATCCTACGGATAAGAAATGTGGGTGTTACACAGCTCTTATAGCAAGGGGAATATATAAGGTCCTGTATACATAAGCAACTGAAGTTTGTATATGGTTTGCCATTTTACCAATCAAAACAAAACTGCAGATGAGGCTGGTGACAGCATCATTAGATATGTATATATGTGATCAGAAATTCCAAATGTACCAGAACAACATCTATACCAAATCTCTTCCATGCTAAATCTAAACTCTTATTGGCATTAGATTCGAATCAAAGAAGAGGGTTTTTGTTGCTAGAAGCTACTAACCAAACACATTTGGGCAGTCTTTTGTTACATGCAGGTAAAGAGTCTGTGTGGAGAATAAGAGAGGTGAAATAGAAAAGCTATTTTGTCCACACCCCCGCCCCCGCAATTTCCAAACAAATATTTGCATTTGGAAACAATGACTGGCAGATGAAACAGAGTGTTGGCCTGCCGGTTGGTTTTATATGTACTGGCCACACCAGAAGCACTACAAATAGGCACAAACTTAATTGCCTTGACTGACAATCATTTTCATAGGTACCATAAAGAAACACGTTTCACGGTGTAGCAAACTGTCCACCCAATGCTGCTGTGTGGCTTAAACATGCAAGTACTCTGAACTAACCTTGTACTTGTCCCCCTCTCCTTTAGAATGTAGGAAGTACTTGCTCATTTCCTGAGTGAGAACTGATACAGGATTGTTGACCTTTGGGAGAGAAAACACATTAATAAGCATGACAGTAACACAGGTTCACGTGACACCCTTTAACAACTGACATGGCCCCACAATTTGTTGCTTAAGTTTCAGCTCAAATGTTGAAATTGTACAGATAAATACAGCTAAAATCACAGCATAGTCAAAAGTGCAGTTTAACCAGAACATCAATGTGTGAAGGACAAAAACAGAGTTGGCTGAAAGTTGGCGGTAGAGCATCTCTGAGTTACATGAAAGAAGACCTGCATCTCTCATACCTGAATATTGAAATTATCCAGAATAGAGACAAGTTCTTCCTTTTTGGTTGAGATTAGCTGACCTGTAAGAGAGAGAAAAAACAAAAAGAAAAACATTGTGAACATTCACTTTACTCTCACTGACGATTTTCCAGACTCCATTAAATGACTCATCTTTGTTCTTTCTGTTCTTATTTTAAATCAATGGACAATTATAAATATACTTATGGAGAATTTACTGCAAATAGTTTGCTGCAATATCTAAATTTACAAACTCCTTCGCATTTTTACCTGATTTACTTCTCAGCTTATATGTTCTCAGTCCGTCCCGAGTTATCCTTAGATCTAGAATAATAGCCGACCCATACACCTCTGGTTTGTAAGCATCCCTTCCTTTATTACGCAATGTGATGGAAACATCAGCTGAACTGAGGAGACAGAAATGCACATCAAGGGTCAGATACTTGCGTTTGTTATTTGTAATTACTTTTCACATTTATGATGTGCTCTCTCATCACAAAATAAGATAACAGATAGTGCGTGACGGATAAAAAAATTATTGTGAAATCACCTTTCTCCTTCCTTCACAAAACCCCTGAGGGATGATCCTCTATTTGTAGCCTGGGCATTCCCGCCTAAGGCAACTATGAGAGCTGTCAAAACGGCGCTCTTTCCACCTGTCACAAAACAATTGGCACACAAAAATTGAACAGACAGGACACTGTAATAAACAAAGATTTATGGACGATAATAACAGCCACTGAGTTTCCACTTCACATTTTATAAATGCACCGAAACAACTTCAAACCACTAATAACACCATATAAATAATGACATTTGCAGACATGTGCAACAGAAAGCACCAGCACTGAGAAAGCAACAAGATCTCACTAAACCAAAGTGATTAACTAGTAATTATTAGTTAATAATTTTTCAACTATTTTCAGCAATGATAGAAGCCTTTACATGATAATTACAGCACACAATAGAGACATTTTGGCCAAAATGTAAATATAGGGTTGCAGCCTGCATTGGCATGAAACGAGGGGGATTCAGAAGCCTCGTTACATCTCCGATCTGCCAGATAAGATAGTGCACTTACTTCCGTTGTTGCCAACAACAAAGTTGACATTGGAACCAAAGGTAAACGGGCCAAGGAGCGAGTGGCACATAAAATTCTTCAGAGTGATACTTTCTACAATCCCAGCATCACTCACCACCTCCGCACCACACTGCAACTGCACACAAAGTAACAAGTATCCACACTGTGAGCCTCTATCCTTTGCATTCTCAGAGAATTATTTAAGAAATAAGTAAATACACGAGGGTGAAATTAAACAAAAACTGGAAATCAAACAAAACTAGCGTGCTTCACTGCACGGCAGACGTACATTACTCAGAATGGGATCTTCCTGGTCACTGTCAGCAGCATTTTCACTTTCATTCACAGATCTGGATCTCTTGTTGGGATTTTCATTGACGGAGGTGCCCTTCCTTTTAGACATCGTAGACACCCCGTGTTGCTTTTAACGGTGAAAAGAAGAAGAAGAAGAAGTAATAATAATAGAAAGCGACAGAGTGAAAGAAACCTGATACACATATAAAACTACTAGCACAGTCAGACATCTATTTAAACTGTCGAATCAGCTCTCCATCTAAATTCTGCCGTCACGTCGGCTGCTAGTTAACGGATATGAGTTTTAAAGCATTGCCTGCAGTTTAAACCGCGACATTAGTAGCTTAATTACGTTTAGGAAAAGTTACACACGTTACAGGACTAGCTTAGCTGGCTAACTAAGGCTACATGCTAAAAAGAAAGTCAACGACTGTCTATCCAAACGTGAGTCGAGTTTGCTGCGGGTTAGTTTTGTGCCGCCTTAAGTAACTGGAAGCGCAGGTATGGTATTTTGCGGAGTGACAACTGACCTACCTTGCGGTACCCTCACACTCTCCGACGCAACTGATGGGAACGACCACCAGACCGGCTATCGAATTCGCGCCCGCTATCCGCTTTGAAATCTCGCGGGAATACGCGAGATCGAGAAATCTGAACAGCTATTTAAAAAAAAGTAAAAAATAAAGAAAATGAAATATTATAGACTTTAACAATGAAGAAGAGAGTTAAAGAGAAGCAACGTGTAAGAATAAATTAAATGAAACAAACAAACAGTTGCCAGATTAATTCTTTAAGTAACAACGAATTAGTGCTGTAGTTGTGCTTTAATTGTACTAATGCTTTAGTTGTACCCTTTCCTTTCGCAGTCGTAGCACGCGGAAAGCTCCTGCTGTTTGTGTGTGTGTCAGATGATTATTTTACTGTACTCGGATGATTCTCCGGTGGAAATGTCTGTATTTAAACACACATTTACTAGAATTGAATGCAACGAGCATTTTCTAATTAAATATTATTGTCAAATGAACTCGCATATAGCTCTTTTTTTGTCTCTTCAGTTCTTTGTATTTGCCTGGTTCCACTCATTGTAGACGTTAATATCACAACACTCTTTAGGCTGTTATTTGGGGTAGGAACCTGCAGTCATGTGCAGCATTTATCCACCCATCATCCAATTCACGGCCACACAATTTTCATTTTCATTTAATCAGCACAGAAGACCGCCAACACCCTGCTACCTTCACTACCTTCAGGTCTACAAAACCATCAAGGCCTCTTCTCATCCAAGCCACCATCTGTTCACTCTGTTGCATTCTGGAAGTATCAAAGTACTGAACTCTGTCTCATGACAAGGTGCACTACCACCACTCGGAACACCCTGTGTAATATTACTAAAGACTGTGAAACAGATATTCATATGTGTGTCAAACCCATTTCTGACTAAAACTGGATAAGAAAAAAACCTTAATAAAGTATACACGATCGTTGTTGAATGTTAAATTTATTTCAATCCAGGAAAAAGAAAATTAAATGCTTATGAAATGAATGAAATGTGTATGGTGAAAGTTACTGGTAAATAATGATACAGACAAAAGAGCTTTTATAATTAAAGATACAGTCTTTAGAAACATAAACGAAAGAAGTCAATGTAATTTTTTTTAATGTAATTGTATTGCAGACTCAGATTACCACATCACGTTAAGTACAATGACAATGCTGTAGTCAAAAGTACTAATCAAGCTGTACGCCATTAGCTCCGGGCAAGTTGCTTAAGGCCAAAAACCTGTTCAGCTTGAACTCAAAGTCAATCGGGCGTTCACTGGGAGGCCTGTAGTTCCCCTTCATTACAGTGCTCAGGTAGGGGATGAGCATGCAGTTCTCTTCAAATGAGGCCAGCTTCTTTTTGTACATCTGGCGAATGGAGTCTGTACTCCTGTGGTTGAAAGCTATAACAATGTAAAATTGGAATTATTACTTAAGTAGGAAAAAACACATGAACAAGTTCAGTGCTGGAAGCATATAACAAGTCTTAAAAGGTGAATGAGATACATTGTACATAGTAAACTTTGATAGGAAAACATTTCAGAATGAGGTAAAGCAGCACATAAAATCTTTACTTTAAACTTAAAGTAAAGAGCGATCGTGGCTCAAGAGTTGAGAGTTCGCCTTGTAATCGGAAGGTTGCCGGTTCGAGCCCCAGCTCCGACAGTCTCGGTCGTTGTGTCCCTGGCCATCACCAGTATGTGAATGTGTGTGTGAATGGGTGGATGACTGGATGTGTAAAGCACTTTGGGGTCCTTAGAGACCAGTAAAGCGCTATACAAATACAGACCATTTACCATTTTAATCATCCTAATATTTCTCATAATATATTAAATAAAGGTTTAAATATAACATTCCTACCTTTCAAATACAAGGCCACATAACTGAGAGCTGATCTCTTTAAACTGAGATAAGGATGCTTTGGTTTGAGACACCCGGCAGCTGTCATTGCCTTGATCACTGCTTCTGCCACACCCTAAAAAATACAATGTGGTTGATGGATGTACTTTTAAAAATCTCAGCAGACAGGACGATACTGCAATATTTTCCATGTGATACAGAGTTTCTGACCTGCTCCAGGTAGCCCAGCGTTGGAAGGGAGGTGAGATGTACAGGTTCAGAAAGGGGAGGAACTTTAATGGGCAGCTTTTGGGCCCAGTAGGTTTCAGGAGTCCTTAAATAAATAATTTCACATTTCAATGAATAGACCAAAGGTTTACACACCACCCACTTTCTTTATAAGTGTAGCTCAAAGTAGTTTGTAAAAAAGTGAAGTGAAAAAAGAAAACATTAAAAAAAGGCACACGTTTTTCAAATATACAAAGAAATAACACCTCATGAACTTGTCCCGTTTCTCCTTGGTCTCAAAAATATAAATTCGTTCTCTGTACTCCACAGCATATTCCATCTTTCCTCGAACCAGAGCTTCGTACCTAAGAACAAATAAGACTTCCATGTGAAAAAAATGTCACAGAAGACATATTCAATATTTCTGACATACTGTGATGGAATAAAGTATTTAGATTTTAAATGCTACAAAAAAGAGAAGATCCTTAGGATCTTATGTATGTCTATCTGACACCACAAAGTCAGAATCACAAAGAAATATGTTTGCCAACTTTCTTTCTTTCTTTCTTTCTTTTCTTTTTTTTTTTTTTTTAGCAATTTGAAGCATATTTCTCAGTGACACAGTGGATAATGTACCTCTGCTTTCCATCCAGGTAAGTAACAGGACAGTAGCCCTTCATCTCAACTTGCTGTGGAAACCTGTTCTTCACGTGTATCTCAGTCAGCTTCCTTGGCAGGAGGTGGGGTTTTGGGAGGGTGTGCGGGCAGCCAGGTGTGACAAATTGATCAGGAGTAGACAGGAACATCTGTGATTGAGAGAGCAAGATAACAAGTTCCAGTTCCAGTTTTTAGGTTTGAATGCCTTCCCATACTCATTTGGGCATTTACCTATGAATCTTGCAATTAATTTATGGGGGAACTTCCAAGAAACTGACCTCTAAATGGTTTTCATCACACATCTTGAAATAATGTCCCCTGTACTCAGCCGCATGAGTCAATGCTGCAGTTTCTGAGATGTCCACCAGGTGGTAATGTAGGGCCATGCAGACAGGGCAGTACTGGCCAAACTCTCCAAGTCGGCAGTCAAACTCCTTGGGTGTGATGCACAGCTTGTTGATGCAGGCTGCTTGCCCTGGTTAAATCATCATGCGTGGAGTTAAGAGGTTCAACATTTAGGCGCATGTAAAACATTTAGCCCATGAGTTTGACAGCATCTTGAGGGGATTTCTGGTGAAATAAACCAGCTTAAACTCTTCTTGAACTTACCCTTCTGTATCCTGTCCAGGTAAGTTTGAATATATTTCATGCTGGTGCTGACCTCTTTTATCATTCTGTCCCAGATCCACCATTTGCTCTTGAGGCCATTGAGAAGCAAGCAGTTTTGATATTGTTGTTGGAAGTGATGCCTCACATGCACCACCTCCTTCTTGTAGCAGGAATTACGAATGTGTAGGATCTCAGAGCTATCGTGCGTCAAGTGAGGCCTAAAGTGTAAGAACAAAGGAAACACAAGAAGATTATAATTTTTGCAATTATAATCAGCTGTCAGACCTAAAATCTGTCATTATATTTATAAGTTCTGTGTTCTCTGACTTGTTGGGCTTCATCTTGTCTGCAAGACCTCTCTTCAGCACCTCCACTATGTCCAGCTCTAGCTCAACTACTATCATGGGGATGATGCTCTGAGACCCCATCAGTTCTGCCTGCTTAAGGGTCATTGGAAACCCATCAAGCACATATCTGAAATACCAGAAATATCATAGTATATTAGATACACACTAAACCAACAAAAATAGAGTAAATTATACAGTCTTGACTTAAAAAAAACAAAATCCATGCCAAAGATTAAGTTCGGATCGCACCTAGCATTGAGTTTTGCTAAGTATTAACACATACATGTGATAAACCCTTTGTCTTACCCTTGCATGCTACAGACTGAGTTCATCAGTGCCACCTCCAGACACTGAATGGCCAGTTCATCAGGCACAACAAGGCCCTGTAAGAGATACTCTTTCATCTGAATAGCCAGATCGGTGTTCCCCTGAGTGTCAAGCACCATACGCATAACGCTACCAATGGACAGCTGAGCCAAGCCATATTTCTGAGAAAAAATTTGTGCCACTGAGGAAGCAGAAATACAAAAAGTAAAATAAAAGAAATGAACATAGTAAAAAATGTAATAAAGTTCATTTTTAACTATCTTGTATCTTACCGGTGGTCTTTCCAGATTTTGGAGGTCCAGTCACTGCTATTTTAATAGGAAGTGACGTGGTGGGCTTGGGCTGCCGCAGGTACTTTAAGGGGTTGAGCATAAATGTGTTACAGTTCTCCTTAGATGCAAAGAAGTAGATATACTGATGGAACAGCAGGAGGTATGTTGTGTTGAAAGGCCACTTCAGAGGCTGGATCAGGTCTCTTTCTTTGTGTAGCTACAGGTTGGAAATGGATGAAAAAAATGTTAAAGTATACTTTATGAAGGACATTTTACATATTTGTTTTTTCTGTCAACATTTCAGCTTAAAACAAAGGAGTAATTATATTAAAATATTTCTTGGAACTATTGGAAGCACAGCTGACGTTCCTAAACCCTGCCTACCTTGATGGGGTCCAGGAAGCCAAAGGCACTGAAGAACTTAAAAGAGGAGAGCAGCAGTTTGCATGCCAGGCTGTAGGGGATGGGGTGGCATTTTTGGAAGAGTGACTCCCTGTTGGTCAACAAGGGTTTGATTTTCTTGAGCAGCTGACACTGAACAATGCGTAGTTTGCGAGACGCATTGATGACCATTCTGGGTATATTGTGTTCACCTAGGAGTTCCTAACAATAGAACAACATATAGCACCATATATAAGATCCAACTAGTTTTATTGTAAAATACAAATATTTTAAAGTAAAGTCTTGTTGTGAATATGAAATACAAGTAGAATTGATCAGGGCTCATTTTTGTTTTGTGTATATGTACCATCACAGAACTAAGGTTGGTCTCTTGTGTCACAAAACGCTCTTTTATTCCTATCTCCAGCCTGTTGGTAGCTAGTTCCTCAGTCTCCTCATTCTCGATGTCTTCCTCATCCTCTTCTGCAGGAAATTCCTCCTCCAGCAGGGCCTCAATCATCTCCTCTATGTCTGCAGTTTCATGCTCTTCATCATCTTTTGTGCCATCTTGAAAACTGAGCTGTTTTGTTTGCAAATACAGAAAGAAAGAAGACGTTTGAATCAAATGCAGATGTGATCATTCGGGTTACCTCTTTTGCTTACCTCTTTTTTAGTTGCCTTTAAATCTTGCTCTGCCATGAGTTCAGCTTTTCTCTTGGAAATATCCTCCTCCTGAATTACAAAATTACCATGAATGTTTCAGATCCAAGAAATGAATTTATCCTAATTTGTCAAGACAGACAGCAAGACTAATGTTTCCTGGCAGAAAAATAACAGTTACTAAAACTGGGACCTAAGTATCACTTATTTTTTTACCCGTTTTTTTTTACGCAGGTCATGAAGGAGTTTCAGCTGTGCTTCACGTTTGTTTCGACGCTCACGCCAAATCTCCAGGTACTGTGGCAACAGACGACTCTGGACATCCTCAACATCCACTTCCATCATTACCACAACGTCAGGGAAAAACTTTTGCTCAAACATGTACTGCACCTCATTCAGATCAATAGGAAAGCCCTCCAAAATAAAACCTGTAGACCTAGAACATAGATGATCTTAAGTTAAAGAACAATATCTCTTGTAAGGTGACCAAAACTCTCAAAGAGACCTTGATGGGAAGTTACCAATCTAAACTTCATTATGTATAAAGCTACTCCAGCAAATTTACATTTAGAAAAAGCTAAAAACTAGATGTTTACCCTAAGCTAGCTTTTTTTTTTTTTAAACGCGATTTGCTCTGAAAAAGACAGCAAATAGGCAGAAAACAAGAAGAGGCAGGAAACATCCAGTTTTGTAATAGCTACTTGTATGGTTCATGTTTCCAGTATGGTGCAATAGTCATGTCCAGAATCTTTGGATTGAGAGGATCTCCATCAGATAGGTAGGCTTTGATGGCCATTTCATCCTCAGTCAGTTCTTCTTGCTAAAGTTACAGAAAAGCACATACACAGAAATTCAAAACCTGAAATGAAATATCATAACAAACTGTGCTAGAATGAAACTGTGTTGAAGCTGACCTCCGTCTCATTCATGTTATCATAGGGATCCTCTGACTCCTTCTTGTCCTCCGCCCTGGCTTCCATTATTTTGGCATCCAAGTCTTCAGAATCATCTTGTAAGAGCACTAACTCATCAGCATCAGGTATCCGCATCTTTGTCTTGGCCATTATGAGCATTTGGAGCTGCTCTCTGAACTGGATATGGAAGAGTCCAAGCTGCTGTGCAAGCCACTTCCCATTAGTCGTCTTGCCTGAGCCTCCGCTGCCGAGCAAAAAGATCCGCAGAGCAGGAGGCTTGGATGGAAAAACATGACAAAGAGCCAGTGAGGACACTTTTGTTCAGAACTACAGCATATGACTTTCTCTTTTCATGTTAAGGTTATACCTTGAGAGGCTCAGTGTGTGCAACAAATTGATCAGGATTTTGAAGAAATGATTCCCTGGCTTCTAAGCTGGAGAAGTAGTAGGTCTTCTCACGATACTTAGCTGCAATTTCATCGGTACAGGGTCGCAGGACATTATGGTCTTTTAAGACAACAGGGCAGAAATGCTGGGTGTCACCTAAGAATCTGTTGGTCGTGGTGTCTCCCTGCATTCATTAAGAAGATAAGATAGACATACTTCAATGGATTGCTTGCCTTACTAATATTTGTCAAGAAAGCAGTAAGTTCTTTGTTCTCTTTCTACAATTTTAAATAGCGCTGTAAACATATGGATATTAAAGCTGAAAGACTCCTTAGTTTACTGACTTCATCTCTTTCCCCTAGGGAATAATCATCATCACTGCCTTCCTCTGTTCTCTCCAGCTGAGCTAAGGCCTCTATATCTTCTGCGTCTTTTTCCATGTCCTCCTCTGATAACTCCCAGGACACATACTGAAAGGGTTCTGAAGATCACACATGAGAGCTAAAGATTAGATTGGAACTTTTTAGCAGAATATCACATGATATATCACTCGTTAGTTCACCATTTATTTATTCCAATCCATTACCAGTAAAATAACATAATATTTGTCTCAGTATTTTTTTGTGTGTGTCTGGCGCAAATTTGTTTCTAAGACAACAGTGATTTGGTCTGCATAGCTTTACACTCACTGTCCATCTGCTGGATCATCTCTTGAAGCAGGTTCTCTGGGCTTTTCCTGCCAATCTCCAGGGTACAGTGGGTTACCGTTAAACCAGACTGCATTTTCTCCCATTCACCCACAAACTGTCGTAACTGCAGTTTATACTCGTTCATCTCGGGGCTATCTGCATAGCCCAACTCTGAATCATCATGTACTACCACTGCTGCTTGGACCACACAAAGAGAGTGTGAACGAGAGAGAGTTAGAGAAAGAATGCTAATGATACTTCAGTGGTGCTCACAAACAGTACAAATACAACATATAAATTAGTTAGCACATTCAAAAATGTATCTGTGATTTTGATTGAAAATTTGAGTTTTTATTGGGCAGCATAGCCATTTCAGCGCACGTCCAAATTCAGAGAGTCATGAGAGTCAAACCCCAGGAAATCCTGACAATGACTGACTGACCTGAATATGCACCTTATACTAGTTTCTCTCTTTAGTCAATTTGCATTTTTGATCTGAGAAAAACAAACCAAACAAAACAAAACAGCATGTTCTTGTTGTAACTTTACCTTCTTTTTGTACTGCATTTGGATTTGCAGAGCTGGTGGTGTTCAATTCCTTAGGATCTTCTGAAAATAAAAAAGAATGCAATAAAAATTATACTGATTGAATGGTATATGTTCAAGTGTAGTATATAAAAAAACCCCAAAACCAGCACCATGAGCTTCTCCCATAACTGTCTTCATATTTGATTGCCCCTCTGATTCTTGCTCCTCTTGGTTTCTAAAATGGAGAGAATTAAGGCACAAAAACAAAAGTTGCAACAAAAATCTAACTCAGAAACATACAAAGAAAAAAAATTCACAACATCATTTCATGTGCACTTACGAGAGCTCTATCGCCTGAGACTGTTCATCCTCTAACTTCTTTACAGTGTTCTTTACACTTTCTTTATTCATCTCATAAAGTCTTCTCAAAACTGCTCAATGAAAAAATGTATTAATGGAAATGTAAAAAGCACCAAAGTGTATGCGTAAACACTGAAGGGCATTTCAAACCAAATTGTTGCAAATTATAAATGCAAATTTATATGTTTAATCTTTTCTATTTGTGCCTCATACCCTGGTGTCCATCGCTGTCTGTGAGACAGAAGAAGACCTCTGGCAGAAGTCCAGCTTGCTGTAAGGCATCCATCTGGGAAAGGTTCTTGGGAAAGTTGTCAAGCACCCACCCAGTCTTGCCCTCCACCTCTTCAATCTATAACATCAAACTTTTTATCACGTAAGTTAAATTTACTTTATGCATGTGACTGTCTAAGTGTCGTGTCCCTGTATGCGTGATTTAGTGTTGGGTGTTGTGCGATGTAAGTCAATGATTTTATACAAATAAAAAAAATCTAACAATGCCAAACAAAGTTGCAGAAAAATCCTGTTGTGTGTCATTAATCATTCAAATATATGAACGTGTATGCATGCTAACTGCTTAAGACTGGGAAGTCGGTGTAAATCTCCCACCTGGGTTTAAATCTTTAACGTACCTCTTTTATACGCTTCTCTAGTATCTCAGCATACAAGCCAAAATAAGTAGTACTCGATTGCTTTGCTTGCTGCACAGCACTGAGTACCATGGCTTGCACCAGTGGATGATCCTCTGTCACTTAAAAACAACAGAACAAATAAGATCCTCTTTCATACAAATATACTGTTGTTCAGTATGCTTCAAAATGTTAGAACAACATAACACAACAACAACCAGAATATTGTTTAATTATGTCCTGATATGTTAAACCATGAAACTGAAAGAGGGTGCACTTTCCTTTTCACATATCTATGATACATATGGTTTATAAGAAAGTATTTTCACATCTTACCTTCACATTAATTCTGTGTATGACATTATCAGTCACTTGTTCAGCAATAGGTACAAATATTGCTTTATATCATACAGTTTGTTGGAGGACTATTACATACATATATATAGAAGCTACACTCTTAATAGTATATAGTGCTCAGACAAGTTATTATGCCATGGTACATGGCATTACTGTTATTGCAAAAACATATTATTGTCAGTCACAGTTTATCAAATGTAATTCTACATGTGATTATAGAAAAAAAAATACCAACAAAGTTCAGCTTACCTGAATTTTGTCCATCTTCCTTCATCTTCATTTTGATTTTGTCTATAGCAGCCTGTGTTGTCTCCTCTTTAATTTTATTAATCCTCTCCTCTTTAGCCTTGACCAAAACTGGCTGCAACAGTTCCTCCATGTCAATTACCGCTGTGTTATAGTGCTGAGCTAGAAGTTTACATAAGGTGGTCTTCCCTGCAAGGGAAGGCCCAATGATTGAAACTTTGCAGGGTAACCTCGGCATTGGAGGTAACAGGTAAGGGCGAGGGTTTGTGACAAATTTATGGTGTGCCTCCGCTGACGAAAGGATGTACAGTTTGTCCTGGAATCTGTACAATGAATGAGAGTTGTTTAACATTTTCATATTGCTACTCAATAGAATCCTCATCTGGAAACAGTTTTTAAAAGACTGCTCACCCCACACTAAATTGTGGCTTGCCAGGAATGACCTTGCCCTCTTTCAAAGCAACAGGGCAAGTTCTGCCCCAGCGGCTCCTTCTCCACCTAAAGCCAGGGACCATAATCCTGTAAGAGGACATAATTCTCAGTAGGTCCTCCTGAAAAAGATATGGTTTCAATATTAAAGCAAGTCCAGTCTTAATTCTTAGGATCAGGATTATTGGGATGGTTGTAGTACACATGTTATTCAAAATACAAGTATTTTGTACATGTTCCCATTCACTGATTGTGTTTTGAAATAAAATGTGAAGACTTCCAGACCGTGCTAACGTCCTCTGGCATTTCCTCATCCTCAGTCTGGTGGAGGAGGACTGGAACGGGGACGCGATTTATAGCCAAAGTTTCGAGACGCGACATAACAGACTAGAAGTACAAAATGTCAAAAAACACACCTTACAGAGACAACACTTCTGGAAAACACCAATACTATTTGTTGAAGTTTTTTTTAGTCTTTACCAAGTGCCACTCTTCTGTTGAATTATTTCCATCCAACTCCAAAAGGTAGAGAGGGTTGTGGTTTGCCATGTAGTCCTGAAAAAATATCAATTAATATACTTTTCATTCTGTGTTTTTCTTTTGTAATTTATTCTTTTAATAACAATAAATATTAATACAGTATATAGTTTGTCTGTAGTTAAATTTCAAAAGCCCTTAAGTACTGCCTTTTGAGTCAAAAAAATCTGGGATGTTCACTGCCTTATGATATAAACATACTGGTTAAGCAAAAACAGCATCTCCCAAGTAAATTCAAATACAAGGTTTAAAGGAATTATGAATTTTTATTCAAGATTTTTTTAAATAACACAACAAACTACATTTTTGGTGTGTCAGTAGTGGGTGACTTTGATGACAGGTCTAGGTCTGGGCAACTCACCTCCAGTGGTCTAAGCATGTTATCCTTGTACATGTTAATTCGAACAAAAGCATTTTTAGCCAAATACTCTGGTGTCCACACCATTCTGTCATTGGTATCCTTTGAGAGTTCCTCTTCCTAAGGAAAAAAAAATACTAGTATGGAACTCAAAGCTTGGCAGTTTTTTCTTTGCTATGATAACAACTGATCACCTGGGGAATAAAAGGTTAGCTAAAATAAAAACAGCCCCCTAAAAATGCAAAACTGAAATCCAAACATGTACGGAACTAGGAAGGTGCTAAAAATATTAATCGTCTAAGAATTGCTGGATAAAATTCTGATTAGCATTCAACACCCTTAAATCTTACAGTTAAGACTGAAACTAGATCAATAGCTTTATTTCACTAGGCAATAAATACATAGGTAAACATGGCAAAGCTTATAATATTTATGCTCCTACACCAAGACATGAGTACAACTGCTTCTGGGTATTGCTTCTGGTACTTTAGGCTAGTTTGCTCAGCGCTATCATGACAGCAAGGATAGCAAGTCCTATACCTGCAGACTGACGTCATTTTCTCTTATTTACTCAAGAAATGCAGTGGCTCTGTCATTCAAATCTGACCAGCTGGGATTGGGGAGGCAGAGGATTTTAAAGGCAGTGATTTCTGTCAGTTTGTTTTGGTTGATACAATGAAATAAGAGGAAAAGCAGCAAAACAGCAGTCATTGGATTATATTTGTTACAAGCATCAAAACAAAACGAGGGGGGAGAACTAAAAGAGCTATGATTATGCATATTACATGATCAAGTGACAACACTTATTTTCCCTTAAGTAATACCTGCTCTTCCACATCCTCCACATCCTCTGCATCCTCTGCATCCTGTTCCTTGCTCTTCTTCTCCTTGTTATACACCTCTTCACGCTGCCACTGATCCCTGTTGTAAAACTGCCCTGTCTCTGGGTCCTGCTTCAGACCAGATAGCCTCTGGACAAGGTCCTTGTCTGGACACTGGTGAAAAGTAAAAGTATTTAATTTATAATCAATTCAGTAAAATCCTGACAGATCTTTTTCATAAATGAACTTAAAGAGATATTAGATTAAAAAATTACGACATTAAACTATGCAAAAGAAAAAAAATCAAATGCAATGGACAACTCCAAATAGAGAATGACAGTAACCTTGATGTTAATGATAATATCAGGCGTTAGCTTGAGGTTTTTGATCAGTTCAATCTGCTCATTAATCTTCAGATGCTCTTCTGACATGAACGGCAGGCAGCTCAGTACATAACCTGTATCAAAAACATGTGAATTACAAAACAGTGCAGAGCTTATCATATTGCTTATCGTCTAACCTATCAGTCATCTTATTTTCATCTGCAAAGAACATTTGGTGACTGAAAAGTTTGTTTTGCATGCATAGCCATAATTAAATGACGTCTTATTTATTACCATAGTGCTCCACATCTGGCGAGTTAAGCCTGGCAAGAATCAGCTTCAGCACCACATTCTCTGGTACACTTCTTCCCTCAGATAAGATGTCCAAAAGCTATATTCAACAGAATGCAACTCAGAGTTTCTAATGACTATAAAAGCATAAAGAAAACACATCACAGGAACAAAGGGCTTCCTTTCAAATGATACAGAAAATTTTACTTACCTCCAGGCCCTCTTTTGTTTCATTTTTTATGTGTGTGTTGAGAAGACTGGTATCTGAAAGATGTGAAAACTCATCTACATACACATCTCGAATTGGTAAAAAGAATTTTTTTATGAAAAAGTTTTTTTTTATAAAGGCATAAAAGGGTACTCACCATCAATAAGGATACACCTCCAGGACTCTGCAATTTTTTTGGCCAAGGTGGATTTGCCAACACCCTGCCAAGAAGTGGAATATAGAGGAATTGAAGCATTAGAAAAAAATATTTGCTAGTGTTTGGGTATGCACTTGTTGAGCTTTGGTGGGGACTCTCTGCATGATGTTTGTGATTGTGGAGTGCAGCTTAAGACATGGAAAATTCTATAGTAGTTGTGTCCAGGAATTTTAAGTATAGCCTAAACATTTTACACTTGATGATCTACTAAACGTCATAATGTGTTTTATAACTGCATGGCATTCATGGTCTTTCCTCTTTGTTTATATATATATATATATATATATATATATATATATATATATATATATATATATATATATATATACATATATATATATATCTGATTCACTGTGCATACTGTCTTTTGGACTTAAACACAACTACAAAGGTATATACGTAACCTAGCTAAATTTCACTTTATATTCACTTATATATATATATATATATATATATATATATATATATATATATATATATATATATATATATATATATATATATATATGTGTGTGTGTGTGTGTAGATTACCGGTCTTCCAACGATGATAAAGCAGGTGGGCTTAGCAAGAAGTCTCTCTCTTTCGGCTTCATCTTCAATTAAGTTGTCTACTAAAGTAGCCATTCAAACTTTGTGAACACAGAAATTATAAAAGTCAAATAATCATTCAAGCAATCAGTTTTATAGCTTGAATGTGTAGTTTACATAATCTGACAAATATGTAAAATATTATTATTATCATATTTTACTTCAATGTTACTTACAGTTACCTTTGCGAGTGTCTGTATTTTCTTTTATCTGCTAATACCCTTTTTAGCGCAGTTGTTCACTAGCGTTACAATAACCTAGCTATCCATATGCGGTTACCATGACAACTTGCAAACTAAAGGGCTGGCTGAAGGTTTCTTAATACCTAGTTAATGCTACCTTTAGAGTTTGAGGGTTGAAATAGCGTTTATAAATTAATTAATTGAATTATTTATTTATCATACTCAAGAGCAGTTATAAACGTTTAAAGCCGCTGCAAATTCAAATGCAAAGATAGTAAACCCATGTATCAATCGCATTTTCAGTCCTTCGAGCTTTTTGACTTTGCGAGGCACCGTACGACCCGACAAGCGAAGTCATTCATGACAGTCACCTGACTAAAACAAATTCAACTCCAACATGCTAACGGGATACACTGGGCAGAGTACAGATGCATTTTAACTGTTGTTAAGTGAAGCGTTTACAGTATTTGTTGCGACTGCATGGGGAGATGTATATTGTCATCAATGAAGACCATTTGTGGTTAATCATACAAGCTAAGTGGATGAATGGTGAGTGATGCTAGCTAGGAAGTACTGAGGGAAAAAGTAAGCTATATACATGAACACATTTGTTAAATATGCTGGCTCGTCATTTTGTGTCTTATAATGTGAAGAAATGAATGTAACAACATTCATTTCTTTTCACTTTCGCTTTGTAGCTCCTCTGTAGCCTCTTCCAGACTGACTGTTGAACAATTCAAGAATAGAAAATGCCTCAATCAGCAGCTATCATCGGTGGGATCCAGCGACTGGTTCTGTACGAGACCAGAGCAGTAAGTCTTTACATGAGCCCTTAATGTCACCATTTCTCCATAAAGTCCAATTCACCTGGGCAGTTTACAACTACACGCGATGACAGTTCTTTAAACTGCGCTGTTTCTCCATTTTGCTAAGCTTCCTTAAGGAGTTTTCAGGAATAGTACATTCAAAACTCTTTAGATGGTGGTTGTCTTTTGTTGTGTCGTGCTGTGCACGCCGCTTCAGTAGTGTTGAGGTCCGGTGTTTTTGACGAGGCCAATTTATGACTGATGGTGTTCAGTTGTGTGTGTTTTCTATCTAGGGTCAAGTGAGTGTTTGTGGGATTTTTTTTCCCCCTGTTTCTTAAGGACGCGACTTTCAGATATAGTCTTCTGCTGTAGATATTTTTTTTTAGGTCTGTCAGTTCTTCTTTTGTTCAGTTTCCTCAATTATTTTAAGCCACACTGCACAGCTCTTTAGCAATCATGTTGTTTGTGCAAAAATAGTATTTTATTCCATTCAAGCTATCTTATATTTTGCATTTTTTCAAGGTTTGGTTAAAGAAATTGAAATAAATTGTGTGTTTTGTGACAGAATGCAACAGTATTGATGTGCCTAAAGATAAAATTTAAAATGGGCTCTTTACTAAGTTGTCTGTTATATGTAAATAATTCATTCCTTGAGTTAGGTGCTTTTTCTATGCTTGAATGATTCATAGGTCAAGTGGCTTAACAGACAAAAAAAATCTCCAGAAAATAGACTGAAAATGAGTGAAAAAGCAGCTGATGTCTAGAGAAGAACTTTAATTTGTACATTAAAACCTGGAGAACTATTGCTCAAGAAGATTTTTAAAAATTACATGTTTTCATCTGCTTAGAAGGAAAACAAATAAGGGGTGGCTGAAGGCTTTCAGACAAGACCATACTTAAGACATATGTGCTTAATGGGGAAATGCTCAAAGGTTCATAAAATGATATTGCTCAATTTTTGTGCCTAATACATAAATGTCACAAACTTGATATATATTCAGGACAATCACTGTCTTTGAAGTACCATGATAACGACACTGTGGCACAACTGTTCATTTAAGACAGCTAAAACCTATTACCTATTTTTTTTTTTTTTTTTTTTAAAGTGCTCTCTAGTCTTTGGTTCAAGAGTTCTATAGTTGATCTGGGAAAATGTTTGGGACACTAGTGTACACGCTACATGTACACTAGATGGCAGCAAAAGCTGCAGGTGACTATATGAAACCTCAGGACCTGACATCCATGAGGTCAGTAAAGAGCATGTGTGTGATAATTATCTGGACATTTAATTGGTGAATTAGATTTTGGCAGTTAAAATGAGTTTTCTTTAGCTTTTTTTTTTTTTTTTTTTTTTTTTTTTTTAAATATTAGATGTATGTCCTTGAGAGGTAGAGTGTCTATGCTACTTTCTTTGCTGCGTATTCTAATAGTATCATGTTTTCAATTGTCGCTGCATTTCACCAGCTGTGGTCATGCTTGGTTTAAATGTGTGCTTAAGCTGGGTTTCGGTTTGCTGTTCCCATTTGCTACAAATATTTAGACACTAAGGCAAGTAAACATTTGTCTTATTTGATTTATAATTTCTTATTGAACCTCTGCTGAACAGTGCACGTGCAGGCTTTCTGTTACAGACAAAGAGGGTTAAATTAGATACTGGAAAAGGTGGAACAGGGAAAAAAAATGCTCTAATGGTTGCTGAGTGTGCTGATACAGGATGTTCCAATTTAACACTCTTTAGTGGACTGAAAATTTTGGGCCATTTTGCAACCCTGAATGAGAAGAGTAATGACCTAAAAGAAAGAAAGAAAGATGCAAGGAAGACACACATCTTGACAAAAAGAACATTGTAAAAATGTATCTTGTGATGAAATATGTGCTGTGCCTGCATGTGCTCTGCACTGTATGCACTCTTATTTCAATCTGTGTTTTTAAGATATCGCCTTTAGTTGAATACATACTTGAGTGTAATTTCACAAATTTCAGACACACTGATTCTTACTCGGACTGTGGAAATAAAATGTTTTATTATAGGGAAAAAAAGAAATTCAAGTTTGACTTCAACAGTGGTGCTGCAATGCAGGAATGTGACTTGTCATTGGATTGATTCTATGTCTATTAAATACATATCTGCTCTTGGTTGAAGTCTGAATTGGTCCCAAGTCAACATCATCCAGGACAAAGCTGCAGTCCACAAAGTTAGAAGACTGTATGCAAGATTCCCTCTATGCATTTATCACCACATGCAGCTGTGAAAGGTTAAGGTTGCAAAGACTCTTCTGATAATAGGCTCCAAATGCATTGCAGCACTCACTTGACTTGTCATTTTATTTTCAGAGGTATTTTTTGGTTGGGAGCAATCATGCACAGACCAAACATCGAGTCCTAAAGATTGACCGCACAGAACCCAAGGACCTCGTTATAATTGACGATAAGGTAAGTGACGACTTTCCACGAGTTAAATTTTAATGTATATTCTTATGTAATACACAAGAAACATGCCTAAGGGGGAAATTGTGCAATCACTCAGCTGATGTGAAGTGTGCTGCTGATGAGAGTTTGGCTGCGTTCACACCCTTTTCTTATTACCAGGATCTATGAGCTGGTTTTTGATTTGTTTGTTTGTGTTGTGGGTAATTATCCTTCTGATGCAATTATTATGAAGCATCCATTAATAAATATTCATCACCCAACAGTCTCATTCCAAAAGATATTAAAATGACATCAGAAAACTGTGTGTTTTCAATTTTATTGGCATTGTGTAGCATTGTACTTGGATGCATGGATAATTTAATGAGTTGCTAGGGAGGTTTTAAAGCTAGAAATACTCCCTCGTCTTTTAGTTTTTACATAAGAAGTGAAGACAGTGGAATAAAAGACTTTGATAGAAGTCCTAAATTAATTTTTTCCCCACAAGATAACAGAATGAGAATTATTGCAATCTATAGAATCATGCACTTAAAACAAATGCAGTAGCATACAGCACACAGTACATTACTACGTTTCTCTTTGGGGTCTGTGCCAATTGTAAAGCTTATTATGTAAATGAGATGGGGGTTTTTTTGTAGATGAAATGCACGCAAAGCTACTCTTTAGTCATTTAACATTTCAGAACCAATGCAGAAAGCAGCCGATCTATTTTCAGACTAATTGCCTCAATGGCAGTCAATCTAATCCCTTTTGTAGAAATTTTGGGCATTGATTAAACAGGGACTGTTATTCATTTACCTGCTATTGCACAGAAAATAAAGAAGTCTTAATAGTTCTGACTGAAGCCATTAGTCACCCGCAAGCAGCACATTTAAGTCACTTTTGTCAGAACACAGCTTTATATATTTTAGTGTTGATTTTTAGATGGAAATCAGATAGGATTATGTGGCTAATTAATAAACTAAACTTTATAAACACTTCATCTAATGTGTATTTAATACCGTACATGCGTGCATGTGTGTGTTTCCAGCATGTGTATAACCAGCAAGAGGTAAGGGAGTTGCTGGGCCGCCTGGACCTGGGCAACCGGACTAAGATTAGTCAGAAGGGTTCCTCTGGCCTGTCCAGGACTGTCTCAGCTTTTGGCATTGTGGGTGAGTACATTTCCTCCACTCAATGACAAAGCAACAGTCATTGCAGTTCAGAATAATGTGAGAATCTACCTCATCTCCAAAGTCTACAGTTGGGTGTGTTGGCCTAGTTTTTCCATTATTACTGCAAAATAAAAGAACACCTGGGAGTCTTTTGCAAACCACTGTAATAGTTCACAGCTTTTTCATGTGTTTTCTGCCATTATGTTTTTTAACATGTGTAACACGTTGTACAAAAAGATCCGGCCCCCAAATGTTATTAATTTGCAATTTTTTCAATAGTGGCTATGTTTAAAAAGATAAAATAGAATTATGCAACACTTGATTGTGTTACCGACCACTACTAACTCTTTAACACCTTTATGAATGTTTAATTGGGTACAAAAATGAAAAACCACAGAAAGAAGGTCCTGAGCTTAATTCCACCATCAGGCCGTGGTCTTTCTGTGTGGAGTTTGCATGTTCTCCCCGTGTTTGCGTGGGTTCTCCCCGTGTTTGCGTGGGTTCTCCCCGGGTACTCTGGCTTCCTCCCACAGTGCAAAAACATGCAGTAGTGGGGATAGGTTAATTGGTCAATCTAAATTGCCCATAGGTGTGAATCTGTGAGTGCGAATGGTTGTCTGTGTCCCTGTGTGTTAGCCCTGCGACAGACTGGCGACCTGTCCAGGGTGTACCCCGCCTCTCGCCCTATGACAGCTGGGATAGGCTCCAGCACCCCCCGCAACCCTGGAAAGGATAAGCGGAAGCGAATGGATGGATGGTTGGATGGATATTTTACTTCAGCTATCTAAGACAGTAAAAGCACATCTGTGTTTTGTACGTTGCCCTAAAGACCTGATTACAATCCTAAACTGACTTTTTTTCCCCCTTATAAGCAGTTTTTTATTTTTAATTTTTGTTCCAAATAAAAATGATAGCTAGCTCACTAGAGCTATCATTTTTCACCTCAAATACCATTATATCATTGTACCCATAATGACAAAGTAAAATAAGTTTGTTTGAAACTCTTGCAATTGGGGAAAAAAATAAAAATAAAACAAAAAGCAAAAATATAGAATGCATATAAATATTCACTCTTTGCCATCACAATCATCATGTTTTCCCTGATCATCTGTCAGATGTTTCTACATTTTGATTGGAGTCCACTTAAATTCAATTAACTGGACATTATTTAGAAAGTCACACACCTGTCTATATAAGGTCCAAATGGCTGACAATGTCAGAGCACAAAACAAGCCACAAGGTCCAAGAAATTGTCTGACATCTGAGTCAAGAGTTTATCGAGGCACAGACCTGGGGAAGTGTACAGAAACATTGCTGCAGCATTGAAGGTCCCAGTGAGCACCGTGCCCTCCATCATTATATATGGAAGAGGTTTGGAGGACTCTTCCTAGAGCTTACTGCCCGGCCAGTCTGAGTGATCAGGGTAAAAGGGCCTTACTCAAAGAGGTCATCAATAACCTGGTGGTCACTCTGACAGAGCTCCTGCATTTCTCTGTGGAGAGAGGAGAACCTTCCAGAAAGACAGTCAGACCAGTCAGATCTGTGTGGTTGAGTGGCTAGACAGAAGCCACTCTTCAGTGAAAGACACATGACAGCCCACCTGGATTTTGCCAAAAGGCACTTGAAGAACTCTCAGACTGTGAGAAACAAAATTATGTAGTCCAATGAAACAAAGATTGAGCGTCATGTCTGGAGGAAACCAGGCACCACTCATCACCTGCCCAATACCATCCCTACAGTTAGCCATGGTGGTGCTGTGGGGGTGTTTTGCTGCAGTCAGGGTGGAGGGAAAGATGAACGAGAGATCTGAAAATGACTGTGCATTGATGCTCAACCTGGACCGTGAGAGGTTCTGCAAAGAAGAATGGGAGAAACAACCCAAACATAAGTGTGCTAAACTTGTAGCATCATATTCAAAAAGACTTGAGGGTATAATTGCTGCCAACTTCAACAAAGTAGTTCTGTGGACATTTCCACAGCAGGTTAGTCGGTCACCCTGACACAGACAGATGTTTGTCCTCTGCTTGAATAATATAGATACTCCGCCAACCCCCAACCCCAATGACATCTTTGTTCGCAAGCCATCATTTTGCTATTATGTAATAAAAGTGTGATGTAGCCATGTAGGGTACAAGGTGTATTCTAAGAGGCCTTTTGCCCGGTAGCTTTCTTATTACAGTACAAAATGAATATGATTAGCGTAAGTATATTTTTATTCGCAGGTTTTGTCAGTCTGACCCATCTCCTCCAGGAAGAAGGACAGTACCGGTATACTCATACAGGAACTCATAAGTGTTATTTAATCTTACACAGGGTTATTGCTTCTCGGTCATCATGCAGAAAAAAATACAAAAACCTTTGATAATGTAGACACACTAGCACACCATTACTTTGAATTTGTCACGTGAATGTTCATGAGTGAAACAGAACTTCTTATTTCAAAGGTTTTACCTGATTAGTTTATGAAACGGAATATTTTTGGTTAACTTCAACTGCAGCGTTTTGCAGATTAAGTACAAGCCACTTCAAAGTATAACTTTAAGAGTCCTTAGTGTGTGTGTGTGTATATGTGTAGTATGTATGTTGCACTTACCAATTCAACACATTTTTTTTTTCACCCAACTTGGATGTCAGGCCACTTTCTAGTTTGAAGTAACAAATTATTAAAGTTAGCTAATGTTGATTAACTTGTGACAAATTCACTAACTAATCATATAACTAATTACATACCACTACTTAGGCAGCATCATTTGCCATTGTTGGTTATCATTTGTCATTGATCAGTTATTTTAGATTTTAGCTCAGGTTGTGTTTGTCTTCAAGTGAGAAGAAATCTGTTACACTACAAGTGAAGTGGGAAACTGTTCAGTGGGATTCTCAATATACAGTGGCTTGCCCCCTTGAACTTTTCCACATTTTGTCACATTACAGCCACAAACATGAATCACTTTTATTGGAATTCCACCTTGTCTTGGTAGGTTTACAGTTGTGCCATACTCCTTCCATTTCTGAATGATTGCTTGAACAGTGCTCCGTGGGATGTTCAAGGCTTGGGAAATCTTTTTGTAGCCTAAGCCTGCTTTAAATTTCTCAATAACTTTATCCCTGACCTGTCTGGTGTCTAAATCTAATCGAGAATCTGTGGCAAGATCTGAAAACTGCTGTTCACAAACGCTGTCCATCTAATCTGACTGAGCTGGAGCTGTTTTGCAAAGAAGAATGGGCAAGGATTTCAGTCTCTAGATGTGCAAAGCTGGTAGAGACACACCCTAAAAGACTGGCAGCTGTAATTGCAGCAAAAGGTGGTTCTACAAAGTATTGACTCAGGGGGCTGAATAATTACGCACACCCCACATTTCAGTTATTTATTTGTAAAAAAAAAAATGTTTGGAATCATGTATGATTTTCTTTCCACTTCTCACCTGTACACCACTTTGTGTTGGTCTTTCACGTGGAATTCCAATAAAATTGATTCATGTTTGTGGCTGTAATGTGACAAAATGTGGAAAAGTTCAAGGGGCCCGAATACTTTAGCAAGCCACTGTAAGAACTGTATAAACTGAAAAAAATGAATTGATATCCAATTAAGTTAAATAACACTAATTAATCAAAATATTTACATAGTGAAATTATGACTTTATGCATCACAATGTCATATACAAATAAATATATATCTTTGACTGCTATCAGTGCTATTGTGCCATATTTTCCTTTATCAGTTTTACTCTTTGTAAATATGTGGAATAAGAGTAGGAATTTGTATAAGATGTTCGATTTTAGCAGGGCAGCAGCCGGTGTTGTTTATACCTGAAAATATTTTTTAGCTTTCCTGTCTTCTCGCCACTGTTCTAGCTACATAAAGCTACTAAAAATATTAAAAATGTATCTTTAAAGCTCCAGGTTAGGTGGAAGATGGTGTCTCTTGTTTTTGAAAAATCCTTCTGAAACCGCAGGAGACATTATACAACTGTTCTTGAGGGCTGAGTAGCACTCTTGGCCGTGTGTCTGTATTGTGATCCTCAATTCATCCATTAACAAATTAGTTCTAGTAATAGTTTTATAATGAAGGGGAGGTATATTTCTAGCAGACACACTTACATAAACTGTGTTTATCTAAGTAAGATATTATTAAAAACATACAGACATTGTCTGCATTATTTTCTAAATGTCACAGATGGAAAAATAGCTTGTATGATGCTGAAAGCAAATCATTGACTGTGTTTGCATGATGTTTTCTGGGTCAAAATTTCAAAGCGTAAATGGAGCAAATTACATGGTTAATATTGTCAAATATGACACACATACATTCACTATCCACCTCCGCAAGTGGAGCTATTCACTTGTTTGTCCTGTCAAAACTGTAGCAGATTTGCTGGCAACAATCAAGTTGACCTACAAATCAACTTGTTTTGAGCCACACTACATGTTGCTGGAAAGGAAATTCCATTTGATGAGATTGTTGTAAAAGATTTAAAACTTGTCTTCTTTTTGCCAGGATTTGTGCGTTTCCTAGAGGGGTACTACATCGTGTTGATCACGAAGCGCAGAAAGATGGCTGATATTGGGGGCCACTCCATCTACAAAATTGAAGACACCACTATGATCTACATTCCCAATGACTCAGTCAGAGTTACACACCCCGATGAAGCAAGGTATTGTGTTACTCTGTCTCCCATTTATTACCTTGAGGCCACTCTATTTAAGTACATTACTGTATGATTTTATTAATTTTGAGTATGGAAATTTTCAGAAATAATAAAATATCTTGAAATGCATTTGTAGCAAAAAACAACAACAACAACAACAAAACGCTTACTCTCTTCTGCTCACACCCACAATTGTAGTCTGGCCAAAAATAGTGTTGTCATACAGAATGTGCCAAAATAGGAAAAAAACAACAAAAAACCCCACAAAACAAAACACAAAGGCTGACTCATCCACTACCAGTGGACAAGGACTGAAGCTTTTCTAATAGTGGCTTGAAAAAAAAACCCCATGATTTCACACATGTACACAATTTTAGTGTGAAAACGTTATTTGACCACTTGACTGAGGAAAAGGTGTATCAGGTATTTTTAAACCACCCAAAATCCCCAAATTGTATAAAACAGTGGAAAGTCTGACAAAAGAGGAAGAATCTCTCAAAGCTGAAGAAATATTGATGAGTGCATTGTTATATAGTATAATAATAGCATTCCCATTATTATATATACTATATATATCATATGCTAGTATGGTCACCACTTGCCAAGTTGTAACTATTTGTTCGCTTTGATTCATTAGTTTAACTTTCTAGTGCAGCAATGCAAGTCTTGTTGCTTAGTAGCCATCTTGAAATACACCCAAACATTTATTTGGTTGTTATTTTGAGGCTCTGTCCAAGTTAACCACTGTTTTTGCTATTGCTGTGCATTTCGGTTCAGGAGTACCTGAATGCAGTAGATGAAATGATAGCTGTTACACTGGATGTGCAAATTAAAAATGTTTTTAAAAATAGATTTCTTCTGACAGGTATCTCAGGATCTTTCAGAATGTGGACCTTTCCAGCAACTTCTACTTCAGGTAAGACAGTTTGTTATTCCAAACTCTCACTATTAGAAGGATACAGTAACTTGTATATGCACAAATTACGTCAGATTATAAATGCTGTTATCAAGGGGGCTTTCAGCACACTCCCTCTAGGCTTATTTAGTACAAGTGCCCTTTGAATTTTACAATATCGCATCACACCAGACTAAACACGTGTACCGATGCCCTGCTCAGCTTGAAGGCTAGGAACAACTAAAAAGCATTTCTTGACCTTGTGGCCTTGGTTGGGAAAGGAACTCTGGCTATGGCCTGGAGATTTAATTTGATAATATGAATCATTTTCTAACAGTTTTTGCAGTATTAAAGATGATAAGAGGGGAAAAAAACCCTTTCCAGTGAGGAAAATTATCTCAGAGGTTTGAAATGAGTGATTTGCTAATCACTCATCTGATTATATAGTATTTTAAAACACCAACATAACTGCTGAAAGATATGTAAAACATTGTGTTTATGTTATAAATTTGCATTGCATTATGGTTTTACTAATATGTGGGGAAAAAAGAATTTCTGTGAGTGTATAAAGTATTGCTTGGTGTAATAATGGTGTGCAGCACAGGTTGTACTTGATTCATATGACTTTGCTTTTATGCTCTTTAGTTACAGCTATGACCTGAGCCACTCACTGCAGTACAACCTGACTTTGCTGCAGAGACCTTATGAACAATGGTCTTCAGCAGCTTCCTCTACTGAGGAAGAGGTACACACACAGAGCAAGCAGGACAGCTTTGACATCTTTGAAGATGAGGGTTTGCCTACAAAAGGTGAGAGGAGTTTATCTATATTCCTTTCATTTATTTTCTTCATTGTATTGGCTGGGGAGGAGCTCATTGGGAGACACAAAACTATGATTTCAATCTGGAGAGGGAATACATGTTGTACCTGAAGTATATACAGTTGGGTCCATAATTTGTTATTTATTTATTCAAAAAATGCTGTGGTAGTGTACAGAGGTAAAACCACAAAATATATGGAATTTGCATATATGATTGCTAGTGAAACAGCATTACTATTATTTATTGGTAGTGTGTGACTGCTGATAGAAGTGGGAGAATAAATTGTGAATTGTACAGGGTTTTACTCTCTGCTCAGATTCAGACACATGCTGCAAAACTGATCAGACTGCAAATGGTTAATGATCAAAAAAGTATATTGCTGAGAGTTTCTCAAGCCAAAGAAATAGGATATTCTTCAATGGACAAATCAGTCAGCTGATCTTAACCCAAGAGAATATACTTTCCAGTTATTGAATACAAGTCCAAATGCAGTGAGACACAGCAACTTAAGGTGGCTACATTAAAACCTAACATACCATTAAAGTCACAGATACTCTATTTGGGAAATACTTTTATATTCTTTGACACAGGATTCGTGCCATTTATGACATATTTTGTAGTATACCAGTAGATAAAATTAATCAGTTATATAACTATCACTAAATATGATCTTTATGGTCTGATGAGCGTGACTGATACCAGTCCAGAAAAATGCTTCAGTCTTCTTTTTTTTTTTCTCTCTACAGTGGTTTATGGCCTTTACAACGAGCCTTACTACAAATATGTGTGGAACGGGAAGCTCCTGGAGCGAGTCAAGGACATAGTGCATCATGACTGGCTTATGTATATAATCCATGGATTTTGTGGCCAGTCCAGTATCCTTTGAGCATCAGCTGTTTATAGAATTATTTAGTGTTTCCTTTTTAATTGCCATGACACACTTGCTATGCTTTTTATGGAAACCATAAAAGAATATCCTCAAGGTTAGTACCTTTAGTGCAGCGGTCCCCAACCCCCGGGCCATAGACCCGTACCGGTCCGTGAGTCATTTGGTACCGGGCCGTGACAGTTGAGGCTCGGGTGTGAAATTTATGGTTTTCAGGGCTTTTATTGTTAACTAGGTTTCCCTGGGTTTTTTCCCGTGTTGTAGTTGTGTGTCTTATTTTGAAAGGAATATTTTTGCGTTATATTACCATTACCATAGTAACCAGAGAGCATTAAGGGGCAGAGAGGAGGATGTTACTCAATGTTGTTGGCACATTTCAAGAGGACGCTGCTAATAAAGTTACACAATTACACCGTAAATTTGTGCTTATTATTGTATTTACAAAATACCACCGTTTTTGTCTTGGTCGTATCATTTTATTTTGTTGTATTTATCCGTGACACTTTAAAGGTCGGTCCGTGAAAATATTGTCTGACATTGAACTGGTCCGTGGTGCAAAAAAGGTTGGGGACTGCAGCTCTAGTGCATTCTTTTAAGTAATAAAGTTGGTGCCATGTTGAGACTTTGTTGGGATGCATCTGTCAGCACTGATCATTTTAACCAACCACATAGATGCAGCTGCATGCCAGGGAGTCTGTGTCTTTGATTTTCTTTTTTTCCCTTTTTGTCACAGCAAAAAGAACAGGGAACTGCTGTTATTTTTATTTATTTTTAACGGTAAAGGATTGCTTATTTGAAAATTAAGTGAATAACTGATTACTCCATGTGTGAAACTACACCCAACACCACAGAAGACTCTCACATTGTTATCCTTTGTCGATACTTCTCATCTCTCATTCGCAGCACCACTTGTTGAACTGTGCTCAGCCCCCACCAGATCACGTGGATCACACTGTGTGATTCATCACAGAACTGCACAAGCAATTATTTGGTTTTTAGGGATTTAACAAAGCAAATATCAGAGCGTATATACACGGGCACTTTCAGAAGTGCTCGGGCTGTTATCTGCAGGGAGAAACAACACTGTGCATATTAAACAGATGAGTTACACGTGCTTCTTTCTGGAGACGTGCCTGTGTTTTGTATGAATTATGAATACTTTTCTTTTTTTTGGTTTGTTTATGAGCTTCAGTCCTTTAGTATCATTTTCTTTTAAGTTTTGAGTACACACCAGCAAATTTTCTCTCCATGAATAAATTCTCCTGGATTTCTTTTTATTCATTTATTTTTTGTGTTATTGATGCATGGGTAACTGCCGCAGAGGGACTTTGCACTTGATTACCTCTGATTTATGGGAGTAAAAGTCAGCCTCAGGTTCAGTTTTCAAGTTTTAGTCATTCACCATTGTGTCTCGTTAAGCAATCTTTCCTTATTTTTGTTCAGCCAATATTAATAACGTTAATGGATGTTCAATATACAAATACTTTCAAACCAGATTTATCTTGTTTTTTGTCTTTAGCCACGTTCTGTGAGTCTTCTGCAGATAAACACAGAAGTGCAATAACTTAATATGCAATCAGGCCTGTTGTTGTTGTCTCCCTCTTTAGGCAGCCTGCTGCCGCTGTGGCAGTGTGTGGGTGTTTTGAGTTTATCAAATTCCTGGAAATTGTTTGGCATTCAGTCCTCTTTTCTGAGTGGATGAAAGGGCCACTGGGTGCAACAAGAAGAGACTCACCAGATAGGAAATATGCAAAACCTTTTAGCAGATGGGAAGACACAGAAATGCACTAAAAAAGATGTGGAATGGTTCAATCACGAGCTATAAGTAAGGTTTCTTATTGGTTTCTTAATATTGGTAGAGGTGGGATGAATCGGAAATAAATATATTTCCCAGGTTCATATTCTAACTACAAGTGAAACTGTCATCATTAAGAGCTAATGTCAAAGCATGACTGCTATGAATGAAATACAATTTTAAAAAGGATTTTTCTTTACATTTTACTAATAATATGTGTTTGTTTCCACAGGTCATTGTTAGGCTGTTAGGTCTATATTGGTATTATTATTATTTTTCCTTTACCGACCACCTACAGAACTTCTGATCTACGGCCGACCGGTTCACATCACCCTGATTGCCAGGCGCTCCAGCAAATTTGCTGGCACCCGTTTCCTCAAAAGGGGAGCCAACTGTGAGGTACAGAAGTTACCAGGGTAACTCGGAGGAACAGATAGTAGAGGGTGGCATCAGGGCCACAAAACAGATTGAGATGACTCTGGTTAATCACAGGGGGTTAATTGGACACACTTTCTCTTTTTGGAATGGGAGTGAGTGTCTTTGAGATGGGATGTTGTTCAGTTATATCCTTTTTTTCTGTAGGTAAAGAAGATGAAGAGTTTTCTTGCCCAGATATGTAACAAAATATGTAACAAAAAATCCCCCAACAATTTCTAGTATTTACTGTTCACATGACTGTAGTAGGAAAACTGAGAATGAGGAAGGTAATTGCAGACCGAATGTTAGAAGTCTTATATTAGAATGTTAGATGAAGAACATAGACATAGACTTTATTAATCCCACAGTGAGGAAATTCAGTGGGGATACAGCAGCACAAGAGTCAGTGAAAAAGGAAGTGAATTAGAGCTATATTATAAAAAAAATAGCAATAGAAATGAAAAATAATTTTATTTTTTAAAAAGCCCAAAAAACTGTACACCAGTAATTTCTGTTACTGGTAAAATGGTTGTTATACACAGGAAATAAACTCAAATTATTTTTTTCATATGTACATATACATACATAAAGTGCAGTGGGAGTGTTTATATAATATATACACGTAAGTTGTACGTTCAGTTTTGAAATGTTTGCCATGTGAAAGGTGAAGAAACACTTTGATATCTTATGATAAACTACAGCACTGTGTAAAGCTTTGAGCCTCCCCTCATTGGTTCACAAGGCGATGGCATCGTAATTTTTACATTTATCTTGAGCAAAAGCTCTTCAAGCTTTCTGAAGTTCATGCAAAGTTTTTCTGTCCATTCTTCAGTATAGCAGTGACTGTCTACAGCCATCTATAAAACACAGGAGAGGTGGTTTTAGTGCTGCATTATAGTCATCATGTCAAAATTGATGGAATTATGAACACAGAAAAGTGCTATGTTATTTGGATCCATCATGCAATACCATCTGGAAAGTATCTGATTGGCAACGGCTTCATTTTTCTAGCATGACAATGATCCCAAACACACTGCTAATGCAGTGAAAACATACCTGGGCAGAAAAACATCCCGGATAGTCCCAGTGCCCGGACCTTAACGTTACTGAAGTAATGTGAGATCATCCTTACAGAGCAAAAAACAGCGAACACCCAAAGAATAGCTCTGAATGTTCTTCAACAAGCCTGAAGAACCACTCCTGTAGACTACATAAAGAATTTAGATTTATATAATTGTATTATAATAATTGTTTTATGTTCTCTAAAGACATGTTCTTGGGTTTCCCAATCATGCCAAAGTTTATCATTTCTTTTTTGCTTTTCTCATTTTTTGTTTTATTTTGTTTTTTTTCAGGGGGATGTGGCTAATGAGGTAGAGACTGAACAGGTCGTCCATGATGCCTCAGTTATGTCTTTCACAGCAGGGAGTTACTCCTCATATGTCCAGGTGCGAGGCTCCGTCCCACTCTACTGGTCCCAGGACATTTCCACCATGATGCCAAAACCTCCAATTCGATGTAAGACTTCTTCTTTACACTTCAGCATCAGCAGCTTTTGTTGTAGGCTGAAATATGTAACATGTGGTGAACTGTATATGTATTATTTTTGTCTTTTGATACTTCAGAAGAAATAAGTCATCGAAGAAAAGCTACATTAAAATAAGAGAATATATGTAGAGTATACTGAGGCCATTCCTTTCAACTATTGGCAAAAGATTAAAAAAAAAATAAGACTGTGAAGGCAGGATGGCCCCTTTTGGCTTCAGCTTTGTATCCGTCCTATTTCATTATAAGCAGGATAAAAACACAAAGCCGTGGCCAGAGGGAGGTGATTAGGTACCGAGACTGTGTGTGGGGGTGTACACACAGGAATAGACTGGTGTTTGCATGTGTACAATGCCTGTATTAGATTGTAATCTTTTTTTCGTTTGGTTTGCCCTTTAATTCATCCTCAGGTGACATTTACCTGTGAAAGATAGACACTGAGCATGTTCCTAAGATCTCTCCGTGTGTCATCTTCCCTCATCGTCCTGCTTCCACTTTGATCCTTCAAAACGGTCCTTATCTGACATTTCCTAAATGTTTCCCCAACCCTTCCACCATCAGTTTAACATTTGACCTGTTTACGTGTGTTAACAGTTTTCTCAGTGCATGGCATACTTTTTCCCCTCCATCATATTTTTGCCTCCACTGAGGAGAAGTAATATGCCATCTAATTAAGTGGTTGACGCAAACTAGTAGTTTAGTTTGTTGAGTCTTTAATCCTGTTCCCAATAGGTCTACTATTACTGGGGATTTCATTTTTAATAATTAAAAACACTTTAAGATCAATTTTAAAATTAAAATCACTAAATTATTCATTATTCGTTCCAGCTGGACTTTATTTTTGTACATTTCACATCTTTGTGCTTCCTGAGCCTTCCTAATTTTGAGTTAGGTGAAACTAAAAAGCTGTCCTGCTCACATTAGCCCATGTTTAATACGAGGAAAATGTTGCTTTGTTGTTGACTGGAGAGAAAGACATCTTCACTGGTGCATAAATGTTTATAGAAAAATTATATTTAAATAAATTATTGGTGTGCCAGTATAGCTTGCTTTCATTGATGGTACAACAAATGAAACTCAAAAATCAGTTTTATTTGTTTCTATTTAATAATATAGGTTATTATTATTGTGGAACCTTTCATATTAAATAACTGTCCGTCTCCAGGTCACTTATGTTGGTCAAAACAAATATGTTCTCTGTGGTAGGCTGATACACACATTTATTGATTGGACCATAATCTAAATTTTACCTAGGGCATCAAATTGACTTGGCTCTAATCAAAAACAGAACAAATCTTGGAATACTTGAAGTGGTCTGAAGAGCTTAAAATGCACTTTTGGGTATTGGCTCAATCTCCTTAATAAATAAATGACCAACATGTGACATTTTTGTCACATATGTTTAGTTGGGTTCTTTTTACTTACTTTTAGGACCTATGTGGAAATCAGTTGATATTTTTTTCTGTTTTTCTGCTGAAATTTTAAAGGGATCACAAATATCCAAGCCCATTGTCGTAGCTGAATCTAGGTCAACAACGTAGCTAAGAGACATACTGGACTGAGTGCATGCAGAGTAGAGAGCGTCTATATTACACAATGCATCTCTCCTTGCCCCATCTCTGATATGTCAAGACTCATTATTGCATAATTGAATCCTTTAGGAGATGACCTTAGTTGACCGCTGAAGGAAAGTCACCAATGTCATTATCCAAACTCCCCTCCCAAGGTGCACAAGCGCTTTACATAAACTATCATCCTTTGAGGTGTGAGCAGTGGAAAACATGACGATTAAATGGTTTTGGGGAGAAGCTGAAAAAGGTGACATTTAATTTATCAGTTCTGACACACAAGCAGCTCTGTGGGATGAACTGCAGCACGATCTGACCTATTTTCTTAAGTCTCCTTTCTGGCAGCCGCACTAGTCCAATTTGGCAACGTGTGCAGGTGTGGGGTTGAGCATTAGTGGCAAGTAGAAGCTGTAAATGTGCTTTTTAAAAGGAACATTTAATAGAAAAATGAAAATGCAAAGGTTCAGTGCGGTGTTAAAGGTCGTCTGTTAAAATAGTCACGTGGAAAAGTTTTAAACTCAAAAAGAAAAGTATAGATACAAAAAATGTTAAGAATACTTGTTTTATTACAAATAAGACTACATAAACATTGGAGTGAAATCCAATCAAGTACTTTTACATTTTAATCAAAAAAATAATTATGTGCTTTATTGTTTTCTGTTTTTTAATTGTAAACCAGTTAATTTGGAAATTAATGGATAACAACAATATTTAAATTTTGACATGAAAAGTATAATTTCAATTAAAGAGCTTTCACACAAAGGTGTATTAACAGTTACAAACATTAAAGATGATTTTGGTAACTACCAGTACTGTTAATTTATGGTTGTGACATAAAACAAACATTGGGTGCTGATCTAATACATTTCTTAAGCCCTTTATGTAGCAGAAATATTTTTAAAAACACATGAATTGGGCTTGGTCTAAATTGTTTGTATCCCTTCTTGTAAATCCTGGATTTACTCCATGATGTAATGCCAGGGTTCGATAGAGGTATTGCTCTCTATATCAGGAATACGTCTTAGTAAAATTATTTTAAAGTTATCATCAGATCTAGGGCTGCTCAATATAACGATATACATCGGATGACGATATAAAAACGTCCATTGTTTCATTTTACGCTATCGTTTGTTTCGCGGTGTTGCAAAATAAACTGTTTACGGTAATATTTTTTCATCGTTTTGATGGTCACTGTAGTGGCTATATTAATTTCTTAAAGTTCTCTCTTTTTCTTATATTTAATATAACCACACTACAGACGGACAAGCGCCTGTTTTTATGCGTTGTGGTTAGCAACAACGATGGTAACACCATCGCGTGTCCGCTTGTTTATGTTCCACATAAACCTTTCACAATAAAGCTCAAGATCCTGTTGAGACTTTTCAAAATAAACTGAGTCACGTGAAAGAGCAGATTATTTACGGATGAGAAGTAAAAAAGAGCCGCCAGGTGCTAAAAACTTATGTCTAAAAATGTATAGTTTCATGCATCTGTTAAAACACTCGACTCCAGGTACATGACGCGCAGCTGGAAACACTTCACGCAAGTCGAGTGTTTTGTTCATATCGCACAGCCCTAATCAGATCTCTATTATCAGATCTCTTTGTCATGTCATGCCTTGACGCATGCTCAGTCATGCAGGCACAACACAGCGGATGGCTCTATCATAGTGATGTGTGATGGATAAGAATTTAAGCATTTAGTCAAGTGACTCAGATAACTTCTTTTTCATAGCAGCTAGACCAAGTGTTCCACTGTAGTGATCTTTGGTGGTGGTGGTGATGTAGGTCTCTCAGTGTTGTTGCTACTTTTACCTCAGCTGTGACAATATGCAATATTGTTTTGAAAAATAATTTATATTGAGGTCAATAAAGTTGTGTTATATTCTTGTGAGGACCCTTAAATATTTAACCATTAAAATATTTTTTCTGTCTAATTTTGCAGTGGACCAAGCTGACCCATACGCCTATGTAGCTGGCCTCCATTTTGACCAGATGCTACAGCGGTTTGGCTCACCCATCATCATCCTCAACTTGGTCAAGGTAGGGAGGTGCTGAAATAAGTATTCCAAAATGTGTTTAATGACACAAAAATACAGTCATTAAGTAATAAAATCACTTACAAGCTATTTACTATTTACATAAATTCTTGTGATATAAATAAAATCACATCTCCACACAGTTATGCAAGTATGCAGACTTCGAACGTCTTAGTGATTAAATTAATAGCAGATTTGAATGTACCTGTGAATCCATTCTAGGGCTAGAGAGTTCACGGTTAAATTTTTCCAGTGCTACAGTTAATTAGCACTTTAGGGCACATCTGCAACACAATGCTTTCAGAGAAACAATGCAATAAAGGGAAATACGTAAATACACAGCTCATGTTGTCTTCTGCTAATTTATCTACATTTTATTTTCTGTATATCAAATTTCAGTTCAATAAAGTCAGTAAAATCTGTTTTATTTACATAAGCCCAATTCACAAAAACAGTCAATTCAAGGCACGTTATATTGTACGGTAAACAGCTTAAAATAATACAGAGAAAACCTTAACAATCCCTCCCCATGAGCAAGCCCACAGTCTGACAGCAAAGTGCTCTATTGTGGTGATATGGTACTAGGAGGCCTTTAAGATAAAATGCCACCTGGTTATTGAAGACCTTGTAAGTGAGGAGAAGGATTTTAAATTAGATAAGCCAATGAAGAGAAGCTAACGTGGGAGAAATGTGGCCTCTCTTTCTAGTCCCTGCCAATACTCTCGGTACAGCACTTTTATTAAAACTGAAAGAGTTAAAAATGGCTAAGGATTATATATGCATCAGGCATATCTTTAGATCAAATATAACTTTCTTGTGTGATCACTCAAGAGGTAGCTATTTAAAATTATAGTGCAGGGCACGACTGTAATTTGTCAAGCATTCTGTTGATATTGGTGCGTTAGGTGTTGCTGTGGAGCCGTTTAGTCACAGGAGACTTTCTGAGTGCTTGCTGATTACAAGCAGTTGAAAAGCTGCCTTGAATATTGATCTGCTTCTGCATTGTTCTGGAAACACAAGCATACCAACACGCACAAGCACATTTGATAAGACACACCTAGCTTTCACCACATTATGCCTTCCATATTATTCTGCTGAAAAATTAACATAATTCATTTAAACTGCTGTCAGTTTTAAAAAAAAAGAAAAAAAAGCAAGATTATTATGTTTTATTATAAATTATGAAGATTATAAAATGCTTTATCTTGCTTCATGCTGCAGATGTATCCTTGTGTGCATCACAGTTACTTTATGTTGGGCACATGGCCATATACTCCGTAGATTGGGTCTCCAGCTCACGTTGTCACTCACAAGGGGAACTGTGAGATGAGGAACGAATCACAGAGCTCAGAGGTGTGCACAAGCCACAGCCATGTGAAATTTGCAGACTGCGGGGAGCAAAGCAGGGGATCCCCTGCTAACAAAATACCCCCCTCCAGATTATCCAAGAGAGACAGAAAGAGGAAGGAAATGGCATTTAACCATAAAACCCACTGCCATCTATCCCTTAATGGAGGTGGCATGGGCCATGCTGGCCCTTCAAACTCTTTTATATGTGCATCATTTTGGCAAGGGCTAATGCATGCATCCCAGCATGTAAGAAAGGAGGCGTAAAGGCACACATGGTAAAGCATGTGAATGACTTGTTCAGGATACCTTGTACGCTGTACCCTTAGATATATAATTTGGATTGTAACCTTACAGAAAAACATGAAACCCATTAAACCATTGTGGTAAAATATACACCCATATTATTACAGTTTTCATTAACGTCACTAATACGTCACTGAAAAGCCCACTCCCATACGTCAGTGTGCATGTGTGACTGTTTTATGTTATCATTCGTGATCTGCGACTGCACTTTTGCACCTCAACATTATTGTGGCCTTTTATTAAAGCTTGTTTATACCTGTGAACAATACAAGTCTGCTGTTCTGAGTGTTTGTTCACGTGTACTGTACTTGTAGCATCTCATCTGTGCTCAGAAAGTGTGACCGAGCGTGTATACGTGTCTGCCTGTATGACACGCTCTGCTGAATGGTCGAGGAAATGTGCTGGTAATTTGACTGGTTGCTGTGGTGCCACTGCTGGATGTTTGAATGGCGATGTGAGCTGCTAAATGATGCGTCCAAGCTGATTATCACCCTGGGTGATCAGTCATAAAGCTACAGTGGAGTTCATGTGGAAATAGCTTAATGGATAGTGTGACTGCAGATCACACAGAAGGATTATGAGTTCATGCATTTTAGTTGACAAAGAATAATTCCTTCGATTTTTTTTTTCTGTTTTTTTTTTTTTTTTTTCACTTACTGATTACGACAAAATTAGAGGCAAGATTTATAATCACTGTAATATTGTTGCACCATGTTTGCTCGCCAAAGGTACTTTTAAATTTTACACCATCAAATTTGCTGTATTTTGCAGTTTGATGTTGTTGCCCATCATTTTTTTTCTTAGTGAGCTTGGAAACCAATCTGGTTGGTTGCTAGATGTTGACCAACAGTTCTTAAGGCCACAAAGTTTTGTAAGTTTGTGCAGGCATAACTGAAGTAAAAGGCAGGAGAAAGATGTTTTAAATATTACTTTGGACAAAATTTCTAAATGTTTTACTGTTTTTTTTTTTTTGCCCCTCAGCCATAAAAGGCTCATGGGGTATCATCACCCCGCCAGGCAGGTGAGAGGTCAGGCGACGTGGACACCCAAGTTTGTGAATGGGATCATTCGTGAACAAAGCAATTTAGGACTTTCAAATTGATACCAATTAGTGCCAGAGGTATATCCTATATTTATATTTAAGTACCCGTGTGCGTGTGTGGACCGCTCGTTTTAATATTTTACACACAAAACATAACCCCCCTTTTTTTCTGATTATTTATTTTCCTTGTGAAAGTCGTGTTTTTGTTTTTGTTTAATTAAAATGTTTTTTCACATTTAATTTTCATTTTTAGGTTGATTTTAGTAGGCTGGGATGTCCTTGGCCTGCATCATGTGGTTTCTATTACATATATTCTACTCTGCTCGATACCTGTAAATTGCATCTTGCAGCTTTGTGTTCTCTGAGGTCACTGTGTAAAAGACATGAACGGATGTTGATTAATACTTCAAAGGAAAACACAGAATCTGTTACATGTCTGACTACAGCCCTAATGGAAACCTTTCAAAGAACTCAGATACTGTTGTGACTGTACATCAAGCTCCCCATAATGTAACACTTAAGTTGACGTTTGATAGAATCACACATACATGTGTACATCTCTTTGTTGTGCTACAGAAGCGTGAAAAAAGGAAACACGAGAAGATTCTGAGTGAGGAGCTGTTCCGTGCTGTGGTCAACTTGAATCAGTTCCTCCCTCCCTCCCATTGCATAGACTATATCGCTTGGGACATGGCCCGATACACCAAGAGGTATTGACAAATACTAGTGCACAGAATATCTTTAAGGTGCAGGTTTATTGTGTTTTTACCATCAAAATAAGAAGCTCACTTTGAAAGAGGGGAAAAATATCATGGTGTGACGTAAGCACATTACATAAAGAGAAAATTGAACCTTTGGACAAGTTTGTATGCCTGTAAGCACTCAAATAACAAAATCACTGTGACCCCCATGTCCACCTCATTCCTGTGAAAGTGGTATATCAGGAAAATCAGAGTCACTGTGAAAAACTAAGTACATCCTGGGCTTTAGTAGCTTGTATAACCAATATTTAGCAGCAATAACTTGAAGTAAACATTTTCTATGTGACTTTATAATTCTCTTAGAACTGCTTGAAATTCCTCTCACATTGTTGTAGAGGAATTTTGGGAAGGTCCGGACAGACGTGTTAAAGAGAGCTCAAAGCAGCTATCTGGGATACTCTGAAACTTCTCTGGATTAAAATACTGACATTATTCATTTCCAGACCTTCTCATTGTTTCTGATACACTCATATGAGATCTTGACATTTTAACCTGAGCCCTTTTGGGAGCAAAGAATAGAGATGTTAAAGTCTAGGGACTTGGATATAAAATTTGATGAATGAGCTTCTACAGGCACATCCATTTTTTAAAATGATTTATTCTTCAGCGAGTTAAAATGACATTTCCAATCTTTCTCTTTCTGTCCCAGCAAGTTGTGCAATGTTCTCGACCGTCTGAGTATGATAGCAGAGAACGTGGTCAAGCGAACGGGTTTCTTCATTAATCGCTCTGACTTCTACTGTCACACTCTCAGACCAGATGAAAGGTGAGACTTTTTCTTTTTTTTTTTTTTTAAATCCCATTCGATTGCTTCTTTTTCTGCCCCTTTAAAACAGAGAAGGCCGAAACACACACTGCTGGACAAGAATTAAAACTTTCAGTCAGCCCCATGTGCAAAACAAACACATCTGTTACTGTTTCAGTTTTATTTGAAGCAAACTAATAAGTAAAATGGAAGCTGCTTAATGAATCTGAATATGACCGGGTTACAGAAAACTAAACCGCAATAGTGTCTTTTTTTAGATTTATATATCGGATGTTTTCCACAAATTTTGTAAATTTAAGGTTTTGTCATTTTCCATATTCATGATCACACTTATCGACACTTGCTTGATTTTGAAACTTTCCACATATGAATTCTTAATGGAAATTATGCCTGATGGCAGTTGTATTACATTGAAATTTCTGCTAATGAGCTGAGTAGATTGCCATCCATGTACATAGTGCCTGGCTCTTCTACTGTCTGGATGATTTAATCGCTTTTACTCAGCATTAGCATTCTGTTACATAACACAACGACCATGCCAGAGCACATATTTATTACCCTTTCTTTTGCATTACGTAAGCTATCACACTTTCTTTGCTTTAAGGACTCATACGCTCAGCCACATGCTCCCAACTACACACATGCACGCACACACATACACTGGTAGGTGTTTTGTTTGTTTGTGCAATCAGGTATGACACCTGTAGCATTCATCACATGCAGGAATTGGGTCATGGATAATGAAGATATTTACAAAGTCTTGATAACGCTGCCTTGTTCTGATCATTTACACGTTTGTCTGAAGTTTCCATCTCGCTGCATTCAGACTTTGTACTTTGATGCATACTTTAGCTACACCTGCTGATTGATTTTAAAGTGGGTCACGGAGTTTATTCAGAGATGATAAAATGTGTTTTAAAACTTCCTCTTAAATATCCACAGCTCACAAGGAGAAATTCAGAATTACTGGGGTTTCTTTGCATTGATTGATTTCTGCTTGCTTTTGTACAATTTAGTCTGCCTTTCGTCAAAGGGTGATTTTCTTTATTTGCTGTTTTTCCCTTTTAAAAAGAAAGTGTTGAATGAGAGTGGTAGAGAATTTAAATGGAATAAGGAAAATACAGTTACTTTGTTAAAATAAAGGGATTACACGGCAGTCTTTTCCTGTTTCATATGTTAGGCTGTCCCCTCTCTATTTTTGGTAATTCCACGCATGGCCGGTTTTGTACCAAAAAGTGATTGTCTGCCAAAAACTGATTTCTGGCATTTGCCAAAAACTGATTGGTTGTATTTAAACTGCTATAAATAACTTGTTGATCTACGATATGTGAAACATATGTCAAATATATCCCTCATGAATTATATCCAGTCATCTTGACCAACAAACAACATTCCTGTAAGAAGGTAGAAGCCGCAATCACTTTTTGGCAGTGACTTTTATGTGTCCTTTATTTATGGAGTTAAAAAAAATTCTTGTTTGCTTTAAAAAATGTCTCTTTTAAGAGTATTCTGGCCAAGAGGACAGCTGAAATTGCAACAAATGCAAAAATAGTTCTGAAAACATATTTTAAGTGGACAAAAGGAAGCTGATTGATTATAATTAAGTACAATAACACAGCTACAAAGATAATTGAGAAACAGGTAATTTTTTTTAAATTGTGTATTTAACCCCTTTGCAATACCTGTTCACCGAAGTCTATTTAGCAACATACGTAATGGTATTACACATAAAAAACAGACGGAAACATTGGAAATCACTTTTTGGCACAACACTGGAAACCCAAACAAAACGCATTAAGAGGCTCTAATGCCTGTGTCTCAATCTCGCGGCCCATGTCACCTCTACTTGCAGCCCACATAATGACGTGACAAAATATGTTTTTTTAATTATTGTTCAAAAATTATTTAATATGAAGGCAATAGGCAGAGTGCTACAGGCATAACCCTAAAGAATGTAGCCTCATGGGCAGTGTAGCCCAGTTGTAAGTAAGCTATTAAGACTCGACTGTACACTGTGTTCGTGTTTTCCTCCAAAACAAGACGTTCTGTTGGAGCAGCCTTTCAACGCCTCTCTCTGTCTCTCGTTAGCAGAGTTGACCCAGACAACAAAGTAAAACTAGTTATCGGTTACGAGCCTGACGCGGAACCTGACGTATTAGCCAGAGGTCCATTTACTACGGTTCGGAGACACAGACCTGCTTTATATACACGCCGAATAGTTTTCGCTGCAAAAAGTGCAGCCTTACCTAATGTCCACCCTACGGTTACTCATTTTATATTAAGATTTAAAAATCTAGTTGGTACTGGTATGGCGTGTAGCCTTCAGTAATAGTAATAAATCACACAGCAATAGTACATTCATGTAGTTGTAAAAAGCTTGATAATATATAAAGTAATCCATTGTATTCAGAATACGTTACTCTCATACGTTACATTTTGGGGCTTGTATTCTGTAATCTGTAGTGGAATACATTTTAAAAGTAACCTTCCCAACACTGGTGGTGGGAGATTTGCATCATGGATATGCCCCAGACAGATCTGCAGCAATGTGATGCTATCGTGTCAATATTGACCAAAATCTCTGAGGAATGTTTCCATGACCCTGTTGAATCTATGAAACCATGAAGAATTAAGGCAGTTCTGAAAGCAAAAGAGGGTCTAAACTGGTACTAGCAAGGTCTACACAGTGAAGTGTAAAGCAACGGCCAGCTACTGGATGGTTCAGCTTGGCCCCAAGTAACACAATATGTACCTACTAACAAGTTCACTAATCAGTAAATTGGTGTCCTGTTTATTAACATTCATGTAACAAAAAAAAAACTATTAGCAACTAGCACTCTGGTTGTTTGCCTCTTTCTGACTTCACGTTAACAAAATAACCAAGAATTAATCTCTTTTTTTCTAAATTTTAAACATACTGTAACTTTTTTTTTCTAGGGGTCAGTATAACTTTGCTTGGTTTTGCACAGAAAGTACTACAGCAGTGTAAATGTGAACATGAGTTCCACTTTTCATCTCTGGGTATTAGAATTTGTCTGCTGAACATTTTCTTCTGTACTTGCACTCCTGATGGGGGTGCATTGTGTCAGGGTGCCTTTGCTGTGTCTGCACCCATTCCATTATGTTCATTCTCGTAATGGTGACAGTCACTGTGATGACAGTTATCATCGCAGTTTCATCATACTGAAGCCGGAATAAATTAGAAAATGTTCTTGCAGAAGAATAGTATTGTGATGTATGTGTTCGGTTTGTTTCCGTTTGCTTATTGACTTCAGTAAATTAAGTAACATTTTTACAGGTGGGGAGATGTAGGTGGACAAATAACATCCACTGGGCGACTGCAGGTAGGTCTTTTGCAGCTTTTTGCACACAATTGTAAAAATTTAGTCTTTTTTAAAAAGGCTTGCCTGTTTGTCATCATCATAATGATTACTACTACTGAGTTAATAGGCTGTAGTTTATAAAGTCAGCTGTTTTCCTCTTGTTGCTTGATGTGTAGACTGGTGTGTTGCGGACCAACTGTGTGGATTGTCTTGACCGGACCAATACTGCCCAGTTCATGGTGGGCAAGTGCGCTCTGGCTTATCAGCTTTACGCACTGGGAATGATTGACAAGCCCAAGCTCCAGTTTGATACTGACTGCGTGAGGTAAAGTTCATATAATTGCCTGAAAATCTAATCCATGCTAAACTTTATCTTTTTCATTTATTTGGAATCCTTTTGGCAGACGCAGTTATTCCAACCTTTTATTCCAAAGTTTGCTGCTCTAAATTCAGTATTCGCAAACATTAGTCAGTAGTGTGTGTCTCTGTCTACTTTTACTTGAAACTGCCACTTAAAGCTCAGTTTTTTCCATCTGAACACAGCATGAGCTACAGTCAGTGCATCAAGGAGAACAAGAATCTGTCACATGCTTGAACTGAAGCGTTCTTACAAGCAACGTGAAAGCTGTTAGAACAGCACATTAACACCACTTAATATGACTCATAACTCTCTAGTAGTTAATCACTGTTGCACACATACAAAGAAACAAGCACAAAATACAGACCCAATCAGTTGAGGTATTTTTAATTACTTTTTTTTTTTAACACCTTTTTTTTCCCAAAAAATAATCCTCCAAAAGTCCACATCACCAAAATAATAAATGAATCACAGTTTTATTTGCCCTTGCGAATTGATGACATTTTTTCTTTTGTGCTGTTCAGGTTGTTTGAGGAGTTGTATGAAGACCATGGAGACACTCTGTCACTGCAGTACGGGGGCTCTCAGCTCGTGCACAGGGTCAAGACTTACCGCAAGATTGCACCCTGGACACAGCACTCCAAAGATATCATGCAAACGCTGTCACGGTACTACAGCAATGCTTTCTCAGGTGTGTTCTACGCTAGTTCCTTCTATCCTCAGCTATGCTCCATATTAAACAGAATCTACCCTTAGTTATGTTCCAGGTTTCCATAGAAATGGGCTCAACCTGTGCATGCATGTATAGTTTACACTCATGTGAAGTATGAAGAAAACGACACTCTATAATTACATATAAGCAAACATTTCTGCCTTTACTTGAACAGAACATAGGACAAATGTGAATCGGCTCACAAAACGTTTTGTGAGAAAGTTTGGTCACAAGTGAAAATCACTCAAGATAGTTGCCAATCTTCCCAGCAACAGACAACTTAACAAATTCACTTTTAAGCCAGACTGTGCGACTGTGTGACTCAGAGAAACTGCACCAAGTCAAAGAATTGGTGACTGTAAAGCCATATGTTAGCATGTTAAATATCAAAGTTCATGACATCTCAATTCAAAAGAAAATGAACAGGCATGGCTTGTTTGAAAGGGTTGTCGGGGAAAAGTATTGTTTCTCTAAAAAACAAAAATGGCTTATGTTTGCAAAGTTGCATCTGCACCAATCACAAGACTTTTGGAACAATGTGTTTTGGACAGACGAGACCATAATGCCATGTTTGGCAAAATCTAAATAATAATAATAATAATAATGGATTGGATTTATATAGCGCTTTTCAAGGCACCCAAAGCGCTTTACAATACCACTATTCATTCACTCTCACATTCATACACTGGTGGAAGCAAGCTACCGTTTGTAGCCACAGCTGCCCTGGGGCAGACTGACAGAAGCGAGGCTGCCATATCGCGCCATCGGCCCCTCTGGCCAACACCAGTAGGCAAGTAGGGTAAAGTGTCTTGCCCAAGGACACAATGACTAGGACAGAGAGCCCAGGGATCGAACCGGCGACCCTCCGGTTACAGATGCAATTCCCAACCCCCTGAGCCACGGTCGCCCCAAACACCTCATACCAACTGTCAGCACAATGGTGGATGCGAGAAGATTTGGGTCTGTTTTGCAGCAGCAGGACCGAGGCACCTTACAGTCATTGAGCCAAACATGAACTCCTTTGCATACTAAGCTATTCTAGAGTCATATATGAGGACATCTGTCTGACAGCTAAAGCTTGGCTAAAATTGGGACATGCAACAGGATAATGATCAGCTTCAAATATACAATTCAGTAGCTAAAAGACTGCAGCAACAAGGTGTCAGTCCAGAACATCAGCGCTGCTGAAATGCTGGGACAAGACCTTGAGAGACCTGCACACAAATAAATGCCTGCAAAGCTCAATGAACTGTGGGAACATGGTAAAGAGAGGTGGGTCAAAATTCCTCAGGAAAAAAAAAGGCAGTTACTTCACATTTACCTTTGCTAAACCCCTTTTTTCTGCGCATGACTGCAGATGAGATTTTTAATATTGTTAATTGCAGATATTTTTTTGATTGCAGCCAATTTGTAGACATGACATAATTACCCAGCAGTTACTGATAAAAGTGGCTTTGCAATGTCCGCAATTTAGATTTTTAATCATTTTAAATGACACCCTAGTGCGTGGTTACAATCAGTGTATCTAGAAATCTTAATGGGTTTACAAAGGTGTTTTCACAGTACACCAGCGAGTGTTCCAGGAGTGAAGAAGAAGACTGTGTACTGTGTCTTAAACCTTGATTAACAGAACTGCACTACTTGACCTACAACATCGACCTTGTTTGTGGTGCTTTGCTCTTGATTTAGTTTTGAGAAATTCAATCAGTAGTTTGTTGCTGAGAGTAGCGTGTATTAAGAATTTTTAAAAAGAAGCCCATATAATCCAGCAGCACAGACAGCCAGAGACCATCACACTCGAACGGGATTCATGAACTGCAAATTGAACAATCCCATGACCTGAATCAGGTAATATGATTAACTACTTGTTGCCACTTAAGAAGACTATATAAGGACAAATTAGCCTAAATGCTTTGTAGTCTGAGCACTGGCTGGTTTGTTCTGTCAGCTTGACCCTTTACAAGGGCACAACCATTTTCACAGATTTTCCCGTGGTCATGTTTTCCGTGGTCATGTTTTCCATGCCCTTTTAGACTAGTTTCTGCAAAATTGGAAAAGGGTAATTCCACCCTTGTGTTGCTCAGTAATTTCTAAAAAAAGAACACCCGGTAAATGTTAAAACCATAATCCTTCCATAATAAGTTCTCCTATTAATGGCACTCATATGTGCATATGTATGTTGTATATATTTTTATTATGTATATGGGGAATTAAAATAAATACAGTAGAATAAAATTATAAAATGCTACTTCCTATGAGGTAAATGACATATAATTTTATATCATAGTCAAGCACTGTAACAGCTTCCCCTTGAATCACAGATCAATTTTATACACAGAACCATGTAGTGTAAGCTTCCATATCCTGTGCAGCCTTTTAATTGGTAGATGCAGTGTGACCTCATATGCTTATTAAGACAATTAACAGACATGATGTCAAATTATATTCCTCCTTCCTTTCATTGATAATGGTTGCACGTGTATATTATTTTCAAAGATCACCAGTAACTCGTATCATGTGTGATACACGAGATAAATCTCAGAGAAAAAAACGTAATTGGAGAACAGTCTTGGTGGTGGGCTGTAATAAAACCCAGTTTAGTTTCTAATTACCTAACGTGACTGTTGGGGCAGCATGCACGTGGCTTCGTGCTGTAGTTAGGGAGGGTGAATTAAATGGCACTAAACCAGACAAATGTACAAAGCACGTGCCACATGCTGAGCACACAAACACTCACAGAGATTATCTAAGCACACACTCATAGCCAAAATGCTGTAGTGCAGTTGTTACAAGAGTTTTTACTGCTATGATGTATGTACAAGTCAGCGTTACTTAGATGTTGATTCATTAACTTAAATCTTTTCAATGCTGCTCACAGTGAAGAGCTGGTGTAGTTTGCCATCATGGTAAAGGAGGCTTAAGTTTGCTTCACATTCACTTTTGAACTGTACTCTCCTGCATTAGGAACCACAGTAATTTATAAACTAACATTTTTTTCTTGTTCTTTTGTTTTTTTTTTAAACAAGGCACTGTTGACACAAAACTCAAAAGTTTAAATATATAAAATGGTACATGATTAAAAAGATTCAATTTAAAGTATGCACATTATTTGGCTTTCCTCTTCCTGAGCATCTCTGGGCATTAGTAACTTCAAGACTTTTTTTTTCAAGCAGTATATTTTTTTAAGTCATCTACATCAGTAGTTTTCCAGGCTTCGAAGACTTTCAAGGTTTATCTTTTGCCATTGGCTGCTTTTTCAGTCATTTTGAAAAAGCAACCAATGGCTACCTAGACCAGTTGAGGATGAGTTCAGTCTGTCTATCTACTGTTCACTGAAATGTCATCAGAAACGGTCTTTATGGAAGTTTGGCTGTCAAGAAGCTATTTCTAGGTAAGAGAAATTGGAAGAAAAGGCTCAGCTATGTCAAATTACCCAAGAACTGGATTGGAAATGACTGGCAACTCTTCTGGCAAGAGAGGAGCTTTGAATGTCTTTCAAGAACCCTGGATAAATATTTCTGAAGACTACTTAAAGAAATGACAGGAAAGTTTGCCTAAGAGAGTTCAGATCGTGTATAATCACGTCTCTTGATGAACCAGTTATATCATCATAACCTTTACAGTTTGTTTTACAGTTTTTGGGTTTTTTTGTTTTTTTTAGCTATTCGTGTTTCCATCTCTCTCTTTCAGATGCTGACAGACAAGATGCAATCAACTTGTTCCTCCAAGTTTACCAGCCATCAGAGTTTAAGCCACACCTTTGGGAGCTTCCCACAGACTTCTATCTGCATCATACAAGCACCATGGCCATCCCCCAAGACAGACGGAGGTAACAGATAACCCTAAATACACCAACCAAAAGATTACTGTGCTTGCTTTGCATGAACACAGACTTTATTTCTCTGTCTTCAATATTGAAGTTGTTCATTTAAATGTTGGTGGATTTTTATAGGATTGGGATTGCACACTTTTTGCACATCCAAGTGTGCAAAACGTCCAGCTTTTTCTTGAGCTGGACAAGATTTTCAAAAATTTGATCCTGAAAGTTTAATTATATGCAGCTATATGTTTCCTACTGGGTTGAGCTTTATGCTTTTATACCTGTGTCTATGTGCAAATTGGTATCTTATGCGTGGGTTCTGAAAGTACAGGAATGCTAAACTTAGGGAAGGAGATCCAGAGGAAACACAGGCAAATTAAGAACAAATTTTTAATGTTTCCACAGCATATGTGCAAAAATCAGTGCAAAGTGAGAAAAAACAACACAGTTTTGCAACTACACACTTTACTATTAGATTGTAGTTGCTTCAGACTTCAGACTTTGACTGTCAAAAAAGTGACCAATTGTATTTATTTATTTTTGTAGCTTTCACCTGTGAAGCTCTTACACAGTACTTTCTTATGAGAAATAACCTATAAGAGATGCAACCCAAACATTAAATGAGGTATGCTCAAAATTCAGAAATCCAAAACCCCTACAAAGAGGAAAATGTATATATGCTGTAAGATAATCCTAAGAGGGTGATCAGTTTGATATAAATACTCATTAACAGCACAGAGAAAGACATTGAAAGCTGTTTTATTGCTTATCCTATCAATGACTTGAAGAAAGTGTGTGTGTGTGTGTGTGTGTGTGTGTGTGTGTGTGTGTGTGTGTGTGTGTGTGTGTGTGTGTGTGTGTGTGTGTGTGTGTGTGTGTGTGTGTGTGTGTGTGTGTGTGTAAAAAATATCCATTAGATTTTAAATACGTTGCCATTTTTTAATGCATATTTTGAGATGTGAGGATCTGGCTGCTCCACGACCATGCTCACTGATCTCATGGAGAACAGTCTTAACACAGTAATTACTCTCCTTGTAATTATCCTAGTGGTAATTTAACACTGGCACTGATGTCTGTAGTATCTGGATATGATATAATTTCTATTGTAAGATCAAATCTGATCTTTAAGATAGAATATAACAGTCGTTGCTGTCAGTTTGTCTCGAGGTAATGTTAGGTTATGCGTTTTATTGGGGAGTCTACGATCGCTTCGGTGAAATCTGAAATCCTTTTATGTGAGATATTGTTAAATATAATTGAATATATGATAAGACAGGGCTACATACTAAGAAAATATCAATAATCTTTTTTCCTTGTATTTCTGTTTATGTGGTTGATTGTTTGTTTTGTGTCTTCTTAGAACCACCATGCAGTACATAAGCATGTCCGTATGACACATGTCTCTATCACCTGTTGTTTGTTCATGCAGGTGTTGTCTGTTCAAGCTGATGTCCTACAAATTTCACAATGTCAGTTTATCAATTGGTCTGTCCTAGTCATGATCCAGTAATGACTGCAATTCACTTCATGTTTTGACCCAGAGTGATTTTGTGCTTGTTATTTATGCGCGTAAGTGTGAGAGTGTATTCACTTTGGTTGCTTCATACTGTCTTCATGCTTACGTAAAAGCAGACCCAATTTTCTTTTTCAGGCCACGAATTTGTGTAGCCACAATGGGCCAAAGTAGCTCAGTCATTATTCCAAGAAATTAGCATGGCTGCAGCTAAATTCAATTCAGCTTCCACACTTTGCGCTTTTCCTCTCAAAGAGGAGTAAGAAGCAAATCGCACGCTAAACCAGATCATCATAAGAGCGTTCGCTCAAATTGCTCACATTGAATAAAAGTCTAGGTGGTCCAGACAGGCCAATTTTCCAAATGTAGGTTAAGTCCCAGAAGAGACTAATTCAGACTTTAGGTTGTGTTCACCTTCTCAAAAGTTTTAATATTTTAATGCTGTGTATTTTATTTGTTTGTAGCTATACACTCTGGTGGTCAGAGGGAGTCCTGTCCTACCTTCCTGTCCCCTATGATGAAGGTATTGTCAATGAATTTAATGGTTTTAATTGTAAGAAACAGAACTATTTATGAAACTGATTTGAACGACCAACCATCAATGGCTTTGTCTGTCATTGCTTACCATATTCCTTAGCCTAGCAGGAACTGTGTATTTGGTTGCAATTATTGTTGGTAAAAAATAAATGCAAAATAACTCTGCAGACCAATCTAGGGATTCAACAAACCTTATACTGATGTTGTAACTGACTTGTTTAAATATACACTATATTGCCAAATCATTGAGATCAGGTCTTCCAAACACTTTCATGGCCACAGGTAGGGCTGTTCGATACAACGATATATATCGGATGACGATATAAAAATGTCTATCGTTTCATTTTGTTTCGTGGTGTCGCAAAATAAACTGTTTACTGCAATATTTTTTTCATCGTTTTGATGGTCACTGTAGTCGCCATATTAATTTCTTAAAGTTCTCTCTTTCTCTTATATTTTATATAACCGCACTACAGACGGACAAGTGTCTGTATTTATGCGTTGTCGTTAGCAACAATAAAACCATTGCGTGTCCGCTTGTTTGTTTTCCACATAAACCTTTCACAATAAAGCTCAAGATCCTGTTGAGACTTTTCAAAATAAACTGAATCACACTATGCAGAGTATTTACGGATGAGAAGCAAAAAAGAGCCGTCAGGTGCTAAAAAATAAACCTTAGACTCAAACGTTAGAGCAGGCTTTTCCCCACAGCACGCTGTGTAATAAATACAAGGAAAACGGCGGCCGTTACAACTTATGTCTAAAAATATATTGTTTCACACATCAGTTAAAACACTCGACCCAGGTACACGACGCCCAGCTGGAAACGCTTCACGCAAGTCGAGCTGCCCGAGATTCACAGAATTTACAGAAAATGTTAAATTTTTGTGATTTATATCGTTATCGGGACGATAGATATCTTATATCAGGATATGAAATTTTGGTCATATCGCACAACCCTAGCCACAGGTGTAAAAATCAAGCACCTAGGCATGCATTCTGCTTCTACAAATGCTTGTGAAAGAATGGGTTGGTCTCATGAGCTTGTCGAATTCCAGTGGTAATATGATAATGTGTGCAGAAAGTCCCAAGTTCGTTGGGGTGATGAATCTTCTTTAATCTGATGGAGGAGTCTGGGTTTGGTGGTTGCCACAAGAACGTGATCTGCGTGACTCCCTTGTGCAAAGTTAAAATTTTGATGGAGGGGGGATTATGATGTGGGGTTGTGTTTTTTAGGAATTGGGCTCAGTCCCTTAGTTCCAGTGAAAGGAAACTCTTAATGCTTCAAACCAAGACATTTTGGAAAATTTGATGCTCTCAACTTTGTGAGAACAGTTTGGGGATGACCCCTTCCTGTTCAAAGATAGCTGTGTATCACAGTACAAAGCAAGGTCGATTAAAACACTGACTAGCAAGATAGGTGTTGAAGAACTCGAGGTGTCTCGCCTAAACCCAATAGAACACCTTTGGAATAAATTAGAGTGGAGAATCCGAGCCAAGCCTTCTAATCCAACACTAGTGTTTGACCCCACTAATGTGCTTCTGGAAGAATGGCAAAAAATTCCCATAAACACACTCCAAAACCTTGTGGAAGAAGGGTGGGCTGATGTCATATCATATTAAACCCTGTGGATTAAGAATAGGATGTTATTCAATTCACAGGCGTATGATGGCAAATGAGCAAATCCTTTTGGCGATATAGTGTATTTTTGTGTTGAAAGTGTGTGGGTGTAGCGGTTGTAATTGTTATAAATATTAATATTATTTCTGTTCCTGTTTGGATGCAGTTCCCTGTGAGGAAAATATGAATAAGGTCAAAGTGAAGAGAATGAACCAGTTGGACGAGAGTATTGACATTTACACGGAATTCTTCAAACCGTATGAACTTACCTCCTTTGATGACACGTTCTGCATTGCCATGACCAACTCTGCAAGGTGGATATACACATACAAAAGCAATGATTTTGGTAGTGAAACATGTCTCTGATAAACAGTGTGTTCTGAATTTATTAGCTGTTGTTGTTATGCAGGATGTCGACTAATAGCTATTTTCTGATCATAAAGGGAATTTATGCCCAAAACAGTGGGAGCGGATCCAAACCCGTTCACAGTGCGCAAGCCAGAGGAAACGGGAAAATCAGTGCTGGGGTGAGTGTAGTACTACCATGTACACATCAACCTTTGTGTTGTAGCTTTTTATTTATTACATGAAAAATAAATCAGCCCGATGTCACTGTGCCCTCATGCACACAGCTTTGTTTAACCACAAGCAATGTTACACTTTTCCCCTATTTTTTGGTTTCAAAAAACATTTATATTTTAATATATTTTCCAAATAAATATGTATGCACACAGGAAAAAAATAGGATAATGCAATTCCTCATGTGCTTTTCATTGTCCCTACATTAGCAAGACCCTTACATATGAAATGCTTATTTTTGATTTGCTGTAGAAATAGAAATTAGAATCTACATGTTTAAGCATGCAATTGAAGTCCATTTGTGTTCTGTGCTTCAGATAGCTTTCCCTGTACAAGCTAATCTACATCCCCAAAAGCTGCTCTGTGTACCTGTTGCCATTTTTCTGAGAATAAGAATTGTGTTTCATTACTCTTATCCTTCATATCTGCTTTTTCTTGCTTGCTTTGCAAGGTTCTCCTCCTAATATTGCGGTCAGGGATAACATTTGCAGAATCCTCTGTATACAGAGATCATGGGCTCAAACTCGTACAGCCTTTGGGAACCATGAAGTCTGTTTCAGTTACATGTTTAGTCACATTTCTGCTGGGAGATGTTGTGGAAGAACATGGTGCCATTTCTGATCTGATGACTCATTAGACATGATAAAAATAATCGGGATTCTGCTGCTTGACTAAACTGTAAAATGTACAATACATGAACGATAGTTGTATGTGTTTATACTGTACATACGTTGATCTGTGTGCATGCGTGTGGATCTTGGCAACAGCAAGAGCAGTAAAGAGGAGACGATTCTCCAGAGGAAGACTGCAGCTAGCGCACCTCCTCCCCCGAGTGAGGAGGCCATATCTAGCACATCAGAGGATGACTCCGAGGAGGACCGTGAGGATGAGGGGACTGTATCTCAACGATCCACACCGATCAAACTGCTAACGGAGTCTGGAGAGAGTAGTCGCACCCAGGAGGTATGAACACACAAACACTGTCCTAACAAGGCAGATTCAAATCCCCAAATATATTAAAGGAAGCTATCAGATTTGAATTTGTGGATCTTATTAAATAAATTAAAAATAATTTCACTTCTGAGTGTAATTGTTTAACAAGTTAATATCCTCTAATAATTCAAGGATATGTTATGTTGTCTAAAGACCTCCCAGCACTTCTCAGTTTATGCTGGGTTGCTAACTGCTTATATTTTAGGCCTCAAATGAATGTTGCGTTCCAGTATGAGTATGTCACCCTGGTTGTGTTCTCTCTCGCCCACCTCCCTTAAGTCTCCCAGAAGAAATTAGTTCTTTGTTTTGGTTTACGTCAGACGGAAGAGCAGACGTCACCTTAATCGGTGTCAGTGATAGAGCTGAGGCTCTAAATAGTGTTTGTTTCTTCTAACGCATTGAAGAAATGAATTGAGATAGTTGCACAGTTTCCTCTCTTGTATTATTGCTTACAAATCTACTGCTGCTACTACTCTGCTTGTCAAAGGAAACAAATCAATCCTGCATAATTCCATTTGTTGTTATTTTGGTTTTTCTGGTTCTGTGCACGTGTATTGTGATAGCGTGTAAACCTTTTTGATGTCCTTGATGGTCCCTTTGGGTGAGAATGTGGGGCATGTGCTTCGGGATTTTTGGCTGCTTTTAGAACATCAGGTGATGAGAGGTCACCAGCGGGTTTCCGGCTTGCCTTAATTTTTTGATGACTGATTCGGTTCTCTTTTTTGGTTTCTTGCCAAGGTAGATTTTATGGTCCAAATCAGCTTTGAAACTCCCTAACACTCACATTAAAAGCCTAAAATCACACTAGAGTTAAAAAAAATAAAATACGAGAGGCAGTGAGGAAGAATTTGTTTACCCAATGATTGCACTGAATTCTTTTGCCTGCAAGTAGTTGTGGCAACCGGCTAGTAACAAGAGGTTGAGTATGTTGCACTTTTGATTGTAAATGGATTTCATGGGTCACCTGGTGGGAGGCTACCTGTCTCCAAAAAGTCAGTCTGACTCAGTTTCAGTTCAGTTCTTTTTTTATTTCAAACATATACATTCACCAACATTTCATAAAATCATTCCATACAGTTGTTTGAAAAGGAGTAGGCAGAAGTATATACTTATTTAGCCCTACCCCCTCAGGTTTACATCCTCATCATCTAAATTTGAACCACAAAAACGTATACAATACCTTCAACTTAGAACATAACATCTCAAAAAAATATTTTCACATGTTCAACTAAAACTATATTTAGATTTGCTAATTTGCAGAAGAAAATAAACATGAGTTTGACTGCTGTCTTGGGTTAATTGCATTTTCTTCATTCTTATACTTATTTAATATTTCTTTTTTGAGTTTTATTTTAAACTGGTTTATATCACTACTGACCTTTATTTCTTCTTTTAACTCATTCCAGAATTTAACTCCCGCTATTGAAATAGACATCCTTTTCAATGTTGTTCTTACTCTTTGTAATTTTAAATTCCACTTCCCTCTAAAATTATACCTCCCTTCTCTTTCTAAGAACCATTTACTTATTTTGATTGGGAGCATCCCTTTCCTTACCTTATATATTATTTGCACTGTTTTAAACTTCACCAGATCCTGGAATTTTATAGCTTGCGTCCTAATAAAGAGTGCATTTGTGTGAGCCCTATACCCCTCCTGATTTATTAGTCTAATGGCCCTTTTCTGCATTATGATTATAGTCTGAATATTACTTTTATATGTATTTCCCCAAACCTCTACACAATAACTCATGTATGGTAATAGCAAAGCACAATATAACATATACAATATTTTCCTATCCAGAAATTTTTTTACTTTCCCCAAGACAGCAATGCCCCGTGCTAACTTTCCCCTCACATAAGTGATGTGTGATTTCCAACAGGCCTTTTGATCAATGATCACACCAAGAAATTTTATGGCATTAACCCTTTCTAGATATATATTATATCGACACAAATTTCAATGTTAATGTTTTTCTTATAGTTTCCGAATAACATAAATTTTGTTTTATTTAAATTTAAGGACAATTTGTTTCTATCAAACCACTTCTTTAATATCTTTAACTCCTGTGTGATCACCTCCAAAACCTGTTGAAATTCCGCACCTGAACAAAGTATATTGGTATCATCTGCAAAAATTACAAACTTTAGTATCTTCGATACTTTACAAATATCATTTATATACGTAATAAACATTTTCGGACCTAATACTGATCCTTGAGGTACTCCACATTCAATATCCATCAATTTAGATTTAAACTCATTTATTTGTACATATTGCTGTCGATTCATCACATAGCTGTTTATCCAATCCAGTACCACACCCCTGAACCCATATTTTTCCAGTTTGATTTTTAGAATTTCGTGGTCAACAGTATCAAATGCTTTTTTTTAGATCTAGAAAGACTCCAAGTGCGTACTTCTTGTTATCCATACATGCTGTTATTTCTTCCATTAAATCCATCAATGCCAAAACTGTTGATCTATTATTTCTAAACCCATACTGGCAATTTGCCAACAAATCATGTTTAGCCACAAAGCTATCAAATCTTTTTAGAAATAGTTTTTCCAGTATCTTAGAAAACTGGGAGAGTACTGACACTGGTCTATAATTTGTAAAACAATGCTTTTCACCTGATTTATAAATAGGAATAATTTTTGCAACTTTCATTTTTTGTGGAAAAACCCCTTCCTGGAAAGACAAATTAAAAATATATTGTAGTGGTTTTACAATACCATCAATTACTCTCTTTACCGTTACCATATCAATATCATGACAGTCAGTACTCGTTTTACTGCAATCACTCTCAGGCAAATTGGTAACAGTTTGAAAATGATTTGAATTTGTAAACACAAAGACAACACAATTGCAACTCGTCTGCTCAACGCATCTCTTTGCAATATGGAACTCGACTCGGCTGGTTGCCAACAGGTTGTGTTCTAGTTTTATTCCTATATCAAGCAACTGCATTATTATTTGTGGAGGCATTTCTCTTCTCTTTTCAAATCTATGAGAAGACGGTAGTTGTGGCTGTTTCAGTGACTGGTCCCCGTCAGTGAAAAAAACATTTCAAAGTCGATGAAACTCCAAATTCAGTGCACACAGTCGCAATAGCTGTGGTCGTGCTGACGTCTCTAACCACTGTTCCTTAGTGTGACCACAGCATTGATGAATTTAAGGACATTAATCACTTGCAGATACAGTGGGGCAAAAAAGTATTTAGTCAGCCACCGATTGTGCAAGTTCCCCCACCTAAAATGATGACAGAGGTCAGTAATTTGCACCAGAGGTACACTTCAACTGTGAGAGACAGAATGTGAAAAAAAAATCCATGAATCCACATGGTAGGATTTGTAAAGAATTTATTCGTAAATCAGGGTGGAAAATAAGTATTTGGTCAATAACAAAAATACAACCCAATACTTTGTAACATAACCTTTGTTGGCAATAACAGAGGTCAAACGTTTACTATAGGTCTTTACCAGGTTTGCACACACAGTAGCTGGTATTTTGGCCCATTCCTCCATGCAGATCTTCTCGAGAGCAGTGATGTTTTGGGGCTGTCGCCGAGCAACACGGACTTTCAACTCCCGCCACAGATTTTCTATGGGGTTGAGGTCTGGAGACTGGCTAGACCACTCCAGGACTTTCAAATGCTTCTTACGGAGCCACTCCTTTGTTGCCCGGGCGGTGTGTTTTGGATCATTGTCATGTTGGAAGACCCAGCCTCGTTTCATCTTCAAAGTTCTCACTGATGGAAGGAGGTTTTGGCTCAAAATCTCACAATACATGGCCCCATTCATTCTGTCCTTAACACGGATCAGTCGTCCTGTCCCCTTGGCAGAAAAACAGCCCCATAGCATGATGTTTCCACCCCCATGCTTCACAGTAGGTATGGTGTTCTTGGGATGCAACTCAGTATTCTTCTTCCTCCAAACACGACGATTTGAGTTGATACCAAAAAGTTCTACTTTGGTTTCATCTGACCACATGACATTCTCCCAATCCTCTGCTGTATCATCCATGTGCTCTCTGGCAAACTTCAGACGGGCCTGGACATGCACTGGCTTCAGCAGCGGAACACGTCTGGCACTGCGGGATTTGATTCCCTGCCGTTGTAGTGTGTTACTGATGGTGACCTTTGTTACTTTGGTCCCAGCTCTCTGCAGGTCATTCACCAGGTCCCCCCGTGTGGTTCTGGGATCTTTGCTCACCGTTCTCATGATCATTTTGACCCCACGGGATGAGATCTTGCGTGGAGCCCCAGATCGAGGGAGATTATCAGTATGTCTTCCATTTTCTGATGATTGCTCCCACAGTTGATTTTTTCACACCAAGCTGCTTGCCTATTGTAGATTCACTCTTCCCAGTCTGGTGCAGGTCTACAATACTTTTCCTGGTGTCCTTCGAAAGCTCTTTGGTCTTGGCCATGGCGGAGTTTGGAGTCTGACTGTTTGAGGCTGTGGACAGGTGTCTTTTACACAGATGATGAGTTCAAACAGGTGCCATTCATACAGGTAACGAGTGGGGAACAGAAAAGCTTCTTACAGAAGACGTTACAGGTCTGTGAGAGCCAGAGATTTTCCTTGTTTGAGGTGACCAAATACTTATATTCCACCCTAATTTACGAATAAATTCTTTACAAATCCTACCATGTGAATTCATGGATTTTTTTTTTTTTTCACATTCTGTCTCTCACAGTTGAAGTGTACCTCTGGTGCAAATTACTGACCTCTGTCATCATTTTAGGTGGGGGAACTTGCACAATCGGTGGCTGACTAAATACTTTTTTGCCCCACTGTAAGTACTGCGTCGTCCTACCATGTAGCAAGAGAATTTGAGAGTGAGTAGAGCTTGCAGTGGATATTCTTAGAGATGCATTCATCCATTCATTTTCTTAACCATGTATCCAACTAAGACTGATGGCAGCTACAGCCTCTCCTGGCTGACACTGGGCAAGATCCATGCATACCAAATTAGGCAGAGCTGTAGATTGCATGTAAGACCTTTTTAGGCCTAAAAGGAATATTTTCATTGAAAAAAATTCTCAATATGCGATTCTGATAAATGCTTTTGCTACTTTCTAAACAGACACATCACTGTATAGTTCATCAAATGCAGTAAAATCTGCGTATGTGTGTAGATATTAGTAACGAACCTTTGTCATGTCCTGTCTATATTGGTATCTGTTTCATGTCCCGGGGGGACTGGATGCACGTTTTGACCCAGATTCCCTATAAGCACAGTGAGACCAAGAAGCACATTAATGAGCACAGGTAGAGTAGGTCAGTGTGTCAACAGGACTGATGCACCAGATAACTACATCCTCTTAAAATGTCTCAGTTTCTAAGAAATTACCTTTGTCATGCATGAAGGAGCCCCCAGTGATGTGTAAACTGTTGGTTTCAGAGTTATTATATTGCCTTTGCTACCGAAGCTGCTCACAGTCATCATGACATGACATGAAAAAAAGACAAAACTAAAACAAACGCTGTTGTGACAGTGATGTACACTGTCTTGTTGGTATATATATATGTATGATTTGTATCACCTTCATGTTTCCAAACCGATATCATGAGCAGCAGCTTTTACAGCTGTGGCTCCAGCAAACATCAGCTGATACTAGAAATTAATTTAAAATAAATTATAACAACAGCTTATCAAGCTTGAACGTGCTGCTGTTGTTGTTTAGCGCAACATCCGCTGGTTTCCTGTTTCTGGCGCAAAGTGGGAGATAAACAAACAAGAGAGACGATCAGCTGATCATTGATCAGTTTCATGATTGAAGTAGCAACAGGAGAGGGAGGGAGGGAGGGAGAGAGAATGAGGGGAGAAGAGGCAGCTGACAGCGTAAAGACAGAATAACTCCAGCTTTGTGTCTTTTTTTCATTCTAGCTGAAGTACGGGACTAATCGCGTTCCTTTTCCCCTCAATACGGATGTATTGTAATTGGTCCAGCCAATTACAATACATCCGTTCATAACCAATTGGCTAATCCACCACCTTTTAGGTGCCATTTAGATTAGTTATTGATTTAGGAAATCTTCACATTATTCTCAGCCTGGGCTTACTCCTGTTTTATAATTCACTAAAGGTCTTGGCACCTTAGACTGCTCTTGTAGAAAGTCCCAGCTGTCCTTGAGGTCTCATCGGTAGTCTCATTACATTTTTTCATGTAATTGTCCTATTTGTGCAGCACAAAGCTTTGAATCTACAACATTGTTCTAACAACAAAAAGAAAAAGCACCTTTGCTTGATTTATCTGGGCAGTGGCACCGAGAAGGAGAAATATCTTGAAGGCATTTGGTCTTCAGAGTTGAAAGCAGAGGCACTCCCTCTTTCTCCATCCATCTATTTCTCCTCCTGATTTATGATGTATTTTCCTTGGGTTTCCTGCCTGTCTTCTCGTGGCCATGAGCAATGAGCTGGTCATGAATATTTTGGGCCGGACAGCTTGCTCACGTGTTGGGCGCACACAGTCACTCTCGTGCATCTCGTGTCGCTGCCTGCAAGCCTGTCCCCGAGAATGGATTGCCAGGGTGCCAGCACAACACACAACTGTTGAAATATTTAAACATCGGATCATTACTACGTTTACCATGTAATTACACATGCTCATTTGGTATTCCACCTCGATTTGAGCGTGCATGTGCTCGGTAGATTTGCTGTGTGTTGCTGTACAAGCAGATATGCGCCTGCACAACACCCTCGCCTGTGTGCTGCACGTAGGTGTGTATGGTGCGGTTAGTGTTTTGCGAATCCCCGTGTAGTCTTTGAACAGGGCTCTGTGTATTATTGTGATCTTGTGTGTGTTCACAGCTGCTGTTTTCCTGGACATGGTTCTGGTAACACCCTGCGTAATTCTCCCCTCCCTGCAGCTCAGATCAATACAGTTACTGGGAAAATTGAAAGCTTTATGTTGCACATATTACTGCAATGTCAGAAAAGTGAGAGAACGGACTGCGTTCATGCAAATCCTGTATATGCTGTTACATAACAGGCTTTTACCTTTTCCGTAGAGACTATAGGCAGAGTAAAATGTAACAAAACACCCCCACAAATCATATTTTGCCTAGAAAATGCTTTTTTATAGGACATTTTGAATAATCAGGAAGGTTATACAGATATATCTGCTAAATCTTGTTAAAATATTGACATGTTAATCTGGTCTAAAACTAGCAGATGTTGGATTGGAACTCAAATTTTGAGAACAAAGATGTTTTACAGGATATGTTTTGTGTTTTCCACTTTTTAATCATTTATTTATCAAGATTAAAACGTGTTGCACAATTCTGCAGCATCTACCATTTCAGCTGTTTCACCTTCCTTTTGATTCCTTTGGCAATTTTCAATTTCTTCAATAAAATAAATTAGCTCGAGCATTGCCTGTTAATGGAGGGTACTCTGTTACAATTTTATTGTTTTTATATTTACACAGCCCCACTTGATAGCAATGATAATCTTAATATGTGTTATATTGTAAAGAAAAGACTACAGACTACAATAAATTAATGATGAGTGTTTATAATTGTATTTTAAGGATTACAGTTCTCTCTAAATTAAAGTTTCTGTTGAGTTTTTTTTTAATGAAGTGTCACATTTGAAATGCCCCGTTGCCTCACAGTTTAATTCTATTCCGATCAGTCAGCTTGAACCAGTTTGACCTTTTTATTATGATCTCCTGTTTATTATGATTATTATATCCCAACAGACACTGAACACTGTGTGACAGATCCCCAGGAGGGCATGTCCCTAAGCACGAAAGAACATGAAAGCACCTTACCAGACACCAACAATTAAATTACTTTTGAAGTTGCTAAGATTAACCTCCTTGCGCCATCCTAATTACTGAATCTGTTGGGGAGAAGCAGCTGAACCTGATGACCTTGTCTGTATGGTTTTATAGTTATAAGTCGACTAGCTTACTTTTTTTTTTTTTTTTTTTTTTGCGGTCATTTAAAAGCCATGATTAAACATTTATGAAAACTGTTTTTTAAATATTTTTTCTATCTTGTCCACATGCGTAAGTATGTTTTTGTGTCTCTCTTCACATTTTCAGGAGGTTTATCAGCAGCACATGGCAAAGGAGCCTTATGGACTCAATCTGGCTGAGTTTCCCTCTGAAGATGACCTACTCGTTTACCAAAGGTAAATCTGAGCTACTAATTACATACAAGGGATGAAAACTATAACAATATGTAATAACATATATTCAGTAGTCATCATATCACAGATACTGGCCCACAATTTCACTCACGCAATCTCAGCAATATTACTTTAAATTTAAAGATGGCCATCCATCCATCAAAGAATCTGTTGACATAACATTTAAGCAAACTGGGTAATCTTTATTTTTCCCACTCAAAGACCTTTTGCTATACAAAATAGCTTCGTTGCCTGAACTTAATCACCTCTTCCTTCTTTTGACTGCTTCCTTTAGCGGTTGCCACAGTGGATCATCTTCCTTTATCCTCACCCCATCTCTAGCATCCTCCTCTGTCACACCCTCTGTGTGTCCTCTTTTGCAACATCTGAGGTTTTCCTCTTTTTCTACCGCTTGGCAGCTCCATCTTCAACATCCTTTGTACACTATATCTGCTATCCCTCCTCTGCACATGTCTGACCATCTCAGCCTTTTCTCTCTAATTTTGTTACCAAACTGCTCAACCTGAACTGTCTCTCTGACGTACTCATATCTGATCTCGTCCATCCCGTCACTCCCAGTGAAAAACTTTACATCCTCATTGCCTGAACCTAACCTCGTAATGACAGTGAAAACAAAAAAACAACGCAAATGAAAATAAGACAAAGGCACCAGCACACATCCAAATACTCCCACTGCAGGTGCATCAAGGCGCTGAGTATTTGGAGCTGATGAGAATGCACTTTTTCACACTGAACAAGTGTGTCCTTTTGGACTGTAGTGTAGTGGTGTCGTCGAACTGGAAAGATTGCGTCAGGAATATTATTGTGAAGTGCCAGTCTTGTAAACTGGACATGACAGGAATACAAGGAGAAAATTACATTACATTGTCACTTAGAGTTGAGGGGAACAGATTCAATTTTGGTGGTCAAAATATGTGACTTCCAAAGAAATTGTATATTTATAAGATAAATATTAGAAATAATATTTATAATAAAACTTTTGCACATAGCTAGTAAGCCAAAATTAATTGTCTTGCAGTTTCTCAAGAAAGAAATTGTGACCACATTTCAGATTTTTTTTGGGAGGGGGTGAATTGATTTTTGTGGCACTAATGTTTACTGCCCACCTGTTAATTTCATTTAACCTCCCAGGACCTGGCGTCCACATGTGTGGACATCACATTTTGGGATGTCTAGACGAAAATAGTTAATTTTTCTCTACAAGGGCCTGATATCCACTTACGAGGACATTATACTGCCACTGTTAAAACCATACGTGGATCTCATTTGTCTCAGAAACAAAAATTAGGTTAAAAAAAATCTGGTAATTCTTTGTTTTTACATTCATCAGGTCCCAATCAACTCAAATGGCCAAGAAAAATTTAAAATGCATGCTGTGAAAGAGTTCAGGTCTTAGGAGGCTAATGTTTATATTAAAAGATTGAGCTGCAAATCTGGACTGCGTATTGAAATGAAAATGTTTCCATTAGTCCATTAATGCTTCAGTCACACTAAGAAAAACTGTGGTTGGAGATACAATTATTGCTATTTGGAGTCTCTTTGCCTCTGAAATGTTTTTTTTTCTTCAAAGTTTTGGTGCATCAAGACAGCAATAAAATGCCAATAAGACAGAGAGACTATTCTGTCATTCTGCTATCAGTTTGCAAGTGAAAGGGGTCATGTTTGCATCTGCAGTCTGCGAGTTACTGAATTCCTCAACAAATAGTGATGTAGTTGCTGTAGGATGGCGATTTAACTGTAAAAAGACTTAAGTGCTCGGCAGCCCTGCTTTCATTTAGGAATATAAGCAGTTGAGTCAGTTCCCACATTGCAAAGAGACTAGTAGTCAACATCAGCACATACTACCTCAGATGGGTTGTACCATGGTGATAATCTGTGTGTATATATTAAACAACAATTATTTGCAAATCTTTGATAATCTGAGAGCGACTGCAGTCAGTTAAGCTGGGCTGTGATTGTTTGGAGACAGATTGTGTCCCATTAGGGGACGTGTTTAATCATAAAATCATGATTCAAACCCTCAAACTTTAGTTACTGATACTACAATCAGTGCCCGATTGAAGGGTTTGGGGTCGTCACATGGGTCATATGGCCTTCAAATAGTTTTTCTTTTTTAACTTCCTACCTTTTAGAAATGCATCTCAAACTTCTGTTCTTTTATAGCTCTATGCCACGGCTAGCAATTCTTGCTACCTTTCAGAATGACCATGATCCGCCATTGCTATAAAAATGAAAAAATGGTCAATTGAAGTGAACGGAGTCTTCCATTCAACAGCTCTGGTTGCAAGAAGGTTGCTGTCCTAATTTTATTCTAGTCATAAGATGACTAGGCACTGCTGGAATGTTAAAGTGAAAAGGTTTAGCTTCCTAATTTACTATTTTAGCGTCAACGACAGACATTCAGGTCAAATGTCAAAGTATTGGACAATCTGATATTTTCACCTGCGGATGCTGCTCAATAAAAGTAGTAAAATCTATGAAGTCTACTTTATCCTGAATGAGGCACTTAATATTATCAGTCAGAACAACGCAGTGTTCAAGACACAGGGGCAGAACAGGCAGCCACCCCCTCAGGGTGATATGGGTCATCCTGAAAACAAGCATCAACCAGGCGGGTTTATCACGCCTCTGACCTCACTATTCTTTCTCCACCTTTCCCTTCCTTCTCTTTTCTGCAAGTCCTTTCTATTTCATTTTGTACTTTCTCCCTGTTTGCTGCCAACACTGATTTAGGACACAGTGAATAGCCATCAGCAGGCTTTGAATCTGAACACAACTGTCTGTCTGTTCTTTGGAAGCTTACAGCACGTTTTATACAGAATGATCATTGGATGAAGCTTTGATAGCTTTTTCCCCCTCACACTGCTGTCCTAAATCCAAAGAGGATGACTGAAGTAGAACTGTAGATGGTGGATAGTTATTCTTTTAAGAGAATCTTTGCTGTTTATAGAGTAAGTGCACATTATAGTTTGGAAAAGACCATGTGACTGCAGACCTCAAACACACTTCAAGGCATTGCAAGAACTGCTGAAGACCATAAAATACCAATGGGCACCTGACACCTGACCTGGAACCCATTGGATAAAAAATGGAAGATTTTTGGAACATTGTGCAAAACCTCAATTTAAGATAAGACAAACTTCTTGAGTTTATGTGAGCTCACATCCAAGCTGTCATTAAAGCAATGGGGGCCATACATGCTATGTGTTTATTATATCAGAAGATATGTAACATGAGCTTTCATCCTCTCATGTACTGTGCTGTGCAATAGTTTTTAGCCACGCCTCACTATTTTATTTTATCTTTTTATCTGGCAATTAGATGGTCAGTTTGCTATCAGATTGAATGGAGTCAAGTTTGGAATTAAACACAATCTTGTTCTGATATAACAGTGTGGTAACTTTGCAAAATTTGCAACTGTTACAGTTTGTGTACATAGAAATTCAGATTGAACAGAAACTTGACCAATAACTGAAATTCTTATACAAATGTTAAAGTAAGATGGACGTTTAATTGCGAAATGATATAAGTGTTCAGCAACCTTACTTTCATATTGCAGTGTAATCAAAATACAACAGTTGGCAGCTCATTGAGTCTGCTGATTCAAAGAGGTGCCCTCATTCCTACACACTGACTCTGACTAATTGCAACATTTTGGCGACCTGTTTGCATTTATAAATCAGGCAGCAGTTGTTTATGAACCTTTCAAAATGTTTCTGAGTGATTGTTGGTCAAGTTGCAAGTTGGTCTTGCAATCAGTCGCAAAAGCAAAAAAATGAAATGCAATCACCGATTTTTTTCTAGTTGCAAAGAGGTTGAATGGTAAATGATTTTTATATAGCACTTTACACTGTATGCCTCATTCAGCCATTCATACAAGCACTTTTTTCAATGCTTTCTATTGAACATTCACAAACAACCAACCTTGCAATCAGTAGATGACCTCTGAGCTACAACCCATGGCATCCTATTTTTACTCTGTCACCAAGTAGATGAAACTACTTGCAGCACAAAAAAAACAATTTACTTGACTTGACTGCCAATCAGATTAACTTAATTTTCAGCACTTCTATCCGGTCGTTAAGTGATGACGTGACGAATCCTACTTCCGGGCCTAAAGTAGTCTGCGTTTAATATGGCTTTTGTGTTGTTAACATGTTTAATGTTATGTATTTTCTTCTATTTAATCTCAAAAAGCTCCTAAAACAGTCAGTGATCACTGTTGACCTCCCTCGGCTTTTATTACCGCTAATCATTTATTTAAGCTCAGTTTTTAAAACCTTAGGATGTAACTACAGCCCAGCCCATGCAGCAATGAATGACTAACCTCATATTGTGGATGGATTATCTCAGTTGTTCTCCTAGCTGAAGTTTGGTCCTTTTACAGCATCCTGCCATGCGATTACATTTGTTCCTGACCACCGAGAACACTCACGTTAACTTTTATAGAGTGGAAAAAAAGTTAGCTTGTTTATATTATGCTAACATAGCTGTGTCGTTAGCGGTCATGTAGCACATCATTATATACCAGCTAGCCAAACTTCAGTAACCTTACAAACGTCACTGCTGTTTAGTTTTCTGTCTTCATTTATGTTGGAAGTGATAACAGAGCTGTACGTTTTAATTTGTTTCCAAAGCCCCGCAGTCAGAACATGCTATATTGTATTTAGATAGAAGCTAGCGAGCTAACCTCCTGCTAGCTCCTAACTCCGTTAAATTTCATAAATTCCGTTTTCATGGATGCCTGGATGTTAAACTCAATTGTTACACCTGGTACAGCAGAACGCTGATGATTTTATTAAAGATGAAAGACTTCAGACAGTTTTTCAACTCTCAGTAATGCCATAGTGATCGTTTGATATATGGACCTGCAGCGGCGTTTAGGCCCAGACACGGCTAGTGACGTCAGACTTAACGACCGGATAGAGAAATGCAATGTAGAAATGAAAACAAAAAAAGCTTGAATAGATCAGAATGACATGGAAAAATCAAACATTTGAATGTCATAAACATCATGAATCAGTCTCACACACACCAAAACACTGAAACTGATGCATACATTTAAAATACAGCATGTGCATTACATAGAAATGTGGCATTGGTCGAGAATGTATGAGCAATTTCTAATAAGTTAGGTAGTTAACGTAACAATAAATAAAATGGTCCTGACATTTAGTTGTTACCAAAACATTTATTTATTTTAACATCTTCACTGACTTAGGTCTGTATTCTGTCTCATCGCACTTCGATGGCAGTCACATTTATACTGGGTGACTAAAGCAAGGGAGTAAACCTTAAAAAACACACACAATTCAAATTGCAGTGAAGAATGCTGTTCATATTCTCCTACTACAGTGGCACATAATGAGAATGAAATTGCATTCATTATTGAAGTTGAAACTGCTCCAAAGATGGTGGCTGCAGCCAGTGCTCTGCTAATCAATGCATTAATATTAAAAATCATAAGCAACAGCCAGAGGGGGACTCAGCAGTTGCATATTATTGAGTCTTTGTGAGAGAAAAATGACCTACAGGGAAATTTGTGATTTGATGATGGTGAGATCTAAATATTAGAGATCTCAGAAGACAAGTTGAACACTGAAGACAGTATGAAGCCTTAAATTGAAAGCATTCGGTAGAGCCATAACGACCCTATTACAGATTAGGGTTATTTGGATTGTTCCGCTCACGATGAAGAGGGCAGAAGCATTTGTAAGCAATGCACACCTACACTACTGGCTTATTTTGCAGAAATATCATTCATTCTCTGTATTATGTTTTGTATTTTCCTGCAGGTTTGCTCACTTGGGTGAGAGCCAGCACAGAGTGGAGAAAACTGAACACATAAACCCGGCAAACATCATCTGTCTGTGAGTAAAACATATTAATAGAAAAAAGGGGAAAAAAGCCACATGTACTCAAACTCAATAAACCTGGCTCACGTGTAATATATGGTATTGTATTCTTGGTTTGCAGTTATAAATGACCCCTTTTATAAAGCACTCAACATTTTCACTAGCCTTGGGAGAAGGATTGCACTACTAAGTGGTCTCAGTCGAGGCTTCTAGCTGCGCACTGTTTAATTGTCATATGTTTCTTCACTTCTTTGCATACACGCTATTTCCCAGACAGTCCACTCTTTACCGTAGATGGTGTTTGTTTGGTTTTTTTTTCCCCCTTTTTTTTTATCCCTCAGCCAGATTCAAAGTTCAACCACACGTGTGATGGCAATGTGCAGCCATGGAAACGCACAAGATGTTTTTGTCGAGCTGTCTTTTGAGCTGTAAGGCATGCATGCACACACACCTGTGCAAACACATAAATCAGTTTAGAAACAAATTCCTCCTCTACATGCACTTGTGATTTTCTTACATGATGGCTTCTTATATATCAACATTCATACCTGCTAGGTTTTGTCTTCTTGTGAAAGTGCAAAAAACTTGTTTGAACATTTAAACTTATTGATGGTCCTTGCGCACCTCCAGTTTTTAGTCTGTTTAAATCGAACTCTGGCGCAGTCCATTTGTGCTGATTTGAACACTGTAATCGCATGTAAGTGCGAGCCAAAACAACCACACTAAGACCCTTTGGAGGAGGGGGCCCCTGTGTGGTCCCAAATGAACTCCAGAGCAGTCTGTGATTCTGTGAACTTGATTTGACCCCTTTCCAAACCTACTACCAGGTATACATTGCAAGTTTGAGCTAAAAAAAACTTCCTGTAGCTACATGTGCTTTGTGTTCTGGGATGCAACAAAGCACAATCGATGTGCTGGGGTCTGTATCTATTAGCAACCATCTGTGACATGAGCAGGAATTCTTCATTTTATGCAGTAGATCAGAACACAGCACCTTCTTACTGTATTTACTGCTCGCACCCTAGACATATATGCCCAATAAGCAGACTGAATATTCTGTAATGATACATTTTGGTTCGCTTGCAGTTCACTTGGATTTTTTCCTGTGTGTAAAGAAATCAAATCATGTGGAAAAGCTACAGCTTTACAACCCCCCTAAAATTACTTTACAACCCCCTAAAATTACTTACTCATTTTGAATCAAGTAAATACAAATTTTTTTTGTCCTGGCAAGAGTAACTATAAATAACTCCCGCACTCGCCTTCCCAATTTCATATATGTTGTACATGGAAAATTCCCATCTTTCAGCCGCTGTTTTCTCTTTTAAAAAATTGTCTTTCTGTTTATAGTAAGACAATTTACCTATAACAAATCTCCATTAGTTCAGCATCCAAAGCCTCCCAAAGCAGAAATCACAGATTGATGTTTTTAATCATGTTTTTATGGATTATACAAACGAGATATGACTTGTTAATTTGTGACGATTGGCAGGCAGAGTCCATACTAACTCGCAGTTGGCTCTAAGACACGGTTTAGTTTAGAGATTTCAAATTTTACATATTTAGAAGTTTTGATGAAGAAGTACAGAGATGATCAGAAAGAGCTGTAATGTGTCATTTTGGAAAGCATGTGAAAGGATTTTATAGGATACCAAGAGAAGAGCTATGGTACTGTATGAGGAAGCATGTGATGAAATATTTAATTGTGGTGCAGGACACTGAACCCCTCTTGGCAGTGGTCATGGACAGCCTGGCAGATGAGGTCAGGCAGGAGTCACTGTCGACTGTGATGTTTGCAGTGAGATTAGGGAGGGAGGTGGAGGGAGCTCCTTGCAGTTGTAGTAAAAAAACAGCAAAAAAAAGGTAGTAAAACCTCGCTTCAGGAAAATAAAAAAACACTTTGAGACACGTTGATTATTAAGCAAATGTTCCTGAAGGGAAAATGGCTTAGAGACTGCATCAGAGGGAATTGGTAGCGGTTGTATTGTTCAACAGACATTATAGAAATGATACCTTTTTACAGAATGAAAAAGTGCAAAAGTGGATAGAAATTTCATGAATTAGTTTTCTTTCCCTTGTTATGTTTGAATGCATGGGTGAGAGGTGAGGAAGGTATTCACTTTCAGTTTTCTAAGAAGACCATGAATGCGACTCGTTATCATTGCCAGTAATTTCCTAGAAAACCAGATCGATTGTCATTCGGATCGACTAAGTTTGATGGTCATGTGGAACTGAAGAGGATATGGACAAGAAATGGTCACTTAGAGGAAGACTGACAGAGGCTGACAAAGACACAGTGGGGACATGTAATCAACTTGGAGGAGGAAAATTCAAGGATGATGAAAGACATGCCTCTGATGTGTTTCTAGTATGTCTTTGGTGTGTGAACCGTTTTTAAATGTGAAAGTTTCTTGTATGTATCCCTTCTTACAGAACAGGAGAAAATTTGTAATTTATCTTACAAAAGTGGCAGAAGTATCAATATTTTCTTTTAGGAAATCTCCATCAGCAGGGAATCAAACCTTTTCATCTACGTTGTCTTTCTCTCTGGCCTTTCAGTAGTCCATCCAGCCATTGTTGTCATCCTCGTGTCAGGCCCGCAGGGTGCTACAGGTGTGTCTGTTGTTGTGCAACAGTGCTATTCTAAGATGTTACAGCACCCCAAACGTGTTGTCACTGTTAGAAGCCTTTTAGAGTGTCACCTCCCTCTATGTTCCTCTATTGATCCATCAGGCTCAGCCAAAGATGACTCAAGTGACGGAGATAAAAATGGAAAAGAAATGAATACTGTAGCCCATTCCTGTTGAGAAACATCAGTGAGGTGTAGAGATTAATGGCCCTCTTTTCTTCCTCTGCTCTCCTCTCACCCCAGCTGGTTAGGACAGATGGCCGCCCACCATGAATCTGGTTTCTAAGGTTTCTACCCATTAAAAAGAACTTTTCGGCACCACCGGGGCAAGTGTTGCTCATGGGAAGATTGTTTGATTTCTGTCTTCAGTATTGGAAGGTCTTGACCTTAAGACCTGACTGTACTCCGTTGCAAATTCGAACACGGACAGCTGGGGGCTCAATGGCCGAGTAATCATTCCTTTTACACTACTTTCAAGTTCGCCGCCTGAGGTGTATGCATCGTTGGTGCGCTGTAAATCCTCCACAGACAAATCCACGTGGTGTAAACAAACAATAGGCTGGCACGTGGATATCTGTATGGACCTTCATGCTGATGATGAAATTTATATCACTTGGACTGTAGCAGACTCATGTGGAAGGTATAATTGAGGCTTTTCTATGCTCTAAAATAAGTTGTCTTATAATAAGGCAAATGTAATGTACAAATTACAGACATTAAACAGTTTATACAGTAATAGTAAGCTCAACAGGCCAGAAGATGAAGTTTGAAATATTTGAAAACACAAACATATTTACTTGAAATGTTTTCAGTGTTGCTCACATGGTTTGTAGGAGTTTGTAGACACATTATACTTCTGCTTTATATTATGTGAACAAGAAAGTAAGAAATAAAAATTATTTTTATGGGTAAAAAAAGGTCTGCTTCTAATAAAAATTCACAAATCTTGTCAATACTGTTTGAATAAGTTTGAAAATAGCCAAATTGTGACCCATGTTTCCAGCTCTGTACACGCAACTTATCAAATTTCTTGCTTGTTTAACTAATATCAGCACTATTCATGTGACAATGTATTAGGGCTAGTGAAAGTTTAAAATAATATTTTCAAGATGATAGTTTTACAAGGAAATAATAGCAAATTTAAGAGGATAAAAGAGGCAAATTTATTTAAAAAAAAAAAAAACAACCTCAAATTTAAAAGGAAAATATATCTGAAAAATATACCAGTAATCAATATTGCTTCACTTTTCATTATTAAATGCAAATATTTAAACTGCCAACATCAATATCTCATAAGAACTTTATTTGAACACCAGCACCACCTCTTTATAGTCGTATTAAGTCACACTGCAAACTGTGAAGTTCATTTTCAAACATATTGTCCTCTAACCTCATCTAACAGCACCGGTTTCTTTGTGTAGCAGGCTGTGAAACAAGTGAGACTTGTTAGAGTCAGATCTCTCCAGCAAGTCTCAGGTGTGTGTGTGTAAAATCCACTCAAAGTTCTGATGAATCTGTGCCACAGGAATCACTCCTCCTGCTGCATTGGGCAGATTTTAATCAAACTTACACACAGTAATCATCACGGGGCTTTTCGCCCAGATTGCGCCTAAAGGTCACGGTCATATTTGTTATTTTACGGGCAATAAACAGTGAATTGTAACGGATTGCGGTTTCTCAGTTTATGATGACTGAATGCATCAGTCAGTAGTTTTCATTTTCCACATTTTGCAATAAAAAGCCCCAAAACAAAAATGCTATTTGTTTTCTCAACTTGGCCTAGAGATATTTTTTTACCTTCAGCACTACTGACTAGTCTGTGTAATTAAGGATTCTTACACAGCAGCCTTGGGGGGGGTTGTAGCCATATACTCTATGGCTACAACATCCTCCACAGCTCATAATTTATCTCAAGGCTTCCGAGAGCCTCCGCTGTGCCTTTGAAAACAGCCCATCATGAGGCAGGTGCCATTTGAAATGCAGCCATGTGTCTAAACAGCCTCTCACTCAGGCCTCAGCTGTTGTTGGAAGCCTAACTGAATAGATGACTTGACAAGCACGCAGTTGATAATTCACCCAGAAGATGGTAAGACATGCTTTAAAATCTAGTTTTTGGAAAATATGAGTAATACTGCTGTGAAAGCACTCATCTTCACCCTCCTCGTGTTGTTTCCACCTCTCAGCAGCAGTTTACAGTCTTTTGTTGGCTCAAACAAACTCCTTTCCACCTCTTGTTTTTGCCTTGTCTTAAGCCACGTGATTTGCCTAAAGTTAATGTATATGGTGATACACCAATCACACATGCTTCTCTCCCATTTTTCTTTTCCTTATCTCTTAGAGAGCCAGTGTCCTGCTTCCCAGAGGACAGCATCTATGCAGTTTTACCTCCACAGGTGGGCAAAAACAGCCAGGAGGTATTTGAGTGCCATGTGATGACCGGTCAGGGCCAGGTGAGGGCGTTGTGCAGAGAGGACATGTTGATGTACAGGGAATACATCAAAAACAGATATATGTGAGACACGGATAATACAGACTGGATCTCTGTTACCAGTGTGAATGGGAAGCACGATCAGCTGCTGAAGATGTTTCGTCGTCATTAATCATGTTTGCTACTACAAACAAATGCAAAATAAAATGTTCTATTTGAAATTGATGTGGGGGGTTTTCTATGGTAAAGGCTGTAAAAAAACAAAGATAACAGTGCATGAGAACTCCGCTTGGCCTCTACTTGAACTGAAGAAAGGTGGGTTTTTTTTTATAGAAGTCTTTTTATTTTTTGCGATCCACAAGCGTCATTCAAAATTGAAATACTTTGAATGTTAGATTTATCATTCAAAACTGTGCACACATTAAACTGCATCACAGACTGGAGTTCAGGGGTTTGAAAGAGTCGGGCACTTACAAGCCAGTCGTTATAGTCTGTGAGGTCAGGACACGTTCATGTCCTTGTCTTTCCTTTTGAGGGTTTTTTTTTTTTTTTTTTTTTTATTTCTTCAGCAACCTGGAAATTTCTCCTCCTCAGATGTGTTGCATTCCTTTTGTTAAACAGTTTAAGCTTTACCATTTTTAAAGTGCCTTTTGAGATTTTTTTTTTGCATTATTTAAAAATAGGGGGGTTTTGTCCTGTATTGAAGAGTGCACTGGTTAATTTAAATAAACTGTGTCTTCTTGTGTTGTTAACGATCTGTACAGAAAAACGTAGCAGTGATAGCTTGATATTTGATTTGTTTTTGTTTTTTCAAACCTTGCCACCAGTTTACAAAGTCACACACTAATTTATGTTGCATAAATGCTCAGATCAGATAATCATTGTGTACATTAGTTCTACAATAAAATTGTATTTAGTAACAAAGTAACAGTGTGACAGAATGTTATTTGAGTTTTGGGTTGGTTTTTTTTGTTTTTTTTTAGTTTTCCACTTTTTCTATTGGCTGCCAGAGCTTTTATTGCAATCTTACTTCACTCTTTGTACAGGTAGAAACGACAGTACCACAAGTTGTTTTGAACAGTAGTTTTTTGAGAAGGTCTTTTAAAGTCCTCTTTTTGACCTTGGTTACATATTCCCTCATTTTCAGGTCAGTCTATGCACCTGACTGCTTTCATCATTAAAGCCATCATCATTCAAATCAAATAATTCAAATACCAAAGATAACAGTTTGGGTTTCAATTCCCAAAGAACTATTATATGAAGACTTTGCATATAGGTATGCCAAATTACACAAGAACTGGACTGTAACAACAGGTCTTATGGAGTGATGAAAAATTTCAAAGAGATCCAGATTTTAAACTTTTGGTTCAAACCATGGGTCGTGTGTCAGGAGAGGTATAACATGAGTGCCATCTGTAAAACATAGTGGGGGCTCTGTAACAGTTTGGGGTTGCATTTCAGTCAGTGGTGTTGGAGCATATGATAAAGAAATGATGGGTGGCTCAACACTTTTGCACAGTACTGTAACGCTTGCTGCTTTCACGTGGCCTTTTATAAGTGTTCCCACTCTCCTGTAGTGACTTCTTCTTGGTTCTTCCCCCCCATCTTGCACCGCCTTTGCCCTTTTTTCTGTCTCACGCTTGTTTTCACTCTCTGCTCACTCTTTTAGCGCTTGGCCTTTGACTGCGGGTGTCAAAAAAAAAAAGGCAAACGTGATGAAGGACGGCTTCCCAGCAATGCACATACACATTCAGTAAATGTACTGACTGGCCACTGGTCTCAGCATCACTGCCTCGTGAGTCTGTGAATAGGGGAGGAGGTGCCGGCTGTCTCAGCATGTGATGTGACAAAGAAAGCAGAGGAAATAAAGGCGAAAAATGTTTTCTTCTATATTTTAAGAAATAAACGACGAGGAGGAGAACGAGAGGAAGGACGTATCTTCAGTATCTGCACACCTTCCACGGGTACACTGGAAATTGTTAAATATGTGCTATAAATATCCATGATACAGTCCGATAATGACACATCCCACCTTGCAGGAGACTCTTGGAGTCTTTTCACATTGTTGCCTTCACAAGACCACAAGAGGGACATGAGGGAGGCTTTGTCCTTACCTTCAATGCTACAGTGTCACTGGGTTTTGCTAAGAATAACAGCTGTGGAAAGTTTATTATAAAAAGTGTTCATGCTTTGTTCGTTTTTTTTTTTTTTTATACACTCAACATTTCTTGTCCCGAGTATTATGTGCTTTATAAAGATTCTACATTCACTGAACTTTTTAGTTTTACAAACTTTTAATTCAAGGCCAACAGATATGTGAAGGCTTTATATGCGTGCCAGTGAATCCTCACAGATCTCGTGCAGGCATGTTAGTTTTAAAAAATGCTTTGATGTGAATACGTTTTGCCTTTAAAACAGAATTCTTGCCTCTTGCCTTGTTGATTGTTCAAAATCTGCACAAGTCTAAGAGACAGTTGTCCTTAGACAACTATAGAAATGAACTATAGACTGTAATATTTAAAAAAAAAAAAAATGTTGATAGCCATATCCATCTAGGTCCCTGTGAGATTAGGCATGACCAAATATCTAGACAAAAGGGCTATGGGAAGTTGTTAGCCATTGCCAAGTAGCAACTTCCAGACCTGAAAATGGCAGCTACAGGCTTGATCGTAAAGTTGATCCTCGTAGGCTCCCATATTAAAATGCACAACAGCATTAAAAAGCCAGGCCTTAGTCTCTGTGGATAGTTTACCTTTTGCCTTCAGAACTGCAGCACATCCACGATGCCAATTTCCTGTTCCACCACATCCCAAAGGTGCTCTTCTGGATTGAGATGAGGTGACTGTGGAGGCAATCACTGTTCTTTTTTTTTCATTACTTTGCACGTTCTCCCTGTGTTTGTGTTTGGGTCCTCTGGCTTCCTCCCACAGTCTAAAAACGTGCAATAGGTAGGGTTAGGTTAATTGGTGATTTCAAATTGCCCACAGGTGTGAGAGGGAGTGTGAATGGCTGCCTGTCTCTCTGTGTTAGCCCTGCAACAGACTGGCATTGTGCTCTCTTTTCTAAATTTAATATCTTCTGGCTGCAAAGAACCAACATGGCGGTGTCTGATACCTATTGATGAGGCTTAAAAATATAGTGGGCTGACATCACGGTGGCTGTTTTAATTACAGTCTATGACTAAGGCTAGTGCTGACTAAATAGCTTTATTAGCAATTAGCAACATTCACTAGGAAAATAACAGGAATGAAACAACACGAAGAGCTGACTCAGTCTACTGAAGTCTAAACAAGAAGAATAGCACGCACCTAATTTTTTAACCACTTTATTTACGCACAACTTTAAATCTGAATACAGCCTATGGGGTTGAGTTATACAATGCCAGTTCTGAAAATGATGTAATCATAGTCCAATCAAAAGTTAAAATAATTTGCAAATTGCATTGCAATAGTTTAAGAGTAGAACATAAAACGCATCAGATAAACTTAGGAAATGAACAGTTTTACCAAAAAATAAATAAATAAATAAATTTTTATTTATATAGCACCTTTCAAGACAGAGTCACAAAGTGCTGCACATAAGTTTACAAGTCATAAAAAGATTTAAAAAGAGAAAATAAAACAGGCAAAAAATTAACCAAAAGCAGTTTTAAAAAGGTGAGTTTTGAGTTGTTTTTTAAAAACAGCTACTGAGTCCACAGTTCTTAATGCTTGAGGGAGAGAATTCCACAGTCTAGGGGCCACAGTGGCAAAAGCTCTATGCCCCTTAGTCCTCCTCTTAGTATTTTTTATAGCAAGTAAGCCCTGATCAGATGACCTCAAAGACCTGCTAGGGACATAAGGCTGTAGCAGATCAAAGATGTAGGCAGGTGCCAGTCCGTGCACAGCTCTGTAGGTCAAGACCAGGATCTTAAAATCAACTCTAAATTTAACAGGAAGCCAGTGTAACTGAGATAATAACGGTGTCAGATGTGAGTACTTGGAGGATTTTGTCAAAAGTCTAGCTGCAGCGTTTTGCACAACCTGCAGACGATCCAGAGAACCTTTGCTTAGACACATAAACAGCGAATTACAATAATCCAAGCGTGACGAAATAAATGCATGTATAGCAATCTCGAGTTCAGAGCGAGATAAAACCGGGCTTAGCCTAGCCACATTTCTCAAATGATAAAAACAAGACCGAACCAGAGATTTCACATGCCCATCCAATGTGAGACTCGAGTCAAAGGTGACACCTAAATTCCTGATAGAGGATTTAACATAAAGTGAGAGAGGACCAATGGCTTTCACTATCTGCGATAGAAACCTATCAGGGGCGCATACGAGGACTTCGGTTTTCCCCTCGTTGAGTTGGAGGAAATTTGCAGCCATCCAACGTTTGATCAAATCTAAGCAATCATTCAGACGCTGAAGCTTAGATAAATCCTCAGGCATAAAAGAAACGTACAACTGAATGTCATCAGCATAACAGTGATAAGAAATGTCCTCAAAAGAGCCCATTATATGCTGGAGGGGGAGAAGATAAATAAAACAATAAAGGCCCCAAAACTGACCCTTGAGGGACACCATAAGTAAGGGAGGTAGAGGATGACCTAAAATCGGAGACTGCCACAGAAAAGTATCAGTGATGGAGATAAGAGAACCACTCTAATGCAGTTTGTAGGAATGTTTAGCTTATTTTAGAGTTTAGAAATGTGTTATCATAGAATGTAGAACTATAGTAGAGATACTGACCCTGCCCTCAATATAATAAAGGCCTCACTGTGTTGTGAACTTAGGAGTAGATTGTAGGAGACCCCTCCCCCACTTCAACTGTGAAAGTAAAACAGAGAGGAGTTAATGCTGAGTGGAAATTCCCCAGAGAATGTTTGGGTGGGGGTCTCAACATTTGTAACTGGATAACTGTGGTCTGGAAGGGAGATGGGTTTTATGACCTAGGGAGTCACCTACACCCACAGTGTTTTAACTGTCACGCACACACATCCACACGCACACTCACTCATGTGCACACACATACACACAGGTATGCGTACACAGTCACACACGAGCACTCACATAGACACGTGGGAACGCGCACATGTAGGCATTCATGTGCTCGTGCACATAGACACAGACACAGAGTTTGCAGCACACCGTGGGGGTTTTATGATAGGGTCGCCCCTACAAAACTGTGTTACACAGACAAAGGAGTGAAGATTTGCAGAGGGACACACCGGCCTCGTCTTCCCTTCTAGAAGTGCATGCTTAAATGAAGATGAATAAAGATGGTTTTGTGAAATGACTACTGAGTTCCGGTGCCGTCTCTGGATGCCTCGACGAATAAAAGAACTGGGGTAAAACTGATTTCTTAACAAGTTCCAGATACACCAACCCATTTTTTCAGCCTTTCAATGAGGATGTGATGGTCAACTGTGTCGAAAGCTGATGTGAGGTCCAACATGAGTAGAACAGAGCATTTTCCTGCATCATTATTCATCAAGATATCACTTGAGACCCTAAGAAGAGCTGTCTCCGTGGAGTGAAATTGACGAAAACCGGACTGAAACTTATCATAAATGCCATGTTTGTCCAGAGCTGCCATAAGCTGCCTAGCCACAACCTTTTCTAGAAGCTTAGCGATTAACAGTAACTTAGAGATAGGTCTGTAGCTGCTCCAAAGAGAGGAGTCAAGCTGAGGTTTTTTTAAAAGTGGGAGAATAGCAGCGTTTTTAAAATAAACCGGAACTATACCAGATGCCAGTGAAGAGTTGATGAAAGTGAGCACACATGGGCCAATAGACTGGAAGACATTTTTGAATAATGATGCAGGTATAATGTCAAGTGAACAGGAGGATGCTTTCACAGAATTCACTAATTTCACTAGCTCAGGTAGTGAAACCAGAGAGAAAGTATCCAAGATAATGGGCCGGGATGGGGTAGAGATTGAGATAACAGGTGAGTGTGTAAAACTCATTCTCACGTTACGAATTTTTGCAAGCAGAAAAGACATAAAATTTTCACAGTCCTCGTTAGAAAAAATAGGGGCCGCAGGCAGAGCAGGAGTAACAAAATAAATTAATATAGGCAATTTGAATTTCACAACAGCAATGTTTCAGCACTTACTGCCGTGTAACATCATCTCTTTTTAAACAACACTCTGTAAACATCTGGGAACTGAGGAGAACACCTGCTGGAATTTTGAGACAGGAAAGTTGTCCCATTTTTGTTTGATCTGGGTTGGGGCAGCCGTGTTCAGCACCCAGACTCTACTCCTACATAGCCATGCTATTCTAACAAATACAGTATGTGGTTTAACATTTTCTTGCTGAAGCATGCAAGGCCTTCTCTGAAAAAGATGTCATCTAGATGGGAGGATATGTTGCACTAATACCTCTATATACCTTTTAGTATTGATGGTGCCTTTCCAGATGTGCAAGCTGACAATTCCATAGGCATAAATGCAACCCGACACTATTAGAGATGTAGGATTTGTAAGTAAGAGCTGATAGCGAGCCAAATCAAATCTCTCTCCTCTTTAGTCTGGGCAAAATTATCTGTAAAGACGAAAAGCGGTCTCACCAATGTCGTGGAGCCCAGAACATTGTCGAAGGGTCCAGTCCAAATCACAGGATTGGATTTGTACCGCTAATTTGAAACTATGTACCAAGAAGTCAAAGGGAGGTAGAAATGTTATTGAAACAAATGCTTCAGGAATATTTTGTTTTTTATTAAAATTAATATTAAACGTTAACCAAATGCTTATTTGAAACAGTAAGAAAACAACCGATAAATCTGCTCATTCCTTTTTTTAAAAGCAGGAACACTCTGATTTATGGTTTAATGCTGTGTTTACAGTTCATCTGATTAGGACCATTAGCAACACGTAATTACCGTAACATGAAGGTCATGTTGACATCTCCAGAGAAACAGGTACAGAACGGCAGGTCAGCCATCTTTATCTGATATGTGGGTGATTTTTTTTTTTCTTTGAGTTAGAGCCTGTGGGTAAAGGTTGCATCTGTTTTTCTTGTCAGAACTAGTTCAAGTTTATGAGTAAATTGAGGTGTTACGTCCCTGCAGTGCCTCCCTTCATCTGTCACAGTTTTATCCCTGTTTTCTATCAGCGCCTCACCTTCTACTTCCACTTATCTCCCTCCAGCCAAATGTCTTATCAGCCTTTTCAACCACAAATGAATGTTAATGAACTTTTCTCATCTTCTTTCTTTTCTCTCCTCAGCTCACCTCACATGATGTAAGTGAATATCATTACAACGGCCTTACATTGAGGTCTGAGTCACTGCGTGTGCCTGTGCGTTTGTGTACGTACGAGCATGTGCGATCAGGAGCGTGCTTTTTAAAACGAGAGCACGGCTGTTTGCCTCCTCGAGCTGGAGGAGTGGGTGGGGGGCTGCCTACGGTTAACATTTGTTTCCTGAAATGAGCTGGTTTGAAGGCTTTTTATGTAAAGCCCTGTTTTTTCCCCATGTTGTTACGTCCCTAATAGCAGGTGTCTCATTACACTGAAACCTCTCAGCACTCATAGGGGGGAAATAAAAGCATGATATTTTTTTGAGAAGCATATTCCTGGTAATTATCCCAAAATAGACCAAAGGTTCAGCTGCTTGATGCCTCCATCTTTGGTATTTCAATTATTTTCTGGAGGCAAAGAAAATAATCCAAAATTATTTTGAGATTTTTTTTGTTGTTGTTGCTGGTCTCATGTGTTGTTGGGTATCTGCCTAGGTCTTTGACATGAGTCACTAGGCACTTCATGTGACTGCTTAGCTTATGAATGAGAACACCCCCACCCAGCCCCCAGTCCACTGACAAAAGGTGGCCAAACAGCTGTTGCCTGGAAACCAAAACTGGTTACCATATTGCTATGCTGTGCTGCCATGAATCTCCCCCTACTTTTCCTTGTCGCTCAGCATTTGAACGTTTCATTCAAATGACTAGTTTTTCATTCAAAAACTAAAGAAAGAGTGATGGTCACTCTTTCTTTAGTTTTTGCTGTTTCAAAACAGAAAAAAATGATGTTATTTCTAAGTACTTTCAACAGGTTGCTGAAGCATGTAACAAACAAAAACGACGGCCAGAGGTAAGTATGAAAAATAATGACTGAATTCAAAGTGACGGTGATGGTTGCACCAAATGATTAAAGGAGTAAGAGCAGCACTCTCGGTACCTATAACAGTACAGTATTACATGAAAAACTGTGGAAAATGGTGTGACTTTTAAGCAGAGCGCACAGATGCTCACAAAAAACGAAGAAGGATCTGTTTCTGCTGTAAACACAAACACATATAAGGTGCTGAAATGAGATGGTAAATCTACAGTCCCCACACTGCAAACCCCAAGAAACTAGCAGAACTACTAAAATAAGGCAGTTGATTGCCTTCATGTGCTTAAGCTGATAATCTTCCAAGTCAAACATTACAAGAAATATAATGTTTGGATTTACTGTATGTAAATGCTAACTAAAATTAAATGAAATTGCTTTTAATGGCTGGATGGATGGATCACGTGGTTTTAGTCTTAGTGTTGCTTACTGAAATCCCATTACTTCTGCCAAGAACTGTACCTTCTCAAAATAAATGCTACAGTTACTGATAAAAAACAAAAAAAGGAATGCTGTGTGAATGTAAATAAAAACATAATCTCATAAACGTATATTTTACTCACAACAGAACATAGAAAACAAATCAAACGTTTGAAGTGATAAAATTAAACATTTCAGGAAAACGATTGATAAAAAAGTTGGGACAGGAGCAACAAAATGTTAGCAAAAGTCAGTGTACGGTTCTGAAAAGAAGGCTCTGAAAAGAAAATTGCAGGAGGAACTAATCAGTAACCTGACTGGGTATAAAAAGAGCATCTTAGACAGGCAGAGCTTCTCAGAAGTAAAGATGGCTAGAGGTTCACAGATCTACAAAAGCAGCCTCTTTCTTCAAATTTTGGAACATTTTCTAAATAATGTAATAATCTGCAGTACATAATATCATCAAAAATATCCAGAGAATTAATATTAATCAATGCTGGATGCTTCTTGTTGTCAGGTGGCACTGCATTAAAAACAGGCATGAGTCTGCCATGGAAATGACTGCATGGGAAAACTTTTAGATATCACTGTTTGTGAAGGCAGACTACAAATGCAGACTGTCGTGTGCACACGATCCAGGAATAATGCCCTTCTTCTCAGGATGAAAGGTTATTTAAAATGAACTGAAGTAAAGTGGAAAATTGTTCTGTGGTCAGATGAATCAAAATCTCAAATTCTTTTTGGCAAACACGGACACCATGTCCCCAGATTAAAGTGGAAAGGGATCATCCAGCTTGTTATCAGCACTCTCTGATCGTACATTAGTGCTTATGGACTTGGCAGCTTGCGCATCTGGAAAGGCACCATCAATGCTGAAAGGTATATTCAGGTTTTTTATACAGATTACGTTTTTGTTTTGTTTTCACAAAGGAGGCCTTGCATGCTTCGGCAAGGCAATAATAAACTGTATACTACGTCTATCATGACACTGTAGCTTCATAAAAGAAGAGTCTGGATGCTGAACTGGCCTTTCGTCGAGCTTTTTAGAATTTGCTTTCTATAGGCTCAGGTAAGGAGAGCGCGCAAGAACCTGCAGGAGGCTCGATGAGAGAGAGACGGAGACGTGCAAAGTCTCTCTCTCTCTCTCTCTCCCTCCCGCCCGTGACGTTACTCCGTTTTAAAGCCACCCTCGATCGTCCCCTCCGGTCCTCCTCCTCCGTCTCGCATTCACCTTCCTCACCGAGCTCAACATCAGCCAATGCTTCACGGCACTCCTACCCTGCGTGTCTATCCCATGCGTGGGAAGCACAGCAAAAACGAGGGCTTCACTTGAGTGGGTGAAAAGAAGAGATCGACGGAAAAGCGGGAATCGTTTCATCAGTTTTCATTGCTGAGTTTTTCGGAGGAAGCGGCTCCTGATATTAGCGAGAATCTCTGGTTTTTATCACGGTGGTAAGTATTCTTAACCTTTTAGAAAAAAAAAATCGTAGTATCGAAAGAAAAACAGGTTTATAGACTGTTTATTTGATAAGACTGATTTTATAAACGGCGTTTGTCTCTTTAGAGTTTTATGTGGTAAGAGCTGCTGTGATTTCAGGACCACGGAGAGCTCTCAGGGCACCTTTAGTGGAACTTTCAAAAGGAAAATCTGCCCACAGCTATTTTCTATTCATTTATAAATTAATATTATACTACTACTTGATTTTAACAGATCTCTGAATACTGGACATTGGATCATTCAAAGTTATTACTGATTCTATATATTAATTTTTATGTCTATATTATGCATTTGATATGTGAAAACAAATAGAAATTGTATGCTAGAAGACAGCAAGAATTGTTCTTGTTTCCCTTAGAGAAGGTTTAAGCTTTGTAAGTAATTTTTTGTAAGTTATTTTTCAAAGTTACTTGAAAACTTACTACTCCACCTTGCTGTCTCATAATAAGACTTGTCCTTTGGTCTCCTCATATAATTCAAGCTAAAAGGCACATTCACCTTGAAAAAGACCCTTTTTAATTAACAAAGCAATCTTCTTGTTCTCCTGCTGCCAACAGGACAGAGAGACGGCATCGTGGAGCTATGAATGAGTCGCTGGTGGTGAACGACTCTTCTGCGACTCCTGCATCAGGAGAAGCTCTCCCGTGGATAGAGGCTGAGTCTTCGGACCGGAACGGCAGCCTGGAATTCTCCACCGCCGCATTAGATTTCCCTATCAACCCATGGGACATCATGCTCTGTATGTCAGGCACCGTGATCGCCTGTGAGAACGCCATAGTGGTAGCAATCATCTTCTACACGCCCACGCTGAGGACTCCCATGTTTGTGCTGATCGGGAGCCTGGCCACAGCCGACCTGCTGGCCGGCATGGGATTAATTCTGAACTTCGTGTTTCAGTATGTGATCTCCTCTGAGACTATCAGCCTTATCACTGTAGGCTTTTTAGTGGCCTCCTTCACTGCATCCATCAGCAGCCTCTTAGCCATTACGGTAGACCGCTACTTCTCCCTCTACAATGCCCTGACATACTTCTCAGAGAAGACACTGCAGTACGTTCACTTGATGTTAGTGGGCACCTGGGGGGTGTCTCTGTTCCTGGGCTTGCTGCCGGTGCTCGGCTGGAACTGCCTGGGCGAGCCGGCCTCCTGCAGCATTGTCCGCCCTCTGACCCGGAGCAACGTCATGCTCTTGGCCACCTCCTTCTTTGCCATCTTTGTGCTTATGCTGACCCTTTACTTCAAGATCTGCAAGATCGTGTGCCACCACGCCCACCAGATCGCCCTCCAACAGCACTTTTTTGCCACTTCGCATTATGTCGCCACCAAGAAAGGGGTGTCCACTTTGGCCATCATCTTGGGGACTTTTGGTGCCAGCTGGCTTCCCTTTGCCATCTACTGTCTCGTGGGTGAGAGGGAGTATCCGTCAGTGTACACCTATGCTACACTGCTGCCGGCCACCTACAACTCCATGATCAACCCCATCATCTACGCCTACAGAAACGCCGAGATCCAGCGCTCCATCTACATGCTTCTCTGTGGCTGCTTTCAAGCCAAGGGAGCTTATCGGTCCAGGTCACCAAGTGAGGTCTAAAAAAGGTGCTACAGCTTGCTACGTGTGTGTGTGTGTGTGTGTGTGTGTGTGAGAGAGAGAGAGAGAGAGAGAGAGAGAGAGAAAGAGAGAGAGCATGCATGTGTGTGCGTTAATGGCCGAGCAAAAAGACAAACCCAGTAATCATCGACAATCTGCTTACAGTTGACAGTGAATGCTTTAAAAAACAAAAAACAAAGCAGGCGTGATGTTCGGAATGTGTCTCTCATGCATACTGTGTCTGCACTTTATTAGCCTATGTCTCAACACAAGTTAGGGGGAGAGTTTGGAAATGCTGTGAACAAGAAACTTGTTTTTTTTTGTTTTTTGTTTTGTTTTGTTTTTTAAAAAAGACAAAGCAAACCTGTGAATGTACTTAAGTGGAAAAAATAGGAATGGAAATCTTGCACTTTATTCAATGTTTTTTTTCAAATGCCAAAGCAGTATTGTATAGCCCTTAATGTGTTTAAGCATTTGAACCTGTGAGTAACCTTGTGCCATTTTTCTATTTTGTATTGTACTGTCTTTGATGTCCATTTTGTACAAGAGGAATAAAGGGATAAAATCAAGTGGTGGCTCAAGTATGTGATCCATATTGCTGCACTTTCTGTGTGTGTGTGTGTGTGTGTGTGTGTGTGTGTGTGTGTGTGTGTGTGTGTGTGTGTGTGTGTGTGTGTATTACACACAATGTTTTCTTTTCTTTTAGTTTTTTACATCCTAGTACCATCCAAGTACCTTGTTCTAGTTCAAACCTAGACACATATGATTGCTTGCTCAGTTTTTGCGTGTCATACAGGGAGTGCAGAATTATTAGGCAACTTGTATTTTTGAGGAATAATTTTATTATTGAACAACAACCATGTTCTCAATGAACCCAAAAAACTCATTAATATCAAAGCTGAATGTTTTTGGAAGTAGTTTTTAGTTTGTTTTTAGTTTTAGCTATTTTAGGGGGATATCTGTGTGTGCAGGTGACTATTACTGTGCATAATTATTAGGCAACTTAACAAAAAACAAATATATACCCATTTCAATTATTTATTTTTACCAGTGAAACCAATATAACATCTCCACATTCACAAATATACATTTCTGACATTCAAAAACAAAACAAAAACAAATCAGCGACCAATATAGCCACCTTTCTTTGCAAGGACACTCAAAAGCCTGCCATCCATGGATTCTGTCAGTGTTTTGATCTGTTCACCATCAACATTGCGTGCAGCAGCAACCACAGCCTCCCAGACACTGTTCAGAGAGGTGTACTGTTTTCCCTCCTTGTAAATCTCACATTTGATGATGGACCACAGGTTCTCAATGGGGTTCAGATCAGGTGAACAAGGTGGCCGTGTCATTAGTTTTTCTTCTTTTATACCCTTTCTTGCCAGCCACGCTGTGGAGTACTTGGATGCGTGTGATGGAGCATTGTCCTGCATGAAAATCATGTTTTTCTTGAAGGATGCAGACTTCTTCCTGTACCACTGCTTGAAGAAGGTGTCTTCCAGAAACTGGCAGTAGGACTGGGAGTTGAGCTTGACTCCATCCTCAACCCGAAAAGGCCCCACAAGCTCATCTTTGATGATACCAGCCCAAACCAGTACTCCACCTCCACCTTGCTGGCGTCTGAGTCGGACTGGAGCTCTCTGCCCTTTACCAATCCAGCCACGGGCCCATCCATCTGGCCCATCAAGACTCACTCTCATTTCATCAGTCCATAAAACCTTAGAAAAATCAGTCTTGAGATATTTCTTGGCCCAGTCTTGACGTTTCAGCTTGTGTGTCTTGTTCAGTGGTGGTCGTCTTTCAGCCTTTCTTACCTTGGCCATGTCTCTGAGTATTGCACACCTTGTGCTTTTGGGCACTCCTGTGATGTTGCAGCTCTGAAATATGGCCAAACTGGTGGCAAGTGGCATCTTGGCAGCTGCACGCTTGACTTTTCTCAGTTCATGGGCAGTTATTTTGCACCTTGGTTTTTCCACACGCTTCTTGCGACCCTGTTGACTATTTTGAATGAAACGCTTGATTGTTCGATGATCACGCTTCAGAAGCTTTGCAATTTTGAGACTGCTGCATCCCTCTGCAAGATATCTCACTATTTTTGACTTTTCTGAGCCTGTCAAGTCCTTCTTTTGACCCATTTTGCCAAAGGAAAGGACGTTGCCTAATAATTATGCACACCTGATATAGGGTGTTGATGTCATTAGACCACACCCCTTCTCATTACAGAGATGCACATCACCTAATATGCTTAATTGGTAGTAGGCTTTCGAGCCTATACAGCTTGGAGTAAGACAACATGCATGAAGAGGATGATGTGGACAAAATACTCATTTGCCTAATAATTCTGCACTCCCTGTATATGTGTGCTTGTGAGTGGTTAAGAAAAACCCAGAGGTACCACAAACGTGTAAAAACATGAGCCACGTGATCTTGGCTACTTAGCTGTGATTGCCTCCCCTCCAGCTTTAGCAGGTGAGACATAAGGCTGCGGAAGTCAAATCAGCATTTCTTTCACGTAATTTACTAACCCCTACGTAACATTCGCAGCCACTGCTGGCCTTGGTATGCGTTCGCATTGAAAATATATGATGCACTCTGTCTTGGTAGCGCAGGAAATGAGAAAGGTTGTCTGGACCTTATCTTGCTTCATCCCATCGACATCTCTAGTTATGATTCAAGAGTAGAGCAGCTGAATGCACGTGTACGGGTGTGTGACAAAGTGAGAAGAATGATCATAATGGGTCCGTGTCACCTGTTAAACACAAAGTAAACCCGGCAGCCTGCGGAGCGACTGATGCAGCCGTTTATCTGCCGTGGTTTTCAGAGCCTCGCAGGAATGAAGATAACGTTGTAGACCAGGAAACTTAAGCTTTTCTCCTCTCCTTCAATAACTTCTTCTTCCACATCCTGCTTTTACACAATACTTCACATTCCTTACTTTTTCTTAATTGAAAATACAGCATATACAGCTTGCAATACCCAGCTTTAACCTAGCTGAAAGCTACTTTGATGACTGCATCATTAGTACTTTAAAATGAAATTACTGAGCATTGAAACACTATTTAATTACTGAGAACAAACCTACATGCACAGTTAAATCTTTAATAAATTCAAAAATACAAGCTCTAATTGATGCTGACCAGCATGCCAGTAAAATGAAATGATTGGAAGCTCTAGAACTGACTCGATAATTGTAAGCGCTGTATCTTTGCAACTAACTTGTACCTGCAGAAGATGCTTGAAATCTCAAAAGCTTCATGTCAGGCTGAGCCTCTCCTGTCGAGAGACCTCGGACAACTTTATCACATCAGTGGCACTGAGGTGCAATCTAATCTGTGCAATCTGCACGGAGCCTTTCTTAGTAGGGGTTTGTCCTCAACACATGTCATCCCAAGTGAACATTTCTCTGTGTGCCCCTTAAGCCTGCTCCTCTGGAAACTGCAGAATCTAATGGTAGTGCCTTTTCCTAAGATATACTTTATATACACAACTCCCTGTGAGTAATGTATAGTATATCTTTCATCTTCATGGATGTTGGCCTCTGTGCTTTAGAGTCTCCTGTTGTTGGCAGAGGCATTCATAGAAGCCATTTACTGCTTTTGCTGATCTTCTCCAAGAAGTCCACATACAGCCCACTAAATAAAGTCACTGTTCCCACCGCAGCTAAATTCTGTTTCGTGATGAAACACTTAAACACCCACATTGCAGATAAATCGTTGCAGCATCAGCTCAGTTTAATTATTCGGTTCTGCAGTAGTCGTGGTAACCAGCATGTCCGAGAAGGCCACTGAGCAGGTGGGCCTATTCAGGTCACACTTTGGGAAGCGCTTCTCATACCTCATTGAAACTAAAAACCAGTCATTCTGCAGCTCGTGCAGCTAGTTTTAAACCATCATGGTACTCGAAAACTGCAGAAAAAACAGAAATGTGTTGAGGATATTGCGAGCTCAGAGCCTGCAATAGGGTGAGAGGCAGGGTACGCCCTGGACAGGTCACTATTGTCTCACAGGGCTAATACAAACAACTATTCACACCTATTGGCACTTTAACTGCATGTCTTTGGACTGTGGGAGGAAGCCAGATTACCCAGAGAGAACCCACACAGGCACAGGGAGAACATGCAAACTCCAGATGGTGGATCTGAACCCAGGAACTACTTGTTGTGAGGCAAAGAGTGATAACCACTGCCCACCTTTGCAACAGGAAGTCATTAATTCAGTTAATTTTTTTCCAGACAGAATTTGTTTGACTTTTTTTTGTTCTCGTTGTTGTGTTTTTAAATGTCTGCACCAGATAATACATAATTTAGTCGTCAAATTATGCGTGAACTTTGAATTTAGTTGCATATTTTAGACTACACTGGCAAAGGTCGGGAGTAGAAACATTCTCTGTACTGTTCTTTCATTTTTAATTAATTCTTTTAAGCAAATAGCACACAGTTGTTTTTCTCGTCCAGTTTTAATTTCAGCCAAGTGAAAAGTGTTTTTTTCACTCCCACTTTTATTCATCAGTTTAGTTTCAGTTGATGACAACCTTAACAGTTTCTGAGAGATCTGTGATCATCATGAGCTTTGGATTTCTCCCAAAGGACACGATAGTATCCGAGGAAATTCCAACTAAATCCATCTTCGTTTTTTCTTGTTTTTAGGTTTCTATCCTTCCCTCCATCTTTTCTGCTCTTGATTCGCTGATAGCAGTCTGATTGGTGCATACGCAGCCTATTCTTTATACTTGTTTAAGAGAAAAAACAGCTCTGCATGGAACAAGTAGTTGCTTTTACAGAGTATTTTCTTGCAAGCTAAATTTCGACACAGACTTAGACTTGCTTGCCATTTCTGCTGGCATTCACAAGTACTGTATGTGTGCTACTGTTCCTGCCTCTTACTTTGTCCCAATAATAGCTCTTACACAACAACACCACAAAGGTCAGTGTGTTTGCTCCTCGTAAAAGCTATCAACTTTATCAGTCACCACTCTGAAAGCAGTGGAGCCTTCAGTCAGTTTAGGGCTGATCACAAAGTGGGGTAAAGGTGAAGGATGCTGAGGGCCGCTAATGCGCTGCATGAAGAAGACTGGCCGCTTTGAGAGCAGGAGATGTTTGTTCAACTTGTTTTTTTTTCTGCCTTAACAGATGTTGCTTTCGGTCACTCACCAAATCAGGCAACCACCTGTTTGTTCGCAGGGCTTAGAAAGTAAACCTGTGGCAACAGTCTAAAAGTGCTCATGTACTTTTTAGGCCTTCGATTTCTAAAATGTTACATTTCTAAGATCCAGCTCACAGGCTACATTAAATCTCTTGGAAAGAGATTCGGATTTCTCCACTGTTTCTTCTCTTTCTTCTTTCTTTTTTTTGGGGGGGGGGTTCATTTTTGTAAAAACCGTGAAGTGATTCCAGTGTGTTTTGGACGGGTAGTTTGCATTAGTTGTTATATAGATTTATTCTTCCTGTCATGGTGCAAAGAATATGTGTTTATCAAGTTATTTTCTTAAATGTAATTTTTAATGTTCCACTTGCAACAACCTACTGGTATCAATCACATTTAACACGGCACATTCAGATCACTCCTTCAAACCTGTGGATAAACTGGTGGATTTCACTTTCTTGTGTTTATTTTAACCAAAGAAATCATTCTGTCATCGTGCACTTTACTTGTCTTCTGTCAAGTTCAGTTTTTTTTAAATGCAATGGATTTTGTCTTCTAAAGCTTTTGATGTCTTTCATAGGTTTATGTGACTAATGATGACGTCCTGCTCTTACACTGACATCTCTTTGAGCTTCATGTTTAAAATTACATTAAAAAGCATACAAATTCAACACAATTAACTACATATATTATGTCTGCTTCATTTGGAATGATTGAAGAAATGGATAACTCTCACTGCCATGAAACTGCTGCTCGGTCATTTCTCCAATTGATTTTGATCTGCTGAACATAGGTGACGTAAAGGTCTGTTACCCCCAAAGTTGCTGTAAAATGTACTGAATTTAACTTCTGCACTTCAATCACATAAAAATTGTTAGATTTAAAATACACTGTGTTGGTGTGTTTACGGACCTAACTGTAGTGCTTGTCATTACAACGGGCAGATCATGCAGTGTGAAAAAAAACAACCATATTTTTATTAATTAAAAGTCAATCAATACTTGGTATAACCACCTTTATTCTTCAACACAGCATGAACTCTCTTTGGCAAGCTTCCTTGCAATTTCTTTAAATTCAGAAATACTTCTCCAGATTCCTTGAGGTCTACTTTGGATGTCGGCCACCTTTCTCAATCAGACATGTTCCAGTTGGTATTGTATCGTGGACCAAATCCTGATTGGCTCCTTAAAAGCAAAATCTAAAGAAATGAGTTGTGACTCAAGACTTCTGCACAACACCGTGAAAGTGCACTGAAATTCACCCACGGCCCTTCACTTAAATATTACATCCATTAGACCCAATACAGGATAGCAGAAGTGCTTGAATTATGTAATGCTTGATCCGTGCAGACCTGCGCACAAGTCCACAGTTGAATGATTCCATTCCATAACATTAATTACAGCAGTGTAGCAAATGCTCTCCACAGAAACACCACCGTTACTGAGTTAGCCATTAGCTTGATGGAAAATGCTTTAGTACTATTGATTGTGTAATCACGCAAACTTTTCCACCTTTCTTCTCTCAGGGTTGTCTTTTCATATTTAGATGAAAGTGATGCTGTAAGAATGGTTGACAGACAGCAAAAAGTGTCAGTAACATGTTATCTTATTCTCCAATGTGAGCTTGGTGATAATCCAATAATGGTGATTGTTAGACGCACGTGCAAACATGTTACCTGGGTAAGCAAAGACAATCCCATCCCAGCTAGATGAAAGTTTTCTTTAAAATAAAGTACACGCCACTTGTGTTTTTGTGAACGCAATTGTCATGGCTAAATTACCAGATTGCCTGTGGGCGACTGTACATGTGCAGTATGTATGCTGTCTGTAGTCTCTGCTGTAGATTGTCCATGCGTGTTCGATGAAGGATTATAAATGGATGAGAGTGCGTTCAGGAAAGAGACGCCAGCCCTAAAGCTCTTCCTTCTCAGAATAACACTACGTGACGTGTTGAGTGTAACTAAGGGACATTTTTCAAGGTACAATGAGCTCAGTAGTAAGTGTTGTGGACACTCAGCAACTGTTTGACATTTAAGCTTTGTACCTGCGGCGCCTAACAATGTTTGCTCTAGAAGTTAAACACATAAAAAGGACCGAATGTCCCCTATGAATAGATGATCCTTGCAATATTTATAGATAGAGTAGATCCCATTTTAGAGAGTCGAATGTTTTTCGCCTGATTGAAGTATGATCATGTGATTGGTTTTAAAGTTTGATCACAGCTTTTTGCAGAGTTGACTGTTACTGCATATACAGCAGCTGTCTGAAGCACATAAACAACAACGTGCAGATTTCTCTGTATATCAGTGTGCTGCCTCTAAAGTGATATGCGTTACACGGCTGCAAGAGCGCACAGTAAACAAATCACTGCGTTATCAATTTGGTTTCAATTCCAGGAAACGCTTTTGCATACGGATGAACAATCTTTGCTTAACTTCAGCAAAAAACAGCCATTTTTAATGTGTCCATTAAATGCGGAAACATTCTTAGCGTATTATCTAACTCGATTACTGTAACAGAAAAATAATAAACCATCGAATAATTAACATTTTCAGGCTCTACTGGTTTTCCATGATGGATAATTTTGCTGGTTCTCCATAACCTTGATAACAAGCTACTGCTTGAGTATTTGGAGAATTATAGTAGATGTCTTTGAAGTATTTGAAAACACTGAAGACTGATTAGTTGAGCCATCAGCCTTTCTTTAGCTTTTCTGTAGAAAGGAGTTAAGAAAACATTTAAATTCTTAAAATAGTTCCTTAAAATAAAGTAACAAGAGGAAGTGTTGCAGTTAATGATCCGGTGACTGCAGCTGTGCAGCAATTTCTGTGTGCTTGCAGGCACTGATACTGCTGGTAGCAAGCCAGTGCTGTCCAACTTGTGACGGCAGGAAGATGGAGCTGTCAGGCAGGGGGAGAAGAGGGAAACCACAGAGGAGGTTCATAGATTTAGTGGAGGAGGACAAAGGGGTGAGAGAGGGGCATGCTATGGATAGGGTGAGATGCAGGAAGATGGTACTTTATGGTGATGTCTAAAGGAAGCAGTCGAAAGAAAAGATGAAGTATTCAGATTGGATCGCGTGTGGTATAAGATCTACTGTACAATACAGACATGGCAGTGTTAATAATTCCACATGGTCAGTGCCAGTTTCTTGGAGGAGATCATCGTGTAAGCTGAGGCGCTGTATATGTTTGTAATTTACTGTTGAGGAGGAAAAACAGAAGGAGGGGAGTGTGTTTGTGTGCATGAAGCAACTAATAAAAAATCAAACACCTTATGGCTATAACTCAATTCCCACTAAAGCTTCATTTCCGCAGCCAGATCAAATTGACCGAAACATTATCTCAGTGATTTTGATCAATTATGTAAAAATGCCAGGGGCTCAGCTATGTTCTGAACTGGATATGTATGGTATAAATAGGTAATTTTACAATTCATTACAGTGGTTCAAGCAAGGTGAGGAAGTATAATGCGGGGGAAAGTCTTTAATGCGCTGCAGGTCAACTTGTCCTCAAGATATAAAGCCAAATAATGAGGTAGCTCACACTTCTACGGATGATTGTGTGGTTTTTGGATGTGGTGACACTGCAGGCACTTCTGTCTTTGGATCCAGCTCTCATTTACTCACACCTTTCATCCTGACCCATTACATCCCATCAACTCACCGTGTATGATGCTCATGTCCTCTTCCTCACACCGAGTGAACCCTCCTACCCCAGAGTAACCATCACAGCCTTACAGCTTAACGCTTCAAAGACACTGTTGTGACACACGCTACCTCCCCAGCACGACACGATTACGCCCGTCATCGTCCTGACTTTAATATTTACCTGCCTCAGGTCTCATCTTCTTTTTCAGCATGAACTAATTACTAATTAGGTGATATGTCACCACTATGAGCACAGCAATGATGACTAACAGAGAAAATAAGTATGGAGGGGATTTATTTAGCCATGCAGATGTAGATTTCAGGAATAAGACATAGTCTTTTCCAGACATGATGACTCAACCCGTAATGATTAGCTGCTTTTAAGGATGGCAATTTACAAGAAATATGCTTTGGATGCTTTTATGCATCATTCAGGACTTGTTTAATATATCAATCCATCCAGTAATTCAATGCAGTTTGATTTGTAATGTCATCAAATCTCAGAAGAAAGTGTAAAAAAATGGCATTTGTAACATTAATTAAGTCAGGAGTGCAAGAACTGGCTCCCTGCTGAGTCTCCAAGTAGATGTGTTGTAAAGTGAGAAAAACTGCAGGAGGAGCAGAGTGAGAAGAAGGCCTCAATTTTTGGACAGAAGAGTGACTGAATCTAGACGCACTGCTTCAAATTGTTCAAATCACCTTTATTTTTTAATTAAGATATCTCAGGTTGTTCATAATCTATTTAATAATCAGTTTTTTGAATACTTTTACATTTTTACACTGAAATAAATAAATAAATAAACGGGGGTGTTTGTTTTTGCCCAGCCCACTTGAAGTTGAATTGGGCACAGATGTGCATTTGAGCTTTGGAAATAATTTGCATGTAAAACATCATTGTCTAATAAAACGTGATGCTTTGGTATAGATTTAACAACTCTACCATCTCTGCATTAGGCTTTGCTTTGATAAGCTCTCGTGTTGAAGGGTGAAATATTAGGCTTTTTCTCTTATCTTCTCTCATATACTTACTGTTAATATAGTGGACGCCTGTATTAAACATGGCTAATGTTTCAAATAATGAGGAGTGTATGTGCAAGTAATCCTTGTGTGCCGAGAATTCTTGGCTTCGGGCTGTTTTTAATGTTGTCGGCTGCTATCAGTGAGAGCAGATATCCTTAACATAGTAACATGGTCATCTCAGGCACCAAGCAGCAGCTCCTTCAACCTGCTGTTCAAACCTTCTGCTTGTAAGAGGAACTATAGATGCCTGTTTCAAAAAGCAGGTGAAATAAGGGGCTGAGTGTCTGCAATGTGGCCAATATAAAATAAACAATGAACATTTTTGCAAAGTGAGTACTTTTATATTTTAATACTATAATAAAGAAAACTAGCTAACATGTTTAAATGTAGGTGTGGATGTGAGTCTGTCGAGTAAAATGTAAACAGACTTTAGGTGAGCTGACCAAAAGGGACAGCGTCCAAAAAAACTTATGTAATGACATCTGACCCGGGTGGAGATGCTGGGCCTTCACTGCAGCTCAAACATCGTTCTGTGTTAGAAACAAAAGAATTCAAAGTGACATCTGGCATTTTCATGCTCAAACAGACCTCTTTTTTTCAGTTATTTCATTGTTTTTAAGTCATGTACTTTCATGACTTCAGGAGACTTAACACGGTGTGGCATGAAATATGAAAGTGAACACAAGGTCACTCGCTGACTGCAGGAGGAGCAAGCAAAGGCTGAATGTGCAGGAAGCACATGGTAACAGCTGACCAAAAGTAAAGCTAAAAAGTTTTTTGGGTTTTTTTTGCATGGGAGTATTTGTTATTGATTTATTTCTAATTCAAGAAGTTTTTATTTTATAAAACCAATTATTTTAAATGAGCAATAAAATCAAATACAAGGTGAAAATGAATATTCAGAGACTGCAGTCACCAATTAAACCCCACAGTCGTGTTGCATAATAGGCTTGTTTACATTTATTTTATCTGGGGCTGAGAGAATGAGTGTGCGTAGGTCTGACGAGGACTGAGTCGGTGATAATAGACAGCGTGGGAGGTAGGGCACACACACACATTTGTTTGGTAAGGTGTGGTTATGTTATATAGTTGTTTTTTGTTTGTTTGTTTGTTTTTTACTGTAACCAATGCCAAGTAGCAAATAGGGCAAGCAAAAAAATGCATCTTAAGTTTTTCTGCGTGGAAAAAAACCAAAACCAAAAACAAACATCGTTCAGTCCACTTCCTGATTGGGCAACACATCCCCCCGCTTTTCCAAAAATACTTACTTGAGCATTTAAAATTTGTTGTCATCTGTGGCTCGAAATAGCCTCACTGTTTGTACAAAAATTATGCAAGGTTCAGGAAAGGAGGAAAAGCCGTATAGAAATGTATTATAATCATAAAACATCTGTTGAAATAAAACACACACACCGTCTCTACCGTCTCTACACACTGCTCCCTGAGTGCTGGATTGGTAGCTGTCCACTGCTTCACATTTAACATGAAAGCAAGATGAAATGCTTTTGTTTTACAGTTTGGGAAAAGTGCAAGGTAAAGTGTGCCTAACCCAACAACCTAGACACAAAGAATTTTATTTCCTGTCTGATTTCCATAAATATTGGACATGAAGAAATGAGCTTTAAGAGTAAGTCCACAAAAAGGGTGATTACTGATCACGCAGTGGTGAAAGTCAGGTTATAGAACTAGCAGAGGTTGATAGTTGGCTTCCTTAATGACCTTTAATTTCTCTCTCTCTTTCTCTTTGTTGTTGTTGTCTGTTAACACCATATCAAGAAATAACCCACCCGCTCCTTGTGGAACATCTGAAGATCTATTTAAAGGACTTGCTGTCCTTTTTTAAGTTGTCTAAACGTGGTAATAAGGCACAAGTTTCAGATAATCAAAGTTTAATATTAGGCTAACGTCACCAAAATATATATTTTTCTTTTTTTGTGTGAAAAAGCAGTTAACAACTAGTTAACTAATAACTAGTTGTGCCACCCTTGGCTGCAAGAGCTGCAATCAAACCTTTGTGGTGACTGGTAATGAGTCTTCTACATTGGCCCAGTCTTCTTTGAAGAATTGTAATTCATTCAGCCTGTTTAAGATCATTCCAAAGCATCTTTCACTGGGGCACTAATTTTTATTTATATTTATTCTATTTGGTTTGTTCGTTTGTGGAGTTGTTTTGGATGACTGTCCTGCTGCAAGCCCTCTTGAACTTCAGAGCATGAACTTACGGCTGAACTTTCTTCTTCAGGATTTTCTGGTAGAGATCATAGTTTCATGAATTCACGTCCAGATCCTGAAGCAGCGAAAACCATCACACTACCACCACCATGTCTGACTGTTTGTAAGACGTTCTTACAAACAGTAAGTGTGTTTTTGGTAAATGTGAGACGAGTCTTTTTGTTCTTTTTGGTTAGCAGAGCTTTTCTCCTTGGAACTCTCCCGTGGATGCCATTTTTGCCCAGTCTGTTTCTCATTGTTAAATATTTAACTCTGGCCCTCATTGTTGCTCACTGGCATCCCAAAGCCTTATAAATGGCTTTGCAACCCTTTCCAGACTGATAGATATCAATGACTTTAGATTGTGACATGATATCATCATTTAAAAATGTACCTTTTATATTTATCATGTTTTTTTGGTCTAATATTAAAACTAGTTTGAAGATCTTAAACAACCTATAAATAAATGCATTTAAAAAATCTCACACTGCGATGGATTACAGTGCTGTCATAACCGTACACTGATATTGCTTTTTACAGCTGTCCAGCTCATCTATAAGGTCAGATCACATATAAGTAAAGTGTACAATATTAAAAGAGTACGATTTAAAAACTTCTGACTTGCTGACTGTTGTAATGCTTCTCACGATAACAATAAAAGAACAAAAACAAAATGCAGATCATATTTTGGTGGTTTTAGTCCCTCATGTGAATGTTGCTGATGAAAAAGGACAGGCTAAACAGATGTCGATACAAATAAGACACAGGAATGCTGCTTTAATCATTACATTCTCAGAACTATAGGAAGGCCTTAAGACTTTTTAAATCAGACTTCCCCACCCTGCCACAAAAATCCTGCAATGGCTGTGTGACTGGGTGAAAAATGTCACCTCTGACACTAACAATATGTTTCCTGAAGAGATCACGCCTTCTGTACCTGTGAAATTATAAAAAAAAATCTCCTACATGTTCTCTCAGAACATGATAAATCCTAGTCTGCTACTTTCAGGAAGAATGAATGGATAAGTTATCTAAATAAATAAAAAAATAAATAAAGGTGTCACTAAAAAAAAAAACCCTAGCACATTACAAATAGTACATAAACAGTAAACAATATGCATTGAATTTGGCACAAAGCATTTATTATATGGATTTAAAAGACATACGCACAAATGGCAAAAAAAAAAAAAAAAGCATTTAAACAGATCAATTATTTAAAAAATCCAAATTTCAGAGCATAACTGTGTACAGTCATATTTCAAAGGACATTTGTGAGCATGTTGGCCATTTCTGGAAGCGCAGTTATTAGGAGGTAGGTGTACGACCAGCATGAGTATCGATAAAAGGAAAGAAAAAAATCTCCAGGCTCGGCCTTTGACTTAATGACAATACAAAGGGCACAAATATCAAATATTTTCATGCATTTAACTGCACAAATACTGTGTACCATGCATACAAACACTTACTGAAATGACTGAAAAGCAGACTTGTCCGGCACTGCTTGATAAAGTATCTATTTGACATGTTGCGCAAAATACAGCAAGTACATGGTGGTTTGTTAGGAGCACGATGCTGCTTTCATTTGATGTTTCCTGTCAGACTTAGAAAGTCGAAGCATCCGCAACCAAAACTGCAACACTTGTAATTTGTACTATTACTATTATGTTTCTGCGACTTGCTAAAAAAGTCACATGCAGAGCAATGTTTTTTTAAGTGCTAAAAGGCAAAACAAATCTCACATTTCCTTACTTTTGTTACCTTACTAACTCAGGGTTGATGTCACTCCCAGCTCGGACATCTGAGGCAAATGGAAGGCAGCATAAGGTAAACATTCAGATGAAGAATAGTGTTACAAGTGTACAGAGGTCAAATATATAAAGGCATAACCAGAATTCATTTTCTTTGTCTGCTGGGCCTTTTCATGTGTTCACAACCGTGTCCCTGTACCAAGATGGCTTTGAGTTTGATGCTCTTTGCAGAATCATGGGTCCCATTTTTAGTGTGGTTTTATGACTTGTCTGTGTTGTAGAAAAACCCGTAGTAGAAGAAAGCACTGATAGCCAGCAGAGCGACTGACAGCAACATGTTCCTCCGGTTTTCACCTCGTAACATCTCCAGCTCCTTGTCTGGAAAAGCAAAAGAAAAACTGTATAAAATATGCAGCAGCCATCACTTTCTATTTATTTTTAGTCCTCTGGCACGAGCAAAACCAGCAAATGATCTGCTGTCGCAGCCTGGGGCCAGTTTACAACATACTGAAACTATTTTTGTTTTTTTATATGGGAAAGCTGGCTCAGTCAAAAGAAGACAGAAGACAAATATTTTGTATACTACACTCAAAAAGCACGACATTCTTCAGTTTCCTTAAATGTGTCATCAATAAAATTTTACTTTCACCTGCTTTCTTTTTAAAATGCACCTTTCAGGATGACTAAATATGACATGTTGATTAGTTTGCTAATCAGTTTGTCAATTAACCCTTAGTGAAAACGGGACTATGTGGTCCTCGAGCGCTCAATAAATATTACAAATACACAGGAAAAGTAAGAACACACAGTGAATACACATGAACAAGAATTTTAATATTAAGGCTCACCTAGCTTCTGCACCCTCTCATTCATGATGGTCATTTCATCCTCCAGATCTTGTCTGATTTTTTTTTTTAAAAGAAAGAAAAAAAAGGCAATATTAAGGAGAAACATCACTGTTGGGTGAAGTTTTTACATTCTTTCTTTCTTTTTTTTTAATCTCTAAGTGGCACAAGATGCCTTTTCATGAGTTCTTGCTCACTAAAGAGCCACGCAGACCTGCAACTACCACAAAACAGCCACAAACAGGAAAGCCAAAGACATGCAAGAGCAAATCCAACACAAATCCTTCACACCTCATGCAACAGAACAACACATTCATTTGTTCCCTTATGTTCATCGTTTATTTCAATCCCTTTTTAAAATCTATATTCTCAACTCATACACTTTATTTAGACTTCAGATTAGTGTTCAACTCATTAAAATATTGTTTTTTGTATTAATAGCTACTTTTGGTTATTTCCTTATTCACAAGGGGTTTCAAAAGCAGGAAGCTTGGCTGATTTTGACAGACACGCTTCCTGAATTCCTCAAATGTGATGGATGGGCAATTCATTTTCCCAAAGAGCCGCATGAGAAACTGGGACTGTTGTGGAGGGCTGCACCAACTGAGTTCAGCTTATTGGTGTAGCCCTCCACGAGGGGCACCAAAAGTTGATATCACTGAAAACAGGTATAATAAATAATAACGTGCTTTAAGCAGGAATAAATAACAAGTATATATTTTAACAAGGACAGTCTTGCAGGGAGTTTCCTCCACAACAGTCCCAGTCCCAAGGCCAAAGTTGCCTTGAAATGCCAGTGGGAGGTATACACACTAACGTGGAGTCTTCATCATCTCCTTCAGCCTCACCTCTGCTTTTCAGAGAGCTTCTCCTTCCTGCTCTTGAACTCCGCCCTCTCTAAGTTGTCCTGGCAACGCACCCGCTGCTCCTCCAGACGATCAATCTGTAGGATTTTACAGGTGTGACACACGGAGAGGTCAACGTACAAAACACAGAGGCAGGGAGCGACCTAAACGAATGAATTTTAAGAATGTACACGGGGAAAGCTACAGCACCTATCAGACGTCAGCTAAACAGAGAGATAGATGGGAAATGTGAGACAAACGCTAAAACACTGTACCTCGGAGGCGACGCTGATTTTCTCTCGCCTTTTCTCTTTTAGCCTTGCCATGTTGTGACCAAACCGGAGAACCACAGTGCAGTGAGTCTCCTGCCTGACAGGGGAAAGAAAAACCTGTGACTATGCGGAACTATTTTTCTTCTTCGTAATGTTTACGTCTTCCTTTTGACGAACCGCTCTTCGCGCACTTTGCTGCCCTCTGTCGGTGGAAAGTGACAAACACTTGGCCGCATAAACACAAATAACTCCCAACACCTGAAAGTGAAGAAAGCCAAGTCATTAAAAAAAATGCTGTCATGCTCAAATCACAATTAAACGGTTATTGTTCTCATGCCAGTATGAAGGCAACATACTGTAGTCTGCACCTGCCAAACACAGACAGGTAAAACAGAACTGAGAGAGTTGCTGCTGAGCGTTGCTAATCTGATTATGTGACCTGAGAGGACAACACATGATCAGCTGAGAAAGAAAAGGGACGAGGCCAGGCAAGCTGCTCTATACTTGCTTCCTTCCTTCTACAAAATGCCTCTCTTTATAAACCGAGACCAAATATTTGCTCATCAGGTACACCTGCTGGAGCACAAATTAAGGGTGAGTCATTGTTAGACATTAGGGAATGGTTTATTAGATTATTATTGGTTTATTATTGGTTTATTAGATATTTTTTTACAAGTTACTGAACATGAGTTGTGCAAACTGCATCCCAAATCCTTCAGGACACATTTCTTCGTATTTCAGAGTAAAGAGGAGAGAATACTTGAACTGGAGACCGAGAATGCCCTTCTTCATTTAAGACTTGCAGAGGTGAGAATACTTTTGACATCTAACACACATATAGGCTTATCTTTAGCCAAAAAGTAGATTTTGATCATTTTATTCTAGTATTTTCCTGTCTGCACCTTATTTATCATGGTTTTTTATGGACCTCAGGCACAGCTTTTGTGTGCATAACTTCTTTCTTTCTTTCTTTTCTAAATTATTTTTAGTGCCAATAGGCGTTGGAGTGTGCTTGTGCACTTACTTTAAATGCATGAGGTTTATTACACCTTAGTACTCACGCTATGTGCGGGAACATTTGAATCGGTCTCTATTTGAGTGCTTTAAATGGATGGTTAACTGAATGTGTATCTAAATGGCACATTGGGACAAAATGGATCATAATTTCTATCAAGCTGTTTCATTAGTTAGGCATGTAGCTCAAATGCACCAGAATTATGTGCAAATGACTGTTACCCCCTTCACTGTACTTTACAGATCACTTCATCCTCATTTGTTTGTTTCCCTTCCACTCTCTAAGACTTAGATCCATAATTTATTGGGCAAAGGCACATTTTATTTTGTACACCACAGTACAAAGGCAAACAATCAAGAAGTGATTGAAGTGCAAACTTTCAGCTTAAATTACGTGTTTTTACAAGAATTTGGCAGTAACTTTTTAGGACTTACAGCTATTTTTATACACAATCCACCACCTTCAGAGGCTATGAATTGGACAACCGAACATAATTTTAAATATAAGGATTCTTTTTGTTACATGGATGATGATGTTTTGCTTCTATTTGACTTCAGTTTTTTCTTCAATAAATAAAAACCACATTCTCTCAGGTTGACATCAGGTGAATGACTTGGCCACTAAAGCATATCATATTTCTTTGCCTTAAGGAAATCTTGGATTGCTTTTCCTTTGGATCATTATCCATTTGCTGGATAATGAGTGCTGTTCGATCAGTTTTGCAGCATTTGTCTGAATGTGAGCAGAGAGTATAGGTCTGTACACTTCATCCTGCTGCTTCTATCGGCAGTCACATTAGCAGCCCAATGTCATCACACAACTGCCAACGTGTGTGACAGATCACGCAGCGTCCTTGAGATCTTGAGCTGATTTTCTCCTTCTCCATACTTTTATGTAATCTTGGTTTCATCCGTCCAAAGAAGTTTTTCAAAACTGTGCAGACTCATTTTGATGTTTTCTGGCAAAGCCTAATCTGGCCTTGTTGTTCTAGTGTAACCAGTGGTGTGCAGCTTGTTGTTAACCCTCTGTATTTCCATTCATTGATCGCAGACCTTAAAAGTGATGTGGTAAGTTTTTCAATTCAATTCAATTCAATTCAATTTTATTTATATAGCGCCAAATCACAACAAAAGTCGCCTCAAGGCGCTTCATAAACCCAACAATCATATGACTTCCTATGAGCAAGCACTTTGGCGACAGTGGGAAGGAAAAACTCCCTTTTAATAGGAAGAAACCTCCGGCAGAACCAGGCTCAGGGAGGGGCAGCCATCTGCTGCGACCGGTTGAATTGAATTGAATTGTTGATGTTGAACTACGTTTTAACTTCATATAAAAGAGAAATTTTGATGACTCACTTTTGCACGTTTGATTTTCAGTGTTCGGGTAGACAGCGCCGGGACCATGATGAGGGAACCAAGGCTGTGAACGATCATCAGCTTCAGAGTAGTACACGGAAGATAACCCAATCAGCCCTCATCAAGCTTCTCTCAGGGGTTCAGGTAAAAATATATTGAGATGTGTGTATATGTGGTAGATAGTAACTTGGGTTCAGTTCACTTTACTTCAATTCAGTTCAATTGTTTATTTATATAGTAGCAAATTAGAAAAAAAAAACCCAACAATCAGGCAACTCCCTGTGAGCAAACACTTTAGGATAGTGGGAAGTGGGAAGCCACGACAGGTTGGGAGTGAGAGGGGAGAGAAGAGAAAATAAATAAGAGAGCATAAAGAGACAAAACACAGACTAAGAGAGGAAGAAGACAAAGGCATGCTGCAGTGTTGTATTAACATGTGTTGACTGAAAAGACAGTGGTGCAGTCAGCACCAGTCTGAGCTTATAGCAGCATAACTAAAGGAGGCTTTAGAGTCACCTGATGCAACCTTAACTATAAAATTTACCTTAAATCTTAAAATTAGACAGTGTCTGTCTTCTGAATCTAAATTGGAAGCTGTTTCCACAGAGGAGGAACGTGACGATGAAGGCTCTGCCTCCCGTTCTACTTTTAGAAATTCAACAATAGGATAACTTGGTGGGGCCTGATTGTTCAAGATTATGTCAGTCATGATGATCATGGATTTTAAATTCAGTTCTGGATTTGTAAAGGAACCAATGAGGAGAACCCAGAATAGGAAAAATCTGGTCTCCTTTTCTTGTCCCTGTCATTAGTCTAGCTGCAGTGTTTTGGTTTAACTGATCTGTTTAGGTCGGGTTTAGATATAACTGAGTATCATCTTCATAGCAATGAAAATATATGCAGTGTTTTCTAATATTATTGTAGAAGAGAAGCATGTATAATGTATATAGTACTGGTCCCAGCAGAGTGCCCTGTGGAACTCCATGACTAACTTCTGCATGTGAAGAAAATTCCACATTTACATGAACAAATTGGAGTCTATCAGACAGATATGATTCAAACCCCAGCAGCCCAGTTCCTTTAATGCCAATAGTTTGTTCTAATCTCTGTATTAAATTATTGTTATCGAACGCTGCCCTGATCTCTAACAGGACAAACATAGACATGAGTCCACTGTCAAAGGCTGTTTCTGTGCTACAATGTACTCTAACTCCTCAAAGAAACTATCCCTCTGCAAACTATAAGTTAGCTGTTTGAAACTAGGCTTTCAAGAAATGTTTACATTTCAGTGCTGGAGATTGGTGTATAATTAGCTACCGGTAAGTCAGTTGGGTCAAGTAAAGGCTAAAGTAAAAGCTATATGTATATCCTCCTGAGAACCAGCCTATTCATTTATATCCTGTGTAATTTGTTTTTTGTCTATATCTTTTTACTTATTTGAGCTACCATACTAAGTCCTGATGTACTAAATAGAGGACATCCTGGGCTTTCCATTGATATTTCATGTGTTTGGGTGGCCTCTTTTAGCTCCAAAGAGGCAGGAAATCACAAAAAAGTTGAAGGGGAAGGTCCTTTTTTCCTCGGTTCTTAGGAGAATATGTATAGTTAGGAAGGCTTTGTGTAAACACTCCCTTCATTTGTCCACTCTGTGTGTTTGTGGCAGGCTGTGAAGCATGACCTGAGTGAGTTGTTTGCAGTGTATGTGAGTTTTGCCACCGAGTTGGAGGAGCAGAGCAAGCAGCTCCTGGAGAAAGTAGAGCAAGCCAACTCATCTCTGAACGGTCACAGTGAGGATGGATTTCAGAGTAAGTATCTGAATGGAACCTCAGGTTAATATTAAAGTACCATCTGTAGGCAGTGACGGTGATACTTTTGGTGTTTTGAAACCTTTTTTGTTTAAAATGTGAAAACTGCAATGCATCCCGAAACAGTGAAGCAGCAGTTAGAGGAGGCACATCTTAAAGCATGTGGACTCTGACTTTAGGATTTCATTTGATTGACTAAAATTTCACATAAAATTATTTTTAGGCTGACAATAACAGTATTCAGAAGTTTAAGATGTTAAAAGGTTCTGCTGCAGATGTCACCAGCTGATCACAAAGACAGAAGGATATTAGATAATGTTCAGGTAAACCTGCCAAAAAATACGATGCTGTAAGTTGATTAAAACTAGGTGCACTTTGATATATGAATACCTTAATATCCATGCCTTTTACTGTATATTAGTGTCAGCTTTCTGAGACGATATCCTTTATATTAAAGTCCAGTCCATTTTCTCAAAGCTTCCCCAATAAAATAAAAGTATTTTCTTATAGTTTCAAATAAGGTTTAAACACAGAGACAAAGTTGTGGCCTTTCACAGTTCATTTTTACAGTCATGATAAAAATCAAATGGCATCCTTTTCAAATTCTAAGGTTTTACATATCAAAATATAATTTAAAAAATAACATGATTTACTGGTCTGAAGCATTTAGGTGGCATCATCCCAGCAAATTCAGCCCAAAGTCAAGCTGTGCAATGATCAGAGAAACTGCAAAAAACCCAAGAGCTACAACTCAAACTCTACAGGCATCAGTTAGTATGTTAGTTGGTGTAAATGTTGGCGTTCATCTGAGGTTGTGTTGTTTACCTGATATGTAGAAGTTTAGAATTAACACAGGGTGCACTTTCTTTTTACCATGACTGGATATGTTGCTAAAAAGAGGACAGCATGATGTTGAATATTTGTGTGATACACTGAACCTTAGTTCTGACTGAAAAATGTGCACACCATGTGCAGATTTGCAGGTTCGTGTTGCAGCCCTGGAGCACTCTCTGGAGGAAGAAAGGGAGAACTGCAGGGCAGAGAGGCGGAAGCGGAAAGAACTTCACAACACACTGGTGGTAAGAAGACAAAAGTGTTAGATGATGGAATAAAAAGAAAGAGCTGTACTGAATCTTTTAATCACTGATGTTTGTTTCACTTCAGGAGCTCAGAGGGAACATTCGGGTTCACTGCAGGGTGCGTCCAGTTCTTCCTTTTGACCAGATCCAGTCCTCAACTTCCGGATCAGGGTGAGTGAACAGGCAATGCAACATGAATACACAATTAAATGAAGAAAAGTTGCTAAAAATGAGAGAACTTAAGATAACCCAGTGTTTTCTCCATCAGGTCTGCATCATCAGAGGAAGTAATCCAAGCAGTCAGTGATGTCAGTGTTGCCGACTCTTACAAATGATTTTCATTGATTGCTGCATACCTGCCTTTACTTTAATCCCTCTTTTTATTTAGGATACAGTGATGGTGAATTGCATGAAGGCGGGGATGCTGGTGCAAAACAAAATGTTTGAGTTTGAGAGGTAAAACAATATGCTGGCATCACCATACAATGGACGACATTTCTCCAATTATTTTTCAGTTGTTAGTGACTGTGGCAATGCGCACTTCTTTCAGGGTACACGGACCAGAGGATTCCCAGGAGGCTGTGTTTGAAGAAGTCAAGTCACTTCTAACATCTCTGCTGGATGGGTGAGCATGAAACTATGCGGAAAAAAAGAGCTCTATATCAAGTCAAATGTTATTCCGATGGATTAATTCAACTGTCTTCATTTAACACTCTGGTGCGTGAATGAGCGGAGCAAACTGAGCAGCATAATATGACTGCATGGCTTCGACAGTAATTGAATGTCACCTTGCTTCCTGCCTTTCAGCTATAATGTGTGTATCATGGCATATGGGCAGACAGGCAGTGGGAAGACTCACACCATGATGGGATCCCAGTTCCTGGATGAGCTCTCAGGGACACAGCAGGAGGCACAGCAGGGTATTATCCCAAAGGCTGCTGCTGAGCTCTTTCGGTGAGAGAAAAAAGGGTTGGATGTGTTTCTCAAGTCTTTTTTAGTAGTTTGATCCACAAGAAAGCATAATATCTACTTTGTTTTGCTTCTTTCCTTTCTGTTACCATGTGATGCCCAGGCTGATCTCTGAGAAGCCTGCAGAAAGTCACACAGTGGAAGTGTCAGTGATGGAGGTGTACAACAATGAGGTGTTTGACCTGCTGGCCAGGGATGAGCACAGCAATGCAGCTGGCCAGAGACGGGATGTCATCACCTCCTCCTCCGGTGCCAGCCAGGTCCCCTCCCTCACATCTGAGTGAGTAGAGCCAGAGCTAAGATACAGCAGTTTATGTGGGCTTTTGTATGACTGGTCTACATACTAGAAGAGCAATATACTAGAAGGCTTTTCATAAAAATACTAAGACCAGTGTACCAATCATCATCATCACCATTCATAAAAAAGAGGGCATGTATACCGTTGGGCCCACATGGAATTACAAGCTGTCCTCCTCTGGTTTTTCAGACTTTATTTAGTTCTTGATCACACAGACAGGAATTCTGCTCTTGGCCACGTTTCTGGATGTAGTGGGCAGAGAAAAGAAGCTCAGCCCACTCCGAGCTAATCTATGAACGCATGTTTATGAAGCTTTAAAAAGATAAGACGCCAGAAATTCAGCTCCGAATTGAAAAGTGGTGAAAATGAAGCTAAAGGAAAGCAAAAGGGTGACTCCTGACTCCTGATGAGCTCTCAATTGCTTGAAAGGTTTTTACCCTTAGCAACTTCATAAAACTGGAAAGTTTCACTTTTTTCAGCAGCAGAGTTGAAAAAATGAAACAGCTTAATCCTTAAACCTTCACTATTTTCTGTTTATTGGCTAAATTAAATTAAATCTAAAATGAGTAGTGGTTGTAGTAGAACATTTTAACGTCAGCTAACAATCATTATTGCTTCACAGTAGTTTGCCTTTGCCAGCCCAACGAACACATATTTCCACCCATACAGGTCGTGCCTCATCTAAACAGAAGCCCTTAAGATAGAGGTCCCTGTTTGTGAGGTCATTTTTGATGGTCTGGATAGCTTCTTTCCCCATAATAAATAAAACGATCATTTTAAAACTCCATTTTTGTATTTATCCGGGTTATGTTTTTAATATTAAAATTTGTTTGATGATCTGAAGCGTGTAAGTGCGACAAATATGCAACAACAACAAAAATCAGGAAGTGGGGAAATACCTTTTCACAGCACTGTATATAGTGTACATGCTTCAAATATGCATGCTACAGACACATTTTCAGCCCAGCAGCAAAGCAGATCTGTGTAATCACCACCTCTCCATATCCCTGGCACTATTGCTTCGCTTTGTTTACTAAAAAACAGGTTTAAATTGTCTCGTATTCCTCTAGCCATTAAACGTCTAAACACTGGTGACAGCCAGCTTGCTGCAGCAAAGCTAAGTTTGCCATGTGTTTTACCACAGACCAGCTCACTGTTGAGGATCTGTTATATAACTCAAGAATTCATGTGCCAATTATGACAACATCCATCTCTCCATCAATTTTTCTTACTCATTATTGAGGCTGGATTGAAATCACGTGATATTCCCATACACGTACATGGAACAAGCATTTCAACATAAAAGCATACAATATATGCAGACAAAGACATCCTCTAAAGCGCCCTCAGCTGTGCTACAGATGTCTCCTAGTTTGACACAAAGCCCCTGGGACCCTCACAGCTGATTGCCCAAAGCGGACAGGCACACTGGGACAGGAAGGTAATATAGAAACTAAGAAAGTGGAGCTGTCAAAGAATGCAAACAAGTCTAATCTGATTACATATGGCAGTGAAATTTAGTAGAAAGGTTGTTGTTCCTCTAGATATCGAGTGTTTTACAATTAAATGAACAAGCATTGTTGTCGCCTTTTAAAGCTGATTATGAATTTTTAAGAATGCCTCTGATGTGTATCCAAGAATCCAAGAATCCAAGAATAAAACCAGCAGACTCCACAGAGCAAAGAAGAACTGCAGATTTGACTGATAATATAATAAAGAAATCTAAAAATACTGAAAACAGTTTTAATAATGTAATCTTTTTTTTTTTGTATTTTAAGGACTTTCCCTTTATGTTTTTCAGGCCCGTGAGTAATGCCTCTGAGGTGATGCAGATTATTAGCAGCGTTCTGAAGCTCAGAGCTCACTGTCCCACCCTTGTCCACGCGGACTCATCACGCTCTCACCTCATTGTGACCCTCACGGTTTCCTCCAAGAGTCCCAATGCAGTGGCCCTGGGTGAGATGCATGTCTGGGAATTCATTGAGGACCTCTTTCAGTGACCTGCCGTTCACACGTTCTTGCATCGTAACCCTTTCGCTCTTCCAATCAGCCCGCAGGCTACAGAGTGCCAAGATGGACATGCGGCGCTCCACCCAGAAGGAGTGGTGGAGTCCACGCTGTCGCCGTGCCAACCTCGCCGCCCACCACCCAGCGGACGAAACCTCTGCAAGCCCCGCGTCCTCTCCCTGCTCGACCCCGTCCCTTTCTCCCTGCCCCTCCCCGAGACACAGCATCACTCAGACTCCATTCAGGACAAAGCTTCAGCTGGTGGACCTGGCTGGCAGCGAGTGTGCTGGTAGGTGCTCCGTGCAGGAGGACATTCTTTGAAAAGGTTGGCATTCTGGGAAGTGGTTTATGGTGCAATAATTTACTGGGAAACCGGAGACTCGAGACATGACAAATCTGTCTAGTGCTTAGTTTTCCATGACTATTTTTTAGTCTGTTTGAGCTAAATATGCAGTTTAGAAGTTTCTTTTTTCCAGTCAGAGCCTGGACTAGGAACTACAAAATAATTAATCAAAAGGTTGGGCTTCAAAGTACAATACAATACAATACAGTTTTATTTATATAGCATATTTAAAACCCGAAGGCACACCAAAGTGCTCCACAGTAATATGGAGAATCAACATAAGTCAATAACAGGGTACAGATCAGGCATTAGCACAGACAGGATAGAGGCACTAACAGACCAGAAGATTTAGATAAATACAAAATCCACTAAGAAGACAAAAACAGCAGTAAAATTAATAATAAAATAATAAATTTAATAAAATGTAATAAAAAATGTAAACGATTTAAAAGTTTAAAGTTTAAAAGATTTAAAAGGGTATTAACTGGTCATGAAAGCCAAGTCAAATAGATATGCTTTCAATCTTGATTTAAAGGATTGGATAAAGTCCAAGGCTCGAATAGAAGCAGGGAGGCTATTCCAAAGGTTGGGTGCAGCTGAAGCAAAGGCACGATCGCCTCTGGTCTTCAGTCTAAACTTAGGTTGGGCCAGGAGTAATTGACTTGATGATCTTAATGCACGACAAGGAGTGTACAGATTGAGGAGGTCAGTGAGGTAACTGGGCGCAATGTTATTCAAGAAAACAAAAGTAAAACAATTCAGTTCAATTTCTTTTTGTTATACTGCCAAATCACAACAACTGTCGCCACAGAGCGCTTTATATTGTAAGGTAAAGCCCTACAGTAATGGAGAGGAAACCCCAACAATCAAAAAATGCCCTTTGAGCAAGCACTTGGCAACAGTGGGAAGGAAAAATTACCTTTAAACAGGAAGAAACCTCCAGCAGAACCAGGCTCGGGGAGGACAGCCATCTGATGTAACCAGCTCTGGCGAGGGGTGGGAGACAGGACCAAAGTTATCCTGTGAAAGACAGCCAGAGATTCTCTTTCTAGTCCCTGTCAGTACTCTCGCTGCATTATTTTGGATCAACTCAAGACTTTTGAGGGCATTTTAAGGGCATCCTGATAATAATGAATTATAATAGTCCATCCTAGAAGTAATAAATGCATGAACTAGTTTTGCAGCATCACTCTGTGGCAGGATGTTTCTAATTTTAGAGAAATTGCCCAAATGCGGGAAAGCAGTCCTGCATATTGCTATAATATGCACAGTAAAGGACACATCCTGGTTATAAGTGATTGCTCACAGTGTTACTGGAGGCCAAGATAATTCCATCCAGAAGTATGTGGTTAGACACCATGTTTCTAAGATTTTTAGGGCTGACTACAATAACCTCAGTTAGAGAGCACATTATCTAACTTTAGGCCGTCTAAATGTGTCCCAGGTATGTCTGGAGTTTCAGGTGCAGCTCTCTGGGAGTCATCATGTATAAACCGTAGTCTCTCGGCTCTGTCCGATGTCCTTGGAGCTCTGGCTGAACACAGACCACACATCCCTTACAGGAACAGCAAACTCACTCATCTGCTGCAGGATGCCATAGGTGAGTCACACACACATTATTTATTCTTTTTATGTCCAGTGACTCACTATTTCCGGGTCTTCTGGAAAAGATTAACTCAGCTCCACAATAACCAAATCCAGGGTTGAAATTTGTACCCAAAAATGACAGGAAAAACCCATCTGTCTTCCACCTTATGTACCTCTCATTTCATCCACCAGGTGGTGATGCCAAGCTGCTAGTGATGCTCTGTGTCTCCCCGACGCAGCGCTTCATCACAGAGTCCCTGCAGTCTCTTGGTTTTGGCACGCGGGCACGGCAGGTACAGAAGGAGCCACCCCGAAGAAAAAATAATAGCCTCAAAGTTAAATAAGAAAGCAAAGGAAGATCTTTAACATAGATCCTTTATGAGTCATTACAACAGATAGAAGGGCGAGTGTTATAATAGGGGCACAACATTCACCCTTATATTCTAGCCCAGTGGTTCTTAACCTGGGTTCGATCGAACCCTAGGGGTTCGGTGAGTCGGTCTCAGGGGTTCGGCAGAGCCTCCACCGTGACATGCACCGCTCATTTTGTGCACCAATAAAAAACATATCTATGTCTTGAATTTGAAAAAAATCATATTTTATTTTTCACTAAAGAGGGGTTCAGTGAATGCGCATATGAAACTGGTGGGGTTCGGTACCGCCAACAAGGTTAAGAACCACTGTTCTAGCCTTAACTAGTATAAGAGTATTTTTGATTTTGCAGTTATTGGAAGTTTGGTTACTTTGTGCTGGAAGCAGATCACATTTCACCCTTTCCACAGTACTGTTTTCCTTACTAATAATTATGCAGGCATCTTTTAAGAAACATACATATATGCATTTACTTAGAATTTAATGTCTTAAAGTTTTCTGAAACTACTGATTCTTAGGAATGCTGTGTGCAATGACATTCTTGCACTGCATGTGTAGTTCATGATATACAAACTTAGTACATGTGAGAAGACTTTATTAGCACTTTATTAAATTGATTAAAGCTAAAATAGAAAACATGCCAACAGCAAACAGAACTGCACTATATATGGAAAAACAAAAGCTGTTTTAATCCTAAGGCATTCTGCTGTAAATTCATTTCAACACTACCTACCCCTGCTTTGCCTTCTCTTTTGTTTTGGTTTTCCACCCCAGCATTTATGTTTACACAGTATATATACATATTTTTTGTTACATATTAAAAATCTTTCTAAATATTTGATGAAGTAGAAAAGTGTATCCGTATTAGAAATAAACAGCTGACATGCCTGTTCTTGTGTAATCAGTCTTAAGAATCCTATAAATAAAAAAAGACAAATCATTTAAAGTTTATGGCTCACGCTTTATATACAAATTACAGTGGGCTGTAGTTCCACTAAGCTCTCACTTCTGTGTAGATAACACGGGGGATCCATGCACGTGCAGGTAGGGAGCTATAAAGTTATTAGCCCAATGCGACATAATGCATCAGTGTGATCCTAAAATACACACCCTAATGATTATTTGCAAATGCAGTTTCAGGTCGGTTGACTCCAGTTTAATGCTGGGAAGAAAAATCACACAATTCCCTCTGAAGTGAACCAGTTGGACATCTTCCCAGCACGAATAGAATAACACACTGTATCTGGTAATTAAATCTCTTTTTCATCAGCTCCCCTTAGTTCCACACACTCGCACTTATTAATAAGGCTTCCTCCTACCAGCAGGCTGCAAACTGCGAAATGTTGTGATTCTCTAATCCGTGCAGTCCCAAAGCTGGCATGCTATTGAGGCACGCATGTCATGTGCCACCCTGACAGGAAAACTGAAAGGCCCAAAGTGTTTTGTTTTTTTTTTGTTTTATCTTTTGTTTTGTCTTTTGAAAACAGCAGGCTTAGAGGATAAAGAGTGACAGAAGAAAACAAAACTATGACTTGAACAGAAGTGAGAAGATAATAAACAAGGAAACTACAGGAGTGTTTAGGGAGGTGACAGACGAGAGGAAATGTGAAAATGAGCTGAGAGAGAAACGGGAATGAAGGAACGTAAGAGTGTGAAAGCACATGTAACTGAACTTTTACTTCAACCTTCACTCTTTATCTGCGTTATTATGTTTCTAACAGGATGAGTTTTTGTACAGCGTTCAGGATATGGATCATCTGTTGAAATTCTCCTTTACACATAGATTACCTGGAAACAGATTGATAGGTAAGAATGTGTATTTCCCAGCCGGTTGGTTAGTGTTTGTTGGAGGTGGCAGGGAGTCACTGCGAAACATGTTGCTTAAGCCCCAGTCATGCAGATCTACAGACTGGTCAGTGACCCTCCCTAACAACCACAGTTTGCTAGGAAAATATATTGGTTAGTGGTTGCTTGCAGTTGCTTGGTGAAATTGGTTGCAAAAAAACCAAAAACCTCGTTCTGAGTGCTTTGGTCTCTCAGCAGATTATGGCGAGCCAGGAAAGCCAAATATCACCAAATATCTCCTCAAACCCATCTGTTGGCTCAGCTGGCTTGCTGGCAATCAAGTTTAGCAATCAGCCTTTATTTGGTTCATGTCAGCTGGAAATATTTCCTTCAATTCCCCCCAAATACTGGAAATACCTTACAATCTCCCAAATTAAATTTGAGTTGTCTCTTTTTTCTTAATGAACAGATATTTGTAGGTTTTTCCACTATATTTAAGTATTTAATTCATGTCATAATTATAAAAGCAAAATTGCACCAGCTTAATGAAAGGAGCAACTCGTCTCTAAAAGCAACTGGTTCGAGGTCTTGGCCATGATCCAGTTACTTGTGAATAAATCTGCACTTTTGGAGGTTTAGGGGCCGCTGCTCTTATTAATTTCATTTTTAATCTGTGTAGCACACTGAGAAATCATGGCTTGTGTTCAACCGTAATCAAATTAAGCTAACTCGGTTATTGTTTTACAGAGAACAGGACTCCGATCAAGCAACCTCAACAACAACAACAACAACAAACCCTGAAACATAACATTAGATTTTTATTAATTCAAGCAAACTGTTACAGTAAACAGTTACATAAGTTACATGGTATACAGTATTGATCCAATCTTTTTTTTTCCTCCTTTCAACTCCCTCCCCCCCAGCCAAACATAGAAACAGCGAATTCATACAAGCGCAGGCAAGTAAGTAGTAACAGCACAATACATTCATCAACTCAACGATACGTTTTGTACGAACAATAAGGCAAGTAGAAGAAAAAAACAAAACAAACGAACGGAAAAGGATGGCAGACATTTCCTTTCAAATGAGCCAAAACAAGGCAGAATGTAAGCTTCTTGTCTTACGCCTCAAACGGCAGTACTACACAGAGCTGTAGTCCCAAACGAGGTAAGGCTTCCCGTTAGTGAGCAGTTAAACAGTAAAAGGGCATCTGAGAGAAAAGCTGCCATCAGTGACGTTGACTGGTTTGCATCTGGTGTCAGTCAGATTCCCAAAACTCGAAAAAGTTTCTCTCTGTACACTGTATTTTTTATTTTTTTTTTAATAAATCAGGGATAATAAGAGAGGCAGGAATTCTGATGTTTATCTACAGAATCAAGTTGCTTCCACCGTCCATTTCTGCGGCAACAAGCGTGAGAAAATGAAGGGAGCTCGATATAAACAATGGCTTAGTGTTTCTCTTTGACAGCGCCTGATGTCAACAATAGCAGAAATGGCTCCTCTGAACCCAGACAGCTCAGTATCTAGGCATACATTTCCCTGGGGTAAAGGTTAAATGTAAGTGGATGGATATGCACACATGTGACCAAAGCAGCCATATGGTTTCCCCCATCATTTCAGCCATACAATATTTATCACATGACACAGCAACACAATCTTTTGCTTGTCCTTAGTGGTAAAGTCATTCCTGATAACAAAAAAAAGTGTGTGGGGGGGTGACGACAACCCAGCCTGTGGTCAGGGTTTGATACTACTGGCCTGTTAAAACAAGTGTTTCAGTTGTACTAGGTAAATAAAAGATGATTAAAATAAAGCAGCATTCACTCAATGCCATGTTCAGCAAAACCATATTGGAGAACTAAAGATAGATGCAACATGCCTTCATTTGTTCTTTTCAAATTTCTTCTTTGTTTTTGTTTTTCCCCAACATCAAGGTACAGATAAGAAACGAAAACAAGTGGCTCTTCAAAAAAGTTATCTTCGTGTATACCGATAGTAAACATGAGGGATTTCATCACAAGAAATCCAGCCGAAACAAAGTCGCGTGGTAGGTGCAGAAGAATGAATTCGAAAAAAGAGAGAGAGAGAGAAAAACGACTCTTGGAACACTAGAAAGACCGACAACGGCGACGTGGAGTCCCTCCACTGAACACAAACCACAACGAGACAGACATATGACAAGATATAAACCAAAAAAAAAAAAAAAAAAAAAGAGAGAGGAAAGGTGGTCGTAACGGTGTTTCGGTTCTTTGATGTCGAGGTGTGGAGTGCAGGGATGCGATACTGCTGGAGGGTGGGGCACCTCCATCCTCCCGGTATTCCTTCTGTTCTCTCCCTCGCCGCCGTCATTCCATCCAGTCTCCTTCGTCAAACTCGGACTCGTCCTCGGAGTCGGAGTATTCCACGGCGATGCGGCGTGACAGGATGGTGGCCACATCATTACCCACTCGCTCGTGCTTAGCCTCTTGTTCTCGCTGCTCCTCCACTTTTCGCAGCTGTATGCCTGCAGCAGGGAAACGGAGAAAGATGATTACATATCATCGCTCCTGAAACTCCCGATTAGGATTATAACGACTACAGCAACAATAACTTGGATATAGATGTGTATTTATCCTGCTTTATTAAAATGTATTTATGTGAAATATTAAAAACTGGTCTCCGATTTGATTAATCTGAATGAAGCTGGATCTTATAGACACAGCGTGACACTATGTGCGCAGCACCTGCTCCCACTTGCTATTTAAATCTGTTTGCAAGTGCCAGCCAATCAGAAGAAAGCTTGCTTAAAGGGAGGGGTAGGAGAGCTAAGAATGAGAGGCTTGTTTTATACAGTAGATGAAACTGAATGCAAAGCTAATCTAATAGAGACCAAGCTAGGTGTTCTTTTCTCTAACCATTTAGTGTGAAAAATGAATCCTATGGTCCTAGAAGAGTAATGAAAAGGGCGGTAAACAAAAGAGTGGCATCTTCAAAGTTATTTCACGGCCTTCTTTTACAGATTTACAAAAATACAGTTATCTATGATGTAAGACGAGAAAAGCAGCAAAGATTGGAGGAAGTTTTGCTTCAAGACAGGCTTAAAAATATCTGAATATATTCTCTTATCATCACATGCAGAGCTGGCATTACACAATCTTTTCAAGATTTGGAGGCAGTTAAGCTGCTACTATGAAAAAGTGGTCACAACATGGTTTTAAAGAACTATTTGCACATGCATTTACAAACACTTCACCTTTTCTGATAGCCTCCAACAGGACACTGCGTGCATCGCTGATGGGTGGCAGATTGGCTGGATGGTGCCTCTTGGTCCCCATGTCGTGGACGGCGTGGGGGGGAGGGGAGGCCATGGCTCCTGCTGAAGGGAAGGCGGGCACAGGTGGTGGCCCTGATAGGCACGGTGATGAGCTCCGCGCTCCTGTGAGGGGCAGGGGAGGTGGTGGCGGTGGAGGAGGCAGGATGGTGCTGTCTGACTGAATACCAGAACCCGAGGATGGACCTTTGTCCAGGACCTGCTGGAAACGAGCTGGAGATGAGGAGTGGAGGGGAGGTGCCACGGGTGGAGGGGCTGGATGGAGAACACCCGGGGCTATCTGGAGGGGAGCGGGGGGAGGCGGGATGGCTGGGGGATGCTGCTGGACTGGTAGAGGAGGAATAGGAGGAGGAGTGCCGCGCAAGCCTGTGGAGGGTAAGGGTGGAGGAGGAGGGGGCAGAGGGGGAGGCGGAGGAGGAGGAGTGTTGGAGTTGTGGCCTGCTGTCCGGGCTGGAGACTGGGGTCTGCTGTCGGAAAAGCCCGAGCTGGAGCTGGAGGGAAGAAGAAACACGAATGAGGTGGAGGCAGTGGTGGTGCACTGCTGTGGCTCTTTAAGCCTTTCAGAGTACCTGAGAAAACGTTCACCAACAGGTAAAAAGGAGGCTGGACTTTGGTCACCATGTGCTTCATGTGCAAAATTTGAGAGATAATTGAGGTAACTTCAACTTTTTCCACTTGGGAAGATTGTTATATGCCATAAATTCTCTCAAAACACAACACCCACCAAAACAGCTTGTATATACATGTGCACTTCAGTTACTAGTTGTTTTTTTTTTAATTAATAGTTTGACAAAATACATGAAAACTGTATATAGTGATAGAGGTTATGAAATATAAACATGCCAAAATATTATGGTTCCAGCTGTCTGCAAATTGTCTAGTTTTCCTTTGGTAATCTTGATCATTTAAAAGTGCATTGAACGAGTGTATGCAGGCGAGATCAAGATGATCTGGTGAAGTTCAATCTGAGCATTAGAATGGGGAAGAGAGGAGAGAGGATATCTGGTACGAGGAGAACAGTTTAACAAAAAACCATTGAACTAGCAGCTTAGTCAAGCCTCAAAATTGACTAATATTTGCTCCACATTTTGCAGCGCTGAGTGTGATCAGCAGAAGAGCACATTCCACCTGGCAGGGACAGTCTAACACCAGGCTTTGCATTTTCCCAATTAAACTTTCTATGAAACTAATTTGACTCAGACTGCGAAAGAAGAACATAGCTGCTTATTTATATCCATGACATCCACCTTTTTAGCCTCAGACCATCTGTAGCACATCATGCATAATAAAACCCCCCCATAACTCCAAAATTATCTCTATCATCTGTCTGAATTTTTAAATCTGTCACCGACAAATGCACGTGTGCCAAGTAAAACGGAAAGCCTGACTATTGTAACGACAGAAACTGCCTGTTCACAAAAGGTGCATGTCAAGAGCCGAGTTTGTTTCGTTCTTATCTTTTCAATTAAAAATGTGCAGCAATGCGTCAGAAGCAGCTGCTGGGAGTGTGGAAGTAACCATAAATACAGCTGCTTTGTGAAACTGCAGAGTTGTCACAGGAGCATGGATAGAGTGACGAGGCCAAAGTATTTCCACTTCACTGTCAGTTCAATAAATTAGAGGTTAAAGATCACCGAGCAACCGGCTTATTGTAACTTGCACATTAAAGACAAGAGTGTGAATAACAGTGGCCGTTCACTGATGCCAAACCTGCGGGGGTTGGTACACCGCTAACACTGCGACACAGAGGAATGTGTCCACAATCAATCCTCCTCCTGTGGTGAAGGAGAAGGGGAAAAAAAGGCACAGCAGGAGGAAGAGAAGACGGAGGAAAAAATAAAGTGTGGAGTGTTTCCTCTCAGGACAGCAGTGCTACTTAATGTGCTGTAGTAAAGGAAAGTTTTCAGAGGAGGTGAAGCGAGAAAATGAGATACAATGGAACATGGTGACGGGAACTTTTAAAATGGCAAAAAAAAAGGAAAATCAGCACGAATTAAAGGTCAGAATAAAGTAAATAAAAGAGCAAGAGGAGAAGGCAGATGCAAGGGCAAGTGCAAAAAAAATAAAAAATCAATGCAAGATTTCTCCAGTGTTACCTTAATCATTCCCTCTGATCTCTTCATCCTTTCAAAAACAGCTACATAAGCGGCCAATATGTGCAGCAGAAAAACAACCTGTAATATGTTCAGTGGCCTTAACAAACAGCTGATCCTGCCCTTCAACAAGCCTTTTTCTTATTTTACTTCATCTTTGTTCCACACACTCTCAAACCACACATTCATCAACCTCTTCAGAACCAGTAATTGAAGGTCGGTCTATGATACTGACAGATGTGTATGAGAAAATGAGATAAACAAGGCTAAGAGATGGGGAGGGAATCGCAGTAGTTACAGATAATTCCTTAGCACTTTTTTAAACTGCTTGAAACACACATTTATGTTTTAGGTGTAGGTAGAACAACAAAGTGAAAACTGAGGCTGATGACTCACCTGATCACAGAAGGTGGCTTTATCTCTCCCAGTGGGTGCATAGGAGGTGGCGGCGGTGGAGGGTCGTGAGGTCGGGAATACATTCTGTCCCCTGTACGGTTAAGCAGTTCGTTCATCTGAGTGTAGGGCAGCGCCGCCAGTGAGAAGGGCCCGTCCAAATGCTCCATGTACAAATGAGTCCTGAGCAGAGAAACCCAGTCATTCATTCACACTGTGTTTGGTTCAGCTGTGAGTCTTTGTGTGTGTGTGCAGTTTTGTGTTCTTTGCACTTACTATTCTTACCCGCATAAAGCTCATCTGTCAGAACTTAAATCATGTCACTTAAACAAAACCCTACATATTCTGGGTAGGTGGAGGTGCTGTATATAGAACTGAGGTATGTTCCCAATCATTTTACCTTGTGTGTGTAGAATATTTGTAAAGGATTAAACAAAAACAAACAAGAAAAACAAACACAAAGCAAACTCACACACAAAAAACAGAAGATATACTAATACTGATATACTAATTATATTTACTGTGGAGTTTGTGTTTGATTAAACACAGCACTAAGACTTTTTGATGATCAGAAATTATGTAGTAATTGGGTCATGGAATTCACAGAGTCCAGTAATCGTAGCCAGCAACACAAATATTGAAAGCCAATATTTAGTATGAGCACCTTTATTCTCCACTACAGCCTGAACCTTTCTTGTCATTTCTTTAAGTCGTCTTCAGGAATAGTTCTCCAGGCTTCTTGAAGGACATTCAGAGCTCTTCTTCAGATGTTAGCTGCCTTTTGTTCTGTTCTTTGTCAAGAAGATCCCACATTGCCTTAATAATGCTGAGGTCACGGACCAGTATGCTTTTACTGTACTGGCAGCGTGTTTGGAATCATTTTCATGCAGAAAAATGACAAATTAATGTTTTCACTCAGAGACCATCTAGATGGTCTTGTATGGGGGATCAAAATATGATGGTACATTTCTGTGTTCATAATTCCATCAATTTTGACAAGATCTCCAACAACACTGGCTGAAACGCAGCCCTAAATCATGACAGAGCCTCCACTGTGTTTTACAGATGTCTGCTGTGCCTCTCTCCTGATCTCCACACCGATGATGATTCGAAAATCATCAAAAAATGTGGAATCGTCACCACATGAAACTTGTTGTTCAGTTGGCATACCTCAGCAGTGAGCGGCTTCTTGACCAGCTGAGGGTTTAGATCCATCTCTCAGGTCCTGAGTCCAGTCTTTGCAGGATTTCTTTCTTAGAACAATTTTTAACTCTTCATCTGCTGGGAATAGTTTTGTAGGCCTACCACGTCTTCATTTCTCCTCCACTTGTTTAGTTTCCTCGTTTTAAGGACACTAAGCCTGAAGAACTATTGCGCAAGACCTTTTTTTTTTTTTTTTAAATGTATGAGGATGACTGGCTTCTTTTAAGCAAAATACTTTTAAAAAACGACGTGTGGCACAAGACCTGCGCTCATTATGTTCTTTAAGGTCATGTTTATGGTTTCTTCTGGCCATTACAGAGATCTGGTCACACAATATACATATACACATAAAAACAAGTAAGTAATAATAAGTAAAGAGGCACTTTTCATAAAACAAACGTATTCTCACAGGCCACAAAAGTATACACACTTCCTGTTTCCATTTCTCAGCAGTTTAGAATATTTTTTATTCACAAGAATGAATTTCTGCTACAATTATTCTGTTGACAATGCCGTTGCAGTCTAGGTGAGTGCCCATCAAAAGACACTGTTATCCACAACATTGTAAATCAAATGCCGACAACCACATCTACGGTCCATTTGCTTGAAATCTATTCTCATCAGTGCTCGCAGAAAAGATTTTGTGTCAGCTATCCACGCTACTGACAAATCCAACAAAACTACCAATTTGCATAAAATGTTTTCTTATTAATCACATTGACTGGCAGGGAAATTACTGAACACGAGTGGCACTGCAGCTCTGAGGCACAATAAAAGCAATCACAACTTTGAAGGACCTTAATCATCCCTTTTGTGGCTGCATTTCCCCAGTGCCACAGAAGTGTAAATTGTGTGAACAGATTCTCTGTGGACAGGACACTATTTATTTTTGTCCATAGGATTGATTTAATCCTGCAGATGAATCCGTTTTTATCAAGTTTTTCAGATTTTCAGCTCTCGTGATGTAATGTGCACGTCATTTCCACCAGGTGACACCTGACTAACTAGTGCCGTCCACCTTCACTCACCTGTTGTCGTGATAACCCGCCGATCCGTTGGCCTCTCTGTGTTTGTCTTCAGGTAAGTCCTGAGCGAGCTCTGCCCCCAGTGCCAGTTTCTGCCACTCCTTCTTACGATCGTGAGGTGCTCGCGGTATCTTCTCCGGCTCGTGTGGACGGTCGATCGCCTTCAGCTTTAGAAGAGGAGGCGAAGATGGTGACGGGGATGGAATAGTTAAAAGGAATAATGGGAAGTGGTGGATGAATCCACATGAGGTGTTTTGGGGATGACAATGAGGATGAGAGTGGAAGGAGAAGAGCAGGAGACAAAAAATAATATTAGCCATTAAATATATTTTCCAAAACTGATGGATTGTTAAACATTTGAACGACAGAGCTTGAAAATTACAGTCAAGATTTATCAATGCAGAAGTAGAAAGAAGCGTTCACACACTCAAACAACCAAATCCAAAACTTAATAACTGATCCAAACTGTCCCTCTTTGTAATTTACTTTAAGGTGCCAAATAAACATCAACCTACCACAACAGTCTTAACAATATCTGTGCTTTCTAATCATCTTAAACTTAAAAGCACATTTTTTTAAAGGGGTAGCGCTTCACAGAAAATACTGCATCACACAAGCTTGGGAGCAGGGAGTGCTCATTGACTGACTGAATCAAATTGTGGGTAAATATTTTTTTTTCCCCAAAGCTTAAAAGTCTATAAAGAAAGATGGGTAATATTTTGTGATAATCTCGTGCCCATCGTCAAACAGCAATCCCTGACTCCCAGATTTCAGCATGACTGATTTGCAACAGAGGGAAAAAAAAACAGCAGCAAGCTGCTGAGGTAGAAGTTTGTTCTTTTTTTTGTTTTTAAATCAAATAATCGCTGTTTTTTCACATACCTGCCCTGGAAGGTCTAAGTACCTATAGACCTGATCATACATGCGGGGGTCCTGCAACTACAAGAACAAAAACAAAAACCACAAGAGAAGCACCAGGGGTGAGGGGACGGGGTTCAAAATAATCAACACGGCACAGGATTGAGCACAGCACTGCTGCACACAGTCAACGGGGACAAAAACAGAGTGGGCGGTGAGAAGTAGGACAAAAGGGAAAGAGGGGGGAAAAAAAGTGCTGTTAAACAGAAAAATGACAACGTGCACAGCGCGGGGGACGTCACAATGGCACGCAAAGACCCACACACACCCACGGTGAATATAACAGAGCGCCGCTTCATCCCAAACAGACAGACTAAGGCAGAAAAGGAGAGATCTCACTGGAATGGGGGGAGCAAATCTACAAAGGTGTGTTTCTACATGCGATGCACAGCAACAACCCACACTGGAGAATGACATGCAAAACAGAAAATGCACACACTCGTGCTAGCCAACCCAAAACAATGAGAGAGCAGATTATATTAAAGAAGGGCAATAAAAACATAAAGGGGACTTTTCACAGTCAATCTAAATATAAAGATATGCATGAAAACACTTTACAATCTTTAGTCAACTTAAACCAGCTAACAATATAAATCAATGTGAAAAATTATTCTCAACGCTAAACATAGACAACTGTAATAAAAGCAAACTTACGAACTAATAAAATAAAACGTATTTATTCTGCAAAAACTGGATAAAACAAGTGAGTTTGGCTTTAAATATTATGTTTCTACTTTCTATCTTCTTGTGGTGCTCAGCTTATTTGCTTTATTAAGGACATGCATGTAAATTTTCACAAATATATTTACAGTCTACAGCTGCGTATAGCGTAGATATTAACCAATACACCATTAACTTCAGTTTGCAATTAAGAGTGAACAGCATATTGGTTCAGGGACTCTTTTCAGCTGCTGGTCTATACACAGCTGGCACTTTGGAGAATATTTACAGTATGTGGGAGCAATTGTGTTCATGATAATGAGGGATCATGTCAGCCAGTACAAGTGCATCATGTGGCTGTGATTTAAAGAGTTTTACAAGAAGAGGGGGGAGGACTGCAGCACAGGAACACTGGTTTTTTTCTAAGGCTACACAGACAATACCTGTTAGTGGGATGCTTTTATGATGCATTTTTTGTGCCTTTTTTTGACATCAAGACAAAAAAAGAAAGCACAGACATGCTTGTGTGTTAGTAATTTAACAAGACGTATTTGTGCTGATTATAAAAACACAATCCGTTTCAAATAAAACTATTTACAACACAAGCCGATATTCAGTTAGGGTATCAAACAATACCAATATTATATCTAGCTGTAGACGTACCAAACAAGAGTGAGTGTGAGTGTGTGTGTGTGTGTGTGTGTGTGTGTGTGTGTGCGCTCAGATGAAGCATGTTGGCTGAGGTGACAGGTTGTGGACAGCATCTTCTCTGGTTTGGTTAAATGATGCTGATTTTGTTCGCTGAGAGAATAAATTCCAACTGTAACGCACATCGATTCGGTTCTGAATCATCGTGGCCTATTATCCCTGATGAGGCATCGACTGAAGAAAAGCATCTCCGCTTAAACACACACAGTCAGACACACAACCGCCTCCTCCTCTGCTTAAACACATTAATATATCTTAACTAAAACTTTATTATTTATTAGATTGTCAAGACCTTTTACCGTGTCTAAGCTGCGCTGGGCCTCTAAAATCCAGCTGCAATCATCGAATCAGTTATGAGTTTTACTTTTCCTAAACTCGGCTTCCTGAAAGGTTTTCAGTTTTAGCCTCGTGGCAATATAACATTAAATAACACTTGAAATAAAAATAAGCTAATGTACTATAAAATTCCATCTATGGGTCTATAGACTATAATGAGTGAATTTTTTGCTTTAATGACATAAGAAGAAGGGTTGGCAGGAAGGACAGGTGGCAGTCAAACGTATAGTGTGACACAAACCGTCCATCAAACAGAGTGTCTGAGTGATGGCTTTAATGCTGTAGTGCAGCAATCAATGTGAAAATAAGTTTTTGTTTTAATGGAGGGGAAAATAGATTAGATAGTGTTCGTACAAGAGAGAAAATGAGACATTTTTTTCTGTGAGAGTGTGTTTGTAAGCGTGCATGTGTGAGTCACAGCTGTTATATATGTAGCTAATTTTCAATGGGCTGTGTGCCTCTGCTAGGTCGTCATCTTTCATCTGAATGGACTGGTACTGGCAGAGGAAGTGCCGCTGTGTAAGCACAGTGTGTATATGCAACACAGTGGTTATAGATTTATTTTATATACAGACTGTATTCCTGTGTGCACACCTGTGTCCAGACCGTTATACACACTACAGGCATCATTTGTGCGATCATTTGTGCGTATAGTTTCAACTGACAGACTCAGCAGAATCGTGGCTATGTAACCCCCCCTCCCCAACCCCCATCACAGGAATGCCCACAGAGGCATTCAACCACTGCTGACAATAACGCTAACCTCTCACAATATGCACGCATAGCTGCTGCTGCTGATCTTTGTAAAATAAACCATTTGGATGCAAATCCTTAATGAAGCCTCATGTCAATACTGAAATAAAGTCCTAGCAAGGTGAAGAAGGCTCAAAAATAGCACGAAATATGAAAAGTTACTGATGCCTTTACTGCAGCAAAAGCAAATGTCTTCCTGTACAATGCACTCTGACGTGTGCTTTTCTCAGTGTGCTTTTGTAACAATCCAAGCAGAAGACGTCCCGCTTTCATATGTCCTTTAGTGTTAGTTTGACCAAACCACAAATCAAAAGACATGTGGAGGTAAGTCAAAAGCACTACCAACTACCACACAGGTAAGTTACTGCTCTGAGTTGTTTTGCAGTTAGTATAGTGAGTTCTCAGCGCTGTATCCCAAATTCCTTATTTTCAAAAGGTGTGCACTGACACGCCTACAGGTATGGCTTGAAATTATTCATATTTAAACTCAAACAGTACACTTTTTTTTTTATGTCATTGTTCATTGCTCATCGTTAGACTGCACTAAAGACGTAAACATAAAGTATTATTAGAAGATTAGAGTATATTAGAGTATATTATTATTAGAGTATATTATCTAGAAACACACAAAAGATGTTTTACTGAGCAGCATACTTTGTGTGTGTTAAAGCCACAGCCGTATGTATTTAAAGCTCATGTAACCACAGGCTATGTTTAAAACTTGAGTTTTGTCATCTGCCCTTTTTTGTAGATTGTTGGTAAAAGGCACATCAAGGGCTCTTGCCCCCCCCCCCCCTTTTTTTTTTTTTTCTTAAACAGAACTGGGATGCAGGTAAGTGTTAGAGGGTTGTTAGTGATGGGCTTGAGGTGGGCAGCTCACTTGCCCAAAGCAAACCAGAGGGGGGAGTGGAGAAGTGGGAGGATAGAGAGGGCTGCAGGCCACTGCAAAGCAGAGCAGATGCTCTGGTGGAGGTGGAGAGAGGACAAGGGAGAAGCTCTTACCTCTGGGGGAGTAAGGGAGGGAGGAGGGGTTTCAGAGAGGACTCTTATAAGGCTCTTGGGACACACAAGATAAGGCATTTCCAGCTGCACAGAGTTAGATAAAGATTCAGAAAATAATGTAAAAGCAATGGTAGAGAAGAACAAGGACAGTGGAAGCTAGATCCTGAAGCAGGATCTTGACTGAACTTTACTGTTAAAACATTACTTGCTTTATGCTTTACATAGTATTAGCACTTAGCTCAAAATTTAAGCTAAAATGGAATCAAAAAGCTGTAAATTGACTGTAGACAAGCTGAGTTCATATAAATATAGCTAGTAAATTGGGATAAGAATACTGCACTGTCTGCTTGTCTCTTTTTTGCTTATTAGCCATCGTTGCTATTGCAGTAACAAGCTATTAAACTAACACAGCTCCACTAGCCTGCAACAAGCCATAAGAGCAACAGAAGGAGGTGTACTGTTATGAGGCAGGTGGCAGAATTATGCCTTGCGTTGTAGGTGCAGATGTCTCCTCTACATGTGCCGTAGTATCACAGAAATTCGATTAGAAATAAACAGTTTCTCATACCAGTCTCCTAAAGCAAAACATCTTGATAGTTAAGGCTCTCTAGCATATATGCAACAGTGACTGCAATGTCGTTTCAGAGTCATTACATTTACTCGGGATGACTTAAGCTTCATGAGAACCTGAAAACAGTCACAGATCTGCAGCTGCATTATCAGTTGGTGAGCAAAAAAGTAAAGGACGACATTGTCAGTGGAGACATGAAAGTGACTTTTCTATATCATGTGTTTAAAAAAAAGAAAAGAAAAAGCCATTCCAGTCCCACTCAGGAACAAATGCTAGAACTGCCCACTATTAAACAACCAACACCCACTGGTGAACTGGGAGCCATGTGAAAAAAATGTATTCCTGCTTATAGGGAAGTATTTAAAATTGGGGGGAAAACATCAATAGATATCTGCTCCAGCCATGAGTGCTTTAATGAGACAGGAATAGCAGAGGAAGAGCAAAGGGGATTCTTCATAAAGGGGATTCAGATGTTGGAGATCTCAATGCCTAGTGGACCCAAACACTGATCTCAAAGAGAAACACACGATTTTACGTCTTTCTCTCTGTTCATGTTCTTCTCATTCGCTGAGACTTTCACCCTCCGTTTCCTCTGACTAGCTCAGCACATAGTCTACTGCTAATCCACTGAGGCTAACACAGAGGCTAATGAGATTAGGAAACTGCAGGTTTCTTCCCCCCCTCTCTCTGCCATATGCTGCTTGTCATTTATCACTGGCTTCTAGCTGGCTGGGCCTGTGAATACCACAATTTGTTAAATGTGGCTTCAGTCTAATGATTAGTGATGTGACCATGTAAGAAAATAGTTTGGGGATGAAGAAGATTAAATACAGTGCTGGGAAACACTTACATGTTTGAGATCATGAAACTAATTTATAATATTAGTTAAAGATAACAGATTTAATACAAAATGTAGTTAATTAATGAAATCATCATTTATAAAGTGGGAAAAAAAACTATCCAAACCCTCAGTTTTTAGCTTTCAGGCAGTTTTCCTCGTTCTTACTTTAATCATTCCTTCAGCTTTCATATGCTTACCACATTTTCCACGGCCGTGAATGTGACCTTTCAAGTAAACTTAAGACTTATTTAACTTTGTCTTGATTCCTTCTTTGATTATTCTTAATAACAACCCTTACAAATTGAGTTCATTCTAGCACTGACATTTTAAAAACAGGAGACATCAAGGTTGCTCAAGAAACTGACCATTTACTTTAATAAATATCAGAAATGTAATTTGAAAAAAAGAAAAGAAAAAGAGGTATTGCTTAAGGCGCGTGTTTAACATTGATATCGGTTTCATTATTCTGGCCACTGATCTATGATGGATGTCCTTGTTGTTACTTTGTTCAAGGAGTTATTCACTCCCAGCCTTCAACATCGTGAGCTGAAATAATATATGTAATTTTTTTCATTTTTTGTAGTTTAAGAAAGAATGCAGACGTGACCGAATCAGCTAAGCTGAGTCTCTGTTTGAAAAGTACAATAATTCAAAATACCCACTATACAGTATATGCATCAGAAAGCTTCTATGTTTAAATATGTGTGATGGCAACGAAAACTATATTTCTAAATGATTATTTATTGACTTTTTGTGTGGATTAATTCTCAGAGCAAAAATAAGCAACCTGCCTGGGGACTGCATTTAATTCTTTTCAAATTTGAGACTAATTGCAGTGAAGGCAGGTTGCTAGTGTGAAGCAACCTGCCTTCACTGCAATCAGTCTCAATCTGACTCAAGATTGTGCATCCACACAGTGACAAAGGTTGGTGGCAGTAATTTTGGCTGTCCTAGTCTCCAACCACCACCTTCACTAGTGTGACTGCAGCCTAGATATACTGTTTTTATGTTATTATAATATGTTATTTAAAATTAATGTCAAATGAAAAATGTAATTAGAACTTTTGCAGGTTCAGTTTAAAAAAAAAAAAGAAAGAAAGAAAAAAGTTTAAGGTTTAAGAGTTTTGTTCTTCACGGTACAACTTCATCTGCTACTCCAGTTTCATTTACTAAAAACTATGGCGTTCACACCAGATCACCATTAAGGTCTAGAGCAGTACATATGTGACAAGAAAAGCCATCAAACAAAAAACTAAACTAAATAAATAAGACGAATTTAAAAATATAATTCAAGATAAACAACACAGCTGCTGCAGCCAGAGCCCAGAAGCATAAGCGTAATGTCTTAGTATCTCGGCATCATCATTAAGAATATATCTGACTTTAATTAAAACTGTGCATCCATTAAATAAATGTGTTATTTAGATGGATTCTTCTGGCGTGTAAAATAGTTTTAGGCTTAAGTTGCAGTGTTAAATGATGTAAAGAAAATTATTTTAACTATTAAGTTAAAATAAATATTTACAATACTTACAAATATTTTATAAGGCCAATGAGAGACCTATTAAGGTTTAGTGCCTTTTGATTTAGGATTAGGTAGCTATAGATAAAAGCTATTTAATTGTTGTATATTTCAGTTGCTTGCAGCTAGTAAGGAAGAAAAAAAAAAAAAAAAAAAAAAAAAAAAGGAAGCACTTAATAAAGTTTCTATCTAATAACTGATGCTTATGATAGAAAGCAAAACAATTTACACAGTCTGTAGCTCCACAGACCCTCTTATTATCCACACAGCCCCAAATTATGGTCACTTTGTACATGTTGATCTATTATCTTGAACAAAACCTGCTCCGTGATAAAAAATGAACTTGAAGCTTCCCAGCTAATGTTAATGTTGTCAGAAAAAAATAATTCAATTTGGAGGAGCAAAGCGTCTGCAAACTTCTGAATTTTCTTCTGAAATTATAAGATGAAGTATCAATGGTAAACATAATTACAGCTACAAATGCATAAGCACGCGCACACACACACACACACACACACACTGAACCCCATGACTGAGAGGGCCATTAAGATGATGTGGCAGAACCACTCAATCAGCAAATTGATGAAGTGTAAAGTTATCAAAGATCTAAACCCGGAATTTATGTGTGTATATGCGAGTGCTTTTTCTATACTTAATCTTTTCAATGAGTGATTCTGCATGCTTCCAGCGCGCATGTATGCACGTGCACCTTCTTTGAGCCATCTTTGTCCTGTTTCTCCATGTGACCATGTATCCACCATGATGATTACACAAACCACCATATATGTTTGTGTAATAGCTCTATTCCTCCATATATCCGGTTCTCCCTGTGAATATCTTTAAGGCCTTTCCATGGGGTCTGTCTAAGTGCCATTGTGGTGAGAGGGAAATGAACATGGCTTTACAAGCTGAGCCCACCCGGAGCTTTAATTAGAAGGAAATCATTGGAATGAGCTCTGGCTGCAAGCGGTCATATCAGCCTAACCCTCTGGAGCAAATAAGCTTTACCTAATGTTGCATGTTGTAGCTTTCTGTTTCATTTACTGCTTAAAAAAAAAAAAAAAAAAAAAAAAAAGTGCACACAGACTAGTAAACAACCACAAATATCACTACAGTTACTCTTATTCTCTCAATCCTCCAACTAATTCTCAGCAAAACTTGTCCTCTGTGCGTCATTCCCACAATCATTAAAAACCTCATAACCAGCAAATTATATCCTCAGTGTTCACATAAACCCTCAACAGAAAATCTCTTTACTCCTCAGTGACATGATTGTAATGAGCTTTGATTGACTGCGAGGGGGCAAAATGGGGAGCATGCACCGCTTCCCACGCAGGAAAATGCAAGCTGGTGCTGATTAGAGCTCCTGATGCTGAGGGTGGGAAACCCCTCGGTTTGAGTTGGGGGGGGTCATAACTCAGCACTTGGCGAGGAAGAGCCAAAGCCACATAATTTAATTTGTCTGTGTAAATACATTGAAAAATAAAAACAACCTCAGAATGCAAATGCTTATAGATATTCCTCATGAGGCTACGAGTGACTGTTTATTTGTCGAGAAGAAGAGACGTGACGCACAGCGCAGGGGCAACTGAAGACCAGATGCTCCCATTAATTAGATGTAATGATCACACAAGCAATAACTAAGAGGGTTGACAGAGGGAAGAGTTTATAATCTATGAGTGGTGACTAATTAACTCATTTGGATGTGTGGTATAAAGCCAGACCTCTGAATCTATTAGTGAATCACCCTGCCAGTTTTTTCAAGCAGGACAGATCAATCTGTATCTGTGAAGCCTCTTCGCTCTTCTACTCGCTAACCTCCGTGTGCTGCTGCCTGTCATAAACGCCTCCGTCTACGGCAGTGCACTCGTAAGCTGCTGTGTGAAAAAGCAAAAACGCAGCCGAACCTGTGCTTTTTAATTCTTCTAGACTTACCTTCTGTTTCCGCCTCTCCTTCCTCTTGTCCTCTGTGTCCTGAAGCATCTTTTCTCTCCACAGGTCAAAGAAATAGGATGGATTGGTGTAGAACTTTAGACCCTCCTTTCCATCGTCTCTGTAGACGAGCAAAAGAAACCAAGGAATCTGAGATTCGTGATTAGCAAATTTCAAATTAAAGCTCATTTATTTTCCTCTGAATCCCTGTTGGGGTATGTAACCTTTCATTTAAAAAAAAAAAAAAGAAACATCACTTTCTTTTCTTTAAGCATTTACTGCTCCTAAAACTTATTTTCATTTTCAGCGAATCTGCTCGCTAATAACTGGATTAAACATTTGATCTATTAAACACAGTGACAGCTTTTAATGTTTTCCTCCCCGTAATTTTACTAAGACAACACAAGACCAATTAAAGCAGAATATTCTAATGTTTAAGGAGCTAAAAACCAAAAAATATTTTGCCATCCATTCCTGAAAACTGTGACCCAAATATCAAAATACTTGCAGGTTTTATTTTTATATCTCCTGAATAATTGTTTCAGTGCTTCACAGTGTAGGCTGGCAAGAGTGAGAGGAGGCACAAGACAAACTGCAACAAAAAGTCATTATTCTGATTTATTTGCTTTTTTTTTTAATGAAGAGTTTCCAAAAATGCGGGAGCTGCAGAAGTTGAACATCACTGAAACTCAAGAGCAGAGGATGAAAAAGGAGGGTAATGTTTATTTGCTTGTGCCCCTGCTCGTCTTTGTCTCTGTTCCCTGTGAAAACAAGCACTTGTCATGAATAATAACTAATGGTGTGTGTTATCATTCATTCCCAATTCAACTCTCATTCTCTTTCTGAATTCCTCAGTAGCATTACAGAAGGGCACGGTGGCTCGTGGTGACTGGACGAGATCAGTGCTGCGAGTATAAGGAGGGAAACATAAAGGGACATCTGACAGATGCAGATAGTTATCGCATAATATCATTTCCTCTTGACAAGGAAGTAATCATACACAGGTGCCCCCAACATGCCGCCTGGAAATGCCATTTGATATCAGTATGGGGTACGACTAATTTGCTCTGCTGATGTCTTTGTCCAAATAAATTCAAAAAATCTTTCACTGGTGTTTAACTCATCCGTCCAGAATGTTTTTAAAATAAATGATTATTGTCATCTGCCCTTTTTTGTAGATTGCTAGTAAACATGGAATCTTTCTGGCATGTAGTCACCAATGACTCAATGACTAAATACTACTACTACTATTACTATGGTTTCGTTTATCATGTTGTTCTTCATTCTCTCCTCGCTAGCAAAGGCAAAGCTGTATTTACGTATTATCACCTATCACCTGTTCATGTGCATAGCTATATTTTTTGAAAATGTGTGTGTCTAACACAAACCTGTATCATCACACTAATAGAGTAAGGTATCCACATATAGAGCCAAGCCGAAAGGTGACGTGAGGGTGAATTAGAATTGCGTAGCAGCTCATCTGGCTCAGTTTACAAGTCACTGCCCGTAAGACAGCAAATGTGACTCTGGCCTCGAGCACAGTTTGGATGAAGTCCCATTTGGGTAATCTCTGTGTCCAAGTTCCTTGTGAATTATATAAGGATAGACAGACAAATGACAGATGCCTGGCTGTAGAATTAGCTTGTCCTTCATTCGGATGAGTTAAAACCTCCACGTGTGAAAGTATGTGTCCGGATATTGATACAGACCCAGAGAAGAAATATGATCTTCTGAAGGCTACTCAAGAGAGAGTATCCCCATGATGAGATACCGAGTGAATGCTGAAAAGAGAACTCTTATTTTTAACCTTTTAAACCTCGGCCAAACCAGGAGCAGGAACTGCGTCGGCTGAGGCTGTGTGTCCAGACCGTTCGGTAGTCCTAACGTGAACCTGTGAGCACTTGCATTCACCCGCTGTTGCCCACGCCTAGGGAGTCAATTATTTGGCAATGTCATGTTCATGAAAAAGCGAGGCTTCAGAAGGCAAGAGTGGAAAGTTTAATGATATGCAACACAATAAAGGGAAGAAAAGCTTCTGCGGTGTGCACTGCAGGTCCTCTTTGAGAGTTAAAGTAAATTATTATGCCTGCTATTTTTTTGTGTAGTTGAGGTGCATGTTTATGTTGTGTATGAGAAAGAGAAGCTCTTTTCAGGGTGGATCTGAGAAGTAACGGCATAAGGAAGTATCCTAGGGAGCCTCTTAGTAGAGAGAGTATAAATACAGGAAAAAAAGGGGGTGGGGGAGGAAGGACAAGAGGAGGAGGGAGAAATCTAACAGCAAAGAAAATTCAAAAGATCCCAAAATATGGCCAGATTCTAATTAATTAAACAGAAGAATGAAATCACCACCCATGACAATCCTAATCATTAAGCCAGTGCTGATGAACAAAAGATAAATAAATAAATAAAAGCAGCTCCAGATGACTCCAATGACTGTAGATGCCAGTCTTTATCTCAAAGGAACATCTAGTAGAGAAACTGTTCTCTATATAACGGCAGTTACATCGAACACACTATTGGACTATGTGCCCAAAGCTACCCTATCACTTACTGGAAAGTTGAAATTATTTTTTCAAACATTAGCTGTTAACCTCTGAAAATAATAAATGAGAATAAATGAGAATTCGTTTTCTGCTAGCGTGACAGCAAAGCACTTAAGCGAAGCAGAAACCTGTACCCGGCTCTCCCCTGGTCTAGGCCACGTCAAGGCCCATGGGTTAAAAGCACAGCAGTGACGAGGTTTGTACACCTCAGCCTACCTCTCTCTTACAGTGCACGCATCTCTATAAGCACATCCACCAACAAAGAGATTATGTTTGGCTTTTAACCTTTTTGCAAGTGGCCCTGTCAGGGGGAAAGCATTAGATAGAAAAGGAGGGGAAAAGGTGAGTGAAGAGTGAGGATGAAAAAAAAAAAAGGAACAAAGTGAGAAGGTCATAAAATAGAAGAGAGAAAGTGCTGCCCAGCAGAACTTTTTATGGATTATTCATCTTTAAATGCCTCGCTCTTCTTGCTCTCTTCGCCCCCTACTTGTCCACAAGAGCCAGGAGAGATGCCTGGTGTCAAGGACTGACAAGCCTGCCAGTAATAATAAAAAAAACAAAACAAAACAGTGTCCTCTTGAGTTACACTTTAAAGCCAACCCAAAAAAACTGTCCAGACACAAACCACACAAAATAATGTTTAACTGTTTATCCATTCTAAATTTAAGTAAAACTGCCACATCAGCATCAGTGTCTTGTTTAATGAAAGCTTTTATAATGGTAGGCACAACCGTAATACGAGTGAATGGGCCGAATGAAAGCTGTAATTGAGGACCGTTTGGGTACATTTTGCTGACACAGTGGGGTGCAATCAGCCTCTTCTGGTGCCCATCAATAAAATACGAGCGCAATAATGTTTTCCGCTCTCCAGAGACAGAAAACACAGGGTAAACTTCTATTAACGGGAAACATGCAATTGTAGGAACATCCCCTTCTTTTGCAAACCATTTCCAGAATGCTAAATTAAACATGTATTATAATTGTAAAAAATACAAATAAAAAATACTGGTGGTTGCCAGTCCCGCCCTTTAGACTCCTAGTAAATGCACCTGTGATATCAATTTGAAAATCTTAGGTGACATGTTTTCATAAGATTTTCAGAAAACTCGAGGTCAACATCACTGATATTCATATTTGTGTGAGATTTTTAGGAAATGCACCTATGGTATTAATTTAAAAATCTTGAGTTATCGTGTTCACAAAGTTGTGTCACACACTACCCCAAGCCTATTCAAATGGCGGCCCGCGGGCCAAATGCGGCCCAGAAGCAACCTGCGAGTGGCCCTGCCTGTGGTCCTGGCAGAAACACAGAGAAAACGCAAAAAATTAATTCATTAATTAATTTTAAAAAAATTTAAAAATTTAAAATTCCCACAGCGTAGTGTAGACTGTGAATGCAACACTCCTAGTAGCCTAGCAATATTTAACCCACAATGCACCGTGATGTAAACATATTAAACAATCATCGTAATATATGATGCGACAACAGCATGTCTTTCTCACTCCAAAAGCGCAAAATTGACAATGAAAACTGTCGGTTTAACCCTGCCTGGACTGACAAATACTTATTCATTTTACCGAGTTTAATAATCTTACAACCGGAGTTGTACTACCATGGTGAGGGTCCTGTACAGCCCAAGAGAGAGCTGCAGCATCTTTCCTTCGTGTTTGCTTCTTGGCGAAGAAGAAAAGGCCTTTCACAGATTCTGAAACAGTGAAATACTGCATGCTGGCCGTGGTGGATGCGGTGAAAAGTGATGAAAAAATTAAAGTAAGTGTGACATCTGCTATTAAAAACGTACCCCTGTAGGACAGTTCAAATATTCGTAGAGTTGAAGTTCTGGCGTCAGACGAGTTTGAAATGCTGTTAAATGACCTGAAGAAAACTGATAATGCACAGTTGTGCATATATGTCTGTTTTTTGGATGTGAGAGATCACCAGATTTACAGGGGAAAAGGAATAAAAAAAATTACTTGTTTTTCCAGTACAGTTGTGTGGGTTTGAAATTGATCATGATCTGCTGCTTACTGGCTTCAAAAAAAAAAAAAAAAAAAAAAAAAAAAAAAAAACCTGGCCCAGATAAATTCCCCGGTTTGAAAATCTGGCCAAACTAACTTCGTAGTTGAATAGCCATGCACTACCCGCTTGCCCACTTGGTGGGATGATGACAACACCCCATTACCCCATCAGTCTTTCATGGTTGAGAAGTAAAAACCCCAATACAATAGAACCAGTTACAATGGTTTGCAAAAAGGATCCCAGAGTCAGTGAAACTGGCTGGATTCAGACCTGTAGGGTGTGAGGATGTTGAGCGGTGGGGGCTGCTCGCAGGTGTGGTACGTCTCCTGCAGTGGGACAGGCAGAGACGTGCGATCAAACAGCTGCTGGTCCTGAACAGTAGAACTCCTGAAGGCCTTCCTCATGGTGATGTCCTGAAGAGACACTAGGAAAGGAGGGACAGATGGAGAAAAGAGAAGAGAGGGGAAGAAAGCAGGTTCTTTGTGAAGCATCTGCCACATGTATGTTTGCTACCTCTATGAAGGTAGAAGGAGAGACAGCATTTTAAGACCAACGCTTACTGCTGTTTGACTGTACCTGCCTAACAATGTTCAGAAAACACACACACACATCCCAACCAACAGGCTCTTTGTCTCTCTCATGTCATTGATGAACACAATAATTAGCATCTGGTTCCGTCTCCCCATTATCATCATCAATCTGACATCATCAATCAAACATTCACAATCAACATTACAGCAGACTAAACCTATTATAAACCACTAAGCGTCCTCCCTCAGGCTAACGCTACATTGCTGTCCTAACTGGTCGTCTTCAAGTCCCTTAAAGTAAACAACAACATGATGAACAAGATAAGCTAGGCTAGGCGAAGCTAAGGTCGTCTCTCAGAAACCGTAGAAATGATTGCCCTTCTTTCATCCGGGAATAACTGACATTTTCAGAGGGCAATAAAAAAAAAAATAACAGAAGAAAATCAATTCTGTACAGACGAAGCTCACAGAAAAACAGGATGGAGAAAGCGCTAAAGGGAAGATGGGACACACACACACACACACACACACACACACACACACACACACACACACACACACACACACACACACACACACACACACACACACACACCAATGCTAACCCTCAATCTGGTAAACAGAAAGTCTTGGAAAGAGATCTAGAACGTTGCAACTAGATCTGAATTATACATGAGGAAGTGACAAATGGATGTACTTTAATGGTGCCCAGAAGAAGCTCAGGAAAAGAAAAAGAAAAAAAAAAAAAGTCATGGCACGGCAGACCAACAAACATGACAGAACGAACGTACAATCTAAAAAACACTGCAAGGAAATCACTTACAGTCATTTAACCATTGCCTCAGCAAAATGAGATAAAGCCCAGTAAGGGTCTACTAACACAATTCAGTCCTCTACATTGCAGCAATGCAGCTGGATAATGACTTCCACAGACTGTCAGTGTTGTGACATACCAGCCACCTGAGGCACTGAAGTATCATTATGAACAAACACCATGAGGGAGCTGAGCTTTCGTGAGTAACACTCTGCAAGGGAGATAGGAGGCCATAGAATGCAAGAGGGAGATAATAAAATGACTTGGACACACCAGAGCCGGTATAATGGCAACAGGGGACAGACAGAGACGGAGAAAAGATGTACCAACAGTAAAACAAAGAGCAGCAGCTGACATGAAAGAACCATTCGTAAGAAATACTGGCAAACAAATGGTGAAAAGAGAGGAAATTTGAAGAGAGAAAAGACCTAAAACTAACATGGGAATGTGCAGCGAAAGAGAAGGAGGGGGCCGTATTAAAGAGAAAGAGACGGAGAGAGAAGATACATAAACACATCAAGTAGGATTTTAATAAGAAAAACAGAAAATATCCCACAGAAGCCCGGGACCCAGAGAAGCACAGTAACCTGAGCAGAGCCAGAGGGTGGATTAAGCTTCAAAGACAGCACAAGGGAAAAGCTTTAACAGCCATTTATACTGGATACACACACACAGGAGGGAAAATAAAACATACTGCACACAGCATTTTGTCCCAAGTTAAACAGAAAAGGCTACAAGATGACACTGAGGGGGTTGATCTGTCTTCTGTGGCTTCCTGCTACAAGATTTATGGAAAAACTACATGCATTTTAAAATGTGCTGTGTACCTGCATGCATATACACATAGCATTTGGAGCACCTGGGTGGGGGGATCCCATAGCTCATGATCAACTTAACTGTCATTTTTGTCTTATATGTCTAATACAAGTAGCTTTAAAGTTTATCCATATAAATTAACTCATGTACCTTACACATTCCCACTGACCTGTTGGCTTGCATTTAAAAGTGCACTCTATATGTATTTAGTGTTTGTCTATGCAACCTGATTAAACTTTTAAATAATGATTTTGGTTTATTACAACCTTGTTCATAGTTTTGACAATAGTTTCTCATCTTTATGATAAAGTACTACACCAAATACGATGATTCCGCTGATTTAAATACCTATGTATCAGTAGAACATCGTGTTAGCCAGGCATTGGCTGATGAGATTAGTCTCTGAATTCAAAGTTTGGGTGTTCTTACATCAATTTTGTGGTGACAATGAAGAGCTGAGGTTGTATTTTGTATTTCCTCATTTTTTCCTGGCATGAAAGTGGGAATAAATAACAACAATAACATCGCATTTCTATCCATAAAACTTGAATTATGCATGGTATAGCATGATGCCATCAACTTGCCTAGCAACCACCTAAGAACAGACTAAAAATCACAGACCAAACATGGGCATGTACTTGCTACTGAAATCTAGGAACAATGTAGCAACGTTAGACTTGATGATCAGCTGAAAAAAGCAATTTAATGAACACAACACTGAACACAACTGCAGTAGCATGAGTCAGAGCAGGAAGTCAGTATGTAATGGATGTTTATGATTTACAGACGTAACGGTTAACTTCAAAAAAAGAAATATGAGTATGTCTAACTTGTGGGGCTTTTTCATGTATATAATATTGTTGCCTGCCTGCTAGTATTAACTTGTTTGTAGCGATGCTGCAGTCATCAGCCTCCGCATATCTCCAGAGCTCGAAAAATAAGAACCCATGCTGAAAGAGAGATTAATCCTTTAAGATTTTAACTTGCGCTTGTGCCGGGGGTGTAATAATATACTTCAGTCGCTCCAAGATCAGACACACCAGGGATGATAAGGGCAAAAAAAAAAAAATCAAAGTCAGAGCTACAGTGGCATGACAATTTGACTGCCCACAGTGATCAGAGAAGAGCCAGGGATAATTGTAGGAGTAATGTTGAGATCTAAGAAATTAAAGTGCATTTTCCTCTAGCTGAAAAGGGAGAAGGTAAGGGATACAGACGTGGGAAGGGTTATGAACATTAAAGTGATATTTTATTATTTTATACTTTAGTGATCCCTGTAGGGCATTTCTTTTTTGTACTACCCCTGTTCCACAGGAAGGTTAGGCTGAAAGTCAGGAAAGTGCACCATGAGCTGATGCTAGTACTCCCACTCCCCGCTTGCAAATGTACAGAAAAACCCCACAGAAAGGACTCTTATAGCCACATAACAGCCTGTGAGGGCCAGGTACAAGCAGTGGTCAAAGGGTGAGTGCCAATTTGGTATTGTTGTATGCTGAGCAAGAGCACTGTGCCCTGCTGCCCCTGTGAATTAAGGGAAGTGCATGAGGCTGTCAGATGGTGTGACAAGTAGGTGCAAAAGCGACAAATAAGTGAGAGGCAGCGCACAAGTCTGTGCCAGGACTCATTTGATGCAGCGTGAGGTGCTATAAACCTCCACAAAGCAATACTAGAGCTTCAGTGCAGATTACTACGCTAATCAATGCGGGCAGAGAAACACAAGGCACACAAACACGCGTGCTCAGATGGATCTCTTAACATGAGCATTTACATCCTAATTACAAAATGTCATTTATTCAGCTGAACTACCAATTAGACCCATTTAACGAAGACATTTAGTTAATGTGAAAAATGTGAGTGTATGTATAGGAGAATGAAAGTAAATTAGTGAGAGATATAGCGAGTGTGTGTGTGTGTGTGTGTGTGTGTGCGCGCGCGCGCGCGCGTGTGTGTGTGTCTCAATTGATGAGTGGCCAAAATGCTCTCAAACCTTGAAAGAACTGTTTGAGGGTTAAGATTTGGTTTTAGGGTCCGTGTAGGAATTGGGATATGGGGTCCTTGCAGAGGCATAAGTAGAGTGTGTGTATACGTGTATGTGTGTGTTAGGTCAAGCAACACCAGGTGCAGCAGACTCTGATCTCAGGATGTGAAGCTTCTTATCAGCAAGCCAGTTCTGGAAAGTTTCTCTCTATCCCTCATATCCTTCTCTTAAACAGATAGCATCTGTCTAAAACACTTCAACTAAAGAGAGGTGAGGAAGTTCTTGTCGTTCACATACCCCTCCCTTCAGCTCCCCTCCTAGTTTCACGAAAATTATGTTTTCCCTCTTTCTTCATTTCATCCCCCTATCTCATAGACATGCAGTCCTATGCGCAGCAATACTAGATAAGAAAAGTCACAGGCCAAAGTGTCTTTTAGTATGCAGGCACGTCTCCCGCTGCTGTTGTACTTCAATGCAAATGTTGCCCTATATTTCCCCTTCTGCGCAGTTCTTCACACTCTTTCCTTTCCCTGATTCGGTTTTTGCTCCGTCTCTCCGCCCAAGCTTGTTTATTGTTTGTCCTCTGTCTTTCATTTTGTCCTTTAGTCAAATTTATCTAGAAGTTCTTCCATGTGCATAGAAAACCCTCATAAATTACAAGTGTTATGCACAGTTTTAGAGTAAACAGAGTGAGTCTTGTACTGCAGTGAGACACACTGTTGCAGAAGAAGAACAAATAAAAGACACACGAAGTGCATGCCAACCATCTGAAATTCGTACTGGGACATCGTGTTAGTATTCACAACTGCACTGTCAACTAGTGTGTACTAAGAAGAAAGTATAAACTGTTGAAGTCACCTTATCAGTTTGGGGTTGACTTCAAGTAGGCTTTCATCACGGCTGCTTGCTAGTCATCACTCATAATGCTTTTGGGTGTGCAAATGCTCTTTTAGCATCTGCATAATTGTCTGAGTCTGCCTGAAGAAAAACTTTGTCACATGACCATGTCCCACTGGTTTCTACATAAATGGTGAGGCAGACCAGAAAAACCATCTAGTGCAAGAAATTGAATGCCTGGCAAATAAAAACATTTCATAATACAGTACTTTCAACACAAAAACAACACAAAACATAAACACTGACAGAATTATAGAAAAATGTCTATAATGTTATATTAAAATTAATAATTAAATTATACATGTAATTATGTCCATTTTTATTGCATTATTACTTGTTTTCTATTTTGTTTTTTCCCCCCGGGTGTATCAGCCCTCACTTTTCAGCTGCTGAGGGCTGCACTTTTGCTTTCCTGTAAGCTTTTACCAGGGCTTTTATTCAAATCATCCATTCCTTCACAGAACCATTCATCCATCCGCTTATCCAATTCAGGGTCACAATGAGACCATCTTAACTGTCGTGGATGAGAGGCGGGATACACCCCATCGCAGGGTTAACAAAGAGAGACAAACAACAGCACATTCACATTTAGGTTCACCAATTCACCAAGCAAGCACATCTTTCAACTTTGGGACGAACCTAGAGTAATAATAATAATAATAACTTTATTTATAAAGCGCTTTCAAACAAAGTGCTGTTCAACTATTTGACCTAGAGTAGACATAGAGAGCACCACACAAGCACCAAGAGAACATGCAAACTCCACACCGAAAGGTCCTAGCTAGGGTGGATTAGACCCAGAACCTTCTTGTTGTGAGCCAAGAAGTGCCACCATGGGGGATACATAAATATGTATACATAACAAAAGAAGAGGACATAAATGAGAAAAAAAAAACCTCAATCTGAACATTATTTTCCCTGCGATTCTCAGGGATGTGTATACTATAGATCTGACCACTTGATACACTAAACACATTTAAACAGATGCTTCCTCTTACTATCTCGGTCTTTCCAGTCACAATGGGAAATGGAGACAAAAAAACAACAACAACAAATCGGAGCTTGGGAGAAAACAATTTAGCCTTTTTTTTTTTTAAATGCTCTACCTTTATATACTCTGTACACATGTAGTACTTTGTAAAAGATAAAACGATAAAAATATGAGGAAAGATCAAAGGCAAGAACAAGAAAAGTGAGAGGAGTCAGGGAAGGTTATCAAGCAACTGAAAAAAACTGAAGTAAAAGAGAGAAAAGCAAATACAAAACGATCAAAAAAAAATCATGTTAGAAAAGAAAACTGGTGATAGAGGAAATATAAACCATGTATAAAATAGGTACACAAGTAAACAGATGAGAAGTACTAATAGGGGAAGCGAGAAATGGAATAAGACACCACATAAAGAAAAGTGCACAGGGAGTTGGGGTGGCTTTGTGGCCTTCCATAATGGCCCGCAGCCAGTGCAATGATATAACGGGGCCATTAAATAGGGGATACAGGTCATTAGTTTGGCTGGCTACAGTGATAGGGGGAAGAGAGCCTGACAGCACACAAATAGCATCCACGCAAGATGGAGGAAGAGCAGAGATCAATCAGAGAGATGAGAGTGAGGAGGACAACAAAGACAGAGGGGTGCAGGGGGCAATGCAGACAGAGACGAAAAGGGGAGTGGCAACTGAGGTCTAAAGGGCAGAGTACCCTTTGAAAAGCCTGCAGGATGTGGGCAAGCTATGGGTGTGTGTGTGTGCGCGTGTGTGTGAGACTTAACATACTGTATATAAATTCATGTGATATAAAACTCTTTGACCTTAACCACTGCAGGGATAGCTCAGTAGGTAGAGTGGTGGCCCTGTGATCGGAAGGTCGGGGGTTCGACTCCACTGAACGGCTACCCTGAGGTACCCCTGAGCAAGGTACCGTCCCTACACACTGCTCCCCGGGCGCTGCACTGGCGGCTGCCCACTGCTTCACTGGGTGAATGGGTTAAATGCAGAGGAACTATTTCCCTATGGGGACTAACACGCACACACGTTACGTGCACCAGCAGTGGCACTGCATACATCACTATGGCCATTCCTTCATCCCACATTTCTCTGCGACCTTCAGCTGAACTTCTTTCAAGTCCCCTACTTTCCTTCACCCCTTTTCCTTACGATTTATACTGTATGTCTTTAAGCGGCAAAGCTCATTTAGACCCATACAAGCTCCGTATGTACATATACACAGAAACAATAGGATGTGTCTGCTCGTCACAGGTATTATTAAACCAACATTTGCAATCCTCGGTGCGCAAAAGGTTTAAATTTAGCCCTTGGGTGTAAAAATACCAATTATGATTCAGTGAAAGGTGCTAATCTAACAAATTCCAAATATCTCATCTTATTTTAAGTACAGCTATAACACCATTAAGGTAACAGGGAGCAGTCATTATCACCCACCATTTATTTCATAAAGCAGTCATTCTCTTTCTGTCAGGTGCAGATTATGTATATTGGCAGAGTTGGCAGAAGTGCTTATTATGATATGTTATGCCTACCACAGTACACTTTTATGGTGTTTCCCTGCATCATTGCTAACCATGACCCCTCTGGTAAAGCTAATGTGAGATTTACTTTTTTTTTTTTTTTTTTTTTTAAACATACACTTTTTTTATTGTTTAAACCTCAAATCAAGAGTCTAAGAACTTAGACTCTTTGATGGTTCATTATTTAGACTACCATCACTATAGACTACCCTGACCCGGGTGCCTGAGAACCATCACAAACAATTCAAGATCTGAAAACTTTAATATGAAAAACTCAATATTTCACATATTTACAAATCCTGTAATAATTACTGCAACACTGATTATGCCTGGCAAATTAAAAGTATTAGCACTGAACATGATGATAACTTAATCACAAATTACAGTATGTGTGCACTAAATTCAGTAGCACCAATTGCTAATAGCTCATAAAAGGTTTTAAATTGTCTCACAGAAACTTGTTGTGGTTTTGTGGACAGCATCTGTAAAATATAAGTGCACTCCTCTACCTTGCCTGTGCCCCATCCTCCACCCTATCTTTATTCCTTCACTGTCCTGATTTATGGTCCAATCCCTTTGTGCACTCATTCTCCTCTCCTTCACACCTCCTTCTCATGGCAACCACAAGGCGAAAACACACACTCGCCATATTACAAAGCAAGCTATGTGCTTACTCTAAAAGCATACAGTTGAACTGTGGTGTGTGTTTGACCATGAATGGGTAAAGAAAGAGGAAAGGGAGGTGGTAAATGCAGGGTCGTGTTTACAAAAACCCTAAAATCTTCGCACAACTGATCATCTTTCTGTTCATCTCCTGTGCAGTCATAGCATACTCGCTTAGTTTGCCGTTTATAACTTGATTTCACTAATCAGTTATTAACATATTACGAGAGAACAGTAAGTGTGGGCTTTTTGATTCAAAGACAACTTTCTCTTGGTAACAAATGAATACCGAGGAGCTGAACTGAGTGGGAAATCTCTGTAACCTGCAGAGGAGGCCATTTCAACCTGGCCCAGAAAATTCTGCGGTACAGTCCTTTTACACACCACTGGTTTTTGCTGCAGTGTCCTGTATTATGCACCCATCCCTCTATCCTTCCATTTTTCTTACTCTCCACCCCTCCAGCTCTCCCCCACCACCACCACACACTTAAACTGCAACTGAGCTGATTCTTATCCATTGTCTCTCAAGCCAATACTTTGAGCTAAAAGGGGATAAGTCAGGCTTGTATGTGAGGGGAGATAAGACCATGGACCACATGCACACAGCGAATAAAGACAAAATCATAATCACATATTTATCAACTCAATCACAGTAACATCACATGAACAGGAGCTAGTAATCTTTTACTTAAATGATACAAAGATTGACTTAGTTTTTGCTTGGGTATTTCCCAAAGTAAATCCATAGATGTGTCTCTAAAATAATAAATATTTATAGTTCATACTCTGCAGGCTAAGACAGTGAACCTTTTGAGGAGTGCGTGTTAGCCCACACGTGTTTCCCCTCCAACCTCTGCACACAAAAACATCTCACTTCCCAGCAAAGACCTGCACAACAGGCTTCTACAATTAGATCACTTGCAATTATCCATTCAGCACAGATATTATATGCGGACATGCTCAGGATAAAGGGTGCAGACAGGATGGGGAACAGCTGTGAGGAGATGATGAAGGGAAAAGGTGAAAATGGTGTTGATTAAAAAAAAGAAGAAGAGTTTAAAGTGATTTGGTTAATGTCAAGGTATCATTGCACGAGTGGGAAAAGAAAGAGACCAAAGTGAAGATTGGAATGTGCAGTCTACCGTCTATCTGTGTTTAAAATAAAAACCTATAATTCTGCACAAAAAACGAAACAATTCATTGCCTTGTTTAACAAAAAAAAAAAAAAAGTCTCTGGTTGCATTCACAGAAAAGTTATAAGTGAGTACAACTGAGTGAGCATTTTACCGTCTCTGTCAGTGACAAGGCAGCAGTTACAGTAGCATTGTGCAAAGCCGTAAACACACCGCTGGCCCACAGGAAATCGATATGGCGCCTTGGAGCATGGTATTATACAGCTATGATTCTCTCCCCTTTTAGTTTGCAATGCATTCCCCACTAGATACCCTATTGTGTCATCCTGCCTACCCTTTCTCAGGATAACCTAGATTACCTGACAGTCCCACAGATGATCACATTCCATTTTTGTTACTGCTAACAGAAGCTACATTCTAACCACTGGATTTCTCCTCACATAAAAACTTTATTGGGTAAAGAAACTTTTTTTTATTACTGGCCTGGGTTTTCACCACCGGGAGGGTTGGAAAATTTGTGTTTAATATTAGTGGAGGAGATTCAGTTTAATCATCCAACAGGCACATTTACACATACACAGAGCTGTCTTACAGACACACAAATCAAAGTAAGAGAGACAAAACCAGAAATTCAAAAAGAATGGGATGTGGTGTGTGAAACGGCTCGTGTGGATACAACACTCACGTTCCTCTTCTTTGGGGTCCAGCTGTGTGACACTGATGGAGAGGCGGTCCACGCGCTCCTGCAGGGAGTTGACCCGGAAAGAAAAGGAGTGTGCTTCATTGAAGAGCTCTCCAAACAGGTCCTCTGCATATTTACCTAGGCACACACAGAATTGAAAAACAGAGATGAAAATAAGTACTGAAATGGACTGAGTAGCTTGATTAAATATATTTATTTTAAAGATATTAAGAGCCGAAAGGTATTCAACTGGTGGCTGTGGAGGTAATTTTTATGTAAAGCGAACTTCCTGTTGCACTTAAGAAACCAGATGAGATGATTTAAACTTTGTGACACGGCTGCTGGAAACAACCATTAGAATATCAGCAACAATACTCAGATAGGCTGTGGTGTTTAAATGACACTCAGTTTCTTGGAGTGTGTCTTCTGCATACCGTGGCTATAATGAGTGGGTATTTGAGGTACTGTTTCTTTCCCTTTGGCTTAAAACAGTCACTGTCCTCTGACAGTCAGATAACAGACGCTCATTGGCTAATTTCTCTTTTTTGGACCATTCTCCGTAAACCCTAGAGATGTTTGTGTGGGAAAATTGCAGTTTCTGAAACGCTCGCACCAGCCCATCTGGCACCAAAAGCAACACCACCTTTCACTTAAATCATCTTTCTTCCCCATTCTCTATTTTCCACTGAAGGCAATGGATTGTTTTGCAATTTTAAAGAAAAATGTGCAAATCTTCTCCAAAATTCAGTGGATTCCCTCTTTGTCTCTGTTCAACTGCTTTACCAGTTTTCATGGAATTTGGCACCATAGCTTTTGCATAGCTTTTCTGACAGACAGACAGACAGACGTCTTTCCTTTGCCTGAGCTGTGCAGTTAATGATAGTAGGGGAAACACTGGCTCACTGGTGAGGTGGAAAGCCATTAGGGACATAAAGGTGCTGCCTGACTGCTTTGAAAGAGACGTAAGCATTGATGTGTGATAACAAAATTTAATTTAAAAAAAAAAAGAAAGAAAGAAAGAAAAAATGGTGTAGATTAAGCCAGAATGATAAAACTATTACTTTCTGCCAACATTTTCTTTATGCTAATACATTTCAGCCAGGTTCACTTATACATCAGCGTACATCCCAGTTTCTGCCCTACTAAATGTAGGCAGTGATTTTACATTATCACCCACCATTTATTTCATGCACTGAATTAATTTTTTAGCTTCTATAAAATGAAGTGGATTCATGCCATGGCCTGTGAGTCATAAACATATGCTGCAATATGCAAAATGTTTTCTCAAATTTCCCAGCACGAATGAATTCATCACAAACTATGGCGACCAAAATATACTATGAATGAGATGATTTACACTCAGGCATGTTGGTAGAATTTTAGAGCACATACTACTTAAACTAGAATTGTGTACAGTGCAAATATCTCAGTCTTTAACTATGGAACAACCTCACTGCCAATATAAACAAATTTCATAAAAGTTATTATACTTAAAGGAAGCAAGTCTGTGTATGTATAGTGTGCCGTGTCTGTTTAAATTATGAAAGAACACATGTGTCTGTACACGAGTGTCCTCAGGTTACTGACTGAGGCTGCTGAGCTGGCGGATGACGTTGGCCAAGGAGATGTTAGTCACACATTCCAGCTCGTTCTTGATGTTTCTTGGCAGCACCGTGTGGCACAGGTGCCTGGGCTCGATGGTGCGCTTCACCAGCGGCATCCTTCTGCTGAGAAACTGCTACCTGATAGAGGAAGGGGGGGCAGAAAAAAGAAAGAATACAAAACTTCAGTGAATCAATTCTTGTCATAAATCTACTTTTGCTATTTATTACACCTTCAAATATAAGAGGTACAGAAAACGCAGTCTTCACTCACACCCCGACTGAGAGAACGAGAGAGATGGGCTGCAGGGTGAATATGAAAAAGGACACGTATAGAAATGGAAATAACTGTGGAAAAGGGTCTCAAGTTATAGAAAATGCAGAAAAATAGGACACAAGTAATGTTTTGACATTGCCAATAGCCATGTTGCCTCATCTGTTTCACTGACGTCCCGCTGTCTTGTTCTTTTCATCATGCATAGCCTGCATAACACACCTCAGCACTTTGTCTGCCCACTCAACCATGCTAATGGCATTAAGGCTGCACTGAGAGCTGCTAAGGCTCACATCTCCTCCTGTCAAACTAACACAAAAAAGAAGGACAGCTGGGTAAAACCACAGAACACAGCGATGATACACACCCACGACTACTCACTGTTGTGTCACCTAAAACACCCTTTCACCCCCAAAACTATACGAGAGGTGTTAAGCAGTACAAAGGTATAAAGTGTAACACGTGGAGTATGCTTAAAGTTCACTCCGTTTATCTTGGTTTGTTTTTGACTCATAACCTGCCGGTGACCAGGTTTTCTCCCACAAACAGCCCCTCCCCTCCTGCTGCACCCAAACCAGGTCATTTCATTTCCCTATTACCGGTAATACATTCACTATTAAAGCGCATGAGTGCAGTCATTCACTGAAGTTTATATCTTTACAAACACAGACAGGTGTTTGACTTTGTTTTTTATTCTTTATATTTAATAGAAACACTGCTGGGTAAAAGTCTTGATACACCCTACGTTTCTTTATATTTTTGCTAGGAAAATTAGAAAAATTTGGAGCAACGATTTTCTCAAAAACACTGGGAAATACTGTACACTGCATGCGGCAAAAACAGAATTTGAAGAATTCTAACAAGATTGAATATTTTTTATGACCGCCTTTAGTCTTCAGCACAGCCTGAACTCTCTTAGGCAAGCTTTGTTGTCATTTTCAAGAATAGCTCTCCAGGTTTCTTGAAGGACATTCAAAGCGCTTCTTTGGATTTTTGGCTGCTTTTTGTTTCGTTCTCTTTCAAGATGATCCCACACTGGTTAAGTAATGCTAAGGTCCAGGTTTTGGAGAAGCCAATCAATGACTGATCGTATTCCATGTAATAAAAAAAGAGACCAGTAGCTAAACATAGCCATTCGCTAGCATGATACAAATTGTCATATATAGGAGTTATGAAAATAAGGAGGAAACAAGGACCAGCAATAGCAAGTAAAGAGGGCTTAATGCATGTCTCCCTTAGTGACCAATATGTGCAATTTCTTAAAGATCAAGTACTCAGATGAACCAGCGGACCAACTGACAGGTATGGTAAATGGCCTGTATTTGTATAGCGCTTTACTAGTCCCCAAGGACCCAAAAGCGCTTTACACATCCAGTCATCCACCCATTCACACACACATTCACACACTGGTGATGGCAAGCTACATTGTAGCCACAGCCACCCTGGGGCGCACTGACAGAGGCGAGGCTGCCGGACACTGGCGCCACCGGGCCCTCTGACCTGGTATGGACAGTGATTGACATGTGATGTTTCCAGTGCCCCAATATATTATTAGAAATGCTTCCATCATTGAGGAATAATCACAACTCTTCACTGTAACCATAGAAATGTAAGACCAGAATGTATCCTGGCTAAGGATGGTAAGATGAGAGCGAGAAGGTCCAGAAAAGACTGTGCTGAGGGGAGTCATCTAGGAAGCATCTTAAATGGGAGCATCAGTGTCCATAAAAGGAAAAACCAACAACATGTGCCTCTTTTATGTGTTGCTGAAATGGTTTGAAAGAAGAGTGGAAGTGATGTTAAAATGACACAAACCCAAACATGGTGCCAATCTCTGCCCACCACTAAAATAACAAGAGATCCTCTCCACTTCAGAGATCCTTTGAGTGTACACACACTCACCATCCTCCCCTCACTGGGAACAACTCTTGACACAATGGACACTTGTCAGAATCCAGATGTCTTCAGAATATCAAATCTACCTGCCAGCTGTTACCATGTTGACCTTTAACAAGCAGGCAGAGCAGTACTACCCAAAGTAGCATGTAGGAAGATCATCTTGAAATGCACATTTCCAAGGGAAACGCATGCCATAAACTATACTCTCATATGAAAAATATTTGCCACTTGAACATTTTGAATGTACATTCAACTCTGTTTAGCTTCTACTGGTTGTCAGACAACTGGCTCAAACCTAACCCAAATAATTCAACACCTAGTCTGAGGCTTTTTACTTTACTAAAGATTAAACAAATGAGCCATAAAATATAAATGAATTAATTCATTGCTAAGAGGCTCAGAAGTGTTGATAGGGCTAGGCAGATCATGCCTTTCTCCCGGCTTCTGGTCTTTGTGTTATGTAAAGCTGCCCAGCTGCTGCTGGCAGCTTTGTAAAGACTATGAGTCCACTTTTCAAAATGTCAAACTCTTCATGTCCAAAACAGTAATATTTGTCATCTTAATTTATAGTCTCTTCTGAAAATTAAGCTGCATCTCCCTAAACGTTCCTTGTCAGAACTCTTTAGTATGAGTGCTGTGCTCCTTAAAAAAAAATAACTCCATCTCTTATGCAGTTTTCACATCAGAAATCAATAACACATTTATTTATCTATCTATCTTTAATTAGTTTATGTGCAAAGTAAGTCACTTTAGATTGTATATACTCAGCATATCAGAGAGGTTCAGTGAGAAAATGGGCAGACACGCTCACACACAGACGTGCGCACACACACACACACATACACACTTTGTAACATGTGGGTTTATTTCAAAAGGGAAGTTAGTAAAAAAGAGTTTAAAAAAGATACGTTTTTTTAGTTATTAAAATGACCTGTGAAATTATAAAAAAAATACTGAGTTAAGTTAAATGAATCTGGGAGAAAAAAAACAAATTCAATGAATTTAAAATACATACATACCTGGATAAAAAAAAGACAAAAAAACAATAGGACACCAACAGTCTTCAATTGGCCTTCCCAGAGCACAAAACTCAACATTACTAAAGTGTCAGATCTCCTTGAACAGCCAAAGAAGAGATCTGAACGTCTTTCAAGAAGCCTGGCGAACTATTCCTGACGACATCTTAAAATAAATGACAAGAAAGCTTGCCTAAGAGAGTTCAGGCTGAAGAAGTTGAAGAATAGAGATGGTCATATCAAATATTGACTTTCAAGCTTGGTAGAATAGTACAAATTCTGCTTTTGCCTTATATATTTTATTCCCTTGTAGTAATTTTCCTGGCACTAAAAGAATAAAGAATAAACGAGGGGCTGCTCAAAACTAAAACAACTGTTAATTTACATTAAATAAATCAGAAAAGGCCAAGAGCCTATATGATTTTTTTTTTTTTTTTTAAACAGTGAATGTGTTGTCCTTTTAACAACCTTCCTTCTAACCAATCACAAGAGTTAGTTTTTTTTAAGCTGACAGAGAACAGGTTTGTTTAAAGGGGGGATTAAAAGCAAACAGTGACAGAATATTAAGTTTCCAGACAGCAGCGAAATAACAATGAGAAACAGGAGAAACAAACAATTTTTGGCAGAGGCGGGAGGCGTGCACAATCTCAATATTAGTACTTTTATTTTCATCTGCCTTTTTAAACAAGTACGGCAAGGATGACAGACTTGATTTTGATTGTATCGAAAACAAAGCAGCAGTAGATAAAACAACACAAAAAAAAGCACAAAAAAAATAGATGGTAAGTGATAATACTGATCCTTCTTGGTGTGGGCATTTCAAATAGTAGACACTAACAGTTTTCTTTGGTCTCAAAAACAGATTTATGAACGATTTAAAAATACTCTGCTCAACGATTTGGTCAAACTGAAGCGGTTATGAATTTCAGTGTTTCAAAGTCACCAATAAAAATCAAAGTCAATGAAGAGATTCACTTCTCTTATCTAGCTTTAATCTTGTTTTCCAATAAACACGGACAGAAGGAGTGTTGATCTAGTACAGGCAGGCAAGGTTACTGCATTAACTTAAAATAAGTTGGCACATCATTAGTAAGTAAACACAGTTAACTTCACATTGCCTTGCTTTTCAGTCAGTGTCTTGCCGCACTGCATGAGCTTAGATTGTGATGAATGACTGCAGCATACAGTACATACTGCCTGCTGACAGGATATGAAATAATTTAGGACTGCCGTCCATGATGGAGGAAGATATTCTCTACCCACACACGATTGCTCACAAACTGCTAGCACACACTTTCATTCTGCGTTTTTACACTTACGTTTCCATATTATATGGTGGCATGATGAAGTATATGACAGCTTTGCTCCTGTTAGAATTTCTTCAGTCATATATACAATCTTGGTTGTGATCAAGAGATAAATTGGGAAAATATAAGAGAAGAAAAACAAAGAAGGGCTGACGGGACAACTGCAGGGCACTAAGCTCAAACATATTCACATTTAGAAAACTAACAAAACTATAAATATTGTCCTGAATGAGATAAGGGGTTTGATAACAGGTCGGTCACGCTAGAGTAAAAATTAGATGGCATCCTGCTTGACCTCATTCAATCACAAACTGATAGTAGACTGACTTCATACTATTGCGGGTTCATTACAGTCTTGATTCACCAAACTCACTTTAAAGATAGCAACTGACTGCAAGTGGTCGCAGACCTGGTACCCAGTTTCAAAGGCAACGAGATCACAATTTCATTAAAGACGGTCACAGTAATTATGGTCATGCTGGGGCCTCCAAGCAGTTTTTCCAAGTGTGCCACAAAACTAACATTCAGATTAAATAAAGAACTCAAACATGGTGATTATACTCTGGAGTATAGAGACACCATAGACAGCAAATTATTCTTGTTATAGTTCTTCAAAGTCTGACTGAAGTTTGCCTGCAGGGCGCATGCATAGTTAGTGTAATGTAATGTAAAATCTCAGCATATGAATCAACCTGGATGCTTGCTCAGAGACTTGCACTGGGTGAAATTTACGTCACCCAGGCCCAAGCAGAGCCCATAAAAACAGCTGCGTTAACGACAAACCACCGAATAGGGGATTTATTGAAACACCCCCCCCCCCCACCCCCCCAAAAAAAACAATACAAAACAAAGCAAAGAAGTGCTCAACACCCTGTTAAATAATGAATGCTCATCTTGAATGGTTAATCTTATGAAAAGGATTGAAGCATTTTCAAATCTGAGAGTCAACGGTGTGCATTTTGTGGGATAAAATGCTATAGGCATACGGATACAGTATATTTTGTTGTTCAAGCCCTGAGGAGATGATTGCCCTAAAACTGAAAGGCAAAATTGTAGGTTCAGCAGAAGAGATCATTTCTATGGAGAAAGTACAGTTCACATGACAGAAAAATTATTGTGTATGCATTTTTCTGTTTCAGATTTGGTCTTTGTAATGTGTGGCATAAGCACAATGAGTTGCAAAATATAAAATCTTGTAATTATCTTAGACTTTGATTCACTTTTACGTCTAAGTATCAAAGTATCGAAATAGTTTTCACACAAGTATTCTTAGATTTTTGACAATGCTGCACAATAGCTGTTCAATGAAAGAAACGTATGTAGATGACAAAACTGACAGCTCATATTAAGGAAATATTACACTGCTCCATTTTCTCTTTTATCTTGATTCAATCAGGAAGACACTGGATAGGTGTTTGAGAGAGTGCCACGGTCTCTCTATACTTTTTCTCTATTGGGATGATTACTACACATATACGCACACAACAAATTAACATTCATGTGATTTTACTTTTCCCCCCCCCCATCCCATCTACGGACTAGTCAATCCCTGTCAGCACACCCTTTGGCACTCTGCTACTACTTTTATGGCTCATTCATCTTGATGGGAGGGCGCGGGGGGTGCTTCCCGCTGTCACCTATCACCATAGCAACAGCTGCAGTGGGATGTCATCGGTCACTTTATAATATCGCATGTTAGGCGGGGGGCAGGAAAAGGGAAGAGGAAGTGAATGGGTCAAGATCACAGTGACACTTCGCAACAACGATAGCACTTGATGAATAAATGCAATATGAGTGGGAGAACAAGCCAGAGATCAGGGATTGCTCATCCATTGTGTACAGGCACAAAGTGGGGTGAGGGACGGCACATGCCAGGAGAGAGCTAGGGGCCTCCTCTGGTGCAGCTCGTTGCACCCGAACAATGAGTCCAACTGAAGGCTCTAATGAATCCTAATGGAGTATTTACTCACTCACACTGCAGCACAATATAGCTCCCGACCCCTCAATGTGGAGCTAGTCAAAGACCTTTTATGTGGAGGGTTTTCAGAACTGCCAGACTACACCATCAGATACACTATGAGATAAGAGTGGATAAAAATGTAAGAGAAAACAAGATGATTTTTGTGTGTTGGTAAATTATACAAGGAATTTTAAATGAATACAAAGAAACCTCAGATAAGACAGAATTTGCATTTCTTTACAAAAAAAACAATAAAAATCCAGCGTTGATCCAATTTGCTGAGTCTTAGTTTGCCATTAGTAGCTGCATCAGAGTAGTTTGGGGAAAAATAAATATATATTTAAAAAAAAGAAATATTTTTAAAAAATAAATAAATAAAAATCACAAGATGACTAAAGTAAGCTGCGATAAGGAAGCCAGCCAGTGGTAAGGAAAGCAAATTGCCTGGGTCTCAAGAGAGATCTCATCATTAAGTGATGTAAAATTCATGGTCTGAACTCTGATTTTTCTGCTGGATCACCATGAAACAGAATCCAACACAAGGCACACATAGAGAGTCTGCATGCGCTCATGCACTGATTCTAAATGTAACTTTTTTGAAATTTCCAAACAATATGCAATTTCCTATTTCATCCACAAGCGTACTGACCTAAGTACGAAGAAAAGAGAAATATTCGGATCCTTTTTGTTAAAAAGATTTTTTAACAGTTGATTTCTTAGATTAACAGTTTGACTGAGCTAGTATGAACTTTGGTTGATGTTTTTTTTTTGGGGGGGGGGGGGGGGGGGGTGGATAAACAAAATGTTCATTCTACTTTCGTTCAACTTAACACTTCCCTATGACGTGATCTAGGGCTGGGCGATATGACCCAAAATTCATATCTCGATATTTTTTAGCTGGATGGCGATATAAGATATATATCTCGATATTTTTTTTAAAGCCATAAGTTGAGAACAAAAAGAGAGTTCTTAGTCACACTGTGTCCCAGATGTCACACGGGCACTTTTATTTACATACAGCGTAGATGTACATGAAGAAATTACTTAAAAATAAATTATCAGCATTTATTAAATAATCATGGTCCATAAATAAAAGAAAACAATGTTGTTTTTGTGCATAACAAAAAGCTCACAATTGTGCAGTCAAAATGTAAACTAATAGACGCTGAGCATAATAACAAAGAGACAGATTTCACAGCTGCACCACCTCTCTGAACAGGTGCCATTTGTGGTCCTTATACACACACAGTACGTATCACTCCGCGAGGCTCCTCCCCGGTAGCCGTAATCCTCCGACAATCCATCAAGCGGTGCAGCTCCGTAGCTTAGCAAAGTCATATTAAAACATTTTTTGACAGATTGCTGAGCGCTGTGTACCACATAAAATCGGTTCGCGGTCAGTAAGCACAACCAGAATTCATACATAAGGCGCACTGACGATTTTTGAGAAAATGAAAGGATTTTAGGCCGTGCAGCCCCTCCGGGCTGCATGTCGTTAGCGCGGTTAGCTCGCTAGCGCGGTTAGCTCGCTAACACGTTGACGCCGTCCAGCCCCACGCACGGTAACTCGCTAACGGAGATTTTCCGCTTTCATCTTGTCATTGCCTGCAGGTGAAGCTATGAGGGAGGCGGAGTTGTGTTCAGTGAATGAGAGGCGAGGCAGAGTAACATTGCGTAGAGACAAAAGTGGACGAAAGAGAGGCAAACCTGCGGCTCCACAAGTATAATTATAACATAACATAGACTATATCGATATAAACGATATTGTCACATCTTATATCTCGTATGAAAATATATCGATATTTTTTAAAAACTCGATATATCGCCCAGCCCTAACGTGATCAGTATCCTTGGAACTGTAGCTTGCAGTAACAGCATGGTATTGAGTAAAATCCAAGCTATAATTAAAATCTACGCACCGGATGAAACCTCTGCATTCCTAGTATGCTAATAAAAAACATCTTTCATCTGTACATTACACATAACACTTTTCTATTTCTGAAGCAACATAATTCAGTACTTCTTCAGACCATCCTATTTGTGTGCTATCACATTAAATGCACAGAAAAGAAACTGCAATTGAGTTAGTATCTACATGCTGACATCCAGTCACCTGTGGAGGTCAACAATTTAGCTAATGAATCTGGCGTTCTAAATCCAGCATAATAGTTATACCACTGGCACCATCTATAGGTGTACGCCTATAGATGGTGCCATCTATTAGGAAACAAAACAAAACTCTCATACTGACAAACTGAACCAATCTGTTAGACTCTGTTTTGAAGATTTCCTGTGTACTGATGTTTCCAGGGAGGATCTTTGCCAGTTAAGGCACTACTTTGCACAGGAAGTATAATGAGGGATTTCTCGTGCTCACTGCACAGATCTACGATTTCTGTGTCAGTGACATCTTACTTTCTTTTTGCATTGATCCTGCTGCAAATTAAAAATGACAAATTAGCAAGACAGAGTGTGCTGCTAAGCAACAGCCATAGTGACATGAGCATTCGAATGAATGGTCATGACCAGGTGTGTTTAAAACTAGCTACAAGTTTGGTTGGTGCAGCTCATAAAGTCTGTAGACAAGTCTTAATAGATAGACCAGTCACTGCAACCAGCCCTTGGGATTTAAAAATGCAGCTTCAGAGCATTTTGATTCTTACAGCTTAAAAATTAATGCATTTTCTGTGTCAAATTAGCCTGAACATTTTGTCCTTTGTTCAGTGACTCTGGGAACTACAGCTGTATTCTTAGAGTTCTCTATGAACTAAGAACAGCTGCAAACACAAAACACGGGCATATAATCAGTGAAGCTGGCACAGCCTCAGCAAGCCAATGGCACTGGGTTAGGAGTTCAAACTGGCAACGCTTAATAACAGCTGGTTTAAGTCAGTAATGCAGATTTGCAGTGCAAGAAAGCTACTGCAGTTCATTTTCCAAAGAAAACATAGGCAAATAAAATAACTGGGCAAAGCTGAGCTCAAGCTCTATCAACAGGTCTGTTTCTTCCTTTAGCCTATTTAAAAAAACAAAAAACATTTTTAACAGCTGCAGAGGTTAACAGGAGCAGTACTATATCTGGCTCATCATCCAGCTATTAATTTTTTAAATGCCATTTGTTGTGACTGAAATTCTCTTTGCAACACATTTTAAAGCAGCTGAAATGTTGTTACATTTTTAACATAAAGAATAAAATTCTGAATTCACTTTGTTCTTTAGGCAGTAAAGTAAATCAGAGGGTACAGAGATGGAACAAAAAGACAGATTTTTTTCAAATCAGTGATAAAATACTGAAGGAAAGAGGGCCTAATGTTAAAATCAATACCACTGAGGATTTATTAGGTGACCTATCTAAGCCGGACACCTCCCCTTTAGCCAGAGTGTCCAGGGTTTAATATGCTTCAAAGAAAGTGCTTATCAGATTATAGAGAATCAAATCTTGGGGTTAAGAGCCTGCTTCAGACAACTTTTGTGACATTCTGAAACAGAAAAACCAGCGAGTCTGATGCAAGATGCCTACAGACTTATAAAAAGAGTGCCTGTTCAAGCAACCCCCTATTAAAGCTTTGCTGCAGTTGGTGGGAACAGACTGTCAAGCCTGACAGATGAGGTGAGTAGCCAGAGGAGCGATCATATGTACAAAATGAAACAAAATGCACAAATACCCTGATGATGTTGCAATCTTCTGACAGCAACCTACGAGACCGGTGGAGTTTCTCATCAAAGCATGTATTCAAATAGCAGGCCCGCATCACAAGAATAACCGCATACATGCATCAGCCCCTGCTCCCCACCCTCAATTCTTCAACTCACCCATCACAGCAGATCACGTTGGCAGAATATATCATGGCATGCGCCAGTGTGTCATCCTCCCAATTAAAATTATGCATCAGCAGACCCCCATCCCCCTTCTGGGGTGAGTTGTCACCTTGCAGGCCCTCACCAGCATGGTGCTATAACACACAGACACAGAGACCTCTTGTTGTCGGGCTATAAATATACCTGCAGCACCAGTGCTGTCACTTTTGGCTCACACAGCTATGCTAACTAGGTTTGCTGGTAGTGGGAAACTTTAGAGTGCTTGTGGCAAGGGATAAGGGAAGATAATAAGCTTATTTCCTCGTCTCAATAACTGAATTTCTGACTGCACCATTTCTCATGTTATCCTGTCTGATATGCTGTATTATTTGCAGATAAACAAAAGCTTTTCCTCCATAGTGGTGCAAACTTTATTTCAAACTGAAGGCTTCCTTGGTGGTTTTCCCTCATCTGAGCTCAGCTGTTTGGACCCTGGGTCAATCTGTGGACTTTTTTCATGTACACTTAAGCAAGGCAGTCATTTACCATGATGCCCTGCATATCCTTTTGATCAAGGTAAGCATCTTGGAACACTGGTATTCAAATGATACATATCCACTCGCTGGCTGACTTTCTGAGCTGTACTGATGCTGCCTGGTAGCTGTGAACAATTTTCAAGAGTTGTTTCAAACAACAACAAAAAACTGCAGTTTGTTTGTGTTAAGAATTAACAATTTCCATCTAATATAACATTGAATTGATTGTAAAGGTCTTGATAATAATCAATAAGTAATTGAATCGTCAAGCATAAACAATTTCTAATCTTAAATATGCACATAGGCCCAAAAAAACCCTCCAGATTTTGTTGTTTCATTGGTTTTGGCATGTACTACTCCCTTTACAAAATAGCGGCTGTATAATGGGTTCCTTAATCCGCCACCCACACACACACACACACACACACACACACACACACACTGCTGTGCAAGTTGTTCGCCTGCCAATGATGCAATTAAAGGGAACTCGTTCTAGCCCGCTCTAAGACCTCAATCACAACTGCCCCTAGAGGATAGCAAAGAACCGAAACGTTCCTGTCATCAAGCGTTATCTGTCGGTGCGCTTGTGAAGAGAAGTCACTGACTCAACAGTGAGTTTCCGTCCACTATTCTTTACATTCAAAATCTTATTCAATGAAGAACCTTACACTGACTGAGCAGCTGGACACAGGCCACATTGTGATTGGTTACAAAGAGATTTGATCCCTTCGGACGTTCATTTAGCAAACATGCTTTATCCTACTGTAAGACGTGCACAACTAAATATTCATGGACATCTGTGTGCCAGCGTCAATGAGTAAAGTGTCTGATGAACAAACAGACTCAAAGAAGTTTATCTGCTGAGTGCACAGAAACCCACTGGTATGAATAATGAAAGCCCGCTGCTCAATTATAAATGTCTGCATGCTTGCACTGTGCAGCTGCGCTTGTTTGGCCTGTGAGGGAAATTTCATTATACTAACTCCCTTGTTGTTCATACAGACGTGAAGGACATGCACACACAGTTACCAGAGCAGCCACCCCAGTCAACTTAAAACTAAAAACACTAACATTTAAAAAGGAAAAAAAGAAAGAAAAAATTACCAAAAACTAGAAGCACATACAAATTTACAAGCCCAACACAGAGTAGATATATTTGATCCAGCTTAAAAGCTGGTTGGGAGGGCAAAATAAATAAATCAAAACCATTTTCTCACTTTGGAGAGTGAGAAAACGTTAGACATTAAAATAAAAGGCATTTGACCCGATTAATTTTACGTTTTTGTTGCCTTAATATTGACTGGCCATTAGTAGGTAGCCAGTTCCTGTAGAGATCCACTTCCCTGTAGTCCGATTCCTTGGAACCGTTAGTCTGCCTGCCTCTCAATCTCTCTTATCGGTTCTTGCACTCTTGCTACGATCTTGCTCCTCTGTGACGGAGGAAAATAGTGGCACAGTTTACAGTGTGGATATGGAGATTACTTTTAATTTAATTGCAAAAAAGGACGAGTGCCTTGGTAAAGCAGGAGCACCTGCACAGCTAGCACGCAAACGCTAAGCTAGCCAAGTGAAGTTAAAGCTGAGTAAATGCTGAACCGCCATTCACGGTGAAGCCAGCCACTGCTGAACTTCAACACGTAATAAACTAATGATCAGTCAGACTGCAGCCTCTGTTTCTACCTGGTCATGTTTCTACAGTCGAATCACCGTGACGACGCTTTGAAGTCCCTTTGTGCTGGTTTTAATTTTTGATTTATGCTCTTGGCTTTGGGTTCATACTTAAATACTAAGAGAAAGATATACATGTTCTCATGCGGATAGGGATTTGTGTTGGTGTGTGGGGCTGTAGCCTGTAGGTTTATATTGTTAAATGGTTATTATGAGACAGTGTGTTTCAGATCATTTTACAGAGTAACATAAAAGTAACGTAACGAGTCATATAACGAATGTCTTTCTCCTGGTGTAATTAAGTAATGTACTGTATTACTTTTAAGTGTTCTGTATATGTGTAATACCTTTTTTACTTTACCTTTTTTGAGTAATGACCCCACACATCACAACAAAGAGGGGAAATACCTCTAACATGCACAAACATTCGACTAAGCGACACATAAGTTGTATCAGTGTAACAATGTAATGTCTTTGATGTGCTGCGTAGAGATGGTGGTGACTGATAAATTATATCAACAATGGAATTGGAATCGCAACATTCTTATCAATTCTCATCTGTTTGGATGGTCTCCAAACGTCACATTTTAGTGATGATAGGCTCAGCTCTGTAGGAGTGACTAACTCTATGATTTCCTAAATAATAACAGTGATGTTGCAATAAGATGACAATGACATAAAAAATAATCAACACCTAGCAAGAGCTGTTGTTTTATGTTTCACTAGTGCAGCTCTCGTTCAAGAAAAAGCTAGATCAGAACAGTCCAGCTGTCAACAAAACACACCACTGATTAGACCTACCAATATTTGGTTGGAATCCTCAACACTCTTGAACTACAATCCAGATATAAAACATTATCTGGCCTGGTTTTCCACACATAGGCTAACATTTATTCTCACACAGCACGCATTTGGACTACTTTTGGCACCTCGGGCTCAGTTTGGTTGTCACATTTCGATACACAATGCTGTGGGGTGAAGTCTGACAGCCCTTGGAGGTCCCCTTACGGGCTGGTGTGCCATACGGTTGAGTGTCATGCCATTTCACAAGCTGCATCTCTGACTGTTGTAAAAGTGTCACAGTAAACAACATTTAGCCAAAATATAGACATCCAAACAACTTCAAACTCGACATCGCACTTCCTTGGATCAAAAGCAAGACAGATGCCAAGTGAGAAATGGATCAATTGTTGGGAAAAGTGAAGAACAGAGACACCCACCCACCCAACAGATTCTTGCTTTACTAGATTACTGGTCAAGTAAAGCAGTTCCCTTCGGTTCAGAAACCCAGGTGCTGCTTTATTTCTTTTCAGCATGTCATTGTAACACCAAGGCTTATTCTCATCTTCTCTAGTGTTGGTCTCATTCTTTTTGTGACTTCTTGAACTCTTCTTCTTGTACTAAAGACATAATTTCAATATTCTTTTACAGTCTTTTTATGTTTCAGTTTCAGACAATGAAATCACTCACTGATGGTAACATCTGCTATGGCGTCGTCCTTGACGTCTGCACAATTTGTGGAATGGGAGAGCAAGACTGTCTCTCAAATGGCAAATCCAAATCTCTTTAGAAAAAAAAAATTAAAAGGTCATACATTAGCTTTCTAAGAAATAAAGTCATGACAAATTTGAAAAATAGTTTTATTTTTTGTGCATTTTGTCATGTTGTTATATTTTTTTAAAAAAAATGTATGCCAAGTCATTATATTTACTCCATCTTCACTATTCATAGTTTTGTTTTGAAGATTCTTTGTGAAAGAAGACTGACATGGTTTCTTTAAAAACAATATTGTGCAAAAGTTTTGAGCCGAACCTCCTATCTTTATATGTTGCTTCCAAGGAGGCAGACTTTTTCATTTGGTCTTGAGAAATAGTTCTCTAGACTTTGAGGGTCTTTCAAAGTTTTTCTTTGGACTTTGAACAAAAAAACAAAACAAAACAAAACAGGATCTTCTTTGATCATTCATACAATGCCAAAGTGTCTGACTGGCAACAACTTTATTTTTCAGAATGACAATGATGCCTATGGATTAAAAACTTACCTGAACAGAAAAAAAACATATGCCATGAGTTGCCTTTCCTAAAGCCTGGACTTCAACATTATTAAAGCAGTGTGCGATCATCTTTGAATGTCCTTCAAGAAGCCTGGAGAAAGCCTTGATGAATACTTAAAGAAAATATAAAAAAGTTTGTCTAAGAGAGTTCAAACTGAGTTGAAGAATAACGGTGGTCATGCCAAATATTCACTCTTAAGCTTATTAGAATTGTTCAAACTGTTTTTGCCTTATATACCATAAATCCATTTATGTTTTCACATGTTTCAATAATTCACTGCTGCTATTCTAGGAAAATGGATGTCTCAAGACCTTTGCAGAGTACTGTACACAGTACCACGCAATGTATAGCTCATGTATAGCGGTGTGCCCTTTTTAAGGTATCTTCTTTATGAATAAAATTGGACAGACTTTCACAGAAGAACCATAACTTCTTCTGCAAGTTTAAAGTTTTCTGAGCTCTGTTCAGAAATAGAGGGTCTCCAGACAAAGAGAGAAAGAGAAAAAGGGGGGAATATGAGGTGGGCTGAGAGGGGGATGCTTGCGGCAGAAAAAAGAAAAAGCTGTGTGGGTGGTATCAGGGGAGAAGGAGAGAGATCATCTTTTCTCATTGAGATCAATCCCTGAGTCTACAACAGGGCCTCTGTGTTCTAGGGCAGAGAGGAGAAGTAAAAAAAAAAAAAAATCTGGACAGTAGAAGCTAATATTTCATTGATACTGCAATTTTTCTCATATATTGCAGTACAGTAGGCATTGTTATTCAGTACTGTACAACATACCAATTCACATTCATTTGACTGAAATAAATACCCCAGGGGGAGAACAAGTCAGAAGCAGTTATTCTCAAAATAAAGTGACATGAATCACAAGATATGGCACCCTGCTATGCTGCGCCTGCGCCTTAAGCACTCACATTTTCATGTTGATCACTGCATCACACCTCTATCTACCTACCTCTGGTGCAAAAGTCCAAATTCAGCACACTATAGTTGAACTGTTCTTCTGTCAATTCCCTTTGATCTACATCTAAGAATGCATCATGGTCTGAGACTGAAAAGACGAGAGGAGGTTTGTAAAACAGCTTGGAGGCAAAGTGTATTTCAGTCAGTCTCTCCTGCACCACTGCCTTGAGTACAGTGAGATGTGTTTAAATAAGGCCAAAAAAAAAGTCTTTAACTTCCAAAGTTTATATAAATAATTTTTTTAAATTTACATAATAAAAACCAAACAAAACAACCAGTTCCATAATTTTTTTCCTATGCAAATTTCATATGTTGAGACAACCTGAGACATGCACGCACAAGGCACACCTACCATGAACCAATGTGTTTGTGAATACAACAATAGCAACATCCATTCAAGACCATTTAACGAACCCAGTAGCATTTGGCAGGAATTGCGAAATGGTTATATGAGAGAAGCAAGAGGGAAATCAAGGCAGATTTGTGGTCTAAACTAGACCGATCAGACAGTGCCCAGAGCAGCTGTGCAGACCTCTCATGGGCTGTCTTGTGGCTGTGTGCAATGTCAGTGTTTGTATGTATCTGTGCATGAGAGATGATTCTGAGAATATGGCGCCTGGAGACCAGAACAATGATGGTTAGTGAAGATGCCCTTGCTGTGAGGAGGCTTAAGGCGGCACCAGTGGTACAGAACAGCAGGGCTGACCACTGGGGTGATATCAAGTGCTCATTTGAGCAAGCTCTAACTGATTCAGCTAACTATAACATTTTCTAATGATACATTCCTCAAGCAAGCATGCCATGAGCTGCATCCTCTTTGTTCACACTGTAGCTTACCAAAACCAGGGACGGTCAACTAGTGTTGTGCCATGTCATATCAAATTTATATGTGAAATAAAAGTGTCACAGCAATGACATTGCGACCCCAAGTGTTCACGTCCTCCAGTACAAACAATGAGATGAGCCAGGGATGTCTGAGATCAGGCATGTTGCAGCATGTTGCCTTCCTCATCCTGGCTCTTCCAGAGCTTTCTTCCCATTATGAGAATGCACTGTCACCAAGTGCGTTCTCATAGCGGGTCATCTGGTTGTTGGGGTTTTCTCTGTATCACTGTAGGGTCTTTACCTTACAATATAAAGGGTGTTGAGATGACTGATTTGGCACTATATAAACAAAATTTATTGAATTGATGCCCTTCCCAACACAACCCTGTGTCTCCTGCCAGTCTCAAACCGAGTTGTTTGTAATGCAAATTTGCAACATACTTCTCCAACAGCTCTGGAAAATACACTTCATTTTGCTTGCACAAATAAATGCTTCTGCTTGACAACTGCATTCCCCAATAAAACATCACCATTTTTTAAAATTTCATCATGAATATCAATATTGCACATTTCCTTTAAATATCTTGATATAATTTTGAGTCCACCCCTACTGTCAGTCTAATTGTGACTTAGAAATAAATAATCAGTGTTTAAATATAATTTAACTGACTTACCAAAAAGAAGTGTCAAGTTACTTGACACCGTAACATAATGCATTTCTCACCAGTGTTGGTCACGTTACTTGAAAAAAGTAATCAGTAACTAATTACTGAAGAATCCGCGAGTTTGTCTGTGAATTTCCCACTCCGTGGCAGCGTACTCTGTGCTTGCTCGGACATTTAGGGTTTTTTTTAGCTGTAAAAATAAGTTTTCTTCCCACGCAGTGAACAGCGGACGCTAATGTTTTTGTCACTTTTTACGGAATCAAACTCAAAGTAAGGTCAGTACTTCCACGCTTTAAATGCTGCACGCTCATACTCTCTCCCGCACTCGATATATTATCCGTTGTTGATCTGCACACAGCTGTTGCCATGAAAATCGCACTCGCTTACGTCACTGTCATGAGAGACACTTGCAAAAAAAAAAAAAAAAAAATCATCACGGTTTTAGTAATGCAGCGTGCTTACGGGAAAGTGGCAGTAATCTAATTACCTTTTTTGCAATAGTAATCCCTTACTTTACTTGTTACTTGAAAAAGTAATCGGATTACTGCCCATCTCTGTTTCTCACTGCTGACTTGCATTTGTGTAAACAACGACAAAGAGCCACATGGGTCAGTATGACTTGGGTCAAACACTAATTGAGCACCTTGAAAGTGTAACTAGTCATTAAACAGATGTAAAACAAAAGGATATAATAAACTACAGTATCAAATACATATCTTAAACCTAAAAAATGATAGTAATAGGTGGTCCTACAGTAGCAGCCAAGAAGGCAGAGGCCAGTCACTGCCCTTTAGGCCCTTTTCCATATATAGAAACAGTTTGCTCATTAGGGGTCAACAGGTCAGCCGCAGGCATTTTTTGACCTGTGCCTTCTGATATCTCATGACCACCACACTGGCTTCCTCCACCTTATGCACACGCACACATTTAATCCTGGACGATTTTAAAATCCCTCTGCAAGTCAAAATGGTAGATGCTAATCTAGACAACTGGGTGGGAGGAAAGAATGAATCTCTACAGAAAAAAAAAAAGAAGCTAAAGCAAATTATAAAATGTGGTCTAACAGGCTTGTATTAACAGTACTATAGAAGATTTGACTCAATTAAGGCTTTGGTCATTCACTTACTTTGTCATTACATTGAATAATGGTAATCTCCAGGCTTACCAGGCAGTTTTTCCAAGCAATGAGAAGACATTTTTATATTATGGCAGACTGTTACTTAAGGTGTCTGCATGATTCAGTTCACTATATTCAGTGAATAGGAGCGCTTGTGTGCATGCTGGTCTACAGACACAATCCTGTCTTCCATCTGCATCCACACACATGGACACACATACACACACAAGTCATCCATATAGATTTGATCATTAGATCAAAAAAAAAAAAAAATCCAGTTTCTTGTCTCTAGAGAAAGCAATACGGGTGACAATGGTACAAAGATGAGGGAGACAAAGCACCTCTTGGTCCCTTTTCTCCCTCTTTCTGTTGGCTGTCACCAGGCATTGTGAGGCTCTCTGCTCGTCTCCTGTTGGCACATCTTGAAAGGGAAGCAAAATCCAATTCTTCCGACAGGTAGAAAGCCCCTGACTTGCGTATTCCCTCTACCTGTTTGCTTCTGGGGTTTTTTTCTCTTCTTATCGGTGGGCATATTTCAAGCCTCTAGTCTCCTCAGCCGCAATAAGTGAGGCTTGCGTGTGTGTGTGTGTGTGTGTGTGTGTGTGTGTCTCTACACAGGCAAAAGTAACAGACGAATAAGAAAGAGACATAATCTATAGTAGCCATTATCTCTGCTCCCACACGATTCTTTGTTATCTATTACGGTTGGTCAAACTTTGGCTTCTCTGCCACCCTCCTCATCACTGCACCCCTGAGAGTGTGTGTGTGTTAGGATATCTGAGACACCCTGCCCTTGTCAATCATAGTCACCACTGCATCATTCGACAACCCAGAGCTCTCGATGCTCCTCTGCTACTAGATAAGCACTTCCTAAGCTAAACTAATAGTCCAGCTCTCCCTCCCACACATAAGAGCCCTTCACTTTGCAAACATAGAAGTGTCTTCCGCCCCTTAACAGATATGCAGGAGAAATTCAGGAAAAGAGGCCCCCTGCAGTAAATACACTACATATATTAATCAAGTAAGCTCAGACTCAGGAACAAGATTCGTTAAACTCCCCAATGCATTTTAATAATTTGTGATCCAAATCAAAGCCCGGGGAAATAAGTTTCTTCTATTTTCTATAACTAAGCAAAATTTGGGTATTTGCAAGGAATAATAAGACATTCAAGTTAATGCACTCTCTCAACAGCATTTCGACTGAACAGCTTGATGGTTAGTGGAAAATTTTCTAGAACGGCACCAACTACTGCCTGTGTTTACTTTGGCAAATTTTGTGCCTTTTTACAGTGAAGAAAATGCTAACACATGCTAGCATGTTAGCATGTGGCTGTGAGCGAGCTTATGGTGCTGTGCCCATATTGCACATGCATGAAAGAGAAGATCAGGGAGGCTGACTGGCCAGTCACCAGTAAGAGCCGAGAACACTGGCAACTGATTCCAGACTAAGTTCTCACCGGCTCCATTTTGAGAATAACCACCGTTGCCAAGCAGCAATAAGGAAATTATATTCATGCAAATTAGTTGCATGCTGTGCGTCAAAGGTTTGCATGTTTGTTGAGGTATTTCCCCTGTTTGTTGTGATCACTGTTAGAGTCGTTACTCAAAAAAAGTCATCATTACACATATTACACAAAACGCTTTTCTTAAGGGTAATGCAGTACGTCACTTAACTACTCCTGGGAAAATGTAATTTGTTATAGTACTTGTTAAATTACTTTCATGTTGCTCTTTCATGTTACTCTTTAAAACAGCTGAAACACGCCATCTCATAATCGCCATTTAAACCTGAGGCTACAACCGCACTGACCAACACAAATTCCTAATGAGTACACACATCTCGAAGATCTTTCTCCTGGTAGAATACAAACCTAACCGCACAAAGCAAAGATGAAAACAAGCACAAAAAAGCAACCGTCACATTGAATCTGCTTTAGAAAAGGGAACAGGTAGAAAGAGAGGCTACAGCCTGACTGCTCATCTGTTTGTTACTTGTTAAGTTAAGGGTCTGGCTGCTGGGGTCGGCAATCACTAAGCTTTTACTCTGGGTTCTTGCCTAGCTTAGCTTAGCATGCCGACCTAGTAGATGCTTGCAAAAAAACAAACTTGTGTTAGCAGCATAATGCGGTCGTTTCTTTCCTGGATGCAGTTTTCTACTTTACCACGTTACCATTTATCTCGCCCTTTTGTGCAATAAACATAAACGTGCATATCCATGCTCTAGACTGCCTCGCTATTTTCCTCCTCTGACTTTCGAACTGAAAACAGCTGATTATAGTGAGAGTGCAAGAACTGATAAGCAGGATCAATAGACAGGCAGGCTAATGATTCAAAGGAATTGAACTACTATGAACTGGTTTTCTACAAGAACCGCTTCTCGATTCCAATCTCTAATATGCTCTCTGTTTCAGTTGCAAGGAAAAAAAAATCTGAACATTGAAAAAAAAACAATAATAACAATAATAAGGTGTGAACAACTTTATGTTTCCACTCTCTTTTTTGATATTAAAAATTAAAATAAATAAATAAATCAGGAAATGGGATTTTTGACCTTGTCAATGAATGATAAACCTAAGGGTGACAGGTTTGCAACAACAAAATACAACAACTCACGAAGTAAGCATGTTAGTGTTAAGGAAAGCAATGAAACCAGTGACTCTTTTAGAATCAAACCGTGATAGTAATACACTGACAATATAAACTTATCTTTTAAATTTGATAACTTGAATTAATTAAATACATTTTTAAAGATTAATATGGTTTAACTTATATAGGAACTAATTTTATTTAATTTAAATCAGAAAAATAATGTTATGAAAACCGTGAAATAAATTTGATTCCCCCCTGCTTGTTGCAGGTGTCTATAGAAAGTGAGAAGGTAACTGTCAGGTGTTTGCAACAGCTAAATACAATAAACAACTCACCAAGTAAGCATGTAGGTTCTAATGAAGGCAATTAAACTAGTCATGCTTTAGACCATAGGTGTCAAACTCTGGCCCGTGGGCCAAATTTGACCCGCAGCCTAATTACATTTGGCCCGCGAAGCCATACCAAATTACTATTAAAGCTGGCCTACTGGTATTATACAGCTAATATATATATATATTGTTTAGTATTAAGCTTTGCTTGTTCCATATTCAGTTTTCCAGCAAAACTTATTTGAGTCCATAAGGAAAGATTCATTCTTATTTTCAATAAATATTAAAGTTAGCCCGCGACTTTGTTCCAGTTTTGAATTTTGGCCCACTGTGTATTTGAGTTTGACACCCCTGCTTTAGACTAAGACCTTGATGGTAGTATAGTGGCAATTTAAAATAAGCTTTTAAATTAAATAACTTAAACGAATTAAATAGCTCAATTGGCTGAAAAAAAAAAAACTACAAATATTCTTTTTTTTTTTTAAATTAATTATGCATTGGGAAAATTATATATAAAGCTCTAGGCAACATGTGCCCTTGTTTCTTCTGCTTCCTCTCTGTTACCGTTACTCTCTGTCACCTTTCCTTGCACTCACTTTAAATCTGATCAATCCTTCAGACATGGCTGATGTACAACTACAACTTAATGTTGACTGCAAAACCAGCAATCATGAGCTTCACCGAAAGCAGTCAGCAGTGAATGTGCAGCTTCTGCTTATGTAAAGTAGGACACGACAGAGAGGAATATAATATATATGTGAGAGGCAGTGGATGAGAGGTGTGAGTGAGACAGGAAGCACACAGGAAGCTTGTAATGAAGAAGGCGAGACAAACTAAGGGAAAAAAAGAAAAAAGAAAAAAAGCTTTCCAGCAGGCCAAGTGCCGAGGCCAGGTCTGTCTGTCAGCACCCATCTGTCCTCCTGAGGCTACGCAAACTAGACTTCTGCCTCAAGATGCCGCTAGCATTTATACAACCAAACACACTAAAGTAAAATGGTTCTTTGACCTTATCCTACACTCCAGGAAGGACCTATGTGGGCTGCCTCTTTACTCTTTAGATAGAGGAGGATGGCTTTCCTCCAGGCAGCTCACGCTATGCTAATCCAAATAATGACCTGGCATTTAACCAGCTATAAGGCTGATTAAGCAAACACAAGCAGACAACATTCTTTGGTGAATACCCATCTCCTATATGTCATAATCTGCAGCTCAGAAGGGAGTGCAGATTATGACAGAAAATCATCAAATTTAATACTCAGAGAGCACCTTAAGTGATCACCCACCATCCCAGCGATTGACTCTTTTTTTTGGCTCTTGCCATTATGGATTGCTTTAGAGCCTAAACAAGGGCTGAATAATCTTTCCTGCAAAACAACAGGACCATTATTACTGCAGTCCACATGCCACCGTTCACAGAACTAACTTTTCCAGGTTATCACGGATGTTTCATGTGGTCCGTATGTATTTCTGTGACAGTTTTTAAATGTGACCATTGTGCTACTGAATTTGAATTTACACCTTGCACCAATAGGTTGGAATAAAGGCACGCAAACGTCTTTAAATTTGGGAGTAAAATTTCAGGCGGCAACAAAAACCTTCCAGATATATGTATGTTATTTATCCAACTGGTGCACTAGCCTGAACACCTGCCATCTGGGGTGTACACTGCATCTACACCCTAGATGGCAAGATAAAGTGAATGCATTTTATTTTCATTGTGCACTTATGGGGGAAAAAAAAAAAAAAAGTTGCTAAAGTGAACCCAATGATCTAATTTCTAGTCCCATCATTTTATTCTGGATACTTTTAGGGCAGCTTTGCATGATTCACAGTTCAAAATAATTCTTATTTACCTTATCCATGGTGTGCATGGTGTTCCCTCAGTTTATCTGAAACTTTGGCCACGTTTAATCCAAATATAAATGTAAATAACCTTAATAGTATACATATCACAGAAAATATAGAAAGGGATAAAAGGTAGCCTTTAAGGTCTTCAAAGAGCCTTTATTCATGTAATGGGGAGGTGTGGTGCTAGAATTATGTTTTGTTTTTAATAAAGGTATAGCAGAAGAGAGTTGGGATTCAGGTGTAATATGCAAGTACCTTCTAAGAACTTACTTTATACCTGTGTAAATGGCAGATTTACTGACTGCCATGTTGACTGTATTCTATTGATATTGGTATGCAATGGAAACGCAACTGACAGAGCAAGTAATTTTGAATAGAAATGCATACTGTACTGATAAAGTTAGGAACTGTCAACCAGCCAGTTGCAACACGACAAACAAAATTAACATTTCTCTGCAGCAGGAAAAGAGCAGAATTTCCTGCCGTGGTGAGCTAGCACAATCTGTTATGTCATTCACTATATTAATGGCGTGGAACTAGAACACATTAGAGGTTTCAGCTTAAAGTACCGACTGAAATAACTGTCATCAGTATTCTTTTTGCCACAGTCCTATTTGCATTTTTGTGTTCTCAGCTCAAACTAATTCTGCAATGGGCAGACCATAGCCATCAGTGTCCTGCATCATAAAAACAGCGGAGTAGTAAGTGGCTATGTCAAGCGGATGACAGTTCACAGTTACAGCTCACTGGCTGGCTACACTCTGACCTCTGAGGCAATGAATCACATTCACACATCGGCCATCTTGTGACCCACTCAACAGCACTAAATGTTTAAAAATAAATAAATAAAAATGCACCAGGATATGCGTGATGTCAGGTGTGATACACAAGCAAAAAACACACACATTGATCCCCCACCTATTGCTCTAGATGTACAACTAATAAATAATCCATACTGGTAATGTTAGTCTAGAAACATAACTTATCTCAAGATGTATCATCTCTAATGTATATGAACACAGAGGATTTTTCTCTTTCTTACATAACAGTGAGCCTAGACACGCTCTTAGCTGTGGGCATGTGTCTATAAATGAAAGACTGTTATGTAAGCAACTGCTGCATCTCAGACCATTCCCATGGCTTGGCAGTTTAGAATGACTTTGATTCAGCATCATATCAGATACATTTTACTCTACTTTAGAGAGGCCTGACAGTAGATAATCACAATCAATAACTACCTCCATATTTCCTCTGGCCACAGCAATGAATTTTACAGGAAAATTACAGCATATAGGATTCTACTGAAGCAAAACCTTCACACATTGACGCCCTATCCTACAGCCAGTAACAAATGCCTAAACTCCATCTGACCCCTGCTCTGGAGCAGTTTTTGTGCTGGAGGACTGACAGAATCGCTTTATGATAAGCATGTATTTTAAAAAAAAAGAAAGAAAAAAAGATGAAGTGGTTACTGAATAGGAGGTTTCTTGCAGAGGGTTTAATTGAATTTGGCATTTGCTGCTAACCATCAGAGACAAAAGGAAAGGCGAGCCTCCACTTCCGATCGTCCCATCTGAGAGGGAAGAGCAGCTTACACTCACAGCCTCTGCTGGGCTTCCATCCAGTGCAAATCAGACAAGCCTTGTACTTGGGCCTCATGCAAATCAAAGCAGAGCTGGATCCTTGCTGCGAGCTGTAAATGAACAGCCAGATATTGGCTTCTAATTGAAAGCAGCAGTTGCCTGTGTGCACAGGCACCCCTGCTGTGAAACAGTGGACAAACACACTGAAGGTGTACACTAAGGTTACTGCTCCATTTGTGTCCTCTTTTCCCACCATTTTCCTCCATCCCTTTTTGCATTTTTTTTTATTAGCCATGGCTTTGTTTTCCTCTTTTAAAGACTACTATTTAAATAACATTTTATAATATTAAGATCTTTTATAGCAGCAGCACTTCTAACAAACATGGTAGTCTTCAGGGTAACAATAATCCTGAACTAGATCTAAAGAAATTGTGTAAAACATAATACGCCCAAGAGAAAATCTCATCTGCATCTCTTATTTTCTTCGTTATTCTTGATGGTAACGTATTCCCTGCTCCACCACAGGGAGAGAAACAGAGAAGAAAAATGAGTGCTTATGAAAATCCTGATGAAAATTCGGTGCATCTGTAATTGAACACAGACATACTAAGTCTTGACAAGAGAGATTCAAGCTGTGGCTGTGATAAAGGTGCTTTTGCTTTCCATTTTTCAGCCTCCATCAATCATCGCACATGATCACAATGACCAGGGCATCAGCCATTCCAGCTCAATAAGAACCAATCAGTGAAATGGGCAAAAATAGGAGACTGAAGATATGGCTGAAATCAAGACAGAAAAAGAACACACGTATTCAAAATGAGGAAGACGGGTAAAACAGAAGAGATTATATTTTTATTCTGTGCGAAACATTATGGCTCTATTTTGCCTAACTTTGAATATTCAAATGCATTCAAATATGCACATGCTCTAAGTGCAGCTGAGGAGATCGTTTTGAAGTCAGAAAGCAGCACTGACTAATGGTAGCAAACAAGGCAGAAAAAAATAAATGGTGATCTAAATTGAGAAAAGGCAACTTACAATTTAACTGCTTTGCCAATATAAACACCTAGAAAACCCCCAACTCTGGACATCATATACGCACAAATACAAACACTGTTAGTCTCTGAGCCTAAAGTTCCCAGGGAGAACCGTGTATCCAGTTTGCTCCTAAAGCAGATGAAGCCTACATTGTGCCGAGAAAGGGATCAGACTACATTTACCTTCCAAACATACACTTGACACCAGGGGAGTGGCTTCAACCGTCCACAGTTTACCCCATTGTGTAGCGATTTTGGCTTTCAGCTGGCAGAATAAGCCAGGTCAGTCATGGGACACCATGGTGCTCCATTTCCCAAATGCGTGGCTATTATGTCAAGTCCAAAGAGGATTCTTTATTAAATTTGCAGCATGTGAGCCCAGAAAAGACCTCATGATTGTTATACTATGAGCTGGAAGTTGACAAAATATTTTTAGCCAGAATTTCAAGCCTTCAACCTTTTTTCCTTATATTTTTATTTATTTATTTATTTACTTGCTTGCTTGTTTTTTTGTTTTGTTTTTTTAATCAGCTCTGTACCATAGACTGCTAAGACAGCACGTACATACACTTCCTATTCCTCAAGCTGCATCTGACAGATATGAAATACAGTCTCAACTCAAGACAAATCCTTTTTAAAACTCGTCAGAGCCTCAAGTGATGTAGTGAATGAGAGAACTCTTGCATGTGTTTAAACACTGTGCAGCTGTGGCAGCAACAGCGTGCTGTGTAGATATAACGAAGGCAAATAAACTGAAGGGAATAACGCCTTGTGTTCCATTCAGCTTTAGATGACGGAAAGACAGATAACAGATCGTTACAGATGGGAAAGGGGTACCCTTAAACTCAGTTGTGATATCTTTCTTTTTGTCCAGTTGACTGTCCCTCTGGCACTATCAGGCAAGTCTTTTTCAGAGTTACCTTGTCAACTCTAAGAAAGCCTGTCAACACCCTCTCCTCCCTTGTGTGAAGATAAAAGACAAAAGGCAGAGAGTTACTTACTATGCCAGATTTATAAAAGACATGGTATAGCAGATTTTTAAGACTAAAGATCAAGTTATGGTGCTCTGTGATCAAAATTTTGGATTTTATATATCTTTGGAGATATTAAGCCTTTCTTCTCAATAGAAGTAATGTATTTTATTTCTGAAAATGGCGTTCTACCTTTGTTCCAGGGTGGCATCACTGAAAGAAAGCAAAACATTATCTGCCATGAGGCACAACAGTAAGTCCTGAGTTAAGGCACACTATGACAACTTCCATCCCTGGAGTTTGACCGAGGACTGGATTAAGACATGGAAGCAAAGCAAAAAATTAATAAAGGAGAGAACGTGGACAGCATCCCCTACTGAAGAAAAGCAAGTTAAAAAGAAATGGTTAAAGAAATACAGTGAGGCAGTTGGTGTAAACTCTTGGAAGTGGTGGAGGCAGTGGTAGTAAGACACAAGGAGCACCAGTCAGGGAGGCTTAACCGTGCACTGGTGTCTCTCTGTCAGACCAGTTCACACTGCAGACAGAAGCAGTATTATAGAGCTGTGGGCCTGGCCAAGAAGAACAATAGCTCCTGTGTGCTGGGCCCTCTGGAGGATCCTAACAGCTGGGAGATAGGAGGGCTGCCTGTAGCTCAACTAAATGGCACGCAAGCTGGCATTACACATTACGCACACTCGCATTCATTTTTGCGCTCTCTGCCTTTCCCAGAATCCCTAGCCCACCTTCCTCCCACCACCTCCTCTCGCCTCTTCATGCCAGGCACCCATCACTCACTTAACTCTCATCTATTCCCCTCCTTTCTCTTTCTACACACTCTTTCCTTATGACCCCTGTCATTCTGCGTCCCCCTATCACCCTTCTCCTCCTCTGAGGAGAAAGACCAAAAAGAAAGACCCTAAAAAAAGACAGCAGAGGAGAAAGAGATTTCTTGCTAGCATGAGAAAGTCAAAGACTGGCAGAGGATCAGAGCACTGTCAACAAATAATAGACTTCCAAAAGCCTCCACAGGAGGCTGTTCAGTCATGAGGGCCTATGAAACACATTTAAATAAAAAAGCACGAGAAGTGCACACTGATGAAATGTCATCCCTCACAGCAAAAAGTTCACAAACAGCATAACATAAAATGGCAATAGGCTCGATTCTATTCTGAGGAGACACCTGTAGCAAAACTGAGAAACTTTTGTATATATTCATGTATCAAAGAGCGGCCAATGTGAACAGAGCCCTCAACTGTGTATTTGTCACCTTGGCATGACGTTTTTCAGGACCAAAAAAGACATGCATATAACATAAAGGTCAGAAAGTCGCCTGCTTTAAAAAGAAGTTGCCTCAAACTGAACTACTGCCTCTTGTCTGGACCACATCAGACATCCTTTAAGACATGTCCACTGAGGCTGAATCAGACCGGTGGTTAGGGGACAGTCTCTGGATTATGTCCTCAAGCCAGCTCTGAATCCAAACAATATGACAAATGGTCCCTGCATGATCCCTCTGAGCGCTTATGAAAGCTAGGCTATAGTTCTCAGTCATGTGATAGTTTGGAGGCCACTCCTGCAGGCTGATATATTTAACAGCTGCAATGGCCCACAGACCATTTTGTTTCTGCCATATGCTCTTAACCTACAGATTTTTTTTTAAACGTTTTTAAAAGATATCCATTCATCTGGAGTCTTGGTGACATTCACTGCACTACTGTAAATTTTACTCATCTGCAGTTCAGGTCACATACAGTTGATCAGAACAAGACTAAAGTAGTATTTCCCTTGAAGTTGAGTTCTTCTGCTCCAGCCATCATACAGGACCATGACAGATCTTCTCGGCCCACAAAGTCTTTTTCAGGTGGAACTAGGTGGGTATTCAGTGGTTGTAGCCAAATAATTTTATTTATATATATATATATATATATATATATATATATATATATATATATATATATATATATATATATATATATATATATATATATATATATATATGTGTGTGTGTGTGTGTGTGTGTTTGATGTGGGCTAATTTGATATAACAGGTAAATATTTAAGGTCATCTGGAAAGAGTCAACATCTTCTCTATCTGCATTAATTATTAATGCAGCTTCTGATCAAATCGAGGAATTAAGTCTTATTTATGCATTCCACTGAATCACAGCCAAGGCAATGTGAGTGTACAGAGCTCTGCATTTGTTGATTTGGACAAGATGTCTAGCCTTGTAGGATAAATAGCTTCTTTCTTTTTTTTTTAACCTCACTATTTATTAGAAAAAAAAAAGAATAATTATTAAATTCCTGCCATCACATGTAAACCCTAGTTTACCTCGCTCTGTATTTGTTATTTTAACACATCAGAGGCACACTAATCCACTGTCAGAAGCAGCATCCACAGTGGCATACATGGATTTTTAGCAATAGCTCTGCAGCTGATGTTTCTAAAGGTGATTCATTCATCATCAACCACGAAGCTGAACCCACACTGTCACTACAGGCTGTTCTTACATTTACTATTGCATTTTTAAAAGAGGCAAACCATGAAATATGCTGCTGGCCACTCAGCAGGCAATAGTTACCTGCAGCAATCCAAAGACCCAACTCTTAGTTTGTCTCAACTGGACAGACTGTAGAAAAGATATGCTCACTTTGATGAAGTGCAAAGCCCATATTAGCCGGCCTCCTGTGTATCAAAGAACATATTCGTGCTGTCACTACATATAAAAGCTGATTACTGCACAGCGGTCACAAAACGACGATGCCCCTCGTGCCCACTTTTCTTGTTGCACTTGAAGTAGTACAAAGAAGGTTTCGGATTTCACAGAGCATGATTTTCACTGGGCTGAAGGCTTACCATCCCCCCATGACTGCAAACGAAGCTGGCTGGAATAGACCCCAACCCCTGTCCTCCTTCTCCTCTGCCTCGCAGAGGCAAATCAATGCATTCTTATAAAATTAACTGCCCGTGGTTCCCTTCATGACACTGTAGCAAACTGCCCACTCCACAAACTCGCTAACAAATAAAACACACTCTACGTCTTTTTATTTATTTGTTTATGCACGTTGGGTTAATTGGGGAGCATTGCAAATATTTGCTCTCTGCTTTTCTCACTAGTGTGATATTCTTCAGATTCACTATGTCAAGACGCTGCAGCGGGATCTCATGCAGATGTGCAGCTGCAATTTATCACCCAGCGGTCCCATTACCAATTCCTCCTTTAGTCATTCAAAAATAAAAATGCTACTGGTAGGTAGGCTACTTTGTGGGATTTTGACCACTTTGGTAGCCTAACGTTGTTCTCATTGCCACATTTGTCAACTGTACACCGGGTAAACGTGGGAGTCAGTGATGGCCAGGCAGTTTTAAATTACCAAGACCGTTATTAGTCGAGCAGCTCCAGTTGAAGTCTAATGTTACAACACGGTGACTCGGTTTTATGACGGTAAGTTGCCGCTGTGCTAATAGCGATAACATAACGTTACTAAAGTCCCATTTTGCATGATGCACTGCAGTGCAAAATTTAAAAAGAAATTATTTACCTGATACGTTTGTAAGAAGAAAAAAAAACCCTCTTATTTTCTCTCCATCCTTACTGAGCAGCAGAGTGTGCCACCGTGTCCAAAAATTTAAATCCCCGGGTCGGATCCATGGTTGTACTGTCTCCGTAATCAAATGTACTCCTGCTGGAAGAGGCGGCGGCGGAGATGAATCCAGCCACTTTTTTTCCAAAGGGATTCTCTGGGCAAATGTTGATGAAATTGGCAATAAAGCTAGTCCGGTTAAGATTACATCAGGTTTCACGTCATAAAACCACTTTGATTTTTACCCGTATGCGACATTTGTTTTCTTTCTAAGAGAAGTAGTGTGAAATTACGTATATCCACAAGAAAACGTCCCCATTGAAATCGGTAATAATGGTACGTACCACTCTATTGTTGGGGCGCGAGAAAACGTCCCATGCTGCTGCTGAAGTGTACTCGTGGGAGGCTCGTGCGCGTTCGCGGTATTGGCTTATTATCTCAAACCTTGGTGTTGTGCTGTCCAATCGATTTCAGGGAGGGACACACTGATTTGGATTATTTCAAACATTACAGTTGAAGAGAAAATAAAATCACACAGTGAATCAATATATTCACAACAACACATTAAACAACATACTGACAGCTTATCTTGAAAAACAAAATACTGCCTCGTTAGTATTTCGTCTCATTTTACAAACTGCCGCCATAATTTTGGTAGTTTTGCCTAAAAGTGTTAATTGTAATAATTCTAATTCTAGCAAAGTAATATTTAAATGAGTAATATTCTAGCCAACTGAAATATCTGTTTTATGAATGTCTTCAAAATATATAAATTAATACATTTATATTTAATGAATGTAATGAATTAATAATTTTAAGTTAATAATTCCGGTCATACGTATAAGATTCAATGCTATAGTTCTTTAAATTCTCAATCCTAGAGAATAATAAATTATCTATAAATTCTTTCTTCATTTCTATAACGGAAGTACCGCCCTTCTGCTTCCGCCACATTCACAACATCCAAGATGTCTGCTGCCATAGCTTCCCTCGTTTCATACGGCAGTGATTCCGATTCAGAAAATGAGTCTGAATCTAATACAAGTGTTGAAAAAGTGAACCCAGTCGATACGGACGCTACGGCTCACCTTAAACCGTTGCAGTCAGAGAGCAGTATGTCTCTGGCTGTTTTAAATTCCGCCCCTGAGGTCGCTGTCAAGGTAAGCTAAGCTAAGCAGCTAACGTTAACCTCACTTTATAATTAGATTATTGGGAGTAACTCTGGCTTACTTACTTGTTATGCTGATAATAATAAAGGTTATTCAAATTACTGTGGAAAGGTGGTGTTGTAATTAGAAGTTATTTATTCTCTAAAATTACAGATTTGTTCTAGTAGTACTAAGCGGGAAAGATTCCGCAAAGTGTGTTGTAATCTTTGCGGAATTACTCCTGAGCTAATTCTAAAAAAAATACACACTGATTGAGCTCTGTGTAACTTAAGGTCCAACTACATGTATCTTACACTGTACTAGTTAACGTGTGCTTGTGTAAAACAAAACATGCGAATTACCAACCTAGAGCATGTCTCCTTTATCAAGAAGCTCGTTTGCTCATTGTTCGAATCCTGATTTTAGGAGGCTGTTGAGACGGGCATACACCTGGACCCTGCTCTGAAAGAAGTCACTTATAACCCAACATATGAAACCATGTTTGCACCCGAGGTAAGTCTGAATATTTGTGAGCTGGGTTACACATATAGTTAGTTAACTGATAATATAACATGAGTGGCATTTGATCACTTTGTTATGCAGTTGTGTGAAATACATATATTTAATTATTTTTAAACGGCACTAAACGATAAAGGTGATACATATATGAGCAACATGACAGAGAAATTAGAAAGTTATTTCAATTATTCATCCTTAAAAGACATTTCATCAACTGACATAATATTCTAATATGGAAAAGGTAAATTAGCCTTGCCCTTAGAATGTATTGTATTATTGTCAGAAATAACTTTAAAAAAAATAGTTTGCTGAAAGCCTTGACCATCTTATGTGCAGAATCACTTCAATGCAAGATTTTTGTCCGATTCCTGCCTGTTTCAAGACCCCCTGCAACATTTCAGTTGCACTGCAACCCAAACTAGTAACATGAATGTGTACTTACTTTTTTTAGGGTAGGTTTTGCAGAAGATTTGCCAGAATTTGTCAGTATCAGAATAAAATCATATAAGAAGGTAAACAAGTAAATTATTGTTTACCTTCTTATGGTTATTTTGTTTCAAATTGTGACCAGATGGGAGTGATTTTTAAGTTTATGAATCAGAGTATTTATTGCTGTTAATGGTTATTAATGTTAAATTATTCATGATTGTTGTCATACCACTGCAGTGTCCCTAACCTGAGTATTTTATGTTATTCATTGATTTTTTTTTTTTTGTAAAACAGATACTTAAGGCTGCTTACGGTAATTGCTCTTAATTGCTCCTGCAGCCTATCAGTCTAACTGCTGGTACATTGATCACTGTATCAGTTGTTATTGATGTTGTGGGGTTTTTTTTGTTTTTTTAAGATCTACATGTATGAGAGGGCTTGTGAAAAAATAAATTCGTTTTTTATGAGGATCCACAGAAGTTTATCTGTAGCATTGCTAATGATTTTATATTTTTTTTCTTCATAGTTTGGCCCAATGAACCCTTTTAAAAGCCAGCAGATGGCTGCCCCCAGGAACATGTTATCTGGCTATGCAGAACCTGCTCACGTCAATGATTTTATGTTTGAACAGCAAAGGAGGACTTTCTCCTCATATGGTAAGCCTAGTGATTTGGGTTTGGATGATGCAGTGTATTGATGCTGTTTAAATTTTAATGACTTTACAATTCTCCCTTCTTTGCTTAAAGGTTATGCTTTAGATCCATCTGTTGATACACACGAGTCATCCTCTAATACCTACATTGGTGCAGTGGAAGAGGCTGAGAAACATAAAGGTAAATATTATTTATATTCAATATGTTTGAGTGTTAAGATCTACTGATATGTTCAAAAAGCTTTTCAGTTATTTAGTTTAGGGGAAGTTTGTGATTCTAGTACCATATGGCTTCTCCTACAGGTCTGACTGTGTTTGAGAGCGGTCTGAAGAAGTCACAGAAGAGGAAAAAGGTCAAAGGTGGAGATGCAGGAGAAATTGACAATTACCTTGGACCATGGGCAAAATATGCAGATGAGAAAGATGTGGCCAAACCAACAGAGGTAATTTTGACTGCTTCTCCGTGTGATTAATCTATTTGTTATCCTGAAAGGCATTTTTTAAATACTTTATTTATATTCATATATTTTGCCATAATGCAGTTAACGTCCTCTAAAGACAAATTTTTTTAATCTTCCATAGTGCAGGTGATGCAATGGAACATATTTTGTTTAAGTTATGTAGTTGTGTACTAGACTTTAATAGATGACATGCACAACTGGCCAAATGCTGATTATTACTCACATTTCCTTTTTACATCTTAGATGAAATCCATTTCAGTTCGCTGTATTTGTTTTCATAATTATATAAAAGGCAGTAAGTGTGAAGTAATCCCCTGGTTGTGATTATTGTTATTGTACAGGATGAGCAGAAGGAGCTGGATGAAATTACAGCCAAGAGGCAGAAGAAGGGAAGGAATGAGGATGATGCTCCTTCAGAAGAGAAGACTATTCTCCATGGTACTGACTTTTTTGTTAATTTTGATCGGCTGTGGCAATTAGAGACATGATTGAAAATGTAGCCTAAACGAGCCTATTTATTTATTTATTTTTGAAATTATATTTTGTGCTGTTATAAACAGCATACAGAAACAACAGGTCATAAATGTCTTGATGCATGCTCAATTATCCAGGTAAGTAAATTCCAAATAGTTGATTCTGTTCATCTGGACGTAGCGTTTTCAGTGGGAGAAACATTTCGGCACTCGTCCAAGTAGGGCTGTTCGATATAACGATATAGATCGGATGACGATATAAAAACGTCTATCGTTTCATTTTACACTATTGTTTGTTTCGTGGTGTCACAAAATAAACTGTTTGCGGCAATATTTTTTCATCATTTTGATGGTCACTGTAGTGGCTATATTAATTTCTTCTTTCTCTCTTTCTCTTATATTTAATATAACCACACTATGGACGGACAAGCGCCTGTTTTTATGTGTTGTCGTTAGCAATAATGACGGTAAAACCATCGTGTGTCCGCTTGTTTATCTTCCACATAAACCTTTCACAATAAAGCTCAAGATCCTGTTGAGACTTTTCAAAATAAACTGAATCACGTGAAAGAGTATGCAGAGTGTTTACGGATGAGAAGCAAAAAAGAGCCGCCAGGTGCTAAAAGATAAACCTTAGACTCAAACATTAGAACAGGCTTTTCCCCGCAGCACGCCGTGTAATAAATACTCACAAAGAAAACGGCGGCCTTTACAACTTATGTCTAAAAATGCATTGTTTCATGCATCGGTTAAAACACTCGACTCCAGCTACAGGACGCGCAGCTGGAAACGCTTCACGCAAGACGAGCTGCTCGAGATTCACAGAATTTACAGAAAATGTTAAATTTTTGTGATTTATATCGTTATTGGGACGATAGATGTCTTATATCGGGATATGAGATTTTGGTCATATCGCACAGCCCTACATCCAAGTGATTTCTTCAGTCTCAGCTGACTGCAGGTTTCCCCAACCTTATAAACAGTACATTTGCACAATGACTGAAACGAGTCCACTGACTGGACCTCATACCACAGGCTTTACCCACGGAAATCTACACCAAGTCTGTATGGTTTACTGAAGGGTGTACCTTTAAGACCATTTGTCTGTAGGACCAACTCAGTCACCCATAACGTCTCAAAGTTTCTGTGAGTCCTTATATGTCAGGACTATCAGAACAGTTGAGAGGTATTTTTTCTAAACACCGCATCTCTGTGGCTTTTAAACCCCACACCGCGCTTTGATAAAAAATTGGTCCGCCCAAAGGATCGGGTCCCCCAACATAAACAGAGTAATGTAGTGTACGCTGTGAAATGTTGGGAGAATTGCCAGGGAGGAACTGGGAGGAACGCTGGTTTGAGCGCGGAGTCAAGGAGGCCATTTACGTGAAAACGGAAAGACCATCTCTGAATCGAGGAGGGCGCCTAAGGGTACATCTTTCGCCATCTTACACTGCTGTGATTGCAGCCATTCCCCAACTCTCTGTGAATAGTATTCATGGCCATTGATCAGCGGTCTTTGATCAATGATCAATGAGCTTTGATCAGTGGTTGTTGATCAATGGTCATGACAATTTGCATATTAATGATCAAGGAACTGACCTCACAGCCCATTGTTGCCTCAGTGGTGCTAGTTTCAGTCATTGTGCAAATGTACTGTTTATAAGACTGGGGAAACCTGAAGTCAGCTGAGACTGAAGAAGTCGCTTGGATGAGTGACGAAACGTTTCTCCCACTGAAAATGCTACGTCCAGATGAACAGTATCAACCTTTTTGGGAACAGGTCGTAAAGATATTTCACAAAGTTTACTCATTTCTGTTCTCAAGTACTTAATATGTCAGGTAGTTCCTTTGTCCGGCATAGATCCAAATACTGCAGGATTCTTTTACATCACATTTTGTCTGTTTCTTTTGTTCTCTCCCACAGTTAAAGACATGTATGATTACCAGGGCAGGTCGTACCTTCATGTCCCACAGGATGTGGGCATCAATCTGCGTTCTGCGGATGCTCCAGACAAATGTTACCTGCCAAAGAAACAGATTCATGTCTGGTCTGGACACACCAAGGTCAGTTTGAGGCGGGGGAAAAAAGTTCTAAAAGTATTTGTTTTAATGATTTTGAGAGCAGTGAAACATGGGCATTTGTGTATACATATTTCATTATCCAATCCTTGTAAAATGTCTGAGAAAATCCATAAAACCTTGTAGGTATTTCTGAACACGGTGATAACACGGGCATATACCAGCTGCTTCGCACCGACATATCTGAGATTATTTTGTTTGATTCAAAGCCATGTCTTTATAATTCACATATAAAGGCAAACACTGGGTTATTCCAAGAAAGATGTGATTCAAGTGTCTGATCTGCCAGTGCGCTTCAGGGAGAGGAAATCACTCAAGTTTTAAATTGGCTCCTTTCTGCTTTGTGCAGAAAGTTACAGACTTCAGAGTCTAATTTGAATACAAAGAAATTTGAAAAGGATAAGTGTGTGGAAGTGCTGATGTTGAGATAATAGTTGGAGAGTGGCTCATGTGGTGTCACCAAAGTTTTGTGACACTTTGAAACTTTGGTATGTTGCAGAAAATCATGGATATTTTCGATAACTATTACAGAATTAAGATGATAATAAAGAGTCTGCACACATGCTGTCCTGCATGCATTATTGTTTTGGCCGGTGTGTCCAACTTAAAAATCTTTGAATAGCAATAGCCTGGCCATGGCTTTGTGATTTCAAGTCACATTTATATGATATACATTGCAGCATTTTCCTTCTGCTAGAATATTTTTCTGTGCTTCAGCCAAGAGTAAAAAACCCCCCAAACAAAACAGAAAAAGACCCCCAGAAAACAGATAAGCACAATATCAAAATTTACAAAACAGCTTGCTTTTACTGTAAATCAGCCATAAGCTGTAACAGTGACTGGGATACTCAAAATAAAGAGTCTTGGTTAAATATAAATTTCTCATCCCGTGTATGTTCTAGGGTGTCAGTGCAATCCGATTGTTTCCAAACTCTGGTCATCTGCTGCTCTCCTGCTCCATGGACTGCAAGATCAAGGTAAATAAGCTAATAAGGTTTCTGGAGAAAAGGGGGGTGGGGGTGTATACACATTTATCTAAGATGTGATCTTTATGATTGTGTAATAATCTCTGTAGCAATAAAGTAGCCTGTTACCCCGTATTTTAAATACGACAAAGTATAAATCAGTTTTTTTCTCTTTTGTAACTGTGCTCTCGTCTTCACAGCTGTGGGAGGTGTATGGTGAAAGGAGGTGTCTTCGGACTTTTATTGGTAAGTGTGCAAAATGCTCATCCTACATCATCTATCATAATGATGTGGTACATGATAAGTGTTGGTGTCGGTTAATAATTCGCTGTATAAAATTGAATTGTGTCGTTTATTCAAGTAAATCCTTTTATAAATAATAATGGATCATCAGCAAAGATGCTGACATTAAAATATGGTCAAGGTATGAAGTGCGCTCAGCCTTTTGGGAAATACAAAGCAGTGACACATTGTGAGCTCAGCATTACTGGAGGACTAATGACATGTCTGCTGACCGCTGACAGAGCGCGGGGGGATTTGGGATTTTTTATTTATTTTTTTAATATACGGATATATGCGTATTTGGAGTCTGGGGGCAGGTTAGGCTAATGCATGCAGGACTCTCTTACACTCTTTCCAGAGATGGCACGCTGTCAGAATAGAGATTGTTTGCAGCTGTGGTTCTGCTTGTCAGCTCCTTCACTGAATATGCATAATTCAGCAGCTCAGAGGCCGGGGGGAATGAGGGGCAAGGGAGGGCACAAGACACGAGAAGATACAGAAGGAGAGAACACAGTTTAGGAGTGAATAAACTGACAGAGATTGACTAGCTTAGAAAGTAGTGAGTAGGAGAAACAGCAGAGCTAAATATGATGTGTGTTAGAGTTATTGGCTATGCCTTGTGGACAGAACCCTCAGACTGATATTGATATTCATATTTTCTCCAACAGCTTAAAGAAATATTTCTGGGGTTTTTTGTGTTTTTTTTTAATTTTCTAGAGGAATTTGCACATAGCTGTTTATAAGGTGATGTTGTTTGTAATGTCTACCAAACTAAGCAGTGATCAGCACTTGCTTGGTTGTGTGCGCCTGTTTCCGTAGTTTTAATTGCAGTCTGTGTGGCCTCAGTGGGCTCCGTTAATGCTGTAAAAACAGTACAGCCCTGCTTAAAGACTTTTTCAATGTGGTAAGCCTTTGCTTGCATGAGGCCCACAGGGACCTCTCATCACCTCTACTGTATGAGGGGGAAAACCCAAAGGATTACTTTAGTATTTAGTATTTATTTATTTATTGTCATTGTCAAGAACAATGAAATTGCGTTTGGGGCTTCCATACAACCCAAAAAAAAGAAGAAAATAATAAATACCCCTTAAAACCCAAGTGTACATATTTAACCCAGTGTGACTCCAATGCAATAAGACAATCCTTAGCAATAATGTTCGTAGAAATACATAGACTGATATTAGGAGACAATAAGAAGGTGTGTCTTTTTTCACCACCCTGTTTTACAGGCTCATTTTAAGATTCCGTTTCCTCCATTTTCCCAGATTCCACTTCATCTTCCTTTATTCATCTCCCTTTTTTAATTCCTTTATTCAGCATCTTTTATTCCCCTTAACCAAATTTCATATTTCTCAAATGATTTTGCTTTCAAAGGAGGACAGCTGGGGGATTCTTGGTAACAAGATTGGGAAATGCAGGAAAATGAATTTTAGAGGATGTATTTATTTGTCTGTAATATATGTGTGGTCTGTGTCTGTGTTAGGTCACAGCAAAGCAGTGCGAGACATTTGTTTCAACAACACCGGGACCCAGTTCCTCAGCGCTGCATATGACCGCTACATTAAACTGTGGGACTCTGAGACAGGTACGTGGGCCACTGACAGCAATACATTCTTTATGTAGGCGTACGGCTCCTTTTTAAATCTTAAAGTGACCAAATCAATAAAACTTCAAAGAAATAATTAAATAGAGAAATATATAAATGATTATCTTGAAGATGAATGATTTAATTAACCATATATATTCCTAGATGATAAATATTTTCTCTGCACGAACTTTTTAGTAATATAAACTTGTTTTCAGTCCAAGATCACATGAATTTTATCACTAACGCTAAAACCAATTAATCAACAGAGATTTTAATAATTAATCATTTAATTTTTTTTAAGCAAAACTACCAATACTGTAATCCAGGATTTGGATTTCTTTTTTCTTTCAGTAATTTATATCGGATGCAAAAATAATAATTTACAGGTTAACTGATTTAAAAATGGTTATACCCGGTTAACATAATAGATCAATTAGGATGAATGACATGATGTCTAACACACCTTTATTGTGGAGGTGAAGTCTGCTAGTAAAACCAAATTTTAGTTGATCTGCTCGATCTGTGTCAGTCTGTGCTCCCTCTAGAAGTTGGGCCCATGGTTTCCCTTTAAAAAAGAACCCACTTGGCTCATCTGTCACATTTTTACCCCTTTCAGCTCAAGAGTGCCGCTCCAGCAGAGGGCAGAAAAGCATTAAATCCCCCACTTGTTGATATCAGTGGAGGACACATCATCCAAATACTTCTCCTAAAAGTTGATTTGCTTGAGTTAGATTTGTCAAATGAAAAGCATTGCTTACTTTTTTCACACAACTAGTTGTTGTGTTTTGTTTTTCTGGGGATTGTTTCTTCCTATATTATAGCAGTAATATAAAAAGCGTGCTATTTTAGCATACAAGTGCCTCTCAGTGTTTTCAGTCATTTCAATTTCCTGTTTCCTTGGTTGTAGCAGTAGTTGGAGCATCATCCCTGTGATGATTCACCTTTACCGAATGAACACTAGGAAATTTTTGTGTGTTACAGCTGAGTTGTCACCACCTGCAGGGATATGGAGCATACAGCATTGAAAGTTGTAGAGTGTGTCCTTAAATTTTAAAGCAACTTCAGTGTGCCTTTGTGAGGGAGCCACTGTGGATTATTCTGGAGCTCTGACTTTCAATTTGCTTCCCACCACAGGCCAGTGTATCTCCCACTTCACCAACAGGAAGGTACCATACTGTGTGAAGTTCAACCCAGATGAGGACAAACAGAACCTTCTTGTGGCTGGCATGTCAGATAAGAAGATTGTTCAGGTAAAGCTGACCATTTCTTCCACCGCAAGAAAAGTCGATCATGTTGGCCAAGCAGGTTGCACACATGAATTTCTCTGTTTACTCCCTGTGCCCGCAGGACCGTGAAATATACTCCTGTCTCATCCTCCAGCGCTAGTGTGTGTAGTTGTGTGGGAGTTGTAAGAGGTTCAGTGGCTGACAGGACTAGAGCAACTCATTAATCACAAGAAGCATTAGGGTAAACAAGAGGCGAAGGAAAGAGAACAATATGTGATAAAAGTAGGAAATCTATAAATACACTATCACGTTTTTAGAACGAGTCATGCGAACCTCTCAACATGCTGAAAGGACAGCTCAAGTGTGATATAGTTTTTATTTTCGACATTTCAGAGCAATGGATGTTTGGAAATCTCTAGAAAGACATTTTAATTCTGGGAGATTAGCTAATAGGGGAAAAAATGTTGAGTTGTAATTGTCAGTCACAATCTGGCACAATAATCAGGGTTAGCGTTAAATCATGCAGGTCCCCTTTTCGGGTTATGAGAACAGATGGCTGTTCACCCCAAGGGTGGGGAAAAAATGGAATTTGGTGTGAAAGCCATCCGAACAGACGAGCTTCATTTTATTTATTTATTTGTTTGCTGTCCCTGGAGGGGTTTCTGTGTGGTTGCCTTTTATATTTTAATTTGTACATGCTGTTTTCTCTCAAAATATTAATTTTTAGGACTAAAGTCTGTTTGATTGCTAATCGCTGTGATTACATTAAGGCAATTTAAAAGGTTCATAACATCGGTACAGTTTATAGCTGCTCTCATAGGGAGTCTCCCACAGTGAGCCATATTCTCTGTTTTTGCAGTGCGATTGAGACGAGCTGTATTTATTTTGGTAATCATCACTCCATGCGAATATAGCAAGGCGCAGTGGAACAAGTGTTGGAGGGATTGTGAATTCATTTTAGTACTCCACTTTTCGACTCATGGGATACATTTGTTTACCTCCCTTCTGTCTGCTGTGCTGTCTGTGCCTCTTTGTGTCTCTAAAAGTGGGACATCAGGACAGGCGAGGTGGTTCAGGAGTACGATCGTCACCTGGGCGCCGTCAACACCATCACCTTTGTTGACGAGAACCGTCGGTTTGTCAGCACATCAGACGACAAGAGTCTTCGAGTTTGGGAGTGGTAAGTGCCGAGTGCAGCCTGAACTGCTTATGCCATAGTTGAAACTTGAGAGTGCCGCTGTAGTTGTTGCTGCCGTTCTTCCAAGCAAGTCATGTAATCCTCCTCCCTAATGCTCTGCGTTTAATAACAGAAGACTGTAACTGATATTGGCTTGGAGAAATCAATCAACAATATGAATGTAAAGCAAGAAGGAAGTGAACCAGTGTGGACTATAATTAAAAAACGAAACAATCAGGAGTTACAGACAGCTGGGTATTCAGTGTAATTTTGAGCTGTGCAAGTATTAGCTCTGGATTGTATTTTTTTAACTTTGTTATAGGCTTGTTAAGATGCACCTTGGGCACATCAAGTGCTTTTATATATTATTGTTCTTCTGTGATGAGCAGGATACAGATTATAGTGTTTTACGAGATTCCTTTTATATACGAGTGTAACTAACTAAAACGATGTGAATGAAATGATTTGTAATGTGTATGTGTTGGGATGACTGGAAGGTTTAAATCCCACTTTTGGGGATGGTGAAAGAAAACGCGAACATGAATTTTAATAACAAAATTAAAAATGTCCATATCCTGCTGTTTATAATTGTTTGGACAACCAAAAGACCACCGGGAAGGGCTTGTACACTGTCTGGGGTGCCCTGTCATGGTAAACAAACTCAGCTATTTGCTGTTTATAGATAATAAATATTTAAAAACCACCAGATAAACAGAGCTTTCCATGGAATGCTTCAAGGGGAGGTTTTGTATCAAGGGCAGCCATTTGTATTTAGTTTGGTTTAATTGTCAAAACTTCCTCATGAGCTTGTGAGATGGATTATCTGCTTAAAAAAGTTTTTTGCACACTTTAAGTCAATGTGAAAGACAGAATTAAAGATAAACACAACAACAACAACAAGCTAAAGAATTAAATCCTAAGAGTCTGCTTTGGGCAAACTTCGGGCTCCCATGAGCTTTTTTTTAGTGCAGCGTGGGAGTAAGCGGGCAAGTGGTATGTCAGGCCAAAAAGGGACTTGACGGTCCCGCTTTTTCCCATGGATACCACCTGGCTCTAGTCCCCCTGCCCCACTCTCCCTGTGAGAGCTGCATTAGGCTGAATTTACAAGAATAGTCTCATGTTGCAAGAATAGAAGCGGCGTCTAGCAGAGAGGGGCATGTTGAGAGCACGCAGAATAGACTGCGAGGCAGCAAATCCACAAGCCATTCACGTCATAGTGAAAACGTCTACACGCAATTTAAATTCTGTCCACGTTCTCACACATAGTGTTCCCAGGATTGACTACTTTATCTATAGCATAGGTTTGTCATCAGGAGAGTCTGTGAATGCTTTCCAGGAGGATTACAATTGATTCGAAATGTACCAAACTGCACAAAACAAGGGGAATTAACTCTTGATCATAAAGACATCATGTAGAGAGCGATGAAGCCCACGGGGACACTTGGAATGATAATAAAATGAGAAGGAAAAGGATAGCGGGAGATAAGTGGTGGAGACTGTGGAAGCATATTGTAGGAATCACTCAGGATGGTCAAAGAACTGCTAAACCTCCCCAGAACTTGATTTCTTAAAAAGCCTGCTTTTTTAGAAGCGGTCGATTTATCTCAGCTTAATAAAACTCCCAAATCGGAATGTTCTTAGAATAATTTGAAAAGGAAACAAATGAATAAATGAATTAAATCTGTCAGTGCTTGTTTTGTGAAACCATCCTTCGTTTCAAATTAGCACATATAATGAGATAAATTATATTATAGAAATCTTAATTTCAGACCCACTGAAGTAGTGTGTCTAAAAACAAAGTGTGGGTTCTTAGTTATGGAGTTTAGTTTGGCTTGACTGCAGATTCTGGCTTGAACAAACACAGAAGCTCCTTAATCTCTGACCGTGTGACGGTCGTGCAGCCCCAGCTGTCACTCGTCACAGAAAGAAACAAGGACGTGGTTTTAGTAAAGCTGATGGCAAGTTGAGTTTAGGACTTTGCTTTATTTTACAGCAAGTCTCAGCAAATTGGCACGCTGTCATCCTGACAGACACACATACATGCACTGTACATTTGAATGATCTTCTTCAGACAAGTTAAGATCAAATAGCCAAGTTTGCTGTTTCTCCCAAAGCAGAGAGACATAGCAGAGCATAAAAGAACAGCGAGGCCGGGTGAAGGAGCAAAGGAGGGTTTCATAAATAATTGGTGGCTGGTGCAGCATCAAAAGCATCTTTCACATTATTTACAAGATTTATTTATTTACTGTAGCACTAATGGTGAAACAGCCTGTTTTTTTTTCCTTCTTTACCTCCACCACAGCTCTTCTCTCTCTAGTAAATAAGCAGTTTTGAGCTGGCATAAGCACCTTCAATGTCAAACAAACAACAGCTCTGTCGATGTTTTCCCATAGAGCTGTTATTGCTAAGGGCCTTCTCACGTTGTTCTCATCCACTGTTTAACCCGTCTTCAAGTGTACTCACAGTGTTTTGTGCCTTTTTCAGGGACATCCCTGTGGACTTTAAGTACATTGCTGAGCCCAGTATGCACTCCATGCCAGCTGTGACTCTCTCCCCCAATGGTAAGTAGACTAATCATGGCCAAACACTCATAAACACAGTCAAGGACAGGCGACTTGAGGGAGTAAAACCTGCATTACCACACTGAAGTAGAGTCACACCTTCTGAGATTTGCCATCGCTCAGGCAAGGTGGGAAAAACAGATATTCTCAGTGTAGTAAGTTTGTTGTACGTGGAGATTTCTGCTTGCCACGAGATCCAGATTTTCTATCAATACATGTTAGCTGTCTGTGTTTCCAGTTCTGTGTTTAGCTCTGGCTGTTTAATCGTCACAGATAATGCATTAACTGTTGGATAACAGAAATATTTGGACACTTGAGTGACTTAAACTGTGTACATTTGATGTCAAAACAAATGTTTAATATTTGAGAAATTTTGCCTTTTGGACACTGGAGCAGTAAGATTAGACAGGGAAGTGGGGCGAGGGAACAAGAGAAGACACACAGGGCCATGGGTCGGACTCAAACCTAGGACCTGTTGACTGCTCCATCAGTGAGCTACACTGGCACCCAATGCTATTTATTTTTAAGATGAACAGCTGTATGACTGTATACTGTCAGTTAGCATACCGTCGTGTAAAAAAGAGGGTTTTCATAGTGTAATGGAGGAGGTCACGAGAATGGGTTGCCTCACCGCTCATTGGCTAAACGGCAGCAGTATGCTGATATCTTACTCAGCAGATGTGGCTCCGTTCGTGAGTTCTGCCGACTGGCTGGCCTTTTGTACACATAGGACTCAGTGCAGCTGCCATGTTTATTTTAGAGACAAGTCTTTCTTCGGGCAGCCCTTCCAAGCAAGCCACACTTGTTCAGTCCCTCTTTCTAATGGCACTGTAATGTTTTCCACTTTTTCATTGTGGAATTATGGACTTCAAATCAATTTGGCCTTATAACCCTTCCAAACTGATGGGGAGCAAAAATGTGATTGTTGATTGTTGATGTCTTTCTCCACACGAGCAAAGCTTTTACTTCTTTGATAGTAGAGATTTAGGTCAGGGTTGTAGGACTCTGTTATAAGCCTGTAATTTTTTTGTAATTGCTGAATTTTACATTTCTTTTTGTGTAAAGTACCTTTACCATGCCTTCATGCAGTGCCGCCAGATTTCAGAGCAGTATCACTCTGTGAGATCCATATATCCATTCATATTCTTACCAATTACCGAGGTTATGGTACTCTTACCTGTACTGTAAATAAGCTGCAGCCAGGAAATGTTATGTTGATTAGACCCAGTTAACAAATTTTAGATTACATAATAGGAGTGGGCAATAAAAGCCTCAAAATTAAATCACAATTATATCAAGAAAATTTGTAATGTTATTGCTGTGGTCTCACTTCATAAGAGAATTTTTCTGAAAATTACTCAGGATTTTTTTTTAATTGTAACATTTTATCTGTGATTGCAGGCAGTAGCGTTTGTAGTGCAAACTAAATAAAGGGCATTTTTCATCTTTGTTTTTTCGATATGAGCTACAGCCATTGATGAAAGAATTTACTAAATCTATTACTACATGGTGCCAGCAGCATAGTGTAATAGGAGATACAACATGGATCAAGTATTACCACAAAAGTAGCCAAAGTAATATTTTCCACTGTGATTTTTTTTTTCTTGATCAAGGCATTTATTTGTTTTTATAATATAAAAGTGATCACATATAACCAAAAATGTGCTCTGATCACAGGATAAAAGAAAAAAAGCATAACAGTCAGATCACACAAAAGAAAAGAAAATGAATTTTAAAAGCCACTTATTCATCACAGATCTTTTGCTTCTATATTTGACACCAAAGACAGAAAACCATTTAATAGATCCTTTTTTTAAGCAGTGCATCTTTTTCCCCTCCCCAAGTTGTAAAAAGTATCTGATGTCACTAATACTCTGTCCTTCCATTTGTGAAGATGAACCTTCCTGCCACAAAAGGCTGCATTTGGGGTAACAATGAACTATTATTTTCCAATAAATTTAGAAAACTTCTTATGTATTGGACATGAGCAATTGGATAATTTGGGACATAACCAAAACATATGAGCATAAACATGTGCTCTAGCCCTCATGCCTGGGCTTGTTGTAGGGATGTAGACGCATGATCACAAAATTTAACAGATGAAGCATAGCTTGTTGAAGCTGGCCTGTTAGTACAGGATTAACTTTGGCTGGTAGTCATTAGTTTCCAGGACTGTCCTTGGTTGAGCTGCTTCTCTCCACTGCTCCCAGTTTCACCCTGTGTGTCTGCTTGAATGCGTGTGTTCTGTGTGTAAAGCTCTTCCCCACACATGGAGCAGAACCTAGCAGAGGAGAATCTGCCCCCCACCCAAGTATATTACACTACCATTTTGTATCCATGGAAACATCTCCATTGTAATTTATGTAATATCTCTGTAGGCAACCTACAAAAACCTTTTTTTGTCCTCATTTGTTCTTTTCCTTTCTACATCCCCCCCCCCCCAGTTTTAAATTTTTTCTCTCCTCCTGTTCTCTTCGTACTTGCCTTCTTCCTTTGGGCAATATTCGTATTTGTTCCAGCGTGGTTTGTTTATCTTTAGCATGTGAATAATGAATGAGCTCTCAGTGGGAGACCATTCAGTTTTCTCTCAAGCCTAAATGGCGCCCAGCCCCACTTGGCACCATATATACAACCCCCCCCCCCCCCCCCGGCTCTTCCCCATCTCTTTTTCATGTTGACTAAGCAGACAGGGCTCCAGTGCGCTGCTGAAATTGGTCAAGTTGTTTTCATTCTCCTGCACTTATTCTATTTGACATTTGCTGACAAGTTTTCTGGAAGTGGTGTAAAAAGAGGACACACATATCAGAACTACATTTCTTTCTCAGATCGAATTAGTAATTTCCTCATGTACACTTTTAAAAAGTGCGGAGAATTGTATAATGCTTTGACACTAAAGCACTGCCTCTCACCATCGTGCAGTGATGTTGAAACTGTTGGATTGTCAGGGGCTGAAATGCTCTCTAAAGCAGATCTCTGCGGAGCAGCCACTGATGCAAAACCTCGTTTTATTTTTTTTCCCTAAATTGCCTCAATCTTTCCAATTCACTGATGGCAGAATGATGAGTTCATGCCCTTTTCAAAGGGCTGTCCACTTCAATCCAAATTTCCAGTTTTGCTGTTTTGAAGAATTTTGGCCATGAGGCAGTTTCTACCATTTACTGTGTAGCTGCTGTTAGTTAATGTCCCTCCAGATCACAGTTTTTGCACTGTCAGGTTTAGCGCATGCTAGCAGTGTCATCAAAATACCGCACTGAAGATCTGAGGGTCTGCTTGTTAAACACTTGGCTGTACAGAATCATGCAAATAATACATTTAAAAGGTTTGGGGACAACTTTTAAAATTTATATGCGTTTGAATTTGAATTCAAACATTACCTTGAAATTTCAATGTGAACAACCAAAAATGCTTTTGTTTTCTCTTTGATTTTTTTTTTTGCAAGAAATGTGTATTGTGTTATCAAGGGCACAAGTGCTTTGCAGCATAGTTGGCCAATGGTTTATTGTTTTGTTTTTTAAGGTAAATGGCTCGCCTGTCAGTCCATGGACAACCAGATTTTGATCTTTGGAGCCCAAAACCGCTTCAGACTAAACAAAAAGAAAGTCTTCAAGGGTCACATGGTAGCTGGCTATGCATGCCAAGTGGACTTCTCCCCAGACATGAGGTAAGCCTTCACAATGTCACTCTGAAGGGCAGTTTTATTAAAGCTTTAGAATATTCCACTAGTAAATACTAAACAGTACTTATGAATAAAAATTTGCTATTAGTGTAATGGGTGAATTAAAAACTGAGTCCAAATGCACCATTGTGCAGATGATCAGTATATTGAGATATCTTTGCTTGTATTCTGTAAGCTGTTTCTCATCCTGAGCTTTAAAATGCATCCAGGTAATGAAGCACTCTTGGTGAAAAAAAAACATACAGCCATCGCTAGGAGAGCTCACAGGACATCTTCCTATTTTTACACAAAACGCCCATTAAGACCCCTTTTTGTCCCTCTTCTCACCCACCACCCACGACTGTGAGCAGGTGCCCTCACTTCCTTTCAGTATCCATGGCAACATTGCAACCCCTGCCTAGATTAAATACCAAAAATTCCAACTCCCACCTTTTGGCTGCTGAAGTGAAGATAGAAGTTATTTCTTTATTTTTATAACCATGTGCTAATTATGAAACACGTTTCTTTCTACCAGTTATGTGGTGTCAGGAGATGCAGATGGAAAGCTGAACATCTGGGACTGGAAAACCACCAAGCTTTATCACAGGATCAAGGCTCATGACAAGGTGTGCATCAGCGCCCTGTGGCATCCACATGAAACCTCCAAGGTCATCACCTGTGGCTGGGATGGACAGATAAAACTCTGGGATTAGATCTGTCCCTGAGGACGGGTTTCTGGAAATAATGGACATGACCTGACTGGTTCAATAAAAAGGAGGAGGCCAATTGTCTCATGGTCTGGAACTGTTTTTGAGTCGAAGCCAAAAGACTGGCATCCAGTCTGATTGTACAGGTGTATTTGTTTTTTTACCCTGTGTAGGATCAAAATACTTAGTCATGTAATATCTGTACAAACAAGAACTTTCAAAGTATTGGTTCTACTGCAGAAGAAGTATTACAGGGGGTACCTTGTTATTCTTAATGTTTCTTTTTTTTGTTACTGTATTTTCCAATGTTCTGGTAGTATACCTTTCATATTCTTGATAAAATATATTCTTTGTTTTCAGCTGTATGGCCATCTCTTTGTGGAAATAAACAACCTAAAGTCTACCTTTTCAAAAAATGAAGCACTCCTTCCTTTGGGGGGGAAACCCCCCCCCCCAAAGTGTTTATTCTTTAAAATCAAAATCATGAGGAGAAATTCGGTTCATCATCAAAAGGTTTGGTAAATTTCAATAACTGAACAATGTTGTTATTTTAAAGTGTTACTTTTCCTGATTGTTGGCAGTGTTGCGGTGCTGAACAGACAAACGCCAGCTGAACACGAGGAAGGGAACTGATGGTGTAAAATTCTTATGTGTGAAGGTTTTTTTTGGGGGGGGGTTATTCTATTATAATTCCAGAAACTGGAATTACAGTTGTTTTTCTCTTACTTGCACAAATATCCACGTTTAAATAGCCAACAAGCAAACTCTGTACAAGTGTACAGTCCCATTTTTTCACATTGTCATGCTGTGGTGATGCATGGAAACTACTTCTTCAGGAGCAGATCCCGTCTCTTTCCCGCCTCCTTAAAATATTCACTCACTGTCGGTGACCCTGTAACGCTGTATCCGCTTCCTTGAATTCATAATTTAGCTCGTGGACTTCTGCTGTCTACTATCAGGTAGGACTGCCTGGCTTTGGGCCAGGCTTAGATAGGACCTTGATGATTTTGACTGTGACTTTCCTGCAGCCAATAATACAGCCACTATGAGGTAGAACACAGAGCCTCTGGAGGTAATTATGCTGCTCCTTTACTTGGCTTAGGTCATCGCAGGCCAGCAGAGGATGAGCGGGAGGATAAGTAGGAGCAGAGATTTTTACTTTTTTTTTTTTTTTTAAAAGGTCGGGCCAGATAAGAGCAGTGTATTTGAAGAGAGCTGTGCCCCAGAAAGTCCATGTTACACATTCAGATTTCCAGTTATCAGCGACGGTAAAAAGTTATTTTTGAGTTCTATCTGGTTTCCCTAAAGGCTTCCACTGAGTATTCACCCAGCTCAAGGTGTAAGCACTGCTGGCATTAAGCACATTCTTCTGTAGAAAAATGTGAGGTTTAGTAGGATCGCTGTGGATGTGGAAGAGGTGGAAGCCGGAGCGCTCAAGCTCCTTCAGCAGGCTGTACCAGTACCGCACCACAGATGGCTCATCGCCACCCACCTCAAAGCCTGCCCAGTGCAGGTGAAGCTCCAGCAGCAGCTGTCCCACTGAATCCAGAACTCTTTCGAGGATCAAATTTTCCAAAATCTTCCATTCTGCACTCTCCATGTCTGCCTTCAGTACATCCACCTGAAACACAACCAGAAAAACTTCCGATTTAAATGCATCTTGTTTAGGTAATAAATGACACCAAGCTGCATGGAGTTCTTACATGCAAAAGCTATTAAAAGATGAAAAGTGAAGCTTGATTTTGTTCTGCGCCGGGGATCTTGATGATGGATTGAGTGAAAGAGCAGCCTGACAAGACTTGCTGTGATAGAGCAGGGAGGAAATTTTCAGAAGATGAATGTTAATAGCACCCTTAGGTCATATTCATGTAAGGACATTCATGCATGCTCAAAGTTTAATGCATATCCTCAGGACACTGGGTTTCCTCTCAGGTCTAGTATAGCAGAGTCTTTCAGGCTCACCAGTATCTCATAATTTTCTCAGGAAGTCCATCATGTAGCCATAGTCAATAATACATTAACCAAAGAAAATATCAGGGATTAGTGCATTAAATAGTCTTTCCTACAAAAAAAAAAAACTAAACAAATAGGCTGATAACATTTCTTGAGCTAAACTAAGTGTCGGGTGGTATGGCAGCATATATATTAAACAAGCTCCTCTCCAATTGATGCATTTGACACCGCACAATATCCCCAGACCTCATTAGTGTAACTGAACAGGATTCAAAAACAACTGTGGCAAAATATCGTCCTCTGTCCTCCCCACCATTGTCCCTCACTCCCACAAGCAGAAACATGTTGTTTTTTTTGATTGGACAAAAATCACGTGATGGAAAATGATGAGACATCGCTGAAAACTAATGCTAATGTAATTTCTATCTGCTTATGTGTGTGTACATTGTGTTGTGTTGTAAGGATTATAGATGATCACACAGCTTCACTCTATCTGTCGTCATTTTTCTCTTCCGTGGACTTCCCAGAAATGGCCTTTTTGCCTTTGTGGTCCCATATCCATGTCTATGGGTGGAGCATGGGGGTTATTTCTGTTCAAATATTCTGATTTCCTTTGGCTTCATGTTTAACTGCAGACAAGCGAGCATTTTTATTTTCATGTCTTCTAAATGGAGTGTACTCACTGAACTGGTCAACAGTCTAGCACAGGTCCAACACAGAGAGGCAGATAAACATTCACACTCACATTATGTCAATCCAGTTAACCCAACATGCACATTTTCAGACTGTGGGAGGAAGCCAGAGTATCTGGAGAAAAGCCACACTAGCACAGGGACAACATTTAAACTAAGCAAAGAAATGCAGTCAGGTTCAAAAAAAGGAGGTCATGGGGGTGACAGACAACCATTATGTACATCTGTGAATTCACTCACGATAGTACGCTTATGGCCATATCACCACGAGCAATCCCGATCTGTTTGTATTTTATATTTTATTATATTTAACAATGTTAACTTTTATCTTTTAAGCTTCATTTGAATTTTAAACTGTGCCAGCAAATCAAAAAGCATGCATTTCAGTGGCTGTCTTATTAAAATTCATTTAGAACTCAGGATTAGATTTGAAACACACACAAAACACAAAGAAAAATTGACTCTGCAATAATGAAGCTGATCAGCCCCGGTGGATAGCTTCCATAGACAATTTTATGTCAAATGACTTTGCACGCTGTAAAATTCCTGCCCTCCCTAACAGAGATATTAATGTGAGACTGCTGTAAACGGTTTTAGCCAATGAGCAATGAGTTCCTCTGCTTCCAGTGAGTCATAATGTATGTGATTACTTCTGTACAGCAATCTCAGCATTAGGCATTGGAACACATTTTCATTTTAGAGAGGCTTTTGATAAAAAGTTGTCTGAGTCTGTGTAAACAAACAAGTTTGCTGATTTGAGAGCAGAACAGCAAAATGGGAGTTTACATTCGGGCTTGTTAATTAAATGGAAATGTATTTATTTGAGATAAATCCTAGCTATTACCCAGACTTTATTTTTTCTTTTTATTGCACACAGAATACCTCAACTGACCAGCCAAACAGGACACAAATCCTGACATTATTACTAGGAATGTGTGCCTTTATTGGTGACTATGCCACCAAAGAGCAGATCATACTTCCAAATATTAATTTTACTAGAATCTAAAAGGTTGGTGAAAACACTTCAACAGCTGCATTAACCTCTCTTTGGGCTATTTCTGCAACCGTTTAAAAAGCAAGCAAAAATGCGTGAGTGTAACATTTTTTTCTCTAATTATTTCAGTGCATCGTTTAGGCACAAAAAGCACATTCTTAGTCCAAAGATTGTTAGATGTAAGTTTTTCTGCTTAGGCTAATTAAATCCCGTATGGTAGCATCTCTGGGCAGTGTTACGCAATTACTGTCATGATCGATTGTCCAATGTGCAGCTCTTTTTCGCTAAATGAGATGTGACTTCCTGCTACTGACATTTGCACCCGCCGTGACAGTGTGTGCGCTGTGTCAGCTGGTCACTAGAGCTGTGTGAATGAGTCATCTGTGTGTGTGTGTGTGTTTCTTTTTTAACTAACGGAGATAAGAAGTGCCGCACAAATGCATATTTTGACCTTTCAGAGCGACTCCCGTCTCTTGATTGCTGCCTTTCCTGTCGCCGAGGATTGGAGAAGAAACAGTTCTCCTGCTGTTTGCTGCTTGCTCCTCCTGCACACTGTGTACTCACATTAAAACCTCATTACAAGAATGCATGTGTGGCTCTGCATTTAAAACAGGTGAGGTGTGTTATCTATAACGCAGCATGGTGTACAAACCCACCCACACATACTGTAAACACGCCAGCCCTTATTTGTTCATATCTCGTCACACACCGACATCTTCATATCTTTGCAAATACCTTCTATGATTTGCGTGTTTGCTTTTTACCTGCAGAAAAGGGTTTAACAACTCGAACCGCTCAGCTTAAATCAGTTAAAGCAAAGCACCTGGTTTCTTCGCCAGGGATTCTGCTTTAGTCTAATTTAAATTTAGTCTATTTAAAACAAAAAACAATGATAAGCCCAGCTAGCAATCAATATATATTAACTGAAATGTTCACTTTATTATAGGAGAGAGGGTTAGTGGAATAAACTTTAGAGTGTTAACAGTAGTGATGCAAAAAAAAAAGATTTTGCCCTGGAGGGTGATACAGATGCTCTGCAAAGCTCACCCCAAGAAAAAAAAAAACAGAAAAAAGGATAACCTCTGTGTAAAACACACACTTTATCCTGAGGGTGGAGTGGGAGCCCAAATTTCATGAATCAGTTTGGTTTTCTTTGGTTTTTTCATACACCAGTGAAATTCAAAGAAAACAAATAAGCAGGAACTTGACTATCAAATTGTGTTCACAATAATTAAAAGCCACCCACACCCTTTAACAGTTGGATTTAAATGCATCATGGGTGTTTACGTCAGCTAGAACACGTCTGCGTTTACACCTGCTTTTGTCACGTCTCCAAGCTATCCAGATGCCCACTGTTGTTCAGATTTCATAAATATATCATAATCTGTTGCCAGTAAAACACCACATTTGTTCAGAAAATGCAACATATATATATATATATATAATCCACTCATAATATCAGCAGGACCAAACCATATGTGAAAGGCGAAAGGGATAACATGAAACAGGGTCGCCGCACCCTGAACTGATTCTTGTTATGTCCCTGTGGGGGACACATCAGCGAACATGACCGTTTACACTAAACCCATATGTGACCACAGAGTCTCAGGGAAAAGGATTTGGCTTATTGTGCAGCATCATAAAGCTCGCTGTACTGTAAAAGCTAGTACTGCAGAGCAGCTATACTTCCAGCAACACTACACGTACAGAACAATTTCTGCTGGGAACTTTCACATTTTTCAGCAAAAGAGCCTTCAGCTGCACAAATGTTTCAACTTCACTGTGTCTTCACTGGCAGTTTTATTAACGAGTGCACTTTAGTCCTTCCTGTCCTTTGAAAGTTTGTTGTCCGCAAGCTGAGAAGTACCTGATTCAGCTGTGTTTTGCTGGAAGCTGCATGCTGAACCCCGTTTCATATTTTTAGTTCATGCTGACTTACAGATATGACACACATTCCTTGAACCAAGGTAGAAATTGGTTATATTCCTGTTTTGTGTGTGTGTGTATGTGCAGAATTAGTGGCACAACACAGCCATTTGCACTGTTAGCAGGTGCCTGTAGGCTTCTTTCAGCTGCTCCCTTACTTATGAGCAGTTGCCACAGATTTGGCTCTGAGGTATTTGTACCTCTTCCTGAACTCAAACCGAGAATACCGCACATGTTAGGCAAATGTGTGAAACACAATACTGTGGAATCACTCATATCTATGACTCCTCTAACAGGAAAAAGGAGGATAATCAGAAAAGGTGGCTGAGGGAAGTGACAATAATGGCTTTTAAAAAACAAGCAAACAAACAAAAAATTACATATTGGATCCTTAATGGTATCAAGGCATTTATGTACCAAACTGAATGCTCTGTCTTTAATCAGTGTTCTGTAACCGTAACTATTAAAGTTACCCGGTGAAGTGGATATATTACAAGAAGAGAGCCTTGATGCCTTTAAGTCATGATTTAATTACCTCTTTAGAGAAGCATGGCTTCCTTGACCTTGAATTACCATTTAGCCTTCCTATTCAGGCATGCTTATTGGCTCTATAACTGTGTTTATTAGCATGCATGCTATGACTGGGCTTGGTGCGTGTGTTTATGATTGAACGTGAATGCAGATCCCTATCTGATGAGGTGAAACACAAACCCTGAGGAGTTTTGGGGAGGTAATACATCCAGCACAGTCATATTTACAAGAAAAAAAGTCACATATACGTGAAGATATTCACCTGGAGTTTAAGACAGACAGAGGAATTAATCATAATGAGCTGTTTTATGTTGAGGCGCGCAGGAGCAAACCTGCCCTTGCTTGCTATGCATGAATAATGCCGACGTTGATAAAGGAACACCTTCATCAGGTTTAAGGCAGAATCTACAACCATTTATCCATTTTATTCTGCTTATCCAAATTCAGGGTCATGGGCAGGCAACTGTTAGGGGACCTAGACCGCTGTGGGACCACTGAGAGCTGACAAGCTTGCAGTATGAAATGTCACTAGGATTGACCTGACCTCCCTAAGTGGGCTCCACCTGACTCCACTCACTTATGTATGCATGATTCTGTTTAAACAAACTGGAAAAACCACAGAGAAAAAAAGGAAAGAAAAGAAAAAAGAAAGAGGAGAAAAGCAAGTTAGAGGTGAGCGGAGCAGACAACCACCATTAAATAAAATGCTAAATAACTAAACGCGGCTAGCCTAGCCTTAACTGTGGAGGGCAGGCAGTTGAATGACTTCCACTATCATCATGTTAGTTCTTTTTTTTAGTTAGATCTTTGGCTAATTTGGCTAGCAGAGTAGCCTAGCATGTTATTTTTGTTGTTGTTGTTGTTGTTGTTGGTGTTAGATTATTACACTGGTTGTATGTGCCCCCTTTGGGAGGAAACTGGAGAGAACCCATGCCAACACTGGGAGAACATGCAAACTCCACTCAAGAAGACCCCAGTCTTGCTGTGCATGCCATGAGCACGCCTATCTAGAGCCTCAGTGGCCTATTCTCTATCTCTTACCTCTCTGTGTCCAAAGTCATTAAGTATGGTGGCTAGTTTCTTCGTGCTGGCATACTGACGCTGGGCAACAACGGCCGGGCTGGGATCCCTCCAATCTACAGAAAGACGATGGAGCCACATTTCAGCTTGTTGCAGGTGAGGCTGCTTAAGGCTGGGATCAAAACAGTGAACTTCACAGCCTGATTGGGCGAGAGAACTTTCCAGGGACCGGTCATCCACTCCTAACCTAGAAAACACACAAAAATACAGACAGGGCGAATATGTGAGAGTCAGCTCCATTTACAGGAATGCATATTTCATCGTCTTGACTTCATTTGTGTGAAATGTTCCAATGACGAGATGAAGAGATTCTTCATGGGACACATGAAGACTAAGTGGTACGAGTGGCCCAAATTATGATATTTTGACAAAGTTATATGGCAACTAGCTATTGAATTTCATACAATCTCACCCCTTGTGCACATTTTTAAGGAAGTCAAAGTGTGGTACAGGTACAGACAGTCAGGTAGGAAAACACAGGTATTAAAAACTTTCTAAAAATAGCCATCGTTAGAGAGGGATGTTTGCATGAATGCAGCTGTATAACTTCAATGCGTGTTTATTTCATGCAGGGTTGGATTTCATTAGAAATTGGTCGCCTACTATAAAACCATCGTCTTTATTGTTGCTCCATCATTTGATAGGGCCAAGTGCTTATGAGACCCATATGGAAAAGATATATATAAATCTTATAAAGTTTTTATCTGTCTTGTATGAAACTTGTATGAAAAGCATACAGGAGTGAAAACACATATAAGATCCCTTGAAAAATTATATAATGAAACTTGTATGTTTTATATACTTACTAAAAAAATATATGAAAGTAATGAGAAAGTGGCCACTTTCATGAGTAAATCATATATGTTTTTACTATTTCTTTTCCATATGGGGAACAACGCAGGATGAAGCCCTTCTGTTGTATTCCAGTGATCTAAAACTTTAAAAATGTGCTCTGAGGCGCCACTAAAGCGAAAACATTTGATCAAAGACCCAAAGATCGGTTTTGTGACATGAAACAACACCTTAGCCGGTCGTTACACGTGTCAAATGCAACAGAGCGAGTAAAACTGATAAAAGGATACAGACAAGATAACACCACGGCGTCACTGTGATCTTACTTGGCCTCCGAGCCAGAAAAGAATCAATAATTCAAACGAAGGGAATAAAGATTTTAGCCAGGAGATACTTGACGCTTGTGTTTCTCTCTTATGTCTCCTTTGTTTCATGTTTCTCTCCTTTGCTCTCCACATCTCTTTTCCTACAAGTGGCCTGCTTCTCTATTTTAAAATGTGTAAATCTAAGCAGACAGACACGTTCCCTCGTGTCTCTGTCTCTTTCATGCCTTCTCTCCCTTCTCCCCGCACTTTTTCACTAACCTCTCTCACTGCTGTTCACTGTTTATTCCACCCCTCCCTTCTCTAATTCCACAATTTTCTCCTTTTCTTCCTGTCACTGTCTCTGCATCTGCATTCCCCTGTGTCTTGTTTGCGCGGCGGCTGTATTCTGTAATCGTGACAAAGGGAGTAGATTTCACAATACGCGTCTTTTACAGATGAGGCACCGGGTCCCCAAATGCATCACGCTGGTGGGAAGATGAGAAATGAGCATATGTGAGGGATTGAGATGCAACTAGATGTCTCTTTTTAAAGCACTAAATATTTCATTGAGAGTTTTTCATTCTCTGGTGAGGTTTTGGTGAGCGGCTGAGAATCAGTGCAGCGAAACTACGGGGATCGGGGATGACTCATGAGGCGGCAGGAGCAAAAGGGGGGAGTCACAGTGCATCACATGCCCTTCAGAATAACAATGTTCATAAAGGAGGGTCTCTACTAGGTCTCTCATGAGAGCAGGAGGGGTAACATAATGGATGAATGGCTACATAAATGTGGGTGTTCTAGAAAGAAATTTACTTCATACACATTCTTTATAGAGGCTGTAAGGAGACTGCTGTTGATGTAACCAAATATGAAGATCTGTGATTGTTTAGATTCTTGGTCACAAACTCCCAGAGGATTGTAAATGTAATAAAGAGCTATGAATCCACCTGACCCATTATGTCAGCAGCCTGTCTGGGTGTGGTGAAGTCTGGGGCTGATTAACAAACCCTTGGTGGGTCGAGAAACTGTCCCAGTTTGTGCCAGTTTTTTCTCATTCTGGCCTCTGTCACTGTCTGTCTCTCACTTTAAATTTCACACTTGGACAAGATACAAGGGAATTGGTGGCAGAAAACCATAACCACTGGCGTGGCTTTGCCTCAGGCACAGGTATAGCAGTTCGACCCCTGGCTCCACTATCTTCGGACAAGATACTGAACCCCGAGTTACTTGTGACATATTCATCAGGGTCTGATTGTTATATTGATTTCACTTAGGCAAAGAAACAAGATGTGTATTGTTTCTTTGAGGGTCCACGTAGAGAAGAAAGGGGCTCTATACCAGTCAATTTAGAGTTACTAGGAAACCTAAAGGCCAAACTGAAAATATAATCAAGAAGATAACGACATGAAAATAGTAAAACTACAAAACACCATAAACACAGGAATCCTAATGGACTAGAAATAAAGCAATAAGAGGAATAAAACCCATTGCAGTCCAAATACTAATAGAAAAACTCAGAGTTAAGGAACAAAACCCAATTTTATGACAATATTTGTCTCCAAAGGACATGAATAAACATGTCCTTTAAATGTGAAAAGGTTTTTTTGTTTGTTTGTTGGGGGTTTTTTCACCCTCATGTCCATTAGCCTGTGTTGATGCTCTAAAGTTGTGTCATTCATTCTACAGGTAACTTGTCAAGTTTAGACCAGTTTCATAGAGCAGAAATCTTTTCTGCCCTTCATGTGCAAATCCAACATGACTTCACAGTTCTGTCTCCTTGAATGTTGACTAAAAATGAGACAGTATGATCTGAGCAAACATTTTCAATATTATCTGTGAACTTGAATGTTGCCCCTCCAAAGTTTTACCTGCGAAATAGAAAATGTGGAGGTGTAGTCAACGACAAATTTTAACGACAAACTTTTCAGCATCTCGCAGGAAAATGACAGGTGTAAATAATTAAATTAACACTGCTGTTGCTGCTTCAATTTCAAGGTTATGGTTATGGTTTCAGGCTCACTGTCACACTAATGGATTACTGATCGCTGATGTCATTAAAAACAGTAAAAACCCAAAACTTACAGTTTGTCCAGTGGTCACTTGACTAATGTTTAAATGCCCAACTTTACAGCAGAAATCCTCTTAATGAGAAGTAAACATCTTGACAGCCTCATTAAAAAAGGTCCTTACAGGCTAATTTAACCATTTTTCGCAACACTGTTCATGTTAAGCTTGTTTTTTTTTAAAAATTTAGATTATTATCAGGTTATTGTGACTGATGGGTTGCTGCCAACACAGGAAGAAATGTCTAATAGACATCTGCAAATACACTGATTTGGAAATCTCAATTGGCCTTTTTTAATAAGCCTGTGCTACAGTTTTGATGAGTGAAATAAGAGTATATGTGTTGTGTATATATTTAGCACTGAATTTCTTAGCACTGTCTCTTAGAACCCTGTCAGGTTGCCAGTCTGTTGCAGGGCTTGGCTTCACATCTATCTTCGTCCAGCTTCTATATAAAACCTATGGTTATTAACTGGTTGTGGGGGTTTTGTTACACTTATTTAGTTCATACTAAAGCCATCACTCATAGAATAATGCTTGGTTAACTTCCTAAAAATCACCAAACAGCCTTTACTCTGGGAAGAACAATAGGTAATGGTGATGAGATGGCTGATTATCATATTTTCTTAATTTTGCCCAGAAGGGGAGCTAAAGGAAACAAAGCATGAGAAGCCAGAGCCACCGTTGCTACTAGCTATACTGCAGGGATTTATGCTGTTATCCACTAGCAGCATCTCACATGCCCACATTTATGTTAAAAGTCAAGTCACTTTATTTATGTAGCGTATTAAAAATGCTGGACCTCAATATTCGATCTCAAGTTCTTTCCACCGGAGGCAGATGGACTAATTATACAAATACTGAAGAATACACGGAAGACAAGGGATACAAGTTTAAACAAAGCCTGCTTTAATTTGAGCAGAATGTGGGCTGTTTTTACAGCAGTGTAAAAGGTGGCTAATTGGTCTTTCATGTGGAAAAACATCCTGCGTCCCCCCCTATACACCAACATGTGACAGACCAATCAGTGAACAGCTGCTCATCCTTCCCAGGCACAGCCATCCCCGGCTCGTTGCACATCATGCAAATGAGATGTATCAGCTGCACACGTTCAGCAAAACACACGAAAGTGTACCTAGATAATGTGCTGAGTTCAAAGGCACATACAGAGGCGTACTAAAAGCATTTGGCTTTTCTATTAAATCCCTTTTAATCTTCTGCAGTTGACTACAGTTGAGGGCTTTGCAAGTCAGAGAAACTCTCCTGAGAGTAGGATGCTCAACATACCTGGCAAAGAGGCAAGAGTATGACCAAGAAGTGTGTGTGAGAGCATGTGTACGTGTATGCACGCGCGCGTGTGTGTGTGTGTGTGTAATGAATGTAGGTCAGATAGGGGACATGGGGAGGAACTTCAGAGAGCAGTTTGCAGGCTGACTTGATTAACTCTCTCCGTGAGATTCTAGGAAATTTATTTTGTTACTTGGGAAGTTTAATTTTTTTTAAAGAATTTAATGTCTTTTTGGGACTCGCTTTTACTGTATTCGACAGAGTTGAGTTGACGTAGTGTAAACTGATTTAATTCCAGAGGTATTAAGTGATCAGTTAGATAGGAAGAGATCGCCAAGTAGCTTTCATTGATTTGAAAAATTAGATCTGAGTCACATTTTCCAAGCCGATATTCAAGCCAAATATCAAAATGTTTGTATCAATCTCTGAGATGTTTGATAAAACTCATTTGAATTTTAGTGCGTGTCCATGTAGCTTGTCTGCACAGAGTGCCGTTGCAGTCAGCCAGAGGATATCAGATGTTTTTTTCTCCTGTCTATTTGGCCTCTGACACCCTTTTGACCTCCCCGCCCCTCCTGCCACTCTCCCACACCTATCTGCGCCTCGCTTGCCTTGATGCCAGCACACCTGTGCTGTCTCTCAACGGTCAAACTAATAAGCCTTCTCTCCCAGCAGAAAAATCCCTTCAACCATTGCTGCACCTCAGCATTGGCCGAGCAGACTTAGACTGAGCCGATCCATGGCACAAAGCTAAGAGTGAATGACAGCCTGGGCTTAAGAAGGTCAAACGCCTTGGTGGTCTGGCTGACTGAAGTCAAGGTTACATGCCAATCCAGTTAAAGGAACCAAAGGTAGAATAGTTATGTGTTATGTGTTCCCCTAACAATTCCTTGTTAGGGGAACACACATTTAGCAAAAACAAAATTATGTGTGAGTGTCTAACAAACAATACTCACCCAAAAGAGTACACCCTGCAGTGTCTGCTCTCTATCCTGCGGATCAGTTTATAATTGGGATCTAGGCACACAGCCCATGCCCCAATGGACCCTTCCTGGTCTGCTTTCTTGCCTCGAAGTGACGCACATGACACCTGGACAAACATAAATGTAAACACAAAGCAAGACATAATAACAGCCATTTTTCCAGGAACAAGGAGCAGAACTTATTGTCAAGACAGCCATGTTATCTGACACAGTGGGAGTCCTGTATTGCAAATATAAATGGAACAAGAAATGAATGACAGAGCAACAGAACCACATCGACTCGATTCGCAAAGCAAAAATAAGTGTCTGTGTCTGTATGCTGGACATTCAAGACCACCTGCGCTGTTTGGATATTGATGTCCAAGTCTGTTCACTGCACTGGTCACTGAATGTGAAAGTGAACTAGTCGTTAACTGGGCAGGGGGTTGTGGTGAGATAAATCTTCTGAGAAGCGGGCATTTCATGTATAAGAGCGCATTACTCTTTGACAGCATTACTCCAACCAAACGAGTGAGATTTCATTCTGTACAATAAATGGAGTCCTAGGGATTTCAAGCAAACACGAGTCAAATGTGGCAGCATAGTTGACACTCTGATATATCCTGATTTCTTTAGGTGAGTTCTACAACTCAGACTCAGACATGATGCACAGCTGGTGCTGATGCACTGCCGAGTGTCACTGGGTTGACAGAAAGAAACTAAAAACGAGGACTTTAAATCCTTCATTTATGATTAAGATTGTACTTTTACCCCCTTTAATCCACAAAATTTGTTGGATTTAAAACACAGTATCCTTTTAGCTGCTTCCATATAAAAGTCTTTGGATCCTGCCATATCTTTAACAAAAATATTTTTTCAGTACTGTACAATAACAGTGTATTGTTCTACAATGTTGTGGATTATATTTTTCAACCTTAAAAATACAGCTTTCATAATCAATTTCAACCAAGACTCCAAGGACCAACATTTGCAAAAATGCTGTATACACACCTGCATATACCAGTACAGAGCAGGAGCTACTGCTCAAATGTTTGCTGTGCGGTTTCTCCACATTCTGTCTGATGCCGAGATTAACTTTGCAAGGGAAGAAACAATATTGGCTCAGACATCAAATGTCTGGCTTTACTGTACTACACCATTCAAGTCCAAAGTAGCATGTTCACAGCTACACTTTGTTTGTGCTACTGCATCTTATCACAGCTAGAGAGTTGCTAGGTAAAATCATTTGCAATGACGTATACAGTGGTGCACTGAAAACCTCCATGCAGTTGCTTTGGTTGCCAGCAGATTGCCACTCTTACATAAAGATGCTGATTTGTCTGCAAACTACCCTCTCCGTGGCAGTGAAACTGTGTGCAGAGAGAACATTTTGTGATGAGAATATTTGCCTTCAAAAGTGAAAGTTGCGCCCTTTTAAATGTCTTAGTTGCAGCAGCAAGGGGCAACTCTTAATTTGAAAGCAAAGCAAGCATTTTCGGTTTGCGTCACTTTTGGCAACCGCTTATTGAGTGGTTGGCAGACAAGTTAGCATTTTCTATGCAAACTACAGGTGACTTCAGCAATTTGCTAGCAAACAAAGCCACAAGGAGGTTTTTAGCATCCTCTTTGCGACTAATTTCACCAACAAACAGCCAGCAACCACTCACCATCTAGTCGGGGAGTGCATATTTTTTCCTAGTGATCAGAAGTTGCCCGGGGATTTCTCACCAGTCTTTAAAAAAGCTAAAATCTCCTTGAGCAAGAGACCAAAGCTTATATTATTCCCAATAAAAGGCATCCACCTTGCACAGCAGCTTCCACAAACTTCTAGTCTAAAAAGAGAGCCTAATGTGAAAGTATGCTGATTACCATTACATATCTTCTGGCTGCAAAATGAAATCTGAGTGTTTAGAACTCTGTATTGAAATGAGCTTTTATCTCCCCTGATTCATAAAATCAAATTGCTTTCGCAGCTTTCTTTATTTCCTAATCAATCTCCCATTTGCTATAATGTCTGCTTTCCAAACACAACACATTTAAAACACTCAGCCTAAATTTTCAAAATGGCACTTTGATAACTAGTAGGTGACGGCTATATCCATCTTTCATTTACATTCATTGGTGAATAAGAAATACTTTCTAGATCCTAACTCAGGTAAAAAGACACAGATGGCAGACGTTTTGCAGCCAAGCGAATGTGTAAGAAGAAATGTACTATGTCCCAGCCTCTTATAAATCCACTTACTGTTCCTAAAATAGAAGAAATTTACATTTGAAACTGTTCATTAGCCGTGTTTACATTGCCAGCCTTCCCTTTTTTGGCAAGCTGGATTTGTACAGTTTCAAAAGAACCTCTTAGGCGTAATTTCTTACTGTGGCTTTTGTATAAATCGCCCATTTTAATGAGATCATTCTGTGACAGGTCACGCAGGAAGGAACCAACTGAATCACTGAAGTGCAGTGTCACCATCTGACAAAGGACAAAAGTTGCCCGATGTGTCTTTGTTGCTCTCTATTTAAACCAATTCTTACATATTGAACATTCTCTACAATGTCCGTCATCGTTAATGCGTTCGAGTTGAAAGCGTTTATCTGCATACAATGCACTGTGGAAAATTAAATGCGAAATCACTCTTGATTATTTTGCCACTTCACATCTAAAGACATATCAGTTGCATTGAGCTGCTGAGTGCTGAACAAAGCTAAAAAGAATACTGAGCTGTAAAACCGAGAACATTCACTGAGCGTGAATGAGAAGTTCATTCTTATTGTTGATAAGCTAATCAGAAATTGATCCCACGCTCCTGCTGCCTTATTCTTTCACACTATTATTAGTAGTATTATTAATATTTTTATATAGACTTACTCTTATCTGTGCATGAACACGTGAAAGCTGCTGACTGGTATTGATTGGACAGTTGTGTCGCAGGCCATCTCTCTTAGTAACAGTTCCACCAGGCACTATGTCAGTCAGCATTACAGCAGAGGATGCTGCTATCCCCACACCAGCTCCCTCCACCCTCGCCTGTCACTGTCAATGACAGACAGTTCCCTTCCACAGCTCCTCACAAACACACACTTGTACACACATGCTCACAAGATCTCTTTCTCTCTGTTCCTGTCCTTGTCCCTTCCTTCCTCACGCACAAAAATCCAAAAGTACCTAAACACACACACACGCACATCCCAGCACTAATTCATAATGAACTAAATTTCTGCTTTGTGAAAGACAGACTGAGTGATGCTTAGTCATTTGGAGATTGGTACTCTGTGCTCTGGCTATGTTGTGTGAGGGATAAAGATAAGATGTTGATTTGTCTCCAAGCCAATTTACTGCAATAGAAAAACACACACACGCACACACACGCACACACACGCACACACACGCACACACAAACTACATGAGTTCAAAGAATGCCTCCATCATAGAGACAAAGATTTTCCAACCTTCCAACCAGAATTCCAACCTTTCTCAGTTCCTTTTTATATTTTTCCTTTTTTCCTTCTTCTTATTATTATGATGCAAAACATCTTCATTGATTTGTAGTAATTAATACTGATGCAGTCCAAGGAGCAAACCACAACAACTCATTGATTAGATCTGAATAGAGTGGCTGTGAGCTCCATCTGTATAGTAATCAATAGAGTAATGAATTAGTTGCTTACTGTCAGGGCAAGATAAATGTTTTGGCTATGCTGAATGTGAAAGAGATGCCAGTGCAGCTCAATCATGGGCTAAGAGATGCAGTCTTATTTTTTTTTTAAAAAGCAGCCAAAGGTATGTGTCTCATGGCTTAACTACTTTATTTATTTTTGCCTCAAACTCTAGTCTTAGATTTGCATTCAGTGTCAGGTTAATTTTTGCTTTGAGGACAGAAAATGTGATTAAGAGTTAAAGATGATTAATCCCCCAATCGATGGTGCTTGCACTGCATCATTAAGCACAGCCAATATCGCAAATAAGAAATAAATAGTAAATATAAAGCACATTATGTCACAGTAATAATTGAATAGGGCTTTAATAGTGGACATCAGGAAGGTGTAGGCAAGCTATAAAGCATCAGAAGTAAAAGTACTTATTCTCGATTTAAATATTTCCCTTAAGAGTTAAACGATCAATATGCATCATAGTCTATTAAAAATCACATGTTTGCATTATGGCTGTCCTGTCATGACCAGATATCTAAAAATAATATTAAAAGTGCTTTTAATGAGCTCAGAAAACAGACCTAGACCTCAATTAAAAAAATTATATTAGAAAATATTCATAAAAACAAAAAGAACCAACAGGGGGTCGATCAGGTTACCTACTAATCAGAAGGTTGGTGGTTTGATCCCTGGCTGCTCCAGTAAGCATGCCAAATATCCCCGGGCAAGATACTAACCCCAAGTTGCTCTCCAACGCATCCATCAGTGTATGCATGTGTGTGAATGTTAAATAAAAAGCACTTGTATAGAAACAGCATAGAAAACAGCTTGTGAGAATGAGTGTGAATGGTGTATAAAGTGCTTTGAGCGCTCAGGTAGAGTAGTAAAGCACTATATAGGGAGTGCAGAATTATTAGTCAAGTTGTATTTCTGAGGAATAATTTTATTATTGAACAACAACCATGTTCTCAATGAACCCAAAAAACTCATTAATATCAAATGATGAGTTTTTGGAAGTAGTTTTTAGTTTGGTTTTAGTTTTAGCTATTTTAGGGGGATATCTGTGTGTGCAGGTGACTATTACTGTGCATAATTATTAGGCAACTTAACAAAAAACAAATATATACCCATTTCAATTATTTATTTTTACCAGTGACACCAATATAACATCTCCACATTCACAAATATACATTTCTGACATTCAAAAACAAATCAGCGACCAATATAGCCACCTTTCTTTGCAAGGACACTCAAAAGCCTGCCATCCATGGATTCTGTCAGTGTTTTGATCTGTTCACCATCAACATTGCGTGCAGCAGCAACCACAGCCTCCCAGACACTGTTCAGAGAGGTGTACTGTTTTCCCTCCTTGTAAATCTCACATTTGATGATGGACCACAGGTTCTCAATGGGGTTCAGATCAGGTGAACAAGGTGGCCGTGTCATTAGTTTTTCTTCTTTTATACCATTTCTTGCCAGCCACGCTGTGGAGTACTTGGATGCGTGTGATGGAGCATTGTCCTGCATGAAAATCATGTTTTTCTTGAAGGATGCAGACTTCTTCCTGTACCACTGCTTAAAGGTGTCTTCCAGAAACTGGCAGTAGGACTGGGAGTTGAGCTTGACTTCATCCTCAACCCGAAAAGGCCCCACAAGCTCATCTTTGATGATACCAGCCCAAACCAGTACTCCACCTCCACCTTGCTGGCGTCTGAGTCGGACTGGAACTCTCTGCCCTTTACCAATCCAGCCACGGGCCCATCCATCTGGCCCATCAAGACTCACTCTCATTTCATCAGTCCATAAAACCTTAGAAAAACCAGTCTTGAGATATTTCTTGGCCCAGTCTTGACGTTTCAGCTTGTGTGTCTTGTTCAGTGGTGGTCGTCTTTAAGCCTTTCTTACCTTGGCCATGTCTCTGAGTATTGCACACCTTGTGCTTTTGGGCACTCCAGTGATGTTGCAGCTCTGAAATATGGTCAAACTGGTGGCAAGTGACATCTTGGCAGCTGCACGCTTGACTTTTCTCAGTTCATGGGCAGTTATTTGGCGCCTTGGTTTTTCCACACGCTTCTTGCGACCCTGTTGACTATTTTGAATGAAACGCTTGATTGTTCGATGATCACGCTTCAGAAGCTTTGCAATTTTGAGACTGCTGCATCCCTCTGCAAGATATCTCACTATTTTTGACTTTTCTGAGCCTGTCAAGTCCTTCTTTTGACCCATTTTGCCAAAGGAAAGGACGTTGCCTAATAATTATGCACACCTGATAGAGGGTGTTGATGTCATTAGACCACACCCCTTCTCATTACAGAGATGCACATCACCTAATATGCTTAATTGGTAGTAGGCTTTCGAGCCTATACAGCTTGGAGTAAGACAACATGCATGAAGAGAATGATGTGGACAAAATACTCATTTGCCTAATAATTCTGCACTCCCTGTATAAGAACCAGTCCATTTACACTTAATCTGTCAGTGGTTTTAATGTTGGCATTTTAAATGAATAATAATCAAAAATACATTTCGGTAGCAAATGAAATTTAAAAAAAAATCTCACTTGCTGAGTTGTGATGTAGCTGAGGAACCTTTTAGCTTCATCCTCCAGTGACTGACTCTCACTGGCCCAGGGCTCCAGGTCTATATGCCACCGTGGAGTCTGAATAGGGGAACATACGCATATACATGAACAGTTACAATGTAAATAATATGAAAATAAGCAACTCACTAACATCAAAGTAGGCCACTCACAAGAAATCCAGTGCAAGGACAACAATAAAGGGAGCTTTATTCTTTCAGGTATTATAACCCTCTTGTGTATAGCCACTGATAGAACTAGGTCACAGTGTGCTCTGAGGAAAATTTCCCCCCCACACACGTGTTAGCGACAAACAGCTAAAGTTCATTTCTGTTGTTATTTTAGTAAAATGGGGACTGCTAGCCTATTTACTCACGTGTATGCTTTGCTGGAAGGTATGGATTGAGCTTTGTTTGAAAGTGGAAGAATAAGATCTTAGACCCCTTCATCAGGGGGCTTTAGCAGCTTTAGCTCTGTGCTGCATTCCTGAAACGTGGCAGAACCTTGCTTTAAAGCCTGCTTCCATGCTACAGGAATGCGCCTGTTTGTGATTAGAGGAGGGTTAAAGAGTATGCAGTACAGAGGGCGACAGAGACGGCTCTGTGATGATGTATTCGTTGCTTGTACAATCATTTCTTGGGTCAAACACCACAGCCAAGTGTTCATTAGCAGCCCTGGAACAAATTATCTGCTGTGGTTTGATGAGAGTGCACGTCCCTGCCTAGGGCGCTCCTGTGTATGGGCACTGCAGTTTATTTCATAATTTCCCATAGCTGTGCAAATTAGATTAGGCTGTCTTTACTGACAAGATCGTGTTTAGGTTTGTTGCTGTGGACACGTGTGGCATGGTTCTCTCATGGTTAACGTGGCCTCAACACAGAGGACTATAACTAAGACATTTGACACTTTCACTAACTGATCCTTCTTTTAATCTTCATTGCACATGTACACACACTAGAGCTTATACATATATTTAAAAAAATATATACTTGAGTCTATACAGTGCACACTTTGCTTGACTTTTTACAGGTCTGTACGTAACCCCACACCACTCTGCTAATATGTTATCTGACAACACCATATGTGTTATTTTCTTCTCCACTGAGGCAGATCCTGGACCTGCCAACACACAAAAAATCTGCTTTTGCTTTAATGGCTGCAGAGCTTGATCCACACGACACTTTTCAGTGTTTGGCATCAAGCCTTCAATCGATTTACAGAGTGTCAAAACATCCGAATGCTTGCCTTGCCTCAACCCATCCGTTCTTTTCTCTGCTTCCTTTTATATCATGGCTTCTGTTTTCTTTTGTCTTTCTCGGTCTTCTAATATCCTGTTGCTCTTTTCATTGCCTGTTTTTTCTTTCTTCTAACATCCTGCGTCCCCATTGATTGTTTACTTCTGCTTTCTGCTGGTCTCTATCACTGACCTCAGCTTCGTAGTTAAAAAGGCACTCAGGACCCACAGACACTCACCGGCCACTTTGTTAAGGCCAGAGGTCAGAGGTGAACAGCCAGACTCCTTCGAGCTGTTAAGAAAGTAGTAGTGACCACTCGTTACAAACAGTGCACATGACATCAAACCTTGAAGGCGACTGGCTACTGTAGCAGAAGACCACACTGGGTCACACTTCTATCAGCTAAGAACAGGAAGCTACGGCTAAAGTTTGCGTTTCCTTTCCAAAATTGCACAAAAAAAGATTAGAAAAATGCTGCCTGCACGAGTCTCAATATCTGATGCAGTATTTGGATCAGAAATTGGTGTAAACATCATGAAAGCATGAATCCATCCGCATTAGTATTAAAGATTCAGGCTGGTGATGTATGTGTGTAATGGCTCATTAGTACAAGTTAAGCATTTATGAAATGCCACATCCTACATCCTGAGTATTAATGCTGAAAATGTCCATCTCTAATACATGTTTATATAAAGAAAAATGCGATAACAGACACTGAAAACAGAACAGGTTTTGTTTTTAAAATCTGTATGTGTATCAAGCACAGAAGAGATCATTATCTGACAAATATGCTTGCGCATTATGAGATAATTTGAGTGCTATAGTGGCAGCTATGAGTGATGGGTTGAAGATCCGAAGAGTCAAGGTAAATAGTCATATTGGCATTAAACCCATGGTAAAGCATATGTCTGAAGTGTCTTGAACATAAACTGGTTAATTGGTATAGTCATATATTTACTTCTGGACAAAACATCTCCAGTGGAAATATGCAGCTTCTCAACAAAAAGAGCTCAATTCAATAAATTTAAAGCTATTTAAGCATAAACCATCATCATTAATGTACAGCAGGGCTGCACAGATTTTGTGTTTATTTAATATCAGATGCTATGAGTGTTAACAATCATTGGGCTGTCTGTCTTTTGATTTTTAACTCGTGGAGTATTTGTTGTTTAGATTCCACCATATAATTTTAACTCAGGCCATAAAAAAAAATCTCTCTGGCAAAGCCCCCAGTCTGACAAACAGCCCCTGACAAAAAGAAGAAAATAAAATGCCACTTCTAATCAACATTGTTCCTAAACTGCAGTATTGAAGCCAGGAGGGTTTTACAGAGACAGAAAGACGGCATTTGAAGTACATTTACACGTGTACAAATAACATCTACCTTTCTGCATCCCGGGGACTCCCAGAGCTCTCTGTCTGTGAGCTGCCCTTTTCATCTCCTTACCCAGTCCTCCCTGAACAACTCAGCTGTCAGGCCCCATACATCACCCTGGTACAGGTTGGGACTAGGGTACTGATCAGAGGGCAGATATCTGGGACAATGAAGTCTCTGGGAGGTTGCAGTATGTGCTGTAAGCTGCGGTTGAATAGAAATGGAAGAGGAAAAGGACAATGGGAGGTTCCAAAGTGCTCACACAAGCACGAGTGATCCAGCACTTTACAGCAGAGAAGAAATGGAAATATTTGGAAGCATTTGCCAAGGGAGGAGGTGTCTGTCAAAGATTTTATGGCTACTTTGAGACTTTATGGCAGTGCTGGACTGGAATAGCCAGCCTGACTTGTACAGTGCAAGTTTAAATCTAGTGTGTTTATACTTCCCTCAGAAGTTAAAATGATTTTTGCCTTAATGGGAAATTAAAATAAATTCAATCTTTAATCAATAGGCTTAAAGTGCAAAATAGAGACTATGGGTTTGTGCAGGTTCTACACTGTGCATACCTATCAGGATTTTTTTTTCCAACTGGTGATTATTGCTGAGCAGTGATGCGATTAGTGCTAAACTATGTGTTCAGTCAAGCAACAACAAGTCATCAGCACCTAAGGTAGACAGAGAGAACATCACTCATCAGCGATGCAGCCTTAGTCCTGTGAAATTAGACATAATTCTGTCCTCAGCAAGAGATTTTAAGGTTGTTGCCTTTACATAGATGACATGGTCAGTGGAAATGAATTAAATAGGGGGTTCGTTAATCTGAAAAAAAAAATGTACATGAAACATTATAACAAGAAAAGCATGTCTATTGAGGAAAGCAGCAGCCGAAATACAATTACAGCGTCCGATTAAGTGTGTGAACTGAGTGAGGTTGAAGCATCAGGTGAATTGGAAGTGCTGAAAACACTTAAAGATTCAGTTTTACCCTCGAGCACTGAAACGAGTGGAAATGTCTGCGTAAGTGTAAGTGATGAATTAAGGTTGAAGGGTGAGTTAGAGTGGAGGAGCTGAGAGAAATTAGTGTCAGTTCAAGTGTGTCAGCCAAACTTTGTCAGTGGAATGACAACAGGAACTGTAAAGCTTTCCAGAGGCTTGCTGCGGAAAGTCTGAATTTAAAGAAAAAAAAAGATTTCTCACAAAATATTTCAAAGTATGTGGCAGCTGAAATTAAAATCAAGAAGCATTTAAGACATTAAATAAAAATGATGAAGGAGACTGCTTGCCGATTTCGGTGTGAGAGCTCAGTTAAGTTGAAGTATCACTTCAATTAAAAATCCAATGAAATGGTGGAAGACGTGCTGATATGTGCTTCAGTTTAAGCCTGGCGAGCCGCATGAAGCTGAAGCACAAATGCTGAGACAAGCAGAAGTATCAGATCAGATTTAGCTAAACTTCAGCTGCTGACAGGAGATGAACATGCAGGTATAAAAAAACTAATACGTATTGTTGATCTTTGAAGTTAGAACTAAAAATATATGCAGAACACACATTTTTATTTTTATCACCATAAAATCCCAGAAAATGTTCCAAGAAAATTCTACTTTTCCCTGGCAGGTAGGAAAACCAAACCCCTGGTATGGAAGAGAAGCTGCAGGAAGGGTTTGTGGTCACGGGAGTAGTGACTATGGAAACAAAATGATTTGAGTACATAAAGTAAAGACTGAGCTCTCTGGCAAAAAATGAGCAGCATTAATTTAAAAGAGCACCTTGCCTGCTGCTAACCAGGTGGGTGGGAAATACTTTACTTTAGGGTTTTTGGCAGTCATTGGCACAGATAGCAGGAAGACGGGATATCTTTAAATGTCAGCAAATTCTGGATGAAAATGTCATGCACTCAAATAATGAAACAGATCCGAGACATACCCGAAACACCATCACTGGCAGCTTTTATTATGAGGTGCTCAAATATCTGCACAAACTACAGTTAATGTTTACACTTTCCATGAAATAAAGATTTGAGGGGGTTTTGTATTTCCTTCTTCTTGCGTTAACCCCCCATCAGAGATGTAATCTGATTACTTTTTTCAAGTAACGAGTAAAGTAAGGGATTACTATTGCAAAATCGGTAATTAGATTACCGTTACTTTCCCGTAGGAACGCTGCGTTACTGCGTTACTAAAACCGTGATTTTTTTTGCGAGAATGTCTCATGACAGTGACGTAAGCAAGTGCGACGTTGGTGACAGCAGCTGTGTGCAGATCAACAATGGATAATATATCGAGTGCGGGAGAGAGTATGAGCGTGCAGCGTTTAAAGTGTGGAAGTACTGACCTTACTTTGAGTTTGATTCCATAAAAAGTGACAAAAACATTAGCGTCCATCGTGCGTGGGAAGAAAACTTCTTTTTACAGCGAAAAAAACCCCTAAACTTCCGAGCAAGCACCGAGTAGCTACGACGTGATGAGAAACTCACAGAGACACTCGCGCGGATTCTTCAACTGACCGCAGCACACCTACACCAGGGTAACCCTCCGCCTACCCTGCTCCTGCTTTACAGGTGAAAATAGAGCAAAAGGACCGCTGAGTCTTTGACTTTATTTATTTTCTGCTGTGTTTTACTTGCATCTGTTTGAAAGAGTGAGTGAAAACACAAAAAATATTTTATTTTATGTGCTGGAATGTGTAGAAAATAGGTTTAAATGTTAAACTAATTTATTCAAGTCAGAGAATGTTGCATATAATTAAATGTTTTGCTTGATGCATAAAGTTAAAAGATTAAAACTGATAAAACAAGTTAAAAAAAGAGACTTTTCCATTTGATTACATTTTGTATGATGGATTATGTAGAAAAAGTAGAATTGGGCTGAAAGATCTATCACTTTATCACCTCTTCAGGTTGTAAATCGTGTTTTTAAAAAGTAACTAAGTAACTAAGTAACTAAGTAATTAATTACTTTTGAAAATAAGTAATCAGTAAAGTAACGGGATTACTTTTTGGGGGGAGTAATCAGTAATTAGTTACTGATTACTTTTTTCAAGTAACTTGACCAACACTGCCCCCCATCCACCAAAAAAAAAAAAAAAAAAAAAAAAAAAATCAAACAAAGATGGAATTTGCCCTTCTCCACAGCCTGGGAGCTGGGTGTGTTATTGGATCGGTGCCTCTCAGCCTGGGAGAGAGGTGTGAGCAGCCAGGCCAAGCATGAATAATCCCTTGGGGAGAACAGGATGGATGGGTGAACAAGAGATGACTGGATAAAGCAAGAGAGGACTGTCTGCCAGAACAATGAAGGCGGTAAAAAAGAATGGAGAGGTGGGAGGTAAATAACATTGGGTGGAGCTGACAACAAACACACAAATTGTGGAAAAATGAGAAAAAAAGGATGAGTTACACTTTTTTTTTTTTTTTTAATTGCCTTTACAACAAGAATGAATTAAGTCTGTGTATGTAGCGATCGCTGACAGTGTGGGCAGAGTGTCTGAGAGGACACGGCACAATCACCACTTGGATAAACAAATTCTCATTAGTGTATCAAATGTCATGCAGGACCAAGCCACAGGTGGGTTGGGTCTGCCTATTTCGAAAACATAAGGTGTCAGAGTGAATGCTGCCAAGTCACTCCTATCCACTGGTAGAGTGCCAGGGTGGCTGAGTGTCAGACCTGCTGCTCATTTTAAGCTATTGCTCTCATCAGAGTCCAGACACTTCAGAAAAATATCACCAGGCTGTACAGTTAGGAGGTCAACGCTTTTAGTTCAACAGCATGTGGACTGTTTTTTAACACCATGAACTGTCCTAAAGTTCAAAAAATGGTCTTTGACGAGGTGTATTTTTCTGACAGCTTGGACGGAAACCCAACAGTATCCAATGGCAAGCGAAGGTCAAGACGTGAAACGGGCAAGTGGGCAGACAGAGAATCTGCGGTTTAATGAAACAGCTGGTGGCTGATTCACATTAACCTCCCTCTGTTTCTGAGTGGGTGGTGAACCCAGGTGTGAGATCATATCAGAGATTTATGTCCCACAGGGTTGTGTTAATGTGGTTCAGGGAAAATGCAGAAAGATTCTGATTTTTAATGGTGTTGTAAACACTGGTGCAATGCAACATTTATCACACGACGAAGCTTGATTTCTTTTAAATTAAAATCTGTAACTACTATGAAGCCTGTTACTAAAGACAAACAAATCTACATAGTACACACATGACTTCAGTGGCAGATGGGGACATTTCTGAGAGTGAAAAATAGTTTCCCCTTCCAGATTTCTTAGGGTTTTGTTTCTTTTTGGACATTTGTGACACTTACATGTTTTAGTTAATAAAGCAAATGTTAATTTTACGCAAAGACAAACCCAAGTAAATATAGTTTTTGATGATGAAAACTTATCCAACCATACCTGGCCCTATGTGAAAAAAGGCTAAACCTCATAATGGTATACTCACTTTTCGTTTTTACGCCAGATTCAAAGAGTTTAACTTTTATCTCGTCAGTTCATAGACTATTTTCTTGCTGATCATCAAGATGTTTTTTGGGGGGGGTTTGCAAAATGACCCCTTATGTTCTCTTTAGTCAACTGTTTTCACCATGGAACTTTCCCATAGACTCTATTTATACACAATCTCTTTCTTATTGTTCAATAATGAACACTGAGCTTAACTGACATAACCGAGGCCTGCACTTGTCTCGGTTAAGCTGGTATAGAGTGTAAGATATGTACATTAGTAGATCCCACATGCTGATTTTAATTTGAGATACAATGAATTCTGATCCTACAGTCTTACGTACATTGCTGCTAATTGTAATGGTCGGATTCCATAGGTATCCATGTATACTTGGGTTATTTAGAGGAGATGGACGGCCAAAATTATTATATTAAGAGCAAAATCAATCATCTATTTACAGAACTGATAGTCTTTCAATACGACGTGACTGTTCTGAATGGTATATAGAGGATAATCTCAAAGAATGATCCTCACTAAGCTCTATCATTCTGACTAATCTGGGATATTGTGAGACTTGGATATAGACCATATACAGTCATCTCTATTCCTCTGGCAGGCCCGGCTCATCGGCCAATCCCAGCTCACTGACAGCGTACAGTGAGAGACAGGGAGGGTATAACAGAATTAAAGTGGAGGATTACACTGATCTTTTTTAATAAAGGCAGTAATCTCAGAAGACTTGAGCCTTCATCTCGAAGGCAGTGGAAGGCTGCAGAGGAGTGGAGGGATACACGAGGAGGAGGAGGGCTGAAGCAAAGCGTTTGGATGAATGACGAAGAGAAAGCAAGAAATTGGAGGTTGAGGCACAGACGGTGAGGAGGGAACGTGAAGATCGTCTTTGTATCTACGCTGTTTCTCATTTGCAGAAGTCTACGAAGCCACATCTGGAATGCGTTTACTGTAAAAGAGAGACTGTAACGTATGAATCATGTGGGTGAAAAAGAGAGAAGCTCTAACTGGAATACAATGCACCCGGTCGATCCCAGAAAACTGTTTTGCTTGACTTTGAGGTTTTGCATTCATGCGCAACACAATGTGTTACATCACAGATATTGCTGCTGGCAGCAGAATTAACCGCCCCCGTGCTGTAGACCAAAGCTGGTCGAACACCGGCACATGTCCATTTTGACTCTGCATTTTGTCATCAATTGCATGGCAGCAGCATTTTGTGTCCGTCTAGTTTAAACCGAAACATATCTGCAAGCAGCACCCAAGTGTTTTGGGTAACAAAGAGCTACATTTCCTTTTTTGCAGGTGTATCACAAGCACACTCAATAAACTGTGCTGGATCCATGAGTCTTTGCAGCCTTGAATTTCAGGAGTAACATAGCAGGAGAATAAATAACAGAAATTGAACTTAACTAGTTATATAAAGCATCAGTTCACCAAGACATAAAAGAACAGGATAGTTTCCTTTAAGTGTCGAGGAACAATGTTAGAAAACCTATCAAGAACTCGGTTGCGATTGCTGACCATTTTCAGCTCAATATTTGCAACTCTGAATGGGAAAGGAGAAATCGAGGCACTCCACAACAAGAGCTTGTCGCTTTGCCATTAAAGCTCAATCTTTTTCAAAGCCACAGCGGCTGTTAGAGAAAGGAAAGGCAGTGGTGTCTGACTTGGTTTGATAGATTCCTATCAGCCAATTGTGGTTTCCAGTTAACACTCAGCACATCCACCGGGTTAAGAAGCGGCTCTTGTCAGAACAGAAGCTGATCACTGTCCTCCCTATTTCATGTACACACACAAGCGTGCATATTTGAGACCTGTGTGTGGTTTGTGCAGTCGTTTGGCTTGTCATGACACATGCTATTAACTTCTATAGGAACCGGCTGTTGCCTTGGAAATGCCTTCCAGTCACATCATGGTAATTTTGCTCATGCATGCATTCATAAACTCAACACAGGTATAGGTGCTCCCATGGACTGAAATATTTCATATATAGCTATTTCGCATAATAGAAAAAAAACAGAGTGACACTGCTGAAAATACCCCGTCTTCTGTCTGGATTGTGTTGTGTTTGAATTGGGCCCTCTTGGCCAGCATCTCAGGAGACAGATGGGGCCTCATTGTTTGCAGTTACAATCTCTTTGTGTGCGTGTCTGTGTGTGTGTGCGTGTATGTGAGGCGATCTTCCTGGACAATATCCTAGATCTGAGATTTATGTTTGATGTCTGGTTGGGAAGAGCAGAGGGAGCATGCTGAGCACCATATGACACTTTCTTCCGAAGATGGAGTTGGAAAAAAGACCCAAAAAACAAACAAACAGGGAAACTAAGACAGACACATGGAGGCAGCAGTTTCCACTCTTGGCTCTTCCTCATTTTCTTTCTTCCTTTATTCATCTATTAGTCCGTTTGTGTCTTTTGTGTAAATAATTGCAGTATAGAAATGAAAAAAAAAAGATGGCTATATCATATAGCAGTATACAGATATCTTGAGCTACCCCTCATTTCATCATCCTTTCTTATTAAAATACAAAATAGTACAAAGATTTTTTGACATTAACATGTGCAAACATACATGGAAATGTTGCATATGAGGCAAAAACAGACTTTGAAAGTTAGCCAACGTTTTTTCTGTTCTAAGTCAAATTGATCCCTCATTTCTTCAAGAATATAGAGGTTTGGGCTCTGAGGGGGGCAGTTCATGACTGATAGTTTGCCATTGTGTGTTTTTCTACCTGAATATAGTTTTACTTGAGTGGCAGTTTGTTTGGGATCAATGTCATACTGAAAGTTGAAATTGTTTCCCTTTTTTACGAATGGCTTGTTTACAGCCATCTACTGTTTGAAGAAGAGTAGATACTTCTGAACCTTTAGTTGATGTATCTTTCAGACCCTCTCTCAGGTTGGACAGGCTGGATTTTTTCCCTGTTTTTAAAGGACAGGACTTTCAGATATTTTTCATCTTCTCTAGTTTTTTAGGTCTGACACTCTTGTGTCCTTCACATGTGCAGTTTCCTAATTTTTTTTAAGTACACACTGCACATAATGCTGAGATATTAAAGATTTTTTTGGCTAATAATGCTTTGGGAATCAGTTTGTTGGAGCAAAAATAATATATTTGTCAAAATGTGTTATCCTTGGCATCTTTCATGGATTCGACTAAAGACATAGGAACAAATTTTGTTTCTGCAACAGGAATTCTCTTTTTAAGCAATAAAGTTTTTTCTTTGTCAAGTTGTCTGTTATGTCTAGACACAACACTTTTTGTGCTTGAATGGTTCATATATGTAAAATGGCTTAAGGAGCAAACGAAATTCCTCGAAAATGGTCAGGTACAAGGACTGGACTGAAAATGAGTGAAAAAGCAGCCAATGACCAAAGACAGCCTGTGAGACCTCCAGAAAGCCTGGAGAACTATTGCTCAGGGAGACCACTTTACCTCTTACTCCTTGACAGCACTGTAAAAAATGTGATTATACTTCAACAAGAGATTCACTGGTGTCTAAAAAGTTGATGTTCTCTCTTGCATAGAACATGGGGTGGCTCAAGACTTTTGCACAGGGCTGTAATTTTAACGATAATCCTTTTTGTGATATTCATGTATAATTGTTTTTTTTTCCTTTGTGTTTCCCATTCTCATTCTCATTTCACATTTGTTTGTCATTAACATAACTTTTATAGAGTGAAAGACTTTAAGGCAGAAACTTCCTTTCCAAACAGAGATAGCACCGATTTAAATGAGTCTCAAAGCAGCTGCATTCTCTTTAAATGATTGTTCTTGAGGTTCATTGGCCTTCTCTGCTGCTGAGTGGTGTCTGCTGCCATATTAGCATGGTGCTACTGAAATTTCTGCTTCATTAACAAGCAAGTGTTTTGCTGACATTCTAAGCACTGCTAGCTTGAAAGCTGAATTCACAACCTGTGTGTGCATGCATTCATAGATGGGCATTGAAGGTGAGCAGCAAAGATGGGAGTGAGGGTGTCCAGTTTCAGAGGTCAATGCACTTATTCATGACGGTTTGGATGGAGGCTGAGAACTTTCTGGAATGTTCCAGACAAGTCTGAAGGGAGTATTGTGCGATCAGGACATTGGACTCAGATCCTGACACTGAACGCCCTCTGTCCTCCATTGGGCGTCTTTGTGTGATGGCAGCTAGCACACAAAGCAGACTCACTGTAACATAAAGTGCACTGAGTGATTTGTGACTTTCCTCCAGCAACATGTGGTTGGAGGTTGGGTTTGTACAAAATAACACATTTAAAAGTTGAGAGTGAAAGCTCCCAGCTGTTATCTTAACAGTTTGACAAATCAAAAGAGTATTAATATAGCCTTGGCTGCACTAGGCCATGTGCTCTCAGTTGTTTCTCATGGTTTAAAAAAAAAGTGCAGATAGCTTGCTCATGAAAGTAAAATAGTCATATTTCTATAAACTCTTAAGAAAATAGGTAATTGATTATCTGAAAGCTCTCTTTGTGCTCTCCCTGACATAACTTGGCACAACCACGTAGTAGCTTGTTTTCTTTTGGCTGGACTTTGATACTAATCTCATATTGAGAAAAAAAAGCTACGTGCCTGTCTAGAGCTGTTTGTTTTTCTAGGGGATGGTCTACGCATAATCTGTGCTGCAATGTCACTGCAGCAATATGATCCAAAAGTTGAGAAAATCAAAGGTTTTGTATGTCTAAACATATTTACACCCCTTTCTGTGATTTTTCTGCCTGCGGTTAATGCACAACTTCCTATGTAGCCTGCTTGTGAGGTGCTTGTGATCCTGCGGTAAAAGCGGATTATTCTGCTTGTGCTGTTCTCTAAGAAAGATCACTTAAATAAAGTCGGTTTTGCACTCAGTGTGGCAAATGCAAACCTGAAATGCCACAGCAGTGCGCTTGCAAGTTTCAATGAATTAACAACAAAACCTAGATGCTTTCTTAAAAGTTTATAGTTTGCAGATGCATTTGCTTTGCATTTGACTTTATAAATATTCGACTTTAGTTTAGTCAATTGCCCCCCCCCCCCCCCCCCCCCCCCAAAAAAAAAGAACAGGTTTCAAATTGTGAGTTTAGATTGGTGAAAAACACTAAACAAACAAAAAGATTTATGATTAAATCTTTGCTTTGTAAAGTGACTAAGTGAAGATAGTGTCTGCATAGCCTTTACTCAATACATTATTTATGCACAGTTCATCTGCAGAATTGCATGGCAATTGCATTATTTTTTTAAAAGTAATGCAGACTTGATGGTCACTTTGATGGAGTACACTCTGATGTAATGCTATAGGGTTTAGGTATAGGGTAGTAAATGTGCTAAAAACATACCAAGCCACTGGTATGGTTCTTTAAAGCTTCATAGACTGTGCATTAGTGATGTGTCGGTCGCAAACGAAACGGATCTTAGAGCCGACTCTTTGAAGTGAACGATGCGAGCCGTGTTTTTTTTCTTTTTCTTTCTTTCACCCTCTCTCTCTAACTTTTTGTTCCGCTTCACTCCGCACGCGAGCCTCGTGCTTTGCGCTGGGAAGAGGGGGGAGGGCCGGTAGTTACACTCGCAGTAGCACAGGAACAGAGCCGGAGGGAAAGAGAGAGAAAGAGAGCCAGGGACAACAACGTCACATTAGAAAGGTATAGTAATCATCCACAACTATTTTCAGTTGCGGATGATAAAGGATTCAGAAAGTTTATTCATGCAGGCCCATATGACAGAGAATGTCCATCCATCCATTCGCTTCCGCTTATCCTTTTCAGGGTCGCGGGGGGCGCTGGAGCCTATCCCAGCTGTCATAGGGCGAGAGGCAGGGTACACCCTGGACAGGTCGCCAGTCTGTCGCAGGGCTGACAGAGAATGTGTATCTTCTTTTTGTTTTCAAATTTTTTCATATTTATATTTGATTGTGTTGTGGTTTGCAGTGTTTTGTGTTGTTTCACTTTAAATTTGTTTAAAAGGAAAAAGCTGAAAATTTAAATAGTTAAAAGTTGAAATGTAAATAGTTGGTTTTTGTATTATATGATTGATTTATTACATTTTATGTGGAGTGAATAAATAAAAGTATATTTACGATGGCCCCTAGAGACAAAGCACGTACAAACTCCGAAGCACGTACAAACACAACAGAATGCTCCAGGATGCTAGGGGGCAGTGTTGAGCTTTTTGTTACCTAGTGGCTACACTAGCCAGGAAGTACCAATAACTGGATTTGGTGTGTGGTAGTAACAGGTAAATGATTTTTTTTTAAATTATTTGAATATATATGAGTGCTTGTGTATAAATACACAAACAATACACATATGCTTTCAATTGTGTAATTTAAGTGATCTAGGTAGCTCTGTTTTGGAAGTTCAGTTAACGCTAGAAATGCATTTTGGAGTTTGTACGTGCCTTGTCCCCAAGGGCCACTGCATATATTCATATATAAACATATATAAATAAAACCACTTTTTTTTTTACATTAGTAACTCCTTTTGTGCATAATTTTATATTGTTGTTGATAATAAATTAATTAAAGCAACACAACAACCTGAGTTGCCGGTTGGGAGCCGAAAGAGTCCTGTCATAAAGCTTGTCTTTTTAGTGAGCCGAGCCAAAAGAGCCGGTTCTCTAAAAAGAGCCGGAAATCCCATCACTACTGTGCATACTGAGAAGTTTCTCAGGCACTTTTATCTATATTTATATTTATTTTTGGCAGGTGTGTCAGATTAGCTAAAGTTTATATTGACATTTCTGACAAGTGACTGAAGAGAAAAATAAAGCTCTCTTATTAAACATAAGAAAATGTACAGTGACTACTCAGCTCATGTGTTACAAATTTGTCATTATAAGATTATATACGTTTTTGTGGAGTTCATATAGAGATGTAAATATTTTATCTGCAACATGCAGTGTTGCTAATGGATATGGAATTTTTAGCTTAAGACCAGGCAGGTAATGTACCAGCTTTCTTAGCACTTAGTTCTTGTGACTTCTTAGTTCTCTGAGCATCTCAGTTGGTGCTTAAGGGTGCCAGTGATCTGACTTGAGTCACACCTTTGGGATTATACAAGGTCAACCTCTTTTCTTCTTTTCAGCAGTCTTTTATCTTGCTCTCTCTGTCTGCAGAGGCAAATCTTTCAGTTTTCCGTGACATAAGGGTGTCTGCTTAAGAAAATCTACTGGGACCTGATACCGCCTGGCAGAGATTGAAGCAGGATTGCTTTTTCTGTTCTCACTTTATCCTAACTCTGAACTAATCAATGCTCAGAAGCATAGTGTTCATTGATAATCAAGCTGTTACCCATTTGAACAAAAGTAATTAAAAATTGCCTTGCAATGAATGAATTTGTGTCTCAGCTAATTAAAAGGATCATTTGAATTAAACTGGAGACTGCTTTGGCTTGTTGGTTGTTTTTGAATATTATAATTATAGGTTTTGAGGCCATATAGTAGCGTTTATTCTATTCCTACAGACAACAAGCATGTAGTTTGCAATTTTGATCATCTTTCACTTTAGTGGTTTGATTTACTCTCATGAGAAAAAGTTTGACACGATCACTGTTTTTGTCTCTCACAGATGTAAATTGATTCATTTTGACTCAAGGCTACAGATAATGTGAATTAGATTTTGGAGCATTTGTCTTTAGATGTCATTTGAAGCTGGAGTTGGAGCAGTCCCATCACATAAAAAATGTTAAAAAAAAAACTAAACAAATGCAGTGGTTGAAAAAAAACCAAAAAAAACCCCCCAAGAGCCAAAAACCTCTGGAGACCTCACTCTATACTCTAAATTTACTTTTAAGGGAATCATAATGTATTTTGCATATATTCCTTTTGTTTTCTTTATAGTGCAGTAAAAATCAGGCAAGGGTAGCATGACCAATGTTTACTGTGATTCCACAAACATTATGTAGGTAGCAGGTAATGGATAATAACTGGACACGAGTAACTTGAGCTTAATATTATAATATAACATTTCTAACTAGGTAGACAGCTCGTTCTCTTTCTCTTGACAATGCTTTCTTTAAAGATATAACATATTTTGGGAACAACTTGAAAGAATGGCAAATAGCGTGATATTTAGAAAGCCTGTATGCCAATATCGTTCCCTACATGTTGTCGACAAATATGCAGTTTTCTACAAGACTGCAAGAAGCACAATAGCGACAACGACAACATCTGACTGCAGCCACAAGACGGCAGTAATGTAAAGGATGGATGCACATATTAATTGGCATGCGACAAGCTTTATGACAGGACTGTCTGAGATGAAAGGAGAGAGGTCAATTTGCTTTGGTACATTTTCACTTATATCTGTTTTTAGATTTGACAAGGCAAGCAGTGCCTGCCTTGCTTGTCCTGATGGAACACCACTGGTAAAATAGTCTAAAATGAAAAGAGAATCCATGGTTCATCTTTGCTTTTCACTAGTGATTTACTGTATTTACAGCCTGTCTGTGGGCTTTGAGGTTCAGTGTGTTTGACATGTGATTGGCAGCCGACCTATCTACAAGTAATCTCTGAATAATGCTGCCACTGAATTCCCGAGTAAAAGCTTTACAGGTCGCAGACTCTCAAAATACATTCACAGTGTGAAATAGGACACTGTGGATATGGAAGGGAGACTTGAGAAGATAGCTATGAAGTGATTTCTGGTACAAGTAGCAATTTATGAATAGTACTCCATTTCTATATGAATTTTGATGATGATGATGATGATGTTTTAATATTAAGTGATGGCAAGGTTGGTTTTAGATTTTAGAGTTCATTACAGAGAGTAAATGCAGTAGTAACAATCAGTAATGTCTTTTTTTAACAGGAAGCAGTCAGACTGAGTAGAAAGTGTCCTTAAATTAAAGAAAGTTGCTCCAAGCACAGATTTCTTCCTCTTGCTTCATAGCAAAATTGTGGACTGAAACAACATCACTGTATTAAGATTGATCAGTATGATGCATGCTGTTGTTGCTGCTGAATTTAACTGCGTTTAAGCAGTAAATGATTACAAGTCAATACTTTGAAAAGCATAAGCTCTATTTAATGTTACATTTCAGTGTTATCCATTTTCCTCAGTGCCAGAAGTGTCTTTCTGTAACACAGCTGAAAACTTTCTTAAAACAATATTACTACAGATACACCTCTTAATTCTGAATGCTCTGCTACGCTCAGCTAAAGAATTTTAAACAACACAGTAATTTGTCTTTTCAGTTTATACAACCTCAAAACATCCAGGGGTCAGGGGATTAACATTTCTTTACAACATACTACATCTTTTTATGCTTTTTATAAAGATTATTTATCTAGAAGACTCTTGAGATGGACAATCTACATTGATTGTTGTATTGTTAGGTTTGCTGTACATTTGTAAATGTACATTTGTAAATGTACAGCAAAGACAGCACTGAAGTATTGATCACTGGTAGTGCAGGTGAGCTGTTAATACAAAAACCTATTAGCATCACAAACCATACTGTACACAAAATTGGACAGGGCACTAAACTACTTCTTAGTCATGCAAAGCTTTAAAGATAACAAGATGTTTAGTCTTCACAACAGATGCAACAAAACTTTGATGCCCAACTCAGAAAAAGTTGATATCCGACCTGAGTGCTTCCTCTCGCCTTAACATCAGCATAAAAACTGTGTGCCAGAAACTTCATCATGCATGTGCATTGTGTAATTATATTATATGGACCATACAGGGAAAAATTGAGATTACATACAGACTCCTAATACTGACAATTTGTTGCACCACTACAACTGCTACACATCAGGATATATTGTTACCACTTTTTTTGTTGCAAACCTTTTAACCTTATTATGGCTACATTATACAATGATGGTATTTGTTACTATTATCCAGTTATGGCAGTGGCGGCCCTTCCTCTCTAACCAATGGGAGGATAGTAGGTCAAAGCAGAATCCGCATAGAAAGAATAGTTGCTTAAATTAGCAGATATAATATGGTGACTTCTCGTGACTTTGCAAGTCGCCAGCATTTCAGCTTGGGAGATGGACCTGCGTTGGAGTGTGTAGGTTATATATTTTGTGTGTGCGTCACTGTGAGAAAAGGCCAGCAGTCTGTTTATTGCTGTTAAAGTCAGGGGGCTGAGTCACCAGAGCCCTGCTGTGTTTGCTCTCTTCTGTCTTTCTTTCTTTAGCCCTTTTCAAACATTGGATATGTAACATTGCTATCCCTGTAAATGTGTTAAATGTGACAGAATTCTGCCATTCAGACACTGGTTTGCCCGTGTTTCCCCTTCCACCCCCGCTGCTGTTGTTTTGACCAGCACATTTTATATGTGTCTATAATTTACCAACTCACCCCTCTGCTCCTTTCCCAGTGGGGAAGAAAGACTGCATGAGGTAAATGATTCAAGAAGACTCACGCGTGTGTGTGTGTGTGTGTGTGTGTGTGTGTGTGTGTGTGTGTGTGTGTGTGTGTGTGTTTTAACGTGGATGTGTGACAGCCAAGAGATTACATTTCCTTTAGATTGGTTATAAAAAAGACCCTGAGGCTCTAATTCACACTCATACCTGTACAGTTTATTAAGGGAGACAGAATGTGTCAGCAACCGTCTGTTATTCAAGGTGGTAAAGTGTGGTACAGTAGCAACCTCTCCTGTGCTTTACCCTCTTGAATGAGTTTTAAAATGAGATTTGCCTTTTCTAATGACCTCTCACTTCATCTTGCTCAGAAAATGCCTCAAAGCTGAAAATCGTTAATGTCTGACATTTTCAAAGTGTAGCAAAGATGACAGATCAGCAAGTGCTGTGTTTATAAAGCTGTTGTACTTAAGTTGCTGGTGTGCAGTAGCAATATCATCGACCAAGCAGCTAATGTGAAAGAGAAAATATTGTATATGGATTTGTACAGACAGCTATACATTAGATCTGTGTATCATTAAGCCCTAATTACTAAACACAGGCTTTATTTTGTTCTTCAATTATCTTTTACTTTTATTCGCTTTTGCTCAGAAGAACCTAAAAACTGTTAGGCCTTGTGCATTTTTGATTAAATGGATGACCACTACTTTATCCATCCATCTGGGAATCTATCCCAGGTATAACCTGATAACCTTTTAAACCTATCCTCTATTTACAAATTAACATCTTTTGGTAGGGGGATGAAGCCAGATTACTCAGAGAGGCACAGGACACAGAAACTCTTAGAAATTTGACCGGTGGATTTGAACCCTGACTTCCTTGCTATGAGGAAACTGTGCAGCCACCTACTTTGTTCAGTGCTTGAATATTTTGTGATCTAATGACTTGCTTCTTTATCATATATGTGCAATGAGAAGACCTGGAGACCACAATTACTGTAAAAGGCTTAAAATGTAGCTAAGAGGGCCTTAAAGTGCGAACCAAAACTGCATATATAAGTATCTGCACTCAAACATTATTTTCTCTTGCAAACACAAAGCAATAGTTTTAAGTAAAATGAATCTGAAATCTATAAAATCAAAGATTTATTTATTCAAATAACTACAAATTTAGGATAATTTGCTTGGTATAAATGGAATGCATACCAGTCATGTCAATTTCATTTGACCTGATGTTTTACGTTGCACTTCTGTAACAACACTGCACGGAAAATTTACATGTAATCAAATAACTTCAAGTCAGCCATCTGGTAATAAACGTTATGTGACATGCTGAATTGTTTTGTCAAATGTTGTTTCCCTTCTCAAGACTCGTGTTCAGCTGTTGCTTGTAGCATTTTCAGCAGATCTGTTACAGATTTTTAGAATCTGAACACAACAACTGATACTCTAGTCTATTTGTATGGGGTTTATTAATGCACCTCAGTCTGAATACTGCCTCACGTACATGTTATCAATTGTCTGGTCAGAGCTGTTTAGTTTCATGAGTCATCTGTAACATAGATGCAGTCACATGCCCCTTCTTTTATGTAATTCGTGAAGATCATCCAGCCATATGAAGAGGTATAAAAGTACGATTATCTTTACTAATTATCAATTACCTTCACCGCAGCTCACAAGGAGGTAAAAGTGTGAATGAAACCAGTTGTGTTCATGGTAGGTGTAACACTTTCCACAATAGTGGCATTAATACCATCCATCTTCTTCTGCTTACCCAATTTAGCATCAGCTGGAGACTATCCCAACAGCCATAGGGTGCAAAGAAGAGTGCAGCTTGGTCAGATTGCCAGTTTGTTGCATGCCTAACACAGAGAGAGACAACCATTTGCACTCACATTCACACCTATGGGCATTTCAGAATAACTAATTAACCTAACCCCACTAAGTGCATGTCTTTGGAGTATGACAGGTAGCCAGAGTACCCACAAACAACATGCAAACGCCACACAGAAAGGCCCCAGGCTTTGTGCCGCCGTGGTGCCTTAACTGATACCCAGATCTTTTAAATGGCATAGAAAGGTGGACTGGGATAAGGTCTACATGCTCTCATTTTTACAGTACCAGGAAATGCTGAACTGAACAAATCATTCAGTACATAAATTCCTAAATCAGTGAGCGCTTATAAAAGCACAATGCTTTACAAAGCCTCACCGGAAATTAGGTTTTAAAATGTAATTTTCCTTACGGCAGCCTGCAGCTTTTTATTTTATTTTATCTGAGTTGCATGAATATGTTCAGGGAGAAGAAAGCAGTATGCTAGTGAGACAGCAAGAGAGCGATGTTCAAGGAAAAGAGAGAACATAAGAGAAAGACAGGTTAGAGAAAGTGGAAGGCGGGTTTGAAGTTTTAAAGTGATTCAGACAGCAGAGATGAGGAAGCAAAACGGAGCATGAGAGGGACAAGGTAACATGACAGAGCAAAAGCGTTAACACACGTCTTCGAGATGAGAGGGAAAGGAAAGAAAAGCACAGTCTAGGTAGAGAGGAAGCGAGAGAGCTAAATAGCAGCAGCGCATGACACAGAAAATTTTATCTGGGCACCTCCGGGGCATCTTAGGAGACAAATTTTATGTTAGAAATTAGGTGGAGTGAGCATATGGTGCTATGTAATATTGATGGTGCACAAGTGCCCATCTCAAGGCATGGAATGATAGCCCTGCAGTGATTTTTCACGGCATTTAAAACTCTTGTGCTGAGGCTTCTTTGTCTCTAGTTTAGGTCATTAAAGATTTAAAGACAGAAAAGCGAAGAAGCATTTATTATCCCAATGTAACAGAATGAAAAACTAAAGTAGGGTGGAAAGAGCTCACCGTGTGTGTGTGTGTGTGTGTGTTGCTGGTGGGAGGGTTGACAGAAATTGGCAGTGAAAGGGGAACAAAAGGAAGAATGATGGATGGGAAGATCAAATGACAACATGAAGGCAACGGTGGAGAGCAGAAATGAATCAAAGAGAAATGCATGAAGAGACAGCAGAGGGGAGGGAAGTGGAGGGTTGTAATAATGTAATGTAATGTAATGTAATGTGTATGTGTTAGTCCCCATAGGGAAATAGTTCCTCTGCATTTAACCCATTCACCCAGTGAAGCAGTGGGCAGCCACCAATGCAGCGCCCGGGGAGCAGTGTGTAGGGACGGTACCTTGCTCAGGGGTACCTCAGGGTAGCAGTTCAGTGGAGTTGAACCCCCGACCTTCCGATCATGGGGCCACCACTCTACCTACTGAGCTATCCCTGCCCTTGTTAAGCTGCTGCACTAACACACCCTTCGTGGGTCACAGGGTCAAGCTTCTGGAGTTCATGCATGTGTGTGTTTGAGTGTGTGTAAAGTAATGTTTGCTCCAGAAAAAAAAAAAAAAAAAAGGGGGCAGGGATAGCTCAGTAGGTAGCTATCCCTACACTTTAGAACACACAAATGAAGTGTTTCTTTGTTAGAGCTGACTGTCTTAGATTTGCAGCTGATGCACTAAGGGAGTGCTTGATTTGTCATTGTGTGTTAGGCCAACACTTGTCTCAGAAAAATAAATGCAGTCCTGTACTGCCAGAAATCTGAGTGGCAAACCCTCTCTTCTTTGACATCAAAGCATTTCAGAGGCACTCGTTGAACATGCATCAATTCTGCTGCCTGTTCTTCCATCATCACCCTTCTGGGATTTACCGAGCATTAACTCAGTAGTTCTTACTCAGTAAGAAACCACTGATCTAGGAATCAGATAAACCTGACAAAAATCTTAAACACAACAATTAAGAGCTAAGAAGTTGATGGTATATCAAACATACCTTTCTGTGTAGTTGCAGAGGCGGGCAGCATCGTGGTGAGGGGCCCTCTGTGTCTCCCTCAGTCTTCCTAACTAGACTGTCCTTCTTCAGTTTGTGAACATAAGAAATTCTCCTTTTAATGCTTTTGCCCAGCTCCTCTGCTTCTTCTGCAGACACCTGTTTCATTTTACTCTGTTCACCCCACTTTTGATTAGATTTAGTTGGACGTCTCAAAGCCAAGGGTGCTGAGGCACCCTGCCAACCTCTCTCCAGGTAAAGATGAATGCACACACACACAGCAGTGAACAGGATGCCCAAACGCAGCAGCAGTCCCAGAGTGAGTCGCTCTCTGCCCATATCCATCCACTGTTTTGTCCTCCCTGTCTCTCTGACTCACCCAAATCCAGTGTCTCAACTCAAGGTGTCAGTTTGATTGCTTTTTCTATCCCATTTTGGAAGTTCTCTTCCCCTTTGTCTCAAGGTTAAAATCCACCTTTACACCAACAGCGGTAAGTTAATGAAATGCAAACATTTCCACCGTTGCTCATAAACCAGCACACACGCACACATATTTGTGCTTCCTGCAAGGCTGTGAGGCTGTGTAAGTGCTGAGGCTTTGGAAGCTGAGAGTGAAGTGCAGAATATGCCACCCTCTTTGAAAACTTTGGAAACTCCCTCCTCACACTTGTAAGTCTCTTTCTTTCTCTCTTTTTTTTTAACCCAAACACACGCCCCTTTAATTTGCTTTCTTTTTCTTTCTGAGGTTCACATCACACTCACACACACAGACACACACACCACTCTGTTGTTCTTCCCCCTCCTTGGTGCTGCTTCATCCCGCCCAGCAGAATCTCATGTTACGGTGTAGCTCCAGTTATGGGCTGTGTCTCCAGCTCCATAACGGGTCCATGCAAGATTTCCTCTCAGCATCTGTTGGGCTCTCTCTGGAAACAGCAGCGACATTCATACACGAATGAAAGTTTAAGTATTTGTGAAAAGTCATTTGAGGTGCTCCAATGCAAACATTTTGTTAGAGTGATAAGTTTCTAAGAACTTTTTGTTTTTACTCATTTATTTGAAGTCATTACTCTTGAATTTTGTCTGTGTGCACATGTTCTAAAAAAAAAATACTATATCAATTCCTATATTTTTCTCTGTTATTGTACAAATTTAAGAAAATGTGTGGGTTTTTTCACATAAATTCCATACTTCTCTCGATTCCTGATTTAATGAGGGCATATTTGATATTTTGGACAAGAAGAGAACATTCATCTGGTGTTTTCAAGCTTCCTTTTTTTGTCTTTTTTAGGGGTGGGGGAGGATTAGACCTTACAACAAAACTTGAGAATTAGAATTTGCTTGACGTGGCACTGCTAAATGTAAGAAGAGGCAGATAATAAGAGAGCTGATCTCCCACCTACTGTTTGGAATCAGTTACAGCCTTTTTGAGCCTACAAATAATTCTCTGCTGCCCCCCTTTGAAGTACAAACAACACTCCTCTAAATACCAGCTTCGGCACACAAGCCAATTACAGTGAATCAAATAAATTAGATCGGGAGAACCAGAGAGAATAAAGGATGTCGGGTACAGTAAGACGATCTCTGCTGCCACCTAGTGGTTAATTCTAAACAGCTGCATATGGAACTGATTACTGTTTCTTCTGTGTGATTACACATAAAAGCGTCCAGCTTTTACCTCAAAAGAAGTTGGAAAAACTCTAAATTTTAGACGTGTGTTTTGTATCAAACATGTAGCAAAACAATGTTTCTTTTGTGAGATGCAGGAGACTTCTCTCTCTCTCTCTCGCTCTCTCTCTGCAGACAGCATTATTCATATTGGAATGATTTGTCCAGATCTGGTCAAAATCAGCTGCCACGTGCAATGCGTTTGTTTCTGGCTGCCCCCCCCCCCCTTTTTTTTTTCATATCCTCCAACAAAACAGGGTCCAGAGAGACAGAGAGAGGCCGTTTAAGCTCTATCTACTCACATATACTTTAAAAGCAGTGTCTCAATATGGGGCCTGATATCACAGACCGATAGACCACCTGCTAATGAAGCAAAGGCAAAAATGCCTGCTGGATAAATTTGATAGCGGCAAGGCTTATAACCACACAGTAAGCTCTAAGAGGGCGAGAGTAAACCCAAAAGGGCTCATTTTGCTAATTATAGGTTACAAAAAAAATATCTAGAAATGAAAATCTCTTTTCATGGTTAGATAAGATAAACTGTCGAAGTTGCTTGCAAGTGGAATTTACTCCATGGTATTTTGTAAACAGCAGCTGGTCTGATATCTGCAGTGGCAAATACAGGTTTCCTAACACAAAAAGCAGGAAAACTGGAACAAGCTGGACTAATACAGGTCAATCTGCACCATAAGATCAATGTGCTTCTTGTATTTTGGGAAACACACCGATGTCTGGATGAACTGCTGAAGTTTTGCACAGTGGGAAGTGGCCAGTTGTATCAGGAAGAGGTGAAGGTTACCGTGTGTTTACTTTCAACTGGGGTCCAAAATGACACACACACACACACACACACACACACACACACACACACACACACACACACACACACACACACACACATAATAATAACTTGATTGTTTTATAAGATTCAGGTCCTCAAAACACTGTAAGCACTGTAAATACATAATAAATAGCTGGCAAGGGTCTCAGCTCACTACTCTTGAGCCTTGTGAGATAATTGTGTAAATGGTCTAAGTTGCCTTGAAAAATGACAATATGTACAACTCACGTGACTGCAGAATAAACGTATTGTTATAATAATATTGTTATAATAAGCTTGTAGTTAATGACCTTAAGTAATAATTCAACAGTTGGGATTTTTGTGTACATTTGTGTAGTCTCATCTAATATGTACACATTGCACAATCAAGATTAACTGGATCATCAAATAAAAAAATAAATAAAATAATAATAAAAAATAATAATAATAATAATAAAATAATAATAATGATCTTAACGTATATTTTTAGCTTTTTATTTACAACAACGGTAACATGCTCACATACTGGTTTAATAATAAGCATTAAAAGGGTCAATATGTTACAAGGTTACACATCTGAGGCAATAAAATAAACCTGTTTGACCTTTTTTCCACACCTCAATAAATGATTGCACAGCAACCAGTGGCAAAGATAAGCACCTTCTACCCCGAGAGACCGCATGATATACATATGCATACATACAGAAAAAGCTGTGAAAGTTAGCAACACTTCAAAAACTGGGATAAACGATCAAACCTATTAACTGGACTGACATAGATGTAAGAATATAAGATATAGTTGCTTATATTCCACACCATATTAACGCCATACAGCCTCACTTAGATGTGGAAGACGATTTATAGCTGACCATCTGTTTGTGTCATAAAATCTTACCCTTTTACATAAAACAAACACATTTGTGAAATGCAATTGACACAAATGCAACATGCAGTCTTGCTAGTAATGTGTCAATTACTTTTTAATGTCTAAATGTTAAACCTGATGACTTTCAAAGCAGACCTGCAGTTAATTTCACGGTAACACGCTGTTTAACAAATTGCCACAGTCAGCACGTACAACCTATTTCAATGATCCTTCTCCCGTTTTATTTCCCAGATGAGAAGGTGGAGTGAAAGCAAGTCAGTGTGATGGCAAAAGCAAACGCTGTTTAGTTTATAGTTTGTATTCGTATTCCTGCTGAATCCAGCCAAGACAAGATGCAGTGAGTCAATACAAACACAACGGCTGAACGTATCAATCATTAATCAAAGGATTCGTTAGGAGCACTTGGAGAAGCAGAGACACAGAACGGGCTTTTAAGTTCTAAATGTGGGTCTTGCACAGACGTGAATAACCTGTGATCTCACCCCACAAAAATGTGGTGGAGAAGATTAAATGCATTCATTAAATGTTTTTTTAGTCGCTCAAACTAAAATCAAATAAAATGCACACTTTCACAGAAGTAAGGACTTGGTCTGTAATCCATTGCTGTGTATACAAACACTACCCAGGCCAGCTATGTGTTTATGGTTACAGCTGTTTTGCTTGTTTTAATTCGAAGCAAACTATACATTTTGGAAGTTTGGATAGTTTATTAGAGCCATGTGAGGATGCTACTTTGGAGTCTGGGCATTTCTAGTTATTTCTTACTTCTTAAAATGTTAAATGCTTACTTAAATAAGCAATTAAAATAGCCATTGTTGCTGTTGCCACAATTTTGAGTGAGCTAGCCAAATAGAAAGAGGGAATGATTGCTGGTGCAGAGACAGGACCTTGAGATTATTATGAACCCAGCAGCTCATTACTGCTTTGCTTAAACTGTAAACACCAGGCACATTTAGAGTAACTAGTTGTTTCAGTGGCCGCTTGTTTATGTTGACCCTGATAGGGGTTAAACTTTACACGTGGACGTTATGCAAGGATAACCAGTTAACAACAGAATAAACAGATCTAATACTTCTACACATCACATCACACTACATCACAAGATCTTCAGTTTGCAGATAGGTATAGTCACAGGTGTATCAAAGCAAACAACTCTCATCACTACTTCACTTTGTATCAAAATGTGAAAAAAAAAGCCCTTGGATACATCATAGGTGCCATTTCCACAACAAAAAGTTCAAATTAGACTGATAAAACTAATGTAATCAAAGAGGTGATGTCATCAAACAAATGTTAAGTCATCATACAGACCTTTAAGTTTCCAAAACGTCATCATCATCACCAGTGATTTTCCCAGCTCATTTGGGGGTTTTAAGTGAATCTGAAGTTGGAAAGACACCAGTCTATTTATTAAAACCACCCAGTCACGTGTTACCAATTATGAAGACGCAATTCTGGAAAAGTGTTGTGCTGACTTTTTCATTTTAGTATCGCTGAGGTGTTGCACTCTGTAGAGAGCATGTGTCCAGATTTGAGGGCGGCTCGCTTAGTTTAAAAATAAAAATTAAAAAGATTTGGGGCAGTTGTCTATTTCATTATATCTGGGAAGAGAAGAGAGGGCGTTTTTTTTTAACACCAGCGTCTCGCTTATAAGGTAGTTGCCCCAGGAGCTCGAGTCTGTCAATAGCCGTGTGTATGTGTCTGCCCCTCCCACCCTGCTTTCGTGAAGGCCTCTGTTCATTATTTGGTGCTGATCCGCTCAGGAGCTGCTGCCCGCCAGGGAGAGACGCACCGGGAGCCACCGCACACAAACGCGCCGTCAGAAAATGTCTGTGGAGAAAGTATTCGACGAGCTCGGACATTTCAAAAGGTACCGTGAGGATTGGCATGTTTTCTCTATAGTCAGTTGAAACTTTACATTTTCTTTATTCTTTATTCGAGTGGGGGGAATTTTGTGGTAGGAGGCACCAACTTTAGAACCGTAAATATTACACATCCCACTTCACATTGCTATTTTGAAAACAAACACTATTGAAAGTGGGAGATGACGTAATTTGTTTTACAGCAATGATACGGTATTTTTTTTTTTTATCTATACAGATATATCCATGTTTCAAAAAGGGGGTGGACATTCGCTTAGAGAAACTTTTGTCACCTCTTTGTAATTTTGAAAAATAACTAATTACAGTTAGAAATGGGCCTGTGTATCTTTAGGAGACACATGGTTAATGTATTTAAACTATAAAGTTTATATATTCGTTTTTAGTAGGCTTTTTCAAAATGACTTAATAAACACACCTAGAATTATTTCTTTCTGTGCGGGTTGGTTTTACCTGACTACCTCTCCATCAGTCAAGTTGTTTTCCCACTTTTTAACCTAAAAACGTTTAGGGTTTTATTAAAAAGCTGGTAAAAAAGTTTTACCTTTCCACACAGGTTGGGTACACTGCTAAAATCGCGAGTCACCATTAATTTCTTTATATTTTGAAGATGGAGGAGCAAGGGTTGGATTGAAAATCAGTAAAAAAAAAAAAAAGGCAGCCAGTGTCCAAAGAAGAACATGGATAGATTTTCAGAAAGCCCAGACAACTATTGCACAAAGTCACTTTAAAAATGACAAGAAAGTCTGACTCCTTGGAAGAAAACCGAGGCATGAGGGGTGTCTCAAGATGCTGTCTATGATATGTCCAGTGTTGGGAAGGTTACTTTTAAAATGTATTCCATTACAGATTACAGAATACATGCCCCAAAATGTATTCTGTAACGTATTCCGTTACGTTACTCAATGAGAGTAACGTATTCTGAATACTTTGGATTACTTAATATATTATCATGCTGGTTCATCAAGCGAGGGAGGGAGAAAAAGGAAAAGTACGAGCTGTCATCGAGCAAAAACAGGAGCTGAAGCATGTAAATATAATAATAACCACTGCAGCCAAGAAGAGTGCCTGAAGAGCCCAGTTGTAAGTAAGCTATTAAGACTTGACTGCACACCGTGTTCCTCTGAAAACAATAAGTTCCGTTGGAGCAGTCTTTCAACGCCTCTCTCTGTCTCTCGCAAGCAAAGTTGACCCACACAACAAAGTAAAGCTATTTTTCGGCTAAGAGCCCGACACAGAACCCACCATATTAGCCAGAGGTCCCTTTACTATGGTTCGGAGCCGCAGACCTTCAGTAACAGTAATAAATCACACAGCAATAGTACATTCACGTAGTTGTAAACAGCATGATAATATATTAAGTAATCCAAAGTATTCAGAATACGTTACTCTCATTGAGTAATGTAACGGAATACGAATACATTTTGGGGCATGTATTCTGTAATCTGTAATATGTCTGTGAAGGTTCTCAGTCATCCAGGTCATCGTAGTCAAAGGAGCTTGCAAAGAAAAGCGTCTGGACTTCTTTAAGTTGCTTGAAGACGTTTCACCTCTCATCCGAGAAGCTTCTTCAGTTCTCCCTCTGTGGGGGGTCACTCCCACTAGGTTTATATCTGGGACTCTCCACCATTTGACCTTAGAACTAAAGAAGCTTCTCAGATGAGAGGTGAAACGTCTTCAAGCAACTTAAAGAAGTCCAGACGCTTTTCTTTGCAAGCTCCTTTGACTGTAATCTGTAATGGAATACATTTTAAAAGTAACCTTCCCAACACTGAGCACGGACTACACTGCCTATGATGCTACATTCTTTAGAGCTATACCTGTAGCATTCTGCCTATTAGCTTAGCACAACAACAACAAAAAGTGCTCTCTCACCCAGGAAACACGCAGAGAGAGAGCATCACCCTGTAACCATGGCAACCGTAACGCCTGGAACAACAGAACATAGCTGTCAAACAAAACCCAAACAGTCCTGACCCGCGACAATATGAATTTCATATTATGAAACCGGAAAGTACCGCCGTGTAATCCACTTATTTCAACAAAGTAACTGTATTCTGAATACCACCTTTTTAAACGGTAACTGTAACGGAATACATGTACTCATATTTTGTATTTTAAATACGTAACGGCGGTACATGTATTCCGTTACTCCCCAACACTGGATATAGACTTGTTTTCTGAATAAATTACTACATTCAAAGCAATTGTCTTGAAACGATAATGCTGTTGGATACCTGGAAATGTCTTTTAGATTCCATTAAAAGTTGAACTATTAAGGTTGCCTTTGTAGAAGTTTTTTGTTTTTGTGGTGATACTGTAAAATCACCACAATAATTTTCCTGTATTCTCCTTCTGTCCAGATTTCAGGCATGTCTGTACTTTGCAGCAGTCTTCCAGGCCATAGCTTGTGGAATCCACTACCTGGCCTCAGTTTTTCTGGTGGAAACTCCAATTTTTGTGTCTAGCGTGCCCGGCAACATCACCGACGTTCTGTATGGTAACGTGACGGCAAGCAGCCTGGAAGAAATCTTACCAGTCTTCAAATCAGGTAGTGGACCACTGGTGGTGAAGACAGCAGAAGGAGAACAGTGGGAGCTAAGCCGGTGCCGCTGCACCCTTCGCATCAACCCAACACACTTTTCGTATGACTTCGATGGCAACAAAACAGTGAAAGAATGTACAGGGAACTTTGTTTATGACCACACCGAAGTTTACCAAAGCATTGTGACCGACTGGGACTTGGTATGTGATAAAGAGTGGCTGGCCAAGCTGTGCCAGCCCACATTCATGCTCGGGGTGCTGATTGGAGCGCTGGTGTTTGGGGACGTTGCTGACAGGTAAGCAGGGGCTGCTGTAAGATGAGGTCAAGGTTATTTTCAGGCAACATGTAGAGTCAAAGACAGGGGTTAAATGTTACCATGTGACACTTTTTGAGTTAAGTTTTAAACAGGAAGGGCTGTCCTGGCATAGACTATATGTTTAAAAAAAAAAAAGGAACTTGCCAAAGTAGTTGTAATTCATGTAGTTGTAATTTCAGGATGTATGGCTTCACATTAGGTCAAGAAGGTAGTGGAAAGAAATTATTATAGTGAAAATGAGGCAGGACAAGTGAAAGCATAGTTGATGTAGATTGGGGGAAAAAGAAGTGGAAGGTAATGACTGGAGCAGAATGCAAAGCCAGATTTGAGTGGTTAGCATTTACATGTGCAGGGGTGGCTGTAGCTCAGGAGGTAGCGCAGGTCACCTACTAATCGAAAGATTGGTGGTACGATCCATGGTTGCTCCAGTCTGTTTGCCAAATATCCTCTGGCAAGAAACTAAACCCCAGTTGCTCTCCGAATGCGAATTCGTTTGATTGTTAGATAGAAAGCACTTGAGCAAAAAAGTGAAAAAAATGCTTGCATGAATGGGTGAATGAGGCTTGTTATATAAAGAGCTTCGGGAGAGTAGAAAAGCACTATATAAGAATCAGGCCATTTACCATTTACAGCAGTAAATTTTAGCAGAAAGCAGTCAGTCTTCTCCGTAACTTCATGCACAAGTATCATATTCCTGTCAAGCACTCCTGTCGAAATGATTTAAAACCACGTGCGACTGTGACAACTTTATAAGCCCCTTTTAATCAATTCCTTAACTGAATATACAAGCTCTTTTCTCTTCCTTTATTGGTCTGCTTGTCTCTGTAATTCTTTTTCACATAGTTTTCTTTCTCTCCACCAGAGTTGGGCGTGTGAAGATTCTGATGCTCACCAGCGTTTGTCAGTTTGGGTTCGGAGTAGCTGTAGCATTCTCCGGAAACTACTATTTCTTTGTGGTGCTCCGCTTTCTCCTTGCTATGGTGGGTACGGTTGTGAATGGTTACGTACCTGTGCGTGCGTGTGTTTTATAAAAAGCCAACGTGGGACAAGAGAAGTGGCATATTTGCAATGTTCTTCTTGCAAACAGCCACCAGTGGATGTTTCTCAGCTAAACAACCTCTTGTCCAGTCCCTAATGTTCTCAGGTAATATACTTGAATACACCCCCTGTAGGCATATTGCAGCTAAGCCAACATGCAAACCAAAAATACTCCTTAAATATGTAATTTAAGGAAATGTGACACAAACAGTGACAAACAGGTTTAGTTTCTGTCTTTATATTTAAACATGGGTTTGTTTGCTTTAGATGCAGATTATTTCATATCTGCTTAAACTAACACCCCTAAGGAAGGCGGTCTGTATGGTTACAAGTCCACATGTCAGTACATTAGCAGTGGTAGGGCAGCTACAGCTGTTGTTTTTCACATAGAGTCAGGCCCTTGTACACTGATACTGCACAGCTACACTATGAAACCACACGGCAAACCTACAAAGACTTATCCCCAAATCATTACTATGAACTATAAATTTGTTGTGTGCTGGTACTGTGTACAACAAGAGCATGCAGTCAGTTTCTCTTTGTTCATAAGTTCATAAGGTTGAACACAAAGGATATACTTCAGGTTTACTAGCATGATCATAACCTTATATTTAAAGTCTGAGGAACATAAGTTTTAAAAGACTAATACAGATATTTGCTGATTTAAAAATCTGATATTCCAATATATCGACCGATATTTTCCAAAACAGATTTCCCTAACATTTGTTATGTGTAGTTATTTGCTTATTTGTTTATACTCTGTCCGACTCTGTTGGGATTAGCTGGTTGTTGGGCGTTTCAAACACGGTTGCCAGCAGGGAAGCTGCAGAGTGCCATCTTGTGGACAAATTATGGTACTGTGCAAAAGTCTCAAGCCACCTCTCACTCAGCATTTGCAGCTGTTTATTGAAACATGAGCTAACATACAAGGAAATACAATAAATAGGACAGATTCTGCAAAGGTCTAACAAGTTTTTAGGGAATATTTGGTATGACCACCTTTATTCTTTGACAGACCCTGAACTCTCACTTTTTAGTAATTTCTTTAAGTTGTCTACAGGAATAGTTCTCCATGCAGCGTGAAGGACATTCAAAGCTCTTCTATGTATGTTGGCTGTCTTATGTTCTGTTCTCTATCAAGATGATCCCATAGCACTCTGGGGAAGCCAATCCACGACTAATAGTGTTCCACTGTGATTTTTTTTTCTGTCCAGGTGTAAATGGGTTTAGGATTATTGCCAATATGAAAAATGAAGTGCAATTACATTATTTCCTAACGGTATTGCATGGTGGATCAAAATCTGATGGTGTTCAAATATCCATCAATTTTGACAAGATCCCCAACATCACTGGTTGAAACGCCACCCCAAACCACGACACTGTGTTTTAAAGATGGCTGCAGACAGTCGCTATTGTACCACTGAACTGACATCCTCTGTAAATATTGATGATGACTTAAACCAAAAAATTTAAATTTCGATTCATTACTCCATAAGATCTGTTCCCACTCAAATTCAGTTCAAGTCTTCTATAATTTGGTATACCTCTGCCTTTTCTCCCATTTCCCTTTCATAAGAATGCCTTCTTGACAGCCACCTTTCCACTCAGACCGTTTCTGGTGAGGCTGTAACCAACAGTAAATGGATCAACTGATTGACCAGATCTATCTTTCAGATCTTTGCTGTCTTTTCCCCCCAGTTTATCCCTGAATGATTCATAGGTCAGTGTTAAGTGGCTTAACAAACAAAGAAACAAAAACCACAAACCTCCCAAAGACAAATTAAACAAAAGCAAAAAATTTCAGCCACCAGGTCAGGTAAAAAGTCTGGACTGAAAATGAGTGAAAAAGCAGCCAATGTCCAAAGAAAAACTTCAGAAGGCCTGTTTCTCAAGTGCACTTTAAAAATCTTAAGAAAGTCTAGCTCCTTGGAAACCAAATATTAAGAAATGATGGATGACTCAAGACTTTTGCACAGTACTATATACAACATCAACATCTGTAACATGTTAGAAGGGCATTTTGTCCATCTCTTATTTTATTTTTTTACATTTTCATTTCTTGGCCACTTTATCTGTTTTCTGTGGAAAACTGCTATTAAACTGCTATTAAAATGACTAGTTCCTATTTCTCATCTTTGCTTTTGACAGGTGTCTAGTGGCTATCTGGTGGTGGTCTTTGTCTATGTAACAGAGTTCACTGGCAACAAGGTACGCACATGGACATCGATGCATGTGCATGCAGCCTTTGCTGTTGGCGTCATGATGGTGGCTCTGACTGGTTACCTGGTGCGGGTGTGGTGGATCTACCAGATAGTCCTCTCCGTATGCACCGCACCTTTCTTGCTCTTTTGCTGGAAGTTTCCCGAGACTCCCTTTTACTTGATGGCCAAGGGCCGCTATGAGGAAACTGAGAAACTGCTGAATGTGATTGCCCGCGTCAACGGCCTTGAATGCAGGCTGAAAGCTGAGGATCTCCTGGAGCCAGGGAAGAGAGAAGATGGCAAAAGTCTGCTGAAGGGAGACACAGACGAGCAGTCATCCAAGCCTGAGAAGAAGCTGACCATCGTGGACCTGTTTGGCAGCTGGAGGATGGCCGGTCGTACATGCACAGTGTGGGCCATCTGGTTCATCGGCAGTCTGGGCTACTACGTCTTCTCTCTGGGCTCAGTAAATCTGGGAGGAAACCAGTATGTTAACCTCTTCCTTGCTGGTAAGTGATTGTCACATGAGTGTGAATTTGGTACTGAGATTGCAAAACTATAAACATGTATTTAATATTGTGATCATATTGGCACTTTTTTTTTTTTTACCTTTGGTGTCAGATGTAGAATAGTGTCTCTGCTTCTTACTCTACTTCAGAGTGTTTCCAGTGAGTCTGGAGATGATTTAGTTCACCTGTTTAATCTAAAAACAACTCTTGCTACTTCTAAGTTGAGCAGAACCTTATGTGGAAATTTCAAACACAGTAAAAATGATATGTTCCTCTACTTTGCTTTGTTTAGTGCTCTGTATATGTAACCGAGAGTGAAATCAGACTGCGAGGACTCAACAAAAATAGCAGCGCTCCATCTTTAAGCTAAATGGCTTCCTCGTGGTTTTCTGTCTGATTGAGAAAATAGGATTTACAGTCTAACAAACATCTTTTAGTTGAACTGATATAGTGTTCATGTAATGCTATTTGAAAACACGGGATTTTATTTAACCTTTGACTCAGGACAGAGGAGGTGGAGCCTGGACAAAACAAAAGGTTAATAGGGAGAAGAGACATCCTCCTGGGGGATGTAACAGTACGATCACTTAATTATAAAATAAGTTTGCAGAATTTATTACTAGCTGTGACTTAGGTAGGTAGGTAGATTATTAATCCCACAAGGGAAATTGTTGACATTAGATAAGAGTAAAGATTGTGGCAGATAACCAAATGTGTAACCAAGTCGACCAAGAAAAAGTCCACTTACCTCCATCTTTACCTAGAGGTCGAGTAGAAGAATATTTCTGCCACCTCTCCCTTAAAACTGTCATGAGTCTAGAAGCATGATTGGATAATGATGTTGTTTGGCTTGTTTTTGGGTTTTTTATTGGGGTTTTTTTGCATTTCACAACTCTCCAGTAGATTTCCATTCAGGACAGTAAACTTGAAGGTTTTTTTCAGATTTGAGTGTTGATTCTTAACATGCAGATTGGATGTCTAGGTCATCACTGAAATTGAGGTTAACATCAAAATGACTGCTGAAATGTGTTTCAGGATGACTGCTTAGAAATATAATTGTAAATTATGTTAATTCAAGTCACAAAGTAATTGTTTTAAATGAATTGTCTTGTATCTTCACGCTCAACGGAAAGTGTATTTTTAATCTTGATCATTTAATTGCCAGAGGAATATTTAGTGAGTGATCCCCATTTACTTCCATTAGAGGCACAGTGAAGAGCATATCTGGGAGGCAGCTTTTCAGATGGTTATTTAGGTCCTCCAGATAGAATGTCACTGTCAGTGCCAGTGATAATCCCTGACAGAGAGCGGCTGTGGTTGGTTGTTTCCAGGTGCAGTGGAGCTCCCCTCTTATCTGGTTGGCTGTTTTGCAATGGATCGAATTGGAAGGAAGAAGACGTGTGCCCCATCTCTGCTCCTGGCTGCGGTCGCCTGTTTTCTCGTTATTGTGGTACCTGCTGTACGTACAGAGATGCACCCTACCCCCACCCCCACCCCCCACCACCAAAAAAAAGTTCAGCTGTTCACAGAAATCTGCAGTCATCTTTAGGTGCAAGTGTCAGAGTTCAACAGTACCAGCCCAGTGACAAGGCGATAAATCAGACAGTCCAAACTGTACAAGTACATGTACTTTAAGAAACTCTCTCTAACATGTGTTAAGTTCTGAGGCAACTTTGCAATCCTAAGCTATACCGCCATGTCTTTTTTGGAGGGAAGAGGCTTCGTCTTGGTAACTCTTACAAATGAGCCATGCTTGTAATCCTGCATCCTAACTGCATGTGGAGCTTTACACATGTGACAGTGATGCTACTGCTTACAAGATAGAATAAATATAGCATAGAGTTACTTAAAGTACTTGTACTCTAATGAACTCGACTGTTATTGCGATGTATTTTGTGATCACTGACCAGTACTAATGAGATCCGACACTTGAAGCTCCCAACATGTGTTCTGAGCTCTGGCCCAAATTAGCACTGTTCATGGATGAGCTGGCAAACAGCTGGTACTTCATTTTTAAATAAATATGACCTTTGATCTTAGGAGCCACGCAAACAGTGAAAGATGGAAAAAAAATAGCAGCATGGAGACAGGGGACACGTCTAAAGTTCTGTGTCGCAACCCTGCTGACACGGCAGTAGCGACCCTTTTACTCACACCTGTTCATTCCAGCTGTCATGAATCCAGTTGCAGTCTCATTAAGTTCCAGTTTGTTTCCAGCACTTCTTAATAGAAACCACACGATAGCTTGGCTGTATACAGTTTATACACTGCTTTGTAGTCAATGGGAATTAATAATCAAATACATTTCATTTTACATTCAAGCTTATTCTTCACTTAGTTACCATATATTAACATGTATGTTTTTATGGATGTTTTAAGTCAAGGGCATGTTTGACACACAATCAGAACTTGTCAGAGAGTATAATAATGAATTAAATTATAGTGACTGACAGAGCAACACTTATTAAGTTCGTTAAGTCTCTGATGAGCAAGGGCAATCAGGTGTACAAGTACTTAAGTACAAGTACTTACTTGTGCTTTCTTGAGTTTTTAAAAGTAGTATATGCACCTGGAATTTAGTTTTGTTATTTGGTGCTACGTGATTAAAGCTAAATTGAATTGAAATCTTTGTCTTTCTCTTTGTTTTTCTTTCTCTCTTCATTTCTACAGGACATAGAGATCCTAACTATTGTTCTGAGTATGATAGGAAAGTTTGCTATTGCAATTGCCTTTGGTCTCATCTACCTCTACACCTGCGAGCTTTACCCGACTATCATCAGGTAAGCACGCTAAAGAGTTTTGTTTTTGTTTTAAGGGTTTGCTAAAACTGCTAAAACTATTATTTTTTTCATATTGCAAAAACTAAAGAACTCTTTATACGTGAAACAGAAAATTCATGCATTCATATACAACCATAATTTCAGGTTAAAGTTGATTTGATTTGGAAATCATTGCATTCTGTTCTTGAGAGCTTTACTGGAATAGGGGTTTGTACTTTGCTGCTATATTAAGGGCAAAGTTTCATGTTTGAATCTTCCACTTTAGAACTAGCTAGACCTGTGAACTAAATTTAAAAACTGAAATCAATGTAATATTCCGACTTTTAATTAATTCTAACAGAGGGAGTAATGCTGCTCTTTCTCCAGGTCTTTGGCAGTAGGTAGTGGCAGTATGATGTGCCGTGTCGGCAGTGTGGTGGCCCCTTTCTGTGTCTACCTGGCTGACATCTGGATCTACCTACCTCAGGTATAGAAATGCATTTAATGTTTTAGCTGTCAACTTCCATTTGTTCTCATTTATCATAGTTTATTTCTAAGTTTACCCTGGCAGCACTGCTAAATTAAAAAATTTCCCCCCTTTTTCTCAATCACAACCTGTGTTTAGCTTATTGTAGGAATCCTGGCATTAATTTTTGGAGTACTCGCACTGTTTCTGCCTGAGACCCTTGGCAAACCTCTGACAACCACCTTGGAAGAGGCTGAATCTCTGGGACGTAAGCCCAGCAAGATGAACGACAGACTGGAGCTGAACCAGCATGGAGCAAAAGCTTGAGCCGTACACTTCAGGGAACACAGAGATCTACACACAAGGAGACAAGCTGTGGAAGAGAGACGAGGTAACAACAGTTAAATACCTGGAAACAAAAACGACAGATTAATAGGATGGTTGGAAAAAAGTGAAAAACAAGAAAAGATACGTTTTTATGATAACTTGTGAAGTGACTTTTTTGTTGACATTTTGTTCTGTAAAGTGACCAACAGCTTGATATTTTAGGAGGCCTGAGAACTTCCTCACAATCTTCTGCTCTATCATGTAAACACCACAAAACAATGAAAATCATGTGCCATGTGTGGTAATTTGTGAAAGCATACTTTGAGTCTTTTTTGTAGTTTCGATCATAATTTCTATTACTGATTTTAACTTTGTACTTAAAATTTTTTTCAAAATTTCTTGGAACACAGCTACAAATAAGACAGACATGACAGACAATAGAAAGACTTTATTTATTTTTAAATCAAATGAAGTTTTTGTAGTTATAGGCAGAACAAAAGCAGATTTTTATGTTAGGTCGTCAGGTGTTTCTTGCCCTGTTGGGCTTCTTTCAAGCAGTGTTTCAGCGGGTATCCTCCTGCTCTTACCACAGTGTTTATATTACCGACAAGAAGTGATGACCAAAACTATTAAAATCAGACTCCAGCTGTACTGAACCAAGTCATCCTTTAAAACAAAGTTATCAAAGCTAAACTGCTGCACATTTTTTGGCATCTCCGACCATCTGACCAGATCATGGCAGTGCCTTGGTTATTTTATACCATAATAAATCGTATGTCGTGTATCTAGAATGTATTATTCTAATATTAAATAAGTGCCTTCAACTTGCCTTTTAAGGCTTTCTTTTAATCTCAGGACATCAGTTTTGCTGTGAATCTATCACTGGATTTATTCTCAACTGCCTCTTGTTAAAGATCAAATATTTAAAGGTAACAAAAGAGCAAAGTTTTGCACACCATTGTTAGACCTTTATTAGTTCTTCTTCTTCCTATTATTGTGACCTTTATTAAAGGTTAATGAATTTTCTAATTACCCATAAACATTACGGCGATCACAATAACAGTGTGCAGGAGTTTTTTAATTGCTCATCTTGTCTAAGATGCCATTGCTGAGCTTTACTATGCCTTTGTTATCTAATCTGTGTGCATGTGTGGGTATAACTGAGTAGAACAGTCAAGTTAAGATTTTTTTTATATGCGCTTATATGCAATCAGACGCTAGGCAGATTAAGAAAAGAAGCATAATAGTACCTTATAGAGTCTTCAAGAGTCAAATATGATCTCCAGATGTTTGGACCAAATACAGGGATGGACCACAACACTGTGGAGATGTACTGTATATACCTGATTTACAATATTATGTTACAGTTATGGTGCATTAATCCAAAGGAGAAAAAGAACAGCGGCTGGTGTTCTAAAACTGGTGACTGGTCTGCAATCAACAGTATGGACTTTTCCATTAATAGCATCCTCGTCTTATTTTGATTTACAATAAATATGCAGAGGATTGACACTGGGGTTTATGGCTTTTTCATTCTGTTCATATGAACTGGCTTTAGTTAGCACAGTTTTACAGTGATACAGAAAGAGACTTTATAAACCTCGGTAAAGGAGCAAGTGAATTCCTTCCATTTGTCAATAAGGAAAGTTTGAACTTGGTGCTGGAAATGCAAAAATAATACAGCAGGTCTGAGGATACGGTGCCTATATACATTAACAGCTTTGTGTTTGATGGTGAAGGGGAAGTCCCACAGCCACAGTGACATTCCCATCGCCATTACCGAATACATAAAGGTCCTCTGTGTTCAACTTTTCAGGAGAAAACTACCAGTTTTTATGTGTGTGTGCTTATGTGTATGGAAAAGTACTAAACATGAGTTCTTCTAACGTGAACTTCCAGTTCTGGCGTGATACTGGTGCCTCAAATAGAGTGGGGGCTATTACTGGGCTAAATGGAGCGAGTAAGGATGTAAGGATGTTGTTATCAATCTGCTTCATGTAAGTGATTATCTCCTGTTGTTGACGATGTGCCAAAATTCTGAAAATGTAATGAATGTTTGTGGATATTTCCAAAAACATTTTGTCACTCAAATTTTTCAAGATTTAAATAAAAAAACATTTGAGTATTACAATGAGTGATGACTATTTACGCTTTATTGAGTGCACCTTGCTAGTATTCGGTTGGAGCACCTGTTGTGTTCAGAACAGCTTTAGTTATTTGTGGCATATATTCAACAAGGTGCTGGAAATATTCACACATTCACATTGTGCTCATAAAGCAGTGGTAAGATGTGGCATTTAAACACTGTTCAGGTCCCAGAATACGGCAAGAAAATGTCCCACACCCCATTTAAACACCATCTGTGGCCTGAACCATTGATATAAGTCGGTATAGATCATGATGGTTTTCATGATGTTTACGTCCTAGCATAAATGTCTGAGCAGAATTCAAGATATCGGGCAACATTCTTCCAATATCCTGTTGAATTGTAGCCACAGTTTCCTGCTCTTAGCTCAAAGGAGTGGCACCTGGTGTGGCTGCTTTAGGCCATCTGCTTCAAGATTTGACATGCCAGAATAAATACTCTTGTGCATACAGAGCTGCATGCTAGGTATGTATAGTAACTCATGCCCCGAGTTACACAGTTACTTAGCTTGAAGTGGTATGGCCATTCTCTTCTGACCTCCGACATCAGCATGGCATTGTCACCCAGAGAAATGCTGCCAAGTGGATATTTTCCATTTTCTTCTGACTCTACTCTGTTAACCCTGTGGTGGTGTGGGAAAAATCCCAAAACATCATGGTACCAACAACATGCCTCAACGTCCCCAAAATTACCTTTCTGTCTTTAAGGGCCACTTTTTTTAAAGTGGTCAGTGAGTGAATGCCCTCTCTTAAACAAAGGTTCTTGGAAAAAATGCCTACATATTATATATATACATATAGTTAGCAATTCCCCGAATGGAGTCACCATAATAAGTCTGTAAAAAGTACGTTTTTTTCTGTATCAAAACCATTTTTAAGTAAAACAGGGGCAATAGCTGCAATAGTAAGAGGACATTTATTGACGGTCTTTGTTAGTTGTTCATTCATTGTCCATTGTTCATTCTAGACACCCTTAAATGCCGAAAATTGTTTTATAGCCACCAGCATAAACAACAACAAAAAAAATGTGAGCGTTAAACATTGTTTTTTTTTTATCTTCCTGAGAATTTTATATGGAATGCAAATGAATAGAAAACAATAAATAAAACTAGCAAAAAACAAAACATGGAACATAATGATGAAGATACGCAGAACAGAGATTAAGATGGTAGAGTGAAATGTTTAGTCACGTAATAGCTTATGGTTAATTGTTTTTTTTAAATCTGTGATGAAAAAGCACTGTGGAGCTGCTGGATAATTAGAAATAAGTATTAACTGGGCTTGGTAACACTTCACACACTTTGATGATAACATTAATATACAGAAAACCCTTAAACAACAAATAATCTGAGTTGAAATGACAGGCAAATCAGCATTCAGTTGTGACCAAATCCCTCATTTTGCTGCAGATGTTAAGGAAATGTCACCTAACACAAAGTGCAGTGTATTCATACAGTTTTGCAAAAAAAACTGCTATTTGGCAAGCTCAATCTTTTAAACTTTGGAATACAAATTAGGCTTCATAAAGGCTTTTAACTCACTCTACAGTATCAACATATAGCCTGTCCCAAATAATAAATCTTTGCTAAAATACACAGCTTGTTTGGTCAAACTCAATCATTCATGCACACTTTTGGAATTCTCTGAATTCATACTTGAGTGCTCGCAGTTTAACCCTCATTTACACCTAATAGTATTTAACAAATTACACAAAATTACACAAAATGTTATAAACCAATACTAAAACAAATGAACTGACTATGTCACAACTCTGCCAGCTGTGCACAGAACTTTCTGCCACACAAATCCCAGAACCCTTAGTAAGGTCTGACAACAGTCCTGGAAGACTAATATACCTAAAAGGCTTATGGCACTTTTTAAAATTCACAACAACATCCAGCTTTCAGGACATCAAACCTCTCATAAAGTAGTAATCTGTCTTGGGAAATGCCTTTAATTCCTCTCCTATAGTAAACAACCTGGCGATAACATTTAGCACATTTCCAATCACAGTTAGCTGTCCAGATCTTGCACTAATCTCTCCCTGGAGATGACAGCGACAGTACGGTTTTTAAACGAACCCAAAAAGAAGCCCAAATTATAAAAAGGAAAACTTGAGTCAAGCAGATTGAGTTGAATATTATTTCCCATTGCCCTTGGTCAATTTATAAATAGAGCATTTTGTCCATCCAGTTTCTCAACTCTACAGTTTTCAGTGCTGAGCCTGTCAGTTTGGGAGTTGCACCTCAATTCTCTGGGTGACGCTGAAAGATTGAAACTCCTCCCCTTTGTCCTCAGGGTACAGTTTTCTTTAGCCAGTCCTAGCTAAGCAGCCGTTACGTGGCTGCGTCTAATGTTCATCGAGCATCCCTTAGGGATGAACCAGCCAGCTATTTGCATCCTCCAGATCCGTTTCCAGTTCCTCGTCTTCATCCAGAGGCTCTGGGGTTCGAAGGGCCAGTTGCCGCAGGAAATCATTTGAATAGGCGGGGGGTTTGGAAACAGACTTCAGGCCGATTTTTTTCTTCGTGAGGTGGAACTGGTCACGGACGAAGTTGTAAAACTCGTACTCATAGCGCATGCGGTGATACAGCACCTGCAGGGCCTCTAAAGTGGGGGTTTGTTTACGCACAGTGCCTGTCATGTTTCCCATTTTCCTATAATCTGCAACAAAATGATGGAGAGACAAAAAAACAAAGTTCAGCAAAGACTAAAATCAAAATGTTTTAAAAAAAGTTTCAAGCACATTTATTTAGACAGGAAATTACTTAATAACTATATCATATATCATCATCTTAAGCCACTTATTTTTCCAGTTAAGTAGCAAGTGATTGCTGTTTAATGTGAATGATTCATATATCACCTCATCTATTTAGATATCTTGCTACTAAGTCATCATGACAAGCGGTTCGCTAAGCTGGACAAAAATAACATGCAGCTCTTGGTATTTCTTCCTAGCTATATCTGTCACTATGGCCTTCTTGCTCTGCTTGTCCACCACTACTATGCCCTGTTGGTTAGCCATCACCAGTTTGTTTGTCTGTATCTGGAAGTCACAGGATCTTGACTACTATCCATATGAGTGCTAAGAGTGCTACCTAACTCTTATTGCAGCTCTTATAAAGGTGATATTTTTGATAAATCACATACAAAAGGTGTTGCTACCTTTTGTATGAAGTCACTAAATATTTCTCGTAATAAAGATCACCCCAAATCATGTAATAGCACATTTTTATGACATTCAAAATAAACAGATAAACTGTATCTTGTGATCAGAACCTCATTAAAAAAAAGGTATGGATAAATCAAATCATGAGAACTAACTCTGTCCTGTGTGGAAGTTAGAGCATTTTAACGGTCACTACCAGGCTATGCAAATTTGTGACAAAATACCCGCAAAACTATTCACATTCTAATTACGTTGATCACGTTACCATGCTAAAGACTTTTTTATTGTCTTGTATAGGAAAACATTCACTCGATACTCTGACAGCATAAAACATTCTATATCACAAGGTGCAGCTACCAGGGCTCTTGTAGATGTTGAGTACTCCAGTAAAGTAATGAGGTAAGAGCCTCTCTAGCAGGAGCAGAACGTCCTCCAGCTCTTCCAATATCCCCACAAGGAGGTAGTTCTCCAGCACATTCTGTTTGGCCCTCTCCAAAGCCCATACTCCTGGCTCTCTGTGTGAGACAGAAGGAAAATAAGACCAAGAGAAAGTTTGCACTAGAGTAGCATTACTTGGAAAGAAATATTACCAAGCTTTTGTAATGCAACTTGACAAAATCTCATAAATACCTGCACTGAGGATGCTGTCCACAGAAGTAGGGGATGATGTAGAAAACCCTTGGGTTGGAGCACTCAGGGTAATTCTCTAGGATGCAAACATTGATGTCCTGAAAGCAGACAAGCACATATGAGTCTTTATATTTTTGCTTTACTAATAATTTATGCTTTTTATTTTGATCTCAATCAGAATTGCAATTATTTCTTTTTACCACTAGAGGAAGCTATTCACTTGCACTGCCGTGAACCTGGACTGCTTGCCTGTCATTACCCCACAAGCCAAAGTGCTTTGTCAAACCACATCTTGTGCACAAAGATAAGCTCTTCCCTCTCATCTCAGTTGATCTCATAGGCTATGATACCACATAGGAAGAGAAAGTATTTTCAAATGAATTCGTGTTTAACTTAAAGATGTCACGATTAAGATAATGAGACCAGAGTTGTGAAACTTGAAAAACCACTTATCTGAAAAGCTATTGAGTAATGAATGGAAAAAAGACAGTTGCAGGAGTGAAGCTGGCCAGCGACTGAGTGCCACGGAAACAGCAGTCAAATCCATGTCAGGTGACGTAAGCCTCAGGGATAGCAACAAGTCCTGAGCAACAAAACACTCCACGAAGCATGGCTCACATCCACACACAGCAGCAGGCACATGTGTGCACAAGGCTTGCGCTCAAATATGTCACCTACAGTAGGACCAGACTACATGCATGAGGCAAATTTAGAACATTTTGTCATAGGTTGTTGTTTAGATTTATACCATAATGGCTCTGTAATGACTAACTTAAACAGCAATTTGGCAAAAATAGTCTAAGCCTAACATGGATCATCACAAAAATGGCCAAGTCCGACAGGACAAAAGTCAGAGAGCCTCACGAAGGATCCAAGCTGCTGCTCCTGCTGCTGCAGGTGTGGCATAAGAAATCATCTGAGTGCAATAGGAAGCTTGAAACAGAGATGCTGACTGGAGTGTAAACATAGAAAAAGGCATAAATCATGTGTAGAAGAGCATGTTTATATGCTTAAGTGTTTATGTGTCTTGGAGACATTTGCACACTCATTGCTAATGTTTCTATTAGCCTCGACTTATTTATTTCCAGTTGTATTTTCTGGCATGAAAGCCTTACGAGAACCCCTCATTGAAAAATGTTGCCATCAGGTCTGCTCAGGGTTTTTCATACAGTCTCAAACATCTTTTTCTAAGGTTGTACAACCTTTGTTCTCAGACTACATAAAGAAAAACTGAACCCAAAAGCCTGTTAAAACAAATGCAAGAAAGATCCTGGATCCTCTGTAGGAGGGGCAGGATTGCAGTAGATGTTGCATAAAGTCTGAAATACTTGCAAGTAAAATGACTTAAAGGCTCCAAACGGAGAAAAGACTCAACTACAACATCATGGACTTGATATTTGAAATAGTGATATCACTTTAGCATCTATCTAAGCTGCAATCACAAGATGAAGCCTTGTGCAGCATGCGCTGGAATGAAATAAATTATTCACCTGATTAGTTAGATTTTTCTTGCGGCTGAAAACTGTGGTACAATTGTGCCTCTGATTCACAGAGTGGCTGCAGGGTGTGTTTGAACTTTATGAGTGACTCCTCTCAGCTGTGCACTGGGAACAGGACTTATTGGTGATCAGTGAAGCAAAAGACTGGAAAACCCTTCAAAGGGAACCACAACAATACCCCAGAGGAACCTTCAGGGAAAAAAAGAAAAGTTCAGCACTGTACTATTGTTAGTGTACAAGTCTTGCGCAGACTTGCGTAAAGTTTGCCATGTTTTTCTTTCATTTTTCATTTCACTAGCACGGACCACATCTTCAAGACATTGTTTCTTGAAGGAAAACAGTAGGTGGAATAAAGCTAGATCCAGGAATGGAGATCTAGACAGCGGTTTTGGTGAAGGCCTCAGTGAGGACTGGAAGGCAGCTCGCGGACTGGGCAGATCCCCAGGTACTAATGACAGGTTTATGAAGCGCCATTCTATTTAAAGAATGGTGATGTGAGTGGATCCAGTTTCATCAATTATGAGTATGTTCTTTGATGGTAAAAGATGCAAAAGCCATATACACTAAAACAAACAAAAACAGACAGGAAGTGGCACATTCGCTGACAGAGACCCTCATGCGTCAACATTTAGGCGATTTCTGGGAATCCAGCCACAGCTTGTATACAACAACGCACACACATACACACACACGCGCAGACAATACGCACTCTCTTTAGAAAGCCTTATTAGTATTTCAAAGACAGTTCCTGTGTGCACACTCAAGCTCATTGTTCCTTTTCTCACTGTGGATTATGCCAACAGAGCATTCACAGAAACTGTAGCAAAATAGGCACTAATCTGTACAATGGTCTCCCATTTCACTGAATGGAATGTAGACATAAATTAAATCAGGGGTAATTGATGATGTTAACCTTTCCCATGGGACGTTTTGCATTCAAATTTGAGAAAACAAAAAAAGAACTTTTTGTTTGTATTTGCTATCTGGAGGCAGTGGAAAGACGCTTTCGCTTTTTGAGTTAATCTTTTGAACACATGAGCAAGTGGGTGCCTTTTAAACAGGTACATCAGCATTTCTAGTAAAGATTAGAGGTAATAACTGTAATTTTAATATTCTTTAAGTTTTAGGCCTATTTTGGGCTTAACCATTCCATTTATTTTTCTGGTAATTTTACAAAATGGTCTTGAGGCTTCCTGACTGAATTTAATATTTAATGTTGGTAATCCACTTAACACTGACCTATGAATCATTCAAGCAGGAAAAGGCATCTAACTCAAGGGATGAACCAGCGTCGTGTCTACATAAAACAGACAAAATAGCAAAGAAACTATTTAAAACTTTACCTTTAGGCACTTTTTACGCGCAGCCTGTCACAAGAAAACAGAATCTGTTCCCATGTCTTTAGTCGAATCTGTTAAAATGCCAAAGTTGACTAAGTTTGACATATCTTGGCATAGTTTGCAGTGTGTCCTTAAAGAAATTTAAGGCAGCAAGCCAAATTAGGTTTTAATTATTAAAAGAGTGAGGACCTATGCTTTGCACTCATGGTTTTCCTCAGTATCAAAACACTGATTATAGTTATGTTACACAAACCACAGAAATTCATTAAAAAAAAAAATCTGTAATGAGTGAACCTTATGTGTTCGTTGTGCCTTAGGCCAACAGTGTGACACACCACCTGTCTGTTATTGTAGTGAAGGCAGGCTAAGGCAAGACTGGTGCCAGTAAACCCTCTAATATAATTTGTGTATTTATTTAATAAGTCTACTTGTCATTTTAAATGTTGGATTATGTCAAATTACTGTGGGAATCTCATCTGATCGAACCAGTATTTCCAAGTCTTGAGAAAAAGCTGGGCCTTTTAGGTTCAGTGAGGACAGACACTCTTTTTTTATAAGTGTTTGCAAGCGTATTCATATGTAGGCTGCCACGCATGCACTTTGTACTTTGCGGCAAGACAGAGGTTGATTTAGTACTGTCAGCGGATGCATCTGTATTTTGTTTTAATTCATTAAAAAACATGCACATGCACACACACAAAACAGTCAAAAACTCAGCTCAATACAATATAAATTATCCAACCACATCATTCCAAGTTGGCATTTTAAAGCAACTTAAATTTGCATAATGGTTCACAAAATAACTGCAAATGTGGTAAATATCATGTGTGTCTGAGTGTGATTAAGTGTGTGCGTGCTATGTTCAACTGACCAGTGCATGCCTTTGTATAAAGTAGCATGTGTGTATGTAAAAGGGGGTGTGGGCACTGACGGAAAATCCAAGCCGACCACAGGAATGTCTCAGTAACACGTGCATCAGGCTCCCTCGGCCCCGGCTAGCAACTGACAGCGCTCTTTCATCAACACCTCACATACAAAACCAACACAGGGCAAGCAGGCTGAAGCACACCAGGTGGAGGATACAGCCATGCCCAGTCTGAGGGGTGATTCTTAACATTAGGGGTACTCTTTCCGTACATACTTGAATTTGTACTTATAGTGTGGACATTCATCTTCCCAATACTGTCAATGAAACTTTAACCATGAAAGACCTACTTAATCTCCCTATAGAGGTGACTTGCCAAGAATCAATGCAGTCATCCTCCTCTTTTCCAAAAGGAAATGGTCGTGTGAATATGATGCTCTTCACTGATTTGATATTCTTCGTTTTTCTTGTTTATTAATTTGTTGCTTATATGTGTGAAATAAATATTTGATTGATCAATTGATACATGAAGCCCTAAATGTATCTTTTTGCATATAATACATTTCTGTGCATATTCTGCAGTGTGTACTGTTTTCAGCAGCCGTGTACACCGTGCAGATGGAAGGCATATTTTTGCAACAACTGTTTTTTTGGTTTTACTGATTAGATACTAGAACTAGGTTGCTGCTGTTGCTAATAAAGACAGTACAAAAATAACACCAGGAGTAGCAGTGTAACATAAAAAGCAAAGTAGGAAACCAAAGGAAGACTGAGTTTGAAAAAGTTTTGATTTATGAGATGCTGCCACGAGACACTTTATGCCAGTACAGTAAGACAAAATCTGTGGAACACCATCAACATATTAATTCCTGATATTTTCAGAGCTTTTGGTCAGTTACTTCAAACCTTATAAGACACTCTAGTGATTTAAGTACAACACAGCATTCCTAAACTATACTCAATTAAAGGATTAAGCACCATGGTTATAATAATCTAAAATTTACTTTTCTTTACCATTTCTGGAATACTTTCTCCTCATAAGTGTATCTAAAGCTAAATGCACACACAGGTAGGCTAGTCGATGACAACACAGCCTTCCCCTCTCCTTTAACTGTAGCAAGGGGCCCCTGTGGTCTGCATACTTTAATAACTCAACTCACATGGTCCAAAACTGCAGGGCAAACAGTGCAATACTTAATTACAGCGAGTCAGACTCAAGCCAGAATGACATTCGCTCCTCTTGTTAGCTTCTCAGAACAGCCTCCTGAACCCTTTAGGTCTCTCATAGCACTTACTGTGGGAGGAAAGAATGAGAAGAGTTTGTGCCTAATCTTAAACAAATATTAATACGATTTTGTTTTGACCTCACTTTTGTTTTGACACACTGTTTTCCGTTTTTGTTGGATTCCCCCTAAATTTTATATGAGGCTTGGGCGTCTCACTTCAGGGGGATTTCCGACCTCCGATCAGATGCTTCATCTCACTTTTAACTTTTAACTGTCATCTGCTTAAAAAGTATATAAGGGAATGGAGTGAACACAAAGATCAAAAAATAGTAGCTTGAAAATTACAGTATGCTTCCAAATGGTAGGTAGAGTTAAAAAAAATGGTATGCAGTGACTTCAATCTGGTGCTACAGGGATAAACAACTCTGTGAGGCAGATGTAGGATATCAAGTTTCTGATGTGGTAAATCGAGTCTTTAATTCGAATCCTAATCAGATTTATATATTGGGTTAGCGTCAGACTGCCATGAGTTTACAATTTGCCATCCACCCTGGAGCAACACCACATGTGGAACATCTTCAAAGAGAGTAGAGTGTGGTTTTAATATATTGCTTATATTTTTGAATTTAGGAAGTTAAAATTTGTCTTGAGACAGCAACAAACAGAAATACAGAAGAAAAGGGCTAAAGCAGAATATTAACGTCAGGAGGATCATCTCTTCTTAACATTTTTTAAAGAGATCCTGCAGGCTAATTACAGTGCAGTGTATAGTATCATTACTACATATATGTAGAGCATGTATAAACATTCCTCAATATACATGCCCCTTTAATTAAAGTCTACATCATGGAAACACCAGAATAAGACTTCATTATGCAACATTTCAGTTCATGTCTCTACTGAGCATCACGTTGCGAAAATAGTGAGCCTGCAACCAAAGTTATTCAAATTTAATGCACTGTTACCGGCCAACCAGTGATTCACGCATAGCAACTAAGTGTGTTAGCTTGTCAAACACTTCTAATGCATTCATATTTCAAATCACAAGCATCTCTGTCACTGATTTAGCAAATGTCAATATGAGAGCAAATGGGTTTGGGGCACTCGGACCAGCATTAAAAGCAGACAGAGGAAAAAGGTTCAGTATTTGTTTGACCCATTAAATAATACTGTTATAGTTTGTGGGCACTGGATATTGTGGGATCACAACACCATGGCGACCAGATGTCTTGCCCCCTCAAAAGTCACAGCGTCACCTGCTGTTACGAGTGTGTTTTCTTATTGTTGAGACCTTCTCTGATTTGGTTATTGAATTTGAACATGCGAACATCAGATTTTTGCAAAGTGGTTTGTGGACTATAATTATGACCACATAGACCTCATTGTGGTGAGTTTTTAGCTAACCTTAGCCAGTTTGGTTAGTATCTGTGAGTTAAGTGTGATGACCCACTCCACGTTGCCTTCCTGTTGGCCTGTTTGTGGTGTAGGTATTATCTGCTGGCATTGGAGAGCTGTTGTGTCCCATTTTCCATCAATAACACTGTCAACACCTGGGCCCAGTGTGGCAATGCTTTCTAAAAGCCATCGAAGTTGCAGAGTGGAGGCTCTCCTATCTGAAATAACCTTTTGGATTTTGTTCATTTTTTGGGTTTTGCAATAAATGTTCCATATGCCATTTTTTCACCCTGACTGCACACGCCACAGATGATTTCTTTCCTTGTTTTTTATTTTATTTAAAATAGTCTTTTCATTGGCATTTGTGTGCATCTTCCCCACTTGTTTGTTACAAGTACGACCTTATCTATTTAAATGAATTTGTTTGTGGCTGTTTTGTTTTGTTGTTTGGGTTGTTGCCATTACATTATGTTTTGTGTGAAGCATGCAATATGCATTGTGTTTGCTGCAACTTGTGTCCAGGAGATATATTGTGAGTCAGAACTGAGTTGTTTGAATTTGACTTGTTTGGTTAATTTGAACTGTGTCTGTCTGGTAAGTTTTTGATCCTACAGCTACTGCTGTGTGTGTGTGTGTGTGTGTGTGTGTGTGTGTGTGTGTGTGTGTGTGTGTGTGTGTGGGTGGACACCTGGGCAGGTGTGAGCTATTAGCAGTGATTGCATGGTTCTCTAGTATAGTAGGTGCATATCAATGTGGCCCATTTGTGCTAGTTGTAGGTTTTTTGTTTTGGTTGTGTCAGGTGAGTCACCAGCTTGCTGCTGTTTAAATGGCTCACCTCTAATTTCAATGAAGACTAGGGTTCATAAAGTAGGTAAGCAGAAGGAGGCTTTTCCGCTTTGGTTCAGGGACATGTTGTATCTTTCATGTACTAACCGACCTGGGGCAATGCTGTTTGCTGGCTTTGTTTTTTTCCCCTCTCTTCCTGGGTCTTAGACTGAATCATGGCAGGGATGGAGGAATTTGTTGCATCACCATTAGACGGTTTTCTGGATTGTTGTACAAAAGTTCACCTTCTGATATTTACAGACAATTATGAACTTGATTTGACTGGTCTTGGTGATAACTGTCATAAAGAAAACACAAACTCTGAGAGTAACTTGCAGCTGACTGAAATAGGAGAGTTAGTGGCTGTGCAAATGAGAGCTGATCACACATCAATACTGTCACGTGTGGTTACACCAGGAAACCTGGCTTTTGAACAGCAGAATCAGAATCATCAGAGTCAGAATAATTTATTAACCCCTAAGGAAATTATGTAAATGACTCACTTTGTTGCAAATGACATATGAAAAGGAAAAGCAAAGCTGGAGATTGAGAGGCAAAAGCTGGAAATGGAAAAGGACAAGCTGGAGGTTGTTAAACAAAGGACAGTTGAGCAAATGCAACATGAGCAACAAGCAAGATAGACTTGCAAAATACTTGGCTGGGTTTGGTAAGTTTTGCTGGAGGAGCGAGTTTTACTGGGGTTATTAAATCGGTGAACAAATAATTGTTGGGGACTGGCAAATGTTTTAAGCAACTTACCGTTTGTGACTGACAGCAGGTAGACTCTGGGTTTTTTGCACTAACTGACACTGCATACACCATTTCTTTGCCAATGCACTTATTTACACTTCTTATCATACTGACTAAACACAGCATGAAGTTCTTTACTTGTTTGTTATAAATGAAAAAACAGTCTTTTAATTGGCATTTGTGTGCATCTCCCTTTTTTAGTCATGGCCATGTGGCCCAGTTTGTGATAAAGGTCTACCATATTAATAAGATCTTTAAAAAAAAACAACTTGAGCACAGACTACTTAGGCAGCATGTTTATTACCATTGACCTACTTTATTTTGTGAACAAAAACTGCATTAAAACCATTCTAAGAGACTTAAACCACAATAGAGGTTCAGATCAAATACCCCCCAAACTAGTTGCTTCCTGTTAAAGGGGAGGTTTTCCTTCCCGCTGTCGCCAAGTGCTTGCTCACAGGGGGTTATCTGATCGTTGGGGCCGAACTGAATTGAACAGTTAGGAATGACCTCTTCAACAACTGTCTTTTAGATTATTTATCTGAATTTCAGGTTCGGGATCACACCTCATACACTCCCCTTCTGGTTCCACGGCTATATAAACCTTCCTACACTATAAGTTAGTTCACGATTTTGTGCCCCACCCTTCCCCACTTTTCTCAGCTCTCACGCCTCTCATTAGTATTTGGGGATTTGCCAGGCCTGGGAGCAGCCACCACTCCTCACTGAGGCCTTCCACAAACTGCTGTCTCAAACTTCGGTCTATCCTTATGCCACTTGTCATTCTCTGTTAAGAATCACCATCAAATCAAATTGAGGATGTGGTGCCTTCTAGTGAACTGAAGCGTAGCACGAGAGGCCAAAACTATTTTTTGTACTATGCCGTAAACATGTTTCTCCTGTAAAGTTGACCATTTCGACACTGGAGTTTATGGGAACTCTTTTGCTTTTGCAGCCAGCCTCAAGTAGCAAACAGCTTTGAAGAACCGCAGTTTTTGCCGCTCTGGTAATGATTCCTTTTTGTTAGTCTCCGAGGCTGTGGTGAGTTCAAACCTCTTTGTTTATAAGAAAAGCAATACATTTATTCACCAGCTTGGTTTCTTGTTGTTTCATCAAAAACGAAAGCCCAAAAACCCAAAGCATAAGACGCATATCTACGAGAACTTTAAGCAAGTAAGTCCATGTGCACTTAAGGCTTTTCAAAAATAAAATGTATCTCTGCAGAAAAGCTTCTCACCAGGTATCTCTCGTCATCTTTCATCCCTGGAGTTCGGATTAGGTGGTTCTGCTCGCCCCTCCAGTCACCAAAGCGACGGAAGAAATAGTTGGAGAGGAAGCGATTGATGGGATCCCGGATTATGTTGATATACACAGGCTGCTCTATCTTGAACCTGACACAGATAAATAAAAAGCACTCAGTAAGAACCAAAAAAAGAAACCCAAACAAAAAAAAAACAACCCCACATTTTAGCCAACACTGATGAAATACTTTTGTAGACATTACCTTGTAAAGTTGAGGAAGTGAACGTGTCTGGTATAAAGGAATGGCTGAGGAATACTGCTGATATTTTTCATTAGATCCACCTGGGGAAAAAATGAATATGCATAAAATCAAACATCTGCAATGGATACGGGCAATTTAGACAAAACAGCATCTTTAATTTTTGTTTTTTAAAGAGAAATCAAAAATTCCCATCTGAATTAGTTAAATATTTGACCTCAAATAACCTCTCATAAAATAAACAAGTCATTATGTAAATAGCTATGGGGCAGCCTGGATTCACAATAAAGAATCAGAATGTAATATCACTGTTTTGTTCATCTCACAATGTTCATCACCTCAACATCTTGGATCTTTAGCCAAGATTTTGCCAACACCTCTAAAGCTGTTATTCAAAGTTTCTCCACCCTCTGCAGAATGAACAAATAAATCAATTAAGAAAATGAAATAAAAAGATTCCCACTGGGCTTCCAGGTCTGCATGGAGAGGCAAGCAAAAAGTACAACTACAGAGTGCAGAATAGCATAAATACTAAGCAACTGGATCCAAAATCTTAGTCATTCCTCACATAAAAGGTTCCATATTGGAGTAATTCACTATGTAAGATCCAGTTATCAAAGTCACACATGTAAAAAGTTAGTTTAATTCAAGTTATGTCTCTGCATCAGAAAATGATGCAGTATGCCTAATTTAAAAATAATAAAAACACAGAACAATGACTCAAAATATTGGCTAGCTTGTAGCGACATTTAAGTACTTTGAGTGGCTTTTACTTTAAGATGTGAGAGTGCAGCACTCTTTTCCAGTTTGAAATATACTAAGCTGCATTTGTCTATTTGTATGCAAGCTGTGAATTTATTTTCCCCTTACTCATTTGCCTTTCTTCATTCCAGTCTCTGTTGTGTAGTTTAACTTTGGCAAGTTCATTTAGCTGAGCCTTTAAAGACAGAAGATAAGTGTAAAAGAGATTATAGGCCCAGTCTTTCAGTATGGCCACAGGGGAAGTTAAAAAACACTGGTACTTTGAGTCCAAAGATGAATGTACCTCAAGTCCAAGTAGCTTCTGTTACCCATTTGTCTCGTCTTACTTTAATTTTCTTTCATTTAGTCTCTCAAATTACGGAGACCTTTTCTCCTGCACCAGAGTCACTTTTAATTACATGACACATTGTTTTCAGGAACTTTTTCTTTTCATTTTACCAGTGATAAAACTGCAATAAAGTTCATCCTATTTCTCTATATCAAAGCCCTTTCGACCAGTGAGCAGGAATCAGCACTGCAAAGCCAGGAAACAGACCGCACATTACAGCTCGAGGTCATATTCATGTGAAGTTTAAGTCAAAAGGTGTGTTTGTGTGTCTGCGTGTGACTTTGCCCATCAGTTTCGACAGAGAGATAGAGGCTGAGGACTGTACTGAGAGGCAAGGCTAACCCACAAAATTAACTGCAGAAGACGGGCAGAGATGGTCTCAAGGCAAGGTTATAATGAGAACCAGCATGACCATGTCTAGCACGAAACAAGCTCAATGGCAGAACAATGCAGGCGATTTGAGAACAAGGGAACAAAACATAGTGATCCCAACTCCTCCATCCTAACTATATATAAAAGACTGACAGAGCTTCTGATACTTAACAATTCCTGAAAGCAGTATTGAAGCACCTTAAAATCTGTATTATTTTCTACTGGCTATCAGCGGCGACTGCTGTGGTTGGGGGAAAAAAAGGTCAGATAAGGAACGGTGTCCTTTTGTAAGAACCTATCTTGTTTTTAAAAACTCATTATATCCCACTACTTCTGAGTGATATCCACTTCTAGCTTGTCATATCTGCTTCAAAAACACCCAAATGGCTGAATTGCTCATCATAGGGTTTCAGGATGGGACTTGTATGGTTGCCCTCAAAACTGCTGTGATATAATTGCTTCTTTTCGTTGTATTCGTCTTTCAGCTTGTCCCTTTATTGTCGACACAGCGAATCATCTGTCATCTCACCCTATCCCTAGCATCCTCTTCTTTCACACCAACCCTCTGCACATCCAACTTTACTATCCGTGAATCTTCTCTGTGATTATCCTCCTTTCCTCCTTCCTTGCAATTCCACTCTACCCAATTTCCCCCCCTCTGCCCAAACCATCTCAACCTTTGTCTCTCTTTGTCTCCAAACCGCTCAGCCTGAGCTGTACCTCTGACATACTCGTTTCTAATTCAGTTCATCCTAGTCACTCCCAGAAAACCTTAACATTTTCAACTGTCACCTCCAGCATGGCCTAATGTCTATTCATCAGTGCTGCCATCTTCAAACCATACATTACAGCTTGTAAACCTTCTCTTTCACCCCTGCCACTATTCTTCTGTTACAAATCACAATCCTGACACTCATCTCCACCCACTCTACCTTGCCTGCACTCGTCTTCACCTCTCTTGTGGACTGTCCATTGCGTTGGATATAATAGATTTAGATATAATTGGTTCTTCTTGTAATGCCTTCCATACTCCACACTTATCAGATGCTGTCACTGTCACCTCTGAATAACAATATTGTTGCTACAGAGAGCCATAGTCATTTCTGTCTACAATCTGCAATTCTACATTGCTGCAAATTCAACAGCATGGTGTGCTTGGGTAATGAGGATCTGTAAGACGTGACTCTAGCACCTTAAACCCACATCTTGCATATCTAGCGGAATCTGGATTGTTGAGATCTACCTTTTATAGAGGTGCAGAAAAAGAGCAAGAGAACTTCAACAATATAATCTCAATAAATCAGTCTGTTTTTATTTGTGTTTTTTTGTTGTCGTTGGGTTGTGGGGTTTTTTTACATTCCATGCAAGGTTTCATTCATTTATTTTAAAAAAGAGTGGCTGAAAGGGCTTCTTTGTGTTCTGCATTGGTCCATGTCCTCCTTTTTTCATCCAGTGGCAATACACAGAGCATGACTCTACCGGGAGAGGTGCCTGCTGTTAGATCATTATCGCAACGAGTACACACAAAACCCTTCAAAAGAAAAACACAGTCTTTGTAGAAGAAAACGAAAATCTATAAAGCTGCAGCAGGAGAAGAGGACACCAACTTGGCACATTTAAAATTCTCCACTACTGCACAGCAGAAGGACAGCGGAGGTGAATTATGCATTACAAGGGAATAATGGGCACATTAAGAAAATGTCGCTGCAGGCAAATCCTTAACAAGTTGGAAAGTTTCTTTTTTAATCTTGGCTTCCAGGTTACAGCGGCTAGATGTCAATGAGCCAAGACTCTCTCAGTGATGAGTTTGTGTGTCCATCAACAAGCTCCAGGAGAGACCAAGCACAGTTATTTCAGAGGTTACCAGCAGCAGCAAACTAAATGCAAGGCAAAGAAAGGTCGATTACATGAAATTTCTTTCAAGACTTTATTTTTGAATACATGACCTGCAGAAAGGTGCAAAGACCCTTTCCTCACATCCATCAGGTAAGGCTAAGAAAAGTTTGGGACTCAAGTGTTTGTGTTTGTTAAAGTTGCTTTAATGCGTTACTTTTCCTTCTTTCTGTTTCCCATGATCCATGACGTCAAGAGTAAATCTTAAAATACAAGTGAAAAGTAAGTCTTGGTAAGTTGGGTTTCACTTTAAGACGTAAAGTATTGTCATTGTCGCAGAATAAAGATTACTGTAATTGGCATAAACAGTTTCTTAATACTCTCAATACGTCTGTAAAACTGGGGCCGATTCTCAAATCTTACTTATAACGGTCATGTTCCCTGTCGTTACAGTTTCGGTCTTTATTTAAAATGCTCTCAGTCAAATGAACCGATCGGTTAAGTAACAGTTTGAATGACCTGCTCTTAAAAAACTACATACAGGCAGCTGTTATGTCATAGACTTACTGTTTGGATAGCAACAGTAATATGTATACTTGTTTATGTACGGAGAGTGGTTAATCTGAGGCCCCAATCAGATTTGGGCTCAGTACATTTCCACTCACTCTGCTTCCCCTTCTGTGGATCTCTCCTGCTAGAAAAGTAAAAAAAATGTAAGAGTTTCATTAGCACTGTGGAATTTGTTAAGCCACTCTACAGCATTTATTACTTTACTTGAATTACGCATATAAACGTACATTTTAAAAAACATTTTCCCCTGATGTTCCCACCCCCGCGCCCAGGTTAACATGCAGGCACTGAATGCATTTAGCACGTTTGCTGTGTTTGTGTGTTTTTCCGCCCCACCCCTTTAGTCCGTCTGGCCAGATCTCACTTTCATTCACCAGAAAGAAAGTAGAGGACGGTCTGAGATTCCAGGCATACCTGCAACCCTGCGAGCCCCTACTACCTCCTCCCCACAGCTCTGGTGGTGTCCTCACAGGGCTCATCAGGGGAAACGAAGGGGGAACCACAGAAAGATTTGACTGCTGCCCTGGGTTCAGTTTGCCTTTATATCACAATCAACTTGTTATAAGCCTAAATAATCAGTAAGTGTGGTAAGGTACACACTCTTATCTTTGGCCAGACAGTGGTAGGAATCATGACTTCGATGGCAGACAAATGGATGGTAAAGAATTTTTCTCCTTGTTTTTTAAAGGTCTTACGTTTATTTTTTATAATTATTATTCAGGAAATGCCACAAATCTCTTTCACTAAGCCTGTTCTGGTGCACAGATAGTTCACGATACTGTGTGCCTCAAAGCCCATAGCAGCTTTGCAAAGTTCCAGAGAAACATGGCACCATCACTTTTGGTAATCAGCAAACAAGGCATCGACCCTGGGCAAACCCATTAAAGCACTACTGGGAGTGCCAGCAGGAAACCCATCCAAAACTGCAGTCCAGAGCCAGAACCACAACTGATGAGACCAGCATTTCTAAACTTAGGTGACATGCGTCTGGATCTGCGTAAGTCAACACAGAAGTACACATGCGAGAAGAACACACAAACACAAGCACAGACTTACACTCTTAACCGGACCCCCCTTGAATGTGCACAGTCTTTCTAAAAAGATGTTTTATACCCCGTGAATTAATGAGACTAACCGTGTTCTGCCACTGTCTGTGCAGCCAGCATTCAGAGATTGATGAATGGGCAAACAAGTAACTGTTTCAATATTAGTGTAATATTTACATCAGTTTGGTCAGTAATGGTTATATATATTTAGTGTCTGCTGACCATTCAGAAGTGGTTAGCAGTACCTTACTTCGAAAGAAGGCTGCAAATGTGAGTCACTACTGCAGCACTCCCACACAACCACATGATTAAATTTCTTTTTTGCCCAGATGGCTTAAAAGAGCATTGCATTACTGAAAAAGTGAAATCTAAAAAGTACATGTGACTGGTATATGATACAATAATTCTAAATTACTCCAACCCACAATACAAAAAAGAGAGAAGTAAGACCACACAAAGGTAAGGACTGGCAGCTCGCAAAGGAGACCCTAACCTCCAGGAGCATAATTGATGCATACATGATGGATGATTGCGAGCATATTTTGAATAAAGTTTGATGCTGCGGGAGAGGAGATCAGAAGTTAACGATAGACAGCGATAAAGATGCATTTGATGCTGAAGGCTTGTGATGAGTAGACACGGTTGAAATGGTGTCTAATTTATATGACATCGATGCCAATAAGACAACATTTACTGTAACATTTGCTATTTTAATGCACAGGAAAAGATGGGCATAGGAGATGAAGTAGCAACAATGAAAATTCAGGACAGTTGTTGAAAGTTTGACAATTTAGGTCCATTAGATAAAAGCAAAGATGGCAGTTTCTTCTTCACATAGATATTTCTACCAAGGCTAGGTTGTCTGCATGAATGAAAATGGATTTATCAATTTGCTTTATGCCTCCAACGCAGAGCTGCAGTTACTACAGAACAAATTTAAAGGCAGCTAAGAACTGACATGAAAGAGTTTAGTGATATTGACCAATTCTTTGAATTCTTACTGGTTCTTCTTTGGAGTTCCTGCAAAACCCCCCAATACCAGTGAAAGGAGTGGCATCTGTGTAGAGTTAATTTGTGTTGGAGGACATCTTAAATGTCAAGTTCCTAAAAGAAGATACCATTTAAACTCACAAGCGGGGTCACCGAAGGCACATTTGTGATTTAGAGGAGCTGTCATGGGTAATTATGCTGATAAGCAAGGGTGTAAATGATGCAGCGAGAGAGTGGCAATGAATGACTGGTCAAGAAAGATGATGCACAGGGCTAGTATCAAGTGCCAGAAGAGGGAGCAAATTGGGGCAGGAAAGGGTAAGAAGAACATTTTGTGAGGAGGACTATCAGACTGATGCTGCTGAGTTTCACAGAGTAAGAATTAGATGGTTCCTGCCATGGCATGAGGAACTTGGAGGATGTTGTCACTTTTTGTTATTATCGATGTGGATCCACTACCAGACTTTATAGAGCTGGCATCCGTAGAACGGAGAATTGGCTCTCAGTAGTTCAAGGACATAGCAACCAGTAGCTAAAATGTAGCCAGATGATGAAAATGCAATAAGCAGTATTTACATCTGGCAACTTATGCTAAGAAAGTTGATGAAGAAGCAGGTTGAATTGTTAATTAATCAGTGCATCAGTTTGCCAACACTTAAAAGCCATATAGTGAGACTGATGTGCCAGAGAGAGGTACAGAAGATTTTTAATTTGTAAATGTCGTCAGTGGTTTCTGACAGGAATGGTTTAGAGAGTAAAGAGTGTTAATGGGTTTGACAAGCACTGGATGTTTAACTTAACACAGCGTGCCTGTAAACCCTGCTGGACAAAAACATAGCGCAACACTGGCTTGTCATTAATAGATGGAATGCTTGATCTATCTGTTTTCCCTGCATATATGTATTTGTTATTGCAAGAAAAGGAACAAGACCAGCTGGTGCAGAGAATGCAGATTCTTTGAACGCAGCCCCAAAGAGACTTGAAATGATGGGACATCAACTGGCATCCTGGTGCCAAAGATGAGCCAAGGGCACTTAAGAGCAATTTCATTTGCATCAGTTTCCTATAGTTTCTTGATTGAACTATGAGGAATGATTGTCACAAGTGTACCCAGTCAGCAGTAATACACCTTGCTGTATTAAATGACAGAGTACGCCACAGACCACCGTAATCCCATTTGAGGCAATACTTGTATATGATAGCATCTCGTTGCTATGTTTTATCGAGGCTAAACGCAACCCAGGAGAATGGTCAACTGTGGGGATGGAGAAAGATTTGGCAACCTGGTCCTAGAAGTTGGAGTAGATAAATATAACAAGTAGGACAGAGAAATTGCATCTGGCAACCCCGCTGCCTGCAACTTTTTCAACATACTGAAGTATGTTGAAAAAGTAAGATAGAAGAAACGGAAACTGGCATCCTGGTGCTAACTGTGGAAGTAATGAAAAGATGGTGCTGAAAACGATGCCATGAACTATGTTCTTGAAGGTAGAGGCTCATTGCTGCTCAAAGATTAACCTTGCTGAATGGGCAAGTGGAAAGGATACTGATGCTGTAGTGGGGTCAGACTAGAATAATAATAACTTGATTTTCCTGGTCTTGGACCGCGAGCATCATTAGGGTAAAACACTTTCAATAAGTTAGCTGTATTTTTTTGAGCAATAATGGCTCATCCTTTCACTTGGAGGACTCACTGCAAATTGATTCAATTATCCCAATCACACTCCCAGTTTATTAAAACCATACCTAGATAGAAAAACAGTTATAGATTGACCTCCTCAGAGCCTAGACCTCAACAATACTAGAACAGTGTGGGATCATCTTGACAGGAAATGGAACAAAAGGCAGCCAACATCTAAAGAAGAGCTTTGAAGGTCCTTCAAAAAGCCTGGAGAACTATTCCTGAAGACTATTTACAGAAATTACAAGAAAGTTTGCCTAAGAGAGTTCAGGGTCTATTGAAGGATGAAGGTTGTCAACCAAATGCTGATTTTCAGAATTGTACATACTCTGTTTTTCCCTTTAGCTACAAAAACTTCAATTTTTCCTAGCAAAATCTATAGAAATGATGGGTGGATCAAGACTTTTGCACAGTACTGCATATATCAATTAGAAAAAGATTTAAGAAAGGGCATTATTTATACACCTTAGCATTTTCACTCTTATTCCTACTAGCATGGCTGAGCACTACGTCTTAAAAAGCTGTGGTATTTTTAAAGGAAAGCAGTTTTTCCTCTGTAAACCCAATGCTCATGTCTTCAAGATATTCCAGGAAATAATAAAAGAAGATTCATGATCCTTCAGTCTTTTTCTCACAATAACTACAAAAACAAGCACTGAATAAACCGCTGCTGTTAATTTGACACTGACCACACAGTTATTTGAACAATGCACAGTTGCTTTAGCTTCACCTGGGGGACACACGCTGCTACTCGAAGGATGTGACAATATCATCTGGCTGTTTAACAGTGAAATGATTTAGACCTGTTTAACTACACTCATATAAAAACAAATGATGAATGAGTTAGGAAACAGTTTAAAGTTGACGGATTTGAAGACCACAAACCCTCACATGAAAGAAATTATTTTTTAGTGTCATTTTTTCCCCCATATTTTCCAGGATGATTAAATTGTCCAAGTAAAAGGGAAGAGAAGAAAAAAAAAAGTTACATTTCCATGGCAAACTAAGTTTAGATTGTTTTAAATGATCCAAAACTGCTATTAAGGGACTCCAATGTAGACTTTTGATAGTTCGGCTATCTTTTTGTGTAATGTACAGTACACTTGTTGTATTGTTTTACATGTGAGATGTAGTGCTTCGGCGAACCTTATTTTTGGTACTAAGCTTGCATCTACTGCTCTGAAGAGCAGCTGGCAGATTTTAAAGCCTTGTGCCTCTTTTTTCTTCTTTTGATGAACTATTAAAAGGACGTTTTTTTCCATAGCTGAACTGCAAATGATTTTTTAGGATGAACTAGGATATTGTTTGGGGCTTTCACTGACCGTAGACTTATTTATAGCTTCCAAGACCCCAAAGAGATTTTCAACATAATTTTATACAATTCTGAATTGTATACACACACACACACACACACACACACACACACACACACACACACACACACACACACACGTTTTCATATCTTATCGAGGACATCTCATTGCCATAATGCTTTCCCTAACCGCTTACCATAACCCTAATCATCAAAAATGAATGCCTAATCCCAACCTTCAACCTAAACCTATCCATAACCTCATTGTAACCCTGACACTAAAACCACATTTTGAGCCTCAGAAATGCCTTCAAACTCTTGGGAAGAGCATATTGTCCCCATAAATGACTGTTGGTCCTCACAAGTATAGTAGCATGACAATGTTCTGTCCTCACAAAGATGTCTTAACATCTAAACATGTACACACACAAAATATAATACGAAAAAGATAGATTTTGCTATATTTTGTGCTTTCTCTTTTGTTTCCGTTCAGTTTTTTGGTTCTTTCTGTTGTTCCACAATATAATGTGTTATGACATGTTAGATCTTCCCCATAATCTTCTACCAGTCTTTTAAATCCATGCATCACTGGACCACAGTGCGATCTGGGCTACCTTACCTGTTCATGCTTAGTGAGCCGTGTTTTGTTGTGGATGTCAGAGGAGACCAGATTGAACTGGTGTTTCTCAGCGAGTAACCTCAGTAAGATGACCACCGTCCGGCTGCCGCACTTTCCCACACGATTATAGATCACCTGGCTTGGGAAGGGGAGTACCTGCGAGGACAGAAACGCACACATGTATTCTGTATTTTACTTTCACTGTTGATAAGTGAAATGTGCATTTACTCTGTGCCATTTTGACTATAAAAAAGCAGCTAAGGAAAAAATATTGTGAAAAAAGCAGAAAAAGGGAAATGAGGAAATGTATTAAATTCTTACGACATTCTCCTGTAACTTTGTGTCTGAACTTTGACCTCTAGTTATAACCTACTCTCTCTAGAGCTGAACTAAACTGCCTTGACAACACATTAATAGTACATTAAAAATAACAGACACAAAGACCTAATATGAGTATACAGTGCTTCACTGTTCTCCCCTTAAGCTCCTCCACAGAACTTAGTCAAAACGATACTGAGGCAAAATCACTTGGAAGTTCACACATGACTCACCAATTAGCTCATCCATGATTCACAAACTTAAAACTGTCGATACCAGTCTATTTCATTTCCAAGAAATTGACTAATGATTTACATTGGAAGGTTATCGCTGATGTGTAATTTAAATATGAAACACATTTAAGCACAAGGTCAGCAAGAATGCACTAATTTGGCATTTATCTCTAAGAGTTCACAAGGCTTACACAAGTGGCCCCTAAAGAATGAAAGCACTCTGAGAAAATTTATCAGTGAGAACACCCCCCTCCCCTCCCTGACACACACACACAAAGCCTTATTTTTCTGATTCTCCGCTAAGAGCAGCCCCACCCCAGCATAGAATCCGTACAAACAGTGAAGGCCTCTCGGACTATTTGCCAGAATTTAGTGGAAAAGCAGAGAAAACAATAGGACTGATGTTGAAGCGTTCAAGGAGGGAGAAAGAAATGATGAGAGGGCCAGAAGGGAAAGATGACACCACCGTATCAATATCACTTCCCGCATATACGTCCCAGAATCAAAGCCTGTTCCTGGATTTCATTAGCAAGTGAATACGTTTGATTCAAATACACGAGAACACGCCCTCAGATAAAGAGGTAAAGAACTGAAATGACAACATAGCTTCAGTTAGGATAAGATTATACAAGTTTAGAGATTGTTTTTTTATTACCTAACAAGAAAAGTTTGTTATTCTAACAAAAATATGAAAAAAAAGAAAGAAAAAGAGCGATATCATTACATTTGGGAAAAGTTTTTGAGCTGACAGGAAATAGATCTCTTGGACAGCAGTTCAACTTTCCACAGTGTTTGCCAAGTAACTACAGGCTGAAATACATTCAGTGTTTCACAGGACAGCATATCATGACAAATGACTGTCAGACTTCTAACATCCTGCTGCTGACTAACAGGAATAACAGCAGACATGCCTTCAAAAGTCCAAATCTCCCGCTGGCACTGACAACACAGAAAGGGCAAGCTTTCAGCTTGTGCTATTGTTGTTCCCACTCTGTAGAGCTTGGTTTCTGATACACGCTGGGAGAAATGTCCACAGGGTCTGCCAGTAAAGATTCTGTCAGAAAGTATTATGTAACCATGCTGTTTCCCATCATGTTAGAGAATGACACTTTTTCCTGTTAATATTCATGTTGTTATGGGTTTTTTTAATCTCTAGCTTATATCAAGCAGACTCGGAGATGAGCAGTCCACTTTCCTATTCTCCTTTTCCCCCTCTCTTACTTGCTATTCCACAATTCTTCCCACACATTCACACAAAAAAAAAAAGTATCGAGTTTCTTTTTCTTTTGCACAGTTTGAAATGTGTCATTAGTTCAAAAAACACACATAAATTATTATGAGTTTCTCATGGCTGGACCGGCCATCTCTGATATGAATATGATTAGCGGTCATTTTTCTCAATCTTCAATCATCTAACAGGAAGTTTGAGAAAATGTCCCGGTCGGCTGCGCGTTACGACCACAGCACACACACTCATCTGTCTTTTGCAGCTGCTCCAGGAAAGCCACACACCGATATGCTGCTAACCTGCCCTTTGTTTGTGTTCACCCTGGTTTTATTTAGGACTGATTTGGGTTCAGTGCTCCTTAGTATCAACGGCTCATTTATCGCTAAGTGAGGGGTGGCAATTAGTGTTAGGGTGCAGTCGACATTCTCAGCAACTTCCTCTAAATACTGACCAATCCATTCTTCTTCACTCTCATCCAAAAGAGGAGAAAGGGAGTCTTACTGCACTCAGTAGCAGTAAAAGTGGAGTTTCAAAGTATCTAAATAAGCACCACTAATGCTTTACATTAGTTGAAATGAACAATGACTTGATTTGTGCCTTAACAAATGAGACAAGAATAATTCAACTCAGTTTTAATCATATAATGCCGAATCACAACAACAGCTGCCTAAAGGCGTTTTATATCATAAGGTTATGACCCTACATTAATACAGAGAAGACCTTAACAATCAGATGACCGACTCTGAGCAAGCACATGGCAACAGTAGGGAGGAAAAGCTCCATTTTATAACATGAAGAAGCATCTGGCAGGACAAGGCTCAGGAAGGTGCAGCCATCTGCCTTTGGAGGAGGGAACCAGGACAAAAGAAAGCTGTGGAAGCCCGATAAATAATAACTTGGATAGTAAGAGAAATTAATATAAGATACTTGTGCTGAACGGCCCTTTAGGATTATGCTTCAAGTTTTCTAGTTTAATTAATATGCCTCTATAAGCAACAGGGTTCCATATGATGCTGGAGTTTAGCTTTGGTTATTGGTTCCTCTTATAAAGGGGGATGCTGCAGCAAGCTGCAGTAGAATTAGCCTAACACTGAAACGTTTGTCTTTATTGTCAATGTATGGGCATATATGATGTAATTAAGGTTGTTGCTTATGTGTTGTATTATGTGTTATTTGAGTAGATCATCATTTTGGGATTCTTCAGTCACGGGGTAAAGGTACTACACAGACTGCAGTACCTCTCAAGGCCTTGAGGGAACTATTGTTGCGACGCTATGTAAATAAAATTTAATTCAATTAAAATAGTGTCAACAAGAGATTATGCTTTTCAGTAAACATGCCATTTTTGCACTTCCACAGCAGAAGTTCATAAGCACCATGTTGTGTTTGATGGAGCATAATGAGGTCCCCTCTAGCATATATCTGAGCCCCCCCCCCCCAAATCTATACAATAACAAATTCATCAAAGCTTAAGGGCAGATGGCTTCTCCTAACAATTCTAACAATTAAATAAACTATGTAATTATATTGAAAAGTGCTGCAAAGTGTGTTTCATAAAGTGACGGATATACATTTCACACATGTGCAAAAATTGTAGAGAGGACATTCTTGTAGTGCTTGCACACACAAAGGCTCATAACTCTATTCTGAGAGCTGCGTGGTTTTTCCATACACCCTCATTCATGCTGAGCTTTCAACTCGATTTCTAATCTTTCCCCACATTTACCCAAAGCTCGACCTTCTGCACACGCATGCTACGGAATGTCAGACCTCTGCTGAAGGTGCAGATCAACTGTAACTCTAGGGGGATGTTAAAACGATAATGAGAGATGAGGCTCATGTACTGCTTGCCACTGACATGGCAGTTGCATCATCTGTCTGGGAAGAGATGACAGAAGATATGGAATCAGTCAATGCAAGCAAATAACATATAATCACTAGTCTGTGCCTCCAGATGCGCAGACTACTCAACCTAGTTTATATATTTGGAGGCTGTATTTAGTTATCAAAGCTGCTACAGTGGTTGCACATGGCAACTGTCATCTAATTTGAAGTCAGAGCCCGAGTGAAAAATCTAGGAACTTGGTGGGAACTTTAGAAATAAACCACCGCCAAATTAAGAAAATAATAGTAATGATAATGATAATGAAGCCTAAAAAAACAAGAAAGAAGTGTCCTATACTTATACTTCTGTTAAATCAATGTATGAACAGTCTACCGAGTGGGTGTCCGTGTCTATGATGCATCCACACGGTTTAAAGCTGCACCGTGATAACCAAGCTACCAAGAACACCATCATTGGCTCTAAAAGAAAAACAACATGAGATGTTAAACCAGAGATGTTCATCTTTTATGTACAGTCTATGCTTTAGATTTTATTGTTGTAAAACACCTACAACTAGAAAGTGAGCAAAATTGTGATATCAAGTTAGTTATAGACACAGTACACATCTTTAATGATATTTAATAATATCTGGTAATATATTTAGACATAAAGTAACAGATTCAATTCTTAAATGATCTCTTGTTGTTTTCAAAAGTTAAAAATATTCCCCCTTTTCACACTTTTCTATGTCAAATGAATTCCAGAGCTTCTGTGTTTGCATAATAAATATTATAATAAGATGCCTCGGGACATATTTAAGCTGTCCAACTCTATTCATTCTTCAGGAGAAACTTATGGAAACGATTTGTAATTTATTAGGCCTACTTGAAATTCATTTTCTGCAATATCCTATATGACATTGAAAGCTTGACATCAACCCTGCACTATGCAGTTTAGAGACTAAGAATACTTGTGGGGTCTTGCTCTAAGTAAAAAAAAAAGTTTCTTTCAGATAACAGTACCGTGTTAAAAAATAAAACCGCATAAAGGAAATTACGTCAATCTTTCCACTGTGTTCCAGTCAGCCACAGTTTGTTTCACGTACTGTAAATAAGACCCCACTGTTCTCTTTACGAAACAAACACAGCAGCTGCCAGGTTTGTCTGAGTGGCCAAAACGAGTTTGAAACACACAACTCACAAAGGCCAGATGTGATCTAACCAAATCCAAACAGCTGCTCACATCGGCCACAAGCAAACCTCGTAACCATACTTGATAAAGCCTCAAGTTAGCAATGCAATAAATCCTGTGCCCGGCAATATAAACACCAGTGACTCCTTTAACTAAAAAGTGAATAAAGCAATTAAGAAAGGGATTCAATGAGGTGAAAATGAGGTGATTGACTATAGAAGCAGATAATAAACAAGGGGCCGACGGAGACAGAAACAAGTTGGCAAGGAGAGAAAAAGGGAGCACAGAGGAGAGATAGTCCCGTAGACATGCAGCTGGATGAATACAAGGCCCCTGTGTCGGCACTCTGTGTACGAGAGAGACTGCGTTCAAAGCATTACTGTAGCACTGAAGCCAGGTCTAGCTGGTATTTCGAGTGCGTTTGCACGCAGCTCCCTTGCACAGACCAAACCATTATCCTAACTGCACTTAACTGCAACTGTGAGGAGATGGGGAGGTGAGAATGCAGGACAAAAAAAAAAAAGAAAAAAAAAAAGGAAAATTAGACAAAACAGGAGAAGAAGCACAGTGACACTGAGACATGATAACAGTGACTCACTCTTGGAGCAGGCTGTCCGTGATCATCCAGATACGTGGATCCACCTGCAAAAGCAAGTATCCAAGTTGAAATACTGAAAACATCATATTATATATATATATATATATATATGTATATGGAGAGATTATATTTTATAACGAAATAAGAAGTAAACTAATCAATAAATAACATGAGGGTAAAAATGACTCATTTATATCAAAATAGAAAAACACCTGAGCTGTATTGTCTACACGAATGCTTTAGTTCAGCCACATTCTTAGATCTGATATCGGATGTTTCTTTTTTATTAAGGTCATTCCAGAGTATCTCTACATTTTTTGTTATCATCTATTCTCTTCCTAGGCTCGTGCATATACTGAAACTATTCTGGAGTTGAGTTGATCAAAGCGGTCCTATCGCACGCCTCGATTTTTGTCACTGACTGGTTTCCAGGTTTGCAAACTACTGGCTCTAATTAGTTTTTGCTGATGCCAGCAGACCCAAGGGTTCATGTTTCCCAGCTATGCTGTGAATGTTTGAACTTTCTCCCTTTTATGACTCTGTATGTTTATTTTTGGCCGTTTGGAGTTTTTCAGGCAGTGAAAGACTTCTCAGAAGTCATAGTTGTTGTGTAAAAATTGTAGAAAGGTAATAGTAACAAGGAGAAAAAATTGCATGCAATGCCACTAACCCATTGCAGCAAATTTTGATCATCAACTTGTCAACACACTGAAATATCGCTATCATGAACATAAAAAGTACGAAATCAGTGACATCAATCATCACATTTTAGTTTCCACTGATATGTTTTACTGATGCGAACGCCTGTCTTTTAAACCCTTCTTCCTTTAACCACTTCCTCTACCGAAATGCTTCAAAACCCTGCCGCATCTAACCACGTGAAAGCCTGCATCACACGGCGCAGCTCGACCCAACTCTACATCATTCGTCGAAACCACACATGGCTCTTCAGTGTTAAAGGTGAAGATGTTGTGACGAGAGCTCTAGTCGAAGTAGCTCCATTCGTAGCTGTTTATGGAACAGAATAATGGTGTTCATTGAAGGCTGTTCCTACACTGAGGATCTGTGCCCGTCTTTCGGCCCACGCTCCAAATGCAAGCCCAAGCCTATGACAGCGACCTTTTCTTTCATCACCTGTTTAGACACAAAGGCTGCCCATCACATTTACAGCACTTAGACTGCAAGAAAGAAAGGGAAAAGACAAGCTGGCGAGCGTGCATGGGTGGAGTCTGAGTAAAGTAATAAACTGAGGAAATATTACATAACAGAACAATCTCTCCTTTTGTCTCTGAAATGTGATCCAGAAGAAGAAAGAAATGATGCGTGAACACACACGTTGTTTTATTTCAGGCCAAAGTTTCCCACTTGGCACATGCTTGTAGATGTTACTCTGCTGGAAGTTCATAGCTTTGTAAATACTGTTTACACTTTAGATAGTGGTGTGTAAGCTTTGGGTAATTAGTCTTACAGTGACATAAAATCTGCCTGACTGTCTTGCTTTCCCACACACACACACACACAGTAGTTACTATATATAAGACTTGCTTGGATTCAGTTTGATGTCGCGGCTCATTAATTCATCGGGCACTGGATGTATAAATACAGCTGCACTCTGCTCACCCTCAGGTGTTTCTTAGTCTCGTTCTATCTTTTCATCCGTCTTTGTAGCGCTTTCGTGGCATTACACAGTTTTCCTGAGGAATGCAGCGGCAAGCGCACATTTGCACCTCTACTCCGAGGCATTTCAGGTCACGGCAGGGTGAGGATGCAGAGACGCAGACAGACTCTGTTCCTTCCTCTGTCATCCATCATAGACAACCACCCCCCCACCTGCCACCACCGCGACCTCCAACCCCTCACTGCCTCCTGTGTGTGCTTCTCATTAGCGTTTTGGATAGAGGATCGGAACTAATTTTTTCCAGGGTACGAGGCTCGCAAAAGCTGACAGCTGCCCTCCGCCCCCACCGCCCACAGAGAGAGGAAAATCAACTTAAAGAGCCACTGTACAAACTGTACTCATTGACCTGATTGTGCTGTGAGCCTATGCCAAATATCAGAGACGACAATGACAGTCTAATGGGACTTGAGTAATAAATATTTTAATTCCCAAACTGACTTTTTATGACTGCCCTGGACATAATTCTTTTCCACTAAATAATCTGATAAGAATGACTTAACACATGTAGCCCAAAACAGCCCATAAAGGAATGTCCTTTAAAAACTAGCGAAAGGAATGCAAGTTAATTGGAAACAATACACAGTGCTGCTGTTATGTCTCTTATGATTTCTCCCATGCTCACAAGGGAATTTGTGGATCAATAGGTTGATTTAAAATCAACAATCCCATCACTAACATGAGGAAAACTCCAGGGCCATAGATTTCAAAGATCAGTGAAGTTGCTCTGACAGCTTTTGTTAGGCTAAAGGCTGAATGTGGGTCCCAATGACACATGGGTCAAGAAAGGTCAAGTAGAGAAACTATTAGGTTACAGGAAGAGCAAATTTACAAATTTAATCTAAACTAATCTCACATTTGAGCATATCGTCAGGTTAATGGTTGTATTTTGTGAGTTTGTGTGTGTGTTTGTGTCAATGGCTGATTGACAAGGAAACTAATGGAGTGTGGGTTTGCATTGGTATGTAGCTAAATGGTTAATTGGATTACTGAGTCACAAGATCCATGGACTTGTTGTTAAGAACAGCTGCATTACTATTTCCAACTCCAATTAATCAATACCACATCATGGGCAGCATAAAGCAGCAGTGATTTTAAGTTTTAATCACCGAAAATATGAAACATATTATACTCACAAGTGCAAAGCTAATTTAAAAATGCACAAAACCAATAAAACAACAGAGCCTAAATGGCCTAGAGGGAACTGTGCCATGCGGGGATGCCAGCATTCTGTAAATTACTGTTACATCGTCTCCCAAAACAGATTTTCAAAAGATTTTGTCCCCAACAAATTAAAAAAAAGAAAAAAAGTAAGTATCGTACAGCTTCAAGCTGAGATATTACGCAACAGGATTGATGCAGCAAAGAAAATGTGAAATTCATTAATGCACAAGATGCTGTTTTCTGCACTGATTAAGAAGCCCACAAGAACTAATAAGAGTAATGGAAATGTGTTGAGGGGAATCACAGCCCAGCCTCACAATCTTCAAGAAGTTTAAGAATATTAATGTCTAAAACTCACACCAAAACCAACAACATTCAGTTACATTTTAATACAAGCACACACACACACCAGGCCAGCAGCTGCCCCTGTTCAGGAACTTCTTAAACCAAGTGACCATGCACATCAATTAATCACCTCATTAGCTGAACTGATTTGTTTTTCTTCAGTGGAAGAAAAAAAGTCACTTGTTGTTAAGTCAAAAAGTTCAGGTATAAAAAAAAGAAAAGAAGAAAGGTAAAAGTGCATCCGTCTGATGTTTCTATCGTGATTACTTCAAACAACAAAGCTAAGACTGGCTTTATTGTCGCGCCCACAGCTAAAACAGGCACAAGTATAGACCTCCGTATTCAAATTCCTAAGCAAACAAAATAAAAATCTAAGATGTGGACAGACATTTGGAGGTTAGGTACTACAAAACACACAGGTGGAACGCCAACATAGCTGGAGGAAAAAAGCGTTTGAAGGAAATTTTGGTCTTTAGGATTGTATTCTGTCAACAAAGCCCAGAATCAGTCCTTCAAACTCTGGAATTTTCCGTTGTTGTTGGCCTACTCCAGGAATGCTACAGTAAGTTTGGGAATTTTATAAACATGTATTTAGAGCGTAGACCATTTCATTTGCTTTGCGAAGCTGGCAGCATGGCTAAGTAGAGCTTAGGAAAGAACACGTCCCAGAATAGGCAGAGGTGGGAGTGGGAAACCACACAGGAATGGCTGCTGAGAGCAAGGCCAAAAGGACAGGCACAGGGTTGGAGTTAAGAGTCCTCTAGCTTTGCTGTGGGACGCGACTGAAAGCGCTGATGGAAGGTTACAGAGCTGCTGCCATGGAATGTTCTACAAGTGTGTGAAACCAGATTACAGGTTCCCCATGTTGTGAAGACTAAGCTCTTTCATGTGTAACCACATCCTGCTGTAGTTTCTCTATACCAGACGGAAACGACTATTAAAGGTGTCGGCGTGCTGAAACTCAAGCAGAGAAAAGAAAACGCAGGACTGTTAGATACAGAGATCACGTGATGTTCCTCAGTCCAGTCAAAAGTGACATAACTCCAGCCTGACCAATCTGTGTAAAAACACACCCAGTTAGATTCTCCACACGTCTATTGTTACAGCCCTCACTAAACACTTGTGTCACTATTGTCTGCACAGGCAAACAAAGTGAGTGTGCAGGAGTTAGATACAGTACAGGCTTTTCTATGTGTGTTTGCTTGTGAAATGAGGGTGTGCGGTCACCCGACCCTTTGATCCGACATGTGGGAGTCGCTCTCCATTAAGACGAGAATCGCGACCCATGTCGCTAATTACAGGAGGAAGCTAAGCTGAGGGTCAGGGTCTCCACCCACTTCGCCCTGCGTCAGCTCAATCCCACAGTCACTTGAGAATCAACAATGATCAGACAAGTTTGTGATATAAATAGAAAGGCAGAGCCACTGCTCTGTTATTCCAGGTGCCCAAAGACCAAACCCTGGTCGGCAGCCTAATTTGTGGACTTGATGCTCCCTTAAAATTTTGGTTGCTGAAATATAGTAAGAACATATACATGGGCATGCAGATGTGCAGGGGATGGGAGCGTTCAGCATGACTGTTGGTATATGATTTGCAGGCACCAGTGGTTGCCACCATGTATATTGTATGACAGGGAAGTACCAGTAAATTGGTGACCCAGCAAAGCAGTGTTGACTTTAGTGGCTGTGCAGCTGGGAATGCCAAGAAAGCCCAAAATAAAACAGATAATTTACAGAACAAGAAGAGGTAAAGCTGAAACATTTCCAGTGATTTATGTTAAACACAGAACAAAGACATCTGACTCAAGAATTAATAATAAAAAAAGAGGAGTATAACTGACAGAGATGATAACTGGTTTTTGAACTGAAGAACACAACTCTTACGGTCGCGCTTCTCTGATGTTTGGGTGGTTGATCAGCACATTAGTGCAGCTAAAATTGACGTTACAAATAATACACTTTGAGCTGTTTCTCCCAAACTATCATCAGTAGATTTTACAGTTGTCAAAATCAATTGATTTACGGGACCCCCAGCAGGCCATTTCATGTCTCCAAACTTGGAGAGGACTAGAAGCAGTCATCCAATCAAGTGAGGCAATTTAATCAAGCAAAGCGATGAGCAGATATGCATTCACTTCTTAGAGCCCCAAAGCCACGTTGCTGCTGCACTCTTGTATTTTAAATCTGTTTGGGGGTTTTTTGGACTGAGGGACTCGCTGCCCTTTCAGAACCAAATTTCACAGCCCACAGCAAAGACTACTCTCCATCTGCCTGTTATGAGTAAACGAATTGAAATATTTTTCTTAGGTATGCATCGTGACCGTGTGAGACCTTAGTCTATCCGGCAGGCTGTCACAGAGTTTACGAGCGCTGAACGCGCTTCGAAATGAGGTGGCTTTGAAATGAAGAAATGAAGCGTGAAGTAGAAAATTGGACAAGTCTGACGCCACACAGTCAAAGTCAGCAGCGTAATCATCCTCATCAGCTAGTGAAGAAGTGATGCGAGGAACAATGTTCTTCTTTCTCTGGGATTTTCTGTGGGTGATGTTAGTATTTGCGCAACGGCAAGAGACACAAAGTACTGGCGCGTCACAGATGTGATGCGCTCGAGGATTTCTCATAATCTGAATGCTTTGTCAGCCAATTTTGGATAATTCTTATTAAAGGGCACTCGTGCTTGTGCAGTTTGTACATACCTTTTCTCCTCTTGCAGTCATGTAGGCACGAGACCAGATGTCTTGCTACCCTGTCCTTATGGATAAAGAGCCTGCTGGGGGCCAGTTTGACTGACCAGTGATTTTTTCCACATAACCCTACAAAAGAAGTCAAATGGAGGGGACCTTTTAAGTCTGACTTCTAGATTGTTTAATTGAACAAAAATAGCCATTGGGGCCAAGGGGGGCATCATATAAAAACATAGTTGTTGGTGTAAGACTACAGATGTGAACAAAAGCTATATATAAATATATAGTGCATTTCTTTTATTTTAAATATTTTGCCAGGAAAATGGGAAAGAGTTGCAGAAATTTATTGAAATGTGCAAATATAAATGGAAATGCAGTATACAAGGCTGTAAAATTCTAGAGAGCTTGAAAGTCAATATTTGGAATGATCCACTTTGTGCTTCAATATAGCCTGAACTCTCTACGGCAGGGGTCCCCAATCCCAGTCCACGAGGGCCGGTGTCCCTGCAGGTTTTAGATGAGTCCTTGATCCATCGCAGTGGATTTAAATTGATAAATTACCTTCTCAACATGTCTTGAAGTTCTCCAGAGGCCTGGTAATGAACTAATCATGTGATTCGGGTGTGTTGACCTAGGGTGAGATCTAAAACCTGCAGGGAAACCAGCCCTCGTGGACTGGGATTGGGGACCCCTCCTCTAGGGGAAGCTTTCTTGTCATCTTTTGAATACTCTCCAGGAATAGTTCCTCAGGCTTCTTGAAAAGCTCTTCTTTTTAGATTTTGACTGACTTTTGCTTCATTCCCTGTCAAGATGATCCCACACTGCTTCGATAATGTTGAGGTCTTGACCAGCGGTCCCCAACCCCTGGGCCATGGACCAGTCCGTGAGTCATTTGGCACCGGCCCGCGAGAGTTGAGGCTCAGGTGTGAAAATCATAGTTTTCAGGGTTTTTATCATTTTTTAGCGTTATTTCTTTATCGTTAACTCAGTTTCCCTGGGTCTTTTCCCTTGTGTTTTTAATAAATCTTCTTTTTTTGGTATTGGTACTGGTTTTATTTTGTTGTATTTATCCACGACACCTTAAAGTCCGGCCCACAAACATAAACCTGTCCGTGGTGCAAAAAAGGTCTAGACTGTGGGGAGGCCAATCCATGACTGATACTCATCCATTCTGTGTTTTTTCTTTATTCAGCTTTGCTTTTACTGCATTGGCAGTGTGTTTTGGATCACTATCATGGTGAAAAGTGAAGATGTTCCTGTCTCCATAACTCAATCACTGTTTGAGTCATATATATATTATATATTGGACTGAACTGCATATTAGTTGGTAATGAAAATGTCTTAAAAGTCCTTCAAATTTCTTACGATTTTTAGATACAAATATTGGTACACCCATATGTACAACAGCAACAACACCAACTATCCTATTAAAAGCCAACCGCAAGCAGGGTAACTACTCACCCTTTGTTACTTTGCACCAGCTTAGACTCATAAACACACACCAGATGTGGAAATGCATCTTGCACAAAGGGCTGTTCCCCACTGCTACACCAACACAAAACTGGTGACAACTGAGCGATACACAGCTGGAAATGACTGAAAGATCATAGTTTCATTACTCAATTAAACAATTGCCTTGTTGTGAGCACTAAGATCCTATAAATACACATGGTTTTGTCTAGCATCTGGCTTCAAACTGGTCTTTTTATAGTTAAAAACAAAACTGTTACTAAGTGTTTTCACTGTAACTGTGAAATTAGGGCTTTGTTATTCAGGAAACAGAAGAAAAAAAAACAGTTGCTTTTTCTTGTACTATTCAAGCAAAAAAGACCTTGTTTCGTTTGCTTTATTACAGTGTTTTTCGGCAAGATCACAATTATTACTCTTTAAATTTACCACAACATTTTCTCTGGGGACACAAGGTTCTGCTTGAAGCTACGAAAAGACACAAAAACACCCTGCTTTAATTGTTTGTTTACAATACAGCTCCCTTGGCCTTGAGCCTAGACCAAGCTAAAACAGTTTTTGAAAAAAAGAGCACATTTTTTTTCCCAACATGCAACTGCTTGTTTGTGGCTTGGTGGCCTGCTGCTGTGCTTATCTTGTATATCCCTGCGCCGATAATGGTTTTCCTGGTGATATGTGGGAAACATAAGCAAAAAACAAAACAGAAAAAGTGAATTTTTGTGAACAACCAGGTATGAGTCTTAAGCTCTTGTTCATTTTCTTACATGCACACTGCTGGAATGCTCATATTAAACATGGTCAAAGTTTCAGACCATCAGGCCTGCACATGACCAAGTTATTTCTGTGAGACAACAGCTCGGGCTTCAGACTGTCGTAATCATTCGGTTTCAGTAGCTTCACCCACCTGCGGTTCAAATCTTCTGTTTATAAGAAGGAACCAATCAAAATTAAGTTGGCTTAAAGGAAAAATTACCAGACAATAAAAGGTGCTAAGACAGCTTCTTTCAGATAGTACAAGCCTTCAGTTCATCCCCTAAGGAATAGAATAAGATGAAAAAGGAATATTTTGCACTATGAATCATGCATAACTGCTCTGATAAAGAATAAAGGTAGAAGCTGGAATGAGGGGCATAATTGGTCCCCTTGAATATTTTTCATTAACACACTTTTTTAAAAAATATACGCATACGTTATTGCAACCATGCAGCTGCTGAAGCTTTAAACATCCTACACACATCTTTTTGGGATCAGTGGTGATGCTTCTGAATCTTGTTTGAGGCATAGCATAGATAAACATGTCAAAAGACAAAGAGCTGGGTGCGTACTCATGCCTTCCTGTACATAATAAAAACATCTAGTGTTTTTTCTGTTTTTCTTGGCATGTCATGCTGTTAGTCATGAAGAGTTCTTTTCCCACATAGCCACTGATCAAACTAGAAAAGCAGCCTTAAGCCAGAGAAACAGCTGCTTATAAATGCCAAGGAACTTTGCTACATACATGTAAGTGTCGCACAGAATTTCAAAAATGGCTCATGAGTCTAAACCTGAAGAATTTTCTCCTACTGTGTGTTTTTTCACAGAGTGCCGGCTATCTGTTTGGTTTAGGTTTTATGCTCGGATGTGCGTGTAGCCACCAAGAAAGCCTTGAAGATTTATAGATGCACAGAACAGCTAGCTTGAAAGGATCTGAAAGAGAATCAGGAAAAGTGTCTGAACGCTCGAGAAGATTGACTCAAAAATGCAGGGAAAATTAAACACTGTCACACTCAACGATACGAAAACTATTACAAGTTCCCAGTCTGTAAGTTACGGGAAGTCTGAATTTGAGCCAGGAAACAGTTAGTTTAGATTAATGTATAGCGTGAAAGCAATGGGAAACAGAAGGCCTTGCTTTAATCAAGGGTGAAAAAAGCCCCAAACACTTTTAGTCCATCTGAATCTCACTTAGTAGATTTAGAGATGCACATCAACAGATTTTATTATCTTTTGACAGAGCCGGACTAGCTGTTTTCCTATTTCCTGTCACTGTTTCCTGTTTTATGATAAGCTAAGCAAGTCAGCCACTGGCTGAAGCTCACACATAAACACAACAGTGGTATCGATTTTCTTATCCAACTCTTGGCAAGAAAACAAATGTGCATTTTCCCAAATGTCAATGTACTCTCTTCAACCACATATCATATTATGGTCTCTTAAACCCTGAAAGGAGAAAAACAGAGCATGCAAGCTCTCAGACAAAAATCCATGAATGTCTGTGGTGTGCTATGTAAATCGCCTTCTGCCACGTGCCCTGTGGGGGTGTTTGGGGGGTTGGATAAAGTTCTGGATGGAAAAATAGGAAAATGCTAGAATGGGATGTAAGAGAAAGGGTAAGAAAAAAAGCTATATAAAGGAGGAATGAGAGGGAGTTTGTGATTTATTACATTTCGTTGTGTGGCACAAAACAGATTCAGGAAAAGCAGGTGTTATACTATACAGCACACAGGAAATGAAAAGAAAGTCAGGAGGAAGGATCAAGAGGGGTGGAGTGGGAGACAGTGAACAGGAAGAAATTATTACCTAATCAGTTTGTGAGCCCTTTCTGGAGGTCAGCAGAAGAAGATGAATTGCAATATTTGAAATCTAGGGGTTTTCCAATGACCTTTGCAAAGTGCCTTCAACAGAGAAAAGCATACAGATTCCACCAGGAAGTGCACTCATGCACGTACACACACACTGTTACAGCAGCCCCTAGATACGAGTACATATGTACTTATCTGAATGTTAATGAAAATTAGGAACTCATTCATGAGTTATCTAAAATGATACCTGATGGATCTAATGATTAAAAAGTATATAGGATAGGGAGTGTGATGGTGCTTTATTGCTTCTTGACAGATGTGCTGGCTCAGAAATTCATCCAGCTGTGAAAAAAAATCATCGTCTTTTCAGCGATGGCGAGAGATACATGCATTCCTCTTTATATTTTTATAAGCTACGACAGCACTTTAATAATAACAATTTGTGTGTCCATGTGTGTCTGTGTCGGCGTACGTCTGTCAAGCATTCGCGCACACGCACAGAACCGCTCGAGTCTCAGATCTAATATCTAGTAGCTGTCTATCTCTCGCAGTAGCAGCATTTCTCATCAGACTTCGCTCACCAGCAAGGCCGGGATAGAGCTGACGCTTGGTCCTGCAGAACAAACAGACTGCATAAAGCACCCCTGTGTGGTGCTAAGTCTCACACTGAAGTGAGGGGCAGAAGAGAGAAGAAGAGAGAAACATAAAGGCTTTTCAAAGAATGATGAGACGGAGGTAGATGTAACAGCAATGCACAGCGAAATGATGAAATGGAATAAGAGACTTATAGTGCAGAAAAAGTTTGGTTCTTGTAATAGCTTTTTGGATGCCTTGTCAAAACTGAGACCATGTCATAAAATATTTCCAGAGGGGGGGGAAAAAGTGAGAGCCCTACACAGTATGTGACTGTGGTCAACTGAAGCATGCGACTTTTCTCATGGGCCCCAACAAAAGACCTTTCTAGGACTTTTACAGTGCTCTGTTTGACACAGAGAGGTGTGATTTCAGCACAGACGTGATCCATTCCAGATATAAGGTACACTACTGACATATGTAATGGTCAGTTAGCCATGTGAGCAAGTTTATCCACTATTCATATCTGCTTATTCGTCAAGAAAAAAAAAGCAAGCGCTGTTTTTCTAATTTGTGTAACTAGTCTTCAGGAATAGTTCTCCAGCGTTCTAGAAGGGCATTCAAAGCTCTTCTTTGTCAGCTGCTTTTACTCTATCAAAATGATCCCACACGGCTTCAATAACGTTAAGATCCCGGCTCTGAGGAGGCCAAACCACGACTGATAGTGTTCCATGTTGGGTTTTTCTATTCAGGTATACTTTTACTATACTGACAATGTGTTTGGGATCATTGTCATAGATCCTTCTAAAAAAAAGAACCTGTTAGCAATCAGATACTTTTCACATGGCATTGTACAGTGGTTTAAAACCTGACTGTACTTTTCTACAGTCATTATTCCATACAGTTTGAAAATATCCCCAATATTACTGGCTGAAAAGTAGATCAGAATCATGAAAGATCCTCTAACATGTTTTAAAGATGACTGTAGACACTCTTTTGTATCTCTCTCCTGATTTCATACTGTCAATGATTTGACTTGAATTTAGATTCATCACTCTACAAGACCTGTTGCCACTTATTTCCAGTCCAAAACCTATGAAGTTGGCATACCTCAGCCTTTTCTCCCCGTTCCCCTTCCTTAAAAATAGCTTCTTGACAGCCACCCTTCCACTGAGATCATTTTTGATGAGGCTTCAGCGAACAGCAGTTGGATTAGGGGCCAGATCCATCTCTCAGGTCCTCTTTCGTGTCTTTGCTGGATTTCATAAGGACGTGACTTTCAGATAATGCTCATTTTATATAGATCGTTTCTTTTAGGCTTGTCACTTATTCATTTGTCCTCTACTTGTCCAGCTTCATCAGATTTTTTTAAAATAGACACACTGCACAGTGTGTTGAGATATGCCAGGTTTTCAGCCAATAGCACTTTGGAAATAACGTGTTGGTGCAAAAATAACATTTTCTGCCTGTCAACCTGTCTTACATGAAGCGAATACAGTTACACAACATGGTACTTTAAAGATACTATTTTAAATGGGTTTGTTGATAAGTTTTCTGTTATGGGCAGACACAACACTGGCTAATCGTTTAAGTTAAGAGCTTTTTTCATGCTTGAATGATTCACAGGTAAGTGTTAAGTGGTTTAACAAAAAAATATTAAGATAGTATGTCCTCTGAAAATGGGCAGGCAAGAGGACTGGTCTAAAAATATGTGAACGGGCAGTCAGTGTCCACAGAAAAACTTTGAAAGAGCTTCAGAAAACCAGGAGAACTATTGCTCAAGACCATTTTTTAAAAAATGACAAATAAAGTCGGGCTACTTGCAAGCGAAATATTAAATAAAAATGAGGGGTAAACTCAACACTTTTGCAAAGTATTGTAAAAATAAGTCTCATAAAAATAAATCTTAAACATAACTACAGCAATTGAAATTTCATAGACATAGAAATATATCATAAACTGCCAGTAAAGGAATACAAAGGACCTTACGGAGCTTAGAAAGAAGGTGACTGGACTTTAAGTATACTTGACCTGGATAATGGAGAACCTACACAGACAACACAAAGGAGCCAAAATCCATTGATTTTTTACACACACACACACACACACACACACACACACACACACACACACACACACACACACACACACACACACACACACACACACAGCTAGTCAGATATCATAATGAGGTAATTGCTTCGCTTTAATTAAGCTAATTTATCATCATTATAATCATATTTTGGAAATGTTTTTCTAGCTTAATTGCAACTTCAGAAGAATTAAACTCATCCAAACCATGAGTCTCCCTCTCTGGATTTAACTGTTTTCCATAAACAGCAGTGATGTGCAGCTGTAGAGTACAGCAGCTGCCAGTGGGCATGTGCTTCACATACATAGAGTATGTGTTCTTCTGTACTGAGACTTGGTCCAATCAGAAAATAGGCATGTGCATGCACATGAAGGTCAGCTTGTCAGCTTCACATGTATGCGATGAGTGCCTTTATGCACGTGTGTGTATTCGCATGTGTCACCGAAACCCCAAACCACTCACTAATCACACAGTAGATGGTGGCAGGGCCCTGACCTCTAAGCATGCATCATCTGTTACATAAATACTCATTTGAAGGAAACTGCTGTCAGCTTCCATCGGTCTAGAGAACTGGTCAGTGCCAGGTTAAACCACTGCTGGATCAGGACATGGCCACTCCCTTGTTTTGGGCTCTCTTGTCTCGGGATATATATGCATGTAAGTGAATGTGGAAGTTAGGGGGCACAAAAAAAAGAAAGTGCATGCGTCTGTGTGAGTGTGTTTCACAGCGTATGAAAAAAAGGAAAAATGCTTGCGTATTTTAAAATGCAAGTCAAGGACATTTTGCAGTTTTGGTAACAGAAGCCACAGGATGTGCGTCTGCAGCAGACCACCTTGTACCACATGACATCATTCCATTGCCTCCTGACGCTCCACGCACACAGGCAGGGACGCTCGCTTCTCAATACGCGCTATTTTTTCCGTATTCTCATCAGGTGCCAAATAAAGCGCACTTGCCATGTGTGGACCACATGTTGGTGACGCTGATCTGAGCCAGTGAAGAAGAGAACTTTAACACACTTGTTGAAGAACACTTGAGAAATCAGATATCGCGCTTGTGTAATCAAAAACATGTTCACGGCAAATCAGTCGAGTTGAACAACTTTTTAATATGGAGATTAAAAAACTGTGTAATCAACTAAAGTGAAATGGAGTGACAATGTTTGAACAGTTTGGTTAAAATGCAGTGACAGGCATTTGGTGCCTGAATGGACCACAGTGGCCAGAAAGAGAGTAAAGAGCAACAACTGAACAATAAACAACAGATGGTAGCTCGCACTTCCAAGAACAGCAAAGCAGTGTTTGTAGATGAAGGCCTCCGAACAGGCTCCTCACTGCAGTTAAAATTGGGGAATTTCAAAGTCTAGGAATCAGATTTAACGGCAAATCCCAAACATTAACCAGTTTGTAGTGTTTACAAGCTGATGCATTTATGTACTTTGTGGTCATTTAAATATTTGACGTAAGTGTAATTATCCACTAAACAAGGCTGGTATTTGAGGTAAAACTGTCGTATAAGGCTCACTTTATAAACTGTAGTTCACTCAGCTGACAGTCATATTAAAGAATGGGCTGTAATAGTACTGATCACATTCTTTGAATTCCAAGTACAGTTTTCGCGATGAGCGCCAACATTTTTGGCATAATAACAAAACGGATGCTTCGGTTGGTATAGAAAAGATTTTTTAGATAGTTCAGTTCCAGCAGAGCTACTCCAACTCTCAATTAAATGGTGTCTTCATCATAGGTGGATTTTTTTCTAAAACTTGGTTTCTGGCCCAGTGTCCAAACTCACTTTTACCATTATAGAGACTCTGACTATGATTCTATTAATGTCTGTCCAATTAGAGATAAAATAAGAAGTGCATGGAGATCTTGGAGCATAGACCCCTGCTCAGATTGCGCAGTAGTGACAATACCAGTCAGCAGTCTATGAAAAGGCTCACAAAGCAAGACAGCTGTTTATGTTCATATGCACAGTCACATGGTCAATCGCTAATCCATTCATCCACATACTTCCGCTTATCCAATTCAGAGTTAGACAAGGCGGGGTAGATCCCAGACAAGTCGCCAATCTGTCGCAGGACTAACACAAAGAGACAGACAACCGTTTATGCTCACATCCACACTTATGGCCAATTTTGAATAACAAAAAAAAACTTAATATACATTCCCCTTGAACGGTGAGAAAACCTTGGCAGGCACACGGAGAACTCCAGAAAGGCTCCAGAAAACCAGGATGTCTTAAGCCCAGGAACTTTCTGTGAGTTGACAGGGCTTTAAGTTTTACATTCATTTATAATTAACCTTCTTTTAGTAATTAGTGTAAAAAGACAAATATCACATTGGATTTCAACAATAGCTAACAGTTACCACGTTATATTACATTTAACTGGTTATGATAAAGAATCTTTGATAATACACGTGGTATTGTTAGCTTCTGAGTATATTTTAGTCATTTCCCTTTTTTACCATGCCTTCTTACTTCAGCACTTCTCTGTCAATGAAACCCAAACCACAAGCTTTAAGGAGAAGCAGTGAAGAAATATATGGCTATTATGGGTCATTAGAACATAATTTTCGTCATAAAGTGGGTTCCCTTGTATTAACAGTGGATTGCCAAGAGTACTCCTTCTCTGGTTGTCATCAGGGGCAGAGGGAAAGGGCATTAGAAAGGCTTACAAGTGCTAAATGTGCTGTGCCGTGTTAAGGCGTGGTCACATTTTGGCCTTTATCACATCTAGGTTAGAGGCGGCACACTAAAACCTTGTACTGTATCCACCTTCCCAGCAGGGACACTGCTTAGTCTGACAGATCTCGCTCACTCTCACACACACACATATCACTACTGTACACAGGCATGCAAGGCAGAGGCAAACAAACACGGCATCGACCCGCCGACGCTGTTGATTTATGCGCAGTGGTGGAGCAGCAAGGCCTTAAGGTGAGAGAAACTCTCTTACCCTCGACTGGCCTGTTGGAAACACGGGCATGCCTTCAAATTCAGGCCAAATATTAAGTCAGAGAACTGCAGCAAGAAATAACTAGCCTTCATTCATAAACACCATCTGACGGTCAGCTTGTTGTCATTTGAGGGCAGCTAGGACAATTAGCTCTTAATTGTGGCTAGGCTGTTTGGTTGTGAATGGCTGGCATTCATTCATGGTCTGTGACTGGCATGCGGCTTAAAAACATGTTGAAAACTGAACCCGGTACTGAGTAATGAGTTGATATGGGCCGTAAAACTACTGAACATTGCATCCTTACCCAATTTCTGAACTATTGGCTTAGTCAGCGTTGTCTGGATCCTAGTTATATTCTCACCTCAATACATGTACTCTATTTAGGAAACATCAGGACCAAGCCGCACAACAGCGGTGCTCCTCCATGTGTCTAACTGCAACTCCGAGCAGGTCGTGGTCATTTTTGGTCACATCCTCCTGGTCACGGTTCAAAAACGCAGACAGTCTGCACAGACCTGTAATTGCTGTGTCAGTTGTGAGATTTTGTGCAGGCAAATGCTTGTAGCTCGCCCTATAAATATAAAGGCAGGAATCTGTCTGACTCATTAAGATTCTAGTCTGGGAGGTGGCACTGTCAGAGGGATTTCAGAAGGAGAAAACAGAGGGAGAGAAGAGATAAAAGAAGCAGTAAAGTAAAGGACATCTGGCAAATGAGGATATAGTGCCAAGCGGGACGCCATACATTTCCATCCGGTACCCTGAAAAGCACTTAATATTCCACAGCATAAACATCGACCGGATCGCACAAACCCTTTTAAAGCTCGACTCGAGGGGCGTGGCTTCTATCTCTGCAGAGCAACACAGCCGGGGAAGCTTGAATTGTTTTTTGAAGAGAATAACCCACATGAGTCCAGTTTGAGCTGGTCCTTCACCCCCTTTATTTACACCAACCCAGAGGGATCCTCTACTCTTATAAATAGACCGGCACGGCACCAGCTTGTACAGCATAGCGTGTCATTAAGCAATGGGTACCTCTCCATTAATGCACATTTGGTACAGATTGTCCGCAGCCGAATCACTGGTGTGGTATTAACTGTGTACATTTATTACCTCATTTGATTTTGAGGTCCTCATACTGTAATGGAGCATTTTTAGGTTTCTTCTGAAAAGAACGATCCCCCTTTCTACAACACTACATTTATCTGACAGCTGCAGCATACATAAAACACTACAACTGATTAAAAACCTGGAACAAAATAGAATAAAACTGTTGCACGTAACTGTAAAGGCAAAAATCTTTTATACTGGATACTACTGAATACTGTATACTAATAATGTCCTGTACAAGCTCTGAATAATACTTTCACCAGTTGGTGGCAAAAAAAGAGTTAAACAGGAACTATCATGATTGAAAAAAAATGAAGTCGAAGTTAAGTGTCAAAAATGGCATTTCCTCAAACGGCTAATTATGGCTCCAAATTAGTCATAATACTAAAACGGAAACTACTCAAACTAGTAGGTAAGCTAATGATGGCTGTCTAAAAGCACAGCAGATCATGTGATCATCTGCCACCATCTCATCCTATCCTTTGTACTGTCAAACAAACTTTCTCTGTGGTTTACCTCCTGCATATTTAACATCCTTCGCTCAGTATATCCACTATCCCTCCTCTGCACATGTCCAAACCATCTCAGAGCTGACCTCACTTCCTCTTTGCTAATCCTCTGCACTTCCTCATTCATTTACTTTCCTCTCTCCATCCTCCTCTCTTTCATTTTCCCCACTCATCAAAGCACTCCTTCCATCTTCTCAGCTCACTCTCTTCACTTGTTAGTACATTTCCATCTATATCTTTAATCATCCTAACCTGCTGCCCATCTTTTCCAGCTCGATCTCTGTCTAGCCAATTGATACAAGTCATCTTCTTCTTCATCAGTGTCCACCCTCACACACACACCTGAGTAAAAGCCTTTGGCACCTCTCATTTTGCCGCAGCCCTAGACTTCCAGTACTCCTCTCTACGTTACAAGACATGAGAGGACAAAAAAGGGCAAAAGTTAACCTGCATGTTTTCAGTAACGCGCGTTTTTGGCTCATATGTAAAATAACTCAGACACAATGCTGTGTAACTCCGATGTAATGCCAAAGATAAAGCAAACGTACTTGGTCCTGCACTTCCACTATTTTTCCACAATGTTTTCTATGTTTACCACTCACTAAAGTGCACTAGCCTACCATCTGTGAGTGCTGGCTCAGGCTAAGCCTGGCCTTAAAGATCAAGCTTCTCTTTAATTTGGCAATGTGGGCTGAGCTACGCTAGCTGGTGGTGAGTGGTTTTCTTCAGCCCTTCAAAAACACCTCATTAGAATTGAATGGCTAATTATAGAAAAGATGACACTAAGCTCCATGGTAAATGTGAAACAACCTGTTATGAAACGCACAAGTGAGAGACAGAAAATTTTTGAGGGTCGTCTTCGCTGTCGAGCAAAGAGGCTCAAACATATCTTTTGTGCTCCGAACCCAGACATAAATATACGCAAGTGCATTTGCAAAATTGTGGACATGATGACACTTCTTGACTTTCTGTAGACACACACAGACAAATCTTTAAAAAAAACATGAATAAACAGTAACACACGCAGATGAATAGGCAAGCGACTGAATAGAGGATACAAGAGAGGTTTTGAAATTGCGTGGTTGAGGATGTAATGGAATTGCACATAGTGATTAGGGGCAAATGTTCCAGCTGGCAAGATCGCACGGCCGGTATACCCAGTGGCACATTTGTTTGTGTCGCACATGTCTACTGCAGTGTGCACTACAACACAGAAGTTGCATCTGTTTGCTGTCCAGGAAAGAATTTAGATGGAAGGTTTATGCAAACACTTCCACCAGAAGAGGGGTGAGTGGGGACTTGGAGTGATACATAACATTAAGATGGAGGCCAGAAATGTAAGAAAATGGAAAAAGCAAAGCAGGATTTGAGTGTTGCAATACCTCTGGTGAAAATTTGGGTGAAAAAATTAGAGTTTTTACAGATTGATGGATGGATTCAAAGGAATGGCAGGTCCAGCTGGCACAAATTCAGTACAGTCTAAACCAGACGGGTGCAGCAGCAGAGTGGTGGTGGGCCAAAAGACAGGCAAGTTGTTCTGGGCAGGTCAGTGGAAATGCTACACAACCAGGATCTGTGCCAATGAACCAGGCCAGACAAGTGATGGCTTTTTAAGGGATGTACCAACACAGTAATTGTAAGAAGTAACACTAAATTATGAACAGCAACCCATTTAACTTCATACTGGATACATCCGAAACCTCTCTGACTGGTTTTAAAAAGTAGACACCGTATAAACTATTACAATTTAGCCCATCACTTTCTCTTTTGCACACAGACACACAAACACTAGTCAGATACAAATCATCCCTCTCCAACCCTGTAATTAACACCTCTAACCACACCTGCTGATTGCTTTGTAGAAGCAATTCTGTGGGAAGAATAGGGACTCAACCTCAGTCTGGACTGTAAAACTGGACGGGAAAAAGAACAACTTCTTGGACGCTACGCGTTCTTGGATAAAGACTTTGTTAACTTTGTGTTGCTTTCACTCAAGATGTCTTTTTAAAACATCTGGAAAATGCGGTTTCCCCAGCGGAGCAGAACATTTGTACAGGGTTACAGCTACACTGCTACAGTACATCTCTGCTTTAGTACTTGAAAAAGCTGTTGTTTTGAGGGTAAACGTGACAACAGCGACAAAAGCGTCGACTCCTATAATGTCCAACTTTTTTGGAATTGTTTGATGAGAAGTTAGCTGTAATTTTTTTTGTACACTTGACTTTTGTACACATGCCTCGTCCCTGTACCAAAGACGCCTCGTCCCAGTGGCCCCCAGGATTACAGGCCCGTGGCACTGACCTCCCACATCATGAAGACCCTGGAAAGGCTCATCCTGGACCAGCTGCGACCCATAGTAAGACCACATCTGGATCCCCTTCAGTTCGCTTATCAGCCTCGTCTCGGAACAGAGGACGCCATCATCTACCTGCTCAATCGTGTCTACACCCATCTGGACCAGCTGGCGAGCACTGTGAGGGTCATGTTTTTTGACTTTTCCAGTGCTTTCAACACCATCAGGCCGACCCTCCTGGGTGATAAGTTAGCAGCGATGCAGGTGGATGCTTCTCTGGTGTCCTGGATTGTTGATTACCTGACAGGAAGACCACAATATGTACGTCTCCCACAGTGTGTGTCTGACAAGGTGATTAGCAACACAGGGGCACCACAGGGGACTGTCCTCTCCCCCTTCCTCTTCACCCTCTACACCACAGACTTCAGCCACTGCACAGAGACATGCCATCTTCAGAAGTTTTCTGATGACTCTGCGGTGGTTGGATGCATCAGCAGGGATGATGAGACAGAGTACCGGGCTATGGTCGACTCCTTTGTCACGTGGTGTGAGCAGAATCATCTGCAGCTCAACGTGGCAAAGACCAAGGAACTGATCGTGGACTTCAGGAAGACCAGGAAACACTTGACCCCTGTTTCAATCCAGGGGGTCAGTGTTGACATTGTGGAGGACTATAAATACCTTGGAGTACACATTGACAATAAACTGGACTGGGCTAAAAACACCACAGCACTTTACAGGAAGGGCCAGAGTCGTCTATTTTTTGAGGCGACTGAGGTCCTTCAACATCTGCCAGAAAATGCTGAGGATTTTCTATGAGTCTGTTGTGGCCAGTGCGATCCTCTATGCTGTTGCATGCTGGGGGAGCAGGCTGAGGGTCGCAGATGCCAACAGACTTAATAAACTGATCCGTAAGGCCAGCAATGTTGTGGGGATGGAGCTGGACTCCCTCAAGGTGGTGTCGGAGAGGCGGATGCTGTCCAAGATAAAGACAATGTTGGATAACACCTCCCACCCACTCCATGAAATGTTGGTCAGTCACAGGAGCTCGTTCAGTGAGAGACTGAGATTACCGAAAAGCACCACTGAACGACACAGGAAATCATTCCTGCCTGTGGCCATCTCCCTGTACAATGCATCCACTTAACACACTGTTTGCTGCTACAACTACACATGTTTCTTTTCCAAATATTTATTTATAAGTGACTTATGTATGTATGTATGTATATATATGTATATATTGTACTATTCTTAGTTAGCGTATTGTCTGTCTTGTCTTAATGTTGGTTTAAAATGGAGCACTGTAACAAAAAATAATTTCCCCCAGGGATCAATAAAGTATTCTGATTCTGATTCTGATTCATATAAGCGGCAGGGAGGGTGTTGAAAGAAACAAAAATGTAATGAGGGACACTGGGACAGAGGTGGGTTTCAGAGGAGAACACATTCTGAGACAGAGGTGTGAGATTTGGCACAGGTGATGTTTGCTTTTCGCTGGGGACAACCACATTCCATATTGAGAATGCTTTTCGGGCTATGATCCTTCAAACGCTCTAAAATAATTGTATTTTCTTAGGATGATAACTGGACACATTATCGCATTTATTTCACCTGTTACGAGGTTTAAAAAAAGAAAAACAGCTGAGAGTGTCCAACAATTTGCAAAAACGAAAGTAAATGTAATAATGTGAGCATTAAAATGTGCGATTCTATAATAGCCCACTGAAAGCAGAACACACAGGTTTCACTTCGAGCTGTTTCAGTGGTAACAAACTGCGCTGTGTAACAATAACAACTTCTATGACCAAAATGTGTCAAAGTTTGTGCTTGTGGTTGTCTGTCTATTTCAGTCTCGTGTCTCTGATACAAAGTGACAAATTGAAATATAAACCAGCTACCTAAAGCTTTGTTCGGGTGGGGAGTGGAGGTTGTTACTAGAAGTGCTTGCTTGTGCATTAAGGTATGGAGTCTTGCTCTAAAAAATTTTTTTTAATACTCATCACAAATATATATTTTTTTCTAGTTTGTGTGAGGAGTGGTTTTTTTTTTTTCAAATATCAAGAATATAGAGGGAGAAAAGCTCATATTAAAGAAAGGGAGAAGCTGCTGGGCCGTGAAGTGGAATGAAATCGATAAAGTCAATATTTGCACCACTTGCACAGCAGTGAAATAACGGCATCGTCTACGTGACGTGTGGGTTTTTGTGCATATGTGTAGGACACCCTCACCTGTTTATATACAGTGCCTAACAAATGTATTAGACCATCTGTAAAAATAAGAACACGCAAATATTTTAGGAATACTACTTTAAAAAAGTTTGATAAAAAATAAAAATGACAGAATTCATGTTTTTATATCCAAATTTGAACTTGTACACTGGACTGGACAACATCGGTCACCTCAAGGCACTTTAATTTGTAATGTATTAGACCACCTGTGGCAATACAGTGAAAACACAATTAAAAATGATTTTGGTAAGATACAATAACGTATTGTTTAATAATCCCAGAGTTGGGAAATTCCCATTGCTACAGCAGCAGAGTCCACAGGGCAGTAATAAACGGCAGGTAGCTACCACTATTGTTAATTTAGGGTGGTTGTGACAAAAAACCTTACGTAAATTTGTTAAGTACTGTATGTAACCAGTAACTGTAATAATATCAGCTTTATCTTTGTGTCAGGGTTTTGAAGTAGATGAAAGACTTCCTACAATCTTAAAAGCTAGAGGTTATAGAAAAGGCTAAATTGTGCTTTACGAAAGAAGTAAATTCTCACTAAATCCTTCAGCTGCCTGTAGTACATCGTTATTATAGACGTATTAATAAGTGCAGCTTTGAAGTCTCAAATATACTCAAAGATGACTTTTGCAAATAAACTGAATCTAGAAAACAGAAAAACCAGTTTAACTCCGCTGAACCTAAAAAGGGAAACAGGCTCCATAAAACTTGCAATGCAGTTCCCCAAAAGTGCATGTAGTGGTTTCAAGAACATGGGCTGGGCCCTCCCACTATATCTCCCCTGCTATATATTTAAGTCAGCTATTTTAAACTACTTCTTACTTTTTCACTTCCATGAAATGAGGGTGGGCTGACCAAGATGTGGTAAGTTCACTCTGAGAAAAGTTAACCAGGCTTCCTTGATCTCACTGACCACCGGGCAAATATGTTTCTCTTTAACAAGTCCTGTGGCTTCTGGTAATGTGTTTCACACTCTCAGTCCAGTTGCTTGATAAAACTGGAAGATAATTGCTTGACTTTAGTGACCTGCTGTTTGATCGGAAACGTATGTGGCCAGCTGGCAGAAACAAGTCCTCAACATTTCAGATGATCTGTGGCAATAAACTGGGGAATGTGGGGTTATTTACCACTCGCCAAAGTAAACAAAGAGACTTCCCAAATGGCTAACAACACCAGGACACAGAGATATGAGGAAGGGTGCAGCTTAAAAAATTCTCATGTAGCAGGGTGCAATTATTGTATTTCTATTTTTGACATGAAAGGACTTGGATTCAGATTAAAGGTCTTTTCTTTCTGAATGAACAGGGAGGAGTTGATTAAAGCCGGGAGCTCAGTTTACACGCTGTAAGCAGACACTTAATTCTCTCACAGGACCTCTATTTATTTGGTCAATGATGTTTTAAATTATGGGATATGCTGTGTGTAGTCACCTTTTTTCAAAAGCATGAGCCTGGGTACCACCCAGTGGCTCCGGGCCTTGAGCCACCCACCCATTCACACATCACCACAAGCACTACCATAAAAGTCAACACAGCCAGCCGTCATCAGTGACTTGGCAACCCTTTAAAACAAGACAAAGCTTTTTTGAGATGATGTATTCTTGACTACACAGCATACAAACAAGTGAAACAAACAGAGTCCGTTTTATAAATGCTTATGGGGTATTTTCACATCATAAACTTAATAAACTTGAAGCAACCACTTTGCTTAGCTTCCTAGACGCTCTGTGAATGGGGGGAGACAGCTAGCTAGACTCTTTATATGACAGCGAATCCATCTACTAACACCACAACACATCAATAACTAAGAAGGTAGAACTAAAAACTACTTTCGGCTGCTCCTTAATTCACAAGTGGGTACCCATATGGAAAAGAAATAGTAAAAACTTATATGTGATTACTCATGAAAGTGGCCACTTTCATGAGTAAATCATATAAGGCTTACATGATTTACTCATGAAAGTGGCCACTTTCTCATTACTTTCATACATTGTTTTAGTAAGTATCCAAAACATACAAGTTTCATTATATAATTTTTCAAGTGATCTTATATCTATTTTCACTCGTATATGCTTTTCATACAAGTTTCACACAAGACAGATACAAACTTTATAAGATTTATAAATAGCTTTTCCATATGGGTAGCTCCACATGTTTTGATTTGGCAGATTTTTGCACTAGATGCCCTTCCTGATGCAACCCCAAAGGGGTTTGGTTTGAATTTCCTCCCGGGAAGCCGCAGATATGCTTGAAGCACGTGGCCCTTGACAGTGGTGTTGGGGATGTGGCCCTTGACAGCCCTTTTATACTTGCTGCTAAGCAAAGCAGAAGAAGAAGAGGCAACATACAGAAAGTATGCTACTCCGATGAAACATAAATGAGATGCAGCAGATCAAGAAGGAGGGAATTTTCCTTTGAGCTGGCACAAATGATGGTGGCCCTTTTGTCGTTTGCACGAGGGAGACTTCAGTGAAGGCTAGTTAAAGCCAGTAGGTCCTCCAGCTCTTTCATTTAGCATATGAGTCAGGCATGCTGTGCACATCGGGTTACCAAAACTTTGGATATGCATGACAAACGCCACTGACAGGCCTAAAAATGCCACTCTAGTGACAAGCGTGAGTGCCAGCACATTTACGGCTCAATAATCAGAAAATATCGTCTAGTTTTACAAACCATGGGGAAAGGGTTCATACAATTGAAGACTAAAGTTAGTAGCATGCACTAATTGCTGCATGATATATGCAGAAAAAGCAGGAAAGCAACTGCAAAATACCCGCTCAATTTACTGAAACATCACTGAAAACAGCATTACAGAAACAGTTTAACTGGACACATCCCAAGTTTGTAGAACAAATTTCATGTTTTTCTTCAGTGACATGCAAAAAGAAGAAGCACTGTACGTTCAGTAGCGCCGCGCAAAAACCCGATCACAAACCATTGCCCACAAATTCATCTGGGATTTCTCTTCGGTTATAACCATCATTGCTCAGCAAGCCTTGAACAGCAGTTGCAGTTTAACAGCACTGGTACATTTGTAATGTTCTTTCCATCTGCTCTCTTTTCATGTGGCAAAAACAAATGCACTAATGAAAGATAATTACCCTGTGTTGTTTTAGTGTTTGCCTGTCTCTCTGGAGAGGGAGAGCAGTCTCTCAAGCGTGGAGATGCTAATTGGTAATGCTAATTGCTTCCATTATGTAATGACAGGGTCAACACAAATATTTTTTTCAAATGATTTCCTATCCTGAAAATTCAAAACACACAAAAAAAGATAATAGATTATCATCAATGCATGCCTAACGGAGTACTTGTAACAATCATAAAATAATAACTTAATGACTGCATGTCTTCATTGCGAACCCCTCTAATTTGAAGCACTGAAGCTTTTCCCCTTTGGTTTCCATTCAGTAAAAAAAGCCGATTATCCTTTATTGACCCTTAAACTCAGTTAGAATCTGGCGTGTTACAAAGCAGGTAAATACTCTACTCAGCAGGCAAGGCTGCTTGTTTTACCAACCCTAAGAAAATTATGGGCCATCTGATTGTTTTGGCATTTAAGTTGGATGTGCTGCCAGTTAGGGGTTATTTTGGGGTCTAGTGGAAGTAATGTGTAGTTTTTCTCAACACTTGAGTCCTGCAGTTAGAAGGAATACAGAGTAAGTAGACCAAGCTGTCCTGCCTTCACTTCCTAATGAGGCTTGTCAGGTGGAGGTGCTGGATGGATGCAAAATATTATTCTAAATATTGGATTATTTTGAGTCTTTAGCATTAAAAATAAATGTATGTCTGTGCTTGGGTTGGTAACCTCTGCTTATCTGCTGCACAAGTCAATAACAAAAATGAAAAGGTGTTAAGTAAAGAATTAAACCGGGAGCTCAAGCACCTTTCCACATCACCGATTTCACTTAGGCTCAAAGTGCACATCTGGCAACCCTGTTAGGCAGCTGAAAATGCTGACTGACAGCTTGACCAGCACTGGCCTGATTTTCACTCTATGTGACATTTGGTATACTGCCATGAAGCCTGGAGACTGTCACTTTGGGCAAAGAGTCAGTGCCAATAAATCTGTCATTTAAAAGTGCAAAATATGATTTAAATTTTAAAAAGAGCTTGTTTTTAATATCCTTTAATAGGAAGTGGGTGTATTTGTGTGACTACAGTGGCGAGTTTGCTCCAGAATTCACACTTACATGACTGCCTCATTCAAAAAAAGCTTTTTAATGTGACTAACTTGTCAGCTTTTTCAGTATGAGTGTAAACATAAATGTGCATGCATGTGCATAAAATATATACTATTAACTGTGAACTATAAAATATTTAAATTCAAGCAGAAGGTGAGATTTGAAGTTAGAGGTCTGTAAAGGTCACCGGTGCAAAAGGTAAAGCGAAAAGGTTATTCTGATTAGGGCTGCCACAAACGATTATTTTGATAGTCAACTAGTCACCGATTATTTTTGCGATTAGTCGACTAATCAGATCATCATCCATTAGACGTAAAACTACAGCTTATTGCACCAGCAGCATCTGCTCTTATATAACTATCATTAGCTTACAGCTTTAAGTGTTTAAGGTCTGTGCTAACTAAAAATAAAGACAAGATGATAGTTTATTAAATTTTAATGAAATTTGCAGATTGTTTCGGTGAAGTTTAATAAACTCCTTGCTATCTAAAATATAACAGGACACCGGAGTATATTCTGGAGCATCTCACACTTCTGATAATCAGCTGTCTGCTTGACGTTTATTCAGCTGTGTAAAAACTATAACTTTAATCTCAGACAAACTGGTTTACTCAGGAACAAATAAAATACTAAAAAAAAAAAGCCAAACAATAACATTTTAAGTTATCTAAGTGACTCATATATATTTAACCAGAGTAGCGAAAGACGGCGGTGGGTTTGAAAACGATTTGCGGGGAGTCCGGTGTTCTCACGGCGCTAGTGAGCCTAGCCCCCGGCTCGCTAACGAGCTAGTGGGTAACAGATGTCTCCGAAAACGTCGGAGCGCTTTTGAAAATATGTGGTGTCCTGATAAACTGAGCAGATATTTGAGGTTTACACAGCTACATTCTCGCCTGAAAATATGTTAAACGTTTATTTTGTGACCCAGAAAGAATAATAAGAGTAACATTAAAACTAACTAGCTGCCGCCATTGTTGGAAACTGCGCTGTGCCGCGCTATGAATTCTGGGACACAGCTGCTTCTTCTTCTTCTTCTTCTTCGGGGTTTAACGGTAGCTGACATCCTTGTACATGCAATGCTGCCATCTTCTGTTTCAGTCCGTTATTACACTCTTAAATCCTGCCACTTATTCCTGCGTCTTTTGTGATCGTACAAAGTTTCAAACAACGCGTCGACTATTAAATCAGTCGTCGACGATTTTGATAGTCGACGTAATCGTGACTAGTCGACAAATCGTGGCAGCCCTAATTCTGATGTGAAATAAAGGAATGATGAGCAGTTTAATGCATCTGATCTTTGACCACCAGAATATCAATGATGTAGTAGCTCATCTGGCAGGTTAATATAGTAGTGAAGCACAAAAAGAAAGTTGTAAGCTGTCATTGGTTCGCTGTACAAACCAATGAGAATTAAAATCCATGAAGAAGGCAGGAAGCCTCTCAATTAGACATATTCAAAACAAATTAATCTAATTTCACTGCAATCTGAGCAATACTCAGTGAGGAGAAGAGCATAAAAATTGGAAAAAGGATCCATTAGTTGGTCATTGTGTTCAATCTTCGCTAAAATCTGCTCAGCGCTCTAAGAAAAGTAGCTAATTTTGTGAATTGTGGAGGGAGGGATGGATGGATAGACACACTGATGGACGACAGAGGCCTCGCCATCTCATTAACTTCCAGACTTACTTACAACAATTACTCCATTAATGGATTCACACCTCAAACTCCATCATTTATTTTAGAAAATAATAAGCATACAATAATATAAGTAGAGCAATAGAAAATAAAGGTAAGCACAATATATCACCAAACTGCTATTTGTTTATTTCCCGTACTAGAATCTAATTAATTCAGTTTAGTTTAACTTTGTTATCACCCACACTAGTCTGGTCCACCCCACAGTTTAAGCACCTCTACATTAGCGGTTTCAGCCCTGTTAAGGTATGTAAGACACAGTGTTATACTCGTTGTGTATTATTCATGAGTCTGTAGGAGGTCGAGGAACAGTATGTGTTCTTCCCTTTCTCTCTCTGCAGCAATTCCCAACTCATCCTCCCTGAATTTATTATATACATATAAAGTGTGTCACTACACCTACTAAGCGTTGACCAGCCAAACTAAACTTTATTTGAATTCACTTAAAAAGTTTGCTTTGAACCAATTCCTGGCCAGCAAAGGTGCAAACATGACACAAACTGAAGGGAGGCCGAGCGACCCTAAAGCTTCTTCTGTGTCTACGCATACTTGTCTAATCCCTAATACCGCCCCAGAGTCTCCAACTCGGACACTTTACTGGCCCGTTTCTGAAAAGTTAAATTTACGTGTGTGTGTTTTAAAAAGGTTAAAGGGTTCTTTTGAGAAGCAGAGCAAAGTTAGTGGTGAAAGACTCCCAGCCACATCAAGTTCAGCATTTATGATTCATGGCAAGAAGACTGGGGGCTATAACAACACACAAACACTTAGAAAGACGTGCATACTTAAATGTTGCTTAAAAGTCCATTAAATCGAAATATATGTTAAAGGAGTAAGTGCACCATGTATTGAGTAAGAGCACAGTTAAAGAGGACATTTTGCTTCGCTCTGTTTTGCTGTCTCAGCTCCAAGCACTTAAAAATATGGCATAAAATATGAAGAACGCTTCTTTCCCAGTCGTTGAAACTTTGTTGTAACTTTTCATTTATATACAGATTTTTGCCACACAGACGTGTCCATACACCCCCTGGCAAGAAGAGGCATTTTCTGGCAAGGTAGCTGGGTCAGCATACAGTTTATGAGCAAAGGAGGGAAAGACAGACACGAGAAAGTGTTAGACAAGGTCAGCGAGTGTGAACGCACAGTGGTGAGCAGGCTGTAAATTCAGCAGGTTTAAAGGTCTGCACGGCAGTTTAGTTACTGCGACTATACGGCATGTTGAGTGACATCCTCATCCACCGACCTCCCCACCGAGCCAAACAAAACAAGGTCTGTTCCCTACCGGCAACATCTGACTGAGAGAAACCCACACACCTATCACACAATCACACTAAATCAAGCTGCCAACCTCCACGTGCACGCCCACACTCACCCACCTCAACAGGATTCCTCACCTTCATCTTGGCACAGCGCAGCCAAAAGTAACACAAGTTAGGTCACACGTGTGTTTAACGAGGCACAGCAACAGACATAAAGTATCTCTTCATCAGAGAAAATGTGGTGCATTAGTTAGAAATGCCAACGCCAGGCTTAGAGCTATTATATTAAAAGTAATTGATTTATTTTATTCACTAGAAGGAGGCATTTATTTTAAAGGTCTGCTTCTCCTCATAATTCTGGTGATTTGTGAAGTTTCCCCTTATACAGTTTTTGGAGCTTGCATCTGGGTTCTGAATAACAGACACAACAAACTAAGAGTGAAGACTGTGTGAGCTCTTTGTGAAAATGACTTTCCTATGAACCTGTTCAAAGCAGTCCCAATCACAGGAGTATTTTGTACTGTCCCTCCTTTATCCTAGATTTCTTCCTTCCACGGTCTCTCCCTCAAGACCACACACACTTCAGAACAGAGACAATGAGCAGACCACATCTCAAGCTCTTTCACACACCAGCCCAACTGGATTTCTCTTTCTACAGCTGTTTTACATGCAACAAAGTTACCTGAAATGTGTCACAAACCTGCTGACTCAGACTCAGGAAACAAAACAACATCAAAAAAGGCTTTAACTTTATATGATCGATTTGACCCTGTCACAACTTTCAGCTACAAAATCGTTCTTCATTGCCTCAGCATCATAATAAATGCAGACGATTAGTCATCCACATCCCAGTTGAGGTGCTACACTGTGGCGCTGTTACATAAAGAAAAACCCTCCCGAACTCCATACACTACAGTGGAGTCACTGTTTAACAAGGCTCAGGTCCACAGGGTCTCTGTGTAGAGATGCTGTGGAGATCAATCGTGGAGGTGGGAGCAGAGACTAGATTTTCTAGAGGGATTCCTCATCCTGGTCCACAAGGCTGAGTGTCAATGGCTTATGCCCTATAAGCCATTAACACTCAGCCTTGTGGACCAAATTATACATTTCTTTTTTCCTAATGGTGTTTTGATGTAATTTGCTTGCTTGCTCGTCTGTGGTAATAGCACATACATCTGCCCCATCATCAGCCTAGGCATATCAGTGTATTTGTTCAGAATAGAGCACTTCTTAGAAGCAGTACTGCAGTAAGGAAGCTATCTCACCATGCATGCATTAGCTTTGTGCAAGTACTTTAAAATAAAATAAACTGGTGTTGACTGCCATGATTTCTAGATTGCATTATTAGGCTCCAAAGTTGAATGTTCTGCAGTGTGAACTTTTAATATTTTAGCACTCTTCAAAAAAAAAAAAAGGTAAAACGTTCTATTTTAGGAATCTGTGCTTATGCTTTGAATGAAATCCAAGTTATTTTTGACAATATTGTGCAGCTTTAGTCTGCCTATGTATTTGTATGCCAGTCGGTTAGACTGTGTGCTTGTGTGTGTCTACAGGAAACCAATCTGACCCAGGGGATTAGTAGCTGACCTGGAAAGTGACTCTCATTCTGTTCCAGATGTTTATCACGTGATAAAAGGTTAGCCCCCTGTGAGAAATAGGTAGAAATGCAACCTAATTTTTTCAAGACACAGGCCGTGTTCTCGCTGGAAAATCACCTTTGCATCTGATTCTGTTTAGGGTATCAAAGAGGTTGAAGTCACAAGATCAGACTTGTACAAGCAGACACTGCCTTTTGACTCTTGACAGATCTTATCCTAGAGGCTGACACTCAGACATATGTCTATGGCAGATGTGGCCACAAATGGGCTCTTTTTCACACACACAGTAGACTTTATCCACTTTACCGTAGTTAAGATCCAGTGCACTGTAATGACAGAAATATAGCTGCCAAGTAATGTTAAAATATATCTATATAAATATTTAAAAATAATCCCTTCAGGCCAGAATATTTTAAATTGGAAACCTGCCTGACATTAAAAAACTGGCAACACTGTGGCGTGCTTTTTATTAAAACAACCACAGATGCACTCTAGGCTTTAAATAACCGCATAAATTCAGCCTTTCACCCCTTGTTCAACCGGTGCAAGCCGTGCGTAATGAGAGCTGCGCGGCTGGAGCGCACCAGCTGGCTGTACAAGAAGAGGCGTCAGTCTTCAGCATGAATCCTAACAGTTGCTAAGTTCTAGTTGCCATAACACCTCTCAATCATGCTCTTAGAACTCACAGCGGCGTAAAAGTGACGATAAATACCCCAGGTTTAGGTGGTTAAACAAAATGAGTGAAAAAAACTTCACATTTTTTCACACATCTTTGTAGACTGACGGGATGATATTGACTCGGGATGATACACAGCTGTGTATATGCAATAGTTAGTGTCTGCATTGATATTAAAATGTGGGGGTCTTTTTGGGTTTAAAACAAACTTCACATGGATAAATTAACACTTAGAAATAAGCACGAGAGAAAATCGGTTTCGTCCACCTGGGCTGAATGAGGTTGAGGAGACGATGTGGCCTCCGGTGGGTTTCATGAAAGAGACCCTTTCCATTTTTGATAAACGTTTCTTAATAACTCCTACCGATAAAAAAAAATGTCCAGACGCGGAGAGCAACTTCTTACTATTATTTTGATAACGACCTTCAGGAAGGAGGGTTTTTTTAAGGAAAAGTTCTTACCGAGATACTGTCTGATGTCTAGCAGGATTTTAGGAGGTCCTCCGTTCAGCTGGTAAAATAGGGAGCCGAAACAGAAGAGAAACAGCGTAGCCATGCAGACCCCATAACCTCGGAGAGAAAATCGCAACGGTAAAACAGAGAGTAAGCTGTACTTTCTGCTGTTTCGCTCTCTAATGTGGTTGGTAGACTGGCTATGGCTGTGAAGGGCACTGCTGTTGAAATTCTTCATCCTCTTCTCCTCACAAAGCGCTGCGGAAAGTCACCCATTCGCATGCGGAAAGTGAAACTTGTCGCTTTGAGATCATTTGAGTGAGACGGACAGTTAACTGGAGACGCGCTGGCACCCAGATCTTCTCCGCTGCTGGAGCCACGGGGCTGTTTTTTGCGTACAGCGTTTCGCTTCTGCTCGCTCCTGCTCGCTGGATGACTGCTCCTTCCTTCCGTCCTCCCAGCCGAGTTAAGGGTCCATCCTTCTGCTCAGAGTCTGGGTGTCAGATTACTAAACGTGGAAATCAGAAAAACTTCCACTTCACACAGGATTTGGTTTGGATTGCAGTGCGTAAAACAGCGTCGCCTAAAGGCCAGGGAGCGGACTCTCATATGATATCGGTGGAAACGAGTCAATTATCATGCAGCAGCTTTTTTTTTTAAAAATAATCGTAGTTCTGTAATTTGTGTTTACAGAAAATTTTGAAAAAAAAAAAAGGCTTTAAAAAACAGACGGAAAAGTTTATATTCTCTGATAAAACGGTCATTACTCGGAAAAAGCTTAAAATTGTCTTATCACCAAATGAAAAGGAAGTATTTGTCTGATAAATGTTAAAAAGAAGCTACCGAGTAAGTTTATCTGCTCACCCCTCGTGTGTGTGTATGTCGTAACTTTCTCTTTCCCCCTCAGGCCTGTTGTTAGAAGCTTTGCTTTCCACAGCACAGCCAGAACCCACCATTACACTACACCTGTACTTAGGAGGCCATTCAAAACAGTAACTATTTCCTTGACAGCTACACAGGAGCTGTGACAACAATTTGACTCCACAGGGCAAATGTAATAAAGAGGAATAGAGAAAAAACTGTGCGCACACTGAAATGAACAGCATAATGCAAGCTAGACACAAAAATAAGGAATTTAGTCAAAATCTGCCATACAGCACAGAAGTTTATTTCATGGTACTACAGTATGGAAAGCACTGAGGACACCACAGTACCTCAGGCGTAGTCTAATTAGAATTACTGGACATGGCTCCAAAAGTCTTCTCCTTTTGATGTGTTTCAAGTCTCACATGCACCAAGAGGAAGCTCATAGTCTGCAAGGCCACTGCGAATGTTTCAGATGTTGGTCATTTAGATGTGTTTACTTTTAAGCCATCTTAACTTTAAAAGACTACTATGAAGATACTATAAAGATATTACTGACCAACTCTGTGTTGGTCAGTAATATCTTTGGACTGTAGTACTACTGACGTTTCTTTGAGTTTGCGCTTTAACATAGATGCACTGTGCATCTGCGAACCAAGCTGTGACTCCTCAAAGATTTGTGTGAACTATACAGATTAGTAAAAGCTTGAAAAATACCAAGAGGAACAGAAAATGAACTTCAGTTTTGCACAACAAACCTTGTGGTGGTGGAGTTATTTAAATCAATATCGACCTCTTTTATGGGATAAACGGTGCAAACAAATTTAATGATGGATTAAAGTATTGCATTGTCTTCAATGTATCACTGTGTTTTGTAGAATCTTGGGATAATGAGGACACCTCTCAGTCTCATGGGACTAAATTTGCTGGTGGTTCCTGCTTTTGATGAAGTCCACAATGATCCAGTCACACTCGTTGGTCACTTTATTATGTAAACCTTGCTAATACTGACTTGCACCCCTTGCACCTCCAAAGTTCAAAACACACCTCAGAGATTTTGGTCTATACTGGCATGAGGAAATCACACATCTGATTTCTTCATGTCAGTTCTCAGTCATCCAGGTCGTGGTAGTCTAAGGAGCTTGGAAAGAAAGCGACTGGACCTTTTGAAGTTTCTTGAACTTTCAAAAAACTTAAAGACGAGTTGCTTTCTTTCCAAGCTCCTAGAATAGCACAGTTGCAGACATGCCAGCTACACATCCATCATGTGAATCCTCCATTCCACCACATTCCAAAGGTGATCTACTGGATTTAGATCTTGTGACTGTGGAGGCCATTAGAGTGAAGTGAACTCATTCTCATGTTCAAGAAACCAGTTTAAGATGATTTGAGCTTCGTGTAATAGCATGTTACCATGCTGGAAGTAGCCATCAGAAGATGGGTACGCTGTGGTGAGTAATGATACTCATGTCGGCTGTGGCTTTTAAAGAATGCTAAAATAGTACCAAAAGGCTCAAAGAGTGCCAAGGAAGTATTCCCTACACCAGGGGTGGGGAACTCCAGGCCTCAAGGGGCTGGTGTCCTGCAGGTTTTAGATATCACCCTGGGTCAACACACCTGAATCAAATCATTAGTTTATTACCAGGTCTCTGAAGAACTTCAAGACATGTTGAGGAGGTAATTTAACCATTTAATCTAGCTGTGTTGGATCAAGGACACATCTAAAACCTGCAGGACACCAGCCCCTTGAGGCCTGGAGTTCCCCTGCCCTACACCATTACACCACCAGCAGCAGCCTGAACTGTTGATACAAGGCATGACGGAGCCATGGTTTTATGTTTACTTTAAATCAAGAATCATCAGATCAGCCAATTTTTGGTGAACGTGTGTGAATTGTGGCCTGGATTTCTTGATCTTAGCTGACAGAAATGACACTCAGTTGGTCTTACACATGTTGTCTGTTCAGAGATGGTCTTCTGCACTTTAACAGTTTCTACTTATCAGCCCAAAGCAGTCTGGCTATCCTCTGACCTAAACAAGACATTTTTACCCAGAGAACTCTGCTCACCGGATATTTTCTATTATTAGGACCTATTGATGGTTATGTGAAAAAATCCCAGTAGAGCAGCAATTTCTGAATACTGCACACCTAAATACATTGATATGCTGACGCATAAGTGCATGTTAGATGTGTACCTAATAAAATGGCCAATGAGGTATCATGTATGGTGGATTGTTCTATCAAGAATCCCTCAGGATCTTAGGGAGCTTTCATTATAGGCTGTGGCAAGATGAAGTTATACAGCATCCATTCAAAAGCTTGGAAAGAGAAGTGATTCAGAATAATGGCAAATCAGCTAAAGCAGACAAGGTTCACTGTAAACCTTTCCCCCTGAAATATGTCAGTTTCAATGAGCAGTGGTTCTTTCTGACATTGAGTCGGGTAGGCATAAAGTATAACTATAAGACTATAAAACTATAAGAGATTGTTGAACTGTTGCTGCTTATTTGTTGGAGGGTTTCTTTTGCAGCCATCACATATTTTTGATCTTATCCATCTTGAAGGAAATGCTTGTTTAGCTGCGTTTTCACTCCGAAGAAAGATAGATATGAGCCGAGATAAAAGCCATGCAAGTAAAATCGACTCCCAAATGGCGCATGCAGTCATCGACAGGGATGGGGGGGGGACATATAACCAAACCGGGGTTTACACTCTGCTCTTTATCCATTTGTGACTCCTCAACATGAATAAGACTGGAAAACCTCAGTGCGCTTTCGCTGTCAACAGCTGCACTGCAACAAAGGCTAGACAGACTGCCTGCAGAACAAATTTGCTTTGGATCTTGTTGTCATGAGCTGATGTGTGTATAGTTTTTGAAATGAGGCATTATGAGCCAGACAAAAGACACTGTTTCTAAGCTCCTTGTCTTTACAGAGTTCTGCCAACTGAGCCTTTGGCATTATAGTATCTACATGAGGTTATTCAGATCTGCCAATTCCAAACATGATAACAGATCATCTCTTGCCTCTTTATTAGTTTTCTGTGGCACAAGCAAGTTCTCTAAAAACAAAATGCGCTCAGTACAGTGCAAGTCTTGGGTCTTTGGTTTTTTTAGGTTATTGTTTTAATATATATTTAAAACAGATCTCAACAGTCCAGCACACAGGCCCAAAGCCAGTGTATAGCTTACACATAGCTTTCCACTACTTTGCCTTTGTGGGTACAGCTGTATAGTTGCAATGAGCAGGCCACAGTCATTGCAAGAAACAGTTTATTATATTTCAGAATGACAAATAGTTATGGACATTGCTTTTGTTGTTTCAATACACAGGCAAATCTGTATGGACAATCATTAGGTAGATGAAAACCAAATAAAATTATTTGTACACATATTTTACAATACATACTGTCGCTCCTTACTGGCTAAAGCAATATGCATTACGCAGGAAGGTATTGCTATTCATATAATACAGCTAATTACAAGATGACATGAAAAAAAAAAAGCAAAAAATAAGTTATTTAAATATCAATTACATATACAGAATGTGCAACTTCTGCTAAGCATTTCATATATGTAATTAAGAATTTAGGTTGCAAAACAAACTGGAAGTGAGTAACTGGAACTCAGTTGAATTAAACTTGGCATTGGGAACTCAATACTACATTAAAATACCAGCATAACCCCTTTGAAACTCTTTACATTACCTGACAAAGTTGTCCATTAATGGACCTGTGAACAAAATGTAGCCAATTTTTGCCTATAAAACAGTTAGACCATCTAAAGTGCATTTACAGTGTCAGTATTTTCAATCTTTACAAAACACTTTTCGGGTCTTCTACTAACGACCCCCTCTCCTCACTTAGCCCAGAGCACCACTTTGATTGAGAGGAAAAAAGGCATCGTATATCCATCGATCCATCTGCCTGCCAAGTGCCCACTGCAAAACATAACCTCTAAATTTTGGAGTAACTGTTGTTCAGAATTTCGATTAATGAAATGAAGTAAGTCATCAGCTTGATTCTGGCTACAAAAGTTATAACTGTTAGAAATAAAAAGGGAGGGAGAGAAATAATATTTATTTGTTCAGTTTCATTTAGCGTGCGCAAACGAAAGACTAATGAGATTCTGGATAGTTTCAGTTGTGTTTTTGATCCCAAGATTCCCTCCCCCCTCAGGCCGACCTCGCTCAGCATTTCCCTGAATTTTAAAACTTGTTTTTCTGAACACGGAGGTCAGCTTTTCACCTGATGTGATAGCTTGCATCGACTATTCCTTTTAACTGTTTGACAACTCATACTAGCATTGATTTGAAGAAAAGAAAATACATCCCACACAGCTTATTGTTCTGCTATGATTTAAATTCCTCAACGCTGCAGCCATTGTCGACAGTCCAGTAAATTCGGGACCTGACAGCCCAGACGTCAGCTGTGTCTTCGTGCTTCCCGGTTCCATAACCCCTCTGTAACGCGTACAGTCAGTGTGTTTTAATATGGTCCAGAGATGTTCAGCAAGCAATGGTCATGCCTGTGGCAAGCCTGTGGTGTTGTGGTATTAGCCTGGCTTCACTGGAATGAACACTTCAATCACTTAGAAACATGTTCTGGGCTCCACATCCATGTATATCAGTGAAATGATCTAGTTGAGAATGCATGTATAATATGTATAGTATAGGATATATGCCACAGTTCAGTCTCAGTCTTTGTAGCTCCTCAATCATAATGGTAAGGCAACTTAAAAGGTCCGTTGACACACCAGGGAATGTATTATTTCAGCGAGAGGTGATTGTAAATTCTACAGCAAAACAGAGCTTTCTTTAAGACGTTATATAAGAGCAAAGTGCCCATCCAGGATATTGTTGTGAAAGGGTAAAGTATAAAATACAGAACTATAAAATGACAGGGTGGGCTCGAAGTAAGCCCGCAACGATCAAAATGCAAAACACAAATTTTAACACGAGTCATTTTGAAATTAAGATGTGCACTATGCTACAATATATAAGCATGACACAAAATAAGCCACCTCGAAGCCATTGTTTGGTGTGTGTATTTAGTCGATTAACAGTCCAGATATTAAATGTGTCGCGTCATCGTGAAACTATTAGTGGGTAGCAAACATCGAATTATGTTGCTTTGGCTGAGCTACTTCCTTAAATGACCCTCAGATTAAGTTGCCTCTGCCACACGACAGATGAAAAATGAAGCACTTATGAAATATGCAGAAAATAGTCTTTCTTGGTTTTCTTTTTTAAAAAAAAATCCATCCTTAAAAAAAAAAAAAAAAAAAAAAAACCCTGTGTGCTATCTTCCTTAAAGGCAGATCCAAGTCTTTATTTTAAGACTTTGGGAGATGTCTTCAGAATGGAAGTCATCCCACACAGTGAGTCTACAGTCTTTTTTGTCTTTTTTCTTTTAAAGGCATCTGATATCTTGTCTTGGCTGTTTGGAGGAACTCCTCGATGTCGTAAACATTTGGAAAAAAGACAGCGTGATAAAAGAGAAAGGAAAAAAAAAATCAGAGAGCAGGATATGTCTTTAACATGTGCGAGAAGAAACGCTGTAGTGCCGTGAGGGCCAATTTACCCAAGGCCACCTACTGACCACGAGATGGTGCGGATCAGTGAGTTGATGCGACTCGACTCCACCAGCATGATTACGACTGAACCTCTCTGTGTGCGTGGACCGATCGCGCCTCACAGATCAGGCGGCGGACGTGACGTTCGTCCCGCACCCCAGCTTCCCACGCACTGCTCTCGGTTAACAAGGCCACGCGGCTCAGCGTGTCAATCCCTGCTGTTGCCAGAGTTGTGGAGTACATGGGTAGGCCGATGGAGATGAGCCAATCGGAGACTGTGCTGATGTTTCCTAAGGTGGGAGGCTTTCGGCACATCTCCGTCAAACCTCCAGAGGGGATCTGAGTGACACAGTGGTTTAAAAATCATTAGTTTCACAGGATGATGGTGCATTTTGTAGGCAACTTTGGCCCGAAAGCTCTGTTTCTGAACAACTCATGAGGCTCTATTAACATCTTTAGTGCTTTTACTGTTGTTTCATAACAGTAATTACATAGCCATTCCCTTTATTATTTCCACATTTAGCTGGACCATTAGATAGCCAAACAACCGTAATTTGCACTTCACCCCAACAATGGCTTTTGGTCCTTCGAACTGACCAATTTTCCAGGCTTCATTGTTACATTTCAGAAAAGCCTCACAGCATTTATCTCACACTAAAATGCATAAAATTGCCCAAAAGTGGACTCTATCGAAACACTCAGGATAATTATTGTTCCCTTACAGCCATGCGGTGTTGTTTACGGAGCTCTTTGACTCTGAGCTGGTCTATGGTAGACGCCACGTCTTTGACTGGCTGCTCCAGATCCTCGGAGTAACGCTGTACCAGCGGGTGGGGGATGCCGCATCGGCCGTGCTGAAGGAGGAAAGTTGTGAGAAAGACATTGAATATGGCTAGGAGAGAACAACACTTTGAAACCACTTAAAGCTAGTATCATTAAACGCCTTCTAAAATCAATAAGCAAATGCGTTCCTGTTCTTTGAAACGTCTATTCTTTCATTTGACCTTTTAGACAGCTATTCATGCAAATCACCTCCTCCCCATTTCCAACATCAGTGTCATCCAAAAGTGTCCATCTGCTCCTTCACCAGGAATGTATGAACCCCTGGGTCCTGTCCTATTTCCTACCTTCATTCAAAACTTTGCTATGCTGCTCCATCAAATCGCAAAACACTTTCATCTTCTTTCCCCCCCCCCCCTACAATCTCTACTAGCCATGCCCTAACGCCCTCCTTCACTGAAATCTGTAGATACTGATTCACTCATAATCTAAATCATTCATTAAGTTACCTAACTGACTTCTGACAGCCAGAGTGAAGCCTCAAGGCGCACTGGCACACGTTGCTAGTAAGACAACAATGCGCCTCTCATGTCTCTGCCAGTCCACTTATGACTAACAGGAATCCAGCAGAGCTCTGCTGTGGTCGAGGGTCCCACTTCTCACCTCATCACTTGATGCCTCTGTTTGCATATGTGTTGTTTTCTTGCCAGTGCTGGGGGCTCCAACATGTTCAAGGGGCCCAGCCTGGGGTCTGGCAAGAGCCAGGAGGTTTTATAACCCCGTCTGCCTTCAGTAAGATTCAGCCCATAAACTTAACAGTCTGAACCGCATCATAGTGAGACTCAAGCCACAGTCTTTCCTTCTCAGCTCCAGCATATTTATTATTGCGCATGCACACACACACACACACACACACACCCTCACCCACCCACACTCACAAATAAATGCCTTTAGATATAAAACGGCATGCGCACACAATGAGAAACACACAGACTCTAGACTCTATTAGCGTCTATTTTTAAACCAAGTTCCAAAAGCAAGCTGCTCATGTTTTTGCCCTGAACACAAAATTATTTGGATCAGAGCTTCGGTAAAATTATGACTGAGTTAAGTTAGGCATGTTACAATGCTGAACCAAAAGACCCTGACGCCAGAAAAGTATGGCCTGAAGGTGGTTTGGATTTTTATAAATCAAATATTTTTCTTGAGCACTGAAAAGGATGTGATTCTTTTTAAAAACCAAATATCCTATCTGTGTGTGTACATCTATTTTTCAGCACAAAAACTTCTGCTTCAAGAACAAACAGTTACTGAAGGAAACCAGTTTTAAGCTTTTTAATGATTCAATGTTAAACTGTCACCCTTCATTTTAATGGTATCTGAACTGGTTATAAATTCATCTATCACCAGTGAAAGTAAAATGTAATTTGTAATGTAAAATATGAGGTAACTTTTCATGTTTTAGATGATGCTTAACTAACCTTGTCAGAGTAGGGCTCCTCGGTAAGATCAATGCCCTCACTCTGCAGCCGTTGCTCCAGGAGGGTAAAAAGATCAGGACCTATCTTGGTATGGGAAAGTTTCCTCGTAACAGCCATCTTGCCTCCAAGATCCGAGAGCCAGGGAGGGTGCACCGCTGGTGGAGTGCCGGATTCCTCGCCCATGGATGAGGCTGATGAGGTGGCACATGGACTGGCTGGAGTACTTGGGGTCTTGGGAGGCAGAGCAGGGGCACTCAGGCCAGGGCTGCGGATTATAGGGCTGCTGGGTTGAGAGCGATTGAAGGAGTGGGTAGGCGAGGCGGTAGGGGATGGCGAGGAGGGAAGGGAGAGAGGGGGGTGACGAAGGCCATTGGCTAGTCTCTCTCTAGATTTCTTTGCAGGTACAGGGGGAGGGATGGGAGGCTTTTTGGGGTGAGTCCGCATCACCCTCTCCCCACTAGCACTAGAATCAGGAGGACTTGGAGTGGGGCTGGAAAGGGGCTCTGGAGGGTTGGAGGACATTGATGTTGGACAAGAAGAGCGTAGGCGAAGCTGTGAGGGTACTGGCGGCCTATCAGCCCTTCCTTTAGGACTAACCGTTGGAGTCCCATTTTGAGCTGGAGAAACGGCGTCTCTACAGGGCTTGATGGGGCTAGTTTTGCCTGATTTGGGTATTTCCTTACTAAGCTTAAGCTCCACACTGAGATCGTTCTTCTGCTCAAAGTTCTGCAGATCTCCCAGAGAGTGGGAGCGCTTCCAGGGTCCGGTGGGCTGCGGGGGACCATCAAGGTCCTCGCAGCTGCGGCTGGCTGGGATTGGAGACCGTCTTTGGGCTTTTCGCAGCCCGAGCAGGTTGAAGCCCTTAAGGGAGGGCTTGATGAAGAAACTTTTTGGAAACTTTGTGCGCTGATTTTTGCTGTTCTGCTGAAGAGCCTCTGTAGAAAGAGTCATGGGCAGTGTTGGGTAATCTGGAGACTGGTGTCCTGCTGAAAAATGACTGGTTGCTTTCCTGCTTTTACCTGGAAAATAAAAAAAATTCTCTTAGCTTTGAACTCTAGATAGTTTCCAAGGTTTCTCCCTCTTTACAGTGAATACGTTTCTCACTCTTCCACTTCTCATGGAAAGACTTGCGCTAATATAAATACTCTATTCATGCAAATACCGTGCATGACTCAGCATGAGTGTTCTTTACTGTCTTGGCTGCCTTTCCTCCCAACTGTTTTACATTTTTATGTCTGTAAAAATTCAGCAGCTTGCACACTGCAGGACTCCAATTTGTCCATTTATTGCACCACAGACATTTGCTGTCCTCTGTGATGACTTTTTGCAAAAATGAAGAAAAATTTATTAGAGGAAAAAAATGAATTAACACCAATACTCACTTTCCTGTGGGTCTGAAAACTAAATAAAAAAATAAAACTGATAGAAACATCATATCCTTACAACATTAGCCAGTCAAAAGCAGACAGGGCTTCTAAAGATGAGATATGAAGATAAGTGTTCTGATTCATGAACTTTTGTTGGCACTATAGAAATAACCCCAAAGAAAGCTGCCTGAACGGGGGACTTCAAAAGCCTTGGAACAAAAGTATGAAGTAACTTACCATATATCCTTTGATTTACAGAGCAAAATGGATGAATGAAATGGATGAGAGCCATATAGTGCAACTCAACAGTGGAATGACAGGAAGGAGTTCAATAGATGAAATCCCAAGAAATGCTTCAACAGTTCTCATGTGTATCAGAAAAGTTTGTTGACTGACTACGAAGGTTAAAAAGGATGGTAAGCTATACCTTTAAATACATAATTGCATAATTATGCACATACCGTTGCATCACTCTTAATTACAATCTCTAAATTTAATTATTTCTTTAGTCAGGATACTATACTTTGCTGTGACAGCGGCACACAGATGGGAAACAGGTAACTGGCTGAACTCTGTTCTGTGACTAATTTAGCATCTTTCAGATTATAAATGAAATATAAGCTGAAAATGTGTTTGGGCATTCAGTCATTTTTGGGGGAAAATACCTTAATGGACTGCATTGATGCCCCCAAAAAGATTTGTTTAATAAAAAAAATACAGTTAAAAAAAGTTCTGTGTGCACTCATGATACACATACACACACAAATTACATATTATAAATAATATTTTTAGCCAGCATTAATTAATGCATTAAAGGAGTATTTTAATAACCGAGTTATTTAATGATTGGAGGAAGATCTGCTGCATCTATACAGAGGAATCAGAATGTTAAAGAAGAGCAGACATTCAGGGCTCTACAGTGACGTTTTCCCCAAAATTATAAAGTTTAAATGACATCTGTTGGTTGGTTTTGAGTTATCTTCCATTATAAAAATTCATGCTGCCCTTTGCCAATACTCTAGATAAATAAATATTCAGAAATACTCATTAATATACAATAGCATATTAATGAATCTATTCTTTACGTTGGAAACATCCTTTAAAAGAAATGGAAGCCTTTCCCATTCCCTCTAATAGTAACTACTACCAAGTTTATTTTGATATAAAAAGTCATAAAATACCAGATAACATGCCGGATACTATTATTTACTCCTAAAAAGTATTCATTCACATTTTTCTCAAAATTTACCAGATTCAGATTTAATTGTTTTAATTACGGTACTTTGCAAAAGTCTTGAGCCACCACTTTTATTTTTATATTTTGCCCTGAAGGAGCCAGACATTCTTATAGCTTTTAAAAATGGCCTTGAGCAATAGCTCTCCAGATTTTGGGGCATATTTTTTCTTTGGACATTGACTGCTTTTTCAATACCTGACCAGGTTCAGATTTTTTTTGAGTTTAGTGAGTCAGACGAGCACAAAAAGGCACCCGACTCAAAGCATGAACTAGTGTTGTGTCTACACATAACTGACAACTGAGAAAGAACCAATTTTAAACGGGCCTGTGTAAATGTTTTGCAGATCCAACAGGAACTTCAAAGATAAAAGTTTGATAGGCAGGAAATCAAATGTATCTCAGCATTGAATGCAGTGTGTCCTTAAAAATAAGGAAACCGGACAAGTGGAAGACACAAGAAGTGGTAGGCCCAAAAGAATATGTACAGCAGATGAATAGCATCTGAAACTCATGTCCTTAAGATATCCAGCAAAGACCCGACACAGGAACTAAGAGATGCATCAGGGATCTTGTCAAAAATGATGGAACTATGAATGGTTAAAAGTACTGTCAGGTTTAGGCAACAGCTTCATTTTTCAGCATTTTAGTGATTGCAAACACACCCAATGAAACGCTATCAATCATGGATTGGCATCCCCAGAGCCCAGACCTTAACATTACTGAAGCAGTGTGGGATCATCTTAACAAGACTGGAACAAAAGGCAGCGAACATCCAAAGAAGAGCTTTTAATGTCTTTCAAGAAGGCTGGAGAACTATTGAAGACTGACAGTAATGACAGGAACAGCTTGTCTAAGAGAGTTCAGGCTGTGTTTAAGAATAAAAGCAGCCATATCAAATTCACTTTAAAGCTTTTTAGAATTATATAAGGCAAAAACTGTATTTCCACATATGTTTGCACATATTTCTATAAATCACAGCATCTATTTCCTGGCAAAATATTTAAAACAAAAAACAAGCGTGTGGCTCAAAACTTTAGCACAGTATTGCATGTTGCATGAGAAAATATGAAAATCTAGTATCAGGTCTAAATCTTAAATTAATAATAATAATTGCATTAGATTACACAATACTAATAATACAAAATGACTACTTTTCCCTTACTGATTTGTACCGAGAGAACAGCTGTGGAGCCCTGAAAGCACAAGAAGAAATGCAGAGTGTTTACTAATTGTTAAGGAGCTAGTTTGTGAACAGCGTTTAGAGGCATGAAAGGAAAAACAGACAAAAAAGGCGAAACAGAAATCAAACAAGCAGCACCAGAGTCCTTTTTTAATCAGAGAAGTGGTTTTATTCCACAGCTTAAATCTCTACTCTTGCAGACTGCAAGAGTAGAGATTTAAGCTTTGCTTTGCTCTTCAGCCTTAACAACATATATGTACATAAAAGGGAAACCAGTAGTTACACTGGGGCCATACAGATACAGAAAAAAAGCAGTAATCGGTGAGTGTTTGAGCTGTTAAAATGATCCTACGTGTGGAGGAAGAATACAGTCTTTTGCAGAGACCAGTCTCAACACGTACACAATCGATTGGAAAAATAAGACCCCAAACCTCTAAGAAAAACAACAAAACTGCACTATAGTTTGAAAATGTTTTCATCCACATCATTTTAGGCACATACTGTATATGACTGTGCAATATGGTCGCTATAAACAAAACAAATAAAACAATGAATCGGTGATGATAAGATGAGCTGCTAGCTGTGATCTGACATCTGACTGTTAAATTTGTCTAAATTTCAATCGGCTGAGAGAATCAGCACTGCAAGAAAGCTCAAGCGTGCACTGGCAAACTACTCTGCAAGTTTATATCTGGATTAGAAACACTCAACAGAAATATTCTCTGAGCTCACAATCGTCTTCCTCGTATCCACCTACAGGCCTTGCGCCCACAGGTGAGACAGTTGGGAAGCAGAGTCCATGAGTGGGCAGTGATTTTGTTCTCTTCAGAACGGTTTTGTGCATTGGGGAGCGCGTCCCCCTCTGTGTTCCCAGTATTGTGGGGTGGACTAGGCTTAGTGGTCTGGGGCTTGGCTCCTTCTCAGTTACAACTGGACTTAGGCACTGATGATAAAGAATGCCTATAAGATGAAAAGAGTGGTGAAGAAAGTAGAGTGCAAGCACAGTAAAAGTGTCTGAAGTGAATAAGGGCTTTGTAAAGATTGGGGGAAGGTAAGGCAGATGGAAAGATGAGCTTTTAGGAAGATGCTAATTCAAAGGAGTGACATGGTCAGGGTGTTAAGATGCAGTGCAATACAAGTGATGGAGAGAGGTGAAGGTCCAGACAGGAAAAGGGCAAAGGAGTCACTGTGGTACTAGGACTAGGGTAGAACAAGAATAGGCCTTAGTTAGCCTAATACCCAGTGGGCTTTGGGTAATGGTGGCACAAACTAAGTAAAGCAAGCGTTACCATTCTCCAGGTTCTCATTGCTCTCGTAGCACCCAGAATCCCGTGGGGAGTCTCCCACTATGCTCCGACCCTCCAGCAGCAGCTTTTCCTGGGAACCTGACATTCCACTGCGCTCTGGATCGCTGCTACCTGCTCACAGAAAGTCACAGAAAGGCAAATGATTTCCTTGTACTTTAAAGTATTATTTTCTCATAATATATACATAATACATACAGTGGTCCCTCGCTATAACACAGTTCACCTTTCACTGTTTTGCTGATTTTTTTTTGTGCAATTTTGAATGCCTTTTTTTTTTTTTTAACAGCGCATTGTGTTCTGTGTCCTGATTGGCTGCAGACCATTGTCAATCAATCTCGTGCCGTGTCTCCTATACAGTACAGAATGCGTTCAGCTTGTCAAGTTTACATAAGTCTTCGATCGCTGGCAGTGTGACTCTGAAGTGCTGTAGTGTATGTTGTATTTAAGTTTTCTCCCCAACAAACAACAATGTCGACGAAATGTTTTGGTTTCATTCTATAATACTGGACTTATTTTTCTACGAAGGTTTGAACTTTCAGAGTGTTTAAGCAAGAGAGAAAAGTGTGAAAATGTTCATGTCTGTCTGAGAAAACTGTATAAAGTGTGTAGTGAGGGGTTTTACAGCCTTAAAACATCTATAATAATTGGCTACTTCGCGGATTTCACCTATCGCGGGTTATTTTTAGAACGTAACTCCCGCGATAAACGAGGGACCACTTTTTAGTCACTTCCTTCAGATTTCCCTTTCCCTGTTTGGCTCCTGTAATCTGCTGCTGCATAAATCTAAATTTATATTTCAGTTTGTCAGGTTTCCTTCACTGTTATCCTAAAAACTCTGGCACACAACAATATTTTGAGGTTACATGAAGATGTCCTTATATAAAAAAACCACAATCAAAAACATAAACTCATGGAAACAGTCTAAACGGTCTACTTACTGTCATACTCCTGCAGCAGCTCCACTGCAGTGAGCAGTACAGCTCTGTGCTGAGGATCGCTGATGTTCAGTTCATCCAAGTCCTCTTCTTCCAGCAACTTGAACGTGTCCAGGTCCTCGTAGCCATTGAACAAGAAAGTGGGCATGTAATCCTATTCAAGAGAAAGCAACAAGCTAAGCTCGAGGCTGTTTAAAGACCAAATAAAATAAATGCAGCAGACTAAAGAAAAATACACTGATCTCAGTCACACGACCAGGAGCAGAAGCATAAAATTCAACAGGTTAAAAAAAACAAAAACAAAAAGAAGAACTTCTGTACAACAGATACTTTTCATCTGCTCATAATTTCCTGTCTCCATTTTTAAACTGCAGGGCAACATCTGAACTGCTATTTTGATATTTTTGGTGCCATGTAATCACATTACGCCACAGCTAATTCTGTTATGGCTGCTAATCTGTCGACACATTTTAATGTAGCGCAACTTTTGAAATGGTGACAGATATATGAGGCCAAAAATAATAATAAACGAGCGAGCTAGCATCACCATCGTGGAGAACATGGCCACAGCTGGCTGTGACCAAAATGGCAAGCAAGATTTTGAAAAGGAAACCAACACATGTGGGAACAAGTGAGGGTTCAAAGAGTTTCATCAAAATACTTCTCAACCACAGATGTCAATGTATTACCCACCAACACAAACACACACTAAAGCAAGTCACTCAAACCACTGTGTTATCTGAAGTGACACAATGAAAGTTTTTTTGATTTTATTTTGGGATACACCCCGTGTGAGCGCAAAGTCCACTGACAGCAACACAGCGACCGCTTCCACTTTGAATATCGCTCGGTTCCACGCCTGTGCGACCCACACGTTTTTGTTGGACAAATATTGAGACCGTGTGTCATGAGCAAGACCATCAATTACAACGCTGGAGTCCAGGGCAGAGAACTAGGTTGGTCTGTCCCGTTTCTGCTGGATGATGCGGGACTAAACAAAGGACCACCAACTAACACAAACACAGGCAGCTGGCTCCTCTCATTCACCAATTTTTTCGTGTTTTTGTGCCAGCTGAAATATGTAAACACGCTCCACATCCGAAGACTATTTGGCAGAGTCCACTGGTGGAAAACAACAGGGATGAGGAGATTTACACTTCAGTTACAGAGAGGCCCTGTTGAAATCTGATTTTCCAGTGTAACCAAATGTTGGCCTAGAAGTTCCAAAAACACAAAGTAATACTACTACTTTGGCCTGTGACAGCTCAATTTTAGAATATTTAGTGCTTAGATAGCTTATCCTGCTGGGATGGATACTGCAACGGAGGAAAACCTGAGAAAGGCTGGAACTATAAAAGATTACTGAGGCATTCACTACAATTGATTTACATCTAGTATAAAACTGCCACTGAGGTAGCCAAAAATGATCTGAAGATAATGGATTATTTTGTCTTTTTTCCTTATTCACTAACCAACTTTCACTTTTTAGGTTTCTAGCTACTGGGCTCAAGATGACATGGCAGGCTAAAAGGAGAGATCGAGAAAAATGTTGAGCTTGAAGTTATTTCTCACGTTTTCTTTGCCATTTAAACCACCTGAAAAAATGAATGCACTGTGGTTGTATATCATGTATAACATCCGTTCCCCACTGCACAAATCTGGGAGGACATGAGCACTCTGATGCACTTATAAGAGCCAGATTCACAGCTTAGTAGCATTAATCTTTAATCTGCGGCTTGGCCACCAAATTGGAATGGGATGAAAGAGACAACACACAAAACTTCTCTCTCTATTTGGGGAAGTGAGGCCTGCTGGCTGCCCGGGTGGGAGGAAATGATATCACGCTCACAGTGATGTGTAGGTTTTGATGAAAGATGCGAACTATTTGTCGGGGTGTGGCAGTCACAGTGTGGGTGTTAATGTTTATGCGTCAGTGGCAAATCAAACATCCAAAGCTGTGCAGCCTGTAATTAGATATACTATATTTATCTCCGCTTGTTTGCAAATGTGCTTGAGATATTTGCCTAACACAATATTTTCATTTGCTTCAAAGCATTTGTTTGCTTTTACCGAAGTGCCAGATGGGTGGGCTTATTATCCAGTTAAGACAGCCGACTGATTGCAACCAGCGAACGTAACTTTTTACATTAAAGCCACTTCACTTTCAATACATGGCAAAATCTGGCTGGTAATGTACCTTGAGATCGATACGATCCAGTAGCTCCTCCACTGAAGTGGGTTTGGGTGGCCGGCCCTTCCTCCTCCTCCGAACTGGCCTTTTGGGCTTCTCCTCTTCTTCAGTCAGCACATCCACATAGATGAACTTGAAGGTGCCTACTTTGTTGTTCAGCAGGCCCATCCACGTTCCCATTGGAGGCTTGCTGATGATGTCAATCACATCCCCACGCTGGAGAAAAGATAAGTTAGCTGAGCATGACATTTTAAATTTGACCCTGAGGTTTCAAACCGCTTTGGCTGATAGAGGATTCAATGTTTCTGTGAGGGCAAGGAATATGCTGAAAGCCTATTATTACATCTGTAAATAGATTATAGTAGAAAAACTTTCAGAGTTACAAGGCAGCATACAGTATTGTGCAAAAGTCTTGAGCCATCCATCCATTGTGTGTTTTGTTCGTGCTCATTCTCATGCTGAAAATAGAGCAGATGCTTTTCTGATAAGTCAGAATAGGGCTGCAGTTTTCTGCGTGCATAATTCCATCAGTTGAGACATGATGCCAAGCACCGCCGGCTAAAATGCAGTCCCAAATCATCGCACCTTACAGATGTGCAGTGCCAGATCTTTGCTGGATTCTTTCCTATTTCTTAAAGAAACGACTTTCCGATACTGTTCATCTGCGCTAGATATTTTATTTAGTTTCACCATTTCTTGTGTCCTCCGCTTGAGGAATTTCCTCCAATTTTTTAGGGGAACACTGCACACCATGCCGGGTTATGCCAAGATAATAACGCTTTGAGAATCAGCTTGTTTGGGTAAAAATATTATTTTGTTATTATTACTGAGAGTCCGCTACAGAAATGGGAACACATTATGGGTTATTGTGACAGGCTGTTAGACTGGCTCATGCCTTGAGTTAGGAGCATTTTTATGCTCAGGTGATCGATAAGTCAGTGTTAAGTTGTAAAACAACCAACAATAACTAGACTAACACTGGACTCAAAAGGAGTGAAAAAAACAGCCACTCATTCTGTCCAAAGAAACACCTTCAGACAGTTTGGAGAACTATTGCCCAAGACCACTGTAAAAAATGAAAAGAAAATCTGGCTCCACAGTAGAAAAACAGAGATATGAAAGGTGGCTCAAAACTTTTGCACACTACTGTCAGTGTCCAATAATACCTTCAGTTTGAGGGAGTCCGTATCGTAGGGGCTAGGAGTGAAGTCTGTATGGACTCTGGCACGGCCACAGAATGGTCCTCTATAAGGAGGCTCCTCGTCATCGCCGTCCTCCGACTTCACGCTTTCTCTGTTACTGGTTGATGAGTCGGTGGTGCTCACCGTCTGACCACCTGAGCATAGAGAGGCAAAATAGTTAAAAGCTACAAAATAGTTGCCTATAAATCCATTACTAAACTTCTCGAAATAAAAGTGCAGGCCTTCCATTACACTCTACATCAATAACCATGACAATAGGTAACAGGTAGCTTTACTTTTTACAGTGATTGAAACTTTAAAACTGGGTTTTCATCACTTGTATTACAAACTATTGGGAAAAACAACACATTCCCTCTGATTCTGAGTGAAGTGTGTTGAAATCATGTCGATGTGTGGGAATATGAGAGCTAAGACTTCCTGTCTAATCATTACCATATGCTGGCCTGTGTGTCTGCTCTGTGGCTCACTGAAACTTGGCCAAGTCTTCATTTCAGCCACAGCTTGAAGTGATGCAGTGTATTTTTTTTTTCACAAAAAAACACAAGGTTGAAGACTCCAAATAATGTAATTAAATGAAATAGCTAAAGAGATTAAAAGAAAAAAAAATTGAAAACTCCAAGGCCATAACACAAGGATCAGGTGGTAGGTCTGGGTATAATCATGCCACAAAAATCATAACTGAAGCAGAGAAGAACCAGCCAGCAGCAAATGCTATAAGCACCATCTAGTGTTGTGGCTGCCTCAAAACAACTATTTTTTTTGTTTAAATCTATGCAAATGCATAAATTGTCCTTATTATTTGTTGATTTGAAAGAACCTAAATACAGTTTTTATTCAGAATCGGGTAGGAAAAATATGAAAGCAGCTGTTTGCACAGTCAAACCCTTGTCTGAATAAAGGTTCTTTTAAAAGAAGTCTTACTCATTGAACTCTGTCCGCTGAGTGAACTGCGCAGGCTTTCCACAGAACCTCCGGCCTTAAGCTTCGGTTTCTCGAGAGAGTCTGTGTCAGGCAGAGGGGATTGTGGAGAACCAGGGGCTGCATCTGGACTGGACTAAAAGACAAATGGAAAGGAGAGATCCAGATGTGTAACGAAGGAAGAGAAAGGCACAAATGATTTTGCATTCAAGAGACGAAAGCATGTGATAAACAGCAGGTGGACGTATAACAACAAGAAAAAAAAAAGAAAATTACGTAAGGGAGACAATCATAGCTTGGTTAAAATGCAGGTGAGGGTATGACAGGGAATGTCAGCATTTTTTGTTTAAGCCATTAATCAAATTTTTTACCAGCTAGCAGGATTAGGGGTTAAACATTTGCGTGCGTGAGGCAAAAAACAAAAACAGTATGAACCCATTAATTTATTCACACCATAATCAAATCATTAAACATAATGAGAATAGCAAATGAGGAACACATTAGTAACAACTAGATGAAAAACCTTTGATTATTGGTCAAGTCTTCTCAGCTAAGCTTTGAATGTCTAAAAACAATAAAAACATGACATCTTTTTATTGACAGTCGGTCAAATGTTTAGTGCTGTTTCTTTTTGAAAGAAAACAGATTAGAAAGATGTAAATATTAACCGCTCGTTCTTAGCTTTAGTCATTTATGATTTTTAAGAGCACATGTACGAAGACCCATTTTCAGCTGGCATCACTCCCATGCTCCCAAGTGTCACACTGTGCTTCTTGATAAAGTTTATTATGTTCTTCCTTTACCTTAGTGCAGGTCAAACATCAGGCTTTATGAGATGATTAAAATTTCTTTGAAAGTCAAACGGATTTCTAAATGAAGGTAAACATATTGATGTATGCTCAATCATCCAGGTAAGTAAATCTCCAAAAGTTGATTCTGTTCATCTGGACGTAGCGTTTTGTGGGAGACGCTACGCCCAGATGAACAGAATCAACTTTTGGAGAAATGAAGGTAAACTTTGGAGCAGTGATATATATTTTTATATAGTGACAGGTCAACATTTGCTGTTCGTGTCTCATAAATCCACTAGGTGGCACTGTGGTTTATCAAATAGCTGACAAACTGTAACATAGCAATTCATCTTTCTTCACTCCTCCTCAACCAGTATCTCCATGACTCATGTGAGGATATCTGGGTCACTTTGACCACCATGGCAAGCAGATGGCCGACTGCATGTTAATGACACGTCCTATGAGGTGACATCAAACTGTGGAGCTGGACAGGCCACTGGTAAAGTGAGAAGATGCCCAGAAAAATTAGGTCAGTGCAAAGGAGACGATCCTTTTAGACTCGCATACTTTAACTCTCCATCTCCTAAGTGCTGGCCTGGGGGAGGTTTGCATCACTCCCTGAGCTCAACTTGAAGCAAACACCCCACCCAAGACACTTAGTCCAGGAGGGGAACAGCAGAGAGAGAAATCCAAATGTGAATGTGACGTAGTGCTCTCTGTTTATCTTGTAACCAACATAAATACTCCCAACCCAGCCACAGCTGATGGACAGAATATGCAGCTTACTCTGCAAACATCCTTTATATGTGTACACGATAGGACTCTTTTTTTAAAGCCTTATTTTAAATACTAGGAAAAATAAGGCCAAGATAGGGACAAATGAAGCATTCAAAAACTGCATCCACGTCTGCATCCATGTTATATTTATGTCAAACCTGCTCAGAAGGAGAGCTGCTGTACTTCTTCGACATGCGCTTCCTCATCGTCTCTTTCACTGACTTGACTTTCTTGCCCAGTGAAATCCGAGACGTAGTGGGGGATTTGACCACTTCTCTGTATATTGCCTCCTGCTCTTTACTCTGTGATCACAAGATAGAAAAGCGAGAGCAGAAAAAGACAGAAAGACAGATGAGAGGAGATGGGAATGAGACGTTACAGATTGCACAGGGTACGACTAGGACCAAGAGAGATCACAAAAACAAAAGGGAAATCAGCGCGATTAAGCGTAGCAGGAGAGTTTAGCTCGTGCTCTTCTGTTTTATTACCACTTACATTGGCCTCATTGCCTGCGTTGACCACATGGAGGGAACGGTTGGACAGGTCAAAGCCTCCAAAGCTGCATGTTCTCTGAGGGAGAGCCAAAACACAATCAAATGAGTCACACTCACCAGGCCACGTTACAGAACTTCCCCTTCCACACCCAACGAGTCAACTCACAGTGATTCATGCTCGGCACAACACGGCAGCAGTTTGATTAATGCGCATGGATGTATGGTTCGCATATATGCGAGGGCATGATGTCATATGGGACTGCAGACAGCCAACAGACATGATGTAACAAACTTTTATACTAGCTCCTCTTTAAAATTGCGAGTTATTGCTTGGTCCCAGTCAAATGAGCTGTTATATTGTCGGCTCCAAAAGGTCCCTGATATGCTCGGACAACATTAAGTTTTTCTTGATGTGGCTAAGCTACTTTTACATGTGGATATATATAGTCCTTGCATCTCAACCCAATGCAGTTGGCCATGGTTAGCAAACATGCACAACATATAGAGCCAACAATATATTAGTCTCGCCAGAAACATTTTCAGAAAGAGCCAACTGTTTCTGCTGAGAGGACAGAGAAATGTGGATTTTTTTTCTCAAGATCAAAAACTAAATAAAGGCAGACACAACAGAGAACTTCGACACGTAAAGAAAAAATAAATTCTTTCATTCGAATTGCTAAGTTAAACTCTAAACACAAAGATGGAGACACGGACATGCACACAAAGCATCTGCCAACAACGCTCACAGTTCAAGTGGGGCACGTGATGGCATTTCCCTTTTGCTTTCTGAGCAATTACAAAACTGCTCAGCTCAACCCTGAACAAGTGGGTGAGCGGTGCACATTAAGAAAATGGCCTTTCTACTTTACGTTTAATGCTGCGATCAACGCCACAGCTTTCCAGGAAACATAACCTGTTGCAAAGATGCTCATAAATAAGCCTGAATGTGATGATGGTGTTCAATGGAATGGACATGCACCCAGATAAAAAAAAAAAAAAAGATGTTTCTTGGAGATAATTACAGAGAAAGAGAAGAAAAATAAAAATCACATCTGCAATAGAGGCACGGGCCAAAAAAGAAGACGAAAAGCAAAAACAGAAATAAGTGAATTCAAAGTTTTTGGATGAGAACGACCTCCAGTGACGTCACTAGAACACGATAGGATTCAGGTACCCTCAAAGCTGCAGGATAGCTCTACTACGTCTTTACCTCTATGTGTCACTATTTCTGCTGGTATACACAGATTATTGAGACACATCACTACTAGCAACGTGACTTTAAATTGTCCACCATTTTCGACATGTGACAGGGTTATGGTGACAATGCAGAGTCAAGTCAATAAGGCCCGAGTCACACAAGCCTAGAGACCACAACCATCTGGTAACCATCGGTCGTCAGGGCAAAATTAGTATTCCCCATCTGGTTGGCAACAACCTTTTTTTGGTCACTAGCTGATTTCCGCCTGTAGGTTGCACGGCAGTGAAACTGTGACACAAACTGGAAACCAAAGGCCTTCATATTAAACATTTCATCTTCTGAAACAAGCTGACTGCAGCACAAAGGGAGAACTTTTACTTTTCTGGTTTTCGTGGTAAGTTTTACTGCTGCTTTGGTTAGCAGTTAGCAAGTGTTTGCAAACAAGGTGGCATTTCTTATGTAAACTGCAGGCAACTGCAATCAATGCAGCACCCTTTTTGCGAGCAATTTCAGCTTAGTGACAGTGTGGAACTCTGCAACCACTCTCCAACCAGTTGGGGAATAACTGGTGGTGTATCATGTCCAATATGGTGGACAACTTTCGATCAACGTGCAAATAACCTCATAACCTCACATGACAAACCTCTATAGGGAAGGTTTGCCAAAAAGAACTAAAATATTTAAAATTCCACCAGACTACTTTCATTTGGGTTAAAGTCAAAAAAGTCATTACTGGCTTTTTACAATCACTGTATGATGATTAAGGTTTTCTGACCTTTCCATCATTTTGTTGCTATTCACAGCCTTATAAATGTGCAAGACAATAAGCATGGCGACTATTATGTCACTGAAGTTCACCTAACGAGTCAACCCATTCAATAAGTCTTTGAGTGTTATGTGCTGCAGTTATTATGAGGATGAGCAGCTCCGAGCTTGTACAACATCCCCTGCACCCACAGGGATCAGTGCGACTACTGATCTGTAAGTGCATGCGTTCCTCAGGGATCTGACATTTATAAAAGGCACTTATAAAACCTCTGCTGTAACTTAACCTCCCAAGTAGGGCACTGCGCTTTCCATAATCATTTTATATTCAGCTAAAATAAAAAGGCTTGAAGGCAAAGGCATTCGCTTAAAGGTCACTGAAGATGGCATTCTTATAAGGGCAGTTAGGTCTGACACTGATATGCCAGCTTTTGATGTTTTCAAGATAAAAGAACTTGTGCAATACCTGCATGTTTCCACATACACTATATTAAATGGGTACGTTTAATATAGGGTATGTAACAGCTGACCTGTTATCTTATTTGTGTATGTTTGTGCGACAGTCACCTATAAACCTCTGGGCTATTCTGCAACTTTGAAGCACACTGAGTCCTTCTCACACGAGGCGGCCGATTTAAACCTGTAGACCTAAACTCACAGACTTCTGCTGGATGCGCAAGAGCACACGCTTGGTGCAGCGGTCCACGCTGGCCGCCCACTTCCTGTCCGCCTCACGGTCCTCCTCCAATAGACAGCGCCGCTCAGCGCGGCTGAGTGTAACCGGGCGGACCAGCTGTGCCCAGTTGAGGTGACCGTACAGGCTCCGCTCTACCACATAGGTGATGTTGAGCTCACTGACTGCTGTTCGCCCACGCAGCCTGCGAGAGGGGAACACCCAGCCCCCTCCCCCACTTCCAAAAACCTTTGATTTGGATACATCACAGCGGACGGGGGAGGATGGGGTGACTGACAGGGGAGAAACGGGGGACTTAGCATTGCGCGAGCGCTGGTACAGGAGGTGCTTGGTGGAGTATGCATAGTTGGGATCAGGTTTCCGGTGCGTCCAGCTGCCGTGGTGCCGGCTGGCAGGTTGATGTTTGGGGCTGCCTTGCGGACCGTCATCCAGGGAGATCAGAAGGCGGGACTGGGAATGGGGTTTGGGGCGAGGTTTAGTCAGGCCATAGAAAGCATACAGGGCCTCGTTGCTACTTACCCCATGGGAGATGGAGTTCAGGGCCTTCCTCATCTCGCCATCAGTTGTGGAGCGTGACAGCTTTCCATCATCGTCCAATCCACAGCCATCGAGCTCTGAGAAGGAGGAGCCACTACCTGTCACACCAGGAATAGAGCCTCCCAGGGCACTGGAGCCCGCTGGGGTCCTCCTGGGGGGCCGGATAAGACCGTGGGTACTAGAAGACTTATTGAACGTTTTCACCAGCTTGTGTCCAGACCAGGTGTCCAAACTGCTGGAGGAAGGGGAGGTCGTCAGGCCATCTGTGTCTCCATCCAGAGAAAGCTGGTCATGGGTGAGTGAGGGCAGAGACGCCTCCTGGTTTAAAAGGGGCTTCTTTAGAACCCCAGTGTACAGAGCGGTGTTGTCTTCACAGGTGGGAGGTGTCTCCAGATTCATAAAATCTAAAGAAACACAAACAGTCAGTTAGAAAGTTTGTTACTCAGGAGGGTTAGACAGGAAAGTCTGCCTGAGTTAGCTACCCATCAAAAAATTTACATTCTTAAAATCTGAGAATCGGGAAACCCCAAAAACATTAAAACGCCTACAGCAGTTATTCGTTGAAATTAATGTAAATCCAATTACATTAACATTATTTAGCTGGTTGGAGTGTGTAATAAATCATAAAGATAATCAAGTAATCAAATGAATATATTGCTGCCAGACAGAATCACAAACCTTCGGAGGCATGTTTCTTGCCCTCCTCCACCTTGATGAGTTTTTTCCTGACCCGGCGTGTCGAGTTAACCAATTTGTGAAGCCTTTTGAATTTCACAGAGTCCTCTGATTGCTCATCATCTGACTGTTCACGAGACTGGTGGAGAGAGAGTGAGAGAGGGCTGATATTACAAAGAAGAAGACGAGAAAAGGTAGCTAGGGTCAATAAAAAGCAAAAAAAAAAAAATTAATAAAGAATTAAATAAATACATAAAGAAAAAAAAAGCTAACACTGAAAATTTCTTTCCAGTTCAGCATAACAATTCATGGTTGCAGTTGTAACAGAAACAGGTGGTTTAAAATGATTAGGCAGAGAAGGTATAACACTTGGATGAATATGCTTTGAGATTTTAAGAGATCTTTTACAACGCGTCAGATTGTGGAGCTCTGTTTAGGATGGCGGCAAAGTTAGTGAGGTGAGGGATGGAGGATTGGAGGGATGGTGGCACACTGCATTGTGTGAAGGTCATATTCAGTTGAGACATGAAATGCACTAAAACAACAAACCAGGTGGCATGTGATCTGGAGGAAGTGACAACCAAATGATGTAATCAATCAGTATTTTTTTTTTTAAAAATAGGTTATCTTGAGTTATGTTGCCTTCAAAGACTTTGTTTCAGAGGAAACCACTATTTAAACAACACACACAGACAGACACGACTTTTTTTTTTACTCCAATTTCTATTTAATTTTACTTTTTATATATTGTTTTCAGTGTTATAATTTTTTTTTTTACATCTTTATTAGCGTCATTACTTTCACTGCGATTTCATTGTTTTGTAGTGGTGATGTTTCGACTGCTGCGAGAACAGATAAAGCTTTTTGTTGTCATTGTCATGGAAACATGCTCCCAGCTCACATTCATGGGAACATCTTTTGCAAAAGGACAAAAGTGTATTTATCTTTTCCTACACATAAACAACCATATCTTAAAAAAAAAAAAAAAAAGTCAAATACTTTCCATACACACTTTTTTGAGTAAATTAACCCTCATGTGGTCAAGTGGGAAGAAAACTCACAATCCTATTACAATTTTCTTGTCCCCAAAACACAGAATATTAACATTTGCTTTTGTTGTACTAATGTAGTCATTTTTTAACCATTTTTTTTTTGTCAGTGTTTGAGATTAGAAAAGCATGCACACGCTTCTAAATCTGACAAGAATAATATGCATGCACATTTCTGCCTTTACGTTAACACGCAGTTTTATGCATCTGAAAGAGGAAAAAAGAAGAAAAAAAAAAAAAAAAAGGCTTTCCCGCCACCCTAAAAACAGACCACAGCTTGGCGCAGAGGCTGTTGACATATAGTCAGGATGATGTTAACAACTGTGGCTCAGTTTGAGCAAACATTTGACAGTGACCACAAATCCCAAACAACACCACACCAAGGCCACAACAACATGATGACTTTTCATTTTCTGCAGGTATGCAAGTACAAACCTTAACTGTTGCCAACGTGAAAAGGGAAAAACTACACATCATTCCTAAAAGTGTCATTGAGTAAGTCCGTGCTTTCCACTTCATCATTGCTTTCAGAGCTACATTTTAGGTCTGATGTAACCCTTCTTATTAATAGATAACACATGTCACACATGATCATATTTTTCATATATGTGGATATTGTGATAGACTGTGCATTTAACATTAAATCACTGAATGAAACTCCCACAGGAAAACAACTGTCCTGCACCTCTGCACGAATACAATGAAGGCCCCAAGGGTCCGATCAATACATTTTTATACTGAGCTTGAGCAGTGTGCAGGATATTTCCTTTTTTGAAACTGTAGTCTTCTGCCATGTCTGCCCAGAACACCAGACCACTCGTTTGGCGGATGACAAACCTGCAGAAACAGGCTAAGAAACCCCACTCCACTGTCCCTCCAACAACTTAACCATGTTGGTCTGACTGCTATGATAGCTTTTTCTACTTGCCATTCACCCTGGGTGATGTTTGAGTGCATTAGTTTCGTTAAATTCAATGTAAAGAGAGTCTTAGTTTAAAAAACTGGAAAAAAGTCATTTTATCATATTAAGAACTATGTGCAGCGCTAATGCCCTAGCAACGTCAGGGTTGAATGATGTGATTCTTCTTCTATTCTAATGAATAGAAGATTTAGAGGAGATAGTGACATAAATCCCAACCCATTCCCAAGAGGCACTATCCATTTGAATGACCACATAAACAGGGGAATGGGGACAAACTCAGAAAGAAAGCCTAGCAAAATGAGGACGTAAATCAAGCTGGCCAAAAGGCTGCCATTTAAAACATGGGAAAAGTAAAAATGCAAACGGCGACTTTACAAACATCTATAAACAAAAGCTACGACTGAACGTCCTTTTCAGGCACACGAAAATTTCTCTGCAAATACAGAAAAAGAGCATTTACAAGAAAATCTAACAGTGAGCTCAGAAAACCAATAGAACTTACCACTATATTGGAAAAAGCAGGGCAGCACTTCCTGTGTTAATATTCCATAATTCAATCAAGCAGGATCATCAAATCCGTAGTGCCCTGAGCACATTCCCTCGCATGCACAATCCAAAATAATATCTGTGCCCCTGTGCACATGCAGGCAGACACAAACGCAGCCTATTTAGCTCAGAGGAATGAGGGACTGTTTGGAAGGGTCGTGCTTCATGGCTAGCAGAGAAAAGGCATGTTGTGCATGGAGAACAATCCCAGCGTTTGAGCCCCTCTGACCTGCCTTGGCCCCCAAATCGCTAATGGCCAGCCCTGGAATGCAGGTTCCGTTGCCGGGGCAAAAAAGACCAGAGAAAAACAGCATCAGGACGGAAAAAGTCACAGAGCAACCAAAAAAAGGTTTATTGCAAACATTTCAGCTACAACCATCAGCTGTATATTTGTGTCCGTATATAGCATACAGGAATGCACGGACGAGCAAATCTACTGATCTTGGAATTAACCTAATTCTATTCACTAGAGAGGAGAAAGGGCAGTATGTGACACCAATAGAGGCCCCAGCAGAGAAGAAATATTTCCTGTAATGGCCAATTCTGGAACATGGGGCAAAGGGAGATGCATAGCTCCCCCTTTCCTGGCCTTGGGGGCTGAGTCTTTATCTTAAGTCTCTGTCTCCCTAGTTTCCTCTCGGCTTCCAGCATTTGCCTCCAAGGGCCAAACTGTGTGTTCTGCTAAACAATAATCCTTCAGTACTGTAACTCTTCCGTCTTCTCTCAAGTCTGTAAAATCCCCCAAATGATCAACCATCTTCCCACAGGAAGTGAGCCGCTAACAACAGAAAGTTTCAGGAGACTGACAAGCTGATCAGCATACTGCACTACATCAAAGAACCAGATAACAGATACAAGTTATGCATGGCATAATTGACCTATTTTTCCATGTGAATGGATATCATCAATCATTACCCAGAAGAATAAATAATGGAGCCCCTTGATGGTGTGAGAAAACTGTTTGGCATGGGTCTTCATTCATAAAGTTACTGATTCAGTCATATAAAGAAACGGCAATGCAGATCTGATTTCCATATGAATGCAATCGTTACTTAAGCTGAGGAGTCACACTGGGTGAATGTGCAAAAGTCTAGAGCATTAGTCACCGAAGCATGTTCATTCACTTAAATGAAAGATTATGGTACTCAAACTCTGCTTGGACTGAAATCTGTATTTGTCTGCAGAACATGGGGTCAACTTTAACAATAAGACCACCAAACGCATGTTCATTCAATTAGGTGGATAAAGGGGAGAAACAGGACAGGTAACAGACTCTGGTGAAGAACCGATGGCATTTTCTTTTCAAAACAACATACATGTGTGTGGGAGTTATTTTCAGGGAGCTTGGAATTTTTGTGTTTGTATAAATTCACTTCCTGCAAAGAAAAAAAAGTGGGTCACGCATAAAACTTTGCATGCTATTCCCAAGCGATGCCATACAGTACATTCTTTATAATCTGCGTGTTCACATACAACTGCCCTGACCACTGCAAGTCTCGATTCTGCATCAAGGCTGACCTCCATTTAAAAAAAAAAAACACTCAAGCAAAACACACACACGTAGCAGCACATAATAATACACAAGAAAAGAACCGACTGATTGTCATCAAAATCCAAACAGCGGCCAACAAAGAGGTGATTGTCGGCGCTCCTACCTCTGAACACATAGCCGCCGTTATGCAGCTGACTTTCGAACATCAAGTATCCTCAATGCTGAATGCTGCAAAAGTTTTGGAGTGGATTTTGTGTGCCTCTCCACTTGGCTTTCCAAAAGTTACAATTATAACCAACTGATGTAAACAGACCTGCCCTAAATTTCCACAAGACAATTTCCCTGTCACTGCAGCAGCCAATTATGACGTTTGGTGGGACAATTTTCTAATGAGATGCCCAGGCGAGGATTAAACTGATGACTAAAATATGGAAGAGGACTTTCAGAAAATTGCACAGTTCTTGTTCTGACTGCCAAAAAGAAAGAATGAGCAGAGCCTAAGGAAAACCAGAGTTGAGCAATGAACTGAAATGTTCAGAGGCAACATCAATACTACTAGGATGCACTTGACATGGTGGAGAGAATGCATATGCAGAGGCAGTTATGTTGTAGTTTGGCTATCGAATGCAGAACAGAGAGCGAAATATAAAGGAAGAAAAAAAAGGAAATTCAAGAGTAAAGTTGAATCATTCACATTTGGATAAACACATTCACATATATAATCAACTCAATGTCGCTGTTCTACATCCCATCCTTCTCCTGTGAAAGTTTAAACTCAAAGTGAGAGTGGCTGAGGTGAGAGTGTTAAGAAGAGGGAGAGTAAAAGGGAACAGATCAAGGCTTTGATAGGCTTGGGTAACGGAGGAAGGGGCAGGGGTGAGGGTGTACTTACGTTGCAGTTTGAGGACTGGTTTAGATTGGGTGCAGATCCGTCAGCCCACTCTGCAGTGTCAGTACTGCTGGACTGTCTGCTGCGCTCATACTCCTTCAGCTACGTGGAGAAGAAGAGGTCAGAGAGGCAGAGGAACAGGGCGGGACCACCCACTCTCACCCAGCATGCTATGTCTCACTATATACTAGACTGGAAAACATCAGCAGTGTGCATTCACGAGGATAGAATGGCTACTATAGTTTGTGAACTGACGGCTGAAGCCGGTGACCATGAGGGAAATTAGCAAGGTTACTGATTTTATAAACAGGTCTCTGCATCCTTTCACCATTTTTTTTTCTTTTTCAGATTCTATGATTGGTTTGACAGAATGTCAATCATAAGACAGGTAAAATCCTCCAATTTAAAATTAATATCCTGGAAGAAAATAAAAAGACATGTAAAAGGAAAATTAACATCTGCCTTTGGGAGAGCAATCCAGTCTTCTAACTCTGATGGCCCGGCATGCTACCCAGGAGAAAAGCACCATAAATTGAAATTGACAGAAGGGGAGGAGATGAAGAAAAAAAAACAGACGACAGAAAAGTCACAAACCAATCAACAGATATTGATTGAGAGTCAGATCAAAATGAAAGTGCATTGGGGAAAAAAATGGATAGGACAGCCAAATGAATATCCACCATGTCCAACTAAAGAGAAAGACCACAATGCACCACAGAATCCCTCCAACAGATGGGGCTATTGAGCTACTATGACCGTCAACCTCGCAAGTATGAGCTGAACAACACACCCACACACTCCAAGAGCTCACACTCCAAAATCCCTGGACTCCTCAACCTCTGGAGACACCATTAAGTCTGGAGTTATGTGTGTGTGCTGTGTGTGTGCTGTGTGTGTAAAGAGGACAATGCAGGCGCATAAAAAAAATAAAAATAAAAATTATATATATGTATATATATATATATATATATATATATATATATATATATATATATATATATATATATATATATGTATAGGGAATATATATAGGGTAAAAAGGGAGGGGGTTGGTTAGTAAGAGTAAGTCGTTTTAGAAAGCCAGAGCTGCTGAGGGAGTATGAAGAAAGGGAGGGTTTAAAGAAGATTACAGCCCATCAGTCGTTGGGGCATGAGGGTCGATGAGGGAGGGGATAAAGTGCAAGAGACAATGAGGGAGGTTCCTACCCGAGCCAGAGCTTCTTCTACGGTGATCATCTTCTCTTTCACCATCATCATCAGCTGGATCCGCTCCTCATCGCTCATGGTGATCTCGCTGGCCACGTAGCCAATATCTTCTCCTGATTGTGGTAAAGACCAATGAGCAAAAAGGAAAACACGAAGCAACAAATATCTGGTGAACCTAATGTGTACAATAGAGCCGCACAAACCTTTGGACGTCTGTCGTACAACGGGTTTGTGCTGAGATTTGCGGAAGTTCTGCCAAAAAGATTTGTTCTTCTTCTTACTGTCCCATTTACCTTAAGGGAGGAAATAAAAGACGAGGTTACACACAAGCAAGAAAACACAATGAGCATGAGAAATACACTAAACCGGGTTATGCACTTTGCTGTTTCAGGAATACAGGAAAGAAACTGTTCGGTTCAGTGTTTCAGTGCTTTAAACACGAAAACTAGGTCAGTCAAAACAACTCAGTTATTAAACACTAGTATGTACTCTACAATGGTTAATCCTGTAATGGAATTTCATTAGAATTACTCTGTCTGATAAATGTCAGTGTCTTTTAAACCACAGCTTGAGTTTATATCAAAGGCAAAATTGACGATCCCACTATGACATCATCGGGATTTTACTTCTCAAATCTAACAAACCTTCTCCTGAGCACAGGAGACAAAATATAACTGTTTTCATAAGATCTCTACCCATGACTGGAATGTGTTTCACTCTAAAATTTTATATGTTTACTAAATTAATTAATGTAAAACTAAAATGCAATATTACACTTCATTCAAACTTCTGCTGCCTCATCGTCCAGACCTGAGAAGATGTGAATAAAGATGTGAGTATGATGCTGGTTTTAGGTGTGAGAGATCCTGAGGTTAAACCACACAGGGTACCCACTTATGCTTCCACCCTGCTTGATGTAGGACATGTAAAATGATATTGGAGGTTTACATAAACAGTTATTTTGCCTCACCTATGCAACCAAACTCTAAACAGATTAAAAACAGCAAGGAGATTATGATTACCCTAAAAGAGCATCAAAACGTAGTGACTATCCCACAGATAGTGTCAAAAATAGGCAATTTAGCCCAGACACTTTGCACCGTTACTGGAAGTCCAGCTGGGTTCAAGGTGGCATAATTGTATATTGACTTGAAATCTATTTACCTCCAGATCCATCTTCAGAGCTGGACTTGTGTAGAGACATTCTGAAAGAAAACAGAAAAATATCACTGTTTAAAAAAAAAAATGAAAAATTTACAGTGTCTCTTCTAATCTCAGTGAACCACATAAAAAGAACACTGATGCTCAGCGACAATTATACACGTTCAGGGAGTGGGTCTGCATTTCTGTGTATCCACCACTTGGGGTCAGTGATGGTACTTTAGTGATTTAGACCAGGCTCCTGAGGCTTGAGAGGGAGAGGGAGGAAAAGAGATGTGGGTAACAACACCCCTGCTGCAAAAACAAGTGGGTAAGATGAAGATGGCAGTAATACAGAAGTGTTTAAGGAGCAGTACAGAAAGCAGGAAGGTCAACAAGACGAATGGAAGAACAACCATTTAACAGTGGTGCGCAGATTGAAGAGGGAAAGTAAGGAACTGAGGAATAGAGAAACAGAAGGAGACAGATGGGGTAGGAGGAGGAGGAGAAACCACAGGGCAGACTCAGCCTGTTTGTGTTTCCACTTCCCTCCACAGGATAGACAGTCACGAGGAAGAGAGATGGGAGACTGAAACTAAGGGCATAGAGAGAGATAGAAATGGAAAATGTGTGAGTAAAAACAAATACCCCAATGTGCGCATAAATCTGTCTCAAAAAAAAAAAAAAAAAAGAAGTAAAAGCCTCTGGTAAAACATGAACTGCGGTGTTCTGATGAAAAAGCCATGTATGAGCAACCTCTTGCCATTTTCTCGAAAGTTCAGCAGCATGTTGGATCTCAGCTGACTCCCTGGTTATGCAGAAGTTGACAAACCACATCAAGAACTCTATTTTGGTCTTAAAAGTTGTGGATAAAGCAAAAATATTGAGTTTTCATGTATAATAGTGTGGGAGTGATAATGAGTGGTGGTGGCTGCACACTGTAAGCTGTTCTTTCAGTTAAATGGAAATAAATCACAGGGGGAACAGAGTACTTTAAATTTATCCAGCTGATAACCTAAGAGACTTATTAAGCTAATCTCTCTTCTAAAGGCATGTCTCGCTCTTTTACCGTCTCTTACCGGCCGGTTTTCACACACCCGTCTGTGAATTCAGCCAACTGCGCACGTGCATACAGCTGCTGAGTCACACACAAAGACAGGTGGTTGTCGCTGAAGCATCATGAAAGAGAGTGACGGGATCAAAACAAGATGAACAGGTCACTTTTCCTCTCCAGTTGGTACACGGCCCTGTATGCGCGCGCATGCGACCACGTACATTTGTTCAAATATGGTAGCCCTTGTCTAGGTGCAATGGGAAATCTTTGCACGGCTTAAAGCCCGGCTGCCATGGCAACGTAATGAGATGCTAATTGAATGGATGCCTGTATGGTTTACTCCTCTGCTCCCCCTCCCAGACAGGCTAGGGCCAAAGCTAATGCTAAAAGAACTCCCTCAATAGAAGCTTTTCTGTAGCGGCATCGTCACCCCCCACCCCACCTTCATGCTCTATAAATTAACCTCCCATGCAGCGCACAGAGACATGCACTCACGCGCACACATCCGCTCGCTAAAAGAGCCTGAATGTCTTCCAAAAGTGTGTTAACCCAGCATAGTGTGGCTAGGCAACTTAATTGGTTTAACCTTAAATCTTTGGCATGCCTTCCTATTTCAATTCTCCTCTCTGCAGTGAGAAGGGAACATGTAACTGCTAACAGAGGTACTGTATAACATACAGTATCTCTACTATGGGTTGAACCTGTCCAGGACAAGCACAGGTTGCTTCTCATGATGTGTGTACAATATGAAAATTAAAGTTACCATGTGTTTGCTTATTTAAGCCCATATTCACTATACGTGAATGCTTGCTTTGCGCTCTGAAAATGATATGTTTGTGAGCACTATTCCTAGCTGGGATGAACAGCATGAGTAATTTTCAAAATGATAAGCTGCAAGTACCATTTGTGTTACAGTACAGGGCTTTGAAACTACTGCAGATATGTAATATAGCTCATATGCTGTGTGACAGAGGTGCTGTCTAGAGCAGATGATGATAAACCAGCACATGGGAAGATTTGAACACAGCTGTGTGAGCTCATGTTTAATGGCATCTTACTGCCATTTTTTTGCACTGCGCTCAGGTGAAATTACGGGAATGGACGCATGTTTGTACACAGACACTGTGTTTTTTGTGTGGTTACAAGGTTGGCCACCTGGAGCAAAGCAATCCCCGGTGTTCTTGACGAAACAATGAGAGGTGACAGTATGACGGTAGCAGTGTCCACAGGAAGAACAGAGGGACGACCTCTTTAGGGAGTCAGAGAGGTCACTGCAAAAGGGAAGGCAGGAAAATAGAAAATTATGCGCTTAGCTGAAAAAGTACGTGGATATCAACTACGAGCGCACTTTCCTGTCGTTCAACTTGCCATCTACTTTGTTCAACTTAAGGCTACAATACTCACCAGCACAAGGTAAATGTGCTGACAAGGTGCTTTAGTTTCCCAACGTGGTGCTTGTTCTGAAACCGATTCTTCCATCTGATTATTGCGCTTTCCAGCAGCACAGATGCCTCTAAGCGCACTAGCATTTTCAAACCCAGTTGGAGCCGCCAATTCGTATATTCTGTTTCTGCATGTGCGTTTTCATCAAAATCCATTTACCTCTTTTTTTTTTTTTAACCTTACTGATAAGCAAGGTGCCCATTCTGCACAGCAATATCCACCAACCAATCAGCTTCCAAAAACAGGATGTTGCAAACTTGAATCTTTCAGCCTTCTGGGAGCTCTCTGTCAACACCACTTGTAAACCCGGCACAATCAGAGCTGTGCCCACGTCTTGCCAACAAAGTGACATAGAAACAGGGAAAAGAAGGGTGACTCCAGCCCCTGGATGAAGACTGGGAAATCTTATCTGCCTGCTATTGTCCCGCAAAGAGGCGACAGTGGGGTACCCGTGCTTGTGCGCATGAACGTGCAAGCGTGCCTTTTGTGCGGCTGTAAGGAATCGGGTCCCAGGAATGCACGGGGCATGCCTATCAGTCTGCCTGCACATGATAAATCACTCCACCTGAAATCCATTCACCATGGTGGAAAGTGGACAATGGACAACTTAATAGAGAAGAGAACTGGGGTGAGTGGGAGCAGACAGGCTGCCAGTGAATGATAGATTAAAACAAAGAGGGTTATTACAAGTGCGATGTGGGAAGTTTTGTAATTTAAGAATAAAAACTCAGAGAATGGTAGGTTTACAAGTTATATTATACACACACATATATATATATAAATATATTTATTGGTGATGGTAAGGGAAAGAGAAACCATGCAACGCATGAGAAAGAAACCAGACTGACAGTAAGAAAATGGATAATATAGTACAGTTAGGGGCTCTTTTAGGGTCTCTTTCAAACAGTAGAGAGACGTCATTTTGGCATCTGGATCCCATCATCTTCTGCATTTGTCTGTGCAACATATAAAGCCATGGGAATAGAGATCATGTCTGCGGTATGCACTTCACTGGTCATCACGTGAAGATGGCAGCTCCACCGGGGCTGATTACTTTCCTAAAATTTGGGGGTTTTCTTTATCACTACCAATGACCAACACTGCCCAAGGAGCTTATTTTGTAACGAGGTCTTTACTAGACAACTCGTCATGAGGAAACAAATATATTCTTAACATGCCGTCTCATTTATCAAACATACGTGGCCATAAAGCGACCGTGTGTGTGCGATCAGGCCATTTAGCCAACTTGGATCGCTTTAAATTTGCATAGCATTGTATAACAGTGACCTCATGGTGGGCTACGACCTAGAAATTTTATGCAAGCAAAATACAGTGGTATTCAAAAAAAAGAACATACTTTTGTGTAACAGGATCCAGTAAAAAGGAACCCCACCCATGCCCAGTTCCATCCTGCTCTTTCGTTCATGCTCTTTTGCTCTAATCTTTTGGCCATCACCCTCTCCGTCTCCCCCCTCCTGTACATCGCAGAACACAAAGGCAGGAAGGAAGTATAGACGGCCTGGAGAATAGAGAATGGCTGCTGGTCCAAGCGAGTCAGCCAGAGGAAGCAGTCACTGGGTTTCCTTTAACTGCAGCAGCAATGTGAGCAGAGAGGCATGGAAGACCAACTACATCTTTTTCGAGACGTCCATTAGTGCAGATTGCTCCTTAACTTTAAACTCTCTTGAAAATGACCTTCTAAATAGTCAGTGGGTAATGTTTTATTACCATCATTAGAGCAAATATGCACACGTAAACTAGCATCTTCTGCTTTAAAAAAAACAAACAAAAAAAAACAAAACAAGGTTCCACATAATAGATCTACCAAACACATTAGCTGTGTCTGAAGCTGTGTGTATTTCTCTCCATATTTAGCCGTGGACATGAAGAAAGTGTGATTTTGTGTGCAGGCATGCACAACTTGATATGAGCCAGACACAGGCTGCAAATTGTTTGGAAATGCAGCAGACAGACATCTCAATCCAAGCATACTTCACAGATGCGCATTTGCTACAGTCACATTTTATCAGGGACAAAAATGGAAACTTACTTTCTGTCCGTTTCAGGAGTGGACACCTCGCTGCTGAAGCCTAAAGATTCCTGGAGAGAGAGACAAGGAAGGGGGTGGAGGCACGTGTCAGACTTTTGGTAACAATGACATCTGACATCTGATTTCTCTGTATCTATGAAGCGCCTTGAGGCGACTTTTGTTGTGATTTGGCGCTATATAAATAAAATTGAATTGAATTGAATTGAATTGACGGTATTTCACAAGTGCTACTCTTATGCAGGTGTCTTCGCCTACCTGGATCTCATTACGGAGCTGCAGAGAGGTGCTGCTTGGGTCTTGTTTCTCCTGAAAAATTAGATGGGGAGGAGTGAGAAGGTCAAGCATCACAATCCAAGAGGCAAAGGAGCAAATCACAACACCGGGAAAGTAAAATAGTTCTTTAAAGAAAGCTAAAGACGAAAGGATAAAAAAAAAAAAAAAAAATACAGCAACAGTGGAGGGAATGCTTCACAGTGCACTCATGCATGTACAGACGGTTTTTTTAAAAATTATTGTCAGAGTCAGACATACTTGAAAAGGCGTCAAAACAAACACAAGCACGTGTGTGTACACCAACAACTGCTGCTGGGCAAGTCATGACTTGCTTCAGGCGCCCCAGTCTGCGTGAACAGTTCTGAAATGTAACTCTGCACCTGCAAAACTGGCTCCGTGCATCTGATTTTGTAATGACAATTACATCAGTAAACTCGCTTCACTCAAGACAAACACCTGCTAGTTTGCCTCTTATCTTACATTAGAATACAACATGCCATATTTGACTAACTGCACAGGCAGACATGCAAAACAGACATCCAGACCTGGCTGAGCTTTGCTCGTAAATTTAACGGTGGCTTTCACTACAACTGTATGAAAACAATATAAATCGCATTTATTTTTAAACTCTCTTTATACACAAAATGTTGCCAAGTTTTTCCAGCTTTTAAACTCGCTGTCAGTGTGTTTGCACTACTTGGCTGGAGCTAATGAATGTGTCTGAAGCAGGTGCATTTATAACAACTCCAGATACAGATGTGTCTTGAATAAAGTGCTGAATAAAGGCAGACACTGAGGCAGATACCATCACAGCGAGTCTGCAACAAGATTTTAACTTGCAGCGTGTGAGTATTAATAGCCAATTAGACTCCTTGAGGGAATGGCTGACTACATAGTTCTGGCGGCACTCTTGTGTCCTTTTGAACTGTCAAGCAGGAGATATCATGACTCCCTATACTGAGACTTGCCCAGTGCTACCACTGTTTTTAAACTTCAGGCCACTAACCAGCACAGAAACAGACACAGTCAACAACTTGCTTAAGGCTGGTGAGCATATTTTTTCCAAAGGCTCTCAGGCTTGAAGACCCAACATCTGAGGTTAACATCAGGACAAAGCTCTTATTTGCTGAAGGTCATACCCCTACTCGTTGCACAGTTATCATTATGTGACTTCACTCTTAATTTGTTGTCATCCCTTCTATCATGTGAGTAAGCAAGACTGGAAAAGACCCCATTAGTTGCCTTAATTTGCAACATATGTAAGAAAATGTCAATTATAACATTGCTAAAACTACTAATGAAGCACTAATAAATGATCAGAGTATGCAGGGCTTGGGTTTGGGGGTCTTCAACCAGATGGGTCATCGAATTACAAAAAAGGTGAAGACCCTCGTGAAGACCCCTTTGGTTTGGGTCACTGTCAGCAACATTTATGAGATTTATCAGGTCCACCTAAGAATAGAAACCAAAATCTAAGACAAGTTCGCACTTCCACTTTCTTTCTGTCTGACCTTTATTATTTAGCAGTTCATGAAGAATTACAGGAAACAAGTCCCGATGTAAATGCTGATATTACATTTTTATTTTTGGTTATTTTGTCTGTCCTATTATATTGAAATTGTCCAGGATTTCTTAACACATCTAAAATTAAAAACCATTTCCCCATCTTTCTACAGAACTCTAAGCTTTCCGTTTCACTGGCTCTCTCGCTGCAGGATAACAAACACGATATAGGGGATGGTTGAGGGTTACTTGGACTGTCTTGACTTCTACAATCAGTAAAAAATTCTCTATTATAAGCCCATTAACAAAAGACAAATGTAATCTAGAATTTCCCCGAAATGGAGAGCGGGAAAGGAAATTGGCATCCTCATCCTGCATCTCCACACCCAGGTATTAAGCTGACAGCAGTCACGGGAAGCATAACACAGACAGTTTCCTACAGTTAAGAGAGTCACGCTTCCTAATCTGGACGACCTCCAGTTTAACCTTTTTATATTCATATAATGGTTGAGGGAGTGCAATCCTTCCACACTGTTGCCCCATGAACATGAGTAAGGCATGAGCAAGTGTATTAGTCAGGAGTGACATAACTACCTTTAAGCGTTCTTTGGAACTTTGGAACAACCGTAAGTTGCAAGTCAAATGAGGAGAGGACCTGAAGTGCTAAAGTGGCTTAAAACCTCTAAATTAGCCCAAGTCCCACAATAACCACACACAACTGAGAGGTGGCTGTAAGGATTTTAGCGAGACAGTCATTAAACAATCATTTTTGCTCAACACAAGTCCTACTGGCCATTTGTGTATTTGTCTGTTACTTCAATCAACGAGACAGAGACATGTGACTGGAAGCTTCTTCGTGAAGTAAATCAAGTCATGTCGGAAGACCATTTAATTTGTACATCCCAGGGAATATGGGGATTCCCATAAGTCAAAGAGCAGGTACACATCTACAGTCGTGGAAGCTTGTTTCTACAGTCACCAAGCTGCACGTAAGGAAAATCTCGGAAAGGACTGTTTGTCTTTTTTCTTGCAAAGGCAGAGATTACGAGAGACAAAGACACAACACATTCATCCCTTAAGCAAGCACCACTTTGGCAGCTCTATTTAAACAAATGAATTGTGCAGAATATTGTGGACCCACGTTAAGAGGGAGGCTGTGAATGAGGAGTATACTCCCATGCAAACACAGTGCACAAACGCTTTCTAAAAGGTAGTGGTTGGCTGGTTTTGCTATCAGATCCTCTTTGCGGCTTCTCCGGACAGCAGCTACAGGACAGATACCAGTTTCACCAGTGGGTAACTGTAAGCACCATGCCAGCTCGTTGTAAAAGTGATTTTAATGTACAATGTCTCTGTACTGCTTGGATATTGGATAAACACAAAAATACAGCCGGACACTGACCCTGGCATCGCCACATTCATTCCACCACAGACATAAACCCAGTTCAAGGAACATCTACACACATTCACACATCTCGCCCCCACTTTCACACACACTAAAAGACCTATAAGACACAATGTGGCTCTCTGTTCCTCCTACTCATCCTCAGCTTCCCTTTATTTCCTGTCTGTGCGTGCCATCTCTGACATGGAAAGAGAGTGAAAAGCTGAAAAGATGAGTGAAAAACAAACAAAACCTACATGTTGTTCACTCTCCGCTAGAGATCTGTGGGATTAATCTGTCACAGAGCAGGATGTGATGAGACAAACAGTAAATGGTTCCAAAAGTAAATCTCCATTTCTCTCAGACACACAGTTAAACGATGAATAACTTGCTGACACGGTTACTTGAAAGAGAATATCAAGGCAATCTGTGTTTGAGGCGGTGCCTACGAGCGTGTGTGTGTATAAAGCATAGATCCCACAATGCATCCCCCCCAGAGGCGGCAGGCTATCCTTTACACGAACTTTGCAGAAAAATCTTAAGATGCTGCCCTACTTACCTAAAAGTGGCATGTAAGCGTGTGAACGTGCATGCGTTTTTCCCCTTAGATGTCCAAAGGCGTTGCTTGTGCATGGTTCGCTTAGTGTGTATGTGCATGCAATTGTGATGGGAGAATGATTGGTTAAGCATGACTGAATTAAGTTAAAATGAAAGGGAGAAAGAAGGGAGAGCTCTGACTAATGAGGATCACGATGTCTGAGCACAGGGAAACTGGCATCGGAAACGACTAAACCCTAACACACAAGCGCTACTGAAAAGTGACTTTACTTCCAAAAACCACAGTGCTTTCCATCATTAACCTGGAAACTACAACAAAGTTTAGCTGCGCAACAGGAGATCCAGATATATTTTTTTAATTAAAGGGAAAGCTTCAAAATACAGATGAGTGCTAAACACATATTCCATTCACTGCAAAAGCCTGTTGAAGTCACTTTTACTTCACCAAAATTACTCCCAACCTCAGATGGAAAAAAAGGTGTATGTGTAGCAAAAAGACCAGGTGGCGCAGTAGAGGTAGGCCAGCTGGCATGGCTGAGTGAACCTGGGTGGGCAACTGTAAGTAGCCCTGTAGAAAGATATGTAGTGGAACAGGTACCTACTGCAATCCCTGAAAAAGACGTTAGAGGTGGAACTAGTACAGCACAGTGCAAAACCTGCGGGACTGGCTGTTCTGGAAAATCCACACACACACACAAAACCCACACTTGTGTTTTCTGAAATTCAACCACGCCACACCAATCAAGCTGCCGCTTGCCTAAATGTTTTTTACAAGAAACACATTAGCACACCAACATCTCCATCCTCTTCCTTCCAAGGACGTCTGGGAGAGTGTGTGTACGTGCTCGCCGCACAGGGCTGCATTCTTTTATAGCGCGTGGAGCATTCCTCAGCTTTGAGAATCCTCCTCAGCTTTGGTATTTCAAAACAAATACCAAAGTTATTACAACCGATGTCCCATTAGTGACAAATAAATCACAAAATACATTTAAATATACCACTTGCTTTCCACAAGGGTTTTGCCAATAATAAAAAAAACACAGCGGCACGAACGTCCTTTGAAAGCAATCTTACAGCAACAAAGTCTCTGCTGTTTGAGCGTTTGACTTTGCTATGTTTCTAGGCAAAAATCTGAGAGTAGAAAGGATAAATAAGCAGCAGAGTTCACAACACGGTTTGTCTTTCCTCTACACTGTAGTTTTAACCCAGCTGAACTGACGCACTTTGATGGTTTAACTTCATGTGGGCATTAACCACACGGTTCCTCGTCTCACGGTAAAACAAAAACACAAGTCCGTGCCTGAGTCTTGACCCACGGCTGTCAGGCAATTCAGGTATAAAACAAATAAAACGCCTTCGTTGAGTTAGCAGGTTACGATGAACAGATTTATGATTGATAGGATGCTTTGTTTATGCAATTATCTAAAATTATCCTCAAAGATATTACCACACACAGCAGTGCAATGTCTCATTATGGTTAACAGCAAGTGTTAAAATGTTTGCCCAACAACCACAAACGCCAAAATGAGCTCTCTTGATTTATATTTAGCGTACTTCATTTATACTATTGTGCTATGGTTAGAAAGTGATGTCAAAGTAGAGTTTGGTATTTCTCTCCCTTGGCCAGACAAGATTAGTCATCCAACAACCAGTCCCTGCATGTTTAAGGGATCCCTCCTCTGGTGTTTTATGTCTGCGTTTCGGCACTTTTTTTTCTTCCCTTTGAATTAAACTAAACTTGCACTGACATAACTGTAGCGTGACTTTGTGGCTGCTCATGGAGATAGCTTGAATAACTTTTCCAACTGCCTTGATGTTGAAGAAACAAGAAGAAAAAGACAAAAGTTAACTAAATGTATTTACTTCAACTTCAGATGACTTCTATGGAGCAGTATTTAAAATGATCATCATCCGCTTCAGAAACCAAAGAATGTCATATATTGCAGTTGTTAGCAATGATAATATGCAATGATAATTTATGCTACTTCAAAGCCACTGGTTAAAACCTTTACAAACTTCTGCCTTGGTGCCTTTTAAGAATCCGTCCACATCTAAAACAGATCTGCAAACCAGTGATTGAATTGTGTTACTAACCAAAATTGGGATCATTTCCTGGAATCTGTGGGCTGCCAATCATTGTTTTGTTTTTTATTTGAGGTAACCTCTACCATAGCCACCGACATCACTGTTTTCAACATTGGGCCAAGCAAATTTTCGTTGCTATGCTGAAATTTAAAACTCACTTTTTAAAAATTATCGTAAAAATAAACTACCGTGAAGCACCTATTTTGAAAAGGGACACTGAAAAACAAATCATGTTTATGGTTACAGATGTAAGATACATTAGGACGGTCAAATGCATCTACTTTATTCTAAAATATAACTAAATTCTTTTTTATTTAGCTAAGAATTAGAACACTGAAGACTAAAATGTAACTGAATCCCAGGCAAAAAAAAATAAAAAATAATTTATCCTTCTGACCTGACCTTTTACTGACCCGTTATTAGAGACAACACACTTTATTAAAACTGCTGAATATATTGCTCTTTTCCAGCATTTCCTGTCACTCCAATAATAAAAATCCTCACGCAGCATCCGAACATTAATGTATAAGAGTGCTGGGAAACTGCGAGGCCGTCGTGCTAATCCATATCCACATTCCCAAAGAGGATGTTTATTTAACCCTTTGTATCCCACTAACTCATAAAACTACAGAGTCACAGAAACAACTGAGAGGAAGCCACGCAGAAAGGAGGTGCATCGATAGCCATCTAAGCGAGAGCTTCCGTCATCAACTCTTAATAGAGAGAGCCCCTTGCTTTGCAACAACACAGACAGCCATCACTATGTTAAAAGGGGCACAATGCAAGAGCAGGCTAATAATATTGTGCAAGTGGAAAAAAAAAATCCAAATGTTACATTTCTCGTTACTTTAAGGAAAAGAGCCCCAAAAAACCAAAAAGCCCCCAAAACCCCGAAAGAGAAGCTGAATGGTTCCCATCATGAGCAAACTCGCCGTACCAAGAGTCAAGTTGAGAATGCTTTGGAGAACAGAAACTTAAAAAGGCCTTCTTCTTACTTTTTGGTGTTATAATGTTGACCACAGCAACACTTTAGACAGTGGGGCTTTCGCATGGGAATTTTCCAGTAGCAAATATCCAGTCAGTGTTTTCCTCAAGTTATATTTAACCTGGAGTATGAGGACTTCCATCACAGATTTACTGGCAACCAGACAGCTTTCATGGCGTCTTCTCCGATACCACATTTATCTAAACTTCAGCCTTCTCTAGTACAGCATTGCAAACCAAGAAAGGTCAAAGCTTAGGTGACTTTTACCCTAAAATCTCTACTACATAGATCAGATCTGAACTGAAAAGCATATAGTAGGAGAGATCTGAAGAAACAAGTTAAGTACTAGTAAAAATAATAATAATTTAAATCAATAACTGATCTATAAATCTGACATTATGAAACGCATGAAAATTAAGACAATGGCTAAAGAGAGGTGAGCCTTATGGAGTCCTGTCTGCTTTACCATCCACCTCCACTAATAAAATCTGTCTCTATTAATGTGGCTCTTATGACCTTGCCTAACCATCTGGCACTGGTCCCAGGGGTGACGACTGCATGACGCTGGCTTGCAGCCACTGACTTCTGGACACACTTCAAAAGCTGTAACAGTCATTTTGTTACTCTCTTTCTGACTGGGTGTCCGTTGCTCTGTCTAAGCTCATTCTCAGTTCATTTAGTGTCCTGTGCTCTGTCTCAGTACACGCCTTGTGTATTACTTTCACAATGCCTCTTAACAATATTGTCTAAGAGAAGAAAAGTTTGTCTTAATCCATTGCATCCTAGAAGGGTTGGTAAAGAAAAGACTGTTCTGGACTTGAACAGCACCCAAAACTAATTTTAGAAAAAGGCCTGCACTCAAACGCAAGGCAAGGTTAAATCCATATAGTGTGGGTTGATACTGCACATTTGAGAGCTCTTGATAAGGTGTTGTCTGACCTATATCCCCTCCTCCATGTATTTTTCTTCTTTTCTTCTATATTTTGCTGCCAAACTCTGCAGAGTGGCAGGACAGCTGCAGGCTCTCACATACTCCACTCCTCCTCTTCATTCCCCTCATCCTCCTTCCTTCTCATTCTTCCACTATTCATGTCGTTAGCCTCCTCCTGCACTGGGCTTCAGGCTCAGGTCCCACTCAGCACAACCCCCAACCCCTCCCCTGAGCCTTCACAGCTTCCTTTTCCCCTGTTTTAAGAACTCAGAAGGAGAGCTTCCCTTCAAAACTAACAAAAAAAAATGCCCGAAAGGTAAGCACAGATCAAAGTCTGCAGCCAAAGAGACAGCACTTAATCTATAATAAGATGCAAAATGCATTTACAGTCTATCATGAAAGCGGTGACAACTGGATGTCTGAAATCATTAAATGCACAGCACAATAAATCAGCTGTGCCTTTCAATGCAAGCTGAGCCACATGGTCGCCTTGGAGCAAGAGGGGCCGCCTATTAAACTGGAAACGTGATGACAGAAAAACATGCGGAAAAATGGGGAGACAATCGGCACAAGGTCTAAAATAAGAAAGTCCAACGTGACAACAATGTGTGCAAAGTCTGTGGATGGAGAACTGAATCGTTGTTTTATCAGGCAATAACACTACTATGTCTGACTTTCTAGCAAATGTGGTGGAGAGCGGCAGCTAGCTTAGCAGAAAAACAGAATTGACCATTTGTTTTTGTGTGTGTTTGAGAATTTATTTGCCCAAGTTCTATTTACAGGGACTTACTGAATTGATCTTATACTTGCTCTTGCAAGCATGTGGACCCATTGGGTTGCATGCTGCACAAAGCTAGGCCCTCTGCAGCAGCACCAGCAGCATTCCATCATAGATTTACTTGCAACTTGGCAACCAAAGAAGTGTCTTGGTATCCTACATCTCTCTGAAAAGGACTTGTAGTGGTGTTCAGGCACACTGGCCTCGGGGAAAGACTTGGACATTAACACAAATTCATCTTGTTTGTTCAGTCTCTGCTGTTCTTTGTCTGGCAGTTAGTAAAGAGCGTAAAAAAAAAAAAAAATCAAGCATGCAAGTTCAGAAGCGAGGCAAAGAAAATGCTGTGCATGAATAGCCGTTCACATGATTTCATTAGGCGAGGTAATTACATGGGTGAGCGTGTATTTACCATGTCGAGTTCCTGGGAGACTCGTCGTTTGCGTAGCTCCTCCATGCGGTCGTTGACGTCACTAAAGCAGGTATTGTAGTACTCAGAGTATTCCTGTGCAAGGTCATCTATGTTGCCCAGAGAACCATCCTGAGGAGAAGAAGAGGCATAGTTTTAGCCAGAATACTAAAACCACTAAAACCACTGATAATTTCGCTGACAATGCTCCCACTGGAAAAACTCTTTGCATGAATTATGAACACTCAACTGCTTTGTTTCGATTTACTTTCTGCACTTGGTCTTTCCTTTCCACGCTTTCATATAACTGCACTTCACAATATTCCACCAGTACTGCAGGGAAAGGAAAAAGCCTAAACGAGTTAGCACACTGCGTGACATTCACATCCCCTCAAAACTTTGTATAACCAATGTAACATACACTTACAATTAGTGGCAAATAGAAGTTAACTAGGATGCATTTTTGTATGCCTAACACAGACATTCCCTCTCACTCCTACGCAGTTTTGGATAAACTAAATATTTTCTTGGATAAGTAGAAACAATATTATTCTTTATATGCATTCTTCTTAGCGATGCCACTAATTTCAAAGTGTCAACTACCGTTCAAACTGAGACCACGCTGCGGCAAACTACGCCACACAAACAAAAAAAACCTAAAAATACCCCCGGTAAAAGGGCTTTAGGCCCATTTATTCATTCTTATCAGGTTCCATTCAGTGTCACTGGCAGGCCTTGGTTTGTTCCTGGGTTTTTGTCTTTATTTCAAGATGCCCTTTACCTCCTCAGACATTCACCAAGCTCCAACCCAAACACACTTTTTCCGGCAAGCTTCAGTTTACATTAGCACAGTTCCTGCCTTTGTGAGGAAGATCTGTTTAGGAATAATGGAGGAAGTTCTGCTCCAAACATTAAAGAGCTTACCAAAAAGAAGATAACACTATGAGGTAGTCGAGCACATTTTAAATTCAGGTTTTATTGAAATGCGTAGCTGAACATAAACTGTCAACATAAAGGGGCCGGTTATAAAGCAATCTATGAAGTTAATTAGGGTGACTTGTGTTTATGTCGGCCCACCTTTCAGATTTAGAATATCTTAATTATTTTCTCAAGGCTTAAAAAAAAAGGAAGAAAAAAAGCACTTAAATATTAATTACTTTCTTGAATTAAGTCATTGATATTTCTTTGCAGGACATAAAGCAACTTTTGTATAACTTTTGTGGGAGAGAAGCTCATCTCCTGCGTCTTGCCTTGGTTAAAATCTAGGCCATTCTGGCAGCGATGGCCCACAGTTGAATATTCATCAGTGTTGATCTAATCTGTGCCAGGCAGACAGCTAGCATTGAGTCACTGTGCAGGGTCCAAACAGTCTCCCTCAGTCTCTGTCTTTCTCAACTGGACTCCCTATCTGGGTGCCAGGCCACAAATGAATGGATCACTGTGAGTAAGGTGTCACACGCACACCCGTGCATACACACACAGGTCTTCTTCAGACCTAGGTGTCTAGTCGGGGAGAACACACATTAGTATGCGCACACATTGCATGCTGGGGATTTCAAAAGCATCAGACCAAAACAAACTGAGTTAAGCCAATCACAAACACAGCTCGGTGAGACAGAGTTATGATTTATTAATTGTAAGATGAGCACATTACTGAAAATAAAACAACAAAAAACACACAATTGCTTTGTCTCAAATGCACACTTTGGCTTGCTGTGATCTGTCCTCCCAGCATTTTTTCTTGAGAAATCCTGTTTTGGCCAGACATGTGGTTTGAGCTGACTGAGGATCCCAGTGGAAACACTCCCCAAGCAGACACATGTTTTCGCCTTCATTCCTCACATTGACTGAAAGCGCACACTCATTAGAGAATGCCAAAATGTTACAATCAGACATCAAGACTGTGCACATATATTTGCAACATCCAGATAGAAAGACTAATGCCCGTTTTAAAGTTGCACAAATCATTTTTTTAGACGACGACTCCAATTTATTTTTAAACAGTGATGGATTTTTCTTTTTTCTTTTTGCAGAAGAATTATTTACGTTTTCAAGTCTTTTGTCTCCACTTGCAGTACTATCTCTCAGCTGTGGACAGGTAAAGCTGCATATATTTTGATGTTTTCAGATAGACTGCTAAAACAGCCCCCCCCCCCCCCAAGCCCCGTGTGTGTGCAGAGATGACTGAGATTCCTCTGATTCACCAGTGGGATTACCTCATAGGCGCTCGACACAGCTGAACCTCGAGCCTTCACTTCCACCGTCACTTTGTACAGTGACACATTCACATGTTCTGTTGTATAATGACTCCAGATGCTTTTGGGTGAATCACAGCCTTAAGAAAAGGTAAACCAGCTGTTTTCTCATAATGCCTGGTCATGTCATCGCACGAACAAGTGCTTTGTCCACATTTTAGAGTAAATCTGTCAAAGTGGAAGTGAAAATGTGGTAGTATTGTTTGGAAATTTGGCAGGAGGGTAGGCATTGATGCTGGAAAAGGGATAGTCTGTGGATTACAAACCAGGGCAGCTGTTTGGTGAGAAGAGAATAAAACCGCTGTAATCTGATAACAGAGATCCTTCATTTGGTAAGAGACTCTAACGCATAAGTCATTATGTAACCTAAAACAAAACAGGCTCTGTTGGCAATAAGTCTCAAAAGATCCTTACTGTAAAACGCTTACTCTGAAGCCGCTTTACATGCGCACATATAGAACTATAAACACATCTAGTTTCATGACTGTGTGCCGATGTACGTGATGTAACAGCTACTCCACCCTCGATGTGAAGGAGGCCAACTCCCCATTTAAACTTGAACAATAGCAACAATAGTCGTACCAAAAACTCCACCCAAGCAAGAATGGGTGAGGTCGCTTGTATGAAATCAAAGAGTGTGCAAGTGTCACAAAAGCTCATCATTCCATTACGATGGGTACTTCTAATTTCAAGATGAAAAATTTCCGTTTTGTTTAAAAAAAACAAAATTAACAAATCACTCGTTTGTGTGAAGACCACTGCAAATTAATGGCTGACATGTTGCGCCACCATCAAAATAGAAATTAACAGCGCTTATTAATGCTGAATGATTTGCGGTACCTAAAGTTCCTTTACAATTGCTTCAAAAGAGATGATTTACATCTATGGCAGAAATAAAAATGAAGTCAATATGTATTTCTACACAAATCACGTATAATCTGCTTTATTTTAGATATTAAAAAGTAAAGATATACATGCATATGCTTTGTATGCAAAGGTTGCACAGAGAAGGGAAACAGCATGAAGGTTTAGTAGCCTCGGGTCAATTGGCCATGGAATTCCTTGCATTCTTACTGACACAGGGTTCCTCTACAGACATTCAGAAAGTCAATTTGGAGAAGCATCACTTTAATCATGAGGCATGCCTGTGCGCTAAACTTCAGCAGCTTCAATTTCAGGCTCTTTTTTTTAAATCATGAATTTATTGCCAAAAAATAAAGTAATATAATTACAAAATATATATATTGACATGCACCCCCACTGTTACATTATGAAAATGAAACCAAGTAAGCGCTTTATACTCAAGTAACCAACATCAAGCACATATTAAATATAGTATTTTAAATTAAATATGATATAAATCTGGAGAGGAAATTCCCCAGGATTTAACACTTTTGCTTGAGCGTTTCATATAACAGAATACATAAAGGGCTGATCAGTCCTTTCAAAAGAGGCAGTGCACTGTTGAAGTGACAGTTTCTTTAAGAGGGAAAAGTCAAAACTATGTGAAAGGCACCCAATGAAGGTAATTCACACAACTAGCATGCAAGGCACTGATAACTTGCAACCTTGGGAACATCTGCTCAAAAGCGCTTTCTTGGTATATCGGTGACATGAGAAGAATATCTGCTAAGGCTGGAGCTTCACTCAGTTTATCTTCTTCACATCATGTTACAGAATATCTAAACAAAAGCTTGGTTGTTTATTAGCTGAAGAAAAGCCAGTATATAATACGTAAAAAAAAATCAAATATTTTTGTTCTGTTTCAACCTTTAACGTCAAATTCCTCCATTTATCATACCGGTGTTTAGTTTTACATGGGCTGAATAGAAGTGTAGATGGTATTAACCATTGTTACAATCACACCCTTGTGTCTACCCATTTTGTGTGTTCGAGAACAATGACAATGGATGACAAAAGAGCCGTCTGATGTAATGCTAGAAGGTTAGCAGCGTGATCACTTTCACTTGCTAAGCAAACTCAGGACAGGACTGGCAGACTGAAACTGCTGCCAGCTGGGTTGCATTGTGGTGCACTGTACTAATGTTTTTATAAGTGAATCTCTTGAGTCACCAACACTAACAATACATCACCTCTCCAATAGTCCAAACATCATAAGATAAATTAGCCAGTTGTTACTACATCCATCAATCTACTTAGTTCCTCAAACGCCTCCATAAACTAATCCCGCCCTGCTTCTCTGGATTAATACCATTCTATTGGTAACAAATAACATGAAAGAGAACATGCCATCTGTTAACAGTATAACACAAAATATACATTTGACAAAAAACTATTTGATAAAAACATCACTGGGTGTTGCATCAGCCGGCTGCAATTCTTACAAATGTTAAAAGTGCTGCAGGTGAGCACGAAACAAATCCCCAAACCAGGAGACATCTGACTAAAAGTTGGCCTTCAGGCCAGTAGAGGAAGACTGTTAAGGAGGGTAAGGCCAGGGGCCACAACTCAGTCTTTTAGAGAGCTTCCTCAGGATATCCGTGGCTTGAGCAGAACAGTACTCTGCCATCGCAGCAGAGGAAACCTGCCAGATCTCCGAGTGACCTCAATAATGAGTCTGGTCAGGGAGGGGTAGCAAAGGAGAAGTGACCAGAGTTGGACTTGGCACCAATAGACTAAATCCAGCTATTATAGACTGTGTTGAGAACACTGTTGGCAAAGACAAACTGGCCCAGCTAACCATGCTTTAAGTGAAAGCAGACAACTGAAGGACATGCTGCCACTATGTATAAAATGCTATGTGGGAGGAAGCACCTAGGGGTCACATCATCTAGCCATATATTTCCCAGACACAATCAATAATCACGTCTCAAGAGCAGAATCACATTCTTAGGTTTAAAGATGGAGCACTGTCTCCTACATAATCAGTTTTCCAAATGGACAAACTACCACCCACACTGTGTAAAACACCACAAAACTCCTTTCAAAAGACAACAAGGACTCCCTGCAGGCAAATAAAATATTACCACGGCTGTGGATTCAGATGGCCTTTCAAGCAAAAAACAGAGGAGAAATTTCTGGAGAGAAGGAAAGAGGGAGTGACTGTCAGCTGTCCAGGTTAGTGAGCATACCTTCCTATACGGTGAGGGGGTACAATTGAAAGCTTGCCTTAGGCCACTGCATATCTGAAATCTCTGTTCTGTCTCTCCTCTACATAAGCAGCAGTGAAGCAGCAGTTATTCCAGTTAAAGTCAAATCCCACAGGATATTTCCCAAATGGGATCCAATGAAAAGGAACTGAAATCTAGACCACCTCCGTACAAATTCATAAAGCACATTTGTGTTTAAACTCAGATTAATTTAAAAGCTAGTGAAGAAGTTCTGTTCTGAGGGACACCCCCATATCTCCAGACGTGGGGCGGGCCAAGCAGAAGCAAATTCCCTTTTCAGACATGTGTAAATCCAACCACTTAAAACAATTCACAGCTCCTACGCCACACTGTCCTAAACTGCCTTTGAGTTTTAATTACTTCAAGAGCTATTTACTGAGCTTAAACCGCACATAAATGAATGGCTTTCTAAGGTATTCTTATTAAACACATTGCACCACACGTCACTGTGGATGGTTAACCTCAGAGACGGGAAAATATAAAGCAGATTGAAACAGCATTTGATTTACAGTTAAAGCATTATGAAAACCTATTTTCAAAGGACAAACACTTTGCTGTGGAGCATTTTGGTGTTTATCTGAACGGTTGCTTAAAGTTTAAGAGTACTTTCCAAGTTTGGTATGTGTGCTGAAACATACGGTAATCTGTGGAAGATGGAGAACAGTAAGAAGTCTGACCAGATCTTTATCATGATAGAAAACTATCTCTAAAGAGGTATTTAGGCCTGTTTCCACGTGCAAAGACCAAAGATCAGGCACATGTGCAACAGTGAGCTAAGTTGGGTCAACAAACTAAGACCAAATCCCAATTCAAAGGGCAAGCTCTCAAGCAAAACAAAAGGCATTGAAATCCATAGTGGGTTGGTTATATATAGCATCCATTTTGCTGAAGGAGAGCGCGGTGTTCATTGTGTTCAGAATCTCACGATGTGTTTAGAGATATGAGCGTGAGCAAAGTGTTAAGCTCAAGGTTCCCCGTGAAATGATTTAGTTAAATGTTAACAATTTAGAAATGTTTTCCAATACGTAAAGAAACACTGTAGTTAAGTGCAGCATTCTAAACGAGCAGAAACTGAATCATGTAAGCAAATTAAACAAAAGCAAAGAAATACTGGCCTGGAATGAAGGGACATTTCTGTTTAAGTTTGCAGAACAAACAAAGTAATATCTCATAGCCCTACGCGCCAGATGTTATGTTATGTTCGTTCTTTTCTTTCATCACGGTCGTTAAATCAGTTATGGGCTTGCCGATTCTGCTAAAGACACTAGTTTTCAGAAGCTGGAGGAGGCCAATCTACATTCGTTCACATTTCTGAAATTTCTTGCACAGCAAAATAGGAAAATAAGATGATCTAAAACGACAAACTAATATGGGAAAAAACAGCAACAAAGCTGAGGTCAGTGACATTGGGTTGTTTCTTTGTTGTTCTTTTTCAGTGCCCTTCAGGCTGTTTCTTCATTAGATGGCCAACTACTTGGAATTCAAGGTAAAAAAAACAAAACAAAAACAACAATGTTGTCAAAAAAAAAAAAAAAAAACTTTCCAAGGATAGGATTTTATTTTCACTGTTATCGTGTTTGAAGCAATTTGGGGGGGGGGGGGGGGGGGGGGGGAAGACTTCAAAATGATGGTAAAACATTGGAGTGTATGCAATGCACTTTAGCAAAACTTGTTGCTTTTCCCTGTATGCGTGATTCCATTCAAGGTGAAAAAACCAACAAAAGAGAGCAGCCTATCAGACATATGCCTCCAGAGGCAATAAATCTAGATAAATTGCGTGGCTGGGAGCCAGGTCTAGTGTCAGCATTCTCCTTCCCCATATACACACAGTTCTGTACACCATACACACATCCCTCAGTATCAGACCAAAGGGACTCCAGTGTCAATAGATAACAGATCTATTACATCCCATGTAGGCAGTAAAATAAAGAATGCATTGAAAGCCACACAAAACATTGCTTCAGGAATTTGGTTTCCTCAACACAGAACAACTCTGAAGTGATAACGATTTCAAAGCATAAACCTGTAACATACACTAAACTTCACTTGAATGAGATAACAGCAGTTTACAAAGACAACAGGAATCTCAAAACTATATAACCCATAAAGGGTAACTTTTCGGTGCATAACACACCACACACAATCAACTCCTGTTTGCTTTGATCTCGGACTGACTTGGCTGTATGAGCTCATCATTGGCAGCCTAGAGCCAACTCCAGTAGAATACAAGGCTACACGCAGAGCACCGATGGATTTGGAACATGGGCCTGTTGGAGAGAGCTGATGCGTAATTTGCATACGCCTATAATTCGGCGAAACAAACACTCATTTCGCAATACAAGTGTTAAAGGAAACAATTTCAGTTAGTTGGGAGTCTGTGATGTCAACCAATTATCACGTCACCCCTCCCCCCCAAACTTACCAGCATCCCCATAACGTCCGACCACAGTTGGGAGAAACTGTCGGAAGCAGCAGCGCTATCTGCCTGAGGCTCATCGGAAGGCGCACCGGTCCCCTGATCACCTTCCATAATGTTAGAAAACTTTGTTCAGAGTCACACCAGTATTTTGTAGCTTGCTTCCAAGCCCACAGGCAGGAACCTTAATCTCCAGCAGTAAACAAGATATCGGTGCCAAGGCTGTTTCACAGACAGTTGCCCTTGACGCACTGGTGAAATGCTCCAGCATTGCTTGGCACGATTTGAAGTTTAGTGCGCAAACTGCGTCCCGACATGTTTAGCAAAACTCCGAGAGAGAGACCAAAGGTAAAGAAAGTCGGCCTTGAATTATGTAAACCCACACCCGGTCATTCGTCTGAAAACTCTCAAGCGCGGTGTCCCCTGCTCCACAGTCTGCAATGCACGGATCCGGTGCCCCAGGGTATAAACCAAACCCCACAACTGAGGAAGAAGAAGTCGTCGAAATGGGGCAAAAGTTTCCGAAAAGTTCACAAAATCCCCCAGTAAGTGTCACAAAACTTTCAACACTGCAACAGAGAGCACACTCAATCGTATTTCCATTAAAAATTCGAGTGAGAGAACGCCCGGAACACACAGCAAAGCCTCCAAACAAGGCGCCTCCCCCTCTCTTCACCCCTGCTCCTCTCACTCCCTCACTCTCCTTCCCCCTACACACCCCTCCCAGCATCAGGAGTACAATGTCCCGGAATTAGCGCACACTAGTGACCAATTATTCACATGATCGATACATTTTTCCCTCCAAATGAGTCTGTTGCATTTGATTGAGTAACCAACTTCACTGTAACCTTAAAAACAGACTTTGTTTAACCCTCCCCTCAAATTTCAATCATCTGCTAGTCACTGACAACTTTGCAATGCCCAGTTAATAATCATTTTTATCTGTCTATTGCTTTCTGTGAATATATTTGAATCTAGACTTTAGAGTTTTGCTAAAACTGAGTTCATTTAAGGGATTCGGTCAGAGAAATCGCTTTAATCACATGCTGACATGCCTTCCACCAATACATCTCTGCAGCCTAGTGAATAGGGAACGTGAACAAAGCACATTCTCCACACAATTGTTAGAAAAACAAAAAAGCCTATGGGAAAAAAATGTTTTTAAGAGGTTCATGCATGTGGTGCCCTATGCCCTCGTAAATCTGTACAAAACGCTGGACAATGACACCGAAACACTAGACTTTTATTGAACCATAAGATTCTAACTTGATTTACATATAGTCCAACAGCTATGTGATTTTTTTTTTCTTTTTTTGTGCCACAGATGCTATTTGAATAAAAGTGGGAGAGAGATACTTTATGCATAAGCATGAAATTGCACAGCTACCCTGTCTGATCAGCTGTTTGTTATGCTCTACCAGCAGGCAGGCTTCTCTTTTGTAATGAAGTCCTGAAACACTCTGGCTCTCTCTGTTGTTGTCAAGAGCATATTTTCTATGAGCAGCTACAGCTGCCAGAAATAACGGAAATTAAGAGTAAAATTGAAATTTTCAGTTCACACTAAGCTCCAATCCCTGTAGTTTCAAGTCAGCATAAAATGCTGCCTTAGCTGCTGTTTACCACATAACTCTGCCACACCAGGACAAATTTATTCAAAAGCAGCATAACCAAAGATGAGATAGCAGACAGAAAATTTGTCAACCCCACAATCTTTTGCGCAAACATGAAAACAGCTACACAATAATCCATAAAGCTGCAGTTTTGCTTCGAGAACTGCTGTCAATTATGCAAAAGGCTCCCAGATTTTACTTTGTTTATAAGCTGTTTATTACATATCAGTAAGGCCTTCCCCAAACTGCAGTGTCTTCTTTTAATCATCATATCATTATCAAAAAACAGTTGAGACTGTGGTCCTTGAAAGTGATTAAAAGCAGCAGATACAAAAAAAGAGGATGTCAAGATGTTGATAAGCAGGTCATCTACCAACTGGAAGGTTGGCAGTTCAATTCCTGGCTCAGATAGCCTGCATGTTGAAATATCCTTGGACTAGATACTAAACCACAAGTTGTCCGTGATGTATCCATCAGAGTTGGTGTGTGAATGTTCGGCAAAGAGCTTAGGCATGGAAAAAAGTAACTGTATGAATGTTTGTGTGAAAGGGTGAAAGAGGCTTGTGATAAGAAAGCACTTTTGGTGCTCAAACTGAGTAGAAAAGTGATATATAAGTAGAGTCCATTCAAGTCCACAGGATTAAGACTAAAGGTCTGTTACACAAGATTAAAAAGTAATCTGTGAAATGATTTCAGTCTAGACTAAAATGTTGGACTCCACAACACAGCACTGTTTGTGTAGCTAAAAAAAAGAATTTGATTTTGCTGCTCTTCTGGGACTGTTAATTCCTTTATATACAATATCGCGGTTTTAAATTTGTGTCGGTGAGCAATGGCTTTGGATGAGTGGCAGCTGCTCAACAGTGTCCTGCTTACAGTCTAAACACACAGAACACACGTTCAAACAAGAGCAGCTTTGTTGGATGACATGCTGAAAGTGCGGGGCTCTGCACTACTGACTCGTATTTGTAACCTTGGGGTGGCAGCAGCAGCAGCAAGTGGCAGGACTACTAGTGTTTATAATGGCATTGCGTCATTGCTCTGCCCATCAGCTCTCCTTTGTTGCTACAGAATGCTAACTATGTTTGATTTGTAGGTGTGATTTCAGAGCACCACCCTGATTTCCCTATTATTTTCAGTTGGATTGAGCTCTTTGGAGTCATGCCCTTAAACACACAGACACACAAGCGCACATATCGCTCAGTATGTACAAACACATGCTGGAACTCCCTTTACTCAAAGACAAGAAAGTGTGACCCCCACCTGGAGTTGCTGCAAACAGAGGGGTCAAACTATTAATGAGAGGAGGGCATCTGTTGACTTATCAAACACTGCTGGTGTGTTGTCTCTGTGTGTAGCTGCCGAGTTTTACTCTTTTCACACTAACCACTATTCAAGGTGTCATGTTGCCAGACAAGAGGAAATAAAACTTACTTCGCAGATGCTAATTGCACATGTTAACAGTCTTTTCTCTCTCGACAGGCTCTTTGGAAAAGATTCAGAGTGAACATTTGGTCAGAAATGAGGATAAAATGTGTAACATATGAACGTGCAGAGGATACACCTGCAAGCAATTCACGGTGGAAATCTGTTGAGAGGAATGGAAGAATGTATTTGATGGTTCTCAAAATATATAGATGGCTCCGTCAGGAAAAGGGTGATGTCATGAACATAAATTGCTCAGATAGCATATTTTGAACAGACCTCTTGAAAGCCTTGGGGCTTGACTGTGATTGATTGGTGTCAATTGCTGTACTTATGTCGACATCTTCCCCGTCTTTCATCTTTTCCCATGTTTTAATTCTCAGTAATAATCATTTTAATATCTTATTAAACTTCATTTTAATATTATTTTCTGATCCTGGTGAATTGTGGCACAGTTAGAAAATTGCACCGTCACTAGGATTTAATTTACATTAGGAATCCTGAAACTCAGTTCTTCATGTGTGTGAGATTATTTGCTGATTGTTTGCTTATTAGCAGAAGCTGGTCAGGGCTAATAGTCTGACAACTAAAACACTGCCTAAAATGTTTACTTTCCAAATAAGAAATACCCTTATTCGTGCTTTGTACTCTATAAACTGCCCCAAATTACCTTCAATTAAAGCATGATTAGGGCTTAGAACTAGACATTGTGATGAGAATGGGACCAATACTGCTAAAAAAGTTCCACTTTCTGGAAAGAGAATCACGTGTCCTGCAGCTATCAATACAGGCATGAATTGAGAGACTCATATACAAAAGTTCTCATTCGCCATGGTGAAAAACAGACAGCATGTCTAAACAAACTCACAGGAGATGAGAGGAATCATTGCGACTCGGCTGAAAGTACGTAACTGTAATATGTACAGAACTGCTGAAAAGTCGAGGTTAAGATAGGTCATCGCTTTTTCACTTTCAACACCGAGTTGTTAGGATTCCTCAGTGGAGTGATGAAGAGAGGAATAAGGGATGGAGACGGCAGCTCTAAGGAAGGAATGAAGATAGACAAAAAAAGAATGCATATCATGTTAAAGCAAACCAGGGCTGGACCTCCGCTGATAGCGAGTGTGACCCTTCCTGGAGGTCACTAGACCTCGGGGCTTTAAAAATAGCTCCACAGGGAGTCACAAACCCCACTGGCAGGGTGGGGACAGATGTTCATAAATATGGTGGAAAGACATTAAGGCCACCATACTTGAGTGATGCCACAGATGACAAAATAATAATTACATGTATATTCTGTTAGATCAAAAAGAATATGATTACTCAGTTTACAGCTTTCATCTTTTCAGAATTAAAGGTATAAATCAGTAAAAGTCTGGTGACATTTTGTTAGTTTTGCCCTTCTAAAACAGGCTGGAACGCATAAAAATCAGCTCTTCATAAAGCAATTAGTGGAGCCGACAGGATGACATCCAGTCCTGTTATACGAGCATGACATGACTCATCATCACCTCTTCTCACCCTGCACTGCTATATTTTCCTCCTTTGTTCAAGTTAACGTATTTAAGTTTACACTCAAAGCTAATTGGATCCAAAGTCTTGAACCCTTATCCCTTAGCTCTCAGGCTGCTTTCTCTTGATAAATAATTGGGATCAAGATTTTCGCATCATTAATTCTTCTTAGTCGATGGGTCAAAGGCCTGACAGTCCCTTGGCATTTTCTGTGAGCTGTTCAGAATGTGAACGTTTGCCTTTCCTATTTATCGGTGTGTGTGTGTGTGTGTGTGTGTGTGTGTGTGTGTGTGTGTGTGTGTGTGTGTGTGTGTGTGTGTGCGCGCATATACATGCATGCTTATGTGCATTTCAATGTACAAAAAAAAAAAAAATGTGTGCGTGAGATGAACAGAGAGGCAGGCCAGCCCCAGTGTGCTTCACATGCGCGTGAGAGTTATCATGCAGACATGCGATAACTCCCACACAGACCCAATTAGCATGACAACTAATTACTGTTTCCTTGGTCCCCTCCCTCAGCTAAGCTAACTCATTAAATTAAATCAACACTCTGGTCTGAAAACAATGCTTTGAGGGAGTAATAATGATCGCCTGCCACTTGCTATTTATGTGTTCTAGGTATTACTTTTCATAGGGCGGTCAACCATAACACTGGAGCCTTTTGAAAGCTGAGAAAATGTTAGCTTCAAATATCAACACAGGAATTACCTCTGGGCTAGAGTGAGGCAGAAAGCAGAAAGAAAGAGGATGACAGCTGAGAGTGTGTGAAATAAGCACACCGAGTGATATGCATGGGCAACAGGGAGAATACTGAGAACAACAACAAACAGATATAGAAAAAAAAAAAGGAGATGGTCTGCCTGGGGTATGAGGTGCATGTGATAACCAGCTGTGCATAGCATTGAGCACACTGGAGGAAAAACAGTAAAAACGTATGTCAGTAAAAACAGTCTGGATAGTGCTGTCAAAAAAATGCCAACTCTGTACACACAGATCCTACTGGATAATATTATGTGCTTTAATGAGATGCAGGAATTCAGGGAAAAGGAGAAAGTTTGTGTCACTGAGATGTGGAAAGAAGAAAAAGTCTGGAATGAAGCAGGAAGTTCTCAGTGTTACAACATGACCTTCTAACACTGTTGATAAAAAAGGAAAAAAAGACAAAGCATTTTCTTTGGAATCGCTCTTGGTGCTCATTTTGCCCCCTCCTCATGTTTCATTTAAGGGAATTAAGTTGTAAGACTCCCGCCACTTAAGCATGCATACCACTGAAAATGTCTACACGATAAATAATATCACCCATGGCCACATGCATATGCGAGTAGCATTCGCAAGTCTTCATCCATGCTTTCAGTAATGCACTTGCAATTGCAGGCCCCTTTATTGTGCTTTGTGTAATATAAAAACAAAGCATATTTCCGCTAAGCCCCGGATTCCCACATTCTCCATGCAGTGCAAGCCTCTGTGGCCATGTGGTAGCTGATTAAGTTACGCCATTGTGCGTGTGTGACTGAGATTCCAGCGCGTTTTAATCAGGCCTGACTGAAAGGACAGATGTTGTTTTTGATGTGAGCGAATTCCAAAAGGTACGAGCAGCACAGAGCAGCCGGTGTTTAGCGTGCGTGAGCTTAGTGATCATTTGGATGTATGTATGTGGGAAAGACTAAAGGCCATGGAAGAAGAGTGTGCTGCATCTGTGTCAAAATGGTGTCCGCAGGAGTGCTGGGAAAAAAGTAAGCTAGCTTGTTTGAGTCCACGGGTGCAGGTGGAGGCGACGGGCTGGTCTCGCTAGAGATGGAGGTCATGAAGCTCGGCCGGCAGCTGCGTCGGTGTCAGGGTGGCACTGCCAGGGTGACTGCTAATGTCCAGTGAGTCATCTCACTCTGTGTACTGGGGGTCTGCACTAGATGCACTGCGACAGGCTAGTTTTAGAGAATGGGAGAAATCCAGAACTGAACACAAAGTCCCACAAAAGAAATTATACTTGTGCTGACGTATCACTATGCAAATATATACATGTACACAAATGATTAAAATTAAATAACTTTAGAATAAACATTTTCAGCAAATATTTTCATCAGTGCAGTTTTATAATAAATTATACTAGACTGATATGAGTACAGCCACAGGGTGTCATTCACTGTCTACATGGATGCTTGTTAACTGTTATCTGGTGGGCAACTACTTTAACGTCTATAATGTGTATAATGAATTGAGGCAAAATAAAAAGGACGTTTCATTAAATATAAATACTTTGACATGATTTTTTGAAATTGAATTCCTCACATTTGTTAGATTTATTAAAACTTAAAAAAACAACTTTCACCCTCTTCATATTCTTCCACGTGCCTTTATGCGAGAGTGAATATGGGACATAGTGGGTCCCCCTGCTGTTGCCTTATATATTTACAAGCCACAGTGCGCATGCCCTCCTCGCCCTCTCCTCCATGCAAGACACTGGACTGTTAAATGCTCTTGCACATATTTTTATGTCAAATCAGCCAGGCTGCCATATGTTAGCCTCAAAGCTAGATACAGTAAAAATAGGCTTGGCCCCCAATGTTATTAATGACCATGTGTGCTGTGAACACGCTGCATAATTATCCCCTGCAGTTTTATCCAAAAATCAGTTTTATAGTACTGGCTTCAGGTTTATGGGACTCAAATACACACTGAGGAGCAGAGACATGCATGCACACTGAAGCTTACGCAACCAGAGAGGGGAAACGATAACATAGCTTTTCCTTTACTATACAAATCCAAATGCTAACAAGACAGTAGCCAGTGGGGCTCAATAAAGATTTCATGGGTCTGTCTCTGCTGTGTTTCTCTGCCCAAGTACTCTCACCTGTTGTTGCATCTGATGTTAGTGAGAATTTAAACACCACAGGAAGAACAAATATTGGTCCAACATTCAATTACTGAGCACTGCCTGCAGTGAAATAGATACTTCTTTAAAATCTGGGCTGTAAAAACTAGGTGTGTATTATTTAGAGAGCCCATTTCATGGACCTTTTTCACAGCAACCACTCTGACATGAATTAGGGGAGATGGGAGTTACAAATGAAGGTTCAGGTCCATTTAGATGTGAGCCTTCATTAATGTGACTGGTAATTCTTGCATTTAGTGCATGGCAAAGCAGCTGATGTGAAAAAGGCCTGTTAGTGGAAACTAGAAGACAGAACATTCAGGTCCTGCAGGAGCACAGAGAGACGGCGCTTTTATGTGTATGGCGCGGAGAAGAGTTCCTGTTCTAGAGATGCCACATTATCCCTGGCGCACGCGCGCACACACACACACACACACACACACTCTAACTGTCAAAATAAGAAGCAGCACGCAATCTGCAAATCAAATCTAAAATACCTCAAGCCCAGATTTATCATCTTTTCAGTTAGCTATGCATCACAAGCATTTACAGCTTCCTTCACTATCCCTCTAGATTTATATCACTTTGCAAGCAGCAAACAGAGATGGCTGACATTTGGTTATGTATTAGATGTTATAATAACTTGTTAGTCAGCCAGCTCCAGGCTGCTGTGGTACACCCTTCTGTAATTACTGTCAGCATTCACGCAGCCATCATATATCTCACACGCACACAACCCGCAGCACACGATCTGTCACACATATTTGGCCATTTGCACATTAAAGGAAAATAAACAGCCATGTTGAAATACATGCTGACTCGCACTGGTGGATGGATATCAAAACCTCAGCGCAGAGTGCTTTTCAACACAAACATGTGCCCTAATGCTCTCTGCTGTTAAAGTCTTACTGGTAAAGATATTGGTATGCACTCGACCAGTACCACAGTTGAATATTTTCCCAAAACTAATATTTAATTTCAGGAGTCAAAAATGGAAAAAATAAAATAATTTTTTTTGTTCCCTCGCTTGTGTGACAAAACCTCTATTTAAACAGAGATAATGGGATTTAAAACCTCTGCTGCTTTGCTCACAATCTGATTCATTTTCTTATGTTTTCAATTTTCAAACTGAATAATTCAACTATAAACACTTTATTACCACATTTATTTCTCAGTATTAAATCACAAATTCTCTGGTGAGGCCTCTAATCAATAAACTACATAGAAATACATTTTTAGATTTTTCTTGCTAATAAGATAGACATGAAATCTGAGAAAAGGAGAACAAAACTACTGTTTAATAATAGATTAAATTACAGATGGGCACAAATTAAAAACCTTAAGCTTCAAAGCCCACAGTCCATTGGCTCTGTTAAGTTAAGCAGGGCTTTGCTGGTATGGTTTGGATCCATTTGTCCCCTTAAACGAAAGGATTGAAGGAAAGCTTCTCTACCAAGATGACAATGTCCACATTCATAGAGCTTAACTAGTAAGTGAATAGTTTTGTCAAATGAAAGTGATGTGAATCAGATGCTGTGGCTTTTTGCAGTTCCCCTGGTCTCCATGGATACTGAACACCTTCTGGAGATTTGGACGGTGCTCTCTGCTACCATAATCAAAACACCCAATGAGGGGATATGTTTTGAAAGAATGGAGTTAATCCCTCCAGTAAGAGTTTCCGAAATTTGGAGAGTCGGTTCCACGACCACTGAAGCCGTTGTCGCATTGTGGCTCAACACCTCAAAGTGACTTGGTAGATGTTTTTCCATTAATTTCGATGTTTCGTTAAGTGACCATAAACTAATAATCTACTAGTGTGAAAAGTTATAAACCGTGGCCTCTGTTCTTCAGAGTAAATGTGTAATTCTGTACACCTCACTTTGCTTTCCACATTTAACTGTGGTCTGACAGCATGTACAGTATGTGGATTGGTTAGAGCACATTACATAAGACATCCCCACTGACACCAGCGGCTAGTTCGGTTAGCAGTCTATACTTCACCACAGCGCTTTCACATTTCCTTTCCAACATTTTCTGAGTCCTACTTGTCGTTTGTCTTTCCACTGTCCATTTATATTTCCTTATGCATCCTGGTGGGACATCGAGGTTTATGCTTGCACATGTATGTGTTTCAAGCAACCAGTATCTCAAATAAAGAGACTTAACGGCTGACATGAACATCAGAATTTAAAGTGGATTTTTGTGTAGATACACTTTGATGTTTAATTTAATAATCACAATTTGAGCAACATAATTCCATTTTCTTACGAAGCAGCATAGTTGATTGTCAAGCAGGATAATCACTATACCAACTGTTTAAAAAAAAAAAAAAAGAGAAAAAAAGACTTCTCTTTGTCTAAGAGTAACATGTAGCAGTTTCAATCCGTCTCTGTCTGTCTGGCTGTCTACTCAAAACTCAACCACACAACACACAAACATAATGCAAACTCAGCTCAACCACTGCAGCCCTCCACTTTCACAGGAATTTCCCCCTATTTCGGCCCAGAGGATCCTGCTTACACCGACAAAATATGAACCCAGTGGCAGCATTGAGCCACAAAAAACACAAAACAAAACATGTATATTTTCCCAATGACTTAAAGGGGTTCACATGGTGATGTACAAAGCACTGGTCAAACTTGTGGATTTTGCTGTCAAGCAAGTACTTTCAATTCTCACAGACACAGTTTTCCTGTTCTCAGTAATCTGCTTCTGTTCAGTAAAGCCTTTAGTTTCAAAACTGTAAAGCGATGTGGGTGTTTTTAACCATTTTTCAAAGTAAATAAGTTTTTGTTATAGAAACATACCGATACCTTTAGTACGTTTTTGAAATCCATTGCCAAATACTCCCAATTAAAAACGGGGTGTCTACAAAAATCTTTAGGAAAAATTGACAAATCTCAATTTCACCTCTATATTTTCACCTTGCCAACAAACATGCCAACATCCGAGCCACCTTCTCATCTTTGTGTATAGCGCATAGAGATGCATGGCAGGAATGAGTTCTTTTCAAAATCCCCCTTTCCCTTCTGCCATCTATAACCATAATTATTCCATAAATCACTACAACCAATAATTGAAAAACACAACTGTCACCTTTGCTGCCTGAATGTTTTTAAACCACATTTTTGTTCTGTAGCTGCCTCATTGAAACAAAACCTCTGAGATGGTAAAGTGACTTAGGTTACCATAGTGATGGCCCGATGTTTGGCAAACCTGTGTTGATGCTCGTTTCGACCTGACGAGACCTCATTATGGGCTGGTGGGGAGTCCTGTCTGAAATCTCTGGCCCAGACGGTCACTCAGACCTAATTAAACACACCTTTCTAAATCTGACTCGATTCCTTCGTCACTCTCCGTTATCCAAGTCCCTGCAGATCTAATCAGCGTGCAACCTGCCAACTTACAAACACAAACAGCAAGAACAAAAACCCCACATCCACGGTAATAAATGACACAAACGAAACAGTCGGTGGTCATTAGCTTTGTGGCTTAAATGGTTGTCCTTCCTGTCTGGGTTAGAGGCCAGCCAATGAACCAGTAAAAGGCCTGCTCCTTTGCCCACTCTCCCTTCTGGAAGAGCGAATCTTCTCTGAAGCCAACACAACTCAGTGGGACCAGAAGCAGGATAAAGGTTAAGAACCCCATGGAGATAAAATTCATGTCGGTTAAAGTAGAGGTTTGGCTACAGATTAATTTGCCTCGAGTAAAGACATGTTTCTAATAATAGTTGCTGCTTTTGAATAGATAGTAGGTTTCCTTACTGATAAGTAAAATATGCTATAAAAAGAAACAGGCAATCCAAAAATGGGACAGTTATTAGTTTTTAAGTGATTTTGTTATTAATAATATTTTCATTATTTTTATTATCACCAAAAAATGTTTCCTGTAAAGGTGCCATGATCAAAACTTGGCCCATATTTGCGGAAAAGGGGGGGGGGGGGGGGAGAAGAAAGAAGAAACCCTGGTCGATCTAGTAGGTTTCAAAATATGTAGAAGCAAGATAAAGAATGTGGCAAGGCACTGATGGTCAGAGGGATGAGATCCCCCGGGGGACATCCAAACACACATATATGCGCTCACAGGAGGCCTGAGTTGGCAAAGACATTTTGTGCCGCAGGGTTTGGTTCTGAGCCCATGCTGGCTAAAAAGAGATCCATACCCTGTGGCGCTTACCTGGCATTTAGCCGAGACCACTCTTTGATTATACAGAATTGTGTTTCTTGCACCGTGTTGTCAGTTTCTAGAACATTTAAACAAAACAAAACATACCAACCATACCATACCAAAACAAAACTTCATACCACTCTGTTTTTGATCAGTTGTATAAACCTAGAAGTAGTTCGATATAAAAATGGACACACCAAGAGGCAAATGACATGAAATATCATTACCAAATCCCAATCCAAAGGCACACACATGTGAGCACATATGCTCAAACAGTGACACCTCAGTTTTAATTATTTTCTCTCCCTTGCTTTCCTTATACACACAATTTTTCCTCTTCGTGTCAAAGCCTGGAATATATTGAAGGACAGCTGCAAGATGATCTGATCCAGATGATCTCAAAGGAAAAAAAACCCCCCAAAACATAAGCACACATGGTCTATAAAGCACAGACCTGACGTGAGCAAAAGAAAAAAAGAAAAGTAAAAATGATGGCTTAGAAACTTATGTTGTTTTTTTCCTTTAATTTGTCATCTGGCTCATTTTGTCTTGTGACCACAGATAAATAAACTCCAACTTCATTCAGGTAATTCACATGTCACTATAATTAGAAATAAATGAGCCATGTTGAGGTATCTCTGTTCTCCAGGTACCACAGAGTAAATTGCCGACTGGCTCTTGTATACCTCACCCTGCTCTCTAGATTCAACTGTGGTCTGAAAACATGTAGTGCATGTGGATTGGTCAGAGCACATTAAGCACTCCTACTGACATCAAGAGCCTTGACCACAGCTAATTTAACTCCTTTGATTTCCTTCTTAGTTGCATGTGATTCCTACCACCGTCCTCTGACAATTATATCGCTTTATGGCATCACATTTACACATATACATCTATGTGTTGTCTGAAAAAAACAAACAAAAAAGAGCATAACTTAACATTTTAGGTAACAAAACAACCTCTTATTTTGGACTTAATTGCTGTGTGTTTCAGTCTGTAAAATATATTTCGCTTGAATGGCAGTATGTGATGCCCCAAAACCTGCATACATCCTACTGCATTAATGGTGCCTTCACAGATGGGCAAGTCACCAATGCCATGTGTGTGAATGCACCTCCATGTCAACACAGATGCTGAACAAGCTGGATGGTCCCTCTCCTGTTTACGCACTATTGTACAGATATTATTATTTCAACTAGTTTAAAATTGTAATTACACAGTTGGTTTCATAAAAGACTGGGCGATAAAACACACACACACAGAAACGTAAACCTTTTCTAACCTTAAAATGTGGGGCATCAAATTTAAAATGAGCATATACTTATTTTATTTAGCATTAAAGTTTGATATGTTGTGTTTGAAATTCAGTAAATATGGGGTAGAATGTATAGCACAGCAAACAACCTATAAATACTATAATTTATTATGATACAAAATATAAGCATAATGAAATGCAAGGTTTTTCCACTAATTACCAAATTAAGAGGCCACCAAATAATATAACAGCATACATATGTACCTGGTGACAAAACATTTACTTTAGTTACTGAGACAAACAATTTAAGCATGCATGGTACTTACACTATATGGGTGTTAAATATCTAAAGGAACAGATTTACTCACAGAAACAGGAAAAGAAGGAAAAGATCTCCAAGGATAAAATCAGAAGTGCCCAACACTGCACTTTACTTTAACTGGAGCTGGAACAAAGTCTGCTTCGATTTTCTCCAACGTTTAGCTCAGTCATAACCTCAGCTAGACGTCTGATTCAGTCTGTTTATGCACGCAAATGACTGGCATTAGAAACCCATGGACATGTGGTGGAAACATGTTTACAGCTGTGGCCTCGGTTTGGGCTATGATGTAATGGCAAAGAGAAAGGTGGGGAAAAGTTTGCCTTTGTCCGTGACTTGAAAATAGGGACATTTTTGGTAAACCATGATGAGAGCAAACGATTTAAATAGGAACGTAAATAGAAAACATTGATTGAGAAGTGGATAGAACAAAACGGGGAGGTTAAAAGAGGATGTTTCATGGGTCCAGGGGGTAGGAAGGACCAAGGTAGGACAACACACAGCTGGAGCAACAGCTCCCCCTGGGGCAAAGCACTGATAATGCTTTAGAATTTCTAGGTCAAGTTACGTTGAGCCATACAATTAGCCATGAGAATAAACCACTGAGAACTGAATAACATCAATATATTCCATGTCCTCCTGAGAAAGCTTGGGCTCTGGCATTCAAGTGTCTATTATTTTCACATGTTCAGTTCAATTCAATTTTATTTATACAGGGCCAAATCACAACAACAGTTGCCTTAAGGCGCTTTATATTGTAAGGTAAAGAACCTACATAATAGGTTAATAATAATACAAGGAAAACAGAGAAAACTCCAACAATCATATGACTCCCTGTGAGCACGCGCTTTGGCGATAGCAGGAAGGAAAAACTCCCTTTTAACAGGAACCTCCAGTGGAAGAACCAGGGGGGAAATCAAAGGCTCTGCCTCCCATTCTACTTTTAAATACTCTAGAAACCACAAATAAGCTCACAGTCTGAAAGTGAAGAGCTCTAATGGAGTGAAATGGCACTATAAGGTCATTAAGATAAGATTGGGCCTGATTATTCAAGACCTTGTATGTGAGGAGCAGGATTTTAAATTTGATTCTGGATTTAACAGGGAGCCCGTGAAAAGAAGCCAATAAAGGAGAAATGTACGCTTCTCTACAGCACCATGTCAGTGCATGTCACTTAAAGCACTGACATGGACTAAAAATGTAGATGCTGACTGTAGATGTGAATCTAAACTAGCATCTGCATGATGTGTTGGGCCAAGCCCTGTCCATAGAAGCCCCACCCGGAACCCACAGGACCCAAGGCATCCAGTGCCAGCGTCCTATGCCAGATCCCACAAAAGGCCCCATACCCCAAAGGGTAGGCTGTTTTGACAGCATACAGGGCAAGTACATGATATTTGTAGTTTCTGCACATCATAAGTTCAAAATAATAGCGCCTAATTTTTTTGTGGAAATTGGGTTGTACTGATTTGTACTTTCCTCTGTTCTCGCCACACTCTCAACATACTGTTTTATGCGTTTACCAGCCAGCAGCCATTACACACCCACCTTCGAATGACACATCAATCAAGGCAAATGCAAACACGATAAATAATTCACCCATTGATTCATTAGTGGCAGTTGATCCCTCGATGTTTCATAGTTCACGACTCATTCACACACCAACAGGTTCATGAGCACACGTGTGCTTGCAAATGAGCACAGGCACCGTGTACTTGGCTTAGAAAACACACACACAGTATGCGGTTCACGAATGCGGTTGGTACTCTTGTGATCATTTTTCCCATTCATGCCTGGTAACACAGCTGTCCTAGGAAGAGGCAACCATTCATTTATGAACTGACTGTTGCTTGAATCAAGAGCAAAGCCTGGACTGTAGTTCAGCAATCTGGACAGAAAACCACTCTGGAGGGAGGGCGCAAGCTGTGTTCACATGCTAGATGTCACCGCAGTGATGCAGCTGGTGTGTTTAAAAGCAGGAGGACGTAATGGGTTTAAATATCCGATAACAATATGTGTACGCCAACAACAGCCCACAACATAGGCATAGATGATGAGGTTACTACCACTAAAAAGGCAATGGGATGCGTGCAGGTCTCAAAATAAGGTTCATCAGTATAACTACTAGGTTTACTTACAGGAAATGCTTTCATTATTATTTAAATTACAGCACACAAAACTGATCTTTTCAAAACACTCTCACAAATGCATGGAAAATCTGCATTGCATACACTAAATAATGCTCTCTGGTATTTATTTTACACATTAGTACTACCGAAATTCACTAAAATTTAGCAAGAGTCATCAAGCATGGATTGGATAGACATGCAAAGAATGTTTGCTGCACATGTAAAAAAAAAAGTTACATTTGAGTTGGAATATTTTTCTTGTTACCAACTTTAAATAAACATAAAATCACAAAAAAAAAGGTTGCCAAGTAGAAAGTCTCGTGCAATTTTTGATATTTTGCAGTGAATCACAGATAAATGGAAAGAACATTTATCAGTTTCACACATTTATCTCTCGAAGAAGAATGCGGTGATGAGCACAAGAGAAAGACTGATTTTCTCAAAGAAAACTGCTCTCTTCAATAACTCAACATTTCCAAAGCTTACTCCCAGCCTTTTTGAAGTGTTTTTATACCGTACAGTGAGAGAACTAATACGCTGTCACTGTTTAAACCACATTAGCAATATGACCAATGCCACTTACAAATTTTAAGCAGTAAAAAAAATGGAGTACTGATATATTGGCCAATATATTTCTGATAGACGAACCCATTTATACACATGCTCTGTCACAGATATACTATGAAGGCTAAAGCCTGTGATCATTGTTTACCAGTTTTCCTGCAATACATTTCACAAACTAGTTAGCATCAAGACATCCTTTGGCTCGCTCTGATACATACTCTGCTGCATGTGCTAACAGTGCTAAGAGTATTGTAAACAATAGAGTGAGTGAAACTATGTAATGAGACCGTTTCAAGTAATGCAGTTTAGTTGTGACCAAACAAAATATGTTCATACAGTTTATTATATGAAGACATATCTGCTAATAATATTTTCCAGCTTGTATATTAGTCTGGCTTTACAGTGTTAGGATGTATAAAGCATATAAACATGGACGTGACTCATTTTAAGCCAGTTCATCATATTTTAACTATCAGTTCAATTGCTGATTAATTGCTTCCCGAGATAAAATTCTCACTTTTGGGAAGCTGGGGGGGAGAGACTGCATGCTTCTTACTGCACTACAAGACTTTAAAACTAACTGACACAAAAGGAGTCGGTAAAAGGAAAAACGAAACATTTTAGAGAAAAAAAAATATTGTCAAAGGAATGGCTTTTCCCCACTAGGCAGTAACAGTTAATTTGCCTATTCCTCTTCTATGTACTCTCAGCATTGGCTTTGGGAGTAGGGCTTTCTTGTGTGCATGTCAGAGCTCTTTGCCATGTTGGATGCTGGTGATTTGTGATGCCTGTGAAGGATCAGAAGGAGGGGCTTCGGGGGGTCGGCAAAGCTGTAGTGTGAGAAAGTTCTGAAGGCGAACACTGGCTGCAGCTGATATGAGTCTCCCGGGACTTCCCCTCTGCTGAGGTCATTCCTCGCACTCCAACACTCGTACATCACTGCTGACATCACCACTGATCCTTGCCAAACCGTTGCCACAGGCAACACAAACAGGAAAAAGCATGTGTGTGTGTGAACGCTTGTTGTTAAATAAGACCATTAAACTCCAATGGTGTACTGAGTGACGAATGATGTGTTATACACAATCGTGCAAAAAAGCCTATCATCCATAAAAAAATAAAAAAAAACATTTAATATATTTCAATATTAGCTCTGATCCAAATGCCTGCAGCTGTTCTGCGTGTTTATTATAGGTGAAATCTGTATTAAATACACATTATGAAAATAGCTGTGCAATTCTTTTCAAGAAAAGACTGTGCTTTTCATTAAAACATGATGTTAACATGTGTTTAATGTGTCTCTGCATGTTTGCCTTTGTGTTGGTACATCTATGTGTGTGAGTGTGCGTGTATGCCTGCCGCCTTTCCTGCACCCCCTGCTGTGCCAGTCAATGCTTAGACTCTTGGGAAGTGAGGCGGCAGTGCCAGCAGTAATCAGAACTCTTTGTATCCACACACAGGGGCGAGCTATAATCAGGGAATGTTCTTTAAACAATAATAGCTGTAATCCTCTCATCTCAATATGATGTGTAACCTGCTCAAAACTTGGATTTTTGCAGGCGATTTATACCTGGCCTCCACCTTGTTTCAAAATAGATTTAATGAGCTTTCAAAGCCAGCTTTCATAATAATTGCTGAACCATAGAATTACAGCAGCCAGAGCTACAGAAGAAAAAATGACAGGGTGGAAGAATAGCGATAATCTTCAGGGATAAGCTCAGCAATGCACAGCCCTTTGAAGAATACCTACAGAGAATCAAGCGTGCAGGACCCTCTGAGTATATGCAACTACCACGTGTATGCATACCCACAAATTTTTTTGATAGTAATATATACTATAGATGTATTCAATGTGACAACTAATAAAACTGATGGTCGATGCAGTGACTTCTGATTCCTTCACTCATTATATGCCTAAAACAAAGACTTCAGTGTTGGTTATTAGCAAAATTTTAATTAAATTTGCCAGGACTCATTCAGACAGAAGCATGCGTGCACACACACACGTGCACAAACACACACAGATATCTTGTTCCAGATGAAAGACGAAACTGGCACAAAAAAAAAAAAAAAAAAAAAAAAAAAAAAAAAAGATACGACTGATTGAATTTTTGGAAAAAATACAAATGGGGGGAAAAGAATCTACCTGCAAATCTTCTGCTTCACAGACTGTAGAATAAACTATTGTGGCAAAGCTGCAAGCACACCAAAAAGCAATTAGGCTGTAAAATGAAGAGATTTTTTAGCAGATTGCAGATTACTTGCAACGATAAAGACATTTGGTTTGCTACATAAATGCCCGGTCAGTCTACACAGAGTATTAGCATCATTTGTATACCTTCTGAAAAACAATTAAGGTGAAAAACAGAGTTTAGTTTAAATTCTATTACCTCTCTTGCACGCAGCATGATTATTATTGCTAAGCATAATATTAAACATACATACATGTGTCACTTTGAACATATTTGCCTTTATTATAAGACTGTCACAAGTACTAGTCAGGGAGCAGATTACTTTGGACATCAGCCGTGAAGCTCTGTGTGCAGCCATTGGTCTGTCATTAGACCCTGCCACAGTTGTATTCATGGGAAGAAAAACAAAGACTGCGTGAAATCCAAAAAATAAATTCAGGAATGTCTAACAAGGGATTGAGTGCCTCTCTGCAAGCAGCTGCAGCAAAGAATGCCTAAAGTCACAAAGTTCATCCATATTGTTTGTAAACTGGAAAATTTACTAAAATTATTTATAATTATTTAACTGTAGACATAAAACACTACAACACAGTACCACAACATGCAAGTAGTAATGTGTGCACTTTACACATGTGCGCACACATGTATATAGCAAACATATCCTCCTCTACTAATAAGAGATTTGCCAAAGTGAAGTTACTCTGGCAAATCTCTCATTTAAGGCCACAGAAAGTGTGATGTATTGCACATGAGCCGAGATAAGAGCAGAACCAAACTCGAGTTCTACTCTTATTTGATGGTTGTCATGTAGCCTACTTTCGCCCATCCACCCGTCTGAATATCTGAAGACCTACTGATATGCTCAACCAGATTTGGCTGGTTTGAATAAAACACAAAGAATGCAAATAACCTTTATGTTCGCTTCCAGTACTTTGGTTTCTCCTTGTATTTATCCACACTGACTTTATCATTATCCATTTAGTCCCTTTTTGTCAGTTTCTTTGACATCAGTCAGTTTTTTTGGTCTTGTTCCATAAATATGAGAAAGATCGTTGTACACGATGCACTGACACCACTGCTGAATGAATGTTATTACACAGACCAAAACAAATCAGGGCTTTTTAACGCAGCTCAACACATGTCACTTTTCTCCTGGCTGATTGTTGGTTGGCACACAGACAGTGCGATGTAGTGTCACTTGTGCCAAGTGACACTACATCATTGGCTGTAGCCCTCAGTCCGCTTAGTGACATCATGATGTAAAACATACACACTTGGTCGACATCCACTACCACAGTATAAGAACTATATGGATTACAAAGCCAAAACAGGGCCACTTTTCCAGTCCATCACTGTTATGCTGTATATGTTTTATATATCAAAACATGCTTACTATGAAAAGCAAAAACTCATACACCCTAAAATTATAGTATTCACAGTGATGTCAAGTCACAAAGAGAAGCTATTCACACTGTAAACCCATTCAGCAGTGACCTCAGTCTTACTCATGCCACCTGCACTGTAACATCATCCCTCTTGCCTATATTTCGCACAATGATGCAGGCTTGACTAAAGGCCATAAGTAATATGAAAAGTAGCGATACGGGCAGACGCAGACCAGCTGCACTGACAGAGGGAGATGGCTGAATTACACATGCACATATGGCAGAAACTGCATAGTCAAACAATTCCTGGGAGGCTGTGGAGGAAATAACTGCTCGTGTTTTATCAATGTCCCCAATCTTTACCTCCCCCAATCGTGTGTGCTGCACAGAATCTGCTAAAGCAGATGTAAGGGGGACGTTTACCCCTTTAAATCATCGTGCATTCACGCAGCCTCGCCTGTTGCCTAATATTAATAATCAGCATACACCTGTTGCCATGGCACATGGCTCTGCCCTGGTATGGATAAACAGGCGAAGGTTGACCAGCTTTGGCAGAACATTGCAACAGTTGGCCTGCACGGCTTCTTCTGGCAGATATATATATATATTTTTTACTTCCAATTTCAATCCAGGAAACGGATTTAATTTCAAATATAGCTTAGCAATGGGCTAATGAGCTGGAAGGCAGTAGAGTAAAGAGACCGAGAGGGAAAAGGACTTGCTTCGACAGCTAAAGCCTTGTGCAAAATTTCCTATTAAAAACTTGACACATGGTAAGGCCAAAGCCCTCCAACAAGCACCGGCACCAGTTTTTCTCTGAGCCTAAATAGTGACGCCGCATGAGTGTCACTTCAATCGGCTTAACGCTGGCTTCACAGTCCTTTAAATGTGTATTGCATGTGTTTAAATGTGTGTACATTTGCCCATGTTCATTTACTGTATTTGCACGCATGTGAACTTAAGGACTGTGTGTGTGTGTGTGTGTGTGTGTGTGTGTGTGTGTGTGTGTGTGTGTGTGTGTGTGTGTGTTTTTACGCACATGCAGTGTTTGCGCTTCCTCCCATACATCAGACAATCACAATAACATTGTGAAGTTTGCTCTTCCTGCATGGAGGGAACTTTGGCTCAAATACACTCCCCTTCCTCCAATTTCTAACCTTCTCTTTCCCTCCCCCCCCCCCCCAATCCATGCCTTTTTCCTCCCTCCATCCGCTCCCTTGTTCCTTGTCAGCTGGTGGGGAGATCCAGATGTGAAGGGAGACTGGGACAGGAAAAGCAAAGGGAGAGAGGGAAGGAGAGGGAGATAGAAATCCACATCCCCCGGTGACAGACTTCATTGTCCAAGACCTTTTTGGACAAGGCCTTTACAGACACATACACACAAACAATTATGCACACCAAACAATGAAGTCCCTCTAGACGACAAGGCCCGATTGAGTGTTTGTGTATTTCTCCTCCGTATGTATGTGTGTGTGTTTGTGTGTGCACATCTGATGACAAAGCAATCAATGAACAACATCTTGCTGGAGATTTGCTGTAGATATTTAGCTGAGTTATTTACTGGGGGGTCTTGGCCAGGCATGAAGCTATTGTTCTCGTTTAGTGGGGAGAGAGAAGGAAATCAATACAGACCTGAGAGAGCGAAGCAAACAGTGAGTAACAGCTGTATGCCAGCATCCCCCCCCCCCCTATGTTTTGCTCCCTCCATCTTTGTTAAATTCTCACATTTACACCATCAGGTAGGGCCAGGGGCTGATAATTACATTTAAATGACATATACACGTGCATGTGTACAGAATTCCTTAAGAAACTATACACAATGGCAAACACATGCACACAACACACTTCTACACACCACGGAGCCATATGAAATAAGTTAATAGAGTGAGTCAGCAAAAGAAACAAGAGCCGAGCTAAAAGGGCTCTCACTACCAGAGCATGTCTTTCACCAACTTACTCAATGAAAAAAAACTAATGAATTATGTTCTTTACATGGCATGCCAAACTGATTGTCTTATTTAAAAATCTTCCACTGAAGATATCCCTCAGAAAAACTTGTTATGCTACTGAAAACCTTTTGACAGGCACCACAAATGAATGAGACAAGAATATTCCTCTCTAAAAAATTAAAATGTCAGTACTCACCGCGAGGCTGTCGCTGAGTATTTTCCTCCCACTCTTTCTGCCGAGCTAACACCGACTAACTCTTTAAGAACGGGAGCAACAAGTAGTGTACAGTGGAGAACAATGCATGTCTGCCAGAGCGCAGCAAAGCGTAAGCAGAGTGGAGACACACAGAGATCCAGTCATCGGGCTGCTGCTCACATGGGACGTGGAGAGGAGGGGAAAAGAGGAAGGGTTAGCTATAGAATAGTCAAGAGTATAACTCGAGTTTGGCAGGGGGAGGGATCTCATCCTTCACTCCGCATGTCTTGCCCTTTTCCTCTCCTCTATCCAAAAATGTTTCAACATGTCTCAAATTTCTTCTCCTTCTCAAAAGTGGAGTTTTTTTCTGGCCTTCCTCTTTCTCCGTACACTCCCCTTTTCTTTCGCCATCTCTTGTCTCTTTGTTCTTACTGTCTTTTCATTGCACACACACAGACACACACTCACACACACGCGAGGGTCTCTTTGTTTTCTGTTATTCGGTTATGAACAGCCCTCCTGTAAAACTGTTTTGCTGTAAAAGTCAACAATGTCAAGCTCCACCTAGACACACAAGCAGCGCAAACATGCTAAAATAAAACACAGACACATGGGGGATCTTTACTAATGTAATATACACGTACATGTACAAAGTGAACCAGCTAACCGGTTGTCTGTTATGGTCATATATGCAATCACAGAAACAGAACAGAAAATTACAGGGCGACTTTAGATCCCTCTCTTTCTCTCTCTCTGATGTCACTCGTTTTTTTCCTGCCTTTTCACTGAAAGGCCCCAATTCACAAGTGGCCCAGATACCGCACTGTACTGGGGAAAGGAAGAAAAGTAAAAAGGGAGTCAGAGAAAAGAGTAACTTGATACAGTTAAAGCAACAATTATTTGAATGAGTCACTCAGCATTGAGGTTTGGGGTGTTTTTTCTTCTTTTTCTATGCTAATTTGTGAGAGGGAAAACGAGACCAAAGAGACAGATGGGGAGGAAGGGAAAAAAAACAATCTTCCCATTTTGGAAAACTTTACCTCCTGAGGACTCCTTGAGGTCATGGGAGAGGAGGAAGGAGAAACTGAGGGGATGACAGATAGTAACAGTGAGGAATGGAATGGCGGGGCAGACATAGGCTTGGATAGGTACCAGAGAAATGTCCTACATCCACTCGCCAGGAGATGGCTCACCAAAGTCAGTGTTGCTGACACAACCAAATAGCATAGGGTACGCCACTCTTTCAGACGCGAGGGTGATGGTGAGCAGACAATGACATGCTGGCAAATCAGAAACAGTGCACATTATTTAAGCAACTGAAGCTCAAAACACTGTGAAGCCATATCTAGAGGTGATGTGTAGCTGCTAAAAACTTGTAACTACAAAGGAGGAAGTCTATTTGGTCAGCTTGCATTTTCATCTGCGTTTCCAAAGCTGGTAAAGATGGGCTGGAGAGCCTGAGGCGAGATGTATAGCTCAACTGTAAAGACAAGCTGTGCAGCAACTCATTGCAACTCCTGCTACATGTAGATGTTTGAAGTGTAGCAGTGCAGCTTTGTCTCAACGCAATAAATGCATCAGGATCTCCTGTGTAAACCATTTCAGCTGACCTGCATCCTGTTTAGACCTGCCATCACAACGTTTAGAGAAGCAAACAAAGTGCAAAGGTTCATGTAAATGCGCAGCGAAGGACTTGCAAAAAAAAAAAAGGAAGAAGAAGAAAAATAAATAAATCACACAAGTGAATCTCAGGGATGTGCAGAGACCAGGGAACATAAACAGGCTGTCTTTAGGAGTGTATACACATACAGATGAAGGCAGACTGAGAAAATGTGGTCAACATTCTTTGTTCAAGTGGTTAGACAGCACATTTCCTGCAGATGAAGTTAAATATTTTTCATGTTTTTTAGCCGCTAGACGAGGCAGTTCCCGATGTTGCGTATTACACCTTCAGTTCAGATCAGTCAGTTATAACAAAAGCAGCACAAAGCTCCAGCCTTTAATACAGCCCATAAAACCTTCTAATGCATGAACAAGAGGCAATGATTTGTATTCTTTTAATTTCAGCTAGCAAGCTAGATACAAACCCAATGAGCATGGCCACTGCAATTGAAAAATTAAAAACAAAACAAAACCCCAAAACAGTTCAAAGGGGCATGCTGTAAAATAGCCACGCATACTCGAAAGAAGCTGCACAAGCAGGTACAGGTACATCAAAGGCATTCCACTGTTGCTTAACTGGCTTTGACTGCATGAAGTTGCAGGTCACTGTAGTTATGACAAACAGATATACTTTGATGACCTAAAGAGCAGTCCTTTCTAGTGTCTAGTGTTTATGAAGTATAGCTTTTGATCAGGATTTATTAAGGCTGACTGTTTAATTTATGTAGCCCAAAGCAAATAAAGCTGCTCTCTTGTCACAAGGGGTCACCACATCCAATAGCACTGCATTTCTGATTTGGTAGATTTTTTTTAACAAGAATAGATTTGTCTCTCCTCCCAGGGAACTTTTGTTTGTCAGGTGAATGTGTAATCCACTACATTATGGCCTAATATATACATTTTTTCGAAATCTTGGAAAAAACCCAATATATTTTCATATTACAATTACTTGATCTGTTTATTGTTTGATTGTAAAGGTTTCATTTGCTGCTTCTTGCTGGACTCTACTCTGTCTTATACAGGGCAACACAGGAAAAAAAAACCCTCATTGAAACCCTCACAATCAATTAGTAGAATGTAAATGGGCCATTCAATTACTTTAAGCACTATCCTTGTTCCTCCTGAGGCAAACAATCAAACAGCAGACACAAATTAACTCTGAACAAGAGAATTTGTCTAAAATCCGATCCCCCGCTAGCAATAGATAGGCAGCATCAGAGCATGGGTGTATCCTGTGCCCAAAACAATTTGTGACATGCCCAATTTTAATTGTTCTACCTTGGTTTGTTCATGTTGATTAAAAGGTTAGAAATAGGTTAGCTGTGGTGCAAAACATCTAAAATCTACAGGGGAAAAAAAGTGTTTCACATGCATGTTTTTGCAAGTCCCAGTTTGAAAATTAACAAAATATTTGCACTTCCAGCAGAGACTGTTTCTGAATACTGATTATGGTAACCAGAGATAACTAGACAGTGTACATTAACACATCGATGCCCACAGAGACAAGGCTCTCTTCACCAGCCAAGACTGGGTAATGAGTCTGAATACACACACGCGTGCGGGGACAAACACACAAAGAAATAAAGAGAGAGACGGCTTGAGACAGAGGGAGCTTCCAGAGCTTTTCACAGACAAAATAGGAGAGAATTTCACAAAATCTCAGGCCAAATGCCTGTGCGCATGCACACCTGCAGGGTTTTTTTTTTTTTTTTTTAAACGTATCAAAGGTTTTTTTTGACAGCTCAACCATGCCTGACAAAATTCAAAAGCATTCATGAATTTTAAACAAGTGGTGGTTAAGGAATTTAGGAGCAACATCACGTTTAAAGCAATTTATATGCAAATGTGTGACGAGTGGCAGTGCACAGGACTGCAGAGGAATTAGCACTTGCTCATTGACTTAACTTGACCTGCTACACTAATATGGACTCCCATTAATGAAGTACTAGCATCAACCACCACAAAGACACATGAGAGATGTATATGAACAGTGTTTAGACAACACTCCACACCACTGTTTTCCATGCATTTCTTTTTCTTGATCTCCTTGACCCCACAGGAAGGGCAGTGGTTTTGTTGCCACTAGATGGCAGTAAAGTTCTTGTCTTATCCCCCCCCACACACAACCACACACACACACAACCACACAGATACTAGTAGGCATGCCAGAATGGGGAGTGAACGTGATGAAAGACCACAGCAGAAAGCAGACAACCAGACTCAACCGCAGAGCACGTAGGATTGAGGGTAGGAGACAAAAAGTCCAAGGCTTTTCTCTCACACAGCACCACTGACATGTAAAAGTTTACAGCTCCAAAGACAGAGCTGGCATGACTGCAAAAACATGGCTCTTTCTGTCCATCAGTCCAGGTAGATTAGACTATTTTTTCAGGGTTTTTTTTTTTTTGAGTGACACCAGCATGCCTGGCTGTAAAATTAAACGAACAACCATTCTGTATCGCATATTACTATCAGTGCTGCAGGCTATGTGGGGGTTGTTGTGTTTTGATGAAGAGAGACAGACAAGCTGGAAGAAGCAGAACTCCATTAGTTTTAGCCTCGAGGATTTTGAAGTCACAGTCCCTGGACCCACCACGTCAAGCTGCATGATTTTATTTATTTATTTTTTTAATAGGGTTACCTTCTGTAGTCTTCTTACTGACCTGCAGTGAGACATGCTTGTGGATCTTTTTTTTTTTTGTTTGTGTGGAGTTTGAAGATTTCTTGAATGAGGGGTGGATTGTTTATTTTACACCCACTCAGGTGCTGTGAATTCTCTGCACTAGAGAAAGTCAGAAGAAGGCCAATGTCATTACGATTGAAGTTTTCGCAGTTATCAGCGGTGGACCAACCAAGATTGAGTCAAATTGCAGCTACGATGACTAATTATTATGGACATTTTCTCATACTTGCACTGCAACCCTCATTTTTTTTCCCAGACTGTCTTACTTACTCATACAGCTTTTTATTGATCTGTTGGTTAACTGATCGGTCTACCACTACAGACACCTTTGAACTGACTGCCAGGAAATTTCAGACAGATACGCATCGTTGTGAATTCACACCATGTTGGTGTTTCCTTGGCATTCACTCGTCCCAGATTTACTATAAAAGTCTGAGCAACTCTTAAATGGATTTTCTTTTATTTTTTTTTTAAGATGATTTTTTTGGCCTTCTAGCCTTTATTGGGTAGACACATTGTAGATAGATGGGAAAGTGATGACAGAAAGGGGAAGACAAAGGGCCACAGGTCAGACTCAAACCCGGGCCTACTGCTCTCTAGGCAATATTTAATAGATTTTAAAGAATTTCGTGTCTTGGTGATAAGGACTTTTTCATGTAACCCCCCCCTCCAGTCAAAATGTGACCACATTTAAATACCTGTCTTCAAATAAAATTTGTGTTTTAGCATGTTAACACACCAAATAAAGACCATGAACATCACTATAATCTCTCAATTGTGCATACTTCATAGTGTAAACCTTTATTGTTTATCCTCTCCCTCCCCTTTCCTTCGGTCTCACTCACCTTACGGCTCAAATCACGGGTTTAGGACCATACCGTTCAGTCCAGAGTAGCAGAGATCTAGGAAGAGAGCTGATGATTGCCTGTGATTACAGTCTGGCCATCTCCTCTGGGCTCATCTGGCCAGGCCTAGCTAGGGTAACACTCTCCACACTCGAGTCATTAACTGGAGAGAGCCGGAGCGAGAAAAAGCTCAACAGGGAGGCGCTGACACGTTTCCTTCACCTTGACATTGCCTTGAGGTTATAGCACTCATTTCGTAGAAAAGTACAGTTCTGGGAGGTGAGATTCATAAGAATGAAAAGGGTTTCCGATACATAAAAGCTCTCTCTGTGTGAGTGTTTTATTCCCTCTGATCTTGCTGTTCAGCGTGCTCTGAACTGTTGGAATGCGTGTTGACAAAATGTGTTTGAAAGTAAATGTGTGAGAGAAAACAGCGAGAAAGAACAGTATAGATGGTAAAGCCCACCAGGGAGAATTTGCAATTTGGGATACTGTAATGGGAAAAATTGGACTCAACAGAGAATCTATGTGGACGTGCAATTGTTGATAGCTGCACGTGAATGAGCATATTCAGTCTAATGTGAATATGGGCAGCAGACACACACAAATACACACAAACTAGCCTTAACTTGATCTTATCTGTTGTCTTTCTGATCAGTCAGTTTTACAAACCATATGTCTTCTCACATTACCCACTACAGAGCACTAGCTACCTGCCAGTTGATCATTAAAATGAAACATTACATTTTTGCAAAAAGCTAAGCACATTAACTCAGCTGAGGTTTCTCTACAAACTGGAAACGTAAAGAGGGTTTTCCTTCCTGGGGAAATATGCATACGTGTTCTAAAACACGGGCAGTAAATCCATGTAGAGTAAGGGTTGTGAGTCTACTGCTAACTGACAGTTTTTTTCCACTACATGTCAGTCAAAATACTGTGGAATGATTGACAGCCGCCTGTGGCTCTTGTAATGTGTCTGCTGAATTAACCTCGCGCTGCCCTCAGAGGTGCAGGTGATCCTTCCCCTCTCCCCGTCTCTTTCTGGTCTTGACGTGAGCTTCACCTCAGCTCTCTGGGGATTGAAGGCCATCCGGCCGTGTGTAATTAAAAGCGCATAAAGACAGATCAAGCTCTCCGCTGCTCTTTCTATTCAAGGCCTTGCCTCCAGGCTGAATCTGCTCATGTCCTGCTCGGTCAGGCTCCAGGGAACTCATTTATTAACGTGTTTAAAACTTTTATTTTGAGGAAAATGATGAATAAAATCTCATCCACAGGCTTCAGCCATGGAGAGAATTTAGTTTAGAGGTTGATAAATGGTGGGGAAAAATAAATTGAATGGAGGCAAAGCGCTACAATTCTATCCTTTACAGAAAAGTAATGACTGTCAAGCTATTTGATGACCGATTAGTAAAAATTTACACTTTGGGTATGAAGGACACTTGCATTTGAAAAAGTATGATATTATATTAACATACAGGGTGTATGAAAAAGAATAATCCTATTTTTAAGGGCTTTAATTCCCCAGCCACTCACCAGTCCCATGTACTGTTAAATAGGGGATTCGCAAGTTTCACGTGGTTGCCGGTAGGCAGCACAACAGCAGCAGTGGCTGCAGTGGCTCCAAACAGGCTCAGAATTATATGGGGCATGTTTGAAAATCATATAAGCATAATCCACGTGTCATGAAGGGGACACGTTGTAAGTTTTGCTATGTTAAACTTTATATTCAGCTAAGCATTTCAAAATTTACCGTAAGCTTCTATATCTATGCCTTTTGAAAAGGGATCATTCTTTATTTTACGCACTGTGTATCACACAGGCACGTGGGTGTGGTGGTTAGCACTACTGCTTCACAACAAATAGGTGCTGGGTTTGAATCTGCTGGCTGGAGCTTGCATGTTCTCTCTGGTTACTTCCACTTCCTCCCACAGTACAAAGATAAGCATGTTAAGTTCTCCTAAGATCTCCTCGTGATACTTGGCAACCCGTCAGTGGCGTACCCCGCCTCTTGCCCTTTGACAGCTGGGATGGGCTCCAGCCCAACCTCAACCCTGTTTGTTGAGCTTACAGTCACTGGTGTTACATAATAAAGTTGGATTCTCCATCCAGGCCACAGAGCAGTGAGCAACAGCATGTTGAACTCGGGTCAGTGGTCTTTCCCTCTTTTTCTTTTTCACCATCACATTTAACTCTTGCGTTTGTGTAGGCTTCACAAAATTCAGCCTGTCAGCACACACTTGTCTCACCATTTTTGTGGTGATTCAAACAACAAAGATGCACGAGACATACAAGTGTTTTCGTGTTTGTTTGTTTTTTACAACTCTGTCAACAATGCCGTTGGAAAGCATCTTAATTATCTTACTTGACATGGTGACAACTTACATTCCCTAATTTGGGTGGGTGTGTAAAACAATATTGCTTTTTGAGTTATTCTCTGGGGTTTCCAACAATTTTTTTCCCCCAAACAAAGCATTCTGATTAATGTAAGAAGCTTTCACTTATTTAATACAGTAGCCAAATCTATCAAAGATGGGATGCATAGATGCATCTTGGCACGCTGCACGAGTCCCTTTGCCAGTCGCCGAATCAGCTTTAATCGCTGCTCGCCTCAGTTTCAAACGAGTAATTCAGTTTCTCTTCATGAGAACAGCGGAGGCATGCTGTTTTATCGGCTGAAGATGATTCATACCAGCACAATAAGATGAGAGTTCAAAAATTCAATTCTCACCTCCTCTGACTAGCGGCCCTTCTTGTCACAAATCTGATTATTTACACCCACGGTGAGCAAGGCTCAGCGACGTCAAAGTGATCACCCCTTCTCAGCAGCTACTGGAGGAAACGAGGGAAAAGCCGACAGCCAAAATTCTCCGGAGTTAATGCACAGAAGAAAGAGGCAAGAGGTAAAGCGCAGTTCATCTTAGAATGAGTGCTGACTTGGGTTTCAAAATTCCTGTGTTGGCAGTGGTATCCATGAACCATCTATACTCCTGAGGCTTTTCCACCGGGGGGAGGTTCGCAGAGAGAAGAAACAGTGTATTAAATAACCAGAGGTAGACCACAGTTAATGATGTGTTGTATATTTTGCAGACACTGTGATTGTACTTTGGTAAAGTCTTGTATCTGGAAGGTATGGTGGTTTAAACTGTAGTGGAACATGGAGATGATGGTTCATGGGGTCTATTCTGGGGCGACTGACATTTTGTTTTCTTTCAATGGGCTGTAACACGACTGATGGATAACACTACTAGGAAATGATTCCAAAGGTTCCTGGAAAAGTAGAGGTTTCTCCGTTTTGTATGGTTTGGGGTTATAAGATAAATGATAGTTATCCTGCAGCAATTTATACGACTGTGGGTATAGTCTGTCCTTTTTTTTTTTTCATCCTTGAATTCAGTAATTCAGTCGGGATAGCCTGTTCGTAAACAACGTTTTCTCAAAGGAGCCTTCAGGAGATAAATAAGATTTTACAAATGGCTGTTTATTTCATGAGCTGCTAACGGTTTCGCATTTTTCAAAACCAAATCGAAGGACATCAACCCGATGATGTGCAATCGATGCATATTTATGAGAGTAATGCGATAGCCATTTAAAATAATCAATATTTCCTACCTTGCTGATAACCAAGGCTGCTTATTTATGGAAGCCCAGCCATGCCCTTCAGGCTCTATTGGAAGGTTTGTGTCCCTATAAATCACAGCACATGCACAGACCTGTGTATATGAACCTCTACACACCTATACACACAAAGACGGTCTGTGATGGCCCTACTGGGTCAGAGACCCCATTACTGCGACAGGTTCCAATCTTGTCCAATTCTAGCCAGCGTGGGCCCACAGATAGAGCCTTGGCAAGGGGTTACACTCACAAAACACTGGCATTAACATTTGCAGGTCTCCAGAGGAAAGATGGGGGGAAGAAATGGGGAGAAGTTTGAGATTTACGAGTGTGAATAGAGCGTGCTTAAATTGTGTGAAATTACAGTCATAGAGTGTGCTGGTGAGAATTGTTGAGTATCACCATTATTTACCCACACCTACAACCCCCACAAAGAATGAGATAGGGGTGCAGGCTTCTGCACTCGTTCTAAGGTGAGCTTATGGCTTTCATGACAAAATTAGGTCTCCGGAGGGAATGGACAGCATTAGTTATTGCACAAGACAGGCTGTATGTCCAAATTGCGCGATTTTAAAGGTTTGTGCGCTGTATCTGATGGACAGTTGATCAATTCTCCAGCTTTATTATTTTGGCTAACGTTACAGTAATCCCTTTCTAACCTTTACGGTATGAGGACTTAACGTTAACACACACACACACACACACACACACCTCGGGTCATGGAAAGCCGCAGATCCTTCCTGTCAGAAACCCTTTGTGTGAAACATGGACACCCAGCCTGAGCTCTTCCCCTTTCTCGCTCCATCTCAGTTCCCTTTGGCTGCGTTTAATTACAGATAGAGGGATAATAGAACAGCGGAGGGCCAACCTGCCAGTAGAGGGGAAATAAGGGCAACCAGAGGTGGCCACACCAGCCAGCACAATGTTGGGATTAAGAATCACCCCTTTCTGGGAATGCCCAACGTGGGCATAGACCCCCTACCCTTCCATTAAAGCCTGTCAAAAAAAGATTGATTACCGTGTCTTTATACAAGAAAGAACCAAGCTCGAGGCCCACAAGCTGTGCACAACGCCTGAGCTGGTGATAGCTTACTGACAGGGTGAACGTGGGATTCTGTCAGGGACTAGACCCTCGGATGACATTATTCAAAGAGAATGAATGAAATAACAGGTAAGGGGTAGAGATGATTATTAGGCAATGTTAATACCATGCCGTATAATGTCAGTGTGGTCTTTTCCCTTGGTTTCTCAAGGTTAATTGATGAGAATAGATTTTAGTGCTGGGGGTTTGTAGTGTTTGTTGGCAGGATGTTTTGTAACTAGCCCTGAAGCAAATCAGTGTCCCAGAAATTCCATTTAATAAAGATTAGCTTGCTTTCTTACAGACCTCATTCTCCTCCTTAATTAAAAGATGGAGATAAAAAATTGGTGGGCTCCAAGTATCAGAAAATATCCTCAGGACTTCTTACACAAAACACAGCTCAGCGCCCACATGAAAGGCTGGGACTAATGCATATTTAATGCCAATGGGAAACAGCTTAGATCAGTTCCTTTACTGAGAGCACTGGGAAAACTGAAAATACTCCTACTGTAACCCTCTCTTCCTTAGGCTGTGTGAATGAGCGCAGCACAACGAGTACACACACACACACACACACACACACACACACACACACACACACACACACACACACACACACACACACACACACACACACACACACACACACACACACACACACACACACACAAAAACAAAAAAAAATTGTGCTAGCTTCAGTAGGTTTATTCTACTTCATTAAAGAATGAAATGGGATATTGAGTGCAACAATAACAGTGACTTTAATATTTATAAAATAAAGCCAAAGGATATATCTCCCAATTTTACTTATTAGCATGAAATTTACCTAAGACTGCTGTTATGGATTGACAGTACGTCTCTGCAAAATGTGTACAATCTTATCAGGTCTAATGATTCTGTTTACGATCAGCAAAAGTTACCTGGGTGCCCAGAATAAAATTACAAATAACAAAACATTGGGCTTTTTTGCAGGGTATATTACTTTCCCAATCAGATACTTAGTCTGAAAATACTTTAAAGGCCCATGAAAAAAAAATGTTACCACCTAAACTAGAATAATCCTTTTACCATAGGATTGTTTCAAGTTCTTCTCAACCGCACTGTACTTTGTACTGAAACTGCACCAGAGGCCCACGGCATTCTGGTCACACAGGAAGCCTTCAGCCAGGAAGGAAAGAGCCATATTGAGTGAATCCAGGTGTTTCTTGATATCAAATATTCACTTAATAATCCAGCCATCAGATTATAGATTGTTATTTTTTCTTTTTTTTTTTTTTTTTTTTTTTTAAACTGGACAAACTAATAGGGCTGTAGTCACATTAAAAAAAAGGTTTGTTTTTTCCCCCTAACAAACAGGCTACAAGAGGCAAATCAGGGTGAGTTACCCAAACTATTAGGAGATTCCTATGTCAAACCTATTTATTGTATACTGATACTGAACTTAGTTGATGGCCAAAAAGTTGATTATAAACTTAAGAAGTTTGCATTTTGTCATGGGAATAAATTATTCATACTGAATAATAATAATAATAATAATAATTATGAAAAAGGTCATGACCTAAAGATTTTTTTTAGTAGCCTAATCCTCTTCCTTAATGCTAAAATGCTCCAGCAGCTTTCATGTTTAAACTTTGGGGATTTTTGTCAACATATCAGAACTGGCATATTTTATTATGTTTGGTCTACTGATCATTTTATTTACTTATCATTTAAGTATTAAAATGATGGAGGACTGTGTGGGCTCAGAATCTGTTGTTGTTGTTCAGGTAAAAAAAAAAAAAGTTGCAGAGTTTTAAGTGATAGTTCATTATGTTGATTATTTAGGCTTATGAGGCTAAAGGTGCACTCTAGTTAATCTAGAGATATTGCACCCTTCCATGATAAATCCACTGGCTGAAGAGAGAATACGATTTTAGCCGATCAAGATGTTCTTTGGTTGACTACAACCATACTAAGGCGCTGCATTTGTAAACCCACTGAAAGAGAAACACCTTCCTTCTTTTGCTGCCTGCTTTTCTCTGCCCAAAGCTGCTATGTTTTTTGGTTTTTCTATTTTTTGCTCAGTCTTTTCTCCGTCCCTTAAACTCTCGCACCGATGCCTTACAGACACGTTGCCATGGCAATTTTCACTGAAATATGAAGGCTGGGAATGTGAGAGTAAGATGAAAGGAGCTTAAATACATAATGCGTCTCTCTCTTTTGATTTGGCTTCAAACTAATGCATTCAGAGGGTGACAGCCGATCACGCTGATTTTGTATCACTAAGTCATGACAGGTTGAAAAGATAACATGGGGAAAACATCGATGCACAAGTCAGTCTCATATGAGCTTGGTTATACACGCTTCCACAAAGGAAGCATTCACCAAAATTCCTTGATTGAGTAAGATGAATCCTAGAGTTACAATTGTGGTGCATTAATAAGTAAACCAACTTTTCATTCAACTTACACATTCAAATTCTGCACTATTAATAAAAAAAACATGTGCTGACAGGCTCACTGTGTAGACTCCACAGCCACATACATTATTTAAACCACACACAGGATACATTTCATTTATTAAATCAAAAAGAAAATCATGCTCTTCCTTCTTTGAACTTAGTTTAGTCTTTATGAGGTGGCAATCCTTATGAGTAAGCCACAGCTGTATGGTGTGCAAAGGAAGCAGATGGAAGCTTCTATACATATACAAGGTCATGGTGCACCAGCAGCAGAGCTCATCCAGCAGGTGGCTCTACTCTCTCCTGGGGCAGCTAGCAATAAAATACAGAAGAACATCTGGTGTTCCTGTGTGTGTGAGGAAATGACACAAAACACACCGATACGCACAGCTGTATTTTCTGGATCAGATTTCCACTCTGCCAGAGTGACTGTCTAGCGCCTTCCAGTCCCCTGAGCACCACCAACTTCATTTTACATGCATCAAGAGTCACAAGGGGAAAATGAATGCAATGAAAGTCTGCAAACTGCTGTACAAACAGCCTGTCCTTGATTTGATTAAGAGTGAGAAAAACAGAGCTCTGTGCTACAGTTTGGTGTCGGCATCCTTTGGCTTGTTGAACTTCATGGTGAATGCAAAACAGAGCTTGAGGACCCTTGGGGTGCTCCAAAGTACTGGAGAGCTCACATAAATGCATACTGCTCTTCAAGAAGGGCAGATGCACTTGACATTTTTTTTTAAACAAATATATTAAATGTATACAACAGTGAGTAAAAAGATATCCCAAAACCTTGTTCCATCTCTAAAAAAAGAAAGAGAGAAAAAAAAAAATTCTCGATCAAAGAGTCAAATAAGGAGGCTGATAGATCTTCCTACAACCAACCCAGAGCACAGATCAACTTGCCTTACATACAATACATTCACTAGAGGCATGGAGGATTATATTGAGACTCAATTCCCTCCTCCAATCCCACCAACTCCATGATAATTATGCAAAAATAGAAACTCGTTAACACAGTAAATATCATGACCTAATTTCACTGAGATTGGGATTTGGAATAATTGGAAGTGTGCATGTGAAACTATAAGGGCTGACACGTTAATGGGATTTACGCTTTACTGTAACAAAACCAATCTATGGGATACTACTCAATAAACCGCACCCTAATGCACACTCACAAAAAGGCCACCACTCTGGATTCATTCAAATTCTTTACAACCAGTTAACCAAGCGCTGCAACATCTGAAACAAGGGAAAATCAAAGCACATGTTTATTCAGATGTGTAATGTGTGGGCAACGTTTGCTGAAGGACTGCCTAAGAGTGACACATAAACACAATATGCATAGGCATGTTCGCAAGTGCGAACAGTGCATGTGTGTGCATGCACTTGCAGCCCTGTGACTGAAAGTGTGTGGGTTTGTGTGTGTAGTAATGAGAGTGTGGGCAGTAATGAGAGGTTTTGTGGAGCTGGTTCCACTGCAGAGCCATGCTGGGTACACTGTATTGATCTGCTCCACTGCTGGGTGGACTGGAGCTAGATAATGATGACTATCTGTGATTTTCCTTTCTTGCCCTCTGTGTCTCCGTCTCACTTTTCCGCCAGCTTGCATGTCTCTCTCTCTTTAAAAATACACCGGAATTGCATTTAATAGGCAAGCTGTTAGTCTTTAATGCAGCAATTCCTTCTATACCAGGCATTAGCCTACGTGCGAATGTACATGTGAGCGTTCGACAGAAAAGCCTGAAACACACTTTGAGAGACATTCAATAATGGGAATTTTGATAAATACTTGTCAATCTAACAACATCTCAGTGGACAGAACTGTATTTTTCAATTCCATTTGATTAAATATTGCCTTGTATTTGGTCCCCAGCAGCAGCAGCACAGTTCCAGTAGCTCAGACAAAGTGCAGATTCAGAGCGTCAGTTCTCAAAGGCTTGCGCCTTCAAAAGCACCAGACAGCTTTTATGTCAGCATCAGCCAGCCTAGTCAAAGTCTTTTTCATGTCTCATAGGCAGCAAGCAATTTATGAAACAGCACAGCTATTTTTTTTAATGTTTCCCTTTCCTCTCAGCATTCATGAATGAGAAAGGGCTGTACTCATAAACATATTTAATTAAAACGGAATACATAGTAAGACAATGCAAGAAAAAAAGAGACTTGTTTCAAAGAGGACAAAAAATCCCAAATTAAAGATCAAACTTAAAGCCAATTTTTCCAAAGAATCTGAAGCAGATTGTTAACTACAACCTCCAGCTAGCTGACTGGTGTTGTCTTTATTCAGTAAATCTCAGTAAATCACATTAAACACAGTACAGGTGCTGAACTTTGATGGTTCTTTGCTATGGTACAAAGAGATAGCGATCAAAGAAAGAAGAAACTGGGGCACACACGGAAAATAAAATCTTGACATGTTCAAGGATGAAAGCAATCACAGATCAAGGCCGTTGATGGTGACTAACCAATATATAGATTGATTGATTGATAACCCCCTGATCAATATGCTGATTCTGGGGGTGGGGGTGTCTAATTCCACATAAAAGGTGCCTTTAATCTTTTTGCTCTCTTTTGAAACTGCATTATCTAATCAAACACTGAGCCACGAATAACACAGACATCAGTTTGATGAGAAACCAGCACTGGCCATTTGTCATCCACATCTCAGGCCTGTTGACAACATGCTCAAACATCCTCCTCCTTCACCACATCACCACCCTGGACTGCTCTTCTAATGTGCCCATCATGTCTGTTCCATGGCTGGCTGGAGCCAAGATTAATTGCCGGTCTTCGGTGATGATTGGGCGAATAATGCGAATAATTGTTTGCTGGTAGCCAATAATTGGATGTTTCGCATGTCTGTCAAGTGATCGCTGAATGGTGTGAACATGCACAGGGTTTTGCCAATGAAGGGTTGATAGTGAAGTTGTGTGTCATTAATAACATGGCTGCTTTCAAAGGAGTGGCAGAGAATGGGATTTTAAGGGTAATGAGAAATGGATTTGGAAGAAGATACCAAAATGCCAAAGATAAAATGGTATTGATTAAATAAAATAAAGAGAAGTAAAAACCTGGTCTTGGACTTTCACTTTTAGATTTACCAAAAATGTAATATCTGCAGCAAACACCCTCCCATATGCTGCAGATGTTAAAGAACAAATATTAAAGAACACATTTTTCTCTTATTCATCTGTAGTGGTGTCTCCGGTAGGTTATCCATCTTTTTGTGTTAACTTTTAAGACACACCAAAATAATAACTGGAAAGAATCCAATTTTGCAGTGCTCAAGGACAGATGTGATGACCAGAGAGGAAAACAGTCCATGTCTCTACACTGACTTTGCTAGCAGACAGATTAGACAAAGACATTCTTTCAAAAATTTCAAAGACCTAAACAATGCTCCAAAGTTACCATCTTGTGTGATATAAAACCAGTAGCATTATAAAAAAGCTTAACTTTTCAGCAGTAGGCCCTTGTGCTGCGCTACACAAAGTAAATACAGGGCCACTATATTGACATTAATATTGATACCAATACTTTTAACTTAATAAGGCAGCTTATGTAAGAGAGCTTATGTAGGCAGTGTGTCATTACTTATGGGATGAATCATCACTTTCCAGAGCACATTTTAATGACCTCTAAATCACTGTAATTTTTAGTTTCCACAATAATTAGTTAACACAACAAAACACACCTTTCAGCTTTCATGTGCTCTAAACTTGGGTATTTGGGGGGCAGAGTATTAATTGTGCCCGTCTCTGAAGGACCAACTTCTGCAGTTTAAATGTGCTATAGGGTATAAATAACAGACAAAAGAAGGTTCTGATATTTTTCATAGTGCATGTTTGAGTATTTTCTTTTCGGTTACAAAAGAATTCTTAATTTAACACAATTCAGTGGGCTACATACTGAGTTTACAGGACAGAAACTGTTCCAGTCACGCTAGTAGCAATCTGATACCAACAACAGCACTGGTATCGATATTTTGATCTATCCACATGGCTCTAATGTACAGCCAGTGTTTGCAATTTTAGGGTAGCACGGTGGTTCCCTCACAGCAATAAGGTCCCAAGTTTGACTCCATCTGGTTGGGATCTTTCTGTGTGGCGTTTGCACAGCTTTGTACTTCCATTTTTGTAAAGCTACTTTTGACAACATCTAGCAAAAAGAAAAATTAGCGCTTTCCTTTGCTCCTCCAAAAATACTGATAAACTTCAACGTTGGAATAACGCTGGAGATTTTACTTTACATTTTCCATCTCTGATCAAAAGGAATCAAGTGGTGTCTTCAAGATAAGCTAATAAGTTTGTGAAATACATAATACTTAGTAAACCAACACCCCCCACCCTTTTGTGTCTGTGGATTATGGCTCAGTCACAGAGTAAAATTAGGACGGCAACCTTCTTGCATCCAGGAAAAGAGGGGAAAACAACAACAACAACAACAAAAACTCACCAAAAACAGTATTTGACTGGTGACTGCATTGAATTAATTTACTAAAAGACAGATTGCAAGTAGCTGCAACGACCAACTGAATAGTTGCAAGTACCTGCAGAAACCACTTTCAACGGCATGGTCATCTGATGGGGGACAACCAGTTTCCAATTCAGAGTGACCATACTCATTCGCCGACAGATCAGTTTGCAAATAACCTCCTTCTAATTTATGAATTGCAGATTTATAAAATTGCATACATGTTGCAATCAATCGAAGCCAGTCTGCTTTGACGACTGCGACTTATCTGTGATGCATTTTCTTTGCAATTGCAAAACTCAACTCAAATGGTTTCCTACTGGTTGTATTCGGGTTATATTCCTATGTAAAAGCAAGGTTGCTGAGAGCCTGCGTACTTTTGCTTTCTTCACCATACTTGAGCAACTATGTCACTGATATTATAAATAATCACGTAATATAGTATATATTATAAAAGCTTATTCTCAAACTTAACCATGCAGGGAGTATTATCAGAGAGCACTTGTGCAGAAAATGGCAAATTAAAAATGAACATTCATATGCCAAGATAGACATAATCTACCTGGATATGTGTGTGTGTGTGTGTGTGTGTGTGTGTGTGTGTGTGTGTGTGTTTTACATGGGGGATGTATGCAAGGAAAGCCGGTGGCATTTTTAAGAAAAAAAGTGTGTACAAGTGTGTGTGCCCGAAGCAGAGGCTGTAGCTTCTGTAGTGGTATGTCCTTGAGGAGCCGAGCAGCAGTGTTATTACAGGAAGTAATCTCATGAGGAAATGGAATATTCATGAGCACTGTGATGCCCTTAAAACAAAGCTCGATGCCTCTCAAAAAGTCTCAAATGGCCATCCATACAAATGCAAGAGCGGATTGGCATTTAATAAAATGAAACATTCCACATGCATAAACATAAAGTACTGTATGAATGTCACAGAAGAGCTCCATTTCAAAATAAGGTGCCAGTTAGAGAAAAGACATGCATCTATATTAGCAAAGCATGACAAGTGCAACCCACAAGCAAATTTTATTTGTCATCTACTGTCATCCGTCAGACTACAGATAGACCAAAAATAAGTGCACGCATTTCTTAAATTACCTCTCTCAGACTTGTGGATTAAAACTAAACAAATAAATAAATAAAAATATAAAACTAGGCCTAGAGACTCTCGTAGCCATAACAAAAACTAAGCTATTATTCTAAGAGTAAACAGGAAGCAGATTTATTTATTTATTTTGTTAATGCGAAAAATCTCTCAACCTTGGAACATGAAAAAAATAAGCAGAGAAAAACAGGAATAAATATACAGACTATTCTACCAAGATGAATGATGGATTATAAAGACTATCCACTGGTTTTTCCCCTCCACCACTGAATCTGCTCTCGCTCACTCTCACACACACTCACACAAACACAAACCAAAGGACCTCAGCAATTACCCCTGAAATAACCTCCTTGATTGATATCTCAATTACGCTATGCCATTCTTGTGTGTTATCTTGTCTCACGCACACTTCTCCTGTTCCTATTCTCAACTGCTCAATGGGTGCTCAGAAGAAGAATGGGGTGACCTTGTTGGGGTCTTTTTTTTTTTTTTTTCCTGTGGAGCTTCTTTCCGAAGGCCTTTGTCTATCCAATTACATGTGTCTGCGATACTTTATTAAATTCCCCTTTCATCTTATTTGACTAAATGTGTGGAGAATTAGAGAGGTGGACACATAGCGAAATGAAAAAAAAGGGAGAAAAGAAAAAAAAAAACATTCTAGGAAGTCATTTTGTTTCACGGTTCAGTGAGCTGTTCGGTGAAATTCACCAGAAACATCCGTGTGTTTCTTTTACTGGACTCCCACAGGCAGTGAAGCAAACTAAACTATGACAAAATTAGGTTCACTGAATTAGGTTAGTTGCATTGTGGCAGAATCAGCAGACAAGAACAAAATGAGACAGTGTTAGAGCACATGCAAGGTGATAACAAAGGTATAATAAAAACAATGATGTCCACACTTTTGCTGTAGTTGCACATCTGTCTGAATGTATTATAAAAGCCAGCGCAGGGGATTCAGGGAATTACTCTTACCTGAAAGCAATGGAAGAAGTCATTACAGGCAGGGTCCACAGAAAGTGCATGGAAGAAACAGAGGAAACATTGTATTTCAGTACAAATACTCCAAAACCACCATCCTCTAAGTCATTTAATCACCATATTGCATCATTAAGACATTTAACCAGTCATTACAGAGTTAGGAATCAGCACTGTGATTTGAATGAGAGATATCGCCCGGTGCAAAGTATAAGCAGCTAATGATGCTTGGGATTACTAATTGATTTAAGTAAACTGCAGCAATTACTCTTAAGTCAGGTGTGTCAATATAGTCGCGACGAGGAACTACACTGCGAACAGGGGTTCAGCAGCAGTTCAGTATTACAGCTCAGTTCGCCGTTACTGTACCCATCTGGTCCGGGTCCCACCTCAAGGCGTGGGACAGCTGACAAGCAAAACACTCACCACATTTTATAAGTGCTTGGAACGGATTTGAGTGAAGTGTCGAAGCGGGCCAAGCACAGTGCGAGCCAGTATCAAATATTTAATGAGGTATCGCTGTTTTCATTTTACAGACATGCAGATGTCACCAGATCTACTCTGGCAGCCAAATGACACGTTGTGAGCTTCTGTGATCTGCTTAACAAAGTGAATGAGAGGGGGAAAAAAGACATTCTTTTGCACTCTGCGGAGGTAAATTGCTTGAGGCGTTTGCTCAGTTACAGCTAACAATTTAATGCTGTCAGTGTGGGAAGGCTCATATTCAAGGAAAACCTTTCATTTATTTTTCATACTCTTTTTTGCTACTCTAGGAGCTGCCCTCAGCAAGACTGATCACCAGGAGAAATACAGCCTCCTGTTTGCAATAACACACAAGTTATTACTCCCCGTGCACTGAAATGTTCTCTACAGCCTGCTGGCTGGAGCTGGAGGTTTACGCTGAATTACAGTTGGCGCTGGCTCAGCCCACGGTACAGTTGTGGTTTTCAAACTCTCTCTCACAGGAAACAATTTTTAAACATATTTTTTAAACCAAATATAATTATCTTCTGATTTTATTTTAGAAGAAACCAAAAACTGACAAACTAATTCAGTGTTAATTTTTGGATCTTTTTTTCTATCATGTATCAAACTTCGAGCAGTTTAATCTAATCTAAGCCTTAAGCAAAGAAAATTAACATGGTTTTGGGAAGCACGGTGGTGCGCTTATGTGCTGCTCTCTCCGAGTTAGCCCTGCGATAGACTGATGACCCTTTCCAGGGTGTATCCCACCTATCGCACCATAACTTTTCGGATAGACTCCAGCCCCCCTGTGAATCCAACCTGGATAGATTGATGGATAGATATGTAAGCTTCAAGTGTCAGTGAGCATTTCCCATGTAAGTGATCGAGTGACCTACATACAGTGGCTTGCAAAAGTATTCGGCCCCCTTGAACTTTCCCACATTTTGTCACATTGCAGCCACAAACATGAATCAATTTTATTGGAATTTCACCTGAAAGACCAACACAAAGTGGTGTACACGTGAGAAGTGGAATGAAAATCATACAGGATTCCAAACATTTTTTTACAAATAAATAACTGAAAAGTGGGGTGTGCATAATTATTCAGCCCCCTTTGGTCTGAGTGCAGTCAGTTGCCCATAGACATTGCCTAATGAGTGCTAATAACTAAATAGAGTGCACCTGTGTGTAATCTAATGTCAGTACAAATACAGCTGCTCTGTGACGGCCTCAGAGGCACCATAAAGTCCCAAGAACACACCAGACAGGTCAGGGATAAAGTTATTGAGAAATTTAAAGCAGGCTTAGGCTACAAAAAGATTTCCCAAGCCTTGAACATCCCACGGAGCACTGTTCAAGCCATCATTCAGAAATGGAAGGAGTATGGCACAACTGTAAACCTACCAAGACAAGGCCGTCCACCTAAACTCGCAGGCCGAACAAGGAGAGCGCTGATCAGAAATGCAGCCAAGAGGCCCATGGTGACTCCTGGACGAGCTGCAGAGATCTACAGCTCAGGTGGGGGAATCTGTCCATAGGACAACTATCAGTTGTGCACTGCACAAAGTTGGCCTTTATGGAAGAGTGGCAAGAAGAAAGCCACTGTTAACAGAAAACCATAAGAAGTCCTGTTTGCAGTTTGCCACAAGCCATGTGGGGGACACAGCAAACATGTGGAAGAAGGTGCTCTGGTCAGATGAGACCAAAATGGAACTTTTTGGCCAAAATACAAAACGCTATGTGTGGCGGAAAACTAACACTGCACTTCACTCTGAACACACCATCCCCACTGTCAAATATGGTGGTGGCAGCATCATGCTCTGGGGGTGCTTCTCTTCAGCAGGGACAGGGAAGCTGGTCAGAGTTGATGGGAAGATGGATGGAGCCAAACACAGGGCAATCATGGAAAATCTCTAGGAGTCTGCAAAAGACTTGAGACTGGGGCGGAGGTTCACCTTCCAGCAGGACAACGACCCTAAACATAAAGCCAGGGCAACAATGGAATGGTTTAAAACAAAACATATCTATGTGTTAGAATGGCCCAGTCAAAGTCCAGATCTAAATCCAATCGAGAATCTGTGGCAAGATCTGAAAACTGCTGTTCACAAATGCTGTCCATCTAATCTGACTGAGCTGGAGCTGTTTTGCAAAGAAGAATGGGCAAAGATTTCAGTCTGTAGATGTGCAAAGCTGGTAGAGACACACCCTAAAAGACTGGCAGCTGTAATTGCAGCAAAAGGTGGTTCTACAAAATATTGACTCAGGGGGCTGAATAATTACGCACACCCCACATTTCAGTTATTTATTTGTAAAAAATGTTTGGAATCATGTATGATTTTCGTTCCACTTCTCACGTGTACACCACTTTGTATTGGTCTTTCACGTGGAATTCCAATAAAATTGATTCATGTTTGTGGCTATCCATCCATCCATCCATCCATCCATTTTCATCCGCTTTGTCCGGAACAGTTCAAGGGGACCGAATACTTTTGCAAGCCACTGTGGCCCTTTCACTGCACTTCAAAAGATGTTGATAAAAAGTGTTGAGATAGATGTAAAACATGAGCAGGGAGTGTTCACTATTAACTGTTAGTTACTTAAGACATCTATCCTCTTACCGCTTCAAATATTTACATCCCCCAGAGTCCTGTGAAAGTCCGCCTCATTACTCAATAGCTTGCAAAATCACTTTAATCACCAAAAACTTGAAATAGTCATTTACTGTATGACTTTCTCAGTCTCTCACATTGTTGTGGAAGAATTTTGTCCGTTCCTTCTTTACAACGTTGGATCAGTTCATTGAGGTTTGCAGACATTCATAACCTTTACGGACCACAGTGTTTTAATTGCGTTCATGTCTGAAATTGATAGGCCATTCGTTTAAAAAAAAAAAAAAAAAAAAAAAAAAAAAATTGTCATTGATTTGCTGCTGTACTTGAGATCATCGTCGTGTTGCATAAGCTAGTTTTGGCTAAGCTTTAGCTGTTTGACAGATGGCCTCACAATAGCATTGCATAGGTCCTGTGTTTTTTTGACTCTTTGGTATGCAATGTTTACCTAGAGGAATTTATCAGCTCAATGACTGGAAGCTGGCCAGGTCCTGCGGCTTGATAAGGAGTGATAATCACCAAATTATCACTACAACACTTATTAACACTACCGTGTTTAACAGTTACTGTTGATATGCTCTGCTTGCTCTTTTCCTTTGTCAAAAGACATTGCTCCAGGAGTCTTGTGGTTTAGTCAGATGAAACTCAAGATGTGACCATGCTCTTTTTTTAAGAGAGAAGAGGCTTTGTTGTGGCAATCTTTCCAAACAATCCATACTTGTTCAGTCTTTTTCTAATTGCACTGTCTTGAACTTTAACATTTAGCATGCTAACTGAGGCCTGTAGAGTCTGAGATGTAGCTCATTGGTCTTTAGCAATTTCTTTCATTGCACAGTCTGAGCTTGGGGTGAAATTGCTCAGATATCCACTTCAGTGAAGATTGCAGCATTTTGTTAACACACACCTGAGTGCTCCAGATCAGAAACTGCCAAAACCTCTGCTTTTACGCTGCAATCACGCTCACTGATGATCAGTTGCTTTTGATTAGCAGCACCTGACTGCTACTTAAACTCTTCAAACTTACATTTATAACAGCACCAAAACATCTATTGAATGCCATTTGTTAAACACCCAACAAATCATCATGGTTATGTCACCTGTTTCTAGGTAACATACAGCATGACTGACTCATAACAATGAAACAGTCCAAACTCGAATCTCTTTTGCAGTTCATCTCATACCCAGTTCCCCCCCGAAACTGTCACTGCAAACTGCAGCATTTTTACTTACAGGAACAAAAAAAAAGGAGAGAATAAATATACTGCCACTGTGATTTTTGTCCTGCTAGACTCATAAATTTAATCACTAGTACCCCCAAGGCCTAAGCTGGTTGATAATAAATTCTCAGGCATTAACAAGAAGACCAAGCCATGAGGTCAATTGTTCAGGCATGTCTCCACTAGAAGTCTCGAACCTGTCAGACTGTAGACATGCTTTACGGCCTAAACTCCCCTCTGCAAAACCTGGTGTGACACTCAGGCGTACACACACATACACACATAATGTGACAGTCTGTCATTATAATAATATTCCTATTTAAATGCATGGACTGCTATTTTGCTAAAGGACCTTGTGTGAAGAGTTCTGCAGTGTGGCTAGATGCGCAGATATGTTTTTCCCTTCGCATAGATTCCCTGTAGGTCACAGTGGGAACAGTCTACGATTTTCAGAGATAATGCAACTGAATTCAGAAAGTCATTTTCTACATCAGCCCACAAAATGACATATTCTATATCAATACTAGCATTCACATTATTTCTAGCCATTTATTTATTTTAAAATAAAATTTTACATTTAAAAAATAATTGTGGGAAAGTGGTAACCAAGAGTGTAAGAGTTGGTGATCCCTTAGAACTTCAGTTTGAGGAACAGTAACTAATGCTGTCAAACATTTACTTGGACAGCCAAGGCTTAAGTGTAACAAAATACAGCTGAGAAACAATATGTAGATAAAATGAAGAAATTACATAACCGGACAGCGCCTCTAATACCGTGCAGTCACTATTTGCCGTATAATCTGGATCAAATAAATCCTCCTGTTTCTTCTCTATAGCTATCACATGGAGTAGTTTGACATATCTGCCATAACTGCTACAGCACAAAGCCACAAGCCTTAGGGAATGTTAAACACAGCTGAAATTCCCAAACATCACATGCTAGCTGCACGGAGGCCAAAGGTCTTGGACATCCATCAACAATTGTATTTATTCTCACAATGTTTGAAATAACAGAGCAACACACCAATGTTTTTCCCCCCGTTATTATAGAAATTGTTATTTCTGTGTTTGACAATAATAAGTGTCCCCTTCTCCCCAGGATTCCATGGAGCTTTTCCATTTTTCTCTCCATAGGCCACCATGATCGTCCTATTTTCTTCCACAGAGAGGAAGCGGAAAGATAAAGCACCAAGGAGGGTTAATTTACCAGGAAACGCTACCTCCGTATCTGTAGTAGCACTCCTTCACTCCTGACTGTGCGAGGTTTAACTGCTAAATAATGTGTTCGTAAGAGGGAAGTGACAACAAAAAAAAGTTAGTAACTGCTGAGACAGACTCTGACTGACATTCAACAGAATCTGCTTAAAAATCTACTTTAAATGTAAAATGGGCAAAAAACTTAGGAAGAAATAGCTTGAGGATTGGCTTTACTAGACAGATAAGGCTAAAGAGTCAAATATTAAGAAATCATGCTGTGAATCTGAAAGCCAAAACAAACTTCCTGTCAAAATAATATGCCACACCATGATACAGAAGTATGACCATGTGACCAATTCCCCGATGGGGTGGTGCACTCTGCTGAAATGATACCGCTGGGCATCTCTCACCTTTGACCTCTATGTATGACAGTCAATGGCAAAACATATGGCAGCACCAGGAGAAGAAAAGCCTGTATAAGGGTGGAAAAGGGCAGCGCCAAGCGGCGCGCAACCACAGCCTTGTTTGAGGTCACACTGGTTGCTGGCTAGCACCTGCAGGGTGACACTGTAGTCTACACTGGCATAGGATGGGTACTGTGTTTTCCCAGTACAGGTGTGGGGGGAGGGGGTACACTGTCAGAATGACCTTCACACCTCACCACCCGGAGACAACTGCTGCACTTCATGAGAAAAACAGTGTGATGAAAATTTAAAACAGAGAATAAAAAGGAAGGCATACCTTAACCAAGTGGCAACCTCCAGGGCTGAAAATTACAAGCCGCTGTTGAGGTGCCAAAACCTGCAGTTCCCCCAAAAGGTCTGCTCTAAACGGCCTCCAGCTTTCTGCGTTAAAATGCCCAAAATTACAGGATAAAACTGGGCTGTTTCTCTTTAAAAACCTGTGCTTAACATGAATTGCTGGCCCGAGCAAACACGATCAATGCAGATTATTCCCAGCAGAATAGATATGGTGGTGCTCTGTTGCACTTCCATGTCGTTTGGGATGTCATTTTACAGCTGAGCCATAACTGCACATTTACACGTGTAACTTTTATGAGGCTTTTTAATGCTGACTGACTCTGACAATTAACCCTCAGGATGGCGGTATCACCTGAGGCAAAAAACAGCAAAGCCCTCCGGGAACATGGGTTCAAAGTGTACCGGCATCCTCTGCACTGTCGAAACATCCAACCATCCATCATCATATCACACTTGCACTGTACAGACAGGTGATGGATGTGTGCATGAATGTGTGCGTGTACTTTCCAGGGACAATAAAGTGGTCGGGTAAATGTTTGTAAAAAAGTAAACTGAACATTGGTGTGTGTGTGTTTATGCGTGCAATGTCTTCGCTGTCTATGAAAGACATAGATGGTTTTATCCTATTAAGGCTTTAACACACTTTTTAGTCCTTCAAGGTCTTTAACTGTCTCCCACCTCCAGCATTAAAATGCCAGCAACACAGGCAAACAATTACATTCATCCAAGGTTACGTGTCTGCTGTCATTACAACTAGAAAGACACTTTCAAACCAGTCTCTCTTTCCAAGACGATGGCAAAAACAATTGGTATTCTCTTATTTATACATTGTGTATCCTGACAAAGGCGACATCACAGGCATAATACTTCTCTCATCTTGGTTTCTGCAGCTGAATAATTTGTTGTTGTTTTTATTCAGCCGTTCCCAGCATGAGGCTTTGAGATAAAGAAGAGTGGTTCGAGATGAGCTGGCAGAAGACAAGGCCCATCATGTTCAACCCACAACAATGACACATCAAAGAAAAGGCGCCGGCCCACAAAACTCCAGCTGTCAGACTGTATCTGTGCTGATCTATGACCCGAGTCAGGCTGCGGCACTTTCAGCTGCGAGCACTAGCTTCGTGCGCAAAGAAGAGAGCTCTACTGTAACGTGTATAAACACATACACATATTTTAATGGCAGCATACCCATTTGATAGCTGGCTCTACCACTGTCAACACATCTTGCCTCTGAAAAAGTTTTCATCTGACTCCCAGTGGAAAATGTCTTAAAATAGCTTCAGCATAGTTCTCGATTTGATTAGAGTTAAACAAAAGGACCCTGAACATAAAACAGGACTATATTAAAAACTGAAATCATGCAGTGCGTTGAAGACAAACCAAAAATGTCAGAATGACAAGACAAGCTGTCAGTCTTGCAGAAATAAACAAGTGGGTGGTTTGTCTTCCTTCTTCAACACTGAAAAACAAAAAAAACCAAACATCTTTGTCCACATACAACACTTTTATTACACCAGTAACATTACTATACTGGCAAAAAAAAAAAAAAAAAAAAAAAAAAAAAGAGGCAAAAATCCGTAATGATAACATGTTTGACAAGCTATGGACCAGCTGTCTGTCTATCACTTTTCTGCTGGCCAAGAATGTTGGACATGTGACAGACAGCCTGGCAGCTCTATGTTCCTCCAAGCCTTTTCTGAATTGCAACTGCCTGGAATTGGTTCAGTCATAAAGTTAACACCGTGATCAATGAGCTGTCTTATGGGAACGCTTGTTACCCATCGACCTCGTCAGAGAAGTAACATTTCATCACGTATCAAAGCAGTTTATAATCAGATCACACCCTGAGGTAATATCATCAAACATGGAGGTGATATTAAGAATACAAACTGTAATTAAACTTCCTGACACATTCATCAAGCTGTGAATAGGATGAACTCAGTGGTCAGAGGAATGAGTCTTCTTAAAGTGCCTGCTGGAACAAGCTTAGAGGCCTGCTGTTAACTCCAAAAACAGACTCGAGAACCAGAGTCCTTTAAGGTCAAATTTCTGGCCAATTGCACAGCCAATCAAAAAGCAGGGATTGCTAAATGGAGAGTAGAAGTTAACACAATCAACTCAAACTTCTCAGAGGCGTAACACTCATTGACCTTTTCTACACATTGTTTTCAAAAAGAGAGCATTTTCCACTAGAAATGGCTACCTAGCTACCTCACCTGATACAATATTTAAAATTGGGAAACACACATATGTAAAGGCCTAAATGGATCACTTTCAGATGACAGGGACAAAACAACAAATATGACTCTGCTCTTGGAGTTGTTACAAAGAAAGACGACTATTCCAATGAGAGTCCAAAGCCCAAGACTGCAATTCAGGGTGCTGCTTGGAAATAAAAGCCTCAAAGGATTGTAGAATTTTTCTTCTTTATAACACAAGTGCTTTCTTAAATTTTGTATTCCTATTATGTTTTCTTCTACTGTAAGTTTTTAGTTTAAGCTTTTGGACTGAAAAAATAAAAATAAAAAACAATGTTGCAGTCTTGGATTAAAAATGTGCAACATTAAAATACCATCCAGAGCTTTTCACGTATTTGAGAAAACCCCAACTTGTAAGGTAAATGTTCTTTATTGTCCCTAAATGGCACGACATGCGAATTACCCCACAGGAAAGAAATTGGTGCATGCGGGCTCATTATTGTTCTGTTGTTGCTTTGAGGATTGCAATTCAGCGCAACATGAAAGGAACACAGATGAAGCCAATCATTAAAACTATTTGGCCTAGTCTGGAATCATGAGTGCGGATTACAGTCATGCAATCCTTCTCCATCGGGAGACCAATAATACATCAGTGTCTGATTTAAGTGAAAAGTGGGAATCTTTGCAAATAAACTGCAACTATTCTCAAGGAAAAAACAAAACAGATTCAGCTTAGTAAGTACTTGGCAAATATTTGGAAAATGTGTGCCTGCTTGTGCAAGTGAGCTTGGCTATACCTGTGGTTTGTGAGTCACCTTAGTACTGGAGGTCTACATTCTTTAATGTGCGTGTCTATGTCTGGCTTTTCAAACCACAGACCGAGCACTCAGAGCACACCACTATCAGAGACACCAAGACCCATTTAAAGCCATGACAAAGATAACAACTGTCAAGTGAATTGTCACACCTGACGTATAGACCATCACCAGTTAAGGATCATGTGACAGAAATCCTCTCAGTGGAAAATATTCCATCGGGACAAAACCGAACCCTGACCAGAAAGTCGTCACTCACGACAATAATCAGATGTTAGCCCCGGTCCAGTTTCGATGTGTCCTCTTGACCTTGCAGATGTGACTTTGTTTCATGAACAATAGCTATGCCTCAGAAATAACAGAGTGTAAAATATATCACAATTACTGCTACTCAGCCCTTCCCTGGTTTCTCCATAATTCATCTGAAATAGTAAAAAGAATTGCCACATTGTTAACAACATTTACAACAGCTGCACACATTGTTAGGATCGACGTTGAACTTTGAAGTCATTACAATGTTTTTTTCTTTATTCTTGCTATGACAATTCCTCAGAATAGTGTAATGGAAACAAAACAGTCGAGCAGCTCCTTTCTCAGCCACGGAGTTACAGCTGTGTACACTAGATGTCACTTTAACCAGTCACCATGTCTCCCAGTTTGTTAGCGAGCAAAAGACTTACAATGCTTAAGAAGTGTATTAGATCATTTCCCAGAAAACAATAAAGGAAATATATTAGAAAAGTACAGTAATTCTTTAAAACTAAAAATGAATTCATATTTTTATAGCCAAATTAACCATCAACCACTAGAAACTTTTTTTTGTTCATAATGCAAGTAAATAACTAATCTGGTCTCTTAATAAAAAAAAAAAATGTTTTATACTATTTTTGATTAAAGACCTTGCACAAACAACCACTAGACAAATTATTTTGGTAATTAGCAGTACTACGAATTCAGGGCAGCTGTGGCATAAACATTAGATTAGATGGTGGCTAATACATTGATTAGGCACTAATATATTAATAATATTAATACATAACTCTCCAAAGAGTTGATTCTGTTCATCTGGACGTAGCGTTTTGTGGGAGAAACTCTTCGTCACTCATCCAAGTGACTTCTTCAGTCTCAGCTGACTGCAGGTTTCCCCAATCTTATAAACAGTACATTTGCATAATGACTGAAACCATACATAAATACAAATATATACACAAATATATACATAAACACACATACACACCATTAAATCATGGAATTCGGGATTCTTAAGACCAACAAATGCTTCAGTCTAAAATACCTTTCTCTTAGTTTCTCTATTAGTTTTGGAAATAAGGAGTGCAATTTGGGAGAAAGTTCTTTTTTCCTCTCAGCACACAACAAAGACCCCCCCCCCCCCCCCCCCCCAAAAAAAAAAAAAAACAAAAAAACCCAAACATGCAGGCCTGTGAAAGTTTTTGTTCTATGTCTCTGCATATTGTCATAATGAAACTCTGATTGAACTGTAATTAGTTAACAATGTAAGAAGCATGTTCTGGCTGACCCACTTAAAATGTCGAGCAGAGAGGAAAAAAATGTACAAGATTAATTTACACTGTAAACTTCTGAGCATAGCGGCCGTATACTTACAATCTCAAGTTGTGGCGCTGATGATGAATATTTCATCACCATTCCTTTTACACATTTTCACAGTTCAAAGCTCTGATCATTGGGACACATACTGATGACTACAAAGTTCTATCTAAAGAGGAAAGGCTACATGTTAACGCTATACCAAAAGGGAATAACTGATTAAAAAGAATGACAAATTACAATTTTTAAAACTTAGCTGCATGTTGCAGTGCAAGACATCGAAACATAGAATGAAATAATTGGCTTAACTATTTAAATATAATACAATATTTAAAATGAAAATGACAATATGACATTTTCTTGCACTTATAATATGAATTCATTTTGAATTGGACACCAGGGGAAAAAAAAAAATTCAGGAACTTTCTCCATGATGCACCAAATTGTTTTATTGGGCAACAAGTCTATACAGCAGGAAGACCAGTTTGGCATCATTACTTTTGTTATAGCATAATGGTGTTGCAATAGCAGTAATCAGTGCATTGCATGCTTTAGATTTGGCAATTGCTTCATCTTACTGAGATAGGAAAGGCCTTCTCTGATATAAAATAAATACAACAACAACAACAAATCAGATCACACCCTGAGGTCATATCATCAAACATGGAGGTGATGTAATATTACAGGCCACCCCTATACTTTTAATACTTTTTACTGAATGTGTAAACAACATTCCTATTTGAGAGAGAAACTAAAACAGCCATTCATCCATCATTCTGCTTATCGAATTGAGGGTAGCCTATCCCAGCTACCATAGTGTTGGAGGCAGGGTACATCCTGGACAGGTCACCATTCTGTCACAAGGCTCACACAGAGACATTCACATCCTTTGGATTGTGGGAGGAAGCCGGAGTACCCAAAGAGAACCCGGGGGAGAACAAGGAAACTCCACACAGAAAGGCCCCAGCCAGCTGGTGGATAAGAATCCTTGGACTGTCTTGCGGTTAAGCAAGAAACAGTGCTAACCATCACTGCACTTTGTTGGCCACCCAAACCTTTGACTTAAATATAAACTAGTGAGTGGAAACAATTTACAGTTTCTATGAAAGTAAATTAATAAGGAACGTGTTGGTACAGTTTGCAACTGGAACCTCAGTTGCTGGTTAGTAATGTTAAGGAAAGTATTCTGCTCTGATATTAAGCAATGTTTCTCAAGTGTTAATTACTTGCTTCCCTGTCATAAACACAATCCCACCAAAACAATATCATTAAAACATGTGGTTTCTCTTATATTAAACGATGAATCATATCAAAGGAAATAATACTGTTGGAACAAGATGAGTGTTTTTCTTTTTCTTTGATCCAAAACTGGATTGAGACCAAAGAGTCACATTCCAGAGGCATTTTAAGGATTAATCATGCATTCCTTGCTACATCCAGCCTTCCATTCCCAGGAGTGCCACTCACTTCATTAAAGTCCTGAAGGAGTTTTCCATGGAAAATTATTTCGGCTGTGCAGTAATTACAGTGAGGCATAATAAGCATAAAGATACAATTTTTTTTAAAGTGGATATGCAAGGTGTTTGTCAAAAAGGACTCAATTTTATGGTTATCTAAACAGTAACACAGTGCATGTGTTTAAACTATTTAAGCACAAGTAGCATCTAACCTTACACAGCTTTACCCTAGACCCACCCAGAGTTTATAATAATCTGTGCAGAAAGATCACAGCGTTTGATTCCACTATAAACATAACTCAAAACAGCAATATCGAATACTGAGAACATTATAATAATTGTCAGCAAATAAAATTACATCTTCAGACCAGCTGAACTGAAAGGAATCCAAAATGGGACCATAATTTAACTCAACTTCACAGTTTAATACACGGCGGCAAAGGACACAAACCACAGTGTGTAAACTGCTGGTTGTGAGGTTGAAAGAGGTGAAAAAGAAGGCGGGTTAGATCTTTTCATCAGCATGGTGCCATCCGCTGGGAGTCCCGCAAGGTGCAAGAGAAACGTCTTGACTGGGAGCCCTGCTAACCCCGAGTCCCACTGTGCTCCACAGGCTAACAGTGCTCAACCATCCAAGGCTAGCCAGAGAGATAATAGATGGCAATGGTTGACAGCTCTCTAAGGAGCCCCCCTCCCTATTTGAGAGAGACAATAAAGGGAAGCTGGAGGAACGGAGGGGTATATATAATCTGCAGTTTCTTTTTTTTTTGAAGCACTGAGTTTGGGAGGAGAGTATATTAATGCAATAAGTGCATTTGAAGCTTTAATTCAGTATATGTAAATAGTCACAGGCTACAACAGGAACTCCTATTAACACATTTTCCTGGGAGTATCAACTGCAGGCCATTTATGAAATCTATTGTTTCAGGATGGTGAATATTTTACGTAGTTTTTCCTGTCACCATTTCAACTTATTGTCATCTTTTTTTAAGCCCCCCAAAATCCAGTGATTATTTCAAATCATTAGATATTTACTTTCTCATCCTATTCTGACCTTTTCTGAGCAGGTTTTATTTTGAGAGAATCAGAACGTTGTTTTGCTAGGACTGAAGTTATAGATTACTTAAGCCTTCTGTGTGTTTTCTCATACAACTCCAGCAATCTTATTTACATCCAACAGATTACCGAAAGTAATTGTTAGGTTGATGGAGATGCTCCCTCAAAAAAAAAAGTAAAATACAGTAAGAACTAACTGATGCACTTCCATGTAACGACAGTGGGATTAATAACATTTCCAAAGCCTACAAGTTTGTAAGCTTCTATTTGTAGCATCACCTTACAAGGATTATCCCTTGGCTCTTCGACTGAAGTGATTTTCAAATGTCTGTTTTTCCACGCAGCAGGCACATTTGATCAACAGCTCGACTAGATTTGGCTCAGCAATGGCCTTAGCAACTAGAAAGAGTATATTGGAGCGGCTTTAGCCAATTTCACTCACAGTTCCAATCTGTAACACACAATACAAAGCTGAAACTTGTTTTGTAAGAAGAACCCAGTGCAGGTGGCCATCTGTCATTATGCATACACTCCAGGTGACATTACCATCTGCTGCTCTTTAATTTCTCACCAGAGTCGCCTTTAAATATGTAGATGAAGTGGACTAGACAGTTAACAGTGGAAATATAGGAAAACGACAACAACTGCCAATCGTTAAAAGACGCGCGCGCGCACGCACACACACACACACACACACACACACACACACACACACACGTGTATTTATATCCTTGTGGGGACATGTCATTGACATAATGGTTTCCCTAGCTAATTACCCTAACCTTAACCATAACCCAATTGTAACCCTGAAACTAAAACCACATTTTGAGTCTCAAAAATGCCTTCAAACTCGTGGGGACTGGGATTTTGTCCCCCACAAGAGCTGTCGGTCCCCACAAGTATAGTTTGGTCCCCACGAAGATCTTAATACCCATCCACACACACACACACACTTAATGTTTTGTTTCTTTTGGGTATACAGTGGGTGCCAAAGAGGTCAGGAACAAGACGGCCTGCCTGCCGCTATAGAATTCTACCATTCTTGTCCACAAATCTTCTTCCACTCCCTGGGGCCACTGCAGCCATGTTCCACTCCCAGACAACATGCCAGTGACAGAGAAAATAAATAAACAGGCAAATAAATAAATAAACCTTTCCATTTTATGACGCTCCCTCGCTTTTGCCCTCCAGCTCTTTCAACAGACATCTGTGCTCCTGTAACAATGTGCCAGTGTCACTGAAGTAACCGAGATACAAGGACAAGGTCGACCTCGGTAAAAAAAAAAAAAAAAAAAAAAAAAAAAAAGGAGTTTTGTAAAGGTCGGGCTAGAGAAAAGCGATATCCAGAAGATGCTGCTTTAATAGCAGCTTGTTTTGGGTTTTTGTTTTTTTTAAACATATGCACATAATACAAGCCTGAATTCATTCTTTTACACAGTAAAGCAATAGCAACATCAAATCTGGGCAGCAGCAAAGCATAATCACAATTACCAAGACCTCATGAATAATAAGCAGGTTAAAAACCACAGAGACTCTGTGCAAGCAACGGATGACTGCTAAACTCATTAAAATCATAATGCGTGCATTCACATTCCCAGAGGACTTACAGTACAATACTGAAAATAAAGTTGGATTTGAGGTATGAAAGCATTTTGGAGGAGGGCACGTACACATGTCCCCTATATTCTTTAATTTAACACAGTAGGAGACTCACTTAGATTAAAAAAATAATTTTCAAAAAGAAGACAGAGAGAGAGAGAGTGAGAGAGAGCATGCTGCTCTGAGCATGCTCACAGGGGGAGAGCGAGATAAAAGGTCCATCTCTCCAGACCACTTTTGTATCTGGGAGGCAGATTTTGTCCTAGTTGTCTTCAGTGGTGAGAAGAGAAGCAGCGGGGGGAGGAGTGAAGACAAGGGGAATGGGAGGCCAGCGTTGGCTGGTAACGTCAGTGCCCTGGTTTTACTGGCATCTGCTGTTCAGCACACAAATGCAGTATCACGCGGAGTGGCAGTAATTGGTGCTCAGAGAAGCCACGTGAGGCCAATCAAGGAGCCGTTCAAGTACATGTTTGCGTATTTGTTTGAGGGCGTCTGTATCTGCATCCGTCTGAAGAATTACACTTGCAGGGGAAGCTTCTTTGATTTTGGTATCTGGCCTTTTTTTCTCCACTGGGTGGGGGGGCCGGGTGTGGGGATTCCATGCATTCTTGACCTTATACCCAAGTGTTTCTAAGATTACTGTGGCAGTGGCATACATGAGCTCATTTTAGTCAGTGTTCATATCTGCAAGCATCTCCCCCTGACAACACTTTGAGATGTGCCCTCAGCTCTGTCATTGGAGATGGTTGGACCTCATCTTGTTCAGTTTAAGCATCAGCTGCCGCTCACAACTGGTCACCCTGTGCTGTTGCACCTGGATCTCCAGTTTCGATAGTAGCTTTCTTCCTTCATTTGCTATTGTTATAGCACTGAGCAACCAGGTGCTTCTTGGATGTTGATCTTCTGCTTCTGAGGCCTTAAAACACTAGTCCTCACTGGTTTACACTGTAAAAATTCCTAAATAATATTTTTGCAATAAATATGCTGAAATAGGCATAGCTGTAAAAATGTTCCTCAAGTTTCCCTATCAATATTTTTTGCCGAGAACACAAAACATGATATATAATAAAAGATAAATAAATAAATACTGATAAACGATATTTGAGTTTGTGTAAAAAAAATGAAAGGCATAAATCAGGCACATGTCTCCTGGACTACGCGCATGTTGAAGTAAACCTTTTTGATTGTCCTCTCTCATCTCGGTTGTACCACACAAAACACACACACACACACACACACACACACACACACACACACGCAACCTCAATCCCCAATTAACTTCCTTCTCAAATAAACACCCAAGGAAATATGAGCGATTGCCGCGACACTGACAAACGCTTCCATCGATTTCTAACACGACTTTATATTTCAGTTAACACTACAATCAATCGTTGCCGTCTGCTCTCCGCAAGTATTAATTGTGCCGAGGGGTGAAAATTACCAGATGTGTGCGTGGAGTTCACGCTGGAAGGCTGGAGTGTGACTTATTGACCAGTTCATCCTTTTCCAACTGCTGCCATTTTAGATTTCAGTGTAATTACAGCCTCACTGGGCAATCTGTGCCATCGACCGCCTCCTCCAAACAAACAACTCCCTACAGGCTGGGATTGCCGGTGTTAGTTGCCACAAGCAGAATAATGGGGGCATGAAACACGCTTGTACTGTGGAAGGCTGTAGAGAAAGATGTCTGTATCTGCACAAACAAACAAAATTAATGTGCGCGCCTCCATTCTAAGCAACAGGGGACATACATTCTTTAACAACTATACCGAGCACTGATAGCAGGTCTGCTGTATATTAGAATTTGATAAGTGGGGGCTTAAACACTTGCTTTTATGGCTTGACACTGAAGTTTGACTTGTGTGTCGCAGAACTCATCAGGCCAAATTCAAACAAATGTATGTAGAAAGTACTACTAAATACTGTTTACATATAAGCTGAAGCTTACAATTATATTAAAGTTTAACAACTGCACTATAACACACACAGACAAACAAGGTGAAAACAATACCAGCCATGCTGCAGCAGCTGGTAATAATGGTGCCACGGCATATAATATTACCTAAAACTGTGATTTTCTTTTGACTCATCTATTCCAGTCAGGTCTACCATTTCCTCTTTCTTTTTCAGAAATCCACAGAGCATTTCTTCAACTTCTATGCTGTCTCTTCCCTTCTCAGAGGAAATGAACATCATATACCTTGGCAGAGTGAGGCTGACAGGGAATAGTACGGAGCTATCTTAATGAGCTGAGCTCAGGGCTGTTTTGGCTTCTCTCCCTGTCAGCATGTACAGGGGAAGAAAACAGACATGACAGCACTCCAAATGTTTGATATAGCCATGACATCTAACATACAGCATATGGCCGCGGGTCTTTTGAAAACACCCAGAATACAAGTATTACACCTACATCTTCCTGGTTCTCGTTATGGCATTTGGATCTGATCAAATGGCCTATAAACAAGAATATATACACTTACAGGCATGTTCTTAATCTAAGAGTATGACTGACTGTAACATCATTGCTGGTATTGCTGTTACAGACATGAAGGGTCAAAAAGTATTTCACAAAATCTTTTGCAACCATAAAATAGACAAAAAAATAAAGTAGAAATTAGAAACTGCTAATAAGTTAGATGGGCCCGCTCCTTTTCAGGCTGGAAGATATGGCATTCATGTTTCCCACCAAAAAAGATAATATTTCCCACTTTAGCACACTTGGGCTCAGAAGTGTTCCCGTGTCGAAATTCCCATGACATAATCATGCTTGTTTTTAAATGCAGTGTCGTCTAAAGGGCCAAAAGATCACGGTCATCCAATACTGATCTTGTACCAGTTTCTCCAGTACCCTGGCATCTTTTGATAGGATCGTGTACTGTAGATAGAGCCAAACACTTTTTTAAGGTTAAGAAAACATTCAGAAATTGTCCCGTAATTTGGAAACTTTTATTTTTGCAGATGGGTCAACCTGCCCAATCTTGCTTCTGAGAAACTCAGCTTTTTTAAGATGTTCTTTTTATACCCGATTACAATACCAGCCTGTTACGAATAACCCAAACACTTGCTTCTTCAGCCTTTTGTTGCCTCTGTCCCAATGAAATTCAAAGACAGCTAATATTTTTAATTAAAGAATAAAATCTTAGTTTAAACATTTGATATGGGTTTGTGAGATTTACAAATCACTGCAATCATTTTTTTAATTGACATTCTGTTTTACATTTTGTCCCCATTTGTACGAATTGAGGTTGTAGTTTTAAACATGAATCCAGGCAGAGAACTCAGTGGCATCATCACAAGATAGTCTCTTGTTAATTCTACAATCCAAACGTGTCCCCTCCATTGTAACCCATTGTTGTAAAATACAGAGATTTGGCAAGACTTCCCAAAGCCTTTCATTGTGCTCCAGTGAGAACACTCACATTATTGGGCGCTGTGATAACTGCTTATGCAAGCACATTGTGGCAGGCAGAGGGATAGGGTTTTCTATAAAAGAAAAAAAACTTTTAGACAGAGCTGAAGGGATCGATTTTAGTGAAACAAATAAAATAAATAAAAAAAAATGTCTTGGCTTGCTTTGTTGCATTTCTCTAAGACAAACGATCACTATCTGTAGCCTTTGCTGGAAAAATTGGATTTCCACACCTCGAGTAAATTGATTCTCTCTGTGTTACAAATAGTTTTAAGAGAGACAGCAAAGTCCTGCAGAGAACCACATAATAGTATGGTTGCCTGTTCATTGGAGGAATGCCTATGTCTGTCTGGACCACGATGATGATGTCACTGGTGAGACTTTACCCAGAGTGCTGTTTGCACATCTGGGACATGTTAATGTGGTGAAAATGAGGGATTTTAGGACTTCATACTTCATCGCTGAGCTTCATCTTATATCCTAATCCTGCAATCATGGACACAGTTCTGGACATCTAGTCTACAGTTATCATTGTATCAATAACTTTTTGATATTTTAATGAGACAGATGAACAATTAAATCAGGACTGATACAAATCGATCAAATGAATTTGAAACACATTGACTGATGTCTCCCTACCTTATGCACAGCCACATATTCTGAAAACGGGCTGTTTTATGACAACCATTAACCAGACAAGGCAGCGAGGGGCAGCGGGGATCTGAGAGATGGAGATCTCTGACTGGGACAGGCATGACTTCAAAGCAGCCAGGATCAATGATGCCATTTGCCTATCGATCCCCTCTACCTCTCAAGAGAGAATGATCCATCAATAAGGCTCAGCTATGGGCTGGAGAGGGATTAGGTACTCAGCTTTAATCTAAGTCCTTTTACTAAATTTGAGCTAAATCCCCTTTGTAATCAGATGTATAGTATTCATTTAGGTATTAGAATAAATTCCTGCACTGCTTCAGATTTACAGATAACATGCAAACACAATAAAGGGCGTGGAATGGAATGGAATTCCAAAATAAAAATTGCACAATTGAATCTATTCTACAAATAAGCCTACATTTAATAATAAAATTGTTCTCGTCTCTCCTTCAAAATGACGTTTAATCAGTGCACTCTGTGTTGCTTTAACTCAATTTATAGTTTATAACGAAGATGCTGTTTGTCTTGGCAAACAGGGGTTGGGCATCCAAGCCAGTAAAAGGTCACATCTACACATACAAGCCTGCCCGGCATATATTTTTCCCTCTGCTGCAAACATAAAAATCCACACCACCCTCTACTTACCTTGGCTGACCTCGGTGTATGAAAATCACTGATTGCCTCCCCTTTTTCACTTAGATTTCTTTCTGGCTTTCCAGCAGAGCCATACATGGATTATGTAACAAAAATTAAAGTCAGACGTAGCAGTAAGGATCTCAAGTACAAGCTACTTTTTTGTTAAATGTGGTAAGACTTTGTGATATTGATTCCTTTATCTCACTAGGAAGCACTTCCAGTTGGCAATCTGTATCAGTAAGCAAAGCTTCCCTTGGACACGACTGAACTCTAATGACCTCGGGATGTATGTCAGATTTCTCGACACTGTGGGAAGCGGCAATGCTTTTAGACAAAGAGAGTGCGCAAACAACAGGCTCGAAAACAGTGTTTTATAGTGAAGCCCTGTAACTTATTATAAACAACCACCTAACCTTGAACTTCTCTGGAGAAATAAACAAACTTCTATTTTGGGTCATAATCACAGGTCTATTAGTCATCCGTCAGTGAATTATGGGAGGAAGAAACCACACAGAGATGGTATGTGGCTCGGGTATTAGTGGTTAAGGGGACTCTTAATAGCAGCTATCAGGGCTGGGCTGGATGGCAGCCTGCTGTCTCTGCCTGTCCTATTGATCAGACTTGGGATCTGTGATTGCCAGAAATAGTAGTTGATTCCAGAAGTTATTAGCAATGCCGGCGTCCTGTGAATCAGGAGAGAAACACCCCCTATCTTTAGTGTGGAGGACAAAGTAGGAGGAAATTTAAAAAATAAAAATGACCATGACACAGTTGCAGACAACAATAAAAAAATGAAGCATTTTAATGTTAGTACTCAGTCAATATATGGCTATGGTAGCTTTCAGTCTGTATATGTTAAAAGCAAGGCTGTAAAGTCATTTTCAGGCTTTAATCCATCTGCACAAAACACTAGCATATATAGTAATGGTAAATGGCCTGTATTTATACAGCGCTTTACTAGTCCCTAAGGACCCCAAAGCGCTTTACATATCCAGTCATCCACCCATTCACGCACACATTCACACACTAGTATGCACAGTGCATATAATACAAGCACATTTTCCCCAAGTCAAAAGTGTTGCGAGTAAAATTATCTCTAAAGTCTTTGAATGTGAACGCAGTCAGCACGGAGATAAATAAATACAAAGAGCAATGGAGTAGCACAACACCTACTTAGAGCTGAGAAATGAATTCACAGACTTGTAAACCTACTAAAGCCCCACAGAGATTTACCAGTTTACACCAACTGAAAAGAAGCATTAAATATAGCAAAAACATCATTACTTTGTCCAGCACGTTAATATAAAACATATTAAATGTAGCAGTAAACCCTTAGACATCTAGGATCAAGCCAGAAATAGCATTCAAAAAAAGACGATCCCACTCTGAACGAGGTACTAATAATGACTACCATTTCTCCTCAGGAAATTTAGTGGTGCTCTTGAGGCCATTTTGCAGACAACCGCATCTCTCTCTTCTTTCACTCTAGTTGGCAAAATGAGTCCCACATAAAATCTGTTTCAGGGCCCAGTGCCTCTTGTAGGCTTTCATTTCTTTATGGGTTTTCCAGCTGCCAGCCACCGATAACAAAAGCCATTGGCTCCTGAAGAGCACTCTTCACTGCCACAACCAATGGCTGTCATCCACCGCGTCATCTAATTACCATAACAAAAGATGCTTATCTGCAAGATTTTCAACACAGCACAAATACCTCTTTCTCTGTCATCCTCTTCATCTAAAGAAGGCCTCTACGTCCTCCCTATTTTAATATTTACATTCCGGCACCACTGTACCCCATTTGATCGTGACAGTTTTGGCAGTTTGGACAGGTGTAAGATATGCAAATGCTTTTGTGGCTGCTGTGCTGGTTTCACTTAAGTCACATCAAATATTCGTTTTCTTTAGATATTCGTCCGCTGTGGATAATCACGTTCTTTTTTTCCCCCTTTATAGTGCTAAATGACAAGAGTCCCAAACCTTATTACATGGTTGCTTGTGCATGAATTGTAGCCCTCGTTCTTTGTTACTAACCGGACTGGTATGATGGACTGCACGGCAAAGACTTAATTAGTCACGTTTGACAGCTTTACCAATCAGATAGTGAATCTATTAGCAGCAGGTTTGTGCGTGAAAAGGAAATACTAATCTAGCCTCACGGCCACTGCAAAGCTTTGATAAGGATACCAAAGCCATGGTTTGGGAAACACTGAACAAAAAACCCCAAAACAGCTACTTCAAATGTGCTGTAGTTTTTTTGGTCTTCCAGTCCCATTCCCCAGTTTAAGTGAAAGCTACCTGGGACTAAAATGATTGGCTGGAGTCCTGACATGGGCCAATAGATGTGGGCCCGTGCATCACATGCAAATAAAAACACAAAGATGCACCTGTGCCTTTGCAATTATGCAAAACCTCAAAAGACTAAAGGGCAGACTGACAATTTATGTGCAATACTGCAAACCTCGAATCACAGATGACACCCTTAAGGAGACACTACAGGTCAACGGGGGAAAAAAGAAACATGTAAATGAGGCATTATGTGACTAAATATGGGCAGAAATGTGAACATTAGACGCCATCTTCAAAATTCTGGTATCATTATGGCAGGATTATTCTGAGGGGGTGGGGATTTTGGAAACTAGAAAAATAACCAAGTTTGTCATGTTTCTTGTTTTTTCATGTTTTTTTGGATTTAGTTGTCTATTATGTGTAAAAGTATGATAGAATATCAACACATAGGATGACAAATCTTCTGTATGTTACGCTTTAGGCCATCCAACACGCCCCAATATTACTAGTTCGGGGGGGGGGAAAAAAAAAAAAAAAAAAAAAAAAAAAAAGAGGAACCATGAGAACTGTTTGGAATCAATCTACACATTTAAGTTTATTTTACTTTAATCGCTTTGGAAAACACTATCTAACACGATAAAGTTATGGTTGGGGTTAGGATTAAGGTTAGGTTTAGGGCTGTAATACACGGCTGGAACGTGTATTACCACTGGGAGCGTCAATCTATTGGATTCCATCCACAACCCAGTGTGTATCATAGGAACATGGAGGGTTACCTTTCACGTTCATGAGGGACAAATTGTCTGTATATTACGTGGTCGGAATGAGAACGGGCTCAGAACATACACGGGAATAAAATTACAAAAGTTGGTAGATGTGAGATTTCTGGCTTAGCGTATGAGAAAAGAAAATTTAGGAAAAAAAAACCAAAGAAATTTTCTTTCCACAATTTAAAAAAAATAAAAACACATCACCATGAAAAACACCTCAACGAGTTATTATTTTAAAATAATTATGTTTCATTTTTCCTTAAATGCTATGTTTTAATATGCAAATCAAGTATTATCTCATTAAACATGCTGTAATTTGTACAAATGCCAGTGCACGAATGCAAGACCAGACTGACCAACCTGTGCACTGCCTGGATTGATTACAAGAAGGCCTATGACTCAATGCCCCACAGCTGGATACTGGAATGCCTAGAATTGTACAAGATCAATGGGACCCTAAGAGCCTTCATCAGGAACTCAATGGGGATGTGGCGTACAACACTAGAGGCCAACTCCAAGCCCATAGCACAAGTCACCATCAAGTGCGGGATCTACCAAGGAGATGCTCTGTCCCCACTGCTGTTCTGCATAGGCCTGAACCCCCTCAGTGAGATCATTAACAAGACTGGCTACTGATACCGACTACGGAACGGAGCAGTTGTCAGCCACCTCCTGTACATGGATGACATCAAGCTGTATGCCAAGAGTGAACGAGACATCGATTCACTGATCCACACTACCAGGCTATACAGCAATGACATTGGAATGTCGTTCGGACTGGAGAAGTGTAGTCGGATGGTATCAAAGAGAGGGAAGGTAGTCAGAACTGAGGGGATTGAACTACCAGAAGGCAACATTGCAGACATAGAGGACAGTTACAAGTACCTGGGGATCCCGCAGGCAAATGGGAACCATGAAGAGGCCGCTAGAAAGGCTGCAACCACCAAGTACCTGCAGAGGGTCAGGCAAGTCCTGAGGAGTCAGCTGAATGGTAAGAACAAGATCCGGGCCATCAACACGTACGCCCTGCCCGTGATCAGGTACCCTGCTGGGGTAATAGGCTGGCCAAAGGAGGAGATAGAAGCCACTGACATAAAGACAAGAAAGCTCCTTACCATGCATGGAGGGTTTCACCCCAAGTCCAGCACCCTGAGGCTGTACGCTAAGCGGAAGGAAGGGGGCCGGGGACTGGTGAGTGTCAGCACCACAGTCCAGGATGAGACAAGGAACATCCAAGAATACATTGGGAAGATGGCCCCAACTGACCGAGTGCTCAGTGAATACCTCAGGCAGCAGAAACCCAAGAAAGAGGGGGGAGACGAGGAACCATCATGGAAGGACAGGCCCCTGCACGGTATGTACCACCGGCAGATAGAGGAGGTGGCTGATATCCAGAAATCCTACCAGTGGCTGGACAAAGCTGGACTGAAAGACAGCACAGAGGCACTAATCATGGCAGCACAAGAACAAGCTCTGAGTACAAGATCCATAGAGGCTGGGGTCTATCACACCAGGCAAGACCCCAGGTGCAGGCTGTGTAAAGATGCCCCAGAGACAATCCAGCACATAACAGCAGGGTGCAAGATGCTAGCAGGCAAGGTATACATGGAACGCCATAACCAAGTGGCCGGCATAGTGTACAGGAACATCTGTGCCGAGTATAACCTGGAAGTCCCGAGGTCAAAATGGGAGATGCCCCCAAGGGTGGTGGAGAATGACCGAGCTAAGATCCTGTGGGACTTCCAGATACAGACGGAGAAAATGGTGGTGGCTAACCAACCGGACATAGTGGTGGTAGACAAACAGAAGAAGATGGCCGTAGTGATCGATGTAGCGGTTCCGAATGACAGCAATATCAGGAAGAAGGAACACGAGAAGCTGGAGAAACACCAAGGGCTCAGAGAAGAGCTCGAGAGAATGTGGAGGGTGAAGGTAATGGTGGTCCCCGTGGTAATCGGAGCACTAGGTGCGGTGACTCCCAAGCTAGGCGAGTGGCTCCAGCAGATCCCGGGAATAACATCGGAGATCTCTGTCCAGAAGAGCGCAGTCCTGGGAACAGCTAAGATACTGCGCAGGACCCTCAAGCTCCCAGGCCTCTGGTAGAGGACCCGAGCTTGAAGGATAAACCGCCCGCAGGGGCGTGCTGGGTGTTTATATATATATATATATATATATATATATATATATATAGAGAAAGAACGCATATTATAGAACCAATATCTCAGTGCCTCGCCTTACTAAAAAGCCAAAACAAGATCATTGCTACTGGATGAGGGGTGTATGATTGAAAATGGACAATGCAGTGAACACTGGTGCAGCTTCCTGCCATAGATAATGTCATCACAACACAGTCCTGGTGGAAGGTTGGCTTAAGAGGCTTAGTGAACTGTCATGTCAGCTACAAGCCATTTGAACACGATACATTCACTGTGGCATGCATTCCTCACTGACACGCTTAGAGATTCCGGGGCTTTATTGTCAAACATGTGGCTTTGTGTGCTCTTTGAATCCTGATGAGGTTTTTCTCACCGCAGTTTTCGCAGACTACACTCTCATTCATGAAGCACTTTCGTTCCTGGCGAATAAGGCCCCACAATGGATCGTGTGACATAATGCAGTAACGTGTGAGGACTTTGAGTTAAGAAACATAAAACACAGATTAACAGTTCCTATTTCTAAAAAGCATTTTTAACTTTAAAGATGCCATATACAGTTAATTGATTGCTAATGGGGTAAGACTGTGACCAGAGAGGTTTTACAGAGAAACTCGATACATTCCCCCTGACACTGAGTGCAGCAGAGTTATTTCATTTGAAATTTGAAATCACTTAGTGACTCAGCAAGAGCTAATTTGGGACACATGGCCTCTCAGTAGTGTGTTTTTGTTCTGGACGCCTAACTAACCAAATTCTAATCCACTCAGAGTATGTTTGCAAAAAACGTTGGGGCAGAAACATGTTTACCACTGCGTTGCCTCTATTAACAGCACTTTGTAAGCACTGAGGAGCTGGGAGACCAGATGCTGTAGGTTGAAAAGCAAAGATTTCAGGATTTTCTTCTTGACCTCACATTTCAACTGGTCAACACCTTGAGATCCCTACATTTTGAGATCCAAGTTCTCATTTGATTTATTTTATTTAATTTCAGCACATTCAGCATCAATGTGGCCTTAACAAATGTGAAAAGTACCCATGTCCTCAGGGATGGTGGGTTTTGAACTGTACTGACAAAATGCTGAGGCACACATAGACCCTTTTTTTTTTTTTTAGCTAAGAAGATATAGTATGCATCTAAATCTCTTATAAAACAATTTTAAGTTTTTAGTTTTGATTTGTGGTGTTTACATGTTCTCCCCGTGTCTGCGTGGGTTCCCTCCGGGTACTCCGGCTTCCTCCCACCGTCCAAAGACATGCAGTTTGTGGGGATAGGTTAATTGGATAATCCAAATTGCCACTAGGTGTGAATGTGCGAGTGAATGTGAGTGCGAATGGTTGTCTGTCCTTGTGCGTTAGCCCTGCGACAGACTGGCGACCTGTCCAGGGTGTACCCCGCCTCTCGCCCTATGACAGCTGGGATTGGCTCCAGTGCCCCTCGCGACCCTGAAAAGGGTAAGCGGTAGCGAATGGATGGATGGAAGTTTTGATTCGTAAGATATCTTGGACAGTTCTCCAGTTTACCTCAAGACATCTTAACTCGTTACCCCTTGAAAGTCGACTAGAAGTAATCCTTGAAGCTCTGTCATACTTTAGGCCTGCTTCTAAATCAAAATGATTGGTTGTTTTTCAGAAGTTAGAGAGGTTGCCTATGAAGCTACCTTAGGAAAACTCCAGAATATATTCTAATGGCCAAACCACATCTTTTATATATGTGTCAAAGCTCGTGATTAAGGGTAGAGGGGAGGGTTATCAGAGGTCTTCTTTAAGTGGGAAAGAATTAAAAAGGTAGAAAACGGCAGGAAAAGGTTGCACAGATCTGGATGTTTTGGGGCAGGATAGAGTTTTGCCTTGCAGTTGTTGCTGCAATGAACTGTGTTAACTGACAATGGCTTTCTACATGGAGTGATTACTAGTACTAAATGGAGTCTGTATATGATGAGGGTGATGAAATCCACAAATGTGTTGCAGTTTTATCCTCAGAACTCTTATTCTTAATTTGTTGAACCATCTGTCGAGCCACTCTTAACAGGGTGGTTATCCCCTCCCTTGTCACTTTTTGTCTTAAAAGGCTTTTGATTATCCTGTCCTGATGATTATGTGCTGCTACCATCAAAGTCAAAATGAGCACATAAAGCATTCAACATGTTGTCTATGTCCCATTTTTAATGAGATGTGATTTAAATCACTTGCAAATAATTGCTTTCTGTTGTTATTTACATTTTACACAGCGTGCAATCCTTTTTGAAAATGATACGATGGAGTAGAGTATGTGCTCTTATGCCAAATAAGATTACTGACAAGTGATTAACAATCATAGTTTGCTAGAGGCACATGTCAGAAGAAAATGAGTTGCTGTGTGCGAGTATTTACGGCTCAAGCTTTGGAAAGTTGTAACAGATTATTATATTTGAAAAGATCTGAGGTTAACATTAAGGGACCTGTGCAAAGGTTCTGCAATTTAAACATCCAGACTATTTTTGATTTATTTGAAGTAATTTTGGCAGCCAAAAAAGAGTAACTCAAACGCTGAGATGTGACAGATACCCAAAATTTAACCTAAACCTAAGATTGTATATAAAAAATGTTTTAAAAAGGAGCGGTTCATTTTCAAATCATGAGAAATGGGCTTCTTTTAATCGATGTAGATGATTAAAATATGTAAATCGCGCCGTGTGAAGATTAACTGTTTTTCTGAACGTCTTGATATTTGCGACACCTGTGCAACGGGAGATGGAATCAATTAAAAAAGGTCAATTACTAAAATGAAACGATACTCCCCCTGCGCTCAAACTGAAATCCCGATGCTGTGCTACTGAATTAGCTGCATTCACAGTGTGCAAAACCATATCACATCCACTGCAGTTATTATCCTGACCTTCATTAGAAAACATTTAATATGCTGCAGATTACAACCTCAAAACAACCTGGAGGTGATTACTTTTATTGGATAATTGAGGAAAGAAGATTCTGCCTGGGAAATAGTAGTTATAATATTTAACAATAAAGTGATTCTAAATGTTGTGCTGGCAACTGGAGGTCTAAACTTTCAAGAAACCAGGAAATGAACAAGAAATAAATATACTAAACTACAAGACAAATAATGCTGCTCATTTCTCAGCATTAAGCAACAAATAATTGTTTCCACAGTTCCACACCGTCATCGATCAAAAATGCATCGGAGCTTTAAAACATTGATGTGTATGTGCTGCGTGGTGGCTGCAGGGCCACGCGCCTGTAGAGATGTGTCCACAATGCTCTACTTCCACATTTATAGGATCCGTGTGTTTTTCTTGTTGCCCTTTGCTTATCTGCACAGCAACGTTTCTTGAGGTAAAGCTAATCAATTGTGTGTCTGTTCGCGTTACGCTGCGAACTGAGGGTGATCCGGAGAACAGCTTAAAGCAAAAGCACGGCTTTTAAGGTGAGCAGCTGTTCATTCAGCGTGTCTGAATACCGGGAGGAATGGGCTCGTGTCCTGAGCTGAGAAATGACTCTGTGTTCAAAATGATTCTGCACTTACCACCCCACAGCCCCGTGGACCCCTCGCGGCAAAACTCATCCACTTACCTGCAAGAGAGGAGAGACAAGAAAATCAATGACTACGCACTCAATTATGTCACATGATACCAAGGAAATGCTCCTTTTGATTGCTCCAGGGGAGAAAACAAAAAACAAAAAACACACCATATTGTCACAATATACTGCATGTGGTAGCTTATTGATATTTACACTTGTTACTTAATAACTAAAACTGTAAAAGCCAATACAAAACATGTTCCTTAGCATAGGACAAGGTGCACTCAAGCTAAGGATGAGACTACTCCCATTTATTATTTGCTAATAAAATGGCTTTGCCTTTATTATACCATAAAGGACAAGGACCCTTTTATAACCTTGAGTCTGCTCTTTCAATCGTGATACCATACAGCAAGATATGAATGCCTATTTGTCAAATATAGAGTGACGGAAATCCAATGTAAACACTAGGAAACAAATGGCATGGAACAAAGCTATTGTAAATTACCTTGAGAATAGCTAGATTCATCATGTTACATTTCTTACTATCTGCCTGTCCTACTATTACGCACTGTTAGTACTTATTGTACTGATCAAATCTCTGCACACCATCACAGGCAGGTCCAAGACTGCAAGTGATATATTTTTGCACATATCTGACAGCAGGGTAGCTATCAGCACTGATATCTGATGCTTTTAAGCATTAGCAGAAATCCTGCGATGAAGCATCTGAACTTTCAATCATTTTTCTTTTATAATGATGAAAGAATAGCCAATCAATAGCCAGCCAAGATTGATCCACGTGGCACCAGGAGGAGACTACCAGTAAAAAAAGTGGTCCATTTTGACCACCTTAGTCCTTGTGCCTGTGCTGCCAGTTGATAGAATTTTATTTTTAGAAACATGTGACTATGGCAGGGGCGAGCTATAAATATGACTCGTTTTGAGAGATTACATTCAGTGCTGTGCCAATTTAGTTTTAGAGATAATGTGCAGATTTTTCTTCCAATGTGACAGTTGGTTGATTTCAGTTGACCAAGATTTCCTAGAAAAACCCCACTCCCCCCCGTCTTCATGACAACAAGATGCAGAACAAGATCCATAAATGTGGAAGAATTGACACCAACAATTCCAGGATAAAAGGCAACCACAGTAATGATCCGCTAACACAGGCAAGGGGCTAAAAACAAGACACAGCTGATATATATTTAATGGGAACACAAGTTGAACAATAGAGGGAGAGCTGGATGTTTTGTTTTACACATTTCATATTAAAGCAAAGTTGGCAACAAAAAAAAAAAATTGTCATTTAATTAAGAAAAGCTTCATGCCATTTTTCTTCTTCAAACATGTCTGACCCTAATTGCCGTTAGTGCATTAATAAGCCACATGGTCTCCAGAGTTCAGCATTCTATTAAACTAAAAAGTGAGGGGTGCTTAGTAAACATATTAAACGTACATTAACACTGGGACTGAGACAGATGGGTGTGAGAGTAAACCGTGATTAACAGTTTTTAAACGCATGTGTGCACGCACGCGTGTGCATCGCTGCCCAGCAGGGAGAAGTGTTGAGCCTCAAAACCCAGCATGTGGCCTTCGGTGAGTGACTTATCTCTGCATAGCTGATCAATAATTAACCATGGGACACGCTCTAATGAGGATGATACTGCACCGTTAGTAAGATAACACCTCAGCGCGAGGTACTGGACCACTACGATTTATTTAGATCCTCTCGTCACCCTATTAGTAATTGTCAGTTGGTTGATTAGCATATTTCACTATATTGACTTGCTGAGTTGAACAACTGTCACTCTGTGTCTGCCATTATCCTTTTTGCACTTAAGAGCAAAGGAATTTCTGCATTCGAGCCTTTTTTGTGTTTGATATGCTTTCTTGCTTGATGCAACCAGCTGTAACAGTTCGAGCAGCCCTCCGCTTTAGCACATCAATACATCTTCTGATGCTGTATGACACATGTGGTAAGGACCATTTCTGAGACCATCCATTAGAGGGAGGATGGGCCCTTTCCCATCCCCGATACTCGTCTCTGCCGCCTCCCCCCACCAAGCACGTCGAGCAGACGGGTTTTAATAGGGCCCATTAATCAGCGGAGTCATCCACAAAAGGCCAGACTGTAATTCAGCATCTTTGGCAATAAGAAAGTGCTACCATGCATCATCACATCTGAACATGGACATGACTGGACAGCTCAGGACACCCTGGAACAATAAAGTTTTATATAAAATTTGGTGTATTTTGGGTCTCTTACGATATTGTCCAAGTCAGACAAGCCTAGCAGTGAGAAGTAATTAATACTTGGTGCGGTGGTGATGTTAACAATGGCTAGCATGAGGCAGGTGCTGATAACTGCTTGAGACTACTCTGTGTCTTTCAGTAGCAGTTCTTAGACGAGCACAGAGAAAGTTCACTTCTCTATAAATACAGTGACATTATGGAGTAGTGTTTGTAGCAGGAGTGAGACCCCTAACACAGAAATACGAAGCAAATACACATACGCAAACCCAAACAGTTCATCTTGAGTGAAAATAATCTTCGTCTAACTTGCAGCAAAGCCAGGACCTCTGTTTTCTGAAGACACCTCAGGCTTTACCAGTGCCATCTGCTACACCAATACCTTCTCACAGCAGAGCTGACTAAGGGCCAGTTGGCAACCAATCTAAGCAGAGCAAAACTCGAGAGATAACTGGCAAGAGAAAAACGCAGAAACTCAAGGTGGCCAAGTTTGAGCAAACATTAAATCTGTTCCCCTTGAAAGATAAGAGATTCCTTAAAAAGAAGGCCTTTAACGTAGACATGCAGGTGGACCGGTTCGATTTCCAAAGACCTGTCCTTCTAGACATTGCGCTATTTCCAGCTTATAATACCTGCCAATGCTCATACTTTGCCTGTGAAAACCACGATTAGATTATCATTATGAGTTTGCTTCCTACACAAGCCTCAGGCAGGACACACAAAAAGGCATCAATTGTAGAAAAGGCGATTGAGTTTCTATGTCTTATTTCAAGTCCCCACGCAAAACCATAATTGAATTAAGTTGTTAAAATGAAAGGAAGGAACAGAAAAAAAAATTAATTTAGGGACCATTACTCGCAACCAAATATTATTAGTGGAACGCAATCTACATATGCCTCCATATCATACGTAAACAACAACAATAGAATCTGTCAGGCAGTTCAATCCCCAGAGGAGATGATTCTAAAGACAGACGGTTAGGGCATCAATAATTAAAACAGATGTAATTCCCATTAGCCATCGGAGCATACCCATAAATAGTTAATGTAGTCCTTGTGTCCCTCCCCCCTCCCCCACTTCTCCTCTGATTCCCTTTCTCCTCATAGCTCAGTTCCTCCTCTCATCTTTCATCTAAAGCATTTTCCTCTCCCCCCGTTCTGCTGCTCATGGCTTCTCCTCTAAAAGCCCCCCCAACTTCAGAGAATACAAACACATACTAACATACTCATTATAATGGTCCCACTGGGGAGGTTGGATAGGATGAATAAGGAGAGAGGGCAAGGAGGGGGACCTGGAGGGAATGGTGGACACAATTTATGACCCAGCATCATGGGACTTGTTAACTTGAGTGTGAGGCTCTTATGTCTGCTTAAATTTCTTCCTACTGACATTGAAAAAAAACAACAAAAAAACAAGCACTTTCAAGATGAAAATTATAGGGAAATTTTACATATATGACAATGCATGGCTTTACTGTTGAAAAGTTGATCGGCCAAATGGGAATAAAAGACTTGAGAAGAAAAAAAGGAAGGGGGGGGAAAAAAAAGCAATAACTGCTTTAAGTTTAGCAGCGAACGAGTTTCTGTACTTCGGCCCGATGAATAATATAGGCAGGAAGTAGAGTGGGAGGCTGAAATTGAAACAGCCATCTACTGATGTTGCCCCATCCGTCACCAGACGCCCCTCATTAATCCACACTCTCCCCCAACATCCAACCTCTCCATCCATCCTCCCTGCTGCTGGCATGTCTCCCCTGTTGAAAGAGTCGCCCGTGAAACTGCAATGCTATCTACGCGCCAGCTGAGAAGCCACTGTCCATCCATCTCCTCGATGACAGAGGGCCTAATGCGCTGGTTTTACAGCAGGCAGAGACAGGCCTTAAGCAATGCCAACTAAAGAGGAGGCCAAAGAGGTTTGCAGACGGTACAAGAAACTCTCTCTAAAAAAAAAAAAAAAAAAAAAAAAAAAAAAGAGAAAAAAAAAATTGCCACAAGCAAAATGCACAAATTAGCATGACAGCTATTTGAAATTTCAATAAAAGGTGCTTTATCGTCTAGCAAGAGCAGAGTGGACTCTAAAAAGCCAAGCTGACAGTAATTCCCTATATTGTCATTTATAACAGTATGAAACAGCCATATTCGCATAACGAAGTCCTGTCAGGGTTTCTTGACAGGCACTTTACTGGTGACATGCGACCTGCTGTTAAAACTGTGTGCAGGCACTACAATATCTAAGTGAAAAAGCTCAGATTTAATTTGCCTGACCTACAAAGCCAACAGCAAGAACACGCCAATGTACGCTGTTAATCAGCCTAACATCACAGGGTTCCTCGGCATTTGGCTGAGACGAGGCCCTCTGAATTAAAATCTGCTCTCCAGCTGCTTGTGTGCGATGTTTGCATAATAAAAGCACTCCATGGATAACTGCAGTTATCAAAATATATAGGAAATGCAGCAGGGTTGAATTAGCACCGTCGTGACTGAGTGGGACCGCTGACAAGTAGAGACAAGGCATGCTGTCAGCAGCTGATAAGTAAAACTACTGCGTGTTATTTTTTCCCCCCTTGTTTTTCTTTGAATTTTAAATACAAACATTCGTTTGCCACCCAGAGAAACGCACATCCAGACAACTTTCACCTACACGTGAACCCAGAAGACTTCAGTCTGAGTTTGTAATCTATCACATGAATGAAAGCACTGTGATGAAGGCAAATACATTGCATTTTAGTAGCTACACGTGTTAAGCTTCTTGTTAATGTGAGTATCTAGTCAGCCAATTACAATGTAGCAACTCCATGTAGTTAGGCTTATAGACATGGTCCAGACAGCCTACTGAAGTTCAAGCTGAGCATCAGAATGGACGGGAAAGGTGAATCAAGTGACTGAGTATTTCAAAAATTACATTACTTCAACAATAATAATGTTTAGACAGCTAATGGCAGTCATGAAAATTATAACCTTGTGGATCTGTGTGTTAATACATTTAGTTTGAAATTATTTTATTTATTTAGTGCTTGACCTTAATTTCAGCTGCCTCCTGCAATAATTTGGCAGTTTCTCTAAACAAAAAGATGAAAATGTTTTCAGTGACCTCAGATTGTTGAGACACAGTATGCACAAACACACATTAAAAAAGGGAACTGCCTTTAATTCCATCAGAGGATTTTCCAGGGTTAAATTAAAGTGAGGGTTATAAACCTCATCGTGCTCCATGCGCAACCTAAACCATCTTGAACGTCAGCTTGTTTGGCACCACCACTCTTCCGCTTTTGCCACCAGAATCTATATTCCAGTCTCTAGGGCCAACATTTCTCCCGCTGGAGGGGAGTTGGCAACTCTAAGCACCACAGAAAGTCATTCATCATCTCTCAAAGGAGTGAGCACTACATCAATCTGTCTGTCAGCAGCCTTCCAGACCAATAGGCCCCTCTGACTGACTCTGTACATTCCACACTGGATCTCAACACTTCACAGATTTAACTCTGCTTATGGCTATGTTCATTATATGGAGCTGCAAAATATAGACATGGCGATAACTAGCAATCCCTCAGTTTGCTAGCCAAAAAGAACCAAAATAAAAGAATAATCAGTACACTGTGACACTAATTTCCCTCTTGATAGAGTTCTTGTATTCAGTGTGGGGGTTTGTAATGTATTTTTCATTTATGAAAAACTAGAATACTGACTTTGCTGTGCTGTTATATTTTATTCATTTAAATAATAACTGAGATGGCTTCATTTTACTATACTCTGACACTAGACTGGATGAGAAATCACATCAAGACACTTCGTCAAAAAAGGAATGGCATACAGGCCAAAGAAAAAGTGCTGATCTTCATGCTTTGTGATATTAGTTTCTGTTCTGTAATTTAGTATAGAAATTACACAGGAGGACTTTGATAAATCTGTAGAAGCAGGGGAGGAAGTCTGTGGATTCCAGACATCTCAGGGTTAGAAGCATCAACACACTTCTGCTCACAGTTGTCTGAATTTTGCCAACTCAGCATCCTTCTCTGATTAGGAATGTAATGGGATTTGTATCTCATCTTACACCAACACATAAATTCACCCAAATATGCTCTTTGGTTTAGAGAAGGGAGGTATGAAAGATGCTTCGATTGGAAAGGACTGCAGTCAGACACACAAACACATATGTGGTCAGTGAGGCTTCAGGCTTGACACCGCTTTCCTGTCTGTTTAACAAATACTGAGAGTGAACAGTTCTGAACATGATGCCATGAAAGATAACCCTTTAGGAGGTGCAGAAAGCCTTCTTGGTGTGAAAGAGGACCCAATAAGAACCAGATCCTGCATCATTTATCAGTGGTAATATCTTGGTGCCACACCAAACTTTGCAGATGCATGCATGTTGTAGAGACCACTTGAAACCGCTGCTAATGTAGACTACTTTTGTCCATGTTCGGGCTGCTATTGGTCTTTCATTTTTCTCCAGCTACAGAAAATGATAGAGGATATCCGGTAGCAAGAATGTTTTTTTTATGATGGACTAAAACCAAACTTTTCACAGTGATTCCCTTTCCGGTTCAAGCTAACCTTGTACATAGTTAAAATTTGACCTTTGCATTTAGCACACAGGCTAGGTGCTAATGCTTGGTGAGGACTGTTCACAAGCATGCAGCTTGTGGATTTCCCATAATGCTTCACTTGCACAGGTAGGGAACTATGCAGACACAAACACCAGATGAATGTTTGCCTTTATTTTATTATAGCGCATGGGGCTTTTCAAGGACATGCCACCAATCTCATAGACCAATCACATTTTAATGATGCAAGTACCACAGTTATATTTTATAACTGTTGCTGAATTAATTGATGCATTAATGCACTTAATGCTGCAGTCACACAAAGACAATGGTGGGCAACTGCAGCACTGCCAAACCTGCAATGAACCTCGTGCAATAAACTTCCAATCATGATGGTTACTTTAAAGGGAAAAAAAGGAAAAAGATGGTAATCATGTCTGTGATGACTCACAGTCAGTTGCCTGAATGACTGAATGCAGCATGCTGGAAATTATGTGCAAACATTCACAGGGTTTAGTCAGTCCAAGGCAGACTGCAATTGTTTGGTGAGAGGTTGCCTCCCACCAGGTGACCCATACCTTGTTATTGAAGGTGTGAAACACCCTAAATCATTGGACTACCAGTTGGTCGGGGCATCTACTCACTATCCTGTCATCAAACGTGAAAAAAAAAAAATGTATTGCAACCACTGATTTATCCTAAGTTCCTGCCCTATTTTTACTCTGCTACCAGAAAACGACGTCATAGTGTGAAGCATTGCTGTAACAAACTCTTTTCTGCATTTTAATTTTCAGCACTAAGTTGTCAAGTCTGAACTAAAAAGACAATAAATCAATGCAAACCAGCACGCTACACATGGGCGACTAAGCCAGGAAATGAGTGTGTATGTATGCCACCTCTGTGTTCCATTCACAACTCCTCGTAAAGCCTAGCGGTCATGGAATATAAATTCGAAGCATGCCAGCAATCAGATCAGTGACAGCTTTGAATTCAAATGATCATATTAAGGAAAGGGCAGCTGCCGACCTCAACTCTTCTAGCAGTGTTACACTTTCTCATTCCCTCGCTCCAGCCATCTGACAGGGTGCCACTGACAGCCGCAGCCCTCCAGCAACAGATGATTTGTGCAGCAACTTGATTCGGGCCTGCGCTCCCTCCAGCTATCTTTTCACATCCCTTGACAGAGCTCTGAGAGCTTTAAGCTTCTGAGGTGATGATAAGCCACAGGTTAGGGCACTCTGAAAACAGAGGAGGCAAAAATGTGGCTTTTACAGGGATTAGCCATATTGACTCCTCCCCAAAACCCAAATTAACACACAGATGGTTGCAGACGTGCACAGGTGTGGAGTATACACAAAACTGTCTATTCTTGATACGAAATCCCTAAAACTGCTCTTTTTTTCCTTCTTCTATGATTAGCCAAGTAAATGCTGTACTATTAAAGGGTGACATTTGTTCCCTACTAACTTCTGCCCCCCTCTTCCCCCCCTTTCTTTTTTGTGGGGAAAAAAAAATGCAGCAGGCAGGACGTAACATGGGGCTAATCCAATGGGATACTCCCAACAATAAAAATACCTTACTGGCAGTGGCTGGTGGAATGACCCATTTTAATTGTGCATGCACTAATCTATCCCACAGCAAAAAGTGCTGCAGTTATACCCAACACTTTCTGCAGCTTAGTGGTGCATTGTGTGGGAGTGGGAGGTCTGGAGGATCAGCAATATTGTTTTTGTGGGTCTCAGCAGGGCTCACAGAGATGTTTCCACCCTAAGGTATGTGCTAAACTTAATCCCGTATCAGGAACTGTGCGATGGGTGGTCGCGGATGCGTTTGATCATAATTATGTTAGAGTAGGAGAACACACACTCTGATTGGTAACAACTGATTTGAATCTGGTTGTCCTAGTCTGCCTAAAAATATCCTTTGTTGCACGCAATGATTCAGCATGCAGGCACCCTAAAGATCAAGGTTAAGCCGGGACATGCCATTAGCCTGTCGAGCTGAAAGGCTGTAAAGCAACAGCATTAAACACATTAACTAGCTAATAACAGGCTCTTCTGCCCAGGTTTGAAATATACTGCTTCAATAAAATGTTGGACGAGGCTTTTTCTTTCTGAGAAATGGAAACCAGTGAATCCCGAGAATGAATGTACCTGTTATTGATTTAATGTGTTCAGTCATGAGGGTGATATACACTGTAAATGAGTGGAGGAGTGACTCTGTTTATGTTGAACCTGAAAGAATGATGGGTTATAGCTGACTATTAAAGATGCTTTGTTCCTCATGGTGTAAGCCATCGTCACCCCGCTATGTAAAGCAGCGCTGTGGCATTTGCCATGACATCCATTCAGTCACTGCTGCTAGGCAAAATGGACAGTAAGGGGTTTACTGCATATTCCTCATTGTATAATATAGTAGTTAATCAGCTTTTCTCTTGTTATAAAGCGCAAATAAGACTTCTGGCCTTTTTTGTTCATGAAAAATCTCACAGCCTGTAGGCAACGTTGCCGAAGGTTGGTACTGACATTTGGAACTTCCCATGCATCTTGCAAAAGGTCAAGAATTGTAGCAGGTTCTGTAATGAGTCGTGTGCAGAATGGATCAAAGTTCACAGCAGAAAGGTCAACTGGCAGGGCAGTTTGCCCCCAGGGTCTTTACTCCAAGTCACTCATCAATAATTTAAATGATCTGTTACTTTAGTTATTGAGCACTTAAGCACACCCATTTATTAGCACACAGGGAAAATACCCACACCCCGATTTCATTTTCAATTTGGCATTTTTAAAACCTAAATAAAATACATGATATTAGAGAAAATATGCACGTCACAGATATCTTTCATGCTAAATACAGAAGAAGCCTGGTATTTAAAATGTGTAACATTTGATTTAACAGAGTTCAGTGAGACTCATCCAGGGGCTTCTTTCTACCCCCTGGCATCCTGGCTTTCCCCTGAATCAGTTTAAATGCCTGGCAAGAGTCTTCACTCAGTGACATGTTAATCATGCTTGTCATAACAAACACTTTGTGGTCAGCATCGGCAAAGCCTGTGAGCGAAATGAGAAGGTCGCCCTGTAAAGCTGCCCTAAGTTAGAGAACGTCAAAAATGAAACTCAAAGCATGCGATGATTCAAAGAGTATGTGAATTAATTAACATACATAAATATGGTAATACTATATGTGACTCATAAGCAGCATATCAGCATTAATTCAATTCTTTTCACCCTGCTGTTACCATTAATGCAAACAGGAATGAGGAGAGGAAGAAATGTTAGTATTGATATCTGAACTGCTTGTAACATGGACTCAAATTATTCTACTTAACATTGATTTTACTTTATTGTAGACATGAATACACCCAGAGGTCGTAGGAAGAAGTTCTCTGTTATAAGTCCACAACAGAAAAAGTGCTAGAGATTTTGTGTAGTTAGGAGCACCACCCTGTGCTACATGGAGGTAGGTAAACAGTATTTTTGGCAAAACTTGTGTAATCCAATACAAACCAGCAACCATGAAGCAAACACTGGCTTTGTAAAGTTGATATAATTCTTAAAAATCTGTAGAGGATGTGTTATCTGAGTGCCGATTACTTTTTTAGATAGTGATCTCAGCATCTTAGTGTAACATGAACAGTGTTACATGAATACTGCATAATTTTGGACTTTGTCATTTTGAAAATGAACAGACACAATGCCAAAAACCTGCACGCTGAAAAAAATAACTATAATCACCTTTCATACAAATATCAGATTAGACACTGCATAAAATTTCTTTCAAAACGCACGCATACGCACAGACACACAATCATCAAATGTGAGAGTTAATAATCTCTCTGATATCTTTTCGACAATAAGCCAGCTAGCAAGCAGCCCCCCTGATATCCTGCTTAGCTGCTGCTGAGCCAGGATCCGTGTTGCTCTACATCCTGTGTTAGAGATAAGAGATAAAGAGCGGTCCAGGCCGGTGCCACCAGTACAGGCTGATAAGCACGGCTACAGGCTCGGTGGTCTGCTGGCACATCACTGTCCACACCAGACCTCTGTAACAGATAAGACCTTACATCCTTACAAGACCTTCACGTGAAACAGATGGAAGTAATGATAAAAATAAAAAAAAAACTAAAGTGGGATTTAAAAGAAAAGTAGAGTAAAAAGCAAAGTCATGGATTTAACCTAATAAGTAAGAGTCTGCCTGGGATCCAAAACAGTAGCTGATTCCTCCACATAAGTTTTAAAAATAGCTGGCCTCAGGCTCACTGGGAAAAAAAACTGCCCTTTTCTTCACTGAAGTAGAAATGACAAGGTCGGATAGATTGCATCTGTAAGGCACCGCTCGGTCCTCTAAACCAAATCTTTGCTGAATTAATGTCACAGAGTCATGTTTGTAACCCCTTGCTGAACAAGTGTGGCTCACATACCTGCGATATGTGTATTTATATTGAGGTCTTTGGGGAGCTGCTTTCCTGAAACATCTGAGACACCTCTGACACTAAAGTCAAATTCTTTCTGCCTGAGCCTGTGAGCCCTCCTGAGATCAAGCATGTCCCCAAATTACTGACAATGCAGAACTCCAGAGAAACAAAGAGGAGACAGAGATTCTGCAGGAAGAAAAAAAGAAGTTTGGTTTAGAGTAAAATCTGTGTCTCTTTCCTTTAATGTTCACAGCTAACTTTGAGCTACGGTTATTTAATCAAACATGTGATTAAAACAAATCTAGCAGGAGCTGAAGCCAATCTTTACCAAACCACAATCCATTTCCCAGCAGCAGCAGTAGCAGCTGTCCTGTGGTATACCAATACGCAGAACTGTAATTGGGTGAATCTCATTGGAAGAAGAAAATTGGCTCATTGAGATTTAACAGCAGGCTATCAGTCGAGGTGTGCTACCGCATCACAGATAGGCACTAGTCCGGGCGAGTGAACGACTGAGCGAGCAGATGAGCGTGAGCTTGTGTGTATTGTAAGTGTATTTTAGGACCATACAGTGCGAACGATTCTAGCCTACACACCAGATGGTGTGTGGAGCCATTCAGAGGCCAATCTGAGGTAACGTGGCATCAAATAATTGGAATCCTATTTAAATGTACCATGTATAATGGAAGGCGCTTTTTGACAAATAACAAATCTCAGCCTATTTGAGACAATTTACAGAAATCTGGTTGGCAATGCACAGAATGATGCCAAAAGTGCACACCCAGCACTCTCTAATAGGTAGGTGTGATTTTCTGCATTCTTACCTGCTTTGCGGTTAGCCTTTCCTTAATTAGCAACTTTTTCTTCTCAGTTACTGATTTAATCTATTGTGTGTTTTAACAGCATTACCATTTTAGCTCATGCATTAGAACTTTGCACAACGTATGGTTTTGAACATTGCTGGCTGCTGCCTTTTCCTTGCTTCGTGAATGATGACCGATTAAAAATGATCAGCTATGAAGTGCCAACAGAGACAACTAATATACTTAAAAACCACACTGGTGCTGAATCTCCCCGCAACAACCTGGCAGGATGCATCAGCTCCCAGCAGCACCATCGCCCGCCATCGTTCCCTGTGTGCCTCTGCATCTGTTGCAGTCTGAGAGGCAGATGTTCCTATGAGGAGAGGCAGCAGGCAGATAGAGCAACCTCCACCCTCCATTCCCCATATGATTACCTCTCTATCTATCCGACAGCAACAATAGCCCGCCCACCCCCCACGCCATCCAAGCACCACCACCTCTCCCTCCAGCAGTCCTTTGTATGAGCTTCATCGACTCTCGTTTCCAGACAATTAGGATGGATAACAAGAGGTTGGAGGCCTACTGCTTGCTCGCAGGACGTACAGACAGCAAGGGATTGTAAAAGGCCACTTAACAGTCAAAGAAACGGTTGTTTACTCTGGTAGCAATGGCATATTTTTGGCACCCTGGTGAATCTTCATTTGTGTAATCCTGCATTTAAAAAATGTTTAGGAAGCTGTAAAGTACTACGCGGCTTTGGCCAGGTTTCAGCTGAGCAGTGAAAAGAAATATTTTACAACGGTGGGTTTTGATGGCAGAGATCTGGCCCAGGGCCATATCCGACTGCTGTTAGGGAGAATAATGATGAATATCTGAGGTGCCATTAATCTTTGTCAGGTACGTGTGAGGCAGACTGTGTGCGTCCTGTGTCACACCACATTTCCCCTGGAGCCAGGTGGTGACTAGACAGTACAAGGTCAGGAGGAAAGGTCAGAGAGCATCGGTGACAGGGGGACACACATTCATAAAAATCACTTAAACCTAGTAGCTGCTTGATTTAAATATGGAACATGTCTAAACGCTTAAGTATCTATTGTCTAGAGGTGTCTATGCTGACTGGAAAATGATAAATGGACTTTAGAGGGTGGTGAATAGTGTTGCTACACTGACATATACTACACCACCTTGTATGCATGGAGACAGTGTGTGAACATGACTTGCAGCACTGTTCATTTCCCACTAACATTTGGGATCTTTGCTCGAATTGGACTTGGACTATTATTGGAAGACAGAAAATACATGGCTACATGTACTGTAATGTGTGCCAGAAATCTCAGCTAGCTGGCTCATGTTAATCCTTTGAAAAACTTCAAAGCAAGATGCAACTGTAGGACCTAGGCAGGGTTTGTAATTTCGAATCGATCACAGTCAGAGAACAGGGGTGGGGGGGAAAAGAACAACTCTGCACTAAAGTCTAATATGTGCTGCTGTATTGATTGTAGATTCACGGTTGGACGTGTCAAGTATTGGGTGTCATTGTGAAAAGCTTCCATTTCTCCCTCAGAGTGGTGCAAACCTGCAGGCATATGTCAGAGTACACCCACCCAGAAATCCACACATGCAGACGTATTTACAAATATGCATAGACACACACAGAAGCATACACGCTCCAGTGATTAAAAATCAACGCACAGAAAGCATCAGCAGCAGATTTGGGTTGGCTCGTTGATTTGGAGAATAATTACGTTACACATTTTCTTCAGGGATGCAACCATCCAATACTTGTATTGGAAACTCTGTCAAATAGGTGGATTGGGTATCTGAGACAAAAAGGTCAATCCATCTAGCCGTCCGCTGTGCTTTCCTCATCTCCCTCTCTCACTCTTTAATTTTAATTTAACAATATTTAGGATATTTATACTGTGCCTCCTCTAATTGTCATCAAATTGATCAACATTATTTTCTCTCCTCACCGATTTACAAAAAGCTGGGCTGAATTCTTGAATTCTCCTCACCAGCTACTTTTCTCCATCTAGAGTTAAGAAGATTTCTCTTTGCTAACACACAAGCTTTACCACCGACCCAGCAGCTAGGATGCAAGTTGAAAGTGAACTGTACATCACCCCTAACACAGCCAAAGGGAATCAAGTAAGACTACAAGGAAAGCCAGTAAAATATGCCAACTGCCCACTCAGCCAATCACGCGTAGGATGTCAGCTGAGAAGGATATCTTGTGGGACCCGGAAAAAAATAGCATACAGCTAGATGAAAAGCTCCTATCCGCCTTTACTTAAAAACATCCTTCTCCATTCAAGACGTTTGCTCATTGTTAGCTCTTTTCTAAAACCTGACTCCTGCTGAGGGAAATCACAGCTCTGTGCCCCACAGCCACCTGGTTCAATGTGCTTTGCATGTTAACTAAAAATGACACACAACTAGAATACACAATTTAAGCAAACAGCGGGAACGGGGACATTAGTTATCCTTAATGCAAAGAGCACGGAGGGAAGAAGAATGAGGATGGGAACTGAGGTGCTGCTTTTTCATTATTCTGGAATTTATCAGTAAAGCTTTAATCTTTTTCCTCTATCGCTTCTCTCCCCCATCCGTCTGTTGGTACAAAATCTGGCCACAGCCCTTCTTGTGGAATTAGCCTCATTAGCAAATAGCCACATTAACTTTACCACAAACCTTTTCCCATAATGGAATGGATGCCAAAGCCAAAGCATTTTGACTTGCGATGCCAACATACCACGTGGGAGGTGTCTTGGTCTCTTTGACTAACTTGAATAACCCTACTTAAAATCTTAAGCTTATCTTGATTTTGAAACCTATTTCAAGAACACTGAAAAAGCATGTTACTTGTTATTAAATGCCCAGTCATTTGGATACCATTGTCTTGAAAGAGACTTGACCCATTGTGTTATTGCTTATCCACTGACTACACGAGGCGTTTCCAGCCACAGCCAGGAAATTCATCTTAAACAAAATGCACTCAATTAAACATAAATGTCCACTTATTAACAATAACCTATGAGTAATTGGAGTAGTCATTTAGTGGAAGCACGGTCACGTATTATTGTTTCTCCATCGCATAATCTGTCTTGCTTCAACAAAAGGAAACATAGATCTTAACGCACAGGTATGTGCAACAAACTGCCAACTGGTTGTATTCTGGTTGTTTTCCTATATATAAGCAAGGTTGCTGAGCGCTTATGTCATTTTGCAGTGAAAGCACTATTTTTGGAGTCTGGTTGGACTCTTGAATAGCAGTGAAGTGGAGGGCAGCAGATTTGTGACTTTCAGTGATTTATCACAGTTAAACGCCATATTATTACAAACAGATAGCATGTAAGTTCCAACTTGACCCCATTTGATCAAAAACTGATGGCAACCCGACTTCATCTTATTGTTGTTTCATCATCGTCTCGATGCACTGAAGTTGCTTTGAAGACGGCAGCTGACTGAGGTGTCACAGACATGGTTCCTGTCAAAGCAACAGTTTTAAAGGATTGCATGTTCATTGCAGATTGCAATAATTTTGGTTGTGCTGCAGTCTCCAACCACTATTTTACTTCGTATAACTGTAGCATTAGACAAATGCAAAGCTCAGTAAATTTCTATTGCTGATCATACACTGCTATAATTATTTAGCTGTCAGTGAAGCATTTTAGATTCAAGACTTTTCCATTAAATGGACGAACATCTTTTTATGAATCGTGAGAGCAATAGCGTGACATTCTGAGAGCAGATCTGGCCCAGAACAAGTACTCAAGAGGTGTTATTAAAAGATTCCATGTTGCCATATGCTAGCCTTCATCTGAGAGACGTTACTCTGTGTGTCTGCATGTAGGGGGCCGAGAGTAGGGTTGTTCACTGGACGAAGCAGTGCAGAGATAATGTGGTTTGTCAGGAAGTGTGAGGCTGAACTGATAGGTGTGAGGAAATTTGTGTCACACTACTAAGAAGTAGGAAAAAAAATGGTGGATAGAGATTGGACGATGTACAGGGAAAATGAAAATAGGGAAAATGTGTGACAACTGTAAACATGTGTCTATATATAATGCACGCACACACGGTTGCGTATATATTGAGGTTGTCAGATAGGGTTGGTTAATAAACACAAGAATCAAAATGTTGTAAAAGTCCGGTCTTTTCTTTTCCACCAGCTTTTGAAATAACCCCCCAGTTATGGGCAATCCTTTTCTTCCTATTGTAAATGTTAAATGTACAAATTTACAAATGTAACTAAAATGCGCAGGCTGTGTTTTCCTACCTGCTTCATTAGTGTCACAGTCAGTGAAAAGATTCTGTGCCTATAAAACCTTAACATTCACTTTTTATTCATTTTCAAAGAATACAATTCGTTATACAGCAGCCAGGCTACAGTTAAACATTTATCCTTTGAAGAGGAATTTGCAGAACAAGGCAGAAATAAATGGCCGTGTAAGAATTTGTCTAGGCTAATATAGTACCAAGTTGGGTGCACAGCCAGTAGAGGCTGGTTCAAAGGCTGGAGTTAAATGACTCATTAATGAATATGTATAGCCTCATCTGTCAAGCCCTTCTTGCTTCTGTTTACAATTTATGCGCGAGTGTGTGTGTGCGGTTATATATGGTCCATGTGCGCTTATTCCAGCCACCCGAGCATGAATTTACCAAAAGTGTTAACAATGACATAATTACTTTAACAAAAACATTTTAATTAAACGAAAACAGGGCTTAATTAAAGGCTGTAATATTAGATCACACTAACGTTCAGATCACACAAAGTGCAGCCTGGTCTGCAGCGAGCCTCAAATATATTCCGTTGAGGACCCCGATCGATGGGGATCGCCCTGTTAACATTGCAGATGGCCATCATGTGAAAGGTATCATGTGGGAATCAATCACGACAGCAGCACTGAGCGCTGGAGATTCCACAGGGATAAGTTCGCTCAAATCTGACGGGCTGGGATTTGGCACTCCAGAGCTTTGCTTGTCAAAATATTGATTTAGAAATAATTACTCAGACTGCTTAGCGATTCCTTGCATGTTTGCCAGTATCCTGCCTCAGCCTCAGCATCTTTCCCTCATGTCACTGCAGCAACCTAGGCCTTATTTCTCTGCTGATTAGACGTACCAAACATAATTTGCCAGAGAGCAGTCTGTTTTAAAATACAGCTCGAGCAGTCAGCTTCTCCTGCAGCGAAGGCTAACAGAGCCGCTAGTAAGTAATTACCATCAAAGCTGGTTGGTTAGCATACAAAGTATGAGTGACAGCTATAAGCTCCCTACTTGCTGATTGTATCACCGTAGATACAAATAATTGAAATACACTATCACACCAACAGATACGCAATTGCTTCTTACTCTCACTGTAACCTTACTTTCAGCAAAGGAGGCAAGAATTCAAACAAAGCCAATTTTCTCTTGCTTGGATCAAAGAGAACTTCCAATTACAACACTGCAAGTCTGTAACGTAGGTTTAAAAAAAACAAACAAAAAAAAAAAAAACACTCAGATTTACTCTGTACTAGACAGATGGCTGTAGCAGCAATGAGGCCCGTGGTTTCACTTATTGCTTGGTGTTGTACAACGGCTAATGTATGCGCCACTGTTCAGGCTGCCACGTGTCAATAAAGTCAGAACAGTGGCATAAATATCCATTGCAACAATGGAAAACAAACCACGTGGAGCACATCATGCACAACATGTAACGAGATATTTCAACCACTGCGGTTTGCGTGGGTTTTTCTGGCATTTCATTTCAGACGAGACAATTTGATAAAGAGTCCGTGCAGACCATCCGCCTTAATGGCTCAGCGGGGTTAAATGAGCAGGAGACACGCTGACTTTAAGTGCTCTAATAGCAGTGGATCATATAACCCATTGCTACTGCCCTGCTGTAATAGACTAATTAAAGCTCTGTGCAATACATAAGGCAGCAGCTGAGCACATTTTCTTCTGCAAGCTCCCAATCCATTTCTCATGCTTTCTGCTGGGTTACAGCCCAAATTAGGGGAGGGTCGGTCTGTAATTCCCTTTGCACATCTCATAAACTGGACATGATGACAGAAAAGAATAAATTTCTGAACAAAGCAAACATAACTGCACCATAATCAGAATCTGAGCAACTGGCCAATACCAGTTTATTTTTGTTTTAAAGGACTGTTATTGTCACAATTGCCTTCAATATTGGTGGTTTAAACACAAGAGACAGCAGTTTATGTAGCAACACAGGGAACCTTCACTAAGAAACTATAAGAGCGTCCTCAAAATTAGAGACCCCCCACACCAGATGCAATTTACACAGCATATGCTTCTAATAATCAGTGTGTGGCAAAGCAGAGTCTAGACTTCCAAATATGTTTCTGATTAGCCCTCAGCACAAGTAACTAGAAAGTCAGCGATTAGATATATTAAAAACACATTCAAAATTTCGCAGATGAAATTTAAAATAGCTTTGAACTACACACTGCGACCGAAGATTAAACAGCTCGGCAATGATAGAGTGGATAAATTTCATGAATTATGCAAATTCGTGTGTCATGGTTTGATGGTTATGTCACAAAACATTCGCCTTCTTGGGTTATAGTGCCTTTTGAAAATACTTAATTTTTCCCCCTCAGCTATTGAGTAAGCATGCTTGCAAAACCTCCACAGAACTAAAGCGTGGCCTGAGTTAACATAATAACCATGTTAAGCACTGAAGGGTTTGAAGTTGGGTCTCTGCTCAAGACCCTTAAATCTCCTTATCCACAATTACACCATATTTACCGTAGGTATCCTATTAAAAACTGCTGTGTGGCTTAGCCAAGTTTGGTGAGAACAAGAGCGCTGGTTATTTAACCTTTGCCAACTTGTGTAGCAAGGCAGCTCTTGTCTGAGTCCTTCTGAGCATTAGTATAACAGCATCACGCTCCCTGTAAACACCCTCTCATTACTTGTCATCTCAAAATGAATGCTATTTACTGTATCTGATTAACAAGCCTCACAATGGAGCAGCAGCACCTCTGTTGCCACGGCTACTCAATCCTGCCAAGTTAATGACCACCTCTGCGCAAACACACAGTCCCTGAATGATCAACCCCAAGAAAGCTATGGGCTAATTTGCGCCACTGGGCTCATCTCTATTAACCAAATTCTCTTTGCTCAGTGGTAATAAGACATCAAATACTGGCAGATGGTTAGTATACCTGTTGAGGCCAGCTTCCTACTCTTCATGGAGCTTATCACCCGGGTCATTTCAATAAGGACCAAACTCTTCCTACCATCATCATCTTATGCATAAACTCCTACTAAAACCCATGAATTGCTCCTTTGTTTTCAAGCTCATCTATGAAGAGGTGTGGGTGTAACAGAGGCATGTCATAGCACAAACAGCCCAACCAATAACCCAATAGCACACCCTTGAGTTGACTAATCAAAGTCATTACTCAATTCTTGGCTAAGAAAAATATTCATGGCTATTGTGTGACCCTCAAGAGGATAAATTAACCTTTTCAAACCACAAGCTCATGACCCGCCCCAGAGATGACCTGCAGGACTTGCGTCAACTAATCAAATGTAAAAGTTATTGTCAAATGTAATTAAATCAAATGGGGCTCCAGCCAATACTTATTTACATGATCAATTATTTGCCCAATTACATTTTATTACTTGATTTGAATAAGAAAAAATAAATACTATGCACTGAAAATAGAAAAATAATAAATTTGTCAAAAATGTAAACACCCAGAAACATTTAGAATTATTTTTACATTTGGCGCATTAAACTAATGCTGCAAATACAAATAATTTTAAAGATCTCAATAAGATATCAAGAGCATATAAAAGTTATTTTACAGTATGTACAGTACTGTGTAACACCTTTAGGCCCACACACATTTTTTTTTAGGTCTGCCACTTCCCCTGTCCTTTAATTTTACAGCGCCCCTTTTCTTTCTTTTTTTTTAACCCTGTCATGCATGAACTATGACAACCTCGATCAGGATTTTATAAGTATCTTTATTCATCTTTAGGCATGACAAGATTAATAAAAAACACTTAAGAAAAAAAATCCTGATTGAGGTTGTCATAATTCATGCATGACAGGGTTAAATAACAATAATTACAATGAAACAAGTGATACATCTATAGTAACATTAAACAACCAGTGGGTGCGCAGGGTATGGAGTGACCCATCAGTGTCCAGTGTAGTGGTTTATGTGCAAGTGTATCATCAGGAAAACAGCCTTTGAATAGCTGCCCACTGTAGTGACCACTATGCATGAAAGGGTTAATTAATTTATGTTTTTTTGCCAAGATATGCAAGTCACTGGTTGACAGCACTGGTACATCTCTTTTGTTAGCCTTTTTTATGCCTGAATAATTCATTGGTCACTGTTAAGTGGCCTAAAACAAAACAAAAACAGAACATTCCTCTGAAAATGGTCAGGTACAAGAACTGGACTGAAAATAAGTAACAAAGTGTCAAAATAAATGCTTTAAAAGACCTTCAGAAAGCCTGGAGAACTATTGCTCAAGAACACTTTAATAAAAGCAGAAGAAAGTGTGGCTTGATGGAAGCAGAATACAAAGATATGAGGAATGGCTTAAAACTTTTGAACAGTATTTTCCATCTAGGATTCATAGAACATTAGCTAGTCTGCTATGAATTGGCCAGATGCCATTTAGCATTTTTTTTAAAAATGCTCTAAAGTTAGTCATGGTGTGTGTCTAATGATGTACATACAGCAGAACTGCATGACTTTACAGGCTCTTCCTAGTCTACTGAAAGTGGGGTCTTCTAAACATTAAGGCTGTGTATTCAAGAAAGCAGACGGTTCATGGTAAAGAACAGAAGACAGAAATCAATTCGGGATGTAAAATCTTCACAACAAACGACTGAAAAAAATAGATTGACAGCTTCTTCCTTAATCCTTTAATCCTCATTAATTATTTTAGCAGCTTCACTTAATTGCAGCGCCTGAGCATAAAGTGTGTGAGCAGAGCTCTACACCCAACCGTCAGGTAAATACTGCGCTTGGTGCCAGTGCGTGACCGTGTGGCCGCTGCCATCACAGAGGCACCATTAGCAGCTTTTCACAGAGGAGGGTAATGACGAGTTCTGAGACCAGCTATTCATGCAAGATAATGATAATAGCATTTTGGTGCCACGGCTATCATTAGCTCTAAATGAGTATCAGTGTGAGGGACTTGTTCAAGAAAAAACAAATCTGAGTACTCAGATCTCAGTACTTTGGAAACATTCAAAGAATAATCAGGTTCTTGTTTTAGCATGTCACTACTTTTTTGTAATCATATGCTTTTAACCATTTTTTTGTATTTCTTGTAATGCTAAAACGAGAGTGATAATTATAAGCTTTAGATGAATGTGCACATTATTTTTGCGTGCAGACAATTACAAAAAATAGCTACTTTTACTTTGACAGGCAATATAACAGATCCCTGCAGTTTTATAAGGATCGTGTCACTTAGAAGTGGTATGAGCTGCTGTCATTTGAATGTATTATTATGAATGTCTGGTGTTTGCAATACAGAAGGCAAAAGTTGAGCAGTGGGGAACCTTGCAGGGAGTTCTACTGGGCATTTCTCTGTTGTCACGTTGCTACTCATTTACTCCCAGCAGGGATTTCAATTTCAAGCGGGAGAAGTGTTAGGAATGAGATGCAACTTCAACAGAATATACACTGACATCTACAATCACAGTGTCTGTAGGGAGACCTGCATCTCATTATGACTGACACTTTTATACTCCCAAGCCATTTGGTACCAATTAGAATCAAACTGATACTCACATTAGCGTGGTAATCACAAACAACTGTTGCACTTGGCCTAAAATGGCTTGTGACATCCCTCATCTCTGCACAATTAGAAGTGCGGTTAGCTTTGACACCATGCATTCTGGAGAATCATCATGGGAAGTTTTCGCCAAAACTTCATGGGAAGTTGCAAAAAAAAAAAAAAAAAAAAAAGGAAAAAAAAAGACGACCCTCAGAGTCATGTTGTATATATTTCCAACTAGAGAAAAACATACAGCTGTAAACGTGAGTGCAAACATGCAAACAGTAACAGGAGAGAAGAGGGAAAAAAAATCTTCAAAGACTGGCTAGATTACAGTTGTTTTTTTCTATTTTTTTTTAAAATGTAGTGAATATATTAACAACATCTAAAGAATGTCTTCACTATTTCAATAATTGACATAAACAGAAAGCGCAGTTGCTCGTTATTGAGCAAAATAGCACGTAATGGCAAAAATAGCAGCTTTATTTTTTTTTCCGTTTGGCAGTCTTCTGAAAAAATATCAAAAAACTATTCCGACTGCAGAGATTAGTTTATAAAATATATATGCTTTTGGATTATGCAACACATTGTCATACTCCACATGTGAAGTGAAACCAATGTTTGGTTTGTTTTACCAGATCTACTTGGATAAGTTTAGTAAAAGAAAGGGATTCGGCTAAAAATAGACCCTATCACAGGATTCTGTGTTACTCATGCAGGCCTAGAAAGTGGTTGGCCACCTCCAGGGAACCTGGTCAGAAAACACCAGCAAACACACAAACTGTTTGTGTCCAGTTTGTTGCACAGTGTTTTCCTAGCTAAAAGGTACAGCTGCTGTATTTCTTATCAGAAAAGAGCCTGATAAGTTCACTCAGAGATGGACAAAGACAAGAAAGACCAGACAGGAGAGGAAGAAGAGAGGTTATACTTAAAGTTAAGCACTTGCTCAGTGATGCGTTTTCATTTTTAATCAAATATTCGCTCTGTATATGAAGTGTTTTGGTAGATTATGCATTTCTTATTGTAAAACTTCCTGCAGAACAAACAAACACACCAACTTTGTATAATTCAAATGTTGCATGAAAATACTCTGTAGTTTTTAAATGGGGTAAAGAGGTTAGCTTGCTGTCCTGTAGTGAATTTATTGTGAATCTATTTAATTTTTTTATTGGTGTACAGTGGTTTGGTTGCTAGCATATGCAACGTTTGGCTGCGGTTTGCATGGAAGATCTGCAAACACTAGTTAAGTACTTAAAAGCAGTAAATAAGCCAGATTTAACTAATTTTTACTTTAAAGGCAAGCATACCGTTTCTGGTTTGCTTTGGCCTTTTTATAGTTTGCCCACTCTTGATGAGTATTTAGCCAGTGATAAATTGGTGTCTTTATTGTAAACAATAGGCAACAGCAAAAACACATTTTTCCCCTGTGACCTGTGGTTACAAGGGAGTCTAAGCCCTGTGTGACTGCCTTTTTAAGTAATCTATTCACAGCAACCAGTCCAGGAATACTCTTTCCCCCCCCCCCCAGCAAGCAGTGGTTGCCAGGGTGTAGCCAACTGATCTCTAGGCCTGTGTGACTGGAGCGTAAAATCACATTATTACAAATATCTTAAAAAAAAATTAAAAATGACAACATTTTTGCAACAATCAGGGAGGTCGCCTACATAATGAGCTGTCGTTTAACCCCCCCTGGCTCAACACCACTCAAGCTTTTCTCATAAGGTCAGGCTGTTCCCCTGCTTCCCTGCTGTCATATTAATTTGACTGGAAATGCTTGTCTGTTTTTTCACTAGCCCAGCATCTAATTTCAAAAAGCTCCCACCTTTGTTGTGTGTGTGAGAGACAAACACAGACAGGTTGGGTCAGACAAGCATGCAATCTGTTCTTCCCTATCTCGATTTCTAGTGGTGGTCGTCTGCTGTCGCCTCATCCAGCATGGGCATCGTGCGCAGGTGCTCCATGCATGCATTTGCATTAATGCACCTGATGCAAGCTAGAGTCAATCGATACGCGAACAGCTACACAACACACAATGCAGCAACAATTCCACAAGTGATACAGCACCCCGCTGTTTTGCGAGCAGAGAATCTTACCTCGCCGTGCACAAACACTTATCTAATTCATCACAGTGCACGCAAACAAAATTAAAGCAAACGCTCGAGAGATTCCACCTGTAGAAAATCTTACGGTGACTACTTTGGAACAGTGATGAAATGTCACACTGTGATAAGGAAGCAGAATGCATGCATTACCGAGTTGCGTACAGATACCTGCAGCCACGAGGGAGAAATTCCTCCAAGTACAGTCAAATTACATTTGTCATGTATCATAAGGTAGAAAAGCAGGTACTAAAGCTAAGTGAAACAGCTGCTATGAGTAAAGTCTCTCCCAGAACACTCATTTGAATAACCCTTTACTGCATTTATATATTTTCTTAAGTGAGTTTAGCACAGTTCTCTCTGACTTCAGGCACACAGATGTTAAAATTGGAAAACAGCAACTTTTGCCAATGCAACACAAATAGAAAACATGTGAATGCTTCTTTTTTTTTTCTTTGGTTGCTTTCTCTCACTTGGTGTTGCCTCCCAACCCCGAGTAATCTTGAGCTTTATTTGCCTTGACAAAAGTGCAGACTGTATTTGCCCTTCAGTGATTTAGCCTGCTCCCATTTATCCCTTAAAGAGGAAGGAAGGAGGCGAATAATGCACAATTAACACTTGTATAGCAACACAACATGCAAACAGTTTAGACAACAAAGCACAGTAACGACAAATATTTGGCAACACATAAAGAATTTTGGCAAAAGGGAAATGTGAAAGAAACATCTGGAAGATCTTCAATGGTAATTGTTGCCATGGTAAAACTGAAGCACTTGAACCGTTGATTTGAGGTTCTCCTCTCTTTGCTGTGCTGCTGATTGATAATCTAAAATATTAGATGGATTACATTTTTTTTGTCAGCTCTGCTTCTTGAATTTTTATTCATTTTTGTTCAAAACCATTTCTCGTTTGGCGGTCTCCATATTGTGGAAATTTTCTAAAGCATCACACGACTTGAGCTAATCATTTTCATCAGCTTGCTTTAGTTCAGCTGTGAAGGTTAGCTTTGTACTCTCATAAAAATCATATTTTCCTTATAAATGAACGCATATTAAACGGGTCGATGCAGGTTGATTGCATTTGCACAGGAAAATTTGCCAATTAATTCTATTAGTTTAATCAAGCAATACGTTTTTTTCTATTTACTAACAAGTTGTAATAGCTGTAAGAAATCCAATAGAAGTTCTGAAAATGAGGAATCTTTTTTGTGGATATAGACTATAGGGATTTTTCTCAAATGCTCATAACAGTAGCACTAGTAATTTCGCATTCTTACCCTTATTTAAAGGCAAATAACATTACCAGACAAAATCCTTCTGTCGGCCTCGGCAGTCTGAAGAACTTGACAACACTGAGCATTGATGCTGAAAAATGTGCCCGGCTCACCCGAAACGCCTTAAAGTGAAGATCACAGAAGAGTGAAACATTTAAAGAAAGAAAGAAAAAAAAAAAAGTCGGCTTCCAGACAGGTTTGCCCAACGCTCCAGTGCCAGAACCGCATAAAAATGACATACATGGAAAAAAAAAAATAGCATGCTCAGTATTTGTTTACAAAACAGTGTCAGACATAAGTGGATGTGGCCAGGATTTTGAATAGGTTCACGAATGAGGTCACAAGTGGATTCCAGCAGCACTGTGTGGATGACCCCTCCTATAGGATTTCAGCGAGCACTAATCTGCCTGAATGACCTATTCTCATCTCGCTCTCCCCTCCATTAACAAAGAGCCTCTGTCAGCGAGTTTTCCTCTGAGACAAAAAGGGGAGACAGGCAGACACGACAGACATGGAGAAGACATACACACAATAGATGAAGCCACTCTGTTCCTATGTAACCTTTCTGAACTTAGAATGAGGAAGCAACTCGTGGTAAAAGTGTAAGAAATAAACAAAGCACAAACACAAAAAGCAAAGACTTGCATAACTAATGTTCCGGCTGCAAACCAACATCTCTTGAGATGAATCTACATCCGTACATTTACAAATGAATCGAGCACTGTGTTTTGTAACTTAGCTGGTCATAATCGCGGTGCTAGTTGACTTTTTAAATGTTGTACATGGTTTCTTTGTGCTTGACCCACAATGCTTTTGGCAGCTCAAACCAAAGTCATGATGTGCCTATGGGTGTTTTTCTTATTTACAGAGTGGAGCTAAAAGGAGGTAATGGAGTCTTATGCCTTAACTCAAGCCAGAATGGGAGCACTGATCATGCAGGCACATGAAAATATTAAAAAGAGACTACTCGAGCTATGTGAGAATATGTTTCAATCATATTTTGCACCCAAAAGAAAAAAGGAAAGCAAAAACTGAACGGTCACTTAGATAGCACATCCTTCTTCAAGGACATAAAAATATGTCAAAATTTTTAATGCAGTTTCTGTTTCTTGACTAATGAGTCGTGGTGTAACTTTTTATGCTAATCAGAAGTATTTCATAGCATTAAAACATGCCATATGGGAATAAATGCAATACATTTTGGATCTTTTTTTTTTTTTTTTTAAATTTGCACATGCAAATTCCCATCGAATCTTATTGGAGAATTTCAGTATTCCAATACTGCTCAAACAAGCCACTCTGGTAAAAGCTGGAATACCACCACAATATGGAATTCATTTAGCATTTGTGACTCAATCCTGATCAAGGGATCAGACCAAAAAATTTTGCCCCCATCCCAAAAATATACATACGAATAAATAAATAAGTAAAAAAAAAAAATCAAAGTATGATCTGAAATGTGGGAAAAAAAGAAAAAGAAAAAGAAAAGCCCTTCTTTCCACCCACCCTTTTCCTCTCTCTAGATAAGCGGAATATTAATAATAACCTCCTGCTTGTGTGGAAAATAGGGGGTTGGCATGTTCCAGGCCCCTGAGCGGCACTTGTCACCCTGCACAAGCCACATTTCCCTCTTTGCCAGTGCCTTTTCCGCCTTTGTGAAGACCAGATGAATGATTCCACTAAACCTCTGACCTTCAGTAGGGGGATACGTGACATGCAGTTAGGAGCGCATTAGCAGCTGAGAGCCCGCAGGCATGCCACGATTGGCTGACTCAGGCTATTCCTACAGGACATGCCTCAGTCCAACGCTTTAGGATTGAATGGCCAAGGATCTTCATCTATAGTAATGCATTCTTCCAAGGAGTTGATATTTAGCAGAATGGGGTTTAAGGGCAGGAGCTTGCCACAGTGCTTCCACATATACTCACACAGTCACTCAGTTTTCAACACATAGTGACCTACTTCTTTAGCTTTGGCTTGCACCCCTGAGGAGTGATATGCTAAATGAAAATCAAATGAAGCAGTTGAGGGAATTACAGCACAGGCTTAAATCCCCTACTTCCTGTCAATAAATGACACCCTGACAGCTCTAACTGGGTAGCAAGCCCTGATCTCAGTCATTATGATTACTGTAGCAGGCATATCAGCGACGCCTGTCACTGGGCTTATTGTCCACGCGATCACAGGAGAACATAGCACCAAAAACCCTCAGCGGTGTTCCTAAATGTTGCCTTGGTAACCTATTAGAGTTGGAAAAAAATACTTGGAAAAGAGGAAAGATGGCAGACTTGACATCGCAAAATGAGCTGGCTGTGAATGGGGTTCAATGGGGGGTTTCACTCATGGCTGTGGGGACTGTCAACATAAATAACCCAGGCTTCATGCTCACTTTTAGAAACAGGAGATACCCAGAGGAGATGTTGTCACAGGGGACAGCCAAATATGAAGAGGCTTTAAACGCATACAATATTTTGATGCTCTATAGTGGAGTTCAGGTGCATTGCAGTGTTAATGTAGTTCACAGTGCAGCCATCTGTGTAAGTGCACGAGGGAAAAGGATCCTGGTTGGCAGTAATCAAACTGAGCCATTTGAGTATGTGCTTGTACATGCACGCTTGTATATGCACGCGTGTGCACAGACACACACAGCTTCAGCACATGGCTTCCACGAAAAAAAGAGCATTGTCACTTCTGCTTGTGTTTTACATCCACTGCAGTTTTCCATCTCATCTCTGGAGACTCAGAGTGCTGACTCCATTGGAAGTGTCCTTGGCTCAGATGGTTTTTACTCAGCCACTGAACTATATAGGTACAAAAATGCTAGATATAGAACACGATTTTTACTATTAAGGTGACCCAAAAAAGTGAATCTGTGCAGACTGCATATTTAGAAAAATGATCAATTTTTAAAAAATGTAACTAAATATGCATTTTGTTGCCCCCCCCCACAGATTGTGAAGTGTTACCCTCTCACAGCTAGCAGAGGCAGTGATATCAGTTCACATGTTTCTATTCATCTCCCGATTCAGTCTGTAGCACACCGGCAAACTCCCAGAGAGAAAATAAACATCAAGCCAAATTAGTCTCATCAGACTCTATCTGACAACCCCAGAGCCTCGTAGATATCGAGTAGTTGATTTCAGAGACCCCTGCGGACGAGGGAGATTCTAACCCGTGCTGAGATGCATGTCTAGTTTCTCATGCAGCACTCACAATGATGTGTATCTATGGCAAAGATCGGTTTCACAGCAGGCATGACATGGAAGGGATGAGACAGCCATTACAGCTAGATCAAAAAAAGAAAGAAAGAAAGAAAAATGCTGCTTCCTCTGATTGGAGGGGCTGACAAAAATCGGGGCGACCTTGTGTATTTGTGAAGCTGGAAAAAGAAGGCTGCTGAATATTTGAGGGGAACACTAATAAGTAAAAATACTTTTTTTTTTTCAAAAATGTTTTCTAATTCGTTATTTAGAATGATCTTTTGGTTGAATGGAAGTAATGAATTTAAGATTTAGGGAAAATTGCAGCAATAAAGGAGAGTAAACTGCAGAAAATGAACCTTTTATTAAGTTATTTTTAAATACAAAGACATAAAGCCTTTATACAAACTATGTAATCTGAATCTAAAGCTCTACATGAACTGATTATATTGTACATATTAACAAGAACTAAGCCAATTTCCAAAACTGACATTCAGAACCTTTAAGTCCACAGAGTCTTACCATGTTGTTACTTTTTTGTGGTTTTTCACTCTGGTAATACTTCTCTCCCAGTACGTGTTCATGTACTGTCCCCTTAAAAACGTACTACTGCTTGAGTTGTAACGTGACTGCCCCATCCATGTCCATCATTTGCACACATTTTGTAAAGAGGACATTAACTAAAAAGGAAGTCACATGTAAAAACTGAAGAAAAACAGTTTCAGCAACCAAAGGTAATACAACCAACCATTCTGTTTCAACACTTGGAGCACAATCGCATTACCTAGAATGACGCCAGAATATTAAAAGTACAAACCTCTTTCAGACCTCGTCAGTGAACTATGAAGGCAAGAACCCAAATAATAATGACAATCGTTCATTAGTCGTAATTGATGTAAAATGTTCAGTTAATGTGATGCTGAGGTCATATTGCCCAGCCCTCATACCAACCCAAATTTAACACATACTGCGAGGTTATCTTGAGTGATTATTTTGTGTCTCGTCTAATAGCTTGCGCTTTGTGCCTACCGAGTGCTTCCAGTTACCATCTTTTAATGAGTGGTAATAATAAACCAAAGTAGGCAGTCGCTATTGCAGCTACTTTGGTGGTACTCTGATGCCATTTCCTCTTTAACGTTGTGTTGTGTTAACCTGAAAAGAAAGCTTGTGGTTCTTTTTATTGTAGAGGCTGATGGCTCATTTGATGGCTTGATAGCTCATGTAAAATGTCTTGCGGAGCCTCCGATTCCATTAATGAGCTGTTCATTGTCTATGACTTTGTGGATGGCTCCATAATCTTCCGGTCTCAACTGGTCTTGGATCCTGATTCACTCTCAAGAGGTTATGTCCATAATAACATGTTTTCATTTGAGAAAGATGAGATGAGTATTTTAGCACCGTTTTAGAAATCATCCGTATTACAAACATGGCTAAAAATGCATATACACCATTCTGCAGAACCAGCTTCCAGTTTGGATTCGGGAGAAAAACACCCCTCTACTTTTAAGATTAGGTTTCCTTTTTGATATCATAGTTAGGGTCACCTGATCCAGCCCCGACTCCCACCTCAGGAATGATGCATCGTGGGAACACGATGCACTTAGTGTTCTTCTTCAGTCACCTTTTTCACTCACTATTTGTTCATACACAACTGTGCATTTAATCATTAGTTATTATTAATCTCTTTAACCACAGCAACCTTGCTATGAAATGGTAGATGGTTTAAAGTTACAGAATGGGCTTGCTGAGTGCGTAAAAGTCACCAACAGTCAGTTAAAAACCTCCACTGGCATTAACATCTGCACGAAAAATGTGCGCTGGGAGCTTCATGGCACGTGTCGCCATGGTAGAGCAGCTCCTGTAGGTGTAGCATGTAGGTGGCCCAGTACTTTTGTCCATATAGTGCATATGTACACCTGATATGGGAATTGTCACATCACTGGTAATAAGAACCTGTCAGTGTAGACAGTAGATGCATAAATTAAAGTGTGCAGCATTGACAGCAAGGTCAGAAACACCTGTAATTCATTATCCATGTTGAATTAACCACTGGTACTGATGTCTTTGTTTAATTCCCGAAAAAGGGCCATGTGATAAGGGCATGATGAATAAGGGAACAGCACACGGTGACCTAAGAGGCCCAGTCAGGAGGTGAATGTGGGAGTCTGTGTCTGAAATAAGGTGTCTCTTTTTCTCCGTTTCCAAAGACTCTGCTTTTGCCCATCCGGACTGAAATACAAACCAGGAGTTCTCAGACTAAAACTGGGTCAGCAGTGTTTTAAATGTCTAACAGAGACAGTCATAAAAAGCCAGAGCATCGAAATAGCCATTAGTCTTATGTGCCAATTTCTAACTGCAGTGTTTGTTTCCTAATGAGAAAATTTTGCATTAGGAAAACATGAAATGCAATTATACAAATTATCAGTATTTCATATATGACATTACTATATTTCCTTTTCTTAATATACAGTGTCTTTTCACTCTGTTTAGACTTGTACTGTATTTAATCATTACCAATTATTAAACTCCAGTTCTCTCTGCTGGCTGCCCCTCCCTGTGCCTGGTTTTGCAGGAGGTTTGTTCAGAGGGGATTGTGTTGAGGTTTCTTTATGATGTTGTAAGATCTTTACCTTACAATATAAAAGCACCTAGAGATGAGAAATTGGTGTGAATTGGTGCTATTTAACTAAAATGGAATTGAATTGAATATTAATTACTATTATTCTGTCTACAGAAGTAGTCATTACGGAACTTAATCAAGAAAAAGACAACAAAAATCAATCAGAATTTCTAGTAAAGTTACTAAAATCAGTACAGAACAGTTTTTAAATGTTCTCCCTTGAGGTATAAAAACATTGCTAGCGTGACTGCAGTGTGCAGAATGCATCCGAGTCTGAGCCTCTGAAGACATAATGCCATTTCAAGACAAAACCCTCTTCAAGCCTCCTAAGTGAAGAGGGCTCATCATCAATATCCTGATTAGAATTACAGGAGACGCCTCGTCGTAATCAACAAGAATGCTTGATCTTTGTGCACTCTGTTGTGATTTTGCAGGGTAATGATCATGGAAGTGAAAAGTGGCTTTGATTTCTAGACAAACATGTTTAAGACTGCCCTGCATTTATCTGTTGTGGGGGCGGGACAAGAATGGCTTCTTCTACAGAAGTATACATCTGATGATGGAAAAGAAAGGAAGGGGTAGTTTGTGTGCAAGTGCATTGTACTCAAAGGATGGGGGGAAATGGTAACATACTTTCACATGTCTTCCTTTAACTTTTCTCTGTATCATTTCAACATAATGTCCAAATCAGAAACTCGATTGAAAGGAGATTATACAATTTCAATGGCCGCTTTACATAACAATTGATATAAACTTAGGCTGTGGGATTCCTGCATGACAATGAAGGCAGCCTCCACACATAATCCCTACCCTAAACTTCCAGTGCAGCATTGTAGTCTTCCTTCCAAACAAGCCAAAGAGTGACTGCCACTGGAATCAGTAAAGGCTTTTTGTCATGTTCTGGGAAGTATTAGCAATGTAATCTAATCTTATAATGTACCTGTTTCACATAAAGATCTGAAGGACAGAAGTTCCTAGTAAGTAGCTGACACTTAAAATTCCTGCAGGTTTTGTTCCTAAGTTTTACCAAAACCAGGTGAAGTTGTGGCATCGCTCGTTTTAGGGGAGGGAGGGTCAGGAGCACTTGAGGGGTAGGTGGGTGGACTCGCATTTAGCAGTCTCATAAATGGAGTGGACAGGGATTAGAGATGCAGAGGCTGCTGGGAGAATAAACCCCAATCTTGAAGTCCATTGTTCTGAACTGGCAGTGTGTTCTCATAAGTGGGGGGGGGGGGGGGGGGGGGCAGTTTCTTCTCTAGGCCGCAGACAAAGCTAAGTGACCATAACACTGACATCACAATACCGTTCGCCTGAGAACCGATCAAAACAAAATGTTCCCATGCTGCGATGTAATCCAAAGCATACATTTCCTACAGGCTCACAATTACTACCATATGAAAATCTGAGGGAGAGTAGGTGTATGGTCCCAAAGGGGGTGGGGGTGGGGGTGGGGGGGGGGGGGGGGGGGGTTAACGGTGCTACATTTCCCCATCTGAAAATGTTTTTTTTTTAAATCAGGTGACAAAATTATGTAAAACATGCCGTTTCCACACTAATAACTTTGTTCTCTGATAGATAAACACTTCCCTCATTCACCATAAATTCTAACTTCAGCACTCATTCTTGTATGAAATCAGTGTAACTGCCTCATACTCAAAGCTGCAAATGCTGATGAATACAGTTTCTTGTAAATATAATTTGTTATATGCATGGGTAGGAGAGCAGTGGGGTTCCATTAAAAAGTCTCAAATGAGAGAATACTCTTAATGACTCAAGATGCCCGTCACATATTTTAGCTCCCTGTCAATCAAGCTTGTCTCTCTGTATATTCCAGTTTTTCTGTCGGTCTAAAAGTGCCGGTTTGTCCGCCTGTCAGACCAACTGTCTGTCTTTATCTCTTCCTCTCTTTTGGTTTGACAGATCTGCCAGTCTGTCTATTTGTATTTCAGCCTGTCTGCACTGTCTGAAAGAAAGTGAGAATGAAGTGAAACTGGGTGAGGATGTTTGGCGGAGCAGAGAAAACGTGCGATGCATGACCCCAGCACTTAGGTTTGGATGAGGACTTGTCAGTTGGCCTGTTTATTGTTTGGCTTTTGTGTATGACATCAGCACTGATTCACAGCAAAGAGGTAAGATACCAGATTGATGACCGTTTCTCATGCCGCTGTGATTGCTGCCTGTTCGGGGCACATTATCAGTCTGCTGTTACCACACAGGGGTCAGTGTCGTGAGAGGAATCTGGAAATATTCATATCCATCCCGTCTTTGGCTCTCCTTCTCATTAGTCTGTACTTTTCTTGCTATAAAACTCCATTATTCAAATGCTCTCCACAAGCTTCTGTGTTGTAATATTTCTTCAAAGTCCTCCGTGTTGGGAAAAAAAACGAGTCTAATCCTCTTTAAAACAAAGCTGACTATCAGAAAGCTGACTGGTTACACAAGCTTTTGCCTTTCAGTAGCAGCCACATCAGGTCAGCTGCAATAAAGACATGGTTTCAGATGGATGCATTTAAAAATGAAGCTAAATCAAGTTAAGGCAAGTTTTCTCCTAACTTTGTTCATAGAAGACTTAAGACCACGTTTACCTTTTACAGAGTTAAGCTGAGGTTAGAATGTTCTTAGCTCTTCAGATGATGGGACCAACCTCTGAATGTCAACCCCATTAACTCACCTAAAATACAGCAGGATCGGTGAACACTGAGGCATGTTTCTTTTTTGGAAAGAATTCTGAAGGGCTATTAAAGTAAACAGTGGTTGGTTTGGCAAAGCCTTCTTTAAAAGAGCTGCTAACAAGAAAACTGTGGTTATGCTGTTGACCCACAGCACATGAAGCTCCCATTAGAGTGCACGTCAGGCAAAAAGGCATCATCAGCAGCATCAAAATGAGAGAAAAATATTCCTTGGGAACATGATTTACTCTGATAAGGTTAAGGAAAAACCAGAATGTTAAGCCATTTCACAAAAATACTTTTCACGCACAATAAATACCTACGTGTAGAGTTAACCCTCTTTTGGTGCAAGATTAAAATGACAGGATTGAATCTGCACATTTCTCTTTGCAGAAACTTAAAATGCAACATCTTGCAAAGCATGTAAAGTGCGAATCATTGTCTGTCTCTGTGTTAGCCCTGAGATAGACTGGCGACCTGTCCAGGTCGTACCCCGCCTCTCGCCCTGTGACAGAAGGCCACCAAGTGCCAAAAAACTTCAGATCCTTTTGAAGTCTGAGAAACTTCTTTTCTGACTGGACCTCTAAACACTTTTCTGGCGATGCACTCAGGCACTCATTTTTGAGTCTATTGAATTATAGCTTGTAAACCTTGCTCATTGGCTAATGACTTGCCAGTCAGAAGTTGTTAGCCAATGAGCAATCCTCATTTCTGAAACCACCAAGTTTTACAGTCAGACCTGCCCCTCCTTGTTACAGTTTTGGTTTTATTTTTCTAAACCAAGATGGTGACAGTGAAAATGCTGAGGCTCCAGAACGAAACATCAGAAACCAATGGATGACGTCTGACCACGACTGTTCTATCAGTCTCTTTTTGCAATCCAAAAACCCCTGTACTCCTTATACAAACTGACCTAATGGCAGACTCGTGCCTCCAGTCTTGCTGCAGAATACAAAAGCTGAAAAGTGTGCAACAAGCTGAAACAGCACCATGCGCCAACAGTGATGACGTAACATCTGGCATGTGCAACGTGCACAAGGACAACAATGGTGAGTGTAAACTGCCTGTAAGACGCTACAGTGGAATGTCTTCTTTCCATGCAAGTGATTGACACTTAATGAATAGAACTATTAACTCTAACGCACACGGAGGTCAAAAACCAACAATTAGTGTGATGAACTCTTCCTTACCGAGCATGTCTGGATTGACGCACTAATGAGTTTGACTAGTTGGCAGCATCCCATTTGGGCAGAACTGCTAGAGTCAGCTTAACCTTCGCTCAATGAAAATTAATTAAACAGCAAAGAAAATGTTGCTTCATGCACTAATTAATGGCATATTAATTGTATATGTTAGTTTGCTACACATCAGAATGCTTTGTTGTTTAGTCTCCTGTAAGAAACAACACATGCATAGGACAATTTCTCGGAAACTGAGCTCTGTTTATATAGGCAAAGAAAAAGAACAATTACACAAAAGCCAGACTCATTCGTTTCAGAATGTGCTGTAAAAGCCACAAGTGCTTTCAATATCAAAAGCAGCAAAGCACACAAGACTTTTTTTTTTTTTTTGGGGGGGGGGGGGGGGGGGGGGGGTGTTAAAACAAGAGCTACAATACACAGTACGCATTTGAGTGTCCTTGCGTGGGTGTATTTGAGGAATGTAGTAAAATGCCAGGTAATTAGAGTTCAGATTCAGGTATGTAAAGCCGCAGGGAAGCCAGAGCAAGACAGGCAGACAGACACTCAGTGGGTTCAGAATGGCTTAATCCCCTGCCAGGCACAGCCACTACAAAAGCACTCAGGTAGGGACGTATCTACACTGGTGTGGTCTCCGTGATCAAAGCTTTCAGCACAGCCCTGCCCTCATGCCTTGGAAATGGACCAATTAGAGGTAGAGGGGTGAGGGGAGGGTGACTGAGGGTTGGTTGCGCTGCGTTCCATACACCTAGCTGGCAGCAGCTTCAGACAAGGTAATTATACACACTCCTGTCTGTCTCTCTAACACTCACAGTCACTGCTATCATGCCTTACTTGTCTCTCTACACCCCTGCATTACATCCTTTAAACACAGTCCAAGATAATATGGGCTGACATGAGCCAAGCTGTAGCTACATGTGAGACAATTAAGCTCTGTTGCAGGTAGTAGGGCTTTAACCCACCCAAAACTGCACCCTGCTTAAGGAAATCCACCCACTAAGATGCAGTTAACATTAGTAAGATACCACATTTCTCAACCTTCATCATTCTGATTTATGATGCACGTCTGAGCCACGTGCTTAGCAAGGAATACAGTCATTGTTCATCCTTAACAGCTTCTTCTTCATAGGAAAGAGGATTATTTTATCCAGTTAGAACATTGTAGTCGTGTTGCCCTATGTCACATGTTCTAAAGGAGCAGAGCAGGGCTCATGAAAAGAAATTTCATGTCCAAGTCTCTTTTTTTCCCCCCCACTGTTGCAGCTCATATGCACACCCATCCAGATTATCAGCACTGATAAAGGTTAGTTGAAAACTGCTATTTGAATTTGATGAGCCAATTTAAAAAAAAAAAAAAAAAAAAAACTGCAAATAAATTGATTAAAAACTGACAGTTTTATCAACAGATTGATTTAACTCCTTTCTAAAACTGAAACAGTCAACATCTGAAATCACTGCTGAAAGAGGTCGGGATTCACTATTTGATGAAAATGACTAAGCCATGAACTGAAAATAATAAGCACATGTGATATGAATCATTAGCTGGCAGTTATCCATTTATCTAAAATCCATTTTTCTATGTTCAGTTTCTCTAAAGAAAGGATTTGCAGCTTTTTGGAATTTTAAATGTGATGTTTGGATTACGGACTGCTGATTGGGCAAAGCAAGCTACTGCAGTGGCAAACTTTAAAAATAGTCATTACTGGGACTCCTATCATAATTCTCCATTAGATTTAACTTCTAGGAACCAGTTGATAAAATACAGATTTACCAAACTGTAGCTTATTCATTGCTGAACTGCCCCCCTTCAGCTTTATGAATTTTAACTTTCAGAAACACCAGTGTTACGAGAAAGCAGCTTAACCAAAAGCTTGAGCAACATTTAAATATATGGAGCGCTCGTTTTGCAGATAGAATTATTGCATTACTGTGATAATCCCAACCTCTGTGTTTGCCATTTAAACCTGCCATTCCTGGCAATGTATTACAGAGATTACAGGATGAAACATCTGGTTTAATGTTTAAATATCATTCTGTTAGTCTCCATAGTAACTTTTTAACACAGCTCTTTTAGTGTGTGATCTTCTGGTTCGTAGTTGTGTGGGAGTCCTGGATAATTAGCTCTTTTTCCAAGGACTATAGGTCACACACGACCACCTAGGACATTACAGTAAAAATCAGTACTTGAGATGAGTGACAGCCCTAGATTGCACTTAATATCCAACAGTGTGGTTGTGCATTTCTAGTAAAATTTGTCACTTTTTATAAGAAAATTCAGCCCTTGTGAGGCAACCACTTTGATTGTAGTAATGAGTGTGTGGAAAATAGAGATGTAGAGGGATAGAAAACATGTGCGCTCATGTTGATTTGCAAGCGAGTGCAATCTGGATCCTGACACAGACAGATGCTCCGGCCTGCTCTCTTGTCATCTCTCTTGTCTTGCCATCCTGTTGGGGAGATGGGGGGGGGCCTTGATATCTTCATTGTCAGGACTACGGGGTCATTTATTGTGCACATATACTGCAAACACAACAGGGTGCTCTTACGTTAGGATTTCCTTTATGCTTCTGCACACGTTTTGGATGCAAGCAAGAAGCTGTTAGTGCATTTTGCATTTGCACAGCACCGAGAAAGACGTGGAGAAGAAATGTGTTACAGTAGTAACCGAGCATGTAGTTTCTGTTTGCTGTGGCTGACAATGAATCTGCCTTATGTGCACAAAACCATAAATTATATGGAAGCTTTAAAGGCTTGGATCCAAAAGTGCTAAGACATTTTCTTTTAATCCCCAAGTCAAACTTTGCATGTAAATAAAGTCTCTTTCTCCCACCTGGCTTAAACAGTCACTATTAATGAGGTTTCTGCAGTACAGCTAAAAATGCAGTTTTAACACTCCCATTAGACTCAAGCAGTAAGACTTTTATTGACGCTAAAAGCAAAAATTAAGTATACGAAATCATTAAGTTTGCAAACGTGCAAACTAAAAGGTAGAAAGTGGAGTCTAAAAAGAAGCCAAACATACTTTAGTATTTATAATGCAGCTGGCAATCTTTTCCCGATGCAGGTAACATAGTATGCATGTCATCTGGACATGCTGTTGGGAAGCTGAACCTTGGATCAGAATAGCTCCGATAATGCATCTGTCATGAATGTGTGTCATCAGGACCCGTTCCCCAGCACACTGTGGAAAATGAAATGGCCCTGATGGCAGCGAGGCCTGCTTTATTTAAAGCTGTTACCATGACCGCATAACTTTAAGTGATACATATATACTGCACATCTCCACATGTTACTTAAATACAACACATCTCAGAAGACTGAAGAGGAGGGCCTTAAAGCAGAGGACAGAAATCCAATCCTTCAACACCAACTGAAGGTCTAAATGTTGAGATTATCATTGACTCCTGTTAATTGGAGAATGTTCAGTGTGTTTCTGTTGAATTGTAAGTCTCAAGCTTACATCAAGTTCATGTAGCTGGAGAGAGAGGGAAAAAAGTGGCTTAAAATTTAGCTGATCATGTGAGAAACGGCACAGTAGGAACAAGCTCTTCTCGCTCCTTCCTGCTAAAATGAGACTGCCAGCTGCATATATAGTGTAAATTCTGCTTTCCCACATTTGCTCATGCTCCCAGGAGATGGGTGGTTCAGCATTTCTGACAGAGGGACAGACAGAAGCTCTCTGACTCACAGTACAAAAAGTTGAAACCCATCCAGCGAACGGATATCTCTTTGCAGTGATAACGTTTCTCAAAATACTGGACTGAACTGCTTTTGCAGGTATTGCTTTTGGCTGAATGGCAGAGCAAGACCGTACGATGTGCTAAATTTCTCATGAGTTATTGCACACAGCAGTTTTTACAAATGGGAAGATGATCACATGAGCTTGAATCAATAGGCCGTCTAAAATACAAGATGAGGAAAAAAGAAGACTACTCGACTGCAAGATCCAGAAGAAGACTCAAGGTGTGCAGCCTGTTTTATCGTCTAGACGAGATCAACATGACAGCTTTGTGTTTTGATCCAGCAGGGCACACACTGTGAGGTGAAAAGGTCTGTGTGATCGCCATCAATCTGCTTATCAAACTGATTTGAAGAGGAACTGAAAGTGATGCGTTCAGTTTAAGCTTTACATAGACTCTTATAGAGGTCTCCAAACATGAGTTGTTTACAAAAGGAGCAACTATAGGAGTGCATATAAGTCCTTTTCACTCTGCTGGGAATGTGAGCAATCATATAACCCTGACACGCTATATAATGTTAAGAGGAACTCACTCTGCTAATTAACTTTCTCTGTCCTCTCAGGACAATAGAGTGGGTCCTTGACTTCTTTATGACTTCCCCTTTATGAGTCCTTGGTTGATTATGCCTTTAAGGAGCTTTTAATAAGAACTGAGCAAACAGTGCTTTCAGCAGAACACAGACAAACCCGAGGCTTTCGCCTTCATTGCGGGAAAAAGCCTGTCTTAGCCTGATGAACAAAGATTGAAAGTATTCCGCAGGGAAAAAAAACAAAAACTACAAAAGCATTCACTTGTGTGATGAAAAGGGTCCTCATTTGGGAAAAATGTCAAATTAATAGTTTTCCTTGCACATATTTTTCATTATGGGATAGAGTAGCAGCTACATAGCATGGGAGCTTAACTGGAAATCTGTGCCAGTTTTTTTTTTTTCTTTTCTTTATGCAAGCCAAATTCTGTGTCTTAACCGCATTTGGCAGTTGGCCGGTAAATGTATATGATCTGACAGCGCTGATGATTCATTAAAATTGTTTTAGTTTTTTTTTCCCACCAGATCTTGGCAGCTTTCCAGTGAAGCCCGAGGGCCATCAACGGCCACAGCGGGCCAACAGGCAGTCACCTTAAACAGAACTCAAATTTCCTGCTGTGTGAGAGTGTTGGGATAATAACAGAGATAAGAGTACAGAAACAGGAAGTGAGGTGAGTGTTTGTCATGTAAGATGAACTTCCTCTTAAAGGCCATCTCTCTTTTTTCTTTAGCACCACCCCACACCTCTAATGGCCTGCTGCCTCTCTTACATTCTTAAGGCCAGTTAGGCTGCAGGCCTGTCACTTGTGGCACCTGCTACATGTGATCAGCTGTTCTGTGGGGTCAGACAGAGCTAACTTTCCCCCACAACTTGACAGCCCGTTCCTGACCAAAAAACGCCCACCAAGCCTTCACCAGAATTCAAAAACAATGTGCCCATCTATTTACAACTATCTTTCTCTGAATGATACCAAGGTTTTTTTTGTATTTTTTAAAATCATCCACCCATCAGCACAATGCTGGACACTTGCCTCCGCAGTTTGTTTCAATGGACGGAAATTGGGAATGCAAAACAGACCAGTAGTGAAAGGACATGTGGCTCCATCAGCTTCCATACAAACAATGGAGAATCTCCCAGTGTTTAGCTTCTGCTTCCTCCTGACACACAGCGCTAACAAAGAGGCGCTATTATGACTGACTATGTCTGCTGATGCTGAAAGCAGCAGCCTCTGGATGAGATCAGCATGAGAACACATCTTCATAACTTGGCACCGAGCGGCCGGTACATCAATATTGAAAAATTTTCTTGCTGAAAAGGCGCCATACGCTTCAACACGAAATATCCAGTATGGTTGAGAAATTTAAGAAATTATGTTAAAAGAACTGGATTAGAAAATAGAGCAACTGGACACAATGGGGGAAATTTAGGTAAATACTGTATTTGCTTACTGCAATTATTTTTCTTGTGCAAAAAGGAAAAAGAACAGGTAAACAAAATCTTCAAATGTCCTCAAATACTGTAGTTGTACATCAATGCACCCCCCCCACACACACCTCCCCCCGTTTTGGTATTACAGCTGTATGGATGTAAGCATGTCAGCTGCCTGTATCCTGTCCACATGTGCTGCGCCCCTTACTGGAAGCAAAACAAAGCAGCAATTAAACACGTACAAGTCAGATCATCAGAAATGATAATCTGTATTATTCCATCAACGTCTCACAATCTTTCAACCAAAACAATGAACATTAACTCCATAACTGCTGTGCATTCAACAACCAGAAAACTGGCGGCAGCATCTTCGCCGCTTGCTTTGTTCCCCGATGAGAAATCGAGAAATGTGCAACCGACGGCACAAGTGTTTGTTTACATCATAAGAAATAATATTCTCTCTCTCAGACAAGAGGTCTCCGCGGCCTTGATAAGGATCACGGGTATTTATTACACCCAGCAGAGCCCTTACAGTGAATTGTTTGATAATGGGTTGTCTCCCACGAAAACATTCAGCACACACTAGAGAGGATTTATGAATCTCGGTGCCTATATCGCCTATGGTTTTGCTTGCAAAGTACCCACGGGCCATGGTTCATGAAAATCCGAGGACGGTTTAAATGTGGATGGAGATCTTGGTTATGCTACACAATGACCATCCCTTGAGATTGACATTGTGTGTCCTGTAATTGCCCTATGTCTGCATCGCTGGTCTCAGTCTCCACTGGGGATGACATCTCATCTCAAGGGCAGGGCGAGGAGAGATATCTACAGACCAATCACAGCTCAGTCAGTCAAACTCTATCAGCTGGTCACAGCTCCATGTCCCACACTCCTCTCACTCCTAATGTGGAGGAGGGAAAAAAAAAAAAGAAAAAAAAAAGAAAAAAGAAAAAAAGAACTGTGCTGGAGCCAACTCGAAACTGCAGGGCTACACATATGCACATAGACACGCGCACACACAGAAAGAGTGAGGGAAGCAGAAAGACCTTGACCTGCCCATTCCCCTCAAAAGCTTCAATGCCAGAGCTCCGGCTCTAAATAAATACAGCCTTCAAATGGAAAGATAGTTTAACCCTCTGGAATCGACACTTTGTTTCAGGCCGAGTCTGACAGTTAATCCCTCACAAATCCCAAATCTCTGTGGGATTCGCAGTTAGCCAAAATGGTTAAACGGACAAAATGAGCTTACAAAGCATGCAAAATACAAAACTGTTGTCAATTTCAAAAAGCCAATTTGGGAGCGAGCAAATACTGAATACCGAGCATGATACCAAAGTTTAGATCCTACAAAATAAACGGTAGATGCATGTGTTAAGCCAGAAATAGTCATCAACATTTTCACAACTCTGTAGCTTCAGGATTATTTTCAGTCTGACTGGAACTAGATAATAAAAAACGTTATTGGGAACACACCCTCAAATAAATTTGCAAGCCATGACCAGGATTTTTAGAAATACAGAGGCCCTTAGAAGCATGAAGACTTACTACAAATCCACACATTTTCAGAGCAAACTCATTGCACTTGTTTCTGCCTTAATTCTTCAGGCTCACTCAACATCTCAAAATACTTAATCAACAGGCTCAAAAGTGGCTAAATCAAGTGTGGAAGTCCCTGGCGACCACAAAGATAAATAATTCAGTTGTAATAGTTCAGCACCGAGCATCTGATTTGCCTGTTCTGCTGACAAGTTAACAAGCCTGATGTTACGACGGAACAGACCTCTAAAGATGCCCGTGCAGTGTCAGGTCAGTTCTTAGCTGTTCAGAGCCTTAGACAGAAAAAGAATACAGATCACATGACCTGCTCCTTTTCAGTGGCTCCTCTCAAAAAGCCCTGCTCTATGAAAACAGCAGTAATTCAGCGGAGGCCTCTCAGCTGGTAAGGCATATGATTCAAACACTTCTGAAGAAAGGTCACTATCAGTGCTGTGAAAACAAGAGGCCTTCTCAGTCTGGCTCCTCACCGGACAGCAATAGCCTACCCAGCTGGGCTCTCTTCATTTACTGCACCTGCAATCGACAGCCCGCTGCCAATTCATCAAGGCAAAGAGCTAGGCCTGAGCCCCATGGGTCTGGCTGATCCACCCACACTGAATGTCGAAGCAAGTCGGGGGACAGGTGAGGTCAGAGTGGATTAATAATCAGGGTGTAAATTCCTCCCCACAAGGAATCGCAGACAGGGTGAAAGCTCCTCAGGCTCTACTCTCTTCTTATCGATCCGCAGCAACTTCACTCCCATCATTCACAATGACAGCAAGTACTCACACTTCTGCAAAGTGCAATGGTCCTGAAAATGTTTAGGCATCACACTGACATTTGCCTGTGACTCAGCTCTTTAGATGACGTTGAACACGTCACTGAAATATGATAAACACCTTTTAGCTGACAGAGGGCAATCTTTCAACCGAATGATAGATGATGTGAACATGTGACAGACCTTCCTTGCCACAAGCATCTCAGGCACACTACAAAACAACCCTTTCGGAAAGGATTTATTACATGTTTAGTTTAAAAAGCTTTACTCTTTCGGCTTTGGCTGATTTCTTTGACTCTTGTTGTGAACAGTTTCTTAAATCTGCTGTAATTTTTCACCTGATAATGGCAGTGAAGCAAAATTCAATAAGACTTATTTAGGCGCAAAAACGGAAAAGCTTACATTTTAGTGGTCATCATACTAAATTGCTTGTTAAGTGGGTTAATTTAAAGTATGTGTTTGCATAATTGCCTGTATATCTTGTGCTTTCATTAACTGATTTGATGAGGTCACAGAGTTCACCGGCGTTCCTCTTACCTTATTAGAGTAGGGCGGCTTGGCGAGGTTGATGCCATCTCTGATGAGTTTATCCCTGATCATGATCTTCAGCTTGAGCTTGGGGTAAATCATCAGCTCCCTCCTGTTGCCCAGGGTCAGGTTCCTCTGCGCCCCAATGTACCCGCCGTTTCGCCCAACCCGGTCACTGATGGGCTCGGTCCAAGACTTGGATCCCCGCAGTTTAGACTCGCACTCCACCAGGTGCCCGCTATAAATTTCGGCCGCGGGTGGCATGGGTTCAAGGGTGAAATACAGTCCACTGGCTGTCTCTTTGGCTTCCTCCTTCAGCCTCCGCACAGCATCGTGAATCCTCTGCCTGTGATGAGGGATATAGACGCCGATGGCATCCAGGTCGGGGTCTCCTATTTGTTTGCAAACCTCGAGGTCGTCATATCCATTATCCACAAAGGACTCGACATACTGGGAAAGCTGGAGGGTCTTCAGCCACTCGTAGACGATGACAGGTCCGTTGCTTGTCATTTTGCCTGTTGCCAAATCGGCTACAACTCAAGAGCAAGAAGACGCTAAAGTGATCGTTGCTTTCCCATTCCGCGTTTCAAACGCATTGTAAGGTGGTCAAATATAACGCGTGTTTCCTTTGAGCGTGAGAGGCGCAAATAACTGGATCAAAATAATTGTGCACGAGCCATTCCAAAGGTCTGGTTACCATAACCAAGTCTGATGTGGATGAAATCCTGAAAAAAACGACTGAATAAAACACTTTTTCTGACACGGTCTGAATGACAAACACCTGTCAGTATTTAGACTACAAATGAAGAACCCTTGGGGATTACTTGAGGGCAGCTTTCAAGCCACGTTACTTGATCATCGATTTTACCAGACTACAGTGACTTACTATGTGCAGCCACTTAACCAATAATTACGTTTCCATTAAACAAATATATTTAAAAAAGAAACTGTCATTGAAGCAGTAGCGTGGCCAGATTTCATTCCTTACGCGGGGCAGCCTTTAACAGCTCTTGCTCCTTCCCCTTAAGTCCTTTTCTGTCGCCAAAACGGCAGCAAGCGAAATCCAAATAATACCAAAAGATCTTCAAAATGACAGAAAGTCCGCAGCCGACGCCTGACAATCACAGGGCTCCGCGTCCAACCGCTCCGTCTACGCGCAGACCACTTCTTCTTCTTCCAGGCGGCACATCACCACACTGGAACTGGAGCCAAGAGCCAACATGCTGCTCTGCTGCTGCTTCTGCTCCTCTCACGTCCACGCCCCCCGAAATTTCTCTGTACCCATTTAAAAATAGTGAGCCTTCTTTTTAAAACCCCCCAACAGCAACTTGTCGCGCAGCTCCGAGCAGTCAGCGGGTCATCAGGTTCCCATCGAGTTGTCCGAAGTTGCTCCAAAACGAAAAGAGAGTCTGTTAAACCTGGCGCACAGTCCGAATGGATTATCTTGCTGCTGGTTTGTTTGACATTATTACTCCCCTACGATTTGATTTCGTCCACCTCTCTCTCTCCCTCTCTCTCTCATACACACACTCTCACTCATTCAGCATTTCCACGCTTTGGTTTCTCAACACGCACGGGCTCCCTCTACGTGGTAACTATGGAACTGAAGATTTCAGCAGCAGGATCCGACTTAATAACCAGAAAAGAGAGAAATAAAGAGAGAGGGAGAGGCTTGTTTGTCCATGATGAAATGAGCAGACATCTCCTGACTGTCCAACACTGCACTTGAGTCCCTATCAAACTGCTAAACCACTCGATCATTTAGTATGAGACAACAAGTCAAACTGTCAGGGAAACACGGAGAGGCAGACAACTAAGAGAAATAACACGGCTTGAGTAGGACCTGTCTGGACTGTCCAAACGGATGCCAGGCTGCCCAGTGCTGATGCATGCTTTATGAAATGTGAGCTGACAGCTTGTTAGGGGTCATTTTGATACAATCACTATATCTGCTCTAAGCTGGAAGTGATTTGCCTCAGCCTATTATGACATATGGCAGTGCGAGAGAACAAGTACACGAGTCAGGGAGGAGTGAGAAAAGCATTGTTTTTGGGGAAGCTGCATCACAAACTGCCAAATGCATGTCAGAATGTCAGAGATGTAAGCAAGGGGAGATGTTTCCAGTCCAATCAGACTTGAGTGGGTTAGCATCTCGTCTGATTTACATGTCTGTTGCTGTCAGTGTAATTACTTCAGAATGCTCTATTGTCCCCCTATACTTTGCAAATAAATAAATAAACCATATAAAAAGGGGTTTAGCTGCTGTGAGCAATAAAACCCCAAATGAGAACAGCATGATATGATAAATTGGAGTTTATATTTAGCCTGCACACAGCATAGTGACATTATCATGTATGGTGAATGTTCAATATACAAATACTACTCAATCAAGTTGCACACTACAGGGCTACAATGGCCATCTGAGGTTTCCAGAAAAGCAAGAAAGTCAGACACCAGTGTTAAAATGCTCGACTTCACCACAAAGACAAGCACCACTGGTAAAAGTAAATAAGATAAAGCTAAATTGGACTCATAACAATGCACACTCATGATCATATAGAAATAATAAACACAATAAAAAGAAACTGTTAAAATACCAGAGGGTAGACAAGAAAATCGCCTCTAATGTCTCAGTTTAAAGAGACTGTCTGCAGGCTTTGGAGAACTCATGACTGCCACAAGCTTGATAAATACTGGTATTACCCTTTCAGTCACTATAAACACAAACCTATTGCAGTGTTTTTTTTTCCAAGTGCTCACAATGTTTTGAGCAAAGATGCGTCTCCTGCTCCAGTACGATCGCTTACTGGAGCAGAGGATTACGAGAGAAGAGTGACAGATGGAACAGGGAGACTGGTGCGCTCTACGGTGAATGAACTCAGAGTGCGTATTGGCAGTGCCAGGATTGCTGTGTTTCCACTCTGCTGCCCTGCGCGATGGTAAGTGACCAGAGGGGCTTCGACACAGGCAAGGGAGGGCGCCTTTGCACGAGCGTTCTGTAAGCTGCATGGAAAAACACAGGAATAACGATGACGTTCACGTACACGCACTCAGGAATGTGGTGGTCATTCGTGAGAGGATGCTATTTAATGACTGGGACTTGGTGTTATTTTCTCAAGATTATTCTATAGATTATGGTTTGCCAGACTGCAACATAAAAAATGATCCATTCTTACTGGTTCAACTAATAAGTAGAAATGATAAGATAAGATAAGATAAAACTTTATTAATCCCTCGGGTGGGTTCCTCTGGGAAATTCGGAAATTCTGATCTACTACAGAGTGTTGTAGAACTCATTTAGAGATTTTATAAACTGCTTGAAGACTTTCTTTAATTGTGTTAAGTGCATCGTCATATGTGATACAGTATTGTATTACATAATGTGTAGTAGATACATAAAAAGGCAGTGCGTGTCCGTTTTAGGCAACAGAAGCACTCTTCTTACTGAGTGTAGCAGTACTGCCCTGGAGCCAGAGAGCAGCTGCCACATCAATAACACCTCAGTGTCTTAATAAAATCTGAAATATAGAAGCATTACCACTGGCAAATGTGACTCTGTGGCAATGAGAGCGCACGTTAACATCGCTCCTGGTGAATATGTATATGAGGCCAGTTTGACTGCGTTGAGTGAAAGCGTGTGACTGCAGCAAGTGGAGGGACGAAGAGTTCCAGCAGGTAGATGAGAGGAGATATTCACAGTCAGACAGACAATAGCAGCTCTGGAGACAGCCAAGCTTTCTCTATGCTAATAGCGGTGGGCTCCTGTTTCACTCTGACAGGGAAGACGTGGGTATTAGAAAGTAGGGATTTCTGCTGGATGAAATTTTAGGGTCTCTTTGGGCCTCAGACATCTACGTTGCACCTTTGAAGACCTCAATTTTAAAATCCTTTGAAGCAGAGAATGGCTTCTGTCCACCTAAATGCAAAAGCACCATGAAGGTCATGGATGGTGGGTTCTAGATCGAGGCTTTCTGTGTTGGTGTGGCTATCTGTCAGTCCCTGATAGATATGTAGAGTGCTTTGGTATTGACACAGCCGAGATGGAAAAACAAATTCATAAATATGAGTTCATGCTTCGAATTGAATGCGGTCCTGCAGTAGATTTAGGTAAGCGTGTCAGCTATCTCTGACCCGTGTTGCTGCACAGATTTTCCTTTTCGAAGTTATTCACTTCAGCTTTTAGAGCTCGGCTTTACCATCCATTTTCACAAGTTTAAATCAGTGCTAAATGAAAAATCTGTAATTAAAATTAAAACGCAAAACACCCAGAAATGTCTTTGCGAGTCGGTTGACGACGATTCTTTAGGGGACACGTCAGATCTGGCTTTCTAATTACCAACATAAATGTAATATTTGGTACCATTATTATATATATATATATATATATATATATATATATATATATATATATATATATATATATATATATATATATACACACACACACACACACATATTAGAACTGTGGATGGTTTTAAGAGAGAATGTGTATAAATTGTGTTCAATGTTTGCTCTCCTGGGACACAATTAAGGGCTAATCGTGAAATTTTTGTTTCAGGTTTTAAAAATGAAAGCACTCTCCAGGGAGGCTGGTGGTCCTGGGAATCTAGTGGATTCCTTTTCAGCCTTCTGGCATTTTAAATGGAGAGAGAAGGAAGGAGCTTGATCTGCCTTTATACGCTTTTAATTACAAATGGCTGGCTGGGCTGCGGCCTCCAGAGACTAGAGGGTGAAGCAGACATGTCAGGACCAGCTGCCACTCGGCTGGCAGCTCAATATCAACCTGAACATCCCCAGGCCCACCGGGAGTGGGGGTGGGGGTAGGGGGTGGTCAGGATCAGTTCAATGCAACGGTTGAATATCTAAACACATCAGCTACAGGCACCTGCCAATCACCAGACCAGATCTGTCAGTATAAGGAACAGGTCAGTTGTCTATGTTAGCAATCCCAGTGGAGCAATAACAGTGACGGCATAACTCAGACCGCCACTCTGGGCTGCTGCTGGAGGGAGCGTCTTAACTTCTCCTGGGGTCTGGTTCAATAAGAGCTGCGGGTGGTGATGGACGGCTCTCCGATCAGACAGTGGTGGTGATTGCAGGCTGAGTGCAGACTTCTTTTTAGATCAGCTCCTACACTCCTGAAGCCTTTTTCACTCCATATTAACATTAGATGGAGCAATGGGAGGGTGGTGTGCTGGTGCAGTGGTTAGTACAGCGAGAAGGTCCTGGGTTCGGATCCAGTTTAGGGCTTTTCTGTGTGGAATTTCCATGTTCTCCCTATGTCTGTGTGGGTTCCCTCCAGGTACTCTGGCTTCCTTCCACAGACCCATGCAAACACACAGGTCTGGTTAACTGTCAATTCTAAATTGGCTGTAGGTGTGAATGTGAGAGTGAACGGTCGTCTCTCTCTCTGTGTTGGCCCTGTGACAGACTGGCAACCTACCCAGGGTGTGCCCTGTCTCTCGCCCTATGACAGCTGGGATAGGCTCCAGCCCCTCCCCCCTGACCCCGAATTGGATAAGCAAGAGAAGGTGGACGGAGCAATGTGGATGGATCGCTGCAGAACAGCGATACAGCTCTTTGTCCCCACCGATTGCAAAGAAGTGAAAACATTGCCATCCTGTTTTATCTGCTTAAAACATGATTGTAAACAGGCAATATAGCTTAATAGCTGAAAATCTTTAGCAAGACACAAAGCAGGAGGCACATAAAAGAGATAAAGTTTGCACAGTGGAAGTGCAAAGCCCACTGCAATAAAAGCATTGCTAATTAAAATCACTCGTGTTGCAAGCAGCAGCTCAAATGAATTGTATTTATTGTGCCAAGTATTAAAAAAAACTTACACAGTGAGCTAATGAGCAGAAAACATTTAGACATACATGGAGACAAACCCTTTTCATAACAGGTAATAAAATAATTTAATGTAAATGGTTCAGGCTGCCTTCAAACTTTACCTGATGTGCAAAGCGTCTTTGTGTTAAACTCTATTCAACACAGCAAAACAAACAATGAAAAAAAAGGCAAGAGTGTCTTTTCTGCCAAAGCAAGTAACCTAAGAAATGAAGTTGCTTTGTAGTCTTAAGCCGCTATCACGGAGACCCAGGATTTTCCAGGAGAGCATTATCAGGCAATATGAGTTCTTTTATTGCCTGTGGCGATACTTTAATAAGACCCAGCAAACCTGTGACCTGCGTTTGCAGCAGGAGAGGCGGTTGTAGAGGAGATTTAGCGACTCAAAGGGCATAGACATACCCACAGGAACCCCCACTTAATTCCCAGTCAGCTGGCCTGATATGCCACCACAGTGAACCAGAGTGCTTATAATTAGTATGGACAGCAATGCAGAGACCAAGCACAGGAGCGTAAGTGGATTATGTATATATGCAAACGTTTTTGGCCAATGCCGATTTGAGACATGCAGCTGCGAGTGAAAATAAAATTGTGACATATTTTTCTTTGGCATTGGGTGACTTGTAATGTAACCCTGGAACACTGGCACACACACAGTTAAAAACATTTGTTTATTAGCTGACAGCTAATTAAAAATATAGACGTTAGAGTGAAAAGACAAAACAAATCTTGCAAACACACATACCCAAAGTCAGGAACCGTAAGTCTCCTTTACATACCTGTTGATTGAATGCTTGAGATAAAGAAATATACATAATTTGGTCAGTCAGTCTACCTACTGACTACTCAAGAATAGTCCTTCTCCTTTCCACAGTTGACATTAATTAAAGATACAAGGATAATCTGGAGAGGTGAGAGTCCAACTAAAGGATCTCTGGCAGATATTGACTGAAGGCACTTCCAGCTAGGCACATCACCTTGTGATTTAAAATTCACCTCAGAGCACAATGGCACCCAGAGGTATAAAGCTTAACCACCAAACCAGGTGGCTACATGAGCGATTACTGCTGACCTGAACATTCAGAAGGTCCCTTTGAGACTAGTTCATTGGTGAGCATTGCACCCGACTTGTGATCAAATCCCGAGAGACCAAGACAGACAAGGCTTTAGACAGATGGAGAAACGTATCGCATCTATGACAAGACTGCGATGACATCGGCATTGCAGTCGCTTGTGTGCATCTGAGTGTGTGTTTGAGTGCGTGTGAGTTGCTCTGTGCCCTAAAGGGAAGGTTTCCAGCTGATGATAAATGAAGCGTCAGGTGACTCCGGAGAACGTTTTATAACAGCCCCCTCAGCAAAGCAGCGGAGCAGTGAGCCCAATTAATAAAGATCAGTTCTTTTCATTAGAAACTTCTATTTCTTTCTTAATTAAAAAAAGGCAATTGAAAAAAAATGAATAATGGAAAAGGAGCTTCTGACAAAATATACAAGGCACAGAATTTATATATATAGATATATATACTCTTGCCCTGTGCTAGATAGAAAGATAGGTTTATCTCTTAGGAGAAACACCAAGGATTAGCCTTACTAGGCTTCTTATTATAGAGCTACTGAATGATGAACTTGAGTTTGGTAATATATTTAGAAAATGTGTAAAACAGTGTCATTTAGGATGACTGCAGTGGCTCTAATTTTTGGAGTGAAAGGATTTATTTAAGAAGCTATGGGTCAACCCTCTCCCTCTATCTGTACCTCAGAGAACTGAACAGACAAAAGAGCAATTAGACACAGCACCACCAGTCTCATTATAATAAATCTATTCTCGATTGGATGGGAAGATGATGGCTGTGAGCCCAGGTTTGTTAATATGTTTTATTACTATATAACCCGTATATATCTGACCCATCCTTGAGGTCCATGGAGATGACATAGACTTATAATGTTGGTGCAAAGCAGAGATCATACAGAAGATGAGCACTGGATGAAAATATCTTAAAACTGGAATAATTCAAATAATCTCATTAGGTCTTAGCTATTACACTTCACTGCAGAGAGGAATGACATTACAAAAAAGTGAAAAATGAGGTAAAATAAATGGGTTATCGAACACGGGGTTCAGTCTGTGCAGTGAGACAGAGAAGACAGATGGAAGGAATAAAGGTGCAGGGGTCATTATGAGTGACAATGATGGCTGTGGATGAAGACTCTGTCATAACCCAAACAATTTCCCAACAAGGGAATGACAAATCAATAAGGTTCAATGTCTCACAGTGAGCTCAGCCTCGGGATGATCACCTCTTCAGTTATGGTCCACTGCTAGCATTTTACTTCATTACAATATAAAAAAGAAACTAGGTCATTTTGCTATAAAGCAATTGAGTTGATAAAATTAGGAGCCATATACTCACCTTCAATACGAACAACCTTTTATTCAAGGTAAAGAAAACTGATGTTCAAAGATGACGGTTAGTCTGATAGCTGTAGTATTTGATGGATGGAATTATATCTCCCACTTTCCTCTTTCCATTGAATTAAACACAAATTGATTTTGTAAGAACATTGTATTGGTCTCATGGTGAAGGGTCATTCACAATTTCTTGCAAAGAAGTTAGCTTTAATCCTTTTGGAGCCACAAATAAACCCTTGCGATATGTTGTAGGTTTATTCATACAAATGTCAACCAGCTTCAACTGAAGTTGAAAAATGGCATGGAAAATGTGGTAGCTGATTTTTTTTTTCCCCTCGTGTACAGACATGCTTAAATATTGATTATTCTTTTGAGTAAACTATGCACACTAGATTGATTTACAATGAGCAAATATAAACTGCCTTTGTCTGCTGACAATAGGATGACATTCCTCAAAACACACACACACGCCCAGTGTAATCTCTCTCTCATCTCCACAGAAGCCCTCCTTTTACCCAACCCCCCCTCTGCGCTCGCAAGATAATGTATGAGTCTGATGACTCAAGTGTTTTATATTCAATTTTCTGCTCAAGTAAGCTCCTTCAAACATGCTACACAATTAAGCAAAGGAATGGCTCTACTACATTTGATCTACTGCAGAGACCCCCAGGGACCCTGAAAGTTTCACCTTGCTGCCTGCAAGCACCACAAAGCACCTGTACTTCCAGACATGCACGTGCACATACACACACACACTTGAATTCCAAGCCCAGAGTTTTATAGTAGTGCATCGTGGTCTGGTTTGGCTCTAGAGTCTCACAAATGCTGTTTGATCTCAGGAAGACGCTTTTCTCTTTTGGTCTGCGAAAGCTTTTTGGATAGATGAGAAGCTGAAACTGAGTTTTTTTTTCTTCTTTACTTAAAAGAACTCACTTTAAACTCTCATCATGTGCCTCTGTAGTTTAATGATTCCCACATTCTCTTGGTATGTGAAAGGTTGCTGGTTCACCTCCAGCCAATGATACAGATTCCCTTAAGGGTAGTGTCAGAAAGGGCATCTGTCCAACTCTGACTTGCAGAGGTGCCTCTGTTTGTGGTGACCCACAAGCAGAGCAATTGAAAGTAGCTTTAAAGGACTTGCCATGTAAGGTGATGCTTCTTTGATGGATGACAGGTAAAAAGGAGAAATTCTAGATTAAAAAGAATAAAACATTAATACACAAGTGATTAAAATATGAAGTCTCAAATACCTCAATAAGATTATAATAAGATACTAGACTACAACAGTAAAAATCATACTTATTCCAAGGTATTTCATCACCTCCAAGATCCTGTGACAGCCTCACTAAAGCTTTTCATCAGGCAACTAGCAGACTTACTGTAACACCGAGGACCTGTACTACATAGCCAGATGATGGAAAGAATTTTAAAATCAATATAAAAAGTAACAAGGAATCAGTGTAGGAGTTCAGAGCACATGTAATGTGTTCTCAGCTTCTGGCTCTGCAATGCAGTCAGACCACAGAGTAGCCTGCTTCAACTTTAGCAGTCTTGTCGATGTGGGAATACATACCTCATGAAGCTATAAGTTTAGGACTGAATCTAATTTTAGCATAAGATTCAAATCTGCAACCAGTGTCTTTTTCCAAGCTTGTGAGTGTGACTAATATTTCCATTTTATTTTAGCTGAAATATAAAAAGTTTCTTGACGGATTGTTGCTAAAGTTCACCTGGTTGAGCAGGTGGCCCACATGTTATAAAGTCTGCAGGAGCCTGGGTTTGACTCCTCCCTGACCACTTCCTACATGTGATTTCCTTTGCTCTTTTCCTACTTTCTTGTCACTCTCTTCTGTCATCTGCCTGTCATGTCTGTCATAAGGGCTGAAAAAAGTTCAATGACATTCAAGTAAAAATATCTGAAACACGTAAAAAGTCTAGAATTGAGCTGCTTTCTGTGACTACCACATGAACGTTCATACGCAAAGGAAGAATGAAAAACCAGCTCACAAAGACCGGAGAGGTGTGTGGTCCCAAATTCTAATCCTTCACCCTTTCTTCTGCCTCAAAGGCATCTAACTTTTTGTTAAATCCTGACAGACTGCAGCATACTATAAAGTTAAATTTCTCATTTTGATAGTGTTTAGATGAGTGGGAGAGGGAGACTGGAATCCTCGTGAACTACAACAGCGGGTGAGCAAAGTGAGAGCGGCAAGGGGTCAAATGTCTAAGCTCATTTTTTTTAAAGACCCTAACGCTATTCAAAGAATTATAGATTAATACTCAGTGACACAGAAAGAGAAAGTAACAGACAGGCGCAATAACAGAAACTACAAGTGGAACGTGCCCATCATTAAAATAATATTCCTATTTAAATGCATGAACAAATGTTTTTGTAGCAGCGATGCATTTATACAGGAGTTTCATTCGTGCTCTGATTGCTGTGCAGATATTCTCAGTGGTTATATTTGCACACAGCGAAATGCATGTCGGTGATTTTTCAAGGAATCTTCGAGTTAAAGAAATCCATAAAGTACCACGTGAACGCAAAGTTGAACAGCTTGAAGTTAATTTGCTGTAAGTCCGTAGACTACACCGAACAGCTCACGCATAAACAAGGTCGCTTGCTGAGGGCAACACTTCCCACTCTCACTCTGATAAGAAAACTCATTTTCCTGTCAGGAGTTGTAGGATGCTTTCACACAAACAATTTCATACTCCTTCACCCCAGCGCATTGTTGTGTTTCTCCGTCTGCATTAAAAAGTCAGAGCACCGGTCCCGTTCCATATGTTGAAACGTTGCTTAGAAAGCGCGGCGAACATCCCCCAAGCCCATTTTATGTCTAAGGTTCTACCTGCTGAAGCTGCTTTTATTGCTCCTGCAGCTGTGTTTGTGCAAAGAGGCCGTGGAATACAAGCACCCGAGGCTTGTTGTGCATCCTTGGTACAATTACAACTAAGTGCATGCATTCTTTTTTTTCTTTTTTTTACAGCTAGTTCTGTGTGGAATGTGAGCAGAGCAGAATAAATTATGAGTAATGAAAGTCAGCACTTTCAAATACTTTTCAAAGCCAAATGAGTGAGTCATCTACTAGCCTCAGGTTGAGAGTTACACATCACCTCGGCTTCATGACTCAGTTGTATCTCAGTGCAGATCTCGAACAAAGCTTTATCCCTCTGTCAAGGCTCATTCGCTGCCCTTAACACATTTTATTTTCATAGTATGCGCATCTTTATTTACATCAAACTCCAGGTTTTCTTTATATATCCTTTACTGCCACGCTGACATATTTTGTACTGCATTTTATTGAGTATGCCACTATTAGAAGATAATCTGTTATAGCAAATACAAAAAGCTATTTTTTACTTCATACACAGACATACCTCGTTGCGAGATAAGCATGATTTATGCTGTACATGTAGTACAGTACAGAATATCTTTTAATCTAGCAGTTTAAAAAAGCAAAAACAAGCAAACGTTTTGCAGGCAGATTAAAGAGGAGGCCACTAGTAGACTGTAAAGTACAGCAACCATCCCGGCTGTCACAGGCCATAAACCATTCCCTGGAGAGGGCCAGCTATTTACAGCAAATAACTGGCTTCATGTGGAGGGGGCTGAGGCATGCAGAGTCACACAGAAGAAAATCCTCATCTCTTCGGGGCGGATTAGAGAAAGAAATGGATGTATTCTAAAGATTTAGAGGAACGTGTTTAGTGCTACGTACAAATACACGAATTGGTATTCTAAGAGCGCCGAAATTTGCAGGCACAGAAACGCTACTGCTGCTGTGTTACTTAGAAACAACAAAAAGGCAGGAAAACAGAGGGCTAGAATACACTCGATTTCATCTAAACTCACATCAGCTGTACAAACAGTGCCATAAAAAGATTTCACCATGTCCAGTTAAAATAGGTCGCTACTTTACAAATAAAATCCAGTGTTTAATAGAACAAATAAGCAGCTTATCAGGTAGTGCTGCACGCATAGGCTGATAAGCAATAAACTAAAACATAGATTCAGGGTTGGGGTTAGGCTAGAATCTGACCTGGAATAAATAAAAGAGGAAATTTACATACAAATGATACTGCTGGCATTTGCTGTAATTGCCGTTTGTGGTGTTCATTTGAAATGAAACAATAGCAGCACCTTCAAACTGCAGGGAGAAAGGAGGAGGGGACCGTGGGATGAAATGTTTAAGACGTTGAGCATTCAGTACATTGCCTTGTCTGCCTGACTGCGTAGTCTTTTTTTTGTAAATTAGCACATTAAACTTGTTTATCTCTAAGATCTGTTCAATCTCAGGCACTTCAAGTCGCAGCTGCACTGCATGAAAAGGCTGCGAAAGACTGGCGTTGGCATAGCCGAACTCATTTGAATCCAAAACATTCTGATCACAGGCTAGCCCGAGAACATGCTAAAAATAACTTATACTCAATGGACGCGTCGTAATTTCAGCGAGATGAAAGGTTCTGATGTGGTTTTTGGGAAGCAGCAGGAAAAGTGTTTTCATCTCCGAGATGTGAGAGCACCGATACAATAAACACACACAGTACGAGTGAAGAGAAAAATGCAAAAACAAGAAAAGATCATGACCTCGCATTCCAACAAGACACGAAATAAATATATAGCACCGAGCTCAAATATAAGGAGGGAAGGAAAAGAACCAGGATGCTGTACGTCTTAGTATTTGTGACCATATTCCTGCACACTAAATATTTTATTTGTCATACAGCCACATAATCCATATACTTTCAAGAATTATGTGTATTATCATAAAAATATAAGATTTAAGTATTATTTCTCAGCTCTTTATGAGGGTTAATGTAAATATGTAGACTTGAGCAAACCATAGAGGTATATCTGCTAAGACAAAGGCCACAGAATACAGTCTGTAGTATTGATTTCTCATTGATTTAGCTGAGACACTGTTCAACTCTCGTTATTTCATGTCCCCGTTGCTTTCAGTATGACTTGAAGTGCTGTGAGGGGCCCACACTTTCAAGTTCCCTGTCCCTGGTGGGATGGTTAGCCGAGAGTAGCTCTGCTTGAACAACACAGCAGTCATGGGTTAGGAGTCCCGGAACACCACTGGGAAGAAAGGTCATCTCTAATGAGTAGCTCTGGGATTATCTTGTGGTAAAGACAAACAACAACAACAACAAAAAGAGGGACATGAATAACCAGCATGAAGTTGAGATGAGATTCATGAATTTTTTGCCTGTTTGGGGGTGAATATTTATGATTTAACATCTTTCCTTTACAGCAGACACACCAGACAACACAGTGTAAACTAGAAGAAGCTCTTCTCACCAACGGTGTACGCTAGCATGAAACTCTTTCTTTTTTTATTACCATCATTGTAGAAATCAAAGGCATCACTGAACAACTGACAGCTCGAAGGAACAGAGTGGAAATCTTTGCATTTCCACTCTTTGGCTTCTTTTTTAAAGAAGGGGTTCAGCCGAGGAGCGATGCTTTGAGCTCTGTGAAAAATGCATCAGCCGCACCGCTCGTTTCGCTTTCTGCTCGGTAAGGAATTGTCAGTGACAAAGACTTGATTTTAAATTCAAAATGTTTTCAGAGGCAATAAACGATATTTGCCGAATGCTCACAATGGTGAACATAATTCACTCTTAAGAAAAAACTAATTAAACTTTCCTGGACTTTGTGACAGTTGAGACGAGTCTGACAATGCCTCAACTTTAAAACTTTTCATATCCAAGTGTCTCTTTAATTTGTAAGTAAAAAGAGAAAAAGCAAAGATAGAGCACAATAGTGGTTACGTACCCCAAATTCACAAGACGAATGTGAAAATAATAAAAGGAAAATAAAAGGAACAAACTCCAGTGCAAATTATAGTAAATCACAGTTATAATAACAGTTAGAGATGGATGGGCTGGTTTTCTTTCATCAAAAGTTTTTCCATCCTCTATACAGACTAGTTAGCCTGAGGTCTCCAAAGCACAGTGGCTCAGAGACATCCATTGGTTGATGATAGATTCCTGTAGCTAGATCCAATTGGTTTATGTTGCTGTCCTCTACTGCCCAAAATAGCAGAACATATAGATATAATGGCTTAGAGTGAGAACAATATCAAATAAATGACTAGTTTATACTTCAGAGTTATCTAGAAGAAAGAGTGCAGCAATATCAACTGAAAACAGGGAAGCTATGTTCAGGAGACAAAAAAATAACAGATCTTGAGAAAGATGCATATAATCTGGTTTATTTATCAGTCTTTGTTACTAACAGCTGGTAAAAACACATAATTTCTTCCCATTTCTTTTGCCGAATCTAAAAAAAATGCCAAAGCTAATACTTTGACAGGCATGAGAAGGCATTTCTGCACCAACAAGATGATTCCCAAAGAGCTAATAGAAAACTTGGCATGTCTCATCATGGTGTGCAGTCGGTTAAACTATTTGAGGAACCTGGACAAGTGGAGGACAAAAGAAAAAGTGGCAGGTCTAAACTACTGTCTAAAATAGTATTTCAAAGTCATTTCTTTAAGAAACAGGAGAAAATTCAGCAAAAGCCTAACACAGGAGATGCATCTGCTTCTTCAGCTGATCTGTCTGCTGTTCGCCGAAACCTCATCAGCACTGGGCTCAGTGCAAGGGTGGCTATCAAGAAGCCATTCTTAAGGAAAGGAAACACAGAGAAAATGCTAAACTATAGCAAACTACACAAGAACCGGACCGCAAGTCAGTGGCAACAGTTATTATAAGAGGAAGGCATATTGCAAATTATATTGACAAAGAATGAAACAGAAGGCAGCCAACATCCAAAGAAGAGCTTTGAAATGCCCTTCATGAAGTTTGCTGAAATATTCCTGAAGGCGACTTAAAGAATGTCCAAGAAACAGAGTTCAGGTTACACTGAAGAATAAAAGTGGTTACACTAAATACTGACTTTCAGCCTCAAAATCAGACTTGTGCAAACTATGATTTTACCATACATACTGCATTTCCGTGTATGTTTGCTCATGTCAATAAAGCTCTGCATCAGTTTTCCATTTCCCTAGGAAAATATAAAGAAACGAGTAGCGACGCAAGACTTTTGCACAGAACTGTATAAATTGTTCCAAATTATAATTTCAATTATAAGAAAGCAACTGAACAAAGGGTATAACAAGAGCAAGAGGAAGTTAAAGCTGCTGCTCAGTAGCTTATGGTTACAGACTATCAAAATTAAATCAAAACTCTTGTGCTCATTGCATTTTCAAGGTAACTCAATGTCCATCATTTCAAGACTCCTCATTTTATTTTTGGCCAGCCTTTAATACCATGTTTCCAAAGTTTTAGCTGACATCATCAGCATTGTTGGCACTCAGGATCTGTTGATTTTATAATGCAACCTTTCTTCTCTCGGTCCCAACCGTAAGCGAGACGCGGTACCGCACTACAATCATCTGATGACCATGTTTGAGCAATGCAATTGTCCTCATTCCATAGCCTTGATGTTAAACTTCCGTGACATGTGTGAGTTAAACTGTCAAAACAAACAATGTACTGTAACTCAGGGAAGCAGTGAGACATCACAGATAACAGACCTGTTTTTATAACAGGGATAACCTGCAGTAAAAATGTGCTCCAAAACTGACCCTAGGTAACGTGAAGACCTGCAGAAAGAACCGAGAATCGATGAGAATGCCGAATCTTGCAAGGCTGCGGTACAAAGACTTAAGACTCTGACACTTAAGTCGGAAAAAAATAAATAAGAATCACATATGTCACAATTAAAACAAAAAGAAACAAACTGAAATGCAACAAAGTGCTTGTGTTCAGCAGACTACCAAATGAAAATCACTCAGGCACAGAGCTCTTTCATTCAAAGACCTCCCATAGGGCAGGATACTGTACAGTACATGGTTGTCTCAGCTGTTAACCTCCTCCTTCTCTCCCTTTCCTCCTTCCTCCTCTCTGATGCTGCATTGTGTCTGCTTGACTGCTGCTAAGACAGGCCTCTGGGTGGGCAGATCAGCAGTATCTGAGCGTGCATCCTCTGACACCCAAGTCAAATGCCTCGTGTTTGGAATCTGCCATCGGCTCTCTGGAGAGTCTGCCTGTTTTCCCGAGATTGCCTCCCCGCTTGACAAACACAGTCAAACTGAACAATGGAAAGGATGACGGATGGGAAAATGAAGAACTGACATAGGTTCTTGAGCAGAGATGGGGGGTGGGGTGACGGTGCTTACCTGAGCAGTGTAAGACAAACATGTTCAAGAATTGTGCTTGCACAGAATTCATCGGTTTCATAGATTGAACTCAGAGAGGTCAGTATGAAAAAGACACAGAGATACCGAAAATATAAATGACAACAGAAAAATCACCCTGTGACCCCCAGGCGGTCGAACAACCACGAAAAGCTGGCAGATAACCTTGTACGAGATAAATCAGAAATGTCACTTAGAAGTGTCAGCCTTTTTTTTTTTCAGTTTGACTATTTGAGCCGAGAGTAGGCTCAGTCTCTCAAGCCCTTGAAATCTCTGGATTACCTCAGTTGTTCTAATTTAGGTGTAGCCTCGAGGAAAGAACAGGCTAATTTCCTTTTATGTCAAAATTAATGAAGAAGATAATTTGCTACAATGGGAGAAAACACACATGAAGTCACAAACGGGTTTACTCTTGTACGCTACATACACACACACATAAATTCACACTAGCCTTCAAATGAACCCCAAATGGGGCCAGAAAGTGAAGCAGAATTTCTGCAGCTGAACCCAAAAGTAGGTTAGAAGCATCAGCAGGGAAGCATGTGGGATTTGACACTTTTTTAACAAAAGGTCTTGAATCTCAGCATGCAGCTAGAGATGAGAATCAGTTCATGAGACTTTTGGAAAGGACAGCTAAGCATTTCATTTTACCACTTGAAATCTTATGTTCCCTCAAATTTGCCTTTAAGTAGTTGCAAAGTATAATTGTACTCATCTTTCTACATTACATCACACATGTATCATGGGAAATCAGATAAAGGTGTCTTAAACTGTCAGCATTATATGCATAATTCCATACAAATTCTCCTCTAGTTTAAGCTTGATATATGAAGCCAAGTCAAAAACTGGGTTCTGTGCTCGAATCTACAATAAATGCTAGAAGTTAGCATGTAACCAATAAGATCTATATAGCTTAGAAAGGCTATTTTAATTTCACTATAAATTAATTAACTGATTCTCTACTTGCCAAATACACTTCGTCTTTTAAACTCTTAGATTAATAACAATTTGAAGTATTCCATGTTGGTTGATTTAATATTATAATGGCTATTAAATGCAAAATATAACACGTAACAATGTCATTCTAAATCACCATTCTCCACTTTCTCAAACAAACTGTCTCACCTTTAAAGCATTTTTTTTGCACTTTTTTACCTCGGCATTGAACAAAAAGCTTTAAAACGCTTTGCTTCATTTAATCATTCTCTCTCTGAGTCTTTCGCTTCCTCTCGCTCTCTCTGTGCCACACACCAGTGGTGACATAGTGCCATGTAGGGTGCCTGCCAGTGGCAGTGGGATTTAAGTGTCCTACTCAAAGACAGTCTAGCATGTGGAGGTGGGAATATAGTGTGAATAATACCAGAGAACTAACTCCATCACCTGCGCCACAGTTATGCATACAGAACGGTTACAATATTAGTCCCCGTATATCTTTTAAAAGTAATAGCAACAATTCATTTGATTCTCGTTCCTCCACATCCACCATTTAATCTGAACAAATCAAGCAAACTGGGGCAATCTTTTACCATTTCTCACCATCTTAAATATATTACCCTGCTGAAGCCTTCGGGAGGTAAACAAAAAGAAGCGGGGTAATTGAAAACATCTCTTTCCTGCAGACAGGCTTCGTTCTGATTGAATTTAAATTCTTCATTAGAGTGTGTTCCACTTTGCACAGCACACAGAGGGGACTATGTTATGGCGGGCTGTAGATAAGGTATACAACAGCATTGACCACTTAAGTGTGAAATAGAGAAGTGACGTAAATAGCGGAAAATCGAGCTGGCAGGGAGGCTCTTGTAATGCTTTGATGAGCGTATAAAAGAAGAGTAAAAAGCAGAGCTCCATGTTGTACCCTCAAAGTTAATTTAGTAACACAGACATATACTTTATTTAAGAAGAGAAGGGGGTTGGAGAAAAGACCAAAGGAGTTGTCAGGCCATGTTCCCCCCGTCTGTGAATCTACATCTGCTACAGTCTGAAAGACAGCTGTTCCTATGGGGAGAGTCAGCAGGCAGACAGAGCCCCTGCACTCTCCCTCCACACCCCTTGACACACTTCCTTCGTGTATCCATCAGCCATCAATCACGCTGTATTCTTCCTCCACCTCCATCATGTTCTTTGTTGCTAATGCCCTCCCTCTGGACACCTGCGTTACCTACCCTCAGCCAGTTTCCCACCTCATTACCCCCTATTTACAAAGTGAAGAGACTCCAACAAGAATATGATGTCTGATCCAGCAGATTAGAAAATCGTCTGACATGAAAGACCCAAATGAAGCTCTTATTCCTCTACCTCTTTAGCAGTGGGAAGGGGGAGGTGCAGATAAAGTAACAGATTGCCCAAGCCTTAGAAAACAAAGAAAGTGTAGGGGAAAGCAACTGGATAGCAAGTTCATCCTGATATTGTGCATGCTTAGCACCCTTTCCATAGCAGCCAATCGTGCATCGGTGCTGCTAGTGGAAGCTTAATACAGCTAATTGTAAATTAACAGTGACAAAGCTCACACTGTAGTCTGTCCTGAGTATTCAGTGACACAAACAAAGCAGTGGGATGCAAGGTCAGATGATCACACTGGTGGTCAACGTGTCTTACATACATGGTTGAGCAAAGCCAAGTCCCACTGTGTTTCGGCGTTCAGCCATCTGGAGATGACCCCTACCACATAATGAGGCATCCTCTCCTATATAACATGAAGTGATCTTTATTTATCCTAAAGCAATGCCCCTGCGCCTCAAATTGAGCACAATGACTCTCTGGATTATTTCTGTCATGTTGAAAGCAGGATACATTGTATTCATGTTGACAAATCACTGACATGCACAAGCAAATGTGCTCTCACTCCACCTCTTCCTTTTTCCTTATCTCCTGCTCCTGCTTAGCACAGAGGACACTGGCATAAAGAGGAGGATTTTCCACAGTCCTCCACAGCTGATTACGAGGTTAAACAGATCAGGGTAATACTCAGCCTCCTGCTGTTTGCAAAAGGAAATGGTGTTCATAATTCTGTCTTTGTTAACAGCCCTAGTGTGCCACCAGACCCACACTCATAACCCAGCCAGACCTATAATCCTAAAACGAACTCTATATCACTGCCTCTGCTGCTTGAAGGCCATAAAAAGAGCAATGTTAAGTACACTAGGTATTTGATATCTACACATACCACTACACAAGCATTTTGGTGCTGAAAAGTGCATATACACATGGTGCCTAGTCCCTCTGGGACAGCCATAGAGAGAGGGGAGAAAACTAGACACAACTAGAGAAAATATAAGCGAGTCAGTGAGAATCCAAGAGCTCCTGTGCAAACACTATGAGTAGTATGAGCAGAAAAGACAAGGCGGAACGCATGAAATAGAGAAAAGGAACAACAAGAACTGTTTTTCTTCTTCTGCACCGACTCACGTTTGTATTGGCTAAGGCTGTGGAAGACACAGAGCTGAAAGCAGCACAGTGAAAGAGAAAGGGGATTTACAAGCTACCTACTCTCAAAGACAAACACATGAGCAATGATGACATCCAGCACAGGTAAACAGAAGATGTGATTTGCATACATTTGCTGCATTGTTCCACTGAATGTCATGCATACTGCATAAATTTCACATATTTAAAGAGACAGCTAATTAGGCAAGATGAACATCAGGTATTATGCGTGTGCTGGAGAGAGAAGTATGTATAAGTTGGGTATTTATGAGGGGTAGTGGTGTCTGTGACATCTGCATAACCTATTCATGAGAACCGTGATGGAAACTCAGTTATCCTGCACTCAAATCCTACAGGTGAAAAAAGGAACAGTGAGGTTAGAGTGGGGAGAATGGCAATGAAGATGAAAATAGAGGAGGAAGCAAGCGAGTGAGGGAGAGAGAGAGAAAGGTAACAGAAACAAAGTGGATAAAGAAGATGATGAAATAGGGCTAGTGGAGGGAGTAACAAGGGATGCCGTAAATGGTGGAAGACATACAAGACAAACGACAATGAACAAGGAATAAGATGAGAGGAATTGAGAGACGCAGTGTAGGGAGACAGAGAGAAAGATGGAAGCAGACGAGCACAGGAAAGACTAAGAGCAATTACCGGTAGGACGAGGAGTGTATTTCAATAAACCCGTACATGTCGATTCTGCCCAGCATACCCGACACTTGTGTCCTGCACTCTGAATACCAATGAATCAGATGTGCCATAACTGGAATTCACAATCTATACAGACAGCAAGGGCAACAACATTAGATATTCTCCCAGAGAATGGAAAGAGAGTGCAGGAGAAGAAGGGGAGATGCATGGCCTTGCTTAAAAATGAAGGACAGAGGCCAGAAGCAAATCAATCAAACCTGCCAGTTTTTCCTTTTCTTTTCTTGCAAGGAACAAGAATTTCTTTCTTTTATCTTTTTAATTAGACTGAATTATAAATACCTGTTGATACATGACCATACACTGTGGTTTTACCTGCAGTGCCTAAAAGAGGCTGGGTGCGGGACATGCACTGGACTCCTAAAGATTTTCCTGCCTCAATGACAACAGATGGCATTCAACACTGCCTGGGCATGACGTCAGGAAGACACAAGGAGGGCTACAAAAATGCCAAGAACTCAGGAGTGCACTAGTTGTGGTTTACCACGGCGTATGTCCAAAAGCGGCGAACATCTTGTGCTTTATGTCCCTACCGTGACTACAATTGTTGTCCCACTTTGTGGAGACAGAGCTGGGATCCCAACTCTGAGCAAGCATCATGACCAGTTGAAACAGCATGGTAATTATGCAAAATAAGAATAGGGGAAAATCAGAAATTGTGATGTAGCGGGTGCCAAAAAAAGACATTTACCTTCTAGACCAAACTCTAGGACTCAAGAAGTTCCGCAATGCAAATCAGCTTTACTTCTATTTAACCCATAGAAGGTATCAAAATGGTTATCAAAAATGGTTATCAACAGAAAACTGGGATAATCCTAATGAGCATCGTTAATAAACACATCCTTACACAAATTGAGATGCTGTGTATTAATCAAAAGAATAAAAACAACAGAAAAGCATGTTTTATAATAAATCAGTTAGATTCTGAACCTCAACCAGTTATGTGTGATGTGTGATAAGACATGTTTCAACATTTATAGCAACTCATAAGAGCACTCAGACTCTATACTCAACCAAGACAACAACAACAAACCTTTTTAAAAAAACAAAAAACAAAAAACAGACTAATATTGTAGGTTACAAGTTTTAGATTTTATTTTACTTCTAAACCTTCTTTATGCCTTCAAATTCTCTACTGATACTCTCTAACGGTGTGTTCACACGCGTTCGGTGTGAACACACCGTTACGGGAGCCGCAATCGCGGGTCATCACGCTTTCTCATTGACTTTACATGTAAACCTGACGCTCTGTCCGCGTATATCGCGTTCGGTGTGAACACACCATAAGACGATTTCAGTAGTCTTTTAATGTTAAGTGGACTTCCAGCTGCAGTGTCATCAGTACATCTGATTTTAGGACACATCATATATCTTGCACTACTCAGCACCTTTCACTCCACAAGCTTTCTAACTCCATTGTGCACCGCTGCTCTTCAGTTACCTGCACTTACCCCGAGGCCAACAACAAGTACATTAACGCTATTAATGGATTATTGATCATAATGATTCAGCTAGCTTTAAGCTAACGCCAGCACCTGTCCTGCTGAGCATGATGACTGGGACGGGAGAAAGTTCCCAGAATTCCTCAGTGCAGCAGACAATGGAAGAGCACAGGCCATTAGTTTTTGTCTGAATGATAAACGACCACTAAGAGAAAGGAGTTGGGACCTCTGTGGTTGTGGTGAGAGCAGTGATGGTGGGCAAAGGCCACTGTGCTACATAAGCTGTGATTAAAATGAGTCATACGAGGTTAAGCTGATAGATCTTCTCTAGTGAAGAAGCATTGCTAATGAGAATTAGCTACGTTTTGGTAAGTACAATATAGAATACGAAAACCTGACTTTACCTGACTGTTGAATAAAACGAGTTTATAATTTACAGTTTATCTCTACCAGGCTTAGCTGTTTTGTTTTTTTTAAGTTAGCTAGTTTCCTGTCTTTATTTTGATTGAGCACTTCACAAGTCTCACAAGCAAGTGGTTTTTTTTTTTTTGAAGTATTCCTTTACATTTAAGGTATTATTTAAGCATTTAAATAATACCCAAATGCTACAATTTATCTCAACTGAGTTTAGCATTATTTTTTGCTAGCTAGCTAGCTAGTTTCCTCACCTGTATTTTGACTGAGCAGTTTGAAAGTCACATAAGCAAGTAATGTAGCAAGTAATGTTTTTGTGTTATTGCTTTACATTTAAGGTATTATACACTTTATGCCAAAAAAAAGAACTTGTACAAACAAAGGTATATTTCGCTGTGTTGTTCCAGTGATATAAAAAACATTTTATGGATTCATGCCACAATGTGAAAGATCCCTAGGTTCAGAGTTCCCCATCCCAAAAGCCCATTTTGAAACAACCTGGGTGGTTAGAGTGGTGGGGTAATGGTCTCCTCTCTCTCAACAACTATCATTAAGCTACACTTACAATGGCCTTGAATGCTCAGTCCCAAGCTGTTTTTACACAGGACAGCTCAAAGGTGTTGATGTGTGCAGCCGACCACGGCCCAAAGAAAGGATGCATGCTGAAAACATCTATGAGATAGAAGCTAGAAAAAAAAAGACAAACAGACAAACAATATAAAAGCTGCCCATAAAAACTGATGAGGAGTAGACCAGACAAATTAAACTGTCCGGGCCCATTTTCACCACAGCTCAAAAACACCACGACTGGACAGGAAATTGACAATGTAATAGCATATTTTGGAGCATATTTTGAGCAATTTGTCATTTTCTGACAGCACACTCCTTTCCAATAAATTGCGCTACTCTCAATACAAAAAGCATTGAACTGAACTGACAAGAATGAATTTTCCTTGTCCAAGCTCGAAAATGAAAGGAAAGAAAGTCTGTTTTCATCTGGGGGTGTAACACAACTAAAAGTATTTCCCCCTCTCATTCTGACAGGAAAGGAAAATAATGTTACAGTTAGGTGAATTATACACAAACCTAAATTCTTCTGTATATCCGCCCATTTCCATGTGTGCGGTATGGAAAGGTGTGGCAGGGTTAACAATTGTGTTGTGGCTACAGAAGGGTCAAATGGGTGGCCTTGGGACAATGACATATCATGAGCACTCCCTGAATAGACAAAGTGGATTTTGGCTCCCATTTTTGGCCCTGGATTTAATATTAGTCTTTGTTTAAACATGCCTTTCATAGATTAGCATACTCTGTGAAGTATTACACAGTATTCGAGCCGTGTGCTGATATTGCAGCTACATGGACTTTATCTGTTCTTTTATTCTGCAGCATTCTACTGTTATTAGAAAACAAGGACTCATTTTGTATTGTGGTTTTGCCACTGACAGAATCCTGGCTACAGCTAAGCTGAATCCACACACCATGTCTGCTTTAGTCAGCACTGTCTCCAGAGTGCTTCTCCCAGTCAAGCACCAACAACCCCTGAAAGAAACAACTGGTAAATAAATAGGCTCTGCTCGTTGTCTTGTCTCCTGCTATACATAGAAATGCACAAAACCCTGATTGCACAAGAGGGAGAAAATAGTAGGAGGGCAAATTAAAAGTCTTGGAAGTATGTTTCTGCCAAACCAGCAGCAGAGTGTTTTTGCTTGCATGGACACATTCCTCAGGAGTCGCACCCTATTATTATTAGAAGCGTGTGTATGTTTGTGCGAGGGTCTCCGAGTGTGGTGTGCAAAGCTTGTTGAGTAGCTTCTTGCTATACAGTAATGACCCACAGGATCAAGTTTGTCCATTAGCTGTCATGGTTTATAATCTGATTTTGGAAAATATGTCATTAGACATGTGATGATAATTTGAAGAACAGCAATTAGGTAAAATTGTACTAAGAACTAAAGTTTCCCAAGGAAACAAAGATTTATTAGTAGCACCAAAACAATATGATGGAGAAATTACTAAAGGTTAGGTTACTTGCAGGATTTCATCATAATCATCATTGGTGGGTCTGATTCTGCACATCAGTGCACATTAATAATAAGTGATTGGTATGGCAAACAAATAATTTATTTAATAAGAAAAGGTCAAACTTTATAAATGTTACCTCTGTACACCACCAAAGTGGATTCAGTGCAGACACACAGTTTATTATAGACAGGTGAGGCCTGATCCCTTGACAAATAAAGCAGAGATAATGTCTGAAGTTTATTCAGAGCGTTGAATTTTTATCTTATAGCTTTTTACTGTAACTTACTGTAAGAAAAACCCTTTAGAAATTGCCAATCTGGTACATTCTTAAAAAGAGTGAATGCACTGCCCAGCTCAGTAACACCAAAAGGGCTGAAAGACTAAAAAGGATAATGATAGAATCCTTTCAGTAACTCAGAAAAAACTACTTCGCAACATCTAACAAAGTCAAGAAAACGCTCAATGAGTTAGGCATATTATTGTCAAAGTCTGCTATGAATGAATGGATCTATAGATGGTTTACAGCAAGGTGCAAACCACTGGTTACATACAAGAGCAAGGAGGCCAGATTAGACTTTATCACAAAATATCTAAAAGGTTCTGCGAAGTGCTGAAAAATAATTTCTTTGGACATTTCAAATCTAAGATTAACCTGCAGCAAAATGATGGGAAGAGAAAAGTATGGAGAAGGAGAGATGCATACCACATTATCTGTCAGACATGGAGGCAATGTTGCTGCCAGTGGAACCGGGCCACTAGTGTTTATTGATGATGTGACTGCTGATAAAAGTAACAGAATGACTTGTGAAATGTACACAGCTATACTCTCTGCTCAGATTCAGCCAAATGCGGCAAAACTGATCGAACACCACTTCACAGTGCAAATGGATAATGATCCAAAGAAAAAGCAATCCAAGAGTTTCTCAAGGCAAAGAAATGAGATATACTCCAATGGCCAAGTCAGTCACCTCAACCAAGTAGACGAGATACTGGAGATAAAACTGAAGGCAGGGAGATATGCAAACAAGCAAGTGTAAAGGCCTGACGTAGCATATAGGAAACACAACACAGGAGTTAAGGCTGCTTAACACAGGGAGCAGAAGCAGAGAGAACTGGCTTTCTTGGCAGGAGCTGAATAAAATTAATAACAGGCCTCCAAATCTGTTAAACATGATCTTGCAGCTCCAAGACAGTTAGCTTAGCTCAGTATATTTTCATAGAAGCAAGGGAACTAGTGCGGCTCTGTGTGAAGAGTTATAAAGATAAAAATATAGATAAATATTACATTATTATTTCAATTATGTTACAGTTTAAGTTGGTCTAGAGTGAGGGTGGTGATTTCCTGCAGCTTCCTGTCTAAGTACTAAGCAAAAATAATCATTTGCTGCTTGTAGTTTCATAGTCAGTGCAGAAACATGTGCTGTCAATATTAATAGAAATTAAAAGTCTAAACATTGGATTCCTGACCTCACATGAAAGAAAGCTATTCTGCTTTTTATGAGCAATACTATGACTGAGAGCTTGTGCTCAGTGGAGCCAGGACAGATGTTTACCACATTAAACCACGTCTACGGAGAATAGGTTACAGTCTGAAATCCGTTTCACCCCCTGACATTTGAATTCTTTTAATTCCAGCTAATATTGACCAGGCTCCAGATATTTGACTCTGTTTTAATAGAAGCAGCGTGACCTTGGATTCAAATGAAGCACATTATTCAGTAGAGAAAATTAGAAAGTGAGAATCTGTGAACATACAGCCAAATAGGCTCACACTCACACACCACAATAAAAAAAACACCTCCCACCTCATGCACAGTTTCCCCAGCAGAGACAGAGACCACACAGCTTGCCGTGCCATTGCTTCTCTGCCTCCACTGTGTATTTACCACTCAGAGACAAATGGTCTCCTGGTAGAGCAGCACTTTAATGCACCTTGGGGGGTCTGCAGGAGGCACATTTATCAGCACAGTTTTATTTCACTCGAGTTTTATTTCAACTCTTGACATACAAACATGCACAAACAAAAAGAGACAAAGGGGCATACGACATACTTGCTAATGGAATGTTCCATTATGGGGCAGAGCAAACGGCATAGCTTTCAAACACTGTGCCCAAGAGACACAAGGTGCAAAACAGTTTGGTTAAGTAAAGATAAACCAATAATGCTCCTTATCTTAATCCTGTTCTCACTGGCTTGGAAGCCAGGAAGTAGTTATCAAGTTGCCAGTGTCTGATATAGATTACAGATATTGTCATTAATATTAATGAAGCTGATTTTATGGGTTGGGTTTAGGTCAACTTGCACCATTATTGCTCATGTTTTGATAAAATAATTTCATCTTGACAGAACAGAAAGTCAAGTTTATAAATGCACTCTAATTAAAATTAAGATGACAAATTATTTATATTATAAAATATTCCAAAATGAAAATACAATAAATGTATGATGACATGAACCAGAGTAAAGAAGCAAACACACATTTAACAAGCTTCAATCCACTGAACAATTGGCATTTTAGTCAAATAACTGACCAGAGTAATCAATGATCAGAACTGGTAGTCACTGAAAAATAGGTTAATTGAATAGCTGTGTCAGCACATCCAAAAAGAGGACATTTCAAACAACACGGTGCATGTGTGTGAGTCCATGTCATGCCTCAGTTAAAGGTTCTGTCCAGAGTTGACAGATGAGGCCACAGCTGTCCATTAAGGAACCACTTACTGTAACTTCCCCTCTCACAAATCTATCCCATCAGCCATCATACCTACATTTGGGCCAGAGACTTGCATCCAAATGGCCATGGAAACACACTTGCGCACACACACAGCTATGTTGCACAACTCATCAGATCAATTAATTAGTCCTTGACCACTCATTTATCCCCCTCTTATTCAGCCATCGTTCCTGCCTTGTAGTATAAGCAAATCTGTAATTCTGATGGGTGCTTATGACCTCAGTCTCCGGCACAGCCATTTCATTAGTTGGATCAATTTGCCTTAGCATTTGTTCCATTTTGCCATAGGGGGGAAATACTTGACACAAATGGAGAGAAAGGAGAACTCAGTTGCTCAGATCTTTTCGATTTGAGTTGACAGCTTCAACATGCACATATGGTATCTTGTTCTCCTTGAGCAGAATGCTGTTAGTATAAATTGAAAGACTGGCAGATTGTGCATGGCAATACAACAAGATTACACATGAAGTAATTAAGACCCCCGAGCAACTGGTTTATCTTCATTAAGATTACCTGTCCAGTGTGATTTCTTACACTTGGGGTTTTGGCTCAAAGACGGCCATCCCATTACTTCTGATGTCTTTTCTTGCTAATCAGTTCATCAAGGGTGTCTTTTGTAAGCCAATTATGACTTTATCTATTTCAGCTGTCAGTGTTAGCCTCATTCTCCCTTTTCTGCTTTTCTCTTTATTATTGCTGGAGGCGAACACATTATTGTTAACCTGCTTCAGAAAACACAACAGTTTTTCATAGTTTTCACTATGTAAATAGCCATGCACATTTCCAACAATAAGACTGTCAGTGCTGATAATGGCAGTGCTGATCTATAACCTTCTCAACTCCAAAAACCTACTGTTGGAGTGGTTAGCACTGTTGCCTCACAACAAGACGGTTTCTGGTTCAAACCCTGGCTCGGACCTGTCTGTGTGGAGTTTGTTTTCCCTGTTTTTCGAAGACATCCACGTGGAGTTAACTGATGATTCTAAATTAGCTGTGGATGTGCAATAGGTGAGTTGTATAGAATACTTCTGCATTGTTAAAATCTTAAGATTGCAGTATAAAGTACTTTGAGAGTGAATAAGTCTAGAAAAGCTGCATATAAAATGTGAGGACAGTATATTACTATACACAACAAATCTACTGCTCTAAAAACACTCTACGCTCTACAAAATTGCTTCAATAGCTAAAACTATTGAAGAAGGAATTTCCTTCTGTTTTCACCTTAAAGCTTTAGTTCATATGAAGAGTAAACACATGTGCCTTTGTTTGTTTGGCGGTAAGCCTGTACCACAGAGATGTGAGAACTGCAATACGAGAGCTGCATTCCAGATGTTGATCTTCTGCAGCTTTAATTGTTCTCTAAATGGATGGAAGTATTAATTTCATTTTTGACAGAATTCTGCCAAGTAAAACCCTTATATACTACATTTGTTTGCATTTATAGATAGCTGAGTGAACTCAATCATAACAGGTTCCATCCTGTGTTTCACTTATGTAAGTTTCTTATTAAATGTCTGTATCCTGCAAAATCTTTCCCACCAAAACTATAATAGGAATGTTCTAATATGGAGTGCTTAAAAATGACTTTTCTTCATGTTCTAAACAAAATGCATTTCTTTCAACAGCTTTTGTGTTTTAATGATTTTCTAAAAATAAAGTATGAGTAGAATAAAAATCAAAGTTTATATATTGATGTCTTGAACAATAATCACAGGATCTGGATAACAGATCTGAAAGATCAGAGAAGGTGATCTGACTTCAAAAGAAGTCATTACACAGGCTCCACATTTCCATCTGTCACTTAATCCGAGTACAAGTTTACTGTTTATAACAGTCCTCCCACACAAATATGTCAACCAAGTATCTGTGTATTCTCACTACTCATTGTTAATGAACTGACACTGAGTCTGACTGCCAGCAGTTTCTTGGTGTAGCACGCTGAGCTTTAGCCAAACAGTCAAGCTGCCTTTGAATGGGTGTTATAGCTGACTGCGAACTGGATTAGAGGGTTAACCAATTAGCAGTAAGAGGATGGGTCAGAGTACCAAGTCAATCCCAAACTGTAGTCGAGCTGACTAAGAACCTGCTAATCCACCGCCAGGTCAGAACCTCCAACACTACGGGGGCTGCAGAAGTCATGGAGAGGGAGGAAATTGTTTTGACTTTTTTTTTCTTTACCAAACTGAAAATATCAATATCCATCCATCCATCCATCCATCCATCCATCCATCCATCCATTATCTTCTGGTTATCCAGTTCAGGGTTGCAGTGGGGTTGGTCCTTAACCCAGCTCTCATAGGCCAAGAGTCAGGGTACACCATGGACAGCTCACCAGTCTGTTGCATGGTTCGTATTACTTACATAAATCAATAATTATAAAACCATTACACAATTTGTTGTTTCTTTTCTTTTCTTTATGTTCAAAGGTCTTTGTCACTCAAATCCACCCTAGCTTTTTGTGCTTTACTGCCTCCAACAAAGCAGTGTAGCTTTCAGTAAAACACAAAATGTTTTCTTGTATTAGCTCAACAACTGTAAAATTTCAGAAACTGTTTTTATCTTTTAAATAAAATCCTATCCAGTCAGGCAGAATCCTAAGACTAAAATGCAAAACTAATCATTCTACATAAAACATAAAAGCTTTCTCTTTATATTTAGGCTCTATTTAGGCTATTTACCCTTAACCTTATAAAACATCATTATGGTCAAATTGTTTGCATTTCATTTTGTCCTGCTTGCATATTAGGGACTGCCGAGTCTCCACAGAGAGCCTAACAACATCTTCTCAAGGTTCAATAAATCTGGCCTTACCTGAGTGGTTTGAAAGCTGATTTCTACCAACAGTAGGTGCTGGATATCATCAGAAATACGTATCATTTTGTACCTATTGCTACAATGGGATTAAAGAGATGATCAGCTGAACAGTAGCGTATTCATTCATTCTTTATATGTGCAAATACACTACAATTCACTTCTCACGCACAGAGTGTCCTTTCTTTTAAGTCTCCATTTCCCAGCAGCTCCAGTTAACCTTCGAGGAATCCATCGAGGAGCTGTTTTTACTTTGTCACATGGAACTTGACAAAAAATAGCAAAAATGACCATTTTTTGTTGTAAAGCTTTTACCCCAACACAAGCAGCCATGTGGAACCAAGCAAGCAAGCAAGCACACTTACATGTTGCAAGTGTTGCCACTCTTATTTCCATTACAGGCTTGAGGAAAACCAACCTAAGAGATCGAGGTGTTTATATGAATTTACTATATGTGATCAGTGAATTTTGTTTTCTATTATTAGTTATGTACCAGGTAAACTTGTCCATATTTTAACCTCTACTTCAGATATGTTATCATTTCAGATATAACAGGTTTGTCTTTGTCATGACCTTTTTAAAATGTTTTGAAAATGAAATAAACATTATCGTATGAATTTTATCTTATCTTTTAATTCACACTTGCTCTTCAATCCCACTGCTTCCTAAGTTGACTGAGGGACAGTTCTCATCTGAGGAAAAAAAACAGCCTGAGCTTATCAGCCAAATTGGATGCAAGTCAGAAAGATTTTTACTTCATACCGTGCATGTGGGGAAAATAGATAGGTACAACTTCTGAACTGAAAATGCATTATCTGAATATATGTATGTATTTTTTTTCCATGGAGAGTGAAGGAAACGGAGAATCTAAATTATGAGATGTGATTTATGAGGTAGATCAACAGAAAGATCTGTTTTACAATCTTACCAGTTAAATTACAGAAGTGCATCTGAGGACAGAGTTGCATAAAAACAAGTAGGTTAAGCCTGAGGTAAAATTCCCACAGGGAGAAATCCTACAAAACAAGTGGAGGAACTTGCGAACACAGCTGCACAGTTACTGACACTTCTATAAATCCTGCTTCTATCTGCATCGCACTGAATGTGCCATCCAAATGCCTAAGCCCCTGGTGCTAATGGTATGCACTCAGCTGTCAGATTAAGGCTCATTTACTCCCAGCAGGGTCTTCAATTACCAATGATTAAAAGCTCTTTTGGTGTTCTGTTTTAAGAGACACAAGGTCTGTCTAGGTTAAGAAGAGCATGAAGGAGCACGGAGCAAGGCAGTGAATTTCAAAGTGGATTTTTGAATTTACTTACATTAAGGGAAAATCAACAATAATGTTAAAAAAACATAAATTGACATTAATATCTAGTAACATTTGTGATAAAAATGAATATTATCTCCTTTAAAAAGCTATAGCTTATTAGAAGGATTTTGTGCAGGTCTGAGAGTCAGGTCCTGCATCTGTGCCCAATAGATGTATACCTCTAGACTTATTAATAGAGGGTAGTTACAGCAACAATGTGATTTTTAACATTGCATATGAGATGTTAAAATTTGCTCTAAAGCCCCGTGTTGCTTTGCGGTCTTGTGTGACTTTGTTGTTTCAAAAGATTAATCGAAGTATCAGTGTTGCAAAAATGACACAAATCACTAAATGAGAGCAATATACTATAACAATGTCAGGTTAATCTTAGTAATAACAGTCTGACAGGCAGGAAAAGTAGTAAAAATACTCCAAATATAACATGCTGATAATGCAAGCCTTTTATATAATCTTGGCAGTAAAGCAAATGAAGAAGACCCAGTGGATTACGAGGGTTGCTGGTTTTCAACAACCAACTGCAGTGAGAACGAGGACAATGAAGAAAAACGGTTACTGTAGGGTTGGTTGCAGCTCTATGAGTTATCAAATACATTACATTTTTAAGAAAATACTAGTCAGTTTTTGTCATTTGAACCAATTCTTTCAAACGAGAGAGGTGACGCGGTGAGGTTAAAGGAGAAAATATCAGCTAGGATGGGAATGAAAACGTCCATATCTGAGGCCATGTTTCTTACCTGCAAAAAGATGCTGTGCCCACTGATTTCAGGTATCTCAGGGTCTTATTCATAAGTGATTGCAGCGTGGAGGGGGAGACTGACAGATGGATTAGTGCTCTGTCTGCGGTGATATTGAAGAGAGAGCTGAACGTGAAAGACAAGCTGATGATTTATCGGTATATTTATGTTCCCACCTTCATCTGAGGCCGTGACCTGTGTGGTTAGTAAGCGAAAGAATGAAATTGCAGATACAGGCAGTGAAAATGAGCTACTTCCATAGGGCGTCTGGGGTCACCCTTAAAGACAGGTCGATGAGTTCAGTCATTCAGGAGGGTCTCAGATTAGAACCACTGTTTCTTGACATCAGTGTCTCCTCGGGGCCTCCTGGATGAGGTGTTTCAGTCGTGTTCTACTGAGAGACTGACCTGAGGTAGACCCATGACATGCTGAAGAGCGATTACACCTCTTAGCTGGCTTAAAAATGCCTCAGTCTTCACCCAACTGAGATGGAAGTGTGGCTTTTGAGAGGGAGGGGTCTGGACATCTCTACTTAGGCTGCTACCATCCAGATAAGCACTAGTGAGCAATTGGATGGATGGATGGATGGATGGATGGATGGATGGATGGGTTGTCAAATGGGCAATTCCATGACAAAAATTAATGAGATACCTCCCACCTGACACTCTCAGATTCAGCTGGATTTTTCTGTAGAATAACCACACCATATTTAATGAGGCTATGCAAAACTTTAGCAACTTTCAGCAATAACAAGGGATATACCATAGTTTCCATAGCTAAACTCATGTCTATGACAGAGAGTAATAGAACCAACCACTGGAACACTAGATGTTTCAGCTGGTAAGGGCCTAAATGTATTCTCAATACTAAAAAATTCATGTGGCTAGGTTATTTCACCTAAGAAGTCATGAGAGCTTAAAAATGGTGGGGAAAAAATAAGGGGGAATTAAAACCCATGCCTATGCACATGGAGGGGCAGTAACTTTGCACATATAGTATGAAGCCAGTATATTAAAGTTGTTATATTTTTCTAATTTCATACAGAAAGATCCTGCTCCTGTCCTCTATCACTTAAAGACCTCTTGCATTAAGAGGACAACAGCCGCAAGTTACATTTACAGCAACAGCTGGAACCTGTTTAGAACTACTCTAAGGATATAAAGGATCTAAGGATATAAATATCATTTGTAGAAATTAATGTAAACTTCCAGGACTGTAGCTCTTAAAAAAAAACAGCAACTTTCCAGTTAACCTTAATATCCAGCAGTTTGACCTGAGGCTGATAAAAGCAGTACCAAGTAGCCTCAAGTTCTATAAGCAGTAAAACAGAACCAGATACAGGTAAATAGATATAACAGGACACAGATACCCTATTAGAGCTGAGGACATTGCTCTAATTCAATTTGTTATTCATAGAAAACACAGGTCCACTCATCATATGAGGGGCCTGCTTTTGTTCCACATTATTTTCATGTGTCCGTTCCTCTTGTCTTCTCTCTCTTTATGCATGTTTATTATTTGAGGATACAGACACAGACAACTCTAATCCAACACGGTCATTATATGTACACCACTCTTAAAGTACAGCGTTACACACTACTGAAATCTTCACAAAAGTAGATGAAGTTGCAATTGTGGTGTTAGGCCTGGGTGTATATTGTCTAGCTGAATTAGTGTGATCATTCTTAGTGTTATTGCCCATTTTATTTTGAAAATAGACTATTTCCTGTGTGTTTCTTTTTAAGCTGTGTGTTTTAAATGCTGTCTTGTTACTCTATCACTCCAGGCCTTGACTCAAGTCCAGTAGTCTAGTGGGTTTGAGCCCTATGCATTATATTCTAAAGCACCACGCCGACACTGAACAGAGAACCATGCCACTCCATAGATGACAAATCATTTGAGGTTGCTAATCTTAAGATGAGGTAACAGGCCTTTAGCAGACCACTGTCCATATTCCAGCCTGCTATTTCTGTGCCTGTTTCAGCTCATATGTCTGCCAGCCTTTGGCTCACTAACTCCAAGTTAATCTCCCTGATAACTTGGAAACAAACTGGCCTACTAGCCTCCTGTCTGTTTTTATACCAAAGCAATGAGCCCCCCTGCCAGCATACCAGATACGTGTGGTTACCATAAGCCTTCACATCACTCTGTTAAGTCCCCCTGAGTTGGCCTGTTGGGTTTATTCTAACCTCAGCTGCTCGGCTGAACCGTCTGCTTTACCTGGATAGACTAACAAGTCCTCTGTTTCTGGGCTTGTCAATACTTGCCATGTTTCAAAATTTGTTTCCAGGTAGGTCAACCAAGGCATTCCCTGTTCCTTAGCCAGTTCCATAGTTGGCTTCTGTCTATCCTCCTCTTGGATCTGTTGATGATCCTCCTGTTCCTGAGTCTATAGAGACCAATCAGTGAAAGAAACATACAGGTACAGGTGTAGTTTTTGTCATTCTAGTGCCGCGGTCTTGACATGTACCAAATTTGCCTAGAACTCTAGTACCTGCTTTTATTTCCTGTTGGGATCTTGCACAGCAATCCTTGGTTTTGACTTCACCACCAGTCCCACCTTTCTGCCTTTCCACTATCTTCATGTGTGTACTTATCATTCTGCAGTGGTTTCAGGCGACTGACCTGACCAGCTCACCCTGAGTATACACACATGTGCGTATGCACAGCCATGCATAAAGAACACAGGGATGTAGCAGCGAGCTGCTGTTTGTGTATGACACTGTAGGTGAGGATTTAAGTGGGCAAAAATGATCATGTCAAGGGAAGCACTGAAGAGAAAAATAGGATGTATGTACCACACGCACACACAACTGTTACACACCCTAATTTTCTCTGAAATAGGCCCAGCAAGCTTGGCTGCTTGAGTTAAACTCCTTTTAGTCTGTACTGCAACTTCCAGGGACCTGCAGCTGCAGGTCTACAGATGTGATGTAAAGCTTGGTGTTCTAACTCAACTAGCTGTGGAGGTACTCTTGCTAAATATTGCCAGGTAAATCATCCATGATTTGACTTGTAAATAAGATGTCTATCCTCTCTAAATGAAGATAAGTGATGCGAGTTATTCGGGCAAAATCTGCAGCATAAATCAAAATTAAATCGTGTTTGCCGTTAGTCGTCTCTCTTTCTCCCTTGGTATTTGTGTGTCTGTGCATACTCTACTCATGGCATGTGATGTTTTTCTAATTACTCTGAAAAATGACGGAGGGCGTCTTCATTCAAGTGTGTCGCTGACTATGGCACCACTGGCTGCCGAGACATACATCACTCTAATTGGCTCAAATGGCTCTAATATATGCCACCATGTTGCCTTCATGGATCAGCAGCGTCGCCTTTTGAAAATCAATATAAGAACAGCACGCCGGGATAGAAGAGTGTTGCATTCAATAAGCAGCCCAATGACTTTGGCATTTCAGTGTTAATCTTTTTGCTATCCGCCGGTGGTGAGAGCGGTAATTGGCGGTAATTGAAGGAACATTAAGGCCTAAGATTGAGACAGGGAGGCTTGACACTTGCAAGGAAGCACTGTGTTTCCTGTGCATCTTTGTGTGTGCATGTCTTTCATAAAAACATATGTGTCCAGTGAAATATTTGTGTAATTACAGCTATCTTGGAGTTTGACCCTGCAGGGTACTGCTATTTAATCGCTAGCATATAGCTTAATGTTCCATAAGAGGCTGGCACCTCTTATGTCGGGTAAACTAGAAAATTACATGTTGCGTCAAGAGGAAATTATGGCACTACTTTTGCACAGGTCAAACATGAGGTGACTGAGGTTTTATGGCAAAAAATGCTTCTGAAACATTTACTTGAAAGCTCAGTTGAGATAATACAAGGTTTTAGGAAGCACCACCACATTAAGTTACTGAAATTCCCCTTTTCCCCCCTCATTAACATATCAGTTCATTAATAGATGTAAAAATAGCAAAAGGAACTTGAAGAATAACCGTTTACGTCGTGACATTGTGGATCTAGCATCTGTACAACAAAGTACCCAGCATTTTGATGTTTTGTCATACACTGACACTTTTGATCATCCCACATCCCACCTGCAGTTGTTTTATCTACATCTGAATGATCTTCAAAAGTATGTCACCTTTATTATTTTAATAACAGCTAGTAACAGCCCTGACAGGTTGAAGACATAAACAAATCACACAGATTAAAGCTTGTTGTATCCTCTACCTCCCGAGTGTGCCGCAAAGTAAAAAGTGATATCTACTTTCAAGAAAATTCTCCAATTGCTTTAAGAAAAGCTAACATGGTTAAATTATTTTTTGTTAACTTTTTATGAATGCAACTCGTATATGCTTACAGTAATATGTATTTCTGATCAAAGCTACTATCAAATGGCCTTTCTCGGCATTACGCCGAGGCCTTATTGTATAGTAGTTATGTGTCAAACCTTGAATCAGTAGGTGGGTGTGGCAAGCTCGGTCCATAATCGTCCAGAGCATTGCCAGAGCAGCAGTGGCTCAGTGTGGGGGGGTTTTTCAGGTGGTGTAGGGGTGGGGGCTCATCCTTCATTCCGTGAACTGATGTATTCACTATCTGTATAGTCTATCTGAGATAAAGGACAGAAGGAGAAAAACTGTATTGCCTGCTAGGAAACATAGATCACTGTCACCGTGGTGGAAATGGAAATGGGCCTTCGTCAGGATTTTTTAACACACTATTTTCCCTACATCGTTCTCTCTTTCTTTCCTGTCTCTTATCTAGATGTTCTTTGATTGGAGGCCCTGTGGAAAATATTTCAGCCGATGTTACTGGTCTCCATTTAGAAGGACACAAAGGTTTGAGGAATGATAAATATGGGCTTGGTAGCCATGTAACTCTGCAGTGCAAAAACCTCTGTCACACTGGGATTCTGACCATGCCTAAAGAAATAAAACCCAGCGTTGGATTTTTGCTACCTTATCACACCATTACAGCTGTTGGTGCTCAAAGAGGCTCAGCTGCATTCCTCTGTGTGTGTGTGTGTGTGTGTGTGTGTGTGTGTGTGTGTGTGTGTGTGTGTGTGTGTGTGTGTGTGTGTGTGTGTGTGTGTGTGTGTGTGTACACGCACATAGATGTTTCACAGAGAAAGACAGCAAATGGGGAAAGCAAAGGAAGCAAAACAGAGAAACGCAAGTAACTCCATAGTCACCCAGTAACATTGCTCTTTGCTTTCACCATTAATATGCAGATGTCATAGATGTGTTTCTCCAGCAATTATCTGTATGGTTACCATTCTTTTTAGATTCTTGACTCCTTTAAATCATTTAATACATCCATCTATCCATATCCAAATTTAGGTTAGGGGAGTGGCATTCCAGACAGTCTTATTCTCAGCAAAGCTTTCCTAGTCCTTCAAATGTATCCTAAAGCATTCCCAGGTCTTGGAAGATATAATATCTTTGGGTTGTGTGTACCTAGAAAAGCGGTGGGAAGTGCCCAGACTTGAGCAGCGGCTCTACTCTGCAAATGTCCAAGGTGCTCAGCTTCTCCCAATAACATGGAATAGAATAGAATCTGTCGGGATAGAAATTGGGATACCGAGATGCATGAAGGGTACTCATTGTGTGCCAGGTAACATTTCACATGTATTTCATCTCCAACTTATCAATAATGGAAATAAAAGTTTGCGAGCATCTGTTTGTGAAAACAGAATTTGTGTTTTCCTATATATAGAGAGAGAAATTACCATGAGAGCCATGTAGCTCCAGTTAGCCAGTATGTAAATGTGATTTAACGCTTTAAATAAGGGGCACAGAGCTGGTGACTGCTCAGTGGTCTGCGGGAGACCAGGAAACCCACATTTAACAATATTCCTGTTTCAGAAGTATTTGAGTTATGGAGTATATAAACAAGTACCCAAAGGAGGACAAATAGCTGGATTCAACTATGCATGCACATAAAAAGCAAATTATACTAATATGAATTTGCAATTCCTCATATGTTTTACTATTACAAAAGCAATCACCTTGTGGTGCTGCCACATTAATGTAGACACATTAAGTGCTATAGGAATGGTCTTAAGGACTGATCCACTACTGGGCGTCAATGTCATCTCCCACAAAAACAGTCTGACCACAAAATATCTTTTCAGACATTTTCCTAGAGCCATATATTTAGTATATTAGTAGCTAATTGAGGCCACATTTACTTTGTTCACTTATTTTACTTAAATCAAGCTCTTTTGTATAAGTCTGAAAAATAATGAGATTCTGTTCTTCATTTAATGCAATACTCGTAGAAAACTCATATAAACTCATATATATATATATATAACTCATATAAAACTTGAGATATGTGTATATATATATATATATATACACATATCTCAAGTTTTCTTTAACTTTCCTTCCCATCAACAGATTTTTGGACGCTTACTGCAGAAATCTGATTATCTTAACCTCCCAGACCCAGCTGGCAATATTTCCTGAAACTCATTAATCAGACATCAGCTCTGCTGAACATTTAACTGATAACATTACAGATAACATGACCCATCCTGTTCCCTTAATAATCTCTGAGCCCATTTCCTAAAGGATGTAATTCAGCTTGTCTGTCCATTTATTTTATCCGGGCTATATGATAAAATGAATGAGCAGACAAGCTCTGCCAGCCTCATTGTTCAGGCAGTCACACGTCCCTTTGGAGTGCTTCTTTTTGAGAATGTTGGGTTAATATAAAATAAAAGTAGCTTTTATTTACAGGATTAGAGAATTTTCATCACTTAAATATGCGAAAGGTATTATCGTTGCAGTTTGCAGTCTGCAGTCTCATGTAGACCAAACCATGTTTGATTTTTGGCTTTTAAATGATATAACGCTTTCTCGTTCCTATCTGTATGGAATACATTGGTATTAAAGTGCTTGTGTGTGCTCAGGTGCGAATGTCCCAACAAAGAAAGTAAACAATCGCAGCTGAACAGCATGCATAAAAACAAGGGACAATCTCTTCTGGGAGCTCTGTGCATAATGAGTTGGCAGATGATACCAAGGTTTCTACTAAAGGATTAATATACCGTGTAGCTATAAACACAGTCCTAAAAATCTGAACTAGAGCCAGAGGAAACAAGGTCACCTTTTTAGCCCACTCACATAAACTTTCCAAACTGTCTTGTTGTGTTTACTTAGCCTGCCAGATAAGACTGGTGAGAGCTCTTTACAGGACCACACAACTGAACCTCTGAAACATGAAACTGAACAAAAACCACTCACTCACATAAAATGGGGGTTAATCGGGGGCAGCGATAATCATTCATTTAAAAATCCCTGCGTACATCTGCCCTTACAAATATACAGTCAGCTATCAGAGTTTACTTTTCATTCAACGAAGAGGGAGACGTCTAAAGAGTCTATACTTTTGAAGGAACTTGTAAAAGGCAAATTCCTGCTAACACATTGGGAGCTCCAGATAGCTGATTTTGACCTTTACTGCCTTTTTAGTTCACAGTGAATCAAGCTGGAATGTAAATCGGCTGTCTGGCTCCCCTCTAAACACTGAGTAGGCAAAGAACCAGACATGACCCATGATAACAATAATGAAATACTTTCTGACTTGTGGTTAAGATTTTCTTATTTGGTCCAAAAGAATACACACAAGAAATTGAGTGAAAGGAGCATTTTGTTAAGGGTTATAGTGTATTTATGCCATCAGTATAAACAATTTGTCTCACAACTGAACAGCGTTATCCTTCCATTTTTGGCAGCGTTAGATGGCATCCACGTGGCGGATCTACAGGCGGATCTCTGTATATTTATTGGCTTCTTCCCAGACTGCATTGTACAACTGCACTGTTTTAACCTCCCTTTAAATAATAACAGTGTTAGTTAAGGTCGTGTCTTTAAGCTGAACTTTTCAACTCTGTCTCATACACAAATAAGCCTCTGGTCCCGGCCGTTTGTGCACAGCGAATATCTTCAGCGGGCATGCATTTGCAAATAAGCAACACTAAAAGCTTTTGACAAGCAGAGGTCAGGAGAAGGGGTTATCTAGCTAACATTTTTAGGATGTGAGTGGAGGGTCTGGCCCACATCTATGACCCCAAACATCTCCACTGCTGTCAAAACAAATAAACAGCGCCAAACATGGTGTTCCAGGTCTCTGCAGAGGTGGTTAGAGTTCAAAGTTCTGCAGGATTATTTTTCTCCAGGAAACACAATAAATGTTTTTCAAGAGATAATTACGTTTTTCCTTGAAATGAAAAGGCTTTGGATGAAGTCAAAGCATCTGTATGATAACCCCAATTAACCCATGAACAAAAACAGAATGACAACAAAACTGAAAAATAAAAGAAACTCCTGTACCAAATAATACTTAGTGTTTAAGGATAGTCTTTAAGGAATGGTAGTCATTAAAGTGACAGCTGCAACGGGGGAAAGTGAATTTGAAAGTGATGATAAATTAGAGCCTCTCATCTTATAGACAATTGTAGAAACTACTCAAAGTAGGCTAGACCTGATATCATCTAAACATCCAATAGACACTAGAAAAAGTTGCATTTCCTGCGAGAATGTGGGGTGAATGCTATGTAGCAGAAATCGTGCGCTGAAAACAGCTGAAGAAGTAGAACTATCTGCTGAAGATGACTTTTTTTGAAAGGTTACACTGAAGAGCGACAAGAAAGCAGAAGGCGCAAGAGTGGGAAAGACATGTGGCAACGAGTGGGATTCAAACCACCCGTTTCCGCATCAGGGTGCCCGCTAATCTCAGTGAGCCAAACCGGCATTCATCCCAAAGAAAGATACGACGATACAAAAAAACGGCTTTAATTCCAGAGTTTGAAATCTCAGAGGATAGATTTCCTATCCTGAAACAAACGTAATTCATGGGTAAGCGGTATCAAAAAATTATTTCGCTGTGAGTGTCTGAAGATATATTGGCACAAGGCTCATGTCTCTGGAGTCCACGGTTTAGGAGATATGACGAGTAGAGATGTTCAAAAACTTAATATTTTAAAAAGCATAAAAGTTATGAGCACCAAAAGATATAGCTGGCATTAGCAGAAATAGCATAACAGTTTAAAATTTAAACGGTGAAAATAGCACAGAAACACTCCCCCGTTTTCAGAGGCTGAAAATTTGTTTGACACTCAAAAGTTTGGTGGCCAGTTGAGGCCTGGTTCCATGGCTTCTAAACTGTATAACCCCCCATTCTTGAAGGTGAAGTAGAAATATCTGAAGCTGATTCCAGGTTTTTAATAAACTTTTTATAGTCTTTCATTGTAATTTTAAGCCGGTCAAGTCGGTCTTTCCTCTGGTTTGATCCTGATAACGTTTGTGAGCTGAAGGACTGACTAAACCAGCAGCGAGCAGGTTGGCGCCTGCGGCTTCTTTTGCCGCACTAAAATCTGAAAGCCCAAAGAAATGGTGATGCAAGTGCGTGAGGCCATCATTAGGCTAAAGAAAACACATTGTTCTCAGAAAGACAGTGAACGATTTCGAAGAACTAAAGAATCTAATCTATCTCAATGGAAGTGCATGCGGTGCCGTCCAAGTATTCACTGAGTGAAAGGATTTTTATCCAAGTATTAAAAGCAATCCTTATGTTTAAAATTAAGTTAGTTGGTCCAATTGATTCTGAGCCTCCACCCAAAAAAGAGTAATGCTGTATAAAGACTCACTGTAAAATGACTGAACCTAACTGAAGTCATAAATCATCATGTGACAAAGGAAAAAAAAAAAGATTACATTTTTGGGCCATTTCACCGAGCTCTATTTACAGCAGTAAGAAATGGTAGGGCAGACAGGAAAAGACTAATGGTGACCTAATCCAATGTCTGTTCTTTCCTAATTAAAACCTCCAATCCATTCATTTTCTTCAATAAGGACTCTGCAGAAAGCAGCAGACGGAGGTCTGATTCAAATGAATGGAGGAATTAAACACAGAAACAAAGGCCACAGCCGTAGATAATTGCAGAGGGAAAGGCAGTGCAATTGAAAGTGACATCACCAACATAAACAGTCTTCTTAGATGAAAGCACATTCTGAGTCAGATGCCTCATTTTCAGAACAAGGAAGTACGGAAAGCTAGTATGTTACAGTACATCAAAATAATACAAGCATGTAATTTTTTTGGAGGGAACTGAAGTGGTGGGATTAATTGTTGTTAGTGGCTCATGCAATGAGCAACTGCAACGTCCGTAGGCTACAGTTGGTGCTCTGTGTGTGTGTGTGTGTGTGTGTGTGTGTGTGTGTGTGTGTGTGTGTGTCGCCCCTGCTAATATTATTAGCCGTAACATCTAGGCCATTTGAATACAATAACCTTTCTGGCGACGGAATAATAAACACAGGGAACTCAAATCAAATCATCTGTAAGCAACATTTCCATTTTTTCATGTGCTCCTTTGTTTGTGCATCAGAAGATTCATTAAGGTTACTCAGCGCTCAGGGTGTCACTGCATAGCCTGTGAGTAATCGCGTCCGACTGCAAAGTAAGTAAACTGTATGTGATAAATGTACGCAAAAAAAAATCTGATGTCTTTAAAAATTAATTTTCCATTTACTAGCTATATCAGCACACATTAGTCATTTAGTTTAGTGTTTAGCAGCATCAGTGCCCTCTCAATGGCATTGGTGGCACTATCACATACTATCACATTATGAATAATTAAAAATTATATATAAAATATACATATATGAAACAAAAATAAAAATGTTTTATGACATTTACTATGCAGTACATAAAAACACTCTTATCAGAAGCAAGTGAATGTGCATAAAATATAAAACATAGGAACTATTGGGTAGACCTGAATGTGAGCATGAATGGTCGTGTCCTACTGTAAGCCTTGACTGACTGACAAGCTCTCCATTTACCAGATCTCGCTCCCAAAGTCAGCAGATGGGCTTAATTGCTATGCCCATTACACTGGCATAGCAAACAAGCAATACAAATACATCTCTTTGGCCCATCAGAAACACCAATTTGAATCAGTCACAGAGCCGAGGCCTCAATTTTTAGATCACATTTAGTTAAGTCAGTGCAGAATTCCGACTTGTTATGAGGGGGAAATTTGCTGTGGCAATAAATGGAGAAGTAACATGCAATACAGTTTCACATCTAAATAGCTGTGGGTCTCGTTTATTTCATTTATGTTTTCAGTCTAAATATAGACTTCTTTTCCTGGCATTCTCATCCAAGGAGCAGAGACAGATCCATTGCATGGATGGCTGGACAACTGCAGCAGCTGGACGGGGAAGCATACATAGTCTATACTGGGATTAGTGCAGAATATGGAACTGGTTTTAGCCTTGTGATTGAAATGCAAATGCAAAAAATGTACATCTGGTACCAAACAGTGTGCACAAGTGTAATTAATATGTAGTAGGTATAGATGTATATGACACCGGGACACAGCAGAGGCATGTGTTCTTTGCACTATGTGGTGCAGCTGAGGAATGGCTGTGTAACAGAAAGAGAGGGGGTCACTGCATGCCTTTCTACGGGATATTAATGTCAGGATTTTTTTTGGACCACTGGTGCTCATTCTTAGCAAGTTGACTGACTGACGTGGTTCTAATCGCACCAACTGGCCAAAGTCTTTTTGTATAGTAGCTTCTGCACACTTTACTGTGATTTTAATATGCTTTAGAAGTGTTCAATAAACCTTGAATACAGAAAACTAGAAAATTAAAACCTTGTCTTGCTACCTAGAAAAACTCATGCCACGGGACCTAAGAAATGGGTTATACATTCTTGAGAAGTAAAAGGATTTTAAAATAAATACAGATACTTACACACAACCACCGTGAGGTCTTTAAAACAGGAGTCATTTGCGCTTTGCTCCCGGCCCGAGTTATTATTCAAACAATTAGTTGTAGTTGATTTTTGGGGAAGTTAATTCATTTTGGCACCTAAGGCCCTCCATATCTAAGAGCCTTTACCTTAATTTTAAGTAGGTTTCATCCTGGTTTAGCCTTAAAAGGCTGTAATATCCAAGTTATGTACTTAAAATTGGTTCTTTTCCAACAGGAGAGCAGCACGGCAGTCTGCTGATTACATCTCAAAGGGGTATAAAGATGGTGGCTAAAATCAACTTAATTCAACTCATTCCTATTTATAGAGTGCCAGCTGACAACAACAGTTTTCCCAAGGTGCTTAATATACATTTAATTATGCCGAAGATGCTGGATTGTCCCAGCCCTTCCACCAAACAGCCAATCATCTACTTTATAGTGGCTGAGGTGGAAACCATAAAAATTGGTCAGGATGTTGCACTGAAGCATGTGCACAAGGTTCAATAGCATGGTAGCAGATATATCTATACTTTAATATATCAAAGAGATTTATGGAACTCCTTTCTCTGGGCACTCTACATGACAAAATGCTTTCAAAAATGCTTTGTGCGCCCTCTGAGCCACAGCCACACTATCTGTTCTTGCTCAACCAGCCGTTTGGCCGGCGAAATGCCTTTTGCCTTGTTATCCCTTTGCTCCCACTCCCTATTCTTAAGCTTGAGCTCTTTATCCTTCTCATCCTACCTGTCGTTATTCTGTCTTGAGTCTTTGAAATCCCCAAGTCAGGGAGATATTCATCTTGAAAGTAAAAGTGCTGACTGGATATGATCTTGATGGCAGAAGAATTTAAGTATACTAGTTTGTAAAATGCTCTCAGCATGACAGAGATTCAGAGGTGTGTGTAAGCTCAGCGCTTTAGAAGACTATATAATGGCAATGTTTGAACACAGAGTGCACTATGTAGTCTAGTGACTGACAGTGCCAATACAGAGATCTGTATTTTTATAACATCATTTATATTTGGACTGATTTTTTATTGAATGGTTGAAGTTACTGTGTTGTGCAAAAGTCTTAAATCACCCCTAATTTCTTTAGATTTCCAGGAAAATGTGAAATAGGTGTGGAAATTTATTGAAAACCGTCCCCACAGACGTGGAAATGAAAGACAAAAACATTTTGTACTACTTTTTTGTAATTTCTTTAGTCTTCAGGAATAGTTCTCCAGGTTTCTTGAAGGACTCTAAGCTCTTTCTTGGATGTTGGCTGCCTTTTGGTGTGTCTTTGTCAAGATGATGCAACACTGCTTAAATAATGTTGAAGCAAATTTGGAATTTATCACTCCATAAAACCTACTGCCACATATTTTCAGTCCAATTCTTGTGTAATTTGACATACCCCAGCCTTTTCTCCTTGTTTCCCTTCCTTAAGAATGGTTTCTTCATAGCCGCCCTTCCATTGAGACCATCTCTGATGAGCCTCTGGCAAACAGTAGATGGATTAGCGTAAGGCCCAAGTGTATTTCTCAAGTCTTGTGTCAGGTTTTTGCTGGATATTCCCCTCAGTTTTTTCTTCTTTTTTCTTTTTTTTTTATAGAAACAATTCATATGCTGGAGATAGTTTTTTAAGCCTCCCACATTTCCCTTTATCCTCCACTTGTCTATTAGCCTCAAATCTTTAAGGATACACAGCAGACCATGCTGAGATATGCCACATTTTTGGCTAATAGCTCATTCAGGGTGTTGCTGCCAAAAAAAACTATGTTATGCCTGACAAACCGTATTAGCTAAACAAGAGAGAACAAATTGTCTTCCTTCAATAGGCTGCTAGTAACAAAATGCCTAAAGATACAGAACTGAAAATTGATTATTTGCTAAGTTGTTTGTTATGTGTAGACACAACACTGCCCTGGAGAACTACTCTTTAACACCACTTTAAAAAGCAAGAAGGGAGACTTGCTATTTGGAGGCAAAATATAAACAACTGAGTGGTGGTTCAACACTTTTGCACAGTATTATATATGTGAATTTGAATATATTGTGTTATAACCAACTATTCTTCCATTTTATTCTACTTATCCCATTTAGGGTCAGGGTTAGTTGAGCTATCTTAGCCATCACCAGGCGAGAGACTGGGTACACCCTGGACAAGTCATCAATCAGTAAGACCAGGAAGAGTTATACTATATATCTTATGTGCTTCTATTATTCTCATGTGTCCAACAATGCTTAAACGTATAATTTTAATACATGTAAAAACTCTTACCTTTACCTTACAAATCACGCAATGGAATAAAAACTCTCCCAGTTAATATTGAAAGTCCAGTAGTAGTTCAGGTAAGGAAAGCCAATAATATTTGCTGGCAGAGTTTGCATTTCCATTACACATACATCAGTCATTACAAAAAAAAGATGAACCATGGAATGAAAGAGAAACGTCTTGGGACCATAATTCATTCCATGAGGGTAGGCTATAATAAATTCCTGCTAAATAAGTTTTTCAGAAAATGGAAAGAATATAAATATATACTTGAATCAATATATTTTCCCTTTCTTTTACACTACATCATGTTTCTCAGTGTGCTTCTATATTAAAGGCAACACCGAGCGCAAAAGAGGCATGAGAAAATAAAACGCATTAACACTAGTTATGCAACAGCAGAGAATGTGATGTTACAGCTCTATTATAGCATCAGATGTGCAAAAATCAACACATTAGAAGGTGCTCCTCTTCACACATCAGCTCTGATGTAACTCCCTGCGTGTATGCGCACGGTCGTGCTTCTACATCTGTTAAATAGACACGCTTTTCAAGAACTAATATAGCATCTGGATAGTTTTTTTGTCACCAAAAGGCTTCTCAAATTAATATGACTGTCAAAAAGTTTTTAAACACGTCACATGAAAACTTTGGAGCACTTTTAGCTTATACATTTTCATTAAGGCTCTTAAGAAAATGTGTTTTTAACATGATTTTTTATTTTAAAACATGCAAATAAGAGAGTTGACTGACTAACCTGACTAACTGGCTAAGCAACATTGTTCTTGACAATATGTATTTGATTTGAAATGTTTAGGCTAATATTTAGGATTCTTTGTACAGTTTTTTTGACTATCAGATAGTAACATTGATGTATTTACTGACCAGTGTTGGGTGTAAAGGGTTACAAAGTAACACATTACTGTATATCCATTACCATACATACAGTGGTCTACAGCCTTTAAGAGTGGAGTAACATTACTTTTATTTTTATTGCACATAGAACAAAAGTGTGATGTGTCCCCATTAGGATAGGGTTTCGTTGTAGCCTATAGGTTTATATTGTTAACTGGTAATTATGAGACAACACATTTCAGGTTATTTTACTGAGTAACGAGAAAGTAATATAACAAGTAGGGTGATAAATTACTTTCTTCAGCAAATAATTTTTGTATTCATTACTTTTATGAAAAGTAACAAGTTATGTGTGATACATGACTTTTTTTGAGTAACTACTCCAACACTGTTATTAAGATTGTGAAACATTTAAGTGTAATCCCTTAATTATGCTTTTGAAAAGTAGAGCCCACGCAAGTGCCACTGGCAGCATTTATACCTGTGTGCGCTGTGTTGGTTCATGTCAGGTTATGCCATAAGGTTACAAAAGGGTTTGTGGTTAGTATATGCGTAGCATAGTTATAACACAGAAGTAAGTGATTTATTTTATTTTTTGGCTGATCAGGATAAATCACTGACAAGGAAGGTCTGGAAACACATTTAACAGTGCTAACAGGAGCTCTGCGTGTACGCACACAGAGTGCAGACAGTCCCACAAACACAAGTCCCACAAGCATCAACACTTCTGGTAATGATTAACTATCTGTTTCTCTAAATAGTGTCCCTAGAGAAACGATTATAAATGAGCAGTTTATGTGGGTGTGTGTGTGTGTCTCCCAGCATGAGCTCTTCACACAGGCTAAAACTTTCTCCCCAGTGAATATGGGCCAGTAAAGAGCTAGTCTGCTTACCTCAGCACTAATCCAGGAAGAAAGCACAAGCCAGCTGAGCCATGGATCCACTGCTGCTATTCATGGACAGGGCAAGGTTGGATTTCCAGTTATAAAGAGGCAGTACAGGTTTTCAGTACATTTTGCAATAAAAAGCCTTTGTGTTGAATTTTTTGTGTTGCTTTTATCCTTGTACTAAACAAATAATAATAACCAACAGATACCTCAACTCACAGAAAATTAGCTAAAAGCTGCAATTACAACATTTTAAATAAGTATAAGATCTTCTCCTAGGCCTACTAATGAGCAACTTAACGTGTATTCTTTTTAAACACAAAACATGAGATCTAAATAGCTATATTCATACAACACCAGCATGGTTAAAATATAGGATCACAGTATTTACTTATGCTGACTTGAATTTGCTGAAGACAATATAAATTTTACCATCTTGTCTCTTCAAGATAATCTCCCGTTTCTATTCTTTATATCTTCTTCTGCACGAAACAGCATTTGGATTCGTGAAAACTTCATAGCCTTGGAATGACTGACAGCAATTTATCCAATGTGTAATTCACAACCAAGTTAATTATAAGTCTGTGTATTGTTCTTCTGCTCTCATACATGTCTAAATGTCTAAATGAATCATGCAAATTAGACATTTGTGCTCTATGTTGAACATTTTACCCAGTGCTGGATGGAGGTTTATGAAATGTGACCTTGGACCACATTTCAGAGATGGCTTCTGTTTCAGAACGAGTTGATGCAAAACTATCTGTAAGTCTGTCAAGTGAACAATAAGAACTACAGTTATTGGGTGGAAAGGGAGGCAACAAAGGAACTGCTCAGATAGTCAAGACAATCATTGTCTACTCGTCCCCAGTAAAAACATGCCATTGTTGTACTATAATTTCAAATTCACCCCAACAAGTATTGCAGTACTCTCTTTTTCTTTACACTGCTGCTCACTGGAGAATTCTATCTCCTTTTTCAAAACCTAATAGCGATTAAAATGTCAGCTTTTATAAAGCTTAAATTAAAAACCATAACATAAATGGGAAGACTGACACAGTTAAAAAAATAAAAAAAATTTATATCAAGGGGTTAGGATTCAGAATTAAAATTAATTTAGTTGTAACAATGGGAATTCTATTCTTATCAGGGAGCGCTTTAGTTGAGAAAGACACTGGCATGTAAGTAGTTATTACTTTGATGAATAAATTTAACAGCTTTAGGGATTTGGGGTTTTATAAAAATGTATTTATGTATTTTTTTTATAGACGTATTCAAATTGACAGCCTAACACACCGATTCTTTTCAATATTATCATCCGGGTTGATTCTCTCTCTCCCTCTCTGTGATTGGTTGATACCTGTCATGTGTGTTCACATCTAATACTCTGTTTTCTGTGAGAATGACAAGCACAAGCATTGTAAGCGCATTCCCTGAAATTGACATAAAGCAACTTATCATCTGTCTGTCAGTGTCTCTGACTGTATGGACAAAAGAAAGCAAGTATATATAATGTTGAAGCTGTAAAAAAATATACACATATGTACTTGTTTATATACCTAGACACAAGTATATAAACAATTTAAAGCTGCTCTTGTCTGCCTCTTCCTCACACATTTATACTGATGAAAAAGTAGGCAATAAACATGCTAATGTATGTTAGATTTTCAAAATAAAGTACACTGTTCTCATTGAAAGAACGGTATACTGTACAAAAAAATGTGGAATTTTATAAATAAAAGCCTGGGGAAACTGAATGTTTTGCTTGTTTATTTTTGTTTGTTTATCAAATAAAAGCCTGCAATTATTTGTTGGACGTCACTGCAATGCTTTAATTCTGTTAAATAAAATCTCTTGTTAATTGTATATTTTACACAATTATCACAATGCTAAAATAATATCTCAGATTTTCAAAGTAAAGTCCCTTCAACTTTGTTAGACAAGTACAGCACACAATGGAAAGTAATGCAATGCAGCAATGCAACAGGTTAAGTCCAGCTGTAGCAACAATCCCATCGCATTCTCCAGAAACTCAATGGCCTTGTCATTGGCTAAAATTACATTACTGGAGCAATAACAATAATTTAATTTGCCAAAAACATATGAACCACTGATGTATTTTCAGGTGCATGTACAGGTGCAATATGTACAATTTGTAAGCGTAAGCGTCTCGACCTCAATACAACATCAGAAGGAGAATCAGACCTTTGTGCACACGCACAACCCATGCTAACAAAACGCTCTCCAGGGAGAGGCATTTGGACATGGAAAAACATGCTTCTTTTTGTGTTTGCAGCTGTGTTCAGCTTGGGCTTGAAATGTGATAGTCTCCTTTACATTTTGTCTGTTTTAATTAAACAATTTCATAATCCAGAGTACTCGGCAGATACCAGAACTTACTGTACAGTTAAAAGGAGGAAGAAATTAAAAATATTTCTTCCCCATTTGAAGTTCTATCCGGAGATGGTGATGAAAATATTTGTGCAGCATTCAAAATGACATTGTGCTTTGACACACAACTCAGGCATCTTTAATAAGTTGGAACACAGAACCACTGTAGGAAACAGGGGATTCAGCGTGGAGCAATTATTTGATAAAAGCTTCCTATTTGATTTCTCAATGGTGAGAAATGGTTGTACAAATCCAGGCTGACAGAAATTGATCACGCTAATACCTCAAAATGTAATCCCTCAGCCTTGGGGGGATGACCTCATAATGAACCCAAATGTACTGTGTAAGTTTTGCAACCGTCTGCCTTTAGCCTGGCTGATATTTACATTTAGATTTTTGCAAACAAACATGAAGAATCTGTTTTTGACAGGTTGTCCTTTGCAAGGTGGTTAAACGTCAGCGCAGCCTGCATGATAGCAGTCAGATAGCAGTCTGCACAGTTTTTGCCAAAAAAGGATTGCAAGCCTAGAATTTTTGTTTTATATCTGCCACAGAAATCACTGCGTAATAAACTCGTACATCAACATGTGGTATATCTAAAAGATAGATAGATAGAAAACAAGACAATGTGGAGCTTTTCATTCAGTGTGGTTAACTTGACACAGAGAAGCAGCATAGTCTTACATTTCCATTACATTCCTCCAAAGATAACAAAAATAACTTTGGACGTCTTGCTGAAAGGACATTTTCAGTTCTCATAAAACAAGAAACATTCATGAGTGCAGTCTCAACACCTCAGTGATAAAATAGTGATGGGTAGCAGGCCTCTTTAACATGCTGGTACCTAAAACACAGTTTTGGCAGGCCCAGTGTAACACTTCTATTTATTTAATAATGGTTCAAGCGGCTTTGTTAAAAACTGAGAATGAGTTTCGATTAAACCAGGCTGAACATCACCAAATTGTCATCTTTTCTCTGTAAAAAGCCTCTTTTAAGGGTACTGTATACAGTAGGTTGGCGATAGTGTCCCAGAGAGATCAGTTCAACAATATTGCCCAGTAGTATTTAATTACAGAACAGTCCGTCTTGTTTAATTGTTGCTAAAATTAAGCAACAAAGTTTATTTAATTAGGAAAACCATGTAAAAACTGTGAATATGTATAAGTCTTGAACACATGGGGCAAAATAAACACTTTTTTAACTACAAAAAAATGCTCTTACATCATATGAAAGTGCCTTTTATGTGTTACTTCTGCCACTTCGAACATCGAACAACTTGACAAACTATATGTGTGCTGGCATCGCTTCAAAACTTGGTTATTTTTTTAATTTTTGATGTGTTTTTTTTTTTTTTTACATGACTAAAAAAAAACCTAAAAAATAAAACCTGTCAATCCAAATTACATTTCTAAAGGAAAGAGGCATTCAAATCACTGTGAAGCTCTTTGGCACCGCTGGCAGTTCCTTCCAGGCAGGCGGACCGAAAAGAGAAAAGAAAATCTCGGGTGAGAGTGTTTGTCAGAGAAAGGAACCAACACATGAGTTTTAAGGTACAGTGCGGGTTGTCATTTTTGTATTGAACGTTTGACAGCTTGCATGTCTGATTTTTCGCTGGGGAAAAGAGCACCGGCGCATCAGGCAGCCGTAGAAAGTCCTTTTAAAGAATAACTGTTTGTCTGACACGAGTGCTCCAACACTTCATATGTAAATTTTCTTTAAAAAGACACTTTTGCACTCAAAGAAAATTAGAAGGTTAAAAAATGTGGTGATGCCAACTTGAATACAACTAAAATGATGTAATTAAAGGAGTCATCTTTTGATTTATTTATTTTTTTAGCTAAATGTTATTTGCCAAAAATCACTCTTTTTTTAATCTCCTAAATTATCCATCCATTCACTTCTTTTCAGGGTCACGGGGGGCGCTGAACTCAGGGCCTTCTTGCTGTATGGCAACCGTGCTAATATATCATTATCTATTTATTTCTTATTTTATCTGCTTTTACTTTTAATTGACTTATATTAATTTAAGGTCTGTTCTATTATCATTACTAATTTTTCTAACCCCTTGGAAATACGGCGTCAGCCAGGACCGATTCTTATCAAATGAACTTCAAACTTCAGCATCCATTCCAATATTATAGTAACATGACATCCCTGGCGCAAAACAAATTCTCTATTTGTGAAGTTTTTGTAATAGAGAACTGCCATCTGCTATTTCTCTCCTTATCTTTCAGCTGTCTCATGTGAGTTGGATTATGGTGTATGTCTTGTCTATAAACACAGAGTTGGCCCTTGTCAGCTCATTCCTGCTGTCAGTGAAATTTGCTGTCTTGCCCAGCTGCTGATGTCTGCAGCTGCTGGATTCTGCTTGTTGGGTCATGGCTGAATTTAATCGGGCGAATGTCACACGCGCACATACCGAAATGCACATCTTTGGATTGGCATCACAGCACAATGGGTTAGGGTGTTGATCGCTCCCTTTCTGCAACTGAGCACAAAAGCTGGGTTTGTGTCTTGCTGTGATAGAGGAAGCTGGAGCATGTTCCTCACTGATGACACGGGATGGTGAAATTGAATCTTTCATGGTGGATTTGATGAACAAAGGCTTCACCAGCTGTTATTACTGTCTCCGTGCAATAATATCATATGATATGTAATGACCCCATGACTGGCAAATTTACCCAAAACACGGGTCAATGTCTCATTTAGCACTCAGGCACTCGCTCATACTTTGTGGTTAGTTACCATTGTAACAAACCAACAATATTTCAGGTTTGCACATGTGTGTCCTACATTTACAGTAGTCCAACTATGATTGTTCATTTTGGTGTACTATTGTTTTATTTTAGATATTAGGTATGTTGTTCTGATCTAACACTGCATTTTTAGCATATTTACACTACATATTATGAGTAATCTGTTAATGCAAACCTATAAAATAAGGCCTGGGATAGCTTTGCATGAAATGTATTTTATGGTTGTGTGAGAGATGTTGACATAGTAGCGGCTAACTGTAGAACTGCACCTCTAGCTTTATTTAACAGTCACCTTAACGAACTTTACACCTAACAACCGGCTTATGTCTGATCTGTTGGGGTGGTTTTGATAGGCCTGGTGATGAGCTTCCATCTTTATCCACTAACCACAGAATCCCTAGTCATTTAATGTCATATCTGCACTTCAGTAGCATGTTAAGCTAGCAAAACATGGCAGCGAAAAGTGTTTAAAGTGGCAATCTGTCATCCGAGTCTTGTCTGGAGTGTGGAGACTATTTTCCCTTGCCTCCCTAGCTGTATATATTAGTGTCTTATCAGCAGTTCTTGAGGTCTAGCTTCTGCACCAGAGAAAAGACTTTGAATGAATTACTGAAGGTATGCATGAACTGATACCATCAATAAGAGAGTCATGCATTAGCAAGGGTTCAGCTAAAGAAGCAGATATGGACCACTCATGATATTGCTGTATCTGCTTTATTCCCATGAAAATTTATTCATTGGTCCATTCTACTCTGGCTGAAGGGTTTCGGCTGAATTTCTTTGATGTAAAAAGTAATTTATGAATTGCAAAGTTGCTTTAGATTAATTTGTAACATTAAATTGAGCCAATATCAACTTCCTCTTCTGTCTGTCAGCTGGTCACGTCTGAGCAGGTCAGGATGTGTTTAAAATAACACATACAGAGTATAATTGTCATGTTTCGGCTGTGTGGCAGGCAGGAGAGGACCCAAACGCAAACTCACAGAGACAAAAGGTAAACTCAAAAAACACAGCTTTATTGCTGGCGTGAAGTGGGACACGAAAAACAATACAAAATAAACTAAACTGGGAAAACTAAAGCACAAAGAGCCACAGGGAAAAATCACACAGCTATGATGGAGACTACGACACTGACAAGGAGAAACACAAGGCTTAAATACACAGAGGGATAAGGAGGGAATGAGACACAGAAGGGGAGCAATCAGGCTGGACGAGACAGAGACGCAAAACTAGAAACACTCACATGAGGCATGGACCTACAAAGTAAAACAGGAAACACACTGACTGAATTCTAAACATGCAAACTTAACAGCAACAGGGGAGACATAACATGGAACACAGGGAAGCCATATGACAAAGCCAAAGAGCAAAACCTAAGATAACCATAACAGATCTAGGGAAACACGAAACAGTACCACAAAGGACTCAAAACATAATCCATAATATAAAAACACGAGATCTCTCCAAAATGAAACAGGAAACATGAGAGGCAGACATGACAACATAAGACAACTGTGATGGCATGCCACACATGGTAAGCTCCACACCTCATCACCCGTTGATTCACTTTAGTTTAATTTACAGTCACTACTTTAAAATATTCTATTTATTGTTCAATATCGTTTCTTTATTAAATGTATTCATTTTTCCATCACACCTTCCAATGTTTATATGGCGTGCACACATATTAACCTTGCAAGGTCAAAGTTCTGTTTTATGTTATATTAATACATCTTTCTTTGTTTGAGTTACCTGGGGGTTGGTGTCTCCTCCTGTCTGGCAAAGGGCTGGGAGACCTGAAGTACTACTGACAGCCTAATTGGATTGCACCACATGCTTCATTGCCTGGGGGGTGTTTCATGTTTGTTTAAATGTTTTGTATTAGTTGGTTATATGGCAGCCATCTTGTTTTCCCCCGTGTGTGTCATTTGGTTTAGCTAAACCAGTATTTAAGTCCCCCTGTGTGTCATTTCAGCAGGTCAGTTTACTAGTGATGGCCAAATGAAGCTTTCCGAAGCTTGTATTGAAAAACGGTTCATTACTCGAAGCTTTTCAACACAGTCCTCTCCGGTGACATCTGGTGGTGAAAATTTTGAAGAGCAGCTTGAATCTGCAAAATAAAACGGACTGCTCAATCATCGCTGCTCACTCAAGAGTGGAGTTCTCTCTGATATTGGGCCACCGTTCCGTTGCTTTGAACATGTAATTGGTTTTGTTTTCTCGATTGGGGGGCTGAAAAAAATGTAATGCGTATTTGCGTAATACATTTTGATCAATAAACTTTCCCTATTTAAACATGCACTATGGTGTGGCCTTTCTTTGCTCATAACTCCTTGATGTTGGTAAATACAATAAGTGAGCAATATATATAATATACATATGAGAATGCACAGCACATTATGGAGTATGCCCCTGCTGTGAAGTCCTGCCTCCATCTACTTGTCGTTTAATCACTGGACAGCTGGACAGGTTCATACAAAATATTAGATGAGGCCAATTGTCCTATACATATTTTTGACCTAGGGGTGGGATTGATTGTGAACTGGAAAGGGAAAATGCTTAGGGAGCTGAGTAGGGCTGCATCGTCACTGATTTGTAGAATCATTTTTGATTCGATACAGGATCCGATTCAATTTGATTGGAATCTGGAAAGTTTTGCCTCAGTCAGAAATATTACAAGTCTGATCATTTAACAGTATATATCCATAATTTCGTATCTATTAAAAGAAAGCTGACACATGTGAGACTTAATTAGAGATGTAAACAGAGAGTTATGAAACCTGCAGCTGCAGAAGCCAGCGGGAAAAAAAAAGAGGCAAACACAGCGCGGACCCGACGACGCACCAAAATCTGACTCTGACGCGTCGGGTCCGCGCTCTGTGTTCACGTTTGTATGCAGAATCCGTAAACCTGCTCCCAGTTACTGTTTTAGCTGTATGGTGTTTGACGACATGTTGTGAGGTTTAACCTGAGATGCTGGCGTTTCAGGCATAATAACGTTAATTTACAAATCGACACGGGATTTTAATGAATCAATATCACTTTATTCAATTTAGCATGGATTGTAATCAGAAAGGCGATAATCAAAACCCACCCCTAATCAAGAACTTGCAAAGTAAAAACATGCTCTATGTCAGGTAGCCCTTTTGTTATTTACATTTAAAAAGAGGATTAGTGTTACTGTGCGCTGGCTGAGTCTGTTTCTTTTCTTAGAAATAGTTTCTCCTGCCCTGGAGAAAATCCACTTGCATGGAACAGAAGAGGCTGTGGAGTGCAGGAACTACACTGCAAGCTGGTAGATATGCAGGTATTCCTGGGTCCTGCAGACTATCACCTAACAACAATAAACAAAATGATTTTCTAAACTGTGTAGCAATGTAATGTACGTATAGTGTCAAATACATTTTTGTAGTCTTCATTAGCTTTAATTCACATGGAAGTGTTCCTGAAGTCATATGCTGTAATGATATTTACATTATGAAAACATGATTTTGGACATTTCAAGTTTTTCACTTCGGCAGATAAAATGAATTGAGCAAAATCAACTCAAAATATTCCCACACGCCAGAACGTCCTCTCTTCCTCGCTGGCTCCATATCTGTCAGTGGAATGATCACCTCTTCGCTCTCTGTCACCATCAACACACTCCACGAATCCCGTGGATGATTCACTTCCTTATATCCGTTTGAATCAGGTACCGAAGCAGTTACGTGCGTAATGAAGCTTCGGACGTCACTGGTCACGTGACTTTTGCCAAACGAAGCAAGCCTCGACACAGTGCTTCTGAACCAGTGTGTTGTTTTTTTCGACACACGCTCCGGAGCGTCAGCTTCAAGCGGGCCATCACTACAGTTTACCATATGTTTGTTTGAGGTTTTGTTAATTATTATCTTGAGTTTAGTCTGTTGAGTTGACCTCTTTTATTGGTCTGCCTGTTTAAGTTTTGGCTTTGTTAAATATATTTTCATATTTTTGGGTCAATAAAACCCGTTTTTTGAATTAAAACCACCTGTGTCCTTTATGCTTTACTGCTTGGTCCCTGACAACAACAGACATGAAACACACGAAGGGCAAGGGAGACTTCACAGGGGTTGAAAACACAAGAGGGAACTAATAAGCAAATGAACATAGGAGACCTGATGAGCTTAACATACTATAAACATCAAAATGAACTAAAACTCAAAACACTGGGTCCTAAGACCCAGGATCGTGACAATAATGAAAGTAGCTTATATATGAGATAAGTAATCAGGGCCAGTATATCAGTGGATTTGCTGCTAATCGACAGCCCTTTGTGTCTGTAATTAATTGCTCCTGTTTGCAGTGCAGGTTTCTTTTAAGATGCTATCAAATCCACATTACTCAATAACTGCCTATATAGTGGTAACACAATCTAGTTTATCTCGAAAATTTGGCAAAATAAAGTTATTATCACCAGTAATTGGATTTCTGTACTGATATCATTCAGGACAAAATGTTTAAATAGAAAATATACCATAAAATTAAAAACAAAACCGGTTAGTTCACTTTGGCATTAAAGCAGCTGATCAGTTGACCTTCAATTTAAATCCCCAAGTAATATTAATACTAAATAAAGTTGTCAAACTTCTTTATTTTTACTATTTCACAAAAACAAACAAAAATACAGGGTATATGGAAAATATATCTACAAATACATTAGAATAACTGAAAAAAAGGAAGGAATTGGGTCATTAGATATTAATACTACTATCAATTACTTATAAACATAACTTTTATTGACTGTATATAATGAAACTTTTGTTTATTAGGAATTGGGCAGATTTACATTTTTTCTTCTCTATTTCTCATGTAAATGTAATTATAGTTCAAGCCACTGTTTGATGCAAATGTAAATCACTGTTTTTAAACACAGGACCTGGAGACTTTCAATCATTCTGTCCTTTGCTATGTGTGCTGAGTAGAGAATGTGACAGTGACTTAAACCATACGGGTTTTTCCTAACCGAACACCTTGGATGAGGAGTGAAGTACAGGCTCCGATTAGAACTCAGCCTCCAGGGCTGAGTGACAGCTCTCTGTACAGCACTGCCAGAGTCAATCTGAGGAGGGGCATCAAACAGGCAAAGGAGGCCTACAGGAGGACAATACAGGGTTTCCTTGATCCAAGCCCCCCTCCCTCCCTCCAGGAACACGAGGTCAAGAGAAGACTAGGAGCAGTGAACCTCAGGAGAGCTGCCAGCCCAGAGACTGTGGTTAAAGCTTGCGTACGCAAACTGGCAGGAATCCTCACCAGGCTGTTCAACCTCTCCCTGACTGATGCCACCATTCCCACCTGTCTGAAGGCCTCCACTATCATTCCCATCCCCAAAAAGACTTGAATAGACAGCCTCAATGACTACAGACCTATAGCCCTCACGTCTGAAGTGTTTTGAGCGCATTTGGTCTCAGCACATCAAAGACTGTCTACCACCCTCCCTTGACCCCCACTAGTTTGCGTATACAGAGCAAATCAGTCGACAGAGGATGCCATCACCCTTCACAGAGCGCTGAAGCACCTGCAGAACAGGAAGAGCTACATGAGAATGCTCTTCGTGGACTACAGCTCCGGGGTCAACACCATAATCCCAGACATCCTCACCACAATACTGGACCGCCTTCAGATTCCCTGCCACCTGCTCCTTGAGACTTCCTCACCAACCTGCCTCAATCAGTCTGACTCGGCCCCCACCTCACCCTCTGCCACCCCTGGAGGCAGGCCCACCACATGTTTGACCCACTGTCCTCTGGTCTGTGACTCCCACATCAGGTCCCACACCTCCAGGCTCATAAACAGCTTCTTCCCCTGGGTTATTCGGACCGTTAACAAACACTATCCCCCCCACACCCCACCAATCTTTGCACTTTGCAACTTGTTCTCTAATCTGTGTCTTTTCCTTAAATTTGTATATATTTCTCTAGTTTTGTGTATATCCCTTTTTCCTGTTTGCTTTTCATTGCTGCTGACTACTATTTATATTTTATTGCAGCACAGTTTGTGTGGAGCACCCACAATTTCGTTGTACATGTACAATGACAACAAAGCACTATTCTATCCTATTCTAAGACAAAAGATGGTGTGATACATTATAGGAAGGCAGTAAACATTTACCACTTTGTCTAATATTTAACCACTGATGATAATTTTACTGAATTGAGTCAGCACAGACTTTCTGCTATGATTAGCGTCGCTGCTTTGCCACATAGCTCATGCTAATCAGAGCAATTAGGTAACAGCATGTGTATTAATTTATGCAACTGGGGCCAACTCTGAACCTCATTTAAAAATGCGGTACAGTGACAGTGATCGTCAATTATAGACGTGGGATCAGGGACATGCAATGCCACAGATGGATAACACATCATCATGATCCCTCCCGCTAATTTATAGCCTGATTTGCATGATCCATTTAGGAAGCATTTATGAGAATGGAAAATGGCTGTTGTCAGTGATGAGGAGGCAAGTGGGATAGATAGTTAGTGGTATTTTTTTCCTCTATTGTAGCTTATTTATACCTGCTTTAATTTGTGCAAATGGATTCTCAACGCGAACCAGCAAGGATTTTAATAATTAAGTGATATAAGGAGGGAAAATGAAACTGAGCTCGTGCTGTTTTGTAACAGCCGGTGTATGGTTTCCCCAAATGTTACGCTGAGGCAAGACTGAGCATAACAGTTAATTATAAGTAAGTTATAATTAGTTTGTGTAGTAGCCTTTTGGCTAATGAGGAGCTGCTTTACCACGGACAAAAAGTAGGGCAGTTTGGGTCCAGCAAATTATGATGCTTGAAAACAACAGATTAACCAAGTGACTCTGAGGTCAACTAAAGGTTAACACATGCTAACCTCCACTAGCTGTAGTATTTTCTTTATAGAAATAAGATGCATTTAAATAATGTTAAGAAAAGAATGATTAGGTAGCACAACGTTTGCAGCTTTTATTAGTGATCAAGAAAATTCCTTCAGATCTGAGCACTGGTTTCCACCACTCATGTTGATGTGGACAGCTGCCAGGCAGCTGCAGGGAAGTGCACTGCCATATATTTAAGGGTTTTCCTACTTTGGAGGCATTGTTTCCTCTGTTTCACACACACATAGTCTTCTCTTTCTTTTGTTTGATTCAAGTTGTAAGCCGCCAACTGTGTCAACTGCAGCCTCTCCCTTGAATGAGGTCAAAACTCGTATTATGTGTGAGGGAAACAGGCAGTAATTACAAAGTAGAATAAGATGTAAGAATCGTGGCGCTTTCCTCAATCCGTTGCTTTCATTTTTTAACAAACCACCCCATTGATCTAATTTGGTCTTTTAAAACATTTATCTCCCTTCTTTCTTCTCTATGTGTTTGTTACATCCCGGAGCCATTATGCTTTCAGATTCATCTTCTTTGTGGCTCCATTCAGATCCAATAATGGTTGAACTGGGCCAGGGTTCAGTGGTTGTCACACATCCTCGGGCTATTTCAGGTCACTCCAACAGATTGAGATGTAGACTCGGAGTCTCGGTACAATTTTATAGGCAATGATGCAACCACAAAACCAGCATTTCTTCTGTCAGCAGATCTCGCCACGTTGCAAAACACAGTTTTTCAACAATATTTGAATCTGTTGGAAATACTGAATTTCACTGTGCTGAAATTCCACCCCACAAGTAGGCCCTTTGAAAAGAATTGGTGGAAATAATGATGGTCCTAGTTTGGCATCTATGCGAGGCTGAATCAATGGGAATTTTGTTTTCAAGAATGCATGTAACCATAAAGTTTAACTTGCAATGATCAATAAACTCAAAGGCTTGAGATGAGCAAACCCGCTTCCAAAAAGTTGGGGAATTCATTAATATTTACCTGCTAGTGTACCCTGCCTCTTGACATATGACAGCTGGGATAGGCTCCAAATTCCCCAGTGCAGCTGTGAATTGTGTTTATGTGGAATTTTCAATTAAATATAGATTTTAAGTGACTTTAAATTCCTTGAATTTCATTTTAATTAATATTTCCAAAGTTACGTTTCAGTTGAAATCTGGTAGTAATCGTGTTTGGGATGCAGACAGTTTCTACTGCACTAATAACCCTAGTTCACAGACCAATGTGTAGGATGATAGTTGCAGACTTGTGCATCTGTGACACATGCAAATGTTTCTACACATACTAAGTTTTAGGACATGCATAAGTGAACAAATCCTGCACATATTCAATACACAAAACAGGATGGCAACATCTCAACAGCAAAACAAGCTTCTTGGTTTTTGTTTTGTTTTTTTTAATTCTTACAATTGTGTTTTTCCCCTCAGTGTTTTTCATTTATTGAGGCCTTTCTCTGTGGCTTAAGAATGATACAATATACAATTGTGCTTTCTGGATGAGTGGTAAGCATTTTTATTTCTAGATGAAATTATGCATTCCATGAACAATGCCCTACTATATGCTACTACAATAATAATAAAAAACAACAACAACATGCATTTAGATGCAAATTATGAGACAGTAAATATTGTGTCTAAGAGCTGGTACATATGCCCGACCCAATTTACAGTTAATGGCATACAGCCATGCTCATTGAGCAGGGATGCAAAAAAGGGGGTATTAAAATAAATAAATAAAGGGTCATACTATTGTGTTGACGTGAAACCACAGCAAGTGAATCTGCTGGCATGCTCCCCCAAGAGAAAAATTTGAAAGAAACCTCAGTGTACGTGCACATTTCTAGTTACTTGTTACATATGCAGCTGCACGATAAGTAATTCTAGCAGCTGTTATGTACTCATGGTCCATATCAAGTGTGTGATAGAGTCATTATGTCAATTAGTGTCACACTAGTTTCTGTCCTCTCCTCCACAGGACTCTAGGTTTCATGCATCGGGCAAAGAGTCACCCTATTCTACCCTCCATTTGTCTAGGATTTGTTGTCTTTGCTGATTGGGCTGAGGAGCAGTGAGATGTTCGAATAGAAAAAAAAAAGACTATAAAGCCAAATGCAAGTGCAAAGTCAAGACAAGTGGGCCAAATTTCACTAAAAGTTGGATGAGAACGTCAGTCTGATAACTTATCTCAGTATACTTTAATGCATTTGCCAAAACGCTGTGAATCAGCACTCGCTTTATTTGACAATACTTCTCACAGAGATATGATAATAATGGCACAACTATAAAACAAATGGCACTGTTAGTTATTGGTTCGCCATCTCTGGTTAAAGACAGGGCATTACAGCTGAATATTGCTTATTGCAAACATCACATAAGTGGCTTTTTTACAGAGCGAGAAGCCTGTCTGTACTTTACAGAGTAGTTTATTCTATGAGAGATATTACCCAAGGCTTCTGTACGTGACCACAATTGATGAAGCAAACCATTCAATGCACAACAGAAGCACAGGCGTTCAGCGTTAAATCAACAGGTTGAACAAAAATACATGATTAGGGGGAATTGCATTTAGGAATTATATATATTTTATGCACATTTTCAGAGGTTCAAACTGCATTAATTAGCATACTAATAAATAAAATGCTCACTTTTAATCCTTTGAATACAGCGACTGATTAAAATCTGGGGCTCACAGGCATTGTAAACAATACATTTCCTGCGCTGTGAAGCCGAACCAAGGCTTGACTGCAGCTGCCCTGCTCTTTCCAACTTTAATTTGGTCTTCAACAAGTGAAATAAAGCTTGATTAAGTTAGAAGAAAAAAAAACAGTTCCTGACTTGATTTTGCAGTATATTTTGGGTCACTGGCCATCTGCACTGTGAAGCCCTCTTTATTCAACTTTGGCTGAATCTGAGCTGAAACCATCATTTTATAAACCCAGCTGCTTCTGTCACATAATCATTAAACACTTTTAAACCAGCACCATTGACACCAACTAGGTTACAGATGAGATTTGCTTTTGATCAGCACCTGTGAACCCTTTCCACATTTTCTTTCCGGAATTCAGGAGCAGATCGATATGACATTCATCTGTCCATGAGCTGTCCAAGAAGTTGTCTAGCCTGTTTTGGACCTTTATAGGGTCTTTGATGAAGTCTATGCTTTATGCTGGACTTGAATAATCACATGCTTGCCTAATTTCTTCAGTGGGCTTGATTTCCTAAGTAATCAAGCTCAGTTCCTCAAAACTTACCTCACTTTGCCCAGAACTTGTACTTTAAACCCATGTTCATTATTTAAAAGTAACTTGAATATGTTTTGGTGAAAGTTATACTATATTTGAACCTAACCATATAAATGAATCAGTAGCTTAGATCATTTGAGCACACACAAATTGAAAAACAGCCAGTCACAGAAGTGTGACTTCGTGCTCCGGGCTGATAATCTGAATGACAGTTTGGGTAGTAAATTAGCCAAACCTATAGCTAATTGGAATTTTAAACCTATAAGTCTTATAATCTGATGCTTTGTACTGTTTAATTTTAAGATGAGATAAATTCACACTGCTGTCACACTACAGCTATAAATAAAGCACTAACAATTTTGAATAAAATCCATATTTGCATGTTCTGGAAGGATGCTTTAATACAAACTATTGTCATTTTTTTTACTTAATTACTGTTCATTCCTTGTATATCCCATAAAAATCCTCGTTAAATGAGCTGCCTGATCAAAATAATAATAACAACAATAGAACTCAAAAGGCAAGCAAAGTGCAGGATGACATCTGCTTCCATTAGCCCGCAAGCAGTGAAAGATCTTTATTTCTCCCTTGCTTCAAACTGCCACACATTCATCACATGTTACACTGCATCTCAAACCAGCACGCAGCGCACGACTCTTAATGGAATACAGACGAGGCAAGCAAAATTCAAATTAATATGCCTCACCAGGGTGAAGACTTAATAGAAGCTTATGATTGACCCACATTTAACGTAAACTCTCACAGGGTAAAACGTATCCCTGTGGCAGCACTCAATTTTCCTCGCTGACAGCGACCATTCAGATTCACACAGTTGCCTTGGAAACACCAGCAGCTGCCAGGCAGTCATTTAAAAATTCCAAAATGAGGTGCCTAATTTTGTGAAAATTCCAGTGGTGGGAATACCCTTTGCCAGAGACACATGCACGCATCCATCGCCACAAACTGCTAATCTGTTGTGCATAGCACCTCGTTTTCTTAAACTGCACATTAAATGATTATCTTGTGTAATCTTAAATGACACAAAGGAAAATTAAACGAGGAAACGGGACTTAGCTGTGTATTTAGTGGTTTGTGTTTTATGGAGTGCTTTTATGCTCGAGACCATCTTCCTTGTTTGTGCAGCCAGTATGCTGAGCAGCTGAGTCGGTTCATTCTGGCTTTTCTTTTTTTTTGCTTTTTAAATCACTGCTGTGGTGGGAGAACAAGGCAATTTACTGACCAGACATGTTAATTAGACCCTGTGTGCTACTCAAGCAGATAGAAGTAGAAAGACTCTCTGTGTACAAACAACAGCGATTCCACATTAAAGGATGACAGTTGGTGTTCGTTAAAGAAGTCTAACCACAGGGTCCATCCTGGAGCTTATTATTATCATACATTTTAAGAAAATCATGTGTAAGATAAATATAACATATTAAAATGTTCAAATGAAACACGATTATGTCACTTAATTTTTTGTTCATTTATTTTGTTTCCAAGCATATTCAGTGTGATTGAGAGACGCAGCTAATGTTACAATATCCCTTAACTGGACGTAATTGCAGCAAGGCAGCTCTTTAAATAGTAATTTGAAGAGTAAATAAGACTATTTTTTAAAGTCTTCTTGGGCAGCCCAGTAAGATTAGTAAAATCAAGCACACAAATTGCACACACAAGCCACGTTGTTTTGCAGATGTTGAATATGCCAAAAACACAAACACCTCAAATATCAAAGATGTTTAGTTTGGGAACTAGCTCTGGTGACACCTATCAGATACCTGTGAGTATTTGTCATGGTGCTTGATTTTCGACCCATGCTGCAACTCCTTATTCTTAGATAAGAGTATCCTTAGTTTTTGTGAGAATTTATGTTTGAAGTCTTACAATTTCCTGATAGTGGTTTGGATTGTTTGTTCTCTGTGTCATCCAGGGGCCTGTTCTTCGTACCTCGCTAAGTAAGTTAGCTGGATTAGATTGTTGACGATTTTGCATGATCCTGGATCGTTCGGTTCCCCGAAGCTCATCCGGGACTTGCTGTCATAGCAACAGAGCCGTAAGCGTAAACCTGCTCGGGAGCAGGTTTACTTTATGTAAACAGGATTAGATCGCGGCCACGCAGGTATGTCCGCTTCATTTATACGAAAGCAACAGCGATATTTTTCCACTGTTTCACCATAAATAAATATTATCAATGTAACTAAAGATAATGCAGCACTTGATCCTTTTATTGATGTCACACAGATACATACAGGTCATTTCCTAAAAAAGGGAAATGTACTATTAACATTCTATTACATGTATGTGATTATTACAGATGTAATTCATATTTCAGAGTAGTAATTGTAAATTACTTCGTGTAATCAAGATGAGAGACCACGGCTATAAAAGCGAAGGTGGATTTGGGAAGTCTGTCGCAGCCATGTCCTGTCCGTATACGCGACCAACCCATTGCGGAAGGTGCAAGATTGATAAGGAGAGTCCTCAGAATTCAGCGTATATTGCGGGATAGACAGGATCCTTTAGCTCAGCGCGACAGTGTGCTCATAGAGAGATATCGATATTCCCGTGAGGGTATTATTTACTTAACCAACTTGTTGACGAGGGGGTGCAGGACCACACCTGTCTTTTTTTCCTCTGCCCTTTTCTTGGTTGCTGTTATGAACAAACTAACAGAGTATTACAGGCCAGTATTACCTTGCCAAGAGACGAAAAGCAATCTAAGAGATAAATATTACCATTCTGTAGAATACTCCTGTATTCCACTTTTACTTGTTCCCATGTTCTTGTGGGTCCTGTTGTGGCTCTAATGTGAAAGGGGATATAATATAACATATTATAATATAATATAATGCCATATGATATTGGACAATATAGTGTCATATGATAGATCTACCCTACCGCCTACTGGTGTTGGCCAGAGGGGCCGATGGCGCGATATGGCAGCCTGGCTACAACCGTAGCTGCCTCCACCAGTGTGTGAATGTGGGAGTGAATGAATAGTGGTATCGTAAAGCACTTTGGGTGCCTTGGAAAGCGCTATATAAACCCAATCCATTATTATTATTATTATTAAATTACCTACGAGTTTGATTTGTCAGCAACTTTCTGCCAGCCCTCTCTCCTTGCTTTTGCAGCCTTTGCAGTGTTCTCTTGCGTTTTAATTAAACTCTGAAACTCCTGAAATCCCTCACTCATGAGTTCTTGCTCTGCTGCCGGAAAATACCGAACACGCCCCTTCGACATTTTCGCCGACCAATCAGCGGGTTGCTGATCACTGTTTCTACTATCGATGCATAGCCCCTTTTACGACACCCAGTGATGTCACATTACTGCGTCCAGCTGTACTAATCGTCAACAGCAGGTGTGTTCGGGGAACCGGATTAGCGAGCTCACGGTTAGCGCGATGGTTTGGTCTTGGATGTGTCATTTGATCTTGGATGTAGTAAGCGACGTACGAAGAACAGGCCCCAGGTCTGTTCCCCAGTTGTGTTTCTGTGTCTCTCTAGTTGCTCATGTATGTGTTTATTCTACCTTTGTCCTTGTCAAGTTTGTATGTCTCAGTCTCTGTTCCCTGCTTTATTGTGATACTCACTTGTCCTGTGTGCATCATGTTCAGTTTTGCATCCTCTTGAGTTATTAGGTGTATTCATTTCAGCTGTGTCCCCATGTGCTTCCACTTCCCCCAATCACCTGCCTGAGTCGCCCTTTATTCTTTTGTCAGAGTGTTTGTCGTCATCGGCTTGTGTTGCTGGTTCTAAGTGTTATATTGTTTATAGGTTTAGTTTGTCAGTTCCCTTTTATATTCTCTGTATCTTTGTATTTACTTGTCGGCCAAACAAACAGTTTGCTTTTTGTTCACTACATCCATTCCTGCATTCCAGGTTCACACTCACCTCTTCACTTCATGACACTATTTAGGACCTCCTGTCACTTAACGTGGCCTAAAACTTAATAATCCAAAATTATTAATTTGATCATTTATCCTGGACAAGTGGGAATATTGACCTTAACCTTTATAAACCTTTTTTTAAGCTGTTTAAATGGCTGTGCACATCCTTATTTCTGTTTTAAAGGTAGATCATTTAACATGTGGCTCTGTGAGGATAGCAGACAGTATAAAATATGGACCTAGCTACCGTGATGTCAACCGCTGGATTTGGGCTCTACAATCTGAAGCCTCAACTTAGCTTTTTTGGCATCTGCTGTTTTGGGTATTTCTTTTAGCCAGAGCTCCATCCATAGACAGTACAAGTACAACATATAGACACAGATGTCTACTAATTAGTGGTAAGTGACATTCAAATAAAACACTACACCAAAACTGAAGCATATAATTCTTGACTCCTCGGCTACAGACAGCTGACAAATAATATGGTTTCCTATGTCCAATAAAATGCTCCGTGCATCAACGACAGCACAAGCCTGGTGGAATGGTCCACTTAAGTGATTCCACGCAGCAGGTGTGAAGCCCAGCATACACATACTGACTGCAGCTACCTGTTTTGGGATGTTTGTCAGTCAAACTGGTCATACTCTGGCACCCAGGTAAAAAAATAAATACTATACCAACACTAATACTTTCCACAGAGGTAACCTTTTTTTGTACAAGTCAACTTTTTTAAGCTCCAAACTTGCGAGCCACTCTCAAGTGGTCTGTTTCAGTTCACCACCAGCTCTTCCTGTGGATTTATACTGAGTCACACAACTTGACTCAGTAATAATATATATATATTATTTCCAAAAACCCATGACAAAGAATCCGCTAAGCAAGCTACACAGACAGCTTTCCAGTTGTCTCACTTTCACCTCAGGACCGTACCTCTGGGAAGGAAAGTGTCAGCATGACAGTCAGGGAACACGTCATGCTGCTCTAAATGATTGCTTGCACTAAAAGAAGCGTGGGCTGCACTAATTGCAGCTCTTCCCGACCTCAAAGGCCACAGGATGCCCAAACAGTAAGTTACCATCCAGATTTGGAACACCCCATATTTGGCCAGACAAATTGCAGCAATCAAAGGTTTCCCTCCCAGTTGGTGATTGGCTTCATTGTATAGCTGATATTTTTAAAAATCTCCTATCATGGAACAATCATACGACACCTGGCTAAGGTTCTGCACAAAGCAACGTGTGAGTGTTGCAGGGTGTGATTATGATTAGGATCCTAGACGAGGCAAATGTTCTTAAATTTCTGCTTCATTTTTCTTTCAAAAGAAGGTAAAGCAAACAAAGATGAACTTTACTGAATGGGAAAACAAGAAGATTTAATGGGACATTGGAAAGCAGGTCAACTGACAGCTGATAAAGAGAAAGATAGAGCTGGAAAAACTAATTTGGGAACAACGTGGGGTGAAATTAATGATAGCAGATCGGACAATCAATAAAGTGATTCAACAGAGTAACAGAATTGCTAAAAAGACAGACTGACCTAAGCATTCTAATTTTTCAGTTTGAGCACTCTCTGCATGCACGTTAGTCCTTCCAACGTGAAGTAGAGACACAATGAGGCGACAGGCCCTTAACAAAATGACATCATTGCTTAGGAGACATCATTCTAAAGCAGTGTCTTTAAATATGATATGTGGCACATCTGAAGCATCTGATTTTTGTTGTTGTTATAACCCAGTGCTGTATTTAATAAGCTCTGTGAAATAAGCATTATAGCACTCACAGGAACACATTTATTTTCACCACAACATATAATGTGATCAGAATGAACTCTTTTAATAAACACACAAAGACAACGGGCGAAGGGGAGAAGGTTTGACTGTGTAGTTGGTCAATCTAGAGAACAAAAACAACATTTATTTGGAGTCCTCTTCCCTTATCGTGTTGGTGTCTATATTCCAGTCTTTTTTTAAAGATTCTTGTAAAGGATACACCTGTGCATCCACACTAATACCTCCTCCGGGAAGCCTCCTTTCTCCTCTCTGCCGAGATGCATTTTAGAAATTGAGACCTTCAAGATGGCACAGTGAGATCAAGTTTTCCATCTGGCAGGAAGGCAGAGAACGGAGGAGGTGAAGGAGGTGGCACAGATGAGAAATGAGGAAAGGCTCACAGAATGCACACAACAATAGAGACAGACACAGACAAGGAAGTACTTTGTGACAGGGGAAAGGTAGAAACTAAAATGTTACAAAGCAAACACAGGAATTGTATGTAGTGCAGGGGTGGGCAATCTCAGTCCACGAGGGCCGGTGTCCCTGCAGGTTTTAGATCTCACCTTGGGTCAACACACCTGAATCACATGATTAGTTCGTTACCAGGCCTCTGGAGAACTTCGGGACATGTTGAGGAGCTAATTTAGCCATTTAAATCAGCTGTGTTGGTTCGAGGACACATCTAAAACCTGCAGGGACACCGGCCCTCGTGTAAATGGTAAATGGCCTGTATTTATATAGCGCTTTACTAGTCCCTAAGGACCCCAAAGCGCTTTACATATCCAGTCATCCACCCATTCACACACTGGTTGTGGCAAGCTACATTATAGCCACAGCCACCCTGGGGCGCACTGACAGAGGCGAGGCTGCCGGACACTGGCGCCACCGGGCCCTCTGACCACCACCAGTAGGCAACGGGTGAAGTGTCTTGCCCAAGGACACAACGACCGAGACTGTCCAAGCCGGGGCTCGAACCAGCAACCTTCCGATTACAAGGCGAACTCCCAACTCTTGAGCCACGATCGCCCCATGGTGGACTGAGATTGCCCACCCCTGATGTAGGGCCTTCACCTTACGACAGGAGCGTCCAACTCCAGGCCTCAAGGGCCGGTGTCCTGCAGGTTTTAGATATCACCCTGTGTCAACACACCTGAATCAAATGATTAGTTCATTACCAGGCCTCTGGAGAACTTCAAGGCATGTTGAGGAGGTAATTTAGCCATTTAAATCAGCCTATTGGATCAAGGACACGTCTAAAACCTGCAGGACACCGGCCCTTGAGGCCTGGAGTTTGAAATCCATGCTTTAAGATATAAAGCGCCTTGAGGCAACTGTGATTGTGATTTGGCACTATACAAATAAAATTGTAAACGTGATGATAAGCACACACAGCAAGGAGGTCCCATGTTTGATCCCACCCACGACTCGGTTGGGGTCTATCTGTGTGGGGTTTGTGTGAGTTCTCTCTGGCCACTTTGGATTCCTTCTAAAAGTCCATTGTTTCCAATGTTTCACGTCTAGAGTCATAGTTTGTGAATATGGGCTGCATGCATTTTGTGCTTTCACAATATTTATATAACACTTAAGGCTTTATGATCAAAAGGAAAAAATGAAAATGTCATTCTCTGCAATATGGAACCTTTAATGAATCTGTTTTTGTAACCAGGACACATGAAAGTGGTTGCCAGATGGTCCAGGGCTGAGTGCGTCTCACCTGAGTGCCCATTAGTTTGTGGAGGAAAAAAATGTGTGGGCATTGAAGCACATCAGGCATGTGTATGATTTCCCGAATGTTTTCTTTTTTTAATTAATCCTCATTCGAAGATAATTAAAATGAAGCCCTAAAATTTTACTATATTTTTAATTAGGAGGAAACTTTGGAAACTCCCTTGAATGCAGTTATGGGTTAACTGCTGAACTAACATGGAACTGGCATGTAGTGAAATGATCTGGTGCTAGCCACTGCAGCAGCTCAGCTGCTTTCAAACCAGCTATTAAAGTTTCATTCCCTTTATGCAGGAAAACAGCATGCCCTGCATATTCAAATGGATCCGCTCCAGGAGAAGCCAAGCCACATGTTTCTAAACAGCATTACATTTTCTGATAAGTGAAATGTTCGAGGATTTCACATATTCACAAAAAGAATCCTTGAACAAAAAGCCACAAAAGGGAAACTTGGACCTCTGTTTAATTACTTGTGGGATATGAAATAACGGCACTAATTACACGAACTGTAGCAGTGTAGGAATGTTTTTGGAAAACAAGAGATAACCGTTTTCTGCTTTCTAGGAACAAGCATTTGATCCTTTTTTCGTGACTCAGAGAAGTAAATTGATTAAACCTCACTTCAGTGCTTGTTTGAATCATGCACACACATAAATCACTCATTTCTGCTTAATAGAGCTGCGGTATTTTAAAACTAAATATTACAGCAAACACAAATTGGTCACGCAGGCTGAGGTTTTGGATGGTGGCCATTTCGTTTTGGTGTGCATTCCATAACTTTGCCTTTTGCATGTTTGCCTCTCTGGAGATGGTTTAAAAGAGGAGGACTTGCTGTTTACACTTTTATTCTACTTTAGTTTCTTCGAACAGTTGGTCTACATCTGAAGGAAAGTGGACAACAGATGAATAAAACGGGGTCTTGTGGCCCTGTGGGACCGAAATCTTGTCTCAGAAGCACCCAGCTGAGCATGTGGCACACTGCACAGCTTCATCACTGAGCCTTCCCTTCAGACTCCCTTCACTCTGTCGAAAGAAGCACTGAGTTGGAGCCTTTTTTAAAATTAAAAGGTCAGAGTTTCAACCGCACCCGTGTCGACGACACCCCTTCTTTCCCTTTACTCATGCATGCACACAGGCACATCGCACACATAAGCCCACAGACACACACACGTACACAGGGCCAGCCCAAAGATGATCTTCAGTTTACCTCCGAACACAGATGTTTCTCAGCTTGACAGACTGAAGCTAATGATCCTTTTTAACACATTTCTGCTTGCATGTTAACTCGGTACAGATGAAACAAAACAGTAACATATGTATTTAAATAAGCAAGGACTCCGAGCTTGAAATATCTCTCTTCATCACAAGAGCTGTTTTTTTCAGGAAGCAACTGAAAAGTGAAAAGTGGTTAAAAAAAATCACACAGATAATTACAAGAAGTCTGCAGCACATTTTCTCCTTTTTTCCCCCCACACAGCAAAACAGTCTAGAAATATCAAGTGAGTCACGATTCTCATTACCTTTCCAAATATGATCCTTCCAGCACTTATTTCCTGTAAGGGAGAACTGTTATGGGGACGTGAACTGCTAATGCAGTACTGACTCTCATATCAAATTTCTAAAACAAATTAGGAAGGGATGCTTTGCTTTAATGGATTTCTGTCACCATCACTGACCAATGGGTATTGTTTAAAATATAAGATTTTTTTTTATTTAGAAACCCCAAAACTTGAAAGCTAACAAATCTATATTACTAACAAAGACATTGAAACACTGAACACATTTTGTTTCCACATCTTTCCACAGTACTGTGCAGAAGTCTTGAGCCAACATCTTATTTCTTTAATTTTTTAAGGAAAAATGGAAATAGGTGTAGGAATGAATGGAAGGAAGAAAATTAATATTTGGCATGACCACCTTTATTCTTCAATAAAGCCTGAACTCTCTCAGTCAAGCATTCTTTTAATTCCTTAAAACAGTGATTAGCAATAGTTCCTCCCATGTGGGGAAGCCTATCCATGACTCATAGTGTTCCACTGTGTGTTTTTCTATCCAAGTGCTTTTACTGCATTGGCAGTGTGTTTGAGATCATTTCCTTCTTTAAACGTTGCTTCTTTTCAGCCACCCTTGCATTGAGATTTCCTGATGAGGTATCAGTGAATAATAGATGGATCAACTGCATCTCTCAGGTCCTATGTCCTCGCTGGACTTTTCTCTATTTATTAAAAACACGAGTTCCAGATTCAAGATTCAAAAATACACTGCGTGCCATGCTGAGATAGGTCAAGGTTATGGCTAACTGATCTTTGGGATTCGCCTTCTTGGTGGAAGATATACTGTTATGCTTTTCAAAATCTTTTCTTTTAGATTGGACTAAGAAAATATAGTGTGCTTTTATGACAGACTGCTAGTAACTGCCCAAAGATATCTTTTAAAATTGATGATTTGCTAAGCTGTTGATTATGGGAGAACATAGGTGAAAAGGCAGAGCAGTCAAAGTCAAAAGAACAACTTTTAAATGGGTTCAGAAACCCTGTCGAACTACTGCTGAAGACCAAATTCAAAAAGATAAAAAGGAAATCTGTTTCCTTGGAAGCCAAATATAAAGACATATGAGGTGACTTCTTTGTATATGAGGAAATGTTTCTGTCAAAACGTCTGTTCAGGCTTGTTGCTTGTTTAGAATGCATTTCTAGAAATGGTCTTTTTCTTATGCTGATTATAGTTGGGCGAACTTGAAGCACCGGTATCAGCAACTGAATTTATGTATGTGTGCTGCATATTTGTGCTGTGATAGAAGTTAAGATCTAAGAAGTGCAGCGGTTTAGTTCATGTCACCTTTGTTGAGCCATAAGATTGAAAGGTGAAAGCTTAAGAGCTGAAAAGTTGAGAGGTCACATAGTAGTTTATTCACAGATGTTACTACAACTTGGAACAGAATGAAACAACATGTTAACTGTCCGAGTGATGTAACATGTTTGTTGGCACAGTCATTCAAGAACATGATACCTACTGATTGTTACATGATTGGACTAAAACTAGCTTTAAAAAATATATCTATTGCAGTATTTCATATTCTCAAGTACTTTCAAAAGCTTGTGATTAATGCAATTAAAAGGGGCGCTTATCTGATCAAACCAGTCTTGATAAATAATCCTTAAACAACTGGTTGTTTATCGATGACATTTTTGATGATATTTTCGAACAAAATACTCATTTTGAGTCTCCCTGCTGTGCAGGCGATGCTCAGGTCATTCACGCTACCAGTCACCACGGCAACAGTCTCACGGACATGTCATCTGCTGAGCAGCATGCTTAGCTGTGGATTGCCTGACCCTATATCTCAGTCAGTCAGTAGTTCAAACAGTACGCAACAACAAACATTTCTCCCCAGTGACCTTCTCTTCATGGCTTCAGCCAAATTGAACAAATCAACTATTTTTTTTCTCCTTACCTACCACATTTCCCTCTTTGTCTCCCTCTTCCACTCTCCCCTTAATTCACCTGTCAGCCTCTCACACCCACAGAAGCTTATCTGTGATGAAAAACACAAGCTCTCTTACCTAATAAAATGGCACCACTTTGTCTGATAATTCTGTTTAAGCAAAGACGGGAAGAACCATAAAGCCTATTCAATACACAGGAAGAGAAAGGGCAAGAGAAAGTAATAGATTCATTCAGTTATCTTTTCCAGAGATTTATGTTTTATGGAATTATAAATTTCACATATGGATTTGTTTATAAGTCCGTGGTGCATCTTCATTTGTTATTATTCCAGGAAACTCTGCTTTTCCCAATATTTGAACTATAGTGTCTCTGCTTTTAGTTAGATTGGGCATTAATCAGCTAGAAGAAGGCAACATTCAATCACAGTCTGCTTTATCCCTCTAGCCAGCAATCAATATCTGAACTTCAATAAGCGTTGTTTGTTGGTTTATAAATCATTTGTCCTTTTATTACCAATTCTAGCCGCAAAAGATTAAGATATTCTATCACTATATTACTCTTTAACCTAATTAATTTATCTAGTTTCGTCTCTGAGCTATTTTGTCCACATTAATTCCAGCTACGGCTACCTGACCTTAGTCACACATACAGTGGGGCAAAAAAGTATTTAGTCAGCCACCGATTGTGCAAATTCCCCCACTTAAAATGATGACAGAGGTCAGTAATTTGTACCAGAGGTACACTTCAACTGTGAGAGACAGAATGTGAAAAAAAAATCCATGAATCCACATGGTAGGATTTGTAAAGAATTTATTCGTAAATCAGGGTGGAAAATAAGTATTTGGTCACCTCAAACAAGGAAAATCTCTGGCTCTCACAGACCTGTAACGTCTTCTGTAAGAAGCTTTTCTGTCCCCCACTCGTTACCTGTATGAATGGCACCTGTTTGAACTCATCATCTGTATAAAAGACACCTGTCCACAGCCTCAAACAGTCAGACTCCAAACTCGGCCATGGCCAAGACCAAAGAGCTTTCGAAGGACACCAGGAAAAGTATTGTAGACCTGCACCAGACTGGGAAGAGTGAATCTACAATAGGCAAGCAGCTTGGTGTGAAAAAATCAGCTGTGGGAGCAATCATCAGAAAATGGAAGACATACAAGACCACTGATAATCTCCCTCGATCTGGGGCTCCACGCAAGATCTCATCCCGTGAGGTCAAAATGATCATGAGAACGGTGAGCAAAGATCCCAGAACCACACGGGGGGACCTGGTGAATGACCTGCAGAGAGCTGGGACCAAAGTAACAAAGTCACCATCAGTAACACACTACAACAGCAGGGAATCAAATCCCGCAGTGCCAGACGTGTTCCGCTGCTGAAGCCAGTGCATGTCCAGGCCCGTCTGAAGTTTGCCAGAGAGCACATGGATGATACAGCAGAGGATTGGGAGAATGCCATGTGGTCAGATGAAACCAAAGTAGAACTTTTTGGTATAAACTCAACTCGTCGTGTTTGGAGGACGAAGAATACTGAGTTGCATCCCAAGAACACCATACCTACTGTGAAGCATGGGGGTGGAAACATCATGCTATGGGGCTGTTTTTCTGCCAAGGGGACAGGACGACTGATCCGTGTTAAGGACAGAATGAATTGGGCCATGTATCGTGAGATTTTGAGCCAAAACCTCCTTCCATCAGTGAGAACTTTGAAGATGAAACGAGGCTGGGTCTTCCAACATGACAATGATCCAAAACACACCGCCCGGGCAACAAAGGAGTGGCTCCGTAAGAAGCATTTGAAAGTCCTGGAGTGGCCTAGCCAGTCTCCAGACCTCAACCCCATAGAAAATCTGTGGCAGGAGTTGAAAGTCCGTGTTGCTCGGCGACAGCCCCAAAACATCACTGCTCTCGAGAAGATCTGCATGGAGGAATGGGCCAAAATACCAGCTACTGTGTGTGCAAACCTGGTAAAGACCTATAGTAAACGTTTGACCTCTGTTATTGCCAACAAAGGTTATGTTACAAAGTATTGAGTTGTATTTTTGTTATTGACCAAATACTTATTTTCCACCCTGATTTACGAATAAATTCTTTACAAATCCTACCATGTGGATTCATGGATTTTTTTTTTTCACATTCTGTCTCTCACAGTTGAAGTGTACCTCTGGTGCAAATTACTGACCTCTGTCATCATTTTAGGTGGGGGAACTTGCACAATCGGTGGCTGACTAAATACTTTTTTGCCCCACTGTAATGCCCGGAAGCATCAAGCGGCAACGCAGAGATACAGTCTGTAAATTTGTACTCTTACGGGAAATCATAAGCTAAGCTGGTAGCCTCTCTGATTTTCACAGTAATTGATCCACATCGTAATCCTTTGTAAATACAGTATGAATTTACAGATAGTAGGGATTAGGATGATTGCATCTGTGATTCAAGAGGTCTGTTTCTATCTAGAGGCCAACTGTAAGGTATTTACAGTAAATATTAGTGGACGTCTCCCCGTGTGAGATAAAACATTTAACAGAAGTCAGACTTGGGGTGACTTCCTGTACATTACCCCAAGATGAATATATAAATAAATTAACCCTCCTTGTCTGCATCACAAGTGAGCACATGTGGGAATCTGCTGTGTTCAGTACAGGACAATGATGTTTGAGGAAATGGAGCCTTGGAGTATAAATAAAAAACTAATAAACAAGGAAAACTACTATATAACTTCATTACTACTATGTAGCTTTGGCAGTTTTCTGCTTCACTGATGAATATATGTATTTATTTTTGTAAAAACTAATCTTTTATTTGCAAGTTGTCAAACATTAAACCTGCTAATAATAACTAGTAGGATCGCCCTTTCACTGTTTGCATTTTTCCTATTTATTCAGTATTGCTTGTTGAGGCAACCATGTGTATTTACTGCCATCTAATGTTGGGATAAAATTGTGATGAAACCAGTTTTCCATGATCTAACTGTATTTCACTGAATATGCAGTGTGCCTGCATGTCGTTGAGATACTCCAACATTTTATTCCTCTTTCTGCTAAACAGAAACCGTTTAATAACCGAAGACAAAAATCCATTTTCGACTTTTATTTTCCATTGCACAGTAATCTCTATCTACAGAATTTCTAAATTTTTGTGGCAGCAGATAAAGTCATAAACATCCATGTGAAAGTTGCATAAAACTGTACAAGAAAATTGGCTACAATGAGAAAAATACTGCAACCCACTGATAACTGTTGAATCGAGGACAGAAGATGGCATATGGCAGATAGACAGGACTCCCTCTTATTGAGTGTGGATCATATCAGGTAGGAATACTGCATACTGTAGTACATGGGCTGAAAAATCAAAATCACTCAAAGATGGGAAAACAAGTATAACATTCAAAGAAATAACAGCTGGATTAAAGGGAAAGACATCAAACGGATATTGGTGGGGGGCTGACTTGTAGCTAAAACAGCTATTTTTCCTGAAGTACTTCGTTTTGTCTCTCTTTTTAAGCTTAGGGGCGAAAGATAGACCAACCAGCCAACATTCACACCACAATGCTTACTGGAAACACAGGAGGCCACACCTGTAGCTGCGCAACCAACGGAGAGAATACAGAGGACAAGTGAAGGACTTTTAAATTAAACCAAAATTTAGAGGTCGTCCTCACATATTATCACACATTATCTTACCCTTGTCCTCTTTTTTTTCCTTTTTTACTTAATTGGTGGTTTGAGTTTGTCCACACTTACCTGAACTAGGACATCACCAGCAATGAGTAAACAACCGGAACAAAATATAATAAATCATATCACTTCATTTACATGAACATAACCTTACATACAGACAGAGAAGATGTACAAATACACCCATTCACACAGATGAATACCATAAACATCATTTGAGGTGTGGTGGAATGATAGTGATTTTTATGATCCATCGTGTTATAAATGGCTGAGTTCCTTTGCGACTTTCCATTTCCTGAACCCTGAAAAGTGACAAGGGTGATATATCTAAACTGGATAACACATATTCACATGTACCGTGTGGTTTCCAGACTCGCGGCCAAATGCTATGGGACAACGCAATGGGAAAGGTAAAGCAATTCTTTGGCGTCAGAAAAAAATATGGCCTGTCTCCTCTTTTGTTGCCTGAGCAACTTCGGCATTTACTTTCCACTTAGATTGTCAAACTATTTACTTATATACAAATAAAGGTTAAAAGCCCGGCAGACAGATACATCACATTTGAGTTCGACTGCAAACATGGAAAATAGAAACAGGATAATAATGAAGATAACACCAAACACAGCTGTCTCCTCCACCTCAGTAAGTAAATATTAAAAGGAATCACACGTACAGACAAGTGTGAGCAAAACACAGAAAAATTTTTAAAAAAAATACACGAAAAAAGTTTCAAATATGTCCCTTTGAAAGATTACTCAGCCATTTTCTTGTTTTTATCCCACCTGTATGATTACTGTTAGGATTTATGCTTGCAATGTATGTAATCCAATACTGATACTTGGCTATTTGTGTATTTAACGCTGATTTCATCAAACCACCGAGCTCGTGACATCGGAGACAGAGCGAGCAAGTGGGAGGCAGCTCACATTGCATCTGCTAAGTGATTAAATTACATTTTCAGTAAAGGAATAAATGTGTGTGGCTCATACATTCTCTCTTTTAGAATAATAAAAAAAAAAAAAAGCTGATGTCACCATGTTACTGAGTCCCAAATATGCCTTTTATATCCTTGCCCTCCTTATAGATTCCAGCCCTTTTCATAAGGAGAAATTAATTTCAGTTGTTAGACAAAAGTCACAAAATGTATTTTCTTTTTCAACAAATTAAATATCATCCACTTTCACAACAATAGAAAAATAAGAGTTTTTCCAATAATATTACTACTAACAATAATGATCATAATACAGACGGCGCAAATAACCCAACAAATAACAAATAGAGGAATGGCGAGAAAAGAAATTCACGCACGCACATACGTTCTCACGCACGCACCCACACACACGGTAACGATTTGAAAGTTTGTCAAATACAGAGGTGAGTCTAGAGATTGAGCAAGATGATGAAATATCCAGTGTACTTCCGAATGAGTTATCCCTGCGACCCTCTGCATAGAGGAGACATCGCTATCGCAGCACTTCTTATACCTCTCCAACGGTGCCTCCTTCGGCCCTCGCGCCCCGCTTCCATCTCCCCGATGAGTTATCCCTTTGTTTTGTACTTGTCACTTGGAAGTGGATACAGCATTGCACATTTATTAGATCTATGTATATATAATGATGTATTTACTTTTTTTTTTTTGTACATTTTAATAACTTTTTGAAGTCTTTGCTTCTTCATTACACATTTGTCTTTTTTTTTTTTTTTTTAGCCAGTTTGAATATTGGCCACGAGGGTACAGAGTAGAGACAACAGTAAAGAACATTTTGGCAAATGAGAGTGAAGAATCTTCAGGTGCATGAGCCAGTCAGCTACCTCAGAGGAGAGGCTGAACAGAGATAAACAATGAGACAAGAACATAAAAAGAAGACACCATTTATTAAGTTATTCCCTCTGAGGTCGTCTTCCTCTCCTGTCTACCCCTCAGTTCCACCCCAAGACTGAGGTAAGTACAGTGTTTCATCGTTGTGCTAGGGAAGAAAATCCCCAAGTGTCTCAGTGAAGGAGGCTTGGAGGGACGGATGAAGGGACAGACAGATGGGTAGGGGTCACGGTGAGTCCAGATGAGCCAGATGAGGGAGGTCAATCAGACAATGGTGTCCACAGAGCTCTACTCCACCCCTTCCACCAATCAGAACTGGTACCACTTTTTGTCTTTGCACTTCAGCATCATCTGGAAACAAAGAACACGTAGTCATGGGAACATGGTCCAAATGATCGGGCAGTACCACAAAACCATCACGTCTCTCTCTAAAACCACTTCCATTTGCTGTTGATAAAGTTAATTTTATGTAAGAATGTATATGAATTTGCTTTGATTTTGAATTTTGTTTACTTGGTCAGTCAAACACTGTAAAGAACAGGGGCCCTCACATAATTTTAGAAACCGTTTCCATTCTGAAAGAAATCTACAATTTGAGTAAGTTTCTTAGTTACAGTACAGTGAAAGTTTCATGGTTACATACTGCCCTCTACTGGTTAAATAGTGTCAGGTATTACATGTAATATTTCACAGTAACTGCTTTGCTGTGTAAAATATTTTATGGAGGGTCAAGACTGGTCACAAGCATTTAATTTCATTGTTTATTGTTTGTTAGTAGCACTAATGTACAGTGAGCATTCATGATGTCACATCGTCGCTCTGTTAATTGTGGGTATGAATTTTCAAGCTCGACGTCCTTCTTGACACTTTTGCTCACCTCGTGGGCGTGTTTGGAAAAAGAGTCTGCACTGGCCATCATGGCGGCCGTCCTCTCCTCCAGTTCACCCAGTTTCTGGCCTCTTTCATCTAGTGCTATCCGGGCACGTGCCAGATCACCAACCACACCAGAGGCAGCTCCCTTCATCCCCTCAATGCCACCTGGGCCAGGGATGTGCTGGGCCAGACTTCGCGATGCCCTTCCAGCTGTTACTTCACCAACTGATCGAAGGAAGAAAAGACAGATAAGCATGAAGTGATGGTACATATAGGACAGAAATATACTGTATGTATATCATCAGATACATATTCGGCATACATAGTTCCTCTCTGTCCAGCGACTGTGCACCGCCACCAAACAGGCCTTTGAAGAACCCTCTGTTGGGGGCCTCCGGTGTCTCCACTGGTGTGAAAAGTTCACCCAGCATCTCCTGAAATATTAACACATTTTATAAATACATATATAAAATGTATAAATATAGATAAAGATATATATATACTAGACATATAGAATAGAATAGAATAGAATAGAATTCAACTTTATTGTCATTGCACATGCACAGGTACAGGGCAACGAAATGCAGTTTGCATCCATCCAGAAGTGCTTTAGTGATATAGATATATTACAATATATATTAGCAATAGTATAGATATGTAAGTATATTACAGAAATGGGTCTATTATGGTATGTTATAATGTACACGGTATGAAGTATGTTGTGAATATTCTATAACTATAAGTATGTACAGGCTGTAGTGAGTACAAGCTATGTACAGGCTATGAACAGGATATAAATATGAAAAACTATACAGAATATGAAATAAATAACTTTACAGAAATCTGAGATATACAGCTATACAGAAATGGGAACTATGGAAGTTGTAAACAGTTGTAGAATTAAAGATTATCGAATGTACAGAATGATTATTTACACAGAGCTATACAGTAGTGCAGTTAAGATAAGTGAGGGTGTGGATAGTTTCTACAGAGGCTACATAAAGTGCTAGTGGTTGTGAGTGGTGGTTCAGTCCATGTTATTATTGTGTGTTTGAGGGTACAGTTGTCCATTGTGGGTGTGTGTATGTTCAGTCCATGAGTTAACGTGGGTCAGATGTCAGGAGGCAGAGTTCAGGAGTCTGACAGCTGTGGGGAAGAAGCTGTTCCGGTACCTGGTGGTCTTAGTCCGGAGGCTCCTGTAGCGCCTCCCAGAGGGAGGGCTATCCCCCAATAATACAAGTCCCTAGCTTGTGAGACACACTGCAGTAAAATCTGGACACGGTTATAAATAGAATAGTTCTCACCATGGATGACTCAGTTCCCCATAGTTATTTCAGGCCAAGCAACTTATGTGAGACAAGTTTCAAACTACTTAGGCTACTTTGGATTAACTCCATTCCTTGCATTCATTTATTGATGTTTTGTGTTCATTAGCTATGACACAGGCAGTAAGTGAGCGTATGACAATATAAAGGTTTCTCCTGGTCCAGGCTTAGGCGTCAGAGCTTTGTGTGCCCGCTGGATATTCAGAGCAGGGTCTGGTGGGAGAAAGAGCTCAGCTCTCAACAAGTGTTCCACAAACTGCAGCACAGAGTTTCCTTCAGAACCTTCTATTAGGCCTATTGATCCATTGATAATATACATTACTGGACAATATACATTTTTCTAGGGCAGCCAGTTTTGTTACAGTGACTGAATTAATGCATCTTTTGTGGCCATGTTCCAACTTTCCATCTCTTCCAAGTGTTTTGCAGCTTCTTTGAGTCTTGTCTTATAGCTAGCTACCTCACCTATTGTTTCTGTCAGTTTTATATTAATGTCTGGAATTCTACCTTCATTTCTTGTTTAATGTCTTTGTTCAGTGGGACAAAATCAGTTCTGAACTTTGCCTTAAGTGAGTGAATTTCTTTAATGATGTCCTGGAAGCCTGAGTGGAGGTGGCTAGCCCCTTCTCCTTCCACATGCTCACCTTGCATGCTGTTTTCCGGCTGTCTCCTCTAGCCGGCTCCCCTGTCTTCTTGACCTTCTCCCACCGTTCATGACATTTATTCCACAGTTTAATGATTAAAAATACTTCAGCACTTTTATTTGTGAGTTTTTACCAGGAGCTGCAAACTTATGCTGCCATCCTCTCAGCATCCCCCTTGTGAATTTTGATTAGATAGAGGGAGTTTGGCGGGAGTTTTTCAAAATCTCATTCTGGCATGACAATAGGAATATAGGGTTATGGTATTTCAAAATTCTTCCTGTCTGTTACCCATAGAGACAAGGTTAATTTTAATACGGGAATATTTCTTATAGGTATAAACAAACCAAAACAAAATAGCCTAGGTACTTAGTTGGCTAATGTGTGTCTCCAAGCCATGCAGAGATTTTAAACTGTTTTGCAATAGTAACACGTAGTAGTGCTGTATATAGAAGGCTAATTCACCTGTAGGTTTTCACAAGTGTCCTGACTGTAAGTGATCCTCTGGATCTCAGTGGGGGAGCAGAGGTACATGGCCTGACCCAGGTTAGTAAAGCAGAAAGTCCTGGCTATCCGCATGTCTGTCAAAGGTAGGTAGTTCACATCCATGAGCGGTCTCAATCCTGGCACACTGTATGGGAGGCACAGAAACAATATCAATAAAGTTTCTGACCTACTCTGAACTCTAATTATTTAAACTCAATGTCCATTTTGTTAGGTATACTATTTTGTTAAGGCAAATAACTCATCAGCCAAGATGTGCAGCAAATCCATAGACAGTCAGACCTGCTGAAATACAATCTGAGCATCAGAATGGGAAAAAAGGTGTCAGATTGTCTGGTCTGAATATTTCAGAAACTGCTGATCTAGTGAGATTTTGCCGGACAGACGAAACTAGACAATAACCCAAGATCAGCAGTCGTCTGAGTTGACAGGAAGGAAAGAGTAACTTGCAAAAATAAAAAAAAAACAAACTCTGGTTATAAACAAGTTATGCAGAGAAAGATCTCTGAATGTACAACACGCTGAACTTGAAGCAGATGGGTTACAGTAGCAGAAGACCACACTGGATGTCAATCCTGTCAGCTGAGAACAAGAAACCAAGGCTATATTTTGTAGCCCAAAACTGAACAATAAAAGACTGGAAATTGTTGCCTGGTCTGACGAGTCATGATTTCTGCTGCGACATTCGGATGGTAGGATCAGGTGTTGGCATAAACAACATGAATGCACGGATCCATCGTGCTTTATATCAATGTTTCAGACTGATGGTGGGGGCGTAATAGTGTGGGGATAATTTTTGGCACACTTTTGACCCCTAAGTACCAACTGAGCATTACTGAAATGCTACAGCCTGCCTGACCATTGCTGCTGACCATGTTCATCTCTTTATGAACACAGTGTAACCATCTTCTGTTGTTTCCTTCCAGCAGAATTACACACCCTGTCACAAAGCTCAAGTCATCAGACTAGTTTCTTGAACATGACAATGAGCGGTGTAATGAGAGATTCACGTCATAAATGTGTAGCCGACAAATCTGGTCAAACTGTGTGATGCCAATTCCAATATGGACCAAAACCAAAAGCTCTTAAGATGGAATGTTTCCAGCATCTTGCTGAATCTAGGACATGAATAATTAAGGAAGTTCTAAAGGCAAACACTTTTCCAAACCAGTAAAAGCAAAGTGTACCTAATAAAATGTCCAGCATTGCCTGGTGTTTGGCACTTTATCCTTGCTTTTAACATAGTCCAGAAAGAGCCTGTATTATGACACAAAGTCTGAATTCTAAAAATGAAGTCCAAAGTGTGAAAAAAAGTGAGAATGTTGAGATTAAAGTTCGAATTCTGAAAATTCAGTCTGGAAAAAATTTTTATTTCTAAAATCAAAGTCCAGATTCTAAGTAAAAAATCTGAACTTAAGATCTGAACTAATTAAAGTCTGTATACTATAAAAAAAACACCTCTGGATTTCGATGAACAGGTGCAAATTATGACCAAATTAAATTATGACCCCAATTTTTGTATGTACCTGTCCTCTTTCTTACCATATGGCAGCTTTCGCTGTACACAGTTTACAGATTTTGTGTGGAAAGTCTTTGCAACAAGCACAAATATGAGCAAAATTATTTGCTCTCCTGCTTCTTTTGTTAAGTCAATTCCAGTTCATGTATATAAATATATAGACATGCCATGCATGATAGAGGGGAGAGCAAACATTCTTAATTCTAACTGCATGTATTGGTTGAAACATTGCCTGACTTTAGATGTAGCCTTACCTGAGGGTCATGATGTGGCCGTTGGCACAGAAACAAGCCACGCACATGCCTTGGTTCATCTGCACCACATCTGCCCGTAAGATGAAGGAGGTCTCTGTGATACTGTGTTTATAGATGCAGGACTGGGAAGGAAGGGCAATGACTTTGGCCTGTTTCTCTGAACACACTACAGCATACTGGCTCTCATTGAGGTCCTGGGAGGTGGAAGGGGACACTGAGACGGGCCGGCGCTTACGGACTTTTTCTCTTTCTTCGCCGTCTGCTGTAACGTTGGGTTCATACCAAGGCTCATATGCAGATGGCAGCTGAGAACCCGTGGAGTCTATAAAGGCCATCCGCAAGATGCTTCCCTTCAGCCGTACCAACATACCTGGTGAACAGGAGGAAAAAAAATCTATTGGAACATTATATTTCCAGAGGACTGCTGCATTTTGGAAATGCTTAGTGTGTTCTGGTGAAAAATGACTCCAAAGTTCAGTGATGGACGCCGAGATAATGCCATTCAAAATAAGTATCAGGCTAGACACTGGCTGCCTCAGATTTTTAAATACAAAAACTAAAGTTTTGACTGAATATATCGATAGGAAATTACAAGTTATCAAGGCCTTCATATCCTTTATATCTTTAAGACACTCCTGCAGTTTAGTAGAGGACAAGTAGAGGACAAAAGAAGAAGAAGAGGCAGGCCTAAAAACTTACACACAGAAGTAGAACAATATATGAAATTCGTTTCTTTGAGAAACAGGAAAAATCTAAAATATACACATGATAAACAGTATAATCCAATGATCTGCATATGATCACACCGTATATTTAAAACAACTATTTTAAGAACTTTTGGAATTAGTCATAAGGTCAGTAATTAGTAAATAAATGACTAAAGTGCCTACTTTAAAGTAATGGTTTGATTAAAGCCACCTTAAAAGCCTCTGGTATGTAGCCTATTAGCAGAGATAAATTGGTCATACTGTATTTATGTGTACCATTTTTGGTCCATTTTCACTTAAACATTTAAAAATCATTGTGTACTGTTTTTCCTTAAAATTTACAGAGTGGGTTGCCAAGTTTGGTCTTTTTTGCCGTTAAAAAAAACAAAAAAAACCTCTCACACTCTAATTTCCCTCCCTCCCTCCCATCTGAGATTGCTTTACCCACCGGCAGGTGAAAGGATAACTGGCTGCAGTTGCCGTTGCTCTCCAGCAGGTGGCAATGTGAGAGCCAGAACCAGGACAGTTCCCAGGGAGGTGCCCACATACAGGCAGGGTGTCAAAATGCTGTCCCCCTTCCGAGCGAAAGTCTCACAGAAGTGGAATGAGCTGATGGCCTCTCGTGCTTCCTTATCGATGCTGGTGACACTGGACGAGCGTGAGCGGCTGAAAGAGTTGTCCCGGTGGTCTAATGGGTTGGCACCCCGCGGCGGGCATACAGACAGGAGGACAGTAAGGAGAAAAAACAGAGAGGTAAAGCACCTGCAAAAAAGTATTATTGCAAGACAGACAATGGAGAAGTTGGCACAAAATATGCTAAAAAAAAAAAATAAATAATGAAAAAAATAGAAACATAACAATCACTAGCTTCTTACTGCCTTAAAAGAAAGAGTTTGGAAGTTAAATGCAAATGGATTTACACTTTTCAAAGCAAATTCAAGGCATACCAGTAATAGCATTTTTATTTGTTTATAAATGATTGATTTTAGTACTGATAATGTAGATACTGGAAATTGAGAGAAAGAAAGTCGACTCGCACTTTTAACAGCTAGTGGCAAAATAAAAGTAAATAGTTAGTGGTCTTGTCTTTCTAGGAAAAACAGATCTCATAAGTTGAATTGCCTTTTTTAACAGAGCAGCATCATTTAAGACCTATTTGTTGATGATTTAACATCACTGCAGTTCCCTTACATTATACAAGAGCCATCAATTTAACACAATTTTATTACTATAAAATAAACCAGCTGTTTGGCACATTACGAAAGTTAAATGTGCATAACACTGAGATCATTAAACAAGCATACAGGTGAATATCTTATTTTAAACCCATGAAACCTAACAATATTCCATGTTTGGGAAGAAGGTTGTACAGAAAAAAAGTTGTATTGATATTATTTTATTTTATTTTTTTTGAAGGACCAATCAGACAGAGAAAAGAAAGCCATGAAAAACACACAAGAGAAAAGAAAAGCTGCAAAAGTTACACAAAGCTTTAGAGTGAGATGGGGTGTAAAAAGTTTAGCTTAGCACCACTGACCTCTGCTTTAACCCCCACCATGGTCAAAAGAAGTGTGAGCAAGGGTTCATTTCCAACAATTTGATTGAGTTCAATCATTTTAATTCAGTTCAGATCAGTGCTACTTTTGATGCATGCAAACTAAAGAGAACAGTTGCACAGCTTGCCAATTTTGAGACTAATAACCAGAAAAAAAACTGGACTAATGTAAAGTGATGGAGTCCAGTCAGAGCGAGAAAAGTATATTGCATTTCATACAAATTGTTTGGAGACACGAAGTCAAGGCTTACCCAAGTCTGGCTTTAGCTCAGTAGGCAAGCTTAATTTCCGTGACATCTTTGCTGGAAAAAAGAGAACATCCCTCTTTACAAACACATGTCTAAGCTAACACACGATGCCATGCAAAGCTAGTTAATCTAGCATTGGACTAGGACTGTGCACACACCTGAAATACACCAAAATGGCAGAAGACTGTTGAACAAGTGCCAAGGGATTGTTTTATAGAATAGGAGAGCCAAAATGCTTTAGACAGGAGGAGACACTGCATAAGGATTAAGAGACGACCCTCTGTATCACAGAGGCATGCTGTTACAGACTAAACAAAAGAGGTGACGTCTGTTTGCACAATGCCCTGAAAGACAGGACAGGTAAGACACACGTCAAAACTGCACGGCCATTCAGGACCTTCATGCCAAAGGAGCATGCAGCAAGAAGAAGGAAGTAACAAGAAACAAAAAATGAACCAGAGATGGAAGAAAACATAGTGAAAAGGATGGTTAAACCTGCTGCTGGTTATATACTTTCAGTACTAGTTTGTAAAGCATTCCATCTTTCAGAAGAGTGAATATAAATAGCAGTGAATGAAAGTCCTAAATATTATTTTCTCTGTCTGTAGGAAAAAGAAGAAGGACGATAAAATGAGACATTCAGGTAATAGAGTTATGACTGTCTTGCAATTTAAACTGCCAGAAACAATACATAAAGAAATCCATACAAGTTCCTTTAAAAAAAACTGCAACATTCGTAATACCTTCAAGTATTTGAGTTGAATTTGATTATTTTGGCTTTTTATCATTAGCGTTTTATTTTTTAAGCTAAGTGGAGAACATAAAATCTTGCTGTTGCCCGTCTACGGTACTTATGAAGGTGTAGACCAACTTTTAGAGCCCAAAACGTGCATATGCTATCCATACATGCATGATTTATCCAGATGATTTGATTTCTGTTCTCTAGTATGCTGGAAATTGGGGGAATTTTATTGACTTTATCAAGATTTTTTTAAGCTAAACTAAAATACTGAACTCACATATGTGGGTTTTGGGGATATTGTAAAAATATTGCACTGTGAATAATCAGGTGTTAAAAGGACTCAGGAGGACAACATCAGTTTCCGGACCAGGCTAAGCAAAGACAAATAATCCAGCACAAACAAAGCAGCCACAACATTAAAACTATTTACGAGACGTTGTTAACAACAATTATCTTGTACTCTGAAAAGCTGGCTCTCAACAGTCACGTGAACGTTACTTTGGCATGGTTCACCCACCTTCACATTGCTAGAGACCAAGTATATCGGACATGACGACAGCAATCCCCAAACTTTGCCTCCTGATGTTCACGTGGACGTTACTTTGGCATGTTTCACCCACCCTACACTTTGCTGGAAATCAAGCGTATTGGACATGGCAACAGCGATCCTGAAAGGCAGAGGCCTCCCCAGAAGTGCAGAAAGTGATCAGCAATAGCTCAAGCAGCATGTCAATGAGCCCAAGATGTTGAACTCCCAATACCCATGGGATGTGCCTGAGTAAGCCTGATCAACAGAGGGCTCCACTGTCAAAATGTGAGACACTAAAGAGTCAGGGCTGCTATGTCATCACAATGACCAAAAGAAATTTGTGCAGGTGGTTTTAATGCTGTCGCTGATCGGTGTGGATATTGTACTTACTCACTGTCACTTGTATGAGATACCGAATCCTTCCTTTGCTAATCCTCTTTTTTGACTTGCTCACTTAGTTTAAATGTACTTTTACAAAGTTTTATCAACACACACTGAAGTTGGACAAAGACAAAATCAGACAGACGAATTGCTCTCTGTTCAATGGTATCATCAAACTTCGTACAATTAGTTGGGACAAGTATCAGATGCAGGCACATTTACAATATGACACTCGTGCTACATACATGTAGCATGCAATATGTACAGTATATTTGACAAGTAAGGTGTCTCAAGAAAACTGCAGTCCCACCGTCCTTCCAGGTAAGCTTTTGCTTCACAAGCTCTGAATCCTTAGAATATAGTTTTCGTATATTACTCTTCTGTGCTCAAATATCAAATATGAGCATCTTGTCATTTCAAATGAAGAATACTCATTTATGTTAAAATACAAAGTGGCTTCAAAGATAGTTGAATAGAAGCTAACCCAGGAGTATAGAGGAACGTCAGCTCTCTGTTCCCTACTTTAGTTCTTCCCACTGTGGTGAGTATGGACAAAGGAAGACAGAGACACTTTCTCCACAAAAAGAAAAAAAGGGAAACAAAACAGGGCCACCAAATCTAGACCACGTTTTTTCCTGCCTAAACAGCCTCTGATAGACATTTTTGCCCAATCTTACCTCCTCTACCACCTCCATTGTAGAATTGGTGTAGATTGCTGTTTGACATCAAGACTTTTGAGGGTGTTGGGGAGGAGGGAGGAGTAAAATAGAGTAAATGCGCAGTTAGAAAAACACCCATTTTTACCCCATTACCCCAGTGCGTGTGTGTATTAGCACAAAAACTGAGTAAATATTTATTTGGTCAACTATTTCTTTGTTGTAACAATGCTTCTTGGCAAAAAATCTTGGAGAGGCAGTTTTTTTACCCTTAAGTGATGCCACATTTGTAAGGAAAATGCATTTGGAAATCCCCCATTATATGGATGTTGGCCCTCAATTTGGAGATTGTACTAAGGCTCACTCAAAATGGTTTTATGGAACACCAGCTTAAAGTTGCCCTGTGGCTCTATCCAGATCAGTCAAATGTGGCACAACCCATACTCTGCTGCTCAACCCACAAATGCATTTTCCTTACAAATGTGGCACCAATTAAGGGGAAATAAACAGGCTTTCCAAGATTTACTGCCAAGCATAGTTAAAACAAAGAAATAATCAACCAAACACAGATGTGCTTACTTGTTCTGAGCAGAAATTGGCTTGTAATGTCAATGGCACCTTTCTTTTTGAAGGAACACTGATTTCACTAAGACATCCTGTCTTCTGATGTAAATTATTCTCGTACAATGTAAAGAACTGGGAAATAAATCAAGCCAGGCCATCCACATTTACACTGTATTTAAGTCTAAAACAAGCCATCCTACAAACGTTACATTATTCCTCTGCAGAATTCATACCACAAATACTCAAAGAGAGACAGAGAGAGGAAATAAACAAAAATCTAAAACAAACTGGCTCACACTTAAAACCTAGATTACAAAGAGAGTTTTGTAGGAAAGCACTCTTTTTCTCTCCCTGTCCCATGAGTATAGCAAAGCAGACAGATGTATCACATCACAGTCTGGTGGCACCAGACACAGAGACTGGGACAGCCATCATACCTGGAAACAGCAGCAAGCAGACTCTGTGATTTGTTTTCTGTCTGACCTTTTTAAAAAGCTCCTTATTTTCATCGTGGTAATGCCAAGTTACCCATAATGAGATAAACCTAGGCTGTTCTCTCTTCAAGCGCCTTCAGATGAAATACTAATGACGCAGATTAAGATGGAAGCAAGTAAAAGAGCAACGGGGAATCTTGTTCCTGCATATCACAAAGCAGTAGATCATCAAAAGGCTGAATATTTAAAATCAGAGGTGGGATAGTGCAGCATAAAGTGGATTGTGTTTTTGTTCTAGTACATTCTATTGAGTTTGCTGTCTAAATGTCATATACACACAAAAACTGCTTAATTTGGCAATACATTTAGACGAATCTGCTTCAATACACTGCATCCGGACACAGGGAGATGTTGAAAGACGCACCCTTATCGAAATCCAAGTTAAAAATAATCAAGAATCTTGGCATGCAATATATTTGTGAGTATCAAAAAGCATGGAATTTCAGTGCTACGGAATATGTGAAGCCCCTTTTCCTACTAATATTCATGTAAATGAATAGGTTTCTCTACCAGAATGCAGAGTTTGGTTTTCCCATAATTTCGAGCAGCCTCAGTGAATTACCATCAGTCCCCGGATGCATTTACAGCCTATGTAACCCAGTTTTTCAGAATACAGAGTGAGATTATAAATGACGTATTCCCCTTTTTTCAACTCTGCAAAGTGGTAAAAAAAAAAAGAAAAAAGCATGGACATATGGCAAAACTATTATAAATCCATAAATGTGCAATATTTAACCGAAACAGTGCATTTTTAAAGAAAGAGGTTGAATGAAGCCAAACACGTGAATGACTCAAAAAAGAAGAAACTTCTAGAGTTCAAGTTTGATGAGCAACAACTTCATTACAACATTAATAACCGTAAAGGCTATTTTGAAACATTAATCTTCCTCCCAGCACACGTAAGTGGTTTTCTAGGTATATTTCTGACTGCTTTACTGTTTGGTTGTTATTTCTGCTATATTCGCCACTCCTCTCTTTCAATGACAAGCTGAAAGATATGTTACCTGAAGTAGGCGACTTGCAGCGGTCCTCCGATGTAGCCGAGCCTTCATTGATGTCACAAAGACCTGTATGAGAGATGACATAATCAAAACAAAAATCAGGTGGATTTTCAAAAAAAAAAAATATTGGCTGTTCGCTCTGCGTATGCATAAAAAATATGTTTCTTTAACTTTATATTTTAGTGTCGCCTTGGCTAGGATCTATGTGCAGTCTCATCCGCCATCTGTCAGAGACTATCAAGGTCTCTAGTTTTCTTTATCCAGTTTTAAATGCTACTTCCTCCCTTTCCCGCATGCATGTTTGAGTATAAGTGTGTTTATTTGTGTGTGACATTGTTCTGTGAGGCAGAAAGCCAAGCAGACAGAAGTCCCTATTGGCAGAGCAACACAGCTGGATGCCTGATTACTGCTCACACTTGCCAACCACTGACAAGTGCCAGCCCACTGCTCACCAGTTAGTGACACCAGATGCTCTGCGAGTATTTAATGTGAGCCTTTTTGTGAACATTCGGATGTTTACACATACAGTACTTTGAGTCTTTACTTGCATGTGTGGTTGCTTTGCATACAGCATAAAAATCTCTCAACCCACGTGGACACACTTTGCTAAATTCATTAATCAAACTTTTGCTCAAGTATGGACAGGAAACTGTCGTGACGTTGCGGCAGTATCAAAACATGCACTGCTGTTTTCTGACACGTGGTGGCAGTGTGTCCTTACTGGAAAGGATACCGTTCGCTGTCCGTGGTAGACAATAGTAAAAAGGAAGGGATGCGTGGAAAAGGGATGGGCTGCGAGAGAGTGGGTATGTGAATGAGAGGCAAAGAGAAAGAGAGAGGCGGATAAACAAAGAGAGAAAGTCAATCGAAGCACAAAGAGAGAGCGAGTATTTGGTCGTCATCGCTCAATCATGCGTCAGCATTGTAGACTAAGCAAGAAAGAGAGCATCATTGTGCATTCAAAGCGTGTCGTCACTTTATTCATTCTCATATTTGCATCAGTTTACAGTTTAGAACGGGAACTAAAGAACTGTGGGGTGAGCTGTTCTGGCAAAAAAAAAAAAAAAAAAAAAAAGCTGTCATGCTCAGAAAAATGAATAAAATGTTTTTCTTTCTGGCTTCAATCTTCTCTCTTTTTATTACCTCCAGAAGGCTGTCGCGTCTTTCTTGGCGACCGGGGCTGTCTCTGGTAGGGGTCATTAGAGCCATAAAGCTCGACCGTCCCCAAGTTGAGGACTACTGTCTTCTGGATGTAGTCCACCACTGCCAGACCGTTACTGTTGCCAAATACCACTCTGGGGATTGGCAACAAAGTAAAGAAGAAGTGGGAAGAAAAGGAGGGGTGAAAGTTTTTAAAACAAGAATAACGGAAAGTTACAGTTAGGAGATTTGATTTTGTTTTGGAATACGTAAACATTGTAGTTGAAGCCCAAAATCAGGTGGAATCTCTTAAATTCCCGTAGCTGCTGAACTGTGTCGACAGGACTTGAGCAGTAACTTCTTGAACAGCACCGGTATCTGTGACGATTTTGCCTGCAATTTGATTTGCGCTAACTTTGCTAATGTTGCTTTTTACCTTCAGATTAAGCGTCTTAACATAAATAGCATAAATCCCAGCAAAGTCCCAGAAAATGCTTCTAGTTTCAGTTAAGGCTTGCGTGTACTTACAGGCCGTAGGAGGAATTGACGGCCAGACTTGTGATCTGCTGAGGAGGCTCTCCACTCACCCACACTAACTGGACCACCAAATCTACCTGGTAACCTGGAGACTGCTTCAATGGAGTACTGCGCACTCTGTGGATGAAAGGAGGCCATAGACAAAAAAAAAGGTTTCATAAAAAGAATGACGAGGGGCGCAGCTGCGGTTGTGAAGCTGTTGTGTATTGAGTGGCTGCAGGGGAATGTTGGGGAGGCTGTGGCTGAGAATGCTTCGAGTGTGCTTGAGGCAAAAGGCAAGACTCTTGTGTGCATGAGTATGTGTGCAAGTGCTCCTGCAGCTTATGAGCGTTTATGCGAGTGCTTCTCTCTCCCTCTCCTTAAAGTTATATATGTGTGTATGTGTTTCATACTTGAGGCAGGGTATGTTGCCTCCATCAGAGTTGTTGCTGCTGGTGGAAGGGTGTGAAGGTGGGCCGCTTGTCTGAGGAGAGGCACCGGGCGTCGGGAGCGCCGATGTCTGTTCACCCCCGCCATCTGGAGACTCTATGTCATTCAGCTCGTACTGCATTCGCACCTCTAGCAACTGGATGAGAGGACATACACACAGGTGCACATATTAACATGCACATTATAAACGAGGAACATCATGAAACTTCCTCTTCGACATTATTGTAAATAATAATTCCTCAGGACATGATGACTGTGTCGCTAAATGGCTTTCATATGCGATCGCAGAGTCACTTTGATGATAAGGAGGTGTTTGATGTTTGTGTGGGAAGATTGAGAGTCTTAGAGGTCCTCCAATACTGCAATGTTTCATTCCTTCTGAGTCCTCCTTCAGGCTACCCCTTTGCAACCCGCGCCTTCGCAGAGACACGCGTGTACGATTCACACACACCGATACACACGCAAACTCATCAGCTCCTCTCTTTTGCATTCTGTCAGTCTCATTAGCCCCACTGACATGTGGGAGTGAAGAGTGATCAGTGCCCTTGTTCAGAGACTACCTTCATTTCTGCAAGGTTATTTAGAGGTGTTTGACCTTGTTCTAACACGGGCTGTTTCGCCTAATTACTGCTCGCCATTGCTGCATGTAGCGTTCTGATCCACATTACAGCATGTGGCGTTTAGGACTAAGGGCTCTAACATTTCTCTTCTGCGTGCATCAATGCTTACTGTCATTTACCCACAGAAAACTGCAAAGCTTTCAAACATGAACGTAGCTGATTTTTAATCTCTTCCAACAGCTACTAAGAGGCTCCTAAGCAAGGCACTTGAAGTCTATAAATTCATAATTGCTTCTCGCTGTTTGTTTGAAAGAACAAAACATTTGGGCATTTAGGACAAACAGTGCTGAACACAAAAAGGGCATCAGCTAAACGCGCCACAGTGCCACCCACATGCTTTGATTGACAAGTGAACACTGCGAAGTCTGCTGCAACAACACCTCAGCAATGACTGTTCACAAGAAATATGTTGCCAGGACTAGAAAGATAATCTCATGCTAGACACTATTTTATTGCTTTGCTACCACAACCAACAGCAAAGCATATATGCACAGTTTCACGCTAATACAGAAGCTGTGAGCATACGCGGAGATAATAACGGCATTTCTCTTTATTTCATTAAGCACCCGCTCGCATCACACCACCATTAGCATTTACATCGCTATCAAAGCAGGTCATAATGATGGTCTAGCTTTGCTTGTTCACTGCCCTGTCTGTTGGCATGGTAACCATACTGCCTTTGACTAGGCAGATCTTTGAGTTCATGTGGTTGTGCATATGCCTCAACATCTGATGCTTAATTTATAATACCGCAGTTGTGTCCGTTTGCTTACGGAGAGGGGTTTTGGAGCGACGAAAACCAACCACTGCCAGACGAATGTGGATGACACTGTGCATCGGTCAAATGCAGATTGGTTGACGAGTGGGCTGATGTCATGCCAGAAAGTGATTGCCTTCATTTGCAGTGTTGTAAATGACTTTTGGCCGATAATTTGTCAGACATATTATGAACGATGAAATCATTTTGAGCCAGAAAGAACATTTCTGTCAAGCTGTAAAGACACACTTATATATCCTTTATTTATCCAGGTAAGAATAATCCTAGATATTAAAAATGTCCTTTTTAACCAAAATCTGGAGAAAAAGGCAACAGAAACTACAACAAATATGTCATGAAAGTTCTATAAAGATACACTAAGTGGTCAAAAAGGACAAGATAGATTATAATGTAAAAAACTGAGTAGGTACAATAACGCAGAGTTATAAAAATAATCGCAAAACAGGTAATTTCTTAATTTTATCTCCAGTGCTTTGTAAATCCTGTTGACTACGGCCTATTTACCAATTTTAAGAAATTATATGAAACATAAAAAACATCTACAATCACTTTTTTGCAGATAATCTTGTTTTTGACATAAGAACAGGGAAGGGAGTGTGAAAAGTACAAACAGTGGCTGCAGTGGACACTTCATTGTTTTTAACACTGTTTCACTTCAGCTCTTTGTATCTCATAACTTAGTTCTCCTCCGAGGCAAACCGATGGACCAAAAACAAAACAAATAGTAGCCCACAGCTCTACAACATATTTCTGACAATGCACCCAGTGAACAACAGGCATTTATTACAGGCAGGCATTAGGAAGCCACGTACTACAAAAGATGATTAAGAAAAACATGAAATTCCTGGAAGTTGAGGCTAAAGGTAAAACTGAAGACTGATACCCACCTGAACCACCTCAGTAGTTACTTCCAGCTTACTGAAGCGGTAGATGATAACATTGGCTGACACACCGGCCACACACAGCATCCGGCTCTCAGGGCACCAGGCCATGATCTGAATGGCAAAGGGGTCTTCATCTGACACCTCAGTGCTGCCCTTGTCCTCCTTAGACCTGTTCCTGTCAAATATCTTGGCTGTTTTGAGTTTATAGAGCACCTGGAGCATTACTAGAAAGAAAGGAGGAAAGAAATAACATCAGGAGGAGCAGCTATATTGAAGCCTATGCTAAAGGAGACGCTCTTACAGGCTTAAATGAATGAGTAAAAAACAAAGTGTCATTTAAATTTTCAAAGTCATTCTGTTTTCTTTCTTTCTTGACTTCCCTCCTTTTTCTTCCAAGTTAAATTGAAACTCAAAGTGTCCTTTGACTTTTTCTGTTTAAAAGCTAATAAAATAGTCAATAAAATAAACTATATTTGTAATTTATGAGCTTAACCTACTTGCAGAGGCATCCCAGAACTTCACAGTTCCATCAGCGTGCCTGGAAATGCACGGGAGTGACACGAGACACAAATGAAGGACCATGTCAGTTATAACTTTTGACTTTTTATGTGAGCAAACAACACCAGCCAATTTGTAACATTTGCAGGGAAAGAAAACAATATCAGCCCTGGTAACAAAAATGTGTCAGAATTTGCCATAGTAAAGCTTTTACAATCAAATCTCATGAGAAGTGAGAAAATCAAAATACACTTAGAGGGTAAAATGACTGAAAGGGAAGTTATTTATCCCTTAAAAAATCCTTTACATCAGCCACACGTCTCTTCTTTGAAACCAACAAGCTGATTCCCAAAGAGCTATTATGTGCGGTGTGTTCTTGAAAAATCTGAGGAAACTGGACAAGTGGAGTGAAGTGGAGTGCAAATGAAGAAGTGACAAGCCTATGTCATGGTTTGATCCACCATGCAATACAGTACCATCTCCAAAGCATCAATAGATTGATGTGAAGGTCAAAGTGATAATGATGCTATATAGAGCTATTTAAAACATGTTTGTTGCTGCCATTATTTTGTATTGATAACATATAGGTATTCTTTGGGACTCTGACATCTTCTTAAAGATCAAATAAGTCAAAACTTTTATAAAATGTCTTCTACTGTTAAAAGGATGCTGACATTTCTTCTTCTTCTGTTTGTATAGTGAACATTTAGATAATGATACTGGTATCTGGGTATTCTTTCAAGTTGTTCCCAAAACGCATTATATTTTTAAAGAAGGTATTGTCAACATAAAGAGAATGAGCTATTTCTAGTTAGTTAGAAATATACTGTAATAAGCTCTCATTACTAAAGTAGTAACATTTAGAATCCCCATATGTCATTTCATATATGCCTATATGCTGTCAATACAAACAAAAAAAATAGTTCTATATTGCATTTTTATCACTCTGACCTTCAGACCAATCTTTTGACCTTCAAGGAGAGGCAAAACGTAGCATAATTTAAATCTTCATACAGCAGGTTCTATTTGTTAATAATACACACTACACTTGTTCACATGACCCCACTCTACACCCCTACAAAGCTATTCAAAACTTCTCAAGCTATCATATTTAGAGACAGAACGATACGCATGCATGTAAACACTACCAAAAACATTTTGGCAGAGGTAATTAGAGACAACTCAAGCCTTCTGCGCAGCGCTGTCATTTGTGATTTTTTTTCATAACTATAACAGTAAGAAATAAATATATAGCCAGAAGTATTCGGGCATCTGAACAGCTCCAAAGCAATATCAACATAATTCAGATCACAAGACGTCCTAATGATATAACGAGGAGATATATTCTAGACATACACGGGTTCCCAACTCACTAACAAACATTAGAAGAAGAAAACCTTCAATAATCCATTAATATCCAAGCACTTCTAGACAAACATAAAGGCGTAACATCAATATGTGTTATAAAAGAATGCTTTCGTATTGATAATTGACAGATTTTCTATTTGGTGTCACAAAAAAATGCATGTCATTTGGCTGTTTCTTCTTTGTTTTGTTGGCAATTCAGCTAAGTGGAGAGGGAGAGAAATACTGTGCAGGCTGTGGCACTCTTCGAAGGAAAAAAACCTGGGCAGAATAATAATGTGGCACATGGGGGAGAAGAGACAAGGAGGAAGGAGAGGAGCAAGGGCCTCCTACTGCCTAACCCATACCTCAATGTCACTCCTTTCCTGCATGTGTTCTGTAAAAAACACCCACCCCCCACCCCTGGCCCCCTTTGTTGACAGCTTTGAGAGGGATAATAAGCATCAAATGGGAGCAAAGTGCACATGATGGGAATATATAAAAACTTGGTGACCTGACAGTGCAGGAGAGGGGAAAGCAATTGTGCAGGATAATAAAGATAACACTAATGAAATTAGTGTCTTACCCAGTGATGATGATCTCTGGGTAGCTCTGTATGCCTTGACCCCAGTTTCCACCACTAATGGGCCATTCCTGGACAGACAGCAGACAACACACGCGTTACCTTAGTAAATGAGATCGTACAGGAATCACTATGTCAGTAAACAAGGTGTCAATGAACACACTGATTGTGCAAATAGATGACATGATAAACCAGCGCAAGTGTGAGTGCACACAGGAAAACAAGCGCGAGTCCTTGGTGTACGTCTCTCAGCGTGTCTTGCGATTATGGTGTGCGTCTCCATGTGTGTTAGCGGGGGTTTGGCTATGAACACGTTGACACATACAAAGGTCAACGGGATGACTCACGGTGATCTTTATGTGAGAATACCCTCCCGCAGCTCAGTAAGGCTTGTGCTTAACAGGAAAAAAAAAAAAGGAAGAAGCTAGGCTGCCAGTTTGGGTCAGTGCATGCTGACATTTCAGACAGAAAGCCAGAACAAGGCAACAGAGAAAAGAACATAAGCATACATAATGGCTGAAAAAGCAGGGGGTCTGTCTTAAATGACACAGAGATGTGAGAAGAGAATGAGAGGAGAGAGGAGGTGTACTGAGGACGGGAGTATCATTAGGTAATACGGCACTATTATATAGTCCATTTGGCTTCATGGAAACATTAAAAAATGTGTTTCCGAGGACTAAGACAAATTCACCTATTATGTAGAGCGAGGTATTAATCTACCCTTCATCCTGTGACCTTCTTGTTCTTTATGTATGTAGGCGCATTGTGGGAATTTCTGTTTCTTCGTTCATCACATCAAAAATCTGTGATGATTATTTCATGAGTTACTGCAATTCATTTTATATCAAAATATTTCAAAACGTGCCTCATTCAATAATGTGGAGCAGCATTTAGTTGTTTGTAGTCTCAGACTTCTAATTACAGTTCAGTAACTTCCTAATAATTTGTGTTTTCTGTGACGTTTCCCCAAAATACTCATTTGACACCAGTAACAGCTGTGATAGCAGCTCTCTGAGACACAGTCATGCTTTGATTTCATTTCTAACAACAGCATGCTATGCTGACAAAGCGGCAATATAAATATAGGGCTGTTTAGCATGTGGTGTCTACCCGAGGCCTGTACTCAGAAGCTGGATTTCAAACATAACCTGCTCTGGACCTTGCTGCGAAAATATTGAGGTGTCTAGTTGATCACTGAAAGCTTTTTGTGTTTCCCAAATGACCACTGATAATATAGATTTTTAGACGCAACTTTATTCCTTGTTTTTCTGCTACGAGCAATTTAAAACCCGTTATTGTTATATAAGTTTTAATACAGCAACATAAAAAAGGGCATGTGAGTCTAGTGCTTTCCGAGCTTATATAATTATATATGCAACTAAGCGTAGTTACTGGTTTGATATTGTTTTTGATATATATTTTTTTCTTTTATTGCTCTCAAACCTTTTTTACTGCCTGGTTTGCAGCTGAGGGACCTGCTAAAATTGTCTTACACACCATAGGTAGGCCTTTATTTATTCATTATTGTGCAATAAGAGCAACATATCTATGAATTTACAGTGTTTTTTCCCCCTATCATTACTTTCTTGCTTTAAAAACATTTTAAGTAGCACCTTTTTCATCTTACTTACCACTCGCACACATGCAGCACTTTTTATGACGACACTTACTTTACAGCAGTTTCCTTCTCACGCAGACTCACATACCACCTTGACTAAAGCAGCTGTATTTCATTTCATTTTAAGTATATGCTTCTTTCTTTTTATTTGTTTTATTACATCTAAAATATCGCAAAAAGCAACGAATAATGCCTCGATCTAAATAACCTCAAGAACAGATCAAAAAACAAAGTCACTGACGTCTATCAGTCTGGAAAAGGTTACAAAGATATTTCTAAAGCTTTGGGACTCCAGTAAAAAAAACGAGCTGTGAGAGCCATTATCCACAAATAAAGAAAACTTGGAACAGTGGTGAACCTTCCTAGGAGTGGCCAACTCATCCAGGAGGTCACAAAAGAACCCAGAACAACATCTAAAGAACTGCAGGCCTCAGCTAAGGTCAGAGTTCATGATTCAGCAATTAAAACGATTTGGCAAAATAATGGTATCCATGAGAGAGACCCAAGGAGAAAATCTGTACTGACCAAAAAGAACTCAAAAGCTTGTCTCGCATCTTGATAATCTCCAAGATTTTAGGGGAAAATATTCTGTGGATTTATTAGGTTTAGGGGTAGTTACTTTTTCACACAAGGCCAGGTTTGGTTTAAAAAAAAACCCCAGACTTTTTTTTATTTACTGAGGTTATCTTTGTCTAGTATTACATATTAATATTTGCTGAAACATTTAAGTGTAACAAAAACACAAACATATATGGTGGATGCACTACTTTTAGTCTCCTCAGAATAAATGAATATTTTCAACCATGTAAAACTGCAAATCTGAAAAAAAAAAAAGAGGCTTTGCCCTTTGAGTCTATGTCTTAATCCAAAGTCTCTTCTTCACCCACGATATGTTATACAAGTGATTTTCTATTAAGATGTCAGAGGAAGAAGGACACATAATGGCATCTAATGATAAAACGTGCAGTACCTTTTTGCTGTAGCCCTGTCGTTTCTGCCGTGAGCCAACAGAGTAAAGTGCAGGTATGAGGTCCACAGAGCAGTCGGCAAAGTACTCGCAGCAGGTCACAGGAGACTCGTGGATAGTCAGAGGATAGGGGTTCTCGAATATTGGATAACTGTTAAATACAGCCCGCACATACTCAAGTGACAAGTCAGTCTAAATAAAAATAATATGTCTGCCGGTGTCAGTTGCACTGGTCAAACACAGTGTTGCATACCTGCAATTCAACAAATGTTGGACATTGACTAAAAATGTTGAGTAAAGAAAGGAATAATAAACAGCAGTGACAAGCTGTACTACTGGGCCAAGTAGCAGTTTACCCCATGGTTAAGAAACAAAAGTCAAGATAATGAACCATTTTTTGAACCTACCCATTTTGTGCAAGGTCGATCACAACTAAATCCTTTTCTAGAAGGACGACCACAGCATAGGGTTCCTGAAAATCTGCAAACCGCACAAAGATTCATAACATCACACTTTTATCAGTCTTGTAATTCCATGAGAAAAGAGCTCCCCTAAAATATGCAAACCACATGGGAAGAATTTCCCACTCTTTATACAGCAAATTATATCTATGCCCTTAAGATGTGAGGGCAGGAACGCTCAACGCTAGAATTTTATTATACTATGTAATTTATAACTGTAGGGGATATTGCTCAAGTTGAATATTTGTATCAGTCTGATTTGAGAGTAAAATGTCATATTCCATTTTAAGATTAGTGCCTCATAATAGATTTTAACTGTGGTAATGAATAAATTCATTTTATTTTACTTGCCACTGCATATTCTGCAGAGGCTCAGTATATATTGTAACCTGCAGTGCAAAAATTACTTCAGTTTCATACATTTGCAATAATCAACGTGTCAAGTGGAGCGTTTCCCAAATCTGGTTGTTATTAACAGCCCCTTGACAAAAGCAGACTGGAGTTATAAAGACCCACTTAATTTGTGGGAGAGGGCAAACATGCAAAACCTCCTCTGGAGCTTGCTGCCCTAAAGGTTTGTCCAGACCCGGCTGTCACAGAACACAAGAGTTGTTTCCTATCATATCGTCCACGATAATGTAAAGTAAAAATTCTAACGTGCCATAAAATGTCATATGCGATATAAAATGTTTATGTTTCCTAGTGTGTGCCACCATGAGACAAGCCCAGGCATGTCTGAGAACAAAAACTGTGTCTTAACCCTCGATGACAAGCTTCAATAAAACACCATTTCTCTTATATCGTCAGAAATATCATCATTGCAGATTTTCTTGACATATTGTTCAATTACTTTAAGTCCAAAGACATGCAGTTAGTGGGGATAGGTTATTTGGAAACTCTAAATTGCCCATAGGTTTGAATGTGAGTGTGAATGGTTGTCTGCGTCTATGGGCTAGCCCTGCTACAGACTGCAGACGTGTCCAGGGTGTACCCTGCCTCTCGCCCTAAGACAGCTGAGATAGGCTCTGGACCTTCCTATCAACGCATCTGTTGACCACTTACTCCCTATAAATGGGGACATGGCAAACCAAAACAACATCATTTCCCCTCACTGAAGTATAAAGCATTTAGGCATTTTCTTTCATTTGTCTCCTATATGTCTGTACTCTAAGTACACCTTAAAAAATTCTTCAATTTCCAACACTACCGTTTGTCAGTGTTTGGATTTTTATCATTTCCTTGTCTGTCTTAAGAAATCCTAGTTTGTCTGTTTAGTTTATCATTCATCCAAAATATTCAACTTTGTATTGACAAATATAGTTTATAAATGATATTTAGGGATACCGTCTCATCTGCTTGTGCCAGGATTATTAGACTATGTGGACAAACATTCATTGTGGAATCCAAAGACCCAGTAATGTCCATTACCAGATGATTTCAGTGAGCAGTGACATCAGATTGTCAGTGACATAATGAAGTCGCCATTCTTACATAATTCACTAATCCGTCCTGTAGCTGTATACGTGCCAGATAACACAGCAGCAGAGATTGCATCCTGGATCACATACATACAGGCCATACTGGTAAGCTCCAGCTGTTGGCTCCTCAATACCATAAATAAAATAATAATTAAATTTAGATTGAAGGGCATTGTGCACAGCGGGATGAAATGAAAATGTAATAGCCTATGTGTCAGATAATAAAACTGAAAAGTAGCATCCTTTCCCTTGGGAAATTTCTGATTTATTACAGAAACACACTCACACACACAGACAGGCTGTCCAACATAATTAAGAACCAGAAAGTTGTGTGCATATTTCCGCAGGTGTTAGTGCAAAAGAAGAGTAAATTAACAATGTCCACAATTCTCAGACGTTCTCATTCAGACCAAAGTATGCACACTTACCATTAGGATATGGTGTCTCACATAGCGTGAGGAAGTCTACTATAGGATAGTCCATCTCCAGCACAGCAGTACTCTTCCCATGCATCACTGTTAGACAAGGCCTCCGGCCCACCGTGTCGTAGGACAGACCACCAGAAAAGATTATGAAGGGGTCTCTGGAATGAGTTGCATTCATGCAATTATTTACTTAAATGGGTTTTTAAAATATTAGGCATTTTATATGGTGGGGCTTTATTTAATAATGTGCGTTCACACTCTTAATATTTTATTTAGCCAGCAGGAAATTGTTGTGGCATTAAGAGCCTTGGCACAACTTAAAGCATGAGTCAATCTGACTACAAATGAAAAAAATCAGTACAGTGAGCTTAATTTTTCAGGAACTGTTGCATGGATATTAATGTATGTATACCATGGTATACTGTAAGTAAGATGTCATCATGCATACAAAATAACATCAGGGTTGGAGTTAAAACAAAAGACTTTGATTTAAAGAGGACTGGGCTTGTCTTGTCTTGTCTTTAGTATCCACAACTCTGAGTTTATGCTTTATATAACAAAATAGCTGATTAAGAAAAGCTGATACTACAAAATATATAGTTTTAAATGATTGGCTTAAGTTACAAACATGAGGAGTATCTGTATGTAAGTAAAATGCAACTTGAGCTGCTTTTTGGGGACTTTTGTCATGGCTCTGCCTGCATTAAACACATGCATGTCTATAAATATGCTCAAGTGAACGTGCATGGGCACAAGTGTATAACAGTATATGTGTACGCGTGTGAGACTGAGGGACCATACCCAATTCTAGTTGTTTTGTACTCCACTTTAAGAATGGGCTTACAAGACTCTGGCTTCTTCCCGTCCTTGGGCTGTTTTCCTAAAATAGAACAAACAGAAGTTACTTTGGTTTGCAGTTCACTCCTTCTTCACCCAGTCTCTTCTGTCATCTTGGGGTTTTTTCCCCCCAGAAGCAGCATTGTAAAATGCTGTGCTGAAGAGTATGCAGCAAAATAACAGAAACCTATTCATCAGAGAGAAGAAAGACAAATTCAAGGACGGGGACATGCAAAGAAAGGTGTAAAGATCCTGGATGATTTACAGAATCCATCTTTTCAAACCTCAAGGGGTGTCAGTGTGGAATAAAATTACACATCCATCACATGCATGCCTATGTGTGCGCATTTCTGTATCACAAAGTACAGTGAGCAGTTGAATTTATATGAAAAGTCTTACTGAAGAGCGAAAGTGACCCCAAATGCAGGTTATGCAAGGCAGGTCTGTATAATAAAGAACACTTTTTAATAACTACCATTTAATAATGGATATCTAAAAAGACAATTAAAAGAGGACTTATAAGCCTTACTTAAACATGTCAAAGGAATTTGCATAATTGCCCATTAAATACCAAACTAATTATGCATGCAGCAGTGGGAGAAACAACTAATTAAAAAGCCCATGCGGTGAAATCTTTTCTGCAACCCCCGACACATAAAATCAGCTTGAAAAACTGATTCAAAGTTGTTGTAATTTTTGATTTAATTTCTTTTCTTGTTCCCTTTTTCTGACTCTCTTGCTTTCTCTGCCCAGTTGCCGTCGCCTATTTTTCTTCATCTGTGTGAACTAAGTGGGGTGAGTCAGTGTGTTGGGGGACAGAAGAGTATGGATTAAATGCATCTTCAAAAGAGCAGACTTGCTTTCTGCAGGAAGTAAACAGAGGACGCACATGCACACACAAAGTAAGGAAAACAGAGGCAGGAAATAATTGAACCGACAATAATCCTCTGCCTGAAATGAGGAAACAATGATTGAGCCATGTGTAGGCAGACACTTGAGAGATGGCTACAGCGAGAGTGGCTACAGAGGGAACAACATAATCAACACTACAAGACCGTCAAGTCATCAGACCATGGGCAATCAGTGTTTTTATGTAACAATTAAAAAATAAAGTTACAATCACACTCTATATGGATGTTTGTTCCAAAGCTATATTCGAACAGGTGGCACCCAACTTTTTTGTTTAGATCCTCTAAAGCAAAGTCTACCTGCAACCCATCCACCCATATTTTAATTCTCCAGCCTAATAAACATCTCACACCCTTTAGATTTATCTCAACACTCTCCATGGAGGTCTTGATCCCTTCACCGAAAGTTTCTTCACTGTCCTCAGTCAACTAGCTTGTGAGACAATATAAATTAACTCCATATGCACTGCATGTCAAATTTCAATAATGGTGATTGTTATACAGAAACGATGTGCGTCAAAGATTATAGAAATGTTGAATCTTGAGAGGAAAAATCAGTTAGAATTCAACTATAGTTGATTAATGACTTATGAAGTGTAAGGGCTATTAACTTCTTATTAGTGATTGTGATTGACAACAACTGGCAGTTTCTCTTTCGATGTATAAAAATAATTGTTTTGATCTCAGAACAATGAGAAAGTCCTAAATGGTGGTCGTTTTGAGCTATTTCTAAGTAACTTAAGACACCAAGATCACTTCAAACAGTTATCTAGTTTACATCAATTTAACGTGATATATCATTTGCCACGGTCTGGAAGTAGACCCAAACTGTCATCCTCAGATCAGAGAAAACTTATTAGGACAACACAGGAACCACCAAGGCTCAAGCCTGCCATGAACTACAAACAGGTGGAACATCAATATAACTGCCCATAGTGAAATGAATTTTACATCACCATGGACTGAGAGGGTGCCAACCAAAAAAGAAGCCCCTACTCCACTGACACCTTTAAGCTTGACTGAAGGTTTCGGCTGCCCACAGAGATAACCCAAATGCCTTGTGAGGTAAAGTTTTATGGTCATATGTGACAAAGATTGAGCTATTTGGTCATAATGACAAAGGTGTGTTTAGAAGAGTAAAGGTAAAGCTTATAAAGCTAACATTGTACCAACTGACAAGGTGGTAGCATTGAGCTCTGCAGCTGTTTCGCTACCAGTGGTACTGGTATATTGCACAAAGTGGATGAAATAATGAAGAAAAACTCCAAATTCCCCAGGAAACCAGCCAATTCAAATGAATTGTATCAATGAGCGGTGAAATATCCAGCAAGAATTATGCCAAAAGCTTTTTAATACCTACCAAAGGCATCTAGAAACTAGCTAAGGGACATTTAACCTATCAGTGAGTGCATGGTGTATGTAAATATTTGAGGCAGCACGTATACCTTTGACCCTGTCTGGATTAAAGGAAAGACAAAATAAAGTCAAACTTCTTCACCCAGTTCTAGTCATTAAAAATGTAGGAACCCTTGAAAAAGACCAGTTCAAGGAAATCATTACAAGCCAAAAAATTACTGTGACATTGTATGTATAAAGTGTGTGTGTGTGTGTTTTTTTACTTCCTTACCGTGTGGTGTGATTGTCTGTATGGGCTTGCCCTGGCCTCTGACGTTCCATATGGTCAGAGTTCCATCTGAGTGACTGCAGATGAACTGCTTGCCCTCGTGATGCCAGGCAACTGAGTGGATAGCCTAAGAAATGACAGGCAGGAAGGCAGGGGTTGGGGGCAGTGGTTTATTCGAATGAAACCTTATGTGCCAGCATGCAACTTGCACACTACAAGTTTGTTGCATTACCACAGCCATATGGTACATGACTTTCATACGTGGCTTAAATGGCCGCGACTTTGCACACTTGCGCAGATGGTTGAAGTGAGATAAAAGAGCTCCCTGGCTTTAGAAAATTTCCTGTGGCACAAATGCATATATTAAAAGCTTTCATAGGAACCATTTGTTGAATGTGAAATAAAGAAAAAAGAAACCCCAGCTAGATGGTTCCATTAGCAATATTATTAACTTAGGAGTCATATTTCATAAAGATACAGCATTACTCTGACAAATGTGTCCATAATATTCAATATAATTGAAAAACCGCTAATACTTCAATCAAGACCATATGGTTTAGCATGAATTACTGTGGAAATAAGAAAAAAAGTATTTCGCTTTGACTCTAGTCCATCATTGAGAGCTAGAGGAACAATAGAAGCTTTTTAAAAGGTTAAAAAAACTACTAAAAGGAAATACAGTTAATCACAAGCTTAATATCAACTACAACAGTTACAGAAAAGGTTGCAAAAGAGGAAGTTTAAGAGGTGACCTTTAGTTAGGGCTTCAAAACCGAGAAGAGGGCACAAGTGAAGAAAATAAAGACCAAATGGAGATACAGATCTGTGATTCACAGACAAGCTAACAGATAAAGAGAATAATGGGGAAAGACAGACAAGATTGAGAGAGCTGGTGCCCTCTCTGTCCTCTCATCTTTCCCATCATCTGAACAGTCCTGCTGCTGTTGTAAGCCTGGCTTGGGATGATTTATGTACTAGCAACAAAACACAAACACATCAAAACCAAAGTGTATCTGCAAAGGCCAAGCTTGCCCTTTTGTCGTCGTATTCAATGCTGATAATTAAAACCAGCAAACATTTTGACATCAAACCATATGTTGGCTGCACGATGTGTGAAGCCGACAGCCATCCACATCAGCCCTTTAATATTTAGGGCATTTTGTCTGAAAATCCCCTCGTTGTCACTGGTCCCACTCGCCTTGTGTCCTCGGCGCTGCTGCTTGTCTCACATTGCTCATCTGAAATGAATGACTGCCTCTCTGTCAGAGCTGATGTGAGTGCATGGTCAGGTTAAGTCAATCTCTTCCAATTGCAGCTGCCATTTATTTAGGTGTATATCAATTTTGCCTTGAGTGTGTCATTAATCATAAGCAGTGCTATATGTCAGGCTCACCAAATCTGCTGAGTTTTAAGAAAAAAGCTGCATGAAAGGGAATAGCATCAGTCAGCGCTCTTATGGCACGCTCTGAGCGGTGTACCTGTTTTGTGTGCTCCAAAGTGAACAGTATCATACTTTTGCTTCCTAGTTAAGTGTGTGGTGTGCTGCACAGACTCTCCTGGCACGTTTTATGAAATCATAAAGACTGAATCACCTTTATGATCACACTGCTTGGTTTTAACAAACTAAAGACCAATCAGAGACTGAGATCAGTCCGCTATAAAGCGTAAAATAACCCCCCCCCCCCCCCCCCCCCCTCCCCCATGTGCTCTTGGTTCTGAGGTTTTCTCATGGAGATTTCGTCTTCCTGAGGATTGTTAGAAATAAATAGACATGATGACTAACGGCTTCTGTGTCTCTTTAAACTGGGGCGGCGGTGTGGAGAACATGGTGGGGATGGTTGGATGCAGCAGCCCAGAAGGAGAGACAGTTTGACAGCACTTTTTTTTCACTATACACCAGTGATTCACTGGTGTATAGTGGCAGGTGGTGTGGATGTAGTTATTTGCAGGTGTCTCGAATACAGTGCGAACACATCTCTAATTTTGTCAAATGTTTAGCATCCCACACTGTGGAAATGAAATCAATGTTCCAAGTTTTACTTTCAGTTATAAGTGCAGACTGTTCTCCTGGGGATCTAAATTCTGTTGTCAACACTAAAAGTATACTTATGGATAGATGATATCTAATAATGGATACTGGTATAAACTGTCTATGATTTTCCCTCAATGCAGTCCAGTCCACTTTTGAATATTCCTCCCTGGAAAATTCGCCCATTCTGTGTTACCCTGACACTAACAGACTTCTAGAAATCTATCAGTGCATTGTTCATCACGCCAGTCCCAAGAGGCAACAATGCCCTGTGCTTAATTGGAAATGAGCAGGATAATTGAAACACATGGCACTCATCAAATCAAACAATACCAATTAAAAAGGCTAATTTCATGATTTATCACATCAGGTCAGTTTTTCACAGATTGGTCTTTGGGGGCTGAGAGGATCCTGTCTACATTCATCACAGTTACACAAGACCTCCTCACACAGACACACAAATACACACTCGCGACAAAGACGCTAACAAGCATAGAAAACAGGAGAAAACAAACACATTAGTTTTGTGTCACAGTATGACCCGAAACAGCCCTGAAATATCATTGGCTAACCCTAAATGACACTTTACCTTAGAGTAGGGCTGTGCGATATGAACAAAATCTCATATCCCAATATAAGAATTCTATCATCCTGATAACGATATAAATCACAAAAATGTAACATTTTCTGTAAATTCTGTGAATCTCGGGCAGCTCGACTTGCGGGAAGTGTTTCCAGCTGCGCGTCATGTAGCTGGAGTCGAGTGTTTTAACAGATGCATGAAACGATACATTTTTAGACATAAGTTGTAAAGGCCGCCGTTTTCTTTGTGAGTATTTATTACACGGCGTGCTGCGGGGAAAAGCCTGTTCTAACATTTGAGTCTAAGATTTATTTTTTTAGCACCTGGCGGCTCTTTTTTACTTCTCATCCGTAAATAAGCTGCTCTTTCACGTGGTTCAGTTTATTTTGAAAAGTCTCAACAGGATCTTGAGCTTTATTGTGAAAGGTTTATGTGGAACATAAACAAGCGGACACGCGATGGTGTTGTTACCGTCGTTGTTGCTAACCACAACACATAAAAACAGGCGCTTGTCCGTCCATAGTGTGGTTATATTAAATATAAGAGAAAGAGAGAACTTTAGGAAATTAATATAGCCACTACAGTGACCATCAAAACAATGAAAAAATATTGCTGTAAATAGTTCATTTTGCGACACCACGAAACAAACGATAGCATAAAATGAAACAATAGACGTTTTTATGTCGTCATCCGATATATATCGTTATATCGAACAGCCCTACCTTAGAGCAAGACTTTACACAGAGTACTCAACATACTGCTGTACCTGTTTTTGTACACATAAAAACACATACACACACACAAGCAGTCACATACACACAGCAAAAGTAATGCGAGTCAAGCAACACAACCAGCTTAATCTGAACAAACAAGGCATTTGGGGGCAAAACGTCAGCAGTGATTTGCAATGAGCAATCCATTTTTATTCAGTTATTTTAAATCCACATTTTCTGCTTTTGTGTTGCAAGATGCTCGTTACATAAGTCTTGAAAGAAACAAGCCCCAGTGAGCCTCTTATTTACACATTTAGATTTGTCTCTGTATTATGAAGATGATTCACCATCACTGTTTCTGACTGAATAAACAACTTTGGAAGCACAATATACTGTCAATCTCTACATAACCAGCATAATCAGACACTCCGAGTATGATGGCAAGGTGGCAGTGTGTAAATACCCGTCTGAACGAAAAGCTTTTTTTCTGTTCAGAGAATCAACAGGTCGAATTTCTTATTCTGCAAAACTCAAACTGGATCTTCTTGAGATCTTTTATAAGTTTTTAAAGAATTCTAAAAAGAGTAAACAGTCAGTATCCAACATGAAAGCGTGGATCCATCCTGCTTTGTATCAAAGGGTCAGGCTGCTGGTTGGGGTGTAATGGCTTAACTACCACAGCCTGCCTGAATTTTGTTGCTGGCATGTCCTTTTCTTTATGACAACAGTGCACAAACAGTTAAGGCAGTTCTGAAGGCGAAAGGGGGACCAACCCAATATTTGCAAGGTGTACCTAAGGTGAGTGGTGGCCAGTTGATAACATGCTAATGTTGAAAATAAACTCCAAGTGGAGCCTCACAGAGCTGTTGGCATGGCTGTGCGGTTTACTTGTAAACAGGGTGTTGTGGTTTTTTTGTTTTAAATGAGTAAAAATGACCAAATCAGTGAGATATGTTACATGTTCTTATGTGGGGTTTTTTAATAGTCTGAGCAATTGATGACTATTCTACAGAGAGAAAGACTCATCCAAATGGTTGGGATACCACCCTGAAACCTCACAGCTGGGATGATTATGTGACTCACGTGTTATAAACAGCAGCTCGTAAACATCTCTAAAACAACTTCAGGGTGGGAATAAGCATTAGAAAACCAAATTCACCAGCAAACCAAATGCATGGGAAGTCTTGTTACGACATTACACTTATGCATTTGCATCCACTTTATCCTGATGGATGGACTCCCTAAGAGACTGACCATCATGTAAAGAGTGATACTCTCACCACTAATGGGTATTATGCAAGCCTTGCCAAATCACCCATGAGCTCTGTACAGTTAAGTTGTCTGTCTGAAATCTCAACAGGTCTTAGGGGGAAAGAAAACACTTCCTAATGAAGCCACACTTGTGTCAGATAGTTTGCAGATCATTTTGTAGCATTTGTTTTTAATCTTAAGGGATAAGCAGATGGGAGGGATTCACTGCGAGAGGACGCATTAAATTAAGATAGCGGAGCTGCCCATCACAGAGAATGCTGCAGGAAATGTGTGGAAGTCTTATCTGCCAGGTGGATTTTTTTTTTTTCTTGTCGAGAATCTCACCCATCCGGTTAGAACAGTGCCGGTCTGATTCAACAGTATTAAAAATACTGGCAGGCTGTTTACAAAATGAATGCTGGAATAAAATATGTTAACAATGCAAATTTGTCCACAACTGGAGCAGGTTATTGTTATGTTTTATTTAAATTCAAATAATTAATGCTTCGTGGTTGAGGGGAATATGTTTTCCAATTTTATTGTTATTGTTGCCCTTTATTAGTAGCTGCGAGAATTATGACCTGCTCCTGCACAAATCCCTGCAAATATTTTGTCCCCCAAGTTTTTCTCTTGTGTTTGTGGACTTTTCTTCAGATCGTGGCGTAGGTGCTAAGTTTGGGTGCGCTTTGTGTTTGCGCGTCCTGGTTATCGTAGTCGCAGTCAAAGTAACCAATTTCTTATTTGTCCATTTGTGAAAAGAAATAGAAAGGAAAAGAGGAATGGGGAGAACAAAAGGAAGGGTAATAGGGAAAATAGAGTGCCTTATCTGTGCAGCTTTGGCTGGACATCTGTGACAAAAGCCTGAACAGGTCGTGCCTTTGCAGCTATAGAGACTGACTGCCAGATGCACTCCGAAGTTGAAATCAATAAAAATAAACTGCAAGCTGCAAAAGTAATGTTTTTTTCCCAGGGATACTAAAGATGTTTACTTGAATTCTACGCTAAATTCTTGTGAATAATAGCAGGTGCTGTGCTCCCTACTATATAACACTGTATGGCATCTATACACCAAAATACTACTAATTTTTTTTTTACTGTAAATGCACATGTATGCGTGCAGAAAGGAATGTTCATCTTTCTTAAAAGCTCCTTTCCTTCATTCCTTTCTGCACACAGTGGAAGAAGGCTGTCTAAATTAGTGCAATTAAACAATAGGCTTACTGAAGGTGAAAAAAGGATTACAAATTCCATCCATGCATTCAGTGTGCGCCACCAGGACACAAACACAGAGGGCGGAGGGAAGAACTAACTCAGATTTGGCTGCAATATTAACCATTCATCAGGTTTTGAGTCAGATGGAGAAGAGCGAGGCAGGGTCACAGTGACAGATGCTCTCTGGCTAGCACTCACTGGAAACCCATACTGCTGATCCACAGCTAATAATAGACAATCCACTGAAAGACACAGAGTTGAAGGCGTGCTCTCTCAGCTCTTTAGGAGCTTGTAAAAACAAGTTTTATTGCCTTTGTTTGCCTGAACTCTGCTGGAAAGTGTCAAAGTTTTTTCTTTGCGGTACAGGATAAGTTTGCTAATTTGCTAACTGTTCTTCAGTTTGTCAGCATCTGTAATTTCCAAATGCTGCCTTCATATATTTTTTTTTTAACAGAAAGAATTTCATTTCCTCTACTTGCACAAATTATACAAAAACGCTTGCAAGACATGTTAAAAAATGTGGCAGGAAAACAGGAAGTGGCATTGCTCATTATCTCGATCTTTTGAAATCAAAGACCACAGACTGCCTTTCAGCTGTTTAAACATTCGCAAATTTCCATCAAGAGTAAAATACGCTTTAAGATGTCTGTGCATTTTCTAAAGTCTGAATCCATCACCGCGCGGTCTGCTGGCTTACTCTGCTGTTGAAAAGGAGAAGACGAAAAGCTTCCTTGTTCATTTCAGTTGACAACTTTGATACTTGGCAGGAAGCTTCTAGGCAAATAGGGTTTGAATGAAAGCACGCTGGAGGAAAAAAAAGCACGCGCGGCAGGAAGACTATAGCTTGGAGAGGATGTGAGAGCTGGAAAAGAGTTACTTCACAGTATTGTTTGAAGAAGCTATGTGGAGTTTGCATAGAGTCATGATGCCAGTAAATCACAGCCAGCGAATATAACATCGCCTGCAAATCCATGCATTATCAGTGGCTTACAATTAATGTTAATAGTTTCATTTATATTGAGGTTAACAAATGGATGCTAATTCTATTTATGCTTATTATTAAGGTTACAGTGGGTGGCATTTTAAAGCATATTATAAGAAATATGCTTTAAAATATAGACAGAAAATAAAAAGAAATTAACTGCAGTGAAGTCCATTTTAAAGATACCTGACCCTGGAAAACATTTAGATTTAGTAGCCAGGGGAGTAACTTCACCACATATCAAATGAGATGAAAGAACAGTTGCATGTTGCAGGCCCTTTTTTTAAGTCAGCCAGTGAAAAATTACATTGAAGCAAGACATAACACCCCGCCCAACCTCTAGCTCAATACCCTGTCCCTCAGTTCCTACCCAATCTAACCCCCCCAGTCCCTGGGGAGGTGTATCTGCGAGAGTTTGGAGAGAGGAGATGAGCTCCTCTGGGAGATTCAATACTAGGATCTGTAATGCCCAGGAGCAGTGGGAGGATATTAGCTTATCTGAGAAAAAGATGTAGGGAGAGCAAAGGCAGAGAGGCAGACAGACTAAGGAGAGCTTCATACATACTGAACATACAAAATCTCCACCTCTTTTTTTTTTGTATTTGTATCTTACAGACTGCCAACAAGGTGAGCATCTACGTGAGTGATACGATAATCTCATTATCTTAAACAGACTAGCCCTTTGTAAGGCCGCAGACACAGCTGCATGGCCGTGTACATGCTGAGTCAGCATGTGTGTCTATGTGTGTTCTTACAGCCATTCAGCTGGCTTAAGCCTCAGTAACAAAGTTATGAATGAGAGGTCCTATTCATAGAGATGTTTCGCTCCTACCAGGAAGTCTAAATCATGGACTGTAGGAGTTCAGACTATAATCAGATTGAAGGGGAACAGCTAGGTTTGATGTAAAAAGGCAGATATTTCTTTTACCGACTAATAGCATTAAATTAGTCAAATTTAACTCATACATTAGTAGAATTTGTGGGTTTTTTTTAATTGCAAATCAATAAATTAATAGAGTTTAGAAAGCAGAGTAAGTGATACAGTGCATGGCTAATATCAGCGTTATTAGTCATGTACTGCTTATAAGATGAAAGCAGTGAACATGAGTCTAAATCTTAGTTTAAAACAAGATTTCATTACAATGCTGTTTAACTTGCAAGACCCAATCTCAGTCAGATAAATGCTAGGTCCAGAGAGAGTCGAAGCAGCTCTGACACCATCTCTATTTAACTGTCATGTTTTCTGTTATTTACAGAAATACACTGTTACCTTATAAAGCCAAATAATCCATTATTTAAAAAAAAGTGTATCTGTTTTTATACAAGAAAACCACTGTGCTGCTTTACAATCAGACATGAGCACATGGCACTCTACTGTGTGAATCATAACCGTGGTAAAATATGTATTTAACAAAGTCTTCTTCTTTGTAAATGACACAACACATCTTCTGCAGTGCTACCCAGAAATGCTTTTAAAGCTTTTAGAAACTACTAAAGTTTTACATACTTAAAATTCCTAAATATCAGCCCGTGCCAGCACTTCATTTGTAATTTTACACCCTCTCATACTGTTTGGGTGAAATTTGGCCCGTTTTGATATTTGACAGCAGCAAAAAATATCCTAAATTGACCCAGAATACAAATGAAAAGTGAAAATATTTTAACATTTTGTACTGTTACCTTGTACATTTAGGCTGTTCTGGGTCAAACTGAACCTGTATCTATTTTAAATGGATTTTAGAGCCACCAGTGTGAGTAATACCAAGGGAAATGGTGGTTTTAGGAAATCTTGAAATTGTATTTTCTTACGGGACAGTGGTGACAGAATCTAAGGGGGATTTTGACACTGTAACAAGAACTGTCTGTGTTAGCCTGAGCTCCTGCTGAGACGAGCACCTGCTGGTCTTTGAAGGATAATGGGCAAACCTTGAAACAGCGAAACAGAACAGAATACGGTGTACATAAGGGGTCAGGCAGAGGTTAGAGAATTTCTTGAGAGATGGTTCCTGGACACTTGAGATCTATAACAGAGTGATGCAGTGGTTATCACTCTCACCTCACAGCAAGAAGGTTCAGTTTGAAGTTAGAGCTGGGCGATATGAGATTTTTTCATATCACGATATGTTTTTTTCATTTCAGGCGATAACGATATCTATCACGATATAAGCCAAATAACTATATTTGTAAGATTTAAATGTGCCGTTGCTCACAAGTAAAATGTGAAATAATCAGCAGCTTGTTTTTATTTAAATATTTATTTCCCATAATAAGTTCAACAGGGTAGATGTACTTAAGGAACATGAGACTTTTTCAGATAAATAAAGGCAAATATTGCAAACTACACAAAAGGCAGCCGCTAAAGCGTTTAAGTTTCAAAATAGAACAAACAAAACAGACTAAATTGTCAATTCCACTTAGAAACAAAATATTAATTGTAAAAATAAATCTTAGTTTGTTTTACAGAAGAACAGACAAAACTGACTAACTTTTGTCAATATCAAATAAACTGAGAACTAAAAGGAAATTCTCAATCTCTCCTTGTTGTATAGCTGAGCTTTTCAAACAGTTTTAACAGTTACTTTAGTCTGACAAAAGCCGAATGACGAATTAGCGCTTCCAGTCAGAGACTGAGGCTACGTCCACACGTACACGGGTATTTTTGAAAACGGTGATTTTCCGTTTCCGTTTTAAAAAATAATCCCGTCCACACATAAAGGCAGAAATGAAGGAAAACGCTGCTATGAACATGCCAAAGCAGCAGGTGGCGCTAGATTCCTAACCGTACCGAAATGTTGGCCAATCAGAAGTCTAGAAGCCTCGGTGGGAAAAAGTAAACAAAGCTGGGGCATAGAAGCAGAACCGAGTCGTATGTGTGGACGGACAGTAACTGTGTGTATATGTAAGCATTTAAACACTGCAGAGAGTAGAATTAACAGTAACAGTATTGTAGAAATTCATTTCACCGAAACAATAACGTGGCGCACAGTGTGACGCATGCACCAGTTTATTGTATTTCCAGACTTGCTTTCGGCACAATTTACAGTGCACGCTACTCTGTTTTTTGTCAGACTTGAAATAGCCGAAATACCTTCACACTACGGAACTTCTATGGCTCTTCCGTTTGACAATCTCTCCGGCATTGGAACCATCATCTGTTTTCTCTTCGGTCACGCTCGGTTGATTTTTCTAGTCGGCACACTCATTTCCTCCATTACGCGCCGGCTCCATTACCCGCTGGCTGCTTCCCAAACAAACACACGTGCGGCTTGGCACTTGTGCTGTACGTAACAAGTCACGCGACGTGACGCTTCGGCTGTGATTGGTTTGGCTCTGCGCTACTTAATTTGGATTGGCTGACTTTTTTTTTTTTTTGAGGACAAGAGCGGCGAGGTCTATCGCGATAGCTTAATTTCTCTATCGAGTAAAAGTTATATCGCGATACATATCGTTATCGTTCTATCGCCCAGCTCTACTTGAAGTATATGGACTAAAGTGCTGCATGGATGCATATCTCAGGTGGTTAGTAAAACTATAAAAGCTCTACGTGAATGCGAGTACATTACATTTGCATCTAGGAGCTCCCACAATGTAACAAAATAATCTGAGATTAAAACAGAAATCAAAAGAGGGACTGGGTGTTTTGTTTATGATACAGCAGTGAGAACAGAGTTTAACATTTACAGAGGTTACACGTGTTTTCCATGATTTATGTAAAGCAGGACATAGTACTGCATAAAAGTAGATATTTTCTCAAAAAACAGTAGTAATTAAGGTTTAATTATCCATTAATTGTCCATTTTTAAGTCTAAATTTCCAAATAAACCTGTAGATCAAAACTTGATTTAGACACTTATAATGAGAGAATTCTTGGCCTGTGTCAAAATGGACCCAGACCATGCTGTGAAGACATAAAATATGAACAGTGTGTGAGGGATAAAGAGGAAATACTTTGTCTTTAGCTTGACAACACAAATCTAGTTAGTGATGGCTTATTTAAAAGTTATTCTCTTATTAAGCAAATTCTGGCTTCATCCTACTATGAAGTCAAACCTGACAGCCCCCCTTTCTTATTGAGGTGAAGCAGAGACTAGAAAGTTTTATCTTTCTTATTTTATCACCCTGCCAGCACTCTTTTTGTCCTCCATTGTGTGGTTTAAAGCACAGACAAGAGAAAGGAAACACAGCTGTAGTAAAGTATTTCAAACTCAGGTAGACACACACACACACAGACCAATACACACATTCACAAAAATGTATGCAATTCAGTTCAGAATATGTGATTTCACTTCCAGTCCTCGTATTACATTTTCTTAAAATGGAAGTCAAATGAATGCTGGAAATCTATTAGAGAAGAAAAGAAATCTGGGATATTTGCCTACCTCATCATATGTGTAGCGATAGTCTGCCTTCTTTGATTTGAGATCCCACAGGACCACGATCCCAGACTCAAATCCAATTATAAGCTGGAGAGGAAGAGCGACAGGCAGTCAGTGAGATAGGTAGGAGAGATGACAGACAGGGGGATAGAAAAGACCCCATGATGGGCAGAAAAAGAAGTAATACGTTTGACATTCAAGCACAGCGTGAAAGGAAGTCAGGTGTAAGAAGACTACAGCGGCTTAGGAAAAAAAACCTGCCCACCCTACTTCACAAAAAATGATATTAGATAATACAAAAAGAGCTGTAGAAAAAGAACATGATGCTTTAAAAAAAATCTGAGCTTATTCACAGAAAAATACTTCCCGCACTCAGTCTCAAATATCATCAAAAATCATCTGCATTTGTGTCAAATTCCTCTCATCAATTAAAATAACCAAAACAAATATATACAGTAGTTGTCCTCCAGCACCTCATGGGTGCTGTCTTGTCAACTTATATCCTTATATACTTATCACACGCTGTTTAAAAGGCATGCTGATACATATCTGAAGAGTGGTCAAAGTGGTCAGCACAACCTGCATTCAAATTAAACTATACTCTAAATGGGGCTACACTAAAAAACTAAGTAATGCTTTCTCTTGACTCACCCCTTGTTTCTTCATATTTTGCATCCGAGGTGCCAGACTTCCTGTAAATTATTTTTAAAAGTGGGCTTAAGCTGTAATTTTCCTGGATTTCTGAAGCTCTTTCAAAGTTTTTCATTGTGCACTGACTGCTTTTTCACTCATTGGCTTTCAATGAGGCATTCTTAAGGATAGGAAACAGGAAGAAAGGGCCGAGATGTGCCAGTTTACACAAGAACTGGCCTGAAAATTAGAGGCAATAGGTCTTATGGTGAGATCAATACCAATTTAAAAACTCTGGTGCAAATTATCATCAGTACGCTGAAAAGTACCCTCAGATGTTGATCCACCATGCAATATCATCTGGAAAGTGTCTGATTGGCAAATTTCAACATGGCAATGATCCCAAACGCACTGCCAATGTAGTAAAAACATACCTGGACAGATTAAATCCAGGTGGAATCAACCACGGAACATTATCAGTCATGGCCTCAACAAAGTCTGGACCTGGACATTGTTAAAGTACTGTGGGATCATGTTAACGGAGTCCTTTAGGAAGCCTGGAGAACTATTCCTAAAAGTTACTCAAATAAATTACAAGAAGTGTTGCCTAATAGAGTTCAGGTAGTGTTAAAGAATAAAGGTAGTCACATTAAATATTGACTTTCAAGCTTGTTAAAATTTTATAATCTGTTTGCTTTATATACTTTATATACTGTGCAATCCCTGTATGTTTCCATGTTTTAATAACTCGCTGCACATTTATCCAATTTCTTAGAAAAATATAAAGAATTGTGGGGTAATTCAAGACTTTTGCACAGACTTTTGACCAATGTAAGCTTTGCAAGATATTGCGATTGGGTGCAGAAAGCCGCTGATTCTTACCTTTCCTTCATCCATGGGGTTATCACTTATGTGAACAACTGGTCCAGGATGAGCCTTAGAGGACCTTGTAAGAAAGATCAAAAAGACAGACAGTTTTTTTTCCCCTTTAAGCCAGGATGGAGAAGACAGGCATCATGTAAGATTTACTAATATGACATGGTCATAGCCCTCATCTTAACCCCTAGTGAGGGTTAAGATGAAGACTGAGTGTCTTTGGACTTGTCGAAGAGGTCTGCTGGGAGGACAGAGCTGTCAATCATTCCAAGGCTCTAAAAGGCCGTACAAAGAAATAAGCTTCCTGAAGGTTGTGATGGATGACTCTGTCAGGCCAGGAAGTCCCCAGTGGCTATGTGTATGTGCATCCACGTGCTGATATGTGTGTCCATTTGCATGTCAGTGGAGAAGATAGGGCAAAAAGTGCTCGACAGCCTCTCCTCTCCCCCTGCTGTCTGTGCTTTACCCTCCAGACAGTCTTATGTCAAAACTCCTCTTTCTGTGAGCCACATGGGAGCCAAATGTACCTAACCTGCCCTGCCTTAAAGAGATGATGTGGACAGAGGATTGCCAGGCAAGGTCACTGCTGAAAAAAGTGGTGACTCTTGGAGCCTGAAACATATCCCCAGCACCGTGAAACAAGGGCAGGGATGCCTGACAAAGAGAAGGAGAGGAAGGAGCTGCAGCCAAATGTAAGTAATGCAAAAATGAGGCAAGGCAAAGTCGTTGTTTTGACCTATGCCTTTGCATATTTGTGACAGCGGAGGACACGCTGATGACAATATCAAAAATGTAAAAAAGATGTACATATTTCACTGGGAACATATTTTGGATGGAAATCAATTAGCAAGGGATGAATGTTAACTCTGCTCATTCGATTTAGCTTAGCATATTTCCATGAATCTATGAATATAACCAAAGGGCAATAGAAGGGAAGAAGAATAGACAACAATGTGTGTGTGTGTGTGTGTGTGTGTGTGTGTGTGTGTGTGTGTGTGTGTGTGTGTGTGTGTGTGTGTGTGTGTGTGTGTGTGTGTGTGTGTTAGAAGGTAGCAGTTAGTGGGCAGGCAAGCAGTCATTCAGTCATCTCTATATTTAGCCCGTTAGTGCTGGAGCCTTATTACCTAAGCTCTGCTGCAGCCAGAGTTGTTGATTTATCTAATCCCCCCTTCACTGCCTGTGTCTCAGCGAACAGCAGTCCACACCCGCGCACACATTTGTGTGTCAGTGCAATTAAGACACATCTTAACATCTACCCCATCTGTAAACAATCCCCCTCAATGCCACAGCAAAATAGTACTCTGTTGCCAAACTACAAACTGCAAGTTCCCCTCCGTCCCACATGGTTTACTTGGGGTTTTAGGGTTTTTATATATAATGTTCTCTGTGCTTCCCTTGAGACTTCACAGCAAATCTATTTTGTTAAAACCTGTTGTCGTACAGTAAATAAACCAGAAGTGAACATATTTACAAAGTTCACAAAAAACCCCAACACATTCAGGTTTGGAGATAAAGGAATCACCATAGCAACAGAGGCAGGATGGGCAGAGCGCGAGCAGGCTCCCAAAAATCATCCACAGGCAAACACACACATGCACACACACACACACACACACACACACACACACAGATACACGGAATGGTGAGATGCTATACTGTGCATGTATGCCACTGTATTTGTCTCAATATATGCTTGTGTGCGCAGAGTATGCTTGTATTCTCATAGTATGTTCGCATTTATCACATTCTTGTCTTTCAAAAACTAAGTGAAGGTTTTATATGTCACACAGACAGACACGCACACACACACACACGCAGAACCAACAGCAAGAGTAAAACTAAATACCCCGTGGCAAATATAATGCTTGTTCAGAACGTCATAAAATCTTGCAATCCCCCCCACCCCGATACCTTCAGCCAGTCATCTGTTATAAAGCCTTACTGCACCAAATCCTTCTCTGTATATCAAACATTCTCCCTACCCAGCAATGCCTTTAGCGCATTAAAGAAAATGGCCTATTACAATACATATGTTGCATGCATGCGCACGTGCACTGTAAAGCAATTGTCTTTGCGTGTATAATGAACACAGGAGTGAGGGGGTATTTAAGCACTTGTAAAGGTAACACCTCATTGAATTTAAAAGCATCTCCTCGGCGCTGACACACCCACATTTCCTCATTCACACGCAGAGAATATAGCAGTAACTGAACTCATAGGACGGTATAATTTCAGATATTATGCATTTAGAAATGAAAGCACAAAAAAATCATCGAGCATACCTATTCAACAGCTTAACTCCAACACTGACACATGCCCACACAGTGAAGTCCTGAACATCTGGTGTCATTATGGGTGACAATCTCTCAGGCTGCAGAGGCGCAGTCAGCATGGCAGTGCCTCTGCGGCAACATGGCTTGAATAGCCTATTCGCAGCCTGCTGATTTCTTATGTGGCCTGATGTGACCTCAACAGACCACGCGTGTTGTATGTGTGTATGTGTGTGTCTACTATAGCGTCATTTTGTGTGATTCTTTATGTAAGCATTCATGACAGCTACATATTTTTCCAGCATAGGATCACGTTCCAGACATCAGTCCTGGCTTAGCTATACTAATTCTGCATAGAGAGCTGCTTCCTCATCAAAACTGTAGCCTCCTGAAAGAGACCAAAATCAGCAGAGGCAGCCATGAAATGGTAATTGTTATATTATTGGAACAGATTTACTTTTTTTGGAGACGTGCTCTCATTCATCTTCCTGCCACAGGTTAGAAAATAGGTGACACATCTCGGATCCGTTTCTTAAAAATGAAGCTACCACTAGACATCGATTGGCTTAGCTGAGCACAGCTACACAATATCTGCCAGAACTCGCTCATAATCCCAACATCCGATGGCATAAACCCCTATAAAAAGGTAACATGTTTTTTTTAGAGAAAGAATAAATGAAATTTTAATTAGTGACATTTAGCGTTACTGCTAGGCTTGGTTTAAGACAGGGTAGCTGTTTTCTGCTGCTTTCTGTCTCTATGTTAAGCAAGCATTTTCAGTCATATTTAATGTACAGAAATAGAGTCTTCACCTTCTTCATCTTTCCTAATGTCTTCACCCTCTAGCAGGCCACAAGGCCACGAGTTCCCTCCATTTAAGTTGTCCCCTGAGCTTGCCCTCAGGTGTGGTCCATCTCCTGTAGCTCTGACACAACAGTTCTCTTCCAGATGATTCAGGGTCTGCCTGGTTTGTTTTGGGGGGGGGGTTTCCCCTGGTGAAGTCCAATTAATGACCCAACCATTTAAAACATTCCAGTTTTACTTTACTGCAACGAGAGTCTTCCACTCTAACTTTCCGAAAAACACCAAATACAGGTATTTTAAAAAAAATCTTGATGTTTTACGACCAAAAATCTATTTCTTTGGTACTGAAAAAAGATTAGAACAAGAACCAGACTATAAATATGTGTAGGAACCAAACAAAATTAACCTGTGAAGTGACTTATTTCTACCCTTAATTAAACAGAATATCAAAAGGATATGTATAACAACAAAAGATCACTGTACCGGGTCTACAAGCGGTAGCACAGCATTCCTGAAGTCCCAGTACATGGCTAGGGGGATACTCCCAGCCATAAATCTTCTCTAATCTATTTTAGTACCAGCTGAGGATTTCACACATGCATATAAACAAAGTGTGCAGGAAGTATTCATGTAAGAAATTTTTTTTTAAGATTCAACCAAGTATTTATACTAGCTGCAGGGTTCGAGTGGGGGAGCAGGAGGAAATGAAAGTGGACAGAACAGGAGATGCCTCGGGTCAACATGTTCACGTGAACTATGTGTCATAGTAAGCTCTTAACATTTGCTCCAGTCCCACTTCTCCTTGTCTCTCTGCACCCAGTGACTGTTTAGCTGATTTAACACACACCAGCGCACACATAGTCACTGCTAGATACATACAAAACAGCTTCAAACTGTATATTCAAGTTAGATGAAAGGATACGTTGAACACTTAAACATTCAATAACTGCATACCCTCCTACACAACTAGACAAGAAAAAGGAGCTGTGTTAATATCAGAACAGTTAACAGCCACTGAAAAGGATATAATAACTCAATCTGAAATCATGGAGAGATGTATTACAAGTACGGGGTACTTAAAGAATATGCCTTTTTTCAGAAATTGTTAACTTGGTTATTTATTTATTTTTCTTGTCTTTTTCATAATTCACTTTTTGGGGGAGGGAATGTAATGCCACTGGGAATGCAGCAGTGGAGTGATGAGAATGTAGGGGATCCTAATGGAGTTAAGTCTTTGATAGGGATGCTTAGTAGAGCACAGTGGTACACATTTTGCATGTATAAAGTTTGTGTATGCTAATTTATGATTAATATACTGCAGTCAAGTATATCATATATGAAGGATTAGCCTAATTCTATTTAACCTCCTAAGATCCTGACTCTTTATAGCATGCATTTTTAATTTCTCTTTGCTATTTGGGCTGATCAGGACCTGATGAATGCAAAAACAAAGAATTACATGATTTTTGATTTTTTACCTCATTTTTGTTTCTGAGAAAAAATGAGATCTGCATATGAGGACATTTGCTTTAAATTTCGATAGAACAGTGGCAGTATAACGTCCTCGTAAGTGGATATCAGGCCGTTGTAGAGCAAAATTTAGCATTTTGGTCTAGACAACCCAAAATGTGATGTCGACATATGTGGACGCCAGGTCCTAGGAGTTTAATTTGCTTTCTAGTAATGTTGTAAGAAGAGCTTTAGCCAATACAGAATTATTTAAGACCAATACTAATACTGATATTCCAATACACTGGCTATTTTCTTTCCTTTCAGACACACCCAAAAAAAGATTTCCCTGATATTTATTATATTTGCTTGTTTAAGCTCTTCTCGGATCAGCTGGATATTGTGTTTTTGGGGCATTCAAAAACACGTGTGTGGCTAACAAGGAAGTTGGAGAGTGCCTTCCAATGACTAAGGCTACGTCCACACGTACACAGGTATTTTTGAAAACAGAGATTTTCCGTTTTCGTTTTAAAAAAAAAAAATGCCGTCCACACGTAAAAGCCAAAATGAAGGAAAACGCTGCAAGGAACATACCAAAGCAGCAGATAGCGATATATTCCTAACCGTGTAGAAATGTTGGCCAATCAGAAGTCTAGAAGCCTGGGTGGGAAAGAGTAAACAAAGATGGTGCATAGAAGCAGAACTGAGTCTTATGTGTGGAGAAAATCTCCACCCTGGCAGGAGTTTTTAAAACACAGTTTACGTGTGTACGAAAGCTGCAAACGCACAGAAAAATCTGCGTTTTCAAATATAACCGGGTACGTGTGGATGTAGCCCTAAGTCTGTAACGTCAACAATCATAACATGATTAAAGGGTTTTCTTGTAGTTTTCTTTAGTTTTCATTTAAAAGGCTCTTATAAATGCTAATACCAAGAAAAATGGCTGACATCGGCTGACAATATCGGCCCACACATAAATCGGTCAAGTTCTAACAGTAAGTTTGTTGTGTTGTTATTTAAAGTATATAATATACCAACTCATTTAGAATCAGAATCCTTTTGTTGTCATTAAACATCAGATGTTCAACGATATTAAAGGCAGTTTCCTGGTAGCAGCATTTAGACTAAATAAAAAAGTAATAAAAGCTAGCAATAAAACACACCTAATAATGTCAGCTGTACAAACTAATGTGCAAGTTTGCTCTGAAGTATTGCACTTTTCTTGGGGTGTGGTGATGTGTATGAGATATCATGTCTATTGAGATATCTAAATTATTTCTATGATTGTTTTAAAAAAGAAAAAACGTGCATGTTAACAAACTCAGATTCATATTTTGACGTAGCAGCCTTCATGCCTGTAGCACTCAGTCAACAACAGGGCTGTGCAGACGGCGTAGGATGTTAGTTGGTCTAATAGTCCAGTACAATTTCTAACACAGTAGCTTGGGAACAGAGGTGTGAGTCATCCAAATACTCGGAGCACTCGGCCTGGGGCTACTGGCACAGCAACTGCACAATTTGTCTCCAAATAGCAGGGCCCAAAGGATGATGACCCCTGTACACACTGCATCTTATCCTCATTAGAGCAGTCACAGCTGCACTGAGGTGTACTAGGCAGGGCTTGAAATACAATGTTTAGGTTATATTTTCCATAATACAGCATGCAGATAACAGCAAGAACATTTTGGATATTTATGTCTAATGGAGATTTGTTTCATCAGAAAGCTGCCCAAGGTGACACCTTCCTTTTTTCACTCTTAAAAAAAGGCAAATTTTAGAATTTCATACTTGACACCAGCAGGTGTTGTTTGATAAACGAGACAAACAATTAATCACTTTGCTGATTGGATATCTATCACACAACCAGTCACTGCAGATGTAAGTGGAGTGACTGTGATTTTGACAGAGCACTATCTTGGTCTGATGAGAACAACAGAAGACGCTTTTGTATCTGGAAAGTGACGCTACTAACGCCACAGCTGGCTGAGGCTCAAGAGACAACAAGAGAATCACCTCACACCTCTCTGATCTTCATCAAAGCAAACAACCACCACACACTCATACATTTAAACAGATATGCAAACTGAATGCATCCGCATCAAGTCTGAGAACTGATTCCTGACGATGCTGACATCTTATGCCGTCGATCGAGGCTTGAACTGGAGATATGTCCTCCGACTCACACCGCAGCTTGGGACAAAAACAGCAATACGTGAAATAATATTTTGCAACTTTATTTTCTACAAACCTGAATGACTTAATGTCGTGTGAGATGATGCCTGATAGGGAACAAGATTCATCTTCAGCTCGAGGTAATGAAATGAAAGGTGAAAGCAGATATACTGTAGAGATTTAGATGTGAATGTGATCTTGAGAAAAAGTGGAAATCTGAGGAAGGTATGGAAGCCACACAGGTCAATACATATCAAGAATGTTTAAAGAGATCTAGCATGAGCAAAAAGACAAGTATGGCACGCTTTTGTAATAATATTTGGTTTTAATACTAGAAATCCGGTCGTTAAGTGATGACGTGACGAATCCTACTTCCGGGCCTAAAGTAGTCTGCGTTTAATATGGCTTTTGTGTTGTTAACATATTTAATGTTATGTATTTTCTTCTATTTAATCTCAAAAAACTCCTAAAACAGTCAGTGATCACTGTTGACCTCCCTCGGCTTTTATTACCACTAATCATTTATTTAAGCTCAGTTTTTAAAACCTTAGGATGTAACTACAGCCCAGCCCATGCAGCAGTATATGAATGACTAATCTCGTATTGTGGCTGGATTATCTCAGTTGTTCTCCTGGCTGAAGTTTGGTCCTTTTACAGCATCCTGCCATGTGATTACATTTGTTCCTGACCACCGAGAACACTCACGTTAACTTTTATCGAGTGGAAAAAAAGTTAGCTTGTTTATATTATGCTAACATAGCTGTGTCGCTAGCGGTCACGTAGCACATCATTATATACCAGCTAGCCAAACTTCAGTAACCCTACAAACGTCACTTCTGTTTAGTTTTCTGTCTTCATTTATGCTGGAAGTGATAACAGAGCTGTACGTTTTAATTTGTTTCCAAAACCCCGCAGTCAGGACATGCTATATTGTATTTAGATAGAAGCTAGCGAGCTAACTTCCTGCTAACTTCTAACTCCGTTAAATGTCATAAATTCCGTTTTCATGGATGTGTGGATGTTAAACTCAATTGTTACACCTGGTAGAGCAGAACGCTGATTATTTTATTAAAGATGAAAGACTTTAGACAGTTTTTCAACTCTCAGTAATGCCATAGTGATCGTTTGATATATGGACCTGCAGCGGAGTTTAGGCCCAGACACGGCTAGGGTTGCCAACCGTCCCTTAAAAAACGGAATCGTCCCGTATTCCGAAACAAAAGTACACGTCCCGTATTGAGCTAATAAGGGACGCACTTTGTCCCGTAATACAGTGAGAATCAAAAGTAGTCTATAAATGTTAATGGAATTAACGCTTTGTTTGAAAACATAATTCCCAGCCCCTCTCCTGATTTGTGACCAATGAGCTGACAGCACACTTATGACAATTCGAGTATGACAATTCAGATTACCGCTCATCTCATTGGTCGAGGAAAGGTCGCTTACGGAGAAAATACCGGAAGACAACAGATGACCACAACAAGAAGCATGGCCAACAGGGAAACAAACGCCGACACTGCGGTGCAAGTCTCGGACGACAGTACACCTAAAGCTGGGCAGACACTGTGCGATTTTTTCAGTCGCGTTATTCAGCTCCTGCTCAAACTGCACAATTGACTCGCAGGGGTTAAAAGTTGGTAGGTCACGATGCAGGTCTCACACTATACGGCCCGATGCTCTGATGCGACCTGAGTGCTCACACTGTGCCTCCATAAAATGAAGGTTATAACAGAAAATCTGTCGCGCTCTCCCTCTGTCTTTCACTCACACAGACACACCACCACCACCATCAACTTTGCTAAATTGCTAATGAAAAACATTGATCAGGCAGCTGTGATTGAGCAGCAATGTAAATCCAACTATTTTCATGGTTGTTGTGGTCGTGATAATTTTGTGAGGCCACATCGAAAAGGCTCGGATGAGCTTTCCAAAGTTCTACAAGTTGTGCCTCCATCGCTTGTGTCCAGATCACACGCTGCACAGCCGTGCTGCTCCGTCTTTTTCGCTGACATTTGTGTTTGCGCGTGCGCAGTGTGACAAACTGCGGTGACACCCTCACGACCAAGCGATTGATGATCGGGAGCTGGTCGTGAGGTGTTAATCGCGTCTCGTTACCCCACATATACTACACGATACACGACGCACGATGAAGGCCAAAATCGGGCCGATCGCCAAATCGGTCGCACGACTCAAAAATCGGTTCAAAATGGGCCAAAAATCGCAAAGTGTAAGCCCAGCATTACACTCACACAGACACACACACCACCACCATCAACTTTGCTAAATTGCTAATGAAAAACATTGATCAGGCAGCTGTGATTGAGCAGCAGTGTAAATCCCACTATTTTCACGGTTGTTGTGGTCGTGATAATTTTGTGATGCCACATCGAAAAGGCTCGGATGAGCTTTGAAAAGTTCTACAAGTTGTGCCTCCATCGCTTGTGTCCAGATCACACGCTGCACAGCCGTGCTGCTCCATCTTTTACACCAACGTTTACGTGTTTGCGCGCGAGCAGTGTGAGCGGCTGTGATGAGACATGACACGTTAAGCATGACAGGCTTCTGTTTAAGAAGGAGACCTGTTTTATTGTGTTAATGTTGTCATTTTGAGCTAAAAATAAATGGCTAAATGATCATTTGTTTCACATGTGTTCATATCACAAAGAATAAACATCTACTTAAATCAAATTCAAGTCAAATGGTTAAAAAAATAATTTCACACACAAAAAAAGAGCTAGAAAATTCACCACACTGGGAAGGGTGAAGACAACTGGGTCGCCCGGCCCTGGCCACGAGGTGTCCCTTATTTATTTTTCAGGGAGTTGGCAACCCTAGACACGGCTAGTGACGTCAGTGTAACCAACTTTAAGGTATAAAGGTGAATTACAGCGCAATAATTACATGGGCTCGTAATAAGACCCTGGCCAGAATCAGAAGACACCAAGTTCGTATGGAGCCAAAGTATTGAGCAGCAATAATGACCTGGACACAATGTTAACTTTTGAGTAGCCACTCTTGTATTGTTACAAAGTATAACAGGTATTTGTCCAATTTGTACAGATAAAGTATAAAATAAAATAAATAGTGTGCACACTCAACAAAATAAAAGTACTCGTTGGGGCCCTTTAAGAATTTAGAGTTAAGCTGGCGATAGCCAACTTCAAAGGTCCTTGTGAATGTAACTGGAATGTATGAGTGTGTGGTGTGTATCTTCTTTGGGGTAGATCGTCCTCAAAGTGGTTGGCTCGCCATCTATCACAACCAGAATATCGTCCTGGTCCTTGGACTTTTCCGTCCTCTCCAAAAAACCTGACCGTTGCTCTGTTTCACAAAAGCCCAACACACACTGGCGTTGGAATTGCAGCAGCTCTCCGGATGAAAGGTGAGTGGTTAGCCGACGTTGCCTCTCTCCTTCATCCAGCCACTCGACTCCGGACTTCCAGCAGGTAAGTAGGCTGGCTTTCCTTCCTCTCAATCCTGAGTTTTCCTCTCTTTTGTCTGTGGATTTCTCGGTTTGAGTAGCAGATGCCTCCACTCCTCTTGCTGAGATAAGAAAAACCCGGGACACCATGCACCTCCACCTCACTTCCTGGCTGACAGGGTCAATGCGGCCTGGGTAGGCTCTGATTGGTTGCTGAGCTAGGTGCCCTCACGTGGGGGTGAACTGAGAGGTGCATTCAATGGTCATAGGAAATACGACGCTTGTTGATGTGGACAGTTAATATAAAGAGAATAAGTATGATATTTTTCATCTGGGCTACATCAGACTTAACGACCGGATGGAAGGACTAGATTTTTATTATTTCCAACATGGACGTTTTTGCAATTTGTGATATCAAAATGGGAAATTGAGTAATTTTTGAGATTACTACTTTGAAGAAGGTAGAAGTGTAGGGTGAGCTTTTACTTTAAACTTTCACAATTTCACATTTTCTGGAGAATATCACAAATATTTTGAAACTCAACAAACAAAAGTGTAACTTTTGGTGAAGCAGCCATATTTAAATCAGCTAAAACGTCACATTTCAAATCAGATATTGTTCCTACGGTAGTTGTTATGGCGAGTGCACTGGTAGCATACCACAAGCTGTGTGTGAGAGTCTTAATGAATTTGGGAGTAAAAGAGAAAGCGCTATTTCCATGAAGTCAATGTTAACATGTACATATGCAGTATTAACTAAACTGGCTGTACATGCAGCTGATGCCCAATAAACTGCTATTTAAATATTCTTCCAGAGATGAATACATTTCTCATAGTGCAAAAGTCTTTACTCTTTAATTTCCCACCAGACAAACATTGAAATAGAAGTCACTGAAACAATTTATGGGTGGCAGGGGATGCCAAGGGAAGGTGAACAGACATTATGAAGGTGAAGGGGAACAGCGTGGAAGGTTTTGTTTGTCCTTTAGTCAAAAGGCACCCCGGTATCTACCTCACCATCATCCATATCTACTCTCCATCACACATTATTACTCCTTGCTTTCCCCCTTTGCCCTTTTTTCTTTAATTGGAAAACTTTTTCATCTGCCTCTCTGACTTATCCGTGCAACTTTATTCTTCTGGGCGATCATTCGCTGCCCTCTCTTACCTGTATTTATCCTTCTGTCCTACTCCATTCCTATATCACTCTTCATCTCTACATGTCCTTTCCCTCAGGCAAAAGCCCTGTGTCATCCTTTCCACTCTTCTCCCCTCCTCTTCTTTCTCTCCCTCTCTCTCTCTCCCAACGCTCACTCTCGCCTTTTCCTCCCTGCAGCCCTGTCGACGAGACGAGACGTCTGTGTGTACCATACACTGATCTCGGCAGACACCTGTTCCACCCCCTCTCTCCCTCCTACTCTTTTCACTCCGTCTCCACACACACACGCAGACACACATGCACAGTTGGAGATGAGGGGAAAGCATGAAGCAAAATGCTCCAGTGAATAATTTAAGTCTATACAGCAGGGAACCAAAATGGAGCCTGTCAAGCTGACAGATCCATTCAAACAGCAAAGAGACAGGTCCCTTACTAGCTTGAATCTGATACTGGGAGTGGAAATGATACAGTGACTAATGATTCTTTCTTATCTCCTTACATTTGGAATACAATAACCTTTTGACCGGTAAAACGTCAAACGGCGTTCTTCTGTTTTCAAGGTGAGTCACAAGACCCCAAGGTCCTCATTGGAGTGTCGCTGATATGAGTTCAACTCTAACAAAATCTATATATTGATCCACTTATCGGTGATTCTCTTTGGATAAGATACCCCGCCATGTGAGACAAAACCTATGAAGGTTTTTAAGTATAAGACAAAAGCAAAGCTTTCAGGACACAATCTGGAAGAGAGCATCAGAGGGTAAAAAAAAAAAATCACGAGGGCCACTCACAGTTCAATGGCTTTGTTCCACATGATGACGTAGCCTGAGAGCATAAAGGACTCCACGTTGACAATGTGGATGTTCCCTCGTTCTGTGCCGATGTACAACCATTTACTCTGGAAGGGCAGGTGGCAGAAAGTTATTCTGTGGACAGAAGGAGAGGAGTGTTAGAAACAGAGGAAAGGGAGGAAAAGAAAATGTGGACAAAACCTCAGAGGAAGACAGAAAGCCAAAAGTAAGAAGCTTCTTGAAAATCACTCAGTCTTATTCTAACACGACAAATTATGCAAAACTATGAGAGGATTATTTACCACTCCACCAGGTCGAAGCAGTCAAGATGAGAGTGGCAAACCACAGATTTCTGAGTCATTCAATCAGACCCTTTTCCTCTACACCCACAAGATACATGAGGGCAAAGAGGCAGCCATCATTTTCTTCGTTTTTTTTTTTCATTATCACCCACATCTCCTCCTTTTATCCATCAATCAGACTCAAGTTTAATGAGAGGTTATAAACCCTTCCCTCCTTATCCATTCATCTTCTCATCCCTTTTTCATCATTTTGTTCTTTCATCCATTCTCCAATTCAACTTTCAATCCATCTGAGGAATAGTAATGTACAACCTTGCTAATCCGGCTTGCTAATATTTCAAGGTTATTCGGCTCCTCCAGCGATCCTTTTGATTCTGCACGGTGGTTTGAGCCACACCTGTGGTGCTGAGAAGCTTGTATCTATAGGACAAAGCCCATAAGTTTCATCAGCTGAGAAAGCCATCCATGCAGGAGGAGAAATAAAGCTGCACTTCTTGTTCAGTATTTCTAACAATGGTACAGCGACGTACTTCCTCCTCAGCGCTGACGGGTTTGCTCAAGTTTAACAGCAAAGTCACTTGGCACAATTGCTGGCAATTTGCTGCTATCAAAGACAGATTAAGTGGAGGCAGTGTGTCAACAAAATGCTTTGAGATAAAACAGAATATAGTTTACATTTATCTTGGTACCTTGGCAGGGATGAATTAAAAAAAACTGAACTTAAAATCAGGCTCTGTACTATATCATGAAGGATTAAATTAACCATACGCAACTAGGGCTGCCACGATTAGCCGACCAGTCACAATTATGTCGACTATCAAAATCGTCGACGGCGTTTAAAGCCTTGTAAAATCCTGAAAGACGCAGGAATACGTAGTAGGATTTAAGTGTGTAATAACGGACTGAAACAGAAGATGCATGTACAAGGATGCCAGCTGCTGTTAAACCCCGACGAAGAAGAAAAGTTATATCGTAGCTGTGTTCAGGGTCCGCATCCTTCGGAGGCCGCATTTGAAGGCCGATTACGTTACAGCGACGTGACGAAGGCTTTCCAAATTCGAAGCCTTCTGCAAATGCAGCCGACAAATGCGTCCTACTTTTCCCCAGATTTGAAGGATGGGTCGGGCGTATCCTTTGTGGCCCAACCTATCCCAGAATTCATAGCTCAGCCAATTCGAGTTTCAAACAATGGTGAATGTAGCTGTGTAAACTTCAAATATCTGCTCGGTTTATCAAGACATCACATATTTGCAAAAGTGCTTCGACGTTTTCAGAGACATCTGTTACCCACCAGCTCGATAGCTAGCCGGGGTTCAAGGCTCACTAGAGCCCGTGAGAACACCGGACTCCCGGCAAATTGTTTTCAAACCCACCGCGGTCTTTCGCTACTCAGGTTAAACATGATATATAAGTCACTTAGATAACTTAAAACTGTTACTGTTTGGCTTTTTTCAGTGTTTTATTTGTTCCTGAGTAAATCGGTTTGGCTGATATTAAAGTTACAGTTTTCACACAGCTGAATAAATGTCAAACAGAAAACTGATTATCAGAAGCATGAGATGGTCGAGAATTTACTCCAGTGTCCTGTCATATTTTAGATAGCAAGAAGTTTATTAAACTTCACCGAGACAATCTGCAAATTTTATTAAAAGTTTAATAAACTATCATCTTGTCTTTATTTTTAGTTAGCACATACCGTAAATACTTAAAGCTGTAAGCTAATGATAGTTATATAAGTGCAGACGCATGCTGATGCAATAAGCTGTATGTTTTACGTCCAATGGATGCATGATCTGATTAGTCGACTAATCGCAAAAATAATCGGTGACTAGTCGACTATCAAAATAATCGTGTGCGGCAGCCCTATACGCAATATTAAAACAATTCCTTATAATTAGAAAAATATGCAATCCCATTTTCTGCATGATTCAATGATGATTCAATTGAGCATAACTAATGTGCAAAAGCATTTTAGAGATTAGGGATGGGTATCGTTTAGGTTTTATCCAATATCGGTGCCAAACCGGTACTTTTGAAACGGTGCCCGTGCTTAAACGGTGCTCAAACTGGTGCTTAAAGAATGGAGAACACAAAATTGGTCCAAAAACCTCTCATGTTCAGCTGTTTTTTTGTAAAAAGATAACAATGTTAGCCTTTTTTATGGCATCACTCTTGGCTGGAAGCAGTGCTTAATCAATGGAAAAAACACAAACTTTGTCCAAAAACCTCTCATGTTTAACTGTTCCCCACTTTTTCTTTGGTCATTTTAGCCTTTTTGGCCAGGGTGAAGGGAGTATCTGCCATCAAACAAGAAGACAGCCGCATGTAGCTATGATGATGTTTGCTAGTTCACCTTACATGCATTAATTTGATAATGCGGTTAGCCTACTCAGCGTAAATTACGCACGAACAACATTAAGCTACTCACTCAGAGAAGAACAGCTGCTGCTGCTGCCGTCATCATCCGTCATCATTTCTGCTACACTGGCAGGGCTAGGGGCCAGGACTCTCCTCTTCGGGTTTTTGGGGGATGTTGCTAACTCCGGGTCCGATAACAGGCACCACACCCGCAGTAGATGCGCTCGGTGTGAGGTCTCGCAGCAAGCTATCAAATACGGCGCATTTCTCAGCTTTTAAAAAAAACGCTATGCGTCGCCAGGTGTTTCATGGGATTCGAGGTGTTACCTCCTTTGACAGTATCACAGTATCAGCTTAAAGCACTTGTTGCAGGCTGCTGAGTTTGCATATTTTGCTGTGAAGTACAGCCAGACTTTGACCGCTTCGCCTTGGGCATTTTTAATCTGTAGCTCTGCTCTAAAAGAACGTACGTACCTGGACCCGCCTGCTATCCTCGGAAACGTAAAATGATTGGCTAGAATCTAAAGTGTATGACATCTCAGGAAAAAAAGCACCGAAATAAAGCACCGAAATGTGCGCTGCTTTTCGGTCTGGTTACTACCGTTTATGTCAGAACCGGTACCCATCCCTATTAGAGATACAACTAAATAATAGAAACTGTGATCTTGGTTATACATATGCAAAAAAAAATACCCTGTTGAAGCATGACGGGTAACTCGATCTCTAGTTATCAGGATTTGTGTCTCCATGTGCAGCATATGGATGTTGCCAGTGAACATTAGTAATTGCATCTCCTCCAAAACTTACTTCGCAAAGCTGTTCGGTAGCTTAAAGCATTTTAAAACTTTTCATTCACTCTGGGAGTCGATCTCACACTGTTGCTCCGGGGCTGTACTGAGATCAGCAGCAGCTCTTACTATAACACACGCTCTTCCCCTCTCTGCCTCCATGCTCTGCTTTAACAAATAAATATATTCATACTTTTGGAGAGGCAGCAGGCTGCATCACATACCAAGCCTCCAAAATAACACATGCAAAGAGACATAAAACAACATTTAACTCATATTTTGTATGACCACGTTTATTCTTCAACAGAGGCTGAACCTTCTTGAGCGATTTGTCTTGTGATTTCTTTAAGTAGTCTTCAGGAATAGTTCTCTAGGCTTCTTAAAGGACATTTAAAACTCTTTTTGGATGTTGACTGCTTTTTGTTTTGCTCTTAATGTTCCCAATGTGTTTGGGATCACTGTCATGCTGACAAATGAAACTGTTGCCAATCCAGTGATTTCCACATGGTATTGCATGGTGAATCAAAATCTGATGGTACTTTTTGGTGTTCTTTATTTCATCATATTTTGTGAAGACCCCCACCACCACTGGCTGAAATTCACCCTAAACCATGACAGAGCCTCCACCATGTTATACAGATGGCTGTGGACATACATTCTTGTACCTCTTTCCTTATACTGTTGATGATTTGAACCACAACTTTCATAGATTTATCAATCCATAAGACCTGTTGCCACTGATTTTCAGTCCAGTTCTTGTGTAATTTGGCATTTTGCCACCTTTTCCCCTTCTTAACAGTCACCTGAGATCATTTTTCACGAGCTTTCGGCAAAGTGTAGATAAATCAACCTGCAAAGACCTGAAACAGATCCTGTGTCAGAACCCAAGGACATGATTTTCAGATGCCGTTCATCTGCCTTGCCACTTCTTCCAAAGAAATGTTCGCAAATTCTTTAGAGACACATGCTTCATGCCTAGATACACCAGGTTTCCAGCCAATAGCTCTTTGGGAATCACTTTTTTGGTGCAAAAATGATATTTTATGCTTGTCAAAATGTGTTATGTTTAGCATTTTTTGTAAATTCAGCTAAAGAAATGGAACAACTTTGTGGTTTTGCAACAAAATGCTAGTAACATTGTGTCTACAATTAAAAATTGGTTATCTGTTATGTGTAGACGTAACAGTGGTTCATCCCTTGGGCTAGATGGCTCTTTTGCGCTTGAATGGTTCATAACTCAAAGGTTCACAAAGCCAAGGACATTTTAAAAACTGAAGAATGAATGGTTCCCCAGAAGCAAAGTGTAGAGGAGTGAGGTGTGGATCAAGGCCTTTGGACAGTCTTGTACTATTATAAAGTGGAAGAGCTTAGCTTTCATCATACTAGGTTCATGACAAAATCAAAATCAAGTTTTAGCATATTGTGGAAAGTACTTTGCAGTGACTGACCTTTTGAAATCTTCAAAAAATAAATGTAACCCAGATTTTTCACGTCCATGTGTAAGATGCATCTACGCAAAGCAGGGACATGATAAGGCTTAAAGGTTGCGGATTTGATTTTGTGTGTTTACCAATCTCAACAGTTTCCATATATCTCTTTCTTCAAGAATAGTGTTACATACACACTTCAAAATCTCTTAGGGAAAAAACGAACCAGATACCAGAAACCATAGTTGAAACCACTAAAAACGTGATTTTTAGTGGCTAACTCGCAAGTGGACAGATTATCAGAGAGATGCACATGTTTGTACAGATGCACTTAACCAGAGGAAATGTAACAGCAACACGGATATTCATGATAACTTGTGAGATCCTTTTATCTAGCAGACGGTCCACTGCACAAGCAGATGTGCCTCGTCTATGCATATGAGGGCTTGCATGTGAGCATGCGTCGATTTCATGAGCGATGGTTTTGTAAAATGCAAACATATTGTAGTTGTTACTGCATTTATGCTTACTGTCTGTCTGTATATGTGAGTGCAAATGGGTGTGTGTGTGGTTATTACGTGCTCCCCAGCTGTTGATATGAATTAATGTAATTGCACATGTATTGTGTGCAAATGTATGTTGTGTATAAATAGGTTTGATCCATGAGCATATACAATTCAACTGCCAGAATATAAGGGCCAACTGTGAAGCATAATTATACAAATTATCCTTGCAGTTTGTTAGTGTGTTACTGTGTATGTGTGTGTCCATTTCTCTGTGCGTGTGTGCAAACACGCACTCAGTTGTTTGTGCAGTTGTCATTACGTGTGTGTCACTGTGTTCACACTTGTTGTGCATGCACGCGTCTCCTGGTGAAACCTCCAGCTTCAAGTGGTCACCACACAGCTGCTGGTTGCAGGCTCGGAGCCAAGCACACGGCCTCAGAAATGACAGACACCTGCTGCACAACACAACTCTGACACTAACTGCAATGTGAGCTAGACGTATGACAGTACGGTTCGCTGTGAATTAATTGTGGAGAGGGGACACTCCAGAAAGTCATCTTTTATAAAGCCTGGTTTTATGTGGCGTTCCTATCAGTGAGGATCATCCAGTAATCTGCTCGCGCCTGTAATTAGAAATCACCAGTTACAATACTTTGATCTACGCTGCCTTGATCTTGTGACACTTTCCTTTTTTCTGAACAACATTTTACCATGCTATCCTTCAGCACAGACCACAGGGTGCAGAATGGCTAAATAGACAGTAATATGAAACAAAGTTGTTTCCAGTGAAGCTGTCCTGTGTGGTTTTATATTAATTCACATTCCTGTTTGCAAATACACTCACTGGCCACTTCACTGGTTACACTTTTTCAACTGCTCCTTAATGCAAATACCTTATCAGCCAATCACATGGCAGCGATTCAAAACATTTAGAAATGCAGACAAGTCAACCTGCTGAATTTTTCCCTGCATAAACATCTATAAGGTTTACAGAGAATGATAAAAGGAAGAAAAAGAAAATATGCAGTGAGCAGCAGTTTTGTGGGTGAAAATTCTTTGTTGACACCAGAGGTCCAAAGACACTGTTTCAGGCTGATAGGAGGCCAACAGTAATTCAAATAACCACTTGTTACAGCCAGTGTATACAGAAGGGCACATAATACATATAATCGAAACTGCAGCAGATGGGCTACAACAGCAGAAGACCACACTAGGTGCTGGATTAGTCCACAATTCACCTGCACTAATCAAAATCTGATAACAGAAGACTAGAAAAACGTTGCCTGGTCTGACAGGTGTCAAATTCTGTTGCAACATTCAAATGGGAGGGTTAGAATTTGGTGTAATCAACAGGAAAGCATGAATCCATCCTGCTTTATATCAACGAGTCAGGCTGCTATCGGTGTTATGGTGTGTGGGGGAAATTTTAGTACCTTCGTGCCAACTGAGCATCATTTAAACACCACAGCCTACTTGAGTATTATCCATCTTCTGATGGATGCTTCCAGCAGGATACTGCACCATGTCACAAAGCTCAAATCATCTCAAAGTGGTTTCTTGAACATAACAATTAGTTGACTATACACAAATGGTATCCACAGTCAGATCTCGATCCAAAAGAGCACTTTAGGGATTTGATGGAACAGGAGATTTGCATCATGGATGTGAAGCTTTGCAGCAACTGTGTAATGCTATCATTTCAATATAGAGCAAAATCTCTGAGGAATGTTTCTAGCGCATTGTTGAATCAATGCCATGAAGAATTAAGGCCATTCTGAAGGCAAAAGAAGGTCCAACACGAGCAAGCTGCAACTAATGAAGGGGTGAGTGTATATTAACAGGGGTGATCATGAACATAAATGTATATTGTTTATAAATATGTTTGATCTGTAAACAATGGGAGGAGAGGATGAAGACAAAGTTAATCATTGTTTCATTTTACTCACTGTGTTTCTTGCCAATATTCTCTTTCAAAAGCTATTCAAAGTCTGAAATTTTACAATAGTTTGGATTTCTTTGGTATTATTTGGATTAAATTGGATTATTTGGATTAGAGTGATTCAGACACAGACAGCGAACAAAAAGAAATCTCCATAAAAATGACATCACCATTGTCAAGCAGTTACAGCAGCCAAAAAAAGTCGTGTAAGAGTTGAACAGTCTTTAAACATAGCAAATTATCCATGAGAATGAAAGCTTCTAATACCCCAAAGCGGTTAGGGGATTTTAATCTAAGGTGCCAATGCTCAAAGACATGCACATACTTTTTCACCTTTGCATGTTTCAATGCATGTGTGCAAGGTTAGAAGCTGGGGAGAAAGTTGTGGAGTGAATCAAATCGAAATCATCAGCCCTGCAGCAGCTTTAATCAGCCAAATATCTCTGAGCAAAGTCTGCTGAACTGAATAATTCATTTTTCAAGCATTTTTAAGACATTTGATTGACGCACTCCCAATGTCAGCAAACTCCTAAGTACAAAAAAAATCTGTGATAGCAGGCTGTGACTTTAGGCTTATTATTAAGTCACCTTGATTGACTGTCAGACAGCTTCACTGAAGTATAAGAGGAATACAATGAGGTAGTATTTATAAAACAGACTTTCCTTAATCTTACCACAGAGAACATAAAATATTAGGTGTCACTTTTTTGCAAGCACACACTCCCACCTCTCCCACCATTATCTCGTATCATATCACCCTATTTTGACGATAACATCCACATCTGCAATGCATTCCTGTGAGGCCAGGAGGTGACGAGAGCATCCTACGCCAGAATGACTCGGCAGGATTTCTTTTTCCCCCCACACTCCTTCCCACAGACTGACTCACTGCTCTCTGGCTGAGGCCCAGTGTGTCTCAGCTCATCCTCTCTTCCTTTCTCTCATCTCCCTGTTGCCTAATGTGTATGGATACTGATGCTCGAGGGGCTTTCTGCAACACTGCTCTCAATCATCAACTCAAATTCTGATCAGGGCTCAATTAGGGAGGAATGAAAGATCTGTTTAGAGCACTTGAACGGGCCTAAAGATGATAGGAAGTGGGCTGTGGTGGCTCAACAGTGATATTTCTATCATGGAAGAGCCCACACTCTGACCCCAGGTATCAAGCAACTTGGCATACACGGAGAAACAAAATTTCCCAGCATGCCTACTAACCAAACTACATTTTTTGGCCATTAATCACCAAATATAGTTCGCTTTCTTTAGCTTCTCCACATTTTACAGCCTTATCAATAGTAAAAGTGAAGTTACCGTTTTAAAGATAGCAGTCATAAAGACTGATCTGCTGGCGAGAAAGCTGTCGAAAGCGAGTGCCGTCCAAAACCAAAACATCCATTAAAGGAATAGTGCAACATTTTGGGCGACACGTTTGCAGTAATTGCTTTCTTACTGAGAGATACTGCAGCTGGCTAAATCAATAGCACCCTCATGTCTGTGCATTAAATACAGAGCCTGAGCCAAGAGGCATTTAGCTTAGCAGGAAGAAACAGCAAGCCCAGCTCTCTCCAAAGTTAAATAATCTGTCTACTGGCACCTCTATCCCTCTCATTAATTAACGCGCTTTATCGTGTTTCGATAATCACTGAAAGAAAGAAACAATTTGTGGCTTTGTGGTAAACGCTGGAACTTTCCAGACGTGTCACAGATTTGTCATCACCAAGAGATTAAGCAATAACCACTGACTGCAGTGAAGCGCAGAGCCAAAGGAATTTTGTTCATTACGCCAAGTTAAGTCCATCTACAACCACAAGCTGTCATAATATTTGTTTTGAATGTTGTCTTAACTTTACTATGACTTAACATTATTATTATAATTTTTATTACTATAGTGGAGTATTTTTCACCCTGTTAAGAAGCTGCTGTCACAGTTCTGGATGGGTGAGTCAGTGCTTTTCTTGATGGAGTTCACAGCTGCTCTGTCCTCTGGCAAGTTCAAGTCAAGCTTTGAACAAAGTGTCAGAGAGGGCAAGAAGGAAAAAAAGATGGGATTGGATTGCAGTGGGTGACCGACATCTTGGCCTTACAAATAATTGAAAGTTTTCTGGCTTTACTAGAACACTCACTCTTAACTTCAGATGACACTTCAAGGTGTGATATCTATTGGGAAACATGACCTCATGGTATTTCTTTCTTTTGACAGCTACAGAAAGTATGATCGGGGTGCACACTTAAAAAAACGCACACACACAAACATAAACAAAGCAAGGATTACAGATATCTGTAGCTTCTTTTTAACGGTGTGACAGAAAAGCTGAGTGTGCATGAGGTCCTACAAAATCTAAGTAATTCCAAAGATCAGTTGTTTTAATAAAAATACCTATGGGAGGTATCAGCATATAATAGTAAGCTGATTTCTAATACTGTTAAAGTTTAAACCCATTAGCTTCTACACACCTATCATTGTATGTTTAGTCCAAAGAAGTCATCCAAAAAGCCTTATCAACTTCACCTTATCTGGTATTTTATATGTAAGACCAAATCAACTGATGCACATTTCTATCCGATTGTTCAGTCAGACGTCACTAGCCGTGTCTGGGCCTAAACTTCGCTGCAGGTCCATATATCAAACTATCACTATGGCATTACTGAGAGTTGAAAAACTGTCTAAAGTCTTTCATCTTTAATAAAATGATCAGCGTTCTGCTCTACCAGGTGTAACAATTGAGTTTAACATCCAGGCATCCATGAAAACGGAATTTATGACATTTAACAGAGTTAGAAGTTAGCAGGGAGTTAGCTCGCTAGCTTCTATCTAAATACAATATAGCATGTCCTGACTGCGGGGTTTTGGAAACAAATTAAAACGTACAGCTCTGTTATCACTTCCAGCATAAATGAAGACGGAAAACTAAACAGCAGTGACGTTTGTAAGGTTACTGAAGTTGGGCTAGCTGGTATATAATTATGTGCTACGTGACCGCTAGCGACACAGCTATGTTAGCATAATATAAACAAGCTAACTTTTTTTCCACTCGATAAAAGTTAACGTGAGTGTTCTCGGTGGTCAGGAACAAATGTAATCGCATGGCAGGATGCTGTAAAAGGACCAAACTTCAGCCAGGAGAACAACTGAGATAATCCATCCACAATACGAGGTTAGTCATTCATATACTGCTGCATGGGCTGGGCTGTAGTTACATCCTAAGGTTTTAAAAACTGAGCTGAACTGAATAAATGATTAGTGGTAATAAAAGCTGAGGGAGGTCAACAGGGATCACTGACTGTTTTAGGAGTTTTTTGAGATCAAATAGAAGAAAATACAAAACATTAAACATGTTAACAACACAAAAGCCATATTAAACGCAGACTACTTTAGACCCGGAAGTAGGATTCGTCGCGTCATCACTGAACAACCGGATAGGCCTGTAATGTACACAGCTACACTAAGGTTTCTATAGTATTACCACTTGTCTATAGAGAAGCACCAATTTTTATCTACAGTATAAGTTGGATGAGTATAGCCCAGCTAAAGACAGCTGACTCAATTTGTTTCAGTTTTATTTATATAGCGCCAAATCACAATAACAGTGAAGTAACGTCAAGACCCCACAATAGTATGAGAAAACCCCGACATTCAGATAACCCCCAATGAGCAAGGTGACAGTGGGAAGCGAAAATTTACTTTTAACAGGAAGAAACCTCCAGCAGAACCAGGGTCAATCCCTCACTGCAAAATAGTTGGGGGTGAGGATATTGTCTGCTGTGTCAGATGACACAGTGGACTTTAACACCTACAACCAACCATTTTCTTCTGTTCATTTAATTCAGAATCAAGGTGCAGTTGAAGCCTATCCTAGCGGTTGACAGGCGATGTACATCCTGAGCAGGTCAGCAGTCTGCCGCAGGGTTTTACCATCATTAACACCTCAGCTAAGTTGTATGTCTTTAGAAAGTAAAAAAAATCTATTCATACCTGAGAAAAAATGCAAACTCATATTGTGGATACACAGGGCAAATAAAAAGTTAATTCAAACCTCAAGCAAGATTGTGCCTGTGAAGGGCAGAAGAGATAGTCAGTCTGATTTTCCCAATGAGTCTGACTGGAAAGACTTCTTCATGAAGCTCAGTTATCTGAATTTTCTCCAACTTGTTACATGTTGTGTATTGATTTCAACTGAATGGGGCTGAGAACATGAATGAATTAAATGGATGCTCCATTCTCCTGCTCCTACCTTATAACCTTCTTTGGTAATCTCTAGCTTTCTTTTCTTATTCTATTTCCATCTCAAATTCGTTAACTGTTCTAAGCTTCTTCCTAAGATTTTTTCAGTTGCTTCCATTGCATTAGTTTAACGGTCTTCTCTTATTTTCCCATTTCAAACGTGTCAAGTGACTTTGCAGCTTCTTTTTCCCGTCTTGACGTCTCTTAGCAGTAACTCTGCTCTTCTTTGATGCTGTGTCTTGAGGTCATTCGGCTGGGCGGCAATGTTTACTAAATGTCAGAGGCAGTCAAGCGCCTCCACAAGAACACAATCCGCCCTAAAAGCTGCTGCTGGCCACCTGTCCATCACATCATCGCCATCTCAGATCATTTGTTCTGAGGTTTAACCCTTTCACCGCTTTCCACAGTGACAGATCGTGGACCAGTGATATGATTGGCTCTGATGGGTGTACACTAACTTCCTGGAGGTGAGGTGATTCTGTACTTGTGTCTCAGAACTTAAACTGCATAAAAAAAAAATGCAGTATTCAGACAGTATGACTTAGAATTTTGCCAGTATGTGCACCATTCCCTCTGTCCTTTAGATGCAACCCTGAGAAGATGTCTATCCTGGCACCTTAATTATCATAACACAATACAATTATAGGCAAAAAACAGTGTTGATTCTTCAGAAATTTACATCACAATCTAATGTTAGGAAGTGGTATACTAGCGAGCAATAATATGGTCCACATATCCATATGTGGATTTGGGACCTGAAGAAGACTGAGTTTTGGACCCAGATTACTCGTTGAGGCTCCTGACTACGGTAGCTGTAATGCTCAGACAATCCATTAAGCGGTGCAGCTTCGTCGCTTACCAAAGTCGTACTAAAGCATTTTTGATTTTTGAGCACCGTGTAGCACATAAAATCAGTTCGAGGTCAGTAAGCACAACCAGAATTCAAACATAAGGCGCCCTGGATTATAAGGGGAACTGTGGATTTTTGAGAAAATTTGTATTTTAAGTGCGCCTTATAGTGTGGAAAATACGGTAATAACTTAAAGTCGATTGAAACATGCAAAGTGGCCGAACAAATATGTATAGACTGCTTTTCTTCTTCAGGGTAACAATAGGGTAGATTTGTCCAGTGGAGAAAAGGTTTACATCACCATACCTGATCAACTACTTGAAAAAAAAAAATCACTCACATTACTTCTGTTTTTATTCATGACATGTTTGTGTCTCTGCGTGGTGTAAACTGGTATAAACCTTCAGGTGTTTGGGTAGGTTTCACACCTGTGCCCCAGTGATGGGAAAAACCTCAAAGGCAAAGCAAGTGACCCAAATACCAAGTGTTTAGTTGGAGACCAGCAGAGAGAGAAATCGAGAGTATCAGACTCTCTGTCACTTCCAGTGCTCTGTGCACAGTTTTGCAAGCGCACAGACAAATGTGCCAAATGAAATACCATCTGTTTGCACACTGTATGACTGCAAAAACTAACAGCTGAAACAGGCGGCAAACTGACACTAACCCTACTCAGAAAATCACGGTTCATGTTGCACCAGACCAGGTGTGGGGTCTAACTGAGCATGCAGAGAAACAACTGAGAGAAAAACTGGAAAGCAAGTGGACTCAATTAAGTATGCGGTGTTTCTGACCAGCTGCAGCTTTTATGCGCGACCCACTTACCTCTCTCTGTTGAACTTGAGGGAGTGGAGGATGGCTGGTCTCTTCTGTCTCAGGTTCCATAGGTGGACGCTGTCATCTGCCAAAGCGCTCACCAGCGCCCCCTGTCATAACAGAGGCATTGAGTTTCCTTTTTTGAAGGTGACAAAGGAAAAGCATTCACACAAACATGGTAGTGTCATTAACTACATACTACTGAAGCTTCCATGAACACGTCTGCACATTTTGTCTGCGAGCATGACATGTATTAGTCAGACTGCATTCCCTAGAAACTCAGGGAACTGAGTTTAAATCAGGCAGCTTTCTCCCAGGTAACGATGATGATTCATAAGATGTATATAAGTGTATGTCTGTGTGTGTGTGTGGGAGGCACAAAAAAATCATCTCGATCTCCCTAAGGGTTCGTTTGAGCTGCTGAGTCACAGCCACACAGATGCTAACACACACCAGCACACATACCGGAAACACTAAGTATGAAATACTGCACTGGTCGTAAGTGATAAAAGTCTGAAAAGATAGTCAAAAATGTTTGTGTCTGGCCTGTACAGTACTGTGCAAAAGTCTTGAGCTGCTCCTTCATTTCTTTATATTTTGCTTCCAAGGAGCCAGCCTTTCAGTCCAGGCTGGCTGACAACTCTGAAAAAAAAAAAAACCTCATAATTTCTAATTTCTTTAGCTTATTCTTTAAAAAATAGCTAGGATAGCACAGTTAGTCAGGCATAAATAGTATTTTTTAATCAAAGAACCGTTGACATATCTCAGCATGCTGTGCAATGATTTGAGAAAACTGAACAACAAGAAAAGTGCCGTAAAATTTTGAACCATCGTGCAAAATATGATCTCAAACACACTGTCAATGCAGTAAAAATGTACCTTTATAGAAAAGACATCAGAGACCAGACATCAACATTGTTGAAGCACTGTACAATGATTTTAACCGAGCTACTTTTGCACAGTATTGTAGCTTAAAATTATATAAGAGGTTTTCTGGTGCAGAATAATGTTTGGGTAAGTTGTGCTGTGACTGTGTTATTACAAGGAACAAGCCAAAAAACAGTTAAACTGCCACAAGATGTAAAACAACTTCATGTTATATTGTTTTTTAAATCAATTTGGCACAATAAACTTTCAACGCATCAGTATAGTTCAAACACAAGCAGCCATATTGTTCTAAACTGGAAAAAGCTCAATATTACCTGATAAGATCAATGACGAAACAAAGAAGGTTGGAGAAAATCGTGACATGGCTGTTGATTGCTAAATTTCAAGACTAAACAGCAGTTGTTTGAAATAGCAAAATCAGCCTAGTAGCTGCAATCAGTCATCAAGCGTGTATTAGAAGTAACCACAAGTAAAAATGGGAGTCATTTCTCTGTTTTTGTAACCTACCTCATTGATGAGAAACTGTAGCTGGATGACAGCCGCTCCACTCTCATGCTGACAGTAACACTCCACACCAGGACGCCCGAACCTGAAAGGCTCTCAGTCAAGGAACGTACAGTTCCAGCAAAGAGATCATCAAAGCAATAGCGCATGTTTCTGTTTGTGCAGAGAAAGCTGGTGTGTTCTGTGTCTGCATGAGAGAAGAAAAAAAAATGGCAAAAAAGAACAAGTGCCTCAGCATTTGAAAGCTCGAGGGTCACGACACCTGATTTAAATGTCATGACATGTGTTCCTGGGTAATTGTTAGGAAGGAAAACGAAACATCCACAGTGACGTAAATTTTATGGTCTGGTAACAGAGATTCAGCCCATTCCTCCCCTCCAACAAAACTCTTTACAGTGCAAGACTTCCTCCTTACACACATTTCATTTAAAATATTAGCTCATTATGTACCCTACAGATAAAAATCACAGGGATCAGTTTCACTAAGGAGCATTTAATTTTAACCGTACGCTCTCAGTATGTATGCACTGCAAATGTAACTCAGGAAACAGTAAGCCACTTACAGTAGATGACTGCAGTTCTGTAGAAATAGCAATAAATATACAGAATCAACACAAAACAGAGCTACAGTAAGGAACAGACACAGACAGATTGACAGCGAGAAAATGGAAATGTGGGGTCATGAATTCAAGTATAGAGAATATGAATCAGCAGAGAGGAGGTGGATATTATGTGACCAGCTGAGCAAATAAGAGCAGGAAGAAGAAAAAAAAAGAAGAAGAAGAGAAAGGGCACATTTGGATATACTGTACACTGACAATTCTAACAACAGATGCAGAGAGAGAAAATAGACACAACGATGGAAGTTTTTTCCTTTCTTTAAAATAAATAAATAAATAAAGGGGGAAAAGGAAGGAAAGAGCACAAGTCTAGCAAAGAATAGCAAGTTTCCTTTCTCGAGGAGAGTGAGTGGGTGAGCTTACTGATTATTTTTATTCTTCCCATGAGTATCAGCACTAAGGCAGGGGGTGTCAATTTTCATATGGGGGCACATGAAGACACCGCACTCTGGGGATGACACTATCGCTCATCATTAATATGCGAGGGGAGGGGGTTGTGTGTTTTGGCATGTGGCCAGCTACAGTAAATTTCCTGAAGAGCTCGATATTTCTCTTGAATCTACATAGACACAAGAAGCAGGATGATTCAAAGGCAGAGAGAGAAATGTTGGTTCAACAGTGGTAGCGGCAGCAACAACAAACAAGAAGAAGCTTATCTCACCTGAATGCAAACACCAATAATCAAGTCCCACTCAACACAGTGCGCCATGTGCCATAAGCCCTAAACATAGGTATATCTTATCAAAGTATTTTACAGGTGATCATAACACCTACGAAGCCTTTAACGCAGCTAGCATTCACCCAGCTATGTTAGGCTTTTCGTTTCCTCCACATTTATTCTTCTTTTGGCCTCAATACACAGGAAGGTATATATAAATACACGCACTACAGTATATATTTATCTGAACTCTATTCGTATTTTTGGTCATTTAGTCCTTTGTATTTAGTCATCTGTAGCTATGTTGACAACAAGGTGTTGTCTGATAGCATGGACAAGGCTATGCCTAAACCAGCTCGAGTCAGTATGTTTTATATTGATCTTATTATTATGTGTAAATCACAAGGTTCGCTCATAGCAAAGAATCCACAGAGAACTGTTGCATCATTAACCATGGAGCTCTCATTAGGCAGCAGCAGGTAGCCAGTTTTAGCTTTTAGCAACTCAATAACCGGATATTTTCATCAAGAGCTGGTTGAATCTGTATGGGACTGTGAAGAATTTCCACTCATTTGAATCCCTGTTTTACCCTGAACAGGATTATGTCTAAGGTAATGAAAGCCCTAGGACCCCTTGACAGTTTTTCTAAATATTCTAATTTAATTCAGCGTTTATTTTGGTTGCTCATGTTGAATGGTTTTGCACACTGTCCTACTATGGACCCAGTGACACCTCTTTTTCAGTAATGTTTTTGTTGTAAAGCACTTTGTGATATTTATCTTGGACGGTGCTACAGAAAGAAAAAATATTGGGGCAAAGTCTCAACAAATACCTGACAGGGAATTTACCTGGTAAAACAGGTTGTTATAGAACAGAGTTTTAATTGCTGAAAGGGGGTTTTGTTTGGTTTTTATTTCAAATCCAGTTGTAACCTCAATATCTGTACTGAATAATTTTACTTTTACATCTAGAATTTCTTTTATACCTGGTGTTGTTACTCAACATAATCTGTAATTTAAAAACTGCATTCTTCTTCTTGAGTTTGCCAAATTGGTTTCATATGAAAAAATGACATACCAGCAGCTAGCTCTCTGTTTCTTAAGGAGTAGCAAAGTGACTGAAGACTACACACACGTAAGCTAACCTATTTATTTAGAAATACAATGTGATACAATGTTTACAATGTGGTTTATCATTTGCAGTGTTGGGAGCAACACATTCCATTTAATCACATTACATTTCTCAGTGATGTAGCAGCATACCATGCCACAGTGATTACATTACATTTACAATTATGCTATCACTTGCGTTACAAAGGTTCAAACAAACAATCTTTTTCTTCTTTTTGTGCAATTGTGCTGCAATCGGCTGATTTTACAAAATAGTGGGGCAATCTACCGCTTTTCAGAAGTGGACACATGTGCACTGGGTTTATTTTTATTGCACAAAAAGACAAGACCACATGGCACAAACTGCCCCCAAGCCAGAAATAACTACATTGCACTGCTAGCACAACATTAGCTCTTTGTAAGCATCTGCACAAAAAGCCATAAGCTAGCCAAGAACCCAAAATGATGTTAAAGCTGGGTGCCAACCCCAGCCCAGGACCTAGAGCCTGAACTTCAACAGGTAGTAAAGGCAGTGATGAGCAGTCAGGCTTGTAGCACTGTAGCGTCCATTTTGACATTTACACGTTTTTACAGTAAAATGCTGTGAAATGGCACGTTGCATAAAACTTTTGTGGTTTTATGGAGAAATGTGGTGCATGTCTACCACTGTGATGGCATTTGTGTGTGGTTACAAAAATGTTCATGAGAAATTTTTAAAAACCACAGACAGGACATAAAGAAGAAGTTTAGTGACTGCAAAACTCCTCAGACAGTATTGAGTTTGGGGCTACAAATGAAGAAATAAAAAAGAGAATAATGAATATAACAGAGGGCCAGAGAGCTCATCAGCATGCACCAAACCTTTTACACCCAGTGGATGAGAGTCTCAGTGCTCTCTCCACTTGACCTGTGGTGTGCCTTCTTTCCTCTAGCATACCGCTACTAGCTAACCTGTCACAGGGTAATGTAAGCCAAATGTGCAAGTAAGGGGGGAGAGAATGATTATAAATATATGAATGTTGTGTTCATATTACATAAGTGTTTTTTTCATTACACATCACCCAACTTTTTTTGGAACTGAGGCAGTACTTTGCACGGCTAATGTAGCTAATGTCACCATTAGTTTTGATCGTGTGTACAGAGTTTAGTCCAACTTGTTTTAAAGGGAAAATAATTTAGAAATTGTGCCTCAACTTTGAGAATTTCGATACGAATACGATTGCGTTGTATGGCATAGCAACTGAAGTCTCTCTACTTCTAGGTCTGATTCTGATCTAGAACATTCAAAAATACAATAAATAGTACAGTCTACAATAAACAGCACAGTTGAAATAAAAGGGGCTTATACTATGAAGTAGTGCAGGAATTTATATATCTACAACAGTGATAAAAACCAAGAAAAGTAAAAAGGAAGTTAGTTAAAAGTAGTAAAAGTAAGACTGAAGACTGACATTGTGGAAGACAGAAGTGCAAATTGCATTAATAAATATTAGATCAGAGCAGACTAGGCTTAGAAAAGGCTTGACAGGACAAGGGCAAAGACAGAATATTTCAGACAGAGAAAAAAAGATGTGCCGCTCAGTTTTTTTTATATTTAAGCATGTAAAACAATTCTAGCAGACCTCTAAAATAAAAAAAGAAAATGATATTATTGGCCTGTAAATGATAACAAGGATTTTTTGTTTCAACAAAACTCAAAGTAAACGGCAATACAATTGTTCTTAACCATCAGGTCACAAAGTGGAGCTAAATCAGCCTGCATGGCATCACCTTATGAAATCACTCTGGGTTTTTTTCAGAGGGGGGGGTTTAAAGAACCATTTTTGGATAATTAGTGCGAAAGTGGCCCTTGTACACATTTTGTCTTTCATCTCTTTGCAGAAAGCTGCCGAGCAAACAAGCAGAAGGGCCGGCTTGCTGTTAGTTAAGATGGTTTGGACCCAGAGACAGTGCAGACCATCTAAGTCAAAGTGGCTTAATTGAAAACTCTGTCTGAATGTTGCCTGGCAACCAAATCTTCCTCTCTGTAAAAGAGAGGAAAGGATTTAAGGTTGTGCTTTTTAAACTGCTCTTATTGCTTTCTCTCTGAAGGAAGGCAGCCATCCCACATGTACGATATCATGAAGCGAACACACAAACACGCACACACACACACAGCCTGGGGATGTGATCAGGAAAACATCCTGCCGCAAAATATGTTGAAAACACTGGCTTTTTAAAAATTGTTTCAGTGAGTGTCGCTCACTTTTGGTCATACCCTCAACAAGAGGGTATGACCAAAAGAAACTGGTCATAGACTGAATTTCCTCATGTGTAGTTCAGTTTGAGTTTACCTCTGCTCTGTGTTTCTCAATTGGCATGCACCAATTCCCTCGGCATCCAATCAAGAGTAACCACAACTGTCAAAAGTGCCCTGTTTCCTCTTTTTATGTGTTATATTGTTGTTGTGTCTCTTCAGGCAAATAGAGGAACTGCAGGACAAAAATCAACATTTTCTTTTTACCATTTGCTGACATTTCAAAGAACTAATGATTAATTAAGGAACAACAAGAGTCAATAAATCACTAAACAGGCCAACAAGCAATTCATTAAACAAAAGCAGCTATATAAAAATGTTTTGTACAGGTTATTATTGAATGCCCTTTCTGCTGATCTCAATATCTGATTAAATCTTTATCCAGTAAAAGAAAGCTTCTACTTGTGTTTTTGTAAACCTCTGGGCCGAGTAAATGTTTTCTTATGCTTTGTCAAAATGACTTTCCTATAAAAATACAAATTCTCTCTGGCAGTGTGTTTGTGCTGCAATTTCATGGCAGGGTGGGAAAAAAACAACAACACAGCTTTCAATTCCTGTGAATTGTTTTCACATCACTGACTTTTAACGTGTTATAACAACACTGACCGAATATTTTAGCAGATGAAGAATGAGGAAGACAAATTAGAGACAAAGACAAAGTTTCTATAATGACCATGCTTTTCTGTATCGCTTGATGTACAACCACGATTCCAAAAAAGTGCAAACACTGTAAAAAGAAAATAAAAGCAATAGAACATAGAAAACGCATCAAGTGCTTGAGCTGATGTGAAGATGGCACAGGTTCACCAATTGGGGGAAAGAACTGCATCTACAAACTGTGAAACGATTTCTGAACAATGTTCCTCAACATAAAATTGCGAAGACTTTGAATATGACTGTGCCTTCCACAAATGCAGGTTAACATTTATCATCCAAAGAAGAAACCATATGTGAATATGATTTAGAAATAGTGGCATCTTCTGCTGGCTGAAGTTCATTAACATGGACTAGCCCAGGACTGTTGAGCAGCTAGAGTCCTGTATCAGACAGCGAGGGAGCAACGTTACCGTCCCAAAAGTCCAGCAGCTGATCTCCACAATCCCTGCCCATTTATGGACTGTTGTTAAAAGAAAAGCTACACAGTGGTAAATACAGCCTGTGTTGCCGTCGTCAAGTTTAAAATGAGCTAATATTTTTCATTAAATAGTAAAATGTCACCGTTTAAACATTTAATTTGCTTTCTATGTTCTATTGTAAATAAACTTGGTTGTATGAGATTTACAAATGGTCGCATTCTGCGTTTATTTACATTTTGCACAATGTTCAAACTTTTTATAAACTGGGTTAGTACACAGAATAAAGCGAATGTATTTTACCTCTAATATTTTCTCAGAGGAAAGCATTTTAGTTACTCACAGTCCAGTACTGGTTGCATTACTGAAAACAGAATAAGAATATTACATAATCACAATGATATTCACCACTTTGCAAATAAAAAGTCCGGGACAAGTCAGTTGTATTTTTTTCATTAAACAAACATGCTTCAAGCTGTCTCAGCTCGATGCACATGGGACAGGCTCAGTAGGAGCCGTGTCGCAGTTGTCGACAAGAGCGGTCCTCATTCATTTTTACTCGAGCGAGCTCTATCTCAGTTTACGTCCCACCCACTGCACCGACTCTAAAAGTGGACCTCAGGCAGCGATAGCAGCGAGACAAGTCAGGAAGACAGAGAGCAAAAGCAGAAAGTGGGTCAGCGTCCCGTCTTGTCAAGCCTAATGAAAGTTTGCTGAGCTATTCTCGAAGTCAAAGATGACTGACAATTCGCTTTTTTATTGCTCTTCTTATATTTATCTTTGTCAAAGCCACAGGCAATTTTTCTGACAAATAAAGGTGAGTCAGTGGGAATTTGGTAAAGGAAAAACGGTCATAAGGAGGACTGGCTGTGGGAAACAGACTATGGTATGGAGCTCAGCTTATCATGATAAGTGGAACTGAACAGGGATGAGCCTGTGTGTCATACAAGACAGTAATCTTTGTTAGCCTTTCTGCTCACATCAAACATGAACTCACTGTGCATGGTATGTTTTTGAGAGGAATAGCAAGCCACATCAAGGGGGTGCAGCTTCTGACGAGAACAGAATAAAGAGGGTGGACAAAGAGAGAGCGAGAGACTATAACATGAATCGGAGTGATGCAAAATAATGAAAAGGCATGATAAAGAAATGAATTTGCAAAACGTGAAACATTAAGAAAAGTGACCATATCAGAGGAGTATACAGTGAAAGCGAAAGATGGGGGGGGGAAAAAAGGTGATTAATGGAGGATACAGAGGAAAAGGAATGAGGGAGAGGCAGTGAAAGAAAGCACCAGAAAGAGCAAGCCTGGGAGCACTGAGTTGCTGTGACGTTGGGCCTGAAGTGACGTCAAAGCTAGCCACTCGTACATCACCCTGCCAAAGAAGAGGCGGGGCCACGGGGCACAGCACTGCTCTGCACTGGACCCAGTGACAGGGATGAGGTGATGGAAGTTGGGAGGCAGAAAATGCAAGGAACAGAGTGAAGGCGAAGCGAAAACAGTGGGGGGAAAAAAAAAGAAAGACAAACAGAAATAAAAGAATAAGAAGGATAGATGCAGGGGAAATAATACCATAGCAACAGCAAACCAAAGAAACAAACTGAAACAGACAAAAATGTTGCAGAGAAACCCGCCCCGCGGACAAAGGACTCGGCTGCCTCTCCTCACATCATCGGCTCTCATTTAAAGGCAAAATCCTACTGATCGTACATAACGTCGCAGCAGACCTTCACCTCAGTCTGCTAGGTCCCGTGTCACTTATCTCTTGCCCTTCCTCTGGCTGCCCACTGTTGTTAACATCCAATTTAAAAGCTGCTAAAGGAAGCTGTATCTCCTTTTTCTCCATCATGAACAAGCCCTGCGCTGCTATTACCAGACACCTTTGTTAAGTCAACCCATATTGCTTCATGCTGATTTGGCACATCTACAGATATCCTCATGCATTTTTGATAAAGATTATGATTGCATTTAATGGGCACTAAATGCATTTCAATGTATGACTTAATCAATTAATTCTTTTGGTATATTCTAGAGTCCACAGTATATCTCTCAGGGTTAACACATTTTCATGTGCCTTTATAGCACTGTAACACATTCTGTGTGTTCACAAGGACCCTGCTTTATAGTGTTGACATGGTTTTATTAATTTAGGTTTAAAAAAAACAAACATGCAATGGGTAGAGAGAGCAGGGCTGGATTTTATTTATTTGCGGAGCAGCACAATGCTCAGTAGAACTTAATAGCATCTCAGCTGTAGCGCACACTGCAAGCTACAACAAGCTTCTGGGCACAGGTCTTCACACTGAGCTTTAGAGGTAGAATATTTTAGTACCAAAGAGCCCCCAATGACTTATTTGTGTTCATTTGTTTTCCTTCCGCCTTCCTCTGACACGGCAATCAGGCACAGGACACACCAGTGACAGAGAAAGTGCAAAGATGCTCCAGAAATCACTCTTTTTCCCGACTTTCAGTGTCACGCATGCAAAACAGACAGTTTTGATAGTTAGATAGTTATACCGAAACACAAAAAGCACAAATGCAAAAATCGTATGCAAGCAGCATGCATGTAAAAAATAAATAAATATGCAGAGTTGAGAAAACTGGTGATTTATTTGTTTAACACGCTCCTTGTATAAATAATCCCCCCTGACACATTTGATTTATTATGTAGTCAAACAATTAAACTGTGTTGAGCCACAGTATTTTCCGCTGCCTCAGCTCCCACACACACACGTGCATATATATAACACCCCCTATGTCTATAGATGACATTCCTGTCAATGGCTATTTGCTGAAGAGCACAGCAACATGGCAGTAATCGCCCTCCAGGTTAAAAAAAGAGGCCCGTTTTAGGAATTTAAAGATAGGTAGCTTATTAGGAGCAGTAAGCTGCAGAATGAGTGGTGCACTGGCAGGTCCATTGTGTTTAGAAAAATCATAATTTACCAAGAGTTGCAAAACAATGGGCAAAGAAGAATTACCAGCATTCCAGAAAAGATCACTTTTGACTTGTTCTTTTTTTTAGGACTTGTGTATTGTGTGTTGTGTGTTGCACTGAATTAATCTGGCCACCATGCTACTATGCTCATGTGAGCCTTTGGTCTCCTTGAGTGACTTATGAATGCAATGCAATGATGCAGAGGCAAAAATGTTTGTGGCCAATTGTACCAGAATCTCTGTTCCGTTAAGAAATATTAGTCTGGGTCTGAGCCAGTAGGCGATGCAGCCACAGTTATGATTCACAGTAAAAATGCTGTAGGGATAATAGGGATTGTTGGGCTCTGGAATATGGCCAGTATTAGGGTGTTAATAACCAAGAGTCTCATCTATACCAAGACAAGTCAGCGGTTAGCTACTGTGCATCCACTCAAGAGAAGCAAGAGAAAGAGAGTGAAGAAGAAGAGAAGGAATGAAATTAATCCACTGGCTGTAGAGATTGAAGGTGGGAAAGCGTAAGGGAGGGTGGGAGCGGAGAATCGGCAAGGCCAGAAAGGAAGCAGAGAGCGAAGGGGGTAAACTATGAGAGAATAAACGTTGAGTCAGCGGAACAGCTTGTGGCCGATTGCTGCTGCAAGAACATGCAAAGCAAAAGGGAGAAAACGAGAGATGTGAATGAAGGAGGAAGAGGTGAGATCGAAAGAGACAGGAGAGGAGAAGGGAAATAAAAGAGTGCGACAGAAGAAAGAGGTAAGTGGATGAACAGGAATAGAAATACAGGGATATTTAGTTGTATGACAAGATCAGCTTTTCCTATTCCCTGAGCATTTTGGAAAGAAAGGAAAGATTTTTTAGGTATGCTATTGCAACCGCCAAAAAGTCTAAAAGTCTCATTTAGATGACTCTGACAGCCTGCAGCTTAACAGAAGTCATGAGTTCTGCTGTTGTGATTGCAATGCAAAGCCAGTTAAAGGATTACGCTCCAACAGGCAATGGAGCTCAACACAACAGGGAGTGTGTGTGGATATTGGCACTGATTCCTTCTGATTTGGAGCCCCTTAGTGCTAAATTGATTACATTTAACTAGATCTGGTTTTTAATTTGATTCATTTACATTTTTGATGTTTTCAGTTATGCCACACAAAGTGGGATAACGCAGTTTTACCATGCATGAACTGTCAGAACCAGATGTTTCTGAATATTCGCTTTAAGGACAAATATGCCAGAAACTGAAGGGCTGAGGACTCGTCCACCTGCAATGTCTGTGCTGCCTATATAACGGTGGGGTTTAAAATGTAATAGTAATGCCAGCGAGTAACATCAGAATAGAAAGAGTCATATTTTCAGTGTATTTAATAGCAATCAGACAATCCCACATAGTAGATTATCCTAATTTTCCATATGATCGGATTTCACAGGAAATCCAATCGCATCATAAAGTAAATAACACCATTGTATAACCCTTCCAGCGCAACATGAACCGTGTGATTAGTTGTAACAACATCAAAATGCATTTTTAAGGTCACAGACGTTTGTAATCAGAAAACAGGATGGCGGACTGACATCCCGAAAGAACCATCAAAGTCGTCAAGCAAGCACCTTCACAGCTAATGTCATGTGACCACGTGGGGAGCTTGATCATTCGTGATTATAGCCCAAAGGATGGTCCCATCTTTCGGCCAGATTGCGCACTGCTAGCAACAAGCAGTGGACAAGAAAAATTAAGTTTAGTGTACAATTTAAATCAGATGGAGATCACCAAGAATTCACAGGCCTCCTATGAGATCCCTCCCTGAGCCTGGTTCTGCCGGAGGTTTCTTTCTGTTAAAAGGGAGTTTTTCCTTCCCACTGTCGCCAAATTGCTTGCTCATAGGGGTCATACGATTGTTGTTTTTTTCCTCTGTATCTATTATTGTACGATCTACTGTGCAATATAAAGCGCCTTGGGGCGACTGCTGTTGTGATTTGGCGCTATATAAATAAAACTGAATTGAATATGAGATGTATTATTTACTATATGACATTCTGGAACTTACGATAACCACACTGTAATGCCTCGATTTCCAAGAAAAGGACATTTTGCATATTCCACATCATTTAGCTCTAAATGAACCATTTACAAATATTCAGTGGGTACACAAGGCTAGTATTTCATGCAAATACATGTTCACTCAAAAAGGTGCTGAGACTGAAAAGATTTGTATCTTTAAAATAAAAATTGTAATAATTAAAAATGTATTATTTTTGTTTAGACCTAAAGAAATGCAGCCAGATTGCTGTGCAGAATAAAGAGGTTGCTGCAAAAAGAACCTTTTAGATTCTTGTTCAGTTCTGGTTCACGTTCTGTAAAATATTTAAGAGAGATCATTGGCTTTGGCAGAGGATTGTGCTCTTCAGATGCCCTTCTTATTTCATATGTGACAAGAGAAATATTTGATAAAAATTAAAAATGAATCACACAACCCCCTTATCTCCAAAGGGATACTTGCAATTCCTTTGCACACAGAGCTTATTTCTATTTCTTCTGCCACACATTCGGTATACCGTGGTCAATGAATTGCACAAAATGAGCATTATCAATATGAAAACTGTGTTCAATTCATAAGCTCATATCAGATAGGCCACCCAATTGGGTATTGAATTCAGGAAGGGCTGTGGAGAGGAAGAATAAAAAATCTCCTTAACATCTGGGCAATTTTACCCAGTAAACATAAGGTTTGACAATAAAACACGACTGTTATTGAATATAGTGAATGAAGAGAGTGAGGAGGCATCTAAAAGGCAGATCCAGTTGAAATGCTTAAAGTGTGTGAATAAGATACACGTGTAATAATTTTCTCTCTGTCACACAACTGAGAGATTGAAGACTGGGGAAAAAAGACAGCGGGGAAATAAAAGTGGCTTTTAAAGACAAAACCTCGAGTGGAGATTGAGAAAGGCACCGGGGAGAATTATTGAAGGAAAAAACATGGCTGGAACGTATAAAGATAGAAAGGAAGGAGAAAGAGAGGGAAAGGGAGAAGAGGAGGAAGACACAAACATCTGCAGGACTAACTCGGTGACTGGTTTTTCCTGCTGTCTATGAATAATGGATGTGGCGAAAAGGAGCCAGTATATGCATTTAGATAGCCTCATGTATTATCCTTTCAGAGTAGTTGGGAAGAAAATGTTTTATTAGAATTTAAATCAATGCCAAATTAACCTTAAACACATTCACGTGGCAACATCGGGATACAAGTTTCAACAGCAATAAAATGCACCTGGAGACCTCGTTTATTCTGCTCTGAACGGGACTGCGTGGAGGGGAAAGTGTGCTGTTTTCTGCTGTATTAACTCGAATAAAAACTAGCCACTAATTTCAAGCCAGGTTTGGGTGTGGGTGGTTGTCACGAACAAATACAGATAAGCTAAGGAAGAAATATAATATATAATGCAAGCCCTTTTACAAAATCCAGTATTTCTGTCCACTGAAATTTTTAAAAAATGCTTACGTTTCTTACTTCCACCCAATGTTTTTTCTTAGCTGCTTTTCGAGCTATGGTATGTGAAGTTCCTTGGACGTTTCAAAACTAATGTGTTCAAAGATGGTGCTTAGTTTTCAACTAATCACAGATAGCTAGGAGACACTGGAGAGCTTAGTACTCGAGACTTAAGGTGAGAGGCAAGACAGCTTGTCGCAGTGAGAGTCTCACATCCACAACTACAGTTAATTTAGATTTTTGTGTAACAACCACATTTTTGGACCGTGGGAAAAAAATCACTGCAACTGCACCAAACACAGCACGCCCCTGCAATAACCTTACAGGGCAAATGATGCCTCTGATATCATCCTGCTTCAAATAAAGGTCTGTTACATGCTGCGGTTGAGGCATGCACTCCCCCCAGCACTGATATCAAGAAAATCTTTCAAAGGTAGGATCATGGGAGATTAGTAAAGATTGGCCACTAATGTGTTTCTGTGTGCCAACCGATGCAGAGCCAGATTGTGCTCTCAAGGTCATGGACCTGTGAGCTGCAAGTAAAGCAAAAATCGCTGTATTGCTAGACACGCAGCAGTATCTGATTGATAATATATACGCATGCACACCTCAGCAATTATATATGTAAAGAATTGATCATTAAAAAGAAAAATATGAAGAAGAAATGATGTTATCATCATCGGTTTGATGACTGAAATGACGAGAATGGAATCCATAGATTTACTCGGGCTGATGAATCGAGGTATTCGTACCACACTCCCTGCTGGCAATAATTCTGTTGTGTCTGGTTTAGGACTAATTAGGCATCGTTGGTACACTGTATGGTTGTCAGTTTGCCCGTAGCACAGCGGAGAAGGGCATCTTGCCAAGTGTCACGCAGCATATAAAATATTAATCTGAGTGCTGTCCTTTGCTCTTTGATTAATGCGAGACAGAAGGCCAAGTATTCGCAGCACTTAACCGGAGTCTACCGGTGAACTTGCACGTATGCACGCATACACTGAGGCAGCAGGGTGCCACAGCCGGTAATGAAGGTGTCCTTCAACTTGAGGACAAAGGTTTAAGGTTTCCGATGTGAGCAGCCACCTGCCCTGCTGAAGTATCGTTGAGCAAAAAGCTGAATTCTTCACTTCTCTGCGGTACTATTCAGCAAAGACCTGGCTCCCTCCCCACAAAGACAAAGACATGCAAAGGAGGTGAAATGGTGATTGTAGTTTGGATCTAGGTGTGAACGTGAGTACGATTGTCTATGTCTGTGTTAGCCCTGGCAATCTGACCAAGCGTCCCCTGCTTCTCGCCCTGTTTCAGCTAGGACACCGCTTAAGGAGACTGCTGTTGTGATCTCAGAAAGGCAACCCACTCTCTCTCTCTCTGGGTGTCCATGCTGCCTCGGTAGTGCCGGGGATGTGCTGCATGTGGTGCATTCTTTTTAACCATTTGTTATTTACTTCATTTCTGATTAGTCATTCAAGGCATTTTCTAAGGAAACAAAATGTATTTCCAAGGTTGGTCCATCACATTTGGTATAGCAACTAATATAATAGAGAGGTTCACTGGTATCATGATGATTTCTGGGCACCTTTATCAATGTCAATAAGATCAACTATATTTGTATAAAATTTAAAAAAATCAATAAAGTTTCAATTTAAGTTTCAATTTAAGATTTAATTCACACTGCTAGCTGACCAAAACAGCCTAAATACCATCGTTCCCTCGAAGCTGGACAGGAAACTGCAGGATCTAGGACTGAGCAGCTCCCTCTGCAGCTGGATCCTTAGCTTCCTGTCTGACAGACGCCAGGTGGTCAGACTGGGCAGCATCACCTCATCCCCCATCACACTGAACACTGGTGCTCCACAGGGGTGTGTACTGAGCCCTCTCCTGTACTCACTCTACACCTACGACTGCACAGCCACTAACAGCTCCAACATCATTGTGAAGTTTGCGGACGACACTACAGTGGTGGGTCTTATCACCAACGGTGATGAGACGGCTTACAGGGAGGAGGTCAGCGCCCTGACCCACTGGTGCCAAGACAACCATCTCACCCTCAACGTCGCAAAGACAAAGGAGCTGATAGTGGACTTCCGGAGGTGCAGAGAAGTACACACCCCCATCACCATCAACGGCGCTGCTGTGGAGAGAGTGAGCAGCTTCCGGTTCCTTGGCGTACATCTGGCTGAGGATCTTACGTGGTCAGTACACACAAACAAAACAGTGAAGAAGGCGCAGCAGCGCCTCTTCTTTCTCAGGAGACTGAAAAGATTCGGCATGAGCCCCCGCATCCTCAGGACCTTCTATCACTGTGCCATTGAGAGCATCCTCACTGGATGCATCACCACCTGGTATGGCAACAGCACCGCCTACAACTGCAAAGCTCTCCAGCGAGTAGTGCGGTGCTCTGAACGGATAATTGGAGGTGAGCTTCCCTCCCTCCAAGACATCTACAGGAAGCGGTGCCTGAGGAAAGCGGGGAGGATCATCAAGGACTCCAGTCACCCCAGCCATAAACTGTTCAGACTACTTCCATCAGGAAGGAGGTTCTGCAGCATCCGGTCCCGTACCAGCAGACTGAGAGACAGCTTTTTCCATCAGGCCATCAGACTGCTGAACACGTCATAGACACCTCAGCTTCACTACTGGAACTTCAACATTATGCACTCCATACTGTATATAAATGCCACTTGTTTTGCACATATTCAACTCTGTATATTTTATATATTTTATTATTATTATTATTATATTTTATTTTTTTACTATTTAATTTGTAAAAATGTGTATACACACACACACACACACACACACACACACACACGTAGGAAAATATTTAGTATACACATCCAGAAATGCATACACTATTATATATTGTACATATATTTATTAGTTTCAGGTTGGCCATTCTTGTATTTTGCTCGTTTGTGTTGTTGTGTTTGCACATCTCTGTTGCTTGTGGGGCTCGCACACAAGAATTTCACTCGCATGTGCTGTGCCAGTGTGCCTGCACATGTGATGTGACAATAAAAAGTGATTTGATTTGATTTGATTTAAACGCTTTAAAATCCCTGACCAGGCAAAGCTGTTATAAAATGCACTGATGGATGGATGAGTGTACATTTTAATACCTGTAAGTGCAGCTGTGGATTAATTCAGGAGATGCATTCAATTGGATTAAGCAATTCGGGGCACCGAAAAGGAAGATATTCTCACTGAATGACCGGATTAAAAAGAGAAGAATGCATATTCACACAGGCAAATGCGCCATGCACTTAATTAAACAGCAGCGCTTTGATGACTCACATGTCCATCTGTGCAATATAAAAATATGTGCCTCCGACTGCAGCACAAACACTACAGTACATGTTTGTATGCCATCTCCTTCATGCAGCGCAGTTATAGTCTCCCTGAGCTTCTTCCAGGGATTATAACAGGCAGGTTAGGGGGAAAAAAACGGAGAGAGTCAGGCGAACACAGTCACATCACACAGCACATACAGGCTTTCAGGGATGGATTTGAAGTGAGTGCATGGTACAACAAAGACAGCTGCATAAGTCGACAGAATCGTTGCTGTTTATGAATGTGCGCGTGTCGGTGGGTGTTTATAGACATGTGCCGCGCTTTGTGGAGGGCGCCCAGGCCGTGACATTTCCCGTTTTGCCACTGAGTTTTGGGCAAAGTGTATACAGCGTGGGAAAGACAGGAAAAAGAGCAACAGAGTGAGAGCACAAAAAAAGAAAGCACGTCTTCCTCGCTCTGCTGCTAATCCCCTCTGTCGCCTCTCCGCCTCTCTTGCTCGTACCATTGCTGTCATTTTTATCTCTATCGCCTTTCCGTCTGATGTGTCTTTCAACTTACTCCCCCCCTCTCTGCTATTCCAATACTCCTCCAAGTTGCCCATAGCCCAACTAAAACATGCATTTGCACACACACAAGCTGTGATGTGTAGTGTTTTGAAACTAGGACAATGGATGTCTGTGTGAATGTGTAATGCATGCGTGTCTGTTTGCACATATTTTACCAGAGCGTCTGTCTCTCTCTCTTATGCAGTTTTTCAAACTCGAAGTATGGCTGTAGATGCACCAACCAGGCAAAGCATGTTACAAATAAATAAACAACCTTTTATGAAGTCTAGTATAATCCATTATTTGAACAGATTTTTGTTCTTCGGGTTCCTCATCTTACTATTTATGTTTGAAACTAAATTAATCTCAAGTAGGTGCTTTTTTAGACTTTGAGTCAAGATTGGGTTTCAACACACACACACACACACACACACACACACACACACACGTTGCATTGTATACAATAGGCATCGGTACAAAATACTGCAAGTGCAAGAATACTACCATCATCGCCTGCTTGTGGTTTCTCCCTGCATTTAGTAACATCTTTACAAAGCCAAACGCTGCTGTTTGGATCAAGGTCAAATAACTGACTCAGCTAGTCAAGGATTCCCTGCTTATTCACCTTGAAAAGCTCTTTGGTTGCTTTGGCCTTATGATTAGGATCTTGAATAAAATGCTGTCCAAAGAGTTCTGGTGCAACTAAATGAATCCTCGCAAGCAGAATTCTCCTGCACCTCAGAGTTCATTGTCTTTTTCTTCAATAAAGGCATCATTACATTTTTATTAAGTTTTTTGAGCTGTTCCTTTTGTTTTTCCATTATACTGACAGATTTACACTCGATCTTATATTCTTCTGGTTTTGGTGATCCTTAGTTTTTAAGGATCATTTGTGTCTAGCTGCTTTGTATATTAACATGGCCGTAGGTTTCTATTGGCATTTATTATACTCTATTTGTAGTTAGTTTATATTCTAGTTAATCTTTTAGGTGATATGTAGTTATTGTTTGTGGTCCCTGTCTGTCTACACTCTCTGTGCCTTGTCTCTGTAGTTGTCTGGTTTTCCTGTTGTGTAAAGTGAGTCTTGTTCTCTTTTAGTAACGTCTCTGCGTTTACTTCTTCCCTGCGTCAGGTTTGTATGTCTTAAGTCTAGGTCACCGTCTCACCGTTTCCTGTTTTACTTTGATAGTCCCTTGTCTTACGTGTGTTATGTTCAGTTTTGCTTCCCTAGGTTCACTAATTGGATTCAGCTTCCTGGGTGTTTTGTATTTTTTTTTTGTTTGTGAGTATTAGGAACAAAGCTACCCTTTATGTTTATGTTTAGTCATGTCTGAACAGTGCAGATTTAATACTAAACTGGAGTAAATCTTCTTTATTCAGAATAGCTGGTGGAAAATATAAGACACAAGGGGAAAAAATGGTGGTTTGAATGTTTGTGAGAAAGTTAATGTACAGACAATATAAAGTCAAACTAAATATATGAGTCGAGGCATCATCGTACGTCTAAGTAGTGTTTGACTGTGATTTCAGCACAGTCCAGGTGTGGTACCGGCATTTCATGAAACAAGATCTCATGTCTCATTTTGTGTGTATTCTAACGGTTCTAGCGAACATTAAAATAAAATGATTTTTAAAAAAGGGAAATTCTTTGTAAAATATCCGGTTGCAGGTTGTTTGTTTCCACTTTTATTTTGGATCGTCATTTTAAAGGCTTGCCAAATCCTCAAATTAATTTTGGAAGAAGCGCAGGCATGATGAAAGCATTATTGGAGAGACCTCTGGGAATCTGAGCCCAATAGAGCTTATTCAAAAATGATTCAGGGACTCTGTCTGAAGCCCAGAGCTGCTGCATCACATTAGTCCCACTGTTAGCTGGTACACAAGCAGAAATGCAGACACTCATATACTAACTCACACATGCTATATGCTGATAGACCCTTACACACACACACTGAACCAGCAGTTCTCCTTATAATGGCAGTAAAGACACCTCATGCATGCAGAATGCACCAGCTGTACACACACCCATGAACTCTCATAAAGGACAGCCATTTACATACATTAAATGCATATACTTAAAGAGCACAGTCTAATACAATGGCCTCAGCCATTAAAAATGCATTATACTGCAGCAACAGTTTCTAAAAATGACCACCTGGGCAAGCTGCTGCAACAAGGATCAGCCTGAGAGTGAGATGAAACCTAACAATACTCTTCTTTAAAGGATTCAGTTTTGTTTGCATTTAAACCGGTGATGCAACCGTCAGTGAAGTAGTTAACTGCATTCATTATCTGTCTGGATGCTAATATTTTGAGGTCTGCCGCAAAGGTTAATGCACTCACCATTGTTACCCCCCCCGCCTCATCGTGTTATTGGCAATCATCAACGCCCACTTTTAATGTGAAAGCAAAAGCACTGCCAAGCGCCAGACAGGAGGAGAAATAAGGCCAATAGACCCCAGTCGAGGCTTAATGGGGGCCTAGCGGCGTGGCTTACTGAGACCTCTCCTACCGCTTGTTCATCGCTCACACCTGCTGGTCGCCTGAGAGACGGAGGGGGCTTCTGGCTTATCAAACAAATTAGCTGCTTCATCACAGGGATGAAAGTGGCGATACACAAGCTGTGAAGCTGTCCTTTTCTTTCACGGGCAGTCCTTGCTCGAATACAGTCAAACAGAGAAACGATGCTCTGTTTGACGGAGGCCGGCGGATCTACAGTGCACTGCGTGGTGAGTAAGAAGCGATGGGTCTCCCAGCCCTCTAGGGGTCTGACACTTCAACCTGCTGTCACAGCAGACAAATGGCCAAAGTGCGGTGGCTTCTGCTTGGACAGAGGTCTGATTACAGTTAGATCAGAAGCCAATTTTTTGCCCTTCCAATCTCTGCAAACCCCACCCACACAGCACCACAGTTCTGAGTCACAGAGCTGAATGGCTGCAACCACTATGGCTAGCGTCCATATGCATACACTCCTACAGTACACCTTATCTCCCTCTAATTTCTCATCCTCCTCTTCACTTTTCTAAACTTAGATGCAACTTCGTCAGTCTGCAGTGAGATCATCCCTCTGCTCTTCCTGTTGATTGTCATCTTGTCTCCTATAGCTGTAGGGCTTGCAGCCTGCTTGTGCTGCAATGAATGACAATCCAAGGACACATCTGCACCACTTTTAGGTATTTATGTCTTGACAGCTTTGCGTCATGTTGATGTTATCCCAGAAGTCTCCATGCTTGTGAAAAACAAAAAGAATCCCAGTATACGTCCCCTCATATGGAGTCTGCCAACTCCCAGCTGGATGATGCTACAGCAGACAGACACATAGACATATAGCTCTTTGTCTCTGGACAAACACGTCTAGAATTTTGTCCTTATTTTCCCCCGTCAGCCCTCCTCCACATACATCCCCTCGGGTCCTGAGATGTGCATCTCAACATCCTTGCCCAACCACCCCCCATCATTTCCACATTTTATAGGACAATATCTTCCACGCTGTGCACATATCAGACAAAAGTGCAGCCCGATGGCCAGTCACGTGCCACAGAGAGACAAACATCTTGGTCGTTAGCATACTCTTATGGACTTAAATATAGGCCTGTCACACTTAGCAACAGGCTGAGAGCTGAGTGGGGAGGGGGGCCTGTGCACATGCCAGCCATGTGGCAGAGCATTAAAGCCTGAGTCATCGCGTCATGTGACATGCGTGTCTTGCCTGCAGGCACTCGGCAGGACTGCATACTAAAGAGCAGCCTAGAGAAGCAACAGGGGGATAAATACCATTGCAGCTACCAGCGGAGGAAGGCGAACGTCGGGATTTGCGGAGCTCTTATTGACAGACAAAGACTGCCAAGTCCAGGCTCGCAGTCTCAGTCGGCTAAAGTTTAGGACATTGGCTTTACTCAAGCAAACTCCATTACAAAATGCCATTTATTTAGGCTGGCAGCAGTGAGGCTTAAGTCACTGATCGGACATTTAGAGCCTTTTCTCTCGAGCTGGGGAAAATTTCAAACATTTGTTTGCAATGTCACTGTCAGCATAAGGAAGAGACACAGAAGCCATCCAGTGCTCTCAGTCGAGGGAGGTGAAATAAATCAATGTCCCAGTGCATGAATCTGCGATCAAACTAAGTTTGGCCAGTTCGTATGGAATAGATTATAATGTAAATGTAGGGCAAGTACAGAAAAATAAAACACAGAGCTCACTTCAGCAGGGCATGGGGACCGACAATAATATCTTCCTCCCAAATAAGAAAGCTAGACTCAGGGCTAAAAGGTGGATTTAAATTCAGGGAGGGGCTTTTGAAATGTTAGCAACAGCAATGACAGGCACTCCAAGCACTGTGAAAGGCCTATACCAGTCGAATTACCTAAAAGTGAGAGGCCACATATATCACAGCCTCCTACACTCAACTGCAAATTCCACTGTTGCAAAAGCAGCCGTGGAAATCAGAAAGATTTGAAATTCATATTGTTTAAATTGAGAGTAAATAGGATTTGTTTGTCTACTTGGATGCTTTCAGACAGACTGAAGACCTTGGTGACACATAACTGAAGTCAGCGGCAACAGCAAGCTGTAAGAGTGCACTTTCTGCTTTTATAAATGTACATGGTTATGTTTTAACTTTTCCATCGCTGCCCCCTTTGTGACCATGGAAACCACAGAAGCTGCAGGACAATACAGGGACTCATTTTGCAGATGGGCTAATGAAGCCTTTTCTCATATAAAAGTAAAACATTTGAGGGTTTTTTTTTTAAAATTTATTTCCTTTTTTCCCCTTTTTTTGTAGATGCTATTACACTCTGTCCTATCAGGAGATATTAACAACATTAAGTCTTACCAAAGCAAAGCATTTTGTACATGATTCAGCAAAAAAAAAAAGGAAGTAAAACACAACCTGTTTGTTTGTTCTAACATCATCTTTCCCCAGACACTGCCCACCAGCTACACTTTATTTTATGTCAAATACTTTCTCTTTGACAAATAATGCACAGTGACAGCCATACAAGTGCTGCTATATTGTTATTGTGGCACAGCTGCCCCTAGTGTGTTTCTTTACTAAGTTTCTAACATGTTACATATACACAAAACATACAATTTCAATTTATGTGTGTAAGGCCAGTGCAGGAGCAGAGCTCTTAAAAAAAAGAACATCTGAGAGGTCGTTCCAGCGTGGTGAGAAATTTTTCTGTTGGACATAGCCATGAGCAGCTTCAGATGACTGTGCAAAGTATTATCTTAAGGTAAGTGTCATACACACTTTGTTCAGCTGGTGTACACTGCTTAACACTGACTGTGCAACGCGGAGCATGTGCTACAAGTAGGACCAGATTTATCCTGCTCGAAGGTTTTTGCGGCAGTTAAACGACAAACATCTTAGTTGCAGTTAGTTATATCTTCCATAATATGCTTATGAGCAACATAACCCACATGTCCACACTGGCAGTCTAGGTTTGTTAGCTAGAGCTGACAGAGACGCTAATATTCTACAGCTGGAGCTGATTTAGTTGACTATGTAGAAATCAGCCTTTAGCAAAGAAGATAAAAAGCATGACATAGAAGACTCAGACTCAAATTGCATAATCGTACGTCTTGGACCTAAGCTGTGAAGCAATAAAACTACAGGAAACTTTGTGTGTCTGTCACAACAGATGGTTCATTTGTGTGAACGTTAAGGCCTTGCTGAGGTTAACTACACATAAATATAGAAAAGGCAAGGCAAGGACACCTACCTACTGTACGCATGCAGCTCCGTCTCTGTCTACAAGAGTCTTTATCACACACATACACCCACATCTCAGCGCATAAAAACGCAGTGACAGGCAATTCCTCAAGTTCTGGCGCCTTGGGAACCTTTCTGTCTTTCCTCCTTTGCACACTCGCAAAAGGTTCAAATCTGGTTTTAGCCCTCAGGTTTTGGCTGATTTGCAGCTTTACATGTTTTATGTATTCATGCTTACAGAATCATCAGCTGGCCTCACATTATCTGCAAGTGCCCTTTTGATATCAGGATTTATTTTTAGTCAGTGACTCGAGCTGCCCGTTCTCTGAGGCAGCAAGGCAACCTCAAACCATAACTTTCCCAACACCATGATTTGCACTTAAAAACTGCCTTCAGTCCATGCCAAACATTTCTACCGTTTATGTCGCCAATTCTGTATCTATCTTTGACGTGTCACTCCAAAACACTTTATTCCAAAAGACCTGATTAATCATTTTCATTGGCAAACTGTAGTTTTGTTCTTTCTGGACAACAAAAACTCTTCTTGCCACGCTTCCCATTCAGATCAAATGTGTGATATTTCCTGATTTTTTGAACAACAACAGTTGCAAGAGTTACTTTAAGATCCTCTGACTACATGTTGGGTTGTTTTAGACTTCTTTTAAAGCAAGTGACGTGCTATTAGAATGACTTTGCTGGAACAGTCGGTCCTGGACACATCGGTAGTGATTTGAAATCTATACCACTTGTTTGAGTGATTTTCCTTACAGGGGAACGATTACTCTCAAGTCATTTGGAAACCTTTTCAAAAATCTTTTCCCTGGCTCACAGCCATCCAGAAGCCTTTTTGTCAGGGCCTTGGAGAGCTCTTGAAGACGTGAGGGTAAAAGAAAGCAAAGCAAGCACCCTAGAAGGAAAAGGTTTAAACAAGACTGGGGTTACCTGCCACTCCTAATGGAGATTTTAATCCCTGATATCTAATCTGGAATTTGTGATTCTAATTTTATGATTTTGAAGAGGTGATAAATGTAGCTATGTACTACAAAATGTCATTATGTTTACTTTACCTGTAGGCTGTATTTTAAAGATCAATTTTATTAAACGTGTGAAAAACACTGGTAATTTTCATGTAATTTAATTAGATTTACATAATAAAACATCATTAACTAACAATCTATCTGTTTCTGGAGCTTGGCATAATGGCCTTTTTACATTTTGCTTTTAATTAATTGGTCATAACCGTTGTGTTGGGGAAACAAAGCACATGTGGCGAACATTAACATGCGCGTCACCTCTCGCAAGATAAGCTCCTGGATGTCTGGGTAAAGCGATTGGAAGAGGAGAGTGTTCCGAAGCCAAATCATAAGGAAACATATGAAACATTAATGCGGAGGCAGCAGCGGCCCTTGAGACAGAGTGGAAGACTGCCTACAGTGGTTGAGAAGAAATAATTGGATGCAGAGAATAAGTAGCAAAATCAGGAGCTTAGATAAAATAAAATACATTTTAAAAGCACAATGCATAACAGAAGAAAATGTAGAAAAGAGTGAGACAAATACTTCACAGTCATTTCAGAGTCGTGGCCCTACGGAGACCCGGAGGTCACGTCAAAGGCAGGGGGAAAAGCAAGATGACAAAATCTTTGTGCTTCACAGCGTTCTGTAAGCCAGTCCCCCTACAAGCACCACAGGGACTGTGCCAACCTGACAGCATAAGTTTGACTCACCCCCACCACAGTTCCACACATTAACAACAATGTCAAGCAAAACCACCGAGTCTCAACCGCTCACGTCATATTGAAACAAGCACCTGAACAAACACTCGGGTTTTTTTTGCTTATTTTTAGCTCATCAAATGAAGCGTTTTTATCCACTCGAGGAGAAGCCTTTAATTCAGTCCAGTCATTTTGACAGCAAAGCATGTGCGGGACAGTTATGCAGTTACGATTTCTTGCACAAGCTGCTTCTTGCTTTGTGTTATCAGTTCTTTACCGTAGAGAGCAGGCCACAAAGCCATGCTCAGGACACATGTTCACCCTCCCAGACGTGAGGATAAACATGTGTTTACAGACCAGAACAATCCCCTGGCACACACTGTGTGTACTGACGGTAATCGAAGGACATCGCATTCTCATGCAACCTCAAAAATGCCTTTAAATGAATCCCATACTGCGTGTTCTCTGTTGACGTCATGTATGATTTGTTAGATGACAGTGATATTTCAGCGAGACGCCGGATTTCCAGCATGTATGATGAAGTGATATTTATATCCCTTGACAGGGGAGCGCTATCAGCACGCGCCAAAACCTTCTCTTGGAAAGTTGCAAACAACAGCTTGTACTTAACCTACCAAATAATCGGCTATTTATAGGCAAAGGGCAATCTGGAGCTTTTTTTTTTTTAGCTTTGAAAGGAAAGAAACGAACGGTTTACATGATTTCTGAAGCACCAGCATTTAGTCCTCTGGGAGTCAACCAAAGTGCTACGATAATGAAAGCGACAGACTCACAAATGAAATCAATAGGAAGCATAGGGTTACCACAAGTATCATCACTTAATCGGAAGCCATTCACAATGACACCAAACAATCTATTAGAGTGTGCAGGGTATTTACCTTTAATGCTTGACTCTTGATGACAAGGGACCTGCTGTTGTACAGCAACCGGACAGTGGTCAAAGCTCTTGGTTGCAAGGATGCCGTTACATTAAGAGAAGAATATTGACCAGGACTTACACGAGTGCAAATCAATACAATAGGAACATGATCCTCACAAGTGGCCCAGCCAATGCTGAAAATGCAGCTGTGCGAAATAGATCCTGCCGTAAATCACAACATTCCGACAGAGCTGCGGGCTCTGACTGTCACTCACTCGCTAGGCCGAACAGCACAGCGGCGAGTATGTTATCAAGAGTGGCGTGGTTAAAATGGAGCTCACGTCTCAGATCAAAGATTATCAGTATGTTACAAAATGGGTGATATTTTCACAGTTTTGGCCACTGCTTTGGTTATAATAGAACTACAATCACTGAGAATATTGCTAAGACATGGGATGAAAGCAACAATGAAGTTAAATGAAGCGATAAATGAGCAGCAAATTGATTAGACAGCTAAAAAGGGAAAGTGTGAGGGCCTGAAATGCCTTTCTTAATATCTCACTGAACATGGAAACTGTAACTGTTGGTAAATACTGACATGCTTCCACGCCCTTAAAATTCCTACATACATCTCTAATTTATACAGCAACTCATATGGACTGGTACTTATATAGTTCTTTTCTACTCCAACAGTCCATCGACTAAGCACTCAAAGCACTTTTTAGGAAAAGCCATATTCGTCCATCCTCAATTAGATGTCTGTGAAGGTTCTCAGTCATTCAGGTCATCGTAGTCTAAGGAGCTTGGAAAGAAAAGCGTCTTTAAGTTGCTTGAAGACGTTTCGACTCTCATCCAAGAAGCTTCTTCAGTTCTAAAGTCAAATGGTGGGGAGTCCCAGATTTAAGCCCTGTGGGAGGGACCAAACAGCCACTTCATAAACGCACGGCACAACATAGAAGAGCCACCTCCACGGGACAAGACTCGGCTGTCTATCTGCATCTAAAGGACAAAGGTCACTCTTTTGAGGATACCAGTGTTCACATTTCGGACAGATAAGACAGATGGTTTGAAAGAGAAGTGAAAGAGTCCATCTATGTCCACTGTGAACGGCCATTTTTGCACAGAGGCGGTGGCTTACGACACCAACTGTCTGCCATCAATAATCCAGTTTTTGGTTTCCCTTCCCAGACGCCTTAACACCCACTCACATCCTGGGCCATTGACTTCAGGAAATCACATGATAGGGTGGGGCTAGGTTTAACAATGAGCTCACCCGAAACCTCGGCTGATTGTGACCTACACCCGTTGTCACACCTTGGCTCGTGTGATTAGGTAGAGGATCAATAGGGGATCCATTGTACCTCTTGGGGGGACACTCCCACAGGGCTTAAATCTGAGACACCATTTGACCTTAGAACTGAAGAAGCTTCTCGGATGAGAGGTGAAACATCTTCAAGCAACTTAAAGAAGTCCAGACGCTTTTCTTTCCAAGCTCCTTAGACCACATCAATTAAAGTTTTGCAGGCAGGATTAAAAATGTCAATCCAAACTTCCTACTGCGTTTGCTCCACTGTCCTGGAAAATGTTAGCTAACCTTATACGGTAACTAAGGTTCCTTCAGGCTAACATAGGGATTTGCTTAGTACCACTAAGCTCACCTTAGTATGACTTTCTACCCATGTTAAAGTGGTCCGAGAGAAAATCAATCTTTTCATGGTTACTTACAGTTAATAATTACAGCTAACACAGACAGTGTAGCTTCACCTGTCCACAAGCAGTCAGAATAAAGCCGGTCAACATCCAGTACAATAGGTACACTCTCCGAGTGCGTATGTTCAAATATAAACCTATTTATTCTCTCCAGCCCATGTGACACTGTGTATTTTCATTGAGCCACTCAAGCGTTGTCTCCCGTCTGTTGGGAATAATTAGTGCACAGGTTGGTGACCTCTCAGGCATTGCTACTCTGCATCAAACAGTCAGTACATGTGCATTACTTATAGCTTGGTTTCTTTTCATGCAGTGTACAGACAAAAGAATGAAAAAGTGCACATGCATTAACAACCAGCAGATGTAAAATGTGCCTTTGGTCAAAAGCTTCTAGACAGCACTTATTAAGCAGTCCTTCAAGTTCCCACCTTAAATGTGATGAGTCATGGTAAGTAGGAAGGCCTGTGTGTCTGGATGAACTTTACTTTTAGATGTGCACTTTTCCATTAGTTAACTGGTCAAACGGTTTAAACCATCAAAGCCACATGCCTCTCTTTAATGCGCAGACATACACACACTCATCATCCCTGACAAGGCAGGAGTTAACAGAGCAGAGAGACAAGGAGCAAGAGGAGTAAGAGCTGGAGATAAATGTACACTAAATTATTGAGGAGAAGCAACATGGCAGCACAACTTTAATCACCCTAAACCCGGATCCCATTTGGTGCCTGTCAAGGCTAAAGGACTTAAGCAGAACACGCTGTCAGGATATTGGACAGAGGGAAGCAGCAAAAACACTGTTGCGGTACTGATGCAGCAAAATTTGTTTTCCATTTCTAAGAACCGATAGAACAGAGGACGCTGAGTGCTTTGGGAGGGCATGAAAGATTCAAACCTGGTACATAAGGGGTCTTTGATTAACAGCACTTCAATACAGCGCACAGCCACAAACACATGCCCTCTTTGTTCCGGTAATAGTGTAAAGTTGATGTGCACAGAACTGACATGAAAGCCACATCTTGGAAGTTCCCTTGTGACCTTACCACGGGCTAAACTTTCAAGACTTTTTTTTTTTGACTATATCACACGGTTATATCGACTGGCAGTTTTAAGACTTAATTTCAACAGATTTTCTCTTCTTTCTCTCCCCCAGTCCTTGTTCTACTTGTGTGAAAAGTAAAATGAGGTCCGCTGGGATGAGATACTAATCCCTCTTTATATTCTGTGATACCAAACCACAATCCTTCATCCCCCATATGCTACTGCCAGCTCTCCAGCTAGCCACTGAGAAGGAAACAAACTATACACTTGTAAATTTAGTAACCTTTCCACCAGAGCAGATTATATGAAATGTGAAGAAATACGTACACTGATGTTTAAGTCACCAATATATAAAATATGCATTTCCCTTCTACACTCAGTTGCTTGCAATTAAGAACCTAAATCACACCACAAAAAAGCAAAGAAAAGAAAGTTTTAACAAAACAGATAAAAGACCAAACAACTGAATAAATGGTCTGTGACCTGAAAACAAGCTTTAGCTTTCCCTCCATCTCTAAAGATAGTGCAGCTATGCAGAGAAAAGTAGCCAGAGGATCACTGTAATTATTTGTTAAAGTCGAACTGTACTATGAAAGCAATAATAATAATAACCCAGAACTTATATCACTGGAATCCTCCAAGAGAGTCTCACATATATTGAAATACACGGAAATATTAATAACGTTTCATCGCGAGTTTAATCAAAATAAGAACTTCCCTCGCATACATATGATGAAGCGCTGTAGAGATTGTGAGCTACAACTGAACACTTCCTTTGGTGCATATTATACCAATTAAATTCACGCTTGTATTGCTAAGTAAAAACAATCTGTGTCATTAAGATCACGTCTCAGCAAGATTTTCAAGTGACTGTGGGCAAACGTTGAAGGGTAGCACACTCACTCATTGAATCAGAATCTGCATGCGTGCATGCATGCACGTGCCGTTTCTGCATCCACCAGAGTCTGCTCGCATATACAAATGTTTGCCCTTTTGTGCACGTCACACATTATTTGCATCCGCATCCATTAACATCTGTACAAATCATCTATCATCGTGCGTGTGCATATGTGCAGAGGCACAACTGCATGTTACCTCAGCCACCTCCGGACAGCTATTCTGAAATAATAATTCTGGGGATGAGCGCACGCGCTTCTGTGTGTGTGCCTGTGTGCCTCCATTTGGACGTGTGAGGCCTATGATGTCCTGCGTTTGTCGATGAGATAATCTGGCGGAGCATGGACTGACAATTTGATCTATTGATCTGCGTCTTGCTGGCTCACAGGGAGTCTCTGAGTTATAGCGCTGCCATTTCTCCTGGCCACCATTAGTAAAGAGCGATCTCTCTGGGGAGGTGATGCTGCCACAGTGTTAAACACATTTGCTGCAGACCACCCAGAAATTGAAATACATACAGATGACTCTGGTTCCAGTGTTATCACATTCCAAAACTGTAAATGTTTTCTGTCAGCCGGACACTCAGTTTCTATATACTGTTGCTTTGATGCGCAAAAACAATGTCTGATTAAAATCGTGTTCAGTATTACACGTTCTTGCTGACACAGCATAGAAAATATCTGACCAAAAATGAGCAAAAGATTTTCACAGTTGTTGACAGTTTGACACATTTTAGATTGTACTTGATTACTCCAATATACTGAAGTTGGAGATCCTAAACTACGGGTAACTGATCCATGTGTTGATGTCACTTGTCCCCATGCTTATCATACGCCTGCAATCTCATATATCGACTACTTCTCTCACCCCAACCAGTCGGAGCAGATGGCCCCGCCCCTCCCTGAGCCTGGTTCTGCTGGAGGTTTCTTCCTGTTAAAAGGGAGTTTTTCCTTCCCACTGTCGCCAAAGTGCTTGCTCATAGGAGGTCATATGATTGTTGTGTTTTTTCTCTGTATGTATTTTTGTAGGGTCTACATTACAATATAAAGCGCCTTGAGGCGACTGTTGTTGTGATTTGGCGCTATATAAATAAAATTGAATTGGAACTGAATTATTATGCAGGATATAGCACTTTTTAATGTAAAGACTTTAATGGGTTAAGCACTGCGTTTGAATCCGCTCCAAAGCCCTACCCCTGGTCCTTCTCCCAGTTTTCCTGTCTACAACTGGTCTATTACAATAAAGGCTAACAGCTTCTAAGAGAAGTATAGCAGGTATTAACTGCACGCTTGGTTAGTGTTAGTTTTGTCTTTGGTATGCCAAAGTATCCTGATGATAGTGAACAAGTTACTGAAGCCCAAGTTGCTCCTGAGTGTGAATGTTATACGGAGAGCACTTAGACATATAAAAAAGTGCTTGTGCGAATGTGTGTGTGGATGGCTGAATGAGACATGCTGTATAAAGTGCTTTGAGTATTCAAGTAGAGCAGAAAAGCGCTATACAAGACTCATATGATGGAGCTCGGCTGGCACATGCGGTTTAATTAAGGCAAAAACTAGCATTACTCTCAGTACTGACACTACTATTATTTAACACAATCCTCTTTTTACTTTTACCCTTCATGTTGATCCACAGCATCACATTAAAAAGAGGTGTGGAGGAAGAAGCAAGAGCATCATTGCAGAATGGTTTCAAGCTAAATGCTCGTTTTATCTTTTAACCTTTTCATTTTTATGAATGCTGGAAGCCAAGATTGCAACAGTGTTTTTTTTAGTCCGGTGAAAAGCTAATCTTCTCATCTTTTTGTCTTATGTTGATGGCCTTGTGGTTAACCTCCTGGTAAACACTAAAAGGGCCTCTGCAGTGTTCATTGAAAAGTAGCGTCATCAGAAAGTATTTGGCCAAGAAATAAAGGGCATAGGAAACAAGGGAAGCTTTCTTTTTTTTTTTTGCTCCTCCACCTTCATCAGAAACACTGTCTCATCACTAAAACCACTAAAAAAACTGCTTTATTAATTCAGCATTTTGCAATCTTGCTTATTTTTGAAAATACACAGCTAATCCAAAGGATAGCTAATGTGGGGTGACTGCTTGCACAGCAAATTCCGTTGTTTTTTTTAAATGCTTATGACTTCTTTTTGCTGTTGATACTGTGCAGAAAACAATTGAGTGTGTGTCTCTGTGTGTGCACTTGGGCATATCTGTCTCACTGCATTACCACACACAGATCAATAAGGATTCTATTCTTGGCCATTAGATCTTGAAAAAAAGGGATAGCCTGCCTCTCTCACTCTTCCCTAGCTATTCCCCCTCTCTCTCTGCTCTTCCTGGTTTATTGGCCTGTTCTTTCCACGGGCTCACCAGCCAAGCTCTTTCTCTATTTCCCGTCTTTCCCTCCTCCAGATAACACCAAAGGGACATTGTCATCTTCCCAGGTGGACGCTGAAGCCAGAGGCAGAGTGAGTGGTGAGCAGCCAATACGAGGCAGTTTTGGGGGACCACAGAAATGATTGGCTTTATGTCTACAGGGATGAGACATATCCTCAGAGAACACAAACACCGACATGTATCGCACATGTGTACACATCAGTGCACGCCTCCCGTTTGTGCTGTAATTTTCAGTGCTTTGCCACGTTGCCAGGCTGAGGCCCTTGATCTGCCACTTCCTGTAATCCTTCATGGAAGAGGGGTGCAGCCAAATGTCCTGGCAGGCCAACCAGGCAAACAAACACACATATACACACACTCACACAGACGTCGATATCCATGAGAAGCCTCTCATGGCCCGCCAGGGCTTAGATGTGACCATGTGTATCAGCACAGGGAATCCCTGGATGCCTTTCCAAAACCTGCAACCAGCCAAAACTTCAACGAAATCACAACCTGCCACAAGACCCACATCCGGCAGCTCAGCACTGCACAATTTATGAATCGCGAAAGCTCGAACTACCCCGCCTGCATCTGCGCCACAGTGGTGTCGCTGTCATCAGATAAAGAGACAGGGCTGACTAAACAGTAAAATAACGGGGGAGGAGAACCAACACCAAGGAGCAGATAGATGACTCCCAATTCACCTTCCACTGACTCTGATAAGACTCTATCTGATCCACATCACTCAAACACAAAAGAGATCCCTCAGTTCATTCAGTTTCAAAGTGACCAATTACAGCCAGCAGGAAACATCTGACAAGATCATTCGACCAAAGTCGGTATAGTCTGAGTATAGGCTGACTCGCTATAAACTTCTTCTTCCTACTTTGGAAGTAATGGGTAATGTACCAGAAAGCAAGACACAAGCCCTATTGAGCTTATCCCCCTTAACATAGTTCACCTACCAAAGCAGGAATTTCTACTTGTATCTACTAATACAAGTGATCGAATCTGCTCTAGTCCAGTTAAGGTTTATTTTGAATCTGTAAAGCTTTAGGAACATACAGTTATCGCTTTAAAATGTGGTGTGCCTACCATCTCACTCAGTCTGTCTTAAAACATTTAAAAGGTACACAGGCTGCCCATCTTATTAAAAAAAAAAATCTGGCAAACACGGTTCAGTAGACTCTCATGCTCATCATCATCCTCCCTTTTTTCCAGTGCAAGGTGAACGAGACTGAGTCACAACCATACCTGCCAGCAGGTGGGAAAGAAGGACAGCCAGGCGGACCGCTCTTAATCACACCGTAATGAGCTGGCAAAGGTTGTCGGACAGGCAGGAGAACACACAGAGGACCTGTAAAAGCGGCCTCACACAGGCAAGTTCGCGGGCGTTCTCTGAAGTTATATGACTCCCCGTGGTGCCATTTCATCGCAAGCTGTTGTCCCTGTTTGTGTTAATGTCCTCATATTGCAAGAAAGCCGATGCGAGCTAACACACGTGCCGAACGGCAACACGTATTTCAATATGTGGGGTCTGTGTGGGCTTTGCTTTGATTTAGCATTCGGCACAAGGGTGCAAGAATGTAGCACGGTCAAGGTCTAAAAAACAGCTAAACTGTGAAATTCAGTGAAGGTAAATGTGGTCTATATTTTATGCATTGTCTCGCCTTGGGATAATATCTGGATGTTGGACTTTAAGTTGAAGAGAAATCAAACACTGAAGCTCGCAAACCCAAGAAACCCACCTTTCCAAAATCCCTCTAAGATACTGAAAACCAGCCAACATACAGGAGCGTCTGACAACAGCAGCTGAGGGGACTGTTCACTTACCTGCTGCTGCCTCACAGGGATGCACCTACCCAAAGGAGCTGCCACGGGCCACAGCAGCTCATAGAGGCTCAGCGGCAAGTAAAAGGATACAATCTGAGAGCTCCACTCTGGGTGCCAACGGCCAATATCTTCTGCACAGGGTCAAAAGCCATGGACGACGGCTGATAGGGGAAGCCATGACGGACAGTCTGGTGCGATACGTAGAAAAATGAAGAAGAAGAAAGAAGGGAAAGAAAAAGAAAATGTGTTAGAGAATATCAATTTGCATTTCACAGCAGGGGTGTTGTTTTGTCAGTGGATGCCACACACCTGACTTTGATAAACAAATAGCCCAGACGGATGCGAAGAGTGTTATGAAAGAAATATAAAAACTGAAATTGTGCAGACAAGGGAATATTAAAAAAAAAAAAAAAAAAGATAGAACAAATGCTCTTTCTGTGCACAGATATCCTTTTCTTAATGATAGGTATGATATTTGGACTCGCTTTTTTGGTTCCGTTTATAATCACTGGCCTAATTTGAGATTTCATCTCTCTCTCATTTCCCTCTTTTTATGTTGTTTTCCTTCTCTCGCTGCCTCCCACGTGCAGTCGTGATAACACTTAAAGTCTGGAAATAAAATACATGGAGAAAAAAAAACATGGATAAGGAGGAATCAGGTTATGATTAGCTTTTGTTTCTTCTTTACGGTATGCGACGCATTATAAGGTGTTCCTGGTTCACTCTGTGCATTTCTGTGAGGGTAGTTTTATGGCATCAGTCAGCCGGCGGTGGGCTGTTGGATTTGTTTGCTTAGTAACAGAAGGCTAAAGTACATTACATAAGAAGCACTCGGTGCAGCAGAGACACCTGCCTTCCTCGTAGAGAGACATTACAGAGAGATCCTGTCCAGACAGACAGCAAAGGTGCAAGAGTGAGCCTGAAGTCTTGTTCAAAGGCACTTCAATCAGACGTCTTGCTGTTGACAGACATATTTAGGCTGCCGTGGCTATAAAACCTGCAGTCTTTAAGCTGGTCTGTCTAGTCACCAAACCCCAACGTCCCCAAAGCCCTCGGGTATGTTGACATGATTCTAGATTATTTTCCCGTGTTTACTTCACGCGCTCTCAACGTAACACTTCTTACTGATGTTAATCTCCCTGGATTTGCACCTCTGTTATGTGACTACTAAAATACACGAGGACAAAAAGTCTTTTAACACACAAGAAAAGACTTCATCGTGCAAATATGCTAAAGCAAATCAATGGCAGTGTCATGTTTTTCCAGCAACCAGACATAACGAAGGATATCACACATAGATGATTTCAAATATATCAAAAACATTAGGTGGAATAAGCAAAAAAGCTTCACAAGCACACAATTTAAATATGTTGGGAAATCAATGAGAAGCACACAGTGGGGTCTATTAAAAGGGCAATTAGAAAAGCTGCTGAGGAAACTCTGAATTGACTTAACAGTAGCATGCATGTCATGTAAACTGGACGGGTATTATCCCAATTATCCCATCTACTACTGTGGTCAATACAGACAGAGGAGGGCGAGCCTTTTTTAATCTCCCAAGCAGGCCTGTACTCACTTCAGGCGCCATCAGTCCCCAATGATCTGGGGATAAAGTGGTCTGTGTTTAGGTGTGGATGAGGGAGACAGAACGGAGGGGGGGTGCAGGGATGTGTGAAAGAGAAAAGAGAGGGAGAAGAAGGGAATGGAGAGACACTGCGTGGAAAAGACAACACGCACAGTGCCACACGTTCGCTTACACACGCACATCAATCACAAACCAATGTTTTACTAATCCAAACCAACAGATTATGCAAGAGGGGATCAGTTCAGCCCAACCCCTCGATATGACAGTTCATGCCATGCGCACATGCAGAAAAGTCCGGGATTTTCACAGAGTACACTGGCGCAACCCTAACCCTACCATACCCCGTGTTGCTCGATGATTTTAAAAAAGCTCGAAGTACATTACTTAACAAAAACATAAACAATCGAATAGAAACTTGCAGCTGGTCGGTGCAGCGCACTCGCCAAACAGCATGCGCATCGTAGCTGCCTATGTTGCACTGTTTATGCGCATAGGATGTGATCTTTCTGAAATGGACAGGCTGCTCGCCAAATGTTCATTAAATCTTTAATGAGCACGTGCTTGTTGTAGTTTAGAAGAAGACTGCAGTGTAAAACGCTTTGCGGCTAATAAATAATTCCGTGGAGCTCCACTTGCACCATCCGTGTTCTGAGATGGGATAAGTGCAAAACATTGCCTGCAATAAATATCATTAGCGCTAAAAGCCAATACGCAAACAGCTGTATGATTGGAAAAAAAAAGAAGAAAAATCTCCAGTCTCGCCCACCTTGCAGAGCTGGAAATGCTCGGACTGGAGGGTCTCCTGGATGAGATGGTTCTCTTGTGGCCCCACTTGGACAGACGGCGTGGAGGAGGACACCTCTTTTAAACCGTCCAGCACCTTCCTGATGTTGAACTTCTTCATTTTCAGACTGCAGAACACAGAATTGAAATCACCCGCAATAATAATGATTTTAAAAAAAGATAAAGGGAATGGCCACTTTATTTCTCTCACACACACGCGTGCGCTCTGTTCCCCCCTGTGGCTCTTACATTTTAGTGCTTATTATTTATCGCAGTCTCCATGCTGGAAAGCTCAACGCGCGCACCGCACAGGTCAGGTCGCCGCTTGAGGTGTTTCTGGAGAGGGGGCGGTGGGGGTGCTGGTGCGTCGGTGTAATTTGCTCCTTGGAGTCCGTGCTGTGCCCCACTGCGTCTCCGTTCTTCCTCTCGGCGTCCCTCCCCTCCCCTCTCGACTGTGTGCGCCGCTCAGCCAAGGCGGAAACGCAGCGCGGCGGCGGTGGTGGTGATGCTGCTGCTGCTGCTGACGCTCTTGCGCATGTCTGACAGAACAGGCTTCAACACAAATCCCGCCACCTTGCCAACCCCCTCTCTCTCTCGCTCTCTCTCTCTCTCTCTCTCTCTCTCGCTCTCTCCCTCTTGTTTCATCGGCCCCAGCGACAACGCCCCCTCCCTCCCCTCCCTGTCACGCACGTATAGTAGGTTTTGCTCCACTGCACCTGGTGATGCTGGTGAGCCTGGGATGCAGCAGCGTTGAGAGAGTCTGTGTGGAGACAGACGAGCAAACAAACCGGGGCTCAGTGCCATTATTTCCAATACACCCTTGCCTTAACCTCTCCGCCTCTTTTTATGTGCTTGCGTGGAAGATTCGCCATATTAAGGGTCACGCACAACAGATGATGGATGTGGAAATCAGTTGTTTTTTTTTAAGCGAAAGAAATGGTTGTGCCAGGCTCAGCAATAAAAGACAGTCACAACAATATTAGAGCTGCATTTTGAACAGTTTTTGGGGGGCTTGGAGAAAAATGATAACACGAAGGACAAAATCATCCACTTTCAATCTATATTTAATTTTTTAGGATTTCTTTTTCCTGCTTTTTAAAGACGTTATTGCGCTCCCTGTGCTGTTTGATTTCATTATTTATTTATTTTTTGGCGAATGCTGCAAGGAGCGTTTGCAGAGAGGGAGCCACGTTAAGTAGCCCAACAGCTGAGCAAGCAAATGCGTCTATCAGTATCCATAGCAATGACTGTGTCCATCCTAGTGGAAGTTTACGCGCTCAACCGAGCTCCACGGCTACAACGCAAGAGCAAGACTTCATAGTCCAAAGCTGATGAAAAGGAAGGAGTTTGGAAATGTCTGGAACCGTATGGCATGTATGTCTCTCAACACAATAGATCTAATCTTTATCATTCTGTTTAAGATTAGATGTTGAACACATACAAATGTTTAATCCTACTTATTTTAAAGGAATTAACACTCTAATGTGTGTTTGCTGTCTTTATAGATTTGAGACTAACATTCACATGAGTCAGCAACAAAAGAGGGGCTCTGACTTTAGCTGTTCCACATACTTTTTCTGAAAGAACTTTCATATTTGCCATCTAGTGGATATATTGAGGGATAGCATGCCAGACGGTTGAAAGCTTTGAACTATTGAGGGTGTATGTCCCACCACCAAAGCATGGAGATCCTCCAAAGATTTAAGATATGCAGAGTCCGTGACATATGATTGTTAATACCTTGTGTGTATCAGACTTAGAATAGACTGGTGAGTATTGAAGAGCTGGACTCTGACCCTTCAAATCTACCAGTACAAGGGCACCAAAGATTTGAGATGTGTGCAAACAGTATTTAGATAGTCAATCCAATTCAGTTTTATTTCAATAGCACCAAATCAAAACATAAGTCACCTCAAAGTGCTTTATGTTGTAAGATAAAGACCCTACAGTAATACAGAGAAAACAGCAACAATCAAGTGCCCCCCCCTTTGAGCAAGCAGTTGGTGACGGTGGGAAGGGAAAACTCCCTTTTAACAGGAAGAAACTTCTAGCAGAACAAAGCAAAGGGAAGGGCAGCTATCTGTTGTGACCAGTTGGGGGTGAAGGGAGGAAGACAGGATAAAAAAATACTGTTTTTATACACTTCTGTAAACCTTTTTCACCTCACACCTAGATTAGCCAAGGCTTGATTCATGAGCTCACAGTTGCCCTTAAAGAGTAATAACATATAAAATATGTCTCCACATAAACACAGTCACTTCACAGAGTCCCGTGATCATACCTATTCGGTACCTTGCGCAGTCTGTAGTCTACCAGGAGCAGCTGCTATCGAGATCTAACGCTCACACAACTTTAGCACCAGGTACGATTCTCCTGAGCACTGAAGTGAGTTGAGTGCAGCACCCTGGTACAGCTGTGTATGTAAGGTCACAGATGAAGCACGAGCCTTGACAAGCTCATGCTTGAGTGACACAAATGTTGCCACCTGTTTGGGTTGTTTGCTAACACTCTCATCTTAGACAGGTGCCCTCGAGCAGCATGTGTGCAGCAGTGGAAGTAATAGCTGTGTGTCTGCGCTCGCTAGCACCTGATGCCATTTCTGTCCTAAAGTGGAGAAAGTGAGGGGGGGGGAATGCATTTCTGCAACTCCTGCAACAGCACATTGTAATCAAAGCTGATATAATGAGCTGGTCTATATGTGCTTTTACGTAAGCAGTCCTTTGAGTGAGCTTGGTTTGATGTAAAGGATGCATCGAGGAAATGAAGGCGCTGCTGAACAAAACGAATCAAAAACATCTGAAGAGGACCAAAGGGAGAGGGAGCAAATTATGAAATCAGCAATCATATCAAGTTGGCTCGAGAACAATTGTTGCCACGCTGATTTGCATAATGAACTGAAATTGACCGTGCAGACCTTCCAACCCCAACCGATATCTCCTGATCCAGAATACATTATGCCGCCAAACAAAGAGGTCCTTATTAGGTGATGCTTGCATGCGTGTGAGTGTGTGTTGTTGGGCTCACATGGTGACACTGACATCAGTGATTTAATTTGGCACCATTGTGTTGTAGCCTGGCCATTCATCTGGCTACGCCATGTGTGTTTGTGTGCGTGTTGTATTTAAAGTGCTTTGTGCTCTTTGTTAAGGTTACCGAGGCAGCGCAGTGTGCGAGGACTTTTTAGGAGTCAAAATGTAAATAAAGCAGGATTCACGGGATTTATAATCCCATGTAACATTTAAGATATACAGTAATAGTTGCTAATATGGTTTTTCTTGATGATTTCTTTTGATTTCTGCAAAGTCTGAAACAGGTTTTCCTACTATGTCCATTCTTTTGGGCCATTAAGGACTTCTTACCTTAAGAACTTCCTGTAAGACCGGAGGTGAATAGGGTACACAGTCATTAATTTGCAGGAAAAGAATGTTTCAAAGTTTATTTAACCTCCTAGGATCTGGCGTCCACATATGTGGACATCACATTTTGGGTTATTTAGACCAAAATACTCAATTTTGCTCTCCTAGGACCTGATATCCACTTACGAGGACGTTGTACTGCTACTGTTCTATCAAAATTTTAAACAAATATCCTCATATGTGGCTCTTATTTTTTTTAAAAACCAAAATAAGGTAAAAAAAAAAAAAAATCTGGTAATTCTTTGTTTTTACATTCATCAGGCCCCAATATGCCCAAATATCAAAGAGAAATTAAAAATGCATGCCGTGGAAGAGTTCGGGTCTTAGGAGGTTAATGTAAATTAAAAAGAATTAAAAAATAAGTGTACATGTCACATTTTTGTTTTAGACATGCATGTACCAGCCAATCATGGTTCTCTACTAGGCACTTGCCACTACTTGTTATCAATGTATTGAAATGTCCCCATATTTGAAATATTTTCTCCTAGAACTGTATCATGAAGAAACATAGAGGCGTAGTAAAAAAAAAAAAAAGTGAAAAAAAGTAATGCCAAGAAAGTGTTTCCCTGGGAGTAATGACAGTATGCAAAAAACCAAACAAAAAAACTGCAAAGCTTGGACTGCAATAACCCAAGTTGTGAATGTTGTGTCCCTTGAGACAAGACTGCAGCTAAGGTAAAAAAGAAAAGAAGAGCGGACCAGAAGAAAAAGAGGGAAGGAGGCACTGGATCTGTCAGCTTAAGTCAAGAAACTCACCCCAGTTTCTGGACAAACATGCATTAGTGGGGAACGTGATGACATCCATACAACGGGCATACTTTTTATGGCCGTTTCATGTATTTGGCTGCACGTACACTGATTAAGCCTAAATTTGTATCTATGCGCTCTTCATGAACGATACCCAGGAAGAGAACTGCACGTGGGCCAATTACAGCAGAGCACAGCTTCTTGCTTCAGTGGTCCCTCCATTATCTGCGAAAAACCATCTAATGCTGCTGACCCAGCTATATATATGCAAACTGAGCTGTTATACACACACAGACTCTGAGCCTATTCGCTGCTCATTCCAGATCAGAGATGATCAGCACTGATATCTATTTTCAGCAGTTCTGAAGAAACAAATCTTAGACTCAAAATACATATTTTATGCCTCTAATTTACACATACCCAGTTGTAAAACATGTTGCTGGACAGCAGATTACAAAGAAAATTGGAAAAAAATCCACCTCAGCATGCAAATTTGCATATATTACACAGATGTTTGGATAAAGATGATAAATACGCATTTTTATCCTACATACATACATCTATCTGCATAATGCTGCTGCGATCCTGTAAAAAAAGGCTTAACCATTCTGATTATGTATCAGTATGTGTACTTTATCCTCAAATAATACACATATGCCCTAAAAGTAAGTCTCTTTACACATAGAATACCTCAAGTGGATTTCAGCCCCTTATAATTGTACTGACCTAACAGGGATGCACCTTGTCACATGAGCAAGGATGAGCCTTCCCTAGCACCACAATATGCCGTTTCAGAGCTCAGCATCACAGTAAGCCCTATATGACCCTTATACCAACAAAGTCCCTGTGCTGTCTGGCAAAAGTGAAAAACCCAGAGGGAGGCAGGGGACAATGTCAGGTTGCAGAGAGTTGAGGCGTCTGCCTGTCATGCAGAAGGACTGGAGGGACAGCACCCTCTGCCCTCACTGACAGCTGTAGTTAATCAAGCGAATCATAGCACACCTGAGTTTAATGCTTATGACCCAAACCCTCCCTGCAGCATTCAACCACTGTTTCCTTATACAAGCACTCTGACAAATGACAAGACGTACAACATCATTACACAAAGCCTTTACGTAACTCACACACACATAACGCTGGGAGCTTGTGACTGAAAGGAACCAGCAGACAAAGCTCACAACAGTTTTTGGCAATGAGAATGCCAAACTCACCGCTCAGTAGTCAGGAAAGCTAAGAGGGAAGCTATCTAGCTAACAAAGCCACGCGTGATACACACATACACTAGAGCAGTCCCAGAAGGATTGACTTTAATGAGCAAATGCCCTTGAGAAAACATTTGATTGTTTCTGCCTGGCTAAATGGGAGGATGTTTCAGCGACAAATGTTCAGCGCACAAACGCACGTGTTGGCGCATTACATGAGGAAGGTAACAAAATGTACACACTTCATTCCAACCAATAACACTTATAAATAGGGATGAGAGGATAAAAGACGGGAGATGGGAGGTGGAGAGATTGAAAACACTATAAAGCCTCCATCATGTTCATAGTTCTTGTGATCAAAAGCAAGAGAAGAGAAGAGAAGTCTCCTGCAGGCGAACACAACAAGACGTGTTTTACAGTTTTCTCTTCAAGGTCATGAGATTATGTGTCTTCAATGAGTCAGACATGTCTCATACTGCTGATTGTGGTTTGCGTGATTGTACGTGTGCGCGCGCAGTCATGTTTGTGCTAACAGCTCAGAGGATAGACGTAACACATTAGCCTGTCTCCACTCGGGGCAGCACAGCTGGTATCAACTCCGATAATCAGGCAAAGTGATAGGTTGACCGTTAACACACACACACGCACACAGGCACAGGGTATGGCATACACTGGGTGTTGCCAGTGTTACCAGTGCAGTGACACAGAATATCTGAGAGAATAGATTTTTGAGTAACCGCAGTTGGCCCAATTCGGCCAAAATTGAGTTTACTCGAGCCAGTCGTCTGGAGGTTGAAGAGACACGAGAGGTGAACAGCTCTTTATCCTCACATCCATGTCCCTGACTCACTGAGTCGGTGTGTGTGACCAACTACTAATGCTGGTCACAGTCCAGTGAAGTCAGTCAACAGAAGGCAAACATGACTTTACAGCTATTACATCAGACAAGGACTTGAATGTAGCCATTGCTACCATCTTCCCTTACATATACCCTATGTAGAGATAAATATAAGGGGGGGGGGGGAAAGAGGCGCCAAGAGTTTGTGTGTCTCTCTGTTTGAGAGGGAGAGAGACAGAGGTCTTCTGTCCTGTTATCTGAGATAGCAATAATCAATGTGAAGCACAGGCAGGTTATCGATGACTCCCTTGCACAGCTGGCCCCAATTGGTCCAGCTCTAATCAATTCACACTTTATCATTCACACTTTATCATGACCGTGGCTGTGTCGCTGAGGTGCTGTGTCCTCTTTATCCACACATTAATAAAGAGAGTGTATGTCAGGAGGGAATTATAACTTGATGTGTTCAAATAAATTAAAAAAATCCAACGCTCAGAAGAGCTAATAAGTGCCAAAAGCGGATTCTGAAGAAAGTTACATTTCCTTTCCTTGAGGAGTACAGTTGTGTGGCGGTGAGCCGTCTTAACGGGGGGAGTCCTCTCATCTTGTAGCCTCCGATGGTAAATTAAGCTGCGCAATTATCCACCGTGATTGGCAAAGGGTATTGCACAATCCAATAAAGTGGGATGAAACTCAGACTCCTGTTTTATTGGCAACCTGACACCTCTCGGCTTTACTGTGTAAACTGCGTGCGCCTTGCTGAATTAATGAAAACTTCTCAGACACGAGGCAATTAGGTGGCGATTCAAGCAGTCACTGCTATGCTATTTAAGGAAATTGTGTGTATCCTTTCATCACACTGTCTATAGATTATGTCTCATCAACACTTTAACTAAGGCAGCGCTTTGAAATGTCGAACATGATCAGTGCTGCGCTACGCAGACGTGTAGCTCCAGACCATGCGTGTATGTGGCACGCAAACAAAGAACCGCATCTTGGCCGAATGTTTGAAATAAACGCTAGGTAAACAGATCAGCTGCACTCTCACAATCACACCGACCTCTCTATAATAACTATAGACATGTACAACTTTGAAACACAACAGTGCCCAAAGGAGTTCCCACATATCAGCAGTAGTTAGTATAACTGTCAGGAAATATAGTTGGGACCTAAATCGCAGAGGGCAGCTAAGATACCAAAGCAAACCTTGACGAAAAGTAGGTGTGGACATTCGCATGTACACCTACACACCTAATCCTTTCATTCGCTCTACTGTAACCTGTCAACACAAGCCATTGCTTTGAATGGTGACTAGTCTATCTCTGCTGTCACTGTCAAATCTTCAAGTATACACAGATGGACCACGGACAGTTTATCCAATCTGCCTCAACCTGCAGTTCCACAGCCTTGATTAAATATTGACTTGGTGTGACCTCCAAAAAACAATAGACTAATCTTTACAAAGTATTAACTGGGAGTGCAGGGAGGACCTTCCAGACATTGATAAGTGAGGACCACAGGGAAATAACGAGGATACAATTAGAAAGCTAATCTGTGTCATTTACAATAGAACACATTATTACCTAGGATTTCCCTCCACAGGTCTCTTGTCACCTAAATCTGATGACGGCTACTGTTTTTCTCCAGTGATGATGACCTTGTGTCCCCTACACCTAAAAAAGAATATTGAAGTGAAGTGTTGCAGTTTCTTTTTTTTTTCTAAGAAATTCTAGCAACCAGTTATTTGATTTTCACATTCTCCCTTGGCAGAAAAGAAAGACATCATTGTTGGCGAGTTGGCCACAGAAGAGTGAAAAGAGAGTGAAGCCAAAGCAAGGTGAGAAGAATGAGGCTGCAAACAGGTCAGCAGTCTGTGGTTCCATCCAGCCTCCAGCACTGGCTATAGATTGTGAACAGTGTGTGTGTGGAGTGCAGGTTGTATTCCTGCTGTGGGGACCTAAATCTGTTTACACACTCACATTATAGATGTATATCCCCAATGGAGTCCAAAACAGCAAATTCTGTTAATATAAATTGTCAAATTTTTATGTTATTTAAGGTTTAAAAAGGTGGACGTTATTGATGATCTTGGAGTAAGTGAAAAGTAAATGACTGTAATGATCTAATGTCAAGGATTCAGAGCTACCCTTGTGTGTGCATTAGCGAGAATTACAAGGGGGGAGTGAGGCTACTGCAGTAATACATTGGCACTAATCTGTGAGCCCTAACCTTTTGCCCTTCAGTGATATCTTTCTGTCAACATAAGGCTTGGCCCGATGCTCTTTGTCATCTGAAATGTGGCTTAGCCATAACAGCACAAGCTTCTCCTTGTGAAGCCTTGCTCCTCTGACTTTTATCAGCAAGGCAGGCTCTGAGTGTGAAACTCTAGAGATGTTCAATCCCACAGGAGGAGGGCAACAACAACTAAACAATGCTCCAGCAAGTTGGGTCAATAAGCTAAAAGGACCCTGTGTGCACCCCTGTGTAAGCTGGAAGCGTATATTTGTGTCTGGGTACCTTTACTCCTCCCAACACATTTTCTCGTTGTGAACAAAAAGCTCAATCTTTGTCTTGTATCGCCATAAAGCTTTTCCCCAGAAGGCACTTGGCTTGTCCATGTGGGTAGCTCTAGCTTTCAGTTGAGCTTGAAGGTGCTGATTTTGGAGCAGGGTCTTCTTTATTGTTCTGCAGCCTCTGGTCAATGGTGATCTAAAAGTCTCTACACTGTGGACAGTGATGCTCGTAGAAATGCCTTCATAAGACCTTCCCAACTTGTGTAAATCTTTAATTCTCCCCTATAACTTCTCCTCTCAAACAAATCCTTTTTATTCTGGCAAAGAGAAACTACCAGTCGTAGTAAATCACCTATCTCCCCCCACCACACTCCCTGCTGGTGGTTGATGCCCTCAGCTGCCAGTGCATTGGTGTTCTGGGCTGGACGCTCAGGTATGCACCGGCTCATTCTCAGTGGCTGCTTGGCAGATCCAGGCGCCCGTGGCTCAGTCGGGCCCCTTCCGGGTGTTGGGGGCCCTCGGGCCTCTGGGCCCAGGGCTTGGACCACTCTGGCGCGGGTGGCTGCCAGCGGAGCCTGCAGGCTCGTCACTGCAGCCCCCTCTGGCTTCTGCACTGTGGCTCCTGGGTGATCCCACATCTGGGGCTCTCTTCAGCTCGTTCCAGGAGGGTGGCACGGTTGCCCCTCCAATGGTTCTCCTTGGGCTCTTGTGATCTGGGGGCCTCTGGATGTCTGGGGCCTGGATCTCCTCCATGCATGCTTCATGCCCTGGGGGCGGGGCTATGTCTTCTCTCACTGTCCCTCTTCCCCTCTGTTTTTCTTTTCCTCCCTTTCCTATCCCCCAGTTATGTCTGTCCTGTCAGTAATAAATAAAATAAAATAACAAAGGTCAATAAAATGGACCAATACGGCAAAGCCGTGATGAACCACGGTAAAGTAAATCTGTTGGGTATCTTACTTGGCCTTCAGACAAAAATTCTGATTGCTGAAGAACCAAATGGGACAGGCAAAAAACAAACAAACAAAAAAAACAAAACAAAGCAATAGACCATGTAGAACCTTCAGTACCACTTATTATTATGACATTCATGCCCATGATGAGTCTACATTAACTTTAGGTAGGCCATATTTTGTCATTTGAAGACTGTGAATTGGATTTACTGCTCTACAAGATGTTGATAAAAACAGATTAGTAGTTTTTCCATTGTGGGCTATGGTCACTAGAAATAATAAGTTTGGTAAAGATTTTTTTCTAAAGGAAAAAAAAGAGAGAGCGAGAGGGCAACCAAGTAAAGACAGGATATCCTGCAAGTGCAAAATGCCCTTTTTGTCATTCATAAAACAACAGCAAAGAAATTGATTAAGGTATTCTTGAATTATTACCTCTGAAATGTAAAGTGAATTAAAATACCATCACCTCCACATCACTCGGGAATGTGTATTTAGTTCATTTCAACACCGCTCAATATGGGTCCATTTAAGAATCAAATATTTTCTTATTACTTGTGGAAGTCACACACCCATTCTCTCTCTCCCTCTCTCTCTCTCTCTCACACACACACACACACACACACACACACACACACACACACACACACACACACACAGACTCATATACAGTGGCTGTCTGTCCCCTTGGTTTCAAGGTTACTTTAGAGTTCCCCTGTTGCTCACAACACATTTGCATCAAACCACCAGCTGCCAATTAACAAACCACCTCTCTGTTAATACACACACGTCACTGTCAATTAGAGTCATGGCTGATCTCTCTAACAACAGAATAATACAACACACATACACTGACAGACAACCACTGTATCACAAGCACCCTGCAGGGAGAGCGAGGTCGGCTTTAGATGTATGGAAACTGTCAAATAACAGCTAATGCTTTAGAAGGGAAAAAATGAATCGGGCAAGTGAGAATGGTGCAACAGTGCAAGAGGGAATGTTCTGTTCCAGTATTGAGGCTTTCAGGATTAGCTTTGTCATGCTGTTGCGAGAGTAGAAACAGTCATTGGTTAAATGAACCCTGACAGAGTGAACAGACACACAAAACACGGCATGAGTTGTACACATAAAATAGCATGGCAATAACACTGTGCTCAAGGCATATTTGTGGAATATTAGATAGATTTGTAGTCTGTATACATGTTTGACTACACACACAAATGAATTCAACTAAAGTGTTATGCGTATGCTGAATGTGCCTAATTTAGCTCCATAACAGGGACTCATTTTTTGCAAAGAGGAATTTTATGCTATAGGTTTTCAGCAGCAAAGTACAAAAGCCTCAGAAGAGGAGCAAATTGCTGCAGGACACACATACTACACAAGCAGGCACATATAATTCTTCTCCTCCTGCTATCTGGTCCACAAACATGCACGCAGTCTAGAATGTGCACATATACACGCGTAGCATAATGATAATTTCCTCCATGCAGCAGCTAAAAAATTGAACTATTTATTATTGTCAATCTTGAGACAGCACAGTGCAGGCATGGTAATGAGAATTTATTAATGTCCACTAGATGGCACCCTCTTCCTTTTCATTTCCAATTTAACTTCTCATTTTTCAGCTGATCAGCCGACTCTGAGGTACACAGAACTACATGCATGCTAAATACTAAACTAAGATAAAGGGCACTTTACCATATTAGATATATTTGACCACAGAAAAGCAAAACAAAACACCAGCAGCATTCTGAGTCTGTGCATTCACTTAGCTTTGATGTTAATCAATCGTTGCCATGTGGCAGTAAAGATCTGCCACCTACCTGTGTTACATTTTGTTATGTGCTTGGCTTTGTCTTGCACAATGTGACTGTATCAGCAAGAATATATCAATCAAGCGATCAATCAGTACCACTCAGCTTGTGGGAGGTTGACTGTACCCACTATGCATCGAGTCGTACGGTCAATATAGTGACCTTCAAGAAAACTAAAGATTGGGGGAATATAATCAAAGATATTGGGCACCAGAAGGTCCCAGCCATACATTGCAAGTGAGACTGGCTTCTCCGTGAAGCCAAAGGAGGCAAAAGGAAGATCCTTGCAAGCTTGTTTGTTTGACATATTATGTTTGACATATTAAGTGGTTAAATAGTTTTTTATTTAAATTCAAAATTAAGTTAAATACAGAAACTATCACTCAAAAAGAATCCTCAATGTGACCTTCAAGTTTTTCTAATTTTTAATTTATACGATATCAATACGATACTCCCGGATAGACTAATAGTTAAACTGCAGGAAATCGGACTTCCTTCTTACCACCTGCCGCCTGGATCAGAGACTTCCTCTCAGACCGTGTACAAAGAGTTAGAGTGGGGCCTCATCTTAGCTCAGCCCTCAGCCTTAACACCAGCTCTCCACAAGGCTGTGTACTGAGTCCCCTACTGTACACACTGTACACACATGACTGTGTTAGAACCCACCCAGACAACGCAGTCATTAAGTTTGCAGATGATACCACTGTATCATCTCTGGGGGCTCATCTCTGGGGGAGATGGGATGGCGTACAGAGCTGAAGTTCACAGGCTGTCAGATTGGTGTGTGGACAACAACCTGGACCTCAATACCACCAAGACAAAAGAACTGGTAGTCGACTTCAGAAGGAGGAAGTCCGAGCTGTAGCCTGTCAGCATCAACGGGGAGTGTGTGGAAAGGGTGTCCAGTTTCAAGTTTCTGGGTGTGCACATAGACACAGACCTCCAATGGAGCTCTAAAATCTCTGCGGTTTTAAAAAAAGGCCCAACAGCGTCTCCACTTTCTGAGAATCCTCAGAAAAATGGACCTGAAGGACCTGTACAGCACTCGCTGTCTCAAGAGGGCACGCAGCATCCTACAGGACTGTACACACCCAGGACACCAGGTGTTTAAGCTGCTGCCGTCTGGCAGGAGGTTCAGGCTGCTGAGGTCCCAGACAAACAGACTCAAGGACAGCTTTTACAAGCCTTATTCTTCATTTTTTATTACTAAGTTAAGTTACTGTGTTGTGTTGTTTGTGTTGCATTGTGATGTGTCGTATCGTGTCGTAGTATGTATGACTGTGCAATGACAATAAAGAGTTATCTTATCTTAACTTAAACTAAAAACTAGCTTTGCCATTAAAAAAAAATCCTTCAGACCTCCAATTCAGTTTTAAGGTTAGCTCAGCAATATTTTTACAGTTTCAGCAAGAGAATTTGAAACGTGTTTTATTCTTGTGTAGAGCAAAGAGAAAACATGGACAGTGAACATTCACTTTAGATTCAAATGAATAAAAACTACAAATCCTGCTTTCATAGCTATTAATGAACAGTATAGGTAAAGAACACATTAAATATCTCATGGGATATGATCTAAATATTATAATTGTGTGAACATCTTTGTTAAACTACTATCAAACTAGAACATTTAATAAACACTATAGTTAGAGCAACTAGTTGTTTCAAAGTTAAAGGTGTAGTGAAAAGGCGAACGCACTGAATCGTGAACAAATAAACTTCCCATCTGATGTTGTTTCGTAAGGCGCACGTAAACAGTGCTGGGACACAATGACGATAATTCAGTGTGACTACTTCTGAGATGTCTACTGAGGAGAATTGAGACTGGATGTTGGTGCTAAAGACTATCATTTCTTCTTGCCAGCTTTCTTGTCTTGCTTGTTGGGTGGCTGTGCGGAAGCAGAGGTGAAGGCTGCTTGTTTTTCCAGAGCTGCGGACTGGGCCTCCTCCAGAGCCTCCTTCTCTTCTTGTTCCTTTTTGATGCTTGCGCGATGACGGCTATTAAATGCTTCGCACGTATTGTGAAAGTTCTTACAGCGCTGCTCAAAGGCTGCCTGGAGACAAGAGAAATGGCAGCGAGAAAGTAGTTAAAGAATTAGAGGGAAAGGCAGCTGACTCCTTTTAACTTTGATAGCCACAGTGGCTCATTTCTTTCTGTTTCATTACATTCTTCTCCCTCTCTGTCCCTTACCTGCATGTTTTGATACATCTCCAGCTGACATTTCATTAGCTCCTTCCTTTTGAACGCCTCCTGTTTTCTGCACTCCAACACATGCTCTCGGACCAACCGGTAAGTCTGGATCTTTTCAGTGCGCTCCCTCTGCTGGGCCTCTTCTATGTATGAGTCCATCACCACTGGAGAATCCTTTTGGTGTCTACATGTATGCACAAGAACTAAATGTATACGGTGTGCACAGCATTTTTCTGTCACATGAATGTATACCCATCTAATGAGAATGAATAGAAATCTGAAAATATGTTCAAGTACTTTGTACTATAGCACAGTGTCATTACATGCACTGTAGCTACTGTGTCAGGATCAGGTGTTAAACAAATTTTTGGAGAGGGAAACTGAGGATATAGACACGCCTGTGTGTACACAAGTGTGAATCTTGATGTGCCTGACACCCTTTAATAAACTTAACACATCTCTTTCTCTGCTCATATTGCAGGCCAGTGTCGACAGCCACCATTAGCTGGACACACGTGTTGGCACGCACATGCGCACGCTCACAGCAGGAGAGCATGGAGAGGTGATGGGAGAGGGGCACATCTCATTGGAGTAACGAGCTCATAGTGTCCCTGAAATAGCTCTCTAATTAAAAGACCCAAATATCATCTCATTTATCCTGGAGAGGGATGGACAGAGGGAGAGATGGAGGGAGGGAACAAGAGATGGTGTCAGGGAGAGTAATGGGAAACCCAGGGGGGACTGTGGAGGGAGATTCTTCCCTTTAAAACTCTTACTCTGACAATACAGTCACACACAGGACATAGACCAATTTGGAAAGCCATTGGCTAGTCTGTTGGCTTAACCTTTGGTGCTCAATGTGGAATTTGGGGGGGATTATGGTGAAACTGTTTCCTAACTATACTCGATCAGTTTACACTGTACAGTATGTATCTATATGCAACCAAGGTTAAGTGAAATGTGATTGGTCAATTGCTAAGCGACTTATATGAAAACCAAAAAGCCCTTTCCCTATTGATGCTCAAAATTAAGTGCAAATAGTTGTTTACGATGGGTACACATAGATGGGCAGCAAACTCATAGTTGCTTGTAATCCTAGATGTGCATTGATATCAAAGATATTTAAAAATTAATCTCTTGGTAATCGTCATGAATTGCAGGTTAAAGGACCCAAATGTATACTCTGGAGGCAGAGGGATAAAACAGAAGGTAAGCCTTTGTTTCACAGTTCAAACTAACAATGAAAACTAGAAACCCAAACTCTAAATTAGCCCAGCAGATCACAGAAAGAAAACACACGGGGAAGTTAACACGAAGACAGAATTATTTATACACATGGGGAGAGCAGGCAAGGAAAGACAGCTGAGGAAAGCTAGACACAGTTGTACACAATCAAGACAATGAGGTTGGGGGAAAAGTAAAACGGGAAATAACTAAGAGTCACTAATCACAAACAGACTCCATAAACAGTAACTAGAACTCAAATGCAACAAGAACAAGAACAAGGCACAAAAAGCACAAATCAACCAAACATAAAACCCCTGAAGATGACGAAGAACTCGAAATTCTAAGTTAAGGACACAGGGAAGGTTAAATAACACAGAATATAAGGAGGAAAAATATGCTAACTAGCCTTTAAAGGAAACCAGAGTAACATTAAAGTAGAAATCAGAACCAAAGATTAACCCACACAATAATGCCAGCCTCAAAATATAGAAATCAGAACCTAAAATATAAACAACAACAAAAATGTAGCTGCAGTAAAAACTCTCGGTGACTGTTACTGTCAGTCCTTCAGTAACTGATGTCAGTAGTGGAGCTGCTGTATTGTCATTCTGAGGGCTGAGGCACATTTAGCTGTGCTGTTAGAAACTGAAGTCAGCTATATAAGAGGAGGAATGGCAGGCTCACAAATGTTACATTTGTGTATATTTTTAATGCATGAATAGCCTGTAAATCCAAATGTTTAGAGATTTCAAAACAATAAACTACTTACTGTTTTTGCTGTGTCATGTACTAATCACCCTGATGTTCAGAGTACCCACTCAAATCAAGTTACTATCAAACACTAGAATATGAATGATTAAGTGCAAAGCTATCAATTCATCCATATTCCTAACTATTTATCCTATTTAGGGCTGCGGGTTAGAATTTAGAATCACCAGTTAACCTGAGATGCATGTCTTTGGTCTATGGGGGGAAGTCCAAGTACCCAGAATAAACCCAGACAGAGAAGGGAGAGTTTAAAAGGATAAAGAAGAAATAAACAGCAAAATAATATAATGCTTATTATGTAAATAATTTCATTACATTCTTAAAAATGAAAGGTACAGCTTAAAAAACATTATGCCAGTAGCCGTACTAAATAGCATCCACCTTATCTCCATACATTACACACACTGCTGTAGCTTGAAGTCCTTGCATTGCCCTTTCAGGCCCTGTTAAGTATACAATGTAACACTGCTGTTCACACTGGACCAATGAGAGCAAAGGTCATAAAGACAGGAAATTACTAATAATGTTCTGCAGATATTGTATGAACCAATCTGTTCCTGAGAACAAGAACACCGACATATTCACCAACCTTCCAGCTCTTAATTCACGTCCACAAATCTACATTAGGTAACTAGACTGCATCCTGCATATTAGCCACAGGACCTCAACAGGGGGAGGAAAATGCAAGCATCTGTTTTAAAATACAATGAGATGATGTAACTTTCTTTGTTGGCTGTGTGTCATTTCCCATCTATATCGTCTAAGCTTGCATGCTGGGACAAGCTGAACAATCAAATAGATAGTGAAAGAGTGAAAAGGGACAGAGACGGAAAAGTATAGCAATGGAGAACCTGGTAAAGTGACTGTAGTCCATGTGAGGAAAGGAGCAGGGGGTGTCAGTCAACTTCTGATTGGATGCACTCTGAGAGATGTCTTGACCAGGTCTTGAAGCATCTATAGAAGTACCAATAGGACAAGCTCACATTACCATAAACCATATGAGTTCACATAAATATGTTTCCATTTTTAAAGATTCATACCATTGTTTTCCTCTGTAGCAGCATCACCACACTCTTTTTGCTGCACTTGTTTAAGAAAATGGAGACGAGACTGAAAAGCCTAAAAGCAAGACATAGTAAATCATTCTGTCTGAAGCGTATGTTTCAGTGTAGCCCACTTAAATAAATACATAAAAATAAATAAATTAGAGTACATTATATATTCTAAAAGAAGACAGAATATATTAAATTAAAAGGGTTACCTTGGCAGAGCGTCCCGGCTCGGCCATTTCCCATGCTTTTTTAATGGTTTTAATCTGGTCTATTCTTTCTGTGTCTCTCTTAACGTCGATGCCTTTTGCTTTGCTGTTGTCCGTGACAACACGTAGCATCCAGTTTGGTTTAGTTAGGTCAAGGCTCTGCACAGACATTTGCACACAGAGTGCAAAGAACCCACAGAAAAAAAATAACACATGCTGAGACACACAAACACTAGAGCGGAAGGTCGGTTTGCTAAAGTGCGCATGTCTACTTCAAACTTAGTTTTTTTGCCTTTGTTTTACACAACAGATAACTTTTAGTTTATTTGGAGATCGCTTAGTGTCTTTTCTCCATTAAAGTTGCACTTACCATCAAATTTTAAATGAAAAACGAAGGAGGTCAGTATTAGAAAAACGTTTAAATGTCACCGTGCTTAATGTGTGAATTTATTGTGTGGCACAGCTTTGATCAAAATGCTGCTATTATGTGGATCATAGGTTTATTGAGTGGTTCTGACTGATGAACCAAGTTCTTATCTGAGACTATTATTCACACTCACCATGCAGATTATGTTATCATGAATGGTGAATGTGTTTCAGACATCCTGTATACAGGCAGGCCAGAGATTTGGTTCACCCTGATATGCATTGCCTAGCATTTCATAGCTGGATGAACATCTTTGGAGAGACGTGAACTACACTGTCAAAACAAATGCCTCCATCCTGTACTCCTCAAGCTACAACAAGACCTCTGTGACATATCTTAGCACCTTCTCTTAACTTAAAAGTCGCTGTGAAAAATACATTTAGGTAAACATGGCCTTCAATCTGAGTGGGTGACTGTATAAACATGGGTATATACATGTGAATGCATGCATATACCTTTCTATAAGCGCTTTTATATTTCTACTCCTTATGTGCAGTTGACAGACTTGCAGAGTTGCGGTGTTTTGTCTTTCCTGTACCATACTGTTGTAATACATTACCGTTTCATTAGCGACAGCTGGCTTCCCCTTGTCTCCTTTGGTTTTGCGCTGGGTTTTGGTTGCATCAGACTTGAGGCCATCACGATTTGGTGTGCTAGTGGTAGATGAACGCTTTACATCCTCAAGCTTATTTACTGCATTATGAAGCAGAGATTAAGAACATTAACATTTTCTGTTGTCTTCAGAAAACCTGCTGTGCATTTAGCTTCATAAATACTTTAACTACGGTGTTCACTTTACATTAGATCTAGATTTAAGTTATTTAATGTCCTTATTGGGAAATGCTAAAATTTTAGATTTTTAAAAAAAAATTCTAATGTGAAATGTTAGAATGCTTCAGTTTTGAATGCATGCCATGTCTATAGACATTCAACAGTATCAGATATTCACATTCTACTTAAACAATTAAAGATGGGGACTGCCACACAAACAGCAAAGGTGCTGTGCGGCTGAATGTATGCTAGATGGCACTGTTGCACTTTAAAAACTGAGTCAGATTCAATCCCCAGCTTAGATGAAGTATTAACTATGAGTCTCACTTCTCTGATATAAAGGCGTAATAATCCATCATTTAGCTGACACCCTGCCATTCTGCCTGAAGAGCTTTGGTGAATACTCAATGACTTACTCCTATCTCAAGACATAAAAAAAAAAAAAATCAATGCTAAAACTGGATGTAAATATCAATCTGTGCTGTTGGAATTTATCCCAAAAGGATCCTGAAAACTGATTTAAGTTGGACATGCTTGAAGAAATTGTAAGAAAAGACTGTTGTGTGTTCTCATGGTAACGGTGCAAAGAACTGAGGCTGACTCCTCCAACAGTAGGACTTTAGGCAAATATGTGAAAATGTGCATGCATTCAAAAACATAAGCAGTGCAGTTTTTGTGTTAACTACAGATTGTTAAACAGCTTGTTAAAGAGGTTTTGAGGCTTGGCGTGCCATGTAGTGCGTGCGTATCCATGTAGCATGCAGGGAGCATGATCAAGGGCAGAGGCTCACCACTGAGACGGAGTTAAACTGGATGAAATTAATTCACTTTCCTGCTGAGATATTTCCCAGGACACCAGGGGGCAAGAGCCTGCTTCATTTGACATCCCACTGACCCATTTTCATAAGCTTAGGGAAAACATAGACGGTTTTGTATGGACACTGGCATATAGATAGATATGTGGGCTAATGTGAGCATAAACTGGCAAAAAAAATCTTAACATGCAGGAAAAACGACATTTAAAAAGACAGAAAAACACTGTCTATTTATGGCAGTCTCAAATGACAGTGTTCATTTTACACACTGACACGCACACACACCCAAACACACATGTCACCTGTAGATTTCATATCATGCAAATGGAATAACTGAATGGTTAAGTACGGGGAACCTTGGCATCAGCTCTGGTGAAAACACAACAGAAATTCGGTGATAGCAAGCTTGCTTTCCTCTCCAGGCATTCATGCACGCTCTCCCCATGCAGCAACCCGTTCAAATCAGCATCGACAGATGCTGCGATTATTTTATCCCCTTCAATTTTTTATTTTTTTTTAAGAAGCTTCAACCAATTTCAAAGACGTGATTTTTCAATTGATCCAATTTGTATAGCATGATTAAAGGCAGAGAACCAAGAGCTGGTGGCAGAGGACGGGATTACTGCCACAGCCAGCGACCACTGGGCACAAGAAATCACACTCTATGATCTGCAAAAGCAGCTGCATTCATTTGGCTTTCATTACAGTTGTGATTACAGGCCCATGGCAAGTGGAAGCAAAGAATAAACTGTGCCTGCCTTGGCCCCTGACACTGCCTACTGAGTATCACTCACATTTCAGACTGAACACAAAATAAACTGTGCGAAAACAAACATTAAGGGCTTAGTAGAAAATCCATTCAGAACCAAGTGCTTAAATGCTGACAAAGTTTTGATAGAATAATAAAAATGAACTGCTTTATGGCCCATTACAGTCCTATCTGTGAGAAGATTCATGGCACTATAGTGAACAATCCAATCATATGTGTATGTTTTCCAGGAAAAAGATGCAAAAAGGGTTTCTTTCCTGGCTGCCCCCTTGGAAACTGATGTGGTAATAGTAAATGCCTTGAGTATGTACCTCTTGTCTCATTGTTCTCCAAGTCTTTGACTGAACAAGCAAAAGCCAACTGGGATTCACTCAGATTCCAAGTCTTATAAAGCACCTCTGCCTGCACCACGTACTTGTGAACCTGTGAAACATGGATGAACAATGTAAAACACCTGCATCAGAGTACAATATAACGCATTACACACATACAAAAAAAGGCATATACGACATGATTTATGCAGGAATCAAAACTATGAACTAAAGCCAACACAACCTGACAATATACTATAAACATCTGCATCAGTGTTCATGACACAGGGAGACAAAAAAGACCTAGAACCCACTTTGCTGCTGTGGTAAACAATTAAAGTGCATGTTCACCACAAAAACTAAGTGAAGGCAGAGGGCTGGTTAGCCAAGGTTATCTCACGTAACACCCACGTCCATCACACTGAACAGAAAGGACAGAATTCAGACAAAATTCCAAGAAGTAAATCAAGCGTATAAAGAAACAGAAAAAGCACTACAAAAAATAAAAGTGGCATATATTTAATTTTTTTCCCATTCGCTTACATATATCTTTGAGTCCCTCCCCCAACTCACCCTACACAAGTCTTTACAATTATTCCACCATTACGATGCATCATTGTGTGTGTTGTGAGTCCCTGTGGCAAACAACGCCACTCTATTCACTCACCCTCTGCTTTAAGTCTTTATCTGCTCTAAGCTCTAATCAATAGCTGCTATCAGTGTCATCCGACATTATCTGTCTTAGTGCTACTGACTCACTGTGTTCCCAAAAAAAGATTTAAAAACACACATGGCGTATCCAAAGCGAACGTCTTAACAGGTCTGTAAAAATACATGTTTTTGTAGCCTTAATTCACTGCTTTAACTGCGGCATTAACTGTGTGTATTTGTAAAAATTTGCTGTGTGTATTTGTGAGTATTTGCTGAGGAAAAGCAACTATTATTCACCAGATGCATCACTGTAAAAAAAATCACCACAGAAAAGAATGAATAATAATAATAATAATGAATGACAATAACTATTTTTCATTTTCCACTGTATGCCTGTGCATGTGAATATGTGATGATACACACCTACAGAGCATAACATATGCTTTTGCAACCCTTAAACTAAGACAACAGGTGTGTTAGATGGGGGGTCTTCAGACATTACAGTGAGTCATAAATCATGCACAAATCATGGCTCCCTGACAAGCACTGATAAGTCAGACAGTAAAAAAACAACACCCCTCCAGTTTCTGCTACTCTCCTCTTCTTGTCAAATTGTGTCTCTGAGAATGTGAGTGTGGGTGAGACTAAATTTGCGTGCGTGTGTGTGTGTGTGTGTGTGTGTGTGTGTGTGTGTGTGTGTGCTTACAGGCGTAATCTGGCAGAAAAAAATGATATCAACAGGCAGCAAGCACGTGGGTGAGAGAGACAGAGAGGGAAAGTGAGATGCCCATGAAAGTGAGAATAGTTAAGTGTTTGAGCAATAGCAGATACCACGCAGACAGTTGTCAGTGATACCATAGTCTCTGTGGGAGGCTGGTACTGGTCAGATGAGGAGATAGATTTTTTAACTGCGCTGTCTTCCCCTTCATTTTGCTGGAAAGTGTTCTCCGAAGGAGACTGCTCCTGTTTATTTTCTTCAGTGTCTGTAACAGAAAGAGAAATCTATTAATGCTGATAAAAGACAAGAATAATAAATATACTAGGAAACATTTTATAAACACTCTAGCATCTGGTCCAAATAAGTGCAAAATTCTAAAGCTCTTCTCCTATTATTTTAACATTTAAAATTAACTCTGAATAACAGGTAGAGTTCCAGCACATTAAGAACGCTTGCTCGTGCTTTCCGAAGTGGTTCAAGGGCGGTTTTGTGTACAATTTGGTTTTAAAATGAGCATACAACAGCAGAGCTTTCTCTCAGCATATGAGAGAACAAAAAGTGCCACATTTAAAATGTTTTCTGCAAAACGAAAATCATACTCAAAAGGTCGGGAGGAACATGGAACTCTTTTAAGAAGGATTTTGTAGAAATTGCTGGCCAGCTGTGGATTGTTGGACAGCTAGAAGATGAAAAGAAAAACGAAATAAAAGAGTAGGAGGAAAGATAATCCTCTTTTTTTTTTTTAAGTGCAGCATATGTTTAAAACCCCCCAAACCCTAATATTAGCAGTGTTGACTGCTGAATCCGTTTTAACATTAGTAGCATACCACCTTCCTCATAAATTTGACGTGTCTTGTGTGTGATTGTCTTACACTACACTACAAATGTTACTGTAAGCAGAATAAAGATTCAGGTTTGCTGTTGGCAGACTGCAGTAGCTCTCACCAATTAAAACTGCAAGGTGGAATTTCAAGAACTACTGAACAACTACGGTCACAAAAATTTACTGAAAGAAACAGTAAAACTGTGAGACAGTTAAATTGGTTTCATATGTCGAGTGTTAAATTATGAAACACAGATCATCACAAGCTTTGGTTACTGCACCCAATGACACCTCACCTTTGTTCACCAGGAAGAAAAAAACAGGAATCACCACATGGCCCTTCCCGGTTTTGCCAGCTACTTGTTTCTCATGGTCCAGAATGGATAGACGTATCAATACATCTGGGTGGGAAGTCTGAAGCTGAACGGTTGCTACAGTGTCTGTTGTTACATGTACTCTGTAACTATAAAACATTTCACATTATAGCATTAAATTCTCAGAGCATCCCTGCTTTTTCCATTTTATTAACATTAAAAAACAACACTGTATGCCATATAATTCTCTTACCAACAAATGAGATTTTTGTTATTTGGAATGTAATAATCCCGTAATTCCTCTACTGAGAATTCACTAACTGGGGTGTCGCGGGACAGCTTTGGAAGTGGTTCCTTTGAGCCGATCAAGCACATCCTCCACTTTGCACCAGAAGGGGGTAATTCAGGTGTGATAGCTTCCGCTACAAAGGTATAACCAAGCTGGGCCAGGGGATAGAAAGTTCATCATAAAATTATAATTTTATTTTAGAAGGGAGGTATATTGGAAAGAAAATATCAATACCAAATACTATAATAAAGAGTTTTAAAAGGATTTTTCTATATATAATACTAGAAAAGTTCAAAAAAAGCACCACGCAAAAAATTCATGTTATATCCACACACCTTATTGGGTTGATAGACATGGGGTGCTACTCTGTTGAAGACCGTGTTTACCTCCTCTCCTGTGTCATTATTTATGACGTGCAGGAGACAATTAGGGATTGGAGAGTAGACCTTTGGTATCACCAGCACCTCCTCAGAAACCAGGAAAATCTCTCTGTGAACCAGTAAAAAGATCAAGCCGATAATATATCAATATATATAATATATCTAGCACGGCTAGGTAGCAAGGTTATAAGAGGACATCATGCATTTCCACCAGGGTTTTCCAAGACAGCCTAGGAATTCTCTTTCACTGAGTTTATAATGTTCTCTGACCTAAAGACCAAGACCCATGAGTTGGCTGTGTCTGGAAGAGAGACAGTGTAATCAGCAAAGGCGATTTTAGTCGATTCATCTCGTAGACATGGGTAGAGGTCCGCTTTCCTCTTAGAATTGTTGATGATATGCCTGTGCAAGAAACAGAAAGTTCAGAGCACATTTAGAAATTTCAGCTTAAGCAAAAACTATGTCATGAATACAGTTTTAATTTAAGTAGTTAATTTAAGTATTCATTACAAAGTCCCAGAAAACAATCTATGCCTCTTTCATAAGAAAGAACCAGGATGCACTTTGCTTTTCAGTGTGATCTTTGACTTAAGTGATTATTTATGTCAGCTAAGAAAACCACCTCTTCATCCGCCGTACACACATTGACCGAGCTTTTATTGCTCATGCACACACACATGCATCCCCAGGCAGCAGGTCATTCAGCAGACGCTGGTAGCTGATTGGAACGGGGAGAGTATAAACAGCAGATGGTACCACTGGGAAAAGATGGAACACAATGTGGAAAATGCTCCCTGCATGTCCCCCACAGGCTGCCACAACCAGGAGAGGGAGCAGATTCTGGACATGCAGTGCAACAGAGAGGCTAAACGCATGCCATGCAATATACACAGCATTGGCACTGGAACGCATTTGCAGCGCTTTCATATACTTTCAAATATTTGTGTTGACAAAAAAACCCACTACGATTGCTAGACTCACCATGTAAGCGCACACAGTCAGTACATTTTTATTACTTAGTCACCTCTGTCATACACTTTGATAGACCTCAGTTGTTCATTTACCTCAGCAAGAAAGCTGCATGTTTGTGTGCATCACATTCAATTGTCGACCACACGGATGAAAGGATCTTGGACGCATTGAGGTTCTCCTTCGTTCCTGAACGACATGAGCACACGCACAGAAAAGTAGCCTCCATTAAAGATGAAAGAAAAACCCATGTTGCTGTCAAACGCATGAAAAAATCATTGAAGTTGACCTAGTTCAGAGTGGGAAGCAGATATTGCAAAGTGCATTTTTACTTCATCCAGCGATAGGCTGATAGGAGAAGATTATTCTCACCTTGACACTTAATTTTCACACTCATCTCACCTGAGAGGTAAGCCCTCTGACAGAACGCAATTTTTGACAAGAAATCCTGCATACTTGCAAGTATGCATGTATTAGTAAATGTGTGCGTGTGCACAGAAATGCTCAGAAGAGATTGTTTAATGCTGTATTTTTTTTTCACATATTCACATGTGGCAAAAGGTATCCCCAGTTTTTCCCGCCACACATCCTTACCCTCAGCTCTCTTTTCTAAGTGGCACTTCAAACTGACCAGCATAATGTAAGACTGGCAAATGAGATTTACAAATGGAGCTAACAGAGTGGAAGAAAATAAAGCAAAAGCAGTGCGCATAAATACCGGGGAACTACTGAGGTGCTTGAAGGGGACCATGTCATTAACAAGTACTATCCTGGGCAATGTGGACATTGTGGCATGTTTTGAGTGAATGGTTTTTTAAAGTGCTGTTAGACAGTCAGTATCACTCTGAGTGGAACTCTAAAGGCTGCACTTTGTGCTTTGATTTGAAAGAACTTAACTATGTTAGGCCAATTTCATAAAAAAGTCAAGCTGTTCAGTGTGTGCATGTACATGTGCTCATACTAATGTCACACGACCACCAGCATAATAATTTCGAGATGCCGGCAGACTGACTCTAATGATGTGGGTATTTTAGATGTCTGAGATGCTCAAGCTACATTTTCAAGCCATGGGAAATTAGGCACTCTCTCATTTCTGGTGTATTACAGTGCTGCTTTAGGCAAACCCCACACTAATGAAACTGTCCATACCCCCATATGTACAAGTTACTCAGAGGGGTCACAGTGTCATGTGTTGTTGCCTGGAGAAGGCACAGCAATAAACAGAGGATGGCTGTGCAGTACATCGCCTTCAGCGATTCCTTGGGAATCAACAAACAGTGATGGACCTTCACATTAAGACGATTACTGTTACATTATCTCTAAAAACACATCCAAATATTTTCACTAAAACTGAGGGAAATTTCTAATTTACCAGAAAACTGTTCAAAAGCAACACTGATACTAAAACAGTATATTATTCCAAAGCCAGACTGGAATAGCTGCACAACACTGTCTCTATGTAATCTCTCATTTTTCCTAGAAAGTGTCCACTGCTTCCCCGTCTTCTCTTCCCTATCTTTCTGTTGATGTCACTAATGAACATCAGTCAGTGATGCAGGAACGCTGTTTGCACATGTATATGATGCGCATGTTTCCTCTCGTCTGTGTATCCCCGATGTGGTTAGCCTCCATCGGTCAGGATTTATTAGTAAGAGTGGCAGTCTCATCAATACATATTTGCGTTGCTGCTCAGGAGCTCGATGTACGCCAGCAGGCTAAATTATACAGTGAATGCAGAACTAACAGGTGTTTTGTGTGTGAGGGGTTTTTTGGATAATCTAGGAATGAAAAACAGGCCATCCTGTGTTTTTGTGGGTCTTTTTGCACATTTTCTATTTTTACTTAAATTGCTGTAGTTGCTGTGTCTCTCTTCTCCTTCACAGAGCACAGAAAATAAAGTATTCACTGGCGCTGTCTACTCAAAAGCCAGTATTTTTTATTATTGATTTGAAAGATGAGCTTTGAATCACACCACTTTCCTTGAAATATTATATTCTCTGTGTGTGCGCGTGTACATTCAGTTGTTTACCAGGTTTTGAGGCATCAAGGATCTCGCGCACTAAGTGCCCTCTGAATCCAGCCTGCAGAACGGTCACTGCCTTGACCTCCCTGTCTGTTGGCTCCCTGTCTCTCCACATTTCTGGGGGCTCCAAATCTGCATTTACTTAACAAACAGAATGAGGGCATAAAACAGCAAATTGTGGGTGAATATGAATTAATGAAAAGAGCGACACTGCATGTAAACAAAGACACATTTATTAATATTCTTTTGATTTAATGTGTAGTTGCAATCTTATGATATTTCTAATGTGAACAATTACTTAGGATGAGTCAGTGCCCTAAAGTGTTTAAAGCTACTGAGTTTAGTACACATATATATAAGTATATATATATATATATATATATATATATGTATATATATTTAGTATATATATTTAGGTATACAGACTTTTATAAGCTTAGCACAACTGATTACATCTATGAGCTTCTAATGTTATGTATATAACATGATAGCATACAATATCTCCAAACAAATAAGTGGCACCTACATATAGGGGGGTATTCTTCAGGGAACAGTGAAGGGTCAGCAGTGAGAGCTTGTACAGCAAACTGCTCATCTGCTTTCAGCTTCCTCCCCAGAGCCTCACGCAGCATGTGGTAAACTGCCAAGTTAAACACCTACAAACACCAGAACACATGCAGTCATGGTAAAAAGAAAACACACCTTCTGTCAATTCTAAGGTTTTACATACCAGGACATAACAAGCAAGCAAGCCTGAGCAGGTCTTAAAATCACCTAAATACAACCTGAGATGAACACCAATATATGGCATATTACAATGTGTCATTAAAATGTGTCATTTATTTAAAATATAGGAGTGTGTGAAAAACCAAGTACACCTTTACTGCTTCCATTTGAATTAGGAGGGTAGGTAGCAGCCAGGACCTGCTAATCAAATAGACTTAATTAATTGATCATCAGCAAATGTGACCATTTGGGTGTGTGTAACACAAGGCCAAGGAGGAAAGACAGCAGCAATGACCAAATTAAAGAGGATGTACGGTCATTTTGTTGTGGTTGCACATTTTGCAAAATTGTAACTATGTGAATCCATAGCTCCTATGACCAATAGCCTTTCATGTGTAGGAGGGTTGTTAGACCCCACATCAGTCATTACCACTACCTAAATTCTTTAAATGAAAACCTTTTCTTCCATTGGTATCTTTGTAAGGCTTGTGAAAAATGCATTCGGTTCCAAGTAAAAGACACCACAGTCGCATAAATATGGACTCCATTGAGGCAATTCAGAAATTCTGACCAGTCAGAAATGATTATTCCTCAGAGCTATTGTAAATCAATGTCAATTAAGCAACACTAATTTTCTATAACAGCCAAACATATTTGTTCAATAATAAATTAAGTTTCTGGTCATTCAAAGTCATAAATCAATGTAATTTATCTAATCTAAATTAAAGACATGGCCTAACAACTGTAAAACGAATTTTTCAACATATAGATTTAGCAGCTGTCAACTGTCAATGACTTGCCAAAGGTATAAAGGATGCTGAGCTATGCACTCTACATAGAATCTGTGTGTACCTATGAGCAAACTACCTTGCAGTGCTCCCATTTTTCCTGGGTGGTGCTGATGTTTCTGGGACAGTGAGTTTCTTCCAGACCCTTTCTTAGTGCTGGCTGCTGCTGCTTATCACTAAAAGAAGCCACCAATCTGGACAGGGCCCTAAAGATGGAAGAGGCCTGCTCAGTGAAATGGGCACTTTCCTATTAAAAGAGAAGAACAGTTGGGAGGCATCTCAGTTTTATTTAGTGTTGGGAGTTTACACAGACAGAAAGTAAACAAGGACAGTGTATCATGCTACAATCTGGTGCACTTCCATGGTCAAGGTCAAGGTCAAGGTCAGATTTATTTATATAGCACATTTCCAACAGCCGATGCTGCACAAAGTGCTTAACAATAACAATAAAATTAAAAACTACAGTGTAATACAATAATAACAATAGAAACAATAAAGTAGAAGAATTGAAACAATACTAACTAATTCAGATAAATCCAAAATGCTTGGGTCATAATGTGTTAAAAGCCAGAGCGTAAAAGTGTGTCTTTAGTAAAGATTTAAATTGCTCAAGAGTTTGAGCAGATCTAATATTAAAGGGGAGACTATTCCAAAGTCTGGGACCTGCCACAGAGAAGGATCTATCACCACGAGATTTGAGGTTAGTCCGTGGAATGGACAACAATAGTTTTGAACTAGATCTCGTGGGTTTTCCTGGAGCATAGGCAGAGAGGAGCTCTGACAAGTAGGGGGGGGCTCGGGCGTTGAGTGACTTAAAAACAAAAAGTAAGAGTTTAAATTGGATCCTGTAGGGGACAGGGAGCCAGTGTAAAGAGGCTAAAATTGGGGTTATATGCTCTCTCCGTTTGGTACCGGTTAGCAGGCGAGCAGCAGCATTTTGAACCATCTGAAGGCGATGGATGGTGGCATGATCTAGGCCATAATACAATGAATTGCAGTAGTCCAATCTGCAAGTAAGAAAAAGGTGGATGATACGCTCGAAGACGTCAGCCGGAAGGTATGGCTTTATCCTGGCTAGCTGTCTTAGCTGAAAAAAACAGGACTGAACTACTGCACTCACCTGCTTATTCAATTTAAAAGAACCATCAATGTAAACTCCGAGGTTTTTTACATGTGTTTTACAATACGAGGAGAGGGTACCCAACGTGCTGTCGATATGATTGAAATTGCCAAAAATGACAACCTCAGTTTTGTTTTCGTTTAGCTGTAAAAAATTTAATGATAACCACTGTTTAACGTCGTCAAGGCAGCGTAATAAGAGCTGCGGTTGATCTGATCCTGATTTTAAAGGTAGATAAATCTGTAGCTCATCCGCAAAGCAATGAAATGAAATGCTGTACCGCGAGAAGATGGAGCCCAATGGCAGCAAATAGAGTGCGAAGAGGGCGGGACCCAAAATAGAGCCTTGAGGAACGCCGTATTTAAGAGGAGCTAATTTGGAGTTGTGGGGGCCCATATTGACATAAAAGAACCTTTCTGTCAAGTAGGAGCGAAACCACTGAAGGGCAGATCCTTTTAGGCCAGCTTGCGATTCTAGCCGTGATAACAGGATGTCGTGGTCAACCGTGTCAAAAGCTGCTGACAAGTCCAACAGTAAAAGGGCAGCAGGGCTGCCAGAATCCATAGTTAAGAGAATATCGTTAAAAATCCTTAAAAGTGCTGTCTCAGTGCTATGTAATGATTTAAAACCAGATTGAAATTTTTCTGAGATCATATTAGAATCGAGGTGTGCCTGCAACTGTAGATAGACCACTTTCTCCAAAACTTTAGATAGAAAAGGAAGCTTTGAGATGGGCCTGTAATTAGACAGAACAGTTGGGTCCAGGTTTTGTTTTTTAAGAAGAGGCTGAACTACAGCTTGTTTGAAGCATAGTGGGACGCAGCCTGTAGTAAGGGACGTATTAATCAATTTCAGAATAAAAGGGCCAACAATATTAAAAGTGTTTTTGAGGAGACTCGGGGGAAGATAATCAGAGGGGCAGTGTGATGATCTTAGGCCACTAACTATCGCGGTCAGGTCCTTAAGGGAGACGGGATCAAACTGCTCTAAGACAGCTGAAGACACAGGTGGAGGGCTTTGAACTGAGACAACAGACAACGAAACAAGGGCCCTAATCGATAAGATCTTGTTATTGAAAAATGCTAAAAAATCATCGCACATACTTGGTGAAGGAGTAACTCCAGGATTATCACATAAACTAAAAAAGCGATTAAGAATGTTAAAAAGTACCTGAGGCCTATGACCGTTTGCTGATACTAAGTTTGAGACAAATTGTGTTTTTGCAGTTTTTACAGCTTCTTGATAAGCAGAGAGACAAGTCCTTAAAATCTGTAAGGAAACATACAATCTGTCCTTTTTCCATCTCCTTTCAGCGCGTCTGTAGTCGCGTCTGAGGGAGCGGGTGTAATCGTTCAACCACGGTTCTGATGAATTCTTAGCGCGCACAGTTCTGAATGGTGCAATAGAGTCCAAGATATAAGTGCAAGTAGAATGAAGAATAGTGATCAAATCAGAATTGCTTATAGAACATTTGCTATATGCACATAAACAGTGATGGGCTAAGGCTACACAATCGACAAAAGAAAGATGAAAAATATAAATTCAGCTATACAAAGGTAAGAGAAAATGTGTGAGAGCAGAGTCACTAACATGATGTGATTTTTTAAATTGAAGCTGGAGTAAGCCCAGTTTCAAAATGCCACAGTGAGGAGATTGCAACAAGGGCAATGTTATCCTCTTTGTCACTATGTTCCAAAAAGCTCTGCTTTAAAAAAAAAAAAAAATGTCATGAGGTAGGATAAAAAGCACATATTCTCTTTAGTTTCCCTTTATTTTATTCTGTTCCAGTGATTTCACCACAAAATATCATGACAGATGTGCTTAAATTGAACACCATGAGGGCTAGTTTCTCCATGTGTTTAACCACCCCTTATATTTCTTAGTCAGTATGCGCCCCTTTGACCCTTTCTATTTACATATACTGTATCATCAAAGCGATCACTTCTATTTTTGTGAAAATTTTCCTGGAGATAAAAAAGAAAGAAAGAAAGAAAGAAAGAAAGAAAGAAAGAAAGAAAGAAAGAAAGAAAGAAAGAAAGAAAGAAAGAAAGCCATTTACATGTCAAATCTTATATCAGAAATGTGAATGTGCATCTATTTAGTAGCAGCATGTGGCAGAATACGGCTGCAGGATAATATTCTGAAAGGAGCGCCACCGCTCAGAAAGCCACCCATTTACTACAATGGAATTACCATCATTGTCATAAATAAAGGCACCTTTGTAAGGTGTGGCATGATGGTTTCTTCTTCTCCAAAGATAAATGGTGTCTTGCTGCAGAGGTGGACATGGTAACCCAATGCTGCATTTATGTGGATGCACAGCACATGCCGCCTGATGGGAAGAGCACAAAAAAAAATTTGCATTCTGAAAGCAATCACTCATTCATTGCACTTTCCTAAAACCTGTGGTTTCCAGCCTATTTGGCTTGTGACCTTCAGTCTGTCCACACCGGGCCTGACGTGTTGCCATTAGTTCAACCACAGAGTGACGTTTCCTTCTTAGATTCAACTATAAAACTATCTAGGATAAAGAAATCAAAAGAAAATCAAACTATTTGTGTAGAATCACCAACTATTTTTGTCCTACAACCACATTTCAAAAAAAAATGTGTTTCTGCATTTTGTTTTTATTTACATTTTGCTGTATTTAACAATTAAAGCTACTGACAGAGAACGTGAATAGCACTCATTAACTAGTTACAATGTGATGGTCTGGTGCAAAAACGTGGGTCCTGTAATTCATGCAGTTGTTAACAGAAGCTACAAAATCAAAGAGAAATTCCTTTTCTTTTTTTTGCATTAGAGGAGCTATGTTCCTGTCAAATAATACTGACTAGGTCAGACAGTCAGATGTGCAGTAGCCTAATGTCCTCTCCACCAAATACCAAACTGAGTTCACAAGGCCTGGTCAGGCATGAGAGAGTGGAGCTCCACTTTCTTGGCCCCATTAGCTTTACATAATTTAGCCATTACAGCCCTAACTAGATGGATGAGCACTGAGGCAGAGCTGGGCTAGTACTGTGGAAACATTCAAAAGGGAAATAAATGCGAGCGAGACAAAAGAAGATAAGGCGTATGGGAGAGAAGACAGTGAGAAGAAACTAAAACAGAAACTGAGACAAAAGAGACTTAAAAACAAAATTATAATGGAAAAAAACCTCTTTAACATTAACAGATTAGCACAGATCAGCATGTGAATGGCGAGACCATAAAGTTTAACATATGAAAATGGGCATACAAAGAGAGCTTTAAAATGATTGCTGCCCAGAAGCAAGATCAGATATTATGTCTTGGAGAGCTAATACTATGAGGTTTATGGGCATGGTTAGTTGAGTGCTATGTGTGTGATTATGGCTCAGTGGTAATTGCACTCCTCCATACCTGCACCTGACCCCAGAAACTAGGCCCTCTGCTTCTAGGCCAAGTCACACCCAATAATAGAGACTAGGACAGATGCTTTTTACTGCTTTTCAGAGCATCTGAGGTAGGCAAGATATCCTCTGCAGGGTACCCTCTGCAGGATGCTCTACAGCTATGCAGAACAGATCTTTGCTCAGCTGTATAAATCCCAACAAGTGTGAAACATGAACATTTTCTTTTCTTTGTCAAAAGATCTCACAGGTGCTGTACAAAAAAGGAAAAATTCACCATTATTAGAACAAGTTCCCGTGATGACAATTACATACCGCTTAGGGTAATTTAGGATTATGAGAGTAAATGTGAAGGAAGGCATTGCTGCAAATTTAATCTAAGACTATCATTTTGATCAAAATACTCTACAGTTCTTAATATAAATCAGTGCTGTCCTACCCCGAGGGCAAGTTTAACACAGCTGCCTTTGTGGAGGTGGTCTTGATGGAGAGAACTGGCAGCTGAGACTGCAGACTTGTCCAGGAGTGTGGCACGGCGATGAGAACTGCAGACCTACGTGCTGCTGACATTTCCTGTTCTGTGAAAGTGGAGTAAAAAAATAAATGCACTGGTGGCACTCTGCAGGGAACAAAATTACAGTGGTTTCACAAAATAAAAATAAAAATAACCCAAAATGTAGATTAAATATGTCTTTGATGCACGGTTTGTACCTGCGAGGAAAGTTAGTGTTTGTGTTTCCATGTATGTGTGTCTGTGTCTGTGCACTGATAAGCCCTTACTCTCCTCAGCTGCATGTCCCCAGAGAAGAAGAGAAGAGAAGCTGATGAGGATCTGGGAAGGTTGCAGGCTGTCCACACACAGGTAATAAGTGCCTCTCACCTCTGGACACTGCTGGAAGAAACACAAACACGGAGAAGGACAAGTGGAAGAGAGAAAGAGCAGAAAGCCGTCGGGAGACATGGAAGATAAACTAATAGAACGGTGGCTTAGTGGAGGAGCAGTTGAAGGAAAATTCAGAGAAGAGAAGGGAGCATGGTTGCAGTGGGGGATTCAAATAAACAGAAGTAAAAACAAAAAACAGGTGGAGGCTTCATAGTTGGCACCTAAATGAGAGATACAGAGACAAAGACTTAAGTAATGTCAGAAAAAGCAGCTGCTGAGAAAGGCAAAGCAGGAGACAAAGAGAGGGGAAGACTGACAGAGACCAAAAGGGTCAGAAAGTATGAATTTCAGAATAACAAGTCGAGACAATTCTTAGTATGCATATTGGAGTGTTGCTGTTGTTTACATGCTTACTTCAGGGCTTGCTACAGCAAGGGATCCGGAGCTAAGTGTCTGTGTGGATGATCCACTCCATTTGACGGCTACTGTTGTTTTGGAGAGGACAGTATTCTGCAGATAAAACCAGCTTAGTTAATCACAATATGTCCCGTACAATTACTAATTGTATGTCAAAGCACATTCAGTTACGTGGGAAAATAAAACCAAAGTTTAGTCCCGTAGATAGAACTTGCACAGTCTGTACCTTAAAATGTGATTTCTGAATATGATGCTGGTAAGTCTGTGGCTTATGAAACACCAAGAGAGTCCTGAAATTAGAATACAAATAACCCCGCTTACTTTATTTTATTTTTTAGCATGAGCGATTATGATATTAATCAGAACCTATTTCTGCATGTATGTATATGTGTCTCACTGAAAGCATTTATCAAAGTCCTCCAGGTCAACCCAGGTCTTCTGTAGGACTGGCTTGTTAGTCGCATAGTAGGATTCCTCAGTTACAGGCTCTTTGATTTCAGTTTGGGGCCTATCTGCAAATAAAGTTTAAATTGAACATAAGGTGGCACCGTTCCTGAGTAATAATACATTTATATACATGCATTTTCTTGTGTTAGTCATTTGGTATAACGTAGTATGCATGTAGAATATAGACACCTAGCTGAAAGTGGAGCCACTGGGTAAAATTCTTGATATCCTCTTTGTCAAAATTCAGTAACTAAACGCTTTTCCTTTTGTGACTCATAGCAAGTTATCCTAGACTCAAATCATTATCTTAAACACAGCGAGCCGAATTGGCCAAACTCCCACATAATGGCACAGTGTAAGCGCACATGCACATCCTCACTCCCACTCACCGACTCCCACTATCTCAATGCATCTCATAGACATATGCACACATCCCCAAAAAACACACACATGCACACCCATACACATACAAACAGTCTGCCCCCGAGCTCTACTTAAAGCGAGAGTCTGATCAGAAAGCTGAGGTGGCGAGGGCCACCGTCTCTGCTGTTGAGCAATGGTGGTCCGTTAACTCAAACTGCAGGTGTTACTAAGCAACTAAACGGGGGCAGAGAGGAGGCAGGGAATTGGCCGGTTGTCACAAAGCATAATTTCAGTCCTATCTTTTTCAAAACGTCTCGACCAACCGCTACAAGCACGGAGAGGACGATGGTTGGATTGGAGGCAAGAGATAAAAATACGTCTAATTACATTAATTGGGACTATGATGCATGGATGCCGTTCGAGTCAAACAGTAATGAAGACCTCCATAACATATGTCAACTGCATAAAAAATCCAGAAAAAACTGAAAATAAGGGGCATTTGTTATTTGTGGCAGTCTAATATTTGACCTCGGGTAAAGCCATCTTATGTTGGGATTCAAAGACAGCTCGCATTAGGGGCCTGGTGTTGCAAAGGAACAGCTTTTACCATTGGAGATGTCATCACTGTTCTTCTTGTCCTCTGCAGTAACCTAAAGGGACAACGAGAGAGTGAAAAAAGAGAAAGTGAGAGAGGCATGAACTGTGTGTTGCTGACAGAGTAGCACTGGCAGAGATACGCCTCCACCCTCTAGTGATTCCATGCCAGCTGTGGTGTTGGGCCATTCTCACCCAACACTGAGACACGGTTTAATGTGACAGGGTCTGCCCCTCCCCCTGCTAAAAACACCAACAGGGAATACCAGCTCTAATTTACCCCGACTGTCAGTGACAGATGAGGAGTTATAATGTTGTTTAGTGTGTTGCTTCTCTGAGAGGGGATTTACTAAACAGTCCTGATTTCATGCTTATCTGGCCAGCACAATAAAGAAACATAGCTAATTAGTTATTATCATATGCTTCAAGTAGCATTATGTTTGGTGTGAGCAAGAAGGAAGATGCTGCGGTCTTTAAAAGAGCATTAGAGCTATCAAAGAGAAGTGCAAGAATTAGTACACCAATATCAGCTGGCTCCAACTTTCCTCCAGCCTCCCCACCTCCTTAAAAGAATTTTTTTTAAAAATGTATTTCAAACAATGCTCCCCTCTGGGAAAATTCTGGTGAACGTCCAACAGTTTACTCAGCTCCGAAGAAGAATTATATATCTTCATGTCGTGTAACTTCAAAGCAACCCCTGCCAAGACTCTCTGATGAGTCAGAGTGAGTGTGTGTGTCTCTGTATGTGAGTCACCGCATATTTGAATAAGTACCCAGAGACCCAGACAGACGGAAAGAGGCATTGTGATTGGGAGGCACACTTGACCTCCTCTTCATCACTGTATAGCAACACTTTCCTGCTGCAAAAATGTCAGCGCGTATGTCAACGTGTCTTGTGTGCATAAAACTTTAAGCTTTCGAGCTCCAGTCTGTGGTAGGTCCTGTTCACTGACAGCACGGCACTTTGGTGCGCTGCTTGTTTTACCTGTGTAGACTAAGGAGATATTGAGACAGACACAATTTACACACAGGGCTCCTAGGAGTTTAGCTGCTGCTTTTGGCTTTTCAGCAATTTTCCACAAAAGAAATCACAGTCATGATGGGAGAAAGATGGCATTATCAAAAGCCACCCCACCGTTTTATTTTTGCAGAGACAAATTAAAGCATTTCCAATGTACTCTTAACTAATTTAACATTCTCCCCCTGAGATAAACTGTAATTAGTGATGCAAACTGAAACTATGCAGGTGCTTGGTTGTTTAATGACTACCATACTCATATTAGAAGTTGAAACATAATGCTCTAACCCACACTACGGTTGAGAGAGTGGGGCATTTAGGGTATTACGCACATCATGTGAAGGCACCTTCTTCTCTCATAGAAATATAGAGCTGGATCAAAAAAAAAACCAAAAGAAAAAACCCCTCTCATGTCATTTATAGTCTGTCAACACGTGACCCTGCCATGTGCTTGTCAAGAGCAGGAACACACACTTTAGATAAATGTGGCCCATGTGACACACACACACACACGCCTGCACACACATCAAACGACACATCAAATTAGCATGTCCACACTGCCCTAACCTAACCGCTCTATAACTGGTCACAGTTACACAAGAGGGCGATTAATATGAACTCTATTTTTTCCCCTATGCTAGGAGTGAAGTGTAATAATGAAGCCCCCAGGAGACGCAGACACTGATGGCTCATCATCTAATTGCGCTGCTTTTTTCATCAGCACAGTACATGACCTCTCCCTGCATGAAACCCACGCATTCAGCTCACCACCACCACACACCAGAGATTCTCTCTTCCCCGCTTCCCAGTTTCTTGCCCCGCTTTCATCTATTTCAGTGCAAATGTGACTCTGTTTATATTTTCTTATTTTTTTTAGTTCCCCTAAAAAAATTTTAATTGAACAATAGAGTTGTCCACCCTTTTTTTTAGTCTTTGTTATCTTTGTTTCTGCCCTCTTCTCTTTGTCTGCATGTGTCTGCTACAATGAATCCCCACCCCCTGTTATTTCCCTTTTCTAGCTGGTTCTCTCTTTAGTGCAGATGTGCCCCTGGTCAGTAGTGGCCTGGCTGGGAGACAACAGAAGTGACTTTGAGACTGGGGGATGGCAGCCGTGTTGTCACTGACACACAGAACTACTCTGAATAGCCTTTGACCGCATACATGCAGGGCAGAGAGACGAGTGAGGCAACAGGAAAGCAATGAAATGAAGACATGACAAAGGGCAACAAATCTTTTTGCAGAAATAAAATAATGTCTTCATTCATTCCTTTTTTGGCATTCCAACAGGTCACAGATGCTTAAATTCTATTTGAGGGATAACAGCGGTTCTACAACGATGCTTTGTTTGCAAATATTTGTGAAATCTGAAAATATTTCGCCCTCGTGGACCATAATGCTATATACCTCCATTTTGTCAGTGCAGTTTGGTGAGTTAGTGGTGCATTCAGCCGCGTCAAGCTCAAGGCCTTCTTGACATTCAGTCTCCTCTTCCTCAGTAATGGAGACCAGAGGGGATCTGTGGGAACACTTCCTGGGAGTGTTTTGCTTGGTCTCTCTGACACATAAAGACACGTATTCAAGCACCAAGTTGTGTGCAAATGTAACATATCATAATCATACCATGCACAGATCTCATTGCATTCTATAATCTGCCATTTTTCTTTGTTGATACAAAAATATATAGTATTACGGTAGCAAAAGGAGCAAATCTCTAATCTTTACTCCACTGTGGGTTGTAAAACACAAAAGCAAAATTCCCATAGTTCACATTTCTCAATTACTACGAATGCATTCATAACAGAGAGTCGAGATGGTGGTTAAGTAAGATCGTAAAAAAAAACAGGTGATAATGGTGTATTATGATAATGGTGATGTACTTTGTTGACCTCCATATGGAAGCTGTTATCATGCTTTCCTTTTTCTATAAAGAGGTCAGGCTCAGGTTACCTATAGACTACTGAAAGACATCAGAAAGGAGAGAAGAAAATGTTATTTATAAATTTATCAGTTTCAGTGTACGCACGGCTCTGGAACTGAGCCCCCGCTGCTCCTGGTACGGTAGGAGAGAAAAGGGCTGGCAACCTCAATGAACTGCTCTGGTTTTGACAAAGGGATCTCTACAAAAAAAGGGAGAGAAAAAAAACCTTTACATATCATGCCAGCACCGATTTTTCACACTCTGACTCTTTTTACTTCATTTTCTGTTTTTCACTCAGAGATCAGCTGATGTCAGATATGCCTGAGCCAGCAGCTATTTTCAAAACTGAAATAATGTAGCTGCCCTACTCCTATTTTCATTTCAGCATGCGGTGCTGCATGCCCTCTCTAGTGCAGGTTCTAAATCTCCTGCATTAACACTCACTTTTCGTTGGAGTCATATTTATTTATGACATTCACCTACACGCTATCGCATAATTTGTGCTTTTCTATTTGTTTGATATCCTCCCCTGCATACTCCTCCTGATTCTCCTTCACCACCTTTTTTCCAAACTTAATTTTAACATCTTTCATTTCCTGTTTCAATCTTCCTCTAACTTACTCTTTGGTTCAGCAGTGACCAAGATCTCCTTGGGCTGACGGATGAGTTTCCAACGGGGCACAGGTGGAGGTTTGGGTGGTGACTCTAGCGGGCATGCGCGGGTACGAGTCAACAGGACAGCATGGCTGTGTAGCAAGGAGAGGCCATAACGACGTAGAAATTCAGAGGAATTAGCCTGCATAACCGACACACATACACAGAAATCATGCATGCAGGAGTCAACCATTAATATTTAAAAAATACTCTGGCAGATAATTAGAAACTGTTCTCCAATCAGGTTTAGGGGTGTATATAGTAAACATTTTTTTAATCTTTAACACCCACTGCATTTTAACAATATTGTGTGATTATCTAAGGTGTTAGTTTAAAAACATAGCGACATATTAGCATGGAGGACAGAATCATTCAGGCAATAAGTTCAGACACATCTGCCAAAATACATGAAAATACAGTATGTAAGGCAAAAACAGCAATTGCACAATTCTAATGAGCTTTAAAGTCAATATTTGGTATGATCACTTTTTTAAACATCATAGCCTGAACTCTCTTGGGAAAAATTTCTTTTCAGGAATAGTTCTCCAGGCTTCTTGAAGGACGTTTAAAGCTCTTCTTTGCATGTGTTTTGCTCCTTTCTCTGTCAAGATGATCCCACACTGCTTCAATAATGTGGAGGTACAGGCTCTGGGGAGGCCAATCCCTGACTGAGTTTCATTGTGTGTTTTTCCACCCAGGTATAATTACTGCAGTGGCAGTGTGCTTGTGATTACTGTCCTGTTGACAATTGGAACCCCTGCCAATGAGCTATATAAGCACCAGTCCATTTACCATCAATTTTGAAAAGATCTCCGACACAACTGGCCCAAACCATGACAGAGACTCCAGTGTGTCAGTATGTTTTACAGATAACTGTAGACACTCACTGTCATGAACCCCACCATACATACTGGTGGCATTTTAAATCAAAAATGTAAAACTTGGAAATTTTCCATCAGACCTGTTGCTACTGAATTTCAGTCCAGTTCTTGTGTAATTTGGCATACCTCAGCCCTTTGTGCTGTTTCCCTTTCTAGAGAATGGCTTCTTGACAGCCAGCTTTCCACCGAGACCATTTCTGATGAGCTTTCAACGAACAGTAGATGGCTCAAGTAAAGGGTCTAGTGTGTCTCTCAGGTCCTGTGCCAGATCTTTGCTGGATATTACTTAAGCACAAGACTTTCAGATACTGTTCATTTGCTATAAACATTTTTCAGGCCTCAGATTTTTTAAGGATAAACTGCTAATTATGCTGAAATATGTCAGATTTTTTATTTATTTGTTTTATGCCTGTCAAACTCTGTTATCATTCACATTTTTCAAAGATTAAGCTCAGGAAATGGGAACAAATTATGTGTTTTTGTAACAGACCACTTGTAACAAAGTGCCTAAAGATACCATTTGAAACTGGTTCTTTGCTAAGTTGTGTGGATACAACACTGGTTCATTCTGTGAATTAGGTGATTTTATTAATGCTTGGATGATTCATAGTTACATGTTAAGTGGGTTAACATACAAAAAACCTTTGGAGAGCCTGCAGAACTATTTCTCAGGAGATTTTAGAAAATTACAGTTAAATAAATATAAAGAAATGAGTCTTGACGCAAGACACAGTACAGTATATGAAATCATTACATAAAATTTGTGTATATATACTTTAAACCTGTCACGATGTGCATGTTACAGTTACATCAAAATGTGAATTTGTATCCTCGCAAATTTGCACTAAATACCTAACTACAATCTCTAGCAAGTGAAATCGAAATTTCATAGTTCCAAAAGTCTGAAGACTAAAAATTGCACATTATGAGTCAACATATATACGTAGTCAACATTTTAGGAGGAATATTAAAAAGACATACCATTTGGCGAAACCCAAAGGAACCGTTATGTAGTTGAAAAGGGTAGCAGGCAGCACAAACCACTATGTCAGGGTCTGCTGAGAAACACACGCAATGAAGAATAACAGGTACAGTTAAACTGCATTGTCATAAGTGTTAATATACAACTAATTTTAGACTAAATGTGATTGATTCTTAATAGTAACATCAATATAGTGAAAGCGCCACACAACAATTAAATTAAATCCAACAAAAGAGAAAGCAGAGCTGACAAAAAATACCATACACAAAATAGCTTCCTACAACCTGTTTCACACCCCCTGCCTGGAATGGGGGTCGTACAGGCAGTTTGTGGTACGCTTTGGCTTTGTCCCAGTTTGCTGCTGGTTTGCGGCAGCACCTGCTCGCCAACACCTCTAAGGGGAGGGGGTCAATATGTGTACATGTGTCTTTATGTCTTTCTATGTGTCATTAGTGGGTCGGTGAGTATAGGGCTGGTTATCGTCACTGATTTCTATAATCGATTCGATTCCGATTCACAAGGTCCCGATTCGATTCAATTTTGATTCAGACTGTTAGAAATTTTATAATTCTGATCATTTATCAGTACATATCCATATTTTTATATCTATGTATAAAAACAAAGCTGACACGTGTGAGACTTCATCACAGCAGATGCCTTTGTGTCAAAGTAACTGAGGATAAAACACAGAAAAACATGAAGGAAATTTCCCTGGTCTGGCTTTTTATAGCAGATAACCCCCTTAAAAATATTCTGTAGTGCATCAAAAACAGAAGAAAACCATGAATCAACATATGAACATTACCTGATGCTGCTGAAGTGAAGCAGAGCGAAGTTACAGAGGTTTTATTAGAGACACAGCCAAGCGTTTTGCAATTTGCCATGATTTTACAAAGTTTAAATTTCTTTGGTATTAAACAGTCAAAATTAGGCTTTCTTGTTGGAAAAAGAAAAAAAAACAACAGGCCGATAGCACTGTACACAACACTAGACTGATGTTTAATAAGCAAGTGAATAATGAAGAAAACAGAGATTTGAGATGGCAAACTGTGCCACAGAAAGAGCTGTGCAGGAAGTGTGATTTTATCGTGTGTTTAAACAGCAAAAGCAAGAGGGAATTAATGACAATGTTTATTAAATGTGAAGTGTAGCTTTGATCTTCTTTTGCTGCTGGTGACGTGAATTTTGGTCAGAGAGTGACGAAACCTGTCGGCATCAGAATCTCTGAGATGTCAGCTTTCACCACCCGATGGCGTGTCTGTTTATGTGCTGTTGGGTGCACGATCCGTGTTTACATCTTTGTGCCGAATGTGTTTACCTGCTCTCAAATAGTTTTGTGAGCTTTAACCTGAGATTCTGGCGTTTCTGGCAAAATACATTTATATTTAAAAATCGATTCAGGATTTAATTAATCAATATCACGTTATTCAAGCTAAAATCGATTTGAATCGGAAAATAATTTTTTAAACCTACTGCTAGGTGAGAGTGAGTGAGCGAACGGCCTGTATGAGTGTGTGTGTGCATGGCTGGAGCTCGCTGAGCCTTTGCCCCTGTGGGACATGGTCAACGCTCCCCACTGGAGGCTTCTCTGTTTGTTGGTTCCACGGTGCATGGCTGGATGTTCTGGTGTGGTCGTTGGCCGACTTCCTGGCTTGGACCTCCTCCTTGGGACCTGGATCTCAACTCGTGCAAGGGTGGCCCGCCTCTAGCAGGGTCAACTTCCCGTTGCCTCTGGTCCTCTCACCCTTTGGTCGTGTGGCCTTCCTCCGGGGATGTCGCAGAGAAGTGTGACCTTAAGTCTACGGTACTCTTGGGAGCTGTGGATTGCACGGTTGTCCTGGTATCAAGCCAGTCTGCCTCTGGCTCCTGGGGGCGTTATTGCGGCTTTACACCTTCACTATCAAGTACATCTGAGACAAAGACACAGATACTCCCACCCTCTCTCTCTCACATTCACACTATAAGAAGATTGTTGACCTATATATCTGTGTATTTTCTAATTTTTGTGTTCCACGTGCTGTATGTTTGTTTTTTCTTAGAGGTGCAGCAGTTGGCGATACATTGTGTATTTCTATTTGCACTCTATCCTTTTATTACATTTACCCCTATTTTCCCAGACTAGAAAGATTACATTAAAAAACACTATTGTCCTCCACGGGTATAAACAATGAGGCTATATTTAGGTTCTTTAGGGAGTTCTTCCCCCTTTAGTGCATCTTAAAAGTATATCATATAAGAGCACATGGGCCAGGAGACATGGAAAATCAATTTGGCCGACCATGGTAAAGAGTGATGGGAACACCGCCAGGCTAATATAAAGGCTACACATTAAAAATTGAAAAGAGAAGTTGTTGTCACATTGACTACTAATTTCTGCATTTCACTGGAATTTCACAGTAAGCACCAAAACAGCGAAATAGAAGAAACGTGTAGGGTCTTTTAGTGTTTGCATATGTAGAAAAGGACAATGCAGCAGATTTCCCTCAAGCAGAAAATGTTTTGTGAAGCAATACCACCTTCACATGCATGACATCACATTATGTTAATATGCAACACTTGAGTTATTCCAAACAAGTGAGACTGTAGCAGAGCACAGGGAACAGTCTACTGTCAGAAAGAGCAGGTGGGTGAATGTGAGAGCAAAACAAAGATAGATTTTAATTTATATAGAAGTTGAAAATAGCAAAACATCACAAAAGGATTTCTGAATTCAATACTCTGAATATTACATATGCAGGTTTTAATACAAGAGGAAGCTTTTCTTCCACATAATTACCTCATAATTACCTGTTTTGCCCCTTCACCTTTAATATGCAACACCAAGACCTTAGCTAATTTATCCACGCAATTAGCATTTTGAGCAAAGCATTTAAATGAACTGTACAGCCTTAAAAAGCATTGTATTTCTGCTATGGCCTGAAACAACTCCAAGCAACAAATACATTTGTGAGGACGTTTCACTTTTATCTTCCCACAGTTGACCGGGGAAGCTCTCCTGCCCTGCGGGAGCACCAAATAATTTACCCTTCTAAAGCTCCCTCTGCTGGTTTATTCATGGTCCACCATACACACATTAACCCTCTGCACTCCATAATATATGGGCGGCAGACCTCACAAAAGACAGGAAGTTATTCTTGATGTAACATGAAAGAGGCCCCAGGGCTGACAACGGAGTTCAGAAAGTTTGGCATTTTGAAGTACAGCAAAGTAGTGACTTTAGGTCTTAAGCCTGTCCTGTCCTAAAGTAAATCCCTAGACCAAAACTGTGATTGCTACAAGTTGGATTTCTTTAGCTCTATAAGCATTAACTCTATACTTGTGAACTTTTAAGCAGGACCTCCGTATTTAAATTAAGCAGACCTTCCTCTACCTCTCTACCAAGTTTCACGTAATTCAGTTTTGTCCTTTTTATGTCATTGTGGTGAGAAACAGACTGGCTTCTGGTGTGCCTTGGGAAAGGAAATATATATTGCATATAGCTGTTAATTCACCAAAGGAAATGTAGACATGACATATAAATCCATTAATACAGCACAGTTACAAAGACACAGGACACAGAAATGATTCTAAAACCTTCTGCTGATAAATTAATTAACTGAGCAGCAAAGCAATTCTGTGCATACAAATTATGACAATAATGGCTGACTGCATTGACTTACTCACTCAATTAAATGTGCAAGCAGAGTGTGTAATTGAGACAAAAGTTTGCAAGTATGTATAATTGCATAATTATTTGCCTCTTTGTGACTTTGTGTCTTACTTGTTGTGTCTAACTGAGGCACAATATCTACCTTTACATTGCTCTGACTCCAGTAGCTGATTCTTGCTGCTACTTAGGGTGGAATCCTTCACTTGAGCTGCATCTGTGGGCTCAGGCTTCGTCACTGGCAAACTGTCATCCAGGTGTTTAAATGTAGGAATGGAGTGTTGTAAGAAATCCCAAATTTCTCTCAAGTACACTGACCTGAAAGAGAGATAAAGACAACATTATCAGGCTACAGCAGGTTATATTAGTTTCACTGTAATCACTTGTTAACTATCTGCCCCAAATAGAAAACATTTCACAATGTCACCAGTACCCTTGATGATGAGTTTTGACACCAGAGTATATATCAATAAAGATGTTGTTTGACAACCATTATACCATGCTCCCGCGTTTTTCCAAGGTTATCCTTTGTAAGGTCTATAGGTATAGATCATTTTCACTAATTTCTGATGCACACCCAGTCATTTTGTTCTGAAAGCAGGCCTGAATGAATGGAAAGCAGGTCTGAAACTGCTCAGCTCAGAAAAGTGAAACAAGGCTTAACCCTAGTAGTTGTGAGTTAAACCCTTTTTATTTGTAACTCATTCCAACTTTAAGTGTGTCTGATGTCAAATGAAGTACACTTTTGCTTAGTGTCTTTGTGACAACTGCAATTTCAGTTCCTCTTCCTATACTGTCCCTTTGTTTGCAATACAATAGGCTGTTGTATACACAGTCATGTGAAAAAGCAAGCATGCATCCAAAGGAAATTATTGACTTTTTCACTGATTCGGGGGTGGAGGTGGACGGGTGGGGGAGGTGGACTTGATACTACAGCCAGTACATGCAAGAAACCCCCTGAACATCTCACAAAGAAATGAATGAGCAAAAATAAAAGTCTGTAGTGTCGTTCAGGTATACCAGCTTCACCAGTCTGCACTTTCAAAGGTTTGGAAACAGGTGATGACTGGACAGAGCATCCAGGAGATGAACATGTGTCACCAACTCATTTCATTTGACTTCTCCATGCAATCAATTTCTCTATTCTTGCATGAGCTCAATTGGACATTACATCGACTTTGTACTGTGGAGCTTAAAGGAAAAGCCAAGTCCTTTAATGTCCGGTCCGAACGATTCTGAAGTTCTCATCCATAACTCAGTATGGTAATGTCTAGAAAGGTTAGGGCTGCAGTGCATGAATAAAAACAACTTGAGCTAATATTGCTAAGTGGCAGTATTAGCTGCACTAATATACAGTTACTTGTTATTAGTACAGGCAGAGAGGATGTAAATGTGTTATTTATTTTAGCGTTTTTGACCGTCTTTGTGTTTAGCAGTCTAATTGAATATTACAAGCAAAAGAAAGAAGCATCCTAAGGGTACTTTACAGTGTCACATAATATTTAACATAATGATATATTTATTTACTATGTTTATATTGTCAGAACTTCTACCTTGCAGTAACTGAGGTATATTAGATCCTGCGTATTCTGTGTGGGCAAGTGCATAAGTAACTACAACTTCATGTTTCATTAATCAGTCTGAAACACAAACAAATGTCATGCTCATTTATTGCACGTGCTGATAAGATTCCCCAGGCGACCCACTAACAACAGCTAACCTGCTGAGCTACAGAGAATAACACTCCCTGGGTCCACCAACAAATACTGTTGCCCCATTAAAGCTCTATCACTGATGAGCTGCAGTTCTACACTGATATTACTCTCCCTCCAGTATACAACATATCTCCTTCCATCTCTGAGGACAGATGCAATTTTCTGCATTATTTTTGCCACAGACCTTAAACTATATAAAAAAATTAAAAATATCAGCCCTGTTAACAAAGACACACAGTAAACGGAACATATATTCCATGTATATCCACTGGATACCTTATTAGTACACTTTGCCAGTACTGGATTCCCCGATTGCCTTCAAACATTCCTCTGAGATTTTGGTATTTACATCACAGCATCACACAGTTGCTACAGATTTACTGGCTGCTCATCCATGATCTGAATCTCCAGTTCCACCACACTCCCAAAGGTGCTCTATTGGATCTATTGACATCTGGTGACTGTGGAGGCCATTTGAGTGAAGTGAACTAACTGTCATGTTCACAAAACCAGTTTGAGATGATGCGAGGTTTGAGTCATGGCACATTACATAAAGTCATCGATGTAGTCAACAGCAATACTCAGGTGGCTGTTGTGCTTGAATGTCTAGGGGGCTTAAAGTTTGCCAAGACAATATCCTCCACACTGAATAGTTTCTCTTTTTTGGAGCACATGGTTGTGTGGGAAAATTCCAGTAGATCAGCAGTTTTTGAAATACTTAGACCAGCTCTTTTGGCACCAACAAATACGCCACGTTCAAAGTCATTTAAATAACCTTTCTTCCTCATTCTGATGCTCATTTTGAGCTAAATCAGGTCATCATGACCATATTGACATCCTTAAATGCAATGAGTGGCTGCCATGTGATTGGCTGACATACCTGTGTTAATGAGCAGTTGAACAGGTGTACTAATGAAGCATCCCGTCAGTGTATAATTTATTGAACAGAAAGTGACATAGAACATACAAAGCACATATCATACAATAGATCAAAAAGTATGGTCAACCATTAAAGTCCTTACTTTATAAGACGAGTTTCTGGAATCCAGCTGGTGAGGGTGTGGATAAAAGTGAACTGGTCCATCCCCCCGCAGACATCTGACAAACTGAGAAACAAACACATAAGAACTTTTTTTTTTCTTTTGTTCAAAATATGCAACATACCAGATACAGCACTCAAACTACCATTTTTAGCACTGGCACTGTTCTCAAACAGATCATGTGAGGTGACGGTTTCAACGCGGGAAATAAGTGTTTAATGTGATTGGTGACAGGGTGGTTAAATCATGAGAATGCTGTTAACTGAGAAGAAATATTGAATGTGTCTTTCTGTTTTCAAACATAGTAAAGAACTGTGTGTTTAGATTGTGTCATTAATTTCCGGTCATGCTTTTGAATTACAGCTAATAGGACAACAAAGGTCATTGATACCTAGTAGTATTCTAAGAGTCACATTATCCTGACTTGGGCATTTTTATAGTATAGTTTTTTTTTTAATACATATCAAGAACACCAAAAATTTAGGTTCAGGCTACATTCAGCATTGTTGAATTTGCATTAGTTGGTAAACCTTGTAACTGCTCAAATAATTCTGAGGAGTGTGTGTGCAAGAATGTCTATATTAGGTATCCTTCTCACACAATTTTCGCTTGAAAGAGACAGCTGCCCTTGCTTTAATTGGTCCTTTTGGGAGTCCAGTCCACGTTCATGCTATGTTCGAGTAAGTGAAATTCATAAAACTTACATGGTAATGCCATAGTCTTTAATCCTGCCAAAAATCCTGCTCAGCACCAAAGTGAACGAGACCTCATATTCAGCTTTCACAAAAAAATGACAAAAAGTTTTTCTGAAAAGCAGTAGCGAACACCTGAACAGGTAAATTAGACATTTATTATATTAAAACGTATGTCTTATAAATTATTATTATTATTATGAGGAAGACTCTTTATTTTCTGCCCTAGCTGAAACATCTATGTCTCAACCTTCAAGCGACAACAGAACAGCCCCATCAGAGGCATGAACATTGTCTATCTGCCACCAAATTACACTGTCAAATTACACCCATGGCAAATACACAGGATAAGTCCTGGGAAGGTACAGCCAAGTCAGCAAATGGCACTCCGCAGGGGTTCTTGTGCATGTGTGTAAGCTTCAAATTTTTTCAACAAATGTGGGCAACACACATATGTTTGCCAGCTTAGAGATTAACGTCCTGAAACTAAGTTTCACGGTGAAAATTGGAAACATGAAAACATCTACAATGCACTTAGACGGGGAGGAAATAACAAAAAACAAAGTGAGCAGATTTAATGACTTGCTCCGTTTTTCACGCATATATAGTTTATCCCCATATATATTTATTGAAATAAATTAAAATTTAACACTGTACAGTAACCCTGCTGAAATTAGGTTTAGTGTACAGTCTTGGGGTGCATACTGTGTGATGTATTTTTACTGTGGCCTTATTCGCTGCTACTTACAAAAAACTCGAGGTCTGTTCTAAAGCAGCATTACATTAGGATTATAAATTATTTCCCCAGCTCCTTGGGGTAGTGCTAAAATACTTATAAAGTTTCTGTCTGAACATATGTTAACTCACTTTGTGTTTGCCACTTTAATTAGAGCTTTAGCCAGCAGCATTGGCCATAACTCTGACTGACAGGTAGAGGCAGGGAGAAGCAGGTTATTGTCCTCATCAAATGGCATAAAATCATCCACTAATATCTTCCTCCAACAACCCTGAAAAAAAGAAAGGAAGGAAAGAAAAGACAGTGAAAAATAAAACGACGTAAAAAAATGAGTGCTCCACAAAAAAGAGGGCTAAACAATTGATTTGTGTTGTTTAGATGATTATCTGGCAGATTATTTTGTTATTTTATACAATAAACAACTTTTTTGGAGTTCCAACTTTTTTGGAACTGGGGTTGCATCTTCAGGATAGGACAGCCTTTTGGTATTGCTGTCCCACATTTCTCCTTAGCATTTGCCATGATTATGCTTGTGTCTTAAGCCATTATCTGTGTTGTGGTCTATCTGGAGGCCATCTGAGGGAGTTTCACGCTGCTTAAGGAAACGCAGCAAAGCAGGTAATAATCACATCCGCAGTTCTCCTTATCTATCAGAACAGTGTACCCAAGTAATGCAAACCCACACAGAGGTCGAACGAATATTCCATTTCTCACTTGCTCTACCCTTTTCTCGTCAAACCACTGCCCAGATAAGGACCGGTGGATGAAAATACAGTGCAATTGGGGAAATTATAGGACAGATCAAGAAAAGCAGGAATGGGAACACAGTGTTGACAGGATCCATACGGAAAAATATAGGCACGGAACCACAAAGAATCAAGTGACTGAGAGAAAAGGAGCAGCCTTTAAGGAAAAACAGAGAAGGAAATGGGAAGAGGGTGATGGGGGCTGGGTGCTTAATGCCATCTCAACAACCATCTGCTAGCGTGCTAAGGTTGGCACGGGGACGGCTGCCTACAACCATGTCAGTCTTGTTTGTCAAGGCAAGAGTCACAGTGTCACAGTCACAGAACAATATCACTCTGTCTTTTTCACTCTCTTGTTGACCCAAATTGTCTCTCCCTCTGAAAAGACACAAAGATGCAAGGTCTGCCATACAGAGATTCTAATGCAAGCCCTCAGACTGTGTTCCTGTGCGATGTTTTTAAACCTGTGAAGTCTTTACACTTACACATAATCAAACTGAACGACGCTATCATCCTCATAGGCTGTGCCTGCTCTCAGGGTTTTACTAAGTGTAGTTATAAAACTTGAGCTTTGCTCTGTGAGAAGCAGCTGACTCCTGTTAAGCCTTATCTATTCATCAGGCAATGTATGAAGCCCAGCCACTTTTGGCACAGCAGCGAGACTGATTGATTTGAGCTCTGAGAGGATAAGGCTTTCTCATCCCTTCCCCCCCTACATCCCCCATCAGTCCGCTACCACTCCCTACTCATGTGCTACATCCTGCAGTCTGTTGAAGAATGTATGGCAATGTTTTGCAATCCAGCTATGCCTATTTTTAAAAGATTCATTAATAAACAGTTGCTGTAAAGCTGCGACTTCCTAAGCAGCGATAAGAGAATTTTCTAGTTCTGCATAAACGTCAAACCAAAGCAATTCTCACTAGTAAAAAGGGCTTCTTCCGAACCATACTCATGTCTGAGTATGTGTTTGCATTCTGTCTGGATCCTTACCATCCAGTAAAGTCTGATGATGTATTTGCCATAGCTGTTGAAAAGTGGCACATGACCATTCACCACCTTACACATAGAGTAGATGTGCCCCCAAGGTCTCCATCCCTCGTGCTCTGTAGATGGGCAGTTAAACTGCATCCAAAGAATGTGGATCTCGCTGACAATCCACCTCATCAGCTTCATGGAGCATGGAGCAGAGACAGGATGGAGAAGAGAGAGGAAAATCGGTCTGCATCCGTTAGCGAAACCCTCAATCATCTGATTTTTAATTCACAAAGGGCATTACATTTTCCCCCATATAATTTGTTTCTGTCAGTCAGACATCACTCTGCTGACATTGGAATTAGACTATCTGAGCACTGATGGATGACAGCTAACAACAAGTCAGTGTAAAGTAGAAAACAAATATTGAATACTAACCTCACTACAAAGCAGATGACAATTAGGGGAGACTAGGTCAAATGTCATTTGATTGTCAACGACAGTGGGAGTCTGAAATAAAGCAAAAGAGTTTTCACTGAAGGTAAATTATAAAAGACATTTATTCGCTTGAGAATCGTCACAGAAAACTCACAGAAAAAGCTGCAGTCAGTATAAAGTGTATAGTAGCATGTGTGCATAGCATTCATTATAATAACATATCAGCATTACAATACTGCTGTCAAAGGTCACCAATTTAAAGTACACAAGAATGAGGGACCTACACAGTCAGCTCAACCCAGGGCCTAAACTGGTGTAACCTTACTATGACACTCCCAGAACTGTGTCTGCACTGAATATTTGACAACCAAGTTCATAGCTTCTACCATGTTACTAATTAAATATGGATAAATGGGTCAGCTGACTATGAGGCAGGCTGCAAGATTAAAAAAAAAACGTTTTGTACAATTGCAAGCAACTCTAAGCAAGAACCAAATTTAAACCATATCCAAAAACAACGTTGCTAATCTAGTAATACTTTCTGTGGAAACAGACTGAAGACAGAATGCTGTAGAAGAGCTGCTGCCTCCATCTGCATGGCTGATGGCTTTTGTGATTCGGCTCTGCTCCTCTTTTATGAAATTAATTAAATGATTTTGACATCTTGAGTGAAAAGGCAGCATGTGACCTGGCAAGGACTAATACAAAAAACAGGAAGCCTGCAGTAATTGCTCAATACTGCACTAAGAAGGGGGTAACAGAAAAGTGGAGTGATGCAATTAAAACTTCATTGGAGGTGACTAGAGAGCACGTTTCCATAACTATATTTCACACTGTGTGGCAAAGAAACACAGAAAGTTAAAACAGGTTTAGCCTGCCTTTTTTATTAGTAGATCTATCCTGTAGTCTAGAAAGTATCCAATAATGACAAATGGCCGAAAAGGCTAAAGGAAGTAGGAATTGTCTTAAAATTTCATGTGTAAACCTATTGCACGCATATTCTGGACCCTGTATATCATTGTTAACCTTGCAAGGTATATAAACATGAAATGAACTGCCGATGTCTAGGTGGAAAGCCCTTTTGTATAACAGCAGTCTTCAGTGCAAAATCGAGGCGGGCAGGTAACAGAAGCATGAAGGTTACCTTGTCAACAATAAACTCTGCTGGGCGCTTCCAGGTGTGAACTTTCAAACACGGAGGCAGAAGAAGCTTTCCTTCGGGATCCTCAAAAAATGGCTGCATACAAAAGGGAACAAAGTGAATGTGAAGTACAGAAACCATAAATTAACACAACTTTACAATTTACGTAACCCTAGCTACACATATTACATATATTCTTTACAGGGTAGTTTGGGTAATGATAAATTAACTGATTATTTTAAAAAAGTAAATATTGTCCTCTTCATATTTACAGCACTAGGACTCTTGGTTGGCTTGCCATCCTCAGGACCTCTGTTTGAGTCCCATTTCTCCCTGTTGACGTCTGCATCATTCCACTCGGGCCAAATGGGGACCCTGTATTTCCCCACACCTCCTAGGCTCTCAGAGGAAGTGGCTGCTAGAGACGCTGCTCTGAAATTGTGACATACTTCATTTGTTCTGTGCGAGTTTTTAACAACACAGTTAACCAGCTCCACGATTTATTACATAAACCCAACCAGTTCCCTTTTACCCTCAGACAGCGAAAGAAATACTGTAAATACTAAAGTACATCTCTTCTTAAGTGGCTTAATGGTAGCTAACGCTAAAGCTAACTATGTCTCTCCTTTCATTACACTGAACTCACTCCGTCTGCCGGTCGGATAAAGACACTTTGCTGGAAGATGACTCCTTTTTCTTTGGATGTGCCTTGGACATTATTGTGGCAAAGACGCGGGCAACTCACACAGTAAGAGAAGGAACCTCTAGAGGCGGCCTTTGTTTATCATCGTCTCTCTGTCCTTGTCAAACTGCTCTTGAAAGTTTATGCGTTGCTACGCAACCGAGCTGTAACGCGGGAGGGAGAGGCCTTGAACAGTTGCGTCTCTTGTTGCTATAGTGAAGGATGGACATATTTAAATTTTAAGCATCTTCCCATCTACCACAAGAAAGCGGTGTATATTTGATATATTAGAAGAATTCCTTAACATAAAATGAAATTAAAAGCATTACTACCTAAAACTACAGAATATGCCGCAGAGTTTCATAAGAGGAAGCAGACTGGAGTACCAACAATGAAAAAAGTTACACTAGTGCTTGTAGGCTTAACAGCTGGCAGATCTCTGTGCTAGGTGTGTGGAAGAGCACAAGCTCTAGTAGTGAGAGAACCCTGTCTGATGACTATCACACACTGTTTCGTGAGAGGAGTCACATGGAGCACCCTGCACACACACACACACACACACACACACACACACACACACACACACACACACACACACACACACACACACACACACACAGTAGTTTTCAAAAATACAGCTGTCGTCAGTGCTTTGAATTACTTAAAGGTAAGTTTAACACAATGGGTATAGTGTTTTCTAAAATGTGGTATATATAGTTTTCAAAATTAGTGTTAATAAAGCACTTCTGATCAACAATTGCAGTGTGTATTTCCTATGAAGAGATCCAAGTCCTCACAAGCATTAGTGCTTGTGCTCATAATGCTAATATGAAATTTGTTACTAGGAGAATATTCCCAGCTCAGCCATGCTTGAATTTCTACATGCCAATAAAAGCAGGGTATTAATATAATAAGGAATAGTTATACTGCTATGATCTTTTAGGTATACGGATCGGCATACGTTTACTAATTCATACAATCTACCAGCAGATTATGCAACATGATTGATTGATTGGTTATAAAAGATTGGTAATGTACACTGTCCTTTTCTTGTTACATATGTATAGAGTTCCGATAAACACATTTAATCAATTCATACAGTTGAGCAGACAAGTTAATCACAAGTGGACAGCACAAACCTGTTCGAATGTTTATTCTAGTTTTGGTCTTGAGTTTTTTTTTTGTTTTTTTGTTTAAGTATTTCTACATGTAAACGTGTTTAAAAAAAAATCCTTTGCATTTCATCTGAACAGTTCAACAGATTGAGCGTAGTCCTTGTAGTCCGTTTCTGCTTTTCACAAATTCCAAAGTTATACAATACATAATCCAACACAATTTAAAAATGCATACTGAAACATACATGAACATACTATCGTACCAGTGGAGAGACAATCAAAGAAAGGTTTCCTATTGTCTCATTTAGTATCATCATTAAAGTTTTTATTATTACTCATATTACTGAAATACTTCATTGTCCGGCTGTATACTTCTGTGTAAAGTAAATGCGCGATCCATTGCCTCACTAAAATATGAATCAATTAAGGCACTTTTAGAGAAAATATGGCATTAAGACAACACATTTCTAATAAGATAATACTTAACTAAGATGCCCATTTACTTGCTTTTTTACACGGTACTCTAAAAAAAGAGAAAAGCTACAGACACAAACATGATTTGCTGCTGTAAGATGAAAAATTAAGGGCCATTAAAGTCCACCTGCGTTGGTTCTGAGACACTTTTTTGTTGCTGGGTGACAAAAATAAACAGAAGGAGGCTGAGAGAAAGTACAGCAAAGAAAACACACAGACTTTGAAAGGCTACAGGTTATTTTAGAGCTTGGGTTTCTCAGCCTTTTGCTTAGATTGAACCCTTCTTCAGTGTGATACAGTCTCGAGCCTTCAGAGGCTGTCAGAACAACAAGGGGTGAGTGAGTGAGGCGAGGTTTGCTGGTGGTGGTGAAATGCACCCTAACATGAAGACAGCACCGAAGATCCTGAAAGAGTCGTGTAGATACAAGAAGGGGAACGGTTAAGGCAAATCTAAATAAAATGTATCTGTGTAAAAACTACGGATACAGAGGTCAAATGGGCATCAGTGAAGAGAGAAGTTCCTGGAGCTTTGAAGACACAAAAAAAATAAAACAACCCCAAAAAATATATTCCTCTCCAAGGCTGCAATAGAGAGCAGAAGCCACAGGCTGGATGGGTGCCAAAGGGAGGCTAATGTGAATGGATTGAGTGTTAGCAGCAGCCTGACTTGCTCTCAGCAGCCACAGTCTCCTGGTCTAGTTTGATCCTGTCTCCATTGCTCTCCTCATATGGCAAACCTTTGTCGTTAGCCAAGATGTTCTCTACCAGGAATCGAGCAGCTTCATCCACATTGATGTTGTCCTATAGAAAGGTCAAAGCATATATTAGAGAGGTGATAAAAAAAAAAAATCATAATTAAAACAAAAAGTCATTTGCAGCACAGTATGTATGGAGACTGGAAATTTCCTCTGCCTTGGCCTGCACTATGGTCCTCAGAGCAGTTTCAGAAGTTCACGAAAGCCCTTTATGTGAACCAGCCTGTTTAGCTGGGTAACAGAAGGCAAAAGTGAGACCAGCAGAGACAGGCTGAAAATCACTGTTTGCCTTTGTCCTTCACACTGTGGCCCAAAAGCTGTCATAGCATGGGTTGAAGAGGTAATGAATATTTATGGATTTTGCTCAGACTCTACAGTAGCAAAGATGTTTTCAAAAAAGGCAAACAGAAATAAAATAAAGATTTAAAATATAATGAAATAAACTGGTTTGTAGTATTTACTCTATTAAAGACTACTGAGCTAAAAACAGTACTTACTGGTATGCTAGCTCAATCAAGCCAGTCTTAAAGTAATTTCTTTTAATAAATTGTAATGGCATGTGGTTGTTGACGACATTATAACTCATAGTTCACCGTGACATTGCATTTTCCCCTTGTACTGTATTAGGGAAAATATGCTCTTCGTCATTTAAATCAGCATGAAAGTTTGGCACTTATTAACAGAATCCCAGTCGCAGGTTGTTGTGGGTTGAGTTTAGTGCAAGTGTGACAGGCACACAAAACATTAACCCACAGAAAGGAACTGGCTCTGCACTCATCACACGCCTACATAGACACGTCACATGACTCGGTACGTAGCACAGCTCCAGGAACAACAGTTATTTAGAATGAGCTAAATGGGAACAGCTGATTCCAGAGTCATCAAAGCATTCCACAACATGGAAACATAATGGATGTTTGTTATTTGAAATGTACATGTGCGTGACTGTAGGCATTTCCCGGTTTATCGGCTTGTCATTTTGAAGTTTCCAAGAAGGAAGAGGCTCACTGAGGGAGAAAAAAAAAAAGAGGTCTCCCTGGAGTCTTAAAATGTAGAATATTCATGATCACAAAACAAAGTTCTACAACATGTACTAACAACTGAGGCACAGAACTTTTAGCACAACTAAGTTTAGCACTACACTTTATTTCAGATGGAAATATTATACCTATCGGAACATTTTATAAGTTAATTAATTACCTTTTAAAGGCCCTATTTCCAATCCACTCTCAAAGAGTTATAAGATTTTTCTAAACTTTGTAAAGTACGAGCGTATCTGAATTTCCCTTCTTTCTACGTGGATAACAGTCCCTTAAAAGGGCGTAGAGAACAAACAACATTAACATTAATATATCTCCAAGCAGTAGGATGTGGGACCTTTAAATGAAAGTGTGTGGAAGAGAGAGATGAGAATTAGCTTACAAAGCAAGTGCAAGATGGCAGCAATCTCAAGATAGTAATAGCAAACCAGTGACATCATGACGCAAGTTGAAAAGAAACACTACAAAACATTATCATTCAAACCTTTATCCCTCTAATCCTTGCAGCTCTGGGCTGTAACATCCATCACTGTCATGTGATACCTTATCACACCAGCTGTCCAACAAATTTTTTTTACCAGATATTGTGCATGCATGCATGCATGCCAAAGACAGCTGGATTGATGCTTGTCTTTTTGAAAAGAAATTTCATTATTCCAATGTATTTGGTAATTTAATTTAAGTCATTAAACAGATTGCAGCCCTTTAATCTAATGCAAATTACTTACAAGCCTCCATATGTAACACTGAATTCTGAATCAAAAATGCTAACATGAACAACTGCTGAATCGGCTTCTGACTAAAAAAAAAAAAAACAAGAACGTGTAACAATTTCACAATAACTACAGTCAACCTAACGTGATTACGCCACACAGAAGATGTCTCACTTCTCTTTGGATTAACTTTTGAGGATTTCCTGTCTTTAAAAATCTGTTCAGTAAAAGAATAAGTATCTCCTTTTATTCTGACTTTGCTACATGAGCACTGAGCACAAAGCTGTTATTGAACACAAGTCACATTCACGTGTAAAACGTGATTTGAATCCAGCACTAATCATGTTTAACAATGACTCGGCTGACTTTAAAGGAAATATTTCAGCCTGCCTTAACTTTTCATTTCATGCTGCTGTAGGATGTTTTAAAGTGCAGAATAAATATGAGAGGACAAGTTTAAAAAGAAGAGCGTCACCCAGCTCTAAAGAGGAATGCATATAAAATTAAACGGCTTTTGTCCACTGGCACTTTCTCACCTTAGCCGAGGTTTCAAACCAGCCCAGAAAGCCAGTTTCTTTGCAGAAATTGTCCATTAGAGCTGTGCTGTTGGAGTTCTCTTTCTTCTGGTCACATTTATTGGCGAGCAGCACTGAGGGGATGGGGTTGCCGTTAGCCAGCTTCACCTTACTGTCTAGGTCATGCTTCCACTTAGACACGGCGTCAAATGTGGAGCCCCTTGTTACATCGAACACCACAAATGCCCCCACGGCTTCTTTGTAGTACACCCGCGTCATGTTCCCAAATCGCTCTTGACCTGAGGGGTGGGAAAAGGATGCAGCGGTAAATGCACAGTTTTTACAAAACAGCTAAAAGCAACTAAAAGATAAATAATATGATTTGGAGTTTGTGAGAGAGGAAAAAAATAAAATAAAAAATCATGGACCCTGCAAAGACGTGATAATTCACCTGAAATGAACAGAACAGTATCTGAAGAAATAAATATTTAGTACTCGGACTTGTCATTTCTTACTCCAATTTGTAACAACTTGGTGAGAAATGAAATAATTTCGCCTCTAAATGTGGCCAAAAATGACGAGGATAGAGATGGTTACTATTTGACCTATTTTTCTCATTTGCCACGGGCTTAATCCACACACACTATGAATGACGGGAGTAATCTGCCACTATAATAAGCCTACTCTCTGAAGTTATTCTCTAAGAAAATCTGAGGTGATATTTCACCAAGCCAAAGCAAGGGAAATTATCAGCAGTATAAGGTGTGTCACTTTCAATCTGAATCACTTTAAGGCAGTTTTTCACCCCAGTTCATTAAGAGTTTTACAACCAGTGAAGACCAATTGCTTCCTTTGGTTTTGTTACATATGGATCCTTAAATCAACCAACTATTAAGAATACAGATTTTATACTCAGTGCAGTAAATGCTTTTTAAATGCCAAAACATCATGGAAATGCTTACAGTTTCATAGAATAACTGTAATTATAACTGAAACCTCAGTACTTGAGTACTTCCATTTTCTTATTTGCACTTTTAAAATGAAACTTTAAAGAGGAAATACTCCCTGGGGGTAAGTAAATAATACTAGGAACTGAATTACATGCTTTAACCTTCCTGTGTTATTTCACTTTAGTCCAGGTGTGCAGGGAGTTCAGCACATGCAATGCACTTGTACACTCTAAAATGTGCTTAAACCACATCTCCAAAGGTGTACAAAGGAAAAGGCTTTTTCCAGGGAACATGCAAGTGTTACACATCCATAGTGTGCAGATTTATCAGGCAGCTGAAATACCAAAACTGTCTTAGGAACTAGATAACCTTAGGTCTTAATTACTTTCCCAAAATGTCTCTGTAAGAATTAAGGGGTTGCCGCATCATTAATGGTTTATCTTTATGGTCTTTGATGGGAAGTCAAGCAGTTGATACTTTGATGCAAGTGATGGATGAAGGGCACCCATTTTTTTTTTTTTTTAAATACTGCAAGCTTGTAAGCAAAGCAACATCCAGAAGGTAGCAGTAGCAACAGCTTTGGAACTTGTGATACTTCATATCTCTGGACAGTCCCGATAGGCCAGGAATATACCGATTGCAGTGAACTGTATCAGGTGCTGGGTTGTTAGTAGGCTCAGACAATTGTTGGCAACAATAAAAGAAATGAAAGTAGGACACAGCTCTATTTGAATTGTTTATGCATGGAAGCCACTGATGTTTCAGCAGGCAAGTATCCTTGTTCAGCAGAGCAATAGAGCAGAGATGAGTTAAATACCAGCATCACTACATCACATTCAAAATAAAACTTACTCTGTCAATTTATATATGCATATATTTGACTTATTAGGTTACTTGATTACACTTTTTTATAATGTTACAAGGCTTTAGCTCGCACTCATTAAATGGGCCAGTCTAAATATTTCAGTGCAGTGTGTCAGTACTGCGCCAACCTAAAACCACTAGTAGCTAGTAGGACTGAGCACAAGCATGAGCTCCTTTTTAGACATACAGCTTTGGAGATTCCTCCACAGATTTAATCTTTTTCCTGTCAAGAGCCAGTGGTTTAAATTTACCAGATATAACAAAAGCACTTTAACGTCAAAACTTAGATAAGGATGTTTGCTTTTCTACTTTTTAAATCATATCCATCTTATCTCTATGGGAACAGTTTCTCGGACATATGCTCTCTTGCATATGGTTCCTAGTTGTAAGGCAACATCAGCTCCTCTAAGAGGTCCTGGCTCTTAAATGCCCTTGCATGTAAGAAAAACATGGGTCTTTTAATTTTCTAATGGGGACAAATTTACAACAGCATCCAGTTTGAACTTGCCTTTGTAATCACATGATTAAGACTGCTGCTGGTGCTGCTGAGGACATTTTAGTCCATATGCTATGCTTAACTAACTATTCAAATATTGGGTCACCCCCAGAGGTATAGTTACTTAGCATATTACCACAAATGAAGCCTTTAAAGCACCTGCTCGTTTATCATATTTAGATCGAGTGTCTGCAATTACAGCAGGCCACGATAAGCTTGAGATAACATGTGATGGATTTAGCACATATTTATGCTACACTGCTCCAGGGAAAGTTCCAAGTATTCAGCGTGTTAGATAATTTGCAGTCTTTACTATTATTGAGTCACAAACAAATAATGAAGCAAAAATGAGATTGAGGAAGTGCGAGCAAAGCTTTACCCAGCGCACTTTCACTTTACTGTACTTACCCAGTCACGCAATAAACTGGAGTGGCGTGGCACAGTGCGGGTGTGAGCAAGAGAGTGAATACACTGTGGGGCCCACAGGCCTGACGGTAATTGCTCATAATTGAGAGTCTAATTTTAGCTGATATAACCCCAGGTGAATTCACCAGAGACACGACACAGTGGGATAAAGAGCCGATAGACTGAAATAAGGCTTTCATTTCCAAGCCTTGTAAAGCTCATACATCCAGGATAGCGAAGGCAAGGGCAGAATATAGATGGAAGTACTGTCTTAATAATTTTTAAGGCCTCTTTTCTTTTCATTCATTGCAAGGTATTATAGGACGACATATGATTTTGCCCAAATGGAGTGACAGAACAATGCTGACCACTGATTAGTTTTGATATTTACAAATATTTTCACTTGTATTAGTTGATTTAAAATATAGTAGAGCATGTTTTATTCAGATTAGTAAAAAAAAAAAATTTGGATTAGGGAACAGTATAACAACAGCATATTTAAAATCAATCCAATCTTCTCCAAAAGGTCCAAAAACAGACAAGATCTGGAAAAACAAATCCTGAAAACATTCTTTGTGCATGCTTGCTGGCGAGAATTGTAACACTGTCCTGAAGAATTTATGTTTTATGATTCTATCTTGAATTTGGGGGGAAAAAACATTGCACAATAAGCAATAAGTTGCTGAACTGTCAAAAACTGGATTAGAAGTTTTTCGGGTATTCGCAAGGTTTCCATATATCACTCACTAACCTTTCAGATACTCCGACTGCTGTGGTTGCTCCACATACCTGGCTGCTATACGATTGTCTAAGAGTTTGTTTGGGGTTTTTTGTTTGCTTTTCAGGGCATTCCCAAGTTGCTGTGGTTTTTCCCATGTGAGTCACTGACCTTAGGTAACCTTAGGTAGTTTCAGCTGCTCCACGTATTTGATTTGGCAGATTTCTACATCAGATGCCCTTCATGATTCAAGAGGTTTGTGTCTCCTTCCAGGCTCTTTCCCATCTTTTCTTTCCACTTGTCTGGCAAATGTGTAAACCACTACACTGTGGAACCACTAAAAGTCACAAACCTTAAGTTAAATGCAAATCCTGCGATGCCTGGCCTTTGTTGTGTTGCAGTTCTTTTAAATTATTCTGCTTCGCGCGTTTACAGCTTAAAAAAAGTTTTCACTGTATGGATTTTCATAGGAAATAAAATTCTAAATGGATACAGACTACAGATTTTCTATCTGAGATCCATCTATCAAGCTGCTTTACTTTCCTGTAAAAGCAATTTTCAAGGACATTTTACTATTTAAAAAAAAAAAAGAACAAATTTAATTACATTAAAAGCAGTAACGAGTGTCATATGCTCCTAACCCAATCAGCAGAAAAACATGGGAATGGATTGAGCAAGAATTGCGTATTTACTCAGAGCATGCCACAGAGAAGCATGAGATATCAGGAAAGTACAAAGGTGTGTGCTTCTGCATTAAAAGCACAATATTAGGCAACAGCATCGAAAACTAAAGAAGTGGAAAACTAAATCTACCCAGAGAGAAAACCAACTTTGTTGAATTTCAAGGGCTTTAAACAGGGTTGTTCTAATTCAGTCGACCACACTGATAAACACGGATGCATGACCTCAAGTGCAGTTAGACACTCTGCTTATGAAATCTTCATAAATTTTCAGTTACAGAAGTACTTGATGAAATTGAAATGGTTTAGTTAGATTCACTGTATCATCTCTGTTTGCTGTGTGGGAGAGACTGAAATAAAGCGAAGTCTCATCATTATCCAAAGCCCTAGCAACCCTAGTTTCCTCTTCGTTCGTAGATATTGCTATCCTGTGGGTGGGTTACCATAGAAACTGTCCAAGCCAGACATGGCAGTAACAACAGCAGCAGTCACCGTCTGCTGTTAGGAAGCAACTGGCTGAAAAACTTCCCCGCACACTCCCCCCATCAACACTAAAGTAGCAACATTGGGCCCAGTCACGAAGGTAGTCTTCAGCATGAGTTTCAAAAGAGCGTAACACATGACTGGCACGTTCAAATTCCTCAGAGCAGCATGTGAGACATGACTTACTACAGCTTACTACAGCCTTTACCGCTGAACAGTCTGAACTGAATCCACAGCCTTTTTTCCCTCCTCACTTTGTGCTAAGAGGTTTTTGTGTGCACCTTAATTTAGAAATTTAATTCATAATTACAGTGCTACTGCCGCTGACAGCCCAGTGGGAATCTGTGCAACTTTATAGAACGGGTAGGGAGAGGTTTCTTGGTCTTAACCTCTATTGTTGGTGGTAAGAATACACCAAAAAGTGACCAAAATGTCAGTAACTACTACTACTACAACTGCCGATAACAGCCAAAAGAACACAACCACTCTACCATTAAATCAGGTAACTTATGAGGTAATACGGCAACCGGATGACCTTCCTGACACAACGCCAAAGGGGACTGGTTACAAAGAGGGTGCTGTATTAAAAATCTCCTTGTGATTCCTTTGGTTGTTAGCACATTAGCACAGTTCCCTGAAGTTTGAATAAAAGACACTGACTTGCCTGAGTTTAGTCTACGAGTTTTCCTGAAACTTGAAAAAGTGCTGGAAACAGAGAACTTTCACCTTTTAGGTAAAAGTTGTGCCCTACTGCTGCAACCAAATACTTCAAAAGGCTCATTTTATACTTTGAAGGTTAATGGTCTTTGTTTCCGTTTGGGTTGTACGTCACAAATTAAGTCACTTCCACTTGGCAAGTGGTTAGGAAGTCTTTCTCTGATCCCGGAGCACGCACTGTTCCCTATCAACCAGCGATTGCCTGGGTGTCAATGACTGGCCTCTAGGCCCAGGTGACTGAATCCTTAATCAATCTAAGGACTGATGATCTACTTAAGATATACATTTGATGACAAGCATCAGATTTATTCCCGTTATATACAAACAGATAAGTGGCATATTAAAGGACAACCTGGGCAAACAACAACAAATCCAGATGTCCGAAAGCAGAGAGGCAAAGAGTGTGAAAATAAAGGTGAATCACACATTACAGGATTTGCATCTGGACGCCCAATTGGAAACGAAAAGCTTTAGGTGTGAGGCACTGGTCTTCATCATCACCAAATGAGAGAATTGGAAGAATGGTGCTCAGCTTGTCCAAGAGAGTTTAGACTTCAGATGTGTGAATATATGCCGAAAACCACCAAAGCTGTTCTGGCACCTTGAGGTTGTCCAACACCTTACAAAGATACTTACATTTGGTATTTCCTTTCATTTCGCACCAACCGGTACATTGTGTTTTCTGCCTTCGCTTCCATTTCCGTCGATGGCTGCACTGCTTGCCACACTGTGCGCTTGAAAACGTCTCAGTGTCACATTTAGTATGCACTGTCATACTTGGAAAAAGGAGCTAAATTGCTTGGCAGTGATTTGGCTTCATTCGGTCGTTTACGAGTAGAGCACAAACAGCAAGAAGATGAATCTTTCAGACCACTGACAGAAAATTAATCAGCAACTGTTTTGATAGCAAATGAATCAGTTGTGTAAATGTTTGAGAACATTACATATTTTGATCACGGGTATATGTTTTTCTCAATATGCTTAATGTCATACCATTAAGTTTTTAGAGTGTCAAATCAAACACAATGGGCGACTGAAAAAAATCCCTTCTAGTAACGGAAAACTGATTTGTTTTCCCTGTTTTCTTGTTATTTGTAATCGAAATGAGTGACTGTTTCTTCAGATTACTGATAACATAAACATTCGGCATCAAATCATCAAATCGGTTACAGCTCCTCGCCAGCCTTTTTGGCTCTTGTGCAAACAAATAGATAAGAGCCTCTTTGTACAGAACACTTCAGTTTTGGGGTATTTTTGCAAAAGTAATTAAAAATTAGACTTCTCCTTCCTCCTTAGTTTACCTGTGTTGGAAACCTCGTCCTGGGTAGCATCTACTTTTTCAAACCCTGTTAGAAAGCGGCAGCGCTATGAGATAAAGAGAAGTTTATCATTGAGGTATAATAAGTTCAGGTGAAATGAGGGATCCTAATGGGACAAAAAGTTTGGACCGCAATAGGAGTCACTGCACACATCCCATTAATGTGAAACCGTTCATCACTTCAATGTTTGAGCCCAAAAGGTGCAGGCCTTTTCACTCTATGCCATAGCGGTAATCATTGTGTCCACTGGCTTGAGTAAATCCAGGAGAGAGTAGCAATTGTGAGTGGAAAAGGGGTGGGAAACCTGCATGCTTCACACTGACTTCCCCGATGTTGTACAGTCCTCTGATTACTGTTATTCCTCCTAGACTGTAATCACTGGTGAGGTCGGTAAAAGACAAAGAAGCTCTGAAGTTGCTTTCAGTGTTGCCAAGATGATTATTCCTCCTCCTTTTCTGTACATTAAATGGCTTAATGGCCATTCATTAATGGTCTTAATGACTTGGCAACTACACCTCGAGCTTTTAGCCTTTACACCCACGTGTCGTTACTTATTTTATCCTCAAAGTGTCCTCAAGGCAGGCCTTGATGTAGGTGTGAATAACGCAGTTTAATAACAGAGTCGTCCTACCTGGTGAGACCATCCAGATCCACACACCTTCCCTAATCTATGCTAGCATGTTCCCCTGTCTTAATTAATGATATCAGCCTATCAAAGTGTGTGTGTGTGTGTGTGTGTGTGTGTGTGTGTGTGTGTGTGTGTGTGTGTGTGTGTGTGTGTGTGTGTGTGTGTGTGTGTGTGTGTGTGTGTGTGTGTGTCAGGCTTTTATTTACCCTCGCAGATCCTCTAATCAAGTGCTGTCGGTCTGTGACAGGCAGACAGCACTTCCTGGCGCTCAGTCACAGATGCTCCTGCACACTGAGCTTGTGCTGCCAGGGCCAAAGTGATGGTGGGGAACTTGAGCCCGCACTGCCACTCACTCTGTGACAGACATGCAAGTTGTTGTGATGACTCCCCCCCCGACACCCAAATGTTCGCCCCCTTTCTGTCACTGCTTTAAGCGGTGGAATAAATAAAAGAAAAACAGCAGTCTTCTAACCATCTGTCCTGATCTGTCTCAGCATATGAGCTTTGTTTGATTGAGGGAGAGGAAGGACCTGCTCAACCCCGCCAAAAAGTAAGAATAGAACATATCTAGAGGCAGGGATTGTTTTTGTTGGGTTTTTTTTAAATCATGAAAAATTTATATAATAGCCAGACAGACATTTTTAAAACCCTTGAAACCCTGTTTGGTCTCTAAAATTATGATTGTAGTTTTGTCTTATTGTTCACTATAACTTGACTAATCCAACAATGTGATACTAATCCAGCACTTAAGATCACCAAAGCGGTACGACAGGCTGTGAACCAAGAACCAAGATGAGGAACAAACACAGCGACCAAAAATTCCTTTGAGGTATAGGTTATAGAAGTCCTGTTTTTCACTTCTTTAAACATCTGTAATCAAACCACAATGGCTTTAACCCATTGCATCTAACTTCAGACTGACAACAACAGTAAAAACACAGTTAGATGAGAAGCCAACAACCTTTTTTATCCAAGACTATCAGAATAGTAGTAGAAAGACTTACGCCCAGAATTTGTCCCACTTCAAACCTCCTGGCATATAGACTTTTCTCATTGAAAATCCTCTGCTTTACCCACAGCACATGGAATTTTTTGTCTCTTTAGGCTACTTTATAGAGCTCTCCTTATTCTAGTCTTTAAAAGCTCTGTTATTAGCCTTAAGAAAACAACAACTTTGAAACGGCATTTTAGCAACAAGACTGTCAGAAATGCCAAAAGCTGCAATCTTATCTAACTTAAAAATGTCAGGAACACAATTTGCCACTTTGATGGATACTGAAATTATTTCTCAGGCAGCAGCGGCTCAGGCTGTTAAGTACTTGTTTGCTTTTTTAAACCTTTCTGGTGATGATTTGGGCTTAAAATTTAATAAAACCTAATTTTGTCGCATTCTTTGGACAGTTTTTTAATCAAGTATTTATTTTTCCCAATAAATAGTCAATTCATTTGAATAAAGAAAAGAAAACACACAAAATAACTGCAGTCCTATTCACCTTGCCATTTTTGAAAAGCGTAATATATGTTTCACTACTGATACAAAAAAAGAGACAAATTATTATTTTTCCGTTTTGTAAACTGCCTCAGTTTATACTTTGCCTTTTATAAATACTGTAAAATTTCTAAAATATGCCCTAAAATTTGACAGTTCCACAACGATTTCCACGAGGTCACACTCCTAATGGCCCTTAAGTCACATGATCTCATTATGTTCAACACAAAGATAACCATCACAAATTAGAGCTGGGAGTTGCAACGCAGTCAGCACAGTTCTGAATTTCAAAAGCCCCAGTGTCAGATGGATTTTTGGCACTGGGATCAAACATGAAAAGATAGAGGCTAATGGGACAGTGCAGAGACCCCTCACCCACGTCACATCACACTCTCATTCCCTCTGACTGAAGAGCAGCGTAGACCGTGTCTGGCAGCCTGGCTCCTGCTTGCGTTTTGAAGGTCGGTCTTTTTTGCTCACTTCTCATCTTTGCTCACTTCCTCTCTCTCACCTGTCCTCTCAAGCGCGTCATTCTCAGACTCTTTTGTTTACAGTGTGATATTTCTGGGCCTGGAGATGACAAACACTGGGAGTCTGAGCAGTGCCGCCTGCATGCAGGAAACTTGTATTTACACTGCTCTGATTCCTCTCAGCTTGCTTACTCAAGCTGCTGGAATGCACAGGTTGGCCTGTGTGCCAAGTTACTTAAGTTTACTGAAATCTTCTCGGAAACAGAGCCAGGCCGTTTGAATCACAGGACGGTAACAGTGATAGGATATCGTGACCAGTTTAACAAAAGATACTTGTAAGCCGTGGTGAGAATTACACCACAATATGACGGCGAGTTTAGCGAGGCGGGGCTTAGTCGATAATAACAACGTGACCTACATTCCACTGACAATTATGAGCTGCTGTGATCATAAAGTGGGCAAGAGAACAGCAGACGTGATCAACTGGTCTTTTGTACTGGAAATTCCCCCCGTGCGCCGTTGAATTCGTGGCCATCTGCGGGTTTAAAAATTTACTCTTTGCAAAATAGATAAATAAAATCTGCCTTTCTGGTTGATTATTATTATCATCATCATCATCTTAAATCATTTTTCTGATAAAACATATCTCTGAAGTCTCGATGTGGCGTGCTCAAGTGAAACTTCCCCAATGTGACACGTGACGCACGGAAAAGTTAGATTTGGTATCTCGTGGCTCCAAAATCACCGGATCCATTATTGAAACGTAATTATAATGACGTCAGCGAGCGTGTCCTTACCTGCGATGTCCCACAGCTGTAACCTGACCAGCGTTTTGCTGTCCCAGTTGATAACTTTGAGTGCAAAGTCGACCCCGATCGTCGCCCTGTAGTGTTGCGAGAAAAGTTGGTGAACGTAGCGTTTGATGATGCTGGTCTTGCCCACACCTAGTTCTCCGATCACCAGCACTTTAAACAAGTACTCCTTGCACTCGGACACCGAGCCCCCGGCCATGCTGAGACTGACAGCTGTTCTCAAACTCAGGCAACCTCTGCTTTCTCGCTCATATAGATGTCCTGCGAGGAGCGACGGAGGACTAGGCCGGTGTTACAGCTGAAGACCAGATGCGATAGAAAGTACTCGAGTTTCCCCCCAACTTTCTAATTCTCCTTTTTACTCCTCCTCCCCCTCCTCCTCCTGACGCTCAACAACCACCTGATAAGTCACAGGACTCAGGCGGAAATGCAAATCTTGATACAGTATGCTTCTCCCTCTAGTGCGAGTACATAAAGCTTTTCATGCGGAAATCATGGTTTCTGGTTTCGTATTCGAAAAAAAATAAAAAATAAAAAAAATATTTTGCGTGCTAAATTCAGGAAATTGCCGGGGCGGGGGTCATTTTAGCACATCTAAGTGAAAGAACAAAACAAACAGTGAAAAAAAATCCTCAGGAATCCTCAGTGGAACCAAACCTCTAATTTGAAAAACATGGCTCTCTAGTAAAGGTGCTCTGCACATCCCATACTATCTCAGTTGAGCCAAAAATAATAAAACCATTGCACAATAGCTCAAAAAACACCTCAAAATTCTTGTTTTCTTGTGATGTAAAGAAGTTCAAGGATATTCCATTTCAAATCAAGTTAATAGACATAGAAATCTTTAAAAAAAAAAAAAAAAAGATCTCGGTTTTTCCACTTTAACTACATGGAAAAAACGTACAGTTTACACCTACAGGAGATACTAGGTTGTAGAAACCCATACCATGAAGCTCCCAGTGCACAGGTTTGTGCTGATGTTAATGCCAGAGGAGCAAGCATGATCCCAGGTTTTTTAAATGCGGTGGTACAGGTCAGGAAATTGTGTTGGATAAATGTTTTGCATGTAGGATTTTTACACAAGTGAAAGTTATCATCCTATTCAAGCAACTTAATAGTGCACTCGTTTCATAATCAAAATATATTTTGGAAAAAAAACAACCCTAAAGTAAGGGTACACATTATATAGAATCGGATTAGAATTTCTGAATGTGTTTAGCCCAAACAACTACAATAACTATAGATTACAATTACTGGTCCATTGATGTATGTTCCAGCTGTTGATGTATTTAATTTCTTCCATATTTTTTGTTTGCTTGACCTATAGCACAGGTGTCAAACTCCAGGCCTCGAGGGCCGGTGTCCTGCAGGTTTTAGATGTGTCCTTGATCCATCACAGCTGATTAAATGGCTAAAATGACCTCCTCAATATGTCTTGAAGTTCTCCAGAGGCCTGGGAATGAACTAATCATTTGATTCAGGTGTGTAGACCCAGGGTGAGATCTAAAACCTGCAGGACACCGGCCCTCGAGGCCTGGAGTTTGACACCCCTGACCTATAGGTTTAATAATAGAAATTATCTTCAAAAAATAAAAAAACTAAAGATATAACATTTGCATCTAAAATATAGTGGCATATAAGCAGGAAAAAGGATAACACAGAAATACGTACATTAAGTACAAGTATATTAAACCTGAAGTTCAGTAAAGTATTCAAGAAAATATCAATGGGGGTATGGTGCCACCCCATGACCCCCGTCTAGACATGCCCCTGGCATCTAGGTAGAACGAAATTTAACAGACTTGTTGCATTGATAGCATTCTATTACAGTACCAAAGTCAAACAAGGGAGCTCTTTAGAATGACAAGTGTTTGTAAAAGCAGACTGCATGGCTAATATATCATGCAACTTACTATATAATATAACTTATGACACACTGGCTCAAACATATTATTTGTGTGATATGAAAGGGCAGTCAATAAGAGGCTTGTAAAAGTGATGACAATTGAAATCTTTGGCCAATTTGAATAATTATTTTCTTCATGCAATTATTAACATCTTACAACACAGTGCATTATGCGGTGCAATTATGAGGCCCAAAATGCATGCCCTCTTTCCCTACAGTGTTCACATTTTGCAGGCCGGCCAGATCGGAACATTTTAAAGAATCATTTGGGGGGTGTCAGGATATATGTTTGACTCACTAATATAACTTTAGTTTTAGTTTGTTTGGTTTTTTCAGCTAATATAGGCAGTAATCAGTCTTTTTAATATAAGTTTTGTTTTTATTTTACAGCATCTTTCATGTTCAGCTCACCCAAAACATAAAGGCCTATTTCGTTCTAGATTTGACAGTGTTTTTCAGGTGGCACCTGATATATTTTACACTGGTTAAGATCATTTAACAACTTACACTATAATAGACTAAAAACATTTGGAAATACAATACAATTGCACTACGTACTGTGTAGTCTCGTACTTTGAAATTATTTGCATTCTTATAGATAAAAGAACTAAGAAACTTAACCTCAATTAAATTACTTAACTTTATAATGCAAGATTTAAACAAAATTGAAACATGTATCATCTCGTTACAAGAAGCAATCAATCATTGGTTACTTTTACAACCAAATGTGTTCAAGAGGATACAACTGGCTCAACTTAAAATTTACCCCAAAAAAACAAACACACTGCTTTTTGACGAGTATCCGAGGACAGTTGCAAAATGTATAAACTTTGTTTTTCTGTCGACATTCTAAATATAGAAACATTTATTAGTATTACAAACATACCACCTGCGTGAAAAACAAGAGATGGCTTAACAGTATTACAAACTTTGATAACTTGTACAACTTACTGTGTTTTTCCATTACAATGACACAGCAAACTCAGAAAATGTGGGAAATATCCACACAGCATGGAAAGCAAAATCTTTTTCTGTTGTCATTTCCCACGCGCGTAAAAATTCTCAGGGTTATGGTTTTAGTGTAAACGAAATAAACAGCATTGCCATCATCTACAATCACCCTATTTACCTGTTTACCAGCTACGTCATAAAAATAAATAAATAAATAAAACAGAAAGCGGGGGCTGTAGGCTGATAACAACTTTGCTTGGCACATTGTAACCATAGTCACATATCATACAGCGCGAGTCTTCAGCAGGATCTGAGTTCGTTGATACTACTTTTGTGATGAGCACACCTTGCGGCACATAAATGTAATACTCAAACAACATACTTCACTTTTCTTGTTAATTTGTAATATATAAACTGCAATGAGGTTTGATTAGAGAAAGAGTGCAGTTACTTAATGAATACTCAATGAAAAGTTGATTTTCTTGAATGAAGCTTTGACTGCTATACACATGAACAGACCTGTGCATGTGCTGCAGCAGAAGAGCAGAGCTAATCAAAACTGGCATGAAATGCACTTAAGCTATTGCAGTCTTTAGAGAAAGTTTGGTCTGTGATGTGTAAGCGCGCTGCGCAAACACTACTGTGTTTCTCTTGCCGTGTTTTCTTTTTTGCAGACTCTACAATTGCACTGTCTCTATTAAAACAAAAAAACAAAAAAAAAACACAGCTACATCTTCTATTATGACTCTCCGTGTTACTTCATTCATTAAAAAATTTGGCGTGAGAGCTGACTAGTTTTGGCACGCGTCCCAGCTTTACATTTTTCAGGAAGGCTTTGTGCACTCACGGCCCCTCAGAAACGTAAGCACTCGTAGATAATTTGTGGTCTACCTGTATTTTCGATTAACCACTTACTGATAATAGCAGAGTAATAAATACAGTTAAGCAAGCAAATGTCAGAGCAAATAAACAAATGTTAAAAACTCGAAATGTTAAATCGTATCGTTGCACGTGTTGTGTGTCGGTGTGTGTCGGTGTAATGCACTCTGTGTGATGCTCAAGTCTGCTGACAGCCGCTGTGCCAGCGTTGGTTTTTGCTCTCACAGTGTTGAGGAGCTGTGTGCGTAGTCTCGGAGGATGTCGGCGGTGTAGACCGAGGGGCTACCGAGCATCGAATCGATGATGGGGGAGCCGGTGACAGAGTCCCCTGAATACACAGAGTCTCTGAAAGGGGAGGGGGGAGACAGAGCTAGGGAATCCTCCAGTGTTGCCTTGTTTTGAATTAAATCCTCACCTTCCCCATCCTCCCTCTCCCCTTCCTCCTTGGCGTCATAAATGTAGCCGTGTAAGAGGTCCAGTTCCTCATCCTCAAGCCCCTCTTCTGCAAATGCCCCGTGTTGTGGAGCTGAAGGAAGGTGAGAGGGTGTCAAGCTCAAAGGCTCGTTGGCAGGCATTGCCTCCTTGGCAGTGCGGTCATTCAGTGCAGGTGCATGGGAGCTGTGCGTGTCCACCACATCCCTGTGCAAGCGATCTGTGGTGTGGCCTGTCAAGTGGGAGGGCAAAAGAGAAGCCGGCTCATCCAAATCCGACTCCCGCCCTCGCAGCCGATCAGTGCTAGTTGGAGTCCAAAGAGGGCGCTGCGCATCGCCCTCGTCGTCTTCCTCCGTCAGGTTGTACAGAGGTTTAGTGCCAGGTGGTTCTGGGGGGGGATCTTGGGAGGCGGTGCCAGTGTTGCAGGTGGAGGGCTCACAGCTGTGGGGGTCGGGGGTGTTAGTTAGGGGCCTGATGACCGCCGTCTGATTCAAGCCGGCTTCCTGTTTCCTCACATGCACAGACAGTCTGTGCCACACATTCCCCCCCCTCGGAGGGTGTCTTGGACCTGATTCAGACCATGACACAGACTTGCCATTAGAACTATGAACGAGATAAAAACCCAAGTTACTATCACAGGAAACCAGGAGGTGAAGGCAGAAAAACAACATCAACATAGCAGCAACGTAAGACAACAGAGCAGCAGCATTTCAACATTTCATTGCATGTTAAAATACTTTTGAAGTACATGACTTGACATTAAGAGCTTGGCTAAAGTGTTCACTCATGACCTCTGAAGAGCGTCACATTTATCAGCCTCACAAACAGTGATTCATAATGTGCTGCAGACAGCATTATGATCATACATTTTTGTCAGACATTGAAATAACAGATTTAAGAGCCATCCATCTCATTTATTTTTGTCTTCTTCCTGACTGTCTAATTTTATTGTTAAAGAGGGGTGCATGCATTTGCAAAGTATTTCGGGTTTTGCCCGGACTGGCCTGATGACGACACAGTGTTTAGCGGAGAATGAGCTAGGACTGGCTCTAATGTGATTAGTCGGGGAGGTGGTGAGGGGAGGGTGTTCATGCTGAGAAAAGTTAAATGTGAGGTTAATTCAGGATAAACCGAAAGCAGCAGGGTGGCAGATCACCCTCTTGGAGGGCTGCATAGTCAAAAATATTTTTGCCACTGCCAGCTCAGGAGTGCCAGGATCACACTATCAAATGATGTCTTTAAATGAGATCTAGAATCCAGGCAGGTTGGCAACAAATGATCCAAAAGATGAGAACCAATCAATAAAAAAACAATTACTTTCAGCACATCTTTTTGACCTAAAGGTTTTTTTAGTGTCATAGTGTATTGGGGAAAAAGCTTGTAGAAAAAATTGATTTCAGCTTTAACACTTTTCAGCTGTCTTGTTGCTGTGATTATCTGAATGGTGGATACTTTAATTATTCCCCAGACTGTATTATAAAATAGACAAACTGGCAGTGCAGCTCTCCAAGAAAGAGGTTGAATGACTCCAAAACATTTGCCAGCCTTGACACTTGACAGTGCGCTCCTCAGTATAGAAGGTTGAAGGGTTAGAAGATTAGATAGGCTGCATAGCAAGGGTAAGAGACAACACTTAAACATATTGGGATCACTCTCCTTCTCTGCCCCGCTCCTTACTTTAGTCACTTGTCCATGTGCCACTGCTGTGGATCTCAAAAAAGTTATATGCAAGTCTTACATCTAGAATCGCCACATGAAATCTCTACTTTCATTATCCCTGACACGTTTGAATGGCCTTTCAGCTTTAAATCAATAACAGCAAACGTCCCATCTTGACTTTCCTATTAAATTTCGCTGATGATATTTCATTCTCAGGGGGAGGGGGATGTGCCTAAAAACCAGTTTTTACTACATAAATACAAACACTCATTGGGGTACTGGAAAGATGAAAACAGACCACTGACATGCAAACACATCATAAAAAAGTGATAGCTTGATATGATTTTTTTTTTTCCAATTTGAGAGTTTAGTCACCTTTTTGGTCTCTAACCAGTGACCCCAGAAATGAAATCCAAACAGAAAGATGAAAAAGCACAAAAGGTTACTCACTTGGCATTGCCTGTTACAGTCTTCTTCCGGCGGAACATATTCAGGAAGCTGTTGCTTGTTGACTGAGCCGCAGACTTCCCATCTCCGACGTGCATTCGCACCACGTCAGATGTGGTGAAGGCGCTTCGGACGTTCCTCTCTGGTTTGGCGATGATTATGTACATCTTGGGTGTGAACATGCAGCCCAGTGCCACTGTTACACTCAGGCTGACGGAGAAGGATGTGGTTATGATCTTGTAATTAGAGCCAAAGTAGATTGGCACGAAGGCCAACCAGATGATGCAGGTAGTGTACATGGTAAAGGCAATGTATTTAGCCTCATTAAAATTGGCGGGCACGTTCCGCGTCTTGAAGGCATAGTATGTGCAGCTCATGATTAGGAGGCCATTGTAGCCCAGCGGCGCTACCATGCCTACGTTGCTGGTGTTACAGATGAGGTAGACCTCACGTATGCTGGGGTATGACTTGATGGGCTCGGGGGGCTCTAGAATGATGAGTGTAATCTCCAGAGTTAGCTGCACACTAATAAGCATAAAGGCAATGATCACTTGGGCCCAGGCGCTCATGAAACGGGGTTTCCTGGTGCAGATCTTTTTCTTGCTGCCAGCCAGAATGCGTGCAATGCGGTTAGTTTTGGTCACCAGGGCAGAGTAGCACATGGCAGATGAAAGGCCCACTAGGAGCCGCTGCAAATAGCAGGAGGCCACTGTGGGACGGGCGATTAATGTGAATGGACAGATGTAGCCTAGGAAAATGCCTGCCAAGATGATGTAACAGAGTTCTCTGCTGGAGGATTTAACCACAGGTGTATCACGGTACTGGATGAACACAAAGGTAACAAAGGAGGTGATCAGGATGCCCACGCAGGAGAAAACCACAGCAACTATAGATTCCACATCTGCCCAGTCAAGATACTTCAACGGCAGGGGCTGGCAACCTGGAAACAGTAGAGGAAACAGTGTTCGGTCAATTTTTTAATTCATCCTGCGGTTAGTTTTACTGAATGAAAGGTGCATTAAAAGATGGTGGGAAGCAGTTAGTCAAGGAGAATGAAAGAGTGGGCAAAGCAAATCAGAGTGTTGGCAATGGCCTGATTTTAGTGCCTTCCACATGCACATATTATTGTGTATATATATATATATGTATATATATATATATACATATATATATACTGCAGTATTTTAATTGTTGCATTCGGTCTTTTTGGGTAACAGTTAATGGTTGTACACTGAAAATAGACTTCACTGGTAAGGCAATTTTTTAAATACATTTTGGTTTTCGGAATTTTATTTTAACACTTACAGTATTAAACTACACTCAGTGAATAATTTGACATGATGACATCATTTTCTATATGATAATAAAAATGAACTTTCAGCAGCATCAGAAAAGTTTAATAACCTTGATATATGTTAAATACTTCTTATGGTAAGTCTTTGTGTTATGTTCAAGGTATAAAGAGAACGAAAAATCTGTGTTGGAAATAATGTTGTATAACCTCAGAGCCAAAGCCTCACACAGCAATAACAACACGCTGGAAAAAAAGGTTTGAAATTTTTAGATTCTGGATTTCTTAGACTGTCCTAAATGTATTTGACAATATTTAAATGCTGATGACCATATTAATAGATGTGTTTTTTCTTATTTATGTAGTTCCTTGTACACCTATAGCTGCCCATACATGTGCCCCCAACATTTGCGCTATGGCACTGACAGGAACTCATTTGCATTTTTCATCCTACACACCCCAAAGCTCTATTTCTCTTCTGTCATGATGCCCTGCATACTCATCATCCAACACAGAGAAGAAGTCTGGAGAGCTTAATTGGAGAAAAATGACATCCCTAGACTTCCCCAGCTTAACACTTCATAAATTACATGCTTCTGCTAATAGCATTACAGTGACTTCACGGAGGAACCCAGTTCTGGTCTGCATGCTAAATCCTAATATGCCAAATCATAAGACATATGAAATTTTAAAATAAACAAAATTGTCGTCCTCTGGGGATTCTAATCAGAAAGGTAGTAATGAGCATCTCAAGGTGTAAACCAGCTCTTATAGCATGGTTTCATTTAAATGCAGGGGGAAGTGGGGACAGAGAACTGTTGCTTGTTTTCTTTTGGCCACACACCCAGCTCAGCTTGCAGATGATTTTGCCCTTATGCATGCAAACAGACACGGGTGGCAAAGATGAAATGTATCTGCATTCACTTATCTAACACAATCCTCAAATCGCTTATTTGTGTTTCTAAGCTCTGGGAAGACCTTTGAAATTTACTCTTCTGCTGCATATTTTCAAAAATACACATTCACAATTGTAAACCCTTGTTCAGTGAATAGCATATTACCTCTCTCTATTAGTATTTTTCAAATGTAATGAGACTGAAGGAAACTTTTCTTTCTTGACAGACTGCTGAAATGTATCCTCAAGCCTCTCATGGCAGTAATAGGATTTTACACCTGGGAATTGAGGGCTCCTCTCAACTTTATAAATCGCTGTCAGAACAAGCACCGGGTCACAACAAGAGCAGAGAGGAAGGAAATGAGCAGCAGCATTTTTTTGAGGGAGTGGTGTTAAGGTTTGAGGAAATGAAGAAAGCAAGGGCATAGGACCTGCATGGTGAAAAAGGTGTTGTTACACTGAGGTGCTGTGTGAATAGCCTTACGGTGGGGGAAGATGACTATTGAGAGAACAGGGGAGTCAGCCCCACTAAAAGTACTGTGGTTGAGCTAAGGGTAAACGCATGAAATGGGCAAAATAATAAGTGTGAACCGTTTCAGGGGTAATGGACAAGGAGTGTGGATGAACGATGTAATAAAAACAAACACAGTTTCTGTTTTTGTTTGTCCTACCTGCCAGGTCATCATCCGGCCACCATCCCAGCTCACACGCCTTGCAGGTAAATTCATCCTGGACATATTCGTTATCCTTGCATGTGGTGCAAATCCAGCAGCAGCTCACCTCACCCTTCCTAATCACCTGCACGCAGAGAAACAACACACAGTCAACAACATGCCAAAGAAAGCTCGGTAGCAAGTCACTACACTGAGCCGTGGAAAAAAAGCACATCTCACCTTAAGCAACCTAAATAATTAATCAGCACAGAGGGGATATCAAAATGAGGATTTGTTTGTGCGTTTTTTGAGCCCCAGACAGAGTGTTTAGAAAACAAGGCCGGCTGCTTTTACATTCTGCTCCCAAAGAAGCTGTTACCAGCACTGTGATATGTAAAGCAGGGTGATAAGTGGGGCACGAAACAAAGCAGATAGAGGGGGGAAGCATGAGCAGCTAGGAGAGAGGATGCACCCTCCCTCGAGGCAACTTGGTGCATAGCCAGTCTGAAAACAATTGTCCCCAAATGAAGGAAATGAGGGCATTTATTCAGCCTTTGCTCAAAACCAGTTTTATTGCTTACTGTCCCAAACGGTCCATCTCCTCGCTCAGGTAGAGCGCAAGTCCCGTGAGTTTATGGTGCAAACCTAAACTTTTTATGTGACATCAGAACTTATCCGTGTTTGTCATATTTACATAGACTTCTCTTTTCCTTCATTATCCCTTCTTTAAATCATTTGTAATGGGAGGAGGATTTAAAAATGTAGGACAGTGTAGCATCAGCAGCCTTCTTGCCAGCATGTGATTTAAGCAAATAAAGGATTAAGATTCACTGCAAGAAAAATCAATGACATATTTACTGGGAACAGATGTACAGTAAGGGCACCGGTTCAGCTCTTAAAACATTTCTCTTTTTAATTACAGTAGAGATTAATTGGAAAGTTAGACATTTGTGGTTCCCCCAATGCTTAATCCTAATGATTATATTGATGTCTTTACTTGACCTCCCCCATTTCCATCCACAACCTTCATGCACATGAACACATATGAAGTAGGTGGAGTGCTGAAGTCCACGCAAAGTTTTTCACACTTTGTCCTAGTATTGATCTGATGAGGCAAATCATTTTTAAGATGGGTTTGTAGGGAGTGCTGATCCCGATGGGACATTGCATGCCCACATGATTAATCCTAATTTGCGATAGAAAAAAAAGATTATCACGGTAGATTACATTCTGCTTGTAAATCTCAAAATTCCATTAAACACAGAGACCTTTCTTTCAAACTCAAACATCACTTCCCCATAACTGTACTGCAGAAACAACAAAGAAAACATACTGCATTTGGAATTTAGAAAATGGCAAATGGTTGTGCCCTTTAAGATCTGCATGCACTTTTTTTTGTTACCAGTATAGCAAGTAGCAAAAGAAATTTAATTACACCTTCCAAATTTAATTACTAGGTCCTGCAATCTGTGAGGCAGCAAAATATTCCATATTATTCATCTCCAAGAGACGGAAGGAGCATAATCAAACCAAGAGAGAGAACTAGAAGTGCATACTAAAATTTGGAAATAGCCAGAAGAAGCAAAAGGGATCATAAAAGAGTAAATATCGACCCAAGTGAGTATGTCCATTTTAAATATTGATATAAAAGCGTTGAGTTAGTGTGGGAAATTACATTAGGTTTCAAATGTGCCTGTATTTACCTTGACAATTTTGTGTTACAGTGGATGACGTACAAGAGGACACGTCAACGTGAAGATTCTGGTATACGGGAGGGCAGAATGCTTTTAATTGCTGTCCATTTGATTTTATATTCACATAATAAGCGGAACAACTCAAAAGTGGAAACATGTGGTAAAGAGGAAACTGCACTACCTACACAAAGAAGGGTATTATCAGCATACAATGATAATCTCTGATTTTCTGATCCAGTGTTTTGAGGAAGAGAAAGAATAGTATTGTTAAAAGGGGTCAACTCTAGTTGATCCCTATACACAGAGAATAACTATTTCCTGTGCTGAACACTGACAATTTGTCTATAAGTGCTTTATCATAATGATGAATTGTATTCTCCAGCCAGCCTGTATCTGTACCAATATTGTCCCAGTCTAACAAGCAGGAATATTCACCCTCTGCCACAAAATGATGTGTGATAGATTAACACGTTTTAATAAAATTGATTTAATCAGTGTGGATCACCTTCATTCGGTGTACCTCTAATAAAGTAGCAAGCAAGTAGACTGACTCGGATTCATTATCAGACAGAGAAGGCAGATTGAGTTCTTGAAGAAAATGCAAACATTTTGAATGCTGCACTGTGTATTACAAGAGTCTATAAAACTAAGAAGTGTTTAAAAAGCAATGATACTGGAGTATTCTTTACAGTTTTTCAGCCTTCAAGCTGATAGAGGACTGTGTCTGGGTCTTTTAAAGCTTTACGTTCTTCCGGCTTTGTGAAATAAGAACACCTTTATGCATCGCAACAAAGAGTTAAGTTATTCTTTCCTGTAAAGCCTCAGAGAATCCAACTTCTTGTTGTGCCTGAAGCTGGATCAAAGTATTTTCCAGCTCAGTTATCCTGCTAAGTCTATTTTTATTAAGGCGAGGTAAAAACAAGATTGAGAAATCCATAGGACAGCCCTTTACGTCATCGCATAAAGCTCTGGTTGTCAACTAAACCTCAGCTAAATTCTATAAAGGCTTCTTAATTGTTCTTTGTCTTCTAAAACGTGAAAAATTTTGCATTTTTCTCAAACATTAAATGATTATTAGGTCGCTCTGGAAGAGTGTGAAATGTGCCGAGGTGATATCTCAGAGAAGGATACGGATGAGTTCGTATGGGAATTTACTTTAAGGAGGATCTGAATCCCTACCTTTATCTGTCCTTTGGAACAGGGCTCACTACAGACTGAGCGAACCATGTCGCTGCTGTTCATCCACAGTTTGTTGTCATCGATGCTCAAGATGCCCTCGCTCCACGACCCCACGTTTATGTAGTCATAGCGATCATCACCCACGCTCTGTAAATTCATGATGTCATACCTGGATGTTTGCGGAGAGACGGAGGACTGCGTATTAACACACTTATTAAGTGAGAAAGGGAAGGATTTGAGAGGGAGTGGGAAAGGAGAGAATCAGAGTGAAAGGTAATTTAATGATAACAACTCCACAGCTTAAGCCTTTCCTCTTATCTGAAGCCGCAAACTGCTTACAACTCTGTTATGTGACATCAAGCGCTCATACCAGTGCACAGTGTGCCCTCATTTTTATACTGAACCAGGATGCGCTGCACCTAACCTCCAGCTGACAGAGGAATGACACGGCTGTGTTTTCTGACTGTCAAATGTTGTCTGTTGGACTGTAAAGACATGAAAGTGACTGCCGCAGTGGACAATCCACTAAATCTGTTCCAGTCCAGACTAATTACATCCTCTCATGCTCTAGACTGGGACACACATGTGTGCTAATGAGTTGGAGAGTGGGAGAAGGGGAAATGCACTTTGTGACCCAGATGGTGATATCAAATCTCTATGTTCATTTCTTGGCTTTTCTTAATTTTTTATTAGCTTCTTCTTCCTCTTACCTTCCTGGGGTGTCTCCATTTTCGTCAAAGTAAATCTCCTCTCCCGAGACTCCTCTGAAGGATGTTTTGAGCAGGTAGTCCAGAAGCTTGCTGCCATCAATGGGATCCATCGCCTCACAGAGCCCTGTCTGTCCCGGACATAGCTCCTTGTGCATATCATGAAGGCCATGAGCCATGGCGTAGATGGCATTGATGACAAAGCCCATCTTACTATCCTGCACATAGTTCTCTTGCAGACTTTCATTTCCTGTTAGAGATGAAAGAAGAGGTCGTCAAACAGTCGAAAGAATTCCAAACTGCAAGTGTAGAAAATCTGCTTCAAGGCAGAAAGAGAGATAGAGAAATTAACTGTACAACTCAAATCACCGTGTTAACCTCAATTCATTTTTTTTTAGTTCTGTCAATCTCTTCCCCTCTTCTTAACCTTGATCACAAAGGGCAGAAGATTAAAAAAACATTCATAAGGAAGAGTTTTAAATGCAACTATTCCTTAAACTATTTTTTTGTGCTGCTGTATTAAAAGATTTATTACTCTGTGTGAATGACAGCATTAGAAGTATGATGAAATTCGAAGAACACATGAAGAATATAGAAACAAAGACAACTCTTTTTTTGTGCAGCAACAAAATATATTAGCATTGATGCCCAAAAGCTCAATAGGAAACAGATGAGGAGAACAGCCAGTGCCTGGGAAAATCCTCACTGTTTGTGCAAGCGGTACTTCAGTCATCTAAAGGCACTGTCCCACAGTCACAGTGTTTGGCAGAAGGAGGGGGGAATGATCTCTTCAAAACTACATTTATTGTTGCCTCCTTTGACAGTGCATTTAAAATACTGATATGTTTTGCTTGTGATATCAACATGCACACGCAGTGGGGGGGGGGGGGAAAGGGATGCAACTTCTCACCATACAACATATTTTTCAGGTGTTTGTGTCAGCAGCGTGTGCTGAGTGAGCCATTCATTTGTGCAGCTTTCCAACGTATATGTCAACTTTTGTTTTCTTTCCTTTTCCTCGTACAGACCAAACAAGCAAGTGCTTTGCATCAGAGTTTGACTGATGAATTTCGCACTCTAAGCCTGCCAGGATGAAGACATCTACCCATCTACTTTATTTGACTAAATCGCAGATATTACAGAGAGCGCTGGGTTTAAAAAAGCATCAGTCAAACTCATCCTGTCTTGGAGGAGTCAAATGCAAACAAAGTGCAGATGAAATTCCGACAGTTGTTGTAATAATCGTGTCTAGAAAGATACACTTACCACCTCGAAGATCTATGGAACATAAGAGGTTTGTAAACGTGTGATACAAAGTAGAAAAGCGTCCATAACCTTACAGCTCTGAGTGTCATCACAAACCACTTGTTGATTTTTATTGATCGTTTGAATTTAGAAGCATGCTGACCAATTCGTCTTAATGCCATTCTGCAGGGTGGATTTGTTTGGAGCAGTTTTTGAATTGTGGTTGAAAAGCTATCAACAAGTCAAGAACACAATTTACCGTGATCACCTTTTGCGAGCAAATGGAGAGAATATTCATGGAGGAAAACACAGGGGGGAAAAAATAAATCACAGGTTTTATTAATATTCACGAGTTCTGTTCTTATATTCATGATCATATTTAACCCTATGGTCAGAAGAAAAGAAGACAGTGCCTGAAAAACTAAACTCTGTGACTAGTCATTTGTTTGAAAAATATCCACTCCTACTTATGAACGTCAAAAATTTTGTTATGTCCTACCGGAGCAGACTTTTTTGTAGTTCTTCTTTTCCTGGGGATGGCCTGGGAGGCGGCACTGAAAACGATACTGCCAGAACTCTGGAAACCAAGGGTTCCTGGTATTGCTGTCCAGACGTAGCTTTAGGTAATAGTCGTCAAAGGACCTGACCACCGCTGATTGGAGCTTCATTGTGATGCCTCCCTCTGCTTCCTGCTCATAACCCTCCACAACTTCGTAACGGTCTGCCCATCCATCGCTACAGACAGACAGAAGAAAAAGAGGAGACTATGATCTTATGGTCAAAGGGTGGACAATAAAAGACTAGAAGATAAAGAAGATTTGAGGAAGGACAAAACATCATAGTAATAAGAGGTACTGTTAGACACTGATGATATTCTGTGCATAGTTGTTTTATAAAGGATTGTTGAATATTGTAATTAGTACTCAACTATTAATTCAGACTGACAAACCCAAAAAGCTGTTAACAAAAGCTGCTTTGTTCATTCATTCAACACGATGTAAACAACGAGGGTTTGAGACACTTGCTGAATGGATGGATGTCAGAGACCAAGTAGTAAAAAAAGTTACATTTAATTTGATTTAATTAAAAAAATGAACTATTATTAATAATATTATCGTAAGGTAAACTTTAGTGTCCTGTTTCTTTCAACTGACATGAACTACATGAACTTAGTAGAAGGTTTCACATTAAGGCTATAAAATAAATCATCAAACTCATACATCATCAATCAACCATAGGGTTAGTTCAGGTAGGCCACAAGGTCAAAGGGCATAGCAGATCAGCTGATCTTAATGTCAGCCCCTATCAGTTGATGGCTCAGCTGATTCCTTTGCACGTGCTCCATGAATACCCAGCTAGGAAATCTCATAAAAGCATTTAAATTGCTTTAACCTGCCTACAGTTGCTGGATATCTTGCAACCTTCACTCCAGAGCTTCTTCTTCTTCTCCGATCACATGTATCACGCTGTATCTTTTGCTACTGTTGCCTGCTATGTCTTTTTATGAAAAGCCGTGTTGCTGCTCAAGCTTTATGTGTCTGCGAAGGTGGTGGGGTCCCAAAACAGAGCCTTAACTCCAAATATAGTGAGGAAATATTTTACTGTGATCAAAGGCTGTACATGCATTTTAGTTGCAGATGTGTCTGACTGTGTTTTAAAATGAATTAGAAAGTGGTTGACAGGCCAGCTGTCATCCTGTGGTGGGACTCATTTGTCTTACAGGCTGTAAATTGAGTATCACTGTACGAGAGGACAGATTGTTCGCTTTGATCATAATCACATTAGTCAGGAGAGGATAGGTGTTTAGCACAAGCACAAAGATATTAGTTACACCAAATCTTTAAACTGAAGCACTGTCCTAAATCACTGTTATCCCTGTAACTTTTAACAATGAAACTTCTCTCAGAGCCAAAGTAGGGGAGACCGGGGATAGTTGTAACATTTTTGACATTTCTGTCTGTAAATTGGAGCTCTTTTAAGGTAGTGGATTCAAAATGTAATGCAAAGTATTTACATGTCTCGGCTATTAAATAGTGCAGCTATTTTCTCTGCAGCACAATTACCCATTGCATGGTATGGCCTCAAACACAAAGAGTGAAATGTTACAATTGACCCCATAGTCTGGGTTAGTTGTAACATATCCTGGGGTGAAATGTAACACAATGAAATAAGGGTACTAACAAAACATTAACATGTAATCTTTGTTTATTCAACACATGAATGCACTTAGAGCCATTTATGTAGCTCTGTGTGTGTGTGTGTGTGTGTGTGTGTGTGTGTGTGTGTGTGTGTGTGTGTGTGTGTGTGTGTGTGTGTGTGTGTGTGACAGAATGCAGAAATCTAGCTTTTGAACTTATTCCAACCCTCCAAAAAGACAAATTATGGAATTTTCTGCAACTGAATATTTCATTAATTTTGGTTGGTCTTCCTTGAGTTTGGCCTCATTGGCTCAGTGGGCATTATAACCTACAACTCTTGCACCAATTTTGAACATAACAATGAAGCTGAAAAAATGTAGTTGTTCACCAGCATCGCAATAACATTACTTTTTATCATGGCTTACCTTGGTGTGGTTTGCAAAGTGCTTCAGAAAGATGAGGAAATCTGTTTCTTGCACCCATCCTGATTTATTTCCACTACCAGTACTTCCTACTGGTCCATCTCTGATACAGTGGTCTGCATAATGTATGTGTGGGAACACAAACAGTGGAGGAATTGTGTTGCCAATGGCATTAACCGCATATACAAAAGCGACCAGTGAACCTCTCTCTGCTGATGTCGTTGCCCCAACTTGTTTAATATAAGTTAAAGTAATAGTGCGGTAAGTTGTAACGTACATTATTATTACAACTGACCCAGACTCCTATAGCCATGAACTAGCTAACATTACAGCTAACGGCTAAAACATTAGCACTAAAGACCTACACAGAATATATCCCCATAGACATACAAATAACATAATTTAAGCTTGATGACTTTAACTGCAAAGCAGATAATGCTATTATAAATTGAAATAAAGTAGAAAAACTTACTTTTTGGCATACAAATTACTTTTTTTGGTGTTAAATTGTCTGTTTTTGACAAAATGTGCTGATTTTTCACATGTGATAGCAGAACTGAATTGGGCATGCACAGGATGAGTCACATCATTTGAAACTTAGCCCTGATTGGAGAAATTGGAAGTGTTACAACTGACCCACGTTACAACTATCCCCAGTCTCCCCAACATTTTTATTACCTTAATAAAAGTGTTTTTAAAGACACAGAAAAATAATGAGGCTTATGGTGGCTGGTATGCTATTAATACTGGAGGCCAACTAGCAACAAAGCAGTGTTAAACTTCAGCAGTGGTCCAAATCTTATGGATTTCTCTGCTTGGGCTGTAGAATAAGTATCCTTTAACAAAGCAAAAACGATGACAGAAGAGTATCATAGCACAAGTCAAAACTTTAAGTCAGGCGTTGCTTTTATTTAAATAATATTCCATCACAAGTAGGTAGACTGCAGCCTCGGCTCTTGTGCAGCGCTAAATTAGCATGGCGGCTTGGGGACTTATCTCACGTCCCCTGCAGCAAGCCTCAATTTAAGAAGACCGTAATCATCTCAGCAATAGTGCCTCAACAATAAATGCAGACTTTACACAATCAAGTCAGCTTGCCTGTTTGTTTACTTTTGTAACCCTGTGCGCAAGAATTTCTAGCCTACTGAGCTAATTTGATTTGGGCTCTAAGAGAGATGGAAAACACCAGTGATGGGGACACTGAAAAAACAAATTAACAGATAAATAACACCACAATGAACTTGCTCTTTCTCTCTGTCCCATTGAAAGCTTCCAGCAGCACTGCTCTTCAGCTTTTACTCTCTTTTACACTCTTCTACACTTTTATGTGGGATTCAGTCTACTGATTCAACGTACCTTCGCTATAGACAGCTACACGCCAATTAGATATGATTCACCGCGGAACCAATTAGGCACCTCACACACAGGATGCGCTGGATGATGGATAAGGACGTGTGCCTGTTCATGTAGGTGCAGGTCGAAGTCTCTGACCTTTTCCTCAACAATTACTGCCAGTCAAGAAAAAGGAGACATTGAAACTAATTTGTGAGAATTTATGGTTGAGCTATTCCACCCTTCTCGTGGTAAAATCCACGTGGGTTCCTTCAGCCTGCAGGAAACTAAAAAAACATCCTAAAAATAAACCCCATGTAATCCAGACGTTGTTAAAGTAGCTCCAGCTGACCCTAATGTCCAACCTTTCGATCCCATCACCTCTCTACAGGCTTTGTGTCCTAAAAGAAAACCACACCATGATCAACTTACTGACCAGGAGCTGGAAACTCAAAGAATTATGATGGAATGATAATCGATTGATTAATCAATCCTATGAATACTCAACTGGCACATTCAGCACCAGGTGATGTGTAACCATACTGATAAAAATAAAAGGCATTTTATATGCACAGTATGATGAAGCATTGTGCAATGGGTGTATGCTCTTGAATTACAAAATTCATAGTCCAGGGGATAAAAAAACAATTAAAACTTAATGAATAAATAACTAACTGTTGTTGTTGCTTGCGCAAGATAAGTTCCCAAGTTTCACAGCCTAAGGGAAAATAGCGTGTTGAAGTCTGATACTAATTCTTTTGTACTGCTTGCCAAACAGCAGAAGGGTGAACAGGCTGTGACTGGGCTGGATATTGTCTTTTAATATAATTTGGGCCCTGCACCTTGACGATGTCGCTGATGCTCAGTCGATGAGTACTGGCGATGTTCTGCTTTAATCACCTGCTGCAGAGGCTTGGGGGTTTTCTTTTCTTACAACACAATCCAAACAGTTCTGAGAGTTCTGGGTTGGATAAATGGTCCCGTCCAAAAACCTGCCCAGTCTTGGGCAAGAAGGCTCAAATAAGAAAAGGGCATAATAGCGCCAGTCTATATAAGAGGTGAAATGAGAAGATAAATAAGGTATATTCAATACTTTCAAATGATAGTTAATAATTTAATATTATGCTAATATTCCTCAGTACCATCTTTGCAATAATGTGCATGCTGTAGGTTACTTTAATTGTTTATTTTTAGGCAAGAAACCTCCAGAAGTACTGTACATTACAGCACTCCATTCCAAAGCCTGATGTTGAAACACAACAAAAAGGTCTTTGTGGACTTTTCTCCCCGTGACTGCGTGCGTTCCCTCCTTTTACTCTGGCTTCCTCCCACAGTCCAAAAACATGCATGTCAGGTTAAGTGTCAATTCTAAATTGGCTGTAGGTGTGAATATGAGCGTGAATGGTTGGCTGTCTCCATGTGTGAGCCCCGTGATAGACTGACAACCTGTCCAAGGTGTACTCCCACCTCTCACCCCAAGACAGCTTGGCTAGTCTCCAGCACCACGACCCTGAAACTGATGAACATAAGAAGATGGATGGATGGATTCCAATTCAGCAGCTTTGGAAAATGTAAATGTAAAAAAAAAAAAAAGTTAGAAAAGCTTTTCTCATCTTGTTTGGCTCCCTGACTTTAATCGCTGGTCATTTTTCTTTTTGTTTAAGAACAGCTCAGTCAGTGCCATTCAAGTATGCTTTAGTCAGAGTGGTGTATCTAGGAAGAACAGGTTTGCATATTTGCATAATTAATTAATCAATTTGATATCAATTGTATTGACATATTGCAATGCATGATAGGTTGACAAAGGTATGCTTTATGTAGCATTTTTTTGATAGCTTCTAATGAATGTTGTTCTCCAAGGCTCCAAAATTCATTAAAAATCCTCTGCTGCATGCAGCTAATATTGCTAAAGACAGCAACAGTGTTAGGTAATTGTGAGTGGGCAAAATAACACAACATAACATCTGTTTTATGTGGGTAACTACTGCAGTATATATTTGCCTAACATGTTTCAACATGTTTACAGTATTTTCTGTCGTATATTTGGAGATCATAATTCAGCCGACTCATTATTTTCTTCCTTGTAATTAAGTCAAGAGTTGGAGAAACGTGAACTGCATTAGTCCTGGTCACGTTTACTTCATTTAGTCTAAGTGAATACAGTCCTTGTCCTTTACCCTCCATTTCAGTACATGTAGTACAGGGAGAGGCACAAAGACTCATACACTAGCCTGCAGATTTCCATTTCGATGTTCCGAGTCACACATACGTTGGAGGCTAACTGCATTTAACGCGTCCTAATGTGGTCAGTACACTTCAGGTTTTATGTGAGAGAAAAGCCGACTGTTCGCGGATAAAAAGACAGGAGGGGCGTAGAAGAAGAGATAGATGGAGAGACAGAAGTGCTGTTCAACACGCGACATGAATAATGCACAACGCGCAGAAGACGTGCTCGACTGTTTCTCACAGTGGAGTTTGTGATGAGGTAAAATGACATTCTCTTTTCTCGCTCGCCTCTCTCAGGATGGCGTCGTCTGGCAGGGCTCCAAACAGCTCATCAAAACTCTCGGGCCACCAGAGGGATGCCTAATGGGATCAAATCTGATTTAATGTCACCTCAATGTTCACACCGCATATCGGAAGGCCCATTATTACATAACCTGGGTTAGATATACTACAGGAACACCTGTTTAAGCAGATTAAGGAGTCGCTGTTGTTCAAGAGTGTTAGTTTTGTAGTTTTCCCACTAAGCGCCAATAAGAACGAACACAGACTAACACGTTTATAAAGTATTGCAAAAATAATTCTTGGCTGATGAAATAATATTATTAATAATACCTGAAAAGCGTCTATTTCGCCATCCATAAATGATCCATGTGACTCTTTCAGAGGTGATCTTATGGGCGAATTCTGAAGATGAACCATGGACAACATTGTAAATAGCATTATGGTGATATTAAGCAGTTATGATGTGAGTCTTTATTCATGTATCTCTTTTTGTCTCTTTACAAAGCAGCCACCGGAAACCTGTCCAAGAAATATTAATCCACATCCATGATTTGTTAAAGAATTAGAACAAACTGGGAAGGCACTGGGCTTAATATTTGAGTTCAAAGTCAGTGATTATGGCAAAATAAGCTGCCGATTTTCTATATTGGATCAGTTATGATGTTATGTAAAAGTAATTAAAAGAATTTGGAACTAAATTCCAAATCTGACAGGAAGCCAGACTCGAAAAAAAATCGAGATAATGATTTGAAAAAAGCTGTAGGATCTAAGATTAAGATGCTTAGAGGTTTCACAGTGTTATAGTGATATAAGATTACACTGATGCTCATCTTATAGGCAGGACTTGATAAACACCGCTCTATCGTGTGGTCCATGAGTGTATGCCTACGTTCACAGATCAATAAAAGCTTTTAGAATAAAATAATAAAATTTCACTTCCCCTTTATTCCATACTTTCCCCAAAAAATCTACTGAAATCTAATAAATCTAAGTCAGTATTTATCTCGGCGAGTAAAGTCAGCAAGCTGCTATCCCTTCAACGGCATATGCTTAGCATTAAGACGAGCGCATTTTGATAACATACTAAGGCTCGATGATGTGTGGCATTGTTTAGAGGAGCACAGTGTGTCGACAGCTGTATAATTAATAGAAGTGTACACAACAGAGAGCAGACCGAGAGCTCTGTTCGCTCTGCCGGATGATCTAGTTCCAGTTTGATAGCACATTTGTATATTTATGAAGGCATGAATTAATTGGCAGGGCAGAGATTTAATCACATGCACTGTTTCCCCTGGAGGATGAATGAGAAGCGTTACTTTAAAAAGAAGAAGGGGGGATAGGGGAGTCAAGAGTTTCCTAATTGCTCTGTACAAAAAGTTCAGTTAGTTAATAGAAAAAAAAACTTTTAATCTGTCTGCTTCACACAAATTTAAAATGCCAACGTTTATTTGTTCTAAAAGTAATAAAAGTCAATAAAATTGTCTTTTTAATGTTTCATCGTCATGTTAAACCCACATGTTTGAACATTTGTGTTTATGGGCATATTGCATTTCCAAGCTAATCTAAATGCTTGCCTTACACTAACCCTAATTTCTCCACCCTAATAGCCCTTTAGGGTGTAGCAGAGGATGATGGACAAAAGTTCTCCCTTTCAAGGTTTAAACCTCATACTGTTTCTCTTTTATATCTTATTTTGGTGTCATTTATCTTTTTGCACATTCTCCAGTTAAATTTAGTGATCTACATACAAGTGAATGCAATTTTTGTGCTTAGCATTGGAAATAGTGTAATTACAATGCCTCATTTCTTTTGGTTTGAAAATGGGAAATGGGTACAAAGTTGTATTGAATCAGAAAAACACGGAAAGGCAAAAATATACTTTTTCATATTTATCTAATTTTAACGAGCTTGTGAGTAAGTAGTTGGTATGACCACCTTTGTTCTTCAGCACAGCCTGAACTCTCCTAGGCAAATGTTCTTGTCATTTCTTTGAATAGTTTTCAGGAATTGTACTTCAGGCTTCTTGAAGGACATTCACTACTGCAACCAAAAACCTCAAGACCCCTAAATGAAATGAAAACTGATGAAATAAACTGCACCCAAGCGCCTCAGCCTGTAAATAACAGCTATTCATGAAACTCTTTACAATTTCTAAACTCAAGGACAACCAAGCCGATGGACATACAGGCTAGTAACATACCTCCGCACCATACCATAAAAACGCATGCTGAGATGTTACAAATAACCCAGCAGCTTATTATCCTTACAAGGACTTTTGTTATGGTGACTGATAGCATAGTACAGCATTTCTATTACAAACCTCACCTGAATAAAAACACAAGCATCACATGTTATAAGGTGAACATATGACTTGTAGGAAAGTAGTGAACACACTGAGTCAAAACATAATGAATTTAAATATTCCAATAAATAAAAAAAGAGTCTCATATATTTTCTTAAGAGCAGTATTTAAGTAAATGTTTTATACATTTTCAATGCTGCTATCTTTGTTTTTTTTTTCAGGTCTCAGTTCTCCATCTTCATCCCGATCCCACAACACTCTTAATTCATTTGAAACTGTTCAGGCGGATGAAGATCTCATCACACCAACGCTAGTCTTCTCAGCTAAGCACTAATCCTCTGTCTACCAAATTCTGTCTCCCCGCTCTTCCATTCTCCTCATTTTCTCTTATTTCTCTCAATCTGCGTTCTTCTGAGTTAAAACAGAAGTGGTGGCTTGTTAGCTACTTGGCGGTATAACAGCGAGACGCAGAGGCCCTGGGTTTGCTGGGAAGCCTTTAAAGCCTATCCAGGCTGCTTTTATTTATTCATCATGCTCCAGTTTGAGTTGGGAGATCACTGTCCTCCACAATGACAGGAAACACTGCTGGGAAAAAATAGCGTTTGCTTTTTACTGCCAAGAGACGTCAGTTCAATAAAAAAATCTCATCACAAAAATCTCAATGATATTTTATGAATACTTGATAAAGTTAATGCAGAATTTCTATTAAAGTGCGAGGAGAATGCTCTTTTAGATGTTTTTCTTTCCATTCTCAGCATATTTTGTTACATTATTACTATATAACTATAGGACTTATTAACCAGTATCATTTTGATTAAGGTGTATGTTTGACTTACTTGGGCTTCCTCCCACCGTCCAAAGACATGCAGGTTAATTGATTAATCCAAATTGCCCATAGGTGTAAATGTGGGAGTGAATGTGAGCGCAAATGGTTGTCTGTCCCTGTGTGTTAGCCCTGCGACATACTGGCGACCTGTCCAGGGTGTACCCCGCCGCTCGCCCTATGAAAGCTGGGATAGGCTCCGGCGCCCCCTGCGACCCTGAAAAGGATAAGCGGAAGCGACTGGATGGATGGATGGTGTAAGTTTGAGATTTTTCTTGTACAACTGTACAAGTAACATGTTAGAAAACTATCATTATGCCACATGTACCCCAAAAATCTAATAATGCAATATTTTTGCTTTAAATGTTAACAGAAAGGGCAAAAAGCCTCATTCTCTCCTAAAGACAAACTGTAGCCTTACGTAATATTTATTTACATAATACACTATTTTATGGGGATGGTTTTGTACCATATTAACTGCCCATGAGAAAAGAAATACTGTAAAAGTAATAAATATTTATAGGTTATGGGAAACTAAGCCAGCGAGGTAGGTCTGGATCCATTTGCTTCACAAAGGCCTTTTAGGTAAAAGACTTTTTTTTCTTCTACTCTTTTTTCAATTCACTGCCGATTGCCTCTCCTTTTACTCAGCCCGCTGCTTTACCCAGCCGGGGTTGGGGCGAGCACTATCCGGCGTTATGTGAGAATAACTCAGAGCCCAGGATGATGAATTCCAGTCGCTTATTTCATCTGAGAAACCGTCCAACACTTGAGGCAGTCCGACTGGCAGCGATTCTAAAAAGCTGGAAAAACAATGTTTGCTATTTAAATTGCAAACCGTTGTAAAAAACATTGCTATTGATTGCTTTTCTTTTTTCTGTGATGTTTTGAGTGGAGGTTCAGATTTTCTGTGGCATCTTTCGCTACTCTGTTGGTCCACTGTTAGCTGTCTGCAGCAGAAAGCTTCTCAGCTTCTACTAATCTGGATCTGACAACTGTGTCCAGATGCAAAGCCCGAGTGCTATTTTTGATCGCTCCAATGTCATTCACCCGTCGCTGTGCACTTTGGGAGCACCGGGCTTCAATTGCAGAGAGGGAGATGTCCTTGGCAAAGTGTGGCTGCTTTCAATTAACATCAGAGGCGTGTTATAAATATTCAAATGGAGCTCATTGTGCTCCCTTGCACAGTGGAACACAAACAGATGTAATCGTGAATTCTGACTCAACTTGAATATACTTTCGGAGCCACAAGTGTTCGCGAGCCAGGCTCCATTACTGAATGATCATCGCCAATGTTTTCTTATCTTATAATTACCATCTTTGTTACTGTTGTTGCTGGGATGAATTTTTCAGATGTCAGCCATATTTTCTGAGAAGGGACTATTGTGCTGTATTCTGTGGAGCCCCCGCTGACAGACTGAGTGACAGATCTGCAGCGAGACGATCATACCAACTCCATCTCGAGGCCAAACAAAATCTCCATGGTGACTGCAGCACAAGCAGCACACGAGCCTTTTGTTCCAGCGGTACTGTAAGCCCTGTTCTCCTAACAAACAAACATACTGCCCTTAATTCATGAAACTCTAAACTTTCCTTAGAGCAGGGGGGTCAGAAAATAAAGGGTCACATCACAGACTGAGGATAATGTGAGAAGGAGGTTTCTCTCCCAGGCCTCGTGTTGCCTTCCACACCTTCTCTCTCTATCTCGAATCTTTGCATTCAGAACTGATTCATCAGTCACGACTTTGCTGGAAACTGGAAGTCTAACAAAAGGAAGCCGTTGCTTGAAAGCAAACATGAAGCACATCACCAATAAAGAGGAGAATCTAAGATGGTGAAAACACGAATGCAGTACATGAAACGCACTCTTCTGAAGTGTTGGATTTCAGTTTGAAACCATCACCAAATTGGAAAAAAAGATTTTAACTCCTTAAACTTGATATCCAAAGAGTTTCCTTTACCTTAAACATATTTTTTTTAAAGATTTGACTCAGTGAGAGCTACTATGGGTTACACCCAAGCAGAATAAATCAGAAATTTAGCCCTAACCCTTTCTGGATCTACAGTTCTGGATGGCAAATATACCCGTTTATTTTGGCGGTGTTTTCAGTGCTATATTGCCAGAGATAACATCGCTCTTCGCTGAAACCCTGCAATTTGCCAAATTACTCGCAAGGAGAAGTCAATAGGCAAAATTCCACATCCTCCACGCTTTCCTTCCTGAGATGTGGAGGAGATGAGAGCCTTAGAGATGATGGAAAAAACACTTTAAATGTGTCCCACCACAACCCTTCTCTCTCAGTCTCTCTGTCTCTCATTCCTGCCTTAAACATTTCATTTATTCCGGCTCAGCGTCCCCTTAAAATGGAACAGGACAGGCAAATGCAGAAATGCATGTGACGCACACAATACGGGCTTGCAGCTTTCTTCGCACCTCAGTGCCGTCTTAAAAGATGCAGTCATACTGCGTTAATGACCGGTGCCAAGCTATTACAGAGGCAGAACATCCGCATTCCTGTGTCAGTGTCCATTTTGTCAGGAATAAAACACAAACAAGAACTGAGCAGTCAAAATGGGACCCGGACCGAAACTGTGTTTGTAAGACAGGGACAGAAATGAGCGTTACATGTGGAAAAGCATCTTATGCAAATGATGTTTAGTAATAACAGCATTCAAGCAGCATTAGCGGGAGAGAGAAAACGAATGATGCTAATTGCAAGAGAGCAAGCAGGCAAGCAAATGAGTAGGTGGATGCGCTCCATGCTGCCATTCAGAAACCAAGCACGGTAGGCCTACTGGGGAAGAGACTTTAGAGGCAACGATAATGACACCGTACAGTAAATGTGCATCCAGCTTTCGAACATTTCAGGAACTACAGCTCAGCAGACAGAGCTGAACTGAAATTAACATTCCAGATTCAGAGGTTTCCTGAGACTGTGAGAGAGTCTAATGGTCCCCGAGGAGCCCTCAGTTAAACACACACGGCACACAAACACACACACGCTCACTACACTGTCAGATTCGTTAATGATGCATTTCTGTCACATCTGCAATCTGCAACAAATACTGCGAAACATGCTGCTGTGTTATACGGAATATAAGCTTTACAGTAGAATACTGTCAGCTGTTTGGCTGCCATTATGCTGATCCGACTGTAAAATATAACTCAATATATTATATATCGCTCTGTGTAAACTGTAGCAGTATCTGAAAAAGACGAGGATGTCTTTTTCAACTTGTCACATTTTGAGAATAAAGTTGAAATTTGAGGAAAAACGTTGTACTTGTGAGAGTAAAATCCACCTTTAAGATCAAGGCTGGCATGCTTTCTAAAGAATAAAGTGAAGTCAGCTTCAGTTTGCAAAACGCAGACGCTAAAACCAGTGAAGTCAGTGTTACATGGCTGCAGTTTATTGGACTAATCTGTGTGTCGATGTTGTAGAGACCCACCTTTTAGCACATCCCAGCACACCCACTCACTTCACCAGATGCACCTTGTTTAGTTCTCTCACCTTTGATTGGGTGTGGTGCTTGTCCTTGATTGCACTCACCTGTCACACATTATATGTCACACAGTATATAAGGACTGCATTCACTTTTGGCTCACTCTTTCCGCACTTCCACACGGGGCGGCAGCTGAGGTGAGGTTCTGTTTGGGTTTTTATTTTATGTATTGTTTAAGGTACTGAGTAACTTAAATCTCTGTTTTCTTTCAGCATTGGCAGTCCATGTGTGTCTTTGTTTCCTTCCTTTTTTGCCTTATTTATTTGAGAATAAAAGGAGTACCCTGAAAATAATTCTGCATTAGATGGCTGCTTTTCTTATTCTAACCGGATGAGCCCATGAAGCTGATTGCTTCAGCCCTGAACCTTCCTCCCTTCAAAACATGGTCCTCCGAGCCGGAGAGGTATTAGCATCATGGATACACAGCAGCCATCTAGAAAATCCAGTCGTGATAGTAGACCTCCTGCCTACCTGCAACAGTATGAAGTTCAGTACCCTGGAGCTAGAAGAGCTACATGTGAGACAGAGAGCCAAACTGAATGTCAGCACAGTGATAAAGACACACATGGGCTGCAGGATCCTGTCGGAGAGTCAGAAAGACCACCAGAGACATCCCTTGTTCCTTTACCCACCACCCAAGATGAGGTCATGAGGGAACTCCTAACGACCATGAGGGAGATTAAGCAATTTATGGTTCAATCATCTCCTTCCCATTCTCGTAGCTCCAGATCTTCAATTCGCACAGTCTCATCTGATGGAATCAAAGCTTCTGTATGCAGTTTACGAGCCAGTCCTCAAACACATCAACAACATGAGCAGCTCCCAGTGATTGATACAGTAACCTGTCAATCACCCTTCCAGCCCCCGCAGATTAGCCGTCAGTCTGGCTTAGTTACAGCTGCCAGCCCTCCTTTACCTAATTCAACAATACTAGATGCTGCTATCCCTTCAACTGGTTTGCCTAGACCAGTCCTTGCTACAGAAGATGAGACTCCCTTTGATTTCCTGGCCTTATCACGGCAGGATCCCGACCAGATCTCATGTGTTCAACCTGCTGTTCCTTTAGCTGAAGACCCTGTTCAACCTCTCATTCGCATATCTGACCACAAGCATTGCCCTCCTCTAGAGCAGCAACCAGCTACATCCAATACCTCATATGAACAGAAACCTTTGATATCTGGTACTGCTAGCTCGGGTCACTCCTCTAGCACGAGAACACATGTATATAAGCTTGAAGGTCCTTCATTTCCAGACCTTAGTAGAGAAGACGAAATGCAATACAGGATGTTACGGATGGCCCTTACAAACCTTCTTGATCCTCATGAGACAGAGCACTTCAAATATCATGTCCTTCTTGATCACCTCAAAGTAGACCAAGCTAAACGATTAGCTCTTGCCTTTTCCTACGCTCCTGACCCATACACTCAAGCCATCAAAGCCCTTGATGAGCGGTATGGGCAACCAAGACAGCTGGCATTGAAAGAGCTAAAGAATATACTGGAACTGCCTCCTATCAGAGCAGGTGATGGTCAGAGCCTTGATAATTTTGCTCTTCGAGTACAGGCTTTAGTTGGGTTGCTTAGCACTATGGGAGAACAAGGACGTGCAGAACTAGACTGTGGCTCCCATGTCGATCGCTTGTTAGTGAAGTTGCCTGCAGAGCATTTCAGTCGCTTCAAACGGCATGTTTACAGGGAACAGGGAGAAATGACGTATACCTTGCCTTTGTTCTCATCCTGGTTGCAAATGGAATGCAGGTGTCAACCAAAGAAGGCCAGTCCTGTTCCATCCTTCAACCAGACACGACCTGCCCGTAAGTACGCTTCTCCACTTACAACAATATTACATGAAGCAAATACATCTGATGACTCTGTACATGCAACACAGCCGATCATGACAACTAAGGCTACATGTGCATATTACTGCTCACCAGAACATCACATTAGTAAGTGTCCTGGGTTTATTCAGAAGACAAAGGATGAGAAAACAAACTGGATAAAAGTAAACAAACGGTGTTGGCGTTGTGCTAGGAATCATCAGGCCGCAAAGTGTGACCTGAAGAAAGCATGTGCCACCTGTATGGGACTACATCTCCAGATCCTATGCGATGTAAATAAGAGATCTAAAACTGACACTCATCCTGTAGTGAGGACGCTATACTTTGATAGACCTAGTGATTGTCCTAGTGTCCTTTTAAAGGTCGTGAAAGTGCTCCTGCGAAATGGCAAAAGAACCCTTGAAACATATGCAGTACTTGACGATGGCTCCCAGCGTACCATTCTTCTGACATCAGCTGCACAGCATCTCAACCTAACTGGGGAAGCAGAGAGATTATCACTTAGAACGGTCCGTCAAGAAGTTGAAACTATTCATGGTTCTTCCGTAAGTTTCAAAATCTCACCCATCGCACACCCAGAGAAAACCTACACAATTACTAATGCCTTCACTGCAAATCACCTAGCACTTTCAGACCACACCTACCCTGTATCATCTCTCCAACGGAGATACAAGCATCTTCAAGGTATCCCATTACCCATTATTAATAAAGCAGCGCCACTCCTGCTCATCGGCTCAGATCATACTCACCTCATCACGCCTACTGCTCCATTGAGACAGGGACCATATGGGTCTCCTGCAGGAGTTAAAACCCAATTAGGATGGACACTTCAAGGCCCGATCACAGATTTTCATCCCCAGAGCAGTACAGAGCACGTGCAGTGTTTGTTCACATCTCTCAGTTCATCTGCAGATGTACTGCGTTATCATGTTGAGAAGCTATGGCAACTAGACACTTTACCTGAATACAGTGAGAAATCTGTGATCCGATCAAAGCAAGATCAACTGGCACTGGAACTCCTTGAACAGGCCACAAAAAGGGTTGAGATCAATGGTGTTAATCGCTACGCCACTCCTCTTCTTCGGATGGCAAACTTTCCTCCTTTGAATGTCCCTCCAAATGTAGTCATGTCTAGACTCCGCAACACTGAGGCTCGGTTAGCTAAAGATCCTGGCAAAGCCATGTCTTACAAGGATCAGATTTTGAAATTGGAGCAAGCAGGCTATATTGTCAAACTTAGCCCAGAGGAGATGCACAATAGCAAAGAAACCTGGTATATCCCTCATCATATGACAAGTCACAACAATAAAGATCGCATAGTCTTTGACTGCTCTTTCACATTTCAAGGTCAGTGTCTCAATAAGTACCTATTGCCAGGACCAATCCTAGGCCCAACACTTCTTGGTGTTTTGTTGCGTTTTAGGCAACATTCAGTAGCAATAAGTGGCGACATCAAAGGCATGTTTCACCAAGTCCGTCTTCTGCCTCCTGATTAACCACTCCACCGATTCCTGTGGCGTGACATGAACAAAGCAGCTCCCCCTTCAGTGTATGAGTGGCAGGTACTCCCCTTTGGTACGACCTGCAGCCCTTGTTGTGCAATCTATGCACTGCAGAAACATGTGAAGGAATATCAATCTGACAAAGATGTGCAGTCTTCAGTAATGCAGTGTTTTTTATGTTGATAACTGCTTGCAGAGTTTTCCATCAGCAGAGTTAGCTCGAACACTCCTAGACAAATTAAGAAACCATCTATCAGAAGGAGGCTTCGACCTTCGCCAGTGGGCCAGCAATAATCCTGTTGTGATTAGCCATCTACCATCTGAGGTAAGAACGGCAAGTAATGAACTTTGCCTGACTGAAGACAAGCCATCTGGCCCACATGAACGCACATTAGGATTATTGTGGAATTGTGAGACTGATTTGTTTGCCTATAAATACAGAACTCTAGCCTCACACCCCACCACAATGCGTCGTATCTATGCAGTACTTGCTCGTCTGTATGACCCATTAGGCTACTTACTCCCATTCACAACACGTGCCAAAACCTTGGTACAAGAACTATGGAGAAAAGAGAGAGATTGGGACGACCCCTCCCTTCCACACGACCTCTTAGAGGCATGGAAGTCCTGGGAAGAAGAACTTTGTTATCTCCCACAAATTGCCATCCCACGTTGCTATACTTCTAAGGAAATGGATGTTTCTACCACAGTTCGAGACATTCATATCTTCTGTGATGCTTCGGAGCGAGCGTATGGTGCTGTCGCATATTTGAGATCAGATGATCTTGAAGGTCACGTGGAACTGAGTTTCTTGTTAGCTCGCTCACGTGTTGCTCCTAAACGGAATTTAACAATACCCAGACTGGAGCTATGCGCAGCCCTACTAGGCGCACGCCTCTGTGAGCTCATACAAACAGAACTCACCTTACCAGTCAGGACTACCACCCTTTGGTCTGACTCGACAACTGTACTTCACTGGCTTCAGTCAGATTCCTGCCGTTTCAAGGTATTCGTAGGAGCCAGAGTCTCAGAAATTCAAAACCTCACAAACAGTCAAGACTGGAGATACATCAATTCAGCCACAAATCCTGCTGATGATGTTACGAGAGGTAAATCCCTGAAAGAGTTCCTTAGCCCAAACAGGTGGACTGAGGGTCCCTCGTTTCTGCATGAACCTCCAAATAACTGGCCCACAGTTACAGATCTCCATCCTGATGATGATCAGACTGAGTTAAAGAAATCCTACTTCTTTGGTATTGTCAGTATACCCTCCCATACATACACACCCAGCTTCAGAACGTATCAAGAGCTATTGGATTTCACGGCTCATTCACTCTCCAACCAAAAGGGTAACATTCCTTCTGCAGCTGATTATCAAACAGCAGAACAAGAAATCCTTCGTCAGGCACAACTGGACAGTTTCGGTGAAGATTTAGCCCGTTTACAGTCAGACAAACCCCTCTCATCTGACAGCCGTCTATTGTGTTTGTCACCAGTGTTGTGCAGGAATTCTGGACTTATCCATGTAGGAGGCCGACTACGGCAAAGCCCAGACTTGGAATTGAATGTCATTCACCCAATAGTACTTGATCCTGCTCATCCAGTGACCAAACTGATCATACAAAATTATGATGACAAACTGCATCATGCTGGTTCAGAAAGACTTTTTGCTGAACTACGTCGGAAATTCTGGATTCTCAGAGGAAGGGAAGCCGTACGCAGGCATCGACATAGCTGCGTCGCATGTCAGAAATGGAGAGCACAGCCCATCATTCCAAAAATGTCAGACTTGCCTGCTGCTCGTCTTAGGTTATTCAAACCACCTTTCTACTCCACAGGAATAGACTGCTTTGGACCATACAAGGTCAAGACAGGCCGCAGATCGGAGAAAAGGTGGGGAATAATATTCAAATGTCTCACCACTCGGTGTATACATCTTGACCTCCTAAACAGTATGGATACAGACTCCTTCCTCATGGCCCTCCAACGATTCATTTCTCGACGAGGAACACCCCTGGAAATTATATGTGATCAAGGAACTAACTTCAAAGGAGGAGATAAGGAACTACGGGCAGCTTTTAACAACCTTGCTCCGACTCTACAGCCGGTCCTGATGACTAAAAGAATCCATTTCAAATTCAATCCCCCGCATGCACCCCATTTCGGTGGAGCCTGGGAGAGGGAGATGCGTTCTGTGAAGAATGCTCTGAAGAGAACCATTGGTGCACAGATGGTCACTGAAGAGGTCTTAAGAACAGTCCTAATTGAGATTGAAGGCATTCTTAACTCAAAACCCCTAGGCTATGTATCCTCAGACATTGCGGACATTGACCCCGTAACCCCAAACCTTCTCCTTATGGGCCGACATGATTCATCACTCCCCCTGGTATCCTATTCTGATTCTGACCTCCTAGGCCGACGACGATGGCGACATGCACAAATATTGGCAGATCACTTCTGGCGACACTTCATAAGAGACTATCTACCATCCCTCCAAAGAAGACCCAAATGGCAGAAGGAAAAACCAGATCTCACATTGAACTCTGTCGTCATGATTATGGATTCACACCTTCCACGAGCCCTTTGGCCTGTAGGAAGAGTGACGCGCTTGCTGAAAAGCCCAGATGACCACATCAGAACTGTGGAGGTCTTAGTACAGGATAAAACCTATATCCGCCCTGTCTCCTGTCTGATCCCCCTGCCCTCGCTTCCTGAAGAAGACTGATCCTGATCATATCAACATATTTCTCACTAGAAATATGGGGGCGGCTGTTGTAGAGACCCACCTTTTAGCACATCCCAGCACACCCACTCACTTCACCAGATGCACCTTGTTTAGTTCTCTCACCTTTGATTGGGTGTGGTGCTTGTCCTTGATTGCACTCACCTGTCACACATTATATGTCACACAGTATATAAGGACTGCATTCACTTTTGGCTCACTCTTTCCGCACTTCCACACGGGGCGGCAGCTGAGGTGAGGTTCTGTTTGGGTTTTTATTTTATGTATTGTTTAAGGTACTGAGTAACTTAAATCTCTGTTTTCTTTCAGCATTGGCAGTCCATGTGTGTCTTTGTTTCCTTCCTTTTTTGCCTTATTTATTTGAGAATAAAAGGAGTACCCTGAAAATAATTCTGCATTAGATGGCTGCTTTTCTTATTCTAACCGGATGAGCCCATGAAGCTGATTGCTTCAGCCCTGAACCTTCCTCCCTTCAAAACAGTCGAGGCAACGCCTTCATCCCAGATGCCTCACCTACCTAAACTCTACACCTTCACGGCTAAACAACTTGAACAAGTGTCCTATTGTGCATTATGATGCAACCTAGCCTGTACTACACAAAGATTTAAACATCGATGAGGCCACTCAGGCCACTAATGTCCTGGAAAAGGAGCAATTTGCTTGTTAATAAAAGCAGTTTTAAAGTATAAAATATGATGAACCCACCAGCACAAGGCTTTTTATAAAGGAGTGTCATCTTTATTCTGTAATTAGATATTACTCTGAAATTGGTACTTCAACTTTATTTTGAATATATTAACTTTAATCCCTTACTCAATTATTTTACTTCTAATATTTCCCCCGTTTTCCCCTGTTATGCCTTTGTAATCCTACTTAATTCAGCTCTATTGTCAAAAAGCAATTTCCAGTATTTTTACAGCAAATTCCTGACTAACTAATTTAATTAAATGTATATTTTCCATGTAATTTTGTTATGTATGGACAATGTAAAACGTTACATAATACAACTTGGTCAAATCAAATTTACTTGCTTTGATATCCATTCCGACCATACCAAGCACATTTTCCTTGATGAGTTTTTAAATAAATTAAACTTTGATTTGATGTTTTTCAGGTGCATTTAATAAAAGTTATGACTTCATGTTTATTGAGGGTGCAGAATCATGTTTTTGATTGTGGAAGTTACCACTACAGCTTACATAAAAGTCTACATTTTCAGATGTACTGATGAGAGTTTCCATTACATGATGCTTCACTTTTTCTGTGTTTTTGAAAGCGGGCACTGTGCACATTAAAAGTTAAGAGAGCCTGTTCTCGAGTTAGACAAGAGGTGTAAGCGACTCAGCTGCAGACTTGCAGTTCCATCAGAATTTGCAGCTTTTAAATATATGGGACTGGATAGAAAGGTTCAGTGTACAATGATACGTCCAAATTAGATTAATTCATTTGTCATTTTGTTAATTTACTTGCCATCCTCCAAGGAGTCCTTTGTTTAACATAGATTTGAGTAAATGATGCTGCTGTTTTCCCTGTGAGATCAAAAATGAGAGGAATTACTCAAACTATTGAGAAGCAACAAAAAACTGGACCAGTTGCAGTATTATGATAATAAACTAACGAAGCCTGTTCCCTCTTACATTTAAGTTTGTTACCTCTTCTTCTTCTCCTCCCTTATGTGTCTCCATAAACGTCTGACTAAGCTGCACTTACTCTTATGCTTTTATATTTCACTCTGTCTCATCTTCTGCGGAACATATTATTACCTAATAGAAGAGAAGAAATTTGAAATGTACTTGAAACACAACAAGAAGATGGACATCAGTGTTTTCTTGATTGGAATGAAGTAGATAATCTATGTTGCCACTGTGCCTTGGCAGCTCCCTGACAGAATATATGGATGGAATAAATATTGTCCCTTTATGCAATGTGTGTGTGTAACATATGCCTGCAGCAACAAAGTAATGGAAGCAAATGATTGGCAAAATCATGATTGACAACAGAGAGAGAAAAACAAGAGGCCCTCTGACTGACAATACGAGAGTGGAGTGGATGTAAAGTGTGGAAGTAATGCAGAGCAGCGACCGCAGATAAGGGATGAAGTGGGTCGAGCACGTCGCCACACCTGGCCCTCGTCTGAAGAGCAGGTTAGCTGCACAGAACAACAAAGGCTCTCAGATTCAAACATCCCCGAATGCCCACTTGTAGTTTATGCAGCCACTGCGGTATTGTGTTTGTGTCTGCTTCTGTGCTGCTCTGTGATCACTGTAAAATACGAGACAAGGAAAAGAAAACCGCAGCGTTCCCTGCTTTTGAACACTGCAAACATTTAGGTCTGGTGCACCACTTACGCTCCTTTATTATTTTTAATGCCAAGTAAAATGAAATGAGGACGTGCATAAAGCTTCAAAAGAAATTGGCCGCAGTATCTGCCTCACTGGTTTTGCTTCATTATCCTTAAAAAAATACACCAACTATGTTAAATTGGTGTCATATTTTAAACTCAAATATTCTCAGTTGTACCCTTACCACAAAAACAATGGGATAATTGTGATGAAGTGTAATGCTTTTTACTCGCACTTACATTTTAATTAGTACACTGATTGGCCTGATGAGGACAGTATTTGGAAGTTTTATTATTTTGGTGAAAAAAGCAGTGAAAGCCTCAAGTGTGCCTGTGTGATTTTTAAAGAACATTATGCTCCTATTCCATCCTGACTGTTGCTGATATTATTCCTGTATATTTCCTGTTTTAACTTATCTGATATTAAGCATTTTGTGGTGATTTTGGGGGCGATTGTGGCTCAAGAGTTGGGAGTTTGCCTCGTAATCGGAAGGTTGCCGGTTCGAGCCCCGGCTCGGACAGTCTCGGTCGTTGTGTCCTTGGGCAAGACACTTCACCTACTGCCTACTGGTGTTGGCCAGAAGGGCCGATGGCGCGATATGGCAGCCTCGCTTCTGTCAGTCTGCCCCAGGGCAGCTGTGGCTGCAACTGTAGCTTGCCTCCACCAGTGTGTGAATGGGTGGATGACTGGGTGTGTAAAGCGCTTTGGGGTCCCTGGGGGGACTAGTAAAAGCGCTATACAAATACAGGCCATTTACCATCTATATAGTTGAACTTGAGACCTTGAATGAACTTCCCTGGTGTAGACCATTGGACGGACATTTTTGCGGTAATACAGAGAAGCTTTTTTGACTGGTTACTGAAGTTAATGAGGAAGTTCAATAAGGAAGGATTACAATCTGCCTGCTTTCCTGGGTGTTCGGTCGTTGGTCTATTATTTACACCACTTCCACTTTCCCATGCTGTTGAACTCAACGTTGACACCAATGCTGACACTAGTCGAATCATCTTTTTGTCCACCTTCTTCGAACCAATCAGCCACCACTCCACGTGCTTTAAATCTCACAGCTCAACAGTTTTCACGCTCTTGTCCGCTCAGCCCACTTCCTCCCACCGTGGTCACTCAGATCTGTCCTAATTTCTATCACCAGGATTATGTTCTGCTGTGTGGAGTGGATGTAAAGTGTGTAATCGCCAAATAGATTAATTGAATTCTGTATCTCAATAATCGTGTTTGGTTCTTCTTGAACTGGTGTCTCAGTATATAAGGCAGAAAGAAGATTATTACCATATTACCAGGTTTAACTTGATATTATGAGATGTTTATTTACACACCCAGCAGGCATGGAGCAACATTTGTCATGTTTTTGTGCTCAGTTATGTTCAAAAGCCACTTGTTAACTTTGTCTGCCTACCATTTGGTGCTGGTACTGGGTTTTTTGTGGCTCTTTCCACTGAAATCAGCTACCTGCTGCCACTACAAACAATGCGGGGCTGTAAGACTAAAACAGTGCGCTGAGTTATTGTCAGCTCTTCATTACAAGTGACCTACTTTCCCAAATATTGCATAGTGCCAAAAAATTGATCACGGCATGCAAAGTCATCTAAAAATGTGCAGAGGACTTCTTTATTTCTTTTCTTTTCTTTTTACTGGCCCTTTTTTTGCTTTCTGTGGTAGATTACCACTTTTATTAGAACTCGCACACATGCACACACAAATAAAGCACGAACATAAACAGACGCACACGCAAATTGTAAAAGCTTCCTCAGAGGTGAAAGCATAAACTACGAAAACAAGCTTCTCTTTGATAAGCTAATACCTGTGTGCCAGCTTCATTCATTCACACACATGGCTTTGCATGTGTTGGCCCTCACTCTCTCCATCTCTCTCTGTCTCTCTTTGACCCAGAAGCATTTCTTCTGCCCATCGAGACTTTCACAGAAGCTAAAAAAAGACACACTTTTCCCGTCTCCTATGGAGGAAAGAGAAAAGTAAAGATATGGGAAGCAATGCAGCCGGCCCAGAGTGTCATTATAATAGATAATTTAAAAGCCTTGTGAAAAAAGAAAGAGTGCCATCCTCTGCTATGAACCTAAATATGCATGTGTGCATTGAACATGGCATATTCAATCAAAAGAGATGCTCGTGATGAGAGCACCACTTGTCTTCTCTTCATATACCGACGCAAAACATGGAACAGGAAGTCAGAAAGGCGTCTAAGGGCAATGACAGGAAACAAATGCTCTAATCACACCAGCAAATCTTTAAGTGTGTGCAAGAGAATTCGATTCGGCAAACAGTCACTGACAGATTTTTTCTAACGCAATAGCAGTTTTTTATTCACAACCTAAAGACAACTTAAAGTTTAAGCATTTTTCTTGGTGACAACTTGTAATAGAGATGGTTAGTGATCATACCACATGAGTGCAAATGCCATCAACAGTTTGCCCCAAATTCATTTGCAAGTCAATCAGAGCTTTACTTCATATCATTCTCCTGCTACTTGTCACCTTTTTCTTTAGGTTTCTACATACTGCTAAGTAATGAAGGGAAAATGTCCAAATCTCATGACAAGACCAGCAGAAGTATAGAATGTGTCTTAAATATTTTTAACTTCCCTCCCTTGTAAAGTGGTTCTCAGCACCAGAACAAACAGTGTCTATGGAAATCCACTAACACAGTGTTTCAATTCAATTGAAGCAGCTGGGGTCTAAAGCAATGATAGGTGAGGCTTTGGCTACACAAATAAAACTTATATTAGATTGATATGTGTACGATAAACAGCATTATTATAATTTGTCGACAGAAAAAACGTATGCTAATGCACCTTATCGGCTTCAGTTGAGACTGATGCAACACTTGAACATCAATGGTAACAAAGAGGGAGTGATTCTGTCTAAACACACTACTCTGTAATGAAAACCACAATCTAGTTAAGAGGAACAGTTAACTGATGTCAACAAATATAACGGAACACACAAGATTTTTAAACTTCAGCTGCTGACTGACACGTGTGAGGTAAGCACTGAAATGCACCTTCAGTCCTCCTTTAAAACATGTTTCATGCACAGAGCTTTGATTCCAGATTAAATGTGCGTCGCAGAGTTTGTGACAAGAGCGTGCAACACGCAAAGAGCCAATGGCTGTTAACTGCAAAAGGATTTTCACGTGCAATTAACCCATTTAACATCCAGTGTTGAATTGGTTCGTACATTTTTGTAAGTGTAGAACAATAACGGTTTTAGTCTGTGAGAACTACCTTTTGATATGAGTGAACATACAAAAATGAAGGAAGTCACTGTACTGTATTGTTTTTCTAGGCTTATGAGTTTGATTTGCATTCATTCAGGATTCAGCAGTCTAATCATCATCAGTAAGGACTCTGTGAGCACAGGCTTCCTTAGCCAGCCATTTAGCCATTTAAGTAACTTAACAGTATATGTAAAATATTACATTTAATGTGGATATGTTTTGCCATATGTATCAAAATACATATTAACAGTACTGTGCATATGGCTGAAATAGTCTACAATAGAGAAGTGCCAAAAAACCTCTTCCTTCTCTGAAATGAAGAGTGAAAGATGCTGCAGGAATGAACTGAAAATTAGCATTAAATACGCTGTGACTTTTATTGACAACTGTGAATGTTCCTTGAGGATGATTTCATGGTGTAATGTGACACTATAAGTGTGTGAGACAACTCTACTTGCCCTTTTCCAGTGACTAAGCCACCACCAGAAATGACAGGGACAGTAAGGAAGAGAAGAAATATGGAAAAGAAAGGACTGGGTGAATATCTGAGAAGGATGTTTAATAATAAAAGGGATTGATTCTTATAAAGAAGGTGGATTCAGTATGATCTTCGTGTATAATCACATTTGAATATAAGAAATGACTGCTACTGCCTTAAAATAAAGACAAATATGACGAAGCATGGACACAGAGAGTATGGACTTGAGGCATATTGTTTGCAGCTTTTTTGGCAACACAAATGCCAATTATTCATTGTTGGAGAACATTTCTATTCAGTGCTATTGGTATGTGGTCTAATTCTTCTCAGTTGCCTTGGCGACATGCACATCAGGAGGACAACGCAGCATCTCGCAGCCTTCCAAAGGCAGGCTCTAAATTGTTCAATAAAAGGCAAAAAAATGTAAAATACCCACACACCTGCCAACAAGGAGGAACTCTCCATAAACCCCGAGCCGCCTCATGGCCATCAGCAGACCTCGGACAGTCATGCCCTCGCAGAAACACACCACCACACGAGCTTTGGGTAGTCGCTCCCGTAATTTCCTCAAAAGGCGGTCGTAATGTTTCTCCCCTGCGTTACTGTAGATCTTGTCCGAGTGAGCAATGCACAAGCCTTCTTGAGAGGCCAGCTCCTTGAAAGCCTCCATGCCACTCTCCCCATAGTTTCCTGCAGGTGACGCAACAAAAGAGACAGTGAGAATAGCGAAATTTTAAATGGCGTCCCATAAAATGTATCTTCAGCGTCTTGGAATCCCATTTCTTAATGATGGGTCCATTTTCAGTCATTGAGAGCTTAAAAGATGAAGCTTTCATCTGTGATTGGAATACAATCCACATCTTGGTGTTTTGCATTACATGCCTTTTTATATGCAATAACACACTGGCATCATTAAATATGAGTAATTGCTTTTAACCACACATCTCTAATTATTGTGCTGATGGACAACAAGTGTTTAAAGCACCCCACCCCCCACCCTTCCCACCAGTTGTTCACTGTAACAAGCCCTGACCGAGTTGAAGCTCTGATCCACTGATAATGAGTGTGAGAGTTGGCCGGCTAGTGATTGCAATCAAAGCCAAGAGGGGTAAAGATCGTTGTCCTTGCTTAACAGCATGCTATCCCAATCAAGAGCCCGGCAAAGCTGTTGAGCCTAAATCTTCTATTTTCATGTGAACTACTTTTCTTGACTAATGTGTGAAGAGCTGGATTTCGGATGAAGCCAACGGATCTTTAGCAAGATACCTGGATTGTACAGACAAGTCAATCAGCTGTGCATGCAGGAACACGAACTTGCATTTGATTGTGCTTGTTATCAAAAGGGAATTAAAAGCACCTTTAAATAAAAATGTGTAAACATTGGGCTGTGTGATTGGCTTCACTGCCCCCACCCCCCTCCCTCCCAAACATGGGTGATGGAGAAAAAGTATTCTCTCTGTGCATGGCATGGCTTTACAGAGCGAGGAAGACAGCAGCTGACACAGGCATCACACTAAAGCATTTATTCTGACACAATGTGGCCATGTGTTGGTTTTCCGATAGCCCTTTGATGATATTTTCAATTGCCTCGTTTCATTCTTCCACTGGTAAATGGAAATAATGATATCCAATTATTTTACTCTTTCCATCTCAGCTGTGAGACAGGTGGGCGGTGGTGCATTAGTTGACAGGCCTTTTGACAATGACCACCAAAAACCCACTCGGAGCATTGCAACCAGACGGATGATAATCGGGACAGGTAATTTATGCAATTTCACAGCCCTAGCTGTTGCTACTGGCAACAAGCTGCAATTATAACTTGAATAAGGTGGCAGGGAATAGGAACTCGTGGGCTTAAGACAGTCGTGACCACAGTTTCAGAGATAAATAAAGATAGCTGCTCAAAACAAATTAGTGGATTTACACTGGACTTCTCAAAGGTCGAGTAAGGTCGCCATATGGCAAAATATATTAAGTCTGAATAGACTAAAAAATAGAATGCCTACAGTTAATTAAATCTTAAAAGTTTATATTGTGCAAAAGTATATTACTGTAATAATAACTGTACGCAATGAAATTCACCCTCCCCTGACTGTGCTCTCATCACTCTTAAATTATGACTTCAGTCCCACAGGATCCTGCTGTAGGTATATTGAAGGTCAGACAGCTGACGCCACCTAGATGTGCCTCCAGGTACTACACCTCCCTAGCTCCCTATCTTCATCTATCTGAAAGCAACCTGTGTCAAAGCCCATCTGCAACACCTGACTATAATAGGACTTTCCAAAGATGTTTTACACTCCCCATGAGTATGCAGTTCCTCAGGGGGGGATCCTGGGTAATGTAGCCTGTCACTCATAATTTGGGCACACAGTCGATGACTGTGTGTTCACCAAGACTTTAATGAAAACCCATGGACATAATTCATGTCATAGTAATTACTTTGTCTTCCCAACCTGTCTCTCCTTTTTACCTCCCGTCTCCACCATAATGCACTGGCAAGACTTCTTGAGACAAAAGTGAGCCCCGCTGTGTGAGACATGATATTCATTTTAATTTATATGCACTGAGAGGAATTTTAAGAACTAACGTCATTTTTCAGTGCAGTCTCACCCTTCACACTTAACAGTTTGAAAATTTCCACAAGAACACCTACAGTTTTAATGTTAATAAAGGGCCTGCTAGATTTCTACTTTTTCAACTTGTAATGATGACTTTAATAACACTGATGAGAAAGTCCAGCTTTGGATCCCAATACTGTAACATCATGCCAATATGAAGAAAAAAGAACATCAGACGACCTGATGTGTAGTCACCTTACACAGTTGCGCATGTTTGTTTGTTTATTTTTTGCGAGCAAGGCACCCATAACTCTGTTTTAGTGTATATGAGATGTTTTGCTGTACATGAGGCCAATACAACCCTCCAAACTAATGAGGGTCTACACTTAATACAGAGATGTGGATGCATTTGCCAAAAAAGCAAGAGACTGACAGGAAGGTGCAACGTGATATTCAAAGAGAAGTAAAATAGTAATCAAATGTCTTAGACCAGCTACCTTGAATTTTAAAAAAACATACACGTGAAGCTATTTTTATATATAAATATAAAAATATATGTAGTAGCCCTTCACACTTGGACAATCAAACACCCAGGATTGGCACAACATCTTATATAAAAGCTGGACATGTGTCACTGTCAAGCTCCAAACTCTGTGATCAATTACAGCCTTGCTGTGATGCTTCACTATGTTGTCCACTAATAGGCTGCAAGACTAGGGGTGAATTATTCTACTGTTGTGGTGGTGTTAGAGACAAGCAGTAATGGGCTCTCACCCTCAGTGTGCACTGCAGACACATAGGTCCAATTGTAATGCTTGACAATGTCCAGCATGGCCCGAGCCTGAAGAGTGTCTGAAGGAACGACCCTCAGGAAGTACTTGAACAAAGTCTTGTCACTCAGGTCGATGCTGGTGGCAGAGTAGGCAATCTGGGGGATGTTGAAAAGCTGCAACAGGTTTTGCACCTGAATAGCTACAGAGCTGGATCCAGGTCCGATCACACCAGCGATAGGTTTCTTGGAAGGTGGTGGCTGGTTGGATGGGGTACCGTCAATGCACCATTTGGACCCGTCCTTATCATCCCGGATGGAGATGAGGGAGTCCCGGATGAACTCGATGCTCTGCTCCAGGGCGACAGACGAGTGCCAGCAGGAGTCCCGGATCTCACAGCCAAGACTGATGTTGGGGAGCAGGTTGGGATCGGCGTTAATTCGGTCCAAAGTGTGGAACATGGCCTCGACCCTCTGTATGCCGTACTGCTCGCGCACGTCCCCGCACTTCCGCTCGGCCACCTTCTCAGCAGACGGCTGGTGGTGGACAGAGAAGAGTGCGCCGATGATCACGTCTCCGTCCATGCGAGCCACGGAGCGGGAAACAGCACGTGGGACCACCGACCGCTCATAGATGCTGCTGCTGTGGGAGAGCACGAGAACCCGAAAGAGACACGCGGGGAGACACAGGAGAGCTAAGAGACCCATCTTTACGCATGCCATGTTGCGCCACATCGCGTGAGCCGTGCCAACTGTGCAGGCATATCATCTGCTGTCTGCCAGTACTTCCACGCTTATCCCATCCATGACCTGCGAGCACGACACCTGGGAGGCATCCACGCACACCTGCTAAGAAACAAGACAAACTGCTGTGACGTGCAAGCTAGGAGAAACGAGGACAGATGTGCCAAACGTTTATGTATAAAGAGTTGACTAAGCACGCATGCTCCTTTACATCAACGCCCTGCTTCACATTCCTACAGCTGGCAGCCCTCCTTATCCCGCTATTATCAACCACCAGACGCGAGATGCCATTGAGCAAGGCATTCAAAACGGACACCCAGCTGGTCTATGGCCAACAGTGGTTCAACAGTACTACTGTCTGGTCCGCCAAGCCTCTACGTCTATTTAACACGTGCGGAGACAGTCCGTTACTTCAAAACCTCTCAGACAATACGGTGTTTTCATTGCAAATGATCGCTTGCTATTTTGTGCGGATGCTGGCTCAGCCATCCACAAGATCAGGCAGGCTGCCGATTTCAGGACCGTGGACAGCGCGTTTTCCAAACACGGTACAAGGACGTCTTTGGGACTACTGGCTGCACTCGTCATCCCCTCACAGACGCATTCTTCACGATTTTACTCATCAATAGAAACTATTATACGAATCTATGTGAGTTTAATACGAGGAAGCCTACAAGATAGACGATATACATATAAACATATTATTATTATCCGTCGTGCAGCCTAAGGTACCTCTAGGTTTAAATGAATAATAATAATAATAATAATAATAATAATAATAATAATAATAATAATAATAATAAACAAACTAAGCTGTTACCTTTATAATAGGAAGCATGACATGACATGTTCTTATTGTCACCTTTAATCAGTCCATGTTTCCCATTCTGCTACAAACACCATGCACATTCAAACATGTTTTTTTCCTGGTGTGTTAAAACTTACCTGAATCCTTGAGACATGTCGCGTGCCTTCATCCGTCTTCTGTAGCGCGTGGTCTTCGGCGGTATTAGACTTGAGTCTCTCTCTTCCCCCTCTCTCTCTTTCTCTCCGTCTCTCTCTCTCTCTCTCTCTCGTATTTCTTGCTTGCTCTCTCGACTCCAAACATGAAAATGAACATCCCCTCTGCAAGTGTCACCCCTTCCCCCTCCCCCTCCCCGTGTCTAAGCCCATAAATCTTGCAATGTTTTATGAGAGATAAGAATACGAGCATATGAGCAAAATCTGTATTTAAACACAACGCACAAAAAAATTTCATATTCTGAGCATTTTGTGACGTCAGGTGAGCAGGGCACTAAAAATCTATTCTGTAGTTGTTCATGTGTGTGTGGATGTTTATGTTGGATACAGGCTTTTGTATATCATTATTTCAATTAACTTGTATTTTGTCACTTGCTTTATTTTGAAAGGGAGAAAGAACATCAGATTAGTCTGAAGTCTGGCGTTACACACCATTTTGAGTCATTTGACAGCTGAAGAGAGTTTTAGGACGTTGAGCTGAGAAGTGCAAACAACAAACAGAGAGGAGCCTGCTTCTCATATCTCCACTCACTTGAGTTTACTTGAGGCCTCTGGCTCCAGCACGAAAAATAAGCCCTGGATGTTTTTAGCACGGAGTAGAGTCTGTTGCGCCACCTAGCGTTCGGTTGAAGGAGCTCGATGACTTATCAGTCATTAGGTCAACAAAACCGGCCACGGATCTCAGCTTTTCGACCCTTAAGAAGATTCAAAGAGCTGCCATTAGGACGTAAGATCAATTTTTTATGTATTTTTAAATAATTATTCCCTGTGAGTTATGATTACAGAGAGGAATCTGAAATAATTTCGCTCAAATTTGGCGAAATTGCGAGTGAATTTAGTAATTGTTTCATCTTTACCCATCCATTATGATAAGCAAAGGTTTCCCTCCCGAGAGGCATGTATTCTCAAGTAGTGGGCCCTTGTCGTGACTCACGCCAGGCGGTATGAATCAAAAATAAACTTATACAAAGGCGTCACTACTGCCATTCCTGGTGCCCGGGGCTCCGGGAGCGAGCATCTGATATTGAACCTGAATAGAAGTGACATGTTTAAGAAGGAGACACTGCTGGATACTACGGCCAGCTGTGGGCGGGGACTTCAGCCTGAGTGGGTGGACCGCAAGGCTTTGTAGCAACCACTTAAGAGTGATATTATTTAGATTATGCAATATTAGTGAAAACAGATAAGAAAAAAACCCCTTAAATTTATTTTATAAACTGGGTATTGTATGTTTGATGTCCATTTAGATCAGGGGTGTCATACATAAGGCCAAAATCGGCAAGGCCAAGACAGGACAGCTTTAGAAAATGTGAACTTTTAATTGTATTTTACAGCTTTTCAAATTATATCCTTTCCCTTTAGTTGGATTCATACCACATATATACGTCGCTTCTTACACTGAGTCCAAAAAAAGGACATTTTCTGTGAAAATGAAAACTTTATAGTTTATAATTATAAGACAGTCTGGGAAAAATATTTGCTGGAACCTTTTCTGTAATTTTACACATTTATCATGTTTTTTATGGGTCCGGCCCACTTAAGATTAAAGTCACCTATGATGCAAAATGAGTTTGACATTCCTGATTTAGAGTTTGCATTGTTTCCACCTTCTGCTATTAATACAGTGGCTGCTTATGCTTGCAAAAAGAGACATTACAAAAAAAATAGATAAATCACCCACAAAACACTCTTACCTAGCTATTTTACATCTTCAAAACCTTACTGTCATCAATCAACGTTTTGAAAAGTCTTATGTTACTAGTCCTTATTTTGTTCCGCTTGCAGCAATGTCTGCCCTTCTCATCCAGAGCAGACGATTGATAGCCTCTCTTAAAGACAGAAAATAAGAACTGCTTAATAAGCAACAGTGAAAAGATGATACATAAATATCTGTTTTCTTGTTGAAATATTTTACATTAACCCCCTCGTGAATGTGCACAGATAGACATGGTTTTCAGGTTGGTGGGGGTGGGTGAAGTGAGAATTAAAAATAATCTACAAAGACCAAGAAAGTTTTCACAGTTCTGTGAAAAACTACGTAGTATAGACTACAACCCTCTATAAAATTAAAATTAAATGGACTCAATTAATCGATCATCAATAAGTGTGAGCACTTTTATAAAAGCCAACGTTTTGGCAGTTTGCTGGTCTAGAGCATTAAGGTGCAAAAACCCATGAGCTACATCTCAGAATCTACAAGCGTCAGTTAGTATGTTTAATGTTAAAGGTCACAATTAGAAAAAGACAGGACAAGTGTCGCTTGTTTGGAAGTGAAAAGAAGATCGCAGTACAGCCTTGGTTTGTCAAGTTGCATCTGAACAACCCACAAGACTTCTGGAATAAAATCCTTTGGACAGAAAAGATCAAAATGGAGATGTTTGTCTTTAATGCACAGAACCACATTTGGAGAAAATCAGACAAGGCATATCAGCACAAACACCTCAACTCATCCCTTAAGCATGGTGGCAGACTGGCAATGATTTGGGCTTGTTTTGCAGTCAAAGGGCTTGTGCACCTTGCAGTCACTGAGTCAACCATAAACTCCTCTAGAGTCAGATGCGAGGCCATCTGTCCAACAACTAGATCTTGGCCTAAACTGGATTATGCAACTGGACAATGATCCCAAATACAGCAGTAAGTCTGCAACAGAATAGTTAAAAAAAAACAAAAGAAACAAGATGTTGCAATAACCCAGTCAAAGTCCAGACCTCAACCTGAGTGGACCTGAATGCATTTTGTTTGTTTTATTTAGTTCTTTAAATTAAATGACAGTGAGACTTCGGTTGATATGATGTTGATATGATGTAAAACAGCAATATTCCCACTGCATGGGTTTGTTTCAGCACCTCGTGACAGGTGTATTCAGTTCTGCTCAGCTTTGATGTGTCCGTGAGTCAGCTCCCCCGGGTCCTGTGGTGCTGTTATGTAGGTGGCCTCGACCTCTAAACGTGGCACGCCCTTCTGTTAACAGCAATAAAGTGAGGCACAGTCCATCTTTTTCCACCTAGGAGGAGGCTTAACAAAAACAACGGTGCAACAGTGACCTCTCCTGTTTGTTAGCAATTACTGCATGTTAGTTGAAAAATGTTTGTAAAGCTGCATTCTCTTGGACATATTAGACTCAAAAGTTTATATTACTTCTGTTTTTAAAGAGGAGCAATTTTCAGTTTAGCAGGTTATTCATTTTCTTACTTTTTCGAAAAAGTTAGAATCACCAGCACATGGGAAAATCAGTAATCTTCTTTCTAATGATCGTTTAAGTCATATTTGTAATGTTTTGTGGACTTAAGGCCAGCAAATTTATTTGTAAGCTATTTTTTTGCACGCAGACATAATAAAATGAACAAATAAAATAAATATCCGGTACACATTAAGGAGCTTCCGTCATCAGTTCATACACAGCATTGTAAGGTATCCAGAAATTGCTGAACAGAAGCAAACAAGGAATACAAGTTATTATTGGAAAAAAATCTTTTTTACTAATGGTTTAATCTATATAAAATAATCAGGTTTGTATGATGTAATATGCCAGTTTTGTTAGTTAGACTTGCAGTTTATAATGAATTGAAGCTGAACTTAACTTAATTATTGGACCCTCTTGTCCATCCTTATCCACTGGTGTTGGACGAAAATCCTGTTAATCTTACAGAACCCAACACCATTGGATGGCAGCACGTATAGAATCAGCAGTGGGATGTAACTCAGTACATTCCATCAGAAACTTTACTAAAGTATTGTTTTAGTGTAATTGTATGTTGTTACTTTCTCCTTCTATTTACAATTGTTGTAAATATTGTACTCCAAACAATTTATCTCTCTCTCTCTCTCTAATCACATTATTAAACACATCATTAAAGTGATATACACACATTACTGAAGTAACATTTGTGTGTTCCTATGATATATGTTTGTGCTTCCAAATATATTTTTATAGGTTTTACAAATTTTAATGCTACAATGTCAAAATAACCCATGACATAACAGTACAGGTTTATCCTGTCATAGTTATTATAGATGTCATGATGTATAAGTGGAACTAAACAATGACCATAATGTGTCCTTTTTTAAAAAGTTTAGATTAATTGTTCAGTTAAAAACACCAGTTTTTCAGTATTGTTTGCTTTTAACATCGTTGCAAAACTCCATGTCTTCGCCTATGTAGGCAACTCCCGTGATTATTCTCAGCTTTTTTTTTTTCTTTTACCCCGTGTAAAACAGATGTGCGCTTTGGTCAATAAAGTTTTGAACACAAAAAAAGAGAAAGGCTGAGAGGATATGTAGCTAGCTACTGGCTATCATTAGCACTTTCTCTATAGCCGTAACTGCAGTTAACAGCTGGGTTTGTTGTAATTTTTTTAAATACTTTTGATCGGACTTTTTGCTGCCAACATTACGATCAGGTAAGAAGTGCCCTGCATGCTAGCCCGGGTTTATACCGCTGTTGTTTTGAACCGTTCAACTTCCGAGCTAGCTAGCTGTTGTTAGCTAACAGTATGAGCCTGCCTGCCATTGTTACAAAAACAAGTTGATTTGATGGTGAAGGAGCTGATGACAGCAAACAAGCTTGCAGCACTGGACTCGTAATATACTACTGTACACGGTAGTGAAAGCTTCTCGTCTTTTTTTGCTCTTGTTTTAAGTAAACTTAGCGAGGAACATTAATCTAGCCACGCTGTGTTTTTGTGTTACGTTTGTTGTCAGTGAATGCGCTTTATTTGGGTCAGACATCTGAAAAGAGATGCTGGTTAAAAAAAAAAAAAAAGTAACTAGTATTGTTTTGTTAAAATATTGTGGATGTTAGTCGCGTGTTTGGTTATGTATTTATACATACTGCAAGGTTTAGAAATGACGGGGTAGCGTTTAACTTTCCAATGGATTTGTTTGCATTCACTCGTTTGCCTGAAGTGGTTACAGAAACAGATGCTCTGAGTAACTTGCCACTGGCATCAGGGTTTTTTTTGTTTTGTTTTGCTTTGCTTTTAATCTTTTTACACGTGAGATTTAAAAATGGCTGCACAGTAAGTGTCCTTTCTACATGTCCAGCTTCGTTGGATACATTTTAGACGTGTTTCCTACTCTTAAAGATGTCACTAGCTGATCTCTGGCTACAAAATAACTTTATTTAATGTGTTCTGTTCACAACTTCTGTTAAAGTCTTTAATATAATCTAGAATCATTCATTATGAGCCAACACACTTTTGCATTTTATGCCCGTAGGAAGTTAAACTTTAAGTGCACTATCAAATGCTAGTGCAACAGTGGAATTACACTGGCTATGTAGATTCTTAAAGATGAAGATTTATTTTGCTCCTAAATTTGCTTTAATACAATTTATTTGTTTTGTAAGATTTTTTTGGAGCCTTGCCAGTGAATGACATAATAGATACAGCAATGTGTTTATTATACTCAAAACGAGTATGCTGTTTTTCAGTATAAGTTCATTTGTAACATGTTATAAACAGAACACACTGCCGACTCAAATCATGCACAAAATTAGGGAGATATGTTATTCTCCTGTCCAAAATGTGAAAAAGAAAACGTTTTAGCGTCCTGCACTGACCAGGGAATTTTCCTAATAAGGTACTGTATGAGACAGCCTTTTAGGTGTGTCACGTGACTGCAGCTGAGTTTGTTATTCTTTAGCAGAGAGGGCACTGTTTCACAGTTGCCATGCAGGCTTCATTCATGGAAAGAAGAAAACTGCAGAATATTTAGGTTTGCTTTGTAACTACTGATTTTTTTCCCCAGTGCATTCATATGAGGCATGTTATGTTGTATGCAGAGGGGGCAAGTATAATGCGCCGCTCTTTCATGAAATAATATGTGACAATAAATTAAAACGGTTCGTACACTTCTTTTGAAATATACTGCAATGAACTACAGTAAAAGTCTCTTTTAAATGCAGTTTCTGCTACCTAGAAATATCATTTCTGTTGTATTACCTACTTTTCTTGTTGCACTTTTAAGAAGCTTTGATGCTTTGCTTACATGCTATTTGGTTGAAATAAAGATCTTTAGTACTGAGGCATGGCTCTCATGTGTGACATCTACTGGTTTGTTGTAGTTGTAACAACCTTTCAAGACTTGACTAAAACTCTAGGACAGCATAATACTGATTTTATAGTTTCCTTTATTTTATGTGTACAAGGAAGGGCTCAGACGGCTACTTTTTTTTTTTTTTTTTAATTCTTTTATCTTTAATATCTTTATCTTCTGAAATTGATTAATACGTCCCTTACTACCGGCTGCGTCCCACTATGCTTCAAGCAAGCTGTAGTTCAGCCTCTTCTTAAAAAACAAAACCTGGACCCAACTGTTCTGTCTAATTACAGGCCCATCTCAAAGCTTCCTTTTCTATCTAAAGTTTTGGAGAAAGTGGTCTATCTACAGTTGCAGGCACACCTCGATTCTAATATGATCTCAGAAAAATTTCAATCTGGTTTTAAATCATTACATAGCACTGAGACAGCACTTTTAAGGATTTTTAACGATATTCTCTTAACTATGGATTCTGGCAGCCCTGCTGCCCTTTTACTGTTGGACTTGTCAGCAGCTTTTGACACGGTTGACCACGACATCCTGTTATCACGGCTAGAATCGCATGCTGGCCTAAAAGGATCTGCCCTTCAGTGGTTTCGCTCCTACTTGACAGAAAGGTTCTTTTATGTCAATATGGGCCCCCACAACTCCAAATTAGCTCCTCTTAAATACGGCGTTCCTCAAGGCTCTATTTTGGGTCCCGCCCTCTTCACACTCTATTTGCTGCCATTGGGCTCCATCTTCTCGCGGTACAGCATTTCATTTCATTGCTTTGCGGATGATCTACAGATTTATCTACCTTTAAAATCAGCATCAGATCAACCGCAGCTCTTATTACGCTGCCTTGACGACGTTAAACAGTGGTTATCATTAAATTTTTTACAGCTAAACGAAAACAAAACTGAGGTTGTCATTTTTGGCAATTTCAATCATATCGACAGCACGTTGGGTACCCTCTCCTCGTATTGTAAAACACATGTAAAAAACCTCGGAGTTTACATTGATGGTTCTTTTAAATTGAATAAGCAGGTGAGTGCAGTAGTTCAGTCCTGTTTTTTTCAGCTAAGACAGCTAGCCAGGATAAAGCCATACCTTCCGGCTGACGTCTTCGAGCGCATCATCCACCTTTTTCTTACTTGCAGATTGGACTACTGCAATTCATTGTATTATGGCCTAGATCATGCCACCATCCATCGCCTTCAGATGGTTCAAAATGCTGCTGCTCGCCTGCTAACCGGTACCAAACGGAGAGAGCATATAACCCCAATTTTAGCCTCTTTACACTGGCTCCCTGTCCCCTACAGGATCCAATTTAAACTCTTACTTTTTGTTTTTAAGTCACTCAACGCCCGAGCCCCCCCCTACTTGTCAGAGCTCCTCTCTGCCTATGCTCCAGGAAAACCCACGAGATCTAGTTCAAAACTATTGTTGTCCATTCCACGGACTAACCTTAAATCTCGTGGTGATAGATCCTTCTCTGTGGCAGGTCCCAGACTTTGGAATAGTCTCCCCTTTAATATTAGATCTGCTCAAACTCTTGAGCAATTTAAATCTTTACTAAAAACACACTTTTACGCTCTGGCTTTTAACACATTATGACCCAAGCATTTTGGATTTATCTGAATTAGTTAGTATTGTTTCAATTCTTCTATTTTATTGTTTCTATTGTTATTATTGTATTACACTGTAGTTTTTAATTTTATTGTTATTGTTAAGCACTTTGTGCAGCATCGGCTGTTGGAAATGTGCTATATAAATAAATCTGACCTTGACCTTGACCTAATATTTCTCATTTAGAAAGAACAGCTGTAGTAAATGCAATGTGCAACATACTTCATGTGGTGCTGAGATGGCGTACATGTCAGTTATTGTTGTTAGCAGGTATATTCCCAGTGACCATTGTGAACTGTCTTTTCAAGATGATGCTATTTATTCTAATTGTAAAACGCAAAATATAGCAAAAAATAAAAAAAATCTTGGTTTCGTCATTTACTGTATTGTAATAATATCACACTGCATTCTGTTGCTTTTTGACTCGAGCTCCGATACTGTATTAAAACAGTCTGCTCCACAGATGTGGAGCAGACTTTGTTGCTAATGTGTCGTCGCCCTACACTTACTGCATTTGATCTTTTGGCAGGACTGTGGACTGTCTTCTTCCAGAGTCACTCCCCATCACTCTGGTCTGAAGATGGAAGAGGACCATGTTCACTGTATTTCCTGTTTTAACCAGAGGTGCACGGTCAAAGCTGAAACAGGAGTTTCTTGCGAGCTTATAACGTGTCCTTTGGTTTGTGGGGCTGTTTTTCACTCCTGCAAAGTGGATGAACATCAACTTATGTGCCCACTGATGAGGATTCCTTGCCTAAACAGTGGATATGGTTGCCCCGCCACCCTGGTGCGCAACCAGATGTATGCTCACCTGGAAGTGTGTCCAGCTGGACTTGTGTGCTGTACTATGGAGTGGAACAGATGGCCTGTTAGCTGCCTGGATTATACTTCCTATGAAAGCCTGAGCCGTGGTGTGGAAGAGGTGGAGCAGCTGGACATGGCACTTGCCCTTCAGGACCAGCGTACACTGCTGGAGTCCCTCAAGGTGATTGCCATGGCACCTACTGCACAAGGAGAGCCACTTGTCAGTGTTAGTAAAGAGAACAGAGCGACACACTCCACTTTACAAACATGTGCTCCTAAGGCCTCCTCATTTATTCAGTCACCTTCCCCGCTGCCAGCCACGCATCAAGCACAGCCACACCCACCAGGCTCAGCAAAGGAGAAAATTTTCAGTGGAATTAATGGCTTGAATGAAGAGCACTTTGGTAAACTGTATGAGGCCACAGTTGAGACTGCAAGAAGCTTAGCTGCTGCTTTAGACTTTGTTAGCAGTGCCAGCTCTGGTGAAACCAGCGCAGAGCGTGTGAACAAAGAAGCTGCTGTACAGAAAAGTAGATTGAGCAACAATGGAGACTTTCAGAATGGACTGGAAGACGAAACACCTGCAGCTTCAGATAGTTTGCATAAAAGCGGCATTGAGGAGGAAAGTGTTTGTTCAAGCTGCTTGAGTGGAAATGGGTCTCTAAACGAAACAGACGTAATGATTGTGAATACAGCCAATGGACCATTTTTAGGGGCACCTGAGGCTTGTCTTGAGACGGCCTGTCCCATTGAGGTTCAAGATAACTTGCATGCTGATGACTCTCAAGAATTACTTGCCCGTCAAATGGCACCTCCACTCCATGTCAGAAAGCCTGTGGCACAGAGGGCTGGTCATATCGTTCTAGAAGATAGAGGGCTCTTTCTTTCAGAAAACCATGGGGTCAAGAGGAACTACCAGACCTTTAGGGGCCCAAGCCAATCTTCATTTTCTAATGGTCAGATGGGTATCACTCCAGGCAGGTCATTGTCTAGGTTCCAACCCGTAATGGAGGACAAGGCAGTGGATACTTCAGAGCTAGAGCAGGATGACGACCCCATGGGTCTAGGAGAGATCGATCTGATCACAGCAGCCCTGCTCTTCTGTTTAGAGGAGTCTAGAGAGTGCAGAAGGATCTCTGATACAGTCTATATTGATGGTTACCATGTTAACTTTGGCACACAGACTTTCACCTTTCCTGCTGCAATCTTAGTAACTAACACCAGAGTGGGTGACATGGCCTCTGCTTCTGCCTGCGACCATGCTGCCCCACAGATCTCCTACCCCAGCCCTTTCCGTACCCTCCGCTTAGGTCTCGTCCTGGAAGCTCTGGAGGTCGAGGCAGTCCCCCATAACCGTTACCTCCCCCCTAACCCCCGCTACCAGCATATGTTCCCCTTTGTCTGTGGTCAGTCATTCCGCCGGGACCAGTTTTCATCCCATTTCACAAATGTCCACGGTGACATTCACGCTGGTCTCAATGGTTGGATGGAGCAACGCTGCCCCCTGGCATATTATGGCTGCACGTTTTCCCAAAGAAGATTTTACCCATCTGTCCAGGGGGCAAAGGTGATTCATGACAGGCACCTCAAATCCTTTGGAGTCCAGCCTTGCCCTAAAGCAAAACTTCCAGGTGACTCCCAGTCAGACCAGTTTAGTGGGCTTCCTATTGAGATACTGTGGCACATAGCTGGATTCCTGGACAGTTTCAGCTTGTGCCAGCTGTCATTGGTATCAAGGACTATGAGGGAAGTGTGTGCCAGCCTCCTTCAGACCAGGGGTGTAGTGGACCTGCAGTGGGAGCGAAGACAAAGCCCTGGTCCTTATGGCACTGTGTCATGGCAGACGAAAAATAAAGTAAGCAGAAATCCAGTGTACTGTACTGTATACTGGTGTTTAACTATTTCTCTAAAATAGTTATTAAAATTTCTTGTTAGCACCAATGTATATAGCTATCGTACTACCTATATTAAATGCAAAGTAATATATAAAAGGCCAGATTTTAAAGATAATAAATCAAAAACTACTTTTTTTATTTACTACCCCAGGTTTGGCGATTCAGCACTGCCTTCAGCCCGGTGTTATCGTGGGGCTTCACTGATGTCCCCAGCATGTCGAACCACCTTAAGAAGTGCCACTTCAACAATGTGGAGCACAAGACCGAGCCTGTACCCCTTCCTGCCATGTGCACCGCACGGGATGGACACTCACTCCGTCGCGTCCTACGCCATGTTAACATCTGACCAAACACAACCGACCAGTCAAAGCTGCATGAGATTCACTGCCGTAATCTGTGAATGCTGCAACTAAAAAAAAATCTCTTCCTGCATCACACTAGATTATGAAGAAGCCTTAATGAAAACACTTCACTTGCCAGGTTTGTTGTGTGTGTGTGTTTGAGGTCCCTGTGGAGAGAGAGAAATAAAACAAACATTTCACTTCGCATGGATATGATCTGAAAATACGCACTTATTCTGATAAGATGAACTATATTTTCTTGAGTACAGATATGCACAGTGGATTTATGTTATTCTATGTGATATGATATCTATATTAACAGGAATTTAAATGTTTTCACACTCTTGCCTTTCAGTAGTAGCCATGGGGAAAAGCAGATTGTTGTTTTTGTTTGTTTGCATAATTTCTGTCTGTCAGAAGGTATGCTAGCACTTTATATAATATTTGCTATTCCCTCTTCAATGACCCTAAATGATATAGCTCTGATCTCTTTAAGTGTCAGCCAAGTGCAAACTTGTTGTCTGGGTGTGTAGGATGTCCGAATGTGAGTGTAAACAGATGGATAACACAGAAATGCATGTGCTTTAATACAGTTTAATAAAGTCTTTACAATTTTTGTAAAGTTATTTCTTATTTTTGGAGGGTTTGTTTAATTTATTTATTTCTACTACTGTAACTAGGCTAGTATAGTTAAATCACAGTTAAATTATGTCTTTCTAAAACTAGTATTTCAGAAACTGTTGATCTACTGGTATTTCCTGCAGAACCATCTCTTGAGTTTAAAGAGAATGGTCTTCAAAATATCAAGTGAGCATCAGTTCCCTGGACATGTGTTTGCCATGTGTTCCCTAAACACATGGCAAATTTTGAAACAGATGAACTATAGTATCAGATGACGCCACCGGGTGTTACTCCAGTCAGGTACAAACTGAAAACTGAGGCTACAATTTGCAGAGGCTCACCAAAATTGGACATAATATTGGAAAAACGTCTCACGAGTCTCTATTTCTGCTGCAATACATGTTTGTAAACATGAAAGCATGATTCATCCTGACTTGTATCAACAACTCAGACCACTGCTAGTGGTGTGATAGTGTGTGGGACAGTTTCTTGGGACACTTTGGGCCTCTTTGTACTGATTGAGCATTATTTAAATAGTGTACCCATCTTCCGATGGCTGCTTCCAGCAGGGTAACGCTAATGTCACGAAGCCGATTTCATCCCAAACTGGTGTCTTGAACGTGGAAATGAGGTCGTTGTATTCAAATGTCCTTCACAGTCACCAGACCTCAACCCAGTACAGCAGCTTTGGCATGTGGTGGAACAGGAGGTTTCATCCTGGCTGTGCTGCCAATAAATCGGCAGCAGTTTGCAGATTTTTTTGGCCATTATTGCAATCTATGAAAACAGTGCATTTAAAAACTATAGCTACATCTATTATTGTCATCAACTCTAGAATAACATTTATGGTATAATTTAGATTAACCTCAGCTAAATTAATTATAAAACATTTTCACCACTTCTTTTTCTAGTCAAATATCAGCATTAAAATATTCATAAACAAATACAACAGTATTTATATTCTCCTGGTGAAAATACAGGAAAACTGTGGTATTTACTCAGTGATAAAAATCATCTACATTTTATAATTGTGTGAAAATATTTCTATTGCGTCTAGTACTAGATTTAGCATCAGTGTATTTATATTTTACATTTGCATTTAGATTATTCTTAATTCAAAAAGTACATCTACTACTAATGTTTTTGATTATTAATTATATTTAACTAATAATTATTATTCTCTTTTGGGTCTGACAGGATCAAACGGTTCATGAAAAACATGTTTCCTCAGAGTCTGTACAGCTGCTCATCCTACCTACTTGCAGGTATGGGAAAGAAGTCTGACTAAAATGAGCTACAGCTCCATCTGTTGGCCAGATAACATCACTGCAAAGTCTGGACTCAATCCCCAACTTCTACTACAGAGATATAATATACTAAATGCTGCTTCCTTATTCACAAGAGGTTGTCACAGTGGGTAGCTTTACATGTTTAATTTAGCAGGGGTTTTTTTTGCCGGATGCACTTCCTAATGCAACCCCAAAGGGATTTGTTTCTCCTCCCGGAATCATATAGTGAAACATCATTAGCAAGTGAAGATTAAATTAACAGAATAAGCAGAACAAGCCAACCAATCATCTAGCTGGTCCAGCCAGCAGCCCACAGCCAGGCTCCACCATCAGCCCACAGCCAGCCTCCACCATCAGCTAGCAGGTCCAGCCAGCAGCCCACAGCCAGGCTCCACCATCACCTAGCAGGCCACAACCAGGCTCTACCACAGGTCTACCAGGTCTATCCGTCAGTCAGCATGTTATCCTCGGTAGTCTTTTTTCCTTTATTGCTTTTATTGACAGCTTTTTGTCTACATGAGGTGCAGAAACAGTCTGTGGAGCAAGAGAAACCATACTTCTTACTCCTCTCAAAGGGAACAAGGTGGGATTTTACATCTTTTAGAAGCTTCTCAAACGTGATCATCAGCAGAGATCTCATTTCAACTGATTTAACTGATTTATTTATTCCAATATGTGTAAAAAGAAAATGTTTTATTGTTCTTCTGCTTCTTTTATCTGGAAATGTGCAACCTAATCCCGGTCCAGATTGCAAATGCTTAAGTACTCCTTGTGATTTTAAAACTCGAACAGGTCTTGGTATCATTCATTGAAATGTCAGAAGTCTTCTTCCCAAACTTGATTTTGTGAAAATTTGGATGAGAGAGTTAGATACCGATATTCTCATATTATTAGAAACCTGGCTTACAAAATTGATTACTGACAGAGGCATAACGGGCTATAATCTTTTCCGTTGCGACCGCCCCAGAAAGGATGGCGGTGTTGCAATTTATGTAAAAAGCAAATTCCATGTTACTGTCGATTCATCGGTATCTGTTCGTAAACAGTTTGAACTTCTTGCCCTCAAGCTCCAACTTTTCAAGGGCTATTTTATTACCATTGTGGGTTGTTATAGACCCCCCTCGGCTAGTAGTAGATATTTTTACCAGCTTTGTTAAGTATATAGCACTATTATCCGATGTGTGCAAGGACACCGAGCTGCAGGAATGGATCAATGAGATATTTACACACGGCGTCTTAGGAAACAAACTCTCTGGTAAATAATAAATACCCTTAATTATATTTGTCAAATAAAGCCTAGGTTATAATGAAAAATATAGTGACTGACAGTGAGCGTTCTGTTAACAGGGTTTCCGGCATCCTTTAATACTGTTGAGGAGGTGATCAAGTTTATCACCATGGTGATCTTCACAGTGTCAGTTCAACATGCTGCACTCAATAATGGACAGGTATGACAGCACGCTATGTAATTATGTTTGATCAAGTACAGTGAGTCTTTGCATCTCCAATAAGGAATTGATTCAACTGCCTTTTGGCCACAGAGAAGTGTCTCTATTCTATTCCATGTTTCCCTGGTTTGCATTTTTGTAAAGGATACATACTGCAGCAGATCCAGAGAAACACCTCATAATTTAACAAGAAATTTAGGAGCATTTGGCTGAGTCAAGTCATTCCAAGTTACTGCACCCAGTTCTTTGGATCATTGTCCCATCATGCTGCGATAAGCTGAGTTATCAGATTTTATGCAAACATGTGAATGTTGTCAAATTCTGACATTCTGAAACCAACTACATTTTCCAGATATTCAACTTTCACCTAATGTTATCATAAGGTGAAGCAAAAATCAAAAAACACACATTATGGCACGCAAAATCTTGGACCACATTTATCATTTATATAACTATATAAAACATTTAGTAAAATCTTCTTTGTCAGTTATTCTCTCCGACTATAATTCCCTTTGCTTTATGTATCAGAAAAACATAATAGAAGAATAATAGAATTTGCTGTAGCTCTGAAGATATTGGTGGATAATGTTTAACATGAGAACAGATATCTACCCTTATTTACATAGATACAATAGCTATGTCCTTTGTTTGAAAAATAAAGCAAGTCATTTATAAAAACTTGTTTCATTCTAGTTTGACTACAGCTCCTGGATGCCCTATGGCTCAGGCTTGCTTCACAAACCTGCTCCAACCACAAAGGGGCAGTCAAGCATGACGACATTATTGGAGACTCTTCCAAATATTGGGGAGACAGTAAAGTTTGCAGGAATGCTTTGGGTACTTTCCCACAAGTATACAGATGTGGTATGTATCTTTTTTGCTTTTCATGCTTTATTTATATTCCTTTAAAAAAAAAGAGTATCACAAATAAAATATTTTTAGTCTGACTAACTAACTTTGCTTCTGCAGGTTCTGTTGGGTCAGTACCCTGAAGAACGATTCGATGAACCTACCCCGAAACAAATGATTAAAGAGTTTCAAGCAGAGCTGTCCTACCTCAGTGAAGAAATTACAGCAAGAAATTCTCGGCTTGAAGTACCCTACACATATCTGAACCCGACTGAAATAGAGAACAGTGTAACCATTTAGTCAACAATACATGGTATCCTGCTTTCTTTGTCTATAATTCTGGTACATATAGTACCAAGTGAGGTGACGCTGGCAGCTTCTCAGGTTTTATATGTTAGTTGTATCATGATAAATAGGCATGTTCATTTTTTGTATCTACTGTGTATTACATAGATTAAGAGATTAGTTTGGGGACATTGGGGGACTTTTTTTTTTTACAATAAAATGATAAAATGGTTTTTAATTTGTTAGAATTTCATGCTTTTTAAAGAATATACATACAATTAAAATAGTTTGTTCCTATACGCCTAAAAGTAGCATGCACATCTGAGACTATCACTCCTTTTTTTTTGGTTGTAGGAGGCACATGATTGACACATAGTGTGTGCATAGCTAATGTTACCAAGGATATGTAAAGGTTAGTTCTTCTTTTACAATGCTGAAGATTTAGACTGTGAGCCAATGTAAGGTTTATAGCACAGTTGTCTAAAATAAAAAGCACTGGTAATTACCAAAATCATTTTTTATGTTTCTGTAATGGTTAGTGCAGCAGTATGCACGAGCTGCATTGTAAGTATTGTTATCCATTAATTTTCAAATTTACTGTTTTATAAAAAAAGAAGAAGAAATAGTAAAGCTCATTATTTTTTAATTAAGATACCAAATTTTATTATTTACTTGCATTCCTGAACAGAAAAAAATATATGCTTGGTTCAAGTCCAACGTGTTGGCTAAAATTTGGGTATAAAAATGTGAACTCACTTTATTTCCCTAATAACAATATAATTCTTAATTTTAAACAACTTTTTGGGAAATTTCTAAAATATTTATTTTGTGTTTTCATGACAGATGGCCTAACAAATATGTTAAGCAATGTACAATATACATTTTTTTCACTTTCTTTTGAAAGGAGGAAATTTATTCATGACAGAACGGTGGGAACAATCACTCTTTGTGTAAAGCTGTATGTTTTAATTTTCATCTTGCTGTGACATTAAATACCAATAAAGAAATACTAATGAGGCGCAGCAAATTCAAGCATTAAAAATCTCTTTGCATCTCTGATTTCTTTTTCTGTAGTTTCCACAATGCAATCATGGGTAAATAAAAGCTAAAGGTGACAACAGCTCGCACACATTACGCATGTGAGCTGTTGTCACTAGACCACATATACAGTACATCACTTTATGTGGAACAGAAAGGGGAGTGGACAATTTCAGCCGAACATTCAGACAGTGATTCTCAAAATAAATCTTGGAAAATAAACTTTTATATGTAAATGTTATTCTTTGTAAATAAGGACTGTGACTTTAAAGCCTGTAGATTTTTAAGATGTTAATCATTATCTGACTTTTATCACGAATCAGATTATTTTCCTGGTGATGCCTGAGGGAGGTGGATATCTTGGAAGAGAAGAAAAACACACCCGAAACAAACATCTTGCCTGACCAGTACTGTTTTCCAGTAATGAGAAACAGATTTTATGTTCCAATACCAAACTTACATTTAAACTTTGACAACACTTTCAAGTTAAATCATCTGAACTCGTGTTAAATAAGTCACGGTTATCTATTGTACACTGTATCATACATTTGTTTAATATCATTTTAGGAATTGTAGGAATGGCTGTCACTATGTGTACTTTGATTTTTTTTCCCCTATATTTTAACTTGACTTTGTAGATATTAACATACATACATACAGACACACACACACACACACACACACACACACACACATATATATATATATATATATATATATATATATATATATATATATGTGTGTGTGTGTGTGTGTTTGTGTGTGTGTGTGTATATATATATATATATATATACATATATATATATATATATATATATATATATATATATATATATATATATATATATATATATATATATATATATCCCTCATATATATGTATATATATATATATATATATACATATATATATATATATATATATATATATATATATATATATATATATATATATATATATATATATCCCTCATATATAAAAAATTAAAAAAAAACACCCAGCACGCCCCTGCGGGCGGTTTATCCTTCACCTTCAAGCTCGGGTCCTCTACCAGAGGCCTGGGAGCTTGAGGGTCCTGCATAGTATCTTAGCTGTTCCCAGGACTGCGCTCTTCTGGACAGAGATCTCCGATGTTGTTCCCGGGATCTGCTGGAGCAACTCGCCTAGCTTGGGAGTCACCGCACCTAGTGCTCCTATTACCACGGGGACCACCGTTACCTTCACCCTCCACATCCTCTCGAGCTCTTCTCTGAGCCCTTGGTGTTTCTCCAGTTTCTCGTGTTCCTTCTTCCTGATATAAAATCCCAAATGGGATCAAGAGGTGCACAGAACGTCGTGGCGGGAACGTGTCATGTGTCAAAGATTAGGAAGAGGGGCAGTTCAGGGTGTGGTAATGCACGGTTACTGCTTTTTAGATGACTTCCAACAGGACTGTAAATACAGAGGTGTAATAGAAGTTGGTACCATTGGAAATCTGCATTATAAATGGGTTGGGGTTTTATTCAGAAGCATCAGTACAATATCTTTCAATATATTTTCTATTACAGCTGCATCAACAGCCTTCTGAGCAGAACCACATCTTTCTGCCCAGTGACTCAGAGGCAGAATGGCTGCTAGCCAAGCTGTTTATTAAAAGTGCAGATCTATTGGAACATCAAGCAGTCTATCACCTCATGAGCACTCACTATCTGGCAGAGGTCTTTGCTATTGCTACTTTCCGCACCTTCCCTGAGATCCATCCTCTCTACAAGGTGAAATTTGGTGAGATACACTATAAAACCCTTCTATAGTGATGTTTCTATATTACTTAAATCATTTTATATCATATAGAGGACTTTATTCTGATCTTTATTCAAATTTTTACTTTGATAATTACCTTCTATGTGTACAGCTACTGATCCCACACTTCCGGTACACCCTGCACATCAATATATTTAGAAATTTCAACTAACACCTATCTGATTACCAACAAAGTTCACTTGGATATGAGGGGATAAAAGAGCTCATGAGATGCAGTCTCGCTTCCTGCAGCTCCCTCTGCCTGACAGAGAACATCACTGCATGAAGACTGCAGTCGATCCCCAACTTCTATTACACCTCAGCATTAAGTTAAGAGTATGAAAACTGCTACAGTATGAACTTTTTTTTCAATCATTATATATTTAACAACAACCAACACGTTCTCACTCCCAACTCATCAAACGTGTGACGCATGGTCAGGCTCCCTCTGCTTCACTTATGGACGCGCAGGGTACCCCCCTCGCGTCGGGAATTGACGTGAAGGGTCCTCCGATTGAAGAGATTGCTGCGGAAGTGCCTGTTGTCGGTATATTGTACTGACAATATAGTGGCTGATGCACTCTCACGCAGCTCGCAATAGGGTGTTGTTGTTGTTGTTGTTGTTGTTGTTGTTGTTGTTGTTTTGGTAGGGCTTCAATGTAAGGGGGGGGGGGGGGGGGGGGAATGTTACGTTCTGTGAGGCTGTGGGAGTGTGTGGGTGGGGTGTTTGCCCACTCTCCCCGCCTCCACCCCTCTTGCCACTCCTACCCCTCTCTGTCTCTCTCACTCTCCTCTCTCCCCAGGACACAGCTGCTGCTGATTAGCCTCGTTTGCCACCTGACTCCAGTCAGCAATCATCCTCTGAGGCTATTTAAACTGGGGATGAGCTGTGAGCAGGGTGGCTTTTTCCTCGGTGGCTCTACGCGTTTCTGTGCTAGATTTTGGACAGACAGCCTCTTTCTGACCAGTGAGCAGACGGGCTTGTGGGCCCTGAGAGTGTCTTCCCGTGGTGGGGAGTAGGGTAGGAAGTGTGGGAAGTGCCTCCTTTTTTATTGTGTTTGTTTGGTAGTCTTCCTGCTACGAGCGTTTTCTTTGTTTCTTTGGCGTTGTTGGTAAGACGGCGTTGCCGGCCCTTTAAGTTAATGTCGTTTGTAATCCACCTGTACCATTTCGTAATAAAGTTCTATTAATACAGAACAACTCTGTCTGTTTTCCTTTTCATTCTGATTCCGGACTCATTTGTTACTGGTCCCCTCACTCACATGCCTAGACCCCTTCGGGGGGAACGTAACAAAGTGGGGGCTCGTCCGGGATATGAATGGAAGGAACAGCGATTGAGTTTTAGCGAGTTGTTTGCCGGTGGCCTGGTTAGTTGTGTTGTATCTGCTGCGCTCTCTCTCCAGTTAGCGAAAGGGGAGTGTCTAGCTGAGCGTAAGCTCCTCCTTCAGGCACTCGTTTTTTATTTTTCCTTTATTTTCGGAGTAATCCTGGGTGGGGATTAGTTCCCTGTCGGGGGTAGGCTTGTCGGTGCTTTGTGCACTTGATGCTTAGCCTTTAAAGTTGCCTCGAGCCTGGTACACTCCAGAAGCTAACTAGGCTAAGATTTTAGTAGGCAGGTCTGGGGAGAGGGTCGGCGGTATTTTTATTTATTGGTTAACCTGTGGCCACACTTTTCCCGCCTGTTTCTCATTTGTGTATTGGAGGTGGTGTTTCTTTGTTGTTATTGTTAGCCTCAGGTAGTTTTTGTTTTGGAGTCAATGGCTACCTTTGATATTGCAGTGTTTAAGGGTGAGCGTGGTGCAGCGTCTCAGCCCGTTCCGCAGGCGCCAGCTCAAGCTGTAGGTCCATTGGTGTCGACACCTGTTGATCAGGGGCTGCCTGAGGACAAACCCATGACAGTGCCTCGCTTCGAACCCCTCTCCATTGAATCAAGTGAAGGCTCGAAGCTGGATGCTAAGCTCCGTGTACGCCTGGCTTGTCTCAGTTAGAAAAGGAGGCTCGTGAGAGGGAGTTCCAGCTAAAGAAAGAGCTGGAGCTTAGGCGTTTAGACGCAGAGCTTGCTAGAGCCAGGGAGGTCGAGTTGAGGAAGGTGGAGGTGGAGGCAGACAGCTGTGAGGTTGCGACAGCTGGAACTCCGGCAGGTTTCCCTTCCTCCGACTGCCTCCATTCGTCAGGCCGACACCTCGTTTGACGTAGGGAAAAACAGTCGTCTGGTTCCGATGTTCCGTGACATTGAGGTCGACAGCTACTTCGAGTCGTTTGAACAAATAGCCACGGCCTTGCACTGGCCACGGGATTCGTGGGCCATTTTGCTCCAATGTATGCTGGATGAGGGCAAACTCATCAGCGAGTGTTGCAGCATGCTGTAATGAGGAAACCTTCTGTTCACTGAGGTATACTGCAATCTGCTCGGAGATGCAGTTCTTAAATTCCTCCACCAGCATTAATTCACGCATTGACGCCAGGTCAGTAGCTTCGCTGGACACACACCACCGATCAAAAAGCACACTTCTTCCTTGCAAAATCTCGGTAGGATTGACCCTGTCCCCTTTTTAATCCCCGGAAATGCTGCCTGTAAGCTTCTGGGACTAGCTCGTAAGCTAGCAGGATGGCACTTTTCAGCTTGTCATAATTCAGACTGTCCTGAGCTGACAATGAGGAACAAACTTTTTGAGCCTTACCCGCCAGCTTCACTGATGGACGCGCAGGGTACCCTCCTCGCGTCGGGAATTGACGTGACGGGTCCTCCGATTGAAGAGATTGCCTGTTGTCGGTATATTTAGACATTTTCCAAATCACATTGTAGTGACATATACAGAACACAATAAATTGTATAATGTAAACAACTACCGGAAAAATGGGTAGAACGATGCTTTTGTATCGTTTATTGCATTTATGGAGGGAGTGGTTTATGCTGGGTAATGGCACAGCTAGCTACTGGGTGACTTTATTCACCCGCTTCGGCTGTTATCAGTCCATACAATGGGCGTTATTAGCACAAATCAGTCCCATAGATATGGGCCATCTCCTGCTAGATTGTTCAGAAGGTTGTTCTCATCCATCCAGATGGAGGATCACTAACAGGAGCGTGGAAGACTCCAGAACCCACTCTGGCTGGAATCCGGTGGATATGCAGTGTGTACAGGTAAGACCATTTAAACGGACAGCATTTATAGAATGACTATTAAAAGCCAGCGAGTGTCAGTAATGTTAATGTGGTTATCTTAGTAATACACCGAGTGCTAATATAACAGCTTTAAGATGCATTTGTAGATGTTATTACGTGTTTTACCGTCTTTATGGTGCTAGCTTAAAGTTACGGTGTAAACGTTAGCTTATATTGGAGTAAAGCTGTTACTGGTTAAACGATGTTAGCACAGAAATATTAGCTTCTGTCATGACTGATGAAGTTACTAGTTAATAAAGTTTCCAGTAAAGTGTTTAATCGCAGCCACAGATTGACAGCAAATATCTCGATTAGCTTCAGTGCATCTATAATAAATATGTGCAAGTTTCAGTGCTTCGTTTAAACTGTATGATACTTATACTGACCCAGGGTCAGTGTAAAATACAATCCTAGCTGTGTGAACAAAGCCTGGCTCCTTTAGTCCTGCATGACAAACCTCAGGATGCAGGTTATTATTACTTTCCTGCTGGCACACCTGTCACACCTGAGAGTCAGCTAGAAACTTACAGTGACGTGGACATCATGCAAAGACTGCCAGACTCTGTAATACTGCAAATGATCAGTGACTCAGGTTATCACTAAACTTTAAACGGTACCTCTGTGTTTCTGTGCTGAACATCTAGGATTGAGTCAGGCTGCATTGACTGTGGGACTTTAATGTGTTAAAAGCAGGTTGAAGATGGCTCAGAAACATTTGAAGATTAAAATTTAGCATTATGGCTGCTGGTGGTTTGTAAAGCCTCTACTCAGCTGTATTTTTGTTACTAATTTATGTTTGTTGTTGTTTAACACAGATTTCAGAAGAGCAAATATGCTTAATAGTTTAACTAGATTTCATTTGTCAGTGTGGGACTGCTGAGTCACCTGAAGAACTCATTTCATTCATTCTCCACATGATGTTCATTTACAGAAATGTTTCACAGGAACTGATTTCTCCCAAAGGTTGAACTAGTGTGTTTCCATAGATTACCTCTGTATGAATGTACTTCTTAAATGAAGGCAAGTGTTTGTCCTTTTTTGTTCCTCAGGTACAGTACGTGATATCAAGGGCAGGCGGTCAACACTGGGGGTAGACAAGAAGCAGACTTACTTCCAAGAGGGAGCTGCAGTGAGGTCAGAAGTCAGAATCTGAAACAGCTCAGGTTTATATTTTAGAGGTTATAAAAAATCAAAATGTATTTATAAAGAAACCTTTAAATAATAGTCATAATTATGATTATTATAAGAAATATCAAACATTTAAGTGGATTTTCTGTTACACATATTGTGTTAGCCCTGCAATAAACTGGCAGCCTGTCTTTGTCCTGTATCAGCTGGGATAGGCTTCGTCCTCCCGCAACCCTGAATTGGATACATTGTATTCAAATTATGTAATCTGATCATTTACAAACTCAAGGTATCTAATCAAAATGTAAGTAATAATTATAAAATGGGAAAGCAGAAATAAGTGTGACATAAATGTAAATGTGTGAGCTGACATAGAGGACAGCTACATGTAGTCTGAAAAACCTTTGTTATCAAGTTTTCAGGTATATCAGCACGAGACATTCTTACATAGAAGAGACATTAAAGTCTCTAACTCAGTGAAGCATTATTGGTCCCGTCTGTTTGGATAAATATAGTAAGTTGATGTATTTTCATTTATTGACACATTTTCTTAAGTGCTTATCCAGCTCAGGATCACAGTGGAGCTGCAGCTGGATATGTTCACTAAATAAACCTTACAAAAGTTAACAATAAACCTGCATCCATGTACGTTGTTGTCCACAGGATGAGAAAATCAAACTGGAAGACTGTGGAACATGTTAATAAATGTTTGTGTGTTTATGCCTGTGTCTTTCACAGGAGGCGCTGGAAGGTTTCCCTAATAGTTCCTGGTGAATCAAAGCAGAACCATAAAGGTTGCTGGACTGCATGATGGCCTTACCCCTGAGCAGTCATCCTGTTAAAGGAGGAACCAGTTAGAAGCTGTTTTCAAAGTAGCTGAGCAGATTTCATCTCAAGTAAGCAATTAACTGTTTGTTCATCTGTTCTGCCACTTAAAGAGCATTTAAGGACATCTTTTGAGTGTCCAGTTGAATTAATTCTACTGGCTCTCATGGTCATTTGTTATTATAGACATATTTTTCATGTTCATCCAGCTATTTAGTAAATTCTATCTATTTAGTAATATCTGTCAGCTATAAAATGTAATATAAATATAAAAATATCTAAATATCTCCTGCCCTTTATGTTTTAATGATGTAAGTCTGTTTACATTAGCATTCCTCACATATCAATGAGATGCTGTACAGTACAATCCTACTGTCACAGCAGAGGGATAACGATGGCTATTCAACATCGTTACACGACACATTCGAGCTGCATGATGCAGACAAAGTGACTAAATCATCTTTTTTGTGGTTTATTGTCTTCAAACCAGCAGACTAAGTAAGTAAAACTTTATTTATATAGCACCTTTCAAGATAAAAATCACAAAGTGCTTCACAGAAGCTAAAACCTAAAAATAAAAATCAACTAAAAGCAAGTTTAAAAAGATGGGTTTTTAGCTGTTTTTAAAAGCGACCACTGAGTCCACAGATCTCAGGCTCAAAGGGAGAGTTCCACAATCTGGGGGCCACAGTTCCAAAAGCTTTGTCGCCTTTTGTTTTCAGCCTCGTGTGCTGGACAGCAAGCAAGCCCTGGTCACATGACCTCAGGGACCTGCTGGGAATGTATGGATGCAAAAGTTCACTTATATATGTTGGTGCTTGTCCATGCAGGGCCCTGAAAGTCAAGGTCAAAACCTTAAACTGGATCCTGAATTTAACGGGGAGCCAGTGCAGCTGAATCAGCAGGGGTGTGACATGGGAAAACTTGGAGGACTTGGTCAGAAGCTTTGCAGCAGCATTCTGAACAACTTGCAGACTATCCAAAGAGGCTTTACATAAACAAGTAAACAAAGAATTACAGTAGTCCAGACGAGATGAAACAAATGCATGAATGACAATTTCTAATTCGGAGCGCGATACAATGGGACTCAGCTTAGCAATGTTTCTCAAATGATAAAAACAGGAGCGAACCAAAGATTTTACATGGGCATCCAAAGTCAGAGCTGAGTCAATACTAACACCAAGGCTCCTGATAGACGGTTTTGCAAATGTAGCAAGTGGACCCAAAGCAGATTGCAGAAGATGTCAGAGAAGAACTTCAGGCCGTGGACTGAAAAGGTATTTTTTTTCTTGTTATCAAAAGACATTTGGAGTGGCAGCTTCTACAACTGGTTGTGCTAAAGTAAAGCTTACAGTCTAAGAAATCAGTGTTGATATTCAGCACAAAGAGAAAAGCTCATTTGTTTGAATTTATTTACAATCATAGTTTTATAAATTCTGACTGTAAACAGATTTTACAGCTTTGATATTGTTTGACACTCGATATCAGGTGATAGGGTTTAATTTAAAGGTTTGTGTCCCAATGAGCCATTTACACTGATCAGTGTCAGTTTAACTGTAACACATTCATTATTTAGATTCAACAAAGAAATAACTGAATGTAAAAAATGGCAGCCCTCAGGCAGGTTTATAGAGATACATGCATGCACTATGAAATTTATGTATCCCAGATAATTGTTATTCATCTAGTCATGGCAGACCTACCTCTTCCTCCCAAGTTAACTGCAACCCAAAAGAACTAGTGGGGCTATTTACACACTCACAACCAGTGTGGGGTAAAAAGAGCCACCAAAAAGCTGTCAGCCACAGATGTGCTAGAAGAGTTAGAAACTCTACTTATGGAGAAACTTTCTAAGTCTAACAGAGGACAGGTACTCCTGCCCAAATAACATGATATAACCCCACATACAGCCCAGCCATAAAGTGAACCAAGTCATTTAGTTAAAGACAGCATGGGACCAAATGCATGTAACCAGCCTGCATCAACCTGACATTTCTTCCTCCTGAATTAAATGAATGAATGGATGAAAGTTAAATGACTACAAACCTAAAGCCACTAGTTCCCACACTGGAGCTCCCTGACACTGTGTGTTAACCGTATTTAGCTTGTATCAACAGTTGTAACAGGCTAAGCCACCTGAGACACTGCATTGAATTTGTTCCTGTCTTAATGATTTCAGCTGACTGGTTTCAGCTCAGATGTTCTGCTTTTTCCTTTCAGTAGATCAAAGCAGCTCATGCTCCTTCTGCTTCCAATTTAGAAGAAGAAGGCGAAGGCTTCAGCGAAGTGGCGTTCATGGTCTCAGTGAACAGTCACGGTCACACACTGCATGTGGTTTTAAAAGCAACATGTCTGTTCACCACAACAATGGAGATGTGTAATATTGTTGCAGCTACGGTTTGTTTTTGAACATCAGTTCTGTTTTCTACTTTGATCACTTAGAATCTGAAAACACTTTTTTGGTCTTTCTTTTACATCTATAAACCACCTGTTCATTTTTTTATTACAATTAGTTTCACATAAATGTTAGTGTTTCCTTTATGATCTTTTAATGCTTACACTACACTGTACATGTCTACATTAGAGACATTTCGGTTTCCTGTTTCTGTTGACTCAGAGTTGTGAAATGTTCTTTTATTTGATGCACAATATGAAGTTCATAACTTTCTTACAAATAAAACTATAATGACAAACATGAACAGCTGTGCTTATTTCTGAGACATGAGTTTTTGAATGTGTTCATATTTAGACAGTGTGCATCTGTATGCTGAAACTGTAATGGTGAACCTGAGGTGATGGTCAACAGAAGGCAAATATATATCAATATAAAACAATATTGAAGTAATGTCTTTACCCTCTGCAGCGTGTGCACGCAATCACCTTATTCACTGTAGTAAACATGCACCGCTAGCTCACGTGACTGTCTCCATGGTTACATCATATTATTAGCTATGTAAACAGCTTCCAAAGATACCGCCATAGCTCTCTGCAGCTGTAACACTTAAACACTTTGCAAATCATTTCACGTTTTTGATAGTTATGAAGACAGAATATGTTTTTAAGGTCATGCTAGGCGGTTGCTATGGTGGTTGCTGTGGACTCGGGTGGACCGCGTCCGATTCCTGTTATTAGCTGTCCGCCGTAGGAAGGCTGCGTTCCATTTACAAGTAGTGACAATCTGCCGCAACTCGAACTCAAACCCCGCTTTGTTCTTTAATTATAGGCCTTTTATAGCCGTTCATGACACACACATAAAGCACTTTGCCTCACCATGAGAATGCAAGTTTACCTAACCTAACCTTAAAGTATCTGATATAGGATAGAAAAATGAAGCAACCAGAGATTTAATGATGAAGACTCTGGGTTCTGTAGTTCACGTTTTACAGTCCTGAATGACTCTTTGCATATGATTTATTGAAGAGGAGTTTAGAATGCACTTTACATTTAGACTGTTGCTGTTTCATTTTTTACATTGTTGCTGTGTTATGTCATGAATAAGGTTCACCTGCTGGGGGTTTGATGGATCAGCTGGACAATACAGTCAAAGACAGACTTCATTCATCATATGCAAGAATCCTAGTTGGATTTTTGTTGTCACTCATGTTTTTGAACCAAATATTGAAAACAATTTTGACAGACTGGATACCTGGTCAGGGTCTACATTACCTTGTACTCAAGCATCCCAGGACAGAGCCCTGCCCCACCATGAGCCTGGGTGGATACGTGGTTATTAATATAAAAGGACCAATACTGAATATGAATATTTCATGAAAATTTAATTATAATACAAATTAGTAATAAGGGTTTCTCTGCGCCCTTCTCTACACCATACTCAAAGAGCTGCAGGCAGAGAGGGTGACAGGCGAGGATGGCACTGAAGAGAAGATGCTCGGTTTCTGGAGTCTCCTGGTCCTGTCAGTATTAGTAGGATGCATCTGCTGTGTCTTCTTGTGGATGCTCACCTACCTTGACTCGTTCCAGCCTGGTATGGATTTCCCAACACTGCGGACAGTGGCCCACGTCAGAGATGTTTAATATTGATTACATATGTCTGAATTCCTAACCCTAACCCTAGCTCAACAGACCACAATGCCCTGGACTGTCAGTATTATTACATGCTGTGAACATAAGTACCTTTGATCACAGTTTATGTTGTAAAAGACAAGGAATATTGGAAAGAAAGATCAACATTGTGATATTATTTCTTCCAAACTGACCAGAAACATGCTTGTCAGACTCTCACAGCAAAGGATGAGACTCACTGTGCATGACAGCTCGGGCCAATGATGTCTGTTAGATTGTCAGTTGTTTAGTGCTTCTGTACAGTTAGGGTCACCGTCTCTATTTCAGAATAATTAATATGCAGAAAACACTAAAAGTTGATTGTCTTCCAATATTCTAGCATAATTAAAAAACTTTGACTTTGTAAGTACATAATATTAGTCCTAATGCCAGTATGATTCTTCATAACTCCTGCTTTGAAATACTGAACTTTAAAATTTACCTGATGAAAGATAATTTACAGTGGCACTCTGTCAGGATCATTCTGACTGTAAGATCACTGTATTAATCTGAATCCTTCTGAAATGTGCTGTGAATGAATGCTGATGCAACTCACTGTGGGAAAACTGTTAATAAAATGAATCTGTGACACATGCAACACATTCACAGAGGAAGAGGACACAAAGGGAGGACATGCAGAGGCTGTGTTGAAGTCAGAAATCCAAATCTTTATTAAAAAAAAACAGGCGGCGGTTACAAACAGGAAGACAAGCAGTCCATCAAACAGTCTACAGGGTCAAACATACAGAGAATTCAAACAGCAGTAAAAAAAATAACTGGACAGTGAAAAACTTAAAGCAATGTGTGACGCAATAAAAGGAAGCAGCACAGTATATTCACTGAATTATCATCAATTACAAAAGAGAAAAACGACGATTTCTAAGGATTATTTTCTTAAATGCAGTTAGAGTGTGGCTGGTAAAGATGGAAACATACAGAATGTAAATTGTGTGAGTTTGGTGAACTTTGTTAGTAACAAATGAGGTAAAAAAAACAAAAAAAACAACCCCAAAACAGACAAAACACAGAAAGAGGCTCTCAGTATTCATTAATAATTAGAAAGAAACATTCTGGTCGTGGATTTTTACAGTCTTAGTTCCGCTCGCTGTCATCATTATAATCATCATGATCAATGGCGAGGTCCTGAGGTGGGTGGGGCTGTCTCTGGTGATGTCACCATGAAGGAACAGCATCTGGCACGTGTTGGTGAAACATCTCAGTACACTGGTGTAGTTTCCTCTCCAGCTTTTTGACATGTGACACTTGAACATTAAGGGGAAGAAGAAGAAACAGTGTTAGGTCAGGTGACCACATGGTTTCTAAAGTAACTGACAGGAAGTAACCAGGCCGTTAGAAATGGATGGCATGTGTTTAGAGTTACTGGAGTTGGGTAACTCTACTTACCAAAAGCAGAAGCACACAGATGAAGGATCAGATGCTGAATGTTGCAGGAACATGCTCATGTGTGGTGGTCATTCAGTGCTGCTCCGGCAGGTTAGACAGTCCAAGACTGATATCCTGCCCATCTGAGAGTTTGAAAACACACATGCAAAGATTTATTTTGTATTACAGTCAAAGTTGGATGTTCATTTTTGTCCTTTAAAAATGTTTGTGTATTTGAAAGCACTAACATTTAAGGATGACTTGGATTGTCTCCTTTAAAGGGGAGACAAGTGTATCCACTGATCCACGTCACTTTACCTGGATGATGACTCCTCTCCCCCTCACTCAGAAACACTCCTAATATAACCAAGCAAATAAATAATATTGAAGATTTACTTACATCATTACAAAAACATCAAAAACATCTCCCTTTGATTCTATTGCTTCATTCCTGCTGAACATCAGGCAACAAATATCTCAATAAATCACAGTAAAATGTAAAGCACATGTTTTCTCTGCTTTGTCTAACCTCTGCAGAGCCTCTGTCAAGAAAAACATAACTGTAAGCATAAAACAAATATACATTCATAACACGTCACTGGACAAACCTTGGTCAGTTGATTTCCTCTGTGCAGTGCAGACGAACATCAGTCAGCAAGTGACTCTGCTGGTTCTTCTGAGGAAACACCACCGTCTCTCCACACCGTCACCATCTGTGAGCACAAACTGCCACTCTGCTCTGCAAGCATGTAGGAAATCACATATCACACACACAGGGATGAAGAAACATCAGCGCTCAACTTTGGATACTTTAGATCTAAACAGATCAAAGCAGCTCTTAGTTTCAGTAATCAGTGAGCAGACAAACAATGATACCATACTGATTCTGTATGAATACAATATTGTCACGGTCCGCTGTGACAGACCGTGTGGAGAGTGCGTGGAGGACTCAGGTGCAGACACAAGTGATACGGGAGTGAACTTAAACCAAAAGCGAGCCTTTTATTGTGGCTGATGAATACAAAAGAAGCAAACAAGAATAAGGGCAGCACAAGAGCAATAACTAAACAGAAACCTAAACTGGGAATAAACTATGGTAAGGCTATGACTTAGAATACAACAGACCGGGCATGGAAACACGGAGGGTGGAAATACGGAGGGTGGGAACACAGACGACGCGACACAGACTAAGAAACACAGAGACTAAATACACATGAGGGATGATCAGGGTAAGTGGCCACACATGGGAACACAGCTGACACACATGAACTTAACGACAGGACAGAAGGAGTGAAACTGAATACACTGACAGTGAATGCAGGCCTTCAAAGTAAAACAGGAAACATGGAGATTAGACATGAGACATGAACCGGGGAGACGTAGTACAGGGGGAGGTGACAGACGCGACAGCATGAACTTGACAATACAAGACACACAGACATAAACACACGAAGGGCAAGGGAGGCTTGATACAAGGGTAACATAATTACAAAAGGACTGGACTACCTTAAAGAACCTAAACAAACAATAAACATCAAAATAGGTTAAGCACAAAACACTGGGTCGCACGACCCAGGACCATGACACAATATGGTATTTTCAATACAGGTGTCAAATTAATTTATTAAAACTAATACAGATATATGTATATTTTTTTGATAAATTAGTTTGCTAAATTATAAGAATATATATATATTTTTTTTCATTTAACAATTGCAACTGAAAGAAATTAAATATTGAACAAAAATATATTGTCACATTCTGAGCATGCTCAGCACGCTGACAGACTTGAAGTTGCTACAGATTTTAAGAAGTGATAATTATAGGGAAGAAACTTCTCTTTTTCATCCGTTTAATCAAACATTTGATGCCTCAGCTGTCTCAGTCTATAGCGTTCTGCAACTACAACTAACCTGAAGCTTGGATTTGGCTGCAGGTGCCCCTGTACATCCTTCTCAGCAGCACACATGTGGGTACCATTTAATCCCACTTCTTCCTGAGCTTTGCTTCATCACAAGACCAAAGGTGGCATCCCGTGTCACAGTCTTATCATCATCCAGAAGAAACATTTGAAGAAACATCATGGAGAAGAAACATTTATGCGCCTCCTGGTTTTGTTTTCTGATCCTGCGAAAAGACTGAGGACAACAAAGCCCAGAGAACACGAGATACACAATATCCAACATTCAGACTCAACAGCCTCCATAAATGAAGAGCACCAGGTTGGTTCAGTTATAGTAGATATAAGCATACTTCACATTACTGGGTATGAATAATAATGAGGAGGCAAACTTTGAAGATGCAGAGCATAATGTCCCATCATCAGACTGTAAACAAACAGCCACCAGGCTTCTTTGTTGCCAAAATTGATGATTCTCCTATCAGGGATCAGTAGCGTGTATTAACCTGTGGTATAAGCAGCAGTCACTGAAATATTACTCTTTCAGATAAGAAATCTAGGACATAAAAGCCAGGGTGGGAGGGATCTCTGCAAACTGACTTAGCTCTGCAAGTGTGAAGCTCAACAAAAATCTGACTCTCCAGTCACAGACAAACAAAAACTCCAGGTGGGAGATAGAAAACGCTGTCTGGGTCCTGCTGGATGTTGCTGGTCAGGGTCCACACATTAGCAGAGTGCTTCTTGGTCCCACTGACCCATGTGGACAGCGACTGTGGAGAACTGTTCTGGAAAACAGAGAAGAGAATTAAAATAACAAAAAGCCAAACAGGATTTCCACAAAGACTCTCTTGGAATCAGCAATCAAAAAAAGAGCTGTGATCAAGCCATTTATTACTGCGCCAACACACATCAAACATCACGGTTCAGTCATGTCAGCGCTGCCACAGAAGTTGTGCTCCTACTCCTTTATGCATTCCAAGGAAGAGGGAGGAAGTTACAAACTGATCCTACCACACTTCAACGGATCAATGGTTAAGCTGTTTTGTGCCCTTGGCCTTATCAGCACCTGTAAAGGGAGTTGTTTTCTCAAACTGCTGACGCTGAAGTAAGTTCATCTAGTTTTAGAAACTTTCACTGAACAGTAACAGTGTCACAACTAAGCATATGCATAAGCACTTAAATACTTTAAATGAGAATAACAGAAAATTTCTATTAAAAAGGCTAGAGCCTGTCCCAGTAGTCATAGGTAGAGCACATCTGGACAGGTCACCAGTCTGTCAGAGGACTAACACAGAGACAGACATCAGAGTAACAAATCTATTTAAAATTAATGTAAGTTTGCTGCAGCTGTATGTATGAACATGTGTTTCTGTGCTCACAGTCCACCTCTCAGGAACCTGCAGTTCACTTTTAGTCAAATTTAAACAGACCTCACAACAGGCTGATGTGGCTGGATCAGTAGTCTGATTTAAGTACGATACCTTTGGCCAGGGATTAATCTGGTGCATCGCTTCACTGCAGTCTTACGTATTTTCCCCACACCTGAATAAAAAATACTGATATATACAAATAACAGCTTCAGCTGATGCAGCCTGACTCAATCCTAAATGTTCAGCATACACACAGAAACACAGAGGTACCGTTTAAAGTTTAGTGATAACCTGAGTCACTGATCATTTGCAGTATTACAGAGTCTGGCAGTCTTTGCATGATGTCCACGTCACTGTAAGTTTCTAGCTGACTCTCAGGTGTGACAGGTGTGCCAGCAGGAAAGAGTAATAATAACCTGCATCCTGAGGTTTGTCATGCAGGATTAAATTTACAGTGGCTTTGTTCACACAGCTAGGATTGTATTTTACACTGACCCTGGGTCAGTATAAGTATCATACAGTTTAAACGAAGCACTGAAACTTGCACATATTTATTATAGATGCTGTTTCTACTCTGGTCGAAAGAATCCACGCTTCGTACTGATGTCCACAATTCTTTTATTCCTCTCACAATCATGGAGCACCGTGAAAACTAGAAACAAGTAAAATAATATCGATAGCACATATGATATTCATCTCAGCCACTTATTTCCTTTCACAAGGTGCACAAGTGTTAAACAAATAACAGCATAATGATTTTTTACCGTGTACGCCTTGTAAAACCAGCAGTAGAAAAGTTGTATATTCCGAAAAGTCCGCCGTGTTACCGTTCTGTCTTGTCTCTCCCGCGCACAACTTCCGGTTCCCGCAACTCACAGGAAGTGACTACTTCACAATAATATTTTAACAGAAACATTTCTTATAAGCAGGATATATCACTGGATTCATAGATTACCTTTCCTACTGCAAATGTACACAAGCATGAGAAGCAAATAAAGAAAACAAATAGAAAACAATAACGATCTCAGATTCACTTTGGTGTTGTCATGGCAACCCACACAAACATTTCAGCGTCAGCTACACTCCCACCAATTACCTTTGATTATTACAATTGAGAACGTAAATACACTTGCATTTCTCATTATATCAATGGTAATTCCCAAGCACCATGTTGTTGTTTTAAACATTCTTGCATTGACATAAACAATATTCTTTTCTCAACAAATGAATTCAACAATATGAACAGTAGATTTTACATCTCCATAACATGTGCATGAAGTACAGCATAATGACAACTTCTATTTTAGAAGGGAAATCTAATCAATGAATGACATTTTTCCCATTTAGCTGTTTTTCACCAGGACCACTAATTTCTGAATGGGTCTCTGAATGATTGAGGGTTGGACGAGGCGTTCGCCTCCCTTTCCTAACTTCCGATCACCAGTCTGGATTGTCACCTTCCGTACAAGTCCATCATCATCCTCATGTGCTTCCACAACCCTAGCAAGTTTCCATTCATTGCGAGGAACATCTTCCTCTTTGAGAATCACAATGTCACCCACCTCCACATTACGTCTTGGTGTATGCCATCGCTGTCTCAGAGCAATATTGGCCAGGTATTCCTTTCTCCATCTGTGCCAAAATTGCTCAGTCAAATACTGTACCCTTCTCCACCGTTTCTTAGCATACAGGTCCTCCTTGACGAATTTACCTGGAGGTGGAAGTGGGACTGAGGATTTCATGGTGATCAAGTGGTTCGGTGTGAGTGGCTCCAAGCTTTTGGGGTCATTGATGTTATCAACAGTGAGTGGGCGGTTATTCACGATGCACATAGCTTCATAAAGGAATGTCCTCAATGAAGCATCATCCAACCTTCCCACACTGCAGGCAAGGACTGTGCTCAGTACGCTTCTCACTGTCCGGATTTGACGCTCCCATGCGCCTCCAGCATGACTAGAGTGGGGCGTATTCATCTGGAAGTCGCACTGATTTTCTGCTAGGTATGCAGTCACTCTTTCCTTATCAAGTTCTTTCAGAGCCTTTGCCATCTCGTTTCTTGCCCCCATAAAGTTAGTTCCCTGATCGGACCTAATGTGCCTAACAGCTCCACGAAGGGCAATGAAGCAGCGCAAGGCATTGATGAATGCGTCAGTCGTCAAATCCTCCAACATCTCTATATGCACTGCCCTTGAGCAAAAACATGTGAAGAGGAGGCCGTACCGTTTTTGATCTTTGCGACCTTGTTTGGTGTGAAAAGGACCAAAGCAGTCCATACCACAATAAGTGAATGGTGGTGTGGGATCAACACGGTCACTAGGTAGATCTGCCATCCGTTGCTCCTCTGGTGGCGCGCGGGCTCTCCTGCACTGTACGCACTGCCTGATGTATTGGGCTACAGCCTTACTTCCACCAGTGATCCAGTAACCATTGGCTCTCAGGGCATTGAGGGTTTGTCCTCTGCCTTGGTGTTGTATCTTGGTATGATGGTGTGCAATGATGAGGTTTGTAACAGCACCATCTTTAGGAAGGATCACTGGGTGTCTTAACTCAAGAGGCACAGATGCCTTCCTCAGTCTTCCTCCTACTCTCATTATGCCATCTTGGAGAAATGGGTCAAGCTGAAAGAGTTGGTGGTTGCAAGGCAGCCTTCCTAGTTTCTGGCTGAGTGTGTTTAACTCCTCTTGAAAGGCATCTTGTTGTGCAAGCTTGACGAGAGTCTGTGCAGCTTGCTTTCTCTCTTCCACGCTTAAAGGCTCAGCGGTCCTGATCCTCTTTGCCAGCCGCTGGATACGAGCAATGACGTTGACAGCTGTAGTCCATCTTGAGAACCGTAGCAGATGCTTCTGGATGTCAAACTGCCTTGCTACATCAACCTTCAACACCTGAGTAGTCCTCACCTCTGGGTCTCCCACCAGCAAATCTGAAGTAGCCTGTTTTGTGGCTATCTCTCTTTCCCATAGAAAGCTGGGACCAGAGAACCAATTTGACTTGATGAGGTCAGCTACTTTGAGGCCTCTCGAGGCATGATCAGCAGGGTTTTCTCCTGTGTCAACATAGTACCATTTCCGTGCATCGGTGGTTTCTCGAATTCTCTGCACGCGGTTTGCCACGAACACATGGAACCTTCTTGCTTCATTATTGATGTAACCAAGCACGACCTTTGAGTCTGTCCAAAAATATTCGTCATCAACCTTGAGTTCTAGCTCCTCTCTTAACATGCTGCTCACAGATGCCGAGGTTACTGCTGCAGTTAACTCAAGTCTCGGTATGGTAACTATTTTGGTTGGTGCAACCCTCGCCTTGCCCATGACCAAGGAGCAGCATACCCTTTCTCTGCTTACCACTCTGATGTAAGAGCACTGGCCATACCCTTGACTGCTTGCATCAGAGAAATGATGAAGCTCGACTCTTTGAATCTCGCCAAGGCTGTCAGGTATGAAGCATCTTTGAATTTCAATTCTTTCCAGGTTCTCCAGATCCTTCATCCAAGTCTCCCACCTTAACTTCAAGCCTTTGGGTAGTGGCTCATCCCACCCTGTGCCTCTCTGACACATCTCCTGCAGCACTCTTTTCCCTTCAAGAATGACTGGGGCTAGAAACCCCAAAGGGTCATACAAGGAGGCCACAATTGAGAGAATCCCTCGGCGCGTTGCTGGTTTCTCCTCAAGTGACACCTTGAAGGAGAAGCTATCATTTTCAACATTCCACCTTATACCTAGCACTCTTTGAACTGGTAAATCCTCGTGATTAAGATCAACATTCTTTACCTCCGTAGCACGCTCTGCAACATCGACAGAGTCAAGGACCTCTCGGCTGTTGGAGAGAAATTTGTGAAGGTGCAGCTTTCCTTTGGCACACACGGCTTGGGCTTCTTTGACCAGTTCAATTGCCTTACCCACCGACTCTACACTTATGAGACCATCGTCGACATAGAAATGTTTCTGGATGAAGTTAGCTGCGGAGGGGTACTCTTTCTCACATTGGCTGGCAAGGTGCTTCATGCCATAATTGGCGCAGCCAGGGGATGATGATGCTCCAAACAGGTGAACCTTCATGCGGTACTCTCTGGGTTCAGAGTTTGTGTCTCCATTTTCCCACCAGAGAAACCGCAGGTAGTCTCTATCATCCTCGCTCACATGAAACCTGTGGAACATTTTCTCCACATCACACATGACTGCGATGGGATGTTTACGGAAGCGGCACAGCACGGCTGTTAGGCTATTTGTGAGGTCAGGTCCTGTTAGCAGATGGTCGTTTAAGGAGGTGCCTTCATACCTTGCAGAGCAGTCGAAAACCACTCTGATTTTTCCTGGTTTTCTGGGGTGGTAAACTCCTTGGTGTGGGATATACCAGACTTTCCCCAGCTCTGCTTGGTTTTCCACTTTCTCTGCATCTCCATCCTTGAAGACACCTTCCATAAATCTCACGTAGTCTATTTTGAATTTGGGATCTCTGTCCAGCTTCCTCTTTAGATGCTTCAGCCGTACTAACGCCAGCCCTTTGTTGTCTGGGAGATGCGGACGTGCTTTGAAAGGGAGAGGCATCTCCAGGTGACCATCCTTATTTTGTTGGATTCTGTCTTTCAAGATCTGCAGGAAGCAAATATCTTCTTGAGATATGCTTCTGTCACCAGGTTTTGTGTCTGCAAAATCAGACTCCAGGGCCTTGATGACAGCAAATGGTGTTATGGGTGGCACCTCTCTGACAGACACTCGATGACAAAAACCAGTCACATCTTTAGCCTGCACACGCTGTGGTGCGCTTCCCACAATGCTCCAACCAAGATCCGTCTCAATAGCATAAGGCTCATAGTCACCCCCAGTGACGACCCTTCTTGGAATTAACGCTCTGGAGCAGTCGTATCCAATCAACAATCCAACACCACAGTCCATCAACGGGGGTATCTCCTGGGCCATGCTTACAAGGTGTTTCCATTTGTTGGCTGTCTGGCAAGTGGGAATATGTGTGCGGTCAAGGGGAATGAAGTCCCTTGTGTAGGCTGGAGGCAAACTGATGGAAACATTAGAGGAAAATCCTCTAACTTTGAGCTTGCATACTCTTTGACTCTTCACGACTGAGTCTCTCCCCATCATGGTGGAAAGTTTAAGTTTCACTGGTTCCATTGTTGCTTGTAGCTTTTCGCACACCTCCTGATCAACAAATGTGTGACTGCTTTGAGTGTCCAATAGTGCATACACTAGGGTTTCAGTGTCCGGAGCACTAAGTGTTGAGATCCACACTGGGACTATCATTGATGTACTCCCACCTTCACCTCCACTCACACAACATGATAATGACAACGTACTTTCTTCAACTGCGCCTTGTGTTGATGCTGCTGTAGAACGATCTTCATGCAATGGCGTTGGGTGACTCTTTCTGCATATGCCACACATGGCCCTGTTCCTACAGTCTTTAGAATTGTGACCCTTTCTTAGACATGCAAAACACAACTTATTTTCAAGTATGCATTTTTTCTTATCCTCTACAGACATGTCCATAAGCCTCTTGCATTTATGTATGGAATGGTTCTCACTACAGCAAATACACTGGCCATTATTGGAATTTTGTGTTGGTGTGGTCCATTTCTTTGGTTTCCCTGCATCTCCCAACTTGATTTCACCAGGGTCAGATTTGGCGGTGGAGCTTGATGGAATCGGGGGTTTCACATTTGTGGCAAACGTGTTTGCTTTTGAACGCTTCATCTCTCTTGCTGGTGCCTCTGCAGAGTGCCTTAAGGCATGTAAGGATGACACTGGATTGCATGCGATGCGTGACTCCTTAGAGATAAAGGAAGCAAACTCATGAAAGCTTGGATAGTCGTTGCCCCGATCTAGCTGCTCTGTGACATAACGGTTCCATCTAGATGTCACCCAATCAGGAAGCTTGACTAGTATTTTCTGATTCTCCTCACAGTCGTTAAGAACCTGTAAGCCCTTTACGTGAGGCATGGCATTACTACATGTTTGGAGGAAATCACTGAAATCTCTTAACTTGAGATATTCCTTTCCACCAATCTTCGGCCACCCATTTAGCTTATCTCTGAAAGCCCGCTGCACTACAAAGGAATGGCCATATCTAGCATTTAACCTATCCCATGCTTGTTGATAGGCTTCTTCATCTTTTCTGTAGAAGCTGCCTTCAAGAGAGGATTTTGCCTCACCTGCTATGTACTTTTGCAGGTAGAATAGCCTGTCTGCAGGGTCAGAGCATCGTCTCTCTATGAGGGCTTTGAAGCTTATGCTCCATTCTGTAAACTTCAGAGGATCGCCCGAGAATACAGAAGGTTCTGGAGTTGGCAAGCGAGTAAGAGCTAATGACTCTTGTAGCGATTGGACCAATGATGTCTCGTTTTGCACAACCTGCCGTTCTTGATCTGGGATGTGGTGAGCGAAGGGGTGTGCATCACTCACTTTGCTGAATGGAGGACTGCGTGTCCCATCCCTTCCCTCTTCTTCAGTGTAGACATTTAGCTTTGCCTGAATTACATCAATGTCCCTCTGATTTTCAAGTTTTCTCAACTGCTGACGTTGAGCTTCGATGGCAGCTTCCATATCAATTTCGGCTTTCTTTGCAGCCAGCTGAGCAGCCACTTCCGCTCTCATAGCTGGAATGCTAGGTGACTCTGAGAGATGGTTAGAATTGTGACAGCTGGGTGCAGTAACTCTGGAGGCTGTGGATCCATATATGGACCTAGCATATTCATTATCAAGTAGCATGCGTAACCTTGATCTTTCCGCCACCGTGTCAAACTCACCTTCATCTTCAGTCAGACGTACTCTCATCAGCTGCAGCAAGTCGGCCGTCACGGCTGAGCATGCATCGATCTTTCTTCGAAATTCTTGACTTGGTGAGGTTTGGAGTCGAATTCTGTCATACTGTTCCTTTAATTCAGACTCAAGCTTCTCAGCCTCATCCATCATATCATACATGTCACTCTCAGAGCATACTTGCTTTAACTTTGTGCGAATGTCTCTTACGTTGCTTTTCCATTTCTCGTATGTTGCTTTGAACCTCTTCTCCTTTTGAGTTAACTCTTGATCTTTCAGTTCCTGCATTTTTGGCGTTAATCGCCTTTCACGAGAGGATTTTCTTGCTTTTGTCTCAGATTTCTCAGACACTACACTTTTTTCCTCTTCCAAATCCCCTGCATCTTGTACTTCTGACATAACATCAGGGTGACTATGACCATCTTTAGACATTTTCAGACTTTAAAGGGGGTATCTTATGAAGAGGACAAGATAACTAAGGTAATTACAAGAATGGATGTAATAGGCGGAGAATTATTAAAATTAACACAAAGGAACCTTAGCTTAGATTCTTACGTATGACAGCAAATAAATTTTCAGTTTCAGCCTTCATGAAGCTTGCAAGCAACAGGTAAGAAAACAACAATAATTTCCAGAACTTCAACAGATTGTCCTTTTTTTTTTTTCTTTTTTTTTTTTTTCTTTTTTTGTTTGTTTGTTTGCTTGTTTGTTTTTGTTTTTTTTTTACACAATCCGAAATTTGAACACTATTAATTCCTTGTCCATTACAGCAAATTTGTAGCTCATGTTCTATCCATCAACTCATGAGGCATAATAACTGCGCAATATAGCCTGAGGACTCACGCTTTAGCCTGAAACCGCTTCTTGGAGTGTCCGCTGAATCTGCAGCTCCCGATTGGTTGTCACAAAATGCAAAGCAACGTGTCCACTGAAGCCTGTAGCTCGCTGCAGGATGAGAAGCAACCGAGACCTGTAGCTTGCTGCAGGATGAGAAGAGCTTTGCACACCGAAGCCTGTAGCTTGCTGCAGGAGGGGAAGCGCGTTTGCAAACCGAGACCTGTAGCTTGCTGCAGGATGAGAAGAGCTTTGCACACCGAAGCCTCCAGATGGATTGGGACACGTTTTCACTGTTTCTACTCTGGTCGAAAGAATCCACGCTTCGTACTGATGTCCACAATTCTTTTATTCCTCTCACAATCATGGAGCACCGTGAAAACTAGAAACAAGTAAAATAATATCGATAGCACATATGATATTCATCTCAGCCACTTATTTCCTTTCACAAGGTGCACAAGTGTTAAACAAATAACAGCATAATGATTTTTTACCGTGTACGCCTTGTAAAACCAGCAGTAGAAAAGTTGTATATTCCGAAAAGTCCGCCGTGTTACCGTTCTGTCTTGTCTCTCCCGCGCACAACTTCCGGTTCCCGCAACTCACAGGAAGTGACTACTTCACAATAATATTTTAACAGAAACATTTCTTATAAGCAGGATATATCACTGGATTCATAGATTACCTTTCCTACTGCAAATGTACACAAGCATGAGAAGCAAATAAAGAAAACAAATAGAAAACAATAACGATCTCAGATTCACTTTGGTGTTGTCATGGCAACCCACACAAACATTTCAGCGTCAGCTACAGATGCACTGAAGCTAATCGAGATATTTGCTGTCAATCTGTGGCTGCGATTAAACACTTTACTGGAAACTTTATTAACTAGTAACTTCATCAGTCATGACAGAAGCTAATATTTCTGTGCTAACATCGTTTAAACAGTAACAGCTTTCCTCCAATATAAGCTAACGTTTACACCGTAACTTTAAGCTAGCACCATAAAGACGGTAAAACACGTAATAACATCTACAAATGCATCTTAAAGCTGTTATATTAGCACTCGGTGTATTACTAAGATAACCACATTAACATTACTGACACTCGCTGGCTTTTAATAGTCATTCTATAAATGCTGTCCGTTTAAATGGTCTTACCTGTACACACTGCATATCCACCGGATTCCAGCCAGAGTGGGTTCTGGAGTCTTCCACGCTCCTGTTAGTGATCCTCCATCTGGATGGATGAGAACAACCTTCTGAACAATCTAGCAGGAGATGGCCCATATCTATGGGACTGATTTGTGCTAATAACGCCCATTGTATGGACTGATAACAGCCGAAGCGGGTGAATAAAGTCACCCAGTAGCTAGCTGTGCCATTACCCAGCATACATCACTCCCTCCATAAATGCAATAAACGATACAAAAGCATCGTTCTACCTGTTTTTCAGGTAGTTGTTTACATTATACAATTTATTGTGTTCTGTATACGTCACTACAATGTGATTTGGAAAATGTCTAAATATACCGACAACAGGCAATCTCTTCAATCGGAGGACCCGTCACGTCAATTCCCGACGCGAGGAGGGTACCCTGCGCGTCCATCAGTGAAGCAGAGGGAGCCTGACCATGCCTCACACGTTTGATGAGTTGGGAGTGAGAACGTGTTGTATAAACATGTCAGAGTCTTTACTGAACATGATTATGTCATTTGATACCAGAAAATAGCTGTAATAAATCCATAATATTTTTTTAAAAACATGCTCAACCAAACAGTTGATTTGTCAATTGATGGTAAGAGTAGAAACTTAGCTAATGTTTAGAACTGTTGTTTTAACATATGAAATTGACTATTTACTATTGAATATAAATAATTTAATGATCTATACATGTAAATATGACATGTTTAAATTTTTCCATGACAAATACTGTATGTTACAAAATGTTCTAATGTTTAAAGATTTACTCACTTTCTGTGATTATTTTTTAAAGTACAGTTTTAAATGACACATGGAAATCAAACCAACTATATTTCTACAATTTTATTTTTTTTTAATGGTTATTAGATGGATTGCAAATCCTTTTATGGAGCAAGACAACGCACCTACCTGGCCCTTGTACCTGAAAATTCTCAGGACTCCGATGGTGAACTGAGTGATGATGACCCAATAGAGGATCCAGATTTTCAACCCAATTTTGCAGATGATAGTGATGAAAGCTGCTTTGATGTTTCCCTGGATGAAGATGCTCCTTCAACAAGTAGATCTAATAAACTTTCGCGTAAAATGAGCAAAAAAGGGAAACCTATCCTAAAAACAGTTCCCTTGGATGAAGCAGAGGATACAGTAGACCCATCTTCCAAGACCCCAGCCAAGTCTACAAGATGGTACCTGCCACTCTTTGGTTACATGCTTGATCTGTCCATTGCAAATTCCTGGCTGGTCTACAAGAGGGAATGTGGACAACTAAACCAGAAACCAATCACACTCAAAAGATTCCGCCTGGCAGTTGCGCATAGCTTGAAACAAGTCAACAAGCCAGCATCCAAAGTTGGCCGACCATCATCCAGCTCTCCACCACCACCAAAGAAACGATACACCCCAAGACCCTCACATCCACAGCCAGATGTGCGATATGACTGCTTTGGGCATTGGCCACTTCACTGTGACAAGCGAGGCTGATGCAATTACTGTCCAAAGGGCGTCTCAAGATGGAAATGCCAAAAATGCAATGTTTTCTTGTGCTTGAATGCCAGTCAGGAATGCTTTGCAGTGTACCACCAGAAGATCTAATCATCAAGGGGTATTGGTGAAGTTGCATGAACGGCAAAAGAAAAGAGCCAGAACTGTTTCAGTGTGTTCTCAAATTTTTCAGTGCAAAATGGCAATGGTATATAATATACCACCAGAATTTTCTGGAAAATAAAATAAAAAATGTTAGTGCTGTTCCAACACTACAGTGAAAAGTTTATGTTAACAACAGGTCAAAAGTGAATTTGTATGTTTATGAATTTTCGGTAATTGCAGATCAAATTTTTGATCAAATTTACAATATTTTTGTGTTTCATACATTTTGTGGTTTGTTATTATAACGCCCACTGTTGAAATGGAATCCAACAATGTTTGATGTTTTACTACCACAATAAAGTGGGTCAAACACAAAATTTGGTAGTTATTGTTTTGCAAAATGAGTATAACCTTTACTTTTTTCTACTAGTTATGTCTGTAGAACTTTATGTAGTTGTACCATAGAGACATCTCAACCGTTTGGTAGAGGGTAATATTTAAAAAACTATAAGGTGTGTATAAATTTTTTTTTTTGATTGTGATCATTATTGACCTAAAGGAATAGAAAATATGAACAAATAATTTTTTCATTGTATTTTTCTTGGTGAGGCAGTCAAAGGGCTAAAGTGACATCCCAGGTTGGCTCAAATGGCTGTTGCCACAAAGGCAAAGACTAGTGAGCTTCCTGAATAGCCTGCCACAGGTATGCGTTTATTTATACCTTACTAGGTGTGGCCAATTAGCAACAGCTGAACACATTGAGGAGATTAGGGGCTGCAGAGGGGCGTAACACCACCTCACTCAAAAGGGTTCCTCTAGGACCCCTAAATTTGTTAAGCCAAAGCCAAAACTTGAGCAGATTATTACCTGCTCTCCTGACACAAAACTAAATACTCAAATTCAAATTTTATTTGTCACGTACACAGTCATACACAGTACGATATGTAGTGAAATGCTCGCATTTCTTAACTTGGCATCTTTAAGCAAGGATGCACCTGCATTAGGATTTAAAGTTGCCACACTGAATGCACAAAGACTAACATGTGCACTGTAACAAAAAAATAATTTCCCCCAGGGATCAATAAAGTATTCTGATTCTGATTCTGATACTGAAGGAACAACATTTGTCTCCTATATATGATACACCTATATATGCACTGTCAAAGATACTTGTCTTTGAGTGAAGATTTAAGGTGATAAGACATATAAATAACTGCAACTTGAATCTGTACTGAGGCTCAGTATTTGACACAGTTCATGTTCACTGCTGTAATAGCTAATAATGATTAATAACTATAATAACAATAAATATTGGCCATATTATACTTACATTACCAAAGTGATATGACTTTAGTCTCATGAACAACATTAGCTAATTGTTATTTACTAACTAATCTTAAATGACTGTTCAGTACAGAAATGAAGCCCAAAAATCATGTTTTACTGTCCTGTGGTCTCAGCCTCAGATACTTATCAAATCACACAAAGCTCTTGTAGAAACAAACAAATGAACAAAATATGTTCTCCTTCATTTCTGTCAAACAAAGTTGTATGACACGTTTCCAGCGGTTAGTATCATGGTTGCTAGGCAACCGTCCCATTTCACAAGCCTCTCACTTCCGCACTTCTCGTAGTACGTAGTACGCGTAGTGCGCGTACTTCAAGCGTGCAGACCCTGCCACAGCCTGAGAACCATCACAGACAACAGAGTCGGGGGCGGGGCTTAAGCTCGGACAGATCAAAGGCCTTTACAACGTCACAACAAAGGCCTTTGCAACGTCACAACAAAGGTGCTTCGAAGGAGCTTCCAAATAGCATAAATAGAGCCTTGGCGACACTCTACACCAGTGAACTCCAAAGTTGGTCCGTCTAAAGTATCGCTGAGTCTAAAATACCGCTGAAAGTCAACCTTTATTAAATATGTCTCACGTTTATGCTAGAGCTAACGATCGCGTTTCCCGTGCAAAGGTTCGCACAACTGAAGAGTTGTCGGCTGAAAAAGAAGCCACAAAAAAAGAGAAAAAACGCGTCAGGTTTGCAACGCTCCCGTCACTCCACGGGAGTGTGTGCTGGGAGCACACAATCCGACTAAAGAGAGAGAGAGTGCAGGATGAACAAAGGGTAAGTCCGGAGTGGGGTCAGGCTGGCAGTACTGATCGGGTTGGTTTCTTCCGTTGTCAGCAACGGAGCAGCTCGGAACAAACAGCACCTAAAACGGAATGCCTGTTTGTTAATAAATCAAATAGGGTGGTGTCTGTAGCTAAAGACTCACCAGCTAAGAATTTAATCCCACCCCTGCCTCCTCTTCCAGTTAAACCACAGAAAACACAGCGTGCCCCCATTATTAAAAAGGTTCGCACAACTGAAGAGTTGCGGGCTGAAAAAGAAGCCACAAAAAAAGAGAAAAAACGCGTCAGGTTTGCAGTGCAGGACGAACAAAGGGTAAGTCGGGAGTGGGGTCAGGCTGGCAGTACTGATCGGGTTGGTTTCTTCCGTTGTCAGCAACGGAGCAGCTCGGAACAAACAGCACCGAAAACGGAATGCCTGTTTGTCAATAAATCAAATAGGGTGGTGTCTGTAGCTAAAGACTCACCAGCTAAGAATTTAATCCCACCCCTGCCTCCTCTTCCTGTTAAACCACAGAAAACACAGCGTGCCCCCATTATTAAAAAGCAACACAAGGTTCTGGCACCTTACGCAACAAGCATGTTAGAGAAGTCGGACATAAATACGAATAAGAATTTACTCCCACCCCTGCCTCCTCTTCCTGTTAAACCACAGAAAACACAGCGTGCCCCCATTATTACAAAGCAACACAAGGTTCTGGCACCTTACGCAACAAGCATGTTAGAGAAGTCGGACATAAATACGAATAAGAATTTACTCCCACCCCTGCCTCCTCTTCCTGTTAAACCACAGAAAACACAGCGTGCCCCCATTATTACAAAGCAACACAAGGTTCTGGCACCTTACGCAACAAGCATGTTAGAGAAGTCGGACATAAATACGAATAAGAATTTACTCCCACCCCTGCCTCCTATTGCTGTTAAACCACAGAAAACACAGCGTGCCCCCATTATTAAAAAACAACACAAGATTATTGCACCTTGGGCACCACACTTATAAGAGACATGGAAATATTAACAGCAGTAAAATATAAATTACACCCCCCCCCCCCCCAACCGGTTTCAGCAGATAGCCGCCCCTCCCTGAGCCTGGATCTGCTGGAGGTTTCTTCCTGTTCAAAGGGAGTTTTTCCTCCCCACTGTCGCCATGTGCTTGCTCATAGGGGATCATTTGATTGTTGGGTTTTTTTTTCACAACAACAGTTGTGAAAATATTCACAACTGTTGTTGTGAAAATATAACTGTTGTTGTGAAAATATTCACAACAACAGTTATATTGCAAAGTCTTCACCATCCATCAGCCATTACAATACAAATAATAAAAATCTTGAAATACATAAAAATGTTGATGTTTGATTTTGTTTACTTTAGTTTTGTTTACTACTACTTGTCTGATAGTGATTGTCTGAGTAGATAAAACAGTGGTCCTGTACCACCAACATCATTATGGAGATGTGTGAGAATGACTGGGAGACAGACTGGAGGATTACTGTGAAATCAGAAAAAGCAGAGTGGGGAGGTACTTCCTGTACATTGCTTCTCCAGCTGTGTAAATTACATTTTTCTCAGCAGCAACAGCTTTGGGGTTAGGAGAATGCCAGGACCAGTCAGTGCACAATTACCAATTCATCAGCTGCATAACAGCAGCTGGAGCCTCACAGCTGGAGCGCACTGTACTGAGTGAAACATTTTCACACTTCGGCGGCTCCGCTCTTTGTGTTTGTCTTTTTTGCGCTAGATTCTGAAGCTGTAGGTTTGATCTATCGCCAAACAACATTGACTGAACCAGCAGCAAAAGAAGATCCAAACTAGCTTCACGTTCACCTTTACTTTTGCTGTTTTAACCCAACCATGATAAAAAATCACACGTCATGCAGAGCTCTCCGTCTCTCTCTCTCAGGAATAGATTCCCATAAAAAAGTCTGTTTTCTGCGTTATTCGCTTGCTTATTACCCACCAGGCTACCGTTGTTTACAGCGCTGTCTGCCACTGCTTTTTGTTTTTTAAATTTCCAACACGAAAGCCTAATTTCTTCACTTCAATACTGAACAAATGTATCTACTGCAGAATATTTTTAAGGTTATCTGCTATAAAATCCCAGGCAAGGAAAATCTCCTTCATGTTTTTCTGTTTTATCCTCAGTTACTTTGACACAAAGGCATCTGCTGAGTGTCAGCTTTGTTTTTATAGATGTAAAAATAAGGATATGTACTGATAAGTGATCAGAAATACAATATTTCTGACTGTATGGGGCAAAATTTCCCTGATTCAAATATAATCACCGAAATTCAAAAATTGCGGTTTTAATTTTCGCAAATGGCGCTCAATGACTCATTAACTGGCGCTACTTATCAGCCAATCGGTGGCATGTAGTCTGACGACGTCACAGTGTAGTACCTGATCAGAATGCTTGGAATCCCGGGCTGTGAACTACTATGACCTAATGGAGAACCCAGAAAAGCATTCAGGATTTTCAGACAGAGCAGAATCATGGTTCCATCAATTGTTTGATGTTCATTTTATGAAATACTGTTTTAGCTTTATGATCTCACTACCACAAATAACAGAATTCAAACTATCCGCAAACTGTCTCATGACTCCACAGAATATTTTCCCTAAGTACTTGAGGATCATCTATCTGTTTTTTTTGGAAAACTTAAGGGGAGGTGTTATGACCCGGCTCGAGGCTGCAACATAAAAAATGAGACGAATATCAGAGTGTAAGTGAGAAGAGGTTTTAGCTTAAAATGACATCCCAGGTTGGCTCAAATGGCTGTTGCCACAAAGGCAAAGACTAGTGAGCTTCCTGAATAGCCTGCCACAGGTATGCGTTTATTTATACCTTACTAGGTGTGGCCAATTAGCAACAGCTGAACACATTGAGGAGATTAGGGGCTGCAGAGGGGCGTAACACCACCTCACTCAAAAGGGTTCCTCTAGGACCCCTAAATTTGTTAAGCCAAAGCCAAAACTTGAGCAGTTTATTACCTGCTCTCCTGACACAAAACTAAATACTCAAATTCAAATTCAAATTTTATTTGTCACGTACACAGTCATACACAGTACGATATGTAGTGAAATGCTCGCATTTCTTAACTTGGCATCTTTAAGCAAGGATGCACCTGCATTAGGATTTAAAGTTGCCACACTGAATGCACAAAGACTAACATGTGCACTGTAACAAAAAAATAATTTCCCCCAGGGATCAATAAAGTATTCTGATTCTGATTCTGATACTGAAGGAACAACATTTGTCTCCTATATATGATACACCTATATATGCACTGTCAAAGATACTTGTCTTTGAGTGAAGATTTAAGGTGATAAGACATATAAATAACTGCAACTTGAATCTGTACTGAGGCTCAGTATTTGACACAGTTCATGTTCACTGCTGTAATAGCTAATAATGATTAATAACTATAATAACAATAAATATTGGCCATATTATACTTACATTACCAAAGTGATATGACTTTAGTCTCATGAACAACATTAGCTAATTGTTATTTACTAACTAATCTTAAATGACTGTTCAGTACAGAAATGAAGCCCAAAAATCATGTTTTACTGTCCTGTGGTCTCAGCCTCAGATACTTATCAAATCACACAAAGCTCTTGTAGAAACAAACAAATGAACAAAATATGTTCTCCTTCATTTCTGTCAAACAAAGTTGTATGACACGTTTCCAGCGGTTAGTATCATGGTTGCTAGGCAACCTGGGAAGCGCGACGGAGACTAGACCGTCCCATTTCACAAGCCTCTCACTTCCGCACTTCTCGTAGTACGTAGTACGCGTAGTGCGCGTACTTCAAGCGTGCAGACCCTGCCACAGCCTGAGAACCATCACAGACAACAGAGTCGGGGGCGGGGCTTAAGCTCGGACAGATCAAAGGCCTTTACAACGTCACAACAAAGGCCTTTGCAACGTCACAACAAAGGTGCTTCGAAGGAGCTTCCAAATAGCATAAATAGAGCCTTGGCGACACTCTACACCAGTGAACTCCAAAGTTGGTCCGTCTAAAGTATCGCTGAGTCTAAAATACCGCTGAAAGTCAACCTTTATTAAATATGTCTCACGTTTATGCTAGAGCTAACGATCGCGTTTCCCGTGCAAAGGTTCGCACAACTGAAGAGTTGTCGGCTGAAAAAGAAGCCACAAAAAAAGAGAAAAAACGCGTCAGGTTTGCAACGCTCCCGTCACTCCACGGGAGTGTGTGCTGGGAGCACACAATCCGACTAAAGAGAGAGAGAGTGCAGGATGAACAAAGGGTAAGTCCGGAGTGGGGTCAGGCTGGCAGTACTGATCGGGTTGGTTTCTTCCGTTGTCAGCAACGGAGCAGCTCGGAACAAACAGCACCTAAAACGGAATGCCTGTTTGTTAATAAATCAAATAGGGTGGTGTCTGTAGCTAAAGACTCACCAGCTAAGAATTTAATCCCACCCCTGCCTCCTCTTCCAGTTAAACCACAGAAAACACAGCGTGCCCCCATTATTAAAAAGGTTCGCACAACTGAAGAGTTGCGGGCTGAAAAAGAAGCCACAAAAAAAGAGAAAAAACGCGTCAGGTTTGCAGTGCAGGACGAACAAAGGGTAAGTCGGGAGTGGGGTGAGGCTGGCAGTACTGATCGGGTTGGTTTCTTCCGTTGTCAGCAACGGAGCAGCTCGGAACAAACAGCACCGAAAACGGAATGCCTGTTTGTCAATAAATCAAATAGGGTGGTGTCTGTAGCTAAAGACTCACCAGCTAAGAATTTAATCCCACCCCTGCCTCCTATTGCTGTTAAACCACAGAAAACACAGCGTGCCCCCATTATTACAAAGCAACACAAGGTTCTGGCACCTTACGCAACAAGCATGTTAGAGAAGTCGGACATAAATACGAATAAGAATTTACTCCCACCCCTGCCTCCTCTTCCTGTTAAACCACAGAAAACACAGCGTGCCCCCATTATTACAAAGCAACACAAGGTTCTGGCACCTTACGCAACAAGCATGTTAGAGAAGTCGGACATAAATACGAATAAGAATTTACTCCCACCCCTGCCTCCTCTTCCTGTTAAACCACAGAAAACACAGCGTGCCCCCATTATTACAAAGCAACACAAGGTTCTGGCACCTTACGCAACAAGCATGTTAGAGAAGTCGGACATAAATACGAATAAGAATTTACTCCCACCCCTGCCTCCTATTGCTGTTAAACCACAGAAAACACAGCGTGCCCCCATTATTAAAAAACAACACAAGATTATTGCACCTTGGGCACCACACTTATAAGAGACATGGAAATATTAACAGCAGTAAAATATAAATTACACCCCCCCCAACCGGTTTCAGCAGATAGCCGCCCCTCCCTGAGCCTGGATCTGCTGGAGGTTTCTTCCTGTTCAAAGGGAGTTTTTCCTCCCCACTGTCGCCATGTGCTTGCTCATAGGGGATCATTTGATTGTTGGGTTTTTTTTTCACAACAACAGTTGTGAAAATATTCACAACTGTTGTTGTGAAAATATAACTGTTGTTGTGAAAATATTCACAACAACAGTTATATTGCAAAGTCTTCACCATCCATCAGCCATTACAATACAAATAATAAAAATCTTGAAATACATAAAAATGTTGATGTTTGATTTTGTTTACTTTAGTTTTGTTTACTACTACTTGTCTGATAGTGATTGTCTGAGTAGATAAAACAGTGGTCCTGTACCACCAACATCATTATGGAGATGTGTGAGAATGACTGGGAGACAGACTGGAGGATTACTGTGAAATCAGAAAAAGCAGAGTGGGGAGGTACTTCCTGTACATTGCTTCTCCAGCTGTGTAAATTACATTTTTCTCAGCAGCAACAGCTTTGGGGTTAGGAGAATGCCAGGACCAGTCAGTGCACAATTACCAATTCATCAGCTGCATAACAGCAGCTGGAGCCTCACAGCTGGAGCGCACTGTACTGAGTGAAACATTTTCACACTTCGGCGGCTCCGCTCTTTGTGTTTGTCTTTTTTGCGCTAGATTCTGAAGCTGTAGGTTTGATCTATCGCCAAACAACATTGACTGAACCAGCAGCAAAAGAAGATCCAAACTAGCTTCACGTTCACCTTTACTTTTGCTGTTTTAACCCAACCATGATAAAAAATCACACGTCATGCAGAGCTCTCCGTCTCTCTCTCTCAGGAATAGATTCCCATAAAAAAGTCTGTTTTCTGCGTTATTCGCTTGCTTATTACCCACCAGGCTACCGTTGTTTACAGCGCTGTCTGCCACTGCTTTTTGTTTTTTAAATTTCCAACACGAAAGCCTAATTTCTTCACTTCAATACTGAACAAATGTATCTACTGCAGAATATTTTTAAGGTTATCTGCTATAAAATCCCAGGCAAGGAAAATCTCCTTCATGTTTTTCTGTTTTATCCTCAGTTACTTTGACACAAAGGCATCTGCTGAGTGTCAGCTTTGTTTTTATAGATGTAAAAATAAGGATATGTACTGATAAGTGATCAGAAATACAATATTTCTGACTGTATGGGGCAAAATTTCCCTGATTCAAATATAATCACCGAAATTCAAAAATTGCGGTTTTAATTTTCGCAAATGGCGCTCAATGACTCATTAACTGGCGCTACTTATCAGCCAATCGGTGGCATGTAGTCTGACGACGTCACAGTGTAGTACCTGATCAGAATGCTTGGAATCCCGGGCTGTGAACTACTATGACCTAATGGAGAACCCAGAAAAGCATTCAGGATTTTCAGACAGAGCAGAATCATGGTTCCATCAATTGTTTGATGTTCATTTTATGAAATACTGTTTTAGCTTTATGATCTCACTACCACAAATAACAGAATTCAAACTATCCGCAAACTGTCTCATGACTCCACAGAATATTTTCCCTAAGTACTTGAGGATCATCTATCTGTTTTTTTTGGAAAACTTAAGGGGAGGTGTTATGACCCGGCTCGAGGCTGCAACATAAAAAATGAGACGAATATCAGAGTGTAAGTGAGAAGAGGTTTTAGCTTAAAATGACATCCCAGGTTGGCTCAAATGGCTGTTGCCACAAAGGCAAAGACTAGTGAGCTTCCTGAATAGCCTGCCACAGGTATGCGTTTATTTATACCTTACTAGGTGTGGCCAATTAGCAACAGCTGAACACATTGAGGAGATTAGGGGCTGCAGAGGGGCGTAACACCACCTCACTCAAAAGGGTTCCTCTAGGACCCCTAAATTTGTTAAGCCAAAGCCAAAACTTGAGCAGTTTATTACCTGCTCTCCTGACACAAAACTAAATACTCAAATTCAAATTCAAATTTTATTTGTCACGTACACAGTCATACACAGTACGATATGTAGTGAAATGCTCGCATTTCTTAACTTGGCATCTTTAAGCAAGGATGCACCTGCATTAGGATTTAAAGTTGCCACACTGAATGCACAAAGACTAACATGTGCACTGTAACAAAAAAATAATTTCCCCCAGGGATCAATAAAGTATTCTGATTCTGATTCTGATACTGAAGGAACAACATTTGTCTCCTATATATGATACACCTATATATGCACTGTCAAAGATACTTGTCTTTGAGTGAAGATTTAAGGTGATAAGACATATAAATAACTGCAACTTGAATCTGTACTGAGGCTCAGTATTTGACACAGTTCATGTTCACTGCTGTAATAGCTAATAATGATTAATATAATAACTATAATATTGGCCATATTATACTTACATTACCAAAGTGATATGACTTTAGTCTCATGAACAACATTAGCTAATTGTTATTTACTAACTAATCTTAAATGACTGTTCAGTACAGAAATGAAGCCCAAAAATCATGTTTTACTGTCCTGTGGTCTCAGCCTCAGATACTTATCAAATCACACAAAGCTCTTGTAGAAACAAACAAATGAACAAAATATGTTCTCCTTCATTTCTGTCAAACAAAGTTGTATGACACGTTTCCAGCGGTTAGTATCATGGTTGCTAGGCAACCTGGGAAGCGCGACAGAGACTAGACCGTCCCATTTCACAAGCCTCTCACTTCCGCACTTCTCGTAGTACGTAGTACGCGTAGTGCGCGTACTTCAAGCGTGCAGACCCTGCCACAGCCTGAGAACCATCACAGACAACAGAGTCGGGGGCGGGGCTTAAGCTCGGACAGATCAAAGGCCTTTACAACGTCACAACAAAGGCCTTTGCAACGTCACAACAAAGGTGCTTCGAAGGAGCTTCCAAATAGCATAAATAGAGCCTTGGCGACACTCTACACCAGTGAACTCCAAAGTTGGTCCGTCTAAAGTATCGCTGAGTCTAAAATACCGCTGAAAGTCAACCTTTATTAAATATGTCTCACGTTTATGCTAGAGCTAACGATCGCATTTCCCGTGCAAAGGTTCGCACAACTGAAGAGTTGTCGGCTGAAAAAGAAGCCACAAAAAAAGAGAAAAAACGCGTCAGGTTTGCAACGCTCCCGTCACTCCACGGGAGTGTGTGCTGGGAGCACACAATCCGACTAAAGAGAGAGAGAGTGCAGGATGAACAAAGGGTAAGTCCGGAGTGGGGTCAGGCTGGCAGTACTGATCGGGTTGGTTTCTTCCGTTGTCAGCAACGGAGCAGCTCGGAACAAACAGCACCTAAAACGGAATGCCTGTTTGTTAATAAATCAAATAGGGTGGTGTCTGTAGCTAAAGACTCACCAGCTAAGAATTTAATCCCACCCCTGCCTCCTCTTCCAGTTAAACCACAGAAAACACAGCGTGCCCCCATTATTAAAAAGGTTCGCACAACTGAAGAGTTGCGGGCTGAAAAAGAAGCCACAAAAAAAGAGAAAAAACGCGTCAGGTTTGCAGTGCAGGACGAACAAAGGGTAAGTCGGGAGTGGGGTGAGGCTGGCAGTACTGATCGGGTTGGTTTCTTCCGTTGTCAGCAACGGAGCAGCTCGGAACAAACAGCACCGAAAACGGAATGCCTGTTTGTCAATAAATCAAATAGGGTGGTGTCTGTAGCTAAAGACTCACCAGCTAAGAATTTAATCCCACCCCTGCCTCCTATTGCTGTTAAACCACAGAAAACACAGCGTGCCCCCATTATTACAAAGCAACACAAGGTTCTGGCACCTTACGCAACAAGCATGTTAGAGAAGTCGGACATAAATACGAATAAGAATTTACTCCCACCCCTGCCTCCTCTTCCTGTTAAACCACAGAAAACACAGCGTGCCCCCATTATTACAAAGCAACACAAGGTTCTGGCACCTTACGCAACAAGCATGTTAGAGAAGTCGGACATAAATACGAATAAGAATTTACTCCCACCCCTGCCTCCTATTGCTGTTAAACCACAGAAAACACAGCGTGCCCCCATTATTACAAAGCAACACAAGGTTCTGGCACCTTACGCAACAAGCATGTTAGAGAAGTCGGACATAAATACGAATAAGAATTTACTCCCACCCCTGCCTCCTATTGCTGTTAAACCACAGAAAACACAGCGTGCCCCCATTATTACAAAGCAACACAAGGTTCTGGCACCTTACGCAACAAGCATGTTAGAGAAGTCGGACATAAATACGAATAAGAATTTACTCCCACCCCTGCCTCCTATTGCTGTTAAACCACAGAAAACACAGCGTGCCCCCATTATTAAAAAACAACACAAGATTATTGCACCTTGGGCACCACACTTATAAGAGACATGGAAATATTAACAGCAGTAAAATATAAATTACACCCCCCCCAACCGGTTTCAGCAGATAGCCGCCCCTCCCTGAGCCTGGATCTGCTGGAGGTTTCTTCCTGTTCAAAGGGAGTTTTTCCTCCCCACTGTCGCCATGTGCTTGCTCATAGGGGATCATTTGATTGTTGGGTTTTTTTTTCACAACAACAGTTGTGAAAATATTCACAACTGTTGTTGTGAAAATATTCACAACAACAGTTATATTGCAAAGTCTTCACCATCCATCAGCCATTACAATACAAATAATAAAAATCTTGAAATACATAAAAATGTTGATGTTTGATTTTGTTTACTTTAGTTTTGTTTACTACTACTTGTCTGATAGTGATTGTCTGAGTAGATAAAACAGTGGTCCTGTACCACCAACATCATTATGGAGATGTGTGAGAATGACTGGGAGACAGACTGGAGGATTACTGTGAAATCAGAAAAAGCAGAGTGGGGAGGTACTTCCTGTACATTGCTTCTCCAGCTGTGTAAATTACATTTTTCTCAGCAGCAACAGCTTTGGGGTTAGGAGAATGCCAGGACCAGTCAGTGCACAATTACCAATTCATCAGCTGCATAACAGCAGCTGGAGCCTCACAGCTGGAGCGCACTGTACTGAGTGAAACATTTTCACACTTCGGCGGCTCCGCTCTTTGTGTTTGTCTTTTTTGCGCTAGATTCTGAAGCTGTAGGTTTGATCTATCGCCAAACAACATTGACTGAACCAGCAGCAAAAGAAGATCCAAACTAGCTTCATGTTTCGCTTCACATCAACATTAAATAAACACCTTAAATTCCCTCTTACTTTTGCTGTTTTAACCCAACCATGATAAAAAATCACACGTCATGCAGAGCTCTCCGTCTTTCTCTCTCAGGAATAGATTCCCATAAAAAAGTCTGTTTTCTGCGTTATTCGCTTGCTTATTACCCACCAGGCTACCGTTGTTTACAGCGCTGTCTGCCACTGCTTTTTGTTTTTTAAATTTCCAACACGAAAGCCTAATTTCTTCACTTCAATACTGAACAAATGTATCTACTGCAGAATATTTTTAAGGTTATCTGCTATAAAATCCCAGGCAAGGAAAATCTCCTTCATGTTTTTCTGTTTTATCCTCAGTTACTTTGACACAAAGGCATCTGCTGAGTGTCAGCTTTGTTTTTATAGATGTAAAAATAAGGATATGTACTGATAAGTGATCAGAAATACAATATTTCTGACTGTATGGGGCAAAATTTCCCTGATTCAAATATAATCACCGAAATTCAAAAATTGCGGTTTTAATTTTCGCAAATGGCGCTCAATGACTCATTAACTGGCGCTACTTATCAGCCAATCGGTGGCATGTAGTCTGACGACGTCACAGTGTAGTACCTGATCAGAATGCTTGGAATCCCGGGCTGTGAACTACTATGACCTAATGGAGAACCCAGAAAAGCATTCAGGATTTTCAGACAGAGCAGAATCATGGTTCCATCAATTGTTTGATGTTCATTTTATGAAATACTGTTTTAGCTTTATGATCTCACTACCACAAATAACAGAATTCAAACTATCCGCAAACTGTCTCATGACTCCACAGAATATTTTCCCTAAGTACTTGAGGATCATCTATCTGTTTTTTTTGGAAAACTTAAGGGGAGGTGTTATGACCCGGCTCGAGGCTGCAACATAAAAAATGAGACGAATATCAGAGTGTAAGTGAGAAGAGGTTTTAGCTTAAAATGACATCCCAGGTTGGCTCAAATGGCTGTTGCCACAAAGGCAAAGACTAGTGAGCTTCCTGAATAGCCTGCCACAGGTATGCGTTTATTTATACCTCACTAGGTGTGGCCAATTAGCAACAGCTGAACATATTGAGGAGATTAGGGGCTGCAGAGGGGCGTAACACCACCTCACTCAAAAGGGTTCCTCTAGGACCCCTAAATTTATTAAGCCAAAGCCAAAACTTGAGCAGTTTATTACCTGCTCTCCTGACACAAAACTAAATACTTGCATTTCTTAACTTGGCATCTTTAAGCAAGGATGCACCTGCATTAGGATTTAAAGTTGCCACACTGAATGCATAAAGACTAACATGTGACCAACATAAAGGGGTACAAAGGTCAAATCCAAAATGATTATTCAACCTGCTACAACACAAAATCAGAGCAGCCACGAATAATCACATTCACAAGTGATCTGTGGTTCCACCACACAAACGGTCACATACAAGTGGCCTCATACCACAACAAGTTGCTGTAATATACAAAATTCATTAAAGCAACGCTAAAAGCAATAATACCCTAACTTTACATACCTACATGCCGGCAAAGTTATGTGCCATTAGCGATGTTAGTACTAACTGGGTTTTAAAACCTTTACTTTAAAATATACGCCGCTATATATATATATACCTGACATTAATCTATGTATATATATATATACTCAACAAAAATATAAACGCAACACCTTTGTTACTGCTCCCATTCCCCATGGGATGGACGTAGAGACCTAAAATTCATTCCAGATACACAATATAACCATCCCTCCCAAACAGTGGTCACAAATCAGTCCAAATGTGTGGTAGTGGGCACATCTGCTATATTGAGATAATCCATCCCACCTCACAGGTGTGCCACATCAGGATGCTGATCTGACATCATGAGTAGTGCACAGGTGTACCTCAGACTGCCCACAACAAAAGGCCACCCTGGAATGTGCAGTTTTTTGCGCTATTGGGGGTCTGGGGACCCAGAACCGGTCAGTATCTGGTGTGACCACCATTTGCCTCATGCAGTGCAACACATCGTCGCATGGAGTCTATCAGATTGTCAATTGCGGCCTGTGGAATGTTGGTCCACTCCACTTCAATGGCTGTGCGAGGTTGTTGGATATTCATGGGAACTGGTACACGCTGTCGTATACGCCGGTCAAGCACATCCCGAACATGCTCAATGGGTGACATGTCCGGTGAGTATGCTGGCCATGCAAGAACTGGGACATTCTCAGCTGCCATCTGCCCTGAACAATGTGAACCATGATTCATTTGTGAAGCGCACACCTCTCCAACGTGCCAGACGCCATCGAATGTGAGCATTTGCCCACACAAGTCTGTTACGGCGACGAGCTGGAGTCAGGTCAAGACCCCGATGAGGACGACGGGCATGCAGTTGAGCGTCCCTGAGACAGTTTCTGACAGTTTGTGCAGAAATTGTTTGGTTGTGCAAACCAATTGTTCCAGCAGCTGTCTGGGTGGCTGGTCTCAGACGATCTTGGAGGTGAACCTGCTGGATGTGGAGGTCCTGGGCTGGTGTGGTTACACGAGGTCTGCGGTTGTGAGGCCGGTTGGATGTGCTGCCATATTCTCTGAAACGCCTGTGGAGACGGCTTATGGTTGAGAAATGAACATTCAATGCACGGGCGACAGATCTGGTTGACATTCCTGCTGTCAGCATGCCAATTGCACGCTCCCTCATTGCTTGTGGCATTTTGCTGTGAGACAAAACTGCACATTCCAGGGTGGCCTTTTGTTGTGGGCAGTCTGAGGTACACCTGTGCACTACTCATGATGTCAGATCAGCATCCTGATGTGGCACACCTGTGAGGTGGGATGGATTATCTCAATATGGCAGATGTGCCCACTACCACACATTTGGACTGATTTGTGACCACTGTTTGGGAGGGATGGTTATATTGTGTATCTGGAATGAATTTTAGGTCTCTACGTCCATCCCATGGGGAATGGGAGCAAAAACAAAAGTGTTGCGTTTATATTTTTGTTGAGTATATATATATATATATATATATATATATATATATACATATATATATGTGTATATATATATATGTATATATATACCTCTTATATATATAAAAAAAATTTTGTCCCCTTAAATTAACTTGACTCTGTACATATTAACATACATACATACAGACACACACACACATGTATGTATATATATATATATATATATATATATATATATATATATATATATATATATATATATATATATATATATATATATATATATATATATATACACATACGTGTGTGTGTGTCTGTATGTATGTATGTTAATATGTACAAAGTCAAGTTAATTTGAGGGGACAAATATATATATATATATATATATATATATATATATATATATATATATATATATATATATATATATATATATATATATATATATAACACCCAGCACGCCCCTGCGGGCGGTTTATCCTTCAAGCTCGGGTCCTCTACCAGAGGCCTGGGAGCTTGAGGGTCCTGTGCAGGATCTTAGCTGTTCCCAGGACTGCGCTCTTCTGGACAGAGATCTCCGATGTTGTTCCCGGGATCTGCTGGAGCCACTCGCCTAGCTTGGGAGTCACCGCACCTATTGCTCCGATTACCACGGGGACCACCGTTACCTTCACCCTCCACATCCTCTCGAGCTCTTCTCTGAGCCCTTGGTGTTTCTCCAGCTTCTCGTGTTCCTTCTTCCTGATATAAAATCCCAAATGGGATCAAGAGGTGCACAGAACGTCGTGGCGGGAACGTGTCATGTGTCAAAGATTAGGAAGAGGGGCAGTTCAGGGTGTGGTAATGCAAGGTTACTGCTTTTTAGATGACTTCCAACAGGACTGTAAATACAGAGGATACTATTCATTGGTACCATTGGAAATCTGCATTATAAATGGGTTGGGGTTTTATTCAGAAGCATCAGTACAATATCTTTCAATATATTTTCTATTACAGCTGCATCAACAGCCTTCTGAGCAGAACCACATCTTTCTGCCCAGTGACTCAGAGGCAGAATGGCTGCTAGCCAAGCTGTTTATTAAAAGTGCAGATCTAATCCAATCCAATCCAATCCAACTTTATTTATATAGCACTTTTAAAAACAACAAAGTTGACCAAAGTGCTTTCCAATAATAAAACAGAGATAGCAGTTAAAACCATACTTTAAGCATACAATGAAATCAATAAACAAAACAAATATATAATTGAAAAAGAAGATAAAAATAAATCAACATGAGTAGAATAAACAATAAGATATACAATGAATAAGATTAACAAAGTAAAAAGATTAAGAATGACCAACAGCTGACTAAAAACTGACTACAAACTGGCTCTGATAACACTCCTAGAAGGCCTTTGAAAAAAAGTGTGTTTTTAAAAGATCTACTGGAACACCAAGCAGTCTATCACCTCATGAGCACTCACTATCTGGCAGAGGTCTTTGCTATTGCTACTTTCCGCACCTTCCCTGAGATCCATCCTCTCTACAAGGTGAAATTTGGTGAGATACACTATAAAACCCTTCTATAGTGATGTTTCTATATTACTTAAATCATTTTATATCATATAGAGGACTTTATTCTGATCTTTATTCAAATTTTTACTTTGATAATTACCTTCTATGTGTACAGCTATTGATCCCACACTTCCGGTACACCCTGCACATCAATGCTGTGTACAACTCTATTTTTTGGACCTGATGGGACTTTAAGCAATGTGTGGATTCTCTTTTTTTATGCAATATATTTAGAAATTTCAACTAACACCTATCTGATTACCAACAAAGTTCACTTGGATATGAGGGGATAAAAGAGCTCATGAGATGGGGTCTCGCTTCCTGCAGCTCCCTCTGCCTGACAGAGAACATCACTGCATGAAGACTGCAGTCGATCCCCAACTTCTATTACACCTCAGCATTAAGTTAAGAGTATGAAAACTGCTACAGTATGAACTTTTTTTTCAATCATTATATATTTAACAACAACAGTTGTCTATAGGCACTTTTATATTGTAAAGAAGCGAGGGAGAAGTAGAGAAGTATGAACTTGATGAAAGACTAAATTTAGAAAGGGCAATAATATGGTGTCACTTGGTAGGGAAAGAAATAAATGGATCATAAAGAGAACCATAAATGGGGTGGGGTGGTATAGGGTGATGGGCTACAAGAGAAAGTAGACAAAAGGTAATTTGTGACAAATGCATGAGGAGTAAAGAAACGGGAGGTGCTCAAGCACATAGAAGCATAACTGTTATATTAAGTTTAATCAAAAAAGAAAGCTTGGTCTTAAAAGACATCGAAACCCAAAGTGAGAGCTCGTTCCATAGGAGAGGGATCTAATAGCTAAAAGGTCTGCCTGCCATTATTCTTTTGCAAACTCTGGCAAACAAATAAATTCTGGATTTAACTGGAAGCCAATGAGTAGAAGCTAATATGGGAGTCTCGGTGATGATGAGATGAGAGATGAGATAGCCTTTATTTGTCAGTTGCAGTTGCCCACAACCGAGATGACAGACCTAGCCAACCGTACATACAATACACAAACATCACATTGGGGAGACAGGTCAGGCTAGGTAGCAAGGGGGGAAAAAACATTGAAATGTGTAACACAGAATACAGGAATGCGCAGATATCAACACACCATAGCACAATAAACACAGACAAACAACATGGGAGAGTATTCCAGTGTGTACAGCTGATCTGGGACCGCTGCAGTCTTCGATTGCGCCTCCAGCTGATCCGGTGTCCACATCGGATGCGAGGTGAGCATGAGAGGAGGTGTTGGATCCGGGGTAGGGAGGGTGATAGCGGGGGCGTATCAGTGTACGTGTTTCGTGCGTGTCCATGTGGAGGGGTGATGAGTGAGTGCTTATCAGTGTATATGTATATGTGTGCGTGGCCATAGTTCAGCTGAGACAGTGTCCTTCGCCCTGGCAGGCTAAGTAAACAGTCTTCCAGCCAACCCAGGTGGCCTTGCATGGAATGGGAATGAACAGTCTAAACACAGTCGTTATCAGGGAGTTTTTGTTCGGCTCCAGCCTTGAGCCCACAGCTGGCGCTGAAGGGATAGCCGCATTATGATGGCGGTTTTTCGTTTATGCGAACAACTCATGAGAATTTCAAAGCTGTTCTTTGACACTGGACTCTTAATCTCCCGTTGGAGAGCAGCAAGCTTCTCCATGATGTTATCAAACTTGCGCTCCGTGGTCTTGTCATTCTTGTGCTCAAAGAGCAGATTCTGAGACGTCACGACCGCAGTGAGCGGCTCCAAGATGTGATCCAACTTTCGCTCAGAGGTCTTATTCTGAGTATTCACGGCAGCCATAAGCTTCTCCAAGATCTTAACCATGCTGCACTCAGTGAGCCCATTCTGAGAAGTCGCGCCTCGTCGCATCCTTTCAATCCCAGCGGGAAGCCTTGGGGGGTTTTGAACAGCCGTTTCCGCTTTCTCAATTCTCCGATAAGCCAGGGCCAAGTCAGCTCCGATCAGCAAGAACCCTGTTATCATGGTTCCAAATAGGTAGATATCTTCAGCGTCCTCGATTGACAGTCCCGCCAGGCACACGATCCTCCATGTCTGCCACCCGTCCATCGTGTATCCGGCAGGGAAAGTCCCTCCAGGGCACTCGGGCTCTCCCGAGCCCAGACTTCTCGTTGAGAAAAGGGTGTCAATAGCATTCAGAGACCAGTTGATCAAATCCATAATTCTCTTTTAGGTTTTAGAAACAGACTGTGAGAGAGTGTTCCAGGGAAAAGTAATACAAAAAACACAAGGGAGAGGAGAAAAAGTGCATCCGCCTCCTCCGAGAGCCAAAGACTGTACTCTCAGTGCTCTCAGTGCAGTGTTTTGGATCAGCTAAAGGTTTTTCAGAGCATTTTTAGGACAGCCTGACTCTGAAGAATTATAATAGAGTAGCAAAGGAGTAATAAACTACTTTGTCACTCAGAGGCAGGATGTCTTCATTTTGGCAATTCACAGTAATACTGGAGGCCATGTAATTCAGGAAATCCATTCAAGCATTACATAAATGTCTACAAATTAATTTATTAATAAACAGTCTTGCACATCGTTGGAAGTGTGGTGATTAATTCTTCATTTAAAAATGTTGCAGTGATGTCAGATTCATTGAAAGTCAAACTGTCATGTTTTTGCCAGCTTTGTGAGGAATATAGTGGATTAATACTATCTGTCAGATAGCTTCAAAAGATGATCCACAAGATATTCATGTGGATCATCTTCTTCTTGGAAAACAAACTCTCTGGTAAGATGTAAATGCTCCAAGTTTTATTTTGTATACATAAAATCACACACTATTACATTTTCTTGTGAGTCATGACTGTGCTGTTAATAATGGTTCTGGTCACAATCCTTACCTGAAACTCCATCAGCCATGGACACTTACTGCTTATTGTGAAAGCTTATTGTTTTCACTAATAAGCCCAGACATGAAGGTAAGACCAGATGTTTGGTATTTCTACAAACTGAGGTCCTTGATCAAAGGCCAAAACTGTGAAGTAGACAATGGCCAGATGTAACAAAAAGGTTTTGTAATTCAGGTTTTTAAAGATCATATCACTAAATCGGTTGACATTTTTTCATTACTTTGCAGGTTCTTGTGGGTCAGTGCGCTGAAGAGCAATTTGATGAGTTTGCCTTAAAGCAAATGATTAAGGAGTTTCTAGCCCAGCTGTCAAAACTCAGTGAAGCAATTACAGGAAGAAACTCTCAGCTTGAAGTACCCTCCACATATCTGAAGCTGATTAAAATAGAGATCAGCATAATTATTTAAGAAAGGCGTCAACTGGCACCACCAGGCTAACTTACATGGTAGGAGGTTAATTCATACATGCCTGACAAGGTATTTTCATGCTAGAACAGTTTTTTTGGTTGTAACTGAAAAGCTTATAGTGTTTTTATTTAGTAGTAACAGGATTATACACTTTTTTGAAACCTTACATTCATGTGGAAAGAAGAGCAACTGATTTGTGGTAGGTGGATTACTCTAATGTGGTATTGTCATGGCTGCGGAAGCAGACATGTGGAGTGGTGAGAGAAAGGACCCAAGTGCAGGCACTGATGAATGACTGACACGTGAGCTTTATTTACAGTGGGGGAAATGAAATACAAGCAAGTGCTGAACATGGCAGCGGCTAAACTAAAACAAAACCAAAACTGGGTGAAACTAAAATATGATACAAAGGAACAAAAGTCTGGGACTAGAAACCCAGGACATGAAACATAAAAACCTGAGACAGAGGAAGACACAGGGCTTAAATACACAGGCAGGACAACGAGCGATTGGGGAACAAGGTGGCAACCAAGTAGGGCTGAACGATATATCGCATTTGCGATAATATCGCGACATGATCAAGTGCAATTTTCTAACCGCAAAGGCTGCGATTATACTCTGGACATGTCCAAATTCATGGGCTGCATCCTCCTGAGGCCGCATTTGTAGACCGATTACGTCACAGCGACGCGCCGAAGGCTGTCCAAATTACTACCATATCCCAGAATTCATAGCGCGGCCCAGCCAAACTCCAGTTTCCAACAATGGCGGCCGCTACTAAGTTTTAAAATTACTCATACTAATCTTTCTGGGTCACAAAATAAACTTTTAACATATTTTCAGGCGAGAAAGTAGTTGTGTAAACATCAAATATCTGCTCGGTTTATCAAGATATCCCATATTTGCAAAAGTGCTTCGACGTTTTCAGAGGCGTCTGCTACCCACCAGCTCGACAGCTAGCTGGGAGCTCGAGGGTTACTGATGCGGCCGAGAACGGCACAACTCCCGGCACATCATTTTCAGATCACCGCGGAGTTTCGCTGCTCGGGTTAAACGTAATATATAAGTCACTTAGACAACCTAAAAATGTTATTGTTGGGCTTTTTTCAGTGTTCTGTTTGTTCGTGAGTAAATCGGTTTGGCTGAGATTAAAGTTATTAGATTAGATAAAATAAAACTTTATTAATCCCCCGGGTGGGTTCCTCCTTGGTTTTCACACAGCTGACTAAACGTCAAACAGAAAACTTATTAAACAGAAGTATGAGACAGTCGAGAATTTACGCCAGTGTCTGGTTATATTTTAGATAGCAAGAAGCAGACGGCCGAGTTTATTAAACTCCACCGAGACAGCGGTGACGCTAATCAGAACTAGACCGTCCAATTTCACGCCTTTAAATTTTAAAGGCGTGTTTGTGTGTGTGTTTATACAATTGTTATTATGTTTGCACTTTATGTGTAATGTTACTGACTGCAGAGATCAGTAAGATGTGTGTATTTTTTATTTATTAGTTTTATTTATTTAATATTATTTTTTAATTGAATGACTGTCTAGTAGTTCACAGATGTCGAAAAACTGAGTGTGGTAAAGCCACTGATTTTGTTTATGTATATTTCTGCAATCTGCACATTGTACTGACTTTCATTTTAATGTTTACACCAGGGTTCCTTGTCAGCACTTTATGCTCAGATGTTTGTAAGCTAAAAATAAACTATTGTGTATGTTCAAATATACTGTTGTGATTGAAGAAGTTAAATAAAAATGTCAGTCATCAATTCATGCATCACCTCATGTCATCATAACAGAGGTCTGTCTTCCAGGAAAGAACAGTTTAAAATTAATGTAATATAGTATTGGCCATACTATATGATGTATTGCTTGTCTTTGTTTAATAATACAGAAGACAAAGACCTTAAAAAATAATCGCATATCGCTTCGCAATCGCAATATTGGGGCAAAAAATCGCAATTAGATTATTTTCCATAATCGTTCAGCCCTACAACAAAGCCAGGACAAATCACACATAACAAGACAAAGGATGCAAAGCAGAATACCCAGACTTAAGGAAAGGACTTTCAAAGTAAAACAGGAAGCACAAGACATTCGCAGACTCAGAGACCCAGACTTGACATGACTGACTGGATATGAAACATAGAACACAGGGAAGACACAGTTACTGAAACCAGGAGCTAGAACTACAAATATAAAATGAACAGAAAACCATCAGCAAAACCAAAGCCATGAATAACAAATAATAATGGTATATAACTTAAACACAAAAGCCATGACAGGTATAGTAAAAAACATGAACTCTCCAAAGGGATTGTGTTTAGAGTCTCTTGATTATACAAACTGATCCTTGCCACCAATTGCACGCATGTCCATATACTGCGGATGCTCACATTAGAGGAGTTGGTCACTTCTAAAGCACAGTATTAGAAATAGTCCATGTACAGCATATAGCATGCACGGTGGCAGTGTACAACAATTATTCAGCTTTAACTGATCAAATGGTGAACTGCATGTACGGATCATAATTTCATCCGGTCAGATGAGTGGCAAATTCTGTGCATGATGGCCTAAATTCTACCGACAAGAGAGCACATCCATAAGTCAAAAATGAGCAGATCTAATAAGGGAAAAACAAGTAATCTAACAAAATGAATACTATGTAAGTGCAGATTTTACACATGCTCAAGAGACGGCTAAAGAAGAATCAATACAGTTTATAAGGTTGACCCCCTTTATTTGAAATCGAAGCTAGTTGTGCAGTCTTAGAGGCAGCTGTTCTCTAGAGGCTGATAAAGGGCAGGATTCATCTAGAAAAGTGCTGCTTTATTAAAATGCTTCTACTTTAAAAGATGTGTGTAGAAGAACACAAATCACCATTTAGGGTCGAGTCAGGTCCTGAGCATGCCTCTATTAATTAAGTTACTGTGCCTTGTGATTAATCCACACATTGCTGGTGTCATTTTCTGCTGCAGGATTTGTTAAAGTTTCTGTTATTGCCTAATCTCTGAGTAGAAATGTGATTAAAACCCTGAAACACTGCAAACCTATCGGCTCACTGCAACACAGAACTTGGCTGCCTAACACGCATCCTTGCTTTTCTTTGGATTCTCCTCCTTCTCGTGCACCACATTACTTCTACTCTGTATAAAACCAGCATTTTGTCATTGTTATTATTATTGTTATTATTACTGAGGACCAGAAATATTTGGATGTTAGCCCTATACATGCAGGGTGATTGTGAAGGATTAGAGGACAGAGCCCAAGTTTTGGCACTCGGCCACCCAAAGCAATTATGTGCTTGTTCTGGTAATACCTTCTCTCATTCCAAATAAATGAAAACGCCTGATGGCAACAATCACAACCACACCACACAGCTTAAGATGTTCTATTCTGTGTTAAAAAGGATCTTTTGTAGTAAATTATGGATGGCAAATTTAGTTCATTGTGTTTGTAGGATTTATTTAAATGCTATTTTGTTGCATTTGTTGCCTCTAGAAGCACTACATGTTTAAATGTAAGCACACAATAAATATCCACCAAAGTTGAAGGTCAACTTAATAATTTATGGATTAAAAATTGACAAAAAAAACCCTGAGAACTTAGATACCATTACCAGTGTGGTGGTTTTGTCTACACATAAAATGTACTATATAAAAATGTTAAATATTGTGTCAAGTTTGACCTCTGGCTTGTTCTAGGTCAACAGCTGATCTGAAGGCCAAAGTGATGATAAAGCTACGTATAGCTATTTAAAACTACGTTTCTCACTGCCATTGTTCGTGTTGACAAACTACAAGCATAGAGGGAATCCTATTCTAAATAATGTTTTTAAATATCACATTACTTTGTGCTTTTTTTGTACCTGTTCTTTTGTTTTTAAAGCTGTACTTAAAATTCAAATGCCACAATTAGAAAATTATACTGGTATCTGGGTATTCTAAATATCACGTTATAGTTTGCAAAAAAAAATCATGTCACATTTGACCTCTGATCTCACTTTCGCACTTCACGTCTGCCTTTCTTTCAAATTCTAAAAATCTTTAGTTAAAAGTATTGTTTGCTGCCTACAGTAGTTAGAAATGCACTGTAATATAATATTATATAATAAACTCAAGTTATTGGTGTCCAGTTATTTATAAAGCAATAAATGTTATCCATCTGTCACGCTTCCTTTTTTTATTGCACTACAGAAGTACGTTAAAAACAAAAAACAAAGAAAAGAAAATGAATGTATTGAAAATACAATACTTTTCCCTTAAGAGTAGATGCTGCCCACAGAGTAATGCGTTTTCTGAAGCGCAGTACTTTGAGCCGTCCAGTCTTACGTGGCTTCTGCAAGGTGCCCGATAATCCTGGCAGAGTGGGACCTCATTCTCTTTTTCTTGTCTTTGCTGCAAACTGAACTGTCCAACTACACCCGGTTATTTTTAGGCTACACCATACAGTCACACCGTCGCGAATGTAACGCAATAGCTGCTATAACATTATAAGCCATAATAACCCATAAGGTCGCCATACCATAATCGGCTGAACAGATTTAGGCAAGCCTGCGGTCATGTTATTTAGATTCGGCGTCATTCTCACTCCGGAGTCCTCGGAGGTCGACGTCTTTGTTTTGGGTTCGCGTGCTGAAATGGGGAACTGGGACCCGAACAGAGCGGTTCGGATGAAAGCCACACAGAAACTCCCGTCACCCGCAGAACCGTGTCTGTGGATCGGTGAGGTGCACCTGGCCGAGCCCCACAGAGACACACTGTGGTTCAAGTTCATCCAAAGAGTCAGAGGCACCTTTATCTGGGAAGGTACCTGTGCACTTCTGGTTTAATGCGCATCACATCTGGTTCACATGTAGACGGTTTTCCAGACGTCTCACAGATTTGCTGTAATTACTGTAAGGTTAGCGGGGAGAGACATAAATATGACTGCGCCATATTTGGTTGCTATTGTGCAATGTTTTCATAGTGCCACATGATGGCGGTAAGTGACACTAAATGTTCAGTGGCTAACAAATTGCATTGAATCTGCAAACCTAAAAAAGTTTAAAATTTCTGAAAAACATCCGAAAAAACTATTGAGTCTTTTAGTTTAAATTAACAGTTGAAATTCAGCATGTGAATATAACGGTTTACAGATAGAGTTCAGCATTTATACTTCATCATCTGCACCCAGGAATGAATGCACAGTAATGCAATACTGGATTCCTCTGAAAGTTTCTTTAACAGGTAGGATGGATAAATGGATATTTCTCATTTGAAATTAGTCATATGGTCCTACTGTTGGACACAGGGGCGTAATTTCCAGGGGGGTAAGGGGGGTTATGACCCCCCCAATAATCAGACCCAACCAATATACCCCCCCCCCCCCCCCCAAATAAAATTATGAATTATCTTGCATAAATAGGCTGTTGATTTTCTTTACGCATTTCAGGTATTACCAGCAAAATAGTTACATGTTTAATCATCTAGGAATTTATTTATTTATTTAGACATAGATCTTGACCCCCCCCCAATGTTCAGCACAAAGTTACGCCGATGGTTGGACAGTTTATAACAAGGGTGTCAAACATAAGGCCCTGAGGCCAGAATCAGCCCCCGTCCCAGGGATTACTCCAATCTGCCACACTGGATAGCTTTAGAATATAAGAAGTTTTACAACTTCTCCTGTTGATAAAGAATTCCCCCCAGTGGCTATTTATAGTGCATCACAGAAATTAAGTTATTTAACAGTTAAATAACAGAAAAGTGCCTGTTTTTTGTTTGTTTTTTTACAATCACTATAGAAATGTATGCTTTTTACAGTGGGCCCAGAAAACTGAAACTCATTTCTATTTTTATGTAATTTGACATATTTTTGTCATACAGTTTAAATCATGCTGACACATTTCTTCTTCGTTTACTACAACACCATCTCTTTATCATGTAGAAAAACTGAGAAATACTGTTGAAATCTGTTTCTTATTTCAAGACATCTCAGCTAAATGTGTAGTTTAACCTCTTTACACTTTACACTCGAGATCTGGGCCGCATGTGACACACCGTGGAAAATCAGTTTGACGTCCCTGATTTATATGCATTAACGTGCTTGTCATCTTTGTCACCAGGAAGCGGGCCGAGCCATGACAGATGGTGTACATATGATGATAAGAATGTGGTGGATGGCGTGTACTGCCACCCGATCGGCCACTGGATAGAAGAAACGGGGCACACAGATGAGATGAGGCACACCACCAACTTTTACTTCAGTGTGGCTGGTCAGAAGGCCATGCATTTCTCCAGGTAATACAGTACATATACACGCTTTCTACATGATGTTCTAATCATAGGATAATTTGCAGTGTTATGCGTTCGTACACTTCTTAAAATTTCGGTATGTAAAGACAGTTTTTTGCACTTTTACTAAGTAATTCTATGATGATCACAGTTCAGTGGGTTAGGAAAGGCTGGTTTTATTTTATTTATTTGTTTTGGTGATTGAGGTTTGTGATTTGTGATAGAAGGATAGCAGCGAGACTGAAAGGGAACATTTAAAGGATGGTAGTGAGACCTGCTGTGATGTATGGTTTAGAGATGGTCGCTCTGACAGATTGACAGGAGGCCAAGCTGGAGGTGGCAAAGACGAAGATACTAAGATTTTCATTAAGAGTGACCAGGATGGACAGAAGTCGAAATCAGTATATCAGAGGGTCAGCTCTGGTTAAGCAGTTTGAACACAAAGCTAGAGAGGCAAGGCTGAGGTGGTTTGGACGTGAGCAGACAAGGGATAGTGTGCGTATTGGACAAAGGATGGTGAATATGGGGCTGCCAATCTGGTGACAAAGAGGAAGAGCACAGATGTTGAAGTAAAGGCGAAGTATGCTAGCAATAAGGTCAGATGGACACAACTGGTCCATCTAATAAATAGCTCTTTAATCACCATTTTGCAACACATTTCCTTTACTCTGTGTTGCATCTTTTCTCTATAATTGTTACATCTGAGAAATCAACTGGAACAGCTTTGAAATTAATAATACATTTTATTTGTAAAGCACAAAAATGGGCATTTCTATTAAAATAACCCTCATGACTCAAGTGCAACGTCAAACTAAGATTAAGAAGCAATGTGATTCCACTGTAATTATATGGTTGACATAAAAACTAACGATATAAGTTGAGCTTAGAGTGACAAAAACTCTGAATCTATATTAGAAGATGGTCAAACAAAATTTAAAAAAACAAGCCTCACAATATGAATGGAGTGATTTAAAGAAGACACAGATGAGGCGATGCGTATTTCCTCAGGTCATTCCACTTCTGAGGAGCTCTAACCGCAAACACCTCCTTTGTCTTTAAGCATAAGGTGAGAACAGTTAACAGGTTCCTGTCTGAGGAGCTAAAGAACAAGCCTGTTGGATACTTTCATGGTTGTCAGTGGGTGACAGGTCTGGGCTGCAGGTAGGTTAGTTTAGCGCCCCAGACCCTTTTGATACGGAGCTTCCTTCTCTGAAAATGGTGTTATTGGGATGACAGCAAATGTTGATCCAACTATATACCTCATGAGGCAAAAGCCAGCTCAAGCCAGCAGTAAAGAAAAAAAAGGATAGCAAAGTCAATCTGGCAACCTAGTGGAAAATAGGGTGTAGTTTATAACTTAATAACCTGAGGTGTAGAGGTGCTAGTACGCACATCTTGTTACCCTCAGACAGAGCCTGAGAGTCACCTGTGGTCCATCTGCGTTTCAAACAAGTCTCACCTCACTGAAAGTAGCTCCATGTTTAATATACAGACGTGGGAATGATTTATATATTTGCTCTGCAAACTCTCTGCAAGTAAGTGGATAAAAAAATCTTCTCAGAAATATAGAAGTATTCCTTTGGGGGGTTCTTTGTGATTTTTAGCCATTTGGACATTAATATATTCTTTACACCATGTCTAAAACTTCCAGATTGCTACTCGTGTTGTAGCCTGGAGTATATACAAATGGAGATCCACACCACCGCTCACTCCCAACACCACACTTCCTCTTCAGCCAGATACGCGCACACACATGCATAGATGTAATAATGAAATGCAATGATTTTTGAATCTTTTCTGCAATATTTGCCTAATAATGCTATAAAAATTAGTTAGCTCCTCTGGGGGGAATTAATATCTATATGATTGTTTCTTTGTTTCAGAATTAAGTTTTGGTAATGTTGCCTTCTTTTGTCGGTCTGCAGTTTTAAGAGAGACCAAAACAAGGCCAAAAAGAAGAAGGTGGGAGGTTCCTCTGCTGGAAACTGAGCCTTGGATATTATCACTATGTGGCATGTGTCTTAAAAATTATGCCTCCAAATAGTTACTTGAACAACCTTGAGAATTGCATCACCCTGTCTTCTTACACTTTTCTTACAGTTTTCAAACTTAAGCATATTCAGCAACGAGCCTTGTGCTTTCATCTGTATTGTCCATGAACGCCTAATTTCTTCTCCGTTCTGACACTAAAACGTCAGAGAAGATTTCTGCGAAGTACTTCAAGCATTAGTCGTGTCACCGTGTCCTTTCTTCCTGATAGTCATTGAGTTTAAAAACCTTCATTCTTTACAGGACAGACAAAGCCTGGTTCTCGTCTTTGTTTTTTAACCTTGCCGTTCCTCATTTAGTTATAACTCCTCTGTCACTTTTAAAATGATTACCCATAAAAAAGGTAGACCACTAGCAGTTGTATTATCACCTCCTTAACCTTGCTTGGGTTCTTAAGAGAGAGGAGATGGCATCGTTCAGAATTCATTTGGATTTCTAAGGCAATTCATACAGCGCTGGTTACTTGACTGATACGTTATTCTCTTGCATTGCTTACATTGGATTTCAAGATGGTTTAAAACTGTGTGTATTGTTAAACATATGGATATTAAGAAAGTTAATCTCGTAGTGTTGTTACTATCCTTTCTTGGGTCAAATAAAGTGTAAAAATAAGATCCCAACACCTGTTGTCAGAACATTTTCTGTCTTCATAGGTCAGTGTTAAGCCTCTTAACACTGACCTATGAATCATTCAACCATAAAAAGGGAACCTAACTCAGGGGATGAACCAGTCCTGTATGTCTCCTTCCAAAATCTAAGGAAACTGGATTAGAAAATGATGAAAAAAAACAAGTGGAAGACCTACAAAATTAAAAAAACAAAAACAAAAAAAAAAACCCCTGATGAACAGTATCTGAAAGTCATGTATTAAGAAAAATCCAGCACAGACCTGTCAAAGGCCCTAAGAAATGCACAAGGGCCAACAGTTGATCTATCTACTGTTAACTGAAGGCTTCTTAAAGATGGTCTTAATAGAAGGGTGGCCATCAAGACGGGAAAATGACGTTAAAGCTGAGATATGGCAAATTACAGTCAATGGCAACAGGTCCCATGGAGTGATGGATCCAAATGTGAAATGGTTTTCTTTGTTGGTTGTTGGGAATCTTATCAACATTGATGGAATTATGAATGCAGAAAACTACCATCAGATTTTTATCCATCATACAATATCATCTGGAAAGCATCTAATGAGCAGCAGCTTCATTTTTCAGCATGAAAATGATCCCAACCACACTGCCAATGCAGTAAAAGCATAGCTGGGTAGAAAGAGACCCAAAAAAAGACTATCAGCCATGGACTGGCCTCCCCAGAGCCTGCATCTCCACATAACTGGAACAGTCTTGAATCATCTTGACAGAGAATGGAATAAAAGGCTGCCACATCCATAAAATCCAAACTCTGTTTCTGCCTTATATGCTGTATTTCCACGTATGTTTAGCATTTCAATAAAACTCCGCAATCATTTCCCACCGTATGTTCATGTTTCAATGAGCGCTACATATTGGTCTTAACTGGCAGAGATCAAGTAGTTACCGGTGCATGCCCTCCGTTTGTAAGGCACAGACTCGGTGCCATGGCATACCAGGCACTTCAGAAATTAGCCCCAGACCCCTGAGGCAGCAAGCACATAACTTGCATAAGAATGAGCTGGCTTGGCTTGTGCCATCAGGTTTTAATTTGTGTCCAAAGACCTTACAAGGCTTATGTCAAGGACCTGTGTTCAATAGGAAGCACTGTGCCTTTGTATCTTCCCTGTTAATAGCTTTTTAAATTAGTCTCTCAGACCTTGCATCCATATAGCCCAAAGTGTTACACACACTCTGCAGTAAGTCATTATAACATTCGCAGGGAGACCACTCACTTTGTAGCTGGTAAGTCATCTATCAAGCTCATATTTAGAGAGAAGGCCCAAGGCTTACTCAGCCTTTTTTTATGATGTTTATCATTTTTATTTCAACAGATTGAGACATTTGTTTTTCAGTTTGATTCACAACTAAAGACCAGAGACAAAAAAGGCATCTTTCTCATAAGATAGGATATTACTGCACTTCTAAGTGTATGAGCTCATGAAAAGGAAAAAAATAAACTCTTAGAATCGTCCAGTGCATCTTTTGTTTCCATTTTAAAATAAACTAGTAGGAAAAAATGCTACACACATTCGAAAGGTAACAAGAAATCAGGTTACGGTTACACACAACTTGTTGTTTTTCGGTTTATATTGGCTGCTTGGTTCATATAATAAGAGTCCTTCCATCCATCCATTTTCTTAACCACTTATCAAGGGTCATAGGAGGGCTCCAGCCTATCTCAGCAATTGTCAACTGGTAACCAGTCCAACACGGGGATGATAGAGAGGGGCAATTTATGGATTTAGAATTTAGAATTTGTACCATAACCAGTACTATGGGAGGAAGGCACAGTGGAAACAACAAGACTCCACACAATTCATCCACATATGACATATCACTAAACTGTGATATGATGGAAAAACAGAGGTGAAGTTAAGGTCCAGATACTTCCACTGCAGAGCTGCTCTGGGACATCAGGTATTAAAGGCGTCGCCTTTGTTTTGCCTGTCAGGTCCTAGTCGCTGACTTTATGCATGCTAATGAACACCAGTGGAGTCTGCCTCAAACCAGAGTGGTCGGGAAGAAAATTAGGGGGATGAGGGGGTCAATAAAGCATCACTGCTATGAGGAACAGTGTGAAGAAGGTAAGACAATGACACATAAGTGAACCACTTTTGCTTACTGTTGACCCATAATGGTCAGCTTTGTTCTGATAGCTCTGTCATCATTGCTTTGCTTATAGGAGCACCTTGAAAGTCCTAGCTATTTCGCTGTCCATCAGCCTCTGTGTTACCTATTTTATTTGTTACCCACTGAGAGTTTTAGGCTCTCTTTATGGATTTTAAATGTGTTTTCACATTTCATTCTTCTTTATTCTTTATTATGCATATTATATACTTGATAAACACATAGTTAGAGACTGTGACACTTGAAAGTTTTTTAATGGATGGTCTGGCTGGTAGGATCTAAAAAAAATTGAGATGAAAATGCCTTGTTAGAAGGTTAGAACATTTAGCACATAATCATCACTTTAACATACAAGTAAATAATCAGTGTACACGTCTTTTTATTGACCCCAGGGTGCTGCCACGTATTTGGCTGGGCAGCTGCCCTCGACAGGTGGAACACGTGACAGTAAAGATGAAGTATGAACTGGGAATCACTGCAGTGATGAACTTCCAGACAGAGTGGGATGTGGTGAACAATTCCTACGGCTGCCGGCGTAACCCCGACGAAACCATGACCCCAGAGACCATGATGCATTTGTACAGAGACTGTGGCCTTGTGTATGTGTGGCTGCCCACACCGGACATGAGCACTGAGGGTAAGGATGATTTTCTGGTCATACAAGGTTGATGAAAAAGCCCTTTTTAATTCCTAGTAGAACCTCTTAAGTGTGTTTAACCCCATTAAAACATTATGAACTTAGAGCTATTCAAAGGTTCAACATGAGACTGGGAATTCTGTTCGGAGGGTAAAGCCCGATGGACAGTAATAGAAAAACAAATTGAAGATGTCCAGAAAAAAAAAGTTTTATAGTCTAGGTTTAATCCATGTGTGAGAAAAGCAGGCCCTATGCCTTTGATCAATTTAATTTGGACATTCATCAAGACAGAAATGCCCATTTGATAGCAATTCTTCCACAGATGACTGAGAGTGTGAGTACGGGATGAGAACAGCCTGTATCAGCAATTATATTCCATCAGCAATTACACAGAGCAGGATATTATAAAAGGAACCATTCATTACAAATAAAGATGCAGATTTGTTTGAGTGCAGTGGGACAAAAACTGTACCTGTGGCCTGCAAGTAGAAAAAAGTGTTGTGATTAGATAAATTATCAGCATATTCTTAATCTTAGACACTGGTACATGTCTAAGATGCTGGTTTGTTCTGTGAGGTCATTTTTATCCCATGATGAATTATTTCCAATATGATGGGAGCGGTCTGTCCCAGGATCTATTCATATGGAATAAGTGATCACTGTATGCTTGGATGAGGGCGAAAATGACCTCAAAGTCATCACATTCCTACCTAATTGAACACCAATGACGGATTTTCAGCATTTCGGTATGTTTCTTTATGACCATCATCAAAACATCAAATGAGAGACTATCTTTTGGAAAAATGGCCATCTATCCCTCCATTAGAGTTGCAAGCACGCTGGAACTGTTCTGGCACGATGCTGTGGCCAAACACTTTAATAGCAAATTTTGTTGGGTTTTTTTTTTTCCATTTATTACCAATCTCGTTGGCCAGAAACTTTAAAAAACACATTTGAGCTATGGGAATGCATTCAGTCTTTCTTACCTATAGTAATTACAGCTACAGGTAACTGCCCCCAGCAAATTCACTGTTTATTTCTGTTTGAGTAATGTCAGTATAAAAACCACAGCCTGCAGCACAGGAGCATTACTGAGCTCGAAAAAATGTAAAGATTTAATCCATCAGGAATTAACTGACCTGTTGCTGCATGCCACAGACTGCAGTACAGACAGAAATTATGGAGAGGGGAAGAGGTTTCAGTCCTTTAATTGAAATAAGTAGGATAAGAAAAATACACAAATACTCAGTATCTCTTTTATGAGTTGCCGTCTTCTTCTGCAGGCCGGATCAGGATGCTTCCTCAGGCTGTATTCTTGCTTCATGGTCTCCTAGAGAATGGCCACACAGTCTATGTCCACTGTAACGCTGGAGTGGGGAGGTCGACTGCAGCTGTGTGTGGCCTGCTCATGTATGTCCTCGGGTGGACCCTGAGGAAGGTGCAGTACTTTGTAGCAGCAAGGAGACCAGCAGTGTACATCGATGAGGAAGCTTTAGTCAAAGCTGAGGCAGACTTCCTTCAAAAGTTTGGCCGGCTGCGCTCATCTATGTCTGACCCTGAAACATGAGATCCGAGTGGCTTTGTGCTTGAAATCTGAAGCTGAATCCTTTGGACTTTCTGAGAAATAAAATGATTGAAAACTCAAAACAATTCTTGATGTGCAAAATTTTAAAAATTAAAATCTGTATCTCGACTTTAATCCAATGTATCACTTCAGCCCAAGTATCTGAGAGTGTTCTGGCAGCAGAAATGTCAATCAATCCAACTGGTGTGTGAGCTTTTAAAAGCTGGGGTAGGCAGCATGTTTTTGGCGTCACTGGGCAAATAATCCCATCTAGGCGTATTGTATTTTAAATGTTCTTAAGAGGTACTCGACTCCTGCTCCTCCACTGGGCTCTTTTTTCAGGCTTCAAAAACATCTAGTCTGTTATGGGACCTTAAAAAAAAGCAGAAAGGTTATAAAGTCTTAATAGGAATCAAAGTGTGGCGGTTCAGTGGGTACTTTTTATACCACTGACTAATCTTCTGCTGTATGAATATCGTGCATACACCCATGCTCATCTGGTTGGAGGGGATTGGAGAGAGATGACAGCTGCAGGAGGAGATGTGGCTAAAAAAAAATCTGGCTCCCCCTCATTCAGGGCCTTAACTCAGCCTTTAAAAATATACACATGTCCACATGGGTGCTTGTGCTTTTCGAAGTTTTAATGAACAAACAAAGCTGATGTTTTGAGCAAACATTAGGTTCTCTTTTAAAAGTTTACTGCAACTAAATCGCAGGAACTATGCAGGTTGATATTTCTCATTTCCTGCGTGCAGGAAATAGGTCAATTATTAAGAGAAACATACATTTTCTGTGTTGTTTTGTGTTTGTTTGTTTTTTTTGTCATTTCTGAGAATCTCTTCTTTCTTTTCAGAAAGGAAATTTGTAATTTCCCAGGTTTTAGAGATGGAACTTAATGCTGCATGAAAATGACTCTGTGCCAAAGCTACAAATGAAAATTTAAAACTAATATATCAATAATGTCTCTCCCTGTGTGTATGAGAGGAACTCAGCTCTCGGGCATCAAAGAATATAGCTCGTTCTCTCTCTCACTCTGAGCGCTTGATAGCATTTCATGTTTTATTTACCTGACAGATGCTCTTCCAATCATCTGCTGAATAAGAAAAAACATCTCTTCTAGACCGTTTTAATGCATACATAACAGCCCATTAAGACACGGAGCATTATTTGTTGTCATTTCTGAACATTTGACTACACTGTTATTGTGACGATGCTGCATTTGCTTTTCTTCAGAAGATGTTTTTGTTAAGAAAATTAGTGAATTAGAATATCAAAGATTTCTTCCCTCTAGCACAAATCTGTATACTTTTTTTATTAGTTTCTGTGAGTCTCTGCAGAAGGCAGCACCATTATGAGGGGATCAGCGGGGATGGGTGGGTGGATAGAGCTAAGCACCTGTGCTATTCAAAGTGAATCATCACGGTTTTCTAAAGATCTAAAAATATTCACAAAACTGAACATGAAGGAAAATGCTTTTCTATATTTATTTTCAGTTTTTTTGTTTTCTAAGGTATCAACATTGATTTGACAGAAAATCATGTGTTATGTTTGTGTGCATCTTATTGTATGAACAGTATATTAGTAGTGTTGGGCTTGCCGTGTCTTAGATATCAAAGTAGCTGATAAACATGCTGTAATTATTGAAATGGATTACTGTCAATGATTGATCACAAAGCATCTGAACCCCATATGATTTGCTGTTGCATGAAGTTGCATTCAAATTCAAGTGCAGAGACGACTTGCAACTGACACAGAACATTTAAAAAATGAAAGAAAAAAACCCCGCCAGTGCACCAACACTTGTGTTGTGTCTATTATTTTGCCCTGCAATAGCTGTGCATGGCATCAGCTTGTATATACTCTCTTTGCTTGGTCTTCTAGATCCACTTCATGCTGAAAGTGTCACAGATCATTGCTTTTCATTTCCTTCTGCAGTTTACCCTCTGTTTTTTATGCCTTCATGGATCAACTGAGACCGTCTTCTATTTTATCTTTACTGTAAATTGAAACATTAATAATAAAACTGAGCAGTCATTTAGAAGTAACATCATCTTAGAGTTTGAGCCACATTGCGCTTTATGCTGTTTGTCATTTTTCTGTCCTCTGCTTTTCTCTCTTTCTCGTCACTCCAATTAGCAGCAGCAGGTGGCCCTCCCACCCTGAGCGTGGTTCTGTGTGAAACTCTTCCCCCCCCCCACCCACTGTTGCAAAGAGCTTATTCATTTAGATGGATAGTTTCCATCTCTAATGTTGTAGGGTCTTGACTTCACAGTATACAACGCCTCAAAATGACTTTTGCAGCCATTTAGTGTTGGGTTCAAATGTTCAGACACATCTAAGCATTCACATCTCCCCCCTGTGAGTAAGCTCTTGGCTTGGTGTTGATAATGCATTGGTGTAAAAGGTGGATAGCGTTCACTGACTTCAATTAAAATCTAACAGAGTACACTTTGTACTTCAGTGCAGTCCTCAGCATTCATGTTCACTATGTAAACTAAATAAAAAAGGATTTACTATATGATGCTAAACTGTGAAAAATAATGAGCACCAACACAGTTTTAACCTTGTAAACTTGAATTAAGCATTAAAGGATACAGTTAATCTTAAGTATACCCCCCACAGCTTCAAAAGGCCAGGCAGATCAGCGGATGGGCCCGTATTTAAACTAATTGGACACACATTATAATATTTTGACTTTTAACAGCCAAAACTGAATTTCTTCACATCCTAAGTTTTCTACACATCGAAGACTTTCACAACTGGTGAAATCTAATTAGTTGGAGAAAACGCCACATTCTGAAATAGGAGAAATGCCTGTAAGATGAAAACAAAATATCTTAGCTGTGCTCAGGTACTTTGAAATGATCTTCCCAGCTGTGAAGACTGAATCCCATCATTGTTTGCATGGACGCTGAATCCCAGCAGTGTATCAAAGAGAGAAATTACCCCGATATCTCTTGTAATGCCGGAAGGATCCAAATCAGAACTTCAGACAACTTTCACAACACACCCCTGCAGCGAGTTATAAAACATCCACCTAAACTGTAGACAGATATTAAAGACTATAGACTGATCCTGTAATTTTCTCAATGACCTGAGCTGTGCCACAGGTGAAAAAAGAAATTAAACTGGAAAAGATTAAGTGTTAAATTCAATACTTTATAACAGCTCGAAATCAGGCTGTTTCAGATCAGTTCAATAGTTCTAATTCATTGTGAATTTTGAAAAGGGCAATCCATGACTTGAGACGCAGTACTGATTGAGTGCAGGCACAGTTTACGCCTCTGGTCAAATACACTGATATCAGCTACAACATTAAAACTACCCACCTAATGTGTGGTCAAAACAGCTTGGATCCACAAGGATACATTCAGGTCAGTCAGGGGTTTGCTCCAGGATGCTGGTAACAGAGTTGGGGTCTTGGTTTGTTTGGGCAAATCCTGTAGGTGTTTGATCATACTGGTTTCTGGTGAGTTTTGATGCACTATGCTTCTTGTCACGCCATGGTTTTGAAATAACTATAACTGACATGGTTCAAATTATGCAAAGAAGATGACAGAGCAGACTAAATCTATCACATTCTAACACATAAATGTCACAACTTATAGGGAAATAGTTATTAAAAAACCTTTTACACCAAAAAGTACTGAATCTAAAGAAATCCTCCTTTAAAGTATATTTTTAAAAATTGATGTTATTGAAGTATAATCAGCATACAATCGAGTCAAAGCTTTTTTAATGCTAAGAGAAAATAATTAATAAAAACTATACAAAAAATGTACATGAGACAGCCGAGACAGTTCCTTTGAGGCACTTCAGAGTTCACAATTAGTTGAATAACTTCCATTTATGATCACCAATTCACTCTAACTGATAACCCAAATATCAATCTTGAATAGTACAGACTAAGAAAAACTATAACATTTTATAATTTTAAAAAGATGTATATATCCAACTGTGGATGTTTGCATGGCAAAAGGTAAATAGGATCAGAAGCAAAATTATCACACACTTCCAAACAAAAACTATGATACAGAGCACTGAGCCACACCGTCCATGGTCGCCCCCATTTTGGGTGTTGTGGATGGGAAAGAGTTGTTGAAGCTAAATTGAGACGCAATCAGCAGGCAGAAATATGGCTTCCTGCTGAGAAAGAGCACTATAGGTTCAATGTTTATGTTGAGAGTGTTGATGGAGTTGCACTGTCCCTTCTAGAAAGGCCAATCCATGGTTGATTATGATCATTCAGACAGAGATCTTTATCAATCATTGACAGATAGTAATAGTGGTTAGACATTTTTGAGATGGTGTTCGAAAATATGATGGATCAAAATCAGAAAGTCTTGTCAGGTCTTTGCTTGATTTTTCCCCGTTTCTCATCTGCTGTAGATATCTTTTTAGGCCTGCAACTTCTTCTTTTGTACTCTTCTTGTCTAGTTTCCTCAAAATTTTTAAGGACACTTTACACACCATGCTCATGTGTAAGTTTTCAGATTTTTGCACAGTACTGTAGATTAAACACAAATCAAGTTCTACATTCAAAGACAAATGTTTGTCACTTTCCAAAGATTTTATAACAAGGCTGTTTTCAGTAACGTGCCAGACACTCATACCATATCTTAAAAGGGATAATTAAAAGTCTCCTAATTCTTGCTTTTGTGTTTCTTAGATATGATGAGCACAGTTATTTTCCATATTTAAATATAAATGTTATTATCAAATAGAAATAAGCTGAATTTGTTTTTTCCAATAATACTTTGGTTCTTATATTTTGAATGTGAACTTTGTCCTTTGAAAAAGTACACGATTCATTTTCAGTGCAGTTCTATTAGGTTGAATGTTCACTCACCAAAAGCTGTGGAAAAGCTGTTCCAAATGTCCAAGAAAGCCTACAAGTCACACACGCATAAAGCCACAAATGATTTATATTCATTGCATCAGTGTGGGTACCCCTAGTAAATTTACTTAATATATTCCTAGTCCATCATTTGCATGGTCTGGGCTCCATTTTCTTGAGAAAAATCCAGCAATGAAGAATTTGGTATTCACTTTCCCCCAGGCAGAAGTCCAACAACCCTGGCAGATGTTTGTCAAGTTCACACTTTGCAAAAGCCAGCTCAAAGTTCAGTTCATGCAGAATGAAATGAACCAAGTCATGTTCAGAGTTACAACACATCACAACAAATGCCCAGCTGTGGGAAGGGGAGGGGGGGTATACAATGTAGTTTGCACGGACCCCGTGTGCTTCTGTGCATGACTGACAATGTTAGGGCATGTTCCTAATGAGACACTGGATGGTGTCCTAGAGATCTCCTGCCAGATCTGGACCAGGGCATCACTGAGCTCTTGGACAGTCTGAGGTGCAACCTGGCGATGTCGGATGGAGCAGAAACATGAAGTCCCAGAGGTGTTCTATTGGATTTAGGTCAGGTGACCTCCTGTCAGTGGTATCAATGCCTCCCTCCTCCAGAAATTGCCTGCATATTGACAAAGGAATCCATTGTCTATACATTTCAACAAATGTAGGAAGATGTCATTTTAATGCCTAATAGCAGTCAGGGTGCTGTTGCTTTGCCTGTAGAGGTCTGTGCATCGCTTCATGTATATCCCTCCCCAGACCATCGCTGAAACCACTATCAAACCGGCCATACCGATTGATGTTACAAACAGCATAATGTTCTCTACAGCTTCTCCAGACACTTTCACATCTGTCACGTGTGCTCCGGGTGAATCGTTTCCGCTTGCAGTACTGGCCTTAGAGTTGTAATTTTTTTATTTGTCCACCGGGTGGCGCCCTTGCTCCACATGTGACGCCTGCTGGAACATACACACCTTCTCCAGCGGCCTGCTCGAGACAGATACCCGGAAAAGGCAGACTAATTTCCCGCGTGCAGCAGCAGCTTGGCCCGCTGCTCGTTCCGGACCATTTTCTGACCTTAGGATCGTTTGAGGGTGCATTAATTTTTTTTAATCAACAGGAAATGACGTATTTGTTTTCACGTGGTAGCGGAAGTGTGTGCTGCAGACACGGGAACCGAACCATATGCTCCGGCGCTGCGCGAAACACACCCGCGGCAGAGGCACTCCTCCCCGGGGGAGCAGGAGCAGCAGCGCCGCCTGGGGACATTTTCGGCTTCTGCAAAAAAAATTAAAAACGGATCGAAATTAATGTTGGTGCCAATCTTTTGTCCATCTAAAGGCCTAATTATAATAACAATAAAATATTACTTCAAATGTTTTTTTTGGAAAATATTTTATGTTTTATGTTTTATGTTTTTGGGGCAAAAAAAGCAGTGCGCTCATGTGACGAAACCGGGATATAAAGGGTTAAAATCCGCGAAATGTAATTAAAACTTGACATGAATATTTCAAGGAGAAGTAGGTCTAAAAGATTGGCTAATTTAAAGTGGAATAAAATATTAATATATAAATTTTTTATAGCACTTTTTGGGCGTGGTCGATAGTGTGCATTTTATGAAATGCGCTCCTGGAAAAAAAATAAAAGGCGATCGAAATGACTGTTGGTGCCAATCTTTAGTCCATCTAAAGGCCTAATTATAATAACAATTGAATATTACCTCAAATGTTTTTTTTGGAAAATATTCAAGTTTTTTGTTTTTTGGGGCAAAAAAAGCAGTGCGCTCATGTGACGAAACCGGGATATAAAGGGTTAAAATCCGCGAAATGTAATTAAAACTTGACATGAATATTTCAAGGAGAAGTAGGTCTAAAAGATTGGCTAATTTAAAGTGGAATAAAATATTAATATATAAATTTTTTATAGCACTTTTTCGGGCGTGGCAGAAAACGGTCCCTAGGGTGATGAACGTAAGTTTTTTAAAGTATGACGTGAGGTTTGGGCAGTGTATGAACTTCTGACTGAATAAATTGAATGGTTGCTTTTGAAATTCATGCTTCAGTGGCTGGAAGCTTCCTTAGTTGGATTTTTAAAAGCTTTGGTTTAAGAAATGCAGCTTTGTATGTGAAGTTTGACAAGGCTATTCTTTGTCTGACAAAGAATTCTCTCATTACACGCCTATCTAGAGTTATTTAAAGTAATGGCACCAAACTTTTGTTCGCTGTTGCTCGACTGCAAAGAATCTTTTAATTTATAGGCACAAGTTGATGGAATATTAGCGACTAGAATCCCAGCCTCCATTTATGATACTCGGGCGTTGCATTCAGTTTGAGCACCTTACTGTTCATCAGAAAGAAAGAAAGAAAGGGTGGTAGGTGACGTAAAATGAGGAATGGAAGAAGTAAGTCATTTGCTTTGACAAGTTCTCCCCATAATCAGTCACCATGTTACTGTAGTCACTCGCTTTCTGTAAAATCCATTCTTGCTGTCAATACCCCTGTTGTTCTTGCGGTCTGTTACACTGCCGCTGCCATTGATCAGTGTCAGCTGGACAGATTGCGATGTGAACATGTAAAAGGGAAACAAAGCTGTTGTGCCATAATGGAAAACAAAAAGAATGGTGTGTCACAGAAAAACAAAAAAAAGGGGGGGGAATGAGTGATTGAGTTGTGTGTGGTGCACAACGCTGACCAAATACTGGTGTTTATATATGTACTCTGTCATGAAATGTTGCAGGAATATGTCAAATTCTGCAGGTTTATATAGATGAGACGCCATTTGTCATGCTCAGAAAAGACTGACAGCTCTTCACAGGTAGACACTACGTTTATCGACCTTGGACTTGGCTGATAGAGATGTTTCCCGAGTCAATAAATCCCATCTGTTACCTGCAGCTCCACTCTGAGTCACAAACCCGCCTGGGACCTGAATTTCAATCTCTTTTAATATATCTTTTTTCTTACACAGAAAATCAAACAAACAACATTTTACTGTGGTAGTACTTTCACGCTGTAACTCTGTGGTTGCGTGTGTTTTTGAAAGAAGATCTCATCCCGTCCCTCTGAACCTGGTGACTGTTATGACAGGACCAGGAGCTCACAATGTTCACTACGACCCAGCCTTGTAGGAAACACTTACTTGTGTCCAAATTGTTAAGGTCTTTCGCATTTTTGGTCTCCTTTTGATTTTAAGATGCTACTGAGTTTGAGGAGGATGAAAAAGGAAAGGAGAGACATTGTTTTCCAAGAGCTTCTGCTCAATATAGAGGACATTCTGCAGCTGCAAGGACAAGAACTAAATTGCTCTATTAAAAACTCCTTTGCTATGAGAAAGTGACAAATGGTGCACCTCAACTATTCTTCAGAGGTTACGCAGCTCTAGAGATAGGTCACAGGCCACAGAAAATTAAAAGGGGAGGTTTTGAACAAACAGTCTGAACTATGTCTCTCATTTCCTGCTGCTTTTTGTTGCTTAACCTTGTTTTCTTGTTTCACGTGCTCTACTTCCTGCCCTCATGTGTTTTCCATCCCTGAGATTGCTCTCCCAACACTGCCCCTTTGTCAGAGGTCAGAGGGGCTATTGATCAGGACCTGAAAAGAAGGAAGCAGAAGAAAAATCTCACAACTGGTATTGACAAAAGAGCTATGGACCATCACAACTGAAAAAAGAATGTCATGGTCGCTGCACCACTCTGAAAATAAATATGAATGAATTTATTGTAGGTCTTGAAGCACAGCATTATGGTCAACTTATGTCTCACATCAATGATCAGCTGCTGGTAACAAAACATGATGGTAGCAAAAGAAACTAGTTCCCTGAAAAGAGTCGCCAACTCATGAACTGGAGTGAATCATTTGAAATGTTTTTTTGAAGTGTGATTAGAAGGAAACACAGAAATGAGCTGCAGCCAGACGAGCTATTTTTCAAAAAGCATTGGTCTGCACTACACCCCAGGTGCTTGCAACAACCTACTTCTTCACCCTACCTCCTTGCCCATTCTAGTGATTTTAAATTTATTTCGGTCAGGTTTTAAAAGTACATTAGGCACAATAGGTTTGGTAAGGCCCCAGAGTGCTGTAAATGACAAACAGATTTGTAGTTATATAGCACCTTATTACTCTATTTGAGTACCCAGAGCATTTTTTTTAAATCTCAAAAAAGTAGAAGCCTTTACTGTTCACATCAACTCAGTGGATAGAAACATAAAGTTCACTGGGAAGATACAAAGGATAATAGTTTGCCATTTGTTGACTGTGCTGTAGACACTGAGTGCACAAGCTGTACATCTGCCTCTAAAGGATAAAGGTCACTCTGTCGAGGATGTCAATGTTCACATTTTGGACAGAGAAGACAGTTTTAATGGAGGAGTAAAAGAAGCCATCTATCTCCAATGTGAGCGACCGTCTTTAACCCTTTAGAGCCGATCGGAGCGGAAACGCTCTGTTATGCGTAACTATTTTTAAATCCCGGTAGCACTGCAACCACGTAAGCTAGCGCAAAAATTTTTTTTGCATATGAAACCGGAGGAGTTGTACTTACATATTGTGCCATCAGCTTGTCCTCGGTCACGGTTTCCTTCCACATAAAGCTTTGCAAAAACTGCATAAAAAGCGCTTGCAGGAACAAAAACATAATATTCCAGAAACACGCTTTGCTGGTCCGATCAGCTGTTCAAAACACTTCCTACGTTGGAATAGACGTCAGCGCGAACTTTTGCATTTCCGCCATTACCTGGCCGAAACCGGAAGTGACGTCATTTTCGCGGAAATGTAGTCTTTTTTGCGATCAGGGCCTCAGGGCCTATACTGCTCTTTTTAAAAGTTATCTTTGACTTTATGACTTTCTGTGTCGTTTCTGGGATGCTTAGGACTCATATTGCACTGCTGGAAATAGTTTATTTTGATGCATATGCTGCTTTTTTGCAAATTTGCAGTATAATATTTATTTTCGTTTTTCCTGCAGTGTATAAAAATTGGTGTATTTCAAAAATAAAACTATGAAGACACTCAAAATAAATTTCCTGTGGTGGGAAACTATTTTGTGCAACTTTTTTGTATTTACAGTTTTGAGGGATAAGCCTCTTAAATTTCTCTAACTACAAATATATGTTAAAAAATCAAAAACGATTTTCAATTTTTTTGTAGTTTATTGCACTTTTTTGCAATTTATGTAATTACTATGCACTTAATGAATACATATTATTAAAATCTGGGCTATAATGGTTGTATTGATGTATAGCAACTTGAAATGCTCCCAAAAATGGCTCCACAGCATGTAAAAATATAATATAAGCTCTGGCGGACTTGGTTCTATGGTAGGTCTTAAAGGGTTAAACAGAGGGGGTTGCTTACAACACCATGTCTGTCTGCCACCTATATTTCAGTTTTGAGCTCCCTTCCCATGTGCCTCAATGCCCACTCACGTCTTGCGTCAGTTGATCCCAATAAGTCACATATAGGGTAAGGCAGGGTCTCCCAATGGTTTCACCTGAAACCTCTGCTGATAATGACCCACACCCCTTTTCACACCTTGGTTCACGTGGCGAGGTACATGATCAAAAGTGGGTCAATTATACACTTAAGGGACACCTCCCACTAGAGCTTAAAGACTCTGGACTCGCCACCATTTGTTCTTAGAACCAAGGAAGCTTATTGGACTTCAAGAAACTCAGTTTAGTCGCTTTTCTTTCCGAACTCCTTAGAGTACCATGACCTGGATGACCGAGACCCTACACCAGGGGTGGGCAATTCCAGGCCCCGAGGACCGGTGTCCGGCAGGTTTTAGATCACACCTTGGGTCAACACACCTGAATCACAAGATTAGTTCGTTACCGGGCCTCTGGAGAACTGTAGGAGCTAATTTAGCCATTTAAATCAGCTGTGTTGGTTCAAGGACACATCTAAAACCTGCAGGGACACCGGCCCTCGAGGCCTGGAGTTGCCCACCCCTGGCCTACACAGACATTTGACCTCAAAGACTTTTTCTATCTCTAAGCTCTTTTAACCTGACATTCACACACACTTCACGGTGGATGCATCAGGGGCAACTGATGTTCAGGTTCAGTATCTAGCCCAAAGCATACTTTAACATGCAGACTAGACGAGGCACTTATTGAACCACAAACCTTCCAATTAGTAAATGACTTTCTCTACCTCCTGAGCCACTCCTGCCACACTCATTGCAAGCAGCAGGGCAACAGCTCAGGAAAACGGTTTTCGTAAAGGAAAATTTGGACATCCTAAAAAAAAAGGTCTGTGAAAAAAGTGAAAAAAAGATTTATCCAGGTACCTCAGGTAACTAATTGCTGGAAAGAGGCATGTATTTGTTATTTGTTTCTCGTTTCCTGTTTTGAATTCTTAATTTAGATATTTAGATATAGTTTGAGTTCCTGTTCAGGTTTTATGTTTCATATACTTGATTTTATTTCTGGATTATTTTGTGGTGATATTAAGCCCTTGTTTTTTAGTATTTACTTGTTACTTCTTACTCTAACTTGGTCTCTAATGGTTGCTTTTATAATTGGTAGTTGTTGTCTTCATCTTCACTTTGTTTCCTTGTGTTGCCTCATTCTGTTTATGCCTGTTCCCTTTTGTTCCCTTGTCTCGTAGATGTTTAGTGTTGCATTTACGTCTTCCTTTATTACTTGCTGTCTTAATTTGAATGGCTGTTCTCTTCAGTGTCCTGGGTTTTTATTTCTGTCTGTCCTCCCCCGATTCCCTGATTATTTTCAACTTTTGTGTTCATTGGTGTTTCTCCTCTTAGCGGATGATTTGATGCCCTTGAGTTGTGGATGCTCTTGTTACAAGATATTTAGAGAATCTTTTTTTCAGCACCCAATGCATAGCATCTCTTGTGTAATGGTTGTGTATTTTCTGTGCCTTTGAGATCAGTCTGAATAACAGTGTAGGTGAACTGAAGTGCTCCCCACTCAGTGCTCTAAAAAGAAAATTTATGCAGGTATTATGGCTTTGCAGGCAGGCTTTGGGTCGTTGCCATTTTACTACTGTTTATTTTGTTAGCCACATGTGAGCCACTGAAAGTGTGTAGCCTATATTTTACTTTTATGTCTTAGATGATCATTTAAAAGGCAAATATTGTCTTTTCATTAAAGTATTTAAATACTTTTAAGTATTTTTAAGGATAATTATCACATGAAATCATGCATAACCAATGTATATTTGATGGTAAATATGGTTAATATGGCTGTTTTTAACAGTTGTATTAAGAGTGCTTCCCTTGTGTTGAAAGATAAAGTTGCGCTCTAGTTTTCTTCTTCTCTATACCCCCTTTATTAAACACAGTACACTACAGCTGCACCGTAGTATGACTGATAGTGGTTAAGTTTATTTTTTATCTAAAACTGATGAAGAAGTAAATGAAACACTTTAGACACCTTTGACGTTCTGTCAAAGATATACAGTTCATGAGTTTGTGTAACTTTTTGGGAAAATCTGCACTGAAAGAATTTGGGACTATTAAATTTCTGTGAATCACATTTTTGGGGGGATAATTTTGAGTGTAGGACAGTCCAGGATGAGAGGAACCACTGAGTGAAAGAAGTGAGTCTAGATATTTTCAGGTTAAAGAATGTGGGGGGGGGGGAGGGCATATAGGCAAACAATCAATTCAAACATCAGCTTTGCAAACAACAGTTAGTAGTAAAACTGAAAAACAATACAGAGAAATGGCACAACAGTTATTTTTTTCTAATTTATTAAGCTACCCGCTGTGTATGTGCATGTGTGCAGCGTTACAGGTGGTTGATGCTACACATAAAATTGCAGCCCTCTTCTATTGCGTGGGAGTCACTGTGAGTCTTATGATACAGTATCATTAAACCGTTGTTTGTAGTCGTATTCAAAACAGCTCGCAACTATTTTTCTCCATCTGAGTCTCGAGGTAGAGGGACATCGTTGACAGTTTGGCAAAACAGTAATGCTATTTATGCTATCAAATGAGCTTTAATGCTTTTCCTTTCATTTATTTTGATAAATTGTGTTTTTGAGACACTAATCCATCCTATGATTTAGCAATAAACAGCAGCGCTGACATGACAGAAACTAATGTCCTGTTTGGTGTGTCTGTAGAAACTGTACCATACATATTTGTCAGCTTTTGAACTAAATAAGACTGGACAGGTATAAGTTACTATGTGAAAGGAGCTTGTTTGAGCACATAATTAAGCCTTTGGAGAAAGAAACTAGAGATTGTGTGACCATGCATAATAAATAGGCCTGCCTCCTTGCTCTATCGCCATGCCTGAATCAGTGATGCCAGATGCCCTAGCTGACAACTCAGTTAGCATGATAATCATAAGATCAATGAGTGGTAAATGATCCAGTGAAAGACATGCCCATCATCTTAGCACATCTCTGCAGGGAGAAGGCTAGCATGTGATGCGCATTCGTAGTCTGTTTTCACATTCGTTTTTGGTTGTTCATGAGGGTAATTTTTCAGATAGCAGACTGAAATATTCCTTAATTTCTGTCATCGAACAATTTGGTCTGCACCTTACTAAAAGTATGTATTGCTGATTTCATATATATATTTGAACTTATTCAAATTAAAATTTTGCAATAGAACCAAGTTAATCTCCGTGCACAGTTTTTACAACATGTTATTTACAGTGTAACAGAAGCGCTGACTTAACCATGACTGTGAATATATTACTGATCTTACAAGGGACTGCTAATACACTAAGGGAAACACATCAGCTATGGCTCCCCTGATCCCACCGTGTTAGTCGTAATCATAGAGCCCCAGAAGGCCACTGGGGGAAAGAGGGTGACCTAAAGTGAGCTGACAGGGGACAGAGTGTGACTCTAGTATGCTTTGTCACACTGCACAGCTTCCCACTATTTGACATGGACTCTCTGCCAGAACAGATAACACTAACCACAGAGCAGAGAAGTAATGTGCCAGATGAACCACGCTATAGTAAAATTTGTACATGTATTTTTTAGTGCTGTTAATAGATTTAAAAAAAAAATTAACTAATTAATCTCACAATTTTCTGTAATTAATCATGATTAATCACAATTACTTGATCAGTAGCCTGGTTGCAATTACATTTTTTCAACTTTATATTTAAGCTTGTAACTGACATTCATGCAATATAATTAAGTAAATGCAGAATAAACACAAAGAATGTATGCTTAAATTCAAAGAGAATTTGAATAGTTTTCTTCAATCTTTTAACAATACAACTTTTAAAAAAACCCTATATACTAATAGGTAAGTAGACACTAATATATTATATATATTAGTGCTGTCAAACAATTAACATGTTTAATCAGATTCATCACAGGGTTACTGTGGATTAATTTTGATTAATCACGATCAAATATCATTCATTTTTATTCTATTAATCGCATTTCATTTTGCATGAGCACACAGACTCGAGAAAAAAGGGAAAATATACACACTTAACATGTTTACTGAACATCTTTAACAAAAAACTCTGTAAACATTTATCCACTCTCTCTCTGTCACTCTTGGGGAGGCACTTCAAGTCCTTGAAACGAGGAACCAAAGCTATGTAAAGCACAACATTATTAATAGGTCTGCAGTTTGTTGCAACCCACTTGGCAATTGTGTCGGTTAGTATTTCCGAGGTAGACTTACTGAGTCCCCGATGCTGCGTGAGCGGTTTGTTGCAAGCTGGGTGACGCGTTAGTCAAAGTCCTAGCATCCACAGCTAATGTATGCTTTACGTCAATGTGATATTTTAAGCTGCAAGTGCTTCGGTGAAAAGAAAATTCCTTCTTGCACAACGTACATAATACTTTATGCCGGTCGACTGTTCCGTCTTGTTATTTTTTTAATACTCAAATTTCCCATAGAGAGGGCCAATGTGCGTTTATCATCTTCCATACTCAGTTTATTGGTTCAGCTGCCTGTCACTACCAGATCTACTGCCCATTTGCGTTTGTGCGAAGGTAACTCTACTTGGACAAACTGCCCAAAATGTGTTGACAGAAACATTTCAGGGATTTTGAGTCATTCTGCACTCCAGATACGTTAATTGCGTTAAAAATTGTAATCGCGTTGACCATGATGGCGGATTAATTTGGGTTAATACGTTCATTTTGACAGCACGAGTATTTTTTCATTATCCCCTTCTCATTGTATCTTTCTCCTACTCCACCACTTTACTCGCTCTCGTCCTTATTTCCATCTCCTTCCCTTCCTCTTCGACTCAAACCTAAATACCTTAATACATTAAAATGTACATAAACATGCTTGTTTATTCCTGATATTGTCACAGTCACTTATTGTCAGCAGATTAGACATCCGATCCAATTCCACAGCGGCAACCGCCAGCTAAACAATAACAACAGCTCGTTCTAAGCTAACATTATGCAAGCTAATGTTAGACTTAAGTGTCTTAAAAACCAAACTTCCTTCTAATAAACAGTTTAATTACATTGTCACAAGTGTCCAACACTGTTGGACCCACTACAAAGAAATGTTTCACTAATGCCAACTAACAGCAGCTAACAGTGGATAAAAGCAGCTAACAGAGGCAAAAACAGAAACGCAAACAGAGAAGTTCAGAGCTCACCTCGGTATCCCTGTAGTGGGACAGAAGTGGGCTTCACTGACTCATCAACTCCTTTCACAAAGTTTTACAGTGTCCTGCAGAGTTAATAGATGTGGACACCCACCATAATGACCCTGCAGTCATATTGACAGCTGAGGTTAACAGCGGACTGACAGTCTGCACTCACTACAGATACACTACTGCAGCCAGAGTTGTTTGTCCTATGGCATCCACCTTAGCTAGGATTATGCACTTAAATTGAAAGAGCAAAGAAATCAGACAACAACCACGACTAGAATCTGCAAAGTACTTACATCTAGTGGTGCCATTTTACATACTGTACCATTAAAACTGGAGATAAGTTGTTTAAAATTCAGGAGCAAGAGCTGCCAAAGAGGTTAAGATCGCCAATGTCTCATCCACTGGGGAGTATTTAAATTATATCAAGCTCTAGTACAGTTGATAGAGTACAGATTTGTAGAAATATATACACATGTGATTGTGCTAATGGTAATTTTATTTGAGATGCAGAAGTTAGAATTAACCAATATAATAAAAAGTCATCATTCTGTAATATAATTGTAATAAGTTCAAGACCTTATGCACAGGAAGTCATTGAGGTTACCATTGTACATACAAATTGTTATGGTCAAGGCAGGCTTGGATTTTGCTCTTTCCAGTCTATCTCTAGTCTCACATGAAGTTACCGGCCTACACACACTCTGCCTCCGCTCACCTTGCCACTCTGGATATTTGTCTGTAACCTCTCCTGTGCTCCTGCTCCTGCTCCACAAACAAGTGAGGTTGTTGAAGCAGACCACAACAATCCATCCGAGCTCACCTCGGCCACTGCTAATACGTCTGTCCTCTCTAAAGCCAGAGAGTAGAATGTGACACTCACCACCTCTCAGTTAATTCTAGTTTACTGCTCAATAAACACAGTAAATGTGAGTCATGTGATCTCAGGAGGAGTCGTATTAAAAAGTGATGTTTCTGTAATAAAGGCCTGTTATTCCCCCAGACCTCACTGTAAGCTGACGAACCATCTTGAAGAAAGGATTATACGAAAGGTTCACAGTTGGATTATAAAATGAGGAGTACGGGAGGATTAGCTATAGCCAAACAAATGCGATATGAAAATTGGATTTATGAGACTTTTCTTCTGTGCTCGTTCTGTCGTGTTGGATTACGGACGTTACAGAACCTAGTGGACTTGCTACTTCCTCATCCGGTCTTCAACCATCACTGATGGAGAAGAAATATAGAGATTGGCCAGACAACTATCTTCGTTTTTCTCTCTACAAAATCAGTCGTAGTCATCCAGCAGCAGCTTTTGAATATCTTTAGTGATTTATGAAGTGATTTGTGCACTCATGGCACTCATAATTTAAGGTTTTAACGTGATTGAGCCTCATGCTTTGCCCCTGCTTAAATCCTTTAATTTGTGGGTTCTTCGTTTAACAGTTAAGGTTAAAGATTAAGTTTTTTTCAGGTTGTTTTAAGATGCATAGATAAAAGGTCCTTGGTGTCTATGTTCCTCATCACTTAAGTAAAAACCAAGCAATTCACCAGGTGTACAGATATAGAGGAGAGCTGCCATTAACACGTGTTTTATACATGTTTTTCTTACCCCCACCTTCCATCCTTAACACCCGATGTGACATCCACCCTGTTGTTCTCTTTCTAAAACCTTTCACACCCAATAACTAGGGCAAAGTTCAGTTATTCATTACAATGTTTACATTTTCTAATCCATATACTGTACATAATTGTATATTTATATGCTGTCCTTCAACAGGCTTTATCATTAGCTCAATCACACATGAATATTATTACTCTGTGTACTTCAGTTACCATGCTGCTTCTTTTTCATTACTTCTTTTTAGCTCAGTTACATATACATGCCCTGTGTTTATGAATCACAGCATATTCAATATATCTTCTTTTATTCAAAACCATACATGGTAAAGTCAGACATTCTCACATTTCTCTGTCTCTCACCATGGATGCACACACGCTCTGTTGACTTGGTGCTTTCACTCACACAGACAGAGCCAAGGACGCACCGTAGTTATATCAATTCTCCCAGAATAGGTGAAACGGTCAGGCAGCAAAATCATTCCATTACTCAAACTACATTTTCGGTTCTTGATTATACATTGATTACAATAAAGCATGAGTAACAATTAGCAAAATGGCATATAAATAAACTCTGCTTTAGCACTCTGTACCACTTTCCTATTAAAAGGATGGATGTTAAGACCTTTTATTCCACTTTAGCGTAAAGATAAGCCCAGGGTTCGCAATCTCTTTGACACTCCTGGGGTAATACTCTTTAGGAGGAGAGATCCAAGCCCTTTAAATAGGTCCAGGGGTCACAGGGATCTAATAGACCAAAGCTCAATATACATCAGCTGATATACATCAATAAATGTTAACCTGCTCTTCATACATGTTGTCATTTCCATGCCCCAGCCTCCTCCTCTCTTCCTGTTTGTCATTTCTTAGGTTCCATGCCTGAAAGCTGCTGAAATCCTCAGTGAGGCCTCAAAAACTGAAGCCTCAAGCCTGGTTACTCATTTATCAGTCTTCATTACCAATAAATATTGTTTATTGCTTGGGGTTTTGGTCTTTCCCTGTGGTAAATAAGCATTTACTAGGCTGGGAGGCAAACTGATTGTATAAAGTTGGGGTTTTCAGTGTGCTGAAAGCTGATGATGTGCATCTTATCGTTAACATGGTATTAGGAGGCTAACTAGATAATGACTCACTCCTCACAATGGGAAGCAAATTAAGATTACCCATCAGCTAATGGGCCATTTTTGGACCTGATGTTATTTCCTCCTTCTCAACATTACGCCATGTGGCCTGATGGATAACTGTTACAGGGTAATTTCTCTGTCTATGTTTGGTAACAGCACCCTTCGGTGAAAACCAAAATTGCTTTGTGGAGCTTTTTCTTTCCCCGGATGAAAGTCCGCAGTTATGCTTGTTAAGCCGAGGTGGGAGGTGAAAGGCGGGAAAGCCCAGGTGCTGTCAGTATCATCAACAGTTCATTCGGTGTGTTCATTGTGGCTTTGGATGATGAATCTGAAAATCATTAATAGGACGGTCCTGTGTGTGGAGGAATGTGGAGACATATGGCTGCCAGTGCGCAGGTCCGCCAGACTCATAAATCACCAGTGACAATGGATAATGAATGCAGGCCCATCAGAGAAGATTGGTTTGCCCATCTGTATATACGCTCTCTAAAGTAATGGCAGAATTTATATTTACAAGAAAATCAGTGTTCAACATGAGCTACGTGTGGCAGCATGGATAGGCAAAGACCAGGATAGCAAACACTGTCAGCTAAAGTACAACATGCTGCCCCAACAAGCACAAACACAGACTAAAAAACTTACAAACACATCTTTATTTTAATATAATGCACATCTACTTGTATTATTCCACTTTCTGCATTTTGCATATTCTTTTCCAGATTTTTCCTCACTCTGCTTTGCCTTCATTACTGATCTAGTGTTCTCAGCACATCTGGCCACAGTAGCCAGACAGATGGTTAGTAGATGAGTCCTGTCTCTAGTCCGGGGATTTAGCCAGGTGTTCCGAACTTACTTCAGGAATAGATTCTTGCTACCAAATCCCAGAAGATATTAGTAAGGGCCTCTATGCAGCACCTTGGAGGCATCAGTGTCTGGTTGTTGAGTCCGAATATGATTGCAAAACCTTGAGGCAATATTCAGAGGCAAATTAGTTTTGAAATGAAGGCTAATATTATACCGCAAGTTGTCATATACTGTTAGAAAAAAGAGACAGATTAAAGGGGGAATTTCAGTGAAGTTCATATAGTTAGTTAATGAGCCATTTGAAGAATTTACTCGCACAGTCAAATCATGCACACTAAGACTACCTTCTAATGAATTTGCAAATGAAGCATCAACGGAAAGAGGTTTGCACTGTTTGACTTCATCTATATTTCTTTATCTTCAGAAAAGAAAGTGGAATTCACTGTCAATCTTTCAACCTGAGTATACAACGTGTCGCTTTCTCACTCCTTCGCTCTCACACACACACTTGCATGCAGATACACACACAAGTATACACAATTTCACTTGAAATCCCTACCTAAATTATGCTGCAACTCTGGGGGCCTGTGAAACTGCCAATCTGATGGGGAGGCAGGAGGGGATTGTGGGTAATTTCATGTCACATTTCCAGCAAACGAATGTCTCTTTGGACGGATAATAGCCTACAGCACGTGCTGACAGAAAAGGCAAAGTCACAGTGCACCTTTTCATCAAATAGTTTTCCAGAGACAGTTTTATGAAGATTTTTCCGAGGAGGAATTTTCCACATTTATAAATTAGCATAGGCACATAAAAATTGGTTGCTTCCCTGAATACTGCTTCCCTGGTTTTAGTGCCTCGGCTAATAATATACTGAAAGTGGTACGTGAGGAGCCTAAAAAACAACCAAGGCATCCAAACAACTTCTATCCTCTTTTTTATATTTTGTTTGGCACGTAACCTCTTTATATGTGCACGTCACACCTATTCACATCACTAGTGGGTTGTTTGCTTTATGTAATTCATAAAGCCCTGTTTGTTTTAGTAGTTCATTTTTAATCGGGTTCTTGTTTAGTATTTCGCGGGGTTTGGTTCCTGTTTTGTATTCTGTGATGTTCTTTTAGGGTTTTGAATATCTTACAGTCCCAGAGTTCCCAGTGTTTTCGCAATGTCAGTGCCTTCTACAATCTTTATCTTTCCGATTCTCACTGCCTTTTTATTTTAGTAATTGCTTTTCCTTCTCTGTCTCCGGTGCTTTTACTTCCTGTCTTGTCTTGCCTCCTTTATGACCATTATCTGTGGCTTAATCGTTTCCACCTGTGTCTCGGAGTTTAGTCAGCCCACTATTTAAAAGCACTCTTGTCTTTTACTTTGTCCGATCGCCTGCTTTTGCTCCTGTTTTTCTCTCGGCATTTATCATTCCTGCTGCTCCACCTGCTTCCTATGGATTATTGTTTTGTTCTTTCTTTCGCTCTGCTCCGCAGTGTTTCCTTCATTTGGGTCCCCTAATACTTTCTTCCAGTTCAAAACATAACACACATATCTCCGCTTTCATTTTGAGAGAAAAAAAAAAGACAAATTGCTAAAAAAAAAAAAAAGAAGCAATTTTTCAAAACAAAAGTCATCTCCATCTTCCTGTGCTTTTATTGATAGGAATGAGGCAGGGAAATGCAAATGTTCTGAATTTCAAAAAGAGTTTATATGCTATCTCTTCCCACCACCAGCACCTTTATTCTGTATCTAAGCCTATGACTGTGTGTTTGCAACAGAGACAGGGTAGATATTTTGGATAAATTTGGAACCAGATAAAATGGATTGGGATTTCTCTATTTCCCAACCAGAAGTGAAAACTAGCAGCTAACTTATCTTAGGAACTAGATCAGGGAATAAAATTACTTGATTTAAGCTGCAAGATCTCCACACCAGTCTTCTCTACTGAAATCTGAGGATGTCTAACAGGACTTCTTTACCTGTTCCAAATACATTTGTGTAAAACTAACAGACCTAAAAATGAAACGTACGCTTCTGAACTATTAACAGCAGCAGCAGACTTGCTTTATTATTCAGCACTGCTCGAATAATAAAAGCAAATGTGAAGCTTTATCAACATGCTGTGAAATATTAGCATTTTGCTGCTGGTGTGAGACAGGAACATACATTTCTTTTGAATAATCCACAATCCCGAACCTGCCATTAGTTTTTGCTGAGCTATAACAATGTCGTCCTATGTCCTCTTACTGTCAGGTGCCATTAAATGTCTCTAATGGTTGTCTATACTATTAGAGAATACCTGCATCAGTTTTAAGAAACACAAATGTGGTGACAGATTTCAGCAACGAGGGTGATGTGCAGAGCTGTAGCTACTACAGAGGGATAAAGCCAGAGTGAAAGGGAAAGTTTACAAGATGGTAGTGAGATCCGCCATGATGTATGGTCTGGAGATGATGGCGCAGGAGGTGGAGCTGGAGTTGTGAGAGTTGAAGATTAGAGAGACAGCTCAGGTTGAGCAGTTTGGAGATAAAGTTAGAAAGGAGAGGCTGAGATAGTTTGGACATGTGCAGAGGATAACAGATAATGGATATATTAGACAATGGATGCTGAAGATGGAGCTGCCAGGCAGGAGGAAAAGAGAAAGACCACAGAGAAGATTTGTGGATGTAGTGAAGGAGGACATGCAGAGGGTTGGCGTGTCAAAGGAGGATATTAGGGATGAGATGAGTGGGAGGCAGATAATCCACTGTGGCGACCCCTAAAGGGAACAGCGGATATAAGAAGAAGGAGGAAACAGTAATGCATCATTTTTGCACACTTTCTGAACTTTCTTCCATCCTTTGTTCTCTTCAAAAGAGTTTAGAATTTGTTTTTGTCTCTTTTTTTGCTGGTTTTTTTTAGATTTCTTGTTTAGAAGTAAAGAGTTTTGTGATCTAATCTGAGCTGCCTGCAGCCTGTGTTCCTCATATTCTATTCCACCACCTTTACATTTCCTCATATCCTGCATCTCTCCTGTAGTTATGCCCCTACCACACTGGGTGGTTATCAAGGCCTCGTTCTTATTCAAGCATTAAAGAGTAACAAGGGAGGTGAGGACTGACAACACTGACGCATTGTTTTGGTCTGCTTTAAATTAGTTTGGCATCTTGACAGGTCGAAAATTGGAAATGTCTAATATGACATTTTTTGCCATCCTTTCCTTCAAAACCCCGCACTGCCATCTGAAACACACAATTACTGACGTAAAAATTCAAGCACGTTACTCTTCGATACGAACATGGCCGTGGTATTTGTTTCATTTAATCAGGAAAAGTGGGAATGCTTTGAACTTGCACAGTGGTAAGGAGAAGAGAAAAATAAATGGGGAGAAAATAATTCACCACAATGGCTTTAAGCCACATGGTTTCTTCATAAAGAACATAGAAATATGGCAAGATTAAATTACTCCGCCTCCACCTAATAGGGAGTGAATGTGTTAATATATGCAGTGCATTGTAAAAACAGTATTAACTCAATTAATTCTGTCTGAAAACAACATTTACAGGTACATTTAACTTGTCTTGACAAATGTTTGGCCAGTGTTGTTGAAAACCAACTGCATCATTTTTGAAAAGTCCTTGACAAGTAAAAATAAATAGACAGCATTCATCTTACCAATAGGTACGGTTGTGTTTTCTCTGAAGATTTTTCACGCCCCAAGGTGTGTACGCTGTTCTGTATTTCAAACTTCCGAAGCAAATCACATGTCATTCAAAAGTTGTGCTCGCTGAACAATCTCTCATTTCCACACAGTAGAAATATCCTCCCCTTACTTTTGTGATTATTTCTTTTGATTTAAACCCGAAAGGTTTACATCAAAAGCTAAACTGCGTGTAATTGCACCTAGCTACAGAGCATCCATCACTGTGAGGGCTCTTAGGGCGTCATGTTTGGTGGGTCAACCTTAAAAGCCTGGGATGAAGTCCTGTCCTTGCATTAGGTTGTCATGGATACTTGGCCCTAACATTCACTCTCACCGTCAGCCACCTCACCGACCTGAGAAGAAGGTTTGCCACTTAAGCCCTCATACTGGTACCGTGTCTCCATCTCTGTGCTTGCTTACTTGGTGCACACTGGCAAACACTTCCCCCATTTCAACACCAGAAAGGAAGCTGTTTGGCCGAAAAGACCCAGAGAGAGAGATGAGCAAGTAAGCGCAGAGCGCTGAGGGATTTGAATACAGTATAGTCTCGACACATATTTCACAGTCGTTACATCAAATAACTATCAAACACACACTTTTATCACCTTGAGCATGTCAATAGCGGCTTCAGAGCTTTGTGTTCTTACGTAACAATTCTCATTCGTCTCATGCTTCATTAAATAAACAGTCTTGAGTGGCAGCCTTGAAAATATCCTGCAGGCAAACAAAGCAAGTTTGAGTGAATTTCCCTAAATAGTTGCAGTTCTGGCACTCTTTAAGAACACAGAGAGCTGTTTGGGATCATGAACGTGGTCATTAATCAGAACTGCTGCACAGAAACAAGACTAGTATTCTATATAATGCAGTGTAAATTAATTTAAATTAACTTTCCTCTCCCTCCAGCTTCGGTTGCAAGGAGAGGAGGCTTTATGCAGATCGTATCCGTATATGCCGGTGAAAAAAAACAACCTTGGTCATTAAACAGTTATTCTTGTTTTATGAAAAAGCTCACATTAGGTGATTTGTTCACTGACTTCTGTTTAGGCAAATTAGGGGAAACCCAGTTGCTTTCTGTTGCAAAGAGGATTTTTTTCTTTGGTCTCTAATAGTAGCTTCATCGCCTCCATTCCAAGAAAATATTGTCTCTTCTGCAAAATCATTATTAACATTGGATTGGTGTGATTTGTAGACAACAACAGCCCTTTCATGACTGCAATTTCTGAGAGCCTACTGGAGTTTAATTTGAAAGATTAATGGTTGTATAACTAATTATGTGGGGTTGCGTAGAAAAGTAATCACCACAGGAAAACTGCATACATATTCATTAAGGCCCATCAGAAAGTTAGTTACGGGAACTCTGAAAGTAGTTTAGGATAGTTCCTAAAATGAAGATAACTGTATATGGGATAATGTAAATGCACCTTAGAACACACATGCATCAACATTACAATGAGCGGGTGGAGGGAGGTTTTGGAGTCTTCTCTCACCCCCGTTCTCTGCGACCTGCTGGAGCGGGGGGCTAGGAGGAGGAGTTGGCCGTCCGACTGCGGTCTGGAGTGTGGAGCCTTCCTGCTGCTGCGGAGTCGGGGCGGTCTGCCTCCCCCCACCGCAGGGAAAAGGGAAACACCACCTGGGTCTGGGTGCAGTTCCCCCCTCCAGGGGCAAGGGTACCTAGACCCGGTTCGTAGAGTACGCTTGGGGAGTGTGATCGTGTGTACAACGTCTCTTTATGTCTGTCTCCACGTTGGTTGAGTGTGGAGTAAGTGCGTATGAGAGCATGAGGGTGGGAATGGATGTTTGTATCTGTGTGTGCCTGTATGTCTGTGTCTATATGTCAGGTTGGGTGTCAGGCGCCACCTCTCTGGGGACATCTCAGGCCCTCCAAGGTTTGGAGGCCTATCTCCCCCTACCACCACTTCCCCTGCCAGTGGCGGACCCCCTCAGACATCGGTGCGTTGGTGGTTCTTTGTGTCCGGAGATGGGCGTCCAGGTACACACCGGCTCACTCCTTGGCGGCCGCTTATCGGGGCCTGGAGCCTGGGGCTCGCTCGGGCCACTTCGGAGGTGGGGTGCCCCCGGCCTCTCGGCCTGGGGCTCGGTCACTCAGGCGCAGCTGGCTGCCGGCGGAGCTCACGGGCGCGTCACTGCAACTCCCCCTGGCTTCTGCTCCGCGGCTGCTGAGTGAGCCCTCATCTGGGACTCTCCTCAGCTCTTTCCGGGACAGTGGCGCAGCTGCCCCTCTGTTGGTCTTCCTTGGTCTCTTGTGTTCTGGGGGCCTCTGGATGTCTGGAGTTTTGATCTCCTCCACACCTGCTTCACGCCCTGGAGGACGGGGCTGTGGCCCCCCCACACCCTCTAGCAGATCATTACATGAAGGAACCTTTTAAAAAAACAAAAAACAAGCGCGTCCATGCTCACAGGTGTACACACGGGTGATCACACCCACAAACTACACCCTTTTTGGCTCCTACCTCAAAGCACACTGTGTTCTGTTGATCTTATGTGCTGCACAATAATGTTTAACATTTAGTATTTACTGTCATATTCCCATATATCATTGTGATGTTGTTTATTCTATTACTCTTGTTCTCTTCTGCTTGTTTTCTTTTTTCTTTCTCAGCAGGTGATCCAGGTGATTGATATATGCATTTTTTTTCTCTGCCCGTTCTGTTGGTTTTTGTTTTTTGCCCTTCTCCCCCGTCCCTCTTCTCAGCTGTTTCTCTTTCCCTCTTTCTTTCTCCCCTTCTTTCCCCCAGTCAAGTCTGTCCCGTATTCAGTAAGTGAAAATAAAATAAACAATAAAAGGTGAATCAAATGGACCATTACGGCAAGGCTGGGATGGTCAGTTTGGTAAAGTAAATCCGTTGGGCATCTTTCTTTGCCTTTAGACAACAATTCTGATGGCAAAAGAGCCAAACGGGACAGGCCAAAAAAAAAAAAAAAGCTTCATCGCCTCCATTCCAAGAAAATATTGTCTCTTCTGCAAAATCATTATTAACATTGGATTGGTGTGATTTGTAGACAACAACAGCCCTTTCATGACTGCAATTTCTGAGAGCCTACTGGAGTTTAATTTGAAAGATTAATGGTTGTATAACTAATTATGTGGGGTTGCGTAGAAAAGTAATCACCACAGGAAAACTGCATACATATTCATTAAGGCCCATCAGAAAGTTAGTTACGGGAACTCTGAAAGTACTTTAGGATAGTTCCTAAAATGAAGATAACTGTATATGGGATAATGTAATCTCTGCACAGGAAACTGGGGGAAGACAAGGGTGGTATCTACAAGGGTGTGTTAGAGCCATTGTTGAGAAAAGATAAATAAATAAAGGAGGCAGGGGAGGAGTGGTAATATTGTGGAGGGAGAAAACTCACAGATTTAAGCAAGAAAGATATGAAAACAATTCTGACGCTTCCTGAGATTAAAGTGGTAAATGTATCCGAAAAAGCTAGTAATATTCTCTAAAACCACATACTTCACTTTTCAAATGCAGTTCGTAGAATGATTCGCGTTAAGGATGGTCACTGTGTTTGCATCATAGTGACGTGAGACTGGCTTTATCTATTTGCATGGAGCTCAAAAAGAGAGATCGACTCAGGAGTTCGCCATAAAAGTGTCCCTGGTTTGAGATCTGTAATGTGGGGGTAGGGAAGATGTTAGGCACTGATTGCCAGGAGGCAAGGAGACAAAAGATCGAGAGGGAGGAAATGAAGAGATGTACGAGTGAGAAGAGTGGGCTGATTTAATAGCGATTGTGCTCGGTCCCGAAGCTGTCGGCCAATTCCATTGAAATGAAGATCCTGATATCTGGCACAAGTTTCGAAATAGAAAGTAGGAAGAGTGAAAGAAGGAAATACATTTGCAAAGGCACACTAGTGACAAAAGAAGTTGGAAAGTCTTTACATAATATTCAGATGACTGTAATTGCTAGAAATCCCTAAATAGCCAGGCAATCATATTAATGTTGATATGTGTATCACCCAGATCTGTTATTCTCAGAAGGTAAGCAAAGTCACAAACACAAAGGCACTTAAATCTACATCTACAAGCTCAGGATCTTCCCTTTCCAACTTTGCTGTTATAAGTTTGTTGTATTCAGTATGCCCACTTATGTTTAATTACTTCTGCTCGCTATAAATACATTCATTTTTGTTTTTATTTACACACAGAAAGTCTTTTTAAGCTTCTTTGATTGAAAAGCGCTGCTGTCCTAGTAATCTTAGTAACAACCACACAGCTTAAATGTTCCTCTTTGTTGCCAGTATTTTAGCATCCCTTCCACCTGTGTCGTTCTGTTTTCAGCCCTCTTAGGATGTGATGGCTAAGGCTTGCAGTGATTGCATCAGGCTTCAGTATCTATCTAGTGGCCATTTTCATCAACAGAGCACAATAGATGAGAGAGTGGTGATACTGAGTGTCCAAAGAAGGTGAGCGTCTATCTCCTTTTTTATCAGCATCCAGTTCCCATAGCTAATACACCACTTTAGACAACAGCTCGATGAATTTCTCTAATCACTGCGATCAAATGTAACGGAGGGGATGTGTGTGTGGGTGTGACCCACATAGTATAGGATTGTCTTTCCTTTATGATGTCTAAAGCCACATATCAATATTAAATGTGATTTATTAAAATGTTCAAACATGCATGAAGAATCAGTGTTTTTACAATTCTAATGACCTTGAAAGTCAATATTTGGTATGACCACCTTTATTCTTCAAAGAAGTCTCTTTTCTCTTCCTGTCATTTCTTTTAGTAGTCTTCAGGAATAGTTTTCCAGTTTTCCAATCCATGACTGACAGTGTTCCACTCTCTATTTTTTTCTATCCAGGTTTGTTTTTACTGCATTGGCAGTGCTTTTGGCATCACTGTCATGCTGAAAAATAAAGCTGTTGCCATTCAAATACTTTCCAGATGAAACTCCGTGGTTGATCAAAATCATGATGGTACTTTTCTGCATTTATAATTCCATCAGTTGTGACAAGATACCAAACACCACTTGCTGAGATGCAGCTAAAAACAATGACAGAGGCTCCACCATGTTCTACAAATGGCTGGAAACACCCACTGATGTACCTCTCTCCTGACCTCCTCTGTAGATATTAAACGTTGAACCAGGGATTTTGAATATGGACTTGTCATTCCATAAGACTGTGACTGATTTTCAGTCCTGTTCTTGTGTAACTTGGTGTAGCTCAGCCTTTTTTTTTCCCAGTTTCCCTTCCTTAGGAATGGCTTCTTGACAACCACCCTTCCACTGACACCATTTCTGATGAGCAGATGAGTGGATGATCAGCAGTAGGGTCAATGCATCTCTGAGGTCCTGTTTCATGTTTTTGCTCGGGTTTTTTTCCTGTATCTTTAGATATTGTTCGTCTGCTGTAGATAGTCTTTTAGGCCTCCCACTTCTTCTTCTTGTCCAACTGCACACTGCACAGCAATGCGTTCAGCTAATAGCTCTTTGCTTTGCACTTTCTTGGTGCAAAAAAAAAAAAAGATTTTATGCCTGTCAAACTGTGTTATCGTTGGAATTTTTCATACAATCAACTAAAGAAATGTGAAGAGAAAAAAATGTGTTTTTGTGACAGGCTTGTAGTAACACAGTACCGAATGATACAGTTTAAAATTGGTTCTGTGCTAAGTTGTAGTTATATGTGGACACAACAGTGGTTGGCAGACACAACACCCCAAGCTTGGAAAAGTATTGCTCAAGACCAGGTTACTTTTAAAATGTATTCCACTACAGATTACAGAATAGGTGGCCCAAATTGTTGTTCATAATGCATTCCGCTAAGTTACTCAATGTGAGTAACGTATTCTGAATACTTTGGATTACTTGATATATTGTAATGCTTCCTACAAATACGTGCATGTACTATTGCGCTGTGATTTATTATAATTACTGAAGGTTACTCGCCACCAAGCTAACATTGTTAGCTGGCGTTAGCTGAGCTTGGTTCATAGACTGCAGCTAGCAGGTTGTAATGCAGCCTTCAGTAATAGTAATAAATGACACAGCAACAGTACATCAAAGACTCTGAAGTGGTACATAACCCAGGTAGCTACCACAACTAAAACAAAGTAGTTGCAGGGGGCTAATGTTAGTCTTTTTTTTAAAAGAACTCACTTCCAGATGTTTCTTTAGGTTGGAGCTGGAATCTTTTGGCTGAGAACAGCTTGGTTGCTGGCAAACAGAGTTTGCATTGCACGCTCAGATTTCGCCCAATCCCTTTCTTCTTTAAATGTGAAGTGGTGTCGGAATTTCCAAGTATGAAATGCATTCCTGTCCATGCACTGCTGGCTCTTTCATCCTGGCTCCAGGTCCATTGTGGAACTGATGCCGCTAACATTAACAGGACGCTTACATTAGAGCCTCTTATTATGTGTTTCGTTTGGGTTTCTGGCAATGCGTGGAATTACCAAAATTAAAGAGGGGATAGCCTAACGTATAAAACAGGAAAAGACCGCAGTGTAATCCTTTTATTTCAACAAGGTAACTGTATTCTAATTATCACCTTTTTAAACGGTAACTGTAACGGAATATAGATACTCATATTTTCTGTTTTAAATACGTAACCATGTATTCTGTTATTACCAACCGTGCTCAAGACCAGATTTTTTTTTAAATTACAGGAAAATCTGTCTCCTTGAAAACAAAATATAAAGAAAAGAAAGGTGGCTTCAGACTTTTGCAAAATATGCTAAGCTGTCCCCTGCAGTCATGAATGCATGACTGTGTGCTGTCTCTATCTTTTAGCAATAAGGCAATGAGGACGGGGGAATAAATGAGCTGAGAGGCACCAGAGCTCATGCTTTGTGATTTAGAAAACGCAAAACTGGTCATACATCATAGTCACTCTATAGAGCTGCTGGTGACCCGTGAAATGTCAAAAATCTGACAACTTTTCATATAAATCACCCACTGTGCTGCAAACTAACGTATAAACATATTTGTCAGGATCAGGCACCTGAGACATGTTTAAGATGTTGAGTTGAGCACATTGCTACTTTGTACCATATAATGTATATTTATAATTTTGTTGTGTTTGATAAGAGATGATTATTCATCCCATATTTGGGAAGTTCTTTAGCCCAGTGATGTGCAGGGTGACTGTCCATTGCATGCTGGGATGAGGGTCCTGTGGGTCTCTCCACATCACGCTTGCTGTTCAATCTGAATGTGATATGGGGGACTTGGAGACCAACACCCCGGGGGTCTGTGTGTGTCAAATTAACATCCACGTGAAAACCAGAGCCGAATGTTATTTTCTTCGCCTGTCAGTGGACTTACTGTTGTTGCCGATCGGTGTACTAAAGTAACCCTTCAAACTTTGAAGTAGTTAAACTTAAGGAAAGTTAAACTTTGAAGCAGACAGAAGCATCTCACTCAGACTGATAATATACAAATTAGCTGAAAATTGACTTCACAATCTCTGCATCAAGATTTTTTTTTAACGTTAGAGCAGATATATTATGTCAAACATGAGGAGCAGCAGTAAAATCTTCTCCTAGATAATGTGTTTTTTAGATGACAAATTGCCTGTAATTTGGTTATTAGTTTTCAGCAGCTTGTGAGCCTGACAAGAATCGAGTACAACCATTTATTATGGACATAGGGAAATTATGTTTAATGAAATATTTGACGCGATAGCTGACTTTTTCTCTCAAGAGCGGTTTTATCAGAATGTAATTTCAAATAGTAGGACTATGATCAATAATAATAATAAATAGATGGAAGAAACCCTGTGGAAGAATACATTTTTGCATCTTTACACTTTATTGCTCTTCAAAGCTGTTTTTTTACCTTCAAAATAGAGGAAAGATACACCAATTCACTGCAGGTCCAGATGACAGAAATATAATAAAATACCTCAAGTGTAGTCTTAAGTTGTTTTTTCCTGAGTGCAGCCTGAATCCAATTTTCAATCTTCCCTCCATGGTCTACCAACTCCATTGTAACATGCTCCTTTTACAGCATTGGTATTTTGGGTATATGGGTGGTCTCCACTGTGTGCGTGTGTGTGTTTGTGAGATGCCCATTACTATTTACTTCTTCCATTACATGTTGCATTACAATCTGAACAACATAAGCTAGCTAGATATTGGTGTTATATAAATTATTTTATTTTATTTAATTCGTGAACATAATTTCCTAACTACATGGGACAGGGAATTGTTATTGTTGGATACTGCCACTACACTTACTGAGGACTTTAAAAAGACTAACCACTCTCATTAGAAATGTGTCTCTTCCACCTGATAGGATACATCCAATTGGAAAATATCATATAGGGATAACATTTAAGATGCTTTAGCTCGCCTTCCATTACTGCACATCTGCAAACCACATTGCAACCCACCACCAACTTCATTTTTACTGTATGCTTAATTAACTGGTGTCAATTGATATTGATGCTCTTTCTTCTGTCATGGGGTAAGGACAGAAATATCGCAGATGTTTTCTTTTGAAAATAAGGGACTTGCATTGTTGTCACATACTGGCTGATTGGATTATAGTATATATTAGAGGGTACCCAGGTGTTCCTAAACAAATTCTCAGTGAGGGTGTACATGCTGTGAAACTAAAGCTTTAAAAAAATGGAACAATTCTTTTTGCTTTGGGCAATATTTATCATAGCAATTCATTCATTCATTCATTCATTTGTTGCTTTGAGGAAGGTCACCATATTAATGCAAGCATTTGGCACAGCATGAGGCTGGGATGGCTTGTTTTGTTTTTGTCTAGTTAATTATTTATTTTTTATTCATTCATTTTTCAGACTTTGATTTCTAGCACAAAACAACCAGCCAGTGTAGATTACTCAGTTCAAGATCCTTCTAATTGCATTTACTTTTGGCTGTTACACTTGGCTCTTTACAATAAGTATTACACAGACCTGAGGCAACCCACCAGGAACAACAAAACAAACCAGGAGCAAAGGAGCATCTTGTTATGACAGGGGAAAAAATTACCTTACAACAGGAGTAAGGCTAATGCTCTTATCTTGTACATTTTTCTATATATTCCAGGTGGTTCCAGCAGTTAAACGCAGGAATGAAAACGTAATTGTCATTGGGTTTTTCTTTTCTTTCATTCTATCCATTTTGTATGATTGGTTTTTTGCTTCCTGTTTGGTTTATGTTCAGAGTATTCAGCTTTTACCTGCCTGTCAAACTCTACATAAAAAAATTTCATTATTATTATTATTATTATGAGTGGTTGGCATATAGTCTGAATAGGAGTGTTCACCGGGACTATACAACAGCTAAACCTTGGAGGAGAAGAAAAGGCTTCAGATATAGTCTTTAGAAAAAAGACATTTCAAAAGACATTTTCAATATTGAACTTTAACTTCTGTAAAGTTCAATATTGTTAAGATCCAAATGCTTCGAATAGTTGCTTTAAAATCCTTTAAGGAAAATAACGAGGTGGAAAAAATCAAACACAAATATTTGTGCCTTCTCTCGTTCTGCGAAAACCGGAACGATAACGGCCTACATGTGCAGCCTGTTAAAATGTGCTGCCAGTTTTAATGCTTCCATATTTTAACATTTACATTCCTCTAAAGGATGTGACAAAGAAATTTATTTTGGCAGACGGTCTACGTCTTGGCATCTGGGATAAATCACCCCTCGGTGCATCCTATCAGTCAGAGCTCTGCGGCAATGCATATTCTTGATGTCTTTGTCAAGCCTGTTGTTTATCCCCAGGCTCTTTAAATACTCAATCATGTTCTGCAGCGACCAGGGTGGAAGAGAAAAAATAGATATGACAAATCATATTTTATGGTTTCCAACAAGGAAATCAGACCCGATTCTGAATATGTTCCAGGAATTGATGTTGGATGCCGCTGTTATACTGGCAGTAGACATCTCGTATCTTTCCTTTTAATGAGAGGACATCAGCTCATGCACCACAGTGAAAGCAAACAGCAGGAATCTGAAGCCAGCGAGGCACTGATCTGGCAGTTGTGAAGCTTAAGCAATGGTTGCTCGCCATTATCAGCGGAAAGCCATATTTATCTCATATCGTCGCGGACTGGATCCAGAGTTTACTTTTTTTCCAACAAATTCTTATGCTATCTGTGTCGAGCAATTCTGTGATGTTAAATTTAATCAGAATCAAAATCAGGAAAAGTCTCTCAGTTCTAATATGGAGAAAATCTGTTGCTTTATATCTTATTGATATACAATGAATATACATGTTGGCTTTGTTCACATATTCAGCCTTTTACATCAGTCTTAATGTTTTTTTTGACTGCTTGGAGTCATGTGTGCATGTGATTTTTAATAATGTCGTAGTTATTCATGTTTCTTTCTTCCTAGACTAATAAGTGTCACGTTTGTATCATCTCAGCTTCCATACAGCTTCCTCCATATCCTGTTTTTTCCATTCCATTGTGTATGTCTGTTTCTCTGTCCATATACCTCTCTCGCTAGTAAGCTTTTTCCTGTTTGACTTTGATGTTTGTGTCTCTGCTGCTTTGTGAGTTTTCCTTCCTTTGTGATTGCCTACTTTCACCTGTTTTCCCTCAGTCTGTTAGTCCCTTTGTATTTACCTTTCTGTCCTTATCCGTCATCTGTCTTTGTGTGTTTGTGTACGTCATTAGGTCTCTTCTCCTGTGTTTTTCTTTTGTCACTTTATGTTTCCTTCTTTGTTCATACGTGGGACTGCTGGATTTTTTTTTCTCTTTGATTTTTTTGCGTTGTGTTGTTCTTATTATTGTTTGCTGGATGCAGTCTGGGCTCCCCAGCTGCCTTTAGTGATCCTGCCAAGCCCAGCTTGCTTCGGTTATTACTTCCAGTAAGTTTATTAAAGTTATCTTTTGTGTCCTCCACCTTGAGAGTAAAACTTGTCCACTTGTGTGGTATCCATCCGTTACACAGCACACATCTTGGATACATGCAATCACATCCATTCAAAGCTATTTTTCAATATTGATTTTTATTATCTTTGACTATTTATACTACAAGCCAAAGTAAGCATTCCCTTCAATTATAAAAGAAACACAAATTACTCAACTAACACAAGAAGAACTTAAAATTCCCACATAAATACACCAGATCACTTGTAAATGTGCTTTTTTTTTTTTTTTAATTAACATTTTAGAAACTAAAATAAATCACAACTTGTAAAAATAAAACTTAAAAACAAATCTCCAGTTTGCACACAAAGAAGGAAAAATGAACACAGGCCAGTAATATAAAAAAGTAGAGTGAAGGCTACTGCTAATTGTTCCACAAGTGTCTGATTATGAACGTGCATGACCCGTCTCCCCAACCATGGAGTAATCAAAGCAGACGTGAACGTGTTAGCATCCTCATAGCGCCTCTTTGTTCCAGGACAGTGGCTCTGCTCTCGCCCTCAGGCTCGAGCAGGATCTCTTTATTCCGCTTGGATCCTCTTCTCTTCGCAGGCAGCTGCCACCCTACTTGGGTTTCTCATTCTTTGCCTACAATCGCCCTCTCTGCTTAAAGCCTGTGCCACTTTCATCAGAGGGCAATTTGAATCCATTCCACCTTGAATAATTGCACAGGTCAAAGCTCAGTGCGGAGGTGCAGAGTTTGAAAATGGTTTGACATGCGTCTTTGGCTTCAGCTTCAAATATCGAGGTAAATTGGTTCATTTGGAATTGCTGCATGTGGCAGATAGGGTCTCGGTCTGGATATAAATGACACATTGATTTTTCCGTCTTCCAAAGTATTTCTCGTTCAACTCGTGAATAAGGTGTCTGGTTAGTATTCAGTTTGAGCACCTCATGCAGTAATTGAACCTGTATTACCCCTGTTACATCACCAAGGCCCGTTTAACATTATTCAAGCAGGCATGCAACTCATTATTGTATCCAAAGGAGAGAATGTCGAAAACGGAGAAGCATGAAGAGGTGCGTCATATTTATCACGAACACAATAGACAGGAACAGAGAAAGCGTGCGAGTGAAGAATCAAACTTGTTATGAATTCTGCACCAGGTAGCAGATTCACCAGAACGTTCTGTAAGTCAAGACAACCCTCATTAGAGCGCTCTTCCTATTATCATTAGCCGGGTGAATATGCGGCTCTGCACTTGTTAGGCGACCCTGTGTCCATTTGTCAAGAATTAACAAGTAGCTGTGTTCATTACAAGTAGATAAGCTCTGGGAAGGAGGTTAAGTGATGAGTGCAGAGGTTATCCCCTTCACACACCCAGACAAGGTGCTCAGTGTGAAATGTCAGACAAGCGCACGTCTGTCTTGTTTCTTTTCGGTTTCACTCGGTTATTACTGCAACACGTTGCTCCAATTTACTATGACAGGATTAGCGGTGATTCAGATTTACGACGTCATGCAAAAAGTAACAGGAGCAGACAAGAAGCGGGGTCATGAAGAAATGCCGTGATTCTTTGCAGGTCTTTTAAGTCGTACTTACTGCCCAGCTTTGGTGCTGCTTATAGAGACATAAACTCCTCTCTTCTGTATAATCAGAACCTCCAGATACTTCCTGCGTGAAATGTTTTCTTTGGTTCCTCATTTTGTGCTTGTCAGTGTTTACAACCAAAGCTGTACCTGCCCACTTCCCATCCCGGGCTGCTTGTGTATTCATCAGCGAAAGGCCCAGGCTACCTCTTTTCATCACTGACATTGTACTTGCAAACTTCTACGTGTTCCAGCTGTGACTGCATAGCGGACAGGATGCATTTATGGTTTTCAGTTTGAGGCATGTGTATGCGCGAGTGTGTACATTGTGTTGTGTTTGTTGTGAGAGAGGAGGAGGAAAAGGGCAAGGTTCGGGGAAATCCAATAGCTGTGCTGGTAGTAAATGACCTTTACAATAAATGCATTCCTTTTCTCAGGGCAGGCAGGGATAAGCAATTCAGCCAGTCAGTTGCAATGAAGCAAACTTAAAATTTAACTTTAAATCTACTTTTACTCTCTAGGAAAACATGAACTTGGGGCACCAGGTGATTTCTGTGCAGCCAGGCCTGAACACTATGCATGTGCAGTCTGTGGACCAAAATGATGCAAAAATACTACATTTCCTGGCCTAGTGAACTATAACTACTGGTTTTCATTGTACAGAGTGACAAAGAAAATTAGAATTGTAGGTGCACCCCCATTATGTTTGTCCTCAGAATTAAAGTTTGAAAGTTTGATTCGGTGAATACAAGGAGTTGGTAGAGTAGGGTTAATATTCCTAAGGGTGGCTACATGCAGAAAATTGTCCTTTTTGGAGAGTAGGAAAAATAACATGTGATCATCAAATCATTAAAAAAGCTATATTGATTTTTTTTTTTTTTTTTTTTTTTACTTTCAGGTCAATAAGCCTCTATTTTCCCCCACCTACACTTACCTTTTTAATCCCTTAGTTTGTAGAAAATACCCATAAAGGCACACTGATGATGATGAGACGTAATAACTTGCGTATATGTTTCATCTGCTTTGATAAAAGTTACACAGAACGCCTCAGTAACAAATATTAGCTGTTACACTTGACAAAAGCTTAGGTCATTATTGACTCAACCACTTTGGCAAACTGCAGCAGCAGCTTGCTGGCACTTAATGTTCCTCCCGCATCATTTCTCAGAAGACTGTTTTAGCACAATATGGATCGGTAGGTGTGAAAGCATCCCTAAAATGATTCATACAGTGGGTGGAACTAACTTTTATTTAGAGCTAGAGGGGAAAAGGACATCTGTGAGGATGAGAGCACTTTATTAGAGCATGGTTTGGCATTGTAATTTAGTCGTGCTCTTACCAGTGGTTCCTGTTTGCAGCGAAAATGCTTCATTCTATTTGCGAAACCTTTACCAGCCATTATTTTGCCGCCTCGCTTCATCTCAGTGGAGACACAAAGTGAAGGCGGGTGGCTGTTTGGCCCAGGCTGACAAAATCTCATTAAATTGTCCAAAAGTGGCATTGGTAACCTATTTGTGGCTGTTAATGGGGTGGATGCCGGCTGTTGTTGTATCCAGCCTTTAGTGGTTGTTGCGGGTTTGAGAAATGCCATTATCGGCCACTGTAATGTCTAGAGCGAGTGCTCCAAAGCAATTGTAATAAATAGCTCTATCCCGTCTTCACAGGGCAATAGTAGGTGGATGAGACAAAAGACCAATCACATTTCCCTCATGTGGCCTATAGGATGACTGATGACTCAGACACAGTAGATAGATGTAATTAAAAATATGCAAGTTTCATTTGTGCCACTTAAGTCTAATTTAATTTGTTCATAATTTCAACCATAACAGTGGCCGAAATCCAATTTCATGACATTTAATGGAGGCAACTGTCTGACTCTAAAGTGGTTAAAGTGACTATTTGGGCTTCGTGCGAGGATGAATTAAACAAACATGATGCTCTTTTCAAAAACTCACTACTGTATTAAACACGTCTGCGTTGGTTTTCTTTCAGTTCCTTAAACTCTAAACTCTAAAGTAATAACAAAGCTTCAAGCCATTTATTTGAGTGTAAACAATTCACGGTGGCTTTTAACCTCAACCTGTTTCTGCATGCCTTTTTTTTTTTATAACAGGCAGTGGCATTTTTAATGGAAATGAGAGGAAACAATCAACGCAGCTATTTTGGCAGCAAACCAGCCTCTGTGCTGGGTGATTGCATGAAATACATTTGAAAAGATTCTTTGTTTTAGAGGATGAAAATGTCGCAAAGAAAAGTCACTGTGCACCGTGCAAATTGCCTTGACCTTCAATAAAATTCAGTGCTTTTTATCCATTTAATAGTAACAAGTGTGTGCAGGGTGAACTATACTGCAAACACTATGGGTGAGACTCCTACTTTAGACTTGTCCTGTGGGAAGTGTTAGCCACTGATACTACATATTGGAGCCCTACAACGAAGGTGGCACAGCCTGTTAAATATAAATGAGGACATCAACATAAGTAATAGGTATAAATAATTAAAAGTATTTACTGCTACAGTGTAGGCTGTTATTTGGGACTCTAATAAGAAACTAATAAGACCATGGTTTATTGCATCAGTGAAGTTATGGAGCTAATAGTAATAGAAATTTGTAAGAGGTTGGTAAAGTCAGCTCAGAATGAAGCAGTCTTCTTCTCTTTCCTTTTTTCAGACCTGTAAACAAATACAAAACTGGAAATGCAAAGTAAACAAATGTTGACTCTCATATCAAATATTCATTCAGAGTCGCAGATCCGTGACCTCTGTCTTATGGCGTTTTGTGTAGTTGCGTTTTTGTTAATATTTTATGAACTTTCAGTATTGAAATTATTGTAATTATTATTGATTGTTGTTAGTTTGACTCCTTTTTTGATTTCATCATTGTGTTATTGTCGGGGGGTTTCTAAATTTAAGATTCACTTTCAGTTTCGAGCTTTTCTTCTTCGCTGTTCATTCCTCTGTCTTGTGTTTCGGTGTCAGTGCCTTTGTCCTCCTGGGCTCATTAAAATCTGCCATCTTGTTCAGTGTTAGTGTCCGTGTTTCATCTGTGTGCTATTGTGCACTTGTCTCTCTTTTGTTTGCTCTTTTGAAGGTTGGTTTTTGTTTCGTGCTTTTTGGAGTTTCACTTCCTCCTTTGTAATTATCCTGATCGTTTTCAAGTGTGTGTAATTACTTCCAGTTGTGTCTCATTGCCCTCCTGTTTCTCAGTCCCAATCAGCCCTCAGCGTATTGAGGCTATGCAGACACATGAGACGTTCACTTGTCTTCCATTCTGAGCGTGCAAATAAGGCCCCAGTGGTTGCTGTTGGTTGGTGGCTTTTGCTGGGAAAATTATTTTTTTTAAAACTGCCCAAGTCCCAGTTAGGCAGGCCTAGAGACCAGTCAGTGGCCCACAGTCTCCAAGCAGTAGTTGAATTGCATCCAATATGGCAGACCAATCAAAAGTGGTGGTTGTCTTCTTTTTGTTCTTTTTCAGGCTTCTGTTTTCACTCCCATGGTTGGGAATATAAAGAGAACGTGTAACCACTCACTGTAGTAATGATCTAATGTCCTTGTTAGTGTGTGTTGGAAACACGAGTACACACTCTCAGCCATTACGTTTTGTGTTGTTTTTTTGTCTGCTGTCAGCCCTAAATAAAACCTGAAAAGCTCGGGAAACTGTAACAGAGTTATCTATAGCCTCCCACAGGAGAGAAATTAGCCTATTTTTCATGCTGTGTCTCTACTCTGCTATCGTGGATTACCAGCATTAGCGTGGCCAGTCATGATAAGCTATTTCAAACCTGAGGTTTTCCAAAAGTTAACCCAGACAAACGGCTTTCAAAACAGAGGAATGGTTTTCTATGAATACCACAGACTAAGAACTGTGGGTCTTCATTGCTACACACCTCACATATAACTTTATCTCCAAATGCCATGGTCAAGTGCATCATTTGTGTACCTCCAGTAGTAGCTTTTAGTAGTAACTTGAGGCTGTAATTCCTGCTAAAGCTGCTTTGAGCAAAGGCAGTGAGTACTCATATACATTTTATATTATATTTTTTTAATTTGCAATCTTTATTTTAACTTTCTGGATAGATTGTATCTATTTATACTACTTAAATTGTTCAAGTGTTTAATCTGGTATCCAGTTACCAGATATAGTGTGGCAGTTTTGTGCTGTGTGACAGCAAAATCCCCACTTTCTGTTCTTTTATTGATTATAATTTTACCTAACACAAAAATGCTGAATGTCCCCTTTCAACATTACTTCAAATACTTGTGTGATTAAGGCAAATTTACTCCTGGCATCCTATCATTATACGTGCCACCAAATTAAGAATAAATGTGCCAAATATGTAAATAAATGATCATTGCAATGTTTGCAAATATTTTTTTTCCTTTCATTTTTAAATAAAATAGCAGTCCAACATCATGAGAGCCTGAAATGGCTACACTGCAGATAAATTGTCCATTAAGGCAAAGAGGCAGGGGATTCTAAAAAAGATAAAGTGATGTAATCTGGCATTCTTCCACTGGAGTAAATTGGACTGTTAAGGGAAGCCAGTGGTACCGAATGTCCCCAATTGAAAGGGCTGCCACTGCCATATACACTTGTATTGTGGGCCCTAAAATGGATGATCTGTTATACTGCGACTGTCCTATCCTTGAAATACTATTAGCTAATCAGCCTAATCTCCTGTTTTTCAAAGTGATAAACTGAATTCTTTCCCAAACAGAGGAAACAGATAAGTGTGCCATTATAGTTTCTACAATGGAAATGCAAAACTCAGCCATGTCACCTGTTTCTGCTTTATTCTCTCTTGAAAAGTGAATTTCAGCTTGAGTGATGCCGGGCCTCAGGAAACCGAAACATTCTGTATATATGTGCAACTCTTTCATAGTGTCACACAGTCTTTTTAATTGTTAATGTATTTGCAATTCCCCATATGAGGAATGTGGCGTATAAGTTTGTGATATTTCCAAAAAGATGGATGCGTCCGAGAACTCATTGCCGTTACGGTGGTGTGATCCCATCACAAGATGGTCTCTAGTTTCTTGTGCATTCAAGCACAAGATAGTCTGACTTGGGGGATAAACAGAAGTAGAATCCCATTACTTATACAGCCCACAAGTTGCAGTGCAATGTAACCAGGGTAGGATTTACTGTGGGAGGATCTATTCATGGCCTATAACTGAGGGAGCTCCAAGCTACTTGTCTGAAGATATAGATAAAGAATGTGACCTAGCTATGACTGCAGCAGTGCACGAACACACACACACACGCATACCGCACTCAAAGAAAGAATTGAAACAATGTCCACTCCAGCCAACCATGACGAGCCTGACAGGTAATCTTGGGAGAGCAAAGAAAGGGCCATTCAACGTGGCTCTGCACTGAAACTTTGTGTAAATATGAAGATGAGAAATAAATTTGGTCACGTTGGTATAAAGGAGACCCAAAGGCTTCACTGAGCATGGAGACCCTCAATCCTGCATCACCCTGCTGAGAAAGGCGCAATAAAATGTCTTTTCTCTAAGTCATTGTAAGAAACTTATGTTATTATTCATGTATTATTATTTATTTACTACTTAGTCATTAGTTACACTTTGAGTTAGACCCCTGTTTTATCATCAGAACTGCTTTAATTCTTCATGGCACTGATTCAGCGATATGTTGTTGTGGTCTCAGGTTTCACCACATCGCAAAGATGCTCTATTGGATTGAGATCTGGTGACTGTGGAGGCCAGCAGAGTACAGTGAAGTCATTGTCATGTCCTGGTGAACGCAGTAACCGGGTCATTGCAGAAGATTTCAATGCAAGACACCCTACGAGACCACCCATCTCCCATGCTACAGTTAGCAAACTGCTTGCTACGTTTCGTGAAACTGGTTCAGTGTTGGGTTTGCCAAAATGTGGACGCAAGAAAACTGTCACTAATGAAGAAACATCAGTGGCTGTCCTAGCTTCATTCAGCAAGAGCCCACAGCGTAGCACTCGCCGCATGTCACTGGAGAGTGGCATTAGTCGAACATCCCTTCGGCGGATATTAGCTACTCACAAATGGCACCCTTACAAACTCCAGCTACTGCAGTATCTTAACGAGGACGACCCAGATCGGCGCACAGAATTTGCAGAATGGGCAAAACAAAAATTGGAACAGGACCCTCAGTTCACGCAGAAGATTTTGTTCAGTGATGAGGCAAACTTTTATGTGAATGGTGAAGTTAACAAACAAAACCACTGCTATTGGTCTGACACTGACCCACATTGGATGGATCCCTCCAAGACTCTTGGCACAACAAAAGTGATGGTTTAGTGTGGTATATGGAGTACAACGATAGTGGGTCCATTCTTCATCAATGGAAACCTCAAGGCCACTGGACATTTGAAATTGCTACATGATGATGTGTTTCCCTCTTTATGCACTGAAGCTGACACGTTCCCTGAGTTTTTCCAGCAAGATGGTGCACCGCCACATTATGGGTGCCAGGTCCGAGCATTCCTAGATGAACAGTTTCCTGGAAAGTGGATTGGTCGTCGTGGGCCAGTTGAATGGCCCCCAAGGTCTCCCGATCTGACCCCCTTAGACTTTTATCTTTGGGGTCATCTGAAGGCAATTGTCTGTGGTGTGAAGATACGAGATGTGCAGCACCTGAAACTACAGATACTGGATGCCTGTGCTGGCATTTCTCCTGTGGTGTTGCTATCAGTGTGTGAAGAGTGGGAGAAGAGGGTTGCATTGACAATCCAACACAATGGGCAGCATATTGAACCCATTTTATAAGTGGTCAGAAACTTGTAAATAACTCATGAAAGAATAAAGTTACGTTGAAACCAAGCACACCATTGTTTTTCTTGTGACATTACCAATAAGTTTGATGTGTCACATGGCCCTCTTCCTATTGAAAAAACAAAAGTTGTATCCAAGATGGCCGACTTCTAAATGGCCACCATGGTCACCACCCATCTTGAGGAGTTTGCCCCCTCACATATACTAATGTGCCACAAACAGGACTTTAATATCACCAGCCATTCCTATTTTATTACGGTGTATCCATATAAATGGCCCACCCTGTAGAATATGGGTACACTGTAGTCATAAAGGGATGGAGATGTCAGCCACAACACTCGGGTAGGCTGTGGTATTTAAGGGCCCTGTGTGTGTCGAGAAAATATCCCCAACATTGTTACACAACCACCACCAACAGCCTGAATTGTACATACACATAGGTAAACATGCTTTCATGTTTTTTAAACCAAATTCTGACGCTTCCTTCTGAATGTAGCAGCAGACATTAAGACTCCACAGACATGGCAACATTCTTCCAATCATCAACTTTGCTGATCCCGTGTTTATTGTAGCCTCGGTTTCCTGCTCTTTGCTCATAGTCCGTGTGCTTCAAGGTACCCTGTGTTGTGCTGTTGTGCTGTTTTGAGCATTCAGAGATGTTCTTCAGCATACCTTGGCTGTAACGAGTTGTTATTTGAGTTACTGTCGCCTTCCTATCAGCTCAAAGCAGCCTGGTATTTTTGACCTCTGGAATCAACAAGGTATTCTCAGCCAGTAGCCCACTACTCACTGGCCATTTTCTTTTATTTTTTTCTCTCTGTAAATCCTATAAATTGCTGAAATCCCAGCAGATCAGAACCTGTCATGTTCAAAGCCACTTAAATCACCTTTCTTCTCCATTTTGATGCTTTGTTTGAACTTCAGCAGGTCACCATGTCTCTATGTGATTGGCTGATAAGGTATTTGCATTAACGGACACTTGAGCGGGTGCCTAATGAAGTGGGTAATCTTTAGATACATATTTCTATCTAAGGTTTGCTCTTAATTCAACACCTTCCACAGAATGCGATTCAAATGAGCGCATGGCAGCACATGGAAAAACGACATTTTACAGCAATTTTATAACTTTTTTCTTGTCCTCTTTTAAGAAGTAAGCTTGCACAGAGGCTTTCCAAATCTCAGCATCAGGTTATTACACAGAAATCCCACCTGTAAAATCAAAATTTGCACAGAAACAAGATCCATTTTAAATTAGCAATTATTTCCTCGTGCATGTGTTGGATGCCGGTGTTAATTCACCCGAGGCCCATGCTCTACCCTGTGATTAGACGGGAACAGTGAGATATTATTATGAATTATAGACCTCAGTGTGCAGTATATTTTTCTCCAACACAAACAAAAACACTATTCTCCATTGTTGTGAAATGAAGCAGGAAGAATGACAATAATTCGTTATTTTTATGTAGCTTTCAGCACTCATAACCACACACACACACAGGTGTAGAAAACAAAGCACAGGTCTACCTGCTCATGTATAATAAACCCACACATTACACTCACAAAGAAAGAAAAGCTCAGCAATGACTAATTAGTTCAAGGGCGCCCCTGTACTGGAGAGGAATCAATTACGTTTGCGATGCAGATGTGCAACATCAATTTATCCTCTCACAGCGAAATGGGCAGTAAAGAGGCCCGAGCCCATCACATTAGCATGAAACTGTTGTCGACAAAAACACCGAAATAAAGCAGCGGGCTCCCGGCATCCCAGCGCCCAACACACATTGGGGTTAGCCCCGTGCTATTCAACAGCTTGGCTGGAAAACAAAACAGCACAGTGTGCAGGTTTTTACATCACAGTGGACACCAACACAAATACACGGGCGGAGGCAGCACCTGAAATGTACTCGACTTCATCAGGGGAACCAGAGGAAAAACTATTTGTCTTTTGGTGGCTGCCAAGAGGGAAACAGTGGAGGTGCTATATGTTTGTGTGTGACAATTCACCCTGAATTTAATTACAACCATATGTAATTGTGTGTCTGTGTGTGCGTGCAAATACGTGGATTTCTCGGGCTCTTTTTCAATGCGTCTCCCCTCAGAAAGTGATCGGGAGAATATTGGACCGAATGCGAAATGGCCTAAAATATTATCTGCAAACAGCCGGTCGTTCCCTTCTAACAAAAGCCATTCTCTCCATCCCAGAATATTAGCCGTTGCCGTGGCAATCTTCTCTGACAGACCCTGTCATTGGCTGGATTAGTGAGGATCAGTGTTAGCTGCCGGTGTGACTGAATTCACCTGGGCTTTCTGATACGTTCTGTTGTCTTTGGTAAACAGTAGTTTAGCAGAGTGTCAGGCGGGGAGATAATCCTCCACACGGGGAGGGATTAGCCCCAAATCAATAATGACCCCACACTGTGAGCATGTTAAGGCGACTGGCATCTCCCTTTCCTGAGCTGTCCGGGTGCAATTGCCCAGGTTTTGTTTTGGAAATCAGGGGGAGTAATTAGCTTTCGGGACAGGGAGGTAAATCTGTGGATTATTATGTAACAATTGAGGAGATTACTAACAGAAGAGCTCACATTTTCTGACACCAGAATTTGTGCAGTAAATCGGTTTTCTTCCATTTGAAGTGAAACCAACAGATTTGCTGTTATCTAAAAAAATGAATGCTTTCAGGTAATGCGTGCCCTGTTTTTGTTAAGTGAAGCAAAAGCATTCACATTTACTCAACGCAAAACCTCTACGGCCAAGTCTTCCATGCCAACTAATCGATGAACTTGTCAGTCAAAAACTCTCCTCTTGCATCAGAGGAGTAGCGGTCCACATGTGGAGGCTTTTCCACTCAGGAGAATCACCTGTAAGCACCAGAAAAAGGAGGGGAAAAGATACCCACAGAGGAGTTTACATTTGGGTTTTTTCTTATTTGGACTATTTCAAGTAAGATTTCAAGTTTGTTGATGCCTTGTTTGGTCAGGGCAGTGTGAATATTTAATGGCTTTTAAAATTGCTACTTGGATCGCAATGTGCTTTCGACCACTGAAAAACAAAAAAATAGCTGCTATTACTTTTGGTGCCAGTGGAGTAAGGCAGTTTACATCCCATCTGGGAGCCTCGATGTTCACTTTTCAATGGCTAGAATTAGGCACCAAAAACTACTTGATTAGGTCGTTCATAACAGCTGCATGGTCAGCTGAAGGTAAAGGTTTTGGATAACACAGGCTGTGCGCATGGAAAATGTTTGTCCAGAGCATTTAAATGTGATGCCAAGGGGTCCTTAGGAAGCATCTATATGTGAAAGCTGGAAATGAACGATCCACCTCACTGGTGCCCGTATCCCCATGTGTCACAGCACACCTTGTGGGTATCTGTGAGACACCAATGGTTTTTGACAAAATGTCAGAATGGGACGCCCTGGGAATGAGAACGGGCCAGCCTAGCACACTGAGATATTACCGTCAGCATTTTGTTTCTGCACGTAAGAGCGAAAGGAAGGCAGGAAGACAATACGAGCAAGAGAGAAGCAGAAAAGAGAGAAATGGAAGAAATTAGTTGAAGAGAGTGATCGGATACATGGGAGATGAACACAATTTCAGCATCAGTGTTGCGAGTGAAGGGAAGCAAAAGCAAGGAGAACGGAGAGAGAGAGTCATTATCTGTAGGGGATGGACATGCACCATTAGGTGATTGCTGCAATGTTTCCCTTACACAATAAGGTTTGAATGCAGGCCCTGTGGATGCATTGCATTCTGGAGACCAAATAAGACTGCCTCTATGCAGAGACGCGTGGACGGTAAGATGACGGCGCCGGCACTTTCTCTTTTCCTCTCTGAGTCTCTGACAAACGCAGTCACGCTCTCTCAAGGTCAAAAACAACCGTTGTTTCCCTCCTGCTGTGCCAGCGGCGTTTCTTCCGCACGCTGTAATAATTAACGATTAACCTTTAATCGACAATGCTTGTCAGAGCTCAAACTTAACATGTCCATTAGTTTCATGTCAGAGAACGTCCGATATTAGCATCCCACACAGACACACGCACACACGCACGCTTAATATCACACATAATCCAAGATACACAAAGTCTGACCTTCTAGCTGTTGAACAGATGATTAACCTTTATGCTCATTTAGCCTTTGGTTCGCTTCATTACTTGATGAAATTTTAATTACAAAGCTGAAATTATGTTCCGAGAGCCCTCCCTAGAAATCTGTATCGAAGTTCTCCATGAAGACTATCAGCTAATGTGCAAATTGAATCCATCCACACATTTTTTTTTCTTAGTTCCTACGAGGGAACTAAAAAATTTTGAGTTAAAATTAAAAATCTCCTGGAAGGGGAACCAGGAACACCTTTTTTCCTTCGGTATTTTTTTTTTTTTTTTGTATTACTCCCAAGCCTATAAGTGGTGCCCACATTAAACAGCTCTTCAAACCTCTGCTGCTTTAAGCTCCAGCGCTTGACAAGGAACTCTCTGAAGCAGATGTTGCTGTCAATTATTAATGCAAAGGATGAACACATATCTTCCACTCATACAACCCCAAAGCTATAGAGTTCCACGTAAACAACCTTCAGGCTGACAGCTGCGCACAACTAAACAAAGCTCCCACATCAAAGCTCATATAAACCAATACAACTGTGTCTGTCTATATATTAATTCGACACTAGTGGATTCGCACGAGGCCGCGTTGCAGATCTCAGAGGAGTGTTTTCCTGTTTTGCTCCACTTCTGCACTTTTGCTCGTCCCTCATCAGCAGAAACCAGCAAATACAAGGTTGGCAGCTTCGGTTCAGGCGATGCCAGTTCACAGCTTCTATTGTTCACCTGCGGATTTGTGAACAAAAAAAGACAAGGTGTTGTGTTGTGTCATTCCAGGCCCCTTACTATGAAAGGATAACCTGCTTTCCAACTGCAATCTAAGCTGGATTTCCAGCTAAATTCTCATTGCGACTACAGCAATGGAAAGAGGTTACGATGGGCCCTAAGCTGGATTGGTTTCAGTTTCACTTCACATGGTAAAGAAGAAAGAGGGGAGGGGAGGGAAAAGTGGGGCAATGCTTTCCCTGGCAAGCTTGTCATCCATGAATAATGGAATACAGACATGTAGAGGGAGCAGGGGGTGAAACTGAGAAACTGGTATTGCAGCCATGAGGCTTTTGGTTTATTTTGAGGGCTGTCATGCTGCAGCTTCTCCCCTGATTCTTGTAATGAGAGTTGGGGAAATTTGTAGTGGAGTGGAAGCAAGTGTTAGGGTTGTCCACAACTTCACCATAACTTCTCTGAGGTGTAAATCTATTGTGCAGTATTGATTTGCTGAGGTCGTGGACTTATAAAGCGCACAGTGTTAGCCCCCAAAAAACAATTTCATGTAAAAGCTGCCGCGAGCCCGATTCAGAGTCAGAACTTTGTTTGGCACACGTGTATTCAACTGGTCATTAATGTAAATATCCAATCAGCCAGTTACATGGCAGCAACTCAATATATTGAGGCGGTTTATGTAGACATGGTCAAGACGACCTGCTGAAGTTCAAACGAGCATCAGAATGGGGAAGAACAGTGTTTTAAGCGACTTTGAATGTGACGAGGTTGCTGGTGCCAGACAGGTCTGAGTATTTCAGAAACGGCTGGGATTTTCCTGAACAACCAGCTGTGGGATTTACAGGTCTAAAAAAAAGTGAAAATATCCAGTCAGGAGAAAATGCTTTGCTGCCAGTGGTCACAGGAGTATGGCCAGATTGCTTGGAGCTACACTATATTGCCAAAAGTATTCACTCACCTATCCAAAGCATTGAATTGTTCCAATCACTTCCATGGACACAGGTGTATAGAATCAAGCACCTGGGCAAGTCCAGTCGTGAAATTTCCTCAGTACTATAACTGTATTTTAAGAGTGGAAGTGACTGGGAATGACTGCAACCCAGCCACGAAGTAGAAGGCCACATTAAAAACAGAGTGGGGGATTTTCTTCATGTCTGTGACTCAGAATTTCCTGAAAAAAAGTATTCTGTGTTTTATTTTGCAGTATTGTGAAATACAGCTATTTCCCATACATTTTGCAATGTTATCTGCAATTATTTTTGAAATTAAATATGGGACTTAATAAGACTTCTTTAATTTTTTTGTAAAAAAAAATATTTTAACTAGACAATTAACTAGTCTTGGCTTCACAAAATGTGAAAAAGTGTGCTAAAAGTGGGTCAACAGACAATCTTTTGAACAACAGAACACATGTTCAAAAGGTATTTGATTTCAGGTTAAAAGCAATTGTTATATTTTTCTTGAATCAGAGATGCATGATGGAATGACCCGAAAGATTGTCTTGGAACATCGTTTTAATTGTGTTATAAAGGTCATTTGTTCATTTGAAGGAAACTGTACCATAAACCTCAGTTATAAAAGAGCAAGGTCAAATGGTCAAATGATCCGTCATAGCCTGGATGATGTTTGCAGAGTTTGTAGACAGTAATTCCTCAGCACTTTGCTCAGATATGGGTTGAGATATGCTATTTCATTATTCAAACCCAGAAGCCTTATACTGAAGAAAGCCCTGGTAAACCACCACTAGCTCTGAATTTTCCATCATCAAACACTCAAACCTTGTTAAGACAGTATTTTTTGGCCTATTACGAAAGAATTATGCTGTAAAATAAATGAAATTGCATCATTATTTCCTACTGTTAGTAGCTCATTAGGCTTACTTAGAACATAATTTGCAACCCACTGCATTACGCTACACACATTACTATACTATAGTAGCAGTATCATGTTTGTATTTTCACTCCTTTTCTCATCGTTAAATTCGATGACGTAAAGTCCATTATTTTGTATGTGAATGTGGGTTAATATCCATTGAACTGAATAGAGTGATTCACCCTGGCAATACACAATAGCAAGTGCAGCTGCAGACAAATGGCAGGATCACCTCTAAGTAGAAATGCCCCCCAAAAAACCAAAACACCGAAGGTCGGTCGGCGTCAGTAGCTCCTGTACTCACGGACTGATGAAAGCATTACTCATCCACATAAAGAAAACACAGTGCCACACACACACCGTAATACAAAGATGAACCACAAGTAATTTGGTATTCAGTTATTCATAAAAGAACTGATTAAAATGGGCTGAATCAGAGACGGCTGCCACCAGCTGCCAGCTTGATTCTGTCTTTCTCTTAAGCTTCGGTTACTTTATGATCTCTGCTTACGTTGAAGAACCATTGCCAGTGTCCTTCCTGTATCTCTTTTTCTTCAGTTTTCTCAGAGTTTGTTTTTACTTTAACAGTCTCGTCCTTTCATTGCTGTAGATGGGAAAAGTTGTAACCCAACAGCTTTGTCTGTAGGTTTGTCACAGGAGCTTATTGAGAAACTGGATTGCAAGTAGTTAAAATGTAAAAGGAAAAAAAGGAAAATTGCAGCTTTGAGGTTTTTTGTAAATACACACACACTTTCTCTCTCTCGTTAGTGACAAGTCGGATGAGCACATCTCTTACAAGCTCCTACCTACATAATTCACTGACATCTCCCTTGTTCCTCGGCTGGTAGCGTAGATACCTGTTCCTTTGACGCGTGACAGCTCCCTCTCCTCACATCAGCCTGGATGCTGAATTTGACAGGCTCTTTAAAAGCTTCAGTGAATTGCGTTTTGATCATTAGCTCCACATTTGTCATAAAGAGGATGCATATTATTTAAAAAAGAAAAAAAAGAAGCTGTATGTGATGAAGCTTCCTCTCTGTGGAGCAACTTTTTTGCTGTTGTTGGCGAAGCAGATACGTGGAGCTGCTACAAGGTCTGTTAATTTTCACATAAATGGCTTTCACGAGTCCATGGGTTTGCACTGTCAAAGCTTTATCACGCTTTCAGGGCTTAATCATCATCAACTGTTGATGGTAATTAAGGAGCAATTTACCTGTCTATTTACTTACTCTTTGGGCAGACATGATAGGCTAAAGAAAAACTCCTGCAGTGGGAGGACCAGAAGCCTGTGTTATGTTAGGATCACTGCAAATCAATAGTTCAGCTTTATTCACTGGTAAGATTTTTATTTTATCCAGAGGGGGATGGTGTCTTCGAGAACGTCAGTCAGCAGAAGGGCATATTGAATAAATTTTGTTACATCCTCAGTTCATCACCCCAGATGAACACCTACAAGTGTATTATTATTATTATAGTCCGGTCTCTCCCTTTGAATATACAGTAAAGATCATTGAGGTGACTGTTGTTCTGATTTGGTGCTAAAAAAAATAAAACTGAATTTAACTGAATTAAACTGGAGATTTTGGACCGATGTATTAGACAAACATCATCAAATTACCAGTTGAGGGAATATCTTTTGGAATATATTCCATCTCTCCAATAGAATTCCAGAGACTTGTATGGGAAGTGCACCAGCAGCTGTTCTGGCCCAGCACCTCACTCCTGTTAGTCAGACTCAGAGATGGGCAGTAACGCATTATGCGTTACTGTAATCTGATTACGTTTTTCAGGTAACGAGTAAAGTAAGGGATTACTATTGCAAAAACGGTAATTAGATTACCGTTACTTTCCCGTAGGAACGCTGCGTTACTGCGTTACTAAAACCGTGATTTTTTGCGAGAATGTCTCATGACAGTGCGACGTTCGTGACAACAGCTGTGTGCAGATCAACAGTGCATTATATATAGAGTGCGGGAGAGAGTATGAGCGTTTAAAGGGTGGAAGTACTGACCTTACTTTGAGTTTGATTCCATAAAAAGTGACAAAAACATTTGTGTCCGTTGTGCGTGGGAAGGAAACTTCTTTTTAAAGCGAAAAAAAAAACCCCTAAACTTCCAAGCAAGCACCGGGAGTGCGCTACCACGTAATGGGAAACTCACAGAGAAACTCGTGGATTCTTCCACTGACCGCTGCGGCACACCTGCACCAGAGCACACCTCCGCCTACCCTACTCCTGCTTTACAGGTGAAAATAGAGCAACAGGACTGCTAGTCTTTGATGTTATTTATTTTCTGCTGTGTTTTACTTGCATCTATTTGAAAGTAACTAATTACTGATTACTTCCCCCAAAAAGTAATCCCGTTACTTTACTGATTACTTATTTTCAAAAGTAATTAATTACTTAGTTACTTTTTAAAAACACGATTTACAACCTGAATAGGTGATAAAGCGATAGATCTTTCAGCCCAATTCTACTTTTTCTGCATAATCCATCATACAAAATGTAATCAAATGGAAAAGTCTCTTTTTAAAACTTTTATAGTTTTATTAATTTTAATTTTTTAACTTTATGCATTAAGCAAAAATTTAATTATATGCAACATTCTCTGACTGGAAGAAATTTGTTTAATATTTAAACCTATTTTCTGCACATTCCAGCACATAAAATATATATTTTTTTTGTGTTTACACTCACTCTTTCAAATAGATGCAAGTAAAACACAGCAGAAAATAAATAAAATCAAAGACTAGCGGTCCTTTTGCTCTATTTTCACCTGTACAGCAGGAGTTGGGTAGGCGGAGGTTTACCCTGGTGCAGGTGTGCCGCAGCGGTCAGTGGAAGGATACGGCAGTTTCTCTGTGAATTTTCCATTACGTGGTAGCGCACTCGGAGCTTGCTTGGAAGTTTAGGGGTTTTTTTCGCTGTAAAAAGAAGTTTTCTTCCCACGCACAATGCTAATGGACACTAATGTTTTTGTCACTTTTTATGGAATCAAACTCAAAGTAAGGTCAGTACTTCCACGCTTTAAACGCTGCACGCTCATACTCTCTCCCGCACTCGATATATGATCCATTGTTGATCTGCACACAGCTGTTGTCACGAATGTCGCACTCGCTTACGTCACTGTCATGAGACATTCTCGCAAAAAAATCACGGTTTTAGTAACGCAGTAACGCAGCGTTCCTACGGGAAAGTAACGGTAATCTAATTACCGTTTTTGCAATAGTAATCCCTTACTTTACTAGTTACTTGAAAAAAGTAATCGGATTACAGTAACGCGTTACTTCTGCCCATCTCTGATCCCTTGTAAACAAAATAGTTTAATAATAAATATGTTTCACATTGGCTATTCACAAAGTAAACAATGATTGTGCAAATGTAATGCCATCATGGACAAAGGCCTATCTCTGCTAAGGCCTTGAGGTACTATAACTTGTAAACAAATAATGTCACAAACACAAATGTCAATTGAACACAGAAAAAACTATAATAAATACTAAGCACTGCCATGTGACTAGTGAAAACTATAAACTCTTAAACAAAAACATTAAATAGTGCTGTTTGCAAAAAACTTCAATAGAACACTGATAGTTAAAATTAAGCAGGGCTTGAACATTTTTTTTGTTAACAAGCGTCTCCTCTTCCTCCTCCACCAGCTCTACCTCCGTCGCTGCTGCTTCAACATTTAAATCGTCCTCCATTTGTTCACCCGTGTCTCGTCTTGTTACAGGTAGTAGAGTCATGTGACTCCACCCCGTCAAGTCTGTAACGTAGCACAGCGTCTTAAAGGGACATGAACATCGCCAACCTGCACATGCCTTTTCTTTTTCTTTTTTAAATACCGAATTTACCGACATGGGCAAAATGACGTCGATGAGAGTCATAAATTTCGGTAACGATAAATTTTTGATATATCGCCCAGCCCTAACCAAGTGTTTCTTATTTATGTATTTATGATCTGTATGAAAATCCCAATTATTCTTGGATTAGTTGGTAACATCCTGACAGTGTGGGTATATGTATACTATTATACAATAACCCACAATACAGGGTATAGTTCAAAAACCTGTGCATCTTCACTGTGCTGTTACATTCAAACATCTGTCAGCTGCAGCTGTCAATCACCTCTGTCTGCTCTACCGTTGAAAAGTTTCCACAGTTGGGAAGTCAAGTTTATTCAGTGGAATAGTTAACGGGCAAACCATCAATTATGAATGTGATGTTAATCCAGGCATCCATCCTGAATTGGATAAGTGGAAGAGGATGGATGGATGTTAATTGGCAGGAACAGATTTTGCACTGAGAAAAGGGATCTGATCTTGAACTAGAAGGTCACGCCAAGGACAAAGCCACGCTGTGTAATTCTGAATAAATTAGTCCGGATCCGCAACAAATTCCTCATTTGCTCTTGCCCCACTTCTACAACGTGATTCATGAAACTTGCCTTTGTAGTTTTGGGTAATCTCTGTGACAGACATACAAATGACACCTCCTCGCCTCAGCTCCCGCCACGCCGGAAGAAATATTAATGTCTACAGCAGATAAAAGAAAGCTGAGCTGTCGTGCTGTGCGGACTTTATCATCTGATGTGACTGCATCATCACACTGAGCTTATTTCCAGAGCTTCCATAATGCACGAACCAAAGTTGTTACCAGTGACAATGGCTGGATAGATAGATGTGGAGTGTAAGCCAGAGGAAAAGGGAGTCAGCATGGACTCCGCATAGAGTTCTGCCGTCATTATTTTTTATTATACAGTAGTAGATAATCGTATCCGACTGCAACATGGTGGTAAACAGCGATTGCCCCAGCCTAACCTCCATCCTTGTCCCTTGCTGTTATCTGCATGTTTTCACCTAGCTGTCTGTAAAGCATGAAGTTGGTTGATGAAAAACAGAGAGCTGTTACAAAGACAGACGAAACATAATTTCAAAAACACATCCTCAGGATAAGAAGTGAACCTGTCCTGCATGGCAGTGTAATCAGCACTGAATTTGCTTCCAGCAGACACATTTTGTTTTACAAACATGGGGAACATTGTGTAAATTCTAAATTCTTCCAATTCTCTTCTTTAAAGCATTTTACGAACGTGACAATGAGCAAAACACCTGAGAGCGCGTTAAGCACGCCCAAGGTTGTTTTTTTTTGTCCCATTTAAAATTCAGAACATCATCTGCATATCAAACACCAACAAATCACTGCGCGAGACTGATTAAAATCACAGCGCCTTCGGTAACTTCTGCTTTGTGCAACTTCACAGAAGCCCTTCGCTGCTCCAATTTCAAAATATGGACCGTGGAATATGACATGGTGGCATCCACATTCAGTATTACGCTCATCAATATGCTAGTGTGTCTGTGCACCATGACCAAGAGCAATCTTTTAATAATTCAGCATGTTTCTCATTCACAATCCTGCAGGATTGTGGCACAAGTGTTGTGACACATCAACCAAACCCCTGTCAGCCACAGAGGTGCCCCTGGCAGGATGGTGGGTTATGAAAGAAAAGGGAGGCGGCAAACACCTGAGACATTTTGCGACTAACACACACACACACACACACACACACACACACACACACACACACACACACACACACACAGAAATCAAACTGCTATCAGTCTGCACAGATCAGATTGGGTGCTATGATTATTTTGTCTTAATAATCATAGCAACAACGGTCCACTTCGTACTTTCCAGATGTTCCGGTGAAGCGATACAAAATGCCTATCAAATTTCATTAGAGCCCGGTCTTCTGTGTTTACAAGAGGCCTGATTGGTTTATACTGGTGTGATGGCAGCAGAGCTCTTAAAAACCAAGAGAGGGAATGTCAGTGACCTGCCTGCAGCTAATTGTCCATGCTGTAATAAAAGTGAGAAGACACTGACCAATTCTATGCATACCTCCCACTGCTTCCATTTGAGACAGACCAGTTTGGGTTCGTCTCCCTCAATTAGCCCTGACCGGGCATCATGGATGAGCCTGTTACAAAGAGATGAGGGAGCTTAAATAGCCTCAGAAAGCACGTTACAGTGGCATGACTGAAAAGGAAAGTGGGGGAAAACAGCCTTTGCATCTATTACAGCCATACGAGTGTAAAGAACAATGTAATGACTGCCTTGAAACACGAGCACCATGGAGACAGGCGGCTAATAGCGCTGGATGACATTATTCTCAAGAAGAGGTGAAAGCAAAGAGAAATGAGTGAAAATTAATGTAAGGGGAAAATTTTCAACAAAAGACAAGAGCAGGAGAGGGTGACATGTAATGCTGACTCCTTAAAAAACAGACAAGTGCTATAAGAAAGCATGCTTGATATATCAGGCTCTCTATTTCTTTTTGCCAACATGTAAAAATGCTGACATGGGCCAAATGCCCAGAATATTCCCAAAAGCATCCAAAATGAAAAGTCTAGGTCGACGCCCTGCCAAAGGGTCCGCTGCAGTTAGCTACTTAAAATTAATTGTCAGACAGAGAGATAATATGCAGCTAATGCTAACTCACCATGTGCGCTCAGCATATTCTGTGGGTCTGAAGTGCACCGAGGACAATAAACTTCAGCAGATAAGTACTGCGAAGGAACTGTTAAAGTCAGGAGGATCATTAGGATACAAGTTTAACTCAAGTTTGTGTGTGATGGAGCTTTTACATGCAGGGCAACTGTGTCAGCATAAAAGAGATTCCACTGCTGACATGATACCGATAATGAAAACAGAAATTACAGCAGCTCTCCTCTTTAATCCGTTTTTGAGTCTCCCATCTAGTTTGCCTGCCTCGTGCTCATCCATTCCCCACTCTCTCTGACTTCATCTGTCTGAGGTCTAGCTTGTATCCTACACCCCACACAGGTCCTGCCTCCCCCTCAACATCTGTTCCCTGTCCTTGCCTTGTGCCAGGGGCAGCTATACCCACCAAGACACCCATACCAGCTATGCCGCTGCCTGCCAAGCATCTGATCAAAGAGGACAGCTGTCGAACTGATCTGCAAGCCAGCATTGCTTTATGAATGAAAAATGTCCAGGGGAGGAAAAAAATAAATAAAAATAAACATCCAGCATCATCAGCGGCACCAGCATCCTAAAAAATGGGCTGGCTAGTTAGGGGACTGCTGAGGCCATACGGCCAAAGCCTGGAGGCGCCGTGGTCTGTTTTTGCCCACAGCAAAGAGAATTCGCAGATCACAGATGGTGTTGCTTAGAGGAGAAAATGGACAAGGGGACAAGAAAATTAACTAGATTAGACACTACCTAGGACCCTGTGAGAGGCTCGTATGCACAGGACAGGGGAAACCCTGCATGAACCAACAAAGAAACAGAGGAAGCTGTGACATTTATGAGGGCCCCGTTCTTCAGTGAGGTAAATTGCTCGGTTACTTCCCTTTGCATCAGTGCGTATTTGACCCCATCTTCAACACCTCGCAGCAAAATCAGTGTTGTTTGAAGTTTTCGGAGATGAAAGAAAGTGCTGTCTTTCAAACTGCTCGGCTGTATTTGAATGAAATTAAATGAACCTGCAGGCACTTGCCTTCTTCACACAGACCGCTTTTCAGTAAAGCTCTGAGCAAAATGAGCAAACAGAGTGCTTGAGAGTTCAACAAATCCATCAAATAGGTTCAGTTCGTTCACACAAAGCAGATCGGGGGGAAAAGCAGTCACTTACATGATGCAAAAAGTAGCGGTATTACACAACTATGGTGTCCAAATTAGCAGTGCATGTATGCCAAAATGTCATGTGTGTATGAAATTTGAAGGGCTGCAACCTCATGGTGTTGTACTTGTTAAAGTACATAAATAAATGTCTGACTATAATGTTTGTACTTGAGATTTTTCAGGGTTGTTTGCAAACCCCAGCAGGCATCATTTTTTACACTAGTAACATTTTGCATCTCCTCCCGGGATCAAACGACGGGTCTTTGGCTTGGTAAGTGAAAGTGTTAACCACTACAGTATGGAGCAGTAAATAAGTGCTGGATATGGCATTAAGTGTTATTAATGTTTGGCAGCACAGACTCAAAACTTCAGTAATAATTATAATAATAATAATACTTGTGTATTTTTAATATTAAATTTAAATTACATTTAACCCTTTCACGCATAGCGGTCACTACAGTAGAAAGCTATTCAAAGGCTGCTTTCTTGTAATTGTGTCAGTGTTGATGGTACACTTGCACATCTGTCACTCCATACCCTGCCACCCACTGGTGGTTTAATGTTACTATAGATGTATGACGTGTTTCTTTGTAATTAGTGTTATTGTTTTCTTAAGTATTTTTATTCATCTTTTCATGCCTGAGATGAATAAAAATACTTAAGAAAAAAAATCCTGATTGAGGTTGTCATAATTCATGCATGATAGGGTTAAACTAATTTGTTTAATTAAGATTAGTTTACTGGGTACTCCGGCATCCAACAGTCCAAAGACATGAGGTTAGTGGAGATAGGTCAGATCAAGTAATATATATATGTATATATATATTTTTTTAATGACAGGAGAGTTTTAGTTTTTTCACACTCTACTTTAGGAATTTCTGTGAATTAAGAAAAACTCAGTTTTATAATTACAGGACAGTCAATGAGCTACAGCTACTAGTATGCTTTCTGTAGTTTTACATGTTTATTTCTTGCGATTTAAGCCCAAAGAGTCAACCCTCTTCCATTTACTACAGTAGAATTTCTTTGTCATGTAGAAAAAAATCTGTTAATGTTGAAATTGAACTCTTTCTCATAGATTAGGATTAAATTTGATCAAATCAACTTTTTCTTATACCGAAAGAAAGAGGGGCTCCACTTGTCTGGCCCACTTAATATCAGAGTGGGATCTATCTGGACCACAAGGCAAACTGAGTCTGACACCTGTGTTTTACACGGTTCAGGGTTTAAATGCTATTCACAAATAAATGACTGGTTTTAATACAAGTTTGATATCATGGAGTGGTGTGGGAGCTCCAGCTATACCACTTAAGGAGTAAACTCACAGGAGTGAGTGGAAGGGACAGTTAAACATCTAGTCTGTAAATATATTGTCATTTCAGCACATCTCACTGCACCCTATGGCCAAACCTCACAGTAAAGCAGCTTCACCACCATCTATTCAACAGGGTCCTTTGGGAAATAAAGATTACAACCACAGGACGCTGTTATAGGGAGTTCCAGTCTAGACTGAATTATTCATTTTCTTTCCCAGATCTAGCCTGAACTTTGCTTAAATTGATATCACGTAATGACAAACTGACGTTTCTGCTCAGTCTAGCAAAAACACTGCACCTCACTCGAATTTGACAGCCTGATGCACCGAGAGCTCGGCTCCAACCAGACAGGATTAAAATGTGTATAAGATTTCTAATAATTCCTGCAATCTTAGTTCAACTGAGTTTTATATGAGGCCATCAGAAGTCAAAATCAAATTTCACTTGTAAGATTAATATTAACAACAACAGTATCATTTCATTATAGGATATAGTAAATCACATTAGCACATCTCCCTCACGCTAGTACTTTACAGCTTAAAACGTCCTTTGCCTCTGCATATATGGGCCGACTCTTGCAGCATATTACAGATATGGGAGTGGTGGACTAATTAAAGCACCTCAGGGGTGCTGAAGGATGTGAGCAGAGCCAGAATATGTAGTAGCCTCAGATCCAATTAGGGTGCACCACCATTTGGCTACTCTTGCATTATTAAGTATGGAATTGCTGGACCTTGAATGATGGGGAACGCCATTAAGAATACAGGGTGGGGGAAATCAACTACTTTCCTTGCCTGGTTTGTTGAATCTGTACAGGTGTTACAACTTAATAAAATAAAACTTAATGTAGTTAATTTTTCTCCTGGAGAGCACAAGATTATACAGGTTTGATGCGATGAGGCAAGAATGACAGGAAGTGCTGCAAGTTTAGGAAGGAGCAGTTAAACTGAAAAACAAGCAATTTAGGTTTGGCACGGTCTAATAGAGTGCTGACGGTCTCCTGCTGGGAGACAATTTAGTCGGACAGGTTGATAAAATGAGCTGATTTTCCATCACCGTGACATCACAGGTCCCGTCAGATTTTCATTCATAGCCACCATCAAGGAACAGCCAAGCAAGATGAAGGTAGATGTCTTTAGTCAAAACATCGTGCAATCGCTGAGAAAAGTGAAATAATTAATGCGTGCAGCACCACTAATGCTGCTCCAGTGAAGAAGAAGAAAAAAAACCATCTGAAGGGTTTAAGTAAATTATGAAAAAGCTAATTGCGCTTCATTATTCATTTTGAGTTCTCAGCTACAGCTCAGCATGCTCACTGCAAACATGCAATAATGATACAACCTCTCACTGCGTGATCAATTCCTTTGATAAATAATGACTCCTGTGGCTGGATGACAGCTGAGGGAGTTGGCTGTAATAAGCCCTATAGTCCTTAAAACAGGTGTGCTTTGAATCTGATTAGAGATTGAGTCTGTAGAGTTATTAATCTGCATTACATTAATAAAATTTGGAGCGTTAAACAACCTTCAAGTGCACAAACATGCGCCAAGGCAGCTCGCTCTCTCACTTTTAATAGAAGAGTAACGAGCAGTGCAAAGTGCAGGCTTTTGTTATTTGCCCGGCTGAAACTCATTTTAATAAACTTGACTTAAGCCTTAAGTTTGACCTCATTTGATCTTGAAGAGGTTGGAGGTCCAAAGTAACGTAACATTTACAATCCCCATAACATATATCAACATATGTGTTTGTCAGTACAAACAATGGCAGTAAGAAACAGTATTAATGAAGCTATGTAGAGCTGTTTATCACTATGACCTTCAGATCAATCTATTGACCTTGAAGGAGAGGTCAGAGGTCACATGTGACATGATACTTTAAATTTTTATATGGTACTTTCTATACACTGATCAGGTGAGTGAATTACAATGATTATCTCGTCATCCTTCATCTGGCACCTGTTAGTGGGTGCGATGTATAAGGAAGCAAGTGAACATTTTGTCTGTAAAATTGACGCATTAGAAGCAGGAAAAATGGGATTTGAGTGAGTTTGACAAGTGTTAAATTGTCATGGCTACGCGACTAGGTCAGAGCATGTCCAAAGCTGTAGTTCTTGTGGGATGTCCTTGGTCTGCAGTGGTCAGCATCTATCAAAAGTGGTCCAAGGAAGTAACCAGTGACAGGGTCATGGGGAGCCAAGGCTCACTGATGCACATGGGGAGTTAAGACTGGCTTGTGTAGGCAAAACACATTCGCACTACCAAAACGTAATATTTCATGCTAGGTGACAAATGGTAAACATATTACGCTTCAGAGCACCGAACACGTCCCTAAATGACGAGAAAAAAAAACGAGGAGACGTGAGAATTGTTTGGAATCAATCTACATGTTTGTTCATTTGACTTAAATCGCTTTGGAAAACAATATTTAACATTATTAAAGTGCTGGTTAAGGTTATCGTTAAGGGATAAGGTTAGGTTTAGGGCTGGAATACATGGCTAGAACGTCATTTTACTGGATTTCACCCATAACCTGGTGCGTAGCATAAGAACACGGAAGGTCACCTTTTGCACTCCTCAGGAACGCCGGGGGATGTGACAAATCGTCGGGATGTTACACCTCAGGAGTGAGAACGGGCTGGTGGACAACAGATGAGCTACTGTAGGTCAAATTGCTCAAAAAGTTAACCTTGGATCTGATAGAAAGGAGCATCTTAATCTGTGGGATGTGCTGGGAAAACAAGTGTGATCCATGGAGGCCCCATCTCGCAACTTACAGGACTTAAAGGATAATCAAGTGGACCTTGAAAACCTTACTGGATATAAGCCAAATTTTAACGACTTGTTAGCACGACCCGACTTTACAGCTCTACAAAGTTTTATCAGAATTCATTTCTAATTTTTCAAGCTGGCAGTGGCGCCACTTGGCCTTCCAGTAGATACACCGATGGTTTCAGTTTCAAAATCATAGGTGACTTCCATCTCGAATTATCGCATTCACAAGACTTTCAGAAAGCTTGACCTCTGACCTCGACTTTGAGGTAGATTCCAACTAGCCCAAGATTTTTTAGTAGATATACCTATGGTGTAAATTTAAAACTCCTACATCGCTTTGTTCTCGGGTTAACGCATTCACAAACTTCGACAACACGACATCATTTTCAACTTTAAACGCAGACGTTGCCAAAAACATAACCTCCTGTGGTGGAGGTAATAACGAAAGCACATGGGGGACGTGTACTTGTTATAAAAATTTTATTTTGAATAAAACAACGTAGCCATATTACATGTAGTGTGGTCCATCTATTTTACATACCTCAGGAGAAGCGACACAGTTCTGCCATGGTACGGTTCATCATGATCATTAAAATCATCATCACCATCAGTTTACAGTCAGAGGTTATAGTAGTGTTGTTCAATCTCACAAGTTTTACAGGGTAGCATATAGCACAACAACACGACGCAGTGAGGGACCAGTGCTAGAAGGCCAGTGGAAAACCCCCCCAAAACAACCCAGCAACAGATAAAATACTACTCATCATAACGGGAGGCTAGCTTCAGCAGGCCACAGACCCATCGTGGTACAGTAATAGTAACTTGTTTTTTTTCCTTTTTTTAAACTTGGTAACTCCTCATTGCAGTGTACACCAATACAGTGAGCTAAAGCTTAGAAATCTATACCAGGTTGCTCATGGTTGTAAATGAACACACAACTGTTTGACGAGTTTACGAACCACAAAAACAAAACTGTGTCTATGAGTCTGAGGTAGCAAGGCAATCATGGCTTTCCTCTGATTTCTGAACATATATCTCTTTTAAAAAAACAAACCAAACCTATTCTACATGATAACGGCGGGCCTCTCATAAACCCAGATTCAAAACAACTTTAGATTTAAATCTGTAACTTCCAAAACCATTTTTACACAATCCCACAATAATACATTGACTCTCACCTCCGTCTTCCACGTGTGGAACGACAAACTTTGTAGGCACAGAAGGGGTAAAAGTTTACTTTAACAAAATCGCAGCTGAGACAAAGTCTGCCGGCATATCGATGCTTTTTAAAGGGGAACTTGACATCAAGCATGCTACGAGATAGATAGGAAAACAAACCAGGTGATCCGAGAGGTGATAGTTTACATTTTGGAAATGATCCTTTCAGCCACCGGGAGCAGTGTGTGCGCTCCCCAAGCATTTAACAAAAGTCTGGGGCTATTCGGGGCTCGATGGTACAAAGCAGTGGAATGACAAATAAAAATGGAACAGTTTGATTCCCAGTTAAGTCAACAGAATTCAAACAAAATCCCAACCACCCTCTGAAAAACAAAACAAAAAAATCTATACAAAGCCCCGTGTCCATATACTCATCTGCATACCTAAATAAATCACTGACAAATGTTCAATTCGGTACAATCTACAGTTCATAAAATATACAGTTTGCATAGTACAAGACAAGGTGGTAAAAGTAGTTAAGTTGTCTGCTCCTGTGCATCTTTGGGATTTAGGGGCAGGGGATTTTGTTTGTGTGGGAATGGTCTCTCCATCCTCCAGTCAGTCCTCACATCATCTGAAAACACACAGAGAGAAAACGCTTTGGATCAGACGACAAAAAGCAAGAATCTTGAAACACGACAGCGCCAGTTCACATACAGCCACAGAAAAGCTCGGATTTATGAGTCTCTTTGGTTAGTCCCGAGCGCTGCAGGTGAACCCGCCTCATTTCTCTTCATCAAGACATCACCGTGTGGAAACGTCAGAAGTTCAAACAAAGTAATCGGGTTTGAGAGCTGGCAAATGGACTGCAGTCCCTCAAGCCAGTTAGAGTCGATTAGGAGCGCAGAGGGGGGAAAGTGGGAGGTGGGCATGGATGAATCTGGGAAGATTTTACAAATCAGAGCTCTCCGCAGAAATGAAATTAGGCACTCAAACTAAAGCTTTGCGCTGAAGTTAAAGGAGAGTGCATGGAGCGCTGTCCGCCGAGGACTATAAAAAGCCAGGAGTGGAAGATGTTTGGGAAATGAACTCATTAGATTTAATATTCAATTGATGTGGTAATGCATGTGTTGTGTAACACTGCTGCAGATGAGTCAGATGAGGTTGCATTATTGTACAGAGGAACGTACTCCAAAGCAGGTGGTAAATAAACACATCATTAACATGGAACCTGCAGGAGAACAGAAGAATGAGGAGACCTGTGGTTCACATAGTGTTTGTAGTCAAAGTGCATATGTAGATAATGAATACAAGTCATAAACTCACAGTGCTGTAAAAAAGTATTTGCAGTCTTCCTGATTTCTTAGTTTTTTTTACATTATGTTTCAGGTCGATCAAATTCTAATATTAGACTAAGATAACCCGAGTAAATACAAAATTCAGTTTTTAGGTGATAATTTCATTTATTAAGGGGGGGGGGGGAAGCTACACCTGCCTGGTTATGTGTGAAAAACTTATTGCTAAATGATAAATTAACTGTGGAAAGCTGAGTTCAGTTTCAGTACCCACACTCAGGCCTGATTACTGTCTGATCTCAGGAAGCAACACATCATGCCACGATCGAAAGAAAGGGCGGAGAAACAGTCATTAATATCTATCAGTCTGGAAAGCATTACAAAGCCATTTCTAAAGCTTTGGGCCTCCAATGAACCAGTGTGAGAACATGGTAAACCGGCCTACCACAAATAAAGCGAGAGAGCATCAAAGACTCATTCAGGAGGTCACAAAAGAACCCAGAACAACATCTGAAGAACTGCAGGCTTCACCTGACTCAGTTAAGGTCAGAGTTCGTGATTAAACAAGAAAACGACTGGGCAAAAATGACATTCGTGGATCCAACACAAAGGCTCGTCTAAGATGATCCCCAAGACTTTGGGGAAGATATTCTGTGGACTGAGGAGACAAAAGCTGAACTCTTTGGAAGGTTTGAATTACATGAATTACATGTGGAGTAAATCTAACACGGCATTTTTATAAAATGATTATTGCACCAACATCCTGACAACAATTCTACCTTTCACCAGAAGATCCTAAAGGAAATTACTCTGTCACTAGTTCATGCCCTGAAGCTCAAGAGCATTTGCAGCAGGGCAATGATCCGAAACACACCAGCAAGTCCAGCTCTGAATGACTCAAAAAACACAAAAAAACAAACAAAATGAAGGTTTTGGATTGACCTTGTCAACGTCTGCACCAAATGAGACTTTTTGACACGACCTTAATCAGGTCATTCATGCATGAAAACCCTCCAGTGTGGCTGAATTAAAACAATTGGACAAAAATTCCTGCACAGGGATGTGAAATACTCATAGCCAGTCGTTCTTGCTGCCAAAGGTGGCACAACCAGTTATTAGACATAGGGGGGAATTACCAGGTAGGTTTGGATAACAAACTGCATTTTGTATTTACTCTGGGCATCTTTGTCTAATATCTTCGATCTCAAACATGTATGTTTATCAAATAAACAAAAAAACAAGCAAACCAAGAAATCAGGAAGAGGACAAAGTTTTTAACAGCGATGTAAATTTTGAGTTGCAAACTGCTTGAAAGGACGGGCTGTATTGTTCTGGTCAACAGAGAGAAAAGTAGAAATGTCTGACTCTCAGAAAATAGGCAGTTTAACTGGCATGTAAAAGTACTGCTTATTGTGCAGGGAGACAAGCTGAGCAGCTTAAAAAGACCCTGAGGGGAAAAGAGGTGTGAAGCAGAACCAAGGGACACCGGAGCGGGGTAAATAATTACAGTGGGAAGAGGTCAGCGGCAACAGCTTTCACAATACCTCTGTCCCAAAATGCACCTTGGCCTCAGACTGAGAGAAAGAGAGGAGCCGTTAATGGCACTCCCCTGGGATCCATTAGCAGCCGCTTTCTCACAGAATGTGGAGGGTTGAGGCAGGTGAAGGCTTCGTGGAGGGGACTGCTTTTGTGGCAGCAGCTGTAATTACCTCTAAAACGTGCTCTATTCCAACTTCTCTCACCTTTGCCAATTACCAAAATACCAATCCCTCAATACAAACAATACGGCGTAAGAACAAAAAAACAACCCACTGCTAAAAGACAAATTAACATCCCCTGTTGCGTCTTTAAATTTATGGGAGAACGTCTTACCTGTGGTCTCGAGGAGAGGCTTGAGGCTGCAGGAGGCAAAACAAAGAAAAATTAGAGCAGTTTAACACTTGAACTCCCCAGTTCATTTCAGCATTTATGAGTCTACACAAAATTGTCAGCCTCTGGGTACCTCCCACGTACTTGTGCGCACACTGAGCGGCTGAGTCCCGGTGCCTCCGAGCTATGCAGTAACCAAATTCTAATAACGCTGGAACGTGTGCCAGATTACAATGGATTTATAAGTAAAGCCCTCGCAGGAGTTTCGACTCTCCAATAATGGAATACAATTTAAAAATCACAGAGCTCGATATTTTAGCGTTCTAATTTATTTTGCTATTTGATTAACGTTCCCAAAGGTGAATATTGTTTCAGATTCAGCTATTAGGAGTAATGAGCTATAACGTTTTCTTCCCAATTTGATCAAATACCAAATTTAAATGATGATGGCTGAAACAATTAGGCCTGTATTTAAACTCTGTGCATCTGAGCAGACATCAGAATCGAAGGCACAAAGTCACAAATGGGTGCAGAGGAACCTGGACCGCACTGAGCAAACCATCCGAAAACAGAAAATTTCAGCGCCGTGCAGGACGAGACCATCTGAGTTCAGGATTACAATACTTGACACTTTGCTGTGCACACAAAGACACGGGAAACAGGCACAAAGCCGAGTGGCAGCGTGAGAGATGAGGAAATAAAAAGGAAGGATACACAGCAGGAGTGTGCGAGGGGCTGAAAGAGGAAGAAGACACGAGGATCGATAAGAGCACTGAGAGGTGGTAAAAAAAAAATCGGAAGGTGGATGATGAGTTTGGTTGATATTGTAGATTATGATGATTACATCAGAAAAGTACCACCGTTTCTCCACAGGCTCAAGCGTGCACCTTTTTAGCAGAAAAAATACCTCAGAGATGTCTAAAGTCAGTGTTGTGCTGTGAACATACTGGGAATCATTGACTTTCATGCCATGCATGTGTAATTTCAGTTATCCCATGAACCTAACGGATCTACTTTGAGTTCAAGTTAAATACTGCTTATAAACATTCAATGCAATAATATGTAAAATAGTATGATAAAAGAGGGGAATGTTACAAAACCATTTGTGTAGCTGAAATGTAAAAGGTGGTATTTAATAAGTAAGATGACAGACAATTACTGTAAATAGCAACTATTTTTAAAAACTCTTCGTTGTTCCAGACGTGATTGAAGCTAAACTGCCAAATATTCTCCTGTCCCAGCAATTCAACAGTCTGTTTTGGCAAATTTATCTCAGTCGCAAACACATATTTCAGATCAAACAAATTTAAATATTAGACAAAGATAACCCGAGTTAATACAAACTGCAGTTTTTAAATGACGATTTCTTTTAAGTAAGTGACAAAGCTGTCCAAACCTAGAGTACCTGGTCCTAAGTGAAAAAGCGATTGCTAATAAACTAATGTGGCACCCTTGGCTTCAAGACCTGCAATCGAGCAGTTTGTGATAACTAGAAATGAGCTTTCCACATCAATGTGGAGGAATTGTGGCTCACTCTTCTTTGCAGAATTGTCTCAATTCAGCCACAGTGGAGGATTTTCCAGCATGAACAGCCTGCTCAAGGTCATGCCAAAGCATATCAATCAGATTTAAGTCCAGATAACCCAGTGTTTACATCCAAAGTGTGCTTGAGGTTCAGGACATGAGCTGATTGATGGTCAGGATTCAGGATTTTCTGGTAGAAAGCAAAGTTCATGCTTCCTCCAATTACAGCAAAACAGCCCGAGACCATCACACTACCACCACCATGTTTGACTTTGGCTATGATGTTCTTTTCTAAAATGCTGTGTTAGTTTTGTGCCAGATGTAACGTTTGTCTCGTCAGTACACAGAATATTTTTTCCCAAAAGCGTTGGGGTTTTTTTTAGCAAATGTGAGACCAGTCTTTGTGTTCTTTTCTCCTTGGAACTCTCTCATTGATACCATTTTTGCCAGTCTCTTTTTTGTTGTTCAATCATGAACTCTGACCTTAACTGAGGCAGGTGAAGCCTGCAGATGATGTTGTTCTGAGTTATTTTGTGACCTCCTGGATGAGTCGTCGCTGCGCTCTTGGGATAATTTTGGTAGGCCGGTTACTCCTGAGAAGGTTCACTGCTGCTCCAAGTTTTCTCCATGTGCAACTAATGGCTCTCACCGTGGTTCACAGGAGTCCCGAAGCTTAAGAAATGGCTTTCTAACCCTTTCCAGGCTGATAGATGTCAATGACTTTGTTTCTCAGCTGCTTCTTTAGATCGTGGCACGCTGCTTTCTGAGATCTTTTAGCCTACCTCAGACAGCTTCTGTTTAGATGATTTCTTGATTCAGCCAGTCTGGCAGTAATCATGCCTGAGTGTGGGTAGTGAAATTGAGCTCAGCATTCCAAAAAATGTGGTTAATCACAGTTAATTCATCGTTTAACGAGGAGGAGATTAATTACTTTCTCACACAGGGCCAGGTAGGTGCAGGTAGCTCCTTTCTCTTCATAAATGAAATAGTCATTGAATAACTGTATTTTGCAATTACTCAGGTTATCTGTGTCTAATATTAAACATTTTTTGACGATCTGAAAGATTTCAGTGTGACAAATAAGTAAAAAAGTAAGAAATGATCACAGCACTGTATCTTGCACATGCTACATCAGTTTTTCTGTGAAGGGCTTTTCCGGTTAAGCAAACTGTACTTTTTCCTCTGCTGACCTTCGACCTTATGGTGAGACAAAAAAAAAAATCTGCTGCAGGAGGCTGGGAAGACACGGTGGGAAATTCGAGGAGGAGGATTGGGAAACTTACGACTGCATGCAGGGAAGGAGTTGTTAATCTGCTCCATTACATCTGCCAGGTCAGAGCTGCTGTTATGGGAGTCCAACAGCTCATCTGAACACACATGCACGCAAAGCACAGAGAGGTTGATTTTCAGTTACCACACGCACTCACACTTTAATACTGCACCACAGCGAGGAACAGTTTACATTTACAGAAAAGCGAATATTTTTTCTCTGTTGTGAGCAATGGACTGATATCTTCCTATTTAAATAAACAACAGTACATTAAGCCTTTTTCAGCTTGAGTGTCTCACCTGAGTTTTCAGTAAGTGGCCCTCGATCTTGCACGATGGGGGAGGACAATCCATTTACCCTCGAGTCCACATCGGGCTGATGGAGAGACAGACATGAAAACAAAACAAAACAAAAGAACATTTAGTCATTATAACACAATTATTCCACTTGGTGGCTGCTTGACAACTTCAAAATTAGCCCTGCTTCACAGCAACAGGCGGAGACAAGAAACAACCAAAGGGCAGCACAACGAGGCTCTTGTCATGTGCACAATTTCCCCAAACAAGCCAAAACTGAGTTTAACACACTACAGTATCAATCACATTTCAAGCCCTCAATTAAAATTAGCCCAGTTTTTTGTTTTGTTTTAGCTCAAATGCTTTACCCTGATGGTCTTCAGTGAGTGGAAAGGTAAAAAATATGTGCACATGCTCTTAAATATAACTGAAGTAGAAAATGGTTAAAACAGATGATAGTACATACTTAAATCTAAACAACAGCGCTCATATTTAGGATTTTTCTCTGCTTCTTGCCACTCTGTAACCTCTAGCCTCATCTTGATATAACAAATAATTATTTGCCCTCCAGTGTGCTGTGTTCTCAAGATCTAAAGATTCACAAATAAATTAATATATTACACACACACACACACACTACAGAATATGTCAAAAGTCTGTTGAAAAACCAATTTCTCAGATGCTCAGAAGTGAACACTTCATGTCCAGTGACATTCACGGCACAATCTCCCATTCCCTTTGGCTTTTCAAGTTCAAGAAAGTAAATCAATGCTCCCTCCCCTCTCTCATATACCCTCCTCCTTCATCTCCTCGTGCCCCTAGCGCTAGCGAAGGCTAACATGTTGGAAACGTCTCTGGAGCACAACCAAGTGTCTCGAGGCTCGTCTTAGAATAGCTCAGGTCAGGGTTTTGGTCACCCTTCGGGAGTGTGAATTTAATGCGTGCCATCAGGAAGGCTGGGTTTATTACTCTGAAGCTTGGCAGTAACACAGCACTTGATGGAAAGACGTGTTGACACATCGTCAGGTCTCCGGGGACTCTCTGAGAACTGTAGTTCTTACTTAAGTGTTTGGACGTTTCCATGTGTGCAGGTAGCTGTGTGCGCCGTTTATGTTTGGATTTTCTGTCTGTTGCAATCAGCGTCAGAATAAATCCACTGCAGCATGCGGCAGCATTGATGGAAAGTCTAAACAAGGCTAACTCAGCGGAGGTAGAAATGCAGTAGCTTAGACAGTATACAACACTACAGCACATTGCAACCTGACAGTCTGCTGTATAAACCAAATTAAGAATCGCCTTTCAGCCCAGGTTTTTCAAGCATTTCTACTTTGAGATTTTACTTCCTCATCGCTATAATTGACAGTTATAGCAAACGTTTTAGCATTCAAAATAAACATGAGCGACACAGTCCTTGATTCGCTTTACTTCTTTAGTTCTGTGTGTAGTATAGGGATGAGAATTGCAAAATGACTTTCGGTTTGCCATCATTAATTAGACACCATGGGAAGTCATAAAATATTCAGTTAAACTTCAATTTTATTTTTTTCCCCCAATTCTGTTTTATTTAATGCAGTGGCAAATTACAAAAAAAGTCTCCACAAGGTGCTTTGAATTGTAAGTTAAAGACCCTACAATAATACAGGCACTTAAAGAAAAAACACTGAAAACACTGCAGTGCAAGTGTTGCTGCTGCTGGTTGCTCTGTGGCTTGTTGCTAAAAGATTTGAAGTGATTTGGTGAGCTAATGAAGCTGAAGGGAGATTGCTTTTGATACTTGTATCATTAAAAGTTAGGGGGAAAAACACTAAATTTGAGGCTTTTATTTTGGAAATGTGGCACCTTAAGGATGCTGGCAAACTATAACTGATGCTTTTTTTTAATTATGAATTTTTTAAGCATTCTCTTCAGGTTATAAATATAAATTGGGAGCTTTTATTTTTGAAAATTTCACAGCATCAAAGCACCTTCATAACATCCGATAAATAACTGAAGCCATAATGAAATTTTTAAAGAATCCTGTTCAGTTCCTGCAACTATTCTGATGCTTTTCTTCTCATTGACAGATTAATAATAACACATTTAACCTTTTATTTATTAAGAAAACACACTGAATTTGAAGCATACTGGTCTTCCATTTAGAAACTAAGGACTTTTATTTAGAAAATCTGACAAACCCGTGCAGGTCACTGCCACTGTCAGGGTGTAGGACTGTTATCTAACATTGTGTGTGAGACGGACGATGAGAGGGGCAGCTTTAAATTGTGAATGACAGCCAAAATACTTCAAACTGCCTTCAAACTGCAGTATGACGTTAGCTTGTTTTAGATGACTGACTGGAAAAAAAAACCTACATATACATCTTGTTTCCCACACTTGATGTCAAGAAAGTGAGAAGAAATCCACCAATCAGAGATTCAGAATTTCAAATTCATCATAAGTCATAAACTGTCAACTGCATCCACCTGTATCAGATAAGCTGTTAGTTACCATGGTGATGGCATTCCTGAAATGGGCTTGGCGCTCCTCTCAAAAAAAATTGCTTTCATCCTGCAAACCGCGGCTCATATTCACCAGCTTTAAAAAGCACGAGCGCCCCAAAAAGTTCACTAACAGATCTGCATTTTGTTTTTGTGATTTTACTTTTAAAAACATGGTCATGGAAGCTACATAAAAATGGTGCTTATTTCTAGTTTTTCCTTGATCAAATTATAACGGGCCACCCAGATATCACTCCTTTCACTTAAATACTACAGATTAAAAAAAAAAAAAAACATTTCCTACAATCTGTTGGTAAAATGATGCTTGTAGAGTTAAAATTGACAAATCGAATCAATGAGCAAATGTGGGTTATAGTGTCTGTATGTCCTAATAACACTACCAGTATCTGGCAACCTTGTATCATTAACTGCATTCTAAGAGAAAGTAGAAATCAGTGTCCTAACAGCTATTTAATATTTTATTTTATCTACTGTACTTCTGCTGAAGGACAAATTTAAATTTTGTGAGAGTGCAATACTAAAACTGTTTCTGTCCAAATGTTAATCATCTGCCATTAAATATCTGCTGAGTCACGTCAGCTGCCGCCTGTTGTTATGAGTTATTGCCCATGCTCACAGCTTCTCAGCTTCCAGAGAGCCAATACCTGCCCCCCCCTCCCCTCAGTTTGCTTTATCAGGATTGCTGCTTGTTTGGCTTGAGGCTTGTGAATTTCTCACTTGGCACAAACAATCCAACCTCAGTGAGCAATTAGGCCGGGTATAAACAAATCTGGAAGTTATTAATACGGAGATCGGAGATGGATGCTGGGTGGAATGGAAATGATGTGATTAGGATCTAATCTGAATGATGATGAGCAGTTTTTTAAAAATTGTGATAAAAGTGGGTTATCATGTGGATTTCGGGATTAATAACTGCAAGCTCATGATGGAGCTCGACTTTGAACGAATCCCTTTAATTTACTGGAAGCTTTCTGTATCAGCATTTTACTTTTACGTCTGCTTAAATTATTTTTTTCCTGAGCCGTCTGAAACAGCCCTGCCAGCTGGTGTGCGTGAGTGAGTCTGTGAACCGTGATTACTGCCCTGCTGCTCCTCAACAACAAGCCTAATGAACTGAACGGAAAGGAAGCTAATGTGGAAAATAAACTTTATATCGCAGTTGTGTATGTGCTGTACTCAAAGGAGAAAACCATAATTCCTCTGCTCTGCTGCAAATTGGTCCTACTAGCCATAAGACAGTAATCATGTGCTGTATGAACTTGCTGTATTAACAATAACAATGTTACTTCAGGTTTTAAATTATTTTCAGAGAAACTGCATGTTTTCTGTCTGCAAAGCACCAAAACTACAGTCGGTAACGGGAACAAAACATAACCCCAAGTCGGGGATAAAATGTGTACATGATACGTCACCTGGTGCAGTAGCTGTCGGAGGCGATGAAGCTGAGATTCCAGCTGTTTGTTGTGTTCCTCCAAGATGTGCATGCGGGTCTCCAGCCGGCCTTTGTGTTGTCGTAGCAGCCTGGCTTCAGCTAAAAGATCTGCCTCATCGGGGTGGGCCGAGGGGCCCTCCGTCTCCCAGGGGCTTCCTGTAGGCGTGCCTCGCTGTCCATGTTGCTCCTTAAGTTGCTCATACTCCCTCTGCAGTGTCCTGAAGAAAAATTGAGAACAAATAAGTGAAGAAACAAGAAATGTGTCCATACACATGGATGAATGTGAAATTGACGCAGAAGCTGTGGCAGCTGAACAGCTGGGAAATTGGACAAATAACGGGAATATGTTCTTCTGCCTGGTGTTTCCCGTGTAAATATATAATGTTTTAATATTCTTAAAACATTCAAAAAGCCAGTTCTGAACCTCCACAGCGGGACGCCACACAAAACACCACACTCGTGTTTACCTCTTCATTCTGTGTGAAATCCTATCCACAGTGGATAACCAAACATAACGCCCCCTACCAAATCTCTCGCCTCACTTCCTCTTCACCCTCTCAGTGCAGAACTATAAGCTGCAGTACTTTACTTAAGTTGGCATTTATGAGACCAGCTGTAAAGCTCTCACCCGCTCCCCTCTGCCTGTGTATGTGTGTGTGTAATCAGTGTTAAATCACTCCAGTCGAGATGCTGGAAAAAGCATCTCGACAACAATAGATTGCACAGTCACTCTGTGTCTATACCAACTCCATTTACAAATCAAAACGGGGAAGGAGCTGGCAGGTGAGATGCACTGGTGGTACGGTAAGTGTCTGTGTGCTGTAGTGTGACTCGAGCGTACACGTGTACTTGAAAGAAGAAGCTGTCAATAAACACTTAGCGTAACAAAGGCAAACAGATAAACCCCATTTTTATGCATTTTGAGAATGTCACTTTTCATAAAATTAATCAATAGCTTGTAATCACTATCAGCAAAGACGTGATTATCAATTTTAATAAGATTAGCCAGTTTTGATGTTTGTCTCCTACCTCTGCTCCTCCTCCAGACGCGCTATGATCTTTTCCAATTCGCCGCGCTCTTCCTTCTCCACAGCCTGTAAGATTTGGGCAGGACTCTGAGGCTGGCTGCAAGGAGAGGCCTCCCCCCCCAGTGTTTGGCAGTACTGCAGGATCAGGGCATGCTCATCATCCCTGTGGAAAGTGTAGAGCTTATGATGAGTGACGAGACCCACACATCCTGTCCCTGCTATTCAGTTCAATTCACCTTCTGTTCAGTTAGAGACGAGCTATTTACTTTTGCCATTTGAAAGAATTATGGTAACTACTTGTATCAAATCAGTACGCTTGAAAATGGCTTTGAATGAACCCTGGGTGATTACCATGACACAGTGCTGCTCTATAAAGGCAGCAGAAGGAAAGTGGAGGTTGAAGGGTTTTTCATGCCAGCCAGCAAACTGTATAAAACAGTGGTTCCTAAATGTTTCACCAAAAACAGCCCAAAAGCCCAAGAACCCATTTATCAACTACAAACTGAGCTTTAACAGTGAATTTTAATCCGTTTACCAGCTATGCATAATAATTTTGTCTTTTCATATTTTTATTATGTTTTCTGACTTTCAATTGATCCGTTTTATTAACTCTTAACTGTGTTCTCATTACATCTAGCTGACAGTAAGGTTCAGCTACGCATGCTGTTAGCTTACAATTTCAACTGGCACTTAAATTTCACCTCTTCAGTCATGATTATCTTCTGATGGTCTATTTCTACTCTTTGTTCACTTTAGTCAACTCTTTTACTTGTCTGCTTAAACATGTGCAAATCTATAATTTTTTTTTTTTAAACAGCTGTAATTTGTATTTCATGTTAGTTATGCTAACTATTGCGCATATTTCTTGACTACTGCAGAAATACCTTTTCAGGCTATTTGTAAACAAGGCTAAGGTTCTCAGTTCTGCTCAATATTTTTATTTATTTATTTAATTTTTTTAATCTCTTTATAAGATTATTGGTCCCTCCACAACAATCCCAATTTCTCATTTAGCCGCTTGGGAAAATGAATTGCCCACCCCTCCTTGTCTAGCAATCGATGCTATACACACAGACGGGAATGCTTTTCCCCTATTTAAGCCAGTTCGCATCTATTCTCTTGTTTGTCTGTTTTGATTTTTTTGATTACATTTAACATTTCAGCTTTACATATTCCATAGCTAAATGTACAGTACACTCCGTTGATTAGTCTCTGTGTATTGATAGCATGTATAGTTAATTTAAATCAATAATAAATTTAGTTTGTGTTATTATTTTCCTCTTTCACCATTAGCAGACCCAAACTTCATACATGCAGTAATCAAATTCTGAGACCACTGCTAAAAAAGACACCAGTTTCAAACAATTTATTTATCTATTTATTATTATTTATTTATTTTACATTTTTCTGTCCAAATTTGAGTCAAAACACTTGACTTCACTCAGAAATGAATCAAGCACAACATCAAACCGCTTCTGTTCAGGAATGCAAGTAAATAATTTTTTTAAAAAGTGCTTTGCTACTTTAATCTGCTTTGGAAAAAACAATAATTATACTTAAACATTAGAAAAATAATTTTGATTAAAGAGTTTAGTGTAAAAAAGCAGTAAATTAGCCATTACAAAAAGAAAAAAAAATGTTTACCAATTATAAAGTCTGAATTTATGGCAGATGCGGTATAACCCTTTGACTGGATAGTGGTCTAATACATTTCTTAAGCACTGTATGTTATATAAAAGTATATAACAACTATGTAACAACTTTATCTATAACTCTCGACTTAATGTTTCAAAATACGAGTTTTAACAGAAGAACAGAAGAAACATGAATGGCAGCTTCCAAGCACCCGATCTAAACAAGGATTGTGTTAGCTGACGTCTTGATCCTTAGACACAGTAGGTGTGCCACGCTGTAATCTCCACAAACCCGGGTTTAAAACACAGATGTGTCAGTCGTTACCATCAGATAACTGAAATGAGGGGAGGCTGTGAGGAGATGGAGGGAGCAGAGAGGAGAAAGAGCCCGGCAGACAGCGAAAAGATATGGAGGAAGAAACAGCTGCTGCTCTTTACCTGCATGTGTGGTTATCCGCCTCTCTCTTTATGTGCCATCTCAGTGATGCGAGTAGTGCCAAAGCCCACCTGTCACCTTCATTCTGAAACACAGCCTGCGCTGAAGCCGAGGCCCTGACACACTCACACGAAAAGTTACACTATAACTTAAAAATCCTTTCTCCGGCTGTTGTCCTATAATGTTTATAAATTTACGTGAATAAATTTTAAGGAAAATTTCAGTCTAACGTCATCTGTAGAACTTAAGTATTTAACATCTGTGTTAAAGATAAATATTTATTTTATTTATGCTATTATTCTATGCTATTTTACATTAACATTAACCTGCTCACACTTCCTGTAGCGTCTGTGCCACACGTTAATTGCTTAAATCCGTGTTCCCAGATCTCAGCAATTAACCTGGTGAGTGTAAGATTATTAGCATGGATAAGTTTTATGTATGAAAAGTAAATGCACATTATCTGACTCACAGAACATAATACTGTGCTTGAGGTGAAATTGAGTCTGTGAGCTGAAAACCCTGCAAAGCTGACTCAGTGACATTAGGCAGGTGCTTTCTCTATACGCAAAGGAGACTATGAAATGAGTCCCTAATACTTGGCTATCAAGAAAAAAGTTAACACAATAACCCTGAAGAACAATCTGGTGAACTAAAATGTCTCAGGTTTTCCATGTCACTTAAGAGTAGTGAGCAGAAATTCAGAATCCATTATGGTCACATGTATAACCACAGACAGAGGTTACCGAAAAGGACGCCTTTTTTTCTGGAGACGACAGTAATTATACTATTTCATGACCAAGGTATGGGCTGAGTGAAACGCTTATGAAAGGGAGCTCAAAATAGTCTTTTTTATCTCTTTTTAACATAAAAGAAACAATATGCCCAGCCTTGCATGAACACAGAAAAAAAAGCTTTTTATGATTAACCGGCCTAAGCAGCTTATATGATGAGTTCAGAGCATCCTTTTCTTTAGGAATTCAATTCGGGTCTAGTTCAACCTTCCCTGTATTTCGGTAAAGATTTTAGGTGCCAGTCATAAAAGGGACATGAAATAAACTTTCTAAGTGGTGAATGTAATGCTTAAACCTTTCCGCACTCTCAGAGAAGAACAAACACATTCCATAGCTTAAAAAAAAAAAAACGAACTCCTGTAACTAGCAGCTCCTCTTGGCCTCTTCTTGCATACCACTTCTTCCAAATATAGTTTGTGTGATGACTGCTTTAACTTTCACACACTCTTCACAAACTTAACTTTCCTAGACTTTCTGAAACTTTTATGGAGATTCTGGCATATGCATGAACACAAAGTATCTGTAGTTATTCATCAATTTCACGAAATAATTGAAGGCTGAAGATGCTGAAACCAGTTGTTGAAAAACGGCACAAAGAAAGCAGAAAGAGACGGGAAGTCGACACAGCTGTTGTTGCAACAAGCAGCAATACACCAGCAGGCACACACACAATCACATTTCTCTCTTTGAATTATCACTCTGCTGTGACAGGGCAGACGCTCATGATGGAGATGGAGCTACTCGCTACAGAGAAACTAGGACCGGGGTCCTGCACAAACCGAGTGACCAATTAGGGAAGGTCCCCGACAACGGAAAGCTGCAGCAGGACATTATAGCTGGCAGGAGGAACCCAGAGAACTGCAGGAAGGGGATCATTACGTGCGAAAATGGGGACTAGAGGCGGTAGAGTAGTCTCACAGACCACCTGCTCTGAAATCCTGAGAGAAGGAGGAAGTGCCCTTTCAGTGCACTTCCTCCTGCAGGCTTACACAGCGTGGGGGCGGCTGAAGAGAAAGAGACCCAGAAATTATAGAGATGACAGAGGAACAGAGGATCAGTGTGGCAGAAGATTTAAATGTGAATAATAGTGATGAATACCAAGGCTGTTAGTTCACTGTAGCTACAACTTGAATATGAATTCCATGCTTGGTACGCGGGAAGGCGTAGGACATGCCCGAGGGGACTTTTACAGTTTATTCCGCTACAACAGTGATCTCCAGGCTCAAAGTCTACCTAACATATCACAAAGCAAGCATCTCCTCTCAAGCTGAATGCCACGATCAACTGAGTAGTCTAAGCTCAGAGAGAAACAGTGAGAGATGAAGACGGATGAAAATATAAAGAAAGAGAAACAACGAAATCAGGAATACCAGAGGAAACAGGGAAAAAAGGGGGGGATCAAAGACGGTCAAAGGCAAAAATCTTTTATTCTTCTCCCCCGGCGAGAAACATTTATAATCCTTGATTTCTGTGTGTAAAGTCCTTCATTTATTAGAGTTACTGTTCTGCACTGCACGCAGGGCTCTAAAACATTATTTCAGTGTTTAACACCCTGCAGTGTTTAATCTGAAGGTTGCCTGGGCCCAAAGGTAAAGCATGATTAGACTAGAACAAAAACTGATGAAAGAAGGAAAAGAGAAAAAGGGGACAATCGGGCAGGATGAAAGGTGGTTTCAAAAAGTAAAGGGCTGGAAAAATAAAAAGGGAGAGGAACAGGAATAAAAGGGCAAAATATGAAAGACAAGAAAAAGGGACAGTGCTCGGGGAAAGACTGGAAAGCGAGAGATAACCAAACAATAAAGCCCGGCAACAAAAGGGGAATTGGAGAGTCTCGCTCCTCGGTGGTGTCCTACGGCGCCGATGACAACGCTGCGCTTCGGTTGAGGGTCAGAAATAAAAATAGGCAACGCTAGGTTTCTAATTAAGAATTCCCTTTTACATAAAAGTGACGCGAAACAAAGAAGCACACGTGCATGCACGCGCACGTAATAATTATTGAAGTCAATGCAAAGCTAAAGATGAGTGGATGTACTGAAAATACCAGCCAAAAGCCAAACACGCGCATTTAACGGGCAATCGCAGTCACCCGTGTTACGGAAGCGCCGACACCGCCGCCTCCTAGAGCAGTTGGGATAATTTCTGTGACTGTGTGTCCTTACAAATCACCAGATGGAGTGCAGTGATAGACAAAGAGGCTTTGGTGAAATCAGCTGTAGGCAGAAAAAAGTAAATCTCGCAAAAAGAAAGAGGGGGAACAATAAACCACTCAAAACTCAAAGCTTTGAAAGGAAGGGGAATGAGAGTTAATTCGTTGCAGAGAGGGACGCGTGGCTGAGTGGGCTGCTTCACTGTAGTGATCTATATAACAATGCCTTTAAAAAAATGTATTTGATTCAAAGTTACTAACGGGCCCACTGATGTGCAAAACAGCTGCTAGAACTACTGTGAATGGCATTCAGCTGCAGAACTGAAGCACTTAAGTGGACACTCGTGACGTTTAGTCTAAAGTAAATTTCAGGGCAAGTAGGCTGGCTCTAATGATTATGCTTTTCACGTGTAACAATTCCCATCAGGGATGAATTCAGGATTGTTTAGCCAATAGTCAAATGTAACAGCAGACAGACTAAATGTAGGTAATTTTCCCAGTCAATTAGCGATACCCTTTAGGCTGAAATATAACAGTGCCTGCTGTAAACTGTTATTCAGTTTACAGCAGGCACAAATGTTCCCCATTCAGGGCCAGGTTATTTATTTAAAGCACAGTAACTAGAGCAAGGTTTTACTGCATTAAAAAGCATATTACGTACATGACCCTGCTGAAATTGGATATATATAGAAGATGGCTTTATGGTGCACCATGAATATAAAACACTAACCAATCAAATAACAATGTATAGTTGATAATACATTACTTCTATTGATCTAAAGGCATTTAAATGTCCCTGTGCTGTTTGTATATGTAGTTTGCATCTGTTGCTTTGCAGTGAAAGTGTAAAAGTAAGAGAAAGCCCAACTTTGACTATGCACTAAATGTTCCCTTTCTGCTGTTAAACCCATTAGCCTTTCATCGAACCACCATCTTCCTCACTTCATTAATGCCCTGCATACATTCTGTGTCTAACATCTGCGTTCTTTCCAGTTTGTTTTAATAATAATAATAATAATAATGAATAATAATAATGGATACTTTATTGATCCCCATGGGGAAATTACTTGTTTTTCTCTGCATTTGACCCATTCACTCAGTGAAGCAGTGGGCAGCCCACTAAGCAGGCGCCCGGGGAGCAGTGTGTAGGGACGGTACCTTGCTCAGGGGTACCTCAGGGTAGCCGTTAAGTGGATTCGAACCGCCGACCTTCCGATCATGGGGCGACCACTTTACCTACTGAGCTATCCCTGCCCCCCAAGTTGGAAACGATAATGGCTTCTTCTCTTAAATAAGCCCGAGCGCAAAGCACAAAAGAGAGAGTGAGGAGGAGTAATGATAATATGTTTGTCCCGCATTACGAAAGCTTTGAGCGAAAATAAATCCACCTCTGTTTCTACTTTGCCCTGCTCGCCAACAGTTTTTGTCTTTCCATTCTTCGGTCCTCCTATTGAGAGCGGACAGATGCAGCTTTTGGGAGTCTTCAATAGCGTTTTGTCTTCGTCTGAAACTGTTATTCTAAGCATCAAGGTTGGTTGAAGGTGAAGTGTGGGAGCAGTGGTCCACATGATGCAAGCACATCAGCAGGGGATACAACCTACAACACAGCGAAGTTGCTTTATCTTTACTGCAGATTCTCAAAGGTTTTAACCATCCACCCCGTGTGCCCTTCCTCTGTTGTGCTGTAAATGCTGTAAATACTCTTTGTTTTTTAAAGAAGAATTTCCTTTTAGAAATCCCCAAACTATATTCGCTTCTGTTCACACAGCATCTAGGGAATCTCTTTGCTCTCCACTTCCAAAACCTCCAAAAACACGTTTGTATAAGGTTTTTTTTCCTGCCACTTCAAATTGTTTTTGAAAATTAAAAAAAAAACAAAAACAGCTTAAATCTTTCCATGCACGTATTCAAACCTGTGATTTGGAAAATCTTAAAGATCTACAAATGTCTTACCAAAAACGATGCAAAACCCAGAAGTAATTCCCTCCGCAATGATGAGTGTGTGTGTTTCTATTTGAGCTCGGAGGGCATTTGAGCCGCAAGAGCAGCTCATTCCCGCGATTGGGATCTTAGTTGGGAACCAATACGTCCTTCAACTTGAAAGGCCTGCAGACAGAAGCACGAACACAATCGGGATCCTCTGCGCGCATGCTCCTCATCAGCTTTTCTCCCATTTCTTGTGATTTTCTTTTCACGGTTTGCCATGTTCTCATCTCCTTTGATTAACGATAGCGCTGTTGTTATCGCAGATCCTGAAAGCAGACACTCTCACTTTGTCATTGTTGGCACTCTAATCCGGTACGTTCTTTCTAAAGTCCTCTACTTCACACTAATCAACCACATTGTCTTTTCCCCCTCATTTCTCACTTCTTTTACTCTCCAAGAAACCTTTCTAATTTTTTTGTGTCTCCAGATCTCGGTGCAAAGATGTCAAAAGCTACCTGGTATTTATTTATTTATTTAAAAAAGTGCTAGGCAAAGCAAGGTGAACAGTTTTCACTGAGGATTATAATGAAACCAAATATCTAATATGGATATCTGGAACATATTCACTTGTGAATTATCAGCTTCATGAACATTAAAATGGGTGTTACAATATATTATTAGACAAATCTCAAGTCCCAGACACTGGAAATTGAAATCTGTCCAACATAGTTGAATGGAAAACACGTAACCATGTAGAAAAATGCTGAAAATGACCAGCAGTGACTCACATGCTTCCTGTGGCTGAGCTGCTGTCTGTGGGTAGAGAGCCGTTGGAGCGTTCCATCTGAGCCAACCTGAGGAAAAAAACAAAACAAAACAAAAAAAACACCATCAGGGAAATTACCAGCTGAAACTAAACCATTTGAAAGCTGTCAACATCTCATTTAAATGCAACAGAGCATTAGAGCAACAGCGTCAACAAATTATATTAATGCCACAGTAGCAGACCAATTAAAATTTAAAGCATCTCGTGGAGTCCACAAGCATGTTAATGATAAAGATGCCACAGTTTGTTTGGGCTTTTTTTGGTGCTTTTTGTTTTTAAGGGAGGAAATGGATTACATCATTGAGTGATTCTACTTTATGCATGCACAGTTTATATCCGAATGTATGGGATCAATGTTTGGATGAATATGTACGACATGCTATGGGGAAAACGTTTGTTTTCTTGATGACATATGCAGTCAAAGCAGCCATGCTAATGAGGCTGGTTCCCCACATCAAAGCCTGTCTTACACCAGTGTAAAAGGGGCAGATTAAAAATATAACCCACAATATTAAGAAGTTGATCTCTGACAGAATATACATTAAAAGGAGAAGCTATAATTCTAATATGAAATCTCATCAAAGTGTGCATATCTTCATGCGCATCCGTACGCTCCAATCTAATCTCTTATGTGTTTTTATTACAGCTGAAATTGTAATTCTGGTGTCACTTCTTCAGTGAAACGATACCACCAGAAACAGTGAGCGAAGGTTAATGATGTGTAGCTAATGGAAGGTTACAGGGCTGCGTCACGAGAGTCATAATGAGTAAAGCTTTCTGCAGAAGTCCCGGAAAACTGCGGTTGGGTTTTGATACAGGAGATGAGATTTGGACCAATTAGAAAATCTTTTTAATGGCACAGATAGGATATAGCAAGTATATCAGTGGATCTTAGTATTAAAATGATTTTTAAAAGAACACGACAGAAATTCAGTCCAAGTGCAAAAAAAAAAAAAACCTACTAAAAACATCAGTTTGTTGATGCTGTTAATGATTAACTGCAGCTCACACACTGTGCATACAGATGTGCTGATGTACACAGCAAGATAATTTGAAGCAGGCGGTTAAAAGCAGCTATCAGGCCAATCTGTTACTAGACTGATTTTAGCAACACATCTATAATGTCACCAGCTCATGTGGTGGGTGGCTGCATGCCACTAAATCCACTCAGCAAGCAGACATCGGCATCAAGCTGATATTTAATGTATGTCAACACTGTGATGGATTGTCACAAAGTTCAAAAAGAGCATATTAGGATTGTTTGTGCCTTCCCTGGCACCCAAGCATAATCTCCCTCTACCACCAACGCATTTCCCTCACTTTAATCAAGATTTGGAAAACATCAATAAATGTTGTATTTTTCTATTATGGATCTCTTGAAAGGTTCAGGTCAATTATTTTTTTCTATTTTTAAAGTAACAATGAAAAATCCAAACGTTATCGATTTTAATCAGATGCTTTGGTGCCGTCTGAGAAGAAAACTGGCAAACAGTATTCCGGTTTCTCTAATTTGTATGAAGCAAGTTTTAAAATGACACTTTCAGCACATAAATGAAGGCGAAATGCTTATTTTCGTCTCCAGTTTAGTTGGAACCATGCCATTTCCATCTTTCTGGGCTTTTTTGCCTCCCTTTCTTTTCTTTTGTCTCAGCTAGTAGGAGACATTTAATGTCCCTGACAATAGAGCCAGCTCAATTTCCTAAAATAAGCAATGGGGTACTTTGATAGATGCAGAATTTACTTTTTTTGTGTTTGTTTCCGAAACTGAAGAGCCATTTGAGACATGTTTTGCTGTGTAATGACACTAAAACACAAAAAGAAAAGAAAAGCTGTTCCATTACTTATGAACGCCTGCACTACACATGCATCTTATGGTACTAAAAACACATTATTTACTTAATTAGATCCCATTTACTGGAAATTACATTAGATAAATTATACATTTAAGAAACCACAATTGAATGTTTTCCCTAGCTTCCAAGCACCGACTGTTTCCGATTTATTCCATTTCTTTAGCTTGGAGAGATTTAATTTGGCTGTCACATCTGCATTTGTTGTTGCCCCTTTCAGATCATTATTTTAGTGCAGACTGAAGGGAAGTGCGGCCTGGGGGGAGGGAAAAGCATCTACTTAAACGCTGATGTCCATTAGATAAGGGTCCGCAGTTACAAGAATTCATAGAAAATGTTTTAAAATGGTCCTCAAAAAAGAAGCTGTTCAACATTTAAATGCAATTATCGATTCTTTACACACATGCTTCGTGGCATTTGCAATGAGAGGATGGTGACTGGAGAATCCAGTGCCTACCTGCTGGCATAGTGCCCTATCCTGGAATGGGTGTCGTCATGAGAGAGCTGAGGTGACTGGGACAGCCTGAAAATGAACGGGGTAATGGAGATGAATGAGATTCAGCAAGCCCACACAAGCTCATTAACACACTGATATTCACATGCGCGCACACACACACACGTTCATGGACAGCCTAACAGCCCCTCATAACATCACCTAGAAAACAAATCTCATGGTCCTAGACAGAGAAATAGGAGAGCAGGATTATCTAAAGAGCGACTGGATGGTTTTTGACAGGCCTGCTGGGATCAGCAACTGAATGCTAGCTGGGTGCTCTAACAAGGAGAAAAAAGTGAGGGTGAGGAGACAGGGGGAGAGTTTTTTTGGTCCCATGCTCAGCCAGTGACTCAGGCAGGCAGGTGGGCAGGCAACATGCAGAGCAGTCATGGCTTAGTTGGTGTGAGGATGATGGGGGGAGATGAGTAAGTGAACAAGGGAGTAAAAGAGGCGGTGTTTTAAAGGCATTCCAGGCTGGAGACGAGGTGGTGTTTACTGGTGGCGTAGATACTCACTCATACTGCTCCGGACACATGCTGATGAGGGTGACGGGACTGTAAGAGAATCGGGAGGGGAGAGGGAAGGGAAGTAAAGGAACCACAAATCATTTCAGGGTCAAAAACCACTGAGCGGGTCAGAAACAAAACACACAGCAGGTAGAGGAAGAAGTGGAAGGAAAAAGTATGTCCAGCTGCTGAGTGCCTGGATTCAGCACACGAGAAGTTTGCCTTTAGGGCTTTCTTCGACTTTCAGATTCTGTCACTGTTTGGTTAGTTTTACTCAGCAAAAATACTTGTTTAGCTCTGGGGAAATCAAAATCAAAATCAAATACATCCTTTCAAAACTGTCACCCATATCTACAGAGTCTGACTGATAGAAAGCACTGAGCGCAAACTTCCCCCGTGTGCACACAGGAAAGGCGTGTAAAACAGTGACCAACATATCTAAATATACACCGAATGTGGCCGAGACTATCTCTCGTGGAGTTATCTTCAATCTGTTTCAGAACTAGACTTGGAAACAGTTTGGAAAAAGTGAAAATGGGCAGCTGGATCTGTCAGTAACACCCTGTAACACAAACAATGGTTGTGTGTGTCTGAAAGATCTCACACACAACGGGTTAATGATGCAAGTTGATTTTGCTGCAGTCACACACATCTCATTAAATTGGTTTCACAGTTGCTCCTGCATACAGAATGATATGGCCTAAATTCATTCCCTTTTCTCATTTATTTCCTGCAGGATTTACAGAAATAGCAAGCCAGGAAAAAAAAAATCAGTACAGTAGAACCTATTTCCTGGTTAATCTGCTATTGAGTCCAATACAATATGTTATATAAGGAGAACTAAAAAAACAGTGCAATAAGCACACAAACGAAGATACGGGTCATCGAGTTTTGCTAAGAAAACACTGATGCAAGTCTTTTAAAGTTTCTGCTTTCCAGCCCACAATAACTGCTGCTATTTTTAGCGACCCAGAACACAAAATTGCCATTTGTAAACAAACGGGACACCTTCTAATCCCAAGAACACAAAGAAATGTGCCGTTTTCACAAAGGAGGCTGGCTAGAAATTGTTAAGATAACAGTTGAGGTTGACGTTCTGTTGCCTCGCGCTTTTGTTCCCACATTAAAGCAAAGAAAATCAGAGGGAGACGTGAGGCACGGTGGTTATGTTTCTCACAGCGGGGCAGCCAGCGTAGTCACACTTCTGTAGCTGTGAGGAGAATTCAAAATGTAACAGGAGATTCAGACAGAGGAGAGGAGAGAGAGAAAAAAGACGAGATGGGGGTCGGTATGGCAGGCTGAGCTAACTTCTTGGAGGCAGTGCTGCAGCATTTTACACACCCCCGCCTAAATCTTTGCCTGGAGGAATACTCGTTGTGCTCATCTCGCCTTTCAGGAGACCGACATTAGTCTTTAGCTCTGCAAAGATAGATAGCTTTGCAGATTGCAGATGTGTTTCCTTTCATACATATCTCTGCAACCTCTATTCAGTGAGAAAACTTCACTCTTTAGATGAACTCTGGAAATAAAGAAAACAAGGGGGGGAGAAGCTGCTGCCTGCGAGTTTGCTGCAGACAGAGGAGAGCTTAAGTTTGACCAGGTACCAAAGCAAATCATTTTGAATACAATTTGGTGCCATTTACAATTAAGAAATACAGACAATTTCTCTCTTTACTCTTAAATTTAACAAATGTTTTTATATTTATCAAACTAAAAAACTAAACATTTAGTCTGATTTGATGTTACAATTAAAAAAGTGTTTGTGTTTTTAGCTGAAGAGTTTGTAAATATCTGGTTTTAACTGTATATTTGATGATGTTGGTGTTTGGCTTGATTGTCAGCACACAGAGGGAGAGAGAGGAGAATGAGGACAGAACAGAGATGGAACAAGAACCAGGTGAGACAGACCTGTTAGTCAAATGGTTGTTTACCAAAACTCATGAGAACATGTATCCAGTACCTAGTGTTTCTTCTTAGATACCATTTGTTACTTTTCAAATTCTATATTTATTAAGTTATGCAGGCTTGTTTGCACAACAAGGCTAAATAATTACATAAACTTTTCTCAATCTAAATAGTGGACTTTGGTAAATTAAAAAATGAGTGTAGTGCAGGTCTATGATGATTTTTAGTGCTACTATCATGTAGTTGTGATTGTGGTTCTGTTTTGGTGAAGTCCTAAGTAGTCCTGATTTTGAACTGTTGTAGTCCTGTTTTAATTCCGGATCAGTTCTGGGTCTGGTTGAATTGGGGTTTAGTCCATGTGTCTTGATACAGCCCCGACTTTGTTCTGCCTTGCTGCTTAATTAAAAACCTAGTTTAAGGTGTCCTGCATATGTGATATATATTTTTTTCCTATGTGAAGTCATTCTTTTTTTAACAAAACTCAAAACAGAGCCTATTAATCTTTCAGTCATTTCTACCCTCACTTAATTTCCTTTCGCTGCTCAGCTCTCACACAGTGGCTCAGCTATGCTCCAATCCCTCCTGTGCTGTGCGAAAGCAAAAACACAAATATGCCTGACACCCGTAAACGAAGCAGCATCTGGCTGACTTTTTTCGTCTCGGTCTTTGTCTCGATACCCTCTGATCTTGGTCTTGTCTTGGTCTCGGTTTAGGCGGTCTCGACTACAAGTCTAATTCAAAGTCATGTAAATCACCTTTAGTTTGTTCTTTTCCTCAGTTTAAACATCAGCAGGTCATCTTGTCTATATATGTGAACTAACAAGAGTTTGAACAGTTGTACCTAACAAAGTATAATGTGTATGTGTTAGTCACCGTAGGGAAATTACTCCTCTGCATTTAACCCATTCACCAGCAGTGGGCACCAGTGCCACCAGTGGCCACCACTGCAGCGCCTGGGGAGCAGTGTGTAGGGACGGTTCCTTCCTCAGGGGTACGTTCAGTGGATTCAAACCCCCGACCTTCCGATCATGGGGCAACCACTTTACCTACTGAGCTATCCCCCTTCCCACTGAGTGGCCACTGAGTATTTAAAAATAGCAAACATATATATAATAAAACAGTTTTTTTCTTAATGTAATTAATATAAAAACTATTTTACTGCCATATGACAATAGAAAACTTTTCCTTTTAAAAGTCTGCTATTGATTTATCCTTGTCAAATCATTCCATTAAAACTTTTAGTTATATAAGAAAATTCTCCCACAAGCTTTCAAATCCACATTCAAAACCATTAACCTTCCTGCGAGACCTAATACAACAGAGACTCATCTGTTCCATCTAGTAAGGTTGGGTGAAAAGCAAAAAAACCTAACACTGAGTGGAATACCATTTGAATGGTTCTTTCACATTATCAAATATAGCTGCGACGAATCAAAAATCCTATCTGCCGTGAAATGAAGCAAAGATATAAGTGGGAGGTGAGAGTAGGTGGTGTTCTGCTCACTCTCAAGGTGGAGAGAGTGGGTGGAATTAAACAAAAAAACAAAAAAGAAACAATGTTACACGAGTGGAGAAGAGGGAGCGCGAGAGAGCGAGTGCATTAGTGAGGGCGATTATTCAGCAGACAATCTAATTTTCTCTTCTGCTGCTCAGTACTATAAAATCACTACTTCTTAAAAGTTCCCTTTGTTATGATGACTAATGAAGACTGACAACGCACTAAAAAGGTTTGGAGTGACACTTAAAATCTCTTAATATTTAGAAATAAAAACTGCAAAACAAATTGGAAATTAAAAACTGTATATTTTAAAATTGTAAACAAGCATTATCTTACTGCAACAAACATGACTGCAATTGTTCTGGTGTTTACCTAATCTGTATTAAAGCTCTTATAAAGCAGGAACCCAGACCTTGTTCCAATTACAGAAAAATCCATTTCAATTTAGGTCACGGTATTCATTTTTATGACGCAGAGATGGCAGAAGCCACCAGACTGTGACAATACAGAGCTAAAATGAACAGGAGCATTTCTTAACACTGGCTATGTTTGGGCCAGATCTTACAGGCGGTTCAAAAGCTGCTTTCTTTGCCTGTGGCGATACATGGATGGCCCGCTGATCACAGATGAGACCTAATGCTGTAAAAGAGACAAAATGATGAGCATGAAATAGCCCTAAATTTCTTTAAGTCTCCATTCGCTTCTGCCATATTTTGAAAAGTTCCCTGCATTTCGCTGTAATTTCACTACCTTTTAGAGACATTTATCAAACCAGAAGCTCTGCAGGAGTCATTTGTCAGAGAGGAAGAGAAGTGAAAATGGAGCGAGGTGGGAGGTGAGGAGGACAGGCAAGGATGGGAGGGATGAAAGCGGTACGGCAATCCATCTGAACGGTGACTGCGCACGAGTCGGGGAAAAATTTATTGAGAGAGAACAAGTGACTCATTGTGTGTGCATACGTGAACAGCGCCGAGAGTTGTTTTGCTTTAAAAGATGCAAAAAACTACATGGTTCAACGGAAATGAATGTTGCATTAGGAGTGAGTGAGTGATGGCACATTAAAAAAATACTAACAAAGAAAAAAAAAGGAAACAACGGGGGGACAAAAATGCACAGTGAGGGACGTTTTATTTTATTGTGAGTCTCTTGTTTGAAGGGGCAGTAACTCAGACAGCCTCCTGGAAGGTATGACGTAGGGTATCTACATAATATGGGCCTAGTTAAATGGCTCTTTTCAGTAGGATTTAAGGCTGGTAGCAGAAGGGACATAAATTAGACATAATCACTGGGCCAGTGCTGCAGACAAAGGATCCACAGTGCACCCGCTTGAATTCAATTGGTCCATTTCTAAGAATTAAGAAAAAGAGTGTTAGTGCTAACTGTTGCTTATGCAGCGAACACCACAGTTCTGTCCCTTACTGAAGGATAGTCCAAAGCTCTGTGGAGGTTGGCTGTCTTTTGCACATCTTTGTGAATTCATAATTCTATCAATTTTGATAAGATGCAGATAACTGCAGACACGCACTGCTGCTGTAGCTGTCCCCTGTCCTCCTTTGAACATGTTGTTGACTATCTGAGCAAATAATCCCAAATTTAGATGAATGGAGTGAAAGACTAAATGCATGTTTGAGCTTTGAGTTAAGTCTTTGCTGGATTTTTTCATATTTCTTAAGGACATGACTTTCAGTGACTGTTCATCTTTTGAAGATTGCTTTTCAGCCCTGCTTTTGTCTCCCACTTGTCCGGTGTCCTTAATTTATTTATTTTTTTCCACAGACACAGTTCACACTATGCCGATAGCTCTTTGGGAATCACTTTGTTGGTGCAAAAATACTATTTTATTCCTGTCAAACTCTGTTATCTTTGCCATTTTTCATAAAACGAACTAAAGAAATGGGAACAAATTATATGTTTTCATGACAGGCTGCAAGTGAAAAAGTGCTTAAAGATAGAAAAGTACCAATTTTAAATTCTAAGTTGTGTGTAGGCGCCTCAGTGTTTCATCCTTTGTTTGTTAAGCCACTCAGCACTGACATATGAATCATTCAAGCATTAAAAAGGCACCTAAATCAAATAGAAAAACCAAAACATTGAAAATGGCCAGGTTACAGGACTGGACTGAAAATGAGTGAAATAAGCAAAAGGCAGCCAGTGTCAAAGAAAAACTTTCAAAGAGCTTCAGAACCCTGGAGAACTGATACTCAAGACCACTATAATGAAAGTGAAAGAAAGTCTGTCTCCTTGAAAGCAAAATATAAAGAAATGCTGGGGGGCTCAATGCCCTCAAAACAAGACTCTAAGAACTTTAATGGTGTTTTTATGCTTGCGGCGTCTACTACATGATGTGCCGTCAAACTCTATGCGTGCCACCATATTTGGGACACTTTGGCTAGTCATGCACCAGATTACAAAAACCAAGCTGCTGCAGCTGAGTTGAGGGTACAGTCGGTATCAGGTTTTATCACCATTTTAATGTTACTCCAGCACTGAAGCTCAGAGATATACAGATATACACTGGGACATGTTGCAACAGTTTGAAAACTTGAGACTATATCAGTGCTTATGTGGTGGAATTGTCAGTGTGTCTTCTTATGCCTTCCTACACCTTAATGGTAGCACAAATAGAAATGCCAGCGTGAGGATATTGCATCGCGCGTGGAGGGTTAACTTGCTGCTTAATAGTCCTTAACAACAGTGTGGACACACAAAACATCCTTTAAGGGTTATAGCAACTATGGAAAAGTTTTTGTGATCCAAAAGCACGTATAAAAAACCTTATGGGTTACTTACGTTTCCATGTTGTCGCCCTCTAAAACCGTCTGTACTGGTAGGTAACCTAGCCGTGGATGTTTGGCGAAGTACTTCTTAGATCGGAATTTGTTCTTCAGCACTTTGGTGAAATCACGCATGTCCTCACCTGATGTCGTCTGTAAGAGGAAAAAACATAGATGGGCAGGGGGTCGCTTATTATTTATTGTAGTGTGCAATGAGTTCAAAGATTTCTACAGTCTCTTCTGCACACATAAGCATTTGTGTGTAAGAGAATGTGTTTGCTAATTAGATACTTAGCAGAGGTGCGCTTTCCGCCACGCAAGCAACCAGTAAATTACCAAACGGGTTTGACCACAGGGAGAGAAAATCCCTTCCAAAAGATGCAGACAACCACTGCTAAACACACACACAGGGGCACGCGCGCACACACACACGCAGGCAGGCAAATACACAGCTCCTACAGTTGATAGATATGCATAAATGAACAGACTCTATTGAGTTCACTCGGCTTATTGACTAATCCACACAATTTAGGATGGTAGCCTGAGCAAACCAACAGCAATTACAGAAGAGTTATACTAAAGCTGGAGAAAAATTTGTGCATGTGTGTAAGCTCCTTCCTGTGAGGATTGAGAGACATGCATTTTTTATTCTACTGCCTCTATTACATTGGGGGGGGGGATATAAGACCCCAGTTGGAAACGAGTCAAGACGTTTCAATAACAAGACCAGACAGGCAATCGCAGTCAAACTGAAACACAATATTCTCTTAGGACAGTTCAAAACTTTGAAATTACGGTAATCAATACATCACGCCCCAAAGTTGTTTAATATCCCTGACAAAGACAATGAGAAATATGAAGACAGCACTCCCATAAAAATCATAAGCTAATAAAAAAAATACAATATTGTGGCCATAAAATAAACAGTATGACAAAGATGAGAAAACAATCTTATTAAATGACCGCAGTGAGTCTCACCAAAGCCGCTATAAATCTGTAACTCTCTGCAAAATGCGTTTATTATTCAATATGGACTTAATATTTTCAAAAGCATAAAACTGAAACACAATTTGGTTCGAGCATGGGGAGACACACAAGTATAATTACATATCATGCTGATGGTTTTTTGTGTTTGTTTTTTTTTTGAGGGAAATAAAGAAAAAAACAATTAAAAAAAGTCTGACTTTTACTACACAGGTGCAGATAAAGCTACGCTGAACTGTGAGATTTAAAATGAGACAATAAGGTGATCCACAACTTATTATTTTGTCAGAGATCTATATCTCTCAGGTTGAAACAGCAAGATCTGGGTGATTTCCTCTCAGTCCTCACTGTGCTGAGGTTCAATAAAGCTCTGTGGAGATGGATATGTAGCGTTTATGAACCTGGAGTTGAGTTTTGGGGCTTTACACGGGGATTTGAGTCAAAACTTTCAAAGTTTCTCTTCGTGATCTTTTATTGATCTGGCTGTAAGCTTTACGTCAGTGTTTGAGCAAAACACAGCTTCACCATGTTGTGTTGTTCTTGTACTTAGCCCCATCCACTCTTTCTTTCTCCTCACACATTTCCCTTGCTGAAAAACCTGTGGATACTATGCTGCTGTCACATCCTTTCAGACACATGCACGCAAACTGAAAGTTGCAGCTGTTATAGCAGACACGAGTCTGAATACTCTGGCTGACAACTTAAAATATTCATTTAATCTTTGTTTTTTGTTTTGTTATTGCACTTTTCAGGCTGCTGTCATGAAAAGAGATCTCTGCAACACTGATTACTGTCCCTCTGGCAAGATCTGCCATCATATCTCTTGCATGAGCGTGGCCCCCTTGAGTTCACAATCATATCTAAGTCTGTCTTGTTCCACTGCATGGGTTGTTGGGCAACCCGTGAAGTACCTCCCTTCGCTTTGGCTCCAACAGAGGTAGAGGTGGATATCCACAGATCAATCTTAGTCAGAGTTTCAATTATCTTTGCTGTATTTGATTTGCATTTCATTTACATGTGTGCAAATGGCCGAGAAAGACCTCAATAAAATCTCCTTTGATGTTAAGAAAAAATAAGAAAAGGGAAAAGGGAAAAAGCCTTCTCCCCCCCCCCCCCCCATTTTTATTTTCAGTGAAGGGAATCAGTAACCTCTTGAGTGATTACCCGGTAGCTGAGTACTAATAATTAACCAACAGATTAAGTGTTTGTTGCTGCAGCACAGCTGAAAGTAAAAAAATAAAATAAAATAATGTTTTTTCAAAGTCAAGTCTGTCAGGCAGCTGCTGGGCATTTTAACTCAGGGAAGAGTGATCACTGCTCCCTACAGCTACTCCTCCAAAGTCAATATCTATCCCATTTAGGAAATTGAAAAAGCAAATTAAAAGACAGAAATGAGAAATGTCGAGAGAAACTCGAGTCACTCAAAGTATGACGTTAAGCAATACTGAAAAGAGTCAGCCCACAAGTGTTAGATCCTAATTGAGGAGAAGAGCAACGTTCAATTTTGCCAAGCTCCCGTTTTTCCAATATTCATCTCTAGCTGTGAAGTGAAATATTTTTGGCTTGGAAGGATAAAAATATAACCTTGAGTATTTTACCATTTGTACGTTCGGAATTAAGCCAGGGGTGTTTCGGGAGGGCTGATTGAGAAACAAGACAAAGGAATTTAACAGCATGTGAGGCGACAAGAAATTCTGCAGTTGACAGAACCTAGTTTAAAGGGGAAAAAAAAGAGGTTAGTTAAAGCCTAGATGCTTCAGATTCACTAAATGTGTCGTCAGTATAACGTGATGTGAACAAGTCTGTTTGTGTTTTGATTCGGGCTGTTTCTAATCTACGTTACATCCGATACGTTTGCCTCTTGTTGTGCCCTCTGATACACGCAGTTTCTGATTTCTCTGTAAAATGCCAACCACCTTCAGCACGTTGGGTGACTGCCAAGGTATTATGCACATTAAATGCTGTCTGTCAGTTTCATTAGAAAATTCATACACTAAATACTTACCAGTAACTTCCATTAATCATGCTACGTTACCATTCTCATCATGTATATGCGGTATCATATAAAGATTTAGGAACTGATGCATTTTCATACTTTTTAACTCTAGACTCCTCCTGCCCTAAACCCTACCCAATACTTTAGAAGTGAACCTATCCTGAGTCTACAGCTTGATCTATCACAATTTCTCACTGAGGCTGCTGTGAACGTCAGAGAGAAACTCCCAGCAAAGTTCAAAAAAATTTCCTCCCAGAAGAGTGCAGTCTACTTTAGCTGCAGATGAATGCAAATGACTTTCAAACAATGCACGTTTAATAAATAACTCTGGTTGAACCCAGACAAAGAAAACCAGAGAGTAAGACATGACTAGAAGATTAAAATAACAGCATGCATTAAGTGCAAAGAAATTGGAAATGAAAATATGTATGAATGTGCTGCTGTAATACTTCGGATTTCCCTTAACGGGTATTAAAAAAAGGACATGAATATTCAAGGAGTGGGAAGAGTGTGAGTCAGTGATTTATGACATCAGGCACGGAACGGTTTTAATGAAAGATGGGTTAGGAGGTAACCAAAGCCTGAAGTCTGTCTGAACCCCGGATTCGTGTGCTTTCATTAAATGGATGAGTGGAATGTGTGAGCATGTGGAAAAGAGATATGAGATGAGTTAGTGAGCAACGTCTGTGTGTGTGTTACTTTCTTACCGGTGTGCAGTACTCCACCATTGGGTAGTTAAGCTTGTGACCCTTGGCGGTGCGCCCAGAAAAGAAGCAGCTCTGACACACGTCGTAGTTGAAATGCTTCAGACTGCGATACCTAGAGACAGAGAGAGGGCGAGGTGAAAAGTGAGATAAGTTGAGATGGGACGGTGTGTGTGTGTGTGTGTGTGTGTGTGTGTGTGTCACTTTCATGTCTTCAGGATGTGTTTCTGGGTGTGTGGGCACATATACACCACTACAACACGACTCCTCTCCAGGCTACTCCGGAGTCACCTGGAGAGCTGCTGTTTTCCAGAGTCACTCCATCAACCTTTGCTGCATGAATATGTTTATGTGCACACAAAAGTACATTCACGTGCACATACACACACACACACACACACACACACACAAAATGTGCTGACAGAGCGACAGACAGTTGGATTTTCACCAAAGCACAACAATGTGACAACAACTGTTGGGATGTTGTCCTCAGCAGCAGCTGTAGCCAGAAGGCCATTTAACAGCTAAATTGAGACAGGAGCCATTCAGACATAATAGCTTAAGTCTTTTATCTTTCTCTCCTTTCCAGCTCTCCCAAGGTTAGCTGACTGATGAGCTACGAAAGAGAGCTATATATCAAAGGATGCAACAGTGCGCATGACACCTCCAAGTCAAATTTGCCATTATGTACTGACACATAGCATATTACTGTTAAGGGGATGGGGGTGGGGTTTGAGTCACCTTCACTTAGAAGGTGTTGAGATGGCCCTCATTTAATTCGCCAACTTTGGGTAACCAGCAAACTTGTATTGTTTGGTGATCTCCTTTTTGCTATTGATCAATGTAGGATCAACTCAAGCGGTGGAAACACCCCCCCCCCCCACAAAAACCCAACAGCAACAGCAGCCTTGGTGATAACTGATTAGCGTTTAGCATTATTGCCTCTTCAGTTACGTACTGGTAATTTTAAGCCCATGCTCTTGGTTGTAAATGTTCCTTGAATGGCCGATTAATGGCTCAGTCTCAAAACATTAACCTCCTAGGACCTGGCGTCCACATATGTGGACATCACATTTTGGGTTATTTAGACCAAAATACTCAATTTTGGGCCTGATATCCACTTACGAGGATATTATACTGCTACTGTTCTATCAGAATTTTAAACAAATATCCTCATATGTGGCTCTTATTTTTCATAAAAACTAAAATAATCTGGTAATTCTTTGTTTTTACATTCATCGGGCCCCAATATGCCCAAATATCAAAGAGAAATTAAAAATGCATGCCGTGGAAGAGTTCGGGTCTTAGGAGGTTAAAGTAGGACGGTAACCTCCTTCAAATTAGGGGGGAAAAAAAGACTGCATTTAGGTTTTTGCAACTGCCGACTTATTCCAAGTAGTTGCAGTGACTGGCTGGTCGGACAGATGTTGGGGGTTTTGCACTTTGGATTGAAGGATATTGCACAGGTCACCCTAGTGGGAGACAAATTGTCTCCAAACTCAGTCCAGCTCAGTGGCTAATCACTCAAAGACAGCGTGGCAAAGGTTCCCAAGTAACTGACATCTAAATTATAAACACACATTACAAACAGAGCACAACTCTGTCGCTTGCAGATAAACTGCTGTCCTGCAGCAACTTTGTCACTAATTGTGGAATTTCGGCTTTAATCCATGAAGTTCCGCCTGGTCTCTGTATGCAGGTAATTAATGTAAATTTCTGTGTTTGTAGACAGGAATAAATCTGTAATTTTCACAGGTTTATCTAAGTTAAATGCCGTTTTTTTGTTGTTGTTTTCTTTCTTGGGGGGGGGGGGGGGGGGGGTTCTGTTAATACCTTTGGTATTAAGGTTGTTATCAAGTTGTTATCTTCTTTTTGGGGAAAAAGAAAAGTACTTAGAAAACCAATGTGAATAACTATTTTCCACTTAACCACAAATATATTAATTTAATCAAACCATCCATCTATAAACTCTAATTAGTTTACGATTCATTCCGATTCTTATTATTACATTTTGAATTTTTAGCCCCACAAAATATGTAAAGCCTTTGGGCTCCCAAGGATTTTGCTGTAACAAAGTGTGATGACTGCTGTCAGAATCAACAGTGCAAGAAAAAAAAATACATGCAAAGTACCAAGAGTGCAAATACGACTCAGTGGCATATAACCTATCTCACTAATTTGCAGAATTGAGTTAACATACACCCAGTCAAATCAAACGTATATGTCGACCCTCCTCATCCGAGGCTAATTTTAAACCTACTGATATTCTGAAGAACATGAAAAGTACTTGAAACCCAGTTGGTGCCATGTCTCAAGACCACACAAAATGCCTGCTATGCATTTTTCCTCCCCTTTCATTCCTGCTCCCTGCCTTTCCTTCCCACTATCGCGCTCTCTCATCGATCAATGACACAACTTGGGAGATGTGTGCTTCATCAAATGCCTGAGCGTATTTCTCTTTCTGCTGGCAAAGCAAGGTATCCGAAGGAGGCAATCCTGCCACCTAACCTTACTTAGAAAGGTGGGGTTATTACCATCTCCGGCCACACAAAAAGCATTTCCATCATGCTGGCCAGTGGAAAACCTGAATTTTGTTTTGAAATAAATAAACCTGTTGATCTTTCGCTACCTGTGATTACTCAGTAAGAGCAGTAGCCAAATAAAAGACAGGCAATATTTAGAGCACGTGTTTGTGTGTGTTGTTATGACCCAGGGTCATTATTTGCGGTACGGTGTTGTTATTGTTTGTATTTGTATTCAGTGTTGCTTGTTTCCAGGTGGAGGCCACCCATTGGTGGAGGAAGGAAAGAGGCCAGCTACAAAAGGGGTTGGACTGGGTCGGCGAGCAGACTTCCTGGTTTCCCGTGAGCTGTGTGTCTGGGGACCGTCGTGGTGTGTGACTGCACGGGGCTGCAATATTAATGCTGAAAAAGGGGTTGTACCTGGGCTTGGTAGCTGTAGGGGTGGGAAGCCGTTTTCTTTTATTCCCCTCTTTTCTCCTGTTTCGGGTAGGGAGACAGGTTAGAGAATTGCATTTTGTTTTGGGATCGTGGGAGGTAAGTTAGCTCTGTTTTTCTTTCTAGTGTGTTTTGTTTGTTGTTTTGGCATCGCCCACCCTGAAGCTCGCTACCTGTTCAGTAAATAAATTAACCAACTCTCGTCATTCTGCCGTGGTGTGATTTTTTTTGTCGTTATTATGTATCGGGTTTATCTTTTTGTTGTGTTGCACCCCGGCTTCGGGCCGGTGTGTAACAGTGTCAGTACTGCACAGGATCACTGCCAGTTGTTAGCTGGGTGATCAGCTGTTTAAAATTTTTGAGAATCTGGTGGTGAGCTACCTGTTTGTGTGCTACCTGTTTGTGTGTATGAGGATGTCATTTTGTTTGTGAGTACTTGTGCAAGCTCCACTGCAAACCTCCGGATGGTATTTAGTCAGTGGTGTATCAGCTGCTGACATTTAGATAAATGCCTGCCCTCCAGAGCAGACCTGCCCTTTATGCTCAACCAGGAGAAAACAATGCAGAACACTTCTAGATTTGCTGTGTGTGTGTGGAGCCTGTTACAAGTTGCAGACTTTATCACCTTTATTTATTTGGCATGTTACGCAAATGCCGACCTGAATGCTAAATAGGAATATGTGTATTTACCTGAAGCCAACAATAGGACACTCCTTGCAGATGTTACACTTGGCCTGATGTTTCGCCGTTTCTGCAGCAGCCACTCTGTGCAGGACAGGAAGCCAAACCATGGACTGAGGCTCCAGACGCATCCAGTCAATGAACTCTCTGGGCTTTAGCTCCACCTTATTGTTTACCTGGACATTTAAAAAAACAAGGGGGCAGGATTAAGAATTAGGCTTTTAAATCAAAGGTTTATCAATCATATGATTTACAGTTCAATAAAGGTTCAGCAATGAGAGCTGATAAAATATAAAAGGCACTCCTCTGCAGCATGGGAGAAAAACACGCAGACCAGAAATAACTAACAGGCAATAACTTCTGACTTGTTACCAAACACGCAATAAAGACGCAGACAAATTTAAGATGACCGTACATATTAAAGTGATGAGTCCCTGCGGCTCGTTAAGGCCTTGAATTGTGAACCAAGACTAAATAACTTTTATGAGCTCTTTATTCGTGTTTATTGGTTGAAATATCTTACAGTAAACAATGATTGATTTTAACACCCTCTCTGCCCTACATACCCCATAGTTGCACTGTTAGATAACAGCATTGTTGCTCTGTGCAGATACCTTTGAAAAATGCTCTTAAACTCCTACTCATAAGTGCTGCTTTATACTTTTGGGGGTGTAACGTGTACAGTGCTATGCATGAAAACTGCAGAGTAAACAGTCTGCTTATCTCCTGTTTCAATAACTTAAGTTCTTTATTAGCTTAAAAGAACTTAATCAAATGTTTTAAATGATTCCAACAAGTGCCGTAATCCAACACAGGAATGTTCACAACATGTTTTTCAGCTGGATCTTTGCTCATCTGCAGAAAATAATGAACCCAATGGAAAAGTCAACACATGAAGCAAAGCTTTGACATGGCTGCTATTACTGCAAAACAAATCAAAGGCAACCTTTCCATCATGCCTGACACACAAAAGGGCAGCAAAGGGCAGAATGCATTTGCAACAAGAAGAGCAAACAATCAAAAGGAATAACATTAGTAAATGTCTTTGTGTGTTTCCTCCTGATCCCTTTTCAAGGCTTATGGTGTGCAGGACTATACGGCATCTCGACTTCATTTACATATACTTCTGAAAATAAATTCCAGCTCAAATTTAAACCAAAGAAATCCTGTTCTGGCTGGACTCTCAATGTAAGCAGTGTCAGGATGTCTTTACCTTCTTTCAAAGCTTTTGTTTTACTGAACAGAATATATATTTTTTTTTACTTCTACTCAAATCAAAGTCAGGTTTCTAAGCTTTTTTTCCTTCACCATCCCAAAGTTTAAACTAACAAAATAAAGGTATTGTGGAACAGTAACACTTAATTTAAAATTATCTGTGGAACAGATAGAAAAAGGATAAATTTCAACAAACAAAAAGCCAAATATCCCCGTTTTCTGCTTCAAATGCCAATCTAAAAGGGAAATATTTGCACTGTTTATAGGAGTGTGGTGACAGAGAAAAACCCTATCCTTCCTGACTCTTGTAAATATGTCTGCGGGCCTTAAAACCCCTTAATATTATCTAAATATGTGGTTGATAACCTTTAAAGGGAAAACAGCTGAATACTTAGCTCACTGATCAAAGACAGGACATATTGACATGTGGCATCATTGATTTTATCAATCAAAACTGCCTTCAAATTATCCCAAAAAGCCATGGTGTACTCATTTACTCTCAGCCTTTCCCATTTATCCTAACTGTGTCATAAATGCAGACGACGATACTGTAAATCAGCAAATATCTACACTGGATATTGGTGAAGCTCTAGTTTAAATGCATTGTATCGGTGGCTCTTTTTACTCAATTATAATCTTGTAAATAATAACATGCTCCATGTAACATATATATCATTAACTGCAGGTAATCAAAGAAAGCTATATTTTGGTATTCTTTATGAAACTCTGGTTTTACACTGACATTGTCTTTAAAGTACTAAAGTGAGGTTTAACTTTAAAAAAAATTAACCTTGGGTTTGGTAACTGTTAATGTTTCTGAGGCAGGTTTGGGTTTTTTGGGTTTTTTTTAATTGAAGGCAGCTTTTAAGATTCAGATTCATAAATGAGAACACATCCAATTAATTCCTCACCTTTATGACTTCTCAAATGGTCTTTAACGCTCCTCCACTCTTTCATTTGATCTTCCCATGCACCACCTCTCCATCTCTCCTTTCCCATACATTAGTCTGATCTGCGCCTTCTCTCCCTCCTACTTACCATCTAACGGCAGAATTATAGCACTTACAGATTAATTGCTGGGTGTCTCGAAGGATGACTAGATAGATGGACGGATGGATAAATGAAGGAGAGTAACAAAGGAATGGCGAAAGAGGCTATATTTATGGCGGCGCAACTCATTTATCACAGACCCCATTAAAGGAAATGGAATAAGCGACTGCCCTGTCACTGATGGGGCTGACTGACACACAGGTGGCATGGGGCTTTGCTCGTCCATGTGTATGCATGTGTAAATAAAAGAGAGAGTGTGAGAGTTTATGTCTGCCTGGTTTCCACTTGCCAACCCGGCTGGATGATTGAATGATTAATGAGCAACTGGACTACAGCTGGCACAGCAATTCACGACCAAGTTTGTGAGCAATTTATGTCCATATAAGCTAGTGTGTGCACTCATGCATGTATATATCTCCTTGTGGATATGTGCGTATTATTATGACATCAAGGCGAGGCAGCAAGGTGTTTGCCTCTTTGCAATATTTCGAGAAGAAAACAGAGGGAGAGATAAAGTTTAAAACTGCCTCCCTCTGCTATTTTGGGAGGCGCGCGGCAGGAAATCAGTGAAATTTATAGCTTCCTAATTTTAATGTTTGGCTCCCATTTATGACCACCGAAGCACGAGCCAGGGGGAGGAAGAGTGAGAGGAATGAAACAGTGATTCTGGGGGGGATAAGGACATCATTAAATGCCAGTAATGTCCAGAGGTAAACTCGCAAAAAATGGTTAGCTGACTGCAGTAAAACACTAGAGGACAGCCAGCAGAGCACCGGAGGCCATTTGAGGCTTTGTGGTTGGTTAGCAGAGCTCAAACACTCAAGTACTTTTCTCAGGATCTGGTGTTAGGTGGCTGGAGAAGGTGAAAAAAGCTCAGATGCTCGATGATAATCAGCCTTTGGAAGATGCACTGAATAATAATGTCATATAGCACACCCCACTGATAAAGCAGCCATGGAAGGAGAAGATGATATCAAGAAGGCCCTGAGTTAATGTGGTTATCCCAGCTGGACATTTGTCAAAGCTAAGAAGGCACCCAAAGAATGCTCCAGGCCATTCAGGAGACATGGACAACTGCTGCCTTAGCGAAAACCTATAGAGATCCTGTATGTGTCAGGAGTATCGGAATAAGCTGAGACGCATTTCCTCTAAACACTGTGGACTCTGTGGCTTTTAAACCCCACGCTGTGCCAAAAATTGGCCCACCCCAAATATCCGATCACCCGGCACAAACAGAGTAATATAGTGCACGCTGTTAAGTGCCAGGAGGACTGGATGATTTATACATCGGGGAAACCAAACAACCTCTGGCTAAGTGGACGGCACAACACAGAAGAGCTACCTCGTCAGGCCAGGACTCTGCAGTCTATTTACACCTACAGGCCAGTGCACACTCTTTCAATGATGAGGATGTACACATCCTGGACAGGGAGGAACGCTGGTTTGAGTGGGGAGTTAAGGGGCCTAAGGGTACATCTTTCACCATCCTAAAATGCTGTGATTGCAGCCATTCCCCAACTCTCTGTGAATGGTACTCATGGCCATTGATCAGTGGTCATGACAATGGGCATTTTAATGATCAAGAAACTGACCTTACAGCCCATTGTTCATTCAGTGGGCTACTTTCCCTCGTTGTGCAAAGGTAGTTTCTTGCACTGAAAACGCTACGTCAAGATGAACGGAATCAACTTTTTTTGGCAGCGCTTTTTAAGCTCATACCTTTCAGCTTTTTTAGATTCTGTAGCAGAAAGCTGAATCAAAAGAGTGTCAAAGCAGTGTCCACGCAAGAAATCTTTGTTGGATAATTGGAAAATCAGAAAAAAGTATTCACAAGCAGTGACAGATGGCAGAGACAAACTGTGCTTGTGACAAACAAGAAGATGTCTCTTAAGATAGAAATAAATATGATACGGTGGAGTAGGTTCAAGAGGAAGACATGAATAATATATTAACAGAAAAATCCCCAGGGATCGATTGCCTAATCGGCGTTATGAGTTATATAAAAATATAAAGCATAACATGAACCCTGTAGCTAGCAGGACATATATTATCTTAAGAAGAGATTTAAAGCTTCTGCTTACGCATGAGCACCAGACTACCAGTTAACTGTACACAATATGTGTACATATTGTGTACAGCAATAAAGAGGTCATTTTGAGTCGACTAGTTTTGGGCTCATTTTGTCCTAGCATTTCTATTCTATCTGCCCAGCACACATTTTCAAACCTTTATTTTAATTAGTCATTAATATGCCATCTGATTTCCCCCACCAGTTAAGCAATCACAATTTCACATTCAGACTGTTTTTGTCAAACGAAACAGAACAAAAACAAAGCAAAACAAGAAAATCATTTTCAGCTTATGTATTAGAGGTAAAACCAGTGAAATCAATAGTTTAAACACGGAGAAAAATCACTGATTAATCAGATTGAGGTTATAGATTTGTTACAAACAAAAACCCTGAACTTGTTATTCATTAACATGTGGGGAAAAAAAGAATTTAAATGGAATTTAAATGGATTTCCCCCCCATGCTTATAATCCATCCAGTGGTAAGAACATTAAAAGACTATGGCATGAACAGCTTATGTGCTTCTGTATTCTTCAGATGTGTGTAGGTGTACACTAATGTGATGTGTTAAATGCACATGTTTGTGTGTTTCTGTGTGAACATACATGCTGGAAGCAGCTGCGAACACTGGGTTCAATGTTGGAGCCTCCAAAGGCAGCCACCTCGCCCAGCTGTCTTGGGATCTGGATGGCTTCATGAAGCAGCAGTCCAAGCTGCCGCTGGTCGCACGTGTCACCTGCTGACGCCACCTGGCTGAAGAGGTCTGCAGAGAGAGGACAGGGAGGAGCGGTGAGGTAAAAGAGAAGGAATAAGGGAGAAAGTTAGAGCATGTGGGTGATATTTAAAATAAAAATAAGTATAAATAGAAAAGATGTAGAGAAGGAAAGAGTGACAATATAGCAGAGAGTGGGAGGGAAAAGCGTTAGTGTATATGTGGGTGAGAGGGAGGACAAAAAGAATCAGAGAACAGATGCATTTAGTTTTTCCACAGCAGGCTTTTTTTCTCTAATCTTTCCCTCCCCGTCTCCATCTTTCCATCCCTTCTCACGGAGATTGACAAAGCTCCGTACTGGATATGGATGCCTGCCCAATGACACACTATCTAAGCTACTCTGCATGTTGGCAACACCCCCCCAGATGAGGTTACGAAACATCGCTGGAGCACATGCACAAAATGAGCAAAGAAGGCAGAGAGTGTAATCCAGAGAAAAAGAGGAGAGGAAAAAACAGAGGGCATGACAGGTCTTTCTGCTCCGCTTGCCACTGTCTTTGATCTCTCTATGAAGCCTGGTCCTGATGCCAGCTCCTGCCATGACTGTGTGTGGGTGTTCATGGATTGCACATGCAAAAAAAAAGAGAGAGACAGCAATTACATGTCTCTGACCCCATCCCCCCCCACGTACACATCTCTTATGAAATCAGTCCAGTACAGATATACATCTGACATTTGCAACTGTCAAAAATGGGTGTCAAATAACAGGACACCTAGTTAGGTGCGTGCGCAATGCAGTGCAGCTATCTGCAAGGGACTGACAGTCAATGAGACCCTAAAAGAGTAAAGGAGGAAGGACGCAATCAACCATGCTAGATACCCTTCTCAGGCTAATAGAAACTGCCAGTGGAACGAATAGGCTCAGGGATGGAGTCCATGCCATGGGAAGAGAAAAGGAGGCGAAAGAGTAAGAAAGGAAAGAGGATGGAAGCAAGACTAAGTAAGACAGGACAAAAGATAAAGTGGAACTGTTAGATGGATGAACAGTGGCGTGAGCAGTGACAGCAAAGGAAGACAGGGAGCGAGAGAGAGAGATAAAGCAGCAAAAACAAAGAGCAGGAAGCTAGGATGACATTCTCCTCCCAGTGCAGCAAGCCTATATTCACGCTCCCTAATCCTAAAAAATAAGGGAGACTAGAAAATTAAATAAAGAACAAGAGAAACGCGGAGGTCTCTCATCCAATTAGACGACCCGATTTCTAACTCCTCTCCGTCTCGAGTTTGATTAATACTGCTGGGAGTACAGCCATCGTGCAGCAGTATCACTTGAAATCGGAGACAGGCTGGTCTCTTATGAAAGGGACGGGAGTGAGTTTAGATGCACGTGTACAGAATCAAACGTCACACCAACTCGCTGACACTTACATTTGTATTTCTCCTCCAGGTGTCCCTTGGAGAGAGAGAGCAGGCCGATCTTCATAGACAGTACCCGGATCTTCCCACTGCGACCACTGCAGACAGCACCACGGAGACACCAAGCAGACAGTGAAAATGAGTTACATTTACTGTTGCTGTGTGTTTCTGAGTATACATTCAATTTAAGTGTAGCGAGATCATTTCAGATTTGAATTACATGCAACAACAGAGACATAAAACCATTATGTGCCTGGAAAGGAAAGGATTGCGTGCAGGACGTTGTGAGTTGTTTGTGCTTTTTTCCCCTGAATGCGCACAAATGGTATTTAGAGTGCGGAGATGGTTGGTTTACAGTGTATGAGTGCACACATGATTATGCAGAGAGTACTGTATGTTCTGGCGAGAGCAGATTATATTGACACATGAAATTTGCTCCTAAATTAGCCCAATGCGTAACATGCCCACTGAGGCACTTGCCGACTTATGCATATGACATGATGACAGCATGAATATGTGCATTGTTGACATGACAGCTCCTTTAATGCAGTCTAATTTTAAACAAGTGCATCATTCATGTGCATGCAACAGCATGAAGTAGTAAGCATTGCTACAAATATGTACGGCAACATGTATCGCAGAGGGCATACGTACGTGTCGTAAACATTAAGCAGCCAGTTGAGACACATGTCAACGCAGAGAGGCACGTTAACCAGGTCTTTGTGCTCCTGTTCCAGGCCGTCGTAGATAGAGGTTAGGCAGTTGATGACGTCGGGAACGGTAAGCAGCTGATTGTTATTGGTGAGTTTATGCTGCTCAAAGGTGTTCTGGGCAACGCTGAGGTCCAGCAAGTCCACTGCAGATGAACGGGGCGGTCGAGATATAGAAGGAGAGAAACAGCGAGGAGAAGGAGGCGGGAGGAAAATGGAAGAAAGGGACAAAGAAACACAGGACCATTAGTAACCTTTCCAGCTTGCTCACTGAGCTTTCAGCAGCTGCTCTGATTTTTTCAACAAATGTCAAGATATCAGAAAAGGACAAGGAGCTGAAAATGGCACAGGCTACTTATAGAAGAACGTCTAAACTACAGACTTGACTGATATTTTATCAAAATAGGTTCATAAAAAAAAAATAAGTGCAGGGGTAGGCCAGAATTACAGACAGAAAATAGACGGATCCATTGAGGAGAAATGTGAACTAAAAAAAGACAAACGAGGAACAGAGATGAAATGAATCAGACAGAGCAGTCTCTCTGGAGTCTTGGCTCTAGAATGACAAAAACAAAAATGTAACCATATTTTTTATATAGAATTTCAATTATGCCTCCATCATACTGTCCCCTTCACTTACGCATCTGAAGCGCAAGAGAGATGGCAAAAAAGACGGAAAATCGAACGGAAGAGGATAATTGAATAAAAAAGCCAGCGCATTGAGACAAAGTACCTAAAATATAAATAAATACAACAGAAGCTGCTGTATTTATAGTGCTTGAGCATGAACTCCCCATCATAGGAGGCCTTTAACTGTAACAGTGCAGTACTTCTTTTAGAATAAGGAAATATAAAAGCACTCGTAGAGCGTAACGCCTCTCGAAGGACAAGGGTTATACTAAAAATCTGTTCTATGATGTTTTAATTAGACTATGATGACGTCAGCCTATTTTCATTACAATATACTGATAATCTAGGGAAGTATATTAAACTTTGAGTGTCACTGTGAAGTCATACTGTTGTATTGAGATTTTTTTTTTAAAAAAAAGCTCAGACTAAGAAACATATAACATAACATTATTAAACAAAAATGCTTCCACAGTAAAGATATTGTCTCCATTTTCAAGAAACCAACAGCCGGTTTGGTCCTTTAAATCTGTTAAATATCTGACATTAAACCATGACACAACCCACTAATGAGTTAATAAGATAATCAAAACTGCGCTAATATCCTGCTCTTTAATATGACACTGGATCGAACAGCTGGCTGTCTCTGCCCGAAGTGCCGACCAGCACCTTTCAAGCTCACTAATTAACAAATTATATCTCATTTGTTTTTGTCAGCAAAAAAATAAAGTAGATAAGCAGTTTTCTCTAAATGTTAAAGCATCTCCTTCTTTGTTTTCTACAGCACATGTACTGCTTAATAAATACATGACAAGAGTCAGGATCTAGTTACATAGTACAAGAATATATTAATAGGTGAGGATGAAGCTCAGATACCAACAGGATTTTTAATTAGTGCTTTGCTTAGATCCACTGGCAGGTCAACCAACCAGGAGGTAAAATGCAGACAGTGGGATAATTACCACAGAAAGAATCTTTAACATTTAAAAATCTACCGTACTTTATGGTCACGGCATCTTGTTTCAGATTTATCAAAAGATTTCAATACATGGGAGGTTCAAATCTATTTCACAGGTATACAGGAACATAAACCACAGTTGTAAACTCCTCTCTCTGCATTACTCTTCTGACCTTTAATGAATTTTCTATAAATATTTAAAAACTTCCACACTGCACATCTCTCTCACCCTCCTGCCCTCAAAGACAGCACTAATTACTGGAGTAATCCACACAGAGTGGACGCAGCAGGGCAGCTGTGCTATCAGAAAGCAAAACTTTCCTTCTCTGCAGCTTTGTCATTACACACTCTGGTATGGAGCTGAAAGGCTGTGGCACATTAGTGGATGCCACGCAAGCTCATTTGTGCTTCTCCACCCCCCTGGCACAGACTTAACCCAATTAGCCGTTTTATAGTATCCCCGTCACGTGTGTGTCAAATTCTCTCTCACACACACACACAATCACAAACAGTCAGACACATGGATCTCCAAGCAAAGATTCCACATGAATCCAGGCTAATAACTAATAACTACTGATCCTTCTGTGCCTCCATGTGCATGTGTGTGTGTGCATGTCAGTGTGTGTTTGTATACTGTGACTGCTCCAATCTAATGAATGAAATTGAATCGCAGTGCCCCAAGTCGAACTCACTCAGCCTAATGCATTATCGTCACAATCACACGCACACACAGAAGCAATATGAGATAGCAAACTAAAACGCCTGAATCATTCAAACTCATTGACAACCAACACACACAATAACACACTTTGACATACCCTGCTGGGCATGCTGCACATGCACACAACCGTCTGAGGTAACGGTACGGTTTTGATGTGTGGTATTTGTTACACTCGTACACACTCCAAACTTCCTACAAACAGCAGGATGTAAATAAACAGTGTAGGCTCACAGTGTGAGGTGCACTAATAATGTCAACAGCTGGATAATGGTTAACATTTGTCACCATTATTACGTTGAGCTGAGCCCAAGTAGCTACTGCCATGCTGGTTGAAACCCCACATGGAGGAGTCTACATGCACCTGTAATGTGTGTGTGTATTTGTGTATATATATGGTGTTTATAGCCACCTGAGACTCTAAGTAATGGCAACTTCCTATCGAAGATTACATTATAAACACAAAAACCATCACTCTCTCATTCTGAGAATGTATTTAGTTATTTATTTATTTTTAAAAAAACTCCACCTGTGCTCACCAAATGAGGCTTACGCTCAACAGGCTTAACACAAGCACCAGCTGTGACTCTGTATGCAAAGAATCATGCACATACACGCACACAAATTCATGCAGAGTGGGTAATTTTAAAGCCAAAAATATGCTTGGCTCCTATGCTGTTCTGGCACAGCATCTGGCAAAGCTTCAAATCATTACTGCATCCCCTTGTTGAGCCCAAACATCAAAAGAAGCAGACCGCGGCTGTAGGTATTAAGGTGTCTGTGGGTGTGTGTGCGCGCGCGCGTGTGTTCATCTTACTTACAGCACAGTGCTTTCTGTAGTCTGCGAATCTTCATGGCTGTTCGGTATGCTGAGAATCTCACATTGTTCAAGTCCGCTACAGGCAGGAAAGGAGACAGAGAGATAAAAGGTAAATGGACAAAAAGGAAAACAGAGGCAGAAAATTGGAAAACAAAATGCAGCAGAAATCTGCCTTCTGGGCAACACAAGCAACCTCTGTCTTCAGTGAAATCTGACTTCTGTTAGTTATTGTCTGTGGAGACGGCTGAGGCGAGAGGCTGCTAATATGGACTGTGTAATTAGGTTAGTGAGTTCTATCTCAGTGGAGTCTGGTGCTATTTGTTGAGCTCCTGGCCTACAGAATACACTCCCAAAGTTTCACAGGTTATTACTTATCTGGCAGCTCATTAAAAAAAATACCACAGTCATACGGGTGATCCTGAAGGGACACAGGCACGCATATGGATATTATCAGGGAGGGGGAGAGAGGGAAAAGATCAGGGTGTCAGCTTCATGTAGTCAAATCTAAAGAGTAAATGAACCAGACAAGTGAGAATGGGTCAACAGCGCTGTGCTGATCCCTGATCAGAAACAAGACGTCTGCTTCAAAGAGCCACATCACTTGTTTAAAAGGTGATCTTGTTCATGCAGATATTGCTGTGCAGAAGTTGAGATCACAGTGATGATGCTTCAGCCCACACCCTGATGGGAAGCTGCAGAGCCTTTAAACCTTTCTGCAGCTACTTTGCAGTCATGTGAAGCTTTACTTTGCCTCCCGGTCCAGCAGATGTACATTTCAGTCTTAAAGTATTCTTCTTCTTCACCTTCACTGCATTTCTGACAGGGAGCACTTTGCTATCTTTTTATAGCCTTCCGCTGCTTTGTAGGCATGCATCGGCTTTATTTGAGATTCTCAATCAGTTTCTTAGAGATGCCAGAGTTGGACGAAGTCAGGGAACGTATCAGCTATGATACGTCACGATCAGCTGACACCTAATGACAATTTTACCTGACTTACAAATCACATTCAGTAAATTGACACTTAATTCATACTTTAAGTAAACTTTAGTTCACAAAACCAAAACCAGCCTTGTGTTAGTGTGGTTAATAAGTGCTGGGTTTGACTCAGTGGACATTTCTGCGTGGCATCTGCATGTTCTCCCTGTGCTGGTGTGCATTTTCTGTGTACTCCGGCTTCCTCTCACAGTACAAAGATGAGGTAAATTGCCCATAGTTGTGAATATGAGTCTGTCTCTGTGTGAGCTGTCGACCCGTCCATGGGGTACCCCGCCTTAAGCCCTGTGACAGGACTAAAGACCAGAAAAACAGTTTTTGGACCCTAGCATCATACAGACAAATTGCGTTATGTGAAGCACAGAGGAATGACAGATTACATTTGAAATATTTAACAGCAGCATCTCTTTTCAGGATCAGCAACCTCAGTACTTTGGATAATATGAAGTACAGACTGTGAAAAGTTCGCATTGGAACAACTTTCCCCCAAAGAAATGCTGAGGGGGAAAAAAGCTGACAGTGAATTCTGTGGATTATCTTGCGTGACAGTCTTTTTTTGGTATGGAAATGTTTTTAAATTGAATTTTTAATATCTCCATTGTACATTTCTCCGTCAGTATCTTATTACCTGGGCAAAGAAACCCCAGCTAAATAACACTATATAAAGTTGGAAATAAGTTTATTCTTAGCAATTTTCTGAAGCGACATTTATTTTGAAAAATAAGTCGGGAGCCTAAGTCCTCATACATAATACTATGTTCTATACCTAGTGATTGGTAGAGCTCTGTCATCTTTGGATGGTCCCAGCACGTCGTTTGTGTCTGATGACTAAAAATGGAAACACAGAAGAGAAAACTTAAGAGTGCAAAATACACAAAATCATGAGCTGACACATAAACAGAACAACTGCTGATGTCTAAACACAGACACACACACACACACTCATAAATACTTTCTACACTTTCAAGGCTTATCACAAAAAAAACAAGAAAAAAAACACTGAATAAGAAAGGTATGCAAAAATCATACAGAGAAACTGAGCAAAAGGATAAACAAGTGGAATTACACAGAAGCTAACATTACTTTTATCATCATCACTGGAACAGTACAGACACTGTGGACGCTCATATTGGCATCTCTTTTGTTATCACCCCTGAAATGGAGACAGAGGCTACGAATACATCATAAATCACAGAACTCTTAATGAAACAACACAGACACACACACCCACCTTTCCTTTCAAATACCATAATAAACATGAGGGGACCAAGTCTAAACCTTCTGTTTACATTTCTGCTTCAGGTAGAAGCCACAGCACGCGCACGCACACACACACACGCGCACGCACGCACGCACGCACGCACACACACACACACACACACACACACACAAATAAAAGCAGTCGGAAAACCAACAGTAGGAGAAGGAAAAAAAAACATTTAAAAAGAATGATCAAACATAGCTGTTTCGCCTGCCAATCACTTCTTTTATTTGAGCTATTCTGGCCATGATGTGGCCTTACGTGTGTGTATGTGTGTGCGTGTGTGCGCACGCCTGCATAATATTTCAAGGAGGCACCTGGCTGTCAGAAGCCACACTCAGATCTGCGTGGGATGTTTGAGGAGTTTTCTGGAAGATCTTTTTTTTTAAAAATAAAAGTCTGCTTCAGAATGCAGAGGCTCCCCTGTGGATTCTGCGATGGCTCGCTCTCTGCTGACAGTCGGCAGGAAGTAAAGCCGAGTGCTGACAGAGAAGCGCAGCGGCGAAGTGGATGGCATAAGCCCTCCTCTTGCGCAGATGTTCATCGCTATTCAACGGCTACGCAGACTGGTGACCCTTTTCACACCTGAGCAGGCATATTTAATGCCGGGACATTCCTGCACTAAGGACCTGCGAAACATTTGCCTAAATTGTCAAAGGCTGGTAGGGGATTCGCTGATATTTGCTCCACACAAACAAACACTAGGAGAAAGAGCATGATCTCTATGCAGACCACATTCGCAAGCAGCTATCACCAATAAAATGTTTTTTTACACCGACGTGTCGAATGGTACATCGCAGACGAGACAGAACTAGTACACTGATAGGATACACATGAACTCACAAAACATCAAAAATCAGACTTCTGTACACACACACACACACACACACACACACACACACACACGACAGCCAGTATTTCCATCACCAGAGAGATTAGACAGCTTGTGCTCATATCCACAGCTCATGAATGCCATGATGGGGACAACTGAATTGTCAAATTTAACAGTCTTCACTTCTTTCCCCTCAAAATATTCCCTTTGCAATGTCAGTCCTTTTGTTGTCCTGTAGGAAGGCAGGGGGGGGAAAAAAGAAAGCTAAGTGGAGTGATGGCACACTTATGACAAAGCTGTTACAGTTTAGATGGCGCAGTGTGAAACATTCATCCACAGTAAAATTCAGGGTAAGGTTGGCTTTATACAAACAAATCAGGCTTGACGGCTTGATTCAGTAAACACACATTAGAACTAAACCTTTACAACGTTTTACCATGGATAGCTAACTTTGCTAAAGAGCAAAAAATCTGTGTCTATTTCACACTGGCTGGACTTTTGTGTTGACGATTATCCCCAGAGATGATCACTGTGTCTCAGCTGTTTTTACCTGACTGGAAACAGCAGCTTTCAGTGGAAAAGCTGAAAGGCAGTGCGTCAGGCTGGGAGTAACACTAGGAGCATGCTTGTTATTTTTGTTTGGGTTTTCCCTCCTTTTTTTCCACTGGATTGTGCACTGTAAATTTATCCCACAGGGTCAAAACATCTACTATAACATCCTGAGTTTTCGTGCCCCAAACTTTGGTGCATGCCCAAGTTTTTTTATTCACTTCCCTAAAATTCAATCCAAGTTTAACGGTCATGATCCAGAAAACCTTGAAAGGTAAACCGACAAAATTTAGGAGTGGACTTGAGCCTAGATGGACAACTGGAGACCAGACGGCCGAGTAGTCATGCCCATTATGCTTCTTTGAAGTCTGCTGCTTTGGCTCATACGTGTTTAGCGCATTGTAATGTAAATTCAGACCCTCCTTTTTCAGGAGTATTGTTTAGCTCACACTGTAGTCAACAAATAGCTTTCACACCAGCTTGACTAATCCAAATGGTTGAACATAGAAGCATTCTTGAATGTTTCATTGACTGGGCATATCAGTGATCACGGGATGTCGTTGACTTGTAAGTCATAAGCCTGTCCTCAGCATTGTTGTTCATTCTGGCTTTTATCACTGATTCCTGTTTAGTGTCGCCAGCAGCAGGTGCAAACACAGCACAGCTGTCACTCCTTCTCTTCCTACGCTCCGAATCCTATTTATCTCCATGCTGTTGTCTGAGCGAAAATCTTTTATTACCTCATGAAATTAAGCCAGGTTATGAGTCAATAAATTAACTAAGCTACTTTTAATTGTTTAATTGGTGATTTTACGATGGATAATTGTCCTTTACTAACTTTCAAGAAGCATTTGAATGCACCACAAAGTTCAAAAACACTCCAAAAGTACACCATGATGCAAGGCTGCCAATTTCAATCGAGTTGAGCGTCTGAAGTTATTTCATTCCAATATCTCGAGCTTTTCAAACTCAAGGATTAGCGTGATAGATATTGAACACTTCTCCAAATTCCTCGACATTGATTTCCACAGTGGAAAATGACTTCTCATATGCATCAAATTAAAAGGAAATTCAATTAGAAACAAGGCAATTAAAGCGGCCACTGATGACACGTAGTGGTTTTGCCGATTCGTCAGGCAGCAGATAGCTGTGAGACAGGAGTTCTGGAGATGAATCCTCTTGGGTCTTGTTTAATGCATGTGACATTTTCCCTCATAAAAGTCATTAAATGACATCTCAGAATAACCATCTACAAGTCGTACGGCGTCACAGAAAGGGGATGCAGCAGCAGGCACAAAGAAAAGGATGATATTTGCGTATCCACAAGGGTACTGTGAGGGGAAAATAACCTTTTACAAGATGTTTTAATGAGATTTCTGTCTCACCAAGTCAGCATAATAGGCAGCTGAAGTTATGACATAAGTGATACGATCTGACCCTCTTAGATTAACTGATCATAATAATAATAGCAGTTTAGCTTATCAAGCTTGTGTAGCTTTACAATTTCCAGCTACTTAGAGTCTCATTGAAGGTTAAAGTGGTTCTGCTAATTACTACGTCTTCATTGGTGCTTCTTAAAAATAAATTATAACCACAACAACCTCCTACTCTTTCCCTCTACCCTAGAAGTAACCTAGACGTTTCATATTTCCTGAGGGAAAAGCCAAAATCCTTCTTGGATAGATCTACAATCACAGCACGGCCGGAGACGATTCCCTAAAAACGGCAACAGTGTGGCCAAACACGTCTGCAGTCGCTTTGCTGGTGGGTGGTGGGAATTTGTCACTGTCACACGCTCAGAGACTTCCATGAATAATCATGAGCGTGCACTTGAATGATTAGTAGCATATCTGGATATTCAAAGACACAGAATCAGGGAAATATCTGAGTAAGCACGAGGAAGATTTCAAGAACTATTTTTTCCCCCCACTGACAGCAGCCTGCCAGGCTTATCACCAAGTGTCTGTGACAGGTGATAAGTGCCTGCATTCACCACCTGACATCTTCTGTCTCTCACCGCTCCACCTCCACCCTCCCTTAAAAAGCCACCCCCATCTTTCCTATAATAGCATCCCCCTTTTTTGGGCTTTTGAGTTACGGTTCAAATAGTTTAGGATTCCTATTAAAACTTCCTAAACTAGACATCCTGAGGAGCACACTGTCACAGTGAGCAGAGTGGCTGTTTTTTTGGGGGGGGCTGGGTTATTGCTAGGCTCAACCCCACCATAACCGTTTGGCACCATTTCACAGTGCCAAATGTCTCCTAACACAAACACAGACAGACAGCACAACCAAAGATTTCTTCGAATGTCGAGAGGGTGCCAGTGGTGAAATGGGAAAGCATATGAGGTTGCCAGCATGATGCAATAAATACACCGAACTTATGTGAAGCCATTTCAGTTTCCCCACAAAATGTCACTGGAACTGCTCGCTACAGGGGGTGGACAAAGACACAGTTTTAATCAGAGGCCCTTTGTCAGCCCGGAGAAAAGAGGCAGAGTATGAAAGGAGATGGGAGACGAGATGGGGAGGAGTTTGGGGAAATGAATGTTTCAGAGAGAGGCACTGATGTCCCAAGGATGTCACGGCACAAAAAGCGACCTGTGATTAGTCCTGGAGATGGATTTAGACTTGAATTCAAACAACAAATTAGGTGGAATTTTAAAACTGCCTCCAAGGCCGAATGTGTGGATGTGAGAGAGGAGGATACTGCTGTAGACTAGCTTCAATTTGAAATAGAAAAAATATATATCACTGCTTGTGTCTCTAAATACATTTCTGTGTACAGTTTTCTGTGAATACTTTATATATTTATTTAGTTAGGACAGTGCATGTTAATGAACATAAATGTAAAAAAAAATTACATGAATGTAAACATACCAGATTATAGCCAAGGGCTAATTTCCATCTGTTGTCCTTAAGCATAAAAATAGACATAATAATTCATAAAAATTCATCATTCATTCATAATAAAAACTCCATCACCAAACTTACACATACACACCATTCTGTTCCCAAATAAAACATTAAAACTATACAACTCATACACGATCACACACTTGATTTGTCCATAACCACTTTTTAACCTTTGCCTTAAACAAATTGAATGTCGAGCATTCTCTAATGGGTTGAGGAAGACTGTTCCACAGATGGCCACCCTGGACAGAAAGGACGTTCTGCCCAAATGCTGTTCGTCTGTGGGGTATAAACAAGTCTCCTCGGATTGTAGCTCGAGTGGTCCTGTCTGAGCTTTCTTTATGCCTAATGAACTGCTTTAGTGGTGGTGGAGCAAGGGAGTGTAAGACTTTATATATTAAACTCACTCTTTTAAGTTTCACTAAGTTATTGAAGTTCAGTAATTTATGTTTTTTTAACACATGACAGTGGTGGTGGGAAGTCGGTTTTTTGTCAAGTAGTTTTAAACTTCTTTTATAAATGTTTTCAATAGTTTTAAGTGTTGTTGGACAAGCAAGTGACCAGGACGTCAAACAATAGTCCATATGAGAGATGATCATTGAGTAAGAATAAGTTTTTGCAACATTCATATTTAAATTATTACGTATATGATTAAAATTTCGATTATTAAATTTAAGTACCTGGGACACTTTATTTATGTGTCCCAGGTACTTAAATACCCCTGTGTTTTGTTTGTGTGTTTGTATGAGTGGGTGGACGCAGGTTCATTGGCTGGCCACATCTGTGATCACAGGCTGTTGTTGACTCTAAAGTTATAAAGCCTGTCCTCCGAGTCACTGGCTTTCACATCTGAACCCTTTCTAGTGCCAAGATGCAGGCCCAAACCCAAAGCAGGTGTCCCTCCCCTCTCTCTATATATATAAATCCCATGTTTGTCTTCGTCTAGACATTACCTAGCTCTTTAAAGGGGACCTATCATATAAAACAAAGATTTTTTTCAGACGCCCTTACTGTTGACATCCAAATTAAGAGGGTAAGAAGCAGCCAGGTGCTGCTAATCAAATGCTAATCAAGTGCACCTCAGCACCAGTAAGTGTGAGCACCTCTATAAAAGCAGAAGCTTTGGCAGTTTACTGTTCTGGAGAAAGTGGGTGTGTGAATACAATGCCAGACTTCCCAGGTATGGACATCCCAGCAAATTCACACCATGAAATGCCCCAAGAGCTACATCTCAGACTACAGACCTCAATCGGCAGCTTAAATGTTAAAAATGTTAAAGTTCATGAGAGTACAAAGAGAAAAGAACTTAACAAGCATGGATTGTTTGAAGATAAAGAGAGAAATCCTCTCTGAAAAACAAAAAACAAAGCACAAGACTTCTGGAACAATGCCCTTTGACTATAATGCGTTTGGCAAACAGCATATCAGCTCTAACACCTCACACCAACTATTAAGCACGGTGGCGGAGGGGTGATGATTTGAGCTTGTTTGACAGCCACAGGGAACCTCACAGCCATAAACTCCTCTGTGTAACAAATATGAGGCTGACAGCTAAATAGTGACTGAAATGCTGTGGCGGGACCTCAAGAGAGCGGTGCATAAACAAATACCTACAAACCTCAACGAAGTGAAGCCACGTTGTAAAAAAGATTGGTTCAAAATGTCTCCACAATAGTGTCAGAGACTGAAAGTCAGGCAGAAAACGGTGTTGTCTTGTTATTCAATCTAAAAATGGCTTTACATGCCTCTTCCTCTAAAAACACAAGGCTTTTAGACACCATTCACAAGGCTGTACATAAACATTGTATTATTAACATGATTTAACACTTAAGCCTCTTAATACCGTCCAGCAAAAAAGATTATTATGAAATTTTGTTTTTCTTCATTACTGCCTATATGCACACAAACGCATCACCAAATAAACAACAACAGACAGATTTGCTACATAAAAATAAAACTATAGAAGCTGAGATTGTGACCACACTTAATAATATAGAATCTTTTGGAAAATGGATTCATCAAACTTTTTTTGAAGACATTTAACTAGTTACCGAAACATGACTGTATCTTTAAATCTTCATAGCTGTAGCTTTTATTGTGGACTGTTCTGTGGACAGTGAACAAGTGGGGTTTTTCCCTTGTGTAAATGACCATTTGACAATTTTAACTGAGACGGTGACATTTCCACTCAGGGCACAGGATGATTTAGGAGGGCAACCTGAAAAAACGCTACCACTTTATCATCCTAAAAATAAATACAGGCAGTAACAGCGTTATAAAAGAAACCAGAGAGCAGCAGAACTGATAAATGATAGCTGAAATAGAGTTTTCTAACCGCTACACAAAAATAAGTGTAGATCTGGTTAAGGCAGCAATTTACTGACGTACAGTTAGATGTTTTTTGGATAATGAGGTCCTTTATACTTTCAAAACTGACATCTCCTAAGCAGTAGAAAAGCTGTCCTGGACGCCATTTCTGCCCATTTAAGCAAAAACCTGCAGTTTGGAGTGATTTGGCAAAAAATTAGAATGGGAAGCGAGATGTCAAGCTAAAGTCATTACAGCCACTGTTAGAAGAATATGCGAAGCAGTCCTGGGATTCAGCCAAATATTATCTATTCGAAAGGAAGTGCTACTGTTGAACTGAATGTGAAATGTGCAGGTGAAACAGCCTGAATGGTAATTTACAGACAAAAACCAATCGCGAGAGAAAGAAGTTCTTAATTGGACGACAAAGAAAATGCACAGAAAATACAAAGGAAAAACAAATAGCTACTAAGATCCATGACCAGGCGGTGTTTACCGGAGGTCACAAGAGGTTACAGCTCTGACGCACAAAAGAAAAAACTGAAAAGATCAGATAATAATGAGCCATTTCACAATCAGCTCTCAGCATTTTCAAAATGCAGATCATTTCGGTCTGCACCATACTGCCCGCATCTGAATCTACCTTGAGATGAATAAAGATGTCATAAATGTGCAAACTTCAACTTTTCTACCAAATCTGTTACTTAAAAGGCAGAAAAGATCGTATGACAGTAAAGACTGTTTTCACACCTGAAACGAACACAATGTCAGGAGATTCAAATCAGGACATTAAATAAATGTAAATGGTAAATAGACCGGTTCTATATAGAGCTTTTCGATTCCACGCTCAAAGCACTCAGGAGGTAGGAGACGGTCAAAAGTAGCAGTTGCTCCTGATCACTTGAGTGTGAATGCATAGTCTACTTGAGCACTCACAGCACTTTATACAGCATGCCTCGTTCACCCATTCAAACCCCATCATACCATTATCATCAGTCAACACCAGTCATTTTCTGCACCTACTATCTAATCGGCTTTAATCACCAAGGTGTCGAACCACCAACCTTCTGATTTGTGGATGACCTGCTGAAAGGGTTTAGACAATGATGCTGCCTGAGTAGAGCGTCCAAGAGACATGACACATGGCACCAGCCTGCTCACTGTCACTTCAACAGACAGTTGCCTACATTATTCTCAGATAAGTACAAATGAACTTTGCACGGACTTAACTTTGGGGAACTGACCGTTTTAAAGGAAGAAGTTATTGCAAAATTACAAAAGGGTCATGCCCTATAAATACTCCCTTAAAAGCCTTAGAGGTCCTTTAGGAGATTACTTTACAAAGTTGCACAGTCTAGACTTGAAATATTCTACTATGGTCATATGCCGCAAAAGGTCATGTAATAAAATTCAGGTGCTTGAGACTACCAGTGGACAAAGAAATCCCAAGAATGAAAATTAAAGCAAAAAATTAAAGCAAACTCAAATTTGATTGGAAAAAAAGACATTTAAAAAAATCACTCACACACAATCATTCCATTTCAAATAGCATTTTTTTCTAACCTACTACAGCACACAGACAGACGCATGCATACAGTTTATACAGGCACAGTGAGTGCTATCGAAGCCATTTCTCGCCACTTACTTGATGTAATAAGGAACCTTATTCTGAGAAACTGCACGTTGCCAGGGGAGCTGTACAGATGCTGCAGACAGAGAGAGACAAAGATAAAGAGAGCAGTGAGATGAGGGGAAAGACAAAAAGTCGGGCAACTAAAATCCAAACGCCATCTTAATAAATGCTGCACAATTCCACCAAGCAGTGAAATAATCCATTTAGTGTTTGGACCTTGACTTGAAATAATTTTTACATGTAACGCCTCCATTATAACACAGTCTAGATGTATAAGGAAGACTCTCACGGAGCATGAAATTGGGGTGTGGGGGGTGGGGGGTGGGGTTGGGTAAATGGATATTGTTTTCTTGGCAGAAAATCCGGAGGAGGGAGACAATGGGACATGAAAGAAAAGATTTTTTATTTTTTTATTTTTTTTTTTAAATAGAGGGAGAAAAAACTGGGGGCACAAAACAAGACAAAAAACACAGACAAGCAAGGGAAATCTTAAAAATGACAAGCTGATAAAGTGTTAAAACCAGACAAATATAACTCTTGAGATGTTCTCAAAAGCAATAAGCAGAAATGTTGCTTGATTTATCGCCCTCCCACTTTCCCTCCTCCTTGACACAGCTCTACACTCCGATATAAAGATGAAAAGACAGTAAGAGAAAGAGATTAGGCGAGATTGGGAGATATACGAGATGGATAGGGGACGATAAGAACGCACTACTTTATTGATCCCTCGGGGAATATTAAGCTACTAGTGTAATGAGAGCGAATGTGTGATGGAGAAGATAGTGTCATAGTGCCAGGAAGATGAAAGAAGAGACAGAGTGGTGTTTTGTCTGGGTGCAGTTGCTGAGCTCTCAGCAGCGCTTACTTTGTAAACTCGTGTCTGTTGGTGACACAGCATGCCGGCTGAGCATGCCACCTGCTCTGAATCGCACACCGTCCATTTTGTCTCCGTGTCTGACAGCCAGCAAAGCAAATCAGGTGGAACGGGGAGAACACTAATGGCTGTATGATTATAGAAAATGACGAAAGTCAGAGAGCGAGGGAGAGCGCGACAGAGGCGCAGGGAGCCGGAGTCTGGCTGCTCTGTTTAATGTTCACGCTTCTGCATTTGTCTTTTCTCTCCAGCTTTGTCTCTAACTCTCTATGCTCTGCTAATGACCACTCTAAAGAGGGAGGGAGAGGAAGGAGTCAGTGCAGAGCTGTAATTAAGCCTTGCATTATTCATGAGTGAAGTGGCACGTCTGCACGCTATGTGTATGCGCGTGCACGCGTCCACTGAGCATCCGCGACGGCGAAGCATATGGCTGAGGATGAAAAGACGGGGCATGGGAGAGAAATTGGACGATGTGAAACTGTGTAACTGAGTGGAATCAAACCAAGTCACCCCAAATCTATAATTTCCTTAGAGAAGTAATAGGCTCGGTACTCACTGGAGAGGAAATGTTGGGAGGAGGGGCCAAAGTCTCTGTGGGCTTCTTGAAGGAGCTTCAGTCTGTCATCCACTGCCACCTGTATGATGACCACACACACACACACACACACACACACACACACACACACACACACACACACAAGGAAGAGACAGTCAGCTGTGGGCTGGCAGGCTCTGCTCGCACAGACAGAACTTTACAGTGGCTAGACTTGGCGTCATGGTTGGAAAGAATTCAATTTCAGTGCAATTAAGTTACAAGTGGATTTTCTGTAAGACCCCAACTCAAGAAATTTTATTTCCAATAGAGGTATACATATACACAGTATCACGTCTTGACTCGACTCACAGGCACTTGGTGTCAATTTCAGGACATTTAGCATTGTCTGGAAATTATAAAGCAGCTTCAATTAGCTGAGCACATGTCAAACCCACAAACAGCAGGTAACTGAGTGCTTACATGCACGTGTCAGCTAATAAGTATCTACACCGGATGCAGTCAATCACAGTACGGCTGTACGCTCGCACACAATGAGCTCAAAGCCCATAGCAAATCACTGCAGTGACAATTACAGGTAACTGTGGACCAAAATAGACTTGCAGGTCACAAATCCACCATCTAGTGTAGACACATGGTGCTGGGGCCAGAGGGAAACCCATTATCCAGATTTCATGGAAGTGTGCCATGTGCATTCTCAACTTTGATGGTATATGTGACCGTAATGGGAAACAGAGAATTAATGGAAGTTTTTTTTTTAAATTGAAAAATGAAGAGAGAAACTCAACGGGGAAACACATAAGAAGCTAAATCAGGCAGCACACAAGAACACTAAGTTTCCTAAATCTCTACTTTTGAGCTAATCCCACAAAAACAACAAATATATATCAATATGGGGCGATCAGAAACATGCTCCTGCAAAGATCAGAAACGTAACATAGCACCAGAATCACACTGTGCCTATTTGTGTGTTAACATAAAATCGTATATACTTTCAAAATCAATGCTAAAACACTGCTGTTTACTCCATGTTATTATCTCTACTACTACTTCAGCTTGCTTACAAAAAAAACCAAAAAAAAACCACTCCGATATAAAGATGAAAAGACAGTAAGAGAAAGAGATTAGGCGAGATTGGGAGATATACGAGATGAATAGGGCACGATAAGAACGCACTACTTTATTGATCCCTCAGGGAATATTAAGCTACTAGTGTAATGAGAGTGAATGTGTGATGGAGAAGATAGTGTCATAGTGCCAGGAAGATGAAAGAAGAGACAGAGTGGTGTTTTGTCTGGGTGCAGTTGTAACATAGCACCAGAATCACACTGTGCCTATTTGTGTGTTAACATAAAACCTTATATACTTTCAAAATCAATGCTAAAACACTGCTGTTTACTCCATGTTATTATCTCTACTACTACTTCAGCTTGCTTACAAAAAATAAAAAAAAACTTGTGTGAAAAGCATTTAAGTTATCAATCACTCAGACTCTTACTCCCGCGCTCCTTTGAGAGCCGTGTATTGACCTCTCAGGCACTGCACCTGTGCCCTGCCGCACATGATTTGCTTTGCTCCATCATTCTGACTAGCTGGACAGTATTGGCAGCCTATAATACTGAGACTCGCACATTCACACATGAGCCTCGGGTATTAAGTCAGCCAGATCACAGAGGGATCCTGGAAATGGGTACAGAAAGACCAGTAGCTCAGTTTCTTTTTTGGCCACTTAGTGACTATTATCCTCACTCTCCCGCAGCAAGGAAGATGGTAGCTGTCTGGAAATGAAAACCAAACCATCAAACTACACAGCCAGATCTGGCTTATTAGTGAAGCTGAAGCCGTCCTGCAGACTGAAAGAAATGAAAAGAGCGGACAACAGAGAGAGACAGAATGAAACTAAGCCCTTCTCTGACTCACAATCTAAATTATAGTCATATTCCAGGCAACAAGACTGTTAGTGGGTATCTGTGCAGTGCACTGGAAAAAAAAAATATCACAGGGCTACAAATTAGCACAGCTAACCAGTTTTGCTGAGCGGGGAAGGGGGGCCACATTTCTTTTCCTGCTTAAATTCCCGAATAATGCAACCACACTGTGTGCCTCAATTATAAAGGAAGCTTCAAAAACATTGCACTGGAAAAAAACTCTACATCTGTCTCATGTCCACAGCTGAGCATCTAACCTGTATTCAGTTCCTCTATGTGACAAAGTGGGTGAGAACACCATTTGTCCATATTCTTAGTTAACATTCTTGTTTTGATTTAACCATATTTCATATGTAGTCTGCAATAGGCAAACATCTACTATTGTTTATGTTTTGCACTTTTACAGATTATGTACAATAACATCTTGGTTTAAATCAATTCTGACAAGTTTGTCAAGTTAACATGTTATTTATTTCAACTGTTAATTGGTGTAGTTTGAACTCACCTTACTTACCTGTGTTCCAGGAACAAAAGGAGGAAATTATAGCTTTACTTCCTGTATTTATAGCTTTATAGCTAATAGCTTATAGCTAATCTGAGGTCACAGGAAGAGACCAGGTGAAGAAGGGGGAGAATTTTAGACTGTGTTTATACAGAAATGGATTTATTGGTGCAATATGTATTGATTACACCGTAGCGATTTTATTGCTAGTAAAGAGTAGCAGTATAGGTTTGAGTATGATAATGTTCATCTTACCTACTGAATGGAATAGTCCAGGGGCGAGTGGACTATTTAAGCAGATGAATGCAGGTGTTCAGGGGGGAAAGGACCAGGTCAGTGTAGCTGTGTGCAGTTTGACCTTAATTTCCACTGATTTAAGTTCAGTTATGTTTATTTGAACTGAGTTAACTATGGAGTTGAGCTTCTTCTTCTTCTTTTTGTAAATATGGTTTGATCACAAAATGGTGAATAAATCACTCGCTACACTGGACAGCACCTGTCTCCTGCCATTCTTAGCCGCTTAGGTCAAGTCCCACCGCACTCTACCACTGCAGATCTCAAGCATCACTGGGTATCAATGCCAAGGACCCTAAATCTAAGAGACATGACAGAAAAGCTACTTTGGCATAGCAATCTAGAGATTAAAAACTGACTAACAGTGCACCTTTAAGTTTAAAAATCCCCAATTAGAATACAAAAATGACTGAAACTTGTCTAAAGGATATCAACACAACTCCAGCGCTCATGCTCAAAACCCACTCCTCTATCTCCTTGTAATAACTTGTTAAGAGACTTTTTCACGACTTCTCCTCGAGGTCTGAGACATGTTCAACTCTGAGAAACACTCGTGACTGTCTAGCTGTGACTATCAAGCGTGCAGAGAGCCAAGGATATGACCGGTGCGCTGCGAGAATAGTGGCCAGTGATGTGTAGTGACAAAGTGTCGCACTGAACATAAAGCTGCGTTCAACTAAAACAAGTAAACAGGGAGAGGGACGGCTCCAAATCCCCGTGTGTTCAGCTGACAAAGTAAAATTGGTATACAGTGAAAAAAAGCGAGGGAGACACAAAAAACAAAAACATCGAGACAGCGCAGTCTCCTTTGAAGTCATTTAGACAACTGTGACAAAATATAGAGGAAAAAATGCGCGCACACACACACACACACACACACAAAAAACCCTACTCCTGCTCCGAAATCTGTAGCTGTTTCAGGGGGATTTAAAGTACCTGCAAAAGTTTCCACCTCATGTTGAGCTGGTCCAGCTGTCTCGAGGCTGTGGATGACAGCTGAATGTCCAATGGTGTCAGCTCAGCAGAAAGCTCATTGACAATTCGAACGTCCTGACGCAACGGGGCAATCTCCTCTCTGAAGGCCTGGGAAAAAGATGATAGCGTATTTGTATTATAGTTGTGAGATTAGCCTAAAATAAATATGCTTTAGTCCAAACTGCTGACTGCTGTTTGTTTATCCCTTTCTTGTTTGACCACCTAAAATCTAACAGGAGATGAAGTTTGCAGCTTCAGCTTTAAAATTTGCATTTAAAAAGTCTCCTCCGTGTACTGTCCTACCCGTCTCCCATATTAGAGACAAGTGCTGCTCTGGTTGCAATCTAATCTATCAATAGACCATTTGATCTAAAGTGGATCGCTAAATGACACGGATATAAAGAAATACGAGTGCCCGGACTGGCTGTACCTCAGGTGATTAAGATCTGAGGTGCAGCAGAGAGAGAAATGAGTGCAACAGCTGAATTTCCTCATGCAGGCTGTGAATCGTGACTTGGCTATTTTCAGTGCCCTTTTGTCCTCCGCTTCTCGACTCTTTCATTTGTTGTTTACAGTTTACAAGAAGATGCTCTCATTTTTCTTGCTTGTTAAATTAAATTTGTTGCTTGTTTCTCGGCCAGTTCTCCTTGGCAAAACGAGACATCCTCAAATATGATGTGTAAACAAACAAGACTATACTGAATATATCCTCAAATGAAGTAGCACTTTCTTTAAAAAAAACACACACACACACAAAGTAAATAAAGAACCAGGGAAACCATGTGAAGCATCAAACATTTCTTCTTCTTTTTTTAAATCAGGATTTTCAAAGATTTTATAACAGAAAACAACAAGATTTGTTAAACAGCACTCAAACTGAGCATATCTGACAGTATAAGAGGGATGGTTATGGTGCATTAGCAAAAATCTGACCCTCTGACTCACCGTGGTTCTATCGATGTGATCCTGCAGAGAGTCGATCAGCAGATCGCCCACAGGCTGCCAGGTAGCTTTGGCCTCCTCTGCCCGAGTCAGCCGCAGGTCAAGCTGGTCCATGGAGCTCTGCAGCTCCTGGAGTCGCTCCAAGGCTCGCTCCACCTGACTCTGCCAACCGCCCACGTGCCCTTTCAGACGCTCCCACCGCTCCCTCACTTCACCAGATTGCTTTCGGATAGCCCGGGCCAAACCTCGGGCCTTCTCCTCTGGTGTGAGATCTGAAAGATAAAAAAAAGAAAATACGGGAAATAAAGAAGCACGCCATTTTGTGGAGAAATGCTCATGGCCTTCATTATTATTTCATATTTTGTTCAGTTATTTCTTCACAATATGGTAATGAAAGGCATTTATTTCAAGACTACTTCTATAAAATGGAAGAAATGATAGAAATGCATTTGTAATGTGTTCACATCCTTGCACTGAACCGGATCTTTTCTTTTATTTCACAGTCCTTGACTTCTTTCCAGCGCTGCAAACAGGCTCCCCCACACTGCTTCACTTGCAAAAATACACATGCTTGTGACGTTTCAGTGCTAGAGCTTCCTAAAAACAACCTTTACCATCTTCAACATTTAATCATTGTTCTCTAAATACGTACTTCTACAACAAAAACACTGAAGAGACCTGTATAAATTTTTATTAAAGTCTCTTCTTTTCTCTTCCTAACATGATGTGGCAGAAGATTCTGAAGAACTACGAGCCATTTATCTGCAAATTTTACTATAATTATACAGCTGAATAAGCCCTTTGTGATCATTTTTTCTTTTATTGCACATTCCTTCAGTAGTTGCACATCTTTCATGTCTAAGTCTGACCCTTCTATGACTCATCTGCAAACCTGACACCCATCGACAAATCAAGCTCCAGGACAATATAAACCCCAGCCCTTCGATCCTCTTTCTGACTTTGTACTGCCTGGTAGAAAAACTACAGTCTTGTCAGAACTGATATGTAGAATTTTCTGACCCTTAGAACTAATTCTTTTGTCCCTTTGTGTCTCAGGTCTACTAACTTCTTTCCAGTAACAACCTGAACTAATCCAAACTGCACACGCGCCTCTTCTCCATCACTCTCGCCAGCCTTGACCTGCTCTCTGACACGCTATCTGCCAAATTCAGCTGCATTCAAGTCACAAATACGACCTGCTGAACTATTCACTGTTGTCCCTGAATTCAGCTTTTGAGTCCTCACTTCTTCAGTTAAAGCTTTGATCCCATACTAGGTAAATGAGCGACACTCAACACGAGGAGAATGGAGGAGCAAAGGAGAACAGGAGGGCAGAAAAATAAGAAAAGAAGGTAGGACGCTGAAGCTTTAACTAAAGTCAAGGCTTGATCAAAGAGAAAGACAGGAAAAAAATGAGAGAGACTGAGGGTCTAAGAAATGACAGAAGTCTAAGAAGTCAGAAGGTGAGAAGACATGACGACTGTGGCATATCTGAGGATGCGGTTAGAGAAGAGGAGGGAATAAAAAAAAGAAAAGAAAGAGCAGGTATAGGAGAAAACTGCTCCCCAGATAATCATTTTAACTGCAAAAAAGATGAGCAGCTCTCAGGAGTTCTTAGGTCTTATCTCCAGGGTAGTGACTGAATTACCATCTTCACCTGTTGCACCTCTGCAATCTCGCTTTTTCTCATCTTGCTCCCGGCATACAAAAACGCCTGACACTGCAGGAAGCCTCATGTCATTGCTGATACTGATGGTGTCTGTAGTTTATAAAGAAGAATGATGTACACAGGCAAAGTAATGTAAGCTCGTTTGATTGTCTTTACAAAGCATTACTATACTAATACACTATCAGAGTGTTACTCTGACACATTCAATATCCTCTCATTACACCACAAGCACAGCTTCTGATCTTAAATTAGCTCGTTTTAAAAAAAATCTATTTACTGTATACAATGAGATGACACTTTGATATCTGCATCAAAGACCACAGACAACAAGCCTATCCGTCTGCGCTCTGAAGTCTCGCCACACCCCTACACATTCCCTTGGGTCGGTTTAATTATTTACACAGTAGGGGTTTAGTTAGAAGGGAAATATGCTGACCTAACGAAGACTTCCCTGCTGCACCCAAAAAGAGACAGAGAGGGAATACTGAATGAGTTGGTGTATTTGTAAGCCCAGCTCCTTGTCTATTTATACCAACTTCAACAGAGGTAACAGCTTGAATGATTTTAACCTCAGAAGTGAGGCAAATAAGACCTTAGATTCTGGTTCTTCAAACTGGCTGAAAAGCAGACATTCTTGTGATTGATGACAGGTTAAGGTACCCAAAACAAAACCCTTGTGGAGCAGAAAAGAAGAAGTTTCTTCTGGCAGTTCTCCCATTTACATCAGGTTATCACAGCGGATGGATCCATATATTTGATTTTGCACAGATTTGAATGCTGCCCTTCCAGACACCCGCACCACCAGGTATCTTAAATCCAACTAAAAACCTTTAGCAAATGACTTTGTAGGATGCAAGCTGCAACCTTTTCCAGCTCCTTTTTTTATATTGTGGCTCGCGTTCGGGGGCACCACAGCACGTCATTTGCAACCACCTCACCCTCTCTTTTGCATCACATCAACCCTCTGCATGTCCTCCATCACTACCTTCTCTAGAACTTTCTCTGAGGTCTTTCTCATCCTTACCGCCAGCTCCATATTTCACATCCTTTGTCCAGTGTATGCACTATCCCCCCCGTTACACATGTCCAAACCATCTCCTCTTGCTTTGCTTACACTGTCTCCAAAATGCTTAGCTGGCACTGTCCCACTGACATACTGTGACACTAAATCTGTCCCTCCAGGTCACTCCCAAACATTTTCATCTTCATCCACCTCCTCTCTTTGAGTCAGACCTACCATCTCCAAACCATACATCATAGAGGGTTTCACAACAGTGTTAACAACCTTCCTTTTCAGTGCTGCTATCCTTCTGTCACTATGCCTGAAAAATGAAGACAAGGTATAGGTGCCAAAAACTAGAGTTCTTTCAGGGGCCAAAGGTCCAACTTTACAACAGAAGCAAACATGGAAACTGCTTCAACAAAGACATTTTTGTGTAGCTAATGTATATATGGGTGATCTTTTTTGATAACTCAACAGCCTAAATTGCATTAAATTTAGTGGTGTGGCAGTATTAATTGTGGATGGCTTCAAAACAGGGCTTTACAAAGCAATTTTGTCTTTTTAAGTGTTTACAGTCTGCAGTTTATTACCACGGGCTGCGTCCAAAATCAATGCATTGTTGTTACCCATCTACTATTGTCATACAGTACAATTTTAGAGTGGGAAATTATGTTTCTACAAGATTCTGGCCATGTAAGGGTAGGGCTGTTCGATATAACGATATATATCGGATGACGATATAAAAACGTCTATCGTCAAACGTCAAAATTAACTGTTTACGGCAATATTTTTTCATCGTTTTGATGGTCACTGTAGTGGCTATATTAATGTATTAAAGTTCTCTCTTTCACTCATATTTAATATAATCACACTATGGACGGACAAGCGCCTGTTTTTATGTGTTGTCGTTAGCAACAATGACGGTAAAACCATCGCGTGGCTCCGCTGTCCGCTTGTTTGTTTTCCACGTAAACCTTTCACAATAAAGCTCAAGATCCTGTTGAGACTTTTCAAAATAAACTGAATCACGTGAAAGAGTATGCAGAGAAGCAAAAAAAAGAGCCGTCAGGTGCTAAAAAAATAAACCTTAGACTCAAACTTTGAAAGAAAATGGTTGCCGTTACAACTTGTGTCTAAAAATGTATAGTTTCATGCATTGGTTAAAACACTCGAATCCAGGTAAAGGACGCCGAGATGGAAAAACTAAATGCAAGTCGAGTTGCCCGAGATTCACAGAATTTACAGAAAATATTACATTTTTGTGATTTATATCATTGTCAGGACGATGAGATTTTTGTCATATCGCACAAGGGAAAAAAATGATATGTGAATTACAAAAATAGGCGATTAGTGATTTAAAATCTGTTGAAAACAGACTAGACTAACTAGAGACACAGAGAACTGTGAGTTTCTAATAGTTTTTCATTATGTCATTATCTCCAGATACTTACTATACCTAAAAGATAAAACTGCCTAAGCCTCATTATGAGCTCTGATTTTACCACAATTTACTCAGGAGGTGGAAAAAACTGCATGGCATGGCTTTAATGGACTCGGTAGTGGTGTGCAGTATTTTTAAGCTGCAATTATCTTTTCAAACCTGTTTCCAGGACTGAAAGTTTATATATTCTGTTAGAGATTTTTTTTTTTTTAATGAAAAGGAACAAACCAGTCTTTGGCTGCAGGTTCTTGCGTGGCTCTCCAGGACCCTCAATGGGCTGATCAGCAAGAAACGTCCTCGCCTGGTCCAAAGTGCTGATTACCAAGTGCTCACGCTCCTTCAGTTCTGACCGTAGCGCCTGCGGGAAAAGCACAGAGCAATGGCTTAGAGGGGACTTGATGTATATAAAAATGTTACTAATATCAACCACAAATTTTTTGTAACTTTGTTATGATCTATATATTAGAAAAGTGTTTGAGTTTAATTTTCAAACAGTTCTTGCAGGTCCTAGTTTTTGAAATAATATACATACTAATCAACCAGTTCTTAGAGTTCTTGTGATTAAAACACTCACATCAGCCCAATGAACAAACGCAGATGTTTACGTTCTGCCTATCGGCAAGATAACCAACACATTCAATGGCTAATTAGGTGATTGCAGCACAACAAAACAGTTTCCCTGCTCAGTCTTTGCCTATTAAGAAGGAATCAAGAGGTAAGAGAGAGAGTGTGAGAGAGAGGCTATGTAAGGAGTGTCAGCGGTATTGAAAGCTCTGAGAACAGAGCAGCGATTGAAGTGCGAGTACTGGGTCAAACTGGGCTTCTCCTCTGGGTCTGTGTGAAATTAGCTGAGCAAGGCACAGAATAAAGCGAGTCACTGTAACCCTGCAGGAATAATCATTATAGAGCTTGCTAGTAACACCACACATCCTGCACATCCTCTCACAGCGCCGCTCATATTGAAATGAGCATAGTGCACCACACACTCCAGGCTCTAGTTCATGAAGTTCATGAAGCAATCTGACAAATGCTCTTAACCTTATGTCAAGAGTTCTGCCTCAGCAGAGTGCACGGCAGGCGATGGAACTACATAAAGGGGGTGAGATCGGTATGTAACGGCATAATTGTTCTTGTCTGAATATACATGTGACACCCCGAAGGACTTCATTGCCTATCGGAGTGTGTGATTGCTTTGTGAAGAGGCGATGTAGTTGAAGACACTGTGAAGCTGGTTGACCCGCTCTGATAAAGTCTCACACTTATCAGACTGATCAAACAGTCGACTGCAGCAAAAATGAGATGCAAAAGATTGACGACAAGATGCTGGCTTGGGTGCAATCGTATTACCGGCAACATTTGAAGACGTAAGACAAGAACAATAAGAATCGCCTAGAAGAGAAACTATCCAATCCATATGTATGAGAACACCCCACCACTCCAGCAGCTTACATCCATATACGCACATACCTGAACTCGCACCTTCTGTGTGACCTTCATTATACAATGTCATCACAATCTAATTTCATCCTTTTAGACATTTGTGTGAAGATTTGCCATAATTAGCCTATAATTTCCTGAGTGACCTTAACCCTCTCACCACTTCTTTCAATTCTATTTCACAGTTCACACACGGCTGCTGTGGAAGCATTTAAAAATAAAAAATTTAAATTCTGGAAGTAAGTTCTTGTAAAAGTTGGATTTAGACCAATGCAATGACAATTTCACACAGCCTCCTGCAGACAAATGTACTCTCACCCTGAAATGAAGCATCCTGCTGAACACAAATTAGATCATCCCTGCTAATAAATGGTTTGCTTCGTTCCAATGATTTCCTCCCCGTTCACACAGAGGAAGCATAATAGGCAGGTAGCGCAGAGAGGGGACCTTGAGAGATAGAACGTAAATGAGAGGGGCTTGAGGAAGAGGGAAAGGGGTGTGAGCAGAGATAAGAAAAAGAGGATGAGGAGCTGAGCAGCGAGGACAACTCCCAGTTGATACCAGCACCATTAGTTTTCCATATATTTCCTTTTGTTTTTGCTGTCAGATGTAGAGTGGTGGTTTAAATTAGGAAATGAAATGAGGGTAAAGAGGCTGTTTATTTTCAAAGTTTGTTGCATGTTACTCGGAGTGACGCCAGTAAAATATTCCGATGTCAGTTTTGTAATGCGTTAATCACAGATAACAGCTCAGGTCGATGAACAGCATCCTGGTGGAAACAAATTGCACCTGGTTGAATAATTCAGGGAAGTCTGATTACAGCCAGATGTAGAAGGAACCAACATATATACAGCATCAAAGCAGCAAATGGCTTGTTGAAGCCATTTGTAGAACTGGCTTGTTTATAGATATGTGAAGTTTGACTTCATGTATTACACTTTTAACATCTCCAAAGATCCGTCAGCAAATATTTGCAAGTCTGATAAACCCATGTTATTCACAATAGAAGACAGAAAACAAATACTTAACCTCAGAAAATTAAGAAATATCCACTCATTTTGAATGTGATGGAAGCAACAACCAAAAAAAAGTTGGAACAGTGACACGTTTATTCAATTCAACAGTTGCCTCAAGTCGCTTTATGTTGTAAAGTAAAGACCATACAATGACAGAGAAAATGAAGAAAGCTTCAACAGGGTCTACCAACAGTCTGAGAGCAAAACGTTTTACTGGGGCGATACTGTGAGATGAATGTTGTCCAATTCTTGGCCGATACAGGATTCTAGCTGCTCTACAGTTCTGGGCCTTCTTTGTCTTATTTTTGCATTTCATGATGTGCCAAATGTTTTCAGTTGGTGAAAGGTCAGGACAGGCAGGCAGGCACTGTCCCTTGTGCACAGAGATTTCTCTAAATTCTCTGAATCATTAAATATTAGGCCGTATAGATGATGAGGTATTCAAAGTGTTCTTTATTTTATGTTGAACATCATTACTCTGAAATTTGCAGGGGTTTTTTTGCAGATTGCTGAGCCTCTGCCGATCTTTACTTCTGAGGAGCTCTGCCTCTCTAAGATGCTCTTTTTATACCCAATCATTTTATTTTGATGACAATTAACCCAATTAGTTGCAAAATGTCCCTGCCTCCATTTCTTTATAGAACATTTACTTTTCTAACCTTCGGTAACTCCCAGTCCCAACTTTTTTGAGACATGTTGCAAGCCATCAATTTCAAAATGAACCCCCCCCCCCCCCTTTTTTTTTAACGAAGTATTAATGTTTCACTTTAAACATTCTGCTAAAAATGTGTTTATGACACGCGCACATCATTTTTTCTGGTGTTTTCTTTCATAACACACAGCGTCTCACCTTTTTAAGAATTGGGGTTATATTGTCAGGAATTAATTTCGAGTCACTTCTAAGATAACGCCTACCGATTTCTTACTGAACGTTTGATTTTTCTCCTTCTCTTGTTTGAACATGTATCTCATTTCATGCCATGTCTGTTGTGTAATATCACTTCTGTGAAGTGAAATGCAGTGCTGTGTTGTTGCTGCACTGTTTACTTACACTGTGTGTGAGAATAAATTCAAATACAAGCTGGGAAAAAAAAAAAAACTGTTGATAAAGATCATGTGGCTCAAAAGCTCAAGAACAGCCTGCAGTAAGGCCACTGTGGTCAAAAGTGAACTCTGCGTCTCAGACGTATTTACTATAATAATACCCATATTAATAATCATGTCACACAGGCATAGTTTGAGTAATACAATAAATGTAATATTATCTTCTAATGTAAACTGGCTCCAAAGAAATGAGCCACAGAAGGCTTTAATATCTGCAACGTGAGCAGCGCCAAGTAATCCTCTTTGTTAGATACAGCCTCGCCGTCTGTTATCCAGCCACTGGGTATCCTTACAGTTCAGGCAGGTGACAGCACAAAACACTTTCACCCAACACTCAACCAAATCTTTTTAGTGAAACCTCAGCACGCGCACATTATCAGAGTTTCACACAGGGACACACTTTTCACGCTTTTTTGAAAGGCGGATATCAAACACATACGCCGCTTTTAAGTTAACAAAAAAAGCTCTTTTTCCCCAAGCAAATCCCAGACAGCCTTTGAGTGATGAGACATAGACATCAAAGATAAAACAGGACAGGTCTTCTCTTTGCTCTTTTTCAACAATTTCCAGGCTCTGGCACATCAGAATATGAGCTGTGATTTATGGAGACTAGAGCAAGAGGGGACTCTTGTCACTTTCACAATGCTTCTGGCATCTACCTTGAAGCTACGAGTGACCGTGACCTTGGCTGTGAGTGTGTGATTATGTCTGTGGGCAAGTGCTTGTGCCCAGGTCTGTGTAAGAGTGTAGTTTGTGGCTGTAGCAGCACAGCAGACTCTTATCACTAAGTGCCCTGTGCTGTGGCACCAATGAGATAACATCACAACACAGCTTCTTTCAGAGCTCTGCCAAACATCCCTCTTCCTGCTCTCAAAACCCTGCTATCTCGTCCACAATATTACCGTAGCCCTCATCTTCTAGAAGAAATAAGCCTCCCAAAAAGGACTGATACAATATAGAATAGAATAGAATAGAATTCAACTTTATTGTCATTGCACATGCACAGGTACAGGGCAACGAAATGCAGTTTGCATCCATCCAGAAGTGCTTTAGTGATATAGATATATTACAATATATATTAGCAATAATATAGATATGTGAGTATATTACAGAAATGGGTCTATTATGATATGTTATAATGTACACGGTATGAAGTATGTTGTGAATATTCTATAACTATAAGTATGTACAGGCTGTAGTGAGTACAAGCTATGTACAGGATATGAACAGGATATAAATATGAAAAACTATACAGACTATACAAACAATACAATATACAAACTATACAATATACCATCTCTCAACATAAGAGAGGCACAAGGCAGGAATTTTCAGGCGCCTTTGCAATAAGGGTTCAATCACACTGCGGGAGAAGGGGGAGAAAGTCACAATACTGATGACTTCTTATTTTTCTCTAGCAAAAACTATTTTTTAGTTGAGGCCAGAATTTGAACTTGTGTCGTCTGGGCCAAATTAGATTTTACAGTTGCACAGTTCATAAAGGAGCCACAGAGTGATTCAACTGGAAAAAAAAATTAATTGCTCCTTTGCCCTCCCAACATTTGCTGTTATCTCAGAATAGCTGAAAGCTAGTGATAGCTGCTAGTAGTTTGAAAACAAATGCTCCACTTAACTAATGCATCCAACCTTGGCCATTGTTAATTTAGTACCAATACCCACAGGCTGTGAAATGCCTGTGGATGTACAAGAAACCTATATGTGACAAATTCGCAGTTGCCGAAATAAAAATATAAATTTTTTCCATGTAAAACATATGTATATTTTACATTGTTGTGTTAGTGCAACTGCAATAATTTACAAGTTTGAGGTCAATTTAGAACCTTTGTTTTTTGAATCGTCACTGCATCACTCTTTAGCATAGTTTTGCAGTACTTAATGAGGTTTGCTGTGACCGATAATTATAACTGCTAACAGCAGCATTGTTCATATACTTCTTTGCTTCTTTAAGCTATCATAGCCTTTAAAAGGTTTATTGCACACTTACCAGAATAATATTAGCATTAATTTAGAGGATTCATCTCCTAACACAGTCCAAATATGCAGTCTCTTTTTAGTAATCTGTTTTGGTTTTGATTAACTCCCAAACCTCTCTCTTCAGCTCATAAATGCTCGACTATACTAACCATCTATGTAGCAATCCGTCCGCTGTTTGGTGCATTAATAGTAGTGATAATAATTGCTTAAATATGCACTTAAACACATTAACTTGTGTTTTTAGACATAACCAACAGTGGATTTTAAATTACACAATTAAGACGAGATTAAAATGCAGACTTTCAGCTTTAATTCAAGGGGTTTAATAGTAAATATTAAATAGTAATAGTAAAAGTATTGCGGTTCAATAAAGTATTGCATTAACGGTTAACAGTGCATCATATTCAAAGGCTCAAAAGTAATTAATTGACAAGCAGCTTTGTGGCCAGATGCAGTCTGTTCCCTTGATGTTCCATGACAAATTAAACCAATAAAAACATCTGTATTTGACTCCAAGTGTATAAGTTGTGTTTTCACCGGATCTCTCAATATGATGTCGGCAGAGATTCTGACGTGAGTGAGGGAAGCGGCCATTAGACCAATAAACCAAAGTAAACCCATAGAGTGATCACAAACACTATGAGAGTGGCCAAAAATTTGGTACATTTTTAAAAAGAATGAACACACTGACCAGCTCAGCAACCCCAAAAGGTCTGAAACACCACATAATAAAACTGAGGTGGATGATCACAGAATTATTTCCATGGTTAAAAAAAACAACAACTTCACATTAAAAACCAAATGACAGGCGAAGTGAAAAACTTTAAATTGTACCTAGATGATCAATGTTCTGCTGGATCCTAGCATCTTGATCCACCTAATCACTGCTGCAGACCATGCATACACATGGCACTGCCCTTTGGCACAAAAGAGACAATAAAGGACCCATGGCGTTGACCTGGTTTGCAATTGCAAATTCCTTTGATTCTAGCTAAATCTGCATCCATGGAATGTGCTGAAACATACCGGATCTAAGGATGCCCCACCCCGGAGCTGACAGGACCCAAAGGATTTGAGGCCAATGTTTCAATACTGCAGGACAAACCCATAGGACCCCCAGCAGATAAGGGCTGGTTTTTGCCAGCAGTGCTTTAGACCATCAACACACACGTCTAGCAATTTCATTAAACTGCAAGTGTAAATGAAGCAGACAAAAACAATTTAAAGTTCCTCAGAAAAAAACCCAGTGGTGAGTTCTAACAAAAGCCCTGTGTCTCCAAAGACACCCTGAGGTAAAGTCCAGCACAGCACTTAAATCCATTTCATTCTCCTTTACTACCTGTCCATTCAAGAGTAAATGGTGCTAATCAATCATTCAGGCACAATGATTAAGATGAGTCCTGTGGCAAATTATTAGACTCTCCCCACTTTAGTTTGAGTAATGGTATGCTACTTAAGCATATTTAGAAGATATGGGGAAGGGGGGTTTAACTAAATTTAAAGTATATTGCCTGTTGCCTGTATTCATTCTGAATGAGTCGAATGAGCTTTTGAAAGAACCAGATTGAACTTGCGTAACAATGCAGACAAGAAACCAACTGTTGCTGAAAGATAAGAGTCGTTAAAGATGCCCACAAGCCTCTGGTCCCTCGTTCCCACTCCTTGATCTAAAAGCTGCTAATTTAATAGAAGAGACTGATGAGTTTAATCGGCTTGATGCTAACAAAGGCATTTTTACTGGGTAATTGAATGTGCAATTAATAAACGCTATTATGGCCATTTTAGAAGAGAAAAACACAGACACGGATCAATACACAGAGGAGGGCGGGAGAAGTAACTCAAGTTAGCACAGACAATACCCACTCAGTCGCCTCACACTTTCAGCACTTCAACAATCAGCTTGTTGAGCTAGATCTGAATGCAGCTGATGTGTTGGAAACCTAAATATTATGAATATAAAAAGATGTACTATGTATACTTTTCCTACTTCCACTAACCTGGGTTCTCATCTACTGTACATAACATCTTTCTCTTTTCTCCTCATTTAATTTTGCTTCTGTTTGCCACTTCCTGTCTATCACTTTCTGCTTGGACCACTGCTCTTTCATATTTTTCTTCCTTCCGATTCTTTAATAACGGCAATATCCGTTGCTCTCTGCTGGGCTAAGTGGCTTAGCCTTCATCTTTTATCTCGCAAAGTCTCCCAAAACAAAAAGAGAATGGAAAAAAAACCCTCACTCTAAGCCTTCCCTACCTCAGAGACACCAATTTCCATATATTTATATCCATGCACATTCCCCCAATCTCTCCGGCAGAGCAGCTGGTACATGCACTGCTCACCAACTGTGTCTGCGTATGTATGTGTGAGCACAGGGGACTTGCAAGTGTGTGTCTGTCAGTGTAAGCAAGTAATAGAGCATGACATGTTCAAAGCCCCAGCTTTTTGTTCTGCTCAGCCACCTCCCCTCATCCTTTTTAGGGTCACCAAGACCTCCAGGCCAATCTACTAAGAACACAGAGGAAGTGAGGGAAAAACATAACACAGGGAAAAAATGGTAAGTGAGACTTCCGCACTTTCAACACGCCAGTTTCATTATTTCCTTTTTTGAGTATTCTCAAAGCTGAATACCTGGAGATGAACAAGGGAAAGCAGAGAGGAGAAAATGTGAAAGAAATAGAGAGGAGGAGTGTAAAGAAAAGAGACAAAAAGGCTAGAGACAGGAACCACAGCAAAGGATGACAGAAAATGAGATAAAAGGGCTGAGAGAGGGTAATGAGAAAAGGAAAGTAGAAGTGGACATGAAGGTAGATTAAACTCTGTGGTTACTGCGTGTGCTCTCAGACTCATTGCTTATATAATGGAGCTCATCTGATCAGCTGGGGTAATGCCTTTCTCTTCTCTCTGTAAGGTGTTCAGCAGACACGTGGAGCAAGCCTCATCTCAGATCACTGAGAGCATACTCTGATGAACCCATCTCAATTAAAATCAGAAACAAGATTCCCATAAAGGCTCCAAGTTTGGACTGTCAACCAGGCAAAGTGTGGAAGAGTGTCTCTCTTTTCCCATAATATATAGTTTTTACATAATCTGCTCTGCTTTCTGAGTAACGACTCTTCATTAAGCCATTAAAAGACTATATTTAGCAGACATTACAGCAGCCAAGAAATTGATTGTGTGCCACTGGAAGAGCCCACTCTTAGTCTCTGTGGTCGATCAGTTATGTCTTTTTTTTCCTTCTCCATTTTCTTTCAAAAAAGGGAAAGCACTGAGCACATTGCTCTAATGATTTTTTTCTTTTGAAGTTTGGAATTAGTGCTTTAAGTATTACACACTTTATTATGTGTGCGTGTGTAATTTGTCTTATTTTTTCCCTCTCTTTCATATTTCTTTCTACAAATTATTACAGAAATGCTTCACAAAATTGAAACTCCTTTCTTTTCTATGTGCATGATTGCTTCATTAGCCTCAAACAGTATTGTATCTAACAAATTGCCATCTAAAATTACAAAATGACATTTCAAAATATAGTTTGTCAAACTTCATTGAAAAGTTACACAAAGATGTAGCAGATCAGAGAAGGCATTCAGATACAAATGCGCTTCGCGTATGCTAAGGTGTCGCAACGCAGGAGTACTGAGCTCCGTGTGCGCGTGTGCCAGCTGATCTGTCAGCGTGTCTGTGATCCTTGCGTCTGTGACACATGATTGCACACGTGTTTACTCTCAAGGCGTTTTGGGGAACAAAATAATAGTGTGGCGAACGGGATGCCGAGAAACGCATTATGATGTCAAGAGCGGCCGGCAGGCTCGGAGTAAACAGTAGCCACGGGCTGAGTCATTTATCTGAAAGCAATTACACTCCGGTGCACTATCACAATAACCAGTGGTTACAATAAATAATACAGTGGGGAACACTGCTGACAAACGGCACTGATGGCAAAGGTACGAATGGGTCAGCACAATAAAGGTATTGACTGCTTGTTAGAAAAACTGATTCTGTGTAGTGTAAAAACATCAATAAGTGCAATGATAAAACACGAGAAAGGACACTACTCACTGTACGGCAATGATGTCGAACCTGGCCTTTAAAACTCTACCAATGCAGGATTTGGAAACGAATAAATGTACCATAGCCACACGGCTGCTGGGCTTAACGCTTGAAAAACAATCATCGTTAGCACGGTTATATTTTTAATAACACGTTTGTTTATCTTTATGACAACAACAACGCATCTTGTGCAATTTAATATCTTTATTCTAGTTAATTAGACGTCTGCTCAGGATAAGGAGGGAGGAGTTAGGCTGCTACGATATAACATTAGCAAATTTCACGAAATAAAAGAAATCTTAACCCTCTGTACCCTAACAGGAGAAAATGATTAGGACAGTGAGGGAGATGTTAGTCAAACGCAAGGAAACCATCTGCGCACACAGAAAGAGAGAGAGGACAACTAATGAGGCATTTGCTTTAAGAAGGGGAAAAAAGCTTGATAACATGGGGCTGGCTATATCAAGCTGAGAGTATGGTTACAAATGCTTAAAATGTTCAGAAGGAACGTTTATTTTAGGAAAAAAAAAGTTACTTTCTTGAAGCTTCTCTCTGAAAACTTAAAGAAAAATCAATAAGGAAAGGACAAGGTATGGATAAATCTTTCAGAGTGTGGCAGGAACATCGCCTGTGGCAACAATTCATACCGTGCAGTGATTCTGCTGCTGCAGCAGAGTGGGCACATCTCCTCCGATGGGCATCTGCTTCGCCAGCTCCTCATCCTTCATGCAGATCCACCTCCACAGCTCCTCCAAAAGGCCCAGCAGTCGAGACCAGCGCTCAGCACTCACCTCCAGATGTGCTCTGCCAAGATGAAGCATCCACTTAAACTAGTACCACCAGATCCCTGTGACAGTATCGCAGTAAATCCTTTCAAACTGTACTCCTTACTTTACACTTTATTCTATACATGCGCACATATTACGGTCTCAAATTTGTTATTCTCTAAATTATAGCGTTTAAATCACATAGTAAGGTTCAACAACTTTTGAATTCTTCCTGCTACATTCTAGCTATGACTGTATTTCAACACGTAAAAAGACATATCCTTACAAAACCCTGTAAAAACCAGATTGCTAACCACTCAAAAAGAGGTCGCTGGCCTTCTGGAGTGGACGTTATTTGAAGAAGGTGGATGCAGTTGGCTGCTAACGGTGTGGGTGGCAGCTTGAGTGCAATGTGTGTTGATAATCACTTATTTTTCTCTTCTCCTCTGGGCAAAATGTATCTGAACACGGTGTACAGAGACCTCCTAATGCCACTTACCGAGTTAGCCTTAATTACACATGTACTGCAATTAAGGCATAATGGCCTGCATGCAATCATCATACCGTATCCCATCTCCCACACGCACGCACACACACGCACACGTACACACACACACACACAGTTTTCTTGCTGTCTATTTCCCCCGTTCTATCCTTTCTGTGCAATGCTTCAGCTTGACTAAGTCCCATTTCTCCCACTAAAATAAACCATTATAAATTCAGAATCATTTCATCATTTGTATTGATATCCCAACCTCACTTTGTTCTCCTGGCATGGCTTTATTCACCCTCCCCTCTTCCTCTTTGAACATCTCCATCTGGCCCTGTCACCTTCACTTCTGCCTTCACTTTCTTCACCGTCCGCGTCCCTACTCATCACCAATCTTTTTTATTTATGCCAAGGTTGTGGCTGACGAGGCACTACGTGTGTGAAGTTTATGTCCTACCGTGGTTGCTCTCGGGTATTTTTTGTGCTATACGTCATCCCTCTGCTTCACGATGGACATGCAGAAAACAGGAGGCAGTGTAAGGCTGTTATAAACAACTCAAATGAATATTTCCTAAAATACTGTATGCAAATGAATATTTTCATATACGAAGAATGTTTTTAAATCATGACTACAATAGGAGCAACCTTGAGACCAATTTCAATCATGCAATCAGAAAAATCAATCCATCTCTCTCTTTTTTGTTTTTAAATTAAAGTACCACCTGAATTCCCCCCAAAATGGGACACTTCAAATTTAAAACATGCACAAATTTCTTGAATATTCATCAGCTTCAACTTCTTGCCTTCGGGATTGCATGTGTAGCAGCCCAAAGTTGGGCTGACTGCTGCAAGTCAGTCAAAGAACTACCTTCACGTCTCTGAAACTGCAGTACCAATCACAAAGAAATAGGATGACAAAAGCTCAACGAGCTATAAATTGGTTGCTGCAGGATGTTCTGTCGTAGTGTCAATAGCGCAGAGAGAGGCACGATGCAAACAGACAGCACCACTGTTTTGTGGCTATCCTGCATCGACCTGACATTTTATTCTGCAGTATTTGATGCTGTAAACGGTCACATCACATATAAAAATATCACGCAGTAGCTATTGTTCTTCCTCCTCCAAAATTTCTAAAGCATTTTAAGAAAACAACATTGGCAGCAGCCTGGGATGGAGGCTGTGATGCATAAGAGTAATGACTGAATTAATGAGCTTGTTTCTGGAATGAGTAGATTACTGAGTTAAGTCTGACCCGCCTGATGTAGTTACTGTGTAGAAGCCTGGTGTAATTTGTGTAAAATAATCAAAGTAGACACTATGGACACTGTGTTTAAAGGCGCAGTGTTTAGGATTTTCACTGAGTACAAAGCAGGTCCAAATGCAGACCATTTTACTGACATTGTTATTTCATTTTTAAATGAAAGCATTTTCTGATTGGATTGTTTTCATTTATCAACTTCCTGGGCTCCAGAATTCCACATGTTGGGGAAAAGGAAATTTTCTGATCAGGAAATAGCACATCTCCCAATGCACTACATTTAATAGTTAATCAAAACTTCTGCAATGTTATGACACACTAGCTGATTAAAAAAAGGAGTACACTCAAGCTGAGACCTACTTGAACCATTGCCTTGAGACCTTATGCCAAGATATCTTTTTTCTTCCAAGTTTGAGAGCAGCAAAAAGGCAAAAAACTGCAATCTGACATCCATGACCCAAAAGACTCGAGAAAGCAAAAGTTAACAAGTTAAGTTGAGAGCTTTTACTGACCTGATGTTGGCAGATTTGGTCTTCAGGTCGCTCCATCGTTGATTCATGTCATCCAGCCTGTGCTGGAGGAACACGGCCTCCTCTGAGCTGCCCAGCGCTTTAACCATCTTCGACTTGTTCCCGTCGACGCTCTTGTAGATGTCATTGTGGGCATCGATCTCAGCCTGGATGTCCTAAAAATACGAACAGAGAACACGGTTTTATCAGCGGAAAATTAAAGTACAGTCAAGGGCCGCAATATAGTAGTTTCACATCATTCTTATCACAAAAAATGGATGAGACAGCTGACTACAAGTGAACCTAAAATTTCTTCGGATTGTGTCACAAAGACTTTTCTTGAGGGACATCACAGCGTACTGCAAACAAATTTACCAGAGGGCAGAAAAGTTTATATTTTCTGGAATATCCTCAAGGTACTTTGACTAAAAAGATTTGAACTTCTATCCTTTTGCCGACTTGGAAGGCCCACGCAATCCAGAAGCAAGTCCCCGAGCAATATCAGCCTTCATATTAATGCTGGACCACCATTACATTACACCAGGTCTGAATGACAGCAAGAATTTCTCATTTTATGCTGGTATAAAGTTCTAATGCACTGCAGTGTGACTCAAAAATGCTCTGTGTATGGATGTGTGTATGTTTACAGGACCAAATTCAATATTATGATGAAGCAAGATTTTGTGCGTCTGTGTTCTTAACTCAGTGGCTCTATTACAGAACCCCATCTCAAAGGGCATGTGTGAACGTCTGTGTGTGAGGGTTAAACCACAAGGGGCGCTGACGCAAGCAGAGGATCCTGTCAAATGTTTTATTTTTAGATGTATAAAACTGTTCCGTGTTCTTCTCTCGCGCACTCTCTCTACTGGGACTCCCCTCAGTTCAACCTTTTTCAACTGCACATAAAGAAAAGACTCCAAAGAATACCATGTGTGTAAGTGTAACACTGCTTGGAGCACAGAGGTGTGCAAATGGGGCAAAATTGCTGTAGCTAATAAAAGTGTAATAAGACATATAGCCTACAACAGTGCAGGAACGTAAAATAATACAAGACATGGTGTATAAAATTACACATCTTCAGCAGCTTAAGTAGTTAATTGTGTATCATTTGCACTGGAAATGTAATATTTTACATTTATTCTAATTATAAAAACACAGGAAAATCTTGGAAAAGGCCATTGTTGCGGAATTGCTTTCCTATCCTCTGCATCACTATAATAACTGTGTGCAGTAATGGAAATGGTCTGTACTGCCATTAATGTGCTACTACACTAACTAGAGCCTAACGGATACACGGATCACCCCGTGCTAATTTTGGCCTATTACAGATGAATTAATGAACATATCTTCAAAATGTTTCTAGATATGAAACTTTTTAATATTACACTATTATATTTGTAAATTATACATCATAACTGAGCAGTTAAGCAATGTATTTGTGTTAAGTTTCTCACTGGTTTGTCAAAAATGATTAGGGATTTGGCGATGTCCCCCATTGTTCCATCATCCTGCCGTTCCCCAGTGAGTAGGGAATGGGCACAGAAACCTGGTATTAAACAGGCTCCGGAGTGAAATTATTAAAAGATTAGAGTATTAGTAACCTACAACATTATTGGAATTGGTTTCGGTACTGGATTGCTTAAGAAAAAAAGAATGCAGTCATATTCTAGTTTCATTTTTCCTGCCCAGTTTCCTTAATAATTTGCTATTCAATATCCTGAAGATAACTCCTCTCGCTCGACTTGACTGAAGTCTGTTGTAGACACGGACAGCTGGAAACACAGGTTCAGAACCCATTTCATACTTCCTTGAAGCTCACCTCAAGTCCACCATCTGGGATGCAAGTCCAGTTGGGGTGGGTGTAATGTAAATTCTCAGGATGAGTCCGCGGTCACAAAAAAAAAAAAAAAAAAGAAAAGAAAAAAAAAAAGACAGGTACTCCCCATTTACCAACAAAATTTGCATCACTTGAACCCAAGCGGCTGCAGAAAGTATAATCAAGGCTTAACAGGAATAACTATCCGGCCATTGTGTCTCCAGCTGTCTGTGTCTGTGTCAGCAACAGAGTATAAACAAGGCTTCAGGCGCACACATCATGCACACATCCACAGACTCTGGTCTTAGTGAGGACTGAGGAGAAAATGAAACTCTCCAAAGTGATGGATTCACTTGGCCAGAGTCGACACTTACAGTACACTCATTGCCACAAGTGCAACAGGTCAAAACATGAGTAGCGTGTGAAAACATTGAATGAAAGTCCATCACACCAAGGTGAAAAAATGAAGAGTTTTCAACTGTCCAACTACCATGACCTACATGTAGCGATGCCAAGTGTGTGCATTTTTTGTACACAGAAAAAATCCACTGACAAAAATCAGCCGTGGTTCCAAATACACACTCCAATATAAACAGAGGGAAGACGCTGAATGGGTATAAACAATACAGGAGACTCAGAGTGGATGTATGTTAGACGAGTATGAAAAGACATGACCTGTGTATATGTTTTGAATAGTTTATAGTAGAGTTTAAATACTCTGCAAAGTGCGCTGATGAAAAACAAAAAATACATTTCAAAAAGTAAATTTCAGCCACAGTGCGACCAGACTGCACATGAAACGGCTACACCTGTGGCAATATGCCGCAGTTAGTTAATGCCAATGGGCATTTCACTGAAGGCCGAAGCAAATGCCTCTGCTGTGATCTGCAAGGATAATGATCCACTGCATTTTTTTTAAGGCACAAATAAAATCCTTCTTAAAGGTTACAGAAGAAAGAAGGAAAGCCAGGGAGAGACGGGCAGAGGGAGAGGATATGGAGATAAAGACAGAAAGAAAGAGTAACACCAAGAATAAAAGACAGAGACACATTTGGCTTCTGAGCCAGCTGGCTGTGTTTCAAGTCATTACCCAAGTGCTTCCCTTATATTTTCCTTTAGCGCTTCTACTTCCAGTGGAAATAGTTTGCACACACTAGCACATTCACATATAACACAGAAAGCATACATTGAACGGACATACAACGGCACATATATTCATTTACAAAAAACCCCTTTTAGGGTGCATTTCAACTAATGAAAGACTGCTTGCAGCCAGAGGATTGTATATGTTGATGTATAAGTGTAGCGACGGATCATTTTCTCCCTCTCGTCAACACAGACATACCCAAACACACACATAAAAAACCATTTGTATGCCACAGGTCACCATGAGAGTAACCACCGGCCTGTGTTTACTTTTCTTCTATGTTTTATTTATGAATTATTGACTAAAAATGGACCATTTTAGGTCCTGGCAAAGGACCTCAAATATGCCTCCTCTCCTCGATCTATAAACTCGCACTCACCATACACACAAACACTGATTTATGTGCGAGTGGGAAGAAAAGCAGCAGAAAGGTTAATGGTTCTGGATCTCATGCACACTGTAATGAGTGATAGAGATTTGCTGGCTGTGAGCTTGTTGGAGCTGGAGAAGCGATTCGACCGAGTCTCCCTGGAAACTGAAGCAACAACTACTGCTTAAAGCTTTATGAAGGATAAAAGCATTAAACATGCTGTTAAGCTATGGCTGAAGGGCAAAAAAAACAAAACACCCAGACGTGCTCGCCAATCGGTGAAACTCTCACCTAAAGGAACTTGTTTACATTAACAAAACAACAATGACCCTTACTTGGCTAAGCCATGTTAGCCTTTAGATCTTAATAAAGCAATTAGCGTAAAGGTCCGCTTTGACAAATGATGCTGATTTCATGGCTGTGGGTCTCATTCTATACTAATTCGCTCTCTGCACAGTATCGTCTCTCAGAACCATTCATTCCACTTTAATGAGTCCAATAAGGACTGCTTAGACTTCATAAAGCTGACTAAATTTGGACCACAACAACAAAGATAGGGGGAAAAGAAGAATGAAAGATGGTTGTGTTTGTACTGATCGTTTGCATCATTCAAAAACTAAAAGAAGTCAAGCTATGACAGAACAGACTTATAATATACCTTTTCAAACTTTCTGAGCAGCTCCTGCAAGCTGAAGTTGAAACCAATCATTCTGACTCCTCCTACTCCCTTGTGTCCCTACATCTTCTCTACTTTCATACAGATGAAAGGATGTTTCAGGTTTAGAGCAAGTAGACAAGTCCTCCAGTGGTTATGGTCAAAACCAGAACATTCAAGGTCAGCGTTCAGATCAATAATAAATCCAGAATTTGAAGAATCTCGAATCTGGCAACTGAAAAACCCAGCTCTTGCAAAAAATCCAGACACAAAAGGGTCAAAACCAGGTTGCAATCCCAAAACAGGCAATTTACACACCCCTTGGCAGCATTCGAACATGCATGCCGGTGCGTGTGCTCGCCTAATCCTGCCACATGTTGGTAGCATCCTCCTTTGAAAGGCAGCCAGACTGCATAGGGAAGGTGACAGTTACCCTGCAGTCATGCTTCAGAGCTGAGACAAGGATTTAGGGACAAGTGGTGCCACTGGAGGTTTGACAGAGTAGCAGCTGTAGGCTGATTGTTGAGTTCCTCGGGCCAGGAATGGAGCACCTAAACCGCGACAGAAATCCGACAAATCTTGGGTGGAGGTCTGCAAAGTGGAGATAACGGTTTGTGTCTTGAGGGACGACTGGTGTGGTTGAGGACAGGTCTGCGCTCTCCTTCGGGTTTGCTTTGCTTTCCTTCTACCACTTCCCTTCAAAGTATGAAGGAAGCTTTGTTCACCGTGTCCAGTAGTCCAACCCTGGGCAGGGCCGGGACGTTTGCTCTCAATTAGTGAAATAAAAAGCACTTTCTCTCATCCAGTCTCACACACACCAAGAGGAGAGACCACAGCAGACGGAGGCATGTGATTTACCCTTGCTAAAGGTAACTTGGGCTCAAAGAGACAGAGTCCCCCTCAGCGTCCGACTTGCTACCAGCCCCAGTTTGGTCGCTCTATGACACCCTCCTAATCACTGCCATGACTGGGCCACTTAGTCAAAGAATGCCGCCTTCTTTTTGTTGGAGCCACATGTTCGCAGAGAGCTGCCTCGAGGTTCTGCGTCTAGATCCTGAACAGCGAGTCTGACACTTTGGCCCCTCTTTTGAGTTGGAGCTCTGCCGGTTATCCCCTTGTCTCTTGGGAAGGTGAAAGAGATGAGCGGGACCTATTTGCCATTCCGTCCTCTCTCCCTCTTCGAGAAGAAGAAACTTTTTAAAAAGTTACCTGAATTCTCCAGCTCTCTGCTTGATTTTTTAGCGGGGGGCGGGGGTCATACAAACTCCATAGCTGGTATCCCCATTCCTCTCTCTTCCTCTGTTGCTCTTTCTTTCTGGCCACTAGCCTCGCTCTATCACACAGCTGTTTATTATTTTAATCAGTATCCTCCCTTTCCCCTCCTCTCCCTACCTCTCTCTCTTTCTCTCTCCCCCCTAAACCCATTCAACACACTACACACCCACTTCCTGAGGCCTGCATGGGCATAGAGCTAGGCAGTTCATGAGAAAAGTAAGGCTTTCTGCCAAGAAAGAAAATACAGACCAGAATTCAGTAGAAGCAAAATAAAAAGTGGATAAAAGGAAAAAAAAAAAAAGAGATGTCAGTGAGAAAATGGGCAGAGAGGAAGAATATTAATAGAAGAAAGGATGTCTGTGAGGGTTAAGAGAGAAAGCGAGGGGAGAGGGCCAGCAGTGCAGGTGGAATCTTCTACCCGTCTGGTGCAAAAGGGATGAAAACGTGGATGTTTTGTTCATAGATGAGAAAAAGGAAAGTAATGGGAATTTGGGATGGTGGGGTGTCAGGACAGGGGCCGATATAATCTGCTCCACAAAGAACCTTTTTCATTTCTTATGTATTTTAATCAGTGAACAGCACCTTTCCTTGACAGCCCTTATTCAAATTACTAGAACTACCCAACTACTAAAGGCCGTTACTGTTCAGATCCCACAATTTGAATATCATCACTCTGCAGAGGACTGAATTAAGTGAGGCCTGAAATTCCTACTATAGTGTAAAGGCTAAATGCTTTGAAGAGGCTCGGATAGGAGCTGTGTTATATAGGGCTATGTTAAAGAGGTGCAAGCATTAAAATTGATTCCATATATTAAACCTGTGTGTGAGTGTGGAAGTGATAGCCTGACTCCTCGAGTGTGTGCTGGCATTTTGAACAGCAGGGTAGACATGTGGTGTGCATCAAAGACATGCAGACAGATGGCTGTCAAGTGAGGGGGAAGAAAAAATACAATACAACCTTGCATATTCATAAGACAAAGACTTTGAAGTGCACTTAGCTAATTAAAAATATTTACATACTCGAGGCCATTAAATCGCACTTGTGAGTTATGCTGACAAATATATGCCGTTTGAGGGGTTTCTAGTGAAAGATGTAAAATTAACTGCAGCGAATTGGCACATTTGACAAGCATAACTAATTCAACAATGGGTGGAAGCTGGGAGAAAAGAAGAAAAAAAAACGCTAAAACTTGTTTGATGATTTTGGCTCACTGAGGCTTTTAATGCTTTAACTTTGTGCAATCAACTTAAGGAGTGCGGTTTACAAAAGTAGACATTTATTAAGAATGCAAAAACAGAGATGGATGAAGCCTAAAGCGAGGCACGTCGGGGTTAATGTTGGGCTACATTACTAAAGTAAGCGGATTAGAAACATTACAGGGGTAAGAATGTAACGCTTCTAATCCCTCGGGCGAAAAGAGGAGAGGAAAGAAAAATAAAGTTCAGTGAATGAGCAAAGAGTAACACAAACTTACGGAGTAATAACATGAAGGTGAGCAAAGCAGAGAAAATGCGAGGAAAGGCAAAAAAAGGATTTAGAAAAAACCCCGTAATAGATTCCCAAACGTTTCCAACTTTTGCTTAAAGAAAATAAGAATGGGAAAAAAAAAAAACTCGAAGCACTTAACTGTAAACTAAAAGATTTATATTTGATAAAATAAGATGAGTGAGTCAGAAATTAAATATTACAGTGCACACGCCATATGTCTCAAATCCTGTTTTTTCTTCCGCATAAGCTTTAGTTGTTATACTTTTACTTTTTTACTTTCACAACCAAGCGAAGGATTTTATTTTTTTCTAACAGTTTACATATTATTCAATATGTGTTAAAAGGCCAAAGAGAATTAGTGTTTTACCATATTTAACCAGTGATGAGTGATGTAGTCCGCTTATCACTGAGGACCGAGTATTTACGGCCTTAGAGAACTCTTCATATCTTGGTACGTTGAGATCACACACTCCAGCAGCAAAGAGAACAAACCCTGAATGTCAAAAGTTTGAGTAGTGCAGATTTTTACCAGGGATCGGATCGTCAGAGCTTCCACTCAATTGACAATGTACCAAACCCTTACAGCACTTCCTGCAGGTGGTGGCCCCATAGGAGGGCAGACCCCATGTAGCTCTTCAGGCTAAGACACCCAGCCTTGAGCCAATGCCAGACTGGGACCCTGGTAACCCTCTCCCAGGGTGAACTGGTCCCTTGTCTGGTCTCTTTGTCGTCATATGGGTTTTCTGAATTTGTTTTGCCCCTCGCCGACCACATCGAATGAATCTAGTTGAGGTGGTTCAGGCATCTGACTAGGGTGGGCCTCCTCCACCTCCAAGATGATGTATTTTCAGGATGTCCAACCAGATGATGCCCCTGGGGCAGACTCAGGACATGCTGTACCAACTATATCGCTCAGCTGACTTAGAAACACCTTGATGTTCCCTGGATGAGGTAGAGGTGGCAGTGAGGGACGGCAAGGAATGAGTTTCCCTGCTTAGACTGCTGTCCGACTGATTGGGAGGGATGAATCAGGATGGATATATGGATGCTTTTATCTCTCTTTAATGCATTTTTGGAATGTGAAGGTGATTCATGTAGGTTTATACCAACTTTTTCCATGTGACTGATTTGTTGTTTTATACGTTTAAAAAAAAAAAAAGTACATTTTGTGTGTTATTCTTGAGTGTGTCATGATTATACGTACACAAAGTTTCACAGATGGCTAAGTGTTTGCTTATTTCTAAATTTCTAAACTGTTTTTTTCCACAAAGACTTCAGTTGAAAATGGAAAAAAAATATTGAAAAACCAATTTCTAAAGCTTTCTAAAATTACGCCAACGCGTCATCAAAGATTTAAGACAAAAGAAAGAACCTATACAGAAATATCTGGACCAAAGGAACTATAAATATTAGGACAGGAATGACAAATCCAAAGCATATTTAATCAAAATTATCCAACAAAAACCTCGTCTCAATATCTACACAGAAGACCACCGAAAAGGATGTGAAAGCGTTAAAGAGCAACTGCTGAAGGACAGGAGACAGAAGCAGGGCAATTTACCATCTCGGATGATGTCAAGAGGGAGCCGGGGCCATATTGTCCAAATAAAGATTGTGATCCTGTGATATGGTTGCCAAACAGAGCAAATGAATAAACACAAATGTGGGCACGTAAACCAAAACACACAAGCACACACAACGCAATTCTAACAGCAGACCCATCCACCAGTAACCCTTCCCTGTCAGATCAGTTAAAATTCACACAAACCTATCTAATCCAGGCTCTGTCTTTACAATGTGCAGCATCTGCTGAAAAATCAATGCAGCTGCAGCATTCCACTATAATTCGCAGCCTCTTAAATTCACATCTAGTGAAGTCACTTCCTGTGCCTCGGGTTATCACTGACACTCCTCTTCCTGTTAGGAGGGCAGCAGCCCTTTGGGGAGATCTGAGCCCTGAAGAGAGATAGAGTGTGTGTGTGTGCGTATGCGTGTGTGTATCTGTGCGTAAAGCGGGCAAAGTGAGTGCGTCTTCGTTGTGGCTCATTTGGCAGTATAACAAATGTGTCAAGTTTTGGAACAAAGTGTTGTGGGTGTGCACAGATGAAAGAACTCTTGCAGTATTTTAAAGTACTCTGCTTTCAGATGTGTAAACCCTTCTCATCGAACAAATGTGCAATTGTGCAGCAGAAATAGTTCTGTAAACTTGAAGGCCACTTCTCGAACTCGTTTAGGCTTAAATTTCTCAGAGAATACGATCGCAGAGTTGACAGCAGTTTCAGCTATCGAATTCTGCACCGTACTTTGTAAACACAAGGTTAATGCGGCTCCCAATGTGACTACTGTGAAGGAGCGTGAATAAAAAGACTGGCAGATAAAAGAAGAATAACCAACATAAGAATGATGACATTGTTGCATCACATGCTCTTATTATACAGAGTCTCTTCCAAGAAAACAATTATCTGGCGTATCTGCTCACAGAAGTTATATATGGGCTACACTTACAAGCTGACAAAGTAATAAAGCATGTTCCGGCTAACACGCACATTAAAAAGCCACAATCCGACATTCAATTGACAGCTAACCTTCAGTGATGTGACAGAGCTGCCATTAGAGAAGACAACTGGAGTCAAAGGTCATGGAGAAGAATAATAACTTCTTCTGGGGATTCAATAGCCGACACTCTACATAGCCATCGTCATAACCAAGAAAAAAAAAAGGACATCCTGAAATTCGTATGCAAGCTCCTTAACACAGGGAGTGGAAATTGATTAGAAGAGCCTTTGTGCTGTTACCTGGTAATCAGCTATTGATTGTGGAGAGGCTTTTTGTCTTGCAGTGTGTCTACAAGACTCTTGGGAGATGACCTGAAGATTGAGGTAAAATGCAGTGGTTCTTAGATGCTAATCTTGTGCCTCCGGGGTTGTGTGTCCAACGAGTGTGCCTCTTTCCTGGTGTCTGATTAACAATTAAAAGCCATCCTTGTCTCGTGGTAGGTCAGATCATTTAAAATGTGACCAGCAAGTAGTAGAAAATGTTTATTTTCGATTAACAGCAACTTAATATACCGCCCGCATTGCCATAAAGACTAAGCAGCAAGGCAGACATCAAACAAATCAAATAAACGGTAATAGCATTGTTCCCTGTAAGCCACTTGTGCATTTTAAATCTAACAAGGTGAAGGCAAGCTTGCAACAAACAATAAAAATAAAATACAGAGTAGTAATTGTACAACAGAATATGTCAATAGCTTCTAGGTGTGTGTTGGCTACACAGTATTAAAAGACAAAAACAAGGTCTGACTGTTTTATGTCAGTAAGATTATAGTTCTAGTACAGTTTAACTAAAGCAGAGGTCTCACTTATTAATAGAAATCAATGAATCCTTGGATAGCAGACCTTTGGAAGTAAAATAATGAACAAGAAGTCATTGAATTGTGAGCACTATTAACTTACTCAATTTATTGGATTAAAAAAAAAAAAAAAAAAAAAAAAAGGGTTTTTATCACCCTGCTTTTCCCTAGCATTCAAAGACTTCTCCCTCTCCATCCTTCCTTTTCATCACTATTTTCCTCCAGCGGCCCATCTCTTTTACTTTATCTCCACTCTTGGCCACTATTTGAAGTGAAGCCATCTAGGTAAAGGCATCTAGGAACAGAAGATCTTGACCTTTGTGGGTGGTCTGCCAGCAAGTCACCGCATCATATCACAACAGAAATTATTTTTAAAAGGAAGAAGAAGAAGAAAGTCGATGTGACGTGATTGCTTCTGAGGCGGCTGTCGCCTCCACGGCGGGCTGCCGGAGAAATACGCTTTGAACATGAGCCTGACACCTGCTGTGTTTGGTGGGGAGGAAAGAGGCCTCAGAAGGTTAGGTGACTGGACCAATTAGTGTGCTCCAATAATGAACAGTAGGAGACCACTGTGTGAAGGACTGTCCTGTGGCGCTATGGAGCCGGTGTCAAAACAGTGGGTGAGTACAGGTTATAAGTAGGCAATGAAAGTGTAATGGTAGAAAAGCGAGAACAAAAATATTGTGTTATGCAATGAGCCCACTAACATACATTCAAATTACATCTCAAACACATTGATATTCTCAAAGAAAATGAAAAGCATTATGATAATGGCTTAAAAGCAGCACATTGTCACACTCTGTGGGGCTGACCTGGAGCAACAAACCACACAAGAAAGGAACTGATGGATAAAGGAAATGGTGATGATGATAAATTATTGCATACTTATGTCGATGAAGGAAGAGAAAGTTGGAAAACAATCAGCAAATGCTTTAATATCAAAAGAATGGAAGAATGAGAGCGCCCTGAAGAAAGCAACAACAGAGACAAATGTGCACAAAGTGACACATTTAGCAACAAAGGCATGAAGGGAATAATTTGTTTTCACCAGAGAAAATAGACACATGAATAATGGGTAGTGTGGGAAAGCCTGCCTTCATATCCTCCACCTTAAAATAAAAACATTATCGAGTTTCTGGTAACAGTCTTAAAAATTTACTTGGCGATTCTTTACTTTTCAGTGAATTGCATAATTACGCAGATCAACACTACCTCCTACTCACCCTCTCACACCATCCTCGCCAAGCAAACCAACTGCTATACATATTGTTTTTAAGAGAAAGAAAATCGCCGACATTTGCTTCATATAACAGTTGTGCCTCGCTTTTTTCAGCCATCAACTTCAAATATTATCGACGACTAAAGAAAACACCCTTCAAAGATACTCAATCTTTAGACAGTGAACTCATAGAAACTGACTGATTCTTCACATATTGTTTACAATTGCCTTTTTATTGAAGTTTGAAACACGGCATTCAGCTTTGGTGTGACATTTACTTTCCCATCTGTCTGAAGCTATTTTATTTAGAGCCCACATCGTTCAGTGAAGAGGAAGGATTTCCAAATTGGGGTGGCCGAGCTGGTTGGCGTCCAGCTTTGAGGCTGCACAGAAAACAATTTGACAGCTTCTGTGTATCTTCAAATAACTGATGCATCGATCATACGGATAGCCAAGCTAGGATTTCAAAATGATGTCAGTGTAAGAATTAGAGCTTCATTACAGTAAGAAAAAAAAAAAGGATCAATAACCACAATCCATTCTCTACTCCAAATTTAATGACAACACTGTCATCAACCACTGAAACAGCAAACAGGGAACAAGAACAGAGTTGATGATTGATGTTGCACATTTCCATGAAATCTCACGGTGTAGGGGTCTAACCGCCTACAGACACAGTTCCTGTCTAACCCCTCGGGGATGAACTGCTGGGTGGGACTCACAACAGAGCTTCAGTTCAGAGGAAAGATAAGACCACAGAGTTTCCAAAGGCCAAACCCTACACCGTACAGCCGTGAAATTTCATGAGAAACAAAAAACACCACAGATTTCCATTTGATTAACTCCTGAACATGTTTATGAAAAAGCACCATAAAGGGATAAAAACCTACACACACCAGCCTTCAAGCATCTATACGTAACAAAGTGGTACATCCACTTTCTGTAGATTTTCTAAAATAAAATAATTCAGCTAGATGCCTTCTTATTGTTTTGTATTGGAGAAGACATGAGTGATAATTAACACCACAAAGAAAGAGCTTAAACTTCAGATTTAAAAAAAAAAAAAAAGGAAATGTCAAGAAGGAGAATAATTCAACAAGGGAATTGGATTTTTGAAAGTATTTCAGCCAAGCTACATAATGAATGTTTGGCCTGGCAGCAAAGATGCTAATAAGAACCTCCACCCCCCAAAACACTGACAAAAATCCTGGGAGGCAAGAAGTCGGTGTCCAATAAAAGAGCGAAAATGGGGAAAAAACCATAAATATGTAATAATACATCCTGCATATGGTGCTGGAAACTGAAGCGGTGAAGTCTTTCCACAGCCTCTGAGCATCCAAACAGACTGATATTTTTGCATAACTGCTCTGACAAGCGCTGTAAAAGTTTGCGGCTCAGCAAAAATACGCCCAACCTTTCATTCTCTTACAACTCCTTACTGCGTGTACTTCCTAGTTTTGTAAGTCACACCCTAGTGAGATTTAAACAAATACTAAGATTTCTTTGCAAAAACACTATTAGACCCGTGTCAAGTTGAAAACAAAAATGGAAGTGTTTACTGAATACAAAATAAGACGCGAGTCAAAAAAACCTGTGCCGAGGATATAAAGGCCCCGCGGAGGAAGCGATGACACTGACATAGTGGGCGCCTAAGTGTATGATGAGTTCTTTTTATTGCAATGCAGTTTTCTGGTTATACAGCCTGTGGGCTCCCTCTACACCCCGGCTTCTCCATCCTACCCCTTCATATAAACTTTTCATCCCATTTCTTGGCCATATTTATCTTTCTCCACTGCTCCTGTTAACTCCAACTCCTCTTTTTTATCCTCCTTCTCAACCTCTATCTCCTACTTTCAGAACCTTTGTTCCACCCTATTTATCTTTTTATTTTCTGTCATCTCCACCTCCTAGTTAGTTTACTGCCCAGGGGAGGTGAGAGAGATATCCAACCCCCACAAGCCGGCCTCTTGCTGAGCTCCCATCACCACAACAACAGGCCGGGCTGATGGTTGGCTTATTACTTCCTGGAATGTTTACTGTAGGGAAGCTGTCTCAGTCCGCATCATTGACGCGTCTTCTGTCGTGCTGTGCTAAATTACTTTACCCATCACTCAAGCATGACTCTGTCTGGAGTCCCTGCCTTCATTTGTCTTCTTCCCTTCCATAAATTGCCTACTGTCCTAACAGTCACTACATGTTGCTATTTCAGACCACGAGTCAGGAACCATTTGCTGCTGCTAGACTGAAATGACTTGTTTGATGGTGTGTAATCCTCCGTGCCCTGATATCCAGTTTACCCATCGGATTTAAGGAAGATCTGACTCTGTGTCATCTCAGCAGGGGCAAGTTTTTTACCCTGGTTTAAACAGCTTCAATTGTCATGTACATGCCTGAAGTTTAATATTCCGTCTCCCACCGAGACTCCATTACAAGTTGTGATGAATGCCATCAGCATACAGCAGCAACTTTACTTACTTAAGACGTCCTGCACAGTGCAACAACTTAATATAAGCTGTGGACTCAATTTTCGTCCCACGGATGAGCACTGAGCCACTTTTTACGCTCCGCTGGGTACAAGGTGAAAATAAAAGAACTAAAAAAAATGAGTGCGTTCTGTGACTGCATGGTTTTTCTCCCAAACTTCTTCATCTCCAGAGACACATGGATCTTTTCCATCAGTGACAAAAGCAATATTCTGCAGTCAACCACAAAGATCTTATTCCTAACTGAATAACCTTTCCCCCCCCTCATTTTCTCTCATCTCACTGACATTTCCCTGTTGACTTTCACATGATCAATGATTTGTCTCTTCATGGCCTTATCAAGCTTCTCTCCAGGGATCGGGTCCAGTTCTAAGCTATAAAGCCAGGACATCACACGTCTCCAACCCTACATGTGCTGCTGCTCACCCCAGAGGATGAATAAGGACCACTATAAGAAACTTTTAAGCAAGTGCAATTCTGCTAGAGTTTGAGAGAAATCAGCTGCCAACGCCAGATAACTTTGAAGCTCTGCTGTCACTAGTGTCATTCGGCAGTTTTTTGCACTCTGAACAGTGATGTCAACCAGCAACAAGCAAAAAAACACTGCATTCAAAAGTTAAGTATGAGCAAGGATCCGAAAAGTTTAACCAGCTGCCCAAATACTTCAAATATATCACAATGCATCAGCGCTCCTTAAACGAAAACTCAACTGCACAGCTTCCTTCTGTCTGACTGACATACAGGGTCATGCAGAGACAACTGTCAGCAGATTACACGCTTTACTGCTTCACATAATACTTAACAATAATCCCAACCAATAATTCGTCACACTAATAAGCTACACATTCGGCTCCAAAGACAACTTCTTCCTGCTACTAATGAGACATATTCTGTCAGACGATAACTGAGGCGCAAACCGAATTCTAAGGATTTACTGAGCTGGAATAACATCCTAACCTCAGTGCTGTTTTGTATTTGATGCCCCCTGAAACAGAAAAATAACCACTTGGATAGTCCAATCGAGGGGAGAAGAAGAACATGCAGTAATTTAGGCAAACTGCAGACCATCTGGGGCACTGAGATTATTTAACCAAAAATAGAGTGGCAGGAAAGGTAACATCAGTCCGACAACCAGTAGGTTTTTCACTGCGTTAGAGGAAGCAGAAGTAACAAAGTGCTGTTTAAACTAAAGATCAATGTGGGAATCAAGACATCAAGACCGTGAAACCAGACAGCCTGCCGATGGCTACCTTTATTCTTCAACACGTTCTGCATTCTCTTGCAAACATTCTTGTAATTTCTTTAAGTAGGCTCCAGGAATAGTTCTAAAGGCTTCTTGAAGGACATTCAAAGCTCTTCTTTGAATGTTTCCTGCCTTTTGCTTTGTTCCCTGTCAAGATGATCCCACACTCCTTAAATATTGTTACGGTCTGGGCTATGGGGAGGCCAATCTATGACTGATAGAAAAACACACAATGGAACACTATCTGGGTGTGGTTTAACTGCACTTTGTTGGGAATCCCTGTCATGCTAAAAAATGAAACTGTTGCTAATCAAACGCTTTCCTGACGGTATTGCATGGTGGATCAAAATCTGATGGTACTGCTGTCATTCCTCTCTGATCTTTTAACAAAAAATACTCCAAATAGAACTCTCGGGTCAGCTGATAAGTTCCTTCTGATTGTCTCTAGTAGCAGGCTAAACCACAGAGGAGACCAGGCCTTTGCGATTGCTGCGCCCAAACCTTGGAACAGTCTGTCTCTTCAGGATCAGGATCAGTCCAAAACTTGCCATCTTTAAAACCCTTTTACTCACTAGCTTTTAATTGTGACTGAGTTTTTGTTTTGTGCTTTGTGTGTGTTTGTTCTACTTTTTAAACTATGTACAGCACTTTGCTCAACTTCTGTTGTTTTTAAATGTGCTTATAGATTTATTGATTGATACTGTTCTGCTTTCATAATTCCATCAATTTCAACAAGTTCCCCAACCCCAATTGCTGAAATGCAGCCCCAAACCATGAGAGCACCTCCGCTGTGTTTTACAGATGGATGCAGACACTCATTGTTGTACCTCTCGCCTAACCTCCTCCATGACTCAAACCAAAAAAAAATAATTAATTAAAAATTAGATAACCTCTGCACTATTTAAGACTGGCTGCCATCAATTTAAGTTTTGAATTTTGTACTTCCCTTCCTTAAGGAATGTGTTTTTGACAGCCAACGTTCCCCTGAGACCATTTCTGGTGAGGCTTTATCGAACAGCAGATCAACTGAAGGACCAAATGCATCTCTCAGGTCCTCTGTCAGGCTTTTGCTTCATCTGCTGTAGATATTTTTAGGTCAGTCAGCCATTTTTACTTTTGTCCTTCAATTGTCAAATGTCTTTAAGAATACACTGCACACAATGTTGATATGTTTTCAGCTTATAACTCTTTGGGAGTCACCCTGTCAGTGCATACTATTTCATGGCAATTTTATCTATTTTATGGGAACATATAATGTTTTTGCAACAGGCTGCTAATAAAGTGCTAAAAAGATGCCATTCATTGCTTTCCTAAGTTGTCTGTTATGTGAAAATGCTCAGGTACAAGGACTGGACTGAAGAGGAGAGAAAAAGCAGCCAATGTCTAAAGAAAAACTCAAAGATTTCAGAAAGAAGATGGTGATAAAGTCTGGCTCTTGGAAGCAAAATATAAAGAGATGAGAGGTGACTCAAGACTTCTGCACAGTATTATACATGAAGTTAACTTTTAATGGGTCAAACGGTTGTCTCTCGGCACATCACGCTGATGTGACATTGTTTCAGGGAACTAAAAACTGAAAGCCATTAATTGCTGCTGCTCTTTGATCTCCCATAACAAACTACATGGAAGTCACACACTCTATTCTGTGCGCTTTTATCATTCCTTTCACTGACATTTCATGACACTCACAAACACACACAAAGCGCACACAGTTTATCACGTCCCTACTGATGGGACCGGGGATGATATGATAAAACTCAATCTCTCACTATTTCCTGTCGAAACAGGGTCACTTTAGGATGAACGACAGTACAGACACCCATGTAGTGGATGTTAGATGAATATGGGAGCATGAATGCATTTATTACCAGGGTCGCTCAAGTAAATAGCCGTAATGCACCATGCCACGATTATGAAGGAACATCATGTTCCATGTTATGTGGTCGTCTCCACAGAACTCCTCCTGTGAAAAACACAAAGCCAATAAGAGTGACAGCTTATGGAGCCCCGCAGGGGACATGGGAGAAAAAAAAATTAAGATGGACTTTTCGCAAAACTAACTCGGGATCTCGCAAAAGTCAGTCTTAATTTTTTTTCTCCCATGTCCCCTGCAGGGCTCCGTAACAGCTTGATATGATGGTGGAATTTTATAGTTTATAGTTAGCGCTAGTTGCAAGTAGCAATGGCATTGATGTGGCTTCAATATAGCGGATATGGGCCGTGCGATTTGCAACAGCCCACACCCAATCAGCACATCTTTGTTCAGTAGTAAGTTTAAAACCAGTGTAAAGTGTCAAATTTATTTATTTATTTTCGAAATATTGGCAGACTTTAAATGAGCTCTCTAGAGGACATGCATTGTTTGACAGGGCCAATTATAGAGGATTTGTCTAGTCTGTGTGTAGGCCCAAAAAGATTGATTGGGGTACACAAATCTGTTCTGTATGTTACTCGGCTTTTACTGAGAAGTCACTAAACCCCCCCTTAAGATCAATCAAATAGAAAAGTTTGCTCTCTTGCCCCGACAAAGTTTGTGCCGATCCGATCACAACACCATATGACAGAAAAGAAAGGAAACGGAAGCCCTTCTAACTTTGTTTTTCTGCATGCATTACACTAATGTGTCCTCACTGAGGAAATCAGGGCAGATGTAATCTGCTTTCAGTCAAATATATGTAGAGAGGACATGGTGACACAGCTCTGAACTTGTACTCACAAGTACACCAGAGGGTTATTCAAATGAATCCATGCGAGGGACAGGGGAGGTGGGGGAGATCAAAAAGACAGCGGCGGCCCTGAAAAGACTGACATTTCCTTTTTGCCTTGATTCGTACAGAGGGAAATCGTTTTCAGCCTGTGCGAAAATATACACATCCCCCAGTCTGATCTGTCTGCGCCTTTTCTCTTCCCCTGACTTTCTAGCTGATCAAACAAAACCCAGGCTCTCTACAGTGGCGTCGTAAGACGAGCTAGAGTCTTCAGAGCAAAGAAAACTCAATTAGTCTAATTAGATGGAAAGACACAAACAATCAGCGTGCAACAGCAAGACTGAGAGAGAGGTGTGCTAAAAGAAAAACACCGTGTGCCTTTTGCAGCGGGTCTGTGTGAGAGGGTGAATGTCTGGGAGTGTGTGACTGCACGAGCACGTCGCTGAAACACTGTTGGATGTGTGTGCTAAACCTAAAAGAAGTTAATGAACAAACAACAGCTGCTTCCATCGCTGAGGAGCAGGAGCACGACGAGTGGGAGGAAAATGAGCAAGATGAGGAGAAAAGGATAGGAAGACTACTTGTGCTCATCTGGGCCTCTGTGGTGTGTGCGAGCTGTGCCTCAGTACTTCAAATGAAGATGGGAGAGTGTAGGTAGGGCGGGAACAGTGACACACACACACACACACACAGATAGGGCCAGCCCCGTGGAGGCTCCGGCGCACGTTTCTCAAGCAGCACTGAAGGAGGCACAAATGTTATGTAAGTATGCCTTGTGACTTCAAAGCCACAGATGGATGCATGTTAAACATCCTTCTGCCTTCCCAGGGAGATCTGTCTGAGTCATGCAGGGTCATAAGATGAGCCAAGGACATGACAAAGTGAGACCAACCATATTACATCTAAAGTGATAGGAGAGTAATGAGTTAGTCAGCATTACTGTCACAAGTGTGCAAAATCACAAAGCGGGGACTTTGGGAATCAATCAGATGACCACACAGAGAGAACATGTTAATAAGATACCTTCAGAAAAATGAGAGGCTAAATCAGCCTAAATGAAATATGACTCACTGGCCATCCAGTGTCTTCAAATTTAACTTTACTGGAGAAACCAGCATGTTTCATATTTACACTTGTGCACATAACTCATCACTTTGGGTCGATGTTCTTGGTCAGTTTCCCAGATTCCGCTAGGAAACAATCTGCTAATAGGTGCACCAGGGGCAAACTTTTTAATCGTTATTGCATCTGAAAAAAATATTGATTTTCTGTTACTGCTCGACTGTCAAGCAGCGTGCGAGTGTTTACAGGAAGTACATTTATTTAGTCCCGAGTAAAACGCGGCTTGACAAATAGAACAAACGAGAAAGTTAGAAATGTGTTAACAGAAGGACTAAGAGGCTACAATTTAAAAAAAAAAACAAACAAAAAAACATGATTAACAAGACTTTAAGAAACTGAAATTACACAGGCTAACACAAAATGACAATCTGGAATAAAACCAACTAAAGCCAAATTAGCGAGTGAAAAAAGCCGAAGAAGCGTATTCAAAATCTAACCAAATTCCCAATTCGCAGGAGCCCCATTGGGCAAAATTCCCAATCGCAATTTTAAATACCTAAAAGCCAAAGTTCGATTTTCTATCCTGCTGATAAATTAGAGTTTCCGCTTCGTCATAATAGCAGCTCTTTGCTGAGCAGCAGAGCCAGACGAGGATTAAGAAAAACAGATAAACAGTGATAAACATGGAAAAGAGGGGGCTGATATCAATGTTCCCTCAGATTTCCTTTTTTGTGATGAGTATTTGCAGACACACGCATATATCTGCGCGCACACACACTTATACTCTCTTCTTTTTAATCTGTAAGTGGTGCCTTTGATCTGCCTCGATGAGGAAACGCATATTCAAAGGCAGCGAGAGCGGGAGATGAAAGGCCTGTCCAATTATGGTGAAGTAAAGCGACTCCCGAAATATGCAGCTGTTCATAAACACTTGTACACATTAGTTTGATACGCTGCGAAAAGTCCATACGCTAACATATTTACAGCTCTGCGAAGGTAACAGATCATTTTGAATACATAAATTAATCCTGCTAATCATTCAAACAGAGAGAGGGCATAACCTGACAGATAATTACAACAAAACACATCAACGGCAAAGAAAAATAAGACAAAACTGTTAGAATAGAGCTGTAAGGATGCAAATAAGGTCATTAGAAATACAACACAGAAATAATTCGTTAATAAACTAGACGACAACCAGGTGATTCTGTGACTAACTCGAGTGTCTTATATTCTAAAAACCTACTGACAGTATTTTGGATTTTCAGTCTGTAGTGTACCATTGTACAGTCTATATGGCACATTGTCTATATTTATTCATCACAGCAACTATAATCCTCTAGTCACTCTGTAATCTCCTTCATTAGGCTCCATCCTACCAAGCAATCAATTACCAGGACAGACTTAATGATATAAACAAACTCTCAAGTGAAAAGCTGAATAAAAAAAGATACAACAGTGTAACTAAACGACTTTTTAAGAGTATTGTATGTAGTTAGCTTTCTATTGGTGGCATGGCACCAATTTTATGCTCAATCTGAATGGATTGTTCTTTGGATGAATGGATTTCTGTGGATTACTTGTTAGCTTGTCATCAATTTCATGGTTTGTTTCAAAGGCTTGTCTAATCACAAGGCTTCTGATATTACAGCTTTAACATGCAGATGCTTGAAGTGGAGCAAAAAGCTGACACGCCAAAAGCAGATGACTCTGCTCTATATTTAAAGTTCATTTTGCAGCTGGTAATGCAGAAGTGATATAACAAATTACCGATGCGGCACGTAACACATCATGTTCAACAGAATTTATTTTACTTTAACTGTAAATAGCATCTGACACGCACCAAGACTGTTAATCTGCAGTCATGCATTGCATTTCCATGAGGGCTGCTGTTAAAAACAACAATACCGATGTACCAATGCAAGGCACATTAGTGCAGCATGTTAGCGTGCTAGGTTTTTTATTTAGCATGTTAAAGGGACAGCTGGCGCTTATATAAATATGACGGTTTTGCAGACATGTGTAAGCTTTGGGCAAATTAAATTTAAGACATAATAAAGGCACTATATAAAAATTAAAAAAGGATCCACAAATATATTACACATCATCCTGAGGGAGACATGAATATACACAACAAAAATAAAGTTACATATTTTACAGCCGGCTGAAGAGTTTGCATGCTCTCCCTGTGCCTCTGTGGGTTTTCTCCGAGTACTCCAGCTTCCTTCCACTGTACAAAGACATGAGTGGGGTTTAGGTTAGCTGGTCAATGAATGGTCATCTGTCTCTCCGAGTCAGCCCCGTGACAGCCCGGTAATCTGTCCAGGGCGTACCCCTGCCTCTCGCCCTATGACCACCGCCCTCATGACCCTGAATTGGATAAGTGGAAGAAAATGGATGGCTGCATGAAAACAATGACATGTTGGTGGCGGCAAGTAGTCAGAAGTCCCTATGGATCATGTTCCCTTTCCATCAGTCCAACATGTATTGTATGTGTTGTACCTCGTTTCGCTCCTACTGGGAACAAAATTTATAAACACTTCATTTTTGGGACCAATTTTGATGGCAGCTCACTCACTCTAGTTTGGACTTAACTGGTGGACCAACAAAATAAAAAAGGAAATTAAACTGCTTAACTGGTTTGTAGTTGTTATACTCAAGGCACTCAAGACTTTCCATTTCTTTCAATTGGTTAAAAAAAAAAAAAAAAAAAAAGTCCAAAAATGAATTAACCTTTCATATCAAACATCCTCTGCTACAATCATGCTAAACCTTTTAACGGCAAACATACTAATGCATCAGTGCTTAATGTGGGTCATTTTAAGTGGCAGTAATAAATGTCTGGGATAAGTCGGAGATGACCGCCGAGATCCATTTTAATGTGTGCCCCATTTGCATGTATTTTGTGCTTTAGGCTATAACTGGTGTCAGCTGCTGCTCACCTTTTGATACCCAATTAACCCTCCTCTGACCTCGTGTACTTTTAGCGGCTGTGTTAAGAAAAAGAAAAAGAAAAGAGCACGACTGATTGAAACCAGGAAAAAAAAAAAAGTTTAATTTTTGTTTGTTGGCTTTTTGTTGAAAATTTGGTAGGAGAAAACAGAAGTCGGCCGCGGGGAAGATGAGAAATAATAACTTCGTTCCAACAAACAAAAACAGGAACAAAGTAAAAGTCTAAAGCACTGAAGCTGCAGTGATTGCAACAGACCTGTGAAATTCATTTCATCATACTCCTAATCAGCGCAGTAAATGGAAGAGAGAGGTCCAGATATACCGAGTGACACGAGGTAATTACTCATCTGTAGGAGGTCTCCCAGAGTCTGCTATTGCTGAGCAAATGAAAGTGTTTGACTGCACGTTACGTAAAACAGATTTATAACGTGACGTGTTAATTAAAACTCAGGCCATACTGGTCTGTAGCGCAATTACAGAGGCTCTTCAGAAGTCAATTCATTCACTCAGCACATAGTTCCTTGCAGCACAACCACTCTTCTCGCAACTGTGTAATGTATATTAGCATATGCGTGTTTCGGTTTGGCAGCATTAAAAATAAATAAATAATAACAATACACTTTCCCTTTTTTAATGAAGCCTGAACTGCTGAGCTGTTCTCTCTGTCGATAACAGCCTCAGTAATTGAAGTTAGGATGTGGCTGAGATCCGATTTTCAAGGCTGAAAAATAATAAAATAATAACATGCTTTGAAGAATCCAGGACACCCTGGTGATAGATGTTTACCATCACAATCTTCCAAACACACTCAGACACTTTTGAAATTTAGTGATGGCCTTGACCGAGTTGGCTTAATGCAGACAAAACAGTAGGTGCAAAAATACGTTACTGAAAGTGGAAAAAGGAAAAACACAACTTGGTTACTATTGACTTCAAAGCTATACTCACTTTATCTGATTAAAGGAAAGTGGATTATATTTTTTTTAAACCAAAATTGATGTTCCAATTCTCAGCAGTTATTTATTTTTCTATTTTCTTTTTATTTACTATTCTTCCCCCCCATCCAAGACTGTGATCAAACCCATTTGGAGTCTGATGCCATGATGCAGTTTAAGGTCCATGTTTCTCTAATAAACCGTTTAACCCTGAGGAGGATCGCTGCGATGCAGTAATGGGCTTGACTTAAAGCCCAATCTCTAAATCACATTGCAAGAAAACGCTCAGAAATCACGCGCCTAGTCATTGACCATTTTCTCCGCTTTGTGCACTTCTCCCTGACGGAGCACACTTTAGACGCATTAGGATGCTCCGAGGTTTTAATACTGACAAGACACTAATAGCAGCCCATAATGAGAGCTCATGCTCCATCACGGACGAACACGCAGTCAAGCACGCGGCCCGCAGACAAATGTACCAACTGCAGTGGTCAAGAGTAATGGCTAGTGTTGCGGAGCTTCTCATCCAGGGTAGCCAGTATTGATTCAAACTCGAAAGAGATGCTTTAAAAGCTTTAGGACAAGTGCAGTGAAGCTCCTCTCACTCTCCCTCAGCTTGTTTACTTGTTTTGGGGTTTTTTTTTTTTATTTACATACTGTGGCCCTGCAGAGGCAATTCACCACTGCAGCAAACATCTCAAGTCCTCATTTCTACCTGCAGAAACATATTTCAAAGAAAGCTAAAGATAAGCCATTAGGCAGCGTCTACTTTGTGCAATGCCATCATTAGCATAGTGTGCTGCTACTTTTAATTTGTCTTAAAGCCTCCCAAAACATGTTTTTTTTCCAGTGATTCAAATCTGCTTTATTTTCAATAATTAACTGAACAATGCAGCGTCATCTTCAATCCATCAACATCAAAACAACAAGCATTTGAACATTTTTTTGCATAAAATAATTGCATTTTATCCATTTGGTCTCAAATAGAGTTTACATTTGAATAGTCTGAACACAGGTTTAGTCAACAGAAGAGACACACGAACCATAAGTGTTGGTTTGCGCTCACAGAGTTCAAGTCAAATCAAAGTGTAAACTAGTTTCATTTATTACCAGATGTGTTTTTTTAAATCCAAGATATATCTCCAGAAATTCTCCATCAGGTTTGACTGATCTGAAAATATGAAAATCAGCAAGTCGACAAGTCACCCGCTATCAGAAAAATGCAACACATCATGCTATCATAAAGGTCATCTCATAAAACTAGACTGCATCAATAAAGCCAAATGTCACCGAAAGGCAGCATGACAAACAATCCAAGCTGACCCAACCTTCAGTATCAATGAAAAATGAGAGCTACACAGACTGTAAGACAATATATAACAGAGTCTATTCAGATTTTCTCTCATTGATAGAACAATTACAACAACAACCTGTAAGTCAGACACCTCAGTGAAATAGCTAGAAGATGAGCACTTGATGAAAGTCATCAGAGCAGCCAAAAAAGGTGAAGAAAAAAAAAAAAACTACAAGCGAGAGAAGGAAATTGGTCTTTTCTTGCACTTTAGGTTTGCATACACTGTTATATATTCTATGATAGGAACGCAGCAACAATGAGTTGTGCTTTTTGTGGACAAAATGAGCTTTTGACGGATACAGACTGTGACTGATCAAATAACTTCAACCTAAAAAGCGGGGGGGAATATCGAGTTATTCTCACAAACATTTTTCTACCAATGAGTCTGATTTCGAGATCAAAGCATTCTTGAACCATTAGTAACTGGGAAAGAAATTTTTTATGCACGCATAAAAAGAAAGAGGAACATTTCGAAGTCAATGCAGACGGCACAAAGGAAATCACACGTTTAGTAAAGAACACGATGTAAATGCAAAGAAAATAAAAAGCAAATCTCATTTATAAGAAGGAGTTTGTTAAAAAAAAACTATTTAAAAGAAAAAGTAAAGTCCAAGTTTTTAAGCCTACAATCCATTTATCTCTAAAGCACACTGTGCGTAAAGCCATTTAAGCGACTGGTTTACATAATAGAACTCTAGCTTTGGTGAATCATCGATATTATGGCCTGAAACAACTTCGTCATTACAAAGAAAGCAGACACTTATAAATGTCAGCTGAGCATTAACAAGGCACTCGGTGCACTCTACCCACTGACAGACCGAGAGAGTGAGGCGGACGCTGGAGAGATTATAAAACAAAAAGATGGAAATAGAGCGTGTGACGTCTTAACTGAACAGCCAGTCAGCATTAGATCAACAAGCGCCAGCCAGCACCTCCAGCGTTAGAGCAATTTATCAATACAGTCTGCTTTGTGTAGAAAAAGGTAGAAAGTGTGGCACAGCTGCTGTGTCTGCACGTCTAGATGCTCAGTGTGTGTGTGTGTGCAGGCGTTAGTTAATTAAAGTGAACTAGTGAACTGAGCAATTAGGTGATGAGTGACATATTTATGGAAAGGTTAAAGCCTCTAAGTTGATTTACTTCCTGCCTCGGGGCCAAGCACGCCAGTCCAAGTTTATAAATGGAAACAAACCAGCGCAGACAAGAGGAAAAGTTACAGTGTCACAGTTTTCTACCGAGGTGTATAAAAGAAAAGGAAGGGGTTGAAAAAAGAACAAGAAAAGAAATGAAAAAGGTACACAGATGAAATTGAGAAAAACTACGCCGTCTATGATAACAGTGTGCTGAAATTGGAGAACAGAAGTGAATAATACCCACTAAACCTGTGGAAAAAACCTCGTTATTCCACAGACAATGCCGAAAGCCATCTTCCATTACGGAGACCATCTGTGCCCAATTCAGTCACTTAAAACATTCGGTTTCCTTAAGCAATTCAGCAACACGGCACATCACCTCAATATCTTCCATTCTACTGGGAAAATATCAAACTATGGTTGGAGCCATCCAGTCAGACTAGCAACAGTTTTATATGATGAAATGGCACCGAGGCAACAATGTAGCCAACAATGCCCGAGAGAGCTTCAGCTGGACGTTATTAGATATTCGATACGAATTCACATCTGACTACTTTGTAAATGATTGTCGCTAAGCTGTGATTATTTTATAACTCTTGTATTATTGGATTATTGTAACACACACAAATACCATCAGAGACGGTCAGGGTTTGAGCCTCTACTCAGTCGGACTGGTTCATCTTCTTGGGCATATTCGCACAGCTTTGAGGAAGAGCAGGGACAACTACTGAAGCCAGATACAATTACTCTAATGCATGCCATTTAGTGGAAGATAGTTTTATCATAATTGAAGCCATTAAAATATCTGAACCAGTGGTTTGAGTATACAATGAACAGCCTCCTCACACCAGACTACAAATGAGTATAAACGTTGTCTCTTTTATCGAAAACACTTTACTGGCACCGTGGCTCTTTTTCGTCACCTGATTGACATTTGTCATCTAAATGGAAACTTTCTCATCATTTTTAAGCTCATAAATCACTTAACCTAGATTGACTTTATACATTCAGGTCACTTCTTTCCTGAGCATTATTGCCTCCCACATCGTGACTCACAGATATCTCTGAGTGCTTCTGCTCCTCGGGACCGGCTGGCTAAGCCAATAATGAGAAGGACTGTTTAAATAATAGAGCAGTATACAAATCAAGGATGTTTATGATTGTGATGTTCTTTTATTATATAAAAAGGAAATTACTTAGGTAATTAGGCAGAGGAGTATACAAACATGTGCCCTCCCAAAGGGACAGGTGAACAGGGTGAGTTTGTGTCATAATGCACCGGCGAGGTGGCGAGAGGCTCAGCTCGAGTCGCAGCAGTTTTCTGCGGTCGGCCTCGCTCTGTCGTCTGCAACCTTTAAAGCGGGCCGTCTCTGGCACTTCTTTAGCTGTGACCAAACTACCAAAGCCCATCTCTGCTGCATGTGTAGGGAAGGGAGAAATGACATTTCATGTTCCTTCATTACATTTCTTTTTCATTTCCTCTCACCCGTCTGTGCACTGGACCCCTTTTCTCCTCGAACCATCTGCCAGTGACACTGTCATGGCAACCAGAATTTGGAGATCACGCTTGCTAGCTATATAGGATTGTACTAAGTGAAACCCACAGGATTATTGGAATGGAAAGGGGCAGACACCCAGAGTGAGCTACCCTTTTAAAAAAGTGGAGAAATTTGGATCAGGTCAACAGTCGGGTTTCTGCACCTTCCACAGTCACATGGATCTTAAATAGTGTGTTGAGGTAAAGAGAGACTTGATGCTATCAGAAAAAGCTTCTTTACAGGTGGCGAGTTTCTCCTGACATCTGAGTCATGACCTCAAATCTGAGATGAGTGGCCAAATTTGGTGTACAGAAAGAACAATGCTAGTCTTAGCATTTGAAGGAAAAAAAAGTCTATAACCAAAAAGTGGAGAGTCCCAGGTATTTAAACCCAAGTGGGAGTCGTCCCTTAGAAGGTGGTCGTTGACCCACTATTAATCATGTGTGTCATCACGTGAGCCAAGCCTGCAGGTGTGAGCCAAGGTGTGAAAGCTGTGGGTCATTACCAACAGATGTTTCAGCTGAAACTACTGTGAGACCTTACCTCACTCTATAGGGTGACCTACTGAGGTCACCTGACGCAAGATGCGAGTAGGGGGTTGAAGTGCCTGGGAAGGGATCTTAAGACAGCAGTGTAGCTGGCTGACAGTGTCGTGAGCCGCCCCTCTGTTCAAAGGTTGTTCACAGAGAACTAGATGGCTTCTTTTACTCCTCTTTCAAATCATCTGTCTTCTCAGTCCAAAATCTGAACATCAGAATCCTCGAATGAGTGACCTTTATTCTTTAAGTGCCGATGTACAGCTATCTCACGCTATCCTTAACATCCTCCTGTGTCACACAAGCCATCACCCTCTCTGCCCATGCTTTTTTTCTTTTCCCCTCATCCTTCGCACACAGTAATAGTACCAAGGCTACTTCTTTGAGCATATTCCTCTAGGATTTACATGGATAGCAGTGGGTACATTCAACCGCGGTAAAACCTCAAGCAGAGCCAAAGCACGGTGGAAGAACTCCATCTGGCCTGGAAACACTTCCTCCAAGAGGAGCTGAAGGGCATGGTTGGAGAGAAAGACATTTGACCTACTTCGCTTTTTTTGCTAGGGGGAGCAAAAGACTCGACTAAACCACTCATGCACAAAACAAGCAAACAAATATTGAAATATAAAAATATGTAAACACTTGGAAAGATTGCAAAGCTCCAAAATAGAGTTAGTTGATAAGACAGAAGGAGAAAGGCAGCACTTGAATGAAATGCATATCCGCAGAGAGCAAAACGGCTAAGCATGGGCAAAAAAATATCAGCTCGATTCCCAAAGCATGCACTCTCAGAACCGTCCAGGGTTGTGCCTATGCCGATATGGAGACTGTACGTTTCCCATGCTGTCAACAAACATTAAAACAAAAAAACAGAATTGCAGCTTCTTATGGTGATAACAGGGCACTGTGTAAAGTTAGTAGTAGGTACAGCTAAACTGCAGGACAAGAGAAAAACAACAGGCATGGAAAGAAATAGGTCGCAGGCAGCAAAACTCAAATGAAACGGTTTGAACATAACACCTTGGAGGATTTCTGAGAGGTCTGCATAAGTGAAGAGGTTCAGTTAAACTACGGGGTGAAATTAAGTGCGTTTGGGCATGTGATACAGAAGGTGACATTCAAGCTTCACCCAGTAATAATATATGAAAATGTGAGTCTTAGTCCTCCCTCAAAGCACATTTTAGCATTTTTCCTTGATTTATTTATGGAATATACTACTTCCTTAAAGGTTTCCAGATGCTACACTTTGGTAGGTGGCCACAAATCTTTCCGTATCTGTTGAAGGTGTTTTTGTTTTAATTACTTTTAATCTGCCAGTAGTACAGAAGCATGGCTGCTGCTACTTATTTTACCACAATTTATATGTAAAGTTATTCAAAATATACAATACTTTATCTCCTGGAGATTAAGGGTGAGGCTTTCATGAATCTGATGCATCCTGAGTGATAATTTTCTTAACCCCTACCTAACCACGAGCACTACTGCTTGATTCATGCTGCCACTTTTGCCTCAGTTGAGTGACAGCCAAAATTACTCTTTGTAATTCAACTCAAGCGGCTTTATTGGCTTCACAATATTGCGAAGGCATCAGAATATGCAATAAAGAACAACAACAACAACGATATTAATGTATTATATAACAGGAAAACTGATTTATGCATTAATAATTTACAGTGTTTAAAGCACATCATGTGCCCTTGTGTGTCATTCAGTATCTCTCAGATTGCAGCATGTTTGTACAAACTGGGCATCGAGGTCTGCCCCGCCTCCTTACCCAAGAAGCATTTTTAATTGCATGTAATAACTCATAATAAACCCTGCCTTTCATACGGATCACCCCTGCTGAAGTAGGAAGCCTGCTGCATTTACAGTTTTTAGGCGGTGTCTACAATTGTGAATAAAAAGTAGACACACAGTTGATACACAGGCACAAAGGTTGAGGTTAAAAAGGTGATTAATGGATGTAGTCATATGCAGTTAAGGTAGTATGTGTACGAGTGTGCGTTTTATGACCCGCTCTTCCTCTCTGAGCTGCGTATCCATCTCTGTGTGAGGGGGACATTTAGCAGCGGGGTGCAGGGCCATCCAAACTGAGTTATGATCACACGCAGACAGTACGGACTGAAGCGAGACAGTCAGACGGCGGTGATGTCAGAGAGAAGGTCAACGGGAGGAAAGACAGTAGACTCAAAAGGATCAAGCGCACTTGACAATTGGCCTGTCAATCATGTAGTTGCCATAGTGCTGTCTCGGAGGGTGGGGCCTAAAACGAGCTATAAATAGAGCAAAGCAAGCTGGGAAGAGGACAGAGGACAATTATGATACATCAGCCGGGGGTAGTGAGGGGTGTTCTTGCGCGTGTGCGCGTGTGTGTTGTGATTGTGTGTGCATGAGCACTTTTCATGCAGCGTTTAGTGGTAATTACTGGTCTCTCTCAGGGATGAAAAAACATCAATCCAAAATTAAATCTTGATGAACTACAACAAATCGTCAAACCTGAGGGCACAAACAGATTACAAACACACACACAACTTAAAAATGCACAGGAGTGAAAACTTTGTCTCTGTGGCAACCAAAACCACAATTTTAACGCAAATTCTCTTCCTATATGCTCTAGGGATGCACCCATTCTGAATAACGCAATACTGGGCCAATACCAACACCAATGTTTAAAACTAAATTTCAGCTGAGAGCCAATACAGATAATTTTGGCTTGTTTTATTGGTGGAGGAGAGGGCCATTGGGTCATTTATTCGCCCCTTTGGCCAAGGACGCCAAGTAATCTGCCAGTACAAAACTGATGAAACACAACATGGTCCAATGGCATGGGTAAATACTAAATTATTTACAGATATATCATTTGGGGCAGGGGAGGGGCTAATATCTGATATTATCCCACCTATCCAAAAACAGACTAACCTTAGAGTGGCTTCAGACACTAAAATTAGATCTATCCAAAGTTCAACTTAGGCTAAATTCTCAATATCCCCATAGATAATCTTTGATTTTAGGTGTACACAAAGCATTGCTTTGTATTCAGACAGCTTCATCATTTCAGGAAATGACCCACCCCACACTTTTTTTGGCAGATTCGCCTCTATTGTATCGAGCATACTGGGGGTTTTCAAGGGCACAACAGAGTGAGTCTCAGAGAGATGATCTAATTACTGTCATTAGCGACATCTAATTGGAGCTTTAAAATTAAAAGATTAGCCCAGGCGCTAACTCTGCTAACCTATTTTAGTGTTTGAAAGCGCAAGAAGAGAGGTACAATGGGAAAGAGTACACATGCTTAGGAGCTCCAAAATGAATTGGATGTGGGGTATATCATTTGCCCACTTAACCTCATAAATAAACTCACAGAGGCCGTGAGATGCAGAGGAAACGGTGCGTCTGGCCCTGCAGTCCCTCTTCTACCCTTTCAGCCCCCACCCCACTTCGCTAATTAACAATTGTTTTAATCCCCCTTTAATTCTGCAGACAACTGCACACATCTGTGTGCGCGCTACATGCTGAGGGTCCCTCACAACATTCACCAGATTAGTCGAGCTACCCTCCGCCAAGCGTCGCCCGCAGCGACCAAAGGTAATTGCTTTTTAATTAAGCCTCCGGCGCTAATCCCAATGATATTTAGCAGGCACGAATTGGCGCGCGCGCACACACACACACACACACACACACACACACACACACACACACACACACACACACACACACACACACACACACACAAGGGGGACAGGCTAAAAGAGGGAGACGTTCAACAAGACATACTTGGCTGTAAACTGGACAAATGTGTAATAGGCTTTGTTGGCATTTCTCTTTTGTCCACAGTGGGAAGCAAGGCAGCCAGTGAAAATGAAGTCACTCATGTACTGAGGCAATAAATGAATTCTCACCCCCTGCCCAATCTGAGAATATCCTTTAGGCTGAAAACGAGTACTCGGGTCGATTCTGAACTCTCTCTCTCTCTCTCTCTCTCTCTCCCCGTCTGTCCGTTTGTGTGCGTGTTTGTGTGTGCGATCGTCTCTCCGGTGACCCTGAAATAAGCCCTGCAAACCCCAGAGATGGAAAAGGCAATCGCACACTTCTATCGACCCTTTCTTCTTCAATCCCTTCTCCTCCTTTCAGGCACTGGTCTCTCTTTTCCCATCTTTGCACCCTTTTTCCATTTCCAGGTTCCTACTTGATCTTGTCACCATATCCAACTTTTCCCAGTTTCCATCGTCCCGGTGTCATGTTTAGATAGCTCTTTCCTCACTTCAATTTCGTCCTTCTTACAAAAAATAAAACATACTTGGCAGCCATCTTTTCTCTCATGACATGTTTTTCTTCCTCTTCTGCTTTTTGAGTCAAACCTTTTTTTGTAACTTTACTTTTCAGAAAAGGCAGACTTCTCTCCCCAAGGAACAAAAAAGTCCCCTCTTCTCACACATTTCTGCTCTAACTATGAAATATGCTGAACCAGTGAACACCCACACTTGCAGCACTGTAGTACATCTAATTTGATTCCTTGTCTCACCTAACAGCTCTGGATTTTCTTTGATGTCTGCGGTCCGACGTGTGAAGGCACCACTGAGATGGAGTTAAAGCTTACGTCGAGCTGTCTTTCACAAACATTTTCATTGCTCACGCTGATCCGCTCCCGTCATCTCTGATCCCTCTCTCAACTTTCTCGAGTATCACATGGTTCCGTCTCGTGTCTAATCTTTTAACCATGTAGTACGGAGAGGACATTTCTAATTTAAGAAGAGTTTTACCTTTCAAAAGCTTGTCAGAGCAGAAACTGCACGCCAACAGTGAGAGCTCCTCTGGGCAAACTTAAGACTTTACAAAAACTCTGCTCAACACTTCTGTGACGTGATTGTGACTACCCATCAAACTCCTTCCCCCCCCCCATAGTGGCATTTGACTCTAGCAGGCTGTTCCTGCCTGCAGATTACAGACTATATATAGCTTGATTTATCTTTAATCTCCTGTGATATAACAGTGAAAACCATTTTCAGCTCCTCTTTGTGTTATCTCTGAGAGGATGCTCAATGCTCCATTTCCTTCATCGCAGTACCTTCTACACTGGGGCTAATTCCTTTTCCTCTTGTCTTTCCCACTTTTTCTTCCACTGCTATTTTCTTGGGGTTCTTGTTCTTTTTAACCTCCACTCCTTTTTTTAATTTAGGCCACTGAAAGCCCCAAGTCAGGGACATTCAGACAAAATAACACAGGTGAAGTAAACATCCGCTGATTTAACCAATTGGAAAAATGTTAAGATGAGCTACCTGGATGATAAACCTTGAGGCGACTCATATATGACATCCACGCAAGTATAGTTTCAGTGTTGGAAACTCGCAGAATGCAAGTATCTGGTTTGTAAAGGGTGCATGAATGAAGGCTCAAGTAGCATCTAGTAAGCCATCTAAGAGTTGAGGAAGATGGGCAGAATGTTTTTGGAGGATGGGAGGGAAAAGACAGAAAGCATGAATGATTTAGAAGCGGTGTGCAAAGAGCAGATGATGGCATAAATAGAAAGAGGGCGAGGTGAGCCGGTGCATATGCTGCATATTATGGTGATATTAGGAAAATTGCTACTGAGTGAAATGGTGATAGTAGATCAAGAAGAAAGGGAATGAAGTGTGTCTTTGTATTTCTCTGCTAAAAATAATTTGTAGTTCCATCTAAGTGTTTTCCCCCCTTTTTTGAGTGGTTGTACAAAAAGCCTAAAAGACAGGTGAATAGATCAATTAAATGTTTATCTCTACAGCAAGGACAAGATTCGGAGAAAGAATGGCATCAAGACAAAGACGCTTGCTCATACCTTCCAAAAGAGATTTCTAGAAGTGATAAATCACTGCAAATGCACACCGTGTTTTTGATAGATGTTTTTAAAAAAAAAAAAAAAAATGATGAAATACAAAATCATTTGGGCTCAGAGCACTGTGGAAATAACACACAGAGGCGTTGAAACGTAGCAGGAACAGACGTTATCGTGGAGCGAATGTTCCACTCCTTCTTAAAGAATTAATTATCCTTGACAAGAGAGGGAAACTGTCCGAAGGTAGAAGAGATTCACAGAGGAGAAAGAATGAGAACTGAAGCTGATGCAGGTAAATAGGGGGGGGGGGGGATAGGAGGGAAGGGTCAAAGAGGAGAGAAGTAACAGAGGGTAGTGAGAACAGGATCAATCGATACACTTTCTAATCTGTTGAATACTAATTGGCTCAATCACCTTCTGATTATTCTGACCTTATGTTATCAGCACATTTGTATAAACACAATCTCTTCTTCAACTTGAAACTGTGGTATTTGTCAGCACCACAAAAAGGTGCAGGCGCTCACATATACACACTGAGAGAAAGCAAAATATGGACGGTGAGTCAGCACTGTTTGTGTGCTCACCATAGATATTGGCAAGGTGGGACTCTGGCAAGGTGCAGAGCGCAGGCCTTGTCCCCGCAGATTGATTGTCAGCACAAGAATAGAAGGAACAGCAAAGGAAAAATGATTGCATGCTTCATTTTATTTCCCGCACTTAGGGTGCCCCCTGGATCGCACCCCGACTCAGTCGGGCAAGCGGTACATGAGACAGTGAAAGGATGATAAGAGAGCTGGAAGGTCATAGGGACCTCTAGATGGCAACAAAAATGACTGCCTCCTCACTGCCTTCTGGTCAATATTTCCCTTTTTTCCCCTCTCTTACGGGTTAGTTTCTACAAATCTTTAAGCACTTTAAGCACGTATTGAGAGATTGCCATGCCATAAGGGAGAACAACGAAAAGGCAAAAACCTTGAGATCTCTATCTCTCCCTCTGCTTGCCGTGATTCGGCTCAGGCCATTTTTGGGCCGGCCATAGATCACGGTGTCAGGTGGGCCAGTGAGTTTTGGCCAAGTCTGCTGTCTGAAAACAAACATGTCCTCTAGTAAACCTGAGTACTGGACCTCAGATCTATCACATCATCTACTTTCTTAATAGCTGGACAGACAGGTGGGGAAAAAAGACTGTAGAAACGTTAGATCAAATTTGTATCAAGACTGTAAAATGTGATCAAGTTGTTATTAACTTTGACACTAAAATGTAATGTTAGTTCAGATTTTTCTGTTATATGTCACATGGTTATGTCATTGTTCTGTGCTCGGTGTGTTTAATTTATTAACTTTTAACTGGGCTTTGATGCTTTTGTATCAGTGATTCCTTTTAATACTTATGCATGCCACGGCAAAATGATGGGTCCAAGTAGTCATGCTAACTAATGTGCATTGTCCCTTTAGGAGTTACACAATACCTAACTACCTCTCTCTCTGTTTGTATACAGACTTTTAAGAGTGAATTTTGTAGGTGCTTCTCATGGTTAAGCTATTTTTCCTCCCGTTTCCAGCCTCAGTGCAAAGATGCAGTCATCACAAGAGAAAAACAACTCCTTTGAAAACTGATCACGACAGTTAACCAGTACACAGTTACAGAGGTAATTGCGCACATCTCTCCATCAATATCTTTCCCTTTCTTCCTTGTTATTTACTCTGGATATCACATGTTGAAGTGCTGGGTGAATACAGAGCTTTCCAGCACCATAAAGTATACGTGATGACAAACTACACAGGCATTAGCAGCTTTAGCTTGGTGTTAGGAAGTGCCTGAAAGCCACTAATGGAAGTGCACATAAACACAAACCGGACACACGCATGCATTACTGGCTCGATAAATGGGTTTACTGGATGTGCGAGAGACAAAATGGGATGTAGACAAAGGGAGGAGAAAGGCGAGGAGGTTGAGGGTCTCCCCCCCCCTCCTTTCTCTGTTTATATTTGAAGCAAATATAGTATATTGTGGATTCCATCTAATCCTGGGGTGTTGATTTTCAATCTCAAGACCAGTTTTTCTGTCCTCTTCATCTCATCTTATCATAATGGAACGGTCACTTTCTGCCGTAATGGCAATCGAGAAAAGGAGAGCAGCTTAACCCGGGGCTGTATCAGTGATTTAAGTGCTATTTCACCTCAGTCCACTCCCAATAGAAAGTCCATCTGTGGTGATTTACATGTAATGTTGATTGGGAGAGAAAAACCCATCTTCATTTTCTTTTATTGTCCCTGCTCGTTCCCAATACGGTCTTGATGAATTTAAATGACCTGCATTTATGAATCTGTTACCACATAAATCTCCCGCCTGTGACTCATCACTCACAGAGGAGCTGAGGAGTGAGTGAGTGTGTGGGTATGCTTGTATTTTAAATGTGTTCATCCACATATGTGTTGGAGAACTGAATGCATGAGTGTCCGTAAGCTAACTGTGTCTAAGGATGCATGAAAAAAATAAAGAAATAAATTATCCACAATCTGAGCGTGAGCCAGGTTACTGGGGGGAGAGGATTGTGGGGGGTGGGGTGTAATCTGACTGCACCTGAGGCTCTAACTGCTAATGCTAACACTTGCTAATAACCCATAGGACCCCTGTGGAGCTCAAGGACAGGGAGGTCAGACAGCTGGGCTCCATGCCCACGCCTGAGTCACCTGTCCTGGGGTAGCAGTGAGCCAGGAGCAAAGGTGGATCGAGTGTGGAGCCCAAAGGCCAAAGCATTTTCCAGAGAAACAGAGACAGACAAGGCATGACTGCACATTATTGCTGCTTTAGGGCTGTTTCTAAAGTAGGCTTTGGTTTAACACAGACACACGCACACACGAAATAGCAGCCAACGCTACAGTAATGAGAGTAGGAGGACGCTCCTCTGGAGAGAGGTGGGCCCTTCACCTAATTCTCAGCTAGAGATTACACACGGAGAGACAGAGCGCAGCAAAAGTGAGGAGATGAAATGAGCCACAAGGGCCCCTCTGTATGCCTCACTATAAATGAACCAGGCATGCCACTCAGAGCTTCTATTCACCAGTAAACTATATGTCACATGCTTGCAAGCAATTTTCAAGAGAGAACGCTACAGAGCGAGAGCGCCAGGTGAAAGGCCGGTCAAGAGGAACAATCGGGATGCAGCGAAGCTCGCATTTACATTTAAGGCATTCAGCCGATGTTTTTAATGAGTACAGAATGAATGCATCGAATGCAGCCTCAGGGGAACGCCGTATAGATTAAAGAAAATTTCCCAGAGCATACAACCTCATTAAATGTTATTGCTTTGAACTGGAAAAGATAATTTACTCTCCAAATAACAGATGAAATTTTAAAAACGTTAAATGGCTGCCGTTTGCAAACACAGCTAAGCTCGCTATTATACATCAAAATAACTGGTGCTCTGCATAAACCCAAAAGCTCCCAGAAAAATATGATTAACAGATAAAAAGATATGACTCTGTACATTTCATACTCTTCCCATCCATCACAGCACGGTGAGTCAGTGGTCACCGTGCCCTGCATTGGTACTCTGTTAGAGGTAGTGACGACAAACATGATGCAAGTCCGTGCTTTTCAAGAGGTAAGCTTGATATTGCCGTCTAATTGGTTTTCCAAGGGTAAAAAGCAGCCTTTGTGACAGTGAGTCAGACGAAAACACGAACTGTTGACTTGAGTTAGTGTGATCAAATTGAAAGTGTTGGTGGGATTTATTTTTCTTACGAAAACATAAACAACATGTTCTTCAGGAAACTAAGGAATACAATATATGAAATCAGTTATTTCCTCTGAGAATAATTAGAAATGTTAAAATTATTAAATTTAAATGAACCAGCTCCCATTATTTTTGCACTTAATAACGCGTGTCAGACGATAAGCAGGCCGTGGTCTGCCTCCAAAAAAGAAAGAATGACCAGAGCCGGAGGGTGAGCCCATTTCGAATCTATCATCAGGATGTCATTGTTCCAGTCTGCCGGCCAGTGAGCGCACCCCAGGGAGGCAGGACTACCCTGGCATTACAGTCCCCCAAGGGAAGGCCAAACGAAGCTGGAATGACTGATGCAACCCAGGGGAGGGTAATCGGCTGTGGAATGACTGATTCCTCCCACAAATCAACTCAAGAGGGGTAGAGTTGCTACCACAGATCTAGTTTTAATTGTTTTTGCCAAGAACTGTTTAAAAACAAACAAACATAAGTCAAGCATCTGCAAGATAAGCTGAGAAAGAGCAGGAAATAAATGCCTAATCCCAAATGCCTAATGCTCTGTTTATCACTCTCCCATAATTTTTTTATTTTTTAACAAGGTCTAATCCTTGAGTCGTCACTATTGCTTTTTGTTTCTTGTTTTGTTCCCAGAGAAACAAGACAGGCTAGAAAAAAAACAGGGAAAAAATACATATAAATAGACTTTCTCGTGATAATTTTTGGCTTTTCTTCTGTAGAGACAAAAAAATAAATAAATAACCACACACTTGGTGAGTAGGAAAAAAAAAGGCAAAAACATGCAGCTCTAAAGCGTAACGAATTTTCAGGATGGATTAAACTGAGCCACCACATGTTTGTCGAGCCATGATTGAAGCTGGAAACTGATCCAAAACTGTTCTGATGCATTAGTCTGTCGCTCTCCAACAGTCACACACGCACAGTACTGTCAAATCTCAACAGCTGGTCTCCCCTCTCCACCCCCACCCTTACCCTCTGAGCGAGAGCAGGTCAGTGCTGTGCAGCGCAAGAGAGACGGCAATGAAGATCAGCGATCAATAATGATCAACAGGGGTACAAAATGACATCGAGTCCGGTGCACATCAGCGGTCGTTTTCTCTCAAGTAAAATCAATAAAGCTGACTTTGATTTTCTTTTTTTAACCAAATACACTCTCCTCATGTTTCTCTTATGCGCTTTTCGAATGAATGTGTGTGTGGCGCCAACCTGTTAACCGGTGTGTCGTGTCAACATAATGAGATCAGCTAAAAACTTTAATCAAGAGATCGAATTAAATTAGGTTACAGAACAGCGTCCCATCAGTCCCACCTGTCACAATGTCTCTGAAAATCCCAAACAAGCAAAAATAGTTGTGTACCAAAAACAAATACAACACACTCTTCACCACAATCCCTGTGTATGCCTGCACTCACTTTAAAAGCTGACAAAAATACAAAGCGTGCACACACAACCTCACTCTACGGCAGGGACGCACAGTTTGAATTCTTCTTTGATATGTGAAAGAAGTGCCAAAAGTTCCTAAAGCTGCTGATGTATATATGCACATATATATTTAAAACGACAGGCTGTGGAGGTGACTGGAGTCCTCAAAACAACTTCAGCAGGAACTGAATGTCTTGACAACCGAATGACTCATGAATAAAAAGGCCAAAAATAGAGAAGCTATGGATGAGGCAAAGACGGGCAACTTGGTGATAAGCTCCAGATTTCTGAAAAGCAAGAGCATTTACACTGGGGGTGGGGGAAATACAAATACACATGTGCAGCAAAAACTTTATGGCTGCTTGCTGACACAAACCGAGCATCTGATAAATATAGACTCCAAACAAATCCCAAAGAATCAAAAAATAATCATTTAAATGACACATACGAGTGCAATCGTAAAAGTTTAAAAAGAAAATCCAATTAAATTAGGAAAAGAAAAATAGAAAAAAAGAAAAACATGAACTCTCTGCTCTCCAGCTCCGTGTCTCCACGTACCTTGCAGAGTTTCTGGTAGCGCGGCGAGGAGATGGCCATCCTCTGGAGCCTGTGTAAGAAGACCACCACTTTCTGGAGGGAGGTCCGGACCATGGCCATCATCTTAAGACTGCTACAAGTCTGCAGCAGCCTGCTCCTGGTCCGCATGCTAGCACTGCCCTACCCCGCTCATATTGTTCTCCCTCTCCCTCTCCAGCCGACCAGACCCCAGCCAAGCTGACGTGATGCGCACACACACATGTACACAGAGAGAGAGAGAAGGGGAAAAAAAACCCCACACACACTCACTCACTCGCAGGCGTACTCAGCTCAGCATGCACCCACGTTTTGTCACATACACGCACGCACACACACAATAAACATAGTGAGCGCAGCCTCAGTTTGCTTTCTCCCCCCCCCCTCTCTCTCTCTCTCTTTATAAACAGTCACTCACACAGCTCTTAGCATGCACTCACACATGCGCGCGATGATGCAAAAGAGCCGGACAAGACGAGACACTCACTTTCTCCTCCACGCGGACATTCACACGCGCACCTCGACCGCAGAGCCAGAAGAGAATCAAACAAATCACTCGTGACGGCACCCTGCAGAGTCAAGAGAGTGACAGAGAAGAGGGAAATGATGAAGAAGAAGAAGAAGAAGAAACAAAGAAGAAGAAAAAGATAAACGGGGAGAGAAAGAGCGCAAAGTGCTGGCAGAGATGAGAGGGAAGGGAGAGAGGACGGCACGAGTTGCACTGGACGAGAAGAGAAGCTGTCCGTACGCGGCTTACTTTTTACTGCTGCCGATCCGGAGAGGAGAAAGAGAGGGAAGGAGAGAGAGAGAGAGAGAGAGCAGGAGGGAGAGAGAGAGAGAGAGAGAGAGAGAGAGAGAGAGAGAGAGAGAGAGAGAGAGAGCGAGAGAGAGAGAGCGAAAGAGAGAGAGCGAAAGAGAGAGAGCGAGAGAGAGCGAGAGAGAGCGAGAGAGAGAGAGAGAGAGAGAGAGAGAGAGAGAGAGCGCAAAATAGAGTGAGAGACTAAGAAAGAGGGAGACGGATGAAAAGCACCACTGAGGGAAGACAAACAATGCATCTGTTGTGAAGGTTGAATGACATTATGCCAGGCAAGAAACAAATCAATGAGCGAGAGACAATCAGACGAGAGAGAGAGCGACAGAGAGAGATAGAGATTGTGCAAGAACTTGGAGGACAAATGAGAACCACACACAATAGAGATATAGAGAAGGAGGGGTTATTTCAGGCATCCAGGATTCTGGGAAGTAGCGGTCCCATTCATTTTCTGCACTGGCAATCTTAGCTGGAGCACTTCCACGGCTTAGGTGCCCGTGAAGCTGGTGGCTGACTCATGAATGTTAAACATGAGTAGTCAAAAACATATTTTTCATTTTGATGACAAAAAGAAAAATACATCTTTGCACATGTGCAGAAGTCAAAAATAAGTAAGAACTGTAGTATCGCAGCTCGAATGTGTGACGTGAGCGCCAAGAAGTCTGTGTCGGTTCACAGTCATCCGTGTCATGGTAGTCGAGTGCTTGATAGACTCTGCTGTACACCTACAGGAGAGAGGGCATTCCGTCAAGGATGCCAGTGTTCACATTCTGGACCGAGAAGACAGATAGTTTGGAAGGAGTAAAGGAGGCCATCTACATCCGCTGTGATCAACCATAGTTGAACAGAGGTGATGGCTTACAGCACCAGCTACCAGCCACCTTGAGTCAGCAGTCTTCAATCCCCCATTCTCACCTTGCCTTATGATGGTGGGTGAGGCTACATCTTACAGAGGTTTCACACCTCACACCACTACACAACCCCCACATTACCTCGGGCTCTGTCAGTTGCTTAAAACTGAAGAAGCAAGACATCCTCACTTGTCAAGCACTCGAGACACTATGCCAAGAAGGCTGGTACCATTCATACTTGCAGACAACACTGTTGAGTGCTTGTTCTTAAGCGTTACTGATGCTCTGTAGTAGGGCTGTTCGATATAACGATATATATCGGGTGACGATATAAAAACGTCTATCGTTTTTTATTGTACGCTATCGCTTGTTTCGTGGTGTCGCAAAATAAACTGTAGTGGCTATATTAATTTCTTCTTTCTCTTATATTTAATATAACCACACTACGGACGGACAAGCGCCTGTTTTTATGCGTTGTGGTTAGCAACAACGACGGTAACACCATCGCGTGTCCGCTTGTTTATGTTCCACATAAACCTTTCACAATAAAGCTCAAGATCCACTTGAGACTTTTCAAAATAAACTGAATCATGTGAAAGAGCAGATTATTTACGGATGAGAAGTAAAAAAGAGCCGCCAGGTGCTAAAAAAATAAACCTTAGACTCAAACATTAGAACAGGCTTTTCCCCGCAGCACGCTGTGTAATAAATACTCACAAAGAAAACGGCGGCCATTACAACTTATGTCTAAAAATGTATAGTTTCATGCATCGGTTAAAACACTCGACTCCAGGTACATGACGCGCAGCTGGAAACACTTCCCGCAAGTCGAGCTGCCCGAGATTCACAGAATTTACAGAAAATGTTACCTTTTTGTGATTTATATCGTTATTGGGACGATAGAATTCTTATATCGGGATATGAGATTTTGGTCATATCGCACAGCCCTACTCTGTAGTGCACTCAGGTGGATCCAGCAAATCTGAGAACACATAGGATTGCATGAACCCAAAAACAATGCTTCTAGAGATACAATAATGCACCATACAGGTTAAAGGTCAATTCTGAATGCCTTCAAACTACACTGAGCCAATTTGTTACTACACCTATGCAACTTCTTAATGCAATTTGCGACAGACTTTTTTCTCCATTAGGGTAGCTGACAACCATTGGTAAGGTTTTTATTAAAGAAAAAAAGGTTTGTTGAGAAACTTTAGTTTCAGACAGTAATTTTTCAATGCAAAAAAAATAACAGTCTACTTTTTTAGCTCTAGTTCTCCTCTTCCATTAAGGAAGCCATTTTTGTTGTCTCAGTTTCAGACACCTGAGATATGATCGTGGAACAAATTACATCAGGAAATGCCAAATGCACTTAAAATCTCCCGAAAAAGCCATTAAGTGACTGTTTTTGATTTAGTTTTTATCTGTGGTGCCAAACACAGGCTGCATCAGACCAGACTTCTGTCGTTACCCATGTGGTGTCTCCTCCTGCCTTCCTTGCTGTCTCTTTGCTGCCGCTTATCTAATAAAACCACTAGCAGTCCAAAAAAATTAAGTATTTAAAACTAAAGGCCAAAAACTACAGTACACCTACCAAAAGCAGAAAATTATGTTTTTCGGTGTTTATAACTGATAATATATCTCTTTAAAAAGCCAAATATGTTACAGAAAAATATTTCCAGACACAAACAAGTGTGTGGGAGAGATACGGTGCATGTGTCTTTAATTAAGAGCCATGTTTTTGTCGCCAAAAAAAATAAAAAAATACTATTTTTTTTAAGCGATTAACTGAGAAGAAAAGAGGGAGGACATGCTGGTAAACTGCAGATAAAACCAAAAAATGAGGAAAATAAAAAGTGGGTGGAAAGCAGAGCATCAGAAGATAGGGTAGGAGGGCAAGGTCAAAAATAAAAGATAAAAGGCTTTTAAGTATCTTTTATCAGTGCAGAAAACAGCTGAATGTTTAGAGAATGTATCTGCTGGAGGCACCAGGCAGCAGAGAGATGACATTTAGAGAAGAAAAAGAGCAGAGAAAAGCAGCCGCTCACTTCCTCCTGAACTCCTAACCACGCTGTATAACAAAGTATAAACCATAGAGTGGATATTTTAACCCTTTTCATGCCCTCTGCTAATGTTTGACTTTCATTTAAAGTGATGAAAAACACCCTTCTTTCTCCCAACCACAAGAGGCACTAATTTGAATTGAGGATGAAAACCCAAGACCAGCCGCCTCTCCATCATTTTTTTTTTTTTTAAAAGATGTGACACAAATTGACGCACAAAACAAAAACTGTTTTGTTTTTTGGTCCCTGATTACCGGTAAGTTTATTTAAATGACAGTAACTTGACAGTGGAAAGGAAGAAAAAGATGCAGCCAACTAGAGTAATCATCATTCACCAACAGGCAGGCACACACACACACACACACACACACACACACACACACAATGAGAGATGGCATGATGAGCTCACTGAAGAGCTGTGTTTAGACAAGGTTTAACTGGCTACAGCATCCATTTCAGTCATTCCACAGAGTATTGACTCTGCTTCACGGGGAATTACAAGAGACACTGAGTGTTTTGTTGGCTCTGGGTTAATAAAACTATGAACCATTTTTCAAAGAAAGAGGTTGTAGAAAGCATGTGCGACTCATCTGCTTACACCACAGTACAATCATGCACAAACCCACATAAATCTAAAGCCCACAGCTAAACATGCACAAGGCAAGCGAGATATAAGCAGATCATCAGGCTGTGTACATCTTTGCACCTTCATGATGGAATAAATCTGCACATTATTCCACCAAATGTGCAGATTTGTGATGTAAACAAGTGACTTCCTGTATGCTCCAGTAAGACAATATGCAATTACATAACATGGTGGTAATTATCCCTTTGAAGTTTTTGTCTCTACTGGACCAGTGCAAATTAATGAGAGGGAGTTTGTTATAAAAAGGCACAATTTATAGAATTAAATGTCCAGAAAATTAACTATTGAAAATATAATGCATGTAGATAAAATAATACAAAGTTACATATATCTCTATAATGGCTCATGCACAGCCTGCCTTCCAGTGCCAAGATAATGAAAGCGCACTGAACTGGATCAAAATTTTTTTTTGTAATTAATTACCGACGCTTCAAAAATGTAGTCAGGCGACCTTATTTTCTGCAAAGTTTTAGTGTCTGTTAATTCAAAAAGAAATAAAACTGGTACTTCTTCCACTCAGTGAAGCAAAAACTATTTAAGGAATTTTATAAATTCATAAAAAAAACCCAGAAAAATAAATAAATAAATAAAACAAGGACTTTTTTTTATAGTGGCTGAGCCGAGTAAAGACATCAGATATCTGCTTGTGATTATGGGGAATCTGTAGCAAAGGGACAAGATTTCTGGCACAAAGTTTGCTCTACTGAGCAAACCTGAAACGATAGCTGTCATCTGACAACGATTAAGCTTTAATTAGCTTTTTTCTTTTCGTAACCAATGACCAATGAAGAGAACAGGAATTTTTGAACTGGAAATCCATTATTCTTTATCCCCGATTTCCTGGCTACATTGGAAGCCCACAAAAATCCGCAGGAGACTAACCAGACTGATCACATAATTCCCCAATTTATCAGACAGTCACGATCAATTCTAATCCAACTCGGCAAGAGAACAAACAAGTTTGTTTCCCGGTATGTTGATTCCTGTGGCCATGACTGTCATTACTGCATCACACGCAACAGCATCAGTTGTTTTTCGGTCTTATGCCATTAAGCCTCACATTTTCATGAAATATCAGTTAATGCACCAATTTGTATTTGTCACCGAGTCTGACCAGTCACCAACTGCGGGCTTAATATGAAAACAGCAGTGAGAATGACAACCGCCTGCGGCTACAAATTGTCATTAAAGTAACTAAGCACCGAACAGTGGCAGAGCAGTCATTGTGACCTAATGAAAGGGTTTGTGGGGAACAACACTCAGTAAAGCCACAACATCAAAAGCTTGAAGCCTGTCTGTGTTATGTAAACCCACTTTCGGGGCGAGGACCATCCATCAATCTCGACTCCAACTGGTAATGAAATGACAACAGAAGATAAAGACAGGCGGCGGGTGATAACAAATTAGGAAAGCTACACCAATATGTTTGCTCTTAAGCACAAACATAATGGAGTCAGGTGGAAACTACCCTTAGTTACTATTTTAACACATTTACTGAACTCACTACAGTAGGTTGATAGGTGGTTGCTAGGCAACACGATGACATTACAATACATGTATAAGTTAAGGTTTGTGAAAATAAACTTGTCCAATGCTTGTCTAAAGTGTTCTTGGTGCAAAATGCTACAAATGGCTAATTTTAGCCCATTGGTTGGTGGTTGCTAGGTTGCAACATGATAATGTGCTAAAACGTAATATAGCTGATAACCTTCAGAGCCCTAAGATCTACCTTTGTGCCAATTTTGGCATCCCAACTCATCGTATAAGAGGAGTTTATACAGACAGTTTCTGGTGTTCTAGTAAGACACACGACCTTTGCAGGACTAAATTGTAATAATATGCAGGACGTAAGTTTGAAAAGGTTTATATAATGATGGATTATGTTCAGTACAACAAATATAGATGACTGTAATGGGCAGGTAAATGTGATAATAGCATTCATTACTTCCAAATCCAGCAAGGGTTCAACAAACGGGTTACAAAAGTCTGTGACCATCAGATTCGCATCAAGTTGATGAATCAGAAATCTTTGCAGCCATTCATGCGGTGATTCAGCGTCATTTTTCTCTATAACCTTGGCCTCTTTTTAAATGATCGGAAAATGGAAGCGGGAGTGATGGCAATGTAGCGTTCAAGACAAGAAAACACAGAATTTTTATTGGACTGGTGATTTCGATTCTGAAAGATGGATGACACTGCAGCGCTTTTTCAGGGACAAGGAGTTCCTCTGAAAAAGCAATGAGATTGTTAAAACGTCGCTCAATGTAGAAGCCAAAAGAGATGACCACAAGACATTTTTAAAAACACCTTTTCAACTTCAGCAAGAAGTAAAAAATAAATAAATAAATGAAAGAAGATTAGCGCCTGTTGTATCTGCTGGAAGGCTGAGGTGATTTTGGGATTAAATCATTACATAGAGTATAGGATGATGTGCGTCAACTGATCCTGGAGGGAACATCTGAGTAAATGACAAGCAAGCTGAGGGCAAACACACACACACACACACACACACACACACACACACACACACACACACACACACACACACACACACACTTCGTAAGCGGGACAGAACAAGGAGATCACTGAGCTACGTTCAAGGTGTAAAAGCATTCACACGCCCTCTGATTCACACACACCTTTAACCAGCAGCATACACACACCCCAGCCCCTGTTCGGTAGCTGAAGGATGCGTTAATGAAGGATGACAGTGAGATAATAGGCTGGCACCTGTGCATATATTCCTCACATACTCGCGGTTTCTCTATCAATTTACGGCCCCTACCTCCAGTTGTCGCCTCAGCTCCTTCGCGTGGGCGGAGTCCTGCGACACATCTTCCCTCTGGGAGGCATCGGCGAGAACGTTGACCGTAGTCTCAGCCTCCTGGAGCCATTTGAGGAAGGACTCGAGCTCCCTGAGAGACACTTGCACGCCCTTCAGGTCACTGTCCAGCTGCGTGTGACGGTCATTGGCCCTGTCCATTAATATGATTGAGACAAACGCATAGCTATATATGAGATATAGCAATAACTTCAAAAACATTTAATACTGTTAAAGGGTATCTGCCTTGAAGCACAGTGAGAGGGTGAGCGGGCCAACTTGTATGCACCTATTGTTGAGGCTGTTCCAGGCAGCATTGTGTTTATCTGCGACCTCTTTGATCCTCCTGGTGTCATCGGTAGAATACTCTCGTAAAAGGTGATTAGACAACTCGTTGAAGGCTGCGACTGTAGCTTGGCCTCGGCCCAGAGCTTGGAGAAACTCCTGTAAAACAATGCAGCGCTTTGATATTCGTGACACTGGACTGCGACTCTGAGGATGTGACAGATGTGAGTCAGCGTGAATACTGTAAGTCACTGTGAAGGGCATTGTTTATCATTATTGGAGTTATCCATCTTCCTGTGCCGTTTGCTGTATACTGTTGCGGCCTGGTATATGAAAAACTGCCGTGTGAGGATATTAATGACTCATTCTCTAAGATGAAAAAAGAAATATTAAACTAACAACAAAAAAACAACAACATGCACACACACACACAAATTTGTTATTCTGCTGCTCGGCTCTTTGACATTGTTTGTTTAACCTCTGCTTAATCAAGCATGTTACATTAGACCCTGGTGATTAAGACTCCAAATTCAGCATTTGGAAGTAAGTCATCCATATAAGACTGCTGGGCTCCTTTTCTTTTAACAAAAAAAAAAAAAGTGTACTTCACTATTTTAAATACATAATTACTCATTATTACAAGACCACACACCAGGAGCAAACAGCTGTGTATACAGCATCCTGGATTCTGTTAAACTCAGTTGCCCTCTAGTGTTCGGTCCCTGTAATCTGTCAGAAGAGGCAGGATTTGGTGCCAGAAATCATTGGCCAAGACATCATCTCAAATTAAAATGATGGATGATGTGGGTGTACGAACGTTATTAAAGTTCAAAGTGATACTTCAGAGAGGTGATTTATTCATTCTCGCCTTGTATAAACTTACACGACTGTATAAAGGACCTCTAATATGTTATAAAGTTCGCTTTGATCCATTTTTTTTTTCTCTCTGTGAGGAATATGAGTAGACAAGCTTGCTACAGAATCACAGTAAATGACCTCAAGAGGACAGATGAGGCGTACTGAGGTCACAGAGAGAAAGTTTAGCAGTGTTTTGTTCCTCGCTAACCTTATTGTCTTTAAGCTGTTCAGTCAGGGGATCTCTGGACTGACGCTGAAGAAGGTTATGGAAACATCCTTCGTGGTGCCCAATAAGGCCCATCACCTCCTTCCTCTGCTCCTCCCACTGGTTGCTGTGACCAATCATATTATCCAGCTGCTGGAGCCGTGCCTCGACACCATGCTGAGTGCTGTCCCACTGGCTGCGCACCTTCTCCACTAAAGCCAGAGACAGATGTGGTTATATGGACAAACAAAGGCTAAAGCACAACATACATATTTGCTACTATTTTTTTTTTCTTCCCCTGACAACTTTTTTCTTACATTTCTCAGTAATGGATGTGCGAACATCAAGGTTGGAGGTTTTGTTTTTGATGTTCTGCGCCAGTGTGAAAATGTCCTCTAGCTGAGGGTGACGCTGCTCCAGGTCATTCTTTGTCACCTGTCAAGTGAAGAAACATACAAGGAAAGTTTAGTGAAAGTTCAGTTTAAAAAAAAAACAAAAACAAATGAATCACACACATAAAAAAAAAAAAAAAAAAAAAAAAAAAATCAACCAATTTCTCACCTGAAGACGTCCCATAGTGGTCCTGATCTCCTGCGTGTCCCCCACGGTGACAATATTAGACTTGAGCATCTGGGTGATGAGGACTAGCCAGTCTGCAAGCTCAGTGGCAGTCTCGTTAAGATCAGTGGGCGCCACGGTGTCCGGTGTGTGCGGGGTTTGGTGGTGTGGGTCCTCGCTCACCAAGCTGGCCATCTGCACGGCTGAAGGGACGGCAGACACTGAAGCAGGGGCGGGGGGAGGAAAAGAAAAAAAAAAAGGAAGAAATCTTGATCCAAGCAAGGTTTGACATATAGAGCTCCTTTAAAAGGAAATGATGCAACAAACATTAAAGATGTTAGAAGGAGGGAGGTGGTGTTGTCAAAAGGCTCTCAGAGGATAGTAGCACCATACCAAATCATGACGAACGAGCCATCGGGGACTGTTTTAGTTTGCTACAACCTTTGCCGCTCACCTCTTGTTATTTTTAATCAAGCATTTCATGCTCCAGATTAAGGCAGGACAAAGGGGAATTGCAAATTTAAGAACTTATTACTTATTTTTGTCATGCCCTGCTAATGATCCACAAGCATCTCATTTTTAAATACTTCACTGGGGCAAATTTTGGATGCCTTCTTCCTTATGCCCTTGATGCACCATAAAAACAGAGGCAGCGATACATAAAGAGAGAAATAATTGCATTTCTTGGATTTTTTTTTTTACCCAGCTGCTGGTGTTGGACTACATGTTGGTGATGTGTCCATGGAGACAGAGGTGGCTCAAGAGATTCCCTCAGCCGGCCATCCAAGGCTTTCCAGTCAGCTGCCAGCTGCTCAACCTTAGCCTATACACATGATAGCGCATAAGGAGACACACACACAAACATATATATAGACTTAGTACAAAATAATAGCATTAGAAATGGTGTGTAACCAGATAAAGAGCTAATTAAACTAAGAAATTACAGGAAATTGTATCTTTTTGGCCCAAGGTGAGGCAGCAGCACTTCAACAGTGCAATAATGTGTAATTATATGCCACAATCACTAGTACTTTGTTATTAAATTATATTACTATGGAAACCTTTTCTTGAGGCAACAGCTGCTGTCGTCTCTGCAGCTCTATTGAATGAGCTAACAGGTCCTCCAGCTCCTTCTTTCTGTCCTTCATGGAAGCCTCCAGATCCTACAGCGTATTTAAAAATCATATAAGAGAACAGGCCTGCATAGAATTGATGGATTTTCAGTGAGCACCAGTGTATTAGTTTTCTGAGTTCTGTTTAGTCCACCTACCAGTGCCTGGCCAGGATTCAGGCCGCGGGTCGTGACCGTCTGGTGCGTGATGACGGCCCAGTCAGTCAGTCTGTTCATCCGGTCTTGAAACTGGGCGTGACTTTGCAGGTTGGTCTCCACTTCACCCACTTTGTCCAACAGCTCATTGGTCACCTGTAGGAGTGGTAGAATCAGGGATGAAGCAGCAGATGAAAGGGAACTCAACGTTTCACACCAACCACTTTGACTACAAGGCTAAGAAGCCAGCTATAGCTACTGCTAGCCCTCAGCCTCCTGGTAGATGCACCTATGGTATAAAATTGAAAATTCTAGGTGATTTTCAGAAAGGTTGACTATGAGGTCGAGGTCACAGAGATTCAAACCCGCTCAAGATTTTTAGTAGATGGACATATGGTATTAATTTCAAAATCCTACATCGCCTCATTTGAGGTTCTGCATTCACAAACTTGGGTGTGCATGCCGCCCGCTCGGTTTGTTTCATACCTTGCTCCAGTTGAGGTTTATGCCTCTGAGTTTGGCAACATGCTGTTCTCTGTTCTGTGGGCTAACACTGGGACTGGACAGGATCTGAGGAGCGTGCTTGTTAAGCCAGCCAAGACGCTCGTTCTGTAAATCCATTTCCTCAGCAAGGGCCTGCAAGGAAAGATGCACCGAGGCTTAATTTCACCGTGTGATCGAAAATGAGAGATAAAGTCAAAGGAATGGGAAACAAAGAAGCAAACTCCTGTTGCACAGAGATATGTAGTGTGAATGATTCTACTCTGCAGTGTATTTCCATAAGGTACAAGTCTGAGTTTGAGGGCTTGGAGGATGTAAACAGGAATATTAAAAACAGGAAGTGTCAGTGCTCTTTCTGTTTACGTTTGCTGGGTGAGACTGGTTCTGCTTGTGACTAACTGAGACACTCTGAGCAACTTGTGCTCACAGTACAGCATAGAGGGGAAAGAAGAACAAAGGACAACACAACACAGTCAGAGCTGACCATAAAAATAGCACTTCCCCAGCAGCTCCTGAGCAGGAATAGAAATCTCTGAGCTCCCATGAATCAGACTAACTCGAGCATGTTTTGAGTTTTGCTTTACCTTCAGTTCTTTGAGATTTCTGTCAGTGGCAGTGACAGGCAGGGAGCTAACAGCGTTTTCTGCCTGCTCGAGCCACACAGCGAGCTCCTCGCGCCTCCTCACCAGCTCTGACAGGACCGGATCCCTTCCAGCCAACCTGCACACACACACACCTTAGATTAGGATCTCCATTTCCTCCAGGTTGCAGGCCTGATCCTAAAAATTTACATTTAAATTGCTGTTATAGGCTGACTGACCGCATTGATAACGTTAACCTGACAAACACTGATAAAGAAACAGACTGATGGTAACGGAGAATGAGCACCAACCTCTATGCTACATTGTATTCTAGAACTAAGATGTTATATGTCAACACACAAGAATGTCAAACGCCAAATCCTCAATCTTTCCCCCCTCTTTTGTACAAGGTCATTTTTACCTCCGCTGTCTGTCTAGGACTTGGCGGTTTACCGCTCTCCAACGCCGACCCAGAGTTTCCAGCTTCTCTTCAAGCAGGGGCCCATCAGGAGAGGAGAGCTTGCCAATTATCTGCTCTCCAGTGTGGCTGAGTCCAACCAGGACGGGCTTATGACTGGCAATGCCTTCTTCCAACTCCTAAAATGCATGCCGAACAAAGGAAGAGACAAAAGGAGAAAAAGAAAGGGGGGGAAAAAAGGCTTCAGTCAAACAGCATAATCTGATCTACTAGTGCTGAAATCCCGAGCTCAGGTCCATCTCTCCAGGCAAATCTCTTATTGACACATAGGCATGATTTGTAGCGAGTCACGACTTAAGCTGCCAAATCTCTGTTTCCACCGAGAGAGATTTAACCTGCCAAGACAGACTCGTAAAGTAGAGTGAGTGATCGTAAAGTCCGCTAAAGGGTGACTCAGCTAATTGATCTCTCAATTCCCATCCACTTGATCCCTCGTCTCATTCTCAGTCTGTGAAAACGTAAAAAAGACAGACGCACTGGACTGTGGCTCGAGCTTTTGCAAATCACGCCGATAAAGGTGTTAATGGCACCGGCGCCGTCAGCGATAATGCAACAGCTTCAGAGAATTTAATTCCCCTTGGAAATGAAATTACCGCTTTAGCAATCAAACAAAGCGAAATTTAAGTCCCCTTCTAATCTTACTCTTCAGTTCACTTCTCTCCATTTCCACTCTGCATAATGAACAGTCAGATGTGTGGTGTATTTATTAGATACAGTATAGCACCCATTTTCCCCTGGGGGAGCCAAATGCAATTATCTTCTGTCTAACACATCGAACCATCAAGCTGCCTATAGCGTGAACATATTACTACAGCATCCTTGGGAGTTAATAATCTTGATATAAACTTGTAAACACACGCTGATGATGTGATATTGCCAAATTAATCTAATTAGTCTCCATAACAATAAAAGAAAGAGACCTGACAGGCCTTTTGTCACAAAAAATACATATTTATTCTGTCTCTGGGGTAAAGAAACCAAAACAGATTAGGAGAGAAAAAACAAAACAAAAAACTTAACACAGACCAACGATTCACCACCCTCCACTGACCTCTTGGTATTGTCGTGCAGATTCCAGGTCCAGCTGTCCATCAGGGCTAACGCTCTCAGACAGCAGGTTTTCTGTGTCAGTCAGCCACTGACTGATGTCTTTCAAGTCACAGTGAAACTGCCCCCACTCCTCTACAGCACGGTCGAAACTCCTGCAGCACAAAAAGGAAACGCACATGCATCAAAGCTGAAATCTGGAGATAATCTGTAAAAAGAGGAAGGACACACCGACAATCTGTCCAACTTTCTGCCGTCGCTTCAGACCCTTTTAACACAGCTGAACTCAAAAGTGTGGTGCACAGCAAAGGCTCTGTGAAGCACTGGGCTATAAATTATATAAATGTAATACATCACCAATAAAACAGTCATATTGTGTATATCACTAACATCGATGTTATCTCTATGGCTGTAAATCCTCTCGATTGTGACTCAAACTGTCATTTCCGCTGCCACTTTTATTGAGAACAGTAGCCAAACTGAGTGAAGTGTTTTCAGCTGCATTGATACCATAAAATCACTGTGATCCAATTCCCATTCCTTTGACTTTCTCTCTCATTTTCAATTACGCATCCACTGTTCAAAAAGCATACCTAATCTACTGTATCTGTAGTGAGTAAGAGTATAGTAGTGAGAAAACAGTCTGCATAGTTTATCCGTTGTGTTGGTTGGAATCATATCCGCTTGTTAATATGCTACAGCTACGGAAAAATGAATGAATTCATCATGTTCTACCATCGGGAAATGATAAGGGAAAACTGAACAGTTGACCTCTATTAAAAACGCTGCAACAATCAGGAACCTCTGACAACACCGTGAAGATCACAGCACAACTACTGAATAAAAAGAAATAGAGAGCGAAAGGATGATTACTTAAAAAAAAACAGATCTCTATCACAACGGTGGTCTGCTCAACGGCTATTTCCTTTCAGAGCATCGCTCTGAAAAGAACAAATCTGATCAGAGGGACAAGCTGAGGAAATGAGTTCTGGATGAGTAATTTTACAACATGTACTCTATTCTTTTGATACTTAATGATGCCCAGAGGTTATTGTGATTACAGATGCAGTGCTGCAGAGTTTGTGTGCAATCTCAAAATTAGCTTACTAGTTTACTACAGTGTCTTTGCACACACTGCACTCAGCAAATGTGAAGACTGTTTATGCCCAATGGACTGTGCTGATGGCACTGAGGGTCATGCACTGTGCATGTGTGTGAATGAGTGAATGACTGTAAGACTGCGTGAATTGGCATGAGACTGTTTATGCCCAAGGAATTGTTTTTGACATTAACTAAGGTCAGCGTGTACGTGTGTGTGTTCTTTACCATGTGTGCTGGTCTCTCTTTATCTGGTCCTGCTGTCTCTCTTGACTAGTGGACAGCTGGCATATATTGTCCCTGCAGCTACTAAACATCCTGACATGCATATTCTTACTCACACAAATACACCCCAAGTAAAAATAGCAGCTTGTTCACTGTTCTCCTTTGTTGCGTTTAAAGGTTTGATTTAAAACCTTAAATCTAGATAATGAATATAAATACACCTTTATCTGTTATATTATAGGAAGCTGGTGCACGCACCCTTTCCTCTGGTTGTACATGCGGTTGAGGCGGTCCCACTCGGCATTGAGCTGTGTCAGGGCGTCTGCCATTTGCGCCACCTCAGCAGGCGAAGCGTCCCGGATGGCGTCAGGCTGGCGCTCGTGGATCCCTGTGACCTGCTCGCTCAGACGCTCCAGATTGTCTTTGATATTCTGTGACATGAAAACGGAATAATAAAAGAAGAGGAAGTTCATGCAGCAGGCAGATTGCAGAACTGCAAATGTGGTCGCTGGTTATCTGACACCAATTAACGTCAACAATTCCACCCCCAGTCTTATGAAGCTTATGGGTTCAGTGGTGATGGGCAGTATACAAGATAATCAGTGAATTACATATTTATTTATTTTTAATAGACAGAACAGCCAGTGTGACTTTTTAAGAAGTCTGAATGAATTCTGTTATTGGTCTGTTAAGTGTACTGAGGAGGGGATCAATTAAACTGTAAAGCTTTCTTCAACAGATCAACCATGATGGAACACACCAAACCACCAGAAAACGTACATTTCAAAATAAAACCCTTGATGAACCTCTAATTTAAACTGTTATTAGGGCTGCCACGATTAGTCGACTAGTCACGATTACGTCGACGACTGATTTAATAGTCGACGCGTCGTTTGAGGCTTTGTAAGATCCCAAAAGACGCAGGAATAAGTAGTAGGATTTAAGAGTGTAATAACGGACTGAAACAGAAGATGGCAGCACTGCATGTACAACGATGCCAGCTGCCATTAAACCCCGAAGAAGAAGAAGCTGTGTCCCAGGAATCCATAGCGCCCTGCTCAGTTGTCAACACTGGCGGCAGCTAGTTAGTTTTAATATTACTCTTATTATTCTTTCTGGGTCACAAAATAAACGTTTAACATATTTTCAGGCGAGAATGTAGCTGTGTAAACCTCAAATACCTGCTCAGTTTATCAGGACACCACATATTTTCAAAAGCGCTCCGACGTTTTCGGAGACGTCTGTTACCCACCAGCTCGATAGCTAGCCGGGGGCAAGGCTCACTGGAGCCCGTGAGAGCACCGGACTCCTGGCAAATCATTTTCAAACCCACCGCGGTCTTTCGCTACTCAGGTTAAACATGATATATAAGTCACTTAGACAACTTAAAAATTATATTGTTTGGCTTTTTTGTGTGTGTTTTATTTGTTCCTGAGTAAGTCTGTTTGGCTGAGATTAAAGTTAAAGTTTTTACACAGCTGAATAAACGTCAAGCAGACAGCTGATTATCAGAAGTGTGAGATGCTCGAGAATATACTCCGGTGTCCCGTTATATTTTCGATAGCAAGGAGCTTATTAAACTTCACCGAAACAATCTGCAAACTTCATTAAAATTGAATAAACTGTCATCTTGTCTTTACTTTTAGTTTGCACATACCTTAAACACTTAAAGCTGTAAGCTAATTATAGTTATATAAGAGCAGATGCATGCTGGTGCAATAAGCTGTACGTTGTACCTCCAATGGATGCATGATCTGATTAGTCGACTAATCACAAAAATAATCGGTGACTAGTCGACTATCAAAATAATCATTTGTGGCAGCCCTAGCTGTTATTGGTGCAAAATAAGTTTTACTTGGGGGGGGGGGGGGGGGGGGGGGGGTGTCTTGTGTCTCTTCTATTCTTTAATTTGGTTAAACTTTTTCAAGACTGCTCCACAAAACCAAACCACATTTATAAAAAAAAACAAAAAAAAACAAAAAAACAAAAAAAAAAAACAGAACTTTCTCCACGATTTCTACAGTAGAGAGACTCATTTCAAAGGCTGGGTATGGCTCACTCTCAGTGTGTCTTCCTGGCTAGAAAAGTCTTCATAAAGGCCCCCGCTGAGCTCAGAGGAGTTCAGCAGCAACTCGTTGTCAGCCATGGCGAGAAGAACTTTATTGATGTCTAAAAGGTAGTCAGATGGAGTCAGCGAAGGAGCAGTGCTGCGCCCCACTGCAGACATCTCCTACAAGACAGATGAGAAGAATTAAGTGGCACACTAGGTATTTAAAGTACTTATTCGTTGTTACAGCAACCAAATTAAATGAACCACAAAAAGAAAGAGGGTGGATGAATAATAACACTATTTAAGGATAAATGCGTATAATAACCATAAAAGACGAAATACAGTGTAAATTAAATAAAAAATATTGATATTACAAAAGAAAACAGGAAGCTAAGAAGACCTTCGGCTACACTGAGAGCTGATATTATAATAGTACAGATCTAAATGAGAGCAAATCAGAAACAACTACACTTAATGTAACTAGAGGGGCAAAAAAACACTAAAAGATGAGAATCAAACTCTAATACAGAACTCAAATCCACTGAAAAACTACAGCACTCTCTGACAAAGAGGAAAAACAGTGTAAATGTGATGCCAGCTGACACTCCCTGCTTTTAGCCCTCTACTGGATGATCATCAGGTCACAGAGGGGATGCAGCACCCTCTCCATGATGGTTGGCAGTTTAAGCTGAATTATTCTCTTAGAGCTATCCTTCCTATTCACTTTGCTGGTCTCACTGGTTCTGATGCTGCTACCTCAACCGACTTTAAGCAAAGAATGTTAAACTTGACTCGTAAATGAGCTGCAGCATCATGAGGCACACGCATTAAGCCCTCCCTATAGTTTCTCATCAAGGACTGCAAAGTATTTATTCCTCCCCTTTCTTAGATGTGTATGCTTGCATTCGTCTCTCACCTCAGCTGTAAACTCAGCTGTCTCCTCTCTGAAGGTGTGAGAAGACGACGTTTGCACGGAGACTTCGGCTCGCCTGATTTGCAGCACCTTAAGCTCCTGAGACAAGCAGACACAAACACACACTTTCAGTGTACTGCATCGGCGCACAGCAGAAAACACAATATAAGAATATCCCGTGTTTTTCTAGGAGAGGAAAAAGAAAAACTCTACAGAGGACACATGATATGCATCTCACCCTGTGAGCAGAGTATTGACTTTGCAGCCGGAGCAACAGAAGTCTCAGCTCCTCCCTCTGGCCCTCATCTGAAGTTTGCTGCAGCAGTTCTTCTCCTCTTCTCAGCAAGTCCTCCACACTGGCTTTTTCCTCATCCATCTGGTACAGAGAGACACAGGGTAAAAGGGCAAACTGAGCATTCAAGAGTTCAAAAGTTATGCGAATAGTTATTCCCCCCCCCCAACAGTCCTCGATGGATCTTAAATCGAGCATCTTCTATTCAATAAACATGAAGAAAACATTTATACCACCATCTGACATAAACTCTGCCTCTTTAGAAGCCTGAGCAACATGTTGCCTGTTTAGCTAAGTATACACCACTCAGGAAATACTGTTTAAAACACAGCAAGAACTCCCTGACTGGCACAGTGACCTTGCTTGTGATTGGTCTTTTTTCATCAGTCAGTTTGTTTAACATCATAAACTGTGATAAGTCAGACTGAATTCCAGGACTATTAAGCCAATCAAACCTCATCTTATCAAGTGAGAGCTTTACATTACACAATCTGCAACCTGGCATATTCAGAACATTTCACTGAAATTTCAGAATAACCTGGGTGAGTACTCTGTGTGCTCCAATTCCTCCTGAGAACTGATAGACATGGTAAACCTTTGACCAGGCAATAGACGGAGTCTTCTTTCCTCTGTACAGTAGTTGAAGCTACTTTTCTATTACCATTACTATCACAATCAGTACTGCTACTTTTAAATAAATGGACCTTATTTAATAATATTAAAAGAAAAAGTCTAACTGAAAGGTAATTCTCTGTACCTTATCATCATCCAAGATGTTTACTGGGTCATGCTGATGCTGCTGCAGAGCCTTCAGTGTGTCCTGGAGCTCTGCCTGAAGGTCCTTCACTTCACCTGGGACTGCAGCCTGGTCAGGGAGACTCTGACTCCGACTTTCAACTTGCATCTCCTGACTGTGAATGACCTGATTAGAAGAAAATGGGGAAAAAAAAACAAACAACAAACCTCAGGCAACACAGTCAGAGCTGCTCACGTCAATCTAATTATCTGACCACTTTCTTAAAGAGAGTTCAGCTGTGCTGCAATTCATAGAGACACACGGAATAGGGCCGTGTTTTTGTCTTAAAACACTTGGCAGCAGCATTTGTAACTTACATAAAATTAATTATAAGCCTATTGCCTGTGATATTATATCTCCTGGTAAGATATGGTGTGTTTCACCCTTGCATTTAATACCAAGGATAGATTCTTTACCTGCTGGTTCACCTCAGCAGTGCCTGACTCCAGACTCGTCAGCATCTGTGTTGCCAAAAAGAAAAGAAACAGACTGGCTGAACAGACTGCATCTATTTGACAGTGTAACCTTCTGTGGATATAGTGAGATTTAATTCCACACTGCATCAAGGCAGTAATTAATCTCTCTTTTGTTCTGTTTTTAATACCTTGGCTGTTTTTATGTGCTGGGAGACTTTGTCAAAGTTGCAGTTAAGCTCAGCCAGTTTGGGCTCCACCACATCTCGGCATGCGGGCCCCCTGCTGGTCATCAGGATGACAGCTTGATCTCTGACGTTGTCCACGCGCAGACCGATATCCTCCAGCTCCTCCAGCATGCTCTAAGGACAGACCGCAGAGTAGCTGGTCATTGAATTATCAGTTGATGCCATCAGTCATCCTCCCTCAGACCGGCTGGCAGTGTAGCCTTGGGTCAGATTAAAGAGCTCGGGACATCATGTACTGATCAAGGTTAGGAGGCCTTAAGCTCAGCTGATATGTAGTGGGGACCTTCACTCTTCTTGGCAAAAGGAGAGTTAAGAAATTAATGCAGCTGTATGACGCCATCCTAGCATTTATAGACACAACAGACACAATAAAGGATTCTTCAGTTGGCCTCTAAACAAACAAAGATTAAAGATGGTGCTTTCATTCACTTTATCTGCTTTAGATAAACGCGTTTCGAGGTCTCTGCTGCCGTTTTGCTGCTCTTATTTCACTGTGCATATCTCTTTGTGCAACAGGCACTCGTAAAATGGAGACTGACAGATGAGAGATGATAATCATTTTCTAAAGCCTTAAAAGTATTTTACAACGCTACCTACAGATGAATAGACACTGCAAATACTAAAGAAATTGCTGATTTTAGGAGGCAACAATCCACCCACTTTCATTAATTGAGAACTGCAGTGTGCAACCTTATATATGTACCTTGGGGTTGTAGCTCACTACAGACTGAAATGAGAGTCCTGGACTGAGTGTCTGAGCACAGAGGCACAACAAAGAAAACACTTTTATCCTTGACTGCAGACAAAATGTTCCTGTGCTCTTATTGAAATTGTTCTGAGTTTTTGGATCATTTGTTGGTTTGGAAACACTTCTGAGACCCAGGGAAAGTGTTAGAAAGATAGCAACACCAGACAGCAAACTGCTGGCGAGTACAGAAGCGAATTAGGAGCGAGGCAAATGCTATTGCAAGTGATGAGAGGCATCCTGTTACGTTCACTGAGCTTTTGGCCTTTTTCTGAAAGAAAGATGCTCTGTCGCTCCCTTTCAGTTCCAGCTCTCCCACACCTGACTGCAAAAGCTGAACATCATTCAAGTTTTGTGTGGAACTTCATTTGCAGCTCCTGCAGCTCCAATTTTGGCCACTCGGCTCAGAAGTGTGTGGCCACCGGTTTGTTTAGTGATATTGGAAGAAAAAGTGGCAATCTTGAGGGATCCAATTGATCTGCTATTTTGATGAAGTGTTGTATTTGTTAATGGAACCTTTGTAGGGGTCCTCTGCCGATATTTTGGCCTTGGAGACCCCGGCATGAACCTTTTTATTTTGAATGGTGTAGCCCAGGGGTCGGCAACCTTTCTGATGATGAGTGCCATCGAAAATTTCCACAGAAGTCAATGTGCCATACCAACCATTGCAATAGCAATAAATGTAATAACGCTCTATATCAACAGTTACACACTACAGTGGGGCAAAAAAGTATTTAGTCAGCCACCGATTGTGCAAGTTCCCCCACTTAAAATGATGACAGAGGTCAGTAATTTGCACCAGAGGTACACTTCAACTGTGAGAGACAGAATGTGAAAAAAAAATCCATGAATTCTCATGGTAGGATTTGTAAAGAATTTATTCGTAAATCAGGGTGGAAAATAAGTATTTGGTCAATAACAAAAATACAACTCAATACTTTGTAACATAACCTTTGTTGGCAATAACAGAGGTCAAACGTTTACTATAGGTCTTTACCAGGTTTGCACACACAGTAGCTGGTATTTTGGCCCATTCCTCCATGCAGATCTTCTCGAGAGCAGTGATGTTTTGGGGCTGTCGCCGAGCAACACGGACTTTCAACTCCTGCCACAGATTTTCTATGGGGTTGAGGTCTGGAGACTGGCTAGGCCACTCCAGGACTTTCAAATGCTTCTTACGGAGCCACTCCTTTGTTGCCCGGGCGGTGTGTTTTGGATCATTGTCATGTTGGAAGACCCAGCCTCGTTTCATCTTCAAAGTTCTCACTGATGGAAGGAAGTTTTGGCTCAAAATCTCACGATACATGGCCCCATTCATTCTGTCCTTAACACGGATCAGTCGTCCTGTCCCCTTGGCAGAAAAACAGCCCCATAGCATGATGTTTCCACCCCCATGCTTCACAGTAGGTATGGTGTTCTTGGGATGCAACTCAGTATTCTTCTTCCTCCAAACACGACGAGTTGAGTTTATACCAAAAAGTTCTACTTTGGTTTCATCTGACCACATGACATTCTCCCAATCCTCTGCTGTATCATCCATGTGCTCTCTGGCAAACTTCAGACGGGCCTGGACATGCACTGGCTTCAGCAGCGGAACACGTCTGGCACTGCGGGATTTGATTCCCTGCCGTTGTAGTGTGTTACTGATGGTGACCTTTGTTACTTTGGTCCCAGCTCTCTGCAGGTCATTCACCAGGTCCCCCCGTGTGGTTCTGGGATCTTTGCTCACCGTTCTCATGATCATTTTGACCCCACGGGATGAGATCTTGCGTGGGGCCCCAGATCGAGGGAGATTATCAGTGGTCTTGTATGTCTTCCATTTTCTGATGATTGCTCCCACAGTTGATTTTTTCACACCAAGCTGCTTGCCTATTGTAGATTCACTCTTCCCAGTCTGGTGCAGGTCTACAATACTTTTCCTGGTGTCCTTCGAAAGCTCTTTGGTCTTGGCCATGGCGGAGTTTGGAGTCTGACTGTTTGAGGCTGTGGACAGGTGTCTTTTATACAGATGATGAGTTCAAACAGGTGCCATTCATACAGGTAACGAGTGGGGGACAGAAAAGCTTCTTACAGAAGACGTTACAGGTCTGTGAGAGCCAGAGATTTTCCTTGTTTGAGGTGACCAAATACTTATTTTCCACCCTAATTTACGAATAAATTGTTTACAAATCCTACCATGTGAATTCATGGATTTTTTTTTCACATTCTGTCTCTCACAGTTGAAGTGTACCTCTGGTGCAAATTACTGACCTCTGTCATCATTTTAAGTGGGGGAACTTGCACAATCGGTGGCTGACTAAATACTTTTTTGCCCCACTGTATATAGAACAACTTTATAGAACTATATTTGTTCGCACATGTTGGCATAGTACAGTATTGTATTTGTGTGTATTTCCATGGTGCTGATGCTGCGCTAAGCGGACGGCTCCTGAAGCATTTGAAGTGTTGGAATGTGGAAATTTCAACATCGCTTGAAAAAACTGCCAGCAAGCAATGTCCCTCTCACCGGTAGGCCAAGTGATTTTTAGTCAATTACAAGTTGAATCTGGTAATTGGGGTTGTTAGCAAAGATACCATCATTAAGAAGCAGCACAATTAATGTGTCTATGTGAGCTAATTTGCAATGTGCATCAGTGGCCCAGCCATTTATTTTTAATGCACCTTCTCAGAATCTTATTCACTGGGAGCTTTCTAAAAAAACTCAGGTTTTAGAATCACTCAGGCAGAATCTACACATTAGCTTCACGCTCTACTGTTGCTTTACCAGTCACACTAATAACCTGCGCTGCCTTACCTTTATTACTTTTTCTCTTTCTGCTGGAGCCAGCCGTTCAGCCTCATCCAGGTGGATCTGGGTCTGGTAGAGCCAGGTACTGATGTGAGCCAAGTTTTCATCCAAAATTTCCACCTCATTCTGGTGACTCTAGACAACCCAAAAATGGATATTTAGGCAATTAAAAGTTCTACATATTCACCATTTTGTACTTTATCATAGACTTGCTGCAGTGCACTAAAGAGGTGATTTGAAGTCTTTTTTTTGGTTTTGACATTTATTTATTTCCTGCAATCAGGTGAGTAAAAGAGCACAAAAAGAGCATGTTTCATGTGAGTTGTGAATCCTTAATAAATATAATCTTGTAATGCACTTTGCACTGAGCAGAATATGCAACTTTTAAATACATTTCTTAGAATTTCTAAACTCACCATGTCCAACTAAATAATCCTGTACTACTGATATGCATTATAAAGTATGCATATGCAGTAATAGCTGACATGGGTAATTGCCTTTACCTTAAATATATCTACTCAAGAGTAGCCTTTATGCATTTGCAAATTATGCAAAGAAATGAAATGAAATTTAAGCAGCTGGAAGGCTCGACTTCATTAAGAAACCAAAATATGACATCTTGTGACCAATACGGCCTTTTATTAGTCTTTCTATATGCAGTATTTGCACTCACAAGAACAGTGCTAAGCCAGTCCTCAGTCAAAGTGTGAACACGTTCCCAGGCTTCATTAAGACCACAGAGTTTGTCCTCCAGCTGAGCGTCACTTCCCTCCACCAGAGTCTGCAAACCAGCGCTGATCTCCGTCAGGCCAGATAGCTCCGCCTTCCGACGCTCCGACTCCTTCAGCAGACCCTGGTTAAGCACATCCAGTTCAAAATATTCAACAAGATCATGTTATGACCACCATGTTTCAATAATTCAGCGCCACCTCAGCTACCTGTCTTAATATTATCACACAGGCACATGTACACACTGACACACTGCTATATAAAAGAAAAAATAATGCTGATGTTACTAAAACAACAGCCTGCCTTCACCAAGATATGAAGAACATTTTCAGATATTTCACTGCATAAATGTTTCAAAACAAGCACAGCTGAAAAACAACAAAAACACTTTCTACACCCTACTGGACTAAAGCACTTTTAATGACTTTATGTAAACTAGTGAACTATTATTAATTCATAGCATTTCAGTTTTAATGTCGTTTCTGGGTATTTTTGGATAAACAGGGTCATTTTTTTTCCTGGTTCTGTGTATGTAATCATAAATCTTTCAGTCCTTTTTACCAAAGTGGGATCAGAGAAGAGCTCATCAATTATATACGAAGCCACACATAATTCACACCGCTCATAATGTTGATTACCATATTAGAAAGAGAATCAGATTCATGTGTTTAGGGGCAAGAAACTGTCCCTCTGTGCCATCTACTGGCAAGAAACAGACTGACCGCTATTGTTTTGAAAGGTTTTGTTTTCACTAAAACTTTCACAGCACACTTTTTTCTTAATAAATGTCTGTTTAAAAAACAAAAAAAGCTTTCCACATACTGATACAGCTACTCACATTAGCCCATGCAATCTCAGCGTCGATGTCAGCTGGCATGTCTCCGCAGCCATTTTTCTGCTGGAGCTCGGCCTCGTTTGTGTTCAGCCAGTCCTGCAGGACAGCACTTTCCTTCTGGAACTTTTGGGATAGAGACAAAGCTTTTTCCAGGTCCTGTTTGCCCTCTGTTACCTGTAAGGACAATTAATACAATGGCATCTTTAAAAAGGGCTCAGAGCTATGACAGAAGTACTCAATGTTAAAAGCTAGATTTTGTGGAAGTGTTAATTTGCCCAGAATGAGGTACCTGCGCCCCGAGTTCATTGTAGAGCAATTTAAGAGCAGTAAGCTGCTCGTCCATGGCCTTGGGGTTCTCTGTCTGCTGTTTCTGCACAATCTGGCGGCCTGTTTTTATCACCGTCTCCACCTCCAGCTTCACCTCACTCAGCAACTTGTACAATTTCTATCCAAGAAAAAGACATGAAATAAGTAGCTGTGTGGATTGACTGGAGAGAGAGAAAGAAAAGAGAAGAAAAGGTCGGTTTCTTACCAGACAACCAGCAAGATGAGACTGAATTTTTTCCGGTTCCACATCTTTAACATCCAGGATGTGAAGCTCAGCTTTAGCACCATCCAGGACCCTCTTACAGTCCAGCATGCGCTGCTCAAAGTTAGCAGGCTTCTGGAAAAGCTGATATTTTGTGGAGATCTCCCTCAGTTTCCTCTGCGGAGAGCAATTCAGAAGGCAAACAAAGTCAAAGATCGCCGAAAAAATAGCCAATGTTTACCCAGCGAAATGTTAAAGAAAGTATGAAACTTTGAATGAAATTTAAATGCATCTTCAGGATTACAGAAACCTTTATACAAGTAAAAATGGAAGAGAAGAAATCTACTATGTCTTATTGGTAATATTAGCCCAACACATAGTAAAGAAAATGTATGTAAAAGGTATTAAAGCTATATGATAAGTGGTGGTGGCATGACAACTCCTAACATTGTCCAGCAGGGGTCAGTGTTACCTGTAGGTGATCCAGCATTGTCCCACCACGGCCAGCTTTGCCATCAGCGGTGTTAGGAGGCAAGTTGGCCACATTTCTTCTCCTCATCTCTTCCACTGTCACCTCGTGAGCTGCGATCTCTGCTCCAATAGTCTAACGAAAAATTCAAAACAACCCTTATACACCGAGGGTTTTTTTTTTAATGCACATGGAACATTCAAGTATGCATTATTATGGTGGTTTTATGTTTAAGACGACAATTTGAAGTTCAAGCATATTTCATTGCATATGCAGTTTATTAGTGTTAGATGAAGGGCCTTTACGCTCCGAGGCTTCTCTGAGTGTCAGATCTCATTAGGTGAGTCTTACCAACACAGAAGTGTTTTATGTTCACGTGCGCTGTACCTGTGCTTCCTGTGGAAGCTGGAAGGCGTCTATGCGATCAGTGAGGTAGGAGGTGAGCGTGTGGTCCAGCTGGCTCAGAGACTCCTGCAGCGCTTGGAGCACCTGTTCGTTTTCTCTCAGTGTCTGCAGCTGCTGCTCGAGGCTGATCTGCCGGTTCACTGCCTGGACGAGGACACAGACACCGAGACACACATTTGAATCTGTTATAATCACAGATTTTAGTGTAGACAGATATTATATTTATTCTTATCATGCATGTGCAATTGGCTAAGAAAAAGACTGAAAATAATAGCTAATATACACAGTGTTACACTCGCTGTAAGCCTCTTAATTATTTCTACTTTTAGCTGCACTCAATTACATTTGACAATACATTGAGGCATATTTCTCCATGCAGCATAGCTGATACAATAAAGGAGCACTCCATAAATACTGTATGAAATGTCAATGCATGAACTCTGTACAGATATGGACATGTTCTAGTTTGCAATAGACAGAATCAGATATAAATTCCCCAAAAAGAATAAGCACAGATTCTCCGTAGAAAAAGGAACTGAGATGTAATTTGCAACATTCCTGTTTATGCAGGAACAAATGTAGAACATGCACACACACACACACACACACACACACACAGACACACACACACACACACACACACACAGAGACAAGGTCCTGACCTGGTGGTTCAGTTGCTCGTAGCGGGAATTAAAGGCCTCTAGTTTTTCACTAATGAGCTCATCAAGTATGCCCCCGTCTATCAGCGTCTGACCCAGCTCTCTGATTTGTGTCCGGTTGTCCCCAGGGTGGCGGAGCACACCCTCCAAAGACTGGTGGTGACAAAAGAGATGGAGAGAAACATAAATACATTCGCAAAGAATCAGGAAAAAAATGAATAAATAAGAATGAAGCAAAAAGGGGAGGAAAGCAAATCCTTTGAGGATGCTGAAACAATGACGAAGCTTTACAGTTCCAAAAATTTGCAACAGAAACTTGCAAAGCATGAATGAATTAAAAAGAAAAAGAAGAGCAGAGCTAACCTTGTAACCAAACGATCAAAAAGCGCAAAACATCAGGGTGAAAAATGAATTCCGGTACATAAGCGTATGTGTGAATGAAAGAGAGAGAAACAAAAAAACAACAAAAAAACAAAAAAAGCTGAGCAAACAGATGCAGTCCAGATGCAGAATTTCGCTGGGCTGGGTGTGTCAGACAGCGGCAAACCAAAACAAAGATGATAACTGAATGAGAAATGAGAGACGAGTGAGAGAGCGAGCTTGAATAGTGACGGCACCGGTTTGGACCCAACAGTCACTGTTTATGTGGGGTCATTAAATTTGCTTTTCCTTCCCCGGAGGTAACAGACACAGAGAAAGACAGCCCCCACCAGAGGGGTGGGTCTGATTAGGAAACCGAGAGGCCAGGAACGAGTGCCGGGTGATGAAACAGGATTTAAAAGAGTGAAGAGGAAGAGAGAAAGAGAAGGACTTGTTGGAGGAGAAAAGAAAAGTCAAAAAAATATATTATAAGGACACAGACTAGAGCGGGGAAACATTGTCTTCAAGGGTCTTCAACTTCCTTCATCACTATGCAATGTTACAGAAGCAGCACTGTGATTAAATTGACTCTGACAGTCGTGCCGCAGGCGGTCTACAGATATAGCAGCAGATCAAGGCAAAGCAGAAGAATTTTGGAAGACAAATCAAAGACAAATGAGGTTATTAACATCCAGTTCAACGTGTAATGGAAGAATTAGTTTGTTAAATGTTGCCGCTTCATGCATACAGAACCAGAAGTGATCAGAACTTTACATACAGTCATCACAGGCATAATTGTCATGGTAATTTGAGGCTTTTAAATGATTTATTTGAACTGTTCTTTTTCCGAGGTGGAATGATTGTACAGCTTACATCTTTAATGATGTTAAAAACAAGTATCCAAAGCACAAGTTTGAATATAGTTTAGACCACAACTCTGTTTATTTGTGAGGTTATGGTGTTGTATCGCAGATTAAAAGATAAAAGATAAAATCCATTCAAAGATTCATGTCTTCTCTGTTTATATATTAAAGATGTAACTAATTATATCAGATTTCTTACACACTTGCTCCTGACACATGCCTTCAGCTGTCGAAAATGCTTGTGTGTACTTTAAAACTGTTTCCACATTTGCTTTTGACATCAACATGTTTCCTAAAATTATGTAGTTGGATGTATAATATTAAGATTTCCCACTTTGAGACGAAGAATGGTGCATTGTTTTCATTTTATGTCAACCGCCCCTTAGATGATGAGGATATTAGGACAGGCTTGCCGGTTTAAAAGAAAAATGAGACAGAAATTGGAATGTGGCACTGAATTACATTGAATTTGATTACAGGTGTGCGTTTTTACCTCCAAGGCTTCATTAACGGCCTCGGTGCTCTCTGGCAGGTTTTCAGTAGCTTGGAGCTTCTCCTCCAGAGTGTTGAGCCAGCTCTGCTCCATGTCCAGGTATTGAAGCAGCTCCATCCAACAAGACCAAACCTCCTACAGAGCACAGAGCAACACAAAAACTATTAAAAGGGAAATTCTTTATGTTACTATGAGGTGACCACACTCATGAGCATGCCCCTGTTCAGGCGCTTAAAGAACAATATAAAACATTTTAATGCTTATTTTCTTCTTTATAGCAAGACTAAACAGCCAAATTCTACGGACAAAGAGGAGGTTGTGACAAACAGGCTGCAGGCAAAAAGCAGACACAAGCATAAACACAGCTTTCTGACGTGCCTGACCTTTACTCTGCAGTGTTTAATCAAAAAAGGAGCCCTTAAGTAGGACTTTACACTTACAGATTAGCTCTGAAAACAAGAATCACCATTTTCCCTTTAAGCTTCTTTTGGTCTTTGCACGAAAATTAACAAACGAGGGCCCAAGAAATGACACATTGCATAACCCGACATGTCATTCCTCTACTGAACTACGGGACTTCTGAGCTGATCGACAAAATCGTGCCACTCAAGCAGAAAACCATGAATTAACTTCATGTTAATGTGTCATAGCAGCTTTCACTTAAGCTTCAAGGTAATTTAAATGCAACACAATAGGGGGAAATGCCACTTTTTATAATTTACTTAGTTAAGTACAGGTTTCAAGCAATAAAAGCTCATAATAATGAGATTAATCAATATATTATGTGAGTAGAGCTCATTTATTACATTTTTATTCACCACCAACATATATTACATTAATAAATTGATTACATTACCTCCAGGGTGTGACACTTGCTGTTGAGGCGGTCACAGAGCTTGTGGTAGTTGGCTAGTACCCCCTCTAGCTCTGAGGTCAGTTCTTGCCTGCTGCCTCCACCTGTGGGTGATGTTCGGGACACCAGCAAGTTGATGCTGTCTTTCAGGATCTTCACTTTCACCTCTTTCTGTACAACATCCTCTTTAGCCCGCTGCGAGAGCCGAGGCCACCCAAGATGAGAGAGAGCAAGAGTTAGATTCAAACACAAAGAATTACTCAACACCGCTTTCTTTGACCGCCCTTCCAGTCCAACCTTCATCTCTTCCAGCGATGCCTCCAGCTCCTCTGGACTTTTGTATTCAAAATCCCTCATGAGAAACTCCTCGTCAACTTGGGCCATCCACTCCTGCATCTCTGCCAGGTCTTTCCTCAAATTCACATGCTTCTCCTGACTCTCTGCCACGCGCTCCTGATGGCTCAGCAACTGGAAGGAAAATGCATTTCATCAGGTTTGTAACGAGCTGGCATCACATTTTTAGAATTTTAGAAATTCTAATATTGCTTTGAAACTCGCATTTTAATTGATCTTTTAATGGTTTACATTCATGATGAAGCAATTATGCAATGATATATACAGTACAGCATATTAGTGAAATGAAGTGGACTTCATCTTCCTGTTACTTATGATGTACAAAACAAAAGGTACAGGACACAGGTGAGACCACATGTTATGAAACCTTAACATTAAAACATTAAGGTTAGTTGTGCATGCATAATTTGTTATTGTAATTTATAATGTAAAATTAGTGTTTTAACTTATTTAGCCTCTGTGTACTACTGATATGTGATTGTAACTTTATTATACAAATAGTTTGTGTGAAGACTGCAAACAAAAGGCCCAAAACTAACAGTTAGCTGTGTTCAAGGTAATGATGCACTTTCCATGTCTCTGTTATCAGACAGGTTCCTACATGACTGTGAGAAACAAGCTCCTTACAGCTGAGCAGAGTTTGTATCCACACAAAGAGCATAAAGGAGCTGTTATTCTTCTGTTCTGTGCTGCTATGAAGACTGTTCGTGCTGTGCTGCTGGTTTGGTTTCAGCGTTCAGTTTATTTTTCCATGACATAAATCAGCCACTAAATAAATTATAAGCAATAAAACAAACTCACCTGTTTGCTGAGAGAAGTCCACCGAGCCTGGCACTCATCCAATTTGTCCTGCCCCCACCTGGCCAGTCCTGGTAGTGCAGCTGCCTGTACCGAATTCACATTCTCGCCCATCTGCTTCAGTGAACCTTCCACCTGCTCCATCTCATTCACATGCTCCTGTTTATAGGAACATGAAAGGAAATCTTTTAAAAAATAAAAAATAAAAAGTTCATTCAAGCCAAGCCCCCCACAAAAAACCCTACTTCAGCATATTGTTCAAGTTGATTTCTGAGCAGTTTGTGCGTCATTACCACCAGTGTTTGTTTTTTGTTGCATTTTTCTCTCACCTTGCACTGATTCAGTTCTTCCCTTAGACTCTCTGTGTCACCCATCCCTGTGGCATCCCGAGACAACAGCTCCTGAACTGCATCTAGCCAACGTTCCACTTGCTCCAAACGAACCTGAATGCAGCACAAGAGCAAAACCACAGTGTAAACTACAGCCATAATTTAAGCAGAAACAGACTCTTTATTCTCCCTGACAGCTGCTCTACCTGATTGTCCTTCATGCTACCCAGAATGCACTGCAAAGTGCCAAGCTCCTCACGGGCCCGGGAGGACAGCTGACTCCATTTTTGTAGTTCTGCAGGGTCAGAGGCTTGCTGTGTTTGCTCAATATCCAGACACAGGACCTGACGTGAACACAAGTACAGAATTGAAATGACATTTCTGAGAAACAATCAATCAATCTTGGAATTCTTGGAAAACAAATTTGACCGCCTGGAGTGGAAAACATCTCTTAAACATTTTTGCATTTGTAAAAGAAACATTTAAAAAACAACAACAACAACTTGAGATTATTCCAGAGTTTAACAAAAAACAAAAAGTTGAGTCTGACAGGAATTTAAAGACCGATATGATATTTGGCGATTTAAAAATCCAGTATATCAGCAAACATTTGTTCTTCTTTCAGGGTCACACAACGGAAAAATTTCCCTAAAAAAAATATTATCTGTATCTTTACTCAGATACAATTGCAGGCATAACAATGCAGTTTAAAAGTAACCTTGTTTTATTAGGTCATGGATTACTTGTTTACACTCTGCCCGACTCTGCAGGGATCATCTGGTTGTTGTGTTTGAGGCTCCAAACGCATATTGCCAACAGGGAAGTGGCAGCATCAATAAGATGGTTGAAGCGTGTTTCTGGTGTCTTTTCTTTAATTTAAAATTACCTGGCTCTTATAATGCAGTATGTCTGCAAATAACTAACATCGTACATCATATTGCGGTAAGTTATAAAGTCATTAGATATTGATCATATATTATACACCCTGCAAAATGTAGCTTCTTGAAAACAAATATAGGGGTTGTGGGCGGGTGGGTGCATGGGGGCCCATCCCTGGCGCAGGGTGCCGCCGGTGCGTCGAGCCGCCTGGGGGGCTCTTCAACTGGTGGGGGAGATTGTAACACCTTGCAGGAGCTTTCCTCTCCTCAGGAACTCTCTGCAGGAGGGGGAGATACAGGAGAGGTGGAGAAAGATCTCAGCCTGGGCGTCTATTGTCTCATGTAGTCTGGAAGATGAATGGATGGTGGGGTGGGTGCAGTTTTCTCTGTGGTGGGGTTGGGTGGACTGTCCCGGGCTCTGTGGGGCCGGGGGGCGCTGCTGCGCTGGGCCCCGGTCTGGATGGGCCTGGGCCCCCTTCCCCTGGCGGGTCGCGGAGTATGGGAGTGCCTACTGGGGTCAGCGGGGGAGCTGGCCCCAGGGAGGGGTCACCTGCCCCTCCCTTCCTTCCCTCCCCATCTCCAGCTGCCTCCCTCTTCCCGCTCCACCACAACCACCCACACATGCAGGGCCTTGGAGTAGGGGTATGTCACCAGGGTGCAGAGGAGGCTACCCCCCCCCCTGTCCCCTTCTGGCTGCCTCTGCCTCAATTTTATCCCACAACTTAGACATTCACATTACTCACACTCTCATTACACATACATATAGGATCTTGGGGGTGGGCACGATACACGGAGTCCAAATTACCATCAGGGTGTACACCCCACCCCTGGCGTCGTTGCCCACCCCTCAATACACGTAGACATTGAGGGCTAGCAGGAGGGACTATGCGCTTACCTGCTTCTCTCTGGCAGGTAGCTCCATGCCCTCCTGGGTTTTAATTGCACCTTAAAACACACATGCATCAACACTACAATGAGCGGGTGGAGGGAGGTTTGGAGTCTTCTCTCACCCCCGTTCTCTGCGGCTTGCTGGAGCGGGGGGGCTAGGAGGAGTTGGCCGTCCGACTGCGGTCTGGAGTGTGGGGCCTCCCTGCTGCTGCGGAGTCGGGGCGGTCTGCCTCTCCCCACCGCAGGGAAAAGGGTAACACCACCTGGGTCTGGGTGCAGTTCCCCCCCTCCAGGGGCAAGGGTACCTAGACCCGGTTTGTAGAGTACGCTTGGGGAGTGTGATTGTGTGTACAGCGTCTCTTTATGTCTGTCTCCACGTTGGTTGAGTGTGGAGTAAGTGCATATGAGAGCATGAGGGTGGGAATGGATGTTTGTGTCTGTGTGTGCCTGTATGTCTGTGTCTATATGTCAGGTTGGGTGTCAGGCGCCACCTCTCTGGGGACATCTCAGGCCCTCCAAGGTTTGGAGGCCTATCTCCACCCACCACCACTTCCCCTGCCGGTGGCGCACTCCCTCAGGTATCGATGCGTTGGTGGTTCTTTGTGTCTGGGGGTGGGCGTCCGGGTACACACCGGCTCACTCCTTGGCGGCCGCTTATCGGGGCCTGGAGCCTGGGGCTCGCTCGGGTCACTTCGGAGGTGGGGTGCCCCCGGCCTCTCGGCCTGGGGCTCGGTCACTCAGGCACAGCTGGCTGCCGGCGGAGCTCACGGGCGCGTCACTGCAACTCCCCCTGGCTTCTGCTCCGCGGCTGCTGAGTGAGCCCTCATCTGAGACTCTCCTCAGCTCTTACTGGGACAGTGGCGCGGCTGCCCCTCTGTTGGTTTTCCTTGGTCTCTTGTGTTCTGGGGGCCTCTGGATGTCTGGAGTTTTGATCTCCTCCATACCTGCTTCATACCCTGGAGGACGGGGCTGGGGCTCCCCCACACTCCCTAGCAGATCGTTACATGGAGAAACCTTTGGAATGCAAGCATGCTGATCCACACAGGTATGCACACAGGTGTACACACGGGTATTCACAGACGCGGACTACAGCTTTCTTGGCTGCTGCCTCAAAGCACATTGTGCGCTGTCTACCTTGCGTGCTGCACAATATCGTTTATTATTTAGTATCTACTGATATCTACTGCTAGCTAGTTTATTGTGATGGTGCCGTTTTTTTTTATTATGTTGCTCTTTGTTGTTTGCTTTCTCTTCTGTTTTTTTTTTCTCCATACAGGTGACCCAGGTGTTTTGTTTTTTTTTTTTGTTTGTTTTTTTTGTTTTTTTCTCTTTCTTCCCCCCCCCCCCCCCTTCTCACCGTCTCTTCTCCCCTTTGGTTTTCTTTCTCTCCCTCTCTTTCTTTCATTCTTTCTCCCTGTCCTATCCCCCAGTCATGTCTGTCCCGTTTGTAGCAACTGAAAATAAAATTAATTCATAATTATAATAAAGGTCAATCAAATGGACCAATATGGCAAGGCCATGATGATCCACTTGGTAAAATAAATCCGCTTGGCATCTTTCTTGGCCTTAAGACAACAATTCTGATGGCTAAAGATCCAAACGGGACACAAAAAACAAAAAAAACAAAAAAACAAAAACAAATATAGGTATGATTGTAATCTGCATGTGTACTGAAGGCCTAACAAGCATGTGGTTTGTTCCTCATTAAATGTTCAACTCTTTAGTTAAATAGTGTGTAAATTAATTTAATTACTCATTATTCATAAACACTCCTAGCAATTCAATTCAATTTTAAGCCTCAAGGTGCTGCAAGTTAAAGACCATATAATAACACTGAAGAAAAAAAAAAAACCATCAATCAAATGACCCCTTATCAGCTAGCGCTTAGCGACCATGGGAAGGAAAAACTGCCTTTTAACAGAAAGAAACATCCTGTAGAGCCAGGTTCAGGGAGTGGCAGCCATCAGCTGGGGTTTGATAGGAGGAAAACAGGTTAAAACCAGCAGTAAACTAGTGAGGTTTAACTGTGGATCCAAAGCTTAAACACTGAAAAGTGCTGCTGTTAATTTTATGTCATCAACATAAAATATCTATATTACAAAAAACTGTGTGCTGTCATACATTAACACAGAGAGAAACCAGAGCCAATATGGTGATTATCACCTTGCCTCATTTGACTAAAGGGAACCTGAACTCGCACATGCTGCTATGGTATTGCATGTTGCGGTCAACAAACTGACTGACAGGTTCAGCGGCTCCACACTGAGCTGTTAGGAGCTCCGCGCTGCATGCACGGGCATGCTGCCCAGAATGCGCGTAGTCCCCGCCCCCCTCCCCGGCACCGTGCCCTATCTGCCATGATAACAGGAGCGCAGACGGAGCCACATTCCACTGAAGGATGGAGGAGGAGACCAGCACACACAGCAACACACAAAGCACAACAATGCACAGATAACAAATCTACACACCCTTCCCTCTTACACAAAGGTTTAATACAGTGCAGAGGGAAGTGACTGGCTGATACAAGGATCTGTTATTCTTTCAGAGGAAAAGAGGACAGCAAAAACTGAGATAATGTACGTACAAGGACACAGAAACAACCAAAGTGAATGATGAGAATAAATTACTTGGGTCAAAGGGCACATATGACAGCAGCTAAACTTTTCAGCAGGCTCAAAATAACATTTAACATTTATATATTTATATAGTTTCATTGTGCTTTAGAATACAAGCCACATTTAACCACACATTAATAAACCCCTTTATTCTATACGATTTAAGCACTTTATCTGACTCGCTGTGGGAGGAAACTGGAGAACCCAGAGGAAACCCACTTAAGCACATGATCGAACCAGGATCTTTCTTGCTGAGAAGAGACTGTGCTAACCGCTGCAACACCGTGTTGCACAAAAAGCAAACCTAAAGTGCTAACGAGTACCTCAGATCATCAAAAATACTAACTAGCCAACTAATTAATGCAGCTATATCCTCCTCAGTCGAATTCACATTTTTGTCCTAGCTGTCTGCTTGTCAGTTAGCAGAATATCTGTATTTAAACTCATCTGGAGGTATTCAAACTCACCTGTGCCCGCTCCACTGCCTCTTGTGTTGTAGGCATGTCAACCATCCCGTTCCTCAGAGTGGCCAGTCTGGCTTCTAGACCCTCCACCACAGACTGTACCAGCTGCGTGGCTTCCAGATTAGCCAGGGCTGAAATAAGGCAAAGAAGAGAAGCTGTTTTTAGAAAATTACAGAGAAGAAAAGACAGGAAAAACTGTGAAATATAACTTTAGCATTCAGGCTTAAGCATCAAGCTTCTGCCACAAGGGGGTAGTGAGCAAGTTTGGGATTCTCCCTCTTTACAGTTGGAGATGCTTGTGTTTTCCATACACTAAGAGGTTCCCAAACATTGCACTGTGTGTTAAACTTAAAATAAGTTTAACACACTATTTCCAAAATAGCAAATCCAAACCTCCAAAAGGTTCACAAGTGACCAATTTATTTTAATTAGTTCAATTACCTTTCATTTTACTCTTATTCCTCTGCACATTTTTCTATACTTCCACTCCTGTCTTCCTTCCCCTGTGTCCCCTTCTCTGTTAACTACCAGGTGATTTAATGCTTACGTAATCTGGCTATGTTCATATACACAAGGAGCAAACCTGGAGTGTAAGTGTGGGGTGGGGGTGGTGATAGAGAGGGCCCCAGCAAGAATCAAACCGCCTTCAGGCAGAAACAAAAAGGTTTTCCTTGGATCCCATCCAAACCCTCAGTGTCATAAAAGCCCTAGAGGTACAGCAAAACAGGCATGCAAACACAACACCCACCCACCCACATCCCCCTACAGTCAGCAGAGCATTCAAGCCTCCCTTTACGGATATTTTTTGGCCAGGATCAGCGCACGTAAATTCCAGAGGTAAAACGGTGACTTATTTTCAGAACTCGTCCAGGTCCAAGTCAGGTCCTCAGGTAGAGACGGAGCTGGCACAGAGGTACGATCTTACGCACGATCGCTCACGTACACACTCGCATCTCCGTGAGCTTTTGGAGGCCATATAAGGGCATCATCTATTACTTGTGGCTGGCCAAGGATTCGTATAAAAGCTCATGTCAAATTTACACAGCCCGTGTGGAACAGGGCTCTGCTGATCGTAACCATTACTCATTCAGTCTCCCATAAACCTGAAAGCTTTGCACCACAAGCAACGAGAGAGATAAAGGCATTTGTTTTAAGGGCAGTTTAAATCTCTGCCCTGCAGATCTCAGGAATAAGAGGATATCTGAAAGCTCTCAGGTCACTGGAAAAGCAGGTGGACCTCCTCAGAGTTTCGGACTTCATTTCTACTGTATTGATTTACGAAATTATTTCAATGCACTTAAGCAGTACCTTCATTGACTTCCTTTTCTCTGCTCTGCAGCTTCTGCAGGGTGGAGGCATGATGTGCAGAAACCACCACCATGTTGTCTTTTAGAGAAGGCAGGGCTCCCATTGACCCTGCCTCTGCAGACAGCTGCTCCAGTCGTGGACTGAAGGCGGTGACCTGAGCGATTCGAGACTGACAAGCACAAAAGAAAACAAATGTGTTCAGTGTTTGAAATGAGGAGTGATCACATGACCACACTTCGTTCAATTAGCTTTCAGACTTCTCATGTTTGTTGAAGAGAATTAGAAACATTTACATTTGATTCTTTATTGTGCAATTACATACATTTATCTAAAATAATTACAAAACATCTTACTCACACTGCTGCAGTGAGTTAGCTGACTGGTCTGGAATTTACCAGATGGAGTCATTGTTTCCAGTGACAGGCAAGTAAGTTAAGCTCAAATTATGACACACTGGAGGGAGGTTTCATGTGTCTTACTCTACTCTACAAGCTTTTGAATGCATTTCAACTTGATTTACTACATCCCTGCTGTGGCCTCGTGGTTTCTGATCAGTGATTTTAATGGTGATTTATCTTTGCTGTAAAAATTGTAATACTTGTAAAGAAACTGCAGTTGAATGAGAGGAATTTAACAAGTGACGTTTAGGGTTAAAGTCACACAAAGGACATTGAAGTGTCTGCGAGTGAGACGGTACATCTTACCTGGCATTCCCCCTTCAGGTTTCCGAGCTCCATCTTGTTGCACTTTTCTACAGGCGCGGTCGAGTCCAGCCACTGGTCCTGTTCCTGCAAGACCCGGTCCAAGCCTGCAAGTTCATTAGAAACCGCTCTCAGCCGGGTCTGCGTGAGAACCCGCTCACGGGCTGCCTGCAGCTCCCTCGCACAGACATCCCACTCAGTCTGGAGCTGCTCTATGTTTGCCCTCACCAGATCCACACTCACAGCCTCTATAGATAGAAACAAAGACACCGGCTCACATCAAATGCACTTAACAGCTAACTGATTTTAAGCCTTTGAATGTTTGAATGTGTCACAGCTTTTGTTCTAGATTTTATGTGGGAGCTCCTAGCAAGTAATAATTGTAATAACGCCAGAGGATAAAATAGTGGAGATAAGGCAAAATAGATGAAAAAGCAATTGATGGAATAAAACTGTTTAATGGAAATTTTGACGTTTAAAAAATAAAAAAAAAATTAAAAAAAGTCGGCTCCAACTTAGCCACGCCGCCACCTCCCACTGCCTCCAGAGCAGCGTAAACACGTAAAAACCCTGAGTGCCTCTTCATTTCATTGAGTGGTTATATGAAATCAGCAACCCTGCAGACTGACAGGGTTTTATTACTCAAACTCCAAATACACAAACACATGTTTAGAGTTCTGGCATTTAAAAATAAATAACAATAAAAATACGTAGGCTCGTAAATACCCAGAAAATACCAGACAGCTGCAGAAAAGTGGTAAAATCTTATGAGGAAAACACAGTTTAACAAGGAGATGGAAGATTGTTGTTTGAGCTGCCTTAAGGCAATAAATAGAAGTCAAGATCTTTACACACTTTAGAAGAACATACGTGACAAAACTTGGATGATTTGTTTTTAATAATTTGGTGGTTTATACAGAAAGAGGAACCTTTACTCTATGTTTCATACCTCTCTCTAGCTGGTCCATCAGGGCTCTTCCCCCCTGGATCATCTGACTCACTGTGGCTTCTTTTGCTTTAAGTTCTGCTTCCAAATCCTAAAGTGGTTGTTTAACACATATTAAAGTTTATGCCTGCAAAATAGATTTTGTTAAATTGAAGTTGAAATTATGTTAAATGTCTGCAGGTCTACCTTTAGATTCTCCTGAAGGTCTGGAGTATCAGGTGTAGTCTCAGGATGTGTGGTGGCCAGTGCCTGAGTGGACATCTTCCACGTTTTTATCCAGCTCAAAAGCTCAGAAATTTTGTTTTCAAACCTGCAGAACACAAAAGACATGCACACTATGTACACACTGCTCTGTGTGTGTGTGTGTGTGTGTGTGTGTGGTAGGGTAGAGAGATTTATTCTGTCTGTTTATGGCCCCATTCTTACATTCTTATGACTTCTGCATCCGTCTCCATCAGACGTTTCTTTGGGGGAGCAGGTGGGGCCAGGTCCTGATCGTCAATTGAAGTGACCGAATCCACGGCAACTGTATCCACAACGACCTGTTCTTCCACCTGAGTCATCCCAGCATCCGTCACAGCTTCCATTAGCTGTGAGGAGTGAGTTAAAGTATTAGTGAAAAAGAAAGGAAGATAAATCAATCTAAGCTAAGAAAAAGAAATAAAAGTACACTACCAGTCAAAAGTTTGGACAAACCTTCTCATTTATGTTTTTTCTTTATATTTACTACTTTCTACATTGTAGATACATAATGAAGATGTCAAATATATGAAGCAAAATATAAGGAATAATGTAGCAAAGAAAAAAAAAGATGAAAAAGACTAAATATGTCTTATAGTTTAGATTCCTGAAAGCAGCCACCCTTTGCTTTGTTGACAGCGCTGCAAACCCTTGGCTTTCTCTCACTCAGCTTCATGTTGCAGTCACCTGAAATGGTTTTTACTTCACTTGGTTTTCATTGCCTAACTTCATCCGAGTCACCAGCCTCAGAAATCGCAAGTTAACAGCACCTCAGATTAGAGCCCAGATAAATGCCACACAGTTCCAAGTCGAAGACAAATCTCTACATCAACTGTTTAGAGGAGACTGTGCCAATCAGGCCTTTATGGTCAAATAGCTGCTAAGAAGACAGCACTAAGGATAGCAACAAGCAGAAGAGATGTATTTGTTCCAAAAAAACACAAGGAATGGGCATTAGACCAGTGGAAATCTGTACATTGGTCTGATGAGTCCAAATTTGAGATCTTTAGTTCCACCCGCTGTGTCATTGTGTGACACAGAAAAGGTAAACAGACGGTCTCTACATGCATGGAGGATGGGGTGGGGAGTGCTTTGCAGGTAACATTGTCAGGGATTGATTCAAAACTGAAGCAGCGAAACGAACCAGCATGGATACCAGAGCATCCTGCAGCAATATGCCATCCCATCCGGTTTCAGGACAATAACCCCCAAACACACCTCCAGCCTGTGTAAGGGCTATTTGACCAAGAAGAAGAGTGATGGATTGCTGCGCCAGATGGCCTCCACAGTCACCTGACTTAAACCCAATCGAGATGGTTTGGGATGAGATGGAGCACAGAGTAAAGGCAAAAGGTCCAACAAGTGCTCAGCATCTCTGGGAACTCCTTCAAGACTGTTGCAAAACCATTTTAGATGACGACCTCGTGAAGCTCATCGAGAAAATGCCAAGAGTGCGCAAAGTTGTAATCAAAGCAAAGGGTGGCTGTTTTGAAAAATCTAAAATATGTTTTTTTAGTTACTTCACACTTTTTTTGTTTACTACATAATTCTATGTGTGTTCATTCATAGTTTTGATGCCTTCGGTGAGAATCTACAATGTAAATAGTCAAGAAAATAAAGAAAAAATATTCAATGAGAAGGTAGGAACAAACCTTTGACTGGTAGTGTATACAAAGCATTTTTTTTAAATAAAGATGCTTGCAATGCCGAGCAGTTGGGCAGTGTGGACAGTTTTGAAAGACACTGCTTTCATTTTTATTTTTAACCATGTTTTGATCTAATCTTAGACTCTGTTGTGGCTTAACCTCATTTGTAAAGTTTCAAACTAACGCAAATGAAGGCAACTGCACTTGAGACCATGACCTTGATGACTGAGAACCTACACAGACAACAAGCATGAGTTTTACTTCAATCAAGAGGTCCATCATTAGCACATTAACACATATTATATATGATGACTCCCTTGCAAAAATGGTGAAACAGTAAATGCTCATACATTTGAAGCATTAACCATGTGAGAATCATGTTTTACCACCTGAGATAGAGTCACACACCTGAAACGAGCAGTCTTCTAACTTCTGTACCAAGCTGTCCCATCGCTGTGTCAGCTCCTCTGTGTCTGCCTCGATCTTCGCTCCTGCCTCAGGACTTCGCAGCAGCTGAATCACATCCTGTCCTGCATCAGACAGCTTGTCCAGAGCCCTCCTTTTCTTTTCCATGTCTTCCTTTAAAATCTATAAGAGCGGAAGACAAAAAAATTAAGTAAATACATAAAGATGGAAAGGTCATTCATTACAGTGAAAGCTGTACTGACATTTACAACGCCAGAAATTCAAATTTGCAACATATTTTTCCAGAGTAAATGCCAACAACCAAAACAAACAGGCGTAATACTTACAGCTAACTGGCGCACGTTCATATTGATTTCAGCGGAGTCTTTAAAGTTGCTCGTCTTTACTTCATTCAAGGCCTCCTCTTTTTCAACCAACCATATACTAAACAAGCTCTGCAGAGAAGTAAAAAATGTATTGTAATTACACACAGAGACTCGTGCCTGGGTTAATCTGTTTTTATTTTTAAAAGTCTGATGCTTTTCATCCCAAGTGGAGACACAAGTGATTCATTTTTTAAATCATCTCAATACAGTTTAATTTTTCTCTCCTGAAGTAGTTTGTTATAAATGTGCATTTAAACAGGAGGGAAGAAAAACCTGTGCAAGATATGAATGTACTGCATAAGGACATAAATATGTTACCTGGTCTGATAGAAGCTGTTGCCAAACCATAAAGACTTCCTGCAACTTGTGCCACCTTTCCTCAGTCCAGCGGCACACGGCTCCCCAACGTTCACCCAAAGACTGAATTCAAGATGAACAAAAAATGAATGAAAGCAGTAGCTCATTAATGACAAAGCATTTTATACTCAAGTGCATCCACATAAGGAAGCAATTAAAAGATACTGAACACAAATTCGTATGTTCTGAACATAATGGAAGAAAACTATTTGATAAATGACAAATTGCTGGCCAATCAGCTTCAAAGCCTGAAAACTTACTTGTAATTGCTCCTCCAGGGCAGCAGTGGCACTCTCACCGCTATTCTCATCCACCACAACCACCATGTGTGTTAAAGAATTGACCTTTACTTGCTCCGCCTCCAAGTCATTCTGGAGTTCCTGTGCAGGAACACAAACAACGAATTCAGTCATATGTTGCAATTAACTAAGCAGGCAGAGAAGCTACTCAGCCTTATCGTGACTCATGAAAGATTACAATCAAACGGGAAGGAGTGATCACAAGACCAGCCTGTTTTAGAGCAAGAGCTGCATGCATGCACTGGCACTTTTTTGGCATTTTACTTGACACTGTCAACAATGAAGCATTTACCCATGCAAAAGTGTTTTAATATTAAGTGTTAACGGTAAACTGTCCTCACTTTGTGTTGCTCTATCTGTTCTTTATAGGCCTCCATGTCCTTTGCTGCTGGCTGTGTCTCTATCCTCCTGATTCGCTCCTCTGTCTGTGTCAGCCAGTCAGAAAGCTGCTGCAGCTGCTGCTGCTGAAGATCCATCAGGACTTCATGGAGCCTGGAGAGAAAGAAAGCGAAGGCAGAAGGGCAGTAAAGTGAGCACATAAAGGTAGAAAGGATATGTAAGCCATAAATTTCATAAACTTTAGGACTAAGATTTAACTGCAACAACACAGGAAGACAAACGCTGTGGCTAAAAAAGCTCAGGGTCAACAAATGTAGCGTACATCATGAACACAACTTGTGTGCAGTTTGTGTGTGTGTGTGTCGTAAACCTTGATGACACAAGCTGAGAGTGCAAATCGTAAGACCTTGGGTGGCTCAACGCTCAGCATGTGTCATGTCTGGCAACTTGCACCCCTGTCCATTCTTTACAGCACAAACTGATGGCTTGATAACACTGCACACTAGACCATAAAATGTTCAGGTTTATAGTCATATTTGTCCTGAAATAGAAATGTCCTTTACCTGTTTCTGAGATGAATCAGTAAGGGACATTTAAACAACTCCAGAAGACCAATTCAGGTATGTCTCTGTTTACCTGGCCTGACGGTCCATGCTTTCCACTCTAAGAGCCTCCCAGCGGGCATTGAGGAGGGTCATCTGTTCCTGGATTTCATCTTCTTCCTCATCTGTTAGGTTGCCTTGAGCAATCAGTTGGTTACCCGCTTGCAGCACATAACCCACACTGCTCTGACGCGCTGTCAGTTTCATCATAAATGTCTTGAAAGGAAAGAGTAGTAAGTGGTTACAATTTTAAACAATAAAACAGAAAAATCTCTGTCTATGAAACAGTTTGCATCCTGGGAACATGAACACGCAGCACTCATAATAAGGCCTTTATAATCTGAGCCTGTTTGTTAGCACTTGGCAGACACATGCTAACATCTGGATGCGCTTCTGTCATTAGGTTTAATGTTAATAATGCCCTGCAGAAGTACTGAGCAGTACCGTAGCACCCTCATATTTAAGTGCTGCTGTAGCAACAACACAAAGCGTGAGCACAAATCGAGGGGTGGGCTGTCAATTAGCAAACCAAAGCCATCCAAAACAAAAAGAAGCGTAAAAGGTTTGAAGAAGAAATGCAAAAGCTAATGTTTGGTTGTTTTTATTTCATTGTAGCTGTGGAGAAGCCAGTGAACTGAGTTGCTGTCCATTACAGGGAGCTCTCTGGATGAGTAAGCATTTTCAACTGCGCCTCTAACGCCTTTGTTTTTTGACTAAGCTTTACTGGCGAAACTGGAGTAAGTCAGGGAAACAAGGCCGAAACAAACTGGATTGATTTTTGTAGACTTTCTGAAAAGCCTGGCTGTTAACGCAGCTTTCAATCCTGTTGCTTTCTGTCTCCATAGCAGATTTCAGCTTTGACCTGGATTCCAGGCATTCAACTTCACAAATATTCACAGTTCAGCCGAGGGAATCCAGCCAAAGCCCCTTTACACACATGCACCGAGAGAGACGATGTAACTAAGCCTTGTCGAGCAAGGAAGTAAGCTGTGGGCCAGGGCACCATGGAGTGCAGTGTGTCACTGTTAGCCATGGAATTCCTGCCATTCTCAACATGTTAAAGGCATGCACTGCTGTTTGTGGGAGGCCTCTGTCTGTGGGATACTTTTCTCAGTCTCTCTGGAGAGCGACAGCCTAAATGTGTCACCAGTTATTGTAAAATTGATGCTCCTGAATGTGACGTCTCAGTCCAATCCATTTTTGTTTTTTTACTGTTTCAGAACTGACAAATGAATTCCAAAAAGAAAATAACAGCACTGTTGTGTCTTCTTACCTCATGTGTGTGAAACTGCTCTTTCACTTCTTCCACATCGTCCGAGACGTCGTCCTGACCCTGTAGATCATCCTCAGCCATCAGCAGCCAAGTCAGAACCTCCTCTAGCGTAGTCTGGTAGGTGTCAAGGTCCCCCTCCAGCAGGCCGCCCTTCATCTCACCCTCTGTCTCCGTCATGGTGCTGGGGGTCTCGGGCCGAGGACTGCTGCCTGCCTCCTCTGTCTGTACAGTCTAAGAAACATTAGGCAAGGTTTGACCAAGTTATAAACAAGATCATTACTTAATAAGTAGGAAAATAATACTGAAAGCAGTACAACACTTGATTGAAAGAACTGGCTTATATTTTGTAAGTATACAGGCCAAAGTGTACAGTAAAAATAAAAAGGAAGGTTTTTTTGTTTTTTTAATTTCCCAATGTGCCACATTCATAAGACCAAGACGCCTATGAAACATAACAAGTCGAAGCAAGACTTTGGTTTGTCTTCTGTGCTCATCTGCACACATCAGCTGGCAAGTTTTAAAATAGACCCAGACATCTAGAAGGGGGTTGTGCTGCTCTTGAGCACGCAGTGCGACCTGCCCTGTTCAGCAAAGGGGGGGGAAAAAGAAAGACTGCAAGCCAATTATGGGATGGTGGGAAGTGGGCAGGTCAAATCTTATTTTGGGAACAGCAGTAAGTCTGAAACAGCATTAACCAAGATAAAGTTGGATGTGCAGTGCAGAAGGACTGGGAAAATTACATTAAGTCTACACTTTAAAAGAAGAAGCAGCAGTCTCCATCAACTTTACCAACCTTTATCAAACTGAACCATCACTAAAAAAAACCCTACACTTCAACAAAATCAACACCTTTATAACCGACTGCACAGACAAAACTATTCCAGGCTTCTGGTTTTGTAAAGAAACGGCTCAAAGGTGCTCACCAAATCTGAATGAAGCTGAACTCCAGATAAAATCTCCACAATGGCAGTGAAAGATGGCAGAAATGGTAATGGGTGTGCAGTAACAAATCAAACAGACTTTTGTTTTCCAGGCTGAAATTATACAGTGGTAATGCCTGTGCAACAAACTCAGGAAAGGTCACCTGCTGAAAATATTCAATGACCTTTTGGATATTTTTGGAATAAGTGACAAAAGAACTGTAAGCCCTTATGTTACATCAATGAGGGCTGGCAAAGAAGGGCGACAGGGAGAGAAATAAAGAGGAGAGAGAGTGAGAGAGAAGGGAAAACTGCAGCCTTGCTGCATTTATTGAGTTGAATGGCTGTAAAATAGCTGTGGTCTGGCTCAACAGAACACTTTATTATCACTACATGATTTGCTCAACTGTCTATGCATTCATCGCGTTTACAGTTGTAGCCGCAGAGCATGTAATTCGCTACCACACACCAGCAGCTCTCTGATTATCAATGATATTACAAAAGGAAGGCGATCGTGGGAGGATCTCTCAGTATGTTTCAAAGTATCATCAATACCGAAAACTACTCTCATAACAAATACGATTAAAATTATGAATGTAAAAGAAAAGTGGGAAACCATATTGAAGTTATGAAATACAAAGAGCCCTTTATTTTAACTACACTCAGTCTCCCAGCAGCAACAGTATTACACATTGGTTCCTATGCAGAGAGGAAGCGAGCCAGGAAAGTAAACCCTTTGTTGGACCAATCAGAACACTATTTAAAAAAAAAAAAAAAAGACTGTTCCAGGACTCATTCCAGGGGCGTGTGAAGTATGTGCCCATGGGCAATAAAACAACCTAAGAGGTGGTTTGGGGGTTTTCTGACTTTTGACCAAAAAACAAAAAACCCTCTTAAATGAGAGATGCCCCAGAGCTATATGTGATTGACCAATCCAGCAAGCTGGGAGGGGATGAAAAGCTAACAAGACGAAAATGCATACTTAACTTTTAATTAATGTCAGCAAACTCCTTTTCAAAACACAAAGATTAAAAACTAATAATAATAATTATAATAATAAAGTACCTGGAGTTGTCAAATCACAGTTAACAGGATAAAGCAAATTATAAACAGATTCCAATCACTAGTTTGTGAAATGCTGAAGAAAAACTACTGAATTCACGGTGACACTGCACTGCACTGCACCCCGACTTTAATGTTGTAACAACCTTTTCCTTTTCTCTCAGCTATCTGCACTCCCATTCTCACCAATTTACTCCCCTATTTCCTTCCATCCTTTTACAGCTCTGCGCTTCCACCATCCAGCTCGGCCTGTTGGATAATGTCAGGGGGGTGAGTCATGGCTCTGCTCCCCATTTCTCTGCGCTTGCTGCGCCTTTCATGAGCGGTGCCGGAGAGAATGAAGGAGGCTGCTTTATCAGAGTGACTCACTGTATCTGGCAACATACAATAAGACACTATTCCTTATGACAATATTCCTCATGCTTGCACGTAGCAACATCTGCTGCCTTCAAACTAAACATGATGATCAGAAATGGAGCACAGCAGCAAAGCAAAAGCTGGAGCTGTTCAGTTTTTGCAACTCAAGATTTTCAGTTGTTTTTAAAAAAAAAAAAAAAAAAAAGGAGCTGGACTATCATTCCTGCATTCATAGAAAAGAAAAAAAAGATAACAGTTGTTTATATCATCATAGTTCATCAAGGTTCAGACAGGCAACGTCTGGAGATAATATAGCAATAACCAGCTACTTTGAAGCACCTTCAGGGATTCTTGTTTTATGATCATAAGATAAAACAAGGAGGTAAATTCCTTCTCTGTAGACTGACGTGAGGTCAAAGAAACAGTGAATGGTACTAGCTTACTTAAACACAAAGATCCACCATCTCTGAGCCACTCAGAAAGTTCTTGCTCTTAAAGAGGGCTTCTTTTTTTCCCCTCTCCGCTGTGCCAAGTGCTCAAAGAGATTTGTTGATTTGCTGGGCTTCGCCCTCTAAAGTTGTAGCATCTTAATAATATTAATTGCCTTGAGGGACCGCTGATGTGAACGGGTGCTACATAATTGAAGCTGTTTGACTGAAATGCATGCAGGGCCCGTTTCTGAAACTGAATCTGGTTTGAGTTTTGATTTTGCTAAACTCCAAATTTACATTCTTTGAAACTTATGAGTGTTTTGCTCTGAAAAATACTTTCTCAATTTCTTTTTATGTTTAGGTCAAACCTGACATGTCCAACACCTCTGCCCTAAACCTAATAGCTTGTCTTGCACCTTCCTGTTCCTACATGTCACGACAGCTCTACTCTAGATTTTACCTGGGCACCGAGTCCTGGACCTGAGTCTTCTGACTCCACTTTATATTTGCGTGGGAGGGTCTCCACTTCTTTGATGGCCTCCATGCTCACGTCTTTAGGCAGCACGGCAAAAAGCGATGTTATATACATGAGGATGGACTTCTTATCTGGTACTTGCACTGCCACGTCTGTGAATGATAAAGAGAGCAAGACGGCGTTAGGGAGAGGGATTTAAGGCAGAAAGATCAGAGATACAAACTGTGCGCTACAGGCAGGAGGGAGAGAGTGGAGAGAGAAAGAGGGGAGGATACAGAGGTGAAAATTGCATGAGTAGAACAGAAGCGTGGCGCGATAGCCGTTAAGGGTGACAGAAGGAGATTAGATGGGAAGGACGGTGAGAGAGACAAACAAAATGCCAGGTTAAGACAAGATGTACTAATTAAATATGCTTTCAGTACAGGTCAGGAGTGACTGCTCCTCAGTCATGACATAAAAACAGGCGTCTGACTTGGACAGCTCAAGCAAGTAAGTAAGGGTCCAGCTTGTTACAGATGTTCAGCCAAAGCAACATCAAGATCCTTCTTCACTCTGAGCTTATCCAACTGCTGGCAGGACATGAAGGGAAGGTTTGTGAATGCAGACTGTATTTTACTATGTGGGAATTTTGGCCAGTAAGATTTATGTCAATCCATAACCAGGTGCTATAAAAAGCAGATGCAGGTGCCAATTCTTAGACTTACATCTAAAAACATTCCTATAATATTTACCTGAGTCACAAATGTGCTCAGAATAGCTCGGAACAACAGTACCTTCAGGATCCAGCAGCTTCTCAATACCCAGCTGGTCTTTGGCGAAAGTGAAGGCGTGGTCCAGTCTCTGCACAGGGTTCATCGTGACCACCTTATCCCAGCTAAAAGCGTCTGGCCTGAAGTCACACACAGAACCGCACCAACACAGTTTTATATCATGGCTACTTTATACATCAGAAACTACAAACGTGCAGAAGCAGTGAAGAGCCTAGTGGCACAACTTCCTCTGCTTTAAAAGGTCAGAAGAGGTCAGAACTTGAGCAACACTTGAAGTAGAATGATGCAGACGAAATCCAAAACCTGAAGCCAGGTGCTGCTGACGTTTTCATCTTTTGAAAGCGCACACATTGTTTTTTTTACCATTTCCCCCATAAAGACAACATTTGATGACCTCCCCTTTACCCGTAGTGATACGTTTTGAAACCTCAGTACATATCAATAAAGACGAGGTTTTATGACGATTAGAGTCGTTTCTGGGTTTTCCAAGGGTAGCTGCACACCCTGAGACAATTCAAAACTCGTTCTCTGTTTGCCAGGGGTAAAGATTTGATTTATTTTTTTGATAGTACATTGATTTTCTATACACCTAATGTAGAAACTAGCTCATAGATATCTGAAACATTTACAAACCCTGTGTATAGGCAAAGGTCTTCCCTGATCTGTGCATTGAGGCCAGCCGTGTGTGGAATGTCTTTAAACCCTAGCCCAAGGTCTAAACCAACACTGGACTGTATGTGTGTATGTTCATGTCACTAGTAAGAACAAGGGGTTACAAGAAAGGGGGAAACACCCCAGACAATTCTTTCCCTCTTTCTTTTACGCACACACACACGCACACACATGCAAACAGTGACATGGCAGGTGTAAACGAACACGCTAAGCAGTATCAACACACCCTGCAGGCGCTGACCTATCAACCTGATCTTCACCCACATGTACAGCTTGGGTATCCTCACAGCATCTCTCTCTCTCTCTCATATACATGCACAAAAAAGGTCCTAAACTTTTTTTTTTAATGTCCTTGATTTCTTCACAACTTTGTATCTAAAGGGTACATGCCATACTACGTTAACTTCAACAGTAAATTCACCTCACAGCAACACATACTACAACAGAAGGCTGCTGCACGCTTGCAAGTGTGGAAAACAATGCACTCACGCAAAAATTGGTCATCAATATAATTTAGACTTAATGTAACAAAACACAATTGCATGACCTGGACTTGCAGGCTTTTACCTACGATGAGTATTATATATGTATATAATGTTCGTTTTGAGAATAAAGCTGAGATCTGGGGATTAAAGTTGTCATTTCAAGTCAGGCAACTGCCACAGCTGCTATACTCTTTACAAAATGCTTTGTGAAGTTGAGTTACAACATGAGACAACTTTATCAGCGATCTTATTGCGTCTTGTGATACAACATACATCCTCTCTGCAGCACAAGGCTGTGACCATCAGTATCTGTGCTGACTCCTCCAAGTCTGCGTGTTTCTTTTTACTTTATTCTTAAAACGAACAGCTACATATTTTTTTCCTTAATGTGCTCCCAATGCTCCTTTGTTTGTACCAGTCAGGTAATAGCAGTATGTCCACACTTATTGCTAAAGTACCTGCTGAGCGTCCCCTTATTCCTCACCTGAAGTGGTGAAGTATGCCGTTTAGAGCTAGGCCATCCACCCAGCTGGTGGTGAAATTCAACACATTGATTTGCGGGTAAGAGCGGGTGCACTGTCGTACCCAACTCAGTAAGAGCTTTTCACTGTTGGTCTGCTGTAGGTTGGACATAACATCCTTCATGACGTCTTTCACCTAAAGAGAGACATGTACATTGAAAGAGGAGTTTTAATGTGGATGATTAATGAAGAGCAAAAACCTGTACGCCCACATTTTGATACAAAACAGTAGTTTCTATATTCTGGCTGAATAGATCACTTCTCCTTGTATTGAAAGTCAGCAGAATCATTGTATTGATTCTCTTATTAGCAGGTGGGCACATTGAATAGGAGCATCAGCAATGAAAACCTCTTTCTCAATAACTCTATGCACATTAAATAAGCCATTTTTTTTTATCCTAAAAGGATAAGGATTCCTGTAGTTATAAAATATAATGCAGTTAATAAAACCGACACCATGTCTAACACCCAAACAAAGACAAAAAAAATGCACGTGGCATCTGTTACATTAACTAACAATAATGAAAGTAATGAAAAACAAATGTTGAAAAAAAAAATGGTAAGGTTCAAACCTTATGAAAGAACCTCATGAGCCGTTTTACGCCAGCAGGTTGAGCACACAAAGCACTGGATGATATACATGTTTACATGCATACACGCATGTGTGAACATCAATACTGATTTTCCATCATCTGTTTTTTTGATCCCAGGGTTAGCAAACAGAAGTGTGTATGTGTGTGCGTGCACCCTGCTCACCTGCCAATGAAGGATAATACTCCAGATGAGGCCCAAGGTCAGCTTGTGGTTCCCATCCACAATATCTGTCCCTCCTATGTTTACCAGATCCACCTGAAAGGAGGACAGACCAAGTTGTTAAAAATATCACAAGCAACCAAATAAACATTTGTGATTTCTACTTTCTGAGCTTGCAGGTTATTAACGTTCAAATATATGGAAATGTGTTCTTATGGGGAACATATTAATCCTAAAAATTGAAGCTATTGCTCTGAAATACTTCTACTGAGTGACTTGAAGAAATGAATCAGCTTTCCCAAAGATATCTGTGGGACCATAAAAAGCTTGCTGCGAGTCGTTATGCTCAGTAACACTCGGCAGAACCTGTAAACACACTTGCTGAGTAAAACCAGAGGAGCTCTCCTTTGAAATGGGATTCGAGTTTTCTTATGCAGCTGAGTAATATTACTTTACATCTTAATGAGCCATCAGTGTTAAAGCTGAACACTTCCACCCAGTCAACTGTCTCCACAAAGCAGATTATGCCACCCTAATTACAGCCTCCCAGTGGTGAAGTGAGGTCTGCAGGTTCATCAGACATGTATCATATGAACTAAGGCCAAGTGTGAACTGATTATATATAAATATTGTGGAGAGGATCAAGGCACAGGGTGGAACATGAGGTCATGTGTCTGGTCAAGTTATGAAGTGTCCTTTCTTGTTCTATGCAGAGCTGGCCTCTGACCCATCTAGTACCAATTAGCCTCATGCTGCCACACCATTACTTCTCCACATCATGAAACAAAGCCTCACATATGCATCAGAGCAGACACGCACAAATACAGTCATCACCCACTCCAAAACTCGCAGTATTGTCTCCTGAAGTACCCTCCATCCGAAAAATAATAATAATAATAATAACATGAACTGACTAAATCCAATTGCAGAGTTGTGTCTTCCATGGGAAAATTTTTAATTGTTTTCAAATATGTTTCCACTGTTCAGGCTTGTGGAAACTTTGGCCAGTTGACACTTATTTTGCCTCTTGCAAGAGTGAAAGCAGCAGGATTTGCATGCAAACTTCAGTCTCTGCTGCTTCCCATGAGTCTGCCCTGCCCCTTATCTCCCACTGCTGAGGTCAAGGCATTATGACCAACTGTTGTACACAAAAAGTAGGAGGAGGGATGATGAAATGAAGCAGCGAAGGAGGCAGAAGGACAAAGAAAAATACACAAGAAAATGACTTGTGTATGAAATGAATTCAGAGGCCACAGGAGATTAAGGAGTTTTGTATAATTAGAGGAAGAGTTACTGGTTTGAATCAAAAACAGTGCAACCATGACTGTAAATGTGCAGTGTGGACATAGGGTTTGGGAGTTTCTACTTCAACAAAATACAACATGACATCATTTCACAGTTTAATATAGTTCCTTATTTCTGATTATCTTATGAGGCTGAAATGAAACAGACTCTTCTTTAACGGCACGTGGCAGAAAATGACAAATGCACAACAGTTTTGCCACCAAACAGGAAGTACTCACATTGTTTTGATGTAGGACTTGAAGTACTTTGTTGACGTTGTTCAGAGAGTGCACTCTGGTGGAACCTCGCTCTTTGCTCTGAGGAAGAGGAAATGCAGCATAAATCAGCTGACACGTTCACGGTTCACCAGCCAATCAAGGCTAAAAATCATGCAAGTCAACAGTTTTGGCTCTCGTTTCCTGTAACTCATTTATTCAAATGAGTTTCTGCGGGTTAATAAATAAATAAATATATTCTCATTTGCGAACAAGTCACCTTGACGACTTGTTCCCCAACTTCAAGCCAAAGCTTGGGGGTTAAATGTAGATAAGGTATGCCATCACTCCACACAGTGTTTCACACCATACATTATCACAGCTATTACGCTCTCAGCAGCGTCCACAAGAACTTATGGAAAGAATGGCTCGGTGAATGGCTGCCAACTGCTAATCCCTTTTAAGTCTTCACATACGTCAACCACTCATTAGCACCCAATTATAGAATTAGTATTCTGGTATCAGTGAAAAAGCCTTTGTGCACATGTGTGTGCCAACATATATGGCACAAAGACAGTTGGCACTCAATATACGGCTGCAGGTGTTAGAAATATGATATGCTGCTGAAGGGTGGTACAGAAAAAAAGAAAAAGAAAGAAAAGAAAACAGTAAAATTAAAATTGCATATACAAGCGAAAAGCCAGTCATAGAGGACATGCATATCTTTAGTCTCCTTTCCCATAGTACTTCTTTATCCATTATGCCAACCTCTTTTTGAATAAAGTTTTAGGTGAGTAAAGTGATAGTTTGCTGAAAGCTGCAGAAATTCAAATAACATAACATGTATTTACCAAAATTAAATAAGAAATAACATAAGCGTAAAATACGTGTTTTAATTTAGGAAGCAAAAGCCAAGCACGGCACTCCAGAGTGGCTCAGATGTTTACATTAGATTTAACCTGTGTGTTTACATCACATCGTGCATGTGCTTGTACTGGCATGACTTTCACTTAAGAGGAGGAGGAAAGGGGGGAAAAGAAACAAAACAAAACACTGCACTACTATAATTTGACTGCATGCACTGCCAAACCTTTCATGAGCATTTCTGCGGCTTGAACGTGCCTCCTTGAAATCAAATCTCGAACTTCATGCATTCAAACAGCAAACTTTTTTAAAATGTCAAATTTGAATAAAAACAACAACAACAAAAAAAAAGTCTCACGAATGTTAATGTACGTATACAAAAACCCACCAGGACACTGCCAGTGAGACCCTCCAGAAGGTCCAGCAGCTTCCTCCCGTCTCTCAAATCGGTGAACATGTCTTTGATGGGCGTCTTCCCTGTCTGGAAACATCACAATTTCTGCATTAGATTTATCATAAGACTGGATTAGAACAGTCAATACCAGTGATAAGAGGCCCTGAGTGTGGCTGTAGCTTTGGAGAGACAGGCATTTACATTTAATTCAAACACTTCAAGCGTCACTGAGAATAACCTCACATGTCACAGTGTTATGCAGAAAGAAGAAGAGAAAGTTTGGCACATTGTAACAACCAGTGTTAAAAGGCACAGACAGTCAACAAATCTGAAACTATCCAAACGAAACAAGTGTAAGAATGAAACTCAAAGTATTTAGGAGAAAACAGTGTGAGGACAGTAATTAGCTCAGGTAGACCAACTAGAAAAAAAAAAAAAATCAGCCAAAAATATTTAATATCATTCTCTGATTGTTGTTTTATAAGAATAAAAAATATATACAAGGACCACACACATAGACTATTAACGCTCTGACATAAACTAAAAGACATTAACATTAACCTTTTTTAATTTATTATTTAGTTTTTAGCTTAAGAAATAATAGAAACAATAGTATGGCAGCGCTGGTATCATGGATGGGTCTTGAGGTCACTGTGCCCCCTGAGCTTTAGTCTAATGATGCAGCTTGGTAATGAAAAGGTTAAACACCCACTTCGCTGATAAGTCGCTGCAGCTCAAGTTCAAGTTAATTATTCAGTTAACAGTTGTTTAGAAGACTAACTCTGGAGCAGGTCTATGCAGGTCAGACTGTGGGAAGTACCCCTCATGTCTCTTTAGCACAAGAAAGATGTCATCCATCAGTTTGTGCAGCTGCACTGTATGGAAAAAAAAAAATACTGGGCCACACCTGTTAATCTTCAGTCTCATTGGTGTATAAAATCAAGCACCTAGACATCCAGTCTATTTTTAAAAACTTTTGTGCAAGAATGGTCATTTAAAGAGCTCACTGCATTTGAGTGTAGTACTGTAACAGGAAGTCAACATTACTCGGCTCACTGTGAAATTTTTCTCTCCCAGATATTCCACGATCAACTGGAAGTGGTATTATTGCAAAGAGGAAGTGTTTAGGAACCACACAGCAACACGGACAACGTAAATTTACAGAGTGGGATTGCTGAGTGCTTAGTCACATAGTACGAAAAAGATGCAAATGCTCTGCTGACTCACTAACTGCAGATTTAACATTTTACAACATTATTAGGCAGATGAAGATATTTTTGTACTATGAGGAAAAAAGGAGAGTGCTTGACATCCATTTGAAAATGTTTGGCTCTAATGTTTCACATTACCTTGGAGAATTGTGCATTTATCCATTTGGTGAACGTTTTCTTCTGCACTGCGTCGTGCTCATCTGTGCAGGAAAAGAACAAAGAAGAAGAATTGATTGTCAAGAACATGAACAGGTGGATCAAAAGTGACGTCAGGTACAGTCAGCCTTTTAAAAGAAGCAGCGAACATTGTTACAACTTGATGTCCATTTCCACCTGGTTTTCCAGGGAGCGACTTGATCTCGGCACAAATTAACTTACACTGATGAGGTAAATGGTAATTACAGCCTGAGGCTTTTTGACTTAAAAGCATCCCGATCAATGTGGCTGGAACATCAGAAAATTACCAGAACAAAATGAGGGGTATTTTAAACGTGCGTACCAAATGTCAACAGGTGCACGGTGTGACAAGTAAAGCCAACAAACCTTTTTGCACATGTGCGCACACCCTTGTCCATTTATAATGTTCCCCTGAATCCAACTGTACAAATATTTCACATTCTCTTCCCACTTGACTCCCTCCCTTCCTGCGCCTCCTTTATTCTCTCCAACATGGCTCTCTAATAAGGCCTCATTGTGTGACAGGCAGAGGGTCAGCTGCTTTGATGTGCCAGGGCGATGGCTGGCTCCTGTAATGGATCAGAGTAGCTCGCACAAAGCCTTAGACTTCTCTTGAGAATTGATTTCAGTTTTACTTAGGCTTCTTTCTAATGTGCCGTTTCTATGAACTCTAAAATAACTAATCCATTGCGTTCTCAGTCAATTTCAGTGTAACCACCAAGGAAACGGGTAAAAAGACGTATTCACATCTGCCTCAAAACACTCTGGCTGAGGTCTTGATCAGACTGTAATCTAAGGTTAGGAAAGCTGTTAAATTGCCTTATGTGTGTGGGGGTCAGGTCAACCAGCAGCTGTGCAAAGCACCATTAAGTGAACAAAAGGTCAAAAGGTTAACATCACCAGCCTCAGCACTGGTTGGCTTCTCTGTTTGGGATGTGTAGAGTGTGTGTGTTTGTGTAGCGGCTGGCTGGGTGACAAACTGCATAAAAACAAGTGCATGGTAAGAGTAGAGTAGAAGCAGGTGAAACAGGTGAACAGGTGACGGGACTGGATAAACAGTGGTAGCAGAGAGGGTTTCTCCTCTGACTTTCCCCAAATCAGTGATCTAAAAGACCTTAAAGACCAAATACATAAGGGCAGATGAGGGAAATGGACAATAGTTTTATAATATACATTTCTTCAGAAATGCCACAGGAAAGGACGAGGTAGCAAGAGACTAGTAAGCGTATGAGGAAACAGGCAACTGGCTAGGTTAGATTTTGAGGTGGGGACCAAACCAGAAGAGGCTTGTTGCCTAGACTGGTATACGCTTGAACTTTGCTATCTTTGTGTCATTGCCTTTAGTGCATCGAATCACAGACTGCTATAGAAACACCTCCCGAGTGTTGGTTGAACCCTCTTCCATATAAATTTGAGGCAGGAAAAAAAAACAAAAAAAAACGCTTGGGGTTTCTTTACTTTTTTGTATTATTCTTAAAGAAAAGACAGCTGATGGAAGGGTTTAATGAAGATGATGACAGAAAAAGGATACATGAGACAAAGAAGGTTTCATGTTGAAAAACAAAATGACAAAATGGTTGGCAAAGACCACGAGCCATAACACGGCACCCAGTAACAGATGATGCTCAATTACAGTAGATAACTTACAGGTGGTTAAACATGTTCTGACAAGGAGAACAGACAAGGAAAGGGATGAAAGAAAAAATAGGTGGACCACCAGACAAAAACAATGCTGGGGGGGGGGCAAGCAGAGTGGGCCAAAAATACTAGAGAAAGGCAGCCAAAAGGGGAGGAATCACTGGCAAGAACATTGAGAAAATAGCTCACAAGGAGCAAAGACAGGTATGCTTTCAACACAATATCAATTTTCCTTTTATAAAAAGGCCCATGCACAGGCCTCCTGTTCTTACAGCGTTATTGGCACCCTGTAGAGGCCCCTGGGGAGAGGGTCCCTTGGGGTTCAGGTCTCCTAGGCTCTCTACCTTACCATCTTCATAGGACAATACACTCGATTCATACACAATGCTCCCCCTCAATCTGTCTGCTGCTCCTACTCGCTGCAGCACAGGAATGCATCGCTGCAGGATAGATCAAAGTAGGCAGCAGGCTGTGTGTGTGAGAAAGTGTGTTCAAGAGTGTGTTTGTATGAGCAACACAAGAAAAAGCAATTTAATAAAAAAGGGGAGTATGCACAAGTTTACAACTTTACATTACACATGTACACCGATGCCAGTTTTCTCATTTGTAGCTAGTCACAGTATCACATACACAATTCAGCTACAGTCCTATTTGTGCAAGGCAGGTATTATGCTTGATTGTGGACACAAACATTCCTTTTACACTCTTCTAGTGTCCCCGAAGCACACGTGCACACTCAGTGTGTTGCAATGTACAGCTTGTGCAACAACTCTTGCAATGACATCTTGTTTAGGTCATTTAAAAATTGTACTTTTATTTTTATATTTTGTTTAATTGGGCCAGAGCCATAAGTGTTTGCTCTAATCAGCTGGGAGGCTTCAAGTTTAAGCTTCGCTTCATTGTAAGTTGATGTGATACGAACATCCAGTGTGACAAAAATAATTCAGCACAAATTCTTGTATCTGTTAAGGAGCTGAATTTAAAACCTGCTATTACAAACATGACTGTTTAATCCGGTCTTTAAGTGATGACGTGATGGAGGCATAAACATTAAAGACTTATGTTCTACATATGGTGCTTTCTATTGACAATACACCAACAATAGCATAGAATAGACATGCTAGACATAGAATAAATATACAATATTGACTTTTTGTTACGCTTTAAATAATCTGCTTAACACATCAGTCAAATCTTTTGCACTTTCTCTTGTTGCTCAGTGAGTAACCGACCCTTTTATCCATCAATGAATCAAGCTTTTACTAGGGCTGCAAAGACTCATTGAGTAAATTGAATAACTAATGAAAAAACCACAACGCAAATATTTTTGCTTTGATGCTTCATTAACCCATGACTCTGCAGCACTCAGCTGTCACTATGCAAGTATTTTAGCGTGGCTAGTTTACGTCTACACACAGCAAAAAGCAAAGAGGCCGAGCTGTTTTCACGACTGTGAGCTCAGGTGGAGTGAATAAACATTTCTTCTAGTGTTCAAAACAGCAGCGCTTGTCACTGTAATCACCATAAAAAAGTTTACTGGGAAAAAGCTAGTGAGCGTCCTTAATCAAATCAAACCACCTGTTCAGCAAGCTCCAGTGTCAAGGAAAAACAAACATTGTAGCTGCTCCCATCAACCGCTGTTGGTTTTACACTGAAAAATGTACAAAAAGCCGCAGAAGTTTAAAATAGAAGCGCATGTGGGCAGATGAACTGGTAACTTAGTCAAATATCGTGTTTAAATCACGCAGCTTGCTAAAAGCTGACAGCAGCCGTCCCACTTTCTATTGCAGTGATACCTGCAGCAAGCAGGGGTGAGTCTAAAAGTGGGACATGGGGTGTACTAGACCCTATTTAGCTCAAAGCTTTAGTAACATTATTTATCAGATTTAGATTAAAGGAATATATAAATAAATTATTATGATAATTAAATTATAATATTTTATTGCAGGCCAGTAAAACTCTGAGCCACTTACCTGAGGCAGTTAGGTTGGACACTGATTTATTATTAACATTAATTATTAACATCTACACCATCAGAACGTGCATTTCTGCAGCAGGAAATTTCGCATCAAATTAAAGCTCAGAGAATGCTCATATGCACCTTTAAAGGTTTACACACTTCAATATGCACATAAACACACCAAAGCTTCCTGCTAATGTAGGAAAGCCTTCAAAGAAGACAGCGCAAAGCCTCGTTTTAGGTTCTATTTAAACATTGTTTTATATGCCATTACTGCATTTGTGATTACTTTTTTTATGCACTTATGTTTGCGCTTAAAAACTACTTTTAAATTTAGCATCCAAATATAGTTTTTAAACTATTAAAACACTGAAATTTCTCAAATAGAAACTGATTAGCTTATTTTTAACATTTTTATTATTGTTTATTAATGTGACACAATTATTTCTTGTTTCAGTATCTTTTACCAGGTCCTCGTCCAATCAGTTTGGAAACTTTCACTTCACTTATTCATGTAATCTGCTTTGACACATTCTATCAACCAAATGAGGAGAAGTAAATATACAGCACAAGCACAGTGAAGAAAGGAATTACATGCACATTCCTTCACCGAGAAAAATATTCCAGCCTTGCCAAACAGTCAACATACGTCTAATAACTGAGTCATACATAAACACATCAGTCTAAGTCTGTATATGCTTTGCACAGACAGTACTGTTATATAGTATTGAGAAACAAGTGATTGTTTTGTTTTTGTTTGTTTGTTTGTTTTTGTTTTTTTTTGGTGGGGGGGGGGGGGGGGGGGGGTTGCCAGCAGTCAAAAAATGAAGTAATGATTACATCAGGAGGAGTAATCTCGAGTTCAGCAGAGTGATCCAACTCATACTCTCAACACATGGTATGCATGGGTGTGCACCCACACCACAGCTTAAGACCAAAGTGTTGTGTTTCATCCTGTTTGCAGAATGACAACAACCAAGGTGATAAATTCTAAAAAAACTCAAACCCACTTTACAGTTCACACCTATTTCTGTCCAGAGTAACAACTTTGTTACAATTACAGTAGGAATTCTTGAGTTATGTTCAAAGCATGTTTCATGAAGTCAGTGACCTTTGATGCACAAATTCTAATCAGTTCACTCTTTGAACCTGATGTGATAACACAAGTTTATTTTTCCTGAAATTTGGCCAAGATCCATCAAGCTGCCAAACTGCAATCATTTCTCTAACTGCTGGATAACAGCACGTTAATTAAAGTTTAAACAGTGCTGACAAACCTGAGAAAAAGAATCACAAACACACCTGAAAAAGATAATATAACATAAATGTTCAAGGAGCAAAAGAAGAAGGAAAAAAAATTAACAGAAGCACACGTTTCTCAAAGCAGCCAGCTGGGAACACAAGAGCAGACACATAAAATATACAGCCCCGGTCTCGCCCTCGCTCTCACAGGTGGAGAGAGCCTGTGACCGCAAAGTAGAGAAAACGGGGAAAACTATGTGGAAAGCACTGAGGTGAGAAATCAAACAAACCATCAGGGTTTCCACGACAGCACCACACAGTAAACACACGGGAGCTCGGAGCTTTTCCAAACAGAGATATTTACAAAGTTTGCCACACCAGTGAGCAGCTGTTACCTCTAACTAATTCATACCCAGCAGCTAAAATCTTAGCCCAAGGTTTTCCCAGTTCGCCGTTTCAGCGAACGGCTTAAAATGCATGTTCGACCGATGAATGAGCACGGCTAACACGTCAACAATACAGCTCCTGCATTAGCTGAAGTGTCTGGAAAAGTAAATGAAAGAAAAACAACAAACTAGCATGAGTGTGGCTACACCAAAAATAATGAGACTGAATGCGTGCCTTTCTCAGGTCATTGGCGAAGCATTAAACTGAGCTCTTGGCTTGGCTGCTACACAGCTCACAAAAAAAAAAAAAAAAAAAAAAAAAGCATCACATGCTGAACTTCACCTTGATGGCTCCTTGGAAGAAGCCTTGGCTACGGACTGTCCTGTCAGGAGAGCACCACCCACGGTTGAATGAAAGGCGCTAATCCGTATACAGGAAATACACACAATCCTACAACAATCACGCTCATACAAGGATACTGCTCAGTCTGACTCAAAGTGTGCTGGCAGACGTGTATTACTTTGAATCTGTAGGTTTAGAGGAATGAATAGAATTCCTATAATTTCCTATGCATTCCTCCTCCCTACCCCACTAGTCACTTGTCTAAGCTTGCCCCAGCCCATACAGCTTTGTTGACACTCTACCCTTGCCAAGATCTGGGAATTTGCAAGGAAAACACTCATAACGTCCAAATGGATTAACCCATATCCCCACTTACATTCTTCAAAACACCCCCATGGTCTGCAGAGGTGCGTGTAATTAGGGCTGAGCAGAAACAGTGAGGTGAGAGGGCACGGGGCTTTGGGGAAGTCAGGCCAGGGTGACGAATTTTGTTCAACAAGCCAGATCACCCCACACACGGCAGAGATTTAACAAGAGCAGTATAAATCGCCTGTGCTGCTTGTAAAAGTGAAGGAAAGAGAAAAAATATAATAAATGCAGTGAAGGAATGTGAAGGAACTCGAACTGGTTTTAACTCCATATGCCCAATTTACAACAGTCCAAATATAGCTTGTATTTTTCTATGCTTGTTCAGATATGTTCAGTTTTTCAGTAGAAATAAAAAGAAATGTCCAAAAACTGACCTTTGGTAAACCCCACCAGTATCTTTGGCGCATTTAACAAAGTGCATGAGAGAAGAAAAACAGAAAAAAGACAGTTTGAGAAAACAAATCTCTCGTTTCATGGCACACTCTCCTTTTAATCCAGCCACCCCATATCTTGCGCCTACACCTTGATCAGATTGCAAGAACACTAAAAATATGCACGATTTAAAACCAAGGTCCTAGCTGCCACCAAACTACAAGCGCGCACACCTGTCAAAAGTTCCTACCTCTAAGACTGAGTCCATGCTGAGCCATCTTTTACCAGAGGCCACCGTAATGCTCAACATAAGAACCAACAGAAGTCAAGTAAAGAGCCGGAGGAGATAGTCCAAGAGTATCTGCGCAAAGAAGAATTCGATATTCCTGCCTCCCTCTTCTTGTCTCTCCCATGTGTCTGTCACTCCTTGACCACAGAGAGAGGAACAGATCGCAAGAATGCAGCAACAGAGAGAAAAAGGAGAGGGGAGGGAAACAGGGACGCTGTCAGGGAAAGGGAAAGTGGTTGGAGCAGAGCGAAACAGGACAGGGCAAGCCAAGGGTAGGGAGTCATGATGCATCGTGTGATAGGGGGCGAACACAGATGAACGCTGTTCGGCACCATTCCAGCATGCGATGGGACAGAATGCAAGTTTGAGGAAAACAAAGGCAAAAATCGGCATGTCAGACAGAGATTGGCACACAAACATAGATGCAACACGGGATTATGGAGTAGGCGATGCGGTGGGGCAGAGGCGTTGACTTTCCTATCTGCATTTGCTGGAAGTCTACACAACTCAAACTAAGGTTGGAAAGGAATTCACAACCAACTTTAACACAACACAGAGGAGCTGGAGTGAAAGAAATGTAAACGCTTAACTCAATTATGTGTAAATGTTGGCAATCTTTACTCCAGTTTTATCAAGAGGTGGTGCAAGCTCTGCAGTGCAATTTGCAGAGCTTCGTGTAGTTACTTTTTCAGTAGAGTATGAGTGTTTTGTGGATGTGACAAAATGAGACATCACACTCTCTTCCATTGTGCAGATAAATCACAACACGACTGCTGATCAGCAGTCTTCTGCTGCGTGATGGTTGACTGGCTAGATAAGGAGCCATAAAACCCAGGGATGATCAACTATCTCATTCACACAAATAAAAAGTATGCACATCACGACTAAAATATGACAGAAAGAGAGAAGTTGTATAAAAATCACAAGGAGGAAAAGAAAAAGAATCGATCAATTGATCAAAGTCATGGGTAACGTTCACAATTACGCTCCTTCGGCTATGAAAAACAGAATCAATGCCGGTGTGTTTAGTCTGCTTTTTAGGTTAATCAAGACAAGCTTACCTAAATCGAGGCTACTTTCATGCTTTCCTTTTCTTCTGAAAAAGTTACGCTTTCTCCACGACATCCATTTACCCAAATTCATGACAGCAATACAGACCTTACAAATATATACACACACACAATGGAGAAAAAGAAAAAGGAAAACAAGTAATCCGGAACAGGAAGACAAGGTAGTGGCAGCAGCGTTAGTGGTGGGAGTGTGAGTGAGTGAGAGAACAAGAAAAAAAAAAAGAAAAGAGAAAGAGGAAGTGGAGGTGAGACAGCATTCATCGATGACGCTGGGTGGGTTTATGTGGGGTGCCGGGTCGGGCACTCTGTCACGACATACAAATGTTCGCACACACAAGGCTGAGAAAAAACCACGAGTGAGAAAAACAGATCGTTAATTAAATAATTAATAGGTAAGTGAAAGGTTAGAGAGGTGTGTGTGTGTGTGTTGTACGCTTTGTGAAATCAGTTGATTCTCGCCTGCAAACACGATACTGCTGGAAACAACAGCTCTAATTCAAATAACCGCGACCCAGAATGAGCGTGCCTTAGCAGAACGGTTTAGGGTTAGGACAGCCACCTCTTTTGCCTTTGGTTTACATTAAAGTGAAGCAATCAGTGTCCCTGACTCTCAGAAAAACAGAACTGTTACAGCAGACTGAGTTAAAACTGAGACGTGGGTCCTGACATTCACCGAGGGTCTCAGCCGGGGCAGTGGAGCAGGGAACAGGGAAAAAGCCAGAGTCCATTTGCCCATTGATATATTTAGTCAATGAGGGCCAACTGAACAAACAGCTCTATTCCCACACAGAGAGTGAAAAAAAAAAGAAAAAAAAAAAGAGTAAGAGAGAGAAATGAGAGGGAGGGCAGAGGGTGAGGGCAAAAGAGAAAGTATATTTTCCTGTGTTTTGTTTTTTGCTTTCCTTTCCTTAACAAAGAGGAAGTAGAAGAGGTGATTCCAGCTTGGTGACCAGCTTCCAGAGTCTGACTGAATTAAATCCACTTCCTTCCACAGGGAGCTGCGGCAGCTGGTCTGGTCACAACTCAGAGGAATGAAATGGTTCGGGTCAGGCTGGCTTTGGCAGTGAGTGAAGGAAGCAGACACCAAAAGGAACTTTCCACTAGGGTGCGTCAGTCAGAGACAGGCGTCCTCCCCCTGTCAGTCCATCCTTACACACCGTCCCCAGAGCATCATCAAGCTGCTTCACTGAAGTCATGCAAAAATGCCCCCCTCCCCCCTTAAATATGCACATAAACATCTCTCTCACGCTTTATATCCAAATATCACTTCTGACTAGAGACTGGAAGACATGAATGAAACCCTTTCATTCCACGTCTCACCACAAACAGTCCTAAGTTTACATGACAATCAAAGTTGATGGTTTCCTGGATGTCTGGTATTTGAGCTTCAGTAATTATTAGACAGAAAATTACTTATAAAACTTAATATAATTAACTCTTGCCATATATTAAGTCTAAATGTGTATGTGAACATAAAAGTCAAAAATGGCAAGTGAGACATAAAGTTAGATATGCAAAACATGCGTACATGCAGTTTTCCCTGGCTCAGCATCATAGCTAACACTAGAACTCCTTTCAATTATGAATAATACAAAGGACCTTATGAAATCTATATGCACAGAGATGAGACCGCCCATCAGCGATTCATCTACACACATCACCCTCTGGCATGGACAGTGCAGTCGCTCTGCAGCTTAATGCACAACTGTCACCCCAGTATTTTTACATTTACAGTAATCACACTAATAGATGTACAACCTTCTCAAATGATCTCAGAAGAATGCACACAAAGCATAAATCAATATAAACATCATATTTGGTGTTTCACACACAGTTTTGGAGGGTTTCATGGACATGACATTGAGTTAAGCACATCAAAGTGAGGTGAAAAGACATATTCATGCTTAATATCATGAAACGGTAACCCAGCTGTGCATTAATCCTGCCACCTGCCACATTCTGGCGTCATCCTGCATTTCAGCTGCTGCAGCCTACAGTGTCACCAGCGTACAGTGCAGCCCTCCGCTCTGCACTCCGGGGGTAGATAATCACAGGAAGACAGCAAAATGCTGATTGGATTTTATTTTGAGATTCAATTTAGCTTATATCCATAGTGTTGTGACTCACTGGCAAGAACAACAACACTGATTTAAATGTTTTCTATAAAGGAGAAGTACAAGTACTGCACTGTGTAAGGAGAAATGAAAGAAGGGTAAGAGTCGAGGTATGTTATAATCATTCCTTATTTATTAGGGGTGGGGGAAAAAATCAATACTGTGTAGTATCGTGATATTTTGTTTGCTAATAATGTATCGATACAGGGACAGCAGAAATCGATATTTTGTTACAAAAACATTTTCGTGGACTGGAACTGACTTCAGAGCATGTTGATCCTTTTTCTGAGCAAGAATCCTGACATTCCTTCACTGTCCAAATGTGTTTAACTTTTTTTTTGGCAGCAATAAACATGACAGTTTACTTATTTTAATTTAAGACATGTTTTATCTTAATTAAGCTTAAAACTTTTTTATTTAATGTAAAATTATATTTTGTTTTAATTTACTTTCAAATTCTTCAGTTGCTGAATGGGCTGCATAGTTTTCATAAATTGCATAGTTCAGAATAGCTATAATTGTACCAGATGGTTGCATTCAGTTAAGTTGGACTAGACTGTAATACAAACCGTTCAGTTTGTCAACAATAAAACTGACTGAAATGAGAGAAAGACTGAGTGTGAGACTTTGATATTAGATAAAATGAATATTGATAAAGTTTACCTTTATGTACAGAATTTGAATATTGCAAAATAATTTTAAAAAATTGCAATAATATCGTATCGTGCGTTAAGTATTGTGATAATATCGTATCGTGGGATTTATGGTGATTCCCACCTCTATTATTTATCCTGTTAATTTTCCATCATCTGGCATTAGTTCACCAACCCAACAATGTTTTGCCAGGTTCGCTTGTCTCCAAAATGTCTGTACACGTGGGTCAGACACAGACAGACTGAGACTACCTGATTGTGGCTGAGAAGTCCCATGTTAGCCAACTGCCTTGTCAAACTGGATTCTGAAACTATGGATTCTGAAACTATACAATCATTGAGCATGCAGTTCAGACAGATCACAAAATAAGCTCAACCAACAGCCATTCTCCGCTGACAGAAAATCCCCAAAAGAGACCTTCCGACTCTGCTGTCACTCTTTGATGTTGATGTGTTGCAGGAGTTAGGTGATGAAATGGTGCAATTAACTTTGTGTTTGTTTCCTCCAGCCTCCCTTCCTGATATTCCACATTGATTTCAGGTTTGTGAGCCTCTCCTGTCACGTGGCTTCTCTGGCTTTTTCTCTCTCTTTTAACCACAAACAGGTTCTTCTTTAACAATAATGTCTGTGTGATCGTTATATCTCAACACAACATCGCACATCATACACCAAGTTAAAATTGAATAACTAGGAAATCCAAACCTTTTACATGTTGGACCTTCACTTAAATCCACTCAAGTAGATTCCTTTGTTTACATCCTAGAACTTCATCAGCTCATTAGCACATGTATCATTGTAGTCAGTCCTTTCCATCTCTATTGAGCCTCTCTATGCAACGCTGGAAAAACAAAGTGGGTTGTTATGGATCTATGCTAGTTGCCAAATAACCATGCCACAACTTTATATAACATTTTTAGCATGATAACTAAATAGATCTGTATCATTTTATGCACCAAACAACAAAAATATTTAGTACTGTAGCAAGAAAGTAGGAGTGATGCGATAGGTCAGAATGTAGAATAGACAACATAGATTGTAGCTGTAATGAGCTTAGGACAAGGGGTAAGAAAGGAGGAATGAAATGGGAAGTGCCTGCAGTGGAAAATAAGAAATCCACAGGAGGAGGGGAAAAAAGTGGTCTGTGAGTGTTTAACAACTGTAGGAACATTTAAGACTGATGATTTTCTGCCATTCCCAGTGTGGTCTTGAAGAGCTTGACATCTTGCCTGGGCGGGGTGTCTCAATGCTGCTCATGCACATGCACCAAAGAGGCAGAGTCCCACACACAACCACACCCAGGGGAGATGCTTTGGCCCAGGCCTTCATTCCCACATTTCCAGCCAGGACTTTGCAAAGTAAAGTTTCCTCCCATTTCCCAAGCAGCCAGATTAAGCTGCAATCAAAGACATTAACACAAACACAGAGAGGCTTGTGTGCCCATATAGAGTGAAGATACATCCAGCTGCGTGTTCCCTGTGGAAACTTCTTTCTCAAAGTGGAATAAACTCATGAAAACTCCCACTGACCCAAACAAGCCTGGGAGTCTCCAAAAAAGCAGAGGCAAAGAAACAATTCAGGTCATTACGTTGCATCAAGAGGCGGCACACAGTGAAAGCCTCTTTGTTTTGATTTGTATTCCATGCTACCCACACATGCAAACACACACCCATTATAAGCATTTTGCATGTATATCATTGCACTCACTGACAGCTTGAAAATCTGTTTTTAAAGTAACAGCAAAGCTATGAAACAATAACAAATGAGAATAATAACAACTCCGGATCGTCTCAGTGTTTCACCCAGTTACTCTTGAACACAGGCACGCACAGAACAGCTGAAATACTGAGTACACCCAGCTCCAAGAAGCCAAGGCCCGAATTAAGGATCTGTGACATGTAGCTGAGCGAGTATGGTGACAAAACACACCCTCTACACCACCCATTTGGTGACATTCACATTCTCTTGTTGAAAACACAAATATGTCTTACATTGTGTCACACCCAAAGGTAAGCAGATGATCCAGTCTGTGGCTCATCGCACATATAAAGCTGATGGTTAAGCTTCCCATTTCAACCAGTCAACCAATTACTTTTTCCTCATATCTTTCATGTGACACATATTGCACAAAGCACGTACCAAAACAAAGTGTGGGAACCAAGTAGGATAGACTCCGTCAGCTAATGTCAAAACACTACACTACACAACATTTCAAGGCACCCACCAGCTCTTAAAGTATATTGTCTGGGACTTATACAGATACTGTTATGGATCATACGAAATCAATACTGATGAGTGGAGAGCAGAACAAAGAGCAGAAACAATAGAGAACAACAAGGCCAGGTCAGGTACTGACTCAGGTTTAGAGCAGGCTCCTCCACAGAGCTCTCAAGTGACAAATAAGGATCGGGTGATTGTTTCTCACCTCATTACTGTGTGATGTTAAACAACAGCCGCTAACCCTGTGAGTGATATATGACCTTTAACATTTGTATGCACTCAGGAATGGAAAGAAGAAAAGCACACGCACAGACAGGATGTAAAGGCAGGACTTTAGCGGTTATAAGGTAATCCAGCTGTAACTGTGTCAAGTAGTGTGTCTAACCATCCTCTTATCCCATTCAGAACTGATTTGCAATGTGGCAAACCACAAAATTAGCACTTTACCATATACAGCACAGCCTACAGGTCAGATGGAGGGCAGCAGCTAGTGATTTATTTATTTTAATTATAGGGGACTTATTACCCTAAATTCCAGCTTTAAATTCTTGGACTTTGTTAGAGTAGTTTTGTATGATGCATCGTTTAACATAATCCTTATTTACAATTTCAGCCACTCAGTTCATGCTGCGTGAAACATGGCCAACCTTTCTCCTGATTGGTTGTCCATCATGAACAGAAGATTTGTGTGCTAATAGCCAGAGCTGTGTGCCTGGGATTAACAATAGCCCCTCTTACTGACATCATGCTAATCCAAGAAAAGACAAAACTCTGGAAAGTGTTAAGAGCAATCAGAAGCCTGACCTGTTTGCTCCCCACCTTTCTTTCACATGTGAGGTATGTATGCATGCATGCAAGTATGCATTCATTCATTTTCTTAACTGCTTACTCATCTTCAACTGGTGAGCGGACTCGAGCCTATCGTAGCTGAATGGCAGCAACAGGGTTGTGCAGAAGGACAATGGTGTCAGACATGGTCAAAGTTAACGATGACAGCTCGCCAATCAAGGCGACTTTTAGCCAATTTCCCCATTGATGTGTTAAATTTATGTTGTCATTGTGCTGAGATTTGTGATAAATTCAATCTGTGAAGCACTAGGTTTCACATCGTACCTCAACACATAACCAAAACTTGCAACGCAGATGTTTCCAGGCATGCACAAGTTGGTACCCAAACTTCTCTGCACTTTGAAGTTGGTGTGCGTGTCTGTTTATGTGGATAGCGGCTAAGAGATCCATCATGATCGTCATCTAACGAGAACAAACAAGAGGAGGATATTTCTGACTACTGCTGGATTGATTTTTAAATCTGAGTGTAATATGACCACATCTGCAGAGATCCAAGAGATGCCATTTCATCTTCCTCCACTGGGTGTTTTTGTCTGTGAGAAACTCGGCTGTGTTGGGGAGGGGAGGGTAAAGACTGCAGTAGAATCAAGTGAGATTTTAAGTAGAAGGAACCAGGATGAATTTGTAGAACTGGAGTTTCAAGTTAAACTCCAGTTCCACAAATTAAGCTATGTGTTTAAGCCATACATCTTTACAACCTAGGCTCCTCTGCAATGACTGAGCCTGATCCTAGTATCCAGTCTTCTAATGACTTTCACACTGAACTGAGATGATACAATGCAAATACATTACTTTGCACTAGTATAATTACATTAAAATAAATGAAATTAACATGTTAACATAAAAATATGAGCTTATTTTTTTAAACAAGGTTGTTAGCTCCCGAACAAATGCCACATAAGTTTGGCTCTCCTGTTTCCAGGAAACTCTAAACTTTTCTCTATAACCTTCGGGAAATCAGCTTCATACAGACAAACATGTAATCTTAACCTTTTCAATTCCACTTCCTGCTCTTTTGCCTCTCTTTTCTTCACACTCCAAAGTGTGTTGATGCTGCAACATTAACATCTCTTTCTGCTGTTCAAAAGTTAACGCAGATGGAATTACCTTGCGGCCACCTTCTGCAATCAATACACTGTTCTCAATAAGCTTTTCTTTTAAAATAGAAAAAACTTCATCCTTTTGGAGAGTCTAGAGCAATCAATGCCAAAATGCTCTGCCACTTCCCAGTGCTCTTTTTTTGTAAGCAGTTAACAACTGTTCACTGGGAGTTTGAAAAAACTCATGTGCAGATGCCATGTCCACACAAAAATAGTGTAAAATATACTGTACACACTTCTGGGACTGGACCACAGAATATAACTGATAGAATAAAAAACAGTTATTGATACAAAATTGTTGTACAACACTAGGTTAACAATTACTGGTATGAAACACCCAGCAGTAAGGCACACTCTTCCCTTACTAGCTACCTAACCAAAAGAAACTTACTACATACACTAGACCGTAGTCTTCATGCATTTGGTGGTGGGTGTTTTAAACACACAGCACGGTAACTGATGACAAACCGACTAGCTGCCAACTTTGGCAACAAATTGGCAACAAAAAGACAAGGCTTAGCTTGTTCAATTAGTTTATTTAACAAAGAAATACTTAAACGTGAGATGAGTAATCGCACATATGAGTGATGAAATGCCCAGCATGGATGCTTGTAAAGGTAGGTGCAATATGTTGTAAAAAGAGGCATGTAACAAAAATACTACACGTTGGCAAGCAGCCTCCCGGATTCTCTCTCTCTCTGTCTGAGTGAGTGAGTTGGTTTTATATACTCCTGTCACTCCCACCTCTCAGGTGCAGCTGGATATGTAACAATCTAACCCAGGGCTGCAGGAAGGGAAAACACAACAGTGCCAAATGAAGTGCTACCAAGCCATTATATGTTTCATTATTTTGATCCCACTGTCATTTATTATTTTACTAATAAATACACTTACTGTAAACTATTCATTGTTGTATATTCAAGTTATTTTACTCTAAGATGGAAGAAGTTCGATCAGTGCATCCCTAGCAGATACATTACCTGCTCTGTCAGCTTTAACCTCCACCCCATTTCCTCTGTTTTCTTTCCTCCTTGATCCACTGTAAGCTTGGATAGTAACCTGACACACTGAACCACCTCCCCTCGCCCCTCCAGAGACACTAATGTGCATTTGTCTGTGAAACGGAGTGACTATATAGCTAGTTCATAGAAAACTTGGTAACACACATACACACCCCTGCTCCAACCTACACTGCAGTGAGATCTCAGGCAAGCACCAAATGGAAAACGAGCCAGCTGAAATAACGAACGTGCTCACTCTCTCTGCAAGATCAGGACGCCTGGCGCTAACTTTGTGACAGTCACTAAGCGTGACAAAAAACAGAGTTTACCGTTTGAGCGCGCGCTCTGCTGTTGGCTATGAATTCTCCAACCTTTCAAACATGCCCACATGGTGGCCGGCATGGAGATTAACAAGTGCGCTAATGCTTGTCTTCACAGCTGCAAAAACATCCCTCCACCTGCTCACCACACACACACACACAGACGCACACACACTCACCTGCTTGTCACTCTCTTCTAATACCCCATGTTTCAGCTCTGTGTAGACTTTTTCTCATGATGACAGAAACCACATGAAACAAACCCAGTTTTGGGTGGGTGTCTAAGGATCACTGTTAACAATCAGCCTCACTAGTTTATAACATGGTGAAAGAAAGAAGACTTTATAGTGATCGGGGTAGACCACATGATATTTTATCAGCGTTTAGCTTGAAGCCATTTCCCAGATTTGCCTTGGTTTCAAAGCAAGCGCGTACTCTCTGAATTCTAAAACAGAACAGCTCATTTCTGTCATATTTATCCACCAACTACAAACACACACCACAAATTTCCATCGTCAAAGAGAAGATAAGAACCACTTGTGCCGAGGCTCCCAGGTTACCTCGACATACATGTGAGCGGCCGTATTTTCTAAGTTGCGTTTTTTTGTGCAGCTATGCTACGTGCTAAATTTTCCCCTCGTTGCCATAAAAGAAAACATTACTTTTAGGGTTGCTAGGGAAACCTGAATCTTTGTGAGAAAAGCATTGTGGTCTGGAGACAAGCATTATAAATTACAAACTCCATCGGCACAGTGGAATTCCTGGCATGGAATCCACCAGTGCTGTGAGGCTGGGTGGGTGAGGCTGGGTGGGTGAGGAAAGCTGGCATGAGAACTGGCCTCTTTTTACTGTATTTAACAAGTTTACAGCAGGAATTGGGAGTTAGAAGGGGGGAGGGCTATGGTGAAACCCAGAACACAGGCTTTAAATATATTTATATGTGTTCTTTTTTATAGGAACATTAAAGTAGAAACATTCCAAGGCCGAAGCTCCTACTTACCAATGACCTAAAATAGGTCAAGTAACACTTTAGCCTAACATATAGCAGGGTAATCCTATTACCAATATCAGTGTGTTAAAATAACAATTGAAAGACACTGTTTTTTTTCCCCACTTCTTCATATTATTAATTCCATTTTTGACACTGAATTTTTTTAGTACAACAGGGGTCAACCTCATTTATATCAACAGCCACATAAAGCCCAATTTCATTTTAAGAGGGCCAGACCAGTAAGGCTACTGCCTAATAACCTATTGAAAATACCCAAAACATTTTCCCCTTACCGTCAGTCTAAAGCAGTTTGACTACACATTTAATCCTGAGATGTTTTATAAAAGAAACCTGCAATTTTACTATTACATCTCACTTTTTCCAAATCACAAAGACACCAAAGAAACCTATTGACACGGCTCATTGAGACTACACTGTAAGAAATAAACAACTTTATCCTGTAATTTAAAAATAATAAATCATGTGAGAACTCAAAGAAAAACTTTCTTTTTTTTTACTGTTTAAAGCAGAAAAGTCTTATTTTTAAGTATATGATAGGCTTATGTTTTACATCATTGTCAGTAAGAGGCCTGTAAAACTGATCCAAATACAGTCAAAAAGCCACACTTTATACTCTCCTTTGAAATTTCCATGTTTTCCAAAGCCCTATAGTAGGCCAGATTGAACTCTTTGGCAGACTGATTCTGGGGGGGTGTTTTAAACTTCTGTCTGTGCCAACAGATAAATATTGAAATCTGTAAATTATTTTTTAAAAATCTAAACAGGAATAACAACTGTTGCTCAGCTGATCACAATAGTTGGCTGATGTATATAAATGCATTCCTAACTTTGATCCTCATTTCAGTTATCAGTGGAAATGGAAACCTCATGAGTTACATGGCAATGATTTTGCACCTTAAGCCAAATGCTGCTTTAACATCAATTTACATCCAAGACGTTTAACTTAAAGCTCAGTTTTTGTCAAAAGTAAACAATCCCCATATGACAATAGTGTTTGTGTAATAGTTACTCGTACAGGTAAAGTGTTTGATATAAGAGTGATGAGCTTGCTTTCCTCTGTTCTGTCTTACACTCCAATTTTCTTTGTATCTTGTCAGCCCATTTGACCTGGGCACCAATTTTAAAATGGGACATCCTTTAACAACCTCTTTAGCGGGATGTATAATGATAAACTTACAATGCAAAGTTTCACTCTAGACTCCTCTAACATAGGAAAATGTGTGCTTATATTGTTCTTCCAGTTTGCCATGTTCTAACTAAATGTACTGTTCAAAGAGCCAGGAATAGACTAAATCAAGATGGGTACACAACATCAGGGCATTGTCCTCCAATTACCTTAATTTAGACCAACTAAAGCACTCCTCTAACTAGAACAACAACTTGTTTGTAAGCGTCTCTCCCTCTGAGGGCGGTGTCTACGAAATATTAACCTATGGAATGGAACGATCTGCAGAGAACGTGATCAGTGGGTGTGTCTCTCTCTAAAACCATCCCTACATTCTTGTCCTCCCCTTCTTCTGCTGCTGGACACTTTCCCTTTCTGTTTCCCCTTGCAAAGGTGTGATCGCAAACCCACTCTGTCCTCATTACGCTGTGTTGTGTGCTGTGTCTCTCTTCCCCTGCCTCCACGTATGGTTAACCATACACCAACAGGATTTCTGGCTCTGTCACGGTTTTCTAACAGTGACTGCACATGTTCACGCACAACAAACTGTTGCCTCGTGCCATTTATTCTGTTAAAGAACACTGAAAGCTCTGACAACCTTTGGACTTGCATGCTCTGCTTCATTTGTTCACGTTAGGGAACATTAAGTACTGGAGACAGCTGCAAAATACCAACACAAACAATGGACATAAATATCAAAACATACCAGATCTTGATTTGATTTTGTCGTTGAATTCTTCATTAGCTCCTCCCCCAGCGACGTCTCCGGGTGACGCCATTGCAGCCCAGTTAATCCAGTGCTAGATTAGGTAAAATAGTGATCAATTTCCAGGCCTCTCAGCAGCCCTCTTCCTGCACCTGTAAGGAATAAAAATGAAAACTCAAACTCCACAGTTCCTCCAAAAACAAAATTTTTTACTGTCAAATTAGTTCTCTATTGCTTTCATATGACATTTAGTAGAAGACAAAAATCCACAAATGGCCAGATCAAGTGTCTCAGACCTGGTACCTCATGACAACCTAGGATGTCTCAGGAGGAAACAAGCTTTTTAAACCATGTCTTAGGATGCCAAGCTGTGCTCTTCTTTATCTTTAAATAACTCCTTAACTGGCAATTAAAATGTGGACTTAAACCTTGGCATGGAAGCAATCTAGATATTGAAATCAGCATCAACACAACAAAGAAATCTGACCGAAGAGATGTTTTTTGTTCAAGTCTCAGTTTGAAACTCAAAAGAAAAAAGCTCCAGTCAATACTTCAGCTGGTCATCTCAATTCACTAGCTTACATTTCTGAGTCATGCTGCAGCTTTTGAGACCCCTTTTTTTGGTCTCGCTTATGCCTGTGGTCTGTTTCACTTCAGGGTATCCTTTCATTAAAACTCAACCACTTTCCCTTCCAAAATAGCTTACTTTTTTACCATGAAAGGACTTCATGTGCAGTTTCCCCCCCTTACAGTTCTTGGTGAGTTACAGTTCTTGAGGGATGATGCAAGACCCCAAAAATAACAACTGTAAACTCAATGAAAAGTCAGCCTCATCTGTCTTGCAGCTATCTTTAATTTCAGTTCCTCTTTTTGTAAGTGGAGTAGTGCTGACAACCAGACCAAAACAACTGAGAAGATTTTTTAAAAATAATAATAATATATATACACATATATATATATATATATATATATATATATATATATATATATATATATATATATATTCTAATCTCATCTCTTTGACTCACAAGTGTGGTGCAGAACTTTCTAGCTTGCCCCAAAGTGGACTGGACCAAAGTGCACATGTTAACTGCTTAAAAGCACGCATATATATGGATAATCTGACGGGACTAGCGCGATCCTTACAAAATATACCAAGTGACTTTTAAACAGTGAATCAATGATAGTCTTGTTTTAGTTAATGTTTTATCTCTTAGGTATGACTGCGGCAGTTTGGGAATTTTTGTTTAGTGCTGCACCACCCCTCAGCCAACTCACTGCAAGATTACTGTGATTTTTTTTCTTATCCCATTTAATTTCAAACTTTTCTCTCTCAGTGGCTCCTTTTACAATTAAATCCGATAGCGAACTTCACAATAACGTACCATAGTGATGAGCACTACAGGTCATGGGCGTTTTCGTGGATCCAATCACTCACCTCTGCTGTCACCAAGGGTCAGGAGACGTGTTCCCTCAGAGCAAGTCCAAAACGTGTCGAGTACGGATGGACAAACAGGGTAAAATGTATTAAAACTGCGTGGATCTAATTCATCTAAGGCATTTTCTACGAGAAACGAGGCGTCTTTCCCCACTAACTAGCGTTAAAACTTAGCTGACGTTAACCAAAGAGAACCGTCCCCGAGCGCATCCAGTCTCCGCGATGTGCCAAAAAAGCTTCAAGAGACGCCTTTTGGCAACGCAATGCAAGGTGAGGCCACCGTCGTCTACCAAAGCACACGGCTAGCTGTCTGTTGCAAACGGAGAGCTGGTTACAACATTTCACGGGTGAGCACCGCAGAGCTGTTCACTCAGGTCCACAACTTTTGTTCCTGTTGCTTTTCTCCACTCTTTCTCCCTGTTACATACACTGACCCAAACAGCAAGCTAAATGCAACGGAAACGGTAGCGCTGTCTTTCAAAATAAAATAGTCAAAGAACTAAAGCAGTTCCTCGCAGTGTTATATTGTTACTGAGGCGTCGGAAATAAACGAAATAATCTTTTTATAGATGGAAAATGATATATTCACCGGATAATAGACTCAATCCTAATAACCGACTCACGTTGCAACAACCTAGGACTTATTTTGAAGGCATATATCGGAACTACATTGGCCCCTCTGGGTGACTTGATTTCGCTCTGTAGCGTGTCCCTCTGGCTGTAAAAGTTTTCCTGAGTCTGAGATGGAAACATGGCGCGGTGGCCGTCACGTGATGTAATTCTAACAAAACCTATGACTCTCACGGGGAAACACAAACTTTAATAGAAACACTAAGCCAGGAGAAATAATGGACGGTGGAAAAACAGTTTCCACGCCTTTCCACCTAAAGGGAACGCAAACTGACTAAAGCCTGACGCTGGATCAGAGAGATTTGTTTTATTGCAGCATGTGGGCAATGTGACCCATTTAATTAATTGAACTCTCTGCATTAATGGTTGTATTTAGACACCTACAGATTTGTTGTCTCTACAAACTGGTCCGTACCAATGCTTGATTGTATATCATATTATAATATTGCTATTGATGCATTAAGAGGGGCATTTCATTTGACCTATATTTTGGGTAGTTTTATTTATTAACACTAAATATTTCACTGGCAGATCAAGCAAAGTGATTCATTTTTATTTATATACCAACAAATCAGACACTGTACCTTACACTGTAAGGTAAAGACCCCTGCGGTATTAAAGAGAAACCCTCCGATAACCCCCTGTGAGCAAGCATTAGGCAAATGCGGGGAGGAAAAACTCCCTTGCAAGAAAAGAGACCTCCAGCAGAACCAGGCTCAGTCATCTGCTAATACTGGTTAAGAGGTGAGGGTAAAGAGAAGAGAAAAAGGAGATGTGATGCACAGAGACTATGCAAGAGACAGGACAAGAATTAATAGCCTGCAGCAGTGGTATATAAACACCTGGGGAATGAAAAGAAATCTAGAGAAGAAATGCTGAATGGATCACAGGAAGTACCCCAGCAACCTTAGTCTAGAACAGAATAACTAAGATATGCTTCAGGGTCACCTGACCCAGCCCTAACTATAAGCTTTATCACAAAGGAAATGATGACTCAGCGAAATAGTAAGTACAGTCATGTAAAAGGAAGAGGGACAGAATGTATAAGATGCATAGAAATGGACAGGTACCCCAAAGATGCACTTCCTGGAAAGAGTAACTGCATTCCACGCCTGGCTGCTTATCACTTTATTGAGTATTTCAGCCCATAAACAAATCCTGGGAATTACTGGGCACCCAGGTACAGTGTAAAATCCCCAAAATGTGTGTTTGTGTGTGGGTTTTTTCTAGTTTAATTCAAAATTACAACCAGCAAAGCTCCAACAAAACATATGTTGCTTTTTTCAATCAACACACAAAACAGGTTTCTCCTCAATAACCAACTTTATTCATATAGCAGCTTTGATACACAACTACAAACAAAACAAGACAGGAAGACAAACAGATAATCAAGTTTAAAACATAAATAATGACAAGTAAAATAAGAATCAAACCCTTATTTATGGCCACGGCTTAAATGGAAAAAATAATAAGAAAGTTAATACATACAACAGCAACAATCGTTACCATACACACCCCTCCACCCCTGATGTCTCAGGTTTCATGTTGTGATAGTGAGTTATGTCGGCCTGAAAACAACAACTTTTCCCGTGTCTGAGGGGACTGAATAATAGATTAGACCCCATTAGAAAAAGTCTCTGAGGCTTTGGGGGATGTTGAGATGTTGATCTGCCATTGTATGCCCTCATCCTTCTCCCTCTGCGTCTCAGTTATCGGGCCTCTTTTGTGGATGCTTCCTCACGCAGCCTAAAGAAGAGGCTCAATTTCACAAATCAGTGCTCTATTAATGCCTCAAAAACGTATCAAGTGACAGCATATGCGTTTGTCAGTGAAAAAAAAGAGGGAGGAAGGGGACAAAATATGGTCTAAGACCAGGAAATCTTTAGTATGTAAGGCCCCATTAGCGATTTTTACACACAGTAATTCTTCCTCAATTTACCCCAATTTGCTAAACATGATTCATAGTTACACACTCACCATGTTTGTGAAGTTGAGAAGTATTTATAAGGCTGCATGACTACAGTGCACCAAACTGTTGAGTACTGCTTGCAGCTATTTTCTGTCAAGCCTTTCCGGTGGCATATGCAGATGACTGGGTATCGATGGATCTAAGGCATCGCCCTGGCTGTGAAATTACAGGGGTGAGTGTGTGCAGGCCTCCTCTGGGCCAGTGCTGAACTCCAGCCCAGAAACTACAAGAAGGCGTTAAAGTGCCCTCTTCTGTCCTAATCACGCAACTACTCCTGAAAGATTTAGTAATGCAATGTGCTTTGCTAAGATCTAGTTTTAAACTTCTGTGGATAATCTTAGTATATCCTAAGTAATTTACAGATGCTGGTGTGCCAAAAAGTTATTTCTGATGTTTCAATTTTTTATGTCTAATATCTTATATTACTACTACTAAACTTATATTGATAAATAGACTGTAATCAACAGGATTTCCCAATCCTGAGTTATAAAGAAATTACCTGTTTTGACTCTGCGTTAACTGCACCTACATTATATTTAGTTATATTTCTTGCAATTTCTGCTGCCTCTGTTGTCCCTCAGTTTTTCCACTACTTTGTACATTCACTCACTCAGTTTCAGTTTCTCCTTGCATTAATTTGCCTAATTTTGTGAGTTTTTATATTGACGCTATGATTATTATACCTTATATTGAGATAATTCTTGTTATTCTTTCACTGATAAATCCAAAAACTGCGGCGAAATTCACAAGAGGAAACGATCTCACTGAACAAGCCAGTCACAAGAGCTCCGTCAATGGGGGTGTAGCTGCATTTCTAGAGTGGTGCACGTCGGGTTACGCCTTAAACAAGTAATAATCAGACGGATAATCAGAATTTAAACCAACCTTCCTAATTCTCCAAGTAATGTTTGGATACTTGGGTTAACCGCAAGCTGGCGGCTGGCTTTGTAATACGACACTATTTTAGCGCCCGCGATTTTCAGCACCGTTTTATTACCAATAGACTGCTGCAAATCTGTTAACTTAGAGGAAAACTGTTATTATCAAAAGAAATTGGCTGAAAAAAAATGTGTATTTTTTAAATAACTAATTACAATATGGGTGAACTGTTAAAAAGTGCAATTTTAAACGGAGCTGAAATTGTTGCATTCGGTGGAAATAATACAAGACGATGCATACGCAGCTACCACATCTGCAACTATAAGCTCTTTATCATCAGTGCTCTCTGTTTTGCCTCGGTCTCGCTTATAATGTAACAGAACTGTTTCTTTGTTTATGTTATGTGACGCAAACCTTCCAATACATCAACAAAATAAATTTACCAGGAGTGGGGTTCGAACCCACGCGGACATATGTCCATTGGATCTTAAGTCCAACGCCTTAACCACTCGGCCATCCTGGTATATACACCGTACCCCAACACATCCCCACACTTGTAAAACTCAACACATCCAAATACCGTTAATCATTATGTATTCTAGACTTAGTCATTAAATTGGCACGAAGCTAGCAATGCATAGCAGCGTAAGCCGACGAGATAAACAATAGCAAACAAACATACTGGTCTAAACAATTGACATTACCGCTGCTAGTAGCTAGCAGCTAAGTCATTTACTATCATGCTAACGACAAGCCCGACCTCAAAAGCTTGAAATAAAACTACCGCTATCCTTAAGGTGGCTTGTATTTACAAAAAAACCCTAAAATATACACACACACACACATACATATATATACCAGCTCGCATACTTGGGTTAATTGCTTCCATTCCATTCGAATTCCTGTGAACCGCTCTCTCAAATTAGAACCCGCATAATAACATTAGCGTATGCTAACCCGTAGCAGAAGTTATAGCAGGCGTACAACTTCTATATTGTAAATATACACAGTAGCGTGTTTAGCTGCGCATTGCAGCCAAACAAAACCTCGAAGCAAAGCGAAACACCGATACCGCACAACAAATCTCTAAATTACGAAGTCACGGAGAATAAGTTGCCAAATAAAGTCCGTAGAAACTTCGGAGACTGAATGACAGCTAGTCTTGCTAGGTGTATGTGGATCTGAGTGAGTGGGGCATTAACGGGACAGGCGCCATCAGGGATATTTCATTCTATATTTGAAAAACGAAAAAAACGAAAACAAAAAAAACTATAGTATAGGGCCACATTAAGAAAAAAATAAATATTATTGTTCATTTTGACCATAAAGATGAAATTTCGAGACTGAACTCGAAATGTTATTTTGAGATTAAACTGTTTTGAAAATAAAATCTAAATACTGCTAACTGGTACGGAAATTAAACTTTGAATTTTGATCATACATAAGCTATTATGCATAGTTTTAAAAAGCAAAAAGCAGTTAGACGTGCACACAGTCTGACTCCAAATGGCCGAGATAGGAAACTTCAGTTTGGCATCTAGTTTGTTAAACAGTTTGTGGAGTAGAAACTGACTGCATCTATTCGCATGGCTGTTGTTGCCTTGTCTTGTGCACTGAGCTATTCTTGAAATAACTACAGGATTTAATTCCAAAAAGTTCCAAATATTATACAAAGATTCAGGGTGCGTTTTTCTCATTTTTAGCAGATTTCCAGCAATTTTTTTTTTTTCAAATAACAGCGAATGTTCGATCTTACATTCAAAAATGAAATTTAAATTGAAATACTAAGTGTTAATAGGTACATCTAAATATTACATTTAAAGCTTAGGATGCTGAACAGACCGGATAAGCTGAAGAAAATGATAGATGGAAGCTTGAATATGTCAAATATGCACTCACCATTTAGGTACACCTTGCTAGTATTAACATGAACCCCTCTTTTTCCTTCATAACTTCTTCAATTCTTCATGGAATTAGTTGATTACATCAGCAGCAGTCTGAATAATTGATACGTGCAGGATGGAACAATCTTTCATGTTGTTCACCATAAATTCTGTCCTACCAACCATATATTGTGGAAGAAATTGAGGGTTAATCAGACCAAACAATTCTTCCAATCTTCTATTGATCTTCTATTAGTAAGCAGGTACAGATTGTAGCCTCAGTTTACAATTTCTGTTCTTAGTCTTGCCATTCTCCTCTGACCTGTGGGATCAGCAAGACATTTTCACCCAGAAAAGTACACGCACTGGATATTTTCTCCATCATGTGTCATTCTCTGTAAACCCTAGAGGTAGTTGTGTGTGAAAATCCCAGTACATCAGCAGTTCTTGAAAGACACAGAATAGTCTGTCTACTTGACACCAACAATCATGCCACATTTAAAGTAATCCATATCATCTTTCTTCCCCACCCCAGTGCTCATTTTAAATATTAAATCTAAACATAAATTTACAGATTAGCAGAAGTACCAAAAATAAAACCTTAATGGATTAGATCATTTTGTTACATTAACGCAAAATAATCTTGGGCCAGTGTAATATAAGACAAATGTACACACAAGTCCCCTTGTCTACATCATACTCACTGCACCTCTTACTGATATAACTTAGTTTTATCTCAGTCTGACATGACATTTAGTTAAAAGCTACACAGTACAGCTTTTGTTAGTTGTGATTATGTCTGGATCATTTGGGTGTCAAATGTTTTTACGCTTACTTAGACTCAAAGAATCTGGAAAAACTAGCAGATCTTTTTTTCCTACAGCTATAGTTTATTTTGTGCATCACTGAACACGATAACAGTCTCAACTTAAAACATCAATTTGTTAAAACTTCTCTCAAATACATACGGGGGTAAATTCTGTGATCATAACATTATCTGTAATTTGATCAATTTTGAGCTTACAAATTACTCCCTTTCACAGAAATACATTGTGTTTCTACCTAGGGAAGAACTGTCTTCAGTGCACTTAGTGCCATCGTCTTTCATCAAAATATTGCACATTACTTTTTCCTTTTTGTTTAGTTCCATATCTTTTACGTAAATAGTTAAATGTTTAATCAGAATTTCAATCATTTAAGTCAAACAGTCCTAAAAAGTTTGGTCGTTTTTCCAGCACAGTAGACAGGGGCAACACTGGAGGAAAGGGTTTTTCCTCTTGTACTGTATGGCCTTCTTCATATGAACGTGGACTTTTTCAATATATTCCACAGTGTTGCACACATGAGCCTCAATGTTATTGAGCATGGATCCCTGCTCCTCCACTAGTATGGCCATTTGGAGGAACAGTTCGTGGATCTCCTTCATCCTGGCCTCCAGCTCCACCAGGTCCTTGTGTCTGCCTTTGATCTCGCACAACGCAGTGCGGCAAGAGCGTACACTCTGATTCTGAAGGCCTTGGGACAGCTCCGCCCAGCCCTCACCACCTTTGTCCACCAGCGCATCCAGCTGCTCATCAGTGATTTCTTTCCCCAGTATTGAGGCCTGCCTCTGGATCCTCACCCTGCAGGTATTCCTCTGAACCTCTTCCGCCTTACTGTAGTCAGTCATGGCACTGTGGAAGGCGCAGGTCAGTGACTCGTACTGAGCACGTGCAATGCGACTAACAGCACTGTTGGGGCCCTCTTTCTCTTCAAGCTCTTTGCTCCGTTTACCCAGGACCTGTAGACGGGCGTACAGAGCCTCCCCCCGCTGTTGGATCCCTCTGGCAATGGAGTCACAATCCTTTTTAATAAGGGTCAGGCGGCGCACAGAGGTGCCAAATCGTTCGTTGTGGGCGTGCAGACGTGCCACCTCCAAGTGGAGCAGGGAGATGTCCTTGCGTATTGACTCAGCCTCCTTTAGGATGACCTCAGTAGCTGAGGAGCTCTCAAATATTACCGCTTGATGAGACAAAGTTCCCTTGTCTACATCATACTCAAACCCATAGAATCCGGGCTCGTACTCCTCCTGCTCCTCTCTAATGGTCTGCAGCCTCTCCAACCTGTCCCGCATTCTGCCTGAGAGACTAGTGTATTAAAAAAAAAAAAGAAGTAAAAGGTATAATAAATAAAATCCATAATTCAAAATGATTATCATGAACATTCTTCAAAGTGATGACACACATGAAACAGAGTAATCTGATCACTTGGCTGTAAATTATTGTGCTTTGTTAATTTAGTAAGGGGGGAACTTTAAGAGCCATCTAGAAAGATTGTTTTAAAAACTGATGATGCAACTGATGCACGTAAGTTTAGTTTTATCTTCAGTAGCCTTTTCCCGTCAGCAGTCACAGCTAAGTGACCAACAGGAATTTCTCAATTTAAACCAGGAACAAGGACCTTCTCACCTTAAAGCAGACTTTTCCATTTAAATTGAGGTTTTGCAATAGGATGGTGGTTTCTGCATTTATCCAAGTACTTTCTCTACGTTAGGTCTGTCAACTCCACAAGTTGCAGTGCTTTTGGATGGCAGGTATCTTTTCAAGTTCCTGTCATAAGCTCAGAAAGTCAATTTCCTTATTCCGTACCGTTCGAATGAACAACATTCACTTCAAAAGTTGTCTCAATTAAAAATAAAAGACTTAAACAAGTCTTCAGAAATCATATCTTCCCCTCGAGTTGCCTGTAGAGTGGAGCCCAAACTAAATAGCCAGCAAGTCCCATCAATTATCCAGTTGCCTCCAGGTGGCAACACTTTTCCTATGAAAAAACCCAAATCATTAGACTCACAAATCAAATGATCTTACCTTCTTTAAACGGCCACCACGCTACAGAAAAGGTAAGTAAATCCTTTCAGCTTGTCTCATTTGACATTTTTGTAGCAAGTATGTGTTTAATCTACTGAAGGAAGTTGGCCGTCTACTTTCTTTTCAGCATTGTGTGTGATTGCCGGCCCCTTAACAGGTGAGTCACTTAAGCCTTCCCACTGCGACACATAATACCTCCTAAAGTACTGTTTCAACTCACGAATCAAGCAAATGGATTAAGTAAGAAGGCATTCCTGGTAAATGACATGCCCAAAAACAAGAATTAATGAAAATTTAAGGAAACAAACAAGAAAACAAAGGGATTTGACTAGACGTCTTGAAAAACACGTAATAAGCAGCTTTATTTGTTTTGTGACGGCACCTGTGTGCAGGTTAAACAACTGGTTAATGGCGTTATACGCATCATGACAAAGAGCAGCTGTCATTGAGCTGGAAGTCCAGATTTTCTCCAGTTTTCTGTGTTTGAGTAAGAACATAGCAGGCCTTCTAAAATATTAGTGTTAATGTGAATTGTATGTTTAAAAAATAAACCCAGACATATTATATTTAATATATTTAATATTTACTTGTAAGAGAAATCACATAAGACAGACAAAAACATTTTAATATACAGAAGTCAAAATAAGGTAGTGTGCATGGTGCATCACAAGTACAATCCCTGCAGAAATTATATCCCTGTTAAACTGCTTCGTTACCGGTACGCTCTGTTTTACTTCAACCACAACATCCATGGTATTAGTGCTAAGATGTGTAGTGACAAACCAAACATTTCTTCAAGGTTATTTTAATGGAACTTTCAGAAATTGTATAAAAATATCTGAAAGCTACTTATTAGTAAATGTGTAACCTGAGCAAGCTGAAAAATACCTTCACGTACCGTTTGTTTTCAAGTATGCATCGTGCCTAGGTCATTGTTATTTGACACAGGTTATGTCTCAAACCCTTACTACAGACATTAAAAATCAAGGAATTACATAAATAGAGTTTTATGAAGTTTAACCCAAGAATTTTTACATTTAAACCAAGCAGTTTGAACCCTTTTCCTCAAACCTTTATTTTACTCTCTGAGAAAATATTAGGCAGTAACTACAAAGACCGTGATGATAAATTATTGTGAAACTAACATTTTCGTGACACGTCGAACATTTTGAATATCCTAAGAACTAGCTGACATTGTCTTTGCCGGGTCATCCTGTTGTACCGATTAGTCGACGCACGGAAAACAGCTGCAAAACATCTTTCTAAACGGGTTCTTGCTGTCGTGGCGTTTTGCCTTGCCAAGTTTGAAGAGGACATCCTGCATGACAGCATCAGTTTGCTGAACGTTGTTCTGGATGGAGTCCATCATGGGGCCCTGCTCCTCTACCAGCACGGCGATGTCCAGGAATATCTCATGGATGCCCTTGATGCGGCTCTCCAGGTCCAGCAGCTCCTGGTGCCGTTTCTCAACCTGGGACAGAGCCGAGCGTGCCGTTCTGCCTTCAGTCACGATGTTGTCGTTGAAGATGTTCCACTGACCTTTCTCAATCATCTCCTCCACCTCCTCTCCCGTCACCTCGTGCCCCATTATCTCCATTTGCCTCTGGATCTGGGCTTTGCAGCTTTCCCGGTGGCTCATCTCGGCCTCATTGTAGTCAAACATTGCATCGCGAAAGCCATTACTGAGGCAGGCGTACTGGGTTCTGGCGATACGCGTCACAGCAGAATTTGTGCCGTGCGTTTCTTCTAGTTTCTGCGTCATGTCGTCCATTTTATGTAGACGTGCTAGCACATCCTCAGCCCGCGCCTTGATATCAGCTCCAATAGTGTTAGAGTCCTTTTTAATGGTGCTCATGGTGGTGGTGGCTTGGAACATGCGGGAGTTCTGCTCACGAAGCCTCTTAACCTCCAGGCGGATGAGCTGGATGTCTTTGTGGATACCTTGTGCCTGGGTAAAGATTTCGCCCAGAGCAGGGCTGTTGTCGCTAAACACCACTGCTTCATGAGGCAACTCATCCTCCAGGTCAACGTTACTGAAGGAGTCAGAGACAACGGACTCCGCATACTCCATTGGCTCCATGGGGCCGCTGGACAGCTCCTGGAGGTCAGTTAGTCTGTCCCTCATGGTTGGTCTAGGGAACAAGTGAAGGTTAGAGGTCAAGATGCTTTTCTCTCTCTCTGATTGCTGTTGATCTAACATACAATGGTAAAGCTGACTAAATAAAGAGGGGCCTTTCTCAACAGTGCAACACTAAGCAACTCAAGACACCCCCCCCCCCCCCCCCTTTTTTTTTTTTCATAATTAAACACCTTCACACCTTGTCTTTTAACCTGTTTCATACCAGGTTAAAAATATTTTCCTTCTTCCTTTACATATAATCCACCCGGCACCAATCACTGGCCTAACAGGTTCTCTAAAGAATAGTAAGAGGTGTTCCTTCCTACCAAACTAGTTCCTTCAACTTAGGATCTTTCTGTAGCTAAATTCATTTTGACTTTAAAATCTCACAGACAGAATTATTTGTCAGAGTCTGAGAAGCAGTCTAAGTAAAAGATCTTTATAGTGTGAAAAAGGGACGGTGGTGACATAATTTAAAGGCATTTCTGGCACTGCCACTACACCCTTCCCGTCCTGATTGCCCTGTCTGATTTTGTCACTGCTTCTAGTTGAGAATAACTGATAATCTATATCATTGATCAAAACAGCCTTTATACAATTTTCCAGTTAAGATGCAATCTAGTGGATTAAATGTGTATTATAAATAAATAAATACATGTGGTCCTTATCATCATGTTGTTGTTTTGTTGGTAGACGTATTCAACACTTAACTTGTTTCAATAATCCGAGTTTTTTTTAATCTAGGAAATATTTTGATTTGGGCACAATGTATCATAAAGTACAATAAAAATGTAAAATAACAACGATAATAGTAAAAAAAAAAAAAATTAAACAATTGTGGAAGAAAGGTGTACGTTTTTCCACAAATGTATGGACATGGTTTTAGGCTGTGTATATGTCACGCTAGTGTCTATTTCTACTACGATAAATCTCGTTTACTACTAAAAACCCCAAACAAAAACAAATTTAAAATCACTTTTCATTTGTCTGATGGGCCATAACTTAAACTTCATCTTCCTTCGCCGTTCATGAGCAACGAGATGAAATAATCTCGTGAAAATAAAAGGAAGGATCCTCACCTGTTTCGCTTTTATGTCCACAGATATCAGAGTTTGTACGTTGCTGTCAGGTGGCCGCCGTGCCTCAGCAGCATCCTCCTGCTCTGATGTCGACTGCTCCTGGCCGTGAGCACAACAATGGGCCCTACACGCGTAACGCTGCTATATCTGGAACTAAAGCTGGAATTTTACTGTGTTATTTCTTTTTTGTCAAGTTGACCAACTGCGCCTCGCCATGCAACTGCGATGAGATGTGACTTGAGGAATGAAGCCCGGTCGGTTTGGTTTGCAGTGACGCCAAGGTGTGAGCAGCGGGTGTGTAACACTCGAGTGCCAAATGCAACTTGGCGTCTATCTTATTGTACAATTAAGCAAAACTGTTGGCACGGAACCTTCGAGGTCACCTTTTTTAAGGGGGTTGCGCTTAAAAACGCATTGGCGACACTTGGCCAACCACTGCCATAATATCTAAAAGCCGCGGTAGGCTACCTGACAGTTTCCGAGATGAGTGAGTGAAGCCTGAGCTGATTTTAGCTCACGTCAAGATTTTCCCAGCCACGCCCAAATGACTTACACAGTACCGGCTTGTGTTTGTGCAGGAGAGATCAGACTTGTGTGGTTTTACCAGCTTCTTGCACTGTACCTTGACTAGAACACACAATAAATTATGTCCATTAACAGGTTGGTTAGGTTCCAGACATTCAAGCACTATATATACACACACTAATAAACATACGAAACTAATAAACAATATCGTTGTGCTTTATTAATGTAAATCTATAGGCAGTATTTACTAAAGGTTTTACTGTTTCAGAGATGCCTGAAAAAGCAAACAGTGTGTCTGCCTCTTTAAGAGTGACTTAAAGTAAAATGTGTGTAGTATCCATCCATCCATCCATCCATCCTCATCCGCTTTGTCCGGGGCCGGGTCGCGGGGGCAGCAGCCTAAGGAAAGAGGCCCAGACCTCCCTCTCCCCAGCCACCTCCTCCAGCTTATCCGGGGGAATACCAAGGCGTTCCCAGGCCAGCCGAGAGATATAATCTCTCCAGCGTGTCCTGGGTCTGCCCCGGGGCCTCCTCCCGGTGGGACATGCCTGGAACACCTCATCCAGGAGGCGCCCAGGGGGCATCCTTGTCAGATGCCCGAACCACCTCAGCTGCCTCCTTTCGATGTGGAGCAGCTCTCTCATGTGTGTAGTAGATCTAGTCAATTTTTAAATGAGCTTGTGTGGATTATATGTTTAAACAAATATGTTAAAAATTTCAATATATTTACTTAGAGACAAGGCACAGAACACAAGAATAAAACAAAACGTTTAATATTAAAAAGTAATTAAAAGACAGTAAAACAGATTAGTGCATAAGTAGTGTAATCCCTGCATAACCTATATAAAATTAAATCTCTGTTAAAATGCTGTATTATTGCCTCCCTTTCAGGGGTCTGGATGAAAGGCTTCTGAAAACCAGCCAAAGTTTAACAGTTCAGTCAGACTACAAATAATTGAAGAATAATTCAGCCTTTCTTCAGCTACAGCAGATATTTTATTGAGTTTTATCTCTTTTCTGAAACTGGAAAAAAATATTTCTCAAAGTCACAGTTTAAAAAAAACAAAAAACATCAGACACAAATTAGACAAATCCCCTTGGGGCTGCAACAGGAAGCGTATCCGACAAAAAACAAAAACATTTAAAAAAAAAAAATTGCCAAATCAAGCATCCGCTGTGGTGACACTTTGTGAATGTGGGAGGAGTCAAAATTAGCTTTAATAGCAAATCCCTCACATGATGAGACTGAGCCAGCTTAAAAACCAAAAAGTGTCTTCAGCTGCTATGTCTTTTTAAATATTCTTTTGAATGGGTTGTTGCGGTCATGGCGTTTGGCCCTGCCAATTTTGAAGAGAGCATCCTGCACGCCCTCATCGGTTTTCTGAACGTTGGTCTGGATGGAGTCCAGCATGTTGCCCTGCTCCTCTACCAGCACGGCGATGTCCAGGAATATCTCATGGATGCCCTTGATGCGGCTCTCCAGGTCCAGCAGCTCCTGGTGACGTTTCTCAACCTGGAAGAGAGCTGAACGTGCCGTTCTGCCTTCAGTCACCACGTTATTGCTGAAGATGTTCCACTGACCTTTCTCAATCATCTCCTCCACCTCCTCTCCCGTCACCTCACACCCAACTATCTCCATTTGCCTCTGGATCTGGGCTTTGCAGCTTTCACGGTGGCTCATCTCGGCCTCATTGTAATCAAACATCGCATCGCGAAAGCCATTACTGAGGCAGGCGTACTGGGTTCTGGCGATACGCGTCACAGCAGAATTGGCACCATGTTTTTCTTCTAGCTTGCACGCCATGCCATCCATGTCACGCAGGCGTGCTAGAACATTCTCAGCCCGCATCTTTATGTCAGCTCCAATAGAGTCCCTTTTAATAGTAGAGGTGCCATGGAACATGCAGGAGCTCTGCTCACGAAGCCTTTTAACCTCCAGGCGGATGAGCTGGATGTCTTTATGGATCCCTTCTGCCTGGGAAAAGATTTCTGCCAGAGCAGGGCTGTTGTCCAGGTCGACTTTGCTGAGGGACTTGGAGAGAGTGGAGTCTGCATTCTCCACTGGCTCCACAGGGCCGCGGGAGACTTCCTGCAGGTGGCTCAGTCTGTCCCTCATGGCTGATCTGGAGATCAAGTGAAGGTTATAGAGGTCAAGAAGATTTTCTATTCACTTAACAAACATTAGTAAAGCTAATTCATTCAAGTAGGTGAACCATTTATGTTTGAATTTAAACACACTTGGCACCTTGCTTGCTTCTCATATCTGATGAAAATAGTTTTCCTTCTTCCTTCAAGTATAATCCACCCACCACCAATCACTGGCCTAACAGGTTATCCAAAGAGTAGTCAACAATGTTCCTTTTCACCAAAGAGAGATTCATTTTGACTTTAAAAACCGAGCTTTAGATTCTGCATATAAGTTAGAGTTATATCTTGGATAAACAGCCTAAATATTTCTAATGCATAAAGTACACTTGTGATAGCATTAAGAGGCATTTCAGTCGTTGGCGCTACACAACAAATATATGGTTCCAACGCTATAAAATCTAAGAAAAACCCCAAATGTTTTAGAAGAAATGATAACTTAGACATATCTGATCTTTTCTTACATCTCATACAAATTACTGCCTCCTGTGCTCAGTATCTATCACCATGTAATTTCATAAGTTACCCATACTTTCTGTCAAACCACAAAATCCCACTGTTACCATTTCATATGCAACAAGGTCAAATAATCATGCACACAGTGACAAGATTAAAGGAAAGATCCTCACCCGTTTGCTCTTTATCTCTACAAATCAAACTTTGGCCATCATCTGAAGTCTACTAATCCGGACTGTGAGCACAAAAAACAGTCCCACGTGTTACCAGTGCTGCAGGCTGTGAGGTAAAAACTGAAAATCTGCTGTGCTTTTTGTCAGGGTGCACAATTGTGACACTCAGTCACAGTCATGTGACTTTAGGAATGAAGACAGATCAGTTCAACCTTGACCTGCACCACAGGAGCGTCAGTTGTGTAGGACAGCTTTGTAAACATAAACTTGGACCTAGACTTTAAATCAACACACCAGACTTTCTCTGTTCCCACACACAATCTGGTGAATCACCGGTTGATTCACCATCAGCAGCTTTTCTCCTGGCCCCTGATCCTCTGAGTCTCTGTCACAATGAGATTTCCCATCAGTTACAAATCCCAAATTATCAAAAGAAATAAAATGGTTCTGGATCAGACATGGGTACGAGAAATTTAGATAATGCGCAGTTTAAACCGCTCTTTTTAAATTACTTTTTTAAAATTTTGATTGTAATATTTAATTAATTAAATGGCTGGAAAATAAAATGATGCCACGGCTCATCTGCATGGCCACCAGGGGAGGGCAGCCTACACTATGAGAGTAGGCAGAACAAGGTCTGTGCAGTTTGTGTGTTAGCCACACCCAAATGACTTCCACAACTACATGCACAAACAAGTTTGGATTTTAGTAGCTTCTTCTTTTTTTAAATTCTTCTGACTACTACACACTTAGTTATGCCCCTTAGCAATTTAGTTAGGTTTAAATCAACCCCTGTATTTGGCGACGGTTTTACTATTTTGAGGAGGTCAAGTCTGCTGGAGGCATTTGTAGCACTGTCCTCATTTTTTGGCTCCAAAATCAACCACAACTAAGCACAGCTTAGGTGCTTGTTGATCACACATAGACAAACTATGTTTTCTTATCTGGATAGTTGATGTAGGAAGGGGTGTACGAGCATAGATAAGAACTTTAAAATTGGATGAACATTCCTGCTGTAAAATGCATATTAACTGTTTCTTATCTATAGTATATTTATTGCCATCTTTTGAACTATTATTGCACAACAAGGGCAAACCCGGTCTCACTGGAATTTCTATTAGATTAGACGCATTCTCTTTATATATAGATACATTAGTTTTCTTTAATATTCTGCCAAATCCCTTACTTGCAGTCTTTCGGACACACATCAAATTTGCACGATTGGTACATGACTTCAAGATAAAATCAGGGTTTAGGCTTCAATCATAGGGAACAGGAATGTCGCTAAACTTACCAGTTCAACTTAGGCCACCAACCCACGCTGTGTATAGAAGCCTGATTTATCACGTGCTGTTAAATGAAGAGTGCCAGCTCTGGTTTAGGAGTATATTGACACGCGTTTGCTGATAAGGAACCTGGTTTTAAAGTATTCTAATTCGACATATGAATTGAGGCAATGATTATTAATACTGATTGTTTGGCCTCCTGTGAATAGGTATGTTTGAGTGAGTGAAACGTTGATTCTTAATGAGCCTGAGACTAAATATAGTTTTACTCACTTACATTATTGCATTGGGTTGGATGGATATGTTAACTTACCGACTGAGGTGTATTTTGAACCCAATGACCTAACTCCTCTCAGGGTCTTCAGCACGTGAACTCGCGTAGTCGCGAGCATTCGCTTCTTGTTAGGCTGCTGCTTTCAAGTGTACCCCGGATTTTCAAATGAAAAAATATGACTTTAAAATGCTGGTTTAATAACAGCATCTAGACTTGCAAGAAATGTAGCATTTATTGTCTTATTCAAACAGTCTTTCATATTACCAGTGACTTTGGAGGAAGGAAACAAATGCGTTTACACACGTTATTAGATAATCAAAATATTGCGGAGGCATATACACACTAACAACAAGGTATCCATTTGTCACTCCTAAACGCAATGTGTTGTCTTAAAAGACCTTTCTTTCTATGGGAATTGCCCATTTGTGGGTGGGAGGATGGGGGAATGGGGGGGAAACAAAGCACACCGACCGCTAGTTTTTCATCTTTCCGACTGCTCGTGAAGACAGCGCACCTCCATCAGCACCCTGTTGCAACCTCAACTTTCTTTTTGTTCCTTTCAAGGAACCGGGCTAATCACCGCCGCCAGAGACGAAAGGAGAAGAAACACTTTTTAGTCCTGTTTATTTTTTTAAACATAAAACTACAATGAAGTTGGCGCTTATTCGCAGTGCTTACATGAGTCTCCGGGCACATCAGGTCCGTCCGGGTAGCAGATTCACCGGGTTTTCGCGAAGATGCCTACCGATAGGCATTACCAGCAGTCGATTGAGCCTCCGAGCGGCAAGCGCTACCTCCAGCACCGGCACCAACCCGAAGTTAACCGGTAACTTTGGGGTACAATCTCAGAAGGGGGATGAGTCTGATTACGACAACCATGTGAGGTAAAATAACAACAGCAGCAACAACAATGTAGAGTAAAAGTCTGATTGTGGTGTGTCATGACAAATTGTTTTAACGGCTAGCTAAAAAAACGAAGTTCGTTGGAGGGATGGTTATCTACGTGACAAAGGTAGTAAGCATTTCCGGTCTCACCGGCGTTTTGCCCCCTGGCTAGTAGCCAGTTCTGCACGTGTCCCCGGGTTAGGGTGTCAGAGACACCAGCCAGCTGATGCAACCCTTTTCTGTTGTTGCTAAACATGCGACACATGAGGAACCGAGTAAAAACACGCAGGCGTGGATGACTGATGCTAACTAGTTTTGCTGCTAACATTTAAATGCAATCAGATCTATAACACTTGTATTGAGTGTGAAGAAAATTAGCAAAAAGGATTTATTCAGTTAAAGTTTAACTTTAAAGTTTTGGACTTTTAACGTATTTGTTAACGTATTTGTAAACATTTTTCCCCGCCCGCCCGCATATTGCCGCATGCGCACGCGCACTGAAAACGACCATGGGTTGTTCCATACCACAAATTCTGGTATCAATCCGATACCAAGTAAATGTAGGGCCAATATTGCATATACCAATACTGATACCGATACATTTAACTTTTAAAGGCATCTTATGTAGGGGAGAGCAGTGGTCAACAATTTATTAATGTTGATCCAATACCAATATAAGCTCTGGTTTCGATACTATTGATATTTGGATTACTACTACTCTACTCCACAGAGCCTGATGCATAATTCATTAGGAAAATTCCTGCAAATAGACAAAAAGTGATGGCTTGATAGGTCCTAAGCAATACTTATCTCACATATTTCACAAGCTAGTCTGTGAATTAAAGTAAACACAGCACCTGACTGCTTCCCACCTTCTCATCAGCTCCATAGTTTGCTGCAGACATTGCTTGAAAATTTAGTTACACCATGTGCTGCTTTCAGTGTTTCAGCACATGTATGTGTACTATCTGTACTTTCTCAGTGTTCATGTGTTCGATTGTTCGTTCTCTTCTGAGCCGCCTCCTCGCATTTCATCTGATTTCTTGTTGCATTGCACTGAATTCTCAAAGCCACTGTAGTTATAAACCCCCCATAGTTATGCTGCTTCTTTACCTTGCAGCATTCAGCACCTTGAGATGGTTTTTGTTGTGAATTGGTGCTATATAAATGAACATATTTGAACTTAATTATGTATTATCTACTTTCCTGATGGGGGTGTTTTATCCTGCGTGTACCCATTAATAGGTTAATGGGTATTTCTAACCAGGTTGTCTTCTCTTGTAGGAAAGTGGTTCAGAGCACCAGAGAAGCAATTGTGACTCTGCAGAAAAGAAACCCAGCAATTCAACCCTTGTTAGCCATTCTACAGGTACTGTAAGGGAATACTGTTAAAGAACAAAAAAATGAGTGCAAATACACCGTCTTATTTTGTAGTAAGCAGTCTTACGGTAAGTGTTGTTAATGCTTAGAAAAAGCGTAGCCTAAACATTTGATGCTAGAAGTCTCCTAATTTGCTTTAATCTTCTCCTGACCTTGAGGGTATCTGTTTCTACTGAAGTTTCATCTTAGCTTTTCCATATTATCAGGGTTCTGTGCGTTGTTTCAGTGTGCTCATTTTATCTCAAAGGCAGGTGAAGACGACAGCATGCTGGAGATCAATAAGAAAATGGCAGTAAAGGTAATCCACGCCACCACTTCTCCTTTTTCTGACTTCTCTTCTTCAGCTTGGCCATTTTGTTCTTTTGTAATGTCTACAAAAGATCTCCTATCTCCTCGTCCGCAGATTGGTTTGAACATCACTCAGATTTGTCTGGTAAAGGAGTGCAGTGAAGATGATGTAAGTCGATGTGACTCACAAGTTAATTTTCCCCTTAATAGAGAACTCTTCCTCCCCCCTCAAAGTTTAGTAAGTCACTACATGATTACCGTTCTCATGTTTGTGCAGCATGTGATTATGGTGCCTGTGTGTTCAGGTCTTCAGTATTTCCAGTTTATTCTTCATTTATCATCTAAGTTTATCATCAGGTTTTATCCTACCTAGTGATATTTTCCAGCATTATGTAACTGAGATTTGGGGAACCTTCTTGGCTCTTCATTCAGCTGGAGCCTGCCACTTGAACCATGTAGACAGAAGGAATTCATGGGAATAGCTTAGACATTTGACCTGACAGTGGATGATCTATGTGTGCCATGCCTGGCCTTAGGAGAACTCAGCTGCTCTACTTTTACACATTATCTCGTCCCCCTTTCTCCTGTTTTTCACCTCCTCAGGGATTTCCACTACCACTTTCCCTGTGCTCATTAGGTAGTGCTGCTTTGTTAGATTTTGAAGGTGCATGTGCTGTTTGTTTCTCTCTTGACTTTTTTGTAGACTACCACATAAAGTACCTGATTGTATTTGGTATATCTTCAATATTTTCACACTTGTTTCGTCTGCTATTTTTTCACTACATTTCTCAGATGTGTGTCACTGATTGTTATTTGTTCTCTTTATGTATGCATGTAGATTGTAGAGGAGTTGCTGAAGTTGAATGATGACCCCAAAGTGCATGGTATCTACCTTCACCTCCCCCCAGCTTCAATCACCAGTCGGATCCTCAACACCTTAAAACCCGAGAAGGACATCGAAGGGTAAAAACCTGCAGGGGCATAAATATTCAGTCATTTATTTTATAAGTTCTATAAATGTAAAAATGTATGTAAGGTTGTTATTCCAATTTAAAATAAATGAATTAACTCACTGTGCGTGTCCTATTGACCCAAATCAGAAAGGACTGCTCACAATTAAGACGTTTGTGCCCAGTGTGTGTAGACACGTGATGAGAAAATTAGCAGGGGACCCTTCTTAATCATGATAAATTGATCAGATCTGGTTCAGTTAAGGATAGATTATCCAGAGGAAAAGTATATATGTTCCTGATGATTAATGGAAGACTTTTTTAACCTAATCCTGATGAAAACTATATATCCTCATATGTTACTTGCTAGTACTGTGCTGTGTCTTTAACATTTATTATGTGTGATTGTGTTATCCATTGCACTTTATTAGTAGGGGTGGGTTTTTATAATCGATTCATCGATTAAAATCGATTCTGGCTTGGATAACGTAAAATCGATTCATTAAAATCCTGAATCGATTTTTTAATATAAATTTATTTTGTCCGAAATGCCAGAATCTCTGGTGACATCTCACAAAATTTCAAGAACCACCAAACAGTAAATGAGAGCAGGTACAGGGATTCTGCACATAGACTTAAACACACAGCGCAACCCGCGGATCAGAATCAGTTAGATGTCGCCTTTCTCACAGTCGGGGCTGAAAGCCGACAGCTCGCTGATCCGGGTCCGCGCTTTGTGTTCACGCCCTTTATGCGCTGATTCTAAAGCTGTTAGTTTGATCTCTCTCCAAACAATATTGACCGAACCAGCAGCAAAAGAAGATCCAAACGCTTCACATAAACATCGTCATGAATTCACTCTTTTACTGTTTTGCTTCCATTGCGATGCGCAGCTCTCTCTCTCTCCCTCTCTCCCTCCCCCCCCCCCCCCCCCCCCCCCCCTCTCGAACAGTTTCGCTTTCTTCATTATTCGCTTGCTTGTTACGCACAAGTCTACTGTTGTTTACAGCGCTGTCGGCCGCTGTTTTTTTCCCTTTTACATTCTTCCGAAAAGAAAACCTCATTTCTGCTGTTCAATACTGAACAAATTTAAAATTTTTAATATTATTCAAAATGCAAAATGCTTAGCCGTGTGTCTAATAAAACCGCTGTAACGTCAGAGGCAATGTTCATTAATTAATGGTTTTCTTTCGTTTTTGATGTACTGCAGAATATTTTTATAAAATCCCAGGCCAGGAAAACCACCTTCATGTTTTTCTGTGTTTTATCTTCAGCTACTTTGACACAAAGGCATCTGCTGTGATGCTCACACCTTGGATAAAGTCTTGCGAGTGTCAGCTTCCTTTTTATAGATACAAAAATATGTAAATGTTCTGATCCGAATTATACTTCTGACTGTCAAAATTTCCCAGATTTAAATCGAATCGAATCGAATTAAATCGAATCGTGGATCGAATCGATTCGGGACCTTGTGAATCGGAATTGAATCGATTCTAGAAATCAGTGACGATACCCAGCCCTATTTATTAGTCTGTTACGGCCTGTAAAACTGGATGGTTAAATAAAAAAATGAAATTTTTATGTTTTTCTCTTGTTGCAGCATATCAGACTTGAATATGGGCCGTCTGATACGAGGAGACCTGAGTAAAGGCTTTGTACCTCCTTTAGCTAGTGCTGTTTTGGATCTGCTGGAGAACCATGGTGAGTTTCTGCTGAAGGAAACTGAAGGTTTTCCTCTCTTTACACAGTGTTCACACAGCACACAGGAAACATGTCAGAAGTGAGACGTTAAGTCTCCTGTGAGATTTTAATTTTAAAACTGAGTTGATACTTTAGAAACCAATTATATGCCTGACTTTCTGCCATCCTTAACTGCATTGTGCAGGTTTATGCCCCTTGTGCCAGAAATAGAGTAGGAGCATATTTTTAGCCAGTGAGAAAAATCATCACTTTTGAGAAAGTCAGTGTTCTGATTAAGTGCATTTGCATTGGTGTGTGTAACCAATCGACTGTATAAAATTACAGTTTATATAAACAGTTGACCCAAAAGTGTCAGAGTGAATGAAAAAGAAATTAAATGCAGCCAGTGTGCTTGAAATATTTTCACATTTCTGTTCAGTTCAATTGAATTTTATTTTTACAGCGCCAAATCACAACAACAGTCGCCTCAAGGCGCTTTATATTGTAAGAAAAGTGTCTGGACTTCTTTAAGTTTCCTTGAAGATGTTTCACCTCTTATTCCAGAAGCTAAACTGAGACTGAGAACCTTCACAGACATATATTTACATCATAAGGTAGACCCTACAATATTACATACAGAGAAAAACCTAATAATCATATGACCCTTTATGAGCAAGCACCTTGGTGACAGTGGAAAGGAAAAACTTGCTTTTAACAGGAAGAAACCTCCAGTAGAACCAGCCTCAGGGAGGAGCGGCCATCTGCTGCGACCGGTTGGGGTGAGAGAATGAGGACAGAGATTTATAACAAGTATGATATAATGCAGAGAGGTCTCAAAGTGATTCTCACTGTGCTCTGACTGGACGATATATAAACACTAGAAATTAAATTAGATATACTAATAAATGTGACAGATGTTTCTCTTTTTTAAATTTACTGTAAAATACATCAGTATCCTTTACTGTTAACTACTGAGATCTGATACCTAACAGGAAAAGATACCATTGCTGTGGTTATTGTAAAGACAACTGTGACTTTAGAAAATATCTTCCAATTTATTATTTAAAAAAATACAATGAAAACATGAGCAAGAAAAATATCAACAAATATGTGAACACGTAATGTACTTGAGTCCAAATGACTATATTATAAAAAGGTGAAGGAAAGACATTGAATTTGGTAAGATTTGACCATATTTCTGGGATGTTTCTTTTTAATTTAAAATGCTGGTAATTTACTGAACAGGGGATCTGTGCATATGAGATACAGACTTAGATCATTTTGGTTGAAGGCACACTTCAGGGTTTAGATATTTTCAGTACTTCTGATATAACTACTAAAGATTTCCAAGCTCTTTAATAAAAACGTTGAACATTTCTGTGTAGAATGTTATAAGCTAAAGGTACATTTAAAAAAAAAAAAATCTGGTTTAAGATTTTTTAGATTGTTATTTTTTTATATTTTGCCTTTATTTAATAGTTTGGCTTCAGATATATTTAAATGGGGAGCCTGACAGGGAGTCCATGGACAGACTCGGCTGCTGGGAGCATTTCCACTCGTGAATGATCATTTTAAACATCCCTACAGATACTCCTTTGGAAGGAAAAACTGTGTTGCTGGTTGGTGGAGAGGGTCCCCTTCAGCTGGCTGTGCAGTGCCTGATTGAACGAAGTGGAATGGTCACTCTGAAGAGTCACTGGAGCTCCAAAAGCCTGCAGGCACAGGTGTGACAGGGTGTACTCACATTAGATGATCTGCATTGTGCCTTAGAAGCTACCTATGTCAAAATCACTGTCCTAAGTAATGAATTAATGTATAAGGAGTGCCAGCTCCTTAATCAGAAGTTAACCAGAAGTTGTTCCAATGAATCCTTAAAATGCATAAAAATTTTTTCTCCAAAACAGAGAGGGAGAGCTTGAGAGAGAAGAGTTGTAGACTAAGGCCCACTGCGGGTGAGGGTGTCCAATTTAAGAACCAGTTCAGTTTACTAAACATTCAGTATGTACAATTGTGGTTTGAAGTTTGTATACACACATGGGTTTAAATCTCATGTCGGGCTTGTGTAGTGTTAGTTGCTGGCCACACAGAGACAGTATTCTCATTTTACAGCAGCTCACTGGAGCAGTTTTGCTAATGGGAAGATGCTGAAAGACATTTTTCTGCACAGGTTCTTTTAGGTCATTAATATTTCATTATTTTAATTATCATTTTAATTTCTTCTTCTTTAATAATTCTCCATTTTCCCAGGTTATGCAGGCTGATGCTGTGGTCCTGCTAGATGTTGGAAATATGTATGTTCCACCCACCTGGATTAGACCAGGGGCTGCTATCATTTACTGTAAGCCAGCTCTGGAGAAAGGTATTGCATTATATGTTGTGTTTCCAATTAACTTGTGCTATAATGAACATGAAATGATTTTAAAGCCCTCCATTGCAGAGACACTTTTTAAAGTTATTGTTTAAAAATGAATAGAAATCAGTGAAACTGCAGTTTCAGATGCACTGGTTTGCTTCCACTATCACATGCTTTTTGTTGTTGTATGGATTTGTGTACTTATTGTGTTCATTAATCCTGTTGTCGTTTGTTTTAGATGAAAATGCTTTTGGATTGTCTTCAAAATCTGGATTAGAAAGCCTCACAGCAGCTTACAGAACACAGGTATATATATTCCCATGTGACTCCTCTCTTTGGCTTACTATATTCTTCCTTACTTATTCGTTAGCTTTCTCTGTCCTTCTCTTTTCTTTTCTTTTTTGTCCATTAGAATGTTGTCCGGAGTTGCAGTCGGTGGCTCAAGGGTCAGGAATACAGACCCTGGCATCTGAGCAGCCTCAAACTGCAGCCCTTAACTCCTGTACCAAGGTATAGACCACTGTGTGGTGAACACTGGAATTTAACTTCATTAATCTTACCCGGATTCTTGTATACCTCATTTTAATGCTATTTGAATAAGATGTGGTGCGTAGAGCCATTATCCATATAGTCTATATGTTTTCTCTGTCAGTGATTTAGAGATATCCAGAGCTCAGATACCAAAACCAGTAGATCAGCTGGCTGAAGAGATTGGTTTGCTACCAGAAGAGCTAGAAGCCTATGGGAGGAGCAAAGCTAAGGTTCGACTCTCTGTGTTGGAACGCCTCCAGTCACAGCCTAATGGCAAATATATTCTGGTTGCCGGGTGAGTGACTGACCAAATCCTCTCTTATTCTTTCTCCTGCTTCATAATAATAATAATAATAATAATAATAATAATAATAATAATAATAATAATAATAATAAAGTTTATTTGAATAGTACAAAATTACCATTACAAAGAAAATACATAGGTCCTAGTATAGAACCCTGAGGGACTCCACAGTACAGGGTCATATTGTGCACACCAGAAAAAGTGATATTTGAAAATCTTCTGTATTCTCTCTTTGTTCAGTATAACTCCCACCCCACTGGGCGAAGGTAAAAGCACAGTGACTGTTGGTCTGGTCCAGGCGTTGTCCGCCCATCTTAGGCTCAACTCTTTTGCCTGTCTCCGTCAGCCATCCCAGGGACCAACTTTTGGAGTTAAAGGTCAGCAATGAATACTTGGGTCTTTATGCTAACTGTACTTGGCTTATCTTCTCTGAAAGATATGCTGTCATCTCTCTGTGCTCCTTTGCATTCCTTCATCTGGATACTTTTTTTTTTTACTTTACTGTTGGTCATTCCAAACTATTTTCTCCAAAAACAATGAGTGTTTTCTCTAAAATCCTGTTTTGTAAGAAAACGTTGATAGAATAGTGTATTTTCACATTGGAACCAATGTTTAATGTTTCAAATTGTGAATATTTCTACTGAATACATTCAGTGACATTTGGACAAGTTTAGCTATCTTTGTCAGTGTGAGGTCAGCTCTACATTTTGTTCTCGGGTGGAGCAGTTCATTTAAAGTCCAACACTCAGCACTGTTTCTTTGTGTGTCCTCGTCCTGTTGCCTGCCTCTCACAGTGTTTCCTCTCCTCCTTTGCCTAGGGGGAGCTGCAGGAGGTGGGTATGCCCAGGTCATCCCTATGGAGGAGGTAAGACACACAGACAGGCTCAGAGTGTTCCCTAGCAGGACAAACGCAGGCTTCAAAGACCTGAGGCATGCAAAGACTCACAGTAGTTTGCACAAAAAGACACACAAGCATACATTCATGACCCCAGAGCTGTGACTACAAGCACAGTCCATAAAGACACACAGAACGAGGGGTTAAGCCCCAGCCTTGTAGGCTACAATAAGGCCAACTACTTTTCTCATTCTCTCAATTCACCCTTTTTCTTTACGCCTCCTTCTTTTAGGCGCACTAAAAAAAAAAAATATTTGTATGTCTTGAGATCAAAGGGCTTGTGTCAAACTGTGAGAAAATGTGTCATAATATATTTAAAGACTCAAGGGACAAAATCCAAGCCATGAGAAGATTGCTTTAGTTGAACCCACATTTATCATCTGCTACCAAATGCTGTGGGTGCAGCCCACTGACCCCCATTGTTAGCGGGTTTTTTCTCCCTAGGGGCCATTCAATCAATCTTACAGAGTGTACACTTCTGCAGTAGCATGTTGATGTCTCGCCTGTAATCCTTTCATCTCTCACTGGGTTCTTTTTTTTTTTTCTGCTATTTTTTAAAATCTTCTCAGTTCAACCTTCATTTGACTGGTGACATTCATGCCATCACAGCTGCCAATAACCTGGTGGCAGCAGCCATCGATGCCAGGATGCTCCACGAAGCGACGCAGTCAGACAAGGTGGCTGTGCGAAAAGATATCATACAGCAACTCTAGTTTAAAAAATGCGTGTGTAATATAATGACAGTATGGATTCCTTTTGCTCTCAGTCATGTTTGCGATTTGCTGTAGATTTATTGTAGTCGGTGACTGTAAATTATTCTGTGGTAACTTTTTAAGTATTTGATTTATTTCTGTAATCCTGCTTTTCATGCACATAATGCTATCTCGTTATCTAAATTCCAGCTTAACAAAAGTCCTTTCCTCCTGTAAGGACCGGTTAAATGTACTTTAAATAATAGTATTGTTTTTCTTGTTTTCTTTACCACCAAGGCCCTTTTCAATAGATTAGTCCCTTCTGTGAATGGAGTCAGAAAATTCTCACCCATCCAGATCTCCAGGCTGCAAGTAAGTTTAAATACTACAGCTCCATAATCACACGTGATGTCCATGATCACACGTGAACTAACTAACTAAGGGTTGTGACTGGGGTGTTCATGAAAAGTTGTCGTCGTTGTTGTTGTTTTTTGTCCACTAGGGGGCCTCTGTGAATCCATCTTAAATTTTCAATCTTACCCTTCACATTGGCTGCTTTACCAAACATTTCTTTATGCCAGATAAAACTCCTTGTTTGTAGAAGAAAGAGTAATTCAGTCTTCATGTAATGCTGATGAAGAATGTCTAATATTTAGTCCTAACAGATAAAATATGCATGGCAGATGTTACTGATCCAGGAGATGAAGGTTTGAACATGTGTACAGTTTATGTCCTGTTGCAGGAAAGTCCAGGTTTAGAGAAAAAGACTATGAAATTAGCCTTAATTGATGAAGGGAGAGATAAAGATTTTTAAAAGGCTTTTTTTTAAGCAGAAAACTCCAACTAAACCTGATCTTGACAGTGAGTTAATAATTTCCTGGTTATTTAGTCTGGATTTGTTTCCTATACATGAATGATACCTCCCACCTATTACGGTGGACATAGCAGGCTTCTTTCATGTTAAATAAAATCTAAACAACATCAGAAACATGTGGAACAAAATCTTGTTTGTCTCAATTTCCAGCGCCTTGGCATCAGGAAAACAGATCCTGCATCACTCACACCTGAAGAAATCAACGCGTTCGTACGTCTTGATCTTGACCCCTCAAAAATCACCTGGCAGAGAGGTATCTTTATAAACAGACACATTCTCTGTGTGTGCTTTTTTTTTAAGGGGGGGGTTGTAACTGTACCGCAAGCATGGCTGATTCAAGCTGTTTTCACACTAACTGTGTCGGGAGACTCAAACAGAGATGTTGTCCAACTCAAATGCAGCACCCAGCAGGAGAAATACTCCTTAGGCAAGAATTTTAGGCGAAGATACCGCCTGTGTAGAGCTGCGTATGCACCAGACAATTACCAGCAGCTTTTTTTTTTCACATGAGCACAGTTTAATCAGTTAGACTAAAATGGAACTTTTAATGTCTCTCTCTAACTAAGCTGGATCTTTGTGTTCTCGCATATAATGGGAAACATCTTAACACTGAGCAATTACGCTTAAATGTATAATGGGGTAACTGAGTTAGCACTGGTTCAAATCTTCTGGTCAGCTGGGGCTTTTCTGTGTGATGCTTACATGTTGACAAAGACATGTATGTTAGGTCAATTGGTGGCTCTGAATTAAAGATAAATGTGAGCTATTTAAAGTGTATGAAATAAAAGTGCTGCATGCATGTGTGGTTAAGCATGGCTTGTATTTTTAAATAGTTTTTAAGTGCTCATTAAGAGTAGAAAAACAACTGTTACATGTAAATTTTGCAGCTTTATCTACAACTGCATTAGGTTTGTCACTCAGAAAAAGTATTGCTTTACATTACTTGGCTGCTCCAAGGAGAAAGTCATTTGTTGCGCTACTTTTTACATTACCTATGCACAAATTGGTAATATGGCCTAAGATGCATAATTACCAGCAAGCGGTCCCACACCACATATCACTGTGCTAATGAGGGGCACTTCACAGTGATGCTACTGTCCTAAGTCCAAATGCTCATCAGTGCAGTTGTTACCTGTTGGACATCAGGTTGTGGCTTCTTGTCCAGGCTTGGCATACATTCAGCTTAAATCTGCCTGTGCAGATCCTTGGTACAAGTTGTCATGTTAGCATCAGTTGTTTCTGGCCTGTCCCTGCTAATAAACTGAAAATAGCTGATGTGCAGGAAAAAAGGAAAATTTGATTGATTCATTTATTTATTTTTACATTTATAACAGAAATGGGCAACTGGTTCAGGGGGTTGGGAAGCTCATCTTGTAACCGGAAGGTTACCGGTTTGATCCCCTGCTCTGTCTGTCTTGGTCGTTGTGTCCTTGGGCAAGACACTTCACCTACCGGCTACTGGTGTTGGCCAGAGGGGCCGATGGGGCGATATGGCAGCCTCTCTTCTGTCAGTCTGCCCCAGGGCAGCTGTGGCTACAACCGTAGCTTGCCTCCACCAGTGTGTGAATGTGAGAGTGAATGAATAGTGGCATTGTAAAACGCTTTGAGGGTCTCGAAAAGCGCTATATAAATGCAATCTATTATTATTATTATTATTATTATTATTACTATTAAAAGTGCTAAGTGTATGTAATACAGGTAATGGCATAAGTAACATAATTCTTTGCTAAGCAGCATTATTGCAATTACTGAATCTCCGATAGTGTTGTTGCAGAGAAAAACGTAATTACAGGAACATGTTACTAAACCCTACACCGATCTCCAAATGCTTATGCAGTCAAGTGGTTTTTATAGCAGCGGCGGTGTAAAGCACGCAATCTTAATCTGGCCAAATGTGAACAACACCGCAGCAGAGATGCCTTATATTTCAAACTGGTGCAAAGGGGCTGCTTCAGAACACCAGTCTGATTGTCTGCGGTCGGATGTACTCGCAGTCAAAAAGCAATATCATGACTATCACACAAATCTAATTATCATAAAAAATGTCTGACAAACATCTCATGCTCTGCAATGTAAGTGTCTTATTGGGCCGTTCCTGAGGAATGTCACATGCAGTCTTGAAATAGAAGGTAATTTCCTTTCTTATATAATGAATACAAAACTGGCTTCATATTAAATTAATGTAAAGTGTCAGACCATCAGTCACAAGATTATAAACGTGGGTACGGTAGCTGTGGAATTAGTTACAGCAGTGATAGCTGGGTTCGTTTAAAGTTGCCTGTGAGACAGCCGGCCAGGTGTTGCTTTGACCGACGTGGTATTTTACTCTGTCGGCTTCGGGGTCACTCATCATAAACAAACTCTGGAGATTAAAAACAGGTTCAGCACCCAGTGTGACTTTGTTTCATGTGTTCACGGGACTTATTCTTGCTTAACTTTTTTCCTAAACTTGTTTTTTTTAATGGACACACTTTCCTTTTTTCATGAAAGGGAATGTTCTTTCATTCTACAAAACCAACACAGGAATAATGTCTCCTAAAATGATTTCCTGGCTGAGCGCAGTGAATTTCTAACCGCATTATCAGAAAGTAGCCTTAAGTGCTGAGTGAGGAAACCTTCATTAGCTAATCCATTTTAAGATAAACACACGTTATGGGGTAGTATTTATAAACGTGTAAAGATGAATTTTTACAGTGTGTCAGGCTAACGCTGTAAAAACATACATTTTCCTTGTGGCTCAGGTATCAGATCAATTAATCACAGTTTATGGGCTCTTACAGTCACGTACTGTAGTCCTGTTGGGTTTTTTTTTGTGTTTTCTTTAAAGAAAAGTGCTTTTTAATCTAATCTAACATGAAATTAATCAGAAATGTGAATAATGTTTTTCTGTGGCATATTGTTTCACATAAGGCAACTGCACCATGTCAAAAGGTGAATGTTTCATGGTCAGAGTTATAGATTATATAACAAGGTTTGCCCAAAAAAAATGTTTCTTTTTGTCTTTTTTTTTCCAGTTGTTGATACAAATGACCGTTTTTTGAGGAAGATCACCGTCGGACAGGCAAGCTCTGAGAAAGGACAGATCAGAGAGGTATGGCATTATAGTGGAATAAAAGTGGAAAAGCATTCCATTTACCTAACAAACAATTTTGGGAAGTTGGAAAATTAAAGTGATTTAGCTTTAGTCTTTGTTAAATTGGTACAGTGTGTTATCACAACCTGCCTGACGAGGCTGTAATGGACGTGTTTATTAAGACTTTTGACGTCTACAAGAATGTGAGCCAACTTTTTTCAAGGGTTTTTATTGTAATGCCTATACTGTTTTCCTTACCTCCAGCTTATTCCCTCCATACAACAATACTAAAATAGACTAACAAATAAAAGCTCTACTAAAATTAAACTGAGCTGAGCAAATCCACTCTCAAAACAAAATGAGACCAAATTAAAACAAGAGTAACAATGTAAAATATGTTGAATATACTAAAGTATAATAACTGTGGTATGAATCACTCAGGCTGTGAAAATTATGATTCTTTAAAATAACAAACAAACCATGTTGCATACTTTTCACCCTGGATTTGTGTAATTTGTTCATTTAAACAGAAAACATCACATGAACTTACTTTATAATGAAGAACAATGGTGCAGCAGTTTATTTACATTGTAAAGATGTAGCTGGTGGGGCGTCGTCAAAGGAGCTTGCAAAGAAAAGCGTCTGGATTTCTTTAAGTTACTTGAAGACGTTTCACCTCTCATCCGAGAAGCTTCTTCAGTTCTAAGGTCAAATGGTGGAGAGAGTCCCAGATATAAACCTAGTGGGGGTAACCCCCCACAGAGGGACAAAAGGACCCCCTGATGATCCTCTAATCGCCTGAGCCAAGGTGTGAAACTGGGTGTGGGTCCCAATCAGCCAGAGTTTTGGGTGAGTTCATTGTGAAACCTGGCCCCACCTTATCATGCGAATTCCTGAGATCAGATGGCCCAGGATGTGAGTGGGCGTTAAGGCGTCTGGGAAGGGATCTCAAAACTGGATTATAGATGGCAGAGAGTTGGTGTCGTAAACCCCCGCCTCTGTTCAAAGATGGTCGCTCACAGTGGACATAGATGGCTTCTTTCACTCCTCTTTCAAACCATCTGTCCTCTCTGTCCAAAATGTGAACATTGGCATCCTCGAAAGAGTGTCCTTTTTTTTTTTGAGATCCCTTCCCAGACGCCTTAACGCCCACTCACATCCTGGGCCATCTGATCTCAGGAATTCGCATGATAAGGTGGGGCCAGGTTTCACAATGAACTCACCCGAAACTCTGGCTGATTGGGACCCACACCCAGTTTCACACCTTGGCTCAGGCGATTAGAGGATCATCAGGGGGTCCTTTTGTCCCTCTGTGGGGGGTTACTCCCACTAGGTTTATATCTGGGACTCTCCACCATTTGACCTTAGAACTGAAGAAGCTTCTCGGATGAGAGGTGAAACGTCTTCAAGTAACTTAAAGAAGTCCAGACGCTTTTCTTTGCAAGCTCCTTTGACTACGATGACCTGGATGACTGAGAACCTTCACAGACCTGGTGGAGCGTCATATTACTATTAACATGGCCTGGCCTCGGATATCTCTGTTTTATTTTTTGCTTTTTAATATAGCAAAACCATGACTAAAATCTTTCTCATGCATGTCCACTCTGATACACTCCCCTCTGCACATGCTCCTCTGTTCATGATACAGCCCAGATGTAATCAGCCCCCTCCACCACCACCATACATCTGTAGTAATGGCAGCTAAATGAAATTCTCTAAATAAACATTTCACGTCAGTGGGAAGCTAGCAGGCCTAAGTGAAAGCAAATGTTTAGAGAATGAGAAAAATGACCCACCCATCCATCCACACTCACACACGTACACACCTAGAATAGTCTCTAAGCTAGTTCACCATATGGTTATATTTATGATCATTGGTAAATTCATTCTGTTTCCACTGCCCTGCACTTTCTCCAGTGCTGGTTATACTATAGCCCCTCGGGTTATTATCAGTGGGAGTAGGAATAGAATTCTTATATTCCTTGAGGGATTATTGTGGGTTTTATGCTTTTTTTTTCCTAACCTTACTTACTCATGTTTTCTTGTTCTCTCCATCCTTTTTTTGTTAAACATAAATCATGACAGAAACTCGTATCAAAACAAGTTAAACATGTTTATAGGTTTTTTTTAAGTTTTCTTCATCAAATTAGCTGATCCGAAACTAGGCCATGTTCATAGGACTTTATTCTCTTTCTCATGTGATAAGCCTGGTGACTGCCGTTTTGAAGAAAGTTGCCAGTTTTCTTCCCACGCTGTGCAAAACATTTTATTCACTTAAAGCTTTTATTCTTGAGTCTGAGAAAGATAAATTAGATTGTAAAGGCTTAAGCTTACTATTTTGCATTCTAGCTCCAAACAAACTCATCCATTAAACTTTACTGCAGGTAAAACATTTGTTTTCAGCTCTCCGCTAGCAAGTGTATAAAAGAACTGCTGAAACTACAGTCCTGGTTTATGTCGCAAGTGATTTTTCTTTTCTCACACCCCAGACTGGGTTTGACATTGCAGTGGCCAGTGAGATCATGGCCATCCTGGCCTTGGCTGACAGCCTCGGGGACATGAAGAACAGGCTGGCACGCATGGTGGTGGGGACCAGCCGCTCTGGACAGCCTATCACAGCAGAGGACCTCGTATGTATTTAGTGTTGTAATCTCATTTGTAAGTGTGGAAGTATTATTGCTGTCTAACTCAGAGAATTTTAGACCAAAAATATGGATTTTTTAAAAATTTGTTCTGAAAAAAGTTGTTTTTGTGCTTAAGACTGTAAAGAAGAGTTATAGAAAGATAATGGTTTTAGTCCTTATCAAGCTATCTTTGATTTATTTAAGTGATACGAAACATCTTCAAATCTTAATTTGAGAAATTAACTGTATATAGTGGAAGAAAAACACTTGTAGTGTAGAAAGTGGAAGTTTTTTTTCACTCTGGAGCATTCAGCTGTGAGTTAGTACAATGCTCCAATCTTCCCAGGAGTGAATGTCCCAGCTAATTCACCATGAAGTCCGACCGTGTAATGGTCAGAGAACACAAGCAGAAAACCCGAGTGTTAATCTCAGACTTCACAGGCCTCGGTTAACATGTTAAATGTTAAAGGTCGTGAAATTAGTTACAAAAAAGGACTGAACAGGTGTGGCTCTTTTGGAATTGTTGCCAAGAGAAAGCCTGTATTCTCAGAATCAACTTTCTGAGATTTCCTTACTTGGATGATTGAGCTTGCATCAACCAACCAAACCAACACAGCATATCAGCACAAAAACATCATACCAAGTGGCAAGCACGGTAATAGAGGGAGGATTTGGGCAACCGTGAACTCTTCTGTATACCAAAGTATTCTAGAGTCAAATGTGAGGCCATTTATCCAACAGTTAAAGCTTGGTCAAAGCTGGGTCATGCGACATGTCAATGATCCCAAGCACAGGAAAACTTTAAGTTTTAGCGACCCATATTAGATTCTTCAGGCTCTGGTTTCCCACACATGACTGTGATGTTTCAGAGCTGTAGAGGAGGAACCTCCATAAAGTTGCATTAGCATTTCTGATATGCCTCTGATATGCCAGGATGTGAAAACACAACCACACATCAATGCCTGTCCAGTGGAAATATGCTGTGTGTGTGTGTGTGTGTGTGTGTGTGTGTGTGTGTGTGTGTGTGTGTGTGTGTGTGTGTGTGTGTGTGTGTGTGTGTGTGTGTGTGTGTGTGTGTGTCCACGTTGCTGACAGAGCATTTTGTGCAAAGCAAGATTTACTTGCATGCAGGACGGAAACTTGCAAATGGACTGTAAAAACATTTATCATCCAAAGTGGACAGCTGTTTGACTATACTTTACATTATCAGTTGTTTGTATTAACGAGCTCAAAGTTTTGTCTGAATCTTGATAACCTGCTCTGTTTTCCAGCCAGCACCCTTATTTTTCTCTCTTCCTCTCCGTCAGGGTGTGAGTGGGGCTCTGGCGGTGTTAATGAAAGATGCTATCAAGCCCACGCTGATGCAGACCCTTGAGGTGAGACCTGTGCACAGCCCCTCTTAAATAGTCGTTATCCCGCTCAGCTGAGCAGCTTCTGATGAATATCTTATGGAATAAATGGGTTTGCTCCGCTGCTGCCGGAGAAAGCGTTCCGCTGAGATCCTTAAAGAAAGGATGATGGATTGGCTTTTTTCCTCCCAGGGCTCTTTATCTTAATGGCAGTTTAGCTCGGTGGACAGGTGAAGCTCTCGGCCAGGAGATCCGCCTGATCCAGTTTCATGCAGCTGTGCTAGGGAAACACTTTAATTTGGTTGTGATGATGATAACAAAACTCTGCTTCTCACAACATCTGGCTTTTATTAGGCGTTTGAGATTTTACCTTAAGAAGAATTAGACATGTGATACCACAAGGATATTTCTTCCATGTGGACAGAAAGCACATACGCACCAACATATTTGTGACACTACGCCCAAATCTTGTCCTTGCAGCCAACATGATTAGTCAAACTCTATGGGAAGCTGGGGCACTTTTAAAATTGAATACACCCAACATGAAGGATGCATATTTTTGGTTTTCCCAAGTTTATTTGTGCATTTTTAGAAGTTGTGATTAAAGTCCAAAGCAAGGATTCAGTTTTGGATGATGACATCACAGAGAATAAAAGAGTAAAACTTTAATGTCTCTGCTTTTTTTTTTTTTAATCCAGTAAACACTGATGATTATCTCTAGTGTACTCCTGTTTTTGATATTATTATTATTTATATATATTTCTCTTTTTTTCCTATGAGCAAGCACTTGGTGACAGTGGGAAGGGAAAAACTCCCTTTTACCAGGAAGAATCCCCAGGCAAAACCAGGCTCAGGAATGGGCACCCATCTGCTGCAAATGGGTGGTGTTGAGGGAATGCACAGAGAGACTCTCTGCTGGACAGGCTTCCATTAAACCCAATCCTAATATATGTTTGTTAAACAGGATTGTATACAAGTGGAACATTGGCTTTTATGCATTTTTAATAAGTTCTCACCAACGTTTGGACAAACATATTCATTAGGCTTGTTCTATAAAGGTGTTGTGTTATAGCATCACAGTAGAATGTGTCATCTTTAATGTTCACATTCCCGAATGTATGGCTACGTTCACACTGCAGGTCTTAATGCTCAATTCCGATTTTTTGATCAAATCCGATTTTTTTGTCTGCTCGTTCACACTACAAATAAAATGCGACAGCAAACGCTCTCTAGTGTGAACGCTCAAAGCGGCCCGCATGCGCAAAAGAATATGTCACACACAACGCGCTCTGTTTAGACCCAGAGCAACAGTATTGTTTGACTGATGGCCCTTAATATAAAGACTTCGGTCTTCACGTTTCCCAATTTTTGCTTTAAGTTATTTTGTTATTTACATAATAATGTAAATAACCTAATAATGATCCTTATTGCCGTTTAAGAGAGGAGCGGTGCTTCAAAGGATAGCTGTAGATTTCTGTCAGAATCTGCAGATTATACAGTACAAATAAAATGTTTACGTTGTCTTCCCAACAGTTTCACTGACATCCACACTGGATGGCCAGGAAGCGTTCGCGATGTCTTCTCGGGCGCTTCTCTGGCGCTGATAATTGGCTTCAGTCTTGTGTCGGTGACGTAAAAGGCGGATTTAATGCGACTTGACCGTTCAAACAGCAGTCGCTTTCTAAAACATCGGATATGTATCGGATTCAGTACCACATACGAAAGTGACCCAGATCGGATTTGAAAATATCGGATTTGCGCCGTTCACACTGTCATAGCATGATCGGATATGGGTCGCATAGGGTCAAAAAATCGGATTTGATGCGCTTTCGCCTGCAGTGTGAACGTAGCCTAAGAGGTGCGATCAAAACGTTCTGGTCAGATGCTATTTTGAGCACCTTTTGATTTTTTTTAAGGTGTTTGATTGGATATCGTTTTTTTTTTGTTTGTTTGTTTGTTTTTAAATAATGGGATGATTGCTTTTGACTTTTTGATCACACTTGATTCAGTTTTCTTGTGCACAGACTTAAAACACTGAGTTAAAGGCCAAAGATTTACCACACAAGCTGAGGGTACTTTTCTGCCCATTTGGTTTAAGTAATTAAAGTTTGCAGTGAACACAATGTTAGCAGTCATGCTTGTGATAGCGACTTTTTGTTTCTCGTTTTGACGTGATGGCTGTTTCTCGTTTGTTTGTTCCTTGTTGGTTTTTGAGCAGAAAGCTTGATTATATGGCTGCTGGGTGGAGAAAATAAATATCGACTGTCCCGGATTCTGTGTTTTCAAGGGTGCGGTGAGGGTTGTGTTGTACGAAGCAGAGATTTGGTTACTTTTTGTTTTTGGGAGGAAGCGTTGCGGTCCTGTTGTGTGAAACTGTTTCCTGTGTGGGTTTCCTGCAATTCTGGTCAGGGAACTGGTATCGGGACCAAGCGGGCCTCAGAGCTCCATGAGAATTTTCCGCCGAGCTTGACCGCCTTTGCCCTTTGTGCCCTTTTGGCTCGTCACGGCTGTGAATGCAGATGCACTCCTGACAATAGAGCTGGCATACGAACGCTGGCGCTGAGCTTGCATTTCTGTGTCGTTTTTAGATGGGACACAATTTGGATCACAAGAAGAAAGGGGATAGTTTTTTCTCCCTGTGTACGTGTCTGTTAAGCAGACTTCAGTTGTTGTGTGAGTTTTCCAAACATCCTGTCTACGTGGAGGTTCACAGAATGCATCTTTCCTGGGGGAGAGGAAGTAGACTATAGTATAGAGGGCAAGGGTTGTGTGGAAATGCGGAGCAGTTTGAGTCGTTGTGCTGTGTCAGAATACATTTTGGATACTTTGTCACTTTAGCCCTGCTCTGCAGTTGACATATAAAATTGGCCAAGTGATGCGCGATACCCGGAAATATTAACATGATCTCCGGTTTCCTGTTTTTATTCGTCTCCCTTTCCGAATGTTCCTAATCCTTGCGTTCAACAGATGGAAAGGTGACACAATGGATTTTCATTGATTTCCACTTTCATTCCATTGTTGTTTCCTCCTGGACAGATGTGGAAAGAGTGGAAAATTTTGCACTGGGTCAAGTTAAACCTCAAAGTTTGCAAACACAGATGGAAATCCGTGTAATGTTTGACGTCCATGTCCTTCCACTAAAACACAGAAATGGATGTGATGTTTTTGGCTAGGTAATGGTACTAAATTGCAATTTCTCTTCATCTCACGGTCTGCGTTTCGTCTTCTTCCCCCTTACTTTTCATTCTTAACTATGCATACACTTTTTTTTTCTTTTTTCTTTCATTCAGTAAATGCTGCTAGTGGCAGCTTCGCTCCTGACCTTGTTAAAGAAATGATTTACTCCTCTGAGGGGAGGCTGTTTATGCTGGGTGAGGGAGAGGTATGCAAACAAAAGCCTTGAAAATCAGACTAGGCCTTCCCATCCTTCCCTTTTCCTCTCTCTTAAGGAATTCATATTCAGTGTAACAATGGGTCAGCTGCCTTCCCTAGTTTTCTTTCTAAGTAATGACCTTCTTTTAAGAGCCTGTCTAGAGTGCGGCAGAAGGATTTTGATCTCGATGAGTGGGCCTTTCCTTGGCAGCCGTAGTCTTTCATGCCTTTCTTGCAAGCAGGCTGCACTCCACAAAACGGATCTGAATTATTCCGAGAGGATACATCTGCTGCTTGTAAAGTACACCAGCTGTGCGTCTGTGCATTTGAAGTAACTTTAACTGGGAGGCAGCAAAATAAAAAGTCATTAGTTATTCCTTTACTTTATTTAATAAGTGATTTAGTCCAAGAAATGTTGAAAAATAGTGGAAACATGACAGTAACAATTCTTTACACTTAAAAAAAAAAAGCCAATGATATTCAGTTACACCTAGTAGAATATGTGTCAGTGTTAACTCTTTAAGGTCCACGCCAAGAAAAAATTTGTTTGCTTTTCTTATTGACTTGGGTGAGTAATCACCACAATCAATGCTTTTTTTTTTTCAATAGACCCTGGAGTTTTTAAAATATTGATCTCTACCAAATGGTTGAGATGTCACTCAATGGTAAAAGTATGAAATGTCATGTAATTCAAGTACAGTAGATAATACAGTTGAAAAAATCAAATAAAGGCCCAAATTATAATTAACTTAATAACAAAAACTATCCAGGGCATTGGATAGAGTTTATTTCTAGTAGCATGCCAGTGCTACTTCCTATCAAAGGAAAGTATATCAAACAACAAAATACATATTTTTTTAATCTGCAAATGTGAAAAATGTGCAACAGCACAAAATACTCACATTCAGGCCACTTCTGATTGAATGCTACTGTGGAAAATCATTTTTGTTTGTAAAAAAATAAAATAAAAACAGTGAAAATCGAGCACATCTGCTTATGGTTTTGGTCGTTGGGGTCTTATGGTGTAGCATTTACTCTGTGGTGGTGGAGAGCTGAATCATGGTTGTCCAACTCTAGATGCAGCTTGTTAACTTGGTTCAGACACAGCCAGGCAGAAACCTTTTGAGAGCCATCGGTTTCTGGTCCAGTAGGGCACAGTCCCTCTTGTAGACCAGGTATTCAAGTCAAGGATGCATCCGAACAGTGGAATATGCCATCTCCTTAAAGATGAATTGATCATCTTAGGTATTTAAATGACATCAGCCAATCTTACCTATAGCAAACCTGTGCAGGGTGACTTCATAGAGCAACGGAAGAGTGATTTTTGTTGTATTTCTTACTGACTCAGTGTTTCCTTTGTGTCTTTGTAGGGCTAATCGCTGCGAATGTGAACTTTGCACAGCTGCACTGCCAGATTTGAGGCCTTGAAGTGCTCCTTTAGTTCGTGTGGGTGTGTTTCTAGCCTTTCCAAAGCAGTCCAAATCAACAGGCAACACAAGCCTGGCTCATATTCAGGCTGGCAAGCCAGTGAAGGGCCTCTTAACTTCTGCCCACTGTTTAGACAAACCCCGCATCAGCATGTCATCATTTATCCTGGCAGCCGGGGTTAAAAGATGTTGAATTTTCTATGAAAGAAGTGGTTAGTTAGTATTTAAACTTGGTTGCCATGGGTTGCAAAGTTTTCTCAACTCCTCCCATATGTTTGTGCACCCCTCTTAATTGTTGTAGGGTACGCCGGTGTTTGTCCATGCTGGGCCCTTCGCCAACATCGCCCATGGCAACTCCTCGGTGCTGGCAGACAAGCTGGCTTTGAAGTTGGTCGGACAGGACGGCTTTGTGGGTAAGAGCATGCGGCCCATGCATACAGATCTCACACACACACACACACACACACACACACACACACACACACACACACACACACACACACACACAACCACAAAACCTTTGGGGATGACAGACAAGAAGATCTCAGCTGTCGGATCTAGGAGTCCCAGATGTGTTTGAACTGAAGGCTTAAGCTTCGTTAGTAGAACAAACAAATTTATAACTTATAATTTATTCCAGCCATGAACTTCAGCGTGATCCCCTGCCGCTGAAGGCTTTAGCATGAACTCATTATTAGCCTGGTTCTGGATCTGTTCTGCCTGCCTCTGGTGGACTAGCATTCTGCTCTGGTGCTGTTCCTCCATAACTTTCTAAGAAGCTAGTCGAAAGAAAAAATATCAGCGCAGAGGAAGGAAGCAAGTTGATAATCTTAAGAGCCCTTGGAATGCTTTAGAGTAAACCACACTAATCCCTTCAACGTCAAAGCACACTGCAGCATTTCCATTTTTATCGGCCTATCTGTCCCGCTGCTCTCTCCCTGTCTTCATTTACTTTGGCTGCAGGAATATGTCTGGAATGCATGTGTGTGTCTGTGGTTTTTGCCAGGTGCATTTGGCGTACACGCAGATCTCCTTAAGGCGTACGTTCACGTTTAGGCGACAGATACTTTAGCCATCAAAGCTATAACAGGTATAAAAGGGAAAAAAAAAGGTTGACTGCTTGGGCAAAACCAGCGTTTGTCCAAGCTATCATCTGTGAGTCGGACAAATGTGAGGGCAGAGAGCTGGATTTCACAACACTGAGCATAAAAGCAGGGAGACTTGTATTTGTTTTAAGCCTCCACCTCTCTCCATCTCACTTAGTTACCATCTGTATGTCTTGTTCCCTGTCTCCCTTCCCTTTCCGCATATTCGCTACCTGACTCTCAGGTATGCCGGGAACCCCCCACCTGGCAGCTGGGACGCGTGTGCCCTCCTCTCGTTCGTCCCATCTACAAACAAACAGGAACACTGAAAAAACAAGAACATTTTTACAGATGTAATGTGGTACAGCAAGTCATTTCTTTGTGCAATCTTGTGCAGTGAAGTCCAGCAGGAGAGTAAACCCGTTTTCAGATGATCAGATAGGTGGTAAAACTGTGATGATGTTGATAATTCCATATTTCTCAGAAAATTGTTTAAATAACACGGTATGGTAGGTCAAAGATGAAAACAGAAGGAATATAGGATTTGGCATCATCCTGATGTCTTATTCTTTTTCACCTTGAAACTCCAAACCTATTGAAAAAAAGACATCTGCGAGCCAACACATGAAGTTTTCCTTCATTGTGTCACCGCACATCATCCTGATGCTGTAAATGCAGACTAAGGTGTGTAAAAGCAATATACACTCACTGTATTAAAGGTAGAATTCCCTACCCTTGTAGGAAATCACATTGCCTTGTATAAAAGAGTTTTGTCAGAAATAGAGGAGCCAACTACTTGTTAGTATTTGTGTTACTGTAGTGGTTTAACAAGAGAGATAGACAGTACACATATTTTGAAATGTTTGCAGGAGCCTGTTAAATATTTAGGCTCTGAAAAATTATTATTACTATTATTGCTATTATGACTAATGACCAAAACTGCAAAAAATTAGGCTAAAGTTTTTTTAAAGGACAATTAGAGTGAAGAAACTACGTCTGGCACTCATGTACAGTAAACACGCCCAAGTTTCGTTAATTGCTGGGACCCTCTTTGGTGAGTGAAAGTTGTTGTTGTGCCATGAACTCTTTGTGAACTCCGGGGGGGTCCGGCACTAATGCTCACTTTAAACCCCCTTTTTCATCATTCTTAATATTATTGTGGTGTTTTTCAAGTCACTCTGGAATCTGGACTTAACATGAAGAAATGCTGCTTTTGCAGGGAGGGGCGGCTGTCGGGAGATGAATTCCACATGACAGATGTGTGCGTCTCTTGTACCATTAACCGTCTGGAGTCCTGAACGCAGATAACCCCGCGACACTTATTTATTATAAGGTTTAAAAGATCACATTAGAAAACGTGATGTTGGAGTTTTTTTTTTATCACCTACATAGACAAACAGTTGCTTGAAAATTATGTTTGAACAATTATGTGAATTCAATTTAAAAGAAAACTCGGTTACATTATAGAATTTGATTCTAAATTGGCTCTAGGACAGCGGTCCCGAACCTTTTGGTTTATGTATGCTGGTTTATCTCCGACAATATTTTCACGGACCGGCGTTTAAGGTGTTGCGGAAAAATACAACAAAATAAAACCAGTACCAAAAAAAGGAAGATTTATTCGTAACACACGGGAAAAGGCCCAGGCAAACAGAGTTAACGATAAAAACCGATTTTAAAAACCCTGAAAAGCATAAATTTCACACCTGAGCCTCAACTCTCGCAACCAGTCCGTGGCCCGGGGGTTGGGGACCGCTGCTCTAGGAGGTAATGTGAGCATGAATGGTTGTCACCCAGCAAATAGACCACTGGCCAATAGTCCAGGGTGTACACCACCTTTTGAGCAAATGCAGATGGATGAGAGATAAATCACATTTCTTTATGATCGCTTGAACATTTAGTTAGAAATGTTATAGGATTAGCTGATTTAGCTTTTCTCAGTTTGTTTGTTCATTACACAAAAATTAAAGAAGTTAAATTAAAGAGCCTTAAGGCAAATAATGACAGGCATGTGTTCTGACATTTGATTAAAGTAGTAGTACTTTTTACTTTTAAGTCTCTTATTGTGGAAAACTAACAGCACATAGATGGTCGTGCAGCCTGCTCTGCCTTGTTTGTGTTTTTATTGGCAGCTGTGCTGATACCAATGCTTTGACATCTAGTTCCACCATCCCGATCTTTCTCTCTCTCCTTCTCTCTGACTCTGCTCACAACATCATCGACCTCTTCCTTCCCTCTCGGTCTCTGGGCAGTTCAGGGTTGTCATGCAGAACAGGAAGCTTGCCAGTGTTTCCTTAGGACATCCTCCGGGTTCACTTTCCCGCTTGATGCAATGCCATCGAGGGGAAACTGTCTTTTCTGTTTTCTTTCTTTCACCTCTCAATATGCTGCGTTGTGTCGTGTGAGTACTCTTGTGCTCGCTTTTTGTCATAAAGTTTCTGGAAATCCACAAATACTGTACCTAAGAATCAGATTTTTGTTGGCAAGCTGTTTTTGTATTCAGAGCCAAAGCTCTAGTGTGGTGCTAATGAGAAACATTGCACTGAGCGCTATTTGGCCAAAAGAAAGCCGAGTTACATTTTTGCAGTCCTCCCGCAGGCTTTATTTTTTTTCCTCTTTGAGCAGATAGACTTTTCAAGATGCAGGCGATGCAGCCAAGGCCCCCCAAGTCACAGTTTCTGCTAAATGTTGTTGTTGGTATTCCAAGAAACTAAGTCCTGTTAGACTTAGTTCTTCTGCTCTCCAAAAGACTTTCTCAACTTTCTGATTTAATTTCATTTCTCACGTATTTCCATCTTCTTTCTCTCCTCCTCTTGCCTTCCCTCCTTGAAGTAAATTTACGCTCGCGTCTCGTGAAATAAATCACACCGTGACTAGCATTAAACGAAGACAAACAAAGCAGAGTGATGCATTTCTTCTCGCAAACACTTGTTTTTTCTCTAAAGCCTCAGAGAGATTGACCGTGGCTCAGGGGGTTGGGAATCGCATAAACTTTAAGTCTTCAAAGTTGAACCAAGAAAACGACTTGACATATTAGACATTACATGTAATAAAAGTAGAATGTACAAAAGCCTGATTTATTTTTTTATGTAATTATAAAAGCCTTCCAAAAGTTCAAATCTTCCAAAAGTTATTCCATCATTTAGTTTTTTAATAACGGCGATGGAAAGAGGCATTGAAGGTCATAGCTTATGATTCACTTCACTTCAGTGACTCCTCTTGGCGGAGACAGCTCTCATCAGGATGGGAATGATTTATCTTAGAATGAAGGAGACCACTCAGATTTGATTTGCAGTGACGCTTCCCTCCAAGTGGAAATAGATCCAAGCCCCCCTCCCCTCGTTCCCTTTTCAATTTGTAAACCCATGTCTTCGTCATTACTGTCTACGTTCAGAAGTGGAACTGGTCAAAGCCCGTCTCTGTGGAGCTCAAGTCTGCGCACAGGGTCCTACGCACAAAAACTTGTATGAGACGTAAAACTGATCAGAATGACACAAACATTTTATTTGTTTTTCCCATCTGAGTCCCATTTGGGGTTTTTTTGTTTTTTTTTAATCGTTTTAATCAAAATAGCTGTCAATAAGGTTAGCAGTTGACGAGCACAGATGTTACACCACTGGAAGAAAGAGGTTATCCAGGATGGGTCAGTTTGAGCAAGAGGGGAAGCGGGGTCTGTAGATGATTAAGTTTATGGGTTGTGTATTGGTTCTTTAAAAAAAAAAAAAAAAATTAAAAAAAATGTTAACTCCAAAAAAACTCCCCAAAAATGGGAAAATAACAGCAAACTCCTCCTGTTAATGTTATTTTTCGTGAATACCCATAGTGAGCAATTTGCCCTATATTTGGTCATCTGGTGACCTTTTCTCTCACAACAATCCCTTTTTTGGCTCTTAAACCCTGTGATTGTTTTTAGTCAATAATGTCCTGACCTGCCCACCCAGTTGGTTCGGCAATTACAAAAGTTAGTTGTTTTTTATTAGAATAACAAAACTGTAATATGGATAATTACCCTTGGCTGTTAAAACAAATCTGCGCCTTGGTCTTTGTACCTTAGTAATATTTGGTTGTCATGGGACAGTACTCCTTGTAGATTCCAGTACCATTTAAAGATTGTATTTCAGCTAAATTCTGTGGGGGTTTTCTGACTGAGTTTTCTGTGTTTTGTGATTTTCATCAGTCTTAAATTTGTAAAAATTTACTTTTGGGCTTAATTAGAGTTTTTCCTTGCTTTAATCACTGACATGTTTTTTTTTATCCTTTAATAATACTTAAATTATCACTACTTTGATAAATGTTTTCTGAGATCAGCTGGTTTAGACTGGTTCCTTTAAAAAAAAAACAAAAAACATTTTACACTAATATTGCGAGGGCCAGCTGCTACTAATGGACCACAACTTGTTAACATTATGTCACATTGACAAAGTCCTCTATATTATCGGGACCCGTGGGAGACATTCAAAACAAACGTTATTAATTTGACTGACAGAAAATCATGCTGCATTTGAAGGCTTAATCTCTCTTCTCGTGGTCACAAAGAGTTCGTGAAGCGTTAAACTACAAACTGGACTCCATGCACGTTACGGTGCATTTATTCTGTTTGGATTTTAGATTTAGATTAAATGTTTTACTGGAAGATTTCTCGTAAAATATGTGTTGGAACAAAGGCAAAGCATTTAACCAAACAGCAAAGCCGTTAGTCTTTGCTGTACTAGTACACTTTTACTGGTACTAGTACCAGTAAAAGTGTTGGGGCAATGCCACTATAGCTCACCTGGTCGAGCCTGGTGACTGAAGGCCACTCTAAATCATCTCTTGCATGTCATTCCTCCCTCACTTTCTCCCTTTCTTCTTGCACACACTCTGCACTGTCCTCTTGAATAAAAGCTAAAATATTTGCAGTAATAATGTAGTCGACTTTCAGCGCATTGTGCAGTCTATCCTGCAAACTGTGATGATTCATCATGACCCATCTTTAGCACAAACCAAAAGCTTCAGAGATCACAAGGAAACAGACTTGGAAGCATGCAGTGAATTCTTCCCTTTCAAGTACCGAAAGGGAAGAATAATGGCATCTGAGCAGACTAAACAAACAGCCCAAGGTGATTAAAACCTGCCTAAACACTTTTGATGGGAAATAAACTTTAGTTTTACTGTAAAATGTGTAAAACTAGCCAGCATGTAGCAGGAAACCTTATCTTGACAAAGGCTGCCATTTCAGGTGGGGTATTTGCTTTGTTTGGAGCCTGTTCAAGAGGCCTGTGCGTAGAGCTGTCTGTATCAGAGGCCCTCTGTCTTTTTCAGAGCCCCTACAATGTACCCATTACTCAGTACTACTGTTCAGAAACCGTTCCCATGTCTCTTCCAGGCGTGTAATCGAGCTCACATGTGGTGCTGTGAGGTCAAATTGGGTCAAACCTTGAAGGTGGAAGATGAGTTATTTCAAGCAAGATGATACTTTAATGCCTGTGTCCAGCGCCGCTGCTCCAGCTTCTAACACGGCTGAATCGCAGTCTGCTCACATTCTTTATTTGCTGACCATAAATTTTAATATGTAATTCAATAATTCACTGGTAGACATGTTTATGCGTTTTGTGCCTGTTTCCTCACAGTGACCGAGGCAGGTTTCGGAGCTGACATTGGGATGGAGAAATTCTTCAACATCAAATGTCGAGCCTCAGGTTTGAGGCCCAGTGTGGTGGTGCTGGTCGCAACCGTTCGAGCGCTAAAGATGCACGGCGGCGGCCCAAATGTAGGTCAACACAGCGCTGTTGTAATAACACAGTATAGCCTAGCCATAAATTCTTCTCTGGTGTGGATGAATTAAAGAACCACTCACTTAAATGTCTCTGAAAATCTAGCGCAGCTTGTGATTGACAAACTCCAATAGTAAAATGCTCTTAATGGTCATGAAAGGCACTGCGATCCTGTGCTGAGCTGTAACTCAATTGAATTTAATGAGCTGACTATCTCATAGGGTTATCTCAGTTTCTTGGTATTCATTAGTCTTCATCCTGTTTGCTGAAATTAATCTTCCAAATTAATAACTGTGTTTATAGACTTGCTAGTGAAAATATTAAGAATTAGAAGGGTTGATTTCTTGTTTATCTCCCATATGGACAAAACCTGTGATGCTGAAGTGTCTAATTTGTTGGTCTGTTTGTACGGTTTTAGGTATCTGCAGGTGCACCGCTTCCCCGAGAGTATACCGATGAGGTAGGAACCATGAAAAATATGCATGAGCAAACATAAATATACACTCACCAAACACTTTGTTAGGTATATGCTTTGCTAGTACTGGGTTGGAACCCGTTTGCCTTCAGAACCGCCTTAATTCTTTGTGGCACAGATTTAACAAATTACTGGAAATATTCCTCAGAGGTTTTGGTCCATGTTGACACGATGGTGCGTTATCCTGCTGGAAGCAGCCACGAGAAGATGGGTACACTGTAGTCTTAAAGAGATAGGCATGGTCGGCATTAAGAGGTCCAAATTCTGCCAAGAAAATATATCACCACCAGCCTAAACATTTGACACAAGGCACGAGGGATCCATGCTTTTATGTTGTGCCCACCAAATCCTGACGCAGCAGTCTGAATGTGGCAGCAAAATTCGAGGCTCAGACAAGACCAGACAAGGCTTTTTTCCAACTTTCTGTCGTTCGATTTTGGTGACCCTGTGCAATTTTAGCTTACTTTTCCTGTTCTTAGCTGGCACGAGTGGCAACCAGTGTAATTTTCTGCTGCTTTAACTCATCTGCTTCAATGTTTCAACATGTTGTGCATTTTTCTGCGTTTTTTAATTATAACGAGTGGTAATTTGAGTTTATATTACTTTCCTGTTAGTTCGAAGCAGTCTGGCCATTCTCCTCTGACCTCTGATATCAATAAGATATTTTCACCCAGAGAATTGCTGCCTACTGGATATTTTCTCTTTTTCCCAACCAGCAAATCCTGGAGATGGTTGTGTGGGAAAAGTCCCAGTAGATTAGCAGTTTCTGAAATACTCAAACATGCACCCACATCCAAAGTCACTTAAAGTACCTTTCTTTCCCATTCTAATGCTGCCAGCAGCTCGTCTTGACCACATCTACATGCCTAAATGCATTGAGTTACAAGAGAGTTAAAGAAAAAGGCAGTGTGGTAAAATAATGGGGGATGGGAGGTAATTATTGGCCCGTGGCATCACTTGTAATTAGGATAAAATAGTTATCTGTATCTGTCCTTATTGTATTTAGTCTGAAAGTTCAGGATGTTTTCAGGAGAATTAAGGCTATTTACACTTATTAACATAACTCTATTTGGTGATGTGCTTGGTGCTGTGTTTTGAGTAAACTACCATGGCAGTGAAGCATGACCGTGGGTGGTGATCCCACTTCCTCTTCATGCAGCTGTTTTGTGACCTGGCTCCTAATGGGCTTACTGTACACATTAGGGCTACTTACAGAGCAGTGCATCATCTTTGTATTAATGTATACTTGGTCTCTCCTCTGTGTCAAACATGTGTAATATTAACCAGAAAAATCATGGAAGGGAGACGTCATTTGACAGCATTTATAAGATGTTTATGTGATGCAATAAAGGGTCTTGGAGATTGTACTAGAGATGGCACGATACCACTTTTTTATGTCCGATACCGATACCGATATCATAAATTTGGATATCTGCCGATACTGATATGAATCCGATATAGTGTTTTTTAATCAACAAAACTGTTTTTTAAATATCTTGCTGCATTTTGTATAAGTTCATACTCAAGTTTAAAACAACAACTACACTAAAGCTATTCTGTTATACCTGTATGAAAAAAAAAATATTTCATAGTTCAGCAATACTGATCAATCTAATAAACTTAAACCTACACCATCCTCCCTATTCTGGTATTTTAAAGAGTACTTAGCATAAATATTAAGCAACCTAACTAATAGGGTTCCAACTCCCAGCAACAACAAAAATAAATAAATAAAAAATAGGGAACCACCCCTCACGCTCCACCTCATGATGCTTAATCAACGTAATCAACCTTAATTTGATGCAGTGTGAAAAAAAAAAAAGCACAGAAATCAATTATTTTTCAAGAAATATTAAATAGATTCAACATCTTTCTTCAACAAAATTGCAGACTGCACAGATGGTACCTTCCCAAAGGAAAAAGTACTATAGCTTACTAGGGTATATATATTAGACTTAATAGTCACTATATACAGTAATTGACTTCTATTCATTTTACATCAAATTAAAACTTTGGGTGTCAGATAATTATTTATTAAAAGCTACACATTTTAAATGAGAATAAGAAAGAAAAGTATGTCTTTGTGCCCCTTTTCCCTGTTCATGCCCTATCGGCCCCCCTGGCTAAACTTTGCTAGATCCGCCCCTGCACAGTTACAGCCGTCAGCTGTAGAAAAAGATCCTCGAGTAGAAAGTAATAATAAATACATTCTAACAATAGCTGATCAAGCTTAAACGTGCTGCTGTTGTTCAGCCGCTGGTTTCCTCTTTCTGGTGCAAAGTGGGCCAAAAGCAAACTAGAGACACAGACTCGCGACAGAAAAGCCGATCAGCTGATCGTTAAGCAGTTTCATGATTGAAGTAGCAGCAGGAGAGGCAGTCGCTCCATATATCGCTTGTTAAGCTTAACGCAGGAATGCTTTACAAACATTCAGAGATGGACTTACACACTTGCTTTACTTCTCTCGGGATAACTTTGTCGGAGATGAAATGCCGGGTTGCTAGCGAAGCTCCAAATGCTATCCAGACCACCCACAGGTCCCGCATGCCACCGCCGCTCTATCACGTGATGCATACTGCTCCGACGTGCTAACGTTCTGAGGTGAGTTACAGCGTGTTGCAAGTTTTGTGAGGTGCTTTCGTGATATTTAATGGATCGGATTACATTTTTTATTTTTCTCCGATATCCGATCCAGTAATTTAGGTCAGTATCGGACGGTCCATCTCTAGATTGTACTGAACCAGTCCACCTCAAGCTTTCAGCTGCATTCCCACTGACATTTAAATCTCCATCTACCTGCATAAATCTGCTGCCAACAACCGTGATTAGAAGCATTTGATGTATTAAGAGAACATTTGCCGTCGGTTTCTACTATGTAGACTTAAGCAAAAGTGGAGTCGGGATTCTTTTGGTGTGTGTGTGTGTGTGTGTGTGTGCATGCGCGGCTGTATCTGGCCAAAATCAGTGGTCTCTCAGGCAGGTTCAGCTGAGTAAATAATGAAGCAGTTAATTAAGGTTAACTGTAAAGCCTGTAATAAGAACCAGAAGTACTGAGGAAAGCAGAGCTCAGGAAATGAATTTATGGGACCTGTATGGCCTTACTCTTCTTAGCCTGTGGCTACACACAAATAGTGCTAGATTAGATTACTTTGGTCGCATAGGAGCTTATCGTGAAGCTACTACAGTGTGCACGTAGTAGCATGCGGTTCAATATGAGCTATTGAATTGCTGCACACATCACCGGATCAAGTATAATGATGCAATCACATGCAAAGCACACAAGTGTTAGTAACGAGACATTTTATATCAGCCTGAACAACTTATACAAAATGGTGAATAGGACATTAATGTATTTAAATGAAGCTCCCACTAGAATCACAGATTTCCTGTCATGCCCTTTAAATCATATCTCTGTAAACTGCTTATCAGTTACACAAGAATCTTTAGCATTTTTTCCACTGGTGAGCTGAAGATGCAGGAAAACTTTCTCCATCTCATTTGTTATCTTTTAGGGGGTTTTTGTATTTTTATTTCAGTATTAAGTAAGACAGGAATTTCTTTTTGGCGGGGGCTGAGTGTTTTCATAGAACAAAGATCCACAGGACACAATTAGCATGTAAGATTTCTGCAAACCATTTAAGTACTTATTTCTGACTTATATAGTACTCGGAGTGAGGGATATGGCCTTGAAATTCTATCACGATATAAGTGTAACAGGTTTTTAACCACCTGCTGAAAGCTCTGGTTTTCCACCATGTAGCTGAATCAATAAATTCCATTCTACCATCTTCCTCCCTCATGGAGTGCAACTTGGAAGTGCTCCAACGATGCTTGGTGGAGTATTTTGCTTACATTTAGGTCACAGATGATAGTATCTCCTCCCTCACGCCGTGATTTCACCTTTAACAGGAACCGTTTTCTTGCATAATTTGCAGGTTGTTGGGGAATGTTAAAGTAACTGATGTGCAGCTCTTGGGCATCCCCTGAACTTAAACTCGTGTAGAAAAGATGTGACACAATGTGACATTTTTATATTGCATAATATACCGGTGTAATCGTGGGCGGGATAATATAACACAGCCCTGTGTATTGTTTATTCTGTTAAAGAAGCCAAATGAACACATCCACCTTGTAAGAAACTGTGCAGCGCAGATGTTATGAAGCTACAGGACGTGTAGCTCGTCTATTACATTTATAATATGTTTTGGTTCAAGTTGTGGCACATTTTATGGGTTAGATGTGTTTTGTTTTTTAATAACAGTTTGTTACCTCTGCTCTCTTTCCTCTTTCTCTTCCACCTCTAGAACCTGAGCCTGGTTGCTGGCGGCTGCCGTAGCAATCTCAGGAAGCAGATCCAAATTGCACATCTGTTTGGGGTACCGGTCGTGGTTGCTGTTAATGTCTTCAAGTAAGTTGTATATTACGGCTATATATTTTTTTTTAAATAGCTACTAATTGTGATTAATTTGTATTTTATATAAACGCCAGCTTTGCGCTGCTAATGGTGCTTTTTTCCTCGGATCTTTTAGGACAGACACCCAGGCAGAGATCGACCTTGTATGTCAGATAGCGAAAGAGTGTGGCGCATCCGACGCTTTGCCGTGCAACCACTGGGCGCAGGGTGGAAGAGGCTGCTCGGAGCTCGCCCAGGCTGTGAAGGAGGCTGCCAGCAAACCCAGCGACTACCAGTTTCTCTACAACACAGAGGTGAGTGCAGATAATGTAGTGGAAATTTTATTTAGTTATTGCTCTACGATAGGCGGTATCCCTGTTCCTTCTGTTTCAGTGTTGGATAATTAGTAAATTATGTTGATTTTGGGAGCTAGAGTAGGTTGAAGTAAAAAAACATCAGCTGGTTTGAGTTAGCGAGTCTAGGAGGTTGTGACTTAAATTAACTGACCTTGTTATGCTGTTTGTGTCTTTGTGCATGGCTCCATTAGCAGTAAGCATGTGCCTGCATGCAAGCGCTCTCAACAACAGGATTTATTGGATTAATAAATCAAACCTTAACTGCTGTATAATAAGGTGTTCAATCTTTTGATTATTCCATGTGCTAGACGAGTTAGAGGGAAGGTCAGACAGAAAACCTCAGGCTTGGATGTTTGCCAGAAGAGAAGGTAGTGTGAGAATATCCCATACCTGCTAAAGTTCCAAGTTAGCAGCTCGGATGGATGATACAGAAGAACTGCACCTCGATACACCTGGCAGGTGATGGTGTCTCATAGCGAAGATGCTGAAATTCTGAATATATTAGTGATGAGATATTCTGCGACAAGCTGCAGTTTAGGAGATGAAGAAAGAAGTCAAAGATGTGTTTATAAATGGTTTTTATATGTTTCTCATTAATAAGCTGTTGATGCCATAGTGCTCAAATCCGCTGTTATTACATGTTTTTGACCAAAAAGGAAAAACAAAGGTTTGTAGTGTCAAGTGAGAATCAGATATAACGTTCTTTTTTTAATCTAATGACACCTGAATGTGTCGGCTTTGTTTACAAACCACACCTCGGGCAGTTTTGCATTAGAAATTAGGCCATCAGTCTTCCAGGTCAGAAGTAATATTTGTGCATCCCTTTCAGTTTGTCAGAAGTCTTTTGTCACATTAAAAGAAAGTAGAATTGCAAATACAGGAGTCCATCATTGATTGTTGTCTAAATACCCCTGAAATGGAGACAGGCTTGATCAAGATCTAAAAGCAAATGACATTGTGTACTTGGCTTCAGTCAAATGGGCAGAAAATCCGAATAAAGTCACTTTAACAGAGGAATAAAGGCAGCTTTCTTAGCTATCACATGTCTGATAAGAGCTCAAAGTTTAAATATTTCATTCATTTTGCTGAACTGTGTTTGATTCTGATGTCACGCTGATATGTGTTCACTTCACCAAATCTAATTTCCTCACTTCCCTTTGAGTGTAGAGCTGTTGTGTGTTCACCTGCATTTGATGCGCTGTCCTTCCGATAGATGTCGATCGTGGAGAAGATCAGAACAATAGCCCAGAGAGTGTACGGGGCCGATGACATCGAGCTGTCTCCAGAGGCCAAGACCAAGACAGATTATTACCATCAACAAGTGAGCTCACTGCCGCTGCAGTAACTGACTCATCTCATTTCTCTTTCCTCTGTGACAAGGTCACACAATGACTATTTCTCTTTTGCCTTTTACAAGGGTTATGGTTCATTGCCCATCTGCATGGCCAAGACCCATCTGTCCCTGTCCCACATGCCCGACAAGAAGGGGGCACCCACTGGATTTGTTTTGCCAATCAGAGATGTCCGTGCCAGCATTGGAGCTGGCTTCATCTACCCATTAGTGGGAACGGTACGTGGTCTGCAGCAGGTTAACGTTGACGTCTTGGTCCATGCCTCATAGCGCGAAGTCACAGAGCTTTTTGAAAGTGATTGGCTTCACAATACTGCACAGAGGTGATAAGAAAGTGCATTTGGTGTCACTTACAGAGAAAACTTGGACCAGCTTTATGTAGGCTGTAAAGCAGACGTCTGCACAGAAATCACACCACAAGTGTTTTCTTGTTTCTCGTGCCTACACGTTTGCCTGTGCAGCTGCTTCTTTCTTGAAGAATGTTCAATTTAATTTTGTTAACATGACACCGTTCCTTAACCTTGCCAAAGCTTAATATCTCCATTCTCCAACCCTTGAAGCTCATTCTGATCTTCAAGGGTTCGGTGGGTGTGTAGGATTATTGTTCCTTGAATGTGCTAATTCATCTGTCAATGTTAATTCCTTCCTCCCTCGAGTTCGTCCCCGGAGAGTGTGTGTGATTTTGGTCCTCTCTGTTGCTTTCCCTGAGCCATGTAGTCCTACTTAGAGCAAACAAGGCTGGCTAGAGCCTTTTGCTTGATGATGGGCTGGGCAGGCAGGAAGGAAGCGGCTTCCTGAGTGCTTTGGCTCCCGCTGTTTCACCAGTGTGCCCTCAGGGCCTGGCTTTGAAAGGCTGGGCCAGAGGTGTGAGACGCTGGCCATGCTTGGAAAGGCATCTTGTAGGGTTGTGGCATCTCTCCACTTTCCACAACCTGCCTTTGATGTGCTGCTGCCTATGGAGCCACTGGCACACTGACATCTCTTGAACTATGACTTCTAACCCAAAGGAAGTTCTTTGTTTGTCCTCTGAACTCGTTGGCTTAGCTTCTGCTTGACACACTGACCCAAGACTGAAACTTTTAATAGTTTAAAGATTACACCATTTCTAATCGCTGCATGATTTTCATGTTAGCACCTGTTGCTCTGGCGCAGTTAAAATTGTGCTATTTTGTTTAAAATGGCTTTATTAAGAAAAAAGTCAAGAAACCTCCATGAGATAATTTCTTCGATAGAACTGTCAGGGGACTTCCGATGCCTTAGCTCTGATTACAGCTAAGAACTCAATTCTCCCTTCACGGAAAGAGGTGAAAAGCTCTCAGTCAAGATAATAAGAAGGAGGATGGCGGGGTTTTAGATCGATGGGTAGGTTAGGGGTCTGCAGGGTGAAGAGTCAGGAAGGCACTGATGTGATTCTCCAGATATGTATGGGAGGAGTTGCAAGCGGAACAATAGATGTCTTTGGAATTCATATCCCGTTAGAATTGCTTTCACTGAATCATTACACCCTAAACCAGTCAGGTTTATAGAAACGCCCTCCTTGGCTGAATATTCTCTGGTTAAACTTTAAAGATGGTTGATGATTAAAGATTTCTTATCAATTCTAAGAAAGGCAACAGATATAGCAGTTAGCCCTAAAGCTGCAGCATGCAATACGAGTCGATCTCCTGCAGTGCCCCCTTTTCTCTTCTAAGCCCCACCCATAAGCAGTAGTTGTAGTGGTCTACGCATTCACCTAACAAGCAAAAGATCCCCAGGTTGATGCTGGAAGGAGCCACAAATCCTATTGAGGTTTGGTCAGCAAAGGCATCTGGCATTTAAAGAAAATATCTGCCAACCCAAATACGTGGAGCCTCTTGCTGCAGCAACCCCATGTGAATAACATATCAACCGAAAGCAGCTTCTTAGATACACACTAGGATGTTCCTGGTGACTAATTTACTAGTTGTTTAAACAGGAAGAAGAAAAGACCAGACTACTTTAAAAGATGGAGAACATCCAGAACTGACCACAGTCAGGCTTAAACATTCAGGGTGGGGGCAGGCTTCTGTCCAGGCTGGATTCTTGGATAGTGGACGGTGGAATTGCAGCATCTAGCATTCAGCTGACTTGTCGCCCACATCCCTACTACACGTGCTTCATACATGCTGCACCTGTGAATCGAACCCTGTTTTCCCAGGTTAAAGTCTTCTGTTTAATCACACCACACCATCTTACTTCCGATCTGGAATTTTTTGCTCTTCTTGCTACTTCATAGAACTTACCTGAACTCGCCTGACAAAACCTGTGATTGGCTCCAATCTTAGTGTAGAGTTTCTATTTTAAAAAGCCCAGTAATGGCACAGGATTCCCTGTGTGCTGAAAGATTATTATGGATTTTCTTGTCCAGTGATGGCAAAAAACAGCTGTCTGTTTCAGTTTTCATTAATTTTGGATAACTCTGTTATCTTAATGACCTGCCGGCCAACAGGTCCAGTAAATGTATTTATCTGGTAATTGACCTGTGCCTCAACTGCAGCTTTACTAAAGTTAAATTAGACACGAGGCAGAGATTGATCAAGTTGCACAGCGCCATTAAACGCATTATTCAGTTCTTCATCATCAAGGCAGCAAACATACATGAACAGATGCGTCTATGGTAGTATACATGTAGCATTAGAATGAATACACCATACACACCACAAATAAGCAGTAAATGTACAAAGGTTCACAAACAATGGAACACCTTTGGCAAAACGAAGGACAATTTACAAGCTTGGCTTTATTTATCTATGCAAGCACGCAGCCTGAAGTACATCACAGAAGAAGATTCAAAATTAAAGATTAAAAGTTTAAAAAGTTTGGCATGAAAAAATAAAAACCTGTAAGTACACACACATTTACAAAAAACCTGTACAGGATTTGTCATTCATTGACAATCAGTGATACTGTTTTTTTAGCCCCAAACAGGATGCACCGTAGTCCGTAAAAAACGTAAGAAGTCCAAAGTGCACGGTTCAGAGTTCAGACTAGATCTAAAACTAGGGCTGTTCGATATAACGATAGATATCGGATGACGATATAAAAACGTCTATCGTTTCATTTTACACTATTGTTTGTTTTGTGGTGTTGCAAAATAAACTGTTTACAGCAATATTTTTTCATTGTTTTGATGGTCACTGTAGTGGCTATATTAATTTCTTCAAGTTCTCTCTTTCTCCTTTATTTAATATAACTAAACTACAGACGGACAAGCCCCTGTTTTTATGCGTTGTCGTTAGCAACAACGACGGTAACACCATCGCGTGTCCGCTTGTTTATGTTCCACATAAACCTTTCACAATAAAGCTCAAGATCCTGTTGAGACTTTTCAAAATAAACTGAATCACGTGAAAGAGCAGATTATTTATGGATGAGAAGTAAAAAAAAAAAAAAAAAAAGAGCCGCCAGGTGCTAAAAAATAAACCTTAAACTTAGACTAGATGTATAGTTTCATGCATCGGTTAAAACACTCGACTCCAGGTACATGATGCGCAGCTGGAAACACTTCCCGCAAGTCGAGCTGCCCGAGATTCACAGAATTTACAGAATATGTTACAGTTTTGTGATTTATATCGTTATCGGGACGATAGAATTCTTATATCGGGATATGAGATTTTGGTCATATCACACAGCCCTATCTAAAACTTGTTAAATCTCATCTGTTCTTCACATTTTATCCATTGATTTCTATCAGACACAGATGAACCATAAATCTTAAAATGAAAACAGCTTTAATAAAAACCCCATTACTCAATAACCAAATAAACTGTGGAGAATCTGTGTGACTTTTAAAGATTTACTGTTATGGACTTCACTTATTTAATTTTAAATTGACACAAGTGTTTTTTGGTCTTTTAGATTTCATAATCTTCTCAGTACTTTTTCAAACTCTACTGCTTGTTGACCGAGACACTTCTCCAAAACCAGTGGGGGGTAAAAAACCAGCTACATTGTCTCCTCCAGGGCTTTCCCCAACAAAGGCACATTGTGTTTGGGCATAATGAAGGGACTTATTTGCCTGAATGGGCTTTCCAACTTTAGCCACGGAGTGTTATGTGTTTTTGCGAGTGCCAACTTGTTCTCAGGCTTGAGAGGAGGACTGGCAGAACAGCACATCTTTTGTTGCTTTCATCACTTTGAAAGGTTTTCATACACTTTTTATTACCTTTTTATATTTAAATGTGCTGCCCAATATTTCATTCAAGGACGAGAAAAGTGAAAGGACCTTTTACTTGTGAATCGGAATTGATATTTTTAAATAAGGTTTGATTTGCCTCCTCCTGTGAGCTGACATTTTGTAGTCTTTCATTCAAGTAAATAAAGTGAAACTGGGATTTTGTTGCAGAACAAGGGGATGAATTTATTCCTTGCAGCTTTGCTTTCTATTACAGGAATGGAAAACATTTGCATTTGTACACAGAAGTCATCACAAAAGCAGTCTAGAGTTGTAGGGACAGAGTTTTCCCCCGTAACGATTTCTAATCACATGTCATATGTCTGTTTTTTCTGAATGGAAGCCCTTAATCGGATGCTTCTGTTCATTATTTATCAGCTGATTGTTATGACATGAGGAGCATGCACGCTAGCTAGGGCAGGAAAAATAATTTAATATTTGAATATGGAACAAAACGATTTTCCAAAACATGGCTTCTTGTTCTGGTTAATGCAGAGATCCATGGCTAAAGTGAGATTCATCAATGATAAGCCTTATAATTAGTGTATTTAATGTAGGCACACACATTTCTATAAAGTTTAGAGGGTGGTGGAGTAAATCCTACAGGTGGACAAGTTAAAATGAGATTTTATCGGGCCGGGGGTTTCCACTAAAAGGTTAATTTTAGTACCAAAAATATCAAATTACATCAAGAACAGCTTCCTATTAAATCCAAATGGATCTGATTTTTAAAGCCTACCGTATTTTTTTGGACCACAAGGCACTGGATTATAAGGCGCACTGTCGACAAACGGGTCTGTTTTCATACATAAGGCGAACCGGATTATAAGGCGCATTAAGCGAAACAAAACAGACAGATAAGTTAAAATTTGCTCAACTCATTCTTCTTGTTTCCTCCACTTCTGTAACATTAATTCATTAATTTTGAATTCTCTCTATTCCCATGTTGTTGCAGTATATTAATGACTAACCTCATATTGTGGATGGATTATCTCAGTTGTTCTCCTGACTGAAGTTTGGTCCGTTTACAGCATCCTGCCATGCGAACCCTCACGTTAACTTTTATCAGTGGAAAAAAGTTAGAGTTCATCCTCCAGCTTCACTGTGTTTATGTTATGCTAACATAGCGGTGTTGCTAGCAATCACATAGTACATCATTATATACCAGCTAGTCCAATTTCAGTAACCCTATAAAAGTCACTGCTGTTTAGTTTTCTGTCTTCATTTACGTTGGAAGTGATAGCAGAGCTGTACGTTTTAATTTTTTCAGAAATCTCTCAGTCAGAACATGCTATATCATGTTTTAGGTGGAAACTAGCGAGCTAACTTCCTGCTAACGGCTAACTCCGTTAAATTTAATAAATTCTGTTTTCGTGGATGCCTGGATGTTAAACTTAATTGTTGCACCTGGTAAAGCAGCAATGCTGATCATTTTATCAAAGTTGAAAGAATTTTGACAGTTTTTAACTTTCGGTGATGCTGCAGTGTAAATTTGAGTTTGGGACCTGAAGAAGACTGAGTTTTGGACCCAGATTACTCAGCGAGGCTCCTGACTACAGTAGCCATAATGCTCCAAAAATCCATCAAGCGGTGCGGCTTCGTAGCTTACGAAGTCGTACTAAAACATTTTTGACAGATGTTTGAGCGCCGTGTCGCACATAAAATTAGTTCGAGGTCAGTAAGCACAACCAGAATTCATACATAAGGGGCACCAGATTATAAGGAGAACTGACGATTTTTGAGAAAATTAAAGGATTTTAAGTGCACCTCATAGTGCGGAAATATGGTAATTTCAGTATCAGATGTGCAATCGATGCCTCAAGGTACATATTGGACATCACAAATGTTTGTTCTGTTTTTCATACCTGATAAAAAATATTAATTAAATGTGTGTGCAGAATACTTACCGAATTCAATTCAGTTAAATTAAAAATTTTTATACAGTTCGAAATCACAACAACAGTCGCCTCAAAGCGCTTTATATTGTAAGGTAGACGCTACAATAATGCATACAGAGAAAAACGAAGTAATCATAAGACCCCCTTATGAGCAAGCACTTTGGCGACAGTGGGAAGGAAAAACTCCCTTTTAACAGGAAGAAACCTCCAGCAGAACCAGGCTCAGGGAGGGGCCTGGCCATCTGCTGCGACTGGTTGGGGTGAGAGAAGGAAGACTGGATAAAGACATGCTGTGGAAGAGAGACAGAGATTAATACCAGATATGATTCAATGCAGAGAGGTCTATTAACACATAGTGAGTGAACACTGTCTCTGTTTCAGCTCAGCCGTTCAGTATGATTTGATCAGTCTCTCATGTCATTGTGGAGAATTTTGGCCAACTCTTCTTTACAACATTGCTTCAGTTGATTGAGGTTTGCAGATATCTGTCATGCACAGCTCTCCTGAGGTTCTGTCACATTGTTTCAGTCAGGTTGAGCTCTGGACTTTGTCTGGGTCACTGCAGCACCTTTTCTTTGTCAGCCCTTCTGTTGTAGACTTGCTGCTGTTCTTGGGATCATTGTCCTGCTGCATGACCCAGTTTGACCCAAATGTGAGGGCTGCCTCACATTTGACCCTACAATACTTCTCTATACAGAGGAGTTAAAGGCTGAATCAGTGAGTGCAAGCCGTCTATGTTCTGTGGCTGCAAAAAAAGTGCACATTTATCCAATCATTAAGTATTAAGTATTTCAAAATGTTTTCTTATGATTGTAAGGACAGATGTTTCACATATGTCACACTACCTGCATTCCCTTTAGATTTAGGCTTCTTAGTGTGTCCTATTAGATTTTAACATTTTTATATTTTTATGTTATATTAATGTTATTACAAGTTATTTTCATGTTTTGGCTGCTATAACACAATAATTCCAATCTTTTGGGATAAATAAAGTATTTGTTATCTATTATGTTTGTTCACAGAGAGAAACATTCCTTCTTTAGCCAATTAACTCTACTCATCAGTCTACATAGTTATAATCAAAACATCCAACAATAACCCAAATTATTATTATTTTTTTTAGGGGGAGGGGGGATTTCCAGAACTATTATCCAAATTGGTGAGGAATGTAGGCAAGGAATGTAGACAGAAAAATATTTTTTTGATATCGCATGATGATTTTTGCGGAGCTTTTCCTTTATTAGATTAGATATTGGTAGCGCTAGAAGCAAAGCAAAGGAGGTGGTATAAACAGAAAGGCATGAAGTGACTGGAGCAGTAAATGCTGCAGTTAAAGTGAAAGTCCCCCCGCACTCCACCCCTGAAAAATATTTAATTGTCATTCAAGTCCTGTACAACTTTTTCAATAATCCAAATCAGGCAGCAAAGAGACCACCAACATGTCATTTAATTGAGAACGATCATGTATTTTAATTAGCCTAACCATAACTCAGTAGCATAGCAGTGGTGTACGTTTTTTGTCCATCCATCAGTTTTATGCTGCTTATCCAAGGCCCAGTTGCCAGGATTAAAGTCTAACTAGAGAAGCCTAGCCTTCCTTCTCCCTAGCCACCTCCTCCAACTCATCCAGGGGACACCAAGGGGTTCCCTCAGTGTAATTTCGCCAGTTTTTCCTGGGTCTTTCCCAGAACATTCACCTCAACTGGTGAACCAATCCAATCCTCATCCTAGCTTTAAAGCTGACCCCGGCCACCCTTCAAAGGAAGCTGCATTTCCACCACTTCTATCTGTAATCTTCTTTTTTCCATTACTACCCAGAACTTGTGGCCAAAGGTGAGGGTATAAATGTAGATCGATCGGTAGAGTGACATCTTTTCTTCTACGCTTCACTCTCTCTCAAACGCAATTCGTTGGTGCAGTGTCCTTCGGACGCCACACCAAACCATTGTCAGTCTTCACTCTCCCCTCAGCCGTAAACAAGGCCTCAAGATAGTTCAACTCCCTCATTTGGGGCAGCACCTGCTCCCTGACCAAAAGTGGGAACGCCACAAACTACCTGACCAACTCCTCTTAGCCTTGTAGATCCTGTTTCCCATGGATGCATGGACAGAGAACTTTTAATAATATGTTGGAGAACGGCTACACTGATCATGTTATTGGATTTTTAAAGAACTTTGACCTTATTTTATTTGTTAATGGTCCCTCTCTGTTTCATTTTGGCAACTGAAAGAGCATTGGGACCTCTTAGTTGGATTCATTTGGGATGTAAGCATTGACGGTGGACTTTAAAGGACACGCCCATGTCACAGCAGTCATATTTGAGGAATTGTTATCCGCTCTGTGAGATTGCGAAGGCACGTTCTCCTTGTTTTGTGCTTCTGCAAGTATGCAGAGCCACGTTTCCTCAGACAGGAAGCTCACTGCCCACTTCCTCCTGTTTAATTCCCACTTGTGGGTCCATAAAACTGCTCCTGGGTCAGAAGAAGGGAGGTATGCAAAGAATGTCGCTGTCTGTCTAATGAGCAAGATAATTTACTTTTGAGTCTGGACGGGATGAACCGGCTGGGTTTTGAGAGAGTAAAAGGAGTTTATGAGTCACATAGGAGTCTTTGATCCATTGAACTGTGCAAAACATGCCCTTCTCCCCCCCGACTATGTAACAGAGACCCAGACCTGACTAAATAACTTTTAATTAGTTGCTTAGATAGCTTGATGTCATCATCTCGTGAACCATGATAATGTCAAATTTCTTTTGGCAGCATTTCCAGCCTCTTATGTTTCTTTTCTTCTTCTAGAGTCAGTCTCAATGTACTTCCACGTGATGCTCTGTAACTGACACAAGCTTTCTCGTTGCACTGTAGACATGATCAGGATTAACAGGACGGTTCCTCTGTTGACTCATTGTCATTCAGAAACTTAAACACGAAGTCTTTCTGGCAGATGTGATGGATCAAAACCTTTTAATGTAAAATAATTACAAGGCCCTCTAAACATTTTTCCGTTTATGTTTTTCTATTTTTAAAACTCTAAGATATATCTCAGTTGAGCTTCTTAATGCCCAAATCAAAACTGTGATTCTCTCTGACTTCACATAGCGCTTATTAACTGTCTCGTACCTGCAGGACCTCTTTTCGTTTATATTTTGACAACAGTAAAAACAAAGCTGCCATTTTCTGCGGGCGTATTCATCACCGCTAACCTTGAGTTAAATTAAGTCTAGATTACAGTTATCGAGCTTGTGTGGAATGACCCTATTCTGTCTAATTTACACAAGTTGTGATGCTAAATGTTGGCAGATGGTGTTTTGGTGTAGAGCAGCTGTGTTGTGGTGACGGCCTTAATGTGAGGTCATTATATAGATTGTAATTTTACCTTCTTATCTGATTTTTGTGGCCACTGACAGTTTCATGAGAAGATCTGTACCAGCTGCGTGTGCTTCCTCGGATATGTCCACTCATTAAAAGCTTTCTTGAAATTCGACTAGATTAGGATAATAGTAGACAACAGACATATTCTTTTTTTTCTTTTCAAATTCTATTGTTTGTTGATGAGTTTAATGTCATCTGAGCACCTTTTTGATTTCTAGCAAACGTGGATTGTCACATAAAAAGGATTTTAAGTACATCCATTAATTTAGTAGCTTATAAATCCACCTCTAGCATTTGATTAGCAGTGTTATTATTCTCTTAATTCTGTGGTCTGATATTTCCATATATGCATTTTTTTTGGTGACTTCTCATCAAACTCTTTGTTTGATACATGATTACAGTAAATGATTGACATAATTAAAATTAAATAGATCAAAATTAGATTTATAATAGTTCAAATATGGGTTAAAGTTCTTCTCTGATGTGTTTTCCCTCAGATGAGCACAATGCCTGGCCTGCCCACACGACCCTGTTTCTACGACATTGACCTTGACCCGGTCACGGAGGAGATCACTGGGCTCTTCTGAGCATGCTCCCCAACGTTATTCTCGTGGGTATCATCTCATCTGTATCATATAAATGCTTCTGAAGAAGCTGCCATTGTTTCACTTTACATATTTCACAAGCAGCTATTGACAGTTCAGTTCGTTACATCGACTGGCTGCTGGGACTTTGCTGCGTCTCCAGGCTCAGAGGCCCTGCAAACATCTTTGTTTTTGTTTTTTTGTTCCCAGGCTCCCTGCTCTGTTTTCAGGAGCATGGGCTCCATGCATTCACCATAAGGCTCATCTAAACCTGAGCCACTGGCAGGAAACAATTTCTTTCTCTTCCCAGCTGATCCGCATCAAAGCAACATGGAAGAAGAGGGAGGATTAGTGGACCATTAGACTAGCATTATGCTGCATTTGCACGTGTGTCATATGCCAAAGACCATGCCCTACAACCATATATATGTATATCATACATCCTCTACTTGTGTCAACTTTTTTCTGGGTATAGAAGAGTCCATTTTCTTGGATTTTATTTTGTTGTTTCCTTGGATGTCTAACTTCTGTTTGTTTTTCTGGAAAGAAAATCAAATGTCTTAATACAGTGTTGTTGTTTTGTACCTAAATGCAGTGAGTGGGCAAACTTGTCAATTAAGATGCTGGTGTACGCACAAAACGCCCTCATGTGACTTTGAGTTTCCTAATCTGTTAAGTGGTGCTGAATGTTAAAGGTGCTTTACATACACTGAGAAACACTACAAATGTCAATTATGTTCATAATTTCTAAGCAGTTTTTTCTTTAAGTATTAGTAAATTATTTTGTTTTGTGGTTTGACAAGAATATCTGTGCTTCTGTCATGTTATATATGTTGTTTGGAGGTATTTCAGACAATACCAACCAACCAGATTCTGGAGCTTCTTTAAGTGTTACCTTCAGAAAAGATAAAGTCAGCTCATTTTCACTTTTTTTCCATAGAGTGTAAAACAAACAGAGGTAGTACTCTCTGAAAACATCTGGTACAATCCTGAAAGCTGCTGTATGTCAAACATTTCATTTGTCAAAGATCAAAAGTGCCTTATAGCAGTAATAATAAACCTTTTCTTCACTCCAAAACTGTGTATTTCTGTTTTTACGTCAAGCATCAGACATGAGCTCTTTTCTTGCTGTTGTCTCGCGATTCTTTTTGAGATGCCGCGATACAATCGTGCCTCCTTTCACAGATGAAACCTTTAAGATTTTCTGTGCTTTTTTTCATTTCTTCGCATGCGTTTTGGAACGGTGTCTGAAAACAGATGATCCCCCTCACCCCCCAGCAGCACCCCAGGGTGCAACATCTGTCATTATGAGGTGTTTGGGTTTTCAGCATGAAGCCAAGTGTGCATGTGTGCACATGTGTCATAGCTGGCATTCCACACTTTCAAAGTCTCCGTGATATTCTGCGTGTTCACCCGGCAGTATCTGGCACTGGGAATCTTATACAATAGCTCCCCAACAGCAGATTTAGTGTGTGTATGTGTGTGTGAGAGAGAGAGAGAGACAGAGACTGAACCCTCTTGTTTTGATCTGATGACAGATTTAAAGATGTGTTGATAAGTTGTACACTTTGGCATTGCACTGTAATGCGCTGACAGATCCCTGTTTTGTTCGGTTAGAGTTGTTTACATTGAGTTTTTGACTCCATCTGAGAAATTGTTTAGGCTCTCATCTTTTAGCACTTCTGGACAGATTTAATAGATTTTCCAATTTCAGTACCAAGGACAGTGTCCTGTTGAATGTTTCATGTGAGAGGAATTCCAAGAGTTTCTGGAAAATTGGTCCAAATAGTTGAAGCTGAATGATCCTGGTCCCCAAACATCCAATTCACTCTCAGTTGTTTCAGTACTTTTATACTAAAAAAGTGCTACATTAACTGGGTCCTCCATTGAAAGTTATCCAATTAGTTTAGATTCTAGCTGCTCCGCAGTCCTGGGTCTATATGCTATCGTATTCTAGAGCCATCCGGTCTGCAGAAAACTATAAAGTGGCAAGTATCTGCTTTGTGCCTTTAACGTACCCTTACGTTACTGTTTCATAGAGCTCTGAGCATGACATATCTAGTAATGCTTTCAGTGTAATGAGAACATGCTTCCTTTTTCCTCTTTCATGTGACACCAGCATTACATTACTGCTCATTTATTGTGTGGACATACCCTCTGTCTTGCTGTCTCAGTTGGTGTTCATGAGTTTGTTCGAGATTTTACAAGATTGTCAGCTCTGCTTTACATCTGAGTGTTATTGTAATACTGTGTTCAGTTACTCTTCTTGAAATCTCCACATTCATCTTTTCACTGTGGCCCACTAGCTCTATCTTTTCTCCCCGAAACTTTTCTTTGGCTTGTCTATGTGGACAGTAAATGGCAACGTAGACTGGCTTCACTGTGGACAGAGTTTCATGGCAAGCTTGAGCCTTAGTGGTTCCACACTCAAAAAAATCTGTTGTTGGATGAACACAATTTAATCATGGCACCTTTTTCCACGCGATTTAACCAAGTACAATTACCTATTTTTGACCATGTCAAACCAACACATTTGGCATTTGGTGGTTTAATGTAACCAGATTACGTTGGATCAACGTAGTATACTTACATTGACTTGAAGTAATTTGTTGAAGTATGTAAAGTGAAATTTGTTTTAATTCATTCTACACAAGTGAAAAACTTTAGGAAAACACAATGAAATCTTGTTGTTTGAACAACTACTTTGTTAATCAAGGCTGGAGTCTTGCTTAATGAACCAATATGGGGGTTGATGATTTCATAGAGACAAACAACCATTTGCACTTACATTCATGGGTAATTTAGAATCACCAGTTAACCTAACTCTAATTACACACTGCAAACCAGCCAGATTGTGGATTTGAACCCAGTCCCTTCTTGCTGTGAGGCAACAGCACTAGCCATCACACCACCAGGCTTAACAAAAGTAAGAAAGCTATGATTACAAGGCTTGATGCAGAATTTTCTGTACGTTTTTTGTCCTTGACAGGTTAAACCACAATAAATAGCGATACCATACACGTGGTGTGTGTGTGTAGCTGTCTGCCTCTTAAAACTCCAGCGATTTTTCCTGCAATTTGACATCTAATGTGATCTTGTGAATTTTGTGAGTCCAGGTAACTAACCACTCTTTACTAGATTGTATCATGTCATCTCAACAAGAACAAATTAAGTTGCTGAATTTCGTGCAGATGCTACATGATTTAATTACTTTCACCATAGAAACATGAAATTGTTTAGTTCAAATTACAAGTTTGAATCTTGTACATGTATCAGCCACACAAATTCATTTTTTTGAGTGCATGATTGTTTCTGATCATCCTAACCAGTTTCCGATTAATCTTCCCAAAGTCCCGACCTAAACCCTACTGCAAACTTGTTGGCTATGATTTCCTGGCGTGGTCCCTGCTTTTAAGTAATCAAATCAATGAACTCTACCAATTATGCCAGGAAGAGTGGGCAAATATCCAAGCAGAATTATGCCAGGAGCTTGATGATGGCTACCAAAACTGGACTGATCGAGGTGCACCTTGCTAAGGGACATTAAACATCACTTTGGCTGCATCAGAACAATGATGTTACCATTGTTTATTAGATTCAGACATTTTGCCTTATCTTCTAGACATACATTTAAATCAAATCTTTCTGGAAGTCTCAAATAAATCCTAGTCAAAGCCAGGTTACAAAGCCAAAAGGGTTTTAAAAATTCAAAGATGGAAGTCTCCATGACACAAAGCTATTTTTACTGGAGAAAAAATGAAAGATTTATAAAGCAGCGTGAGTGGTCATAAAGATCAGTGTATGTTGCTTTAAATGAGTCCCCCTTATATTACCAGTAAGTAGCAGATGATCTCCAGTCCCTATCAGTTCATGTTGCTGTTATTGTTTCATAGTTGTATAATGTGTCCTGTGTGTTTTACTGTTTGACTGGTTATATCCTGTTATCTCTGAGTGTTTCTCTGTGTAAAGTCTTAATTTGTGTTGTTGCACTACATGCTTGGGTTTGTGTTTTGGTTTAGCTGTCGGGACCCTAAGTTTAGGCGTGTGTGAACTTGGCTTTAAATGCTTGGACTGTAATTTGTGTGTTCAAAAATTCCAAACAAAATGACACATTGGCTCAACCTACAATTACAATTACCTACAAACCAGTTCTGTAAACCAGAGCAACTGTACACAGACTTCATCAGAACAATGAATCACAGCAAAATGTAAACAAGATTAAAAATTAGGATCTAAAGAGATGTCAGACAGAGAGATTACATCATGGAGCGAATTCAGCTGGAATAACAGAGAAACTGTTTGTTGTGTTGCAAGTGTTATGAAGGTTGTGTTAGTGTTTTTACACGAAGCACAAGAAAGATTGTTCTCTCTGCAACACAAAATGAGTTTTCTTCCTGTTAAAAGGGAGTTTTTCCTTCCCACTGTTGCCAAAGCACTTCCTCATGGGGAGGGGGATTAAAATGCATGATCCAAGATAAGGTGGATGTCAAAGTAAAGCCAGGAGAACCTTTTTAAACAGGAGGAGAAGTCTTACCCTACCCCTGTCATCCTCTTCTCTAACTTTGTCTCCAAACTGATCAACCTGAGCTGTCTCTCTCATGGACTTGTAATTCTGTCCATCCTGCATCTTCAGCTCTGCCCAGCATGTCTAACTACTATTTTGCTGCCGTCACTCTGACACAAATCACCCTGCCACTCATCGTCACTTGTTTGTGGGTTCTTCTGCATTCAGTTTTGCATTAAATATCTGAAAAGCATACTCTGTTTGGGTTAAGATCAAGTGACTGACGTGGCCATTTCTCATTTCTTTGTGAGAAAGTCTCAGGTTGCTTTTGCAGTGAGCTTTGGGTCATTATCCATTTGGACTGTAAAATGCTGTATGACTAATTTTGTAGCATTTGTCTGAATCTGAGCAGAGAGTGTAACTCTGTACACTTCACAGTTCATCCTGCTATTTCTGTCATCAAAAAAACACTAGTGAGCCAGTTCCTCTGCAGCCATACATTTACTTTCCTTCACCATGTATGACCGATCACAAGCTGTCCTCTTTCCCTCTCTATACTTGTCTCTTCCTATCATTCTGGTGCAAGAATAAAGATCAGTGTATGTTGCTTTAAAGCACATTTATATCTATCTATCTATCTATCTATCTATCTATCTATCTATCTATCTATCTATCTATCTATCTATCTATCTATCTATCTATCTATCTATCTATCTATCTATCTATCTATCTATCTATCTATCTATCTATCTATCTATCTATCTATCTATCTATCTATCTATCTATCTATCTATCTATCTATCTATCTATCTATCTATCTATCTATCTATCTATCTATCTGGCAAAGTCAAATCGTGTTCTAGAGTGTAACCAGTGGTTTGCACCTCTTAACCACCTTTTGTTATCTTCTTTTCTCATGTTAGATATTCCAGTGAAAAGATACTAAATGGAAGTTCAAAATTCTGAATGAACCGCATCTTTGATTAAATTTGTCATGACAACAAGGGAAGAGGTCTTAGCTGCACCTCTGAAAATCGGGCTCTATGCATAAAAATGTCTTTAATTCCTAAAAAAAAATGAATGCATTTTTGTTGTTAAACCACTTGAATTATAAGTCTGCACTTATGATGTTTGCCACTTCTGCTCAAACTTGTCGGATTTCTGCCCTCGTGTCATTGCTGTGTTTTTAAAATTGCTCAAATTTAATTTACAGGAACAGAACAAAACTAACGGATTAATTTAATCATTTAAATTAATCATTTAAAAAAAAAGAAAAAAAAAAAACTAACGGATTAATGCGGCGTGTGAATAAAAGGCCCTTTATCCTTTTAATTACTTGCCCTCCTCTTCCCTCGTTTGTTTATCCTCCATCAGCACCGGCTCTGCTCCTGCAAGGCGTGCCGCTGCACACCGGAGCCCCCCATGTGATACTGACGGGAGATGCAGGAGGTGTGGGCGTCCTGAAAGAGTTTGCCAGTCCCGACGCTTCATCACTCCAGATCCAGGCCACCCCGCGGCGGAGCTGCATCGTACATCGGACGCTTTGGATATTTGCTCCCTAAACACAGTAGTTCTGCTCTGGCTGCGTTTATTGCGGAGGCTTTTTTAGACCGTAAGTAGCCAAAGACGAAAAGAGTTGGCCATGGGAGCACAGAACTCAGCGCAGCAGGACGGGAAGAGCCAGGAGGATGCCTCAGCCTCAGCTTCAGCCTCCGCCGGGGATCTCAGCGCAGAAGTGAAGGCGCACCAGGAGGGAGACAGCGTCCTGGACGGCAAGGTACAGCCGACACTTGCGCCTTTTTAGCTCTGTCACAGTAAACAAGACCCCCCCACCCCCAGCCCTGCACGGTGAGCAGAGACAGACCCGGTTGCGGGGGGCTGTATCTGCGTCTGCTTCCAGCTGTAAAAGCTGTCGTTTTGTGCATTTATTGTGAGTTTACCTACATGTTTGCAAACATACCTGTCGCCCCCCATCCCGCCTCCCCAGCCTCAAATCATGTGCTTCGCTGTGTGCATGAGTAATGTGCTGCAGCGCACCAGCTCCATGTGCGCCTGACGCTGTTTTTGCTGAGTAATGGCTCGAGTCTGCAGTCCCGCAGTAATAAAACGCCAGCAGCAGCTCAGCTTGGTCCAGGTTTACAGCCACACAGGCCATCGTTTAGTCCCGGATAACGAGCATATTTTTCTTTATAGAATAGGAACTGATTGATTTGACTGTTTTCGGCCAGCTTTTACCGGGAGAAATGACGGATGTGATTCTCACAGGGACCGATGATTGCATAATTAATGTTCCTTTACAGCAAAAATTGTCAAAAGTTATTTTTATACTTCATCATAAACTATTAATCCCAATGTTCTTTGTAATTCCCACATCTTTTTAAAGATGGCAGAAAAACGTAAAAAACAAACAAACAAACAAACAAACAAACCCCCAAACAATTAAAACTAAGAAAATGAAATGTGTTAATAAACAGAAATCTGATAGATACTCAGATTTTCATTCCATAATTTTAAAACTACATGCATTACAGTTCAAGAGGTTTTTGGTGATGTTGTTAGTTCAATGTCAATGTTGATGTTAGAGCACTGAAGAAGCACCTGTTTTTATTTTATCTTTGCAAGACAGGAAATAGTTAAAATGCCTGTTATAATGTCTCAAAGCCCAAGGTGCCACCACTTTAACAGTCTTAGACACAAAGATGAAAACATTCAGTTTTTATCTAGCACCAAATCCTCTCAGAGGAAATCAGAGAAGGTTTGGCATTTGTGCTTGAGAAATGATTGATGCGGGAAAATAAACAGGCCCACTGATCAGCTAATTATTTAAACCTTTCCCTTCAAATCAAATCCAATCAAATCAAGCACTTTGATCTCGTGACTCAGCTGTTAGGAGTAAACAGCATTAAAGTGCTTTACATTTCCCATATGCCGGGCAGTTTTCTAACTCTAGTGTCACATTTAAGTCAGATGACACTTCCCGAGTCCCTCTGAAAGTGCAAGACGCTGCCTGCGCAGACAGCAGAGAATTTAAAGATAATGAATGTATTTTTATTTCTTTATTTTTTTAAACTTTTGTTTTGTTTTTTTCCACATTTGAAATTAAAATTATATAAAATATCCCTATTCCAAAAAGCTAATATGCTGTTTTCACTGCTTTAGCCCTGGACCATGCTGGGGTCCAGCTGCCACCACCTGAGGTATCCTGCAAACACTGCACTCTTACCAATGTGTCAGTTGCTCAGTATTGTGTGAATGCATATTTGGAAAGTGCCTACTAAGAACTATTTATGTCTTCACCTTCTGCTCTGTTCACGCCTCACATAACCCATCGGATTTATTGAGTGTTTTATAGATTAGAGGGCAACAGGTTACATTTCGTGGCTCATCTCAGTCTCTTTAAGGTCAGCAGAAAGGTCACATGATACTTTGGGTGGGAGGTGTTGGTGGGGGTGGTGGTGATGGGGGGGAAAGGGGCGGGGGTACATTAAGAATCTAATCCAGATTTGAATCACGGTCGTTGCTTCTTGTTTATTTCCAAAGAACGTCTGTGTGGCGGTTGGACATTTTAGCCTCAAGCCTCGAGCTCTTATCTCAGGCGTCATCATGGATTGCAGTGTTTTCACTTTTATTTCCAAGTAACTGTGGGGACTTTGTCATATGCAATATTTCAAACGTCCCCGGGGTGTTTTAGGTACATCTTTTATTCTCTGTGATTTCAACCGTGACAGGTTGGAACAGTTTGTGATTCCCAGTCTACGTCTCTGCCACTGACAGTAAATTTCCAGTCATGCTGTTTTGCTGTTTCTACATCAGTAATTACCAGCTAGTATCAAATATTAGTTATTTGTGGAAAAATATGAGAATTTGTAGGACAGACCTTTATTTCTAATTGGAGCAGAGTCACGGATCTTTAAGAAGACTTTTTACCCCCTCGAAAAAAAGTGAAATTTACTAACTTTTCCTCTCAGCTGGAGCGATCTGACTTTGCACGCTGTCGCAAGCATGAGCCTCTAGTCATGGGTAAATGGATGTTTTCTTCTCTAGTGGTTTGTTTAGTATGTGTGGTTCAGTAAAAGGGAAAATACCACCTGCATGGAAACAACACTGAAAACAAGGTTTGCGTGTTCTCGAGTAAGAGTCACCATTCGCAGAGAAGATGTTGCTGCTGATTCTTTTCAACGCCACTTCCACTGAAAAGAAAACCCATCACATGTCTAAAATGAGAAAAGGAAACATTTTGAGAAAAGTATCAGTTCATTCAATTTCTTCATTCGTTCTTTTGCCAAGAGTTTGTTGGGGAGACCTGGGTGTAGGATGGGTATCGAAAACCGGTTCATGTTGAGAATCGGTTCCCACTGTTTCAATTCCTTGGAATTGTTTGCCATTTTTGCAAACGATTCCCTTATCAATTCCAGTCGCCCCGAATGACGTCAACACGTTACGGAGCGTCATTTACCTGGCAGGAAACATGGCGCCTAAGCGGCTCAAACGCTCAAAAGTTTGATTATACTTTACGAGAACGGATGACAACTTGCAATACTTACAAAGTAGATATTTCATTTAAGGGAGGAAACACTACGAATATGCAAAAGCTCACAAAACACGCGATGACCTTAAATGAATGTCATGTTTTTAATTCCGCTCCGGATTCGTGAATCTCAACCCAGCAGCAGCGGTAACGTTTGCACGTCCTCTCCCGTTAATGCGGCAGGTATTATGTTAGCGCGATCTGCCTTATTACAAAACCTGCCATTACTGTGCATTTAGGTGACCATGATGAGAGAGACAGACAGAGTCTGGCTCAGATGCTGGCAGTTCTCGCTGCAGTCTACCGGTAGCGTCTCCTTTCAGGCCATGATAGACGAATGTCACCGAGCAGTGACTAAGTTTGTGGTCAAAGGCTTGCACAGCAGATGCTCCGATTTTCGGTAAGTGAATGTGTTTAATTGTAGGCAGGGACATTACTGGATATTCTTGTGTAATTGTTACAGAATAATTTATGTTATACTTTGTTATTGCTACAGAAGAATATTTATGTTATTATTTTACATTTACATTTTTTTTCCTGGGGACCCGGTGACACCCCATTGAAGAGCCGTAGGCTGGATCTCTTAAGATCTCACTGTTGGGTTTGTAAGGCCATGTTACTCCTAAATTTCTATCTTGTTCAAAGAGAAGATATAAAATAAAGTTCTAAGCTATTCGACCTTAGTGTTCTCCTTTTTTAAAAATAAGAATCGATAAGAGAATCGATAAAGAATCGAATTGTTAAACAGAATCGAAAATAAGATAAGATAAGATAAGATAGAACTTTATTAATCCCTCGGGTGGGTTCCTCTGGGAAATTCGATTTCCAAAAAAGCACAGCACCGACAGAAGTTACAGAGTTACAGAATATTATATATACACACACACACACACACACACACACACACACACACACACACACACACACACACACACACACACACACACACACACACACACACACACACACACACATAAATACAGAGACAATATAAATAAAATATACGAAGGGGATAAATAGAATAAATAGGAATAAAAAATAAAAATACAAGTGAATTGCACATTTCAAGTATTGAGGTCTATTGCACTGTTGACTGTTTACAAAAGTATTGCACAAAAGGTATTGCACAGTGAGGTGAAGAGGCACTACAGCTTAGTTGTTCCCCCCTCCTTTGTCCTCCTGTTTCCCCTCCATCTCCCCTCCAGAGAGGAGTGGGGATCAGAATCGTGAAAATCTTATCAATACCCATCCCTACCTGGGTGGGAGCATATGTTGCTTTAAATCCTTTGTATGCCTTTCAGTACTGATGGTGCCTTTCCAGATGTGCAAGCTGCCCATTCTATAGGCACTACCACACCCCCATATCATCAGAGATTTAAGCTTTTGAGTGCTGATGACACGCTCTTTAATGTGTAGAAGATGTTGCTGTGTTCACGTTTTCCTAAAAGAATTTCACATTTCGATTTGTCTGAGCACAGAACAGCCTAAATGAACTGAAGCCATCTTTCTGTGATATTATATACCATAGATGATGAGATGATCAAAGTCTTCACAATTGTTGAACCTCTGCCAATCTTCAACTCTGAGAAGCTCAGCCTCTACAAGATGCTCTTTTGTTATGTCCATTCATTTTGCTCACCTGTTGCCAAATTAACCCGTTTTTTCTCAAAATAGTTCATTTTCTCAGTTTAAACCTTTGACATGTTTTCTGGTTTCTGTTGTTTTCTTCATTCCCTGATCTGTTACTTTTTTAATAATGTCTTTAAAAAAACTCCTCAAACTAAAACCTTTCTAAAGTTTTTTTTTTTTTTTTTTTTAAATGAATCACTTGTTTGTCCAGCAAATAAAAATCTCAACAACGGGCACACATAATCTAATTAAAAGAAGCCAGAAGCTAGAGCTTTGGCTGTGTTTTGTATGAAAGTGAGATTTTAAAGACTAAACAAATACTTCCACGTCAGTTAAACTGACAGGTATTTGACCTCTAGTCAGGACTTCAGACGTTTTCTTGCTGTTTTCCTTTTAAACCTGTGTGTCGTCCAGCACAGAGGAGAACCATGACCTTGTCTGTGGCTCCCAAGTATTTTATACTTGAACCAAAAGAAAGGAGTCGCTGGAAAACTGCTGTTTTCTCTGTAAGTGATACACGTCTATCTAAGATGAAAACAGATATTTTAAATCCATTTATTCAGAACAAACATCAGAGTTAGACAAAGCATGTAATCTTTAAGGGTCTATTTTCACGTACATTTGTATAATATGTTGTATTTTAGGGCGAGAGCGGGAAGCGTGTGTGTGCTTTGTTGGTTGTAGCGGTTGGAGCCTTCGTGCTTGATACGCAGTCAATAAATATCCTCCTGACTCCACAGAGGAATGTTAGAAATGTCTCCCTCTCCACCAGCGCCACGGCCCGCCTTGCTCATACCTCTCTGTCTCCTCGACCTCACCAGTGGTATCAAAACGATCACATTACGCTTGTAATTTAAGTAGGTGTTTCCGAGACTTTTTTCTTTTTAATGCAAAAATGTTTTTCTTTAACCCAGCTCTGCTGGCTTTGCTGCTGTTTACATGACATACTCTGTGAACTTAGAGGCTCAAAATAAGAAAATAAACAAGTTTGGCCAACACAAATGAAAAAAATAGTTAAAATGAAGAATCAAAGAATTTAGATTTCACAGTACTACAACTCCTTCTTCTTGTCTCTCTATAATGCTTTTATACATAATATAGCTAGAATGTAGTCTATAGATATAGAATCTGCTGCACTGGATTCTGTTCGGAGCACAACATGTAACCTCCTCTTGTGAAAAACTCCTAAAATATTAAGCCTGAATTTTTAAGAATAAAGATATAAAACCTTGCAAAATTTGGGAATACTTGCTACCTGATGGTCAGTGCATACATTTATGATTAATACATAGAAGCAAATTGTTTAAAGCAAAGGTCTTCTTAGCTCTCTGATTATTTAATATTGATTAGAGTGATTCGGCAATGCCTGGAAAAGTTTCCAGGGGTCATCACCTGGGTCGGGATGGTCATGAGCATCAGATCTTTGCAGGGAAGGATTTCTACAGAGAAAGACCCCTGCAAAATACTCATGGAAAAAAGTAATAATGTTTGCAAAAGTATGAAAAGAAATATAAGTTATGAAATATTAGCATAGCTGAAGTTTAATGTGATGGTACTGTGAGGATTATTCCTAATCGCTATTCTGCAGCTCTGATCTGAAAAGCTATCGAGCTATCGAGCGTGCTGCCATTTAACTTAACTGTGTGATTGTAAGCACCCTGATAGTGGCTGAGGTAACATGTGACCATGATGTGACACCTTTGGGTTTTTGAGGTGTGAGGCACTGTGAAAAACTAAGTGCATCCTTACTGCCTCTGTAGAAATTAAGAGGATAAGTAAAATCCAGGTGCTGATTATCGAATACATGTGTGAGCACCTGCAAAAAAGCAGGATTTCTGGAAATTTGCTGGTCTGGACTAATCAGTTGTGTGTTAACATAATGACATTAGCTTCTCAGGAGCGGATGTCCAAGCAGATCCATCTCAAATTCAGACTGTGCAATACTCAGAGAAACTGCAAAATAAACCCCGTAAGGCTGGGCCAATATTTTAGGCTTGTTTTGAAGAGACAGTACCTGGACACCTCGCACTCACTGAGCTGACCATGTACCAACGTGTCCCAGAGTCCAAATGTGAAGCCGTCTGTCTGACAACAAAACGTTTAGCCGTGCAAAAGGAAAATGATGCCAAGCACAAAAGAATGACTCCAAAAGAAAAGACTCATGACATTGCAATCGCCCAGACAAAGTAAAGACTGCAAACTGATTGAAATGCTGTGGTGGGACCTCAAGAGAGCTGCCAACAAACCTCAATGAACTGAAGTAATGTTGTAAAGAAGTGTGAACCAAAATTCCTCCACTACAGTGTGAGATCCTGATAAAGTCATACAGAAAATGATTCTACAAGCTACTAAACCATACTGACTGTAAGGTGATGATCAGTGGCACTGTAGGCCTCCTCCGTTTAGTGGTGGCTGTTACAGTCTGATGTAGGTTTATTTTACTCCTCTTGGAGTGAAATGATATCTTTTACAGATTAAATCTTTATCATGTATTCCCGAGCTGAACATTCACAAGTATTTGTTAGGCACTTTTCACGGGCACCTTCCATTCAGAGCTCCTGCTTACATGGAAAGTTAATTATGGCACTGTGACCTTCATTTTAGGTTAATGTACAGCCTGACAGTGGTGTCTGCAGAAGACAGTGTTTCCTTGTTATGAGTGTATATCATGGAAACAGTACGGACATTGTTCATAAGGAGAAGGTTTCAGTCTTATGATGATTTATGGGTATGGATTTTAGAGGCCTTTGGACTCGTGAAATTAATGTTGCACTGCGGGATCTCAGTTCTTTGAGCACACTGGAAGATTTCGGTGTTTGTAGGGTTGCTGCTTCAGCTTTAGGACGTTACTGGGCTTGGAGTGCAAAGGGATGCAGGGATCCTGCAGTCAGAATGTATCACAGTGCATGTGTTCTCTTTAGTTTCCTTTTTTGCAGCCCAGTTAAATTGGAGTTGGATGGGAGGTGTCTCTCAATGCAGTGTCAGAGTTGCAAAAGTAAATTCTTATTGTTTTAAGTCGCATGCACAGAGACTTTGAGATTAAACAGAGCAAGCGCACTGCAAATACCCACCTAGACACGAGGCCTAGGATGGGAGTCAGATCCTCCTCCCCTCGCAGAGGCAGCGGCAGGTGACTCCAATGATCCAACGTCATGTTATGTAATGTAATGTGCGCTGATTAAAGCTCGTACGTTCCTGTGTAATGAGCTGCGGCTGATCAGACGCTGCTCTGGCTCTGATTATCCTGTTTGGAGGGAGAGATGAGAGGGAGGCGGAAGGGGGTCAGACAGAAGATCCATTGAGGATGGGCCGGCATGGAGACAAGTGAGGAAGCCCCTCTGTGCACCAGGGGAGGGGGGGTGAAGAAATGCATTTTGGGTGGACAATGAGAAGAGGGGGCGAGCATGGAGCACAGGGAGAAAAAAGTTTGAGAAAGAGAGAGTTACATGGGGGGCCTGCCAGTGTGACACAAAGCCAGATGAATCAGTCAATTGTGTTCTCAGTCCTCCCTTTGGCCTGATTTTAAAAGGACACTGATGATAGAGGTTGAATGAAAATAGGCTCAGGTAAAAAGAAAGAAAGAAAGAAACGTGCTAAAGACTGTTACTGCCATCACAGGATAATGTGAGTGAATGAACATTGATTTACTTTCCACTCTGCAGTTACAGCTACCTGCTTCATTCAGCAGTTTTATCAACTTTATATTAAGGAAGAAAACAAAGGCACACAAACATTTCAAATTTAGAAGCTTCATCGAGGCAGAAAAAGTTTCAGCACAAACAGACGTTTCACCTCCCCGCCCCGGTGATGACGCCCTTTTAAACACCTGTAACATGTAATGATTGAGATTTTAGTGAGTTAACAACCCTCAGGAACAGTTTCTAGTCCCCACTACCTGGGGATGTCCACCAGTTGGATGTTGGTTTTACTTCAGACATACTTGTTGGTTAAATTCAGATGTAAATAGACTGTGATGGACTGGCAACCTATACAGGGTGTACCCCAACTCTTTCCTAATTACAGCTGAGATACGCTCATGTAACCCTAAACAGAATCAGTGATTAATATAAACAATGCAACAATCATACAGCTTATATATGACATGTGCCTTATATGTCATATGAAGGGTTAGCAATCTACTATCTAAAGAACCATTTTGAGCAAATTTTGATTTAAAATAAAATTCTATAGAGCCATAAAACATCAGTGAGTTTTATCATAAAGGTGATGCACACCATTAAAATTATGCAAGGCATGATTTTATACCACGTTTTTGTGCATATGAGTCAAATAAAAGCCTTCTTAGTGACCTTTTTTTGTAAACACCTGTTCGTACCACAGCTTTGGAGGTTGAGCAGAATAATGAGGATGAGGCTACAGGTGATAGACACAGGTTATCCTACGGTTTATCACATTTTTACAACTGAGGAATCTGCAGAATTACAACAATGACAATGAATTAAAATATTCAAAAACAGCCATTTTTTTACTTCCACGTTAATATTTTGGTAGTTTTTGTTTGTCACAGCCACTGGGGGCTAAATGCACTAAATAGCTTCAGTGTGTTTGGTTGATTAGATATTTGTGTTAAGGAGTATACCTAATGAAGTGACTGATAAGTATTTTATATTACTTTATTATAATATAGGTGCAAGCACAATTAAACTACAACAAATAATGAACCTCCCATGGTTTTTTTTTTCTAAAAGGGAAATCAAATTTAGAAAGTTTTTTTTCCTGCTCTTGTTGAGGTAAACAGGAAGTGTCTCACTTCTAATTGGTCTGTTCTAATTGCTCACACATCTCTCAGATACACTGCCAGATCCATAAAAACAGGCGTGGGTGTTTGAGGATGTGAAAAACCAGGGGTCTTTTGTTCCTCTTTACCCATCAGCACTTGGGGGAAAAAACTGCATTGAAACATTATATAATATTTTTTTTCTGTTTTTTAGTTTGTTTTTCTTTTACTGGCGTCTTTTGTGTTTCCGCCTCTTTTTTCCACCTAATTATCCAATAAGCTGTTTACCCTGCATATCATTAAGCATTTACATCAAGAAATGATTCAAATGAACTGAAACAAATTCTATTAAAATGCAGTTAGTGTCTGCTTCTTCTCATAATACTGAAAACTGTATATTTTTCCCTACAAATCTGCAGTGTACGTGTATGTGAATGTGATGCAGCTAGAAGTAAAATCCACCGAAAGAAGAGAAAGAAAAGTTTTTTGTTTCTTGAAAATGAGATTATTTCTTGATGTGTTCTGCAGTTGCTGACAAATAAAGATACTTTCTACGGGTTCCAACAGCAGGGAGCTCTGCATTTTTAAGCAAAAATATACACCTTCCTGCTGTAACCCTAAATGCGATATGTATGGAAGCCCATTTCCGCTACTAAAAAACAAACAAACAAAAGTTTCCATAACAGTTAGCAGCGCTGAATCGAAATTTTTAGTTATTTTCTCGAAATTTCGACTTATTAACTTGAAATTTTGAGAAAAGTAACTTAAAATTTCGAGTTAGAGCTGCCAATCAGTAATCCACGTGAATGACATCATTTCCTTGTTACCCGGAAGCTGAAGCGCTCTGCTACAAATGCTACAGCTAAGCTACCAGCCAGTCATGAATGCACAAATTGCTGAGTATTTTCAGCGTGGCTTCACAAATGATCACATCTTTTTGTTATTAGCTGAATCACATGCCGTTACTATGAGCAAACGTACTCTCCAAAGCGCCAATTTGTTGCAGTACGGTTTTGAGTGTGCATTGCGCTATATCCTCCCAGGTAGCAAGAAAATGACATCATTCACGTAGATTACTGATTGGCAGAGCTAACTCAAAATGTCGAGTTACTTTTCTCAAAGTTAATAAGTTGAAATTTCGAGAAAAATACGGATACTTTTTTTAGTGGCGGAAATGGGCTTCCATAGATTTGTCTCTAACTGGAATCAAACCAGTGACCTTTTGTTTGCCAATAACCAGAGCAGATAACCACTACATTATGGAGCCTTCTGCAGCTGGGGATAAGCAATAGACTACTTTAGACACTGGAAGCCTTTAGCTCCTCATACTGAAGAACACTTACATTTTAAGTTGATCATAACTAGTACACACCTTGAAACTGTGGCTTTTGCAGTAATTTTAAGACACAAGCAGCTCCCTTATTTCCCAGAGCAGATTCATCCACATGTTTGATTTGGCTCAGATTTTATGGCACATGGTCCTCCTGATAAAACCTTCCCTTTTATCCTGGGATTGACTCTAGGAGTACATTACTTTATGCCCCGTGAGGCTTGGGGATCCCCTGGAACTGGGGATGTTTTACATGTGAGATGACCTCTAACCTTTAGGCCATGTTGAACTTAAGGCCACTGCGATTTTTTTGTATATACCCTTATAGTATCAGTTTGAAAAACCTACGTGACTTCCTCCTCGAGTTATCACATTCACGAGATTTTCAGAAAACTTGACCTCTGACCCCATGCGTGTATAATGACACCGCCCATTTATTATTGTAACCATTATAAACACAGAAAAAAGAGACATGGAGCTAATCAGGCGTTGGACATGTTTGCTATTTTGTTAGTGATGTAATTTAAGTGCGTCACCAGAAATAAGAAAATTATTTTATTCACTTTAGATGTTACACTGTTTTTCTTTTCTCCTTTTCTGTGGAGATGGTGGGAGGAGGTTTTGAGAACTGGGAACTGTTGTCTTGTGGTGATGATACGTTATTGAATATCTCAGGTTTGCCCTGCCAGACTTGTCTTGTCCACTGTCCCGCAGGGACCGTTATAGCTACTCTGTCCAAATCAATCATTTTGATTGGACTGATTCTCCCACATCAGCATCCCTAATATGTGCAGCCTTTCAACACTGCTTTGCCCAGTTTTGTGTCTTCATGTGGAAGCAAAGATAAAGCAGAGTGGAAAGCCTCAAGAGTTATTGTCCCCTGAATGCCTAGTGTGTTATATTTGATATATAAATTTTTGAGCCTTCTACATCACCAGAGTGATTTTGTTTTCCTCCAGAAAAATCTAAATAAATTGCAAAAATAAATAAATAAATAAAAATAAATAATGCCAGATGTAGCAAACATGTTGCAAATTAAAACTCATATATGCAATTTAATATTTATTTCATTTAAAAAAACTCCAGATGGTTCAATAATCACTTCATTTTAATGGTTTCAAAATGTTATTTGCACATTACATTAAATTGATGAGTATGCACAACCTTTCACAGTTAGGTTACGATCGTACACATAATATGATTAAAGTATAATTGCTTTACAGGGCCATGCCTATCCAACAATTCTGTTTGCATGACCCAGGGAATGTGATTTGAGGAGTTTTAGTTAAGGCGTTTGCTCTTCTAGCAGTGTCCTTTGTGTGGTGCTCATCGGGCATGAGTCATGTGGTTTTTGCACAGTTTGAAGTCCCTCAATTCAGTTAACATCCCACCTCAACTCCATTAAGAGCTTGCTGGATTCGCTTGTCAGCCTTGCCTCTGCTTTCTTCTTTCGCAGCTTCGTGAGTCATCATTTTATCTTTCCCCACACCTCTGAGCTCATGCTCTGCACAGCGTGGACTTACAGTCGCTTTCTGTATTTTGCTGTCTGCCTCTCAGCCTGTTTGTTGAAACAGAGTGGGGCACAATGGGCAAAAAGGGTGGAAATAGCCCTAAAAGAGTATTCCCTTTGATTTTATAACCAAGCAATTATGTTGAAATTCCACAGACATGATCATGTGTAGTCCTTTCACACGCCCCACACAGGTTCATCTGATCTGCTGTGAGGCTAATGGAAACAATTACATGCGGCTTAGTGTAAACAAGTGTGAAATTAAGCCACGTATTTAAGATGATGGCATCCTTGTTTTTAGCTTTGAAAAAACAAAGCAGTAGCATTCTTTTTCATTAAATAGTCCTTTTTTTTGTTGTTTTTTTAGGGCTTTAAGAGGTAGAAAAATCGTATAATTCATAGCTCCCCCCCACACACCCTCTCTTGCACTCACTCACCTCGCTCGCTGCCTTCCTTTCTGTTGCTCTTTTTAACACATCCATTTTTCATCAGCTTCGGTCCTGATGCAGCACTAGCTGCATCACGGAGCGCAGTGGAAGACGTATGAGGTCATGTTTTGTGTGTGTATGTGTGTTTCCGGTACCGGTGTGTGTTTGTGTGTTCTGGTGAGAGTCGGGGCATTTGAAGGACAAACAGTGAGTCATAGCCTGTGCACAGCTGCTTTTTCGGAGATGCTCGTGTGGGGCAGTGTGGTCACTGTAATCCTCACAGCTGAGGTGTGCTTACTGTATTAACTCCTATCTTTATTGTAGTCTTATAACACCTCTGCCTCAATCAGATTTAACGTGCTAAATCTGTCAAATGCTCATAATATTTATAGAACAGCCTAATTTTTCATACCAAGATTCGACAAGGTGCTGGAAACATTACTCTGAGACCACATCATCAGATGTGGTGACTGTGGTTTTGAGTAACTCATTGTTATGTTCAAGAAAGCAATTTGAGGTAAAATTCTCACCCTACCAAATGTTGCAGAAATTGAGGCTTTTTTCAGAGCAGGCCTAATTTTTCCGATTATCTTTTATCCATTTTTGAAGCACTCGTGTGATATGTAGTCTTTCCTGTTCTTAGACGTAAGTGGCACCTGGTGTGATCTGTTGCTGTAGCCCATCTGCTTTAAGGTTTGACCTATTCTGCATTCATTTTAAGTTACTATTAAAGTTACTCCTATTTAAGTTACTGTTACCTTCCTATTAGCTCAAAGCTGTCATTCTACTCTAACTTCTAGTCAAGCCATTTTCTCCCAGAGAACTGCCGCTCACTGGATAGTTTCTCTTTTTGTGGGAAAATAGACAGTCCAGCCTAACAATTTAAGACTTCACTTGCACTTATTTAAATTTAAGTCAAGGCAATTCATTTTTATTTATATACCGCCAAATCACAACAACAGTACCTTCAAGGTGCTTTATATCTTAAGATAAACACCCTATAAAGAGAATCAGATGACCCCTATGAGTAAATGACTTGGCGACAGTGGGAAGGAAAAAAACCCTTTTAACAGGAAAAAGCCTGGGAGGTAGGGGAGGCAGCCATCTGCTGTGACCAGTTGGGGGTGAGAGGACAAAGAAAAACAATTTTGTAGCCTATGTCACAAACTAAGGATAATGAAACAGTCCAGCTCCAATGTAGGCGACCCTATTTGCCTAACTAAAGGTGCTGTTAGCCCAAACCATATGCTGAGTACATTAAACTGCCTTACCTTGGCTCTAAATGGGATCTTGACACACAAATGCTGTTACTAAATGATTAGAAACATATAGCAGAAGGTTTTGCTTGAAACCTCTCAAAGTGTTACTATGTAACCACAAACAACCATTCACAGCTTCACTGAGTTGAGGATTGAAATATATCCTTGATAAATGAACGTAACAAGATGAGGAGACCAACACTGAGGTGGTTGTTTTCTTGCCAGAGTCCACCCTCAGTGCTCATCTCGTCATATAATTTCTCTCACATGTGTGTTTTCATTGCATTTAAATCAAATGGCACACTGCAATATGTTAGGAAACTTCATTTAAAAGACCCAAATAAGAATTTTTCTGTCAAGTCAAGCTAATGGGTTAATATCCCTATTAGTGTTAAAGCCGTAATAAATCAGTCAATTGGCTGTAATGTGGAAGGTGTTAGCTCGCAATTACAAGCCCACAACTGTCACTCGTTCATCTTTAAAGCTCAGTGTTTTAAATGACCTGGTCTTTAAAACCGTATCTTATGACTTCATGACAAAGAAGTGGCTCGCTGGAGAACCTTGTGGATAATGTAGCTGCTCTGTGAAGTTTCGCCCTCAAGATATCCATGTCAAATGCAGTCGGACTTGTTGTGGATCTGTGGTCCATACTGGCTCAGCTGTCAGCCGTACAGTGAGCGCTGCTGTTAAAAATGTGTTGCCTCTTGGAGAAAGGAATTGCTATAGGGAAAGAGTCAGAACATGACTACAAGTAACTGGAATTTATCTATTTTATGACAGTACATGGATATTTGGAGATTTTATTTATAGATCGGTAGGTAGGTAATTTGTTTCAAACAAATAAATGAAATTGTAGTAGTCTGAAAGGGACTAGAACAGTAGACGTTTAATACATAAAACCCCCGAAACAAACACAAAGTAAACTTTATACAGACTTCCTATCTCCTCATTGGCTATAGAACTGTTGACATAACAGGTTTTCATTTCCTCTGTACTGATATTCCTCAGTGTTTTAAAGTGATTTTACAGGCTAAACAAAAGAGCAGTTGGACTAAAGCAGTTTTTTAATTATAAATTATAAACTGTAAATGCAAACGTCCTGTTAGCAGGTTTGTGGTGTTAAATAAAAACACTTCATCATATTAAGAAACAACCAAACAGCTTTTCATATTACAATACTGTTCTGTCTGCATGATTTTTTGTGCTTTAATGAATAATAAATGAAGATATTGCCATAGTTTTCACCATTTTATCTTATTTTTTGCAGATTTATGTTTTAAGGAGAAGTTTGTGCTCCTTCTCAGTGACACCCTGTATGAAAAAGTCTGGCCCTTCAGAAAAAGTCTGGCCCTTCAGCCCCCCACTGATGATGTGACCTTGAATGTTGTTTCTGAGCCAAAACCTGGATCAAACTTATAGATATTAACTGGGCAATAATGTAGGAGTAATTTGAGGCCCAAAGCCATAAAAAAACAGTCTGCTTTAAGTGCCTCGCTAATTAAAACCATGTTATGCTTCTTAGTCGTCCTCTCTTCTCATACAGGACTCTGAAGCTCAAATTCTTATCGGACGTGAGACGAGGAGGGTCAGCAAAGAGGCTGGATTTGTTATTTCAACCCATTTAGAGAGGCAGGCCCCTGGGGTCAAACACTGGCCAGTGTGGCCTGATTATGATCGTGTCCTGGGGGGTCTTAACTGCGGCCAGGCTGTTGTTGTTGTTTGGCTCCGTTTGCTGTTCAAGTGTAGCAAGCTGCACAGATGAGGGGGTGGGGATGATGAAAAACAGACAATTTGTGGGAGGTATAGAGACGTGGGGTTAAAAGGTTAGCGATGCACTGATGTAGGTAGAGGAGGGCATCCCGCCCTCGTGTGTTGTCCTGAAACGGCAGCTAACAGGTGTGCGTGTCTCTGCAGCTTTGGTGTCACTCATCGGTTTTTCTTCGCTTTCATCTCCTTCCCATGTCTCTCTCTGTCTGTTACACACAAGCATGCATGGACACACTGAAAAGATTGTGTTCTGGGGGTTTATTTTTATCCCTTTCTTGTTTAATTAATCGAATTCAATGTCCCCGTGGTCCCTCCTCTCACATCATGTATGTGAACCGGAAATTGAATACAGCTGACAGTCACACAGAGAGACTAATGAGGTTTTCAGGGCTGACTGGCAACGGGCAGCATATGCAACAGAGATGTGGTCTTATTATGGCTCTGCAGTTAATCAAATTTAAATTTCAGGCATAATTTTGTCTTTTAATCTTAAAACGTCTTATGTTTATTCCAGTTCATAGTCTAATTCTTTTTTCTTTTTTAAATTTTGTTTATTTTGTTAAAGTTCAAAGAAGAGTTGTTTGTTTGTTTTAATCCAATAATTTCATATAGTCCATCAGTAATCATGTTAAGTAATCATGGTCAACAATAGTTAGAGTTTTTAAGTCATCAGTACCACCGAGCTTAGGCGACGGTGAAGCGTCCATCTGGGATCTGTACCTCCACGTTTCCCAGGAGTCCCCGCTCCCTCCGGAGTGTTGGTCAGATTTGAGGGAGATTTGCACAATAATAATCACTTATTAGATCTTCATCTGAACTGAGCTCTAGGTCAAGGCCATATTTCTTGATTTACAGCCACTTTTCGATCGTGGCTCAAGAGTTGGGAGTTCGTCTTGTAATCGGAAGGTTGCCGGTTCGAGCCCCGGCTCTGACAGTCTCGGTCGTTGTGTCCTTGGGCAAGACACTTCACCCGTTGCCTACTGGTGGTGGTCAGAGGACCCGGTGGCGCCAGTGTCTGGCAGCCTCGCCTCTGTCAGTGCGCCCCAGGGCAGCTGTGGCTACAATGTAGCTTGCCATCACCTGTGTGTGAATGTATGTATGGATGACTGAATGTTGTGTAAAGCGCTTTGGGGTCCTTAGGGACTACGTAAAGCGCTGTACAAATACAGGCCATTTACCATTTTTCATTTTTACGAGAAGAATTACTCCTCCTCCTTGGGTATTAGTCAGATTTTAGTGAAATGAGATTCATTTGTCCTGGATTTGTGTCTGTTTGAGAGCCTCCGGGAGGCTTAGTTTGTGCAATACAGCCAGCTAATCACAACAAAACTTAGAACCGTCTTTCTGTACTAAACACAGCCTCTGAATTGTGCCGCATCATGAACTGAATGAGCTGCTTATGTCACTGCTGGTCTGGTTGTCATTCGTTTTAGCTCCTAGAAACCAACAGAGATAGTTTAAATATTTTACAAATTGCAGGTCATTCACATCTCTGACTCCAGGACCACACCCTTCTTTGAAAATATTGCATGTTTGCACAACAGATAAAGGAGTGTTTCAAATAAATTGCAGATTAAAATGAATGAGCACGATAGCATGAAGAAGGGAGCATCTTCTGTGAAGCCTTTATTATGTCCTCATGGTCCAGCCACACCCAAATCCTCAGAGTATTGAGTTCTGTAGCCACAGAGGGACAGGCGGTATAAGCACCTGTCAAAGCCTCGAAAATTGCCTTTGTGGTATAATTTCTGCTACAGTAGGTGTCTTCATCTCCACGTTTTACCCTGATTACAAGATGCTTGTCCTCTTACTCACCCACTCTGCAGTGTTTGCAACACAGAGGACTCACTCGAGGATAAGTGGAGCCAGCTGTTGATACATTTCAGACAATCGTCGGTTGTAACAACGACAGTTGAGTTGTGGAAATTCTTTATTTTCTCTGTTACGTAAACAAACAGTGGATTTTTTTTTTTTTTTTTACCACAGTGAGGTCAGGGACACCACAGCCTTGCTGTGTTTTTGGTAAAGTGGGGCCTGCAAGCTGTAAGTGACATATTTCTCCCTCGACACTAAAATGCAAAAAGTTTTGGCCACACATAACTTTATTTACAAAGTACAGAGCATGATGGAGGACTGCAGCTTTATCTGTACTATTATTACTCTAATAAGCTGATTGTGGATTAATGTCATCAGACAAATAAAAATAAGCATTAGATAGTGTTTAATTTATTTTAAATCTTGCTGCTTAGAGCAGGAGGCGAGCCACTGCTGGGTAAGAAATCAGCACTTCAAAAGGGCTGATTTTCTGTATGGTTATCACTGATTTTTAATGTATTTGTTATAGTTGCTGGGTTTCGTCTTATTTTTAATGCCGGGGTCTTAATTTGTCTCTTTGTCACTTCCTGTTTTACTTTGAAGGTTGTTTCCTGTGTGAATTGTTCTAGTTTTACTTCCCCCGTCTTCTACCTTCTTTATTGTCTATGCAACACTTATTACTTTCTCCTGTGTCTCATCCCCCTGTGTATTTATAGTTTATTCCTCTTGTCAAGTCATCCATTTATGCACCCCGTGTTTCTTGTGATTTGGAATACTGCTCTTTTTTTTTTTTTTTTAAATCTCTTGTATGGTTCCTCATGCTTCATTCCTAGTTCCCAGTTTAGTTTATCTGTCTTGGACTTTGACTTTTTTGTCAAATTAAAAGCAGTTCAGTTATTTCCCTCACATGCTTTTGAATCCTGCAACAGGGTCCTCTGACCACCAGACTTAAGGCTGGCCACAGATGACTAAAGAACAATACAAACAGACCAAGACCCCAAAAGTGAAGAAAGTACCAGCCTGGCTGCCGGAGCTCCCAAACACTCGTTTTCTGTCATACAATTTCTGCTCATTGTGCTGAAATTTTGTATAAATTTCCATGAAATGTCAGGGATCCGATTTTTTTCTAACACAGTTAGAGTGATTTTCTTTGTACATGTCAAACCTCACTAACTGCTAGCCCAGTAGTACAAAGACTTGATAAAATGTGGGGCAAACTATGGTGAAGGTTTGTATTCAGAGTGAGAGTTGTCCCTCTGAGCTGCAGCTCGCATGTTTCAAAAGAAACAGCTTTTACTTTGAAGGCAAATTGTCGCATTTCCAGGTTGTGATGCACTTTTCACAGTTTCACTACACCTCGGGGAGCAGATGACCAGTGTTTGTAGACAAGTCTGCCACTAACGTGCAAACTGCAGGCGTCCGCAGCAATAAAGTAGCAACCAAATCAATCACAAGGTTTGTGCCAGAAACCAGTCGGTTACTCCCATTTCTCCATTATGACCCAAATGACTTATGAACAAATGTGTGACTCCCACCCCAATCATTTTCTCAGCAACTCCCATCAACCACCAGCAACCAGTTGAGGAATACTCATTTTCCCCCTGTGACCTGTGATTGCCAGATTGTAACAGGTTGATCTTTAAACCTGGAGCTTTAATCCACTTGATCCTACATTGTCACCGTGATTATCACATCCAAAGTGGCTGACAGGTTAATGTCACATGGTTAGCAGTCACGTGTCTGCAAAACTTCCATACACTAAACCAGGCTGGACCAACTCCAGGCCTCGAGGAACGGTGTCCTGCTGTTTTAGATCTCACCCTGGGTCAACACACCTGAATTAAATGATTAGTTCATTACCAGGCATGTGAGGAGGTAATTTAGCCATTTGAATCAGCTGTGATGGATCAAGGACACATTTAAAACCTGCAGGACACCGGCCCTCGAGACCTGGGTTTGGACACCACTACACTAAACCAACAAAACTAAAAGCATTAGCTTGCAGAATTTAAATTAAGTCTAACATTCACATTTTCACTCAAGTTTGACCTGAATGAATGTGACCCTCCTCCATTAAAGATAAAAGAGTAAAAACATTTGGCAGCTACACCATCGAACATAAAAACACACTGGGCCTCTTACAAACATGAGGAGCAGGGAATTATTTCCTTATACAGCTTGTGCCTGTGTGTTTGCTGGGGGAAAAAGTTGACAGATTCATGGTAACGGATGGGTTCCCGAAAGCTGCATTAAATATACTCCAAGTGGCAAACCTGCTCTGTTTATAGAGCAGAAGTGGATGAGATAGCTGGAGTGAAAGAGGGCAGAAAAACCTTTCCACCTTGTAATCCCCAGAAACATTCGACTTACTTAGTGCTTTGCTAGTTCACCTCAAACCACACAGAGGCGCAGGTGTTGAGTTTGAGCACCTGAGCAGAGTTAATGGGATGTGGAATCAGCGAGTGTTCGTCGGGGGATCTTGTCAGGCTTTGATCTTTGGTATGTACTGAATGTGGGGGTCAGGGATAATAGTTTGGGGGCTGGCAGGGGTGAAGAAACATGAAGAGAGAAGGAGGACGTAAGCGACGGCAGACATGATGGTGTCATGGCACCCCAGGAACCTCCTGGTGGGAACTGATAGAAATGTCACAAAAAGTACTGGAAATTTTTAAACCCCTGTCTTTATCTTTCCTGTCTCCGTGTTTCCCAGTCACCCCTTCTGCCCGTGTCATCCCCCTTTCGTTTGCTCAGAGACCCTTTCCACACCTCGGAGGTCAGAGGTTGTCGCGTTAACTATCCCGGGCAAAATACGAGTCCACTGGGAGCCTTTAAGCCTGTTATCTCATTCGCCCAGTTTGCTTTTGTGTGCATGTGTCCTTCTGAGAATAATCCTGACATCCCAGCTAGTGTTACTAAACTTCAGCACAGCCATTTACACAGACAGTTAGAAGACTTCTTAATATTTGGGCTATTTAATATTTCCTCTTTACTGCATAATTCCCATTATAATGGCAACAAAATGACCATAAAGGCTGGATGGAGTAAATTTACTGCCATTTCTGCTTTATCCTTACTGTGTGTTATGATTGACGTTTATAGGTACTTTCCTGGCGAGACTGAAAATATTAGCCTACTGTATCTGTTTATTTCTGCAAGGATTTCAAAATGTATTCAGTCCAATAAAAGCTATTTTCATCCATTGCTCGGCTGTATGAGCTGGGTTTTAAGCCGACTTGATATTAACTTGTTGCATAAATTGCAATAGAGCAGTGGTTCCCAAACTTTTTTTGCTGGGCCCCCCTTTGTTTTACAAGAAAAATGTCCGCGCCCCTCCCCCGCACACACGCACGCACAAACACATCCTCCAACCACACACACCCATATTTTGCTACATTGCGGTTTATGTCACACCTCAAACATTTAGTAAATAATTAAGCAAATACAAGTAATCTGCAATAAATTACAGGTAGTAATAAAATAAACTACTAACTCTTTTACGCTACGTCCACACCTACATGGATGATTTTGAAAACGCAGCTGTTTCATCCACATGTAAATGGCGTTTGGAATCACCGAAAACGCAGTTTTTTAAAACTCCTTTTTTGTGTTTACGTGTGGACGAGGAATACAGAGTTCGTCACACAACGTCAAAGGTATGTGCCTTTTTTCACGTCACGCTGTGTGTATTGTTTACATGAGATGAATTGCAGAATGGCAGATAGAGACAAAATACTATGACTATCTTCAGTTTTTACACGCTTACATACACACACGCAGTTACTGTCCCTCCATTTCAGTGGCGTGTCTAGAAAATTTTTGTTGGGGGGGCCAGGTAGGGGCACAGATTTGGAGAAGGGTGGCAGATGTAATTGGTAGATAATGTTAAAAAAAAATCTACCAACCATTAACCATAATTCAATAACCCTATAAACCTAATAACCGAATGCGCTTTTAACTCTTATTAGAATGAGATTTTAACCACTACGGTGCAAAGTTTTTAGATACTGCGTTGATAAAGTACAAGAGATACAATCAGTGCTTTGTCAGTGTTTATTCAGCATTCAAGGACAGCAATATTTGCATGGTATTTTTACTGACATATAGTGCACATATGTTTTGGGCAAAACATTTTTGAATATTAAAATACGAACATTTTTAGCCAGTGCCAATGCAAAACTTTATCTGCGTATTAAAAAAAGAAGATAATCTTCTCACAAACTGGTGTTTGATTTTGAAACAGGAAAAAAGTGGGGAAACAAATGAAAAGACTAACATTTGAATGAAACCTGAAAGCAAGTAAATACTTTCTATGCTGCCTTATGGTAAACTTTGGTAATATTGATAAAGAACAACACTGGCTGATGATGAAATACAGTCAGCTGGCATGGGGACACTGCCAGTATTAACTGGCATAAACATCAGCTGATACTAGAAATTAATGTTAAATAAATTCTAACAACAGCTGATCAAGCTTAAATGTGCTGCTGTTGTTTACCGCGACATCCGCTGGGTTCCTCTTTCTGCGCCAGAAAGAGGAACCCAGCCGATCAGAAAAGCCGATCAGCTGATCATTGATCAGTTTCATGATTGAAGTAGGAACTGGAAAGGGAGGGGGAGAGAATGAGAGAAGCAGAGGCAGCTGTGCAGCAAACACACAGAATAACTCCAGCTTTGTGTCTTTTTCCATTCTAGCTAAAGTTCGGGACAAACTGTGTCTCTTCTCAGCTCAATACGAAACGCGTAATATTGTCTCTGAATGAGGGACCATTCCATTTTTAAGGAGCCATTGGCAACTCTACTAACTAAACTTATGAATAAAATAAAGTTCACTATCAGTAACATCATAGCACCCACCCAGCTGTATAGAAACTCTGTCATGCTAGCTAGTACGAATTACTGTAACTGACTGTAAAAAGTCAGCACAACGAAAATAAACTACCCCTAAACTTGGTTTATATCTGACCCAGATAGACTGCAGGTCATAACTTCTTACCTGAAGTTCAGTTCACCTGACACTCGGACTGGCGGCTGCCTCGGGTCTCTCCTCCTGCCTCCCCTTCCCTCATCCACCTGTTGGCCTCTGTGGAAGCTCCGCCATAGCCACCACCAAACAACTGAGTTATTTTTACACATCGGCCAGCATCTGGCCAATCCACCACTCTCATTGTTCCTGCCGTTACAAAAAAAAAAAAGTCATCAGCCCACGGGCAAATGCCCGGTATGCCCGATGGCCAGTCCAGCTAGGTTAACCTGCAACCAAATCTGCAGCTCCATACAGCTATGTTACGACTTGGATTATATTTTATAACTCATAACTCTTATGCTAGCTCCCCCCAGTAGCCTACTGTCTGAAATATTCGATGGTTGCAATAATTCTTTAAGTGTTATTTTTTCCTTGGTATTCTAATTTCACCGAAGTTTACTAAACTCAACAAACTTAATATTAATTACAGGGACATTTATTCTCTCCTCATTTTCTTTCGCCGAAAAATTGTTTTCTGCGGTGCTGTCTTTCGTGCTTGGCTCTCCGAGTCCTACCTTTGCTAACCTTATGCTCATAGTGCAGAAGCTGATGCTGTATTCACTTACACTTGGATATCTGAGCTTCACTGTGAAAACATAATCGTACATTTGATATTTGATTGAATTTTATTGTTTTAGCTTCGGGGTGGCACCTGGGGTGGCCAGTCTGGTAGGGGGGGTGGCCTGATCATCATCACCCCAGGCCACCCCGCTGGACACGCCACTGCTCCATTTAGAAAGGCAGAGGCGTCACCGTGTAATTATTTTACATGTAGTTGTTTTTTTTCCTGTGTAATAATATTCAACATAGCTATCAATACATTTTTCAAAAAATGCCTCTCTGTGCAAAATGGGTTTAAAAACATAAACAGCTGTAGGAGTCTGTGATTTGAACCGGGGGAACAAATCGTGGCAGGATCAGCCTGATATTATTTGTATCCCACTGTAACTTTACTGTATAAAGAGCTAACATCTCCAAAATGTCAGGAGTAGTTAGTCATTACAACAAGTGTTTGTGAACTAAAAATCAAGAATGTGGGCTACTGTTTGTCCCTGATTTGAAGAGCCCAGCGTGTGCTCCCAACAAAGGGAAAACCAGTTCTGCAGGGGAGGCCTACCTTGGCACTTGTGCAGGTGAAACCAAAGGGCAGACATGCTTCACCATATTTTCTAGTCTTTGGCTTAGAATGAAGTTGGTTTGGAAACATATTCAGCTATGCTTCATCTCCTGCTTTGCGTTTGTGTGGGCGCCCCGTGCTAGCAGTGTTCAAGCGTTGGTTTTTTTTCCCCTTTCATACCGCGCCCCCCCTGCAATGGCTCTGCGCCCCCCCTAGGGGGCGGGCCCCACACTTTGGGAAGGTCTGCGATACAGCTTCAAAAGAACAGGTGTTTTCGATTAGACTGTAACAAATCCAGACTATAAACCCAAAAGATTCTGCTGTTTTTCTACATGTGAGCTCCTAAATCAATTTCACCAACAATTCAAGGGTCATTTAACTGTAGACTTTTAGATAACATCCTAAAGACATCCCTGGACTATTTTATCTAGAGATTTAAAGGAAAAAGGAGGGTCATCAAACTTTATTTACAGAACTTAATATCTTAGACTACATGCTTGGTTTTAAGAAGTAACATGCCATTGGTGGCACCCTCTTTTTTTCCCCATTAGCTCCATTCTCCTGCTTTCTGTATAAAGGATATAAATCTCCTCTGTTGCCCTTTGTGAAGTGATTTAGAAGACAGCAGGTTGTCTCTATGCTGGAGCCGATGAGCAAAGGCGCAGCCAAGAAGTAAATGAAAGAGCCAGATAAGAGGTATAGGAAAAAAATAGATAAAATGAAGATAAAAGTGAAAGCACAAAGAAAATCTATTCTGAATCCTTTTGCTTTCACAGACTAATTACAATTTAAATAATTCCTTTAATGAAGGTGCACTAAACCTCATGGATTTATAGAGAATGGTCTGAAAACGAGAAAATATCCCATGAGCAGGAGCTTTCTGGGTAGAAGTGACTTGTTGATGGCAAAAGTAACTCAAAATTACCGTGAAGGTATGCAGAAAGCCAGCTCTAAAGACACAACATATCAAACCTTGACGCAGATGTGCTACAGCAGCAGAAGACCACACCACTTCTGTCAGCTAAGAACAGGAAACCGAGGCTGTAGTTAAGAGATAAGATAAGATAAGATAGAACTTTATTAATCCCTCGGGTGGGTTCCTCTGGGAAATTCGATTTCCAAAAAAAGCACAGCAACGACCGAAGTTACAGTTACAGAATTGTTATATACACACACACACACACACACACACACACACACACACACACACACACACACACACACACACACACACACACACATATATAAATACAGAAACAAATATAAATAAAATATACAAAGGGGATAAATAGAATAAATAGGAATAAAAAATAAAAATACAAGTGAATTGCACATTTCAAGTATTGAGTCTATTGCACTGTTGACTATTTACAAAAAGTATTGCACAAAAGGTATTGTACAGTGAGGTGAAGAGGCACTACAGCTTAGTTGTTCCCCCCTCCTTTGTCCTCTGTTTGCATGGGCTCACCAAATTTGGGCAAGAAAAGAATAGAAAACGGTTGCCTGACTTCAGTCACAAAGCTTAAATGATCTCAAACTGCTTTCTTCAGCATGAGAGTGAGTTCACTGTACTCAAATGACCTCCACAGTCACCAGATCTCTACTTTGGTTTCTGATATGTTAGACATCATGCCCATCTGCCAGTGCAGGTCAATTCAAATAAACTGCAGCTTTTTTTTGCAAGTGTAAATGGTGACTCAGCAGGTTTGGTAAGTGCTACAAAAAAGTGCTTAATGCATGTGTAATCCCTCAAGTGGAAGAGGCTGAAGAAAAGGAAGGGGAAGATGAAATCACTCTGTGAGTGCTAGGCTGCTTGGGATAAATGAACATGAGACAGGAACATGTTAGAAGTGGTGAAAGGGGCTGTAAGAGAGGAAGGAGGTGTTTACTACTACTCGCTCTCTCTGACTCTGTGCTACCCTACCGCATGAATACTACAAGTAAACATGTGCATTCATGTGTGCTGTGTCTTATCTTGCTGTTTTGTCAGTTTATGCGGTCTCATTCTAGACAGCAAAAATAATCAAATCTATTCATAGACAGAAATGTGACTTCTCAAATGTTTTTCATTGGGCTAAATTAAATCTGATCATATTACACAGGAGACAAGACAAGAGAAAACAACAGCATGGAAAAAAACAAGAGGAGATTACTTTTTCCATGCTGTTGTTTTCATAAGCAGACATTTCGTTATGTGGCCATTCCTTGTGCACTTTTTTTCCCGAGCAGGAAGTCTGTCTTTAGATCTTTGTGGCACACCATGCTGACCAGACAGACATCAAAAAATGCACAACTGGCAGTGAAACGGTGACTGATTGCGTCCAAACACTCGAAAAGAAATTCAGAGTTACTCAGGCGTCACACCACTTTTCAGTGTTTGGGCCGGTTCACTTTCAGTTCAATGCAATAATAAAATGCAAGAAAAATTCCTTTAATACCAAGAAAATTTTCAATCTTCAAGAATGTATATATGACATAATATGACATTACTGAATGTCTATCCTTACCTGGTCACATGCTGATGCACATAGATAGTATTGCCTTTCATATGACATTAAAAACCTTGACAAAAAGAAACCCTATCCTTGCTTAGCATCATTGTTGGGTAAGATTTAAAAAAGGCATAAACAGCAAAATTGAGACTAATTTGATGCAAAATAAACCTAAGATATCATCTGTTTGCTCATGTGGTTCAGGTCAGAGATTTGTAAAGTAGATGAAATTCCAATCTAAAGACAACCCAAGTTTAAAATTGATTGTTAAGTGTCGCTGTGGTTTCTATAGGAATTTGCATTTGTTTTCTCTATAAAGTATGACATTAAATCTACATGTTCCCAAATTTTACATGCCCATCCATTCATGTGTATATATACCCAACCAGAGAAAAATTTCAATATTTGAATATTTTAGATATTATATCAAATGCAAACTTTTTTAATTGAATTTTCTTAAATATTTTGCTGAACTACAGTATAAACCTCATCTTGAAGCCAGTTCTGGTGGTAATAATAAGCCTATTTATTAGCAAATTATTGGAAAAATTCAGTTCAGATGCTTATTGTGTAAATTACAATTTTTTATCCTCATCAATTCCACTGAGACTTCCCTTTTAAAGGTCTGTGATGATCTTTTAATGGTATCAGGTTGGCCTTTGACCATACTATGTCACTTAATAGGCTTAAGGGCTGGTATCTCTGGCTCGGCATTAAACAGCTTTTCCACATATTTATCTGGCAGGAATTTATTTGTTAGCCTGAGTTCTCCTCTAACACTATTTTTCTAAACTGTGGGGTCTTGACTGTTCTCACTTTTTATTACTTTGATAATAAGTTTGTGGATATATGTCTGTGAAAAACACTTTATGAATCAACTTTACTTTCTTATTTTTAGTTAAGGATAGACAGCATTAGCAGTTTTTGGTAAAAACTGAACTGAACCGTTTGTGATTAGAAATAAAAACAAAAGAGAAACGTGATAATAAAAAGACATCCAGACATTAATTGCAAGGTTAATCCTGTGTGATGACCAGAAACGCTGCACCCACAACCACCACCCTCATTGCATTTCAAAATTATGAGATGCAAATTCTTTCCAAATATGCATAAATTCTTAGGGATACTTTCCCTTGCCCACCATGTTCGGGTAAGGGACGTGAACATTTGGAGAAGGTGGAGTCAGGTGTTAGTGGACCTGTGGAATTTTGGTGAAGGGGACAAGGAATCCTGGGAATGTCGCAGGGTTGGAGGAGAGTTGATGGCTCACGTGCTAAATGTGATCACAGGTCCTGATGGCTTGAAAAGGACAAAAATGACAGCCCCACCCTCCCCTGCATGCAAGCATTTGACTGAGTGAAGATTTCATTTTACATGAATGGGGTATAAATGCTCTTTTTACCCTGTTTTGCGAGCGAACCTTAGACACAGATCTAGACGGTGGGATCCTACAGACATTGTTGCTCAGAAACTCCAGGAACTTTTGAGAGCTGTGTTTGAAAGCTCATGCACTGGTTGTAGTTAGGGTTTTAATCGGTGAAAGATGTCAAAAATTAAAGGAAAAAATGATGTCTTGCAGCAAATTGCAGCTTGCATGATGCACATATTGTGAAACAGGCCTCACAGTTCCAAAAACAACTCACATTTGTTGGCTTTGAGTCATTTATTTCTCTTTTCAATAGATCAGACCAGCCTTTGAATCAGATAAGGATTAGAAATTTTCTTTCTTCTAGTATAGAAAATTGAGAAGTCAAACAAGCGGTTGGCAAATTTTCACTCGAGTATCACATTCCTGGATGGATGAACGTTTTAGTACGAGTGAAAGAAGAATCAAATTTTTCATGACTTCACGATGAGGTACTGAACTTTGCTGTACGAGCTGGGCGATGATTAAAACTTAGACTGCATTGTGCTTTTCAAGTAAACATGTTTTCAGATGACTGATTTCACAGCTCATTATAAGCCAATACAAACAAGTAAGATATTTAACCAATTCAACAAAGTTCAGTGTACTGAAATGTTCATGGTTGCAGTATTGACAGAGTTCAGAGGCAATTATGAGACTTTTGTACATCTAGATCTTCTGTATAATGAAGCCATATGTCATAAGTTGGTGTTCTTGCTAACAGAAAAGAAAAAATAAGATTAGTACTTTAAAAGATCACAGATCAAATAAAACCATAAATATAAACCATGTCAGCCAAGGATCTATTGGCTGATCTTTAACATTGCAGGAAATTTCTCTGATCAAACTTCAGCTTCATTATTTCAAATCTAAAAGAATTAATTAAATCTAAAAGAATTAATCTGTTAATCTGTTTTTCCTGTCTTGTTGTCCTCATCCTTTCCATTTGTCCTTGTACACCAAGTGGTTACACCACCATGTCGGTCATCCCTCCAGGTGATGATTGAGTCTCCCTGCACTCTCCTAATCTGGTCCCATTTTCTTTTAGTTCATCCCTCTGACCTGTCCCAAGCAGATTGTTTCCTTCGTGGTGTCATTTTTCAGGGCTTTCCTAGAGAAATCGGGAATAGAGCCCGACTTGTCCATTAGTTATATTAGCACCTCAGTGGGGAGGCTCTGGTTCCTTTTCCCCAGGCTGTGAAGGACAAAAGCTTGGGCCTGCCTGCAATTGTCCACCTGTCAGTCAGAGTTGGTGGCAGCCAGAAAAACTGTCAATGCTCAGATCCTCAGATAAGAGTCCTGTGAACCCGGCTGTGTGTTGTTAACTCTGTTAACACACTCGTCCATGTTACAAAAAACAAGTAAGAAAAGCCACTTTAAAAAAAAACAACCCAGTAAATTATTGCTAGAATAGAATAGAATAGAATAGATTGCTGTGATTTTGGTGTATTTTCTCTTTTTCTGAGTACTAAAAAATTACTGTAGCTATTTTCAAGATTTGGTCACTGTTTGCTTTGTAAAATAATTACTTCAGTGTGGTGAATTTGATGTTAATTTAATTTAATGAGAGGCTATTGAGCAAAGAGGCCATTAGGTTAGTTGACTCAAACCCAAATTTTACATCATTACTATCCGATTTTTAATGAATCACTAAGAATAAAAAAAAAGGAGCATGTAATCATAGTTTTTGCTTTTTTTTGTTAACTTAAAAAATTTGGCTCAGTAGCATCAACAAACTCTGGTTTGTTCAATTCACCAGCAAAACTAGCTTGGTATTTAATATTTCTAAATTGGCTTGAGGTTTTTTCTTGCACAAAGACAGGAAACAAATGAAAACAGTTTGCTGGGTCAAATTACAGCTCCAACACTCTCATACCAACACCTGGAAAGCTCTTGGAATAACATTTTGAATATTGTTTGCTTAATCTATAAACAAACTGTTACAGTCTGTGGTTTTATAGGGAGTTTAACAAATGTTGTGGGTGGTCAGACAGCCTGCTGCCAAGGAATACTTCCAGCAAGCAATTTCTATTGCTAAGCCAGTTGTTGTTTTACATTTCTTCCCATTTACAGATTAAACAAACACTATAACGCTTGATAATTAGAAAGCTTTCGAGGTTTTGGTGGTGTGTCTTTGAGCTTCTCCTCATGCCCAATTATTCCCAGTCTCTATGCTAAGCTACAGAAAGCTAAACGAGTCTCTTGCTGCCCTAGCTTCACAGTGACCAGACAAAACATAAGCAACATTAAAGAATCTGTAAAGTTTCTTTAAGTTAAGTTTGATTGTGTTACTTGTTGAGTAAATGCTTCCCCTTCTTCCAGTTTTTATGTTAGCTTGTGCTAAGCTAAGCTGCTATATCCGATGCTAGCTTTATGCTTAGCAAACGGAAAACAGATATCTTAAAGTCGGGAAATATATGTGTATCCACATATGTTAAACTTTCCCTTTAAAGAGAATTAACAGCACTATGCTATATGTGTGAAATGTATTTATTTGTTTTTCTTTGCTGTTCTTTTCAGTCTTTGCAGAAGAATGGACAAATCTCCAGCATGACTAGCCTGAACGGACACTCGGAGGACAACACGCTAGCAGAAGGTGTGTATGCGTGTGTGTTTCTGTATTGCTTGGAGTGTTTATTTACTCTGTGTGTGACTTTGGGAGCTGTTTCTTTGGTGAATGTGGTTAAGCGGTGACCATGTGTGTGGGTGTTTGTGTCTGGGGTTTTGTCCTATGTCTTAAGCAGCAGCAGAAGGTAAGCTTGTTTGTGTGAGGTCTGCTTTCAGTGTGTGTGCGTGAAGAATTCTTGTGTGCAAATGTCTTCATGGCTTTGCATGATCTAGTTGATACTAACCTAATCCCTTTGTCAACACACAAGGGACAGCTACATGAGCTTTTCTCACTGGAGCCGCACACACTCGCTCTTACATGCCCACATACCAAGATACTCCTTTACTCTCTTTTTTCATCTTTAGCTTAGCAGTTTACTGGATTCGAACTGAACTTGCATTCGCTTCTTTTGTGAATATACATATATCTCTTGAAAAATGGCAGAAATCTAACTATTTTGTTCAATAAAATTAAGAGTAACATTTATTTCCCAAAAGAAAATATAAAAATATTGATTGGTAGAAGATTCTTTATACAGAAGTAAGCCTCATTTGTTATTTTCTGACAAATGAGACCTACTAAAGAGAAATGGTTTATTTTGAAAGATATTCTAAGGAAATTGTAAATCAGTTATCTTTTAAAAGCATTAAACAGTAATAAACTGTGTAAATTAGTTTTAACATGTGCATCAACCTGCTCTGTTCATCTCCTGCAGCGCCTGTCCATCACTAAAGCTGCGTTTGTTTATTTTTAATGCTATCTCTATCGTGTCCCGCTCAGTCTGGGATGGCTGCAAGGGCACGTACGCCCTCCTTAAATATTTATCAGGCCATGACCCAGGGCCCAGCACAAAGCAACCTGTGCACTTCATAATATGTTATGGCCCAGGGGAAGGAGTAACCCTACACTACTTAAAACACAGAGATATGTCACATACTACTCTGTCAAATAACTTATTTAATAAGGTATTTAATGAAGCAAATCTGTCCATCCATAGAGTAACCCAATACTCTTCTCAGTGCCGAAGTACAGATTGTATGAGTTGATGTGGCATGTAGACTTGAGCGAGTAATTCTGTTGGGAAAGTAGTTGCTTCTGTGGCCCTGTACTCTAATTTAATCACTATTTGGAAATTTATAGAGCAGAAAAGAGGGTATTCAGATGTTTACCTTATTAGATGTACTTGGGTCGTATGCACAAATAGAAACTGCTGATTAGTTAATTTATTTGTAGAAAACCAAATAATTTAATTTAGGTTAAAATAATTAAATTTTTTGAACACAAGTGACTCGTTTGTTTCTGAAGACCTGATTTTCTAACCCTCGATCTTAGACTTTTGGCTGTAGTCAGTTTAAAATCATCTGTGATAAATGAGGGGTGTCTCTAACAATATACCCTGATTTTTCTTCTTTTTCAAGATTTTTTTTTATTAATTAAGTCTTTAAACTAGCGATTAAGACCATGACCATCAGGAAGGTACATACTGAAGGTCGCAGATCAAGTGAAAAACGTGGTAATTTTATCCTTAACCTCTTTAAATTTGGGCTTTTTTAAAGCCAGAGGAGTCACCTTGTGCTGGCCGTTACACAAATTTGCTTTAAAGCACTGCCTTCACCCAGGCTTAAGATCCGTGGTCCATCCTGCTAATTGTTCCAAATTGGAAAGTTAAAAATTTACATGGAGATTCACTTGAACCCAATGCATATATATAATATTTCTTAAAAAAAAGAAATCAAATTTGTCTTTTGTTTGACTTTGACAAAAAAAAACAATGTCTTATTTGACCCCATTCCACCTGATGTTCTCAGTAAGCCGGACCTAAACAAAAAAGACAAAAAACTGAAAACATCAGAGGTTCTGAAGAACTTTCAAGGCTACAGATTAGAAGAGTACAGGGGAGTGAAAGGAAGAGAGTTACACAATACACAGAGAGAGAAGATAGAGGAGCAAAAGGTATGGAAGAATTTCACATCCCAGCAGCGCTCTTCCTCTTGCGCAGCCTGATAAAGGCAGCAATGCATTATGGGAGACAGGAAGAGAAACAGAATCTTTCCGATAACAGCAAAAAACAACAAAAGACTGGATGTAGATCAAAAGACCCGACACACATGCAAACCCACAACCATAATCTCTCTCTATCAGGTAAAACAGAGTGTTTATAGTTAGGAGGCCAGCCCAGGCATGAAACTCCCCAAACACATAACACACAAGCCAGTAGTGTAGTGGCCTCGTTGAAGATGCCTCCTAATATGATAAAAATCCATATGTAGGTGATCAAGAAGCAAAACATATATGTTGGATATATGTTTAGAAATGATATGTTTAGCATATATGTCAAACTCAATTTCCAGTACCTTTGTCAGCAGTCAACACGCATGAACCAGCCACTAACTAAAGTAGTATATAAATAAATAGCATATAAATAACTGAATTCAACCTAGTACCAATTTACTCAAAACTTAGCACAGTATTTGTGAAAGAGCAAATGTGTGGTCTAGTGTAGATTTTATAGGGCCATTATATTTTTATCAAAATGTGATAGGAAATTCTCTACATTTCTATTTGAAAATCTTTCCTTAACCTCCTAAGACCCAAACTCCTCCGTGGCATTCGTTTTTAATTGCTCTTTGATATTTGGGCTGACTGGGACCTGATGAATGTAAAAACAAAGAATTACCCGATTCTTTTTTTTTTTTTTTTTTACCAAAATTTTGTTTCTGAGAAAAATAAGAGCCACATATGAGGATATTGGTCTAAAATTCCAATAGCACAGTGGCAGTATAACATCCTCGTAAGTGGATATCAGGCCCTTGTAGAGCAAAATTTCGTATTTTGGTCTAAGCAACCCAAAATGTGATGTCCACATATGTGGACGCCAGGTCCTAGGAGGTTAAGGCTGCCAGAGGCTTTGAAATTAAGGGTTTTATGACACTATCCCAGGTAGACAGAGAGGAGTTCAATAAATATTGCATGTTTGTAAAGTTCTGAAGAGGCACTCTGAATTTTTGGAGGCGGGAAGATTAAAAATAGGTAAAGAGAGGAAACAACATAAATGATGCAGCTACCGATTACGTAACCCAGTGCAAGGCCTCGACCCTACAAAACTAGCTCCAAATGCATCAACATCACTTCATTTTTTTGTCTCCCCTATCGCTTTTTGTGTACACTTTTTAATTATATTAGCAACAGGATAGATTTTTATGTGCTCTGTTTTCCATTTAGATGTGCATAAAAGCCTGCATGTGTGATTCAGGGGTGTGGATGAGTTAGGGGTGTAATGGGAGCCTAAAGAATGACATGAAAGCTGAGGTAATTCACTGGCCAGAGCATTGAGAGACCCTCCCAGATGGCTCACAGACTCAAAAAAAAGAGGACAGATTAAGTTTTGTGGAAGCCTTCAGAAGGAAGATACTGCTGACTGTGTGAGTGTGTGAATGCGTTCGGACATGCCTGTTTATCTGCATTGCGACTGGACATCATTCGCTGGTCAAATCATCCGTGTTTGTTTGTTACATTCCACCCACGGGACTGGTGGGTGTGGTTCACCAAACTGAAGTCAATTTAAAGAACGCATTCATTAACGTGTGTGTGCGTATCAGTTTTAGATACTGTAAGAAATGTAACTGGATTTAAAGCTTTCTGTCATTCACTTCAGAAATGCTGCTTCAGAAATTATGTTGAAATGTGTTTATAATCATTAGGCTGAGTCACTTCTGGGTTTATAGGTTGTTTAGAAAGACATCACTCTGAGCTTAAGCCATTTGCTTGTTCTGACGTCTTATAGACTAAACAATAAAAGTAGTGGACATGCTAATAAATACCGACAGCTCCTCGTCAGAGCTTAGTGATTGTCGCACAAGGAAAAGTAAAGTAAGCAAAGGTTTTTCAAGTGCTGCTGGTCCCTGCTAGTTCCCTTGTGTCTTCCTGTACTTCGTTTTTATTACTTTTTTGGTTGCAGGTGTAAACTTTAACATTGTGTTGCAGTCTGGTAGGCATGTGTGTGATCGTGTTTAATGTGAAGCCATGATTTCATCCCAGGATGGGCTTGCTCGGGCTTGGCTCCGGGGAATACATGACTGCGTTGCCAAAATGTTCATCATGCCTGTGGAAGGGACCTCTCCCTCCACTTAAGCTCTGTCTGATCTCTTCCAGTAAAGCTTCGAGTTCCTAACACAATCCAGCCGCTGGATTGCTCCTCTTGGATTCCTGCCCCATATTACTTTTACATTCCAACTGACAATACTCATTACAGTCGACAGTTGTGGTTCAGATGTTTTGTGCATCTTTTTCTACTGCCCTTACAGTACTGGAAGGAATACGTGCGCTCTTGATTTGTACTGTGAGTGCGAGGAGGCTGCAATCCATTAACTTGCCTTGAGATGTCAAAAGGATTTCTCCAGCTACAAATAAAGGAAGATGTCCCACAGGAAAGTGTTAGAGAGGCTGAGTTTTATACCGGAGTGCTTGAAAGCCCCTCGGTCCCCCAAGATCCATCGTTGTGCAGTTATGACTGCAATTATGTCCATTTGTGCTGCATGTTTTATTTAGTCTTTAGGTATGAAGTGGGTGCTTCAGGGTAGGAGATAATAAGAGAACTCTATTAGAAAGCTGTCAGCTGCTGATCAGGCAGGAGGCTTTTCCCCTCCTAGTCAAGCATAGCTTGCAGCTCATAGGGGTAACAAAATGTTTAATGTTGCAGCTGTTTAACTCTTGCTCAGTTTTAAAAAGTCCACATGATCAGCAATAGAGGAACAGACAGCAATACCCCGCTGAGCACCAATCTACCGATGTTTGTTGGATTTTGGGTGGGTACGTTCAGAATTCAATTCAAAGCTCTGATTTCCTATAACTGCTTTCAGTCATGTCAGCAGCAGGCCTTATTATTGATTCCTAGACTAAAACCTTCATCTTATGACCTTTGAGATGTGAGCAGCTGAATACTCGCCACTTTAAGTTGACATTTCTGTGACATTTTTCTGTGTTCCTGTTTTTGCTTTGTTTTGTTTCTCTCTAACATCCTTAAGCCTGTAAGATAAAGCAGGATTTTCTTGATTTTCATTCCCTTCTTGCCAGGTCACATCACCATGGTAGCTTATGCTGTAAACCTAACCTGGTCTGGAGTTGATTATATTCTAGATTAGAGATTAGCCACCTACTGCCTAATCAGTTCTCTGGAAAATATCATCACCATTGCTGGAAGATCCCGCGGACTCCTGTGTGCAAATTAAAGGAGTGTCTAAAGTTCTTCGGTAATAAATAATGTCTGTGTTTCCCTGTTCATGAGGAAGAAATATAAATTCTTAAATGTAACATTATTTTTCCTCCAATGGCTCCCACCAACAATTCTAATGTTCTATAAGCACAAATATCTGATTCGAAAACTCAGCACCTATTTGAATTCTGCTGGCTTTGTTTGATAACAGCATCAAGGTACCTTTATCAATGCTTAAAAAGCATTGATAAACATGACAAATATGTTTTATTTTAAATTTTCACTGTGTTTACATTTCTACAGCTTATTGCAAAAGTCACACAAAGAGGAAATTTATTATTTATCATTACTTTTGGCTGTTTAAAAAATGATGGTGTAATATGCAGCTGACAGGAAAGTGACCAGCGTCTGGGCTATCTACCAAAGCAGTTTATTAGTCTAATATATATTTTCCATCTACTCTTTTTAGCATCTAAATGCTCAGATATGTGTGCTGGCTATTCCCTGCTGTTGTTTGCTTCCTGCTGAGTGGATAGTGCACAGCTATTTTCATGTTTTTCATTAAAACATGTTTGTGCTATAGCTGGAAGCAGGGTTTATGTTACTACGTTAAAACAAATCTAAAGAGTTACAGAAAAGAGGCTAAAGAACTTAGTGGAGCTGATCGGGGATTCAGTTTGGACTGCTAATTATCAGTATGGTGAAACTGTGAATGCCTAATTTAACATTCAACAAAGATATTTTAATCTGTGATTAAATTAATGTAAAAATGATTTATTAAAGTAGCCTTAATGTACCTTGCAGATGAGTAGAAACTGAGAAAGAATCTTTTTTGCCTCAAAGGTAACCCTCGCTGCACACTTTTAACTCTTAAAATTCCTGATCATTTATTAAAATTCATGCAAGAAAACAATCGTAATCGTGTTGTTTTCAAAATCCACCATATTTAAAAACTAGAGCTTTTGAGCCAAACCACAGCATATGAAATGACTAAATTAGGTTGTCAGCTCAGCAGCTTTTAAGTAATAGTCCTCAGTGCACCGGACCTAACAGTTCAGTAATAATTAGATATTTATGGTAGGCTCCCATCAGAGCTTTCAGACCCCCACAGGACCTGCTCGTCTCCATGGGCACTCCTCTCTCATCTTCTCCGGCATCAGGGAACCTAATCTCCCTCTCCCTCCCTAACCTTCTTCTGAAAATGGGCCCAAAATATGTTTGACCCCTCCTCCCCTCCTTCTTTAATGAAATTATCGAGACTCTTCCTAAGCAGTATGTATCCATAAATTATCATTAGTCATTTGTACCTTAAAATTGAGAACAAAATGCTTCTTAAAAAGGTACCAGGAATTAGCCAGTGAGACGAGGTTTTTCACGTGTTTTGGCAGACATTTAGCATAACCGTCTTGGTGCAGGATACCTGATACTTGTACAACTGAGACTACCAGCAGTTGTATCAACAAAAGTCACAAATAATCCAAATTGTTGTGGAATTATTTCCCTCTGTGAGCCGTCTCAAGAAAACTTTGATTTGAACGATCAGTTGAAAGTAAATGTAGGGTTCGGATCAGCATTTTTATACATCAGTCACAGGTAAATGAATATTTGCCAAAAGCTAATGTTAAACAGACACTGGAGTAAGAAAGGAGGATGAGCAACGAGAAAGATCATAAAGGAACCTGAACATGTGAGCCACCTTTGGGTTGAGCAACATTTAGTAATCAGCATTGTGCTTTTTTTGTGGGGGGGTTGGTACACAGCTTTTATCTGGAGTTAGTTTCAATGCACACATTCATTTGAAATGCAGATTAAAGTGAAGCAAAACACACATGAAAGCCTGCATTCTTGTTAAACTGGCAGCTGACGTAAAGGAACACCATTCATCTCCATTCATTTGTAAATGTTGACAGGTTTCAACCTCTAGGAGGAGATCTTAAGATCTCCACTTCTCCGTTTATACATTCCAGTCTGTACTGCAAGACAAGATGATGCATAACAACAACTGGAATGCCAAATTGCTGGGCCAGATATTTCAGGAATGCAGAGGAAAGTGTAGATCAGATGGCAGCTGTTGGCTAAACATACTACTTTGTGAGAACTGTCTCTCCTCGCCCAGATTTATAACCCCCTTTTTGTCTTTATAAAACTTAAGAAAGACCAGCAGTACAGGAAGTGAGCTTAATTGTCTCAAATGTGATATTAGCCAGTTGCGTGCAAGTCAATATTCAATTTAGTGGAGCCAGAAGCTTCTCCCTGATTACTGAAAGCTGTAAACATGACTGTCCCATTGTTTTACAGCAAAACTAAACAAAAACATGGGAGGCATCACAGTCACGGTGTACGCTTCATCACACGACATCACGTAATGTACGGTCTCAGTAAGAAAACGGAAAGATTGCTGGACAGAATGTGCAGAGGACAGAATGACTGTAACTCGAGGAAATGGGAAGAGGAAACTGTGATGTCAAGAAGTGACTATTTCCTGTCCAACATTCTTATCCATCCCTCTGGCCCACACACAAACTGGGGAAGGGGTGGGATGGGGTTTAAAGTGGATAGAAGAGACTGAGGCGAAACTAGTGGGGTAGGATTAAAGGGGATTGCGGTGTGGATTTGGGGAATAAACTACAGTCTGAAAAGGAGAAAGAAGAATTAAAAAATGTGGAAGGCAGGAAAGTCACTGAATGAAAAAATCTCTCAGATCTTGAGGGCAGTTTCACACACTTGTTGGCCTCGTTTCCCTTTCCTCCAATTATTTCAATATCACCCAATCCAGCCCTTGGAGGAGTATGAGGCACTTTCTTCTGTGCTATCTAATGATGTCACTCACTTATTTACAGTCACCAAAAAGCCCCTCCACCCAGCACCCTAAACCCCCACCCGCCCAACCACTCAGAACCCCTCCTCAAACATTCCTGAACTCCAGCACGTTTTCCGATTTATCGAGATATGCGAGGCATGTACTGCACAGCATAACGTAACAACACAACTGGTCTTTGTTTGTAGTAAAAAATAGAAGTTTTAATTAAAGGAAAAGACACTTGTTGTTTCACCCAACATTAAAGCTATACAACATTTGCATTTCATGAAATATTCAACCCTAACACAGCATATAAACACTGCACCATTTAAATACAGTGCTGTGAAAAAGTAACTGTTCCTCTGACTCTATTGTAAAATCAAAAGTTAACTATGATTGACCACATTTTCTTAAAAAAAAAAGTGAAGCAGAGTAAAAGATATCAAAAAGTAACGATTTAAAGAAACTCAGGAAACAAAAAGTCAGTCTGGAAAGGGATACAAAGTTATTTCTAAGGCTTTGAGACTCGAGTGAACCACAGTGAGAGCCATTAACCACAAATGGAGAAAAGTCGTAACAGCGGTGAACCTTCTCAGGAGTGGCCAGCCTAGGAAAATCACTCCTAGAGCGCATCAACAACATCTAAAGAACCGCAGCCTTCACTTGCCTCAGTTAAAGTCAGAGTTCATGATTCAACAGTAAGAAAGAGACTGGGCGAAAATAGCATTCATGGGAGAGATCCAAGGAGAAAACCACTGCTGACCAAAGAGAGCACAAAGACTCGTCGCACATTTACCCCACAAAAAAACACCTTGAAGATCCCTCAACAGTTTTAGGAAAGTATTCTGTGGACTGACGAGACAAAAGTTGGAAGGTTTTAGTCACGTTACATGTTAGAGTAAAACTAACACAGCATTTGATAAAAGAACGTCACACGAAGACTCAAACACGGTGGTGGTAGTGTGATGGTCTGTGGCTGCTTTGTTGCTTTACAACCTGGGTGACTTGCTGTAATTGATCCAACCACGAATTCTTCTCTCAACTGGAAAATGTCCAGCTATACGTTTATGTTCTAAAGCTCAAGCAGTTACTTTTTCAGACAGAGGCAGGTAGGATTTAATAAATTCAATCAGAAATTAAAAACTCAGGTTACCTTTGTCTAATATTAAACATTTATTGAATGATCTAAAACATGTAATTGATCTTTTTATACTCCTTTTTATACTTTCCTTTCAAGTTCAAATAAGCAATGTAAAACAATCAGATCCGGGCTTCCCAAATGTAAATACTTTATGGTTTTCTTTGTATGAAAAAACAAACAAAATAATCAAATTCTGTGTATTTGAAGGATTTCTGGCTCCAAACTTGCAGATTTCTTGCTGTTTGTAATTATTGGCCAACGGCAGCTCAGCTGGATTCAAAATTGTAATTACTTTGTGCTCTTAAGTTTATATTAAGGCAAACATAATAGTGCAAATATGTAGTACATTTGAATTGCAGTAGTATCAAGTCAGGCCAGGCCAGCATATTTTGTAGACATCTTTGGCAGCAGGACAAATTTAGAGTTGATTGTTCTCTGCTCTGTTTTTAATAATGGTCATTTTAAAGGGGATAGGGATCTTTCCTTTATTGTCTTCAGTGTTTCCCATACAGTGTAGTCTAAATACAATACGTCTCAGCATGTATGGAAGTCCAGGAATGTGATTGATGTGGATGAGTCACATGAAGGAAGCTGGCAGGGAAAAGGAAGACGTGGTTTGACCTACTGGAGGCACTCTATCTAAATTCTCTTCGGTCTGACTCAGTGTTCACTCAGCACAGTATCCTGTCAAAGCGGTCACTTTGTACGGGACGGATAGTGAAATAACTCTTTAATGAGTCAGTAACCGAATAACTTGGATGATTCAAATAAAGAAAGACTCACTGGTGTGTCTGAATGAAATTCTTTTTAGGTGATCAGCATCAGAATAATTAATCTGTAATGACAAGATTTTCTCACTCTAAACCACAGATGGATTAAAGTTATATTCTTAGTTAGAGTTAAAATAAGTCTCTATATTACTATAACCAGATCATGGATATAGCATTCATCAGCAAAAATCTGAAGGTTTAATCCATAACGTGATAATAGTGTAATGCTTTATAACTCTATTTAAGTAAATAAAAGAGAATCAAATGACTAAAGTAAAACTGAGAAATTCTGGAAACCATCTCCTCATATTGAGCTTGATGACAGGTACTTTCCAGCCTTCTTGTGACTGTATTGTTTCTTATTAGGTGTTGGGGAACTTTGGAGGCAAATTTCCAAAATAAATGTTTTCTCATTCTTGCTTGGTAATAGATTTGACGGTTCAGAAAGCTGCAATAGTTGGTGCAAAGGTTCTGAGCTGCAAGTAGGCAGACATCTGGGCTCTTTTACTGCCTTCCCTTTAAAATATGTTGTCTATATGGCAGTGTATTTGGCAATCTAATAAAAATCATACTGGTCCCTTTACACATGTTTTTTTTTCTTTGTTGCAAAGATGAACTCTGTTGCTGAGCCTATGCAATGATTTCTACAGCTCAAGCATGTCTCTTTTTTAAGATCACAGTTTTCCAGTGTTGATTTCTTGTCTTTTTTTTTTACAATTTGATTGTCTGCAAGCCCAATAACTCCTTCACAACTGACTCAGTTTAGTAAAGCTGATAAAAAACTCACAGGAAGTGGTGTTAGATAAGGAGAAAATAATATTTCTCTTGCCCATGTTCCTTGGTTTGCCTTGGGTTTTTTTTAGCCTGACATTCTGGAGGTTTAAAAGCTATAAGAAATGTTTTTTTCATAGCATATACTGAAAAATCGGAGCCGACTCTTCAATCGTCTCACTTCTGGAGCCGACACTTACCTTGATTGCTTCGGCTAGACTCTATGTCGATTAACTTCCTCTATGTGAATGCTTTTTCTCACACTTTAAACCTCAAGCACATAAACATTTTCGGCGGCCGCTTTCAGACGGTGCTTGATTACTGTTATCACCCATTTGGGGGGCCGGCTAAGGTGGAGTTCACACATTCCTGTGGGACAATGTTAAAGTGTGACAGATCTGATTATGTTGGTATTTACCTGAGGATTTATCTGCATTCCTTGTCGTCTCTCTTGCCCCACAGACAAAAGCCGAATTAAATGTGTCTGTATTGGAGCAACTGAGCCCCATTAACATTCACAGGGGGCAGGCTGGAACTTGATGGCAGTTCCCATTCATGATTTTGGTGCTTTAAATGAGAACATACTTGAGGTCAGTGTACTAAGATGTCTCAATTTCCATACAGTGCAGTTAGCATCCATATTAAATCCTGGATTTCCCTCTGGGTTTCCTCCATCAACATTCCTCTACATGATTGGTGACGTGAGCCACGACACACTGCACGGAAAGCCTGGTGGCCTCCTTAAGAAGTGGAGTAGAGGGGATTCAGGGGGGATGGGGGCGCTCAAGACTGTTTTACAGTTGCTATTTTAGAAATAACATAGCCATGAATACCCACGTCTTTCCTTAAAAGACAGTCATGGGTATTCAAAGGCCGGAGAGGACACCTGTAGAGCGCCCATCCGAGGAAACAATGTGTGTAAAGTTTGCGTCTACGTGACAGTGGGGAGAATAGATGGGACTGGGGTGGGGGTCGCTGGTGGTTTGTACATGTACAATAGTTTTTTGAAGAAGTGGACGACAAAAGCTTCCTCAAAAGGTCACACGATGAGCTCAACTTGTTCAGGCTGGACGCTCAGGTCTGAGGGAGTGTGAGCGGATAAAGGATGAGGAGGAGGAAGAGGTGGGGGTGGTGTGTGTGTGTGTGGGGGGGGTTCATTCAGAACAGCTGAAGAAAGGGAGGTGGGAGGGAGGTAGGGGTGGTCCTAGCATGACATGTGTGTGGGACTATTGAAATGTGTGTGGAGCCCTGATTTCTGTTCATACTGACTGAGAACCACTGGAGGAAAGAGAGAGAGACACACACAGCTTCTGCCCTCTGAGTTAATAATAAGGACGGAGCCAAGTGAAAGAGAGTTAACCTAGTCCGCAGTGAAAGAAATCAACGCTAAAAGGCTACATAGTGTAGGATTTTATAGTTTTGAACTCCAGGTTTTTTTTTTTTGCATCTTTATTTATTTTTAAAAGTTTTTTGGGAGAAAGGATTTTTTGGACTTCTACCAATGCTTGGAACAATTACGTTAACAGGTAAGGAGAAGGATTGAGTGGAATATAAGCAATTGCATGTGGACACATTCGGTCTTTTTCAGTACAAGATGCAATTATATCAACTTAAACGTGTAAATAAATAGAGGTGTGGCTGCTGGTTTACTGTGCTTGCATGAGATAATGTTTAAAAGTTAAATGTTGTGATTTATGCTTTTGCTTTACTTTGTTATTTGAGGGAATTTCGAAACCTAAAGCATGTTTTTCTTGTACTGTATGAGGGAGTATGGCCAGAGGCATTGTTGTCCTGAGGGTGTGGTTAAGTGAGTATTGTGGTTTGTAGCTTTCCCGACACAGATGAGTGATTTCACTTTGGGTGCTTCCATTGATCACTATACAGTAGAGCCTTGTTTTTTATTAAGTAAAGTAATCCTGTTACACTGTTACAGTCCTTCTAACAAATATTCTAAGTGTTAAAATACTGACCTACTTCCCCTCATCCCAGAGTATACATCCCTCACCAGCTGCCAAACTTCTTAGTGAGGAAATAATTCACACAGACAGCTGACGATTAGAGATGTATAACGATGCATGCACAGATATGTTTTGAAACCTTGCTTTTAATGTGTGTCGTCATCTCAGCCAGCTGCGCTCCGTGCATCCCATCATGTGAAGTGTTTCATTAGATCAGAGTGGGATCCCAATTCCCAGTGGGGTTATTTAACTTAGCCACAGAGGATATAGGGAGGGAGGAGACAAGGGGCCTATGGAATTAATTACATGCCAGGACTGTTCCTTCTTCTGGGACATCTAACCAGGAGATGTTTCAGGCTGGGCAGGGTTGGACTGTTTTGCTTCATGGTGACCCATGGTTTTGGTTTCTATTGTGCGCTGCTGGTTAATTCAGCTTAATTTTGGTTTGTCCTGAGAGGCAATTATGCAGCTGTTGATGTGCCCCACCCCCCTTTGGAGACACTGAGACACTCTGACCACACCTTTCATACAGACGCAGGGTGCAAGACAGAGTCTGTTAGTCTCCTCTCTGTTGGGAGGACAGGGGGCGGGGTTGTCCCTACCTTGGGTTTAACTGACTTCTTTTGTTTTAAGGCTTCAGGTCCAGACTAGGAATTATAACAAGGATTTGCATATATTTTATAATGTTTTACATACTGTATAGAAAGAATAGCTGCTATTCATCCTCCCAACTGACACACCCACCCCCTGCAGAGTGGAGTACATGAACAACAACCAGTTTTTTGCAGTAGTGACAATATTTAATACAAGCCTGTCTCCAGTGGAGAGAAGCATTTCAGCTATGAATGTGTGTGTTTGAGATATGTGACACCCTCTAAAGTGAATTAGAGGGTTGGATGCACCCCCCCCCCCCTCTCTCTCACACACACACACACACACACACACACACACACACACACACACACACACACACACACACACACACTTCTGCCCCTTCATCTCTTAACTGTCTCCTCCTCACCCCTTGTAGCCACCTCACCCTTCGCTCTCACATTCTTTCTAGTACAGTCGTTACTTTAAACACCCTCCTCTTCCTCCTCCCCCCCAGATAAGAGTTGTGTGTCTAGAGGGGAAAAAAAGAAATAAGAAAAATTATGGGCTGGAAAACAGAGATCAAAAAGAGGGGAGAGATGCCAGTAGTCTGTTAAGTCAGCATGGTTCCTGTTTTATTATCAACGTAGATGCACACTACTGTTGCTGGCCTGGCTTACCAACTGTCTGACCCCTCCTCTATACACATTTACTCGGAAAAGTCTTTACTACATCATTATGCGCTCTATTACTGATTTTCTGTTGCTAGCATATGTAAATTGAATTTGCAAAACGTTTAACATGGGTGGGTTTTTTTTTTCTGCTGGTCTGTTTTGATGTTTTTTGGTGTTGCCTTTCCAGTTTAACAAGGGTGTGATCGGACCCTGAAAATCACACCTACGTGAGAAAGAGAGAGCCCACTGCCATGTGACACTGATGTAATTAAGAAACCACTCAGGCTTGTTTTTTTCTCCCTGTTTCATTTGTGTTTACATCAGCTGGGTAAAGTTCGCAAAATCCTAATAATTTTCAAACTTCCTCGGGGCTCCAGTGTCTCTTGATAAGAGGAAAGCTGACCAACCCCCTTCCTTTATTTTCGGAGGCCAGAGAGGGTTAGAAGACTATTGTGTTTGAATGCGTATGTGCCTTGGGAAGGGGGTGGGTCCCCATCCATCCTGCTGTGGTGGAATTTGGGTCAAGGGGATTGGGACTTATTCTAAGGGGGGGTAGTAGAGGACTGTATTGTTTGTTTTGTGTATGCTATATGGGCACAGGCAAGACACAGTTTAGCTGAGAAAAAAACAAACAAATAAGCATTCTTGAAATCTGCTGGGATTTAAGTTCTAGTTATGTTTAGCGTATCCTAAATTCTTTTCCTAAACATATGGTGAACCGCGTAGCTCACATTCCTCTCAAGTCAAATTCATGCATAAGATATGGGCGTGCCCTCGTTAACAAGTTGGCATACAAAAAAACACAAACTGTTTGGGTTTTTTGAAACCAAAAAACATTCAAGGAATTTGATGACTTGAAATTCATGCCTATAATTTAGAAAAAGGGATGTAGGGAGAGTTGTACATTTTTGTGTGAAATGGGAAAACTGAATTCTGCTTGGAAGTAAATCGTTGATCTGTGAAATATGATTTTTCATGTTTCAAAGGTTTTCCTTCCATATTTTAAAGTCTGCCTTGTTGGTGACTTGCAAGCAAAGGGCATATTTCCCACAGTGTGCGTAGATTGTGGAATGCATATCTGCCCTCCTGTGTAATCATGTAACCTGATATCCAGGCATTAAAGTTCTGGGAATTTGTTTTGAGAGTCTAGGGGTGTTAGATGTGAGGTTTCCCAGACTGCACTGAGATCTGAGGACTCCCTGGCAGGTCGTCGTCACCCCCCACCCGCCACGCCTTCTTCTGTCAAAACACAGAGATGTGGCAGGCGTGTATGCGTATGTGTGTGTTGCATGTGTGGTTTTCATTTCTTACATCATCATGCACCATTTGCCTAGCAAGTGTATCGCTACCAAGAAATCACTCGTGATAATGGAAAGCGTTGACCATCAAAGGCAACTAGATGCTATTTACACGTTGCACAATAGCAGAGTTGCTTTGTAGACTTCTGGACAATAATCTGCAAATTGTTGAAGGATTGCTTGCATAACACTTCCAATCAATTTCCATTTGGGGATCACTGTTCTTTATATTTCTACGTCAAACCTTTTCCTTTTTACGTCAATGCCATTTCTTTGGCATGTTTACGTAGCGAAGGATTAGTGGGAGCAGATTGCAATTTAGTAGTAAAACATGATCTCTGCAAATGCTTTCTGTTTAACTTCTTTTTTCTGCAGATGGGGGTGAGAGTTTTGTTGAAGATATAAAACTTTTTATTGTTTTTACTGGGTCATCTCCTCAGAGATTTTTATGGAATGCTGAATAATTTATGCTGTCTCAGCCAATAATTTGATTTCCTCAACATAACCTGAATTTGTTAAATTGAATATTGCCTATTGTAGCTTTATATCAATGTCATGGGAATGTTATTTGTGATTTTTTTCTGTAGACAGAGACAAGTAGTAAAGTCCAGTGAGAGATTTGATCAACATCTTACAGAAAGTTCTTTCTCTTCTCTTGTGCTCTCAGTTGGCCAGCCAGATGGGGTGTCTGTGGGTCAGAAGGAGGACGCTACTGAGACCATGGACACCATCCAGGATGAAGTGACCCCTCAAGTAAATGGAGAAAAAGTTGATAAAGAGGCCCCCGATGCAAATGATATTTCAGCTGCTGAGGAGAAGGCTCCGGAGGAACAACCTGATGATGCAAGTGAAGTTGGTTTCAAGAAGATCTTCCGCTTTGTGGGCTTTAAGTTCACCCTCAAGAAGGACAAGAGTGAGGAGAAAGACCCTGTGAAGCTCCTGACAGTCAAAGATAAAGAAGGAGAAGAGGGCAGTGGGACAGATGAGCCTGCGAAGGAAGAGGAGGAGAAGGAGAAAGAGAAGGCTCCTGCTGTTGATGAGAAAAGCACGGCTGAAGAAAAGGAGGCTGATGCAGAGGCAGCTGCTGTTGAGGTCACTACAGAAACTGTAAAAGTTGAAACCACTGAAGCCACGCCTGAAGGTGCTGCTGCTGCTGAAGCTGTTGACGAAGCAGTCAAGGAGGAAGGAGCTGAGAAGGAAGGTGAGAGCACTTCACCACCTCAGGAGGCTGCCATGTCCCCTTTCAGGAAGTTCTTCAGTGGAGGTCTTTTCTCTAACCTGCGAAAGAAAGCGAGCATAAAGAAGCCAAAAGAGGAGGAGGTCAACGAGGTGGCTACTGAGGAGGAGACTGCTAAGACCGAGGAAACTGTTACTGCTGTCGAAGAAAAGGAGGTCAAAGATGTGACAGAAAAGGAAACCGAGGAGGAAGTGTTGGAGGCTGCTGTTGAGGAAAAATCTGAGCCCAAGGAAGAGGCAGCGATTACCCCACAGGAAACAAAATCAGAAGATCATCCAGAGCCCGAGGTCACAGCTGAAACCCCTGCTGTTGCAGAAACAACTAATGATGAGGTAAAACAAGAAGAGCAAAAAGCTGAACCTCCCACAGGAGTGGAGGCAAAAGCTCCAACTGAAGTGACATCTGAGGCTGAGCTGCTGTCATCTCAGGAGAAGGCAAAGCCTCAAGGAAGCCCCCTGAAAAAACTCTTCACTGGAGCTGGCCTAAAGAAGCTCTCAACTAAGAAACCGAAAACCAAGAAAGATACTGAGGCCAAGCTCACAGAGTCTGGGGAGCAGGCGGCTGAGCAGCTCCAGGCCTCCACAGAGCCAGCAGAAGCTCCTAAAACTGATAGTGGGCCCTCATCTCCAGAGGAGTCGGGAGAGCATGTTATTGCTGTGGAGGTGACCCAGAATGAGTCTAGCCAAGAGACTGAAGGTGAAGTTGGATCTGATGGAGAAAAGAAAAAGGAGGGCATCATGGCCTGGTCCTCATTCAAGAAACTGGTGACGCCAAAGAAGCGTGTAAAGAGATCATCAGAGAGTGAAGATGAAGCAGCTGCGGAGAAGCCAGCCAAGTCGGCCACCCTGTCCTCTTCTGAGAGTGCTGCATTAGCAGATAAGAGTGTTGAGGAAGAAGCTAAAGAAGATAAGCCCTCTGAGGAAGAGCCAAAGACTGAAACCACTGAGAAGCTGCTCAGCAGCACCGAAGAGCCCAAAAAGAAAATGGACACCTCTGTTTCCTGGGAGGCTCTAATGTGTATGGGTGGACCCAAGAAGAGGGGCAGGAAGACCTCTGATTCCGATGATGATGAGACCAAGATTGAAGAGGAAACACCAGCAACAGCAGAAGTAGAAAAGGAGGGTAAAACAGAGGCTGCAACTGACACTGAAGGTGAACCAGTTTCTTCACCAGAACCTTTGCCCAGCCCTCCTGAAAGAGAGTCTACCTGGGGTACCCTAAAACGCATGGTTATGCCAAAGAACAAGGCCAAAAGTGAGGAAAAGCCTGATGAGTCTGCAGAGCAAGTCCAGTCTGACAGTGAAGCACCAAAAGATGAGTCATCCTTCTCTCTGAGGAAATTCTTCCCAGGACGCAAGAAGAAGAAGGTTGAAAAACAATCTTCCACTGACCAGAGCTCAGGAGAGGAGGACTCTGAAACTCCAGCTGTGGTTCCGCTTTCAGAGTACGATGCACAAGTCGAAGCTGAACCCGAGGCACAGGCAGAACCAGCTCCTGTCCAGATTAAGGTGTCATCTGAAGACAGATCCCCTTCTTGGATCCCAGCCGATGTTGAAGACGCTGCTGATAAACACGATCAGCTGAGTGATATCCCAGAGGAAGCAGAGAATGCTGCTACACCAAAGTCTATAGATACTGACATCGCAGAGGATGAAACTGAGGACCCAGCCATGCTACCTAAACCCCCGGGACGCACAGGTCGCCGACTCTCTGTCGCTGAGGTCAAGCCTGTCGATCCAGCTCCAGCTGCTGCAACCACCCCTGTTCCTCAGACACCCAAGTCAGAGAACGCAGAAGAGGTTATGCAGGGTGTTGAGTCCCAAATCAGTGAAATCCCGTCCCAGACATGTGTGGCTGTAGAAGATGTACGATTAGAGGTAGCTGCTGAAAAGACGGAGCCTGAACCACCGATTGACAGTGCCAAGGCCACAACAAATACCATCCTCGAGCCACATACTCACGATGACGCCATGGCTATCTGCACTGGCCTCGGCACCAAGGAAATCGCCAAAGTAGCTCTGGAGAAGCCTGCACAGCCTCTGGTAGAGACTGTGGCGGTGATCCGTGATTCTCTGTGCTCTGAGGTGTCAGTGGAAGAGTTGGACCCACCTACAGTGGAAGCAGTATTCACAGAAGACCCAGTGTTGACGGCCCAAGTGCAGCTACTAGAACCCACTGAACTTCAAGTTGCTGTTGAAAGTTCAGGGAGTGATGGAACTATTCAAGTTGCCAGCTTGTGTCAAGAACCGGAGATTGAGAAGGTTGGAGTCGTGAACACTGTCACAGAGGAGTCTGAGGTCCTTCAGCCCACCACAGTAAGCGAGAACTCCCCTAAAACTGTGCTAGTCAGTCCCATTGCTCCGACCTCCGAAGCGGTTATCTGCACCCAAAGTGTTGAAGTCTCTGAGGTAACTGTAGAGACCAAGGAAGTGGAGATGGAAATGGAGCACTTTGCTACCACTGAAGAAAATATCCCTGTACAAGAGGTGTTTCAGGCTACAGCTGCAGAGATGTCATCAGACATATGTGAAACCACAAAGACCACCATCACAGAAGAGACTGACCCGCCCATTCCTGTAGTTCTTCCAAGTGAGGCGGTTCCTGTTATCATAGATACAGTCGTCCTTGTGGCTCCAGTCAGTGTGGAAGCAGAGAAGGCGGCGGCCACAGAAAGTGCCTCAGAGTCTAAAGTAGCCGATGTTGAACAGTTCAACTCGCAGGAAACCACGAAGGAGGTTGCAAAGACCGCAGAGGCTGCTGCCACCCCAATAGTAGAGACAGTGATCAGTTCACTTGTCTCTAGCGAGAAGACTAGCAAGGCCAGTCTTCTCGCTGGCCTTGCTAAGCAGGCCAGCGAGAAGACAGAGGAAATCAAGGAGGAAGCCCAACAGGTCAGTGAAATTGAGGTTCAGAGCATGGCGATTGCTCAGACTGTCATTCAGGATGCTGTAGATAAAGTTTCAGAAGATGTACCTGAGCCAAAGAAGCCTCCCACTCCATCAGCTGCCATCCCAACACCAGTCCAGGCAATAGCAACAACAGAAAACGAGATCGACATCGCAGCCGACGCACCAGTTGTCACTGAGACCCCTGTTCCCATCGTCTGTGTAAAACCAGTAACAAAGTCACCTCAGCCACTCAACGTTGCCATTCAGGTCATTGATGCTATCCCAATCGAGGTCACTGAGAATCTTGAAGAGGTGGAAAAGAAACCAGAAGAGGGTCAGAAGCAAGATGCAGAGATTAAAGTAAGTGAGGAAACGCTTAAAACAGAAGAAGCAGGACAGGTAAAGGAAGAGAGTCAGGAAAGTGAAGAGCCTGCACAGGTCAAGGAGGTACAGAGCAAAGATCAGGAAGAAGCTCCTGAAAAGGTGGAATCACAATCAGAGGAAACCAAGCCTGAAGCTTCCTCAGAGGAAAAGAAAGAGAAAGTGCTTGAAGTCCACATGCCCATCCAGGTGGTCCTGCAGACAGCGCTTGTGGTTGAGGAACCATCAATCGAAGAAGAGGCCGTTGAAGAGTTCGACAGCAATGGTCCTGCAGCTCAAGACACCAACGCACCACCCAAGAGCAGTGGAAGCGAGAAGCTCCCGGTGCTGGAGGAAGAACCTCAAGCGATAAATGCAGTGGAGGATGCAGCTGGCACATCGGAGGCCGAGAAAACACCGTCAAAGTGTGCAGAAGTGATGGCGCAGGTGATTGAGGTGATCGAGGAGGCTGTGAAGGAGATCGAGCCTGTGTCCACAGAGATCACAGCAGCATCATGAGCAGGTGAGGCTAATCTTTCAGCACTGTTATATTGTCTGTTTGACTGTCTCAGAACTTTAAGTAGCTTCTGTACTAATAGTATCTCAAAACTTGAGATTTTTTCTTTTTAAGCGTAGTTATTTACAAAATTCCTGTGTTGGCCTATCAAACAATCTTCTCATAGTGTTTTTTTTTTTAAAAAACATCAATGGGTCCTGCTTTTATTAGGGAGTAGGGGAGGGGATTTGCACTCTCACCAGATGAAAAAGCTTTTGTTCAGGCTATGAGTAACCAGATTGATATCAAAGCAGGAATGCCGCCATTGACCCCTTCTTTGTAGGCCGGGGTCTTAAAGGGAAGTGGTGTGTGTGTGAGGGGCAGATGAACTTGTGCTGAAAGGCTGATTATGATTCCTCCGCTCCCTCCTTCTGTTTTTCTTCTATCACAGGCTCAGTATGGAGTCAAGAAACCATGTCGGAGTATGCATTTACTAGACTCAATTACAAAGCTTCAAAGAGCAGGCATTTTTCTTTTCAGTTTTAACTGAATTATCCTCTTATAGTGAGCACAGTTTTCGAAATACAGTGTGATGTTACCTGATACGACCAGATACGAGGACAAGGGGGAAACTGGGCGTAGTTCGCTTAAATATGTATTAAGCAATGCAATGAGAGGCTGGACAGGAACAGAAACGGGAGATAAACACAGTAATTCAATATGATGCTAATGCTAATTCAGCCACATTTAACACAGCTTTAAGATGAGATTCGGAAGATTTTATTTCCTAATGTAATATAACAGAAGACAAGATCCAGCCATTTCTTCTTCCTAATATATGTTTTATGTGCTTCTCCACTGCAGCAGAAAGGAGGCGACTGATGCCTGGGAGACGCACTGTCTGGACCAGGACATGAGTGATGAGGGAGAGAAAGAGAGAGACAGTAAGAGACAAAAAGAAGCTGCTCTGGGAGAACATGTTGAGAACGACCTCGGCCATTCCGCCCAGAGAGAAGAGCAACAGCACCGCCATTCTCTCCAGCTGCCCTCCCACCTGTATTCCAACCCCGTCCTGCAGCCCTGTCACCGCAACGTGACGACCCACTGTTGCACCCTCACCCCACCCACTCACTCACACTTTTCACAAACACACACTCATGCATGTCTTCTGCCCCAGAAGCATCCCATCTGGCTTGTAGTCAGTGCAGTGTATCTACAGTGTCCCAGTGACTTTCCATTGCCCTTGTTGCACACCGCAAGAGTCAGCAACCCGGCTGAGTGTGTTTCTGTGCATATGTGCGTGTGTGCGTGTATGTGAAAAGAAGGAAAAGTAAGATGGTCTTAGAAAGTGACGAGATGGATTAATATCCTGTAAATTGTATTTATATCTTGATTATTCTTACTTTCACTCCTAGGTCTTTATTTTTTTCTTTATTTTGCTCTGTTTTGTTATTGTATGGACTTTGTTGCCTGTTTTTTAAATTTCTAATATTAAGCTGTGATATAACAGGTATTTTTGAGCAACATAAGAAAGCAGACTTTAAAGTTAGATGCCCACGTCTACAGTATTTCTTACTAAATGTATCTGGATGATCAGAATTTACCAAAACAAATGTGAAAGTGTTACATAAAAAGTGCTTAGTGTATCACAGCTTTAACTGTCATTTTCAAAGGTTATTAGGATTTGTAGCAAGCCATGGTACAAGTGTTATTCCTCTGGCAGAGAAAACAAGCAGTAGGGGCAGAGAGTATGATGATACTTTTCAGAAATGCATCACATGTTTGACTTTTGCCACATTCTCTTGTCACAGTTTGTCCTTCGCCACTCGACACCCCGATCAAAATGCAGCTCAAAGTCGATAAGAAAACAATCACTGCCTGGTTTACTGTAAAAACACATTGTTACTCATTGTTTCATGTAATAATACAATAAAATACTATTAAAACCACCTCATCTGATACTGTGACACAGGCATGCAGTAAACAGTGCAAAGAATATTGATGGCACTTTTGCGCATTCATGAAACACTTGCACTTGTCTGCAGTGTTTAATGACCCTGTTTTCTGACTTTCTCTGTGAAATATGTCTAATTGATGTGAAGCAGTTTAACACTTTCTCTGCTGCACTATATTTACATTTGAAATGAAATTTTAACGCCCTCTGCTGCCTACAAAAAGCACTGCAGCCCATTAGTCTTCACTCATTGGTGTCATTTTCTTTTGAACTTCAGCTATATGTTAACTAAAAGTTAGTAAAATGTGAGATCATCATCGTCCAGTTTTGACTTGATCTGCGCTTGTTCACCACGCATGGTCGCTCAGGGTCAACAAATTGGCACAAGGGAGGATGTGGACCAAGAGGTTGATCAATAAAGCGTGGTACCATAAATTAAAAACAATAGCTCATTTTACTCTTAATTTAAAAGCCAAATCAAGTTAGGATAAATCAGGGAGTCGTGGTTTCCATTGCTCACAGGATAGGAAATCAGTTGCATCCAATTAGATTCCCAAAGCCTCTACTCAGCTACTTTGATTTGGGCATCAAAACTCAAAACCGAGTCAAAAGTCGGGGCCTCTTTTGGAGATTTATTGGCAGATGATTTCTGAATATCTGCGTCATCCCTGTGATGCAGTTTCACCACCAAAGTAATCGCTTTCCTATTGGTCACAACTCCTGAACAATGAATTAAAAGTAAAACGAGGAACCTCTTCAGATGTGAGTTCTATTATCCAATCAGTTTAATTTAGTGGGTGATGCTAGTAGCTCTGAAGGCTCCCCTTTCACTCAGCTTTATTGCCAAACAAGTCAAGGATCAGGAAGTCTGGACCATTATCTAGGTCACCACTTCACTTTGCTTTGACCCCAGAGGGCCTGTTACATTAGTGATATTTGCTTTATTTAAAATAAGTGATTTAAAAAGAAAAAGGCAGACTAAAGACTTTTGCTATTGCAGCATATTGTATATTAAGCATTTAGGGGCACCCGCCCACCTTCAGTCCTCCCTGCTTTTTGTAACACTCTTAACTGTGAACCTGTTAACATTTGTACAGATTGTATACCTACTGTATGTACTTAAATCATATTGTTGTAATATTAACGATTAACCTGCAGGCATTTAGCATAATATTCATGTAGCATGTCTGTTATATTTCCCAAGCTGTTAATAGTAAGGATTCAGAAACTTCTATATTTCATTCAATAAAGTTAGAGAAAAACGGTGTGTAACGTGAATACTTTAAATCATGATGACTCACCATCAGGTAACAACAATATTTAGTGATTATGAAGAGTGCATAAATACACTTTGGTATAATAATGTGCAAAAGTCTTAAGCCACCCCTTATTTCTTTAGATTTTGCTTCCAAGGAGCTGTGTTTTTTAAAGTGGTCTTGAGCAATACTTCTCGAAGCTACTTGAGGTACATTACACCAAGGAAGCACTACTGAAAAAAAAAGGTATGACTACCAGATTGTTGCACTGTGACAGCACCATACCAGACTGAACCCAGAAAAAAATTGTGGGATAAAATAAGACAGATTATAGTTACTAAATGACTACAAATCACTTTAAATTTGAAAAAGGAAAGAAAATTAAAAGTAAAAAACAGAAATAAATGAATACATAAGAGGACAAAAGAAAAGAAAGACTCATAAGAGGGAGAAATTGATTGAAATGATCAAAAACCTCACCTTATGATAGTTCTTGTTTTAAATACAATATTTGAGCGAGCTGACTGGAATTTTCTCGATACTGTTAGATAATAATCACATATTGTTATATTTGTGCCTTTAAAAAAGATAATTCCTCAGTGGACAGTTAACTCCTGATAAACCTTTTTACAAGACAGTCATTCAAATCTGTGGTTATAAGATGCAAATATGAAACCAAAAATTCACCTGAATAAATGTCCTACTTTGAGTTTGTCTCCACCTGCTGGGCGGTGGCATGTTTAGGGTGGAGGATGTAGTTGCAGCTGTCCTGCAGGTGGAGGTGGTGCAGGACAAGCAGAGCAGCAGATTTGTGAGTGTTTTGGACTTGAATTAAAAAGACCAAGACGTGCTGATGAGGCTGCTGTGTGAGGTAGAGACAGGTATAAGGATGTGTATAAAGATTGGGTCTCGCTGTATTGCTCAGGCTGCTCTACAAAAATCTATTCACAGGTGCAATCCCACTACTGAGCAGCATGGGGGCTTTGACCTGCTCCGTCTCCGACCTGGGCACCCCTCCTTAGGTGACCTGGTGGTTCCAGGCTCCACCAGGATCACCATATCGATGCCGAACTTAGTGCGGACACCCAATCGACATAGCCTGCTGCAGCTCAGAGCTCGTGAGCTCAAACGATCCTCCAACCTCAGCCTCCCGGTAGCTTGGATTACAGGCACGCGCCACCGCACCCGGCAAGAAGCAGCTACGTTAACAGGGCTTTTAACTATGTCTGAGGTGACATCATGACACTAACCTGCTGCCCATCATTAGCAAAGTTGTAATGATGGGCAGCAAAGATGAGGACTGAATGGTGCACAATTGTTATATGCAAGTTTTTAGAAAGCTCGTGGTTAACCCAAGAGTATTTTGTCACAATATCAAGAAGAGTAAAGCTTCAATGTCAAGAATAGATAGGAATATAGGGAATTATATATTTTTATTTAAAGACAGGACTCACATGTTTTCATTTCTAGTCTTTAAAACCTGTCTCTATCCATCTAGTATTAAATCTTTCTGGGAAACAAGTATGTATATTATGCACACACACAAACACACATGCAGCTATTACCTATTTCTTGTTTTTATACCTAAGATGAATTATTGTTGAATGAAGACATTTTTCAAACAAATGTAAAATGTGGGCAATTGTGTTTATTGGGTAAAGGAAAAGGCAGAAGGGGGGGAAAGGATAGAAAGAATGAAAGAGAGAGATGAGAGAAAACCCCAACAATCCCCTCTGAGCAAGCAGCAGGCGACAGTGGATAGGAAAAACTCCTTTTAAAGTGAAAGACACCTAAAGGAGAAACCTATGGCAGAACCAGGCTCAGGAGGGGGCAGTCAACTGCCGGGACTGGTCGGGGGGTGAGGGTGAAAAAAGAAAAAGGAGGGAGGGGAAGGGGGGAAATGAAGATGGAATAGAGGTGGAGGAAGACGAGGTTACATCAGGTGAGAAGCAGCAGTGCCCCTCCTCCAGAACCAGTGGAAGCGTTTTTTCTTCTTTTTCAGATACTCTTCCACCAGCACTTTTTTCTCAATGATGAGGGTTTTCAGCTCATCGATTGTTTCTGCGTTTTCTTTCTCAAGTTTGTTGCATCTTTTCACCATGTCTTCTAATTGTTCTTGTTTTTCTTTAAGCTTGTCTTTCAGTTCTTTAACTGTTGCCTCCTCTATTCGCTTTGCCTTGTGCACATCTGTGTGCATGTCTTCCAGCTGCTGGTTTCTCTTCTGGATTTCTTGAAGTCTACACTGCAGGTCTTTATGTGTTTTCTGTTGTTCTTGCTTTTGCGCCTGGATTTCAGTGTTTTTGTACTTCAAGGTCTTAGAAAGTTCCTCAAGTTCGGTATTTTTTCTCAGCATCTCATTGATGCTACTCTGCATCGCTGAGCATTGTTTTTCCAGCTTTTTCTTTTCTTCTTCCAGTACAGTTGATTTGTACTTTGTTTCGTTATACAATTCTTGGAGTGCTTGATTTTTCCTCTGGAGATGAAGTTTTTCTTCTTCCTGTTGTATTTTCTGTTGGTCTTTTTCTTGAAGAAGCTCTTTATTTCCGTGCACTTTTTTATCAAGCCTGATTTGGAGCGATCGGTGTTTTTCCTCCATCTCGTCAAGCTTGGAGTCCATTTCTTTCTGTTTCATTTCCAGTTTCTTCTTGTCTTGAAGCAACTGTTGACTTTTGTGCAGAGTTTTGTCATGTTTCACCTGCAGCGCTTTGTATTTTTCCTCCATGGCTTGGAGTTTGCTCTGCAGGTCTCTCTGCTCTACGGGCTCTTGTTTCTTTTCTTGGAGGATCTCCTTATTTCTCTCCAGAGCTTCATCAAGCATTACTCGCAAGCCTTCATTTTGTTTCTCAATGTTCCTCAGCTTGCAATCCATTTCTTCCTTTTTTATTTTCTGTTGGTCTATCTTGTGAAGAAACTCTTTATTTCTCTCCAGAGCTTCATCAAGCATCACTTGCAAGCCTTCATTCTGTTTCTTGATGTGCCTCAGCTTGCAATCCATTTCTTCCTTTTTTATTTTCTGTTGGTCTTTCTCGTGCAGAAACTCTTTATTTCTCTCCAGAGCTTCATCAAGCATCACTTGCAAGCCTTCATTTTGTTTCTCGATGTTCCTCAGCTTGCAATCCATTTCTTCCTGATGTATTTTCTGTTGGTCTTTTTCTTGAAGCAGCTCTTTATTTTTGAGCAGTGTTTCCTCAAGAGTTAGTTGCAGCATTTTCAGTTTTTCCTCCAAGACTTCAAGCTGGGAGTCTGTTTCTTTCTCCAGCATTTCTTGTTGCTCTCTCTCTTGAATGAACTCTTTATTTCTGTGCACTGTTTTCTCAAGCTTGATTTGGAGCGATCTGTGTTTTTCCTCCATCTCGTCAAGCTTGGAGTCCATTTCCTTCTGTTTCATTTCCATTTGCTTCTTGTCTTGAAGCAACTGTTGACTTTTGTGCAGAGTTTTGTCATGTTTCACCTGCAGCGCTTTGTATTTTTCCTCCATGGCTTGGAGTTTGCTCTGCAGGTCTCTCTGCTGTGTGGACTGTTGCTTCTCTTCTTGGTGGATTTCCTTCAGTTTTTCCAGAGCTTCGTCAAGCTTCTCTTGGAGCTCCTGATTCTTCTTGAGCATTTTATCCCCTTTAATGCTCTCTTTCTTCTCCTTTTGGAGCAGATCTTGAATTTTTTCTAGAGCTTCATCAAGCTTTTCTTGGAGCTCGTGATTCTTCTTATCTTGGAGAGCCCATTGTTTCTCCTCAATAATACCTTCCCTTTCCTGAAGCTGGTAGGATAATTGTTCTAATTCAGCGCTCTTTCTCTCATTTTCTTCTGTCAGGATCTTAATCTTTTCTCTGTTCATGAGATTTTCCTTCTCCATTTCTTCCAATCGCTTTTCCTCTAATTCCACCTGTTCATCCCAAGGAAGAGAGCTGATGTAAGGGTCTAGGGACTCATACCATGGAATAGAGCTGGGGTCAGCTTCTTGTCTTTCTTGCTCTTTCTGAGACATGTTGGAGTCTGTATACCGTGAGTACGAAAAGTATCCAGATGTTTGAAAATGCTTTACTGCTGAACGTTTGAATGCTGCTAACATAAGTGCTGCAAATAACGGACTGAAAGTTGTACCTCCTCACCCCTATTTATGGATTCAGAAGCCTGTGACATCACAATTCCATAAGCCAATGAGGTTGTCACATGACATTCTAGAATGAGGTCATGTTTTTGTATGAATTTTTTAAATAACATCAACATTCCGTAAGCCAATGAGGTTCTTACATGACTTTTGAATGAGGATAATTATTTTGTGTTAATCGACATAGCCTGCTGCAGCTCAGAGCTCATGAGCTCAAACGATCCTCCAACCTCAGCCTGCCGGTAGCTTGGATTACAGGCACGCGCCACCGCACCCGGCGAGAAGCAGCTACGTTAACAGGGCTTTTAACTATGTCTGAGGTGACATCATGACACTAACCTGCTGCCCATCATTAGCAAAGTTGTAATGATGGGCAGCAAAGATGAGGAATGAATGGTGCACAATTGTTATATGCAAGTTTTTAGAAAGCTCGTGGTTAACCCAAGAGTATTTTGTCACAATATCAAGAAGAGTAAAGCTTCAATGTCAAGAATAGATAGGAATATAGGGAATTATATATTTTTATTTAAAGACAGGACTCACATGTTTTCATTTCTAGTCTTTAAAACCTGTCTCTATCAGGGACGTGCAGAGAGGTTTAAAGGGGCGGGTGCTCAAAGTTAAAAAGGGGCACATTGAACCATGCTGAATAACAACAACACACATTCATCAAGAATCTAATATGGGAAGGGCAGGGCTGTGTTGATCTGAGACTGTAGACATTAAAAAGTCCACAGGAGAGATGGTAGCTGATTAAACAAGTTTCATGAGATAATAACAAAATGCAAAGATTGGTGACAGCGCTTGGAACCATAAGGCAACGAAAAAACTGTGACATAAACTCGGCTCTGCCTGTGAATCACTCTTTGCTTCTCTTCTTCCTTCCTTCCCATCATTTCATATATCACTCTCCACTTGCTGTCTATCTGAGAACAAGGCACAACTTGCTATTGCAATAAACTATAATCTAATTATCCACACCTAACAACTCTTGCACTTAATCTATAATAAAATGATGACAGCAAAATGTTATAGCCCTGCCTTTAGTAGCCTCATACAGCTCCTACTGTTTCCTCCTCATGTCCTTACCAGCCATGTCTGCACAATGTTATATCATGAGTAATATTTTTTTAAATCCAGCTAAATAAAACACACACATGCACACACAGTGACATTTTAGACCTTCTTCAGAATACTGTATATACTATGGGCATCCTTACATTATTATTTATTACTAGAGCTACAATAATAAAGCAATGAGGAGGGGGAAGTAATAAATATGAAATAATGTATTTATGATGATTCCATTTGTTTCACTATCCACTCTGTGCAGGGCAAAGCTTATTACATTTTTAAACTGTAGAGATACAATCATTTTACTGCTGTAAAATCCAACTTTTGTCTTATTTAAAATATAAATCTAATATAATCTGCTTCTTAATGTATGTTCTTTAAAATACAGCGTGTGTTTTTTAATATATTATAATTATAATAATTATTATGTGGACATGCATATTAGATCGTTTTTTAGTGAAATATAATCCCTCCAGAAAGGCAGGAAATGCCCAGAAACTTACTTTAAAACTAAATATGTTCCCTAAAACGGTGACAGAGCTACAGACCCATGACAGCCTTACACAGGTAGCCAGCAGCTATGACCAGCACTACTTGTGCAGTTAATAAAAGGACAGGTAATGTTTGTCACGCTGTTGCACACACAGCACGCTCGTTTGTTTCAGTTCGTCAGTTGCAACAAGACAGCTTACCAACGTGTATGTAATAAGCTAATACTCCTGTGTGCTACACACTACAGTGTGCGCTGTACACCTACTTACTGGGTTTGTCGCATCAGTCTGTGTCTCTGAGTTAACTTGTGTTTCTCCTACAGCTCCGGACCGCAACAAATGCGCGTGCTCTTTGTGAGCTCGTTCCCGGCTCGTAACCAGCGCGTTCTGCCGTCGAGGGCGATCATTGGTTAAATGTGATCATGTGACTGATGCAAGTGTAACCCCTGGTCAGCTTCTCTTTCCAGCGCTGTGTGAATAAAACTCTCTGGACTCGAAGTGGGTAGAGCTCAGGCGCGATTTATTCCCCACAGCGAAAGCTTCATTGCCACTAACTATAGGCTTATGATCGTATAGTGGAACTCTTAGTTTTCCCAAATAAATAAAAACAAATATTGATTGAAAAATAAAATGGCAACAATACTTATCACGGAAAATAAAATAGAAACATTACTGCGTTGTGGTTTAGATAACAAAAGAAAAATTAATTCACTTAAATGCACATTCATGTAAATATAAATAAACCAAAGCCAAAATTCCCTTTTACGTACAATAGTAAATGGAACAATGCTGCCATCTACTGGGCAAACTTAATAAGCAATATGTCTTAAACAGAATTAGCCTGCAGCTCAACCATATACATGTTTCAAAGTACACATACCTGCAATAACATGGGACATGAATAACCATGGGTTTCAGCAACAGGATTCCGCCCAAACTATTGAGAGAAGTTTCAAAATTATTAGACACGACAGCCTCCTCTAGCTGTTAGCCGCTAGCTCCACGTGTCCATTTTTCTTACCGTCTAATCTATTAACTGCAAAACACGGTCATAAACCTGAAATCTACTCAAGTACTACCGTATGGGCAGTTCATGCAGTTAGTGCACTGTCATATTAGCTTCAATGAGGATTTTCAAATATGTTTTAAACTCATGCTCTGTGAGAGCGGACGGAGAGGAACTTACCACAGCGAAAGCTTCATTGCTACTAACGATAGGCTTAGGGGGTAGCCCGTTTACCAGTAGCAGACTTCCGCTGCGGATTTTCAAAATAAAAGTTCCAAAATAAACCCATGGTTGCGATCCCAAGTTTAACAGGAATTTAACAACAACAAAACCATATCCATTCTTTTACATCGTTACATACACCCCCCTTAAATTCTGTTAAACTCCAAACCAGTTCAAGGGAGTATCAAGGGCCAGAAACAAAAGAACTATGAACAGCAGGTGCTTCGGGGTAAAATCGATACACTAATATTAATCATTGTCGATACAGAATCCTTTTATATAAAAGTGTCGAGACATTGGGTGGTACCAAGCCCAATACCTTCAACAGACTAGAGAAGATGCCATCTACACCTCCTTAACATCACATATAAGAGCACCCGAAATAATACTCCAAATCACATCCTGGACCACACAAAAAAAATAAGTCGAAAGATACATGAAACCAAGTCAATTCCCTCAGAGCTAAAACATACTAGTCAGAAATGCAAAAACTGACCCTGAAACAGAAGAAGTTTCCTCAACTTTCTGCGCTGCCATCTCACAAATCAGTCTCTTGGGAGGCCTAACACTTCTCCCATACCTAGTGATAGCTAGCCCATCCATGCCCACCTGAATAGTCTGAGGCTGTGTGCAAATAGCAAGATCTAAGTCAACATCAGCCATGGGAACCACAGGAGCCACGGCAACAGGTTCAGAGCCTTGACGGAGAGCAGCATCACTGATCACGGGAGCAGGCAAGGGGACTTCACTAATGGAGTTTTCAAACACTTCAGCATTAACTTCAGGGGGTGGGTCCTCCGCTGCGATAGAGCCACTGCTGGGGTCCACAACGCAGAGAGAATGGTGTCCCAAGTCGAGGGAACCTTCAACTTCCACCGGCTCATTAGCGAGACCCTGTATCTCTGGCGTTTTCAGCAGCCAGTCCAGTGTCCTGTCATGATGATCCATCTGTGTTGACCTCACAGACCCTTGGTCATCTCCACTGTTCGGGTTCCCTCCGTCCAAGTCAGCACGGGAGGCCAGACTCCCTTCCACACCTAAGCCCAGGAAGTTAACAGGGAGAAGGAGGTTCCTGTGTACAACTCTTTCCTTGCCTGTGTGGCTCTCTCTTATCCTGTACACATTGATCCCAGACCTAACTGACACAACATCATAAGGCGTGGGATCCCACTTGTCGGCTAACTTTCTTTTTCCCCTTTCACCACGATTGGCCAACAACACTCTATCACCTACAGCCAGAGGTGAGCCTTTGACTTTGCGGTTGTAGAGTCTGGCATGGCGCGCTTGCTCGTGAAAAGCGTGGTTCTGGGCAATCTGTGAGGCATCAAACAGGTCTTTCCGCAACCGTGAGACAAACTCATGGTGGCTGATCACATCATCATTTTGCAGCACATGTTGGAACATCATGTCAACAGGGAGGCGTGGGACTCGCCCAAACATGACATAAAAGGGGGCCAAACCAGTCGTCTCATGCACTGTGCAATTGTAGCAGAACGTGAGAGTGCGTAACATCTGAGGCCACCTAGCCTTGGCTGTAGAAGGGAGAGTCCTCAGCATATTCCCAAGTGTCCTGTTGAACCGTTCAGTGACCCCATTGCCCATAGGATGATATGGCGTAGTATGCGATTTCTGCACACCTGCCATCTCTAAGAGGTCCTTCAACAGTCTGCTCTCAAAGTTTGATCCCTGATCCGAATGAATCCTCTTGGGAAAGCCATAAACACAAAAGAAATCATCCCACAACCTGCGTGCGACATGTTTTGCAGACTGGTTTCGGCAGGGGAAGGCATGTGCCATCTTGGAGAAATGATCGGTTACGACCAGGACATCCACTTTCTTATTATCGCTGAGCTCAGCAGTCCAAAAGTCTATGCACACTAGCTCCATCGGCTCTGACGTCTGGATGTTCTCTAGTGGTGCACAGGCATGAGGTTCAGGTGTTTTTCCAACCACACATCTCTCACACTGTCGAACATGGTTGGTTATGTCTCTCTCCATCCCGACCCAGAAAAACCTCTCACGGGCGAGGGAAAGTGTTCGTGCCTGGCCCTGATGGCCTGCATTATCATGAAGGCTGAGGAGGACTTGAACCTTCAGGCTATCAGGAACAACAAACTGAAAAATCTTTCTACTCAAGCGGTGATGCCTTATCACCCTGTACAGGATGCCGTTCTGTACTTTAAGCTTCTTCCACTGCCTGAGAAGTCCACCAACACCACCTGGTTCTGAAGCTGCTTCTCGCCTCGTAGCCTTCCTTTTTCTTCGCACATAGAAAAGGACTCTGTTTATTGCCTGATCTTGTTGCTGAAGGCTCGAGAGCTGGCTTTGGGGAAGAGGAACGACCGGGTCCACCTCAGGGAGCTGTGATAAAGGTGGGTTGACATTGGTCAAACCATGGTCACACTGCGCACTCAGCACAGCTGACACCTCATCAGCATCGATCGAACCCCTCTCGCTCTGAAGGTCGCACTCAGAAACAGAGTCTGGTGAGTCTGGCTCTGTGTCTTGAACAATGTGGCAGTTGTTAGTCAGCCGAAAAGCATCCTGCACAGTACCTCTCACAACCCCGTTGACCTCATCTAGCAGGGCAACATAAGGTTCTTTCAGCAAACGATGACCAATACATGACTCGACAAATGGTTCACGGCTCAAAGCATCAGCAACTGTATTTCTAACCCCTGGCACATACTTTAGATCAAAATCATATGCCGCGAGCTTCGCCACCCATCTCTGCTCACAAGCATCTAAACGTGGCTTTGTCAAGATGTAGGACAAGGGGTTATTGTCTGTCCAAGCAGTGAAGTGCCTTCCTTTCAGCCAGTGGCTGAACTTGTCACACACGGCCCATTTAAGCGCCAAGAACTCTAGTCTGTGCGCTGGGTAGTTCATCTGAGACCGTGACAATGTCTTGCTGGCAAAGGCAACAGGTCGAGCCACTGTCTCGCCAGGAGAAACCTGTGAGAGTACTGCCGGGTCACGGCACCAATGTAACCCCTGGTCAGCTTCTCTTTCCAGCGCTGTGTGAATAAAACTCTCTGGACTCGAAGTGGGTAGAGCTCAGGCGCGATTTATTCCCCACAGCGAAAGCTTCATTGCCACTAACTATAGGCTTATGATCGTATAGTGGAACTCTTAGTTTTCCCAAATAAATAAAAACAAATATTGATTGAAAAATAAAATGGCAACAATACTTATCACGGAAAATAAAATAGAAACATTACTGCGTTGTGGTTTAGATAACAAAAGAAAAATTAATTCACTTAAATGCACATTCATGTAAATATAAATAAACCAAAGCCAAAATTCCCTTTTACGTACAATAGTAAATGGAACAATGCTGCCATCTACTGGGCAAACTTAATAAGCAATATGTCTTAAACAGAATTAGCCTGCAGCTCAACCATATACATGTTTCAAAGTACACATACCTGCAATAACATGGGACATGAATAACCATGGGTTTCAGCAACAGGATTCCGCCCAAACTATTGAGAGAAGTTTCAAAATTATTAGACACGACAGCCTCCTCTAGCTGTTAGCCGCTAGCTCCACGTGTCCATTTTTCTTACCGTCTAATCTATTAACTGCAAAACACGGTCATAAACCTGAAATCTACTCAAGTACTACCGTATGGGCAGTTCATGCAGTTAGTGCACTGTCATATTAGCTTCAATGAGGATTTTCAAATATGTTTTAAACTCATGCTCTGTGAGAGCGGACGGAGAGGAACTTACCACAGCGAAAGCTTCATTGCTACTAACGATAGGCTTAGGGGGTAGCCCGTTTACCAGTAGCAGACTTCCGCTGCGGATTTTCAAAATAAAAGTTCCAAAATAAACCCATGGTTGCGATCCCAAGTTTAACAGGAATTTAACAACAACAAAACCATATCCATTCTTTTACATCGTTACACAAGCCAGATCCTTTTATTTAGCAAAACTATGATTAATAGTTAAATATTATTGTTGAGGGGCACAGACAGGACTCCGCACGCACACACACATAAAATAAATAAATAAATAAATAAATAAAATTTAAAAGTTGCCTCAACAAAAGGGCACTTTGGGCACTCATCAGGAAAGGGGCGGGTGCTCAAGCCCCTCTAGCCCCCCCTCTGCACGTCCCTGGTCTCTATCCATCTAGTATTAAATCTTTCTGGGAAACAAGTATGTATATTATGCACACACACAAACACACATGCAGCTATTACCTATTTCTTGTTTTTATACCTAAGATGAATTATTGTTGAATGAAGACATTTTTCAAACAAATGTAAAATGTGGGCAATTGTGTTTATTGGGTAAAGGAAAAGGCAGAAGGGGGGGAAAGGATAGAAAGAATGAAAGAGAGAGATGAGAGAAAACCCCAACAATCCCCTCTGAGCAAGCAGCAGGCGACAGTGGATAGGAAAAACTCCTTTTAAAGTGAAAGACACCTAAAGGAGAAACCTATGGCAGAACCAGGCTCAGGAGGGGGCAGTCAACTGCCGGGACTGGTCGGGGGGTGAGGGTGAAAAAAGAAAAAGGAGGGAGGGGAAGGGGGGAAATGAAGATGGAATAGAGGTGGAGGAAGACGAGGTTACATCAGGTGAGAAGCAGCAGTGCCCCTCCTCCAGAACCAGTGGAAGCGTTTTTTCTTCTTTTTCAGATACTCTTCCACCAGCACTTTTTTCTCAATGATGAGGGTTTTCAGCTCATCGATTGTTTCTGCGTTTTCTTTCTCAAGTTTGTTGCATCTTTTCACCATGTCTTCTAATTGTTCTTGTTTTTCTTTAAGCTTGTCTTTCAGTTCTTTAACTGTTGCCTCCTCTATTCGCTTTGCCTTGTGCACATCTGTGTGCATGTCTTCCAGCTGCTGGTTTCTCTTCTGGATTTCTTGAAGTCTACACTGCAGGTCTTTATGTGTTTTCTGTTGTTCTTGCTTTTGCGCCTGGATTTCAGTGTTTTTGTACTTCAAGGTCTTAGAAAGTTCCTCAAGTTCGGTATTTTTTCTCAGCATCTCATTGATGCTACTCTGCATCGCTGAGCATTGTTTTTCCAGCTTTTTCTTTTCTTCTTCCAGTACAGTTGATTTGTACTTTGTTTCGTTATACAATTCTTGGAGTGCTTGATTTTTCCTCTGGAGATGAAGTTTTTCTTCTTCCTGTTGTATTTTCTGTTGGTCTTTTTCTTGAAGAAGCTCTTTATTTCCGTGCACTTTTTTATCAAGCCTGATTTGGAGCGATCGGTGTTTTTCCTCCATCTCGTCAAGCTTGGAGTCCATTTCTTTCTGTTTTATTTCCAGTTTCTTCTTGTCTTGAAGCAACTGTTGACTTTTGTGCAGAGTTTTGTCATGTTTCACCTGCAGCGCTTTGTATTTTTCCTCCATGGCTTGGAGTTTGCTCTGCAGGTCTCTCTGCTCTACGGGCTCTTGTTTCTTTTCTTGGAGGATCTCCTTATTTCTCTCCAGAGCTTCATCAAGCATTACTCGCAAGCCTTCATTTTGTTTCTCAATGTTCCTCAGCTTGCAATCCATTTCTTCCTTTTTTATTTTCTGTTGGTCTATCTTGTGAAGAAACTCTTTATTTCTCTCCAGAGCTTCATCAAGCATCACTTGCAAGCCTTCATTCTGTTTCTTGATGTGCCTCAGCTTGCAATCCATTTCTTCCTTTTTTATTTTCTGTTGGTCTTTCTCGTGCAGAAACTCTTTATTTCTCTCCAGAGCTTCATCAAGCATCACTTGCAAGCCTTCATTTTGTTTCTCGATGTTCCTCAGCTTGCAATCCATTTCTTCCTGATGTATTTTCTGTTGGTCTTTTTCTTGAAGCAGCTCTTTATTTTTGAGCAGTGTTTCCTCAAGAGTTAGTTGCAGCATTTTCAGTTTTTCCTCCAAGACTTCAAGCTGGGAGTCTGTTTCTTTCTCCAGCATTTCTTGTTGCTCTCTCTCTTGAATGAACTCTTTATTTCTGTGCACTGTTTTCTCAAGCTTGATTTGGAGCGATCTGTGTTTTTCCTCCATCTCGTCAAGCTTGGAGTCCATTTCCTTCTGTTTCATTTCCATTTGCTTCTTGTCTTGAAGCAACTGTTGACTTTTGTGCAGAGTTTTGTCATGTTTCACCTGCAGCGCTTTGTATTTTTCCTCCATGGCTTGGAGTTTGCTCTGCAGGTCTCTCTGCTGTGTGGACTGTTGCTTCTCTTCTTGGTGGATTTCCTTCAGTTTTTCCAGAGCTTCGTCAAGCTTCTCTTGGAGCTCCTGATTCTTCTTGAGCATTTTATCCCCTTTAATGCTCTCTTTCTTCTCCTTTTGGAGCAGATCTTGAATTTTTTCTAGAGCTTCATCAAGCTTTTCTTGGAGCTCGTGATTCTTCTTATCTTGGAGAGCCCATTGTTTCTCCTCAATAATACCTTCCCTTTCCTGAAGCTGGTAGGATAATTTTTCTAATTCAGCGCTCTTTCTCTCATTTTCTTCTGTCAGGATCTTAATCTTTTCTCTGTTCATGAGATTTTCCTTCTCCATTTCTTCCAATCGCTTTTCCTCTAATTCCACCTGTTCATCCCAAGGAAGAGAGCTGATGTAAGGGTCTAGGGACTCATACCATGGAATAGAGCTGGGGTCAGCTTCTTGTCTTTCTTGCTCTTTCTGAGACATGTTGGAGTCTGTATACCGTGAGTACGAAAAGTATCCAGATGTTTGAAAATGTTTTACTGCTGAACGTTTGAATGCTGCTAACATAAGTGCTGCAAATAACGGACTGAAAGTTGTACCTCCTCACCCCTATTTATGGATTCAGAAGCCTGTGACATCACAATTCCATAAGCCAATTAAAGCTGCAAGCAGCGTTATGAGGGCCCTCGCACCCCCGGCACGTCGAGCCACTGCCAACACCTCAAACCGGCACGTCCGATGTGATGTCACATTGATGGATTTCATGCTTTTAACCACCAGCTAACATTTCATCTTATTCAACCAGGATTATAGTCATGCCACTAGGTGGCGCTCTAACCATTATTGACAAATAGCATAACAAACATTTCCAAGCTCGAGTCTCATCACACCTGCGACCTTTGGGAGAGATTGGACATTGTGTTTTTTTAGTGACAGCAGATTACTGCTTTTTGCGAGTGATTGAAACTCTACGTGCCGCCATGACAACCCCGTTTCCCTGAACGGAAAAAGCTTCGCAATTTAACATCACAAAGGTCTTTAGATTCTACACACTGAAGAATGCTTCAATATGATGAAATCCCTTGGAGGAGTTCGTCAAAGTATGAGGCCTGAAAAGGGGGGAAAATGTCATCAAAATTACACATTAATTTTAAAATGGCTGACTTCCTGTTGGATTTGGGATATTGCTCCAAGAGACTTTTTTGTACATCTTGATATCTTACACAAGCTTACCAAGTGTCAGACTCATAGATGAAACACAGAGCAGGGGCTGATGTTTTGAAATATTGTAGGGGGCGCTGTGGAGCCATTTCGCGCTATTCAAGGAAAATGATCACATGCCAACAAAGCGTTCATCCATTTGGAGGTGTGTGCCAAATTTCAAGCCTCTATAAACTTTCCAAGCCCCTCAAAAGCCACTTCATCTTTCATGGTGAACCGCGTTACCACCAGGGTGCGCCGTTCAGTTTAAAGTCACAATTTTTGCACTGAAGCATCACGAGGGACTGATGTTGATATTCACCACTTTTGAGGTGGCCACGATGAACCTGTGAAAATCAGTACAACAAAATTAAAGCCATGACATTTCCTGTTGCCACTAGGTGGCGCTGTCCGTATTTCCGACAATGGGCACATCAATCTGTTCAGGGCGGGTCTGACATCATGCCTGTAAAGTCTGGTACTGATCAGACTGGATTTCATTGAGTTATACTAATTTGTTTCTTCATGGCGTGACATCAAAGTTCGCCATGCTGCTGGGGTCACACCCTTTCGTGAAAAGTCACAGTTTTCACTGTAACCCAAGACCAACTCCTTAAGGCTTTCCTGGAGAAATTTGAGGCTGCAGATGTCACCCATCACAATACTGTACCCCAAAGTGTAAAACATGACATTTCCTGTTCCCACTAGGTGGCGCTGTACCTGGTGTCAAATATGGCAGTTGAAATATGTTCAGGGGTGGAGCCTTATCATATGTGTTCACTTTGGTCAAGGTCAGAAAATGTATGACAAAATGAGAGGCAATAAGATTTTCATGGCGAGTCATCGAAATTCGCCATGGCGCCACGGCCTCATAGTATTGTGAAAACTCAAAAGCTCCGCAATTTAACATGGCACAAGGGTGTAGTTGACACTGACCAAATATGAAGGTTATGAAATCAAACCCCAAGGAGGAGTTCGCAAAAGTTCGAGGCATGGAAATGGCAAAATTAGAGCCAAAATGTCACCTTCTCTTCCAAATGGCGGACTTCCTGTTGGGTTTGCGTCAATGGGCCCACAGACTTTTTTGTTCGTCTTGGCATGATACATATGTGTGCCAAATTTCATACATGTAGCTCAAACGATGTGGTCGTAGGGCTGCATTTAACAAGGCATAGGTGGCGCTCTAGAGCCATTTCCCAGTGCTCATATGTAAAACCATTAAAATACAAAATTTTTCACCAGACCTGGCATGTGTGCAAAATTTCATGAGTTTTTGAGCATGTTTAGGCCCTCAAAAAGGCCCTTGTTTCGCCTGAATAATAATAATAATAATAATTAAAGCTGCAAGCAGCGTTTTGAGGGCCCTCGCACCCCATCGCGTCGAGCTACGCCCAACACCTAAAACCAGCACCTCTGATCTGATGTCACATTGATGGAATTCATGCATTTAACCACCAGCTAACATTTCAACTCATTCATTCATGATTAGTTAGTCGTTCCACTAGGTGGCGCTCTAACCATTATGTACAAATGGCATAACAAACATTTCCGAGCTCGAGTTTCATCACGCCTGCGACCTTTGGGAGAGATTGGACATTGTTTTTTTGAGTGACAGCAGATTACTGCGTTTTGGCGAGTGATTGAGACTCCACGTGCCGCCATAACCACCCCGTTTCCCTGGACGTAAAAAGCTTCGCAATTTAACAACACAAAGGTCTTTGGATTCGACACACTGAAGAATAGTTCAATCTGATGAAATCCCTTGGAGGAGTTCGTGAAAGTATGAGGCCTGAAAAGAGGAGAAAATGTCGCCAAAATTACACATTAATTTTAAAATGACTGACTTCCTGTTGGATTTGGGATATTGCTCCAAGAGACTTTTTTGTAGATCTTGATATCTCCTATAAGCTTACCAAGTTTCAGACTCATAGATAAAACACAGAGCAGGGGCTGATATTTTGGAATATTGTAGGGGGCGCCGTGGAGCCATTTTGCGCTATTCAAGGAAAATGGTCACATGACAACAAAGCCTTGATCTATTTGGAGGTGTGTGCTAAATTTAAAGCCTCTATAAACTTTCCAAGCCCCTCAAAAGCCACTTCATCTTTCATGGTGGACCGCGTTGCCACCAGGGTGCGCCGTTCAGTTTAAAGTCACAATTTTGGCACTGAAGCATCACGAGGGACTGATGGTGATATTCACCGCTTTTGAGGTGGCCAAGATGAACCTGTGAAAATCAGTACAACAAAATTAAAGCCATGACATTTCCTGTTGCCACTAGGTGGCGCTGTCCGTATTTCTGACAATGGGCACATCAATCTGTTCAGGGCGGGTCTGACATCATGCCTGTAAAGTCTGGTACTGATCAGACTGGATTTCATTGAGTTATACTAATTTGTTTCTTCATGGCGTGACATCAAAGTTCGCCATGCCGCTGGGGTCACACCCTTTTGCGAAAAGTCACAGTTTTCACTGTAACCCAAGACCAACTCCTTAAGGCTTTCCTGGAGAAATTTGAGGCTGCAGATGTCACCCATCACAATACTGTACCCCAAAGTGTAAAACATGACATTTCCTGTTCCCACTAGGTGGCGCTGTCCCTGATGTAAAATATGGCAGTTGTAATATGTTCAGGGGTGGAGCCTTATCATATGTGTTCACTTTGGTCAAGGTCAGAAAGTCTATGACAGAATGAGAGGCAATAAGATTTTCATGGCGAGTCATCGAAATTCGCCGTGGCGCCACGGCCTCATAGTATTGTGAAAACTCAAAAGCTCCGCAATTTAACATGGCATAAGGGTGTAGTTGGCACTGACCAAATATGAAGGTTATGAAATCAAACCCCAAGGAGGAGTTCGTTAAAGTTCGAGGCATGGAAACGGTAAAATCAGAGCCAAAATGTCACATTCAATCCAAAATGGCGGACTTCCTGTTGGGTTTAGGACATTGCCATAATAGACTTTTTTGTTCGACTCTGAACGTTATATAGGTGTACCGACTTTCAAACATGTAGGTGATACCCATACCGGGGGCTCGCGTTTTTCATTTTTCTAGGTGGCGCTACTGAGCTAATTTTCCCTGGCCATGTCTGAGAACATTAAAATACGTAAATTTTCACCAGACCTGACGCGTGTGCAAAATTTCATGAGTTTTCGAGTATGTTTAGGTCCTCAAAAGGCCGATTCATTTGCCGAAATAATAATAATAATAATAATAATAATAATAATAATAATAATTAAAGCTGCAAGCAGCGTTATGAGGGCCCTCGCACCCCCGGCGCGTCGAGCCACGCCCAACACCTAAAACCAGCACGTCCGATCGATGTCACATTGATGGAATTCATGCATTTAACCACCAGCTAACATTTCAACTCATTCATTCATGATTAGCTAGTCGTTCCACTAGGTGGCACTCTAACCATTATGTACAAATGGCATAACAAACATTTCCGAACTCGAGTCTCATTATGCCTGCGACCTTTGGGTGAGATTGGACATTGTGTTTTTGAGTAACAGCAGATTACTGCGTTTTGGCGAGTGATTGAGAGTCTACGTGCCGCCATAACCACCCCGTTTCCCTGAACGTAAAAAGCTTCGCAATTTAACAACACAAAGGCCTTTGGATTCCACATACTGAAGAATAGTGCAATCTGATGAAATCCCTTGGAGGGGTTCGGCAAAGAACGATGCCTGAAAAGAGGGGAAAATGTTGCCAAAATTGCACATTAATTTTAAAATGGCTGACTTCCTGTTGGATTTGGGATATTGCTCCAAGAGACTTTTTTGTACATCTTGATATCTCCTATAAGCTTACCAGGTTTCAGACTCATACATAAAACACAGAGCAGGGGCTGTGGTTTTGAAATTTTGTAGGGGGCGCTGTGGAGCCATTTTGGGATATTCAATGAAAATGATCACATAACAACAAAGCCTTAACCACATTGGAGGTGTGCGCCAAATTTCAAGACTTTTTAAACTTTCCAAGCCCCTCAAAAGCCACTTCATCTTTCATGGTGAACCGCGTTGCCACCAGGGTGCGGCGTTCAGTTTAAAGTCACAATTTTTGCACTGAAGCATCACAAGGGACTGATGGTGATATTCACCGCTTTTGAGGTGGCCACGATGAACCTGTGAAAATCAGTACAACAAAATTAAAGCCATGACATTTCCTGTTCCCACTAGGTGGCGCTGTCCGTATTCCCGACAATGGGCACATCAATCTGTTCAGGGCGGGTCTGACATCATGCCTGTAAAGTCTGGTACTGATCAGACTGGATTTCATTGAGTTATACTAATTTGTTTCTTCATGGCGTGACATCAAAGTTCGCCATGCTGCTGGGGTCACACCCTTTTGCGAAAAGTCACAGTTTTCACTGTAACCCAAGACCAACTCCTTAAGGGTTTTCTGGAGAAATTTGAGGCTGCAGATGTCACCCATCACTATACTGTACCCCAAAGTGTAAAACATGACATTTCCTGTTCCCACTAGGTGGCGCTGTCCTTCATGTCAAATATGGCAGTTGAAATATGTTTAGGGGTGGAGCCTTATCATATGTGTTCACTTTGGTCAAGGTCAGAAAATGTATGACAAAATGAGAGGCAATAAGATTTTCATGGCGAGTCATCGAAATTCGCCATGGCGCCACGGCCTCATAGTATTGTGAAAACTCAAAAGCTCCGCAATTTAACATGGCACAAGGGTGTAGTTGACACTGTCCAAATTTGAAGGTTATGAAATGAAACCCCAAGGAGGAGTTCGCAAAAGTTCGAGGCATGGAAATGGCAAAATTAGAGCCAAAATGTCACCTTCTCTTCCAAATGGCGGACTTCCTGTTGGGTTTGCGTCAATGGGCCCACAGACTTTTTTGTTCGTCTTGGCATGATACACATGTGTGCCAAATTTCATACATGTAGCTCAAACGATGTGGTCGTAGGGCTGCATTTAACAAGGCATAGGTGGCGCTGTAGAGCCATTTCCCAGTGCTCATATGTAAAACCATTAAAATACAAAATTTTTCACCAGACCTGGCATGTGTGCAAAATTTCATGAGTTTTTGAGCATGTTTAGGCCCTCAAAAAGGCCCTTGTTTGGGGTGAATAATAATAATAATAATAATAATAATAAGAAACGGAGCAGATACAATAGGGCCTTCGCACTCTCGGTGCTCGGGCCCTAATAATAAACAGAGCAATTACAATAGGGCCTTCGCACTGTCAGTGCTCGGGCCCTAATTAAAGCTGCAAGCAGCGTTATGAGGGCCCGAGCACCCCCGGCGCGTCGAGCCACGCCCAACACCTAAAACCAGCACGTCCGATCGATGTCACATTGATGGAATTCATGCATTTAACCACCAGCTAACATTTCAACTCATTCATTCATGATTAGTTAGTCGTTCCACTAGGTGGCGCTCAAACCATTATGTACAAATGGCATAACAAACATTTCCGAGCTCGAGTCTCATCATGCCTGCGACCTTTGGGAGAGATTGGACATAGTTTTTTTGAGTGACAGCAGATTCCTGCGTTTTGGCGAGTGATTGAGACTCCACGTGCCGCCATAACCACCCCGTTTCCCTGGACGTAAAAAGCTTCGCAATTTAACAACACAAAGGTCTTTAGATTCCACACACTGGAGATCGGTCCAATCTGATGAAATCCCTTGGAGGAGTTCGTCAAAGAACGGTGCCTGGAAAGAGGGGAAAATGTTGCCAAAATTGCACATTAATTTTAAAATGGCTGACTTCCTGTTGTATTTGGGATATTGCTCCAAGAGACTTTTTTGTACATCTTGATATCTCCTATAAGCTTACCAGGTTTCAGACTCATACATAAAACACAGAGCTGGGGCTGTGGTTTTGAAATTTTGTAGGGGGCGCTGTGGAGCCATTTTGGGATATTCAATGAAAATGATCACATAACAACAAAGCCTTAAGCACATTGGAGGTGTGGGCCAAATTTCAAGACTTTTTAAACTTTCCAAGCCCCTCAAAAACCACTTCATTTTTCATGGTGAACAGCGTTGCCACCAGGGTGCACCGTTCAGTATAAAGTCACAATTTTCGCACTGCAGCATCATGAAGGACTGACGGTGACATTCACCGCTTTTGAGGTATCCACAATGAACCTGTGAAAATCAGTACAACAAAGTGTAAGACATGGCATTTCCTGTTCCCACTAGGTGGCGCTCTTCATATTCCTGACAATGGGCACATCAATCTGTTCAGGGCGGGTCTGATATCATGCCTGTAAAGTCTGGTACTAATCAGACTGGATTTCATGGAGTTATACTAATTTGTTTCTTCATGGCGAGATATCAAAGTTCGCCATGCTGCTGAGGTCACACCCTTTCGTGAAAAGTCACAGTTTTCACTGTACCCCAAGACCAACTCCTTACGCCTTTCCTGGAGAAATTTGAGGCTGCAGATGTCACCCATCACAATACTGTACCCCAAAGTGTAAAACATGACATTTCCTGTTCCCACTAGGTGGCGCTGTCGCTGACGTCAAATATGGCAGTTGAAATATGTTCAGGGGTGGAGCCTTATCATATGTGTTCACTTTGGTCAAGGTCAGAAAATGTATGACAAAATGAGAGGCAATAAGATTTTCATGGCGAGTCATCGAAATTCGCCATGGCGCCACGGCCTCATAGTATTGTGAAAACTCAAAAGCTCCGCAATTTAACATGGCACAAGGGTGTAGTTGACACTGTCCAAATTTGAAGGTTATGAAATGAAACCCCAAGGAGGAGTTCGCAAAAGTTCGAGGCATGGAAATGGCAAAATTAGAGCCAAAATGTCACCTTCTCTTCCAAATGGCGGACTTCCTGTTGGGTTTGCGTCAATGGGCCCACAGACTTTTTTGTTCGTCTTGGCATGATACACATGTGTGCCAAATTTCATACATGTAGCTCAAACGATGTGGTCGTAGGGCTGCATTTAACAAGGCATAGGTGGCGCTGTAGAGCCATTTCCCAGTGCTCATATGTAAAACCATTAAAATACAAAATTTTTCACCAGACCTGGCATGTGTGCAAAATTTCATGAGTTTTTGAGCATGTTTAGGCCCTCAAAAAGGCCCTTGTTTGGGGTGAATAATAATAATAATAATAATAATAATAATAATAATAAGAAACGGAGCAGATACAATAGGGCCTTCGCACTCTCAGTGCTCGGGCCCTAATAATAATAATAATAATAATAATAATTAAAGCTGCAAGCAGCGTTATGAGGGCCCTCGCACCCCCGGCACGTCGAGCCACTGCCAACACCTCAAACCGGCACGTCCGATGTGATGTCACATTGATGGATTTCATGCTTTTAATCACCAGCTAACATTTCATCTTATTCAACCAGGATTATAGTCATGCCACTAGGTGGCGCTCTAACCATTATTGACAAATAGCATAACAAACATTTCCAAGCTCGAGTCTCATCACACCTGCGACCTTTGGGAGAGATTGGACATTGTGTTTTTTAGTGACAGCAGATTACTGCTTTTTGCGAGTGATTGAAACTCTACGTGCCGCCATGACCACCCCGTTTCCCTGAACGGAAAAAGCTTCGCAATTTAACATCACAAAGGTCTTTAGATTCTACACACTGAAGAATGCTTCAATATGATGAAATCCCTTGGAGGAGTTCGTCAAAGTATGAAGCCTGAAAAGAGGGGAAAATGTCATCAAAATTACACATTAATTTTAAAATGGCTGACTTCCTGTTGGATTTGGGATATTGCTCCAAGAGACTTTTTTGTACATCTTGATATCTTACACAAGCTTACCAAGTGTCAGACTCATAGATGAAACACAGAGCAGGGGCTGATGTTTTGAAATATTGTAGGGGGCGCTGTGGAGCCATTTTGCGCTATTCAAGGAAAATGGTTACATAACAACAATGCTTTCATCCATTTGGAGGTGTGTGCCAAATTTCAAGCCTCTATAAACTTTCCAAGCCCCTCAAAAGCCACTTCATCTTTCATGATGAACTGCGTTGCCACCAGGGTGCGCCGTTCAGTTTAAAGTCACAATTTTTGCACTGAAGCATCACGAGGGACTGATGGTGATATTCACCGCTTTTGAGGTGGCCACGATCAACCTGTGAAAATCAGTACAACAAAGTTAAAGCCATGACATTTCCTGTTGCCACTAGGTGGCACTGTCCGTATTTCCGACAATGGGCATATCAATTTGTTCAGGGCGGGTCTGACATCATGCCTGTAAAGTCTGGTACTGATCAGACTGGATTTCATTGAGTTATACTAATTTGTTTCTTCATGGCGTGACATCAAAGTTCGCCATGCTGCTGGGGTCACACCCTTTCGTGAAAAGTCACAGTTTTCACTGTAACCCAAGACCAACTCCTTAAGGCTTTCCTGGAGAATTTTGAGGCTGCAGATGTCACCCATCACAATACTGTACCCCAAAGTGTAAAACATGACATTTCCTGTTCCCACTAGGTGGCGCTGTCCCTGGTGTCAAATATGGCAGTTGAAATATGTTCAGGGGTGGAGCCTTATCATATGTGTTCACTTTGGTCAAGGTCAGAAAATGTATGACAAAATGAGAGGCAATAAGATTTTCATGGCGAGTCATCGAAATTCGCCATGGCGCCACGGCCTCACCGTATTGTGAAAACTCAAAAGCTCCGCAATTTAACATGGCACAAGGGTGTAGTTGACACTGACCAAATATGAAGGTTATGAAATCAAACCCCAAGGAGGAGTTCGCAAAAGTTCGAGGCATGGAAATGGCAAAATTAGAGCCAAAATGTCACCTTCTCTTCCAAATGGCGGACTTCCTGTTGGGTTTGCGTCAATGGGCCCACTGACTTTTTTGTTCGTCTTGGCATGATACACATGTGTGCCAAATTTCATACATGTAGCTCAAACGATGTGGTCGTAGGGCTGCATTTAACAAGGCATAGGTGGCGCTCTAGAGCCATTTCCCAGTGCTCATATGTAAAACCATTAAAATACAAAATTTTTCACCAGACCTGGCATGTGTGCAAAATTTCATGAGTTTTTGAGCATGTTTAGGCCCTCAAAAAGGCCCTTGTTTCGCCTGAATAATAATAATAATAATAATAATTAAAGCTGCAAGCAGCGTTATGAGGGCCCTCGCACCCCCGGCGCGTCGAGCCACGCCCAACACCTAAAACCAGCACGTCCGATCGATGTCACATTGATGGAATTCATGCATTTAACCACCAGCTAACATTTCAACTCATTCATTCATGATTAGTTAGTCGTTCCACTAGGTGGCGCTCTAACCATTATGTACAAATGGCATAACAAACATTTCCGAGCTCGAGTCTCATCACACCTGCGACGTTTGGGAGAGATTGGATATTGTGTTTTTGAGTGACAGCAGATTACTGCTTTTTGGTGAGTGATTGAAACTCTAAGTGCCGCCATGACCACCCCGTTTCCCTGAACGTAAAAAGCTTCGCAATTTAACATCACAAAGGTCTTTAGATTCCACAAACTTCAGATCGGTCCAATCTGATGAAATCCCTTGGAGGAGTTCGTCAAAGTATGAAGCCTGAAAAGAGGGGAAAATGTCGCCAAAATTACACATTAATTTTAAAATGGCTGACTTCCTGTTGGATTTGGGATATTGCTCCAAGAGACTTTTTTGTACATCTTGATATCTTACACAAGCTTACCAAGTGTCAGACTCATAGATGAAACACAGAGCAGGGGCTGATGTTTTGAAATATTGTAGGGGGCGCTGTGGAGCCATTTTGCGCTATTCAAGGAAAATGGTTACATAACAACAATGCCTTCATCCATTTGGAGGTGTGTGCCAAATTTCAAGCCTCTATATACTTTCCAAGCCCCTCAAAAGCCACTTCATCTTTCATGGTGAACCGCGTTGCCACCAGGGTGCACCGTTCAGTTTAAAGTCACAATTTTTGCACTGAAGCATCACGAGGGACTGATGTTGATATTCACCGCTTTTGAGGTGGCCACGATGAACCTGTGAAAATCAGTACAACAAAATTAAAGCCATGACATTTCCTGTTGCCACTAGGTGGCGCTGTCCGTATTTCCGACAATGGGCACATCAATCTGTTCAGGGCGGGTCTGACATCATGCCTGTAAAGTCTGGTACTGATCAGACTGGATTTCATTGAGTTAGACTAATTTGTTTCTTCATGGCGTGACATCAAAGTTCGCCATGCCGCTGGGGTCACACCCTTTTGCGAAAACTCACAGTTTTCACTGTAACCCAAGACCAACTCCTTAAGGCTTTCCTGGAGAAATTTGAGGCTGCAGATGTCACCCATCACTATACTGTACCCCAAAGTGTAAAACATGACATTTCCTGTTCCCACTAGGTGGCGCTGTCCCTGATGTAAAATATGGCAGTTGAAATATGTTCATGGGTGGAGCCTTATCATATGTGTGCTCTTTGGTCCAGATCGGAACATGTATGACAGAATGAGAGGCAATAAGATTTTCATGGAGAGTCATCGAAATTCGCCGTGGCGCCACGGCCTCATGGTATTGTGAAAACTCAAAAGCTCCGCAATTTAACATGGCATAAGGGTGTAGTTGGCACTGACCAAATATGAAGGTTATGAAATCAAACCCCAAGGAGGAGTTCGTCAAAGTTCGAGGCATGGAAATGGTAAAATCAGAGCCAAAATGTCACCTTCAATCCAAAATGGCGGACTTCCTGTTGGGTTTAGGACATTGCCATAATAGACTTTTTTGTTCGACTCTGAACGTTATATAGGTGTACCGACTTTCAAACATGTAGGTCATACCCATACCGGGGGCTCGCGTTTTTCATTTTTCTAGGTGGCGCTACTGAGCTAATTTTCCCTGGCCATGTCTGAGAACATTAAAATACGTAAATTTTCACCAGACCTGACGCGTGTGCAAAATTTCATGAGTTTTCGAGCATGTTTAGGCCCTCAAACGGCCAATTCATTTGCCGGAATAATAATAATAATAATAATTAAAGCTGCAAGCAGCGTTATGAGGGCCCTCGCACCCCGGCGCGTCGAGCCACGCCCAACACCTAAAACCAGCACGTCCGATCTGATGTCACATTGATGGAATTCATGCATTTAACCACCAGCTAACATTTCAACTCATTCATTCATCATTAGTTAGTCATTCCACTAGGTGGCGCTCTAACCATTATGTACAAATGGCATAACAAACACTTCCGAGCTGGAGTCTCATCACGCCTATGAGCTTTGGAAGAGATTGGACATTGTTTTTTTTAGTGACAGCAGATTACTGCTTTTTGCGAGTGATTGAAACTCTACGTGCCGCCATGACCACCCCGTTTCCCTGAACGGAAAAAGCTTCGCAATTTAACATCACAAAGGTCTTTAGATTCTACACACTGAAGAATGCTTCAATATGATGAAATCCCTTGGAGGAGTTCGTCAAAGTATGAGGCCTGAAAAGGGGGGAAAATGTCATCAAAATTACACATTAATTTTAAAATGGCTGACTTCCTGTTGGATTTGGGATATTGCTCCAAGAGACTTTTTTGTACATCTTGATATCTTACACAAGCTTACCAAGTGTCAGACTCATAGATGAAACACAGAGCAGGGGCTGATGTTTTGAAATATTGTAGGGGGCGCTGTGGAGCCATTTTGCGCTATTCAAGGAAAATGATCACATGACAACAAAGCCTGCATCCATTTGGAGGTGTGTGCCAAATTTCAAGCCTCTATAAACTTTCCAAGCCCCTCAAAAGCCACTTCATCTTTCATGGTGAACCGCGTTGCCACCAGGGTGCGCCGTTCAGTTTAAAGTCACAATTTTTGCACTGAAGCATCACGAGGGACTGATGGGGATATTCACCGCTTTTGAGGTGGCCACGATGAACCTGTGAAAATCAGTACAACAAAATTAAAGCCATGACATTTCCTGTTGCCACTAGGTGGCGCTGTCCGTATTTCCGACAATGGGCACATCAATCTGTTCAGGGCGGGTCTGACATCATGCCTGTAAAGTCTGGTACTGATCAGACTGGATTTCATTGAGTTATACTCATTTGTTTCTTCATGGCGTGACATCAAAGTTCGCCATGCCGCTGGGGTCACACCCTTTGGCGAAAAGTCACAGTTTTCACTGTAACCCAAGACCAACTCCTTAAGGCTTTCCTGGAGAAATTTGAGGCTGCAGATGTCACCCATCACTATGCTGTACCCCAAAGTGTAAAACATGACATTTCCTGTTCCCACTAGGTGGCGCTGTCCTTGATGTCAAATATGGCAGTTGAAATATGTTCAGGGGTGGAGCCTTATCATATGTGTTCACTTTGGTCAAGGTCAGAAAATGTATGACAAAATGAGAGGCAATAAGATTTTCATGGCGAGTCATCGAAATTCGCCATGGCGCCACGGCCTCATAGTATTGTGAAAACTCAAAAGCTCCGCAATTTAACATGGCACAAGGGTGTAGTTGACACTGTCCAAATTTGAAGCTTATGAAATGAAACCCCAAGGAGGAGTTCGCAAAAGTTCGAGGCATGGAAATGGCAAAATTAGAGCCAAATTGTCACCTTCTCTTCCAAATGGCGGACTTCCTGTTGGGTTTGCGTCAATGGGCCCACAGACTTTTTTGTTCGTCTTGGCATGATACACATGTGTGCCAAATTTCATACATGTAGCTCAAACGATGTGGTCGTAGGGCTGCATTTAACAAGGCATAGGTGGCGCTCTAGAGCCATTTCCCAGTGCTCATATGTAAAACCATTAAAATACAAAATTTTTCACCAGACCTGGCATGTGTGCAAAATTTCATGAGTTTTTGAGCATGTTTAGGCCCTCAAAAAGGCCCTTGTTTGGGGTGAATAATAATAATAATAATAATAATAATAATAATAATAATAATAATAATAATAATAAGAAACGGAGCAGATACAATAGGGCCTTCGCACTCTCGGTGCTCGGGCCCTAATAATAATAATAAACAGAGCAATTACAATAGGGCCTTCGCACTATCAGTGCTCGGGCCCTAATAAGAAACGGAGCAGATACAATAGGGCCTTCGCACTGTCAGTGCTCGGGCCCTAATTAAAGCTGCAAGCAGCGTTATGAGGGCCCTCGCACCCCCGGCGCGTCGAGCCACGCCCAACACCTAAAACCAGCACCTCCGATCTGATGTCACATTGATGGAATTCATGCATTTAACCAACAGCTAACCTTTCATCTCATTCAATCATGATTATAGTCGTCCCACTAGGTGGCGCTCTAACCATTAATGACAAATGGCATAACAAACATTTCCGAGCTTGAGTCTCATCATGTCTGCGACCTTTGGGAGAGATTGGACATTGTGTTTTTGAGTGACAGCAGATTACTGCTTTTTGGCGAGTGATTCAAACTCCACGTGGCGCCATGACCATCCCGTTTCCCTGAACGTAAAAAGCTTCGCAATTTAAAATCACAAAGGTCTTTAGATTCCACACACTGGAGAATGGTTCAATATGATGAAATCCCTTGGAGGAGTTCGTCAAAGTATGAAGCCTGAAAAGAGGGGAAAATGTCGCCAAAATTGCACATTAATTTTAAAATGGCTGACTTCCTGTTGGATTTGGGATATTGCTCCAAGAGACTTTTTTGTACATCTTGATATCTCCTATAAGCTTACCAGGTTTCAGACTCATACATAAAACACAGAGCTGGGGCTGTGATTATTAAATTTTTTAGGGGGCGCTGTGGAGCCATTTCGCGCTATTCAATGAAAATGATCACATGACAACAAAGCCTTCATCCATTTGGAGGTGTGTGCTAAATTTAAAGCCTCTATATACTTTCCAAGCCCCTCAAAAGCCACTTCATCTTTCATGGTGGACCGCGTTGCCACCAGGGTGCGCCGTTCAGTTTACAGTCACAATTTTTGCACTGAAGCATCACGAGGGACTGATGGTGATATTCACCGCTTTTGAGGTGGCCACGATGAACCTGTGAAAATCAGTACAACAAAATTAAAGCCATGACATTTCCTGTTCCCACTAGGTGGCGCTGTCCGTATTCCCGACAATGGGCACATCAATCTGTTCAGGGCGGGTCTGACATCATGCCTGTAAAGTCTGGTACTGATCAGACTGGATTTCATTGAGTTATACTAATTTCTTTCATCATGGCGTGACATCAAAGTTCGCCATGCTGCTGGGGTCACACCCTTTTGCGAAAAGTCACAGTTTTCACTGTAACCCAAGACCAACTCCTTAAGGCTTTTCTGGAGAAATTTGAGGCTGCAGATGTCACCCATCACTATACTGTACCCCAAAGTGTAAAACATGACATTTCCTGTTCCCACTAGGTGGCGCTGGCCCTTATGTCAAATATGGCAGTTGAAATATGTTCAGGGGTGGAGCCTTATCATATGTGTGCTCTTTGGTCAAAGTCAGAAAATGTATGACAAAATGAGAGGCAATAAGATTTTCTTGGCGAGTCATCGAAATTCGCCATGGCGCCACGGCCTCATGGTATTGTGAAAACTCAAAAGCTCCGCAATTTAACATGGCACAAGGGTGTAGTTGACACTGTCCAAATTTGAAGCTTATACGCCCAAATCCCAAGGAGGAGTTCGTTAAAGTTCGAGGCATGGAAATGGCAAAATTAGAGCCAAAATGTCACCTTCTCTTCCAAATGGCGGACTTCCTGTTGGGTTTGCGTCAATGGGCCCACTGACTTTTTTGTTCGTCTTGGCATGATACACATGTGTGCCAAATTTCATACATGTAGCTCAAACGATGTGGTCGTAGGGCTGCATTTAACAAGGCATAGGTGGCGCTCTAGAGCCATTTCCCAGTGCTCATATGTAAAACCATTAAAATACAAAATTTTTCACCAGACCTGGCATGTGTGCAAAATTTCATGAGTTTTTGAGCATGTTTAGGCCCTCAAAAAGGCCCTTGTTTCGCCTGAATAATAATAATAATTAAAGCTGCAAGCAGCGTTATGAGGGCCCTCGCACCCCCGGCGTGTCGAGCCATGCCCAACACCTGAAACCAGCACGTTCGATCTGATGTTACATTGATGGAATTCATGCATTTAACCACCAGTTAACATTTCATTTGGTTCAACCATGAGTATAGTCGTCCCACTAGGTGGCGCTCTAACCATTATAGACAAAGGGCATAACAAACATTTCCGTGCTCGAGTCTCATCACGCCTGCGACCTTTGGGAGAGATTGGACTTTGTGTCTTTGAGTGACAGCATATTACTGCTTTTTGGCGAGTGATTGAAACTCCACGTGCTGAAATGACCACCCCGTTTCCTTGAACGTAAAAAGCTTCGCAATTTAACATCACAAAGGTCTTTAGATTCCACACACTGGAGAATGGTTCAATATGATGAAATCCCTTGGAGGAGTTCGTCAAAGTATGAAGCCTGAAAAGAGGGGAAAATGTCGCCAAAATTACACATTAATTTTAAAATGGCTGACTTCCTGTTGGATTTGGGATATTGCTCCAAGAGACTTTTTTGTACATCTTAATATCTTCCATGAGCTTACCAAGTTTCAGACTCATAGATAAAACACAGAGCAGGGGCTGATATTTTGAAACTTTGTAGGGGGCGCTGTGGAGCAATTTCGCACTATTCAATGAAAATGATCACATGACAACAAAGCCTTCATCCATTTGGGGGTGTGTGCCAAATTTAAAGCCTCTATAAACTTTCCAAGCCCCTCAAAAGCCACTTCATCTTTCATGTTGAACCGCGTTGCCACCAGGGTGCGCCGTTCAGTGTAAAGTCACAATTTTTGCACTGAAGCATCACGAGGGACTGATGGTGATATTCACCGCTTTTGAGGTGGCCACGATGAACCTGTGAAAATCAGTACAACAAAATTAAAGCCATGACATTTCCTGTGGCCACTAGGTGGCGCTGTCCGTATTTCCGACAATGGGCACGTCAATCTGTTCAGGGCGGGTCTGACATCATGCCTGTAAAGTCTGGTACTGATCAGACTGGATTTCATTGAGTTATACTAATTTGTTTCTTCATGGCGTGACATCAAAGTTCGCCATGCTGCTGGGGTCACACCCTTTTGCGAAAAGTCACAGTTTTCACTGTAACCCAAGACCAACTCCTTAAGGCTTTCCTGGAGAAATTTGAGGCTGCAGGTGTCACCCATCACTATACTGTACCCCAAAGTGTAAAACATGACATTTCCTGTTCCCACTAGGTGGCGCTGTCCCTGGTGTCAAATATGGCAGTTGAAATATGTTCAGGGGTGGAGCCTTATCATATGTGTTCACTTTGGTCAAGGTCAGAAAATGTATGACAAAATGAGAGGCAATAAGATTTTCATGGCGAGTCATCGAAATTCGCCATGGCGCCACGGCCTCATAGTATTGTGAAAACTCAAAAGCTCCGCAATTTAACATGGCACAAGGGTGTAGTTGACACTGTCCAAATTTGAAGGTTATGAAATGAAACCCCAAGGAGGAGTTCGCAAAAGTTCGAGGCATGGAAATGGAGAAATTAGAGCCAAAATGTCACCTTCTCTTCCAAATGGCGGACTTCCTGTTGGGTTTGCGTCAATGGGCCCACAGACTTTTTTGTTCGTCTTGGCATGATACACATGTGTGCCAAATTTCATACATGTAGCTCAAACGATGTGGTCGTAGGGCTGCATTTAACAAGGCATAGGTGGCGCTCTAGAGCCATTTCCCAGTGCTCATATGTAAAACCATTAAAATACAAAATTTTTCACCAGACCTGGCATGTGTGCAAAATTTCATGAGTTTTTGAGCATGTTTAGGCCCTCAAAAAGGCCCTTGTTTCGCCTGAATAATAATAATAATAATAATTAAAGCTGCAAGCAGCGTTATGAGGGCCCTCGCACCCCCGGCGCGTCGAGCCACGCCCAACACCTACAACCAGCACCTCCGATCTGATGTGACATTGATGGAATTCATGCATTTAACCACCAGCTAACATTTCATCTCATTCAATCATCATTATAGTCGTCCCACTAGGTGGCGCTCTAACCATTACTGACAAATGGCATAACAAACACTTCCAAGCTCGAGTCTCATCACACCTGAGACGTTTGGGAGAGATTGGACATTGTGTTTTTGAGTGACAGCAGATTACTGCTTTTTGGCGAGTGATTCAAACTCTAAGTGCCGCCATAACCACCCCGTTTCCCTGGACGTAAAAAGCTCCGCAATTTAACATCACAAAGGTCTTTAGATTCCACACACTGGAGAATGGTTCAATATGATGAAATCCCTTGGAGGAGTTCGTCAAAGTATGAAGCCTGAAAAGAGGAGAAAATGTCGCCAAAATTGCACATTAATTTTAAAATGGCTGACTTCCTGTTGGATTTGGGATATTGCTCCAAGAGACTTTTTTGTACATCTTGATATCTCCTATAAGCCTACCAGGTTTCAGATTCATACATAAAACACAGAGCTGGGGCTGTGGTTTTGAAATTTTGTAGGGGGCGCTGTGGAGCCATTTTGGGATATTCAATGAAAATGATGACATGACAACAAAGCCTTCGTCACCTTGGAGGTGTGTGCCAAATTTAAAGCCTCTATAAACTTGCCAAGACCCTCAAAAGCCACTTCATCTTTCATCGTGAACAGCGTTGCCACCAGGGTGCGCCGTTCAGTTTAAAGTCACAATTTTTGCACTGAAGCATCACGAGGGACTGATGGTGATATTCACCGCTTTTGAGGTGGCCACGATGAACCTGTGAAAATCAGTACAACAAAATTAAAGCCATGACATTTCCTGTGGCCACTAGGTGGCGCTGTCCGTATTTCCGACAATGGGCACGTCAATCTGTTCAGGGCGGGTCTGACATCATGCCTGTAAAGTCTGGTACTGATCAGACTGGATTTCATTGAGTTATACTAATTTGTTTCTTCATGGCGTGACATCAAAGTTCGCCATGCCGCTGGGGTCACACCCTTTTGCGAAAAGTCACAGTTTTCACTGTAACCCAAGACCAACTCCTTAAGGCTTTCCTGGAGAAATTTGAGGCTGCAGGTGTCACCCATCACTATACTGTACCCCAAAGTGTAAAACATGACATTTCCTGTTCCCACTAGGTGGCGCTGTCCCTGGTGTCAAATATGGCAGTTGAAATATGTTCAGGGGTGGAGCCTTATCATATGTGTTCACTTTGGTCAAGGTCAGAAAATGTATGACAAAATGAGAGGCAATAAGATTTTCATGGCGAGTCATCGAAATTCGCCATGGCGCCACGGCCTCATAGTATTGTGAAAACTCAAAAGCTCCGCAATTTAACATGGCACAAGGGTGTAGTTGACACTGTCCAAATTTGAAGGTTATGAAATGAAACCCCAAGGAGGAGTTCGCAAAAGTTCGAGGCATGGAAATGGCAAAATTAGAGCCAAAATGTCACCTTCTCTTCCAAATGGCGGACTTCCTGTTGGGTTTGCGTCAATGGGCCCACAGACTTTTTTGTTCGTCTTGGCATGATACACATGTGTGCCAAATTTCATACATGTAGCTCAAACGATGTGGTCGTAGGGCTGCATTTAACAAGGCATAGGTGGCGCTCTAGAGCCATTTCCCAGTGCTCATATGTAAAACCATTAAAATACAAAATTTTTCACCAGACCTGGCATGTGTGCAAAATTTCATGAGTTTTTGAGCATGTTTAGGCCCTCAAAAAGGCCCTTGTTTCGCCTGAATAATAATAATAATAATAATTAAAGCTGCAAGCAGCGTTATGAGGGCCCTCGCACCCCCGGCACGTCGAGCCACTGCCAACACCTCAAACCGGCACGTCCGATGTGATGTCACATTGATGGATTTCATGCTTTTAATCACCAGCTAACATTTCATCTTATTCAACCAGGATTATAGTCATGCCACTAGGTGGCGCTCTAACAATTATTGACAAATAGCATAACAAACATTTCCAAGCTCGAGTCTCATAACACCTGCGACCTTTGGGAGAGATTGGACATTGTGTTTTTTAGTGACAGCAGATTACTGCTTTTTGCGAGTGATTGAAACTCTACGTGCCGCCATGACCACCCCGTTTCCCTGAACGGAAAAAGCTTCGCAATTTAACATCACAAAGGTCTTTAGATTCTACACACTGAAGAATGCTTCAATATGATGAAATCCCTTGGAGGAGTTCGTCAAAGTATGAGGCCTGAAAAGGGGGGGAAATGTCATCAAAATTACACATTAATTTTAAAATGGCTGACTTCCTGTTGGATTTGGGATATTGCTCCAAGAGACTTTTTTGTACATCTTGATATCTTCCATGAGCTGACCAAGTGTCAGACTCATAGATGAAACACAGAGCAGGGGCTGATGTTTTGAAATATTGTAGGGGGCGCTGTGGAGCCATTTTGCGCTATTCAAGGAAAATGGTTACATAACAACAATGCCTTCATCCATTTGGAGGTGTGTGCCAAATGTCAAGCCTCTATAAACTTTCCAAGCCCCTCAAAAGCCACTTTATCTTTCATGATGAACCGCGTTGCCACCAGGGTGCGCCGTTCAGTTTAAAGTCACAATTTTTGCACTGAAGCATCACGAGGGACTGATGGTGATATTCACCGCTTTTGAGGTGGCCAAGATGAACCTGTGAAAATCAGTACAACAAAATTAAAGCCATGACATTTCCTGTTGCCACTAGGTGGCGCTGTCCGTATTTCCGACAATGGGCACATCAATCTGTTCAGGGCGGGTCTGAGATCATGCCTGTAAAGTCTGGTACTGATCAGACTGGATTTCATTGAGTTATACTAATTTGTTTCTTCATGGCGTGACATCAAAGTTCGCCATGCTGCTGGGGTCACACCCTTTTGCGAAAACTCACAGTTTTCACTGTAACCCAAGACCAACTCCTTAATGCTTTCCTGGAGAAATTTGAGGCTGCAGATGTCACCCATCACTATACTGTACCCCAAAGTGTAAAACATGACATTTCCTGTTCCCACTAGGTGGCGCTGTCCTTGATGTCAAATATGGCAGTTGAAATATGTTCAGGGGTGGAGCCTTATCATATGTGTGCTCTTTGGTCCAGATCGGAACATGTATGACAGAATGAGAGGCAATAAGATTTTCATGGCGAGTCATCAAAATTCGCCATGGCGCCACGGCCTCATACTATTGTGAAAACTCAAAAGCTCCGCAATTTAACATGGCACAAGGGTGTAGTTGACACTGTCCAAATTTGAAGGTTATGAAATCAAACCCCAAGGAGGAGTTCGTTAAAGTTCGAGGCATGGAAACGGTAAAATCAGAGCCAAAATGTCACCTTCAATCCAAAATGGCGGACTTCCTGTTGGGTTTAGGACATTGCCATAATAGACTTTTTTGTTCGACTCTGAACATTTTATAGGTGTACCGACTTTCAAACATGTAGGTCATACCCATATCGGGGGCTCGCGTTTTTCATTTTTCTAGGTGGCGCTACTGAGCTAATTTTCCCTGGCCATGTCTGAGAACATTAAAATACGTAAATTTTCACCAGACCTGACGCGTGTGCAAAATTTCATGAGTTTTCGAGCATGTTTAGGCCCTCAAAAGGCCGATTCATTTGCCGGAATAATAATAATAATAATAATAATAATAAACAGAGCAATTACAATAGGGCCTTCGCACTGTCAGTGCTCGGGCCCTAATAATAATAATAATAAGAAACGGAGCAGATACAATAGGGCCTTCGCACTCTCAGTGCTCGGGCCCTAATAATTAAAGCTGCAAGCAGCGTTATGAGGGCCCTCGCACCCCCGGCGCGTCGAGTCACGCCCAACACCTAAAACTAGCACGTCCGATCGATGTCACATTGATGGAATTCATGCATTTAACCACCAGCTAACATTTCAACTCATTCATTCATGATTAGCTAGTCGTTCCACTAGGTGGCACTCTAACCATTATGTACAAATGGCATAACAAACATTTCCGAACTCGAGTCTCATTATGCCTGCGACCTTTGGGTGAGATTGGACATTGTGTTTTTGAGTAACAGCAGATTACTGCGTTTTGGCGAGTGATTGAGAGTCTACGTGCCGCCATAACCACCCCGTTTCCCTGAACGTAAAAAGCTTCGCAATTTAACAACACAAAGGTCTTTGGATTCCACACACTGAAGAATAGTGCAATATGATGAAATCCCTTGGAGGAGTTCGTCAAAGAACGATGCCTGAAAAGAGGGGAAAATGTTGCCAAAATTGCACATTAATTTTAAAATGGCTGACTTCCTGTTGGATTTGGGATATTGCTCCAAGAGACTTTTTTGTACATCTTGATATCTCCTATAAGCTTACCAGGTTTCAGACTCATACATAAAACACAGAGCAGGGGCTGTGATTTTGAAATATTGTAGGGGGCGCTGTGGAGCCATTTTGGGATATTCAATGAAAATGATCACATAACAACAAAGCCTTAACCACATTGGAGGTGTGCGCCAAATTTCAAGACTTTTTAAACTTTCCAAGCCCCTCAAAAGCCACTTCATCTTTCATGGTGAACTGCGTTGCCACCAGGGTGCGCCGTTCAGTTTAAAGTCACAATTTTTGCACTGAAGCATCACAAGGGACTGATGGTGATATTCACCGCTTTTGAGGTGGCCACGATGAACCTGTGAAAATCAGTACAACAAAATTAAAGCCATGACATTTCCTGTTCCCACTAGGTGGCGCTGTCCGTATTCCCGACAATGGGCACATCAATCTGTTCAGGGCGGGTCTGACTTCATGCCTGTAAAGTCTGGTACTGATCAGACTGGATTTCATGGAGTTATACTAATTTGTTTCTTCATGGCGTGACATCAAAGTTCGCCATGCTGCTGGGGTCACACCCTTTTGCGAAAAGTCACAGTTTTCCCTGTAACCCAAGACCAACTCCTTAAGGGTTTTCTGGAGAAATTTGAGGCTGCAGATGTCACCCATCACTATACTGTACCCCAAAGTGTAAAACATGACATTTCCTGTTCCCACTAGGTGGCGCTGTCCTTCATGTCAAATATGGCAGTTGAAATATGTTTAGGGGTGGAGCCTTATCATATGTGTTCACTTTGGTCAAGGTCAGAAAATGTATGACAAAATGAGAGGCAATAAGATTTTCATGGCGAGTCATCGAAATTCGCCATGGCGCCACGGCCTCATAGTATTGTGAAAACTCAAAAGCTCCGCAATTTAACATGGCACAAGGGTGTAGTTGACACTGTCCAAATTTGAAGGTTATGAAATGAAACCCCAAGGAGGAGTTCGCAAAAGTTCGAGGCATGGAAATGGCAAAATTAGAGCCAAAATGTCACCTTCTCTTCCAAATGGCGGACTTCCTGTTGGGTTTGCGTCAATGGGCCCACAGACTTTTTTGTTCGTCTTGGCATGATACACATGTGTGCCAAATTTCATACATGTAGCTCAAACCATGTGGTCGTAGGGCTGCATTTAACAAGGCATAGGTGGCGCTCTAGAGCCATTTCCCAGTGCTCATATGTAAAACCATTAAAATACAAAATTTTTCACCAGACCTGGCATGTGTGCAAAATTTCATGAGTTTTTGAGCATGTTTAGGCCCTCAAAAAGGCCCTTGTTTCGCCTGAATAATAATAATAATAATAATAATAATTAAAGCTGCAAGCAGCGTTATGAGGGCCCTCGCACCCCCGGCGCGTCGAGCCACGCCCAACACCTAAAACCAGCACCTCCGATCTGATGTCACATTGATGGAATTCATGCATTTAACCAACAGCTAACCTTTCATCTCATTCAATCATGATTATAGTCGTCCCACTAGGTGGCGCTCTAACCATTAATGACAAATGGCATAACAAACATTTCCGAGCTTGAGTCTCATCATGTCTGCGACCTTTGGGAGAGATTGGACATTGTGTTTTTGAGTGACAGCAGATTACTGCTTTTTGGCGAGTGATTCAAACTCCACGTGGCGCCATGACCATCCCGTTTCCCTGAACGTAAAAAGCTTCGCAATTTAAAATCACAAAGGTCTTTAGATTCCACACACTGGAGAATGGTTCAATATGATGAAATCCCTTGGAGGAGTTCGTCAAAGTATGAAGCCTGAAAAGAGGGGAAAATGTCGCCAAAATTGCACATTAATTTTAAAATGGCTGACTTCCTGTTGGATTTGGGATATTGCTCCAAGAGACTTTTTTGTACATCTTGATATCTCCTATAAGCTTACCAGGTTTCAGACTCATACATAAAACACAGAGCTGGGGCTGTGATTATTAAATTTTTTAGGGGGCGCTGTGGAGCCATTTCGCGCTATTCAATGAAAATGATCACATGACAACAAAGCCTTCATCCATTTGGAGGTGTGTGCTAAATTTAAAGCCTCTATATACTTTCCAAGCCCCTCAAAAGCCACTTCATCTTTCATGGTGGACCGCGTTGCCACCAGGGTGCGCCGTTCAGTTTACAGTCACAATTTTTGCACTGAAGCATCACGAGGGACTGATGGTGATATTCACCGCTTTTGAGGTGGCCACGATGAACCTGTGAAAATCAGTACAACAAAATTAAAGCCATGACATTTCCTGTTCCCACTAGGTGGCGCTGTCCGTATTCCCGACAATGGGCACATCAATCTGTTCAGGGCGGGTCTGACATCATGCCTGTAAAGTCTGGTACTGATCAGACTGGATTTCATTGAGTTATACTAATTTCTTTCATCATGGCGTGACATCAAAGTTCGCCATGCTGCTGGGGTCACACCCTTTTGCGAAAAGTCACAGTTTTCACTGTAACCCAAGACCAACTCCTTAAGGCTTTTCTGGAGAAATTTGAGGCTGCAGATGTCACCCATCACTATACTGTACCCCAAAGTGTAAAACATGACATTTCCTGTTCCCACTAGGTGGCGCTGGCCCTTATGTCAAATATGGCAGTTGAAATATGTTCAGGGGTGGAGCCTTATCATATGTGTGCTCTTTGGTCAAAGTCAGAAAATGTATGACAAAATGAGAGGCAATAAGATTTTCTTGGCGAGTCATCGAAATTCGCCATGGCGCCACGGCCTCATGGTATTGTGAAAACTCAAAAGCTCCGCAATTTAACATGGCACAAGGGTGTAGTTGACACTGTCCAAATTTGAAGCTTATACGCCCAAATCCCAAGGAGGAGTTCGTTAAAGTTCGAGGCATGGAAATGGCAAAATTAGAGCCAAAATGTCACCTTCTCTTCCAAATGGCGGACTTCCTGTTGGGTTTGCGTCAATGGGCCCACTGACTTTTTTGTTCGTCTTGGCATGATACACATGTGTGCCAAATTTCATACATGTAGCTCAAACGATGTGGTCGTAGGGCTGCATTTAACAAGGCATAGGTGGCGCTCTAGAGCCATTTCCCAGTGCTCATATGTAAAACCATTAAAATACAAAATTTTTCACCAGACCTGGCATGTGTGCAAAATTTCATGAGTTTTTGAGCATGTTTAGGCCCTCAAAAAGGCCCTTGTTTCGCCTGAATAATAATAATAATAATAATAATAAGAAACGGAGCAGATACAATAGGGCCTTCGCACTGTCAGTGCTCGGGCCCTAATAATAATAATAATAATAATAATAATAATAATAATAATAATAATAATAATAAGAAACGGAGCAGATACAATAGGGCCTTCGCACTCTCAGTGCTCGGGCCCTAATAATTAAAGCTGCAAGCAGCGTTATGAGGGCCCTCACACCCCCGGCGCGTCGAGCCACGCCCAACACCTAAAACCAGCACGTCCGATCTGATGTCACATTGATGGAATTCATGCATTTAACCACCAGTTAACATTTCATTTGGTTCAACCATGAGTATAGTCGTCCCACTAGGTGGCGCTCTAACCATTATAGACAAAGGGCATAACAAACATTTCCGAGCTCGAGTCTCATCACGCCTGCGACCTTTGGGAGAGATTGGACTTTGTGTCTTTGAGTGACAGCATATTACTGCTTTTTGGCGAGTGATTGAAACTCCACGTGCCGCCATGACCACCCCGTTTCCTTGAACGTAAAAAGCTTCGCAATTTAGCATCACAAAGGTCTTTAGATTCCACACACTGGAGAATGGTTCAATATGATGAAATCCCTTGGAGGAGTTCGTCAAAGTATGAAGCCTGAAAAGAGGGGAAAATGCCGCCAAAATTACACATTAATTTTAAAATGGCTGACTTCCTGTTGGATTTGGGATATTGCTCCAAGAGACTTTTTTGTACATCCAGATATTTTCCATAAGCTTACCAGGTTTCAGACTCATAGATGAAACACAGAGCTGGGGCTGATGTTTTGAAATTTTGTAGGGGGCGCTGTGGAGCAATTTCGCGCTATTCAATGAAAATGATCACATGACAACAAAGCCTACATCCATTTGGAGGTGTGTGCCAAATTTCAAGCCTCTATAAACTTTCCAAGCCCCTCAAAAGCCACTTCATCTTTCATGGTGAACCGCGTTGCCACCAGGGTGCGCCGTTCAGTTTAAAGTCACAATTTTTGCACTGAAGCATCACGAGGGACTGATGTTGATATTCATCGCTTTTGAGGTGGCCACGATGAACCTGTGAAAATCAGTACAACAAAATTAAAGCCATGACATTTCCTGTTGCCACTAGGTGGCGCTGTCCGTATTTCCGACAATGGGCACATCAATCTGTTCAGGGCGGGTCTGACATCATGCCTGTAAAGTCTGGTACTGATCAGACTGGATTTCATTGAGTTATACTAATTTGTTTCTTCATGGCGTGACATCAAAGTTCGCCATGCTGCTGGGGTCACACCCTTTTGCAAAAAGTCACAGTTTTCACTGTAACCCAAGACCAACTCCTTAAGGCTTTCCTGGAGAAATTTGAGGCTGCAGATGTCACCCATCACTATACTGTACCCCAAAGTGTAAAACATGACATTTCCTGTTCCCACTAGGTGGCGCTGTCCTTCATGTCAAATATGGCAGTTGAAATATGTTCAGGGGTGGAGCCTTATCATATGTGTTCACTTTGGTCAAGGTCAGAAAATGTATGACAAAATGAGAGGCAATAAGATTTTCATGGCGAGTCATCGAAATTCGCCATGGCGCCACGGCCTCATAGTATTGTGAAAACTCAAAAGCTCCGCAATTTAACATGGCACAAGGGTGTAGTTGACACTGACCAAATATGAAGGTTATGAAATCAAACCCCAAGGAGGAGTTCGCAAAAGTTCGAGGCATGGAAATGGCAAAATTAGAGCCAAAATGTCACCTTCTCTTCCAAATGGCGGACTTCCTGTTGGGTTTGCGTCAATGGGCCCACAGACTTTTTTGTTCGTCTTGGCATGATACATATGTGTGCCAAATTTCATACATGTAGCTCAAACGATGTGGTCGTAGGGCTGCATTTAACAAGGCATAGGTGGCGCTCTAGAGCCATTTCCCAGTGCTCATATGTAAAACCATTAAAATACAAAATTTTTCACCAGACCTGGCATGTGTGCAAAATTTCATGAGTTTTTGAGCATGTTTAGGCCCTCAAAAAGGCCCTTGTTTCGCCTGAATAATAATAATAATAATAATAATAATAATAATAATAATAAGAAACGGAGCAGATACAATAGGGCCTTCGCACTCTCGGTGCTCGGGCCCTAATAATAAGAAACGGAGCAGATACAATAGGGCCTTCGCACTCTCGGTGCTCGGGCCCTAATTAAAGCTGCAAGCAGCGTTATGAGGGCCCTCGCACCCCCGGCGCGTCGAGCCACGCCCAACACCTAAAACCAGCACGTCCGATCGATGTCACATTGATGGAATTCATGCATTTAACCACCAGCTAACATTTCAACTCATTCATTCATGATTAGCTAGTCGTTCCACTAGGTGGCACTCTAACCATTATGTACAAATGGCATAACAAACATTTCCGAACTCGAGTCTCATTATGCCTGCGACCTTTGGGTGAGATTGGACATTGTGTTTTTGAGTAACAGCAGATTACTGCGTTTTGGCGAGTGATTGAGAGTCTACGTGCCGCGATTACCACCCCGTTTCCCTGAACGTAAAAAGCTTCGCAATTTAACAACACAAAGGTCTTTAGATTCCACAAACTTCAGATCGGTCCAATCTGATGAAATCCCTTGGAGGAGTTCGTCAAAGTATGAAGCCTGAAAAGAGGGGAAAATGTTGCCAAAATTACACATTAATTTTAAAATGGCTGACTTCCTGTTGGATTTGGGATATTGCTCCAAGAGACTTTTTTGTACATCTTGATATCTCCTATAAGCCTACCAGGTTTCAGATTCATACATAAAACACAGAGCTGGGGCTGTGGTTTTGAAATTTTGTAGGGGGCGCTGTGGAGCCATTTTGGGATATTCAATGAAAATGATCACATGACAACAAAGCCTTCATCACATTGGAGGTGTGTGCCAAATTTCAAGCCTCTATAAACTTGCCAAGACCCTCAAAAGCCACTTCATCTTTCATGGTGAACAGCGTTGCCACCAGGGTGCGCCGTTCAGTTTAAAGTCACAATTTTTGCACTGAAACATCACGAGGGACTGATGTTGATATTCACCGCTTTTGAGGTGGCCACGATGAACCTGTGAAAATCAGTACAACAAAGTGTAAGACATGACATTTCCTGTTCCCACTAGGTGGCGCTCTTCATATTCCTGACAATGGGCACATCAATCTGTTCAGGGCGGGTCTGACATCACGCCTGTAAAGTCTGGTACTGATCAGACTGGATTTCATTGAGTTATACTAATTTGTTTCTTCATGGCGTGACATCAAAGTTCGCCATGCTGCTGGGGTCACACCCTTTCGCGAAAACTCACAGTTTTCACTGTAACCCAAGACCAACTCCTTAAGGCTTTCCTGGAGAAATTTGAGGCTGCAGATGTCACCCATCACTATACTGTACCCCAAAGTGTAAAACATGACATTTCCTGTTCCCACTAGGTGGCGCTGTCCTTGAGGTCAAATATGGCAGTTGAAATATGTTCAGGGGTGGAGCCTTATCATATGTGTTCACTTTGGTCAAGATCAGAAAATGTATGACAAAATGAGAGGCAATAAGATTTTCATGGCGAGTCATCGAAATTCGCCATGGCGCCACGGCCTCATAGTATTGTGAAAACTCAAAAGCTCCGCAATTTAACATGGCACAAGGGTGTAGTTGACACTGTCCAAATTTGAAGGTTATGAAATGAAACCCCAAGGAGGAGTTCGCAAAAGTTCGAGGCATGGAAATGGCAAAATTAGAGCCAAAATGTCACCTTCTCTTCCAAATGGCGGACTTCCTGTTGGGTTTGCGTCAATGGGCCCACAGACTTTTTTGTTCGTCTTGGCATGATACACATGTGTGCCAAATTTCATACATGTAGCTCAAACGATGTGGTCGTAGGGCTGCATTTAACAAGGCATAGGTGGCACTGTAGAGCCATTTCCCAGTGCTCATATATAAAACCATTAAAATACAAAATTTTTCACCAGACCTGGCATGTGTGCAAAATTTCATGAGTTTTTGAGCATGTTTAGGCCCTCAAAAAGGCCCTTGTTTCGCCTGAATAATAATAATAATAATAATAATAATAATAAGAAACGGAGCAGATACAATAGGGCCTTCGCACTCTCGGTGCTCGGGCCCTAATTAAAGCTGCAAGCAGCGTTATGAGGGCCCTCGCACCCCCGGCGCGTCGAGCCACGCCCAACACCTAAAACCAGCACCTCCGATCTGATGTCACATTGATGGAATTCATGCATTTAACCACCAGCTAACATTTCAACTCATTCATTCATGATTAGTTAGTCGTTCCACTAGGTGGCACTCTAACCATTATGTACAAATGGCATAACAAACACTTCCAAGCTCGAGTCTCATCACACCTGAGACGTTTGGGAGAGATTGGACATGGTGTTTTTGAGTGACAGCAGATTACTGCTTTTTGGCGAGTGATTCAAACTCTAAGTGCCGCCATAACCACCCCGTTTCCCTGGACGTAAAAAGCTTCGCAATTTAACATCACAAAGGTCTTTAGATTCCACAAACTGCAGATCGGTCCAATCTGATGAAATCCCTTGGAGGAGTTCGTCAAAGTATGAAGCCTGAAAAGAGGGGAAAATGCCGCCAAAATTACACATTAATTTTAAAATGGCTGACTTCCTGTTGGATTTGGGATATTGCACCAAGAGACTTTTTTGTACATCCAGATATTTTCCATAAGCTTACCAGGTTTCAGACTCATAGATGAAACACAGAGCTGGGGCTGATGTTTTGAAATTTTGTAGTGGGCGCTGTGGAGCAATTTCGCGCTATTCAATGAAAATGATCACATGACAACAAAGTCTTCATCCATTTGGAGGTGTGTGCCAAATTTCAAGCCTCTATAAACTTTCCAAGCCCCTCAAAAGCCACTTCATCTTTCATGGTGAACCGCGTTACCACCAGGGTGCGCCGTTCAGTTTAAAGTCACAATTTTTGCACTGAAGCATCACGAGGGACTGATGTTGATATTCATCGCTTTTGAGGTGGCCACGATGAACCTGTGAAAATCAGTACAACAAAATTAAAGCCATGACATTTCCTGTTGCCACTAGGTGGCGCTGTCCGTATTTCCGACAATGGGCACATCAATCTGTTCAGGGCGGGTCTGACATCATGCCTGTAAAGTCTGGTACTGATCAGACTGGATTTCATTGAGTTATACTAATTTGTTTCTTCATGGCGTGACATCAAAGTTCGCCATGCTGCTGGGGTCACACCCTTTTGCAAAAAGTCACAGTTTTCACTGTAACCCAAGACCAACTCCTTAAGGCTTTCCTGGAGAAATTTGAGGCTGCAGATGTCACCCATCACTATACTGTACCCCAAAGTGTAAAACATGACATTTCCTGTTCCCACTAGGTGGCGCTGTCCTTGATGTCAAATATGGCAGTTGAAATATGTTCAGGGGTGGAGCCTTATCATATGTGTTCACTTTGGTCAAGGTCAGAAAATGTATGACAAAATGAGAGGCAATAAGATTTTCATGGCGAGTCATCGAAATTCGCCATGGCGCCACGGCCTCATAGTATTGTGAAAACTCAAAAGCTCCGCAATTTAACATGGCACAAGGGTGTAGTTGACACTGACCAAATATGAAGGTTATGAAATCAAACCCCAAGGAGGAGTTCGCAAAAGTTCGAGGCATGGAAATGGCAAAATTAGAGCCAAAATGTCACCTTCTCTTCCAAATGGCGGACTTCCTGTTGGGTTTGCGTCAATGGGCCCACAGACTTTTTTGTTCGTCTTGGCATGATACATATGTGTGCCAAATTTCATACATGTAGCTCAAACGATGTGGTCGTAGGGCTGCATTTAACAAGGCATAGGTGGCGCTCTAGAGCCATTTCCCAGTGCTCATATGTAAAACCATTAAAATACAAAATTTTTCACCAGACCTGGCATGTGTGCAAAATTTCATGAGTTTTTGAGCATGTTTAGGCCCTCAAAAAGGCCCTTGTTTCGCCTGAATAATAATAATAATAATAATTAAAGCTGCAAGCAGCGTTATGAGGGCCCGAGCACCCCCGGCGCGTCGAGCCACGGCCAACACCTAAAACCAACACCTCCGATCTGATGTCACATTGATGAAATTCATGCATTCAACCACCAGCTAACATTTCATCTCATTCAATCATGATTATAGTCGTCCCACTAGGTGGCGCTCTAACCATTATGTACAAATGGCATAACAAACATTTCCGAGCTCGAGTCTCATCACGCCTGCGACTTTTGGGAGACATTGGACATTTTGATTTTGAGTGACAGCAGATTACTGCTTTTTGGCGAGTGATTGAAACGCCACGTGCCGCCATGACCACCCCGTTTCCCTGAACGTAAAAACCTTCGCAATTTAACATCACAAAGGTCTTTAGATTCCACACACAGAAGATTGGTTCAATATGATGAAATCCCTTGGAGGAGTACGTCAAAGCACGGTGCCTGAAAAGAGGGGAAAATGTTGCCAAAATTGCACATTAATTTTAAAATGGCTGACTTCCTGTTGGATTTGGGATATTGCTCCAAGAGACTTTTTTGTACATCTTGATATCTCCTATAAGCTTACCAGGTTTAAGACTCATACATAAAACACAGAGCTGGGGCTGATGTTTTGAAATTTTGTAGGGGGCGCTGTGGAGCCATTTTCCGCTATTCAATGAAAATGATCACATAACAACAAAGCCTTAACCACATTGGAGGTGTGCGCCAAATTTCAAGACTTTTTAAACTTTCCAAGCCCCTCAAAAGCCACTTCATCTTTCATGGTGAACTGCGTTGCCACCAGGGTGCGGCGTTCAGTTTAAAGTCACAATTTTTGCACTGAAGCATCACAAGGGACTGACGGTGATATTCACCGCTTTTGAGGTGGCCACGATGAACCTGTGAAAATCAGTACAACAAAATTAAAGCCATGACATTTCCTGTTCCCACTAGGTGGCGCTGTCCGTATTCCCGACAATGGGCACATCAATCTGTTCAGGGCGGGTCTGACTTCATGCCTGTAAAGTCTGGTACTGATCAGACTGGATTTCATGGAGTTATACTAATTTGTTTCTTCATGGCGTGACATCAAAGTTCGCCATGCTGCTGGGGTCACACCCTTTTGCGAAAAGTCACAGTTTTCACTGTAACCCAAGACCAACTCCTTAAGGGTTTTCTGGAGAAATTTGAGGCTGCAGATGTCACCCATCACTATACTGTACCCCAAAGTGTAAAACATGACATTTCCTGTTCCCACTAGGTGGCGCTGTCCTTCATGTCAAATATGGCAGTTGAAATATGTTTAGGGGTGGAGCCTTATCATATGTGTTCACTTTGGTCAAGGTCAGAAAATGTATGACAAAATGAGAGGCAATAAGATTTTCATGGCGAGTCATCGAAATTCGCCATGGCGCCACGGCCTCATACTATTGTGAAAACTCAAAAGCTCCGCAATTTAACATGGCACAAGGGTGTAGTTGACACTGTCCAAATTTGAAGGTTATGAAATGAAACCCCAAGGAGGAGTTCGCAAAAGTTCGAGGCATGGAAATGGCAAAATTAGAGCCAAAATGTCACCTTCTCTTCCAAATGGCGGACTTCCTGTTGGGTTTGCGTCAATGGGCCCACAGACTTTTTTGTTCGTCTTGGCATGATACACATGTGTGCCAAATTTCATACATGTAGCTCAAACCATGTGGTCGTAGGGCTGCATTTAACAAGGCATAGGTGGCGCTGTAGAGCCATTTCCCAGTGCTCATATGTAAAACCATTAAAATACAAAATTTTTCACCAGACCTGGCATGTGTGCAAAATTTCATGAGTTTTTGAGCATGTTTAGGCCCTCAAAAAGGCCCTTGTTTGGGGTGAATAATAATAATAATAATAATAATAATAATAATAATAATAATAATAATAATAATAAGAAACGGAGCAGATACAATAGGGCCTTCGCACTCTCGGTGCTCGGGCCCTAATTAAAGCTGCAAGCAGCGTTATGAGGGCCCTCGCACCCCCGGCGCGTCGAGCCACGCCCAACACCTAAAACCAGCACGTCCGATCTGATGTCACATTGATGGAATTCATGCATTTAACCACCAGCTAACATTTCAACTCATTCATTCATGATTAGTTAGTCGTTCCACTAGGTGGCGCTCTAACCATTATGTACAAATGGCATAACAAACACTTCCAAGCTCGAGTCTCATCACACCTGAGACGTTTGGGAGAGATTGGACATTGTGTTTTTGAGTGACAGCAGATTACTGCTTTTTGGCGAGTGATTCAAACTCTAAGTGCCGCCATAACCACCCCGTTTCCCTGGACGTAAAAAGCTTCGCAATTTAACAACACAAAGGTCTTTGGATTCCACACACTGAAGAATGCTTCAATATGATGAAATCCCTTGGAGGAGTTCGTCAAAGTATGAAGCCTGAAAAGAGGGGAAAATGTCATCAAAATTGCACATTAATTTTAAAATGGCTGACTTCCTGTTGGATTTGGGCTATTGCTCCAAGAGACTTTTTTGTACATCTTGATATCTTACACAAGCTTACCAAGTGTCAGACTCATAGATGAAACACAGAGCAGGGGCTGATGTTTTGAAATATTGTAGGGGGCGCTGTGGAGCCATTTTGCGCTATTCAAGGAAAATGGTTACATAACAACAATGCCTTCATCCATTTGGAGGTGTGTGCCAAATTTCAAGCCTCTATAAACTTTCCAAGCCCCTCAAAAGCCACTTCATCTTTCATGATGAACCGCGTTGCCACCAGGGTGCGCCGTTCAGTTTAAAGTCACAATTTTTGCACTGAAGCATCACGAGGGACTGATGGTGATATTCACCGCTTTTGAGGTGGCCACGATGAACCTGTGAAAATCAGTACAACAAAATTAAAGCCATGACATTTCCTGTTGCCACTAGGTGGCGCTGTCCGTATTTCCGACAATGGGCACATCAATCTGTTCAGGGCGGGTCTGACATCATGCCTGTAACGTCTGGTACTGATCAGACTGGATTTCATTGAGTTATACTAATTTGTTTCTTCATGGCGTGACATCAAAGTTCGCCATGCTGCTGGGGTCACACCCTTTCGCGAAAACTCACAGTTTTCACTGTAACCCAAGACCAACTCCTTAAGGCTTTCCTGGAGAAATTTGAGGCTGCAGATGTCACCCATCACTATACTGTACCCCAAAGTGTAAAACATGACATTTCCTGTTCCCACTAGGTGGCGCTGTCCCTGATGTAAAATATGGCAGTTGAAATATGTTCAGGGGTGGAGCCTTATCATATGTGTTCACTTTGGTCAAGGTCAGAAAATCTATGACAGAATGAGAGGCAATAAGATTTTCATGGCGAGTCATCGAAATTCGCCATGGCGCCACGGCCTCATGGTATTGTGAAAACTCAAAAGCTCCGCAATTTAACATGGCATAAGGGTGTAGTTGGCACTGACCAAATATGAAGGTTATGAAATCAAACCCCAAGGAGGAGTTCGTCAAAGTTCGAGGCATGGAAATGGTAAAATCAGAGCCAAAATGTCACCTTCAATCCAAAATGGCGGACTTCCTGTTGGGTTTAGGACATTGCCATAATAGACTTTTTTGTTCGACTCTGAACATTATATAGGTGTACCGACTTTCAAACATGTAGGTCATACCCATACCGGGGGCTCGCGTTTTTCATTTTTCTAGGTGGCGCTACTGAGCTAATTTTCCCTGGCCATGTCTGAGAACATTAAAATACGTAAATTTTCACCAGACCTGACGCGTGTGCAAAATTTCATGAGTTTTCGAGCATGTTTAGGCCCTCAAACGGCCAATTCATTTGCCGAAATAATAATAATAATAATAATTAAAGCTGCAAGCAGCGTTATGAGGGCCCTCGCACCCCATCGCGTCGAGCTACGCCCAACACCTACAACCAGCACCTCCGATCTGATGTCACATTGATGAAATTCATGCATTCAACCACCAGCTAACATTTCATCTCATTCAATCATGATTATAGTCGTCCCACTAGGTGGCGCTCTAACCATTACTGACAAATGGCATAACAAACATTTCCTAGCTCGTGTCTCATCACGCCTGCGACCTTTGGGAGAGTTTGGACATTTTGATTTTGAGTGACAGCAGATTACTGCTTTTTGGCGAGTGATTGAAACTCCACGTGCCGCCATGACAACCCCGTTTCCCTGAACGTAAAAAGCTTCGCAATTTAACATCACAAAGGTCTTTAGATTCCACACACTGGAGATTGGTTCAATATGATGAAATCCCTTGGAGGAGTTCGTCAAAGAACGGTGCCTGGAAAGAGGGGAAAATGTTGCCAAAATTGCACATTAATTTTAAAATGGCTGACTTCCTGTTGTATTTGGGATATTGCTCCAAGAGACTTTTTTGTACATCTTGATATCTCCTATAAGCTTACCAGGTTTCAGACTCATACATAAAACACAGAGCTGGGGCTGTGGTTTTGAAATATTGTAGGGGGCGCTGTGGAGCCATTTTGGGATATTCAATGAAAATGATCACATAACAACAAAGCCTTACGCACATTGGAGGTGTGGGCCAAATTTCAAGACTTTTTAAACTTTCCAAGACCCTCAAAAACCACTTCATTTTTCATGGTGAACAGCGTTGCCACCAGGGTGCACCGTTCAGTTTAAAGTCACAATTTTTGCACTGAAGCATCACAAGGGACTGATGGTGATATTCACCGCTTTTGAGGTGGCCACGATGAACCTGTGAAAATCAGTACAACAAAATTAAAGCCATGACATTTCCTGTTCCCACTAGGTGGCGCTGTCCGTATTCCCGACAATGGGCACATCAATCTGTTCAGGGCGGGTCTGACATCATGCCTGTAAAGTCTGGTACTGATCAGACCGGATTTCATTGAGTTATACTAATTTGTTTCTTCATGGCGTGACATCAAAGTTCGCCATGCCACTGGGGTCACACCCTTTTGCGAAAAGTCACAGTTTTCACTGTAACCCAAGACCAACTCCTTAAGGCTTTCCTGGAGAAATTTGAGGCTGCAGATGTCACCCATCACAATACTGTACCCCAAAGTGTAAAACATGACATTTCCTGTTCCCACTAGGTGGCGCTGTCCCTGGTGTCAAATATGGCAGTTGAAATATGTTCAGGGGTGGAGCCTTATCATATGTGTTCACTTTGGTCACGGTCAGAAAATGTATGACAAAATGAGAGGCAATAAGATTTTCATGGCGAGTCATCGAAATTCGCCATGGCGCCACGGCCTCATAGTATTGTGAAAACTCAAAAGCTCCGCAATTTAACATGGCACAAGGGTGTAGTTGACACTGTCCAAATTTGAAGGTTATGAAATGAAACCCCAAGGAGGAGTTCGCAAAAGTTCGAGGCATGGAAATGGCAAAATTAGAGCCAAAATGTCACCTTCTCTTCCAAATGGCGGACTTCCTGTTGGGTTTGCATCAATGGGCCCACAGACTTTTTTGTTCGTCTTGGCATGATACATATGTGTGCCAAATTTCATACATGTAGGTCATACTCATACCGGGGGCTCGTGTTTTTCATTTTTCTAGGTGGCGCTACTGAGCTAATTTTCCCTGGTCATGTCTGAGAACATTAAAATACGTAAATTTTCACCAGACCTGACGCGTGTGCAAAATTTCATGAGTTTTAGAGCATGTTTAGGTCCTCAAAAGGCCGATTCATTTGCCGAAATAATAATAATAATAATAAGAAACAGAGCAATTACAATAGGGCCTTCGCACTCTCAGTGCTCGGGCCCTAATTAAAGCTGCAAGCAGCGTTATGAGGGCCCTCGCACCCCCGGCACGTCGAGCCACTGCCAACACCTCAAACCGGCACGTCCGATGTGATGTCACATTGATGGATTTCATGCTTTTAATCACCAGCTAACATTTCATCTTATTCAACCAGGATTATAGTCATGCCACTAGGTGGCGCTCTAACCATTATTGACAAATAGCATAACAAACATTTCCAAGCTCGAGTCTCATCACACCTGCGACCTTTGGGAGAGATTGGACATTGTGTTTTTTAGTGACAGCAGATTACTGCTTTTTGCGAGTGATTGAAACTCTACGTGCCGCCATGACCACCCCGTTTCCCTGAACGGAAAAAGCTTCGCAATTTAACATCACAAAGGTCTTTAGATTCTACACACTGAAGAATGCTTCAATATGATGAAATCCCTTGGAGGAGTTCGTCAAAGTATGAAGCCTGAAAAGAGGGGAAAATGTCGCCAAAATTACACATTAATTTTAAAATGGCTGACTTCCTGTTGGATTTGGGATATTGCTCCAAGAGACTTTTTTGTACATCTTGATATCTTACACAAGCTTACCAAGTGTCAGACTCATAGATGAAACACAGAGCAGGGGCTGATGTTTTGAAATATTGTAGGGGGCGCTGTGGAGCCATTTTGCGCTATTCAAGGAAAATGGTTACATAACAACAATGCTTTCATCCATTTGGAGGTGTGTGCCAAATTTCAAGCCTCTATAAACTTTCCAAGCCCCTCAAAAGCCACTTCATCTTTCATGATGAACTGCGTTGCCACCAGGGTGCGCCGTTCAGTTTAAAGTCACAATTTTTGCACTGAAGCATCACGAGGGACTGATGGTGATATTCACCGCTTTTGAGGTGGCCACGATCAACCTGTGAAAATCAGTACAACAAAGTTAAAGCCATGACATTTCCTGTTGCCACTAGGTGGCGCTGTCCATATTTCCGACAATGGGCATATCAATTTGTTCAGGGCGGGTCTGACATCATGCCTGTAAAGTCTGGTACTGATCAGACTGGATTTCATTGAGTTATACTAATTTGTTTCTTCATGGCGTGACATCAAAGTTCGCCATGCTGCTGGGGTCACACCCTTTCGTGAAAACTCACAGTTTTCACTGTAACCCAAGACCAACTCCTTAAGGCTTTCCTGGAGAAATTTGAGGCTGCAGATGTCACCCATCACAATACTGTACCCCAAAGTGTAAAACATGACATTTCCTGTTCCCACTAGGTGGCGCTGTCCCTGGTGTCAAATATGGCAGTTGAAATATGTTCAGGGGTGGAGCCTTATCATATGTGTTCACTTTGGTCAAGGTCAGAAAATGTATGACAAAATGAGAGGCAATAAGATTTTCATGGCGAGTCATCGAAATTCGCCATGGCGCCACGGCCTCACCGTATTGTGAAAACTCAAAAGCTCCGCAATTTAACATGGCACAAGGGTGTAGTTGACACTGTCCAAATATGAAGGTTATGAAATCAAACCCCAAGGAGGAGTTCGCAAAAGTTCGAGGCATGGAAATGGCAAAATTAGAGCCAAAATGTCACCTTCTCTTCCAAATGGCGGACTTCCTGTTGGGTTTGCGTCAATGGGCCCACTGACTTTTTTGTTCGTCTTGGCATGATACACATGTGTGCCAAATTTCATACATGTAGCTCAAACCATGTGGTCGTAGGGCTGCATTTAACAAGGCATAGGTGGCGCTCTAGAGCCATTTCCCAGTGCTCATATGTAAAACCATTAAAATACAAAATTTTTCACCAGACCTGGCATGTGTGCAAAATTTCATGAGTTTTTGAGCATGTTTAGGCCCTCAAAAAGGCCCTTGTTTCGCCTGAATAATAATAATAATAATAATTAAAGCTGCAAGCAGCGTTACGAGGGCCCTCGCACCCCCGGCACGTCGAGCCACGCCCAACACCTAAAACCAGCACCTCCGATCTGATGTCACATTGATGGAATTCATGCATTTAACCACCAGCTAACATTTCAACTCATTCATTCATGATTAGTTAGTCGTTCCACTAGGTGGCGCTCTAACCATTATGTACAAATGGCATAACAAACATTTCCGAGCTCGAGTCTCATCACGCCTGCGACCTTTGGGAGAGATTGGATATTGTGTTTTTGAGTGACAGCAGATTACTGCTTTTTGGCGAGTGATTCAAACTCTAAGTGCCGCCATAACCACCCCGTTTCCCTGGACGTAAAAAGCTTCGCAATTTAACATCACAAAGGTCTTTAGATTCCACACACTGGAGAATGGTTCAATATGATGAAATCCCTTGGAGGAGTTCGTCAAAGTATGAAGCCTGAAAAGAGGAGAAAATGTCGCCAAAATTGCACATTAATTTTAAAATGGCTGACTTCCTGTTGGATTTGGGATATTGCTCCAAGAGACTTTTTTGTACATCTTGATATCTCCTATAAGCCTACCAGGTTTCACATTCATACATAAAACACAGAGCTGGGGCTGTGGTTTTGAAATTTTGTAGGGGGCGCTGTGGAGCCATTTTGGGATATTCAATGAAAATGATCACATAACAACAAAGCCTTCGTCACATTGGAGGTGTGTGCCAAATTTCAAGCCTCTATAAACTTGCCAAGACCCTCAAAAGCCACTTCATCTTTCATGGTGAACAGCGTTGCCACCAGGGTGCGCCGTTCAGTTTAAAGTCACAATTTTTGCACTGAAGCATCACAAGGGACTGATGGTGATATTCACCGCTTTTGAGGTGGCCACGATGAACCTGTGAAAATCAGTACAACAAAATTAAAGCCATGACATTTCCTGTTGCCACTAGGTGGCGCTGTCCGTATTTCCGACAATGGGCACATCAATCTGTTCAGGGCGCGTCTGACATCATGCCTGTAAAGTCTGGTACTGATCAGACTGGATTTCATTGAGTTTTACTAATTTGTTTCTTCATGGCGTGACATCAAAGTTCGCCATGCTGCTGGGGTCACACCCTTTCGCGAAAACTCACAGTTTTCACTGTAACCCAAGACCAACTCCTTAAGGCTTTCCTGGAGAAATTTGAGGCTGCAGATGTCACCCATCACTATACTGTACCCCAAAGTGTAAAACATGACATTTCCTGTTCCCACTAGGTGGCGCTGTCCTTCATGTCAAATATGGCAGTTGAAATATGTTCAGGGGTGGAGCCTTATCATATGTGTTCACTTTGGTCAAGGTCAGAAAATGTATGACAAAATGAGAGGCAATAAGATTTTCATGGCGAGTCATCGAAATTCGCCATGGTGCCACGGCCTCATAGTATTGTGAAAACTCAAAAGCTCCGCAATTTAACATGGCACAAGGGTGTAGTTGACACTGTCCAAATTTGAAGGTTAAGAAATGAAACCCCAAGGAGGAGTTCGCAAAAGTTCGAGGCATGGAAATGGCAAAATTAGAGCCAAAATGTCACCTTCTCTTCCAAATGGCGGACTTCCTGTTGGGTTTGCGTCAATGGGCCCACTGACTTTTTTGTTCGTCTTGGCATGATACACATGTGTGCCAAATTTCATACATGTAGCTCAAACGATGTGGTCGTAGGGCTGCATTTAACAAGGCATAGGTGGCGCTGTAGAGCCATTTCCCAGTGCTCATATGTAAAACCATTAAAATACAAAATTTTTCACCAGACCTGGCATGTGTGCAAAATTTCATGAGTTTTTGAGCATGTTTAGGCCCTCAAAAAGGCCCTTGTTTGGGGTGAATAATAATAATAATAATAATAATAAGAAACGGAGCAGATACAATAGGGCCTTCGCACTCTCAGTGCTCGGGCCCTAATTAAAGCTGCAAGCAGCGTTTTGAGGGCCCTCGCACCCCATCGCGTCGAGCTACGCCCAACACCTAAAACCAGCACCTCTGATCTGATGTCACATTGATGGAATTCATGCATTTAACCACCAGCTAACATTTCAACTCATTCATTCATGATTAGTTAGTCGTTCCACTAGGTGGCGCTCTAACCATTATGTACAAATGGCATAACAAACATTTCCGAGCTCGAGTTTCATCACGCCTGCGACCTTTGGGAGAGATTGGACATTGTTTTTTTGAGTGACAGCAGATTACTGCGTTTTGGCGAGTGATTGAGACTCCACGTGCCGCCATAACCACCCCGTTTCCCTGGACGTAAAAAGCTTCGCAATTTAACAACACAAAGGTCTTTGGATTCGACACACTGAAGAATAGTTCAATCTGATGAAATCCCTTGGAGGAGTTCGTGAAAGTATGAGGCCTGAAAAGAGGAGAAAATGTCGCCAAAATTACACATTAATTTTAAAATGACTGACTTCCTGTTGGATTTGGGATATTGCTCCAAGAGACTTTTTTGTAGATCTTGATATCTCCTATAAGCTTACCAAGTTTCAGACTCATAGATAAAACACAGAGCAGGGGCTGATATTTTGGAATATTGTAGGGGGCGCCGTGGAGCCATTTTGCGCTATTCAAGGAAAATGGTCACATGACAACAAAGCCTTGATCTATTTGGAGGTGTGTGCTAAATTTAAAGCCTCTATAAACTTTCCAAGCCCCTCAAAAGCCACTTCATCTTTCATGGTGGACCGCGTTGCCACCAGGGTGCGCCGTTCAGTTTAAAGTCACAATTTTGGCACTGAAGCATCACGAGGGACTGATGGTGATATTCACCGCTTTTGAGGTGGCCAAGATGAACCTGTGAAAATCAGTACAACAAAATTAAAGCCATGACATTTCCTGTTGCCACTAGGTGGCGCTGTCCGTATTTCTGACAATGGGCACATCAATCTGTTCAGGGCGGGTCTGACATCATGCCTGTAAAGTCTGGTACTGATCAGACTGGATTTCATTGAGTTATACTAATTTGTTTCTTCATGGCGTGACATCAAAGTTCGCCATGCCGCTGGGGTCACACCCTTTTGCGAAAAGTCACAGTTTTCACTGTAACCCAAGACCAACTCCTTAAGGCTTTCCTGGAGAAATTTGAGGCTGCAGATGTCACCCATCACAATACTGTACCCCAAAGTGTAAAACATGACATTTCCTGTTCCCACTAGGTGGCGCTGTCCCTGATGTAAAATATGGCAGTTGTAATATGTTCAGGGGTGGAGCCTTATCATATGTGTTCACTTTGGTCAAGGTCAGAAAGTCTATGACAGAATGAGAGGCAATAAGATTTTCATGGCGAGTCATCGAAATTCGCCGTGGCGCCACGGCCTCATAGTATTGTGAAAACTCAAAAGCTCCGCAATTTAACATGGCATAAGGGTGTAGTTGGCACTGACCAAATATGAAGGTTATGAAATCAAACCCCAAGGAGGAGTTCGTTAAAGTTCGAGGCATGGAAACGGTAAAATCAGAGCCAAAATGTCACATTCAATCCAAAATGGCGGACTTCCTGTTGGGTTTAGGACATTGCCATAATAGACTTTTTTGTTCGACTCTGAACGTTATATAGGTGTACCGACTTTCAAACATGTAGGTGATACCCATACCGGGGGCTCGCGTTTTTCATTTTTCTAGGTGGCGCTACTGAGCTAATTTTCCCTGGCCATGTCTGAGAACATTAAAATACGTAAATTTTCACCAGACCTGACGCGTGTGCAAAATTTCATGAGTTTTCGAGTATGTTTAGGTCCTCAAAAGGCCGATTCATTTGCCGAAATAATAATAATAATAATAATAATAATAATTAAAGCTGCAAGCAGCGTTATGAGGGCCCTCGCACCCCCGGCACGTCGAGCCACTGCCAACACCTCAAACCGGCACGTCCAATGTGATGTCACATTGATGGATTTCATGCTTTTAATCACCAGCTAACATTTCATCTTATTCAACCAGGATTATAGTCATGCCACTAGGTGGCGCTCTAACCATTATTGACAAATAGCATAACAAACATTTCCAAGCTCGAGTCTCATCACACCTGCGACCTTTGGGAGAGATTGGACATTGTGTTTTTTAGTGACAGCAGATTACTGCTTTTTGCGAGTGATTGAAACTCTACGTGCCGCCATGACCACCCCGTTTCCCTGAACGGAAAAAGCTTCGCAATTTAACATGACAAAGGTCTTTAGATTCTACACACTGAAGAATGCTTCAATATGATGAAATCCCTTGGAGGAGTTCGTCAAAGTATGAAGCCTGAAAAGAGGGGAAAATGTCGCCAAAATTACACATTAATTTTAAAATGGCTGACTTCCTGTTGGATTTGGGATATTGCTCCAAGAGACTTTTTTGTACATCTTGATATCTCCTATAAGCCTACCAGGTTTCAGATTCATACATAAAACACAGAGCTGGGGCTGTGGTTTTGAAATTTTGTAGGGGGCGCTGTGGAGCCATTTTGGGATATTCAATGAAAATGATCACATGACAACAAAGCCTTCGTCACATTGGAGGTGTGTGCCAAATTTCAAGCCTCTATACACTTGCCAAGACCCTCAAAAGCCACTTCATCTTTCATGGTGAACAGCGTTGCCACCAGGGTGCGCCGTTCAGTTTAAAGTCACAATTTTTGCACTGAAGCATCACGAGGGACTGATGGTGATATTCACCGCTTTTCAGGTGGCCACGATGAACCTGTGAAAATCAGTACAACAAAATGAAAGCCATGACATTTCCTGTTCCCACTAGGTGGCGCTGTCCGTATTTCCGACAATGGGCACATCAATCTGTTCAGGGCGGGTCTGACATCATGCCTGTAAAGTCTGGTACTGATCAGACTGGATTTCATTGAGTTATACTAATTTGTTTCTTCATGGCGTGACATCAAAGTTCGCCATGCTGCTGGGGTCACACCCTTTTGCGAAAACTCACAGTTTTCACTGTAACCCAAGACCAACTCCTTAAGGCTTTCCTGGAGAAATTTGAGGCTGCAGATGTCACCCATCACTATACTGTACCCCAAAGTGTAAAACATGACATTTCCTGTTCCCACTAGGTGGCGCTGTCCTTCATGTCAAATATGGCAGTTGAAATATGTTCAGGGGTGGAGCCTTATCATATGTGTTCACTTTGGTCAAGGTCAGAAAATGTATGACAAAATGAGAGGCAATAAGATTTTCATGGCGAGTCATCGAAATTCGCCATGGCGCCACGGCCTCATAGTATTGTGAAAACTCAAAAGCTCCGCAATTTAACATGGCACAAGGGTGTAGTTGACACTGTCCAAATTTGAAGCTTATGAAATGAAACCCCAAGGAGGAGTTCGCAAAAGTTCGAGGCATGGAAATGGCAAAATTAGAGCCAAAATGTCACCTTCTCTTCCAAATGGCGGACTTCCTGTTGGGTTTGCGTCAATGGGCCCACTGACTTTTTTGTTCGTCTTGGCATGATACACATGTGTGCCAAATTTCATACATGTAGCTCAAACGATGTGGTCGTAGGGCTGCATTTAACAAGGCATAGGTGGCGCTGTAGAGCCATTTCCCAGTGCTCATATGTAAAACCATTAAAATACAAAATTTTTCACCAGACCTGGCATGTGTGCAAAATTTCATGAGTTTTTGAGCATGTTTAGGCCCTCAAAAAGGCCCTTGTTTGGGGTGAATAATAATAATAATAATAATAATAATAATAATTAAAGCTGCAAGCAGCGTTATGAGGGCCCTCGCACCCCCGGCGCGTCGAGCCACGCCCAACACCTAAAACCAGCACCTCCGATCTGATGTCACATTGATGGAATTCATGCATTTAACCACCAGCTAACATTTCAACTCATTCATTCATGATTTGTTAGTCGTTCCACTAGGTGGCGCTCTAACCCTTATGCACAAATGGCATAACAAACATTTCCGAGCTCGAGTCTCATCACGCCTATGAGCTTTGGGAGAGATTGGACATTGTGTTTTTGAGTGACAGCAGATTACTGCTTTTTGGCGAGTGATTCAAACTCTAAGTGCCACCATAACCACCCCGTTTCACTGAACGTAAAAAGCTTCGCAATTTAACATCACAAAGGTCTTTAGATTCCACACACTGGAGATTGGTTCAATATGATGAAATCCCTTGGAGGAGTTCGTCAAAGAACGGTGCCTGGAAAGAGGGGAAAATGTTGCCAAAATTGCACATTAATTTTAAAATGGCTGACTTCCTGTTGGATTTTGGATATTGCTCCAAGAGACTTTTTTGTACATCTTGATATCTCCTATAAGCTTACCAGGTTTCAGACTCATACATAAAACACAGAGCTGGGGCTGTGGTTTTGAAATTTTGTAGGGGGCGCTGTGGAGCCATTTCGCGCTGTTCAATAAAAATGATCACATGACAACAAAGCCTTCATCAATTTGGAGGGGTGTGCTAAATTTAAAGCCTCTATATACTATCCAAGCCCCTCAAAAGCCACTTCATCTTTCATGGTGGACCGCGTTGCCACCAGGGTGCGCCGTTCAGTTTAAAGTCACAATTTTTGCACTGAAGCATCACGAGGGACTGATGTTGATATTCACCGCTTTTGAGGTGGCCACGATGAACCTGTGAAAATCAGTACAACAAAATTAAAGCCATGACATTTCCTGTTGCCACTAGATGGCGCTGTACGTATTCCCGACAATGGGCACATCAATCTGTTCAGGGCGGGTCTGACATCATGCCTGTAAAGTCTGGTACTGAACAGACTGGATTTCATTGAGTTATACTAATTTGTTTCTTCATGGCGTGACATCAAAGTTCGCCATGCTGCTGGGGTCACACCCTTTTGCGAAAACTCACAGTTTTCACTGTAACCCAAGACCAACTCCTTAAGGCTTTCCTGGAGAAATTTGAGGCTGCAGATGTCACCCATCACTATACTGTACCCCAAAGTGTAAAACATGACATTTCCTGTTCCCACTAGGTGGCGCTGTCCCTGGTGTCAAATATGGCAGTTGAAATATGTTCAGGGGTGGAGCCTTATCATATGTGTTCACTTTGGTCAAGGTCAGAAAATGTATGACAAAATGAGAGGCAATAAGATTTTCATGGCGAGTCATCGAAATTCGCCATGGCGCCACGGCCTCATAGTATTGTGAAAACTCAAAAGCTCCGCAATTTAACATGGCACAAGGGTGTAGTTGACACTGTCCAAATTTGAAGTATATAGGACCAAATCCCAAGGAGGAGTTCGTTAAAGTTCGAGGCATGGAAATGGCAAAATTAGAGCCAAAATGTCACCTTCTCTTCCAAATGGCGGACTTCCTGTTGGGTTTGCGTCAATGGGCCCACAGACTTTTTTGTTCGTCTTGGCATGATACACATGTGTGCCAAATTTCATACATGTAGCTCAAACCATGTGGTCGTAGGGCTGCATTTAACAAGGCATAGGTGGCGCTGTAGAGCCATTTCCCAGTGCTCATATGTAAAACCATTAAAATACAAAATTTTTCACCAGACCTGGCATGTGTGCAAAATTTCATGAGTTTTTGAGCATGTTTAGGCCCTCAAAAAGGCCCTTGTTTGGGGTGAATAATAATAATAATAATAATAATAATAAGAAACGGAGCAGATACAATAGGGCCTTCGCACTCTCGGTGCTCGGGCCCTAATAATAATAATAATAATAAACAGAGCAATTACAATAGGGCCTTCGCACTGTCAGTGCTCGGGCCCTAATAATAATAATTAAAGCTGCAAGCAGCGTTATGAGGGCCCTCGCACCCCATCGCGTCGAGCCACGCCCAACACCTACAACCAGCACCTCCGATCTGATGTCACATTGATGGAATTCATGCATTTAACCACCAGCTAACATTTCATCTCATTCAATCATCATTATAGTCGTCCCACTAGGTGGCGCTCTAACCATTACTGACAAATGGCATAACAAACACTTCCAAGCTCGAGTCTCATCACACCTGAGACGTTTGGGAGAGATTGGACATTGTGTTTTTGAGTGACAGCAGATTACTGCTTTTTGGCGAGTGATTCAAACTCTAAGTGCCGCCATAACCACCCCGTTTCCCTGGACGTAAAAAGCTTCGCAATTTAACATCACAAAGGTCTTTAGATTCCACACACTGGAGAATGGTTCAATATGATGAAATCCCTTGGAGGAGTTCGTCAAAGTATGAAGCCTGAAAAGAGGAGAAAATGTCGCCAAAATTGCACATTAATTTTAAAATGGCTGACTTCCTGTTGGATTTGGGATATTGCTCCAAGAGACTTTTTTGTACATCTTGATATCTCCTATAAGCCTACCAGGTTTCAGATTCATACATAAAACACAGAGCTGGGGCTGATGTTTTGAAATTTTGTAGGGGGCGCTGTGGAGCCATTTTGGGATATTCAATGAAAATGATCACATAACAACAAAGCCTTCGTCACATTGGAGGTGTGTGCCAAATTTCAAGCCTCTATAAACTTGCCAAGACCCTCAAAAGCCACTTCATCTTTCATCGTGAACAGCGTTGCCACCAGGGTGCGCCGTTCAGTTTAAAGTCACAATTTTTGCACTGAAGCATCACGAGGGACTGATGGTGATATTCACCGCTTTTGAGGTGGCCACGATGAACCTGTGAAAATCAGTACAACAAAATTAAAGCCATGACATTTCCTGTTGCCACTAGGTGGCGCTGTCCGTATTTCCGACAATGGGCACATCAATCTGTTCAGGGCGCGTCTGACATCATGCCTGTAAAGTCTGGTACTGATCAGACTGGATTTCATTGAGTTATACTAATTTGTTTCTTCATGGCGTGACATCAAAGTTCGCCATGCTGCTGGGGTCACACCCTTTCGCGAAAACTCACAGTTTTCACTGTAACCCAAGACCAACTCCTTAAGGCTTTCCTGGAGAAATTTGAGGCTGCAGATGTCACCCATCACTATACTGTACCCCAAAGTGTAAAACATGACATTTCCTGTTCCCACTAGGTGGCGCTGTCCTTCATGTCAAATATGGCAGTTGAAATATGTTCAGGGGTGGAGCCTTATCATATGTGTTCACTTTGGTCAAGGTCAGAAAATCTATGACAAAATGAGAGGCAATAAGATTTTCATGGCGAGTCATCGAAATTCGCCATGGCGCCACGGCCTCATAGTATTGTGAAAACTCAAAAGCTCCGCAATTTAACATGGCACAAGGGTGTAGTTGACACTGTCCAAATTTGAAGGTTAAGAAATGAAACCCCAAGGAGGAGTTCGCAAAAGTTCGAGGCATGGAAATGGCAAAATTAGAGCCAAAATGTCACCTTCTCTTCCAAATGGCGGACTTCCTGTTGGGTTTGCGTCAATGGGCCCACAGACTTTTTTGTTCGTCTTGGCATGATACACATGTGTGCCAAATTTCATACATGTAGCTCAAACGATGTGGTCGTAGGGCTGCATTTAACAAGGCATAGGTGGCGCTGTAGAGCCATTTCCCAGTGCTCATATGTAAAACCATTAAAATACAAAATTTTTCACCAGACCTGGCATGTGTGCAAAATTTCATGAGTTTTTGAGCATGTTTAGGCCCTCAAAAAGGCCCTTGTTTGGGGTGAATAATAATAATAATAATTAAAGCTGCAAGCAGCGTTATGAGGGCCCTCGCACCCCCGGCGCGTCGAGCCACGCCCAACACCTAAAACCAGCACGTCCGATCTCATATCACATTGATGGAATTCATGCATTTAACCCACCAGCTAACATTTCAACTCATTCATTCATGATTAGTTAGTCGTTCCACTAGGTGGGGCTCTAACCATTATGTACAAATGGCATAACAAACATTTCCGAGCTCGAGTCTCATCCCGCATATGAGCTTTGGGAGAGATTGGACATTGTGTTTTTGAGTGACAGCAGATTACTGCTTTTTGGCGAGTGATTGAAACTCTACGTGCCGCCATGACCACCCCGTTTCCCTGAATGTAAAAAGCTTCGCAATTTAACATCACAAAGGTCTTTAGATTCCACACACTGGAGAATGGTTCAATATGATGAAATCCCTTGGAGGAGTTTGTCAAAGTATGAAGCCTGAAAAGAGGGGAAAATGTCGCCAAAATTACACATTAATTTTAAAATGGCTGACTTCCTGTTGGATTTGGGATATTGCTCCAAGAGACTTTTTTGTACATCTTGATATTTTCCATAAGCTTACCAGGTTTCAGAATCATACATAGAACACAGAGCAGGGGCTGTGGTTTTGAAATTTTGTAGGGGGCGCTGTGGAGCAATTTCGCGCTATTCAATGAAAATGATCACATGACAACAAAGCCTTCATCCATTTGGAGGTGTGTGCCAAATTTCAAGCCTCTATAAACTTGCCAAGACCCTCAAAAGCCACTTCATCTTTCATGGTGAACAGCGTTGCCACCAGGGTGCGCCGTTCAGTTTAAAGTCACAATTTTTGCACTGAAGCATCACGAGGGACTGATGGTGATATTCACCGCTTTTGAGGTGGCCACGATGAACCTGTGAAAATCAGTACAACAAAATTAAAGCCATGACATTTCCTGTTGCCACTAGGTGGCGCTGTCCGTATTCCCGACAATGGGCACATCAATCTGTTCAGGGCGGGTCTGACATCATGCCTGTAAAGTCTGGTACTGATCAGACTGGATTTCATTGAGTTATACTAATTTGTTTCTTCATGGCGTGACATCAAAGTTCGCCATGCCGCTGGGGTCACACCCTTTTGCGAAAACTCACAGTTTTCACTGTAACCCAAGACCAACTCCTTAAGGCTTTCCTGGAGAAATTTGAGGCTGCAGATGTCACCCATCACTATACTGTACCCCAAAGTGTAAAACATGACATTTCCTGTTCCCACTAGGTGGCGCTGTCCTTGATGTCAAATATGGCAGTTGAAATATGTTCAGGGGTGGAGCCTTATCATATGTGTGCTCTTTGGTCCAGATCGGAACATGTATGACAGAATGAGAGGCAATAAGATTTTCATGGCGAGTCATCAAAATTCGCCATGGCGCCACGGCCTCATAGTATTGTGAAAACTCAAAAGCTCCGCAATTTAACATGGCCCAGGTGTGTAGTTGGCACTGACCAAATATGGAGGTTATGAAATCAAACCTCAAGGAGGAGTTCGTTAAAGTTCGAGGCATGGAAATGGTAAAATCAGAGCCAAAATGTCACCTTCAATCCAAAATGGCGGACTTCCTGTTGGGTTTAGGACATTGCCATAATAGACTTTTTTGTTCGACTCTGAACGTTATATAGGTGTACCGACTTTTAAACATGTAGGTCATACCCATACCGGGGGCTCGCGTTTTTCATTTTTCTAGGTGGCGCTACTGAGCTAATTTTCCCTGGCCATGTCTGAGAACATAAAAATACGTAAATTTTCACCAGACCTGACGCGTGTGCAAAATTTCATGAGTTTTCGAGCATGTTTAGGCCCTCAAACGGCCAATTCATTTGCCGAAATAATAATAATAATAATAATTAAAGCTGCAAGCAGCGTTATGAGGGCCCTCGCACCCCCGGCACGTCGAGCCACTGCCAACACCTCAAACCGGCACGTCCGATGTGATGTCACATTGATGGATTTCATGCTTTTAATCACCAGCTAACATTTCATCTTATTCAACCAGGATTATAGTCATGCCACTAGGTGGCGCTCTAACCATTATTGACAAATAGCATAACAAACATTTCCAAGCTCGAGTCTCATCACACCTGCGACCTTTGGGAGAGATTGGACATTGTGTTTTTTAGTGACAGCAGATTACTGCTTTTTGCGAGTGATTGAAACTCTACGTGCCGCCATGACCACCCCGTTTCCCTGAACGGAAAAAGCTTCGCAATTTAAAACCACAAAGGTCTTTGGATTCCACACACTGAAGAATAGTGCAATATGATGAAATCCCTTGGAGGAGTTCGTCAAAGAACGATGCCTGAAAAGAGGGGAAAATGTTGCCAAAATTGCACATTAATTTTAAAATGGCTGACTTCCTGTTGGATTTGGGATATTGCTCCAAGAGACTTTTTTGTACATCTTGATATCTCCTATAAGCTTACCAGGTTTCAGACTCATACATAAAACACAGAGCTGGGGCTGTGATTTTGAAATTTTGTAGGGGGCGCTGTGGAGCCATTTTGGGATATTCAATGAAAATGATCACATAACAACAAAGCCTTAACCACATTGGAGGTGTGCGCCAAATTTCAAGACTTTTTAAACTTTCCAAGCCCCTCAAAAGCCACTTCATCTTTCATGGTGAACCGCGTTGCCACCAGGGTGCGCCGTTCAGTTTAAAGTCACAATTTTTGCACTGAAGCATCACAAGGGACTGATGGTGATATTCACCGCTTTTGAGGTGGCCACGATGAACCTGTGAAAATCAGTACAACAAAATTAAAGCCATGACATTTTCTGTTCCCACTAGGTGGCGCTGTCCGTATTCCCGACAATGGGCACATCAATCTGTTCAGGGCGGGTCTGACATCATGCCTGTAAAGTCTGGTACTGATCAGACTGGATTTCATTGAGTTATACTAATTTGTTTCTTCATGGCGTGACATCAAAGTTCGCCATGCTGCTGGGGTCACACCCTTTTGCGAAAACTCACAGTTTTCACTGTAACCCAAGACCAACTCCTTAAGGCTTTTCTGGAGAAATTTGAGGCTGCAGATGTCACCCATCACTATACTGTACCCCAAAGTGTAAAACATGACATTTCCTGTTCCCACTAGGTGGCGCTGTCCTTGATGTCAAATATGGTAGTTGAAATATGTTCAGGGGTGGAGCCTTATCATATGTGTGCTCTTTGGTCCAGATCGGAACATGTATGACAGAATGAGAGGCAATAAGATTTTCATGGCGAGTCATCGAAATTCGCCATGGCGCCACGGCCTCATAGTATTGTGAAAACTCAAAAGCTCCGCAATTTAACATGGCACAAGGGTGTAGTTGACACTGTCCAAATTTGAAGGTTATGAAATCAAACCCCAAGGAGGAGTTCGCAAAAGTTCGAGGCATGGAAATGGCAAAATTAGAGCCAAAATGTCACCTTCTCTTCCAAATGGCGGACTTCCTGTTGGGTTTGCGTCAATGGGCCCACAGACTTTTTTGTTCGTCTTGGCATGATACACATGTGTGCCAAATTTCATACATGTAGCTCAAACGATGTGGTCGTAGGGCTGCATTTAACAAGGCATAGGTGGCGCTGTAGAGCCATTTCCCAGTGCTCATATGTAAAACCATTAAAATACAAAATTTTTCACCAGACCTGGCATGTGTGCAAAATTTCATGAGTTTTTGAGCATGTTTAGGCCCTCAAAAAGGCCCTTGTTTTGCCTGAATAATAATAATAATAATAATAATAATAATAATAATAATAATAAGAAACGGAGCAGATACAATAGGGCCTTCGCACTCTCGGTGCTCGGGCCCTAATAATTAAAGCTGCAAGCAGCGTTATGAGGGCCCTCGCACCCCATCGCGTCGAGCCACGCCCAACACCTACAACCAGCACGTCCGATCTGATGTCACATTGATGGAATTCATGCATTTAACCACCAGCTAACATTTCATCTCATTCAATCATCATTATAGTCGTCCCACTAGGTGGCGCTCTAACCATTACTGACAAATGGCATAACAAACATTTCCAAGCTCGAGTCTCATCACGCCTGCGACCTTTGGGAGAATTTGGACATTTAGATTTTGAGTGACAGCAGATTACTGCTTTTTGGCGAGTGATTGAAACTCCACGTGCCACCATGACAACCCCGTTTCCCTGAACGTAAAAAGCTTCGCAATTTAACATGACAAAGGTCTTTAGATTCCACACACTGGAGATTGGTTCAATATGATGAAATCCCTTGGAGGAGTACGTCAAAGAACGGTGCCTGGAAAGAGGGGAAAATGTTGCCAAAATTACACATTAATTTTAAAATGGCTGACTTCCTGTTGGATTTGGGATATTGCTCCAAGAGACTTTTTTGTACATCTTGATATCTCCTATAAGCTTACCAGGTTTCAGACTCATACATAAAACACAGAGCTGGGGCTGTGGTTTTGAAATTTCGTAGGGGGCGCTGTGGAGCCATTTTGCGCTATTCAATGAAAATGATCACATAACAACAAAGCCTTAAGCACATTGGAGGTGTGCGCCAAATTTCAAGACTTTTTAAACTTTCCAAGCCCCTCAAAAGCCACTTCATTTTTCATGGTGAACAGCGTTGCCACCAGGGTGCGCCGTTCAGTATAAAGTCACAATTTTTGCACTAAAGCATCACGAGGGACTGACGGTGATATTCACCGCTTTTGAGGTGTCCACAATGAACCTGTGAAAATCAGTACAACAAAGTGTAAGACATGACATTTCCTGTTCCCACTAGGTGGCGCTCTTCATATTCCTGACAATGGGCACATCAATCTGTTCAGGGCGGGTCTGACATCATGCCTGTAAAGTCTGGTACTGATCAGACTGGATTTCATTGAGTTATACTAATTTGTTTCTTCATGGCGTGACATCAAAGTTCGCCATGCTGCTGGGGTCACACCCTTTCGCGAAAACTCACAGTTTTCACTGTAACCCAAGACCAACTCCTTAAGGCTTTCCTGGAGAAATTTGAGGCTGCAGATGTCACCCATCACTATACTGTACCCCAAAGTGTAAAACATGACATTTCCTGTTCCCACTAGGTGGCGCTGGCCCTTATGTCAAATATGGCAGTTGAAATATGTTCAGGGGTGGAGCCTTATCATATGTGTTCACTTTGGTCAAGGTCAGAAAATGTATGACAAAATGAGAGGCAATAAGATTTTCTTGGCGAGTCATCGAAATTCGCCATGGCGCCACGGCCTCATAGTATTGTGAAAACTCAAAAGCTCCGCAATTTAACATGGCACAAGGGTGTAGTTGACACTGACCAAATATGAAGGTTATGAAATGAAACCCCAAGGAGGAGTTCGCAAAAGTTCGAGGCATGGAAATGGCAAAATTAGAGCCAAAATGTCACCTTCTCTTCCAAATGGCGGACTTCCTGTTGGGTTTGCGTCAATGGGCCCACAGACTTTTTTGTTCGTCTTGGCATGATACACATGTGTGCCAAATTTCATACATGTAGCTGAAACGATGTGGTCGTAGGGCTGCATTTAACAAGGCATAGGTGGCGCTGTAGAGCCATTTCCCAGTGCTCATATGTAAAACCATTAAAATACAAAATTTTTCACGAGACCTGGCATGTGTGCAAAATTTCATGAGTTTTTGAGCATGTTTAGGCCCTCAAAAAGGCCCTTGTTTTGCCTGAATAATAATAATAATAATAAGAAACGGAGCAGATACAATAGGGCCTTCGCACTCTCAGTGCTCGGGCCCTAATAATAATAATAAGAAACGGAGCAGATACAATAGGGCCTTCGCACTCTCAGTGCTCGGGCCCTAATAATAAACAGAGCAATTACAATAGGGCCTTCGCACTGTCAGTGCTCGGGCCCTAATAATAATAATAATAATAATAAGAAACGGAGCAGATACAATAGGGCCTTCGCACTCTCAGTGCTCGGGCCCTAATAATAATAAGAAACGGAGCAGATACAATAGGGCCTTCGCACTGTCAGTGCTCGGGCCCTAATAATAATAATAAGAAACGGAGCAGATACAATAGGGCCTTCGCACTCTCGGTGCTCGGGCCCTAATGAGGTTGTCACATGACATTCTAGAATGAGGTCATGTTTTTGTATGAATTTTTTAAATAACATCAACATTCCGTAAGCCAATGAGGTTCTTACATGACTTTTGAATGAGGATAATTATTTTGTGTTAATCGACATAGCCTGCTGCAGCTCAGAGCTCGTGAGCTCAAACGATCCTCCAACCTCAGCCTCCCGGTAGTTTGGATTACAGGCACGCGCCACCGCACCCGGCGAGAAGCAGCTACGTTAACAGGGCTTTTAACTATGTCTGAGGTGACATCATGACACTAACCTGCTGCCCATCATTAGCAAAGTTGTAATGATGGGCAGCAAAGATGAGGAATGAATGGTGCACAATTGTTATATGCAAGTTTTTAGAAAGCTCGTGGTTAACCCAAGAGTATTTTGTCACAATATCAAGAAGAGTAAAGCTTCACTGTGAGAAGTGGGATTCAAGCCCACGCCTCCACGGGAGAGTGCAACCTAAACGCAGCACCTTAGACCACTCAGCCATTCTGACATTGCAGTGTCAGTTTGGTGGAGGTTACCACTGTTAGATACTTTGGAAGAAACAAACATTATCCTTCTCATAACACATATAGCAGCTGTTCAGCCATGGAAACGTAGTGCGAATAATCTACAATGTCATCCATACTGATCATTTGGCTGAATACTTTTTGGCAGGTTGCCATGACCTGACAGTTCTCACGTTTTCACATTGGTTCCATGGTGTAGTGGTTAGCACTCTGGACTTTGAATGCAGCGATCTGAGTTCAAGTCTCGGTGGGACCTGCTTTTTGGGAGGTGAAGCCATACTGCATGTCACATAATGATAACTTGTTCATGTTTTTGGTCACCAAGCGGTCTAAGGCACTGCGTTCAGGTCGCAGTCTCCTCTGGAGGCGTTTGTTCGAATATAGCAGCTCTTCAGCCATGTAAATACATACTCCGAAGCTCGTGGCGCCCACTTTCTGTGCTGACTTTGAGGTCGGAAGAGGTTTGGAGCTGTGAGTCAGCAGAGTGTTTGTGACTTTTGCACACAAGCGCACCTCAGCACTCAGATACTCCAATCTGTAACTTTGTGTGGGTTGTAACTGAATTTCAAACAGCTCTTTAGTACCACATAGTGACTGACAAGTGAAGGAACTCTTTAGTGATTGACAAGTGTTTTGTAAAGGCAGACGTCATGGTTAGCTGCTTTATTTTATAAAGCTCTCACAGAAAACACAAGTCATACAGAAATTCAATGTGCCAGAGAAGACATGTAGTATGGTTTCACCCCCCAAAAATCAGGTCCCACCGATTTCACTCCATAAGAGTTTCCTCTTTTCAACACTCTCCCAATTCATCCAGTGACCCTGCTTGGCCAGCGCTATGGCTCTGGCATGTCTTACTGTTTCCTCCTTTCGACACACCTCCTCCACCACCAATTTTTGACGTTCAGTTACAGATGCCTGTTGCCAAGACCAAATCCTTCTCTGCCCTGTTGGACGCGATCCACCACGTCATTATGGCTCAGAGCCGATTTGGCCTGTAGCACAGACGTGGCTGGGGTCCACTTCCTCCCTGTTGCTAGGGTGGGAGCAGCGACCCTCACTATGGGGTCCCGGGAGTCCTTGAGTGACATCTCAAGCCTCACTCAAGGAGTGCAGTGTTGTTAATCCGCTTGAGGTCATTAGCCCAGTTGCCAGGTATCATTGAGGTCTACATTATACCACCGTCCCAGGCTCTTGATGGACGTCTCTTAGACTGTTGGAATTGGCTCTCCACTGATATAGAATTGCTCGGCTGTCAGTTTTCCTTTTAGGATGGAGATGCTGCGAGATTTACTTCGCTTAAACTCCATTCTTGCCTATTCGATGTTTTCCTGGAGCTTCTGTAGCAATGGCCTAGTACATGGTTTTGTTGTTGTAATGATCGTCATGTCATCCCTGTAGGCTCTAATACAAGAGAGGGGCTAGACCAATTCTTTCCATCATTACAGAAGCCGGCAGAGTGCACGGATAAGGAGTGTGCTACAAGCACGTCTGTGGATACACTAATAAGGGTGTCTCACATAAGGTGCAACCTCAGAAGTGAATACTGCCTACTTGTGAAACGGAACAGAAGTGGGACTCGAAAACACGCCTCCAGGAGAAACTGTGTCCTAATCATAGCACCTTAGTCCGCTCAGCCATCCTAACTCTTGCCAAGTTGCATTGTGGTGACGGTAAAAATTCCAGACAGCTGCTGTTATCGAGGTTATGGCAGAAATGTAATATTTGAAGTGAATGAAAAAGACAAAGAAGGGCTGATGAGGCTTCTGTGGGATGTAGAGTCAGGTATACCTGACATATCAATTCTGTGACAACAACATGAATTGAATGTATAAGATGATATCAGGTGCTGTTTGGAATTTTTAATGTCACATGTCTGTGGTTTTTACAGTAAGAAGAAAATATAACTACTACTAGGATTTTATGTTTTTGTGTGATTTCAGATCAGTTGTGTTAATACAGTATGTCAATGAAAAAATAACTGTAAATTCAGACACGTGAGGTTGTGCTGAAAAGAATGATACCAAGCAAGGCAAGGTAAAAAAACAAAAAAAAAGAGAGACAAAAAAACATTCAAACAAACAAACATTTACACAGTAAACATCTGAAATGATGACAGCCTTTCATATTTTCATACCATCACATGGGAAGGACCAGTCCTTATTTTGGGATAGTTGGAGTAAAAGATAAAGATTGTTTCAACTTGCTGAAAGTTATGACTTCACAAAATCTGGTTTTTAGCACATCAGTGTCAGTGTGAACAAATCCACCCTCTAGTGAATTTTATTACAATTATCTAGAATGTTGTTACATTCTGCATGATTACAAAATCCACTGCTGTCAGGGATGAACAGTGCACAACTCTCATAGTTGCCAGTTTCAAGTGTATTTTGTCACAACAGTAAGAAGTCTCCAAAGGTTGATTCTGTTCATCTGGATGTAGCGTTTTCAGTGGGAGAAACGTCTCGTCACTCATCCAAGTGACTTCTTCAGTCTCTGCTGACTGCAGGTTTCCCCAATTTTATAAACTTATATATTAACTTGTATATTTGCATAATGACTGAAAGCAGTCCCCTGAAGGAACAGTGGGCTTGGAGGTCAGTTCCTTCATCATGATTATGCAAATTCTCATGACCATTGATCAACAACCACTGATCAAAGACCCATGAGTATCAGTAAGAAAGAAGTGCAAAGAAACAATTGTCAGAAGTGGGATTCAAACCCAGGCCTCCAAGTGAGACTGCAACCTGAACACAGCGCCTTAGACCGCTCGGCCATCCTAACACATTGTGACAGCCCACTAGTTGAATAATCCCGTGCAGTTGCTGATTTCCATTCGATATACTTGTATGTTAAGTGCATGTAATAAACAAAAACAAATAAAAAATAATTACAAAGAAAATATATTGATTTAAAAGTTTGTGTTAAATGTTGTAAGTCAGATCGAAATAGAAAGATCAGGTGTGGGTGGACAGGAATGATTAGATGTCAACAACTTGATTGGATGGCCAAAGTGTGAAATGTGACAGCCTGTGAGGGAAGCGTGAAAAAGCGTGATCAGGTATAAAAAGACATTCTGGGTTCTTCCATTTTGTCTTTTGCGAGATGAGCAGTTGGGAAGGTTGGATCTGAGAGGTTCACAGTTGAAAGTTCAAGCAGAGACGCTAGAGGGGGAACCACAGCCCAACCTGTGAACTGGTTTCAAATGAATGCCCAGCTGCTTTCCTGTTGGGTGATTTTCATCAACACAGAACACGGGGATAAATGCATTTTTGGTTCCATCCTCTCTCCTCACCAATAAAATAAGAATAAAATCTGCATTAGCTCAACGTAGTTTAGTCAGATAAGTGTTGTTTACATACATAATTGTTTGGCGACCATAAACATGCACGTGTTATCATCAAATTTTCATGGCATGCTGCTGTTACACATGTTACAGATTTAAAACAAGTGGGGCTTAAAACTTTACTTTGGAAGACATAAATATTATACTTCACAAAACCAAAAGCCATGGAAACCCATACCACGATGCTCATGTTTGTTTGTTTTTTGATGTTAAAGACAGAGGAGGTTTAGTGCTGTACAGTTGTTGACTTTTACTCTGTAACTTTGTGTGGTGTGCAACTGAATTTCACACAGCTCTTTAGTACTACTCTTTAGTGATTGACAAGTGTTTTGTAAAGGCAGACGTCATGGTTAGCTGCTTGATTTTATACGGCGTTCACTGAAAACACAATTCATACAGAAATTCAAAGTGCCAGAGAAGACATGTAGTATGGTTTCACCTCGCAAATATCAGGTCCCACCGAGATTTGAACTCGGATAGCTGGATTCAGAGTCCAGAGTGCTAACCATTACACCATGGAATCCCTGCTGTAGTGTTCATACTGTCAGGTCGTGGCAACCTGCCAAAAAGTATTCTGAATTAAGTAAGACTGGTTCCATCTAAACCCATGCCGGAGGTGGATCAGATGAGAAATAGTATATCCTCATGCGCAATTGTGCAGCCCAATAGTACCACTGAAAGTTAGGACCCTTAAGCCCATCCCTGTCAAATGGCAGATATAATAGAGTTAACCGAAGCCGATGGCGATGATTTTGCCAAATAAAATTGGTAATAATTTTCTTTAAGTTAAGAAAAAGACCTACAGGTACTGGTAGAGGGATATTCTGAAATAAGTAGAGGTCATGGTTATCTGCTTGATTTTATACACCTCTCACTGAAAACACAATTGTAGCACAGTTCTGGTGTGCCAGAGAAGACATGCCAAATGGTTTCACCTCCAAAAAGCAGGTCTCACCAATTTTTGAATTCAGATCACTGGATTCTAGGTCCACAGGTTTAGTTAGTTTGTTAAGCAAACCACTTACAGTAACCACCAATCATTCAATCATAAAGGGGCATAACAGACAACTTGGCAAAGAACCAAGTTTAAACTCCATCTTTAGACACTTTACTAGCAGCCTGTCACAAAACCACACACTTTAGTCTAATTTCTTTACCCGAATCTGTGAAAAATACCAGATATAACACAGTTTGACAGACATAAAACAGCATGTTTGCACAAACAAGGTGATTCCCAAAGAGCTATAAGCTAAACTGTGGTATATCTCAGCATGGTGTGCAGAATGTCCTTAAAAAAATGAGGATGTTTGACAAGCAGAGGACTAAAGAAGACTACATATAAAAACTAGACGACTGAGACATGCATCTGGCTCTTCAGTTGATCCCTCTAATGTTCATTGAAGCCTTATCAGAAGTGATCTTAGTAAAAAGGTGGCTGGCATGAAGCCCTTTTTGAAGGAAAACTGGGAGAAAAGACTGAAGTATTCAAATCAAATGGCCTGCATTTGTATAGCGCTTTTCTAGTCCCTAAGGACCCCAAAGCGCTTTACACTACATTCAGTCATTCACCCATTCACACACACATTCACACACTGGTGATGGCAGCTACATTGTAGCCACAGCTGCCCTGGGGCGCACTGACAGAGGCGCCACAGTAATTTCTGGGTTTCTTGTAACTGGACTTAAAATCAGTGGTAACAAGTCTACAGTTAAAAATTCTTATTCAAATCTTCTACAATGGAACCCCAGAAAGTTCATTCTGTTCATCTGGATGTGGCGTTTTCAGCGAGCGACATGTTTTATCACTTGGATGTTTCACAAAGCGTTTCTCACTGAAAATGACACATCCTTTCTTGGGACTTGGATGATTATGCATTTCTGGTAAATCAGTAGTAGTGACATAAAATGTGTCATCCAGAAGTTCTGCTGGTGGGGAAAACAAGACAAAATCATCAAAAAGAAATGTTTTTATTGTTCTTTCTTCACAGAAAAAAAAAAGTTTATACAGAAAAGTTACTCACATTCCTGAGAATACAGATTGATCACAGTAGATGTCTGATGGGCACTGGGGGGGACTAACATTGTTTGCAGTCAGGTTTCATGGGTTAGGTTGGGGGGAGTCCTCAGTGAAATTATCATCTCAAAACCAGCAAACGGAAAAGACAAAAAATTTCATCTTCCTGAGACACACAAACACATCCATTCAGTTACAAGACCGATGTGTCTAAAGCACAATTTCAACCTTGGGGAGGGTTAATCTTTTTTTCTCCTTTTTTTTAAGCTGTGCATTTTTCTGTACATCAATGTAGCTCAGAGAAATAAAAGTCAGTAGTACAGCATTTCAACTGCCTCCCTTGAGACAGTCATGCAAGAACCGCTCCCTGTTAGAAGACTGAACATTTGCACTAGTACATATTCACAGACATTTGTGCTTTTATGATAACTAAACTTGACATGAAGACAACTCCTGGCAAAATAGGTCGTTTATGTCATTGGCAACCACACAGTCAGATCGGTATAAATTAACTGTTTAAGTTTGAAAGCGTTCCCCTTCATTCAGGCTGAGCAAGGAGAAACAGCTCCATCTAGCTCATGGGTGGGCTAACTGCATCAAAGCAACAACTGCTTTCTGCTACTCAGGAAGGAAAAACAGATGGAAGCAAATTTTAAGCTGGGGGTAAAAGAAAACTGCTCTATCAACAGATTAAGCATGTTAAACACACTAGAGATGAGCATTTTTAGCATTTTCATTAATTACTAAAATAATGCATTTACAACACGGGCAGTGTAACTTTTGTGTGCCTTAGTTGGCAGTTGTAGTTTCTCCCCATATTTCTAAATTGTTAAATTCATCTCTACTACCACCACAACTATACTGTGTCATGGAGCAAGATAACAGTACGTGCAGTATGCTTCTGTTTTTGTACCCTCTTGAGAAATGGTATGGAAATACTTTAAAAGAGAATACGGGAAAAACTGGAGTAAACTGGAGAAATTTGGAAGCACAGATTCTATTAAAAGTAAAGTAAAAAACGCAATTTTGTAACAAGTAATTTCCTCTTGGAGAGATGTTTACACGTCGCCCTGCACTGACTTCATTGCAATACTTAAAAAAAAAAAAAAAAAAGAAGAACAAATTAAAGATATTTCTACGAGTAGATTTTTAATCACAGTTAAAATAAAGTTCAGTTCTGAAATAGAGAAATGAAAATATACGCTTGTTAACAACTTTATCATTTAATTTACAGCAGTGGAGCTTATTATATTCGAGGATGAGAAATTATGTAAGGAGTAAAAACTTTTCCTAGCTTCACATTTATTCCACACTTATTCAAAAGATGTCTCACAAGTTCCAGTCATCAGTAGTACATACAAAGTGTTTGGATATCCCAAAGAATTGGTGAAAAGCACATTTTATAATTCCATATAATTACATAACCCTGTTACTTCGTATATCTTGCAAACTTCATGTTAATCAAAACTCTTCCTATATCCCACTGTCAGCTTGAACAAGCCCAAAGTTTTTCTATGAATCACAATTGCTGGTGCCACTACTTTTTTCTAATGTGGACAGAACTAAAGAATAGAAAACAAACAACTAAAAAACAAAACAACCCTTCAACTTCCCAAATAAATTCCCTTTTCACAAAATGATTTTTAAAATATATCAACAGTGAGCACTAAGTTGGCAAGTTAAGGAGGCTTAAAACCTAATTTTTAAATCACAGCCTAATTTTTGGAGAAAGATATTTATCACGGTCATCCTTATGTGTGTGTTTTTGAAAAGCGATTTTTCAACTAGTATACATAAATCTTTTCAATACAATGTAGTCTTTGTAAGTATAGCAGAGTATATAAAATAATAATAAAAGCGTTACAAACAAATATTATAAGGATTTTTAGAAGATGACCCAGGCTAACTGTAAAGACAAGATGTAAAATATTGTACAGGACAGCCTTCCATCTAGGTATGCGTGTCTGAATGGATCATATTGCTTCTTCAAATCAGAACCTAGTTATTAAAAAGTTATACAATGTCTCACACACTCACACACAGCAAGAAAGATGAGTCGAATCAAAGCAGCACAACTGTAGACAGATGAAATGTGTTCCCTGTGACTTTTTCCTCAGTGGCCAAACACGTATTACGAAAAGAAATTGTGCTTTAATGTGGCGTGACAGGACTGACGCAGGAACCTCAACCACACTCCGCAGAACAGAAAGGAAACTAAATCGTTGCTGAGAATTAATGATTACATGTCGAGGTGTTCAATCTGCCGAGCCCTCACAAGTAGACTAATGGAAGACAAATGTAGTTTGATGCATATTAAGAATCTACTCAAATAAGAGCGCAGATTGTCTCAGGTTTGTGTGCTTTTAGCCGGAAATTCTTATGCCTGATCTGTGAAATCAGCCTCTCATTTATGGACATGTAGAAGCGACTCTACTGTGCACGTCCAGAGGAATTGTTAGAACTTTGCACCTCTCACAAATTTAGCACAGGCAACTCATCTTGCAACATGCTGTCTCCTCCGGAACTGCCTCGGCTTCCTCTTCCTTTTATAGAGAAGAAACTGCCTCACCACAATAGTAGCTCATGAGAGTGTGGTACACCCTAACATGTCAGATATAATACCAATGTGCGCTAACAATTAAATGATAACACAAAACAGTGGTAGTCGAGCCTCAAGCCAAATGTCACGTATTTGATTTTCTTCCAAACAGAGCAAGCGTATTTACTTTAAACATTGTTTTATCGAGCCTAAACACTGCACCTTTAAAAAAATAAAGTTTAAGAGAGCCTCAAACATACGTCACCTGACTATCTTCACCTTTAGCTTACCTATTGAACATAATTTAGATAACACACTTGTTTGTTTGTTTTTTCAAAAACAGGACAGAAGCACAAGCCTTGGCACTATTCTACGAGGATTTCCTCAGTCTTTATGGGTTCTAGTGGGGTAACAGAGTTGGACAAATCTGAGCCTTCATCTTTGGAAAATTCTTCACGTGGGAGCAGCGCACCTGCACCTGAGTTTCCCTGCAGCCCCACTAATCCCCCTTGGGTGAAACACAGATGTCTGATCACCTCATTCGGGCTAGAGAACGTAGTTGCACAAATGTTACACTTGTAAGGCTTCGATGAGCCCATAAACATCGCCTCCATCTGGTTGCTGTCGTCACCTGCAGCGCACAGCTCCATACTCTGCCGGTCCACCATGGTGTATGTGTCGGCCCCCTGGTTTAAGCACACGTGCCGGGCTGCCTGGTTGGCACGGCAAAAGCTCTTGCCACAAGTGCTGCATTTGAAAGGCTTTCCTGTGTGGATGTACATGTGTTCGCGCCAGTGGCTCTTCTGAATAAACTTGCGGCCACAAGTGGAGCACTCGTACTTCCGTCGCTTCACTTCCCGGTCCACGTCTGTGTTCTCCAGGTTGTCGATGTCTGCGATATCTGAAGGAGGAGGCGTATCGGCCTGAGAATTTAACCCTCCCACTCCCCAGCTGGAAGTGGACACCTCTGCTCGAGGAGAGTCTGAATTGGTACCTGAAACAGGGGTTTGCTCACTGTCGCTAATGATCTCGACCGCTGTCGGTGCAACCGAGCCACTTGACCCAGCCTTGTTTCCCTTTAGAACTCCCTCAGCTGGTAAGCCGTGCTCTTTAGTTATGACAGGTGAGAGTGAATTGCTGGGCTCAGTCGAGGTCTGCTGAAGAGCCTGTGTGTGCTGCAGGAGGTGCTCTCGCAGGAAACTTCTCTGGGTAAATCGACTCCTGCAGAGATGGCAGGAGTAATGCTTCCTAAAGGAGGAACTCCGCTTCATTATGCTGGGCTTTACATGGAGGATGGCACCTGCTGACGAACCGTCCGGACTTAGGATATCCATTACCCCGTCCTCAACCATAGGCTTTGCACCACTAGTTGAAGCCTCCATATCTGGGGGTGAGGAAGCTTGCTTTGGTGGTAAGGAATTTGTGTATGAACTAGTAGGCGGCGTGGCTGGATACTTTCCTTCTGAGCTCCCCTGCTCGGTATCAAAGGGTGAAGAGAGATTCTGCCGACTGGGCAGTCTGGCCGACAGCGCAACCTGTTGGTCAGAGATCTGGATGCCATAGAGAGAGGTTGAGAGGTTGATGCTTTGCTCGGGGTGGGAATACACAGACTGGCTTGCCTCCTGCAGGAGTGGATAGGCGTGCAGGAATCTGACCCCCTGCTCCAGTCGTGCAGGGTCTATGAGCTGTGGGGCAAGTTTGCCTGTGTACATCAGGTTGAGGAGGTAGCTGAAGATATCTGGCTGTATGTCCGTAGCCTTAAGACGCACACAGTCACTAAAATACATACAGAATATGGTCAGTTAACATCAAATGATACCTGAGATTTAAAAAAAAAAAAAAAAAGCAACAGCAAAATGCTGCAACAAGTTTCAGTTTTCAGCAGGAAAGACAACAGATTCAAGCGAGGACTCCTGATGTCTGAATAATTAAAAACCTGTAACAAGTTGTTTATCACTTTTTTGTTGTTGTTGTTTTTTCATTTTACATCTGCATTATTCTGTTTGAATGCAAATTGTCATCACTGAGGGACTTCTGAGCTATTTCTCTGATACAACTATTAGTACTCTCCCGCTATACCTGTCTTGGTGAATGAAGAGCATTCTAAAGTAGTTGGAGAAGGCAGCGAGGACAGCTTTGTGGGCTTTGAAGAAGACATCTCCTATAGCCACGGTGCAATCGCACAGGAAGCCAAACTCTCTCTGAGCGTTAAGCTGCTGCAGCAGGATAAGACCATGGTTGGCCAACTCCATTCTTCAACCTGCACAAAGACGCACAAAAACACACACAGACACAAGCGACAGTAAGTTTCCTGTCTGGAAGCAGACCAGAGTGTATTGTGACCACAAAGAGTTAGGCTGACGGTGGAGATCTAACGACCCTGTAAAGGCTAACTTGACGCAACCATAAAGAATCATTTAGTGACACTGGAGATCATTTCTCAAGCAATAATTCACAGAAACGCATGCTTATCAAAGGTATGATTTAGCAAATCCAAACATCTTAATCTGATTGGCTAACTGTATTGAACTCCTGTGGATATTGAGTGTTGTACATTGGTAGACGTGGGAAAAACAAGTCGGCTTCTTATTTAAATTTCATCCAGAACATCAGACGCATGGAAAAAATATTCTTGTTCTGAATGAACTTCAGAGACCAGACACTTTTAATCAATTTTATGCAGACTGACTGGCTGCCTTTGAAGTTTTCAAACTAGCTTTGTACTCAAGAGTCCCTAACTGACTTCTAATGGCAGTCTCAAAAACGCTACCCTGAGCTGATGAGAAAACAACAAAACCTAATCATGAAAATTGCAAAATGTCTAACAAAGGCTGTGTTTCTATGGTGATGGATATATATATCCAGGTATATTTTAACAAAAATACACCTTTAAATTGCATTTAAATTCCTATAACAGGAAACTCATCTACTAGATGTGTGAGAGAGGAACATATACAAAAACCTTTTTTAAATTAATACATAATTCTGAAAAAGGTTTCCACTCAGAATATTTAATGGAGAAATTAAAAATTATATCACCATACTACAAACAAACATTGACACAAAAAAATTTAGTCAAAGGGCCTCAAATGACATCCTGGTAGGTAGAAATTGCATGCTTTTTAAATTAATGTTATGTTTTCCACGATGTTTGAGCCTTTAAAAGTTGGAGGAGACAACCACATATAATATTCAGGTCTGAATAACACATTTGAGCTCTTTTAAAAACTGTGTCCTACGGTGAAAGTGCACTAACTGTTATATACTATATCTGCAGCTCTTGTCTGTGTACAATTAACTTTTTGAAGCACTCAGTTCTGAGTAAGTCCTGGGAATTCAAACTCAAGGAGCATTTCTGAGCTCTGCGGCTTCACCTAACCAATGAGATGAGCTTTTGCTGACCCTAGGTCACCGGAGGCCTGAGAGGGCTTTGGGCGATCACATGACCAGGGTTATGGGTGTCGACACACATTCCTAAGACAAACTGGTTCTAGCCCTGTTCAGTAGATAACCATGTGGATCTCCTTGCTACAACAGTTCTCCACATCACGCAAGCAGACAATAAGGGACACCTCACCACTTAACTTCTCATACAGATCAGAATGTGTAGCACCACAAAAAAGCATTCAAAAGCCCTCCGCGCATCTGCTTCAGAGGTCAGAGTGCAAAGAAGCTGGCATTGCAGCACACCAGGAACATGCTAGAGTTTCTGCAATAAAAACTGGCACAGAAGGCTCAGAAGACTAAATCATAATATAGACCACCTTTGATTCTGTCACTAGTGTAATATTAATATACACTAGGTAGATACACCTTGCTAGAATTACAATTCAGCACTAAATCCAACCTCCACCAATGCTAAATTGCTCACTTTTCTTCATTCACAACAGACAGCTTACAGTCAATTACAGGTGAAATGAATGATCACTCAATCAATCAATAATAACTTTTCTTAAAAAGTATTTTGCCCTAATTTGGTCATCATACATTAGACATTAACAAGCTAAAAATAACAGTACAGAACAATCTGTGGTTCCAGTTTATATTTCTTCTGCTCTTCTCTGTAAAGATGGGCCCCACTACCTTAAATATCTAACCTCACAATATTACACCATCTATGTCAGTGACGATCTGTGCTTTTTATTCAGAATACCTCACAATTCCAAACCGCGATCATCTCCAAACCATGTCTCTAAAATAAATGGAGAAAAAAATGAACATCCTAATTTTTATGATTTTACTGCTAGGTTATTTTTATCTAGGTGTGCTACAGATGCGTGTCTTCTTTACAGCACTGCTATATACCTAACAATCAATGAATGGTCTTATTAATAGTTGCCCTGATCCTGGGTACCTACTCTATCACAACATCATAGTTGCTTTTTGAGTACAGTGACATGCATCATGTATGTTATATATCTAATTTTATGTTCACTAGTTTTCGGTTTACAAAGCAGCACAGGAAAACTAAAAGCAACACGACAGAGGCAAATGTTGTCCTTAATAGCTGCTAAACCCACAAGAGAACCAGAAATCATTAATGTATCAGAATCTTCAGTCATTAATTGACTGCTCTTTCTTAATAAATAACCTTTTCACTTATAGATAGATAGATAGATAGATAGATAGATAGATAGATAGATAGATAGATAGATAGATAGATAGATAGATAGATAGATAGATAGATAGATAGATAGATAGATAGATAGATAGATACTGCAAAAGTATTTATTTCTATATGCTGCGGGTTTCTGCAACACCAGAAATCGCGGTGAGCCTCCGAATCCGCCTGTTTTCTTAAAGCAGTCTAATTTGGGGCTTCACTTACGCGATTTTGTAAGATAACAGTACTATTTAACCGCAATCGAGCAACTCGAAAGCCAATAGAGTACGTCTTAATCAATACTAAGTTGTTCGTAACAATGTTGCACCGCCCCCGCTGTGATGTAGACACGTGGAACAGTTACTTCCGTAGTGAGATTCTCCAAAAAAAATACACCGTACAAGTGCCCATGAGGGAAGCATGCGAGGAAGGTAAACACGCTACAGAAATAAAGCATTTCATTACAGAGAACAGAAAATTATACGTCGAGTACATAAAGAAGCCCAGACGGAGCGTACAACACAAGCGCGCTTGGACTGAGTCCTGCCCCTGCCTCAGGTCTCTCTCGGTTGCTATTGCTAGCGCGAGAAAACGGACGTGCGCGCTCGCGCGCGGCCAACACACACATGCGAGGAAGGAGAGCGAGCGACGCAAGGGGGATGGGGCTGGTCACGAACGCGTTTCTTTTAACTTCCCCGTGACAATTACAGTATTAGCCGAAGCACACACGAGTAGCGCACTAATTTTACAATACAAGTAAACGAACTGGCTGGTATGTCGCTAAAAACAACCGTACCTGCGCGCTCCTTAAATTGGCGGAGTTTGCCGTGTCGCCGTTGTTTGTTTGTTACCGGAGACTCGTCCGTCCTCTGGGCTCGCAGCAGCTTCAACTGTTCCTTGTAAACGCTGCATTCGTTGGCAGCGGAGAGAGGGTCGTCCGTCGGTGTTTTCCGGTTAGGGGTTTTACGTTACAATCACATGACTGTGGGTAAAAGCCAGCCAAAAACAGCCGTTGTAAAATCCGTTGAGCAGGGGGCGTTTGAGTTAACGTTAATTTCCCGCACTGTGTAACCGCCGCGAGATCAACCCCCGCTTGCCAGCTTTCTTTTTTTTTTTTGACAGTCGGCCGAAGAGGTTGAACACAAACAGCCAGCAGCTCCACGCAGTCTGCGAGTTAATAATTGTGCCGCTGCCGTTAACGACACGTAAACATAAAACCAAACTGTGGCAGTGAGTGTCTCTGTGTGTTGGCCATGACTTTTTGGCCACATTACAAACTGCGTTACTCACAGTCGTCTCATGTTTGCATATAAGGTTAAAGTAGATTTTCAACAAGTTAAAGGGCAGTATAGAGATACTTAAGCTAGGCTAACGCAACCGTGCATGTCGGGGGCTGTTGCAGACATCAAATAACGGTTCAAAAGACGAATTAAGATATCTAGGTTTAAATGGTCATTATGATTTTACTTTTGTTTTTAACAGTAATAATAATTAGGGGAGAAATACTAATTTGTTTATTTTTATTTACAACTTTAACACTTAAATAATTTTTATAGTATTTCTTAAATCAGATAAGAATATTAAATGTATTCACACTGATTATTAAAAGATTGCATTGTTCTTTGGAATAAGAAAAGTGGTCGCTTTTATGAAGAAGACACCATACTTAATATACCTGTTTAGATTATAATCGAGTAATAATTATATTGCAGTTGAAAACCTAACTGTATGATGATGAATTATATATAACTCAAACATCCACAATCCTGCTGCTGAACTAAAGCATGATGTATATATTGTTTTGCTGTGCATGTCTATATTATACATAATACTGTCAATATTCCATGCATATACTGTATATATAACTAGTGATCCATCTGTTATTTGTTCCACAATTTATTGCACTCTGCACCATTGCATTGCAAATATAAATCTAAACACACTGTACACGTTGTTATTGTTTGTGTTACGTTGTCTTTTTGTCTATTCTGTTAAGTACATTGAGAACAAAGAGAAAAAAGAACAGCACAAATCCTTGTTTGATTTCATATACTTGATCGATAAAGCTGATTCTGATTGTGATCACTGTTGGTCTGTTTTGGTTCCAGTTTCTTAAACAAATCCCTTTATCTTTCAGCAAAACAGAATTTCAGAATTCAAGAATCACGTTAAGTAGATCTGTAACACAACTTAAAAGTCTACACTCTCTTTTTATGGTAACTACTTGGTTCCTATATGACTATATCATGTCACATGTTTGGGTAATGTTATATTTAGATATTTTATCAGTATTCTGGCTATTTATTGTCACTTCTTTTTTATTTGTGGAACTAAAGTAATTTCCTGCCACATCTGTAAAAGAGTACAAATAGTAGCAAAGAAACCAACGCTGTACTCTGTATTCTGTAGTGGTAACTTGCCTTGGCAGTGTTATATGTGTAAATTCCTAGTTGCAAACACAGTTAAGGTCTAATATTTCATTAACTTTGTATCACCCAATCACTTGGACACCAACTATAACATTTCTGTTTCTTTTATTTTCAAAAGTTTAATTCCTCAATAAAAAGATGTCCCCTACATCAGTGAAAGTTGCCCAGCAAAGCAAGCTAAAAAATATGTTGCAGAGTTACTTCTTGGAACAGGTTTGGTTGTGATGTCACCAGACATGCTCACCGGTGTGCACCTTAAACTCGTGTTATAGGCGAGACACTATCCACCTACAACTATGTGATGTGAAAACTCTGAAAATGCATCAATTTGTATAGAGTTCAGGAGGGGGCTTTAAGTTACAGCTGTTACTTTGTGAGCTCAAAAAAAAGAAAAGAAAAAAAAAAACAAATGCATTGGGAAACTCAAAATGTTGGAAGTCTTATTCTGAAAAGTTTTGTGAAGGGGAAGTAGTTTCAGTTGAATTTTAACCAAAACCAGAGACACAGAAAGTATAGGCGGAGCTTTTCACGAGTGTACTTTGGAGTCATGTCAATATTTTGTCATCAGATGTTGTCATCAGCAAGTTGCTGGATGTTGTCCCAGTGTAAACACCTTTTTTTTTTCCAAGGCCTGCCATTACTGAGCTACATTTAAGGACACAGGGTTCACAAGGGAGGATGAACCTAAGCAAGTTGTGGCTCTTTGAAAATGCTTGCTTTGCAGGAGGCTGGGTAAAGTCTATTCAAAGGAGGGGATAAAATGGCTATTAGGTGGGACGTAAGGGCTTTTAAGTCTTTGTCCTGTTAAAAAAAAAAGGAGAAACAATCTTGGCCATAACATTACTTAAGCTACTCGGTTAATAAAAATGTAGATTTATGGATGGTTCAAAATATTTAACAAGCAAAACATGGATGAGGACGTCAAGAACAAAAGCATATTTGATTACTGAAAGATGCACGGCAGGGATGTACTGAATGTAGTAGTAGTAAACTGTAAACCACTGGATCACTGTTACTGTTTACAATGAGGATCAATACATTCAAGCTTTATTCTGTGTCATTAGGATAAATGTACTCCTTCCCACGTTTGTTTATATGGACTTAATCTGTCTTAAATTTTCTCAGAACAACTTATTCTTTGCAGTTATTACCGGTTAATTCATCTGCGCTGCAGTAACGTATCTTTTAACACGAGAATGGTGAGATTTGTGCCTGTCCCTGCAGTTTATAGGGGCTTGTCACACAAACGAAATCCTGCTGTTAAGTAATGCATGGCGTGACTGCGTGTGGGGAGCTGAAACACCCAGCTGAACAAGGCCTTTAACGTTAACTGCCGCCCTGCCCCCGTCCTTGGCCTGTTTTGAAACCGGAGTGGTGAGTCACTGCTCTCTCGGTTTAGAAAAACAGATCCGGCCAGGCTGGGGCCCGGCGGGGGGATGGGAAGCCGGCGATAGATGAACAGCGGAGGTGGACGCAGCTGGACTCCCACTCCCAAGGACCCCGACATCCTGACAACCGCCCGGTCGTGTTCCCATAGTGACCGCGGGGATGATCTGAGAGAAGGGAAAGCACCGCCTGAATTAATTGATATGCGCATCTCTCCAGGCCAGTAATCGTGATAGCAGAGTCAGTTGGCCATGTTTCTCATAAAAGGGGAAGCCCGGATCCCCCCCACCCCCCACCCCACAAAAAAAAGAAAGAAAAACGGACCGACCGCGAATTTACGTCATTAGGCCTACTCTGTTGCCATGTTTTGTTTGTTTTATTTTGTTGTATTTTTTCCTGGAGTTGATCAAACACGACATATACAGTGCATGTTACCCTGTTATTTTTGGTATACCAGAGTCATGTGTATCACAAGCTAAAAAATAACGTATTCGATTTTGTATTCTTTAGCTGTTAGTTTGACTGCTCTTCTGTTACTTGCCAATTACATTTTCCATTTTCGTTAATCATTGATTGGTTGATTTTCGTAACCTTCTTGGCTATACATGAAGGAGTCGTTAAAAAGGGTGTCAGTAGGTCAACTTTTCTCTAAACTTTTCGGTCAATGCTTGTCTGCCGAAAAGTGATTTCCGATTTTTTCCATGTGATCATGTGTTAGTATCTTTATTTACATTAGTAAATACACCGTAGTGAATGTGATTTAGATAGATATTACATAGATAAAATAAAGTCTCTGCATTTGACACCGACTCTGTGTTACTGTGCACATTATAATCAATCAAGTTATTTTTGGTCATTAAAGTATGCTCATAGAACTGTACAATTTCCTCTGCCTTCTTGGCCAGATCTGTCTTGAAAAATAAATTTTTACATTTACGCCATCTCATATAAAAATATTAAGTTGAATTGTTTCATGTTCAGACTTAAACTTTAAAAAAAATAAACAAGTTTTATCTTGTAAGAGCAAGGATTACGTTTTGTTTTTTACCTGGTTAAATAAAGGAAATGTAGCAGTTGCCAAAAAAGATTCGATGTTTTACATGTGCGTGTTTTTGTTTCACATGTTGGCCGGCAAACTAATGAAAAACACAGCTAGTTGTTATTGATGTAGAATTTAGTAAAGGTTTTAAGAAGGAAGAAGAAACAACATATATAACATATTAATATATAACATAACCCATTCATAACTCCTTTTGCCCACATTCTATATTTACTAATATAAGCAAACATATTACACATAAAAAACGACACTTGTATGCATTGTTATTCTTCCACATTTGACAAGGGTCAGAAACAGGAAGTCAATGGAAACCGCAGTACCCAACCCCGCCCACTTCTCCTCCCCTTTTGCCGCCAAAAACCCTTTGGCCTTTTCTAATAGGATGAATGAATGTCTCCATGACAATAGTTTCCCTGGACAACAAGTGATGCTCAGCGTGCTACCTCAGCAGCTCAATGCAACGCGGCAGGCGTACCAACCTTAGAGCCACCTGAGATAACACCAGCTTTGAGACCTTTGATATTTAAGGTAATATGTATTGCTGAAACAGTTGATACGACTTGAAAATGCAGTCTCGGTAACAGTTTGACAGGTTGTCAGCACTGTAGTTTACGTGTTAACCGTTAGATGGTAGTATCGTGTCCCTCACTAAAAGCACAAAGCGCAAGTGGGAAGAAATGTATTTTTTACAAATGTAAAAATATTCTTAGCAAAAATAAGAAGTGAACCCTGGGGCACCCTATCTCAACACGTGACTTCTGCAGAAAAGCAGACGTCACCTTTAACCTCCTAGCTATTCAAGAAACTTTATTGCTGTCCCAGTGCTTTTATTGATAAAGTTTGAATTTGAACCCCTGCTAACATCATGGCGACGGATCAAACTATGCACGGAGTTCCCCCTTCATTGTCTGCCAGAGTGGTTGGGTAGGTTGACAGCTGATTACTTGACTTTATCGCAGAATTTTTAATAACCTGGGGATTTATGTTTCTTTATGAAAATGGTCTCGTAACGTTGGGACGGTAGAGTCCAGACTAGCAATAGCATTAGCTTCCTGCTAGCTGTAAGTTGGCAGTGATGGTGTGTAGATATTCAAGCACAGGACGTTGTTTAGGTCAAACCAGAAATTTTATGGGTAAACAAAGATAAGCATGCGAAGGTAATATCACTCCAGGGAGTATACTTTTTGTATTCCACAAAGAAAAAGCTAAGCTTACAGATGGCTTATTAGCTAGTTAACTTGCAAATCAGTGCTGCAGTATAAAAGGGAGATATTCTTGGTTATATGTTTTCTCTGCAGGTCATTTGCTTATTTGACCGTTAGAGACAGACTACCCACCATCCTGACCAAAGTTGTTGACACAATTCATCGCAATAAAAACAAGTTTTTTGAGGAATACGGAGAGGTAAGACCACGTTCATTCAATTGAGGCAGTTATGAGGTTCACGTTAAGACTTGCGTTGGATTTTGCCGGTGCTTCCCCTTTATTTTCAACCAGGTGGGTATCCAGGCAGAGAAGCAAGCTATATCTCTGCTATCTAAGCTGAGGAATGAGCTGCAAACTGACAAGCCAGTGCTAGCACTGACAGACGGCCTACCGGACACAGATTCCTGGAACCAATACCTAGAGAGGCAGCAGAGACTGCAAGGTGACCAGGAGCCTGTCAGCTGGTTCAAGTCTCCCTGGCTTTACGTGGAGTGCTACATGTACCGTAGGATACACGAGGCGCTCTTGCTCAAGTGAGAAGCATTTATATGTTACAATGGAAGCTACTGTAGATGTAAACCCTGGAATTTTGTAATAACTTTTAGTATATTACTGAGGGATACTTTTATATACTGACAAAACCTTGGTACTGACTGATATAGTGGTGCATAGAAAAACAAAAACACAGTGGCATTGGTTAGTGGATAAATGATTTTGACCATCAACATCAACCTTGAGTTTCACAACCGGTGGACCTTCAGTAAATATGTTCCTCTGCCAAGGCTTGTATTTATCTCTTTGTTTGTTAGCCAGGTTAGACAAAAATTAACACAACTGAATTTCATGAAACCTTATGCAAAGGTACAATAGAAGACAAGGAAGCATCCACTTAGTTGTTGTGTAAATCCAGATCAGTTGCTTTGAAAATCTGAGCTCTATCTTTGGCAGAGGATATGCTCTCCAATTCCCCTTCTCATTTCTTTTTAGATTGTGTTTTAGTTTTTGTTATGATTTCTGTTATGATTTTATTTCTTCTTTTATTTCAGTCCTCCCATCAGTGACTTTGATGTCTTTAATGAGGGAAAGACTCAGAGCTTTACTGAGTCTTCACAGGCTGTGATGTCCTTGTGTACGTACTTGGAGGGCATCAAGAACAACATAGACGAGCTGTCTACGAATCCGCTGTTTGAGCATTTCAGCAAACTAATGCAGGTCAGTTCAATTTATGTCCTTAAAGCTATACATTTACAAGATTCTCAGTATGTAAGTTACTATTCTTTTTTTTCAATTTTCCATTTGTATTTATTTAAATTATTTATTTATTTATTTAAAACTTTGCTTTTTAGTATTTAAAAGTGAGTGATTCTGGCTACACCTGAGATGAATGGTCCTCTTGTGAATCCTTGTTGTGATTGGTAGCCTAATTTAAAATGAACCCACTAATACCAGTGGGATTAGACCTTCATAACTGCAATAAATGTGGTGCATTAGTTCTTGGAGATTTTATGTTTTACAGTATTCAGTTACTATTTATTGAATACATTTTGTGACTCTTTTAAGGTATCTCTGTGGGGAAACAAGTGTGATCTGTCAATATCTGCTGGCCAAGAGAACTCCCAGAAGACCAGTCCACTAGATTCCCTCTACAGCCTCCTGCCCTTCATCCTGGTGGATGACACCAAAAGGGTATGGTCAGCTCTTATTTCTGCGCAGAGGCCAAGGGAGTCAGGGAAAAACAATGCAGACAGAGTGGACATTGTTCTAGACAATGCTGGCTTCGAGTTGGTCACTGACTTGGTCTTAGCCGACTTCCTGGTTTCCTCTGGCCTTGCACGTCAGATTCATTTTCATGGCAAATCCATCCCGTGGTTTGTCTCTGACGTCACAGCTAAAGATTTTCAGTGGACCATTCGGCAGGCCATGGCAACCAATCACAAGTGGGTTTCCAAATGTGGTGTTCAGTGGCAGAGGTACTTGAAAGAGGGAATGTGGTGCTATCATGATCATCCTTTCTGGACACAGCCCCATGAGTTCTGCGACATGGCAGCCGATGCTCCTGACCTGTATACAACCCTGCAGGGAGCAGACCTGGTGCTGTTTAAAGGCGATCTCAACTACAGGAAGCTGACTGGAGACAGGGACTGGGAGCACACAGTAAGCTTTGAAACTGCACTGCGAGGCTTTGGGCCTGCAACGCTGTGCAGCCTGAGGACTCTCAAGGCCAACATTCAGGTTGGTCTGCAACCGGGACAAGGGGAGAAGCTTACCTCCCAAGATCCAAGCTGGATGACTAGCGGCAAGTACGCTGTGATTCAGTTCCACAATCCAAAGTCAGAATAGTAAGGTTCAAATCAGGAACTCACTTTGATGACATGGGTTTAAAAAGAAGCTTCATAAGCAGGCGATACCTTTAAACCACTAGACACTTAAGTTAGGGGAATTGTTAAATGTTGTTTACTAGCACTTCATCAAGTTTGATTCAGGAACGCGCACAATAATTAATACTCAGTAATAATTTCATAAAAAGCCATCTCATATCAAAATTTCACCTCCTACATTTTATCCTACATGTGTAGTAAACCATGAATTTAGTCATACTGTTTACAGGTTAATGCTGTGAGCAATTACTGAGAAAAAATTGAGTATGAATTCTATAGCAGAAACAGTTTTGCATGCAGTTGTGAGAATGATGTAAATCTAACTTATAGTTTGTTTGGGTTTTTTTGTTGTTGTTGTTGTTGTTGTTTTTCTTTCCTTTTTTTATCTTTTTTTTTTATTCAGCTCAGGTTGTTTTACTCCGTGTGATTACAGCGAGTTAAGTTCACCAAAAGCAGATCATAACATTTTTTGAAAATTACATTGTTGTTGGAGCAGTGTAACAATAAGTGGCATGTGCTTGTTTTGCTTAAAATGGGAACCTGGACCTCTATCTCCATAGATAAAAGTGGATGTCTCTTTGCACATTGTCATGTCGTTTGTCACTTTTAGTAATCAACAGGTGATGTTAACTGGATCCCATAGTGCTGCTGGGTGAAAATGTTATTTTGATCATTTGTTTTGATTTAATAAATCACTACTATGACTCTGCTCTTTTTCCTTTTGTCGTACTTTACAAGCAAGAAAAATGTTTTTTGTTTTTTTTTGTATACTAATAGCTATTTTGTAAATTTGTCCATATTGAAATGAATGCATTTCTGAAAGTGCTATAACTAAATTTAAGGATATAATTCCTCCACTGTAACCTTCTTGAATACCACGTGCCAACACAGTGCAGAGTAGCTGCCTAAACTCTACATTATTGTAAGGACTTTACCATTATTATAGGGTCCTTTACCTTACAGTGTGAAGCACCTTGAGGTGACTGCTGTTGTGATTTGATCTTAAATTTGACCTGTATTTTTGGTCTTGCATGTAACAGTGTAACAGGAGAGTTTAATTTACATGTATACACAGCAAAATATAAAGACCCAGTTAACCTTAATGTTAAAACAATGAACAAATACATTTGTAAACACACAATCTCTTATAAGGTAGTCGGTTCACCAGGGTTGTGACTTTAGTCTGTATTTATAAGAGTGTTTTCCTGATGACCTTTCATTTACTCAGGTCGGGTTGGACCAAGAAAAATGGCCAACAAAACAGCTGGAAATGCTGCAGTATGTGCATTACAATTCAGAATGAGCTGTAACAACACTGGCATAATTTAGGCTGCTCTGATGCTTTGTGAATGTGGTACCTTATGAAAATGAGGCCTTATTACTGCAGGAAGCATCTTATGTTGAATCATTTAGGTGATTTAGCTGTTTCATTTCTCACCCTTCATTTTCTTTTCCCCTGGTGTAACAATGTCTTCATTTTACTCTAGGGAAAATAGAAAAAATCATCAGGGCCACTTGTTTTCCACTTGACCTGACATGTCCTGAAAATTGGGCTGTTTACACAAGAAAGATGTACCACAGAGAAAGGAAAATTAGGGCTCCGTGTCAAGTTTTCTCCCCCACTTGGTGGTAGCCATTAATTATTGCATGAGAACATGTTTGACTTTATAAATTTCTCACATAAATTACAACATGTCTCACTTGAGTAGCAAGAAGACGTGAATTCAAATGGCCCAAATAATTTTTGTGCGTCTTTCTGTCATTGACTCCGAAATCTGTAAACAGTTATTTTTTACATTTGATTTTTATCAACAGTGGTTGGTCGGTCCCTTGGCTTTGTTTTTGTACACATAGTGTTCTGCTTCGCCTGTGATTTGAACGGATAAAGTGATGATTAACTGGTCCATGCTGTGGATCTGTAACTTATATCAACCTTCCCTTAATGGAATGTGACTCAGAAGGTATCTTTTAAAATTTCTCTCAGATTTATTGCAATTTTTAACGAGAAGAAATAAATGTGAAGCATAAAAATGATTATCAATCTCTTCATTGGGGATTGATTGTGTAATTACTCGCTGTCAGAAAGAGATTTGACCTCCTGCTTTGTTTGCTGTGTTATGGTGACCTGGCACTTAAACGCACCACAGTTATCGATTTGGCTGTATCTTTAATTTGTTTATCCTTTTTTTCAAACCTTTCCACTGTTCCCATTGTGTCCAATGAGCTCAACTAAATGCCTGTGAGGCAAGCAGAGCCAGTACATTGTACAGCACATAGGAGGATGCTTCGTTTGTAAGTGGTGAGTAGTAGTATAGTAGTAGTAATGGTAGATTGTGGTTTTCTTTCAGCCTCTGCTGTTGTTGTTGTAAACTGTCCACAGTGATTTCTTTAAATCTCACTGCAAATAGACTGGCAGTACATCACATCTGTCCTGTGCTGCTATCGGCTGAGCAAATAATGAATAAGCAGTCAACTTTTCTCAGCAAAACAGGTGCAACCAGTGACAATTCTTCCATATTACACAAATGACGAGTGGGAACTGTGGCACGCATGAGAAGACACGAGTTGTTTGTGAATGACTATTTTTTCTCCCTCTGTCCCACCAGCCTTTCTCCCTCTCACACTTTGGTGAAGATGTATTAGAAAAGAAGGAGGTGCTTTGCTGACAAAAAATAAATAAAATACAGGAAGAGTTGTTTAAAACTCTTTTTATTTTGTTCTTTTGGAGCTTAGTGACCAGAAGCTGAAGGCAGACACAAAAAAGCTGAATAACAGTGGAGCTTTCAAGTTGTCTGACAAGCTTTGTTGGAGAGAAGAGACCCAGAGAGCAAGTGAGGGGGAAAAAATAAAGAGAGGGAGAGCAACACTCCTCTCCACTCCCCCTCCCAACAAATGGGAGAGCCAGTCTAAATCATGTTGCTTATCACTGCTGTTGTGCTGTGATGTTGCTCAGGCAGAGCCCAGCGCAGAGCAGACAGCCGTGCGGACCAGTACTCAGACCCAGGGACAGCCCAGCCTCCTCAGAGCTGGAGCCCCACTCTCCAACTCGCGTCTCGCCATCGCTGCGTGCCCCCCTCTACGACATGTACCCCGAAGAGAGCCGGGGGTCTGGAGGGGTAGCCACTGTGGACTTCCTGGAAGGGTCTTATGACTATGCCGCCCCCACCCCTGCCCCGACTCCTCTTTACAGCCACTCCACCACTGGCTGCTACTCGGCTCCTCTGGACGCTCACGGACCACCGTCCGATGGCAGTCTTCAGTCCCTGGGCAGTGGGACAACCAGTCCACTTGTGTTTGTGCCCTCCAGCCCACGGCTGAGCCCCTTTATGCACCCGCCCAGCCACCACTATCTGGAAACCACTTCAACACCCGTCTACAGGTGAGGAAATGCAGTTTTTTTTTCTGGTGGAGAAAAGTGACAGGAAAAAAGTGAATGGAATTATTACCCCCTTCTGACACATTTAATTATTTGTCTGGCAATGGCACATCCAGGGCTTGGTTTTGATTGTTTGGCAGTTGTGTTTGTGCAAAAGTTTGGTGATTATGCAAGCGTAACATGATAAGTACAGTCAAAACCAGTTCATCAGGTATGCTGCTTCATTGCGACAGCTGTAGCTGCCTCTATCATGTCTTCATTATAAATTTTAGGTGACTATACCATAAAGAAAAGAATTAAGCCCGGTGTTTTCTGGCATTTATTTATTTAATTGGTGTGTTCTACCAGGGGACAGTAGAACAAAATATTACTGGAAAACTAAATTCAGAATTTGTAATTAGTGAATTATGGCAGTGACATTCAGTTGGGTCCTGTAAATGCCGTTATGACAGAACAATTATATAACCACATTGTTTTTATTCTCTTGCTTTATACAAAACATAACTATTATCTCTGAGGAAAGGATCAAGCTTTGTCCTGGTCTCTAATTCCAGAGATTAAGGACTTTGTTAAGGACCTTGAAAAGGGAACAATACGTAAGAACAACAGACGCGCACACACACAGTTTGTTTCCTGCCTCAGGTGAAAAATAAAACTCCGCTCCTCCTGTCAGCTGCTGTCGTATTAAAGTCGTTCTGATAAGATTTGATTAATCACTAAATGACTTGCCTAACATTTTCAGGGAAAAGAAAATGTTCCATTTTTTGGCAAAAATATCCAGATGTATTATTTGATTAACTCTGCAACTGAGCTTTATCTTTATGAAAACAAAAGAAATTACCAAATTAAAATTCATGGCGTGTTGCAGGTCCAGCCATCAGCCGGTTCCCAGAGACGACCAGTGTGGTACCCGTGATGAGGCATACGGCGTGGGCGAGTTGGGAGCTGGAGCTGGGGGGTTTGAAATGACCAAAGAGACGCGTTTCTGCGCTGTGTGCAGTGACTACGCGTCTGGATACCACTATGGGGTGTGGTCTTGTGAGGGCTGCAAGGCCTTCTTCAAGAGGAGCATCCAGGGTAGGTAGTCTGTCTGCTTTATCTGTTTGTCATCAGTAGATATAAAAGGATTGCGCTATATTTTGTGAAACACTACAGATCAACTACAGTTGATTAAATTAGGAAACTGTCTAAATCATGGGCTTTATTGTGTCTGTCATAGAAAATAACAGTATTGAAGAACACAGTGCACTAAAGTAATTGGCTTCTTAACTTTGAGTGCTATCAAGCAGAAAAGACATAGTGTCCTGTCCTTCAGCCAAAGACATTAAATATGGGTTAATTTATGACATGGGGAAATCTAAAGAACATTCCTGACAGGAAGTTTGGATGTTGTTGGCTCATTTTACAGAAGTGAACGACCTGTAATGTTTACAGAAAAATAAGCAGCCTAATTGGAGTTGAATACTGTTGGGTTAAAGGAGGAGACGGAGGGAGGACGCATGTCAGAAAGTGGACATTGTGAAACTGAGAGACAATTTAGGTTTCAGTCCATTTATTTATTTTCATTTGTGAGACATCAACTGTTTTCCAAACTCTTTGTGCTGTTGCCCCTATGTGTGCAAACCAAAACTCAGTGTGCTTGGTGTCTGCGTCATGTTTATGATTTGATGCGGTTTGTGCATTGATGCAAAGTCGTGCAATGAAAGAGCGCTCAAGAAGAAACCAATTGTCTCCATGGCAATGACAAAGCCAAGATGCCACGTTTTAATTTGCTCCATCTCAGATTCATTTAGAATGGGGAATAGAGTGCACCTGGCTACTAAATAACCTAAATCTGAACTGCACACTGAAGTGGGTAGCTGAAAGTAATAGATTTTCTTTCATCTCAGGTCACAATGACTATATGTGCCCAGCGACAAATCAGTGCACCATTGACAAGAATCGGAGGAAGAGCTGCCAGGCTTGCCGTCTTAGGAAGTGCTACGAAGTGGGCATGATGAAAGGAGGTGAGGGTGAACACCAGCAGAAGAAAGATTCTCCACCTTTTGCACGTTTTAATTTTTTGTAAAATCGTGTAAAGAAATTCTATTAATAATTTTTTTTAACAAAAATTACACTCTTCTTTATAAATTTAAAAACTGATTGTCTTGCTGTGGAAAAACTTGGCACAAACATGAGGCTGCTGTTGGATCCAGATAAGCTTGAGACTAACTTTAACATGACCTTGAAGAGATTTCCTCTTAAGGAGTACAACTGCTCAGTCACATTTTTGTTTTCATACTTCCTGAATCACTCAGTAGTCCAAAAGAATCTGCGCATCTGTGGTAAGACGTGGCAAAACATGAAGTTATTTTTGAACAATGTGGGGGAAAGAGTGAAGTGATTTATCTACACACCCGTGACTACTTGTTTGTTTTTTCCCTCTTTTTTTGTATCATGATGTTATTTCATCCTTGGTCTGTCCTCAAGGTATGCGTAAGGACCGCGGACGTGTTTTGCGGCGTGAAAAACGACGGGCCTGCGACAGAGACAAACCAGCCAAAGACCTGCCACACACAAAGGCGCCCCCTCATGATGGAAGGAAGCATGCAACGAGCAGCAGCAGTACAAGTGGTGGAGGAGGAAGATCCTCTTTAAATAGCATACCTCCTGATCAGGTGAGGAAATAGTGAGCATCTACAGCAGGTTTTTATGAAAGTCCACTATCAGGTTTTATTGATTTAGGGGGAAATTTTGATTGTCATCCAGGTGCTCCTCCTGCTCCAGGGTGCTGAGCCTCCAACCCTGTGCTCTCGTCAGAAGATGAACCAACCCTACACGGAGGTCACCATGATGACCCTACTCACCAGCATGGCCGACAAGGAGCTGGTTCACATGATCGCATGGGCCAAGAAGCTTCCAGGTAGGAATTAATCTAAAGTATAGCAAAGAAGAATTTAAAGAAGCAACAATTAAACATTAAGACAAGAGCAGCAATAGACAGTATCCAGAGGGTGTTCATAGAATGGCTGTGTTAGTTTACCAGATACATCTTAGCCTGAAGTCTTCTTTGACTCTTTAGGATATTCCAAGGATCTGGTGATGTTCATCAACAAAAATCCTCTCTGTAAGACGAAGAAAAAATATTACAGCACTGTAATAATTTATAGATTAAATGTCTAACAGGCCCTGAAACTGTGGCTTACATCACAAAATGACAAATGACCACACATAAAATGATCAGGTTTAGTTGTATGTGTATGGCAAAGTGATGCCTTTACGATCTATTTTAATAAAATGTTTCCAGTAATCATGCAAGTGCTACAGTATCCTATTGTTTATTGTTAAATAGTTATAGCGCATCAGTCTACAACATGTGCATAAATGTGAGGTCACATGCAAATTATGTGCGCCATTTCTTTGGAGCATCGTGACATCTAATAAAAAATCTTGGAAAAAAATCCCTTAATCGTGCACAGACGTAATGTGTGAAGTTGCAGTCGTGTGTGTGTTGTTGTCAATTTGACTTCTTAGGAAACAGCGAAGAGATGGGAGACCTCTGTAGTAAAAGTACACATAAGCCCCCCACACGAATACAGAGCCATTACAGAAATAGTAGTTACAGTCATCACCTTTGAGAGGATTGTTTGGTCAATCTGCAGGCACCCCATAGAGCCTAAATGCAGTATAAGACACATCACCCTTTTTACATGTGCTCTCACACACACACAAACCTGGCAGGGAGGTTTAAAACCCAGATTTTGAGGCATTACAACCTTGTGTGTCACTAAAAGCCCAAAGATACCCAACTTTAATTGCAAGAGGTTCCAAACATTGTACAGGGGGCACAATGGGGGAGATTGGCTGTAATTATATATGAATTTAACCCAGCTGATTGCCAGCAATAAAGCTTCTTTTGTGAGCAGAGATTGCAGATGATATATTCAAGTAGATTTTCTGTGGCTTAAAACAAGAGTGTGGATGTTTTAGTCATTTTTGAGTGGGTTGAAGGTGAGCAGGAGACATTAATATTCTATTACTTGTCCTGGTTAAAAAGCACAGATATTCTGAGTAGACTTATCTACTTTTTTTGTTTTTAATTTCTGAGTACAGAATAATGGCTGAAACTACTAATGGCTAATATTTGTAGTGAAGATTTTTATTTTGCTTTTATCTGTGAGTCTTCTGGCTAAAGGCCTTATTTTGTTTCAGGACGGATGCTTCAAATGCTCAGAATTGTTAAATCTGCTGGGTGTGGTTGAGATTGCCTGCATGGCATCAAAAATTATCATCACGACGTGCTTTGTATTTTGTGTTTCTAGGTTTTCTGCAGCTGTCTCTTCACGATCAGGTGCTGCTGCTGGAGAGCTCGTGGCTGGAGGTGCTGATGATCGGGCTCATTTGGAGGTCCATCCACTGTCCTGGCAAACTCATCTTCGCACAGGACCTCATCCTGGACAGGTAGCGAGGGATACTTCCCTAATTTTCACCTTGGTATCCTTTCTCATCTGCTATTCCAACCTATTTCTCTTTCTTTCTCTATCTCAGACACATCTTAAGGGTGATACATCAGCATTGTAAATTTTCCATTTCACACTTTGCCAGGCATTGTGCCATCCCAACATGTCTGTCACACGGTGAAAGACTAATTACATGTTCCCCATGGAGAGGAGAGCAGCCTCTTTCCTACCTGAAATACCCCGTCATCATTACAGTGCTGAGCTTGCAGCCAGGAAAGAGATTTAATCAAACCCTCAATACAAGGAATGATGGAAAATGAAGAAAGATGGAGTGAGAGATGACAGTGAGAGAGAGATAGAGCTAAATGATGAACAGAGAGGACGAGAAAATAGAGATACGGGGGAGACACGGCTGTTTTCTGCTTTGCAGGCACAGCCTGTTCCCTCCATTTCCCGCCATGTTAAGAGTAAACAAGCTGGCCAAAGCACAGTATCTACCTCAGAGAAAAAGAGAGAGGCAGAGACAGATCGAGGGATGAGGGAGACTTGCGGGCAGACAGAGCTTTTACCCTCTGATGTGCCTGATGGTCCCATTTGATTCAAAAGTGTATTAGAGAGTATTATCTCTAAAACCTGGTCCCTGTATGAGTGTCCTCTCCAATTGGACTTGATGACTAAAATGCTGTTGGACCAGGGTTGGCAAATTCCCTCAGCTCTGTGCCATCCAACTTTAACTTGCACTCCAGCCACATTATCCATCTTTCCATCACCTTTCAACTGTGTGGACAAATGGAGCCTTGCAGCCATTCAGTCCATTAGTTGTTTATCTGGTTGCTTGTTTGATAGTTTGATGGTGCTCTTCTCCTTCTGCACTAAAGCGGTGATCTGCTTTTGTTAAAATGTGACTTTTTGGGTAACTTGTGTGATCTTGATATTGTTTTTCTTCCTGCATGACACATTAATTCATTCTGCTGTCCAGGACTGAAGGCACATGCGTCGAGGGCATGGCCGAGATCTTCGACATGCTGCTGGCCACAGCGTCCCGCTTCCGGATGCTCAAGCTCAAACCTGAGGAGTTTGTCTGTCTCAAAGCTATCATTTTGCTAAACTCTGGTAAGACACCGTGTTAACGTGACCTCCTTGTGAAAGCATTTCAAAGAGAGAGAGAGACCAAACTGATACCTGAAAACATCGAAGGACACTTCACAAATAAAAGGATCCGCTCCCTAGTTCATTTATTTATTTATTTTCTAATATCCACTCCGTTTTGTTCACAAGAACGCCACACCAAAGGTTTGTGTATCTGCTCCTGAGAGTAAATATTGAACAGTGTCAAACTACACCCACAGAGGTAAAGCTCTCAGTGCTGCGCAGACAGATTAGGCGAACAGAGCGTTCTGGAGAGATCTGTACCGTCAATAACCAATAGCTGTTCCCATGACAACATGAGACAGCACAGAGGGCTGTGTTTGCCCCGGAGATTGAGGTATTCTATAAGAGAAGTCTGAAATACCAGTGAAATGACACTACTGGCTCAGCTGCTGGAGCGGGATGAACTTTAGATTACTGAGATTGCCGTGCGTCATCTTAAGCATGTGGATCAGATCCTTTTTCAAATAAAAATTTAGACGTTTCTTCATTGTAAGAAAGCTGAGTATTGTTAAGGAAGCTCCATAATTTTCTTCTCGGACTCAACTAGAGGAGCCACGCCTTGATCTGAAACGAGCTGTTTTAGCGCACCTTCCTTTAATGCTGCAGGCACACTGGGGAAAACAGCGGATGAAGACTGCAGCACAGTAACCAAAATTATTGTGGCGGCGTGCAATGATGTCATGATTTTGTCGGCTTTGAAATGGTTGGGGTCCAGATCCTGGACCACTCGTAGATGTTGACGTGTCGCTTTTAAGGCGGCAATAAAACCTCAACAACACGCAGTCAGTCTGCTATCAGTTTGCTACCGAATGGGGTTGAGTCGGCGATGATATGCAATCTGTTTGTGGTAACACAGCAATTATCTTTCAATTCAGTTTTATTTATATCAAGCCAAATCACAACAACAGTTGCCTTTTAAGGTGCTTTATATTGTAAGATAAAGACAAACAAAGCTGTGTGCCTGAGATGACCAGAAATATCTTGTCTCACTGATGACATCATACGGAATGAACAGTAGAAAAAACGAAACCTCTAAAACGGGGCATTTAAGCTTACAGTGACATCCTTATTTAAACTTTTGTGTTTTTTTGTGAATATTGCAAGAAAAACATGTTTGAAAAGATTAGTTCAAGAGAAAAAACGAGCTTTAGACAGAAAGTTGGCAGTGAGCTGATGATGTCTTGGTCTCTTAGGTGCCTTTTCTTTCTGCACTGGCACAATGGAGCCCCTTCACGACAGCGCGGCAGTGCAACACATGCTGGACACCATTACCGATGCGCTCATATTTCATATCAGCCAATTGGGGTGCTCGGCTCAGCACCAGTCAAGAAGACAGGCCCAGCTGCTCCTGCTGCTCTCCCACATCAGGCACATGAGGTAGAACTCAAAACACTGTGAGAAAATTTCTAGTTTCAGTCGCCCTAATGTGATGACGGTAACAGTGTGAGGAAGGTTTTAAACACATTGTAAAATCTAACAGAGACTCTAGGTTGCAGAATGCAGTGTTAGAAAGCAGGTGAGGTCACCATCTCTCTTTGGTTACACTCCCTGCAGCAACAAAGGCATGGAGCACCTCTACAGCATGAAGTGTAAGAACAAAGTGCCTCTGTATGACCTGCTGCTGGAGATGCTGGATGCTCAACGCATCCATCGCCCAGTCAAACCATCTCAGTCCTGGTCCCAGGGTGACAGAGACTCTCCCAACACCAGCAGCACCAGCAGCAGCGGCGGGGGTGGTGGCGATGATGAAGGCACCTCCTCGGCTGGTTCCAGTTCAGGACCTCAAGGCAACCACGAGAGCCCGAGGCGTGAGAACCTGAGCAGAGCGCCCACAGGTCCAGGTGTCCTGCAGTACAGGGGGTCCCATTCCGACTGCACCCGCATCCTATGAAGGTTTAAAGTCATTTTTATGGATGGTTTGTGCAGAGAATTTAAAAAAAAAGGGGTTGGTGAATTAAAGATGGTGGTTATAGTCGAGTTTGCATGAGAGAATATTTATAAATGAGGTGATTTTTATAGCTGTTTAGTGAGAACCTTCTCATTGGAATTGCACAGCAGTCTGAATTTCAGTGCTGTCAGCCTTGTACACTGCCTTTAATGATACCTGTGATTTTCAATCAGCTTTCCAGTACCGCTTATCATTTCCAAAACAGCAGATGTTTAATGTGGTGCTCTGTTAGCTATGGTGATTTCAAACAATGAGCAGCTAATCTTTCTGTTTATTCGCCTCGACCAAAGTGCACTTCCTCTGTGATTTAAGAGGCTGATGGGCATTATTTTTTCATTTAAAGGAAATAAAAGAGAAAGAATTACGCAGGAAATGATGGTAAAACTAGTTCAAATGAACGTGGAATTCGTTGTGCTTAGATGCCGGTATTGTTAAAAAATAGATATCAGGTAATGTGGGTGAGCGCACCCAATTTTCTCTCAGATATATCTGAGAAAAAATATTTTAGTGATGGCAATTTTGAAGTGAGGAGTGGGAGAGGATGTATCTGTTGAATTTTAAGTTGGCAGAAATTGTGCGATCGAGTCCTAAATATCAGTTGGCTGTTTGTTGGGTAACGTCTGTGTACAGGAGGATTGTTCTCTGTGCTAACCTACGTCAAATCCTTTTTCCTTACTCTCTTATGTGGCCGTCCGTGTTCACTGTGCACGTGTGTGGTTAGCAGAGAGACTACACGCTGAAACAGGTAATAACGGTGTTAAAAAGGAAGTCTCCAAAATGAATATATGTCAACCTAATTTCTGTTTAAATTGCAGAATTTGATGCAGCTGAAGAAATGAAACACCTAAAAGGAAGTTTATCAGATTTTTTTTCTCTTTTAGTTGGCTTACAAATTCCTGAGGTCACGTATTCAAACTGTTTTTGGGTCTGACTAACAGCCTGAAATGGTTTCAACACACAGTGAGGACAAATTTAACAGCCAGCTTGCCAACTTTAGATTAGCTGCAACAGTGCAGTCAGCCTGGGGGTTGTTTAGCCTCTGAATAATTTGCTACAACATGCCACTCAATGTTTTAGGCTTAAAATCTTGCATCAGATTAAATGCACATTTTGGACTGCATAGAGTATACCAATATACGTTACATATTGGTTGCACTGTGCAAAAGTCTTGATTCGACCCTCGTTTGTTTTTATTTTTCTAGGAAAATGAGAAATAGATGCAGGGATTTGTTGGAACCTGTGAAAACAAGCATAAAAATACAGTATATAAGGTAAAAACAGAGTTTGTACAGATGTAATGAGCTTGAAAGTCAAGATTTGCTCTAACCACGTTTATTTTTTAAAGCAGCCTTAACTGGCTTAGGCAAACTTTCTTGTGATTTCTTTAAGTAGTCTTCAGGAATAGTTCTCTAGGCTCATTAAAGGACATTCAAAACTCTTCTTTGAATGTTGGCTGCTTTTTGTTCTCTTGTCTATGAAGACGACCCCACACTGTTTTGATAATTAAGGTCCGGGCTCAGGGAGAGACGCTTTCCAGATAGTATCAATCCCTTATGCTACTTTTGTGCATTCACAATTCCTTCAATTTTGAGAAGATCTCCAACCCCACTGGCTGAAATGCAGCCCCAAAACCCTGACAGAACGTCCACTCACACTCTCTGTTGTTCCTCTCTCCTGACCTTCTCTGCACATATTTAAAATGAATTGAACCAAAAGTTTAAAGTTTGGGTTTATCAGCTCTTTTATCAGAAGGACTTCACTTTCCCTTACTGTTCATCTGCTAATCAGAAATATTACTTCTTCTTTTGTCCTCCAGCTTTTAAGTTTCCGGAATTTTGCAAACCCTGTTGGGATACGCTGGGATACGTTTTTGGGAAATAGCTCTTTCGGAATCACCTTGTTGTTGCCAAAATACTATTGTCTGCCTGCCAAACTGTGGTATTCTTGGTATTTTTGATATATTTGGCAAAAGAAATGGGAACAAATGATGATTAAATCTTTGCAACAGGATGCTAGCAACAAAGCTCAGGGGAGTTTAAAAGTGCTGCTTTGCTAAATTGTCTGCACTGGTCCATCTCTTGAGTTAGGTGCCTTTTTTTATGCTTAATTGATTTATGGGTTAGTGTTAAAGAAAAAAATATGGTGTGAAAGAACCAATGTCCAAAGAAAAACCGAAAGACCTTCAGAAAGGTCAGAAAACTGAAATTACAAGGAGGTTTGGCTCCTTGGAAGCCAAATATATATAATACTTGTGTACACTGTAGATTAGTGTAAAAATGTCTTGGATGCCCTGGAACTCAGGTCAACACATTTTTTTTTTTAAACACAATGAGATACGATTTTTCAAATGAGGTTTTAGTGACTTCTTGTTTGCACCATCATTGGCTGTTTCAGTGTATGAGGCCCCGGCTCTGCCTGCTTCCTTCCTTCCTCTTTTTCTCTCTACGTTAATAAAGCCGATGCACACAGCACTCTGCTCACTAGGTGTACCTTTCTCTTAATTTTGTTTGCAGTCACACGGCATCTGATTAATTGCACACAGTCACACTTGGGAAGCAGGGATGAGTCCGTATTTGACACCTTTTGCTCAACTGATGGTTTGCTAGTTGCGTTTTTAACTAATTGTTTTATTAATCCAGTTGCATTTGGGGGACATTAAATGTTTTTACCCAGCCTTTAGTTTGTTGATGCAAAAAATAAGTACTTTAACACAGGAGCCAAGCTGACTCCAGAAAAAAAAAAAAAAAAAAAAATAAAGCAACTGAATCTGGGATCAAAACACAGCTTCTGTAGTGATAGATACGAGTCTGGCTGCTATTCTGCGTGCTTTCAATGCAAAATGCTGCCAGCCCAAACATGAAATTACCTGCAACCTGTGATGAGTGGAAACTGCAGGCAATTATAATTTATGTTGCCACGGGAGAAGCATTAAAAAAAGAGGCAGCTGCAGATTTGTGTCATTTGAGAGACGTGTGGAAAGCCTCCACACAGGATCAAAACATCAGATTTGGAAGTGTAAATCCAGCCAAACCTGCCTTGACTGTCGTTTGTTTACTGTGCATACAAATAAAAACAACAAGCATTGTTCATCACCGCCTTTCTCCTGACTCGATTTTCTCCAAATCAAAATCCACAGAAGTAAATATTTCATGTTTTATTACTTGCAAAGAGGGTATTCTCCATGAAGTTGGCATTAGCAAACTGTACATACATAAATAACCATTTTCATATTTAATTTTTTTTTAAACAGATTCAGATGTCTCATCACCGCAGAATAATAATCGCAGTTATTACAAAGCACACTATTTCATGTCACAGCCGTCTACTAAAACTACTAGTGATTGTTTGGCCTTCGTAAAAGCGAGAGACTTTCAAGTGCATGCTCAAACTGAAAGATAAAAAAATAACTGCCTGTACTCAAAGGCATTTCAAACAATGATATACAAATGAGAGCTCATCCTCTTTTTTTTTTTTTTCATTTTTGTCCCAGTTGATAAAATACTAAAATTTAAAAAAAAAAAGAAAAAAGTACAAGCCTTGGCTTTTGGAGAAAGAAGTCTGCCATCTTGGCTGGAGGGCATCAGTGCAGTACCTTCAGACAGTGCTCGTGTCAGTGCTTTACGTGCAGGTTTTAGACTTCATTTCCAAATTGACAGGCAGGTCCTTCTGAAACGAGTCATCCTGGGGAAAAATACTTCTGCTGACCTGATTCTGTGCGGTTTTGGTCTTTTTTTTCCTCAGTCGATGTTCAAAGGTGAGTCTGAAACTAATCTCTTCAGACCCAAGGCTGTAAATAATCTGCTACTCTGACGGCAGGCCTGCTCTTAAAATTTACAATATCCCCCCCACTCACAGTGGGGCTTCAGCTTAATCAATGCTAACAATCTAGTAACAGATTGAACACTAAATAAATAGTAGCAGCACTTGATATAATGGACAAAAATGCACAGTCGACTTTGGCTCCCAACATACAGTATATAAATAGTGCTTTGTTTTTCAACGATTTCGCAGGTTTCTCCAGAAACCTTAAAAATAAAATACTTATTTAAGTTAAAACGACATGAATTTTTTCTCTTTTTTTTTCTGGGGGGGGGGGGGGGGGTATCCAGAGTGTTTTTGTTGTTTGTTTGTTTTTTTAAAGGGTTGAGGTGACTCAGGTGAGTGGGTGGGTGTGCAATGTTTTGTGACAGCAGTCTTCATGTCACCTCTGAAATACTTCATAATACATCCCCAGCAAGGGGGAAGAGTTTGTTCCTTTAGGGCACAGGGTGAATAGGAAACATTCACATGAGTCAGTGGAGTCCTTGGCAAAGCAGTAGGTAGATTTAAAAAAAATAAATACAAAAATCAGCTGCTCCTCATATGGGTGGAGGTCCGTTGGTGTAGCGCAGCATGGGATGGAAGGAGCGAGCGAAGTTGTTGGCGTGGTGGCAGCTGTAGTCCTCCTCCGTCATGGGAACCAGACAGGCCAGGCCGATGAGGAGCAGGAGGAGCAAGTGGACGGGGAGCGCTGCCCTGAGGACCCGCAGCAGGAAGGACTTATCCTTTGAGGAGGAGGAGGAAGCTGATGAAGTGACGTCTGAGAGGTCAGAACGGGAGGAAACGCAGCCAGCGGCGCCTGGTGATCTGCTCCGGCTGCAGGAAGACCCAGACAAAAATTAAACACTGCAGAGAGTGGGGCTCAGATCACTAGTTGTTGTTTTTTTTTGTTTTTTTTAAATTTGTGCTAAAACTGCTTTATAGTGAAAAATGCTCCGACTTCATGAGACTATGAATTAATGAATAATATTGCAGATTCATTTAAAATGCCTGGAAAGGATCTGAATGGTAGGAAATTGTCTCGTTAAGCTTTTCATCTGTCAAACACTCTACTCGTGTCGATTTTTAGCTTTTAGTTGCTAGCTGAAAGGCTTTTAGAGAAAACAAGACATCGGGGGAACTGTGGCGGGCATTTTTCACTGGTTTTTTACATTTTATAGTTTGTAAATCTGACATTTAGAGCATGAAAACAAAATTATGTTGAACGGAAAAATAAGAAAGGATACAAAAAGAGTCACACTCATGTAGAAATTTGCAAACACACAAAACAGGCACTCACTTGCACGTGTAAGACAGCATTCACAGATAATGGACTGCGTCTCACCGTATCACTGTGTGTATGTGTGTGTTTTGCTTTTTTGGGGGGGGGGATTCTGGCTTCAGAGCTCACTATGTGGAAGTTCAATGCCACATATCTTTTCAAACAGAAGCAGGAGAAATACCAAAAGCCTCTCTGGAGATTTCCACTGACAGAGCAAAAACTCTAAGGGAAGAACAGCATGTTCTTACTGTGACCCGTCATCATGGAGACAGAGGGTCAGACAAGCTGACATCCCAGTTTCATTGACCTCCATCGTACAGTGATGCAGCTGTGAGTAGGCATGTGCACGCTGCGCATGTGTGCTTCAAATTATTTGGCCAGGCAATGCCTTCTCCTCTGCTGAATTTCTACTTGGAAAATCTCAAATGTACAACATAAAGAAACTGTGAGGGGAAAAAGCACATTTAGTTTCTCTACAACCCTCATGGGAAGATTAGTTCAGGAGTTTAGGAGACTATGTGGTGTAAAGGGGGTGGGTTTAAAGAGGTCTGGAAAGGAAACGGAGGAGAAAATGGGAGTTAACGTGGAAGGAAGACCAGGAGTTAATGCATCATATCCTGTTGGAAAACTATGAAGGGAATGAAAGAGGAAGGAAAACAAAAAAGAAAAACAGAGCTAAAGGCATGACCGCTGGGGTGTGGGTGGGTAGGTGGGGACAGTGGGGCTCAGAGAGTGCCATCTAGTGGGCGAGGAGCGTACTACAAAGTCAGAAGAAGCAAAATGTGTGAAGGCAATACTTCATGATGCCATTCAAAAAGCAGCAGGGCAAAGAGAAGCAGTGAAAAAAACCATTTAAAGGAGAAGGGGAGCGGCCTGATGGAGGCGATTCCCCTCTCGTTTAAGAGCCGACAACATGGTCTCGAGAATAAGGGAAGATCATGGAACGCCGGGTTTAAACCTCAAAGCAGCGGATCACAAACGCTGCAATCGAAATAATATGATAAATCTGCCACATCTTTGACGAGGTGATTGTGCCTAACTGAGTTAATAAAAATCATGCTTGTTGGAAAGGTTTGGTTCCACCATCATCCCAAGTTTCTAGAGTCCAGGAGAGAGGTACCTGTGGCGCGGGCTGCTCTCAGGGTGTCCTGGGTGGGCCTGACTACTTTTGCCTCGGGGCTGAACCAGATAATGAGCAGGGAGGGGTAAAAGAAAGAAAACAATGTTTCAGTCAAAGGCAAATAAAGACAAAGCCTCAGATGAGAATAAAAACAACATAAAGAGAGCCATAACATTGCTAGAGAAATCATCATCAATAACCAAAGAGCAGCAGCATAATCAATGACGGTGATTGACTTTTAGAACCAAGAAATCTGGCTTCTCAAAACTAAATCCAGAAAGGTCAAGCCCAAAAAAACCCTCACACGATTAAATGTTTTAGCTGTCATTTACAATAAAAGTTAATATTCAGGTATTTACACATAAATTAAAAATTACAGAAACGAAAAGCCAGGTTTTCTTGTGAGTTTTTTTGCAGATCATTATGATGTGGGGCAGCAAAAACATCTCAAAAAAAGGGAGGTGGGAGGGGTCAACTACATTTTCTTCCACAAACATGTTAGCAGAGCAAAAGAAACAAGTGGAAGGTAATGTGAGCTCAGCCCTCTCCCTTCTGGACATTATGAAGAGAGACATTACCAATCGTTTGCGGGTCTGGCTGGTCACATCTGAACCAGGTGCTGTAGATCTGCTAACAGGCAATGGCGAGCAATCCTGAAAACACCAAAACAACAACATTCGCTCTGATGTTCAGATCTACAACAAACTAATGCCACTAAAGAACTAATGAGCACTCAGTATCATAGAATAGAATTCAACTTTATTGTCATTCCAAATGTCACAAGTACAAGGCATATTTGCAATAATATATATCTGACCTGCTCTGCATCCATGGCCCCCAGTCTCCTCTCCAGCCCCTCCAGATCTGAGTTGACCTCCCTCTGGAGCAGCCTTAGCCTGTTCCAGATCACGTGAACCTTCTCCTGGGCCTCCAGACACTCGTTGCCCTGAGCCTGGGTCCGCTCTGAGGTCTGGGCCAGACTCTGAGGTTTAATGTTGACCAGCAGCTGAGCTGACAGCTCCTGAAGGGACGACACCTTCTGCTGCGAGTCCAGCAGTTCGCACTTGATTTGCTGCAGAACAATAAAGCGGACAGAGGAGTCACCCACACATTAGGAAGAAATTAAGACCTATTGTGCATCCTCAACTTGTTATTTAAAAAAAAATCAGACAACTTCTAGTTTTCTGTCTCCTCTGACTGTGTTATATAAAAAATTTGGGGGCATCTGCACGAAAGGTGCTACAAGTCTGAACAAATCGACCAAGGCACGGAGTCACGTGTGCCCACTTTGTGAAGTAACACTGATCAGTGTAAAAAGGTAAAACAGTCGTATGAAACTCACACCAGGTTAGTCTACTACACACAGAGGCGGTTTTAAGAGAGACATACCATAAGTGTTTTATGATGAGCTCGTAACGTTTCGCGATTTGCTTTTTGGGGGATGGGAACCACCTCGTTCCTCCTGCGGTCAATGTTCTCCAACCATAGCAGCAGACCGTGACTCATCTCATGGAACTCCTGACAAATATAAACAGTTGTTTTTGTTAAGGCTGTCTCTCATGCCCAGTTTCGCAAAAGGAGGAAATAAAAGACTTTTCAATAACAAGATAATTGGTATTTATATATTTTTTAATATATTTAATATATGCGTGTTATATATTCACTGTACACACAGTGAATATATGTGGGGGGGGGGAGTCTTGAATTTGTTGGATAGGTCATTGAAGAAGCGATAGGCTTCCAGGTGAAAAGAGATTGGCAGAACAGGCAGCGGGTCAGAATTGAACCCAGGCTCCTGCAGTTGGCTCTAAGACACGTGGCTCCCTGCTCAACCGCTGTAGCACCGGATATTTTTACTGCTGTAAATTTGTAGAGCTTAAAAGTGGGCTGCCAAAGTTAGTGTGTGCTTTTAATACCTGGCACTGCATCAGTGCCCTCTGCAGCTCCTCCCTCCAGTCCTCCAGTGAGGCGCCGAGCCGGTCCCAGCGCGAATTCATCTCCTTCAGCCTGTCCCTCAGCTCCCACGCCTCCTCAGAGTCGGGCTCTGATTGGAGGAAGTCAGCACTGCTCAGGTTGATGGACAGGACCTCTGCCTTGTGAGCATCCATCCCCTTCTGCAGCTCCTGTATGGAAGAGAGGTGATTAATTATAGAGTGCTGGAGCAATGAGCCAGGCATCAGAGAGAGGAAGCTGAGAAAGATGTATTTATAGCACAGTGACATGCTGCTTTCTAGTAATCGAAAACTAGTGGAAATACCTAAATGTGAGTGTTTGGGGAAGGAGGAAAATGTCAGCATACTGCACTGGAAGTTTGACAGGTGACTAAATAACCGCAGATTTGTTGGACTTTCTGCAACGCTGCACTCTGCATGCACCCACCTTGAGCTTCTTGATTCTCTGCTGGATGGTGTGTATGTCAGTGCTGAGATCGAGGCCTCGCAGTTGGCTGAGTTCAGCCTCCGAGTGACCGAGCCAAGCCCTCAAGGTCTGCAGATCTGAGATCAGCTGCTGCCACTGCTGCAGGTTCTGTTTGTGTTTGTGCTTCTCACTTAGAGACTGAGCCTCGATCAGCTCCCAGCGCTCAATCACACCTGGAGGGAAAACAAATGATGGAACCACAGCCCACACAGTATCTGCAGTGTGTATGTGTGTGTTTGTGTTTACTGACCGGCGCTCTGTGTGTCTGTGTTGGTAGGGTTGGTGAGTCCCGGCATCTCATCCTCATCTTCGGTCAGCTCTCCTTCTGCTCTCTTCACTGCGTCTATGCTGCTGCGACACTCTCCCATCAGACGCATCTGTGAGGAGAACATGAGCCACATGGCATTTACTGCATTTACATCACGCTTTAAAAACCTTTGTTTAAGAATAAGAAGAGAATTGGGGATAAAAATCCTGCATGTAGCAAGATGCAATCCATTTTAAAGTAACACTGATCATGATTAACTATTACATCACTACTGGACTTTAGTTGGGTTTTTTAGGGCATTTAATCTATCATTAAGATCCAAATGTATGATCTAAACCTTCATATGACAATGTTATAGTTTTTACCATTCATTGTTTGTGTCAGTCTAGTGGTTAAACTATTTCCCTAATGTGCAGAAGATCCCTGCTTTGAGAGCAGAAGGGAACACAAATCCCTGGGAGGCTTTGTGTCAGTGCAAAAGTCTGCACACCCATCTGCTGCTGTGACCCCCTTTAAACAAGGGAGCAGCTGAAAGAAGCTACTACTGCTGCTATTCATCATTTATGTTGCTTTAAGACATCAAACAAACACGAGGAAGACTCACGTAGCCCATGTAAGTGGAGTCCACATCGGGGCTGACCCGGTTGGCAGTGGCTTCTCTCTGCTGGAGGTGATACCGCCCTGCGTCCAAAGCCTGGTCCAGCTGCCTGAGACTGGCCTCCAGCTGGCCTGGCTCACCTGCACAAAAAGCACAAGCAGATCTACATAAACAGAGAAGTAAAAGTTTCAATAACACAAATCTTTATTAGCATGCTTGTGGTGTTGAATGGGGCTGAAATGGCATGCATTAGTCTGAAACGCAACATACCGGCAAGCCATCGCAAACAAGAGCTCAGTTTTATGATATTAGATGTGACACAAATGTGGACGCACACTACTAAAAATGCGGTGGTTATTCAGTGAGTGAAAACTCATGCCTGCATGCAACTATACAAAGATTTATCTAGATGGTTGGACATCCAGCCTGTTTAAAAAACAAAAACAAACGTGATTTAGTTGACGGCATGCGCTTCTAACTCGTGCTGTTTCCTACCAGAGGATGATTTCAGTGTTTTCTCTGTCAGTTTTATATAGGCCTCTGGGCTCTCTGGGATAACTACATCTGGGAAGAGACATACAACAGACACTACTTACAATGCACACACGACTCTGAGGGATCTCTGAGGGATCTCTGTCTTCGATTGAATTAAGTCTTTAACTATTTAACAATGAATTTGTAGTGATTCCAATGACAAGTGTTTACGTGTGAGCTCATTTTGTGCTTTTCTTATTTATAAAAAATATTATAGGTTGTGTTCTTGCCTGCAGACAAATGTCACATGTTAAGCTGCTCTGCTGTAAAAAAAAAAACATGGTACTTTCTAGATATTTATTTATTTTTATTACACTGAATTTAATTGACATAATTGAATCTTTATTAATTTTTCACATCCACCCCTCTGCTGACAGGACAAATGTGTGATGTCATCCATGCTGTTACTGCAAAACTTTAAACTATTTATTCTATTAAAGTCCTATCCTATCCTATGTATATGTGTATATATGTACTTAAGCAAGTCCATCAAAACTGTTTATTTCTGGGAAATGTTAAATCAAGCTAATCATCCATCAGACCAACCTGATAGTGCTGTGGCAGCCGTCCTCATATACTCATCCTCGTCCTCTTGCCCTTGGCTTCTTTCCCCATTGCCTCGTCCTGAGGGGCTCTCCAGGCCTCTGCTCAGATCGTAGTCGTGGTCCCACTCTAACGGGATGGAGTCCACGCTGGCCGGGGTGTCTCTGCCTGAGCGGTCGGCCCGGACGAGAGCCACAGTGCCCGAGGCTGGACGCGCTGATGTCCGGGGCAAAGAGGAGTCGCTCCACTGCATTTCAGAGAGGTCTCCTCCATCCTCCATGTCCAGCTCTCTGTCTGAACCGTCGAGCTCATCGTCTGCAAGCTGAGTGAGACAGGCGAGACGAGAGATATAGTTAATGTTGCAATTTCAAACTAAAACATGACAGAGTGCAGTTTCTAAGGACTAGGTAGGTGAGCATGTGTATTGAAATGTTGACATCCTAATAATCATGCTCAGTGTCTTTGTCCGGCATGTTTACACCATGTCAGGAGTGTGAAGATGTGTTTATTTTAACATCTTCAGGTCCTGGAAATAAGCAGAAGTGCAACTTGTAAATACAAGAAAACTAAAAACAAAGGAAGTTGCCACTGCAATGAGAGTTCATGCTTCATTTCTGACATTTCAATAGGACATGTTTTTCACATTAATCAGAATTTGCTTCACAAAAACACATCTGCTTGCACTTTCATTCAGACTGTTTGCCGCGTACCCTTTGACTCAAATCTGCCCTGAAAGCTTTCTGCATGTGGGGTAGAAAATTCTTAACCTGCTCCTAAATATTGTCGTTAGATGATATTCAGAAATTCGGCAGGCTAGCTTTCTTATTTTTACTTACAGGGAGTCGTGTGAGTTTCTTGTAGTATCTGTCCACTCGTCCGAAGACCTCCTGACAGTATCTTTGCAGCTCCTCCAGCTCCTCCTCGATGACAGCTGCATCCAGAGGTTCACTCTTCTCAATCAGAGCATCACCCTGCCTGAACACCAGCTCGATCTTCCCCGTGTTCAGGTAGATCTCCTGCTGAAACGCCTGTTGAGAAACACATTTTGTTTTTTTTTAATTTACCCAAAATTAACTAGACCTGTCAAAAGCAGTTCTCAAGTATTGTGATTTCAACAAACAAGAGAGAAAAGACAATAGTATGCTGCCATGCACTCAAAAAATCGTCTTACCCTGAGCTGTTTGATTTTGGCCTGTACGTCACACTCGGAGAAGTGCTCTATGTTGGTGAGCTGTAGGTCCATCTCAGTCAGCCACACCAGGATGCTGTCACGTGCAGTCTCAAACTCCTCCCTCTGGCTGATGAAGTGCTGTGACAGACCAACAGCCATGCTTTATGATTTCAGATTTTGTATATTTGTTTTCAATAAAGCCAGTGCCCAGAGAAAGAAAAGAAATAAGCTCAATGGCAAGGGTGATTTCAAAAATCTCACTGTCCTCAAAGAAAGCTACCTTTAGCCTGCGTATGACTGCAGCCACCCTCTTCTGCAGGTTGTCCCATCGCCTGTTCCCATCGTGGACCATTTCCCTGAGACGGCAGGAGGAGTCTGTGCGGTTTTCCCGGGCCAGACGACGATACTGCTTGTTGATGAGCTCTAGCTGGGTCAGGAACTCCTGCACCTGACGCTGGAAAGCCTGCAACACACATAAGTCCAGAGGAAAACGGATATATATTACACTACACAAATACACAAAGATTACAGATGGTTATAATGGTTATATATGGTTTAAGTTCAGATGATATATCGAAAATAACAACTCTGAAAAGTGAAAGTCGCTGCAGTCGGCTAAAGACTTGATTCAAAAATAAACTTTGAATCAAAATCCTTAAAAAATGTGAAATTATGTCTAATTAGGCTCTTACATGTCAAATCTAATTAAAATCCTAAAATTTTACAATTCTACTACAATGAATTCTCTGTTCAGCCACAAGTAGGACAGTTGGCGAAGGCTCAGGCGAGTCAGCTAGCAGGAATGTGCACGTGCACAGTGACAGACAGCAGCAGCTGAGCAGACCAGAGCAAACGAGTTTCTGCAATGTGACACTCTTCTTACTTCTGTCTCGATCTTCTCACATCTATCACTGTATTTTAACTGTATAAACACATGCAACTTGTGCAGCCGAGGCTGACCTTTACTCTTTGTTGTGTGAATAAATGTTAAATATGCAAACCTCAAACTTCTTGAGCTCCTCTTTAGCGACGGTATAGAGAACTCCAGAGGAATTAGGCAGGGCTGCTGTTTTTTCCGAGGTCTTGAGCCAATCCTCAAACCTGCTGTAATCATCCAGGAACTTCTGCCACAACCTCCAAGTTTCTTCAATCCTGCAGAGAAACAAGTTACAGTATGAGGGAGGTTGAACGAGCTCACTAAATGTTCTGAAATCAATATTTGTCACTGTATTACTTGTATCAGAGGTGATAGCAAATTGTCATGATTCTGAAGCTGATTGAGGATTTGTTTGAATTTCAACACCAGTGCAGAATCTTGTTGCAAATTAGGCAGAAGATGCACTGACTTGAGCCTCCTCTCCATGGACATGGCGCAGATGTTCCTCCAGCGTCGGTCCAGCCCTCTGGTGGCCTGCTGGATGGAGTCGCACTCAGTCTCAGTCGAGCAAGCATCGCAGTCGTGCAGCAGGACTTCGCACAGGTTCAGCACCGACGCCACGCCTGTGCTGTGTTTCTCTATGTCCCTTTGCAGCTCCTGGAGAACATTCAGAATAATTACTTGATTTTCAGGACCCATCCCATAAAGTTTTCTGAGAGAAAGCAAGCTCCTCTGGCACCATAAATTCATTCAGATAAGAATCAGCCCTCCAGGCAAACTACAGTAAATCCATGTGTAAGATAAGTACGTCTCTGGAAGAGGAACGAGGTTAGTGGGGTCCCAGAATCCAGACCAGATTTAGAGAAGCGTCTTGGCAGGAGGAAGTCTATTGACACCTACAGAGCACTGAACGTAAACAAACAGCTAGAGTCATGCTTTGATTTCCTCATGTGCTTCTGTGTCATTTTCCACCAACTTGCTTTGAGTCATACGGTCCTGCTATAATTAAGTCTTTGCAGAAAAAGACACACATTATACATATCTGCTTCTATGTGTTTGCAAAGGTGCTTATACATCTGAGCATTGCACTGTAGGTTTGGATGACCAATGCCTACCACATGCTGGCCAAGTTCTGTAAATTCAAACAAAGGATGAGCACTTGTTTTCTTTATTCTGTTTTTTTTATTACCTAAAAGGCCCGTGAACACATCAGTAAATTAGCCTAGTAAAATTTACGCGTGTGTGTCTGGTTCCCACCTGCTGTTGGTTGAGCTTCCTCTGAATCTCCTGGTCATCACAGGTGGTGTAGACGATGGGCTTGGACAGCTCGGTCTCAATGTGAGCGAGCCATGACCGAAGGCTGCTCATGTTTTTATCCAACTGCTGTACCGCCACCAGGGTTTCCCTCAGCTTCTTCACCCTGGAACAAAGTCAGAGAAGAAGTCAGTGTCAGTACTGGTACGACTGTAAACTGTAAATAAGGGAAATCTAACGGTTTGCTCAGGTGGGTGACAGCATATAATATAAATAATTTAAAAAAACTGAATATAAAGGAATATGGTGGTAAATTACACAAGCAGGCTTTAAAGAAGGAACTAACCAACCTTAGCATAATAGACTAAATCGAGTGTTATTTCACATGTGAGCAGATTCGAAGCCCATATGACAGCTGGGGACCATTTTGGATCTGTAAGTTCCAGACATTTTCAAACACTGACCCCTGCAATCTAGTGCTGTTTATTAGGTGGCATCCAACTACAAGTTTTGTTCAGCAAGTGCAACATTCAGCACCTCGCCCTGCAAAGCAATGCAACCCTGTCTGTATGTCACCACACGGACGCAGTAAGAACGAGCGGCCGCTCATTGTTGCATAAACATACCGAGGCCCATAATGTTCTAAAAATAGATGCATTTAGCAAGTCTCCTCCACCTCATATAAAGTCCATCATTACACGACTGGCTGCACTGGGGTATGCAACCTGCAGCTGGATTTTGCTTTGCATGGGGTGCTGCATGATATCAGTTGCACACCACATCTCCACTTCCTAAACCTACCGTCACACTTGAAATACTATAGGATAAAACAGCTTGACTTTTTACATCACAGGGAAATAAAGTGAAGAGCTTTACAAGTAACCCTCATCAATGACAGACTGCAAATAATTCAAATAGGTAAACATTTGTTTAACTTGCTTTTTGTATGTGTTTGCACAGCTTCACTGCTTCCATTCGGCCCAGATAAGATGTGAGCCAACAAATGATGCTGCTCTCACATGAACACCAACACACAACTGTCTTTTTGTTTTTAGCCTCCTCCTGAAAAATACCAAGTAGCTAAGACTTAAAAAATATTATTAGCACAAATTAAACCAGATGTGCACTCATGAAGCTAAAATACTTGGGGCAACAAAAACCTCTATATTAGGCACTAATGACCTAATTAAAATATTATTTATATGCACTTCTACAAACGGTAGCAGGAGTATGTCAAAAATGCAACATAATGCATATGATTTACAAGAGAAAACAACATTTTTGAAAAAAAATATAAATATAAAATATAAATTGCAATATAAATTCTTAAGGTCATCCTGCCTGCTGACATCGCAGTCGCAATCCAGCAAATCCTCCTCGCTCGTGCATCCTTCCATATTATCCGTACCCAAATCCAAAACCATGGGGGTGCGGGATTCCTAAAGACAATCTTAACCTTAGGAAGTGTCAGTCCAAACGCTCTGTTTCGTCTCTGAGCAGCACATGGGACTTTCTCTCAACTCTGTGTGTACAGAGTGGGAGGGCCAGCAGGTAGTGGCAGGGTGGCACAACTGTGACTTATCAACTGTTGCTCTCCAAGGTTAAAAAAAGAGAAGCTCCAACAGATATGTGTGTGTGTGCTCAAGTGCGAGTGGAGTGACAAGTGCTGCTGTTTCTAAAAAGAGACTTATAGTCAGAGGCATGTGCTGCAGAGCTGGACTGTGCTGGAATATCAGACACACAGAGGGAGTGTGAACGGCAGTAAGGACTGTAAACTTTGCGCTTGTACACGCAACTCGATGGACAATAGGACAATAGTAATAAAACATGGCTTCCACTGAAAAGACAAAATCCAAAGACTATGAAAATGTTAACTTACAACACATTCTGCTCAGTCTGTGAGAGGAACAAGGTCACTCTTCGTGTTTTGTTTTAGCAAAGGAAGGATATAAGAAACAAAGAGTCTGCAGCTGTCTGTGTGAGGTTAGAAAGAGTTCTCCTTTTCCTCCCTCCCCCAGTACAGTCCCAGAGGGGAACTGCCGGAAGACAGCAGACCGGGGCAGCTAGAGGCAAAGTTTGGGCCAGGTCACTTTCAATTCACTAATCCTACGTTGCTTACAGTTCTAGTTTCAGCGTGCATTTTTTAGTACCTTTCATATCAGCACTGAAACATAGTGGAGGAGTGATGAGGAATGTGACCTCTCTCTCAGCTTCACTAAATGAATGCCCCACTGATGCTGGTAAGGAAATTCCTCAGCAGCACTGTGGGAAAATTAATTCCCCACAGGCTCCAGTTCAACTAGTACCTCCTTGTTCCCACTAGGGGCCAGATTTACCACAGCATTAAACTGGGTTTTGGCATAAAAACTGTACTTTTGGTATTTACACAAAAAACACATGACAAGCTTGAGTGAAAGCAATGGGAACTGATCCTGTTGCATGTATTTTTAGGACTTCCTTTTTTTAGGGGCAAAATATAGGAAGGAGAACATATAAATCATGCAAACTGATTTACTAACATTTGTAACACTTTTGCAATTTACTAATTGCACTGATATTTTAAAAAAAAAAAGCATGTCTTTTTTTGCAATTGATATTGAAATGACAACAGCACAACTTCTATAAATCACCAATAAAACTAACCACACCTATGGGTGCTATTTAGGGACTGTACTCACATGCTAGTTTGCCCCATTTAGTAAATCCGGCCTGCTTCTTATCAGCATTAAAAAACATTTAATTCAACATAATGTCCTGGTATTGTCCTGACACTGAAAACTGTTCAAACTTTAAGACAGCTTGGGAAACCTTTACTATTTAACTTTGTGATTTGGACATGGACCCTTCCTTTCAAGTCTCGTACACCCACCTGGCTGCAATGAGATCCAGCAGGTGTTGCCAGCGCTCGCTGACTTTGTTGAGTTTGTGCTGGATTTCCGTCGCCTTGCTGTCTTGGCTGGCCCTGGCCAGACGCTCACCCATAACCTGCAGCTGCTGCTTGTTCTCCTGAGCGACACTGATCTCCTCCTGGTAGTCCTGGTGTGCAAACATACATGAGGTTAACACAGTGAGGACTACAGCGGTTCAGTGCTGTAGTTTAGCTGTATTTTAGTAAGTCAAGACTGGCCATTTTCAGACTTCAAAACAAGCCAGACTCAACTCTTTCATTTGTCTGTACTCGATACTTCTGTATCAAAGCATACTCTTTAGTAGTTTCTTTACAAGTGCATTAGACTGTTTTGAAATTACCTTGCGCAGCTTTTCAATCATCTCATCGATACTGATGTCCCCATTCTGAGAGACTTTGCTCTCCATCTGTGTGAGCCACTCACACAGTTCCTTATTCTTCTCATTGAACACAGCCCACTCATTCAACTTCTCGCTCACCTGCTGCCTGCGCAGGGAAAGCTGAGGGGACACGGGTGGAGACAGGGACAAGAGAAGGGGTGAGAGTGAGAATATGTGACAAAAGCAGTATCAAAAGTGAGCATATCAAGAGAAAGAATATAACTGGTGGAAGATGAATTAAATAGAAATTAATAGGATTTTAAAAACAGAAACCAGACTGGAGCAAAGTCCTTAAAAAAAAAGACACAAAAAAATGGCAGACACAACAATGTGTGTGTTTGCGTGGATGTACCTGGTGGCAGACCTCCTCCCACTGGCGCTGTAGCAGCTGGAGGCGTTCTTGTAGAACTGTGATGTCATCAGCACTCACCACGCCCTCCAAAGAGTCTCTCAGCAGGAATAAGGAAGTAAGGTCATCGGTCCAGCCCTCCACGCTGCTCTCCAGCTCCTGCATCCATGACAACGAGAAATTAAGTAGGAAAAAAGAAGCAAGGCAAGCAGTCCCCACGTTCAAATGCAAAGACAGGAGAGAGCATGTCGAGAGGGTTGATTAAAGCAGGAAAAACCACAGAGCATGCCTGCTGAAGCTGAGCTGCAGCACCTGCATCCCCCGAAACACTAAGAAAATGCAAAACAGCAAAGTGACAATGAATGTTAGAGGAAGGCGCGGTGCCAAATGCTATGATTCGACATTGGTTTACTGTAAATCCCTAAAATAACAGCAGCGCATTATATTCAATGCAAAAAACAGCTACATTCAAGGCTAATAGCAGATAAGGTAACAGAGGCATCCAACCTTGCATCTCCTCCTCCGTCATTGTGACGGTTTTGCTGTGCTGTAATCATTTGCAGACCCAGAGCATGTCTCCATTACGCAACTCACACACACAAAAAGGAAGCACGCACACACACACACACACACACACACACACACACACACACAGGGATGCTCTCTCTCTGTCTCATGCGCACGCACCCTCTCTCTCTCTCTCTCCCGTTCTCTTTCCCCACCCCCTTTCTCCTCAGCTGATTCTATGTGCAGCTACTCACACGGTCCTCCTCCTCCTCCACCTCCTCCCCCGAGGAGCAGCCGAGGACGTGTGATGCATGAAACATGACTGCATACACTATTGGGTGGAGATGAAGTAAAAGAAAAAAGAAAAAAAAAGAAAGATAGGGCCTGGGTCAAATTAAAAAAGTATTTAAATTGATAAAGGGTCACTTAAAAAAAACAACAAAACAAAACAAAAAAAAGTTTCGTAAATGACATGTCAAAGGAGAATAAAGCTACCCTGACTACCGCACACAAGGTCACGCAATCAGACAGCAGACTGATAGAAAAGGGCGTTTTTTCTGTTTCTTTTTTCTTTTTTTTGTTCCTGCTCCGTCTGTTTGTCCGTTTATCCCCGCAGATAGATTAAAGAGGTAACGAGAGGACATGCCCGAGTTTGTTGATGTGTGAATGTTTAGACAGAGAGAGAGAGGGGGGATGTGACTGATGAGAAACAGCCAGTAGGATGGAGAGTGGAGAGAATCTACATATCAACACTTTCAGTAAAGCATTAAGCTAAAACAGAAAAATGAAGAATATTTAAAAGAGTGTGTATGTGTGTGCGAGAAAGAGAGAAAGTATCATATTCTCCTCACCTTGCATCTGATTTGCTCTGAGTGCAGCTCCTCATGGTGGTCAGGCAGAGGCACAGACAGCTTTCTCTTGAAGGCCCTCAGCTTCTCCAAAGACACATCTATGCCCTTCTCACATCGCTCCCAGTTCTATGCAAGCACACGCACAGTAAGAATTAGAGCAGAAAACACCCCCCCCCCCCCGACACACACATAACACACACACACCAACTGCAGACCTTCCCATTTGCAGGGAAGTTGCTGTGTGTTCTTCTTGCAGCCATAGCAATGGCATCGCAAGCAGTAAAATGCAGAATACACAATTACAGACTAACAAGGACACACATCACAAGGCTGAAGTCAGACCCCATCACTTACAAATGGCCAACTTAGCTCTGAAGCTCTCAAGTAGCAGCTCGAGAAAGAGTGATACAGCATAAACAGCTCTCTAACAAAAAACAGGGAGGTTCTGCTCCAGAGGACGTGGATTACAGCTATTTTTAGAGACTAAACAGCAGTCCAGTTTAGGATAAAACATTACAGTATTTGGTAAGCAGTGGAGAAAGGCAGCATACCTGAAGCAAGAGTCACAGTAAGAGAAGAGCCAAAACAAGACTAGAAATGCTACAGCAGCTGATTAAGAGCAAACCAGGGAAGACAACACAGATCACAGGGGAAAGAGTGTATGACGAAGACCTTCAATGAAAGAGCCAAAACCCCGGATGTGTCTTTAAACTGCGTCACTTAGTCCCGTTTTAAACAGGGCACTATCACAGCTTCTAAAATCCACCTCGCTGGGTTCAAATCATTACAGCTCACTGCAGTGTCTGCAGTCTGTGTGCGTGCCTGTATGTGTGTGTCTGTGTTTGCCCTGGGCTGGCACTTTTTTTTTTTTTAAATCTTGGTGCCATTTTGTGGTGCTTGAGCCTGAGTGTGTGAGCAGAGAGGCTCAGCTATTTATATAAGGACAGAAGAGTGCTCCATCTCTGCACTTCGCTTCTTTTCAGGCCTTAAGGTGCAACGCTGCATAATTAATGTGACAACCTGGCTCCACTGTCCTATATGTACAACTGGGCATGCTCAATAAAGGCTCAGACGGGCCAATGCCCTTCAGCACCCTTCACAGCACCTTTCTACACTGCAGTATGTGGGAAACATGGCTTAGCCTACGTACAAGAAAGACTTGACGTTGTAAAAAACTAACTGCTGTAAAATCACTGTAACAATAACACTCAGGAAAACATGAACCAGATGGTGCTAGCAATCACGAGAGCAGGAAAAGAAAAGTATACTTTATGAAGATTAGTTATTCTCGAAGCTGGCGTCTGACCTTCAGTAAGCCCTGCAGCTGCCTCCTCTGCTGGTCCAGGCGATGGTGGGCATGCCTCCACCTCTCCTGAATCTCCATCAGCTCAGTCTGCAGTGTGGACTCCGCCTTGGCGTCCGCTGACAGCAGCAGACTCCTGCCGGCCTCTACGGTGAGGATGTAGCCTCCTTGCTGCCGCTGAAGCACTCGCTCCCTCAGCTGAAGAAGCAGACATGAGGCAGAGAGTTTTGTTATCAGATCAGGATTTTGATGTTTTTAGGTTAATTTAGTGCTCAATTAAGCTTTGCAGTTTGAAGAGTGAAAGGCTCAGGCTATAAAGTTTGTTTTTACAGTCTTTTTTTTTTTTTTTTACAGATTTCAAAAGAAAATTTTAAAATATCAGTACAAAGTTAGTATAAAAAGCAAAAGAGAAGATTTAAGTAATGAGGCTGTAAATGTCTTGCTGAAGCTTACCTGTATCTGATCTAGCAGGTTTCTGGCCTGCTGCAGAGCCACTGGTTCTCCTGGCTGATGCACATCTGGATCACGGGTCACTTCCTGTAGCCATCGGAGCAGCTTCTCTGCCATCTCCCGGTAGTTCTGCCACTGCCGAACCAGACTATCGATGATGCCTCGCCGCTGTTGTGCCCGCCTCACCACACCTTGCCACTGATTGCTCAGCAAAGCCAATTTTACACTGAAGTCGTAACTGTTAGCATGGCAAGAGAAAGAAAAGCGTGTTAGCGTCCCTCTGGCCTTAATTTCCCTGAAACTCCTAAAGAGATTTAGCAATTGTCTGCGTGCTTTTACCTCTTATCAACTTGTCCTTGGTCCAACAAACGATGCCCGTCACTTATGATGGAGTAAAGAATCTGCTGTCTGCTGAACATTTCTGCCTGGAACAACTGCACATGCACACATATGAATCAATAAAACACTGCACGCAATCAAAGAAAACACTAAACAGCATAGCAGCAATCCTTTAATGTAACACAAATAAGCTGATATATACAGACAACCACTGACCTCATGGTCTCTCTGTTGCTCCAGCAGACTCTGGTAGTTGCCTGAGATCTCAGCACCTAGCTTCTTCTCAGTCTGAGTCAGGAAATCCATCCAGGCCTCACACTTCTCAAGGAAACTCTGCTGCTGGAGCAACACCGACTGCAGTTTACTGGAGACGAATAGAGCCCTCATTAGAGACATTTACATCACCACAAAGAAGATCACTATAGCACTGTGTAGTCACAACTCTGCATGTTTCTACTATTAAATTCATCAAACATTTACAGTTTTCTATTGATTTTTTATGATATGGCAGGTTGTAATCTAGCATAAGTGAAGGACACATCTCTATCAGTGTCAGTGTAGCATCGTTTCCTTTTTATCAGCTTCTTTATTAAAAGTGTATGACTTTTGGGACCTTTTGTTCCATGAATCAACATTATTATGGATTTCAGATGTTTTCCAGGTCAGCCACTTATTTAATAATGACTAAGTGACTAGTTAAAGACTTAAATAAACACTTAATAAATGACTAACTGTGAAGTCAGACAGTATAAACATCTCAAGTTCAACAGTCTGAATAAAAAGACTTCGCCCATGTTTGTTACGTCCCCTTCAAACATGCACTCCTTTCGATAATATGACTTTGTTTGAACTGGTTGGCGTCATGTCTAAATGCTCGCTCTGGTCACTTTTGAGAGCAAACTCATCAGGTTGGTTCTACATTTACAGATCACTTTAAACAGCATGCACGTGTCACATGTCTCAGAATGCCCAGAATGCAATAACATGAGAAAAAACACTCTAGCACACTTGTATCCGTCTGCCATGCTGTAAGAATGAAGTTCTGACCCCTTGTATTTTATGCCCAGTGGCAAATATTTTGTATGTATCAGAGTTCATATCAAAGAAGCATGAACCTAAAAAGACAAATGCCAAAATGCTTTCAGTAAGACACTGATGAGCTCAGCCATGTTAGGGGTTTCCCACTGAAGTTGTACTGTATAAAAAAGGATCCCCCACAGCAGGTAGTTTGATTTGGCAGAAGTTTAAATTGGAGTCCCTTCCTGAGGCAACCAAAGGGGGATTTTTGGTACCTGAACCTCTCGGTGAGGTGAGCAGAGTGAGTGGCCCAGGCTCTGTTGAGACTTTGAAGCCGTTTAATGTCTCTGTCACTGACTGGTATTCTGTACACCATCTCATTAACACGTTCCAAGTCTGGAGATAGACTGCTCAGCTTCAACAGGTGACCCTGGAAAAGTATTATGTAAGTTAGAGGACACGTGACACATAAAAATATAATGTTAAATAACACATTAAAAACAAATCTTCTAATGTGGACCATTCTTAATACCTTGAGTTTTTCTATACGCGTCTGGACCACATTAAGGTCGGGTGAACCCACTGGGTCCGAATCCTTCAACACTTCCTCAGCCTCCTCAGCCATGCAGATCAGCTTGTCTAGCTGCTCTCTGAAAACCCCACACGTCACAGATCCACACTAGAGACAGACAGGTGATACCGTGTAAATACAAACTCAATGGATTACCAATCGCATACCTTTCTTTAAGGTGTCTTTTTTCTTCTAGTTCCCACAACCCTACCTGCAATACATCCTGTTGCCTGTGCAGGGCGTGCTCTAGTGCTGCTAGGCGATGAGTGAGCGACAAATGGTCGGACTGAAGGGATGCCGCAGAGGAGGAGTCGACTTGGCTCCTCAGTTGTTCTCCCAGTGCTTGCAGCTGCTGGAGGGACTGCTGCACCGCGTCTTGGTCACAAAGGCAATCCTGCAATAATTCAGGAATAATTTTCAGGAAGAGAGAGAAAGAAGCTAGGAATCACTGAATGCCTGCACACACACATCAGGCATACAAGAATTTATAACCAAAACTGGTAATGTGTTGGGTTTTTATTTGTGGTATTTGTAAGGATTGGAATTTTTGGAAACTAAAGTATCATTTGCCACTGACTACAACAAGTTTGAGTGAGCAATAAAAGTGAAGAAACTCTTAAACAGAGTGTAAGCAGCTCTGAATTCTTAACTTTGTCTGGCAGTGGTTTGCATCAGTGATCCGCAGTAAAAAATAAAAACAGTCAGCTTACAGTATTAAGACTGTGTGTCTCTAGACATGCCCCAGTACGGTCCTACAAACCCAGCATGACACCGGGGGAGACCCCTGTAGTGTAAATCAGGGGCCTGTCTTTCCCTTTGCAGTCTCCTTTGAAAAGGCTTTTGTTAGTTGTGTCATGAATCTACATTCAAGCGGACAAAAGGACAGGGTGGTATTCTGCAGTGCTGATAGAAGCTTTGTGAGCCGTCACAGTGAGCTGACAAGCAGTTTAGGAGCTTATTCCCAAATTCCTCAGAAAGGAGATTGAGGGATAGCAGGAGGAATCCTCTGATATATTCTAAGCCACAGAATATGTGGATGCAGTATTAACCTAATGCTAAGCTCAGGCATTGGACGATAACTACAGAAGAGAATGTTTAACATGTCGTGCTCCAGTGTCTCATCTCTGCTTACATTGCAGTCCTTAATCCAGGCACTGCTTTCGTCTTCAGTTATCTCCCTGTCAGTGGCGCTCCTCAGAAGTCGATCAGCACGTTCTTCCTGTTTGTGGACTGCAGTCACGCACTGGCTGTACAGTGACCTGTAGCGCTGCCACAGTCCGAGCAAGGACTTACTGGTCCTTAGCTGCTCTGAGATCTGCTCTAGCAGAAGATTCCACCTGAGGGAGAAAATTTTAAAAAGTGTTATATTCTGAAATCAACTGAGGGTATAGTTGATATTTAAGACTGAAGTCACTCAGAGATGAGTTGTTTGTTACCTGATGTTGACGTCCCGGAGAGCTTTGTTGAGCGTTTCCGCCACCGACGGGTGGCACTCCGTTAGCAGCTGGTGAGTTATGGAGCCAAACTTCCTCAAACTACTTTCCTGTTTATCCATCTCCTCCTGAAGGCTCTAAATGGCACAGGTACCCACAATGAATAAAAACTAGCCACAAATAACAGCGTGCGGTTTATTTTCTGCACTTCTCACCTCTAGACTCTCCACCTGCTGCTGCACGGCCTCCAGAGACCCATTAAGGAGACGTAGCCTGGACACAGAATAACGCCCCTCCATCAGGTAGCCATTTATCTCCTCTGAAGCTCGCCGGTACAACGTCCACTGCTCCAGCACCGACCGCAGGCTCACTTTCATCTGACTTATCTGATAGGAAAAGTGGGAGACGAAATACGTAAGTGTGGGAAAATTCAGAAACCATCTAAAAGTGACATCAGAGATGTGAGAAGCTCACCATGTGGTCCAAATGAGCCCAGGACTGGTTTAGTCCTTTAAGAGTTTCCTTTACAACACAGCAAGCTGCTCCTTTCTTATCCTGGATGAGAGCATTTCCTCGTTCCTCCGCTTTCTCTAGATCCTTCTCTTTTTCCTTCACTAATTCTTCCAACTCCTGTGAAAACAACTTTATTTATTTTAAGCTCATTATTTAAAGAACAAAAACAAAACCAAACAAACAGATTTTTGCGTGAGTGTGGTCCTACCTGACAGTCTTTGAGTGCACTCTGCACCGATGCTACATCCTCTATCCTCTGTCTCTTCTTCAATTTCTCCTCCTGTACTGTGAGCCAGGTTTTCAGTGCTTGAACTCCATTTTCATGCTCCAACCAACCTTCCACAAGTCCTTCTAAAAGCTGAATCTAAAATACAGAACATTGTGGAATGGTTAAGTGACTCGAAAATGGTGAAGAGCAGCTTTTAAGTACACGTTGAGGGCTACCTTTTCCGCAATGAGCCCCTGCAGTATCTGCCATCTTCTGTTCATAGCTCCTAGCTTCTCAGCAAAGTCCGTTTTGTCACTGCGCTTTCCCTCCACATCCTGACTGCTGATCTGCAGCACTGACTGGTTTACAAAGTCCACAGTCAGCTGCTTACACGTCAGATCTATACGAAAGCCCTGTGAAATTAAGAAGACGCATCATGAGACAGATGATGGGGAGCAAAAATATCAATCCAAGGACCGGTGGCATGAAAACCTTTGTACCTTATACTTCTGCAAGTAGTCCTGTACCACCGCTGAGCCCACAGCTGCCATGATCTTGTCCTGATCTTCCTCTATGATGTTCTCCATGAGCGAGATCCAGCTCATCAGCTCTGTGATGGCATGCCGTGATGCTAACTTCTCCATCTGCAGCTGAGGAAAGGAGAAAGAAGAAAGGAGTTAGAGATGTCCAAAAAGTTATGATAAATATTGACTTTGTAACAGCTGCTTTTCTCAAACCTGGTGGAGCTTCTCTTGTACTACAGGGATACGAGTCAGCAGCTCAGCCCACTGAGTGTCGACTTGGCCCAGCGCTGTCCTCAGGCCAGCCGTGTCCACCCTTTTTAGTCTCAGAAGCTGGTTACCTGTGCTCAGCACTGACGAGCGCAAAGACGACTTAGCGTCCACCTCTTTGGAAAACTCCTACAAGAAAGAGAAAAACAGGAGTTGGATTTCACACATTTGTTAACTTTACGTCATTAATAGGTGTGTGACACATTTTTGCTGCTGATGTAGACATAAGCATTATTAATTGTTCTTTTTACAGCAGCACAAGGGATGGGAAGAAAAAGTAAAATAGAGATACATCAGAAAAATAAAAATAAGACAAATAGTGTACAACCCCCCCCCCCCAAACACTATAGTATGTAAAAATGGTCACTATTTACAGTAAAATGCACAGATTTTTTTTATATGTACATAAATTACAGTGGGAGTAATAATGTATATGCATGTATTTTTAAACAGGGTGTTGGTATTAAACAGTTTGACTGCTGTCAGGATGGAGGACCTGAGTTAATGTTGACAGCCCTAATAAAACCACAACTAACCAGGAAGGCACAGAGGTGGTCTCTGACAGTCTCCAGCTCCTGAGGAACGGTCACCGACTGGGTCGTCCAGAACTCCAGTCTGTCCAGGGCCGACTGCAGCCAGTGGCTCAGCTCTGCTGACTCACTCTGGTACCTGAGATTTACAAACACACAGACTTAGAGGATACTTTCAACATCATTCAGGCTCTAAGTGTCACAAACAGGGTTGCTGAGAGACCAAGAGCGAGGACTGTAACCACAGACCCTTACCTGGTCCAGTGTTTGAGTGTCGAATCAAGGCGGTGCAGCTCCTTGTTGACCTTAGTGGTGGAGGAGAGCCAGTGCTCTCCCAGCTGTGTCAGCTGGTTCTCCAAGTCTGAGCAACCAACAGACAGAAAAAGCTTCTTGCCCTCCTCTAGTACCTGATAGAGTTGGGGCTGGTGCTCAGTCAGGCTGGCTTTAAGTCGCTTTAAGAAAGAGGATGGAACAGATAAATAATCAGTTTATTTAAAAAAGCATATCTGACTACAGCTTTCTGTAAAGTGTGCAAAGACATTCACCTGGTAGAGGCTGATCCTTTCGGTTAGCCTCTCTTCCGTTTCCTCTACCAGACCCACAGTGGGGATGCTACACTCCACCGCCTCCAGCTGTCTGCACAGAGCCTGATAGTCCTCCACGAGTCTGCTCCATGACTGTGAGAGCGAAAGGAAAGTGTATGCTATTTATTTTCATTTTCTAAACCACAAACCACTGCTCTTTGGGATTAAACTGAATAAGACTGCAGTTACTTTTAACCAATAGCTCATTATTATTCCTACCTCCAGAATCCCCTCCAGCTCCACTCCTCTTCTATGGGCCTGTTTGAGCACACTGTGGGCTAAAGCCATGGTCTCTTCCAGGGTTTGACTTTCCCTCTGAGACACCAAACCAGACACTTTACTGAAAAATGTCTGGGTGAGTATCATATGGCATTCCAGACCCTGGAAAAACTCCTGTATTAAAAAGAAAAAAAACAACATTTTAAATCCGATTGTACAGTAGAAAAGATAACTAAAACCAATTAAAAAGTTACAAAATCAAAGCCCCCTCCTTACTTTGTGTTTGTCTAGTAACATCTGAACCTCTATGACTGAAGCCACTGTCATCTTTTGGTCAGCAGCCATCTTGTCCTGAGCGGTGTCCACCAGGTCATTAAGGTCGTGCAGTGCAGCTTCATACTGAGCCTTCAGAGACAAACCATGGTTCAAACTACTCCGTCTGGAGCCCACCATGAGCACCAACTCCTCGTATGCATCCTAAAAAGACAAATTAATATGTGACACAGTCCCTGTTACAGTGCTGGAGCATTATGATCACAGTGTAACAGAATGAAAGTATTACTTGTAGTTTGAGTAGCTCCTGATTGGATGATGAGTCTGATTGGAGTCCCTCTGCTTTCGTCTTCAGCTCAGTAACTTTCTGCTCAAATTCCTTCAGGCTGTCTTCCACTTCTGATAATGTCTGTAGAAAATGCAACATATTTACTATAAAATCTGTTTGTAAAAACTCCCTTTAGCATATTAAATCTGCATCTTAAATATGCATCTAATTCTTGTGTATTTGCTGCTGGTGCGCATACATACCTCTATCTGTTTGGATGCAGGTCTGTCTGCAGTTCCGGCCATCTTATGTAGCAACTGGTGTTTGCTTTCAGTCAGGGCTGTGAACAGCAACCGCAGTTCATTCTGGCAAAAATAACACAAACAAAGTCGGGGAATAAGAACAATGATGTTGTAACATCAACAAGATGCTTCACAACCCAAGTTTCCAGTAAAACTATTCAGCTTTAACACCTGGAAAGCTGAATGTTCCTGCAGCCTGTCCCTCATGGCGTCACAGTGCTGTTCCAATGCAGAGTCCAGCAGGCCCATCCTCTCCTGCAGGCCCTCTAGCGTGTCTTCCATCAGAGCTCGCTCTTCACCTCCACACAGCCTGTCCAATCCACCACCCAGCAGATCTCTGCAATTTTTCACTTCTCTGGTCATCTCCTTCAGCTGTTTATTCAAACCCTATACAGGGGAGCCAAACTCAGTTAGTATTATTTTATATTAAAACCTTGAACTCAAGTAAGACAAAAGCTTTTTGTTAATGCTCGAGAACAGCTAGTACTTTTCCTCCTGCTGCGATTTATATGTCAGACTATTTAACATCTTTATTGCTGTTTGTCTTCTCCTACCTCCAAATGTGTGAGCTGTGTCTCTGTGTCCTCAGAGAGCAGCACAGGACCAGCGAGCAGCTGATTCTCAGCAGCATCTAACCAGGACGAGGCAGCTGATACTGCAGCATACAGGTCCTGCTGGATTGTTGCCCCCCCTAAAGATGCTGCAAGCTTACTCTCACTGCCCGCTGCCTGTGAGGGGCAAAAAGATTATGCACTTGATATTTTGAAAGGCATGACTAAAAATAGTTTTGTATTACTGGTTAAAAACATTTTTTATTTTGAGAAACACAAAAGAGAGATTAACATGAGAAAATGTTTGCTTCACCTCCTCTGTGATTCTTTCTAAAGTCTGGCTGCAGGCCTCAAACGAAGCTCTAGGAGAGCAAGAGTCCTGGCTGGTAGCCTCACCTCTGAACACCACGCTGGGACTGGACAGACGGGACCGGTGGAGGACCTGCACACAAAGAACGAAATATGAGAAAGCTCAAGGTCACACTGGCAGCATGCATAACAATACAAGTGTGAAATTTCATCAGTGGAAGAAACAGTATGAACACAAACTTCTAGCTTCTAGTAAGCACATTTATTTAAAGATTTTTAAAACCATTTAATGCATAAAATAAAAATGCACAGTTTCTGGCATGTATACCGGGCTAAGCTGGTCTTGCTCCAGGGAGTTCAAGGAGAGCTGCAGCTTTGTGTTCTGATCATTATTTAGGTTTTCCCATCTCTGTCTCAACTGCTCCAGAGGAGACAAGGTCTCATTCTCCAGCAGCACTCCACCAGGCACAGACACCTCACTGCAGGAAGGAGAGGACGTCATTAGAGAGCAAGGCAACGCAAAAGCTGTGTCGTGGTCAAAATCCCGACTGGAAAAAACAAAATACTCACAATTTTTACATGTTTTAAGGACGGAAATTATTTTTCAAGATCTTTGATAAAATACCTGTCCCCATTGGGTGTGGTTTGTTGGCCGAGTAACTCCTCTCCAACGCTGGCTACAGACTTGAGCAGCTTCCTCTGTTCAGCGACGTGCTCCTGAAGCTCCTACAAAATATATTACACTTGTGTTCGATTTTATCTATATGAAATATGCACTTTCTTTTTGCAGTGGATTCTAATAAAAGGGGAGTAATAATTACAAATTGCATATGAGACAGTCAGCTTAGGTCTTTCAAATATATATTAGAGTATAAAAGAGCTTCCTCTTACCTTCTGTCGACGCAGGTTGTCGTGTTGCTGCTGCGTGCGTGTTGACCGGGCCTGAGAGAGCCAGTCCTGAACGTTAGGACTCTGGGACAGAGACGAATCTGGCTCACTGTCCTCCTGCTCTTGCAGTGAACCCTGGGACAAAGATGGACATTAGGTATAAGATGTAATTTTGGAATAAGAGTATTTAACAGCTGCCAATTTTTAAGCCAATTTTTAGTAAGCAGAAATAAATATGCCCAACAGCCTAACACATATCTATGATATTTATCATTAAATTATTTTGAGAATGGTAAAGATGAACTAATATTTATTCATCAGAGATTGCTGCAAGCATGTACCTAGAAAGCTTCACTAGCCTTCTGATTTATTATACAGTGATTAAATATCTGAGGATTAATGTGAACAACCAAAAGGGCATGTTAAAGGAGACCAGGAGCGAAAATGCAAAGTGAAACTTTCATGTTGTGTCCTCAGAAACGCACCTGATCGAATACATTTAGTGTTTACATCTGATGAGTCAGCATCCTTTTGTCTAAGCGCCATTGTGAGACACACAGCTGTTGCTGTTTCACAGTGGAAAACAGTGGACTTTTATGAAAGCGCATGAATTAGCCTTTAGTACTTTTTGCACAATGCTAGCATTGACGTCGCAGGCCAATTCAACATAATGCAGCAGAGCAAAAGAAAAGACAAAGAAGCATGGAGGAAGGAAAGCTGGGAAGTGAAAATACACTGGGGTGTGGAGGGTTGATGCAGCCATGAATGTTGAGACAGTAAAGAAATAACATATGACTGCTGATCTCACCTGTATGTCAACTTGTTTGTCCTGCAGCATCTGCTGCAGCTCTAGCAGGCTGTCTTTGAGGGAGCGCAGTTTCAGGGTGAGCTGCTCCGCCTCGCCTTTGGTTTCAGCCCGGCCCTCCAACAACAAGCTCTCGCTATGGACGGATAGCTCTGATAGGTACGACACCTTCTGTTCGATCTCATACAGCATATTCTATTAAAAAAACAGGATTACAGTTGATCAAGCATTAGCATTTCTCATAGGTTTAAGCTGCTCTCCTCAGCTCCCAGATTAGTTTCTTAATAGAAACAGTTTTAAAGAGTCTTCCCTTTTAGACTAAAAGTCCAGAGAGAGCTTGAAAAGGCCAACAATTGTAATGAAGTGAAGAGAGGCGGTAGTTTGTATTCTCTAAGCTTGTATTCTCTTCTTTCACACAGGGAAAGAAGGGCCCTCAGTAGAGATGGGAGGTGATCATGTGCAGAGAATTTTCCACAACAATACAGTGCGCCTCTTATCCCTTAGTTTGTAGCGTCACTCTGTCATTCAGGAGGCAGGCAAAGAAACTGGTTTATCTCCACTTCTGCAAAAACCTCCATAGTGCATTTTAATTAAAATTCTCAAACACCTGTTACAAAGTTTTGCAGGTTTTTTTCTTTTGATGAACATACCGAGTAAACAACATAATAGAAACTGCTATGATGACGCAATTAAAGCTCAAAGTTTAAAGTTAGGAAAGCATTCGATTGAGAACAGACTGAAGACATATTATATGTGAGTAGTTTTTAAGCTGCTTACATTGTGGTGTGCAGGCATTTAAATAAACAGAGTGGGTTAAGTAAGTTCAACAAAATACTTTCCTAAGGTCTCTGCATATCATACCACATTTAAAAGACGATTAACCAGAAAACTGAAATTTTAAGACACAATTTTTTATCATTATTTAATCTGGACATGAAGCTCAGCATGGTCCAGACCTTTATATGTGCAGACCACACAAAGCATATGTGAACTACAGTTTAATCAGCTTACTGTCTCCCAGCTGCTACAGACACACTCTTTAAAACACTGACTCTCTGCCTGGGGGACAGAGCGAGTATTATAACTTCTAAGAAGCCTATTATGGAGCATCACAAGGCAAATATGTAAACATCTCACAGCTCACATGTAATATGAATGTAGAATATGTGCAACATGAATATTTTAGCATCTAGGCTCTGCCGTAAATCCCCACAAGAAAATATTGAGTTTGACACAGCAGGGAGTTAGATGTGACAGTATTTTTAACATAATAACTCCCCTCCCCACAAAAATTAAATCATGAGCCTGACATGCAGAAAATTCCCAGGGGGCAAATCAAGTAGGACAGAGTATCTAATGGTGACAAATAAGAAAGAACCATGAATTATAAATTTAAACTAAAAGATTGAAAAGCTTGAAGATCTCCAGGGCAACAGGATGGAGGAAATATTGGATGAAATGTTTGAGATATTTGATATAGTACGACAACATGTAGACAGAAGTTAAAAACAATTATTTTTAAACTCTAAGTACGAATATATCACTTATATATATACACCTTTAATAATAATGGACACTAAGATTTTAGTTTTAAATTATTTAATCACAGTGGTACCGTAAAATTCAAATGCTCATATGATGTTAATTATAAACATATGATAATATTGCAAAAATATACATATATATAATTAATTAAGCTCAAGTGCAGTTATGGTTTGTTAGCACCTTCCCCAATTGAATCAATTTTCCATAAAAAGACTCCAAAAACACAAAAACAATGCATTTTTTTTTCTATAGAAATGAAAGTGAATGCAAGCATGAAGATCAGAGAGTCCAAGAAAAAGTACCATTTCTAGGACAGTGAAGCAGCCAGATACTTCAGCCTTTGATAAAAACACAGCAGCATACAAGCTGTCATCCCCAATTTTGTTTCTTTAGAGCAGATTTGGCTTCTCACCTGACAGTCGATGAGCTGCTCCTCCATGTCCATGTCTTCATTTTGGGGCTGAAGGGCAGAGCTGAGAGTGGCGCGAGTGCTGAGCAGCCAATTGTCGAGCTCCTCGGCCTCGCTGTGGTATCGCTGCAGCGCCTGCTCCTGTCGCTGCTCCTCCAGTTGTTCACTTAGTTTCTCCTGTAGAGATCAATGCGACGCATATCTTAAATTCTCAGGTGAGCTCACCAGAATTATAAAGATAAGGAGCAGACATAACATATACAAGCACATGATAAACTAGAAAAAGTATGAGGTCTTGGTAAATCACCTCCAGCAGCTGCCGTTTCCCCGAAGCCTTCATTCGAATGGTGGCCATCCTTTCTCCCAGTACAGTGAGAGTAGACTGCAGGGCCAGCTGTTCCCCAGCATCCCCATCACTCTCTGCCAGCTCCTCAGAGAAGCACATCTGTAGCTCACCAATCTCATCCTGCAGCATCAGGATCTCATCCATCAAAGCCTGAATAAACGGCAATAAGACGTGTGTGAGGATTAAAATGAGAATATACAAGAAAAAAAGAGCCAATGGGAATTAATTAAGGATGAGAAGAAGAGGCTGAATAGAAGATGGTGTGCCAGCAGTGAAAGAGGGTGTGCAGAAACCTCTTGACAGTAGTGTTGCAAAAGCAAACTGTTTCTCTTAAAGCCGTGATGTTGGCATAGCAACGAAGAACAGTGCCATGCAGTCTGTCCAACCATTGCCTTGCCCCGTGCAATATTAAACCCCCGAGTCGTACTCTGTTTCCCAAGAGCTCGCTGGTCTATACCATCTTTGTGAGGATGTCTCCCATGAGCCTTACAGATTACACTTCATGTATTACACTACTACTTTTACACTCTTTATCTGCACTACATTATGGTTCCTTTATCCCTTTAGAACACACATGAGCACATTTCCCCTAATACCACCCCCCCACTCAGCTCTCACCTGGTGTGCAGCCATCTGGCTCTCTGGAGTCTTGTTGGGCTCTAAGCCCTCATTCAGCGCCCCCTCGATGGACTCCATCTTAATGGAAATAGATTGGAGGGACTCCTGATAGTGTTGCTGCCGCTCCAGAGCCTCATATAAGCTCTTCTGTTTCTCACTGATCTGAAAATATGATGACAAAGTCAAGCTGTCAGACATGGCAGTGTCGGTCTGAGGTCACTAAAGCTTCAGGCCGGAATTTGGGACAACTCGCGCCTCGCTCAGTATGCTAGGAGACAAACTAATCCTGAGTTTGTTATTGTGTTTGTCTAACAGTAACACAAACAATAAAAATAAATAAATGTGTTGAATTAAAGTGAAGATGTGACATACCACATTCTTTAGCGTTTCCCAGGATCTCTGCAGGTCATCCAAGTTAGCAGCACTGCTTTCCATAGATGGGTCGTACAGTTCCTGAAGAGGTACTCGGCTTAGTGTACCTCGACCCTGTGAAACGAGGAAAAAGTAAGTGTGGGCTTCATTAGTGTGTCAGAGTGATGTACGCTATTGATGGGAATAGTTCTTTGGGAAACCTTTGGGCTTACATTTACAGCATAAAGTCTATAAAAAGCCTAGTGGCACACTTGGCCTAAGAATCTGAAAGTTTTACAAAAACTTACTTTTAAAATGTTTTTTTCCCAGACGTGCTTAAAAAATGTTATAACTTGATACTACTTTACCTACTAAAATGCAATTCAACATTGCAAATAAAACTGGTTGACCTTGAGTCGGGTGTCTCTTGCTGATACAGCTGACGTTACTTTCTGTTCTTGCTGGGAGAACAGAATAAAATCCCTCCTTTCTCATGTTACTCTCTCACAACAAGAGAGAAGCATTTAGTTTATGTCATATATAAGTTCAACATTAACGCCTTTCTAGCACAGGAGAATTTATGTGCGTTATACATAGCAAAAGATGAATTTCAAATAATTACATTTGTTGTATGAAATATGTCTCTTATGTGTTCTATGTATTCTCATAAATTGACTTTACATGTTAAACAGTCACCTACATTGTCCATTTTCAGAACTCATCTTAAAACACATTTATACCCTTTGGCTTTCGACCCAGTATGAAACACACTGATCATGGTTGTTTTTATTCTATTATATAACTGAAGTCAATATGTCATGAGTTAACAGTAATAGTAGTTCTCTTTAATTTTAAAATTAGGCTGCCCCCATAATCATATCCTGCCACACAGTGGGCATGGGTCAATCCTAAGGCAGATTAACTTAGATCTGCTGCTGCATTTCCCCCACAGCAACAGTTAGTTTAAATTCCCACATATTTCCCAGCTGTCTTTGAACTTGTTTTTTCTTTCAATATTTAAGTGTAGAGGCACATAACAGGCCACTAAAACAGCATTTTAGATTTTACAGCTAAAATAAAAAATTTGACCTTTGCTGTTTCTCCCAGCACAACGAGTGTTTCTGTTTCACTTCTACATCATTCGCGGTCACAGACAGCACAAAAAGCTACTTGATGACACCTCAGTTGTGTGTACAAAAATGGGAATGGCAAACAAAACTTCCATCAGCAAAGTAAATATGCAAACAGGAGGCCAATTTTTTTTAAAAAAAAAAAGGAAAAGCGGGTAAAATAAGCGCAGCAAATCTCCAGCTCTCTCAAACATACTGTGTTAACAGTGATGATGGTGGGGTGGTCACTGTAGGGTGGTAAGTTGGTTTGTTATGGTGGTGATGGTGAAGAGAAGGGGATGTATTTACCTTACGTCAAAATTTTGCCACATATTCAATATTTTTTAGCTTTTGCATTTTGCAACATTTGAAGCTTTAAAGATTAAAGTGTTATCTTCTAACAATGATGGTGATGACTGAACGTTTAAAGGTGCAAAACACAAAGTGGCAATAGGGAAGTTGAGACCATCAGGTAATACTGGTCGGTTTGGAGTTTTCCAGGGTGGGATTTGCAATACCTGGTTAAGAGCAGCTTCAGCGTTAGCCCCCGGAGAGGGGGAGCGGCAGGCAGGGGGAGAGGAGACCTCGCTGTTGGTACCCTCCTCCCCTGACTCCTCTGTCACAGGGGAGAGGAGTGTGTGGCAGCGGCCGGCTGTCATCTGACCACACATACACGCCGCAAAGAAATGAAACGCACACATCAAAAGAAGCAGGTGAAAGAAAAAAAGGAGGGGGAGCCAAAAAAGAAAACAACCAGATCAAAGGGGAGAGGAGACAGAGAGGGAAAAATGAGGAGGGAGAAGAAGAAGAAAAAGCATAAAAATTAATGGGGAAGTGCAGGTTAGCCAGATTGAAGTGGCAACACATACTGCTTGATTAATTACATAGTGAGTAATCAAATAACACAGAAAGGAGACCCATTAGCTCACATTAATGACACTGATATGCCTCACTGAAATTCTTCTGCCGTAACACAACATTAAAGAGCATTGCAGAGGTAAAAGTCTTTGCTGTGTGAGCAAATGGACAAACATTAGATTCCACTGGCAGTGAAGTAGTTGCTTGGATTCTTTACAGGATACATCAGGATAAAGGAATGGCCCTCACCAGGAAGCTGAGAAATCACACACACACAATGTACACAGACAGTGATTGCTCACATCACACATGAACCCATACATGCTGTAGAGTTAGTACACACATATACAACAGGAAAAGGTTAAAGTAGTCCTACAGACAGTAAGAATAAGGTCTCTGACAGAAAAATCCAGCAGTATCAAAGCTCAGACTCGAACAAAGCATGGCTAGCATCTCTGTTAGCATGAGATAGCTAACAGAGACAGGGACTGGTGAATACAGCAGCAGCTGTCCTAGAAGTAGCACTGTTGTCAGTGTGCTTGCATGCTTCAGCAGAGGCAGAGCTGAAATGCGAGCCAAACCCTACTGGGCTGCTTTTTGGCAATGCGATGCAGACCTTAGTCTACTGACTCAGGACCTTCGGAGGACTGTTTCGCGGGCTTTATGATGCAATGCAAGGCAACTAAGAGCATTAGCACACCAGTATGTGTGGGAAACTGTTTGGTTTTACATTGTGAGGTTCGCTTGGTAAAACCACTGCTGTAACAATGACAACGTGCAATTTTAAAAATATCAGTAATCCATGCGTGACAGTTACCATACACGGAAAATGACAACGTTTAAACATACACACAAAAACACACACACACACACACACACACACGCAGTAATATCCTGTTTCCTGGCCTGCTGAGACGAAACACACCACAAACAACAGTAGTACACCGGGAAGGCTCAGAAACCTGATTCAGAAACAGACTGAAAGGATGTGGGGTGGTTACTAGTGCTAACTGTATGAAAAATAAATGATTAAGATGAGGGCGACAGACAGGCTCAGGCTAACATTAAGTGACAAACAAGGTACCAGTGACACACCAGAGGAACCTAAATAACATACAGAATTAATAAAAAAAAAAAAAAACCTATTCAAAACCTTTTACAGTACTACTTCTTTGCTGTAGTGGGACAAAAACTTCCCACACACGGCCGGATTTATAAAGAACTATTTTCACCTACAAGAAGAAGGAGTCAGCAACAGATGGCAATGCCCTCACAGGGCCCTGAGCTCAACATCAGTGACTCCAGGATTACACGAAGAAAGAGCCTAAATCCACAGAGCAGGTGTGGAAACATCTTCATAAGGGAAGAACCCACCTGGGTGCAAGTGTACCAGCAAGAAGTGGTGCTGTTTTAAAAGGCAAGGTTTTACACCCGCCCCAACGACCTTTGAACTTGAACTTTGAATTAAAACATAATTGGTGACTAAAAATATTCATGCCACTAGTTTAAAACATGTTGCGTAGCACTGTATCCTTATCCAGCTGTTACGTAGGCCTGCTGTTCAGCTACTTCTGTGTGGCTCATTATTATCTTGTAAATGAACTGCACAGTCATAACTGTTACCGTGACCTTAATAGTGGAGAAGAAAAGGTTTGCAGATCTAAAAAATCTAATCTTAAGTGATATTATCAGACATGCATTAATGTGGTATAAGTCAAGGGTAACTAACCTAACTGGAGTTTTGTTAAATGAAGCACATAGAAACCTTAAAGGCCCCACTGGGATCCTTGGAGTCACTTTGGCAGTCAGTGGTATGTGCAGAAAGGGAGAGATGCTACAACTTATGCACACATACACACACATCCTTGTAATGTCTACAGGTCTATGACTGTATATCCCCCCCAAAAACCAGAGGTTTTCCCACTCACCATGACTACAGAGGGGTGTGCTGGAAGCTGCTTGGCGTCAGCTGTGGTGGTGTCTGTCACAGCGCTGGGAAGCTCCTCGTCACTCAGTTCATCCATGCCGTCTGAAAAGCCCTCCACCTCGCTGACCGTCAGCAGCATAGTGGCGTGTTTGGCCTTCACCGTCAGCATCTTGCACTTGGAGTGGAGCGAGGCGATCTGCTCCTGGTAGCCACGGATCTTCTGGGCTAACTCCTGTCAAAACATTCCAAGCAAACAGAAAACACCACCCCCAGGATCAGGAGAGTGTGGCTGAGTCCACACCACAAGATCAATAGTTCCTGTTTAAATAGGATCCTGTGAAAGTGGGTGGCTGAGTTGGATCAGCCTTGAATGTGGTGCCGGTCTGAGAGGAGTAAGCGGAGCAGACGCATTCTCTTTGGCTGTCTTTGGTGTAAGTGTAGAAAGAGAATAGCACCGCCTCACTCTCCTTTTTTCCTCTCTGTCTTTCTCACTCTCTCTCTCCTCTGTATCTCTGAGCCAATCGGAGCAGCACAGAGGCGGGTGACTCAGATCAGCGCTGAAGCTAAGACAGGATGTTTGGTTGAAGCAGAGACCATAGCAGAAATACTTCAAAATCCCTCAGACACTCCCTCTGCTACACATACACAAATGGCAAGGAAAAACAGGAAGTGATCTCACCGAGCTGTACCCTCCCCCTCCCTTGCCTGCTACTGTCGTTCTCAGCCAATCCCTTGGGCAGATTACTTCTAACAAAAGGGAGCTGAAGGAGAGAGGGAGGGCGTCTGGAGGAAGAGTGACAGAAACGGTGTCAAATTACAAGTACGCTAATGTGCCAGCGGGCCAGCCCATCTCTGCCTTCCTCCTCCACCCCTCTTTTCACCCTCTGTCCCACAGATGGTCATTGCACTGATAATCAGGTCATGTGACTAAAGGGGACAGTGGAGTTGCAACTCTCTGCTGAGCTTAGAGATCTAACTTAGACATAAAAGTGCTGGCATGCCAGGCTGCTCTGCTGCGACAAAAGTGATTACAGGGTTGAGAAAATATCTGCAAATATCTGCAACACCTGGGTTAATATTTTCCAGGCAGTCAAACATTGGAGTAAGATATAAATCTGCCTGAACCGTGCAGCAGAAATTAAAACGTAATAAAAGAAAAAAATGTTGCCTGTGGGGAGACACGATGTTTCTCTGCAGGTCTTTGCATCTGCACTCCCCCTTCACAATCTCCTTCTCGGCATGGGAGATCTAACATACTCAGCAAAGTGAAACTGCAGCAGAGGCTCAAATCGCTCAGGTGAAAACCATCTAACTCTGGCATCTGTCTATGCAGATTATATTTACATGCACCATCAGATAAAACTAGGAATGTGCGTGAGTTGGGCTTGTAAAAGCACCACACAACATTTTCTCTGGATTGCTGTTTGGGAAAATGCATGCTTTGATCATGTTAAAAGGGAGATTAAATCAGATGTTTTTAAACTGGGATTTAGGGGGAATGATGGAAAGGGGTATTAATTGACCATTTATTTTTAACCAGGGTCCCTTGATGGCTGACAGCAAGGAGGTTTTGGGTTTGAATGTGCAGATTGACTTGCATCTAACTCCCACAGTCCAAAAACATGCATGTTAGGATTGGTCTAAATTGACTGTAGGTGTTTATGTGAGCATTGTCGACTGCCTGGCCTGTCTGTTTGGTTTAGCTGAGGGAATTGCCTGGGTGGAGCGTACAGAAGGAAGCACATGTGCATGCTGTGAATTCCCTGGACTACACACCTCTGTGCCATTCTCAAACAGGTGTAATAAGACAGACAAGCATTTGTACTGAAGAGCTGGAAGATTAAAGAACAATTCATGTCCAACCTAACCACTTTGACATTTGTGTTCTCACACTAGATTTACTCAACAATTTCAGGGCTCTATAGAAGCAGCTTTTGCTTATACTGAATGATGCAATGAAATGATAGAATTATAGTTTGAGTCATTTTAGTCAGGCTTTCCTAAGGCTAATTTAAGATATATGATACATTCACTGGTGCCACAACTTCTGCTTTTTGCCTCTGTGCATTGAAACATAGGACAGGAAACATAATGACTCAAGTTCTCTGTTTCTTTCACTTAACTCTTTGATGTTAAAAATACTGACCTCAATAGAAATGTCTGAATGTCTGAGGCATCAACTAATTTTTTAAGAGTCACACTCAATTTGGTTTACGGCAGAAGACTAAAATGTTGTTCTAGGAGCAAATCTTGTAGGGAGGGCCAGTGAAACCACTGTACAGAAGTTTAACCACACAATCCCTGAGAAATATATAAATATTAAAAAGCCAAAATTTCTATTCTACTTTACATTTTCCAAAGCCATTCGGATGGGAATCTTTGCAGGGCCAATTCTGGCCTTATTTTTGACAACCTTGGATAAGACAATCATAAAGCTGCATTTTATTGATAATGTTGATGATTTGGGGGTTACATGTTTATCACCTACACACTGCTGTTCTAATAAACCGAACAGATAAATGACAAAGTAAGGAGACCCTCATACCTCGTGGTGGTGTATCTGAGCCTGAAGTTCCTGTATATTATTAGTGGAAACGGGCCGGTCCTGAATGATCCGATGAGCTTCTTCAATTAATCTCTGGAGGTTCTTCACTTCCTGTTCATACTGCTCATACTGCACCACGGCCTCCTGTCAGGGCGTTAAGGTAAAATGAGATGAATGAAACTGTATTTACTATATAGATCCCTGAAGGAAATTATATTTTCCCTTCCCAATCTTCGCAGGAAGTCAAGTTCTAAACTTTTACGTTGACTCTCATATCCATACGCAGTAACTGGTACTGAGCATGCTCATTATATTGTTGGTAAGCTCTTATTAGACAGAATAATCTGTATTTTTCATTTGCTGATATTGAAATAATGCAGGTGTGTGAGAGCTAAATTACCACGATTAGAATATTGTGATTACAAAGATAGATGTGAATGTAAATGGTAAATGGACTGGTTCTCATATAGCATTTTTCTACTCTATCTGTGCACTCAAATCACTTTATACAACTTGCCTCATTCACACATGCACTTTTTTCTATGTTTTTTCTAGTTATGTGCTTTCTATCTATCTAGCAACTTGGGGTTAGTATCTTTCTCATGGATATTTGGACTGGATCAGCCAGGGACTGAAGAACCAACCTTCCGATTAGTAGATGACCGAATCAGAAGGTCTGTGTATCAAAATGTTTTAGACAGCCTGTCACAAATTTGACCTTGAGCCAGAACAATGTGCCCACATGGGAGATGAACTGTTTCAGTTCTTGTTAAACATGATGTATTTGGTTCAAATGGATTGACTGATTTATTGGCTGACAGTCACTTGCTTCGTCCTCAGGGCTAATCTTCACTACAGTTGGCCTCTGATGGGGGCTTAAAGAAAACACAGACATTCCTGAGAAGGCTTGTTGAAACACTACAGAGCCCAGGTTTCAGAGCATCCACTCTTCAAAGCAATAACTCTTCTCATCAGCTGAAATTTCAGTGCTACTTTTAAGCGATAAAATACTAACAAAAACAATGCAACTGAAAAAATATATAATTTTGATAGTAGGGTTCTTATCACAAAGGCTGATAATGTAGTGTTTCTTGTCTCTGTCACTATGACTTTATATCTAACAGCTCATCAACAGCCTTCATAATACTCGGGCTGCCTTTTACCTGCAGGATGTTGCACTGCTGGATTGTGGTGTGTTGCACTTGGCTGGCTTCTTGCTGCAGAGTCTGAGCTGTGCGGCAGATAGGCAGACTGGCCACTACCTCCTCTGGCAGCCGGAGGGCGCTCTGACACTGCTGAACAGCAGCTACTTGCTGCTTAAAGCCCTCCATTTCCACCAGCAGACGCTTATTGAAAAGCAAAGAGGTTGATAATAAGACGGGAGATAGAAATGCTAGATGTATATCAATGGACGCTAATTTAAATGACATCTGCAGACTGACTGGACACAAGCTGTTTGCCAGTATTATGTTTGTGTTTACCTGTCTCTGTGTCAACTGCTCTCTGAGACTGAGCTTGTTAAGTTCAGGGGAAGCAAGTGTGGCCTGTATCTGATCTACAGCAGCATGGAGGCTCTTGACCTCCGCTTCCAGACGCAACATGTCCTGAGGAGAGATACAGACATAACAAATCAAGGGAAAGTATATGTGGGCAAAGATACAAGATAGAATGTAGCTTCTGTACACAGCAGTAATCAAACCCACATGAAAACAGATTTTTAAAAGTATCAAAGCTCCTTTGTGGATATCTAATGCTGCAAATGTTTTTTTTCCCTCAGTGCAGTTTGAATGATGAAGATAGTGGTGCCTCTCGCTTTAAAATGTATTCATTTGCAAATTCTAACTGACCTTAATGTGCATCATTGGAAAGAAACTAAATTACAAGTCGCTACAAATTAAACTCGTGCTCTGCAATCTAGACCCAGAAAAAAAATCTAACTCACAAGAGGAGTTGTAAACAGATTTCCAATGCACAGTGTTATTAGCAACAATCAGCAACAGACTGTCGTCTGGGAAGCAGCTGCATGGCAATCAGATTAGCGTAACAGATTACTGCTGCACACGCTAAATGAAACAGTGCCTTCCATTATGATGGAGTAATCTGTCGTGAATGACCATAAGGGGGCACTGTTGAGTTGTGGCTAAATTATAATTGACTCAATTTGAAAGGATGTGCACATGCTCTTATGCAACAGAGTGTGTGGAATTATAAAATGGGAATAGCCACAGTTTTTTTGGCAGCAATGGAGATGATGTGATCACGGGAAGACTGAGGCAGGGGGGTACTGCATAACTCCTGTAATGCTTTCTTAAAAGTGTAATGTACCTTAGCTGCATCCTGCAGACTCTGGAGGCGAGTCTTGGCAGTTTGCTGCAGCTCTTCTGTGCGTCTGCTGAGGTGTTTCACCCGCTGGCTCCACCCCTCTGTCTGCAACACATCCGCCAGCTGCACCTCCCTCTCCCCCATGGCCTCCAAGTCACCATGGAGACCTCGACACTCACGCAGTAAGGCCTGCCACCAAATGAACGCAAATTATAAGTCAAGGAGAGGAGTCTTCTCGGGTGTGCAGTTATACTAATTAAGGCCGGTCAACATAGTGTAGAGCATGACGTTTCACCGGAATTTTAAAAACTCGGTGCATCTAATTAGCTTCAACTTTGTGGGGTATCCACAGCACCAGGATTAATATTTTGGAGGAAGAATAAACATGGATTTTAATAGAACCCATTCATCTTACACAACAGCAGCTTTAGGAAAACTTATAGCTATTCACAATCCCTGCTGGCAGCGCCATTAAAGCTCACCTGGTGTGCTCGAATTTGCTCCTGCAGCTGGGACGCAGAGCTCCAAATGATATTACCGGTGACCAGAGCCTCAGCTTTCTTTGTCCAGCTCAAAATGAATGCCTTCATGCCCTGATATTCCTCCACCTGTCTTTCTGCCTGCTCAACAGAAGACCACAAAGTCAGAGCAAATAATACAAAAACTACATTTAATATAATAATATTTAAGAGAATTATATGAAACAAATCATTTGGATGGCACACTGAACTGACTGCCCCCCCCCCCCCACACCTTCTTCAGTCTGTTGGCTCTATCCTGGACCTGCTGCGAGGTGTGGTGCTGCACCTCTGTCAGTTTGGCTACAGCATCACCCAGCTGCTTACACAGGAGAGGGTTCTGCTCCCCAAACTCCTGCACAGCCACTCCCAACTCTGCCAGAGAGGAACCGCAGGATTCACACTCCTCAGAAAGAGCCTGGAGAAGGGAGGAGAGGAGGGGGTGAAAAAAAACGGAGGAGAAAGGAGGTGTAAGGAGGGCAGAGATTAAAGAAAGGGAGTTCATGAGCGAGGTAAAACTAGATTTAGAGTTTATTTTGAACACAGTCAGGATACATTTCAAGTAACACTCTCATCCTAAAAGCAGTAACTACTTAATTGTGACCCACAGCTTTAAAAGCGTATGAATGACAAGTTGTGGTTTTATAGCTTTCCTGGCGAGGAGCAGTGATTAATTACTAAACCAGAGGCATGTGGGATGTGCTCAAACTGCTCCTTTAAATGAATTTTAACTCCAAAGTTTTTTTTCTACAAATGAGTGAGGGAAGAAACATGCTGGGGAGACAAGAAGAAGAACAGGAGGCAAGGGGCTCAAACTCCCATCTGGAATACTCCTCTCAAAAGTGGGTCACTGTTGAAGCCAGAACTCAATTCACTCATTAACCTCAACATCTGCAAAATGAATAGCCGATTTAACAGGGGTTAATTGCTTGCTAATTAGTCAATCTGTCTGTTTGATTACTTTGGTGTCTTCTTTGGCCTCCTCCAGGTCGGCACCCTTGTCTTCCAATTTTAGAGCAATGGTCTTCAGCTTTGCCTCGATGTCCTGCAGTCGGGAGCTGAAGTCCTCTTTCACATCTCTGGTCTGCTGCACCTCCCTTTCCCTTGCCTGCACCTGAAGTGGATATCAGAAACACACACAATGTTTGTTTAACATCCCTTTTTGGCTTTTTGTTAGTGGCAGAGAAGTTACAGATAGAATATGTGTGAAGAAAGAGTTGCAGACAACATCCAACACAGAACTTTTGTGATTGTGTAATAGAGCCTTAACAATTAGACCACATAATACCTTAGAAATACACAGTTAAAAAAACATAGGTCAAATACTAACATAAACCTCTTGACAAGACTAAATGAATGTTAAACAAATCAGTGTCATATTTCATTGACAATATTCATACATGCATCATTATTAGAGTCAAATAATACAATAAGTAAAATGAGCTTACCTGATCCTCAGCAGATCCGAGAGCCAGCGCCACCTCAGCTAGCTGCATGCTGAGTTCAGAGGGCAGGCCAGCTTGGAGGTCCTGGTACTTTGATTGCTGCAGCTCTGTCATCCGCTCCACACTCTGACGTCTGCTGATCACCTCACCGTGTGCCGTCTACAAGGCAAAGTGTATGACATGAATGTAACATACGAGAAGCTGCACTTGATGAAATATACATGGTTATAATCAAGCTGAATGATCAACAATTAATCAAAAATTAAACTCCCGTTATAGCTTGGTCTTGTTTAACTTAACTAACTCATTTAAGTGTATAAATCTTTGTCAGGGAGTTAAACTAACTTCATGGAGACAAAGCAGTGATCCACCAATAGCAACATTTCATTATTGGTGATTTCACTTTAGAAATTGTTTGGGTGTTTTTTTAAATTTGTAATTATTACATGAATGACTACAAATCCCTTTTTATCATTTTTCCATTAATCTATCTATTTTTCACCACTTATCTGGCTCTTGGTCACAAGGTAGCAGACTAAGCTCTTCCAGCTCCCCCGCAGGACACCAAGGCATCCTCAAGCCAGCCGAGAGGAATAACCTTTCTAACTTGTCATGGGTCTGCCTTGAGGCCTCCTTCTAGTAGGATATGCCCAGGAGGAATCCTATTCAGATGTCTGAACCACCTCAACAGGCTCCTTTCAATTGGGAGAGTAGTGACTCTACTGTGAGCCCCTTCCAAATGACCACTGTTCTTACTTTAAGGAAGAGCCCAGAGACCCTTCAGAGGACATTCATTTTTACCACTTCCATGTACTATCTCATTGTTTTGATGACTACTAACAGCTTGCTGCCACAGGTGAGGGTAGGAACATAGATAAACAAGTAAATCCATAGCTTTACTCTCACACATTCAAACATAATCACATCTGTTAATTATGTTAATACATTGTATTTGTGTCTAAACAAGAAAAAAAACACCACTGAAGTCAGACTATGTTTGCTTTATGTGTGAGACTAGTAAGTCCTTTACCTCTAGCTCTTGCAGCAGTGAATCCAGGTCTGCAGTGGGACTCAGCAATAAACCTCGGGTGTCCTGGATCCAGCCTTTGACTAAGCCTAGCTCTTTCTCAACCTCCTCTCTCTCCCTCAATTCCTGATGCACCTGAGTCCTGCTAGCCCGCACCTGCAACACAAGGCTGACAAGACAAGGAAGAAAAAGATCAAAATAAACAAACACATTTCGGTCTGAATGGGATATTTATTACATTTACTATAAACAAATTTAAGTGGTAAAAAGCAGAAACTCTTTTTAAAAATGAAGATAAACTGAAAAGTAGCCCCATTATCCTTGTACTAGGAGGCTGTAAAACAACTTAAATATCCACCTACCTAAGTTGAACAATTATAGCAATAATCATTATGAGTATAAAGTGGCTGTCAGCAGCCCCAGCAGCAGTCATCTCACCTGTCATACTGCGCCTGCATGCTCTGGATCTCCTGTGAGCACGGCGTCTCCTTGTGTCCGTTCTCAGTGCTTTTCTCCATCACTTCCACCTTGTCATCCTCTCCCCTAAGACTGCAACTTTGTTGCCCCAGCAGAGCCAGTATGGACTGCTCCCTCTCCACTTCCAGACTGAAGGAGTCATGGTACTCCAGGAGACTCTGAAGCGCCGCCCTGGTGGCTGCTTTCTCAACCGTGCTGTCTGGGACACGACCGTGGAGGTCTATGGACACCGATCGTACCTTCTCCATCTGAGGGACAGATGTTTATTTACAGAATTATTCTCCACATTCAGCTTCATGTAGAGCTTGTGGGTTTAATAAAGGGGCTGGGAGACATAATTACTAACATTTTTGTCTGTTTTCACTTGTGATTGCTGCCAGTCTACTTTATGTGGGACAAGACTTTGTGATAGTCAAAGGAATCAGTGGACAAAGAGGATGACATCATGCCCAGTTGAACAAAGGGGCCACAGAAAAACAGTGGACAGCAGGAATGTGCCACATATGAGGAAGTGACAGTTACTTACAATATGACTTCATTTCCTTTTTTAGGAAGAGTGTCTTGTGGGTATTTATGGGAAACAGAGAGCGTTCAAACACAAATTAGGTCAAAAGGCGGGAAAACACTCCATGACACAGTGTTTTGGCAGAAGGAAACAACTGGCCTAAAGCCTGGAGTTACATCACTGCACACCAACTGGTGTTCAGCGGTTACTGTGTTTGACCCAAATTTGCAGACGCATTTTTGCAGAAGGTTAGTAAGTAAAGTCATATTTTATTTACAAAGCACCTTTATAAATAAAACAAAACACTAAAACATCAAAACAAAAAGTGAAAAAGTGGGTGGACCACAGCATTCTTAAAATAAACAGGGACTTAACTGGACGCCAGTGAAGGGTTGATTATAGAGACCACACAGGGACAGACTGAAGACTTGTGACGTACTCGGGTCTGACTTTTGCTTCAGCCATAGCTAATGCTTGTCTTACCTGAACCTTTATCCAAACCTAAAATGTCCCATATTCTCTGCAAGTTTCCGGACCGTCAGAGTGGGACTCTGGTGATTCAACATAAAAGCCACACAATAACAGAAATAACCTAACTGATCAAGCTGAGGCAGATCAGCCTCTTCTGTGTTCGGCAAAGTATGAGTGTTTTTATCAGTGGAGTCTGGTGCCTTTGACAGCAGAATAAAACAAGTCTTCTCTTAGCAAAGGCCATCACATATCACGTAAAGCAAAGAAGTAATAAAATAAACACAGCCCACTCTGAAAATAATATTTTTTATATGATCCAGTTAGTTTCCTTGCTACTCCTGTCTGCTTCACCAACCTGGCAAAGTACAAACTATCTTCCACTAAAGCTAATAAATCGACCGTGCACAAGGTTCTGATACAGCCACACTTAAAAAGAGTCTGAGTTGCGTGCTTAACTAGGACTTTCACATTCACCTAAAAGAAACCGAGCAGTCAGAGAGTAGGATGTGTTGCATTTATTAGCTATATGTCTATAATCACTGATCATCCAGTTTTCAGTGGTTTATAAAACTAGAAGGTGGTCTAGTTGTGGAGAGTGCTAGAAAAATTACGGTGACAAGGAAATTTATACTTTTTACATCTTCAAGCTAATAAAAACACATTTTCATGATTTGGGACCTTAAAGTAAACCTTTTCCCTAAAGGTTTACTTCAGCGATTTACAGTGTGGGGACCTGCTCTTTATTCCCCAGAAAGCAGGCCAATACGTGAGGACCACCACACCAATAACATGCACAAAAACCCACGGGTAAACTGTCTCTTACTTTCTCATTGAAGTTCCTCCACTCTCTAGCAGTGTCCTCCAGTGCCCTCTCCTGGGCTCGGGCCACACTGCGGAGACGGGTCCACCGTTGCCATAGCGACGACACAACGTGACTGGTGATAGCTTTGCTGGATTCAGAGATTAATTGCTCCAGCTCTGCTGCTCTTTCTTTCAAAGCATTCAGAGGCATTTCCAGCAGGTCAACATGCGCCACCAGTGACTAGAACCAAAAGGTTATAAGAGATACGACACAAAGCTGTTTAATAAATATGTTCTCCTCAAACATATCATGCAAAACTAAAAGATACAACCCCTGGGAAAGGCTAGATCATTTCTGTAATTTCTAATACAGAATCTCTTTTTCTCTGACACAGTGACCCACCTTGTATCTTTGACACTTGTCTTCTGCTTGGTGGGCGCTTACAGCTTTAGCTGTAGTGAACATGGCCATCCTGCCCTCTGAATCATTCATTTGCTCAACCACGGTCTCTTTCTCACGTTGGAAGGAGCTCCACAGAGCTGCACATCTAAGAAACATTCAGATTGAACATCAATGATGGGTGACATAATAAAGAAACTATGCACAACATCATTTTAGGTATATGGAATAAATATAAACTGTATATGTATACTTGATATAGCACACACCTCTCCAACACTTCTCTGTAAGTATCCACTTGCTGTTTGACTTCGGTGCTTCTTAGCTGCATTGTGTTTACTTTTTCTCTGAGCCCACTCATCACTCCTGCCTCCAGAAAATCCACCAGCAAGGGATCTAAAGTCCCGAACTCCTGTAAACCAGTTTTGAAGTTTTTTTCCTTAGCTAAAATTTCTTCCAGATCCTGTGCACAGTCTGCTTGGTTTTCGAGCTCCACCCCTGTGGTGGCCCTCTGAAGCAAAGCCGCAGCGGAGTCTAGCCATTTCTGCATGGACTGCAGAGATAAGTGGTGCCTCTGGACCAAGGAAAGCGCTTGATCCACAGCCAGCTAGAATATGCAAAAGGTGATTTAATTAACTTCTTTTTCTGGCCTCCCACAAGATTTTATCTATGTAAATGAGTTGATAGAGAAGGGCACAGTTTAAACATTAAACCACATTTTTGCTGTTAATGTGTAAAAATGTCCTGTTTTTAAACTTACCAGTAGTCTTGTTTTTATAGAAGAAGATGCTAAGGATATATTTGAAATGTTTTAACCTCCCCAAGTTGATTAATATTAACAGTGAGGGAGGACATGACACTGAAAGTAACATTTAGAACTTTAAACCATGAATGATGGCTCAGGAATACTGTGGACAATAACTGAGGCAGTCATTTCCAAATGTATATCAATTACATTTAGTGCAACGTCACAATACTATCAGAAAATAGCTATAAGGTGAATTAAAGCAATCAACAAACATAATTACATACTTGTTTTGCACAAATTCCTTGTTGGACTTCATCTCCCAGCCTTCCCAGCTCCTGCAGTTTCTCTTCTACATGGGAAGGAACGGTTGCTTTCCTGCTTTTGTACTTTTGCTTTTCTCGTGCACCCAAGACATCAACGACCCTCAGTCTACTTTTCACTTCTTCCTCCTTGATTTTCAGTTTCCGCACTTCCTCGTGTATCCTCTCAATTTTGACCTCTGAAAAGGTCAAAGGATCCTTCGTTTTGTCTTTAACCGTCCTCAACCACTCGAACACTTTCTCAACAGCTCTTGTGAAGTCTTCATTTTTTGCGACTGTCGTTTCGCTTTCTTCAACGAAACGCTTAGCGTCACATCGTAAAGACTGCAGCGACTGGAGCTGCAGACTAGTTTCCTGAAAGGCAGCAGCATCAGTCGTAAGACAAAGGTTTTGCATCTGTTGGTTGCATTCTTCAGCCTGAGAGTTCACTCCATCCAGATTTTCCAGCAGTAAATAAAGACTTGAGATTTTATCTATGGCACTTACTTCTTTGTCTGATTTCAATTTCACCAGCTCCTCTTTAGCAGACTGTAACTCTGAGTCTAACTTGGAAAAAACTACTTTGTGTTTAGATAGTATTTCCAAGCAATCATGTAAGTGTTTGATCTTCTGATCAATTCTCCTTTTCAGTGTGTTGTGGAGACTCACAAGCTGCTGTGTCTCCTCAGCTCTGTAGTGCTGACCTTTACTGAGGAAACCCTCATTTTTCCCGTGCAGTTCTCTAACAGCAGGGCTAATATGGACTAAACTTTCATTTATATTTCTGTATTCATTAACTAAACTAACAACTTCCTCCTCTTCAATACTGATAGTCTGCTTCTCCAGATTGTCAAACTGCTCCTGAAGCTCCTCCAGTGCATTACGAGTAATATCAAAGAAAGTGCAGAACTCTTTCCGTTCTAGGATAATCTGTTGGACCCTGTCTTTCTTCTCTTTGGCTAGAGCTAGGATGGCATTGTACTGCTGTGGCAGGGCATTGAGCCGCTCATCCAGGTAGCAATGGTCGATCTCATTCAGAGTAGGGAGGATCTCCTGACCTATTCTTTGGACAATAAGAAGGAGGTTCTCATACTCGGAAGCTTGTTCTAGGACATTTTGATAATTGGAAAGCTGTGACTGCAAATCCGAGCTATCATCAGCAGTGCTTAAATTGATTTCCGGAAATGTTATGTCATCTGCTTGTCTCAGCCACTGACAAGTCTTGTCTAGGTCAACCTGGAAGTACTTCCTGGAGGTCAAGGCTTTCTCTAAGGCTGCAAGACGCTGGGTAGTCCTCTGGAGAGCAGTTTCAAAAGCAGACTGTAGCTCCTCAAGTCTTGCCAGCGTTTCTGCTCTCTCTTTGTCAGTGGCATCTCTCTCCAGATCGCGGCCTTGTACCCAGAGAGATGCCAGCTCCCTCTGATAAGCTCGTAAGCTGCTCTGAACACCTCGACATCCAGCAACCTGCTTTGCCAGGTCCTCAGGAAGAAGTGCTATGTGGTCATCTATCAAGGCCTTCCTCTCCTGTTGCTGTATCCAAGATAATGCTCTCCCCAGGCCTTGAAGGAACTGTGTCCTCTCTGTGAAGGCCTGAGAGGAAGACAGAAACATCACAATTTATTTACAAATGGACTTTGGCAGGATAAGCAGAATTTATTTCTTGGACTACCTGGTTTTTCTTTGGGTCTTTTTTTTCTTTCACCAGACTAATAGCTCAGGATATAATTAGCCCCTTTAAGGCATAATTAAAATGTTATTTTCAATCTAAATCATAAGTCCAGCTGTTACCTTACTAAGGTACTTCCTCCTTTGGGCAACCCGAGCCCCGAGAGCCTCCACTTCAGTCTGGGCTTGTTCAACGAGCTCCTGCAGGCGTCTCTTTTCACTCAGTCCCAGCCTGGAAGCCACAGCTTGAGCTTCCTTCACTGCCTGACCGAGCAGCTGCTGACGGGCCTCCAGCTCTACACATACGCTCAGGTGGTCAAACAGGAAACTCTGGGCCAGATCGGGGGGTGGGCTGGTTTTCAGGGCAGAGGTGAGGGCAGGCCGCTGCTCCTCCACCCACTCTCTGGCATCTCTCAGCTGATTTTCCACTCGGGCAAGATCCTCTAGCATCTGCGCAGAGTCCTGGATCTTCTGCTGAATCAGCGATTCCAGCTGTGCCCAGCGCTGCTCCAGATGACCCACCTGATGAAATACAATATTTCCAGAAAATGTGTCAATATTACTTCGACTGTGTGATCATATTAGCATATTGCTGGACACATACAGTTATAGAAAAAAATAATGTCCTCACCTGTTGTTTGACCAGCTCCTTGTCTAGCAGGCTAAGTCGAGGCAGGATAGCTTGTCTCTGGTCCCTCAAGTCTTCCAGAGTTTCTCTTTGCTCCTCTAGGTCACTGGCGAGCTTCCTGAGTGCTTCTAGATGCTCACTTGTACTCTCTGTGTCAGCCCTAGTAACATATATACATGAGTTAAGGGACATCAGGGATATAGTAATAAAAATGTAAACTTTTGTCTCTATTGCGGTAGAAAGACTAATGAAACTATGTTGTGTATTCATATATATAGCTATTTCTGTATATACATAAGTGGATGCCATGCAGAGAATGACATTACAGCCTTGATAAAAACAAAAAAGTCTGATACCTAGCAAGGTAGTCCCATTCCCTGGATACTTGATGGAAAAGTTCCTCTACAGCAACAACACTCTCCTGGTACTCTCCACTTCGCTGCATGTCCTCCCCCCGCAGGGCTTCCAGCTCTTCAGCCCGCTGGCCCAGGTCCATCCAGCTTTTCTTCAGTCTCCTTATCTCCTCCAGGGCAGGAGAGACCTGTCCGTCCATCAACCTGCCGATGGCTTCATGCAGACGTGTTACCTCAGATTGTTTCTCCTTAATCTGCTGCAGGAACTCCTGGAAGAAAGATAAGAGTTGGTTTCTGGGATTATTCTGAGCAGCAACTCAAATTGTATGATTTTAGCTAAAAGAAAACTCTTTGAAAAATGTAAATGTAAAAAAATGTAAAAAAAAAAATGTAAAAAAAGTAAAATAGTAAAATCTAACCTGGGCCTTGTCCAGCTGGTTCTGTGCAATCTTAGGCTCCAGCTCTGCAGGTCTCCTGGTGAGGTTCTGAAGCTGCTGCTCTGTCTCTATTAGCTGGGTCTCCAGATCTGCCTTCTGCTCCTCGATGTCTCTCCAGCTGTCGGCTACCTCTTCACAAAGCAGCATACGCTCCTCAATCTAGACACAACAATAAAGTGCAGTCATTTCACGATGGGTATATGAGCTATAAACATGCATGCTGAAACTTGTACTCTTTTGCTTAAAAGCTTCTTAAAGTGAACTGACCTGCAGTTTGACCTGTTGGATAGCTGCTGCGGTCTCCCTCACCCTCGGCTCACACAGGTCACACGTGGCGCACACAAGCTGGAGGTAAGTGCCAGCCTGCTCCTGCAGAGCCCGCTCCTGCTTCACCTGTTTGTATATAGCTGTCTATTAATTTTATTGATTTTACTGGTTGGGCATATTATATCCTCACTACATCCTCTCTCACCACGTTGCGGAGCGTCATTTACCTGGCAGGAAACACGGCGCCGAAGCGGCTCAAACGCTCAAAAGTTTGATTATACTTTACGGGAACGGATGACAACCGGGCAACTTGCAATACTTGCAAACAACTTGCAATACTTGCAAAGTAGATAATGAATGTCATGTTTTTAATTCCGCTCCGGACTCGTGAATCTCAACCCAGCAGCAGCAGTAACGTTTGCACGTCCTCTCCCGTTAATGCGGCAGGTAAATAATCAACTAACAGTGCATATTATGTTAGCGCGATCTGCCTTATTACAAAACCTGCCATTACTGTGCATTTAGGTGACCATGATGAGAGAGACAGACAGAGTCTGGCTCAGATGCTGGCAGTTCTCGCTGCAGTCTACCGGTAGCGTCTCCTTTCAGGTCAGGATAGACGAATGTCACGAGCAGTGACTAAGTTTGTGGTAAAAGGCTTGCACAGCAGATGCTCCGATTTTCGGTAAGTGAATGTGTTTAATTGTAGGCAGAGACATTACTGGATATTCTTGTGTAATTGTTACAGAATAATTTATATTATACTTTGTTATTGCTACAGAAGAATATTTATTTTATTATTTTACATTTACATTTTTTTTTCCTGGGGACCCTGTGACACCCATTGAAGAGCCGTAGGCTGTGGATCTCTTAAGATCTCACGGTTGGGTTTGTAAGACCATGTTACTCCTAAATTTCTATCTTGTTCAAAGAGAAGATATAAAACAAAGTTCTAAGCTAATCGACCTTAGTGTTCTCCTTTTTTAAAAATAAGAATCGATAAGAGAATCGATAAAGAATCGAATCGTTAAACAGAATCGAAGATGGAATCGAAATCGTGAAAATCTTATCAATACCCATCCCTAATACTTACTTTATGTATGTATGGTTACTAACCTGCTGTAAAGCCTCCTCGAGGCTGAAAGAAGGATGTGTAGGAGGCTCTGGCTCTTCTGACACAGAGTTCAACCACGTCTGGCACTGCTGCAGTGTGTCCTGCAGACTCACATGTCTCTGTAACTCATGATCCAGACTCTGATACACCTGTAATACAGAAGAAGCTAAATATAAGTGCTCCTATTGACGCACCTCTGCATGGCAAACCATTTAAATGTTTTCTGTTTTACCAACAGTAGCAGAATAAACACATGCAAGAACACGGAGTGAAAACAACGAACTGTTGGTAGACGACACAGTGCTACAATGCTTTGAAGTCAAAACCTATGGCCAAACACAATGACAGATTAAAACCCAAATGATTAGGCAGTTTTTCATTGTTATATTTAACAGGTGTTGAATGTGGAGGCGTCCATGCCTTCCAGGGGAGAGCGGAACAGCAAGGTCTGATTGACAGTGTTAATATGAGAACCCGAAAGAGAGGAATAACGGGGGGCAACTACTGGCAAAATGCCCAATGTATTTGGCAAAGGCTAGAAGGCTGGCATGGTGGCAAGTGGCAGGCAGGATATTAGAGTTGTGCTGCGCTGGGACACAGTTGGCAGCCATCGTAACACTTGAGGCGCAGTTGTAGAGAAGCCAGCAGTGTAGTGGTAAAGTGTGGCTGGATCACACAATGCCAGATTGGATGTGTGAGTGGTGGTGGAGGTAGTGTCTTGGGAGGTGAGCTATGATGACAGAACAGACGATGCCAAAATGACAGAGTGGGGCTGGATTATGGGGGCTCGCCAGATTCGCTGAATGGTGGTGTGTGATCATTTTTGGCTCAAGCATGAAAAAGTGGAGCTGACAGGGGATACACGGAGATTAATATGGCGAGATTGAGTTAGTGATTTTGGCCGGTGGGGTCTGTCCGCATACAGCTGCTGTTGAGCTCCACTTTGGCAGCCCTAATTGGTTGTGCCCTCTACGCTGGCAGTAAAGGGCTGTCTTAAGAGATGGGTTTAAGTGTCAGAATGATTTAGGATTAAGTTGCTGTCTAATCTGTTGGAATATTAACGGAACTGATATCTAAACCATGCGTTTCTGTGCATGCACGTCTCGTCCAAAGGACATCCAAGAATTACTTCATGAATGTGTATTAACCATTTCACTGCTCCATAGACAGACAGACTATCTGTCTTTCTCAGCTTCCCACAACTCCCTCCCTTCTCCTCCACGTTCCCTCCCTCCCTCCCTCCCTCCATCTCTCCATCTCCTCCTCCTCCTCACTCACTCTCTGCGCTGTGCTGCAGATGGCAGAGTAGCTGTCTCTGGTGCCTTGCTGGTGTGCCTGGACCTGCTGTCTCAGCCTGCTCTGCACACGGTCACTGCAGCCTTCCATCAGGTGGTCTCCTCGCTCTTTCAGGCCTGCCAAGCGATCCTCAAACCCTGCAATTTCCTCCATGATGGCCTGTGGAGGATAAAGTAACCACGTAGGATTTTATGAGAGAATCTCCAGTGGAGATATAATAGCAGATGAGCTTGTACATTTGTGATTTGAGCAGAGTGACCACAAAGAGCTATTAAACTGTCTGGATTAAATGATGACTAAATCCAGCATCTGTTAAACATTTAGACTGAACCTACTAAAAGAAAACATTTCATTATTAATATATTACTTATGGTTTCATGTCCAAAGCAAAAGTCTGATATTTTTCCAAATTAATTGTCGTAAAATTCACTATTATTGCCAAACCCAAACACCATGCCAATCACTTATGCCCAGCAAAATGAGGTCTGAGCAGTATATCGATGGGAGACACTGGGATAGCCGGACGTTCCCCAGAAGGGACTAGTCCCATCCGGGGAACCCCAAGGATCCCCAGAAGGGACCAGATGTGTAGGGGGGAAAGCAACAGTGGTCCCAGTGGTAATTGGAGCACTAGGTGCAGTGATTTCCAAGCTAGGCAAGCGGCTTGAGCAGATCCCAGGAACAACGTCTGAGATCTCTGTCCAGAAGAGCGCAGACCTAGGAACCTCAAGCTCCCAGGCCTCTGGCAGAGGACCCAAGCTTCAAGGATAAAGACTGCCCGCTGGGGTAAGAAGGGAATTATATATATATGTATATGTATATGTATGTGCCCATGTGTAAAAGAGGCATAAGTAAAATTTATTGAGAAGACAGTAACCCTGGCATCCTATATGCAACAAAACCCTTTCAAATGATGATGACACTAACATCAAATAAAACAAACATCAAGTAGTAGTACAGGCCACAGGGGATCATTTTTGTCCCCCAATTAAGGCGATTTGTCATTAAATAAGTCCAAAAACAGCAAAAGTGAAATATTTTATTTGGGTACCTTGTGTCTGGCCAGCTGTTGAGTGGCTGCCTCCAGGCTGCCGCTAATACTGGGATCAGGGGTCACCATCCTGCTGGACATCTGCAGCAACCAGCGCTCCACTTCCTGGAGTTCGTTGTGGTAAGCTTCCTGTTCCTTCACCTGGCCTTCCAAATTCTCCACATGAGCCTGGGCCACACAGTTCACAGACAAACTATACTGATGACAATGCATATGCAACAGCTGGGCAGGAAAGCTTCTTTGACACTGAGAAGCAACAGTGTTTTGTTTTTTATCAGAAGCTAGTTTTACACAACTTTTTAGAAACATCCACATGCATGTACATGCACTTAATTTATGTGAAGCTGATTCCAAAGTTGCTGCTCTGCCTGCATGGAAAGTACATTAGTTTGTCCTCTTTTTCAAAAAGAACTACTGTCATCTGTGTACAGCTTCTCACCAAGGCAGTATTACAAAGTCCAGTGTAGTCCTTTTGTAGTTTGCTTATTTTATCTCGAATGGAGGGGTAGTGGACAGAGGAAAGTAGAGCGTCGCCCTTTTCCAGCACTGACTTGATGGCTCCATCATGGGACTGAACCATCTGCAACAGAGCCTAAAACACACAAACAGACAAGCTTTATCTTCAGTATCTTCCGCACAATAGGGTATGCTATGTGGCGTTAGATGTTAAGCTTTTTTTTTAATCTAGTTTACTATTAATAGGGTTTACTTATTAATGCCAACTGCTGTTAAAGCAGCCAATAAGCATCTGTCATTATGACTCTGGAAAATGGTCAGCAATTATTTAAAGCAAATCTACTTTTAAAGTTAATTTTCAGACATGCAAGGTCACTCATGTGGTTCATTATGCTAATATTAGTCTTGCTGAATTCGCCAAAGAGAAAAAAATCACTTAGTGTAAAATTAATCCAGATGTCCCCCTCACTTTTTTTATACTATACCTTATACTTAGTCAGCTGTGCTCTGCGTTGATACAGCTCAGCCTTGGGCTCCACTGGCGTACGAAGCAAAGCCTTGGTTTCCACCAGCCACTGAGCCTGAGCCTTGTACCGGTCCTGGAACTCCTTAGCTAGCAGTAATGCCCGCTCAAGGAAGCTGCGCTCCTGCCTGAGGCCTCCGGCTAACTCCTCCAGCTGGGAAAGACGCGCCTCTACTTCTCCTCCTAAACTTTCAGCTGCAGATTCATTCAGGAAGCCTGCCGCCTGTTCTGCTCGCTCCCTAAGTGATTTCAGGAAGCTGTGACCGTGCTGGAGCTCAGACTGGAGACTCTGGGAGAAAGAGAAAGCATGAATAGAGCTCACCATGGGTCCTGCTACTGTGTTATCACCATTGCTTGTTACTAACTGACCTTCAGCCAAGGCAGTTTACACACTACTGAATGAAAGAAAAGAGTAAATCATCCTCTTGGATAAAATAGATTTATATCATAGCTTCACTGACTTTGAGGCTGGCATTCAATACAAGATCACTGATTCCCTTGTCCTTCACCTCCGGTGCTGTCCCAGTCACCCAGACAAGCCTTACAGTGCATTTGAAAAGCTTTGAACTCATCGGGTAGGCTGACACCTGCATGGTGCGATGTGGAGAGGACTGGGAGGTCATGTTGGGGAGAAACCACAGTGAATAATATGAAAGGAGGACCCAATTATAACAGGCCCTTAACAGGCACAAGTAGCTGCAGGGTTTCCAGGGCAACCATAACATGCCACACACACACACACTCACACCTCCACTCTATGGGATGCCATCTAGCTTTCATCATCAGTCTGTTATTGCTTGTGTAGAAAGTAGCCTCTCACTTCAGCAATCCCGGATCTCCAGCTATGGCTGTTGGTAATATAATATAACAAGAGCCGCGTCTGTCTGCACACGTCCATGCTTCCCGCTTAATGTGATGCTCCAGGCTCGCTCGTCACTCGAGTAATGGCGTTCACGCTTTATGGCTTTAATGAGCGACACTGACTACATTTCAATTTCATATAGTTCTCTGTGTTTACCAAGAGCTAAAAGAAGAAATCTGCAGTAATTGCAGTTACAGCACTTTAGATTTAGTGCTGAAAAACTCATTATTGCCTCTTCATCTCACACCTGATATCAGTTTTCCATCTTAGCAGCAGCGGTGGTTGTTTACATGTTGAATTAAAGTTGCAAGATTTTGTTCTTCCAGAATCTGAAATAATCAGTGACTTCACTTAAGAGAATGATCAGAATTTGGTGCTCACAATCTGTCTTTGCATCAAATAAGTTATCAGCGTAAGGTTTTAAACTTGCATAGGCTCATATAATTTAATAATTCTACGGCTTCCATATAGCATAAGGCAGTACAGTCTTGTGAACAATGTATATCAGGTCTTAAAGACATCATGCCCTTTCTGCTGTAGCTGTCTTATAGCACGTCAACCCAATTATCCCAGTCAAGTTCCTTGTCCACCTGCTGTAACTGGTGATTCTGCATCAGTGCCTGGGCTCTTTTATCTACTGCACTGCATCTACTATGGATCTGCCAACCATGTTTAGCAGTTACATTACCTACTAGAAGGGGAAGGACATTACAAAAATGACCCTTTAAGCAGTTTAGCAGTCTCTGCCGTCAGTGCATGAAAAGCAGCGAAACCACAGAACAGAAGGAGCATGTTTAATTCTGCATAGCTCAAAATTTTGTTCAAATTAATTAAGAAGCATATGTCAATTTCTGTGCTAAACTAAATGCATTCATTATTCCCAGTTACAAATATGGAATTAAAAAATGGGGCGATTTACCTTTACCTTTGGGGAAAAAACTCTGACTGTGTGCATCAGAAACCATCAGGGACTCTGGGGAGGATATGACCTTGAACATTTATGAAATGCGAATGAAATTAAAAATTATGGAGGGAGGAGAAAGGAGGGGGGGGGGGGGGGGTGCTTATTAATGAGAACCAACCCTTTTCTATTTTGCATTTTGCCTTGTTTACATGTTTGTACGAGCCAGTCATTTCAAAATAAATCTTGTCAAAGAAAACTACAGAGACGCTTCAGTTGAAGGGGACAAATTAAATTATATGTTACATTCTACATGATCACGATATGTACAATGAATTCACAGCACATTTACAACTGAGGTAGTCCATCATTACTGTATGACTCACACTTTGACAGTATCAAATAAAGTCCAAATCCAACTAATGGCCCTTGACACAACTATTGATTACTGGTCTTTGTGTCGATGCATAATCATCCCTGCTCACTGAACAGCCCTGTAGCTCTCACTGCAGGAGATGAGCAAGCGCTCGTGTGTTATATGCAGTGCTGGAAGGACACATGTGGTGGCAGCATGTCTTCAGTGCATACGCAGAGACAGAGCATCGATCCCAGACACGGATTACTGCAAAGACTGCACCAGATGATCTATTGTAAACATCTATGTTTGGTGTGCGGGTGTGTGTGTGTGTTAAGGCTGTTCTGGATGTATGTGAAGAAGACAAAGAGAAATGAGATATAGCGATGGAGAAGTAAAGAAAATGCGCGAGGACTCATGGGTTTGCTGCAGCTTGTTAGTTAGCACTTTGGATGGGTTTTATGATATGAAACGAGTGTTTGAGGAGAGAAGTGTGTGTGTGTGTGTGTGTGTGTGTGTGTGTGTGTGTGTGTGTGTGTATTGAAGCAGTAAGGGCACTGCATCAATTACAGTGTCTGTGCCAGCAGGCTCCTGACACCGGCGCTTCTTCATCCTCTTACACACAGTGGGAGGTCTCCCCCTGTTACCACGCTTCCTCTAAAGCAGCACCCGCTTTGTCTTCATAAAGAGCCGATCGATACACACATTCTCACCCAATCCTCTACACACTCGATTTGAACTATGCCAGGCAAACTATAGTGGTGATTCTCTTTTTACAGTGTGTGCATTTCTGAGCAGGGCTACCTCCCTCAAAAGCCAATTTGATGAAATGAACATAAGAGAAAGTGCTGCAGTCATTTTCTCTTAGGTGAGAGCGCTGTCCAAATATTATACGAACAATGAACGCTTTTCAAGTTTTACAGGAAGCCTATGCATATTTTACCGGCCATTTTGCAGCTGCCAAAGAAAACTGCACAAAGGATTTGTTTGCTGGCTTGTGAAATTGGATTCATATGAGTTTGTGCTCAAATTCTTTGACATAAACAGTTCAGGGAGGTGCATTAGGTGCACCGCTGCACCTTCTATCCAAATGCATCACTTTGGGTCTAAACCGTGGAGGTTTAGAAATGTAACAGTGAAACTAAATAAACATACCTCTAGTTTTTTCATCTTCTTCTCCATGGCCGCCTGGTCTAGAGGTTCAGAAGTGTCAGTTAATGCTGTGAAGCTTTTCAGAGTCGAGCCAAGCCACTCGGTGAAGGACTTGCAAAGATTCTCTGTCTCTTCAATGCTCCTCAGCTCCTCTTGTAGCTGTTTGATGGTGTCCTGAAAGTAGATTAAATCAAAGGTCAGAAGAAAAAAGTTCCAGAAATGTTAAGTTTGGATTTTTAAGGAGGATAAATATCTTACTATGATACATAAAAGCTCTGTCTGCCTGAAAACTCTGTCTAGACGATCAGGAGATGAGCAACCAAACTTGGCACACACATAGATCTGAAGCCCCTGAAGGGACTTATCGAAATCAGATACTATGATATCCATCATGTTGCCTAGCAATGGGCTAAAAATACCTATTTTTTCCATTCATGCACCTATAACGTTATGTTAAAGTATGTTTCTTCTTCTTTCTTTTTTTTACCACAGCATCTACCCTATATCCACAAAAGGTGAATTATGGATGGCTTTTAATTACCTGTTTTTTAGTCTTTATTGACTTAAAACCTTATGAAAGCATCCTATTGGAACATCTAATTTATATCCCAAAAAGTTGAATTATACATGGCAAGCAACAGGCTAAAACCACCCATTTTCTTCATATAAATGTCTTAAACCTCCCTTTCTTTCATAAACAACATTAGTCCTTCCCGGAAATATTAAGTCGACTGCTGTAGGTCAAATATAAATTGAGGATAAATGACAAAAACACAAACAAAACAGATTTCGTGTTTCATATGTCAGAATTATTGGTGAGACTCTTCAAAGTCTAACATTATATTTCTTTGGGGTAATTCTAGAAAACACTGCCTGTATCCTTTCCTTTTGAAGGTGTGATTTTTGCCCCAGCAGCAGTCTAACATTAGTCACCAAGGACCACAACCTCTCTGATCAGCCATCAAAACAGAAAATATCCGTTTCCCCTCTACTCTTTCATCTGCTCAGTGTCAATAGCTTCACTACAAGGAGGAGTGGGTTTTTATGCTTTTGACGCATTATCCACTTGACTGATATTCTGAGTCGATAACACCGTGAGGATGGAGAGGGTTTCTTGCAGGTTTTGACACATTATTCACTCAACTTGCAAATCCTGTGGTGAGGAGCTCCAATTAGCTGATAGTGCTGAGTGCACACCTTTTCTGACTAGCCAGAGGTAACAGCTTCCCACCTCAAGCCCATATGGCCCACACTTCACACGGTATAATTACAGGCATCCACAGTTTGAGAGGGATGTTATGTGTTTGCATATGTGTGTAGGCACGACTGTAAAGTATATGCATATGTGAGACAATTTTAGCAGGAAAGGAAGGGTGTGGGCTGTACGGAGGTGGAGAAACAAAAGTGAGGGAGTAAAGGGGGACAAATGCGCACATACGCACACTCAGATGTGTTACTGAAGGTGTAAAAAAAAATCAATGCAGTGCAGGCAAAGCTTTTCCACTCCTGGTGCAGGGTGTGAGATTGCTTTCTGTAGCGTTTAATTACAGCCTTAGCTCCAGACCAGCAGAGCCCCATTGATTTTCCTTTAGTCCCCCCCCCCCCCCCCCCCTCAACCCAGAGGAGAAGACAAATAGAGAGGCTGGATCTGAGTATACAGAACAACCCCGGCAGGGGTAACACGGATAACTCTCAAAGCTACTTCAATGGGGTGTTACAGAAACAAAGTCAAAACTCTCCCAGGAGTAAATTCCACAGTGAGGGAGAACAATCATGTGTGAAAAACACACTGTGGGAAGAGACCCCAGAGGCAATGCATGAAAAATTCACATTTTCTAAAATATATGATTGAGATGGTAACGCAAATTTTTTTTTAACCTGCAGCCAGCTTGTTTTTAATTCTTTTTATTTATTAAACTCACAATGACACCTAGGTCTTGTTTACACATTTACATATCAAGGCTGGCAGTGTAGGCAATAGGGTGGATCCAAAGAAGCAGGTAAGAAAATCTGGTGAAGTGTTTTAAAAAGCTGTGATGACAATGGAGAATTAGAGGTAAGCAATGTAACAGATACAGTCACCAGGCATGGTGGCTCTGAGAAAAGAGCAGCTGAAATTGAGCCTTTATGAATATTGAACAAATAAGGAAAACAGGAACAGGTGAGACATTTGTGATTTATACTTCTGCAGCGGTAATGAAGCTATGTGTAGACAGAATGCTGATTGGTTCAAACTCTGCTTGAACAGGAAAGGCAGTGATAATAATAAACCCAGAGTAATAAACATCTGAATGGAAGCACAGACAATGGTTGCTTCTGATGCTCAGTTTTAGTTCACTGCAAAGAACTTCTTTGACTATTATGACTTCTGATTTCATGGCTGCAAGGGCGACACTGAAGGAACAACTTTAGCACAAACATGAACAAAAGCAGTCCACATTGTAGTACGCTGATTTTTCTACACTGCCCTCAAGTGACAGCACACATCTACAACATACTGATGTGGGTTGCAAAGCTCAGTGTAACACCTGCACGCTACAAAAGCAGTACCGTGCTGGGAGCTTAAGTGGTCGGGGTAAATCAGGTGAAACCGAGATGGAAGCAGAATCTGTGAGTGAAGAAATGCATGAACTGGCAAAGTGCGCCCAAAGGCAGAAATATAAATACATGCAGGAATGTAGGGCCTTTACATTACAATATAAAACATCTTGAGGGGACTGTGTTTGTGAAATGGTGTTAAATAAAAACAAACAAACAACTGTGACATCACACTGTTCCTGAGTACATTTGGAGCAACAGAGGAACAACTGGGTTAGCAACACCACAAACGCTGAAAACACCACAACAAACCCCTCATGTGGCTCACTGTTAAATAGATAAAGGATCTCTGAAAATGCAAAGCACCATTAACTGAATATAAAGGCAATATTATTATATTAAACTGCAGATAATCAAGAGCGCCAAACCTGTATGTTGAGCAGCAGGGAGTGGTAGCGGGCAGTGAGCTGAGTGGCCGTAACACTGATACGACTGCTGATGTAAGTTTCCTCCAGAACCTCCTGGGCTAAAGATGAAAGTCCATCGACTTCACTCTGCCGTGTGAGCACTGCCTCCAGACACCCCTGATCACAAGGGACACATAAGTTTTAATATTTTAGTTACATACTGCCAAAGCTATAGATGATTTATATGTCAGCAAAGTTCATTTAAAAGCCAGGTGTCAGAAAACGCATTACAAGCAAAACAATATAGGGCCTAGAAGGACAGAAGGGTGTGTGTGTGTGTATGGGGACCAAAAATTGGAATTTTACTACACTTGTGGGGACCGACAGCCCTTATGGGGACCAAAATCCCAGTCCCCACAACTTTGAAGGCATTTTTGAGACTCAAAAATGGAGTTAGTGGACACTTAGTGTCAGGGTTGCAATTGGGTTAAGGTCAGGTTTAGGGTAAGAGTTAGGTTTAGACTTTCTTTTTTGATGGTTAGGGTAAGTGGCTAGGGAAAGCATTATGTCCCACAAGATATGAATCCCCAACGTGTGTGTGTGTGTGTGTGTGTGTGTGTGTGTGTGTGTGTGTGTGTGTGTGTGTGTGTGTGTGTGTGTGTAAATGCAAGGAAGGAAAATACTGAGACTCTATGGCATCCTGACAGTGGCAGGAAGCATGCTCCAGAGGGAGGAGACCAAGTATGGGAAATACTGCTGTTTTATTTGAAACATGACAAAGTGATGCGCTGTAGTATAAAGTGACACAATGCTTCACAGCTTACTGCATGTGTGGCTGTGTTTTTAGGTTAGTTTGCTTCTTCTGTGTCCTGAAATGTAAATCACGAAACTGTGAGCTTGATATTCTTCTGTTTGGTTTTCAGTATAACCAGAAGGTACCTCTGACTGAAGTGACCAGTGAAATAAAAAAAAACATTTGTTGAAATATTATTAAACTATGGTATTCCATATGGTGGCTGGGATGGGCTCCAGCCCCTCCAGCGACCCTGAATTGGATTAGCAGAAGAAAATAGATGGATGGGTATCGCTAAACAATTTCCTGGCTGGGGGAAGTAGCTTCCTGAAGTCTCTACATCCTGGCCCCCAAAAATAAATTCTTCTAATAAGACAGTATGTTGTTCCCTTTTGAGCTTTACAGTGTTGACAGTTGCATGAAATATCAAGGGCCTGTATCTTATATGGACTGCAGCAATCAGGCCTCTTTCTCACCTGGAGTTTCTTCAGCTGAATCTGCTTGGTGGTTGCGTCTGACCTCCGATTACTTCTGATATTAGCTACCCTCTCCATCTCCTCCAGCCACTGTGCCAGGCTCAGGAATTTATGTCCCATCTGCCTCAGTCGGGTCAGCATTGAGTGCAGCTGGCCTTGAGTCTCCTTTAGACGGCTCTGATAGGCCGCCCACTCTCGCTGAGCGGTGTCCAGGGCTCGGTCCTCGATCTGAGGTATACCCCAGGGGATTACTCTCTCTCTGCTGGTGAGCACAGCGGAGAGTAAGGCTTGGCCATTTGAACAGTGCTCCTGCAGGTTCTGTGAAGAAAATGAAGAGTCAAGAACAAAGTAAATACTGGAGGTCACTGAAGACTTAAAACATTTAGAAAGGGTTAGGTGTTAGGTGCTTTACTTTTGAAAAATATGACTATGCGTAGGCAGGGTTAAAAGTTTGCAGCTATTCTCTTCTCTGATCATAACCATATAGAGTTGACATAAAACTCCACAGTGTTTCTACCTGTAGCTGCTGCAGTGTATTCTCAAGTGTATCCACGTTTCCCTCTGGATGGGACAATGAGGCCAGAGAGGCCTGCTCCTTCTCCAGCCAGTCCTCAAACACATGTAACCCCCTTTGATACTCTTGATGCACCAGCACCAGCTCCTTGGCCTTGCTGACTGCATTCTGCAAAAAATAAACAAGACGCAAACATTAATGGATGAAAGCAGTTCAAGCTCAAAGAGAAATATGTGTAATGATTTTACAATAATTATTAGGCAAGTCAGTAAAATTTTCAACAAGTTCATGCCCTTCAGTATTTTGGGGAATATAATTAATAATAATTAATTTCTGAAAAAGCATGAAGCAAGCTTTTAAAGAAATACACTCAAACTATTCGGTTATTATTCAAATGCCTGCAGAGGAAAAAATGAAGCCGTATGTTCTGAGTAAGCACCTTAGCCTTTTCTTTGAGGGAGTTGTATCTACACTGCAGCTGCTGCACCTCCTGCTGTGTCGTGTGGTGTTCAGTCATATTGGAACCCTTTGTGGCAATAGTCTCCAGAGGACTGCTATGACTCAGTACTTCCTCATAGAGAAGCTGGAAAGAAAGGAGAACCCATAGATCATTGCAACTGGGATGCTCTGAGGTATAAATGTAACTGCATGAATCTAAAGCGGATAAATGGCTAAAATTTTAATTAAATTAAAATTACAGTCAGGCTAATCTAAATACAGAGTTTGGATAGTCTACAGTGGCATTTGATACCTTGGTCTTTCCCAGGTTAGCAGTCTTGTCTCTCATCTCAGAGTACTGTCTGTCTGAGCAGCTAAGCGTCTCTTCAACCCGATCCATCCACTGCATAAACTGACCCACGTCCTCTTGATAGCTGGTCCACTGCGACAGAGCACCTTCCAGCTGACTGTGACCATAAATAAGGCAAAGTTAGCACAGAGGGAACAAACAAGATTCTGAACAGCTAAATCTAATAATCCCTTTAACCTTTCAACTAGCAGAAATCCATCAAGGGAAACTAGGCAGTTCCCAGTCCCATTTATCAAAGACTGACAGATTAATTGCCCCATGCTCACCTTTTACACTGGATTGAGGCAGACAGCAGTGAGTCCCACGAGTCTTTGAGGTCTTGGATCTGTTTGCGAATCACCGGGACTCCCTCAGCTGAAGTGTTCCTCTGGACTGCCTCTCCCCGCGTCAAGAGCATTTTTAGCTGGATCTCCCTCTCCTGACGGGCAGTTAGTAAGGCCTACAGATAGAGGTGAACACACAGACAGAAAATAACTCTCTAAAGGGTAAAATGCATCTCGCCCTGTTTCTTTCTAAACCATTAAAATAGATGCAACATATCTACAGATAAAACTTGTGTCAAGTCAGAAATCTGCAGTTGCATGGTTTGTAAAATAAGCCTGTGTAATGTTTACTTCTGAAAATTTTAAACACAATATCTCAGTTACAGGGAGGGCTCAGTCACACAGGCCTAGAGACTGGTCGGCAACAGGGCAACACCAGTCTCTATTCTAGTCGGTGGAAGCTGGAGGTTTCCTGCTGTCGCTGGGTGAAATCACTTGTAAAGACGGTGCTGACTGATAACCTTCTTGTGATTGCTTTGGTCACTAACAGATTGCTGCAATCCTCCGTTTCTTGCATGGAAACTGACTTATCTGCCAGCACTCTACAACTTCTTGGTAGGTGGCTGTGAAATTGTGAAGCCTGTGACGCAAACAAGAAATGGAGAACCTTGTCTTGGTTTCAACGGTAAGGCATTACTTTCACGGCTTATTGTTTTTTTTTAAATTACACTGCTGCTTGGTTGTTGGTTGCAGCTGTTTGCTGGTAATTTGGTATCTTGTGTGCAACATGCAGGGGACCACAGCAATCTGTACAGCTCTCCGCAACAAATTTAATCAAGCTACAGCAACCACATGCCAACTTAATAGAGAATACTCATTTTTGTTCCTAGCGGCCAGCAAAGAAAAGTCTTGCTAGGAAAATGTGCATGAATGGACTTTTTGTGTATCCCTTTAAAGAACTCCATCCATGTCTTCCTTCCTTACTTCAAGTTGTAACATCCGGTCCTCCAACAAGCCCTTGTCTGTAGTGGTGGAGATGCAGGTGTTGAGGACCCGCTGAGCCTCACACACCCAGTCCTGGAGCTCTTTCAGTCCTTCAGAGAAAAGGCGGTGTTCCCCTACAATGCGCTCAATCCTGGATGCCTTGTCCTGTTAGATATTAAAGTAGAGTAATGTGACTATACTCCTCAAGTCTTTCCTTACCAAAGAGTTTAACATTACACGTGTTTCCAGTGAACAACAACAGTTTCTTCATATTTTTCTGTGTTCGTGTTTGAAATTACAGCCTTGTTTTCCCAGATAGACATCTCTAGAGACTCTCCCACCCACATGTTATAGCACAAGAAAAAAAAACGCATTGTGTTTTCAGTCATCACTCATACATCTGCAACATCTGTGGATCTGCAAAGCGCAGAAAGTAAAAGCTTCAATAACTGGTGGCAATTTTTGAAGTGTTTTCATTCCTGTTTCCACGTCTAGGATGGAAGAGGACCTAAAAATAGCACTTCACTGGCTGGCCAGCAAAGTAAATAAATCCCATTCATCATCGCCGGGGTACTCTCATTGTCCCGAGGTAACAGAATGGTGCTCTGTGGTCAGCGTAATATTTTGTTCTGTGATGTATCAAATTAATCATACGAGTGCGACCACTTTAATGAGAGCTCCACAAAGGTCAGCTTCTCAAGCAGTGACACATTTCAGCTGTGACATTTCAGAAGTGCTTTAGTGGATAAAGGTACGCTGCACAGTCTTGGCCCTTTTATGCTGATGAGGCTGCAAGCACAAGGGCGTTTTAGAGGTAAGAGAGATTACTGAGCTCAGGTAAATTACTCTGGGAACCAGGTCTTCCCTTGGAGACATGACTAATGTGCAAGGGGGCAGCAGTCCATGACACGGCAGATCATACAACAAAACAGCGAACACCACAGCTGGACAGAAAGCTCTTTAGTGTTTATCAAGAGCACATGGGTTAAGCAAGGCACATTTCAGCACACTGTAGCAGTCTGTGATAGAAGCAGAGCATAAAGAGAGGAAAGGCTAGAAATAAGGTTACAAGGCGTGAGCGGTGTTACCTTGGTTAAGTTGCTGAGGGCTAGGTATTGTGCTGACAGCTGAGATACTCTGTGGACGAAGCCCTTTCCGGCTGCTTGTCCCTCCCAGAGTCGATGAGCTCTTTCCCTCAGCCTGCCCAGCTCTACCTCCTGACACGCCATCTCCTCCAGCACACACTAAGCCGATGTGAAGCAGGCAAGTGGTGGAAAAACAGAGACGGAGCAATTGGATGTTGGTGAGCGCAGGGTACAGAAAAAGTGATGGGTTGGAAAGTATGGTTGTGTGTGAGCACCATTAGAGGTGAAAATGAAACAACAGAAAACATAACATTTTTCATGACAGCAGAGACACGAGGCACAAGAAGCGCAGAGGAGGAGGGATATGGGATTAACATGTCACAAGTACACACTAGAGCACATCAAAATACATGGATAAAAACAGAGGAACACGAGCATCAGCAGTATTTCTCCTGATGTTCACTTTTACATATAAATGCTGTTATTAGGTTAGACACCACAGCAAAGAAGAGGCACAGGAGACACGGCTGATAACGTAATCCAAAGACGGGTTGTATACATGTTAAAGGGTAAGGAGGATTTTCCCTACATGAGTTCAGAGACTGAAGCCTGTGTGTTTTATTGTACTTCAGGTGCTGTGGGAAGAAATGTAATTGCTTGCAGGGACCAGACAAAAGGCAATGACGAGAAGTGCTACAGTGGGGGACAGAATAAATATAAAAATAGCAACAATGATACGAGCAGAGCTTTGAGATGGGTTTGATTTTTTTTTTTTCCTTTGTCAGTTTTATCTTTTTTAACGCTTCATGCCTGTCTTCCCTTTTTGTCTCTGCCAGACGTGGCAGAGGCTGTTATCGCATCCTGAAAAAGGCCTTTTAGCCACGCAGTGCTTCAGCTTTGACAGAAGGAGAATTAATTAGATTTCTGGACTTTTCTTCTGACTATTGTGTCAAGACGCAGCTCTATTTTGATCCAGTGGTGCTCGAAAAATGTAATTAGGTCCTTCTCTTCTCCCCAGTGAATTGAAATTGTACTTCAGGGATCCATATCTGATGGAGAGCTGACTATTTAGTATCCTTGGAAAATCTACTTAATATTCAATTTGCGGTGTAATGACAAGGTTTATTTGAGTGAAGAGAGGAAATTAGAAAACATCAGTGAGAGCAGCTGAGAAGAGAAATGTAAAAGGGGCAGCCTCACTAACGTAATGCAATTTAACAGTAAATGGACCCTACAGTATTGATTAAAATGTCCTGATGTACTGCTACAGGGGTGGACTAACAGATTGACCCTTCATCAGCCACAATAACCGCAGAAGTAATGTCATTGTAAGAGGACTGTAATGTCCAGGGAGAATCATGAGCACGACTGTGGGCTTCACAGTACCTGTAGTTTGCTGAGCTCCTGCTTCTTGGCTGGAAGGTCATGTAGGCGAGCACTGCTCTCCTGAACTCTGACCTCTGTGCTGTTCAGCCATTCCTGCAGAGGCTCAGCACTGGCCTCAAACTCTGTCATCTGGGCCTGCAGGTTCTGCAAATGTGAAGTAACTTGTTAAATACACCTTTTGAGGTTCTGAATTTGCACAAACTGTACAAATATCAGAGAAAGTGAGCACTCTGATAAAAAAATGAAACTAATGATTGCTTGCTTTCTTGCACATTAAATACACATTGATGTAATTTTGCAGCCATCTGCTAAGCACGGAAAACAATGCACCAACCTTGAGAGCATCTTCTCTCATTTGCAGGTTATTCATCAGGCTCTTCCAGTCTTCTCTCGCATTTGCCACCTTGGCCTTGATTCCCTCCACCCTGTCCTTGGACACTACAGCCATCAGCAGCTCCCCACTGGCTCCTACTGTACTAAGCCTGGCCTGGCCATTCTCCCTGTCACTCAAGAACTCCTAAGGGGATACAGTACACAGACAAAGACAAAGGAGCAGTGACTATTTAACTGAAGCACGCACACAAAGGGAGAAGGGTGTGAAAGGAGGGGAAAAAAAGACTGAATGACTATCCCAAACTTCTTCTTTTTTTGCCTTTTGCTGCAGTGCCTGACGGGTAACAAAGCCATTCTCTACATTGTCAACAAATTTTCTCTCAAGGTCCCAGAATGTGACCCTACATTGTGAAAAGCAGTAATTACATTAGATGAAGTCATTACTAATTCTACATGCATATGAAGAAGTGGCCTGACCCACAGACGCAATAACAGATAAGGGAAGTCAATGAGCCTGAAATGTGTCTGCTTTTTTTTTTCTTTTTTACAAAGCGCCTTCATACACACCCACCGGCAATGTACACACACATATTAGGATAAACACGCATATGCAGCATGCACACACACAGACACCCCTCCCTCTGAGCTGAGCCGATGACAGTAGCGCAGCAGGGACCACTCCACCATCTGTGCAGTCAGCACATCACTTACACACACTATCTAGCTTCAGCCTCCTCAAAACACACACACACACACACACACACACACACACACACACACACACACACACACACACACACACACACACACACACACACACACACACACACACACACACTTGGTAAAGTAAAAGGCACACACAAGAAAAGAAAGTCTGCGTCTCTCACCGTTTCGCTCTCTGTGTTCTACATTCATTTACTTGCTCGCTCTTTTTCTTTTCCACACTTGCTGTCTTTCTCACCCTGCCAGTGTAACCGTATACCACCAATTAAGCATGACACAATGGATACCCCAGCCCCTCCCACGCTAGCCCTCCTGGAGGTCAGCCATGTGGAAACATTGTTCCACATTCCTCACCAAGTCAATAATAAATAAAACATGATTGCCTCTCTAGTCAGAAAGTATGAAAATCCCTCTCATCCAAAAAACTAGAAACTTCTAAAGGAGCAGACTTTGCTAAACCCCTGCAGAGGATTTCCAGCAAATTATTTTGTCAAATAACCACACGTTGCTTTGCCATTTTGAACTCACTCTCCCTGACCACCTAACTGTTGATTCACTGCTTCGTCGATCATCTAAGAGCTCCAAAATATGGTCTGAGAATGCAGAGTTTAGAAATAATAGCACATTGCTTGATAGTAATACGGTGCATGGATGTGGGGATGTCCACCTTCACAGACAAGCAGCTGACTATTAGCCAGAACCCTGCGGTGCTCTGAAGAGGCTGCCAGACCTGCCAGAATCTCAGAGACTTCTCAGAAAGAGAGACACACAGATATTTTGAAGAGAAAGGCTGAGAGACCCCACTGTGGAGCTTTCTCTTATCTCTTTTGGCTATGAGCCCATTTCTAGCTTATCCAGGCTACTGCAGGTCCCATCACTCCAACAAGCCCACCAGCAGACACTCAACAGTGGGCATGTTCACACACGCTTCCCTTTGAGCAAACATCCAATGAAAGAGGATTGATTGTTTAACTACTACATCTTTTGCTTTTCTTTGTAGTACCATATTGTTGCTTAGCCTGCCTCTATGGAAACAAAATAAAAAGCGAGAACCAGTCTGTAATTAGCAAGAGTGGATTTAAGTGGACTCAAGAAGCTTGTTACAGTTTTTGCCCGTTGCTTGAACACTATAAACCCATGCTTAGACTAAAGTAACACAACGTGAAGCTGTTGTTACCATACCTCAAACACATGTACCCCTACCTTAAACAAAAGCGCTGCTTTGCACCCCAGTACCAATTATGCAACACACCTACTCCCTCATGCAACACACATGGTCCTGCATGCTACACTCTATTTCATACATAAGACACTTCGCTCACAAAATGAAATCTCAGGGTGCCATTCGGAAAACACATGTATCCAAAATACAAAACACATCGGGTAATTGCAACCACTCAAATACACACCTGAAGGCACCTACTTGCAAAACCGAACACCAATTAGCCAACTACAAAAAGCCCTCAGCGTAGCCATTCCAAGAACTTTGCAAGCATGGATGGAGGGAGAGCAAGAGGATATTTACCCCGGTGCCTAGCGGGAGAGGACATGCTTGCGATGTTGATGAGGTCCTGTGGCCAGACCCCAACAGACGGCGGGATCCATGAGCCCACTTATGCACAATTGTCATGGTTTTTTGTGTTTACAGTATAGTGTTTTTTCTATTGCAGTACTATTGTGTTGTTGTTGTTTTATTTGCTGTACCTGTATTCATGGTACTGCAATGTACAGTATTGAGTAGGTCTATTTGCGTTTATGGTTGTTTGGAAATGTGTCTCCTGTAAATGTGCCTTCTGAATAAACAATGGGAATCAAGGACTGCAGTGTTTTATGTACAGCAGACTAGTGTGTTCCCCCTGATCTGTGAGTGTTTGCATATGGTGCAGGTATGTGTCATTTTGTCAACAGAGTTACATTTTGACAAAGGAATGTTAGGTTTTGACAGCAGAGTTTAGGTTTTGGGAGTAGAGTTCCAATTTGGCACAGATGTGAATGGTATATTTCCCAGTGTTGTGTCATGTGTACTTGTGTGTACAGTTTTGGCACAGCGAGCGGGGTTTTGCAAAATGTGTTCAAGCAGTGGGCAAAAACTGTAATATCATCACCCCGAGAGGCAGGAAAAGTCTGGTTTATGTAAGTGAATAAATGACACTCCCTACCTCTACTATCAACAGACACTCACAGAAGCAATCTGCCTGTAGAAAAAATATCATACGGCCACACTGGCTGGCAGCTCTGAGACATCAATATGAATGAGCACAAAACAAGTTATTGAAAATGTTATTTCTCAAAAGACTTGACTACAGTAATATTTAGTTACGTTTCCATCCCCAAAAAACTGCTTGATATGCTGGTATTACTTCAGTCTGCCCTGGAATAATATGACAAAAATGTGATTAAATCTGTGATTAATTCCTGCATCAGGTAAGTCTGTCTTGGAAAAACACCTGTGCAAAGAAGACAATGAACTTCAATTTTACTACAGTTATATGTCCCCTTAAAAAACACATGCGCATACACACACACACACACACAGGAAGAATAAATTTTTTTTTAGCTGTACATAAGGGTTTTGCAAATTATATCCCTTACCTGAATCCTTTGCAAAGCAGAGGAGGCCTCTGTGACAGTCTGTGGCACATCAAAGCATTTGGCAGTGCTGATTTTGGCATTGACCAGCCACTGCTGGAAGTCTCTAAGGGCTGCACGAAACCTTTGCTCCAACAAGCGCTCCTTATTTTGACATTCCCTGGATGCACGAAGACTCAGACTGCAGGAAAGAAGAAGAAAAGAAAGAAAAGGCCTCATTTAAGTTGTTGTTCATGGGTTGAAATCTCCCGTGAGAAATGAACAAAGAAAGAACGAAGCTACAAACAGAGGAAGTGTTTACTGCCCATGTGTCCATCAAAACAAAGGAGACACGTGCTGATGCTCTGATACTGTCCAGACTGTACTCACGTCATGGAGGATGAGCCAGGGATGAGAAATGGGCAGGTGGAGAAATGGTGGGTGAAGTGGAAGGAATGAGCGCTGGGGCAAAGAGGGAGAGCGGGGGGATGGCGCTAAGGGGCACTGTGTGGGAGGGGGGTTGAGAGGCAACATATGACTGGGGCAAGAGTTCACATGGGTGACAAGATGGAGGGAACGAGGCACGACAGCTTGATGCTATAAGAAAGAGATGAGATGGAGGAGATATGTGAGGAAGCGGTCACAGCGAGGCTTGACAGAATATCAAAGGTACACTTTCAAATTTGGATTTTAGGAGAATGAAGCTTTTCATCCAGAGGAATTTTTCTGCTATTAATATATTAACCACAAGGTACAGCAGGTATGTAACTGAAGCATAATAAAATCACTTGTTGAATGAGACTGAGATTTGAAGCTTTAAAGGATAGCTAAAAACACAAGAAACCATAATAATCTAAAGGGATGCACAAACAGAACACACAAAATGAAAATGTCAGCGAAATTTGATGACAACTCCTAACTTTACGGAGCGTGATAATAAATTTACAGCAGCTCAGGAGGTAGATTGGGTCGTCTACTAACTGGAAGGTTGGTGGTTTGATCCCTAGCCCCTGTAGTAATTGTGCTTAAGTGTCCACGGGCAAGATACTGAACCCCAAAATTTCTCCCAATCCATCGACTGCAGTCTAAGTGTGTGCATGATAGTCAGAAAGCACTTAAGGGTACAAAATAAAGATCTTTATGAATGTATGAATGAGCCTTGGTGTGTTGATTTAGAGTAGAAAAGACCCAGCAGCAAAAGTACCAGCCCAGTGGGAGCGGATGTTGTTGATTGGCACATGAGGGGGTGGGAGACCAGCTGTCAGCTACAAAATGATCGGCAATGAGATTTTTTATTTTTTTAAATTTGTTAATGGTGCTTTGAGTACATCATGAGACCAACAATCAGTTATGTGTTTTTATAACCAGACACAATTCAGGTATTTTACCATATTAGGCAATTTAAAAGTATAAAATGGCAACAACAAAAAATTTATTTCAGATTCAAATCTCCAGCATGACGCACTACACAACCACCCGTCTTCTTGACCTCCATACTCCTTCACACACTTCTGCTCAGTGCTCCCTGGCACTAAATTTACATAACCAAATTGTGAGGTGTGTTATGACCAACATAGATACAAGTTCATATATGGATAAGCTATATGTACAACCAGCAGAATTATTTTCTTTCAACTCTGGGATAAAGAAAAAAAATCTATGTACATGTAGTTTCATTCAAAATAGATTTAAACATGATGTAAGACAAAAAAAAGAAAAACAATTACTGGATTTCACACATTGTGGGGAGTGTGTGAAGGTTAAAGGAGGAAGGGGGAGACGTGGATGACAGCAGGGAAATAAGGTTACTTATCAGAAATAGAGGTATGAAAAACATGGCAAAAAACACATTGTCCTCATGTAGCATCTCAATGCACTGAAACACGCATTAAAGTCAGGCACAGACACTCTTGAGCTTTAACGGTGTGATGAGGGCATGAAAGGGTAACACAGTGGGGATAGCACGGGTGTAAAAGAAGCACTTTTTCTGCTGTGACAGACAAAATCTGGCATGCGGTATAAAGAGGAGGTGGGGCGGAGGGGAGTTATTGCCTTTTCCTCCTCTCCTCTGACTCCTTTTTTTTTTCATTCTGTCTGTGCACTCTTCTTTCTGCAGCGCTTAAATGCAGGACAGGTGCAAAGAGCGCACAGGCCAAGTCTATTACAGACTAAACAGCCAAACGAATAAGGAAAGGTGGTGTTTTGCCAATCAGCAGTCGACGCCAATTAGCTGCCAAAGCATTTCCAAAAAGCTGACCTCACTTAGATTGTCTGCCAGTAAATCTTCAGAGAAGCAGCAAATAAAGGAGATCATTTGCGCTACGGTAGAAGTTTACACTAGTACATGAATGCGTTGAATGTGCATGGCTGTGTGTGTGCATGCTCTTTTGTATGCACTGTTGTTCTTTTGAAAAGGCACTGCACGGTGCGTTCACAAACAAGTGGTGCTCATTGAACACGGGCTCACTTGAGGGTTTAAAGCAGGCAATTAGAGCTCAGTAAAGAGACTAAAGTGGGTATCAGTGTGAAGAAAAAGACCTTCCAAAAAATTTTAATTTCCCTAAAAAATTACACTCGGCGTTGCATAAAATTAAACTGGGGAAGGACACAAACATAGTCAATAAGTGGAAGTGAGGGAAGACGGTTAAATGTCGCTTAGCAACTGGTGACTCTGTTGTTGTCCGTCACCTTTCCACCTTCACCTGGCTGATACGGACGTCAGACCTCTGTGTGTTATTGCCACAAGCGCGTGCGCGTGCGCGCGCGCACACACACACACACACACACACACACACACACACACACACACACACACACACACACACACACACACACACACACACAAAAGAGCTTATAAAACATAGCCCTGGCTTTTGAGCTGTAATTAAGGAGAACTTTCCTTTCCCGCTCTTGTTATTGTGTTATGGAACAGCTGTTTTTAAGACTGTTATATGGAATAATGTGTGACATCAACAATAATTATGAGGACAGGTTTAATTGAATCATTAAAATGACACATTTTTATATAATATGCCAGTTAAAAAGTATGTCAGGTATCTGCAGAATCACATACTTGTACAGTATTAAATAGCAAATAACTTGTTTATACGTTATGTTGCACGTTGCATCATAATCACTTGATCATCTGTATTAATCACAGGCTTTTAATAAAAACTGTCTAAAGGATAAGGTTGGCTAGGTTGTTGACTAATAGCTAATAAAGCTTCTCTTTCTCCAATGCCTCAATCAATTATGGAGTACCTCAGGATTTGATTTTAGGTCCCTTTTTGCATTATGTGTCCGTTAGGCTTTATTTTTCACAAGTACAATGCATCTTTCAAATGATAATCCAATGTCACACAAATATTTTAGGATGTGTATTTCTACAGAAAAACTGTCTTCATCTAAATGACACACAGACAGCTGTGATCATTTTTAGCTAGCCATTTAGGACCATTAGCACTAAACCTTTAAGCCCATAGCAAAAGTCTTGGTATCACCTTTGACCTTGCACTTAAACCTAAATCGAATTAATTCACTTCCGTTCTCTATAAACAGATAGCTACAGAAGAAAATGCAGACTTTTTAGGCAAAACACAATTTCTTTAACATTGGAAGTGTCTTGGTTTTACTCAACGTAATCATACATGCATGCCTCCACTGCAGAACGTAGTTATAAAGTTCAAGAGCTTAAAAAGTGTGGCCATGTCTATCAAAAAACTCGGATCAGATGATTAGAGAGGCCAACTGCTTGAATAAGGTCTCACCAGGTCTGTTATGTACACAGGGAGCTACCCATAAAGGCAAACTAGGCAGACAGACATGGCTAAGCATCCCTTCTCTCACTCATATAAAGAGTGTTACAAACAGTTTATTCTCCTCGAGGATGGATTTTTGACCCTTTACTGCACCAGCCCTCATCTCATCATGCAGCAGTTGCAGAATCCTGCAGTGAGACTAACTGGTAGCAGATAATGAAAACACATTACACCAGTACTAAAATCCCTGTACTGGCCACCTGTCAGATTGATTTTCAGAACCTAATGTCCTCTACCCAAGCAGTAGGTCTCAGATCCCCAAAACAACTGCTTTTAACTGTTCCACTATCCAAGTGGGTCAAGGAGAGTATGCCTTTTCAATGGCCTTTGTTTGCACTTATTGCTTTTAGCATACTATAATTAAACAAATGAAATTCATTTTTATTCAGTTTCCTCAACATATTTCGATTATTTCCTGTTTATTTGTTTGTCTTATGTTATTTTATTTTTTTTACTTAAAATGTATATAGCATATTGGTCAATAGAGATTGATTTGAACATCCTAGCTGAAAAAAAACCTCCAAAAACATTTTTTTTTTGATCAGTTAACTTTTAAACACATTGTTACCACCTTTCCATTTCAGGTATACACAAAAGAAAGAAGTGAAACAAAGCAAAATAACAAAAATCCCGAAATGATTGTCTCTAGTTTGTTCCTGTGACATTAATATTTCAGTCCTCACCCTGTCATTGATGTGTAAACATGGTCCATATCTCTCAACACTGTCTGATCTTATGAGTCGGTTACTCCATAACATATATTACACTCACTATTTACAGCCATTCGTCTTGTTATAGTGGGTCTGGGTCGTACCATCTCTCCAGGAAGGCTTTTTCACAGGCTCCTACCAAGATTTTAAACAAACATCTGTCTTCTCTCAACACAATATTTCCTGCTATATCACCAAAATGCAACACCAGAGATGATCCTGTATATATTTTAACAATAAATAAATGAACACTCTCCCAAAACTGCACAATGCCAGGGCAGATCCAAAAGACATGAGAATGGTTTACATTTATCACATTGGCTTCAATATGGCTTTGTTAGAGAACACTAGAAATTTATGTTTAATATTGGGGGTGACAGAGAATTTTATTCAACCCTTCCAACAGTTTTCTCTCAAGCTACATGATGATGTAGTAGATTGCTGTGTTCTCCATACAGGCAGCCATTTATCTTGAGAAATATACACACCTAGTTCTTTTTTGCCCATTTCGCTTTAACATAATGTGCTGTATTTCCTTTCCTCTGTTGGTACTATGCAGATATTACTCTATATTTCTTTAAATTGTAGATTCCTACTATGGTTGGAGAATGGTTGCATAATGTTAAATTTTGTTCCATCTCCTGAAAACTCATAAAATTCCCATCTTTTTTTACTGTACACAGTGCTGTTATTCCATTTGGTATCCATTGTTTCTCATCTCTGGTCCAAAGTATCTCCAGGTTCTTCCTCTAATTTATATTTTTGTTCTATATTAAACCACAGTTTTCATATAATCTGTGTGATAACGTCTTCACTTTTGAGAAAACCTTTTACTTCATCTCCAGTGTGACTCTGAATTTCCTTTCCTTGAGCATTTGTTTGGATAACTTTGTTGGCTTTTAGGTTAGGGAGTTCAAGTTGGGGCCATTTCTATCTACATTTGAAAAAAGCAGCTTTTGGCCTCATTACACAGACTTGAAGCAAAAGGCATCATGAATAAACTATAGTTAATCAGTCAGTGTTTCGTTTTACATCCACAAACACTCCAAGGAGTAATTCTCGCTCACCCACATCACATCACTACAGCAGAAATGTTCCTCTCACCTGTTGTGCTGTTTGATTAGCGCCGTGACCCGGTCTGACTGTGAGCCGAGGTCTCTGGAGTATCGCACCAGGTCATTCAGTTGGCCTTTCAACTTCTCCGCCATCGGCTCGGCGCTCTGCAAGCCCTCCAGTATATCCTAAACGGCACAAATCAGACACCAGCTCAGTGTGTGTGTGACAAGGAAACACAAGCACCCAACGGATCTGCATGACACCCTCCAATAAGTCCGCTCGCATTCCTATTCACACCCTGCCTCAGTCGTTTTCGCTCTTCTCACATTCAAACCGCGCACACAGACGCTCAAACACATACTCACAGTGCTGCCTGTACAAAAGCATTGCTGTTCCTGGCGGAGTGTGGCAGGAAGGAGCTGTGGATAACGGTCTCCAGCTCGCCTCAGCGTGCCTCACATTCTGCACTCACACAGTCATGAAATCCTGTCCCATGAAATATGTACAAGCTCTCTTTCTCTCGCTGTGTGACTCTCACTCACTCTCTGACGTATGACGATTAAAACAACCCTCCCTCCCTGCTCCTGTGGACTCGCTGCTCCCGTCTCCCTCTTCTCCTTTCCTTTCCTCGCTCCCTCCTCCTACGGCGGTTCTACTTCTTTCTCTACCCCACTCTCTCGCTCTCTCCTCTTTCTCTCTCCCTCCTCCCACTCCCTCCACTTATTCCCTCGCACACATTTTTCCTCCCGATGACTCTCTCACGCTCTCTCCCTGTGGAATTCAGCTGTCAGCCCTCACAGATGTAGAATTGGTTCAAACGCACACAAACAAGCGCGTAACGAAAACAAGGCCGGACACAGGAAACAGGCTGGAGAAGGAGGAGAACGAGAAGCGGAGGAGGGGAAAGAAAAAAAACCCAACTCCTCCTCTGTTCTTTAACAGCCCCAAATTGAGGAAAACCGGAGAAAGGCATGGCTGAAGAAGCCCGGAGGGGAAATATAGGGCTGAACGTGTTGGCACGGCCTTGACAATACAGAGAAATTGTCACACTGTAAACATCCTGTGGAAGTTAGAAACAGAGCAGCAGGGGAGGTGAGGAGCACAAGCATCTAAGAAAGAACCCCTGCAGCCAAGAAGGACATCTCAGCACACTTCAGTTCAACCAAGTTGGAGTATAGGCAGGAGAAACAATGAGGGAATGTTTGGGAGGGAGAGATAGTGGAAAATAATGGTTAAAAAAGACAAAGCGGGGAGGGGTAGAGGGGACAGCACGGAAGACAGAATGAGCAGGAAATCAGGGGAAGTGATGGGATTGTGGCTGTCACTTGTTCATCATTCCAGTAAAGCTGATTTACAAACTAATCTGTTTTTAGGATTTACAAATAGAATGGATAATTACTGACAGAGAAAGCAGGGCTAATTGCAGAGGGTCCTGTGTGTGTCTGTGTGTGTACTTTGTATTAAACAATGCTAATCATAGGACGGCAGCATAGCCGCTGTCAGCTTTCACCCACCCCAGCGAGTTTTTATTATTGATGCTGTTTTTTTAAATGCACCATTGTGAGAAAATGAACAGATAATAATTCAGGCTCTCTTGTCATTATGTTTATTTAAATTCTATAGTACCTTAGCCAGCTGCCATCCCTCCACGGCCTCCTCGCCGTTACTCTGCCCTTCAGCTTTAACCAGCTCCTGGCTCCACCCCCTCAGACGTCCATCAAACACTTTTAACTCTTCCTCCAACTGGGCGGTCAGACGGTTATATTCCTCTTCGGAAGCCGCGGCAGCGGACAGGGCCCCCTCCAAGCTATCCCGGGCCCTCAGAGCGGCCCCTTCCCATTGCTCCAGAGCGTGGGACAGCGCCCCCAGCTGTCGATCCATGGCCTCGCAGCCTCCCGCTGCCGTGTGCTCCGCTGTGGACGCCGCGCTGCGACGTACCCGGCTGAGGCGGTCGCGGCCCTCCAGAAGTCGACACTCCACACGCTCCTGGAGAGATAAAGAGGGTAGGTAGGTAAGAGACAAAGTTGCTACGGAAACTGTGGCTAAGGAAACCGCAATCTCTGGCTGTGCTGGTGTCTATTTAAAGCTGCCGTATAGTGTTTTCATCAGATGTCCCCTGCTTCATCACCTTACATGTTTATATCTACTTCTTTGATTCTGTCAGTGCACCAGTTATTCTGATTTGCTGTATTTTTAATTTCCATATCAGTAATATCGCTCTGTTAGTGATTTTTTTCCCCTCTCCTTCCATCTTCACCTCTTACTCTCTAAGGGAAAGCCAGGCAGATGATGTGAAAAACACTTGAGTGTGATGCGATAGCAGTGAGCTGATAGAGGGATTAAAAAGGGAGAAGATGGCTATGAAGATCAACCTTGACACTAAATAAAAAATGAAAACTAGCTTGTGTACACAAGACATCATATCTCCTCTTCTACTGTAATGCTTCACACAGCATAGCTCTGCTGACACACATTTATAATGTGATAATTAGTACCCATGTGTAAAATTTAAATGCAAATCAATTTTTCCTCACATATTTTCTCTCCTCTGTAATCACAGAGTTATCGAGCAGGGAAAGATTTAGCATTAAATTCATTGCTCCTTTTCTTTTTTCCTTTTACACACAACCATAAACCATATTATACTGCATTGGCAGTAAAATGCATCATGAGAGATTGAGATATTTGGCTCTGATATGGGAACAAGCTGAGAACCAATTCCAATTCCCCGCATAATTTGCTCTCCTTCATAGTGAGAATGTATTCATCAAATGGGTTCAGATAATTCAGCAATCAGTTATCTTCGCAAGAATTGGGTGTGGATTAAAAAAAACAAAACAAAACAAAGAACAGCACACACATTTCAAGCATGCAGAAGAGCCAAAGACAAAGTATTCTTAAATAAGTTAAACATTGCTTCCACACAAGAGTCGCTGATACTGCACTGAGAATCATTATGTCTATATTGGGTTTAAAGAGTTAATCCTTCTTTAATAGATGTGTAATTAGTGCCTGTTACACATCAATTATCCCAACAAATTCCTACAAGATGTCCAGCCAAGTTTTAATTCTCAAATAATCTAAGTTTATAACTAAAAGACAATTTAACCAACATGTACCGCATGCTGTTAACATGGAGTGGCTCAAGAGATTTCAGATTATGTCAAATAAATTTTAGATTGTTTAGCTGATACTGTTTTAGCATCCGTGTACTTGTGTTTTCCCTACAGTTTTATCACTTAATTTATGTGGGCTGAAATAATCTGCAACTCTTTATGATTTGTCCCCGAAAAAGGGCCGTAAGCACAGAATGGAAATGCTTGAGGTGACTAACAAATGTTTGTCTTCCTTACCCTAACTTCTGACAGTTTCTTTTTGATGGATGTGGAGTCTCCTGATGTGTCAGACCAGTGCTGTAGCTCCTCCCCTGCAGTCATTAGCCAATCAGTGAGCTCTCTAACGGCCTCCAGGTAGTTCTGGTGCTCCAACACCACTGCCTGTGCCAGACGTACTCTCTCCTATAGAAGAAACACAAAATGTGTACACGTTATATTACCGAAAGCCTTGATCAAGGTGAAAGAGGTTGATGGTCATCTACATTGTAAATTAATAAATAAAGGCAGATGTTTTGTACCTCCACCAAAGCTGTGAGGTTGTCAAACTGCACCTGCAGCTGGGTGCGAGCACCATGGTTAAAGCTGGCATCACCAGTCTTCTTGAAGAGTTCTCTGGCTTTTTCCTCCAGTGTGGACAGCGCCATCTGGTGGTCTTCTAGATCAGCCAGCAGAGCACGGAGTCTCTCCAGCTGTGAAGCTTTTTCTCTAGGTCCTGGCTGAGGGGTGAGAGGGGCACACACCTCCCGCTCCACAACCTCCATCCAGCAGCGCAGTTGGGCGGCACTCTCAAGGTATCCTCCCCACTGAGACACAGTCCACTCTAATCGACTGGAGACAGAACAGTAGATCTCTCATACACTTTTACAAATGGTGCAAAAAAAAAAAATAAAATAAAAATAAAAAAACAAACACATGAAATCTTTTATAACTACATGTGTAGACTGCTTAATTTAAATCTTGGTGCATAAAAATCTTTTTACACCTTTTTACTCTCCTGTACATTTGCAGCATTGCAGAAGAAGCACAAACTGGCAGTAATACTGGCTTATAGCCTTTCTCCCCTTTTATCAGGAGGTTCAAAACACACAAGGACACAGACACACACCCATAATTTTCCTTGCCATCTGTTACCCCTGCCTGTGCAAATAGTGCCAATATCCACATACTCACACACACCTCTAATTCACCTGCTACCCCTCGCCTCCTGTTATCCCTCTCCCCTTTCAACACAAACACACCGCACGTGTGACCCACTGTTTGCCATCCACCATTTAGTCCCTAATGGGATCAATTTTTTTTCTAGGAGGGGCCATAATTGGTCAATTAGACATACACACACAAACTGATGCACATGCATGCCGTCACGCACGCACACAAACACACCTGAGAGCACATACTAAGACACATCAGTCACAGTTGGAAAATGAGACACATACTTCTCATTATTTATTTAACCTAATGGTAATTAACAGCACCGACACATCAATCTGTGGTGATGAAAATAACCTGTTCCTAAGAGAGAATTTTTTTTTTTGGCAAACAGAAACATCCTCTCTTAAATGTTCATGGGCAAATGTTTCAGTGGCAGAGAAATGGGGATTGACTGGCATTTATATTGAGCTCATCTAGTCTCACTGACCAGTCAAAGTGCTTCACTCTACAAGCCAAATTTATCCACACATCCATACAGTGCTTTTTGAATTTTAAGCACTTTATCTGCATCACATCCATGGCCAATTTAGAACCAGGAATTAGCCTAACATGCATATTTTTGCATACCTTGAGGAGTACTCAGAGGAAACCCACCCACGCACAGAGAGAACATGCAAACTCCACACAGAAAAGCCCCGGTTAGGGTTCAAACGTGGAAACTTCTTGATGTTAGGTGACCGTGCTAACCAAAGTGCTTTATCCAAAAGCATACATGTATTCTATAACTGCATGCAAAATTTGTTAAAGGTAGGAATGCTTCTTTACTCATTAGATTATCATTTGTAGTTTATAACAAATTGCAGGTGATAGTTAAAGTGAGTAGTTGTACCTGTGGCAACTCATGGCTGTCACAAGCAGTGTAGCCCATGCGTCCTCCAGTTCCTGCAGCTGAGAGCGAACCACTTCCTGTCCGGCGGCGCCATAGCTGCGCAGGGCGAGCTCACCTTTACCCATTGCCATATTTAACTTGACCTCACCCTCTCCCTTCAAAAGCAGGATATCCTGTGCAAACAGACATTCAGAGTAAAAAATAAAAATAAAAAATATATAAATATATCTTAAGCAAACAGCCCCCTCTTGTGTTCACTGGAAAAACTAGATTGTAATAAAGGTGAATTACCTAAATAAAGAATACATGCAGATGTAGTCTTGTTGTCCTCTCACCTGCACCGTCTCCAGCCTTTGCTCTAACTGCTCTTTGGTCCCCATCGTGCTGTCGACTGTACCCAGTCGCTCCTGGATCTCCTCCAGCCAGGCCCAAACCCCCTGGAGAGTGTCTCCAAAAGCCTGGCTCTCCTGGCAGCCTCTGAGCCTCTCCCTGGCTGCCTTCAGTAGGGCCTGGTGCTCCATCTGTAGCTGGCCTGTTACTCTGACCTCTCCTCCTGACCCGCGGCCTGCCTCAGATAGAGCCTGGGCTTCCTGGCAGAGTTGCTCAATAGATTCCCTTACAAAAGAAATTGATATATTATTGTTCTGAATATTCAGTAACTTATGCTGTGACATATATAGCATATGGCCACAGACACCCTCATATACAAACCTTCTTTCTGTCAGTTCCTTATGGAGTTGCTCCATCCTCTCCAGCTCTTCTGTGGTGTCTGGGGCACCTTGCTGGCTTTCTCCCCCAAGAACTGGCTCAGCCTTAAGACTGAGATCCATCTGCTTCAGCCAGTCTCTTATACCCTGCACGCAGTCGTCAAAACTATGGGAAAAGAGGGGAAGGAAGAAAAAAAAAGAATTAATGAGAGCCATATTTCTATTTGATTCAAATTCGTTTGTATAAAAGCAAGAAATAACCATAAATGAGGGTGTTACTTTTTCAGAAGGCCAACGCTCTCCTCCAAGTCCAGCTTGCTCTGATAACAACCATCCAGAAAGCTCCTCCACTCTCGCTGGCAGGCAGAGAGGTTCTCTTGAACCTGCACTGCTCCAGCTTTAGGTAGGTGGAGCTGGAGTTTCCCAGCCTCTTTAGAAACCTGAGAGAGGCGTTCCTCACCCTCTGAAATCCGCTGAAGTGATACCTGTGAACATAGGATGCGTCTCTAAATAAAGAGCCAAAATCTTCAGATCGGGACTTTTTTGTGTGTTTTCATCCATTTAAACAACTCAAAGTGTTTATTATTTACAAGCCCAGTGTAACTTATGACTTATACTAATAAATTATGTGGAAGGTACAGATATATGTTTCTAAAAATACAAATTGTTTATACTGTAGCATGCTCATATCAAAAAGTCAACCTCCTTAGAACTTTTAAGTGGAATATGCACTTCATAGCCCTTACATCTGCACAGAGAAAAAGAGCAACAAGTAACGTACCTTTAACCTTTGTAACTTGGCTCCTAGGAGGACAACATCTCCTGACGGGTTAGAGCATTCTTTCAGCTCCAACTTGAGAATCGCTAGCCAGGATTTGAAGTCTTGGACAAGCTCTGATTGAGGGAACAGGAAGAAGAGATGAGTTAAAAGCTGAAGAAACATACAGCGACAAGTCGAGGAAGACGGATGTGTTGCAGATTATGGCAGAAAAAACATTTTAAAGTGAAGAAACCTGAAGAAGAAGTGTGAGAGCAGGCAGTGTGTTAAGGCAGATGGAAAGTGTGGGCGTGTCCACGCTATGGAGTGCTAGGTTGCCTTGGCAACAAGCCCAAAATGAGTCCCTCGAGAGCAGATGTGACGAGAGCGACATTACTCTCCGAGGCACAGGTGTGTGTCGGCGCAGTGAGAGTGCACCAGTGTACCTGACAGCATGTGTGTCAATGGAGTGTGGGCTGTAGTGGGCGGATTGAGTGCGCTCTGGGGAAAATGTAGGATAATCAACAGCAAATCTGTTGCACTACTAACACGAACAAATGGCTCTGCTTCGTGTAACAGTGCAATGTTTGATTGGGTGATTATGGCATTTTAAGTGTTATTAAAAATTTTAATTTGTCCTCATCAGGGAATAAGTTATTGCGGCTACTTACTATTACTGATAGATAAGATCGCTCGGTGCATCAGAATGAAGAAGAATTAAGCACCTTTTGTAAATTAGCTGATACATCATCAACGCCACAAACAAAATCTGAGCAAAACTGATGATCGCTTACCGTTGAAATGGAGCTGCAGACCGTCCTGCAGGTTTCCTCTGGTCTTGGCACAGCGTTGGGAAACGGTCTCGGTTCGTTTGGCAATGGAGGTGAGATCAGACGAGAGGCGTGACAGCTCCTCAGAGGGATGCGATCTGCACAGAGCAGTCAGGGCATCTCTAGCCGAGTCCATGTCTGCCCTCTGCTGCTGCACGACACTCTGCAGGTCCTGGAAATGGACCACAGTGAGAAATTATGCAAATAATTCTGCACGTTTATAGCTATGTGCTCTGTATGTGTTGTACTGTGTCTATCCTGCAAATGTGTCCTAAGGCAACAGTCTCTTCTAGCAGAACAGATGCTGATCTGTTGCTGGTTTGACATCTGTCCTCCAGAAAAGCATCACTAATCAGGACAGGCGTTTTCCTTCAGGAATCAAAATTCTATGATGTAAACATTTCTTTCCTTCTTAAAGGAAAGAACACCTACTACACCGCCTATGGTGCTCAGATTTTTATTAGGGAAATACTTTTGAGGAGTTTCCTGCTAGAATAACAATAATTAGCACATTATGATTAGTTCCTCTAACTAATTAGGTAATAAGCTAGTTGTAGGTGTGTAAATAAAATAAACTTTGTACAGTTTTTTGTGAGTTTTTCTGTCTTACTGAAGGAACTGATAATGCCATACCTTAACAGTGCCAATGTCTTCAGGGGAAGTAGTTTCGGTGAGGTCCGATAAGGAACCCTCGACTGCCTCCAGCCGCTGGGCCATCTGGGACATGAGGTCCTCCAGTCGCTCTTTCTGGAAACTGAAGTAGGTCAGAGTGTGCTTGGCCTGATTGTACACCTCCTCAGCATGGGCCATTTTCTTCCTCAGATCTGATTGCAGGACCTGACGTGTGAGAATCAGTTTTAGTCACATTTAAACAACACAAGAGTATGTTTAATTATTGGTCCAGTACGGTTTCATAGATTTGATTTACGGTTTCATAGATTTGTGACTATAAGTTCCTCCTGAGTAGAAGGTACAGATACTTTATTTGTCTTCAGCTCAACTGAGAGCGCTTATTTGTAAAGTTTAAGTCAATCAAGAGGCAATTTGGAGCAGAAATTCTAGGAGTAAAGCATGAACCACATAAATCAGATGAAAGTAAATTACACAGGGATCAAGGACCATGGCTTTGTCCAAGATCACAGAGGGATTTATCACTATTTTGTTTGTTCAAAGCCCTGGCCCTATAAATGGGGAAAAAAACTGATGCACTCTTCCAGGCAGCCAGCAACAGGGGGAATTAGTACTCCTGCAGAGGACTGAGGAAAGTGGAAGGGAGAGGCAGTATAGCATAGCAAATTAATTGGAAGAATAATGAAGATAAATGTGGCTTCTGTAATGTGCTGTACTATGGTAAGGAGAGACGGCCACGAAAGAGACCCCGAATTAATAGAACGGTTATTTATAAACAAGAAAAAACTGAGAAAAAAAATATTTTAACCACAGGTGTCATAAGCTAAAAATAAATAGGTAAGTCAATAAATTGTGTTGTAACGTACATGGGTGTAAATATGCTGTTTACACCACTACAAAACATGTTCTAAACACACACAGCAGAGCTTGACTGACACACTAGTACTGCCCCTTGGCTACAGCAATTAAATGGCCCCTCCTTTTATCTGCCACGGCTGTCACCTAATCCTCCTGATGTGTCTCTGTCACATAATCCTGCCGGTTTTGCTGCATGTACATTAATGCACTGAGCTTCTGCACACCGTCTAACGTTTATAACTGCTTAGCACTCTCAAATGTCCCTCTGAAGCTCTTACTGGTAACACAACAAGAGCACAACAGCAGTGGCAACAGGTGTAGATGAGAGGAGGAGGGTTACTGGATGCAGGAAGACTGAACCAAGGCGCAAAAAAAAGGTTGTCAGCACTGGATGTTTCAGTGTCTACTTATTCTATACGCGAAATCTGCACATGATCAGAGAAGAAGTCTGGGTTCCACATATTGTGGTTTTAATCTTTGATGAATAATACCTTGCATTATTTTTCTCTTCTCCTATACATTTACCTGCATTTGTAATGGGATTTCCTGCAGTTTGGCTCGAGCCTTCAAATCTGCCACTCTCTCCTCCAAAACATCCAGCATGTGCTCCCTCTTTTCAACCTCCTCCTATGAATCAAAGTGCAAGACAATGAAATAACATTCACCGTCATCTGAGCAAACATTAATTTGCGCACACTTTCACGCAGCGTACTCTGACCTGAAAGGACGCAAGCTGGGCCTCTGTCTTCTCCTTGTCACTGAGACTGGCGACAGCGTCAGTTAGATCAGCGATGGATCCACTGGTCCACTGGTTGATGTCATGCTCTGCGGCCTTGAGGTCATCCCAGAGTTTCACACAGTAGCCTAATCTTTCTGTATTGGTTTGTATTTTCTCTGCGATCTTAAAAGAGAAAAAGAGAGACCAGGACACTATGTGAGGTATGTAAGAGAATAATGCATCTCAATCAAGAGGAGAGGAAGGCCCACCTCCTTTGTGTTTGGCTTTCTCTCTGTAACAGGGGATGTATGCTTTACAGGGAGATGGAAGAAAATCGCTGCCTAATTAGTCTGACAGATGTGCAAGTGAGAAGCGAGAGAGAGAGACAGAGATGCAGATAACCTGTCTAGACTTATTTATTTCTCTGTCTCATTTCGACAGCTGAGCAGACAACAACAACTCAAAAGAGGAGAAAATGTAGATAAAAGAAAAGAAAAAGCAGAGAAAAAATATAATTGAAAAAAGTGACGGTGCAGGTGTTCAGCAGAGATGAATGTTTTTTTATACTCACACAGATTTGTTCATACCCTTCATAGTTATTATTGTACTTCAGGCCCAGACTCGGGGAAAACACCATTTATAGTTTATGGATTTTTTTTCAGTTTTTTATTTAGATGTGAAAAATTCTGGGAAACTTTTTGATGTTACAAAAATATTTCACTTCAAAACACCTGAAATAACAGAAAGTCAGTATTGTGCATTTATCTTTACTAAAGACTACTCACCGCCAGCCACTGCTCTCTAAGTGTCTCTGTGTCTCTCTGGATGGAGGACATTTCACATTTGGGAACCTTCTCCAGCTCCCTCTGCAGGTCCTCGACCGTCCTGATGAGCTGGTCCATGTCTTCCTGTTTTTCTCTCAGTTCATCTTTTATGGCTTTATGCTGAAGAGAACACAGCAAGGGAAATGGCAACAGGAGGGAGAGATACTGTTCAGTGGGGAGGTAAGTTTCTGAGATTTGGTTTGCTAAATAAATATAAGACAAGCTTCTTCTTCCTCCACCTCCTGTTTTTTTCTAATATACAATAAAAACAGTCAAACCACAGAGAAAGCTGTGAAACTTTTCAGACTAATTTCCTTGATGAAAACAGATTATTACTCACTTAAAACTCATTGAATTACCAGAAAATGACACTAAAGCTGATTTTTCTTCTTAGCTCATAAAAACATTATTACATAAGTTTTCATACAAAAAATAAAATCATACTTGGATCTATCATATCCGGTTTTAACAGTAGTAGATATTTTAACTCATTATAGTAGGTAAAATCACAATGAATAAACACTTTCGACCATCAAAAGTTCCAACAAGTCATAACAATGAAAAAAAAAAATCTTTGAGAGGAATGGATACTGTCCTTTTTGACTCCATAACAAGGCTCACAATTAAAGTTACCAATTTGATTGCTATATAAATTACTACTGTAAAAATTCTTTAAAATTAACAATAGGTTCATTTCATGTTAGCTCATCAAATCCCTCACACCAATCAATAGATCTTCTCAAAAACATCTTTTCAAATGCTTTTCCTAGTAGCCCTTTTAAAAATCGTGCTATTAAAAAACTACTTAAGCATGGCATTCAATTGTTATTAAGTATCTGGTAGTATGGCTCTATGAACATGAGGATAACTTAAGCTAACATACAATGATGTAACTCCAATCCCCGATGCCAGATCTGTGGAAATCATAATTTTGAGTTGATGAACTGATGTTTGTTGATAATTTCTCATATACAGGGCACATCTTTTAAAAAAAAAAAAACCCAGTCCAAATCAGGTGAAAGGTTTTACAGAGATTACAGATCGAATATGAAACCCCTACCACAAAACAAAAACCCACATTTAGACCCAACTTCAGTATAATTTCTTCAGCCATGACACCATGTACAAAATATAAACTCACTTAATTAGAAGAAGCAGATTTCTCTTAATATTATATATTATATCCCAAATTTCTGATGATCATTTTTCACATTTTGTCATTATGAGTTTTATAAGGCACTCATTTTTATGTATAGCAGCCAAAGACTGTTTTGAAAGCAGAGCAAGATGTTTTCATTCAATTTATCCACCCTTCACAGCCAAGTTTTTTTCTGGCCAAGAAGAGAGCATGTGTGCTGGGTGCCTTTGCAACTATCCCTAATCACAAAGTAGATTGGTAGACCTATAAAAAATTGAAGCACCTGGGTCAAGTAGTTTTCTAGTTAGTGGATTTTTTAAATGTCCCTCATCCCTTGAATTATTTCTTTTGTATTTATTTAGAGAAATTACTTTTCCTTGTATATTTTTCCCCAAGCAATTCTGTGATGGTCATTTTTTTTAGTCTGATGCACAGAAATGTAATAATTCAATACTTTTCTGAGAATAAACATAAACTACTGACTTGCGTGAAAGTCCTTTTGGCTTCCTGAGCACTGTGGTTGTGGTCGGGCAGATTGTGAGCGACGGCCTGAGCGCTCTCCATGAGTGTGGTGAGGATCGACTTCAGGTGGTGGAACTGGCGAAGAAGATCTAACACAACTCCACTGTGTTCCTGACTGCATGTTAAAACAAATCAGAAAACGTCAAATATATTATTTTTTTTAAAGCAGGTGGTAAAAGATGAAAAAAAAAACCAGATGGGTGAGAGAAAATTAATCTCTTACCTGTTGATGATTAGCGTCCTGACGTTATCCCAGGCTGTCTTCACCAGAGCTACCTCCCTGAGTGCTTCTCCTGCCAGCTCACTGTCTCTCTGGGCCAGCTGGTTTCCCTTTTCTTCTAACCACCGTTGCGAGTGCTGCAGGGACTGGAGCTCATCCTCCAGCTGGACAAAGAAACGCATCCTGGGAGAATAGATGCAGAAGAAAACAATGGAGATTAGTAGCCTGCTTCCAACATATTACATCTCAATTTCCAGGAGATTAAATTTGTCTGCCTGTATGTTGGCTTCTGTAATAGACAATAGACTCTGGCATACAGTAGATCTTTGAATCAAAGGTTCATAGTAGGCAGTAGAAATGCAAAAAGTAGGAATGAAGCAAGGACTGACAGCATTATTACTACTGAAAGCCGACATTACCAACTGTGCTGATACTATGAATACTGATATATTTACTGGGCTGAAGTGTCAAAATTAAAATGAACAAACCTGTTGTGAAAGGCCTGTACAGAGCTCTCTCTGATGCCCTCCTGTCTTGCATCGTCCAACAGTTTCTTCAAATTCTTCATCACTTCTTCTCTTCTCTCTCTGAAGGAGCTCCACAAAGCCCCTAAAGCATCCGCTTCACTTTGTCTCCACCCCACACCCCTCTGCACCTCCTCCAGAGCCATTGTCAGGGCCACCGCCTGTCCTCTGCAAGATGTTCTTCCCTGAGGATGGCTGGCATCTTTAGATCCCCTCCACTCTGCTCCACACAGGTGCAGATGTGCTTTGCTCAGCTGCCCATCTAACCCGACAGCTTCAGCCTCTAGTCGGGCCACTTCTTTAGCCACCTCTCCTATTTCGCGATGCAGCTCTTCAGCTTTGGAAGGGTCCCAGCTCCCTCTGCCCTCCACAGCCTCATGAAGGCGACGCACGGCCTTAGCAGCCATTTTATGCTTCTCGAGGAAAGTGTTTAACTCGGTCAGGCACTCTTTACGAAGCAGCAGGAGACGTTGGGATTCACTGAGAGGTTGCAGGCAGTCCTCTCTCCATGCCTGGAGCTGCTCTTGGGCCTCTGGGGTGGAAGAGCAAAGCAGGAAGGACTCTTTTTTATGGAGAGTCTCTCTCAGTGATGCATTCTCCTGTAGCTGTGCCTCATGCTCCTGCAACACGATTGTTCAATTAGACACATTTATGTGAGCTCCAACAGCAATTGATGCAAACTTGTTTACTAAAACTGCTCCAATATACATACAGCCTATAAAGGACATCAGTGCTGACAGCAAGTTATTGATCTCTCACCTTCAGCTTAATAAACACAGCCTCAAGATCAGCAATATCAACCTGGGAAGAGCTTCTCAAGAGAGACAGGAAGTTTTCACTCCACTGGGTAAGGGGCAGCAGTGCCTGATCAAACTGCTCCAAGTGCTCCAACTGCAGCTTCAACCGCTTTATCCTAAAAGTGAGGGTGGGAAAAGCATGGACTGAGAATATGGAAGTGACTGTTTTAAATGTAAATTTAAAAAAAATGCTAGGATCCATTCACATACTGTAACCCAGATGTAAATAAGCTATATCATAATCAATCACCCTAAAAAATACCTGCGTAATATGCTGTTCTTCACAGAAGCGCATCTCTCCTGTAGTTGTGTGAGATCATCACTGAGCTCCTGGATACGAGCTTCGGGTGCCGTGGGGTACAAGCAAAGGCCGAGATTCACGAGACCCTGAAGGAGAGTCTCGTGTGACACCGTCTCTACCTGCATTTCCTGGATAGGCATATCATCAATGCAAATTAGATAAAATAACAAAACTTTCTTGTAGAAACAAATACAGAAAAGTAAAAAGATTTTACCTGCACATTTTGTAATTCATTCCTAAGCTTTACTTTATCTGCAGAGAGCAGTTCGGTGTCTGGGCAGCACACAGACTCACACCTGTCCAGCCAGCTTTTCATGGACAAATTTTCCTTTTCATATCTGTAGATGCAGATGTTGCATGTATTAAAATCAAGGAAAATATAAGTTGCATCCCCTTAGGACACACACAATTACAAGTTGACTTTTTTTTTTTCTTAAATCTGACCAAACCCTAGTATCAGTGACAAGGTCATAATGGGGCAACCATATCTTCCCAGTGCACCCAGTGCTGGAAGTAATCCCTTATACATATACCTGCAGGATACAGGATGAGGCTAACTGCAGAGACACTAAGCCGAACACACACACAAACAGACACACATAAACTCTGCTGAAGTTTAGTGGCAAAAACATAATTGAGTTCATTTCAAAAAGAGTCACCGGCTGGGTAAATAAAAGGAAGCGCTAAAGCTTGGGCAATTTAAACAGCCAGCATGTGGCTAGATCATTATTTTCTCCTCACGCTTAAACAGAAAAGAAACAATCACTCCGGTGAAGGACTATTGTGTGACAAAAGAAAGCGATAAGAAAGCATATAATTAGAATAGAAATGCACTGGCTGACAGGGGGACAGACAAGATCTCGCTCTTCCACATCACACTAAGATGAGAGACAGATTCAGAGGAATAAAGAGGAAACTGGCACAGAGAGAAGCAGAAACAGCACATGCACAATAGAAGGGAAAATGGCATTTGCTTATTCAACTGCAGGTGTGTGCTAATGGAGACTACAGATGTTTCTCAAAAAATGACTTATAACATATTTCTCCATTTTTATAAATGTACTTTTTGATTTTATGGTTTTTTTTTTCAATGTGGCAAAATCTGAAATATTCAAACAGGCCTGTTGTAGGTGTTTATCTATACGGCACCAAATCACGACAACAGTTGCCTCAAGGCGCTTTATATTGTAATGTAAAGACCCTACAGTAATACAAAAGTGTTGAAGGGACACATACACCCGAAACCCTGCTTTGGGCCATACCAAAGCACAATAAACTCTAAACACTAAACTAAATGGATAAATCTTCACACATTACAGTGAACAGTGACTCATGCCTTCAGTTTAACAATTAACACTATTTTCTCATTGTCTAGCATTTGTCTCTTCTATCCCAGACAAACACTGACTTTTTCCTGTACTAATGCTATTTTTCCAAAAGGTCTAGGACACTGGTATCAACATAAGAGCCCGGGGCCAGAATTGGCCCGGCAATTTCTCCAATCTGGCCTGCTGGGACAGCTTTGGAAAACATGAAGGAGATGATATATTTTTAGACTTTTAACTGTATTTTTAGATGTTTTGCAGCTTTTCCTGCTGTTAAAGACCTCCCCACAGTGATTTTTATTACCATTCATATTCAGTAATAGATAAACAAGCAAATGACAGAAAACTTTATCGTGTAGAAAAACTAAGATATGCTGTTGAAATTGCACTTCTTTATCTTTTATTAATATATAAAAGGGAAATAAATGTGTAGTTAATCAACTTTACACTAACACAAAGTTGATGTGGCCCTCCAGACAAAATGAGCTTGACATCCCTGGTCTAGGACAAAAGCAACCACATTTTGCAGTTTATTGTACCTCTGCCACAGAGCTAGAAGGCTCTCTAACATAGATTTCTTTTCTGAAGCCTTTTCCATTAACTCTCTCTGCTGCTTCTGGAGGTTAGCCACTTCTTCCTCCAGCTGGCTGCCCTCTCCAAGCCTTTTTGTGGCCGAACACAGGGCCATAAGCCTGGGCTTCAGAAGCTCAACAGTCTGGCAGACCTCCTGGGATAAACACAAAAATACTTGTTATCAACTGCACATTAAGTAAACCCTTGAAAATACAACATAATAACATGGTGCCACTCTGAAAAGGAAGCCAGTGATACTTATTCATGTATCAAAGAGGTGCCAAGTTGTGCTCTTACAATGTGATCCTGGAGGGCTTTGTAGGTCTCTAATGATGATACGCAGCATGTGATCAGACAGTCCAGTTTTTCATTCAGATCACTAACTGTTTTCTTAACCTGATAATAAAAATAAAAAAGTCCGTTTGTATTGTGTAATAAAATACCTTTAATAAAAGTCATAAATTGTGTGATGCTCTAAACCTGTTCAAGGTTATCATTGCATCTCTGCCTGTAGGAGGCGCTCTGGTTGAGCTGCACGCCAAGCTGCTCTGCTCTCCCCTTCAGCTCTTCCCAGTATTGTCTCGTCTGGTTAAGTTGCGCCCGGATGCGACCGGCCTCTCCAGAAGTCACAAACCTGGACAGAGCCTCGCAGTCGGCCTCCATGAGGACAAGAACCGCCTTTCTCTCCTCTAAAGCTTCCCCCACGGCCTGGAGAGATGCAATAAGAGAGGAATTCAACGAGGGAAAGCATACAGGAAATTACGACGATAAAAGATCGCTCTTTCAAGAAGAAATTTATTTTCAAACTGAGAAGAAAAAAAAGGCAGATGATGGCAGTATCCTTTTTTTTTTCTAAAAACCATCATGAGAGTGACAAGTCTGGGATTAGGCATGCCAAGATTATATTTTATTAAATATGATCAATTTATTTCCTTTAAATTCCAGCCTCTGCTACAGCACTGACCCAATTTCCCTTGGGGTTAGATTAAAATTTAATCTCATTTCATCATAATCTTAATCATTTTGGGCCACAGTGATACTGTAAACTACAGACACAAGACCAGACAGCAATGTGACTCCAGTTTAACTGAAGCAACCAAAAAATATGATGAGTATTTACTTGTGAAGATATAAAAAATATTTAAGGAGTTGTGTAAAAAGTGTGCAGTGAACTGCCTCACCTTTGACTGACCTCCAATTGGAAACCTTGTGATCAGGTATACAATGTAATGCTGTGATAGAAATATAGACCTGCACAAACCTCTACAGCGCTGATGTGTTTGTCTAAAGGATCAGAGGAGGAGAAAATGTTGACAGCGTCCAGCTCCTTCTGTTTCTGATTGATCCAAAGAAAGAAGGCCGCTGATTCACTGCTGAAGCGCTCCCACCACACAAATATCATCTCCAGCTGGACAACACTGGGACACATGAGATTAGGCAACAGCCCAAGGTCAGAATATTGGAATGAAAACAAACAACCAGACAATAGCATGGATGCAATTTGCAGGTGAATGCCAGACAGACATCATATGTTGGCAAAATACAATTTCACATTTTGATACTTTAGGTTTTTTCAGACTAATATCACAAGTTAGTTTTTACACTTAAAGCTCATTATTGGGCACTCGTAAAACTGCCGGTTAAGGCCCGTACCACATTTCAGACCTTTATTGCATGTAATAGAAGAAAATAGTCAGACATACTTCTTGTTGAGGTGGTCTTGAAGTTGTGCGATTGCTTCTCTGGTGGACTGCGCCTGCTGCAGGAGAAGAGTCTGAGTCTTCGGACCAAGCTGAATGTCTTCTGCTTTCTCTGAGAGGAGATCTGCTCGTATAGAGTACTCCTCGACCTCCGTGAAGAGTTCCTATAGACCGAAAAACAAGCAGTTACACAACATGACCAAATACAGGCTAATAAATCAGAATATGAATGCATGCACGTTTTGCACATACACACCTTGTTATGCTTCAGTTCAATTTTCAGGCTGTCCAAGCAGTTGAAAAGGAGTTCCTTGTGCAATTCATTGTCAGTATTGCTGATGAACCTCCAAACTGTTTCTCTTTCTGCTTCGAAACTTTCCCAGGAGCTCAGCGTTGCCTTGAAGTGACAAAGAAATGAAAGAGTAACGTTAGTAGGTACAAATTCAGACCTGATGATAACATGCACTATTTACACAAAGGAGATGGGCACTGTAATATTTACTGCCATTCTCCTGATTTCATCTGTAAGCATAGGGTATTTTACGACAGCAGATGATCTGCTGTCTTAAAATACACCGACATTTACTTTTAATTTTCTGATCAATTCACGGATAACGACAAGTGTACAAAGAAATCACAAAGTAACAAACAAAATTAACGTGCAGGATAACAGTCAGCAATAGGCTAATCAATTATCACAGCGGGAATGTGTGTGGATGATCAATGACACTCACACGTGCAAACACCAGGGCGCCGACATGAGAAAAATCTTGGCTCTGCCTACCTGCAGACTTTGCTCCTTTGCCCCTGATTTGTGGTCAGCCTCACTGAAAGCTCCTTCCAGCTCCCGTAGAGATTGACTGAGCCCCTCCCCTTTCTGCAGCTGGCGGCAGTGGGACACCAGAAGCTCTGCCTCTCTCCTGTTAGCATGCAGGTGCTTTAGGTGTTGCTATAACACACAGACACAAAAACAACATGCTATTTTGTGAGCAACCTTGATTTTGCTTTGCCTTGCTCAAACCATTCATAATGTAAACTGTTAAACAGTTAAATTAAATACAAAAGAGACTTTCAAACATGGAAACCAAGTTGTTACAAGTGCATTTGTACTAAACAAATACCTGGTGAATAAGGTAAAGTTGTTTGGCTTCCTCCAAACCCTCAGCATCCAGGATTCTGCCTATCTGCTCCTCAGCCTCTTTTCGGGCCCTCAGAACCTCCTCCAGAGCACCATGAATCTCGTCCCTCAGCTCCTCATACTGGAACATGGCAGAGCCCTCATCACCCAGCTGTGGCAAAAAGGTCATTGGATTATTTTTTGATGAAAATTTTCAGTATGGAAGAGAATATTCAGCACTTATCCTGGAATACCTGACAGAGTGAAGAGTAAACTGCCCGCAGGTCAGTTGAGAGTTTAGCCAAGGCTGCTCTTTGCCTTTGGACTTCCACTTCAGAGCTAACTTCAGACAGCACAGCAAGGCGGCTCTTGAGCCACAGCAGACTCTCCTCTCGACTATCCACTGCTTCCTGTAGTGCCTGGAATTGATGGAAGCACTAGATGTTAACTGAAGTTGAAGTATAGCCTAATCTCAGTGCCTAAAGCAGCAAATGTAGCCCACTAGCTCACCTGAACAGCAGCATCAAGTTGCTCCTGATGACGGGAAGTTATTGCTGTTCCTCTTAAGAGCCTCATTTGCCTTTTTTGAGATGAGAGCCAATCAGAAAGCTCGCAGAACCTAAAATAAAAATGGACCACTGAGTTCTGCATTTGCTTTAAATCACTTTAAATCTGTGCTTTTTGCCCATCTTTACCTCTCATTCCACTCTTTCCATTTATCAGGGTGCTGCTCCAGCTTGAGGTGGGTGCTCTTTATCTGCTCTGTAACCTCTTCTACGGCCCTTCTAGTGCAGTCAAGCATTCGATAAGCTTGGTCGTTGTCAGGCAACTTGTAACACAGATCCTCCATGTTTCTAATCCTCCTCTCGCTCTGAATTAAAGGTTTGCGTTCCCTGAAGAAAGTCTGAGGAAGAAGAAAAAAAAAGAAAATTAAGATATGAGAGGCTCCCGAATGTCAGTGATAACAACATTAAGTGATTTTGTCTTTCTCTGATTTTCAGTTCTATCTGTTTCAATTTTCCACTAAATCCGAGACTCACTCTGTGCTCTTTGATCACTCGCTCGCTGGTGCAGGTGCCAGACAGGGCTTGCATTTCTCTGTGCAGCTCTGCTCTGCAGTCTTGCAGGATCACAGCAACTCGGCTTCGCTCCACATCCACCTTGAGACGGAGTAGGTGAGATGGTACCTCGCTCTGCATGTCCTGTAAAAAAGATTGAGATGAGACAAAACATAGCAGACCTGAAAGCTACCCTTAAGTGTCACATTGTATCTGTCACTGATCAAAAGTTCCCTGGAGTGGCTGCAAATAAACACAGAGAGGGTTGCATTTTTATCTAACCAGGTTAATTGGAACCAGACTGGAGGGACTCTATTGAAGCCAAAGGTTTTCCTGGTTAAGTTAATGAAGTAGTGCTTATGCGCCTCAAGAGGTGTACAGTAATTAGTGAGAGTGGTAAACCATGGTGACCTCTGACCTTCCAGAGTTTGTGCAGCCTGCGGACAGTTTCCTGCAGCCCCTGTTGCTCCTCCTGTGGCAGGATGTCCGTGAGCTCATCACACGCTTTCAAAAACACGCTCAGCACCCGCTGGTCCAGTTGTCCAAAGAAATCCTGTAATGTAAAATAAAATAAGAGTAAACACGACACAAGACAGAGTAAAAGTTAAGTCAAGAATGTTAACACTCTACCCGTTTCCACTTAAAAATGTAATTAGAAAATAGAAATGCCTCTGCAGATTAGCCGCAGCTTTCACAGACATGCTTAGAGGTTAGAGATTTAATCTTACAGTGTGTTTCTTTAATAATTCCTCAGCATCTCCAGTCTCTCTCAAGCAGCCCTGAGCTTTCTTCAGCACTCTCTCCAGCTCTTGTCGTGATTCCTCAAATCTCCTCCTCAGGGAGTTGTTGGCCTCTTCCTGCCTTCTCCATTCTCCAACCTCCTTTAGCAAAGCCTGAGAGGTTAGATAGTAGTAATACAGTGTAATTACATTATTTGTCCTACAAACAAATGAACAGTAACACACATGGTGGGTAAATCTAATCTGCACGAATCCCTTGTGTTTTTCTGATGTCTGTGTAATCTCTATAGTATAATCAGTATTGTGGTTTCTGACTGGCATTCTGGTATGCAAATGCATGTAATGCATAACTGTAATACTAACCTGTGCCGAGCCCTGAATTTCAACAACTCTCTTTTGCAGCAACGATATGTCGAAGTTCCTGAGCACCTTACTGGTGGAGAGCGCCCTCTGCAGAGAGTGGTGGTTCCTCTCAATCACCGATAAACATCGTTTACAGCTTTGCTGATGGTTTAACAAATCCTGTCACAAAAGGGGAGACAAGAAGTTTAAAAAAATTACTTGTGTTTCCAATATCCATCCATCTGTCCATCCATTTTCTTATCTAGCTATCCAATTTAGCGAGGCAGCGTGCACACTGGACAAGCCGACAGTCCCTGAACTGGATGAGTGGAAGAAAACGGATGGATAGACTTTTACAAGTTTGGACACAGTGTAAATTGTAAATAAAAACAAAATGCAATGACTTGCAAATGTCATAGACTCATATTTTATTCACAATGGGACACAGAAAATATTAGTTTAACCTGAGATAATGTTATCATTCCATGAAAAATATGAGCTCATTTTAATTTGATGGCAGCAACGCATCTCAAAAAAGTTGGGAAAGGGGGTGACAAAAGTAAGTGGTGTTAAAAAAGAAACAGCTGGAGAAACACTTTGCTATAATTAGGTTAACTGGAAACAGGTCAGTAACATTACTGAGTATAGAAAGAGCATCTTAGAGATGCAGAGTTCCCCAGAAGTAAAGATGGGAAGTGGTTCACTGCAGAAAACTGCATCTAGAAATGACACAATAATGCTCCTCAGAGTAAAGTAAGCACATATTTTAAGTAAGCAACATTTCAACACAAATATCTCTTCTTTCTACTCCTTGAATTTTCATAAGAGGCTCATTGCTTTGAAGACGTTTGAGGGGAGTTATTATTTTCTGTCAGCGTGCATCAGATTTGAATATAAAAGAAGGGAACAATAATACATAAAAGATACAGCAACAGGACTGTAGTGTTATAAATGCAGATCACTGCTTATGGAGCTGGCAGCTCATATCCATAATAACTGTGAAAAAATAAAAATAAACTGAAAAAAGAATAAAAACATAAGCACTTATTGTAAATTTAACGTGTTCGTGTCTGACCTGCCACTTGTATTTTTGCTGGGCTTGTGCCTGTGACTCTGGGTCTCTCGCAGCAGAAGTGATGCGACTCGCTCGCTCCAAGGCCTGGTAAAAAGTGTTGATGTGTTTCTCCATCTCCTCCAACAGCGGCAGAAAGGCATGACACTCCCGCATCAGAGATGGGCACCGCTCTCTCACCTGAACAGATACAAAACGGACCGCTTAACAGTGAAAAAATGTATTAACTTAAAAGGCTTTGTGTTTACCCTCAAATGAGACTCACCTTGCTTAGTTGACCTTTGACTGTTGCCATAGTTGCCATGACCCTGGTTGCCTCATCCTGTGGAGCATCCTTGGCAAGGAGCTGAGCGCTGCGGGCAGCCAACTTGTATTGTGTCTCCATAGCGACAACCTTTTGCTTGGTATTCTGCGATGTGACGTGCAAGGGTAAAGGGTCATTTCATACGTTCTTAAAGTGAATGCACTGCCATCAAAGCTGTTTTAGTAATAAAAATGCTGACATCAATAAAGCAGTGACTTGCAGCTTTTAGTAACACCTTATCAAAAACGTATGAGAGTAAAGCCGTTTTCGCACATTGAGTGCAGATGTGAAATCTCACTTTATCGTGATTCAAGCGTGACTTTATCTGATTTGTCTCAGGCGAGGAAGAGAGCTCGAGCTTCAATTCATGTTGACCTGAGCCAGTGACATTATTTACTGCAGTCATGAACATTTCTAAGCATTAACTGATGAAACTGCATTTATGGGACATAAATTCTGGACGCTCTCAGATCAGATCTTTAGCTGCCTTTAACCACCACAAAGTCTGACAGATATCTGGTGCCATGCATTAGAGTACAGAGAAGAAAATTATCCGAATTTCACAGTGAGTGGGCGTCACACAAGCTTACTTCTGTTTGCTCTACCCAGATAGTACCATTGCCAAGACCAAGGACAGCATTGCCAGCATAGTGGGAATGCATCTAAAATAGACTATGGTCTGTTGTATGTAACTAATTCTCAGACAAAGTCTGAAATACAGTCATGTCAAAAAGGAAGAATATCAACAGGAAAAACTCAAGAGCAGCTTCTAAGTCTCTACAAGCTTCAGTTAGCATGTGAAACGTTAAAGTTCATGACAGTACAGTTAGAAAGAGAATGAACAAGTTTGCATGGGTTGCCAGGGGAAAGCTTGTTCTCTTTTAAAAAAGAACATGGCGGGATCGCTTAGGCTTGCAAAGTTACATATGAACAATGTGCTTTGGACAGATGAGACCAGAGTGGAGATAGTTTGTCATAAAACACAGCTTATTTGCAAGCAAAACACCTGACACCAGCTATTAAGTGTGGTGGAAGAGGAATGATTTGGGCGTGCATTTTACAGCCACAGGATCTGGGCACCTTATAGCCATTAAGTCAACCCTGAATTCCTCTGAGTAACACATTCTTGGCTCATGCAACAGGACAATGATCCCCAAGCACAGCAACAAATCTAAAATAAAAGGACCGAAAAAGAAACTGTTCTAATGGCCCAAGGAACAGAACACAACCCCACTGAAATGCCGTGTTGGGACCTTAAAAGGTGTACCGACAAATACACACCACAAACAATTACTTCAATTTATTGCTGCTAAAGTTAGCTTATAACAGGATGACACAGAGTCCTGTTAAAAGTCCCTCTTTAACATGGAAAAGAGAGTTTACATGTCTGAAAATGGCTTGGAAGGACTTGAAACAGTTACGTTTCACCTGCTGTTGGTGTGTGGGGCAGCTGTGTTCCTAAAAAGAGCTGTGATGACCATTCTCTTTGAAATCACATAAAGCTAAGAGTAAAAAAAAAAAACTCCATCTAGTTCCATATTTGAAACTTTGGCCATGTTTAACATGAGTATCCACCATGAGTAACAGCAAATAAACACAACAGGAAAAGAAAGAAAGAAAAGAAAATGCATATTAGGTCCACTTCAGAGTCAGGCTTGTCATTCTCGACCAGCTTAAGAAAGAACAGATTTGAAACAAACTCTAAGCGATGTGATCAGGGATGGTCTAATATAAAGTACAGTATGTATGTAAGTGTAGGTGCCCATTGAAAATCTAAAGTATCATGATGCTGCAATGCCACCAGCTTAAAAAAACATTACTGACAGGTTGTATTTTTACTGTCAGGCTATATTATCTTTTACATTTGATAGTTAAACTGACAGTTTGCTTTCCTCACCTCCACATCCTGAAGAAAAGCCCTAACACTGAGGAAAGAGACTTGAACAGGAGCATTGAGTTTGGCTTCGGCAGTGTCCAGCAGCTCTTTCAGGGCCCAAATAGCCTTCAAGTGTTCTTTTCTCCACTTCTCCAACTCATCTGAATGGGCATACTGCAGCAAAAAAGAAGCTAATTACACTTTACACTGAGAAATGAATCAAACAGAGCCAGCACATATGTTTTGACCCAATTCTGTCTTTGTCTGACAGGCAGTATTTTTAGATGTTTTCATTCATTACTTGTTTGACTTTGAGGAAGAGGTCTCTCCATCGCCCGTTTAAAATGAGTAGCTGCTGCTTGAGATCAAGTGACACTGTCTCGTCACACGTTTCAATAAGAAAATTCCCTGCATCGTTCATGGCCGCATGCTGATCCATCCAGTGGCTGAGATCCCTGAAAAACTCCTGGAAGACAAAGAAATTAAGAGAAACAAAGAGCGAGTGTCAAAGAAAGAGATGAAGAAAGCTAATCAAAAAAGGAACAAAGAAAGTGATTCAAAGAAAGAAACAAAGGAAGGACAATAAAAAAGTGGGGTAATTAGATGTCTAATCCTAGACGGAGATGTGAGTCTGTGTAACCATGGCAATGCAACAACAGGAATATCCTCAGCGGCTTGTTGAAGGATCATTTGATACTTGAGTGGAGACTCCTAATAAGCTTCCACATAAAAAAACTAAATTCTTCAAAATGGCTTGATTGCTACAATTAAATCTGAGTCCATCAAATAAATGGGTGTATGAACAGGCTCCTAATCTGTTCACAGAAAAAATAAAGTAAAAAAATCAAAGGCTCAGACAGTATTAAGATCTAATCTCATACCCGTTTTGTGTTTTCTGGCTGGCTCAGGGCTTCCTCTGCATCTTCCAGCCAGGCCTGCAAAGAGGCCACAGTGGAGGTGTACCTCTCCCAGTTGGACAGCACTTCCTCCAGCATGCTCCTCACGCTGCGCACTTCCATGGACAGACTCCTCCACTGAGTCACCACCTCCCGCATAAACCTGCGCACTCCCATCTCGCCTTCATCCACTGGAAGAGAGGTAAAGTTTAACAAGAATGACAGCTACCGATAACACCACCATTACCTCTGATTCTGCTGCCGCTAATAATGTCACTTATTCACAAGAGTCAAATGGAAAATGAAGCACTGAAGCAGCTGTTTTGAAGCTGCAGCTGTACCTTTTATGTCTGTGTGTGCCTGATGACTTTCACTGCTTTGTTTCACATCACCACACTTTGGCAAAGGCAGGGGAACACTCGATAAAGCAAAAGGAGGCACACGCTTTTGCAGAAAACTCCCTGACCCCAAAAACTCACTACAAGGAGATGTATCATCTGTGCTTGTGCTACATTCTTAGATGCAAACTCTCTAGTTGTTAGAGTATGTGCAAAACAATGGCATAAAGACGCACATCAGATAAACGCAATGCTTCTAAAATGGGAGACAAAAAACAGATCAGTACCCTAACCCTTTTCCTTATTTTTCTCAGGCAGCCAATCAGAAACCACGATGCTAACTACAGTACCAGCAGGACCTGCTGCATTTCATTTGTGGGGTCGACCAATCAAACCTCAGATGTCCTGATTTCTCACCACACCTCACTTCTCTGCTCTGCATACCCTAAAGCAATGCAACCCTGAAACCTAATGAAACCAACAAGCTAGCTCAGTTTGCGCCCAGAGACCTGCAGAAGTGGAGCAGCCCCCCAACTAGCAAATGGGGTCGTATTCCCCACTGAGAGCAGAGAGTGGAGGAACCTCATTTAGCTGTAGCCTGCAGACTCTCCTCCTCTATCAAATTGTGAAACCAGTCAGGGGCAAACTGAGCTGCTGGCAGGGAAAGCCTCATTGGTTAGTGAGTTGTTGAAAAGGGAAATAAAGTTGAAATATAGTGAACAATTGAGAGATACTGATCTCAGCCAGGATACACTGGAAGTATCAGATCAATTTCAGATTAAAGTTCCATTAAAAGGATGAGAATGCATTGGAAATGTGACATAATAATGATGTTCCCAATCAATGAGCAGGACTGCTTTAATGCATTGTTGGACATTTTATGTGATTCTGACATCATCGCAATAAAGCGCCTTTCAGATTACTGTCTGGCAGGATATTGATAAACATTTCCCAGACTTCCCGGGAGAATTACTGAATTACTTTATTATAAGAAAGTGATAGGATAATAAATGCTTATATATACATATAGTAAATATTACACCTTGAGCTACTCACCTGAGCTGTCAGCACTCACATAGGCCTCTGCAGACAGTTTCAGAGACTGGAACAACATCTCATAGTTTTCAAAGAAACGCTGCTTCTCCACAAATGACTGATGAAGACAGATTCCAAAAGAAAATGTTATTAGATGTGAAAAGCATCTTAACAGATACACAGAAACAGAACTAAATATCTTATACATGTGCTATGTAATGGTAACTATCCTTCAAAAACCAATAATTATTATACAATATACAAAAATTAATTCAAAATTAAAAATCCTTTCCACATAAGCATGCAGGTGAACCCTGAAGATCAAACTACACAAATCAGAGACTGAGCTTACGATATAGCTGTGAAGCATCAGTTCCACAGATTCCTGTTGACCATATTTGATGATCCAGGACTTTAGTTTGGACTCAGCCAGACTGAGGAAGGCCTGCATGTGATGTTTGTTCTCCAGAAATTCCATTTTTGCTAAGTGGATGCTAGAAGATGTAGAGATAAAGTTCATCCTAAAAAAGACACAGTTCATACAGGGACATCAGACCTATACCTCGACCTTCTCATACTGCTGCTTTCCCAAAAAGCAAGGTTGTGAAAAAAAACACACCGACTGAGGTGCCAAATTTCTTTCAAATAATCTGTTCTTATCAGAAAAACATTACCACGAAGAACATTAATTTTGTATTCTGCACTTTCAAGAGAGACTAGCAGGAGTTTTGTTTACCTCTCAGCCATGTCTTGGAGCTGGTCTGGGGGAACAGGCACTCCATCAACACTTCTGTCTTTATGGATTCTCTGAAAGACCTGCTGGTGACTTTCCAGGCTCTTCAACACATCCTGTGCAGAGTACACCGAGTAAAGATATGAAAACAGACATAAAAATGTATTTATACATTCTGTGTTCATTCTAATAGTATGTTTGATTCTCACACTCTATTGTGCTATGTATGGCTCTGCACTAACCTTGTGCTGCTCCAGAGCTCTATGCACAGTGCTGGCTGTGATATCATGTGCCTGCTGGATGGTTATCTCCTGCCGCAGAGCTTCCTCGGCCTCATGCAGCCATGCTCCCACTGTGTCCAGAGGAGCTGGCAGAGACCTATCCAGCTGAAGATGCCAGTCCAGTAACTAAGATGGATAAAAACAGACGATGTCTCCTGAAATAATGGCCTCATCACAAAAATAATTTAATTTTTAATTTCTATAAAAAAAAAGAAGGAGACACTAAGTCATCAGCTCTTTATAAAAAACACAACTTGTGTTAGCCCAAATAAGGTAAAAGGAAATAACCTTAAACGATAAATCATCATACAAGCTTAAAAAATGGCTGATTCTCAGAGTTGCTGGCAAAGCACAAAATAAATTCAAATTATGCCTTCTGAAGTCCTTATGTATGAATTAGAACATTGTAAACACTCCATCGACCTCCAGGAGTAGCTTTAAATATCTTTAGATATCACTTTTTCTGAATGGAAAAAAAATGCTCTGTGTACAATTCTGAACAGGAGGCGAGTGGGTAATCCCGCTGCTCTCACCCTTTTGGAGATCCTTTCCCAGGCCTGTTTGACCAGAGCCTGATCCACAGTCAACATCCCATCCCTCTGAGTAGACTGCAAAGCTCCCTCCACCTGCTTCCTCCTCATCTCCAACTGGACACGCAGACTTTTGAACAGCTGAAAAGCAAAAATCATTGACTCACAGCTCTTTATCCTCGATAAAAGGATGATAATGAGTGTTCTCTCCCTCACAGGTCATACCCTTTTCCCATTTGCATCTTATCAGATCCTCATATGTTCTACCTTTAAAAACTGTCCCTCTATCTGGCTTTAGACTTTCCGAGCTATGCAATGACAATGAGGATATCCCACATGCTGCTGAATATGGAATGTATCCCGAGGCTTGGTGGAATAAGCCAGATTGACTGAAAATATGACGGCTGCTGCCTGATCCCCACAGTCTAATACCACTGATTAAGCTAATAATAGGAGCGTCTGTGCCCAGTGTGCCCAGTTTAAACACACCCCGCCACAGACACACACACACTCACACTAACCTGGTACTGCTGAGCAAGACTGCCCTCAGTCTCCTGAGCCTGTATTGCATCTCTCTCCAGCTGGTCGAGCCACATCCTGAGCTCCCTCAGGCTCTTTCGCTGCTCTCTCTAGGTGGCCGGGATCATGCAGGAGTGGCAGAGTGAACGAGTAGGAGATTGGGAAATAAAAGAAAAGAGGACAGTGCACCCAAAAAAAGGAGGAAAGAAAAGAAGACAGAGTGGAAAAAGTGATTGACCGGGATGAAAAGAGGAAAGAAGGGAACAAGAAAGCAGAGCATGCACGGTTAAACATGTGTTCCCCTAATCCTCTGTGTCTCCCTGCAGGACAAAACGTCAAAAACCCACAGCTGCCAACAACACTCAGCTTAGACAGGGTACTTTGTCTAAGACCCCCTACGAACATTTCATTGGATTTTAAATAAGCATGACAATAATGCGATGCTGCTAAAAAGCTTGTGCGATAGACCATTCCGTTTGAGAGCTGTTCAGTCTGAATCTATTCACTTGTACCACCCCTCCTGAAGGAAGCCCCAACTTTATTCTCTATGACAGCTCAGAACATGGAAGTAGATCAAGTTAATTCTAAAAGGAAACAGTCTGCCATATTTTACTCACCATCATTCTCTAAATATTTTCTACCCAAGTGTTTATGCTTCTGTTTATTTTTTAAATTCACGCTTTGTCACAGCTAATTAATCTCCCGTGCAAACACCAGGCAGTAAGGAAGAACAAAAAACCCTATCGGTGCTGTAAAACAGCAAAACACGGTGTGACATACATCTGGACACAGCAAACAATAAAAAAGGCCAACCTCTATTCACAAGCTTTCCATCAAATATGCTGTATCAGTGCACACTGCCGATGCCAGAGGCCTTCATTGTCATGCTAATGGGACCGAGAGCCAAAGCGCTCAGTGGTAGCATTCATAAATGGTAATATCACATCTTATTATATTGGACTTCCTTCCGTTATCATGGCTTAGAAACCCCGCGGCCCGAATATCACATCAGGTTAGATAAAGAGCCAATATTAGGATACAGGCTTTATTTTGACATGAAAAATCAGTGTTTAATCCCATTCTTACAAAGTACAGTAGGGACTGATACAGCAATCCAATAGAGGAGGCAGAAAAATGTGCTTTAATCAAATTTATATGGAAACCATGAATGATCATGGGTGGTAATTGCATTGTGTTGGAGGAAATTATTGAAAACTCTCCCCTGGGAACCGAAGTGGCTAAATAACCTACCTCCAACATTTCCTCTATATCCCGAGGTGCAAGATCATGCTGCAGAACAGAGTCCAGCACAACAACCACAGGAAAGCAGTCACCATACAAACGCACCAGAGAAGAAGACAAAGAGCAACACAAAGAGAGAAAGATGTACAAAAACGAAACACAGAACAGACAAGACACTGCAGCAGCTCGTTTCAACCTACTTTAAAAACTAGATAGCTTCAAGTCATTAAATAAGAGATTTTAACTAAATTCTGAATCAATTAAATATAAAATTAGACAAGCAGATTTTTCTTTTCCCCCTGAACCTTGAACATTGCACTTTGATAGCTCAAAATGATTATAAATAATACACATACAAACATACAAATACATATACAAAAGACAAACATTCACTATGCAGAAAGAGAGAAGATGATCACAATGACAGGCTATCGAGACCGAGACAGCCGGTTACCTCTACTTGTAGCTGTCCCTCGGAGCCACTCTGCTTTCGTTCTGGAAGATGCTTCAGGAATTGGGCTACATATGTCATGACAGATTTCTCATCTGGCTTTTCTACGTCGACATCTGAGACGGGAACCAAATAAATAAAATCAGAAGTCAAATAAGCTGGCTGTAAATTCTTCAAGTTTTCTCATAGAGAAAAATATCAGCCGCTGATAAGAATCAGCTTGACTGAAGGAGACAAGCGGGCATCTCAAATAAAATCAATTTTCACCATTTCAGATCAGTGTCCAAGTTTTGTTTGGGGGTTCCGCCATGCTGGATCTCATGGCCTAATGCACCTTAATTATGCTGATGTCAAGCTTGATTTGCTGGAGTACATTTTGAAGGGCAGGCATGAAGGGGAGCAGATGGTGTCTGGCAGTGAAAGTGAGATGCACATCTGATGCAAGGACTGACCCAGTATTGTACAGTATTTCTATTCTCTAAAACTTGCCTTGCAAACATTTCCGACAGTATTCATGCCCCATGGTAGGCAACTGTCTCCTCAGTCTTGTGTCTAGTTTAACTTCCCCCTTGTTATCTCGTCATCTTGATTTAACTGAGCTGTATTTTGGTATCCTTCTGTTTCTACTCTCCTTGATTACCTTCATGCGTATAAATAGTCCTGTATGATTTCTTAGTCTTTGTCATAACATTTGTTTACCTGTCCTTCTGTTCCCCCTGTCTGTTTTCAAGAAGGTTTTTAGGAATATGTTTTATATTTTAGACATTTGGGGAGGACTACTTTTGGGTCCTTCTCCTGCAAATCGTAACAGAAATTTGGGTTTAATGAGTAAACATCCCCTTGTACTGGTGAAAGCCGGGGTGGTGGTGACATTGAAACACCACGCAGCAGAGGAAGAAGCATGTTAGAGGAAGAAACAAGACATTTTTCAGCTTAGGATGTGTTTGGTATATGTAGGTGTATAATGCACCATGGCTTCAGTGGACTGCCTATCTGCCTCTTTACTGCATTAATCTGTATTTTGTAGCAGAGAGAATCCAGTCAGCGACCTAAAATATTATTTTAGGTCGCGACCAAATTTTTTAATGGTGCGACTAAAAAACATATTAGGTTGCACCGGTGCGACCAACTGTTTGAGTAACGAAAAAATAAATAAATACTCTGCAACTCCGAACGTCTCCGTGTGGTCAACAGCAGACACACATTATGCCCCTATCGTGGTCTAAACCAATCAAAGATAGTCAGGGGCGGGACCTCTCTGATTGATCGTGGTCCAGATATTCATGTAGTCCGTGTGTATGTTTGAAAGTGCAGGGCAGGTGGATAGAGAGAGGTGAGTAGCTTGAATAAAGCGATATCGATTCATTAAATCCTGAATCGACTTTTAAATATAAATGTCTTTTTCCAGGTAATTTTCTCAGGTTAAAGCTCACAAAACTATTTCAACAACCACCAAACAGCAAATGAGAGCAGGTTAACGGACTCCACACGGCATCGGGGCTGAAAGCCGACAGCTCACTGATTCTGATGTGTCAGGTCTGCGCTGTGTTTATGTCTTTTCTGCACTAGATTCTGAGCGGCCTCTCTCCAACCAAAATTCACTGAACCAGCAGCAAAAGAATCAACAAACTACGCTTCACATTTGATAAACATCGTCATGAATTCTCTCTTACTTTTGCTATTTTTTGCTCTACCACGATAAAAAAAATCACACTTCATGCACAGCTCTCTCTCTCTCTCTCTATGTACTTCAAGAACAGTTTTCCATCTCAAATCGTGATAAATGCACTGCCCAAGTGTCCCCTCTCCCCATTGCCTTTCAGCGGCAGGCAGCAGCAAACAGGTGCTGGTCGTCAGAGGAGGCCGATGTGATGATTAAGTTTAACATTGTCTACAATATTGCCAAAGAGTGCCAAAGCACTTTAAGCACAAGCACAAGATTATTAGTTAATCATTTACAAATCAATATTGTCTGTATGGACAGCAATCCCGCCCCCCCAAAAAAAGTGCACATGTGAAACTGCGGTGTTAAGTGAAGCGGTTGAAAAATTTGGGTGTGCCTAACTTTTGCACTGGTGCGCCTAAGAAAAAAATGTAGGCGCACCAGTGCAACCATGGCAAAAAGTTAGTCTAGAGCCCTGTTAAGACAATAAAAAGAAATAAAATACATAGTAATTTTATGCCTACTTGTAGGTTTGTTGCTGGTCAGGCTCAAGTTTGCTTTTGATAAACTTAATGACAGAGTCACTCTGAAATGCTACTGGAAATGTTATTTACCCTCTGGCTCAAGAAGCTGTGGAATCCCTAGCTCAGTCTCGGCCAACAAGAAGGCTTCATGAAGATTTTCCCGATTGGGCCTTCCCCATACTCGCTCCATGTCGACAAGATTAGGCCGGAGAGCATTGATTACCGCGAAGAATGCTAAACCAGTACGCCAGCTGGGGCCAAAGTCCCTCACCTCAAGGCTCAGACTTCTAGAAAGGACAGAAAATTACAAGGTCACAGCAGAGAAAAAACAAAACATAACCTACAACCTGCAGCAACACTTGACCATCAAATCAGACTTCATACTTGGTGGCTGTCTGCTGGACCCATCTCAGTAATGCCTTTCTGGCTCCACCCTGCAGAGGAGGAAGAGTCTTCTTTTTGACGGGTGGGCTGGTGATCTCAGTGCTGCTGGTGGAGCTGTCCAGTGAGGAGGTGCTGCTGGACACGGTATGGAGTGCTGGTAGGCTACTGGTTAACTCCTCAATCTGGAAGCAACAGAATACCAACTAAAGTCAGGCTTAGCCACAGTTAGTGATTCAACTGCGTTTCTCCCTGTTTATCATGCCCTGTGTTGCTCTGCTCTCCGGCTCCTTCAGGTTTGTTACTTTGGTTCTTAGTTTTTCCCAGTTTAGGTGTGCTCCAAGTTGTTTGCTTAATTATTAGATCTTGTGAGTGAGAATCTTTTCCTAACAACCTTATAAGGAATCGTGTCTGCAAATTAGCTGTGGCTTTAATCCTTGTATACATCAGCCGCATTTTACTTAAATATTATTTTTTATCTGTGGTATCATTATATCATACTTTATTTATTGAACAAAGCAAAAATTGTGAATCTGTATGAATAGAGTCAACGGACATATTTAAGCAAGCATGTAAATTATTATATTGGGAGCTCAGTCTGATAATATCCTATCAGGCCTGCGGATGAGCCACAGTTTCTGTTCCCTAAAGTCAGCAGACTCAGAAAATCCATAAATAAAACAAATCAATATGTCAGTAAGTGAAAGTGTACATTTACTAGTGCACTACATTTCCTTTATTGAATATCCTTATGTCTGATGGAGTAGCAGGCATTTATGTGTACTGATGCTGCTACCAGAGTGGAGTATTAAGTTCTGATTTATTCTCTGCATGTCTGAATTACCTGAGGCAGATGCTGTTTATTTTGAGTGTAAGTACTTTTAAAGATCAACTTATTTTTTATGTCCCTTAAACTTAAATTGCTCATTTTTTTATATATATAACTAGAAAAATACACATCTGCTCTCTCTGCAAACTGGATATTCTCAGCCATGTTAGCTGTCAGGTTAAGGTTCTTGTGGTGAGCAAGTAGTAATATTCACATCATGTTTTTCTTCTCACTGTTTTTCAAAAAATAATGCTGAATTATGTGCATTGAATCTGATGATCTAATCGCACTAATGCTGCAAAAAGTTACCTGGAAATAGAGAATGATGGTCCACACCAACCCCAGGACAATAGATGGCCGTCCATCCACGATGTCTGTTGAGTTGATGTTCACCAACTTGATCTGTGTCCAAACGCAGCAGCATTAAACTACACTATTAGAAGGTCTAGATATTTCCAGATCGCAGACTAATCTATCATTTTTTACTATTACCCCAATAAGCTAATTTTATTCAGAAAGTTAACAATAAAGAGTGTAATGTACAAACACTGCCCAGCCAAAAAAAAAGCAAAAAAAAAAAGCTCATTTCTGGATTTAACCAACCGAAAAAGTAAGCGCCATCCATAGGATTTAAGAAGATTCAAAGCGTTTATTGTCATGTGTACCAAGAAAAAGCATTTCTCTGTACAATTACATTCTTTCTCTGCTGTCCAATTGCTCGGGTGTAACTGATGCTACGACTAGCTTCTTGTTTCATAAACAACGATATCCTATCTCATGACTTAAACATTCATCCTCAAGAAAGAAATTATGTAGCTGGAAAAAATCTTGTTTGTGGTCAGAGATCACTTAAATATTTGGTGAAATCAAATATAATGAATAAATAAGTCTACTAGTGAAAGTAGAAGATTTTCCTTATACACAATGTGAAGGAAACTGATGGGATTAGGACTAAACAATTGTGCAGGGTAAAGAAAACCACTTATCAGTAGCTTTAGTTTAGTTGGGAGCAAACGGGTTGAACTCTGGAACAATGGAAAAAGTATTATGATTTGGGGTTGCTTTAGTTGGTCTGGTTCAGGAATGTTATGTGGCCAAAAAATACATGGGGTCAGCAGAATCTACTTAATGACCAGATAAATGTTTTTAAAGATCAAAATGGCAGGATTCAAAGAGGGCACCAGTGTGAAAGAGTTGTCCAGGGAGCATCATTTTCACACATGGGTTGATCACCACAGACTTTAAACCTTAACCCCATTGAGAATCTTTGGGATGTGCTGGAGAACTGATCAGACTCTTCTAACATCAATACAAGATCGTGGCACAAACATAATGCATTTATGGACAAAAATAAATATTAGGACATTCATAAGATTATCTAAACCATACCACAGCAATTAAGTCAAATGAAATAAAAGAGCACGTGACTTTTTGGCCAGGCAGTATGTTCAAGTCCTACTGCGATTGAGAATCTCTTTTTCAATAGAGTGATGTAAAAGATAAAAAGCTGCACGAATACTAACGTTACACACATTAAAGCAGGTGAACTTAACATCCAGATTGAGAACAAAACAGCCACAGGTTCAAGCTAATTTCAGTGCATCTTTAAGAGAAATCACATGTAATCATCAGAACTCCTGCATGCAGATGTTTCTGACACAATTTATCAACATCACAAAGAAAAAAGTAGAGCAATGTTATGAATACTGACCGGAGATCCTCTGTACGCAGACTGGAGGCAGATGGAGGTGGAACAGGAAGAGGAGGAGGGGGAGAAAGATAATTCATAAGTACTGGAGATGATTGAAAGCAAACGCCTGATTGACTGTGAAAAGGCAGATACTGTAGCATCTCTGAGGTGAGATAACTTGAGTGGTTGGCTGAGAGGAGAGATCTATCACTACTACACAGGCAACAGGGATTATATCCAGCAGAGATGGACACAGAGAAAGGGAGAAAGGGGCCGAGTGGAGCAAGAAACGAGAGAGAGAGGAGGCTGTATCTTGTGATATGATGAAGTATTGTATATTATCACATAGAGGGTTGTATTACTGAGGCGCCGCAGCACAACAGGTCATCTAATGGTAATACCTGCCACTCCACACATGTGAACAAGCATGAAAAACGAGATTGGGGGCAGACGAGGGCAACGTGGGGAACCGTGGGATAGTGACTGATAAGAACATATGCAATACATGGTGTTATATTAAAAAACACAGCAGGTTATCCTGGCAAATCAAAACAGTAATGCAAGGCTGGAGTGGTTAACAGAGGTATAGTGTGACCACACTGAAAACACACCAGTATAAAATGACAGCAGTAAGCATATACAGTAGCAGTAGTTGTGTTTCTTTGGATAAATTGTACTAAACTCTAAATAGCAAAACTAAAAAGTTGTGAAGCTGCGTAAAACGCTAACAAACTATCCATCCATTTTCTAAGTTGCTTATCCAGTTCAGGGTCAGGTAAACTGGAACCTACCCCAGATGTTTGCATTCAAGGTGGGGTAAACACTGGAGCGGTGACCTGTCCATCACAGGTAACCAATCATCTAAATTTATTATATTAATAACACGTCAAAGGCAACATGTTAAATCATGAAAACCAAATTCAACCATTTTTTTAATAATTTGACTATGAGTTCTTCTTTTATTGTTTAAATATTTGACACTCAGTTTTTTTACTCCTCGCCGTCTGTACTTTAGAAAGTCTCAATCTCTCCGTGGCACTCGTTTACATCCAATTATTACTCATTAAAATAATAATTTATTACTACATTTTTTTAAGAATCTTATTTCTATGTGCATTTTGTTGCCACAGTCCAAGGTTTTGTGAAACTTGTTGCTGGGATCGAAATCAAAATGAGAAAATGACCATGGTGGTGTTTACTACACCATCAGTGATGACCCCAAACCCTAACTCTTCATTCTAACAATTCAATTTAAGGGAGTCATGCACTGACTTGTGCAACTATCTCAGAGTTTCTTACAGGCTGTGGTATGTACTATGTACAGTTACAGCCGACATAACAATTTCAGGATCTGGCAACCCAACCCAGTCGTTTTCCCTAACCATAACCACAGCTTTCAATGACTAAACCCTAACCAGAGACTTTATTAACTAACCCTAATCACATGATCTGAATGCCGAATCTGTGTCAGTTAGAAATATGTTTTTTTATCCCTGACTGTCAAGAACAATGTTTTAAAAGAAGTGAAGGGAATATCGTCATAGGTTCAGGGTCATCACCGATGATTGGGGTCTGATTTTGCATCCAGTTTTCATTTACATTTTAGACAGCTTCTCTACTTTCCCAGAAGGGAGGCTTTACATCACAGGGTTTCAACAGTTTCCAAACATCAGTAAACATCATTACACCAGCAAACACTTACTTTCTATGACACAGACACGAGACACAATCGCGGAGCAGACATGGGCAATCTAAAGCAAAATGTAAATATGCTCTGTGTGTACATCAGCTTCACACACAGAGAGCATATTTACGTTTAATTTTCATCTCTCCGATTTACGCAGCAGAGTGCCCACTGATGTCTCATCTCCAGACAGCAGATTACTGGTTTAGGATTTACAGTTTTAACCCTGTCACACTCGAGGAAGACAAGTCAGTGTCCCCGCAGACGTCAGCTCATACTCATGGCTTTATTTATGTATATCCAAGGACGAGCCAGGCGACACTTTGAGAACGTTTTACTAATCTCATGGAGGGGCAGTTGATGCATTTAGATGATTACATTCAAAACCATATTGAGCGTTTTTTCTGATGCAATTCTGCCAATGAAGCAGAGAAAAGGAATTTGCTAATAACATGGAGTGCAGTAGGTGTAGTGGTAATCAGCTGAAGAGAGAGAGACATTCTTCTCCATCTCTTAGAGGGAGCCAAACAATTAAATGTAATGAAGTAGTTAAGACAGAATTACATTTAACAAACAAAGTCTTTGTGGAAATATAAATCGAGAGAATCTACTAATTTCAGAATACCCAAAGGATGTGGGAATGTGAAGACAATGAGAGGCGAGAAGGAAAGAGAAGCGGGTCACACGAGGTCAAGATTCAATATTTGCGCCCACAAGGCTCCAGATGAGCAGGGAGAGGAGCAGGAAGGTTAAGAAAAAAAGAGAGAAAAAAACACATAAAAAGAAGGCGGCGAACTCTTACCTTTCTACCCTCAAGGAATTTAAGAGCTGTACCAATGTTGGCGACCCAGTGGATCCTTTTTAGCTTCTTGCCCTGTTCACATGGCTGGAAGGAGAAGGGAGAACAATGGATATGGAAAGGAAGCAAGAGAGATATTGAGAGGGAAAGAAAACGGGAGGGTAAAATGTATCAGTACATGTATAAGAAATTAGCACAGTTTAAACAGACAATAAAGCATAGATGAAAAAAATATAGCATAAACGTTTTTGAAATAATGAGACTCAGAATTCCAATCAAAGACTATAAACAAACGGATCAATAGGACAGAGGCAGATTAGACCTTAGGCAGTATTGGTCAAATGTAATCCTCAAGCCGTGTGTGTCTTTGTCTGTGTTTGTGAACTCTGATCTGTCCTTGTTAATCTGGGCTTTCCCACTCAATTCAAACATCCTAATAAAAGTCAGTCAATAGGCATTTCCATATAATTCTGGCTCATTTCACATTCACTGCATTAAGTCTGCAGCCCACTGGACAAACAAACATTCAAAAATTATTGTATTTCTCTTTTATTGCATCAGCCTGAGCCGGTTCAGTGTGAGAAAGTAGAAAATATAATCCAGAGAGATCAGAGGAGAGGACGTGTTTGAAGCTTGTAGCCAAATCCCATGATGTAGAAATGACCCACAGGCTCACCAGCTTTTGTCCTGAAAGGACTTCCAGCAAGGCCAGCAGCATCACACCATCTTTTATGTCCTCAAAGAGATCGGTCATCACCAGGGGAGGGACATGCTACAGAAGAAAACACACACATCATATGAAATAAGTAAACTTAAGTGCAATGCTTAAACTAGAAACATTGTGGTTTTTAACATTGAGAAAGACTTGAAAACACTCGTCTGAAGGCAGGTGCATACTTTATAATAACACAATTTTTTCAGGCAAGATATTTCTAAACAAGCGTCTGAATTTATGTAACTGTTTGTGCAAAAAAAAAAAAAAAAAAAAAAAGAGGGGGGGGGGGGGGGGGGATCACTGTTTACATAAGTGTTTCATGTCACACAAAGCTTTCCCAGTTTTCTTGGAATGCAAAGAGTCAGGATTACAGAGCTAATAGGTCTAGCAATGTACAGAAAACTTTGAGGTAAGAAGTATTTTTCTGCACATTATCCCCCACAAAGCTGCATAGTGCATACATAACCCTAACATAATACATATGTTAAACTGTAAGACATTCATTTAAACTTGTGGGACATGGATAAAGGAAATCTTCATAAAAAAACTGTGCTAGGAGCCCAAACAGAGTCTGGTGGTGCCGTGTATTACTGACAGCTGGATTCATCCATAAGCGCCGGCTCAGAGGACTCTGAACGGCTTCTTCAAATCCTAAAATATGCTGATGATTTCAAACTGTATCCTTCCCATTGACTTCCTCCCTGACCTGACACAGACTTCCAGACTTGAGGAAATCCACATATCTCAGTTTTTCGCCGCCGCCACATCAAGGATTTCTCTTAAAGCACAGTCACATGCTGGGGCTGAGGAGAGCTTTAGAGGGGAGGGGGAGCTTTCAGACGAGCGAACCATTCACAGGGAGATTAGCAGCAAAGGGAGTGAGTGAAGAGAGGGAAGGCAAAAAGTAGAGATGTGCGCAAGAGTGTGTGTGCAGCCAGAGTGAAAATATATGTACAACCCCAACAAAGTGAAAATGAGAGAGGGGTTTAATTGAGTAGAAGGAGTGGCAGTGAAAAACATGACAGAGGCAGAGAGAGACAGGACACTAACCTCACGTCTTTCAAATTTAATTAGCAAACGCAGCAGCGCTTCTCACTAATTCCTCTTCTAACGTCGTTTCATGGCTTTGGATATTAGGGTTTTCAGACAGCACTTGTGCCCGTATCATAGCCTGACAGAAGAAGCACTTAAAAAAGATCCCATTCAGAGGGATAAATTATACCATGAGCTAATTGAAGCCAAATTTACCTATTTGTTCATTATAATCCCAAAGCTAATGAGGAAATTTCAGACTAATTACAAAAAAAGAAAGTAATATTCATTCCCTTTGCTCGGCAACATGCGGTAAAAAAAATAAATCACGAACTTAATGAGCTAATTACACATGAGCGTCTGGGTCGTAATTGATTGTGAGCAGAGGAGTTTGAGGATGTGCGTCTGTCTGTGCTCTCTTGTTATTCCCCTGGTACATTTGACTGGATCCCAAAAGATCAACAGCATGAAAGACACAGAAGGGGGCAGAAACAAAGAGAACACTTAGAGGTTTCAGTTTGAGCTGCAATACATCCAGTTTGAAGGGACAATAAAAACTTGAAGCCTATTGGCAAAGTCTTTTTAGGATGATGGTATTCTGACAGGGAATTATTGGCACATAAAATCACTCATGTAGAAACATTTCAATTAAAATCATGCAGGACTTGTGCAAAGTCAGCACTGTCATCTCACAGCGACGGGGTTGTGGGTCTAAATACATTGGCTGGGGCCTTTCTTGTTGTCATTATCAACTGTGCTGCTGACCATGTGGAGTCTTACAGGATGCAGAAATGTGGAGGCAAACCGAGCAATCTTAAATGAACTGTTTATTGGCTGGTTGCAATAATCCAAAAAGGGGAACATCAAAAAAATAAACTACAGAAACAAAAGGTTGAACCAACACTGGGGCAAGGAGAACAGACACTGATCAAAGACAAGGAGAGAGAGCGTCTATATACACACAGAAGAGCAATCGGGGAAGTGGAAACAGCTGGGGACACAGCTGCACTAAATCGCAGTAGACGAGACGATGGAAACAAACTAAGCAAAGGACAGCTCTAAAAATAAAACAGGAAGTGGGACAACTAAAAAGAAGGACTAACATACATTTTGGACTTTTAAATATATTTTCATGAATTTACAACTTGTCGAGCAGATAAAGACCTCATCCTTCACCATTCATACTAATATGTAATAGACAAACAATTAATGTCTCTTTTTAATTTAAATGCCTGGAGTTTTTTTAATGTGTTAACAGAAAAATAAATAATAAAAACGATTCACTTTATAATTACAGGGCAATTTAGGCAATAAGTTACCAGAATTTTTCTGTAATTTTACATATTTACTTCTTAGAGTTTAAGCCCAAAGAGTCATGCTGGCACATTTCCTGCATTTAATACAACAGTTTTCTTTATCATGAAGAAAAACAGAGATACTGTTGAAATAACACTTTTTTATATTGAGACATCTCAGGGATTAAATGTGTAGTTAAACATCTTTACACTGATACAAATTGTTGTTGTTTTTTTACCCGTCTGACCCACTTAAAATCAAAATGGGTTGTATGTGGTCCACAATGTAAAACAAGCTTGTATGACTCCTAAACACAAGTATGAAATGAAATGAAATGAAAGAAAGCAACACTGCCGTTAAAAAAATAAAAATAAACACAACTTAACAATTTAAGAGGACACCACAAGCAGAGTTAGCTGATTGAAATTTTTAATACTTTGAAAAACATAACAGCAGCTTAGTTAGCTGAAGCACATGCCACATGCCATGATTTGCTGTCTCTGAACTTCATGTGCACGGGATGTATCACCCTCTCCCCTCGCTCTAACCCGAGAGTAAACACCAAGAGAGGAGCTGGGAGCTTCATTTCTCTTCCTTCTTTAATCTCAAAGAACACTTGCTTCACTGATGGCTGAACTAAAGCTGTTTTCCCGGGAAAACGCCTGAAAGACGGCGAGACCTCCGCAGTTCACACTGGCCACTCTGTAATTAAGCTTTAACCTTCTCAGAAAGGATTTGTCAGAGTGGAAATTTGGGGTCCGCTGACTGAAACCCCTCCACATGTGTCACTCCACGACCGGGTGCAACATAAAATACACTGTGAGGAGAGCAATTTTGCAAGTTGAGTGTGACTGCTGTGTGGGTCTAAACGACATCAACCTTTATCTAAATGAAATGCACCCCCTGGAAAAATACTACCTTGCAGCTCTCTTATAGTTCATATCTTTGGCGAGTTAATCTGGTGAACTAATGAGAGCCATTCATCTTCTGTATAAATTACCAGCTCCAATACATCCCCTCTCATAGAAAGTCTTTGTCGGTGGCCGTAAGACTTCTTTTGTTATACCTGTGGAGTAGTAAAGTGAGGGGGAGGGCGGTGATAGCAAAAGGAAGCCCTCATGCTATGGCTCAACTCACCTAACGATTAATCACATACCTTTAGGCGGTGAATTAAAGACCTGTGATAACTGGAGTGGCCTAATCATCTGCATAGCCAAGGGCAGGATTTATCCCTGTGAGAGTAAAGCTAAACCAACTGTTAAAGCTTCTCTGTCTTCTATCCTCCTGTCTCACTTTCACACTACTTTTTGCGTATGATTAGCTATTCTTGTGATAGTGAGTCCATAAGATACCACATAATCTCTACTAGTCTGCAGAATGATGACTTCCAGAAATGGCTCTCTTTATTTTTTGCACCACCTTTAAGTTGGTGAACCTTTACCCCCTGCTCATCACAACGCTCTTTGAAAATTCACCAAGCCGCTATGACAGCCAAGACATTTTTAAGACAAATATAGGCCAATCAGTATCACTATGGTAACGTCAGGCATCAGGTGGAAGTGTAAGCAGCTTCGTGATGAGCGAGGAGAACATCACATACGTAATTTGATCAAGTCGGCAGAGGGAAAAGCATGAGGAACAAATATGGTTTTCTCTTCCAGTGGAAGTGTGATGGTATGACTAATCTATTAATTACCCGAATCCATTAATTAAGGCAAATTTAAATGGAATTTTAATGAAGTCTCCGGGATCTTTGTTGGATCAGTTCATTGAGTTTTTAGTGCATGAGTGTTGATATAGCAAAAATGATCTTTTTCCACTTTAGGTTAAAAGATTAGTTAGACATCCGGCCTTCTTGCTGAAAGCTATGTGAGGAAATAAATGCCAATCTTTGGCTCTTAGAGTAAATATAGAAGTAGGACAAAGCAACAACCTCGGGGATGAAAAATGAGCCCATTGCTGAAGTGTCAAAAATTACAGCCCTGTGAATGGCCACTTGAAACTGCAAAAAGAGGTCAGTCTCCCTGGACTCCTGTGTTAAAAATGGTCAGCTTTAGACAGCTTTTTTTTTTTTTTTTACGTCCACTTATTTATTTATTTTAGAAACCACCTGGTTTAACTGTGTTTGTAAATGTATTAAAATTAAGACACTGGCTGCTTTGGCACTGTCTCCTAGGCTTCACATCCCTGAATCGATACATATCTGGACTTTTTTTACTGTCTGAAGAGGAGGGATAGTGGATATATTGAGCAAAGGATGCTGAGAATGGAGCTGGCAGAGAAGAGGAAAAGAGGAACCTCAGAGAAAGTTCATGGATATAGTAAAGGAGGACATGCAGAGGGTTGGTGTGGCAGAAAAGGATAAAAAGGATAGATGATCTGTGGTGATCCATAAAAGGAGAAGCCAAAAAAGAAGATAAGCTACTAGATCTACTCATCTACATATTTATAATGCAAATGTGGGATATGTGTTCATTTTCTCAATTTACTCATCTGACCAAAAAAATGTTGAACTACCCCCTCAAAGCTTCGTGGGAATGCCTCTCCAAAATGTTCAATCACAATGAAATAACAAAGGGACTGCAGCTCTGGTCAACTGCAGGCTTGATAAATAAAGTATGTGGTTATACCTTGAATCTTATAAAAAATTCACAGCATTTAAATATTGGGCTGTGTGTGTGTAATTTTCTGCTGGCACAGTCCTGAGACGTGCTTATTTAATATTACGTCACGGTTTATTCCCTTCTGAGTGCTCTTCAAATGAATTTTCAGCTCCACGTCACCGCAGTTCAAGAACTCCACAGCTGTCGTAATCAAATAGGGAACCTTGAGAGGAGCGTCACTGATTGGAGTAACACTTAATTGTGTTGCACTGTGCCATATTTGCCTTGTCTCCCCATTCCTGACATACCATTTAAGCATTAATGAGCGAAACTGATGAGCCTAACGTAGTATAATGCAATAATTACAGGCCCCTCAGCATGCAGTAGCATCAAATGTGTTTGTTTACTATAAGGCAAAGACATATTGTCCACTGAGTGGACAAATGAAGAGCATGCTTTAATGAAAAACTCTTATCCTAAACAATCTAAATTGGCCCATATTGAGATAGCGAGATTACTAAAATGTAAATTAATGACTCTAGCTTGCAGGGGAAAAAGACATACAGTGTATTAAATGCTGTAATATGAAATAGATAATTAGAGTGAGAGTAAATCCTTGCTAGTAGCTATATGAAACTGACAGAATAACAAGGAGCAAAAAAATCATGCAAGAATGAAGGACCGTGTGTGGTCTGAGCTGGAACAAGCAGTCCCATGACCAGCTCTTGGAAAATGTCAGCGCATGCACACAGGATGTAGTAAAGTCACTCACAGTGGAAAAACATGGAGATCGGGGAGTTTTAAAACAAACACCAGCACCAGCTTTTGTGTAAATGGATAACACAATGCTGGCACTAGCAGGGAAACACAACCAGACTTTCTTACCTTTGCCAAGTGGGAGTTGATCCATTTTGTGAATGTCCTTTTCTGCACTGCTTCCTGCTCATCTGTAAATCAGAGCCCAGAGCATCACTATTAGTCACGCGCAATAATAAACAAAGAAAGGATTAAAAACACAATCTTCTCATTGTTTATTGTGAGAGTCGCTTGGGTTTCTGATGCTGGATGGCTGCCTCTTGTTATCTCTGATAATCTTCCTGTCTCTCTAATGTGTCAGTCACACCAAATCATACCTTACACTAATGTACAAAGAGAAGGCATTTGACATTTACAGATGGCATTTTCATTATCTGAACTCCTCTTGCTGAGGACAGAAAATTGTGCTCTCGAAAATGCCCTTTAAATGATAGGAGGCCGGTGGTTCTCCCTCTTATCTGCCATGTTCTAGTCATTTCTGAGTACAGTTTAAACATGAAATCTGGTGCTCTGTTCAGGGCTGTGATCAAAATACACAAACGCGACATTACCCCAAATGCATTGGTCTTGTTTATGGCAGCTAACGTAATGAAGGCCCTTTTGGAAAGACCCAATCAATAGTATACATGTCTGCTGACAATGTCCCCTAAAAAGGCACTTAACCTGAATGAGAAAACCTAATAAATCAAGCATATATACAATTTTCTGTGCATTTATAGTATGAAAGTGTGTGTGTTCTGCTGGATTTTTACCAACTAATGTATAGTTTATTCTTCGTGATATCTTGTGTCAGCAAAATTCAATGTTATGTGCAACCCATGTATTAAAAAAATTGAACATGAATGAGGTTATCTCAGAGAAATTAATGTGCAGCTGCTACACTTATACCATTAGAGTGTACAAAACCACACAATCTACCTGGGATTCAAAGCATCCCATCACGCGCATGCAACTGATGTTTTTGTGTGTCCCGTCTTTGCTGCAGAGCAATATCCTTGAGATAAGCACGTTATCAGCGAGAAAGGACGTCTGACACAGTGCCTTCCTCTACCTTAATGAAACATGCTGACGCCTTGATTGCACTCAAGTTGGTTAGTGTGTCACTGGGTGCTGTGGACAGACGCTAAAGGGAAGAGGTGTGTCTGTGTCTGAGGGAAGGTACCTTTCATACATAATGCATATACACTCACACATAGTCATACGTGCCACTGAGCAGCTTCCTGCTCTACAAATTAATCTTTTGATTGGGTCCAAGAGTAATCAAATATTGATGGGCGGTAATATTGGATGAGAATGGGGAAAGATGTTCCCTCCCTCCACATTCTTGAGCAGGAACATGCGTGACGGAGAACAGGCCTGCATGTGCGTGGTGCCAGCCTCTCAGTCTCAGGGACGAGGTGACTTTGAACCTGCCGCACAAACGCAGTCACTCTTAAGCACACACGCTCATCTTCTTTCAATATAACAATGGGAAACAGCCATCCTTTGCAGCAGCATTTTAACACACTTGATTACCTTCTGTATCACTTGTCTCATACACAGTCCCTGATTTCTCACAGCGAAGATCACCTTAACAAATTATCATTGATATAGTCAAGGAAAAGAATGCAGACTTGGTGCAAACAAAGAGACCAGTTGTCAGACATCTCAGAGTATTTCCTTTCTTCTCAACAGTATAGACTGATAATGTGATTTATCCAGAGACAAGCTGGCAGACAGAATGCTGAATATGTGATATCCAAATGAGCAGAGAGGCAGATAGCCACAGGGTCAGACAGAGAGATAAGGAATCAAGCATTTTGACAGTCAGCCCTCTGTGCTGTGACACCTGCAGTGAGTTGTTACTTGTCTGCTGGGTATGCTTGTTTCACCAGCTGTAGACCTCCACACACACACAAACACATGCACACACACACACACACACACACACACACACACACACACACACACACACACACACAGGCTCACTCGCTGACTCCGCCAGTGTGGAAACGCCCCCTTCAGACGTCTGCCCATTTCACTTTATTCACACACTCACAGCTTTGACAAAAAAACAAAAGCATCCTTCAGGGAACTCTTTGGAAGAAAACTGCACTGCAAAATGCACACAATCATTCATAGTTATGCACACACACATACACATATGTCCAGCAGGCACGTACGGTCCATGCTGCAGTGCCGTTCTAAATCACACACCCTACACACATGCAAAAATACACATTTTGTGCACTTGCTTTCTTTTTGGAGTCTCTATCTGTCTCAGCAGGACACACACATGCACACAGCCGCGCACACAAACTGCCCCACTTACCCCGGAGGTATTGGTAGAAGCCCGCCACCAGGTTGAGGGATGTGTTCTTTTTCGGGGAGGCTTCGCCCCCTACTTGCCGTGCCATCTTGTAACCCGGATTATGCCTCAATTTGTGCTTGTTTCATGGGGGCACTGAGAGGACATCAACGACCACCTCTGGGAGAGGTAACACTTGCCCTTGCTCCTGCCCTTGTTGCCCACCCCCCTTTTTTTCAGGGGGAGGTGTCTTTAAATAGCTCCCTGAAGCACCGGACCTCCTGGGATGACAGCAGTGGAACTGTTGCGCTGAGGTAAAACAGGGAGGAAAGAACCACCCTCTTGTTTCGCCTGTCGCCCTTTACGTTTTGCCGTCCTCTGTCCTGTCCTGCAGTAGCGGGCTGCAGACTCAGTCAGACTCAGTGGTTTTCCTGCCTGTTAAGCAGCTTGGGAGTGTGATGCGAGAGTACGCGTGATGCAATGACTGTTTGTGTGTGTGTATGTGTGTGAGAGAGTGCTGCGCAGTGCCGGCTTGCCTCAGCATCAATCTTTTTTTGCTTAGTCTCCCTCTCTCTCTTCCCCTCTCATATCCTCTCTACCTGTGTCCTTCCCTCCCACGTTTTCTCTCTCTCTCTCTCAATTTTTCGCTATAGGCTGCAGGAAAAAAAATTACTTCCCTCCAATGGCTAGCCAATCAGAGTGCGTGGGAATGAGTGATGTCACAGTAGCCCCATCCGCATGTGGAAAGGGAGGACTTAGCGGTGGTGGGTGGGTTAAAGGAGACCATTTAGCAGGTTAGCAGGGGAAAAGCGGGAGCTCTTCTGTGACAGCACCACACACACCAACACACAAACACTAAAGCAACGCGGGGACAGACGTGCAGGAATTCCCTATGTGCTGCTGGCACTCTTAATTCCCCTCCTCGCTCTCCCCTCTGTCATCCATACAGATACCATGCGGTGCTCTGAGGCACGCTGCTTCTTTACTCCATAGAGCCTTCAGGGGAGCAGACTATCACTGACAGTCATCCTGTCTGATCTCCTACTGTACTCCCTTCAAAAAAAGAAAAAAAGAAAAGAGCCACTTTCATCTCAACCACAGTCACAAACAGTCTGTTTGTTTTCTCTCTGGGTAAGCGACTACCGAACAGGAGTGGAAAACAATACAGGAGGATGTAATATCTGGGACGAGGTTTGGATTGTCATACAACATGAAATGTACACAGTCCACAAAGCGTCTCGGACAAGAACAATATAGCGAAGTCCAGAACAAAGAAGACCACCACTTTCATTCTGATTCAGTCATGCTGTGGAAACTGCACTGCTGCTGCTGCTGGTAAAACTTTTACTGCTAAACAAGGCAACAAGAAAACATTAGACAATGGGTGCACTGTTTGTCCAACTACTGAGAGTTCATTTTACAAAGGCATGTTCCCTGAGTGCGAGAAATCCCAAGACGATACTGGGAATTAAACAAAAAGCTAACTTGTGCCATTCCCTATGGTTTAACATCTTCTCATGATGTTGCATAAAGCTGGGTGTGCATGTCCCCAGTGTATGTTGACCCCTTCTTCTTTCACACTCTGATTCCTATCTCAGTTTCTGCCTGACCTCTGCTCTCCTGCATTCAGCCTTTTCTGTTTGTTCCCCATCTCCTCCAACAACCACAGGCATACACGCGCACACACAGACACAAAAACATACAGCCAGTGTGAGCTCTGGCAAAATTAAAATTGCAGAGCTCCTTTTGAAACCATATTCAGAGAGTTTCCTGGAAAGCAATATTCATGCTGAAGAGCCCGGTGCATCTTATATCAGCCTTAAAGATGAAAGGACCATTCATCATTTGTATGATTTTCCCTTTTTGTTCTTTGGGTTCCCCCCATAAGGGATTTTAATTAAAAAAGTCATCAATAACCGATGGCAGCTGTCATCCGCTATCTGTCTGCTGATAATCACACCGCTGACACTCCTCCCTCTAACAGCCCTGGAACTGGCCGTCATAACGTGAGCCTATCCCTCTGGATGACTCTTTGAAACGAGTGTCTGTCAAGCAGCGCTTTACATTTCTGAACATACAGTTGGAGAGCTGTGTATGTGTGACGGACTGTGCAGGCATTTTAGCTCAAACGACAGTTCAAAGAAATATTCATGCAGTCCTGTTTTTTTTTTTTTCATGTTTACATTTGCATTGCCTTTACCAGCTTTCTCTAAACTATGAAAAGATGATTTATGCCAGTGGAAAGCAAAATCCATTGGGGGTTTCACTCTGCACAAACTCGCAATCCCAATTCAATAACATTACTGCAAGAAAATCCTTTGGCCCATGCTGCGCTGCAACCAGGCAAAGATCTATTGTTCTAGAGAGCCCACGCATTATCAATGATGTAAATAATAAAACAGAATATATTGACCGATGCACAGTGTGTTTCCATTTACTCCAGCCTCTATGCCAAGTTCAAGGTGCTGCTAAACAGCTACACCCGAACTCAGAAGTGTGAGGGAACTATCCGAGGTGCTGAACCCGCCAAAAAGAATCAATCAACGAGAATTAATGCAATTTTTAATCCACTTTAAAGCAGTAAATTTACAAAGAGCCAGCACTAAATAATGACCAGCTATAGCCACGCTGAAAGTCCAAGTCTTTTGAGCTCAGTATTTCTAGGTTTTTTTTTTTTTTGGTTTTTTTTTAGATAATTCTTCCTTTTTAACAGTGAAAAATGTGGAAGCAGAACTTCTCTGGTGAACTAAACTGTTAAGAAAAACAACCCCAGGGCAAAAACCAAAACAACATGGTGAGGATTCATGGGACTTATTAGACTTCACCACGGGAGCTGAGAGAACCACAGGGTGAGCAGGTGCACACAGGCTCACACACACATGTTGAACAGAATAAGCTGAATGGAGACAATCACTTTCACATATACTGTATGTACAAGAATAAACCAACAGACTCCTTTAGGCTGCAGATCTCAGGAGTGTTTCAGTCTTTCCAAGAGGAAAAAAAAAAGATGATAGTGGGGGGGTTGAAACAGCCTGAACCTCAGCTGGTCTGGATCCCTGTTGGAGCCCCTGGCAGCCCCAGAAAATACCAGATCCTTCACTGAGGTTGTGGAGGTTGGACGTGGGTCAGCGCCCAGCGCTCACACAGGTATGCCTGCAGGGTGCGATGCTTCCTGAGGAGAGGAGGAACCGTCTCTTTTCAGCCATTAAAGGAAAAACAAACGCCCCCCTGGAAGGTGGAATAACGCCGTGTCTGCTCATCATATAATGCATTCACCCTAAGGATATTTGGGTTTTCTCTCTGAGCAAACAAGACTTCTTATTTAGCCCTTCATGACTGTACAGAGACACAGCGCCACCTTGTGGATAAGTAAAGCTTTAAGTATTTGAAGTTGATGGGGGTTTTTTTTCTTATGAATGCATATTACCCAAAAGGCAACGTACAGACAAAAGAAAGCAAGAGAAGAGGACAGAAAGAACAAGCTCAGCTTTAAACCTCAGCCTCTCAGATGACCCCGCTCTGCACTCAAAGCATTTCTGATCTCTTTTAATCTATTAATGACTCCACAACTCACCAGCCATGATTATGGCCGATCACATATGGACGGGCACTCCACATACTTACTGTACAAGGTCACACACTCTGATGTCAAGTATTAATGTAGTAATACATTGATTTAATCATATTATCTTCATATTATTCAAGCTGGTGGACATTTAAATTCATCTAACAGCTGCATACCAACCTGGATTAATTGCTTAAACGACAGTCACTATGAATGTGTGTGTATATGATGAGGCTTTTTTAGATTTCTGAAAATAGTGCGTCTTGCAGCACAACATTAATGGATCGTGCCTGTGAACACCATCGTGCACTAAATGGATGGCTTTGTTGTACGCCGCAGAGGTACCCTATAATTGCTTCACACACTCTTTCTCACACACACACAACCTATTTTGCAACACTTGCACGCACACCCATCCCACTGCACTGATTTCACAGGGTTTAGAGGCTTTTCTACCCCTGCTTCTTCCAACAGCTTATTTATCCACTTCCTGACTCCAGCTCTTCTCTTTCACCCCAACAATTCCTAATTTATAAAAAAAAAAAAAACCTTCTCTGCACTTCCGCTGGAGTACTTCAGCCCGAGCACTCAATAACACCATCTATCACGCTCTCAGCACCTCCACTCAACCCTCACGTCCATTCAGCCTCTCCATTCGCCATCCCACTTCATTTACAACACATTTTTACCAGACTCGACGTAAGTGCTGAGACGGAAGTCCAAATGTCAGCCAATTAGCATACCTAATTACATTTCAGTAATAATGATACCACATTAAAAGGACTAAGAAGGGGGGAACAAGTCAAAGTGATTATCAAAACAACCCCTTGCCTCTTTCAAGCATCATCACTCCCTTTTCAGTAGCAGATGTGCAGAGAAGGCACTTTGTCGTTTGACAAAAATGTCCAAATATCACAGTGTTCATTAAAGCCAGGCCACTGATACAGTAATTTCAGCAATTTTAGCACCTGCGGTACTGACGCACACACATGCACACACACACAACAGCAATGAAGGCAGATCAGAATGCAAATGCAATACAGCAAAACAAACTAAAGGAATTTAAAAAAGAAATATGTAAAAATCAAATGAGACAAAAAAGTCTAAACAGGTCATCTCTCTTAGCGTAGACAGTATATTTGTTTCAGATATTAATTTGATTCATTTCTGACAGAGGAGCTGCAAAATATCAGACACATCCTGCAGCGAATCAGTGTTAGTCCGTGAGCTACAGCCTTCTGTCTTGTTTTATCAAGGCCTTTATCACAGCGAAATACATTTAGGTGAACACAACAAAATTTTAACATCACACACACAATCAGACTAAACAAGCGGCTAATACAAAGCATCTATTCCACTGGAGGCACAGGGGGTCGTATCAAAACACCATTCAGCAGCACTAAGAGCATTAGAAAGACTCAATTTGGCTTTGAAAAAATATTTTCTGCTTGATGTTTCTCTGCTGCTCTCCATGAATGTATGTGATGATTGTGTGTGTGTGTGTGTGTGTGTGTGTGTGTGTGTGTGTGTGTGTGTGTGTGTGTGTGTGTGTGTGTGTGTGTGTGTGTGTGGGAGAGTGCGGGAGTGGGTCAGACAGTCTAAGCTCTTTATCCAGGTTCAGTGGCTCGCCGCACATTACAGGGACGAGTAAAGTGAAAGGACTAGCGTCAGCACACTAAATAAATCACTGTGGCCAGAGCAGTGAATTCAGTTATAATGCTCGTCTTTGCTGTGAAATAAAAATGCTGCCTGGCACAGAGCCAGAATCATCTGCAAAATCCTGTTGCACATATCCACTTGAGCGCATTTATGCCCATCCAGCTGGGCAAATTTTCTTTGTTATTAAAAGTGAACCTAAACCAATTCTTTTTTGCATCTGGCAGATGTCCGAGCGCCTTTTACTTCACTAAAACCATCTGTCCCATTCACAGTGCATATCTGTAAAGGTATTACATTTAATTTCCTTCTACTTTCACCTGAATTTTGTTGTTTTTTTTCCTTATTACGCATTCTTGCAACAGGCAAAAAGGGCTTGTTGTGTCAGATGGCAGAGTTGCGTCTGTTTCTTAAAAACAAACTGAGGTGTTTTTATTTTCATAATTTTCTGTGAGCGACACAGAAAACAGGAAAACTTGGAAATTACTTACTTATTACCACATTATCTGCCTGACTGACCTTTACTAGGTCAAGGATTCACTATCTGACCTCTATTTAAAAGCGCTAAATTTACCGCCAGAGGCAAAAGTTTCTACTATCCAATCACAATGAGATGGAGGGAAAAGGGGGACAGAGGTGTCTGTGGGTGAGAGATAAGAGCCTGCATGAGACTCAGAGTATTACAGAAAGAGGCTGAATGTGTCTCGGGGTCAAAAGCTCAGGTGTCAGGATTTTATCTGTTAAGACATTGTTTCGCACGTCCATCAAAACTATCTGAAGCTTCAATCTGACAGACAGCATCAAAGAAGATACTGTATCGTGGAATCGGTGTGGCCTAAAGCTGTGATTTTGCCCCATGCTACAGCACCTAATAGTTTGAGATAACATAAATACTCCTTTCATTATATCTTTAGAGTCACTTAATGCTGCCTGTGTTGCATAAAATGTTAGAGTTAGAGAAAGATTTTTATATTGTAATTCTTCTTCTTCACTTAAATAACGCAGGAATACACTCTGACCTTCGTGAAAGAGTGACATTTAAAAGAGCGTCTAGAGTGGATGAGTGTGACCCACCGTACATATTGTACAGGAGGGACCCTCAGTGACCTAATCTTGTGATACGTCACTCAAAACCTCACTGACTGTCAGGTTAAAAGAGATTATGATCTGATCTGCAATAGAAGCTGCCACTGGGAAGCTTGCATGGTCTGAACACAGATACCCATTAGTGCAGGGACAAACATACACACACACCTTTTTATCAAGCATAACGTGCTGTTACAGAAGCAGAGCCTGAACCAGACATGCCCCATAAGCCCACAGGGTGAAAAAGAGAAAAAAAAGCCCTGTGCTGGCTGTCATGCGACTGCCGTTTATGGCAACGAGTCACAAACACAATCTGGAAGTACAAGGAGAAGAAGAAGCAGCAGAACAAACAACAACTCACGCTACAGCGTTGTTCCCGAGCAGACGCTCTGCCACAGTTCTGCTCTGGTGGCCTTGAAGACTTCCTCTGGGTCTGTTTAACTGCTCAGTTAAACTGCTGACACCCAGTCTTATTAAAAAATTACAAAAATAAAACGTTGCACTAGAGCTATTTTTAACACAGCGATTATTTCGGTGTCTATGTAAATGTGGACACGTGTGTGTGTGTGTGAAGCCACGGTGTGCAGAGCCACAGACGATAAATAGTGGTGTCACAGCTAAACAGGAGGCTGGCATGGCTCAAGGTGACCGTCTGCTCGGGCCTTCCTTGGCTGCGGCCGCATCATAATGTCGCCCCTGGCAACAGGATGTCAAGCTGGCCCTGGGCCAACCCAAGGATCTGTGCCAGGCCCACTAGCAACTAGGAGCTTAAAAGCTGGTGTGTGGGCTCGCTCTCTCTCTCCACCCCCCCCCCCCCCAACAACTCTGCTGGTCCAGTCCTCATTTTCCTGCTTTTCCCGCTGTCGCTCTCATTCCCATTTCATCCATCTGAAACTCTCAGTATGGGGCTCATATCTTCCAGATGTGCTGCCTCTCTGTTGCCTATGCACTTTACCCTCTCAGCCTTTTTTCCCCCTGCTAAGCATCTTCCTTTACCAAAATTACACAATGCAGAGAAAACTCATGCAGGTGTGCACACCCACCTCAATGAGATTTAGCAAACTTGTCCACTTGATGGGCCGGCAGACGGCAGCGTGGACGTACCCCTCTTCCGCCCACGACACAGAAAACAGGTGAGAAATTGTAATAGCAAAAACAGCGCATCGCTTTTCTCGTTAATGAGAGACAACAAACAGGCAAATTCCACAGCATATGGATGAGTTCAGGCTGGGAGGTGTTCAAAGCGGCCTTGCCGTTCTCTGCCATATGGTGTCACTAATTGCGATGTTTTTGGGGTTTTTTCCCTTTTGTGTGCGACAGAGAGGTGCACCAAAAGAGCTGGTTAAAGGGAGAAAAACACAAGCCCAAAACTGGGGCAAAAGTTTTGATTGTTTTGATGTTGCATTGAGCCGTTTCTTTCTTCTCAAGCGGTCGCCAAATTGAGCCTTGAGGGAGAACGGTTTAAAACATGGCGATTTGAGATTGTTATATTCCCTCGAGATGATGAGGAAATATGTTAAACTAATCGCGGTTTACAAGATATGCAAGTGACATTAGATTAGATATATTTATACAACTAACCGAGTTTTCTTCCCTCAAACACATGTGAACATAACAATTATCCCAGTAGAGTCACATTGTCATGAACAAAGGCTCCATACATTTCATCTACAGCTGTCTTAGGGTACAAGCTCAGAACTATATAATACTGGAAAGAACACGTTTTTATGTTGTGTTTCACTTTCATCTGCAGATTAATGAAAAAAAAAGAAAAGTGCTCCTCTTTGATTCCTACAAAACATCTTGATTATATTATCACAGGTTTAGCTCTCGCCTCCCAGGAGATGAACGGCAACCAGAACACATCAAACAAATGAAATTAGATTCTGCTTGCCCGCTGTCAACAAGCTAATTTGATGCTGTACTCAGAGGCGAGAACATATGAGATACATGAGAGCTACATGTTATGAAAAAAGAAAGAATAAAAAAAACTACAGAGTACAATCAAAAAGTTCCATGACTCAACCCATTATAAAGGAAAGACAATACTCCTGATTTAAATTTGGACTAAACCTAAATATCTGGAGAAAGTACATGTACAGAGGCAACTGTAAAGGGGACCGGCCACTTCATTAGGTATACCTTGCTAGTATTGAGAGATTTTGGTCCATATTGAATTGATTATCACACAGTTGCTGCAGATATGTGTGCTGCACATGCAAGCATGTGCATGTGTATGTTCCACCACACAGTAAAGGCCCTCATCTTGATAGAGAAAATGTGACCGCGGAGGCCATTTGAGTACATTGTACTCATTGTTATATTCAAGAAACTAACTTGATGTGATCGAGCAGTGTGACACGGTGCATGAGAAGATGTGTACACATAAAGGCATAGACATGATCCGGATCAATACTCAGGTAGGCTGTAGCATTCAAACAATTCTGTGTTGGTACTAAGGGCCCCAAAGAGTGCCAAGAAAATATCCCCCAACACTATTATAATATTAAGAGTACTTTGAATCAGTGGTAAAAGGCAGGATGGAGCCATGCTATCGTGTTGTTTCTCCAAATTCTGACCCTACCCTCTGAATATCACAGCAGAAATCAGAGTTCATCACACTAGGTAATGTTTTCCAATCATATGTTGTCTAATTCTAGTGAGCCTGTTTGAATTGTTGCCTTAACTTCCTGTTCTTAGCTGATAGGAGCAGCTCCTCTTGGGTTCTTCTGTGGCTGTAGCCCATGTGCTTCAACGTGGTGTTCAGAAATCCTCTTCTGCATATCTTGTTTGTATTCAGTTACTGTCTTCTCCTCTGACCTCTGCCATCAGCAAGATATTTTCTCCTGCTAGTCATTGGATAGTTTCTATTTTTTTGGACCAGTCTCTGTAAGCCCCTGAGATGGTTTTGTGGGGAAATTCTCAGTAGGTCAGCATTTTCTGAAGAACTCAGATCAGCCATTTTTTAACACCAACAACCATGCTGCGTTCAAAGATACTCAAATCACCGTTCTTTCCCATTCTGATCCTCAGTTTAAACATTAGCAAGTCGTTCTGATCATGTCTGCATGCCTAAATCCTTTTAGTTGCCGCCATGTTTGATAAATTAGACATTTATGTTAAGCAGCTGAACAGGTGTAGCTAATAAAGTGGCCGGTGAATGTAGATCAAGTACAGATTTTGCTTTTTCAACACATTTAGTAAGAACGATGCATATTCCAACCACAGGCAATATATCAGACTCGAATATAATAGGCACATACTAAATTCAGCAGAATCAAAGATGATCTACGCGTTGTATTTTTGTGGTAACGGCTACTGCGGCTACATTAGAGCAGCATTGTTCCCACAAACCCTCAGTCTTTCCATTTGTAAAGACACCCACAGCAACAGAAACAATTTTATCTGAAATGCTTACAATTTGTGAAACCATTAAAGCAACAGTTGGTAAAAGGGCCGTTTGCTAAAATGAGATAAAAGTTTCACTAACTGGAGCTGACACACTGCCAAAAAAAGTAGGATCCAGTCAGAAGTCTGTGGCTGGAACAAACCACTGTCATGTTATTTACATCCTTACAGCATTCAATAAGAATCCTATACCTATAAGTAGTAGAAGCTTGCCAGATATCTAGAAACACCACCATTTAGATGCCGATGAAACATTATCCACCTCTTTGAAATCGGGGTGTCTCCCTGCGGATTAATTTGTTTTAATTCTAAGAAGTATGAATAAATAATGGGATCATATGACACCCTTTCATTGTTGCAAATGGTTAAATGCGCACTCAATGCGTGTCTGCATCAATCCGTCTTTGCACTGGAGAGACGGCTCGAGGGGAGGCTTCTAAAATTAGATCCATCAGCGTACAATTGAGATTCAAAGTGTGCATCCACACCTGCACACAGTGATGCAGGGGAACCACGTGGCTGCTGATGCTGTTCTCGGCTTTCACAGAAACTGCCACCTCAGAAGCCTTACAGTGAGCAGCCATATTGGATCTCAGCTCTAGTGTCACCTGACTTTCCTGCTACTTTGCAAGCGTCATCAATCTGATCCTGTCAGCAAAGGATACATGATCCCGGCACACTGAGATACACCGTTTCCCACTGGAAGCTTGTGAAACTGTTAAAGCCATGCTGTTTCATTATTAGCAAATGGGAATAAATGCTAGTTATCTGCTCCAAAAAATACAATAAAATAAAATTTTAAAGAATAGAGAATAAAATTTTAAAGAAGAAATAAAAGTTAGAGGTTAGAGAAGATTTAAAAAAAATACTTTAAGCTGATTATTTTAAATTAGCCAGGTTGGATGTAACTGTGCCAGCAAGCTGAGGATATAACTGTCCATTATGAGGAGTCCTGCTACTACAGCCGAGTTAGGCTGAGGAATAGACTTCATCCTGTCAGCTTCTCTGAGGATTAGCTTTGCTATTGTCTGCTTCCCTGTCAATCAACATACAGAAACATATATATACACACAAACACACACACACACTGCACTCCATGTGTGCAATCACTAACACAGATAGACCAAACACACAGCGAGCAAGCAGGCAATTAAAACAAACACAAAACACAAACAAGAATGGGGCAATAATGCTGTCTCTCACACATTTACTCATTACCATTTGATCAAGTTTTTTTCCCAATGAAAAAGAAAAATTATATGTCAAATAATAAGCTCTAACTGCTGCAGGTTTCTCCATCTTGATTTAAAAAAAAGATTCAGAGCATTTAAAATAAACCAAAGCACTGATAGGGCCTGAAGGTGAGATAAAACAGAACTGATTATAACCCCAAATTTCTAGTGTACTTCTTACACTGCATGCAGTGACATTGCACATTCCACTGATTTATGCCCTTCTCATACCAAACATTTATCAGCCATATGAACTTGAATTCCAGCATTACACATCAGGACATTCATGTCATGAGGATGAGATGGAAGACAGATTTTTCCACGCTGTCTCTACCTCATTCTGCTCTGCTGTGTCATACCAAGCTCTAGGTCACCTCTAAACACTCTGCAAAACCAAGTTAGAGCATTGTGAGTAAGCATTTGGCTCCTACCTTGCAGCTTCTGCATCACGTTGGTAATATCCCGAGCAGAGTGTCCGTAGTGCCTGGGTGATGCCATGCTGCTGTGCTGAGGTCACTAAAGTCACGTCCCAGCTCCTGTGAATCACCCTGGCAAGATCCTCATGCTCTGACCAGGACTGCAGCAGTTTAGAGTCTTCACACTGACCGCAGTGTGTCAAGACTGAATCATGCCAATGTTGCTGTTTCTTTTGAAGTCATCCCTGTTACAGTAGCTGTCTGCAATCCTCACATTCTGCAGAGCTCCTCCCCTGGTAATGATGATGTAAGTGCAAACTGGATGTGTATGCGAGCATGCATGCATGTGTGTCTGTGCACTGAACATCTTAGAGGCCCCCCTCCCTTCCCTGAGCCTTTTACTCCTGCAGACTGTATAGCTTTGTGGTCTGCATGTACTGCCACCTGCTGTCCAACCAAAAGGAATACGCTTCCATCTCAGACCTCAGGATAGGGCTTCTTCTCCTGCCTTCTGGTTCTTCCACATGGGAAGTTGGCTTCAGCTGGGCAAATGTGCGTGTCTGCAGAGTGGCAAAAGAAAGAAACAAGAAAAAACAGAATGAGTCACAGAAAATGTGCGATGGAAGATAAATCCCACTTTAAAAAGGGCTGACATTAAAGAATCAAACCTGTCAGCACCAATACATGTTAAGGATACTGAAAATTTATCAGACTCAATTTGAGGGTAATATTGGTTTGAGCATTAATTTGTTGAAATGGTTAAAGCCAAACTTGTGCACTCACTCCAGAGTGATAACTACGCCTTCAGCCAGACAGAAGGACTGATGTATTTGCTTTATTAGTGGTGGAAAATGGATGCTATTTACCAAGATTAACTGCTCTTAAATTACTGAAGATAAAATGGAGGCAAAATGGATTAAAACAATTAGCGTTAATGATGCATAGAAAACAAAATCACTTACATATTTGAAAGCATGTTGTTTTGAAAATGAGCTAAATGGCTCTACCACTTAAAAATCCAGAAAGTATAATAATTTGTTGGCTTTGTTTGATGGTTAAGGAAAGAATTTCAAGCTCCAACCTGTTGTATAAATCACATTTGGGTTGGGTTGCACCTTAAAAATACAGTTTTTTAATATGAAGTCATTGTAATAAATAAAATAATACAATGACTAGATGATCATATATTGTCTATATTTTTCTCCTTACTTAAAGGAATACACTGGAACCCTGTTATTAATCATTTTTCCTAACAGAAAAATTGTTATTTCACTGGTATTAATAGAGGTAGACCATCTCTAGCATGATAAAATCTAAATATACATAAGCATACAGAGAACATGTGCACACGTGTGCAAAAGTATGACATAATGCTGCTTGATTTCAATATAAACTAGAAGTTTCAGTTGCTACTTAATTCATTGCTTTGTGAATTATCCCATGACATCACCTTTACAGTGTGCTCAGGTTAAAGGTTGGATGGGGTGCGGGTGGCGGTGGGGGGGATTGGTGTCTTTTGCAGATCAAATCCTTGAAAATAAGCGAGCTGTATCCTAACCAAAGGACATTTCATTTTAAGTGTAGTTTTAAAGGAATCACACATATATTTTGGGGCTGGAATGACAAAGAACATTAAGAACAAACCTCTGTGAATCAAGCAATAAAGCATCTCCCTTAAAACACAATGTCCAAGATATACTACCCAACAACAGATCAATGCCACTCTTTGAAATGCAAGAGGGAGGTGCGATGAACCACTGGGCTCTGAGCACTTATTGCGATGTGTAATCCCATTAGACAAGTCCTTTCATCATCATCTCAGGAGAGCTCTTAGAAAACTAAAAGAGGGAGCTACAGAGCTCCGTCCAGAGCGTCATTCCACAAAGGCAGACACAGATGAGGACGCCTTGAAAACAGAAAAACTAATAAATGATCGACTGAAGCTTCTTTGATTTCACTAAATGATTGGCAGCAGGTGAAAAGGGCTGATTTTAAGGATGAGGATTTGCCTTCCACAGTATATCTGCAGGTCTGGATGTCTAGATTTCTGCAACATCTCGGCAGCCTTTTTGAAGCTTTTGTTGCGTGCTGTTGTTTTGTTTGTTTTCTGCAGTGACTGTGTAAAAATAATATTTACTGGGGGGAAATATTTGTCTTTCAGCCAAAAAGCTGTGGAGAGAAGATGTGGAAGAACATGAAATCCTCAAAATAACTCCCCCAAACAAGATGAATTGGTGTTTTACTGGTAAACCTACTAAAAAATGTTCTAAACCACAGTGTAAGACAAGGCAAAAACAAAACAAAACAATAATCCATTCAAATTACAGGCCTGCCATTGCTACTGCCATAGAAAATATGGGGCAAAAGATTTACCTTGGTGAATTCAGTATCAGCTATACAGGAACTCCTTCCCAATAAATGTACATGTGTCAGAATCAGCCGTTTGACTCGTCAGTGCACTGAAATGTTGTGGGATTTCGCTGGATTGGCCGGCTGCTCTGCAGCAGGAATGGACTGCTGATTCCTACATTTTTACACAGCTCAGCTCGAGGTGACCTCTACCGTTCAGCGCCCCTGTGGACCAAAACAGATTCAGCGAAAGAGAAAGTCGACAATGCTGCAGCAGAGGAGAGCAGAGACAAAACACTCAGGTCAATAGGAAACCATCCAAGAGTAACCCTTTTAAGATCCGTTTTCTTATCTAATCATTGCACAGCCAGAGAGCTGGGAGCAAGACTGCTAGCATGGTAATCTCTTTCATGCATAGTCAGCAGTTTTCTGAAATCTCATTAGAAAGTTTGCTGTATGCATGGCAAAAATCAACATGCTAAGAGAGAAACGCTGTTCTGCAAATCTATTATGGGTCCTGAATTATTGTATCTGAAAAGTTGTTTACCACGAAACATGTTTGAAACATGAGTGAATCTTTCCAGTTATACTGATGTATGTTATGTATTCAACTCAGAAGCCTTTTACATGTTTTTCTGTAGCAAAAAGGACACAATTATTTATGTAATTAATTCATGAAAATTGTGTAAAAATGTACTTGCCTTAAAGGGCTGCCACCCATTATTAATTAAGATGCAGAAAGCATGGCTTTTTTTGAGTGCAATACTGTTGAATAATCATTATGTGGAGGTCTGCAAACAGACTGCATCACACATTCAAAAGTACAGTGCAAATATTAAAGATAAATAACCTCAGCCCTTTTATCATTTGTGTCTGCTAATTAGCTAACAGAGATGTTTTTCTAACTCTTTCCCCCCATTTTGACTGGCGTTTAATGTTTACAGATGTTTAATGTTTACAGGGTGGCAGCAGACATGCTCTCTGACTTTCAGATCACATAAAGAGATATGAAGTTACCCTGGAGTATTGCTCCATCTACTGATCAAAGCGGGGACAGAAGAAACACAGAGAGTAGCTCCCTGGTGCATTAATTTCTAACCAATGCAATGTCTTTAAAACAAAACAGTATCACCTGTTTATTTTTATTTTACTAATTTTATACATGCTCCAGAAAAGCACATTGATACAAGCCACAGCTTTGAAGGTTTATAAAATATTAATTTTTAAAAATCTGTAAAATCTGCATTTTTCCTTGCTACCTAAATCTTTGAAGTACTTCTGGATGTGTATTTCTTTACTTTAGACATTAAGACATTAAGGACTGCACAGTTATTTCCCACCACTCCGCCCTGCTACACTTGATAAATGCCATGAACAAAAGCTATAAAAGCTTAAAGAATGTCTCCGCCACATATCAACATGTTGGTTTATTGCCCTTCAGCTTCTCTATATCAGAAAACAATGGCCTGACATACTATTTTCAACAGGTCATACAGCCGAGCCAACAATTAAAGGAAGTTCAAGCTTTGGTTGGGATAGTCTCTCTCCCTTACTCTCTCTTTGCCAGTAAGAAGGTTAAAGCTCTCTTAACACAATAAACTCTCAGAGATTTTTGAGTAAAATGCTCATAATTGTGTATTTTAAAAACAAAAACAAAAAACCATTGACTCAGTGAATGTTTAGAGAAAGCTGAGATCAGGGGTCAACTCGGAGAAGTAAAATAAAAAGCTGCTGTTGGAGCAAAGGGGCCGGTCTACCTCAGAGGCATACCAATGTGACTACTGGCATCGTTCTTCCTGACTGAATTGATGAATTTGCAGCAGATTTGACTGCTATTCTTTTTCCTTAGTTTAGCGTGGGATCAAAAACACAGAGATTCATTTCAGTGCATTATATCCTGATTTGTTGAGAGAAGGCGGTAAAAAAGAACTTGAAATAAAAATGTTGGTGTATCAAAAGAGCAGCTGAGCAGCTCTTCTTTCTTATCAAATTACATTTTTTTAATGAATCTCTCAAATTCAGGCAACTTTGGTTTTGATAGAGAGAGAGGCACCGAAGAAACACTGAGTTTACCAATACAAATGCTGCAGTTAAAGACACGTGCAAAATTACAATCACCATTTTCAGTTGGAGATTTGCCTTTCAATGCCCCTTACAGCCCCAGAAATGTAACTTCTGGTGCAAGGTGGTGGCTTGTCGCCTGGGGTCTCTGTGACGGAAGAAAAAAAAGAAGAGATTGAAATATTTATCATTTCTGAAAGGAAGAAAAATATTTGTGATTGTAATAGACTCTCATATGGTAACAGCTGAAGGACTAACTCCTGCGGTGGTGATCCTTCTTCTACTTTAATCAACCTGAAGGAAATGATGAGAGAGGAAGTGATTACAGAAACACCCCGTCTCTATACCTCCAGGATCTCTGTCCTGAGTAGATAAGCCCCTCCTGTTGCTAATTTCCAGCAGAAAAGCAGGAAATGTGACAGTGTAGTTTTCCGCTTCCATAAACAAGCTGACTGTCAGAGTTAGCTGCCAGCCCTGCGAGCGTCTGGGCTGAGTCTCCTTTTGAGGAAGTCGGACGTTACTGACAGGGAAAGTGAGCAAAGGAGAAGAGGGAGAAAGTAGGGGGAACAGAAAAAGAGACGGGACAGAAAGACAGGAAAACCCATCATAAAAAAGGACAGGAAAGAATTGACAGGAGAGAAGGGAGAAGACGAGGAACAGACAGACTGAACTGAGCTTCAGTCTCTCTTCCTCTCCTTTGACAAAGCAGATTAAGTCATGGCTGCGAACAACACAAATTTCCTTCTGGAAATGCTTCAGCCTGCCGACGTTGGTGAGTTTTCTGAGTTTTCTGAGTTTTCTTTCTCTTTTAGCTGGTGTGTTTCATGTGGTTGCTCTGATTGGTGCCTTCAGGAATTCAAGCTTGAATCGCCTCCTAGAATAGATGTAATATGCGGGCCTGGTGCCTTTTTGAACCAAGCTTTATCATCCAAATTTGAATATTCAAAGAAACCTTTTCAGACTTCTAAGAATGCTCGATCTGTTTGGTGCTCATCTAAGGAGCGTGGAAAGAAAAGCGACTGGACTTCTTTAAGTTTCTTGAGGACGTTTCACCTTTCATCCGAGAATCTTCTTCTGTTCTAAAACCAAATGGTGGAGAGTCCCAGGTATTTAAGCCCTAGTGGGAGTTTTCCCTTAAGAGGGTACTTGACCCACTATTGATCAGGTGCCTCATCAAATGAACAAAGGTGTAGGTCATTATCTGAGTTTTAAGGTGAAACCTCACCCTATCATGTGACCTACTGAATCAATGTTAATGTCAATCCAGTCACTTTTCTTTCTAAGCTCCTTAGATTACCATAACCTGGATGACTGAGAACCTACACAGACATACTTGCTGCTGATGTTTTCTTTTTTTCAGTTTTCCCTAATGGTATTTCCAGATGACTTTTTACTAGCGTCTGCCCTCCATTTTCCAAAATTAGAGAAAAAAAAACTTGTGGAAATGTGGTCTAGTAACAAAGCAGGTTCAAACTTTTTGAACATTTTATTGAGGGGAACCCGATTTCTTTTCCTGGCATAAGTCCAGTGGTATTTGTCTCATCTGCTACATTCTCTTCCTTCTCTCAAGCATGCTCAGTTGGCTTTATCCAAGGCAAAGTAGCACAGAGCAAGAATATGTCAACAGCTTTTCATTTTTTGTCTGTGTGTGCGTGTGTGGAAATGAAACTCAGTTGGTTTGTTTTCTCCAAGACGCTCAATCTGTTAAACACAGGCAGAGGAAAGCCTATTATTATTTTGTCAAGGGCCACCATATTTCAAGACACGTCTGGCAATTCTCAGTTTCTTCCTAGCACACATTAAATCCCTTGCATTCACAGTGGATTATTAAAAAAAAGACCATAAAGGATATTTAGATGCACTGCATGTGCATAAGAGCAGTGAGGATGTATAACTTCACCAAAGCTGAAAAACCCTCCAACCTGTGCATTAATTGACTGTGTGGATCCAGAAGGATATTTAGATCCAAATTAATTTCTGATGTTGTATTGAGAGCATCAAAAAATGTATCTAAATGTATCTTTTTGTCAATTTTATATGCATTTGTAGAAATATTAACTGGTTGTTCCACACTTGCCACACAGAACTGCAAGCAAGTATTTGTGATACCTGGTAATCAGTCTTTCACATCACTGTGGTGGAATTTTGGCAAACTCTTCTTTGCAGAATTGTTTTAATTCAGCCACAGTGGAGGATTTTCCAGCATCAATGGCCTTTTTAAGGTCATGTCAAAAAAGACTCAATGGGATTTAAGTCAAGACTTTGACCAGGCCACTCCAAAGCCTACATTTTTGTTTTTGTCTATTCAGAGGTGGGCCTGCTGATGTGTTTTAGATCACTGTTCTGCTGCATAGCCCAAGTGTACTTGAGCTTTAGGGCATGAACTGATGGCCAGACATTCTCCTTTAGAATTTTATTTTACTGTTGGTGTGGTGATCTTTTTATGAAATGATGTGTTAGTTGTATGCCAGATGTAAAGGTACTCAAGCCTTCAAGAAATCTTGGGGATCACCAAGATGTTTTTTGGCAGTGCAAGACAAGTGTTCTTTTTGGTCACCAGTGGTTTTCTCCTTGGAACTCTCTCTTGGATGCCATTTTTGCCAAGTCATGAATTCTACGTGTAACTGAGACATGTGAACCCTGCAGCTCTTTAGATTTTGTCCTGGTTATTTTCTGACCTCCTTCCATAAGTTATGTATGTGCGCTTGGACTAATTTCGGTAGGCCGGACACTCATAGGAAGGTTCACCGCTGTTCCAAGTTCAGATTCCCAGCCTTAAAGCTTTAGAAATGGCTTTATAACCCTTTCCAGACTGATAGATATCAATGACTTTGATTCTCAGCTGTTTCTTTAGATCTTGGCACGATGTGCTGTCTTCTGAAATCTTTTAGCCTGCTTCACTTTGTCAGGCAGGTTCTATTTAAGTAATTCTTTGATACAACAGGTCTGGCAGTAATCAAACCTAAGAGTGGCTTGTGAAACTGAAGTGAACTTCTGAAAAAATTTGGCTAATCACAGTTCATTCATGATTTCACACAGGGAATCATGAATTAACTGATTAATAACAAAATGATGGTTTAATAAATTAAACCATAATTTAAAACTGCATTTTATACTTACTCAGGTTATCTTTGTCTAATATTACAATTTCATTTAATGATTTAAAGCATATAAACAAAGAAGAAAGCAGGAAAGGGAGCAAACACTTTTTCACAGACTTGTAATGGGAATATTTGCGATATAAAAAAGATACTACAGCACAGATCATTTTATAATGATCCTTTTTTAAATGGTATGCTTCTCTCTTCACAGACCACCTGATTATAGCTTTCTGTGCTTCTGTGGCAGTGGGCCTTCTCTTGGGCGCCCTAGTTTATGTGATGCTTACTTGGTTTTCCCGACACAAAGCAGGCTCTGCCAGCATCACCCGCCGCCCGCATCGCCGCTCGCACACTTCTTCCCGCCATCGTCCAGGCTTTAACCGCAGCAGCAGCTATGACCGGCGAAGCAACAACAGCTTAGTGACAGCTGCTTTCACCTTTCACCGCCAGACTTCCTCTCAAGATCACTTTGACGCAATGGCGCATAAATCCAGCTTCAGGGGCTCCACCTTCCACCCGCTCCTCCAGTGCAGCCAAATTGCAAGAGAGGCAGAGGAGGGGAGCCAAACCACACTGCCACGTACACCACCTCTGACTACATCAACTGGATCAGCTCAAAGCGTAGCCCAGCCAGCTGCCACCCCACCAAGACCAGAGTCATTTTGGGGGAACAGTGTCAGAGGTCTTCATGCTACGCAGACCCCACCTCCAGCTTATGAGAGCATAATCAGAGCTTATCAGGAAACCCGAACCTAAGAGGAGTGAAAGCAGCACTGGCTGATACTAATTGGGAGATGAATGGATTTCCAAACTGGACTAAATCTATAATGATTTTTATGATCAGGTGGAGCTGGAGTGGAGAAAACAAAGAGGCCAAGCTCAGCTAAGTGCCCTGCTTAACACAATAACTTCCTGAAATTACATAATTTTTAGCAAATCTGCTATATATTTATAAACATATTTGCCTTTCATCATTAGATACTTTTATACAAAAAAAGAAATTGTAAAAAGTTATTTGAATGGTGTTGCATCCTGTCAATGGTGATTATTTATAATGTAAGGCAAGACATATGCTTTCTCCGTGCAGGTCGTATAATAACTATGCAAGAAAAGATGTAATGATTGTACACGTGAAGCTTAAAAGATAAATAAAAAGTGTGTGTAAGCCTGTAGTTAATAAAGTGCATTAGACTATTTGATGTTTTATCAAATTCATGATGAAAACTTGGTTAAATGGACCTGATGTTTTTTATTTTCTGAATCACATATTCAAGATGATTTTGTTTATGTGTTTGCATGAACAGCACTTGCGAATGTGACATGTGAGAAAATGTGGGCATTAGGTATAAGAATTTTTGTTCTGTATGTTTTGAATGTATTTTACTGGACTCTGCTCTTAAGTTAATGCAATAAAGCAAGACTCAAAAAGGCTTTTCAGTGCAGACATTTTGGTCTGCAACAGGTCTGGAGGGACTCGGCAGGACAACCATTTCTTCACATAAGCTGACACAAAATATATAAAAAAAAGTGAATAATTCTTCCAATAAGGCCTCTGGGTATAAAGAAAGGATACTGAGCAATCTCAAAATGTAATGGGTTCTGTCCTTTACCACTCCACCTATAGCTACTTTCAGCTGCTCCCTTGGTACAAGCACAAATGGGCTTTTAATCTCCAGCTAAAACTGAACCAGTGACCTTTTGCATGGCAAGCAAATGTCTGAACCATTGTACTATGAACTGCTACTATGTTGATTTTCATGAAACCTCTCCAGCACACTTCATAAAAGTCAAGGTAGTCACCTTACAATGCAGTTCAACCTAGCACTCACTCAAATATGAGCTACCAACAGTTCAAGACTATAGTGTTGTTCCACAGTAATGCACTCTAGAGCAAAAAAAAGCCAGAATACAATAATAGTAATAGCTGTGTTAGACTGCTATATTTACAGTGCAGCTGTGCTGTCATTTTTATTACTGTCCTAACTGTTGTTTCCTGAAGAAGGAACTTGTGTACAACAGTAAAGTTTGAAAGGTGAAGGACACAATCCCTACAGAGCTCTTAAACTTTACAGGACCAAACGATGAGCAGCACTCGTAATGGCAAAACACATAATCGCTAAGGTATTTACAGCTGACTAAAGCCAGACAGAAAAATAATAATAAAAGCTAACCTAAAACTTAAAATTTTTAAACAATGCAAACTAAAAACTAAACCGAAACAAACAAACCTACTATGGAAACTAAATTAATTAGTTTGCCACATTTAATACACACAAAAAAGAACTATACAACCAAATCTAAAAACATGACTCCAAAATGCCAAACTCTTAGCACAATTTTACTGGTCTCACTCAAATATCATTATAAATCCAAGATTTGCACATTTCGGACACACAAATCCATTATTCAACACGCTTTTTTCACCTACAAAACACTGGCCTTCAAAAGGCAACACAATCATTACCAGTTCCTCTCACTCGTCATGCACCTCCTCAAACTCAACTAGAAGAACAATTCAGTCATGTGTCAGAGTATAAAAGAGGCCTCAAGTGTAGAAGAGGAAGACTAGCAGGCAGCGGAGGCCATCGTGGACGAGGAGGAAGAGGAAGGCTCAGCCATGCCAATATTTCCAGTGAAATGTGTGCAGCTGCTCAGTGGGACATTTTGTATTATAGTAACCAATAAATACTTCTTTTGTTACCTTTTTGTATCTCTGCACTGATTTTCTTGGCAATGTTTCTCACTGTACTAACATTACATGGTGGAATTACTGAGTTTTGCCATATACTACATGAAACAGGTAACACTGGTGTTGAGATATATGTAGAACTGTAAATGCTATATTTGGACAAAACTCCCTACACTTCACCAGAACAAGAAAAAATAAACTTACTCTTACACATTTGCATGGATTTAAATATGTAGCTTCATGGCCAAAAATACACAAATAATTTTTATAGTAGTTTCCTGAATTTCTGAATTTGGTTTTTGATGTTCTGTAGGAATGTAAAGGTATGTGCGTGTTGTTTTGGTTAAAGAAATCAGTTTTGAGAAGAAAGAACAATGTTTTGAGTTGTGTTTAAGTTTTTAAAAGTTTTATGATATGTTAAAAATGCAAATAAAATGTAAAAAACATGTAATAACAAATATGTTACTGCATGTAAAAAATACACTTCTGTTTAGATAGATATATTTTGCTCTTTTTGTCAGACCTTCCCACAGATGTCCTCCTATATATATTTTTGTCTTGTACTTATGGAAAAGAGTTGTAGAAAAGACATTACTGGTTTTAGTTCTAATAACATTTTGTCAAATTTTTACTTTAAATAAATCTGGTACATATTTGACTGAGAAAGAGAAAGGAGGTCAAACTCATTTTAAACTGTGAGCCAGATACAGCACACTTTGATCTTAAGTGGGCCAGACCAATGAAACTCTTCTTTCTGTCCGTTCATAATGGGTTATTCGATTATTGAATATTATCTTAATATTTGACAAAGAAGCACAATTTCAACAGAACATCTCAGTTTTTTTCTACATAATAAAGATTCATCCACTGCTGTAGTGAATGAAAGAAATCTATATGTATGAGAATTAAATTGTAAGAAATAAACGTGTAAAATTACAGAAAAGGTTCTGGTAGCTATATCTTTGTCAATCCTGTGATTACAAAACACAAAGTTTTTGTTTATTCACAGAACACGTCCTTTATTTGTATCCATTGTTAAAAAAAACCCATTAATTTCTGTAGTGAAGAAAAGGAACTTTTCTGATATATTTTTTTTTATTATCTGTTACCTAATTACTTAGGTGTGGCCACATAGGAGGTATTTAGCAGTAAAGATAAATCTGTGATACAAAATTATATTAAAAGTCAAACTAAAACAGACTCTCTTCGCATTTCCTAAAGCTGTCCAGTGAGGCCCGATTGGAGTGTTCATGAGCTTATTTCTGGCCCCTGTGCCTTATATTTGACACCCCTCCTCTAACCCATCTATTCTTATCAGTTTGCTGATATTGCCAAATTTCACATCCATAAATTGCAGTTCTCCAATAAGAAGCCACACTTCCCTATTTTCATGAATGGAAATTAAACTTTATGTGACCACAATTTATCCTTCCCGCAACAAGAAGGCTATAAACATTTTTGATTTTATAATATCGCATTGTAACAGTATTACCGTCTTTATTTGATGCCTCTCTTACTCTCGCCCCTCCTCTTTCCCCCCGTGACATATTTACTTTTTACACTGTCGTTTTTGCGTAATCTTGCAGTTCACACACCGAACCTCTAAAGCGGTCAATAAAAAAAAACTGTTGCAGTGGATGACGTATTATTTGTGGGACAAATTTATGTTGTGTTTATTTACACCGGCTGCAGTCTTGGAGGACGTTATCGTAGTTCTTTTAAAACGTGTCCATCGATAAATACGGTAAACTCGCTTATCAGAAATGGACATTAATCCACTACATGTCCACCGGGTTACTCCATTAGCCGTTTGGGTGCCTTGCACAGAGCTAGAACAATCATAGCCAAATGCTAACTAATCTCCACCAAGTTAGTGGCAGCTAAGGCTTCATTTAGCTTCACCCGGATTACGTTTGGGTGTTCATGCCAGCTTTGGCTTTATGGCGGAGACTTACCGGTGTTTATGTTATTTACTCAAGTAATTTTAGCCCAGCTGTCAGTTACACCCATCTGTGTGGCTAGCTAACGTTTAGCTAATGGTCTTTGATTATATTAATGCTTTAGATTAGTTCACCATTAGCACTGTCACGAGTTAAATGTTAGCACTGCTAAGTGTTTAAACTGACATGATAACATTAAATGTAATTATCGGGTCGTTTTTGCGTTGACATACCGTTATGTGCCTTATCAGACACTGTCCTCACGTCTGTGACTTGGTCAGATAGGTTGGACAGCAGTCTGGTTAACACACGCACATCTGGGAGGGCACACAGGGGAAGGATGTCCGCAGCCGCTCTGCGCTGGATCCGTTGTCGGAGGCTGAGCACAGCTGGGCCGCCTAGTGTGAAGAAAGTGCTTCAGTGGAAAGATTTAAGTAAGTTATTAGACAAATCAGCAATCTTGTACAATAAATTTCAATAAACACGTTGAAAATAAAGATCTTCCTCTTCGCTGGCATTTAGGGAAAGTTGCTAAAGTAACTGGCGCAGTTGTCTTGGGGTAAGCTACATTATTAAAAGAATGATTTATGCAGCGTGTGAGAGAAGAATGATCTCTGTCCCATAGCTTATTAAACATGCTCCTTTCTGCAGGGGCTGTCTTTTTATTACTTATGAGGTGATAGCCTTGGATAAGGCTGTGACCATTGACACTAGTGCAATTCTTCAGGAGAAGAACAAGTCGTACATCTATCTGAGGGCCACTCCTTCAGATGAAAAAGACAACCTAACTGGAGGTAATTAATGCTATCCTAAACAACCTCATGGGTAACATGACACATTATATATCTTTTGTTGCTGGACTCAGTCACAACTTTTCACCAAACCCTGGCTGGTGTTTGTAGGACAATCCCAGAATAAACAGTACATTTATAAATGCATCACGGAGTCTCATATTTGATGTTTTTGCCTGTTGTACGACTGTGTTTGTAGTTCTACATTTTCTCACTGCATCAAAATATTCACATTCTGTTTCTACATACCTCCATCTAGTGTCGGACGTATTTTGGGACGAATTACACGTTTTGTTGTGAAAATACACAAGGTCAAATGTAGCATCTCCCATTTGGCATTGCAGTATTTCTTCTTGTACTAAATCTGTCATTTTAACCTCTTTTGCTGTATAAATTATTTATATATTTCCACTAGCCTATAAATGTAGTAAGACCTGTTTAGATTTTTAATTTAAATTTACTGGGTTTTGGACATGTTCCTTCTTCCCTACTGTGGGAGGGCATTATCTGACAAATATGCTGAGTGGCCCCATTTTGTTCTTGTATGAGAAAGTGTTGTTGAGTTTTTTATGTTCAGTGGGGCAGTGACATCTGCCTTCATTCTTCCTGTCTTCCCTTTCCTGCCAGGACTTTGGGCCATTTGGTGTTGGGTGATTTTACTTCCTCGACCTTTTTAGTGGAAGCTTTCACAATCAACTTATAAACTCAAATATAAGCGGCTTGACTATGCCGAAACATATGATCATGATCATTTTAAGCAGTAATCACTCATAATGCGCTACTTCACTTTTAACTTAAAATAAATACATGTGAACTTAACACACAACAGTATAGCAGGGAATGTGTTTAGGCTTTCAGGGAGGTGCAAATGCTATAAGGATGAGATGGATTTATAGTGAAAGATAAAAAACAGAATCTTTATTATAAAAATGGAAATATAAATTAATCTGACTCAAATTTGATTAATTAGCCACCTCTACAGGGAAGCATTTCTAAATGGTTTCTGTTGTCTTTATAATGTTATAGAAATGCAGTTCTAAATTTTGTCAAGAGAGTAGTGGCTAGTTGTTTTTTTCTGCATCTCTTCCAGGACTTACACACAAAGCAAGGAGGGAACTTCATAAAGCAGCAAGACGGTTTGTGGAAATATCCTCGAGGCTTTTACTGCAATCACTCGATGGTAAGAAACTAACAAACACCAATTCACCAATAACATAGACAGATACACGATAATGCCCCTAATATTTCTTGAACTGAAAAGTATTATTGCCAATAGCAGGGCAAGTGTTTATGCTCAGAAAACTGTAGTCATTTAGTCAATTTTATGTGACATATGTGCACAGAGACCAAAGGAAACACCTGCCTTTGCACATGCACATCCTGTTTTGAATGCCACATAGCTTTTACAGTGGTGTGGATCTTGTAAAAGTGAGTGGAATAAACAAGTCTGAGATTTTTTGTTTTGTTTTTAGCCACCTGTAGTTTTAAATCCGCAGACAAAAAGTTACATTCACTTTTGTTTACTTTAACCTTTTACAAATTAATAGCTGCCAAATTGATGACACAAGTTTCACTCCTGCAAGGTTTGTACTGTAGCTCATTAGCTCTTGTAGTAATCTAAAAGGTGGTGCAGTAGACACTAGTAGTTAACCTTTTAGTTGTAGTTAGAATTGCTAAAAGGAATTAGTAGAACACGTCTCCACTTTTATTTTGTAAATGTTCAGACGGTCAGTTTGTTCCGTAATTTTGTGTCTTAGAGCACTTCAGTCATGTGGATGCTGACCCACATGAGGTGGCATTGTGGGTCCTGCTGAAGAAGACACAGTCAGCTAACAAAGCCATCAGACTAGAGGCTGTTCAGGAGCTTGCAGACAATCACCACTGGCATGGTAAAGGACCCTAAAAGTTTCCTGTCACGTTAATTTGATACACAACAGAGACCTGCTCTGGTCTTAGATCACACCTGTTTTGAATAATCCAGATTACCAGTACCAGACGGCAGCCCAGGTTATAGACCATCGGACAGCAGTGGGCTTGGCCCGGATGCCTCAGGTAGACCTGAGGTTTTTCCGTCACCCACCTGCACTGCCTGATTTGGAGGAGGTACTCAAATCTACTTTTTAGGATAGTTACCATTTGAATGCCTACCTCACAGATGTGCTGTGATCTTCTCAGGGTTTGTCAGCGGAGGACGGACTGAGGCAGCTTTTGGCATCTCTGCCTCAAACTGAGGTGGACAAATGTGTTCGGTACTTTACCTCACTGGCCCTGAGAGAGAGCACTCAGTCCTTGGCAGCACAAAGGGTAACAATCACAGATGTACACATACATGTACAGTCATTAGGAAGGCCAGGTCTAAAACTAAAAACAGTCACTGGGATGTGATAAAGAAAAAAAGAAGAAGCTAGTTTCTATATCCTGTCATTAACACGTGCGCTTCATTGTTCAGGGTGGTCTGTGGAGTTTTGGTGGCAATGGGCTGCCTTATGCCCAGAGCCTTACCTCTGTTCCTTCTGAGAAGGTGGAGTCCTTCTGTCTGCAGGCACTGGTACAGCACTCAAAGGTAATCATCATCATTGTGCATCCAAAGGTGATTTAGTCTGGAGTCGGTGGCTTGATTATTTACTTACTACTCATTGTGGTCATTGTAGCAGTGTATTAAGGTCAATTCTATGCGCCCGCTGTCTGGATGTTGCCTTGTGGTTAATACTTTGTGATCTGCAGGTAAGGAGCCACTGTGACCACATAGTTGCCAACGGAGGTCTACAGCTTCTCCAGAGGGTTTATCAGCTCAGAACAGACTCTATGAAGATTCAGAGGAACATTGTTCGCATCATCGGAAACCTGGCTCTCAATGAAGGTGCCCATCAGGCCATAGCCCAGTCCGGTAAGTCTGTAACTAATCTGAATAAACTGGAGACAGCTCTGATTATGTGTAATCCTGACTGGGTGCGCTAAAGATGTTATGAAAGTAAGGTCTAAAATATATGTTGTGCTTGTTTCAATTAGAGATTCGATTTTCACCATCACAAAAAATGTGTTTACTTTTATAGTTATCCACCCCAACTTATAAATTTTATCGTACTCCTCACACTTTCCTGTTTTTTTCCCCCTACTTTACCCATAAAACACTTGCAGGCTGGGTGTCTGTCCTGGCTGAGATGATGCAGTGCCCTCACATCATGCAGGCGTCTCACGCAGCTCGCGCTCTTGCAAACCTGGACAGGGAGACAGTAAAAGAGAAATACCCAGATGGCGTCTATATCCTGCACCCACAAACACGTAGCAAGTAGGAAAACAAATTCAGTTATTACATAATGCATTAACGTCATATTATTTTATTGTTATAACCCAACCGTCATCTTTGACAATGTTTTCAATTTCCAGTCAGCCAATCAAAGCAGACGTGCTGTTCATCCACGGGATTCTAGGGGCAGCTTTTAAGACGTGGAGGCAGAAGGACCGCAATGCATTAGAGGAAGAGGAGGCAGCCAAACGCGAAGATGACTATACAGAGTGCTGGCCAAAGGTAACAAAGGCACCTAATTCCTCTCATTACATTAATGGATTGTTTCAGTGTTTTCCAGTGTTTCTGAGGTCTCACACAGCTTAAGATTTATCTCAGTGTTCTTCCGTGTTGTTTTATCACTGTTTATTGTCAGTCATGGTTGGCTGCTGACTGTCCAAATCTTAGAGTGCTGTCGGTGGAGTATGACAGTCATCTAAGTGACTGGATGGCCCAGTGTCCTGCTGAGAATCAGAGGTAAAAAAAACAACAACTATAAGTCTGTAGTTTCTTTATAGGTCTACATGTGATTAAGGTGCTATTCTTGGTAAAATAGAATATTTTTGCAAAGTCGGGTACCCTTGGATTAATTACTCCAACAGATTAAAAAGGGTTGACTATCTGTCTCTCCAGGAAGTCTCTAGCCTACAGAAGTCAGGAGCTGCTAAAGAAGTTAAAGCTGGCGGGAGTTGGAGAAAGGCCTGTGGTCTGGGTAGCCCACAGTATGGGAGGTATTTCTCCCACATCTTTCCTTCCACAAGCATGTCGGACTTTTATGCAGATCCCTTGAATCCAATTTGAAAAACAAAAATTACTAATCTATCCTCTTGCATTTGGTTTCTCTTGCAGGACTGCTTGTAAAGAAAATGCTGCTGGATGCCTTACAGGACCCAGACATGCATGGGTTATTACAGAACACCAAAGGGATTATGTTTTATAGTGTTCCTCACTACGGCACCTTCATGGCAGAGTACTCTGTCAATGTTAGATATCTTCTCTTCCCCTCCATAGAAGTCAGAGAACTCTGTAAAGGTCAGTGAATATGATGAATTCTGCGGTCTATGGAACTCTTTCAGCATCTAATGTGAATTGATGTGTGTGTTTTAAGATTCACCAGCTCTGCGCAGCCTGAATGACAACTTCTTGAACCTGGCCAAAGAAAAGGATTTCAAGGTGCTGAGCTTTGCAGAGACTCTACCGACAAACATTGGACCCATGATCAAGATACTTGTGGTACCAACGCAGTCAGCAAGTATGTAACTCCAAATACTGTAATGTCTGAAATGTACAGCTTAAATATTAAAAAAACAACAACACATAGTTGAAGCAGTGTCTTGCGTCTCATCGTGTTGTGGTTTCAGATCTCGGGATTGGTGAGCTCATTGAAGTGGACGTAGATCACCTAAACATCTGCAAACCAGAGAGGAAGGACTCGTTTCTATACAAACGCAGCCTCCAGTTCATCCTGGACGCTCTGCAGAGCTACATCGCCCACTGACAGAAATCTATGAAAACAATGACACTGAGACCACCTGCTGTATACTTGAAATGTATACTACACTCCAAACCAAACAGAGAAATAACTGCACATTCACATAAAGCACCACAAATGCGATTGCAGTATAGTTAATTTGTGGAAACCTGTCAGTTGTGATAACGATAGCAGGGTGCGTTTTTTGTTGTTGGGGTTTTTTAAGTCATCCACTGAGATAGGTCTCTTAATGCTACATCAGCTAAGTTATAAAGAAAATAACTTATGTTTACAAGTAAATTAAGCACATTGAAATTTTATCTAGATTTCCTTTTATTTTAGATTTATTACCAGCTAATCATGGGATACACAATGCTCATTATCTACTGTATTTACTTAAAAATGCACTGACATTTTGTTGCTACTCATGCAACTCGACTTTTGACCAGAGCAAAGGTTTAAGACTTTATTTTTATATGTATTTGTTTTACTCTAACTATAGTGTGATTATCATCTTATGTGCCAAAACATACTCTTTCCCAAGCCTTACCTCAAGTGGACCTGAGTTCATACATTTAGTTCAGATTGCACATGCAGTTGTATGGGACCGATCAAGCAAATTAATTTTAATACATGTGTTTGCAGCCCCCACTGCCACTAGCAGTCCTAAATGCTGGCAATGAAATGAATAAATGTGTAATGTTTGAGGGTTTATGAGTCTATGCATTTCTATATACAAAGTACAAAATACAACAAAGTACTTGAAACATTCCTCTGGGATTTTGGCCCATATTGACATGATACCATCACACAGGTGCTGCAGATTTGTCAGCTGAATATCCATGATAGGAATATACCACATCCCAAAGGTGCTCAAGAGGATTAACATCTGGTCACTGGAGGTCATTTGAGTTCAGTGAACTCATTGCCACCTACAAGAAACCAGTATGACATGATATGAGCTTTGTGACATGATGTCTTATCCTGCTGGAAGTGGCCATCACAAGATGGGTACACTGTTATCATAAAAGGATGGACATGGTCCAGAACAATAAATGGGTTGAACTAAGGGGCCTAAATTGTGCCAGGAAAACATTTCCTACACCATTAAACCAGCCTCGGAAACCTTAGTTTCCTATTCTTACCTTATTCTTCTGCTGCTGTAGCCCATCTGCTTCAAGGTTCAAAGTTTTGTTCAGTCATAGATGCTCTTCTGCATACATTGAATATAAAAAAGTGATTATCATAGTTACTGTTGTCTTCCTGTCAGCTCAAAACAGTCTGACCATTCTCCTCTGAGGCATTTTTACCCAGAGAACTCCTGCTCACTGGATATTTTCTCTCTTTTTGGATCAGTCTCTATAAATCCTAGAGATGGTTGTAGCTCAAGTGACCAGCAATTTCTGAAGTACTCGACAATCAGCCCACATTCAAAGTCACCTAAATCACCTTTCTTCTCCATTCTGATGCTCAGTTTAAACCTCAGCAGGTCATCTTGGTTGTCATGTCTACACGCTTAAGTGCACTAAAATACTTCCACGTGACTGGCTGATTGGATATTTGCCTTAAGGAGCAGCAGAGCAGTTGTACCTTATAAGTGGTTCTGAGTGTTTGTGTATATATATATATATATATATATGTATGTATGTATCAAGTTGTCATAGTTTTCCTGTTAGTGACAGAAGGAGGGAAATGGCACAGTACTGTATTTTATACTGGATCTTAACTTACATTTTGCATCAATGTCATGATGCAGTTTTTGTAATGGATTTTATGCACTTGGGTACGAATGTTGCATTATTTTTTTCATAATACTCACTCATCTATACACAGCGTAGTTTTTTAAACCCACGGTATTGATATGATACCTTTTACCAAGCACAGAAAAGCAGCACAGAAGCAGCAAAAACTTTTAAAACACGCTAACGCGATATTTGGACATCAGAAGATTGTCCCTTGGCGCACACCTTACATAACCCATCAATGCCTTGAAAACTTAACAGGAACAGCTGGAGATCTCGGGTAGATAAACGGCTGTTTGTTGCTTTATGTTAATCCTTCGCTTAACTGTAGACAGGTATGTACATGAAGTTTGCTCTTTTAGATATTTAAGATCGTGGTATGTAGCAGAACATGCCTGTGGCCATGCTATTTTGAGCTAATGGTAGCAGCAAAATGCTAACCGGTGCTAAAACAAAGAGCTAGCATACGCTGTACTGGAACGTTTACAAGTATTTTCTTTGTTGTAATGGTAATAAAAGTATTATTAAAATGTCCGAAAACATGTGACGCGTTTATCTGACTGTTTGGTGGCTTAATAATGGTTTAGCTGCCGTAAAGCTGCTTCTACCTGAGGCCTTCAGCTGTCGGTTTGTTTACTGTGCTGCAGGTGTTCAGCTCTTTAATCAGCTTCGACTGTCCATTTCTCTGCACCTGTCAATATGGTCAACGTGCACAAAGGTGTCCTTGTTGAATGGTAAGGTTGTAACTTTGCCAAGAAATATTTGTAGTTAGCTTCACAGAAATCTGTTTTTAAGTAGCCGAAACTTTAACTTTCTCTTCCTGCAGTGATCCTGCCATGAAACAATTTCTCCTGTACCTGGATGAAACGATGGCATTGGGAAAGAAATTCATCCTCAAGGATCTTGACGACACGCACGTGTTCATTCTTGCAGAGGTGGTTCAAACACTCCAGGAGAGAGTTGGAGAGTTGATGGACCAGAATTCATTCCCCATCACACAGAAATAAACGCAAACTGTCAGGAGAAGTGCTACTTTTTGGCCATGGACTGCTCATGATCTCTGGATAAATGTTTGCAGTGTTTTAACTGCAGACTACAGTGGATTACTGTGAAAATGCTCAAGGAGTTTAAATACATTTTAATAACAGGTTCCAGAATATGTTTTCTTTTTCTTTGCCTTCTTTAAATTGCAGATCAAAGCTACCGTGTTGGCAGCAGCATTTTTCCCCCCCTTATTAATAATTGATATGAAAGGAGCAAGGATCCGAAGTTAAATAAATTGACAGCTGCTTGCTGTTTAACAGTGACTTTGAGGGTTTTTTTTTTCCATATTTGGATTAAAGTTGGTCTAAAAATATTTAAAACTGTCTTCTGAAAATTTTGGGATGTTGTTTCTAATGTAAATCAAAATAATACAATTGTGTATTGAAGGTCATATAAGCCCTTTTAAAGCATTTTAAATTGAAAATAATTTGAGGGTAAATAGTCTCTTTTATCACTATGTGGCATCTTTATTTTTCTTTCTTTGTAATGTGACTGGATGAAGTAACTAGATTTATTTAGTATCATTAACGCAAGCTAAGTTTCTCTACATTAGTTATACATTGCACCCCAAAACATACAGAAAAACCCCTCTGATTGTGCACAGAGTGGGAAGCAGGAAAACTGTTTAAAAAGAACGTTGAGGAACCACTTCTGACTGAGTTTTAGGATTTGTCAAGCCAGCTAACAAAAACAAGCCCGGCTGAGTTCAAGCTGCTTTGTAAGAATTGATTTAGTCTTTTTCTGTTTAATTCCATACACACACATAATGAAATACCCAAATTCTTTGCAATGTTATGTTGAAAAGAGTGTAACTGCCTTTCAAAGAGGTGACCCCTCCCAATTTTAATGTATTCATTTTATTAACAGTGAGCTTCTTTTTATAGCCATTAATTTTAGTAATTAATCCAAAAGCTTGGAGTTTTTCCATTAACCATTTAACAATTTTCCCTTTGGGTTCAGCATCACAGCTTTTTTGTGGGAAAGATATTGCTCACATCAAATGCCTAAAAATCACATCTGTTGCTCTCATAGATTCCATCCAGTTTACCAGTCATGAGGCTCCAAATTATACCAGGAGTGGGGTTTGAACCCACGAGAGGATGCGCTCATTGGAGCTTAAGTCCAACGCCTTAACCACTCGGCATGCGTGTTCCTTTAGGAAACAGGAAGATTGGTAGGAGAAAGAAACGTATTAATCTTGTTTGTTAGGATCATAGCCATAAATGGAGGACTCTTATAAAGTCCATGGATTTTCATTCACACATATTACATGAGGTATCTACTCTTTACACACTAAGGATCCACACTACCAGGGCTACGGCACACAGCTGTTTTATAAATCATCAAAACCAATACTATCCTAAGATTTATTATATACAAAAATGATCTGTTCCAAAATGTTTTCATGTAATCCTGAAAACAGAAAAACAATCTTCTGCACTATTAACCATCCACAAATGGAAACAACAGACAATACAGGTGATTTTAGCTAAAAAGCCAAGAAAAAATTGTGTGGTTTATTTTTTTTCAAACGATGTAATTTACAGCCACAGAGGACAGAAAGCTGCAGTATGTAGAGAAAGAGAAGAGTTAAACCTATAATCAACATGAGTCCTTGTAGATGGCAGCCTCCGGTTTTTAAAGACTTCTATTGGTCTCTAGTGGACAACAGAGGTAACTGCAGGATTCGAGCCAGAATAGTGTAACTGCAGTTCAAAACGACATATTTTTTTGATTTCCCATAGAAAGTGTGTGTCCAGCCACGTGTCAGTCCAAGTGGCAGGATTTAGTAATTCTGGTAATAGTTAAATGTAAGTCATTCACAAATATTAAGTCGCAACATTTCAGTCTGACTAACCTTGGAAGATTACACGAAGACAATGTCCAGATATGCAGACGCACGCATATATCTAGCGTATAAGAAATTTCTTTGCACAAACTGTTGAGTCAAATGACATTTGATTTTCACAGCTTCAGGGGGTGCACCGTTCCTAGAAATACTGCAATACCAGGTCGATGCGTGGAGTGGACGGAGCAAGCCCCTATTCCATCTCCCTGCTCCAAAAATCAACTTAATATATGGTCCCCGGGTAGGGGACGTATCAGATATTAAACTGATAAGAACAGATTTTTTTTTTTTTTTTTTGATTTTTCCTTTTTTTATTTTCTTTTCAAAGTATCTCCACACTTTACATTCATATTCCAAATAGTTCAAACATCTTATCATTTTTTTTTTTTTCACAACATTTACATTTCTTCATTTCTTTCCATCCCAAAGAGCATTCTCCCGAGCTAAATCCGATTTCCAACACACGAAGCAAAGAACATTTTGATAAACAATAACAACCAACACATACCTACTATCTCGCTCCCTGTCACTTACCACCTTCTTTTGGGTGGGTTTAAGAAAAAAGCTTTCCACCTATCCTTAATTGTGTCACTTCCCCACTTTTCTAGTTCGTGCCAATATATACCTTCAAATTCTTTCTCTATTGCCTTAACTGTTCCAATTTCTCCCCATTTATACACCCCCGTTATGAAACCCTGTCTTGCTTTCCATAATTTAAGCTTTACAATTGATAACAGCATACAAAGTACTTTATATTGCTCTTTTCCCACTCCCTTAACCCCGAACGAGGTAATTTCATCATATGTCACGTTTTCCAAGCACTTATAACTCCCTTTTACCCCGTCCCACACCTTTTTTGCATATTCACATCCCCATAATACATGTTCAATCGTTTCATCTTCCTTACAATTTTCCCTTGGACAAACTTTTTGTTTCCCCAAATCGTGGGCATACATTGTGACTCTTACTGGTAGTCTTCTATGCAGGTGCAACCAATTAAAATCCTTTAATCCGTTCTTAAAACTCTTATCCTGAGCCCGTTCCCACACTTCTGAGCTCACCATTACTAAGTTGACATTAGATTTCTGTACCAATTTTTTGTATAGTAGCTTGTGATTTACAATTGTATCCACCTCATTACATTCCGTATGTCTCCTCCCCCACTTTACCATTCGCTGGAAATACTCCGGCCTAGTCTCCGCTTTAGGGCCTTTGTTGTCCCACCCTATTAAGAACCGATATGGTATCGACAACCAGAACCATAACAGGATTTGACATTTGTGCATATATGTCTTTTTCAATAGTGTACAAACACTTGCATAGAATATTGCATCCAACTTCAATGGGACGTTTGTCACCCCCTTCCCACCATCTGCTATTTCTTGGTACATTTGCACCCTTTTTACGTATTCATAACCCCCCCATATGAATTTAAATATCCCCCTCATTAATTGAGCTCTATACTTTTGCGGCATCGGAAAAACATAGGCCAAGTGTAGCAACTTTGGCAACACCTCAGCCTTTATGACCAACGCTTTCCCTGAGATTGAGAGTTTTCTTGTTTTCCATAATCCCAAATTTCTATCTACTGCAGTCATCTTCTTTTTCCAGTTGCATAAGGCGTCCCCCTCCTTGTTCCCAAAAGAAATTCCTAATATGTCCATAGCACCTTCACACAACATAAAATCACAAATGTTATCCTTTCTCCCTTCCCACTTCCCAAGATATTTATACATCGTCTTCTCTTTGTTTATTTTCGATCCTGTTGCTTTTTCGTAATCATTTAAGATTTCTATCACTCCCCTTAAACTTTCGTCGTCTGCCAGGTATAATATCGTATTGTCCGCGTATTGAGATATTTTTAAGCTCTCGCCCCGTGGCAGCGTTATCCCCTTTACGACTAGACTCTCCCTTATTGCACAAGCCAGGGGTTCAGCGTAAAGCACGAAGAGCACCACCGATAGTGGACACCCTTGCCTCAATCCTCTTGTTTGTTGTACTTTGTCCGTAAGGTAACCATTAATTTTTATTTTTGAATTTATGCCCTTATATAGGACTTTTACCCATTTTGTAAAAACCCCTCCTAGGCCCAATCCGTCCATTACCTTCCACAAAAAAGCGTGGTCTACTCTATCAAACGCTTTTTGCTGGTCCAAACTAACGCATATTGCCGCTATGTTTCTCTCCTTTACATATGTGAGTACATCCCTATGTAGATGTAAGTTCCATGTGATCTGCCTCCCCTGTACCCCGCAAGTTTGATCCATCTCTACTATGTGCGACATGACTCCTGCTAGCCTGTTTGCCAAAATCTTACTCAAGATTTTATAGTCCACGCACAACATAGTTAATGGTCTATAATTGTCTAGATGGTTTGGATTTCCTTTCTTAAGCAGTATGGACACCACTCCCGTTTTCATACTATCTGACATCTCTTCTCCCTCCACGATTTCCTTAAAAACCCCTATAAGGTGTATCCCCACCATATCCCAGAAAGCCACATAAAATTCTTTTGTTAGGCCATCTATACCAGGCACCTTATTAGCCTTCATTGCCTTTATCACATTGTGTGCCTCTTCTACTGTCAATTCCCCCCCCAACTTGCCTCTTTCATCTTCCGGTAACCTTCTCTTTAGGGATCTTATAAAAAACTCCCCCTTTCCCTCATCCAAGTTCTCCTTCTTGAACAATTCTCCATAATATTCTTTCACCATTTTTAACATGTTTTCCTTCCCCCTAATCACATTTCCATCCTTCTCCAATTTCCTTATAACCCCCCTCTTATCTCTTATCTTCATCTTTCTGAAAAAATATGAGGAGCATTTCTCATTTTCCTCATACTCTTCCTGCTTTAGTTTATATATTACAGCCCTTGCTTTCCTCTCGAGCAATTCTTCCTGTCTTATTTTTAAATTTTCCAAATACCCTTCCTTTATTTTTTCCTTTCCCTTATTTTGCGTACATAAATATGTTCTATCTCTTTTTGTATTATGTCAAACTCCTTCTTTCTAAACTTTGCTCTCTCTGAGCAATAATCGACCGTGAACTTTTTTATTTTTTTCTTTATGTTCTCCCACCAAAACACAACATTGCTGTATAAGCTTTTCATCTCTACCCATAAAGGGAAGATTTTTATAAAACCTTCCCTATAGGATTTTTCAGCAAGCACATCGTTGTTAAACTTCCAGTACCCTTTTCCAAAGTCAGGCCCTTCTATCTCAAGCTCCACATCCACAGCTTGGTGGTCTGTATAAAGAGCCGGTATAGTTTTTCCGTTTATTATTTTACACTTTTTTCCTACAAGAATATAATCTAGCCTACTTTTCGCCCCCCTTGAGTTCTTCCATGTGTACCCCACCTGCTTTCCCTGTAGTTTCCCCATTACATCTATTAATTCATATTTTTTAATAAAGGTCTTAAAGGGGAGGGAGCACTTTTCCTTTTCCAGAGAGCAGTTAAAGTCCCCTCCCACAATAATGTCCTTTTTAGTCAAGAAACAGGTGTCCAATTTTTGGAAGAGGTCCCTACGTAGCCCGTGCTCCACCTGTGCGTACACATTTATTATCCGGCATTGGGTCCCATTTTTTTCAACATCCACCACCATTACCCTTCCTTGTATTACCGTATAGCTCTCCATTATCCGGATACCTTTATTCCCACATAACACCCCAACTCCAGTCCCATGTACCCCCCCCCCCCCCCCCCCCCCCCCCCATGCTCCAAGAGGCTTCCCCTCCCCTCCATTCCTCAGTAAACACAACAACATCCCCCTCATCCTTTAGATGGGCTTCTTGTACCAAACAAATATCAAAATTATAACATAGTAAAAATTCGTAGACCATTTTCCTCTTTCGGGCGTTTTTTAGCCCCCTAACATTCAAAGTAATTATTCGTATTTTCCCCATACCATAAACAGAAGGGCAAGTAGAGCACTAAGAGCAGGATTAAACAAAAAAAGAATGAGGAAAAAAATGAAAAAAAGAAGAAAAAAACAAAGAAAAAGGGTTGCGATAAGACACTTGATAAATTTTTGCTCTTCTCCCATAGTCTTTATCTATCCATGTTAACATGTAACAATAAGTTTTTTATAAAGGAGTCCTCTGACTTTTCTTCACTCTCACCTTCCTCTTCCATGTCCCCGTCACTTGTCACGTCACTTAACGGGGTATGCATACACTCAGTCTGTGTTCCTCTCCATACATACCCCTCCACGTTCCCACCTTCCTCCAAAACCTCCTCCCTGACTTCCTGGTCTCTTGTCTTAACCTCTTCCGAGGAGGTGGCCGGGCTCACCTTTCTCCTCCTCTTTGCAGATTTTCTCCGTGGCTTTGCGACCACTTCCCACAATTGGGGATCCTCCCCCTGCTTCTCTTTCTCACCGTCTTGCTCGGGACTCCTCTCCCCCTTCTCCTCTCGCCGCTCCGTCCCCTCCTCCGCGCTCCCCGCTTTATCCTCGTTAGCCTGATTTCCAGCAGCTTGTGGCGGCTCCTGTGGCCTTTCTCCGGCGTCAGAGTCTATTTCCACTTCGCTGCGATCTTCCTCAACGAGTCCAGTCTTCACCACGGCCGAATATGGCCGGGGCTTAGTGCAGTCTCTCGCCATATGTGCGTCTGAGTCACATAGGTGGCATCTTCTGGGCTCCTTACAGTCCTTTGTTATATGACCAAGCTTGCCACAACTCCTGCACCTCACCTGGTCACATTTGTCCGCGTTATGTCCAGTACTTCCGCATTTCCTACATGCTTGAGGCTGCCCTGCATAAACTAGGAAGCCTCTATCCGCTCCAATGGAAAATACTGCGGGCGGATGGCAATATCCATCCTCGCTGTCCATATCCGCATTCAATTTGATGCGAAATTGTCTCTTTCCAGTCCATAGGCCGAGGCCGTCCTTTATTTTCCGTACTCCTGGGAGGACAGTAACGTATCTCCCCAGGAAGTACTTGATAGTCTCTTCCGTGACCCAAGGATTATACATATGTATCGTTAAAATTCTATAATCGTTCCGATACAAAGGGGTCCCCGTATATTTCCGCAGTTTCTCATCTTCTTCCACGATACTCTTCTTTCTCACTTCTTCCGCATACTCTCCAGTGCAAAAGGTCACATCATAGTGCTTGCTTGCAGCACTCTGTTGAAGGCAGAAGATCTCCTCCGGCTGTATCTTTAGGGCTTCAAAAAGGATTCTTCGTCCGAAGGTTATTCTGTCATGAAATTGCGTATCTTTCTCCATAAGTTCGAATCTCAGCGTATTTCTTGTTCCATACGTCCATGCGTTCCTCTCAGAGAAATTGGCCGACGATGCCGCCATCCTTCATTGCTTCTCGCCCAAACTGATAAGAACAGATTTTTTTTTTCCTTCTTTTTATTTTCTTTCCACAACAATTCCAACAGTTTACCTTTTCCTTTAAAATGATAAGGTTACATTCACTTTTCTCCCAACATTCGTTCATAACAAAAAAAAAAAAAAAAAAAAAAAAATTCCTATTTTCATCTTTCCCCATACAAAGTAACATTTTCAAATAACTTATCATATTACTCCTTATCTCCCCCTCCCCACTTTACCCCTTACCCTTTATCTACCACCTCCTTTTGGGTACTTTCAAAAAATAATCTTTCCATCTATCCTTAATCGTATCGATTCCCCATTTTTGTAGTTCGTACCAATATATCCCTTCAAATTCCTTCTCTATAGCCTTAATCGTCCCAATTTCCCCCCATTTAAATCCCCCCGTTATGCAGCCCTGTCTTGCCTTCCATAATTTAAGCTTAATAATTGACAACAACATACAACGTATTTTATGTCTCTCATTTGTTTTGCCCTTAGCCCTAAAAAAAGTGATTTCTTCATACGTCACCATCCCCAACCCTTTGTACTTCCCCTTTACCCCTTCCCATACCTTTTTAGCGTATTCACATCCCCATAGTACATGTTCAATTGTTTCTTCTTCTACACAATTTTCCCTTGGACACTTTTTTTGTTTCCCCAAATTATGTGCATGCATTGTGACCCTCACTGGTAGCCTTTTATGTAAGTGCATCCAGTTAAAGTCCTTTAAAACATTTTTGAAACTCTTGTCCTGTGCAAGTTCCCACACTTCCGGGCTCACCGTTACCTGATTGTGATTAGCTTTCCATACCAGTTTTTTGTATAAAAATTTATGATTTAATACTGTATCCACCTCTTTACATTCCGAATGTTTCTTCCCCCATCTAACCATCCTCTGCAAATATTCTGGTCTAGACTCTGCTTTGGGACCTTTATTTTCCCACCCAATCAAAAACCGGTATGGTATCGCTAACCAAAACCATAACAATATTTGGCATTTATGCATATAAGTCTTTTTCAATAATGTACAAACATTTGCATAAAATATTGTATCCAACTTTAAAGGAACGTTCGGTACCCCTTTCCCACCATCTGCAATTTCTTGATACATGTGTACTCTTTTTACATACTCATAACCCCCCCCATATGAATTTGAATATCCCCCTCGTTATTTGTACTCTATAAATCTGAGGCATCGGAAACACATAGGCCAAATGTAATAGTTTCGGCACTACCTCGCTCTTTATGACCAAAACTTTCCCCGATATTGTAAGTTTTCTTGCTTTCCATAGGCCTATTTTTTTATCCACCGCATTCATCTTCTCTTTCCAATTACAGAAAGCATCACCTTCCTTATTTCCAAATGAAATTCCTAAAATGTCCATAGGACCTTCACACAAAGTGAATTCACAAATGTTGTCTTTTCTACCCTCCCATATCCCCAAATATTTGTACTTTGTTTTCTCTTTATTTATTTTCGATCCCGTCGCTTTTTCGTAAGCTTTTAAAATTTCTATCACTTCCCTTAGGCTGTCATCATCTGCCAGATATAATATCGTATCATCTGCATATTGCGATATTTTTAAGCTTTCCCCCCGTGGCATCATTATCCCTTTCACTATTTGGCTCTCCCTTATTGCACAGGCCAAAGGTTCGACATAAAGCACGTAAAGTACGACAGATAATGGACACCCTTGTCTCAAACCTCTTGTTTGGTACACTTTTTCTGTAAGAAAACCATTTAGTTTAATTTTTGAGTTTATGCCCTTGTATAAAATTTTTACCCTTTTTATAAAAACCTCTCCTAACCCCATTTCCTCCATTACCCTCCACAAAAAATCATGATCTACCCTATCGAACGCCTTTTGCTGATCCAAACTAACACAAATTGCTGCTATATTTCTATCTCTTACATATGTAAGTATATCCCTATGTAATTGTACGTTCCAAGTAATTTGCCTCCCCTGGACCCCACACGTTTGATCCTTCTCCACTATGTGTGACATTACTCCTACGAGTCTATTTGCGAGTATCTTGCTCAAAATCTTGTAGTCCACACATAACATGGTTAGAGGTCTATAATTATCGAGTTGATGTGGATTACCTTTCTTAAATAATATAGAAACCACGCCCATCTTCATACTCTCTGTCATCCCCTCTCCCTCCATGATTTCCTTAAAAACCCCCAACAAATGTATCCCCACCACTCCCCAAAACGTCTCATAAAATTCCTTTGTCAGACCATCTATTCCCGGCACTTTATTTGCCTTCATTCCCTTTATCACGTTATATGCCTCATCTATTGTCACTTCTCCTTCTAGCCTATCCCTTTCTTCTCCCGTTAATCTCTTCTTTATTTTCTTTAAGAAGAAATCCCCCTTCTCTCCCTCTAGTTTTTCTTTCCTGAACAAATCCTCATAATATTCTTTCACCACTTTTAACATATTTTCCCTCCCCTCGATCATTTTCCCATCCTTCTCTAATTTCGTTATAACCCCTCTTTTATCCCTACTTTTCATTTTTTTAAAAAAGAAAGCTGAACATTTCTCATTTTCCTCGTACTCCTCCTGCTTTATTTTATATATTTCAGCCCTTGCCTTCCTCTCAAGTAATTCTTCTTGCTTCAATTTTAAATTTTCTATTTTCTCGTCCATATTTTTATTTTTTCCCTCGTTTTGTTTTACATAAGTATGTTCTATCTCTTTCTGTAGCGTACAAAATTCTTCTTTTGTTGATTTTGACCTCTCCGTACAGTAATCCACTGTGAATTTTTTAATTTTATTTTTTACATCCTCCCACCAATCTAACTTCTTCATATATAGATTTTTCATCTCTGCCCATAACGGGAAGAGCTCTAAGAATTTTTCCCTATAATCTTTTTCCGTAAGTACTTCATTATTTAATTTCCAATATCCCTTTCCAAATTCCGTTCCTTCTATCTCCAATTCCGCCTCTACAGCTTGATGATCCGTGAACAGTGCCGGTATTATTTTTCCCTCGCTTTATTTTACACTTTTTGTCTACCAATATATAATCCAATCTACTTTTCACCCCTCTTGTATTCTTCCATGTATACTCTACTCGTTTCCCCTGTAATTTGGCCATTACATCTATCAAACCGTATTTTTTTATGAATGTCTTAAAGGGGAGGGAAGATTTTTCCTTCTCCAAAGAACAATTAAAATCCCCTCCCATTATAATATTCTTTCTTGTCATGAAACAGGTATCCATTTTTAAAAAAAAGTTCTCTTCTCAACTTTGGATCCACCTGTGCATACACATTTATTATCCGACTTTGCATCCCGCTTTTTTCCACATCTACGACCATCACCCTTCCCTGTATTATCGTATAACTTTCCTTTATCTGTATACTTTTATTTCCACATAACACTCCAACCCCTGTCCCATGTACCCCCCCTATACTCCACGCAGATTCTCCTCCTCTCCATTCCTCCGTAAAAACAGCAACATCCCCTTCATCCTTTAAATGTACTTCTTGCAATAAACAAACATCAAAATTATAAATTAATAAAAATTCATAAACCATTTGTCTCTTTCGGGCATTTTTAAGCCCCCTTACGTTTAACGTAATTATTCGAATTTTCCCCATATCCCAACAACAAAAAGGAAATACAAAAACAAAACCATGGGGACATATTTAAACTTAAGATCCGGAGACAACAACAAAGAAAAATAAAAATAAAATTACCAACTTTAACTGTCCATATTAACATGTGCCAATAAGTTTTTTATAAAGGAATCTTCTGACTTTTCTTCACTTTCGGCCTCCTCTTCTATGTCCCCATCGCTTGTTAAGTCACTTATAGGAGTATGCATACATTCAGTCTGTGTTCCTCTCAGGACGTACCCCTCCTCATTCCCTACCTCCTCAGTCCGCTCCTCTCTGCCCTCCTTACCTTTCATCTTAGTCTCTTCTGAAGAAGCGCCCGAACTCACCTTCCTCCGTCTCTTGGCAGTTTTTCTCCGTGGCTTAGCTACCACTTCCCATATCTGACCGTCCTCCCCTTGCTTCTCGGCATCCTGTTCACAAATCGTTTCTCCTTTCTCCTTTCTCTGTTCCACTCCATCTTCCATACTCCCAGCTTTCTCCTCATTAGTCTGATTTTCGGCAGCTGGTGGCACCTCCTGTGCTTTTTCTCCAGTATCAGTTTCTATGTCCGCTTCTCTGTGATGTTCAACCTCGATTCCAACCTTTGCCGCCTCCGAATATGACCTGGGCTTAGTACAGTCTCTTGCCATATGCGCATCCGAGTCACATAAATGACACCTTCTAGGCTCCTTGCAGTCTCTTGTTATGTGGCCAATTTTTCCACAACTCCTGCACCTCATTTGTTCACACTTGTCTACATTATGCCCAGTGCTACCACATTTCCTGCATGCTTGAGGCTGCCCTGCATAAACCAGGAAGCCTCTATCCGCTCCAATAGAGAACACCGCGGGCGGGTGACAATACCCGTCCTCGGTGGCCGCATCCACTTTAAGTTTGACACGAAATTGTCTTTTTCCGGTCCATAGGCCCAAACCGTCCTTTATTTTCCGTACTCCTGGGAGTACAGTAACGTATCTTCCCAGGAAATACTTAATAGTCTCTTCAGTAACCCAAGGATTGTACATGTGTACAGTTAAGATCCTATAATCATTCCTATACAATGGAGTTACCGTATATTTCCTCAGTTCTTCATCTTCTTCTCCGATGCACCTCATTCTTACTTCCTCCGCATACTGTCCCGTGCAAAAGGTCACGTCGTAGTGTTTACTCGCCGTGCTCTGCTGAAGACAGTAGATCTCCTCCGGCTGTATCTTTAAAACTTCATAGAGGATCCTTCGTCCAAAGTTGATTCTGTCGTGGAAAACTTCTTCTTTCTCCATAAGTTCAAATCTCAAAGTATTTCTTGTACCATGCGTCCATGCATTCCTCTCATGAAAATTGGCCGACGCCGCCGCCATCCTTCATTGCTTCTCGCCTACTGATAAGAACAGATTTTTTTTTTTTTTTTCCTTTTTTATTTTTACTTACAACACCATCTTACATTTCCATTTGCTCAACATTCCATTAAATACTTTTCATATTTCACAAAAACATCTTTTACATCATTCATAGTAATCCTTCCACCTGTCCTTAATCGTGTCTATTCCCCATCTTTGTAATTCATGCCGATATATCCCCTCAAATTCCCTCTCTATATCCTTTATTGTTCCCATCTCTTTCCATTCATACCCCCCCCTTATATACCCCTGTCTTGCCCTCCATATCTTAAGTTTTGTAATTGATAACAACATACAACGTATTTTATTTTCCTCCTTCTTTTTATCCTTAGGCCTAAGATAAGTTATTTCCTCATATGTCAAAGCCTCTAGTCCCTTATACCTCCTCTTCATTCCAGCCCATACCTTTTTTGCATATTTGCACCCCCATAGGACGTGTTCAATCGTTTCTTCCTCTGTGCAATTATCCCTCGGACATTCTTTTAACTTCCCCAAATTATGTGCATACATCGTAGTCCTTACAGGTAATTTCCTATGTAGGTGCATCCAATTAAAATCTTTCAAAACATTCTTATAACTCTTATCCTGTGCGTATTCCCAAACTTCCGAACTCACTATCCCCTGGTTGTAGTTAGCATTCCTCGCCAGTTTTTTATACAGAAGTTTATGATTTTGTATTGTATCCACCTCCCTGCACTCTATATGTCTCTTTCCCCACTTAACCATCCTCTGAAAGTATTCTGGTCTTGTCTCTGCCTTCGGCCCCTGATTTTCCCACCCAATTAAAAACCGGTATGGAATAGCTAACCAGAACCATAACAATATCTGACATTTATGAATATATGGCTTCTTTAACAGCGTACACACATTTGCATAAAAAATCGTATCTAACTTTAACGGAATGTTCGGTACCCCTTTTCCCCCATCAGCAACCTCCTGATACATTTGTACTCTCTTTACGTACTCGTAACCTCCCCATATAAAGTTAAATATTCCCCTCATTATTTGTGCTCTAAATACTTGTGGCATCGGGAACACATAGCCTAGATACAATAATTTCGGCACCACCTCACTCTTTATCACTAACACCTTCCCAGTAATTGTAAGCTTCCTCATTTTCCATAGTCGTAATTTCCTTTCCACCTCTGCCATCTTCCCCTTCCAGTTCCAAATAGCATCGCCCTCCTTATTCCCAAAAGAAATTCCTAGAATGTCCATAGGACCTTCACACAAAGTATAATCACAAATATTTTCCCTTCTACCTTCCCACGTCCCCAAGTACTTATATTTTGTCTTTTCCTTATTTATTTTTGATCCTGTAACTTCTTCATATATTTTTAATATTTCCACAACTTCTCTTAAACTGTCGTCGTCTGCTAAATATAGTATAGTATCATCCGCATATTGAGATATTTTCAAACATTCCCCCCCCGGCATCATTATCCCACTCACTCTTTTATTCTCCCGAATCGCACAAGCCAATGGTTCAACATATAATACATAGAGTACCACCGATAACGGGCACCCTTGTCTCAACCCCCTCGCTTGATGAACTTTTTCCGTGAGGAACCCGTTCAATTTGATTTTTGAATATATCTCTTTATAAAGGATCCTCACCCACCTTATAAATTGTTTTCCCAAGCCCATCTTAGTCATTACCTCCCACAAAATTTCGTAATCTAGCCTATCAAATGCCTTTTGTTGGTCTAAACTTACACAGATTGCCGCCATTTTTCTATCCTTTACATATGCAAGTATGTCTCTATGTAATTGTATATTCCATGAAATTCGTCTCCCCTTCACCCCACACGTTTGATCACTTCCCACTATATCCGACATTACCCCTACCAATCTATTTGCAATTATCTTACTTAAAATCTTATAATCTACACATAACATAGTGAGAGGTCTATAATTATCAAGTAAATGAGGATTCCCTTTCTTAAATAATAACGAAATCACACCCGTCCTCATACTCTCCGCCATCTCTTCCCCCTCTAATATTTCTTTAAAGACCTCCAACAAATGTAACCCTATCACTCCCCAAAATACCTCATAAAATTCTTTCGTTAATCCATCTATTCCTGGTACCCTATTTACCTTCATTCCCTTTACCACCTTATATGCCTCTTCCATCGTTATTTCCCTTTCCAGAAACTCCCTATCTTCCTCTACTAATCTCCTCTTTAATGACCCCAAAAGAACATCTCTTTTTTCTGTCCCTACTTTTTGTTTTCTAAATAAATCCTCGTAATATTCTTTTACTACCCCCAACATGCTTTCCCTCCCTATAATCTCCTTCCCATCCTTTTCCAATTTCTCTATAACCCCCCTTTTATCCCTACTTTTCATCTTTTTAAAAAAATATGCGGAACACCTTTCATCTTCCTCATACTCTTTCTGTTTTAATTTATATGTTTCTGCTCTTGCCTTCCTCTCTAATAACTCTTCTTGCCTCACCTTTAAGTCTTCAATTTTCAAATCTACATTTTTTTCCTTCCCCTCCTTTTGTATAACATAAATATGTTCTATCTCTTTTTGTAACATATTAAATTCTTCTTTTCTACGTTTAGATCTATCTGTACAATATTCTATCGTAAATTTTTTTATCTTGCATTTTACATCCTCCCACCAATCCCCTTTTTTTCCATAAAGTTCTTTTACTTTCACCCATAAAGGGAAGATCTCTAAAAATTTATCCCTATAATCTTTTTCCTTTAACACCTCATTATTTAATTTCCAATATCCCTTCCCGTATTCCATCCCTTCTATCTCCAAATCCACCTCTACCGCCTGGTGATCCGTGAGTAGAACCGGAATCGTTTTTCCCCCTTTAATTTTACACTTTTTATCTATCAAAATATAGTCCAACCTACTCTGTACCCCCCTTGTATTCCTCCATGTATACCCTACTTTTTTCCCCAGAAGTCTGCCCATAACATCCGTTAACCCGTATTGTCTTATAAATGTCTTTAATGGGAGAGAAAATTTTTCTTTTTCTAAAGATACATTAAAATCCCCTCCCACTATAATATTTTTCCTTGTAATAAAACAAGTGTCCATCGACAAAAGGAGTTCTCTTCTTTGTTTTGGATCCACATGTGCATACACATTTATTATCCGGCTTTGGACCCCGTTTTTTTCTACATCTACCACCATCACTCTTCCCTGTATCACCGTATAACTTTCTTTTATTTTTATACTTTTATTTCCACACAACACTCCCACCCCTGTCCCATATACTCCTCCTATACTCCATGCCGATTCACCCCCCCTCCACTGCTCCGAAAAAATAACAACATCCTTCTCGTCCTTCAAATGTACCTCCTGTAATAAACATACATCAAAATTATAAAACAACAGAAATTCATATACCATTTGTCTTTTTCTGGCATTTTTTAACCCCCTTACATTTAACGTAATTATTCGGAACCTCACCATTTTGTAGTAAAAAAAGGGGTATCTATACACCTAAGCAGAGGGCACTTAATAATTTTATAACAAAGAAACAAAAGAAAAAACAGATACCATCTCCTAGTTGTCTTTTTGATCTTCATATCCCCTGAAAAAAAGGAAAACTTTACAAAATTAGAGCCGAAAAAGAAAAAAAAAGAAAAACCTCTGTCGTCCATTTTCCCCTCCCTTATTAGTCCATGTTGACTTGCGCCAGCAAATTTTTTATGAATGAATCTTCCGATTTTTCTTCACTTTCTACTTCTTCTTCTTCAACGTCTCCATCACTCGTTAAATCACTCATTGGTGTGTGCATACATTCAGTCTGCGTCCCTCTCAACACATACGCTCCCATCTCCCCTCCCTCTTCCATCCGCTCTCCTTTACCTTCTTTCAAATTAGTCTCTCCTGGAGGGACTCCCGAGCTCACTTTCCTACGCCTTTTGGCCGACTTTCTTCGTGGCTTAGCTGCCGCTTCCCATATTTGTCCTTCTTCGCACTGCTTCTCCCCCATCTTATCGCCTTCTTCTTTTCCTTGTTCGGCCCCATCCTCTCCCCCCCCCCCCTTCTTCCTCATTAGTCTGATTCCTTTCTGCTGGTGGCGCCTCTTGTGCGCTTTCCCCAATATTTGTTCCTATATCCGTTTCTTCATACCGCTCTACCTCGGTCCCTGCTTTAGCTGCTTCCGAATATGATCTGGGCCTAGTGCAATCTCTTGCCATATGTGTATCTGAGCCACATAAGTGACACCTTCTAGGCTCTTTGCAGTCTCTTGTGATATGGCCATTTTTCCCGCAGCTCCTACACCTCACCTGCTCACAATTGTCTGCATTATGTCCCGTACTGCCGCATTTTCTGCATGCTTGTGGCTGTCCTGCATACACCAAAAAACCTCTGTCTGCTCCGATGGAAAACACTGCAGGCGGGTGGCAGTATCCATCTTCCGTTGTCATATCCATTTTAAGTTTTACCCGAAACTGTCTTTTTCCAGTCCATAGGCCTAGCCCGTCCTTTATTTTTCGTACCCCTGGGAGCACTGTAACGTACCGCCCCAGGAAGTACTTAATGGTCTCTTCTGTAACCCAGGGATTATACATGTGCACCGTTAAAATCCTATAATCGTTCCTGTATAACGGGGTTACCATATATTTTTTTAGTTCTTCATTTTCTTCTGTACCACATCTCTTTCTCACCTCCTCCGCGTACTCTCCCGTGCAAAAAGTCACGTCATAGTGCTTACTTGCCGTGCTTTGCTGGAGGCAGTAGATTTCCTCTGGTTGTACCTTCAATGCATCATAAAGAATCCTTCGTCCGAAATTAATTCTGTCATGGAAATCCTTTTCTTTATCCATTAGTTCGAATCTCAAGGTATTCCTCGTTCCATACGACCATGTATTCCTCTCCGAAAAATTGGCCGACGTCGCCGCCATCCTACATTGCTTCTCGCCTTGTAACTGATAAGAACAGATACTACACTTGATCTTAGCCAAAAGGCCGAGAAGCGATACCCACATATCGCACGACAGAAACGACTCATTCTGCTTACTGCAACTCTAACTCATGGTTACAATGAAGAACACAGTCGCCTTCTAACAAATGGTAGAGGACAGGTCGATGTTTTACTGACGTTTTACCTCCGAAACATCACAATATAACTATGGTCGGCATGTTTCAGTTTTTAAACGGCGCCACATATATGACGACACTTTAGTTTCTGAAACGCCGGTCAGCGCATGCCGGTTAATGAGATTCAAAATCACGTGGTCGCCTGCAGTCCAATCAGCGGTCGTTGAGACGGAGCGTCTTCAATTCATTTTTATAACTTTCTTGGCGTTATAATTGTTTTCATAATATGATAATTACATACTGTTAAATTTTTAATGTTTCTCCTCCCGGTAACTGTATTCCTGTTATGTCTGGGCTTTCCCTAATTGCACAAGCCAACGGTTCTACATATAACATGTACAGTAAGACTGAGAGGGGGCGACCTTGGCACAGACCTCTCATTTGTCTTTCATCCCAGCTTTTTTGGGGGTGACTGGGTGGGGGGATATTGCTCACAGCAAATTCCTAAAAACTCCTATTGATCATTGTTGCTCCCATAGATACATTTCAGTTTACCAGTCATGAGGCTCCAAATTATACCAGGAGTGGGGTTTGAACCCACGAGAGCATGCGCTCATTGGAGCTTAAGTCCAACGCCTTAACCACTCGGCCATCCTGATGCATATATATTGTGCATGCGTGTTCCTTTAGGAAACAGGAAGATTGCTAGGAGAAAGAAACGTATTAATCTTGTTTGTTAGGATCATAGCCATAAATGGAGGACTCTTATAAAGTCCATGGATTTTCATTCACACATATTACATGAGGTATCTACTCTTTACACACTAAGGATCCACACTACCAGGGCTACGGCACACAGCTGTTTTATAAATCATCAAAACCAATACTATCCTAAGATTTATTATATACAAAAATGATCTGTTCCCAAATGTTTTCATGTAATCCTGAAAACAGAAAAACAATCTTCTGCACTATTAACCATCCACAAATGGAAACAACAGACAATACAGGTGATTTTAGCTAAAAAGCCAAGAAAAAATTGTGTGGGTTTTTTTTTTTTTTTTCAAACGATGTAATTTACAGCCACAGAGGACAGAAAGCTGCAGTATGTAGAGAAAGAGAAGAGTTAAACCTATAATCAACATGAGTCCTTGTAGATGGCAGCCTCCGGTTTTTAAAGACTTCTATTGGTCTCTAGTGGACAACAGAGGTAACTGCAGGATTGGAGCCAGAATAGTGTAACTGCAGTTCAAAACGACATATTTTTTTGATTTCCCATAGAAAGTGTGTGTCCAGCCACGTGTCAGTCCAAGTGGCAGGATTTAGTAATTCTGGTAATAGTTAAATGTAAGTCATTCACAAATATTAAGTCGCAAGATTTCAGTCTGACTAACCTTGGAAGATTACACGAAGACAATGTCCAGATATGCAGACGCACGCATATATCTAGCGTATAAGAAATTTCTTTGCACAAACTGTTGAGTCAAATGACATTTGTTTTTCACAGCTTCAGGGGGTGCACCGTTCCTAGAAATACTGCAATACCAGGTCGATGCGTGGAGTGGACGGAGCAAGCCCCTATTCCATCTCCCTGCTCCAAAAATCAATTTAATATATGGTCCCCGGGTAGGGGACGTATCAGATATTAAACTGATAAGAACAGATTTTTTTTTTTTTTTAGCTAAAAAGCCAAGAAAAGATTGTGTGGTTTATTTTTTTTCAAACGATGTAATTTACAGCCACAGAGGACAGAAAGCTGCAGTATGTAGAGAAAGAGAAGAGTTAAACCTATAATCAACATGAGTCCTTGTAGATGGCAGCCTCCGGTTTTTAAAGACTTCTATTGGTCTCTAGTGGACAACAGAGGTAACTGCAGGATTGGAGCCAGAATAGTGTAACTGCAGTTCAAAACGACATATTTTTTTGATTTCCCATAGAAAGTGTGTGTCCAGCCACGTGTCAGTCCAAGTGGCAGGATTTAGTAATTCTGGTAATAGTTAAATGTAAGTCATTCACAAATATTAAGTCGCAACATTTCAGTCTGACTAACCTTGGAAGATTACACGAAGACAATGTCCAGATATGCAGACGCACACATATATCTAGCGTATAAGAAAATTCTTTGCACAAACTGTTGAGTCAAATGACATTTGTTTTTCACAGCTTCAGGGGGTGCACCGTTCCTAGAAATACTGCAATACCAGGTCGATGCGTGGAGTGGACGGAGCAAGCCCCTATTCCATCTCCCTGCTCCAAAAATCAATTTAATATATGGTCCCCGGGTAGGGGACGTATCAGATATTAAACTGATAAGAACAGATTTTTTTTTTTTTTTTTTAGCTAAAAAGCCAAGAAAAGATTGTGTGGTTTATTTTTTTTCAAACGATGTAATTTACAGCCACAGAGGACAGAAAGCTGCAGTATGTAGAGAAAGAGAAGAGTTAAACCTATAATCAACATGAGTCCTTGTAGATGGCAGCCTCCGGTTTTTAAAGACTTCTATTGGTCTCTAGTGGACAACAGAGGTAACTGCAGGATTGGAGCCAGAATAGTGTAACTGCAGTTCAAAACGACATATTTTTTTGATTTCCCATAGAAAGTGTGTGTCCAGCCACGTGTCAGTCCAAGTGGCAGGATTTAGTAATTCTGGTAATAGTTAAATGTAAGTCATTCACAAATATTAAGTCGCAAGATTTCAGTCTGACTAACCTTGGAAGATTACACGAAGACAATGTCCAGATATGCAGACGCACGCATATATCTAGCGTATAAGAAATTTCTTTGCACAAACTGTTGAGTCAAATGACATTTGTTTTTCACAGCTTCAGGGGGTGCACCGTTCCTAGAAATACTGCAATACCAGGTCGATGCGTGGAGTGGACGGAGCAAGCCCCTATTCCATCTCCCTGCTCCAAAAATCAATTTAATATATGGTCCCCGGGTAGGGGACGTATCAGATATTAAACTGATAAGAACAGATTTTTTTTTTTTCTTTTTACTTACAACACCATCTTACATTTCCATTTGCTCAACATTCCATTGAATACTTTTCATATTTCACAAAAACATCTTTTACATCATTCATAATAATCCTTCCACCTGTCCTTAATCGTGTCTATTCCCCATCTTTGTAATTCATGCCGATATATCCCCTCAAATTCCCTCTCTATATCCTTTATTGTTCCCATCTCTTTCCATTCATACCCCCCCCTTATATACCCCTGTCTTGCCCTCCATATCTTAAGTTTTGTAATTGATAACAACATACAACGTATTTTATTTTCCTCCTTCTTTTTATCCTTAGGCCTAAGATAAGTTATTTCCTCATATGTCAAAGCCTCTAGTCCCTTATACCTCCTCTTCATTCCAGCCCATACCTTTTTTGCATATTTGCACCCCCATAGGACGTGTTCAATCGTTTCTTCCTCTGTGCAATTATCCCTCGGACATTCTTTTAACTTCCCCAAATTATGTGCATACATCGTAGTCCTTACAGGTAATTTCCTATGTAGGTGCATCCAATTAAAATCTTTCAAAACATTCTTATAACTCTTATCCTGTGCGTATTCCCAAACTTCCGAACTCACTATCCCCTGGTTGTAGTTAGCATTCCTCGCCAGTTTTTTATACAGAAGTTTATGATTTTGTATTGTATCCACCTCCCTGCACTCTATATGTCTCTTTCCCCACTTAACCATCCTCTGAAAGTATTCTGGTCTTGTCTCTGCCTTCGGCCCCTGATTTTCCCACCCAATTAAAAACCGGTATGGAATAGCTAACCAGAACCATAACAATATCTGACATTTATGAATATATGGCTTCTTTAACAGCGTACACACATTTGCATAAAAAATCGTATCTAACTTTAACGGAATGTTCGGTACCCCTTTTCCCCCATCGGCAACCTCCTGATACATTTGTACTCTCTTTACGTACTCGTAACCTCCCCATATAAAGTTAAATATTCCCCTCATTATTTGTGCTCTAAATACTTGTGGCATCGGGAACACATAGCCTAGATACAATAATTTCGGCACCACCTCACTCTTTATCACTAACACCTTCCCAGTAATTGTAAGCTTCCTCATTTTCCATAGTCGTAATTTCCTTTCCACCTCTGCCATCTTCCCCTTCCAGTTCCAAATAGCATCGCCCTCCTTATTCCCAAAAGAAATTCCTAGAATGTCCATAGGACCTTCACACAAAGTATAATCACAAATATTTTCCCTTCTACCTTCCCACGTCCCCAAGTACTTATATTTTGTCTTTTCCTTATTTATTTTTGATCCTGTAACTTCTTCATATATTTTTAATATTTCCACAACTTCTCTTAAACTGTCGTCGTCCGCTAAATATAGTATAGTATCATCCGCATATTGAGATATTTTCAAACATTCCCCCCCCGGCATCATTATCCCCCTCACTCTTTTATTCTCCCGAATTGCACAAGCCAATGGTTCAACATATAATACATAGAGTACCACCGATAACGGGCACCCTTGTCTCAACCCCCTCGCTTGATGAACTTTTTCCGTGAGGAACCCGTTCAATTTGATTTTTGAATATATCTCTTTATAAAGGATCCTCACCCACCTTATAAATTGTTTTCCCAAGCCCATCTTAGTCATTACCTCCCACAAAATTTCGTAATCTAGCCTATCAAATGCCTTTTGTTGGTCTAAACTTACACAGATTGCCGCCATTTTTCTATCCTTTACATATGCAAGTATGTCTCTATGTAATTGTATATTCCATGAAATTTGTCTCCCCTTCACCCCACACGTTTGATCACTTCCCACTATATCCGACATTACCCCTACCAATCTATTTGCAATTATCTTACTTAAAATCTTATAATCTACACATAACATAGTGAGAGGTCTATAATTATCAAGTAAATGAGGATTCCCTTTCTTAAATAATAACGAAATCACACCCGTCCTCATACTCTCCGCCATCTCTTCCCCCTCTAATATTTCTTTAAAGACCTCCAACAAATGTAACCCTATCACTCCCCAAAATACCTCATAAAATTCTTTCGTTAATCCATCTATTCCTGGTACCCTATTTACCTTCATTCCCTTTACCACCTTATATGCCTCTTCCATCGTTATTTCCCTTTCCAGAAACTCCCTATCTTCCTCTACTAATCTCCTCTTTAATGACCCCAAAAGAACATCTCTTTTTTCTGTCCCTACTTTTTCTTTTCTAAATAAATCCTCGTAATATTCTTTTACTACCCCCAACATGCTTTCCCTCCCTATAATCTCCTTCCCATCCTTTTCCAATTTCTCTATAACCCCCCTTTTATCCCTACTTTTCATCTTTTTAAAAAAATATGCGGAACACCTTTCATCTTCCTCATACTCTTTCTGTTTTAATTTATATGTTTCTGCTCTTGCCTTCCTCTCTAATAACTCTTCTTGCCTCACCTTTAAGTCTTCAATTTTCAAATCTACATTTTTTTCCTTCCCCTCCTTTTGTATAACATAAATATGTTCTATCTCTTTTTGTAACATATTAAATTCTTCTTTTCTACGTTTAGATCTATCTGTACAATATTCTATCGTAAATTTTTTTATCTTGCATTTTACATCCTCCCACCAATCCCCTTTTTTTCCATAAAGTTCTTTTACTTTCACCCATAAAGGGAAGATCTCTAAAAATTTATCCCTATAATCTTTTTCCTTTAACACCTCATTATTTAATTTCCAATATCCCTTCCCGTATTCCATCCCTTCTATCTCCAAATCCACCTCTACCGCCTGGTGATCCGTGAGTAGAACCGGAATCGTTTTTCCCCCTTTAATTTTACACTTTTTATCTATCAAAATATAGTCCAACCTACTCTGTACCCCCCTTGTATTCCTCCATGTATACCCTACTTTTTTCCCCAGAAGTCTGCCCATAACATCCGTTAACCCGTATTGTCTTATAAATGTCTTTAATGGGAGAGAAAATTTTTCTTTTTCTAAAGATACATTAAAATCCCCTCCCACTATAATATTTTTCCTTGTAATAAAACAAGTGTCCATCGACAAAAGGAGTTCTCTTCTTTGTTTTGGATCCACATGTGCATACACATTTATTATCCGGCTTTGGACCCCGTTTTTTTCTACATCTACCACCATCACTCTTCCCTGTATCACCGTATAACTTTCTTTTATTTTTATACTTTTATTTCCACACAACACTCCCACCCCTGTCCCATATACTCCTCCTATACTCCATGCCGATTCACCCCCCCTCCACTGCTCCGAAAAAATAACAACATCCTTCTCGTCCTTCAAATGTACCTCCTGTAATAAACATACATCAAAATTATAAAACAACAGAAATTCATATACCATTTGTCTTTTTCTGGCATTTTTTAACCCCCTTACATTTAACGTAATTATTCGGAACCTCACCATTTTGTAGTAAAAAAAGGGGTATCTATACACCTAAGCAGAGGGCACTTAATAATTTTATAACAAAGAAACAAAAGAAAAAACAGATACCATCTCCTAGTTGTCTTTTTGATCTTCATATCCCCTGAAAAAAAGGAAAACTTTACAAAATTAGAGCCGAAAAAGAAAAAAAAGAAAAACCTCTGTCGTCCATTTTCCCCTCCCTTATTAGTCCATGTTGACTTGCGCCAGCAAATTTTTTATAAATGAATCTTCCGATTTTTCTTCACTTTCTACTTCTTCTTCTTCAACGTCTCCATCACTCGTTAAATCACTCATTGGTGTGTGCATACATTCAGTCTGCGTCCCTCTCAACACATACGCTCCCATCTCCCCTCCCTCTTCCATCCGCTCTCCTTTACCTTCTTTCAAATTAGTCTCTCCTGGAGGGACTCCCGAGCTCACTTTCCTACGCCTTTTGGCCGACTTTCTTCGTGGCTTAGCTGCCACTTCCCATATTTGTCCTTCTTCGCACTGCTTCTCCCCATTTTTCTCCCCCATCTTATCGCCTTCTTCTTTTCCTTGTTCGGCCCCATCCTCTCCCCCCCCCCCTTCTTCCTCATTAGTCTGATTCCTTTCTGCTGGTGGCGCCTCTTGTGCGCTTTCCCCAATATTTGTTCCTATATCCGTTTCTTCATACCGCTCTACCTCGGTCCCTGCTTTAGCTGCTTCCGAATATGATCTGGGCCTAGTGCAATCTCTTGCCATATGTGTATCTGAGCCACATAAGTGACACCTTCTAGGCTCTTTGCAGTCTCTTGTGATATGGCCATTTTTCCCGCAGCTCCTACACCTCACCTGCTCACAATTGTCTGCATTATGTCCCGTACTGCCGCATTTTCTGCATGCTTGTGGCTGTCCTGCATACACCAAAAAACCTCTGTCTGCTCCGATGGAAAACACTGCAGGCGGGTGGCAGTATCCATCTTCCGTTGTCATATCCATTTTAAGTTTTACCCGAAACTGTCTTTTTCCAGTCCATAGGCCTAGCCCGTCCTTTATTTTTCGTACCCCTGGGAGCACTGTAACGTACCGCCCCAGGAAGTACTTAATGGTCTCTTCTGTAACCCAGGGATTATACATGTGCACCGTTAAAATCCTATAATCGTTCCTGTATAACGGGGTTACCATATATTTTTTTAGTTCTTCATTTTCTTCTGTACCACATCTCTTTCTCACCTCCTCCGCGTACTCTCCCGTGCAAAAAGTCACGTCATAGTGCTTACTTGCCGTGCTTTGCTGGAGGCAGTAGATTTCCTCTGGTTGTACCTTCAATGCATCATAAAGAATCCTTCGTCCGAAATTAATTCTGTCATGGAAATCCTTTTCTTTATCCATTAGTTCGAATCTCAAGGTATTCCTCGTTCCATACGACCATGTATTCCTCTCCGAAAAATTGGCCGACGTCGCCGCCATCCTACATTGCTTCTCGCCTTGTAACTGATAAGAACAGATTTTTTTTTTTTTTTTACTTCTTTTATTTTCTTTCCACAACAATTCAAAAAACTTTTTCCATTTCCATTACAAAGACATATTTACATTTCATTTCTTTCCCACATTCATTCATCGCAAACCAATCATTTTCATGTAACATATTCATATAACTTATTGCTTTTCATTGCTCCTTTTCCCTTTCTCCCTTCCTTACTCTTTACCTACCACCACTTTTTAGGTGCCTTCGCAGTAAAGAAGGAAGGGAAATCTTTCCATCTATCCTTAATCGTGTCTATTCCCCATTTTTGTAGTTCATGCCAGTATGTCTTTTCGAATTCCCTCTCTACAGCTTTAGTCGTACCTATTTCCCCCTCTTTATATCCTCCCATTATACAACTCTGTCTTGCCTTCCACAATTTCATTTTTACAATTGTTAACAACATACATCGTATTTTATATCTCTCTTTTTCTATGCTGTTAGCCCTGAAAAGGGTAATCTCTTCATAAGTCACCGTGCCCAAACCTTTATACTTCCCCTTTACCCTTTCCCATACCTTTTTTGCGTATTCGCATCCCCAAAGTACGTGTTCTATTGTTTCCTCTTCTACGCAGTTGTCCCTCGGACACTTTTTCTGTTTTCCCAAGTTATGTGCATACATGGTGATCCTCACGGGTAACCTTTTGTGTAAATGCATCCAATTAAAATCCTTCAAAACATTTTTAAAGGTCTTATCCTGTGCACATTTCCACACTTCTGGACTCACCGGTACCTGGTTATAATTAGCTTTCCATACCATTTTCTTGTATAAAAGTTTATGGTTTAGTACGGTATCCACCTCTTTACATTCAGCATGTTTCTTTCCCCATCCCAGCATCCTCTGAAAATATTTTGGTCTAGTTTCCGCCTTTGGTCCCTTATTTTCCCACCCTATCAAAAAACGGTATGGAATCGCTAACCAAAACCATAACAATATTTGACATTTATGGACATAGTTCTGTTTCAATAGCTTGCATACATTTGCATAAAACATTGTGTCTAACTTCAAAGGGACATTTGGTACCCCTTTCCCACCATCTTCAATTTCTTGATACATTTGCGTTCTTTTGACATACTCATAACCCCCCCAAATAAATTTAAATATCGCTCTGGTTATTTGCGCTCTGTAGATCTGAGGCATCGGAAACACATAGGCCAGATGTAATAACTTTGGCACCACCTCACTCTTTATAATCAGAACCTTCCCCGTAATTGTTAATTTCCTTGCTTTCCAAAGGCCCAGCTTCTTTTCTACCGCACTTAACCTTTTTTTTCCAATTGCTAAGCTCATCTCCTTCCTTATTTCCAAAGGTGATTCCTAAAATATTCATTGGGCCTTGGCACAAAGTAAAATCACAGATATTATCTCTTCTACCCTCCCATGTCCCCAAATATTTATACATCGACTTCTCTTTATTTATCTTTGATCCAGTCGCTTTTTCGTAAATATCTAAAATTTCTATCGCACCCTTTAAACTATCATCATCTGCCAGATATAATACTGTATCGTCCGCATACTGCGATATCTTTAAAACTTCCCCCCGCGGCATCGGAATCCCTTTTACTCTCTGGCTTTCCCTTATTGCGCAAGCCAAAGGTTCAACATACAGTACATAAAGAACAACAGATAATGGACATCCTTGCCTCAAACCCTTTGTTTGATACACTTTTTCTGTAAGGAATCCATTTACTTTTATTTTCAGACTTATGCCGTTGTATAAATTTTTTACCCATTTTTTAAATTTCTCTCCCAAGCCCATATACTGCATTACCCTCCACAAAAAATCATAATCTACCCTATCAAAGGCCTTTTGTTGATCTAGGCTCACACATAGTGCTGGCAAATTTCTATCTCTAACGTATGTGAGTATGTCTCTGTGTAGTTGCACGTTCCAAGACATTTGCCTCCCCCTGACCCCACACGTCTGATCCTTCTCCACTATTTGCATCATTACTCCCGCGAGTCTATTTGCCAATATCCTACTCAGGATCTTATAATCCACACATAGCATAGTTAACGGTCTATAATTATCAAGTTGTTGTGGGTTACCTTTCTTGAATAGAATAGAAACCACACCCATCTTCATACTCTCTGTCATCTCCTTTCCCTCCATGATTTCCTTAAAAACTCCCAACAAATGTTTCCCCACCATTCCCCAAAAAGTTTCGTAAAATTCCTTTGTTAATCCATCTATCCCTGGCACTTTGTTTGCCTTCATTCCTTTTAATACTTTATATGCCTCCCCTATTGTAACTTCCCCTTCTAAACTGTCGCTTTCTTCTCCCGTTAATCTCTTTTTTATTTTCTTTAAGAAAAAATCCCCTTTTTCTCCCTCTAATTTTTCTTTTCTAAACAAGGCCTCATAATACTCCTTCGCCGTTTTAAGCATATTTTCCTTCCCTTCTATCATTTTCCCATCCTTCTCTAATTTTATTATAACTCCCTTTTTTTCCTTACTTTTCATCTTTTTAAAGAAAAAGGCCGAACATTTCTCGTTCTCCTCATACTCCTCCTGCTTTATCTTATATGTTTCAGCCCTTGCCTTCCTTTCAAGTAGTTCTTCCTGCTTCAATCTTAAACTTTCCATTTTCTCGTCCATGTTTTTGTTGTTTCCTTTTTCATTTTGTAGTGTATAAGTATATTCTATTTCTTTTTGCAATATACGAAATTCCTCTTTCCTTACGCTGGACCTTTCCGTACAATAATCCACCGTGAACTTTTTTATTTTGTTTTTTACATCCTCCCACCAATCCAGTTTATTTATATATAAGCTTTCCATCTCCTCCCATAAAGGGAAGAGCTCTGCAAACCTTTCCTTATATTCTTTTTCCATAAGTACTTCGTTATTCAGTTTCCAGTATCCTTTTCCATAATCTATTCCTTCTATCTCCAAATCCACCACTATCATTTGATGATCTGTGAACAAAGCCGGTATTATTTTCCCTTGTTTTATTTTACACTTTTTCTCTATCAAGATGTAATCTAATCTACTTTCCATCCCTCTTGTGTTCTTCCATGTGTACCCCACTCTTTTCCCTTGTAGTGTGGCCATTACATCTATTAAACCGTATTTTTTTTATAAAGGTCTTAAAGGGGAGCGAAGTTTTTATTTTCTCCAGTGAACAGTTGAAATCCCCTCCCACAAAAATATTTTTCTTTGTCATAAAACAAGTGTCCATTTTTGAAAGAAGTTCTCTTCTTAATTTGGGATCCACATATGCATACACATTTATTATACGGTTTTGTGTCCCACTTTTTTCCACATCTACAACCATAACCCTTCCCTGTATTAAAGTATAACTGTCCTTTATTCGTATACTTTTATTCCCACATAACACTCCTACCCCAGTCCCATGTACTCCCCCTATACTCCAGACCGATTCACCTCCTCTCCATTCCTTCGTAAAGAGGTCAACATCCCCCTCATCTTTTAAATGTACTTCCTGCAACAAGCAGACATCAAAATTATAATACAACAAAAATTCATAAACCATTTTTCTTTTCCGAGCATTCCTAAGTCCCCTTACATTTAATGTTATTATTCGAAAGTTTCCCATGTCTTAACACATAAATCAAAAAAAAAAAGGAAAACAAAAAAAAGGGGATCTCAAAAACAAAACCAAAAACAAATCAAAACCATAGAAGTTTTATTTCAGTATCCCCATTTTTAACTCTTCATATTAACCTGCGCCAATAAGTTCTTAATAAAGGAATCTTCCGATTTTTCTTCGCTTTCAGCCTCTTCCCCCGTATCCCCATCACTAGTGAAGTCACTTAAGGGGGTATGCATGCATTCAGTCTGTGTACCCCTCAAAACATGTCCCTCCGTATTTTCCACCTGCTCGATCCGTTCCTCCCTATCCTCTTTATTTTCCGTTTTTGTCTCTTCTGGAGAAGCACCTGAGCTCACCTTTCTCCGCGGCTTCGCTACTACTGCCCACACCTGTCCGTCCTCCGCTTGTTTCTCTCTCTCGGCGTCCGATTCACGTAATGTTCCTTCCTCCTTATTCCTCTGCTCTACTCCACCTTCCTTGCTCCCAGCTCTCTCCTCGTTAAGGTGATCTTCGGCAGCCGTTGACGCCTCCTGTGTTCTTTTTCTGATATCAGCTTCTGCATCCGATTTTCTGTAATGTTCATTTCCTGCCGCTTCAGAATATGACCTTGGCCTAGTACAATCTCTTGCCATATGGGTCTCTGAATCGCACAAATGACATTTTCTAGGTTCCTTACAGTCTTTAGTTATGTGGCCTATCTTCCCGCAACTCCTGCACCTCATTTGTTCACACCTATCCGCATTATGTCCGGTACTGCCACATTTTCTGCACGCTTGGGGCTGCCCAGCATACACTAGGAAACCCCTATCTGCTCCTATGGAGAATACCGCGGGTGGATGGCAATATCCGTCCTCGGTAGACGTATCCACATTTAATTTGACTCGGAATTGTCTTTTTCCGGTCCATAGTCCTAAGCCATCCTTTATTTTGCGCACTCCTGGTAGTACTGTGACGTACCTTCCTAAGAAGTACTTAATTGTCTCTTCCGAAACCCAAGGGTTATACATATGGATCGTTAAAATCCTATAATCATTTCTGTACAAAGGAGTTACCGTATATTTCTTTAGTTCTTCGTTTTCTTCTCCGTGAAATCTCCTTCTCACCTCCTCCGCACATTCTCCCGTGCAAAAGGTTACATCATAATGTTTACTTGCCGTACTCTGCTGGAGGCAGTAGATTTCCTCAGGCTTTATCTTTAAAGCCTCGTAAAGGATCCTTCGTCCGAAGTTAATTCTGTCATGAATCTCGTCCTCTTTCTCCATCAACTCGAATCTCAAAGTATTTCTTGTACCTTGCATCCATGTATTTCTCTCATGAAAATTGGCCGACGCCGCCGCCATCCTGCATTGCTTCTCGCCTTGTAACTGATAAGAACAGATTTTTTTTTTTTTTTTTTTACTTCTTTTATTTTCTTTCCACAACAATTCAAAAAACTTTTTCCATTTCCATTACAAAGACATATTTACATTTCATTTCTTTCCCACATTCATTCATCGCAAACCAATCATTTTCATGTAACATATTCATATAACTTATTGCTTTTCATTGCTCCTTTTCCCTTTCTCCCTTCCTTACTCTTTACCTACCACCACTTTTTAGGTGCCTTCGCAGTAAAGAAGGAAGGGAAATCTTTCCATCTATCCTTGATCGTGTCTATTCCCCATTTTTGTAGTTCATGCCAGTATGTCTTTTCGAATTCCCTCTCTACAGCTTTAGTCGTACCTATTTCCCCCTCTTTATATCCTCCCATTATACAACTCTGTCTTGCCTTCCACAATTTCATTTTTACAATTGTTAACAACATACATCGTATTTTATATCTCTCTTTTTCTATGCTGTTAGCCCTGAAAAGGGTAATCTCTTCATAAGTCACCGTGCCCAAACCTTTATACTTCCCCTTTACCCTTTCCCATACCTTTTTTGCGTATTCGCATCCCCAAAGTACGTGTTCTATTGTTTCCTCTTCTACACAGTTGTCCCTCGGACACTTTTTCTGTTTTCCCAAGTTATGTGCATACATGGTGATCCTCACGGGTAACCTTTTGTGTAAATGCATCCAATTAAAATCCTTCAAAACATTTTTAAAGGTCTTATCCTGTGCACATTTCCACACTTCTGGACTCACCGGTACCTGGTTATAATTAGCTTTCCATACCATTTTCTTGTATAAAAGTTTATGGTTTAGTACGGTATCCACCTCTTTACATTCAGCATGTTTCTTTCCCCATCCCAGCATCCTCTGAAATTATTTTGGTCTAGTTTCCGCCTTTGGTCCCTTATTTTCCCACCCTATCAAAAAACGGTATGGAATCGCTAACCAAAACCATAACAATATTTGACATTTATGGACATAGTTCTGTTTCAATAGCTTGCATACATTTGCATAAAACATTGTGTCTAACTTCAAAGGGACATTTGGTACCCCTTTCCCACCATCTTCAATTTCTTGATACATTTGCGTTCTTTTGACATACTCATAACCCCCCCAAATAAATTTAAATATCGCTCTGGTTATTTGCGCTCTGTAGATCTGAGGCATCGAAAACACATAGGCCAGATGTAATAACTTCGGCACCACCTCACTCTTTATAATCAGAACCTTCCCCGTAATTGTTAATTTCCTTGCTTTCCAAAGGCCCAGCTTCTTTTCTACCGCACTTAACCTTTTTTTCCAATTGCTAAGCTCATCTCCTTCCTTATTTCCAAAGGTGATTCCTAAAATATTCATTGGGCCTTGGCACAAAGTAAAATCACAGATATTATCTCTTCTACCCTCCCATGTCCCCAAATATTTATACATCGACTTCTCTTTATTTATCTTTGATCCAGTCGCTTTTTCGTAAATATCTAAAATTTCTATCGCACCCTTTAAACTATCATCATCTGCCAGATATAATACTGTATCGTCCGCATACTGCGATATCTTTAAAACTTCCCCCCGCGGCATCGGAATCCCTTTTACTCTCTGGCTTTCCCTTATTGCGCAAGCCAAAGGTTCAACATACAGTACATAAAGAACAACAGATAATGGACATCCTTGCCTCAAACCCTTTGTTTGATACACTTTTTCTGTAAGGGATCCATTTACTTTTATTTTCAGACTTATGCCGTTGTATAAATTTTTTACCCATTTTTTAAATTTCTCTCCCAAGCCCATATACTGCATTACCCTCCACAAAAAATCATAATCTACCCTATCAAAGGCCTTTTGTTGATCTAGGCTCACACATAGTGCTGGCAAATTTCTATCTCTAACGTATGTGAGTATGTCTCTGTGTAGTTGCACGTTCCAAGACATTTGCCTCCCCCTGACCCCACACGTCTGATCCTTCTCCACTATTTGCATCATTACTCCCGCGAGTCTATTTGCCAATATCCTACTCAGGATCTTATAATCCACACATAGCATAGTTAACGGTCTATAATTATCAAGTTGTTGTGGGTTACCTTTCTTGAATAGAATAGAAACCACACCCATCTTCATACTCTCTGTCATCTCCTTTCCCTCCATGATTTCCTTAAAAACTCCCAACAAATGTTTCCCCACCATTCCCCAAAAAGTTTCGTAAAATTCCTTTGTTAATCCATCTATCCCTGGCACTTTGTTTGCCTTCATTCCTTTTAATACTTTATATGCCTCCCCTATTGTAACTTCCCCTTCTAAACTGTCGCTTTCTTCTCCCGTTAATCTCTTTTTTATTTTCTTTAAGAAAAAATCCCCTTTTTCTCCCTCTAATTTTTCTTTTCTAAACAAGGCCTCATAATACTCCTTCGCCGTTTTAAGCATATTTTCCTTCCCTTCTATCATTTTCCCATCCTTCTCTAATTTTATTATAACTCCCTTTTTTTCCTTACTTTTCATCTTTTTAAAGAAAAAGGCCGAACATTTCTCGTTCTCCTCATACTCCTCCTGCTTTATCTTATATGTTTCAGCCCTTGCCTTCCTTTCAAGTAGTTCTTCCTGCTTCAATCTTAAACTTTCCATTTTCTCGTCCATGTTTTTGTTGTTTCCTTTTTCATTTTGTAGTGTATAAGTATATTCTATTTCTTTTTGCAATATACGAAATTCCTCTTTCCTTACGCTGGACCTTTCCGTACAATAATCCACCGTGAACTTTTTTATTTTGTTTTTTACATCCTCCCACCAATCCAGTTTATTTATATATAAGCTTTCCATCTCCTCCCATAAAGGGAAGAGCTCTGCAAACCTTTCCTTATATTCTTTTTCCATAAGTACTTCGTTATTCAGTTTCCAGTATCCTTTTCCATAATCTATTCCTTCTATCTCCAAATCCACCACTATCATTTGATGATCTGTGAACAAAGCCGGTATTATTTTCCCTTGTTTTATTTTACACTTTTTCTCTATCAAGATGTAATCTAATCTACTTTCCATCCCTCTTGTGTTCTTCCATGTGTACCCCACTCTTTTCCCTTGTAGTGTGGCCATTACATCTATTAAACCGTATTTTTTTATAAAGGTCTTAAAAGGGAGCGAAGTTTTTATTTTCTCCAGTGAACAGTTGAAATCCCCTCCCACAAAAATATTTTTCTTTGTCATAAAACAAGTGTCCATTTTTGAAAGAAGTTCTCTTCTTAATTTGGGATCCACATATGCATACACATTTATTATACGGTTTTGTGTCCCACTTTTTTTTCCACATCTACAACCATAACCCTTCCCTGTATTAAAGTATAACTGTCCTTTATTCGTATACTTTTATTCCCACATAACACTCCTACCCCAGTCCCATGTACTCCCCCTATACTCCAGACCGATTCACCTCCTCTCCATTCCTTCGTAAAGAGGTCAACATCCCCCTCATCTTTTAAATGTACTTCCTGCAACAAGCAGACATCAAAATTATAATACAACAAAAATTCATAAACCATTTTTCTTTTCCGAGCATTCCTAAGTCCCCTTACATTTAATGTTATTATTCGAAAGTTTCCCATGTCTTAACACATAAATCAAAAAAAAAAGGAAAACAAAAAAAAGGGGATCTCAAAAACAAAACCAAAAACAAATCAAAACCATAGAAGTTTTATTTCAGTATCCCCATTTTTAACTCTTCATATTAACCTGCGCCAATAAGTTCTTAATAAAGGAATCTTCCGATTTTTCTTCGCTTTCAGCCTCTTCCCCCGTATCCCCATCACTAGTGAAGTCACTTAAGGGGGTATGCATGCATTCAGTCTGTGTACCCCTCAAAACATGTCCCTCCGTATTTTCCACCTGCTCGATCCGTTCCTCCCTATCCTCTTTATTTTCCGTTTTTGTCTCTTCTGGAGAAGCACCTGAGCTCACCTTTCTCCGCCTCTTTGCTGATTTTCTCCGCGGCTTCGCTACTACTGCCCACACCTGTCCGTCCTCCGCTTGTTTCTCTCTCTCGGCGTCCGATTCACGTAATGTTCCTTCCTCCTTATTCCTCTGCTCTACTCCACCTTCCTTGCTCCCAGCTCTCTCCTCGTTAAGGTGATCTTCGGCAGCCGTTGACGCCTCCTGTGTTCTTTTTCTGATATCAGCTTCTGCATCCGATTTTCTGTAATGTTCATTTCCTGCCGCTTCAGAATATGACCTTGGCCTAGTACAATCTCTTGCCATATGGGTCTCTGAATCGCACAAATGACATTTTCTAGGTTCCTTACAGTCTTTAGTTATGTGGCCTATCTTCCCGCAACTCCTGCACCTCATTTGTTCACACCTGTCCGCATTATGTCCGGTACTGCCACATTTTCTGCACGCTTGGGGCTGCCCAGCATACACTAGGAAACCCCTATCTGCTCCTATGGAGAATACCGCGGGTGGATGGCAATATCCGTCCTCGGTAGACGTATCCACATTTAATTTGACTCGGAATTGTCTTTTTCCGGTCCATAGTCCTAAGCCATCCTTTATTTTGCGCACTCCTGGTAGTACTGTGACGTACCTTCCTAAGAAGTACTTAATTGTCTCTTCCGAAACCCAAGGGTTATACATATGGATCGTTAAAATCCTATAATCATTTCTGTACAAAGGAGTTACCGTATATTTCTTTAGTTCTTCGTTTTCTTCTCCGTGAAATCTCCTTCTCACCTCCTCCGCACATTCTCCCGTGCAAAAGGTTACATCATAATGTTTACTTGCCGTACTCTGCTGGAGGCAGTAGATTTCCTCAGGCTTTATCTTTAAAGCCTCGTAAAGGATCCTTCGTCCGAAGTTAATTCTGTCATGAATCTCGTCCTCTTTCTCCATCAACTCGAATCTCAAAGTATTTCTTGTACCTTGCATCCATGTATTTCTCTCATGAAAATTGGCCGACGCCGCCGCCATCCTGCATTGCTTCTCGCCTTGTAACTGATAAGAACAGATTTTTTTCTTTTGGAAAAATTTTTATCGATACTCAGACATATAACAACATCATCATCATCTCATTTATTTTCATAAGCCCACCCCATTTAAAAGGATTACTTCTTTATTATCTCCCATCCCCTTTTAAAATACAACAGGAAAACAAATATTTAAATGTTTTTTCCTTTTTTTTTTTTTTTTTTTTCCTAGAGAATTTAAATTATTTAAAAAAAAAAAAAAAAAAAAAAAAAAAAAAAAAAAAGAACAGATAAGAACAGATACTACACTTGATCTTAGCCAAAAGGCCGAGAAGCGATACCCACATATCGCACGACAGAAACGACTCATTCTGCTTACTGCAACTCTAACTCATGGTTACAATGAAGAACACAGTCGCCTTCTAACAAATGGTAGAGGACAGGTCGATGTTTTACTGACGTTTTACCTCCGAAACATCACAATATAACTATGGTCGGCATGTTTCAGTTTTTAAACGGCGCCACATATATGACGACACTTTAGTTTCTGAAACGCCGGTCAGCGCATGCCGGTTAATGAGATTCAAAATCACGTGGTCGCCTGCAGTCCAATCAGCGGTCGTTGAGACGGAGCGTCTTCAATTCATTTTTATAACTTTCTTGGCGTTATAATTGTTTTCATAATATGATAATTACATACTGTTAAATTTTTAATGTTTCTCCTCCCGGTAACTGTATTCCTGTTATGTCTGGGCTTTCCCTAATTGCACAAGCCAACGGTTCTACATATAACATGTACAGTAAGACTGAGAGGGGGCGACCTTGGCACAGACCTCTCATTTGTCTTTCATCCCAGCTTTTTTGGGGGTGACTGGGTGGGGGGATATTGCTCACAGCAAATTCCTAAAAACTCCTATTGATCATTGTTGCTCCCATAGATACATTTCAGTTTACCAGTCATGAGGCTCCAAATTATACCAGGAGTGGGGTTTGAACCCACGAGAGCATGCGCTCATTGGAGCTTAAGTCCAACGCCTTAACCACTCGGCCATCCTGATGCATATATATTGTGCATGCGTGTTCCTTTAGGAAACAGGAAGATTGCTAGGAGAAAGAAACGTATTAATCTTGTTTGTTAGGATCATAGCCATAAATGGAGGACTCTTATAAAGTCCATGGATTTTCATTCACACATATTACATGAGGTATCTACTCTTTACACACTAAGGATCCACACTACCAGGGCTACGGCACACAGCTGTTTTATAAATCATCAAAACCAATACTATCCTAAGATTTATTATATACAAAAATGATCTGTTCCCAAATGTTTTCATGTAATCCTGAAAACAGAAAAACAATCTTCTGCACTATTAACCATCCACAAATGGAAACAACAGACAATACAGGTGATTTTAGCTAAAAAGCCAAGAAAAAATTGTGTGGGTTTTTTTTTTTTTTTTCAAACGATGTAATTTACAGCCACAGAGGACAGAAAGCTGCAGTATGTAGAGAAAGAGAAGAGTTAAACCTATAATCAACATGAGTCCTTGTAGATGGCAGCCTCCGGTTTTTAAAGACTTCTATTGGTCTCTAGTGGACAACAGAGGTAACTGCAGGATTGGAGCCAGAATAGTGTAACTGCAGTTCAAAACGACATATTTTTTTGATTTCCCATAGAAAGTGTGTGTCCAGCCACGTGTCAGTCCAAGTGGCAGGATTTAGTAATTCTGGTAATAGTTAAATGTAAGTCATTCACAAATATTAAGTCGCAACATTTCAGTCTGACTAACCTTGGAAGATTACACGAAGACAATGTCCAGATATGCAGACGCACACATATATCTAGCGTATAAGAAAATTCTTTGCACAAACTGTTGAGTCAAATGACATTTGTTTTTCACAGCTTCAGGGGGTGCACCGTTCCTAGAAATACTGCAATACCAGGTCGATGCGTGGAGTGGACGGAGCAAGCCCCTATTCCATCTCCCTGCTCCAAAAATCAATTTAATATATGGTCCCCGGGTAGGGGACGTATCAGATATTAAACTGATAAGAACAGATACTACACTTGATCTTAGCCAAAAGGCCGAGAAGCGATACCCACATATCGCACGACAGAAACGACTCATTCTGCTTACTGCAACTCTAACTCATGGTTACAATGAAGAACACAGTCGCCTTCTAACAAATGGTAGAGGACAGGTCGATGTTTTACTGACGTTTTACCTCCGAAACATCACAATATAACTATGGTCGGCATGTTTCAGTTTTTAAACGGCGCCACATATATGACGACACTTTAGTTTCTGAAACGCCGGTCAGCGCATGCCGGTTAATGAGATTCAAAATCACGTGGTCGCCTGCAGTCCAATCAGCGGTCGTTGAGACGGAGCGTCTTCAATTCATTTTTATAACTTTCTTGGCGTTATAATTGTTTTCATAATATGATAATTACATACTGTTAAATTTTTAATGTTTCTCCTCCCGGTAACTGTATTCCTGTTATGTCTGGGCTTTCCCTAATTGCACAAGCCAACGGTTCTACATATAACATGTACAGTAAGACTGAGAGGGGGCGACCTTGGCACAGACCTCTCATTTGTCTTTCATCCCAGCTTTTTTGGGGGTGACTGGGTGGGGGGATATTGCTCACAGCAAATTCCTAAAAACTCCTATTGATCATTGTTGCTCCCATAGATACATTTCAGTTTACCAGTCATGAGGCTCCAAATTATACCAGGAGTGGGGTTTGAACCCACGAGAGCATGCGCTCATTGGAGCTTAAGTCCAACGCCTTAACCACTCGGCCATCCTGATGCATATATATTGTGCATGCGTGTTCCTTTAGGAAACAGGAAGATTGCTAGGAGAAAGAAACGGATTAATCTTGTTTGTTAGGATCATAGCCATAAATGGAGGACTCTTATAAAGTCCATGGATTTTCATTCACACATATTACATGAGGTATCTACTCTTTACACACTAAGGATCCACACTACCAGGGCTACGGCACACAGCTGTTTTATAAATCATCAAAACCAATACTATCCTAAGATTTATTATATACAAAAATGATCTGTTCCCAAATGTTTTCATGTAATCCTGAAAACAGAAAAACAATCTTCTGCACTATTAACCATCCACAAATGGAAACAACAGACAATACAGGTGATTTTAGCTAAAAAGCCAAGAAAAAATTGTGTGGGTTTTTTTTTTTTTTTTCAAACGATGTAATTTACAGCCACAGAGGACAGAAAGCTGCAGTATGTAGAGAAAGAGAAGAGTTAAACCTATAATCAACATGAGTCCTTGTAGATGGCAGCCTCCGGTTTTTAAAGACTTCTATTGGTCTCTAGTGGACAACAGAGGTAACTGCAGGATTGGAGCCAGAATAGTGTAACTGCAGTTCAAAACGACATATTTTTTTGATTTCCCATAGAAAGTGTGTGTCCAGCCACGTGTCAGTCCAAGTGGCAGGATTTAGTAATTCTGGTAATAGTTAAATGTAAGTCATTCACAAATATTAAGTCGCAACATTTCAGTCTGACTAACCTTGGAAGATTACACGAAGACAATGTCCAGATATGCAGACGCACACATATATCTAGCGTATAAGAAAATTCTTTGCACAAACTGTTGAGTCAAATGACATTTGTTTTTCACAGCTTCAGGGGGTGCACCGTTCCTAGAAATACTGCAATACCAGGTCGATGCGTGGAGTGGACGGAGCAAGCCCCTATTCCATCTCCCTGCTCCAAAAATCAATTTAATATATGGTCCCCGGGTAGGGGACGTATCAGATATTAAACTGATAAGAACAGATTTTTTTTTTTTTTTAGCTAAAAAGCCAAGAAAAGATTGTGTGGTTTATTTTTTTTCAAACGATGTAATTTACAGCCACAGAGGACAGAAAGCTGCAGTATGTAGAGAAAGAGAAGAGTTAAACCTATAATCAACATGAGTCCTTGTAGATGGCAGCCTCCGGTTTTTAAAGACTTCTATTGGTCTCTAGTGGACAACAGAGGTAACTGCAGGATTGGAGCCAGAATAGTGTAACTGCAGTTCAAAACGACATATTTTTTTGATTTCCCATAGAAAGTGTGTGTCCAGCCACGTGTCAGTCCAAGTGGCAGGATTTAGTAATTCTGGTAATAGTTAAATGTAAGTCATTCACAAATATTAAGTCGCAACATTTCAGTCTGACTAACCTTGGAAGATTACACGAAGACAATGTCCAGATATGCAGACGCACACATATATCTAGCGTATAAGAAAATTCTTTGCACAAACTGTTGAGTCAAATGACATTTGTTTTTCACAGCTTCAGGGGGTGCACCGTTCCTAGAAATACTGCAATACCAGGTCGATGCGTGGAGTGGACGGAGCAAGCCCCTATTCCATCTCCCTGCTCCAAAAATCAATTTAATATATGGTCCCCGGGTAGGGGACGTATCAGATATTAAACTGATAAGAACAGATTTTTTTTTTTTTTTTAGCTAAAAAGCCAAGAAAAGATTGTGTGGTTTATTTTTTTTCAAACGATGTAATTTACAGCCACAGAGGACAGAAAGCTGCAGTATGTAGAGAAAGAGAAGAGTTAAACCTATAATCAACATGAGTCCTTGTAGATGGCAGCCTCCGGTTTTTAAAGACTTCTATTGGTCTCTAGTGGACAACAGAGGTAACTGCAGGATTGGAGCCAGAATAGTGTAACTGCAGTTCAAAACGACATATTTTTTTGATTTCCCATAGAAAGTGTGTGTCCAGCCACGTGTCAGTCCAAGTGGCAGGATTTAGTAATTCTGGTAATAGTTAAATGTAAGTCATTCACAAATATTAAGTCGCAACATTTCAGTCTGACTAACCTTGGAAGATTACACGAAGACAATGTCCAGATATGCAGACGCACACATATATCTAGCGTATAAGAAAATTCTTTGCACAAACTGTTGAGTCAAATGACATTTGTTTTTCACAGCTTCAGGGGGTGCACCGTTCCTAGAAATACTGCAATACCAGGTCGATGCGTGGAGTGGACGGAGCAAGCCCCTATTCCATCTCCCTGCTCCAAAAATCAATTTAATATATGGTCCCCGGGTAGGGGACGTATCAGATATTAAACTGATAAGAACAGATACTACACTTGATCTTAGCCAAAAGGCCGAGAAGCGATACCCACATATCGCACGACAGAAACGACTCATTCTGCTTACTGCAACTCTAACTCATGGTTACAATGAAGAACACAGTCGCCTTCTAACAAATGGTAGAGGACAGGTCGATGTTTTACTGACGTTTTACCTCCGAAACATCACAATATAACTATGGTCGGCATGTTTCAGTTTTTAAACGGCGCCACATATATGACGACACTTTAGTTTCTGAAACGCCGGTCAGCGCATGCCGGTTAATGAGATTCAAAATCACGTGGTCGCCTGCAGTCCAATCAGCGGTCGTTGAGACGGAGCGTCTTCAATTCATTTTTATAACTTTCTTGGCGTTATAATTGTTTTCATAATATGATAATTACATACTGTTAAATTTTTAATGTTTCTCCTCCCGGTAACTGTATTCCTGTTATGTCTGGGCTTTCCCTAATTGCACAAGCCAACGGTTCTACATATAACATGTACAGTAAGACTGAGAGGGGGCGACCTTGGCACAGACCTCTCATTTGTCTTTCATCCCAGCTTTTTTGGGGGTGACTGGGTGGGGGGATATTGCTCACAGCAAATTCCTAAAAACTCCTATTGATCATTGTTGCTCCCATAGATACATTTCAGTTTACCAGTCATGAGGCTCCAAATTATACCAGGAGTGGGGTTTGAACCCACGAGAGCATGCGCTCATTGGAGCTTAAGTCCAACGCCTTAACCACTCGGCCATCCTGATGCATATATATTGTGCATGCGTGTTCCTTTAGGAAACAGGAAGATTGCTAGGAGAAAGAAACGTATTAATCTTGTTTGTTAGGATCATAGCCATAAATGGAGGACTCTTATAAAGTCCATGGATTTTCATTCACACATATTACATGAGGTATCTACTCTTTACACACTAAGGATCCACACTACCAGGGCTACGGCACACAGCTGTTTTATAAATCATCAAAACCAATACTATCCTAAGATTTATTATATACAAAAATGATCTGTTCCCAAATGTTTTCATGTAATCCTGAAAACAGAAAAACAATCTTCTGCACTATTAACCATCCACAAATGGAAACAACAGACAATACAGGTGATTTTAGCTAAAAAGCCAAGAAAAAATTGTGTGGGTTTTTTTTTTTTTTTCAAACGATGTAATTTACAGCCACAGAGGACAGAAAGCTGCAGTATGTAGAGAAAGAGAAGAGTTAAACCTATAATCAACATGAGTCCTTGTAGATGGCAGCCTCCGGTTTTTAAAGACTTCTATTGGTCTCTAGTGGACAACAGAGGTAACTGCAGGATTGGAGCCAGAATAGTGTAACTGCAGTTCAAAACGACATATTTTTTTGATTTCCCATAGAAAGTGTGTGTCCAGCCACGTGTCAGTCCAAGTGGCAGGATTTAGTAATTCTGGTAATAGTTAAATGTAAGTCATTCACAAATATTAAGTCGCAACATTTCAGTCTGACTAACCTTGGAAGATTACACGAAGACAATGTCCAGATATGCAGACGCACACATATATCTAGCGTATAAGAAAATTCTTTGCACAAACTGTTGAGTCAAATGACATTTGTTTTTCACAGCTTCAGGGGGTGCACCGTTCCTAGAAATACTGCAATACCAGGTCGATGCGTGGAGTGGACGGAGCAAGCCCCTATTCCATCTCCCTGCTCCAAAAATCAATTTAATATATGGTCCCCGGGTAGGGGACGTATCAGATATTAAACTGATAAGAACAGATTTTTTTTTTTTTTAGCTAAAAAGCCAAGAAAAGATTGTGTGGTTTATTTTTTTTCAAACGATGTAATTTACAGCCACAGAGGACAGAAAGCTGCAGTATGTAGAGAAAGAGAAGAGTTAAACCTATAATCAACATGAGTCCTTGTAGATGGCAGCCTCCGGTTTTTAAAGACTTCTATTGGTCTCTAGTGGACAACAGAGGTAACTGCAGGATTGGAGCCAGAATAGTGTAACTGCAGTTGAAAACGACATATTTTTTTGATTTCCCATAGAAAGTGTGTGTCCAGCCACGTGTCAGTCCAAGTGGCAGGATTTAGTAATTCTGGTAATAGTTAAATGTAAGTCATTCACAAATATTAAGTCGCAAGATTTCAGTCTGACTAACCTTGGAAGATTACACGAAGACAATGTCCAGATATGCAGACGCACGCATATATCTAGCGTATAAGAAATTTCTTTGCACAAACTGTTGAGTCAAATGACATTTGTTTTTCACAGCTTCAGGGGGTGCACCGTTCTTAGAAATACTGCAATACCAGGTCGATGCGTGGAGTGGACGGAGCAAGCCCCTATTCCATCTCCCTGCTCCAAAAATCAATTTAATATATGGTCCCCGGGTAGGGGACGTATCAGATATTAAACTGATAAGAACAGATACTACACTTGATCTTAGCCAAAAGGCCGAGAAGCGATACCCACATATCGCACGACAGAAACGACTCATTCTGCTTACTGCAACTCTAACTCATGGTTACAATGAAGAACACAGTCGCCTTCTAACAAATGGTAGAGGACAGGTCGATGTTTTACTGACGTTTTACCTCCGAAACATCACAATATAACTATGGTCGGCATGTTTCAGTTTTTAAACGGCGCCACATATATGACGACACTTTAGTTTCTGAAACGCCGGTCAGCGCATGCCGGTTAATGAGATTCAAAATCACGTGGTCGCCTGCAGTCCAATCAGCGGTCGTTGAGACGGAGCGTCTTCAATTCATTTTTATAACTTTCTTGGCGTTATAATTGTTTTCATAATATGATAATTACATACTGTTAAATTTTTAATGTTTCTCCTCCCGGTAACTGTATTCCTGTTATGTCTGGGCTTTCCCTAATTGCACAAGCCAACGGTTCTACATATAACATGTACAGTAAGACTGAGAGGGGGCGACCTTGGCACAGACCTCTCATTTGTCTTTCATCCCAGCTTTTTTGGGGGTGACTGGGTGGGGGGATATTGCTCACAGCAAATTCCTAAAAACTCCTATTGATCATTGTTGCTCCCATAGATACATTTCAGTTTACCAGTCATGAGGCTCCAAATTATACCAGGAGTGGGGTTTGAACCCACGAGAGCATGCGCTCATTGGAGCTTAAGTCCAACGCCTTAACCACTCGGCCATCCTGATGCATATATATTGTGCATGCGTGTTCCTTTAGGAAACAGGAAGATTGCTAGGAGAAAGAAACGTATTAATCTTGTTTGTTAGGATCATAGCCATAAATGGAGGACTCTTATAAAGTCCATGGATTTTCATTCACACATATTACATGAGGTATCTACTCTTTACACACTAAGGATCCACACTACCAGGGCTACGGCACACAGCTGTTTTATAAATCATCAAAACCAATACTATCCTAAGATTTATTATATACAAAAATGATCTGTTCCCAAATGTTTTCATGTAATCCTGAAAACAGAAAAACAATCTTCTGCACTATTAACCATCCACAAATGGAAACAACAGACAATACAGGTGATTTTAGCTAAAAAGCCAAGAAAAAATTGTGTGGGTTTTTTTTTTTTTTTCAAACGATGTAATTTACAGCCACAGAGGACAGAAAGCTGCAGTATGTAGAGAAAGAGAAGAGTTAAACCTATAATCAACATGAGTCCTTGTAGATGGCAGCCTCCGGTTTTTAAAGACTTCTATTGGTCTCTAGTGGACAACAGAGGTAACTGCAGGATTGGAGCCAGAATAGTGTAACTGCAGTTCAAAACGACATATTTTTTTGATTTCCCATAGAAAGTGTGTGTCCAGCCACGTGTCAGTCCAAGTGGCAGGATTTAGTAATTCTGGTAATAGTTAAATGTAAGTCATTCACAAATATTAAGTCGCAAGATTTCAGTCTGACTAACCTTGGAAGATTACACGAAGACAATGTCCAGATATGCAGACGCACACATATATCTAGCGTATAAGAAAATTCTTTGCACAAACTGTTGAGTCAAATGACATTTGTTTTTCACAGCTTCAGGGGGTGCACCGTTCCTAGAAATACTGCAATACCAGGTCGATGCGTGGAGTGGACGGAGCAAGCCCCTATTCCATCTCCCTGCTCCAAAAATCAATTTAATATATGGTCCCCGGGTAGGGGACGTATCAGATATTAAACTGATAAGAACAGATTTTTTTTTTTTTTTAGCTAAAAAGCCAAGAAAAGATTGTGTGGTTTATTTTTTTTCAAACGATGTAATTTACAGCCACAGAGGACAGAAAGCTGCAGTATGTAGAGAAAGAGAAGAGTTAAACCTATAATCAACATGAGTCCTTGTAGATGGCAGCCTCCGGTTTTTAAAGACTTCTATTGGTCTCTAGTGGACAACAGAGGTAACTGCAGGATTGGAGCCAGAATAGTGTAACTGCAGTTCAAAACGACATATTTTTTTGATTTCCCATAGAAAGTGTGTGTCCAGCCACGTGTCAGTCCAAGTGGCAGGATTTAGTAATTCTGGTAATAGTTAAATGTAAGTCATTCACAAATATTAAGTCGCAAGATTTCAGTCTGACTAACCTTGGAAGATTACACGAAGACAATGTCCAGATATGCAGACGCACGCATATATCTAGCGTATAAGAAATTTCTTTGCACAAACTGTTGAGTCAAATGACATTTGTTTTTCACAGCTTCAGGGGGTGCACCGTTCTTAGAAATACTGCAATACCAGGTCGATGCGTGGAGTGGACGGAGCAAGCCCCTATTCCATCTCCCTGCTCCAAAAATCAATTTAATATATGGTCCCCGGGTAGGGGACGTATCAGATATTAAACTGATAAGAACAGATACTACACTTGATCTTAGCCAAAAGGCCGAGAAGCGATACCCACATATCGCACGACAGAAACGACTCATTCTGCTTACTGCAACTCTAACTCATGGTTACAATGAAGAACACAGTCGCCTTCTAACAAATGGTAGAGGACAGGTCGATGTTTTACTGACGTTTTACCTCCGAAACATCACAATATAACTATGGTCGGCATGTTTCAGTTTTTAAACGGCGCCACATATATGACGACACTTTAGTTTCTGAAACGCCGGTCAGCGCATGCCGGTTAATGAGATTCAAAATCACGTGGTCGCCTGCAGTCCAATCAGCGGTCGTTGAGACGGAGCGTCTTCAATTCATTTTTATAACTTTCTTGGCGTTATAATTGTTTTCATAATATGATAATTACATACTGTTAAATTTTTAATGTTTCTCCTCCCGGTAACTGTATTCCTGTTATGTCTGGGCTTTCCCTAATTGCACAAGCCAACGGTTCTACATATAACATGTACAGTAAGACTGAGAGGGGGCGACCTTGGCACAGACCTCTCATTTGTCTTTCATCCCAGCTTTTTTGGGGGTGACTGGGTGGGGGGATATTGCTCACAGCAAATTCCTAAAAACTCCTATTGATCATTGTTGCTCCCATAGATACATTTCAGTTTACCAGTCATGAGGCTCCAAATTATACCAGGAGTGGGGTTTGAACCCACGAGAGCATGCGCTCATTGGAGCTTAAGTCCAACGCCTTAACCACTCGGCCATCCTGATGCATATATATTGTGCATGCGTGTTCCTTTAGGAAACAGGAAGATTGCTAGGAGAAAGAAACGTATTAATCTTGTTTGTTAGGATCATAGCCATAAATGGAGGACTCTTATAAAGTCCATGGATTTTCATTCACACATATTACATGAGGTATCTACTCTTTACACACTAAGGATCCACACTACCAGGGCTACGGCACACAGCTGTTTTATAAATCATCAAAACCAATACTATCCTAAGATTTATTATATACAAAAATGATCTGTTCCCAAATGTTTTCATGTAATCCTGAAAACAGAAAAACAATCTTCTGCACTATTAACCATCCACAAATGGAAACAACAGACAATACAGGTGATTTTAGCTAAAAAGCCAAGAAAAAATTGTGTGGGTTTTTTTTTTTTTTTCAAACGATGTAATTTACAGCCACAGAGGACAGAAAGCTGCAGTATGTAGAGAAAGAGAAGAGTTAAACCTATAATCAACATGAGTCCTTGTAGATGGCAGCCTCCGGTTTTTAAAGACTTCTATTGGTCTCTAGTGGACAACAGAGGTAACTGCAGGATTGGAGCCAGAATAGTGTAACTGCAGTTCAAAACGACATATTTTTTTGATTTCCCATAGAAAGTGTGTGTCCAGCCACGTGTCAGTCCAAGTGGCAGGATTTAGTAATTCTGGTAATAGTTAAATGTAAGTCATTCACAAATATTAAGTCGCAACATTTCAGTCTGACTAACCTTGGAAGATTACACGAAGACAATGTCCAGATATGCAGACGCACACATATATCTAGCGTATAAGAAAATTCTTTGCACAAACTGTTGAGTCAAATGACATTTGTTTTTCACAGCTTCAGGGGGTGCACCGTTCCTAGAAATACTGCAATACCAGGTCGATGCGTGGAGTGGACGGAGCAAGCCCCTATTCCATCTCCCTGCTCCAAAAATCAATTTAATATATGGTCCCCGGGTAGGGGACGTATCAGATATTAAACTGATAAGAACAGATTTTTTTTTTTTTTTTAGCTAAAAAGCCAAGAAAAAATTGTGTGGGTTTATTTTTTTTCAAACGATGTAATTTACAGCCACAGAGGACAGAAAGCTGCAGTATGTAGAGAAAGAGAAGAGTTAAACCTATAATCAACATGAGTCCTTGTAGATGGCAGCCTCCGGTTTTTAAAGACTTCTATTGGTCTCTAGTGGACAACAGAGGTAACTGCAGGATTGGAGCCAGAATAGTGTAACTGCAGTTCAAAACGACATATTTTTTTGATTTCCCATAGAAAGTGTGTGTCCAGCCACGTGTCAGTCCAAGTGGCAGGATTTAGTAATTCTGGTAATAGTTAAATGTAAGTCATTCACAAATATTAAGTCGCAACATTTCAGTCTGACTAACCTTGGAAGATTACACGAAGACAATGTCCAGATATGCAGACGCACACATATATCTAGCGTATAAGAAAATTCTTTGCACAAACTGTTGAGTCAAATGACATTTGTTTTTCACAGCTTCAGGGGGTGCACCGTTCCTAGAAATACTGCAATACCAGGTCGATGCGTGGAGTGGACGGAGCAAGCCCCTATTCCATCTCCCTGCTCCAAAAATCAATTTAATATATGGTCCCCGGGTAGGGGACGTATCAGATATTAAACTGATAAGAACAGATTTTTTTTTTTTTTTTTTTAGCTAAAAAGCCAAGAAAAAATTGTGTGGGTTTATTTTTTTTCAAACGATGTAATTTACAGCCACAGAGGACAGAAAGCTGCAGTATGTAGAGAAAGAGAAGAGTTAAACCTATAATCAACATGAGTCCTTGTAGATGGCAGCCTCCGGTTTTTAAAGACTTCTATTGGTCTCTAGTGGACAACAGAGGTAACTGCAGGATTGGAGCCAGAATAGTGTAACTGCAGTTCAAAACGACATATTTTTTTGATTTCCCATAGAAAGTGTGTGTCCAGCCACGTGTCAGTCCAAGTGGCAGGATTTAGTAATTCTGGTAATAGTTAAATGTAAGTCATTCACAAATATTAAGTCGCAAGATTTCAGTCTGACTAACCTTGGAAGATTACACGAAGACAATGTCCAGATATGCAGACGCACGCATATATCTAGCGTATAAGAAATTTCTTTGCACAAACTGTTGAGTCAAATGACATTTGTTTTTCACAGCTTCAGGGGGTGCACCGTTCCTAGAAATACTGCAATACCAGGTCGATGCGTGGAGTGGACGGAGCAAGCCCCTATTCCATCTCCCTGCTCCAAAAATCAATTTAATATATGGTCCCCGGGTAGGGGACGTATCAGATATTAAACTGATAAGAACAGATTTTTTTTTTTTTTTTTTTTAGCTAAAAAGCCAAGAAAAGATTGTGTGGTTTATTTTTTTTCAAACGATGTAATTTACAGCCACAGAGGACAGAAAGCTGCAGTATGTAGAGAAAGAGAAGAGTTAAACCTATAATCAACATGAGTCCTTGTAGATGGCAGCCTCCGGTTTTTAAAGACTTCTATTGGTCTCTAGTGGACAACAGAGGTAACTGCAGGATTGGAGCCAGAATAGTGTAACTGCAGTTCAAAACGACATATTTTTTTGATTTCCCATAGAAAGTGTGTGTCCAGCCACGTGTCAGTCCAAGTGGCAGGATTTAGTAATTCTGGTAATAGTTAAATGTAAGTCATTCACAAATATTAAGTCGCAAGATTTCAGTCTGACTAACCTTGGAAGATTACACGAAGACAATGTCCAGATATGCAGACGCACGCATATATCTAGCGTATAAGAAATTTCTTTGCACAAACTGTTGAGTCAAATGACATTTGTTTTTCACAGCTTCAGGGGGTGCACCGTTCTTAGAAATACTGCAATACCAGGTCGATGCGTGGAGTGGACGGAGCAAGCCCCTATTCCATCTCCCTGCTCCAAAAATCAATTTAATATATGGTCCCCGGGTAGGGGACGTATCAGATATTAAACTGATAAGAACAGATACTACACTTGATCTTAGCCAAAAGGCCGAGAAGCGATACCCACATATCGCACGACAGAAACGACTCATTCTGCTTACTGCAACTCTAACTCATGGTTACAATGAAGAACACAGTCGCCTTCTAACAAATGGTAGAGGACAGGTCGATGTTTTACTGACGTTTTACCTCCGAAACATCACAATATAACTATGGTCGGCATGTTTCAGTTTTTAAACGGCGCCACATATATGACGACACTTTAGTTTCTGAAACGCCGGTCAGCGCATGCCGGTTAATGAGATTCAAAATCACGTGGTCGCCTGCAGTCCAATCAGCGGTCGTTGAGACGGAGCGTCTTCAATTCATTTTTATAACTTTCTTGGCGTTATAATTGTTTTCATAATATGATAATTACATACTGTTAAATTTTTAATGTTTCTCCTCCCGGTAACTGTATTCCTGTTATGTCTGGGCTTTCCCTAATTGCACAAGCCAACGGTTCTACATATAACATGTACAGTAAGACTGAGAGGGGGCGACCTTGGCACAGACCTCTCATTTGTCTTTCATCCCAGCTTTTTTGGGGGTGACTGGGTGGGGGGATATTGCTCACAGCAAATTCCTAAAAACTCCTATTGATCATTGTTGCTCCCATAGATACATTTCAGTTTACCAGTCATGAGGCTCCAAATTATACCAGGAGTGGGGTTTGAACCCACGAGAGCATGCGCTCATTGGAGCTTAAGTCCAACGCCTTAACCACTCGGCCATCCTGATGCATATATATTGTGCATGCGTGTTCCTTTAGGAAACAGGAAGATTGCTAGGAGAAAGAAACGTATTAATCTTGTTTGTTAGGATCATAGCCATAAATGGAGGACTCTTATAAAGTCCATGGATTTTCATTCACACATATTACATGAGGTATCTACTCTTTACACACTAAGGATCCACACTACCAGGGCTACGGCACACAGCTGTTTTATAAATCATCAAAACCAATACTATCCTAAGATTTATTATATACAAAAATGATCTGTTCCCAAATGTTTTCATGTAATCCTGAAAACAGAAAAACAATCTTCTGCACTATTAACCATCCACAAATGGAAACAACAGACAATACAGGTGATTTTAGCTAAAAAGCCAAGAAAAAATTGTGTGGGTTTTTTTTTTTTTTTCAAACGATGTAATTTACAGCCACAGAGGACAGAAAGCTGCAGTATGTAGAGAAAGAGAAGAGTTAAACCTATAATCAACATGAGTCCTTGTAGATGGCAGCCTCCGGTTTTTAAAGACTTCTATTGGTCTCTAGTGGACAACAGAGGTAACTGCAGGATTGGAGCCAGAATAGTGTAACTGCAGTTCAAAACGACATATTTTTTTGATTTCCCATAGAAAGTGTGTGTCCAGCCACGTGTCAGTCCAAGTGGCAGGATTTAGTAATTCTGGTAATAGTTAAATGTAAGTCATTCACAAATATTAAGTCGCAAGATTTCAGTCTGACTAACCTTGGAAGATTACACGAAGACAATGTCCAGATATGCAGACGCACACATATATCTAGCGTATAAGAAAATTCTTTGCACAAACTGTTGAGTCAAATGACATTTGTTTTTCACAGCTTCAGGGGGTGCACCGTTCCTAGAAATACTGCAATACCAGGTCGATGCGTGGAGTGGACGGAGCAAGCCCCTATTCCATCTCCCTGCTCCAAAAATCAATTTAATATATGGTCCCCGGGTAGGGGACGTATCAGATATTAAACTGATAAGAACAGATTTTTTTTTTTTTTTAGCTAAAAAGCCAAGAAAAGATTGTGTGGTTTATTTTTTTTCAAACGATGTAATTTACAGCCACAGAGGACAGAAAGCTGCAGTATGTAGAGAAAGAGAAGAGTTAAACCTATAATCAACATGAGTCCTTGTAGATGGCAGCCTCCGGTTTTTAAAGACTTCTATTGGTCTCTAGTGGACAACAGAGGTAACTGCAGGATTGGAGCCAGAATAGTGTAACTGCAGTTCAAAACGACATATTTTTTTGATTTCCCATAGAAAGTGTGTGTCCAGCCACGTGTCAGTCCAAGTGGCAGGATTTAGTAATTCTGGTAATAGTTAAATGTAAGTCATTCACAAATATTAAGTCGCAACATTTCAGTCTGACTAACCTTGGAAGATTACACGAAGACAATGTCCAGATATGCAGACGCACACATATATCTAGCGTATAAGAAAATTCTTTGCACAAACTGTTGAGTCAAATGACATTTGTTTTTCACAGCTTCAGGGGGTGCACCGTTCCTAGAAATACTGCAATACCAGGTCGATGCGTGGAGTGGACGGAGCAAGCCCCTATTCCATCTCCCTGCTCCAAAAATCAATTTAATATATGGTCCCCGGGTAGGGGACGTATCAGATATTAAACTGATAAGAACAGATTTTTTTTTTTTTTTTTTAGCTAAAAAGCCAAGAAAAGATTGTGTGGTTTATTTTTTTTCAAACGATGTAATTTACAGCCACAGAGGACAGAAAGCTGCAGTATGTAGAGAAAGAGAAGAGTTAAACCTATAATCAACATGAGTCCTTGTAGATGGCAGCCTCCGGTTTTTAAAGACTTCTATTGGTCTCTAGTGGACAACAGAGGTAACTGCAGGATTGGAGCCAGAATAGTGTAACTGCAGTTCAAAACGACATATTTTTTTGATTTCCCATAGAAAGTGTGTGTCCAGCCACGTGTCAGTCCAAGTGGCAGGATTTAGTAATTCTGGTAATAGTTAAATGTAAGTCATTCACAAATATTAAGTCGCAAGATTTCAGTCTGACTAACCTTGGAAGATTACACGAAGACAATGTCCAGATATGCAGACGCACGCATATATCTAGCGTATAAGAAATTTCTTTGCACAAACTGTTGAGTCAAATGACATTTGTTTTTCACAGCTTCAGGGGGTGCACCGTTCCTAGAAATACTGCAATACCAGGTCGATGCGTGGAGTGGACGGAGCAAGCCCCTATTCCATCTCCCTGCTCCAAAAATCAATTTAATATATGGTCCCCGGGTAGGGGACGTATCAGATATTAAACTGATAAGAACAGATTTTTTTTTTTTTTTTTTTTAGCTAAAAAGCCAAGAAAAGATTGTGTGGTTTATTTTTTTTCAAACGATGTAATTTACAGCCACAGAGGACAGAAAGCTGCAGTATGTAGAGAAAGAGAAGAGTTAAACCTATAATCAACATGAGTCCTTGTAGATGGCAGCCTCCGGTTTTTAAAGACTTCTATTGGTCTCTAGTGGACAACAGAGGTAACTGCAGGATTGGAGCCAGAATAGTGTAACTGCAGTTCAAAACGACATATTTTTTTGATTTCCCATAGAAAGTGTGTGTCCAGCCACGTGTCAGTCCAAGTGGCAGGATTTAGTAATTCTGGTAATAGTTAAATGTAAGTCATTCACAAATATTAAGTCGCAAGATTTCAGTCTGACTAACCTTGGAAGATTACACGAAGACAATGTCCAGATATGCAGACGCACGCATATATCTAGCGTATAAGAAATTTCTTTGCACAAACTGTTGAGTCAAATGACATTTGTTTTTCACAGCTTCAGGGGGTGCACCGTTCTTAGAAATACTGCAATACCAGGTCGATGCGTGGAGTGGACGGAGCAAGCCCCTATTCCATCTCCCTGCTCCAAAAATCAATTTAATATATGGTCCCCGGGTAGGGGACGTATCAGATATTAAACTGATAAGAACAGATACTACACTTGATCTTAGCCAAAAGGCCGAGAAGCGATACCCACATATCGCACGACAGAAACGACTCATTCTGCTTACTGCAACTCTAACTCATGGTTACAATGAAGAACACAGTCGCCTTCTAACAAATGGTAGAGGACAGGTCGATGTTTTACTGACGTTTTACCTCCGAAACATCACAATATAACTATGGTCGGCATGTTTCAGTTTTTAAACGGCGCCACATATATGACGACACTTTAGTTTCTGAAACGCCGGTCAGCGCATGCCGGTTAATGAGATTCAAAATCACGTGGTCGCCTGCAGTCCAATCAGCGGTCGTTGAGACGGAGCGTCTTCAATTCATTTTTATAACTTTCTTGGCGTTATAATTGTTTTCATAATATGATAATTACATACTGTTAAATTTTTAATGTTTCTCCTCCCGGTAACTGTATTCCTGTTATGTCTGGGCTTTCCCTAATTGCACAAGCCAACGGTTCTACATATAACATGTACAGTAAGACTGAGAGGGGGCGACCTTGGCACAGACCTCTCATTTGTCTTTCATCCCAGCTTTTTTGGGGGTGACTGGGTGGGGGGATATTGCTCACAGCAAATTCCTAAAAACTCCTATTGATCATTGTTGCTCCCATAGATACATTTCAGTTTACCAGTCATGAGGCTCCAAATTATACCAGGAGTGGGGTTTGAACCCACGAGAGCATGCGCTCATTGGAGCTTAAGTCCAACGCCTTAACCACTCGGCCATCCTGATGCATATATATTGTGCATGCGTGTTCCTTTAGGAAACAGGAAGATTGCTAGGAGAAAGAAACGTATTAATCTTGTTTGTTAGGATCATAGCCATAAATGGAGGACTCTTATAAAGTCCATGGATTTTCATTCACACATATTACATGAGGTATCTACTCTTTACACACTAAGGATCCACACTACCAGGGCTACGGCACACAGCTGTTTTATAAATCATCAAAACCAATACTATCCTAAGATTTATTATATACAAAAATGATCTGTTCCCAAATGTTTTCATGTAATCCTGAAAACAGAAAAACAATCTTCTGCACTATTAACCATCCACAAATGGAAACAACAGACAATACAGGTGATTTTAGCTAAAAAGCCAAGAAAAAATTGTGTGGGTTTTTTTTTTTTTTTCAAACGATGTAATTTACAGCCACAGAGGACAGAAAGCTGCAGTATGTAGAGAAAGAGAAGAGTTAAACCTATAATCAACATGAGTCCTTGTAGATGGCAGCCTCCGGTTTTTAAAGACTTCTATTGGTCTCTAGTGGACAACAGAGGTAACTGCAGGATTGGAGCCAGAATAGTGTAACTGCAGTTCAAAACGACATATTTTTTTGATTTCCCATAGAAAGTGTGTGTCCAGCCACGTGTCAGTCCAAGTGGCAGGATTTAGTAATTCTGGTAATAGTTAAATGTAAGTCATTCACAAATATTAAGTCGCAACATTTCAGTCTGACTAACCTTGGAAGATTACACGAAGACAATGTCCAGATATGCAGACGCACACATATATCTAGCGTATAAGAAAATTCTTTGCACAAACTGTTGAGTCAAATGACATTTGTTTTTCACAGCTTCAGGGGGTGCACCGTTCCTAGAAATACTGCAATACCAGGTCGATGCGTGGAGTGGACGGAGCAAGCCCCTATTCCATCTCCCTGCTCCAAAAATCAATTTAATATATGGTCCCCGGGTAGGGGACGTATCAGATATTAAACTGATAAGAACAGATTTTTTTTTTTTTTTTTTTAGCTAAAAAGCCAAGAAAAAATTGTGTGGGTTTATTTTTTTTCAAACGATGTAATTTACAGCCACAGAGGACAGAAAGCTGCAGTATGTAGAGAAAGAGAAGAGTTAAACCTATAATCAACATGAGTCCTTGTAGATGGCAGCCTCCGGTTTTTAAAGACTTCTATTGGTCTCTAGTGGACAACAGAGGTAACTGCAGGATTGGAGCCAGAATAGTGTAACTGCAGTTCAAAACGACATATTTTTTTGATTTCCCATAGAAAGTGTGTGTCCAGCCACGTGTCAGTCCAAGTGGCAGGATTTAGTAATTCTGGTAATAGTTAAATGTAAGTCATTCACAAATATTAAGTCGCAAGATTTCAGTCTGACTAACCTTGGAAGATTACACGAAGACAATGTCCAGATATGCAGACGCACGCATATATCTAGCGTATAAGAAATTTCTTTGCACAAACTGTTGAGTCAAATGACATTTGTTTTTCACAGCTTCAGGGGGTGCACCGTTCCTAGAAATACTGCAATACCAGGTCGATGCGTGGAGTGGACGGAGCAAGCCCCTATTCCATCTCCCTGCTCCAAAAATCAATTTAATATATGGTCCCCGGGTAGGGGACGTATCAGATATTAAACTGATAAGAACAGATTTTTTTTTTTTTTTTTTTTTAGCTAAAAAGCCAAGAAAAGATTGTGTGGTTTATTTTTTTTCAAACGATGTAATTTACAGCCACAGAGGACAGAAAGCTGCAGTATGTAGAGAAAGAGAAGAGTTAAACCTATAATCAACATGAGTCCTTGTAGATGGCAGCCTCCGGTTTTTAAAGACTTCTATTGGTCTCTAGTGGACAACAGAGGTAACTGCAGGATTGGAGCCAGAATAGTGTAACTGCAGTTCAAAACGACATATTTTTTTGATTTCCCATAGAAAGTGTGTGTCCAGCCACGTGTCAGTCCAAGTGGCAGGATTTAGTAATTCTGGTAATAGTTAAATGTAAGTCATTCACAAATATTAAGTCGCAAGATTTCAGTCTGACTAACCTTGGAAGATTACACGAAGACAATGTCCAGATATGCAGACGCACGCATATATCTAGCGTATAAGAAATTTCTTTGCACAAACTGTTGAGTCAAATGACATTTGATTTTCACAGCTTCAGGGGGTGCACCGTTCTTAGAAATACTGCAATACCAGGTCGATGCGTGGAGTGGACGGAGCAAGCCCCTATTCCATCTCCCTGCTCCAAAAATCAATTTAATATATGGTCCCCGGGTAGGGGACGTATCAGATATTAAACTGATAAGAACAGATACTACACTTGATCTTAGCCAAAAGGCCGAGAAGCGATACCCACATATCGCACGACAGAAACGACTCATTCTGCTTACTGCAACTCTAACTCATGGTTACAATGAAGAACACAGTCGCCTTCTAACAAATGGTAGAGGACAGGTCGATGTTTTACTGACGTTTTACCTCCGAAACATCACAATATAACTATGGTCGGCATGTTTCAGTTTTTAAACGGCGCCACATATATGACGACACTTTAGTTTCTGAAACGCCGGTCAGCGCATGCCGGTTAATGAGATTCAAAATCACGTGGTCGCCTGCAGTCCAATCAGCGGTCGTTGAGACGGAGCGTCTTCAATTCATTTTTATAACTTTCTTGGCGTTATAATTGTTTTCATAATATGATAATTACATACTGTTAAATTTTTAATGTTTCTCCTCCCGGTAACTGTATTCCTGTTATGTCTGGGCTTTCCCTAATTGCACAAGCCAACGGTTCTACATATAACATGTACAGTAAGACTGAGAGGGGGCGACCTTGGCACAGACCTCTCATTTGTCTTTCATCCCAGCTTTTTTGGGGGTGACTGGGTGGGGGGATATTGCTCACAGCAAATTCCTAAAAACTCCTATTGATCATTGTTGCTCCCATAGATACATTTCAGTTTACCAGTCATGAGGCTCCAAATTATACCAGGAGTGGGGTTTGAACCCACGAGAGCATGCGCTCATTGGAGCTTAAGTCCAACGCCTTAACCACTCGGCCATCCTGATGCATATATATTGTGCATGCGTGTTCCTTTAGGAAACAGGAAGATTGCTAGGAGAAAGAAACGTATTAATCTTGTTTGTTAGGATCATAGCCATAAATGGAGGACTCTTATAAAGTCCATGGATTTTCATTCACACATATTACATGAGGTATCTACTCTTTACACACTAAGGATCCACACTACCAGGGCTACGGCACACAGCTGTTTTATAAATCATCAAAACCAATACTATCCTAAGATTTATTATATACAAAAATGATCTGTTCCCAAATGTTTTCATGTAATCCTGAAAACAGAAAAACAATCTTCTGCACTATTAACCATCCACAAATGGAAACAACAGACAATACAGGTGATTTTAGCTAAAAAGCCAAGAAAAAATTGTGTGGGTTTTTTTTTTTTTTTCAAACGATGTAATTTACAGCCACAGAGGACAGAAAGCTGCAGTATGTAGAGAAAGAGAAGAGTTAAACCTATAATCAACATGAGTCCTTGTAGATGGCAGCCTCCGGTTTTTAAAGACTTCTATTGGTCTCTAGTGGACAACAGAGGTAACTGCAGGATTGGAGCCAGAATAGTGTAACTGCAGTTCAAAACGACATATTTTTTTGATTTCCCATAGAAAGTGTGTGTCCAGCCACGTGTCAGTCCAAGTGGCAGGATTTAGTAATTCTGGTAATAGTTAAATGTAAGTCATTCACAAATATTAAGTCGCAACATTTCAGTCTGACTAACCTTGGAAGATTACACGAAGACAATGTCCAGATATGCAGACGCACACATATATCTAGCGTATAAGAAAATTCTTTGCACAAACTGTTGAGTCAAATGACATTTGTTTTTCACAGCTTCAGGGGGTGCACCGTTCCTAGAAATACTGCAATACCAGGTCGATGCGTGGAGTGGACGGAGCAAGCCCCTATTCCATCTCCCTGCTCCAAAAATCAATTTAATATATGGTCCCCGGGTAGGGGACGTATCAGATATTAAACTGATAAGAACAGATTTTTTTTTTTTTTTTAGCTAAAAAGCCAAGAAAAAATTGTGTGGGTTTATTTTTTTTCAAACGATGTAATTTACAGCCACAGAGGACAGAAAGCTGCAGTATGTAGAGAAAGAGAAGAGTTAAACCTATAATCAACATGAGTCCTTGTAGATGGCAGCCTCCGGTTTTTAAAGACTTCTATTGGTCTCTAGTGGACAACAGAGGTAACTGCAGGATTGGAGCCAGAATAGTGTAACTGCAGTTCAAAACGACATATTTTTTTGATTTCCCATAGAAAGTGTGTGTCCAGCCACGTGTCAGTCCAAGTGGCAGGATTTAGTAATTCTGGTAATAGTTAAATGTAAGTCATTCACAAATATTAAGTCGCAACATTTCAGTCTGACTAACCTTGGAAGATTACACGAAGACAATGTCCAGATATGCAGACGCACACATATATCTAGCGTATAAGAAAATTCTTTGCACAAACTGTTGAGTCAAATGACATTTGTTTTTCACAGCTTCAGGGGGTGCACCGTTCCTAGAAATACTGCAATACCAGGTCGATGCGTGGAGTGGACGGAGCAAGCCCCTATTCCATCTCCCTGCTCCAAAAATCAATTTAATATATGGTCCCCGGGTAGGGGACGTATCAGATATTAAACTGATAAGAACAGATTTTTTTTTTTTTTTTTTTAGCTAAAAAGCCAAGAAAAAATTGTGTGGGTTTATTTTTTTTCAAACGATGTAATTTACAGCCACAGAGGACAGAAAGCTGCAGTATGTAGAGAAAGAGAAGAGTTAAACCTATAATCAACATGAGTCCTTGTAGATGGCAGCCTCCGGTTTTTAAAGACTTCTATTGGTCTCTAGTGGACAACAGAGGTAACTGCAGGATTGGAGCCAGAATAGTGTAACTGCAGTTCAAAACGACATATTTTTTTGATTTCCCATAGAAAGTGTGTGTCCAGCCACGTGTCAGTCCAAGTGGCAGGATTTAGTAATTCTGGTAATAGTTAAATGTAAGTCATTCACAAATATTAAGTCGCAAGATTTCAGTCTGACTAACCTTGGAAGATTACACGAAGACAATGTCCAGATATGCAGACGCACGCATATATCTAGCGTATAAGAAATTTCTTTGCACAAACTGTTGAGTCAAATGACATTTGTTTTTCACAGCTTCAGGGGGTGCACCGTTCTTAGAAATACTGCAATACCAGGTCGATGCGTGGAGTGGACGGAGCAAGCCCCTATTCCATCTCCCTGCTCCAAAAATCAATTTAATATATGGTCCCCGGGTAGGGGACGTATCAGATATTAAACTGATAAGAACAGATTTTTTTTTTTTTTTTTTTTTTTCTTTTTTCTTTTTACTTACAACACCATCTTACATTTCCATTTGCTCAACATTCCATTGAATACTTTTCATATTTCACAAAAACATCTTTTACATCATTCATAATAATCCTTCCACCTGTCCTTAATCGTGTCTATTCCCCATCTTTGTAATTCATGCCGATATATCCCCTCAAATTCCCTCTCTATATCCTTTATTGTTCCCATCTCTTTCCATTCATACCCCCCCCTTATATACCCCTGTCTTGCCCTCCATATCTTAAGTTTTGTAATTGATAACAACATACAACGTATTTTATTTTCCTCCTTCTTTTTATCCTTAGGCCTAAGATAAGTTATTTCCTCATATGTCAAAGCCTCTAGTCCCTTATACCTCCTCTTCATTCCAGCCCATACCTTTTTTGCATATTTGCACCCCCATAGGACGTGTTCAATCGTTTCTTCCTCTGTGCAATTATCCCTCGGACATTCTTTTAACTTCCCCAAATTATGTGCATACATCGTAGTCCTTACAGGTAATTTCCTATGTAGGTGCATCCAATTAAAATCTTTCAAAACATTCTTATAACTCTTATCCTGTGTGTATTCCCAAACTTCCGAACTCACTATCCCCTGGTTGTAGTTAGCATTCCTCGCCAGTTTTTTATACAGAAGTTTATGATTTTGTATTGTATCCACCTCCCTGCACTCTATATGTCTCTTTCCCCACTTAACCATCCTCTGAAAGTATTCTGGTCTTGTCTCTGCCTTCGGCCCCTGATTTTCCCACCCAATTAAAAACCGGTATGGAATAGCTAACCAGAACCATAACAATATCTGACATTTATGAATATATGGCTTCTTTAACAGCGTACACACATTTGCATAAAAAATCGTATCTAACTTTAACGGAATGTTCGGTACCCCTTTTCCCCCATCGGCAACCTCCTGATACATTTGTACTCTCTTTACGTACTCGTAACCTCCCCATATAAAGTTAAATATTCCCCTCATTATTTGTGCTCTAAATACTTGTGGCATCGGGAACACATAGCCTAGATACAATAATTTCGGCACCACCTCACTCTTTATCACTAACACCTTCCCAGTAATTGTAAGCTTCCTCATTTTCCATAGTCGTAATTTCCTTTCCACCTCTGCCATCTTCCCCTTCCAGTTCCAAATAGCATCGCCCTCCTTATTCCCAAAAGAAATTCCTAGAATGTCCATAGGACCTTCACACAAAGTATAATCACAAATATTTTCCCTTCTACCTTCCCACGTCCCCAAGTACTTATATTTTGTCTTTTCCTTATTTATTTTTGATCCTGTAACTTCTTCATATATTTTTAATATTTCCACAACTTCTCTTAAACTGTCGTCGTCCGCTAAATATAGTATAGTATCATCCGCATATTGAGATATTTTCAAACATTCCCCCCCCGGCATCATTATCCCCCTCACTCTTTTATTCTCCCGAATTGCACAAGCCAATGGTTCAACATATAATACATAGAGTACCACCGATAACGGGCACCCTTGTCTCAACCCCCTCGCTTGATGAACTTTTTCCGTGAGGAACCCGTTCAATTTGATTTTTGAATATATCCCTTTATAAAGGATCCTCACCCACCTTATAAATTGTTTTCCCAAGCCCATCTTAGTCATTACCTCCCACAAAATTTCGTAATCTAGCCTATCAAATGCCTTTTGTTGGTCTAAACTTACACAGATTGCCGCCATTTTTCTATCCTTTACATATGCAAGTATGTCTCTATGTAATTGTATATTCCATGAAATTTGTCTCCCCTTCACCCCACACGTTTGATCACTTCCCACTATATCCGACATTACCCCTACCAATCTATTTGCAATTATCTTACTTAAAATCTTATAATCTACACATAACATAGTGAGAGGTCTATAATTATCAAGTAAATGAGGATTCCCTTTCTTAAATAATAACGAAATCACACCCGTCCTCATACTCTCCGCCATCTCTTCCCCCTCTAATATTTCTTTAAAGACCTCCAACAAATGTAACCCTATCACTCCCCAAAATACCTCATAAAATTCTTTCGTTAATCCATCTATTCCTGGTACCCTATTTACCTTCATTCCCTTTACCACCTTATATGCCTCTTCCATCGTTATTTCCCTTTCCAGAAACTCCCTATCTTCCTCTACTAATCTCCTCTTTAATGACCCCAAAAGAACATCTCTTTTTTCTGTCCCTACTTTTTCTTTTCTAAATAAATCCTCGTAATATTCTTTTACTACCCCCAACATGCTTTCCCTCCCTATAATCTCCTTCCCATCCTTTTCCAATTTCTCTATAACCCCCCTTTTATCCCTACTTTTCATCTTTTTAAAAAAATATGCGGAACACCTTTCATCTTCCTCATACTCTTTCTGTTTTAATTTATATGTTTCTGCTCTTGCCTTCCTCTCTAATAACTCTTCTTGCCTCACCTTTAAGTCTTCAATTTTCAAATCTACATTTTTTTCCTTCCCCTCCTTTTGTATAACATAAATATGTTCTATCTCTTTTTGTAACATATTAAATTCTTCTTTTCTACGTTTAGATCTATCTGTACAATATTCTATCGTAAATTTTTTTATCTTGCATTTTACATCCTCCCACCAATCCCCTTTTTTTCCATAAAGTTCTTTTACTTTCACCCATAAAGGGAAGATCTCTAAAAATTTATCCCTATAATCTTTTTCCTTTAACACCTCATTATTTAATTTCCAATATCCCTTCCCGTATTCCATCCCTTCTATCTCCAAATCCACCTCTACCGCCTGGTGATCCGTGAGTAGAACCGGAATCGTTTTTCCCCCTTTAATTTTACACTTTTTATCTATCAAAATATAGTCTAACCTACTCTGTACCCCCCTTGTATTCCTCCATGTATACCCTACTTTTTTCCCCAGAAGTCTGCCCATAACATCCGTTAACCCGTATTGTCTTATAAATGTCTTTAATGGGAGAGAAAATTTTTCTTTTTCTAAAGATACATTAAAATCCCCTCCCACTATAATATTTTTCCTTGTAATAAAACAAGTGTCCATCGACAAAAGGAGTTCTCTTCTTTGTTTTGGATCCACATGTGCATACACATTTATTATCCGGCTTTGGACCCCGTTTTTTTCTACATCTACCACCATCACTCTTCCCTGTATCACCGTATAACTTTCTTTTATTTTTATACTTTTATTTCCACACAACACTCCCACCCCTGTCCCATATACTCCTCCTATACTCCATGCCGATTCACCCCCCCTCCACTGCTCCGAAAAAATAACAACATCCTTCTCGTCCGATACTGATAAGAACAGATACTACACTTGATCTTAGCCAAAAGGCCGAGAAGCGATACCCACATATCGCACGACAGAAACGACTCATTCTGCTTACTGCAACTCTAACTCATGGTTACAATGAAGAACACAGTCGCCTTCTAACAAATGGTAGAGGACAGGTCGATGTTTTACTGACGTTTTACCTCCGAAACATCACAATATAACTATGGTCGGCATGTTTCAGTTTTTAAACGGCGCCACATATATGACGACACTTTAGTTTCTGAAACGCCGGTCAGCGCATGCCGGTTAATGAGATTCAAAATCACGTGGTCGCCTGCAGTCCAATCAGCGGTCGTTGAGACGGAGCGTCTTCAATTCATTTTTATAACTTTCTTGGCGTTATAATTGTTTTCATAATATGATAATTACATACTGTTAAACTTTTAATGTTTCTCCTCCCGGTAACTGTATTCCTGTTATGTCTGGGCTTTCCCTAATTGCACAAGCCAACGGTTCTACATATAACATGTACAGTAAGACTGAGAGGGGGCGACCTTGGCACAGACCTCTCATTTGTCTTTCAACCCAGCTTTTTTGGGGGGGGATATTGCTCACAGCAAATTCCTAAAAACTCCTATTGATCATTGTTGCTCCCATAGATACATTTCAGTTTACCAGTCATGAGGCTCCAAATTATACCAGGAGTGGGGTTTGAACCTACGAGAGGATGCGCTCATTGGAGCTTAAGTCCAACGCCTTAACCACTCGGCCATCCTGATGCATATATATTGTGCATGCGTGTTCCTTTAGGAAACAGGAAGATTGGTAGGAGAAAGAAACGCATTAATCTTGTTTGTTAGGATCATAGCCATAAATGGAGGACTCTTATAAAGTCCATGGATTTTCATTCACACATATTACATGAGGTATCTACTCTTTACACACTAAGGATCCACACTACCAGGGCTACGGCACACAGCTGTTTTATAAATCATCAAAACCAATACTATCCTAAGATTTATTATATACAAAAATGATCTGTTCCAAAATGTTTTCATGTAATCCTGAAAACAGAAAAACAATCTTCTGCACTATTAACCATCCACAAATGGAAACAACAGACAATACAGGTGATTTTAGCTAAAAAGCCAAGAAAAAATTGTGTGGGTTTTTTTTTTTTTCAAACGATGTAATTTACAGCCACAGAGGACAGAAAGCTGCAGTATGTAGAGAAAGAGAAGAGTTAAACCTATAATCAACATGAGTCCTTGTAGATGGCAGCCTCCGGTTTTTAAAGACTTCTATTGGTCTCTAGTGGACAACAGAGGTAACTGCAGGATTGGAGCCAGAATAGTGTAACTGCAGTTCAAAACGACATATTTTTTTGATTTCCCATAGAAAGTGTGTGTCCAGCCACGTGTCAGTCCAAGTGGCAGGATTTAGTAATTCTGGTAATAGTTAAATGTAAGTCATTCACAAATATTAAGTCGCAAGATTTCAGTCTGACTAACCTTGGAAGATTACACGAAGACAATGTCCAGATATGCAGACGCACGCATATATCTAGCGTATAAGAAATTTCTTTGCACAAACTGTTGAGTCAAATGCCATTTGTTTTTCACAGCTTCAGGGGGTGCACCGTTCCTAGAAATACTGCAATACCAGGTCGATGCGTGGAGTGGACGGAGCAAGCCCCGATTCCATCTCCCTGCTCCAAAAATCAATTTAATATATGGTCCCCGGGTAGGGGACGTATCAGATATTAAACTGATAAGAACAGATTTTTTTTTTTTTTTTTTTCCTTTTTTATTTTTACTTACAACACCATCTTACATTTCCATTTGCTCAACATTCCATTGAATACTTTTCATATTTCACAAAAACATCTTTTACATCATTCATAATAATCCTTCCACCTGTCCTTAATCGTGTCTATTCCCCATCTTTGTAATTCATGCCGATATATCCCCTCAAATTCCCTCTCTATATCCTTTATTGTTCCCATCTCTTTCCATTCATACCCCCCCCTTATATACCCCTGTCTTGCCCTCCATATCTTAAGTTTTGTAATTGATAACAACATACAACGTATTTTATTTTCCTCCTTCTTTTTATCCTTAGGCCTAAGATAGGTTATTTCCTCATATGTCAAAGCCTCTAGTCCCTTATACCTCCTCTTCATTCCAGCCCATACCTTTTTTGCATATTTGCACCCCCATAGGACGTGTTCAATCGTTTCTTCCTCTGTGCAATTATCCCTCGGACATTCTTTTAACTTCCCCAAATTATGTGCATACATCGTAGTCCTTACAGGTAATTTCCTATGTAGGTGCATCCAATTAAAATCTTTCAAAACATTCTTATAACTCTTATCCTGTGCGTATTCCCAAACTTCCGAACTCACTATCCTCTGGTTGTAGTTAGCATTCCTCGCCAGTTTTTTATACAGAAGTTTATGATTTTGTATTGTATCCACCTCCCTGCACTCTATATGTCTCTTTCCCCACTTAACCATCCTCTGAAAGTATTCTGGTCTTGTCTCTGCCTTCGGCCCCTGATTTTCCCACCCAATTAAAAACCGGTATGGAATAGCTAACCAGAACCATAACAATATCTGACATTTATAAATATATGGCTTCTTTAACAGCGTACACACATTTGCATAAAAAATCGTATCTAACTTTAACGGAATGTTCGGTACCCCTTTTCCCCCATCGGCAACCTCCTGATACATTTGTACTCTCTTTACATACTCGTAACCTCCCCATATAAAGTTAAATATTCCCCTCATTATTTGTGCTCTAAATACTTGTGGCATCGGGAACACATAGCCTAGATACAATAATTTCGGCACCACCTCACTCTTTATCACTAACACCTTCCCAGTAATTGTAAGCTTCCTCATTTTCCATAGTCGTAATTTCCTTTCCACCTCTGCCATCTTCCCCTTCCAGTTCCAAATAGCATCGCCCTCCTTATTCCCAAAAGAAATTCCTAGAATGTCCATAGGACCTTCACACAACGTATAATCACAAATATTTTCCCTTCTACCTTCCCACGTCCCCAAGTACTTATATTTTGTCTTTTCCTTATTTATTTTTGATCCTGTAACTTCTTCATATATTTTTAATATTTCCACAACTTCTCTTAAACTGTCGTCGTCCGCTAAATATAGTATAGTATCATCCGCATATTGAGATATTTTCAAACATTCCCCCCCCGGCATCATTATCCCCCTCACTCTTTTATTCTCCCGAATTGCACAAGCCAATGGTTCAACATATAATACATAGAGTACCACCGATAACGGGCACCCTTGTCTCAACCCCCTCGCTTGATGAACTTTTTCCGTGAGGAACCCGTTCAATTTGATTTTTGAATATATCTCTTTATAAAGGATCCTCACCCACCTTATAAATTGTTTTCCCAAGCCCATCTTAGTCATTACCTCCCACAAAATTTCGTAATCTAGCCTATCAAATGCCTTTTGTTGGTCTAAACTTACACAGATTGCCGCCATTTTTCTATCCTTTACATATGCAAGTATGTCTCTATGTAATTGTATATTCCATGAAATTTGTCTCCCCTTCACCCCACACGTTTGATCACTTCCCACTATATCCGACATTACCCCTACCAATCTATTTGCAATTATCTTACTTAAAATCTTATAATCTACACATAACATAGTGAGAGGTCTATAATTATCAAGTAAATGAGGATTCCCTTTCTTAAATAATAACGAAATCACACCCGTCCTCATACTCTCCACCATCTCTTCCCCCTCTAATATTTCTTTAAAGACCTCCAACAAATGTAACCCTATCACTCCCCAAAATACCTCATAAAATTCTTTCGTTAATCCATCTATTCCTGGTACCCTATTTACCTTCATTCCCTTTACCACCTTATATGCCTCTTCCATCGTTATTTCCTTTTCCAGAAACTCCCTATCTTCCTCTACTAATCTCCTCTTTAATGACCCCAAAAGAACATCTCTTTTTTCTGTCCCTACTTTTTCTTTTCTAAATAAATCCTCGTAATATTCTTTTACTACCCCCAACATACTTTCCCTCCCTATAATCTCCTTCCCATCCTTTTCCAATTTCTCTATAACCCCCCTTTTATCCCTACTTTTCATCTTTTTAAAAAAATATGCGGAACACCTTTCATCTTCCTCATACTCTTTCTGTTTTAATTTATATGTTTCTGCTCTTGCCTTCCTCTCTAATAACTCTTCTTGCCTCACCTTTAAGTCTTCAATTTTCAAATCTACATTTTTTTCCTTCCCCTCCTTTTGTATAACATAAATATGTTCTATCTCTTTTTGTAACATATTAAATTCTTCTTTTCTACGTTTAGATCTATCTGTACAATATTCTATCGTAAATTTTTTTATCTTACATTTTACATCCTCCCACCAATCCCCTTTTTTTCCATAAAGTTCTTTTACTTTCACCCATAAAGGGAAGATCTCTAAAAATTTATCCCTATAATCTTTTTCCTTTAACACCTCATTATTTAATTTCCAATATGCCTTCCCGTATTCCATCCCTTCTATCTCCAAATCCACCTCTACCGCCTGGTGATCCGTGAGTAGAACCGGAATCGTTTTTCCCCCTTTAATTTTACACTTTTTATCTATCAAAATATAGTCCAACCTACTCTGTACCCCCCTTGTATTCCTCCATGTATACCCCACTTTTTTCCCCAGAAGTCTGCCCATAACATCCGTTAACCCGTATTGTCTTATAAATGTCTTTAATGGGAGAGAAAATTTTTCTTTTTCTAAAGATACATTAAAATCCCCTCCCACTATAATATTTTTCCTTGTAATAAAACAAGTGTCCATCGACAAAAGGAGTTCTCTTCTTTGTTTTGGATCCACATGTGCATACACATTTATTATCCGGCTTTGGACCCCGTTTTTTTCTACATCTACCACCATCACTCTTCCCTGTATCACCGTATAACTTTCTTTTATTTTTATACTTTTATTTCCACACAACACTCCCACCCCTGTCCCATATACTCCTCCTATACTCCATGCCGATTCACCCCCCCTCCACTGCTCCGAAAAAATAACAACATCCTTCTCGTCCTTCAAATGTACCTCCTGTAATAAACATACATCAAAATTATAAAACAACAGAAATTCATATACCATTTGTCTTTTTCTGGCATTTTTTAACCCCCTTACATTTAACGTAATTATTCGGAACCTCACCATTTTGTAGTAAAAAAAGGGGTATCTATACACCTAAGCAGAGGGCACTTAATAATTTTATAACAAAGAAACAAAAAAAAAAAACAGATACCATCTCCTAGTTGTCTTTTTGATCTTCATATCCCCTGAAAAAAAGGAAAACTTTACAAAATTAGGGCCGAAAAAGAAAAAAAGGAAAAACCTCTGTCGTCCATTTTCCCCTCCCTTATTAGTCCATGTTGACTTGCGCCAGCAAATTTTTTATAAATGAATCTTCCGATTTTTCTTCACTTTCTACTTCTTCTTCTTCAACGTCTCCATCACTCGTTAAATCACTCATTGGTGTGTGCATACATTCAGTCTGCGTCCCTCTCAACACATACGCTCCCATCTCCCCTCCCTCTTCCATCCGCTCTCCTTTACCTTCTTTCAAATTAGTCTCTCCTGGAGGGACTCCCGAGCTCACTTTCCTACGCCTTTTGGCCGACTTTCTTCGTGGCTTAGCTGCCACTTCCCATATTTGTCCTTCTTCGCACTGCTTCTCCCCATTTTTCTCCCCCATCTTTTCGCCTTCTTCTTTTCCTTGTTCGGCCCCATCCTCTCCCCCCCCCCTTCTTCCTCATTAGTCTGATTCCTTTCTGCTGGTGGCGCCTCTTGTGCGCTTTCCCCAATATTTGTTCCTATATCCGTTTCTTCATACCGCTCTACCTCGGTCCCTGCTTTAGCTGCTTCCGAATATGATCTGGGCCTAGTGCAATCTCTTGCCATATGTGTATCTGAGCCACATAAGTGACACCTTCTAGGCTCTTTGCAGTCTCTTGTGATATGGCCATTTTTCCCGCAGCTCCTACACCTCACCTGCTCACAATTGTCTGCATTATGTCCCGTACTGCCGCATTTTCTGCATGCTTGTGGCTGTCCTGCATACACCAAAAAACCTCTGTCTGCTCCGATGGAAAACACTGCAGGCGGGTGACAGTATCCATCTTCCGTTGTCATATCCATTTTAAGTTTTACCCGAAACTGTCTTTTTCCAGTCCATAGGCCTAGCCCGTCCTTTATTTTTCGTACCCCTGGGAGCACTGTAACGTACCGCCCCAGGAAGTACTTAATGGTCTCTTCTGTAACCCAGGGATTATACATGTGCACCGTTAAAATCCTATAATCGTTCCTGTATAACGGGGTTACCATATATTTTTTTAGTTCTTCATTTTCTTCTGTACCACATCTCTTTCTCACCTCCTCCGCGTACTCTCCCGTGCAAAAAGTCACGTCATAGTGCTTACTTGCCGTGCTTTGCTGGAGGCAGTAGATTTCCTCTGGTTGTACCTTCAATGCATCATAAAGAATCCTTCGTCCGAAATTAATTCTGTCATGGAAATCCTTTTCTTTATCCATTAGTTCGAATCTCAAGGTATTCCTCGTTCCATACGACCATGTATTCCTCTCCGAAAAATTGGCCGACGTCGCCGCCATCCTACATTGCTTCTCGCCTTGTAACTGATAAGAACAGATTTTTTTTTTCTTTTTTATTTTTACTTACAACACCATCTTACATTTCCATTTGCTCAACATTCCATTAAATACTTTTCATATTTCACAAAAACATCTTTTACATCATTCATAGTAATCCTTCCACCTGTCCTTAATCGTGTCTATTCCCCATCTTTGTAATTCATGCCGATATATCCCCTCAAATTCCCTCTCTATATCCTTTATTGTTCCCATCTCTTTCCATTCATGCCCCCCCCCTTATATACCCCTGTCTTGCCCTCCATATCTTAAGTTTTATAATTGATAACAACATACAACGTATTTTATTTTCCTCCTTCTTTTTATCCTTAGGCCTAAGATAAGTTATTTCCTCATATGTCAAAGCCTCTAGTCCCTTATACCTCCTCTTCATTCCAGCCCATACCTTTTTTGCATATTTGCACCCCCATAGGACGTGTTCAATCGTTTCTTCCTCTGTGCAATTATCCCTCGGACATTCTTTTAACTTCCCCAAATTATGTGCATACATCGTAGTCCTTACAGGTAATTTCCTATGTAGGTGCATCCAATTAAAATCTTTCAAAACATTCTTATAACTCTTATCCTGTGCGTATTCCCAAACTTCCGAACTCACTATCCCCTGGTTGTAGTTAGCATTCCTCACCAGTTTTTTATACAGAAGTTTATGATTTTGTATTGTATCCACCTCCCTGCACTCTATATGTCTCTTTCCCCACTTAACCATCCTCTGAAAGTATTCTGGTCTTGTCTCTGCCTTCGGCCCCTGATTTTCCCACCCAATTAAAAACCGGTATGGAATAGCTAACCAGAACCATAACAATATCTGACATTTATGAATATATGGCTTCTTTAACAGCGTACACACATTTGCATAAAAAATCGTATCTAACTTTAACGGAATGTTCGGTACCCCTTTTCCCCCATCAGCAACCTCCTGATACATTTGTACTCTCTTTACGTACTCGTAACCTCCCCATATAAAGTTAAATATTCCCCTCATTATTTGTGCTCTAAATACTTGTGGCATCGGGAACACATAGCCTAGATACAATAATTTCGGCACCACCTCACTCTTTATCACTAACACCTTCCCAGTAATTGTAAGCTTCCTCATTTTCCATAATCGTAATTTCCTTTCCACCTCTGCCATCTTCCCCTTCCAGTTCCAAATAGCATCGCCCTCCTATTCCATCTCCCTGCTCCAAAAATCAATTTAATATATGGTCCCCGGGTAGGGGACGTATCAGATATTAAACTGATAAGAACAGATTTTTTTTTTTTTTTTTTTTTTGGAAAAATTTTTATTGATACTCAGACATATAGACCTCCTGCTTTACCCCTGGCTCAGATAAACTCCTCTCTGACACAAACACACACGCATACTGAATTCACATCTTGCCATACAAATGTGATACAGTAACCAACTTTCTTTCTTTCAGAAAGAAAGAAAATTGGGAGATTCAAAAATTTCCTCACAGTAATGTTTGCATCAGTCTATCAGACGAATCCCCTCCAAGTCCAATATTTACATCAGTTACAGTGATAATGCTTGGTGTCTACTTTCAGCCACCGCAGTAGAATGCCAGGAATATATGGTCCCCGGGTAGGGGACGTATCAGATATTAAACTGATAAGAACAGATACTACACTTGATCTTAGCCAAAAGGCCGAGAAGCGATACCCACATATGGCACGACAGAAACGACTCATTCTGCTTACTGCAACTCTAACTCATGGTTACAATGAAGAACACAGTCGCCTTCTAACAAATGGTAGAGGACAGGTCGATGTTTTACTGACGTTTTACCTCCGAAACATCACAATATAACTATGGTCGGCATGTTTCAGTTTTTAAACGGCGCCACATATATGACGACACTTTAGTTTCTGAAACGCCGGTCAGCGCATGCCGGTTAATGAGATTCAAAATCACGTGGTCGCCTGCAGTCCAATCAGCGGTCGTTGAGACGGAGCGTCTTCAATTCATTTTTATAACTTTCTTGGCGTTATAATTGTTTTCATAATATGATAATTACATACTGTTAAATTTTTAATGTTTCTCCTCCCGGTAACTGTATTCCTGTTATGTCTGGGCTTTCCCTAATTGCACAAGCCAACGGTTCTACATATAACATGTACAGTAAGACTGAGAGGGGGCGACCTTGGCACAGACCTCTCATTTGTCTTTCATCCCAGCTTTTTTGGGGGTGACTGGGTGGGGGGATATTGCTCACAGCAAATTCCTAAGAACTCCTATTGATCATTGTTGCTCCCATAGATACATTTCAGTTTACCAGTCATGAGGCTCCAAATTATACCAGGAGTGGGGTTTGAACCTACGAGAGGATGCGCTCATTGGAGCTTAAGTCCAACGCCTTAACCACTCGGCCATCCTGGTGCATATATATTGTGCATGCGTGTTCCTTTAGGAAACAGGAAGATTGGTAGGAGAAAGAAACGTATTAATCTTGTTTGTTAGGATCATAGCCATAAATGGAGGACTCTTATAAAGTCCATGGATTTTCATTCACACATATTACATGAGGTATCTACTCTTTACACACTAAGGATCCACACTACCAGGGCTACGGCACACAGCTGTTTTATAAATCATCAAAACCAATACTATCCTAAGATTTATTATATACAAAAATGATCTGTTCCAAAATGTTTTCATGTAATCCTGAAAACAGAAAAACAATCTTCTGCACTATTAACCATCCACAAATGGAAACAACAGACAATACAGGTGATTTTAGCTAAAAAGCCAAGAAAAAATTGTGTGGTGTTTTTTTTTTCAAACGATGTAATTTACAGCCACAGAGGACAGAAAGCTGCAGTATGTAGAGAAAGAGAAGAGTTAAACCTATAATCAACATGAGTCCTTGTAGATGGCAGCCTCCGGTTTTTAAAGACTTCTATTGGTCTCTAGTGGACAACAGAGGTAACTGCAGGATTGGAGCCAGAATAGTGTAACTGCAGTTCAAAACGACATATTTTTTTGATTTCCCATAGAAAGTGTGTGTCCAGCCACGTGTCAGTCCAAGTGGCAGGATTTAGTAATTCTGGTAATAGTTAAATGTAAGTCATTCACAAATATTAAGTCGCAAGATTTCAGTCTGACTAACCTTGGAAGATTACACGAAGACAATGTCCAGATATGCAGACGCACGCATATATCTAGCGTATAAGAAATTTCTTTGCACAAACTGTTGAGTCAAATGCCATTTGTTTTTCACAGCTTCAGGGGGTGCACCGTTCCTAGAAATACTGCAATACCAGGTCGATGCGTGGAGTGGACGGAGCAAGCCCCTATTCCATCTCTCTGCTCCAAAAATCAATTTAATATATGATCCCCGGGTAGGGGACGTATCAGATATTAAACTGATAAGAACAGATACTACACTTGATCTTAGCCAAAAGGCCGAGAAGCGATACCCACATATGGCACGACAGAAACGACTCATTCTGCTTACTGCAACTCTAACTCATGGTTACAATGAAGAACACAGTCGCCTTCTAACAAATGGTAGAGGACAGGTCGATGTTTTACTGACGTTTTACCTCCGAAACATCACAATATAACTATGGTCGGCATGTTTCAGTTTTTAAACGGCGCCACATATATGACGACACTTTAGTTTCTGAAACGCCGGTCAGCGCATGCCGGTTAATGAGATTCAAAATCACGTGGTCGCCTGCAGTCCAATCAGCGGTCGTTGAGACGGAGCGTCTTCAATTCATTTTTATAACTTTCTTGGCGTTATAATTGTTTTCATAATATGATAATTACATACTGTTAAATTTTTAATGTTTCTCCTCCCGGTAACTGTATTCCTGTTATGTCTGGGCTTTCCCTAATTGCACAAGCCAACGGTTCTACATATAACATGTACAGTAAGACTGAGAGGGGGCGACCTTGGCACAGACCTCTCATTTGTCTTTCATCCCAGCTTTTTTGGGGGGGGGATATTGCTCACAGCAAATTCCTAAAAACGCCTATTGATCATTGTTGCTCCCATAGATACATTTCAGTTTACCAGTCATGAGGCTCCAAATTATACCAGGAGTGGGGTTTGAACCTACGAGAGCACGCGCTCATTGGAGCTTAAGTCCAACGCCTTAACCACTCGGCCATAGGGTTTACAGGGCTGGAGGACTCAAATGAGAAAATATCCAGCGAGCAGCAGTTTTTGGTGCAATGTTTCAAAACAAGCTATGCAGAAGAGCATGTTTGGGAGCACCGTACATCTGACTTTGAAGCAGATGGGCTACAGCAACAGAAGGCCAAAATGAGAGCCACACTAACAGCTACAACAACTTTTTCAAGAATATTATTTTATGACAGACTTGAGCATGAATGATGAATATGAATCGGAAACAACAATGAACAACAATGTGAAACTGCTCATGAATCATTTAATCTATGAGTGAAAGTAGTTTTCTTTAATCTCCTCCTCCTTTAGTTTGCCTCTCCTCTTTATAAGCTCCAGCTCTCTTCTCCTACTCACATCTCTAAACAGTAAAGATCATTTACACCTCACACTGACAACATGCTGTGGACCTTCTGGACTCTCATCACTGCTCTAACATGTAAGATCTTCTTATTCCATTTTTTAGTCCATATTTAGAGCTAAACTTTAAACTTCTATTTTTTCTGTGTTTCCTGGCAGATGTTGATGCAGTGATTGTGTTGACCCAAACACCTGCTGTCCACACAGTTTCTCCAGGTCAAGAAGTTGTTCTCAACTGTAACATAGAGAGAGATGATGGGAATTCTGTTAGATGGTATAAACAAGTTCCTGGAACGGTTCCTCAGTATGTTCTAAGATTTTATCATTCTAGCAGCTCACCCAGCTTTGGAACAGGATTCTCCTCAGACAGATTCAACTCTAAGTCCTCATCAAACATTGATTACCAGTTCATTATCAAGCGAGCAGAGACAGGAGACTCTGCAGTGTATTACTGTCAGACATGGGATGACTCTGCCAGTGCAGCTGTACCACAGTGATTTAGACAGTGACAAAAACCTCCTCATTAGTACTTCTGCTTTTTTAGAAACTTTCACATGCAAAAAAAAAAAAAGACCCATAAAAGAAACCCTGTAATGTGCTATTAAACACTAAATCCTCCATTTTTAAATCCTTTTTAATCTTCATTATTAAAGGCATAAAGAGGAAAGCACTGAAATATGTACATCTCATTTACTCACATCAGCCCGAACAGATCACATAAACCAAACTATCCAACATATAGTATTATATGTTGCTGCAAGCTATTCTTAATAACAGAAATTTTATAGATACTACTCACAGGTCTAACTGTCCAACAGCAGTTTAACTTATCATTTAAAAAAAAGTGTAGTTAACATGCAGTTTAAAAAATATATATAAAGCTATACTGAAGCTAGTTTAGAGCTTCTACACCATCTTCATTTACATTTAGTTTTGATTATTCAGAAACATATTTTTAAGGCAGAAGGAAAATATAGAAGTGTGAGGATAAGGACACTAGTGATAAATGTTTGATTCTTTTACAACCATTTTTAAGAACACGGTGTGATTTATTGTAGCTATTGTATTATTATGGTATATATTTTTCTATCATTTGTAAAAATGATGACGATCAAACTGACTGACATAATACTCATGGGAAGGAAATATACAGTATTTACTCAGTGTCTTTTCTGCACACTGCAATTCTGTCAAGAATACTTGAATGTGTTTTAAGTATTTTACTATTGGGTGGCTGTAGCTCAGGTGGCAGAGCAGGTCAGCCACTAATCAGATGGTTGGTGGTTTGATCCCAGGCTGCCTCCTGGCTGCATGCCAAATATCCTTGGGCAAGATACTAACCCCATGTTTGCCTACTGGTGGTGGTCAGAGGGCCCGGTGGCGCCAGTGTCCGCCTCTGTCAGTGCGTCCCAGGGCAGCTGTGGCTACAATGTAGCTTGCTATCGCCAGTGTGTGAATGACTGAATGTAGTGTGAAGCGCTTTGGGGTCCTTAGGGACTAGAAAAGCGCTATACAAATGCAGGCCATTTACTTGTTTAAATGATTAGCACTAGTGCTCATAAACCACAACGTAATGATCTGTGAATGTGCTTGAAAGCGATTGTTTACAGTACACAGCAGTTATGTTAAAAATATGCTTCTCTGTTATCCGAAATAGAAATACAAAAACTAAAAGTTTTTTTATTTGCAAAAACTAACAGATCGAAAAAATACATTCCCCAAACAAACAAAACAAACTTTGTTGTTGATGACTGATGAATAAAAATAACAAAAAAGAATGCAGTACAGTAGAATTGTATTGCATGGGATCATTTTACAAATAAACTAATGCCAACAAATAACTAAAGCACAATAAACAAACATTGAGCTTATTTGAAATTCATCCATCCATCCATCCATTTGCTTCCGCTTATCCTTTTCAGGGTCGCGGGGGGCGCTGGAGCCTATCCCAGCTGTCATAGGGCGAGAGGCAGGGTACACCCTGCACAGCATCAGGAAAAAGGAGCACGAGAAGCTTGAGAAATACCAAAGGCTCAGAGAAGAGCTCGAGAAGATGTGGAGGGTTAAGGTAACAGTGGTCCCAGTGGTAATTGGAACACTCGGTTTGGTGACTCCCAAGCTAGGTGAGCGGCTCCAGCAGATCCCAGGAACAACATCAGAGATCTCTGTCCAGAAGAGCGCAGCCCTAAGAACATAAATAAACATAAATCAGAATAAATTTGATAGTATTGACATTATATAAATTAGAGATGGACCGATCCGATATTACGTATCGGTATCGGTCCGATACTGACCTAAATTACTGGATCGGATATCGGAGAAAAATAAAAAATGTAATCCGATCCATTAAATATCACGAAATCACCTCGCAAAACTTGCAACATGCCGTAACTCACCTCAGAACGTTAGCACGTCGGAGCAGTATGCATCACGTGATAGAGCGGCTGTGGCATGCGGGACCTGTCGGTGGTCTGGATAGCATGTGGAGCTTCGCTAGCAACCTGGCATTTCATCTCCGACAAAGTTATCCCCGAGAGAAGTAAAGCAAGTGTGTAAGTCCATCTCTGAATGTTTGTAAAGCATTCCTGCGTTAAGCTTAATAAGCGACTGCCTCTTCTTGCTAACAAATGCACAAAAAACCCCCAAAAAGAAATCTTTCTACCTTCTGCAAAGTTCATCGCCCCAGAAAGACAAGTCAAAACAAGTAAAAAAAAAAAAAAAATGTAACAGCCTCCCGATTATGACCAATATATCATTTACGTCACTGATACATCCGTAACTGAAATTAACTCAGAACAATTTGTTTATTTTTTTAAATGGTCATTCAGAATCAGAAGATTATTTACGGTGATGTTTTTGGTGGGAGTGAAACAACAATCTACTGATAAAACCAATAAAAATAAGATATGATAATAAGAAATAACCACTGTTGGAAGCCTTATTTACTCTTATCGCCTTAATCATGTGCAGTAATTAAAGTTGAAATGAGAAACTTTGCATTTGAAAGATGCTCTTCTACTGGGCACTCAAAATGCTTTCTTACAACAAGCATCATTCATCCACACCTTCATACATAATGTGCGCACATTTTAAATATAAATTAATATTACTGTAGCAGTATTTTTTTTTTTTAAAAAAAGATAAAATGGCCACATTTAAGAAGGCAGGACCTGCAGTTATTGTCCTTTTCCAGACATTTATCTGGCACTTACTTTGGGGTTTTCTGCAGCTCGTCCTCGGGGCCCTCCAGACACAGAGACAGCAGGTCGTAACCCAGGATCTTCTGGGCTATGGTGAACATTTCTTTAATGTTGGGGTATTTCAAAAGTCCTCTGCCCATGCCCACAAACTGGCTGCCCTGACTGGGGAAGAGGAGCACGGAGCAGCCGCTGCTTTTGGGTGAGGCGCCGCGGCTGGCTCGCTGTTCGGGGGAAAAGCGGGGGCTTCAGCCGGAGGAGGGTAATCTCCAGCCGTGGAACCGGGCTTGTTGGTGGACAGCGTCCTGCTCAGAGAGACCAGCGACCTGACCTTCCCTCTGGAAGATGCCGCCATCCTGACTGCCACTGATGCCAACATGAGCTGTTCCTCATCCAACGACGTGTCTGCAGATGAAATAAGACGCACAGCCCGCCCGGACAAACTGTAATCACCAAAAGAGTCAACTTTGCTTGAACTCAATTCTGACATCTGCTCGGCATGACACCTCACAGGGAGACGAAAACAACCGCCAGAGGAAAGAAAAGAACAAAATCTTCAGCGAAGGAAGATGATATCTCCAATAAAACTATTTTTGAAGCCATTATGGGACTTGACAAAAAATTTGAAGCACAACTGGAGGATATCAAGGAACAAAACAGACAAAGTGCAGCTATGGTTGCCAGCTTGGCTAAGGCTGTAGAGTTTAACGCTGCAGAGATAGCTGATTGCAAACTGAAAGTTGTTAAACTGGCAAATGCGAATGAACTGCTGCTTAAAGAAAACGAAGACTTGAAAAGAAGAGTGAGAGAACAAGAGCGCTACCGAATGAGGTGGTGCCTAAAACTGAAAGGGGTGAAGGAAGACAAAGACGAAAACATTAGAGTGAAGGTTTTGCAAACGCTTCAGAAGATTGCCCCTGACTTGAACTTAGAAGAGGCTGTTGATATTGTCCACCGCTTAGGGAAACAAGTTGATGGCAGAAACAGAAACATCATTATTCTATTCACACAGAGGCGAATTAAAGAAGAATTGTGGAGGCGCACCAAAGATTCTTCAACCTGCAAGCAAGAAGGCATCAGCTTCGCAGAGATGTTGCTGCAGGAGGACATACAAGATCGACAGCGCCTATGGCCTCTGGTGGAGGAAGAAAGACGTGCAAAACTACAAATATCTGTAGTTTCCACTCCGTATATTTTCAAAACAAACTCGTTACTTTGGGTTTAACGCATTTGGGGGAAGTTAATATTTCACGTCACTGCAGGCCTTCAAACAATGAGATTTGAGCCTAAACAGTGAAAGGCAGTCGCGTTTTAATCAGTAGAGGATGTCGCATAAAAAGAGATGAAAGAACAAACCATGTACTGTAGTGTTGATTTATTTATTTTTAGCACAACACCAGAACAACCCCACGTGCCCATAATTTGCGGTACTTCAGAAAAAAAGGAGTGAACATAAAAGGGAGTAAAATGTTGTGTCAGGTAATTTCAAATGCAGCATTTCTATCACCTCAACAAACACTAACTGTGTTACAGTGTGTTGCTATCTAAAGCTCTACTTGCTGTATTTCACAGGAAGAGAAAGAATGAGAGCTAACTTCACTCAGAGATATAGAAAGAAAGAGAAAGAAACCAGGCTGTATTTAAAGGTAAGGACTGCTTAGTGATATTTGATAAAATGTAGTTGTATTTTCACAGGGACATAAAGTGCTTGTCTTACTCCCTTCTTCTAGCTCGAAATTACTTGCCAAGTGGTAAGGACCGTTCATGGTCACACGGTGAGAACATTGGTGTTGACTATGAAGAGATAGGGTCAGACAGGGGAGGGGCCAGTCAGATTTATCAACTCAACCTCCTTAAAGCATGGAGAGAGGCTGAAACCAATCTCTGGTGAGCCCGGTTAAGGAAAGAGATGAGTTGGTGCCTGAGATGCCAAATTCCAACATCCTCATTCCCGCCATTGAGATAACACTCTCACACAGGCCCAGAGAGCAGATGTTGCTGCATTGCAGATGTGTTATACCCCCTGCCCAGCCGAATGACTCTCAAAACGAAAATTTTGCAGAAAATCAATGTGATCGCTTGAATCACTGGAATTATCATCTCGATATCTCTTGTCCTTCTTTCATTTCAGACGTCTTGAAAACAAGTTTTAACAAAGTCCTGGAGAAGTGCCCAATGCTGGAGGACCTCCTGCTTTACCCCTGGCTCAGATAAACTCCTCTCTGACACAAACACACACGCATACTGAATTCACATCTTGCCATACAAATGTGATACAGTAACCAACTTTCTTTCTTTCAGAAAGAAAGAAAATTGGGAGATTCAAAAATTTCCTCACAGTAATGTTTGCATCAGTCTATCAGACGAATCCCCTCCAAGTCCAATATTTACATCAGTTACAGTGATAATGCTTGGTGTCTACTTTCAGCCACCGCAGTAGAATGCCAGGAATGAATCTCATTGAAATTGTAGTTGCATTTGCTATTTCATTTAATTGTCATGGATGATACACAGATAACCCAACAGCAAACAGAGGAAAACAATGGGCTTAAATACACAGAGGGATAAATGAGGGAATAAGACACAGGATGAGAGCACAGCTGCGAGAAATCACAAACAACAAGACCATGGGGAAGGAAAACTGAAAACACTAACATAGTCTAAGGAGCTTAGAAAGAAAACGTCTGGACTTCTTTAAGTTGCTTGAAGATGTTCAAGCAAAGTTTAAGTTCTTTTCATCCGAGAAGGTGAAACATCTTCAAGCAACTTCAAGTCCAGACGCTTTCTTTCCAAACTCCTTAGACTACGATGACCTAGATGACTGAGAACCTTCACAGACATGAAAACACTAACACAGCACACATGACTATCAAAGTAAAACAGCAAACAAGAGACTTTTACAAAGACACAGAGTTGACACAGAGACATGACTGACTGGGGAGAAATTGGGGAACATGGAAACAAGAGTGACTAGACATGACACGTGGGACACAGGGGCAAGGCAAAGTAACAGAAACCTAAAGCCTAAGAATATAACACAAGAAGAAAACAATAAAGAGAACCAAAAACATACATAAGAATAATCAATGAATATAAATGAACAAACACAAAACACTGGGTCACAGACTCACTACCATGACAGTTAAATGTACATAATAAATACTTTAAATCAGATGACAATGTAGCTGACACTGTGTTTATTATAATGTGTGTGGTCAACCACAAATCTTCATACTGTCATCCATAGATGAGGTCTTTATACAAATGATGAAAGATAATGAAAGAAACTGTTTAATTGATATGAAATGATTGAATTATAAGAAATATTATGGCTTTGTCTGCCAGTGTTTTTCTGTAAACTACTTTGAACTACTGGCAGTCAGTGAAGTCACTGAAAGGCAAGATTCTATGTTGTGTTGCCGTAGTTTCCAGAGTTTACTTATAAAGCTCACTTACAGAATTCAGTTAGAAAAGTCAAGCATTTGAAGGGTGCACATTTGAAGGAATATTAACTCAATCTTAGCTCATTACGGTTTACATTTTCGATTTTAAAGGGTCTCCGAAATTACAATGAAAAAGGAAACAAGAAAAATTGCCACTCCAGCCGATAAGAAAGATTCGGGAGATCAAGGTAAGTAAAATAATAAAATCAAATCCTGGTAAAATCCAAATCCTAGAAATGTTGACACTGTGTGAATCATTTTTGGAGCAATTGAATCATATGTTTAATTGAAAATAGCTTTAATACAAGATGTCTAATCAAAGAAAGGTTACCGGTCTTTTGGTAAAATAATGTAATAAGTTTATTCTTGGACTCAACAGTAAAAACAGACCAACAAGTGCCATCAAGATCTAAGACTTAGTAAACCTAGTATCAACTCGCACTGATCAGTTATTTTTTTCATCCCAAGATTAAACTTGTGATCATTTAAGCAAAAGCAATTTCAAATTCTTTGCCATCAAACTGCTTCCAGTCTTGATGTCGGGGACTCTTTTTCACCACTGTGTTGTTGTCGTTTATAGATTGTAAGAGCAGGACTGCTAAAAGAAAGGCCAGTCCTGAAAAGAAGACCCCAATGAAAAGGAGGAGGGTCGCTGAGCAGGCTGGTCCTTCCACCAGCTCAGATGTGGTCAAAGGAGTGAAGCGCAAGGTTGTGCAAGATGAAGAGGACACAACAAAGAGAGCAAAGAGGGCTAAACTTCTTGACCATATGAGCGGTGACAAGGAGCAAGCATCCTCCTCGTTGGACTCTGGTAAAGGTAGGCTAATTAGTTGAATAAGGGGGTAGATTAAGTGTGGTTGCTAGGTTTAAGATATTGGTGTTTAGTGTTTGTGTCTATCATCCAGTGAGCTGATATGCTTTTGGTGTTTTCCACATCTCCAGACTTGAACAACAAACAGGTGTGCGCAAAAAATGGCAAAAGAAAGGCCACGGGAGACGACAGAGAGTCACCCAAGAAAAAAAAAAGGAATGTGGACCAGGACAAAAAATCAGTGGCAGACCAAAAACGTAAGTAGCAAGCAGCTTGGGTTTTATATTCAGGGGAAGGGCAAAAGGAACATTTAGGCTACAGAGGAGAGTAATTTGTGTCACAGCTGTAATAAAACAAGATTTGCTGTTTTGTCTGTTCAGGTGAATTCCAAGCCAGATATGTGGAGGAGCACCAGCTCGGAGAAGGAGGCTGCGGAGCAGTGTTTTCTGGCTACCGGATAGAAGATCGTTTTCCAGTAAGTGTTCAGATGATGGTAGTAAGACAGGCAGTAACGCAGATAATGGATAATATCGTAAACTGAGACGTCTGCTGTGTTTCCACCTTTCATTATGTCATACTGAGGAAATGCTCACCAATGCTCTGTGTCTTCTAGGTTGCCATCAAACACATTCCCAAAAATAAAGTCTACTGCAAAGTGGCGGTAAGCGTCCAACACTTGAATTAGTTTTACATTACTGGATTGAATGCGGCGTTCCTCATCATCCACTTTGTTGTAATATTTCAGGATGAAAGCGGGAAGATGCTCTCGGTGGAAGTGGCCATTATGGTTAAACTTGCAGGTGAAGCAGAAGGGTCAGTGGGAATATCAGCACCTGTGTCCTTGCTGGAGTGGTTCGACCTTGGCAAAGAGCTGATCCTGGTGCTGGAGAGACCTGTCCCCGCTGTGGACCTGCAAAAATACAAAGCAGAATATGGAAGAACCTTACCAGAGGACAAGGCCAAGGTAGGTTGACTGGGAGAGCCTTAGACTGTACAGCATTCAATCAAGGCAGAAAAGCATTAACTCATTATTGTGTTTTTCATCTTTTCCAGGTCATTCTGAAGCAACTAGTTGATGCTGTAAAGGAACTTGAGGATAAACACATCTTTCATCGGGACATCAAGGGAGAAAACATTCTGATTGAGACCGGCTCCGATGTGCCTCGAGTTCGCATCATTGACTTTGGACTGAGCTGCTTTGTTAAACAGCGATCTCTGTATCGCGTCTTCTATGGTAACATATTCTGCTCCTGCTTTTCACAGATGTAGCAATTTGTGTCTTTTGTTTTAGAAGAAATTGTAATTGTGTCTGTTTGTTAGGCACTCCTCTTCACACCCCTCCCGAGTGGTACAGGAGGAGCTGCTACAGGTGTGGACCCACCACGGTGTGGCAAATGGGAGTGGTGTTGTATGAAGCGCTTCATGCACGGCACTTTAGTACCGAGAGGTTCCTCGCAAAGAAACTGAGCATCAAAAAGCGTCTGTCCACAGGTAAGAAAACTTCACACTTCCAGATTCACTGATGCCTTGGATCACTAGAACTATCATCTTCATCTTTTTGATCTTTTCTTTCTTTCAAGAATGCCAGAATTTCTTGGAGGCATGTTTAACTATAGCCCCGGAGAAGCGCCCAACACTGGAGGAGCTCCAGCTTCACCCCTGGCTAAGATAGCACACACAAACACACAATTCACACCTTATCATATAAGTGTGATACATTGTGGTAACCTCCTTTCTTTTTTCTGTTGGACAGGAATGGGTCAATCTTAAAAAATAAATAAATAAAAAATTAGCTTTTTCGGACTTCCTGTAACCCCCCCAGCCATCCCAGGAAAGGGGATCTCTCTTTGAATGGGCTTTCCCGAGGTTTCTTCCCATCGATCTGGCCCCCTGGGGAGTTTTTCCTCGTCTTCATAGAGAGCTTGGGCTGGGTCAGGAGCTCCATCAAAACTGTCTTTATTTGATGACATTAAAGTCATCAAATAAAGATGTGTTTTACTTAAAGTAAAATTGGATCAAAATAAAACTTGTTTAATTCATCTTTGCTGAGGATTCTCCTTCATTACTATTTTGTTTTGTTTTGTTTTTTTTACCCATGGTGCATTTTGACAAATAAGAAAACTGAATCAGGTTAAAGTGTGCACAAAGACAGTCACACTGCAAATGATCTGAAGACTTGCATCTGTTGCTCTAACCCCCAACTAGTTTAGACAGATTTCCAGGTTCTACCAGAGGTTTTTTCCTTCAAGAAGGGAGTTTTTCCTTCCCACTGTTGCTGAGTGTTTGCTCATAGTGGGTTGTAAAAGCATAAAAGTTAATAAGAGGCATTCATAGCAGAGTTATCACAGAGGGAACTATATAGCTTAAATGTACAATTTCTACAGGACGAATTATAACTTCATTATGTATAAAAGCTTCTGTGGATAATTACTCCTATTTGTAACTTTACACAAGAGAAAGTTTGGTGTCACACTATTTATAACAGGTTGGGTTTTGTCCTCTGAGTTGAGCCTTTGGTTGCAGTTTATTGAAGAATTTCCTCTAAAGTAGCTGTTGATAAAGATTTAAAGTCCTGTTTATATACAGAAATATGCTTTAGTTCATGTTTTTTACATGTCTGCCTCAGTGGATCAGTAGAAGATCTGGCACAGGAAACTAGATGATGAAAAACGGGTACGAATACACATATATATCTATATCTATATAGATACAGATATATAAACACACACACACACACACACAGGTTGCAACGTAGTATTTTCATTTTTTCTTAGCATTTCTTTAACGCCTTGGTGCAAAAGAATACCTTCATCTGTGTGTTGGAAAAAAGAACTACAAATTTGGAAAGGAATTTATTCATGTTCTTACTCATAGATGGAGTACATGGTTTAAAAAACACTGAGGAAACAGATATGAGGCGGCTGTATTAACATAAAAACATTAATACAGTTAAAAATGAATAAAAAGTTGCACGCTTAAACTTATTTCTCTACAGTTTGTACAATTAATCCATGTAACAATAGGTTCTCCCTTAATATAGTAGTTATTAAAATATCTTTACATAAAAATACATTTTTAAGTACTCTCCAGTGGAAGTCTGTTGTGGCTTATGTTTCTAAATGACACAACCATAAAGCAGCCCACAGAATATACAAATATGTCTTTGATAAGTGAATGTTGGCTCCCACAATGGCCTGTTAAGTTATTGCAAAAATAATTTACTGCATAATATGTCAGATTAGAACATGTTATGAGCACAAAACTGAAGGGGAAACAATAAAAACAAAAATGAAAAAACAAATACTAAATTAAGTTAAAGGATATTTCTTACTATACTATATAATTGTATAATGTTGCGTTTGATTGCAAAAGAAAACCCACCAAGAAAAAAAGAAAGAAAGAAAAAGAGAGAATAGTTTAATATATTCAAAACACATTCTTTTCTTTTATTTAAGCTGTAGCGAGATTCAGATGGACAAAAGAGAAAGAAAATTATTACAGATTTGTTTTATTAATCATGAATAAACTTTATTATACACAACTCTAAATTTCAGTTGGTCTTAGTCAGATGTGTTTTTAATTAAATCCTGCAACACTGTGCTCGCTGCCATCACTTTATATCTTAGTGTGCAATTCAAATACTTATTACAATATTTTCCCCCTTAACTCTCAACTCGCGTTTTTAAAATGTCTGTGATCATATTTGTCCGTTGACTTCTGTCTGGGCCTCGAACGATTCATCAGACAGGTTGGCAGCCTCCAACTGATGCTCCAGACTTTCATCATCGCCTCTATTCTGATCAACTCTTATCTTAAACTTAGTGATGAACTCATTACTGGCCAGCGCGTCCTCCTTTTTAGGGCATGTGGGCTTTGATAACAGCAGGCTTTCCAGTCGCTCTGCAAAGAAAATTCACAAAACATTTCTTATTTGGTAAGCTTGTTAACAAATTTTAGTTCAGTTTTGCTGAAAGTTATAGCATGCATCAAGTAAGAAGCAATTGGTTTTTAAAAAGCATATACATTCCCCAAAACATTTTTATTATGTGCATTTTGGAGAATAAAAGATTGTACACAATTTCCCTTTTTAAAGTAAAAAGATTATTAAGTCTAATTCTTACTTATTCAGTAGATTAAAGTATTGAAACATCATTATTCATAAAATATGCACATTACAAAATTAAAGTTATTCAAAAACTACTCAAGTACTTACTCCAATACTCACATTATTCAAGTAAATTTAATTTTTGCCAATGTAATGTCACATAAAATCTTAATCTGAATAAGGGATTTGAACCCCACTGTCACGGCCAGGGGATCAGCAGGCCGCTGACTAGTAGTGTTCTCTCTCTCTCTCTCGCCAGGGCGGAACTCATGGTGGGTTCACGCCCTCGGCCCACGCCCCTCTGAGGAGGAAACACCTGGGCCTCATCAGTGCAGCCAGCATTTAAGCCAGGGAGTGGCTTCTACTCATCACTGGATCGTTGTGTGTGACTCGCGTCAGTGCAGCCCGGCTCTGAGCAAGTTCTCTTTTGCTTCCCTGTGCAAAACCTCTAACGTGTGTTTCCTTCTGTACATAGATCCCCTGGACCCGACTCTGCATCCCCCGAGCAGTGTTTGGAGAGAGAGTCAGAAGAGGAGCAAGTGTCTTTTCCCTACCTGGATTTCCCCAGAGCCTTTTCCCTGTCACCGCTTTGTATATAGCACTATCCCCTGCACTGTTTGTATATACACCTGGTGGAACTGTAATAAATACAGACTGTGCCTCTGAGTCCTGCGTGTGAGTCCTCAAGCGAACCGTGACACCCACACAGATGAGAGCTTAGCAGTGAAGCTCTCTCTTAAAATTTGAGTTATAAAGTCAGAAGTTATCACTGACAGAGATCCATGTTCTTTTAACATAAGAAAGAATATTTGCTGAAATTGACATTAATCCAAGCCCTTAAAACGCCATTTTGGATTAAGCATTTCCTTTTAGAAAAGTCTTCAATGAGCAGGAAGCTCCAGTACTGAAAAAAGAAGCCAACATCAACTGCTAAACGTGCTAAAAGTAAGTAAGTCCCCGTAGACTCCTATGATCAAAACACATACAGTATAAAAGTTATAGGTTACAGATCTGAAAAGTAAAACAAATGTCAAAGTGCAAAAAGACTTATGGTCCCATAGAAGTCTATTCCATTTGCCTGGAATTAGGTGAACACCTTTGTGACAAATTTAATGGCTCAGTCATTTGTTTCATGTCATATTTAATAAAAGACTGACATGGTGGCATGTGGAATTGTCCATTTTGCACATATTTGGTCATTCTAAGCGTCAGAAGGGGAAAGATCATTCTGGGAATGCCTACTGGCGAAGGATGTGTGATTGACAAGTCCAGTGTGTGAAGTTTAACTACAGTCTAAGGAGCTTGGAAAGAAAAGCATCTGGACTTCTTTAAGTTTCTTGAAGATGTTTCACTTCTCATCTGAGAAGCTTCTTCAGTTCAGAATTTCTTCAGAGAACTGAAGAAGCTTCTTGAATGAGAGGTGAAATGCTCTTCAAGAAACTTAAAGAAGTCCAGATGCTTTTCTTTCCAAGCTCCTTAGACTACGATGACCTGAACGACTGAGAACCTTAACAGACAGTTCTTCCCTTCATTCATCATGCCTGATTTCAAAACACCAAGATGGCAGTCGTGAAAACACTCATCTTGAGTCTTCATGGGACTATGGTGAGATCAGTTATGCCTCTTATGATGCTGTCCCAGACTTCAAAGCAGTATAAAACATGTTTGCAGCCTGTAACAACTGTGCATGCGGTTATTTTTCGTTTTAAGATTTCCGTGTTTAAATCATAATAAGATTTATTTTTAATTTTAATTAACTTGAGGTGAGTCAGATTCTTTCATTCAAGTCACTGAATGAATCTCTTGACATGTTTGGGGGTAGGTGCCTTTTGTAGCATTTTAATGCAATTATCTGACAGATTATATGGTCTACACCATAGGTGTCAAACTCTGGCCAAATTTGGCCCGCAACCTAATTACATTTGGCCCGCGAAGCCATACCAAATTACTATTAGAGCTGGCCTACTGGTATTATACAGCTAATATATATTGTTTAGTATTAAGCTTTGCTTGTTCCATATTCAGTTTTTCAGCAAAATGTGTTTGAGTCCATAAGAAAAGATTCATTCTTATATCTGGAGGAATAAATATATTTCAATAAATATTAAAGTTAGCCCGCGACTTTGATCCAGTTTTGAATTTTGGCCCACTGTGTATTTGAGTTTGACACCCCTGGTCTACACTGTTATTAACTATACTAACACTCTGTTCCAGAAGTCTGTGCTGCAAAGAGGCAAAGTGAATACCGCACCTGCAGGAGTAATGGGGGTCATCAGTCGGTTCAGCTGGATGTTCCAGTGCCGTACCTGTTGACTGGCATTCCTCAGCCTCTCCTGAACCTCCTGGAAACAAAAATCATGCAGGCATCTTCATCAGTGTTGTTTTAGAAGAGCACTAAATAAGATGCTGCTCACAAAGCCAGTCAAAACAAACTTGTTCACCTCCAGACGCTGGTGACTTCTTTGGCGAGATGCCTGCAGATCCTGGAGCTCCTGAGAGGCAGAGTTGAGGGCTGAGGGGGTGTCCTCATCGGGACTGCCATCTGACAGCTCCTGTATGGGGCTGAGGTTTTGCATTGTACGTTGCTGCTCCTGGAGGAGCTGGAAATGTTTCCTCTTTTCATCTTCAGCCTGCAGCAACCTGAAGGAGGGGAAAAAGGGAAGAAGCAACTGAAAATGTTAATACTTCTCATGGATATCTCAGATCTCCATCACAAATAAAATAATAAAGGGCCATAATAAGAGTTAGAAATCCATTGTTACCGCTCAAGCTCCAGTCTGGCCCTCTCCTCCTCCAGCCGAGCCTGGATCTCCATATTAAGGGCAACTTCCAGCTGCTGCTGTGTCAGCTCCAGCTCCCTGATCCTCTTCTTCTGTTGTTCAGCCTCCTTTTCCTTCACCTGCATCTCAGCCTGCATGCTGTCTTTTATCTATGCACACACACACACACAGCTACATAAACAGATGCACCAACAGAGCGGTATAAACTGACCTATTCCTGAATTACCTTTTCCTGGACTGTCATAACCATTTTCCAAATCATTAAAGACTAGGTGTGAATTTTATAATGACAGTCAACATTTTGCTGGAGTTCTCAAAGATCAAAGTCAAGGAGAAAAGACTCTGTACATAATTGGTGTCAAGTGGAAAACTTTTTTTTTTACCATCACAGCCTCTTTCAGCTGTCTTTCCAGTTCCAGCTGCACCTCCCTCTGCTTCCTCCGCTCTCTCTCCTCTGCCTCCCTTCGGCGAGTTTCCAGTTCCCGTGCATGCTGTGAAACAGATGAAAGAGACATTGTTTGCTTTGTGTTTTCACCTCTATCCAGCAGGTGACACTAGGCCATCAGCTTCGAGGTTCAACGTATTGTGCTTTCAGCGGTGCTCTTCTTGATAACTTGGTTGAAGTAAGTGGGTATTTGAGTTCATGTTGCTTTCCTTACAGCTGTAAGTAATCTGCTCATTCCGCTTTTGATCTTTGGCACCAACAAGTGATTTTTTCCCAGAGAAGTGCTGCTCACAGGAGATTTCCTCCATTTCAGACCATTTTCTATAAACCGGTTAGATGGTTGTACAGTTTCTGAAATACTCAGACAAGCCTGTCCGACACAAACAACAATGCATGTTCAAAGTCATTTAAATCCCCTTTGACCTTCAGCAGGTCATCTTATTAATGTATACATGCCTAAATGCACTGAGCTGCTGCTATGTGATAGGCTGATTAGGTATTTGACCTAATGAGCAGCTCAACAGGTGTATCTAACAAAAATTTGGCCAGTGAGTGTACAGTGGGGCAAAAAAGTATTTAGTTAGCCACCGATTGTGCAAGTTCCCCCACTTAACATAAGAGTTATGAGTTATAAGATGCAGGTCGATGTGTAAAAATAACTCAGTTGTTTGGTGGTGGCTATGGCAGGGCTTCCACAGAGGCCAGCAGGTGGATGAGGGAAGGGGAAGCAGGAGGAGAGCCCCGAGGCGGCCACCAGTCCGAGTGTCAGGTGAACTGAACTTCAGGTAAGAAGTTATGACCTGCAGTCTATCTGGGTCAGATATAAACCAAGTTTAGGTGGAGTTTATTTTCGTTGTGCTGACTTTTTACAGTCAGTTACAATACCTCATACTGTGTGAGCTAGCATGACAAGTTTATACAGATGTTCGGTTGCTATGATGTTACTGATAGTGAACTTTATTTTATTCATAAGGTTAGTTAGTAGAGTTGCCAACAGCTCCTTAAAAATGGAATGGTCCCTCATTCAGAGAAAATATTACGCGTTTGGTATTGAGCTGAGAAGAGACGCAGTTTGTCCCGGACTTCAGCTAGGATGGAAAAAGACACAAAACTGGAGTTATTCTGTCTTTACGCTGCACAGCTGCCTCTTCTCCTCTCATTATCTCTCCTCTCTCTCCTGTTGCTACTTCAATCATGAAACTGATCAATGATCAGCTGATCGTCTCTCTTGTTTGTTTATCACCCACTTTGAGCCAGAAAGAGGAAACCAGCAGATGTCGCGCTAAACAGCAGCAGCACGTTTAAGCTTGATCAGCTGTTGTTAGAATTTATTTAGTTAGAATGTTTGCTGGAGCCACAGCTGTAAAGCTGTAAAGCTGCTGGTCATGATGTCGGTTTGGATATGTGGTGAGAGGGAAACATGAAGATGAAACCAGGAGATGTCCTTACTGAATCATCAGAGCTGAACAGGTGATGGAGAAACAGGTTTACCTTTTAGGTGACAGGAATGAGTTGAAGTTATGAACTGTTTCTGAGAGATAAATAACACCAGGATCCTTTTTTTATGTAGCTGACAGCTGGTAACTGTGCAGGGGCGGGTCTAGCAAAGTGTTGCCAGGGGGCCAGGTAGGGCATTAACAGGGAAAGGTGGGCACAAAGAAATACTTTTCTTTTTTATTCTCATTTAAAATATCTAGCTTTTATTAAATAATTATCTGAATCTTGTGAAGAAAGTTTTTATCTGACGTAAAATGTATGGAAATCATACATATACCAAAAAGACTGTACATCACTGTCACAACAGCATTTGTTTTCATTCAAAGGCTTTATGGCTTTAATACCTGGTGGGCCAATCTGTAGTGAAAATGCCCAATTTTTTGTCCCAGTCCAGCAGGTTAATACTGGCAGTGTCACCATGCCAGCTGACTGCATTTCATCATCAGCCAGTGTTGTTCTCAATATTACCAAAGTAAGGCAGCATATAAAGTATTTACTTGCTTTCAGGTTTTATTCAAATGTTAGTCTTTTCAGTTGTTTCTCCACTTTTTTCCTGTTTCAAAATCAAACACCAGTTTGTGAGAAGATTATCTTCTTTTTTTTTTTAACAGGCATTGGTTTTGCATTGGAATTGGCTAATTTGCCAATTGTATGTTAAAAATGTTCGTATTTTAATATTCAAAAATGTTTTTGCCCAAAACACATGTGCACTACATGTCAGTAAAAATACTATGCAAATATTGATGTCCTTGAATGCTGAATAAACACTGACTGATTGTATCTCTTGTACTTAATCAACACAGTATCTAAACACTTTGCACCGTAGTGGTTAAAATCTCATTCTAATAAGGTTACGGTTATTAGGTTTACAGGGTTATTGAATTATGGTGAACGGTTGGTAGAATTGTTTTTAACATTATCTGCCAATTACATCTGCCACCCTTCTCCAAATCTGTGCCCCTACCTGGCCCCCCCAACAAAAATTTTCTAGACACGCCACTGCATCCTGGTGCATATATATTGTGCATGCGTGTTCCTTTAGGAAACAGGAAGATTGCTAGGAGAAAGAAACGTATTAATCTTGTTTGTTAGGATCATAGCCATAAATGGAGGACTCTTATAAAGTCCATGGATTTTCATTCACACATATTACATGAGGTATCTACTCTTTACACACTAAGGATCCACACTACCAGGGCTACGGCACACAGCTGTTTTATAAATCATCAAAACCAATACTATCCTAAGATTTATTATATGCAAAAATGATCTGTTCCAAAATGTTTTCATGTAATCCTGAAAACAGAAAAACAATCTTCTGCACTATTAACCATCCACAAATGGAAACAACAGACAATACAGGTGATTTTAGCTAAAAAGCCAAGAAAAAATTGTGTGGTGTTTTTTTTTTCAAACGATGTAATTTACAGCCACAGAGGACAGAAAGCTGCAGTATGTAGAGAAAGAGAAGAGTTAAACCTATAATCAACATGAGTCCTTGTAGATGGCAGCCTCCGGTTTTTAAAGACTTCTATTGGTCTCTAGTGGACAACAGAGGTAACTGCAGGATTCGAGCCAGAATAGTGTAACTGCAGTTCAAAACGACATATTTTTTTGATTTCCCATAGAAAGTGTGTGTCCAGCCACGTGTCAGTCCAAGTGGCAGGATTTAGTAATTCTGGTAATAGTTAAATGTAACTCATTCACAAATATTAAGTCGCAACATTTCAGTCTGACTAACCTTGGAAGATTACACGAAGACAATGTCCACATATGCAGACGCACGCATATATCTAGCGTATAAGAAATTTCTTTGCACAAACTGTTGAGTCAAATGACATTTGTTTTTCACAGCTTCAGGGGGTGCACCGTTCCTAGAAATACTGCAATACCAGGTCGATGCGTGGAGTGGACGGAGCAAGCCCCTATTCCATCTCCCTGCTCCAAAAGTCAATTTAATATATGGTCCCCGGGTAGGGGACGTATCAGATATTAAACTGATAAGAACAGATTTTTTTTTTTTTTTTTTTTTTTTTTTTTCCACAACATTTACATTTCTTCATTTCTTTCCATCCCAAAGAGCATTCTCCCGAGCTAAATCCGATTTCCAACACACGAAGCAAAGAACATTTCGATAAACAATAACAACCAACACATACCTACTATCTCGCTCCCTGTCACTTACCACCTTCTTTTGGGTGGGTTTAAGAAAAAAGCTTTCCACCTATCCTTAATTGTGTCACTTCCCCACTTTTCTAGTTCGTGCCAATATATACCTTCAAATTCTTTCTCTATTGCCTTAACTGTTCCAATTTCTCCCCATTTATACACCCCCGTTATGAAACCCTGTCTTGCTTTCCATAATTTAAGCTTTACAATTGATAACAGCATACAAAGTACTTTATATTGCTCTTTTCCCACTCCCTTAACCCCGAACGAGGTGATTTCATCATATGTCACGTTTTCCAAGCACTTATAACTCCCTTTTACCCCGTCCCACACCTTTTTTGCATATTCACATCCCCATAATACATGTTCAATCGTTTCATCTTCCTTACAATTTTCCCTTGGACAAACTTTTTGTTTCCCCAAATCGTGGGCATACATTGTGACTCTTACTGGTAGTCTTCTATGCAGGTGCAACCAATTAAAATCCTTTAATCCGTTCTTAAAACTCTTATCCTGAGCCCGTTCCCACACTTCTGAGCTCACCATTACTAAGTTGACATTAGATTTCTGTACCAATTTTTTGTATAGTAGCTTGTGATTTACAATTGTATCCACCTCATTACATTCCGTATGTCTCCTCCCCCACTTTACCATTCGCTGGAAATACTCCGGCCTAGTCTCCGCTTTAGGGCCTTTGTTGTCCCACCCTATTAAGAACCGATATGGTATCGACAACCAGAACCATAACAGGATTTGACATTTGTGCATATATGTCTTTTTCAATAGTGTACAAACACTTGCATAGAATATTGCATCCAACTTCAATGGGACGTTTGTCACCCCCTTCCCACCATCTGCTATTTCTTGGTACATTTGCACCCTTTTTACGTATTCATAACCCCCCCATATGAATTTAAATATCCCCCTCATTAATTGAGCTCTATACTTTTGCGGCATCGGAAAAACATAGGCCAAGTGTAGCAACTTTGGCAACACCTCAGCCTTTATGACCAACGCTTTCCCTGAGATTGAGAGTTTTCTTGTTTTCCATAATCCCAAATTTCTATCTACTGCAGTCATCTTCTTTTTCCAGTTGCATAAGGCGTCCCCCTCCTTGTTCCCAAAAGAAATTCCTAATATGTCCATAGCACCTTCACACAACATAAAATCACAAATGTTATCCTTTCTCCCTTCCCACTTCCCAAGATATTTATACATCGTCTTCTCTTTGTTTATTTTCGATCCTGTTGCTTTTTCGTAATCATTTAAGATTTCTATCACTCCCCTTAAACTTTCGTCGTCTGCCAGGTATAATATCGTATCGTCCGCGTATTGAGATATTTTTAAGCTCTCGCCCCGTGGCAGCGTTATCCCCTTTACGACTAGACTCTCCCTTATTGCACAAGCCAGGGGTTCAGCGTAAAGCACGAAGAGCACCACCGATAGTGGACACCCTTGCCTCAATCCTCTTGTTTGTTGTACTTTGTCCGTAAGGTAACCATTAATTTTTATTTTTGAATTTATGCCCTTATATAGGACTTTTACCCATTTTGTAAAAACCCCTCCTAGGCCCAATCCGTCCATTACCTTCCACAAAAAAGCGTGGTCTACTCTATCAAACGCTTTTTGCTGGTCCAAACTAATGCATATTGCCGCTATGTTTCTCTCCTTTACACATGTGAGTACATCCCTATGTAGATGTAAGTTCCATGTGATCTGCCTCCCCTGTACCCCGCAAGTTTGATCCATCTCTACTATGTGCGACATGACTCCTGCTAGCCTGTTTGCCAAAATCTTACTCAAGATTTTATAGTCCACGCACAACATAGTTAATGGTCTATAATTGTCTAGATGGTTTGGATTTCCTTTCTTAAGCAGTATGGACACCACTCCCGTTTTCATACTATCTGACATCTCTTCTCCCTCCACGATTTCCTTAAAAACCCCTATAAGGTGTATCCCCACCATATCCCAGAAAGCCACATAAAATTCTTTTGTTAGGCCGTCTATACCAGGCACCTTATTAGCCTTCATTGCCTTTATCACATTGTGTGCCTCTTCTACTGTCAATTCCCCCCCCAACTTGCCTCTTTCATCTTCCGGTAACCTTCTCTTTAGGGAACTTATAAAAAACTCCCCCTTTCCCTCATCCAAGTTCTCCTTCTTGAACAATTCTCCATAATATTCTTTCACCATTTTTAACATGTTTTCCTTCCCCCTAATCACATTTCCATCCTTCTCCAATTTCCTTATAACCCCCCTCTTATCTCTTATCTTCATCTTTCTGAAAAAATATGAGGAGCATTTCTCATTTTCCTCATACTCTTCCTGCTTTAGTTTATATATTACAGCCCTTGCTTTCCTCTCGAGCAATTCTTCCTGTCTTATTTTTAAATTTTCCAAATACCCTTCCTTTATTTTTTCCTTTCCCTTATTTTGCGTAACATAAATATGTTCTATCTCTTTTTGTATTATGTCAAACTCCTTCTTTCTAAACTTTGCTCTCTCTGAGCAATAATCGACCGTGAACTTTTTTATTTTTTTCTTTATGTCCTCCCACCAAAACACAACATTGCTGTATAAGCTTTTCATCTCTACCCATAAAGGGAAGATTTTTATAAAACCTTCCCTATAGGATTTTTCAGCAAGCACATCGTTGTTAAACTTCCAGTACCCTTTTCCAAAGTCAGGCCCTTCTATCTCAAGCGCCACATCCACAGCTTGGTGGTCTGTAAAAAGAGCCGGTATAGTTTTTCCGTTTATTATTTTACACTTTTTTCCTACAAGAATATAATCTAGCCTACTTTTCGCCCCCCTTGAGTTCTTCCATGTGTACCCCACCTGCTTTCCCTGTAGTTTCCCCATTACATCTATTAATTCATATTTTTTAATAAAGGTCTTAAAGGGGAGGGAGCACTTTTCCTTTTCCAGAGAGCAGTTAAAGTCCCCTCCCACAATAATGTCCTTTTCAGTCAAGAAACAGGTGTCCAATTTTTGGAAGAGGTCCCTACGTAGCCCGTGCTCCACCTGTGCGTACACATTTATTATCCGGCATTGGGTCCCATTTTTTTCAACATCCACCACCATTACCCTTCCTTGTATTACCGTATAGCTCTCCATTATCCGAATACCTTTATTCCCACATAACACCCCGACTCCAGTCCCATGTACCCCCCCGATGCTCCAAGAGGCTTCCCCTCCCCTCCATTCCTCAGTAAACACAACAACATCCCCCTCATCCTTTAGATGGGCTTCTTGTACCAAACAAATATCAAAATTATAACATAGTAAAAATTCGTAGACCATTTTCCTCTTTCGGGCGTTTTTTAGCCCCCTAACATTCAAAGTAATTATTCGTATTTTCCCCATACCATAAACAGAAGGGCAAGTAGAGCACTAAGAGCAGGATTAAACAAAAAAAGAATGAGAAAAAAATGAAAAAAAGAAGAAAAGAACAAAGAAAAAGGGTTGCGATAAGTCACTTGATAAATTTTTGCTCTTCTCCCATAGTCTTTATCTATCCATGTTAACATGTAACAATAAGTTTTTTATAAAGGAGTCCTCTGACTTTTCTTCACTCTCACCTTCCTCTTCCATGTCCCCGTCACTTGTCACGTCACTTAACGGGGTATGCATACACTCAGTCTGTGTTCCTCTCCATACATACCCCTCCACGTTCCCACCTTCCTCCAAAACCTCCTCCCTGACTTCCTGGTCTCTTGTCTTAACCTCTTCCGAGGAGGTGGCCGGGCTCACCTTTCTCCTCCTCTTTGCAGATTTTCTCCGTGGCTTTGCGACCACTTCCCACAATTGGGGATCCTCCCCCTGCTTCTCTTTCTCACCGTCTTGCTCGGGACTCCTCTCCCCCTTCTCCTCTCGCCGCTCCGTCCCCTCCTCCGCGCTCCCCGCTTTATCCTCGTTAGCCTGATTTCCAGCAGCTTGTGGCGGCTCCTGTGGCCTTTCTCCGGCGTCAGAGTCTATTTCCACTTCGCTGCGATCTTCCTCAACGAGTCCAGTCTTCACCACGGCCGAATATGGCCGGGGCTTAGTGCAGTCTCTCGCCATATGTGCGTCTGAGTCACATAGGTGGCATCTTCTGGGCTCCTTACAGTCCTTTGTTATATGACCAAGCTTGCCACAACTCCTACACCTCACCTGGTCACATTTGTCCGCGTTATGTCCAGTACTTCCGCATTTCCTACATGCTTGAGGCTGCCCTGCATAAACTAGGAAGCCTCTATCCGCTCCAATGGAAAATACTGCGGGCGGATGGCAATATCCATCCTCGCTGTCCATATCCGCATTCAATTTGATGCGAAATTGTCTCTTTCCAGTCCATAGGCCGAGGCCGTCCTTTATTTTCCGTACTCCTGGGAGGACAGTAACGTATCTCCCCAGGAAGTACTTGATAGTCTCTTCCGTGACCCAAGGATTATACATATGTATCGTTAAAATTCTATAATCGTTCCGATACAAAGGGGTCACCGTATATTTCCGCAGTTCCTCATCTTCTTCCACGATATTCTTCTTTCTCACTTCTTCCGCATACTCTCCAGTACAAAAGGTCACATCATAGTGTTTGCTTGCAGCACTCTGTTGAAGGCGGAAGATCTCCTCCGGCTGTATCTTTAGGGCTTCAAAAAGGATTCTTCGTCCGAAGGTTATTCTGTCATGAAATTGCGTTTCTTTCTCCATAAGTTCGAATCTCAGCGTATTTCTTGTTCCATACGTCCATGCGTTCCTCTCAGAGAAATTGGCCGACGATGCCGCCATCCTTCATTGCTTCTCGCCCAAACTGATAAGAACAGATACTACACTTGATCTTAGCCAAAAGGCCGAGAAGCGATTTATCATCAACTGATAAGAACAGATACTACACTTGATCTTAGCCAAAAGGCCGAGAAGCGATTTATCATCAACTGATAAGAACAGATACTACACTTGATCTTAGCCAAAAGGCCGAGAAGCGATACCCATATATCGCACGACAGAAACGACTCATTCTGCTCATTTGTCTTTCATCCCAGCTTTTTTGGGGGTGACTGGGTGGGGGGATATTGCTCACAGCAAATTCCTAAAAACTCCTATTGATCATTGTTGCTCCCATAGATACATTTCAGTTTACCAGTCATGAGGCTCCAAATTATACCAGGAGTGGGGTTTGAACCCACGAGAGGATGCGCTCATTGGAGCTTAAGTCCAACGCCTTAACCACTCGGCCATCCTGGTGCATATATATTGTGCATGCGTGTTCCTTTAGGAAACAGGAAGATTGCTAGGAGAAAGAAACGTATTAATCTTGTTTGTTAGGATCATAGCCATAAATGGAGGACTCTTATAAAGTCCATGGATTTTCATTCACACATATTACATGAGGTATCTACTCTTTACACACTAAGGATCCACACTACCAGGGCTACGGCACACAGCTGTTTTATAAATCATCAAAACCAATACTATCCTAAGATTTATTATATACAAAAATGATCTGTTCCAAAATGTTTTCATGTAATCCTGAAAACAGAAAAACAATCTTCTGCACTATTAACCATCCACAAATGGAAACAACAGACAATACAGGTGATTTTAGCTAAAAAGCCAAGAAAAAATTGTGTGTGTGTTTTTTTTTTTCAAACGATGTAATTTACAGCCACAGAGGACAGAAAGCTGCAGTATGTAGAGAAAGAGAAGAGTTAAACCTATAATCAACATGAGTCCTTGTAGATGGCAGCCTCCGGTTTTTAAAGACTTCTATTGGTCTCTAGTGGACAACAGAGGTAACTGCAGGATTCGAGCCAGAATAGTGTAACTGCAGTTCAAAACGACATATTTTTTTGATTTCCCATAGAAAGTGTGTGTCCAGCCACGTGTCAGTCCAAGTGGCAGGATTTAGTAATTCTGGTAATAGTTAAATGTAAGTCATTCACAAATATTAAGTCGCAAGATTTCAGTCTGACTAACCTTGGAAGATTACACGAAGACAATGTCCACATATGCAGACGCACGCATATATCTAGCGTATAAGAAATTTCTTTGCACAAACTGTTGAGTCAAATGACATTTGTTTTTCACAGCTTCAGGGGGTGCACCGTTCCTAGAAATACTGCAATACCAGGTCGATGCGTGGAGTGGACGGAGCAAGCCCCTATTCCATCTCCCTGCTCCAAAAATCAATTTAATATATGGTCCCCGGGTAGGGGACGTATCAGATATTAAACTGATAAGAACAGATTTTTTCTTTTGGAAAAATTTTTTTATTGATACTCAGACATATAACAACATCATCATCATCTCATTTATTTTCATAAGCCCACCCCATTTAAAAGGATTACTTCTTTATTATCTCCCATCCCCTTTTAAAATACAACAGGAAAACAAATATTTAAATGTTTTTTCCTTTTTTTTTTTTTTTTTTTCATAGAGAATTTAAATTATTTAAAAAAAACCATCCCATCCCTTCACAAGCTTCCGGTGCTCAGAGGGGACTCTCCCCAACTTGCTCCTTCCACACCGACCTCTCCCGGAGAGCCAGGCTGTTGCTGCTTAGACCTTTCTATGTGCGAACCCGGCTCCTCCATCCGAATGGGCACAGAGGCGATTCTTCTTTGCGGCTGCTCTCTCAACTTAGTATTTCTGGCACAGATCTCTTTTACTGTTGCTGTTGCCATTCGGAGAGCAGCCACGGGGGGGATCTGCGTGTGCTTGCTCACCAACAAGTTTCTGGAGGTCCAAATGGCGTCTTTTATAGCAGCAAGGGCGAGCCACTGCTTTTCAAAGCCTTTTCTTTGCGTTTTCACTCCTTGGCTCACCCCATAGAGGATTAGGTTTGCTGTCAGGACCTCCCTTGCTGGTAAGTACGGGAAATTTAAGGAGCCGGCCATGTCCCACAGGTCTATAGCAGCACTGCACTCCCAGAGTAGGTGCCTCACCGTCTCAGGCGCGCCACAACCCGGTCGGGGACACATTTCTGTTGTCGACATTCCTCTGGAGTGCATGACAGCCCTGACTGGGAGAATCTCATGAGCCACCATCCAGGACACATCCTGGAGCCTGTTAGAAAGGACGGGATGGTTTGTCAGACGCCACACTTCTATGGCCTCTCCAATAGGGAGGCCTCTGACTGGGACCACCTCTCCCCTCTCCTGCACAACTGAAATGAGAGAATGATGTTTTGTTAAAATGTCCAAACTCTGATCTTCCAATTTAAAGGAGGTTAAAAAGGATTTCAGCTCTACATAGGCTTCAGGAACATCAAAGGAGACGGGGACTCTAAGATCTACTGGCAGGATTTTCTTTTGTCTTAGGTAGCTACCTAACCAAAATCTAACCCATGCCTGTGTCAGAGGATTACTATTAGGACTCGTAGCCTGTCTCATATGGCTACTTGTATAGAGGCTTCCCATGAATAAATACAGATCTGGGACTCCTTTGCCACCATCTTCCTTTAATTTCTTCATTATCCCTCTTTTAAGTCTCTCCCATTTGGAGTCCCATAGAAAGTAAAAGATGGCTCGTTCTAGTTTTAACAATACGTCCTTTGGTGGCAAAAAGACTGCGCTGACTAAAAGAAGCAAGGGTAAAATCACTGCCTTAATTACTAAAACCTTCCCTCCAAGAGTCAGCTTTCTCAGTCTCCATAGGCCTAATCGTTGATTCACTTTTCCTATCATTCCCGGCCAATTTGCCTTTCCTCCACCATCCTTATCAAATCTAACCCCTAAAATTTTTTGGTCGGTTTGTGTCACATTTATTCCAAGTCCAGTCAATTCTATAGTCTCCCATGGCCCGTAGAATTGTACCTGAGTCTTGCCCCTGTTGAGTCTAGAGGCCGAAGCCCTTCCGAACCAGTCCGTAACTTCAAAAGTCCTTCTCATCGAGGATATGTCTGTACACAGGATGCTAATATCATCCATGTACAGTACACACTTTGCCACCTGCCCCCCACTCCCAGGTATGTTCATCCCGTTTATACTCTTATCTTTCCTCAAAATTTGTGCCAGGGGTTCAATACAAATAACATATAAAAGAGCGGACAGGGGACATCCCTGTCGTAAACCACAGTTCACCTGAACTGCATTCGTCAGGGTCCCATTCATGACAAATCTGCTCTTTATATCTGTGTACAACAACTTTACCCAGGATATAAGCCTTTCTGGGAAACCCATCTTCTGCAAAACTTTAAAAAGGTACCGGTGAGATATTCTATCGAAGGCTTTTTCAAAGTCTAAATTCAAAACAATCAGTCGCTTGTTTCTCTTTCGAGCAAAACAAATCGTGTCTCTAATCAACACCAGACTATCCGTGATCTTCCTGCCCTTTACAGTACATGCTTGGTCTTGGTGGATTATCTGGTCCAAAACCGGTCTTGTCCTTTCTGCTAGAAGCTTGCTGAATAATTTACAGTCACAGTTTAAAAGCGTAATCGGTCTCCAATTTTCCAAGAGAGTTTTATCCTTCCCTTTATGAACGAGTGTGACTAAACCCATTCTAAAACTTTCAGGCAGCTTATCTAATTCACTAAAATCTGTAAAAATTGAAAGTAAATCAGTAGCTAAAATATCCCAAAATGTCAGATAAAACTCAATCGGCAGGCCATCTAAACCAGGGGATTTTCCAGTTTTAAAACTCTTAAGACACTGACCTAACTCGGCTGTAGTAAAAGGTTGACTTAACATATCACTAGACTCAACAATCTTATCAATATATTCCAGGGTTTGCTCAATGACTCTTTCCTCCACATTTTTCTCCCCATACAGGTTTTCATAATATTCTTCAATCACTTTTATTATACCTTCAGTACTCACTACTTTTTCTCCAGCTCTGTTTCTTAGCTGAGAGACAGAGCCAGGTTTGTTCATAATTTTTTTGAAAAAGTATCTCGTACATTTTTCTCCCTCCTCTCTCGCTCTCTCTCTACTCCTTAGTATGACTCCCATACTTTTATCATTTGCTATTTTCTGCATTTCTTTTTTAACCTCTCTAATTTCTTCGTAGAAGTGTAAACCCCACCTATTTAAGAGATGGTACCTCTGTAACCTTTTCTGTAGTCCTCTCATACACCTGTCTTTTGCGGCCTTCTTTCTCTTTCCTGCTTGTTTAAAAAAGGACCGAGTCCTACACTTCACCATTTCCCACCATGAGACACGTGTTGCATAGAAATCCTGGAGAGTCTGCCATTCAGTATACCTCTCCTTATACTGTCTGAGCAGATCCTGATCCTCCAGTAGGGAGCAGTTTAACCTCCACACTCCCCTCCCCATTGTTATATCTAGTTCAAGGGAAATTTTAACAGTTAACATCAGATGGTCAGAAAAAAAGACGGGCATCAAAGTGGCCTCTACTGGTGAAAAGTCTCTAACAAAGATATAATCAATTCTAGAGGCCCTGTCACCATTTCCACTATACCAAGTAAAACCCTCCTCCATTGGATGAACCGTTGGAAAACAATCTATCAATTTAAAGTCTCTGACTAAACCTTGTAGTAAAAGTGACGTCTTATCAATCTTCACATCTTGTGTGGCTCTTTTTCTATCTTTCCTGTTTAAAATACAGTTAAAATCCCCTCCAAACACTAAAGGCGCTTTTCCCAACAAGTGGGGTTGCAAAGCCTCTAAAAGATCATATCTTTCGTGTTTGTCATTTGGGCCATAAATGTTCAAGAGCTTAAATTCCTTTTCCATATAAATAAGGTTAACAACAAGTGCTCTTCCATCACTTACTACAGTACTTCCCTTCACCGACACCAGAGGGTTTTTCACCAATATGGCTACTCCATCATTTTTATTTTCATTTGATCCACTCCAGATGGACATTTGTGGCCACATATCCTGCCACTGACCATATGCTTTTAGGAAAGGTATAGCACATTCCTGTATTAAAATAACATCTGATGTTACACTATTCAAGAAGGATAGAACACTTTGGGCTCTTACTTTAGACCTAACACTCCTGACATTTATGGATGAGAAGGTCAGAGCCATGAAGATTAATACAGAACACAAGCTAGTCATTATGAAACTAAGGAAAGATTGTTCTCTTCAAAGGCTCAACCCAAACTTTGGGGGGGCATACCATCAATTTATTTCTTGTGAGTGTAACTCTTCCTTCACCTCTCCGGGTTCCGAAGGGGGGACCGCCACTCTATTCCCTTTTCGTACTCTAGGTGACGGCCTTTGTCGCAGAGCTGCATTTACCATCCGCTCCTTTGGCGTTGACTGCAGAACTATGTTAAGGAAGGAAACCTCATTTGGTGAGTCAGAGGGGAAGACCCTGGAGTCCTCCCCTGAGGAACTCCCTGAAGGTGTTTCATGCCTCCCTCTCTTTCCTGAAACAATTGTCCCAGAAGACAGTTCTGCTGCAGTCCTCTTTGCCACCTGTGAATCAGGAAGGCCAGGGGGGACAGGGGGGGCAGGGGGGGGCTGCCCTTGAGCATTTTCACTTTCACCACTTACTCCTTTCTGAACTCCACTCTCCTCCTGCCCTCTCTCCCCCTCCTCTGAGGGTTCTGGTTGGGCAGGTCTTCCATGCTCCTCCCCTTTTCCCTCCTCCTCCTGTTCCTCCCCTCCGTCTTCAGGTGCTGGGAACTGATTTAAAATATCTGTCCCAGCTGCATCAATCAAGACATCCTCGTTTACCATTGCAATCAGGTTTCCCTCATTAATCTGGTTTCCTTTTTTAAGTTTATTTGCAAAGGACCGCGGACAGTCCCTAAAGAGGTGACCTTCCCCTCCACACAAGTTACACTTACGGTCATTTTTACAATCAGCATACGTATGCCCTTTCTCTTTACATTTCCCACAGATGATTTCCTCGCATGCCTCTATCAAATGCCCATGCTCCCCACACCTCCGGCAGAGCTTTGGTTGGCCCTGGTAATGGATATAGCCTCTATTATCTCCCAAAACTATCATGGACGGGAGATGTTTTAAACCCCGGAACCCTTGGGGATCTTCCCATTGCTGTATTGGTACTTTCCATACACAATTCCATATTCCATCCACATCTCTCACCTTCCTCGGCTGACCCTTCACCGTACAATATCTCCCCAACCACACACAAATGTCTTGGGCATTCACCGTTTCATTAAACATTTTAACTATTACTGTTTTCATAGTATTGTCTGTCAGTTTCTCCACATTGAAAATTTCAAATTGTGGTCTCAAATTTTCGAATCTTCTCCAAAACTCTTCCAACAATTCGCTTGAGCTGAAACTTACATCAAAACCCCTGTTAAAAGGGAGGGTCAAAATGCAATTCAAGTCATTTGGTGAAAATCCCAACACCTGTTGAATCAATTTCCTGGAGAAATCCAGCCTGGACATCTTTGGCACTTCTCCAACATTTTCAATTAAACTGAAGCGCACACAGAGATGCCTCCGCATACTGGCATACCCAGCCATTGCGGAGGCACCAAAGGTTTAGAAAAAACACCTGCTACAAACACACAACAGAAGATTAAAAAGGAAACGTTTTCAATACAAACAAATAATTTCTATAAAAAACCACGTACCTTTGCGCTGCAATAAATAACCAAGGTTTCACCGCCCAGACACCCAAAGGAGAGGGTCGCAGTCCTAGCCTAAGACCAAGAATCAACCACTCGGTCATCCTGGTGCATATATATTGTGCATGCGTGTTCCTTTAGGAAACAGGAAGATTGGTAGGAGAAAGAAAGGTATTAATCTTGTTTGTTAGGATCATAGCCATAAATGGAGGACTCTTATAAAGTCCATGGATTTTCATTCACACATATTACATGAGGTATCTACTCTTTACACACTAAGGATCCACACTACCAGGGCTACGGCACACAGCTGTTTTATAAATCATCAAAACCAATACTATCCTAAGATTTATTATATGCAAAAATGATCTGTTCCAAAATGTTTTCATGTAATCCTGAAAACAGAAAAACAATCTTCTGCACTATTAACCATCCACAAATGGAAACAACAGACAATACAGGTGATTTTAGCTAAAAAGCCAAGAAAAAATTGTGTGGTGTTTTTTTTTTTCAAACGATGTAATTTACAGCCACAGAGGACAGAAAGCTGCAGTATGTAGAGAAAGAGAAGAGTTAAACCTATAATCAACATGAGTCCTTGTAGATGGCAGCCTCCGGTTTTTAAAGACTTCTATTGGTCTCTAGTGGACAACAGAGGTAACTGCAGGATTCGAGCCAGAATAGTGTAACTGCAGTTCAAAACGACATATTTTTTTGATTTCCCATAGAAAGTGTGTGTCCAGCCACGTGTCAGTCCAAGTGGCAGGATTTAGTAATTCTGGTAATAGTTAAATGTAAGTCATTCACAAATATTAAGTCGCAAGATTTCAGTCTGACTAACCTTGGAAGATTACACGAAGACAATGTCCAGATATGCAGACGCACGCATATATCTAGCGTATAAGAAATTTCTTTGCACAAACTGTTGAGTCAAAAGCCATTTGTTTTTCACAGCTTCAGGGGGTGCACCGTTCCTAGAAATACTGCAATACCAGGTCGACGCGTGGAGTGGACGGAGCAAGCCCCTATTCCATCTCCCTGCTCGAAAAATCAATTTAATATATGGTCCCCGGGTAGGGAACGTATCAGATATTAAACTGATAAGAACAGATTTTTTTTTTTTTTTTTTTTTTTTTTTTTTACTTCTTTTATTTTCTTTCCACAACAATTCAAAAAAACTTTTTCCATTTCCATTACAAAGACATATTTACATTTCATTTCTTTCCCACATTCATTCATCGCAAACCAATCATTTTCATGTAACATATTCATATAACTTATTGCTTTTCATTGCTCCTTTTCCCTTTCTCCCTTCCTTACTCTCTACCTACCACCACTTTTTAGGTGCCTTCGCAGTAAAGAAGGAAGGGAAATCTTTCCATCTATCCTTGATCGTGTCTATTCCCCATTTTTGTAGTTCATGCCAGTATGTCTTTTCAAATTCCCTCTCTACAGCTTTAGTCGTACCTATTTCCCCCTCTTTATATCCTCCCGTTATACAACTCTGTCTTGCCTTCCACAATTTCATTTTTACAATTGTTAACAACATACAACGTATTTTGTATCTCTCTTTTTCTATGCTGTTAGCCCTGAAAAGGGTAATCTCTTCATAAGTCACCGTGCCCAAACCTTTATACTTCCCCTTTACCCTTTCCCATACCTTTTTTGCGTATTCGCATCCCCAAAGTACGTGTTCTATTGTTTCCTCTTCTACGCAGTTGTCCCTCGGACACTTTTTCTGTTTTCCCAAGTTATGTGCATACATGATGATCCTCACGGGTAACCTTTTGTGTAAATGCATCCAATTAAAATCCTTCAAAACATTTTTAAAGGTCTTATCCTGTGCACATTTCCACACTTCTGGACTCACCGGTACCTGGTTATAATTAGCTTTCCATACCATTTTCTTATATAAAAGTTTATGGTTTAGTACGGTATCCACCTCTTTACATTCAGCATGTTTCTTTCCCCATCCCAGCATCCTCTGAAAATATTTTGGTCTAGTTTCCGCCTTTGGTCCCTTATTTTCCCACCCTATCAAAAAACGGTATGGAATCGCTAACCAAAACCATAACAATATTTGACATTTATGGACATAGTTCTGTTTCAATAGCTTGCATACATTTGCATAAAACATTGTATCTAACTTCAAAGGGACATTTGGTACCCCTTTCCCACCATCTTCAATTTCTTGATACATTTGCGTTCTTTTGACATACTCATAACCCCCCCAAATAAATTTAAATATCGCTCTGGTTATTTGCGCTCTGTAGATCTGAGGCATCGAAAACACATAGGCCAGATGTAATAACTTCGGCACCACCTCACTCTTTATAATCAGAACCTTCCCCGTAATTGTTAATTTCCTTGCTTTCCAAAGGCCCAGCTTCTTTTCTACCGCACTTAACCTTTTTTTCCAATTGCTAAGCTCATCTCCTTCCTTATTTCCAAAGGTGATTCCTAAAATATTCATTGGACCTTGGCACAAAGTAAAATCACAGATATTATCTCTTCTACCCTCCCATGTCCCCAAATATTTATACATCGACTTCTCTTTATTTATCTTTGATCCAGTCGCTTTTTCATAAATATCTAAAATTTCTATCGCACCCTTTAAACTATCATCATCTGCCAGATATAATACTGTATCGTCCGCATACTGCGATATCTTTAATACTTCCCCCCGCGGCATCGGAATCCCTTTTACTCTCTGGCTTTCCCTTATTGCGCAAGCCAAAGGTTCAACAACAGATAATGGACATCCTTGCCTCAAACCCTTTGTTTGATACACTTTTTCTGTAAGGAATCCATTTACTTTTATTTTCAGACTTATGCCGTTGTATAAATTTTTTACCCATTTTTTAAATTTCTCTCCCAAGCCCATATACTGCATTACCCTCCACAAAAAATCATAATCTACCCTATCAAAGGCCTTTTGTTGATCTAGGCTCACACATAGTGCTGGCAAATTTCTATCTCTAACGTATGTGAGTATGTCTCTGTGTAGTTGCACGTTCCAAGACATTTGCCTCCCCCTGACCCCACACGTCTGATCCTTCTCCACTATTTGCATCATTACTCCCGCGAGTCTATTTGCCAATATCCTACTCAGGATCTTATAATCCACACATAGCATAGTTAACGGTCTATAATTATCAAGTTGTTGTGGGTTACCTTTCTTGAATAGAATAGAAACCACACCCGTCTTCATACTCTCTGTCATCTCCTTTCCCTCCATGATTTCCTTAAAAACTCCCAACAAATGTATCCCCACCATTCCCCAAAAAGTTTCGTAAAATTCCTTTGTTAATCCATCTATCCCTGGCACTTTGTTTGCCTTCATTCCTTTTAATACTTTATATGCCTCCCCTATTGTAACTTCCCCTTCTAAACTGTCGCTTTCTTCTCCCGTTAATCTCTTTTTTATTTTCTTTAAGAAAAAATCCCCTTTTTCTCCCTCTAATTTTTCTTTTCTAAACAAGACCTCATAATACTCCTTCGCCGTTTTAAGCATATTTTCCTTCCCTTCTATCATTTTCCCATCCTTCTCTAATTTTATTATAACTCCCTTTTTTTCCTTACTTTTCATCTTTTTAAAGAAAAAGGCCGAACATTTCTCGTTCTCCTCATACTCCTCCTGCTTTATCTTATATGTTTCAGCCCTTGCCTTCCTTTCAAGTAGTTCTTCCTGCTTCAATCTTAAACTTTCCATTTTCTCGTCCATGTTTTTATTGTTTCCTTTTTCATTTTGTAGTGTATAAGTATATTCTATTTCTTTTTGCAATATACGAAATTCCTCTTTCCTTACGCTGGACCTTTCCGTACAATAATCCACCGTGAACTTTTTTATTTTGTTTTTTACATCCTCCCACCAATCCAGTTTATTTATATATAAGCTTTCCATCTCCTCCCATAAAGGGAAGAGCTCTGCAAACCTTTCCTTATATTCTTTTTCCATAAGTACTTCGTTATTCAGTTTCCAGTATCCTTTTCCATAATCTATTCCTTCTATCTCCAAATCCACCACTATCATTTGATGATCTGTGAACAAAGCCGGTATTATTTTCCCTTGTTTTATTTTACACTTTTTCTCTATCAAAATGTAATCTAATCTACTTTCCATCCCTCTTGTGTTCTTCCATGTGTACCCCACTCTTTTCCCTTGTAGTGTGGCCATTACATCTATTAAACCGTATTTTTTTATAAAGGTCTTAAAAGGGAGCGAAGTTTTTATTTTCTCCAGTGAACAGTTGAAATCCCCTCCCACAAAAATATTTTTCCTTGTCATAAAACAAGTGTCCATTTTTGAAAAAAGTTCTCTTCTTAATTTGGGATCCACATATGCATACACATTTATTATACGGTTTTGTGTCCCACTTTTTTCCACATCTACAACCATAACCCTTCCCTGTATTAAAGTATAACTGTCCTTTATTCGTATACTTTTATTCCCACATAACACTCCTACCCCAGTCCCATGTACTCCCCCTATACTCCAGACCGATTCACCTCCTCTCCATTCCTTCGTAAAGAGGTCAACATCCCCCTCATCTTTTAAATGTACTTCCTGCAACAAGCAGACATCAAATTTATAATACAACAAAAATTCATAAACCATTTTTCTTTTCCGAGCATTCCTAAGTCCCCTTACATTTAATGTTATTATTCGAAAGTTTCCCATGTCTTAAACCATAAATCAAAAAAAAGGGGTCTCAAAAACAAAACCAAAACAAATCAAAACCATAGGAGTTTTATTTCAGTATCCCCATTTTTAACTCTTCATATTAACCTGCGCCAATAAGTTCTTAATAAAGGAATCTTCCGATTTTTCTTCGCTTTCAGCCTCTTCCCCCGTATCCCCATCACTAGTGAAGTCACTTAAGGGGGTATGCATGCATTCAGTCTGTGTACCCCTCAAAACATGTCCCTCCGTATTTTCCACCTGCTCGATCCGTTCCTCCCTATCCTCTTTATTTTTCGTTTTTGTCTCTTCTGGAGAAGCACCTGAGCTCACCTTTCTCCGCCTCTTTGCTGATTTTCTCCGCGGCTTCGCTACTACTGCCCACACCTGTCCGTCCTCTGCTTGTTTCTCTCTCTCGGCGTCCGATTCACGTAATGTTCCTTCCTCCTTATTCCTCTGCTCTACTCCGCCTTCCTTGCTCCCAGCTCTCTCCTCGTTAAGGTGATCTTCGGCAGCCGTTGACGCCTCCTGTGTTCTTTTTCCGATATCAGCTTCTGCATCCGATTTTCTGTAATGTTCATTTCCTGCCGCTTCAGAATATGACCTTGGCCTAGTACAGTCTCTTGCCATATGGGTCTCTGAATCGCACAAATGACATTTTCTAGGTTCCTTACAGTCTTTAGTTATGTGGCCTATCTTCCCGCAACTCCTGCACCTCATTTGTTCACACCTGTCCGCATTATGTCCGGTACTGCCACATTTTCTGCACGCTTGGGGCTGCCCAGCATACACTAGGAAACCCCTATCTGCTCCTATGGAGAATACCGCGGGTGGATGGCAATATCCGTCCTCGGTAGACGTATCCACATTTAATTTGACTCGGAATTGTCTTTTTCCGGTCCATAGTCCTAAGCCATCCTTTATTTTGCGCACTCCTGGTAGTACTGTGACGTACCTTCCTAAGAAGTACTTAATTGTCTCTTCCGAAACCCAAGGGTTATACATATGGATCGTTAAAATCCTATAATCATTTCTGTACAAAGGAGTTACCGTATATTTCTTTAGTTCTTCGTTTTCTTCTCCGTGAAATCTCCTTCTCACCTCCTCCGCACATTCTCCCGTGCAAAAGGTTACATCATAATGTTTACTTGCCGTACTCTGCTGGAGGCAGTAGATTTCCTCAGGCTTTATCTTTAAAGCCTCGTAAAGGATCCTTCGTCCGAAGTTAATTCTGTCATGAATCTCGTCCTCTTTCTCCATCAACTCGAATCTCAAAGTATTTCTTGTACCTTGCATCCATGTGTTTCTCTCATGAAAATTGGCCGACGCCGCCGCCATCCTGCATTGCTTCTCGCCTTATCACTGATAAGAACAGATACTACACTTGATCTTAGCCAAAAGGCCGAGAAGCGATACCCACATATCGCACGACAGAAACGACTCATTCTGCTTACTGCAACTCTAACTCATGGTTACAATGAAGAACACAGTCGCCTTCTAACAAATGGTAGAGGACAGGTCGATGTTTTACTGACGTTTTACCTCCGAAACATCACAATATAACTATGGTCGGCATGTTTCAGTTTTTAAACGGCGCCACATATATGACGACACTTTAGTTTCTGAAACGCCGGTCAGCGCATGCCGGTTAATGAGATTCAAAATCACGTGGTCGCCTGCAGTCCAATCAGCGGTCGTTGAGACGGAGCGTCTTCAATTCATTTTTATAACTTTCTTGGCGTTATAATTGTTTTCATAATATGATAATTACATACTGTTAAATTTTTAATGTTTCTCCTCCCGGTAACTGTATTCCTGTTATGTCTGGGCTTTCCCTAATTGCACAAGCCAACGGTTCTACATATAACATGTACAGTAAGACTGAGAGGGGGCGACCTTGGCACAGACCTCTCATTTGTCTTTCATCCCAGCTTTTTTGGGGGTGACTGGGTGGGGGGATATTGCTCACAGCAAATTCCTAAAAACTCCTATTGATCATTGTTGCTCCCATAGATACATTTCAGTTTACCAGTCATGAGGCTCCAAATTATACCAGGAGTGGGGTTTGAACCCACAAGAGCATGCGCTCATTAGAGCTTAAGTCCAACGCCTTAACCACTCGGCCATAGGGTTTACAGGGATGGAGGACTCAAATGAGAAAATATCCAGCGAGCAGCAGTTTTTGGTGCAATGTTTCAAAACAAGCTATGCAGAAGAGCATGTTTGGGAGCACCGTACATCTGACTTTGAAGCAGATGGGCTACAGCAACAGAAGGCCAAAATGAGAGCCACACTAACAGCTACAACAACTTTTTCAAGAATATTATTTTATGACAGACTTGAGCATGAATGATGAATATGAATCGGAAACAACAATGAACAACAATGTGAAACTGCTCATGAATCATTTAATCTATGAGTGAAAGTAGTTTTCTTTAATCTCCTCCTCCTTTAGTTTGCCTCTCCTCTTTATAAGCTCCAGCTCTCTTCTCCTACTCACATCTCTAAACAGTAAAGATCATTTACACCTCACACTGACAACATGCTGTGGACCTTCTGCACTCTCATCACTGCTCTAACATGTAAGATCTTCTTATTCCATTTTTTAGTCCATATTTAGAGCTAAACTTTAAACTTCTATTTTTTCTGTGTTTCCTGGCAGATGTTGATGCAGTGATTGTGTTGACCCAAACACCTGCTGTCCACACAGTTTCTCCAGGTCAAGAAGTTGTTCTCAACTGTAACATAGAGAGAGATGATGGGAATTCTGTTAGATGGTATAAACAAGTTCCTGGAACGGTTCCTCAGTATGTTCTAAGATTTTATCATTCTAGCAGCTCACCCAGCTTTGGAACAGGATTCTCCTCAGACAGATTCAACTCTAAGTCCTCATCAAACATTGATTGAGTTCATTATCAAGCGAGCAGAGACAGGAGACTCTGCAGTGTATTACTGTCAGACATGGGATGACTCTGCCAGTGCAGCTGTACCACAGTGATTTAGACAGTGACAAAAACGTCCTCATTAGTACTTCTGCTTTTTTAGAAACTTTCACATGCAAAAAAAAAAAAGACCCATAAAAGAAACCCTGTAATGTGCTATTAAACACTAAATCCTCCATTTTTAAATCCTTTTTAATCTTCATTATTAAAGGCATAAAGAGGAAAGCACTGAAATATGTACATCTCATTTACTCACATCAGCCCGAACAGATCACATAAACCAAACTATCCAACATATAGTATTATATGTTGCTGCAAGCTATTCTTAATAACAGAAATTTTATAGATACTACTCACAGGTCTAACTGTCCAACAGCAGTTTAACTTATCATTTAAAAAAAAGTGTAGTTAACATGCAGTTTAAAAAATATATATAAAGCTATACTGAAGCTAGTTTAGAGCTTCTACACCATCTTCATTTACATTTAGTTTTGATTATTCAGAAACATATTTTTAAGGCAGAAGGAAAATATAGAAGTGTGAGGATAAGGACACTAGTGATAAATGTTTGATTCTTTTACAACCATTTTTAAGAACACGGTGTGATTTATTGTAGCTATTGTATTATTATGGTATATATTTTTCTATCATTTGTAAAAATGATGACGATCAAACTGACTGACATAATACTCATGGGAAGGAAATATACAGTATTTACTCAGTGTCTTTTCTGTACACTGCAATTCTGTCAAGAATACTTGAATGTGTTTTAAGTATTTTACTATTGGGTGGCTGTAGCTCAGGTGGCAGAGCAGGTCAGCCACTAATCAGATGGTTGGTGGTTTGATCCCAGGCTGCCTCCTGGCTGCATGCCAAATATCCTTGGGCAAGATACTAACCCCATGTTTGCCTACTGGTGGTGGTCAGAGGGCCCGGTGGCGCCAGTGTCCGCCTCTGTCAGTGCGTCCCAGGGCAGCTGTGGCTACAATGTAGCTTGCTATCGCCAGTGTGTGAATGACTGAATGTAGTGTGAAGCGCTTTGGGGTCCTTAGGGACTAGAAAAGCGCTATACAAATGCAGGCCATTTACTTGTTTAAATGATTAGCACTAGTGCTCATAAACCACAACGTAATGATCTGTGAATGTGCTTGAAAGCGATTGTTTACAGTACACAGCAGTTATGTTAAAAATATGCTTCTCTGTTATCCGAAATAGAAATACAAAAACTAAAAGTTTTTTTATTTGCAAAAACTAACAGATCGAAAAAATACATTCCCCAAACAAACAAAACAAACTTTGTTGTTGATGACTGATGAATAAAAATAACAAAAAAGAATGCAGTACAGTAGAATTGTATTGCATGGGATCATTTTACAAATAAACTAATGCCAACAAATAACTAAAGCACAATAAACAAACATTGAGCTTATTTGAAATTCATCCATCCATCCATCCATTTGCTTCCGCTTATCCTTTTCAGGGTCGCGGGGGGCGCTGGAGCCTATCCCAGCTGTCATAGGGCGAGAGGCAGGGTACACCCTGCACAGCATCAGGAAAAAGGAGCACGAGAAGCTTGAGAAATACCAAAGGCTCAGAGAAGAGCTCGAGAAGATGTGGAGGGTTAAGGTAACAGTGGTCCCAGTGGTAATTGGAACACTCGGTTTGGTGACTCCCAAGCTAGGTGAGCGGCTCCAGCAGATCCCAGGAACAACATCAGAGATCTCTGTCCAGAAGAGCGCAGCCCTAAGAACATAAATAAACATAAATCAGAATAAATTTGATAGTATTGACATTATATAAATTAGAGATGGACCGATCCGATATTACGTATCGGTATCGGTCCGATACTGACCTAAATTACTGGATCGGATATCGGAGAAAAATAAAAAATGTAATCCGATCCATTAAATATCACGAAATCACCTCGCAAAACTTGCAACATGCCGTAACTCACCTCAGAACGTTAGCACGTCGGAGCAGTATGCATCACGTGATAGAGCGGCTGTGGCATGCGGGACCTGTCGGTGGTCTGGATAGCATTTGGAGCTTCGCTAGGAACCTGGCATTTCATCTCTGACAAAGTTATCCCCGAGAGAAGTAAAGCAAGTGTGTAAGTCCATCTCTGAATGTTTGTAAAGCATTCCTGCGTTAAGCTTAATAAGCGACTGCCTCTTCTTGCTAACAAATGCACAAAAAAACCCCAAAAAGAAATCTTTCTACCTTCTGCAAAGTTCATTGCCCCAGAAAGACAAGTCAAAACAAGTAAAAAAAAAAATAAAAATGTAACAGCCTCCCGATTATGACCAATATATCATTTACGTCACTGATACATCCGTAACTGAAATTAACTCAGAACAATTTGTTTATTTTTTTAAATGGTCATTCAGAATCAGAAGATTATTTACGGTGATGTTTTTGGTGGGAGTGAAACAACAATCTACTGATAAAACCAATAAAAATAAGATATGATAATAAGAAATAACCACTGTTGGAAGCCTTATTTACTCTTATCGCCTTAATCATGTGCAGTAATTAAAGTTGAAATGAGAAACTTTGCATTTGAAAGATGCTCTTCTACTGGGCACTCAAAATGCTTTCTTACAACAAGCATCATTCATCCACACCTTCATACATAATGTGCGCACATTTTAAATATAAATTAATATTACTGTAGCAGTATTTTTTTTTTTTAAAAAAAGATAAAATGGCCACATTTAAGAAGGCAGGACCTGCAGTTATTGTCCTTTTCCAGACATTTATCTGGCACTTACTTTGGGGTTTTCTGCAGCTCGTCCTCGGGGCCCTCCAGACACAGAGACAGCAGGTCGTAACCCAGGATCTTCTGGGCTATGGTGAACATTTCTTTAATGTTGGGGTATTTCAAAAGTCCTCTGCCCATGCCCACAAACTGGCTGCCCTGACTGGGGAAGAGGAGCACGGAGCAGCCGCTGCTTTTGGGTGAGGCGCCGCGGCTGGCTCGCTGTTCGGGGGAAAAGCGGGGGTAATCTCCAGCCGTGGAACCGGGCTTGTTGGTGGACAGCGTCCTGCTCAGAGAGACCAGCGACCTGACCTTCCCTCTGGAAGATGCCGCCATCCTGACTGCCACTGATGCCAACATGAGCTGTTCCTCATCCAACGACGTGTCTGCAGATGAAATAAGACGCACAGCCCGCCCGGACAAACTGTAATCACCAAAAGAGTCAACTTTGCTTGAACTCAATTCTGACATCTGCTCGGCATGACACCTCACAGGGAGACGAAAACAACCGCCAGAGGAAAGAAAAGAACAAAATCTTCAGCGAAGGAAGATGATATCTCCAATAAAACTATTTTTGAAGCCATTATGGGACTTGACAAAAAATTTGAAGCACAACTGGAGGATATCAAGGAACAAAACAGACAAAGTGCAGCTATGGTTGCCAGCTTGGCTAAGGCTGTAGAGTTTAACGCTGCAGAGATAGCTGATTGCAAACTGAAAGTTGTTAAACTGGCAAATGAACTGCTGCTTAAAGAAAACGAAGACTTGAAAAGAAGAGTGAGAGAACAAGAGCGCTACCGAATGAGGTGGTGCCTAAAACTGAAAGGGGTGAAGGAAGACAAAGACGAAAACATTAGAGTGAAGGTTTTGCAAACGCTTCAGAAGATTGCCCCTGACTTGAACTTAGAAGAGGCTGTTGATATTGTCCACCGCTTAGGGAAACAAGTTGATGGCAGAAACAGAAACATCATAATTCTATTCACACAGAGGCGAATTAAAGAAGAATTGTGGAGGCGCACCAAAGATTCTTCAACCTGCAAGCAAGAAGGCATCAGCTTCGCAGAGATGTTGCTGCAGGAGGACATACAAGATCGACAGCGCCTATGGCCTCTGGTGGAGGAAGAAAGACGTGCAAAACTACAAATATCTGTAGTTTCCACTCCGTATATTTTCAAAACAAACTCGTTACTTTGGGTTTAACGCATTTGGGGGAAGTTAATATTTCACGTCACTGCAGGCCTTCAAACAATGAGATTTGAGCCTAAACAGTGAAAGGCAGTCGCGTTTTAATCAGTAGAGGATGTCGCATAAAAAGAGATGAAAGAACAAACCATGTACTGTAGTGTTGATTTATTTATTTTTAGCACAACACCAGAACAACCCCACGTGCCCATAATTTGCGGTACTTCAGAAAAAAAGGAGTGAACATAAAAGGGAGTAAAATGTTGTGTCAGGTAATTTCAAATGCAGCATTTCTATCACCTCAACAAACACTAACTGTGTTACAGTGTGTTGCTATCTAAAGCTCTACTTGCTGTATTTCACAGGAAGAGAAAGAATGAGAGCTAACTTCACTCAGAGATATAGAAAGAAAGAGAAAGAAACCAGGCTGTATTTAAAGGTAAGGACTGCTTAGTGATATTTGATAAAATGTAGTTGTATTTTCACAGGGACATAAAGTGCTTGTCTTACTCCCTTCTTCTAGCTCGAAATTACTTGCCAAGTGGTAAGGACCGTTCATGGTCACACGGTGAGAACATTGGTGTTGACTATGAAGAGATAGGGTCAGACAGGGGAGGGGCCAGTCAGATTTATCAACTCAACCTCCTTAAAGCATGGAGAGAGGCTGAAACCAATCTCTGGTGAGCCCGGTTAAGGAAAGAGATGAGTTGGTGCCTGAGATGCCAAATTCCAACATCCTCATTCCCGCCATTGAGATAACACTCTCACACAGGCCCAGAGAGCAGATGTTGCTGCATTGCAGATGTGTTATACCCCCTGCCCAGCCGAATGACTCTCAAAACGAAAATTTTGCAGAAAATCAATGTGATCGCTTGAATCACTGGAATTATCATCTCGATATCTCTTGTCCTTCTTTCATTTCAGACGTCTTGAAAACAAGTTTTAACAAAGTCCTGGAGAAGTGCCCAATGCTGGAGGACCTCCTGCTTTACCCCTGGCTCAGATAAACTCCTCTCTGACACAAACACACACGCATACTGAATTCACATCTTGCCATACAAATGTGATACAGTAACCAACTTTCTTTCTTTCAGAAAGAAAGAAAATTGGGAGATTCAAAAATTTCCTCACAGTAATGTTTGCATCAGTCTATCAGACGAATCCCCTCCAAGTCCAATATTTACATCAGTTACAGTGATAATGCTTGGTGTCTACTTTCAGCCACCGCAGTAGAATGCCAGGAATGAATCTCATTGAAATTGTAGTTGCATTTGCTATTTCATTTAATTGTCATGGATGATACACAGATAACCCAACAGCAAACAGAGGAAAACAATGGGCTTAAATACACAGAGGGATAAATGAGGGAATAAGACACAGGATGAGAGCACAGCTGCGAGAAATCACAAACAACAAGACCATGGGGAAGGAAAACTGAAAACACTAACATAGTCTAAGGAGCTTAGAAAGAAAACGTCTGGACTTCTTTAAGTTGCTTGAAGATGTTCAAGCAAAGTTTAAGTTCTTTTCATCCGAGAAGGTGAAACATCTTCAAGCAACTTCAAGTCCAGACGCTTTCTTTCCAAACTCCTTAGACTACGATGACCTAGATGACTGAGAACCTTCACAGACATGAAAACACTAACACAGCACACATGACTATCAAAGTAAAACAGCAAACAAGAGACTTTTACAAAGACACAGAGTTGACACAGAGACATGACTGACTGGGGAGAAATTGGGGAACATGGAAACAAGAGTGACTAGACATGACACGTGGGACACAGGGGCAAGGCAAAGTAACAGAAACCTAAAGCCTAAGAATATAACACAAGAAGAAAACAATAAAGAGAACCAAAAACATACATAAGAATAATCAATGAATATAAATGAACAAACACAAAACACTGGGTCACAGACTCACTACCATGACAGTTAAATGTACATAATAAATACTTTAAATCAGATGACAATGTAGCTGACACTGTGTTTATTATAATGTGTGTGGTCAACCACAAATCTTCATACTGTCATCCATAGATGAGGTCTTTATACAAATGATGAAAGATAATGAAAGAAACTGTTTAATTGATATGAAATGATTGAATTATAAGAAATATTATGGCTTTGTCTGCCAGTGTTTTTCTGTAAACTACTTTGAACTACTGGCAGTCAGTGAAGTCACTGAAAGGCAAGATTCTATGTTGTGTTGCCGTAGTTTCCAGAGTTTACTTATAAAGCTCACTTACAGAATTCAGTTAGAAAAGTCAAGCATTTGAAGGGTGCACATTTGAAGGAATATTAACTCAATCTTAGCTCATTACGGTTTACATTTTCGATTTTAAAGGGTCTCCGAAATTACAATGAAAAAGGAAACAAGAAAAATTGCCACTCCAGCCGATAAGAAAGATTTGGGAGATCAAGGTAAGTAAAATAATAAAATCAAATCCTGGTAAAATCCAAATCCTAGAAATGTTGACACTGTGTGAATCATTTTTGGAGCAATTGAATCATATGTTTAATTGAAAATAGCTTTAATACAAGATGTCTAATCAAAGAAAGGTTACCGGTCTTTTGGTAAAATAATGTAATAAGTTTATTCTTGGACTCAACAGTAAAAACAGACCAACAAGTGCCATCAAGATCTAAGACTTAGTAAACCTAGTATCAACTCGCACTGATCAGTTATTTTTTTCATCCCAAGATTAAACTTGTGATCATTTAAGCAAAAGCAATTTCAAATTCTTTGCCATCAAACTGCTTCCAGTCTTGATGTCGGGGACTCTTTTTCACCACTGTGTTGTTGTCGTTTATAGATTGTAAGAGCAGGACTGCTAAAAGAAAGGCCAGTCCTGAAAAGAAGACCCCAATGAAAAGGAGGAGGGTCGCTGAGCAGGCTGGTCCTTCCACCAGCTCAGATGTGGTCAAAGGAGTGAAGCGCAAGGTTGTGCAAGATGAAGAGGACACAACAAAGAGAGCAAAGAGGGCTAAACTTCTTGACCATATGAGCGGTGACAAGGAGCAAGCATCCTCCTCGTTGGACTCTGGTAAAGGTAGGCTAATTAGTTGAATAAGGGGGTAGATTAAGTGTGGTTGCTAGGTTTAAGATATTGGTGTTTAGTGTTTGTGTCTATCATCCAGTGAGCTGATATGCTTTTGGTGTTTTCCACATCTCCAGACTTGAACAACAAACAGGTGTGCGCAAAAAATGGCAAAAGAAAGGCCACGGGAGACGACAGAGAGTCACCCAAGAAAAAAAAAAGGAATGTGGACCAGGACAAAAAATCAGTGGCAGACCAAAAACGTAAGTAGCAAGCAGCTTGGGTTTTATATTCAGGGGAAGGGCAAAAGGAACCTTTAGGCTACAGAGGAGAGTAATTTGTGTCACAGCTGTAATAAAACCAGATTTGCTGTTTTGTCTGTTCAGGTGAATTCCAAGCCAGATATGTGGAGGAGCACCAGCTCGGAGAAGGAGGCTGCGGAGCAGTGTTTTCTGGCTACCGGATAGAAGATCGTTTTCCAGTAAGTGTTCAGATGATGGTAGTAAGACAGGCAGTAACGCAGATAATGGATAATATCGTAAACTGAGACGTCTGCTGTGTTTCCACCTTTCATTATGTCATACTGAGGAAATGCTCACCAATGCTCTGTGTCTTCTAGGTTGCCATCAAACACATTCCCAAAAATAAAGTCTACTGCAAAGTGGCGGTAAGCGTCCAACACTTGAATTAGTTTTACATTACTGGATTGAATGCGGCGTTCCTCATCATCCACTTTGTTGTAATATTTCAGGATGAAAGCGGGAAGATGCTCTCGGTGGAAGTGGCCATTATGGTTAAACTTGCAGGTGAAGCAGAAGGGTCAGTGGGAATATCAGCACCTGTGTCCTTGCTGGAGTGGTTCGACCTTGGCAAAGAGCTGATCCTGGTGCTGGAGAGACCTGTCCCTGCTGTGGACCTGCAAAAATACAAAGCAGAATATGGAAGAACCTTACCAGAGGACAAGGCCAAGGTAGGTTGACTGGGAGAGCCTTAGACTGTACAGCATTCAATCAAGGCAGAAAAGCATTAACTCATTATTGTGTTTTTCATCTTTTCCAGGTCATTCTGAAGCAACTAGTTGATGCTGTAAAGGAACTTGAGGATAAACACATCTTTCATCGGGACATCAAGGGAGAAAACATTCTGATTGAGACCGGCTCCGATGTGCCTCGAGTTCGCATCATTGACTTTGGACTGAGCTGCTTTGTTAAACAGCGATCTCTGTATCGCGTCTTCTATGGTAACATATTCTGCTCCTGCTTTTCACAGATGTAGCAATTTGTGTCTTTTGTTTTAGAAGAAATTGTAATTGTGTCTGTTTGTTAGGCACTCCTCTTCACACCCCTCCCGAGTGGTACAGGAGGAGCTGCTACAGGTGTGGACCCACCACGGTGTGGCAAATGGGAGTGGTGTTGTATGAAGCGCTTCATGCACGGCACTTTAGTACCGAGAGGTTCCTCGCAAAGAAACTGAGCATCAAAAAGCGTCTGTCCACAGGTAAGAAAACTTCACACTTCCAGATTCACTGATGTCTTGGATCACTAGAACTATCATCTTCATCTTTTTGATCTTTTCTTTCTTTCAAGAATGCCAGAATTTCTTGGAGGCATGTTTAACTATAGCCCCGGAGAAGCGCCCAACACTGGAGGAGCTCCAGCTTCACCCCTGGCTAAGATAGCACACACAAACACACAATTCACACCTTATCATATAAGTGTGATACATTGTGGTAACCTCCTTTCTTTTTTCTGTTGGACAGGAATGGGTCAATCTTAAAAAATAAATAAATAAAAAATTAGCTTTTTCGGACTTCCTGTAACCCCCCCAGCCATCCCAGGAAAGGGGATCTCTCTTTGAATGGGCTTTCCCGAGGTTTCTTCCCATCGATCTGGCCCCCTGGGGAGTTTTTCCTCGTCTTCATAGAGAGCTTGGGCTGGGTCAGGAGCTCCATCAAAACTGTCTTTATTTGATGACATTAAAGTCATCAAATAAAGATGTGTTTTACTTAAAGTAAAATTGGATCAAAATAAAACTTGTTTAATTCATCTTTGCTGAGGATTCTCCTTCATTACTATTTTGTTTTGTTTTGTTTTTTTTACCCATGGTGCATTTTGACAAATAAGAAAACTGAATCAGGTTAAAGTGTGCACAAAGACAGTCACACTGCAAATGATCTGAAGACTTGCATCTGTTGCTCTAACCCCCAACTAGTTTAGACAGATTTCCAGGTTCTACCAGAGGTTTTTTCCTTCAAGAAGGGAGTTTTTCCTTCCCACTGTTGCTGAGTGTTTGCTCATAGTGGGTTGTAAAAGCATAAAAGTTAATAAGAGGCATTCATAGCAGAGTTATCACAGAGGGAACTATATAGCTTAAATGTACAATTTCTACAGGACGAATTATAACTTCATTATGTATAAAAGCTTCTGTGGATAATTACTCCTATTTGTAACTTTACACAAGAGAAAGTTTGGTGTCACACTATTTATAACAGGTTGGGTTTTGTCCTCTGAGTTGAGCCTTTGGTTGCAGTTTATTGAAGAATTTCCTCTAAAGTAGCTGTTGATAAAGATTTAAAGTCCTGTTTATATACAGAAATATGCTTTAGTTCATGTTTTTTACATGTCTGCCTCAGTGGATCAGTAGAAGATCTGGCACAGGAAACTAGATGATGAAAAAAGGGTACGAATACACATATATATCTATATCAATATAGATACAGATATATAAACACACACACACACACACAGGTTGCAACGTAGTATTTTCATTTTTTCTTAGCATTTCTTTAACGCCTTGGTGCAAAAGAATACCTGCATCTGTGTGTTGGAAAAAAGAACTACAAATTTGGAAAGGAATTTATTCATGTTCTTACTCATAGATGGAGTACATGGTTTAAAAAACACTGAGGAAACAGATATGAGGCGGCTGTATTAACATAAAAACATTAATACAGTTAAAAATGAATAAAAAGTTGCACGCTTAAACTTATTTCTCTACAGTTTGTACAATTAATCCATGTAACAATAGGTTCTCCCTTAATATAGTAGTTATTAAAATATCTTTACATAAAAATACATTTTTAAGTACTCTCCAGTGGAAGTCTGTTGTGGCTTATGTTTCTAAATGACACAACCATAAAGCAGCCCACAGAATATACAAATATGTCTTTGATAAGTGAATGTTGGCTCCCACAATGGCCTGTTAAGTTATTGCAAAAATAATTTACTGCATAATATGTCAGATTAGAACATGTTATGAGCACAAAACTGAAGGGGAAACAATAAAAACAAAAATGAAAAAACAAATACTAAATTAAGTTAAAGGATATTTCTTACTATACTATATAATTGTATAATGTTGCGTTTGATTGCAAAAGAAAACCCACCAAGAAAAAAAGAAAGAAAGAAAAAGAGAGAATAGTTTAATATATTCAAAACACATTCTTTTCTTTTATTTAAGCTGTAGCGAGATTCAGATGGACAAAAGAGAAAGAAAATTATTACAGATTTGTTTTATTAATCATGAATAAACTTTATTATACACAACTCTAAATTTCAGTTGGTCTTAGTCAGATGTGTTTTTAATTAAATCCTGCAACACTGTGCTCGCTGCCATCACTTTATATCTTAGTGTGCAATTCAAATACTTATTACAATATTTTCCCCCTTAACTCTCAACTCGCGTTTTTAAAATGTCTGTGATCATATTTGTCCGTTGACTTCTGTCTGGGCCTCGAACGATTCATCAGACAGGTTGGCAGCCTCCAACTGATGCTCCAGACTTTCATCATCGCCTCTATTCTGATCAACTCTTATCTTAAACTTAGTGATGAACTCATTACTGGCCAGCGCGTCCTCCTTTTTAGGGCATGTGGGCTTTGATAACAGCCGGCTTTCCAGTCGCTCTGCAAAGAAAATTCACAAAACATTTCTTATTTGGTAAGCTTGTTAACAAATTTTAGTTCAGTTTTGCTGAAAGTTATAGCATGCATCAAGTAAGAAGCAATTGGTTTTTAAAAAGCATATACATTCCCCAAAACATTTTTATTATGTGCATTTTGGAGAATAAAAGATTGTACACAATTTCCCTTTTTAAAGTAAAAAGATTATTAAGTCTAATTCTTACTTATTCAGTAGATTAAAGTATTGAAACATCATTATTCATAAAATATGCACATTACAAAATTAAAGTTATTCAAAAACTACTCAAGTACTTACTCCAATACTCACATTATTCAAGTAAATTTAATTTTTGCCAATGTAATGTCACATAAAATCTTAATCTGAATAAGGGATTTGAACCCCACTGTCACGGCCAGGGGATCAGCAGGCCGCTGACTAGTAGTGTTCTCTCTCTCTCTCTCGCCAGGGCGGAACTCATGGTGGGTTCACGCCCTCGGCCCACGCCCCTCTGAGGAGGAAACACCTGGGCCTCATCAGTGCAGCCAGCATTTAAGCCAGGGAGTGGCTTCTACTCATCACTGGATCGTTGTGTGTGACTCGCGTCAGTGCAGCCCGGCTCTGAGCAAGTTCTCTTTTGCTTCCCTGTGCAAAACCTCTAACGTGTGTTTCCTTCTGTACATAGATCCCCTGGACCCGACTCTGCATCCCCCGAGCGGTGTTTGGAGAGAGAGTCAGAAGAGGAGCAAGTGTCTTTTCCCTACCTGGATTTCCCCAGAGCCTTTTCCCTGTCACCGCTTTGTATATAGCACTATCCCCTGCACTGTTTGTATATACACCTGGTGGAACTGTAATAAATACAGACTGTGCCTCTGAGTCCTGCGTGTGAGTCCTCAAGCGAACCGTGACACCCACACAGATGAGAGCTTAGCAGTGAAGCTCTCTCTTAAAATTTGAGTTATAAAGTCAGAAGTTATCACTGACAGAGATCCATGTTCTTTTAACATAAGAAAGAATATTTGCTGAAATTGACATTAATCCAAGCCCTTAAAACGCCATTTTGGATTAAGCATTTCCTTTTAGAAAAGTCTTCAATGAGCAGGAAGCTCCAGTACTGAAAAAAGAAGCCAACATCAACTGCTAAACGTGCTAAAAGTAAGTAAGTCCCCGTAGACTCCTATGATCAAAACACATACAGTATAAAAGTTATAGGTTACAGATCTGAAAAGTAAAACAAATGTCAAAGTGCAAAAAGACTTATGGTCCCATAGAAGTCTATTCCATTTGCCTGGAATTAGGTGAACACCTTTGTGACAAATTTAATGGCTCAGTCATTTGTTTCATGTCATATTTAATAAAAGACTGACATGGTGGCATGTGGAATTGTCCATTTTGCACATATTTGGTCATTCTAAGCGTCAGAAGGGGAAAGATCATTCTGGGAATGCCTACTGGCGAAGGATGTGTGACTGACAAGTCCAGTGTGTGAAGTTTAACTACAGTCTAAGGAGCTTGGAAAGAAAAGCATCTGGACTTCTTTAAGTTTCTTGAAGATGTTTCACTTCTCATCTGAGAAGCTTCTTCAGTTCAGAATTTCTTCAGAGAACTGAAGAAGCTTCTTGAATGAGAGGTGAAATGCTCTTCAAGAAACTTAAAGAAGTCCAGATGCTTTTCTTTCCAAGCTCCTTAGACTACGATGACCTGAACGACTGAGAACCTTAACAGACAGTTCTTCCCTTCATTCATCATGCCTGATTTCAAAACACCAAGATGGCAGTCGTGAAAACACTCATCTTGAGTCTTCATGGGACTATGGTGAGATCAGTTATGCCTCTTATGATGCTGTCCCAGACTTCAAAGCAGTATAAAACATGTTTGCAGCCTGTAACAACTGTGCATGCGGTTATTTTTCGTTTTAAGATTTCCGTGTTTAAATCATAATAAGATTTATTTTTAATTTTAATTAACTTGAGGTGAGTCAGATTCTTTCATTCAAGTCACTGAATGAATCTCTTGACATGTTTGGGGGTAGGTGCCTTTTGTAGCATTTTAATGCAATTATCTGACAGATTATATGGTCTACACCATAGGTGTCAAACTCTGGCCAAATTTGGCCCGCAACCTAATTACATTTGGCCCGCGAAGCCATACCAAATTACTATTAGAGCTGGCCTACTGGTATTATACAGCTAATATATATTGTTTAGTATTAAGCTTTGCTTGTTCCATATTCAGTTTTTCAGCAAAATGTGTTTGAGTCCATAAGAAAAGATTCATTCTTATATCTGGAGGAATAAATATATTTCAATAAATATTAAAGTTAGCCCGCGACTTTGATCCAGTTTTGAATTTTGGCCCACTGTGTATTTGAGTTTGACACCCCTGGTCTACACTGTTATTAACTATACTAACACTCTGTTCCAGAAGTCTGTGCTGCAAAGAGGCAAAGTGAATACCGCACCTGCAGGAGTAATGGGGGTCATCAGTCGGTTCAGCTGGATGTTCCAGTGCCGTACCTGTTGACTGGCATTCCTCAGCCTCTCCTGAACCTCCTGGAAACAAAAATCATGCAGGCATCTTCATCAGTGTTGTTTTAGAAGAGCACTAAATAAGATGCTGCTCACAAAGCCAGTCAAAACAAACTTGTTCACCTCCAGACGCTGGTGACTTCTTTGGCGAGATGCCTGCAGATCCTGGAGCTCCTGAGAGGCAGAGTTGAGGGCTGAGGGGGTGTCCTCATCGGGACTGCCATCTGACAGCTCCTGTATGGGGCTGAGGTTTTGCATTGTACGTTGCTGCTCCTGGAGGAGCTGGAAATGTTTCCTCTTTTCATCTTCAGCCTGCAGCAACCTGAAGGAGGGGAAAAAGGGAAGAAGCAACTGAAAATGTTAATACTTCTCATGGATATCTCAGATCTCCATCACAAATAAAATAATAAAGGGCCATAATAAGAGTTAGAAATCCATTGTTACCGCTCAAGCTCCAGTCTGGCCCTCTCCTCCTCCAGCCGAGCCTGGATCTCCATATTAAGGGCAACTTCCAGCTGCTGCTGTGTCAGCTCCAGCTCCCTGATCCTCTTCTTCTGTTGTTCAGCCTCCTTTTCCTTCACCTGCATCTCAGCCTGCATGCTGTCTTTTATCTATGCACACACACACACACAGCTACATAAACAGATGCACCAACAGAGCGGTATAAACTGACCTATTCCTGAATTACCTTTTCCTGGACTGTCACAACCATTTTCCAAATCATTAAAGACTAGGTGTGAATTTTATAATGACAGTCAACATTTTGCTGGAGTTCTCAAAGATCAAAGTCAAGGAGAAAAGACTCTGTACATAATTGGTGTCAAGTGGAAAACTTTTTTTTTTACCATCACAGCCTCTTTCAGCTGTCTTTCCAGTTCCAGCTGCACCTCCCTCTGCTTCCTCCGCTCTCTCTCCTCTGCCTCCCTTCGGCGAGTTTCCAGTTCCCGTGCATGCTGTGAAACAGATGAAAGAGACATTGTTTGCTTTGTGTTTTCACCTCTATCCAGCAGGTGACACTAGGCCATCAGCTTCGAGGTTCAACGTATTGTGCTTTCAGCGGTGCTCTTCTTGATAACTTGGTTGAAGTAAGTGGGTATTTGAGTTCATGTTGCTTTCCTTACAGCTGTAAGTAATCTGCTCATTCCGCTTTTGATCTTTGGCACCAACAAGTGATTTTTTCCCAGAGAAGTGCTGCTCACAGGAGATTTCCTCCATTTCAGACCATTTTCTATAAACCGGTTAGATGGTTGTACAGTTTCTGAAATACTCAGACAAGCCTGTCCGACACAAACAACAATGCATGTTCAAAGTCATTTAAATCCCCTTTGACCTTCAGCAGGTCATCTTATTAATGTATACATGCCTAAATGCACTGAGCTGCTGCTATGTGATAGGCTGATTAGGTATTTGACCTAATGAGCAGCTCAACAGGTGTATCTAACAAAAATTTGGCCAGTGAGTGTACAGTGGGGCAAAAAAGTATTTAGTTAGCCACCGATTGTGCAAGTTCCCCCACTTAACATAAGAGTTATGAGTTATAAGATGCAGGTCGATGTGTAAAAATAACTCAGTTGTTTGGTGGTGGCTATGGCAGGGCTTCCACAGAGGCCAGCAGGTGGATGAGGGAAGGGGAAGCAGGAGGAGAGCCCCGAGGCGGCCACCAGTCCGAGTGTCAGGTGAACTGAACTTCAGGTAAGAAGTTATGACCTGCAGTCTATCTGGGTCAGATATAAACCAAGTTTAGGTGGAGTTTATTTTCGTTGTGCTGACTTTTTACAGTCAGTTACAATACCTCATACTGTGTGAGCTAGCATGACAAGTTTATACAGATGTTCGGTTGCTATGATGTTACTGATAGTGAACTTTATTTTATTCATAAGGTTAGTTAGTAGAGTTGCCAACAGCTCCTTAAAAAATGGAATGGTCCCTCATTCAGAGAAAATATTACGCGTTTGGTATTGAGCTGAGAAGAGACGCAGTTTGTCCCGGACTTCAGCTAGGATGGAAAAAGACACAAAACTGGAGTTATTCTGTCTTTACGCTGCACAGCTGCCTCTTCTCCTCTCATTATCTCTCCTCTCTCTCCTGTTGCTACTTCAATCATGAAACTGATCAATGATCAGCTGATCGTCTCTCTTGTTTGTTTATCACCCACTTTGAGCCAGAAAGAGGAAACCAGCAGATGTCGCGCTAAACAGCAGCAGCACGTTTAAGCTTGATCAGCTGTTGTTAGAATTTATTTAGTTAGAATGTTTGCTGGAGCCACAGCTGTAAAGCTGTAAAGCTGCTGGTCATGATGTCGGTTTGGATATGTGGTGAGAGGGAAACATGAAGATGAAACCAGGAGATGTCCTTACTGAATCATCAGAGCTGAACAGGTGATGGAGAAACAGGTTTACCTTTTAGGTGACAGGAATGAGTTGAAGTTATGAACTGTTTCTGAGAGATAAATAACACCAGGATCCTTTTTTTATGTAGCTGACAGCTGGTAACTGTGCAGGGGCGGGTCTAGCAAAGTGTTGCCAGGGGGCCAGGTAGGGCATTAACAGGGAAAGGTGGGCACAAAGAAATACTTTTCTTTTTTATTCTCATTTAAAATATCTAGCTTTTATTAAATAATTATCTGAATCTTGTGAAGAAAGTTTTTATCTGACGTAAAATGTATGGAAATCATACATATACCAAAAAGACTGTACATCACTGTCACAACAGCATTTGTTTTCATTCAAAGGCTTTATGGCTTTAATACCTGGTGGGCCAATCTGTAGTGAAAATGCCCAATTTTTTGTCCCAGTCCAGCCCTGCAGGTTAATACTGGCAGTGTCACCATGCCAGCTGACTGCATTTCATCATCAGCCAGTGTTGTTCTCAATATTACCAAAGTAAGGCAGCATATAAAGTATTTACTTGCTTTCAGGTTTTATTCAAATGTTAGTCTTTTCAGTTGTTTCTCCACTTTTTTCCTGTTTCAAAATCAAACACCAGTTTGTGAGAAGATTATCTTCTTTTTTTTTTTTTAACAGGCATTGGTTTTGCATTGGAATTGGCTAATTTGCCAATTGTATGTTAAAAATGTTCGTATTTTAATATTCAAAAATGTTTTTGCCCAAAACACATGTGCACTACATGTCAGTAAAAATACTATGCAAATATTGATGTCCTTGAATGCTGAATAAACACTGACTGATTGTATCTCTTGTACTTAATCAACACAGTATCTAAACACTTTGCACCGTAGTGGTTAAAATCTCATTCTAATAAGGTTACGGTTATTAGGTTTACAGGGTTATTGAATTATGGTGAACGGTTGGTAGAATTGTTTTTAACATTATCTGCCAATTACATCTGCCACCCTTCTCCAAATCTGTGCCCCTACCTGGCCCCCCCAACAAAAATTTTCTAGACACGCCACTGCATCCTGGTGCATATATATTGTGCATGCGTGTTCCTTTAGGAAACAGGAAGATTGGTAGGAGAAAGAAAGGTATTAATCTTGTTTGTTAGGATCATAGCCATAAATGGAGGACTCTTATAAAGTCCATGGATTTTCATTCACACATATTACATGAGGTATCTACTCTTTACACACTAAGGATCCACACTACCAGGGCTACGGCACACAGCTGTTTTATAAATCATCAAAACCAATACTATCCTAAGATTTATTATATGCAAAAATGATCTGTTCCCAAATGTTTTCATGTAATCCTGAAAACAGAAAAACAATCTTCTGCACTATTAACCATCCACAAATGGAAACAACAGACAATACAGGTGATTTTAGCTAAAAAGCCAAGAAAAAATTGTGTGGTGTTTTTTTTTTCAAACGATGTAATTTACAGCCACAGAGGACAGAAAGCTGCAGTATGTAGAGAAAGAGAAGCGTTAAACCTATAATCAACATGAGTCCTTGTAGATGGCAGCCTCCGGTTTTTAAAGACTTCTATTGGTCTCTAGTGGACAACAGAGGTAACTGCAGGATTCGAGCCAGAATAGTGTAACTGCAGTTCAAAACGACATATTTTTTTGATTTCCCATAGAAAGTGTGTGTCCAGCCACGTGTCAGTCCAAGTGGCAGGATTTAGTAATTCTGGTAATAGTTAAATGTAACTCATTCACAAATATTAAGTCGCAACATTTCAGTCTGACTAACCTTGGAAGATTACACGAAGACAATGTCCAGATATGCAGACGCACGCATATATCTAGCGTATAAGAAAATTCTTTGCACAAACTGTTGAGTCAAATGACATTTGTTTTTCACAGCTTCAGGGGGTGCACCGTTCCTAGAAATACTGCAATACCAGGTCGATGCGTGGAGTGGACGGAGCAAGCCCCTATTCCATCTCCCTGCTCCAAAAATCAATTTAATATATGGTCCCCGGGTAGGGGACGTATCAGATATTAAACTGATAAGAACAGATTTTTTTTTTTTTTCCTTTTTTTTTTTCTTTTCAAAGTATCTCCACACTTTACATTCATATTCCAAATAGTTCAAACATCTTATCATTTTTTTTTTTTTCACAACATTTACATTTCTTCATTTCTTTCCATCCCAAAGAGCATTCTCCCGAGCTAAATCCGATTTCCAACACACGAAGCAAAGAACATTTTGATAAACAATAACAACCATCACATACCTACTATCTCGCTCCCTGTCCCTTACCACCTTCTTTTGGGTGGGTTTAAGAAAAAAGCTTTCCACCTATCCTTAATTGTGTCACTTCCCCACTTTTCTAGTTCGTGCCAATATATACCTTCAAATTCTTTCTCTATTGCCTTAACTGTTCCAATTTCTCCCCATTTATACACCCCCGTTATGAAACCCTGTCTTGCTTTCCATAATTTAAGCTTTACAATTGATAACAGCATACAAAGTACTTTATATTGCTCTTTTCCCACTCCCTTAACCCCGAACGAGGTGATTTCATCATATGTCACGTTTTCCAAGCACTTATAACTCCCTTTTACCCCGTCCCACACCTTTTTTGCATATTCACATCCCCATAATACATGTTCAATCGTTTCATCTTCCTTACAATTTTCCCTTGGACAAACTTTTTGTTTCCCCAAATCGTGGGCATACATTGTGACTCTTACTGGTAGTCTTCTATGCAGGTGCAACCAGTTAAAATCCTTTAATCCGTTCTTAAAACTCTTATCCTGAGCCCGTTCCCACACTTCTGAGCTCACCATTACTAAGTTGACATTAGATTTCTGTACCAATTTTTTGTATAGTAGCTTGTGATTTACAATTGTATCCACCTCATTACATTCCGTATGTCTCCTCCCCCACTTTACCATTCGCTGGAAATACTCCGGCCTAGTCTCCGCTTTAGGGCCTTTGTTGTCCCACCCTATTAAGAACCGATATGGTATCGACAACCAGAACCATAACAGGATTTGACATTTGTGCATATATGTCTTTTTCAATAGTGTACAAACACTTGCATAGAATATTGCATCCAACTTCAATGGGACGTTTGTCACCCCCTTCCCACCATCTGCTATTTCTTGGTACATTTGCACCCTTTTTACGTATTCATAACCCCCCCATATGAATTTAAATATCCCCCTCATTAATTGAGCTCTATACTTTTGCGGCATCGGAAAAACATAGGCCAAGTGTAGCAACTTTGGCAACACCTCAGCCTTTATGACCAACGCTTTCCCTGAGATTGAGAGTTTTCTTGTTTTCCATAATCCCAAATTTCTATCTACTGCAGTCATCTTCTTTTTCCAGTTGCATAAGGCGTCCCCCTCCTTGTTCCCAAAAGAAATTCCTAATATGTCCATAGCACCTTCACACAACATAAAATCACAAATGTTATCCTTTCTCCCTTCCCAAGATATTTATACATCGTCTTCTCTTTGTTTATTTTCGATCCTGTTGCTTTTTCGTAATCATTTAAGATTTCTATCACTCCCCTTAAACTTTCGTCGTCTGCCAGGTATAATATCGTATCGTCCGCGTATTGAGATATTTTTAAGCTCTCGCCCCGTGGCAGCGTTATCCCCTTTACGACTAGACTCTCCCTTATTGCACAAGCCAGGGGTTCAGCGTAAAGCACGAAGAGCACCACCGATAGTGGACACCCTTGCCTCAATCCTCTTGTTTGTTGTACTTTGTCCGTAAGGTAACCATTAATTTTTATTTTTGAATTTATGCCCTTATATAGGACTTTTACCCATTTTGTAAAAACCCATCCTAGGCCCAATCCGTCCATTACCTTCCACAAAAAAGCGTGGTCTACTCTATCAAACGCTTTTTGCTGGTCCAAACTAACGCATATTGCCGCTATGTTTCTCTCCTTTACATATGTGAGTACATCCCTATGTAGATGTAAGTTCCATGTGATCTGCCTCCCCTGTACCCCGCAAGTTTGATCCATCTCTACTATGTGCGACATGACTCCTGCTAACCTATTTGCCAAAATCTTACTCAAGATTTTATAGTCCACGCACAACATAGTTAATGGTCTATAATTGTCTAGATGGTTTGGATTTCCTTTCTTAAGCAGTATGGACACCACTCCCGTTTTCATACTATCTGACATCTCTTCTCCCTCCACGATTTCCTTAAAAACCCCTATAAGGTGTATCCCCACCATATCCCAGAAAGCCACATAAAATTCTTTTGTTAGGCCGTCTATACCAGGCACCTTATTAGCCTTCATTGCCTTTATCACATTGTGTGCCTCTTCTACTGTCAATTCCCCCCCCAACTTGCCTCTTTCATCTTCCGGTAACCTTCTCTTTAGGGAACTTATAAAAAACTCCCCCTTTCCCTCATCCAAGTTCTCCTTCTTGAACAATTCTCCATAATATTCTTTCACCATTTTTAACATGTTTTCCTTCCCCCTAATCACATTTCCATCCTTCTCCAATTTCCTTATAACCCCCCTCTTATCTCTTATCTTCATCTTTCTGAAAAAATATGAGGAGCATTTCTCATTTTCCTCATACTCTTCCTGCTTTAGTTTATATATTACAGCCCTTGCTTTCCTCTCGAGCAATTCTTCCTGTCTTATTTTTAAATTTTCCAAATACCCTTCCTTTATTTTTTCCTTTCCCTTATTTTGCGTAACATAAATATGTTCTATCTCTTTTTGTATTATGTCAAACTCCTTCTTTCTAAACTTTGCTCTCTCTGAGCAATAATCGACCGTGAACTTTTTTATTTTTTTCTTTATGTCCTCCCACCAAAACACAACATTGCTGTATAAGCTTTTCATCTCTACCCATAAAGGGAAGATTTTTATAAAACCTTCCCTATAGGATTTTTCAGCAAGCACATCGTTGTTAAACTTCCAGTACCCTTTTCCAAAGTCAGGCCCTTCTATCTCAAGCGCCACATCCACAGCTTGGTGGTCTGTAAAAAGAGCCGGTATAGTTTTTCCGTTTATTATTTTACACTTTTTTCCTACAAGAATATAATCTAGCCTACTTTTCGCCCCCCTTGAGTTCTTCCATGTGTACCCCACCTGCTTTCCCTGTAGTTTCCCCATTACATCTATTAATTCATATTTTTTAATAAAGGTCTTAAAGGGGAGGGAGCACTTTTCCTTTTCCAGAGAGCAGTTAAAGTCCCCTCCCACAATAATGTCCTTTTTAGTCAAGAAACAGGTGTCCAATTTTTGGAAGAGGTCCCTACGTAGCCCGTGCTCCACCTGTGCGTACACATTTATTATTTGGCATTGGGTCCCATTTTTTTCAACATCCACCACCATTACCCTTCCTTGTATTACCGTATAGCTCTCCATTATCCGGATACCTTTATTCCCACATAACACCCCGACTCCAGTCCCATGTACCCCCCCGATGCTCCAAGAGGCTTCCCCTCCCCTCCATTCCTCAGTAAACACAACAACATCCCCCTCATCCTTTAGATGGGCTTCTTGTACCAAACAAATATCAAAATTATAACATAGTAAAAATTCGTAGACCATTTTCCTCTTTCGGGCGTTTTTTAGCCCCCTAACATTCAAAGTAATTATTCGTATTTTCCCCATACCATAAACAGAAGGGCAAGTAGAGCACTAAGAGCAGGATTAAACAAAAAAAGAATGAGAAAAAAATGAAAAAAAGAAGAAAAAAACAAAGAAAAAGGGTTGCGATAAGTCACTTGATAAATTTTTGCTCTTCTCCCATAGTCTTTATCTATCCATGTTAACATGTAACAATAAGTTTTTTATAAAGGAGTCCTCTGACTTTTCTTCACTCTCACCTTCCTCTTCCATGTCCCCGTCACTTGTCACGTCACTTAACGGGGTATGCATACACTCAGTCTGTGTTCCTCTCCATACATACCCCTCCACGTTCCCACCTTCCTCCAAAACCTCCTCCCTGACTTCCTGGTCTCTTGTCTTAACCTCTTCCGAGGAGGTGGCCGGGCTCACCTTTCTCCTCCTCTTTGCAGATTTTCTCCGTGGCTTTGCGACCACTTCCCACAATTGGGGATCCTCCCCCTGCTTCTCTTTCTCACCGTCTTGCTCGGGACTCCTCTCCCCCTTCTCCTCTCGCCGCTCCGTCCCCTCCTCCGCGCTCCCCGCTTTATCCTCGTTAGCCTGATTTCCAGCAGCTTGTGGCGGCTCCTGTGGCCTTTCTCCGGCGTCAGAGTCTATTTCCACTTCGCTGCGATCTTCCTCAACGAGTCCAGTCTTCACCACGGCCGAATATGGCCGGGGCTTAGTGCAGTCTCTCGCCATATGTGCGTCTGAGTCACATAGGTGGCATCTTCTGGGCTCCTTACAGTCCTTTGTTATATGACCAAGCTTGCCACAACTCCTACACCTCACCTGGTCACATTTGTCCGCGTTATGTCCAGTACTTCCGCATTTCCTACATGCTTGAGGCTGCCCTGCATAAACTAGGAAGCCTCTATCCGCTCCAATGGAAAATACTGCGGGCGGATGGCAATATCCATCCTCGCTGTCCATATCCGCATTCAATTTGATGCGAAATTGTCTCTTTCCAGTCCATAGGCCGAGGCCGTCCTTTATTTTCCGTACTCCTGGGAGGACAGTAACGTATCTCCCCAGGAAGTACTTGATAGTCTCTTCCGTGACCCAAGGATTATACATATGTATCGTTAAAATTCTATAATCGTTCCGATACAAAGGGGTCACCGTATATTTCCGCAGTTCCTCATCTTCTTCCACGATACTCTTCTTTCTCACTTCTTCCGCATACTCTCCAGTACAAAAGGTCACATCATAGTGTTTGCTTGCAGCACTCTGTTGAAGGCGGAAGATCTCCTCCGGCTGTATCTTTAGGGCTTCAAAAAGGATTCTTCGTCCGAAGGTTATTCTGTCATGAAATTGCGTTTCTTTCTCCATAAGTTCGAATCTCAGCGTATTTCTTGTTCCATACGTCCATGCGTTCCTCTCAGAGAAATTGGCCGACGATGCCGCCATCCTTCATTGCTTCTCGCCCAAACTGATAAGAACAGATACTACACTTGATCTTAGCCAAAAGGCCGAGAAGCGATTTATCATCAACTGATAAGAACAGATACTACACTTGATCTTAGCCAAAAGGCCGAGAAGCGATACCCATATATCGCACGACAGAAACGACTCATTCTGCTCATTTGTCTTTCATCCCAGCTTTTTTGGGGGTGACTGGGTGGGGGGATATTGCTCACAGCAAATTCCTAAAAACTCCTATTGATCATTGTTGCTCCCATAGATACATTTCAGTTTACCAGTCACGAGGCTCCAAATTATACCAGGAGTGGGGTTTGAACCCACGAGAGGATGCGCTCATTAGAGCTTAAGTCCAACGCCTTAACCACTCGGCCATCCTGGTGCATATATATTGTGCATGCGTGTTCCTTTAGGAAACAGGAAGATTGGTAGGAGAAAGAAAGGTATTAATCTTGTTTGTTAGGATCATAGCCATAAATGGAGGACTCTTATAAAGTCCATGGATTTTCATTCACACATATTACATGAGATATCTACTCTTTACACACTAAGGATCCACACTACCAGGGCTACGGCACACAGCTGTTTTATAAATCATCAAAACCAATACTATCCTAAGATTTATTATATACAAAAATGATCTGTTCCAAAATGTTTTCATGTAATCCTGAAAACAGAAAAACAATCTTCTGCACTATTAACCATCCACAAATGGAAACAACAGACAATACAGGTGATTTTAGCTAAAAAGCCAAGAAAAAATTGTGTGGTGTTTTTTTTTTTCAAACGATGTAATTTACAGCCACAGAGGACAGAAAGCTGCAGTATGTAGAGAAAGAGAAGAGTTAAACCTATAATCAACATGAGTCCTTGTAGATGGCAGCCTCCGGTTTTTAAAGACTTCTATTGGTCTCTAGTGGACAACAGAGGTAACTGCAGGATTCGAGCCAGAATAGTGTAACTGCAGTTCAAAACGACATATTTTTTTGATTTCCCATAGAAAGTGTGTGTCCAGCCACGTGTCAGTCCAAGTGGCAGGATTTAGTAATTCTGGTAATAGTTAAATGTAAGTCATTCACAAATATTAAGTCGCAACATTTCAGTCTGACTAACCTTGGAAGATTACACGAAGACAATGTCCAGATATGCAGACGCACGCATATATCTAGCGTATAAGAAAATTCTTTGCACAAACTGTTGAGTCAAATGCCATTTGTTTTTCACAGCTTGAGGGGGTGCACCGTTCCTAGAAATACTGCAATACCAGGTCGATGCGTGGAGTGGACGGAGCAAGCCCCTATTCCATCTCCCTGCTCCAAAAATCAATTTAATATATGGTCCCCGGGTAGGGGACGTATCAGATATTAAACTGATAAGAACAGATTTTTTCTTTTGGAAAAATTTTTATTGATACTCAGACATATAACAACATCATCATCATCTCATTTATTTTCATAAGCCCACCCCATTTAAAAGGATTACTTCTTTATTATCTCCCATCCCCTTTTAAAATACAACAGGAAAACAAATATTTAAATGTTTTTTCCTTTTTTTTTTTTTTTTTTTTTTTTTTTTTCATAGAGAATTTAAATTATTTAAAAAAACCCATCCCATCCCTTCACAAGCTTCCGGTGCTCAGAGGGGACTCTCCCCAACTTGCTCCTTCCACACCGACCTCTCCCGGAGAGCCAGGCTGTTGCTGCTTAGACCTTTCTATGTGCGAACCCGGCTCCTCCATCCGAATGGGCACAGAGGCGATTCTTCTTTGCGGCTGCTCTCTCAACTTAGTATTTCTGGCACAGATCTCTTTTACTGTTGCTGTTGCCATTCGGAGAGCAGCCACGGGGGGGATCTGCGTGTGCTTGCTCACCAACAAGTTTCTGGAGGTCCAAATGGCGTCTTTTATAGCAGCAAGGGCGAGCCACTGCTTTTCAAAGCCTTTTCTTTGCGTTTTCACTCCTTGGCTCACCCCATAGAGGATTAGGTTTGCTGTCAGGACCTCCCTTGCTGGTAAGTACGGGAAATTTAAGGAGCCGGCCATGTCCCACAGGTCTATAGCAGCACTGCACTCCCAGAGTAGGTGCCTCACCGTCTCAGGCGCGCCACAACCCGGTCGGGGACACATTTCTGTTGTCGACATTCCTCTGGAGTGCATGACAGCCCTGACTGGGAGAATCTCATGAGCCACCATCCAGGACACATCCTGGAGCCTGTTAGAAAGGACGGGATGGTTTATCAGACGCCACACTTCTATGGCCTCTCCAATAGGGAGGCCTCTGACTGGGACCACCTCTCCCCTCTCCTGCACAACTGAAATGAGAGAATGATGTTTTGTTAAAATGTCCAAACTCTGATCTTCCAATTTAAAGGAGGTTAAAAAGGATTTCAGCTCTACATAGGCTTCAGGAACATCAAAGGAGACGGGGACTCTAAGATCTACTGGCAGGATTTTCTTTTGTCTTAGGTAGCTACCTAACCAAAATCTAACCCATGCCTGTGTCAGAGGATTACTATTAGGACTCGTAGCCTGTCTCATATGGCTACTTGTATAGAGGCTTCCCATGAATAAATACAGATCTGGGACTCCTTTGCCACCATCTTCCTTTAATTTCTTCATTATCCCTCTTTTAAGTCTCTCCCATTTGGAGTCCCATAGAAAGTAAAAGATGGCTCGTTCTAGTTTTAACAATACGTCCTTTGGTGGCAAAAAGACTGCGCTGACTAAAAGAAGCAAGGGTAAAATCACTGCCTTAATTACTAAAACCTTCCCTCCAAGAGTCAGCTTTCTCAGTCTCCATAGGCCTAATCGTTGATTCACTTTTCCTATCATTCCCGGCCAATTTGCCTTTCCTCCACCATCCTTATCAAATCTAACCCCTAAAATTTTTTGGTCGGTTTGTGTCACATTTATTCCAAGTCCAGTCAATTCTATAGTCTCCCATGGCCCGTAGAATTGTACCTGAGTCTTGCCCCTGTTGAGTCTAGAGGCCGAAGCCCTTCCGAACCAGTCCGTAACTTCAAAAGTCCTTCTCATCGAGGATATGTCTGTACACAGGATGCTAATATCATCCATGTACAGTACACACTTTGCCACCTGCCCCCCACTCCCAGGTATGTTCATCCCGTTTATACTCTTATCTTTCCTCAAAATTTGTGCCAGGGGTTCAATACAAATAACATATAAAAGAGCGGACAGGGGACATCCCTGTCGTAAACCACAGTTCACCTGAACTGCATTCGTCAGGGTCCCATTCATGACAAATCTGCTCTTTATATCTGTGTACAACAACTTTACCCAGGATATAAGCCTTTCTGGGAAACCCATCTTCTGCAAAACTTTAAAAAGGTACCGGTGAGATATTCTATCGAAGGCTTTTTCAAAGTCTAAATTCAAAACAATCAGTCGCTTGTTTCTCTTTCGAGCAAAACAAATCGTGTCTCTAATCAACACCAGACTATCCGTGATCTTCCTGCCCTTTACAGTACATGCTTGGTCTTGGTGGATTATCTGGTCCAAAACCGGTCTTGTCCTTTCTGCTAGAAGCTTGCTGAATAATTTACAGTCACAGTTTAAAAGCGTAATCGGTCTCCAATTTTCCAAGAGAGTTTTATCCTTCCCTTTATGAATGAGTGTGACTAAACCCATTCTAAAACTTTCAGGCAGCTTATCTAATTCACTAAAATCTGTAAAAATTGAAAGTAAATCAGTAGCTAAAATATCCCAAAATGTCAGATAAAACTCAATCGGCAGGCCATCTAAACCAGGGGATTTTCCAGTTTTAAAACTCTTAAGACACTGACCTAACTCGGCTGTAGTAAAAGGTTGACTTAACATATCACTAGACTCAACAATCTTATCAATATATTCCAGGGTTTGCTCAATGACTCTTTCCTCCACATTTTTCTCCCCATACAGGTTTTCATAATAATCTTCAATCACTTTTATTATACCTTCAGTACTCACTACTTTTTCTCCAGCTCTGTTTCTTAGCTGAGAGACAGAGCCAGGTTTGTTCATAATTTTTTTGAAAAAGTATCTCGTACATTTTTCTCCCTCCTCTCTCGCTCTCTCTCTACTCCTTAGTATGACTCCCATACTTTTATCATTTGCTATTTTCTGCATTTCTTTTTTAACCTCTCTAATTTCTTCGTAGAAGTGTAAACCCCACCTATTTAAGAGATGGTACCTCTGTAACCTTTTCTGTAGTCCTCTCATACACCTGTCTTTTGCGGCCTTCTTTCTCTTTCCTGCTTGTTTAAAAAAGGACCGAGTCCTACACTTCACCATTTCCCACCATGAGACACGTGTTGCATAGAAATCCTGGAGAGTCTGCCATTCAGTATACCTCTCCTTATACTGTCTGAGCAGATCCTGATCCTCCAGTAGGGAGCAGTTTAACCTCCACACTCCCCTCCCCATTGTTATATCTAGTTCAAGGGAAATTTTAACAGTTAACATCAGATGGTCAGAAAAAAAGACGGGCATCAAAGTGGCCTCTACTGGTGAAAAGTCTCTAACAAAGATATAATCAATTCTAGAGGCCCTGTCACCGTTTCCACTATACCAAGTAAAACCCTCCTCCATTGGATGAACCGTTGGAAAACAATCTATCAATTTAAAGTCTCTGACTAAACCTTGTAGTAGAAGTGACGTCTTATCAATCTTCACATCTTGTGTGGCTCTTTTTCTATCTTTCCTGTTTAAAATACAGTTAAATCCCCTCCAAACACTAAAGGCGCTTTTCCCAACAAGTGGGGTTGCAAAGCCTCTAAAAGATCATATCTTTCGTGTTTGTCATTTGGGCCATAAATGTTCAAGAGCTTAAATTCCTTTTCCATATAAATAAGGTTAACAACAAGTGCTCTTCCATCACTTACTACAGTACTTCCCTTCACCGACACCAGAGGGTTTTTCACCAATATGGCTACTCCATCATTTTTATTTTCATTTGATCCACTCCAGATGGACATTTGTGGCCACATATCCTGCCACTGACCATATGCTTTTAGGAAAGGTATAGCACATTCCTGTATTAAAATAACATCTGATGTTACACTATTCAAGAAGGATAGAACACTTTGGGCTCTTACTTTAGACCTAACACTCCTGACATTTATGGATGAGAAGGTCAGAGCCATGAAGATTAATACAGAACACAAGCTAGTCATTATGAAACTAAGGAAAGATTGTTCTCTTCAAAGGCTCAACCCAAACTTTGGGGGGGCATACCATCAATTTATTTCTTGTGAGTGTAACTCTTCCTTCACCTCTCCGGGTTCCGAAGGGGGGACCGCCACTCTATTCCCTTTTCGTACTCTAGGTGACGGCCTTTGTCGCAGAGCTGCATTTACCATCCGCTCCTTTGGCGTTGACTGCAGAACTATGTTAAGGAAGGAAACCTCATTTGGTGAGTCAGAGGGGAAGACCCTGGAGTCCTCCCCTGAGGAACTCCCTGAAGGTGTTTCATGCCTCCCTCTCTTTCCTGAAACAATTGTCCCAGAAGACAGTTCTGCTGCAGTCCTCTTTGCCACCTGTGAATCAGGAAGGCCAGGGGGGGCAGGGGGGGGCTGCCCTTGAGCATTTTCACTTTCACCACTTACTCCTTTCTGAACTCCACTCTCCTCCTGCCCTCTCTCCCCCTCCTCTGAGGGTTCTGGTTGGGCAGGTCTTCCATGCTCCTCCCCTTTTCCCTCCTCCTCCTGTTCCTCCCCTCCGTCTTCAGGTGCTGGGAACTGATTTAAAATATCTGTCCCAGCTGCATCAATCAAGACATCCTCGTTTACCATTGCAATCAGGTTTCCCTCATTAATCTGGTTTCCTTTTTTAAGTTTATTTGCAAAGGACCGCGGACAGTCCCTAAAGAGGTGACCTTCCCCTCCACACAAGTTACACTTACGGTCATTTTTACAATCAGCATACGTATGCCCTTTCTCTTTACATTTCCCACAGATGATTTCCTCGCATGCCTCTATCAAATGCCCATGCTCCCCACACCTCCGGCAGAGCTTTGGTTGGCCCTGGTAATGGATATAGCCTCTATTATCTCCCAAAACTATCATGGACGGGAGATGTTTTAAACCCCGGAACGATTGGGGATCTTCCCATTGCTGTATTGGTACTTTCCATACACAATTCCATATTCCATCCACATCTCTCACCTTCCTCGGCTGACCCTTCACCGTACAATATCTCCCCAACCACACACAAATGTCTTGGGCATTCACCGTTTCATTAAACATTTTAACTATTACTGTTTTCATAGTATTGTCTGTCAGTTTCTCCACATTGAAAATTTCAAATTGTGGTCTCAAATTTTCGAATCTTCTCCAAAACTCTTCCAACAATTCGCTTGAGCTGAAACTTACATCAAAACCCCTGTTAAAAGGGAGGGTCAAAATGCAATTCAAGTCATTTGGTGAAAATCCCAACACCTGTTGAATCAATTTCCTGGAGAAATCCAGCCTGGACATCTTTGGCACTTCTCCAACATTCTCAATTAAACTGAAGCGCACACAGAGGTGCCTCCGCATACTGGCATACCCAGCCATTGCGGAGGCACCAAAGGTTTAGAAAAAAAGACCTGCTACAAACACACAACAGAAGATTAAAAAGGAAACGTTTTCAATACAAACAAATAATTTCTATAAAAAACCACGTACCTTTGCGCTGCAATAAATAACCAAGGTTTCACCGCCCAGACACCCAAAGGAGAGGGTCGCAGTCCTAGCCTAAGACCAAGAATCAAGTGATAAGAACAGCTACTACACTTGATCTTAGCCAAAAGGCCGAGAAGCGATACCCACATATCGCACGACAGAAACGACTCATTCTGCTTACTGCAACTCTAACTCATGGTTACAATGAAGAACACAGTCGCCTTCTAACAAATGGTAGAGGACAGGTCGATGTTTTACTGACGTTTTACCTCCGAAACATCACAATATAACTATGGTCGGCATGTTTCAGTTTTTAAACGGCGCCACATATATGACGACACTTTAGTTTCTGAAACGCCGGTCAGCGCATGCCGGTTAATGAGATTCAAAATCACGTGGTCGCCTGCAGTCCAATCAGCGGTCGTTGAGACGGAGCGTCTTCAATTCATTTTTATAACTTTCTTGGCGTTATAATTGTTTTCATAATATGATAATTACATACTGTTAAATTTTTAATGTTTCTCCTCCCGGTAACTGTATTCCTGGGCTTTCCCTAATTGCACAAGCCAACGGTTCTACATATAACATGTACAGTAAGACTGAGAGGGGGCGACCTTGGCACAGACCTCTCATTTGTCTTTCATCCCAGCTTTTTTGGGGGTGACTGGGTGGGGGGATATTGCTCACAGCAAATTCCTAAAAACTCCTATTGATCATTGTTGCTCCCATAGATACATTTCAGTTTACCAGTCATGAGGCTCCAAATTATACCAGGAGTGGGGTTTGAACCCACGAGAGCATGCGCTCATTGGAGCTTAAGTCCAACGCCTTAACCACTCGGCCATCCTGATGCATATATATTGTGCATGCGTGTTCCTTTAGGAAACAGGAAGATTGCTAGGAGAAAGAAACGGATTAATCTTGTTTGTTAGGATCATAGCCATAAATGGAGGACTCTTATAAAGTCCATGGATTTTCATTCACACATATTACATGAGGTATCTACTCTTTACACACTAAGGATCCACACTACCAGGGCTACGGCACACAGCTGTTTTATAAATCATCAAAACCAATACTATCCTAAGATTTATTATATACAAAAATGATCTGTTCCCAAATGTTTTCATGTAATCCTGAAAACAGAAAAACAATCTTCTGCACTATTAACCATCCACAAATGGAAACAACAGACAATACAGGTGATTTTAGCTAAAAAGCCAAGAAAAAATTGTGTGGGTTTTTTTTTTTCAAACGATGTAATTTACAGCCACAGAGGACAGAAAGCTGCAGTATGTAGAGAAAGAGAAGAGTTAAACCTATAATCAACATGAGTCCTTGTAGATGGCAGCCTCCGGTTTTTAAAGACTTCTATTGGTCTCTAGTGGACAACAGAGGTAACTGCAGGATTGGAGCCAGAATAGTGTAACTGCAGTTCAAAACGACATATTTTTTTGATTTCCCATAGAAAGTGTGTGTCCAGCCACGTGTCAGTCCAAGTGGCAGGATTTAGTAATTCTGGTAATAGTTAAATGTAAGTCATTCACAAATATTAAGTCGCAACATTTCAGTCTGACTAACCTTGGAAGATTACACGAAGACAATGTCCAGATATGCAGACGCACACATATATCTAGCGTATAAGAAAATTCTTTGCACAAACTGTTGAGTCAAATGACATTTGTTTTTCACAGCTTCAGGGGGTGCACCGTTCCTAGAAATACTGCAATACCAGGTCGATGCGTGGAGTGGACGGAGCAAGCCCCTATTCCATCTCCCTGCTCCAAAAATCAATTTAATATATGGTCCCCGGGTAGGGGACGTATCAGATATTAAACTGATAAGAACAGATTTTTTTTTTTTTTTTTTTTTTTTTTTTTTTAAGCTAAAAAGCCAAGAAAAGATTGTGTGGTTTATTTTTTTTCAAACGATGTAATTTACAGCCACAGAGGACAGAAAGCTGCAGTATGTAGAGAAAGAGAAGAGTTAAACCTATAATCAACATGAGTCCTTGTAGATGGCAGCCTCCGGTTTTTAAAGACTTCTATTGGTCTCTAGTGGACAACAGAGGTAACTGCAGGATTGGAGCCAGAATCGTGTAACTGCAGTTCAAAACGACATATTTTTTTGATTTCCCATAGAAAGTGTGTGTCCAGCCACGTGTCAGTCCAAGTGGCAGGATTTAGTAATTCTGGTAATAGTTAAATGTAAGTCATTCACAAATATTAAGTCGCAACATTTCAGTCTGACTAACCTTGGAAGATTACACGAAGACAATGTCCAGATATGCAGACGCACGCATATATCTAGCGTATAAGAAATTTCTTTGCACAAACTGTTGAGTCAAATGCCATTTGTTTTTCACAGCTTCAGGGGGTGCACCGTTCCTAGAAATACTGCAATACCAGGTCGATGCGTGGAGTGGACGGAGCAAGCCCCTATTCCATCTCCCTGCTCCAAAAATCAATTTAATATATGGTCCCCGGGTAGGGGACGTATCAGATATTAAACTGATAAGAACAGATTTTTTTACTTCTTTTATTTTCTTTCCACAACAATTCAAAAAACTTTTTCCATTTCCGTTACAAAGACATATTTACATTTCATTTCTTTCCCACATTCATTCATCGCAAACCAATCATTTTCATGTAACATATTCATATAACTTATTGCTTTTCATTGCTCCTTTTCCCTTTCTCCCTTCCTTACTCTTTACCTACCACCACTTTTTAGGTGCCTTCGCAGTAAAGAAGGAAGGGAAATCTTTCCATCTATCCTTGATCGTGTCTATTCCCCATTTTTGTAGTTCATGCCAGTATGTCTTTTCAAATTCCCTCTCTACAGCTTTAGTCGTACCTATTTCCCCCTCTTTATATCCTCCCGTTATACAACTCTGTCTTGCCTTCCACAATTTCATTTTTACAATTGTTAACAACATACAACGTATTTTGTATCTCTCTTTTTCTATGCTGTTAGCCCTGAAAAGGGTAATCTCTTCATAAGTCACCGTGCCCAAACCTTTATACATCCCCTTTACCCTTTCCCATACCTTTTTTGCGTATTCGCATCCCCAAAGTACGTGTTCTATTGTTTCCTCTTCTACGCAGTTGTCCCTCGGACACTTTTTCTGTTTTCCCAAGTTATGTGCATACATGATGATCCTCACGGGTAACCTTTTGTGTAAATGCATCCAATTAAAATCCTTCAAAACATTTTTAAAGGTCTTATCCTGTGCACATTTCCACACTTCTGGACTCACCGGTACCTGGTTATAATTAGCTTTCCATACCATTTTCTTATATAAAAGTTTATGGTTTAGTACGGTATCCACCTCTTTACATTCAGCATGTTTCTTTCCCCATCCCAGCATCCTCTGAAAATATTTTGGTCTAGTTTCCGCCTTTGGTCCCTTATTTTCCCACCCTATCAAAAAACGGTATGGAATCGCTAACCAAAACCATAACAATATTTGACATTTATGGACATAGTTCTGTTTCAATAGCTTGCATACATTTGCATAAAACATTGTATCTAACTTCAAAGGGACATTTGGTACCCCTTTCCCACCATCTTCAATTTCTTGATACATTTGCGTTCTTTTGACATACTCATAACCCCCCCAAATAAATTTAAATATCGCTCTGGTTATTTGCGCTCTGTAGATCTGAGGCATCGAAAACACATAGGCCAGATGTAATAACTTCGGCACCACCTCACTCTTTATAATCAGAACCTTCCCCGTAATTGTTAATTTCCTTGCTTTCCAAAGGCCCAGCTTCTTTTCTACCGCACTTAACCTTTTTTTCCAATTGCTAAGCTCATCTCCTTCCTTATTTCCAAAGGTGATTCCTAAAATATTCATTGGGCCTTGGCACAAAGTAAAATCACAGATATTATCTCTTCTACCCTCCCATGTCCCCAAATATTTATACATCGACTTCTCTTTATTTATCTTTGATCCAGTCGCTTTTTCATAAATATCTAAAATTTCTATCGCACCCTTTAAACTATCATCATCTGCCAGATATAATACTGTATCGTCCGCATACTGCGATATCTTTAAAACTTCCCCCCGCGGCATCGGAATCCCTTTTACTCTCTGGCTTTCCCTTATTGCGCAAGCCAAAGGTTCAACATACAGTACATAAAGAACAACAGATAATGGACATCCTTGCCTCAAACCCTTTGTTTGATACACTTTTTCTGTAAGGAATCCATTTACTTTTATTTTCAGACTTATGCCGTTGTATAAATTTTTTACCCATTTTTTAAATTTCTCTCCCAAGCCCATATACTGCATTACCCTCCACAAAAAATCATAATCTACCCTATCAAAGGCCTTTTGTTGATCTAGGCTCACACATAGTGCTGGCAAATTTCTATCTCTAACGTATGTGAGTATGTCTCTGTGTAGTTGCACGTTCCAAGACATTTGCCTCCCCCTGACCCCACACGTCTGATCCTTCTCCACTATTTGCATCATTACTCCCGCGAGTCTATTTGCCAATATCCTACTCAGGATCTTATAATCCACACATAGCATAGTTAACGGTCTATAATTATCAAGTTGTTGTGGGTTACCTTTCTTGAATAGAATAGAAACCACACCCATCTTCATACTCTCTGTCATCTCCTTTCCCTCCATGATTTCCTTAAAAACTCCCAACAAATGTATCCCCACCATTCCCCAAAAAGTTTCGTAAAATTCCTTTGTTAATCCATCTATCCCTGGCACTTTGTTTGCCTTCATTCCTTTTAATACTTTATATGCCTCCCCTATTGTAACTTCCCCTTCTAAACTGTCGCTTTCTTCTCCCGTTAATCTCTTTTTTATTTTCTTTAAGAAAAAATCCCCTTTTTCTCCCTCTAATTTTTCTTTTCTAAACAAGACCTCATAATACTCCTTCGCCGTTTTAAGCATATTTTCCTTCCCTTCTATCATTTTCCCATCCTTCTCTAATTTTATTATAACTCCCTTTTTTTCCTTACTTTTCATCTTTTTAAAGAAAAAGGCCGAACATTTCTCGTTCTCCTCATACTCCTCCTGCTTTATCTTATATGTTTCAGCCCTTGCCTTCCTTTCAAGTAGTTCTTCCTGCTTCAATCTTAAACTTTCCATTTTCTCGTCCATGTTTTTGTTGTTTCCTTTTTCATTTTGTAGTGTATAAGTATATTCTATTTCTTTTTGCAATATACGAAATTCCTCTTTCCTTACGCTGGACCTTTCCGTACAATAATCCACCGTGAACTTTTTTATTTTGTTTTTTACATCCTCCCACCAATCCAGTTTATTTATATATAAGCTTTCCATCTCCTCCCATAAAGGGAAGAGCTCTGCAAACCTTTCCTTATATTCTTTTTCCATAAGTACTTCGTTATTCAGTTTCCAGTATCCTTTTCCATAATCTATTCCTTCTATCTCCAAATCCACCACTATCATTTGATGATCTGTGAACAAAGCCGGTATTATTTTCCCTTGTTTTATTTTACACTTTTTCTCTATCAAAATGTAATCTAATCTACTTTCCATCCCTCTTGTGTTCTTCCATGTGTACCCCACTCTTTTCCCTTGTAGTGTGGCCATTACATCTATTAAACCGTATTTTTTTATAAAGGTCTTAAAAGGGAGCGAAGTTTTTATTTTCTCCAGTGAACAGTTGAAATCCCCTCCCACAAAAATATTTTTCCTTGTCATAAAACAAGTGTCCATTTTTGAAAGAAGTTCTCTTCTTAATTTGGGATCCACATATGCATACACATTTATTATACGGTTTTGTGTCCCACTTTTTTCCACATCTACAACCATAACCCTTCCCTGTATTAAAGTATAACTGTCCTTTATTCGTATACTTTTATTCCCACATAACACTCCTACCCCAGTCCCATGTACTCCCCCTATACTCCAGACCGATTCACCTCCTCTCCATTCCTTCGTAAAGAGGTCAACATCCCCCTCATCTTTTAAATGTACTTCCTGCAACAAGCAGACATCAAAATTATAATACAACAAAAATTCATAAACCATTTTTCTTTTCCGAGCATTCCTAAGTCCCCTTACATTTAATGTTATTATTCGAAAGTTTCCCATGTCTTAAACCATAAATCAAAAAAAAGGGGTCTCAAAAACAAAACCAAAACAAATCAAAACCATAGGAGTTTTATTTCAGTATCCCCATTTTTAACTCTTCATATTAACCTGCGCCAATAAGTTCTTAATAAAGGAATCTTCCGATTTTTCTTCGCTTTCAGCCTCTTCCCCCGTATCCCCATCACTAGTGAAGTCACTTAAGGGGGTATGCATGCATTCAGTCTGTGTACCCCTCAAAACATGTCCCTCCGTATTTTCCACCTGCTCGATCCGTTCCTCCCTATCCTCTTTATTTTTCGTTTTTGTCTCTTCTGGAGAAGCACCTGAGCTCAACTTTCTCCGCCTCTTTGCTGATTTTCTCCGCGGCTTCGCTACTACTGCCCACACCTGTCCGTCCTCTGCTTGTTTCTCTCTCTCGGCGTCCGATTCACGTAATGTTCCTTCCTCCTTATTCCTCTGCTCTACTCCGCCTTCCTTGCTCCCAGCTCTCTCCTCGTTAAGGTGATCTTCGGCAGCCGTTGACGCCTCCTGTGTTCTTTTTCCGATATCAGCTTCTGCATCCGATTTTCTGTAATGTTCATTTCCTGCCGCTTCAGAATATGACCTTGGCCTAGTACAGTCTCTTGCCATATGGGTCTCTGAATCGCACAAATGACATTTTCTAGGTTCCTTACAGTCTTTAGTTATGTGGCCTATCTTCCCGCAACTCCTGCACCTCATTTGTTCACACCTGTCCGCATTATGTCCGGTACTGCCACATTTTCTGCACGCTTGGGGCTGCCCAGCATACACTAGGAAACCCCTATCTGCTCCTATGGAGAATACCGCGGGTGGATGGCAATATCCGTCCTCGGTAGACGTATCCACATTTAATTTGACTCGGAATTGTCTTTTTCCGGTCCATAGTCCTAAGCCATCCTTTATTTTGCGCACTCCTGGTAGTACTGTGACGTACCTTCCTAAGAAGTACTTAATTGTCTCTTCCGAAACCCAAGGGTTATACATATGGATCGTTAAAATCCTATAATCATTTCTGTACAAAGGAGTTACCGTATATTTCTTTAGTTCTTCGTTTTCTTCTCCGTGAAATCTCCTTCTCACCTCCTCCGCACATTCTCCCGTGCAAAAGGTTACATCATAATGTTTACTTGCCGTACTCTGCTGGAGGCAGTAGATTTCCTCAGGCTTTATCTTTAAAGCCTCGTAAAGGATCCTTCGTCCGAAGTTAATTCTGTCATGAATCTCGTCCTCTTTCTCCATCAACTCGAATCTCAAAGTATTTCTTGTACCTTGCATCCATGTATTTCTCTCATGAAAGTTGGCCGACGCCGCCGCCATCCTGCATTGCTTCTCGCCTTGTAACTGATAAGAACAGATACTACACTTGATCTTAGCCAAAAGGCCGAGAAGCGATACCCACATATCGCACGACAGAAACGACTCATTCTGCTTACTGCAACTCTAACTCATGGTTACAATGAAGAACACAGTCGCCTTCTAACAAATGGTAGAGGACAGGTCGATGTTTTACTGACGTTTTACCTCCGAAACATCACAATATAACTATGGTCGGCATGTTTCAGTTTTTAAACGGCGCCACATATATGACGACACTTTAGTTTCTGAAACGCCGGTCAGCGCATGCCGGTTAATGAGATTCAAAATCACGTGGTCGCCTGCAGTCCAATCAGCGGTCGTTGAGACGGAGCGTCTTCAATTCATTTTTATAACTTTCTTGGCGTTATAATTGTTTTCATAATATGATAATTACATACTGTTAAATTTTTCTCCTCCCGGTAACTGTATTCCTGTTATGTCTGGGCTTTCCCTAATTGCACAAGCCAACGGTTCTACATATAACATGTACAGTAAGACTGAGAGGGGGCGACCTTGGCACAGACCTCTCATTTGTCTTTCATCCCAGCTTTTTTGGGGGTGACTGGGTGGGGGGATATTGCTCACAGCAAATTCCTAAAAACTCCTATTGATCATTGTTGCTCCCATAGATACATTTCAGTTTACCAGTCATGAGGCTCCAAATTATACCAGGAGTGGGGTTTGAACCCACGAGAGCATGCGCTCATTGGAGCTTAAGTCCAACGCCTTAACCACTCGGCCATCCTGATGCATATATATTGTGCATGCGTGTTCCTTTAGGAAACAGGAAGATTGCTAGGAGAAAGAAACGGATTAATCTTGTTTGTTAGGATCATAGCCATAAATGGAGGACTCTTATAAAGTCCATGGATTTTCATTCACACATATTACATGAGGTATCTACTCTTTACACACTAAGGATCCACACTACCAGGGCTACGGCACACAGCTGTTTTATAAATCATCAAAACCAATACTATCCTAAGATTTATTATATACAAAAATGATCTGTTCCCAAATGTTTTCATGTAATCCTGAAAACAGAAAAACAATCTTCTGCACTATTAACCATCCACAAATGGAAACAACAGACAATACAGGTGATTTTAGCTAAAAAGCCAAGAAAAAATTGTGTGGGTTTTTTTTTTTTTCAAACGATGTAATTTACAGCCACAGAGGACAGAAAGCTGCAGTATGTAGAGAAAGAGAAGAGTTAAACCTATAATCAACATGAGTCCTTGTAGATGGCAGCCTCCGGTTTTTAAAGACTTCTATTGGTCTCTAGTGGACAACAGAGGTAACTGCAGGATTGGAGCCAGAATAGTGTAACTGCAGTTCAAAACGACATATTTTTTTGATTTCCCATAGAAAGTGTGTGTCCAGCCACGTGTCAGTCCAAGTGGCAGGATTTAGTAATTCTGGTAATAGTTAAATGTAAGTCATTCACAAATATTAAGTCGCAACATTTCAGTCTGACTAACCTTGGAAGATTACACGAAGACAATGTCCAGATATGCAGACGCACGCATATATCTAGCGTATAAGAAATTTCTTTGCACAAACTGTTGAGTCAAATGACATTTGTTTTTCACAGCTTCAGGGGGTGCACCGTTCCTAGAAATACTGCAATACCAGGTCGATGCGTGGAGTGGACGGAGCAAGCCCCTATTCCATCTCCCTGCTCCAAAAATCAATTTAATATATGGTCCCCGGGTAGGGGACGTATCAGATATTAAACTGATAAGAACAGATTTTTTTTTTTTTTTAGCTAAAAAGCCAAGAAAAGATTGTGTGGTTTATTTTTTTTCAAACGATGTAATTTACAGCCACAGAGGACAGAAAGCTGCAGTATGTAGAGAAAGAGAAGAGTTAAACCTATAATCAACATGAGTCCTTGTAGATGGCAGCCTCCGGTTTTTAAAGACTTCTATTGGTCTCTAGTGGACAACAGAGGTAACTGCAGGATTGGAGCCAGAATAGTGTAACTGCAGTTCAAAACGACATATTTTTTTGATTTCCCATAGAAAGTGTGTGTCCAGCCACGTGTCAGTCCAAGTGGCAGGATTTAGTAATTCTGGTAATAGTTAAATGTAAGTCATTCACAAATATTAAGTCGCAACATTTCAGTCTGACTAACCTTGGAAGATTACACGAAGACAATGTCCAGATATGCAGACGCACGCATATATCTAGCGTATAAGAAATTTCTTTGCACAAACTGTTGAGTCAAATGACATTTGTTTTTCACAGCTTCAGGGGGTGCACCGTTCCTAGAAATACTGCAATACCAGGTCGATGCGTGGAGTGGACGGAGCAAGCCCCTATTCCATCTCCCTGCTCCAAAAATCAATTTAATATATGGTCCCCGGGTAGGGGACGTATCAGATATTAAACTGATAAGAACAGATTTTTTTTTTTTTTTTTTTTTTTTTTTTTTTTAGCTAAAAAGCCAAGAAAAGATTGTGTGGTTTATTTTTTTTCAAACGATGTAATTTACAGCCACAGAGGACAGAAAGCTGCAGTATGTAGAGAAAGAGAAGAGTTAAACCTATAATCAACATGAGTCCTTGTAGATGGCAGCCTCCGGTTTTTAAAGACTTCTATTGGTCTCTAGTGGACAACAGAGGTAACTGCAGGATTGGAGCCAGAATAGTGTAACTGCAGTTCAAAACGACATATTTTTTTGATTTCCCATAGAAAGTGTGTGTCCAGCCACGTGTCAGTCCAAGTGGCAGGATTTAGTAATTCTGGTAATAGTTAAATGTAAGTCATTCACAAATATTAAGTCGCAACATTTCAGTCTGACTAACCTTGGAAGATTACACGAAGACAATGTCCAGATATGCAGACGCACGCATATATCTAGCGTATAAGAAATTTCTTTGCACAAACTGTTGAGTCAAATGCCATTTGTTTTTCACAGCTTCAGGGGGTGCACCGTTCCTAGAAATACTGCAATACCAGGTCGATGCGTGGAGTGGACGGAGCAAGCCCCTATTCCATCTCCCTGCTCCAAAAATCAATTTAATATATGGTCCCCGGGTAGGGGACGTATCAGATATTAAACTGATAAGAACAGATTTTTTTTTTTTTTTTTTACTTCTTTTATTTTCTTTCCACAACAATTCAAAAAACTTTTTCCATTTCCATTACAAAGACATATTTACATTTCATTTCTTTCCCACATTCATTCATCGCAAACCAATCATTTTCATGTAACATATTCATATAACTTATTGCTTTTCATTGCTCCTTTTCCCTTTCTCCCTTCCTTACTCTCTACCTACCACCACTTTTTAGGTGCCTTCGCAGTAAAGAAAGAAGGGAAATCTTTCCATCTATCCTTGATCGTCTATTCCCCATTTTTGTAGTTCATGCCAGTATGTCTTTTCAAATTCCCTCTCTACAGCTTTAGTCGTACCTATTTCCCCCTCTTTATATCCTCCCGTTATACAACTCTGTCTTGCCTTCCACAATTTCATTTTTACAATTGTTAACAACATACAACGTATTTTGTATCTCTCTTTTTCTATGCTGTTAGCCCTGAAAAGGGTAATCTCTTCATAAGTCACCGTGCCCAAACCTTTATACTTCCCCTTTACCCTTTCCCATACCTTTTTTGCGTATTCGCATCCCCAAAGTACGTGTTCTATTGTTTCCTCTTCTACGCAGTTGTCCCTCGGACACTTTTTCTGTTTTCCCAAGTTATGTGCATACATGATGATCCTCACGGGTAACCTTTTGTGTAAATGCATCCAATTAAAATCCTTCAAAACATTTTTAAAGGTCTTATCCTGTGCACATTTCCACACTTCTGGACTCACCGGTACCTGGTTATAATTAGCTTTCCATACCATTTTCTTATATAAAAGTTTATGGTTTAGTACGGTATCCACCTCTTTACATTCAGCATGTTTCTTTCCCCATCCCAGCATCCTCTGAAAATATTTTGGTCTAGTTTCCGCCTTTGGTCCCTTATTTTCCCACCCTATCAAAAAACGGTATGGAATCGCTAACCAAAACCATAACAATATTTGACATTTATGGACATAGTTCTGTTTCAATAGCTTGCATACATTTGCATAAAACATTGTATCTAACTTCAAAGGGACATTTGGTACCCCTTTCCCACCATCTTCAATTTCTTGATACATTTGCGTTCTTTTGACATACTCATAACCCCCCCAAATAAATTTAAATATCGCTCTGGTTATTTGCGCTCTGTAGATCTGAGGCATCGAAAACACATAGGCCAGATGTAATAACTTCGGCACCACCTCACTCTTTATAATCAGAACCTTCCCCGTAATTGTTAATTTCCTTGCTTTCCAAAGGCCCAGCTTCTTTTCTACCGCACTTAACCTTTTTTTCCAATTGCTAAGCTCATCTCCTTCCTTATTTCCAAAGGTGATTCCTAAAATATTCATTGGGCCTTGGCACAAAGTAAAATCACAGATATTATCTCTTCTACCCTCCCATGTCCCCAAATATTTATACATCGACTTCTCTTTATTTATCTTTGATCCAGTCGCTTTTTCATAAATATCTAAAATTTCTATCGCACCCTTTAAACTATCATCATCTGCCAGATATAATACTGTATCGTCCGCATACTGCGATATCTTTAAAACTTCCCCCCGCGGCATCGGAATCCCTTTTACTCTCTGGCTTTCCCTTATTGCGCAAGCCAAAGGTTCAACATACAGTACATAAAGAACAACAGATAATGGACATCCTTGCCTCAAACCCTTTGTTTGATACACTTTTTCTGTAAGGAATCCATTTACTTTTATTTTCAGACTTATGCCGTTATATAAATTTTTTACCCATTTTTTAAATTTCTCTCCCAAGCCCATATACTGCATTACCCTCCACAAAAAATCATAATCTACCCTATCAAAGGCCTTTTGTTGATCTAGGCTCACACATAGTGCTGGCAAATTTCTATCTCTAACGTATGTGAGTATGTCTCTGTGTAGTTGCACGTTCCAAGACATTTGCCTCCCCCTGACCCCACACGTCTGATCCTTCTCCACTATTTGCATCATTACTCCCGCGAGTCTATTTGCCAATATCCTACTCAGGATCTTATAATCCACACATAGCATAGTTAACGGTCTATAATTATCAAGTTGTTGTGGGTTACCTTTCTTGAATAGAATAGAAACCACACCCGTCTTCATACTCTCTGTCATCTCCTTTCCCTCCATGATTTCCTTAAAAACTCCCAACAAATGTTTCCCCACCATTCCCCAAAAAGTTTCGTAAAATTCCTTTGTTAATCCATCTATCCCTGGCACTTTGTTTGCCTTCATTCCTTTTAATACTTTATATGCCTCCCCTATTGTAACTTCCCCTTCTAAACTGTCGCTTTCTTCTCCCGTTAATCTCTTTTTTATTTTCTTTAAGAAAAAATCCCCTTTTTCTCCCTCTAATTTTTCTTTTCTAAACAAGACCTCATAATACTCCTTCGCCGTTTTAAGCATATTTTCCTTCCCTTCTATCATTTTCCCATCCTTCTCTAATTTTATTATAACTCCCTTTTTTTCCTTACTTTTCATCTTTTTAAAGAAAAAGGCCGAACATTTCTCGTTCTCCTCATACTCCTCCTGCTTTATCTTATATGTTTCAGCCCTTGCCTTCCTTTCAAGTAGTTCTTCCTGCTTCAATCTTAAACTTTCCATTTTCTCGTCCATGTTTTTGTTGTTTCCTTTTTCATTTTGTAGTGTATAAGTATATTCTATTTCTTTTTGCAATATACGAAATTCCTCTTTCCTTACGCTGGACCTTTCCGTACAATAATCCACCGTAAACTTTTTTATTTTGTTTTTTACATCCTCCCACCAATCCAGTTTATTTATATATAAGCTTTCCATCTCCTCCCATAAAGGGAAGAGCTCTGCAAACCTTTCCTTATATTCTTTTTCCATAAGTACTTCGTTATTCAGTTTCCAGTATCCTTTTCCATAATCTATTCCTTCTATCTCCAAATCCACCACTATCATTTGATGATCTGTGAACAAAGCCGGTATTATTTTCCCTTGTTTTATTTTACACTTTTTCTCTATCAAGATGTAATCTAATCTACTTTCCATCCCTCTTGTGTTCTTCCATGTGTACCCCACTCTTTTCCCTTGTAGTGTGGCCATTACATCTATTAAACCGTATTTTTTTATAAAGGTCTTAAAAGGGAGCGAAGTTTTTATTTTCTCCAGTGAACAGTTGAAATCCCCTCCCACAAAAATATTTTTCCTTGTCATAAAACAAGTGTCCATTTTTGAAAGAAGTTCTCTTCTTAATTTGGGATCCACATATGCATACACATTTATTATACGGTTTTGTGTCCCACTTTTTTCCACATCTACAACCATAACCCTTCCCTGTATTAAAGTATAACTGTCCTTTATTCGTATACTTTTATTCCCACATAACACTCCTACCCCAGTCCCATGTACTCCCCCTATACTCCAGACCGATTCACCTCCTCTCCATTCCTTCGTAAAGAGGTCAACATCCCCCTCATCTTTTAAATGTACTTCCTGCAACAAGCAGACATCAAAATTATAATACAACAAAAATTCATAAACCATTTTTCTTTTCCGAGCATTCCTAAGTCCCCTTACATTTAATGTTATTATTCGAAAGTTTCCCATGTCTTAAAACATAAATCAAAAAAAAAAAAGGGTCTCAAAAACAAAACCAAAACAAATCAAAACCATAGGAGTTTTATTTCAGTATCCCCATTTTTAACTCTTCATATTAACCTGCGCCAATAAGTTCTTAATAAAGGAATCTTCCGATTTTTCTTCGCTTTCAGCCTCTTCCCCCGTATCCCCATCACTAGTGAAGTCACTTAAGGGGGTATGCATGCATTCAGTCTGTGTACCCCTCAAAACATGTCCCTCCGTATTTTCCACCTGCTCGATCCGTTCCTCCCTATCCTTATTATTTTCCGTTTTTGTCTCTTCTGGAGAAGCACCTGAGCTCACCTTTCTCCGCCTCTTTGCTGATTTTCTCCGCGGCTTCGCTACTACTGCCCACACCTGTCCGTCCTCTGCTTGTTTCTCTCTCTCGGCGTCCGATTCACGTAATGTTCCTTCCTCCTTATTCCTCTGCTCTACTCCGCCTTCCTTGCTCCCAGCTCTCTCCTCGTTAAGGTGATCTTCGGCAGCCGTTGACGCCTCCTGTGTTCTTTTTCCGATATCAGCTTCTGCATCCGATTTTCTGTAATGTTCATTTCCTGCCGCTTCAGAATATGACCTTGGCCTAGTACAGTCTCTTGCCATATGGGTCTCTGAATCGCACAAATGACATTTTCTAGGTTCCTTACAGTCTTTAGTTATGTGGCCTATCTTCCCGCAACTCCTGCACCTCATTTGTTCACACCTGTCCGCATTATGTCCGGTACTGCCACATTTTCTGCACGCTTGGGGCTGCCCAGCATACACTAGGAAACCCCTATCTGCTCCTATGGAGAATACCGCGGGTGGATGGCAATATCCGTCCTCGGTAGACGTATCCACATTTAATTTGACTCGGAATTGTCTTTTTCCGGTCCATAGTCCTAAGCCATCCTTTATTTTGCGCACTCCTGGTAGTACTGTGACGTACCTTCCTAAGAAGTACTTAATTGTCTCTTCCGAAACCCAAGGGTTATACATATGGATCGTTAAAATCCTATAATCATTTCTGTACAAAGGAGTTACCGTATATTTCTTTAGTTCTTCGTTTTCTTCTCCGTGAAATCTCCTTCTCACCTCCTCCGCACATTCTCCCGTGCAAAAGGTTACATCATAATGTTTACTTGCCGTACTCTGCTGGAGGCAGTAGATTTCCTCAGGCTTTATCTTTAAAGCCTCGTAAAGGATCCTTCGTCCGAAGTTAATTCTGTCATGAATCTCGTCCTCTTTCTCCATCAACTCGAATCTCAAAGTATTTCTTGTACCTTGCATCCATGTATTTCTCTCATGAAAATTGGCCGACGCCGCCGCCATCCTGCATTGCTTCTCGCCTTATCACTGATAAGAACAGATTTTTTTTTTTTCCTTTTTTATTTTTACTTACAACACCATCTTACATTTCCATTTGCTCAACATTCCATTAAATACTTTTCATATTTCACAAAAACATCTTTTACATCATTCATAATAATCCTTCCACCTGTCCTTAATCGTGTCTATTCCCCATCTTTGTAATTCATGCCGATATATCCCCTCAAATTCCCTCTCTATATCCTTTATTGTTCCCATCTCTTTCCATTCATACCCCCCCCCCCCCCCCCTTATATACCCCTGTCTTGCCCTCCATATCTTAAGTTTTGTAATTGATAACAACATACAACGTATTTTATTTTCCTCCTTCTTTTTATCCTTAGGCCTAAGATAAGTTATTTCCTCATATGTCAAAGCCTCTAGTCCCTTATACCTCCTCCTCATTCCAGCCCATACCTTTTTTGCATATTTGCACCCCCATAGGACGTGTTCAATCGTTTCTTCCTCTGTGCAATTATCCCTCGGACATTCTTTTAACTTCCCCAAATTATGTGCATACATCGTAGTCCTTACAGGTAATTTCCTATGTAGGTGCATCCAATTAAAATCTTTCAAAACATTCTTATAACTCTTATCCTGTGCGTATTCCCAAACTTCCGAACTCACTATCCCCTGGTTGTAGTTAGCATTCCTCGCCAGTTTTTTATACAGAAGTTTATGATTTTGTATTGTATCCACCTCCCTGCACTCTATATGTCTCTTTCCCCACTTAACCATCCTCTGAAAGTATTCTGGTCTTGTCTCTGCCTTCGGCCCCTGATTTTCCCACCCAATTAAAAACCGGTATGGAATAGCTAACCAGAACCATAACAATATCTGACATTTATGAATATATGGCTTCTTTAACAGCGTACACACATTTGCATAAAAAATCGTATCTAACTTTAACGGAATGTTCGGTACCCCTTTTCCCCCATCAGCAACCTCCTGATACATTTGTACTCTCTTTACGTACTCGTAACCTCCCCATATAAAGTTAAATATTCCCCTCATTATTTGTGCTCTAAATACTTGTGGCATCGGGAACACATAGCCTAGATACAATAATTTCGGCACCACCTCACTCTTTATCACTAACACCTTCCCAGTAATTGTAAGCTTCCTCATTTTCCATAGTCGTAATTTCCTTTCCACCTCTGCCATCTTCCCCTTCCAGTTCCAAATAGCATCGCCCTCCTTATTCCCAAAAGAAATTCCTAGAATGTCCATAGGACCTTCACACAAAGTATAATCACAAATATTTTCCCTTCTACCTTCCCACGTCCCCAAGTACTTATATTTTGTCTTTTCCTTATTTATTTTTGATCCTGTAACTTCTTCATATATTTTTAATATTTCCACAACTTCTCTTAAACTGTCGTCGTCCGCTAAATATAGTATAGTATCATCCGCATATTGAGATATTTTCAAACATTCCCCCCCCCGGCATCATTATCCCCCTCACTCTTTTATTCTCCCGAATCGCACAAGCCAATGGTTCAACATATAATACATAGAGTACCACCGATAACGGGCACCCTTGTCTCAACCCCCTCGCTTGATGAACTTTTTCCGTGAGGAACCCGTTCAATTTGATTTTTGAATATATCTCTTTATAAAGGATCCTCACCCACCTTATTAATTGTTTTCCCAAGCCCATCTTAGTCATTACCTCCCACAAAATTTCGTAATCTAGCCTATCAAATGCCTTTTGTTGGTCTAAACTTACACAGATTGCCGCCATTTTTCTATCCTTTACATATGCAAGTATGTCTCTATGTAATTGTATATTCCATGAAATTTGTCTCCCCTTCACCCCACACGTTTGATCACTTCCCACTATATCCGACATTACCCCTACCAATCTATTTGCAATTATCTTACTTAAAATCTTATAATCTACACATAACATAGTGAGAGGTCTATAATTATCAAGTAAATGAGGATTCCCTTTCTTAAATAATAACGAAATCACACCCGTCCTCATACTCTCCGCCATCTCTTCCCCCTCTAATATTTCTTTAAAGACCTCCAACAAATGTAACCCTATCACTCCCCAAAATACCTCATAAAATTCTTTCGTTAATCCATCTATTCCTGGTACCCTATTTACCTTCATTCCCTTTACCACCTTATATGCCTCTTCCATCGTTATTTCCCTTTCCAGAAACTCCCTATCTTCCTCTACTAATCTCCTCTTTAATGACCCCAAAAGAACATCTCTTTTTTCTGTCCCTACTTTTTCTTTTCTAAATAAATCCTCGTAATATTCTTTTACTACCCCCAACATGCTTTCCCTCCCTATAATCTCCTTCCCATCCTTTTCCAATTTCTCTATAACCCCCCTTTTATCCCTACTTTTCATCTTTTTAAAAAAATATGCGGAACACCTTTCATCTTCCTCATACTCTTTCTGTTTTAATTTATATGTTTCTGCTCTTGCCTTCCTCTCTAATAACTCTTCTTGCCTCACCTTTAAGTCTTCAATTTTCAAATCTACATTTTTTTCCTTCCCCTCCTTTTGTATAACATAAATATGTTCTATCTCTTTTTGTAACATATTAAATTCTTCTTTTCTACGTTTAGATCTATCTGTACAATATTCTATCGTAAATTTTTTTATCTTGCATTTTACATCCTCCCACCAATCCCCTTTTTTTCCATATAGTTCTTTTACTTTCACCCATAAAGGGAAGATCTCTAAAAATTTATCCCTATAATCTTTTTCCTTTAACACCTCATTATTTAATTTCCAATATCCCTTCCCGTATTCCATCCCTTCTATCTCCAAATCCACCTCTACCGCCTGGTGATCCGTGAGTAGAACCGGAATCGTTTTTCCCCCTTTAATTTTACACTTTTTATCTATCAAAATATAGTCCAACCTACTCTGTACCCCCCTTGTATTCCTCCATGTATACCCTACTTTTTTCCCCAGAAGTCTGCCCATAACATCCGTTAACCCGTATTGTCTTATAAATGTCTTTAATGGGAGGGAAAATTTTTCTTTTTCTAAAGATACATTAAAATCCCCTCCCACTATAATATTTTTCCTTGTAATAAAACAAGTGTCCATCGACAAAAGGAGTTCTCTTCTTTGTTTTGGATCCACATGTGCATACACATTTATTATCCGGCTTTGGACCCCGTTTTTTTCTACATCTACCACCATCACTCTTCCCTGTATCACCGTATAACTTTCTTTTATTTTTATACTTTTATTTCCACACAACACTCCCACCCCTGTCCCATATACTCCTCCTATACTCCATGCCGATTCACCCCCCCTCCACTGCTCCGAAAAAATAACAACATCCTTCTCGTCCTTCAAATGTACCTCCTGTAATAAACATACATCAAAATTATAAAACAACAGAAATTCATATACCATTTGTCTTTTTCTGGCATTTTTTAACCCCCTTACATTTAACGTAATTATTCGGAACCTCACCATTTTGTAGTAAAAAAAGGGGTATCTATACACCTAAGCAGAGGGCACTTAATAATTTTATAACAAAGAAACAAAAGAAAAAACAGATACCATCTCCTAGTTGTCTTTTTGATCTTCATATCCCCTGAAAAAAAGGAAAACTTTACAAAATTAGAGCCGAAAAAGAAAAAAAAAGAAAAACCTCTGTCGCCCATTTTCCCCTCCCTTATTAGTCCATGTTGACTTGCGCCAGCAAATTTTTTATAAATGAATCTTCCGATTTTTCTTCACTTTCTACTTCTTCTTCTTCAACGTCTCCATCACTCGTTAAATCACTCATTGGTGTGTGCATACATTCAGTCTGCGTCCCTCTCAACACATACGCTCCCATCTCCCCTCCCTCTTCCATCCGGTCTCCTTTACCTTCTTTCAAATTAGTCTCTCCTGGAGGGACTCCCGAGCTCACTTTCCTACGCCTTTTGGCCGACTTTCTTCGTGGCTTAGCTGCCACTTCCCATATTTGTCCTTCTTCGCACTGCTTCTCCCCATTTTTCTCCCCCATCTTATCGCCTTCTTCTTTTCCTTGTTCGGCCCCATCCTCTCCCCCCCCTTCTTCCTCATTAGTCTGATTCCTTTCTGCTGGTGGCGCCTCTTGTGCGCTTTCCCCAATATTTGTTCCTATATCCGTTTCTTCATACCGCTCTACCTCGGTCCCTGCTTTAGCTGCTTCCGAATATGATCTGGGCCTAGTGCAATCTCTTGCCATATGTGTATCTGAGCCACATAAGTGACACCTTCTAGGCTCTTTGCAGTCTCTTGTGATATGGCCATTTTTCCCGCAGCTCCTACACCTCACCTGCTCACAATTGTCTGCATTATGTCCCGTACTGCCGCATTTTCTGCATGCTTGTGGCTGTCCTGCATACACCAAAAAACCTCTGTCTGCTCCGATGGAAAACACTGCAGGCGGGTGGCAGTATCCATCTTCCGTTGTCATATCCATTTTAAGTTTTACCCGAAACTGTCTTTTTCCAGTCCATAGGCCTAGCCCGTCCTTTATTTTTCGTACCCCTGGGAGCACTGTAACGTACCGCCCCAGGAAGTACTTAATGGTCTCTTCTGTAACCCAGGGATTATACATGTGCACCGTTAAAATCCTATAATCGTTCCTGTATAACGGGGTTACCATATATTTTTTTAGTTCTTCATTTTCTTCTGTACCACATCTCTTTCTCACCTCCTCCGCGTACTCTCCCGTGCAAAAAGTCACGTCATAGTGCTTACTTGCCGTGCTTTGCTGGAGGCAGTAGATTTCCTCTGGTTGTACCTTCAATGCATCATAAAGAATCCTTCGTCCGAAATTAATTCTGTCATGGAAATCCTTTTCTTTATCCATTAGTTCGAATCTCAAGGTATTCCTCGTTCCATACGACCATGTATTCCTCTCCGAAAAATTGGCCGACGTCGCCGCCATCCTACATTGCTTCTCGCCTTGTAACTGATAAGAACAGATTTTTTTTTTTTTTTTTTTTTTTTCCTTTTTTATTTTTACTTACAACACCATCTTACATTTCCATTTGCTCAACATTCCATTAAATACTTTTCATATTTCACAAAAACATCTTTTACATCATTCATAATAATCCTTCCACCTGTCCTTAATCGTGTCTATTCCCCATCTTTGTAATTCATGCCGATATATCCCCTCAAATTCCCTCTCTATATCCTTTATTGTTCCCATCTCTTTCCATTCATACCCCCCCCCTTATATACCCCTGTCTTGCCCTCCATATCTTAAGTTTTGTAATTGATAACAACATACAACGTATTTTATTTTCCTCCTTCTTTTTATCCTTAGGCCTAAGATAAGTTATTTCCTCATATGTCAAAGCCTCTAGTCCCTTATACCTCCTCCTCATTCCAGCCCATACCTTTTTTGCATATTTGCACCCCCATAGGACGTGTTCAATCGTTTCTTCCTCTGTGCAATTATCCCTCGGACATTCTTTTAACTTCCCCAAATTATGTGCATACATCGTAGTCCTTACAGGTAATTTCCTATGTAGGTGCATCCAATTAAAATCTTTCAAAACATTCTTATAACTCTTATCCTGTGCGTATTCCCAAACTTCCGAACTCACTATCCCCTGGTTGTAGTTAGCATTCCTCGCCAGTTTTTTATACAGAAGTTTATGATTTTGTATTGTATCCACCTCCCTGCACTCTATATGTCTCTTTCCCCACTTAACCATCCTCTGAAAGTATTCTGGTCTTGTCTCTGCCTTCGGCCCCTGATTTTCCCACCCAATTAAAAACCGGTATGGAATAGCTAACCAGAACCATAACAATATCTGACATTTATGAATATATGGCTTCTTTAACAGCGTACACACATTTGCATAAAAAATCGTATCTAACTTTAACGGAATGTTCGGTACCCCTTTTCCCCCATCAGCAACCTCCTGATACATTTGTACTCTCTTTACGTACTCGTAACCTCCCCATATAAAGTTAAATATTCCCCTCATTATTTGTGCTCTAAATACTTGTGGCATCGGGAACACATAGCCTAGATACAATAATTTCGGCACCACCTCACTCTTTATCACTAACACCTTCCCAGTAATTGTAAGCTTCCTCATTTTCCATAGTCGTAATTTCCTTTCCACCTCTGCCATCTTCCCCTTCCAGTTCCAAATAGCATCGCCCTCCTTATTCCCAAAAGAAATTCCTAGAATGTCCATAGGACCTTCACACAAAGTATAATCACAAATATTTTCCCTTCTACCTTCCCACGTCCCCAAGTACTTATATTTTGTCTTTTCCTTATTTATTTTTGATCCTGTAACTTCTTCATATATTTTTAATATTTCCACAACTTCTCTTAAACTGTCGTCGTCCGCTAAATATAGTATAGTATCATCCGCATATTGAGATATTTTCAAACATTCCCCCCCCCGGCATCATTATCCCCCTCACTCTTTTATTCTCCCGAATTGCACAAGCCAATGGTTCAACATATAATACATAGAGTACCACCGATAACGGGCACCCTTGTCTCAACCCCCTCGCTTGATGAACTTTTTCCGTGAGGAACCCGTTCAATTTGATTTTTGAATATATCTCTTTATAAAGGATCCTCACCCACCTTATAAATTGTTTTCCCAAGCCCATCTTAGTCATTACCTCCCACAAAATTTCGTAATCTAGCCTATCAAATGCCTTTTGTTGGTCTAAACTTACACAGATTGCCGCCATTTTTCTATCCTTTACATATGCAAGTATGTCTCTATGTAATTGTATATTCCATGAAATTTGTCTCCCCTTCACCCCACACGTTTGATCACTTCCCACTATATCCGACATTACCCCTACCAATCTATTTGCAATTATCTTACTTAAAATCTTATAATCTACACATAACATAGTGAGAGGTCTATAATTATCAAGTAAATGAGGATTCCCTTTCTTAAATAATAACGAAATCACACCCGTCCTCATACTCTCCGCCATCTCTTCCCCCTCTAATATTTCTTTAAAGACCTCCAACAAATGTAACCCTATCACTCCCCAAAATACCTCATAAAATTCTTTCGTTAATCCATCTATTCCTGGTACGCTATTTACCTTCATTCCCTTTACCACCTTATATGCCTCTTCCATCGTTATTTCCCTTTCCAGAAACTCCCTATCTTCCTCTACTAATCTCCTTTTTAATGACCCCAAAAGAACATCTCTTTTTTCTGTCCCTACTTTTTCTTTTCTAAATAAATCCTCGTAATATTCTTTTACTACCCCCAACATGCTTTCCCTCCCTATAATCTCCTTCCCATCCTTTTCCAATTTCTCTATAACCCCCCTTTTATCCCTACTTTTCATCTTTTTAAAAAAATATGCAGAACACCTTTCATCTTCCTCATACTCTTTCTGTTTTAATTTATATGTTTCTGCTCTTGCCTTCCTCTCTAATAACTCTTCTTGCCTCACCTTTAAGTCTTCAATTTTCAAATCTACATTTTTTTCCTTCCCCTCCTTTTGTATAACATAAATATGTTCTATCTCTTTTTGTAACATATTAAATTCTTCTTTTCTACGTTTAGATCTATCTGTACAATATTCTATCGTAAATTTTTTTATCTTGCATTTTACATCCTCCCACCAATCCCCTTTTTTTCCATAAAGTTCTTTTACTTTCACCCATAAAGGGAAGATCTCTAAAAATTTATCCCTATAATCTTTTTCCTTTAACACCTCATTATTTAATTTCCAATATCCCTTCCCGTATTCCATCCCTTCTATCTCCAAATCCACCTCTACCGCCTGGTGGTCCGTGAGTAGAACCGGAATCGTTTTTCCCCCTTTAATTTTACACTTTTTATCTATCAAAATATAGTCCAACCTACTCTGTACCCCCCTTGTATTCCTCCATGTATACCCTACTTTTTTCCCCAGAAGTCTGCCCATAACATCCGTTAACCCGTATTGTCTTATAAATGTCTTTAATGGGAGGGAAAATTTTTCTTTTTCTAAAGATACATTAAAATCCCCTCCCACTATAATATTTTTCCTTGTAATAAAACAAGTGTCCATCGACAAAAGGAGTTCTCTTCTTTGTTTTGGATCCACATGTGCATACACATTTATTATCCGGCTTTGGACCCCGTTTTTTTCTACATCTACAACTGATAAGAACAGATTTTTTTTTTTTTTTCCTTTTTTATTTTTACTTACAACACCATCTTACATTTCCATTTGCTCAACATTCCATTAAATACTTTTCATATTTCAGAAAAACATCTTTTACATCATTCATAATAATCCTTCCACCTGTCCTTAATCGTGTCTATTCCCCATCTTTGTAATTCATGCCGATATATCCCCTCAAATTCCCTCTCTATATCCTTTATTGTTCCCATCTCTTTCCATTCATACCCCCCCCTTATATACCCCTGTCTTGCCCTCCATATCTTAAGTTTTGTAATTGATAACAACATACAACGTATTTTATTTTCCTCCTTCTTTTTATCCTTAGGCCTAAGATAAGTTATTTCCTCATATGTCAAAGCCTCTAGTCCCTTATACCTCCTCCTCATTCCAGCCCATACCTTTTTTGCATATTTGCACCCCCATAGGACGTGTTCAATCGTTTCTTCCTCTGTGCAATTATCCCTCGGACATTCTTTTAACTTCCCCAAATTATGTGCATACATCGTAGTCCTTACAGGTAATTTCCTATGTAGGTGCATCCAATTAAAATCTTTCAAAACATTCTTATAACTCTTATCCTGTGCGTATTCCCAAACTTCCGAACTCACTATCCCCTGGTTGTAGTTAGCATTCCTCGCCAGTTTTTTATACAGAAGTTTATGATTTTGTATTGTATCCACCTCCCTGCACTCTATATGTCTCTTTCCCCACTTAACCATCCTCTGAAAGTATTCTGGTCTTGTCTCTGCCTTCGGCCCCTGATTTTCCCACCCAATTAAAAACCGGTATGGAATAGCTAACCAGAACCATAACAATATCTGACATTTATGAATATATGGCTTCTTTAACAGCGTACACACATTTGCATAAAAAATCGTATCTAACTTTAACGGAATGTTCGGTACCCCTTTTCCCCCATCAGCAACCTCCTGATACATTTGTACTCTCTTTACGTACTCGTAACCTCCCCATATAAAGTTAAATATTCCCCTCATTATTTGTGCTCTAAATACTTGTGGCATCGGGAACACATAGCCTAGATACAATAATTTCGGCACCACCTCACTCTTTATCACTAACACCTTCCCAGTAATTGTAAGCTTCCTCATTTTCCATAGTCGTAATTTCCTTTCCACCTCTGCCATCTTCCCCTTCCAGTTCCAAATAGCATCGCCCTCCTTATTCCCAAAAGAAATTCCTAGAATGTCCATAGGACCTTCACACAAAGTATAATCACAAATATTTTCCCTTCTACCTTCCCACGTCCCCAAGTACTTATATTTTGTCTTTTCCTTATTTATTTTTGATCCTGTAACTTCTTCATATATTTTTAATATTTCCACAACTTCTCTTAAACTGTCGTCGTCCGCTAAATATAGTATGGTATCATCCGCATATTGAGATATTTTCAAACATTCCCCCCCCGGCATCATTATCCCCCTCACTCTTTTATTCTCCCGAATCGCACAAGCCAATGGTTCAACATATAATACATAGAGTACCACCGATAACGGGCACCCTTGTCTCAACCCCCTCGCTTGATGAACTTTTTCCGTGAGGAACCCGTTCAATTTGATTTTTGAATATATCTCTTTATAAAGGATCCTCACCCACCTTATAAATTGTTTTCCCAAGCCCATCTTAGTCATTACCTCCCACAAAATTTCGTAATCTAGCCTATCAAATGCCTTTTGTTGGTCTAAACTTACACAGATTGCCGCCATTTTTCTATCCTTTACATATGCAAGTATGTCTCTATGTAATTGTATATTCCATGAAATTTGTCTCCCCTTCACCCCACACGTTTGATCACTTCCCACTATATCCGACATTACCCCTACCAATCTATTTGCAATTATCTTACTTAAAATCTTATAATCTACACATAACATAGTGAGAGGTCTATAATTATCAAGTAAATGAGGATTCCCTTTCTTAAATAATAACGAAATCACACCCGTCCTCATACTCTCCGCCATCTCTTCCCCCTCTAATATTTCTTTAAAGACCTCCAACAAATGTAACCCTATCACTCCCCAAAATACCTCATAAAATTCTTTCGTTAATCCATCTATTCCTGGTACGCTATTTACCTTCATTCCCTTTACCACCTTATATGCCTCTTCCATCGTTATTTCCCTTTCCAGAAACTCCCTATCTTCCTCTACTAATCTCCTTTTTAATGACCCCAAAAGAACATCTCTTTTTTCTGTCCCTACTTTTTCTTTTCTAAATAAATCCTCGTAATATTCTTTTACTACCCCCAACATGCTTTCCCTCCCTATAATCTCCTTCCCATCCTTTTCCAATTTCTCTATAACCCCCCTTTTATCCCTACTTTTCATCTTTTTAAAAAAATATGCAGAACACCTTTCATCTTCCTCATACTCTTTCTGTTTTAATTTATATGTTTCTGCTCTTGCCTTCCTCTCTAATAACTCTTCTTGCCTCACCTTTAAGTCTTCAATTTTCAAATCTACATTTTTTTCCTTCCCCTCCTTTTGTATAACATAAATATGTTCTATCTCTTTTTGTAACATATTAAATTCTTCTTTTCTACGTTTAGATCTATCTGTACAATATTCTATCGTAAATTTTTTTATCTTGCATTTTACATCCTCCCACCAATCCCCTTTTTTTCCATAAAGTTCTTTTACTTTCACCCATAAAGGGAAGATCTCTAAAAATTTATCCCTATAATCTTTTTCCTTTAACACCTCATTATTTAATTTCCAATATCCCTTCCCGTATTCCATCCCTTCTATCTCCAAATCCACCTCTACCGCCTGGTGGTCCGTGAGTAGAACCGGAATCGTTTTTCCCCCTTTAATTTTACACTTTTTATCTATCAAAATATAGTCCAACCTACTCTGTACCCCCCTTGTATTCTTCCATGTATACCCTACTTTTTTCCCCAGAAGTCTGCCCATAACATCCGTTAACCCGTATTGTCTTATAAATGTCTTTAATGGGAGGGAAAATTTTTCTTTTTCTAAAGATACATTAAAATCCCCTCCCACTATAATATTTTTCCTTGTAATAAAACAAGTGTCCATCGACAAAAGGAGTTCTCTTCTTTGTTTTGGATCCACATGTGCATACACATTTATTATCCGGCTTTGGACCCCGTTTTTTTCTACATCTACAACTGATAAGAACAGATTTTTTTTTTTTTTTTTTTAGCTAAAAAGCCAAGAAAAGATTGTGTGGTTTATTTTTTTTCAAACGATGTAATTTACAGCCACAGAGGACAGAAAGCTGCAGTATGTAGAGAAAGAGAAGAGTTAAACCTATAATCAACATGAGTCCTTGTAGATGGCAGCCTCCGGTTTTTAAAGACTTCTATTGGTCTCTAGTGGACAACAGAGGTAACTGCAGGATTGGAGCCAGAATAGTGTAACTGCAGTTCAAAACGACATATTTTTTTGATTTCCCATAGAAAGTGTGTGTCCAGCCACGTGTCAGTCCAAGTGGCAGGATTTAGTAATTCTGGTAATAGTTAAATGTAAGTCATTCACAAATATTAAGTCGCAAGATTTCAGTCTGACTAACCTTGGAAGATTACACGAAGACAATGTCCAGATATGCAGACGCACGCATATATCTAGCGTATAAGAAATTTCTTTGCACAAACTGTTGAGTCAAATGACATTTGTTTTTCACAGCTTCAGGGGGTGCACCGTTCCTAGAAATACTGCAATACCAGGTCGATGCGTGGAGTGGACGGAGCAAGCCCCTATTCCATCTCCCTGCTCCAAAAATCAATTTAATATATGGTCCCCGGGTAGGGGACGTATCAGATATTAAACTGATAAGAACAGATTTTTTTCCTTCTTTTTATTTTCTTTCCCCAATCATTCAAAGACATTTTACCATTTCCTTTACAAAGACAAATTTACATTTCCATTTTTCCCCACATTCGTTCATACCAAACTGATTAACATTTTCATATGACATTTTCATTTGACGTGTAGCTTATCATTACTCCTTTTCCCTTCCTCCTTTCCTTACACTTTACCTACCACCACCTTTTGGGTACCTTCAGAGCAAAAAAAGGAGAGAAATCTTTCCATCTGTCCTTAATTGTGTCTGTTCCCCATTTTTGTAGTTCATGCCAATATATCTTTTCAAATTCCCTTTCTATAAACTTGATCGTCCCAATTTCCCCCTCTTTGTATCCCCCCGTTATACAACTCTGTCTTGCACTCCACAACTTAAGTTTAACAATTGATAACAACATGCAACGTATTTTATATCTCTCTTTTTCTGTACCTTTAGTCCCAAAGAAGGTGATCTCTTCATAAGTCACCGTCCCCAAACCTTTATACTTCCCCTTTACTCCTTCCCATACCTTTTTTGCGTATTCACATCCCCATAGTACATGTTCAATTGTTTCTTCTTTTACACAATTGTCCCTTGGACACTTTTTCTGTTTTCCCAAATTATGTGCGTGCATAGTAACCCTCACGGGTAGCCTTTTATGTAAATGCATCCAATTGAAATCCTTTATGACATTTTTAAAACTCTTATCCTGTGCGAGTTTCCACACCTCTGGACTCACCGGTACCTGATTTTGGTTAGCTTTCCGTACCATTTTCTTGTATAGAAGTTTATGGTTTAGTACTGTATCCACCTCTTTGCATTCCGGATGTTTCTTTCCCCATCCCACCATCCTCTGAAAATATTTTGGTCTAAACTCCGCCTTAGGTCCTTTATTTTCCCACCCTATCAAAAAAACGGTATGGTATCGCCAACCAAAACCATAGCAATATTTGACATTTATGCACATAAGTCTGTTTCAATAATGTACACACATTTGTATAAAACATTGTATCTAACTTCAACGGGACATTTGGTACACTTGATCTTAGCCAAAAGGCCGAGAAGCGATACCCACATATCGCACGACAGAAACGACTCATTCTGCTTACTGCAACTCTAACTCATGGTTACAATGAAGAACACAGTCGCCTTCTAACAAATGGTAGAGGACAGGTCGATGTTTTACTGACGTTTTACCTCCGAAACATCACAATATAACTATGGTCGGCATGTTTCAGTTTTTAAACGGCGCCACATATATGACGACACTTTAGTTTCTGAAACGCCGGTCAGCGCATGCCGGTTAATGAGATTCAAAATCACGTGGTCGCCTGCAGTCCAATCAGCGGTCGTTGAGACGGAGCGTCTTCAATTCATTTTTATAACTTTCTTGGCGTTATAATTGTTTTCATAATATGATAATTACATACTGTTAAATTTTTAATGTTTCTCCTCCCGGTAACTGTATTCCTGTTATGTCTGGGCTTTCCCTAATTGCACAAGCCAACGGTTCTACATATAACATGTAGCAGCCCTTGGCATCAAGAATGACAGAAGAGTCTCTAACGGGTGCAGCCATTTATTTCCTCACCACACACGGCTCATTCTCTGGACGTTGAGCACCGTGAAAACTCAGTCCGCTTGCCAAGGGTGCAAAACTCCGGTAAACACTTAAACACTTCGGCCCGTTTCTCATGGGGTGCTGCTAGCTTGCATGACACACATGTCTAGATGGACTTTGTACAACTTATTCCTGCCGCGACAGACTGCTCTATACGCGTTACGGGGCATGCCTCTGATCACATCTGTCCTTAGTGCGACTGCGCATACAGTTCCGACAACCCCCGCAAGGATGACTTATGGTACAGATCAGCGGTTCATTACACTCCCACCAATCATGCTATGATTTACAAACTAGCTAATCATACATGATTTGAACAACAACAAAATGAGACCACTTCAACCAATATACAGGTGTACAAACATCATAGAGCAGGTGCCACCTGGACTGTTACATTGTTTATGTCAGTATGTCAGTTCCTCTCAGATAATAACATGGTTGTTATTATTCTCTTTCAACAAGAACCACCAGTTTTTGAATAGGCCGCTCGATGATGGGGGGCTTGAAGGCACGGTCCTGTTTCTTGGTCTGACTTTGGACTCCTACTTGAACTTTGACCCGACAGACTAAACCATCATCGCCTTCGATAGTTTCAACGATACGCCCCAGTTGCCACTGACACCTTGGTAACATATCTTCCTTGATGATAACAATGTCATTCACTTTTAGATTACGGCGGGTTTTGTGCCACTTCTGTCTTGTGGAGACATTCATGAGGTATTCTCTTTTCCACCTACCCCAGAACTGCTCAGTTAAGTATTGTACTCTACGCCACCTCTTCGCTGCATACAAGTCTTCTCTCACAAATTTCCCAGGTGGTGGTAGACCAACTTTGGACTTCATCAGTATAAGATGGTTCGGAGTAAGAGGTTCAGGTGCCTTTGGGTCACAGATACTGCCCACAGTCAAGGGGCGGCTATTTACAATAGCCATGGCCTCATAAAACAAAGTTCTAAGAGAGGCATCGTCTAGTCTTCCTGCACACTGAGCAGTAGTGGCATTTAGCACATTACGAATGGTCCTAATTTGGCGTTCCCAGATGCCACCAGCATGACTTGCAGAAGGAGCATTGAAAACAAACTCACACTGTTTGTCTGCCAGGAAAGCCTCCAGTGCCTGCATGTCACATTGTTTGAGAGCCTCTCTGAACTCATTTTTGGCTCCTACAAAGTTTGTGCCTTGGTCACAGCGGAGTTGGCAAACAGCTCCTCTGAGGCTGATGAAGCATCTAAGGGCATTGATGAATGCATCTGTTGATAGGTCTTCTAGCATCTCGATATGAACAGCACGTGAAGACAGGCATGTAAAGATAAGCCCATACCTTTTGTACTCCTTACGGCCCCGCTTGATGGAAAATGGACCAAAGCAATCCATACCAGAGTACGAGAAAGGAGCGGAGGCTTCAGTCCTTTCTTTCGGGAGCTCTGCCATGCGTTGCTCCTCGGTGGGGCGCCGAAGTTTTCGACATTGCACACATTTATGTATTAACTTGGCAACTGCTTTGCTTCCCCCAAGCACCCAAAACCCATTTGCTCTGAGTTCTGCTAGGGTTTGACTGCGACCCTGATGACAGATGGTGGCATGGTAATGAGACAGTATTAGTCTTGTAATGTGACTTTCCTTTGGAAGGATAACCGGGTGTTTTAGTTCTTGACTGAGCGTTGCCTTTGTCAGTCTTCCACCTACACGAAGAAGTCCTTCATCTAAGATGGGATCAAGACAACTTAGGGGGCTAGAGCATGGAAGAGAGTTGCCCTTCTGAAGTGTCTTTATGTCTTGCAAAAAGCCTTGTCGCTGAACCAGACTGATTACTAGTTCACAAGCTTTTCTCCTTTCCTCTACCGTCACAATGCTACTGACACGATCTGACTTCATGCCTAGTCTCTTAATTCTTGCAACTACTCTGATGAGCGTTGTCCAGCTGGAAAAGCGGCTTAGACGGTTCAGAATGTCATTTTGCTCATTGGCATGGGTGGCAAAGGTTTTCACCGATTTAACTTCAGGGTCACAGACTAGCAAATCTGGTGAAAAATGTAGTGTTGGGTGTATCTCAGGTTTCCATAGAAATTTAGGACCCGATAACCAGTTCGTTGACAGAATGTCCCCTGCACATAGACCTCTCGAAGCGTGGTCAGCTGGGTTTTCTGCCGTATCCACATAGTGCCACTGAGCAGGGTTTGTGGTTTCTCGGATTAGCTGAACACGATTTGCGACAAACACATGGAATCGCCGTGCCTCATTGCTGATGTAGGCCAATACAACTTGGGAATCAGTCCAAAAGAATTCCTCGTCAATCTGCATGCCGAGCTCTGTTTTTAACATGACGCTTAGCCTTGCGGAGATTACTGCAGCCGAAAGCTCCAGCCTTGGGATGCTCATGAGCTTTGTTGGTGCGACTCTTGCTTTGGCTAACACAAGGCTACAGTGTACTTCATCCTTTCCATTCTTGTATCTGAGGTAGGAACATGCACCATAACCTATGTTACTGGCATCTGAAAAGTGATGCAGTTCCACCCTCACTATGTTGCCAAAGTCTGGAGGATGGTAGCATCTGGGTATCGCTATTTCCTTTAGCCTGTGTAGATCCCTTTTCCATTGCTCCCACCGTTCATGTAGGCTATCGGGAAGCTGATCATCCCAACCTACGCCCATGCGACACAGCTCCTGGAGAATACATTTACCACTCAGGATAAAGGGAGCTACAAGACCCAGAGGGTCGTAGAGGGAGGAGACAGCGGACAGGATACCACGACGAGTTGAGGGTTGGTCCCTTTTGTCAATGTTGAAGCTGAAGGTGTCACTTTCTATTGACCACTGAATGCCAAGTACGTGACCCTCCGCTGTTGAATCCAGGCTAAGGTTGAGAGGTCCGGTGGTTACTGCCCTTTCTGAAGGCGCAACACCACATAGCGCCTCCACCTTGTTCGAGTTAAATTTGTGCAAGTGTAAACCTCCAGTCTTACACAGCTGCTGTGCATTGATAATCAGGTCTGTAGCTTCTGTGACTGATGGGACGCTAGTCAGTCCATCATCAACGTAAAAGTTCTTTTCAATGAAAGCAGCAGTCGAAGGATAATCGGCTTCGCATTGCTGTGCAAGATATTTAAGGCCGAAATTGGCACACCCTGGAGAGGAACCAGCACCGAAAAGGTGCACCGCCATTCTATACTCTTGGGGTTCTGTTTCCAGCTGACCGCCCTTCCACCATAGGAACCTCAGGTAGTTCCGCATGTTGGGTGGAACATAGAACTGATGGAACATTTTTTCAATGTCGCAGGTGATGGCTACTGCTTCCCTCCTAAAGCGGCAGAGAACTCCTACTAGAGAGTTTATCAGATCAGGGCCAGTCAATAAGGTGTCATTCAGAGAGATGCCCAGAAACTTGGCTGAACAGTCGAAGACCACCCTAAGTTTATCTGGTTTCCTAGGATGGTACACCCCATGATGTGGGATGTACCAAATTGTCTCTCCCTCATGTGCTGGGGGGGCTGGTTCTGCAACACCTTTGCTGATGGTTTCCTCCATGAATGCTGTGTAATGGTCATGGTACTGCCTGTTGGACCTTAACTTCCTCTTGAGGTGTTGCAAACGAGCTTCAGCCAGTCGCTTGTTGTTTGGCAGCATAGGTGGAGAGCTGCCCTTGAAAGGAAGTGGCATCTCATAGTGTCCATCCTTCCTTTTTGTGATTGTGCTGCTGAGGAGTTTTACAAAATGAACATCATCTTGAGAAACATATTTATCTTGATAGTTTCTTTCGCTGAAATCCATTTCTAGGACCTTCAACACATCATTGACCGGAGGCAATGGCATTTCCTTTACTGCCACTCTGTGTACAAAGCTTTGATGTTCCTTTCTATCAAGATATGGATTTGCTGATCCTATGATGCTCCAGCCAAGCACGGTTCTTTGAGCAAATGGATGGTTTTCTGACCCTACAATGACTTCTAGAGGGGCCAGTGCTGATGGGCAATCATAGCCAATCAGCAATCCCACTTCACAGTCTTGAAGTGGCTGCAGCTTGTTTGCCAGTTGCCTCAGATGTGGCCACTGAAGTGCGGTGTCCTTTGTAGGAATGTGAGACTTATCGACTGGGATGAAATCCCTTGTATATGCCTGGCGTAGCTGAACATGCGACTCACTATGGAGCCCACGAACTTGCAATCCACAAGCCACTTTGCTAGCTATGACTGTGTCTACTGCTGTCATTGTACTGAGCCTTAATTGCACTGGCTGAGTCTTCACATTTAGTGCAGAGACCAGATCTCCCAAGATGAAAGTTGAATCGCTCTGTGTGTCGAGCAGAGCATATGTGAGAATCTCACTGTGGGGGTCTTCTGCCAATGACACAAAAACTGGAACAATGCTAGACGTAGCTGAGGAGTATCTTGTCAATGTGTGTGACATGACATTGCGGACTTCCTTTGTCTCATTTCCTGCAGATGGTGAATCACTGTTTAACATTTCACTGGCTCCCTCAATTCTCTCTATGTGCAAGCAAGTTGGATGATTTCGACCACATATAGTGCATGTGTGCCTTCTTTTGCATTCTTTACTAGTGTGACCCTTTCTTAAACAGCCAAAGCAAAGACGGTTTTCACGAATGAAAGCTCTCTTTTCATCAGGAAGCCTTGTGGCAAAGGTTGGGCACTTGGCGACACCGTGTGTTTCATCGTTGCAGACGAAGCATGGTGGTCTTGGCTTTGAAATTAAGGTCCCTGGTTTACCTGCAGAGTGCTTAGCTTGAGCATTGGTGCTGAGTGCCTTGGTTCTCTTAGGAAGCCTTTCATCTGTAACTTTAGTGGTTAATAAGAAGGGAGAAGCAATGGGGTTGCAGGCTATTCTAGCTTCCCTTTGTAGAAATCTGGTGAAATGAGCAAATGGTGGATACTCTTGACATCTGTCTAGTTCATCCACAACAACACGACCCCATCTGCGTACCAGCCATTCGGGCAGTTTTTTGAGAAGTTTATGATTTTCTTCACAATCGTTTAGAATTGCCAGCCCTTTAACATGAGGGATGGCCTCGGCACAACTTTGAAGGAAATCTGAAAACTCTCTGAGGGCTACTGGGTCATTGGGAGCTATTTTTGGCCATTTCATCAGTTTATCCCTGAAAGCCTTTTGGACGACAAATGAACTTCCATACCTCTCCTGAAGAATCTCCCAGGCACCCTGATATGCATCTTCTGAGTTTCGATAGAAGAATCCTTCGACCGCCTTCCGTGCCTCACCAGCAAGATAACTTTTCAAGTACAACATTTTTTCGCCTGCGGGGAGGGGTTTGTGGCCAATCAATGCCATAAAGGATATCTTCCAGTCTATAAACTTTAAAGGGTTACCAGTGAACACTGTGGGTTCAGGTGCAGGCAGACGGTTGGAGACGAACAAGCTTGCAAGCTCCTGTGTTAAGCTGACCTCCTGTTGCCTTTGGAAAATCTCAGGTGGTGCACACTGAGGTCGAAATGATTCAGCCTGTGGATTCAATGGATTCTGAGATTCAATGATTTGGCTATCAAGTTGTGATTTGTCATCTGCTTCATACTTAAGGCTTTCCAATCCATCGTAGTTGTTGTAAGCTCTCACTCTGGCTGCTGCTACTTTTACCTCATTTTCTGCCTGTAGCTGTTGCAGTTTAGTTCTCTCTTCCTCTAGCTTTGCTGTCATTTCTGCAATCATTTGTGCTTCCTTGATTTTCCACTCATGCTCTAAGCTACTCAACTTGGCTTGCTGTTCATGTATTCGTTGCATTGCCTTCGCCTGTTCTAGTTTAGCTGCAAGGTCAGCTTCGGCATCCACACGTTTGCTAGAAGTCGTAGATGTGGCTCCAGAGTATGAATTTGAGCCCTTTGAATGCTCTGAAATAACTGTTTCTGTTTCAGTTTTCCCAAAAACAGATCCATACTCCTCCTTACTTAATATCATCCTTACACGCTCCTTCTCGAGCCTGTCATTAAAAGTCTTATCTATATCTTCTAGTCGTTTACTAATGAGATCACAAATTTCTGTTGTTAGGGCAACACACGCATCCATTTTCTTGACAACATCTGGAGTAGAAGTATGATTACGTCGGATAGGCTCATACAGTTCATGCATTAATGCTTCTTTAGCCTTAATGTCCGTTTGTGTTCTAACAAGGTCTTCGTTTGAGCAGAAACCTTTCAGCCTTGTTCTAACTCCTCTTGCTAACTCCTTCCAGGACTCATATGCCTTGCTAAATGACCTTTCATTTTTCTTGGCCTCCTGTTCATGCATCTCCTGCCCCTTTTCTGTTAGTCTTCGCTCTCTGGAGCTGGACCTGGCCTCTTGTGCCTCTGTAGATTTGTCTATTTCTTCAACAGGGGACAACATTATTATTAATTTTATTTTTGGCTTGTTGCACCTGCCCTTTTAAGTGTATATATCTTAACTCAAATGGGTTGAGTGGTGGTTTCAAACTTATTAACACTCAACTTAGATATTTACACCTTTAACCTCACAGACTGGCAACAAAACCAAAATAATACTGATGATGCCCTCAAATCAGACAATTTGCCACTTAAGTTTTTACAGAAGTACAACTGATAGCATAAAGCCCAGATTCAGTCTTAGACATTCTGATGCAAGAAATGTGGGATATTCAGCATCACAACTTTACATGCTACTGTGTTAAATACAGAAGAGGTCTTTCTTTCTTGCATTACTTTAGACTGCCATGTTGAAGATCATTTGCTCACACAGCTTACAAGATGAAGGTGTGCATGACATTGTATTTATAATGTCCTTATTTTGAGTCCTTTACTGATCCAGTAGTCTCTAGATGATGCGATACACTCCTTTACTCACAGTTCGACGAAAGAATAAGATGAGTGTAGATGGCTGCAAGGCAGCGATGAGTTTTCACTGTAGCAGCCCTTGGCATCAAGAACGACAGAAGAGTCTCTAACGGGTGCAGCCATTTATTTCCTCACCACACACGGCTCATTCTCTGGACGTTGAGCACCGTGAAAACTCAGTCCGCTTGCCAAGGGTGCAAAACTCCGGTAAACACTTCGGCCCGTTTCTCATGGGGTGCTGCTAGCTTGCATGACACACATGTCTAGATGGACTTTGTACAACTTATTCCTGCCGCGACAGACTGCTCTATACGCGTTACGGGGCATGCCTCTGATCACATCTGTCCTTAGTGCGACTGCGCATACAGTTCCGACAACCCCCGCAAGGATGACTTATGGTACAGATCAGCGGTTCATTACATAACATGTACAGTAAGACTGAGAGGGGGCGACCTTGGCACAGACCTCTCATTTGTCTTTCATCCCAGCTTTTTTGGGGGTGACTGGGTGGGGGGATATTGCTCACAGCAAATTCCTAAAAACTCCTATTGATCATTGTTGCTCCCATAGATACATTTCAGTTTACCAGTCATGAGGCTCCAAATTATACCAGGAGTGGGGTTTGAACCCACGAGAGCATGCGCTCATTAGAGCTTAAGTCCAACGCCTTAACCACTCGGCCATAGGGTTTACAGGGATGGAGGACTCAAATGAGAAAATATCCAGCGAGCAGCAGTTTTTGGTGCAATGTTTCAAAACAAGCTATGCAGAAGAGCATGTTTGGGAGCACCGTACATCTGACTTTGAAGCAGATGGGCTACAGCAACAGAAGGCCAAAATGAGAGCCACACTAACAGCTACAACAACTTTTTCAAGAATATTATTTTATGACAGACTTGAGCATGAATGATGAATATGAATCGGAAACAACAATGAACAACAATGTGAAACTGCTCATGAATCATTTAATCTATGAGTGAAAGTAGTTTTCTTTAATCTCCTCCTCCTTTAGTTTGCCTCTCCTCTTTATAAGCTCCAGCTCTCTTCTCCTACTCACATCTCTAAACAGTAAAGATCATTTACACCTCACACTGACAACATGCTGTGGACCTTCTGCACTCTCATCACTGCTCTAACATGTAAGATCTTCTTATTCCATTTTTTAGTCCATATTTAGAGCTAAACTTTAAACTTCTATTTTTTCTGTGTTTCCTGGCAGATGTTGATGCAGTGATTGTGTTGACCCAAACACCTGCTGTCCACACAGTTTCTCCAGGTCAAGAAGTTGTTCTCAACTGTAACATAGAGAGAGATGATGGGAATTCTGTTAGATGGTATAAACAAGTTCCTGGAACGGTTCCTCAGTATGTTCTAAGATTTTATCATTCTAGCAGCTCACCCAGCTTTGGAACAGGATTCTCCTCAGACAGATTCAACTCTAAGTCCTCATCAAACATTGATTACCAGTTCATTATCAAGCGAGCAGAGACAGGAGACTCTGCAGTGTATTACTGTCAGACATGGGATGACTCTGCCAGTGCAGCTGTACCACAGTGATTTAGACAGTGACAAAAACGTCCTCATTAGTACTTCTGCTTTTTTAGAAACTTTCACATGCAAAAAAAAAAAAGACCCATAAAAGAAACCCTGTAATGTGCTATTAAACACTAAATCCTCCATTTTTAAATCCTTTTTAATCTTCATTATTAAAGGCATAAAGAGGAAAGCACTGAAATATGTACATCTCATTTACTCACATCAGCCCGAACAGATCACATAAACCAAACTATCCAACATATAGTATTATATGTTGCTGCAAGCTATTCTTAATAACAGAAATTTTATAGATACTACTCACAGGTCTAACTGTCCAACAGCAGTTTAACTTATCATTTAAAAAAAAGTGTAGTTAACATGCAGTTTAAAAAATATATATAAAGCTATACTGAAGCTAGTTTAGAGCTTCTACACCATCTTCATTTACATTTAGTTTTGATTATTCAGAAACATATTTTTAAGGCAGAAGGAAAATATAGAAGTGTGAGGATAAGGACACTAGTGATAAATGTTTGATTCTTTTACAACCATTTTTAAGAACACGGTGTGATTTATTGTAGCTATTGTATTATTATGGTATATATTTTTCTATCATTTGTAAAAATGATGACGATCAAACTGACTGACATAATACTCATGGGAAGGAAATATACAGTATTTACTCAGTGTCTTTTCTGCACACTGCAATTCTGTCAAGAATACTTGAATGTGTTTTAAGTATTTTACTATTGGGTGGCTGTAGCTCAGGTGGCAGAGCAGGTCAGCCACTAATCAGATGGTTGGTGGTTTGATCCCAGGCTGCCTCCTGGCTGCATGCCAAATATCCTTGGGCAAGATACTAACCCCATGTTTGCCTACTGGTGGTGGTCAGAGGGCCCGGTGGCGCCAGTGTCCGCCTCTGTCAGTGCGTCCCAGGGCAGCTGTGGCTACAATGTAGCTTGCTATCGCCAGTGTGTGAATGACTGAATGTAGTGTGAAGCGCTTTGGGGTCCTTAGGGACTAGAAAAGCGCTATACAAATGCAGGCCATTTACTTGTTTAAATGATTAGCACTAGTGCTCATAAACCACAACGTAATGATCTGTGAATGTGCTTGAAAGCGATTGTTTACAGTACACAGCAGTTATGTTAAAAATATGCTTCTCTGTTATCCGAAATAGAAATACAAAAACTAAAAGTTTTTTTATTTGCAAAAACTAACAGATCGAAAAAATACATTCCCCAAACAAACAAAACAAACTTTGTTGTTGATGACTGATGAATAAAAATAACAAAAAAGAATGCAGTACAGTAGAATTGTATTGCATGGGATCATTTTACAAATAAACTAATGCCAACAAATAACTAAAGCACAATAAACAAACATTGAGCTTATTTGAAATTCATCCATCCATCCATCCATTTGCTTCCGCTTATCCTTTTCAGGGTCGCGGGGGGCGCTGGAGCCTATCCCAGCTGTCATAGGGCGAGAGGCAGGGTACACCCTGCACAGCATCAGGAAAAAGGAGCACGAGAAGCTTGAGAAATACCAAAGGCTCAGAGAAGAGCTCGAGAAGATGTGGAGGGTTAAGGTAACAGTGGTCCCAGTGGTAATTGGAACACTCGGTTTGGTGACTCCCAAGCTAGGTGAGCGGCTCCAGCAGATCCCAGGAACAACATCAGAGATCTCTGTCCAGAAGAGCGCAGCCCTAAGAACATAAATAAACATAAATCAGAATAAATTTGATAGTATTGACATTATATAAATTAGAGATGGACCGATCCGATATTACGTATCGGTATCGGTCCGATACTGACCTAAATTACTGGATCGGATATCGGAGAAAAATAAAAAATGTAATCCGATCCATTAAATATCACGAAATCACCTCGCAAAACTTGCAACATGCCGTAACTCACCTCAGAACGTTAGCACGTCGGAGCAGTATGCATCACGTGATAGAGCGGCTGTGGCATGCGGGACCTGTCGGTGGTCTGGATAGCATTTGGAGCTTCGCTAGGAACCTGGCATTTCATCTCCGACAAAGTCATCCCCGAGAGAAGTAAAGCAAGTGTGTAAGTCCATCTCTGAATGTTTGTAAAGCATTCCTGCGTTAAGCTTAATAAGCGACTGCCTCTTCTTGCTAACAAATGCACAAAAAAACCCCAAAAAGAAATCTTTCTACCTTCTGCAAAGTTCATCGCCCCAGAAAGACAAGTCAAAACAAGTAAAAAAAAAAAAAAAATGTAACAGCCTCCCGATTATGACCAATATATCATTTACGTCACTGATACATCCGTAACTGAAATTAACTCAGAACAATTTGTTTATTTTTTTAAATGGTCATTCAGAATCAGAAGATTATTTACGGTGATGTTTTTGGTGGGAGTGAAACAACAATCTACTGATAAAACCAATAAAAATAAGATATGATAATAAGAAATAACCACTGTTGGAAGCCTTATTTACTCTTATCGCCTTAATCATGTGCAGTAATTAAAGTTGAAATGAGAAACTTTGCATTTGAAAGATGCTCTTCTACTGGGCACTCAAAATGCTTTCTTACAACAAGCATCATTCATCCACACCTTCATACATAATGTGCGCACATTTTAAATATAAATTAATATTACTGTAGCAGTATTTTTTTTTTTTTAAAAAGATAAAATGGCCACATTTAAGAAGGCAGGACCTGCAGTTATTGTCCTTTTCCAGACATTTATCTGGCACTTACTTTGGGGTTTTCTGCAGCTCGTCCTCGGGGCCCTCCAGACACAGAGACAGCAGGTCGTAACCCAGGATCTTCTGGGCTATGGTGAACATTTCTTTAATGTTGGGGTATTTCAAAAGTCCTCTGCCCATGCCCACAAACTGGCTGCCCTGACTGGGGAAGAGGAGCACGGAGCAGCCGCTGCTTTTGGGTGAGGCGCCGCGGCTGGCTCGCTGTTCGGGGGAAAAGCGGGGCCTTCAGCCGGAGGAGGGTAATCTCCAGCCGTGGAACCGGGCTTGTTGGTGGACAGCGTCCTGCTCAGAGAGACCAGCGACCTGACCTTCCCTCTGGAAGATGCCGCCATCCTGACTGCCACTGATGCCAACATGAGCTGTTCCTCATCCAACGACGTGTCTGCAGATGAAATAAGACGCACAGCCCGCCCGGACAAACTGTAATCACCAAAAGAGTCAACTTTGCTTGAACTCAATTCTGACATCTGCTCGGCATGACACCTCACAGGGAGACGAAAACAACCGCCAGAGGAAAGAAAAGAACAAAATCTTCAGCGAAGGAAGATGATATCTCCAATAAAACTATTTTTGAAGCCATTATGGGACTTGACAAAAAATTTGAAGCACAACTGGAGGATATCAAGGAACAAAACAGACAAAGTGCAGCTATGGTTGCCAGCTTGGCTAAGGCTGTAGAGTTTAACGCTGCAGAGATAGCTGATTGCAAACTGAAAGTTGTTAAACTGGCAAATGCGAATGAACTGCTGCTTAAAGAAAACGAAGACTTGAAAAGAAGAGTGAGAGAACAAGAGCGCTACCGAATGAGGTGGTGCCTAAAACTGAAAGGGGTGAAGGAAGACAAAGACGAAAACATTAGAGTGAAGGTTTTGCAAACGCTTCAGAAGATTGCCCCTGACTTGAACTTAGAAGAGGCTGTTGATATTGTCCACCGCTTAGGGAAACAAGTTGATGGCAGAAACAGAAACATCATTATTCTATTCACACAGAGGCGAATTAAAGAAGAATTGTGGAGGCGCACCAAAGATTCTTCAACCTGCAAGCAAGAAGGCATCAGCTTCGCAGAGATGTTGTTGCAGGAGGACATACAAGATCGACAGCGCCTATGGCCTCTGGTGGAGGAAGAAAGACGTGCAAAACTACAAATATCTGTAGTTTCCACTCCGTATATTTTCAAAACAAACTCGTTACTTTGGGTTTAACGCATTTGGGGGAAGTTAATATTTCACGTCACTGCAGGCCTTCAAACAATGAGATTTGAGCCTAAACAGTGAAAGGCAGTCGCGTTTTAATCAGTAGAGGATGTCGCATAAAAAGAGATGAAAGAACAAACCATGTACTGTAGTGTTGATTTATTTATTTTTAGCACAACACCAGAACAACCCCACGTGCCCATAATTTGCGGTACTTCAGAAAAAAAGGAGTGAACATAAAAGGGAGTAAAATGTTGTGTCAGGTAATTTCAAATGCAGCATTTCTATCACCTCAACAAACACTAACTGTGTTACAGTGTGTTGCTATCTAAAGCTCTACTTGCTGTATTTCACAGGAAGAGAAAGAATGAGAGCTAACTTCACTCAGAGATATAGAAAGAAAGAGAAAGAAACCAGGCTGTATTTAAAGGTAAGGACTGCTTAGTGATATTTGATAAAATGTAGTTGTATTTTCACAGGGACATAAAGTGCTTGTCTTACTCCCTTCTTCTAGCTCGAAATTACTTGCCAAGTGGTAAGGACCGTTCATGGTCACACGGTGAGAACATTGGTGTTGACTATGAAGAGATAGGGTCAGACAGGGGAGGGGCCAGTCAGATTTATCAACTCAACCTCCTTAAAGCATGGAGAGAGGCTGAAACCAATCTCTGGTGAGCCCGGTTAAGGAAAGAGATGAGTTGGTGCCTGAGATGCCAAATTCCAACATCCTCATTCCCGCCATTGAGATAACACTCTCACACAGGCCCAGAGAGCAGATGTTGCTGCATTGCAGATGTGTTATACCCCCTGCCCAGCCGAATGACTCTCAAAACGAAAATTTTGCAGAAAATCAATGTGATCGCTTGAATCACTGGAATTATCATCTCGATATCTCTTGTCCTTCTTTCATTTCAGACGTCTTGAAAACAAGTTTTAACAAAGTCCTGGAGAAGTGCCCAATGCTGGAGGACCTCCTGCTTTACCCCTGGCTCAGATAAACTCCTCTCTGACACAAACACACACGCATACTGAATTCACATCTTGCCATACAAATGTGATACAGTAACCAACTTTCTTTCTTTCAGAAAGAAAGAAAATTGGGAGATTCAAAAATTTCCTCACAGTAATGTTTGCATCAGTCTATCAGACGAATCCCCTCCAAGTCCAATATTTACATCAGTTACAGTGATAATGCTTGGTGTCTACTTTCAGCCACCGCAGTAGAATGCCAGGAATGAATCTCATTGAAATTGTAGTTGCATTTGCTATTTCATTTAATTGTCATGGATGATACACAGATAACCCAACAGCAAACAGAGGAAAACAATGGGCTTAAATACACAGAGGGATAAATGAGGGAATAAGACACAGGATGAGAGCACAGCTGCGAGAAATCACAAACAACAAGACCATGGGGAAGGAAAACTGAAAACACTAACATAGTCTAAGGAGCTTAGAAAGAAAACGTCTGGACTTCTTTAAGTTGCTTGAAGATGTTCAAGCAAAGTTTAAGTTCTTTTCATCCGAGAAGGTGAAACATCTTCAAGCAACTTCAAGTCCAGACGCTTTCTTTCCAAACTCCTTAGACTACGATGACCTAGATGACTGAGAACCTTCACAGACATGAAAACACTAACACAGCACACATGACTATCAAAGTAAAACAGCAAACAAGAGACTTTTACAAAGACACAGAGTTGACACAGAGACATGACTGACTGGGGAGAAATTGGGGAACATGGAAACAAGAGTGACTAGACATGACACATGGGACACAGGGGCAAGGCAAAGTAACAGAAACCTAAAGCCTAAGAATATAACACAAGAAGAAAACAATAAAGAGAACCAAAAACATACATAAGAATAATCAATGAATATAAATGAACAAACACAAAACACTGGGTCACAGACTCACTACCATGACAGTTAAATGTACATAATAAATACTTTAAATCAGATGACAATGTAGCTGACACTGTGTTTATTATAATGTGTGTGGTCAACCACAAATCTTCATACTGTCATCCATAGATGAGGTCTTTATACAAATGATGAAAGATAATGAAAGAAACTGTTTAATTGATATGAAATGATTGAATTATAAGAAATATTATGGCTTTGTCTGCCAGTGTTTTTCTGTAAACTACTTTGAACTACTGGCAGTCAGTGAAGTCACTGAAAGGCAAGATTCTATGTTGTGTTGCCGTAGTTTCCAGAGTTTACTTATAAAGCTCACTTACAGAATTCAGTTAGAAAAGTCAAGCATTTGAAGGGTGCACATTTGAAGGAATATTAACTCAATCTTAGCTCATTACGGTTTACATTTTCGATTTTAAAGGGTCTCCGAAATTACAATGAAAAAGGAAACAAGAAAAATTGCCACTCCAGCCGATAAGAAAGATTCGGGAGATCAAGGTAAGTAAAATAATAAAATCAAATCCTGGTAAAATCCAAATCCTAGAAATGTTGACACTGTGTGAATCATTTTTGGAGCAATTGAATCATATGTTTAATTGAAAATAGCTTTAATACAAGATGTCTAATCAAAGAAAGGTTACCGGTCTTTTGGTAAAATAATGTAATAAGTTTATTCTTGGACTCAACAGTAAAAACAGACCAACAAGTGCCATCAAGATCTAAGACTTAGTAAACCTAGTATCAACTCGCACTGATCAGTTATTTTTTTCATCCCAAGATTAAACTTGTGATCATTTAAGCAAAAGCAATTTCAAATTCTTTGCCATCAAACTGCTTCCAGTCTTGATGTCGGGGACTCTTTTTCACCACTGTGTTGTTGTCGTTTATAGATTGTAAGAGCAGGACTGCTAAAAGAAAGGCCAGTCCTGAAAAGAAGACCCCAATGAAAAGGAGGAGGGTCGCTGAGCAGGCTGGTCCTTCCACCAGCTCAGATGTGGTCAAAGGAGTGAAGCGCAAGGTTGTGCAAGATGAAGAGGACACAACAAAGAGAGCAAAGAGGGCTAAACTTCTTGACCATATGAGCGGTGACAAGGAGCAAGCATCCTCCTCGTTGGACTCTGGTAAAGGTAGGCTAATTAGTTGAATAAGGGGGTAGATTAAGTGTGGTTGCTAGGTTTAAGATATTGGTGTTTAGTGTTTGTGTCTATCATCCAGTGAGCTGATATGCTTTTGGTGTTTTCCACATCTCCAGACTTGAACAACAAACAGGTGTGCGCAAAAAATGGCAAAAGAAAGGCCACGGGAGACGACAGAGAGTCACCCAAGAAAAAAAAAAGGAATGTGGACCAGGACAAAAAATCAGTGGCAGACCAAAAACGTAAGTAGCAAGCAGCTTGGGTTTTATATTCAGGGGAAGGGCAAAAGGAACATTTAGGCTACAGAGGAGAGTAATTTGTGTCACAGCTGTAATAAAACAAGATTTGCTGTTTTGTCTGTTCAGGTGAATTCCAAGCCAGATATGTGGAGGAGCACCAGCTCGGAGAAGGAGGCTGCGGAGCAGTGTTTTCTGGCTACCGGATAGAAGATCGTTTTCCAGTAAGTGTTCAGATGATGGTAGTAAGACAGGCAGTAACGCAGATAATGGATAATATCGTAAACTGAGACGTCTGCTGTGTTTCCACCTTTCATTATGTCATACTGAGGAAATGCTCACCAATGCTCTGTGTCTTCTAGGTTGCCATCAAACACATTCCCAAAAATAAAGTCTACTGCAAAGTGGCGGTAAGCGTCCAACACTTGAATTAGTTTTACATTACTGGATTGAATGCGGCGTTCCTCATCATCCACTTTGTTGTAATATTTCAGGATGAAAGCGGGAAGATGCTCTCGGTGGAAGTGGCCATTATGGTTAAACTTGCAGGTGAAGCAGAAGGGTCAGTGGGAATATCAGCACCTGTGTCCTTGCTGGAGTGGTTCGACCTTGGCAAAGAGCTGATCCTGGTGCTGGAGAGACCTGTCCCCGCTGTGGACCTGCAAAAATACAAAGCAGAATATGGAAGAACCTTACCAGAGGACAAGGCCAAGGTAGGTTGACTGGGAGAGCCTTAGACTGTACAGCATTCAATCAAGGCAGAAAAGCATTAACTCATTATTGTGTTTTTCATCTTTTCCAGGTCATTCTGAAGCAACTAGTTGATGCTGTAAAGGAACTTGAGGATAAACACATCTTTCATCGGGACATCAAGGGAGAAAACATTCTGATTGAGACCGGCTCCGATGTGCCTCGAGTTCGCATCATTGACTTTGGACTGAGCTGCTTTGTTAAACAGCGATCTCTGTATCGCGTCTTCTATGGTAACATATTCTGCTCCTGCTTTTCACAGATGTAGCAATTTGTGTCTTTTGTTTTAGAAGAAATTGTAATTGTGTCTGTTTGTTAGGCACTCCTCTTCACACCCCTCCCGAGTGGTACAGGAGGAGCTGCTACAGGTGTGGACCCACCACGGTGTGGCAAATGGGAGTGGTGTTGTATGAAGCGCTTCATGCACGGCACTTTAGTACCGAGAGGTTCCTCGCAAAGAAACTGAGCATCAAAAAGCGTCTGTCCACAGGTAAGAAAACTTCACACTTCCAGATTCACTGATGCCTTGGATCACTAGAACTATCATCTTCATCTTTTTGATCTTTTCTTTCTTTCAAGAATGCCAGAATTTCTTGGAGGCATGTTTAACTATAGCCCCGGAGAAGCGCCCAACACTGGAGGAGCTCCAGCTTCACCCCTGGCTAAGATAGCACACACAAACACACAATTCACACCTTATCATATAAGTGTGATACATTGTGGTAACCTCCTTTCTTTTTTCTGTTGGACAGGAATGGGTCAATCTTAAAAAATAAATAAATAAAAAATTAGCTTTTTCGGACTTCCTGTAACCCCCCCAGCCATCCCAGGAAAGGGGATCTCTCTTTGAATGGGCTTTCCCGAGGTTTCTTCCCATCGATCTGGCCCCCTGGGGAGTTTTTCCTCGTCTTCATAGTGAGCTTGGGCTGGGTCAGGAGCTCCATCAAAACTGTCTTTATTTGATGACATTAAAGTCATCAAATAAAGATGTGTTTTACTTAAAGTAAAATTGGATCAAAATAAAACTTGTTTAATTCATCTTTGCTGAGGATTCTCCTTCATTACTATTTTGTTTTGTTTTGTTTTTTTTACCCATGGTGCATTTTGACAAATAAGAAAACTGAATCAGGTTAAAGTGTGCACAAAGACAGTCACACTGCAAATGATCTGAAGACTTGCATCTGTTGCTCTAACCCCCAACTAGTTTAGACAGATTTCCAGGTTCTACCAGAGGTTTTTTCCTTCAAGAAGGGAGTTTTTCCTTCCCACTGTTGCTGAGTGTTTGCTCATAGTGGGTTGTAAAAGCATAAAAGTTAATAAGAGGCATTCATAGCAGAGTTATCACAGAGGGAACTATATAGCTTAAATGTACAATTTCTACAGGACGAATTATAACTTCATTATGTATAAAAGCTTCTGTGGATAATTACTCCTATTTGTAACTTTACACAAGAGAAAGTTTGGTGTCACACTATTTATAACAGGTTGGGTTTTGTCCTCTGAGTTGAGCCTTTGGTTGCAGTTTATTGAAGAATTTCCTCTAAAGTAGCTGTTGATAAAGATTTAAAGTCCTGTTTATATACAGAAATATGCTTTAGTTCATGTTTTTTACATGTCTGCCTCAGTGGATCAGTAGAAGATCTGGCACAGGAAACTAGATGATGAAAAAAGGGTACGAATACACATATATATCTATATCTATATAGATACAGATATATAAACACACACACACACACACAGGTTGCAACGTAGTATTTTCATTTTTTCTTAGCATTTCTTTAACGCCTTGGTGCAAAAGAATACCTTCATCTGTGTGTTGGAAAAAAGAACTACAAATTTGGAAAGGAATTTATTCATGTTCTTACTCATAGATGGAGTACATGGTTTAAAAAACACTGAGGAAACAGATATGAGGCGGCTGTATTAACATAAAAACATTAATACAGTTAAAAATGAATAAAAAGTTGCACGCTTAAACTTATTTCTCTACAGTTTGTACAATTAATCCATGTAACAATAGGTTCTCCCTTAATATAGTAGTTATTAAAATATCTTTACATAAAAATACATTTTTAAGTACTCTCCAGTGGAAGTCTGTTGTGGCTTATGTTTCTAAATGACACAACCATAAAGCAGCCCACAGAATATACAAATATGTCTTTGATAAGTGAATGTTGGCTCCCACAATGGCCTGTTAAGTTATTGCAAAAATAATTTACTGCATAATATGTCAGATTAGAACATGTTATGAGCACAAAACTGAAGGGGAAACAATAAAAACAAAAATGAAAAAACAAATACTAAATTAAGTTAAAGGATATTTCTTACTATACTATATAATTGTATAATGTTGCGTTTGATTGCAAAAGAAAACCCACCAAGAAAAAAAGAAAGAAAGAAAAAGAGAGAATAGTTTAATATATTCAAAACACATTCTTTTCTTTTATTTAAGCTGTAGCGAGATTCAGATGGACAAAAGAGAAAGAAAATTATTACAGATTTGTTTTATTAATCATGAATAAACTTTATTATACACAACTCTAAATTTCAGTTGGTCTTAGTCAGATGTGTTTTTAATTAAATCCTGCAACACTGTGCTCGCTGCCATCACTTTATATCTTAGTGTGCAATTCAAATATATACTTATTACAATATTTTCCCCCTTAACTCTCAACTCGCGTTTTTAAAATGTCTGTGATCATATTTGTCCGTTGACTTCTGTCTGGGCCTCGAACGATTCATCAGACAGGTTGGCAGCCTCCAACTGATGCTCCAGACTTTCATCATCGCCTCTATTCTGATCAACTCTTATCTTAAACTTAGTGATGAACTCATTACTGGCCAGCGCGTCCTCCTTTTTAGGGCATGTGGGCTTTGATAACAGCCGGCTTTCCAGTCGCTCTGCAAAGAAAATTCACAAAACATTTCTTATTTGGTAAGCTTGTTAACAAATTTTAGTTCAGTTTTGCTGAAAGTTATAGCATGCATCAAGTAAGAAGCAATTGGTTTTTAAAAAGCATATACATTCCCCAAAACATTTTTATTATGTGCATTTTGGAGAATAAAAGATTGTACACAATTTCCCTTTTTAAAGTAAAAAGATTATTAAGTCTAATTCTTACTTATTCAGTAGATTAAAGTATTGAAACATCATTATTCATAAAATATGCACATTACAAAATTAAAGTTATTCAAAAACTACTCAAGTACTTACTCCAATACTCACATTATTCAAGTAAATTTAATTTTTGCCAATGTAATGTCACATAAAATCTTAATCTGAATAAGGGATTTGAACCCCACTGTCACGGCCAGGGGATCAGCAGGCCGCTGACTAGTAGTGTTCTCTCTCTCTCTCTCGCCAGGGCGGAACTCATGGTGGGTTCACGCCCTCGGCCCACGCCCCTCTGAGGAGGAAACACCTGGGCCTCATCAGTGCAGCCAGCATTTAAGCCAGGGAGTGGCTTCTACTCATCACTGGATCGTTGTGTGTGACTCGCGTCAGTGCAGCCCGGCTCTGAGCAAGTTCTCTTTTGCTTCCCTGTGCAAAACCTCTAACGTGTGTTTCCTTCTGTACATAGATCCCCTGGACCCGACTCTGCATCCCCCGAGCGGTGTTTGGAGAGAGAGTCAGAAGAGGAGCAAGTGTCTTTTCCCTACCTGGATTTCCCCAGAGCCTTTTCCCTGTCACCGCTTTGTATATAGCACTATCCCCTGCACTGTTTGTATATACACCTGGTGGAACTGTAATAAATACAGACTGTGCCTCTGAGTCCTGCGTGTGAGTCCTCAAGCGAACCGTGACACCCACACAGATGAGAGCTTAGCAGTGAAGCTCTCTCTTAAAATTTGAGTTATAAAGTCAGAAGTTATCACTGACAGAGATCCATGTTCTTTTAACATAAGAAAGAATATTTGCTGAAATTGACATTAATCCAAGCCCTTAAAACGCCATTTTGGATTAAGCATTTCCTTTTAGAAAAGTCTTCAATGAGCAGGAAGCTCCAGTACTGAAAAAAGAAGCCAACATCAACTGCTAAACGTGCTAAAAGTAAGTAAGTCCCCGTAGACTCCTATGATCAAAACACATACAGTATAAAAGTTATAGGTTACAGATCTGAAAAGTAAAACAAATGTCAAAGTGCAAAAAGACTTATGGTCCCATAGAAGTCTATTCCATTTGCCTGGAATTAGGTGAACACCTTTGTGACAAATTTAATGGCTCAGTCATTTGTTTCATGTCATATTTAATAAAAGACTGACATGGTGGCATGTGGAATTGTCCATTTTGCACATATTTGGTCATTCGAAGCGTCAGAAGGGGAAAGATCATTCTGGGAATGCCTACTGGCGAAGGATGTGTGACTGACAAGTCCAGTGTGTGAAGTTTAACTACAGTCTAAGGAGCTTGGAAAGAAAAGCATCTGGACTTCTTTAAGTTTCTTGAAGATGTTTCACTTCTCATCTGAGAAGCCTCTTCAGTTCAGAATTTCTTCAGAGAACTGAAGAAGCTTCTTGAATGAGAGGTGAAATGCTCTTCAAGAAACTTAAAGAAGTCCAGATGCTTTTCTTTCCAAGCTCCTTAGACTACGATGACCTGAACGACTGAGAACCTTAACAGACAGTTCTTCCCTTCATTCATCATGCCTGATTTCAAAACACCAAGATGGCAGTTGTGAAAACACTCATCTTGAGTCTTCATGGGACTATGGTGAGATCAGTTATGCCTCTTATGATGCTGTCCCAGACTTCAAAGCAGTATAAAACATGTTTGCAGCCTGTAACAACTGTGCATGCGGTTATTTTTCGTTTTAAGATTTCCGTGTTTAAATCATAATAAGATTTATTTTTAATTTTAATTAACTTGAGGTGAGTCAGATTCTTTCATTCAAGTCACTGAATGAATCTCTTGACATGTTTGGGGGTAGGTGCCTTTTGTAGCATTTTAATGCAATTATCTGACAGATTATATGGTCTACACCATAGGTGTCAAACTCTGGCCAAATTTGGCCCGCAACCTAATTACATTTGGCCCGCGAAGCCATACCAAATTACTATTAGAGCTGGCCTACTGGTATTATACAGCTAATATATATTGTTTAGTATTAAGCTTTGCTTGTTCCATATTCAGTTTTTCAGCAAAATGTGTTTGAGTCCATAAGAAAAGATTCATTCTTATATCTGGAGCAATAAATATATTTCAATAAATATTAAAGTTAGCCCGCGACTTTGATCCAGTTTTGAATTTTGGCCCACTGTGTATTTGAGTTTGACACCCCTGGTCTACACTGTTATTAACTATACTAACACTCTGTTCCAGAAGTCTGTGCTGCAAAGAGGCAAAGTGAATACCGCACCTGCAGGAGTAATGGGGGTCATCAGTCGGTTCAGCTGGATGTTCCAGTGCCGTACCTGTTGACTGGCATTCCTCAGCCTCTCCTGGACCTCCTGGAAACAAAAATCATGCAGGCATCTTCATCAGTGTTGTTTTAGAAGAGCACTAAATAAGATGCTGCTCACAAAGCCAGTCAAAACAAACTTGTTCACCTCCAGACGCTGGTGACTTCTTTGGCGAGATGCCTGCAGATCCTGGAGCTCCTGAGAGGCAGAGTTTAGGGCTGAGGGGGTGTCCTCATCGGGACTGCCATCTGACAGCTCCTGTATGGGGCTGAGGTTTTGCATTGTACGTTGCTGCTCCTGGAGGAGCTGGAAATGTTTCCTCTTTTCATCTTCAGCCTGCAGCAACCTGAAGGAGGGGAAAAAGGGAAGAAGCAACTGAAAATGTTAATACTTCTCATGGATATCTCAGATCTCCATCACAAATAAAATAATAAAGGGCCATAATAAGAGTTAGAAATCCATTGTTACCGCTCAAGCTCCAGTCTGGCCCTCTCCTCCTCCAGCCGAGCCTGGATCTCCATATTAAGGGCAACTTCCAGCTGCTGCTGTGTCAGCTCCAGCTCCCTGATCCTCTTCTTCTGTTGTTCAGCCTCCTTTTCCTTCACCTGCATCTCAGCCTGCATGCTGTCTTTTATCTATGCACACACACACACACAGCTACATAAACAGATGCACCAACAGAGCGGTATAAACTGACCTATTCCTGAATTACCTTTTCCTGGACTGTCATAACCATTTTTCCAAATCATTAAAGACTAGGTGTGAATTTTATAATGACAGTCAACATTTTGCTGGAGTTCTCAAAGATCAAAGTCAAGGAGAAAAGACTGTACATAATTGGTGTCAAGTGGAAAACTTTTTTTTTTACCATCACAGCCTCTTTCAGCTGTCTTTCCAGTTCCAGCTGCACCTCCCTCTGCTTCCTCCGCTCTCTCTCCTCTGCCTCCCTTCGGCGAGTTTCCAGTTCCCGTGCATGCTGTGAAACAGATGAAAGAGACATTGTTTGCTTTGTGTTTTCACCTCTATCCAGCAGGTGACACTAGGCCATCAGCTTCGAGGTTCAACGTATTGTGCTTTCAGCGGTGCTCTTCTTGATAACTTGGTTGAAGTAAGTGGGTATTTGAGTTCATGTTGCTTTCCTTACAGCTGTAAGTAATCTGCTCATTCCGCTTTTGATCTTTGGCACCAACAAGTGATTTTTTCCCAGAGAAGTGCTGCTCACAGGAGATTTCCTCCATTTCAGACCATTTTCTATAAACCGGTTAGATGGTTGTACAGTTTCTGAAATACTCAGACAAGCCTGTCCGACACAAACAACAATGCATGTTCAAAGTCATTTAAATCCCCTTTGACCTTCAGCAGGTCATCTTATTAATGTATACATGCCTAAATGCACTGAGCTGCTGCTATGTGATAGGCTGATTAGGTATTTGACCTAATGAGCAGCTCAACAGGTGTATCTAACAAAAATTTGGCCAGTGAGTGTACAGTGGGGCAAAAAAGTATTTAGTTAGCCACCGATTGTGCAAGTTCCCCCACTTAACATAAGAGTTATGAGTTATAAGATGCAGGTCGATGTGTAAAAATAACTCAGTTGTTTGGTGGTGGCTATGGCAGGGCTTCCACAGAGGCCAGCAGGTGGATGAGGGAAGGGGAAGCAGGAGGAGAGCCCCGAGGCGGCCACCAGTCCGAGTGTCAGGTGAACTGAACTTCAGGTAAGAAGTTATGACCTGCAGTCTATCTGGGTCAGATATAAACCAAGTTTAGGTGGAGTTTATTTTCATGTTGCTGACTTTTTACAGTCAGTTACAATACCTCATACTGTGTGAGCTAGCATGACAAGTTTATACAGATGTTCGGTTGCTATGATGTTACTGATAGTGAACTTTATTTTATTCATAAGGTTAGTTAGTAGAGTTGCCAACAGCTCCTTAAAAAATGGAATGGTCCCTCATTCAGAGAAAATATTACGCGTTTGGTATTGAGCTGAGAAGAGACGCAGTTTGTCCCGGACTTCAGCTAGGATGGAAAAAGACACAAAACTGGAGTTATTCTGTCTTTACGCTGCACAGCTGCCTCTTCTCCTCTCATTATCTCTCCTCTCTCTCCTGTTGCTACTTCAATCATGAAACTGATCAATGATCAGCTGATCGTCTCTCTTGTTTGTTTATCACCCACTTTGAGCCAGAAAGAGGAAACCAGCAGATGTCGCGCTAAACAGCAGCAGCACGTTTAAGCTTGATCAGCTGTTGTTAGAATTTATTTAGTTAGAATGTTTGCTGGAGCCACAGCTGTAAAGCTGTAAAGCTGCTGGTCATGATGTCGGTTTGGATATGTGGTGAGAGGGAAACATGAAGATGAAACCAGGAGATGTCCTTACTGAATCATCAGAGCTGAACAGGTGATGGAGAAACAGGTTTACCTTTTAGGTGACAGGAATGAGTTGAAGTTATGAACTGTTTCTGAGAGATAAATAACACCAGGATCCTTTTTTTATGTACCTGACAGCTGGTAACTGTGCAGGGGCGGGTCTAGCAAAGTGTTGCCAGGGGGCCAGGTAGGGCATTAACAGGGAAAGGTGGGCACAAAGAAATACTTTTCTTTTTTATTCTCATTTAAAATATCTAGCTTTTATTAAATAATTATCTGAATCTTGTGAAGAAAGTTTTTATCTGACGTAAAATGTATGGAAATCATACATATACCAAAAAGACTGTACATCACTGTCACAACAGCATTTGTTTTCATTCAAAGGCTTTATGGCTTTAATACCTGGTGGGCCAATCTGTAGTGAAAATGCCCAATTTTTTGTCCCAGTCCAGCCCTGCAGGTTAATACTGGCAGTGTCACCATGCCAGCTGACTGCATTTCATCATCAGCCAGTGTTGTTCTCAATATTACCAAAGTAAGGCAGCATATAAAGTATTTACTTGCTTTCAGGTTTTATTCAAATGTTAGTCTTTTCAGTTGTTTCTCCACTTTTTTCCTGTTTCAAAATCAAACACCAGTTTGTGAGAAGATTATCTTCTTTTTTTTTTTTAACAGGCATTGGTTTTGCATTGGAATTGGCTAATTTGCCAATTGTATGTTAAAAATGTTCGTATTTTAATATTCAAAAATGTTTTTGCCCAAAACACATGTGCACTACATGTCAGTAAAAATACTATGCAAATATTGATGTCCTTGAATGCTGAATAAACACTGACTGATTGTATCTCTTGTACTTAATCAACACAGTATCTAAACACTTTGCACCGTAGTGGTTAAAATCTCATTCTAATAAGGTTACGGTTATTAGGTTTACAGGGTTATTGAATTATGGTGAACGGTTGGTAGAATTGTTTTTAACATTATCTGCCAATTACATCTGCCACCCTTCTCCAAATCTGTGCCCCTACCTGGCCCCCCCAACAAAAATTTTCTAGACACGCCACTGCATCCTGGTGCATATATATTGTGCATGCGTGTTCCTTTAGGAAACAGGAAGATTGGTAGGAGAAAGAAACGTATTAATCTTGTTTGTTAGGATCATAGCCATAAATGGAGGACTCTTATAAAGTCCATGGATTTTCATTCACACATATTACATGAGGTATCTACTCTTTACACACTAAGGATCCACACTACCAGGGCTACGGCACACAGCTGTTTTATAAATCATCAAAACCAATACTATCCTAAGATTTATTATATACAAAAATGATCTGTTCCAAAATGTTTTCATGTAATCCTGAAAACAGAAAAACAATCTTCTGCACTATTAACCATCCACAAATGGAAACAACAGACAATACAGGTGATTTTAGCTAAAAAGCCAAGAAAAAATTGTGTGGTTTTTTTTTTTTTTCCAAACGATGTCATTTACAGCCACAGAGGACAGAAAGCTGCAGTATGTAGAGAAAGAGAAGAGTTAAACCTATAATCAACATGAGTCCTTGTAGATGGCAGCCTCCGGTTTTTAAAGACTTCTATTGGTCTCTAGTGGACAACAGAGGTAACTGCAGGATTCGAGCCAGAATAGTGTAACTGCAGTTCAAAACGACATATTTTTTTGATTTCCCATAGAAAGTGTGTGTCCAGCCACGTGTCAGTCCAAGTGGCAGGATTTAGTAATTCTGGTAATAGTTAAATGTAAGTCATTCACAAATATTAAGTCGCAAGATTTCAGTCTGACTAACCTTGGAAGATTACACGAAGACAATGTCCACATATGCAGACGCACGCATATATCTAGCGTATAAGAAATTTCTTTGCACAAACGGTTGAGTCAAATGCCATTTGTTTTTCACAGCTTCAGGGGGTGCACCGTTCCTAGAAATACTGCAATACCAGGTCGATGCGTGGAGTGGACGGCGCAAGCCCCTATTCCATCTCACTGCTCCAAAAATCAATTTAATATATGGTCCCCGGGTAGGGGACGTATCAGATATTAAACTGATAAGAACAGATTTTTTCTTTTGGAAAAATTTTTATTGATACTCAGACATATAACAACATCATCATCATCTCATTTATTTTCATAAGCCCACCCCATTTAAAAGGATTACTTCTTTATTATCTCCCATCCCCTTTTAAAATACAACAGGAAAACAAATATTTAAATGTTTTTTCCTTCTTTTTTTTTTTTTTTTTTTCATAGAGAATTTAAATTATTTAAAAAAAACCATCCCATCCCTTCACAAGCTTCCGGTGCTCAGAGGGGACTCTCCCCAACTTGCTCCTTCCACACCGACCTCTCCCGGAGAGCCAGGCTGTTGCTGCTTAGACCTTTCTATGTGCGAACCCGGCTCCTCCATCCGAATGGGCACAGAGGCGATTCTTCTTTGCGGCTGCTCTCTCAACTTAGTATTTCTGGCACAGATCTCTTTTACTGTTGCTGTTGCCATTCGGAGAGCAGCCACGGGGGGGATCTGCGTGTGCTTGCTCACCAACAAGTTTCTGGAGGTCCAAATGGCGTCTTTTATAGCAGCAAGGGCGAGCCACTGCTTTTCAAAGCCTTTTCTTTGCGTTTTCACTCCTTGGCTCACCCCATAGAGGATTAGGTTTGCTGTCAGGACCTCCCTTGCTGGTAAGTACGGGAAATTTAAGGAGCCGGCCATGTCCCACAGGTCTATAGCAGCACTGCACTCCCAGAGTAGGTGCCTCACCGTCTCAGGCGCGCCACAACCCGGTCGGGGACACATTTCTGTTGTCGACATTCCTCTGGAGTGCATGACAGCCCTGACTGGGAGAATCTCATGAGCCACCATCCAGGACACATCCTGGAGCCTGTTAGAAAGGACGGGATGGTTTGTCAGACGCCACACTTCTATGGCCTCTCCAATAGGGAGGCCTCTGACTGGGACCACCTCTCCCCTCTCCTGCACAACTGAAATGAGAGAATGATGTTTTGTTAAAATGTCCAAACTCTGATCTTCCAATTTAAAGGAGGTTAAAAAGGATTTCAGCTCTACATAGGCTTCAGGAACATCAAAGGAGACGGGGACTCTAAGATCTACTGGCAGGATTTTCTTTTGTCTTAGGTAGCTACCTAACCAAAATCTAACCCATGCCTGTGTCAGAGGATTACTATTAGGACTCGTAGCCTGTCTCATATGGCTACTTGTATAGAGGCTTCCCATGAATAAATACAGATCTGGGACTCCTTTGCCACCATCTTCCTTTAATTTCTTCATTATCCCTCTTTTAAGTCTCTCCCATTTGGAGTCCCATAGAAAGTAAAAGATGGCTCGTTCTAGTTTTAACAATACGTCCTTTGGTGGCAAAAAGACTGCGCTGACTAAAAGAAGCAAGGGTAAAATCACTGCCTTAATTACTAAAACCTTCCCTCCAAGAGTCAGCTTTCTCAGTCTCCATAGGCCTAATCGTTGATTCACTTTTCCTATCATTCCCGGCCAATTTGCCTTTCCTCCACCATCCTTATCAAATCTAACCCCTAAAATTTTTTGGTCGGTTTGTGTCACATTTATTCCAAGTCCAGTCAATTCTATAGTCTCCCATGGCCCGTAGAATTGTACCTGAGTCTTGCCCCTGTTGAGTCTAGAGGCCGAAGCCCTTCCGAACCAGTCCGTAACTTCAAAAGTCCTTCTCATCGAGGATATGTCTGTACACAGGATGCTAATATCATCCATGTACAGTACACACTTTGCCACCTGCCCCCCACTCCCAGGTATGTTCATCCCGTTTATACTCTTATCTTTCCTCAAAATTTGTGCCAGGGGTTCAATACAAATAACATATAAAAGAGCGGACAGGGGACATCCCTGTCGTAAACCACAGTTCACCTGAACTGCATTCGTCAGGGTCCCATTCATGACAAATCTGCTCTTTATATCTGTGTACAACAACTTTACCCAGGATATAAGCCTTTCTGGGAAACCCATCTTCTGCAAAACTTTAAAAAGGTACCGGTGAGATATTCTATCGAAGGCTTTTTCAAAGTCTAAATTCAAAACAATCAGTCGCTTGTTTCTCTTTCGAGCAAAACAAATCGTGTCTCTAATCAACACCAGACTATCCGTGATCTTCCTGCCCTTTACAGTACATGCTTGGTCTTGGTGGATTATCTGGTCCAAAACCGGTCTTGTCCTTTCTGCTAGAAGCTTGCTGAATAATTTACAGTCACAGTTTAAAAGCGTAATCGGTCTCCAATTTTCCAAGAGAGTTTTATCCTTCCCTTTATGAACGAGTGTGACTAAACCCATTCTAAAACTTTCAGGCAGCTTATCTAATTCACTAAAATCTGTAAAAATTGAAAGTAAATCAGTAGCTAAAATATCCCAAAATGTCAGATAAAACTCAATCGGCAGGCCATCTAAACCAGGGGATTTTCCAGTTTTAAAACTCTTAAGACACTGACCTAACTCGGCTGTAGTAAAAGGTTGACTTAACATATCACTAGACTCAACAATCTTATCAATATATTCCAGGGTTTGCTCAATGACTCTTTCCTCCACATTTTTCTCCCCATACAGGTTTTCATAATATTCTTCAATCACTTTTATTATACCTTCAGTACTCACTACTTTTTCCCCAGCTCTGTTTCTTAGCTGAGAGACAGAGCCAGGTTTGTTCATAATTTTTTTGAAAAAGTATCTCGTACATTTTTCTCCCTCCTCTCTCGCTCTCTCTCTACTCCTTAGTATGACTCCCATACTTTTATCATTTGCTATTTTCTGCATTTCTTTTTTAACCTCTCTAATTTCTTCGTAGAAGTGTAAACCCCACCTATTTAAGAGATGGTACCTCTGTAACCTTTTCTGTAGTCCTCTCATACACCTGTCTTTTGCGGCCTTCTTTCTCTTTCCTGCTTGTTTAAAAAAGGACCGAGTCCTACACTTCACCATTTCCCACCATGAGACACGTGTTGCATAGAAATCCTGGAGAGTCTGCCATTCAGTATACCTCTCCTTATACTGTCTGAGCAGATCCTGATCCTCCAGTAGGGAGCAGTTTAACCTCCACACTCCCCTCCCCATTGTTATATCTAGTTCAAGGGAAATTTTAACAGTTAACATCAGATGGTCAGAAAAAAAGACGGGCATCAAAGTGGCCTCTACTGGTGAAAAGTCTCTAACAAAGATATAATCAATTCTAGAGGCCCTGTCACCGTTTCCACTATACCAAGTAAAACCCTCCTCCATTGGATGAACCGTTGGAAAACAATCTATCAATTTAAAGTCTCTGACTAAACCTTGTAGTAAAAGTGACGTCTTATCAATCTTCACATCTTGTGTGGCTCTTTTTCTATCTTTCCTGTTTAAAATACAGTTAAAATCCCCTCCAAACACTAAAGGCGCTTTTCCCAACAAGTGGGGTTGCAAAGCCTCTAAAAGATCATATCTTTCGTGTTTGTCATTTGGGCCATAAATGTTCAAGAGCTTAAATTCCTTTTCCATATAAATAAGGTTAACAACAAGTGCTCTTCCATCACTTACTACAGTACTTCCCTTCACCGACACCAGAGGGTTTTTCACCAATATGGCTACTCCATCATTTTTATTTTCATTTGATCCACTCCAGATGGACATTTGTGGCCACATATCCTGCCACTGACCATATGCTTTTAGGAAAGGTATAGCACATTCCTGTATTAAAATAACATCTGATGTTACACTATTCAAGAAGGATAGAACACTTTGGGCTCTTACTTTAGACCTAACACTCCTGACATTTATGGATGAGAAGGTCAGAGCCATGAAGATTAATACAAAACACAAGCTAGTCATTATGAAACTAAGGAAAGATTGTTCTCTTCAAAGGCTCAACCCAAACTTTGGGGGGGCATACCATCAATTTATTTCTTGTGAGTGTAACTCTTCCTTCACCTCTCCGGGTTCCGAAGGGGGGACCGCCACTCTATTCCCTTTTCGTACTCTAGGTGACGGCCTTTGTCGCAGAGCTGCATTTACCATCCACTCCTTTGGCGTTGACTGCAGAACTATGTTAAGGAAGGAAACCTCATTTGGTGAGTAGGGGGGGAAGACCCTGGAGTCCTCCCCTGAGGAACTCCCTGAAGGTGTTTCATGCCTCCCTCTCTTTCCTGAAACAATTGTCCCAGAAGACAGTTCTGCTGCAGTCCTCTTTGCCACCTGTGAATCAGGAAGGCCAGGGGGGACAGGGGGGGCAGGGGGGGGCTGCCCTTGAGCATTTTCACTTTCACCACTTACTCCTTTCTGAACTCCACTCTCCTCCTGCCCTCTCTCCCCCTCCTCTGAGGGTTCTGGTTGGGCAGGTCTTCCATGCTCCTCCCCTTTTCCCTCCTCCTCCTGTTCCTCCCCTCCGTCTTCAGGTGCTGGGAACTGATTTAAAATATCTGTCCCAGCTGCATCAATCAAGACATCCTCGTTTACCATTGCAATCAGGTTTCCCTCATTAATCTGGTTTCCTTTTTTAAGTTTATTTGCAAAGGACCGCGGACAGTCCCTAAAGAGGTGACCTTCCCCTCCACACAAGTTACACTTACGGTCATTTTTACAATCAGCATACGTATGCCCTTTCTCTTTACATTTCCCACAGATGATTTCCTCGCATGCCTCTATCAAATGCCCATGCTCCCCACACCTCCGGCAGAGCTTTGGTTGGCCCTGGTAATGGATATAGCCTCTATTATCTCCCAAAACTATCATGGACGGGAGATGTTTTAAACCCCGGAACCCTTGGGGATCTTCCCATTGCTGTATTGGTACTTTCCATACACAATTCCATATTCCATCCACATCTCTCACCTTCCTCGGCTGACCCTTCACCGTACAATATCTCCCCAACCACACACAAATGTCTTGGGCATTCACCGTTTCATTAAACATTTTAACTATTACTGTTTTCATAGTATTGTCTGTCAGTTTCTCCACATTGAAAATTTCAAATTGTGGTCTCAAATTTTCGAATCTTCTCCAAAACTCTTCCAACAATTCGCTTGAGCTGAAACTTACATCAAAACCCCTGTTAAAAGGGAGGGTCAAAATGCAATTCAAGTCATTTGGTGAAAATCCCAACACCTGTTGAATCAATTTCCTGGAGAAATCCAGCCTGGACATCTTTGGCACTTCTCCAACATTCTCAATTAAACTGAAGCGCACACAGTGGTGCCTCCGCATACTGGCATACCCAGCCATTGCGGAGGCACCAAAGGTTTAGAAAAAACACCTGCTACAAACACACAACAGAAGATTAAAAAGGAAACGTTTTCAATACAAACAAATAATTTCTATAAAAAAACCACGTACCTTTGCGCTGCAATAAATAACCAAGGTTTCACCGCCCAGACACCCAAAGGAGAGGGTCGCAGTCCTAGCCTAAGACCAAGAATCAAGTGCGAAAAGATAAGAACAGACTTTTTTTTTTTTCCTTCTTTTTATTTTCTTTCCACAACAATTCCAACATTTTACCTTTTCCTTTAAAATGATAAGGTTACATTCACTTTTCTCCCAACATTCGTTCATAACAAAACAAAAAAAAAAAAAAAAAAATCCTATTTTCATCTTTCCCCATACAAAGTAACATTTTCAAATAACTTATCATATTACTCCTTATCTCCCCCTCCCCACTTTACCCCTTACCCTTTATCTACCACCTCCTTTTGGGTACTTTCAAAAAATAATCTTTCCATCTATCCTTAATCGTATCGATTCCCCATTTTTGTAGTTCGTACCAATATATCCCTTCAAATTCCTTCTCTATAGCCTTAATCGTCCCAATTTCCCCCCATTTAAATCCCCCCGTTATGCAGCCCTGTCTTGCCTTCCATAATTTAAGCTTAATAATTGACAACAACATACAACGTATTTTATGTCTCTCATTTGTTTTGCCCTTAGCCCTAAAAAAAGTGATTTCTTCATACGTCACCATCCCCAACCCTTTGTACTTCCCCTTTACCCCTTCCCATACCTTTTTAGCGTATTCACATCCCCATAGTACATGTTCAATTGTTTCTTCTTCTACACAATTTTCCCTTGGACACTTTTTTTGTTTCCCCAAATTATGTGCATGCATTGTGACCCTCACTGGTAGCCTTTTATGTAAGTGCATCCAGTTAAAGTCCTTTAAAACATTTTTGAAACTCTTGTCCTGTGCAAGTTCCCACACTTCCGGGCTCACCGTTACCTGATTGTGATTAGCTTTCCATACCAGTTTTTTGTATAAAAGTTTATGATTTAATACTGTATCCACCTCTTTACATTCCGAATGTTTCTTCCCCCATCTAACCATCCTCTGCAAATATTCTGGTCTAGACTCTGCTTTGGGACCTTTGGGATCACGTGGTCGCCTGCAGTCCAATCAGCGGTCGTTGAGACGGAGCGTCTTCAATTCATTTTTATAACTTTCTTGGCGTTATAATTGTTTTCATAATATGATAATTACATACTGTTAAATTTGTAATGTTTCTCCTCCCGGTAACTGTATTCCTGTTATGTCTGGGCTTTCCCTAATTGCACAAGCAAACGGTTCTACATATAACATGTACAGTAAGACTGAGAGGGGGTGACCTTGGCACAGACCTCTCATTTGTCTTTCATCCCAGCTTTTTTGGGGGTGACTGGGTGGGGGGATATTGCTCACAGCAAATTCCTAAAAACTCCTATTGATCATTGTTGCTCCCATAGATACATTTCAGTTTACCAGTCATGAGGCTCCAAATTATACCAGGAGTGGGGTTTGAACCCACGAGAGCATGCGCTCATTGGAGCTTAAGTCCAACGCCTTAACCACTCGGCCATCCTGATGCATATATATTGTGCATGCGTGTTCCTTTAGGAAACAGGAAGATTGGTAGGAGAAAGAAACGGATTAATCTTGTTTGTTAGGATCATAGCCATAAATGGAGGACTCTTATAAAGTCCATGGATTTTCATTCACACATATTACATGAGGTATCTACTCTTTACACACTAAGTATCCACACTACCAGGGCTACGGCACACAGCTGTTTTATAAATCATCAAAACCAATACTATCCTAAGATTTATTATATGCAAAAATGATCTGTTCCAAAATGTTTTCATGTAATCCTGAAAACAGAAAAACAATCTTCTGCACTATTAACCATCCACAAATGGAAACAACAGACAATACAGGTGATTTTAGCTAAAAAGCCAAGAAAAAATTGTGTGGGTTTTTTTTTTTTTCAAACGATGTAATTTACAGCCACAGAGGACAGAAAGCTGCAGTATGTAGAGAAAGAGAAGAGTTAAACCTATAATCAACATGAGTCCTTGTAGATGGCAGCCTCCGGTTTTTAAAGACTTCTATTGGTCTCTAGTGGACAACAGAGGTAACTGCAGGATTGGAGCCAGAATAGTGTAACTGCAGTTCAAAACGACATATTTTTTTGATTTCCCATAGAAAGTGTGTGTCCAGCCACGTGTCAGTCCAAGTGGCAGGATTTAGTAATTCTGGTAATAGTTAAATGTAAGTCATTCACAAATATTAAGTCGCAACATTTCAGTCTGACTAACCTTGGAAGATTACACGAAGACAATGTCCAGATATGCAGACGCACACATATATCTAGCGTATAAGAAAATTCTTTGCACAAACTGTTGAGTCAAATGACATTTGTTTTTCACAGCTTCAGGGGGTGCACCGTTCCTAGAAATACTGCAATACCAGGTCGATGCGTGGAGTGGACGGAGCAAGCCCCTATTCCATCTCCCTGCTCCAAAAATCAATTTAATATATGGTCCCCGGGTAGGGGACGTATCAGATATTAAACTGATAAGAACAGATTTTTTTTTTTTCTTTTTACTTACAACACCATCTTACATTTCCATTTGCTCAACATTCCATTGAATACTTTTCATATTTCACAAAAACATCTTTTACATCATTCATAATAATCCTTCCACCTGTCCTTAATCGTGTCTATTCCCCATCTTTGTAATTCATGCCGATATATCCCCTCAAATTCCCTCTCTATATCCTTTATTGTTCCCATCTCTTTCCATTCATACCCCCCCCTTATATACCCCTGTCTTGCCCTCCATATCTTAAGTTTTGTAATTGATAACAACATACAACGTATTTTATTTTCCTCCTTCTTTTTATCCTTAGGCCTAAGATAAGTTATTTCCTCATATGTCAAAGCCTCTAGTCCCTTATACCTCCTCTTCATTCCAGCCCATACCTTTTTTGCATATTTGCACCCCCATAGGACATGTTCAATCGTTTCTTCCTCTGTGCAATTATCCCTCGGACATTCTTTTAACTTCCCCAAATTATGTGCATACATCGTAGTCCTTACAGGTAATTTCCTATGTAGGTGCATCCAATTAAAATCTTTCAAAACATTCTTATAACTCTTATCCTGTGCGTATTCCCAAACTTCCGAACTCACTATCCCCTGGTTGTAGTTAGCATTCCTCGCCAGTTTTTTATACAGAAGTTTATGATTTTGTATTGTATCCACCTCCCTGCACTCTATATGTCTCTTTCCCCACTTAACCATCCTCTGAAAGTATTCTGGTCTTGTCTCTGCCTTCGGCCCCTGATTTTCCCACCCAATTAAAAACCGGTATGGAATAGCTAACCAGAACCATAACAATATCTGACATTTATGAATATATGGCTTCTTTAACAGCGTACACACATTTGCATAAAAAATCGTATCTAACTTTAACGGAATGTTCGGTACCCCTTTTCCCCCATCGGCAACCTCCTGATACATTTGTACTCTCTTTACGTACTCGTAACCTCCCCATATAAAGTTAAATATTCCCCTCATTATTTGTGCTCTAAATACTTGTGGCATCGGGAACACATAGCCTAGATACAATAATTTCGGCACCACCTCACTCTTTATCACTAACACCTTCCCAGTAATTGTAAGCTTCCTCATTTTCCATAGTCGTAATTTCCTTTCCACCTCTGCCATCTTCCCCTTCCAGTTCCAAATAGCATCGCCCTCCTTATTCCCAAAAGAAATTCCTAGAATGTCCATAGGACCTTCACACAAAGTATAATCACAAATATTTTCCCTTCTACCTTCCCACGTCCCCAAGTACTTATATTTTGTCTTTTCCTTATTTATTTTTGATCCTGTAACTTCTTCATATATTTTTAATATTTCCACAACTTCTCTTAAACTGTCGTCGTCCGCTAAATATAGTATAGTATCATCCGCATATTGAGATATTTTCAAACATTCCCCCCCCGGCATCATTATCCCCCTCACTCTTTTATTCTCCCGAATTGCACAAGCCAATGGTTCAACATATAATACATAGAGTACCACCGATAACGGGCACCCTTGTCTCAACCCCCTCGCTTGATGAACTTTTTCCGTGAGGAACCCGTTCAATTTGATTTTTGAATATATCTCTTTATAAAGGATCCTCACCCACCTTATAAATTGTTTTCCCAAGCCCATCTTAGTCATTACCTCCCACAAAATTTCGTAATCTAGCCTATCAAATGCCTTTTGTTGGTCTAAACTTACACAGATTGCCGCCATTTTTCTATCCTTTACATATGCAAGTATGTCTCTATGTAATTGTATATTCCATGAAATTTGTCTCCCCTTCACCCCACACGTTTGATCACTTCCCACTATATCCGACATTACCCCTACCAATCTATTTGCAATTATCTTACTTAAAATCTTATAATCTACACATAACATAGTGAGAGGTCTATAATTATCAAGTAAATGAGGATTCCCTTTCTTAAATAATAACGAAATCACACCCGTCCTCATACTCTCCGCCATCTCTTCCCCCTCTAATATTTCTTTAAAGACCTCCAACAAATGTAACCCTATCACTCCCCAAAATACCTCATAAAATTCTTTCGTTAATCCATCTATTCCTGGTACCCTATTTACCTTCATTCCCTTTACCACCTTATATGCCTCTTCCATCGTTATTTCCCTTTCCAGAAACTCCCTATCTTCCTCTACTAATCTCCTCTTTAATGACCCCAAAAGAACATCTCTTTTTTCTGTCCCTACTTTTTGTTTTCTAAATAAATCCTCGTAATATTCTTTTACTACCCCCAACATGCTTTCCCTCCCTATAATCTCCTTCCCATCCTTTTCCAATTTCTCTATAACCCCCCTTTTATCCCTACTTTTCATCTTTTTAAAAAAATATGCGGAACACCTTTCATCTTCCTCATACTCTTTCTGTTTTAATTTATATGTTTCTGCTCTTGCCTTCCTCTCTAATAACTCTTCTTGCCTCACCTTTAAGTCTTCAATTTTCAAATCTACATTTTTTTCCTTCCCCTCCTTTTGTATAACATAAATATGTTCTATCTCTTTTTGTAACATATTAAATTCTTCTTTTCTACGTTTAGATCTATCTGTACAATATTCTATCGTAAATTTTTTTATCTTGCATTTTACATCCTCCCACCAATCCCCTTTTTTTCCATAAAGTTCTTTTACTTTCACCCATAAAGGGAAGATCTCTAAAAATTTATCCCTATAATCTTTTTCCTTTAACACCTCATTATTTAATTTCCAATATCCCTTCCCGTATTCCATCCCTTCTATCTCCAAATCCACCTCTACCGCCTGGTGATCCGTGAGTAGAACCGGAATCGTTTTTCCCCCTTTAATTTTACACTTTTTATCTATCAAAATATAGTCCAACCTACTCTGTACCCCCCTTGTATTCCTCCATGTATACCCTACTTTTTTCCCCAGAAGTCTGCCCATAACATCCGTTAACCCGTATTGTCTTATAAATGTCTTTAATGGGAGAGAAAATTTTTCTTTTTCTAAAGATACATTAAAATCCCCTCCCACTATAATATTTTTCCTTGTAATAAAACAAGTGTCCATCGACAAAAGGAGTTCTCTTCTTTGTTTTGGATCCACATGTGCATACACATTTATTATCCGGCTTTGGACCCCGTTTTTTTCTACATCTACCACCATCACTCTTCCCTGTATCACCGTATAACTTTCTTTTATTTTTATACTTTTATTTCCACACAACACTCCCACCCCTGTCCCATATACTCCTCCTATACTCCATGCCGATTCACCCCCCCTCCACTGCTCCGAAAAAATAACAACATCCTTCTCGTCCTTCAAATGTACCTCCTGTAATAAACATACATCAAAATTATAAAACAACAGAAATTCATATACCATTTGTCTTTTTCTGGCATTTTTTAACCCCCTTACATTTAACGTAATTATTCGGAACCTCACCATTTTGTAGTAAAAAAAGGGGTATCTATACACCTAAGCAGAGGGCACTTAATAATTTTATAACAAAGAAACAAAAGAAAAAACAGATACCATCTCCTAGTTGTCTTTTTGATCTTCATATCCCCTGAAAAAAAGGAAAACTTTACAAAATTAGAGCCGAAAAAGAAAAAAAAAGAAAAACCTCTGTCGTCCATTTTCCCCTCCCTTATTAGTCCATGTTGACTTGCGCCAGCAAATTTTTTATGAATGAATCTTCCGATTTTTCTTCACTTTCTACTTCTTCTTCTTCAACGTCTCCATCACTCGTTAAATCACTCATTGGTGTGTGCATACATTCAGTCTGCGTCCCTCTCAACACATACGCTCCCATCTCCCCTCCCTCTTCCATCCGCTCTCCTTTACCTTCTTTCAAATTAGTCTCTCCTGGAGGGACTCCCGAGCTCACTTTCCTACGCCTTTTGGCCGACTTTCTTCGTGGCTTAGCTGCCACTTCCCATATTTGTCCTTCTTCGCACTGCTTCTCCCCATTTTTCTCCCCCATCTTATCGCCTTCTTCTTTTCCTTGTTCGGCCCCATCCTCTCCTCCCCCCCCCCTTCTTCCTCATTAGTCTGATTCCTTTCTGCTGGTGGCGCCTCTTGTGCGCTTTCCCCAATATTTGTTCCTATATCCGTTTCTTCATACCGCTCTACCTCGGTCCCTGCTTTAGCTGCTTCCGAATATGATCTGGGCCTAGTGCAATCTCTTGCCATATGTGTATCTGAGCCACATAAGTGACACCTTCTAGGCTCTTTGCAGTCTCTTGTGATATGGCCATTTTTCCCGCAGCTCCTACACCTCACCTGCTCACAATTGTCTGCATTATGTCCCGTACTGCCGCATTTTCTGCATGCTTGTGGCTGTCCTGCATACACCAAAAAACCTCTGTCTGCTCCGATGGAAAACACTGCAGGCGGGTGGCAGTATCCATCTTCCGTTGTCATATCCATTTTAAGTTTTACCCGAAACTGTCTTTTTCCAGTCCATAGGCCTAGCCCGTCCTTTATTTTTCGTACCCCTGGGAGCACTGTAACGTACCGCCCCAGGAAGTACTTAATGGTCTCTTCTGTAACCCAGGGATTATACATGTGCACCGTTAAAATCCTATAATCGTTCCTGTATAACGGGGTTACCATATATTTTTTTAGTTCTTCATTTTCTTCTGTACCACATCTCTTTCTCACCTCCTCCGCGTACTCTCCCGTGCAAAAAGTCACGTCATAGTGCTTACTTGCCGTGCTTTGCTGGAGGCAGTAGATTTCCTCTGGTTGTACCTTCAATGCATCATAAAGAATCCTTCGTCCGAAATTAATTCTGTCATGGAAATCCTTTTCTTTATCCATTAGTTCGAATGTCAAGGTATTCCTCGTTCCATACGACCATGTATTCCTCTCCGAAAAATTGGCCGACGCCGCCGCCATCCTACATTGCTTCTCGCCTTGTAACTGATAAGAACAGATACTACACTTGATCTTAGCCAAAAGGCCGAGAAGCGATACCCACATATCGCACGACAGAAACGACTCATTCTGCTTACTGCAACTCTAACTCATGGTTACAATGAAGAACACAGTCGCCTTCTAACAAATGGTAGAGGACAGGTCGATGTTTTACTGACGTTTTACCTCCGAAACATCACAATATAACTATGGTCGGCATGTTTCAGTTTTTAAACGGCGCCACATATATGACGACACTTTAGTTTCTGAAACGCCGGTCAGCGCATGCCGGTTAATGAGATTCAAAATCACGTGGTCGCCTGCAGTCCAATCAGCGGTCGTTGAGACGGAGCGTCTTCAATTCATTTTTATAACTTTCTTGGCGTTATAATTGTTTTCATAATATGATAATTACATACTGTTAAATTTTTCTCCTCCCGGTAACTGTATTCCTGTTATGTCTGGGCTTTCCCTAATTGCACAAGCCAACGGTTCTACATATAACATGTACAGTAAGACTGAGAGGGGGCGACCTTGGCACAGACCTCTCATTTGTCTTTCATCCCAGCTTTTTTGGGGGTGACTGGGTGGGGGGATATTGCTCACAGCAAATTCCTAAAAACTCCTATTGATCATTGTTGCTCCCATAGATACATTTCAGTTTACCAGTCATGAGGCTCCAAATTATACCAGGAGTGGGGTTTGAACCCACGAGAGCATGCGCTCATTGGAGCTTAAGTCCAACGACTTAACCACTCGGCCATCCTGATGCATATATATTGTGCATGCGTGTTCCTTTAGGAAACAGGAAGATTGCTAGGAGAAAGAAACGGATTAATCTTGTTTGTTAGGATCATAGCCATAAATGGAGGACTCTTATAAAGTCCATGGATTTTCATTCACACATATTACATGAGGTATCTACTCTTTACACACTAAGGATCCACACTACCAGGGCTACGGCACACAGCTGTTTTATAAATCATCAAAACCAATACTATCCTAAGATTTATTATATACAAAAATGATCTGTTCCCAAATGTTTTCATGTAATCCTGAAAACAGAAAAACAATCTTCTGCACTATTAACCATCCACAAATGGAAACAACAGACAATACAGGTGATTTTAGCTAAAAAGCCAAGAAAAAATTGTGTGGGTTTTTTTTTTTTTCAAACGATGTAATTTACAGCCACAGAGGACAGAAAGCTGCAGTATGTAGAGAAAGAGAAGAGTTAAACCTATAATCAACATGAGTCCTTGTAGATGGCAGCCTCCGGTTTTTAAAGACTTCTATTGGTCTCTAGTGGACAACAGAGGTAACTGCAGGATTGGAGCCAGAATAGTGTAACTGCAGTTCAAAACGACATATTTTTTTGATTTCCCATAGAAAGTGTGTGTCCAGCCACGTGTCAGTCCAAGTGGCAGGATTTAGTAATTCTGGTAATAGTTAAATGTAAGTCATTCACAAATATTAAGTCGCAACATTTCAGTCTGACTAACCTTGGAAGATTACACGAAGACAATGTCCAGATATGCAGACGCACGCATATATCTAGCGTATAAGAAATTTCTTTGCACAAACTGTTGAGTCAAATGACATTTGTTTTTCACAGCTTCAGGGGGTGCACCGTTCCTAGAAATACTGCAATACCAGGTCGATGCGTGGAGTGGACGGAGCAAGCCCCTATTCCATCTCCCTGCTCCAAAAATCAATTTAATATATGGTCCCCGGGTAGGGGACGTATCAGATATTAAACTGATAAGAACAGATTTTTTTTTTTTTTTAGCTAAAAAGCCAAGAAAAGATTGTGTGGTTTATTTTTTTTCAAACGATGTAATTTACAGCCACAGAGGACAGAAAGCTGCAGTATGTAGAGAAAGAGAAGAGTTAAACCTATAATCAACATGAGTCCTTGTAGATGGCAGCCTCCGGTTTTTAAAGACTTCTATTGGTCTCTAGTGGACAACAGAGGTAACTGCAGGATTGGAGCCAGAATAGTGTAACTGCAGTTCAAAACGACATATTTTTTTGATTTCCCATAGAAAGTGTGTGTCCAGCCACGTGTCAGTCCAAGTGGCAGGATTTAGTAATTCTGGTAATAGTTAAATGTAAGTCATTCACAAATATTAAGTCGCAAGATTTCAGTCTGACTAACCTTGGAAGATTACACGAAGACAATGTCCAGATATGCAGACGCACACATATATCTAGCGTATAAGAAAATTCTTTGCACAAACTGTTGAGTCAAATGACATTTGTTTTTCACAGCTTCAGGGGGTGCACCGTTCCTAGAAATACTGCAATACCAGGTCGATGCGTGGAGTGGACGGAGCAAGCCCCTATTCCATCTCCCTGCTCCAAAAATCAATTTAATATATGGTCCCCGGGTAGGGGACGTATCAGATATTAAACTGATAAGAACAGATTTTTTTTTTTTTTTAGCTAAAAAGCCAAGAAAAAATTGTGTGGTTTATTTTTTTTCAAACGATGTAATTTACAGCCACAGAGGACAGAAAGCTGCAGTATGTAGAGAAAGAGAAGAGTTAAACCTATAATCAACATGAGTCCTTGTAGATGGCAGCCTCCGGTTTTTAAAGACTTCTATTGGTCTCTAGTGGACAACAGAGGTAACTGCAGGATTGGAGCCAGAATAGTGTAACTGCAGTTCAAAACGACATATTTTTTTGATTTCCCATAGAAAGTGTGTGTCCAGCCACGTGTCAGTCCAAGTGGCAGGATTTAGTAATTCTGGTAATAGTTAAATGTAAGTCATTCACAAATATTAAGTCGCAACATTTCAGTCTGACTAACCTTGGAAGATTACACGAAGACAATGTCCAGATATGCAGACGCACACATATATCTAGCGTATAAGAAAATTCTTTGCACAAACTGTTGAGTCAAATGACATTTGTTTTTCACAGCTTCAGGGGGTGCACCGTTCCTAGAAATACTGCAATACCAGGTCGATGCGTGGAGTGGACGGAGCAAGCCCCTATTCCATCTCCCTGCTCCAAAAATCAATTTAATATATGGTCCCCGGGTAGGGGACGTATCAGATATTAAACTGATAAGAACAGATTTTTTTTTTTTTTTTTTTTTTTTTTTTTTTAGCTAAAAAGCCAAGAAAAGATTGTGTGGTTTATTTTTTTTCAAACGATGTAATTTACAGCCACAGAGGACAGAAAGCTGCAGTATGTAGAGAAAGAGAAGAGTTAAACCTATAATCAACATGAGTCCTTGTAGATGGCCAACAGACTTAATAAACTGATCCGTAAGGCCAGCAATGTTGTGGGGATGGAGCTGGACTCCCTCAAGGTGGTGTCGGAGAGGCGGATGCTGTCCAAGATAAAGACAATGTTGGATAACACCTCCCACCCACTCCATGACATGTTGGTCAGTCACAGGAGCTCGTTCAGTGAGAGACTGAGATTACCGAAAAGCACCACTGAACGACACAGGAAATCATTCCTGCCTGTGGCCATCTCCCTGTACAACGCATCCACTTAACACACTGTTTGCTGCTACAACTACACGTTTCTTTTCCAAATATTTATTTATAAGTGACTTATGTATGTATGTATGTATATATATGTATATATTGTACTATTCTTAGTTAGCGTATTGTCTGTCTTGTCTTAATGTTGGTTTAAAATGGAGCACTGTAACAAAAAATAATTTCCCCCAGGGATCAATAAAGTATTCTGATTCTGATTCTGATTCTGATGGCAGCCTCCGGTTTTTAAAGACTTCTATTGGTCTCTAGTGGACAACAGAGGTAACTGCAGGATTGGAGCCAGAATAGTGTAACTGCAGTTCAAAACGACATATTTTTTTGATTTCCCATAGAAAGTGTGTGTCCAGCCACGTGTCAGTCCAAGTGGCAGGATTTAGTAATTCTGGTAATAGTTAAATGTAAGTCATTCACAAATATTAAGTCGCAACATTTCAGTCTGACTAACCTTGGAAGATTACACGAAGACAATGTCCAGATATGCAGACGCACACATATATCTAGCGTATAAGAAAATTCTTTGCACAAACTGTTGAGTCAAATGACATTTGTTTTTCACAGCTTCAGGGGGTGCACCGTTCCTAGAAATACTGCAATACCAGGTCGATGCGTGGAGTGGACGGAGCAAGCCCCTATTCCATCTCCCTGCTCCAAAAATCAATTTAATATATGGTCCCCGGGTAGGGGACGTATCAGATATTAAACTGATAAGAACAGATTTTTTTTTTTTTTTTTTTTTTTTTTTTTAGCTAAAAAGCCAAGAAAAGATTGTGTGGTTTATTTTTTTTCAAACGATGTAATTTACAGCCACAGAGGACAGAAAGCTGCAGTATGTAGAGAAAGAGAAGAGTTAAACCTATAATCAACATGAGTCCTTGTAGATGGCAGCCTCCGGTTTTTAAAGACTTCTATTGGTCTCTAGTGGACAACAGAGGTAACTGCAGGATTGGAGCCAGAATAGTGTAACTGCAGTTGAAAACGACATATTTTTTTGATTTCCCATAGAAAGTGTGTGTCCAGCCACGTGTCAGTCCAAGTGGCAGGATTTAGTAATTCTGGTAATAGTTAAATGTAAGTCATTCACAAATATTAAGTCGCAAGATTTCAGTCTGACTAACCTTGGAAGATTACACGAAGACAATGTCCAGATATGCAGACGCACGCATATATCTAGCGTATAAGAAATTTCTTTGCACAAACTGTTGAGTCAAATGACATTTGTTTTTCACAGCTTCAGGGGGTGCACCGTTCCTAGAAATACTGCAATACCAGGTCGATGCGTGGAGTGGACGGAGCAAGCCCCTATTCCAGCTCCCTGCTCCAAAAATCAATTTAATATATGGTCCCCGGGTAGGGGACGTATCAGATATTAAACTGATAAGAACAGATTTTTTTTTTTTTTTTTACTTCTTTTATTTTCTTTCCACAACAATTCAAAAAACTTTTTCCATTTCCATTACAAAGACATATTTACATTTCATTTCTTTCCCACATTCATTCATCACAAACCAATCATTTTCATGTAACATATTCATATAACTTATTGCTTTTCATTGCTCCTTTTCCCTTTCTCCCTTCCTTACTCTTTACCTACCACCACTTTTTAGGTGCCTTCGCAGTAAAGAAGGAAGGGAAATCTTTCCATCTATCCTTGATCGTGTCTATTCCCCATTTTTGTAGTTCATGCCAGTATGTCTTTTCAAATTCCCTCTCTACAGCTTTAGTCGTACCTATTTCCCCCTCTTTATATCCTCCCGTTATACAACTCTGTCTTGCCTTCCACAATTTCATTTTTACAATTGTTAACAACATACAACGTATTTTGTATCTCTCTTTTTCTATGCTGTTAGCCCTGAAAAGGGTAATCTCTTCATAAGTCACCGTGCCCAAACCTTTATACTTCCCCTTTACCCTTTCCCATACCTTTTTTGCGTATTCGCATCCCCAAAGTACGTGTTCTATTGTTTCCTCTTCTACGCAATTGTCCCTCGGACACTTTTTCTGTTTTCCCAAGTTATGTGCATACATGATGATCCTCACGGGTAACCTTTTGTGTAAATGCATCCAATTAAAATCCTTCAAAACATTTTTAAAGGTCTTATCCTGTGCACATTTCCACACTTCTGGACTCACCGGTACCTGGTTATAATTAGCTTTCCATACCATTTTCTTATATAAAAGTTTATGGTTTAGTACGGTATCCACCTCTTTACATTCAGCATGTTTCTTTCCCCATCCCAGCATCCTCTGAAAATATTTTGGTCTAGTTTCCGCCTTTGGTCCCTTATTTTCCCACCCTATCAAAAAACGGTATGGAATCGCTAACCAAAACCATAACAATATTTGACATTTATGGACATAGTTCTGTTTCAATAGCTTGCATACATTTGCATAAAACATTGTATCTAACTTCAAAGGGACATTTGGTACCCCTTTCCCACCATCTTCAATTTCTTGATACATTTGCGTTCTTTTGACATACTCATAACCCCCCCAAATAAATTTAAATATCGCTCTTGTTATTTGCGCTCTGTAGATCTGAGGCATCGAAAACACATAGGCCAGATGTAATAACTTCGGCACCACCTCACTCTTTATAATCAGAACCTTCCCCGTAATTGTTAATTTCCTTGCTTTCCAAAGGCCCAGCTTCTTTTCTACCGCACTTAACCTTTTTTTCCAATTGCTAAGCTCATCTCCTTCCTTATTTCCAAAGGTGATTCCTAAAATATTCATTGGGCCTTGGCACAAAGTAAAATCACAGATATTATCTCTTCTACCCTCCCATGTCCCCAGATATTTATACATCGACTTCTCTTTATTTATCTTTGATCCAGTCGCTTTTTCATAAATATCTAAAATTTCTATCGCAGCCTTTAAACTATCATCATCTGCCAGATATAATACTGTATCGTCCGCATACTGCGATATCTTTAAAACTTCCCCCCGCGGCATCGGAATCCCTTTTACTCTCTGGCTTTCCCTTATTGCGCAAGCCAAAGGTTCAACATACAGTACATAAAGAACAACAGATAATGGACATCCTTGCCTCAAACCCTTTGTTTGATACACTTTTTCTGTAAGGAATCCATTTACTTTTATTTTCAGACTTATGCCGTTGTATAAATTTTTTACCCATTTTTTAAATTTCTCTCCCAAGCCCATATACTGCATTACCCTCCACAAAAAATCATAATCTACCCTATCAAAGGCCTTTTGTTGATCTAGGCTCACACATAGTGCTGGCAAATTTCTATCTCTAACGTATGTGAGTATGTCTCTGTGTAGTTGCACGTTCCAAGACATTTGCCTCCCCCTGACCCCACACGTCTGATCCTTCTCCACTATTTGCATCATTACTCCCGCGAGTCTATTTGCCAATATCCTACTCAGGATCTTATAATCCACACATAGCATAGTTAACGGTCTATAATTATCAAGTTGTTGTGGGTTACCTTTCTTGAATAGAATAGAAACCACACCCGTCTTCATACTCTCTGTCATCTCCTTTCCCTCCATGATTTCCTTAAAAACTCCCAACAAATGTTTCCCCACCATTCCCCAAAAAGTTTCGTAAAATTCCTTTGTTAATCCATCTATCCCTGGCACTTTGTTTGCCTTCATTCCTTTTAATACTTTATATGCCTCCCCTATTGTAACTTCCCCTTCTAAACTGTCGCTTTCTTCTCCCGTTAATCTCTTTTTTATTTTCTTTAAGAAAAAATCCCCTTTTTCTCCCTCTAATTTTTCTTTTCTAAACAAGACCTCATAATACTCCTTCGCCGTTTTAAGCATATTTTCCTTCCCTTCTATCATTTTCCCATCCTTCTCTAATTTTATTATAACTCCCTTTTTTTCCTTACTTTTCATCTTTTTAAAGAAAAAGGCCGAACATTTCTCGTTCTCCTCATACTCCTCCTGCTTTATCTTATATGTTTCAGCCCTTGCCTTCCTTTCAAGTAGTTCTTCCTGCTTCAATCTTAAACTTTCCATTTTCTCGTCCATGTTTTTGTTGTTTCCTTTTTCATTTTGTAGTGTATAAGTATATTCTATTTCTTTTTGCAATATACGAAATTCCTCTTTCCTTACGCTGGACCTTTCCGTACAATAATCCACCGTAAACTTTTTTATTTTGTTTTTTACATCCTCCCACCAATCCAGTTTATTTATATATAAGCTTTCCATCTCCTCCCATAAAGGGAAGAGCTCTGCAAACCTTTCCTTATATTCTTTTTCCATAAGTACTTCGTTATTCAGTTTCCAGTATCCTTTTCCATAATCTATTCCTTCTATCTCCAAATCCACCACTATCATTTGATGATCTGTGAACAAAGCCGGTATTATTTTCCCTTGTTTTATTTTACACTTTTTCTCTATCAAGATGTAATCTAATCTACTTTCCATCCCTCTTGTGTTCTTCCATGTGTACCCCACTCTTTTCCCTTGTAGTGTGGCCATTACATCTATTAAACCGTATTTTTTTATAAAGGTCTTAAAAGGGAGCGAAGTTTTTATTTTCTCCAGTGAACAGTTGAAATCCCCTCCCACAAAAATATTTTTCTTTGTCATAAAACAAGTGTCCATTTTTGAAAGAAGTTCTCTTCTTAATTTGGGATCCACATATGCATACACATTTATTATACGGTTTTGTGTCCCACTTTTTTCCACATCTACAACCATAACCCTTCCCTGTATTAAAGTATAACTGTCCTTTATTCGTATACTTTTATTCCCACATAACACTCCTACCCCAGTCCCATGTACTCCCCCTATACTCCAGACCGATTCACCTCCTCTCCATTCCTTCGTAAAGAGGTCAACATCCCCCTCATCTTTTAAATGTACTTCCTGCAACAAGCAGACATCAAAATTATAATACAACAAAAATTCATAAACCATTTTTCTTTTCCGAGCATTCCTAAGTCCCCTTACATTTAATGTTATTATTCGAAAGTTTCCCATGTCTTAAAACATAAATCAAAAAAAAAAAAGGGTCTCAAAAACAAAACCAAAACAAATCAAAAACATAGGAGTTTTATTTCAGTATCCCCGTTTTTAACTCTTCATATTAACCTGCGCCAATAAGTTCTTAATAAAGGAATCTTCCGATTTTTCTTCGCTTTCAGCCTCTTCCCCCGTATCCCCATCACTAGTGAAGTCACTTAAGGGGGTATGCATGCATTCAGTCTGTGTACCCCTCAAAACATGTCCCTCCGTATTTTCCACCTGCTCGATCCGTTCCTCCCTATCCTCTTTATTTTCCGTTTTTGTCTCTTCTGGAGAAGCACCTGAGCTCACCTTTCTCCGCCTCTTTGCTGATTTTCTCCGCGGCTTCGCTACTACTGCCCACACCTGTCCGTCCTCTGCTTGTTTCTCTCTCTCGGCGTCCGATTCACGTAATGTTCCTTCCTCCTTATTCCTCTGCTCTACTCCGCCTTCCTTGCTCCCAGCTCTCTCCTCGTTAAGGTGATCTTCGGCAGCCGTTGACGCCTCCTGTGTTCTTTTTCCGATATCAGCTTCTGCATCCGATTTTCTGTAATGTTCATTTCCTGCCGCTTCAGAATATGACCTTGGCCTAGTACAGTCTCTTGCCATATGGGTCTCTGAATCGCACAAATGACATTTTCTAGGTTCCTTACAGTCTTTAGTTATGTGGCCTATCTTCCCGCAACTCCTGCACCTCATTTGTTCACACCTGTCCGCATTATGTCCGGTACTGCCACATTTTCTGCACGCTTGGGGCTGCCCAGCATACACTAGGAAACCCCTATCTGCTCCTATGGAGAATACCGCGGGTGGATGGCAATATCCGTCCTCGGTAGACGTATCCACATTTAATTTGACTCGGAATTGTCTTTTTCCGGTCCATAGTCCTAAGCCATCCTTTATTTTGCGCACTCCTGGTAGTACTGTGACGTACCTTCCTAAGAAGTACTTAATTGTCTCTTCCGAAACCCAAGGGTTATACATATGGATCGTTAAAATCCTATAATCATTTCTGTACAAAGGAGTTACCGTATATTTCTTTAGTTCTTCGTTTTCTTCTCCGTGAAATCTCCTTCTCACCTCCTCCGCACATTCTCCCGTGCAAAAGGTTACATCATAATGTTTACTTGCCGTACTCTGCTGGAGGCAGTAGATTTCCTCAGGCTTTATCTTTAAAGCCTCGTAAAGGATCCTTCGTCCGAAGTTAATTCTGTCATGAATCTCGTCCTCTTTCTCCATCAACTCGAATCTCAAAGTATTTCTTGTACCTTGCATCCATGTATTTCTCTCATGAAAATTGGCCGACGCCGCCGCCATCCTGCATTGCTTCTCGCCTTATCACTGATAAGAACAGATACTACACTTGATCTTAGCCAAAAGGCCGAGAAGCGATACCCACATATCGCACGACAGAAACGACTCATTCTGCTTACTGCAACTCTAACTCATGGTTACAATGAAGAACACAGTCGCCTTCTAACAAATGGTAGAGGACAGGTCGATGTTTTACTGACGTTTTACCTCCGAAACATCACAATATAACTATGGTCGGCATGTTTCAGTTTTTAAACGGCGCCACATATATGACGACACTTTAGTTTCTGAAACGCCGGTCAGCGCATGCCGGTTAATGAGATTCAAAATCACGTGGTCGCCTGCAGTCCAATCAGCGGTCGTTGAGACGGAGCGTCTTCAATTCATTTTTATAACTTTCTTGGCGTTATAATTGTTTTCATAATATGATAATTACATACTGTTAAATTTTTCTCCTCCCGGTAACTGTATTCCTGTTATGTCTGGGCTTTCCCTAATTGCACAAGCCAACGGTTCTACATATAACATGTACAGTAAGACTGAGAGGGGGCGACCTTGGCACAGACCTCTCATTTGTCTTTCATCCCAGCTTTTTTGGGGGTGACTGGGTGGGGGGATATTGCTCACAGCAAATTCCTAAAAACTCCTATTGATCATTGTTGCTCCCATAGATACATTTCAGTTTACCAGTCATGAGGCTCCAAATTATACCAGGAGTGGGGTTTGAACCCACGAGAGCATGCGCTCATTGGAGCTTAAGTCCAACGCCTTAACCACTCGGCCATCCTGATGCATATATATTGTGCATGCGTGTTCCTTTAGGAAACAGGAAGATTGCTAGGAGAAAGAAACGGATTAATCTTGTTTGTTAGGATCATAGCCATAAATGGAGGACTCTTATAAAGTCCATGGATTTTCATTCACACATATTACATGAGGTATCTACTCTTTACACACTAAGGATCCACACTACCAGGGCTACGGCACACAGCTGTTTTATAAATCATCAAAACCAATACTATCCTAAGATTTATTATATACAAAAATGATCTGTTCCCAAATGTTTTCATGTAATCCTGAAAACAGAAAAACAATCTTCTGCACTATTAACCATCCACAAATGGAAACAACAGACAATACAGGTGATTTTAGCTAAAAAGCCAAGAAAAAATTGTGTGGGTTTTTTTTTTTTTTCAAACGATGTAATTTACAGCCACAGAGGACAGAAAGCTGCAGTATGTAGAGAAAGAGAAGAGTTAAACCTATAATCAACATGAGTCCTTGTAGATGGCAGCCTCCGGTTTTTAAAGACTTCTATTGGTCTCTAGTGGACAACAGAGGTAACTGCAGGATTGGAGCCAGAATAGTGTAACTGCAGTTGAAAACGACATATTTTTTTGATTTCCCATAGAAAGTGTGTGTCCAGCCACGTGTCAGTCCAAGTGGCAGGATTTAGTAATTCTGGTAATAGTTAAATGTAAGTCATTCACAAATATTAAGTCGCAAGATTTCAGTCTGACTAACCTTGGAAGATTACACGAAGACAATGTCCAGATATGCAGACGCACACATATATCTAGCGTATAAGAAAATTCTTTGCACAAACTGTTGAGTCAAATGCCATTTGTTTTTCACAGCTTCAGGGGGTGCACCGTTCCTAGAAATACTGCAATACCAGGTCGATGCGTGGAGTGGACGGAGCAAGCCCCTATTCCATCTCCCTGCTCCAAAAATCAATTTAATATATGGTCCCCGGGTAGGGGACGTATCAGATATTAAACTGATAAGAACAGATACTACACTTGATCTTAGCCAAAAGGCCGAGAAGCGATACCCACATATCGCACGACAGAAACGACTCATTCTGCTTACTGCAACTCTAACTCATGGTTACAATGAAGAACACAGTCGCCTTCTAACAAATGGTAGAGGACAGGTCGATGTTTTACTGACGTTTTACCTCCGAAACATCACAATATAACTATGGTCGGCATGTTTCAGTTTTTAAACGGCGCCACATATATGACGACACTTTAGTTTCTGAAACGCCGGTCAGCGCATGCCGGTTAATGAGATTCAAAATCACGTGGTCGCCTGCAGTCCAATCAGCGGTCGTTGAGACGGAGCGTCTTCAATTCATTTTTATAACTTTCTTGGCGTTATAATTGTTTTCATAATATGATAATTACATACTGTTAAATTTTTAATGTTTCTCCTCCCGGTAACTGTATTCCTGTTATGTCTGGGCTTTCCCTAATTGCACAAGCCAACGGTTCTACATATAACATGTACAGTAAGACTGAGAGGGGGCGACCTTGGCACAGACCTCTCATTTGTCTTTCATCCCAGCTTTTTTGGGGGTGACTGGGTGGGGGGATATTGCTCACAGCAAATTCCTATTGATCATTGTTGCTCCCATAGATACATTTCAGTTTACCAGTCATGAGGCTCCAAATTATACCAGGAGTGGGGTTTGAACCCACGAGAGCATGCGCTCATTGGAGCTTAAGTCCAACGCCTTAACCACTCGGCCATCCTGATGCATATATATTGTGCATGCGTGTTCCTTTAGGAAACAGGAAGATTGCTAGGAGAAAGAAACGGATTAATCTTGTTTGTTAGGATCATAGCCATAAATGGAGGACTCTTATAAAGTCCATGGATTTTCATTCACACATATTACATGAGGTATCTACTCTTTACACACTAAGGATCCACACTACCAGGGCTACGGCACACAGCTGTTTTATAAATCATCAAAACCAATACTATCCTAAGATTTATTATATACAAAAATGATCTGTTCCCAAATGTTTTCATGTAATCCTGAAAACAGAAAAACAATCTTCTGCACTATTAACCATCCACAAATGGAAACAACAGACAATACAGGTGATTTTAGCTAAAAAGCCAAGAAAAAATTGTGTGGGTTTTTTTTTTTTTTTTCAAACGATGTAATTTACAGCCACAGAGGACAGAAAGCTGCAGTATGTAGAGAAAGAGAAGAGTTAAACCTATAATCAACATGAGTCCTTGTAGATGGCAGCCTCCGGTTTTTAAAGACTTCTATTGGTCTCTAGTGGACAACAGAGGTAACTGCAGGATTGGAGCCAGAATAGTGTAACTGCAGTTCAAAACGACATATTTTTTTGATTTCCCATAGAAAGTGTGTGTCCAGCCACGTGTCAGTCCAAGTGGCAGGATTTAGTAATTCTGGTAATAGTTAAATGTAAGTCATTCACAAATATTAAGTCGCAACATTTCAGTCTGACTAACCTTGGAAGATTACACGAAGACAATGTCCAGATATGCAGACGCACACATATATCTAGCGTATAAGAAAATTCTTTGCACAAACTGTTGAGTCAAATGACATTTGTTTTTCACAGCTTCAGGGGGTGCACCGTTCCTAGAAATACTGCAATACCAGGTCGATGCGTGGAGTGGACGGAGCAAGCCCCTATTCCATCTCCCTGCTCCAAAAATCAATTTAATATATGGTCCCCGGGTAGGGGACGTATCAGATATTAAACTGATAAGAACAGATTTTTTTTTTTTTTTTTAGCTAAAAAGCCAAGAAAAAATTGTGTGGGTTTTTTTTTTTTCAAACGATGTAATTTACAGCCACAGAGGACAGAAAGCTGCAGTATGTAGAGAAAGAGAAGAGTTAAACCTATAATCAACATGAGTCCTTGTAGATGGCAGCCTCCGGTTTTTAAAGACTTCTATTGGTCTCTAGTGGACAACAGAGGTAACTGCAGGATTGGAGCCAGAATAGTGTAACTGCAGTTCAAAACGACATATTTTTTTGATTTCCCATAGAAAGTGTGTGTCCAGCCACGTGTCAGTCCAAGTGGCAGGATTTAGTAATTCTGGTAATAGTTAAATGTAAGTCATTCACAAATATTAAGTCGCAACATTTCAGTCTGACTAACCTTGGAAGATTACACGAAGACAATGTCCAGATATGCAGACGCACACATATATCTAGCGTATAAGAAAATTCTTTGCACAAACTGTTGAGTCAAATGACATTTGTTTTTCACAGCTTCAGGGGGTGCACCGTTCCTAGAAATACTGCAATACCAGGTCGATGCGTGGAGTGGACGGAGCAAGCCCCTATTCCATCTCCCTGCTCCAAAAATCAATTTAATATATGGTCCCCGGGTAGGGGACGTATCAGATATTAAACTGATAAGAACAGATTTTTTTTTTTTTTTAGCTAAAAAGCCAAGAAAAGATTGTGTGGTTTATTTTTTTTCAAACGATGTAATTTACAGCCACAGAGGACAGAAAGCTGCAGTATGTAGAGAAAGAGAAGAGTTAAACCTATAATCAACATGAGTCCTTGTAGATGGCAGCCTCCGGTTTTTAAAGACTTCTATTGGTCTCTAGTGGACAACAGAGGTAACTGCAGGATTGGAGCCAGAATAGTGTAACTGCAGTTCAAAACGACATATTTTTTTGATTTCCCATAGAAAGTGTGTGTCCAGCCACGTGTCAGTCCAAGTGGCAGGATTTAGTAATTCTGGTAATAGTTAAATGTAAGTCATTCACAAATATTAAGTCGCAAGATTTCAGTCTGACTAACCTTGGAAGATTACACGAAGACAATGTCCAGATATGCAGACGCACGCATATATCTAGCGTATAAGAAATTTCTTTGCACAAACTGTTGAGTCAAATGACATTTGTTTTTCACAGCTTCAGGGGGTGCACCGTTCCTAGAAATACTGCAATACCAGGTCGATGCGTGGAGTGGACGGAGCAAGCCCCTATTCCATCTCCCTGCTCCAAAAATCAATTTAATATATGGTCCCCGGGTAGGGGACGTATCAGATATTAAACTGATAAGAACAGATTTTTTTTTTTTTTTAGCTAAAAAGCCAAGAAAAGATTGTGTGGTTTATTTTTTTTCAAACGATGTAATTTACAGCCACAGAGGACAGAAAGCTGCAGTATGTAGAGAAAGAGAAGAGTTAAACCTATAATCAACATGAGTCCTTGTAGATGGCAGCCTCCGGTTTTTAAAGACTTCTATTGGTCTCTAGTGGACAACAGAGGTAACTGCAGGATTGGAGCCAGAATAGTGTAACTGCAGTTGAAAACGACATATTTTTTTGATTTCCCATAGAAAGTGTGTGTCCAGCCACGTGTCAGTCCAAGTGGCAGGATTTAGTAATTCTGGTAATAGTTAAATGTAAGTCATTCACAAATATTAAGTCGCAAGATTTCAGTCTGACTAACCTTGGAAGATTACACGAAGACAATGTCCAGATATGCAGACGCACACATATATCTAGCGTATAAGAAAATTCTTTGCACAAACTGTTGAGTCAAATGCCATTTGTTTTTCACAGCTTGAGGGGGTGCACCGTTCCTAGAAATACTGCAATACCAGGTCGATGCGTGGAGTGGACGGAGCAAGCCCCTATTCCATCTCCCTGCTCCAAAAATCAATTTAATATATGGTCCCCGGGTAGGGGACGTATCAGATATTAAACTGATAAGAACAGATACTACACTTGATCTTAGCCAAAAGGCCGAGAAGCGATACCCACATATCGCACGACAGAAACGACTCATTCTGCTTACTGCAACTCTAACTCATGGTTACAATGAAGAACACAGTCGCCTTCTAACAAATGGTAGAGGACAGGTCGATGTTTTACTGACGTTTTACCTCCGAAACATCACAATATAACTATGGTCGGCATGTTTCAGTTTTTAAACGGCGCCACATATATGACGACACTTTAGTTTCTGAAACGCCGGTCAGCGCATGCCGGTTAATGAGATTCAAAATCACGTGGTCGCCTGCAGTCCAATCAGAGGTCGTTGAGACGGAGCGTCTTCAATTCATTTTTATAACTTTCTTGGCGTTATAATTGTTTTCATAATATGATAATTACATACTGTTAAATTTTTAATGTTTCTCCTCCTGGTAACTGTATTCCTGTTATGTCTGGGCTTTCCCTAATTGCACAAGCCAACGGTTCTACATATAACATGTACAGTAAGACTGAGAGGGGGCGACCTTGGCACAGACCTCTCATTTGTCTTTCATCCCAGCTTTTTTGGGGGTGACTGGGTGGGGGGATATTGCTCACAGCAAATTCCTAAAAACTCCTATTGATCATTGTTGCTCCCATAGATACATTTCAGTTTACCAGTCATGAGGCTCCAAATTATACCAGGAGTGGGGTTTGAACCCACGAGAGCATGCGCTCATTGGAGCTTAAGTCCAACGACTTAACCACTCGGCCATCCTGATGCATATATATTGTGCATGCGTGTTCCTTTAGGAAACAGGAAGATTGCTAGGAGAAAGAAACGGATTAATCTTGTTTGTTAGGATCATAGCCATAAATGGAGGACTCTTATAAAGTCCATGGATTTTCATTCACACATATTACATGAGGTATCTACTCTTTACACACTAAGGATCCACACTACCAGGGCTACGGCACACAGCTGTTTTATAAATCATCAAAACCAATACTATCCTAAGATTTATTATATACAAAAATGATCTGTTCCCAAATGTTTTCATGTAATCCTGAAAACAGAAAAACAATCTTCTGCACTATTAACCATCCACAAATGGAAACAACAGACAATACAGGTGATTTTAGCTAAAAAGCCAAGAAAAAATTGTGTGGGTTTTTTTTTTTTCAAACGATGTAATTTACAGCCACAGAGGACAGAAAGCTGCAGTATGTAGAGAAAGAGAAGAGTTAAACCTATAATCAACATGAGTCCTTGTAGATGGCAGCCTCCGGTTTTTAAAGACTTCTATTGGTCTCTAGTGGACAACAGAGGTAACTGCAGGATTGGAGCCAGAATAGTGTAACTGCAGTTCAAAACGACATATTTTTTTGATTTCCCATAGAAAGTGTGTGTCCAGCCACGTGTCAGTCCAAGTGGCAGGATTTAGTAATTCTGGTAATAGTTAAATGTAAGTCATTCACAAATATTAAGTCGCAACATTTCAGTCTGACTAACCTTGGAAGATTACACGAAGACAATGTCCAGATATGCAGACGCACACATATATCTAGCGTATAAGAAAATTCTTTGCACAAACTGTTGAGTCAAATGACATTTGTTTTTCACAGCTTCAGGGGGTGCACCGTTCCTAGAAATACTGCAATACCAGGTCGATGCGTGGAGTGGACGGAGCAAGCCCCTATTCCATCTCCCTGCTCCAAAAATCAATTTAATATATGGTCCCCGGGTAGGGGACGTATCAGATATTAAACTGATAAGAACAGATTTTTTTTTTTTTTTTTTTTAGCTAAAAAGCCAAGAAAAGATTGTGTGGTTTATTTTTTTTCAAACGATGTAATTTACAGCCACAGAGGACAGAAAGCTGCAGTATGTAGAGAAAGAGAAGAGTTAAACCTATAATCAACATGAGTCCTTGTAGATGGCAGCCTCCGGTTTTTAAAGACTTCTATTGGTCTCTAGTGGACAACAGAGGTAACTGCAGGATTGGAGCCAGAATAGTGTAACTGCAGTTGAAAACGACATATTTTTTTGATTTCCCATAGAAAGTGTGTGTCCAGCCACGTGTCAGTCCAAGTGGCAGGATTTAGTAATTCTGGTAATAGTTAAATGTAAGTCATTCACAAATATTAAGTCGCAAGATTTCAGTCTGACTAACCTTGGAAGATTACACGAAGACAATGTCCAGATATGCAGACGCACGCATATATCTAGCGTATAAGAAATTTCTTTGCACAAACTGTTGAGTCAAATGACATTTGTTTTTCACAGCTTCAGGGGGTGCACCGTTCCTAGAAATACTGCAATACCAAATCGATGCGTGGAGTGGACGGAGCAAGCCCCTATTCCATCTCCCTGCTCCAAAAATCAATTTAATATATGGTCCCCGGGTAGGGGACGTATCAGATATTAAACTGATAAGAACAGATACTACACTTGATCTTAGCCAAAAGGCCGAGAAGCGATACCCACATATCGCACGACAGAAACGACTCATTCTGCTTACTGCAACTCTAACTCATGGTTACAATGAAGAACACAGTCGCCTTCTAACAAATGGTAGAGGACAGGTCGATGTTTTACTGACGTTTTACCTCCGAAACATCACAATATAACTATGGTCGGCATGTTTCAGTTTTTAAACGGCGCCACATATATGACGACACTTTAGTTTCTGAAACGCCGGTCAGCGCATGCCGGTTAATGAGATTCAAAATCACGTGGTCGCCTGCAGTCCAATCAGCGGTCGTTGAGACGGAGCGTCTTCAATTCATTTTTATAACTTTCTTGGCGTTATAATTGTTTTCATAATATGATAATTACATACTGTTAAATTTTTCTCCTCCCGGTAACTGTATTCCTGTTATGTCTGGGCTTTCCCTAATTGCACAAGCCAACGGTTCTACATATAACATGTACAGTAAGACTGAGAGGGGGCGACCTTGGCACAGACCTCTCATTTGTCTTTCATCCCAGCTTTTTTGGGGGTGACTGGGTGGGGGGATATTGCTCACAGCAAATTCCTAAAAACTCCTATTGATCATTGTTGCTCCCATAGATACATTTCAGTTTACCAGTCATGAGGCTCCAAATTATACCAGGAGTGGGGTTTGAACCCACGAGAGCATGCGCTCATTGGAGCTTAAGTCCAACGACTTAACCACTCGGCCATCCTGATGCATATATATTGTGCATGCGTGTTCCTTTAGGAAACAGGAAGATTGCTAGGAGAAAGAAACGGATTAATCTTGTTTGTTAGGATCATAGCCATAAATGGAGGACTCTTATAAAGTCCATGGATTTTCATTCATACATATTACATGAGGTATCTACTCTTTACACACTAAGGATCCACACTACCAGGGCTACGGCACACAGCTGTTTTATAAATCATCAAAACCAATACTATCCTAAGATTTATTATATACAAAAATGATCTGTTCCCAAATGTTTTCATGTAATCCTGAAAACAGAAAAACAATCTTCTGCACTATTAACCATCCACAAATGGAAACAACAGACAATACAGGTGATTTTAGCTAAAAAGCCAAGAAAAAATTGTGTGGGTTTTTTTTTTTTTCAAACGATGTAATTTACAGCCACAGAGGACAGAAAGCTGCAGTATGTAGAGAAAGAGAAGAGTTAAACCTATAATCAACATGAGTCCTTGTAGATGGCAGCCTCCGGTTTTTAAAGACTTCTATTGGTCTCTAGTGGACAACAGAGGTAACTGCAGGATTGGAGCCAGAATAGTGTAACTGCAGTTCAAAACGACATATTTTTTTGATTTCCCATAGAAAGTGTGTGTCCAGCCACGTGTCAGTCCAAGTGGCAGGATTTAGTAATTCTGGTAATAGTTAAATGTAAGTCATTCACAAATATTAAGTCGCAACATTTCAGTCTGACTAACCTTGGAAGATTACACGAAGACAATGTCCAGATATGCAGACGCACACATATATCTAGCGTATAAGAAAATTCTTTGCACAAACTGTTGAGTCAAATGACATTTGTTTTTCACAGCTTCAGGGGGTGCACCGTTCCTAGAAATACTGCAATACCAGGTCGATGCGTGGAGTGGACGGAGCAAGCCCCTATTCCATCTCCCTGCTCCAAAAATCAATTTAATATATGGTCCCCGGGTAGGGGACGTATCAGATATTAAACTGATAAGAACAGATTTTTTTTTTTTTTTAGCTAAAAAGCCAAGAAAAGATTGTGTGGTTTATTTTTTTTCAAACGATGTAATTTACAGCCACAGAGGACAGAAAGCTGCAGTATGTAGAGAAAGAGAAGAGTTAAACCTATAATCAACATGAGTCCTTGTAGATGGCAGCCTCCGGTTTTTAAAGACTTCTATTGGTCTCTAGTGGACAACAGAGGTAACTGCAGGATTGGAGCCAGAATAGTGTAACTGCAGTTCAAAACGACATATTTTTTTGATTTCCCATAGAAAGTGTGTGTCCAGCCACGTGTCAGTCCAAGTGGCAGGATTTAGTAATTCTGGTAATAGTTAAATGTAAGTCATTCACAAATATTAAGTCGCAACATTTCAGTCTGACTAACCTTGGAAGATTACACGAAGACAATGTCCAGATATGCAGACGCACACATATATCTAGCGTATAAGAAAATTCTTTGCACAAACTGTTGAGTCAAATGACATTTGTTTTTCACAGCTTCAGGGGGTGCACCGTTCCTAGAAATACTGCAATACCAGGTCGATGCGTGGAGTGGACGGAGCAAGCCCCTATTCCATCTCCCTGCTCCAAAAATCAATTTAATATATGGTCCCCGGGTAGGGGACGTATCAGATATTAAACTGATAAGAACAGATTTTTTTTTTTTTTTTAGCTAAAAAGCCAAGAAAAGATTGTGTGGTTTATTTTTTTTCAAACGATGTAATTTACAGCCACAGAGGACAGAAAGCTGCAGTATGTAGAGAAAGAGAAGAGTTAAACCTATAATCAACATGAGTCCTTGTAGATGGCAGCCTCCGGTTTTTAAAGACTTCTATTGGTCTCTAGTGGACAACAGAGGTAACTGCAGGATTGGAGCCAGAATAGTGTAACTGCAGTTCAAAACGACATATTTTTTTGATTTCCCATAGAAAGTGTGTGTCCAGCCACGTGTCAGTCCAAGTGGCAGGATTTAGTAATTCTGGTAATAGTTAAATGTAAGTCATTCACAAATATTAAGTCGCAACATTTCAGTCTGACTAACCTTGGAAGATTACACGAAGACAATGTCCAGATATGCAGACGCACACATATATCTAGCGTATAAGAAAATTCTTTGCACAAACTGTTGAGTCAAATGACATTTGTTTTTCACAGCTTCAGGGGGTGCACCGTTCCTAGAAATACTGCAATACCAGGTCGATGCGTGGAGTGGACGGAGCAAGCCCCTATTCCATCTCCCTGCTCCAAAAATCAATTTAATATATGGTCCCCGGGTAGGGGACGTATCAGATATTAAACTGATAAGAACAGATTTTTTTTTTTTTAGCTAAAAAGCCAAGAAAAGATTGTGTGGTTTATTTTTTTTCAAACGATGTAATTTACAGCCACAGAGGACAGAAAGCTGCAGTATGTAGAGAAAGAGAAGAGTTAAACCTATAATCAACATGAGTCCTTGTAGATGGCAGCCTCCGGTTTTTAAAGACTTCTATTGGTCTCTAGTGGACAACAGAGGTAACTGCAGGATTGGAGCCAGAATAGTGTAACTGCAGTTCAAAACGACATATTTTTTTGATTTCCCATAGAAAGTGTGTGTCCAGCCACGTGTCAGTCCAAGTGGCAGGATTTAGTAATTCTGGTAATAGTTAAATGTAAGTCATTCACAAATATTAAGTCGCAACATTTCAGTCTGACTAACCTTGGAAGATTACACGAAGACAATGTCCAGATATGCAGACGCACACATATATCTAGCGTATAAGAAAATTCTTTGCACAAACTGTTGAGTCAAATGACATTTGTTTTTCACAGCTTCAGGGGGTGCACCGTTCCTAGAAATACTGCAATACCAGGTCGATGCGTGGAGTGGACGGAGCAAGCCCCTATTCCATCTCCCTGCTCCAAAAATCAATTTAATATATGGTCCCCGGGTAGGGGACGTATCAGATATTAAACTGATAAGAACAGATTTTTTTTTTTTTTTTAGCTAAAAAGCCAAGAAAAAATTGTGTGGGTTTTTTTTTTTTTTTCAAACGATGTAATTTACAGCCACAGAGGACAGAAAGCTGCAGTATGTAGAGAAAGAGAAGAGTTAAACCTATAATCAACATGAGTCCTTGTAGATGGCAGCCTCCGGTTTTTAAAGACTTCTATTGGTCTCTAGTGGACAACAGAGGTAACTGCAGGATTGGAGCCAGAATAGTGTAACTGCAGTTCAAAACGACATATTTTTTTGATTTCCCATAGAAAGTGTGTGTCCAGCCACGTGTCAGTCCAAGTGGCAGGATTTAGTAATTCTGGTAATAGTTAAATGTAAGTCATTCACAAATATTAAGTCGCAAGATTTCAGTCTGACTAACCTTGGAAGATTACACGAAGACAATGTCCAGATATGCAGACGCACGCATATATCTAGCGTATAAGAAATTTCTTTGCACAAACTGTTGAGTCAAATGACATTTGTTTTTCACAGCTTCAGGGGGTGCACCGTTCCTAGAAATACTGCAATACCAGGTCGATGCGTGGAGTGGACGGAGCAAGCCCCTATTCCATCTCCATGCTCCAAAAATCAATTTAATATATGGTCCCCGGGTAGGGGACGTATCAGATATTAAACTGATAAGAACAGATTTTTTTTTTTTTTTTAGCTAAAAAGCCAAGAAAAGATTGTGTGGTTTATTTTTTTTCAAACGATGTAATTTACAGCCACAGAGGACAGAAAGCTGCAGTATGTAGAGAAAGAGAAGAGTTAAACCTATAATCAACATGAGTCCTTGTAGATGGCAGCCTCCGGTTTTTAAAGACTTCTATTGGTCTCTAGTGGACAACAGAGGTAACTGCAGGATTGGAGCCAGAATAGTGTAACTGCAGTTCAAAACGACATATTTTTTTGATTTCCCATAGAAAGTGTGTGTCCAGCCACGTGTCAGTCCAAGTGGCAGGATTTAGTAATTCTGGTAATAGTTAAATGTAAGTCATTCACAAATATTAAGTCGCAAGATTTCAGTCTGACTAACCTTGGAAGATTACACGAAGACAATGTCCAGATATGCAGACGCACACATATATCTAGCGTATAAGAAAATTCTTTGCACAAACTGTTGAGTCAAATGACATTTGTTTTTCACAGCTTCAGGGGGTGCACCGTTCCTAGAAATACTGCAATACCAGGTCGATGCGTGGAGTGGACGGAGCAAGCCCCTATTCCATCTCCCTGCTCCAAAAATCAATTTAATATATGGTCCCCGGGTAGGGGACGTATCAGATATTAAACTGATAAGAACAGATTTTTTTTTTTTTTTAGCTAAAAAGCCAAGAAAAGATTGTGTGGTTTATTTTTTTTCAAACGATGTAATTTACAGCCACAGAGGACAGAAAGCTGCAGTATGTAGAGAAAGAGAAGAGTTAAACCTATAATCAACATGAGTCCTTGTAGATGGCAGCCTCCGGTTTTTAAAGACTTCTATTGGTCTCTAGTGGACAACAGAGGTAACTGCAGGATTGGAGCCAGAATAGTGTAACTGCAGTTCAAAACGACATATTTTTTTGATTTCCCATAGAAAGTGTGTGTCCAGCCACGTGTCAGTCCAAGTGGCAGGATTTAGTAATTCTGGTAATAGTTAAATGTAAGTCATTCACAAATATTAAGTCGCAACATTTCAGTCTGACTAACCTTGGAAGATTACACGAAGACAATGTCCAGATATGCAGACGCACACATATATCTAGCGTATAAGAAAATTCTTTGCACAAACTGTTGAGTCAAATGACATTTGTTTTTCACAGCTTCAGGGGGTGCACCGTTCCTAGAAATACTGCAATACCAGGTCGATGCGTGGAGTGGACGGAGCAAGCCCCTATTCCATCTCCCTGCTCCAAAAATCAATTTAATATATGGTCCCCGGGTAGGGGACGTATCAGATATTAAACTGATAAGAACAGATTTTTTTTTTTTTTTTTTTTTTTTTTTTTTTTTTTTTTTTTTAGCTAAAAAGCCAAGAAAAGATTGTGTGGTTTATTTTTTTTCAAACGATGTAATTTACAGCCACAGAGGACAGAAAGCTGCAGTATGTAGAGAAAGAGAAGAGTTAAACCTATAATCAACATGAGTCCTTGTAGATGGCCAACAGACTTAATAAACTGATCCGTAAGGCCAGCAATGTTGTGGGGATGGAGCTGGACTCCCTCAAGGTGGTGTCGGAGAGGCGGATGCTGTCCAAGATAAAGACAATGTTGGATAACACCTCCCACCCACTCCATGACATGTTGGTCAGTCACAGGAGCTCGTTCAGTGAGAGACTGAGATTACCGAAAAGCACCACTGAACGACACAGGAAATCATTCCTGCCTGTGGCCATCTCCCTGTACAACGCATCCACTTAACACACTGTTTGCTGCTACAACTACACGTTTCTTTTCCAAATATTTATTTATAAGTGACTTATGTATGTATGTATGTATATATATGTATATATTGTACTATTCTTAGTTAGCGTATTGTCTGTCTTGTCTTAATGTTGGTTTAAAATGGAGCACTGTAACAAAAAATAATTTCCCCCAGGGATCAATAAAGTATTCTGATTCTGATTCTGATTCTGATTCTGATGGCAGCCTCCGGTTTTTAAAGACTTCTATTGGTCTCTAGTGGACAACAGAGGTAACTGCAGGATTGGAGCCAGAATAGTGTAACTGCAGTTCAAAACGACATATTTTTTTGATTTCCCATAGAAAGTGTGTGTCCAGCCACGTGTCAGTCCAAGTGGCAGGATTTAGTAATTCTGGTAATAGTTAAATGTAAGTCATTCACAAATATTAAGTCGCAACATTTCAGTCTGACTAACCTTGGAAGATTACACGAAGACAATGTCCAGATATGCAGACACACACATATATCTAGCGTATAAGAAAATTCTTTGCACAAACTGTTGAGTCAAATGACATTTGTTTTTCACAGCTTCAGGGGGTGCACCGTTCCTAGAAATACTGCAATACCAGGTCGATGCGTGGAGTGGACGGAGCAAGCCCCTATTCCATCTCCCTGCTCCAAAAATCAATTTAATATATGGTCCCCGGGTAGGGGACGTATCAGATATTAAACTGATAAGAACAGATTTTTTTTTTTTTTTAGCTAAAAAGCCAAGAAAAGATTGTGTGGTTTATTTTTTTTCAAACGATGTAATTTACAGCCACAGAGGACAGAAAGCTGCAGTATGTAGAGAAAGAGAAGAGTTAAACCTATAATCAACATGAGTCCTTGTAGATGGCAGCCTCCGGTTTTTAAAGACTTCTATTGGTCTCTAGTGGACAACAGAGGTAACTGCAGGATTGGAGCCAGAATAGTGTAACTGCAGTTCAAAACGACATATTTTTTTGATTTCCCATAGAAAGTGTGTGTCCAGCCACGTGTCAGTCCAAGTGGCAGGATTTAGTAATTCTGGTAATAGTTAAATGTAAGTCATTCACAAATATTAAGTCGCAAGATTTCAGTCTGACTAACCTTGGAAGATTACACGAAGACAATGTCCAGATATGCAGACGCACGCATATATCTAGCGTATAAGAAATTTCTTTGCACAAACTGTTGAGTCAAATGACATTTGTTTTTCACAGCTTCAGGGGGTGCACCGTTCCTAGAAATACTGCAATACCAGGTCGATGCGTGGAGTGGACGGAGCAAGCCCCTATTCCAGCTCCCTGCTCCAAAAATCAATTTAATATATGGTCCCCGGGTAGGGGACGTATCAGATATTAAACTGATAAGAACAGATACTACACTTGATCTTAGCCAAAAGGCCGAGAAGCGATACCCACATATCGCACGACAGAAACGACTCATTCTGCTTACTGCAACTCTAACTCATGGTTACAATGAAGAACACAGTCGCCTTCTAACAAATGGTAGAGGACAGGTCGATGTTTTACTGACGTTTTACCTCCGAAACATCACAATATAACTATGGTCGGCATGTTTCAGTTTTTAAACGGCGCCACATATATGACGACACTTTAGTTTCTGAAACGCCGGTCAGCGCATGCCGGTTAATGAGATTCAAAATCACGTGGTCGCCTGCAGTCCAATCAGAGGTCGTTGAGACGGAGCGTCTTCAATTCATTTTTATAACTTTCTTGGCGTTATAATTGTTTTCATAATATGATAATTACATACTGTTAAATTTTTAATGTTTCTCCTCCTGGTAACTGTATTCCTGTTATGTCTGGGCTTTCCCTAATTGCACAAGCCAACGGTTCTACATATAACATGTACAGTAAGACTGAGAGGGGGCGACCTTGGCACAGACCTCTCATTTGTCTTTCATCCCAGCTTTTTTGGGGGTGACTGGGTGGGGGGATATTGCTCACAGCAAATTCCTAAAAACTCCTATTGATCATTGTTGCTCCCATAGATACATTTCAGTTTACCAGTCATGAGGCTCCAAATTATACCAGGAGTGGGGTTTGAACCCACGAGAGCATGCGCTCATTGGAGCTTAAGTCCAACGACTTAACCACTCGGCCATCCTGATGCATATATATTGTGCATGCGTGTTCCTTTAGGAAACAGGAAGATTGCTAGGAGAAAGAAACGGATTAATCTTGTTTGTTAGGATCATAGCCATAAATGGAGGACTCTTATAAAGTCCATGGATTTTCATTCACACATATTACATGAGGTATCTACTCTTTACACACTAAGGATCCACACTACCAGGGCTACGGCACACAGCTGTTTTATAAATCATCAAAACCAATACTATCCTAAGATTTATTATATACAAAAATGATCTGTTCCCAAATGTTTTCATGTAATCCTGAAAACAGAAAAACAATCTTCTGCACTATTAACCATCCACAAATGGAAACAACAGACAATACAGGTGATTTTAGCTAAAAAGCCAAGAAAAAATTGTGTGGGTTTTTTTTTTTTCAAACGATGTAATTTACAGCCACAGAGGACAGAAAGCTGCAGTATGTAGAGAAAGAGAAGAGTTAAACCTATAATCAACATGAGTCCTTGTAGATGGCAGCCTCCGGTTTTTAAAGACTTCTATTGGTCTCTAGTGGACAACAGAGGTAACTGCAGGATTGGAGCCAGAATAGTGTAACTGCAGTTCAAAACGACATATTTTTTTGATTTCCCATAGAAAGTGTGTGTCCAGCCACGTGTCAGTCCAAGTGGCAGGATTTAGTAATTCTGGTAATAGTTAAATGTAAGTCATTCACAAATATTAAGTCGCAACATTTCAGTCTGACTAACCTTGGAAGATTACACGAAGACAATGTCCAGATATGCAGACGCACACATATATCTAGCGTATAAGAAAATTCTTTGCACAAACTGTTGAGTCAAATGACATTTGTTTTTCACAGCTTCAGGGGGTGCACCGTTCCTAGAAATACTGCAATACCAGGTCGATGCGTGGAGTGGACGGAGCAAGCCCCTATTCCATCTCCCTGCTCCAAAAATCAATTTAATATATGGTCCCCGGGTAGGGGACGTATCAGATATTAAACTGATAAGAACAGATTTTTTTTTTTTTTTTTTTTAGCTAAAAAGCCAAGAAAAGATTGTGTGGTTTATTTTTTTTCAAACGATGTAATTTACAGCCACAGAGGACAGAAAGCTGCAGTATGTAGAGAAAGAGAAGAGTTAAACCTATAATCAACATGAGTCCTTGTAGATGGCAGCCTCCGGTTTTTAAAGACTTCTATTGGTCTCTAGTGGACAACAGAGGTAACTGCAGGATTGGAGCCAGAATAGTGTAACTGCAGTTCAAAACGACATATTTTTTTGATTTCCCATAGAAAGTGTGTGTCCAGCCACGTGTCAGTCCAAGTGGCAGGATTTAGTAATTCTGGTAATAGTTAAATGTAAGTCATTCACAAATATTAAGTCGCAAGATTTCAGTCTGACTAACCTTGGAAGATTACACGAAGACAATGTCCAGATATGCAGACGCACGCATATATCTAGCGTATAAGAAATTTCTTTGCACAAACTGTTGAGTCAAATGACATTTGTTTTTCACAGCTTCAGGGGGTGCACCGTTCCTAGAAATACTGCAATACCAGGTCGATGCGTGGAGTGGACGGAGCAAGCCCCTATTCCATCTCCCTGCTCCAAAAATCAATTTAATATATGGTCCCCGGGTAGGGGACGTATCAGATATTAAACTGATAAGAACAGATTTTTTTTTTTTTTTTAGCTAAAAAGCCAAGAAAAGATTGTGTGGTTTATTTTTTTTCAAACGATGTAATTTACAGCCACAGAGGACAGAAAGCTGCAGTATGTAGAGAAAGAGAAGAGTTAAACCTATAATCAACATGAGTCCTTGTAGATGGCAGCCTCCGGTTTTTAAAGACTTCTATTGGTCTCTAGTGGACAACAGAGGTAACTGCAGGATTGGAGCCAGAATAGTGTAACTGCAGTTCAAAACGACATATTTTTTTGATTTCCCATAGAAAGTGTGTGTCCAGCCACGTGTCAGTCCAAGTGGCAGGATTTAGTAATTCTGGTAATAGTTAAATGTAAGTCATTCACAAATATTAAGTCGCAACATTTCAGTCTGACTAACCTTGGAAGATTACACGAAGACAATGTCCAGATATGCAGACGCACACATATATCTAGCGTATAAGAAAATTCTTTGCACAAACTGTTGAGTCAAATGACATTTGTTTTTCACAGCTTCAGGGGGTGCACCGTTCCTAGAAATACTGCAATACCAGGTCGATGCGTGGAGTGGACGGAGCAAGCCCCTATTCCATCTCCCTGCTCCAAAAATCAATTTAATATATGGTCCCCGGGTAGGGGACGTATCAGATATTAAACTGATAAGAACAGATTTTTTTTTTTTTTTTAGCTAAAAAGCCAAGAAAAAATTGTGTGGGTTTTTTTTTTTTTTTCAAACGATGTAATTTACAGCCACAGAGGACAGAAAGCTGCAGTATGTAGAGAAAGAGAAGAGTTAAACCTATAATCAACATGAGTCCTTGTAGATGGCAGCCTCCGGTTTTTAAAGACTTCTATTGGTCTCTAGTGGACAACAGAGGTAACTGCAGGATTGGAGCCAGAATAGTGTAACTGCAGTTCAAAACGACATATTTTTTTGATTTCCCATAGAAAGTGTGTGTCCAGCCACGTGTCAGTCCAAGTGGCAGGATTTAGTAATTCTGGTAATAGTTAAATGTAAGTCATTCACAAATATTAAGTCGCAACATTTCAGTCTGACTAACCTTGGAAGATTACACGAAGACAATGTCCAGATATGCAGACGCACGCATATATCTAGCGTATAAGAAATTTCTTTGCACAAACTGTTGAGTCAAATGACATTTGTTTTTCACAGCTTCAGGGGGTGCACCGTTCCTAGAAATACTGCAATACCAGGTCGATGCGTGGAGTGGACGGAGCAAGCCCCTATTCCATCTCCCTGCTCCAAAAATCAATTTAATATATGGTCCCCGGGTAGGGGACGTATCAGATATTAAACTGATAAGAACAGATTTTTTTTTTTTTTTTAGCTAAAAAGCCAAGAAAAGATTGTGTGGTTTATTTTTTTCAAACGATGTAATTTACAGCCACAGAGGACAGAAAGCTGCAGTATGTAGAGAAAGAGAAGAGTTAAACCTATAATCAACATGAGTCCTTGTAGATGGCAGCCTCCGGTTTTTAAAGACTTCTATTGGTCTCTAGTGGACAACAGAGGTAACTGCAGGATTGGAGCCAGAATAGTGTAACTGCAGTTCAAAACGACATATTTTTTTGATTTCCCATAGAAAGTGTGTGTCCAGCCACGTGTCAGTCCAAGTGGCAGGATTTAGTAATTCTGGTAATAGTTAAATGTAAGTCATTCACAAATATTAAGTCGCAAGATTTCAGTCTGACTAACCTTGGAAGATTACACGAAGACAATGTCCAGATATGCAGACGCACACATATATCTAGCGTATAAGAAAATTCTTTGCACAAACTGTTGAGTCAAATGACATTTGTTTTTCACAGCTTCAGGGGGTGCACCGTTCCTAGAAATACTGCAATACCAGGTCGATGCGTGGAGTGGACGGAGCAAGCCCCTATTCCATCTCCCTGCTCCAAAAATCAATTTAATATATGGTCCCCGGGTAGGGGACGTATCAGATATTAAACTGATAAGAACAGATTTTTTTTTTTTTTTAGCTAAAAAGCCAAGAAAAGATTGTGTGGTTTATTTTTTTTCAAACGATGTAATTTACAGCCACAGAGGACAGAAAGCTGCAGTATGTAGAGAAAGAGAAGAGTTAAACCTATAATCAACATGAGTCCTTGTAGATGGCAGCCTCCGGTTTTTAAAGACTTCTATTGGTCTCTAGTGGACAACAGAGGTAACTGCAGGATTGGAGCCAGAATAGTGTAACTGCAGTTCAAAACGACATATTTTTTTGATTTCCCATAGAAAGTGTGTGTCCAGCCACGTGTCAGTCCAAGTGGCAGGATTTAGTAATTCTGGTAATAGTTAAATGTAAGTCATTCACAAATATTAAGTCGCAACATTTCAGTCTGACTAACCTTGGAAGATTACACGAAGACAATGTCCAGATATGCAGACGCACACATATATCTAGCGTATAAGAAAATTCTTTGCACAAACTGTTGAGTCAAATGACATTTGTTTTTCACAGCTTCAGGGGGTGCACCGTTCCTAGAAATACTGCAATACCAGGTCGATGCGTGGAGTGGACGGAGCAAGCCCCTATTCCATCTCCCTGCTCCAAAAATCAATTTAATATATGGTCCCCGGGTAGGGGACGTATCAGATATTAAACTGATAAGAACAGATTTTTTTTTTTTTTTTTTTTAGCTAAAAAGCCAAGAAAAGATTGTGTGGTTTATTTTTTTTCAAACGATGTAATTTACAGCCACAGAGGACAGAAAGCTGCAGTATGTAGAGAAAGAGAAGAGTTAAACCTATAATCAACATGAGTCCTTGTAGATGGCCAACAGACTTAATAAACTGATCCGTAAGGCCAGCAATGTTGTGGGGATGGAGCTGGACTCCCTCAAGGTGGTGTCGGAGAGGCGGATGCTGTCCAAGATAAAGACAATGTTGGATAACACCTCCCACCCACTCCATGACATGTTGGTCAGTCACAGGAGCTCGTTCAGTGAGAGACTGAGATTACCGAAAAGCACCACTGAACGACACAGGAAATCATTCCTGCCTGTGGCCATCTCCCTGTACAACGCATCCACTTAACACACTGTTTGCTGCTACAACTACACGTTTCTTTTCCAAATATTTATTTATAAGTGACTTATGTATGTATGTATGTATATATATGTATATATTGTACTATTCTTAGTTAGCGTATTGTCTGTCTTGTCTTAATGTTGGTTTAAAATGGAGCACTGTAACAAAAAATAATTTCCCCCAGGGATCAATAAAGTATTCTGATTCTGATTCTGATTCTGATTCTGATGGCAGCCTCCGGTTTTTAAAGACTTCTATTGGTCTCTAGTGGACAACAGAGGTAACTGCAGGATTGGAGCCAGAATAGTGTAACTGCAGTTCAAAACGACATATTTTTTTGATTTCCCATAGAAAGTGTGTGTCCAGCCACGTGTCAGTCCAAGTGGCAGGATTTAGTAATTCTGGTAATAGTTAAATGTAAGTCATTCACAAATATTAAGTCGCAAGATTTCAGTCTGACTAACCTTGGAAGATTACACGAAGACAATGTCCAGATATGCAGACGCACGCATATATCTAGCGTATAAGAAATTTCTTTGCACAAACTGTTGAGTCAAATGACATTTGTTTTTCACAGCTTCAGGGGGTGCACCGTTCCTAGAAATACTGCAATACCAGGTCGATGCGTGGAGTGGACGGAGCAAGCCCCTATTCCATCTCCCTGCTCCAAAAATCAATTTAATATATGGTCCCCGGGTAGGGGACGTATCAGATATTAAACTGATAAGAACAGATACTACACTTGATCTTAGCCAAAAGGCCGAGAAGCGATACCCACATATCGCACGACAGAAACGACTCATTCTGCTTACTGCAACTCTAACTCATGGTTACAATGAAGAACACAGTCGCCTTCTAACAAATGGTAGAGGACAGGTCGATGTTTTACTGACGTTTTACCTCCGAAACATCACAATATAACTATGGTCGGCATGTTTCAGTTTTTAAACGGCGCCACATATATGACGACACTTTAGTTTCTGAAACGCCGGTCAGCGCATGCCGGTTAATGAGATTCAAAATCACGTGGTCGCCTGCAGTCCAATCAGAGGTCGTTGAGACGGAGCGTCTTCAATTCATTTTTATAACTTTCTTGGCGTTATAATTGTTTTCATAATATGATAATTACATACTGTTAAATTTTTAATGTTTCTCCTCCTGGTAACTGTATTCCTGTTATGTCTGGGCTTTCCCTAATTGCACAAGCCAACGGTTCTACATATAACATGTACAGTAAGACTGAGAGGGGGTGACCTTGGCACAGACCTCTCATTTGTCTTTCATCCCAGCTTTTTTGGGGGTGACTGGGTGGGGGGATATTGCTCACAGCAAATTCCTAAAAACTCCTATTGATCATTGTTGCTCCCATAGATACATTTCAGTTTACCAGTCATGAGGCTCCAAATTATACCAGGAGTGGGGTTTGAACCCACGAGAGCATGCGCTCATTGGAGCTTAAGTCCAACGACTTAACCACTCGGCCATCCTGATGCATATATATTGTGCATGCGTGTTCCTTTAGGAAACAGGAAGATTGCTAGGAGAAAGAAACGGATTAATCTTGTTTGTTAGGATCATAGCCATAAATGGAGGACTCTTATAAAGTCCATGGATTTTCATTCACACATATTACATGAGGTATCTACTCTTTACACACTAAGGATCCACACTACCAGGGCTACGGCACACAGCTGTTTTATAAATCATCAAAACCAATACTATCCTAAGATTTATTATATACAAAAATGATCTGTTCCCAAATGTTTTCATGTAATCCTGAAAACAGAAAAACAATCTTCTGCACTATTAACCATCCACAAATGGAAACAACAGACAATACAGGTGATTTTAGCTAAAAAGCCAAGAAAAAATTGTGTGGGTTTTTTTTTTTTCAAACGATGTAATTTACAGCCACAGAGGACAGAAAGCTGCAGTATGTAGAGAAAGAGAAGAGTTAAACCTATAATCAACATGAGTCCTTGTAGATGGCAGCCTCCGGTTTTTAAAGACTTCTATTGGTCTCTAGTGGACAACAGAGGTAACTGCAGGATTGGAGCCAGAATAGTGTAACTGCAGTTCAAAACGACATATTTTTTTGATTTCCCATAGAAAGTGTGTGTCCAGCCACGTGTCAGTCCAAGTGGCAGGATTTAGTAATTCTGGTAATAGTTAAATGTAAGTCATTCACAAATATTAAGTCGCAAGATTTCAGTCTGACTAACCTTGGAAGATTACACGAAGACAATGTCCAGATATGCAGACGCACACATATATCTAGCGTATAAGAAAATTCTTTGCACAAACTGTTGAGTCAAATGACATTTGTTTTTCACAGCTTCAGGGGGTGCACCGTTCCTAGAAATACTGCAATACCAGGTCGATGCGTGGAGTGGACGGAGCAAGCCCCTATTCCATCTCCCTGCTCCAAAAATCAATTTAATATATGGTCCCCGGGTAGGGGACGTATCAGATATTAAACTGATAAGAACAGATTTTTTTTTTTTTTTTAGCTAAAAAGCCAAGAAAAGATTGTGTGGTTTATTTTTTTTCAAACGATGTAATTTACAGCCACAGAGGACAGAAAGCTGCAGTATGTAGAGAAAGAGAAGAGTTAAACCTATAATCAACATGAGTCCTTGTAGATGGCAGCCTCCGGTTTTTAAAGACTTCTATTGGTCTCTAGTGGACAACAGAGGTAACTGCAGGATTGGAGCCAGAATAGTGTAACTGCAGTTCAAAACGACATATTTTTTTGATTTCCCATAGAAAGTGTGTGTCCAGCCACGTGTCAGTCCAAGTGGCAGGATTTAGTAATTCTGGTAATAGTTAAATGTAAGTCATTCACAAATATTAAGTCGCAAGATTTCAGTCTGACTAACCTTGGAAGATTACACGAAGACAATGTCCAGATATGCAGACGCACACATATATCTAGCGTATAAGAAATTTCTTTGCACAAACTGTTGAGTCAAATGACATTTGTTTTTCACAGCTTCAGGGGGTGCACCGTTCCTAGAAATACTGCAATACCAGGTCGATGCGTGGAGTGGACGGAGCAAGCCCCTATTCCATCTCCCTGCTCCAAAAATCAATTTAATATATGGTCCCCGGGTAGGGGACGTATCAGATATTAAACTGATAAGAACAGATACTACACTTGATCTTAGCCAAAAGGCCGAGAAGCGATACCCACATATCGCACGACAGAAACGACTCATTCTGCTTACTGCAACTCTAACTCATGGTTACAATGAAGAACACAGTCGCCTTCTAACAAATGGTAGAGGACAGGTCGATGTTTTACTGACGTTTTACCTCCGAAACATCACAATATAACTATGGTCGGCATGTTTCAGTTTTTAAACGGCGCCACATATATGACGACACTTTAGTTTCTGAAACGCCGGTCAGCGCATGCCGGTTAATGAGATTCAAAATCACGTGGTCGCCTGCAGTCCAATCAGCGGTCGTTGAGACGGAGCGTCTTCAATTCATTTTTATAACTTTCTTGGCGTTATAATTGTTTTCATAATATGATAATTACATACTGTTAAATTTTTAATGTTTCTCCTCCCGGTAACTGTATTCCTGTTATGTCTGGGCTTTGCCTAATTGCACAAGCCAACGGTTCTACATATAACATGTACAGTAAGACTGAGAGGGGGCGACCTTGGCACAGACCTCTCATTTGTCTTTCATCCCAGCTTTTTTGGGGGTGACTGGGTGGGGGGATATTGCTCACAGCAAATTCCTAAAAACTCCTATTGATCATTGTTGCTCCCATAGATACATTTCAGTTTACCAGTCATGAGGCTCCAAATTATACCAGGAGTGGGGTTTGAACCCACGAGAGCATGCGCTCATTGGAGCTTAAGTCCAACGACTTAACCACTCGGCCATCCTGATGCATATATATAGTGCATGCGTGTTCCTTTAGGAAACAGGAAGATTGCTAGGAGAAAGAAACGGATTAATCTTGTTTGTTAGGATCATAGCCATAAATGGAGGACTCTTATAAAGTCCATGGATTTTCATTCACACATATTACATGAGGTATCTACTCTTTACACACTAAGGATCCACACTACCAGGGCTACGGCACACAGCTGTTTTATAAATCATCAAAACCAATACTATCCTAAGATTTATTATATACAAAAATGATCTGTTCCCAAATGTTTTCATGTAATCCTGAAAACAGAAAAACAATCTTCTGCACTATTAACCATCCACAAATGGAAACAACAGACAATACAGGTGATTTTAGCTAAAAAGCCAAGAAAAAATTGTGTGGGTTTTTTTTTTTTTTTCAAACGATGTAATTTACAGCCACAGAGGACAGAAAGCTGCAGTATGTAGAGAAAGAGAAGAGTTAAACCTATAATCAACATGAGTCCTTGTAGATGGCAGCCTCCGGTTTTTAAAGACTTCTATTGGTCTCTAGTGGACAACAGAGGTAACTGCAGGATTGGAGCCAGAATAGTGTAACTGCAGTTCAAAACGACATATTTTTTTGATTTCCCATAGAAAGTGTGTGTCCAGCCACGTGTCAGTCCAAGTGGCAGGATTTAGTAATTCTGGTAATAGTTAAATGTAAATCATTCACAAATATTAAGTCGCAACATTTCAGTCTGACTAACCTTGGAAGATTACACGAAGACAATGTCCAGATATGCAGACGCACACATATATCTAGCGTATAAGAAAATTCTTTGCACAAACTGTTGAGTCAAATGACATTTGTTTTTCACAGCTTCAGGGGGTGCACCGTTCCTAGAAATACTGCAATACCAGGTCAATGCGTGGAGTGGACGGAGCAAGCCCCTATTCCATCTCCCTGCTCCAAAAATCAATTTAATATATGGTCCCCGGGTAGGGGACGTATCAGATATTAAACTGATAAGAACAGATTTTTTTTTCTTTTTCTTTTTCTCTTCTTTTTTTTTTTTCCTTTTTTTATTTTCTTTTCAAAGTATCTCCACACTTTACATTCATATTCCAAATAGCTCAAACATCTTATCATTTTTTTTTTCACAACATTTACATTTCTTCATTTCTTTCCATCCCAAAGAGCATTCTCCCGAGCTAAATCCGATTTCCAACTGTTACAGGAAAAATGATTCTATGTTTCTTTACCTTCTTTTAAATGTACAAAGATGCCTTTTGTCTGCCCTTTGCCTATGGTTAGATTAGTTTAGAATTATCTTTTTAGACTTTCTCAGCAAAGACATACTGTTTTGGGACATATTGTTTTAGATTGTTTTATCTGTCACAGCCTTCTCCCAGCTCTCTGCTGACGAGACTAGCGCCACATATGGAGTTGTTTATTTTATTTGTTTTGTATTTTCTTATCCTGTTCTCACTGTCTTTCCTATAAAAATTACCAAGCCACTGTGCATGGTGTGAGTTGTTCTTAGCAGCTCACCCGTGTACACGTTTGATAAAGAAAGTAACTTTGTCTCATTGTGTCTTTATTTCTCCTGGGTCTTTTACAGAGTTTTCCCCCAACATTTCTTGGTCCTTCGAGCCGGATCACCTCCATCGTGTCCCATCTCCGTGACCAGTCCACGTTGTTCGCCTGTCGACAGCCCACACACCAGGTGTGTGGAAAAAGACCAAGAGCGTTAAATTCGGGTCTTGGCCAACGTCTTAGAAAGCGACCCACGGTGGTGGGACCCGATCGAGGTGGACCAGACCCGGCGACACCGACCAGGTAGATACAGACACACTGACACAATCTTGCGTAAAAGCGCATTTTGAATTCAGGGAATTTAAAATAGCGGAAGTAGCTCGTCGACTGGTAGCTCTGGGAGCTCGTCGACTGGTAGCGTAGCTCGTCGACTGGAAGCTTTGGAAGCTCGTCGACTGGTAGCTTTGGAGCTCTGGGTAGCTCCCCCAGCTGGGTCTAGACTGGGTCTAGGGAGTAAGTAGCTCTGGGAGCTCCCCTTATTATAAGGGTTCCGGTCGCGCGCGTCGAAGCTGTGAATGTGTGTGTGTGTGTGTGTGTGTGTATTGTTTTAATTAACGGAGCAAGCTGAATTTTCACGGTCCAATAAGAGACTGAGCTGCTCCTACTGTGTTTTTCTTTTACTGCTGTTCACTGACGTGCTGGTGAGTTGAGAGAACGGTCGAGTTCCGTCTCGTAAAGTTCACACCGCTTTTGGAAATAGTCCGAAAGTAGAAGGGCGTGTGAGCAACCACTCTCGTCTCTAATACCAGCGAAGGTGATAGCAGCTGTATTGTGTATATATTACTTAAACAAAAATAAGTAAATACATAAATAAGATGGGTAATCACGCAAGTGAAATTAAAACTCATTCCTGCTGACGAGCAGTGGTGAGAAAAGAAAAGTCCAGACGCCGGACAAAAACAGTGTCTGTAAACTGAGAGATTTAAGAAAACAAAATATAAACAGTCAGAAGAACAGAACTCAACTGCCAGTTTAGTAAAACCAGAAGACGAGACACTGTGCAGTTCCCACAATCCTTTTAGTAAACCATCACTCACTCCTGCAGCCGCATCTGCAGCACCACCCATATCAGGAAGAACTTAATAATCCCTTAAGTGAAAACTAGAGATCACAGTAGTTTGAAGTAGTTTAAAAGGGTTGAAAACAGACCCCACTGAGTAGATATAAATATAAAAAGTACGAAATAAAGATGAACAAAGGGAAAATTACAGTAGAAATTATCTTTAGAGTATTTGAAATTAATAATAGCAAGGATAACAACCTGTAAAGTGATATTAACAATGAAACACAGTTGGCATGATGACCATGCCCAGCATGTATAAAATGAATATAAAGCAAATAATTCACACGAAAATATTTTAATAAAATAAATAAGGTATATTAAGGCTGTGTCACTGTTCAGCCAAGGACAGTGTGTGAAAAGGTAACTGTCTCCACCTTGGGAAAAGGATGATTCTGCAGGTCATCTGAAGCCCTTGATGGATACAAAATAAAATATAAATAATATATTATAATAGAACTGCCTGGTCCACCATGCAACAGAGAGAACAAATGTGACCGCAGATTGGATGAATTCTAAATTATCTGTTTGCTGAATAAGATGATCCCAACTATCAAATTGGCTCAGTAGTAGTATAATGGTACACACTGATAAAATATTATAATATGCTATTGCTGTTATATAAGACAAAGAGGATAATATTAACAATGACATAATATTAATATGAAGAGGCACCTTAATCGGTTATGATGTGAGGTGGATAATTGTTAAGCAGTAGTCTGCATCAAGCTTAAGGTTTGCTGAAACTCAGTGTAATGACATGTGAGATGAAGACAATACGGAGAATAACTAAACTAATGAAGTGCATAGAGGCACTTGACCAGCTTGAAACTTATTCTAGAATGACACATTGCTGAGATATAGAGCACACCTATAATAACAACCAATAAGCAAAACCCTGTAGACAACAGCTAAAACTACAGGATTGAGAAGCTGAATTAAATATGTAGACACTGCTAAGCTGATGAGCATGTTCCACATTTTCTTTTCTTTTTATTTATTTGTTTCTTTTAGAGCAGAAGCTGCTGTAACACACCAAAAGAAAGACTGTAGGTCTGACCAACCGTTTCAGTCATGGGCAAAAAGATGTCAGTCAATAAAATTCTAAAAGATACTTTATTGACGAAAAATATATCAAGAGATAAAAGATAAAACAGTCCAGTGTCCCACTTAAGAATTGTATAAAAACACACAGTCCCAAGGCCAGAGACAGCTATGACACACGGCCAAGTTGCACTCCACATGTTGCCTTTAACAGGGTTAGAAGTCGTCCTTGGAGACCCACCACCCTGCAAGCATATAGTCAGTGGTCACTCAAGCCTCTGCAACTCTGCTGCCTTTAGGCTGTGGCATATAATAGGCCCTGGACTGCACAGAGAGACAAAACGACACACTTAATATAAAATTCATAGCGCAAAACCAATCCATCCCAATCATATCTGATTTTATCACATTACATACCTGCACAGAGAGACAAAACAAAACAGCAGTGGTTGTAGTGTGGGCTATAAGTAGACCAGTGTATCAGTGCAATCAAGTACACCTGCCTCTAATTAGTCCAACCTCATTCCAGCCATTGGCTCACCAAAAATGTGACACACACAAAACCACTCCCAACCCAGTGCAACTTCACACAATAATATGGAGCTGAATTAACACAGGCACATTAGTCTACCATGTTACAAGCTGCATGCTATTACAAGCCAACATATGCAGACTTCTGCCTTGTTCGGGTGGCAGCATTTTTCTTTTTTCTTTTGTGTCCTGACACGTTTATGTTTTTTGTTTTTGTTTGATTATTTTGTTGGTTTTGGAAACGAATTTAAACGAACTTGTGACAATACTTGAGAATCACAGTGACACATAGTGATTAGGCATATGATTGAAAAATGCCTAGGTTTAGAGCTGTGAGCTATGAGCTGTGAGCAATGAAAAGTTAAATATATATATGTATAAATGGGAAACAACCCTAACTTGAAAGTTTGAAATGTGTGAGATCCATGAATTGTTTGAAAAACTAGAAATTATTCAAAACTGCCTTAAGTGAAAATGTAGTGTTGCATCTATTCTCCCAAACCAAGACGAACAAAAAAGAAGAAGCTTTCTGTAACTTCAAAATAAGGCTGACTGTTGACAATAGACTAAAACACTAATCCACAGGTGGCTATCAGGAACAGAGAGGCGAGCAAAGTCACAAACACTAAGGCTGCAGACAGCCACGCAGAAACAGCAGATAACATAGAGACAACGCCTGCTAGAACCATGGAGAGGAAGGTCACTTCCCACGAGATTGTAGGAGTAGAGGACAAATTAGTTGTAAAGTCAGCTTCAGGCCACACAACTGTACAACAATTAACTGCCCTTTTAGAACTAGTACACACAGCAAGTGGCCGCAGGTGCTTTATTAAATGCATATATGACCCGTTGTGTCCAGTAAATTTGCTAGGTAGACACGCTCTGACAAAACTTAAGGTAGCAGTCATGCCATTCTTTTCTGGTATTACACCTGAGTGCCAGAAACCGACCGAGTATCACAACATTCTGAGATTTAAACAAACTCCAGGCCCAGATCCACCTTATGATCAGCAAGTGTGGAAGCTAGGAGAACAGCATTTGACTTTACAGCACAGGCCGAAATTGTGTAGGTTACGCAGTAACCACAGATAGTAAAATAATAGAAGCAAAACCATTTTCTTCTTCATGTTCTGCACAGAGCGCTGAGCTGATAGCTGTGATACGCGAAAGCTAAATACACAAAGACAAACTAATAAACATACATACAGACAGCCAGTATGTTTTCTCTGCTGTGCATCATTTCGCAAAGCTCTGGCAAAACAGAGGAATGATTACATCAACTGGTAAACCAGTCCAGCATGCAAGCCTCTTACAACGCCTGCTGACTGTAATAAATTTACCACAACAACTCGCATTGTGTAAATGTGCAGCACACAAAACTGATGGCTCTTTTATTACTACAGGCAACAATTTTGCTGACAGAGCCGCAAAACAGGCGGCACAAAAGACAAACATGACATTGATGGCAGTAAACACACATCAGATTCCACTGGATGTGTTGCAAAGTGAACAAAAAGCAGCGAGCACAGCAGAGCAGGCAAAATGGCTAAAACACGGTGCAGTTCTGACAAACGATTTAATGATGTGTTATGGCAAGCCAGTGTTGCCAAAATCGCTCCACAAGATGGCGGCATTAGTGACTCATGGCTGTACGCATTTGTCATCGGGGGGAATGACCTGTATTGTCAACTCTCATTTTTACACTGTAAATTTTGAAACTTCAGCAAAACAATTTGTCAGAACGTGCATGACGTGTCAAAAATATAATGCTCAGGGTAACCTGCGACCACAAAGAGGCCGTTTTCCAACTCCGCCTCATCCTTTTCACACAATTCATATGGATTTTATTGAACTAAGCGAATGTCAAGGGTCAAAATACGCCCTAGTGGTTATAGACGTGTTCTCAAAGTGGCCGGAAATCTATCCAGTGAAAAAGGCAGATGCAATTTCAGTAGCAAAGTGCCTGTGCAATCACTTCATACCCACATATGGCATCCCAGCTTTGATACGGTCAGACAACGGCACTCATTTTGTAAATGATGTCATCACTAAGGTCTCTGAAGCACTCGGTTTCAGCATAAAACACCACTGTGCTTATCACCCTCAGAGCGCAGGCCTTGTAGAGAGAACTAACGGCACTATAAAACAAAGGCTCAGGAAATGCATGGCAGAAACAGGAAGGCCGTGGCCTGAATGTTTGGGTTTAGTGAAAATGTGGATGCGCTTAACACAAGGCTCCCATAAACTAACTCCATTTGAAATCATTCATGGCAGGCCGTTTCCACTGCCTATTACCAGTCAACCAATAGACAAAGCAATCAGAGAAAACACATTAGCAGAATGGATGTCTAAGCTGTTAGAAAACAAAGAGATCATTGTACATAATCAACAACCTGATGATGTTTCTCCAGTGTCTTGCAGACTAAAGCCCGGTGACTGGGTTCTGATCAAGGTGCTCCAAAGGAAAAACTGGAGCACACCCAGGTGGGAGGGGCCATACCAAGTCCTCCTCACTACACCGACCGCTTGCAAAATTGCGGAACGACCATCCTGGATCCATCAGAGTCACTGCAGGCGTGTCAGTGAAGCCATCTAAACACAGCTGACGGCAGGCTTGCCTACTTGTTGTGATCTCGCCCGGTGGAGGGGTCAGCTTTCCTGGCCGGGGGGTCTACTCGCGACAGGAGGGTGTGTTCCGTCGTCATGAGGTGGTGGCTCTTATCAACTGCAGCGGCCCTGACCATGGCCGGGCTCCTCACCTTTGCTTCCATGAGGGACAACAAGTCACGCTATATGGAGAAAAGGCAGACACTGTATGACAAAGGAAAGTACACCAAGTTTCCCCATGGCTACGCCACTAACTTCTGGTGGCAGTTTATGAACACTACAGCTCACTTGAATAACAAAACTGACTGCTATGCATGTACCCATATGCCCCTATCCTCACAGACGTCTGGCCTGTGGCCGTACAGCATACCTGAAGATCGCAGTTGGTGCCTGTTGGGCCTGGCAACACATCCAGGCTACGGTACTCTTTGGTCCAAAGCCAACTACAGCATCCCAGCGAAAGCAACCTGGAGGTCATCATCACTCACAAACGTGAACTGTTCCGGACAGACATACCTACTGACCTGGCCCCAAGTCTCAGACCAACTGCCTGATGTAATTCTACTGAACAAGCTGAACGCAGCGCAACTGCCAGTATGTGCGATGAACAATGGATCGCGGGCAGTGGGGGAGCTGCCTACTCACCTATCTACTGGATGATACTACAAACAAAGACTCAGTACCAGACAGGATGTGCACGGACGGCACCAAGCAGTAAAGGAACCAGAGTTTCGCATCTGAGGAGGAGTGAAATTCTTACAGAGCTTGATCCCCGGCATTGGAGTTGCCGAGGTGCGGGATCATGTGGAAATCAACCGATATGCTCTGCTACGACACATCAACTTGACTAAGACCCTGGGAACCGCCTTAGCAGGAGAACAGCAGGCCATCAGAACGATGGTGCTGCAGAACAGACTGACACTAGACCTGCTAACAGCATCACAAGGAGGAGTTTGCAAGCTGATCGGGGAAACATGTTGCACTTTTATCCCTGATGGATACGAAACTGGAGGAGACATTTATGAAGCTTTGCAGAATTTGACCGCTCTGCAAAAATATGTCACTGAACACACACCTGGAGCAGCTACAGCACAAAGCTGGCTGGACTGGCTGTTCAGCGGTTCATGGCTGGCTGCTGTAGCAAAGCCATTTTTCCTTCTAGGTCTCATCATGATAGCACTGCTCATATTAGTGTTGTGTGTGTTGCCATGCCTAAGAGTAATGATTTCACAGATGATAACAACTACAATGACTGCTTATGTTGCCGTGCCTGAAGAAGAACAACATCCCGTTGCAATTCTGTTAGAGGAGAACTTGTACTAGCTGCTAATAAATGACGTGGTGATTAAAAATGACTTGTCAAGTGATCATGCACTGATTAAAACATTAGTAGGTTATGCAAGTTTTCATGCTTTTATTTTTTTGAAGTCTTGACTTTTAAACATAAAGTTTTTCATTTTTATAACGTTTTCATACTCTTATTTTTTTGAAGTCTTCAGTTTTAAACATAAAGTTTTTCATTTTTATAACGTTTTCATACTCTTATTTTTTTTGAAGTCTTCAGTTTTAAACATAAAGTTTTCATTTTAAATATGAAGTTTTCATTATTTTACATATAAAGTTTTCAATTTAAGGTTTGCATCATTTTAAAATATAAGGTTTTCATCCTTGTATTTTTTGAAGTTTTCATTTTACATATTAGGTTTTCATCATTTTTAAATATAAAGTTTTCATTTTACTTTTCATCCTTTTATTTTTTGTAAGTTTTCGTTTTAAAATATAAGGTTTTTATCCTTTATTTTTTGTAGTTTTATTATTTTTTTCTTGTTTATTCCACTTGTTATTTCATTTACTATGATTTTCATTTACTATGTTTTTCTTTTTATTATTTTCTTTTGTTTTATTCTTTAGACCAAATGACTGCCATTTCTGCTATGCTGACATTTTGAAGATTTTGGAAATTAAAAATTGCCTAAGATACTTAATAAATAACCTTCATAGACAATTGTTGTATACATTTAAAATAAGTTAAAACAGGAGGGAATGTTACAGGAAAAATGATTCTATGTTTCTTTACCTTCTTTTAAATGTACAAAGATGCCTTTTGTCTGCCCTTTGCCTATGGTTAGATTAGTTTAGAATTATCTTTTTAGACTTTCTCAGCAAAGACATACTGTTTTGGGACATATTGTTTTAGATTGTTTTATCTGTCACAGCCTTCTCCCAGCTCTCTGCTGACGAGACTAGCGCCACATATGGAGTTGTTTATTTTATTTGTTTTGTATTTTCTTATCCTGTTCTCACTGTCTTTCCTATAAAAATTACCAAGCCACTGTGCATGGTGTGAGTTGTTCTTAGCAGCTCACCCGTGTACACGTTTGATAAAGAAAGTAACTTTGTCTCATTGTGTCTTTATTTCTCCTGGGTCTTTTACAGAGTTTTCCCCCAACACCAACACACGAAGCAAAGAACATTTTGATAAACAATAACAACCAACACATACCTACTATCTCGCTCCCTGTCACTTACCACCTTCTTTTGGGTGGGTTTAAGAAAAAAGCTTTCCACCTATCCTTAATTGTGTCACTTCCCCACTTTTCTAGTTCGTGCCAATATATACCTTCAAATTCTTTCTCTATTGCCTTAACTGTTCCAATTTCTCCCCATTTATACACCCCCGTTATGAAACCCTGTCTTGCTTTCCATAATTTAAGCTTTACAATTGATAACAGCATACAAAGTACTTTATATTGCTCTTTTCCCACTCCCTTAACCCCGAACGAGGTGATTTCATCATATGTCACGTTTTCCAAGCACTTATAACTCCCTTTTACCCCGTCCCACACCTTTTTTGCATATTCACATCCCCATAATACATGTTCAATCGTTTCATCTTCCTTACAATTTTCCCTTGGACAAACTTTTTGTTTCCCCAAATCGTGGGCATACATTGTGACTCTTACTGGTAGTCTTCTATGCAGGTGCAACCAATTAAAATCCTTTAATCCGTTCTTAAAACTCTTATCCTGAGCCCGTTCCCACACTTCTGAGCTCACCATTACTAAGTTGACATTAGATTTCTGTACCAATTTTTTGTATAGTAGCTTGTGATTTACAATTGTATCCACCTCATTACATTCCGTATGTCTCCTCCCCCACTTTACCATTCGCTGGAAATACTCCGGCCTAGTCTCCGCTTTAGGGCCTTTGTTGTCCCACCCTATTAAGAACCGATATGGTATCGACAACCAGAACCATAACAGGATTTGACATTTGTGCATATATGTCTTTTTCAATAGTGTACAAACACTTGCATAGAATATTGCATCCAACTTCAATGGGACGTTTGTCACCCCCTTCCCACCATCTGCTATTTCTTGGTACATTTGCACCCTTTTTACGTATTCATAACCCCCCCCCATATGAATTTAAATATCCCCCTCATTAATTGAGCTCTATACTTTTGCGGCATCGGAAAAACATAGGCCAAGTGTAGCAACTTTGGCAACACCTCAGCCTTTATGACCAACGCTTTCCCTGAGATTGAGAGTTTTCTTGTTTTCCATAATCCCAAATTTCTATCTACTGCAGTCATCTTCTTTTTCCAGTTGCATAAGGCGTCCCCCTCCTTGTTCCCAAAAGAAATTCCTAATATGTCCATAGCGCCTTCACACAACATAAAATCACAAATGTTATCCTTTCTCCCTTCCCACTTCCCAAGATATTTATACATCGTCTTCTCTTTGTTTATTTTCGATCCTGTTGCTTTTTCGTAATCATTTAAGATTTCTATCACTCCCCTTAAACTTTCGTCGTCTGCCAGGTATAATATCGTATCGTCCGCGTATTGAGATATTTTTAAGCTCTCGCCCCGTGGCAGCGTTATCCCCTTTACGACTAGACTCTCCCTTATTGCACAAGCCAGGGGTTCAGCGTAAAGCACGAAGAGCACCACCGATAGTGGACACCCTTGCCTCAATCCTCTTGTTTGTTGTACTTTGTCCGTAAGGTAACCATTAATTTTTATTTTTGAATTTATGCCCTTATATAGGACTTTTACCCATTTTGTAAAAACCCCTCCTAGGCCCAATCCGTCCATTACCTTCCACAAAAAAGCGTGGTCTACTCTATCAAACGCTTTTTGCTGGTCCAAACTAACGCATATTGCCGCTATGTTTCTCTCCTTTACATATGTGAGTACATCCCTATGTAGATGTAAGTTCCATGTGATCTGCCTCCCCTGTACCCCGCAAGTTTGATCCATCTCTACTATGTGCGACATGACTCCTGCTAGCCTGTTTGCCAAAATCTTACTCAAGATTTTATAGTCCACGCACAACATAGTTAATGGTCTATAATTGTCTAGATGGTTTGGATTTCCTTTCTTAAGCAGTATGGACACCACTCCCGTTTTCATACTATCTGACATCTCTTCTCCCTCCACGATTTCCTTAAAAACCCCTATAAGGTGTATCCCCACCATATCCCAGAAAGCCACATAAAATTCTTTTGTTAGGCCGTCTATACCAGGCACCTTATTAGCCTTCATTGCCTTTATCACATTGTGTGCCTCTTCTACTGTCAATTCCCCCCCCAACTTGCCTCTTTCATCTTCCGGTAACCTTCTCTTTAGGGATCTTATAAAAAACTCCCCCTTTCCCTCATCCAAGTTCTCCTTCTTGAACAATTCTCCATAATATTCTTTCACCATTTTTAACATGTTTTCCTTCCCCCTAATCACATTTCCATCCTTCTCCAATTTCCTTATAACCCCCCTCTTATCTCTTATCTTCATCTTTCTGAAAAAATATGAGGAGCATTTCTCATTTTCCTCATACTCTTCCTGCTTTAGTTTATATATTACAGCCCTTGCTTTCCTCTCGAGCAATTCTTCCTGTCTTATTTTTAAATTTTCCAAATACCCTTCCTTTATTTTTTCCTTTCCCTTATTTTGCGTAACATAAATATGTTCTATCTCTTTTTGTATTATGTCAAACTCCTTCTTTCTAAACTTTGCTCTCTCTGAGCAATAATCGACCGTGAACTTTTTTATTTTTTTCTTTATGTCCTCCCACCAAAACACAACATTGCTGTATAAGCTTTTCATCTCTACCCATAAAGGGAAGATTTTTATAAAACCTTCCCTATAGGATTTTTCAGCAAGCACATCGTTGTTAAACTTCCAGTACCCTTTTCCAAAATCAGGCCCTTCTATCTCAAGCTCCACATCCACAGCTTGGTGGTCTGTAAAAAGAGCCGGTATAGTTTTTCCGTTTATTATTTTACACTTTTTTCCTACAAGAATATAATCTAGCCTACTTTTCGCCCCCCTTGAGTTCTTCCATGTGTACCCCACCTGCTTTCCCTGTAGTTTCCCCATTACATCTATTAATTCATATTTTTTTAATAAAGGTCTTAAAGGGGAGGGAGCACTTTTCCTTTTCCAGAGAGCAGTTAAAGTCCCCTCCCACAATAATGTCCTTTTTAGTCAAGAAACAGGTGTCCAATTTTTGGAAGAGGTCCCTACGTAGCCCGTGCTCCACCTGTGCGTACACATTTATTATCCGACATTGGGTCCCATTTTTTTCAACATCCACCACTATTACCCTTCCTTGTATTACCGTATAGCTCTCCATTATCCGGATACCTTTATTCCCACATAACACCCCGACTCCAGTCCCATGTACCCCCCCCCCCCCCCCCGATGCTCCAAGAGGCTTCCCCTCCATTCCTCAGTAAACACAACAACATCCCCCTCATCCTTTAGATGGGCTTCTTGTACCAAACAAATATCAAAATTATAACATAGTAAAAATTCGTAGACCATTTTCCTCTTTCGGGCGTTTTTTAGCCCCCTAACATTCAAAGTAATTATTCGTATTTTCCCCATACCATAAACAGAAGGGCAAGTAGAGCACTAAGAGCAGGATTAAACAAAAAAAGAATGAGAGAAAAATGAAAAAAAGAAGAAAAAAACAAAGAAAAAGGGTTGCGATAAGACACTTGATAAATTTTTGCTCTTCTCCCATAGTCTTTATCTATCCATGTTAACATGTAACAATAAGTTTTTTATAAAGGAGTCCTCTGACTTTTCTTCACTCTCACCTTCCTCTTCCATGTCCCCGTCACTTGTCACGTCACTTAACGGGGTATGCATACACTCAGTCTGTGTTCCTCTCCATACATACCCCTCCACGTTCCCACCTTCCTCCAAAACCTCCTCCCTGACTTCCTGGTCTCTTATCTTAACCTCTTCCGAGGAGGTGGCCGGGCTCACCTTTCTCCTCCTCTTTGCAGATTTTCTCCGTGGCTTTGCGACCACTTCCCACAATTGGGGATCCTCCCCCTGCTTCTCTTTCTCACCGTCTTGCTCGGGACTCCTCTCCCCCTTCTCCTCTCGCCGCTCCGTCCCCTCCTCCGCGCTCCCCGCTTTATCCTCGTTAGCCTGATTTCCAGCAGCTGGTGGCGGCTCCTGTGGCCTTTCTCCGGCGTCAGAGTCTATTTCCACTTCGCTGCGATCTTCCTCAACGAGTCCAGTCTTCACCACGGCCGAATATGGCCGGGGCTTAGTGCAGTCTCTCGCCATATGTGCGTCTGAGTCACATAGGTGGCATCTTCTGGGCTCCTTACAGTCCTTTGTTATATGACCAAGCTTGCCACAACTCCTACACCTCACCTGGTCACATTTGTCCGCGTTATGTCCAGTACTTCCGCATTTCCTACATGCTTGAGGCTGCCCTGCGTAAACTAGGAAGCCTCTATCCGCTCCAATGGAAAATACTGCGGGCGGATGGCAATATCCATCCTCGCTGTCCATATCCGCATTCAATTTGATGCGAAATTGTCTCTTTCCAGTCCATAGGCCGAGGCCGTCCTTTATTTTCCGTACTCCTGGGAGGACAGTAACGTATCTCCCCAGGAAGTACTTGATAGTCTCTTCCGTGACCCAAGGATTATACATATGTATCGTTAAAATTCTATAATCGTTCCGATACAAAGGGGTCACCGTATATTTCCGCAGTTCCTCATCTTCTTCCACGATACTCTTCTTTCTCACTTCTTCCGCATACTCTCCAGTACAAAAGGTCACATCATAGTGCTTGCTTGCAGCACTCTGTTGAAGGCAGAAGATCTCCTCCGGCTGTATCTTTAGGGCTTCAAAAAGGATTCTTCGTCCGAAGGTTATTCTGTCATGAAATTGCGTATCTTTCTCCATAAGTTCGAATCTCAGCGTATTTCTTGTTCCATACGTCCATGCGTTCCTCTCAGAGAAATTGGCCGACGATGCCGCCATCCTTCATTGCTTCTCGCCCAAACTGATAAGAACAGATTTTTTTTTTATTTTTTTTTTTTTTACTATCCTAAGATTTATTATATACAAAAATGATCTGTTCCAAAATGTTTTCATGTAATCCTGAAAACAGAAAAACAATCTTCTGCACTATTAACCATCCACAAATGGAAACAACAGACAATACAGGTGATTTTAGCTAAAAAGCCAAGAAAAAATTGTGTGGGTTTTTTTTTTTTCAAACGATGTAATTTACAGCCACAGAGGACAGAAAGCTGCAGTATGTAGAGAAAGAGAAGAGTTAAACCTATAATCAACATGAGTCCTTGTAGATGGCAGCCTCCGGTTTTTAAAGACTTCTATTGGTCTCTAGTGGACAACAGAGGTAACTGCAGGATTGGAGCCAGAATAGTGTAACTGCAGTTCAAAACGACATATTTTTTTGATTTCCCATAGAAAGTGTGTGTCCAGCCACGTGTCAGTCCAAGTGGCAGGATTTAGTAATTCTGGTAATAGTTAAATGTAAGTCATTCACAAATATTAAGTCGCAAGATTTCAGTCTGACTAACCTTGGAAGATTACACGAAGACAATGTCCAGATATGCAGACGCACACATATATCTAGCGTATAAGAAAATTCTTTGCACAAACTGTTGAGTCAAATGACATTTGTTTTTCACAGCTTCAGGGGGTGCACCGTTCCTAGAAATACTGCAATACCAGGTCGATGCGTGGAGTGGACGGAGCAAGCCCCTATTCCATCTCCCTGCTCCAAAAATCAATTTAATATATGGTCCCCGGGTAGGGGACGTATCAGATATTAAACTGATAAGAACAGATTTTTTTTTTTTTTTAGCTAAAAAGCCAAGAAAAGATTGTGTGGTTTATTTTTTTTCAAACGATGTAATTTACAGCCACAGAGGACAGAAAGCTGCAGTATGTAGAGAAAGAGAAGAGTTAAACCTATAATCAACATGAGTCCTTGTAGATGGCAGCCTCCGGTTTTTAAAGACTTCTATTGGTCTCTAGTGGACAACAGAGGTAACTGCAGGATTGGAGCCAGAATAGTGTAACTGCAGTTCAAAACGACATATTTTTTTGATTTCCCATAGAAAGTGTGTGTCCAGCCACGTGTCAGTCCAAGTGGCAGGATTTAGTAATTCTGGTAATAGTTAAATGTAAGTCATTCACAAATATTAAGTCGCAACATTTCAGTCTGACTAACCTTGGAAGATTACACGAAGACAATGTCCAGATATGCAGACGCACACATATATCTAGCGTATAAGAAAATTCTTTGCACAAACTGTTGAGTCAAATGACATTTGTTTTTCACAGCTTCAGGGGGTGCACCGTTCCTAGAAATACTGCAATACCAGGTCGATGCGTGGAGTGGACGGAGCAAGCCCCTATTCCATCTCCCTGCTCCAAAAATCAATTTAATATATGGTCCCCGGGTAGGGGACGTATCAGATATTAAACTGATAAGAACAGATTTTTTTTTTTTTTTTTTTTTTTGAAAATTTTTTATTGATACTCAGACATATAACAACATCATCATCATCTCATTTATTTTCATAAGCCCACCCCATTTAAAAGGATTACTTCTTTATTATCTCCCATCCCCTTTTAAAATACAACAGGAAAACAAATATTTAAATGTTTTTTCCTTTTTTTTTTTTTTTTTTCTCTTTTTTTTTTTTTTTTTTTTTTTCATAGAGAATTTAAATTATTTAAAAAAAACCATCCCATCCCTTCACAAGCTTCCGGTGCTCAGAGGGGACTCTCCCCAACTTGCTCCTTCCACACCGACCTCTCCCGGAGAGCCAGGCTGTTGCTGCTTAGACCTTTCTATGTGCGAACCCGGCTCCTCCATCCGAATGGGCACAGAGGCGATTCTTCTTTGCGGCTGCTCTCTCAACTTAGTATTTCTGGCACAGATCTCTTTTACTGTTGCTGTTGCCATTCGGAGAGCAGCCACGGGGGGGATCTGCATGTGCTTGCTCACCAACAAGTTTCTGGAGGTCCAAATGGCGTCTTTTATAGCAGCAAGGGCGAGCCACTGCTTTTCAAAGCCTTTTCTTTGCGTTTTCACTCCTTGGCTCACCCCATAGAGGATTAGGTTTGCTGTCAGGACCTCCCTTGCTGGTAAGTACGGGAAATTTAAGGAGCCGGCCATGTCCCACAGGTCTATAGCAGCACTGCACTCCCAGAGTAGGTGCCTCACCGTCTCAGGCGCGCCACAACCCGGTCGGGGACACATTTCTGTTGTCGACATTCCTCTGGAGTGCATGACAGCCCTGACTGGGAGAATCTCATGAGCCACCATCCAGGACACATCCTGGAGCCTGTTAGAAAGGACGGGATGGTTTGTCAGACGCCACACTTCTATGGCCTCTCCAATAGGGAGGCCTCTGACTGGGACCACCTCTCCCCTCTCCTGCACAACTGAAATGAGAGAATGATGTTTTGTTAAAATGTCCAAACTCTGATCTTCCAATTTAAAGGAGGTTAAAAAGGATTTCAGCTCTACATAGGCTTCAGGAACATCAAAGGAGACGGGGACTCTAAGATCTACTGGCAGGATTTTCTTTTGTCTTAGGTAGCTACCTAACCAAAATCTAACCCATGCCTGTGTCAGAGGATTACTATTAGGACTCGTAGCCTGTCTCATATGGCTACTTGTATAGAGGCTTCCCATGAATAAATACAGATCTGGGACTCCTTTGCCACCATCTTCCTTTAATTTCTTCATTATCCCTCTTTTAAGTCTCTCCCATTTGGAGTCCCATAGAAAGTAAAAGATGGCTCGTTCTAGTTTTAACAATACGTCCTTTGGTGGCAAAAAGACTGCGCTGACTAAAAGAAGCAAGGGTAAAATCACTGCCTTAATTACTAAAACCTTCCCTCCAAGAGTCAGCTTTCTCAGTCTCCATAGGCCTAATCGTTGATTCACTTTTCCTATCATTCCCGGCCAATTTGCCTTTCCTCCACCATCCTTATCAAATCTAACCCCTAAAATTTTTTGGTCGGTTTGTGTCACATTTATTCCAAGTCCAGTCAATTCTATAGTCTCCCATGGCCCGTAGAATTGTACCTGAGTCTTGCCCCTGTTGAGTCTAGAGGCCGAAGCCCTTCCGAACCAGTCCGTAACTTCAAAAGTCCTTCTCATCGAGGATATGTCTGTACACAGGATGCTAATATCATCCATGTACAGTACACACTTTGCCACCTGCCCCCCACTCCCAGGTATGTTCATCCCGTTTATACTCTTATCTTTCCTCAAAATTTGTGCCAGGGGTTCAATACAAATAACATATAAAAGAGCGGACAGGGGACATCCCTGTCGTAAACCACAGTTCACCTGAACTGCATTCGTCAGGGTCCCATTCATGACAAATCTGCTCTTTATATCTGTGTACAACAACTTTACCCAGGATATAAGCCTTTCTGGGAAACCCATCTTCTGCAAAACTTTAAAAAGGTACCGGTGAGATATTCTATCGAAGGCTTTTTCAAAGTCTAAATTCAAAACAATCAGTCGCTTGTTTCTCTTTCGAGCAAAACAAATCGTGTCTCTAATCAACACCAGACTATCAGTGATCTTCCTGCCCTTTACAGTACATGCTTGGTCTTGGTGGATTATCTGGTCCAAAACCGGTCTTGTCCTTTCTGCTAGAAGCTTGCTGAATAATTTACAGTCACAGTTTAAAAGCGTAATCGGTCTCCAATTTTCCAAGAGAGTTTTATCCTTCCCTTTATGAACGAGTGTGACTAAACCCATTCTAAAACTTTCAGGCAGCTTATCTAATTCACTAAAATCTGTAAAAATTGAAAGTAAATCAGTAGCTAAAATATCCCAAAATGTCAGATAAAACTCAATCGGCAGGCCATCTAAACCAGGGGATTTTCCAGTTTTAAAACTCTTAAGACACTGACCTAACTCGGCTGTAGTAAAAGGTTGACTTAACATATCACTAGACTCAACAATCTTATCAATATATTCCAGGGTTTGCTCAATGACTCTTTCCTCCACATTTTTCTCCCCATACAGGTTTTCATAATAATCTTCAATCACTTTTATTATACCTTCAGTACTCACTACTTTTTCTCCAGCTCTGTTTCTTAGCTGAGAGACAGAGCCAGGTTTGTTCATAATTTTTTTGAAAAAGTATCTCGTACATTTTTCTCCCTCCTCTCTCGCTCTCTCTCTACTCCTTAGTATGACTCCCATACTTTTATCATTTGCTATTTTCTGCATTTCTTTTTTTACCTCTCTAATTTCTTCGTAGAAGTGTAAACCCCACCTATTTAAGAGATGGTACCTCTGTAACCTTTTCTGTAGTCCTCTCATACACCTGTCTTTTGCGGCCTTCTTTCTCTTTCCTGCTTGTTTAAAAAAGGACCGAGTCCTACACTTCACCATTTCCCACCATGAGACACGTGTTGCATAGAAATCCTGGAGAGTCTGCCATTCAGTATACCTCTCCTTATACTGTCTGAGCAGATCCTGATCCTCCAGTAGGGAGCAGTTTAACCTCCACACTCCCCTCCCCATTGTTATATCTAGTTCAAGGGAAATTTTAACAGTTAACATCAGATGGTCAGAAAAAAAGACGGGCATCAAAGTGGCCTCTACTGGTGAAAAGTCTCTAACAAAGATATAATCAATTCTAGAGGCCCTGTCACCGTTTCCACTATACCAAGTAAAACCCTCCTCCATTGGATGAACCGTTGGAAAACAATCTATCAATTTAAAGTCTCTGACTAAACCTTGTAGTAAAAGTGACGTCTTATCAATCTTCACATCTTGTGTGGCTCTTCTTCTATCTTTCCTGTTTAAAATACAGTTAAAATCCCCTCCAAACACTAAAGGCGCTTTTCCCAACAAGTGGGGTTGCAAAGCCTCTAAAAGATCATATCTTTCGTGTTTGTCATTTGGGCCATAAATGTTCAAGAGCTTAAATTCCTTTTCCATATAAATAAGGTTAACAACAAGTGCTCTTCCATCACTTACTACAGTACTTCCCTTCACCGACACCAGAGGGTTTTTCACCAATATGGCTACTCCATCATTTTTATTTTCATTTGATCCACTCCAGATGGACATTTGTGGCCACATATCCTGCCACTGACCATATGCTTTTAGGAAAGGTATAGCACATTCCTGTATTAAAATAACATCTGATGTTACACTATTCAAGAAGGATAGAACACTTTGGGCTCTTACTTTAGACCTAACACTCCTGACATTTATGGATGAGAAGGTCAGAGCCATGAAGATTAATACAGAACACAAGCTAGTCATTATGAAACTAAGGAAAGATTGTTCTCTTCAAAGGCTCAACCCAAACTTTGGGGGGGCATACCATCAATTTATTTCTTGTGAGTGTAACTCTTCCTTCACCTCTCCGGGTTCCGAAGGGGGGACCGCCACTCTATTCCCTTTTCGTACTCTAGGTGACGGCCTTTGTCGCAGAGCTGCATTTACCATCCGCTCCTTTGGCGTTGACTGCAGAACTATGTTAAGGAAGGAAACCTCATTTGGTGAGTCAGAGGGGAAGACCCTGGAGTCCTCCCCTGAGGAACTCCCTGAAGGTGTTTCATGCCTCCCTCTCTTTCCTGAAACAATTGTCCCAGAAGACAGTTCTGCTGCAGTCCTCTTTGCCACCTGTGAATCAGGAAGGCCAGGGGGGACAGGGGGGGGCTGCCCTTGAGCATTTTCACTTTCACCACTTACTCCTTTCTGAACTCCACTCTCCTCCTGCCCTCTCTCCCCCTCCTCTGAGGGTTCTGGTTGGGCAGGTCTTCCATGCTCCTCCCCTTTTCCCTCCTCCTCCTGTTCCTCCCCTCCGTCTTCAGGTGCTGGGAACTGATTTAAAATATCTGTCCCAGCTGCATCAATCAAGACATCCTCGTTTACCATTGCAATCAGGTTTCCCTCATTAATCTGGTTTCCTTTTTTAAGTTTATTTGCAAAGGACCGCGGACAGTCCCTAAAGAGGTGACCTTCCCCTCCACACAAGTTACACTTACGGTCATTTTTACAATCAGCATACGTATGCCCTTTCTCTTTACATTTCCCACAGATGATTTCCTCGCATGCCTCTATCAAATGCCCATGCTCCCCACACCTCCGGCAGAGCTTTGGTTGGCCCTGGTAATGGATATAGCCTCTATTATCTCCCAAAACTATCATGGACGGGAGATGTTTTAAACCCCGGAACCCTTGGGGATCTTCCCATTGCTGTATTGGTACTTTCCATACACAATTCCATATTCCATCCACATCTCTCACCTTCCTCGGCTGACCCTTCACCGTACAATATCTCCCCAACCACACACAAATGTCTTGGGCATTCACCGTTTCATTAAACATTTTAACTATTACTGTTTTCATAGTATTGTCTGTCAGTTTCTCCACATTGAAAATTTCAAATTGTGGTCTCAAATTTTCGAATCTTCTCCAAAACTCTTCCAACAATTCGCTTGAGCTGAAACTTACATCAAAACCCCTGTTAAAAGGGAGGGTCAAAATGCAATTCAAGTCATTTGGTGAAAATCCCAACACCTGTTGAATCAATTTCCTGGAGAAATCCAGCCTGGACATCTTTGGCACTTCTCCAACCTTCTCAATTAAACTGAAGCGCACACAGTGGTGCCTCCGCATACTGGCATACCCAGCCATTGCGGAGGCACCAAAGGTTTAGAAAAAACACCTGCTACAAACACACAACAGAAGATTAAAAAGGAAACGTTTTCAATACAAACAAATAATTTCTATAAAAAACCACGTACCTTTGCGCTGCAATAAATAACCAAGGTTTCACCGCCCAGACACCCAAAGGAGAGGGTCGCAGTCCTAGACTAAGACCAAGAATCAAGTGCGAAATGATAAGAACAGATTTTTTTACTTCTTTTATTTTCTTTCCAAAACAATTCAAAAAACTTTTTCCATTTCCGTTACAAAGACATATTTACATCTCATTTCTTTCCCACATTCATTCATCGCAAACCAATCATTTTCATGTAACATATTCATATAACTTATTGCTTTTCATTGCTCCTTTTCCCTTTCTCCCTTCCTTACTCTTTACCTACCACCACTTTTTAGGTGCCTTCGCAGTAAAGAAGGAAGGGAAATCTTTCCATCTATCCTTGATCGTGTCTATTCCCCATTTTTGTAGTTCATGCCAGTATGTCTTTTCAAATTCCCTCTCTACAGCTTTAGTCGTACCTATTTCCCCCTCTTTATATCCTCCCGTTATACAACTCTGTCTTGCCTTCCACAATTTCATTTTTACAATTGTTAACAACATACAACGTATTTTGTATCTCTCTTTTTCTATGCTGTTAGCCCCGAAAAGGGTAATCTCTTCATAAGTCACCGTGCCCAAGCCTTTATACTTCCCCTTTACCCTTTCCCATACCTTTTTTGCGTATTCGCATCCCCAAAGTACGTGTTCTATTGTTTCCTCTTCTACGCAGTTGTCCCTCGGACACTTTTTCTGTTTTCCCAAGTTATGTGCATACATGATGATCCTCACGGGTAACCTTTTGTGTAAATGCATCCAATTAAAATCCTTCAAAACATTTTTAAAGGTCTTATCCTGTGCACATTTCCACACTTCTGGACTCACCGGTACCTGGTTATAATTAGCTTTCCATACCATTTTCTTATATAAAAGTTTATGGTTTAGTACGGTATCCACCTCTTTACATTCAGCATGTTTCTTTCCCCATCCCAGCATCCTCTGAAAATATTTTGGTCTAGTTTCCGCCTTTGGTCCCTTATTTTCCCACCCTATCAAAAAACGGTATGGAATCGCTAACCAAAACCATTACAATATTGGACATTTATGGACATAGTTCTGTTTCAATAGCTTGCATACATTTGCATAAAACATTGTATCTAACTTCAAAGGGACATTTGGTACCCCTTTCCCACCATCTTCAATTTCTTGATACATTTGCGTTCTTTTGACATACTCATAACCCCCCCAAATAAATTTAAATATCGCTCTGGTTATTTGCGCTCTGTAGATCTGAGGCATCGAAAACACATAGGCCAGATGTAATAACTTCGGCACCACCTCACTCTTTATAATCAGAACCTTCCCCGTAATTGTTAATTTCCTTGCTTTCCAAAGGCCCAGCTTCTTTTCTACCGCACTTAACCTTTTTTTCCAATTGCTAAGCTCATCTCCTTCCTTATTTCCAAAGGTGATTCCTAAAATATTCATTGGGCCTTGGCACAAAGTAAAATCACAGATATTATCTCTTCTACCCTCCCATGTCCCCAAATATTTATACATCGACTTCTCTTTATTTATCTTTGATCCAGTCGCTTTTTCATAAATATCTAAAATTTCTATCGCACCCTTTAAACTATCATCATCTGCCAGATATAATACTGTATCGTCCGCATACTGCGATATCTTTAAAACTTCCCCCCGCGGCATCGGAATCCCTTTTACTCTCTGGCTTTCCCTTATTGCGCAAGCCAAAGGTTCAACATACAGTACATAAAGAACAACAGATAATGGACATCCTTGCCTCAAACCCTTTGTTTGATACACTTTTTCTGTAAGGAATCCATTTACTTTTATTTTCAGACTTATGCCGTTGTATAAATTTTTTACCCATTTTTTAAATTTCTCTCCCAAGCCCATATACTGCATTACCCTCCACAAAAAATCATAATCTACCCTATCAAAGGCCTTTTGTTGATCTAGGCTCACACATAGTGCTGGCAAATTTCTATCTCTAACGTATGTGAGTATGTCTCTGTGTAGTTGCACGTTCCAAGACATTTGCCTCCCCCTGACCCCACACGTCTGATCCTTCTCCACTATTTGCATCATTACTCCCGCGAGTCTATTTGCCAATATCCTACTCAGGATCTTATAATCCACACATAGCATAGTTAACGGTCTATAATTATCAAGTTGTTGTGGGTTACCTTTCTTGAATAGAATAGAAACCACACCCATCTTCATACTCTCTGTCATCTCCTTTCCCTCCATGATTTCCTTAAAAACTCCCAACAAATGTTTCCCCACCATTCCCCAAAAAGTTTCGTAAAATTCCTTTGTTAATCCATCTATCCCTGGCACTTTGTTTGCCTTCATTCCTTTTAATACTTTATATGCCTCCCCTATTGTAACTTCCCCTTCTAAACTGTCGCTTTCTTCTCCCGTTAATCTCTTTTTTATTTTCTTTAAGAAAAAATCCCCTTTTTCTCCCTCTAATTTTTCTTTTCTAAACAAGGCCTCATAATACTCCTTCGCCGTTTTAAGCATATTTTCCTTCCCTTCTATCATTTTCCCATCCTTCTCTAATTTTATTATAACTCCCTTTTTTTCCTTACTTTTCATCTTTTTAAAGAAAAAGGCCGAACATTTCTCGTTCTCCTCATACTCCTCCTGCTTTATCTTATATGTTTCAGCCCTTGCCTTCCTTTCAAGTAGTTCTTCCTGCTTCAATCTTAAACTTTCCATTTTCTCGTCCATGTTTTTGTTGTTTCCTTTTTCATTTTGTAGTGTATAAGTATATTCTATTTCTTTTTGCAATATACGAAATTCCTCTTTCCTTACGCTGGACCTTTCCGTACAATAATCCACCGTGAACTTTTTTATTTTGTTTTTTACATCCTCCCACCAATCCAGTTTATTTATATATAAGCTTTCCATCTCCTCCCATAAAGGGAAGAGCTCTGCAAACCTTTCCTTATATTCTTTTTCCATAAGTACTTCGTTATTCAGTTTCCAGTATCCTTTTCCATAATCTATTCCTTCTATCTCCAAATCCACCACTATCATTTGATGATCTGTGAACAAAGCCGGTATTATTTTCCCTTGTTTTATTTTACACTTTTTCTCTATCAAGATGTAATCTAATCTACTTTCCATCCCTCTTGTGTTCTTCCATGTGTACCCCACTCTTTTCCCTTGTAGTGTGGCCATTACATCTATTAAACCGTATTTTTTTTATAAAGGTCTTAAAGGGGAGCGAAGTTTTTATTTTCTCCAGTGAACAGTTGAAATCCCCTCCCACAAAAATATTTTTCTTTGTCATAAAACAAGTGTCCATTTTTGAAAGAAGTTCTCTTCTTAATTTGGGATCCACATATGCATACACATTTATTATACGGTTTTGTGTCCCACTTTTTTCCACATCTACAACCATAACCCTTCCCTGTATTAAAGTATAACTGTCCTTTATTCGTATACTTTTATTCCCACATAACACTCCTACCCCAGTCCCATGTACTCCCCCTATACTCCAGACCGATTCACCTCCTCTCCATTCCTTCGTAAAGAGGTCAACATCCCCCTCATCTTTTAAATGTACTTCCTGCAACAAGCAGACATCAAAATTATAATACAACAAAAATTCATAAACCATTTTTCTTTTCCGAGCATTCCTAAGTCCCCTTACATTTAATGTTATTATTCGAAAGTTTCCCATGTCTTAACACATAAATCAAAAAAAAAAAAAAGGAAAACAAAAAAAAAGGGGATCTCAAAAACAAAACCAAAAACAAATCAAAACCATAGAAGTTTTATTTCAGTATCCCCATTTTTAACTCTTCATATTAACCTGCGCCAATAAGTTCTTAATAAAGGAATCTTCCGATTTTTCTTCGCTTTCAGCCTCTTCCCCCGTATCCCCATCACTAGTGAAGTCACTTAAGGGGGTATGCATGCATTCAGTCTGTGTACCCCTCAAAACATGTCCCTCCGTATTTTCCACCTGCTCGATCCGTTCCTCCCTATCCTCTTTATTTTTCGTTTTTGTCTCTTCTGGAGAAGCACCTGAGCTCACCTTTCTCCGCCTCTTTGCTGATTTTCTCCGCGGCTTCGCTACTACTGCCCACACCTGTCCGTCCTCCGCTTGTTTCTCTCTCTCGGCGTCCGATTCACGTAATGTTCCTTCCTCCTTATTCCTCTGCTCTACTCCACCTTCCTTGCTCCCAGCTCTCTCCTCGTTAAGGTGATCTTCGGCAGCCGTTGACGCCTCCTGTGTTCTTTTTCTGATATCAGCTTCTGCATCCGATTTTCTGTAATGTTCATTTCCTGCCGCTTCAGAATATGACCTTGGCCTAGTACAATCTCTTGCCATATGGGTCTCTGAATCGCACAAATGACATTTTCTAGGTTCCTTACAGTCTTTAGTTATGTGGCCTATCTTCCCGCAACTCCTGCACCTCATTTGTTCACACCTGTCCGCATTATGTCCGGTACTGCCACATTTTCTGCACGCTTGGGGCTGCCCAGCATACACTAGGAAACCCCTATCTGCTCCTATGGAGAATACCGCGGGTGGATGGCAATATCCGTCCTCGGTAGACGTATCCACATTTAATTTGACTCGGAATTGTCTTTTTCCGGTCCATAGTCCTAAGCCATCCTTTATTTTGCGCACTCCTGGTAGTACTGTGACGTACCTTCCTAAGAAGTACTTAATTGTCTCTTCCGAAACCCAAGGGTTATACATATGGATCGTTAAAATCCTATAATCATTTCTGTACAAAGGAGTTACCGTATATTTCTTTAGTTCTTCGTTTTCTTCTCCGTGAAATCTCCTTCTCACCTCCTCCGCACATTCTCCCGTGCAAAAGGTTACATCATAATGTTTACTTGCCGTACTCTGCTGGAGGCAGTAGATTTCCTCAGGCTTTATCTTTAAAGCCTCGTAAAGGATCCTTCGTCCGAAGTTAATTCTGTCATGAATCTCGTCCTCTTTCTCCATCAACTCGAATCTCAAAGTATTTCTTGTACCTTGCATCCATGTATTTCTCTCATGAAAATTGGCCGACGCCGCCGCCATCCTGCATTGCTTCTCGCCTTGTAACTGATAAGAACAGATTTTTTTTTTCTTTTTTATTTTTACTTACAACACCATCTTACATTTCCATTTGCTCAACATTCCATTGAATACTTTTCATATTTCACAAAAACATCTTTTACATCATTCATAATAATCCTTCCACCTGTCCTTAATCGTGTCTATTCCCCATCTTTGTAATTCATGCCGATATATCCCCTCAAATTCCCTCTCTATATCCTTTATTGTTCCCATCTCTTTCCATTCATACCCCCCCCCTTATATACCCCTGTCTTGCCCTCCATATCTTAAGTTTTGTAATTGATAACAACATACAACGTATTTTATTTTCCTCCTTCTTTTTATCCTTAGGCCTAAGATAAGTTACTTCCTCATATGTCAAAGCCTCTAGTCCCTTATACCTCCTCTTCATTCCAGCCCATACCTTTTTTGCATATTTGCACCCCCATAGGACGTGTTCAATCGTTTCTTCCTCTGTGCAATTATCCCTCGGACATTCTTTTAACTTCCCCAAATTATGTGCATACATCGTAGTCCTTACAGGTAATTTCCTATGTAGGTGCATCCAATTAAAATCTTTCAAAACATTCTTATAACTCTTATCCTGTGCGTATTCCCAAACTTCCGAACTCACTATCCCCTGGTTGTAGTTAGCATTCCTCGCCAGTTTTTTATACAGAAGTTTATGATTTTGTATTGTATCCACCTCCCTGCACTCTATATGTCTCTTTCCCCACTTAACCATCCTCTGAAAGTATTCTGGTCTTGTCTCTGCCTTCGGCCCCTGATTTTCCCACCCAATTAAAAACCGGTATGGAATAGCTAACCAGAACCATAACAATATCTGACATTTATGAATATATGGCTTCTTTAACAGCGTACACACATTTGCATAAAAAATCGTATCTAACTTTAACGGAATGTTCGGTACCCCTTTTCCCCCATCGGCAACCTCCTGATACATTTGTACTCTCTTTACGTACTCGTAACCTCCCCATATAAAGTTAAATATTCCCCTCATTATTTGTGCTCTAAATACTTGTGGCATCGGGAACACATAGCCTAGATACAATAGTTTCGGCACCACCTCACTCTTTATCACTAACACCTTCCCAGTAATTGTAAGCTTCCTCATTTTCCATAGTCGTAATTTCCTTTCCACCTCTGCCATCTTCCCCTGCAGTTCCAAATAGCATCGCCCTCCTTATTCCCAAAAGAAATTCCTAGAATGTCCATAGGACCTTCACACAAAGTATAATCACAAATATTTTCCCTTCTACCTTCCCACGTCCCCAAGTACTTATATTTTGTCTTTTCCTTATTTATTTTTGATCCTGTAACTTCTTCATATATTTTTAATATTTCCACAACTTCTCTTAAACTGTCGTCGTCCGCTAAATATAGTATAGTATCATCCGCATATTGAGATATTTTCAAACATTCCCCCCCCGGCATCATTATCCCCCTCACTCTTTTATTCTCCCGAATTGCACAAGCCAATGGTTCAACATATAATACATAGAGTACCACCGATAACGGGCACCCTTGTCTCAACCCCCTCGCTTGATGAACTTTTTCCGTGAGGAACCCGTTCAATTTGATTTTTGAATATATCTCTTTATAAAGGATCCTCACCCACCTTATAAATTGTTTTCCCAAGCCCATCTTAGTCATTACCTCCCACAAAATTTCGTAATCTAGCCTATCAAATGCCTTTTGTTGGTCTAAACTTACACAGATTGCCGCCATTTTTCTATCCTTTACATATGCAAGTATGTCTCTATGTAATTGTATATTCCATGAAATTTGTCTCCCCTTCACCCCACACGTTTGATCACTTCCCACTATATCCGACATTACCCCTACCAATCTATTTGCAATTATCTTACTTAAAATCTTATAATCTACACATAACATAGTGAGAGGTCTATAATTATCAAGTAAATGAGGATTCCCTTTCTTAAATAATAACGAAATCACACCCGTCCTCATACTCTCCGCCATCTCTTCCCCTTCTAATATTTCTTTAAAGACCTCCAACAAATGTAACCCTATCACTCCCCAAAATACCTCATAAAATTCTTTCGTTAATCCATCTATTCCTGGTACCCTATTTACCTTCATTCCCTTTACCACCTTATATGCCTCTTCCATCGTTATTTCCCTTTCCAGAAACTCCCTATCTTCCTCTACTAATCTCCTCTTTAATGACCCCAAAAGAACATCTCTTTTTTCTGTCCCTACTTTTTCTTTTCTAAATAAATCCTCGTAATATTCTTTTACTACCCCCAACATGCTTTCCCTCCCTATAATCTCCTTCCCATCCTTTTCCAATTTCTCTATAACCCCCCTTTTATCCCTACTTTTCATCTTTTTAAAAAAATATGCGGAACACCTTTCATCTTCCTCATACTCTTTCTGTTTTAATTTATATGTTTCTGCTCTTGCCTTCCTCTCTAATAACTCTTCTTGCCTCACCTTTAAGTCTTCAATTTTCAAATCTACATTTTTTTCCTTCCCCTCCTTTTGTATAACATAAATATGTTCTATCTCTTTTTGTAACATATTAAATTCTTCTTTTCTACGTTTAGATCTATCTGTACAATATTCTATCGTAAATTTTTTTATCTTGCATTTTACATCCTCCCACCAATCCCCTTTTTTTCCATAAAGTTCTTTTACTTTCACCCATAAAGGGAAGATCTCTAAAAATTTATCCCTATAATCTTTTTCCTTTAACACCTCATTATTTAATTTCCAATATCCCTTCCCGTATTCCATCCCTTCTATCTCCAAATCCACCTCTACCGCCTGGTGATCCGTGAGTAGAACCGGAATCGTTTTTCCCCCTTTAATTTTACACTTTTTATCTATCAAAATATAGTCCAACCTACTCTGTACCCCCCTTGTATTCCTCCATGTATACCCTACTTTTTTCCCCAGAAGTCTGCCCATAACATCCGTTAACCCGTATTGTCTTATAAATGTCTTTAATGGGAGAGAAAATTTTTCTTTTTCTAAAGATACATTAAAATCCCCTCCCACTATAATATTTTTCCTTGTAATAAAACAAGTGTCCATCGACAAAAGGAGTTCTCTTCTTTGTTTTGGATCCACATGTGCATACACATTTATTATCCGGCTTTGAACCCCGTTTTTTTCTACATCTACCACCATCACTCTTCCCTGTATCACCGTATAACTTTCTTTTATTTTTATACTTTTATTTCCACACAACTGATAAGAACAGATACTACACTTGATCTTAGCCAAAAGGCCGAGAAGCGATACCCACATATCGCACGACAGAAACGACTCATTCTGCTTACTGCAACTCTAACTCATGGTTACAATGAAGAACACAGTCGCCTTCTAACAAATGGTCGATGTTTTACTGACGTTTTACCTCCGAAACATCACAATATAACTATGGTCGGCATGTTTCAGTTTTTAAACGGCGCCACATATATGACGACACTTTAGTTTCTGAAACGCCGGTCAGCGCATGCCGGTTAATGAGATTCAAAATCACGTGGTCGCCTGCAGTCCAATCAGCGGTCGTTGAGACGGAGCGTCTTCAATTCATTTTTATAACTTTCTTGGCGTTATAATTGTTTTCATAATATGATAATTACATACTGTTAAATTTTTAATGTTTCTCCTCCCGGTAACTGTATTCCTGTTATGTCTGGGCTTTCCCTAATTGCACAAGCCAACGGTTCTACATATAACATGTACAGTAAGACTGAGAGGGGGCGACCTTGGCACAGACCTCTCATTTGTCTTTCATCCCAGCTTTTTTGGGGGTGACTGGGTGGGGGGATATTGCTCACAGCAAATTCCTAAAAACTCCTATTGATCATTGTTGCTCCCATACATACATTTCAGTTTACCAGTCATGAGGCTCCAAATTATACCAGGAGTGGGGTTTGAACCCACGAGAGCATGCGCTCATTAGAGCTTAAGTCCAACGCCTTAACCACTCGGCCATAGGGTTTACAGGGATGGAGGACTCAAATGAGAAAATATCCAGCGAGCAGCAGTTTTTGGTGCAATGTTTCAAAACAAGCTATGCAGAAGAGCATGTTTGGGAGCACCGTACATCTGACTTTGAAGCAGATGGGCTACAGCAACAGAAGGCCAAAATGAGAGCCACACTAACAGCTACAACAACTTTTTCAAGAATATTATTTTATGACAGACTTGAGCATGAATGATGAATATGAATCGGAAACAACAATGAACAACAATGTGAAACTGCTCATGAATCATTTAATCTATGAGTGAAAGTAGTTTTCTTTAATCTCCTCCTCCTTTAGTTTGCCTCTCCTCTTTATAAGCTCCAGCTCTCTTCTCCTACTCACATCTCTAAACAGTAAAGATCATTTACACCTCACACTGACAACATGCTGTGGACCTTCTGCACTCTCATCACTGCTCTAACATGTAAGATCTTCTTATTCCATTTTTTAGTCCATATTTAGAGCTAAACTTTAAACTTCTATTTTTTCTGTGTTTCCTGGCAGATGTTGATGCAGTGATTGTGTTGACCCAAACACCTGCTGTCCACACAGTTTCTCCAGGTCAAGAAGTTGTTCTCAACTGTAACATAGAGAGAGATGATGGGAATTCTGTTAGATGGTATAAACAAGTTCCTGGAACGGTTCCTCAGTATGTTCTAAGATTTTATCATTCTAGCAGCTCACCCAGCTTTGGAACAGGATTCTCCTCAGACAGATTCAACTCTAAGTCCTCATCAAACATTGATTACCAGTTCATTATCAAGCGAGCAGAGACAGGAGACTCTGCAGTGTATTACTGTCAGACATGGGATGACTCTGCCAGTGCAGCTGTACCACAGTGATTTAGACAGTGACAAAAACCTCCTCATTAGTACTTCTGCTTTTTTAGAAACTTTCACATGCAAAAAAAAAAAAGACCCATAAAAGAAACCCTGTAATGTGCTATTAAACACTAAATCCTCCATTTTTAAATCCTTTTTAATCTTCATTATTAAAGGCATAAAGAGGAAAGCACTGAAATATGTACATCTCATTTACTCACATCAGCCCGAACAGATCACATAAACCAAACTATCCAACATATAGTATTATATGTTGCTGCAAGCTATTCTTAATAACAGAAATTTTATAGATACTACTCACAGGTCTAACTGTCCAACAGCAGTTTAACTTATCATTTAAAAAAAAGTGTAGTTAACATGCAGTTTAAAAAATATATATAAAGCTATACTGAAGCTAGTTTAGAGCTTCTACACCATCTTCATTTACATTTAGTTTTGATTATTCAGAAACATATTTTTAAGGCAGAAGGAAAATATAGAAGTGTGAGGATAAGGACACTAGTGATAAATGTTTGATTCTTTTACAACCATTTTTAAGAACACGGTGTGATTTATTGTAGCTATTGTATTATTATGGTATATATTTTTCTATCATTTGTAAAAATGATGACGATCAAACTGACTGACATAATACTCATGGGAAGGAAATATACAGTATTTACTCAGTGTCTTTTCTGCACACTGCAATTCTGTCAAGAATACTTGAATGTGTTTTAAGTATTTTACTATTGGGTGGCTGTAGCTCAGGTGGCAGAGCAGGTCAGCCACTAATCAGATGGTTGGTGGTTTGATCCCAGGCTGCCTCCTGGCTGCATGCCAAATATCCTTGGGCAAGATACTAACCCCATGTTTGCCTACTGGTGGTGGTCAGAGGGCCCGGTGGCGCCAGTGTCCGCCTCTGTCAGTGCGTCCCAGGGCAGCTGTGGCTACAATGTAGCTTGCTATCGCCAGTGTGTGAATGACTGAATGTAGTGTGAAGCGCTTTGGGGTCCTTAGGGACTAGAAAAGCGCTATACAAATGCAGGCCATTTACTTGTTTAAATGATTAGCACTAGTGCTCATAAACCACAACGTAATGATCTGTGAATGTGCTTGAAAGCGATTGTTTACAGTACACAGCAGTTATGTTAAAAATATGCTTCTCTGTTATCCGAAATAGAAATACAAAAACTAAAAGTTTTTTTATTTGCAAAAACTAACAGATCGAAAAAATACATTCCCCAAACAAACAAAACAAACTTTGTTGTTGATGACTGATGAATAAAAATAACAAAAAAGAATGCAGTACAGTAGAATTGTATTGCATGGGATCATTTTACAAATAAACTAATGCCAACAAATAACTAAAGCACAATAAACAAACATTGAGCTTATTTGAAATTCATCCATCCATCCATCCATTTGCTTCCGCTTATCCTTTTCAGGGTCGCGGGGGGCGCTGGAGCCTATCCCAGCTGTCATAGGGCGAGAGGCAGGGTACACCCTGCACAGCATCAGGAAAAAGGAGCACGAGAAGCTTGAGAAATACCAAAGGCTCAGAGAAGAGCTCGAGAAGATGTGGAGGGTTAAGGTAACAGTGGTCCCAGTGGTAATTGGAACACTCGGTTTGGTGACTCCCAAGCTAGGTGAGCGGCTCCAGCAGATCCCAGGAACAACATCAGAGATCTCTGTCCAGAAGAGCGCAGCCCTAAGAACATAAATAAACATAAATCAGAATAAATTTGATAGTATTGACATTATATAAATTAGAGATGGACCGATCCGATATTACGTATCGGTATCGGTCCGATACTGACCTAAATTACTGGATCGGATATCGGAGAAAAATAAAAAATGTAATCCGATCCATTAAATATCACGAAATCACCTCGCAAAACTTGCAACATGCCGTAACTCACCTCAGAACGTTAGCACGTCGGAGCAGTATGCATCACGTGATAGAGCGGCTGTGGCATGCGGGACCTGTCGGTGGTCTGGATAGCATGTGGAGCTTCGCTAGCAACCTGGCATTTCATCTCCGACAAAGTTATCCCCGAGAGAAGTAAAGCAAGTGTGTAAGTCCATCTCTGAATGTTTGTAAAGCATTCCTGCGTTAAGCTTAATAAGCGACTGCCTCTTCTTGCTAACAAATGCACAAAAAAACCCCAAAAAGAAATCTTTCTACCTTCTGCAAAGTTCATCGCCCCAGAAAGACAAGTCAAAACAAGTAAAAAAAAAATAAAAATGTAACAGCCTCCCGATTATGACCAATATATCATTTACGTCACTGATACATCCGTAACTGAAATTAACTCAGAACAATTTGTTTATTTTTTTAAATGGTCATTCAGAATCAGAAGATTATTTACGGTGATGTTTTTGGTGGGAGTGAAACAACAATCTACTGATAAAACCAATAAAAATAAGATATGATAATAAGAAATAACCACTGTTGGAAGCCTTATTTACTCTTATCGCCTTAATCATGTGCAGTAATTAAAGTTGAAATGAGAAACTTTGCATTTGAAAGATGCTCTTCTACTGGGCACTCAAAATGCTTTCTTACAACAAGCATCATTCATCCACACCTTCATACATAATGTGCGCACATTTTAAATATAAATTAATATTACTGTAGCAGTATTTTTATTTTTATTTTAAAGATAAAATGGCCACATTTAAGAAGGCAGGACCTGCAGTTATTGTCCTTTTCCAGACATTTATCTGGCACTTACTTTGGGGTTTTCTGCAGCTCGTCCTCGGGGCCCTCCAGACACAGAGACAGCAGGTCGTAACCCAGGATCTTCTGGGCTATGGTGAACATTTCTTTAATGTTGGGGTATTTCAAAAGTCCTCTGCCCATGCCCACAAACTGGCTGCCCTGACTGGGGAAGAGGAGCACGGAGCAGCCGCTGCTTTTGGGTGAGGCGCCGCGGCTGGCTCGCTGTTCGGGGGAAAAGCGGGGGCTTCAGCCGGAGGAGGGTAATCTCCAGCCGTGGAACCGGGCTTGTTGGTGGACAGCGTCCTGCTCAGAGAGACCAGCGACCTGACCTTCCCTCTGGAAGATGCCGCCATCCTGACTGCCACTGATGCCAACATGAGCTGTTCCTCATCCAACGACGTGTCTGCAGATGAAATAAGACGCACAGCCCGCCCGGACAAACTGTAATCACCAAAAGAGTCAACTTTGCTTGAACTCAATTCTGACATCTGCTCGGCATGACACCTCACAGGGAGACGAAAACAACCGCCAGAGGAAAGAAAAGAACAAAATCTTTAGCGAAGGAAGATGATATCTCCAATAAAACTATTTTTGAAGCCATTATGGGACTTGACAAAAAATTTGAAGCACAACTGGAGGATATCAAAGAACAAAACAGACAAAGTGCAGCTATGGTTGCCAGCTTGGCTAAGGCTGTAGAGTTTAACGCTGCAGAGATAGCTGATTGCAAACTGAAAGTTGTTAAACTGGCAAATGCGAATGAACTGCTGCTTAAAGAAAACGAAGACTTGAAAAGAAGAGTGAGAGAACAAGAGCGCTACCGAATGAGGTGGTGCCTAAAACTGAAAGGGGTGAAGGAAGACAAAGACGAAAACATTAGAGTGAAGGTTTTGCAAACGCTTCAGAAGATTGCCCCTGACTTGAACTTAGAAGAGGCTGTTGATATTGTCCACCGCTTAGGGAAACAAGTTGATGGCAGAAACAGAAACATCATTATTCTATTCACACAGAGGCGAATTAAAGAAGAATTGTGGAGGCGCACCAAAGATTCTTCAACCTGCAAGCAAGAAGGCATCAGCTTCGCAGAGATGTTGCTGCAGGAGGACATACAAGATCGAAAGCGCCTATGGCCTCTGGTGGAGGAAGAAAGACGTGCAAAACTACAAATATCTGTAGTTTCCACTCCGTATATTTTCAAAACAAACTCGTTACTTTGGGTTTAACGCATTTTGGGGGAAGTTAATATTTCACGTCACTGCAGGCCTTCAAACAATGAGATTTGAGCCTAAACAGTGAAAGGCAGTCGCGTTTTAATCAGTAGAGGATGTCGCATAAAAAGAGATGAAAGAACAAACCATGTACTGTAGTGTTGATTTATTTATTTTTAGCACAACACCAGAACAACCCCACGTGCCCATAATTTGCGGTACTTCAGAAAAAAAGGAGTGAACATAAAAGGGAGTAAAATGTTGTGTCAGGTAATTTCAAATGCAGCATTTCTATCACCTCAACAAACACTAACTGTGTTACAGTGTGTTGCTATCTAAAGCTCTACTTGCTGTATTTCACAGGAAGAGAAAGAATGAGAGCTAACTTCACTCAGAGATATAGAAAGAAAGAGAAAGAAACCAGGCTGTATTTAAAGGTAAGGACTGCTTAGTGATATTTGATAAAATGTAGTTGTATTTTCACAGGGACATAAAGTGCTTGTCTTACTCCCTTCTTCTAGCTCGAAATTACTTGCCAAGTGGTAAGGACCGTTCATGGTCACACGGTGAGAACATTGGTGTTGACTATGAAGAGATAGGGTCAGACAGGGGAGGGGCCAGTCAGATTTATCAACTCAACCTCCTTAAAGCATGGAGAGAGGCTGAAACCAATCTCTGGTGAGCCCGGTTAAGGAAAGAGATGAGTTGGTGCCTGAGATGCCAAATTCCAACATCCTCATTCCCGCCATTGAGATAACACTCTCACACAGGCCCAGAGAGCAGATGTTGCTGCATTGCAGATGTGTTATACCCCCTGCCCAGCCGAATGACTCTCAAAACGAAAATTTTGCAGAAAATCAATGTGATCGCTTGAATCACTGGAATTATCATCTCGATATCTCTTGTCCTTCTTTCATTTCAGACGTCTTGAAAACAAGTTTTAACAAAGTCCTGGAGAAGTGCCCAATGCTGGAGGACCTCCTGCTTTACCCCTGGCTCAGATAAACTCCTCTCTGACACAAACACACACGCATACTGAATTCACATCTTGCCATACAAATGTGATACAGTAACCAACTTTCTTTCTTTCAGAAAGAAAGAAAATTGGGAGATTCAAAAATTTCCTCACAGTAATGTTTGCATCAGTCTATCAGACGAATCCCCTCCAAGTCCAATATTTACATCAGTTACAGTGATAATGCTTGGTGTCTACTTTCAGCCACCGCAGTAGAATGCCAGGAATGAATCTCATTGAAATTGTAGTTGCATTTGCTATTTCATTTAATTGTCATGGATGATACACAGATAACCCAACAGCAAACAGAGGAAAACAATGGGCTTAAATACACAGAGGGATAAATGAGGGAATAAGACACAGGATGAGAGCACAGCTGCGAGAAATCACAAACAACAAGACCATGGGGAAGGAAAACTGAAAACACTAACATAGTCTAAGGAGCTTAGAAAGAAAACGTCTGGACTTCTTTAAGTTGCTTGAAGATGTTCAAGCAAAGTTTAAGTTCTTTTCATCCGAGAAGGTGAAACATCTTCAAGCAACTTCAAGTCCAGACGCTTTCTTTCCAAACTCCTTAGACTACGATGACCTAGATGACTGAGAACCTTCACAGACATGAAAACACTAACACAGCACACATGACTATCAAAGTAAAACAGCAAACAAGAGACTTTTACAAAGACACAGAGTTGACACAGAGACATGACTGACTGGGGAGAAATTGGGGAACATGGAAACAAGAGTGACTAGACATGACACGTGGGACACAGGGGCAAGGCAAAGTAACAGAAACCTAAAGCCTAAGAATATAACACAAGAAGAAAACAATAAAGAGAACCAAAAACATACATAAGAATAATCAATGAATATAAATGAACAAACACAAAACACTGGGTCACAGACTCACTACCATGACAGTTAAATGTACATAATAAATACTTTAAATCAGATGACAATGTAGCTGACACTGTGTTTATTATAATGTGTGTGGTCAACCACAAATCTTCATACTGTCATCCATAGATGAGGTCTTTATACAAATGATGAAAGATAATGAAAGAAACTGTTTAATTGATATGAAATGATTGAATTATAAGAAATATTATGGCTTTGTCTGCCAGTGTTTTTCTGTAAACTACTTTGAACTACTGGCAGTCAGTGAAGTCACTGAAAGGCAAATCAAATTCAAATTCAAATTCAAATTTTATTTGTCACGTACACAGTCATACACAGTACGATATGTAGTGAAATGCTTGGACAACTGCTCGTGACCTAAAGAAAACAAAAAAGGAAAAGGCTATGAATAAGATAGGAAATAAATATGAAAAATTAAAAAGGGTAAATTTAACTAAGAAGGAATAAAATATAAATTAAGGTTAAAAATGAAATAACTGTACAACACAAATTAGAATGAAGGGTAAATTTAACTGGGAAGAATAAGATAAAATATATAAATTAAAGTTGAAAATAAAATAACTGTACAACAAAATACACAATATAGAACTATATAAGAATGTATGAAGAAATCTAAATATAAATAAATATATACACAATAACAGCAGCTGTACAAGTATTAACCGGAAATGAAGAATATAGTGACCAGTGTTGTGCAAAACCAAAGTCCAGAAAGTCCAGTGTGTGTGTAAGAACCATATGTGTGGGTCAGTACTGTGTGGTGGTGTGATTGAGAGACCGTATCGCCTGCGGGAAGAAGCTCCTCCTCAGTCTCTCTGTGTTGGTCTTCAGGGAGCGGAATCGCTTTCCTGACCTCAGCAGAGAGAACAGTCTGTTGTTGGGATGGCAAGATTCTATGTTGTGTTGCCGTAGTTTCCAGAGTTTACTTATAAAGCTCACTTACAGAATTCAGTTAGAAAAGTCAAGCATTTGAAGGGTGCACATTTGAAGGAATATTAACTCAATCTTAGCTCATTACGGTTTACATTTTCGATTTTAAAGGGTCTCCGAAATTACAATGAAAAAGGAAACAAGAAAAATTGCCACTCCAGCCGATAAGAAAGATTTGGGAGATCAAGGTAAGTAAAATAATAAAATCAAATCCTGGTAAAATCCAAATCCTAGAAATGTTGACACTGTGTGAATCATTTTTGGAGCAATTGAATCATATGTTTAATTGAAAATAGCTTTAATACAAGATGTCTAATCAAAGAAAGGTTACCGGTCTTTTGGTAAAATAATGTAATAAGTTTATTCTTGGACTCAACAGTAAAAACAGACCAACAAGTGCCATCAAGATCTAAGACTTAGTAAACCTAGTATCAACTCGCACTGATCAGTTATTTTTTTCATCCCAAGATTAAACTTGTGATCATTTAAGCAAAAGCAATTTCAAATTCTTTGCCATCAAACTGCTTCCAGTCTTGATGTCGGGGACTCTTTTTCACCACTGTGTTGTTGTCGTTTATAGATTGTAAGAGCAGGACTGCTAAAAGAAAGGCCAGTCCTGAAAAGAAGACCCCAATGAAAAGGAGGAGGGTCGCTGAGCAGGCTGGTCCTTCCACCAGCTCAGATGTGGTCAAAGGAGTGAAGCGCAAGGTTGTGCAAGATGAAGAGGACACAACAAAGAGAGCAAAGAGGGCTAAACTTCTTGACCATATGAGCGGTGACAAGGAGCAAGCATCCTCCTCGTTGGACTCTGGTAAAGGTAGGCTAATTAGTTGAATAAGGGGGTAGATTAAGTGTGGTTGCTAGGTTTAAGATATTGGTGTTTAGTGTTTGTGTCTATCATCCAGTGAGCTGATATGCTTTTGGTGTTTTCCACATCTCCAGACTTGAACAACAAACAGGTGTGCGCAAAAAATGGCAAAAGAAAGGCCACGGGAGACGACAGAGAGTCACCCAAGAAAAAAAAAAGGAATGTGGACCAGGACAAAAAATCAGTGGCAGACCAAAAACGTAAGTAGCAAGCAGCTTGGGTTTTATATTCAGGGGAAGGGCAAAAGGAACATTTAGGCTACAGAGGAGAGTAATTTGTGTCACAGCTGTAATAAAACAAGATTTGCTGTTTTGTCTGTTCAGGTGAATTCCAAGCCAGATATGTGGAGGAACACCAGCTCGGAGAAGGAGGCTGCGGAGCAGTGTTTTCTGGCTACCGGATAGAAGATCGTTTTCCAGTAAGTGTTCAGATGATGGTAGTAAGACAGGCAGTAACGCAGATAATGGATAATATCGTAAACTGAGACGTCTGCTGTGTTTCCACCTTTCATTATGTCATACTGAGGAAATGCTCACCAATGCTCTGTGTCTTCTAGGTTGCCATCAAACACATTCCCAAAAATAAAGTCTACTGCAAAGTGGCGGTAAGCGTCCAACACTTGAATTAGTTTTACATTACTGGATTGAATGCGGCGTTTCTCATCATCCACTTTGTTGTAATATTTCAGGATGAAAGCGGGAAGATGCTCTCGGTGGAAGTGGCCATTATGGTTAAACTTGCAGGTGAAGCAGAAGGGTCAGTGGGAATATCAGCACCTGTGTCCTTGCTGGAGTGGTTCGACCTTGGCAAAGAGCTGATCCTGGTGCTGGAGAGACCTGTCCCCGCTGTGGACCTGCAAAAATACAAAGCAGAATATGGAAGAACCTTACCAGAGGACAAGGCCAAGGTAGGTTGACTGGGAGAGCCTTAGACTGTACAGCATTCAATCAAGGCAGAAAAGCATTAACTCATTATTGTGTTTTTCATCTTTTCCAGGTCATTCTGAAGCAACTAGTTGATGCTGTAAAGGAACTTGAGGATAAACACATCTTTCATCGGGACATCAAGGGAGAAAACATTCTGATTGAGACCGGCTCCGATGTGCCTCGAGTTCGCATCATTGACTTTGGACTGAGCTGCTTTGTTAAACAGCGATCTCTGTATCGCGTCTTCTATGGTAACATATTCTGCTCCTGCTTTTCACAGATGTAGCAATTTGTGTCTTTTGTTTTAGAAGAAATTGTAATTGTGTCTGTTTGTTAGGCACTCCTCTTCACACCCCTCCCGAGTGGTACAGGAGGAGCTGCTACAGGTGTGGACCCACCACGGTGTGGCAAATGGGAGTGGTGTTGTATGAAGCGCTTCATGCACGGCACTTTAGTACCGAGAGGTTCCTCGCAAAGAAACTGAGCATCAAAAAGCGTCTGTCCACAGGTAAGAAAACTTCACACTTCCAGATTCACTGATGCCTTGGATCACTAGAACTATCATCTTCATCTTTTTGATCTTTTCTTTCTTTCAAGAATGCCAGAATTTCTTGGAGGCATGTTTAACTATAGCCCCGGAGAAGCGCCCAACACTGGAGGAGCTCCAGCTTCACCCCTGGCTAAGATAGCACACACAAACACACAATTCACACCTTATCATATAAGTGTGATACATTGTGGTAACCTCCTTTCTTTTTTCTGTTGGACAGGAATGGGTCAATCTTAAAAAATAAATAAATAAAAAATTAGCTTTTTCGGACTTCCTGTAACCCCCCCAGCCATCCCAGGAAAGGGGATCTCTCTTTGAATGGGCTTTCCCGAGGTTTCTTCCCATCGATCTGGCCCCCTGGGGAGTTTTTCCTCGTCTTCATAGAGAGCTTGGGCTGGGTCAGGAGCTCCATCAAAACTGTCTTTATTTGATGACATTAAAGTCATCAAATAAAGATGTGTTTTACTTAAAGTAAAATTGGATCAAAATAAAACTTGTTTAATTCATCTTTGCTGAGGATTCTCCTTCATTACTATTTTGTTTTGTTTTGTTTTTTTTACCCATGGTGCATTTTGACAAATAAGAAAACTGAATCAGGTTAAAGTGTGCACAAAGACAGTCACACTGCAAATGATCTGAAGACTTGCATCTGTTGCTCTAACCCCCAACTAGTTTAGACAGATTTCCAGGTTCTACCAGAGGTTTTTTCCTTCAAGAAGGGAGTTTTCCCTTCCCACTGTTGCTGAGTGTTTGCTCATAGTGGGTTGTAAAAGCATAAAAGTTAATAAGAGGCATTCATAGCAGAGTTATCACAGAGGGAACTATATAGCTTAAATGTACAATTTCTACAGGACGAATTATAACTTCATTATGTATAAAAGCTTCTGTGGATAATTACTCCTATTTGTAACTTTACACAAGAGAAAGTTTGGTGTCACACTATTTATAACAGGTTGGGTTTTGTCCTCTGAGTTGAGCCTTTGGTTGCAGTTTATTGAAGAATTTCCTCTAAAGTAGCTGTTGATAAAGATTTAAAGTCCTGTTTATATACAGAAATATGCTTTAGTTCATGTTTTTTACATGTCTGCCTCAGTGGATCAGTAGAAGATCTGGCACAGGAAACTAGATGATGAAAAAAGGGTACGAATACACATATATATCTATATCTATATAGATACAGATATATAAACACACACACACACACACAGGTTGCAACGTAGTATTTTCATTTTTTCTTAGCATTTCTTTAACGCCTTGGTGCAAAAGAATACCTTCATCTGTGTGTTGGAAAAAAGAACTACAAATTTGGAAAGGAATTTATTCATGTTCTTACTCATAGATGGAGTACATGGTTTAAAAAACACTGAGGAAACAGATATGAGGCGGCTGTATTAACATAAAAACATTAATACAGTTAAAAATGAATAAAAAGTTGCACGCTTAAACTTATTTCTCTACAGTTTGTACAATTAATCCATGTAACAATAGGTTCTCCCTTAATATAGTAGTTATTAAAATATCTTTACATAAAAATACATTTTTAAGTACTCTCCAGTGGAAGTCTGTTGTGGCTTATGTTTCTAAATGACACAACCATAAAGCAGCCCACAGAATATACAAATATGTCTTTGATAAATGAATGTTGGCTCCCACAATGGCCTGTTAAGTTATTGCAAAAATAATTTACTGCATAATATGTCAGATTAGAACATGTTATGAGCACAAAACTGAAGGGGAAACAATAAAAACAAAAATGAAAAAACAAATACTAAATTAAGTTAAAGGATATTTCTTACTATACTATATAATTGTATAATGTTGCGTTTGATTGCAAAAGAAAACCCACCAAGAAAAAAAGAAAGAAAGAAAAAGAGAGAATAGTTTAATATATTCAAAACACATTCTTTTCTTTTATTTAAGCTGTAGCGAGATTCAGATGGACAAAAGAGAAAGAAAATTATTACAGATTTGTTTTATTAATCATGAATAAACTTTATTATACACAACTCTAAATTTCAGTTGGTCTTAGTCAGATGTGTTTTTAATTAAATCCTGCAACACTGTGCTCGCTGCCATCACTTTATATCTTAGTGTGCAATTCAAATATATACTTATTACAATATTTTCCCCCTTAACTCTCAACTCGCGTTTTTAAAATGTCTGTGATCATATTTGTCCGTTGACTTCTGTCTGGGCCTCGAACGATTCATCAGACAGGTTGGCAGCCTCCAACTGATGCTCCAGACTTTCATCATCGCCTCTATTCTGATCAACTCTTATCTTAAACTTAGTGATGAACTCATTACTGGCCAGCGCGTCCTCCTTTTTAGGGCATGTGGGCTTTGATAACAGCCGGCTTTCCAGTCGCTCTGCAAAGAAAATTCACAAAACATTTCTTATTTGGTAAGCTTGTTAACAAATTTTAGTTCAGTTTTGCTGAAAGTTATAGCATGCATCAGGTAAGAAGCAATTGGTTTTTAAAAAGCATATACATTCCCCAAAACATTTTTATTATGTGCATTTTGGAGAATAAAAGATTGTACACAATTTCCCTTTTTAAAGTAAAAAGATTATTAAGTCTAATTCTTACTTATTCAGTAGATTAAAGTATTGAAACATCATTATTCATAAAATATGCACATTACAAAATTAAAGTTATTCAAAAACTACTCAAGTACTTACTCCAATACTCACATTATTCAAGTAAATTTAATTTTTGCCAATGTAATGTCACATAAAATCTTAATCTGAATAAGGGATTTGAACCCCACTGTCACGGCCAGGGGATCAGCAGGCCGCTGACTAGTAGTGTTCTCTCTCTCTCTCTCTCTCTCTCGCCAGGGTGGAACTCATGGTGGGTTCACGCCCTCGGCCCACGCCCCTCTGAGGAGGAAACACCTGGGCCTCATCAGTGCAGCCAGCATTTAAGCCAGGGAGTGGCTTCTACTCATCACTGGATCGTTGTGTGTGACTCGCGTCAGTGCAGCCCGGCTCTGAGCAAGTTCTCTTTTGCTTCCCTGTGCAAAACCTCTAACGTGTGTTTCCTTCTGTACATAGATCCCCTGGACCCGACTCTGCATCCCCCGAGCGGTGTTTGGAGAGAGAGTCAGAAGAGGAGCAAGTGTCTTTTCCCTACCTGGATTTCCCCAGAGCCTTTTCCCTGTCACCGCTTTGTATATAGCACTATCCCCTGCACTGTTTGTATATACACCTGGTGGAACTGTAATAAATACAGACTGTGCCTCTGAGTCCTGCGTGTGAGTCCTCAAGCGAACCGTGACACCCACACAGATGAGAGCTTAGCAGTGAAGCTCTCTCTTAAAATTTGAGTTATAAAGTCAGAAGTTATCACTGACAGAGATCCATGTTCTTTTAACATAAGAAAGAATATTTGCTGAAATTGACATTAATCCAAGCCCTTAAAACGCCATTTTGGATTAAGCATTTCCTTTTAGAAAAGTCTTCAATGAGCAGGAAGCTCCAGTACTGAAAAAAGAAGCCAACATCAACTGCTAAACGTGCTAAAAGTAAGTAAGTCCCCGTAGACTCCTATGATCAAAACACATACAGTATAAAAGTTATAGGTTACAGATCTGAAAAGTAAAACAAATGTCAAAGTGCAAAAAGACTTATGGTCCCATAGAAGTCTATTCCATTTGCCTGGAATTAGGTGAACACCTTTGTGACAAATTTAATGGCTCAGTCATTTGTTTCATGTCATATTTAATAAAAGACTGACATGGTGGCATGTGGAATTGTCCATTTTGCACATATTTGGTCATTCTAAGCGTCAGAAGGGGAAAGATCATTCTGGGAATGCCTACTGGCGAAGGATGTGTGACTGACAAGTCCAGTGTGTGAAGTTTAACTACAGTCTAAGGAGCTTGGAAAGAAAAGCATCTGGACTTCTTTAAGTTTCTTGAAGATGTTTCACTTCTCATCTGAGAAGCTTCTTCAGTTCAGAATTTCTTCAGAGAACTGAAGAAGCTTCTTGAATGAGAGGTGAAATGCTCTTCAAGAAACTTAAAGAAGTCCAGATGCTTTTCTTTCCAAGCTCCTTAGACTACGATGACCTGAACGACTGAGAACCTTAACAGACAGTTCTTCCCTTCATTCATCATGCCTGATTTCAAAACACCAAGATGGCAGTCGTGAAAACACTCATCTTGAGTCTTCATGGGACTATGGTGAGATCAGTTATGCCTCTTATGATGCTGTCCCAGACTTCAAAGCAGTATAAAACATGTTTGCAGCCTGTAACAACTGTGCATGCGGTTATTTTTCGTTTTAAGATTTCCGTGTTTAAATCATAATAAGATTTATTTTTAATTTTAATTAACTTGAGGTGAGTCAGATTCTTTCATTCAAGTCACTGAATGAATCTCTTGACATGTTTGGGGGTAGGTGCCTTTTGTAGCATTTTAATGCAATTATCTGACAGATTATATGGTCTACACCATAGGTGTCAAACTCTGGCCAAATTTGGCCCGCAACCTAATTACATTTGGCCCGCGAAGCCATACCAAATTACTATTAGAGCTGGCCTACTGGTATTATACAGCTAATATATATTGTTTAGTATTAAGCTTTGCTTGTTCCATATTCAGTTTTTCAGCAAAATGTGTTTGAGTCCATAAGAAAAGATTCATTCTTATATCTGGAGGAATAAATATATTTCAATAAATATTAAAGTTAGCCCGCGACTTTGATCCAGTTTTGAATTTTGGCCCACTGTGTATTTGAGTTTGACACCCCTGGTCTACACTGTTATTAACTATACTAACACTCTGTTCCAGAAGTCTGTGCTGCAAAGAGGCAAAGTGAATACCGCACCTGCAGGAGTAATGGGGGTCATCAGTCGGTTCAGCTGGATGTTCCAGTGCCGTACCTGTTGACTGGCATTCCTCAGCCTCTCCTGAACCTCCTGGAAACAAAAATCATGCAGGCATCTTCATCAGTGGTGTTTTAGAAGAGCACTAAATAAGATGCTGCTCACAAAGCCAGTCAAAACAAACTTGTTCACCTCCAGACGCTGGTGACTTCTTTGGCGAGATGCCTGCAGATCCTGGAGCTCCTGAGAGGCAGAGTTGAGGGCCGAGGGGGTGTCCTCATCGGGACTGCCATCTGACAGCTCCTGTATGGGGCTGAGGTTTTGCATTGTACGTTGCTGCTCCTGGAGGAGCTGGAAATGTTTCCTCTTTTCATCTTCAGCCTGCAGCAACCTGAAGGAGGGGAAAAAGGGAAGAAGCAACTGAAAATGTTAATACTTCTCATGGATATCTCAGATCTCCATCACAAATAAAATAATAAAGGGCCATAATAAGAGTTAGAAATCCATTGTTACCGCTCAAGCTCCAGTCTGGCCCTCTCCTCCTCCAGCCGAGCCTGGATCTCCATATTAAGGGCAACTTCCAGCTGCTGCTGTGTCAGCTCCAGCTCCCTGATCCTCTTCTTCTGTTGTTCAGCCTCCTTTTCCTTCACCTGCATCTCAGCCTGCATGCTGTCTTTTATCTATGCACACACACACACACAGCTACATAAACAGATGCACCAACAGAGCGGTATAAACTGACCTATTCCTGAATTACCTTTTCCTGGACTGTCATAACCATTTTCCAAATCATTAAAGACTAGGTGTGAATTTTATAATGACAGTCAACATTTTGCTGGAGTTCTCAAAGATCAAAGTCAAGGAGAAAAGACTCTGTACATAATTGGTGTCAAGTGGAAAACTTTTTTTTTTACCATCACAGCCTCTTTCAGCTGTCTTTCCAGTTCCAGCTGCACCTCCCTCTGCTTCCTCCGCTCTCTCTCCTCTGCCTCCCTTCGGCGAGTTTCCAGTTCCCGTGCATGCTGTGAAACAGATGAAAGAGACATTGTTTGCTTTGTGTTTTCACCTCTATCCAGCAGGTGACACTAGGCCATCAGCTTCGAGGTTCAACGTATTGTGCTTTCAGCGGTGCTCTTCTTGATAACTTGGTTGAAGTAAGTGGGTATTTGAGTTCATGTTGCTTTCCTTACAGCTGTAAGTAATCTGCTCATTCCGCTTTTGATCTTTGGCACCAACAAGTGATTTTTTGCCAGAGAAGTGCTGCTCACAGGAGATTTCCTCCATTTCAGACCATTTTCTATAAACCGGTTAGATGGTTGTACAGTTTCTGAAATACTCAGACAAGCCTGTCCGACACAAACAACAATGCATGTTCAGAGTCATTTAAATCCCCTTTGACCTTCAGCAGGTCATCTTATTAATGTATACATGCCTAAATGCACTGAGCTGCTGCTATGTGATAGGCTGATTAGGTATTTGACCTAATGAGCAGCTCAACAGGTGTATCTAACAAAAATTTGGCCAGTGAGTGTACAGTGGGGCAAAAAAGTATTTAGTTAGCCACCGATTGTGCAAGTTCCCCCACTTAACATAAGAGTTATGAGTTATAAGATGCAGGTCGATGTGTAAAAATAACTCAGTTGTTTGGTGGTGGCTATGGCAGGGCTTCCACAGAGGCCAGCAGGTGGATGAGGGAAGGGGAAGCAGGAGGAGAGCCCCGAGGCGGCCACCAGTCCGAGTGTCAGGTGAACTGAACTTCAGGTAAGAAGTTATGACCTGCAGTCTATCTGGGTCAGATATAAACCAAGTTTAGGTGGAGTTTATTTTCGTTGTGCTGACTTTTTACAGTCAGTTACAATACCTCATACTGTGTGAGCTAGCATGACAAGTTTATACAGATGTTCGGTTGCTATGATGTTACTGATAGTGAACTTTATTTTATTCATAAGGTTAGTTAGTAGAGTTGCCAACAGCTCCTTAAAAAATGGAATGGTCCCTCATTCAGAGAAAATATTACGCGTTTGGTATTGAGCTGAGAAGAGACGCAGTTTGTCCCGGACTTCAGCTAGGATGGAAAAAGACACAAAACTGGAGTTATTCTGTCTTTACGCTGCACAGCTGCCTCTTCTCCTCTCATTATCTCTCCTCTCTCTCCTGTTGCTACTTCAATCATGAAACTGATCAATGATCAGCTGATCGTCTCTCTTGTTTGTTTATCACCCACTTTGAGCCAGAAAGAGGAAACCAGCAGATGTCGCGCTAAACAGCAGCAGCACGTTTAAGCTTGATCAGCTGTTGTTAGAATTTATTTAGTTAGAATGTTTGCTGGAGCCACAGCTGTAAAGCTGTAAAGCTGCTGGTCATGATGTCGGTTTGGATATGTGGTGAGAGGGAAACATGAAGATGAAACCAGGAGATGTCCTTACTGAATCATCAGAGCTGAACAGGTGATGGAGAAACAGGTTTACCTTTTAGGTGACAGGAATGAGTTGAAGTTATGAACTGTTTCTGAGAGATAAATAACACCAGGATCCTTTTTTTATGTAGCAGACAGCTGGTAACTGTGCAGGGGCGGGTCTAGCAAAGTGTTGCCAGGGGGCCAGGTAGGGCATTAACAGGGAAAGGTGGGCACAAAGAAATACTTTTCTTTTTTATTCTCATTTAAAATATCTAGCTTTTATTAAATAATTATCTGAATCTTGTGAAGAAAGTTTTTATCTGACGTAAAATGTATGGAAATCATACATATACCAAAAAGACTGTACATCACTGTCACAACAGCATTTGTTTTCATTCAAAGGCTTTATGGCTTTAATACCTGGTGGGCCAATCTGTAGTGAAAATGCCCAATTTTTTGTCCCAGTCCAGCCCTGCAGGTTAATACTGGCAGTGTCACCATGCCAGCTGACTGCATTTCATCATCAGCCAGTGTTGTTCTCAATATTACCAAAGTAAGGCAGCATATAAAGTATTTACTTGCTTTCAGGTTTTATTCAAATGTTAGTCTTTTCAGTTGTTTCTCCACTTTTTTCCTGTTTCAAAATCAAACACCAGTTTGTGAGAAGATTATCTTCTTTTTTTTTTTTTAACAGGCATTGGTTTTGCATTGGAATTGGCTAATTTGCCAATTGTATGTTAAAAATGTTCGTATTTTAATATTCAAAAATGTTTTTGCCCAAAACACATGTGCACTACATGTCAGTAAAAATACTATGCAAATATTGATGTCCTTGAATGCTGAATAAACACTGACTGATTGTATCTCTTGTACTTAATCAACACAATATCTAAACACTTTGCACCGTAGTGGTTAAAATCTCATTCTAATAAGGTTACGGTTATTAGGTTTACAGGGTTATTGAATTATGGTGAACGGTTGGTAGAATTGTTTTTAACATTATCTGCCAATTACATCTGCCACCCTTCTCCAAATCTGTGCCCCTACCTGGCCCCCCCAACAAAAATTTTCTAGACACGCCACTGCATCCTGGTGCATATATATTGTGCATGCGTGTTCCTTTAGGAAACAGGAAGATTGGTAGGAGAAAGAAACGTATTAATCTTGTTTGTTAGGATCATAGCCATAAATGGAGGACTCTTATAAAGTCCATGGATTTTCATTCACACATATTACATGAGATATCTACTCTTTACACACTAAGGATCCACACTACCAGGGCTACGGCACACAGCTGTTTTATAAATCATCAAAACCAATACTATCCTAAGATTTATTATATACAAAAATGATCTGTTCCAAAATGTTTTCATGTAATCCTGAAAACAGAAAAACAATCTTCTGCACTATTAACCATCCACAAATGGAAACAACAGACAATACAGGTGATTTTAGCTAAAAAGCCAAGAAAAAATTGTGTGGTGTTTTTTTTTTTCAAACGATGTAATTTACAGCCACAGAGGACAGAAAGCTGCAGTATGTAGAGAAAGAGAAGAGTTAAACCTATAATCAACATGAGTCCTTGTAGATGGCAGCCTCCGGTTTTTAAAGACTTCTATTGGTCTCTAGTGGACAACAGAGGTAACTGCAGGATTGGAGCCAGAATAGTGTAACTGCAGTTCAAAACGACATATTTTTTTGATTTCCCATAGAAAGTGTGTGTCCAGCCACGTGTCAGTCCAAGTGGCAGGATTTAGTAATTCTGGTAATAGTTAAATGTAAGTCATTCACAAATATTAAGTCGCAAGATTTCAGTCTGACTAACCTTGGAAGATTACACGAAGACAATGTCCAGATATGCAGACGCACGCATATATCTAGCGTATAAGAAATTTCTTTGCACGAACTGTTGAGTCAAATGCCATTTGTTTTTCACAGCTTCAGGGGGTGCACCGTTCCTAGAAATACTGCAATACCAGGTCGATGCATGGAGTGGACGGAGCAAGCCCCTATTCCATCTCCCTGCTCCAAAAATCAATTTAATATATGGTCCCCGGGTAGGGGACGTATCAGATATTAAACTGATAAGAACAGATTTTTTTTTTCTTTTTTATTTTTACTTACAACACCATCTTACATTTCCATTTGCTCAACATTCCATTGAATACTTTTCATATTTCACAAAAACATCTTTTACATCATTCATAATAATCCTTCCACCTGTCCTTAATCGTGTCTATTCCCCATCTTTGTAATTCATGCCGATATATCCCCTCAAATTCCCTCTCTATATCCTTTATTGTTCCCATCTCTTTCCATTCATACCCCCCCTTTATATACCCCTGTCTTGCCCTCCATATCTTAAGTTTTATAATTGATAACAACATACAACGTATTTTATTTTCCTCCTTCTTTTTATCCTTAGGCCTAAGATAAGTTATTTCCTCATATGTCAAAGCCTCTAGTCCCTTATACCTCCCTTTCATTCCAGCCCATACCTTTTTTGCATATTTGCACCCCCATAGGACGTGTTCAATCGTTTCTTCCTCTGTGCAATTATCCCTCGGACATTCTTTTAACTTCCCCAAATTATGTGCATACATCGTAGTCCTTACAGGTAATTTCCTATGTAGGTGCATCCAATTAAAATCTTTCAAAACATTCTTATAACTCTTATCCTGTGCGTATTCCCAAACTTCCGAACTCACTATCCCCTGGTTGTAGTTAGCATTCCTCACCAGTTTTTTATACAGAAGTTTATGATTTTGTATTGTATCCACCTCCCTGCACTCTATATGTCTCTTTCCCCACTTAACCATCCTCTGAAAGTATTCTGGTCTTGTCTCTGCCTTCGGCCCCTGATTTTCCCACCCAATTAAAAACCGGTATGGAATAGCTAACCAAAACCATAACAATATCTGACATTTATGAATATATGGCTTCTTTAACAGCGTACACACATTTGCATAAAAAATCGTATCTAACTTTAACGGAATGTTCGGTACCCCTTTTCCCCCATCGGCAACCTCCTGATACATTTGTACTCTCTTTACGTACTCGTAACCTCCCCATATAAAGTTAAATATTCCCCTCATTATTTGTGCTCTAAATACTTGTGGCATCGGGAACACATAGCCTAGATACAATAATTTCGGCACCACCTCACTCTTTATCACTAACACCTTCCCAGTAATTGTAAGCTTCCTCATTTTCCATAGTCGTAATTTCCTTTCCACCTCTGCCATCTTCCCCTTCCAGTTCCAAATAGCATCGCCCTCCTTATTCCCAAAAGAAATTCCTAGAATGTCCATAGGACCTTCACACAAAGTATAATCACAAATATTTTCCCTTCTACCTTCCCACGTCCCCAAGTACTTATATTTTGTCTTTTCCTTATTTATTTTTGATCCTGTAACTTCTTCATATATTTTTAATATTTCCACAACTTCTCTTAAACTGTCGTCGTCCGCTAAATATAGTATAGTATCATCCGCATATTGAGATATTTTCAAACATTCCCCCCCCGGCATCATTATCCCCCTCACTCTTTTATTCTCCCGAATTGCACAAGCCAATGGTTCAACATATAATACATAGAGTACCACCGATAACGGGCACCCTTGTCTCAACCCCCTCGCTTGATGAACTTTTTCCGTGAGGAACCCGTTCAATTTGATTTTTGAATATATCTCTTTATAAAGGATCCTCACCCACCTTATAAATTGTTTTCCCAAGCCCATCTTAGTCATTACCTCCCACAAAATTTCGTAATCTAGCCTATCAAATGCCTTTTGTTGGTCTAAACTTACACAGATTGCCGCCATTTTTCTATCCTTTACATATGCAAGTATGTCTCTATGTAATTGTATATTCCATGAAATTTGTCTCCCCTTCACCCCACACGTTTGATCACTTCCCACTATATCCGACATTACCCCTACCAATCTATTTGCAATTATCTTACTTAAAATCTTATAATCTACGCATAACATAGTGAGAGGTCTATAATTATCAAGTAAATGAGGATTCCCTTTCTTAAATAATAACGAAATCACACCCGTCCTCATACTCTCCGCCATCTCTTCCCCCTCTAATATTTCTTTAAAGACCTCCAACAAATGTAACCCTATCACTCCCCAAAATACCTCATAAAATTCTTTCGTTAATCCATCTATTCCTGGTACCCTATTTACCTTCATTCCCTTTACCACCTTATATGCCTCTTCCATCGTTATTTCCCTTTCCAGAAACTCCCTATCTTCCTCTACTAATCTCCTCTTTAATGACCCCAAAAGAACATCTCTTTTTTCTGTCCCTACTTTTTCTTTTCTAAATAAATCCTCGTAATATTCTTTTACTACCCCCAACATGCTTTCCCTCCCTATAATCTCCTTCCCATCCTTTTCCAATTTCTCTATAACCCCCCTTTTATCCCTACTTTTCATCTTTTTAAAAAAATATGCGGAACACCTTTCATCTTCCTCGTACTCTTTCTGTTTTAGTTTATATGTTTCTGCTCTTGCCTTCCTCTCTAATAACTCTTCTTGCCTCACCTTTAAGTCTTCAATTTTCAAATCTACATTTTTTTCCTTCCCCTCCTTTTGTATAACATAGATATGTTCTATCTCTTTTTGTAACATATTAAATTCTTCTTTTCTACGTTTAGATCTATCTGTACAATATTCTATCGTAAATTTTTTTATCTTGCATTTTACATCCTCCCACCAATCCCCTTTTTTTCCATAAAGTTCTTTTACTTTCACCCATAAAGGGAAGATCTCTAAAAATTTATCCCTATAATCTTTTTCCTTTAACACCTCATTATTTAATTTCCAATATCCCTTCCCGTATTCCATCCCTTCTATCTCCAAATCCACCTCTACCGCCTGGTGATCCGTGAGTAGAACCGGAATCGTTTTTCCCCCTTTAATTTTACACTTTTTATCTATCAAAATATAGTCCAACCTACTCTGTACCCCCCTTGTATTCCTCCATGTATACCCTACTTTTTTCCCCAGAAGTCTGCCCATAACATCCGTTAACCCGTATTGTCTTATAAATGTCTTTAATGGGAGAGAAAATTTTTCTTTTTCTAAAGATACATTAAAATCCCCTCCCACTATAATATTTTTCCTTGTAATAAAACAAGTGTCCATCGACAAAAGGAGTTCTCTTCTTTGTTTTGGATCCACATGTGCATACACATTTATTATCCGGCTTTGGACCCCGTTTTTTTCTACATCTACCACCATCACTCTTCCCTGTATCACCGTATAACTTTCTTTTATTTTTATACTTTTATTTCCACACAACACTCCCACCCCTGTCCCATATACTCCTCCTATACTCCATGCCGATTCACCCCCCCTCCACTGCTCCGAAAAAATAACAACATCCTTCTCGTCCTTCAAATGTACCTCCTGTAATAAACATACATCAAAATTATAGAACAACAGAAATTCATATACCATTTGTCTTTTTCTGGCATTTTTTAACCCCCTTACATTTAACGTAATTATTCGGAACCTCACCATTTTGTAGTAAAAAAAGAGGTATCTATACACCTAAGCAGAGGGCACTTAATAATTTTATAACAAAGAAACAAAAGAAAAAACAGATACCATCTCCTAGTTGTCTTTTTGATCTTCATATCCCCTGAAAAAAAGGAAAACTTTACAAAATTAGAGCCGAAAAAGAAAAAAAAGAAAAACCTCTGTCGTCCATTTTCCCCTCCCTTATTAGTCCATGTTGACTTGCGCCAGCAAATTTTTTATAAATGAATCTTCCGATTTTTCTTCACTTTCTACTTCTTCTTCTTCAACGTCTCCATCACTCGTTAAATCACTCATTGGTGTGTGCATACATTCAGTCTGCGTCCCTCTCAACACATACGCTCCCATCTCCCCTCCCTCTTCCATCCGCTCTCCTTTACCTTCTTTCAAATTAGTCTCTCCTGGAGGGACTCCCGAGCTCACTTTCCTACGCCTTTTGGCCGACTTTCTTCGTGGCTTAGCTGCCACTTCCCATATTTGTCCTTCTTCGCACTGCTTCTCCCCATTTTTCTCCCCCATCTTATCGCCTTCTTCTTTTCCTTGTTCGGCCCCATCCTCTCCCCCCCCCTCTTCTTCCTCATTAGTCTGATTCCTTTCTGCTGGTGGCGCCTCTTGTGCGCTTTCCCCAATATTTGTTCCTATATCCGTTTCTTCATACCGCTCTACCTCGGTCCCTGCTTTAGCTGCTTCCGAATATGATCTGGGCCTAGTGCAATCTCTTGCCATATGTGTATCTGAGCCACATAAGTGACACCTTCTAGGCTCTTTGCAGTCTCTTGTGATATGGCCATTTTTCCCGCAGCTCCTACACCTCACCTGCTCACAATTGTCTGCATTATGTCCCGTACTGCCGCATTTTCTGCATGCTTGTGGCTGTCCTGCATACACCAAAAAACCTCTGTCTGCTCCGATGGAAAACACTGCAGGCGGGTGGCAGTATCCATCTTCCGTTGTCATATCCATCTTAAGTTTTACCCGAAACTGTCTTTTTCCAGTCCATAGGCCTAGCCCGTCCTTTATTTTTCGTACCCCTGGGAGCACTGTAACGTACCGCCCCAGGAAGTACTTAATGGTCTCTTCTGTAACCCAGGGATTATACATGTGCACCGTTAAAATCCTATAATCGTTCCTGTATAACGGGGTTACCATATATTTTTTTAGTTCTTCATTTTCTTCTGTACCACATCTCTTTCTCACCTCCTCCGCGTACTCTCCCGTGCAAAAAGTCACGTCATAGTGCTTACTTGCCGTGCTTTGCTGGAGGCAGTAGATTTCCTCTGGTTGTACCTTCAATGCATCATAAAGAATCCTTCGTCCGAAATTAATTCTGTCATGGAAATCCTTTTCTTTATCCATTAGTTCGAATCTCAAGGTATTCCTCGTTCCATACGACCATGTATTCCTCTCCGAAAAGTTGGCCGACGTCGCCGCCATCCTACATTGCTTCTCGCCTTGTAACTGATAAGAACAGATACTACACTTGATCTTAGCCAAAAGGCCGAGAAGCGATACCCACATGTCGCACGACAGAAACCACTCATTCTGCTTACTGCAACTCTAACTCATGGTTACAATGAAGAACACAGTCGCCTTCTAACAAATGGTAGAGGACAGGTCGATGTTTTACTGACGTTTTACCTCCGAAACATCACAATATAACTATGGTCGGCATGTTTCAGTTTTTAAACGGCGCCACATATATGACGACACTTTAGTTTCTGAAACGCCGGTCAGCGCATGCCGGTTAATGAGATTCAAAATCACGTGGTCGCCTGCAGTCCAATCAGCGGTCGTTGAGACGGAGCGTCTTCAATTCATTTTTATAACTTTCTTGGCGTTATAATTGTTTTCATAATATGATAATTACATACTGTTAAATTTTTAATGTTTCTCCTCCCGGTAACTGTATTCCTGTTATGTCTGGGCTTTCCCTAATTGCACAAGCCAACGGTTCTACATATAACATGTACAGTAAGACTGAGAGGGGGCGACCTTGGCACAGACCTCTCATTTGTCTTTCATCCCAGCTTTTTTGGGGGTGACTGGGTGGGGGGATATTGCTCACAGCAAATTCCTAAAAACTCCTATTGATCATTGTTGCTCCCATAGATACATTTCAGTTTACCAGTCATGAGGCTCCAAATTATACCAGGAGTGGGGTTTGAACCCACGAGAGCATGCGCTCATTGGAGCTTAAGTCCAACGCCTTAACCACTCGGCCATAGGGTTTACAGGGATGGAGGACTCAAATGAGAAAATATCCAGCGAGCAGCAGTTTTTGGTGCAATGTTTCAAAACAAGCTATGCAGAAGAGCATGTTTGGGAGCACCGTACATCTGACTTTGAAGCAGATGGGCTACAGCAACAGAAGGCCAAAATGAGAGCCACACTAACAGCTACAACAACTTTTTCAAGAATATTATTTTATGACAGACTTGAGCATGAATGATGAATATGAATCGGAAACAACAATGAACAACAATGTGAAACTGCTCATGAATCATTTAATCTATGAGTGAAAGTAGTTTTCTTTAATCTCCTCCTCCTTTAGTTTGCCTCTCCTCTTTATAAGCTCCAGCTCTCTTCTCCTACTCACATCTCTAAACAGTAAAGATCATTTACACCTCACACTGACAACATGCTGTGGACCTTCTGCACTCTCATCACTGCTCTAACATGTAAGATCTTCTTATTCCATTTTTTAGTCCATATTTAGAGCTAAACTTTAAACTTCTATTTTTTCTGTGTTTCCTGGCAGATGTTGATGCAGTGATTGTGTTGACCCAAACACCTGCTGTCCACACAGTTTCTCCAGGTCAAGAAGTTGTTCTCAACTGTAACATAGAGAGAGATGATGGGAATTCTGTTAGATGGTATAAACAAGTTCCTGGAACGGTTCCTCAGTATGTTCTAAGATTTTATCATTCTAGCAGCTCACCCAGCTTTGGAACAGGATTCTCCTCAGACAGATTCAACTCTAAGTCCTCATCAAACATTGATTACCAGTTCATTATCAAGCGAGCAGAGACAGGAGACTCTGCAGTGTATTACTGTCAGACATGGGATGACTCTGCCAGTGCAGCTGTACCACAGTGATTTAGACAGTGACAAAAACCTCCTCATTAGTACTTCTGCTTTTTTAGAAACTTTCACATGCAAAAAAAAAAAAGACCCATAAAAGAAACCCTGTAATGTGCTATTAAACACTAAATCCTCCATTTTTAAATCCTTTTTAATCTTCATTATTAAAGGCATAAAGAGGAAAGCACTGAAATATGTACATCTCATTTACTCACATCAGCCCGAACAGATCACATAAACCAAACTATCCAACATATAGTATTATATGTTGCTGCAAGCTATTCTTAATAACAGAAATTTTATAGATACTACTCACAGGTCTAACTGTCCAACAGCAGTTTAACTTATCATTTAAAAAAAAGTGTAGTTAACATGCAGTTTAAAAATATATATATAAAGCTATACTGAAGCTAGTTTAGAGCTTCTACACCATCTTCATTTACATTTAGTTTTGATTATTCAGAAACATATTTTTAAGGCAGAAGGAAAATATAGAAGTGTGAGGATAAGGACACTAGTGATAAATGTTTGATTCTTTTACAACCATTTTTAAGAACACGGTGTGATTTATTGTAGCTATTGTATTATTATGGTATATATTTTTCTATCATTTGTAAAAATGATGACGATCAAACTGACTGACATAATACTCATGGGAAGGAAATATACAGTATTTACTCAGTGTCTTTTCTGCACACTGCAATTCTGTCAAGAATACTTGAATGTGTTTTAAGTATTTTACTATTGGGTGGCTGTAGCTCAGGTGGCAGAGCAGGTCAGCCACTAATCAGATGGTTGGTGGTTTGATCCCAGGCTGCCTCCTGGCTGCATGCCAAATATCCTTGGGCAAGATACTAACCCCATGTTTGCCTACTGGTGGTGGTCAGAGGGCCCGGTGGCGCCAGTGTCCGCCTCTGTCAGTGCGTCCCAGGGCAGCTGTGGCTACAATGTAGCTTGCTATCGCCAGTGTGTGAATGACTGAATGTAGTGTGAAGCGCTTTGGGGTCCTTAGGGACTAGAAAAGCGCTATACAAATGCAGGCCATTTACTTGTTTAAATGATTAGCACTAGTGCTCATAAACCACAACGTAATGATCTGTGAATGTGCTTGAAAGCGATTGTTTACAGTACACAGCAGTTATGTTAAAAATATGCTTCTCTGTTATCCGAAATAGAAATACAAAAACTAAAAGTTTTTTTATTTGCAAAAACTAACAGATCGAAAAAATACATTCCCCAAACAAACAAAACAAACTTTGTTGTTGATGACTGATGAATAAAAATAACAAAAAAGAATGCAGTACAGTAGAATTGTATTGCATGGGATCATTTTACAAATAAACTAATGCCAACAAATAACTAAAGCACAATAAACAAACATTGAGCTTATTTGAAATTCATCCATCCATCCATCCATTTGCTTCCGCTTATCCTTTTCAGGGTCGCGGGGGGCGCTGGAGCCTATCCCAGCTGTCATAGGGCGAGAGGCAGGGTACACCCTGCACAGCATCAGGAAAAAGGAGCACGAGAAGCTTGAGAAATACCAAAGGCTCAGAGAAGAGCTCGAGAAGATGTGGAGGGTTAAGGTAACAGTGGTCCCAGTGGTAATTGGAACACTCGGTTTGGTGACTCCCAAGCTAGGTGAGCGGCTCCAGCAGATCCCAGGAACAACATCAGAGATCTCTGTCCAGAAGAGCGCAGCCCTAAGAACATAAATAAACATAAATCAGAATAAATTTGATAGTATTGACATTATATAAATTAGAGATGGACCGATCCGATATTACGTATCGGTATCGGTCCGATACTGACCTAAATTACTGGATCGGATATCGGAGAAAAATAAAAAATGTAATCCGATCCATTAAATATCACGAAATCACCTCGCAAAACTTGCAACATGCCGTAACTCACCTCAGAACGTTAGCACGTCGGAGCAGTATGCATCACGTGATAGAGCGGCTGTGGCATGCGGGACCTGTCGGTGGTCTGGATAGCATTTGGAGCTTCGCTAGGAACCTGGCATTTCATCTCCGACAAAGTCATCCCCGAGAGAAGTAAAGCAAGTGTGTAAGTCCATCTCTGAATGTTTGTAAAGCATTCCTGCGTTAAGCTTAATAAGCGACTGCCTCTTCTTGCTAACAAATGCACAAAAAAACCCCAAAAAGAAATCTTTCTACCTTCTGCAAAGTTCATCGCCCCAGAAAGACAAGTCAAAACAAGTAAAAAAAAAATAAAAATGTAACAGCCTCCCGATTATGACCAATATATCATTTACGTCACTGATACATCCGTAACTGAAATTAACTCAGAACAATTTGTTTATTTTTTTAAATGGTCATTCAGAATCAGAAGATTATTTACGGTGATGTTTTTGGTGGGAGTGAAACAACAATCTACTGATAAAACCAATAAAAATAAGATATGATAATAAGAAATAACCACTGTTGGAAGCCTTATTTACTCTTATCGCCTTAATCATGTGCAGTAATTAAAGTTGAAATGAGAAACTTTGCATTTGAAAGATGCTCTTCTACTGGGCACTCAAAATGCTTTCTTACAACAAGCATCATTCATCCACACCTTCATACATAATGTGCGCACATTTTAAATATAAATTAATATTACTGTAGCAGTATTTTTTTTTTTTTTAAAAAGATAAAATGGCCACATTTAAGAAGGCAGGACCTGCAGTTATTGTCCTTTTCCAGACATTTATCTGGCACTTACTTTGGGGTTTTCTGCAGCTCGTCCTCGGGGCCCTCCAGACACAGAGACAGCAGGTCGTAACCCAGGATCTTCTGGGCTATGGTGAACATTTCTTTAATGTTGGGGTATTTCAAAAGTCCTCTGCCCATGCCCACAAACTGGCTGCCCTGACTGGGGAAGAGGAGCACGGAGCAGCCGCTGCTTTTGGGTGAGGCGCCGCGGCTGGCTCGCTGTTCGGGGGAAAAGCGGGGGCTTCAGCCGGAGGAGGGTAATCTCCAGCCGTGGAACCGGGCTTGTTGGTGGACAGCGTCCTGCTCAGAGAGACCAGCGACCTGACCTTCCCTCTGGAAGATGCCGCCATCCTGACTGCCACTGATGCCAACATGAGCTGTTCCTCATCCAACGACGTGTCTGCAGATGAAATAAGACGCACAGCCCGCCCGGACAAACTGTAATCACCAAAAGAGTCAACTTTGCTTGAACTCAATTCTGACATCTGCTCGGCATGACACCTCACAGGGAGACGAAAACAACCGCCAGAGGAAAGAAAAGAACAAAATCTTCAGCGAAGGAAGATGATATCTCCAATAAAACTATTTTTGAAGCCATTATGGGACTTGACAAAAAATTTGAAGCACAACTGGAGGATATCAAGGAACAAAACAGACAAAGTGCAGCTATGGTTGCCAGCTTGGCTAAGGCTGTAGAGTTTAACGCTGCAGAGATAGCTGATTGCAAACTGAAAGTTGTTAAACTGGCAAATGCGAATGAACTGCTGCTTAAAGAAAACGAAGACTTGAAAAGAAGAGTGAGAGAACAAGAGCGCTACCGAATGAGGTGGTGCCTAAAACTGAAAGGGGTGAAGGAAGACAAAGACGAAAACATTAGAGTGAAGGTTTTGCAAACGCTTCAGAAGATTGCCCCTGACTTGAACTTAGAAGAGGCTGTTGATATTGTCCACCGCTTAGGGAAACAAGTTGATGGCAGAAACAGAAACATCATTATTCTATTCACACAGAGGCGAATTAAAGAAGAATTGTGGAGGCGCACCAAAGATTCTTCAACCTGCAAGCAAGAAGGCATCAGCTTCGCAGAGATGTTGCTGCAGGAGGACATACAAGATCGACAGCGCCTATGGCCTCTGGTGGAGGAAGAAAGACGTGCAAAACTACAAATATCTGTAGTTTCCACTCCGTATATTTTCAAAACAAACTCGTTACTTTGGGTTTAACGCATTTGGGGGAAGTTAATATTTCACGTCACTGCAGGCCTTCAAACAATGAGATTTGAGCCTAAACAGTGAAAGGCAGTCGCGTTTTAATCAGTAGAGGATGTCGCATAAAAAGAGATGAAAGAACAAACCATGTACTGTAGTGTTGATTTATTTATTTTTAGCACAACACCAGAACAACCCCACGTGCCCATAATTTGCGGTACTTCAGAAAAAAAGGAGTGAACATAAAAGGGAGTAAAATGTTGTGTCAGGTAATTTCAAATGCAGCATTTCTATCACCTCAACAAACACTAACTGTGTTACAGTGTGTTGCTATCTAAAGCTCTACTTGCTGTATTTCACAGGAAGAGAAAGAATGAGAGCTAACTTCACTCAGAGATATAGAAAGAAAGAGAAAGAAACCAGGCTGTATTTAAAGGTAAGGACTGCTTAGTGATATTTGATAAAATGTAGTTGTATTTTCACAGGGACATAAAGTGCTTGTCTTACTCCCTTCTTCTAGCTCAAAATTACTTGCCAAGTGGTAAGGACCGTTCATGGTCACACGGTGAGAACATTGGTGTTGACTATGAAGAGATAGGGTCAGACAGGGGAGGGGCCAGTCAGATTTATCAACTCAACCTCCTTAAAGCATGGAGAGAGGCTGAAACCAATCTCTGGTGAGCCCGGTTAAGGAAAGAGATGAGTTGGTGCCTGAGATGCCAAATTCCAACATCCTCATTCCCGCCATTGAGATAACACTCTCACACAGGCCCAGAGAGCAGATGTTGCTGCATTGCAGATGTGTTATACCCCCTGCCCAGCCGAATGACTCTCAAAACGAAAATTTTGCAGAAAATCAATGTGATCGCTTGAATCACTGGAATTATCATCTCGATATCTCTTGTCCTTCTTTCATTTCAGACGTCTTGAAAACAAGTTTTAACAAAGTCCTGGAGAAGTGCCCAATGCTGGAGGACCTCCTGCTTTACCCCTGGCTCAGATAAACTCCTCTCTGACACAAACACACACGCATACTGAATTCACATCTTGCCATACAAATGTGATACAGTAACCAACTTGCTTTCTTTCAGAAAGAAAGAAAATTGGGAGATTCAAAAATTTCCTCACAGTAATGTTTGCATCAGTCTATCAGACGAATCCCCTCCAAGTCCAATATTTACATCAGTTACAGTGATAATGCTTGGTGTCTACTTTCAGCCACCGCAGTAGAATGCCAGGAATGAATCTCATTGAAATTGTAGTTGCATTTGCTATTTCATTTAATTGTCATGGATGATACACAGATAACCCAACAGCAAACAGAGGAAAACAATGGGCTTAAATACACAGAGGGATAAATGAGGGAATAAGACACAGGATGAGAGCACAGCTGCGAGAAATCACAAACAACAAGACCATGGGGAAGGAAAACTGAAAACACTAACATAGTCTAAGGAGCTTAGAAAGAAAACGTCTGGACTTCTTTAAGTTGCTTGAAGATGTTCAAGCAAAGTTTAAGTTCTTTTCATCCGAGAAGGTGAAACATCTTCAAGCAACTTCAAGTCCAGACGCTTTCTTTCCAAACTCCTTAGACTACGATGACCTAGATGACTGAGAACCTTCACAGACATGAAAACACTAACACAGCACACATGACTATCAAAGTAAAACAGCAAACAAGAGACTTTTACAAAGACACAGAGTTGACACAGAGACATGACTGACTGGGGAGAAATTGGGGAACATGGAAACAAGAGTGACTAGACATGACACGTGGGACACAGGGGCAAGGCAAAGTAACAGAAACCTAAAGCCTAAGAATATAACACAAGAAGAAAACAATAAAGAGAACCAAAAACATACATAAGAATAATCAATGAATATAAATGAACAAACACAAAACACTGGGTCACAGACTCACTACCATGACAGTTAAATGTACATAATAAATACTTTAAATCAGATGACAATGTAGCTGACACTGTGTTTATTATAATGTGTGTGGTCAACCACAAATCTTCATACTGTCATCCATAGATGAGGTCTTTATACAAATGATGAAAGATAATGAAAGAAACTGTTTAATTGATATGAAATGACTGAATTATAAGAAATATTATGGCTTTGTCTGCCAGTGTTTTTCTGTAAACTACTTTGAACTACTGGCAGTCAGTGAAGTCACTGAAAGGCAAGATTCTATGTTGTGTTGCCGTAGTTTCCAGAGTTTACTTATAAAGCTCACTTACAGAATTCAGTTAGAAAAGTCAAGCATTTGAAGGGTGCACATTTGAAGGAATATTAACTCAATCTTAGCTCATTACGGTTTACATTTTCGATTTTAAAGGGTCTCCGAAATTACAATGAAAAAGGAAACAAGAAAAATTGCCACTCCAGCCGATAAGAAAGATTTGGGAGATCAAGGTAAGTAAAATAATAAAATCAAATCCTGGTAAAATCCAAATCCTAGAAATGTTGACACTGTGTGAATCATTTTTGGAGCAATTGAATCATATGTTTAATTGAAAATAGCTTTAATACAAGATGTCTAATCAAAGAAAGGTTACCGGTCTTTTGGTAAAATAATGTAATAAGTTTATTCTTGGACTCAACAGTAAAAACAGACCAACAAGTGCCATCAAGATCTAAGACTTAGTAAACCTAGTATCAACTCGCACTGATCAGTTATTTTTTTCATCCCAAGATTAAACTTGTGATCATTTAAGCAAAAGCAATTTCAAATTCTTTGCCATCAAACTGCTTCCAGTCTTGATGTCGGGGACTCTTTTTCACCACTGTGTTGTTGTCGTTTATAGATTGTAAGAGCAGGACTGCTAAAAGAAAGGCCAGTCCTGAAAAGAAGACCCCAATGAAAAGGAGGAGGGTCGCTGAGCAGGCTGGTCCTTCCACCAGCTCAGATGTGGTCAAAGGAGTGAAGCGCAAGGTTGTGCAAGATGAAGAGGACACAACAAAGAGAGCAAAGAGGGCTAAACTTCTTGACCATATGAGCGGTGACAAGGAGCAAGCATCCTCCTCGTTGGACTCTGGTAAAGGTAGGCTAATTAGTTGAATAAGGGGGTAGATTAAGTGTGGTTGCTAGGTTTAAGATATTGGTGTTTAGTGTTTGTGTCTATCATCCAGTGAGCTGATATGCTTTTGGTGTTTTCCACATCTCCAGACTTGAACAACAAACAGGTGTGCGCAAAAAATGGCAAAAGAAAGGCCACGGGAGACGACAGAGAGTCACCCAAGAAAAAAAAAAGGAATGTGGACCAGGACAAAAAATCAGTGGCAGACCAAAAACGTAAGTAGCAAGCAGCTTGGGTTTTATATTCAGGGGAAGGGCAAAAGGAACATTTAGGCTACAGAGGAGAGTAATTTGTGTCACAGCTGTAATAAAACAAGATTTGCTGTTTTGTCTGTTCAGGTGAATTCCAAGCCAGATATGTGGAGGAGCACCAGCTCGGAGAAGGAGGCTGCGGAGCAGTGTTTTCTGGCTACCGGATAGAAGATCGTTTTCCAGTAAGTGTTCAGATGATGGTAGTAAGACAGGCAGTAACGCAGATAATGGATAATATCGTAAACTGAGACGTCTGCTGTGTTTCCACCTTTCATTATGTCATACTGAGGAAATGCTCACCAATGCTCTGTGTCTTCTAGGTTGCCATCAAACACATTCCCAAAAATAAAGTCTACTGCAAAGTGGCGGTAAGCGTCCAACACTTGAATTAGTTTTACATTACTGGATTGAATGCGGCGTTCCTCATCATCCACTTTGTTGTAATATTTCAGGATGAAAGCGGGAAGATGCTCTCGGTGGAAGTGGCCATTATGGTTAAACTTGCAGGTGAAGCAGAAGGGTCAGTGGGAATATCAGCACCTGTGTCCTTGCTGGAGTGGTTCGACCTTGGCAAAGAGCTGATCCTGGTGCTGGAGAGACCTGTCCCCGCTGTGGACCTGCAAAAATACAAAGCAGAATATGGAAGAACCTTACCAGAGGACAAGGCCAAGGTAGGTTGACTGGGAGAGCCTTAGACTGTACAGCATTCAATCAAGGCAGAAAAGCATTAACTCATTATTGTGTTTTTCATCTTTTCCAGGTCATTCTGAAGCAACTAGTTGATGCTGTAAAGGAACTTGAGGATAAACACATCTTTCATCGGGACATCAAGGGAGAAAACATTCTGATTGAGACCGGCTCCGATGTGCCTCGAGTTCGCATCATTGACTTTGGACTGAGCTGCTTTGTTAAACAGCGATCTCTGTATCGCGTCTTCTATGGTAACATATTCTGCTCCTGCTTTTCACAGATGTAGCAATTTGTGTCTTTTGTTTTAGAAGAAATTGTAATTGTGTCTGTTTGTTAGGCACTCCTCTTCACACCCCTCCCGAGTGGTACAGGAGGAGCTGCTACAGGTGTGGACCCACCACGGTGTGGCAAATGGGAGTGGTGTTGTATGAAGCGCTTCATGCACGGCACTTTAGTACCGAGAGGTTCCTCGCAAAGAAACTGAGCATCAAAAAGCGTCTGTCCACAGGTAAGAAAACTTCACACTTCCAGATTCACTGATGTCTTGGATCACTAGAACTATCATCTTCATCTTTTTGATCTTTTCTTTCTTTCAAGAATGCCAGAATTTCTTGGAGGCATGTTTAACTATAGCCCCGGAGAAGCGCCCAACACTGGAGGAGCTCCAGCTTCACCCCTGGCTAAGATAGCACACACAAACACACAATTCACACCTTATCATATAAGTGTGATACATTGTGGTAACCTCCTTTCTTTTTTCTGTTGGACAGGAATGGGTCAATCTTAAAAAATAAATAAATAAAAAATTAGCTTTTTCGGACTTCCTGTAACCCCCCCAGCCATCCCAGGAAAGGGGATCTCTCTTTGAATGGGCTTTCCCGAGGTTTCTTCCCATCGATCTGGCCCCCTGGGGAGTTTTTCCTCGTCTTCATAGAGAGCTTGGGCTGGGTCAGGAGCTCCATCAAAACTGTCTTTATTTGATGACATTAAAGTCATCAAATAAAGATGTGTTTTACTTAAAGTAAAATTGGATCAAAATAAAACTTGTTTAATTCATCTTTGCTGAGGATTCTCCTTCATTACTATTTTGTTTTGTTTTGTTTTTTTTACCCATGGTGCATTTTGACAAATAAGAAAACTGAATCAGGTTAAAGTGTGCACAAAGACAGTCACACTGCAAATGATCTGAAGACTTGCATCTGTTGCTCTAACCCCCAACTAGTTTAGACAGATTTCCAGGTTCTACCAGAGGTTTTTTCCTTCAAGAAGGGAGTTTTCCCTTCCCACTGTTGCTGAGTGTTTGCTCATAGTGGGTTGTAAAAGCATAAAAGTTAATAAGAGGCATTCATAGCAGAGTTATCACAGAGGGAACTATATAGCTTAAATGTACAATTTCTACAGGACGAATTATAACTTCATTATGTATAAAAGCTTCTGTGGATAATTACTCCTATTTGTAACTTTACACAAGAGAAAGTTTGGTGTCACACTATTTATAACAGGTTGGGTTTTGTCCTCTGAGTTGAGCCTTTGGTTGCAGTTTATTGAAGAATTTCCTCTAAAGTAGCTGTTGATAAAGATTTAAAGTCCTGTTTATATACAGAAATATGCTTTAGTTCATGTTTTTTACATGTCTGCCTCAGTGGATCAGTAGAAGATCTGGCACAGGAAACTAGATGATGAAAAAAGGGTACGAATACACATATATATCTATATCTATATAGATACAGATATATAAACACACACACACACACACACACAGGTTGCAACGTAGTATTTTCATTTTTTCTTAGCATTTCTTTAACGCCTTGGTGCAAAAGAATACCTTCATCTGTGTGTTGGAAAAAAGAACTACAAATTTGGAAAGGAATTTATTCATGTTCTTACTCATAGATGGAGTACATGGTTTAAAAAACACTGAGGAAACAGATATGAGGCGGCTGTATTAACATAAAAACATTAATACAGTTAAAAATGAATAAAAAGTTGCACGCTTAAACTTATTTCTCTACAGTTTGTACAATTAATCCATGTAACAATAGGTTCTCCCTTAATATAGTAGTTATTAAAATATCTTTACATAAAAATACATTTTTAAGTACTCTCCAGTGGAAGTCTGTTGTGGCTTATGTTTCTAAATGACACAACCATAAAGCAGCCCACAGAATATACAAATATGTCTTTGATAAATGAATGTTGGCTCCCACAATGGCCTGTTAAGTTATTGCAAAAATAATTTACTGCATAATATGTCAGATTAGAACATGTTATGAGCACAAAACTGAAGGGGAAACAATAAAAACAAAAATGAAAAAACAAATACTAAATTAAGTTAAAGGATATTTCTTACTATACTATATAATTGTATAATGTTGCGTTTGATTGCAAAAGAAAACCCACCAAGAAAAAAAGAAAGAAAGAAAAAGAGAGAATAGTTTAATATATTCAAAACACATTCTTTTCTTTTATTTAAGCTGTAGCGAGATTCAGATGGACAAAAGAGAAAGAAAATTATTACAGATTTGTTTTATTAATCATGAATAAACTTTATTATACACAACTCTAAATTTCAGTTGGTCTTAGTCAGATGTGTTTTTAATTAAATCCTGCAACACTGTGCTCGCTGCCATCACTTTATATCTTAGTGTGCAATTCAAATATATACTTATTACAATATTTTCCCCCTTAACTCTCAACTCGCGTTTTTAAAATGTCTGTGATCATATTTGTCCGTTGACTTCTGTCTGGGCCTCGAACGATTCATCAGACAGGTTGGCAGCCTCCAACTGATGCTCCAGACTTTCATCATCGCCTCTATTCTGATCAACTCTTATCTTAAACTTAGTGATGAACTCATTACTGGCCAGCGCGTCCTCCTTTTTAGGGCATGTGGGCTTTGATAACAGCCGGCTTTCCAGTCGCTCTGCAAAGAAAATTCACAAAACATTTCTTATTTGGTAAGCTTGTTAACAAATTTTAGTTCAGTTTTGCTGAAAGTTATAGCATGCATCAAGTAAGAAGCAATTGGTTTTTAAAAAGCATATACATTCCCCAAAACATTTTTATTATGTGCATTTTGGAGAATAAAAGATTGTACACAATTTCCCTTTTTAAAGTAAAAAGATTATTAAGTCTAATTCTTACTTATTCAGTAGATTAAAGTATTGAAACATCATTATTCATAAAATATGCACATTACAAAATTAAAGTTATTCAAAAACTACTCAAGTACTTACTCCAATACTCACATTATTCAAGTAAATTTAATTTTTGCCAATGTAATGTCACATAAAATCTTAATCTGAATAAGGGATTTGAACCCCACTGTCACGGCCATGGGATCAGCAGGCCGCTGACTAGTAGTGTTCTCTCTCTCTCTCTCGCCAGGGCGGAACTCATGGTGGGTTCACGCCCTCGGCCCACGCCCCTCTGAGGAGGAAACACCTGGGCCTCATCAGTGCAGCCAGCATTTAAGCCAGGGAGTGGCTTCTACTCATCACTGGATCGTTGTGTGTGACTCGCGTCAGTGCAGCCCGGCTCTGAGCAAGTTCTCTTTTGCTTCCCTGTGCAAAACCTCTAACGTGTGTTTCCTTCTGTACATAGATCCCCTGGACCCGACTCTGCATCCCCCGAGCGGTGTTTGGAGAGAGAGTCAGAAGAGGAGCAAGTGTCTTTTCCCTACCTGGATTTCCCCAGAGCCTTTTCCCTGTCACCGCTTTGTATATAGCACTATCCCCTGCACTGTTTGTATATACACCTGGTGGAACTGTAATAAATACAGACTGTGCCTCTGAGTCCTGCGTGTGAGTCCTCAAGCGAACCGTGACACCCACACAGATGAGAGCTTAGCAGTGAAGCTCTCTCTTAAAATTTGAGTTATAAAGTCAGAAGTTATCACTGACAGAGATCCATGTTCTTTTAACATAAGAAAGAATATTTGCTGAAATTGACATTAATCCAAGCCCTTAAAACGCCATTTTGGATTAAGCATTTCCTTTTAGAAAAGTCTTCAATGAGCAGGAAGCTCCAGTACTGAAAAAAGAAGCCAACATCAACTGCTAAACGTGCTAAAAGTAAGTAAGTCCCCGTAGACTCCTATGATCAAAACACATACAGTATAAAAGTTATAGGTTACAGATCTGAAAAGTAAAACAAATGTCAAAGTGCAAAAAGACTTATGGTCCCATAGAAGTCTATTCCATTTGCCTGGAATTAGGTGAACACCTTTGTGACAAATTTAATGGCTCAGTCATTTGTTTCATGTCATATTTAATAAAAGACTGACATGGTGGCATGTGGAATTGTCCATTTTGCACATATTTGGTCATTCTAAGCGTCAGAAGGGGAAAGATCATTCTGGGAATGCCTACTGGCGAAGGATGTGTGACTGACAAGTCCAGTGTGTGAAGTTTAACTACAGTCTAAGGAGCTTGGAAAGAAAAGCATCTGGACTTCTTTAAGTTTCTTGAAGATGTTTCACTTCTCATCTGAGAAGCTTCTTCAGTTCAGAATTTCTTCAGAGAACTGAAGAAGCTTCTTGAATGAGAGGTGAAATGCTCTTCAAGAAACTTAAAGAAGTCCAGATGCTTTTCTTTCCAAGCTCCTTAGACTACGATGACCTGAACGACTGAGAACCTTAACAGACAGTTCTTCCCTTCATTCATCATGCCTGATTTCAAAACACCAAGATGGCAGTCGTGAAAACACTCATCTTGAGTCTTCATGGGACTATGGTGAGATCAGTTATGCCTCTTATGATGCTGTCCCAGACTTCAAAGCAGTATAAAACATGTTTGCAGCCTGTAACAACTGTGCATGCGGTTATTTTTCGTTTTAAGATTTCCGTGTTTAAATCATAATAAGATTTATTTTTAATTTTAATTAACTTGAGGTGAGTCAGATTCTTTCATTCAAGTCACTGAATGAATCTCTTGACATGTTTGGGGGTAGGTGCCTTTTGTAGCATTTTAATGCAATTATCTGACAGATTATATGGTCTACACCATAGGTGTCAAACTCTGGCCAAATTTGGCCCGCAACCTAATTACATTTGGCCCGCGAAGCCATACCAAATTACTATTAGAGCTGGCCTACTGGTATTATACAGCTAATATATATTGTTTAGTATTAAGCTTTGCTTGTTCCATATTCAGTTTTTCAGCAAAATGTGTTTGAGTCCATAAGAAAAGATTCATTCTTATATCTGGAGGAATAAATATATTTCAATAAATATTAAAGTTAGCCCGCGACTTTGATCCAGTTTTGAATTTTGGCCCACTGTGTATTTGAGTTTGACACCCCTGGTCTACACTGTTATTAACTATACTAACACTCTGTTCCAGAAGTCTGTGCTGCAAAGAGGCAAAGTGAATACCGCACCTGCAGGAGTAATGGGGGTCATCAGTCGGTTCAGCTGGATGTTCCAGTGCCGTACCTGTTGACTGGCATTCCTCAGCCTCTCCTGGACCTCCTGGAAACAAAAATCATGCAGGCATCTTCATCAGTGTTGTTTTAGAAGAGCACTAAATAAGATGCTGCTCACTCCCCTTTTTTCCCTACTTTTCATCTTTTTGAAGAAAAAAGCGGAACATTTCTCGTTCTCCTCATACTCCTCCTGTTTTAATTTATATGTTTCAGCCCTTGCCTTCCTCTCAAGTAATTCTTCCTGTTTCGATCTTAAAATTTCTATTTTCTCGTCCTTATTTTTATTTTTTTCTTTTGTTTGTAGTGCGTAAGTATATTCTATTTCTTTTTGCAGCGTGCGGAATTCCTCATTCCTAGCTCTTGACCTTTCCGTACAATAATCCACTGTGAACTTTTTTATTTTATTTTTTACATCCTCCCACCAATCCAGTTTATTCATGTATAACTTCTCCGTCTCTGCCCATAAGGGGAAGAGCTCTGCAAATTTTTCCTTATATTCTTTTTCCATAAGTACTTCATTATTTAGTTTCCAGTAACCTTTTCCATAATCTGTTCCTTTTATCTCCACTTCCACCTCTACCATTTGATGATCCGTGAACAGTGCCGGTATTAATTTTCCTTGCTTTATTTTGCACTTTTTGTCTACCAATATATAGTCTAATCTACTTTCCACCCCTCTTGTATTCTTCCATGTGTGCCCCACTTGTTTCCCCTGAAGTGTAGCCATTGCATCTATCAAACCATATTTTTTTATGAAAGTCTTGAAGGGGAGGGAGGATTTTTCCTTCTCCAAGGTGCAGTTGAAATCCCCTCCCACCAGAATATTTTTTTTTGTCATAAAACAGGTGCCCATTTTTAAGAATAGTTCTCTTCTCAACTTTGGATCCACATGTGCATACACGTTTATTATCCGGTTTTGCATTCCACTTTTTTCCACATCTACAACCATCACCCTTCCCTGTATTAACGTGTAACTTTCCTTTATCCTTATACTTTTGTTTCCACATAACACTCCGACCCCAGTCCCATGTACCCCCCCTATACTCCAAGCCGATTCACCTCCTCTCCATTCCTCCGTAAAAAGGTCAATATCCCCCTCATCCTTTAGATGTACTTCTTGCAGTAGGCAAACATCAAAATTATAATGTAACAAAAATTCATAAACCATTTTCCTCTTTCGGGCGTTTTTAAGCCCGCTTACATTTAAAGTAATTATTCGGAATTTTCCCATATCTTAACAACAAAACCAAATCATTACCAAACAAAACCATGGGAATACGTTTATAATTAAAGTCCGGAGGAAAAAATTAAATAACTGCATTAAGTAACCTAAAAAATCTTCTTTTATTCCGAAATCCCCATTTTTAACTCTCCATATTAACTTGCGCCAGCAAGTTTTTTATAAAGGAATCTTCCGACTTTTCTTCACTTTCGGCCTCTTCCCCCGTATCCCCATCACTAGTTAAGTCACTTAAAGGCGTGTGCATACATTCAGTCTGTGTACCTCTCAGAACATGTCCCTCCACATTTTCCACCTCCTCGGTCCGTTCCTCTCTGTCCTCTCTACTTTTCATTTTAGTCTCTTCTGAAGAAGCGCCCGAGCTCACCTTTCTCCGCCTCTTAGCTGATTTTCTCCGAGGCTTCGCTACTACTTCCCACACCTGTCCGTCCTCCCCTTGTTTCTCTCTCTCGGCATCCAGTTCGCGTGGATTTCCTCCCTCCTCCTTTCTCTGCTCTGCTCCACCTTCCTTGCTCCCATCTCTCTCCTCATTAGTCTGATCTTCGGCAGCCGTTGGCGCCTCCTGTGCTCTCCTTTCAGTATCAGTTTCTGTGTCCGTTTTTCTATGATATCCGTCTTTCGTTCCAGATTTTGCCGCTTCAGAATATGACCTTGGCCTAGTACAGTCTCTTGTCTCTAAGTCTCTAAGCTTTGCTTGTTCCATATTCAGTTTTTCAGCAAAATGTGTTTGAGTCCATAAGAAAAGATTCATTCTTATATCTGGAGGAATAAATATATTTCAATAAATATTAAAGTTAGCCCGCGACTTTGATCCAGTTTTGAATTTTGGCCCACTGTGTATTTGAGTTTGACACCCCTGGTCTACACTGTTATTAACTATACTAACACTCTGTTCCAGAAGTCTGTGCTGCAAAGAGGCAAAGTGAATACCGCACCTGCAGGAGTAATGGGGGTCATCAGTCGGTTCAGCTGGATGTTCCAGTGCCGTACCTGTTGACTGGCATTCCTCAGCCTCTCCTGAACCTCCTGGAAACAAAAATCATGCAGGCATCTTCATCAGTGTTGTTTTAGAAGAGCACTAAATAAGATGCTGCTCACAAAGCCAGTCAAAACAAACTTGTTCACCTCCAGACGCTGGTGACTTCTTTGGCGAGATGCCTGCAGATCCTGGAGCTCCTGAGAGGCAGAGTTGAGGGCTGAGGGGGTGTCCTCATCGGGACTGCCATCTGACAGCTCCTGTATGGGGCTGAGGTTTTGCATTGTACGTTGCTGCTCCTGGAGGAGCTGGAAATGTTTCCTCTTTTCATCTTCAGCCTGCAGCAACCTGAAGGAGGGGAAAAAGGGAAGAAGCAACTGAAAATGTTAATACTTCTCATGGATATCTCAGATCTCCATCACAAATAAAATAATAAAGGGCCATAATAAGAGTTAGAAATCCATTGTTACCGCTCAAGCTCCAGTCTGGCCCTCTCCTCCTCCAGCCGAGCCTGGATCTCCATATTAAGGGCAACTTCCAGCTGCTGCTGTGTCAGCTCCAGCTCCCTGATCCTCTTCTTCTGTTGTTCAGCCTCCTTTTCCTTCACCTGCATCTCAGCCTGCATGCTGTCTTTTATCTATGCACACACACACACACAGCTACATAAACAGATGCACCAACAGAGCGGTATAAACTGACCTATTCCTGAATTACCTTTTCCTGGACTGTCATAACCATTTTTCCAAATCATTAAAGACTAGGTGTGAATTTTATAATGACAGTCAACATTTTGCTGGAGTTCTCAAAGATCAAAGTCAAGGAGAAAAGACTCTGTACATAATTGGTGTCAAGTGGAAAACTTTTTTTTTTACCATCACAGCCTCTTTCAGCTGTCTTTCCAGTTCCAGCTGCACCTCCCTCTGCTTCCTCCGCTCTCTCTCCTCTGCCTCCCTTCGGCGAGTTTCCAGTTCCCGTGCATGCTGTGAAACAGATGAAAGAGACATTGTTTGCTTTGTGTTTTCACCTCTATCCAGCAGGTGACACTAGGCCATCAGCTTCGAGGTTCAACGTATTGTGCTTTCAGCGGTGCTCTTCTTGATAACTTGGTTGAAGTAAGTGGGTATTTGAGTTCATGTTGCTTTCCTTACAGCTGTAAGTAATCTGCTCATTCCGCTTTTGATCTTTGGCACCAACAAGTGATTTTTTGCCAGAGAAGTGCTGCTCACAGGAGATTTCCTCCATTTCAGACCATTTTCTATAAACCGGTTAGATGGTTGTACAGTTTCTGAAATACTCAGACAAGCCTGTCCGACACAAACAACAATGCATGTTCAAAGTCATTTAAATCCCCTTTGACCTTCAGCAGGTCATCTTATTAATGTATACATGCCTAAATGCACTGAGCTGCTGCTATGTGATAGGCTGATTAGGTATTTGACCTAATGAGCAGCTCAACAGGTGTATCTAACAAAAATTTGGCCAGTGAGTGTACAGTGGGGCAAAAAAGTATTTAGTTAGCCACCGATTGTGCAAGTTCCCCCACTTAACATAAGAGTTATGAGTTATAAGATGCAGGTCGATGTGTAAAAATAACTCAGTTGTTTGGTGGTGGCTATGGCAGGGCTTCCACAGAGGCCAGCAGGTGGATGAGGGAAGGGGAAGCAGGAGGAGAGCCCCGAGGCGGCCACCAGTCCGAGTGTCAGGTGAACTGAACTTCAGGTAAGAAGTTATGACCTGCAGTCTATCTGGGTCAGATATAAACCAAGTTTAGGTGGAGTTTATTTTCGTTGTGCTGACTTTTTACAGTCAGTTACAATACCTCATACTGTGTGAGCTAGCATGACAAGTTTATACAGATGTTCGGTTGCTATGATGTTACTGATAGTGAACTTTATTTTATTCATAAGGTTAGTTAGTAGAGTTGCCAACAGCTCCTTAAAAAATGGAATGGTCCCTCATTCAGAGAAAATATTACGCGTTTGGTATTGAGCTGAGAAGAGACGCAGTTTGTCCCGGACTTCAGCTAGGATGGAAAAAGACACAAAACTGGAGTTATTCTGTCTTTACGCTGCACAGCTGCCTCTTCTCCTCTCATTATCTCTCCTCTCTCTCCTGTTGCTACTTCAATCATGAAACTGATCAATGATCAGCTGATCGTCTCTCTTGTTTGTTTATCACCCACTTTGAGCCAGAAAGAGGAAACCAGCAGATGTCGCGCTAAACAGCAGCAGCACGTTTAAGCTTGATCAGCTGTTGTTAGAATTTATTTAGTTAGAATGTTTGCTGGAGCCACAGTTGTAAAGCTGTAAAGCTGCTGGTCATGATGTCGGTTTGGATATGTGGTGAGAGGGAAACATGAAGATGAAACCAGGAGATGTCCTTACTGAATCATCAGAGCTGAACAGGTGATGGAGAAACAGGTTTACCTTTTAGGTGACAGGAATGAGTTGAAGTTATGAACTGTTTCTGAGAGATAAATAACACCAGGATCCTTTTTTTATGTAGCTGACAGCTGGTAACTGTGCAGGGGCGGGTCTAGCAAAGTGTTGCCAGGGGGCCAGGTAGGGCATTAACAGGGAAAGGTGGGCACAAAGAAATACTTTTCTTTTTTATTCTCATTTAAAATATCTAGCTTTTATTAAATAATTATCTGAATCTTGTGAAGAAAGTTTTTATCTGACGTAAAATGTATGGAAATCATACATATACCAAAAAGACTGTACATCACTGTCACAACAGCATTTGTTTTCATTCAAAGGCTTTATGGCTTTAATACCTGGTGGGCCAATCTGTAGTGAAAATGCCCAATTTTTTGTCCCAGTCCAGCCCTGCAGGTTAATACTGGCAGTGTCACCATGCCAGCTGACTGCATTTCATCATCAGCCAGTGTTGTTCTCAATATTACCAAAGTAAGGCAGCATATAAAGTATTTACTTGCTTTCAGGTTTTATTCAAATGTTAGTCTTTTCAGTTGTTTCTCCACTTTTTTCCTGTTTCAAAATCAAACACCAGTTTGTGAGAAGATTATCTTCTTTTTTTTTTTTAACAGGCATTGGTTTTGCATTGGAATTGGCTAATTTGCCAATTGTATGTTAAAAATGTTCGTATTTTAATATTCAAAAATGTTTTTGCCCAAAACACATGTGCACTACATGTCAGTAAAAATACTATGCAAATATTGATGTCCTTGAATGCTGAATAAACACTGACTGATTGTATCTCTTGTACTTAATCAACACAGTATCTAAACACTTTGCACCGTAGTGGTTAAAATCTCATTCTAATAAGGTTACGGTTATTAGGTTTACAGGGTTATTGAATTATGGTGAACGGTTGGTAGAATTGTTTTTAACATTATCTGCCAATTACATCTGCCACCCTTCTCCAAATCTGTGCCCCTACCTGGCCCCCCCAACAAAAATTTTCTAGACACGCCACTGCATCCTGGTGCATATATATTGTGCATGCGTGTTCCTTTAGGAAACAGGAAGATTGGTAGGAGAAAGAAACGTATTAATCTTGTTTGTTAGGATCATAGCCATAAATGGAGGACTCTTATAAAGTCCATGGATTTTCATTCACACATATTACATGAGGTATCTACTCTTTACACACTAAGGATCCACACTACCAGGGCTACGGCACACAGCTGTTTTATAAATCATCAAAACCAATACTATCCTAAGATTTATTATATGCAAAAATGATCTGTTCCAAAATGTTTTCATGTAATCCTGAAAACAGAAAAACAATCTTCTGCACTATTAACCATCCACAAATGGAAACAACAGACAATACAGGTGATTTTAGCTAAAAAGCCAAGAAAAAATTGTGTGGTGTTTTTTTTTTCAAACGATGTAATTTACAGCCACAGAGGACAGAAAGCTGCAGTATGTAGAGAAAGAGAAGAGTTAAACCTATAATCAACATGAGTCCTTGTAGATGGCAGCCTCCGGTTTTTAAAGACTTCTATTGGTCTCTAGTGGACAACAGAGGTAACTGCAGGATTCGAGCCAGAATAGTGTAACTGCAGTTCAAAACGACATATTTTTTTGATTTCCCATAGAAAGTGTGTGTCCAGCCACGTGTCAGTCCAAGTGGCAGGATTTAGTAATTCTGGTAATAGTTAAATGTAACTCATTCACAAATATTAAGTCGCAACATTTCAGTCTGACTAACCTTGGAAGATTACACGAAGACAATGTCCACATATGCAGACGCACGCATATATCTAGCGTATAAGAAATTTCTTTGCACAAACTGTTGAGTCAAATGACATTTGTTTTTCACAGCTTCAGGGGGTGCACCGTTCCTAGAAATACTGCAATACCAGGTCGATGCGTGGAGTGGACGGAGCAAGCCCCTATTCCATCTCCCTGCTCCAAAAGTCAATTTAATATATGGTCCCCGGGTAGGGGACGTATCAGATATTAAACTGATAAGAACAGATTTTTTTTTTTTTTTTTTTTTTTTTCACAACATTTACATTTCTTCATTTCTTTCCATCCCAAAGAGCATTCTCCCGAGCTAAATCCGATTTCCAACACACGAAGCAAAGAACATTTCGATAAACAATAACAACCAACACATACCTACTATCTCGCTCCCTGTCACTTACCACCTTCTTTTGGGTGGGTTTAAGAAAAAAGCTTTCCACCTATCCTTAATTGTGTCACTTCCCCACTTTTCTAGTTCGTGCCAATATATACCTTCAAATTCTTTCTCTATTGCCTTAACTGTTCCAATTTCTCCCCATTTATACACCCCCGTTATGAAACCCTGTCTTGCTTTCCATAATTTAAGCTTTACAATTGATAACAGCATACAAAGTACTTTATATTGCTCTTTTCCCACTCCCTTAACCCCGAACGAGGTGATTTCATCATATGTCACGTTTTCCAAGCACTTATAATTCCCTTTTACCCCGTCCCACACCTTTTTTGCATATTCACATCCCCATAATACATGTTCAATCGTTTCATCTTCCTTACAATTTTCCCTTGGACAAACTTTTTGTTTCCCCAAATCGTGGGCATACATTGTGACTCTTACTGGTAGTCTTCTATGCAGGTGCAACCAATTAAAATCCTTTAATCCGTTCTTAAAACTCTTATCCTGAGCCCGTTCCCACACTTCTGAGCTCACCATTACTAAGTTGACATTAGATTTCTGTACCAATTTTTTGTATAGTAGCTTGTGATTTACAATTGTATCCACCTCATTACATTCCGTATGTCTCCTCCCCCACTTTACCATTCGCTGGAAATACTCCGGCCTAGTCTCCGCTTTAGGGCCTTTGTTGTCCCACCCTATTAAGAACCGATATGGTATCGACAACCAGAACCATAACAGGATTTGACATTTGTGCATATATGTCTTTTTCAATAGTGTACAAACACTTGCATAGAATATTGCATCCAACTTCAATGGGACGTTTGTCACCCCCTTCCCACCATCTGCTATTTCTTGGTACATTTGCACCCTTTTTACGTATTCATAACCCCCCCATATGAATTTAAATATCCCCCTCATTAATTGAGCTCTATACTTTTGCGGCATCGGAAAAACATAGGCCAAGTGTAGCAACTTTGGCAACACCTCAGCCTTTATGACCAACGCTTTCCCTGAGATTGAGAGTTTTCTTGTTTTCCATAATCCCAAATTTCTATCTACTGCAGTCATCTTCTTTTTCCAGTTGCATAAGGCGTCCCCCTCCTTGTTCCCAAAAGAAATTCCTAATATGTCCATAGCACCTTCACACAACATAAAATCACAAATGTTATCCTTTCTCCCTTCCCACTTCCCAAGATATTTATACATCGTCTTCTCTTTGTTTATTTTCGATCCTGTTGCTTTTTCGTAATCATTTAAGATTTCTATCACTCCCCTTAAACTTTCGTCGTCTGCCAGGTATAATATCGTATCGTCCGCGTATTGAGATATTTTTAAGCTCTCGCCCCGTGGCAGCGTTATCCCCTTTACGACTAGACTCTCCCTTATTGCACAAGCCAGGGGTTCAGCGTAAAGCACGAAGAGCACCACCGATAGTGGACACCCTTGCCTCAATCCTCTTGTTTGTTGTACTTTGTCCGTAAGGTAACCATTAATTTTTATTTTTGAATTTATGCCCTTATATAGGACTTTTACCCATTTTGTAAAAACCCCTCCTAGGCCCAATCCGTCCATTACCTTCCACAAAAAAGCGTGGTCTACTCTATCAAACGCTTTTTGCTGGTCCAAACTAATGCATATTGCCGCTATGTTTCTCTCCTTTACATATGTGAGTACATCCCTATGTAGATGTAAGTTCCATGTGATCTGCCTCCCCTGTACCCCGCAAGTTTGATCCATCTCTACTATGTGCGACATGACTCCTGCTAGCCTGTTTGCCAAAATCTTACTCAAGATTTTATAGTCCACGCACAACATAGTTAATGGTCTATAATTGTCTAGATGGTTTGGATTTCCTTTCTTAAGCAGTATGGACACCACTCCCGTTTTCATACTATCTGACATCTCTTCTCCCTCCACGATTTCCTTAAAAACCCCTATAAGGTGTATCCCCACCATATCCCAGAAAGCCACATAAAATTCTTTTGTTAGGCCGTCTATACCAGGCACCTTATTAGCCTTCATTGCCTTTATCACATTGTGTGCCTCTTCTACTGTCAATTCCCCCCCCAACTTGCCTCTTTCATCTTCCGGTAACCTTCTCTTTAGGGAACTTATAAAAAACTCCCCCTTTCCCTCATCCAAGTTCTCCTTCTTGAACAATTCTCCATAATATTCTTTCACCATTTTTAACATGTTTTCCTTCCCCCTAATCACATTTCCATCCTTCTCCAATTTCCTTATAACCCCCCTCTTATCTCTTATCTTCATCTTTCTGAAAAAATATGAGGAGCATTTCTCATTTTCCTCATACTCTTCCTGCTTTAGTTTATATATTACAGCCCTTGCTTTCCTCTCGAGCAATTCTTCCTGTCTTATTTTTAAATTTTCCAAATACCCTTCCTTTATTTTTTCCTTTCCCTTATTTTGCGTAACATAAATATGTTCTATCTCTTTTTGTATTATGTCAAACTCCTTCTTTCTAAACTTTGCTCTCTCTGAGCAATAATCGACCGTGAACTTTTTTATTTTTTTCTTTATGTCCTCCCACCAAAACACAACATTGCTGTATAAGCTTTTCATCTCTACCCATAAAGGGAAGATTTTTATAAAACCTTCCCTATAGGATTTTTCAGCAAGCACATCATTGTTAAACTTCCAGTACCCTTTTCCAAAGTCAGGCCCTTCTATCTCAAGCTCCACATCCACAGCTTGGTGGTCTGTAAAAAGAGCCGGTATAGTTTTTCCGTTTATTATTTTACACTTTTTTCCTACAAGAATATAATCTAGCCTACTTTTCGCCCCCCTTGAGTTCTTCCATGTGTACCCCACCTGCTTTCCCTGTAGTTTCCCCATTACATCTATTAATTCATATTTTTTAATAAAGGTCTTAAAGGGGAGGGAGCACTTTTCCTTTTCCAGAGAGCAGTTAAAGTCCCCTCCCACAATAATGTCCTTTTTAGTCAAGAAACAGGTGTCCAATTTTTGGAAGAGGTCCCTACGTAGCCCGTGCTCCACCTGTGCGTACACATTTATTATCCGGCATTGGGTCCCATTTTTTTCAACATCCACCACCATTACCCTTCCTTGTATTACCGTATAGCTCTCCATTATCCGAATACCTTTATTCCCACATAACACCCCGACTCCAGTCCCATGTACCCCCCCGATGCTCCAAGAGGCTTCCCCTCCCCTCCATTCCTCAGTAAACACAACAACATCCCCCTCATCCTTTAGATGGGCTTCTTGTACCAAACAAATATCAAAATTATAACATAGTAAAAATTCGTAGACCATTTTCCTCTTTCGGGCGTTTTTTAGCCCCCTAACATTCAAAGTAATTATTCGTATTTTCCCCATACCATAAACAGAAGGGCAAGTAGAGCACTAAGAGCAGGATTAAACAAAAAAAGAATGAGAAAAAAATGAAAAAAAGAAGAAAAAAACAAAGAAAAAGGGTTGCGATAAGTCACTTGATAAATTTTTGCTCTTCTCCCATAGTCTTTATCTATCCATGTTAACATGTAACAATAAGTTTTTTATAAAGGAGTCCTCTGACTTTTCTTCACTCTCACCTTCCTCTTCCATGTCCCCGTCACTTGTCACGTCACTTAACGGGGTATGCATACACTCAGTCTGTGTTCCTCTCCATACATACCCCTCCACGTTCCCACCTTCCTCCAAAACCTCCTCCCTGACTTCCTGGTCTCTTGTCTTAACCTCTTCCGAGGAGGTGGCCGGGCTCACCTTTCTCCTCCTCTTTGCAGATTTTCTCCGTGGCTTTGCGACCACTTCCCACAATTGGGGATCCTCCCCCTGCTTCTCTTTCTCACCGTCTTGCTCGGGACTCCTCTCCCCCTTCTCCTCTCGCCGCTCCGTCCCCTCCTCCGCGCTCCCCGCTTTATCCTCGTTAGCCTGATTTCCAGCAGCTTGTGGCGGCTCCTGTGGCCTTTCTCCGGCGTCAGAGTCTATTTCCACTTCGCTGCGATCTTCCTCAACGAGTCCAGTCTTCACCACGGCCGAATATGGCCGGGGCTTAGTGCAGTCTCTCGCCATATGTGCGTCTGAGTCACATAGGTGGCATCTTCTGGGCTCCTTACAGTCCTTTGTTATATGACCAAGCTTGCCACAACTCCTACACCTCACCTGGTCACATTTGTCCGCGTTATGTCCAGTACTTCCGCATTTCCTACATGCTTGAGGCTGCCCTGCATAAACTAGGAAGCCTCTATCCGCTCCAATGGAAAATACTGCGGGCGGATGGCAATATCCATCCTCGCTGTCCATATCCGCATTCAATTTGATGCGAAATTGTCTCTTTCCAGTCCATAGGCCGAGGCCGTCCTTTATTTTCCGTACTCCTGGGAGGACAGTAACGTATCTCCCCAGGAAGTACTTGATAGTCTCTTCCGTGACCCAAGGATTATACATATGTATCGTTAAAATTCTATAATCGTTCCGATACAAAGGGGTCACCGTATATTTCCGCAGTTCCTCATCTTCTTCCACGATACTCTTCTTTCTCACTTCTTCCGCATACTCTCCAGTACAAAAGGTCACATCATAGTGTTTGCTTGCAGCACTCTGTTGAAGGCGGAAGATCTCCTCCGGCTGTATCTTTAGGGCTTCAAAAAGGATTCTTCGTCCGAAGGTTATTCTGTCATGAAATTGCGTTTCTTTCTCCATAAGTTCGAATCTCAGCGTATTTCTTGTTCCATACGTCCATGCGTTCCTCTCAGAGAAATTGGCCGACGATGCCGCCATCCTTCATTGCTTCTCGCCCAAACTGATAAGAACAGATACTACACTTGATCTTAGCCAAAAGGCCGAGAAGCGATTTATCATCAACTGATAAGAACAGATACTACACTTGATCTTAGCCAAAAGGCCGAGAAGCGATTTATCATCAACTGATAAGAACAGATACTACACTTGATCTTAGCCAAAAGGCCGAGAAGCGATACCCATATATCGCACGACAGAAACGACTCATTCTGCTCATTTGTCTTTCATCCCAGCTTTTTTGGGGGTGACTGGGTGGGGGGATATTGCTCACAGCAAATTCCTAAAAACTCCTATTGATCATTGTTGCTCCCATAGATACATTTCAGTTTACCAGTCATGAGGCTCCAAATTATACCAGGAGTGGGGTTTGAACCCACGAGAGGATGCGCTCATTGGAGCTTAAGTCCAACGCCTTAACCACTCGGCCATCCTGGTGCATATATATTGTGCATGCGTGTTCCTTTAGGAAACAGGAAGATTGCTAGGAGAAAGAAACGTATTAATCTTGTTTGTTAGGATCATAGCCATAAATGGAGGACTCTTATAAAGTCCATGGATTTTCATTCACACATATTACATGAGGTATCTACTCTTTACACACTAAGGATCCACACTACCAGGGCTACGGCACACAGCTGTTTTATAAATCATCAAAACCAATACTATCCTAAGATTTATTATATACAAAAATGATCTGTTCCAAAATGTTTTCATGTAATCCTGAAAACAGAAAAACAATCTTCTGCACTATTAACCATCCACAAATGGAAACAACAGACAATACAGGTGATTTTAGCTAAAAAGCCAAGAAAAAATTGTGTGGTGTTTTTTTTTTCAAACGATGTAATTTACAGCCACAGAGGACAGAAAGCTGCAGTATGTAGAGAAAGAGAAGAGTTAAACCTATAATCAACATGAGTCCTTGTAGATGGCAGCCTCCGGTTTTTAAAGACTTCTATTGGTCTCTAGTGGACAACAGAGGTAACTGCAGGATTCGAGCCAGAATAGTGTAACTGCAGTTCAAAACGACATATTTTTTTGATTTCCCATAGAAAGTGTGTGTCCAGCCACGTGTCAGTCCAAGTGGCAGGATTTAGTAATTCTGGTAATAGTTAAATGTAAGTCATTCACAAATATTAAGTCGCAAGATTTCAGTCTGACTAACCTTGGAAGATTACACGAAGACAATGTCCACATATGCAGACGCACGCATATATCTAGCGTATAAGAAATTTCTTTGCACAAACTGTTGAGTCAAATGACATTTGTTTTTCACAGCTTCAGGGGGTGCACCGTTCCTAGAAATACTGCAATACCAGGTCGATGCGTGGAGTGGACGGAGCAAGCCCCTATTCCATGTCCCTGCTCCAAAAATCAATTTAATATATGGTCCCCGGGTAGGGGACGTATCAGATATTAAACTGATAAGAACAGATTTTTTCTTTTGGAAAAATTTTTTTATTGATACTCAGACATATAACAACATCATCATCATCTCATTTATTTTCATAAGCCCACCCCATTTAAAAGGATTACTTCTTTATTATCTCCCATCCCCTTTTAAAATACAACAGGAAAACAAATATTTAAATGTTTTTTCCTTTTTTTTTTTTTTTTTTTCATAGAGAATTTAAATTATTTAAAAAAAACCATCCCATCCCTTCACAAGCTTCCGGTGCTCGGAGGGGACTCTCCCCAACTTGCTCCTTCCACACCGACCTCTCCCGGAGAGCCAGGCTGTTGCTGCTTAGACCTTTCTATGTGCGAACCCGGCTCCTCCATCCGAATGGGCACAGAGGCGATTCTTCTTTGCGGCTGCTCTCTCAACTTAGTATTTCTGGCACAGATCTCTTTTACTGTTGCTGTTGCCATTCGGAGAGCAGCCACGGGGGGGATCTGCGTGTGCTTGCTCACCAACAAGTTTCTGGAGGTCCAAATGGCGTCTTTTATAGCAGCAAGGGCGAGCCACTGCTTTTCAAAGCCTTTTCTTTGCGTTTTCACTCCTTGGCTCACCCCATAGAGGATTAGGTTTGCTGTCAGGACCTCCCTTGCTGGTAAGTACGGGAAATTTAAGGAGCCGGCCATGTCCCACAGGTCTATAGCAGCACTGCACTCCCAGAGCAGGTGCCTCACCGTCTCAGGCGCGCCACAACCCGGTCGGGGACACATTTCTGTTGTCGACATTCCTCTGGAGTGCATGACAGCCCTGACTGGGAGAATCTCATGAGCCACCATCCAGGACACATCCTGGAGCCTGTTAGAAAGGACGGGATGGTTTGTCAGACGCCACACTTCTATGGCCTCTCCAATAGGGAGGCCTCTGACTGGGACCACCTCTCCCCTCTCCTGCACAACTGAAATGAGAGAATGATGTTTTGTTAAAATGTCCAAACTCTGATCTTCCAATTTAAAGGAGGTTAAAAAGGATTTCAGCTCTACATAGGCTTCAGGAACATCAAAGGAGACGGGGACTCTAAGATCTACTGGCAGGATTTTCTTTTGTCTTAGGTAGCTACCTAACCAAAATCTAACCCATGCCTGTGTCAGAGGATTACTATTAGGACTCGTAGCCTGTCTCATATGGCTACTTGTATAGAGGCTTCCCATGAATAAATACAGATCTGGGACTCCTTTGCCACCATCTTCCTTTAATTTCTTCATTATCCCTCTTTTAAGTCTCTCCCATTTGGAGTCCCATAGAAAGTAAAAGATGGCTCGTTCTAGTTTTAACAATACGTCCTTTGGTGGCAAAAAGACTGCGCTGACTAAAAGAAGCAAGGGTAAAATCACTGCCTTAATTACTAAAACCTTCCCTCCAAGAGTCAGCTTTCTCAGTCTCCATAGGCCTAATCGTTGATTCACTTTTCCTATCATTCCCGGCCAATTTGCCTTTCCTCCACCATCCTTATCAAATCTAACCCCTAAAATTTTTTGGTCGGTTTGTGTCACATTTATTCCAAGTCCAGTCAATTCTATAGTCTCCCATGGCCCGTAGAATTGTACCTGAGTCTTGCCCCTGTTGAGTCTAGAGGCCGAAGCCCTTCCGAACCAGTCCGTAACTTCAAAAGTCCTTCTCATCGAGGATATGTCTGTACACAGGATGCTAATATCATCCATGTACAGTACACACTTTGCCACCTGCCCCCCACTCCCAGGTATGTTCATCCCGTTTATACTCTTATCTTTCCTCAAAATTTGTGCCAGGGGTTCAATACAAATAACATATAAAAGAGCGGACAGGGGACATCCCTGTCGTAAACCACAGTTCACCTGAACTGCATTCGTCAGGGTCCCATTCATGACAAATCTGCTCTTTATATCTGTGTACAACAACTTTACCCAGGATATAAGCCTTTCTGGGAAACCCATCTTCTGCAAAACTTTAAAAAGGTACCGGTGAGATATTCTATCGAAGGCTTTTTCAAAGTCTAAATTCAAAACAATCAGTCGCTTGTTTCTCTTTCGAGCAAAACAAATCGTGTCTCTAATCAACACCAGACTATCCGTGATCTTCCTGCCCTTTACAGTACATGCTTGGTCTTGGTGGATTATCTGGTCCAAAACCGGTCTTGTCCTTTCTGCTAGAAGCTTGCTGAATAATTTACAGTCACAGTTTAAAAGCGTAATCGGTCTCCAATTTTCCAAGAGAGTTTTATCCTTCCCTTTATGAACGAGTGTGACTAAACCCATTCTAAAACTTTCAGGCAGCTTATCTAATTCACTAAAATCTGTAAAAATTGAAAGTAAATCAGTAGCTAAAATATCCCAAAATGTCAGATAAAACTCAATCGGCAGGCCATCTAAACCAGGGGATTTTCCAGTTTTAAAACTCTTAAGACACTGACCTAACTCGGCTGTAGTAAAAGGTTGACTTAACATATCACTAGACTCAACAATCTTATCAATATATTCCAGGGTTTGCTCAATGACTCTTTCCTCCACATTTTTCTCCCCATACAGGTTTTCATAATATTCTTCAATCACTTTTATTATACCTTCAGTACTCACTACTTTTTCTCCAGCTCTGTTTCTTAGCTGAGAGACAGAGCCAGGTTTGTTCATAATTTTTTTGAAAAAGTATCTCGTACATTTTTCTCCCTCCTCTCTCGCTCTCTCTCTACTCCTTAGTATGACTCCCATACTTTTATCATTTGCTATTTTCTGCATTTCTTTTTTAACCTCTCTAATTTCTTCGTAGAAGTGTAAACCCCACCTATTTAAGAGATGGTACCTCTGTAACCTTTTCTGTAGTCCTCTCATACACCTGTCTTTTGCGGCCTTCTTTCTCTTTCCTGCTTGTTTAAAAAAGGACCGAGTCCTACACTTCACCATTTCCCACCATGAGACACGTGTTGCATAGAAATCCTGGAGAGTCTGCCATTCAGTATACCTCTCCTTATACTGTCTGAGCAGATCCTGATCCTCCAGTAGGGAGCAGTTTAACCTCCACACTCCCCTCCCCATTGTTATATCTAGTTCAAGGGAAATTTTAACAGTTAACATCAGATGGTCAGAAAAAAAGACGGGCATCAAAGTGGCCTCTACTGGTGAAAAGTCTCTAACAAAGATATAATCAATTCTAGAGGCCCTGTCACCATTTCCACTATACCAAGTAAAACCCTCCTCCATTGGATGAACCGTTGGAAAACAATCTATCAATTTAAAGTCTCTGACTAAACCTTGTAGTAAAAGTGACGTCTTATCAATCTTCACATCTTGTGTGGCTCTTTTTCTATCTTTCCTGTTTAAAATACAGTTAAAATCCCCTCCAAACACTAAAGGCGCTTTTCCCAACAAGTGGGGTTGCAAAGCCTCTAAAAGATCATATCTTTCGTGTTTGTCATTTGGGCCATAAATGTTCAAGAGCTTAAATTCCTTTTCCATATAAATAAGGTTAACAACAAGTGCTCTTCCATCACTTACTACAGTACTTCCCTTCACCGACACCAGAGGGTTTTTCACCAATATGGCTACTCCATCATTTTTATTTTCATTTGATCCACTCCAGATGGACATTTGTGGCCACATATCCTGCCACTGACCATATGCTTTTAGGAAAGGTATAGCACATTCCTGTATTAAAATAACATCTGATGTTACACTATTCAAGAAGGATAGAACACTTTGGGCTCTTACTTTAGACCTAACACTCCTGACATTTATGGATGAGAAGGTCAGAGCCATGAAGATTAATACAGAACACAAGCTAGTCATTATGAAACTAAGGAAAGATTGTTCTCTTCAAAGGCTCAACCCAAACTTTGGGGGGGCATACCATCAATTTATTTCTTGTGAGTGTAACTCTTCCTTCACCTCTCCGGGTTCCGAAGGGGGGACTGCCACTCTATTCCCTTTTCGTACTCTAGGTGACGGCCTTTGTCGCAGAGCTGCATTTACCATCCGCTCCTTTGGCGTTGACTGCAGAACTATGTTAAGGAAGGAAACCTCATTTGGTGAGTCAGAGGGGAAGACCCTGGAGTCCTCCCCTGAGGAACTCCCTGAAGGTGTTTCATGCCTCCCTCTCTTTCCTGAAACAATTGTCCCAGAAGACAGTTCTGCTGCAGTCCTCTTTGCCACCTGTGAATCAGGAAGGCCAGGGGGGACAGGGGGGGCAGGGGGGGGCTGCCCTTGAGCATTTTCACTTTCACCACTTACTCCTTTCTGAACTCCACTCTCCTCCTGCCCTCTCTCCCCCTCCTCTGAGGGTTCTGGTTGGGCAGGTCTTCCATGCTCCTCCCCTTTTCCCTCCTCCTCCTGTTCCTCCCCTCCGTCTTCAGGTGCTGGGAACTGATTTAAAATATCTGTCCCAGCTGCATCAATCAAGACATCCTCGTTTACCATTGCAATCAGGTTTCCCTCATTAATCTGGTTTCCTTTTTTAAGTTTATTTGCAAAGGACCGCGGACAGTCCCTAAAGAGGTGACCTTCCCCTCCACACAAGTTACACTTACGGTCATTTTTACAATCAGCATACGTATGCCCTTTCTCTTTACATTTCCCACAGATGATTTCCTCGCATGCCTCTATCAAATGCCCATGCTCCCCACACCTCCGGCAGAGCTTTGGTTGGCCCTGGTAATGGATATAGCCTCTATTATCTCCCAAAACTATCATGGACGGGAGATGTTTTAAACCCCGGAACCCTTGGGGATCTTCCCATTGCTGTATTGGTACTTTCCATACACAATTCCATATTCCATCCACATCTCTCACCTTCCTCGGCTGACCCTTCACCGTACAATATCTCCCCAACCACACACAAATGTCTTGGGCATTCACCGTTTCATTAAACATTTTAACTATTACTGTTTTCATAGTATTGTCTGTCAGTTTCTCCACATTGAAAATTTCAAATTGTGGTCTCAAATTTTCGAATCTTCTCCAAAACTCTTCCAACAATTCGCTTGAGCTGAAACTTACATCAAAACCCCTGTTAAAAGGGAGGGTCAAAATGCAATTCAAGTCATTTGGTGAAAATCCCAACACCTGTTGAATCAATTTCCTGGAGAAATCCAGCCTGGACATCTTTGGCACTTCTCCAACATTTTCAATTAAACTGAAGCGCACACAGAGATGCCTCCGCATACTGGCATACCCAGCCATTGCGGAGGCACCAAAGGTTTAGAAAAAACACCTGCTACAAACACACAACAGAAGATTAAAAAGGAAACGTTTTCAATACAAACAAATAATTTCTATAAAAAACCACGTACCTTTGCGCTGCAATAAATAACCAAGGTTTCACCGCCCAGACACCCAAAGGAGAGGGTCGCAGTCCTAGCCTAAGACCAAGAATCAACCACTCGGTCATCCTGGTGCATATATATTGTGCATGCGTGTTCCTTTAGGAAACAGGAAGATTGGTAGGAGAAAGAAACGTATTAATCTTGTTTGTTAGGATCATAGCCATAAATGGAGGACTCTTATAAAGTCCATGGATTTTCATTCACACATATTACATGAGGTATCTACTCTTTACACACTAAGGATCCACACTACCAGGGCTACGGCACACAGCTGTTTTATAAATCATCAAAACCAATACTATCCTAAGATTTATTATATACAAAAATGATCTGTTCCAAAATGTTTTCATGTAATCCTGAAAACAGAAAAACAATCTTCTGCACTATTAACCATCCACAAATGGAAACAACAGACAATACAGGTGATTTTAGCTAAAAAGCCAAGAAAAAATTGTGTGTGTGTTTTTTTTTTTCAAACGATGTCATTTACAGCCACAGAGGACAGAAAGCTGCAGTATGTAGAGAAAGAGAAGAGTTAAACCTATAATCAACATGAGTCCTTGTAGATGGCAGCCTCCGGTTTTTAAAGACTTCTATTGGTCTCTAGTGGACAACAGAGGTAACTGCAGGATTCGAGCCAGAATAGTGTAACTGCAGTTCAAAACGACATATTTTTTTGATTTCCCATAGAAAGTGTGTGTCCAGCCACGTGTCAGTCCAAGTGGCAGGATTTAGTAATTCTGGTAATAGTTAAATGTAAGTCATTCACAAATATTAAGTCGCAAGATTTCAGTCTGACTAACCTTGGAAGATTACACGAAGACAATGTCCAGATATGCAGACGCACGCATATATCTAGCGTATAAGAAATTTCTTTGCACAAACTGTTGAGTCAAATGCCATTTGTTTTTCACAGCTTCAGGGGGTGCACCGTTCCTAGAAATACTGCAATACCAGGTCGACGCGTGGAGTGGACGGAGCAAGCCCCTATTCCATCTCCCTGCTCCAAAAATCAATTTAATATATGGTCCCCGGGTAGGGGACGTATCAGATATTAAACTGATAAGAACAGATACTACACTTGATCTTAGCCAAAAGGCCGAGAAGCGATACCCACATATCGCACGACAGAAACGACTCATTCTGCTTACTGCAACTCTAACTCATGGTTACAATGAAGAACACAGTCGCCTTCTAACAAATGGTAGAGGTCGATGTTTTACTGACGTTTTACCTCCGAAACATCACAATATAACTATGGTCGGCATGTTTCAGTTTTTAAACGGCGCCACATATATGACGACACTTTAGTTTCTGAAACGCCGGTCAGCGCATGCCGGTTAATGAGATTCAAAATCACGTGGTCGCCTGCAGTCCAATCAGCGGTCGTTGAGACGGAGCGTCTTCAATTCATTTTTATAACTTTCTTGGCGTTATAATTGTTTTCATAATATGATAATTACATACTGTTAAATTTTTAATGTTTCTCCTCCCGGTAACTGTATTCCTGTTATGTCTGGGCTTTCCCTAATTGCACAAGCCAACGGTTCTACATATAACATGTACAGTAAGACTGAGAGGGGGCGACCTTGGCACAGACCTCTCATTTGTCTTTCATCCCAGCTTTTTTGGGGATGACTGGGTGGGGGGATATTGCTCACAGCAAATTCCTAAAAACTCCTATTGATCATTGTTGCTCCCATAGATACATTTCAGTTTACCAGTCATGAGGCTCCAAATTATACCAGGAGTGGGGTTTGAACCTACGAGAGCATGCGCTCATTGGAGCTTAAGTCCAACGCCTTAACCACTCGGCCATCCTGGTGCATATATATTGTGCATGCGTGTTCCTTTAGGAAACAGGAAGATTGGTAGGAGAAAGAAACGTATTAATCTTGTTTGTTAGGATCATAGCCATAAATGGAGGACTCTTATAAAGTCCATGGATTTTCATTCACACATATTACATGAGGTATCTACTCTTTACACACTAAGGATCCACACTACCAGGGCTACGGCACACAGCTGTTTTATAAATCATCAAAACCAATACTATCCTAAGATTTATTATATACAAAAATGATCTGTTCCAAAATGTTTTCATGTAATCCTGAAAACAGAAAAACAATCTTCTGCACTATTAACCATCCACAAATGGAAACAACAGACAATACAGGTGATTTTAGCTAAAAAGCCAAGAAAAAATTGTGTGGGGTTTTTTTTTTTTCAAACGATGTAATTTACAGCCACAGAGGACAGAAAGCTGCAGTATGTAGAGAAAGAGAAGAGTTAAACCTATAATCAACATGAGTCCTTGTAGATGGCAGCCTCCGGTTTTTAAAGACTTCTATTGGTCTCTAGTGGACAACAGAGGTAACTGCAGGATTCGAGCCAGAATAGTGTAACTGCAGTTCAAAACGACATATTTTTTTGATTTCCCATAGAAAGTGTGTGTCCAGCCACGTGTCAGTCCAAGTGGCAGGATTTAGTAATTCTGGTAATAGTTAAATGTAACTCATTCACAAATATTAAGTTGCAACATTTCAGTCTGACTAACCTTGGAAGATTACACGAAGACAATGTCCACATATGCAGACGCACGCATATATCTAGCGTATAAGAAATTTCTTTGCACAAACGGTTGAGTCAAATGCCATTTGTTTTTCACAGCTTCAGGGGGTGCACCGTTCCTAGAAATACTGCAATACCAGGTCGATGCGTGGAGTGGACGGCGCAAGCCCCTATTCCATCTCACTGCTCCAAAAATCAATTTAATATATGGTCCCCGGGTAGGGGACGTATCAGATATTAAACTGATAAGAACAGATTTTTTCTTTTGGAAAAATTTTTATTGATACTCAGACATATAACAACATCATCATCATCTCATTTATTTTCATAAGCCCACCACATTTAAAAGGATTACTTCTTTATTATCTCCCATCCCCTTTTAAAATACAACAGGAAAACAAATATTTAAATGTTTTTTCCTTCTTTTTTTTTTTTTTTTTCATAGAGAATTTAAATTATTTAAAAAAAACCATCCCATCCCTTCACAAGCTTCCGGTGCTCAGAGGGGACTCTCCCCAACTTGCTCCTTCCACACCGACCTCTCCCGGAGAGCCAGGCTGTTGCTGCTTAGACCTTTCTATGTGCGAACCCGGCTCCTCCATCCGAATGGGCACAGAGGCGATTCTTCTTTGCGGCTGCTCTCTCAACTTAGTATTTCTGGCACAGATCTCTTTTACTGTTGCTGTTGCCATTCGGAGAGCAGCCACGGGGGGGATCTGCGTGTGCTTGCTCACCAACAAGTTTCTGGAGGTCCAAATGGCGTCTTTTATAGCAGCAAGGGCGAGCCACTGCTTTTCAAAGCCTTTTCTTTGCGTTTTCACTCCTTGGCTCACCCCATAGAGGATTAGGTTTGCTGTCAGGACCTCCCTTGCTGGTAAGTACGGGAAATTTAAGGAGCCGGCCATGTCCCACAGGTCTATAGCAGCACTGCACTCCCAGAGTAGGTGCCTCACCGTCTCAGGCGCGCCACAACCCGGTCGGGGACACATTTCTGTTGTCGACATTCCTCTGGAGTGCATGACAGCCCTGACTGGGAGAATCTCATGAGCCACCATCCAGGACACATCCTGGAGCCTGTTAGAAAGGACGGGATGGTTTGTCAGACGCCACACTTCTATGGCCTCTCCAATAGGGAGGCCTCTGACTGGGACCACCTCTCCCCTCTCCTGCACAACTGAAATGAGAGAATGATGTTTTGTTAAAATGTCCAAACTCTGATCTTCCAATTTAAAGGAGGTTAAAAAGGATTTCAGCTCTACATAGGCTTCAGGAACATCAAAGGAGACGGGGACTCTAAGATCTACTGGCAGGATTTTCTTTTGTCTTAGGTAGCTACCTAACCAAAATCTAACCCATGCCTGTGTCAGAGGATTACTATTAGGACTCGTAGCCTGTCTCATATGGCTACTTGTATAGAGGCTTCCCATGAATAAATACAGATCTGGGACTCCTTTGCCACCATCTTCCTTTAATTTCTTCATTATCCCTCTTTTAAGTCTCTCCCATTTGGAGTCCCATAGAAAGTAAAAGATGGCTCGTTCTAGTTTTAACAATACGTCCTTTGGTGGCAAAAAGACTGCGCTGACTAAAAGAAGCAAGGGTAAAATCACTGCCTTAATTACTAAAACCTTCCCTCCAAGAGTCAGCTTTCTCAGTCTCCATAGGCCTAATCGTTGATTCACTTTTCCTATCATTCCCGGCCAATTTGCCTTTCCTCCACCATCCTTATCAAATCTAACCCCTAAAATTTTTTGGTCGGTTTGTGTCACATTTATTCCAAGTCCAGTCAATTCTATAGTCTCCCATGGCCCGTAGAATTGTACCTGAGTCTTGCCCCTGTTGAGTCTAGAGGCCGAAGCCCTTCCGAACCAGTCCGTAACTTCAAAAGTCCTTCTCATCGAGGATATGTCTGTACACAGGATGCTAATATCATCCATGTACAGTACACACTTTGCCACCTGCCCCCCACTCCCAGGTATGTTCATCCCGTTTATACTCTTATCTTTCCTCAAAATTTGTGCCAGGGGTTCAATACAAATAACATATAAAAGAGCGGACAGGGGACATCCCTGTCGTAAACCACAGTTCACCTGAACTGCATTCGTCAGGGTCCCATTCATGACAAATCTGCTCTTTATATCTGTGTACAACAACTTTACCCAGGATATAAGCCTTTCTGGGAAACCCATCTTCTGCAAAACTTTAAAAAGGTACCGGTGAGATATTCTATCGAAGGCTTTTTCAAAGTCTAAATTCAAAACAATCAGTCGCTTGTTTCTCTTTCGAGCAAAACAAATCGTGTCTCTAATCAACACCAGACTATCCGTGATCTTCCTGCCCTTTACAGTACATGCTTGGTCTTGGTGGATTATCTGGTCCAAAACCGGTCTTGTCCTTTCTGCTAGAAGCTTGCTGAATAATTTACAGTCACAGTTTAAAAGCGTAATCGGTCTCCAATTTTCCAAGAGAGTTTTATCCTTCCCTTTATGAACGAGTGTGACTAAACCCATTCTAAAACTTTCAGGCAGCTTATCTAATTCACTAAAATCTGTAAAAATTGAAAGTAAATCAGTAGCTAAAATATCCCAAAATGTCAGATAAAACTCAATCGGCAGGCCATCTAAACCAGGGGATTTTCCAGTTTTAAAACTCTTAAGACACTGACCTAACTCGGCTGTAGTAAAAGGTTGACTTAACATATCACTAGACTCAACAATCTTATCAATATATTCCAGGGTTTGCTCAATGACTCTTTCCTCCACATTTTTCTCCCCATACAGGTTTTCATAATATTCTTCAATCACTTTTATTATACCTTCAGTACTCACTACTTTTTCTCCAGCTCTGTTTCTTAGCTGAGAGACAGAGCCAGGTTTGTTCATGATTTTTTTGAAAAAGTATCTCGTACATTTTTCTCCCTCCTCTCTCGCTCTCTCTCTACTCCTTAGTATGACTCCCATACTTTTATCATTTGCTATTTTCTGCATTTCTTTTTTAACCTCTCTAATTTCTTCGTAGAAGTGTAAACCCCACCTATTTAAGAGATGGTACCTCTGTAACCTTTTCTGTAGTCCTCTCATACACCTGTCTTTTGCGGCCTTCTTTCTCTTTCCTGCTTGTTTAAAAAAGGACCGAGTCCTACACTTCACCATTTCCCACCATGAGACACGTGTTGCATAGAAATCCTGGAGAGTCTGCCATTCAGTATACCTCTCCTTATACTGTCTGAGCAGATCCTGATCCTCCAGTAGGGAGCAGTTTAACCTCCACACTCCCCTCCCCATTGTTATATCTAGTTCAAGGGAAATTTTAACAGTTAACATCAGATGGTCAGAAAAAAAGACGGGCATCAAAGTGGCCTCTACTGGTGAAAAGTCTCTAACAAAGATATAATCAATTCTAGAGGCCCTGTCACCATTTCCACTATACCAAGTAAAACCCTCCTCCATTGGATGAACCGTTGGAAAACAATCTATCAATTTAAAGTCTCTGACTAAACCTTGTAGTAAAAGTGACGTCTTATCAATCTTCACATCTTGTGTGGCTCTTTTTCTATCTTTCCTGTTTAAAATACAGTTAAAATCCCCTCCAAACACTAAAGGCGCTTTTCCCAACAAGTGGGGTTGCAAAGCCTCTAAAAGATCATATCTTTCGTGTTTGTCATTTGGGCCATAAATGTTCAAGAGCTTAAATTCCTTTTCCATATAAATAAGGTTAACAACAAGTGCTCTTCCATCACTTACTACAGTACTTCCCTTCACCGACACCAGAGGGTTTTTCACCAATATGGCTACTCCATCATTTTTATTTTCATTTGATCCACTCCAGATGGACATTTGTGGCCACATATCCTGCCACTGACCATATGCTTTTAGGAAAGGTATAGCACATTCCTGTATTAAAATAACATCTGATGTTACACTATTCAAGAAGGATAGAACACTTTGGGCTCTTACTTTAGACCTAACACTCCTGACATTTATGGATGAGAAGGTCAGAGCCATGAAGATTAATACAGAACACAAGCTAGTCATTATGAAACTAAGGAAAGATTGTTCTCTTCAAAGGCTCAACCCAAACTTTGGGGGGGCATACCATCAATTTATTTCTTGTGAGTGTAACTCTTCCTTCACCTCTCCGGGTTCCGAAGGGGGGACTGCCACTCTATTCCCTTTTCGTACTCTAGGTGACGGCCTTTGTCGCAGAGCTGCATTTACCATCCGCTCCTTTGGCGTTGACTGCAGAACTATGTTAAGGAAGGAAACCTCATTTGGTGAGTCAGAGGGGAAGACCCTGGAGTCCTCCCCTGAGGAACTCCCTGAAGGTGTTTCATGCCTCCCTCTCTTTCCTGAAACAATTGTCCCAGAAGACAGTTCTGCTGCAGTCCTCTTTGCCACCTGTGAATCAGGAAGGCCAGGGGGGACAGGGGGGGCAGGGGGGGGCTGCCCTTGAGCATTTTCACTTTCACCACTTACTCCTTTCTGAACTCCACTCTCCTCCTGCCCTCTCTCCCCCTCCTCTGAGGGTTCTGGTTGGGCAGGTCTTCCATGCTCCTCCCCTTTTCCCTCCTCCTCCTGTTCCTCCCCTCCGTCTTCAGGTGCTGGGAACTGATTTAAAATATCTGTCCCAGCTGCATCAATCAAGACATCCTCGTTTACCATTGCAATCAGGTTTCCCTCATTAATCTGGTTTCCTTTTTTAAGTTTATTTGCAAAGGACCGCGGACAGTCCCTAAAGAGGTGACCTTCCCCTCCACACAAGTTACACTTACGGTCATTTTTACAATCAGCATACGTATGCCCTTTCTCTTTACATTTCCCACAGATGATTTCCTCGCATGCCTCTATCAAATGCCCATGCTCCCCACACCTCCGGCAGAGCTTTGGTTGGCCCTGGTAATGGATATAGCCTCTATTATCTCCCAAAACTATCATGGACGGGAGATGTTTTAAACCCCGGAACCCTTGGGGATCTTCCCATTGCTGTATTGGTACTTTCCATACACAATTCCATATTCCATCCACATCTCTCACCTTCCTCGGCTGACCCTTCACCGTACAATATCTCCCCAACCACACACAAATGTCTTGGGCATTCACCGTTTCATTAAACATTTTAACTATTACTGTTTTCATAGTATTGTCTGTCAGTTTCTCCACATTGAAAATTTCAAATTGTGGTCTCAAATTTTCGAATCTTCTCCAAAACTCTTCCAACAATTCGCTTGAGCTGAAACTTACATCAAAACCCCTGTTAAAAGGGAGGGTCAAAATGCAATTCAAGTCATTTGGTGAAAATCCCAACACCTGTTGAATCAATTTCCTGGAGAAATCCAGCCTGGACATCTTTGGCACTTCTCCAACATTTTCAATTAAACTGAAGCGCACACAGAGATGCCTCCGCATACTGGCATACCCAGCCATTGCGGAGGCACCAAAGGTTTAGAAAAAACACCTGCTACAAACACACAACAGAAGATTAAAAAGGAAACGTTTTCAATACAAACAAATAATTTCTATAAAAAACCACGTACCTTTGCGCTGCAATAAATAACCAAGGTTTCACCGCCCAGACACCCAAAGGAGAGGGTCGCAGTCCTAGCCTAAGACCAAGAATCAACCACTCGGTCATCCTGGTGCATATATATTGTGCATGCGTGTTCCTTTAGGAAACAGGAAGATTGCTAGGAGAAAGAAACGTATTAATCTTGTTTGTTAGGATCATAGCCATAAATGGAGGACTCTTATAAAGTCCATGGATTTTCATTCACACATATTACATGAGGTATCTACTCTTTACACACTAAGGATCCACACTACCAGGGCTACTGCACACAGCTGTTTTATAAATCATCAAAACCAATACTATCCTAAGATTTATTATATACAAAAATGATCTGTTCCAAAATGTTTTCATGTAATCCTGAAAACAGAAAAACAATCTTCTGCACTATTAACCATCCACAAATGGAAACAACAGACAATACAGGTGATTTTAGCTAAAAAGCCAAGAAAAAATTGTGTGTTTTTTTTTTTTCAAACGATGTAATTTACAGCCACAGAGGACAGAAAGCTGCAGTATGTAGAGAAAGAGAAGAGTTAAACCTATAATCAACATGAGTCCTTGTAGATGGCAGCCTCCGGTTTTTAAAGACTTCTATTGGTCTCTAGTGGACAACAGAGGTAACTGCAGGATTCGAGCCAGAATAGTGTAACTGCAGTTCAAAACGACATATTTTTTTGATTTCCCATAGAAAGTGTGTGTCCAGCCACGTGTCAGTCCAAGTGGCAGGATTTAGTAATTCTGGTAATAGTTAAATGTAAGTCATTCACAAATATTAAGTCGCAAGATTTCAGTCTGACTAACCTTGGAAGATTACACGAAGACAATGTCCACATATGCAGACGCACGCATATATCTAGCGTATAAGAAATTTCTTTGCACAAACTGTTGAGTCAAATGACATTTGTTTTTCACAGCTTCAGGGGGTGCACCGTTCCTAGAAATACTGCAATACCAGGTCGATGCGTGGAGTGGACGGAGCAAGCCCCTATTCCATCTCCCTGCTCCAAAAATCAATTTAATATATGGTCCCCGGGTAGGGGACGTATCAGATATTAAACTGATAAGAACAGATTTTTTTTTTTTTTTTCCTTTTTTTATTTTCTTTCCACAATCATTCAAAAACATTTTACCATTTCCTTTACAATGACAAGTTTACATTTCCATTTTTCCCCACATTCGTTCATGACAAACTGATTAACATTTTCATATGACATTTTCATTTGACGTGTAGCTTATCATTACTCCTTTTCCCTTCCTCCTTTCCTTACACTTTACCTACCACCACCTTTTGGGTACCTTCAGAGCAAAAAAAGGAGAGAAATCTTTCCATCTGTCCTTAATTGTGTCTATTCCCCATTTTTGTAGTTCATGCCAATATATCTTTTCAAATTCCCTTTCTATAGCCTTGATCGTCCCAATTTCCCCCTCTTTGTATCCCCCCATTATAACAACTCTGTCTTGCCCTCCACAACTTAAGTTTAACAATTGATAACAACATGCAACGTATTTTATATCTCTCTTTTTCTGTACCTTTAGTCCCAAAGAAGGTGATCTCTTCATAAGTCACCGTCCCCAAACCTTTATACTTCCCCTTTACCCCTTCCCATACCTTTTTTGCGTATTCGCATCCCCATAGTACATGTTCAATTGTTTCTTCTTTTACACAATTGTCCCTCGGACACTTTTTCTGTTTTCCCAAATTATGTGCGTACATAGTAACCCTCACGGGTAGCCTTTTATGTAAATGCATCCAATTAAAATCCTTTATGACATTTTTAAAACTCTTATCCTGTGTGAGTTTCCACACTTCTGGACTCACCGGTACCTGATTTTGGTTGGCTTTCCGTACCATTTTCTTGTATAAAAGTTTATGGTTTAATACTGTATCCACCTCTTTGCATTCCGGATGTTTCTTTCCCCATCCCACCATCCTCTGAAAATATTTTGGTCTAAACTCCGCCTTAGGTCCCTTATTTTCCCACCCTATCAAAAAACGGTATGGTATCGCCAACCAAAACCATAGCAATATTTGACATTTATGCACATAAGTCTGTTTCAATAATGTACACACATTTGTATAAAACATTGTATCTAACTTCAACGGGACATTTGGTACCCCCTTCCCACCATCTTCTATTTCTTGATACATTTGTAGTCTTTTTACATACTCGTAACCCCCCCATATGAATTTAAATATCCCCCTCATTATTTGTGCTCTATATATCTGTGGCATCGGGAACACGTAGGCCAAATGTAGTAATTTCGGCACTACCTCACTCTTTATAACCAAAACTTTCCCCGAGATTGATAATTTTCTTACTTTCCAAAGACCCAACTTCTTTTCCACCGCGTTCATCTTTTCTCTCCAATTACAAAGCTCATCGCCTTCCTTGTTTCCAAAAGAGATTCCTAAAATATCCATTGGACCTTCACACAAAGTAAAATCACAGATGTTATCTCTTCTACCCTCCCATATCCCCAAATATTTATACTTTGTCTTCTCTTTATTTATCCTAGATCCCGTCGCTTTTTCATAAGCATTTAAAATTTCTATCACATTCCTTAGACTATCATCATCTGCCAAATATAATATCGTGTCGTCCGCGTATTGTGATATTTTTAAACATTCCCCCCGTGGCATCATTATCCCTTTCACTCTTTGGCTTTCCCTTATTGCACAGGCCAAAGGTTCAACATAAAGTACATAAAGCACAACAGATAATGGACATCCTTGTCTCAAACCCCTTGTTTGATACACCTTTTCTGTAAGAAATCCATTTAATTTTATTTTCGAGTTTATGCCCTTATATAAATTCTTTACCCATTTTATAAAGGTCCCTCCCAGCCCCATATACTCCATTGCCCTCCACAAAAATTCGTGATCTACCCTATCAAAGGCCTTTTGCTGATCCAAGCTCACACATATTGCTGCCAAGTTTCTATCCCTCACATATGTAAGTATATCTCTGTGTAATTGCACATTCCAGGTAATTTGCCTCCCCCGTACCCCACACGTTTGATCCTTCTCCACTATGTGCGACATTACTCCTGCAAGTCTATTTGCAAATATCCTACTCAAGATCTTATAATCCACACATAACATGGTTAACGGTCTATAGTTATCAAGTTGATGTGGGTTGCCTTTCTTAAATAATACGGAAACCACACCCATCTTCATACTCTCTGTCATCGCCTCTCCCTCCATGATTTCCTTAAAAACTCCCACCAAATGTATCCCCACCACCCCCCAAAGGGTTTCGTAAAATTCCTTTGTTAAACCATCTATTCCCGGCACTTTATTTGCCTTCATTCCTTTTATTACTTTATATGCCTCCTCTATTGTCACTTCCCCCTCTAGCCTTTCCCTTTCTTCTCCCGTTAGTCTCTTCTTTATTTTCTTCAAGAAGAAATCCCCTTTCCCTCCCTCTAGATTTTCTTTGCTGAACAGCTCCTCATAATATTCCTTCGCCACCTTTAACATATCTTCTCTCCCTTCCGTCATTTTCCCATCCTTCTCCAATTTTGTTATGACTCCCCTTTTTTCCCTACTTTTCATCTTTTTGAAGAAAAAAGCGGAACATTTCTCGTTCTCCTCATACTCCTCCTGTTTTAATTTATATGTTTCAGCCCTTGCCTTCCTCTCAAGTAATTCTTCCTGTTTCGATCTTAAAATTTCTATTTTCTCGTCCTTATTTTTATTTTTTTCTTTTGTTTGTAGTGCGTAAGTATATTCTATTTCTTTTTGCAGCGTGCGGAATTCCTCATTCCTAGCTCTTGACCTTTCCGTACAATAATCCACTGTGAACTTTTTTATTTTATTTTTTACATCCTCCCACCAATCCAGTTTATTCATGTATAACTTCTCCGTCTCTGCCCATAAGGGGAAGAGCTCTGCAAATTTTTTCTTATATTCTTTTTCCATAAGTACTTCATTATTTAGTTTCCAGTAACCTTTTCCATACTCTGTTCCTTTTATCTCCACTTCCACCTCTACCATTTGATGATCCGTGAACAGTGCCGGTATTAGTTTTCCTTGCTTTATTTTGCACTTTTTGTCTACCAATATATAATCTAATCTACTTTCCACCCCTCTTGTATTCTTCCATGTGTGCCCCACTTGTTTCCCCTGTAGTGTGGCCATTGCATCTATCAAACCATATTTTTTTATGAAAGTCTTGAAGGGGAGGGAGGATTTTTCCTTCTCCAAGGTGCAGTTGAAATCCCCTCCCACCAGAATATTTTTTTTTGTCATAAAACAGGTATCCATTTTTAAGAGTAGTTCTCTTCTCAACTTTGGATCCACATGTGCGTACACGTTTATTATCCGGTTTTGCATTCCACTTTTTTCCACATCTACAACCATCACCCTTCCCTGTATTAACGTGTAACTTTCCTTTATCCTTATACTTTTGTTTCCACATAACACTCCGACCCCAGTCCCGTGTACCCCCCCTATACTCCAAGCCGATTCACCTCCTCTCCATTCCTCCGTAAAAAGGTCAATATCCCCCTCATCCTTTAGATGTACTTCTTGCAGTAGGCAAACATCAAAATTATAATGTAACAAAAATTCATAAACCATTTTCCTCTTTCGGGCGTTTTTAAGCCCCCTTACATTTAAAGTAATTATTCGGAATTTTCCCATATCTTAACAACAAAACCAAATCATTACCAAACAAAACCATGGGAATACGTTTATAATTAAAGTCCGGAGGAAAAAATTAAATAACTGCATTAAGTAACCTAAAAAATCTTCTTTTATTCCAAAATCCCCATTTTTAACTCTCCATATTAACTTGCGCCAGCAAGTTTTTTATAAAGGAATCTTCCGACTTTTCTTCACTTTCGGCCTCTTCCCCCGTATCCCCATCACTAGTTAAGTCACTTAAAGGCGTGTGCATACATTCAGTCTGTGTACCTCTCAGAACATGTCCCTCCACATTTTCCACCTCCTCGGTCCGTTCCTCTCTGTCCTCTCTACTTTTCATTTTAGTCTCTTCTGAAGAAGCGCCCGAGCTCACCTTTCTCCGCCTCTTAGCTGATTTTCTCCGAGGCTTCGCTACTACTTCCCACACCTGTCCGTCCTCCCCTTGTTTCTCTCTCTCGGCATCCAGTTCGCGTGGATTTCCTCCCTCCTCCTTTCTCTGCTCTGCTCCACCTTCCTTGCTCCCATCTCTCTCCTCATTAGTCTGATCTTCGGCAGCCGTTGGCGCCTCCTGTGCTCTCCTTTCAGTATCAGTTTCTGTGTCCGTTTTTCTATGATATCCGTCTTTAGTTCCAGATTTTGCCGCTTCAGAATATGACCTTGGCCTAGTACAGTCTCTTGCCATGTGCGTCTCCGAATCACACAAGTGACATTTTCTAGGCTCCTTGCAGTCTTTTGTTATATGGCCTATCTTTCCGCAACTCCTGCACCTCATTTGTTCGCAACTGTCCGCATTGTGTCCGGTGCTACCACATTTTCTGCACGCTTGGGGCTGCCCGGCATACACTAGGAAGCCCCTATCCGCTCCAATAGAGAACACCGCGGGCGGGTGGCAATACCCGTCTTCGGTGGCCATATCCACATTTAATTTGACTCGAAATTGTCTTTTTCCGGTCCATAGGCCTAAGCCATCCTTTATTTTCCGCACTCCTGGTAGTACTGTAACGTACCTTCCCAAGAAATACTTAATAGTCTCTTCAGAAACCCATGGGTTGTACATATGAACAGTTAGGATCCTATAATCATTTCTGTACATAGGGGTTACCATGTATTTTCTCAATTCTTCGTTTTCTTCTCCAATACACTTCCTTCTCACCTCCTCCGCGCATTCTCCCGTGCAAAAGGTTACATCGTAATGTTTACTTGCCGTGCTCTGCTGAAGGCAGTAGATTTCCTCAGGCTGTATCTTTAAAGCCTCGTATAGGATCCTCCGTCCAAAATTAATTCTGTCATGGATTTCCTCATCTTTCTCCATCAGCTCGAATCTCAAAGTATTTCTTGTACCTTGCATCCATGCATTCCTCTCATGGAAGTTGGCCGATGATGCCGCCATCCTGCATTGCTTCTCGCCTTATCACTGATAAGAACAGATTTTTTTTTTTTTTTTTTTTTTTTTTTACTTCTTTTATTTTCTTTCCACAACAATTCAAAAAACTTTTTCCATTTCCATTACAAAGACATATTTACATTTCTTTTCTTTCCCACATTCATTCATCGCAAACCAATCATTTTCATGTAACATATTCATATAACTTATTGCTTTTCATTGCTCCTTTTCCCTTTCTCCCTTCCTTACTCTCTACCTACCACCACTTTTTAGGTGCCTTCGCAGTAAAGAAGGAAGGGAAATCTTTCCATCTATCCTTGATCGTGTCTATTCCCCATTTTTGTAGTTCATGCCAGTATGTCTTTTCAAATTCCCTCTCTACAGCTTTAGTCGTACCTATTTCCCCCTCTTTATATCCTCCCGTTATACAACTCTGTCTTGCCTTCCACAATTTCATTTTTACAATTGTTAACAACATACAACGTATTTTGTATCTCTCTTTTTCTATGCTGTTAGCCCTGAAAAGGGTAATCTCTTCATAAGTCACCGTGCCCAAACCTTTATACTTCCCCTTTACCCTTTCCCATACCTTTTTTGCGTATTCGCATCCCCAAAGTACGTGTTCTATTGTTTCCTCTTCTACGCAGTTGTCCCTCGGACACTTTTTCTGTTTTCCCAAGTTATGTGCATACATGATGATCCTCACGGGTAACCTTTTGTGTAAATGCATCCAATTAAAATCCTTCAAAACATTTTTAAAGGTCTTATCCTGTGCACATTTCCACACTTCTGGACTCACCGGTACCTGGTTATAATTAGCTTTCCATACCATTTTCTTATATAAAAGTTTATGGTTTAGTACGGTATCCACCTCTTTACATTCAGCATGTTTCTTTCCCCATCCCAGCATCCTCTGAAAATATTTTGGTCTAGTTTCCGCCTTTGGTCCCTTATTTTCCCACCCTATCAAAAAACGGTATGGAATCGCTAACCAAAACCATAACAATATTTGACATTTATGGACATAGTTCTGTTTCAATAGCTTGCATACATTTGCATAAAACATTGTATCTAACTTCAAAGGGACATTTGGTACCCCTTTCCCACCATCTTCAATTTCTTGATACATTTGCGTTCTTTTGACATACTCATAACCCCCCCAAATAAATTTAAATATCGCTCTGGTTATTTGCGCTCTGTAGATCTGAGGCATTGAAAACACATAGGCCAGATGTAATAACTTCGGCACCACCTCACTCTTTATAATCAGAACCTTCCCCGTAATTGTTAATTTCCTTGCTTTCCAAAGGCCCAGCTTCTTTTCTACCGCACTTAACCTTTTTTTCCAATTGCTAAGCTCATCTCCTTCCTTATTTCCAAAGGTGATTCCTAAAATATTCATTGGGCCTTGGCACAAAGTAAAATCACAGATATTATCTCTTCTACCCTCCCATGTCCCCAAATATTTATACATCGACTTCTCTTTATTTATCTTTGATCCAGTCGCTTTTTCATAAATATCTAAAATTTCTATCGCACCCTTTAAACTATCATCATCTGCCAGATATAATACTGTATCGTCCGCATACTGCGATATCTTTAAAACTTCCCCCCGCGGCATCGGAATCCCTTTTACTCTCTGGCTTTCCCTTATTGCGCAAGCCAAAGGTTCAACATACAGTACATAAAGAACAACAGATAATGGACATCCTTGCCTCAAACCCTTTGTTTGATACACTTTTTCTGTAAGGAATCCATTTACTTTTATTTTCAGACTTATGCCGTTGTATAAATTTTTTACCCATTTTTTAAATTTCTCTCCCAAGCCCATATACTGCATTACCCTCCACAAAAAATCATAATCTACCCTATCAAAGGCCTTTTGTTGATCTAGGCTCACACATAGTGCTGGCAAATTTCTATCTCTAACGTATGTGAGTATGTCTCTGTGTAGTTGCACGTTCCAAGACATTTGCCTCCCCCTGACCCCACACGTCTGATCCTTCTCCACTATTTGCATCATTACTCCCGCGAGTCTATTTGCCAATATCCTACTCAGGATCTTATAATCCACACATAGCATAGTTAACGGTCTATAATTATCAAGTTGTTGTGGGTTACCTTTCTTGAATAGAATAGAAACCACACCCGTCTTCATACTCTCTGTCATCTCCTTTCCCTCCATGATTTCCTTAAAAACTCCCAACAAATGTATCCCCACCATTCCCCAAAAGGTTTCGTAAAATTCCTTTGTTAATCCATCTATCCCTGGCACTTTGTTTGCCTTCATTCCTTTTAATACTTTATATGCCTCCCCTATTGTAACTTCCCCTTCTAAACTGTCGCTTTCTTCTCCCGTTAATCTCTTTTTTATTTTCTTTAAGAAAAAATCCCCTTTTTCTCCCTCTAATTTTTCTTTTCTAAACAAGACCTCATAATACTCCTTCGCCGTTTTAAGCATATTTTCCTTCCCTTCTATCATTTTCCCATCCTTCTCTAATTTTATTATAACTCCCTTTTTTTCCTTACTTTTCATCTTTTTAAAGAAAAAGGCCGAACATTTCTCGTTCTCCTCATACTCCTCCTGCTTTATCTTATATGTTTCAGCCCTTGCCTTCCTTTCAAGTAGTTCTTCCTGCTTCAATCTTAAACTTTCCATTTTCTCGTCCATGTTTTTGTTGTTTCCTTTTTCATTTTGTAGTGTATAAGTATATTCTATTTCTTTTTGCAATATACGAAATTCCTCTTTCCTTACGCTGGACCTTTCCGTACAATAATCCACTGTGAACTTTTTTATTTTGTTTTTTACATCCTCCCACCAATCCAGTTTATTTATATATAAGCTTTCCATCTCCTCCCATAAAGGGAAGAGCTCTGCAAACCTTTCCTTATATTCTTTTTCCATAAGTACTTCGTTATTCAGTTTCCAGTATCCTTTTCCATAATCTATTCCTTCTATCTCCAAATCCACCACTATCATTTGATGATCTGTGAACAAAGCCGGTATTATTTTCCCTTGTTTTATTTTACACTTTTTCTCTATCAAGATGTAATCTAATCTACTTTCCATCCCTCTTGTGTTCTTCCATGTGTACCCCACTCTTTTCCCTTGTAGTGTGGCCATTACATCTATTAAACCGTATTTTTTTATAAAGGTCTTAAAAGGGAGCGAAGTTTTTATTTTCTCCAGTGAACAGTTGAAATCCCCTCCCACAAAAATATTTTTCCTTGTCATAAAACAAGTGTCCATTTTTGAAAGAAGTTCTCTTCTTAATTTGGGATCCACATATGCATACACATTTATTATACGGTTTTGTGTCCCACTTTTTTCCACATCTACAACCATAACCCTTCCCTGTATTAAAGTATAACTGTCCTTTATTCGTATACTTTTATTCCCACATAACACTCCTACCCCAGTCCCATGTACTCCCCCTATACTCCAGACCGATTCACCTCCTCTCCATTCCTTCGTAAAGAGGTCAACATCCCCCTCATCTTTTAAATGTACTTCCTGCAACAAGCAGACATCAAAATTATAATACAACAAAAATTCATAAACCATTTTTCTTTTCCGAGCATTCCTAAGTCCCCTTACATTTAATGTTATTATTCGAAAGTTTCCCATGTCTTAAAACATAAATCAAAAAAAAAAAAAAGGGGTCTCAAAAACAAAAACCAAAACAAATCAAAAACATAGGAGTTTTATTTCAGTATCCCCGTTTTTAACTCTTCATATTAACCTGCGCCAATAAGTTCTTAATAAAGGAATCTTCCGATTTTTCTTCGCTTTCAGCCTCTTCCCCCGTATCCCCATCACTAGTGAAGTCACTTAAGGGGGTATGCATGCATTCAGTCTGTGTACCCCTCAAAACATGTCCCTCCGTATTTTCCACCTGCTCGATCCGTTCCTCCCTATCCTCTTTATTTTTCGTTTTTGTCTCTTCTGGAGAAGCACCTGAGCTCACCTTTCTCCGCCTCTTTGCTGATTTTCTCCGCGGCTTCGCTACTACTGCCCACACCTGTCCGTCCTCTGCTTGTTTCTCTCTCTCGGCGTCCGATTCACGTAATGTTCCTTCCTCCTTATTCCTCTGCTCTACTCCGCCTTCCTTGCTCCCAGCTCTCTCCTCGTTAAGGTGATCTTCGGCAGCCGTTGACGCCTCCTGTGTTCTTTTTCCGATATCAGCTTCTGCATCCGATTTTCTGTAATGTTCATTTCCTGCCGCTTCAGAATATGACCTTGGCCTAGTACAGTCTCTTGCCATATGGGTCTCTGAATCGCACAAATGACATTTTCTAGGTTCCTTACAGTCTTTAGTTATGTGGCCTATCTTCCCGCAACTCCTGCACCTCATTTGTTCACACCTGTCCGCATTATGTCCGGTACTGCCACATTTTCTGCACGCTTGGGGCTGCCCAGCATACACTAGGAAACCCCTATCTGCTCCTATGGAGAATACCGCGGGTGGATGGCAATATCCGTCCTCGGTAGACGTATCCACATTTAATTTGACTCGGAATTGTCTTTTTCCGGTCCATAGTCCTAAGCCATCCTTTATTTTGCGCACTCCTGGTAGTACTGTGACGTACCTTCCTAAGAAGTACTTAATTGTCTCTTCCGAAACCCAAGGGTTATACATATGGATCGTTAAAATCCTATAATCATTTCTGTACAAAGGAGTTACCGTATATTTCTTTAGTTCTTCGTTTTCTTCTCCGTGAAATCTCCTTCTCACCTCCTCCGCACATTCTCCCGTGCAAAAGGTTACATCATAATGTTTACTTGCCGTACTCTGCTGGAGGCAGTAGATTTCCTCAGGCTTTATCTTTAAAGCCTCGTAAAGGATCCTTCGTCCGAAGTTAATTCTGTCATGAATCTCGTCCTCTTTCTCCATCAACTCGAATCTCAAAGTATTTCTTGTACCTTGCATCCATGTATTTCTCTCATGAAAATTGGCCGACGCCGCCGCCATCCTGCATTGCTTCTCGCCTTGTAACTGATAAGAACAGATACTACACTTGATCTTAGCCAAAAGGCCGAGAAGCGATACCCACATATCGCACGACAGAAACGACTCATTCTGCTTACTGCAACTCTAACTCATGGTTACAATGAAGAACACAGTCGCCTTCTAACAAATGGTAGAGGTCGATGTTTTACTGACGTTTTACCTCCGAAACATCACAATATAACTATGGTCGGCATGTTTCAGTTTTAAGTATTTTACTATTGGGTGGCTGTAGCTCAGGTGGCAGAGCAGGTCAGCCACTAATCAGATGGTTGGTGGTTTGATCCCAGGCTGCCTCCTGGCTGCATGCCAAATATCCTTGGGCAAGATACTAACCCCATGTTTGCCTACTGGTGGTGGTCAGAGGGCCCGGTGGCGCCAGTGTCCGCCTCTGTCAGTGCGTCCCAGGGCAGCTGTGGCTACAATGTAGCTTGCTATCGCCAGTGTGTGAATGACTGAATGTAGTGTGAAGCGCTTTGGGGTCCTTAGGGACTAGAAAAGCGCTATACAAATGCAGGCCATTTACTTGTTTAAATGATTAGCACTAGTGCTCATAAACCACAACGTAATGATCTGTGAATGTGCTTGAAAGCGATTGTTTACAGTACACAGCAGTTATGTTAAAAATATGCTTCTCTGTTATCCGAAATAGAAATACAAAAACTAAAAGTTTTTTTATTTGCAAAAACTAACAGATCGAAAAAATACATTCCCCAAACAAACAAAACAAACTTTGTTGTTGATGACTGATGAATAAAAATAACAAAAAAGAATGCAGTACAGTAGACTTGTATTGCATGGGATCATTTTACAAATAAACTAATGCCAACAAATAACTAAAGCACAATAAACAAACATTGAGCTTATTTGAAATTCATCCATCCATCCATCCATTTGCTTCCGCTTATCCTTTTCAGGGTCGCGGGGGGCGCTGGAGCCTATCCCAGCTGTCATAGGGCGAGAGGCAGGGTACACCCTGCACAGCATCAGGAAAAAGGAGCACGAGAAGCTTGAGAAATACCAAAGGCTCAGAGAAGAGCTCGAGAAGATGTGGAGGGTTAAGGTAACAGTGGTCCCAGTGGTAATTGGAACACTCGGTTTGGTGACTCCCAAGCTAGGTGAGCGGCTCCAGCAGATCCCAGGAACAACATCAGAGATCTCTGTCCAGAAGAGCGCAGCCCTAAGAACATAAATAAACATAAATCAGAATAAATTTGATAGTATTGACATTATATAAATTAGAGATGGACCGATCCGATATTACGTATCGGTATCGGTCCGATACTGACCTAAATTACTGGATCGGATATCGGAGAAAAATAAAAAATGTAATCCGATCCATTAAATATCACGAAATCACCTCGCAAAACTTGCAACATGCCGTAACTCACCTCAGAACGTTAGCACGTCGGAGCAGTATGCATCACGTGATAGAGCGGCTGTGGCATGCGGGACCTGTCGGTGGTCTGGATAGCATTTGGAGCTTCGCTAGGAACCTGGCATTTCATCTCCGACAAAGTTATCCCCGAGAGAAGTAAAGCAAGTGTGTAAGTCCATCTCTGAATGTTTGTAAAGCATTCCTGCGTTAAGCTTAATAAGCGACTGCCTCTTCTTGCTAACAAATGCACAAAAAAACCCCAAAAAGAAATCTTTCTACCTTCTGCAAAGTTCATCGCCCCAGAAAGACAAGTCAAAACAAGTAAAAAAAAAATAAAAATGTAACAGCCTCCCGATTATGACCAATATATCATTTACGTCACTGATACATCCGTAACTGAAATTAACTCAGAACAATTTGTTTATTTTTTTAAATGGTCATTCAGAATCAGAAGATTATTTACGGTGATGTTTTTGGTGGGAGTGAAACAACAATCTACTGATAAAACCAATAAAAATAAGATATGATAATAAGAAATAACCACTGTTGGAAGCCTTATTTACTCTTATCGCCTTAATCATGTGCAGTAATTAAAGTTGAAATGAGAAACTTTGCATTTGAAAGATGCTCTTCTACTGGGCACTCAAAATGCTTTCTTACAACAAGCATCATTCATCCACACCTTCATACATAATGTGCGCACATTTTAAATATAAATTAATATTACTGTAGCAGTATTTTTTTTTTTTTAAAAAAGATAAAATGGCCACATTTAAGAAGGCAGGACCTGCAGTTATTGTCCTTTTCCAGACATTTATCTGGCACTTACTTTGGGGTTTTCTGCAGCTCGTCCTCGGGGCCCTCCAGACACAGAGACAGCAGGTCGTAACCCAGGATCTTCTGGGCTATGGTGAACATTTCTTTAATGTTGGGGTATTTCAAAAGTCCTCTGCCCATGCCCACAAACTGGCTGCCCTGACTGGGGAAGAGGAGCACGGAGCAGCCGCTGCTTTTGGGTGAGGCGCCGCGGCTGGCTCGCTGTTCGGGGGAAAAGCGAGGGCTTCAGCCGGAGGAGGGTAATCTCCAGCCGTGGAACCGGGCTTGTTGGTGGACAGCGTCCTGCTCAGAGAGACCAGCGACCTGACCTTCCCTCTGGAAGATGCCGCCATCCTGACTGCCACTGATGCCAACATGAGCTGTTCCTCATCCAACGACGTGTCTGCAGATGAAATAAGACGCACAGCCCGCCCGGACAAACTGTAATCACCAAAAGAGTCAACTTTGCTTGAACTCAATTCTGACATCTGCTCGGCATGACACCTCACAGGGAGACGAAAACAACCGCCAGAGGAAAGAAAAGAACAAAATCTTCAGCGAAGGAAGATGATATCTCCAATAAAACTATTTTTGAAGCCATTATGGGACTTGACAAAAAATTTGAAGCACAACTGGAGGATATCAAGGAACAAAACAGACAAAGTGCAGCTATGGTTGCCAGCTTGGCTAAGGCTGTAGAGTTTAACGCTGCAGAGATAGCTGATTGCAAACTGAAAGTTGTTAAACTGGCAAATGCGAATGAACTGCTGCTTAAAGAAAACGAAGACTTGAAAAGAAGAGTGAGAGAACAAGAGCGCTACCGAATGAGGTGGTGCCTAAAACTGAAAGGGGTGAAGGAAGACAAAGACGAAAACATTAGAGTGAAGGTTTTGCAAACGCTTCAGAAGATTGCCCCTGACTTGAACTTAGAAGAGGCTGTTGATATTGTCCACCGCTTAGGGAAACAAGTTGATGGCAGAAACAGAAACATCATTATTCTATTCACACAGAGGCGAATTAAAGAAGAATTGTGGAGGCGCACCAAAGATTCTTCAACCTGCAAGCAAGAAGGCATCAGCTTCGCAGAGATGTTGCTGCAGGAGGACATACAAGATCGACAGCGCCTATGGCCTCTGGTGGAGGAAGAAAGACGTGCAAAACTACAAATATCTGTAGTTTCCACTCCGTATATTTTCAAAACAAACTCGTTACTTTGGGTTTAACGCATTTGGGGGAAGTTAATATTTCACGTCACTGCAGGCCTTCAAACAATGAGATTTGAGCCTAAACAGTGAAAGGCAGTCGCGTTTTAATCAGTAGAGGATGTCGCATAAAAAGAGATGAAAGAACAAACCATGTACTGTAGTGTTGATTTATTTATTTTTAGCACAACACCAGAACAACCCCACGTGCCCATAATTTGCGGTACTTCAGAAAAAAAGGAGTGAACATAAAAGGGAGTAAAATGTTGTGTCAGGTAATTTCAAATGCAGCATTTCTATCACCTCAACAAACACTAACTGTGTTACAGTGTGTTGCTATCTAAAGCTCTACTTGCTGTATTTCACAGGAAGAGAAAGAATGAGAGCTAACTTCACTCAGAGATATAGAAAGAAAGAGAAAGAAACCAGGCTGTATTTAAAGGTAAGGACTGCTTAGTGATATTTGATAAAATGTAGTTGTATTTTCACAGGGACATAAAGTGCTTGTCTTACTCCCTTCTTCTAGCTCGAAATTACTTGCCAAGTGGTAAGGACCGTTCATGGTCACACGGTGAGAACATTGGTGTTGACTATGAAGAGATAGGGTCAGACAGGGGAGGGGCCAGTCAGATTTATCAACTCAACCTCCTTAAAGCATGGAGAGAGGCTGAAACCAATCTCTGGTGAGCCCGGTTAAGGAAAGAGATGAGTTGGTGCCTGAGATGCCAAATTCCAACATCCTCATTCCCGCCATTGAGATAACACTCTCACACAGGCCCAGAGAGCAGATGTTGCTGCATTGCAGATGTGTTATACCCCCTGCCCAGCCGAATGACTCTCAAAACGAAAATTTTGCAGAAAATCAATGTGATCGCTTGAATCACTGGAATTATCATCTCGATATCTCTTGTCCTTCTTTCATTTCAGACGTCTTGAAAACAAGTTTTAACAAAGTCCTGGAGAAGTGCCCAATGCTGGAGGACCTCCTGCTTTACCCCTGGCTCAGATAAACTCCTCTCTGACACAAACACACACGCATACTGAATTCACATCTTGCCATACAAATGTGATACAGTAACCAACTTTCTTTCTTTCAGAAAGAAAGAAAATTGGGAGATTCAAAAATTTCCTCACAGTAATGTTTGCATCAGTCTATCAGACGAATCCCCTCCAAGTCCAATATTTACATCAGTTACAGTGATAATGCTTGGTGTCTACTTTCAGCCACCGCAGTAGAATGCCAGGAATGAATCTCATTGAAATTGTAGTTGCATTTGCTATTTCATTTAATTGTCATGGATGATACACAGATAACCCAACAGCAAACAGAGGAAAACAATGGGCTTAAATACACAGAGGGATAAATGAGGGAATAAGACACAGGATGAGAGCACAGCTGCGAGAAATCACAAACAACAAGACCATGGGGAAGGAAAACTGAAAACACTAACATAGTCTAAGGAGCTTAGAAAGAAAACGTCTGGACTTCTTTAAGTTGCTTGAAGATGTTCAAGCAAAGTTTAAGTTCTTTTCATCCGAGAAGGTGAAACATCTTCAAGCAACTTCAAGTCCAGACGCTTTCTTTCCAAACTCCTTAGACTACGATGACCTAGATGACTGAGAACCTTCACAGACATGAAAACACTAACACAGCACACATGACTATCAAAGTAAAACAGCAAACAAGAGACTTTTACAAAGACACAGAGTTGACACAGAGACATGACTGACTGGGGAGAAATTGGGGAACATGGAAACAAGAGTGACTAGACATGACACGTGGGACACAGGGGCAAGGCAAAGTAACAGAAACCTAAAGCCTAAGAATATAACACAAGAAGAAAACAATAAAGAGAACCAAAAACATACATAAGAATAATCAATGAATATAAATGAACAAACACAAAACACTGGGTCACAGACTCACTACCATGACAGTTAAATGTACATAATAAATACTTTAAATCAGATGACAATGTAGCTGACACTGTGTTTATTATAATGTGTGTGGTCAACCACAAATCTTCATACTGTCATCCATAGATGAGGTCTTTATACAAATGATGAAAGATAATGAAAGAAACTGTTTAATTGATATGAAATGATTGAATTATAAGAAATATTATGGCTTTGTCTGCCAGTGTTTTTCTGTAAACTACTTTGAACTACTGGCAGTCAGTGAAGTCACTGAAAGGCAAGATTCTATGTTGTGTTGCCGTAGTTTCCAGAGTTTACTTATAAAGCTCACTTACAGAATTCAGTTAGAAAAGTCAAGCATTTGAAGGGTGCACATTTGAAGGAATATTAACTCAATCTTAGCTCATTACGGTTTACATTTTCGATTTTAAAGGGTCTCCGAAATTACAATGAAAAAGGAAACAAGAAAAATTGCCACTCCAGCCGATAAGAAAGATTCGGGAGATCAAGGTAAGTAAAATAATAAAATCAAATCCTGGTAAAATCCAAATCCTAGAAATGTTGACACTGTGTGAATCATTTTTGGAGCAATTGAATCATATGTTTAATTGAAAATAGCTTTAATACAAGATGTCTAATCAAAGAAAGGTTACCGGTCTTTTGGTAAAATAATGTAATAAGTTTATTCTTGGACTCAACAGTAAAAACAGACCAACAAGTGCCATCAAGATCTAAGACTTAGTAAACCTAGTATCAACTCGCACTGATCAGTTATTTTTTTCATCCCAAGATTAAACTTGTGATCATTTAAGCAAAAGCAATTTCAAATTCTTTGCCATCAAACTGCTTCCAGTCTTGATGTCGGGGACTCTTTTTCACCACTGTGTTGTTGTCGTTTATAGATTGTAAGAGCAGGACTGCTAAAAGAAAGGCCAGTCCTGAAAAGAAGACCCCAATGAAAAGGAGGAGGGTCGCTGAGCAGGCTGGTCCTTCCACCAGCTCAGATGTGGTCAAAGGAGTGAAGCGCAAGGTTGTGCAAGATGAAGAGGACACAACAAAGAGAGCAAAGAGGGCTAAACTTCTTGACCATATGAGCGGTGACAAGGAGCAAGCATCCTCCTCGTTGGACTCTGGTAAAGGTAGGCTAATTAGTTGAATAAGGGGGTAGATTAAGTGTGGTTGCTAGGTTTAAGATATTGGTGTTTAGTGTTTGTGTCTATCATCCAGTGAGCTGATATGCTTTTGGTGTTTTCCACATCTCCAGACTTGAACAACAAACAGGTGTGCGCAAAAAATGGCAAAAGAAAGGCCACGGGAGACGACAGAGAGTCACCCAAGAAAAAAAAAAGGAATGTGGACCAGGACAAAAAATCAGTGGCAGACCAAAAACGTAAGTAGCAAGCAGCTTGGGTTTTATATTCAGGGGAAGGGCAAAAGGAACATTTAGGCTACAGAGGAGAGTAATTTGTGTCACAGCTGTAATAAAACAAGATTTGCTGTTTTGTCTGTTCAGGTGAATTCCAAGCCAGATATGTGGAGGAGCACCAGCTCGGAGAAGGAGGCTGCGGAGCAGTGTTTTCTGGCTACCGGATAGAAGATCGTTTTCCAGTAAGTGTTCAGATGATGGTAGTAAGACAGGCAGTAACGCAGATAATGGATAATATCGTAAACTGAGACGTCTGCTGTGTTTCCACCTTTCATTATGTCATACTGAGGAAATGCTCACCAATGCTCTGTGTCTTCTAGGTTGCCATCAAACACATTCCCAAAAATAAAGTCTACTGCAAAGTGGCGGTAAGCGTCCAACACTTGAATTAGTTTTACATTACTGGATTGAATGCGGCGTTCCTCATCATCCACTTTGTTGTAATATTTCAGGATGAAAGCGGGAAGATGCTCTCGGTGGAAGTGGCCATTATGGTTAAACTTGCAGGTGAAGCAGAAGGGTCAGTGGGAATATCAGCACCTGTGTCCTTGCTGGAGTGGTTCGACCTTGGCAAAGAGCTGATCCTGGTGCTGGAGAGACCTGTCCCCGCTGTGGACCTGCAAAAATACAAAGCAGAATATGGAAGAACCTTACCAGAGGACAAGGCCAAGGTAGGTTGACTGGGAGAGCCTTAGACTGTACAGCATTCAATCAAGGCAGAAAAGCATTAACTCATTATTGTGTTTTTCATCTTTTCCAGGTCATTCTGAAGCAACTAGTTGATGCTGTAAAGGAACTTGAGGATAAACACATCTTTCATCGGGACATCAAGGGAGAAAACATTCTGATTGAGACCGGCTCCGATGTGCCTCGAGTTCGCATCATTGACTTTGGACTGAGCTGCTTTGTTAAACAGCGATCTCTGTATCGCGTCTTCTATGGTAACATATTCTGCTCCTGCTTTTCACAGATGTAGCAATTTGTGTCTTTTGTTTTAGAAGAAATTGTAATTGTGTCTGTTTGTTAGGCACTCCTCTTCACACCCCTCCCGAGTGGTACAGGAGGAGCTGCTACAGGTGTGGACCCACCACGGTGTGGCAAATGGGAGTGGTGTTGTATGAAGCGCTTCATGCACGGCACTTTAGTACCGAGAGGTTCCTCGCAAAGAAACTGAGCATCAAAAAGCGTCTGTCCACAGGTAAGAAAACTTCACACTTCCAGATTCACTGATGCCTTGGATCACTAGAACTATCATCTTCATCTTTTTGATCTTTTCTTTCTTTCAAGAATGCCAGAATTTCTTGGAGGCATGTTTAACTATAGCCCCGGAGAAGCGCCCAACACTGGAGGAGCTCCAGCTTCACCCCTGGCTAAGATAGCACACACAAACACACAATTCACACCTTATCATATAAGTGTGATACATTGTGGTAACCTCCTTTCTTTTTTCTGTTGGACAGGAATGGGTCAATCTTAAAAAATAAATAAATAAAAAATTAGCTTTTTCGGACTTCCTGTAACCCCCCCAGCCATCCCAGGAAAGGGGATCTCTCTTTGAATGGGCTTTCCCGAGGTTTCTTCCCATCGATCTGGCCCCCTGGGGAGTTTTTCCTCGTCTTCATAGAGAGCTTGGGCTGGGTCAGGAGCTCCATCAAAACTGTCTTTATTTGATGACATTAAAGTCATCAAATAAAGATGTGTTTTACTTAAAGTAAAATTGGATCAAAATAAAACTTGTTTAATTCATCTTTGCTGAGGATTCTCCTTCATTACTATTTTGTTTTGTTTTGTTTTTTTTACCCATGGTGCATTTTGACAAATAAGAAAACTGAATCAGGTTAAAGTGTGCACAAAGACAGTCACACTGCAAATGATCTGAAGACTTGCATCTGTTGCTCTAACCCCCAACTAGTTTAGACAGATTTCCAGGTTCTACCAGAGGTTTTTTCCTTCAAGAAGGGAGTTTTTCCTTCCCACTGTTGCTGAGTGTTTGCTCATAGTGGGTTGTAAAAGCATAAAAGTTAATAAGAGGCATTCATAGCAGAGTTATCACAGAGGGAACTATATAGCTTAAATGTACAATTTCTACAGGACGAATTATAACTTCATTATGTATAAAAGCTTCTGTGGATAATTACTCCTATTTGTAACTTTACACAAGAGAAAGTTTGGTGTCACACTATTTATAACAGGTTGGGTTTTGTCCTCTGAGTTGAGCCTTTGGTTGCAGTTTATTGAAGAATTTCCTCTAAAGTAGCTGTTGATAAAGATTTAAAGTCCTGTTTATATACAGAAATATGCTTTAGTTCATGTTTTTTACATGTCTGCCTCAGTGGATCAGTAGAAGATCTGGCACAGGAAACTAGATGATGAAAAAAGGGTACGAATACACATATATATCTATATCTATATAGATACAGATATATAAACACACACACACACACACAGGTTGCAACGTAGTATTTTCATTTTTTCTTAGCATTTCTTTAACGCCTTGGTGCAAAAGAATACCTTCATCTGTGTGTTGGAAAAAAGAACTACAAATTTGGAAAGGAATTTATTCATGTTCTTACTCATAGATGGAGTACATGGTTTAAAAAACACTGAGGAAACAGATATGAGGCGGCTGTATTAACATAAAAACATTAATACAGTTAAAAATGAATAAAAAGTTGCACGCTTAAACTTATTTCTCTACAGTTTGTACAATTAATCCATGTAACAATAGGTTCTCCCTTAATATAGTAGTTATTAAAATATCTTTACATAAAAATACATTTTTAAGTACTCTCCAGTGGAAGTCTGTTGTGGCTTATGTTTCTAAATGACACAACCATAAAGCAGCCCACAGAATATACAAATATGTCTTTGATAAGTGAATGTTGGCTCCCACAATGGCCTGTTAAGTTATTGCAAAAATAATTTACTGCATAATATGTCAGATTAGAACATGTTATGAGCACAAAACTGAAGGGGAAACAATAAAAACAAAAATGAAAAAACAAATACTAAATTAAGTTAAAGGATATTTCTTACTATACTATATAATTGTATAATGTTGCGTTTGATTGCAAAAGAAAACCCACCAAGAAAAAAAGAAAGAAAGAAAAAGAGAGAATAGTTTAATATATTCAAAACACATTCTTTTCTTTTATTTAAGCTGTAGCGAGATTCAGATGGACAAAAGAGAAAGAAAATTATTACAGATTTGTTTTATTAATCATGAATAAACTTTATTATACACAACTCTAAATTTCAGTTGGTCTTAGTCAGATGTGTTTTTAATTAAATCCTGCAACACTGTGCTCGCTGCCATCACTTTATATCTTAGTGTGCAATTCAAATACTTATTACAATATTTTCCCCCTTAACTCTCAACTCGCGTTTTTAAAATGTCTGTGATCATATTTGTCCGTTGACTTCTGTCTGGGCCTCGAACGATTCATCAGACAGGTTGGCAGCCTCCAACTGATGCTCCAGACTTTCATCATCGCCTCTATTCTGATCAACTCTTATCTTAAACTTAGTGATGAACTCATTACTGGCCAGCGCGTCCTCCTTTTTAGGGCATGTGGGCTTTGATAACAGCCGGCTTTCCAGTCGCTCTGCAAAGAAAATTCACAAAACATTTCTTATTTGGTAAGCTTGTTAACAAATTTTAGTTCAGTTTTGCTGAAAGTTATAGCATGCATAAAGTAAGAAGCAATTGGTTTTTAAAAAGCATATACATTCCCCAAAACATTTTTATTATGTGCATTTTGGAGAATAAAAGATTGTACACAATTTCCCTTTTTAAAGTAAAAAGATTATTAAGTCTAATTCTTACTTATTCAGTAGATTAAAGTATTGAAACATCATTATTCATAAAATATGCACATTACAAAATTAAAGTTATTCAAAAACTACTCAAGTACTTACTCCAATACTCACATTATTCAAGTAAATTTAATTTTTGCCAATGTAATGTCACATAAAATCTTAATCTGAATAAGGGATTTGAACCCCACTGTCACGGCCAGGGGATCAGCAGGCCGCTGACTAGTAGTGTTCTCTCTCTCTCTCTCGCCAGGGCGGAACTCATGGTGGGTTCACGCCCTCGGCCCACGCCCCTCTGAGGAGGAAACACCTGGGCCTCATCAGTGCAGCCAGCATTTAAGCCAGGGAGTGGCTTCTACTCATCACTGGATCGTTGTGTGTGACTCGCGTCAGTGCAGCCCGGCTCTGAGCAAGTTCTCTTTTGCTTCCCTGTGCAAAACCTCTAACGTGTGTTTCCTTCTGTACATAGATCCCCTGGACCCGACTCTGCATCCCCCGAGCGGTGTTTGGAGAGAGAGTCAGAAGAGGAGCAAGTGTCTTTTCCCTACCTGGATTTCCCCAGAGCCTTTTCCCTGTCACCGCTTTGTATATAGCACTATCCCCTGCACTGTTTGTATATACACCTGGTGGAACTGTAATAAATACAGACTGTGCCTCTGAGTCCTGCGTGTGAGTCCTCAAGCGAACCGTGACACCCACACAGATGAGAGCTTAGCAGTGAAGCTCTCTCTTAAAATTTGAGTTATAAAGTCAGAAGTTATCACTGACAGAGATCCATGTTCTTTTAACATAAGAAAGAATATTTGCTGAAATTGACATTAATCCAAGCCCTTAAAACGCCATTTTGGATTAAGCATTTCCTTTTAGAAAAGTCTTCAATGAGCAGGAAGCTCCAGTACTGAAAAAAGAAGCCAACATCAACTGCTAAACGTGCTAAAAGTAAGTAAGTCCCCGTAGACTCCTATGATCAAAACACATACAGTATAAAAGTTATAGGTTACAGATCTGAAAAGTAAAACAAATGTCAAAGTGCAAAAAGACTTATGGTCCCATAGAAGTCTATTCCATTTGCCTGGAATTAGGTGAACACCTTTGTGACAAATTTAATGGCTCAGTCATTTGTTTCATGTCATATTTAATAAAAGACTGACATGGTGGCATGTGGAATTGTCCATTTTGCACATATTTGGTCATTCTAAGCGTCAGAAGGGGAAAGATCATTCTGGGAATGCCTACTGGCGAAGGATGTGTGACTGACAAGTCCAGTGTGTGAAGTTTAACTACAGTCTAAGGAGCTTGGAAAGAAAAGCATCTGGACTTCTTTAAGTTTCTTGAAGATGTTTCACTTCTCATCTGAGAAGCTTCTTCAGTTCAGAATTTCTTCAGAGAACTGAAGAAGCTTCTTGAATGAGAGGTGAAATGCTCTTCAAGAAACTTAAAGAAGTCCAGATGCTTTTCTTTCCAAGCTCCTTAGACTACGATGACCTGAACGACTGAGAACCTTAACAGACAGTTCTTCCCTTCATTCATCATGCCTGATTTCAAAACACCAAGATGGCAGTCGTGAAAACACTCATCTTGAGTCTTCATGGGACTATGGTGAGATCAGTTATGCCTCTTATGATGCTGTCCCAGACTTCAAAGCAGTATAAAACATGTTTGCAGCCTGTAACAACTGTGCATGCGGTTATTTTTCGTTTTAAGATTTCCGTGTTTAAATCATAATAAGATTTATTTTTAATTTTAATTAACTTGAGGTGAGTCAGATTCTTTCATTCAAGTCACTGAATGAATCTCTTGACATGTTTGGGGGTAGGTGCCTTTTGTAGCATTTTAATGCAATTATCTGACAGATTATATGGTCTACACCATAGGTGTCAAACTCTGGCCAAATTTGGCCCGCAACCTAATTACATTTGGCCCGCGAAGCCATACCAAATTACTATTAGAGCTGGCCTACTGGTATTATACAGCTAATATATATTGTTTAGTATTAAGCTTTGCTTGTTCCATATTCAGTTTTTCAGCAAAATGTGTTTGAGTCCATAAGAAAAGATTCATTCTTATATCTGGAGGAATAAATATATTTCAATAAATATTAAAGTTAGCCCGCGACTTTGATCCAGTTTTGAATTTTGGCCCACTGTGTATTTGAGTTTGACACCCCTGGTCTACACTGTTATTAACTATACTAACACTCTGTTCCAGAAGTCTGTGCTGCAAAGAGGCAAAGTGAATACCGCACCTGCAGGAGTAATGGGGGTCATCAGTCGGTTCAGCTGGATGTTCCAGTGCCGTACCTGTTGACTGGCATTCCTCAGCCTCTCCTGAACCTCCTGGAAACAAAAATCATGCAGGCATCTTCATCAGTGTTGTTTTAGAAGAGCACTAAATAAGATGCTGCTCACAAAGCCAGTCAAAACAAACTTGTTCACCTCCAGACGCTGGTGACTTCTTTGGCGAGATGCCTGCAGATCCTGGAGCTCCTGAGAGGCAGAGTTGAGGGCTGAGGGGGTGTCCTCATCGGGACTGCCATCTGACAGCTCCTGTATGGGGCTGAGGTTTTGCATTGTACGTTGCTGCTCCTGGAGGAGCTGGAAATGTTTCCTCTTTTCATCTTCAGCCTGCAGCAACCTGAAGGAGGGGAAAAAGGGAAGAAGCAACTGAAAATGTTAATACTTCTCATGGATATCTCAGATCTCCATCACAAATAAAATAATAAAGGGCCATAATAAGAGTTAGAAATCCATTGTTACCGCTCAAGCTCCAGTCTGGCCCTCTCCTCCTCCAGCCGAGCCTGGATCTCCATATTAAGGGCAACTTCCAGCTGCTGCTGTGTCAGCTCCAGCTCCCTGATCCTCTTCTTCTGTTGTTCAGCCTCCTTTTCCTTCACCTGCATCTCAGCCTTCATGCTGTCTTTTATCTATGCACACACACACACACACAGCTACATAAACAGATGCACCAACAGAGCGGTATAAACTGACCTATTCCTGAATTACCTTTTCCTGGACTGTCATAACCATTTTTCCAAATCATTAAAGACTAGGTGTGAATTTTATAATGACAGTCAACATTTTGCTGGAGTTCTCAAAGATCAAAGTCAAGGAGAAAAGACTCTGTACATAATTGGTGTCAAGTGGAAAACTTTTTTTTTTACCATCACAGCCTCTTTCAGCTGTCTTTCCAGTTCCAGCTGCACCTCCCTCTGCTTCCTCCGCTCTCTCTCCTCTGCCTCCCTTCGGCGAGTTTCCAGTTCCCGTGCATGCTGTGAAACAGATGAAAGAGACATTGTTTGCTTTGTGTTTTCACCTCTATCCAGCAGGTGACACTAGGCCATCAGCTTCGAGGTTCAACGTATTGTGCTTTCAGCGGTGCTCTTCTTGATAACTTGGTTGAAGTAAGTGGGTATTTGAGTTCATGTTGCTTTCCTTACAGCTGTAAGTAATCTGCTCATTCCGCTTTTGATCTTTGGCACCAACAAGTGATTTTTTCCCAGAGAAGTGCTGCTCACAGGAGATTTCCTCCATTTCAGACCATTTTCTATAAACCGGTTAGATGGTTGTACAGTTTCTGAAATACTCAGACAAGCCTGTCCGACACAAACAACAATGCATGTTCAAAGTCATTTAAATCCCCTTTGACCTTCAGCAGGTCATCTTATTAATGTATACATGCCTAAATGCACTGAGCTGCTGCTATGTGATAGGCTGATTAGGTATTTGACCTAATGAGCAGCTCAACAGGTGTATCTAACAAAAATTTGGCCAGTGAGTGTACAGTGGGGCAAAAAAGTATTTAGTTAGCCACCGATTGTGCAAGTTCCCCCACTTAACATAAGAGTTATGAGTTATAAGATGCAGGTCGATGTGTAAAAATAACTCAGTTGTTTGGTGGTGGCTATGGCAGGGCTTCCACAGAGGCCAGCAGGTGGATGAGGGAAGGGGAAGCAGGAGGAGAGCCCCGAGGCGGCCACCAGTCCGAGTGTCAGGTGAACTGAACTTCAGGTAAGAAGTTATGACCTGCAGTCTATCTGGGTCAGATATAAACCAAGTTTAGGTGGAGTTTATTTTCGTTGTGCTGACTTTTTACAGTCAGTTACAATACCTCATACTGTGTGAGCTAGCATGACAAGTTTATACAGATGTTCGGTTGCTATGATGTTACTGATAGTGAACTTTATTTTATTCATAAGGTTAGTTAGTAGAGTTGCCAACAGCTCCTTAAAAAATGGAATGGTCCCTCATTCAGAGAAAATATTACGCGTTTGGTATTGAGCTGAGAAGAGACGCAGTTTGTCCCGGACTTCAGCTAGGATGGAAAAAGACACAAAACTGGAGTTATTCTGTCTTTACGCTGCACAGCTGCCTCTTCTCCTCTCATTATCTCTCCTCTCTCTCCTGTTGCTACTTCAATCATGAAACTGATCAATGATCAGCTGATCGTCTCTCTTGTTTGTTTATCACCCACTTTGAGCCAGAAAGAGGAAACCAGCAGATGTCGCGCTAAATAGCAGCAGCACGTTTAAGCTTGATCAGCTGTTGTTAGAATTTATTTAGTTAGAATGTTTGCTGGAGCCACAGCTGTAAAGCTGTAAAGCTGCTGGTCATGATGTCGGTTTGGATATGTGGTGAGAGGGAAACATGAAGATGAAACCAGGAGATGTCCTTACTGAATCATCAGAGCTGAACAGGTGATGGAGAAACAGGTTTACCTTTTAGGTGACAGGAATGAGTTGAAGTTATGAACTGTTTCTGAGAGATAAATAACACCAGGATCCTTTTTTTATGTAGCTGACAGCTGGTAACTGTGCAGGGGCGGGTCTAGCAAAGTGTTGCCAGGGGGCCAGGTAGGGCATTAACAGGGAAAGGTGGGCACAAAGAAATACTTTTCTTTTTTATTCTCATTTAAAATATCTAGCTTTTATTAAATAATTATCTGAATCTTGTGAAGAAAGTTTTTATCTGACGTAAAATGTATGGAAATCATACATATACCAAAAAGACTGTACATCACTGTCACAACAGCATTTGTTTTCATTCAAAGGCTTTATGGCTTTAATACCTGGTGGGCCAATCTGTAGTGAAAATGCCCAATTTTTTGTCCCAGTCCAGCCCTGCAGGTTAATACTGGCAGTGTCACCATGCCAGCTGACTGCATTTCATCATCAGCCAGTGTTGTTCTCAATATTACCAAAGTAAGGCAGCATATAAAGTATTTACTTGCTTTCAGGTTTTATTCAAATGTTAGTCTTTTCAGTTGTTTCTCCACTTTTTTCCTGTTTCAAAATCAAACACCAGTTTGTGAGAAGATTATCTTCTTTTTTTTTTTTAACAGGCATTGGTTTTGCATTGGAATTGGCTAATTTGCCAATTGTATGTTAAAAATGTTCGTATTTTAATATTCAAAAATGTTTTTGCCCAAAACACATGTGCACTACATGTCAGTAAAAATACTATGCAAATATTGATGTCCTTGAATGCTGAATAAACACTGACTGATTGTATCTCTTGTACTTAATCAACACAGTATCTAAACACTTTGCACCGTAGTGGTTAAAATCTCATTCTAATAAGGTTACGGTTATTAGGTTTACAGGGTTATTGAATTATGGTGAACGGTTGGTAGAATTGTTTTTAACATTATCTGCCAATTACATCTGCCACCCTTCTCCAAATCTGTGCCCCTACCTGGCCCCCCCAACAAAAATTTTCTAGACACGCCACTGCATCCTGGTGCATATATATTGTGCATGCGTGTTCCTTTAGGAAACAGGAAGATTGGTAGGAGAAAGAAACGTATTAATCTTGTTTGTTAGGATCATAGCCATAAATGGAGGACTCTTATAAAGTCCATGGATTTTCATTCACACATATTACATGAGGTATCTACTCTTTACACACTAAGGATCCACACTACCAGGGCTACGGCACACAGCTGTTTTATAAATCATCAAAACCAATACTATCCTAAGATTTATTATATACAAAAATGATCTGTTCCAAAATGTTTTCATGTAATCCTGAAAACAGAAAAACAATCTTCTGCACTATTAACCATCCACAAATGGAAACAACAGACAATACAGGTGATTTTAGCTAAAAAGCCAAGAAAAAATTGTGTGTGGTTTTTTTTTTTCAAACGATGTAATTTACAGCCACAGAGGACAGAAAGCTGCAGTATGTAGAGAAAGAGAAGAGTTAAACCTATAATCAACATGAGTCCTTGTAGATGGCAGCCTCCGGTTTTTAAAGACTTCTATTGGTCTCTAGTGGACAACAGAGGTAACTGCAGGATTGGAGCCAGAATAGTGTAACTGCAGTTCAAAACGACATATTTTTTTGATTTCCCATAGAAAGTGTGTGTCCAGCCACGTGTCAGTCCAAGTGGCAGGATTTAGTAATTCTGGTAATAGTTAAATGTAAGTCATTCACAAATATTAAGTCGCAAGATTTCAGTCTGACTAACCTTGGAAGATTACACGAAGACAATGTCCAGATATGCAGACGCACGCATATCTAGCGTATAAGAAATTTCTTTGCACAAACTGTTGAGTCAAATGCCATTTGTTTTTCACAGCTTCAGGAGGTGCACCGTTCCTAGAAATACTGCAATACCAGGTCGATGCGTGGAGTGGACGGAGCAAGCCCCTATTCCATCTCCCTGCTCCAAAAATCAATTTAATATATGGTCCCCGGGTAGGGGACGTATCAGATATTAAACTGATAAGAACAGATTTTTTACTTCTTTTATTTTCTTTCCACAACAATTCAAAAAACTTTTTCCATTTCCATTACAAAGACATATTTACATTTCATTTCTTTCCCACATTCATTCATCACAAACCAATCATTTTCATGTAACATATTCATATAACTTATTGCTTTTCATTGCTCCTTTTCCCTTTCTCCCTTCCTTACTCTTTACCTACCACCACTTTTTAGGTGCCTTCGCAGTAAAGAAGGAAGGGAAATCTTTCCATCTATCCTTGATCGTGTCTATTCCCCATTTTTGTAGTTCATGCCAGTATGTCTTTTCAAATTCCCTCTCTACAGCTTTAGTCGTACCTATTTCCCCCTCTTTATATCCTCCCGTTATACAACTCTGTCTTGCCTTCCACAATTTCATTTTTACAATTGTTAACAACATACAACGTATTTTGTATCTCTCTTTTTCTATGCTGTTAGCCCTGAAAAGGGTAATCTCTTCATAAGTCACCGTGCCCAAACCTTTATACTTCCCCTTTACCCTTTCCCATACCTTTTTTGCGTATTCGCATCCCCAAAGTACGTGTTCTATTGTTTCCTCTTCTACGCAATTGTCCCTCGGACACTTTTTCTGTTTTCCCAAGTTATGTGCATACATGATGATCCTCACGGGTAACCTTTTGTGTAAATGCATCCAATTAAAATCCTTCAAAACATTTTTAAAGGTCTTATCCTGTGCACATTTCCACACTTCTGGACTCACCGGTACCTGGTTATAATTAGCTTTCCATACCATTTTCTTATATAAAAGTTTATGGTTTAGTACGGTATCCACCTCTTTACATTCAGCATGTTTCTTTCCCCATCCCAGCATCCTCTGAAAATATTTTGGTCTAGTTTCCGCCTTTGGTCCCTTATTTTCCCACCCTATCAAAAAACGGTATGGAATCGCTAACCAAAACCATAACAATATTTGACATTTATGGACATAGTTCTGTTTCAATAGCTTGCATACATTTGCATAAAACATTGTATCTAACTTCAAAGGGACATTTGGTACCCCTTTCCCACCGTCTTCAATTTCTTGATACATTTGCGTTCTTTTGACATACTCATAACCCCCCCAAATAAATTTAAATATCGCTCTAGTTATTTGCGCTCTGTAGATCTGAGGCATCGAAAACACATAGGCCAGATGTAATAACTTCGGCACCACCTCACTCTTTATAATCAGAACCTTCCCCGTAATTGTTAATTTCCTTGCTTTCCAAAGGCCCAGCTTCTTTTCTACCGCACTTAACCTTTTTTTCCAATTTCTAAGCTCATCTCCTTCCTTATTTCCAAAGGTGATTCCTAAAATATTCATTGGGCCTTGGCACAAAGTAAAATCACAGATATTATCTCTTCTACCCTCCCATGTCCCCAAATATTTATACATCGACTTCTCTTTATTTATCTTTGATCCAGTCGCTTTTTCATAAATATCTAAAATTTCTATCGCACCCTTTAAACTATCATCATCTGCCAGATATAATACTGTATCGTCCGCATACTGCGATATCTTTAAAACTTCCCCCCGCGGCATCGGAATCCCTTTTACTCTCTGGCTTTCCCTTATTGCGCAAGCCAAAGGTTCAACATACAGTACATAAAGAACAACAGATAATGGACATCCTTGCCTCAAACCCTTTGTTTGATACACTTTTTCTGTAAGGAATCCATTTACTTTTATTTTCAGACTTATGCCGTTGTATAAATTTTTTACCCATTTTTTAAATTTCTCTCCCAAGCCCATATACTGCATTACCCTCCACAAAAAATCATTATCTACCCTATCAAAGGCCTTTTGTTGATCTAGGCTCACACATAGTGCTGGCAAATTTCTATCTCTAACGTATGTGAGTATGTCTCTGTGTAGTTGCACGTTCCAAGACATTTGCCTCCCCCTGACCCCACACGTCTGATCCTTCTCCACTATTTGCATCATTACTCCCGCGAGTCTATTTGCCAATATCCTACTCAGGATCTTATAATCCACACATAGCATAGTTAACGGTCTATAATTATCAAGTTGTTGTGGGTTACCTTTCTTGAATAGAATAGAAACCACACCCGTCTTCATACTCTCTGTCATCTCCTTTCCCTCCATGATTTCCTTAAAAACTCCCAACAAATGTATCCCCACCATTCCCCAAAAAGTTTCGTAAAATTCCTTTGTTAATCCATCTATCCCTGGCACTTTGTTTGCCTTCATTCCTTTTAATACTTTATATGCCTCCCCTATTGTAACTTCCCCTTCTAAACTGTCGCTTTCTTCTCCCGTTAATCTCTTTTTTATTTTCTTTAAGAAAAAATCCCCTTTTTCTCCCTCTAATTTTTCTTTTCTAAACAAGACCTCATAATACTCCTTCGCCGTTTTAAGCATATTTTCCTTCCCTTCTATCATTTTCCCATCCTTCTCTAATTTTATTATAACTCCCTTTTTTTCCTTACTTTTCATCTTTTTAAAGAAAAAGGCCGAACATTTCTCGTTCTCCTCATACTCCTCCTGCTTTATCTTATATGTTTCAGCCCTTGCCTTCCTTTCAAGTAGTTCTTCCTGCTTCAATCTTAAACTTTCCATTTTCTCGTCCATGTTTTTGTTGTTTCCTTTTTCATTTTGTAGTGTATAAGTATATTCTATTTCTTTTTGCAATATACGAAATTCCTCTTTCCTTACGCTGGACCTTTCCGTACAATAATCCACCGTGAACTTTTTTATTTTGTTTTTTACATCCTCCCACCAATCCAGTTTATTTATATATAAGCTTTCCATCTCCTCCCATAAAGGGAAGAGCTCTGCAAACCTTTCCTTATATTCTTTTTCCATAAGTACTTCGTTATTCAGTTTCCAGTATCCTTTTCCATAATCTATTCCTTCTATCTCCAAATCCACCACTATCATTTGATGATCTGTGAACAAAGCCGGTATTATTTTCCCTTGTTTTATTTTACACTTTTTCTCTATCAAGATGTAATCTAATCTACTTTCCATCCCTCTTGTGTTCTTCCATGTGTACCCCACTCTTTTCCCTTGTAGTGTGGCCATTACATCTATTAAACCGTATTTTTTTATAAAGGTCTTAAAAGGGAGCGAAGTTTTTATTTTCTCCAGTGAACAGTTGAAATCCCCTCCCACAAAAATATTTTTCCTTGTCATAAAACAAGTGTCCATTTTTGAAAGAAGTTCTCTTCTTAATTTGGGATCCACATATGCATACACATTTATTATACGGTTTTGTGTCCCACTTTTTTCCACATCTACAACCATAACCCTTCCCTGTATTAAAGTATAACTGTCCTTTATTCGTATACTTTTATTCCCACATAACACTCCTACCCCAGTCCCATGTACTCCCCCTATACTCCAGACCGATTCACCTCCTCTCCATTCCTTCGTAAAGAGGTCAACATCCCCCTCATCTTTTAAATGTACTTCCTGCAACAAGCAGACATCAAAATTATAATACAACAAAAATTCATAAACCATTTTTCTTTTCCGAGCATTCCTAAGTCCCCTTACATTTAATGTTATTATTCGAAAGTTTCCCATGTCTTAAAACATAAATCAAAAAAAAAAAAAAAAAAAAAAAAAAGGGGTCTCAAAACCAAAAACCAAAACAAATCAAAAACATAGGAGTTTTATTTCAGTATCCCCGTTTTTAACTCTTCATATTAACCTGCGCCAATAAGTTCTTAATAAAGGAATCTTCCGATTTTTCTTCGCTTTCAGCCTCTTCCCCCGTATCCCCATCACTAGTGAAGTCACTTAAGGGGGTATGCATGCATTCAGTCTGTGTACCCCTCAAAACATGTCCCTCCGTATTTTCCACCTGCTCGATCCGTTCCTCCCTATCCTCTTTATTTTTCGTTTTTGTCTCTTCTGGAGAAGCACCTGAGCTCACCTTTCTCCGCCTCTTTGCTGATTTTCTCCGCGGCTTCGCTACTACTGCCCACACCTGTCCGTCCTCTGCTTGTTTCTCTCTCTCGGCGTCCGATTCACGTAATGTTCCTTCCTCCTTATTCCTCTGCTCTACTCCGCCTTCCTTGCTCCCAGCTCTCTCCTCGTTAAGGTGATCTTCGGCAGCCGTTGACGCCTCCTGTGTTCTTTTTCCGATATCAGCTTCTGCATCCGATTTTCTGTAATGTTCATTTCCTGCCGCTTCAGAATATGACCTTGGCCTAGTACAGTCTCTTGCCATATGGGTCTCTGAATCGCACAAATGACATTTTCTAGGTTCCTTACAGTCTTTAGTTATGTGGCCTATCTTCCCGCAACTCCTGCACCTCATTTGTTCACACCTGTCCGCATTATGTCCGGTACTGCCACATTTTCTGCACGCTTGGGGCTGCCCAGCATACACTAGGAAACCCCTATCTGCTCCTATGGAGAATACCGCGGGTGGATGGCAATATCCGTCCTCGGTAGACGTATCCACATTTAATTTGACTCGGAATTGTCTTTTTCCGGTCCATAGTCCTAAGCCATCCTTTATTTTGCGCACTCCTGGTAGTACTGTGACGTACCTTCCTAAGAAGTACTTAATTGTCTCTTCCGAAACCCAAGGGTTATACATATGGATCGTTAAAATCCTATAATCATTTCTGTACAAAGGAGTTACCGTATATTTCTTTAGTTCTTCGTTTTCTTCTCCGTGAAATCTCCTTCTCACCTCCTCCGCACATTCTCCCGTGCAAAAGGTTACATCATATGGGTATCTACTCATATGATGGTATCTACTCTTTACACACTAAGGATCCACACTACCAGGGCTACGGCACACAGCTGTTTTATAAATCATCAAAACCAATACTATCCTAAGATTTATTATATACAAAAATGATCTGTTCCAAAATGTTTTCATGTAATCCTGAAAACAGAAAAACAATCTTCTGCACTATTAACCATCCACAAATGGAAACAACAGACAATACAGGTGATTTTAGCTAAAAAGCCAAGAAAAAATTGTGTGGTGTTTTTTTTTTTCAAACGATGTCATTTACAGCCACAGAGGACAGAAAGCTGCAGTATGTAGAGAAAGAGAAGAGTTAAACCTATAATCAACATGAGTCCTTGTAGATGGCAGCCTCCGGTTTTTAAAGACTTCTATTGGTCTCTAGTGGACAACAGAGGTAACTGCAGGATTGGAGCCAGAATAGTGTAACTGCAGTTCAAAACGACATATTTTTTTGATTTCCCATAGAAAGTGTGTGTCCAGCCACGTGTCAGTCCAAGTGGCAGGATTTAGTAATTCTGGTAATAGTTAAATGTAAGTCATTCACAAATATTAAGTCGCAAGATTTCAGTCTGACTAACCTTGGAAGATTACACGAAGACAATGTCCAGATATGCAGACGCACGCATATATCTAGCGTATAAGAAATTTCTTTGCACAAACTGTTGAGTCAAATGACATTTGTTTTTCACAGCTTCAGGGGGTGCACCGTTCCTAGAAATACTGCAATACCAGGTCGATGCGTGGAGTGGACGGAGCAAGCCCCTATTCCATCTCCCTGCTCCAAAAATCAATTTAATATATGGTCCCCGGATAGGGGACGTATCAGATATTAAACTGATAAGAACAGATACTACACTTGATCTTAGCCAAAAGGCCGAGAAGCGATACCCACATATCGCACGACAGAAACGACTCATTCTGCTTACTGCAACTCTAACTCATGGTTACAATGAAGAACACAGTCGCCTTCTAACAAATGGTAGAGGTCGATGTTTTACTGACGTTTTACCTCCGAAACATCACAATATAACTATGGTCGGCATGTTTCAGTTTTTAAACGGCGCCACATATATGACGACACTTTAGTTTCTGAAACGCCGGTCAGCGCATGCCGGTTAATGAGATTCAAAATCACGTGGTCGCCTGCAGTCCAATCAGCGGTCGTTGAGACGGAGCGTCTTCAATTCATTTTTATAACTTTCTTGGCGTTATAATTGTTTTCATAATATGATAATTACATACTGTTAAATTTTTAATGTTTCTCCTCCCGGTAACTGTATTCCTGTTATGTCTGGGCTTTCCCTAATTGCACAAGCCAACGGTTCTACATATAACATGTACAGTAAGACTGAGAGGGGGCGACCTTGGCACAGACCTCTCATTTGTCTTTCATCCCAGCTTTTTTGGGGGTGACTGGGTGGGGGGATATTGCTCACAGCAAATTCCTAAAAACTCCTATTGATCATTGTTTCTCCCATAGATACATTTCAGTTTACCAGTCATGAGGCTCCAAATTATACCAGGAGTGGGGTTTGAACCCACGAGAGCATGCGCTCATTGGAGCTTAAGTCCAACGCCTTAACCACTCGGCCACCCTGGTGCATATATATTGTGCATGCGTGTTCCTTTAGGAAACAGGAAGATTGGTAGGAGAAAGAAACGTATTAATCTTGTTTGTTAGGATCATAGCCATAAATGGAGGACTCTTATAAAGTCCATGGATTTTCATTCACACATATTACATGAGGTATCTACTCTTTACACACTAAGGATCCACACTACCAGGGCTACGGCACACAGCTGTTTTATAAATCATCAAAACCAATACTATCCTAAGATTTATTATATACAAAAATGATCTGTTCCAAAATGTTTTCATGTAATCCTGAAAACAGAAAAACAATCTTCTGCACTATTAACCATCCACAAATGGAAACAACAGACAATACAGGTGATTTTAGCTAAAAAGCCAAGAAAAAATTGTGTGTGTGTTTTTTTTTTTCAAACGATGTAATTTACAGCCACAGAGGACAGAAAGCTGCAGTATGTAGAGAAAGAGAAGAGTTAAACCTATAATCAACATGAGTCCTTGTAGATGGCAGCCTCCGGTTTTTAAAGACTTCTATTGGTCTCTAGTGGACAACAGAGGTAACTGCAGGATTCGAGCCAGAATAGTGTAACTGCAGTTGAAAACGACATATTTTTTTGATTTCCCATAGAAAGTGTGTGTCCAGCCACGTGTCAGTCCAAGTGGCAGGATTTAGTAATTCTGGTAATAGTTAAATGTAAGTCATTCACAAATATTAAGTCGCAAGATTTCAGTCTGACTAACCTTGGAAGATTACACGAAGACAATGTCCACATATGCAGACGCACGCATATATCTAGCGTATAAGAAATTTCTTTGCACAAACTGTTGAGTCAAATGACATTTGTTTTTCACAGCTTCAGGGGGTGCACCGTTCCTAGAAATACTGCAATACCAGGTCGATGCGTGGAGTGGACGGAGCAAGCCCCTATTCCATCTCCCTGCTCCAAAAATCAATTTAATATATGGTCCCCGGATAGGGGACGTATCAGATATTAAACTGATAAGAACAGATTTTTTTTCTTTTGGAAAATTTTTTTTATTGATACTCAGACATATAACAACATCATCATCATCTCATTTATTTTCATAAGCCCACCCCATTTAAAAGGATTACTTCTTTATTATCTCCCATCCCCTTTTAAAATACAACAGGAAAACAAATATTTAAATGTTTTTTCCTTTTTTTTTTTTTTTTTCCATAGAGAATTTAAATTATTTAAAAAAAACCATCCCATCCCTTCACAAGCTTCCGGTGCTCAGAGGGGACTCTCCCCAACTTGCTCCTTCCACACCGACCTCTCCCGGAGAGCCAGGCTGTTGCTGCTTAGACCTTTCTATGTGCGAACCCGGCTCCTCCATCCGAATGGACACAGAGGCGATTCTTCTTTGCGGCTGCTCTCTCAACTTAGTATTTCTGGCACAGATCTCTTTTACTGTTGCTGTTGCCATTCGGAGAGCAGCCACGGGGGGGATCTGCGTGTGCTTGCTCACCAACAAGTTTCTGGAGGTCCAAATGGCGTCTTTTATAGCAGCAAGGGCGAGCCACTGCTTTTCAAAGCCTTTTCTTTGCGTTTTCACTCCTTGGCTCACCCCATAGAGGATTAGGTTTGCTGTCAGGACCTCCCTTGCTGGTAAGTACGGGAAATTTAAGGAGCCGGCCATGTCCCACAGGTCTATAGCAGCACTGCACTCCCAGAGTAGGTGCCTCACCGTCTCAGGCGCGCCACAACCCGGTCGGGGACACATTTCTGTTGTCGACATTCCTCTGGAGTGCATGACAGCCCTGACTGGGAGAATCTCATGAGCCACCATCCAGGACACATCCTGGAGCCTGTTAGAAAGGACGGGATGGTTTGTCAGACGCCACACTTCTATGGCCTCTCCAATAGGGAGGCCTCTGACTGGGACCACCTCTCCCCTCTCCTGCACAACTGAAATGAGAGAATGATGTTTTGTTAAAATGTCCAAACTCTGATCTTCCAATTTAAAGGAGGTTAAAAAGGATTTCAGCTCTACATAGGCTTCAGGAACATCAAAGGAGACGGGGACTCTAAGATCTACTGGCAGGATTTTCTTTTGTCTTAGGTAGCTACCTAACCAAAATCTAACCCATGCCTGTGTCAGAGGATTACTATTAGGACTCGTAGCCTGTCTCATATGGCTACTTGTATAGAGGCTTCCCATGAATAAATACAGATCTGGGACTCCTTTGCCACCATCTTCCTTTAATTTCTTCATTATCCCTCTTTTAAGTCTCTCCCATTTGGAGTCCCATAGAAAGTAAAAGATGGCTCGTTCTAGTTTTAACAATACGTCCTTTGGTGGCAAAAAGACTGCGCTGACTAAAAGAAGCAAGGGTAAAATCACTGCCTTAATTACTAAAACCTTCCCTCCAAGAGTCAGCTTTCTCAGTCTCCATAGGCCTAATCGTTGATTCACTTTTCCTATCATTCCCGGCCAATTTGCCTTTCCTCCACCATCCTTATCAAATCTAACCCCTAAAATTTTTTGGTCGGTTTGTGTCACATTTATTCCAAGTCCAGTCAATTCTATAGTCTCCCATGGCCCGTAGAATTGTACCTGAGTCTTGCCCCTGTTGAGTCTAGAGGCCGAAGCCCTTCCGAACCAGTCCGTAACTTCAAAAGTCCTTCTCATCGAGGATATGTCTGTACACAGGATGCTAATATCATCCATGTACAGTACACACTTTGCCACCTGCCCCCCACTCCCAGGTATGTTCATCCCGTTTATACTCTTATCTTTCCTCAAAATTTGTGCCAGGGGTTCAATACAAATAACATATAAAAGAGCGGACAGGGGACATCCCTGTCGTAAACCACAGTTCACCTGAACTGCATTCGTCAGGGTCCCATTCATGACAAATCTGCTCTTTATATCTGTGTACAACAACTTTACCCAGGATATAAGCCTTTCTGGGAAACCCATCTTCTGCAAAACTTTAAAAAGGTACCGGTGAGATATTCTATCGAAGGCTTTTTCAAAGTCTAAATTCAAAACAATCAGTCGCTTGTTTCTCTTTCGAGCAAAACAAATCGTGTCTCTAATCAACACCAGACTATCCGTGATCTTCCTGCCCTTTACAGTACATGCTTGGTCTTGGTGGATTATCTGGTCCAAAACCAGTCTTGTCCTTTCTGCTAGAAGCTTGCTGAATAATTTACAGTCACAGTTTAAAAGCGTAATCGGTCTCCAATTTTCCAAGAGAGTTTTATCCTTCCCTTTATGAACGAGTGTGACTAAACCCATTCTAAAACTTTCAGGCAGCTTATCTAATTCACTAAAATCTGTAAAAATTGAAAGTAAATCAGTAGCTAAAATATCCCAAAATGTCAGATAAAACTCAATCGGCAGGCCATCTAAACCAGGGGATTTTCCAGTTTTAAAACTCTTAAGACACTGACCTAACTCGGCTGTAGTAAAAGGTTGACTTAACATATCACTAGACTCAACAATCTTATCAATATATTCCAGGGTTTGCTCAATGACTCTTTCCTCCACATTTTTCTCCCCATACAGGTTTTCATAATATTCTTCAATCACTTTTATTATACCTTCAGTACTCACTACTTTTTCTCCAGCTCTGTTTCTTAGCTGAGAGACAGAGCCAGGTTTGTTCATAATTTTTTTGAAAAAGTATCTCGTACATTTTTCTCCCTCCTCTCTCGCTCTCTCTCTACTCCTTAGTATGACTCCCATACTTTTATCATTTGCTATTTTCTGCATTTCTTTTTTAACCTCTCTAATTTCTTCGTAGAAGTGTAAACCCCACCTATTTAAGAGATGGTACCTCTGTAACCTTTTCTGTAGTCCTCTCATACACCTGTCTTTTGCGGCCTTCTTTCTCTTTCCTGCTTGTTTAAAAAAGGACCGAGTCCTACACTTCACCATTTCCCACCATGAGACACGTGTTGCATAGAAATCCTGGAGAGTCTGCCATTCAGTATACCTCTCCTTATACTGTCTGAGCAGATCCTGATCCTCCAGTAGGGAGCAGTTTAACCTCCACACTCCCCTCCCCATTGTTATATCTAGTTCAAGGGAAATTTTAACAGTTAACATCAGATGGTCAGAAAAAAAGACGGGCATCAAAGTGGCCTCTACTGGTGAAAAGTCTCTAACAAAGATATAATCAATTCTAGAGGCCCTGTCACCGTTTCCACTATACCAAGTAAAACCCTCCTCCATTGGATGAACCGTTGGAAAACAATCTATCAATTTAAAGTCTCTGACTAAACCTTGTAGTAAAAGTGACGTCTTATCAATCTTCACATCTTGTGTGGCTCTTTTTCTATCTTTCCTGTTTAAAATACAGTTAAAATCCCCTCCAAATACTAAAGGCGCTTTTCCCAACAAGTGGGGTTGCAAAGCCTCTAAAAGATCATATCTTTCGTGTTTGTCATTTGGGCCATAAATGTTCAAGAGCTTAAATTCCTTTTCCATATAAATAAGGTTAACAACAAGTGCTCTTCCATCACTTACTACAGTACTTCCCTTCACCGACACCAGAGGGTTTTTCACCAATATGGCTACTCCATCATTTTTATTTTCATTTGATCCACTCCAGATGGACATTTGTGGCCACATATCCTGCCACTGACCATATGCTTTTAGGAAAGGTATAGCACATTCCTGTATTAAAATAACATCTGATGTTACACTATTCAAGAAGGATAGAACACTTTGGGCTCTTACTTTAGACCTAACACTCCTGACATTTATGGATGAGAAGGTCAGAGCCATGAAGATTAATACAGAACACAAGCTAGTCATTATGAAACTAAGGAAAGATTGTTCTCTTCAAAGGCTCAACCCAAACTTTGGGGGGGCATACCATCAATTTATTTCTTGTGAGTGAAACTCTTCCTTCACCTCTCCGGGTTCCGAAGGGGGGACCGCCACTCTATTCCCTTTTCGTACTCTAGGTGACGGCCTTTGTCGCAGAGCTGCATTTACCATCCACTCCTTTGGCGTTGACTGCAGAACTATGTTAAGGAAGGAAACCTCATTTGGTGAGTCAGAGGGGAAGACCCTGGAGTCCTCCCCTGAGGAACTCCCTGAAGGTGTTTCATGCCTCCCTCTCTTTCCTGAAACAATTGTCCCAGAAGACAGTTCTGCTGCAGTCCTCTTTGCCACCTGTGAATCAGGAAGGCCAGGGGGGGCAGGGGGGGGCTGCCCTTGAGCATTTTCACTTTCACCACTTACTCCTTTCTGAACTCCACTCTCCTCCTGCCCTCTCTCCCCCTCCTCTGAGGGTTCTGGTTGGGCAGGTCTTCCATGCTCCTCCCCTTTTCCCTCCTCCTCCTGTTCCTCCCCTCCGTCTTCAGGTGCTGGGAACTGATTTAAAATATCTGTCCCAGCTGCATCAATCAAGACATCCTCGTTTACCATTGCAATCAGGTTTCCCTCATTAATCTGGTTTCCTTTTTTAAGTTTATTTGCAAAGGACCGCGGACAGTCCCTAAAGAGGTGACCTTCCCCTCCACACAAGTTACACTTACGGTCATTTTTACAATCAGCATACGTATGCCCTTTCTCTTTACATTTCCCACAGATGATTTCCTCGCATGCCTCTATCAAATGCCCATACTCCCCACACCTCCGGCAGAGCTTTGGTTGGCCCTGGTAATGGATATAGCCTCTATTATCTCCCAAAACTATCATGGACGGGAGATGTTTTAAACCCCGGAACCCTTGGGGATCTTCCCATTGCTGTATTGGTACTTTCCATACACAATTCCATATTCCATCCACATCTCTCACCTTCCTCGGCTGACCCTTCACCGTACAATATCTCCCCAACCACACACAAATGTCTTGGGCATTCACCGTTTCATTAAACATTTTAACTATTACTGTTTTCATAGTATTGTCTGTCAGTTTCTCCACATTGAAAATTTCAAATTGTGGTCTCAAATTTTCGAATCTTCTCCAAAACTCTTCCAACAATTCGCTTGAGCTGAAACTTACATCAAAACCCCTGTTAAAAGGGAGGGTCAAAATGCAATTCAAGTCATTTGGTGAAAATCCCAACACCTGTTGAATCAATTTCCTGGAGAAATCCAGCCTGGACATCTTTGGCACTTCTCCAACATTTTCAATTAAACTGAAGCGCACACAGTGGTGCCTCCGCATACTGGCATACCCAGCCATTGCGGAGGCACCAAAGGTTTAGAAAAAACACCTGCTACAAACACACAACAGAAGATCAAAAAGGAAACGTTTTCAATACAAACAAATAATTTCTATAAAAAACCACGTACCTTTGCGCTACAATAAATAACCAAGGTTTCACCGCCCAGACACCCAAAGGAGAGGGTCGCAGTCCTAGCCTAAGACCAAGAATCAAGTGCGAAATGATAAGAACAGATTTTTTTTTTTTTCCTTCTTTTTATTTTCTTTCCACAACAATTCCAACATTTTACCTTTTCCTTTAAAATGATAAGGTTACATTCACTTTTCTCCCAACATTCGTTCATAACAAAAAAAAAAAAAAAAAAAAAAAATCCTATTTTCATCTTTCCCCATACAAAGTAACATTTTCAAATAACTTATCATATTACTCCTTATCTCCCCCTCCCCACTTTACCCCTTACCCTTTATCTACCACCTCCTTTTGGGTACTTTCAAAAAATAATCTTTCCATCTATCCTTAATCGTATCGATTCCCCATTTTTGTAGTTCGTACCAATATATCCCTTCAAATTCCTTCTCTATAGCCTTAATCGTCCCAATTTCCCCCCATTTAAATCCCCCCGTTATGCAGCCCTGTCTTGCCTTCCATAATTTAAGCTTAATAATTGACAACAACATACAACGTATTTTATGTCTCTCATTTGTTTTGCCCTTAGCCCTAAAAAAAGTGATTTCTTCATACGTCACCATCCCCAACCCTTTGTACTTCCCCTTTACTCCTTCCCATACCTTTTTAGCGTATTCACATCCCCATAGTACATGTTCAATTGTTTCTTCTTCTACACAATTTTCCCTTGGACACTTTTTTTGTTTCCCCAAATTATGTGCATGCATTGTGACCCTCACTGGTAGCCTTTTATGTAAGTGCATCCAGTTAAAGTCCTTTAAAACATTTTTGAAACTCTTGTCCTGTGCAAGTTCCCACACTTCCGGGCTCGCCGTTACCTGATTGTGATTAGCTTTCCATACCAGTTTTTTGTATAAAAGTTTATGATTTAATACTGTATCCACCTCTTTACATTCCGAATGTTTCTTCCCCCATCTAACCATCCTCTGCAAATATTCTGGTCTAGACTCTGCTTTGGGACCTTTATTTTCCCACCCAATCAAAAACCGGTATGGTATCGCTAACCAAAACCATAACAATATTTGGCATTTATGCATATAAGTCTTTTTCAATAATGTACAAACATTTGCATAAAATATTGTATCCAACTTTAAAGGAACGTTCGGTACCCCTTTCCCACCATCTGCAATTTCTTGATACATGTGTACTCTTTTTACATACTCATAACCTCCCCATATGAATTTGAATATCCCCCTCGTTATTTGTACTCTATAAATCTGAGGCATCGGAAACACATAGGCCAAATGTAATAGTTTCGGCACTACCTCGCTCTTTATGACCAAAACTTTCCCCGATATTGTAAGTTTTCTTGCTTTCCATAGGCCTAATTTTTTATCCACCGCATTCATCTTCTCTTTCCAATTACAGAAAGCATCACCTTCCTTATTTCCAAATGAAATTCCTAAAATGTCCATAGGACCTTCACACAAAGTGAATTCACAAATGTTGTCTTTTCTACCCTCCCATATCCCCAAGTATTTGTACTTTGTTTTCTCTTTATTTATTTTCGATCCCGTCGCTTTTTCGTAAGCTTTTAAAATTTCTATCACTTCCCTTAAGCTGTCATCATCTGCCAGATATAATATCGTATCGTCTGCATATTGCGATATTTTTAAGCTTTCCCCCCGTGGCATCATTATCCCTTTCACTATTTGGCTCTCCCTTATTGCACAGGCCAAAGGTTCGACATAAAGCACGTAAAGTACGACAGATAATGGACACCCTTGTCTCAAACCTCTTGGTTGGTACACTTTTTCTGTAAGGAAACCATTTAATTTAATTTTTGAGTTTATGCCCTTGTATAAAATTTTTACCCTTTTTATAAAAGCCTCTCCTAACCCCATTTCCTCCATTACCCTCCACAAAAAATCATGATCTACCCTATCGAACGCCTTTTGCTGATCCAAACTAACACAAATTGCTGCTATATTTCTATCTCTTACATATGTAAGTATATCCCTATGTAATTGTACGTTCCAAGTAATTTGCCTCCCCTGGACCCCACACGTTTGATCCTTCTCCACTATGTGTGACATTACTCCTACGAGTCTATTTGCGAGTATCTTGCTCAAAATCTTGTAGTCCACACATAACATGGTTAGAGGTCTATAATTATCGAGTTGATGTGGATTACCTTTCTTAAATAATATAGAAACCACGCCCATCTTCATACTCTCTGTCATCACCTCTCCCTCCATGATTTCCTTAAAAACCCCCAACAAATGTATCCCCACCACTCCCCAAAACGTCTCATAAAATTCCTTTGTTAGACCATCTATTCCCGGCACTTTATTTGCCTTCATTCCCTTTATCACGTTATATGCCTCATCTATTGTCACTTCTCCTTCTAGCCTATCCCTTTCTTCTCCCGTTAATCTCTTCTTTATTTTCTTTAAGAAGAAATCCCCCTTCTCTCCCTCTAGTTTTTCTTTCCTGAACAAATCCTCATAATATTCTTTCACCACTTTTAACATATTTTCCCTCCCCTCGATCATTTTCCCATCCTTCTCTAATTTCGTTATAACCCCTCTTTTATCCCTACTTTTCATTTTTTTAAAAAAGAAAGCTGAACATTTCTCATTTTCCTCGTACTCCTCCTGCTTTATTTTATATATTTCAGCCCTTGCCTTCCTCTCAAGTAATTCTTCTTGCTTCAATTTTAAATTTTCTATTTTCTCGTCCATATTTTTATTTTTTCCCTCGTTTTGTTTTACATAAGTATGTTCTATCTCTTTCTGTAGCGTACAAAATTCTTCTTTTCTTGATTTTGACCTCTCCGTACAGTAATCCACTGTGAATTTTTTAATTTTATTTTTTACATCTTCCCACCAATCTAATTTCTTCATATATAGATTTTTCATCTCTGCCCATAACGGGAAGAGCTCTAAGAATTTTTCCCTATAATCTTTTTCCGTAAGTACTTCATTATTTAATTTCCAATATCCCTTTCCAAATTCCGTTCCTTCTATCTCCAATTCCGCCTCTACAGCTTGATGATCCGTGAACAGTGCCGGTATTATTTTCCCTCACTTTATTTTACACTTTTTGTCTACCAATATATAATCCAATCTACTTTTCACCCCTCTTGTATTCTTCCATGTATACTCTACTCGTTTCCCCTGTAATTTGGCCATTACATCTGTCAAACCATATTTTTTTATGAATGTCTTAAAGGGGAGGGAAGATTTTTCCTTCTCCAAAGAACAATTAAAATCCCCTCCCACTATAATATTCTTTCTTGTCATGAAACAGGTATCCATTTTTAAAAAAAGTTCTCTTCTCAACTTTGGATCCACCTGTGCATACACATTTATTATCCGACTTTGCATCCCGCTTTTTTCCACATCTACGACCATCACCCTTCCCTGTATTATCGTATAACTTTCCTTTATCTGTATACTTTTATTTCCACATAACACTCCAACCCCTGTCCCATGTACCCCCCCTATACTCCACGCAGATTCTCCTCCTCTCCATTCCTCCGTAAAAACAGCAACATCCCCTTCATCCTTTAAATGTACTTCTTGCAATAAACAAACATCAAAATTATAAAATAATAAAAATTCATAAACCATTTGTCTCTTTCGGGCATTTTTAAGCCCCCTTACGTTTAACGTAATTATTCGAATTTTCCCCATATCCCAACAACAAAAAGAAAATACAAAAACAAAACCATGGGGACATATTTAAACTTAAGATCCGGAGACAACAACAAAGAAAAATAAAAATAAAATTACCAACTTTAACTGTCCATATTAACATGTGCCAATAAGTTTTTTATAAAGGAATCTTCTGACTTTTCTTCACTTTCGGCCTCCTCTTCTATGTCCCCATCGCTTGTTAAGTCACTTATAGGAGTATGCATACATTCAGTCTGTGTTCCTCTCAGGACGTACCCCTCCTCATTTCCCACCTCCTCAGTCCGCTCCTCTCTGCCCTCCTTACCTTTCATCTTAGTCTCTTCTGAAGAAGCGCCCGAACTCACCTTCCTCCGTCTCTTGGCAGTTTTTCTCCGTGGCTTAGCTACCACTTCCCATATCTGACCGTCCTCACCTTGCTTCTCGGCATCCTGTTCACAAATCGTTTCTCCTTTCTCCTTTCTCTGTTCCACTCCATCTTCCATACTCCCAGCTTTCTCCTCATTAGTCTGATTTTCGGCAGCTGGTGGCACCTCCTGTGCTTTTTCTCCAGTATCAGTTTCTATGTCCGCTTCTCTGTGATGTTCAACCTCGATTCCAACCTTTGCCGCCTCCGAATATGACCTGGGCTTAGTACAGTCTCTTGCCATATGCACATCCGAGTCACATAAATGACACCTTCTAGGCTCCTTGCAGTCTCTTGTTATGTGGCCAATTTTTCCACAACTCCTGCACCTCATTTGTTCACACTTGTCTGCATTATGCCCAGTGCTACCACATTTCCTGCATGCTTGAGGCTGCCCTGCATAAACCAGGAAGCCTCTATCCGCTCCAATAGAGAACACCGCGGGCGGGTGACAATACCCGTCCTCGGTGGCCGCATCCACTTTAAGTTTGACACGAAATTGTCTTTTTCCGGTCCATAGGCCCAAACCGTCCTTTATTTTCCGTACTCCTGGGAGTACAGTAACGTATCTTCCCAGGAAATACTTAATAGTCTCTTCAGTAACCCAAGGATTGTACATGTGTACAGTTAAGATCCTATAATCATTCCTATACAATGGAGTTACCGTATATTTCCTCAGTTCTTCATCTTCTTCTCCGATGCATCTCCTTCTTACTTCCTCCGCATACTGTCCCGTGCAAAAGGTCACGTCGTAGTGTTTACTCGCCGTGCTCTGCTGAAGACAGTAGATCTCCTCCGGCTGTATCTTTAAAGCTTCATAGAGGATCCTTCGTCCAAAGTTGATTCTGTCGTGGAAATCTTCTTCTTTCTCCATAAGTTCAAATCTCAAAGTATTTCTTGTACCATGCGTCCATGCATTCCTCTCATGAAAATTGGCCGACGCCGCCGCCATCCTTCATTGCTTCTCGCCTACTGATAAGAACAGATACTACACTTGATCTTAGCCAAAAGGCCGAGAAGCGTGTTCCTTTAGGAAACAGGAAGATTGCTAGGAGAAAGAAACGTATTAATCTTGTTTGTTAGGATCATAGCCATAAATGGAGGACTCTTATAAAGTCCATGGATTTTCATTCACACATATTACATGAGGTATCTACTCTTTACACACTAAGGATCCACACTACCAGGGCTACGGCACACAGCTGTTTTATAAATCATCAAAACCAATACTATCCTAAGATTTATTATATACAAAAATGATCTGTTCCAAAATGTTTTCATGTAATCCTGAAAACAGAAAAACAATCTTCTGCACTATTAACCATCCACAAATGGAAACAACAGACAATACAGGTGATTTTAGCTAAAAAGCCAAGAAAAAATTGTGTGTGTGTTTTTTTTTTTCAAACGATGTAATTTACAGCCACAGAGGACAGAAAGCTGCAGTATGTAGAGAAAGAGAAGAGTTAAACCTATAATCAACATGAGTCCTTGTAGATGGCAGCCTCCGGTTTTTAAAGACTTCTATTGGTCTCTAGTGGACAACAGAGGTAACTGCAGGATTGGAGCCAGAATAGTGTAACTGCAGTTCAAAACGACATATTTTTTTGATTTCCCATAGAAAGTGTGTGTCCAGCCACGTGTCAGTCCAAGTGGCAGGATTTAGTAATTCTGGTAATAGTTAAATGTAAGTCATTCACAAATATTAAGTCGCAAGATTTCAGTCTGACTAACCTTGGAAGATTACACGAAGACAATGTCCAGATATGCAGACGCACGCATATATCTAGCGTATAAGAAATTTCTTTGCACAAGCTGTTGAGTCAAATGCCATTTGTTTTTCACAGCTTGAGGGGGTGCACCGTTCCTAGAAATACTGCAATACCAGGTCGATGCGTGGAGTGGACGGAGCAAGCCCCTATTCCATCTCCCTGCTCCAAAAATCAATTTAATATATGGTCCCCGGGTAGGGGACGTATCAGATATTAAACTGATAAGAACAGATACTACACTTGATCTTAGCCAAAAGGCCGAGAAGCGATACCCACATATCGCACGACAGAAACGACTCATTCTGCTTACTGCAACTCTAACTCATGGTTACAATGAAGAACACAGTCGCCTTCTAACAAATGGTAGAGGACAGGTCGATGTTTTACTGACGTTTTACCTCCGAAACATCACAATATAACTATGGTCGGCATGTTTCAGTTTTTAAACGGCGCCACATATATGACGACACTTTAGTTTCTGAAACGCCGGTCAGCGCATGCCGGTTAATGAGATTCAAAATCACGTGGTCGCCTGCAGTCCAATCAGAGGTCGTTGAGACGGAGCGTCTTCAATTCATTTTTATAACTTTCTTGGCGTTATAATTGTTTTCATAATATGATAATTACATACTGTTAAATTTTTAATGTTTCTCCTCCTGGTAACTGTATTCCTGTTATGTCTGGGCTTTCCCTAATTGCACAAGCCAACGGTTCTACATATAACATGTACAGTAAGACTGAGAGGGGGCGACCTTGGCACAGACCTCTCATTTGTCTTTCATCCCAGCTTTTTTGGGGGTGACTGGGTGGGGGGATATTGCTCACAGCAAATTCCTAAAAACTCCTATTGATCATTGTTGCTCCCATAGATACATTTCAGTTTACCAGTCATGAGGCTCCAAATTATACCAGGAGTGGGGTTTGAACCCACGAGAGCATGCGCTCATTGGAGCTTAAGTCCAACGACTTAACCACTCGGCCATCCTGATGCATATATATTGTGCATGCGTGTTCCTTTAGGAAACAGGAAGATTGCTAGGAGAAAGAAACGGATTAATCTTGTTTGTTAGGATCATAGCCATAAATGGAGGACTCTTATAAAGTCCATGGATTTTCATTCACACATATTACATGAGGTATCTACTCTTTACACACTAAGGATCCACAGGGCTACGGCACACAGCTGTTTTATAAATCATCAAAACCAATACTATCCTAAGATTTATTATATACAAAAATGATCTGTTCCCAAATGTTTTCATGTAATCCTGAAAACAGAAAAACAATCTTCTGCACTATTAACCATCCACAAATGGAAACAACAGACAATACAGGTGATTTTAGCTAAAAAGCCAAGAAAAAATTGTGTGGGTTTTTTTTTTTTCAAACGATGTAATTTACAGCCACAGAGGACAGAAAGCTGCAGTATGTAGAGAAAGAGAAGAGTTAAACCTATAATCAACATGAGTCCTTGTAGATGGCAGCCTCCGGTTTTTAAAGACTTCTATTGGTCTCTAGTGGACAACAGAGGTAACTGCAGGATTGGAGCCAGAATAGTGTAACTGCAGTTCAAAACGACATATTTTTTTGATTTCCCATAGAAAGTGTGTGTCCAGCCACGTGTCAGTCCAAGTGGCAGGATTTAGTAATTCTGGTAATAGTTAAATGTAAGTCATTCACAAATATTAAGTCGCAACATTTCAGTCTGACTAACCTTGGAAGATTACACGAAGACAATGTCCAGATATGCAGACGCACACATATATCTAGCGTATAAGAAAATTCTTTGCACAAACTGTTGAGTCAAATGACATTTGTTTTTCACAGCTTCAGGGGGTGCACCGTTCCTAGAAATACTGCAATACCAGGTCGATGCGTGGAGTGGACGGAGCAAGCCCCTATTCCATCTCCCTGCTCCAAAAATCAATTTAATATATGGTCCCCGGGTAGGGGACGTATCAGATATTAAACTGATAAGAACAGATTTTTTTTTTTTTTAGCTAAAAAGCCAAGAAAAGATTGTGTGGTTTATTTTTTTTCAAACGATGTAATTTACAGCCACAGAGGACAGAAAGCTGCAGTATGTAGAGAAAGAGAAGAGTTAAACCTATAATCAACATGAGTCCTTGTAGATGGCAGCCTCCGGTTTTTAAAGACTTCTATTGGTCTCTAGTGGACAACAGAGGTAACTGCAGGATTGGAGCCAGAATAGTGTAACTGCAGTTCAAAACGACATATTTTTTTGATTTCCCATAGAAAGTGTGTGTCCAGCCACGTGTCAGTCCAAGTGGCAGGATTTAGTAATTCTGGTAATAGTTAAATGTAAGTCATTCACAAATATTAAGTCGCAAGATTTCAGTCTGACTAACCTTGGAAGATTACACGAAGACAATGTCCAGATATGCAGACGCACGCATATATCTAGCGTATAAGAAATTTCTTTGCACAAACTGTTGAGTCAAATGACATTTGTTTTTCACAGCTTCAGGGGGTGCACCGTTCCTAGAAATACTGCAATACCAGGTCGATGCGTGGAGTGGACGGAGCAAGCCCCTATTCCATCTCCCTGCTCCAAAAATCAATTTAATATATGGTCCCCGGGTAGGGGACGTATCAGATATTAAACTGATAAGAACAGATACTACACTTGATCTTAGCCAAAAGGCCGAGAAGCGATACCCACATATCGCACGACAGAAACGACTCATTCTGCTTACTGCAACTCTAACTCATGGTTACAATGAAGAACACAGTCGCCTTCTAACAAATGGTAGAGGACAGGTCGATGTTTTACTGACGTTTTACCTCCGAAACATCACAATATAACTATGGTCGGCATGTTTCAGTTTTTAAACGGCGCCACATATATGACGACACTTTAGTTTCTGAAACGCCGGTCAGCGCATGCCGGTTAATGAGATTCAAAATCACGTGGTCGCCTGCAGTCCAATCAGAGGTCGTTGAGACGGAGCGTCTTCAATTCATTTTTATAACTTTCTTGGCGTTATAATTGTTTTCATAATATGATAATTACATACTGTTAAATTTTTAATGTTTCTCCTCCTGGTAACTGTATTCCTGTTATGTCTGGGCTTTCCCTAATTGCACAAGCCAACGGTTCTACATATAACATGTACAGTAAGACTGAGAGGGGGCGACCTTGGCACAGACCTCTCATTTGTCTTTCATCCCAGCTTTTTTGGGGGTGACTGGGTGGGGGGATATTGCTCACAGCAAATTCCTAAAAACTCCTATTGATCATTGTTGCTCCCATAGATACATTTCAGTTTACCAGTCATGAGGCTCCAAATTATACCAGGAGTGGGGTTTGAACCCACGAGAGGATGCGCTCATTGGAGCTTAAGTCCAACGACTTAACCACTCGGCCATCCTGATGCATATATATTGTGCATGCGTGTTCCTTTAGGAAACAGGAAGATTGCTAGGAGAAAGAAACGGATTAATCTTGTTTGTTAGTATCATAGCCATAAATGGAGGACTCTTATAAAGTCCATGGATTTTCATTCACACATATTACATGAGGTATCTACTCTTTACACACTAAGGATCCACACTACCAGGGCTACGGCACACAGCTGTTTTATAAATCATCAAAACCAATACTATCCTAAGATTTATTATATACAAAAATGATCTGTTCCCAAATGTTTTCATGTAATCCTGAAAACAGAAAAACAATCTTCTGCACTATTAACCATCCACAAATGGAAACAACAGACAATACAGGTGATTTTAGCTAAAAAGCCAAGAAAAAATTGTGTGGGTTTTTTTTTTTTCAAACGATGTAATTTACAGCCACAGAGGACAGAAAGCTGCAGTATGTAGAGAAAGAGAAGAGTTAAACCTATAATCAACATGAGTCCTTGTAGATGGCAGCCTCCGGTTTTTAAAGACTTCTATTGGTCTCTAGTGGACAACAGAGGTAACTGCAGGATTGGAGCCAGAATAGTGTAACTGCAGTTCAAAACGACATATTTTTTTGATTTCCCATAGAAAGTGTGTGTCCAGCCACGTGTCAGTCCAAGTGGCAGGATTTAGTAATTCTGGTAATAGTTAAATGTAAGTCATTCACAAATATTAAGTCGCAACATTTCAGTCTGACTAACCTTGGAAGATTACACGAAGACAATGTCCAGATATGCAGACGCACACATATATCTAGCGTATAAGAAAATTCTTTGCACAAACTGTTGAGTCAAATGACATTTGTTTTTCACAGCTTCAGGGGGTGCACCGTTCCTAGAAATACTGCAATACCAGGTCGATGCGTGGAGTGGACGGAGCAAGCCCCTATTCCATCTCCCTGCTCCAAAAATCAATTTAATATATGGTCCCCGGGTAGGGGACGTATCAGATATTAAACTGATAAGAACAGATTTTTTTTTTTTTTAGCTAAAAAGCCAAGAAAAGATTGTGTGGTTTATTTTTTTTCAAACGATGTAATTTACAGCCACAGAGGACAGAAAGCTGCAGTATGTAGAGAAAGAGAAGAGTTAAACCTATAATCAACATGAGTCCTTGTAGATGGCAGCCTCCGGTTTTTAAAGACTTCTATTGGTCTCTAGTGGACAACAGAGGTAACTGCAGGATTGGAGCCAGAATAGTGTAACTGCAGTTCAAAACGACATATTTTTTTGATTTCCCATAGAAAGTGTGTGTCCAGCCACGTGTCAGTCCAAGTGGCAGGATTTAGTAATTCTGGTAATAGTTAAATGTAAGTCATTCACAAATATTAAGTCGCAACATTTCAGTCTGACTAACCTTGGAAGATTACACGAAGACAATGTCCAGATATGCAGACGCACACATATATCTAGCGTATAAGAAAATTCTTTGCACAAACTGTTGAGTCAAATGACATTTGTTTTTCACAGCTTCAGGGGGTGCACCGTTCCTAGAAATACTGCAATACCAGGTCGATGCGTGGAGTGGACGGAGCAAGCCCCTATTCCATCTCCCTGCTCCAAAAATCAATTTAATATATGGTCCCCGGGTAGGGGACGTATCAGATATTAAACTGATAAGAACAGATTTTTTTTTTTTTTTTAGCTAAAAAGCCAAGAAAAGATTGTGTGGTTTATTTTTTTTCAAACGATGTAATTTACAGCCACAGAGGACAGAAAGCTGCAGTATGTAGAGAAAGAGAAGAGTTAAACCTATAATCAACATGAGTCCTTGTAGATGGCAGCCTCCGGTTTTTAAAGACTTCTATTGGTCTCTAGTGGACAACAGAGGTAACTGCAGGATTGGAGCCAGAATAGTGTAACTGCAGTTCAAAACGACATATTTTTTTGATTTCCCATAGAAAGTGTGTGTCCAGCCACGTGTCAGTCCAAGTGGCAGGATTTAGTAATTCTGGTAATAGTTAAATGTAAGTCATTCACAAATATTAAGTCGCAACATTTCAGTCTGACTAACCTTGGAAGATTACACGAAGACAATGTCCAGATATGCAGACGCACGCATATATCTAGCGTATAAGAAAATTCTTTGCACAAACTGTTGAGTCAAATGACATTTGTTTTTCACAGCTTCAGGGGGTGCACCGTTCCTAGAAATACTGCAATACCAGGTCGATGCGTGGAGTGGACGGAGCAAGCCCCTATTCCATCTCCCTGCTCCAAAAATCAATTTAATATATGGTCCCCGGGTAGGGGACGTATCAGATATTAAACTGATAAGAACAGATTTTTTTTTTTTTAGCTAAAAAGCCAAGAAAAGATTGTGTGGTTTATTTTTTTTCAAACGATGTAATTTACAGCCACAGAGGACAGAAAGCTGCAGTATGTAGAGAAAGAGAAGAGTTAAACCTATAATCAACATGAGTCCTTGTAGATGGCAGCCTCCGGTTTTTAAAGACTTCTATTGGTCTCTAGTGGACAACAGAGGTAACTGCAGGATTGGAGCCAGAATAGTGTAACTGCAGTTCAAAACGACATATTTTTTTGATTTCCCATAGAAAGTGTGTGTCCAGCCACGTGTCAGTCCAAGTGGCAGGATTTAGTAATTCTGGTAATAGTTAAATGTAAGTCATTCACAAATATTAAGTCGCAACATTTCAGTCTGACTAACCTTGGAAGATTACACGAAGACAATGTCCAGATATGCAGACGCACACATATATCTAGCGTATAAGAAAATTCTTTGCACAAACTGTTGAGTCAAATGACATTTGTTTTTCACAGCTTCAGGGGGTGCACCGTTCCTAGAAATACTGCAATACCAGGTCGATGCGTGGAGTGGACGGAGCAAGCCCCTATTCCATCTCCCTGCTCCAAAAATCAATTTAATATATGGTCCCCGGGTAGGGGACGTATCAGATATTAAACTGATAAGAACAGATTTTTTTTTTTTTTTTAGCTAAAAAGCCAAGAAAAAATTGTGTGGGTTTTTTTTTTTTTTTCAAACGATGTAATTTACAGCCACAGAGGACAGAAAGCTGCAGTATGTAGAGAAAGAGAAGAGTTAAACCTATAATCAACATGAGTCCTTGTAGATGGCAGCCTCCGGTTTTTAAAGACTTCTATTGGTCTCTAGTGGACAACAGAGGTAACTGCAGGATTGGAGCCAGAATAGTGTAACTGCAGTTCAAAACGACATATTTTTTTGATTTCCCATAGAAAGTGTGTGTCCAGCCACGTGTCAGTCCAAGTGGCAGGATTTAGTAATTCTGGTAATAGTTAAATGTAAGTCATTCACAAATATTAAGTCGCAAGATTTCAGTCTGACTAACCTTGGAAGATTACACGAAGACAATGTCCAGATATGCAGACGCACGCATATATCTAGCGTATAAGAAATTTCTTTGCACAAACTGTTGAGTCAAATGACATTTGTTTTTCACAGCTTCAGGGGGTGCACCGTTCCTAGAAATACTGCAATACCAGGTCGATGCGTGGAGTGGACGGAGCAAGCCCCTATTCCATCTCCATGCTCCAAAAATCAATTTAATATATGGTCCCCGGGTAGGGGACGTATCAGATATTAAACTGATAAGAACAGATTTTTTTTTTTTTTTTAGCTAAAAAGCCAAGAAAAGATTGTGTGGTTTATTTTTTTTCAAACGATGTAATTTACAGCCACAGAGGACAGAAAGCTGCAGTATGTAGAGAAAGAGAAGAGTTAAACCTATAATCAACATGAGTCCTTGTAGATGGCAGCCTCCGGTTTTTAAAGACTTCTATTGGTCTCTAGTGGACAACAGAGGTAACTGCAGGATTGGAGCCAGAATAGTGTAACTGCAGTTCAAAACGACATATTTTTTTGATTTCCCATAGAAAGTGTGTGTCCAGCCACGTGTCAGTCCAAGTGGCAGGATTTAGTAATTCTGGTAATAGTTAAATGTAAGTCATTCACAAATATTAAGTCGCAAGATTTCAGTCTGACTAACCTTGGAAGATTACACGAAGACAATGTCCAGATATGCAGACGCACACATATATCTAGCGTATAAGAAAATTCTTTGCACAAACTGTTGAGTCAAATGACATTTGTTTTTCACAGCTTCAGGGGGTGCACCGTTCCTAGAAATACTGCAATACCAGGTCGATGCGTGGAGTGGACGGAGCAAGCCCCTATTCCATCTCCCTGCTCCAAAAATCAATTTAATATATGGTCCCCGGGTAGGGGACGTATCAGATATTAAACTGATAAGAACAGATTTTTTTTTTTTTTTAGCTAAAAAGCCAAGAAAAGATTGTGTGGTTTATTTTTTTTCAAACGATGTAATTTACAGCCACAGAGGACAGAAAGCTGCAGTATGTAGAGAAAGAGAAGAGTTAAACCTATAATCAACATGAGTCCTTGTAGATGGCAGCCTCCGGTTTTTAAAGACTTCTATTGGTCTCTAGTGGACAACAGAGGTAACTGCAGGATTGGAGCCAGAATAGTGTAACTGCAGTTCAAAACGACATATTTTTTTGATTTCCCATAGAAAGTGTGTGTCCAGCCACGTGTCAGTCCAAGTGGCAGGATTTAGTAATTCTGGTAATAGTTAAATGTAAGTCATTCACAAATATTAAGTCGCAACATTTCAGTCTGACTAACCTTGGAAGATTACACGAAGACAATGTCCAGATATGCAGACGCACACATATATCTAGCGTATAAGAAAATTCTTTGCACAAACTGTTGAGTCAAATGACATTTGTTTTTCACAGCTTCAGGGGGTGCACCGTTCCTAGAAATACTGCAATACCAGGTCGATGCGTGGAGTGGACGGAGCAAGCCCCTATTCCATCTCCCTGCTCCAAAAATCAATTTAATATATGGTCCCCGGGTAGGGGACGTATCAGATATTAAACTGATAAGAACAGATTTTTTTTTTTTTTTTTTTTTTTTTTTTAGCTAAAAAGCCAAGAAAAGATTGTGTGGTTTATTTTTTTTCAAACGATGTAATTTACAGCCACAGAGGACAGAAAGCTGCAGTATGTAGAGAAAGAGAAGAGTTAAACCTATAATCAACATGAGTCCTTGTAGATGGCCAACAGACTTAATAAACTGATCCGTAAGGCCAGCAATGTTGTGGGGATGGAGCTGGACTCCCTCAAGGTGGTGTCGGAGAGGCGGATGCTGTCCAAGATAAAGACAATGTTGGATAACACCTCCCACCCACTCCATGACATGTTGGTCAGTCACAGGAGCTCGTTCAGTGAGAGACTGAGATTACCGAAAAGCACCACTGAACGACACAGGAAATCATTCCTGCCTGTGGCCATCTCCCTGTACAACGCATCCACTTAACACACTGTTTGCTGCTACAACTACACGTTTCTTTTCCAAATATTTATTTATAAGTGACTTATGTATGTATGTATGTATATATATGTATATATTGTACTATTCTTAGTTAGCGTATTGTCTGTCTTGTCTTAATGTTGGTTTAAAATGGAGCACTGTAACAAAAAATAATTTCCCCCAGGGATCAATAAAGTATTCTGATTCTGATTCTGATTCTGATTCTGATGGCAGCCTCCGGTTTTTAAAGACTTCTATTGGTCTCTAGTGGACAACAGAGGTAACTGCAGGATTGGAGCCAGAATAGTGTAACTGCAGTTCAAAACGACATATTTTTTTGATTTCCCATAGAAAGTGTGTGTCCAGCCACGTGTCAGTCCAAGTGGCAGGATTTAGTAATTCTGGTAATAGTTAAATGTAAGTCATTCACAAATATTAAGTCGCAACATTTCAGTCTGACTAACCTTGGAAGATTACACGAAGACAATGTCCAGATATGCAGACGCACACATATATCTAGCGTATAAGAAAATTCTTTGCACAAACTGTTGAGTCAAATGACATTTGTTTTTCACAGCTTCAGGGGGTGCACCGTTCCTAGAAATACTGCAATACCAGGTCGATGCGTGGAGTGGACGGAGCAAGCCCCTATTCCATCTCCCTGCTCCAAAAATCAATTTAATATATGGTCCCCGGGTAGGGGACGTATCAGATATTAAACTGATAAGAACAGATTTTTTTTTTTTTTTAGCTAAAAAGCCAAGAAAAGATTGTGTGGTTTATTTTTTTTCAAACGATGTAATTTACAGCCACAGAGGACAGAAAGCTGCAGTATGTAGAGAAAGAGAAGAGTTAAACCTATAATCAACATGAGTCCTTGTAGATGGCAGCCTCCGGTTTTTAAAGACTTCTATTGGTCTCTAGTGGACAACAGAGGTAACTGCAGGATTGGAGCCAGAATAGTGTAACTGCAGTTCAAAACGACATATTTTTTTGATTTCCCATAGAAAGTGTGTGTCCAGCCACGTGTCAGTCCAAGTGGCAGGATTTAGTAATTCTGGTAATAGTTAAATGTAAGTCATTCACAAATATTAAGTCGCAAGATTTCAGTCTGACTAACCTTGGAAGATTACACGAAGACAATGTCCAGATATGCAGACGCACGCATATATCTAGCGTATAAGAAATTTCTTTGCACAAACTGTTGAGTCAAATGACATTTGTTTTTCACAGCTTCAGGGGGTGCACCGTTCCTAGAAATACTGCAATACCAGGTCGATGCGTGGAGTGGACGGAGCAAGCCCCTATTCCAGCTCCCTGCTCCAAAAATCAATTTAATATATGGTCCCCGGGTAGGGGACGTATCAGATATTAAACTGATAAGAACAGATTTTTTTTTTTTTTCTTTTTTTTTATTTCTTACAACACCATCTTACATTTCCATTTACTCAACATTCCATTGAATACTTTTCATATTTCACAAAAACATCTTTTACATCATTCATAATAATCCTTCCACCTGTCCTTAATCGTGTCTATTCCCCATCTTTGTAATTCATGCCGATATATCCCCTCAAATTCCCTCTCTATATCCTTTATTGTTCCCATCTCTTTCCATTCATACCCCCCCCTTATATACCCCTGTCTTGCCCTCCATATCTTAAGTTTTGTGATTGATAACAACATACAACGTATTTTATTTTCCTCCTTCTTTTTATCCTTAGGCCTAAGATAAGTTATTTCCTCATATGTCAAAGCCTCTAGTCCCTTATACCTCCTCTTCATTCCAGCCCATACCTTATTTGCATATTTGCACCCCCATAGGACGTGTTCAATCGTTTCTTCCTCTGTGCAATTATCCCTCGGACATTCTTTTAACTTCCCCAAATTATGTGCATACATCGTAGTCCTTACAGGTAATTTCCTATGTAGGTGCATCCAATTAAAATCTTTCAAAACATTCTTATAACTCTTATCCTGTGCGTATTCCCAAACTTCCGAACTCACTATCCCCTGGTTGTAGTTAGCATTCCTCACCAGTTTTTTATACAGAAGTTTATGATTTTGTATTGTATCCACCTCCCTGCACTCTATATGTCTCTTTCCCCACTTAACCATCCTCTGAAAGTATTCTGGTCTTGTCTCTGCCTTCGGCCCCTGATTTTCCCACCCAATTAAAAACCGGTATGGAATAGCTAACCAGAACCATAACAATATCTGACATTTATGAATATATGGCTTCTTTAACAGCGTACACACATTTGCATAAAAAATCGTATCTAACTTTAACGGAATGTTCGGTACCCCTTTTCCCCCATCGGCAACCTCCTGATACATTTGTACTCTCTTTACGTACTCGTAACCTCCCCATATAAAGTTAAATATTCCCCTCATTATTTGTGCTCTAAATACTTGTGGCATCGGGAACACATAGCCTAGATACAATAATTTCGGCACCACCTCACTCTTTATCACTAACACCTTCCCAGTAATTGTAAGCTTCCTCATTTTCCATAGTCGTAATTTCCTTTCCACCTCTGCCATCTTCCCCTTCCAGTTCCAAATAGCATCGCCCTCCTTATTCCCAAAAGAAATTCCTAGAATGTCCATAGGACCTTCACACAAAGTATAATCACAAATATTTTCCCTTCTACCTTCCCACGTCCCCAAGTACTTATATTTTGTCTTTTCCTTATTTATTTTTGATCCTGTAACTTCTTCATATATTTTTAATATTTCCACAACTTCTCTTAAACTGTCGTCGTCCGCTAAATATAGTATAGTATCATCCGCATATTGAGATATTTTCAAACATTCCCCCCCCGGCATCATTATCCCCCTCACTCTTTTATTCTCCCGAATTGCACAAGCCAATGGTTCAACATATAATACATAGAGTACCACCGATAACGGGCACCCTTGTCTCAACCCCCTCGCTTGATGAACTTTTTCCGTGAGGAACCCGTTCAATTTGATTTTTGAATATATCTCTTTATAAAGGATCCTCACCCACCTTATAAATTGTTTTCCCAAACCCATCTTAGTCATTACCTCCCACAAAATTTCGTAATCTAGCCTATCAAATGCCTTTTGTTGGTCTAAACTTACACAGATTGCCGCCATTTTTCTATCCTTTACATATGCAAGTATGTCTCTATGTAATTGTATATTCCATGAAATTTGTCTCCCCTTCACCCCACACGTTTGATCACTTCCCACTATATCCGACATTACCCCTACCAATCTATTTGCAATTATCTTACTTAAAATCTTATAATCTACACATAACATAGTGAGAGGTCTATAATTATCAAGTAAATGAGGATTCCCTTTCTTAAATAATAACGAAATCACACCCGTCCTCATACTCTCCGCCATCTCTTCCCCCTCTAATATTTCTTTAAAGACCTCCAACAAATGTAACCCTATCATTCCCCAAAATACCTCATAAAATTCTTTCGTTAATCCATCTATTCCTGGTACCCTATTTACCTTCATTCCCTTTACCACCTTATATGCCTCTTCCATCGTTATTTCCCTTTCCAGAAACTCCCTATCTTCCTCTACTAATCTCCTCTTTAATGACCCCAAAAGAACATCTCTTTTTTCTGTCCCTACTTTTTCTTTTCTAAATAAATCCTCGTAATATTCTTTTACTACCCCCAACATGCTTTCCCTCCCTATAATCTCCTTCCCATCCTTTTCCAATTTCTCTATAACCCCCCTTTTATCCCTACTTTTCATCTTTTTAAAAAAATATGCGGAACACCTTTCATCTTCCTCATACTCTTTCTGTTTTAATTTATATGTTTCTGCTCTTGCCTTCCTCTCTAATAACTCTTCTTGCCTCACCTTTAAGTCTTCAATTTTCAAATCTACATTTTTTTCCTTCCCCTCCTTTTGTATAACATAAATATGTTCTATCTCTTTTTGTAACATATTAAATTCTTCTTTTCTACGTTTAGATCTATCTGTACAATATTCTATCGTAAATTTTTTTATCTTGCATTTTACATCCTCCCACCAATCCCCTTTTTTTCCATAAAGTTCTTTTACTTTCACCCATAAAGGGAAGGTCTCTAAAAATTTATCCCTATAATCTTTTTCCTTTAACACCTCATTATTTAATTTCCAATATCCCTTCCCGTATTCCATCCCTTCTATCTCCAAATCCACCTCTACCGCCTGGTGATCCGTGAGTAGAACCGGAATCGTTTTTCCCCCTTTAATTTTACACTTTTTATCTATCAAAATATAGTCCAACCTACTCTGTACCCCCCTTGTATTCCTCCATGTATACCCTACTTTTTTCCCCAGAAGTCTGCCCATAACATCCGTTAACCCGTATTGTCTTATAAATGTCTTTAATGGGAGAGAAAATTTTTCTTTTTCTAAAGATACATTAAAATCCCCTCCCACTATAATATTTTTCCTTGTAATAAAACAAGTGTCCATCGACAAAAGGAGTTCTCTTCTTTGTTTTGGATCCACATGTGCATACACATTTATTATCCGGCTTTGGACCCCGTTTTTTTCTACATCTACCACCATCACTCTTCCCTGTATCACCGTATAACTTTCTTTTATTTTTATACTTTTATTTCCACACAACACTCCCACCCCTGTCCCATATACTCCTCCTATACTCCATGCCGATTCACCCCCCCTCCACTGCTCCGAAAAAATAACAACATCCTTCTCGTCCTTCAAATGTACCTCCTGTAATAAACATACATCAAAATTATAAAACAACAGAAATTCATATACCATTTGTCTTTTTCTGGCATTTTTTAACCCCCTTACATTTAACGTAATTATTCGGAACCTCACCATTTTGTAGTAAAAAAAGGGGTATCTATACACCTAAGCAGAGGGCACTTAATCATTTTATAACAAAGAAACAAAAGAAAAAACAGATACCATCTCCTAGTTGTCTTTTTGATCTTCATCTCCCCTGAAAAAAAGGAAAACTTTACAAAATTAGAGCCGAAAAAGAAAAAAAAGAAAAACCTCTGTCGTCCATTTTCCCCTCCCTTATTAGTCCATGTTGACTTGCGCCAGCAAATTTTTTATAAATGAATCTTCCGATTTTTCTTCACTTTCTACTTCTTCTTCTTCAACGTCTCCATCACTCGTTAAATCACTCATTGGTGTGTGCATACATTCAGTCTGCGTCCCTCTCAACACATACGCTCCCATCTCCCCTCCCTCTTCCATCCGCTCTCCTTTACCTTCTTTCAAATTAGTCTCTCCTGGAGGGACTCCCGAGCTCACTTTCCTACGCCTTTTGGCCGACTTTCTTCGTGGCTTAGCTGCCACTTCCCATATTTGTCCTTCTTCGCACTGCTTCTCCCCATTTTTCTCCCCCATCTTATCGCCTTCTTCTTTTCCTTGTTCGGCCCCATCCTCTCCCCCCCCGCCTTCTTCCTCATTAGTCTGATTCCTTTCTGCTGGTGGCGCCTCTTGTGCGCTTTCCCCAATATTTGTTCCTATTTCCGTTTCTTCATACCGCTCTACCTCGGTCCCTGCTTTAGCTGCTTCCGAATATGATCTGGGCCTAGTGCAATCTCTTGCCATATGTGTATCTGAGCCACATAAGTGACACCTTCTAGGCTCTTTGCAGTCTCTTGTGATATGGCCATTTTTCCCGCAGCTCCTACACCTCACCTGCTCACAATTGTCTGCATTATGTCCCGTACTGCCGCATTTTCTGCATGCTTGTGGCTGTCCTGCATACACCAAAAAACCTCTGTCTGCTCCGATGGAAAACACTGCGGGCGGGTGGCAGTATCCATCTTCCGTTGTCATATCCATTTTGAGTTTTACCCGAAACTGTCTTTTTCCAGTCCATAGGCCTAGCCCGTCCTTTATTTTTCGTACCCCTGGGAGCACTGTAACGTACCGCCCCAGGAAGTACTTAATGGTCTCTTCTGTAACCCAGGGATTATACATGTGCACCGTTAAAATCCTATAATCGTTCCTGTATAACGGGGTTACCATATATTTTTTTAGTTCTTCATTTTCTTCTGTACCACATCTCTTTCTCACCTCCTCCGCGTACTCTCCCGTGCAAAAAGTCACGTCATAGTGCTTACTTGCCGTGCTTTGCTGGAGGCAGTAGATTTCCTCTGGTTGTACCTTCAATGCATCATAAAGAATCCTTCGTCCGAAATTAATTCTGTCATGGAAATCCTTTTCTTTATCCATTAGTTCGAATCTCAAGGTATTCCTCGTTCCATACGACCATGTATTCCTCTCCGAAAAATTGGCCGACGTTGCCGCCATCCTACATTGCTTCTCGCCTTGTAACTGATAAGAACAGATACTACACTTGATCTTAGCCAAAAGGCCGAGAAGCGATACCCACATATCGCACGACAGAAACGACTCATTCTGCTTACTGCAACTCTAACTCATGGTTACAATGAAGAACACAGTCGCCTTCTAACAAATGGTCGATGTTTTACTGACGTTTTACCTCCGAAACATCACAATATAACTATGGTCGGCATGTTTCAGTTTTTAAACGGCGCCACATATATGACGACACTTTAGTTTCTGAAACGCCGGTCAGCGCATGCCGGTTAATGAGATTCAAAATCACGTGGTCGCCTGCAGTCCAATCAGCGGTCGTTGAGACGGAGCGTCTTCAATTCATTTTTATAACTTTCTTGGCGTTATAATTGTTTTCATAATATGATAATTACATACTGTTAAATTTTTAATGTTTCTCCTCCCGGTAACTGTATTCCTGTTATGTCTGGGCTTTCCCTAATTGCACAAGCCAACGGTTCTACATATAACATGTACAGTAAGACTGAGAGGGGGCGACCTTGGCACAGACCTCTCATTTGTCTTTCATCCCAGCTTTTTTGGGGGTGACTGGGTGGGGGGATATTGCTCACAGCAAATTCCTAAAAACTCCTATTGATCATTGTTGCTCCCATACATACATTTCAGTTTACCAGTCATGAGGCTCCAAATTATACCAGGAGTGGGGTTTGAACCCACGAGAGCATGCGCTCATTAGAGCTTAAGTCCAACGCCTTAACCACTCGGCCATAGGGTTTACAGGGATGGAGGACTCAAATGAGAAAATATCCAGCGAGCAGCAGTTTTTGGTGCAATGTTTCAAAACAAGCTATGCAGAAGAGCATGTTTGGGAGCACCGTACATCTGACTTTGAAGCAGATGGGCTACAGCAACAGAAGGCCAAAATGAGAGCCACACTAACAGCTACAACAACTTTTTCAAGAATATTATTTTATGACAGACTTGAGCATGAATGATGAATATGAATCGGAAACAACAATGAACAACAATGTGAAACTGCTCATGAATCATTTAATCTATGAGTGAAAGTAGTTTTCTTTAATCTCCTCCTCCTTTAGTTTGCCTCTCCTCTTTATAAGCTCCAGCTCTCTTCTCCTACTCACATCTCTAAACAGTAAAGATCATTTACACCTCACACTGACAACATGCTGTGGACCTTCTGCACTCTCATCACTGCTCTAACATGTAAGATCTTCTTATTCCATTTTTTAGTCCATATTTAGAGCTAAACTTTAAACTTCTATTTTTTCTGTGTTTCCTGGCAGATGTTGATGCAGTGATTGTGTTGACCCAAACACCTGCTGTCCACACAGTTTCTCCAGGTCAAGAAGTTGTTCTCAACTGTAACATAGAGAGAGATGATGGGAATTCTGTTAGATGGTATAAACAAGTTCCTGGAACGGTTCCTCAGTATGTTCTAAGATTTTATCATTCTAGCAGCTCACCCAGCTTTGGAACAGGATTCTCCTCAGACAGATTCAACTCTAAGTCCTCATCAAACATTGATTACCAGTTCATTATCAAGCGAGCAGAGACAGGAGACTCTGCAGTGTATTACTGTCAGACATGGGATGACTCTGCCAGTGCAGCTGTACCACAGTGATTTAGACAGTGACAAAAACGTCCTCATTAGTACTTCTGCTTTTTTAGAAACTTTCACATGCAAAAAAAAAAAAGACCCATAAAAGAAACCCTGTAATGTGCTATTAAACACTAAATCCTCCATTTTTAAATCCTTTTTAATCTTCATTATTAAAGGCATAAAGAGGAAAGCACTGAAATATGTACATCTCATTTACTCACATCAGCCCGAACAGATCACATAAACCAAACTATCCAACATATAGTATTATATGTTGCTGCAAGCTATTCTTAATAACAGAAATTTTATAGATACTACTCACAGGTCTAACTGTCCAACAGCAGTTTAACTTATCATTTAAAAAAAAGTGTAGTTAACATGCAGTTTAAAAAATATATATAAAGCTATACTGAAGCTAGTTTAGAGCTTCTACACCATCTTCATTTACATTTAGTTTTGATTATTCAGAAACATATTTTTAAGGCAGAAGGAAAATATAGAAGTGTGAGGATAAGGACACTAGTGATAAATGTTTGATTCTTTTACAACCATTTTTAAGAACACGGTGTGATTTATTGTAGCTATTGTATTATTATGGTATATATTTTTCTATCATTTGTAAAAATGATGACGATCAAACTGACTGACATAATACTCATGGGAAGGAAATATACAGTATTTACTCAGTGTCTTTTCTGCACACTGCAATTCTGTCAAGAATACTTGAATGTGTTTTAAGTATTTTACTATTGGGTGGCTGTAGCTCAGGTGGCAGAGCAGGTCAGCCACTAATCAGATGGTTGGTGGTTTGATCCCAGGCTGCCTCCTGGCTGCATGCCAAATATCCTTGGGCAAGATACTAACCCCATGTTTGCCTACTGGTGGTGGTCAGAGGGCCCGGTGGCGCCAGTGTCCGCCTCTGTCAGTGCGTCCCAGGGCAGCTGTGGCTACAATGTAGCTTGCTATCGCCAGTGTGTGAATGACTGAATGTAGTGTGAAGCGCTTTGGGGTCCTTAGGGACTAGAAAAGCGCTATACAAATGCAGGCCATTTACTTGTTTAAATGATTAGCACTAGTGCTCATAAACCACAACGTAATGATCTGTGAATGTGCTTGAAAGCGATTGTTTACAGTACACAGCAGTTATGTTAAAAATATGCTTCTCTGTTATCCGAAATAGAAATACAAAAACTAAAAGTTTTTTTATTTGCAAAAACTAACAGATCGAAAAAATACATTCCCCAAACAAACAAAACAAACTTTGTTGTTGATGACTGATGAATAAAAATAACAAAAAAGAATGCAGTACAGTAGAATTGTATTGCATGGGATCATTTTACAAATAAACTAATGCCAACAAATAACTAAAGCACAATAAACAAACATTGAGCTTATTTGAAATTCATCCATCCATCCATCCATTTGCTTCCGCTTATCCTTTTCAGGGTCGCGGGGGGCGCTGGAGCCTATCCCAGCTGTCATAGGGCGAGAGGCAGGGTACACCCTGCACAGCATCAGGAAAAAGGAGCACGAGAAGCTTGAGAAATACCAAAGGCTCAGAGAAGAGCTCGAGAAGATGTGGAGGGTTAAGGTAACAGTGGTCCCAGTGGTAATTGGAACACTCGGTTTGGTGACTCCCAAGCTAGGTGAGCGGCTCCAGCAGATCCCAGGAACAACATCAGAGATCTCTGTCCAGAAGAGCGCAGCCCTAAGAACATAAATAAACATAAATCAGAATAAATTTGATAGTATTGACATTATATAAATTAGAGATGGACCGATCCGATATTACGTATCGGTATCGGTCCGATACTGACCTAAATTACTGGATCGGATATCGGAGAAAAATAAAAAATGTAATCCGATCCATTAAATATCACGAAATCACCTCGCAAAACTTGCAACATGCCGTAACTCACCTCAGAACGTTAGCACGTCGGAGCAGTATGCATCACGTGATAGAGCGGCTGTGGCATGCGGGACCTGTCGGTGGTCTGGATAGCATTTGGAGCTTCGCTAGGAACCTGGCATTTCATCTCCGACAAAGTTATCCCCGAGAGAAGTAAAGCAAGTGTGTAAGTCCATCTCTGAATGTTTGTAAAGCATTCCTGCGTTAAGCTTAATAAGCGACTGCCTCTTCTTGCTAACAAATGCACAAAAAAACCCCAAAAAGAAATCTTTCTACCTTCTGCAAAGTTCATCGCCCCAGAAAGACAAGTCAAAACAAGTAAAAAATAAATAAAAATGTAACAGCCTCCCGATTATGACCAATATATCATTTACGTCACTGATACATCCGTAACTGAAATTAACTCAGAACAATTTGTTTATTTTTTTAAATGGTCATTCAGAATCAGAAGATTATTTACGGTGATGTTTTTGGTGGGAGTGAAACAACAATCTACTGATAAAACCAATAAAAATAAGATATGATAATAAGAAATAACCACTGTTGGAAGCCTTATTTACTCTTATCGCCTTAATCATGTGCAGTAATTAAAGTTGAAATGAGAAACTTTGCATTTGAAAGATGCTCTTTTACTGGGCACTCAAAATGCTTTCTTACAACAAGCATCATTCATCCACACCTTCATACATAATGTGCGCACATTTTAAATATAAATTAATATTACTGTAGCAGTATTTTTTTTTTTTTTTTAAAGATAAAATGGCCACATTTAAGAAGGCAGGACCTGCAGTTATTGTCCTTTTCCAGACATTTATCTGGCACTTACTTTGGGGTTTTCTGCAGCTCGTCCTCGGGGCCCTCCAGACACAGAGACAGCAGGTCGTAACCCAGGATCTTCTGGGCTATGGTGAACATTTCTTTAATGTTGGGGTATTTCAAAAGTCCTCTGCCCATGCCCACAAACTGGCTGCCCTGACTGGGGAAGAGGAGCACGGAGCAGCCGCTGCTTTTGGGTGAGGCGCCGCGGCTGGCTCGCTGTTCGGGGGAAAAGCGGGGGCTTCAGCCGGAGGAGGGTAATCTCCAGCCGTGGAACCGGGCTTGTTGGTGGACAGCGTCCTGCTCAGAGAGACCAGCGACCTGACCTTCCCTCTGGAAGATGCCGCCATCCTGACTGCCACTGATGCCAACATGAGCTGTTCCTCATCCAACGACGTGTCTGCAGATGAAATAAGACACACAGCCCGCCCGGACAAACTGTAATCACCAAAAGAGTCAACTTTGCTTGAACTCAATTCTGACATCTGCTCGGCATGACACCTCACAGGGAGACGAAAACAACCGCCAGAGGAAAGAAAAGAACAAAATCTTTAGCGAAGGAAGATGATATCTCCAATAAAACTATTTTTGAAGCCATTATGGGACTTGACAAAAAATTTGAAGCACAACTGGAGGATATCAAGGAACAAAACAGACAAAGTGCAGCTATGGTTGCCAGCTTGGCTAAGGCTGTAGAGTTTAACGCTGCAGAGATAGCTGATTGCAAACTGAAAGTTGTTAAACTGGCAAATGCGAATGAACTGCTGCTTAAAGAAAACGAAGACTTGAAAAGAAGAGTGAGAGAACAAGAGCGCTACCGAATGAGGTGGTGCCTAAAACTGAAAGGGGTGAAGGAAGACAAAGACGAAAACATTAGAGTGAAGGTTTTGCAAACGCTTCAGAAGATTGCCCCTGACTTGAACTTAGAAGAGGCTGTTGATATTGTCCACCGCTTAGGGAAACAAGTTGATGGCAGAAACAGAAACATCATTATTCTATTCACACAGAGGCGAATTAAAGAAGAATTGTGGAGGCGCACCAAAGATTCTTCAACCTGCAAGCAAGAAGGCATCAGCTTCGCAGAGATGTTGCTGCAGGAGGACATACAAGATCGACAGCGCCTATGGCCTCTGGTGGAGGAAGAAAGACGTGCAAAACTACAAATATCTGTAGTTTCCACTCCGTATATTTTCAAAACAAACTCGTTACTTTGGGTTTAACGCATTTTGGGGGAAGTTAATATTTCACGTCACTGCAGGCCTTCAAACAATGAGATTTGAGCCTAAACAGTGAAAGGCAGTCGCGTTTTAATCAGTAGAGGATGTCGCATAAAAAGAGATGAAAGAACAAACCATGTACTGTAGTGTTGATTTATTTATTTTTAGCACAACACCAGAACAACCCCACGTGCCCATAATTTGCGGTACTTCAGAAAAAAAGGAGTGAACATAAAAGGGAGTAAAATGTTGTGTCAGGTAATTTCAAATGCAGCATTTCTATCACCTCAACAAACACTAACTGTGTTACAGTGTGTTGCTATCTAAAGCTCTACTTGCTGTATTTCACAGGAAGAGAAAGAATGAGAGCTAACTTCACTCAGAGATATAGAAAGAAAGAGAAAGAAACCAGGCTGTATTTAAAGGTAAGGACTGCTTAGTGATATTTGATAAAATGTAGTTGTATTTTCACAGGGACATAAAGTGCTTGTCTTACTCCCTTCTTCTAGCTCGAAATTACTTGCCAAGTGGTAAGGACCGTTCATGGTCACACGGTGAGAACATTGGTGTTGACTATGAAGAGATAGGGTCAGACAGGGGAGGGGCCAGTCAGATTTATCAACTCAACCTCCTTAAAGCATGGAGAGAGGCTGAAACCAATCTCTGGTGAGCCCGGTTAAGGAAAGAGATGAGTTGGTGCCTGAGATGCCAAATTCCAACATCCTCATTCCCGCCATTGAGATAACACTCTCACACAGGCCCAGAGAGCAGATGTTGCTGCATTGCAGATGTGTTATACCCCCTGCCCAGCCGAATGACTCTCAAAACGAAAATTTTGCAGAAAATCAATGTGATCGCTTGAATCACTGGAATTATCATCTCGATATCTCTTGTCCTTCTTTCATTTCAGACGTCTTGAAAACAAGTTTTAACAAAGTCCTGGAGAAGTGCCCAATGCTGGAGGACCTCCTGCTTTACCCCTGGCTCAGATAAACTCCTCTCTGACACAAACACACACGCATACTGAATTCACATCTTGCCATACAAATGTGATACAGTAACCAACTTTCTTTCTTTCAGAAAGAAAGAAAATTGGGAGATTCAAAAATTTCCTCACAGTAATGTTTGCATCAGTCTATCAGACGAATCCCCTCCAAGTCCAATATTTACATCAGTTACAGTGATAATGCTTGGTGTCTACTTTCAGCCACCGCAGTAGAATGCCAGGAATGAATCTCATTGAAATTGTAGTTGCATTTGCTATTTCATTTAATTGTCATGGATGATACACAGATAACCCAACAGCAAACAGAGGAAAACAATGGGCTTAAATACACAGAGGGATAAATGAGGGAATAAGACACAGGATGAGAGCACAGCTGCGAGAAATCACAAACAACAAGACCATGGGGAAGGAAAACTGAAAACACTAACATAGTCTAAGGAGCTTAGAAAGAAAACGTCTGGACTTCTTTAAGTTGCTTGAAGATGTTCAAGCAAAGTTTAAGTTCTTTTCATCCGAGAAGGTGAAACATCTTCAAGCAACTTCAAGTCCAGACGCTTTCTTTCCAAACTCCTTAGACTACGATGACCTAGATGACTGAGAACCTTCACAGACATGAAAACACTAACACAGCACACATGACTATCAAAGTAAAACAGCAAACAAGAGACTTTTACAAAGACACAGAGTTGACACAGAGACATGACTGACTGGGGAGAAATTGGGGAACATGGAAACAAGAGTGACTAGACATGACACGTGGGACACAGGGGCAAGGCAAAGTAACAGAAACCTAAAGCCTAAGAATATAACACAAGAAGAAAACAATAAAGAGAACCAAAAACATACATAAGAATAATCAATGAATATAAATGAACAAACACAAAACACTGGGTCACAGACTCACTACCATGACAGTTAAAGGTACATAATAAATACTTTAAATCAGATGACAATGTAGCTGACACTGTGTTTATTATAATGTGTGTGGTCAACCACAAATCTTCATACTGTCATCCATAGATGAGGTCTTTATACAAATGATGAAAGATAATGAAAGAAACTGTTTAATTGATATGAAATGATTGAATTATAAGAAATATTATGGCTTTGTCTGCCAGTGTTTTTCTGTAAACTACTTTGAACTACTGGCAGTCAGTGAAGTCACTGAAAGGCAAGATTCTATGTTGTGTTGCCGTAGTTTCCAGAGTTTACTTATAAAGCTCACTTACAGAATTCAGTTAGAAAAGTCAAGCATTTGAAGGGTGCACATTTGAAGGAATATTAACTCAATCTTAGCTCATTACGGTTTACATTTTCGATTTTAAAGGGTCTCCGAAATTACAATGAAAAAGGAAACAAGAAAAATTGCCACTCCAGCCGATAAGAAAGATTCGGGAGATCAAGGTAAGTAAAATAATAAAATCAAATCCTGGTAAAATCCAAATCCTAGAAATGTTGACACTGTGTGAATCATTTTTGGAGCAATTGAATCATATGTTTAATTGAAAATAGCTTTAATACAAGATGTCTAATCAAAGAAAGGTTACCGGTCTTTTGGTAAAATAATGTAATAAGTTTATTCTTGGACTCAACAGTAAAAACAGACCAACAAGTGCCATCAAGATCTAAGACTTAGTAAACCTAGTATCAACTCGCACTGATCAGTTATTTTTTTCATCCCAAGATTAAACTTGTGATCATTTAAGCAAAAGCAATTTCAAATTCTTTGCCATCAAACTGCTTCCAGTCTTGATGTCGGGGACTCTTTTTCACCGCTGTGTTGTTGTCGTTTATAGATTGTAAGAGCAGGACTGCTAAAAGAAAGGCCAGTCCTGAAAAGAAGACCCCAATGAAAAGGAGGAGGGTCGCTGAGCAGGCTGGTCCTTCCACCAGCTCAGATGTGGTCAAAGGAGTGAAGCGCAAGGTTGTGCAAGATGAAGAGGACACAACAAAGAGAGCAAAGAGGGCTAAACTTCTTGACCATATGAGCGGTGACAAGGAGCAAGCATCCTCCTCGTTGGACTCTGGTAAAGGTAGGCTAATTAGTTGAATAAGGGGGTAGATTAAGTGTGGTTGCTAGGTTTAAGATATTGGTGTTTAGTGTTTGTGTCTATCATCCAGTGAGCTGATATGCTTTTGGTGTTTTCCACATCTCCAGACTTGAACAACAAACAGGTGTGCGCAAAAAATGGCAAAAGAAAGGCCACGGGAGACGACAGAGAGTCACCCAAGAAAAAAAAAAGGAATGTGGACCAGGACAAAAAATCAGTGGCAGACCAAAAACGTAAGTAGCAAGCAGCTTGGGTTTTATATTCAGGGGAAGGGCAAAAGGAACATTTAGGCTACAGAGGAGAGTAATTTGTGTCACAGCTGTAATAAAACAAGATTTGCTGTTTTGTCTGTTCAGGTGAATTCCAAGCCAGATATGTGGAGGAGCACCAGCTCGGAGAAGGAGGCTGCGGAGCAGTGTTTTCTGGCTACCGGATAGAAGATCGTTTTCCAGTAAGTGTTCAGATGATGGTAGTAAGACAGGCAGTAACGCAGATAATGGATAATATCGTAAACTGAGACGTCTGCTGTGTTTCCACCTTTCATTATGTCATACTGAGGAAATGCTCACCAATGCTCTGTGTCTTCTAGGTTGCCATCAAACACATTCCCAAAAATAAAGTCTACTGCAAAGTGGCGGTAAGCGTCCAACACTTGAATTAGTTTTACATTACTGGATTGAATGCGGCGTTCCTCATCATCCACTTTGTTGTAATATTTCAGGATGAAAGCGGGAAGATGCTCTCGGTGGAAGTGGCCATTATGGTTAAACTTGCAGGTGAAGCAGAAGGGTCAGTGGGAATATCAGCACCTGTGTCCTTGCTGGAGTGGTTCGACCTTGGCAAAGAGCTGATCCTGGTGCTGGAGAGACCTGTCCCCGCTGTGGACCTGCAAAAATACAAAGCAGAATATGGAAGAACCTTACCAGAGGACAAGGCCAAGGTAGGTTGACTGGGAGAGCCTTAGACTGTACAGCATTCAATCAAGGCAGAAAAGCATTAACTCATTATTGTGTTTTTCATCTTTTCCAGGTCATTCTGAAGCAACTAGTTGATGCTGTAAAGGAACTTGAGGATAAACACATCTTTCATCGGGACATCAAGGGAGAAAACATTCTGATTGAGACCGGCTCCGATGTGCCTCGAGTTCGCATCATTGACTTTGGACTGAGCTGCTTTGTTAAACAGCGATCTCTGTATCGCGTCTTCTATGGTAACATATTCTGCTCCTGCTTTTCACAGATGTAGCAATTTGTGTCTTTTGTTTTAGAAGAAATTGTAATTGTGTCTGTTTGTTAGGCACTCCTCTTCACACCCCTCCCGAGTGGTACAGGAGGAGCTGCTACAGGTGTGGACCCACCACGGTGTGGCAAATGGGAGTGGTGTTGTATGAAGCGCTTCATGCACGGCACTTTAGTACCGAGAGGTTCCTCGCAAAGAAACTGAGCATCAAAAAGCGTCTGTCCACAGGTAAGAAAACTTCACACTTCCAGATTCACTGATGCCTTGGATCACTAGAACTATCATCTTCATCTTTTTGATCTTTTCTTTCTTTCAAGAATGCCAGAATTTCTTGGAGGCATGTTTAACTATAGCCCCGGAGAAGCGCCCAACACTGGAGGAGCTCCAGCTTCACCCCTGGCTAAGATAGCACACACAAACACACAATTCACACCTTATCATATAAGTGTGATACATTGTGGTAACCTCCTTTCTTTTTTCTGTTGGACAGGAATGGGTCAATCTTAAAAAATAAATAAATAAAAAATTAGCTTTTTCGGACTTCCTGTAACCCCCCCAGCCATCCCAGGAAAGGGGATCTCTCTTTGAATGGGCTTTCCCGAGGTTTCTTCCCATCGATCTGGCCCCCTGGGGAGTTTTTCCTCGTCTTCATAGTGAGCTTGGGCTGGGTCAGGAGCTCCATCAAAACTGTCTTTATTTGATGACATTAAAGTCATCAAATAAAGATGTGTTTTACTTAAAGTAAAATTGGATCAAAATAAAACTTGTTTAATTCATCTTTGCTGAGGATTCTCCTTCATTACTATTTTGTTTTGTTTTGTTTTTTTTACCCATGGTGCATTTTGACAAATAAGAAAACTGAATCAGGTTAAAGTGTGCACAAAGACAGTCACACTGCAAATGATCTGAAGACTTGCATCTGTTGCTCTAACCCCCAACTAGTTTAGACAGATTTCCAGGTTCTACCAGAGGTTTTTTCCTTCAAGAAGGGAGTTTTTCCTTCCCACTGTTGCTGAGTGTTTGCTCATAGTGGGTTGTAAAAGCATAAAAGTTAATAAGAGGCATTCATAGCAGAGTTATCACAGAGGGAACTATATAGCTTAAATGTACAATTTCTACAGGACGAATTATAACTTCATTATGTATAAAAGCTTCTGTGGATAATTACTCCTATTTGTAACTTTACACAAGAGAAAGTTTGGTGTCACACTATTTATAACAGGTTGGGTTTTGTCCTCTGAGTTGAGCCTTTGGTTGCAGTTTATTGAAGAATTTCCTCTAAAGTAGCTGTTGATAAAGATTTAAAGTCCTGTTTATATACAGAAATATGCTTTAGTTCATGTTTTTTACATGTCTGCCTCAGTGGATCAGTAGAAGATCTGGCACAGGAAACTAGATGATGAAAAAAGGGTACGAATACACATATATATCTATATCTATATAGATACAGATATATAAACACACACACACACACACAGGTTGCAACGTAGTATTTTCATTTTTTCTTAGCATTTCTTTAACGCCTTGGTGCAAAAGAATACCTTCATCTGTGTGTTGGAAAAAAGAACTACAAATTTGGAAAGGAATTTATTCATGTTCTTACTCATAGATGGAGTACATGGTTTAAAAAACACTGAGGAAACAGATATGAGGCGGCTGTATTAACATAAAAACATTAATACAGTTAAAAATGAATAAAAAGTTGCACGCTTAAACTTATTTCTCTACAGTTTGTACAATTAATCCATGTAACAATAGGTTCTCCCTTAATATAGTAGTTATTAAAATATCTTTACATAAAAATACATTTTTAAGTACTCTCCAGTGGAAGTCTGTTGTGGCTTATGTTTCTAAATGACACAACCATAAAGCAGCCCACAGAATATACAAATATGTCTTTGATAAGTGAATGTTGGCTCCCACAATGGCCTGTTAAGTTATTGCAAAAATAATTTACTGCATAATATGTCAGATTAGAACATGTTATGAGCACAAAACTGAAGGGGAAACAATAAAAACAAAAATGAAAAAACAAATACTAAATTAAGTTAAAGGATATTTCTTACTATACTATATAATTGTATAATGTTGCGTTTGATTGCAAAAGAAAACCCACCAAGAAAAAAAGAAAGAAAGAAAAAGAGAGAATAGTTTAATATATTCAAAACACATTCTTTTCTTTTATTTAAGCTGTAGCGAGATTCAGATGGACAAAAGAGAAAGAAAATTATTACAGATTTGTTTTATTAATCATGAATAAACTTTATTATACACAACTCTAAATTTCAGTTGGTCTTAGTCAGATGTGTTTTTAATTAAATCCTGCAACACTGTGCTCGCTGCCATCACTTTATATCTTAGTGTGCAATTCAAATATATACTTATTACAATATTTTCCCCCTTAACTCTCAACTCGCGTTTTTAAAATGTCTGTGATCATATTTGTCCGTTGACTTCTGTCTGGGCCTCGAACGATTCATCAGACAGGTTGGCAGCCTCCAACTGATGCTCCAGACTTTCATCATCGCCTCTATTCTGATCAACTCTTATCTTAAACTTAGTGATGAACTCATTACTGGCCAGCGCGTCCTCCTTTTTAGGGCATGTGGGCTTTGATAACAGCCGGCTTTCCAGTCGCTCTGCAAAGAAAATTCACAAAACATTTCTTATTTGGTAAGCTTGTTAACAAATTTTAGTTCAGTTTTGCTGAAAGTTATAGCATGCATCAAGTAAGAAGCAATTGGTTTTTAAAAAGCATATACATTCCCCAAAACATTTTTATTATGTGCATTTTGGAGAATAAAAGATTGTACACAATTTCCCTTTTTAAAGTAAAAAGATTATTAAGTCTAATTCTTACTTATTCAGTAGATTAAAGTATTGAAACATCATTATTCATAAAATATGCACATTACAAAATTAAAGTTATTCAAAAACTACTCAAGTACTTACTCCAATACTCACATTATTCAAGTAAATTTAATTTTTGCCAATGTAATGTCACATAAAATCTTAATCTGAATAAGGGATTTGAACCCCACTGTCACGGCCAGGGGATCAGCAGGCCGCTGACTAGTAGTGTTCTCTCTCTCTCTCTCGCCAGGGCGGAACTCATGGTGGGTTCACGCCCTCGGCCCACGCCCCTCTGAGGAGGAAACACCTGGGCCTCATCAGTGCAGCCAGCATTTAAGCCAGGGAGTGGCTTCTACTCATCACTGGATCGTTGTGTGTGACTCGCGTCAGTGCAGCCCGGCTCTGAGCAAGTTCTCTTTTGCTTCCCTGTGCAAAACCTCTAACGTGTGTTTCCTTCTGTACATAGATCCCCTGGACCCGACTCTGCATCCCCCGAGCGGTGTTTGGAGAGAGAGTCAGAAGAGGAGCAAGTGTCTTTTCCCTACCTGGATTTCCCCAGAGCCTTTTCCCTGTCACCGCTTTGTATATAGCACTATCCCCTGCACTGTTTGTATATACACCTGGTGGAACTGTAATAAATACAGACTGTGCCTCTGAGTCCTGCGTGTGAGTCCTCAAGCGAACCGTGACACCCACACAGATGAGAGCTTAGCAGTGAAGCTCTCTCTTAAAATTTGAGTTATAAAGTCAGAAGTTATCACTGACAGAGATCCATGTTCTTTTAACATAAGAAAGAATATTTGCTGAAATTGACATTAATCCAAGCCCTTAAAACGCCATTTTGGATTAAGCATTTCCTTTTAGAAAAGTCTTCAATGAGCAGGAAGCTCCAGTACTGAAAAAAGAAGCCAACATCAACTGCTAAACGTGCTAAAAGTAAGTAAGTCCCCGTAGACTCCTATGATCAAAACACATACAGTATAAAAGTTATAGGTTACAGATCTGAAAAGTAAAACAAATGTCAAAGTGCAAAAAGACTTATGGTCCCATAGAAGTCTATTCCATTTGCCTGGAATTAGGTGAACACCTTTGTGACAAATTTAATGGCTCAGTCATTTGTTTCATGTCATATTTAATAAAAGACTGACATGGTGGCATGTGGAATTGTCCATTTTGCACATATTTGGTCATTCGAAGCGTCAGAAGGGGAAAGATCATTCTGGGAATGCCTACTGGCGAAGGATGTGTGACTGACAAGTCCAGTGTGTGAAGTTTAACTACAGTCTAAGGAGCTTGGAAAGAAAAGCATCTGGACTTCTTTAAGTTTCTTGAAGATGTTTCACTTCTCATCTGAGAAGCCTCTTCAGTTCAGAATTTCTTCAGAGAACTGAAGAAGCTTCTTGAATGAGAGGTGAAATGCTCTTCAAGAAACTTAAAGAAGTCCAGATGCTTTTCTTTCCAAGCTCCTTAGACTACGATGACCTGAACGACTGAGAACCTTAACAGACAGTTCTTCCCTTCATTCATCATGCCTGATTTCAAAACACCAAGATGGCAGTTGTGAAAACACTCATCTTGAGTCTTCATGGGACTATGGTGAGATCAGTTATGCCTCTTATGATGCTGTCCCAGACTTCAAAGCAGTATAAAACATGTTTGCAGCCTGTAACAACTGTGCATGCGGTTATTTTTCGTTTTAAGATTTCCGTGTTTAAATCATAATAAGATTTATTTTTAATTTTAATTAACTTGAGGTGAGTCAGATTCTTTCATTCAAGTCACTGAATGAATCTCTTGACATGTTTGGGGGTAGGTGCCTTTTGTAGCATTTTAATGCAATTATCTGACAGATTATATGGTCTACACCATAGGTGTCAAACTCTGGCCAAATTTGGCCCGCAACCTAATTACATTTGGCCCGCGAAGCCATACCAAATTACTATTAGAGCTGGCCTACTGGTATTATACAGCTAATATATATTGTTTAGTATTAAGCTTTGCTTGTTCCATATTCAGTTTTTCAGCAAAATGTGTTTGAGTCCATAAGAAAAGATTCATTCTTATATCTGGAGCAATAAATATATTTCAATAAATATTAAAGTTAGCCCGCGACTTTGATCCAGTTTTGAATTTTGGCCCACTGTGTATTTGAGTTTGACACCCCTGGTCTACACTGTTATTAACTATACTAACACTCTGTTCCAGAAGTCTGTGCTGCAAAGAGGCAAAGTGAATACCGCACCTGCAGGAGTAATGGGGGTCATCAGTCGGTTCAGCTGGATGTTCCAGTGCCGTACCTGTTGACTGGCATTCCTCAGCCTCTCCTGGACCTCCTGGAAACAAAAATCATGCAGGCATCTTCATCAGTGTTGTTTTAGAAGAGCACTAAATAAGATGCTGCTCACAAAGCCAGTCAAAACAAACTTGTTCACCTCCAGACGCTGGTGACTTCTTTGGCGAGATGCCTGCAGATCCTGGAGCTCCTGAGAGGCAGAGTTTAGGGCTGAGGGGGTGTCCTCATCGGGACTGCCATCTGACAGCTCCTGTATGGGGCTGAGGTTTTGCATTGTACGTTGCTGCTCCTGGAGGAGCTGGAAATGTTTCCTCTTTTCATCTTCAGCCTGCAGCAACCTGAAGGAGGGGAAAAAGGGAAGAAGCAACTGAAAATGTTAATACTTCTCATGGATATCTCAGATCTCCATCACAAATAAAATAATAAAGGGCCATAATAAGAGTTAGAAATCCATTGTTACCGCTCAAGCTCCAGTCTGGCCCTCTCCTCCTCCAGCCGAGCCTGGATCTCCATATTAAGGGAAACTTCCAGCTGCTGCTGTGTCAGCTCCAGCTCCCTGATCCTCTTCTTCTGTTGTTCAGCCTCCTTTTCCTTCACCTGCATCTCAGCCTGCATGCTGTCTTTTATCTATGCACACACACACACACAGCTACATAAACAGATGCACCAACAGAGCGGTATAAACTGACCTATTCCTGAATTACCTTTTCCTGGACTGTCATAACCATTTTTCCAAATCATTAAAGACTAGGTGTGAATTTTATAATGACAGTCAACATTTTGCTGGAGTTCTCAAAGATCAAAGTCAAGGAGAAAAGACTGTACATAATTGGTGTCAAGTGGAAAACTTTTTTTTTTACCATCACAGCCTCTTTCAGCTGTCTTTCCAGTTCCAGCTGCACCTCCCTCTGCTTCCTCCGCTCTCTCTCCTCTGCCTCCCTTCGGCGAGTTTCCAGTTCCCGTGCATGCTGTGAAACAGATGAAAGAGACATTGTTTGCTTTGTGTTTTCACCTCTATCCAGCAGGTGACACTAGGCCATCAGCTTCGAGGTTCAACGTATTGTGCTTTCAGCGGTGCTCTTCTTGATAACTTGGTTGAAGTAAGTGGGTATTTGAGTTCATGTTGCTTTCCTTACAGCTGTAAGTAATCTGCTCATTCCGCTTTTGATCTTTGGCACCAACAAGTGATTTTTTCCCAGAGAAGTGCTGCTCACAGGAGATTTCCTCCATTTCAGACCATTTTCTATAAACCGGTTAGATGGTTGTACAGTTTCTGAAATACTCAGACAAGCCTGTCCGACACAAACAACAATGCATGTTCAAAGTCATTTAAATCCCCTTTGACCTTCAGCAGGTCATCTTATTAATGTATACATGCCTAAATGCACTGAGCTGCTGCTATGTGATAGGCTGATTAGGTATTTGACCTAATGAGCAGCTCAACAGGTGTATCTAACAAAAATTTGGCCAGTGAGTGTACAGTGGGGCAAAAAAGTATTTAGTTAGCCACCGATTGTGCAAGTTCCCCCACTTAACATAAGAGTTATGAGTTATAAGATGCAGGTCGATGTGTAAAAATAACTCAGTTGTTTGGTGGTGGCTATGGCAGGGCTTCCACAGAGGCCAGCAGGTGGATGAGGGAAGGGGAAGCAGGAGGAGAGCCCCGAGGCGGCCACCAGTCCGAGTGTCAGGTGAACTGAACTTCAGGTAAGAAGTTATGACCTGCAGTCTATCTGGGTCAGATATAAACCAAGTTTAGGTGGAGTTTATTTTCATGTTGCTGACTTTTTACAGTCAGTTACAATACCTCATACTGTGTGAGCTAGCATGACAAGTTTATACAGATGTTCGGTTGCTATGATGTTACTGATAGTGAACTTTATTTTATTCATAAGGTTAGTTAGTAGAGTTGCCAACAGCTCCTTAAAAAATGGAATGGTCCCTCATTCAGAGAAAATATTACGCGTTTGGTATTGAGCTGAGAAGAGACGCAGTTTGTCCCGGACTTCAGCTAGGATGGAAAAAGACACAAAACTGGAGTTATTCTGTCTTTACGCTGCACAGCTGCCTCTTCTCCTCTCATTATCTCTCCTCTCTCTCCTGTTGCTACTTCAATCATGAAACTGATCAATGATCAGCTGATCGTCTCTCTTGTTTGTTTATCACCCACTTTGAGCCAGAAAGAGGAAACCAGCAGATGTCGCGCTAAACAGCAGCAGCACGTTTAAGCTTGATCAGCTGTTGTTAGAATTTATTTAGTTAGAATGTTTGCTGGAGCCACAGCTGTAAAGCTGTAAAGCTGCTGGTCATGATGTCGGTTTGGATATGTGGTGAGAGGGAAACATGAAGATGAAACCAGGAGATGTCCTTACTGAATCATCAGAGCTGAACAGGTGATGGAGAAACAGGTTTACCTTTTAGGTGACAGGAATGAGTTGAAGTTATGAACTGTTTCTGAGAGATAAATAACACCAGGATCCTTTTTTTATGTACCTGACAGCTGGTAACTGTGCAGGGGCGGGTCTAGCAAAGTGTTGCCAGGGGGCAGGTAGGGCATTAACAGGGAAAGGTGGGCACAAAGAAATACTTTTCTTTTTTATTCTCATTTAAAATATCTAGCTTTTATTAAATAATTATCTGAATCTTGTGAAGAAAGTTTTTATCTGACGTAAAATGTATGGAAATCATACATATACCAAAAAGACTGTACATCACTGTCACAACAGCATTTGTTTTCATTCAAAGGCTTTATGGCTTTAATACCTGGTGGGCCAATCTGTAGTGAAAATGCCCAATTTTTTGTCCCAGTCCAGCCCTGCAGGTTAATACTGGCAGTGTCACCATGCCAGCTGACTGCATTTCATCATCAGCCAGTGTTGTTCTCAATATTACCAAAGTAAGGCAGCATATAAAGTATTTACTTGCTTTCAGGTTTTATTCAAATGTTAGTCTTTTCAGTTGTTTCTCCACTTTTTTCCTGTTTCAAAATCAAACACCAGTTTGTGAGAAGATTATCTTCTTTTTTTTTTTTAACAGGCATTGGTTTTGCATTGGAATTGGCTAATTTGCCAATTGTATGTTAAAAATGTTCGTATTTTAATATTCAAAAATGTTTTTGCCCAAAACACATGTGCACTACATGTCAGTAAAAATACTATGCAAATATTGATGTCCTTGAATGCTGAATAAACACTGACTGATTGTATCTCTTGTACTTAATCAACACAGTATCTAAACACTTTGCACCGTAGTGGTTAAAATCTCATTCTAATAAGGTTACGGTTATTAGGTTTACAGGGTTATTGAATTATGGTGAACGGTTGGTAGAATTGTTTTTAACATTATCTGCCAATTACATCTGCCACCCTTCTCCAAATCTGTGCCCCTACCTGGCCCCCCCAACAAAAATTTTCTAGACACGCCACTGCATCCTGGTGCATATATATTGTGCATGCGTGTTCCTTTAGGAAACAGGAAGATTGGTAGGAGAAAGAAACGTATTAATCTTGTTTGTTAGGATCATAGCCATAAATGGAGGACTCTTATAAAGTCCATGGATTTTCATTCACACATATTACATGAGGTATCTACTCTTTACACACTAAGGATCCACACTACCAGGGCTACGGCACACAGCTGTTTTATAAATCATCAAAACCAATACTATCCTAAGATTTATTATATACAAAAATGATCTGTTCCAAAATGTTTTCATGTAATCCTGAAAACAGAAAAACAATCTTCTGCACTATTAACCATCCACAAATGGAAACAACAGACAATACAGGTGATTTTAGCTAAAAAGCCAAGAAAAAATTGTGTGGTTTTTTTTTTTTTTCCAAACGATGTCATTTACAGCCACAGAGGACAGAAAGCTGCAGTATGTAGAGAAAGAGAAGAGTTAAACCTATAATCAACATGAGTCCTTGTAGATGGCAGCCTCCGGTTTTTAAAGACTTCTATTGGTCTCTAGTGGACAACAGAGGTAACTGCAGGATTCGAGCCAGAATAGTGTAACTGCAGTTCAAAACGACATATTTTTTTGATTTCCCATAGAAAGTGTGTGTCCAGCCACGTGTCAGTCCAAGTGGCAGGATTTAGTAATTCTGGTAATAGTTAAATGTAAGTCATTCACAAATATTAAGTCGCAAGATTTCAGTCTGACTAACCTTGGAAGATTACACGAAGACAATGTCCACATATGCAGACGCACGCATATATCTAGCGTATAAGAAATTTCTTTGCACAAACGGTTGAGTCAAATGCCATTTGTTTTTCACAGCTTCAGGGGGTGCACCGTTCCTAGAAATACTGCAATACCAGGTCGATGCGTGGAGTGGACGGCGCAAGCCCCTATTCCATCTCACTGCTCCAAAAATCAATTTAATATATGGTCCCCGGGTAGGGGACGTATCAGATATTAAACTGATAAGAACAGATTTTTTCTTTTGGAAAAATTTTTATTGATACTCAGACATATAACAACATCATCATCATCTCATTTATTTTCATAAGCCCACCCCATTTAAAAGGATTACTTCTTTATTATCTCCCATCCCCTTTTAAAATACAACAGGAAAACAAATATTTAAATGTTTTTTCCTTCTTTTTTTTTTTTTTTTTTTCATAGAGAATTTAAATTATTTAAAAAAAACCATCCCATCCCTTCACAAGCTTCCGGTGCTCAGAGGGGACTCTCCCCAACTTGCTCCTTCCACACCGACCTCTCCCGGAGAGCCAGGCTGTTGCTGCTTAGACCTTTCTATGTGCGAACCCGGCTCCTCCATCCGAATGGGCACAGAGGCGATTCTTCTTTGCGGCTGCTCTCTCAACTTAGTATTTCTGGCACAGATCTCTTTTACTGTTGCTGTTGCCATTCGGAGAGCAGCCACGGGGGGGATCTGCGTGTGCTTGCTCACCAACAAGTTTCTGGAGGTCCAAATGGCGTCTTTTATAGCAGCAAGGGCGAGCCACTGCTTTTCAAAGCCTTTTCTTTGCGTTTTCACACCTTGGCTCACCCCATAGAGGATTAGGTTTGCTGTCAGGACCTCCCTTGCTGGTAAGTACGGGAAATTTAAGGAGCCGGCCATGTCCCACAGGTCTATAGCAGCACTGCACTCCCAGAGTAGGTGCCTCACCGTCTCAGGCGCGCCACAACCCGGTCGGGGACACATTTCTGTTGTCGACATTCCTCTGGAGTGCATGACAGCCCTGACTGGGAGAATCTCATGAGCCACCATCCAGGACACATCCTGGAGCCTGTTAGAAAGGACGGGATGGTTTGTCAGACGCCACACTTCTATGGCCTCTCCAATAGGGAGGCCTCTGACTGGGACCACCTCTCCCCTCTCCTGCACAACTGAAATGAGAGAATGATGTTTTGTTAAAATGTCCAAACTCTGATCTTCCAATTTAAAGGAGGTTAAAAAGGATTTCAGCTCTACATAGGCTTCAGGAACATCAAAGGAGACGGGGACTCTAAGATCTACTGGCAGGATTTTCTTTTGTCTTAGGTAGCTACCTAACCAAAATCTAACCCATGCCTGTGTCAGAGGATTACTATTAGGACTCGTAGCCTGTCTCATATGGCTACTTGTATAGAGGCTTCCCATGAATAAATACAGATCTGGGACTCCTTTGCCACCATCTTCCTTTAATTTCTTCATTATCCCTCTTTTAAGTCTCTCCCATTTGGAGTCCCATAGAAAGTAAAAGATGGCTCGTTCTAGTTTTAACAATACGTCCTTTGGTGGCAAAAAGACTGCGCTGACTAAAAGAAGCAAGGGTAAAATCACTGCCTTAATTACTAAAACCTTCCCTCCAAGAGTCAGCTTTCTCAGTCTCCATAGGCCTAATCGTTGATTCACTTTTCCTATCATTCCCGGCCAATTTGCCTTTCCTCCACCATCCTTATCAAATCTAACCCCTAAAATTTTTTGGTCGGTTTGTGTCACATTTATTCCAAGTCCAGTCAATTCTATAGTCTCCCATGGCCCGTAGAATTGTACCTGAGTCTTGCCCCTGTTGAGTCTAGAGGCCGAAGCCCTTCCGAACCAGTCCGTAACTTCAAAAGTCCTTCTCATCGAGGATATGTCTGTACACAGGATGCTAATATCATCCATGTACAGTACACACTTTGCCACCTGCCCCCCACTCCCAGGTATGTTCATCCCGTTTATACTCTTATCTTTCCTCAAAATTTGTGCCAGGGGTTCAATACAAATAACATATAAAAGAGCGGACAGGGGACATCCCTGTCGTAAACCACAGTTCACCTGAACTGCATTCGTCAGGGTCCCATTCATGACAAATCTGCTCTTTATATCTGTGTACAACAACTTTACCCAGGATATAAGCCTTTCTGGGAAACCCATCTTCTGCAAAACTTTAAAAAGGTACCGGTGAGATATTCTATCGAAGGCTTTTTCAAAGTCTAAATTCAAAACAATCAGTCGCTTGTTTCTCTTTCGAGCAAAACAAATCGTGTCTCTAATCAACACCAGACTATCCGTGATCTTCCTGCCCTTTACAGTACATGCTTGGTCTTGGTGGATTATCTGGTCCAAAACCGGTCTTGTCCTTTCTGCTAGAAGCTTGCTGAATAATTTACAGTCACAGTTTAAAAGCGTAATCGGTCTCCAATTTTCCAAGAGAGTTTTATCCTTCCCTTTATGAACGAGTGTGACTAAACCCATTCTAAAACTTTCAGGCAGCTTATCTAATTCACTAAAATCTGTAAAAATTGAAAGTAAATCAGTAGCTAAAATATCCCAAAATGTCAGATAAAACTCAATCGGCAGGCCATCTAAACCAGGGGATTTTCCAGTTTTAAAACTCTTAAGACACTGACCTAACTCGGCTGTAGTAAAAGGTTGACTTAACATATCACTAGACTCAACAATCTTATCAATATATTCCAGGGTTTGCTCAATGACTCTTTCCTCCACATTTTTCTCCCCATACAGGTTTTCATAATATTCTTCAATCACTTTTATTATACCTTCAGTACTCACTACTTTTTCCCCAGCTCTGTTTCTTAGCTGAGAGACAGAGCCAGGTTTGTTCATAATTTTTTTGAAAAAGTATCTCGTACATTTTTCTCCCTCCTCTCTCGCTCTCTCTCTACTCCTTAGTATGACTCCCATACTTTTATCATTTGCTATTTTCTGCATTTCTTTTTTAACCTCTCTAATTTCTTCGTAGAAGTGTAAACCCCACCTATTTAAGAGATGGTACCTCTGTAACCTTTTCTGTAGTCCTCTCATACACCTGTCTTTTGCGGCCTTCTTTCTCTTTCCTGCTTGTTTAAAAAAGGACCGAGTCCTACACTTCACCATTTCCCACCATGAGACACGTGTTGCATAGAAATCCTGGAGAGTCTGCCATTCAGTATACCTCTCCTTATACTGTCTGAGCAGATCCTGATCCTCCAGTAGGGAGCAGTTTAACCTCCACACTCCCCTCCCCATTGTTATATCTAGTTCAAGGGAAATTTTAACAGTTAACATCAGATGGTCAGAAAAAAAGACGGGCATCAAAGTGGCCTCTACTGGTGAAAAGTCTCTAACAAAGATATAATCAATTCTAGAGGCCCTGTCACCGTTTCCACTATACCAAGTAAAACCCTCCTCCATTGGATGAACCGTTGGAAAACAATCTATCAATTTAAAGTCTCTGACTAAACCTTGTAGTAAAAGTGACGTCTTATCAATCTTCACATCTTGTGTGGCTCTTTTTCTATCTTTCCTGTTTAAAATACAGTTAAAATCCCCTCCAAACACTAAAGGCGCTTTTCCCAACAAGTGGGGTTGCAAAGCCTCTAAAAGATCATATCTTTCGTGTTTGTCATTTGGGCCATAAATGTTCAAGAGCTTAAATTCCTTTTCCATATAAATAAGGTTAACAACAAGTGCTCTTCCATCACTTACTACAGTACTTCCCTTCACCGACACCAGAGGGTTTTTCACCAATATGGCTACTCCATCATTTTTATTTTCATTTGATCCACTCCAGATGGACATTTGTGGCCACATATCCTGCCACTGACCATATGCTTTTAGGAAAGGTATAGCACATTCCTGTATTAAAATAACATCTGATGTTACACTATTCAAGAAGGATAGAACACTTTGGGCTCTTACTTTAGACCTAACACTCCTGACATTTATGGATGAGAAGGTCAGAGCCATGAAGATTAATACAGAACACAAGCTAGTCATTATGAAACTAAGGAAAGATTGTTCTCTTCAAAGGCTCAACCCAAACTTTGGGGGGGCATACCATCAATTTATTTCTTGTGAGTGTAACTCTTCCTTCACCTCTCCGGGTTCCGAAGGGGGGACCGCCACTCTATTCCCTTTTCGTACTCTAGGTGACGGCCTTTGTCGCAGAGCTGCATTTACCATCCGCTCCTTTGGCGTTGACTGCAGAACTATGTTAAGGAAGGAAACCTCATTTGGTGAGTCAGAGGGGAAGACCCTGGAGTCCTCCCCTGAGGAACTCCCTGAAGGTGTTTCATGCCTCCCTCTCTTTCCTGAAACAATTGTCCCAGAAGACAGTTCTGCTGCAGTCCTCTTTGCCACCTGTGAATCAGGAAGGCCAGGGGGGACAGGGGGGGCTGCCCTTGAGCATTTTCACTTTCACCACTTACTCCTTTCTGAACTCCACTCTCCTCCTGCCCTCTCTCCCCCTCCTCTGAGGGTTCTGGTTGGGCAGGTCTTCCATGCTCCTCCCCTTTTCCCTCCTCCTCCTGTTCCTCCCCTCCGTCTTCAGGTGCTGGGAACTGATTTAAAATATCTGTCCCAGCTGCATCAATCAAGACATCCTCGTTTACCATTGCAATCAGGTTTCCCTCATTAATCTGGTTTCCTTTTTTAAGTTTATTTGCAAAGGACCGCGGACAGTCCCTAAAGAGGTGACCTTCCCCTCCACACAAGTTACACTTACGGTCATTTTTACAATCAGCATACGTATGCCCTTTCTCTTTACATTTCCCACAGATGATTTCCTCGCATGCCTCTATCAAATGCCCATGCTCCCCACACCTCCGGCAGAGCTTTGGTTGGCCCTGGTAATGGATATAGCCTCTATTATCTCCCAAAACTATCATGGACGGGAGATGTTTTAAACCCCGGAACCCTTGGGGATCTTCCCATTGCTGTATTGGTACTTTCCATACACAATTCCATATTCCATCCACATCTCTCACCTTCCTCGGCTGACCCTTCACCGTACAATATCTCCCCAACCACACACAAATGTCTTGGGCATTCACCGTTTAATTAAACATTTTAACTATTACTGTTTTCATAGTATTGTCTGTCAGTTTCTCCACATTGAAAATTTCAAATTGTGGTCTCAAATTTTCGAATCTTCTCCAAAACTCTTCCAACAATTCGCTTGAGCTGAAACTTACATCAAAACCCCTGTTAAAAGGGAGGGTCAAAATGCAATTCAAGTCATTTGGTGAAAATCCCAACACCTGTTGAATCAATTTCCTGGAGAAATCCAGCCTGGACATCTTTGGCACTTCTCCAACATTCTCAATTAAACTGAAGCGCACACACTGATAAGAACAGATACTACACTTGATCTTAGCCAAAAGGCCGAGAGGCGATACCCACATATCGCACGACAGAAACGACTCATTCTGCTTACTGCAACTCTAACTCATGGTTACAATGAAGAACACAGTCGCCTTCTAACAAATGATAGAGGACAGGTCGATGTTTTACTGACGTTTTACCTCCGAAACATCACAATATAACTATGGTCGGCATGTTTCAGTTTTTAAACGGCGCCACATATATGACGACACTTTAGTTTCTGAAACGCCGGTCAGCGCATGCCGGTTAATGAGATTCAAAATCACGTGGTCGCCTGCAGTCCAATCAGCGGTCGTTGAGACGGAGCGTCTTCAATTCATTTTTATAACTTTCTTGGCGTTATAATTGTTTTCATAATATGATAATTACATACTGTTAAATTTTTCTCCTCCCGGTAACTGTATTCCTGTTATGTCTGGGCTTTCCCTAATTGCACAAGCCAACGGTTCTACATATAACATGTACAGTAAGACTGAGAGGGGGCGACCTTGGCACAGACCTCTCATTTGTCTTTCATCCCAGCTTTTTTGGGGGTGACTGGGTGGGGGGATATTGCTCACAGCAAATTCCTAAAAACTCCTATTGATCATTGTTGCTCCCATAGATACATTTCAGTTTACCAGTCATGAGGCTCCAAATTATACCAGGAGTGGGGTTTGAACCCACGAGAGCATGCGCTCATTGGAGCTTAAGTCCAACGCCTTAACCACTCGGCCATCCTGATGCATATATATTGTGCATGCGTGTTCCTTTAGGAAACAGGAAGATTGCTAGGAGAAAGAAACGGATTAATCTTGTTTGTTAGGATCATAGCCATAAATGGAGGACTCTTATAAAGTCCATGGATTTTCATTCACACATATTACATGAGGTATCTACTCTTTACACACTAAGGATCCACACTACCAGGGCTACGGCACACAGCTGTTTTATAAATCATCAAAACCAATACTATCCTAAGATTTATTATATACAAAAATGATCTGTTCCCAAATGTTTTCATGTAATCCTGAAAACAGAAAAACAATCTTCTGCACTATTAACCATCCACAAATGGAAACAACAGACAATACAGGTGATTTTAGCTAAAAACCCAAGAAAAAATTGTGTGGGTTTTTTTTTTTTTCAAACGATGTAATTTACAGCCACAGAGGACAGAAAGCTGCAGTATGTAGAGAAAGAGAAGAGTTAAACCTATAATCAACATGAGTCCTTGTAGATGGCAGCCTCCGGTTTTTAAAGACTTCTATTGGTCTCTAGTGGACAACAGAGGTAACTGCAGGATTGGAGCCAGAATAGTGTAACTGCAGTTCAAAACGACATATTTTTTTGATTTCCCATAGAAAGTGTGTGTCCAGCCACGTGTCAGTCCAAGTGGCAGGATTTAGTAATTCTGGTAATAGTTAAATGTAAGTCATTCACAAATATTAAGTCGCAAGATTTCAGTCTGACTAACCTTGGAAGATTACACGAAGACAATGTCCACATATGCAGACGCACGCATATATCTAGCGTATAAGAAATTTCTTTGCACAAACTGTTGAGTCAAATGCCATTTGTTTTTCACAGCTTCAGGGGGTGCACCGTTCCTAGAAATACTGCAATACCAGGTCGATGCGTGGAGTGGACGGAGCAAGCCCCTATTCCATCTCCCTGCTCCAAAAATCAATTTAATATATGGTCCCCGGGTAGGGGACGTATCAGATATTAAACTGATAAGAACAGATTTTTTTTTTTTTTTAGCTAAAAAGCCAAGAAAAGATTGTGTGGGTTTTTTTTTTTTCAAACGATGTAATTTACAGCCACAGAGGACAGAAAGCTGCAGTATGTAGAGAAAGAGAAGAGTTAAACCTATAATCAACATGAGTCCTTGTAGATGGCAGCCTCCGGTTTTTAAAGACTTCTATTGGTCTCTAGTGGACAACAGAGGTAACTGCAGGATTGGAGCCAGAATAGTGTAACTGCAGTTGAAAACGACATATTTTTTTGATTTCCCATAGAAAGTGTGTGTCCAGCCACGTGTCAGTCCAAGTGGCAGGATTTAGTAATTCTGGTAATAGTTAAATGTAAGTCATTCACAAATATTAAGTCGCAAGATTTCAGTCTGACTAACCTTGGAAGATTACACGAAGACAATGTCCACATATGCAGACGCACGCATATATCTAGCGTATAAGAAAATTCTTTGCACAAACTGTTGAGTCAAATGCCATTTGTTTTTCACAGCTTCAGGGGGTGCACCGTTCCTAGAAATACTGCAATACCAGGTCGATGCGTGGAGTGGACGGAGCAAGCCCCTATTCCATCTCCCTGCTCCAAAAATCAATTTAATATATGGTCCCCGGGTAGGGGACGTATCAGATATTAAACTGATAAGAACAGATACTACACTTGATCTTAGCCAAAAGGCCGAGAAGCGATACCCACATATCGCACGACAGAAACGACTCATTCTGCTTACTGCAACTCTAACTCATGGTTACAATGAAGAACACAGTCGCCTTCTAACAAATGGTAGAGGACAGGTCGATGTTTTACTGACGTTTTACCTCCGAAACATCACAATATAACTATGGTCGGCATGTTTCAGTTTTTAAACGGCGCCACATATATGACGACACTTTAGTTTCTGAAACGCCGGTCAGCGCATGCCGGTTAATGAGATTCAAAATCACGTGGTCGCCTGCAGTCCAATCAGCGGTCGTTGAGACGGAGCGTCTTCAATTCATTTTTATAACTTTCTTGGCGTTATAATTGTTTTCATAATATGATAATTACATACTGTTAAATTTTTAATGTTTCTCCTCCCGGTAACTGTATTCCTGTTATGTCTGGGCTTTCCCTAATTGCACAAGCCAACGGTTCTACATATAACATGTACAGTAAGACTGAGAGGGGGCGACCTTGGCACAGACCTCTCATTTGTCTTTCATCCCAGCTTTTTTGGGGGTGACTGGGTGGGGGGATATTGCTCACAGCAAATTCCTAAAAACTCCTATTGATCATTGTTGCTCCCATAGATACATTTCAGTTTACCAGTCATGAGGCTCCAAATTATACCAGGAGTGGGGTTTGAACCCACGAGAGCATGCGCTCATTGGAGCTTAAGTCCAACGCCTTAACCACTCGGCCATAGGGTTTACAGGGATGGAGGACTCAAATGAGAAAATATCCAGCGAGCAGCAGTTTTTGGTGCAATGTTTCAAAACAAGCTATGCAGAAGAGCATGTTTGGGAGCACCGTACATCTGACTTTGAAGCAGATGGGCTACAGCAACAGAAGGCCAAAATGAGAGCCACACTAACAGCTACAACAACTTTTTCAAGAATATTATTTTATGACAGACTTGAGCATGAATGATGAATATGAATCGGAAACAACAATGAACAACAATGTGAAACTGCTCATGAATCATTTAATCTATGAGTGAAAGTAGTTTTCTTTAATCTCCTCCTCCTTTAGTTTGCCTCTCCTCTTTATAAGCTCCAGCTCTCTTCTCCTACTCACATCTCTAAACAGTAAAGATCATTTACACCTCACACTGACAACATGCTGTGGACCTTCTGCACTCTCATCACTGCTCTAACATGTAAGATCTTCTTATTCCATTTTTTAGTCCATATTTAGAGCTAAACTTCTATTTTTTCTGTGTTTCCTGGCAGATGTTGATGCAGTGATTGTGTTGACCCAAACACCTGCTGTCCACACAGTTTCTCCAGGTCAAGAAGTTGTTCTCAACTGTAACATAGAGAGAGATGATGGGAATTCTGTTAGATGGTATAAACAAGTTCCTGGAACGGTTCCTCAGTATGTTCTAAGATTTTATCATTCTAGCAGCTCACCCAGCTTTGGAACAGGATTCTCCTCAGACAGATTCAACTCTAAGTCCTCATCAAACATTGATTACCAGTTCATTATCAAGCGAGCAGAGACAGGAGACTCTGCAGTGTATTACTGTCAGACATGGGATGACTCTGCCAGTGCAGCTGTACCACAGTGATTTAGACAGTGACAAAAACCTCCTCATTAGTACTTCTGCTTTTTTAGAAACTTTCACATGCAAAAAAAAAAAAGACCCATAAAAGAAACCCTGTAATGTGCTATTAAACACTAAATCCTCCATTTTTAAATCCTTTTTAATCTTCATTATTAAAGGCATAAAGAGCACTGAAATATGTACATCTCATTTACTCACATCAGCCCGAACAGATCACATAAACCAAACTATCCAACATATAGTATTATATGTTGCTGCAAGCTATTCTTAATAACAGAAATTTTATAGATACTACTCACAGGTCTAACTGTCCAACAGCAGTTTAACTTATCATTTAAAAAAAAGTGTAGTTAACATGCAGTTTAAAAAATATATATAAAGCTATACTGAAGCTAGTTTAGAGCTTCTACACCATCTTCATTTACATTTAGTTTTGATTATTCAGAAACATATTTTTAAGGCAGAAGGAAAATATAGAAGTGTGAGGATAAGGACACTAGTGATAAATGTTTGATTCTTTTACAACCATTTTTAAGAACACGGTGTGATTTATTGTAGCTATTGTATTATTATGGTATATATTTTTCTATCATTTGTAAAAATGATGACGATCAAACTGACTGACATAATACTCATGGGAAGGAAATATACAGTATTTACTCAGTGTCTTTTCTGCACACTGCAATTCTGTCAAGAATACTTGAATGTGTTTTAAGTATTTTACTATTGGGTGGCTGTAGCTCAGGTGGCAGAGCAGGTCAGCCACTAATCAGATGGTTGGTGGTTTGATCCCAGGCTGCCTCCTGGCTGCATGCCAAATATCCTTGGGCAAGATACTAACCCCATGTTTGCCTACTGGTGGTGGTCAGAGGGCCCGGTGGCGCCAGTGTCCGCCTCTGTCAGTGCGTCCCAGGGCAGCTGTGGCTACAATGTAGCTTGCTATCGCCAGTGTGTGAATGACTGAATGTAGTGTGAAGCGCTTTGGGGTCCTTAGGGACTAGAAAAGCGCTATACAAATGCAGGCCATTTACTTGTTTAAATGATTAGCACTAGTGCTCATAAACCACAACGTAATGATCTGTGAATGTGCTTGAAAGCGATTGTTTACAGTACACAGCAGTTATGTTAAAAATATGCTTCTCTGTTATCCGAAATAGAAATACAAAAACTAAAAGTTTTTTTATTTGCAAAAACTAACAGATCGAAAAAATACATTCCCCAAACAAACAAAACAAACTTTGTTGTTGATGACTGATGAATAAAAATAACAAAAAAGAATGCAGTACAGTAGAATTGTATTGCATGGGATCATTTTACAAATAAACTAATGCCAACAAATAACTAAAGCACAATAAACAAACATTGAGCTTATTTGAAATTCATCCATCCATCCATCCATTTGCTTCCGCTTATCCTTTTCAGGGTCGCGGGGGGCGCTGGAGCCTATCCCAGCTGTCATAGGGCGAGAGGCAGGGTACACCCTGCACAGCATCAGGAAAAAGGAGCACGAGAAGCTTGAGAAATACCAAAGGCTCAGAGAAGAGCTCGAGAAGATGTGGAGGGTTAAGGTAACAGTGGTCCCAGTGGTAATTGGAACACTCGGTTTGGTGACTCCCAAGCTAGGTGAGCGGCTCCAGCAGATCCCAGGAACAACATCAGAGATCTCTGTCCAGAAGAGCGCAGCCCTAAGAACATAAATAAACATAAATCAGAATAAATTTGATAGTATTGACATTATATAAATTAGAGATGGACCGATCCGATATTACGTATCGGTATCGGTCCGATACTGACCTAAATTACTGGATCGGATATCGGAGAAAAATAAAAAATGTAATCCGATCCATTAAATATCACGAAATCACCTCGCAAAACTTGCAACATGCCGTAACTCACCTCAGAACGTTAGCACGTCGGAGCAGTATGCATCACGTGATAGAGCGGCTGTGGCATGCGGGACCTGTCGGTGGTCTGGATAGCATTTGGAGCTTCGCTAGGAACCTGGCATTTCATCTCCGACAAAGTCATCCCCGAGAGAAGTAAAGCAAGTGTGTAAGTCCATCTCTGAATGTTTGTAAAGCATTCCTGCGTTAAGCTTAATAAGCGACTGCCTCTTCTTGCTAACAAATGCACAAAAAAACCCCAAAAAGAAATCTTTCTACCTTCTGCAAAGTTCATCGCCCCAGAAAGACAAGTCAAAACAAGTAAAAAAAAAATAAAAATGTAACAGCCTCCCGATTATGACCAATATATCATTTACGTCACTGATACATCCGTAACTGAAATTAACTCAGAACAATTTGTTTATTTTTTTAAATGGTCATTCAGAATCAGAAGATTATTTACGGTGATGTTTTTGGTGGGAGTGAAACAACAATCTACTGATAAAACCAATAAAAATAAGATATGATAATAAGAAATAACCACTGTTGGAAGCCTTATTTACTCTTATCGCCTTAATCATGTGCAGTAATTAAAGTTGAAATGAGAAACTTTGCATTTGAAAGATGCTCTTCTACTGGGCACTCAAAATGCTTTCTTACAACAAGCATCATTCATCCACACCTTCATACATAATGTGCGCACATTTTAAATATAAATTAATATTACTGTAGCAGTATTTTTTTTTTTTTAAAAAAAGATAAAATGGCCACATTTAAGAAGGCAGGACCTGCAGTTATTGTCCTTTTCCAGACATTTATCTGGCACTTACTTTGGGGTTTTCTGCAGCTCATCCTCGGGGCCCTCCAGACACAGAGACAGCAGGTCGTAACCCAGGATCTTCTGGGCTATGGTGAACATTTCTTTAATGTTGGGGTATTTCAAAAGTCCTCTGCCCATGCCCACAAACTGGCTGCCCTGACTGGGGAAGAGGAGCACGGAGCAGCCGATGCTTTTGGGTGAGGCGCCGCGGCTGGCTCGCTGTTCGGGGGAAAAGCGGGGGCTTCAGCCGGAGGAGGGTAATCTCCAGCCGTGGAACCGGGCTTGTTGGTGGACAGCGTCCTGCTCAGAGAGACCAGCGACCTGACCTTCCCTCTGGAAGATGCCGCCATCCTGACTGCCACTGATGCCAACATGAGCTGTTCCTCATCCAACGACGTGTCTGCAGATGAAATAAGACGCACAGCCCGCCCGGACAAACTGTAATCACCAAAAGAGTCAACTCAATTCTGACATCTGCTCGGCATGACACCTCACAGGGAGACGAAAACAACCGCCAGAGGAAAGAAAAGAACAAAATCTTCAGCGAAGGAAGATGATATCTCCAATAAAACTATTTTTGAAGCCATTATGGGACTTGACAAAAAATTTGAAGCACAACTGGAGGATATCAAGGAACAAAACAGACAAAGTGCAGCTATGGTTGCCAGCTTGGCTAAGGCTGTAGAGTTTAACGCTGCAGAGATAGCTGATTGCAAACTGAAAGTTGTTAAACTGGCAAATGCGAATGAACTGCTGCTTAAAGAAAACGAAGACTTGAAAAGAAGAGTGAGAGAACAAGAGCGCTACCGAATGAGGTGGTGCCTAAAACTGAAAGGGGTGAAGGAAGACAAAGACGAAAACATTAGAGTGAAGGTTTTGCAAACGCTTCAGAAGATTGCCCCTGACTTGAACTTAGAAGAGGCTGTTGATATTGTCCACCGCTTAGGGAAACAAGTTGATGGCAGAAACAGAAACATCATTATTCTATTCACACAGAGGCGAATTAAAGAAGAATTGTGGAGGCGCACCAAAGATTCTTCAACCTGCAAGCAAGAAGGCATCAGCTTCGCAGAGATGTTGCTGCAGGAGGACATACAAGATCGACAGCGCCTATGGCCTCTGGTGGAGGAAGAAAGACGTGCAAAACTACAAATATCTGTAGCTTCCACTCCGTATATTTTCAAAACAAACTCGTTACTTTGGGTTTAACGCATTTGGGGGAAGTTAATATTTCACGTCACTGCAGGCCTTCAAACAATGAGATTTGAGCCTAAACAGTGAAAGGCAGTCGCGTTTTAATCAGTAGAGGATGTCGCATAAAAAGAGATGAAAGAACAAACCATGTACTGTAGTGTTGATTTATTTATTTTTAGCACAACACCTGAACAACCCCACGTGCCCATAATTTGCGGTACTTCAGAAAAAAAGGAGTGAACATAAAAGGGAGTAAAATGTTGTGTCAGGTAATTTCAAATGCAGCATTTCTATCACCTCAACAAACACTAACTGTGTTACAGTGTGTTGCTATCTAAAGCTCTACTTGCTGTATTTCACAGGAAGAGAAAGAATGAGAGCTAACTTCACTCAGAGATATAGAAAGAAAGAGAAAGAAACCAGGCTGTATTTAAAGGTAAGGACTGCTTAGTGATATTTGATAAAATGTAGTTGTATTTTCACAGGGACATAAAGTGCTTGTCTTACTCCCTTCTTCTAGCTCGAAATTACTTGCCAAGTGGTAAGGACCGTTCATGGTCACACGGTGAGAACATTGGTGTTGACTATGAAGAGATAGGGTCAGACAGGGGAGGGGCCAGTCAGATTTATCAACTCAACCTCCTTAAAGCATGGAGAGAGGCTGAAACCAATCTCTGGTGAGCCCGGTTAAGGAAAGAGATGAGTTGGTGCCTGAGATGCCAAATTCCAACATCCTCATTCCCGCCATTGAGATAACACTCTCACACAGGCCCAGAGAGCAGATGTTGCTGCATTGCAGATGTGTTATACCCCCTGCCCAGCCGAATGACTCTCAAAACGAAAATTTTGCAGAAAATCAATGTGATCGCTTGAATCACTGGAATTATCATCTCGATATCTCTTGTCCTTCTTTCATTTCAGACGTCTTGAAAACAAGTTTTAACAAAGTCCTGGAGAAGTGCCCAATGCTGGAGGACCTCCTGCTTTACCCCTGGCTCAGATAAACTCCTCTCTGACACAAACACACACGCATACTGAATTCACATCTTGCCATACAAATGTGATACAGTAACCAACTTTCTTTCTTTCAGAAAGAAAGAAAATTGGGAGATTCAAAAATTTCCTCACAGTAATGTTTGCATCAGTCTATCAGACGAATCCCCTCCAAGTCCAATATTTACATCAGTTACAGTGATAATGCTTGGTGTCTACTTTCAGCCACCGCAGTAGAATGCCAGGAATGAATCTCATTGAAATTGTAGTTGCATTTGCTATTTCATTTAATTGTCATGGATGATACACAGATAACCCAACAGCAAACAGAGGAAAACAATGGGCTTAAATACACAGAGGGATAAATGAGGGAATAAGACACAGGATGAGAGCACAGCTGCGAGAAATCACAAACAACAAGACCATGGGGAAGGAAAACTGAAAACACTAACATAGTCTAAGGAGCTTAGAAAGAAAACGTCTGGACTTCTTTAAGTTGCTTGAAGATGTTCAAGCAAAGTTTAAGTTCTTTTCATCCGAGAAGGTGAAACATCTTCAAGCAACTTCAAGTCCAGACGCTTTCTTTCCAAACTCCTTAGACTACGATGACCTAGATGACTGAGAACCTTCACAGACATGAAAACACTAACACAGCACACATGACTATCAAAGTAAAACAGCAAACAAGAGACTTTTACAAAGACACAGAGTTGACACAGAGACATGACTGACTGGGGAGAAATTGGGGAACATGGAAACAAGAGTGACTAGACATGACACGTGGGACACAGGGGCAAGGCAAAGTAACAGAAACCTAAAGCCTAAGAATATAACACAAGAAGAAAACAATAAAGAGAACCAAAAACATACATAAGAATAATCAATGAATATAAATGAACAAACACAAAACACTGGGTCACAGACTCACTACCATGACAGTTAAATGTACATAATAAATACTTTAAATCAGATGACAATGTAGCTGACACTGTGTTTATTATAATGTGTGTGGTCAACCACAAATCTTCATACTGTCATCCATAGATGAGGTCTTTATACAAATGATGAAAGATAATGAAAGAAACTGTTTAATTGATATGAAATGATTGAATTATAAGAAATATTATGGCTTTGTCTGCCAGTGTTTTTCTGTAAACTACTTTGAACTACTGGCAGTCAGTGAAGTCACTGAAAGGCAAGATTCTATGTTGTGTTGCCGTAGTTTCCAGAGTTTACTTATAAAGCTCACTTACAGAATTCAGTTAGAAAAGTCAAGCATTTGAAGGGTGCACATTTGAAGGAATATTAACTCAATCTTAGCTCATTACGGTTTACATTTTCGATTTTAAAGGGTCTCCGAAATTACAATGAAAAAGGAAACAAGAAAAATTGCCACTCCAGCCGATAAGAAAGATTCGGGAGATCAAGGTAAGTAAAATAATAAAATCAAATCCTGGTAAAATCCAAATCCTAGAAATGTTGACACTGTGTGAATCATTTTTGGAGCAATTGAATCATATGTTTAATTGAAAATAGCTTTAATACAAGATGTCTAATCAAAGAAAGGTTACCGGTCTTTTGGTAAAATAATGTAATAAGTTTATTCTTGGACTCAACAGTAAAAACAGACCAACAAGTGCCATCAAGATCTAAGACTTAGTAAACCTAGTATCAACTCGCACTGATCAGTTATTTTTTTCATCCCAAGATTAAACTTGTGATCATTTAAGCAAAAGCAATTTCAAATTCTTTGCCATCAAACTGCTTCCAGTCTTGATGTCGGGGACTCTTTTTCACCACTGTGTTGTTGTCGTTTATAGATTGTAAGAGCAGGACTGCTAAAAGAAAGGCCAGTCCTGAAAAGAAGACCCCAATGAAAAGGAGGAGGGTCGCTGAGCAGGCTGGTCCTTCCACCAGCTCAGATGTGGTCAAAGGAGTGAAGCGCAAGGTTGTGCAAGATGAAGAGGACACAACAAAGAGAGCAAAGAGGGCTAAACTTCTTGACCATATGAGCGGTGACAAGGAGCAAGCATCCTCCTCGTTGGACTCTGGTAAAGGTAGGCTAATTAGTTGAATAAGGGGGTAGATTAAGTGTGGTTGCTAGGTTTAAGATATTGGTGTTTAGTGTTTGTGTCTATCATCCAGTGAGCTGATATGCTTTTGGTGTTTTCCACATCTCCAGACTTGAACAACAAACAGGTGTGCGCAAAAAATGGCAAAAGAAAGGCCACGGGAGACGACAGAGAGTCACCCAAGAAAAAAAAAAGGAATGTGGACCAGGACAAAAAATCAGTGGCAGACCAAAAACGTAAGTAGCAAGCAGCTTGGGTTTTATATTCAGGGGAAGGGCAAAAGGAACATTTAGGCTACAGAGGAGAGTAATTTGTGTCACAGCTGTAATAAAACAAGATTTGCTGTTTTGTCTGTTCAGGTGAATTCCAAGCCAGATATGTGGAGGAGCACCAGCTCGGAGAAGGAGGCTGCGGAGCAGTGTTTTCTGGCTACCGGATAGAAGATCGTTTTCCAGTAAGTGTTCAGATGATGGTAGTAAGACAGGCAGTAACGCAGATAATGGATAATATCGTAAACTGAGACGTCTGCTGTGTTTCCACCTTTCATTATGTCATACTGAGGAAATGCTCACCAATGCTCTGTGTCTTCTAGGTTGCCATCAAACACATTCCCAAAAATAAAGTCTACTGCAAAGTGGCGGTAAGCGTCCAACACTTGAATTAGTTTTACATTACTGGATTGAATGCGGCGTTTCTCATCATCCACTTTGTTGTAATATTTCAGGATGAAAGCGGGAAGATGCTCTCGGTGGAAGTGGCCATTATGGTTAAACTTGCAGGTGAAGCAGAAGGGTCAGTGGGAATATCAGCACCTGTGTCCTTGCTGGAGTGGTTCGACCTTGGCAAAGAGCTGATCCTGGTGCTGGAGAGACCTGTCCCCGCTGTGGACCTGCAAAAATACAAAGCAGAATATGGAAGAACCTTACCAGAGGACAAGGCCAAGGTAGGTTGACTGGGAGAGCCTTAGACTGTACAGCATTCAATCAAGGCAGAAAAGCATTAACTCATTATTGTGTTTTTCATCTTTTCCAGGTCATTCTGAAGCAACTAGTTGATGCTGTAAAGGAACTTGAGGATAAACACATCTTTCATCGGGACATCAAGGGAGAAAACATTCTGATTGAGACCGGCTCCGATGTGCCTCGAGTTCGCATCATTGACTTTGGACTGAGCTGCTTTGTTAAACAGCGATCTCTGTATCGCGTCTTCTATGGTAACATATTCTGCTCCTGCTTTTCACAGATGTAGCAATTTGTGTCTTTTGTTTTAGAAGAAATTGTAATTGTGTCTGTTTGTTAGGCACTCCTCTTCACACCCCTCCCGAGTGGTACAGGAGGAGCTGCTACAGGTGTGGACCCACCACGGTGTGGCAAATGGGAGTGGTGTTGTATGAAGCGCTTCATGCACGGCACTTTAGTACCGAGAGGTTCCTCGCAAAGAAACTGAGCATCAAAAAGCGTCTGTCCACAGGTAAGAAAACTTCACACTTCCAGATTCACTGATGCCTTGGATCACTAGAACTATCATCTTCATCTTTTTGATCTTTTCTTTCTTTCAAGAATGCCAGAATTTCTTGGAGGCATGTTTAACTATAGCCCCGGAGAAGCGCCCAACACTGGAGGAGCTCCAGCTTCACCCCTGGCTAAGATAGCACACACAAACACACAATTCACACCTTATCATATAAGTGTGATACATTGTGGTAACCTCCTTTCTTTTTTCTGTTGGACAGGAATGGGTCAATCTTAAAAAATAAATAAATAAAAAATTAGCTTTTCCGGACTTCCTGTAACCCCCCCAGCCATCCCAGGAAAGGGGATCTCTCTTTGAATGGGCTTTCCCGAGGTTTCTTCCCATCGAGCTGGCCCCCTGGGGAGTTTTTCCTCGTCTTCATAGAGAGCTTGGGCTGGGTCAGGAGCTCCATCAAAACTGTCTTTATTTGATGACATTAAAGTCATCAAATAAAGATGTGTTTTACTTAAAGTAAAATTGGATCAAAATAAAACTTGTTTAATTCATCTTTGCTGAGGATTCTCCTTCATTACTATTTTGTTTTGTTTTGTTTTTTTTACCCATGGTGCATTTTGACAAATAAGAAAACTGAATCAGGTTAAAGTGTGCACAAAGACAGTCACACTGCAAATGATCTGAAGACTTGCATCTGTTGCTCTAACCCCCAACTAGTTTAGACAGATTTCCAGGTTCTACCAGAGGTTTTTTCCTTCAAGAAGGGAGTTTTTCCTTCCCACTGTTGCTGAGTGTTTGCTCATAGTGGGTTGTAAAAGCATAAAAGTTAATAAGAGGCATTCATAGCAGAGTTATCACAGAGGGAACTATATAGCTTAAATGTACAATTTCTACAGGACGAATTATAACTTCATTATGTATAAAAGCTTCTGTGGATAATTACTCCTATTTGTAACTTTACACAAGAGAAAGTTTGGTGTCACACTATTTATAACAGGTTGGGTTTTGTCCTCTGAGTTGAGCCTTTGGTTGCAGTTTATTGAAGAATTTCCTCTAAAGTAGCTGTTGATAAAGATTTAAAGTCCTGTTTATATACAGAAATATGCTTTAGTTCATGTTTTTTACATGTCTGCCTCAGTGGATCAGTAGAAGATCTGGCACAGGAAACTAGATGATGAAAAAAGGGTACGAATACACATATATATCTATATCTATATAGATACAGATATATAAACACACACACACACAGGTTGCAACGTAGTATTTTCATTTTTTCTTAGCATTTCTTTAACGCCTTGGTGCAAAAGAATACCTGCATCTGTGTGTTGGAAAAAAGAACTACAAATTTGGAAAGGAATTTATTCATGTTCTTACTCATAGATGGAGTACATGGTTTAAAAAACACTGAGGAAACAGATATGAGGCGGCTGTATTAACATAAAAACATTAATACAGTTAAAAATGAATAAAAAGTTGCACGCTTAAACTTATTTCTCTACAGTTTGTACAATTAATCCATGTAACAATAGGTTCTCCCTTAATATAGTAGTTATTAAAATATCTTTACATAAAAATACATTTTTAAGTACTCTCCAGTGGAAGTCTGTTGTGGCTTATGTTTCTAAATGACACAACCATAAAGCAGCCCACAGAATATACAAATATGTCTTTGATAAGTGAATGTTGGCTCCCACAATGGCCTGTTAAGTTATTGCAAAAATAATTTACTGCATAATATGTCAGATTAGAACATGTTATGAGCACAAAACTGAAGGGGAAACAATAAAAACAAAAATGAAAAAACAAATACTAAATTAAGTTAAAGGATATTTCTTACTATACTATATAATTGTATAATGTTGCGTTTGATTGCAAAAGAAAACCCACCAAGAAAAAAAGAAAGAAAGAAAAAGAGAGAATAGTTTAATATATTCAAAACACATTCTTTTCTTTTATTTAAGCTGTAGCGAGATTCAGATGGACAAAAGAGAAAGAAAATTATTACAGATTTGTTTTATTAATCATGAATAAACTTTATTATACACAACTCTAAATTTCAGTTGGTCTTAGTCAGATGTGTTTTTAATTAAATCCTGCAACACTGTGCTCGCTGCCATCACTTTATATCTTAGTGTGCAATTCAAATATATACTTATTACAATATTTTCCCCCTTAACTCTCAACTCGCGTTTTTAAAATGTCTGTGATCATATTTGTCCGTTGACTTCTGTCTGGGCCTCGAACGATTCATCAGACAGGTTGGCAGCCTCCAACTGATGCTCCAGACTTTCATCATCGCCTCTATTCTGATCAACTCTTATCTTAAACTTAGTGATGAACTCATTACTGGCCAGCGCGTCCTCCTTTTTAGGGCATGTGGGCTTTGATAACAGCCGGCTTTCCAGTCGCTCTGCAAAGAAAATTCACAAAACATTTCTTATTTGGTAAGCTTGTTAACAAATTTTAGTTCAGTTTTGCTGAAAGTTATAGCATGCATCAAGTAAGAAGCAATTGGTTTTTAAAAAGCATATACATTCCCCAAAACATTTTTATTATGTGCATTTTGGAGAATAAAAGATTGTACACAATTTCCCTTTTTAAAGTAAAAAGATTATTAAGTCTAATTCTTACTTATTCAGTAGATTAAAGTATTGAAACATCATTATTCATAAAATATGCACACTACAAAATTAAAGTTATTCAAAAACTACTCAAGTACTTACTCCAATACTCACATTATTCAAGTAAATTTAATTTTTGCCAATGTAATGTCACATAAAATCTTAATCTGAATAAGGGATTTGAACCCCACTGTCACGGCCAGGGGATCAGCAGGCCGCTGACTAGTAGTGTTCTCTCTCTCTCTCTCGCCAGGGCGGAACTCATGGTGGGTTCACGCCCTCGGCCCACGCCCCTCTGAGGAGGAAACACCTGGGCCTCATCAGTGCAGCCAGCATTTAAGCCAGGGAGTGGCTTCTACTCATCACTGGATCGTTGTGTGTGACTCGCGTCAGTGCAGCCCGGCTCTGAGCAAGTTCTCTTTTGCTTCCCTGTGCAAAACCTCTAACGTGTGTTTCCTTCTGTACATAGATCCCCTGGACCCGACTCTGCATCCCCCGAGCGGTGTTTGGAGAGAGAGTCAGAAGAGGAGCAAGTGTCTTTTCCCTACCTGGATTTCCCCAGAGCCTTTTCCCTGTCACCGCTTTGTATATAGCACTATCCCCTGCACTGTTTGTATATACACCTGGTGGAACTGTAATAAATACAGACTGTGCCTCTGAGTCCTGCGTGTGAGTCCTCAAGCGAACCGTGACACCCACACAGATGAGAGCTTAGCAGTGAAGCTCTCTCTTAAAATTTGAGTTATAAAGTCAGAAGTTATCACTGACAGAGATCCATGTTCTTTTAACATAAGAAAGAATATTTGCTGAAATTGACATTAATCCAAGCCCTTAAAACGCCATTTTGGATTAAGCATTTCCTTTTAGAAAAGTCTTCAATGAGCAGGAAGCTCCAGTACTGAAAAAAGAAGCTAACATCAACTGCTAAACGTGCTAAAAGTAAGTAAGTCCCCGTAGACTCCTATGATCAAAACACATACAGTATAAAAGTTATAGGTTACAGATCTGAAAAGTAAAACAAATGTCAAAGTGCAAAAAGACTTATGGTCCCATAGAAGTCTATTCCATTTGCCTGGAATTAGGTGAACACCTTTGTGACAAATTTAATGGCTCAGTCATTTGTTTCATGTCATATTTAATAAAAGACTGACATGGTGGCATGTGGAATTGTCCATTTTGCACATATTTGGTCATTCTAAGCGTCAGAAGGGGAAAGATCATTCTGGGAATGCCTACTGGCGAAGGATGTGTGACTGACAAGTCCAGTGTGTGAAGTTTAACTACAGTCTAAGGAGCTTGGAAAGAAAAGCATCTGGACTTCTTTAAGTTTCTTGAAGATGTTTCACTTCTCATCTGAGAAGCTTCTTCAGTTCAGAATTTCTTCAGAGAACTGAAGAAGCTTCTTGAATGAGAGGTGAAATGCTCTTCAAGAAACTTAAAGAAGTCCAGATGCTTTTCTTTCCAAGCTCCTTAGACTACGATGACCTGAACGACTGAGAACCTTAACAGACAGTTCTTCCCTTCATTCATCATGCCTGATTTCAAAACACCAAGATGGCAGTCGTGAAAACACTCATCTTGAGTCTTCATGGGACTATGGTGAGATCAGTTATGCCTCTTATGATGCTGTCCCAGACTTCAAAGCAGTATAAAACATGTTTGCAGCCTGTAACAACTGTGCATGCGGTTATTTTTCGTTTTAAGATTTCCGTGTTTAAATCATAATAAGATTTATTTTTAATTTTAATTAACTTGAGGTGAGTCAGATTCTTTCATTCAAGTCACTGAATGAATCTCTTGACATGTTTGGGGGTAGGTGCCTTTTGTAGCATTTTAATGCAATTATCTGACAGATTATATGGTCTACACCATAGGTGTCAAACTCTGGCCAAATTTGGCCCGCAACCTAATTACATTTGGCCCGCGAAGCCATACCAAATTACTATTAGAGCTGGCCTACTGGTATTATACAGCTAATATATATTGTTTAGTATTAAGCTTTGCTTGTTCCATATTCAGTTTTTCAGCAAAATGTGTTTGAGTCCATAAGAAAAGATTCATTCTTATATCTGGAGGAATAAATATATTTCAATAAATATTAAAGTTAGCCCGCGACTTTGATCCAGTTTTGAATTTTGGCCCACTGTGTATTTGAGTTTGACACCCCTGGTCTACACTGTTATTAACTATACTAACACTCTGTTCCAGAAGTCTGTGCTGCAAAGAGGCAAAGTGAATACCGCACCTGCAGGAGTAATGGGGGTCATCAGTCGGTTCAGCTGGATGTTCCAGTGCCGTACCTGTTGACTGGCATTCCTCAGCCTCTCCTGAACCTCCTGGAAACAAAAATCATGCAGGCATCTTCATCAGTGTTGTTTTAGAAGAGCACTAAATAAGATGCTGCTCACAAAGCCAGTCAAAACAAACTTGTTCACCTCCAGACGCTGGTGACTTCTTTGGCGAGATGCCTGCAGATCCTGGAGCTCCTGAGAGGCAGAGTTGAGGGCTGAGGGGGTGTCCTCATCGGGACTGCCATCTGACAGCTCCTGTATGGGGCTGAGGTTTTGCATTGTACGTTGCTGCTCCTGGAGGAGCTGGAAATGTTTCCTCTTTTCATCTTCAGCCTGCAGCAACCTGAAGGAGGGGAAAAAGGGAAGAAGCAACTGAAAATGTTAATACTTCTCATGGATATCTCAGATCTCCATCACAAATAAAATAATAAAGGGCCATAATAAGAGTTAGAAATCCATTGTTACCGCTCAAGCTCCAGTCTGGCCCTCTCCTCCTCCAGCCGAGCCTGGATCTCCATATTAAGGGCAACTTCCAGCTGCTGCTGTGTCAGCTCCAGCTCCCTGATCCTCTTCTTCTGTTGTTCAGCCTCCTTTTCCTTCACCTGCATCTCAGCCTGCATGCTGTCTTTTATCTATGCACACACACACACACACACAGCTACATAAACAGATGCACCAACAGAGCGGTATAAACTGACCTATTCCTGAATTACCTTTTCCTGGACTGTCATAACCATTTTCCAAATCATTAAAGACTAGGTGTGAATTTTATAATGACAGTCAACATTTTGCTGGAGTTCTCAAAGATCAAAGTCAAGGAGAAAAGACTCTGTACATAATTGGTGTCAAGTGGAAAACTTTTTTTTTTACCATCACAGCCTCTTTCAGCTGTCTTTCCAGTTCCAGCTGCACCTCCCTCTGCTTCCTCCGCTCTCTCTCCTCTGCCTCCCTTTGGCGAGTTTCCAGTTCCCGTGCATGCTGTGAAACAGATGAAAGAGACATTGTTTGCTTTGTGTTTTCACCTCTATCCAGCAGGTGACACTAGGCCATCAGCTTCGAGGTTCAACGTATTGTGCTTTCAGCGGTGCTCTTCTTGATAACTTGGTTGAAGTAAGTGGGTATTTGAGTTCATGTTGCTTTCCTTACAGCTGTAAGTAATCTGCTCATTCCGCTTTTGATCTTTGGCACCAACAAGTGATTTTTTCCCAGAGAAGTGCTGCTCACAGGAGATTTCCTCCATTTCAGACCATTTTCTATAAACCGGTTAGATGGTTGTACAGTTTCTGAAATACTCAGACAAGCCTGTCCGACACAAACAACAATGCATGTTCAAAGTCATTTAAATCCCCTTTGACCTTCAGCAGGTCATCTTATTAATGTATACATGCCTAAATGCACTGAGCTGCTGCTATGTGATAGGCTGATTAGGTATTTGACCTAATGAGCAGCTCAACAGGTGTATCTAACAAAAATTTGGCCAGTGAGTGTACAGTGGGGCAAAAAAGTATTTAGTTAGCCACCGATTGTGCAAGTTCCCCCACTTAACATAAGAGTTATGAGTTATAAGATGCAGGTCGATGTGTAAAAATAACTCAGTTGTTTGGTGGTGGCTATGGCAGGGCTTCCACAGAGGCCAGCAGGTGGATGAGGGAAGGGGAAGCAGGAGGAGAGCCCCGAGGCGGCCACCAGTCCGAGTGTCAGGTGAACTGAACTTCAGGTAAGAAGTTATGACCTGCAGTCTATCTGGGTCAGATATAAGCCAAGTTTAGGTGGAGTTTATTTTCGTTGTGCTGACTTTTTACAGTCAGTTACAATACCTCATACTGTGTGAGCTAGCATGACAAGTTTATACAGATGTTCGGTTGCTATGATGTTACTGATAGTGAACTTTATTTTATTCATAAGGTTAGTTAGTAGAGTTGCCAACAGCTCCTTAAAAAATGGAATGGTCCCTCATTCAGAGAAAATATTACGCGTTTGGTATTGAGCTGAGAAGAGACGCAGTTTGTCCCGGACTTCAGCTAGGATGGAAAAAGACACAAAACTGGAGTTATTCTGTCTTTACGCTGCACAGCTGCCTCTTCTCCTCTCATTATCTCTCCTCTCTCTCCTGTTGCTACTTCAATCATGAAACTGATCAATGATCAGCTGATCGTCTCTCTTGTTTGTTTATCACCCACTTTGAGCCAGAAAGAGGAAACCAGCAGATGTCGCGCTAAATAGCAGCAGCACGTTTAAGCTTGATCAGCTGTTGTTAGAATTTATTTAGTTAGAATGTTTGCTGGAGCCACAGCTGTAAAGCTGTAAAGCTGCTGGTCATGATGTCGGTTTGGATATGTGGTGAGAGGGAAACATGAAGATGAAACCAGGAGATGTCCTTACTGAATCATCAGAGCTGAACAGGTGATGGAGAAACAGGTTTACCTTTTAGGTGACAGGAATGAGTTGAAGTTATGAACTGTTTCTGAGAGATAAATAACACCAGGATCCTTTTTTTATGTAGCTGACAGCTGGTAACTGTGCAGGGGCGGGTCTAGCAAAGTGTTGCCAGGGGGCCAGGTAGGGCATTAACAGGGAAAGGTGGGCACAAAGAAATACTTTTCTTTTTTATTCTCATTTAAAATATCTAGCTTTTATTAAATAATTATCTGAATCTTGTGAAGAAAGTTTTTATCTGACGTAAAATGTATGGAAATCATACATATACCAAAAAGACTGTACATCACTGTCACAACAGCATTTGTTTTCATTCAAAGGCTTTATGGCTTTAATACCTGGTGGGCCAATCTGTAGTGAAAATGCCCAATTTTTTGTCCCAGTCCAGCCCTGCAGGTTAATACTGGCAGTGTCACCATGCCAGCTGACTGCATTTCATCATCAGCCAGTGTTGTTCTCAATATTACCAAAGTAAGGCAGCATATAAAGTATTTACTTGCTTTCAGGTTTTATTCAAATGTTAGTCTTTTCAGTTGTTTCTCCACTTTTTTCCTGTTTCAAAATCAAACACCAGTTTGTGAGAAGATTATCTTCTTTTTTTTTTTTAACAGGCATTGGTTTTGCATTGGAATTGGCTAATTTGCCAATTGTATGTTAAAAATGTTCGTATTTTAATATTCAAAAATGTTTTTGCCCAAAACACATGTGCACTACATGTCAGTAAAAATACTATGCAAATATTGATGTCCTTGAATGCTGAATAAACACTGACTGATTGTATCTCTTGTACTTAATCAACACAGTATCTAAACACTTTGCACCGTAGTGGTTAAAATCTCATTCTAATAAGGTTACGGTTATTAGGTTTACAGGGTTATTGAATTATGGTGAACGGTTGGTAGAATTGTTTTTAACATTATCTGCCAATTACATCTGCCACCCTTCTCCAAATCTGTGCCCCTACCTGGCCCCCCCAACAAAAATTTTCTAGACACGCCACTGCATCCTGGTGCATATATATTGTGCATGCGTGTTCCTTTAGGAAACAGGAAGATTGGTAGGAGAAAGAAACGTATTAATCTTGTTTGTTAGGATCATAGCCATAAATGGAGGACTCTTATAAAGTCCATGGATTTTCATTCACACATATTACATGAGGTATCTACTCTTTACACACTAAGGATCCACACTACCAGGGCTACGGCACACAGCTGTTTTATAAATCATCAAAACCAATACTATCCTAAGATTTATTATATACAAAAATGATCTGTTCCAAAATGTTTTCATGTAATCCTGAAAACAGAAAAACAATCTTCTGCACTATTAACCATCCACAAATGGAAACAACAGACAATACAGGTGATTTTAGCTAAAAAGCCAAGAAAAAATTGTGTGTGGTTTTTTTTTTCAAACGATGTAATTTACAGCCACAGAGGACAGAAAGCTGCAGTATGTAGAGAAAGAGAAGAGTTAAACCTATAATCAACATGAGTCCTTGTAGATGGCAGCCTCCGGTTTTTAAAGACTTCTATTGGTCTCTAGTGGACAACAGAGGTAACTGCAGGATTGGAGCCAGAATAGTGTAACTGCAGTTGAAAACGACATATTTTTTTGATTTCCCATAGAAAGTGTGTGTCCAGCCACGTGTCAGTCCAAGTGGCAGGATTTAGTAATTCTGGTAATAGTTAAATGTAAGTCATTCACAAATATTAAGTCGCAAGATTTCAGTCTGACTAACCTTGGAAGATTACACGAAGACAATGTCCAGATATGCAGACGCACGCATATATCTAGCGTATAAGAAATTTCTTTGCACAAACTGTTGAGTCAAATGCCATTTGTTTTTCACAGCTTGAGGGGGTGCACCGTTCCTAGAAATACTGCAATACCAGGTCGATGCGTGGAGTGGACGGAGCAAGCCCCTATTCCATCTCCCTGCTCCAAAAATCAATTTAATATATGGTCCCCGGGTAGGGGACGTATCAGATATTAAACTGATAAGAACAGATACTACACTTGATCTTAGCCAAAAGGCCAAGAAGCGATACCCACATATGGCACGACAGAAACGACTCATTCTGCTTACTGCAACTCTAACTCATGGTTACAATGAAGAACACAGTCGCCTTCTAACAAATGGTAGAGGACAGGTCGATGTTTTACTGACGTTTTACCTCCGAAACATCACAATATAACTATGGTCGGCATGTTTCAGTTTTTAAACGGCGCCACATATATGACGACACTTTAGTTTCTGAAACGCCGGTCAGCTCATGCCGGTTAATGAGATTCAAAATCACGTGGTCGCCTGCAGTCCAATCAGCGGTCGTTGAGACGGAGCGTCTTCAATTCATTTTTATAACTTTCTTGGCGTTATAATTGTTTTCATAATATGATAATTACATACTGTTAAATTTTTAATGTTTCTCCTCCCGGTAACTGTATTCCTGTTATGTCTGGGCTTTCCCTAATTGCACAAGCCAACGGTTCTACATATAACATGTACAGTAAGACTGAGAGGGGGCGACCTTGGCACAGACCTCTCATTTGTCTTTCATCCCAGCTTTTTTGGGGGTGACTGGGTGGGGGGATATTGCTCACAGCAAATTCCTAAAAACTCCTATTGATCATTGTTGCTCCCATAGATACATTTCAGTTTACCAGTCATGAGGCTCCAAATTATACCAGGAGTGGGGTTTGAACCTACGAGAGCATGCGCTCATTGGAGCTTAAGTCCAACGCCTTAACCACTCGGCCATCCTGGTGCATATATATTGTGCATGCGTGTTCCTTTAGGAAACAGGAAGATTGGTAGGAGAAAGAAACGTATTAATCTTGTTTGTTAGGATCATAGCCATAAATGGAGGACTCTTATAAAGTCCATGGATTTTCATTCACACATATTACATGAGGTATCTACTCTTTACACACTAAGGATCCACACTACCAGGGCTACGGCACACAGCTGTTTTATAAATCATCAAAACCAATACTATCCTAAGATTTATTATATACAAAAATGATCTGTTCCGAAATGTTTTCATGTAATCCTGAAAACAGAAAAACAATCTTCTGCACTATTAACCATCCACAAATGGAAACAACAGACAATACAGGTGATTTTAGCTAAAAAGCCAAGAAAAAATTGTGTGGTGTTTTTTTTTTCAAACGATGTAATTTACAGCCACAGAGGACAGAAAGCTGCAGTATGTAGAGAAAGAGAAGAGTTAAACCTATAATCAACATGAGTCCTTGTAGATGGCAGCCTCCGGTTTTTAAAGACTTCTATTGGTCTCTAGTGGACAACAGAGGTAACTGCAGGATTGGAGCCAGAATAGTGTAACTGCAGTTGAAAACGACATATTTTTTTGATTTCCCATAGAAAGTGTGTGTCCAGCCACGTGTCAGTCCAAGTGGCAGGATTTAGTAATTCTGGTAATAGTTAAATGTAAGTCATTCACAAATATTAAGTCGCAACATTTCAGTTTGACTAACCTTGGAAGATTACACGAAGACAATGTCCAGATATGCAGACGCACGCATATATCTAGCGTATAAGAAATTTCTTTGCACAAACTGTTGAGTCAAATGCCATTTGTTTTTCACAGCTTCAGGGGGTGCACCGTTCCTAGAAATACTGCAATACCAGGTCGATGCGTGGAGTGGACGGAGCAAGCCCCTATTCCATCTCCCTGCTCCAAAAATCAATTTAATATATGGTCCCCGGGTAGGGGACGTATCAGATATTAAACTGATAAGAACAGATACTACACTTGATCTTAGCCAAAAGGCCGAGAAGCGATACCCACATATCGCACGACAGAAACGACTCATTCTGCTTACTGCAACTCTAACTCATGGTTACAATGAAGAACACAGTCGCCTTCTAACAAATGGTAGAGGACAGGTCGATGTTTTACTGACGTTTTACCTCCGAAACATCACAATATAACTATGGTCGGCATGTTTCAGTTTTTAAACGGCGCCACATATATGACGACACTTTAGTTTCTGAAACGCCGGTCAGCGCATGCCGGTTAATGAGATTCAAAATCACGTGGTCGCCTGCAGTCCAATCAGCGGTCGTTGAGACGGAGCGTCTTCAATTCATTTTTATAACTTTCTTGGCGTTATAATTGTTTTCATAATATGATAATTACAAGATGAAAGAATTATAATACCAGTATCGTGCGTTGAAATGAAACGACAAAAATCAAATAAACACGTCTATGATTGTTTAAGGTTACACAAAGACACACTTCCGCCCTCAGGTGTACAGACAGAAAACTGCACAAAGTCTACTCTAGACCACAGTAATCTACTGTAGAGTACTGACACTGGATTTGCAGCAGTTTCTAACCATGGAAGTGGACATACAAAACTAGCTTAAATAAATTACAATTATTTCTGCATTTTTGTAACTTTGGTGTGAAATGACTCTTCCCAAAGCCTGACAGGGTAATGGCTTTCCTGGCTATTTCTGAGAAGGGTGAAGTTGGCCAAGTCTGAGAAAACTTGCAGCTGGAGGTTGAAAGTCTTGGTTTATCTTTTCTGCATTTGTATTACTTTAACGAACTAACCCCAGTGCTATTTTAAAAAAAAAACATGACAAACAAACAAAAGAAAAGCGAATACATTTTTTACACTTTAGCTTGTTTAACAGTTAGCAAAACACCCTTAGGTTAGAAAACACACAAAAAACAAACAAACAAAAAAAGTAGGATTAACTATAGGAAAACTATAGAAAACAAGTTTGCAAAAGCAGTTTATGTAAAGTTAACACAATAATCAGTCATTTTACTGACCTGTCACTTAACCTCATTAGTTGTAAAATGTTCCTCCAGATATTCCTCTTTAGTACCACTTGCTTTTTCAGCCTTTCCTTGCCCTTGTTCCAACGTTTTTGAGACTTGTTGCTGCCTTTAAAATCAAAAGGACGTGCTTCCAACTTTTCTTCCTTATACCGTTGCATAACCTGTTTATTTTCCCATTATATCGTGCCACAAGGAAAATGTATTTGTGGGTACGATTACCGCTGAACGGTATGAAAAGGTTTTAGAGTAACACATGCTCCCATCCAGAAATGGACTTGAAGCATCATGAAAATTAATAATAATAATAATAATAATAATAATAATAATAATAATAATGTCATTTTTCATCATTTTTATAAAAAATGTTTGGTTTTTTTCTTTCTTTCTTTGATATTATTTCTGTAAATACTTGTGTTTTCTGATGAATTAACGCCTGTTGATAACTCCCTGTACAATTTTCTCTCTTCTCGATACGCATTTATTGTGAAGGAAACCTACCGGAAGTGATATATCTAGGTTGCTCCGGGAGGCCGAAGCCATGGACTATCAGATAGAAGAAGAGGTGGGTTTGTTCATAGAAACTAGTTGTTGTTGCACGTTTTTCCTGTCACATACTTTGAATTCGCGTGCAGACTACGTTTCCCTGAAAGTGTGGTTAGAAGGCTGTGTCGCCTTGCTAGCTTTAACGGCGCTTTTTTCATTCAACAGGCTGGGTTCGTCGTTGAAGACGTGAGCACAATCATAAAAGAGGTAAAAAAAAAAAAAAAAGTTGTTTTTTTAAAAACAACCCTTGGCAGTGTTGGTATTTTTAGTTTCACCCCCAAAAAGCTCGAGTTTAGGTTCTGTCGGGCCTTGGCTTTCAAATTTGTGTGTAGGAATGACCGGTTGCTAAGGGCACGGTAGCGGTTGCTAGGCAATGTCTCTAGCTGAACAGTTATACAGTACTCCACTAATTTGCCCTACCATATTCACTCCTTGAGGAAAACCTTTATTAAAAGTCTTAATTTTATTACCTTCTAAAAATAATAATAGCTGTATAAGACTTATTGTAAGCTGTTTGATTACTGTGTTGATTACTTTGTTTTTTTTAATGATTAAAAAAATGTCTGTATAGTCGGTGGAAGCAACCATAGGAGGAAATGCCTACCAGCACAACCGAGTGAACCAGTGGACCACCAGTATAGTGGAGCAGTGCCTCAGTCAGCTCAGCAAGCTGGGAAAGCCTTTCAAATATATTTGTATGTGGACTCCTACCCGTGAAATAACCACCTTGTGTCTCTTGTGGTTTTCAGTGGACGTTAAAAACAATATATATGTTTTTACTGGATTTCTAATTCAGTTTTATCTGGATTTTTTTTAACACATTTGACTTTATTGTATGCATTTTATTTTTATTTCAAATTAGTATTATTTCATGCTGAATTTTATTTTATGGACTTATTTTATACTTCTAAGTGCTATAAAATAATGTGCAATTTATGTTTCTCTGCTACAACAAAGGAATTTTTTTTTAATCTTATTATCTTCTCTTGTTCTGTTAGTAACCTGTGTCATCATGCAGAAAAATGGAGCAGGTATGCAAACAGCCAGCACATGCTTCTGGGACAACTCTACCGATGGTAAAGACAAAAACACTTGTGTATTTCTCATGTAGAATGTGTTCTTTTTTTAAGTTATTGGTTTATCAATGAAAGGATTTGCGTCCCAGACTGTGCGTGTGACTGTTTAGATTGTATTTCAGTACAACCTCAGATGAACAGCAATACAGTGATTTAATAAAAACTAAGCGCAAGTGCAACAGGAGAATGTAAAATACTAAGTACATATTTGCTGCATACATTTATTTATGCTTTAAGAGAGTGTAATAGTATCAATAGTATAATAATCAAATACACTTCATTAACTGATCATCAGCAACTGCAATGATCAGCAAGTGTGATGCCCAAATCTCTGCCCGAGCAGGTTTGGGCAGTTTCGTTATTACAATGTTGAGGAGGACAAATTCCAGTAATACCATGGAGAAGCACATCAGTTGTTCTTCATCTGAACTTGTATTTACATCATTTTAGAAGCTGCTAAGGACCCAGTTATTTTTATCATGTCCTAATACTAAAACTTTTGAACTAAAACAGAACTGAACAACTGATATCTCAGGCTGTTAATCATGTTTTGCACATGATTTGCTAATTAAAAGACAAATTCAGATCTAAATTAAGTTTGACTCCCCTGATGTAGAGGCTTAATCAGGGCTCAGAACAGTAAAGATGAATACAGAGGAACTGATCATCTTAATAACTGATTCATGATTTATATTTTTAGTTTTCTGTGAGAAAATTAACCCCTTATTTTGTTTGAATGTATAAATTTAACTCCGCTACTTACTGATATAATGTAATGTTATACCCAACAGGAAGCTGTACAGTGAGATGGGAGAACAAGTCTGTGTACTGCATTGTCAGTGTATTCGGGCTCGCCATCTGAACCTACATCACCAAACCCAGTGATTGTGTCCACATTTTTGAGAACTCCCGCTGTTTGTTTTGGGATTTTGATATGTTCATCTTGTGTGTTAAGAGAGATTTATTAAAACAGATATGCCTTATGTACATAGTTTTATTTACACAACATGACATGATACTGCTACATGTACAAGCTTTATCTTTTGAAGCAACAAATATTGCAGGTATTTTTTAAACACCAAAAACCACCCAGTTTAACCACCTTAAACTAACAAAAGCTACACTTGCACCAAAAGAATCAGACATGTACACTAATCTTGAAGCACTTACAATTCTTAAGATTGCAGTCCCATTTAGAAGAAAATTGGGTGATGTAGAGACAAGGCACCATCTTGGTTAAAATATATATTTACAGAGAAGAGAAATAAATTTTTTTGGCCAATTTGTCAACTTGACCTCCAGCTTTAGGCAACTGAAAAAAATGGCACAGTTTCCCACATTGTAAGGAAATATGGGCAAAGCTGCTGGGGGAAAAAAGTTTGCTTCAAAACAATCCAACAACTACTGTACATGCTGGGATAAAGAAACATTTAACATGATAGGTCTGTAGTCCATTATACTGCTGTGAGAAAATACATGCAATGTGTCACAAAATACAGTGTCATCACTTTTTTGGCAAGATAAATAAAATTCTTGAAAAGTGCATTTACATATAGCTGCTTTGCCAAAAATAGAAATAGTGAGTGGTACCAGCGGTCGAGTTTAAGGCTCTCTGTATTCAGCGTCTTGAAGACAGCAGACTCCCTGTTTACATGTCGTGTCAGGACAAGCGAGCCACACTGTATCTCATGTGCAGCAGATGCAGCATTACCTGTAAATGTCACTCAGCTCTGACCAGATAAGTGACTTCCCATTGTTCCCAGAGTGGAAAGAAATGGCATTAACACAAGAAAGACAACGGTTGTTTAATACAAGGCTTTTTTTTTTTTTAAAGGAAAAAGAAATTATGAAGAAATGATGATTTCACAGAAACATCCCTGGTTAATATGAGTCCTTTTTCCTGATAATTTTAATCATCAAGTTGAGAAAAAAGGCTGGCAATGGGTAGGTGAGGGTAGGCGGTTTATAGATTAAAACAAAGTGTTTGTTTCCCTTATTTTCAATTAAGAAAAAAAGTCTGAGTGGCTACATCATACCTCACCATCCAAAAGCAGTACATTCAGTAGACATGAACCGTTTTAAAAATATAATTATGTACACTTTGGAGTACATAAATTCATGTGCATCCTTTTTGTACATGTGCACAAGAGTTTCCAACGTGGACACAGTCAGAGATACCTCAGTCACTGTCACTCTCATCCTGGTACTTGGCAGTTGCTTTGATCGCACGCCCGTTTTGTAAAGGCATGTCTTCATAATCACTCCTGAAAAAAAAACAAGAAAAATATCAGGGGGTCTAGTATGCTTACACTGAGTTTACTCTGCACAATTAAAAAGGATTTGAAAGGCGAGTAGATAAAACACCTACCCGTATATCACTTCGTCGTCTGAGTCATTTAGCATGGAGAAAGCTGGATTATCCTTCAACTGGGAGTCTGGGAAATTCAACATAAAATTTGAATTTAAAAAAAAAAAGCGTGCTGGTATAAATGAGCAACAAAGAAACTTCTATCTAACTCACCATAAAGTGCATTTTTCGAAGGAGAATACACAAATGCTAATGTGTACAAGTAAAAGTTGAGCAGGCCATAGAAGGACAAAAATTCAGCTGGTATGTTTTGAATTAAGGAACAGTGATGATCAAATGGACTAGTACTTATATAGCACTATTTGAACACTCATAGTACTTTCTTTACTACAAGCCTCATTCACACACACATCCAGCATGTTTTTCAAATCAGGGTTCAGTATCTAGCCAAAGGATCCTTCAACATGTAGACTAGAGGACGCGGGAATTGAACCACTGGCCTTAGAGGACAACCCACTCCACCTCATGAACCAATAAATATGCCAAGTTGTGATGAAAATGAGCACAAATGAATACAAGTCAAAGGATATAGTTCTGGTAATGGGTGGACAATTCAGCAACAAAGTTGTCTTGAAGAGCCTTAGCACCAAACCTCAGGTAGAGAATAGCCATGCTGCGGGAGAAAGAGAGGTTAATCAGAAACACAGAAATAGTGAAAACATTTAAAAAAAAGTTTGCTCTTTGTTGAACATACCTTATAATAAGAACCACAAACGTCAGCGCTGTCAAAAACTTGAGCCGGAGATCTGGTGATCGAGAAGAGACAGCTGGTTAACACTTTTACATTAAAAGTTGAAGTCGAATCGAACGCTGAGAGTTGTGGTGTGCTCTGATACCTGAGTAAGGCATGTTCTTAAGTTCAGAACAAGCTCTGACAATCAGGAATATCAAGTATAAGATGTAGAGGGCGACGACAATCAGGAAGAAGACTTTCATACCCTTTAAAAAAATAACAAAGGGCTCAAAATAAATGAAAGTAGACCTGAAGCTATTTCTATGTAATATCTATCCATAAGGACATTAATCAAATTAAAATGAACAAAAATTTATAAACTTTAGTCTTTTAAATGACAAATTACAGATAAAACATTACACACTGGATAAGAAATTTCTTCAGCTTTCACTTTATAAGAAGCTGTTTAAAGAAGTGCTAACGGTAACAGTCTTACCTGAAAGTTCGCTATATCCACTTTGTACTGATAGGTGGGATCTTGGAGTTCATTAACCCTGAAAATTCAGATGGAGTAAAGCTTAGTCTGCTTGTTCGGTATGCATATAAATCACAAGTTCAATGAGCTGGGTTCTGTCTGGAGGTCGTGCTTACGTTTGCCATATGCCCAGAGTAACTGCTGACAGCCACAGAAGACCGACGATAACCAGCTTAGGCAGGTAGAAAGTCAGAAATTTCCTCTCACCCTGCAGAAGCAAAACACCAAGATAAAAGATTCATGTTGGTGTGCTAAAAATGGAAGGAAATCACTGAAGCTGCAGATTAATACTGTACCCACCTGGACTCTGATGCCGTGATAAACACAAAGCCAGAAGAGCAGCAGAGCACACAGGAACAGTGCCTGAAAGAAGGTGTCCAAGGTCCCTGGAAACCAGCTGTTCACCAGGAATGACAGCGGGAAGAAAGGATCTGAACGATGAAAACAAACAAACTGTTGAGTGTGTACACAGAGAGGTGTATGTTTTCTTATAGAAATTATTACCCAAATGTTCTTATTGGATGATTTATGTTTCTGTAATGTGTCAGGTGACGTGTTCACCACGCTTCATATCACCTGTTTGTAAGAGTCAGCTCTCTACAACTTTAAATACACATGCATAAATAAAAAATATATATATAAATGGCAACTAGTCTCTACAACTCAGATATAATGTTTGTAAGTGGAAATGTATTTTAATTTAGTTATATCCATTTTCTCCCACTTATCCAGAGGGGGCACTTTACACCCTCTGTCCAGCCACTCCAACAGCTCTTCTTTCTTTAGCTCCTCTCAAATGACTTAGCTCCTGACCCTATCTCTAAGGAAGAGCCCAGACAATACTCTGAGAATTCTCATGTCCCTCACTTGTACTTGAATACCCACAGCATGTGACCATACATAACCATACATGAGGGTAGGTAGAACGGTAGATCACACTCATCTCTACTGTCACCATAATATACTGCATCACGGCAGACTCATGCACCAATCCACCTATCAATCTCCCACCACCCCTATCTAGCTGAGAGCCACAGCCTCAAGACTTGCAGGTCCTCATCCTCATCCCTGCTACAAACTGCCCCAGTGCAAGGTGGAGGTTGTCACACAATGAAGCCAACAGGACCAGCTCATCCACAAAAAAGTAGAGATAAGATGCAAGACCACTGAAATCGATCCCCTCCTTCCCCTTGGGCACATGTAGAAACGCTGTCTGTCAAAATTATGAACAGAATAGAAGACAAAAGACAGCCCTGGGAAACTCCAGCTTTTGTTTGTTGAGTTGGTGCAATCGGCTCCAGGTGTGTAAGTGACAGGTAAAATGTGTCCTCAAGTGAGAAGAGAAACTTACCATTGTAGAGCAGCAACAAAGGGAGAAGAATAGACATCCACTTCTGCTCTATCCCCCAGTCTCTCATGGAAAATTTCCTCAGTGAGTGAGCAAACATACACTGGCACAAACAGGAAAAAGTACCATTAGTTATCCCATCTGGAAAAAGGTTTTGGTTTTAAGTGCTATAACAGGACAGAATGTGCAGATCAAACTGAATGGAAAAAAAATTATCATGTTCTTACGGTCACCATGAAGGTCAATACCACAAAGACAAACCGGAACCAAATTTCCACTTGTGAGAAGGTGGAATTATATGTTTTCCACTGAAGAGGGAAAAACAGGGGAGCAAGAGAGAGAGGAGTTCAAAAGCATGCGAGTTACTTGAGGCCTTGAGCAATTTAAAAAACAAACAAACAAACAAAAAAAACCTGGGATCTTTTTAACTTACCACAAACTTAACCTTGATGTCATATGTGATATTTTCAAGGCCTTTGAAGCTCACCATAACCTGGTACTGGGTGTAGTTCAGGTAGCCCAGATGCAGTACAATGATCTCATCGCAATTCTGTGAGGTGAGACAAAAAGAAAAAAGCAAAACAACACATGCTCAATAACCATCTGCACTACTTCTTAAATGTGCATCTAAAATTGTCTTCTCTGACACACACACTGCTGTGAGAGCAGGCTGACCGATACTTACAGCAGCCGCGCAGTGCAGCATCCGTGACTTAATGCGCCCGTTGTTGATGTGCATCACGCTGGCATCCTGCATCACTCCCTTCAACTCAACGTTGATCTCAAAGGGCTGCTTGAAATCTCTCACTGACAGCACAAATAACAGTAGTGTTACGTGGTGTTACGCATATTATACTAAAAGAGAAAGCTGTCTCCACCCCAACACAAAACTGTAAAAAGCTCAATCTGTGGTCTCTTACTTTTGCTGTTTTCAGCCTGCATCACACATGTGAGCCACAGCTGCTGATTGTAGGTGGTCAGGGGAGAAGAAACTAGATGAAAGGGCCCAGTCTGAAAACACATAAAGAAAGGCACAATCTGTTTATACATTTATTATTATTATTACTATTATCAGCAAACTTCAATTATTAAAAAATTTCACAAAAGGGGACGCTCAAATGAGAACGCTTTTCTCAGACCAACATAAAACAAAATAAACTGCTACAATCAATGACAATGTAATAAACAAACATAACAATAACATGCTTCGCTAAAGTATCCTTGGGCAAGATATTGAACCCCTAAAACCTTCTGATAAGTTGTGAACTTTCAACGACACGCTGTTAAAGACACAGTTGAACTATGAACATTAAGGTGATGTAATAAAATGTGCTTCTTATCAAGGTGCTGCACTGACATACATTTTTAAAGAGCTCTTCAAATAAAGATTATAACCTATACTAACACAGTAAAGTGAATTTGTAGAGTGAAATCTGATTAATTAATGATAATTAATAATAATAAAGCCTGGTTAATGCAAACCAACTGATGGTTAATCTCAAAGCCTTAAGAAGATCATCTCTGCAGCAAGAAGAGAAATTATGAGTGGAGAGGATGAATCATTTCACTTTATAAGCCATTTAATCCTATCCCTTTAAAATTCCAATTTAAGCGAATCACCAAGTTCTCCGTGACTGCATGAAATAGCACAATAAAAAGACACTAGGGAAAATATCTAAAACTAGATTTTTGCAGTCTATCTTTGGGACATTTAAGTTTCACCACAGCAAAACAATATCAATATTGTTAAGAAGCGTTGTGTAAAAGGAGTCTAATTCTCCAAGCAGTGACTCTCTTATCAACATTTTCCATCAAATTCAAAGTAATGGGCATTTCCTTGACTTTTCAACAACGGTCCTCAAATATTTTAGTGCAGAACTGCCGATGCATATCCTTCTATCTAACAAATGCCTCACCTTAACAGAAACGTTTTTTGCAAGGAACTGGTCACCATTGTGCTCCTGCTCAGCAATAATCCTTGGACCTACAAAATAAAACACTTGTTAAATCAGTGCAACATCCCAGAAACCTAACCTAACCTCAAACAGGAAAAGATAGGCGATGGCTGGTTTATTTTAACGTCTACATTTGAATGATCACTGTCATCATACCTGTTATTCCTATGAAGACTGTGAGGCCGAAGCACATCAGGAAGACCACGAAGACTAGCACAAAATGTCTTTTAGATAGGGTGTACAGCCGCATGGGAGCCAATCTGTCACGGGGAGACAGTCACTGGGGTTATCACACACTAAGTAAGACATCCACACGAAGAAAGTAGCACGAACGAAACCTGGTGGTGAATATTTGCTTAGTGGTTTCGGTGTTAGCTCAGAGGCTGTTCAGAGACGGATATGTCAACAGTGATTAGCTCCCATGCTACTTCATGCTAGCAGTGGTTGATCCCAGCAGAGCCACACAGTGCCTCTAACGCTACTTTTCGTGCTTGTAAGTACTAGTGGAGTACTTCGAGGATCTCGGCTGGACAAATCTTACCCGTACATGTCCATTTCTGTCGGTTAGCGACGTTGGTCAAGTGAAAACCCGTGAAAATTTCGCAGTGAATCCACATCCGCGTATCAACATCACTCCACGACAACTGGAATGCAACGTCATGGAATGGGAGGGGCGGAGTCTCGTGACGGCAGCAGACAGGGGAAAGGGGTCGTGAAAAGGAGGCTTCTGGGAGTGAAGGAGCATCCCATTGCCTCCTTTGTTTATCAGCTCACTAACGTTTAGTACCTTAACACTATGCAAAGCGTTACATACACTAAATTAATTTAGTGTTGTACATTACATCGATATATTTAATCTATGGTAACAGAGCCTTATTTTATTCAGGCGTGTGATTAAATATCTTCAAAGTGACGGCTGATTGTAGTTTCGCGCAGGCGTAGTGGGAACACATCGCATGTCGAGCGTTGACTTCTAACAACCGGAGTGATGAAAATTATATCTCTCACGAATCATACAACCAACCATTTGCTTTTGTACAATTAAATATGGCTTTTAACCGACATTAAAATACATCTAAAGAAATACATTTCTACAGGGTAGCACTTGTTGCCTTTGGTAGAAATCGTACCGCGTTTAAATTGCGGATTTAGCTAACATATGTGCTCTAAGTGTATGTCGGCAAAGGACTCAGCCTTTCCCGTTTTCCCCATTTATTTGAATTTCTCCTGCCTTATGGTTTAGAAAACCACTGGTTCTGTATAACATTTTTTTAAACGAAAAAAAGACGGATGGCTGGCGTCACGACAGAGATGTAAGATATTTCTGATTTAAAACGCAGACGTACACAATGAAAGTAAACCCACCATGCATGTGTGTATATTTAAGCTAGAGGCGCCTACCTATAAAAGCGGTCATCGCGATAAGGTGTCAGGTCCTCTTTGAGCTCATTGTAGGCCTCCCGTATTTTCCTACAGAAATACTTGAGCTCGCTGTACAGAGGGTTCTCCAGGCCGGACGAGTAGTCGGTGTCCATTATTATTATTATTATCACACCCGAAATGGCGATGAGTAAACAATCCGGGGGCCTCAGTAAAAGGCGCAGTCACCTGTCACGTATTGTTACGTGCGTAAATTAAAAGTGCAGCCCAAGCCGTTTTGTTTGTGTGGCTTAAAAAAAAGGGCTGTTAAAACAAGAAAAGAAGAGCGGGGGGCGGAAACGTAGAGGACAGTCACATGATCAGAGTTCAGCACCATGGACAGAGGCTGTTAACAGGAAGCTACATTGGTCAGTAAGAAGTGTCTGTGGAGCCGTCTTTTAGCTCTAACAACCCCCATAGACCACGGTTGCATAAAATAAATTAGTAAACAATTTATTGCGTCTTAGCGCAATCTGAGTCACACTGATTGACAGGAGGTGCGAGCAATCACTGAAAAATGGGTGGATTCAAACATATAGATAATATAGGGTTTTTTTTCCCCTTAACGTAAAGACAAAATAACTAATTTAATTTATTCTACAAACTGGCATTACACCAGCCAAACCATTTAAGCACATACACAGTTTAATAAACTCTAAAAACTGTAAAATGCAACAAAAAAAATAAAAAAATAAAAAAATAATATGACAAAAAATGAGGTAAAAACTGCAAGTACAAATCTAAATACGACAAAACATGAGGTAAATTCTTAATTTTTATGCGCGCTTTCGCATAAATATTAATTACGGTAAATGAAGTGTGCGATTAAACTCAAGGCTTTTTCTTCTATTTTAAAATATTGATAAAGTCTCCTTTAATAAGAGGAATTAAGTTCTTTTTTATCTGTGCTATAGGAAGCTGTGCTTTGGGAACGTCCACAGGTTTATACACATCTCAGTAGCAGAATCTCAGACTGTACATGTATTAAATTAGTCAAAATTACGATGTTCTTTGTCTTTTCTCAGCAGTAAAAGTCATATTAATTGGTACTATCAGTGATGGCTGTACAGGTGTGTCGCACTCGCCACTTTCAAAGTGTCTGCTGTCTGAGATAACAGAACCACCTTGTATATACTGGTTCAGCAGCTGCTTAGATCTGATTTCAACCATGTGGACGTTTGCCTCAGTATTCAATGTTGAGGTCTGGCATGTGTTTGATGGAAGGCTGTGAACACTCACTGTTGTACCTCTTTCGTGAACTCTTCTGCACATATTGATAATTTCAACAAAACCATTTGGATTCATCACTTCATAATACACAGTGCCACTGATTAGCAGTCCAGTTCTTGTTTAATTTGGCACACTGCAGCCTTTTCTCTATGTTTTCATTTCTTAAGTGTGGCTTCTTGATAGTCACCTTTTCATTGAGACCATTTCTAATGTGGATTCAGTGAACTGATGGATCAACTGAAGAGTCAGCTGCTAGCTCAGGTCCTGGATTTTCTTTCCCATCTTGTAAGGACACGACTTTCAGATACCGTTCATCTGCTGTAGAGTGTTTTTAGGCCACCCACTTCATCAGCTTCCTTAAATGTGTTGAGGACACACCATCCTATGATATATCACGTTTCGGGCTAATAGTACTTTGGAAACCATTTGTGGTAAATTACAGATTCAATAAAGAAATTTTTTTTTTCCAGCAGGCTGATAGCAACAAAGTAACTAAAGATAGCAAAGAACAAATGTTAAGTTCTAAGTTGTTTGCTATATAGACACAACACTGGTTCATCCCGCCATTTAGGTTCCTGTTTTGAGCTTGAATGATCCATAGATAAGTGTTAAGTGGCTTATCAACCAAACAAACATCCTTCTGAAAATTGTCAGGTACAAGGACTGGACTGAAAATGAATGAAAAAGCAGCCTATGTCCAAAAAAACCCAACAACAACAACAACAACTTGGAAGAACCTTCAGAAACCTGGAGGACTATTGCTTAAGAGCACATAAAATTACAAGAAAGTCTGGCTCCTTGGAGCTTTGCAGTATATTTATGTATATTTAAGACAAAACCAGTGTTTTTCTGAAACAATGACATTTTATTCAAAAGATGCGTGACATATACAATTATAAAATAATTTACATGGCATGCCTTACTATCCATTCACTATAAACGTTCAGTCACCAAGTCAGACTGACTTTTTTCCCCAAGTTTTTTTTTTTTGTCATTTAAGTCTACAGCTACAAATACAAAGCACAGATCTTTTCTAGAGAAAAGCCAAATTCTATAATATCTACAACAGGTCATCATCAGTTTAAAGTGAACCCTTAACCAAGTCCATTAGCAACGCTGAACGTGAACTCAGTGGCTTACACTTGTGAACTCCTGTGAACGATGAATGAGTGTGTATGTGCAGGAAGTCATGACCACACATGGTTGAAGAGGATAGATTCAACACTGATGGGGCTGGTAGACTGCACAGCTGAATACAGACACACCATGACTTGACATTTACACTCTACATAACTAGTCTACAAACTACAATAAACCGGGCACTTACTCATTCACATCTTTTCCACCAATGCAAACTTCACAAAACATCAAAAAGTCACCTGTTCCCATCCCTCAAACCCAATCCCTGCATTTCCATCTCATAACTTGGGCTATACTTGTAAACCCCCCCCCCCCCCCAACACAAAGAAATGTTTGGGGGAAAAAAACTTCACAATATACAGTATGTATACTTGATCTACATTGAGGAACAATCTCATAAATAAAGATGTACAGACCAGCAACTGAGATGCTAAAGTAAAAAGGTAACAAACTGTGGTCACAAGAAATGACAAAGGTTTTTTTGTTAAAGAAAATATTGCACAACTAACAAAAAAAAAAAAAGTTTTCTTTACGACATGCTCGTTTTCAAGATCAGGAGACCATTTATTTTTCTCCTCAGTCCACATCTCTACAACCCACTTCCCAACAGACATGCTTGTTTTGTTTTTTTCTTTTTTAAATATGAGAAAAAATAAAATAAAAAAATCTAATAATCTCATCAAACCAAGCAGAGCTGGTCCAAAGTAAAGAAGTTACACTTCCCAATAGGCCTGTTTGTTTCAGCTTGAGATTTTCAGAAGTCTATATTTTGGCACAAATATTTGAGGTGGTATGCCATCACACCTTCCCAATTTCACTGAGCACTCAACATTCCCGTTTCTCTCTGTGATTTTTGGCTGTCATCTAATGCACATATTTGCACCGTGAATGAATAATTTACTGCTGCCCATAGTTCTTCCAGCTGGCCTCGCTCTTTGTCCTTAGCTGATCACAAACAAAAGCTTCCCTGCCTCAAACAGCAACAACAACAACAACAACAAAAACCCCAAAACAAAACAGCTTTTCAGATTTCAAAGTCAGCTTACTGAACGGGCAGATCTCGTAGCTTCATTCTCCGTCGGAGACCAGACTTTAGAGTTTCAGTGATGGTAAGATCAACTTAACTGCTCTCTATGGTCCTGGCTGCTTAGTTAAAACAGTACTACAGCTCTCCTCCACATGTGGAATTACACTTACACACAGTGGAGACAAGTGTAAACAGAAATCTGCCACCTAAGTCTCTTTACAACATTGTACATTTGACTGATATGTATTTACATGAGTTCTGAAAAGAGTATGAAATGGCATAAGTGAAATATACAAAAATATTTCATGTACCTTACTAGGATGTTTAGTGTGGTCTTTAAGAGAAGGGACAGCCCCCCCAAAACAACAACAACTACATACTCACTTCACAGAAGTGACATCAGGTGACAAATCACTTCATGCCAGAGCTTAAATTGTTCAGTCTCGGCCTTGGCCACTTCTTTGGCGCCCATGTCACCAGTACAGGATAGTACAGGATACGTCTGTACACTGCTATGACCTGAATTCTCCTGACTACACAGTAATATTCAAACTCAGTCTCCCAAATAAATCAGGTAAGAAAGCTGTGTGAGGATTATGTAACACAACAATGACAATAATGTTAAGATTTATATCTGAATCGATAAACAACATGTACATATAAATTAGAGTAACATTTCTTCTTCCTTCAAAGCAGCACGTGGACTGCAGGTCTTTACCTTTCAGATATTGTAACAGTGGCCCACTTTTCACAACAGTGAAAAGCCTGAACTCTTAGTAGTGTTCCAAAATAATGCATATATCTAAACCTCATTTCCAGCCCAGACAGGCTGCAACAGTAACAAAAGGAAAGGGCAGAGAGCAAAAACAAAAAAAGACCCTCCTACCCTCCACTGTGTTTAGTCTTTTAAGAAAATCCTAAAAGCAAAAGCAGTATAATAAAGTGGTAACTGTTTCACTAAAGGTTTGTACAGCAATGGATTTCAGTGCCCAGTAGTACCTGTGCGCTCTAGGGATAACAAGTTTGATCTCCAGAGTGTGTTTTTCAAGTATTACTGCTGCTTCTTTTGAAAACTGCACCATAGCAATTCCTCTCTCTCTCTCTCTCTCTCTCTCTCTCTCTCTCTCTCTCTCTTAACCAATTGGTTATCACATCTATAAGCTTCTCCTAGCTAAAGCAGCATTTATTTGCATGATGATTTACCAAAGCTCAGCTCTTTGGCCCTACATGCACTGCAGGGTGCCGGCAACTGCCGAACGGAGCAGGTCTGACGGCATCCTTCATAAATGCAATCGATGCTTTTGCACCAACACTAGTGGCAGCATTGTGTAGTGCAGCGTGATTGTATTTCTCTCTATGGCCAGGGCTTATTTTAGTCCTCGTCTCCAGAATCCAATCCAAGAGTTTATGATTCTCAAATGAAACAGCTGTACCCCCTTCAACAGACTGCATCTAAAGCCCACAACTCAGGGTAAATAGGGAGGAGACATCTCATTTGAGGCGTTGAGTAACATTGGCCAAAGCTACTGCAAAGGCCTGCACAGCAGAGAAGGGATATTGGAAGTCCAGGATGTAGGCATTGCCATCAATTCTGCCAAACTGCATCACCTACACAGGAAAAACAAAACAAACAAACAAAAAAACGTTCATGCAGGTTGAAAGGAAAAAAGGTTCAATCCTGTTGGAGAAATGCTCTAAATCAATAAATGTTGAATGTGTGTACTTATTATTTCTGCAAGTTATATAAGAAAAGTATCACCTGTCTCCCCTCCAGTTCAATCTGAAAGTTCTTGGCGGACTCCTGGGTGACACGGCCACCGAAGTCCAGCTGGTATACCTGCGTGGCTTCATTCCACAGTGGCTGCTTGTTGGCCATGACATACACAAAGCCCTGGCTGCCAAGCCCTCTGTCCTCCTTCTCATTGGCTTTTCGACACTTGATCTCATCCAGCTCACTGGCAGCCCTCAAGTTCCTCTTACTCTTCCAACCCTTTTTACTGCTCTGGCACTGATTGAGCAGCTCGTCCCCACTGATAAATAGCTCTGGCTCACTTTCTGAACTATCTTGGAACTCACTATTGGCAGTGGCTTTACTCAGCTTCTTAGCCTTCAACTGTTGCTCCTTCTGTCCCTTGATCTTCTTCTTGTCTCTTCCTCCCAACCGTGGACTGGAAATGAGAGAATTGAAATCACCCAGGGCTCTGCCCTCTTTTTTGGATTTGCTCCCTTCGGCCAGTGGCGGCACATTAGCTTCCTCAGCCCGACCGTCCACGCGCTTGCGGTTCTTCTTACTGAACTTCTCCGATCGCTGCGGTACAGGGCTCTCAGTCAAGGAGAGCACCTCCTGAAAACTCTCCCCAGCCTCTGTCATGGTCTCTTGTAATCCCCCATGGCTCTGCAGCTCTGCTGGTGGTGGCGGAGGTGGTGGTGGCGGAGGAGGTGGTGGTGAGAGAACATTTTGGTCTACTGCCAGGTGGGAGGCTTTGGGTGGTAGTGGCACTGCAGGACTGGTCATAGGTGGGCAAGAATTGTAAGTACCCCAGGGTGTGTGGAGGGCAATGGGAGGAATGGGAAGCCCAGCACAAGCACTTCCTCCTGGGTACATAGGTGGGAGGGGGCAGCAGGCTAGGTTGGCCAGATTTGCAGAATAACCTGGTGGTAACACTAGGGTTGCATCCTGTTGTGAAAAGGGCAAAGGTGCCACCACCTCCTTTGGTGAGGCGCAGGGGCGTGGAGAACCTGGGATGGGTTGGAGCTGGGCTCCAGAATAGGCAGTTGCTGGGGGGTACTGGAGCGAGATCTGGTAGCCTGTAGCTGCTGCAGCAGCAGCAGCTTGGAATGATGCAGCACTAGGACTTGTGGGGGACTTTGGAGAAAGGACAAAAGGCAGCCTGGTTACATCCAAGTGCTGAGCTGGGCTAAGAATAAGGGGAGGTGGTTTGTGTGGTACAGGGGGGGCAGTGGAGTTTAAAGTCGCTGTCCGTTCCTGAGGAACCCACACCTCCTCTGTGGATGCTGGATCCCACTGATAGGGAGGTGGGCGCTTGACCACCAGCCCTGATGCATCACTTCCTCCTAGTGCCAGATGCCTCAATGATTGGTTCAGTGTCTCATCCTCTGTGAATGCTGAATTAACGTAATCAGCCCTATCTCTGCCGCTTACCCCTGCTGCAGCTCCAGACACTTCAAGTGAACTCATCAGATTATAAGAGGACTGGGAGGCCAGAGGAGTAGCACTGTTTGAATGAACAATGACTGTGCTGTGCGGTGCTCCGTTGCCTGGAGGAAAATCTTGTCTGATAATAGTTCCTCCCGCTATTCCATTAGCACTCCCTGGGGCAGTGCCTCCAACACTAGATCCACTGCTACACTGACTACAGGTGTATAAGGCTGTTGGCACCCTCTGCTGGAACGAGGCTGCTAGTGCAGTACTGTTTTTCGCCTTGGGAGGGAGTGGTCTAGGTGGTTCCAGCATCTGGGAAACTTTGAGGGCTGCCTCTCGGCTGTTCCTCCTGAGGGTGGCGTGGATCAAACTGCTGTCAAGCCTCTGTCCGGGATTCCTGCCAGCAGAGCTGTTCTGATTAGCTGAATCAGGGTACGGAGGCGGGTCTCCACTGGGTATAGAATAGCGAGGTGCAGTGAGTCTGTTCAGGGTAGCAGAGGTGTAGGGCAGCTGCAGCTTCTTGTCAGCTGAGGAGGAGGATGAAGACGAGGTTACCCTGAGAGTGGCGGAGCTGCCAGGTCCTTGGAGCGTGTAGACATTCTGATTGCAGACCAGGCGTGTTCGAGGACGACATACTTCTTCCACATTCCCACTGCTGTCAAATGTCGTTATCCTCTCATAGCCCAGCGGTGTTGGATACTGAGCTTGTTGCTGGCCTGAAGGATGAAGTGGAAACTCACCCTTCTTCATGCAAAGGTCTCCAGCGGGAGGAGTTCCACTGGCGCCCCCTCCTAATCCAGACGCAGCACTGGAAGATGCAGCGGAAGCTGATACCGAGGCAGCAGCAGCAGCAGCAGCCACAGCAGCAGCCACTGTCCCAGGGTAGGGGGGTGGGGGGTTCATCTTGCTTAGCTCTAGAGGGGCACTGAACACCACCGTGTCACCCTCAGCCAGCTGTGGAGGTGACCGAGTAGTTTTGATCTTCAGTAAGTGTTCGTGCTCGCCCCCTACTGCTCTCTCAACCACTAAATCAGCAGACTGATGAGGAATCTGGATATGCAAGGCCCCAGGTTGTAGCTGGTGCAGAGGTACACCCGAAGGCTGTCCTGAAGACATCGAGGAAACGGGGATTTGAATTTGAAGCTGCTGAAGCTGATGGTGCTGCTGTTGCTGCTGTGCTTGCAGCTGATGGTGCATTTGCTGCTGTTGCTGCAGTTGATGCTGTTGCTGCAGTTGCTGCTGAAGTTGTTGCTGTTGCTGTAGATGTATGTGCTGCTGGAGCTGCTGCTGCTGTATGTGTTGGAGCTGCTGCTGAATGTGCTGCTGCTGTTGTTGTAAGTGTTGGTGCTGGAGCATCTGCTGCTGCTGCTGTTGGAGTTGCTGTTGATGGTGCTGAATTTGTTGTTGGTGGTGTTGAAGTGACTGTTGTTGTTGCTGTTGTTGATGTTGACTTGGGTGTTGTTGCTGTTGTTGTTGTTGTGAAGGATGATGAGAAGGTGGCGGTCCAACCACTAGGCGACCTACTTCCAGTCCCCCAAATATGACCTGACCAGGACTCGAGTACCTGGTCGGTACTGTGTACTGGGCTGTCAAGATGGTGTCCTGGCTTTGGTCTGACCCACCAGCAGCCCCTCCAGTAGAGGTTGCCGTGGAATTGGTTAGGACATCCAACTGAACATTCTGATTGGCTAGGAGTGACTGGACCAGACCAATGCTTTGGGCAGGGGACATGGCCTGGGCTGGACTATGGATGGGGGCAATAGGGATGTTGACAGTGCAGGGTGGGTTGTCATCAGCACCGCCAGTAGGGCCTGAAACAGGCAGGTCATCTTCATCCTCGCTAAAAACATTGGGGCTGAAGACAGGGAGGTTGATGTAGTCCATGGAGATTTTCCGCACCTCTGGCAGGTAGATGGTCATCTGTCTGGGCTGCAGATGGAGGAGGCTTGTCTTGTAGATAACTAAGGAGTGAGAGGCACAATAAAAATAAATAAATTAGGAAAAGAAAAGTGACAACAGACAAATTAGACTTAACTGGAATTAATGTTTAATTATCCAACACGTTGATTTGTTACCTGCACCGAGATTGGTGGGTAAAAAAGTAGCCAGCCCCACTATCTTGAACTTTGTTCCCCAAATATTGGATGTGACCTGAGCAAGGTAATTTTGCTGCAAGATAAAAAAAAAAGATGCATTTTTCTATAAATATATTAGACACATTCCGAAATTTACAACAGTACATTTTATGTAAAAATCCATCGGTCGTGCTTCACAGCACACACAGGCAGCACGTGATCCCTTACCAGCTTCTCACTCAGCTACGATAACCTGATGTTTACCTGAGTGATGTCATCTAGAGGAAATTCCCTCCGTGTTAGACTGGGAGACCCAATTGAGGGTTTACGTATGGGTAACCGAGGTGACCTGGAGATCTCCTGCGTAGCACGGGAGAGTTTGGGAGATTTTCTGGGATCAATGTTGATCCTGTTGGTAAAGGGACAAACTAAGTCTCTACAGAGAAAGTGGCAAATAAAAAAAAGAAGAAGAAGGTTTAGGCATGCAGAGAAACCAAAAAGCAAACAGCAAAGAAAAGGAGCATTCAAATAAATTTTAACAGTTAAAACAAAAAAACTCAGAAAAAATTAGTTTCAATGCCATAAAATCTTAAACAGAATTAATGTGGCTGTTTACATGTTTCTGAAATGAATTCACTGTCATATAAATGCTTCTTGTATCAGACTCTTCAGCATGCCAGTGATCACTTGATTCCCGCTTGTTTAAAACTGAAAACCTGCAGAGAACTAATCTCCTCTTGTCTGCTTCACCTAAATCACTGAAAAGATCCAAGTGTCAAACAGAAGAGACAAAGTGGCTTGATGCAACATGCTCCTGTACACACAAAGCCGGGGTTTAGTTACCTGGGAAGTTTGGGGGACTTGCTACCCCTGGATATCTTTGGCGATTTCTTGCCAACCCAGTCATCACTCAGCTCAATGTCGCTGGAGTCTGAACAGTTACAGCTGTCAATCATGGCTGATATCAGACTGTTGCTGTATATCTCATCTGTGGAGACAAAATATGAAAATGACACTTAAGATGTTACTTTTGATGAAATGTTCAGATCAATACAACCAAAAACAACGTGTCATTTGTTCTCTCAGTTAAGTCACTGCTCAACTGTTAGTAATGTTGCTTTTTCAGATGGGCTGGATAAAGAATGATAAAATATGAATGCCTTTTGGTATTCTTTTTAGGTATGTTGAAACTGCAGGAAGCATTTTCAAATCTACTTGAGCAACCCGGAGGCAAGAATTGTCATAGCTTTGCCACAACATCACCATCATTATCATCCTATCAAAGCATTTTTCTACCATTTCTCAAACATTCATTTCTTCAGTCGTTCTCACTTTGTCTCCTCTTCCACAGTCACAAGGAGTCTGCAAAGCACAGCTGCTGCTCCAGTTTAGGTCAAACTAATTTATTTGATGAACATAAAAGTGTGAATGGTCTGGAACCATTTCATGGCTGGCTTCATTTATCACTGCGTGGGGAGAGAGAGGGTTGATTTATGAGCAACCCAGGGGCCATAAGAGGCCCCATTAAGCAGCTTTTAATTAACATGGGTCCAGTCTGCCCTATGTGACTAAAACTCGCAAAGTAAGAACGTCTGGAAAACTACTGGACAATGTCAGAACTGTGTCGGGGTTCATCTTTTGCAGTTCTACTTGAATTTCAGAATCAAAGATACATTTTTAGTTCTTATCTCTACGATCTTACTGTATTCTTTATTTTAGAACCAACATAAAAATGTAGTTATTGCATTTAGAAGCTAACAAACATTTCAGGTCTTCTTTGGAAAATTATTCTTTTTAAGTTACAGGTATGAAAAAACTAATCTCACCTGTTTTGCCGTCTGTCTTGGGATCCATAATAACAAACTCAGGCCGAAGTTTGCTTATTCTTCGGCCCTTGAGGATAGGGACCAGACCTCCTAGGTACTCCAGATACAGAGTATAGCAAGGCCCTCCCACTTCAGGGTTATCCTCCGTACGCTTCATGGTGCAGTGCAGGCGCTCGTTTCCAGCTGTCGGATAACTCACAAAATCTCTCATGTTGTTTGGATCTGGGATGGGAGGCTAGAAATGTAAAGTACAGTTAAGTTTAAAAACTTTTATGCTAATTACAGCTCTTCCCAAACCACTATTAAATCTATTCACATGGTGTTTTATGGTTTTAATAGAAATAAACCCCTCCTGGCCTGTGTTACCTTGATGGTGGGAACAAAAGCGGCAGTGACATAAGAACAGAGCCGGGAAGGCATTGTGAGCTTGGCAACGTCTTTTTCCTCCTTTAACGCTGTGGCAATGCCCTGCTGGCACAGCAGCTGCAGTGTGGCAACGCGGTGCTCAACTCGCACGACATAGAGCACTGGGCCCGATGCCAAGAACAGACGAGAGTCCCGGTGACCCCAGCAGAGCGTAGTGATGGGGCGCTACAGTATGAAGGGGAAGACACATCTGAGAATGAATAATATGCTTTCACAAGGCTAATGTAAAGCAAATCATGTCATTACTGCAAAACACTTCTTTGCTGGAGTGAAATCCTCAGAGTGATTCCTGAGAACAGTGATTTCATTCAATAAAAACCGAAAACAAAAGGAAATTATCTGTGAATGTTTACCGAAGTCTGTCATGCAGGCTGATTATTCGCGTAAAATAAAATAAATGAAAATCTTTAATCTTAAAATCTTACTATAATGATCAAAATGAATGTATGTACCCTCTGACGTCCTTAACAGGTGAGCCAATCTCCAAAACGAACATTGTCATGTATACATCAATGATTAACATCTCCGTTTTTAAACAAGGATACATTTTCCTGTATAGTATGTTCATTTCATCATCCCCCTACTTTCACATTTGTTTCACGAGTCAAGTTCACTTCACAGTTTCCAGAAATTGAATCCGAGACGATTTTTGTTAGAGTCAACACTTAATATGGAATGAAGAATTTGAAAAAGCATTGTGATCCTGGAAAGAATATTATCAGGGTTCATACGCATTTTTCAGGGTCAAATTCAAGCACTTTTTAAACACTTCCAAGGTCAATTTTCATGCTTTTCCAGCACAAAATAATAAGAATAGTTTTAAAAATTTGCACGTGTTATGTACACATTCTCGAAAATTATTTACTCACCTATCATGTGACTCGAGAGCGCAAACTCCGCCATTGGCGTTTTAAGGAGTGTTTGATGGAAACAACAATCTCCAGGCATGTTAGTGCACTCATCCCCGACTGTCCGGGGGAGGGGCGGGGTCACACATTGAAATACACTGACATGCAGAGGTCGTAGGCAGCCCAGGCAGAGAAATTTTGCTTTTAGACTTTGCGACTCATTTTATTTCTCTATCTGGTAAGAAAACTATTCGGTCAGATAGTTATTTGTGGTGAATGAAATACAGTTTCAAGCACTTTTAAGCACCACATCTGAAATTCAAGCACTTTTCAAACCTTGAAAAGACAATATTAGACTTCAAGCATTTTCAAGGATTTCAAGCACCCGTACAAACCCTGTAGTATCTTGTGTCATTACTATCTGCTAATTAAGTAGCCCTGGCCTTCCCATCTCATATTGTTCCTACCCCGGCTCACTGACTCACTTAAACTATAGTTGGTTATGGTAGTCCTCCCTTCTGCAAACTGAAGGGCCACTCGAACCACAACCTGCATTACTAAATATAAGAACAACTATTTTTCTAGGATGACACTCATAAGTCACCTGTGCTGGTGTATCCAGTGTGTAGATGTGTTCGCCTCGAACATTGTAGAACTTGACAATGGCGTTCCTGCTGGGTGGAGGACAGGAGGTGTCAGTGGAAAGGAGGGTCCTCTCCATCCCTGCCACTGCTAGTAGATCCCCCTGTGAGCACCACTGGACCACCACATCTACAACACAGAGCAAAGTAGTACACATACGTTTATGAAGGGAAACATCATTTTACACATTTTTACATCATTTAAAAAAAAGAATTAACACAAGTGAATGAAGGACACAATGAAGCGAGCAAAGGCCAAAGCAGCTAGAGAACTGCTGACTTAACAAAATTAATAACAAATGCACACAAACCTTTCAGAGCAGTGTGGATGAGGATGGGGGAGAGGTCGTCGTAGCTGTTCATCAGATTGATGTCTCCAGAGGTGAAGCTGACTGTCAGCAGTGGTTTCTGGCTGTGCACTAGGAATAAAGAAAGAAAAACAAAACACAAATGGTAAATGGTAAATGGCCTGTATTTATATAGCGCTTTACTAGTCCCTAAGGACCCCAAAGCGCTTTACATATCCAGTCATCCACCCATTCACAAACATATTAGCCAGGCATTGTGAACAGCTGTTCTGTTCATCAGAACTATCAATCACAATGCTTTTTAGATTTAATAGACACGTGTTTAGGAGAACTACACTTCTTTTATCATTTGTATGTATTTGCCTAAAAGTATAAATAATGTGTTTGTAGCTTAGAATAAGCATTTTCTATATACATAAAGAGTGTGCCCTCTTCCATGGAGCCCATTGAGCTTCAGAGTCAGCCAGAAAAGAAAGCCCAAACAATGGTTGTGGATGGTGTAGCCGCGATAGATTTGGAAAGTGTTAGCTGTTAGCTTTGACCTCACCACTAGACGCCACTAAAGTCTGTACATCGGTCTTTAAAAGAATGTTAATTTGTGCCCATCAGTGGGGAACGTGTGAAAAATATACAAGTCTGTGCTCTCAGTAGCTTCCAATAATACAACACAACAGCTTTCCTTTAACCAACTTTCTACCCACTACTAGAATTTAGCCTCACATCAAAAACAAGTGCAAAAACGACTGAAACAAAACGTTAAGTGACAGAACAAACTAGTTCAAAAACAGAACTGTAAGGTACTTCAGTTTGAATCATCTGACATTTAGGGACATTATTCAAGAGTATATACCAATTTTTAACATTACTATAAATAACACACCTTCAGAGAGCACTCATACATCTTCATTGAAATATCCTTGACTCCGTACTTTAATGTAATCCTGCAATGACCCAAATAGTACCATAAATAAAATGTCCACTTCTGCTTTGTTGTTGCAACATCCCCACAGATAGGATTTTAAATAGGTGTTGCTTTAAATCAGATACAAAATGGGGCTGTAACTGCAGTGTACTGTGCTGTGCGATGATAATGGGTTATCATCATGTATCATGACAAAGATTTGACAAGCCTTGTGCGTCACTCAAGTTGTTGACTCAAGAGATCATTTCTACTGGGGCCAATCAATTCATATTGAATGGTTTAATTAGTGAGTTAGAGCCTGATCTGTGTTCCAGCTTAGGTAAGCAGTTTTCAGCCTGGCCTGTGGTGAAAGAAGGAGGGGAAAAAAAATTTAATAGACCACTGGGAGGAGGATAGACCCTCACCAATATATCCCTAGCAACTGGGACTAATTAAGCTAATTTTTATTGGTTCCTGTTTTGTTTCTTTTGCCTCTTTTTCTCTACAGTTTGTTACGCTGGCTGGTGTGCACACGGAAATCAGCAGGAGAGGAGGCTGACCAGATGCAACAATTCCCTTGACAGACAGCTTACATCCCAGTGCACTAGATATTTTCTGTCCCAGTGGAAAACTGTTTTTCAGTTGGCTTGTGCTTCTTATGCTTCGTTAAACAGCTTACACTGGACCAGCAGCATACAGCTGTAGTTTAAATGCTTTTACCGAACACACTTATACATGTTGAGAAAAGCCAAGAACTATTTTTTTTTAAAGCTACTTTGGGTCACAGAGGTCCATTTAAGGAGACAAGACTGAAGCATGGGTTGCAGAAGTGCTTGTGACCTGGCTACTTCCAGACATTTGAATTTGTTCACTCCACAGTTGACTGATTTGTCTGGCTTGGTGACATGAAGTGGCGGTTTCTTGATTAAAAGGCAATCAGTCCAATGTACGCAACAGGAAGGCTAATGATTAGCCAATCAGTGCCACTGGCAAAATTACTGCCATTTGTCAAGCAATGTCAAGCTGTGCACTGCAACAAGGATATATTAAACCATCAGTTTCACTTGTTTTGGAGATGCAGGTGCAGAAATCTGTTTTTATATGAAAATACCTACAGGGGTTTTGGAGAAGTGGTCCACTTTTGGTATCCGAAGCACAGACTGTATATAAAACATAACTTCTGGAAAGTGATGTCAGTGCATTCCATTATCAATATCAATTATCGATTCGATTCATTAGTGATTCTCTTACAGAGAATCTTATTGATTCCCGGTACTCCCAGGAACTGGTTCTCGACTCTGATCCCTAGTAAACATGGGGTCACCATTTATTCAGCATGGGGTTCTGTCAATTACAGTCCCAAATGGAGCACAAAATGAGGACAAAGCAGAAAAACCTTTAGGGTGGGCCCATTGTTTGACATGTGACTTCAGCCTGAGCATGCAGTGTCGCTTGGTTTGTCAGTCAGATCCAGATTATCCCTGAAAAATTTTGAGTCCCATTATGAAGCTTGAGGTTTCATAACAGAGGACTCAACCAACCAATGGGTGACATCTAAGTATATTTATTGGTCATTTATACAGAGTATGTATGACCCCTAGCTCACCCTCATATGAACAAACCTATGATAAAGTAAGAGCTTACTTTAGTGGGCTCTAGCTTGCATAAATGATGGTTTACTGCTGGACCTGAAGGCTTATTCTACCTGTGGCCCTGCTGAAGTGGATTTCGACCTGGCTGTCATCCTTGCCTTTCTGCCAGTTTCCAAACTGAACATTTCTCCAAGCAATGATTCAGACAATACTGAATGTTGGGTCTTCTTGGGACTCATTGCTCCTTTTTAGGTGTTGGTTCTTGCTTTAGATAAACTTGTCTTGCAAACCATGTTTAAAGACTGCTAGCAATGATAACTTGCATAGCTGAGTAAGATATCTCCCTATAGAGATCTTCTTGTTGAGGCAAAGCAAGAAGATGTACTTCTACTCAATTAATTAAATTTTGAGACAAATAGTGTGACTAAATAAAGGTTTATTATTCTTTGAAAGATGTGATGTGTCACAGAGAGAATCAGGCAGGAAATTAACCAGGTACATTTGGTTTTAATGTATGTTTCTTGATCAGAAGGTAGAAGAAGAAGTTTTGAGTAGAATACCTTGTGGTGGGGGGTAGTCATCAGAATCTGTGTCGCTCTCACTGCTGTCCTCTACCAGGAAGCTGGGGTAGTTCCACGACATGCTGACAATACCGTCTGACTCATGCAGCAGTATATGGGCCAGCATGCGCCCATGGCAGTCCATCACTATCACCTGTCCATCTGCAGTACCAAACAACACCTGGCGCAAGTGCAAAAAAACAATATTAATGTGGACACTGACACAAGAACAAAGACTCACACTTGAAAGAGGAGAGAAAAATGAGACAACAGCAAGAAAGAAAAACAAGACAAATGCATATCACAGAGAAAAAAACTGCGAGAAATGGACATAAATGGGTTGATGGTGATAAACAAGGACAGTTACACATACACGGACTGAAAGTCTGCTGACATCCAACCTGTGCTGACAGTTTAACGGCATGAAAACAAAAATATAGCCTTACAAAGACAACAACACATTCAAGACAGTGGAAGCTTGCTGTCACTCACAGATTCAGCTCTCAGGGTTTCTGTCTACAAGTGGCAAATGGCAACCTAACATTTCTACTTCTACTTGCATTAGAAGACTGGGTAAGTGCCAGGTGAACATATCCTATGTTCAAAATCTGTATAGTGTGTTACCTGCTGATCATCTGGGGTCCAGATACCACAGGTAATGTGGCTTTCCAGGTTGATCTCAGAGGACCAGTGTCTTTGCCCACTGACAGAGCCCACCAGGACGAAGCCATCACGATAGGAGATAAGAGCCTGGGTCCCATCATGGGACCAGGTAAAGTCACTCACCTAGAAGGGACAGATAAGAAATGTTAGAGTTATTTAAAAAAGATAAAATAAATAAATAGTATATACCTCAGCTGTTGCACACAGAATCAGCAGCAGCTTATGATTCTGTAAATGATTTATATTTTTAATTTAAATCATTTTTTAGGAAGAATTCTAAAATATTCTGGTTCCAAATTTGAAGCTCTGCTTCTATTCAAATGCAATTGATCTAGAGACTAATTATGACAAAACAGTGTCCCTCAACTCAAATAATGTATATAAAAAAAACTTTAACCTCTCAGACAAAAGCAGAGCAGCGATGGCATTTTAAAAAGCACAGACCATATAAAAGTGTGGCTATTGTTCAGATTGTCATCTCCAATAATAACTCAAGTAATCACAAAAGATGCTGTCAACATGTGTCAAGTCTTAGCTCAAGGAATGATGACAATGTTTGATCGATGTGGCCTACCTACCTATGTTTGCTTGGCAGGCTTAATTTTTAATTAATGTGCAGCATCAGTAAAAACACATAAAACCACTTGAGGTTTGATAAAAATGATTTAAAAAATAACAAATATACATTGATTAGCGTGTAATTACTTCTTCCAACAAACTCAATTTCATACATTTATAATAAATCCATTTAACACTAGTTTGTGAGCGGCCATGTTGCCCCACCATCTTCAATACAGTGGCCAAAATGGACATTGCTGTTCCACCTAATCACTTTTTATATATGTGGCCACCATTTAACATTTGGACATAAATATTTTTATATTCTCTTTCTCATCATCTCCACCACCACTGCTCTTTCTCCCCCCCTCATTGTCACTTTAACCACTTCCTCCTCCCCTCCTCACACATAAGCATGCACAAATACGCTTATTTATTCTCAATATTGTCACATTTATTTTTTCTTAGCAGAATAGAAATGCAAGCCTCACATGTCCAGACAGCTGACCAACAACAATAACAACAACATCTGCTTATGACCTAATATTATGCCAGCTAATGTTACACTTGAGTGTCCTAACAATCACACTTTCGCTCTGATTATATACGCCCTCTGTCATTGCAGAAAGTTTGACTAACACTGACGAACACCAGCAAAAACAACAGCGCCAACAGAAAAGTTCAAGACATTCCTAACGACTCAACTCGGTATCGCAAAGTTTTACAGCCTCCTCCAGTGTAAACAGAAATGGGCACCAATAAATACCTGAGGTAAACAGCGGCTTAACAGCCTACACTCACTATAGATGAACTGTGGCCAGAGTTGTTTGTCCTACAGCAGCCACCGTAGCTATAATTATGCATTTGAATTGGAGGGGGTTAAAAAAGACAACTCAGTCGAGTGCGATTTCAAATCTACTGACATCTAGTGGCGGGGTTTTACACACTGTAACTTTAAGTATTACAGGTTTATTGCAATGACATTATATTGCTTTATATTATCACTGCTTGCTTTGCTTCCATTAACTCTATCATATAGTTTTACCCATTATTTACACAATAATTTCTTACAATTTTTTAAAACTAGTTAAAAGGACCGATTTACATTTTGTCTACTTGTGTCTCTCACCTGAGCTCCTCGGTCATTGACGAGCTCCACAGACCAGCGGCCCTCATACTGGATCCAAACAAAAATGCCTCCATCTGTGTCACATGTGGCCAGTTTCTGGAAAGGCTCATTCCAACGCACCAATACCACCTGAAAGCAGAGGTGAGGTAAAAAACACAAACAAACAATCAGATAAAATTATCAGAAAGACTGTTCAGTGTCCTTTGACAGCCATTATTTTACAAGACATAAGAAAATGTACTAATTCACTCCTTCACTGACAGTGAATTTAGCCATGGCTCTGTGTCAACTTACCTACAGATAACATGAGAAAAACAACAAAGTGCCTTTAATTAAGACATTATACTCTAGAATCAGCTGAATGCCTAAAATCCAAGTTCCCACATTTCAATGAACTAAATTTAGCATCAAGAAAGATGGAAATAACTCAAAAAGTGGGTTAACCTCGTTTTGAAAAAGTCACAAAGGAGCCGCTAATATCTTGAATATTACAGACAGAGAGATTCAGTTATAATGTCACCTTATAACTGAATGGCACATTTCAAAATGGGACATTACAGCATTTTTGCGTTTATGGAAGAAAAGAGATGTATACAGGAAAATAATAAAGAGGAGTCTTACAGGTTGACACAAACATATGTCTCTCCGTTTGCCCTGAGTTTAGTACTGTAAAGACTGATTGTAATTTGCTTGGGTATGAGCTGCAGGAGCACAGTATACAAAACACTCTTCATAACACGTTTCTGTCACCCATCTTAAAAGGTGCCCATCACACTCTCCATCCTGCCCCCTCCTCTCTTCGTGTCTCCATTTGTCTTCTGTTCTGTAGCGTGACTCAGCCTATTCCCCGGAGGAGTAATCCTAAGAAGGGAGCCGCTCTGCTCTCGCTAAGTGAAGCACGTGGGTCGTACACGTTCACACACGCAGCACCGAGCAGGGTTTTAGTGGTGCTCAAGCTCTCTGACTGCAAGTCCAATAGATCAGCGGGTCTGAGTTGGATAAGCCAGTAATGCTGCCAACCCTTAAACAACACTTCCTTACCTCTGTGCAACACACTCACAGTTCCATCCATCAATGAAACAGATGCTATTAACTGTGCGTCCCCATTTTATATTCCATCAAGAAAAGAAACAATCAATCATACTTACACTTGCTTGAATACTTTATTATCTTCTTGCACTAATGCCATTAATGCTGACTTACAGGTTATTAATTAAGAACTTCTTTAAGAATTCATCTAACACAAATGATCATTAATCACAAAACTTTCCTCAAACAGTATCTTGCTATAGTCTATGGACTTTTCAAGCAGCATTTTAGGCATTGGAAAAAAAAAAATTAGGATGATCAGGCTTCAGGAAAAAAGATTATTGGAGCAACATCATGTAGTCAGGGCATATATTTAATGAGTGAGGCTCAGCAGCTCCAATTGTTTTGAAAAAAATATATATATTTTTTTTTACAAACCCAGGAAAAAAGATATAAAATGCACAAGGGAACATCACAATATTTATCAATTATTTCTTATTGAGTAATACCCTGTTTGTCACACTTATTAGTCTGGAAGTCAAATCAGTCAATTTATATGAATATACAAGGCATGGCCCTAAAGCTTAATGGGCAGATAGTAGTTTTTAATCAATGTCCTGTCCCTGCTATGCATCATTAAAGTGTCCTCTTAGCCAGATTTTGCATGTTCTAGTTTGTCCTTTTCCTCTGTGTCTTTGTAGCAATGACAGTCATCCTATTGCAGGTCTACAGCTGAAGGTCTCCACATCATTCTGAGATGTCCGCATTCACAGACCATTAAAACTAGCCTGCCATCTATCATTCTGGCACAGCAATCATTCATGCAGCAGCATTCACTGGGTGCAAAACTAATAGGCTTCTGCACCAGTATTGTCAAAGATAACACATTACAAGGATCTCATTGGGGGGGGAAAAAAAACACAGATTTGTGGTGTTCCTCCATCTATGCACTGTCTGCAACCTCTGGCGATCAAAAGGGATTTTCCACGTGGTATTATACAACATAATTCAGTCCCAACTGGAGGAGACTTGTGGCTTTAGATTAGGCATGAGCTCTAGTTTGCATAAAGCTAACAGCATTCATGCAACTACAAAGCAGGGTCAAAGGAAAACATAAAAGGATAAATTAGCATTGGATTTACACATGCTGTGTCTCACGTGTGTTCCCACTCACAGCCCCACAGAGGTGAGAATAAACTGTTTGTCTGTAAATTTAGCTCAGTGTGGAGATTAGTGTGAGCTGGTGAGCCATCCTGCGAGGGGGGACAGCTGAGCACCTCATGTGATGCAGCGATCAGGGAGATCAGACATCACATAGAGACAGACAGGATAAGCGTTGGGAGCTGCAGGACCACGAGGAGCCTGAGGTGTCACAGGAAAGGCACATCAACATGTGCAAACACATACAGTTAAAAAAACTTCTTTAATTACAGTGCATTATATGCTCAAACAGACAGTAATCAGCGCCAATAAGCTCAGAGAGATATTAAAGAACTTTGGAATGACATGTAAAAAAAAAAAAAAAAAAAAATTATATATATATATATATATATATATATATATATATATATATATATATATATATATATATATATATATATATATATATATATATATATATATATATATATATATATATATATATATATATATCACTCAAAGGCTTTAGCATCATCATGTAGAGAACACCTACAAGTTTTTGTTTCAAAAATACATAATAGCTCTATATCTACTACAATCAGGGCTGTTTTTACACTCTTGCAGTATTCTAGGACCCCTAAATCAGAGACTCTCTGAAAGGCTGCTGATCCCATATTCAACTAAAAGCTCTGGGATTGAGTTTTAGTCTGATGAGATAGAAACAGATTGTTTTTAAAGCTGTGACGCAGACACTTCTTGATTGGATCTTAATCATAACACCCCTTTAAAACATTCCAATCACATGGATATTTTCCCCCAAAGTAAACAAAGACATTAACATTGACTAGTTGTTAATTCAAGATGGGAAACAAATTAGTGTCCATGCCTGCAACTGACTTTTTGACATTGCTGTTCTTCCTCTGTACTAGTATTGTACTGACCAACCCTCAGCCTCCTGTTGGCAACTGAACAAGCATACCCAGTGACCTCAAATCGCCATGCGATGTGCATTTTTAGGTGTGCATACTCCTTTGGTGACTTGTGCAAGGACAGCTGGAGACACCAAGTAAGGATAGTTGTTAGACTACTCTCTTGTCTGTTTGGAGGATACATGTGCAGTTTGGGCCCTTGTAGTACAGTGGCTTTGCAGGGAAGTCTGGACCAGCCTGTAGGATGCAGTGGAAGAGAAACTATGATTTTATTAGTTGGCTAGCTGGTTCAGGCAGAAGAGTTTATCCAATCTACAGAAATTTTTCATGTAAGCATGCAATGTGGAAAGTGTAACTAACACTAGAGTTAATTCGGATGGAGATCATTTCTATAACTGCTATGCTGCTCATCTGGATGGTTTTGGGATCAGTTTTGGGAGCATTAAGAGCCAAATACAATCACTGGACCAGTCAGAGTTTGGTGCATAAATGCATTTCTCTAAACACAAGTGGTTACGCTGCCCATTACTGTTGTGTCAGATATATGTGAGATGGTTGCGTGAAAATTACATCCAAAGCATTTTGAGGGCTTAATATTGCACCAGAATTCTTCCTGTGCAGACATAGATGGTCCATTGTAGCTGATGGTCATCCCATGCCTTTTAAGTACAGATATGCTTTTAGGAAAGGGAGCATAACTGACCACAGCAACTTCGCTGAGAAGAGTAAATCAAACCAAGCAACAGCTTCAGGAGGCACTGGTGTCAGCACAACTGAGGGGACACTATGACAGCGAAATGCCATAGTGGTGAAGGTGTGAGTGCAAGTCCATGACAATGCATGTCTGATGCACAAATAACTTTGTCTCTGCAAAACGTTTGAGGAAAGGGAGAGCCTTAATATATTACACTTAGTCATTATTTTACTTTTTTCATGCATCCAAGATAAGAGCACCATCCAGGTCTATGATTTCCCTCTTTTCCTTCCAGATGAAGAGTTGACTTATGGGTAACACAGAGCTCATCGAGGATGGAGAGAGGAAAAAGAACTAGGAGAAGCTACTTTTGGCAGTTCCCTTATTCGCAAATGGTCACGACAATCAAAAGCAGGTTCGGTTTCGTAGAGTTAACCCCTTTTCTGGTAGGGTCTCCCATGGCAAATTGGTCCTGGGTGCAGGATCAAGGGAACAGTTCACCCTGCCCGGAATAGGATTACCAGGGCCCCGTCCTGGAGACAGGCCCGGGGAGGGTGCCCGGGCCTGTGTCTGGTGGTCAGGCCTTAGTCCATGGGGCCCGGCCGGGCACAGCCCGAAAAAGGGACATGGGCCCATCCTCCTGCAGGCCCACCACCTCCAGGAGGCACCAGGTACAATGTGTGCCTGGCGGTGGGCAGGAGCGGAGTCCCTGATGGACCGATCCCCGCCCACCAAGACTAGAAAATCAGATATCAATATCAGTTAAAGAAAAGCTCTGTGCTGTGCTGACACAAAGGCAAGAATTAGCAGGAGTGATTTGCAAATCCATCAAAAGAGGTAGAATCTGAGCTCATTATGTGCAAGTCAGGTGTGTAATAAAACCTTAATAAATAATAATAAGTTAATAGCATTTACAATTATTATTAATGTGTGCTGTAAAGACTCCTGAAAGTACCGTTAGGGAAACTGCATTGAATAATAGAAAATAAGTAATCTGAGTGATACCAGAGTCCCTCACACCACTGGTGTTCCTCAATCGGCAGAATAATAAAAAGGAAAATAGTGACCAAAACAGGCACAAAAAATATCCAGTTGCAGGCACCTCACAATAGGTTTGAACAAGTACTAAAAGGCCTTAATTTCCATGGGCCAGAGAGATTAAATGATACACCCACCCTCCTTCTTTGGGGGTGTTTCTACATTGTGTAGTTTTGAGGCCTTAAAGTCTGATAATCATGCATCTCATTTCATGCAGACAAATTTGGTAATAATGTTGAGTAAGATCAGACACTAAATAGGACTGGATTTAATGCAATAAATCCACAAATAACACAAATAAATACTCACATTTTTAAAGTGATCATACCTTATAAAACAAAGGCTATATTTTAAGTGTTATTCTTCATTTATTTGACAAGGATCAAAATGAATCCCCGAAAACAGAACAAAATACTACTGTGATTCAAGTTTTTGTGGGGGCTGAAGGTTTTCAGATTTCCAACAGAGCTGTGACACTCTTACGTTTGGTAAAGGCTGCTATAGGCTGTTAAATTTTTTGTAATAAGGAGCTTTAATAAACTAGCATACATAATATAAACAGTGTATAATATCTTTTAGCCTACCTAGTTATTCAGAAGGACAGAATAAGGCTCTATTATTCTGCAAAGACAAGTGTACGAAACTTTGCGTCTGTCTGTCTGTCTGATCCTTCACTACAAATATTGCTGAAGATGAACTGCACAGGCCACGCTGGAAAATTTGTAGTGAACAGAAAAGTACACCTGGATCTGAGGAAACAGTCGTTACGCAACAAGTCCTCTCCAAGGATGGATTAGCGCACTAAAGCCATTTCCACTAAGCACATTTGGAGGGACCATTTTAATTCAGTGAAACTTGGCAAACCTGAGCTGGCCTTTCAATGTCAAGAGGTCACATAAGGAGAGAGCAGAAGAAGACACACTCCATAAAGTCAGGTAGCGACCAGCACAGGGAAGGTGATTATGAAAGGAGGAAGAGACAAGACCAGGAAACACTATAGCTTGTAGTTACTGACAAAAATAAAGCTGTTGTAAAGTTGTGAGGTTCCCATTTAAGTCTTAACAGAAGTGTTAGAAAAACACTGAATAACAGAATCCTTCCTGCTCATCTAAAAAGAGGTGTTAATTCTTCCACAGGCCCTCAACAGCAATATAAACTAGTTTATTTATGAGGCTTTGGCAGGGAGGAATTTTTAACACATGAAAATGTGACACAGAGCGAAAATGCAAGAAAGTGAAGGAACATACAAATACTGCTGGGCCTAATCAAATGGATTGATTTACCCAAGTTGATCAATCAAAATCTGTACCAGCAGAACAACAATGCACAGACAAACTAGAACACATAAGAGCAAGAATATGGCCCGCAAACCAGCTCAATCTGGCCAGGACATAAACTATACATGGTTAATGCCTCCATATAGCTTCTTCAACATTTGCGTAAAGTGTCAAATAAATAACCACCAAGCACTGCTATAGTGTACTCCCAGAGCATGGAACAACTGCTCAGATACAAATCAGTGTATGGATCAGTACATAAGTTACAGACGTTGCACTCTGAGCTCAGTGTGGTAAACAAATGATTGTGTCATGGTGTCTTCTGTCTCTGTTGGACTTTTTCCCCCAGAGAAAAGTCTACACCTGTTATCAAGGGGAAACTAAGAGGTGGGACTCCTATGTTTGGGCAAGAATACACCCATAAGTCTCTTGTGAATAGTTCAGAGGTTTGAAACAAGTTTCTGCAGTCAACAATCAGTAGATATCAATAATCATAAAATTTATTGTTTAGGATATATTACATTCTTATGACTAACATTAGTCACTTTAAATATTCCCTATTATACTTTGAGTTAAAAAACAAAACACGGAACTGCCTCAATGCAAGACTTAAAACTTCCTCGCACAGCTAAGCACATATGATTCTAGCGTAAGACAACTATCACAGCTGGCAGATGACAGGACACTGACAGACAATTTGCCCAAAACCTCTGCTGTGGCCAACATTTTCTTGTCAACATGCTGACAGTCATTGTCAAGCCTGTCTCTGATGTTCAGCTCTCATGGAGAATGAATGGACGCCTAGTGATTAGCTGCTCGCTCTGCTCAGCATCTGAATGCACTGTACCAGGAGAAGAAGGGGGGGGATAAAAGCATTAGATCGTCAAGAGAAGCATTGATCTATTTTGACACAAGCCCAGAGGGATTATTTTTCACCATCACAAATACAGTTGTCTAAAAAGATGTAAAATGTAGCACTTTTATCTATTTTCAGCCTTATTTTTGAGTGGTGGAGCTGACACAGCTGCTGCTAAAGGTTAGCGTTCTCTTAAAATAACTAGATAAAAATAATATCAGAACATTCAAGGGCAAATTCTGCTTTTTTCACCATTATTTTCCTGATTTTTTTTAAATAGAAGTGTCACAACTTCTCCCTATTGAATTGTACCAGTTGAGGAGACCTGGATGTCTCATGAGTGCCTCCAAGGTGAGGCGTTTTGGGCATGTCCAACTGGGAGGATACCCCAGGGCAGACCCAGGACACACTGAAATTACACCTCTCAGCTGGCTTGGTAATGCATCGTGTCCCCACTGAAGAGCTGGAGGAGGCAGCTAAGGGGCGCAAGGTCTGACTGCTGCCATCGCGACACCGACACACAGAAGAAAGCAGATGGATGAACATAGATGATTTATGTTTATGATACTGAAAAGAAATGGTACACCCCTATTGCTGCCATACATGCCTGTATATTAAGCCACCCAAGTCCATTAGAACAAGGGCATTCATTTTCATCTTTGAATGGGTTTAAATCAATCTAGGCTTTTGCTGTTATAATCAAAACAGAGTACAAATCCACCACTTTTGAAAATTATATATATATATATATATATATATATATATATATATATATATATATATATATATATATATATATATATATATATATATATATATATATATATAAAGATAAGTGTGAGGATAACGAAGCGTGAAAACCAGTTGAAACCAGTCTAAACTTCTAAATGCTGGCAAGTCAGTTGTCATGTACTGGAAGTCAGGGTTTTTTCTTAAATATGAAAAAGGGGATCTTGTCAACAGCCCTCTAATCAAGTGCATTATCTGCCATGGTAACGTGGAGCCAAACAAACTAAAGGGGCACTTGGAAACCAAACACGACTCCAAGGCAGAAAGCAGGAAGAAAGCTGGTTGGAATTTGTGTCCAATAAGGTGATGGAGGGAACCTATATGCTGATGAAGCTTACTGCAAACCAAAAAATACATTAATTGATTTGGTTTGTTTTTTTAAAGTAGGATCCTTGAAAGCTCCAGATGCTGCAAATGTGTTATCAAAGTGCCTAGAATGATTGCACGGAAGCCATTTTCCACAGATATGAATACAGATGTGACTTGGGAACAAAATGCTTAATAACCCCTGCTGAAATGTTCAAGCTTTACTTTTGTAGGCTGTCTAAACAGTCACATATAGTTATTAGCATTTTTACTAAGCAACCAAGCACCATAAAAAAATGGCTCAACAGAAAACAAATTGGTATGCCTCTGTGAAAAGGTGGCTGTGAGTTACAACAAAAGGATCCCACTTTTCACCTTGCTCCTTTTGAAGCTGCTATGTTGTAATTATTTCTCAAGCTGGTTGGAAGGGAGTGAAGCAGGTGGAGGAGGACATATGTTTACTGGGATTATTACAGGACCCAGAAAACCTTTTCAGTACCTGAACATCACAACAGACTTAAAAAAAAAAAAAAGTGCTACAGCAAGACAATAGGGGAGCTTCTCCACATCATAAGATGCTTTTAATTCAAGTAGCTTGCAGTGCCAAGGTCTGTACTATAGGTAAACTCAGGTGTAATCCAAGGGTACCCCAGGCACTGGCACTGCCACACACTACAGTCCATTATCCACATGCCCTCTTCTTATCAGATGTCTGAAAGCTTAAGATCCGTCTTTTACTTTACTACAATGCCCATATTGGGACAAGTCCAAAACACACATCCATTCAGACGCTCACTTACATTAGGAAGATCACTGAACACTGAGGTCTATACATCAACAGGAATAATGGCCAAATTTAAAGATGCTGACACGAGTATTGATCTTGGCAGGACTAAACTCCTATAGGATGAGTTCATATTCCATTTCTGTGTCCGTGTGCTTTTCTTAACATGACTTGAGCCAATTTGTATGAAAGGACACTCGTCACCAGCAATGACAAGTTCTCAATGACAAAGCTGACGTTTAAAGGACAGGACTGTCAGGGGACTAACGGCATTTGATGCTGAAAGAGCAGCTTTTATAGACAAAGGGTTATGGCAAATGCACTGACAAGAATGAACCTCTTTAAATAAAAGGTGATAATAAATAAATACACATTAATACATATGTAAATGCAATGCTGCAAGTTTAATTTGAAAGACAGTAAAAAAAATAAAATTAAAAAAAGTCAAGTGGTGCAAGGAATGCAAAGTAAAAAAAACAAACAAGTACAGCGTATATAGCGTGCTCCTGGGGGTCATTTCTTTTGTATTATAATATGTATTGCAATCTGCCCTCTCTTCATCACAACTGAGATGAGAAATGACCCAAGTGAGTGAACCGATCTGTCACAACTTGACAGAATTCATTAAGCAGCGTAATTTCCACCAATGTCAGAAACCCCAAATTATGCATAGAGTGCGTGAGTGATGGATTCCACATCGCCCAAAGCATTTATTTACTGCTTTATATCAAAGCGTGGAACGTGGAAGCGTGGAACTGGAGAGGACCTTTACTACTCATTACTAGCGCTGGAATGAGGTCAAAGAGTAAAAATGTGCAAATCTTGATCAAAAAATAAATAAATAAATAAAAAATAAAATAAAAACATGTACATCCTAAAAGCAAGCAATCTGAGAGTTAAGTGTGAAATAAATTGTGGGCACAAATGAATAGTGCAGTGCCAAACTCCGTGAGTGCAGAAAAGGAAGATGCAGACATCAAATGAGATTATCAGAAATATCAAAAACATCTGGTGTAAATGTTTTTCTTATTATTTAGATAGACTATATAGATAACAGCTGAATGTTTAAGTGGTCAGAGTTAAATGGCATTACTGCTGTGCTTCAGTCACACCGTGTAGGGATTCATCCACTCTCCCCTCAGCTGCCTTGGAGAGTGCTGACACTGCACCTCACTCCAAACAGCTAAACCCACTAAATAGAAAACGCAACCTGTGTTCAATCTCCACTTGTCCTGTGTGTGTGAGAAAAAAATCCTTATTAGTATTTAATATTGCTGGGACATTTGACTCAGACAGTCATCCAGTCTTTTTGGTTCAACTAAATTGCCTCAATGCATTCTTTGTGGGAATCTTTGAGGGTTATTACTATACTGAGGGATAGGAATAAAGCCTGTCTGGAGTAACAGAATGTATTGACTAGGAAGAGCATGCATATCTTGTATACATATCTTGACTGCAACCAAAAAGTTGATCTAACTGGCAACTTACGGTTAATGAATATCAACCACTGCAGGAAAACACAAAACCCTCAGCCTCCCACAATGTGAAGAGGTGTCTTTTTTTGTTTTTGTTTTTTAATGTAGTGATTTTACTGGTTCGACCCACTTGAGCTCCATACAACCCACAAATATAACTGTATGTGGCTCACGAGCTAAAATAAGTTGGACTAAGCAGCCTTTTCTAAGGGGATCAACTAGTCTACTTTTACTGAAACTTCTCAAATACTGCTTTAAACACTTAAAAATAATGATTTTGAAAATTTGCTTTATTAAGTTTAACTGAAGAGGAAGAAATATCAGAGTAGCTTGAAGTTGTGGGAAAAATAAATAAATAGAAGATTTACTAATTAAATATTCCTGAGATACATTTTTGATTATAAGACATTTTAAAACAGCTTCCAAAACACGACTGTGGCCTTTAAGAGCTTCAAAGACTGTTTGATGAAGAATTAACATAGACATCTTAACAGTCCTATTCAAAAACAATTGCACTTGAACCTCTTACCTCACTATTATGCCCTCTGAGGTTAAAGTTTACTCTCTGTGGGGTGGGCCGGTCTCGTCTGCAGTGGCTGGATGTAAACGTAACCCCAACCACTCCTCGGCTGTTCCCGGTGGCAAGCCAGCCCTCTTCATAGTAACGCTTTCTGCATACCGGCTTCTCCTTCTCACTCTTGGGCACCCTGCCCTTCCAGGACAGACATAAGATGTTGGAGTCACTGGACAGGAGTGGGCCATGCTCCACAGCAGCGAACATGCCTGCAGCTCTCTACACTCCCAGAATAAAAAGTGCCCTTAGGGAGGTTCTTCGGAGAGGACAACTACTGTTATCAGCACGTCTCCTCCTTTGAGGTTACCAGTTCCGTGTCAGAAATGAGACAGCGACAACGGTGCATAGTACTGGTGCTTTTACTTGGGGATCTGGAATAGTGACTAAAGGCGATCAATAAAAACTTTCCCCAGAAAGCACAGGTGAGGTCAAAAAACAAGTGGATTTTAGCATTGCTGGATTAATGATGTTATGTAGCCAAATGAGGTGGCACACACACAAAAAAAGGCACTCAGGTCATTTTTGATGTGATGCTACCAAGTACGTGCTGTTTCGGAGAGAAGGCACCAAATGAAAGTGCCTAAAAATATATTTAGATATCCACCAGGGTAAAGTTGAGACTCCTATCAGCTGAGCAAAACAAGCATCAACCCCCCAAAAAAGAAAAAACAAAAACGCGCCTTATCTTGTAAACTTATAAAACAGGCAGGTATTCATTCCAAGTATCATCATTGTCTCCTTTCTGTGCTCCACATCCTCCTCATCTGATCCCAGTTTGTGTCTGAGAGAGGAGAAGCAGGGACTCCTCTCCATCAGCTGACAGCCCACAGGAGAGCCGCTTCTCCCGGTAACGTCATTACGTCAGCCGGCCCGCCTTTTCAACCGGCCTCGGGGATTCCATAGAGCACTGTTGGGTAATACACAAAACGACGTTTATATATAACATAGAAAAACATGAAAAATAAAATAAAAATGTATTTAAGAAATCAAGAGAATTGTGTCACAACACAAGCTGTGGAAAAGCGCTCACTTGCTGCCCACTGCCGTTAATTTAAATATTAATGCGCTGGGCTAAAAATTGCCTTTACTCTTCGAGCAGCAATTTTACTTTGAGGACTATCCTGTTCAGCGGAAGGGCATTTAACTACCCGCTTAATAATTTATAGGAGCCAGGTATCATTTTAGCTTTCATTTAATTAGGCTACAAAGCTGTAGTAAGGCGGCCTCTCGCGGCCAAACGTTTAAAAAACAAAATAGACGAAAGGTAAACAACAAAGACCGTAACAGAGAGGTAAGAACAAATAAAAGAATAACAGCTTTAAAATGAACCCGGGCAGGTCAGACAGACAAGACAGACCGAAGAGGCACAACGGGACGTTATTTATTAATACAGAGACAATAAAAATCAAGCCCAACAAAGAATAGCTGAATGAGAATGGCTGTTTGGAAATATACTCGACATTAAGATTAAGTCAGCGGTGATTACAAGATCCCGAGATTTCCCCACCATTTCCAGTATCACTAAATCTAAACCAGTGGCCATGATAATAGGTGCCTCTCGAAAAAGCCATCTGCCATTAAACCACGCCAATTCGTAAAAATAACATAAGAAAGATACAATGGTTATTGACAACCAAATAATCACTGTTTAAGCCCGTAAGACGTTGGAAAATTAGCCAAAAACATCGATCACCATAAGCTGCCTGCCTATTAGCAATAGCTAGCCAGAACCTGGATTCAGACCGAGAGCTCTGTGGTCTCCACTGATCATCAAAACATTCCAGTCGCGGGATTAATCTTTCCTCCCTTCAAGAGTCTGGCGCTGGGCTGTAACGCTAATCCATCCGAGATGCTGGGGAATGCGGGTAACTAACGCTGTCTGTCACGATTCTTCTTTTTCTTCTTCTCCATGAACAACAACCGGAGACAGCTAACCGGCTAAGCGGTCAGCTATCAGCGCCAGGCTGGCTCCGTCCACCCGCCGCTGGCACTCGCTAGCAGGCTACGGTTAGCACATTAGCAAACGATTTATGGCAATAGTTATTTAATATTAGGACACATCTGTTGAGAAAAAAAAAAACACACACACCTCGGCGGTGTAGTGACAAAGTGGCTAAACAATATAAACCATGAGTCCAACAAAGCCAGAGAAACATCAGCGGTCAGTGGAGTGCCTACCTTGGATCCGTACCGCTGCTTCTTCCTCTGCCTGCAGCCTGCTACTGTACACTGCTGGGCCCCTACTGCTGGGTCACGTGACAGGCACGTGATTCAGACCAATTAAAATTGTTCATATCAATAGCACCTTAATCAAATAACAGTCAATCCAATAACAGTTTACCTTTCAAAACTAGGTTCCCACAAATTTGGAGAAGAATGCATCTAAGTATCTACATTAAATATACCTGTATTAAGTATATTAAGTACACGCATACAGCAACTGTATAAGCAGCCTCCATTGCATTGTTTTTTTCACAATAATGTGAAGCATATTTTAGGTCAAATACAAATGTGGGTGTGTATAAATGTGTAATAAAACAACATATTATACATGATCACAAATTAAGAAAACAAATGTGCCAAATTAATTGTTTAGGTTTTGGGTTTGTTTGTTTGTTTGTTTGTTTGTTTGTTTGTTTGTTTGTTTGTTTGTTTGTTTGTTTGTTTGTTTGTTTTTGCTCATTCCGTTTATAGGCAGAAAAGTATTTAAAAGTATGAATGAGATCTAATGTTAAAATGCCCAGTGACTTTGCAGATAATGCATTTAAATTAAATCAGTGACCAGAGGTTAACAGGCAGCCTTTGCAGTTGAACCTTGTAAAGAAAGATCATACATGTTGTAAACCTGCTCAACATTTGGCAATAAACCCCTTTCTGATTCTGATTCTGATTCTACATTACTGACTGACTCCACTTTTTCAAATAAGATATGGTGATGATCAAGAGAAGAATCACCTGTGACAAAAATCACTGTGACAGAATCAGGAAGCTACAAGGTAGATGAAGCATCATAAGCATGCATAAATAATGTCACGATAGTCAAGTGCAGACTACATTGTTATTCATATGACTTGTAAATGTGAATATGAAAATATATTTGAATATAATGCATCCAATCTTAGTCTTTCATTCTCAGTTTTATGACCATGAAAGGTTTCGATGGGACTGTAGACTGGATACTTGGTACTCGTCACTAGCTCGTTAGTGCTCACCTCATTTATCCTCCAGGACACAAGGGGGCAGCACAGGGAAATGATTTCACCTTCTGTCCGCTCTCTCAAAAACATGGCGTCTCTCATGGTTCGCAAACGTGAATTATTCTCTTTGGCAAGGATATTGAGTGGTGTCTCATATTTGGTATGGTAACTAACTTGTTTTTCATTTTAGATAACGTTTTCTAACAGTTTACTAACATGGCAGGTCTCTAGCTTTTGAAAAATTACCGTAGCTAGTTAGCCAATCGTAGATTTTGGCCATTCGTGGCAGCTGCACAACCGAGGTCATTTGTACATTTCAATAAAAAGAGCTTGATTCTGTTTTCAGGGACCGGCAAGTTTGAGTGTCTGTTCGGGTCACAGGAAATGTAATATAACTCGGTAGGTAACCCCCCCATCTTTTAAATGAGTTGAGCCATAATTGCTTACGTGAATCACATGAATTTTCGCACGAAGCAGGGGTGCAGCAGTTTTAAATTAAATTATGAAGAGACTTACAAACAGTTTTTACTGTTTTTTGATAAGATCTGTCAGTAAAGATAAATAGCATGTGTTTTTGGAGCACTTTTTTTGGCTGTATCGGAATGCAACGTGTTTATTTCCCATTGGAAATTAAGTAAATAATGTAAAGAAAAGGACATCTTATAGGTACAGTATACTCACAATCCTTAATAAAATAAAACAACACTAGCAGTATATTCAGGCAGTGAACAGGAACACCATGAAGCTAAGCCAGAAAAGCCCAGAGGCATTAAGCACCTTGTGCAGTTGAAGTGCACTTTTTTCTAAGCACATTTATTGTATAAGCAGTTATTCTGTATCTCCTCTGCAGGTTTCACCTCCCTCTGACTCCCAGCACTTCTTTCCACACGACAGTTTTAACGTCAGCAGCACAATCGGCAGTAAGTTATCATTATCATTCTTATATCAGGCTGGTGCTGTAGTGAAATACAACAAACCTACAGTGGTTTATATTCAAAGGCCATCGCTTGGAATTGCATGTGGCGTTAAGGCTTTCTTTTCTCCTTTGGTCCAGATCACAGTCACAGAGGAGCCGGACACACTGTTCCAGAAACTGGTGGTTTTGGTTAAAGGTCATGACAGAGCTGTGTTGGACAGCTATGAGTTCTTTGCCACCATGACAGCTAAAGAACTGGGCATCAGTCTTGGAAAAGTGTGAGTTTTAGCAGCCACACACTAACTCTAGTAAAGGTTCTGTCTAAAATCTTCTGTCTAAAATCTTCTTGTAATGCCATGACTTTTTTTGGGATCTTCTTCCTCCATCACAGTTTTGAACCTCCGAAGGACATTGAGAGGTTAACACTCCTGAAGTCAATACACATTTTCAAAAAACACAGAGTCCAGTATGAGATGAGAACTCACTACCGGTGCATCGAGGTGAGAAGCTCTAATTTAAAAAAAAAAAACTAAAATCCAACAAGAAAAAAATGCACAAAAAGCCATTAAAAGGAGTTCGGTATTATTCACCTAGTTACATTTTACTGGAAACTTCTAACCTTTGCATAATAACACGAATGAGCTTTGTGTTTGTGCCAGTTATTGCATGTCATTATAAGGTAATTTGTTTAACATGTTTATTTTTATTTTTTGTCTCTGTAGCTGCATCATATAACAGGCTGTACAGCACAAGTGTACCTTGAATACATTCAGAGGAATCTTCCAGAAGGTGTAGCCATGGAGGTGACGAAGGTGAGGTTTTGCAGAGATCTATGTACACCCAAACTCGCGCACCAGTATCATCAATATCAGTGTCTGCAGGATAGATGCTTTCCATTGCAAAGCTTATTAGTATGGCCCTCCATGATATTCCCAATTCTAATGTGCCCCCTTGGGAAAATTAATTTCCCACTCCTAACTTAGGTTGTTAATAAATTTGGCCTGTCCCCTGTTACAAATGGTAAAGAGAAGCTTTCAGTTGATGAACAGTGTGGCCTGGTTGAAGTCAAAACTGGATACAAAACATGCACAATGTTTTCAGTTAAACATGAAATGAATTCTCCCTTGAAAAAATTAACCCTTAACAACAACAAAAAAAACCCTAATATATATGTGATCATTTTGAGATTAAATTAAAATCTATTTTGAGAAGATGAAATGTGTAGATTATAGTTGTTTACAACTTCCACGGTTGCTTTACCCTCTTTTGATGATGAACTCATACTTCAGAATCGGTTTTAGTAACAAGGTGGGAAACGATTTCCCTTCTAGCTCAGTATGTTAAGGATAAGGACGTTGAAAAGATGTTGCAGAAAACTGCATCTGGTCAGGCAGAAAACCACACACCTGGAAGAGTGGATTTGTCCAAAATGAAATGGCTGGTAATGGACAAATGGAAGGTTATCGATGGTTGCACCATCGTGCAATAAAAAGTACGCATGTTGGATCACAAGACGGCTGATCATTTAGTTTTAATTGACTCGTCTAAACAAGGTATTTTGTAAAGTGTATAGCAGCTGGTGCTGTTTGTCTTGAAACAACTAATCTGCTCATTTAGCCTTTTTTAAAATTTTGGCTTTATTCTCAAAATGATAATTTATTTTTTTTCATAATGTGGTCTAATACTCCTTCGACATTTCCCAGTAAAGCTGAATATGACAGTCCTTCCCTATCTGTGCAATTCTGTGTGGGAAAGGGCAACTTTCATATGATGTTCTCGCTCTTCTATTCTGTTCATGTTGACAGACTGCAATGGAGAAGGTTCCTGATCACATCCTTGAACCGATGTGGAAGGAAATTCCCACAGACGACAAGCCCAGCCAGTAAATCCAGCACCTGTGACTAACAGATGTCTATTAAATGTGTTTTCCTGTGATTGTTTTTTGTTTGTTTGTTTTTTTTAAAGCATGTTGTCTTTTCTGTTGCAAAGCTATGTGAAATAAACTGAATATGTACACAACTCATTCTTTGTAGTTCAGGTTGTAGTTTATCTGGGACTGTTTCAAATAAGTCAAAAGTTTTTGTTTGACGAGCTGCAGTGATATCGGGATGAACTGTATGTATACGTGCAGATACAAGACCAGCACACACGAGACCTTTGCTTTGTACATTTATTGATTAAAACAGTATACATCAAATCACAAAACAGCGTATACAGCATAGTCATTCTGATGATTGGCACCTCATTTTATTTTACGTGTATTCATCGTATGGTTACCTTCAAAAGGACAAAGTGGAGGTGTTTAATCGTTTCTTTATGTTGTAGAGGAGTTAAGTGTCAACTAATTCAAGTTCACTGGAGGGATCTTTTTTGCTTGCTAGTTTTGTTGGCCTTTTCATTTTGAAATCTATCCTGTCTGTTAAAACCTGGCCTCACAGGAATCTCAATCATTTAGCAAGCACTCAAGTAGGTTCAGACAGGCTTTATCAAATCCTAGATGAATTTCAGCTAATCGAACTATTGCATCTATACCTTCCTGAAACCATTTTTGTATGCTGTTTAAAAAAAAAAGAAGTATAAATACTTAAGTATGATTGCCAGTAGCTTATACTGCTTCTAATGGCTCTAATCACTGAATGTTTCTTGAAATATAGTCCCTTAAATGTAAACAGTGGATGATAGTGACTTAGAAAGTGATGCAACAGTGGTGAGAAAGTCCTGTAAATCTGTAAATGTAGCATCCTCCAGCTACCACTGGTTCAGTTTACACAACAACAGTGCTTAAAGTTTTTTCACCACCACAGCTGTCCTAAATTAACAGTGTTGATAGTTACCAAAATCTCTGTTTCTCTACTGGATAATCATCAAAATCATATTTTAAATGCTGAACTATAATTTGTTTAATTAAATTATTTTATTTAATTTCTGACTTCTTATAAATCCTGTGTGAAAATGTGGCTGAAATTTGGGTATAAAAACACTGTTATATAAATAATATAATTTTTAGTTTGAAATAAGTTTTTGACAAATTTCTAAAAAAAAAAAATTAATTTTGTTTTTAATGATAGGTGGTCTGATAAATTATCTGTTGTAGCTAAATTACCAAGAAGCTAAATTAAAGTGCTGTGTGCAGATAAAAAAAAATAGATCTTTAATTCTACCACTTTAGAATTTGTTATAATATAAACCACTGATAAATTCTATAAATTATATTCCAACTATAAATGAACTAAAATGGCTTTTTGTTGGTCAAAAAGATAAAAAGTCTGACAGCCTTCCTCTGTGACCCAGCAGGGGGAAAAATGTTGTGCTGAACACTGAAGAGTGTAAAATGTCTACTGGCCTCCTGAACCAAAGCATTGTTAATCTGTGGGTCGTTCCATCGCTTCTCAGTACATAGTCTAACCTGTGATATCAGCACGAATGTTACCGTTACAGTTACAGGGGCTTCACGTGTCCAATAAGGTGTGGAAGTGAGCTAGAATGCACCATCCACATTAGCCTGGAAGTAGTTAAATGAAACATCTCGATTTCCTGAGTAGAAGACTACGCGCTATATATCAAGCATGCCATTTTCCCCATCACGGTACAGATGCACCTCCAAACCCACAAATCCTCTAAAATCTCACCACTCCCCAGTATGACTCTGACGTTGCTCCACCTTGAGGTCCTGAAAGAGAGAATCTCCTTGTTTTGGAGAGGAAGGGGTTTAGGGATTAAGACACAAGAGGAGGCTCACCTTTTCAAGTGATGTGCCGAACCTCAGGTGTCACGCCGCTGGTGAAGGAGGGGAGAGATGTGAGGGAGGGCCTGGGTTCCTTGGGGCCCGGGAGGTTAACTGTACTGTGTGCCCCCCCCCTTCAGGAGACAACAACAGTCAGTCTGTTATAATCAACTAAAGGGAGAAACTGGGACTTCAGAGGCTGATGTAGCAAAATGTAGTCAAAAGTGTTGAAGAAATGGAAAAAGACAGGAAGAGAAAGGGGGCAGGATGCAACACCTGGCTGTGGCTATTTACTTATCACCTCTCCTTGCACGTGTACCTATATTCAAGCAACGTGTGGTTCACAGAATAAAGTCCTTGTTTATCTAGAAAAAATTATTTTCTTCAGATGGTTGCACCTTTGCTTTTAGCTTTAAAAATTCAGCTGGCCTTAATCACCACACTACGGATAAACTGTAAAACCGAAGACCCTCTTAAGTCATTATATCCCAATTTGAGCAAATGTGTGCACATTGTAAACCCACATCTATTGTTATTATTATTTTTATTAAATATAAAAAGGTGGAACTATTTCATGCATGCAAGCAATTAGATTTGAAATTATACAAGAGTACAGGAGATAAGATAAATAGATTTGACTGAAAAAAACAAAACAAACTCTAGAAGGTTTTCCGAGCCAGCTGTCCCCTTTGAAACGGGGTCAGCATCTTTTAGAAACAGAATAAATAAGTTATAATTCTTGGTCATATCAGAGTGTCTGTTCAGATGATGTCCTCCTTTTAGACATGCTACCACTCATTTTAAACTGAGAGATGTCTTGTATGTGGAGCGGCTCCGTGTCCTCCAATCAATTTTACACTGGTAGCTACAAGGCCGTAAACCTTTACTATAAGTACAATTCATTGTTTAGTTTTACATTTTTTAAGCCATAAATTAATTGAAGCCCTCAGTCTACAGAATTCAGTGAGATCTAAAGTGAACATCAAGATTTCCTGGTCCTCCAGATAGTAAAAACTAAAGCAAAACTATTAATTACACGAATCAAATGTTCACTTTAAAGTATCACATAAATAAATGTAAGCTCACACTTACAATGCAGTTCATACTGTTTCACAGAGACGTTGTAGTCGGTAATAACAACTCTCAGACTTGTTTGTGAACAAATAAAAAAAGAAGAAGTTGAGTTTATTTTTTTTGTTGTTTTATTATTTTGTTCTTTCACGTCTATCTCTTGACGGTTCTCAAAACACATTCACAGTTTCACAAGTTATGTTAATTACAATGAATATAAAATAGTAACACTTAAAAAAAAACACAGTAAAGAGTAACTTCTTATCATTAACTGGAGCAAATATGAATGGAATTTGCTCTAATAAGAAACCTGGTATATATGTGTGTGTGTATATATATATATATATATATCTATATATCAGTATGCTATTCATTTATAATGCTTTTTTGTCATCACACAATAGATCGCTGGAGACAAACATGAATGTTCCAAACAGCAATACTCATAACTTAAAATACCTGCACATTAAAAGATATATAATATGAAATTAAATACTCATTAATACTCGACAAGCTGGATAAAGACTTGTAAAACGTGTCAAACAATAATTAGTGCACTGTTTAGTGAGGTTATGAATACATAACCATATCCATGTAGCATGAGGAAAGATTAGGGAGGTCCAAGGTGGACCAAACTAATAAACAGTAGTGTTTGAGGGCTGCTGTGCACTCCTTCCCCTCCCTTTTAAAATTTTCCCCTCTACCCCCACCTTCAGAAATACAGTGTCACCCCATTTGTTAACCTTTATTCATTAGGGGTCAGGAAAAAGGCTCACAGGGCGACTGTAACAAGAAACACAGAACATTTAATTTTGGAGAACAAACTCGTTTTAACAACTTCTGTTAAAATACGAACAGTATTTATAGGTAACAGAACTTGGGAATCCCTTTACATTATTCGGTTATAAATCGTTTTTAATTCGTCCTCAGTTGCCCTTTAGTCATTTTCACATTTTTCTCTTTGCCAGTGGACAATACCAACAACCAAACATGTCGGCACAGAGTATTTCTTGAGATACTCAAAAGATAACTCAGACTTTTATTTTTTTTTATAAACACATCATTCGGGGGCATTTCATTCACTGCACGACTACAGGGCCTCTTCTACATTAACAGCTGCTTAGTTATAGTTTTTAGAGCAGGCTGTATTAAAAGCGTCGGCCACCAGGGGGGCCTGGCCACCTCTGGCCTCTGCCAGGTGGGGGGTGAGGCGGAGGAGAGACCGGTCCATTGTGGTAGCTGTGTAAAAGGATAAAATCACACATTGGATTCTTGGCTTTGGCCAATAGGGGGCACACTCTGATAAGAGCAGCCATCTGAACGACTCTAGTTTAAGGCGGGGGAACTGAGATCCCCTCTGCTCTGCACCTTTGAACTTGCAAAATACAGCTTCATGTTTCATGCACTATTTAAGAGTTTAGCTTAAAAAAATAACTTCACTTTACATTTGCTACAGTAGAAAACTATTAAAGCAAAAATGCTTCTTTTTGACACAGAGCTATCAAAAAATTGAAAAGAATTTAACTATAAGCAGGCTGAAGAGAAAGGGACAGAAAAGACTGTGCATTAGTGTCACAAACCTCTGTGCTTTTGCTGCATCTCAGATCTCAAAGAAAAACTCTCAGATTCTCTAAATTTAACAATCTGGTTACCGTGCACACAAAGCACAGAGATTTGTGACATTTTAAGCTTAAGCATGATATGAATATTAAAACACCGCTTACCCTCGTGGGCCTCGCGGACGGAAGGGGCGCGGAGGTCCAGGGGGTGGCATGCCACGGCCTCGAGGGTGTGGCGGACGCCCTCTGAAACCAGGATGACCTGGAGGAGGGGGTGGAGGGGGTCCATGCCTGTAGAGGAAGAACATTTTCAGGCAGTAAGGAATAAGACATTTGAAAGTGACAGGTCAGCTCTAGCTATGCGCTTTGTGGGTGTCTGTGCATGTTATGTGCCTGAATGAGGCGTTTACCTGGGCATGGGTGGAAAGGGGCCTCTGAGGTGCATAGGAGGAGGTGGGGGAGGGGGAAGAGGAGGGCCCATGCCCATAGGTCCAGCCCTACCTCGAGGACCTCTGAGGTCAGGGTAAGGACGCATCCTCCCCATTCCTCTGCAAGGGAAGAAGGTGCAGCATAATTTATCTAAATTGACACATGTAATGGATCAAAAGTTAAGTATGTAAAATGCATCTAAATACAGAAATACTCAGTAGTGGCTGTCTATAAGCATTTCCTTTTTATGTTTACCAACTGAAAATATGTGTTTAGAAACTAACCAAGTTATAAAACTTACATATTACAGAATATCAACACTGTGCGTGTGTCAGACATCAATAAAAGTACCTCATGGGCCCAAATCCATTCATGGCTCCATCCTTTACTCGACCCCTTCCAGGTCCTGGTGGCCCAAAGCCTTTCATCATGCCCCGCCCACCACGCATGCCACCTCTACTCATACGCCCCCCTCGCCCACGGCCTTTGGCCCCACGACCCCTGAAGGAAAATAACAAAGGGAAAACTGACACTGTCCTTCTAGTTCAGGTTCAGTCTTGTTAAGCTGTAACAAAAAAAATAAAATAAAATAAAAAAAAAAACACTGACGCACTTTAAATTTTTTATATCTAATCTTGCATAAAACCACAAGAATTGTCATGTTGTCAAATAGTAAGGCATTTAGACTACATAAATAGATATGGGTGTGAAGAGATGCATCTTTAAATCATTATAAAGGAAATCTGCAGGACCTGATTAAGTATTAGTAGAAAACTACTACATTAATTACTGTGACTTGCTGTGGTGAAATTAAAAATCTGCTGGAGATCAAAGAACAAGAAAAACACGTATGCATCCATTAAAATTTACAACAGAGTCCAGGTTGAAGATTTACTGTGAAATCTATAACAATCATTTAACACCAGGCTAAAAAAAGTTAAGCTTTTACAGATTATATCTGTGACACAGTACGACCTCTCTCAGTTACTGCCACTATAGGACAAAACAGTAAGCTATTAATAGCATGACCTTGCCATGACAGTTTCCTATAGACATATCTGAAAGATGAAGCAGGACAAAAAAAAGACCTAAACTCGAATAACCGGCATGTGTACACAAATGAAACAGAAGACTGTAACAGACAGCAGGACAGACCTGGATTTGAGTTGGATTACATGTTTCTCTGAGTCATCCATGGAAGTTTCTGTGACTCTCTCTTCTGTGTCCGTGTCCATCTGAAACAATCCCAAGTCAATAGTTATGTGCAGAAGATCAGCAGTAATAAGCACTAGATTCATACTTGTACCTGTACAAAACATAATGATATAGATATAGACAATGAACACCATCATGAACAGAAGAGCTGCGTTCAAACATACTATTTTTTAAGTGTTTATTATGTAATGCTGGAAACTGCACTGCAATGTCTTTGATTTGTATTCTAATATACTGAGAGGCACTTCATTTTCTGCATTCTGGTGATTTTTTTGCACTAATTTGTATGTTGTCTGCATAAATTACACAGGAAATGCCTTTAATCAATTTATTTCTTCAAGACTAATAAAACAGAACAATAAAGCACTAGAAGATAACTATATATATATGAAGTGATATAACGCAGTCAGGCTCCCTGGTATTCTGTTTCACTTTTAAATGATTACTCTCCACTTTCCTCGTGTTTGTGTGCTGCTGAATCAGCACAAATACAGGCAGGATTTACTCGCCTATCCTTCCTTTGGATTGCTCTGTTCCAGTTTTGAGTCTGTGTGTAATTGCCTGGCAAGTTTGTGTAATTGCGTTTTATTAACAGGCTGATTAAATACTCATATGGCACCTCTTCAGCTCTCTTAAAAATTAAATCACGTCATACATTTTTATATCCTGGACTTTAATAGCTTAAATATATTTCAACAAGACATCTGCTCATGTTTTCTCATTCTAAAGGATCAGCCTGCTGAAAGCTAAAAGATCTAACGCATTACCTTAAGATTAGTTAACCACTACCAACCCCGGGTTATAAACAATAGGCTCAAAACCTCCAAACAGGAGTAATTACAGTCCTGTGTTATTTTTATTTTTGGAGGAGGGTGGGGGCTATCAAAAAGATCAGAATACATCAGAAGAGATCAGAATTTACTATGATACAAAGGCAATCTTGTTACACAGAAATTCTATAATAAAGATGTGCACCAAAACCTCCTCATGGTTGCTGGGTGGATAAAACTTCACCACACTGACAAAGACTAACACCGAGGACATGTCCCGTTTAATTTACCTGTATTTTTTACTTCATTAGTCTTACATAATAAAAACAAAACGGAACATATTTTTACATTTTTCTTTAAGTCTAGTTAATATTATTACCCTTTCTCTTAACTTTATTTTGTCACACCCACTTTTAGTCAATGCAATAAATTTGATCACTGAATAATTTTATGCCTAATAAAGTCTACAGCTAAATCTCCCGAGAGTTATTTCCATTAGTTTATTATCCTCATTTTGCAATAATGAGGGATGAGTCGCTCATTCTACACCCACCTAAACATCCATTTAAGCCAGGATGTAGACGGAAAGTACACTGTTCTGCTTATAATTTATTATATAGAGAGATTTGTATGTAACAGGTCCAATGGCTGAGCCACACACTTAAAATGTTTAATGGCTATGAACATGGCATGAAGCACACTCGTTCATACGTACATTTTACAGTGATATTTTGAAGACAGAAAGCCTGCAAAGCCAAAGGCACGTCGAGCGTCATGGAAACAATTTTATCCCGATCCTAGGAGGCGGCTGAGGTTGTGTGAGCTTTTAAATATCAAGCTAGCAGCAGCGGCAGAGGGGGTTGGGGACGACCTGTGCGACAAATACAGTTCGAGCCTCTAATAATACTTCTTAATACCCCTCATGAATAGTAGCAAATAGTGAGCCCAGCCGGCTAAAATATACACGTAAAGCGATAAAGGGCCCCGTCTAATTCCTGGAACTTCCAGGGCAGGTATGACAGAATTACGCTATGTTGCAAATTTTTTAAAGAACAGTCTAATATAAACAAATTTCAAAGACACATTTAATGATATTTTCCTAATTGAAAATATAAACAGAATAAACTTCAGTGACAAGCGTGGGATTAAGTAAAACGTTAGTCATCCAAGAAAGGGGCGTTTCTGTAGATTTTTTTTACGCTTCTGGAATGACTTACTTCAAATCGGTGACGCCGGTGAGGTAGATTAAAAAAATGATACGGTTTTTGTGATTCCTTTTAAAAAAAAAGAAAAAAAATAGAAAAATAAAAAATATAGATATATACAAAATTTCTAGCAACTCTCGTACCTTCGATGGGCTTTGAAATGGCGGCTTAAACAGACATCCCAGGTTGGGATTTCTTTGTGAAGAGACGCTCGCTTTCAAAGTCACGCCCACAAGGAATAAATGTTTAAACTTGATTGGTTCATTGGTACCGTCATTTAGGCCAAGGTTCGCTTTCTGGGATTCTGATTGGTTGACTCGGCTAACGTGCTTCCAATGGTCTCCAGCCTTGAAAGCGGTTCAGTAATTAAACGGGCCACACGTTCAACACATTACACACGTTTATTGAAGATTGAGGGGAAAAGCATGACTGTAGAACTCATTTGGATTAAAACAGCCGATGAATGCAGAACATTTAGCAGAATACAAATCGACCTGTTTTAGTATTTGAGAAAAATACAAAATTCACACAGCAAAACGTTACCAATTCTCTTAAATTCTAAAAAATATAAAAACAGGAGGGTAAAAGTATGAATCAAGTACGACGACTCTTCTCCAAATTATGTCAACATAAACACTGAGTTCATAATTCCAACAAAAGTATGCCTCATATACAGAAAATATCTGGCAAGTGCAAGTAAAGTAAACAATATGTACATTATAACTGTTAAAAGAAATAAGAGGAAAGTATTAAAATGAGTATTAAACAGATAAGGAAACTAAACGAAATGTCCAAATACGGTCCATTTTCAGTGCATTTACGTGCGACTCAGGAGGTCTGCAAGCTTGTTGATGTATTCAATGGTGTATTTGAGCGTCTGTATCTTGGTCAGGGGCTGCCCTCTTTTGCTGTAGTCCGGCGGCAGGTAGTCCCGAAGCTGGTGCAAAGCCTCTGCGAGGCTCCTCATCCGCATCTTCTCCCGCTCGCTGGCCTTCATGCGTCTTTTGGTGGACATCTTTGGCTTGCCTTGCCTTTGCGCCGGTGGTGCAGTCACTTCTCGGCTCGTGAAGGTGAAGGAGAAGTCTTTGATCTCCCGATGCTGGCTGGAGTAGCACATCTCCGGTGAAGAGCACACTGACTCTCTCTGTGACTCAGGTGAAGTGGGCTGAGGTGACTCTTGGTTTTCTCCAAAGGCGCTCTCGTGGCACTTCCACTCAGACAATATTTCAGCTGTAACCACATCCAGGTTCATGTTGGATATCCAGGCGACCAAGCAGCGACGGATGGCATTCAGGGTTTCGGCAGGGAGAGTGTGTGAAAGTGATTTGGCCAAAGTGATTTTATACAGAAGCTGATCTCCGGAGGTTTAAAGGTTCACAGCTGTAGCGACAAAAGTTCAAAGAAACTCGCAAGTGCCAAAATGCGACCTTCCCGGAGGACATGGTTCGTTAGTCTATCACTGGGGTGTGAATAAGGCTAAATAGAGGGATAATGTGATAGAAAGAAAAATAATTAGATTCCTTTACACTTTAAAGTCTCCCTGACGACAATTATCAGTTTGATGTGATTTGTCTAATGAAGGATGCTGCTTCACCTGGGATCTTCACGCTTCTCAGGCAAAGCAAGCCTGCTTGTGTCTTCAGCGTGGACGTTAACATAAATAAATAAAGACCAGAACTTTGGAAAAAGATAAACTTGCAGAGCCAAACTCTTTATCCTGTCTGGAAATTCCTAAAAGTGACTGTCCTTGTACTTCAACCTCCTTTAAATGTGTACAAATCCCACTAACTCTACTTTACCACACCAACTGGACATGAAAAACTAATATTTTATGTCCTAAGCTTTTGTTCTAATAATAATATAAAACAAATAAGATTAAAGAGCCAGTGTTATAGGACAGAGTTGTTATTTGGGCAGAGGATGCAGCTGTCACCAAGCTCCTGCCAGACCTTTCATGTCTGAAAAGGTGTGAGGCCTCACTCAGGATCAAGGGGACCAACTCTGGTGGGTTGTAAAAATCCAATGGCTCAGCCTCCTCCGTGCCTCCTGTCAGCTGCAGGGTCTCCTCCCTGCAGCTCTGTCAAACAGCGGTGGGAGAAAATGAGCACATGTGGTGCCATCAGTGAGTATTTAACACTCTGCATATCCAAAACCTCCTTCTGGTGCATTAAAATTAAACCTCATTTTTCATTAGTATTAAATATGTTAAACTTTATTTGTGCACAGTGGTCTCCTCTGTTTTAGAGAAAGCTTCATTCACAGTAAGCTTATGGCAAAATCTATTTACGTTTCTTGGTTAACAGGTTCGTATATAAAACATTAAAAGACTGAAAATGTAACTCAAAGATATTAGAATCATAATTGTGAGACAATGAAAAGCAGACATTTTTAATATTAATAATTAATATGCTCTATATTGAGTCATTTTCTCAGAGGTTTGAGTTAGTAAGGTGAAACTTTGAAATAATAACCAGTAACTGACTTAAGGATGAAAACAATGTGGGGTTTGGTTTTTTTTTTTTGGTTTTTTTCCAATGGCGGAAACAAGCTTCCATACTTAAGTCATATTCTGTTGAGTGTTTTTAATTCATTAAAATTTCTGGTTATTATCTCAAAATTTGACCTTACTGTATCAAACATCTGAGAAAATAACATGAAATTTCAAGTTGTTATGTTGGAATTTTGAGAAAATATCCAGAAATTTGGGGATTACTATCTTAAAATTTCAGGTTATTATCACAAATTTTTGGATTATGGATGGGAAAAAATTATTTTTTTTTTAGTGACAGAAAAAGTTTCTGCTGAGTGTGGTTTTACATTTATTATGGAAGCTTGTTTCTGCCACTGGAAAGTCAAAAATTTGGATTATTATCTCAAAATTTCAACTTCCTGACTCAAACGTAGAAGAAAATAACTTGAAATATCCCATTATTAATTTGAAATTTTGAGATAACCTGAAATCTTGACTTATATACTGTAAAAGGTTTTTGGATTTTTTTTTAGTGGCAACAAAAAAAACACAAGCTTCCATATCTAATATTTGAGCTTATGTTACAAGTGTTTCCAAAGTCCAGAGTAAACTTTCAGTGTTAAAAGAGCAACAGCTTACATGTTTTTGTCCTTTGTCGTGTAACCACACTGATTACTTCTGAAATTTCAGCCTCAGTCTCTCTGCCAGTGGCAGCGGACTCTCACTACAAATTACAGAGTCGTCGCTCTCTGACACGGTGATGGGTGAGGCTGGAGTGGGAAGGAACATGTTGGCACCCACATCAGCTGCTGGGACATCCTGGCAGTTGTTTTCAGTTGATACAGGTGTGCTGTTATTTTCAAAATGTTTGCTCTGAGGTTTTTGTCTTGCTAAATGAAGGCTCCGAGCGGGTTTTGCAGTTGCTTGGGTCGCTGCGTGTGAAGCAACTGGTTTCAGAGGGAAGTCTGAAACAAAGCTGCCTTTGAGTTTGTGTTTAGGTTTTGTTTTTGTCCGTCTTTGAGGTCCACACTTCTGGTTCTCCACGTCGCTGTCCTCACTGGATGAACGAACGCTCATACACACACTCTTTTTGGTGGTCTGTGGCATGCTCTCGTCCTTCTTGTCACTTGTACCTGGGTTAGAGTGGCACCTCTGTGGTGGGACAACTAATGACTGAATAGCTGTCCTGACAAATTTATATTTGTGTGGCGGCTTTTTGGAGTTGTTAAATGTGTCTCTGGCTTTACTTTGAGCCGGGGCACCTGGCTTTTCTATCTGGGTTTTTTCTGCACGTGCTTCATTTTTCTTAACAGCAGATTCTTTGCTAACCCCACTGGAAATGTGTCCACTGGGTTTTGACTTGACTGCATCATTGCATACCTGATTCACGATTTTGGCTGTATTCTTCATGAGCACCCGCTCCCTTAGAGGACACTCTGAGTAACAGAGCTCTGGAGCAGATCTGGAGTCTACTGGTTTGACATCAGGTGAGATTTTCTGCTCCGTTTTTTGACTCTCTGTTTCACTGTCTGTGGTTTTATTTAGCTCTGGACCAGTGGAGTGGCTGGTAGCTGCTTGTTGGGATGGAGAGGATGTGAAGGACAAAGCATCCCAGTCGATATCACTCAGGTGTAGCGCTTCAATTACAGCAGAGACAGAAGGTGAAGCAACTGGCTCAGAGTCAGCACGAGACAGAGGAGTATTGGGGCAATCACTCAGGCTGGAGCGATCATCTTTTCCTCTTTCATTCTGCTTATGGTTCACCGGTGTGTCCAAAATCACAACCTCTGGTTCATCTGTGCTTGCCAACGTAGGGAGCAGCTTTGGCTGTTGAGTCATAGAATTCGATGAAGAGGAACTCTGAAGAGTCATCTGAGCCAAGAGGTCTGATAAACCATCCGAGGGCTTCTCCTTTTTACTTTTTGGCTTCTTTTCTGTAAAAGAAGACATGTTATCAGAAGATTATCTGAATTAGTTTCCTGTTAATCCTAATACTTTTTCAGTGTCTGTGCCTAGTTTTCCTGCAAACTAGGAATTACATCTAGATAGCAGTGATGATTTGTGTGTTCAAAGCTCAGTTTGTATAAAATGAAAACAGAGCCTATGAGATTGCTGAATCAAGGCCTCTGCTGTGAACCAGCTACATTTGTATGTGTCCCAGCTGCTTTAATAAACAGTGTTGAGACGCAAGTTTAAGATGCAAGTGTCCTTGATCAGGATGGCCTTGTCATAGCAGAGACATGTGCTTTAATGATGTAAAGCACATAGCTAAAATGGACTTTGTGCATTTAAAGTGGATATCATAAATCTCTGTCTTACTCTTTGTCTTGTTCTCTTCAGCCAGAGCTTTGTGTCTGAGGTAGGTCTCCACCAGCTCAGGGTAGGCCACACGAAACAGAGACTCCTCCTCCACCGTCCTCACCTCACGCTGTTCCTCTGCAGGCCGATCCTCAGGAAACACAAAATGTTCTGCAGAACAGACATCAACATCAGCTCCAACTTCTCACACTGAAGTATTTAAACTCCTCAAACTTTTCATATTTTTTGCCTTAAAAAGTGAGTAATAAATTCAAATATCTAAATGTCCATTAATGTCCTGTTCACTGATCATTGCAGTTCTCAGCACTTTTGTTCTTGTTATTAAAGCACCAGGAAGTAGAAATTTTGAGAGACAATGTCCTTGTGAAATTAAGCTATTTTTAGATTAATATGCAACTTATTTACATATTATTTACTTATTTTAAACCATGACAAAATTATCAGATGATGATACAGTTAGCTGAAAAAAAAAAAGTAGTTATGACAGTTTTTGTAGTTTTGCTTACGTACGCCACCACATTGTTTTAAATCAAACAATCAAGATGTGATTGTAGAGACGACTTTCAGCTTAAATTCAAGAGGCTGTACAAAAATCCTGTAGTGTCAGCCGCTTTTATGCACAGTTCCCTGTTTTCAGAAGTTCAAAATTAACTGAACAAATTTATCATTTAAATGATGATTGTTTTGAATACTTTGGTAAAATCCTTTGCAGTCAATGAATGGCTGTTTCCTCCCTTGAAATGCTCTGCTAGGCACCGTCTGAATATCCAATTTCTTTGCCTATTGTTCACCAACCTTTTGGGTTGCTTTTGCACTATGCTTTGGGTCATTATCGATTTGAATTGTGAAGCACTGTCTGATCCACTTTGCAGCATTTGGCCAAATCCTACATCTATCAGCAGTCACATCATCAATAAACATTTGTAAATTAGTTACACCGGCAGCCATACAAGCCCATGTCATAACATTACCTCCACCATGCTTGACAGATGATCTGATGTACTTTGGATACTTAGCCATTTTCTCTTTCTCTTCTCGTAATCCTGGTACAAGTTAATCTTGGTTTTATGTCTAATGTCTAATTTGGCCCTCTTGTTCTTGAGTGTAACTAGTGGGTTGCACGTTGTTAATGATCCCTCTATATCCATTCATGAAGGTGCCTCTTGATTGTAGACCATGTTTTGGAGTTGTTTTTCTTAGCCATGGAAATGAGTCTGTCATGATGTACTTTAGCTGTCTTCTGTGGTCTTGCAGTCCTTTTGGTGTTGCTGAGCTGATCAGTTCACTAATTATTTTTAAGACTGCACCAGATTTTAGATTTGGCCATGCCTAAATATTTTGCAAACTCTCTAACAGGTTTATTTTGCTGAGATCTTTTAGTTTGTTTTGTTTTAGTCTAATGATGGCTTTATCTGGGATAAAAACCTCTGTCACATTAAACATTTGGAGCTCCCTGGTGTGGCAACCCCTTGTGAGGAAGGAGCAGTTGGCTTCCTTCACTTACACTGGCATCTCTTTTGTGGCTCATATTGAGAGTTGCAGTGAAAAGCTAAAAAATACACGTTGAACACTTGGAATACACTCCAGATCCTTTATTTGCTTAATTTGTCGGGACAGGCCTTACCCAGCCATGAAACTGCCTGTCAGGAGGCCCGTGCATAAAAACACCTTCCTCTGATGTAGAACAATCTAAGTTAGCTGAGATTTTCTGAGGCCACTCACATCAGACGGGCTTGTTAGTTAAGGGGGCTTTAATATGACAGATTTCCCAGCTCAGAGGAGGAAGCCACTTTAGCACCTAGTGCCTGTTGTGACTGATCTGTCACCTCTGAACCCCACCTCACAGCCAGTCACTAACAGACGACTCGGTGACGAGCACCCTACACCCCAACCTCCACTAAACACAGTACTCCTGTCACTCAAATCAGCTTTTTATTCTTGAGTGTCACTTTTCTTCCCCTTCTATTGTATGCTGTGAGTAAATTATACTTTTTTCCCCATCATGGGATTTAAACTGACCTGGTGTTCTCCAGATGACTTCAAAGCAAGCAACGCCATTCCTCACTCTTGGTTTAAATATTCTTTAGCATGAAAAAAAGGTTGAAAGTTAAGGATGTAAAGCTGTTATAATAACAATATCATAAAAGTGATAACTTATCTGACATTAAAAACTGTAACACTACCGGATGGGCTCAACTTGGCAGGACATGTCTGTTCCATATTTTCGGTTCATCAGCTCAGCGTAGGTCATCAACACTAGCACCTTTTCGCTGGTGTAGTGCTTCGGCCACTCCATCTTATCATAGGCGAATTTCTAAAGACACAAAACGTAAATGTTTACACACAGCCCGCCGAACAGATGACCTTACACTTAATAATTTACAAACCCATTAACCTGGATCAGCAGCATATTCGGCTTCCTCCTCTTAAAATGTGACACAGGCTTATCTTTGGAAACCAGAAACTCACGAATGATCTGCAAGACATGGTTTAAGCATTAAAAATTACTCCAATTATTTGTCAAGTTATAATAAAAAATAAAAAAGAAAGATCAAAATGTACCTCAGTGAAAGGAAAATGCTGACTCGCCAGTGTTTTCCTGCAAATAAGAACTTGTCTGTTTAGTTAAATAGTTATTAAATAGCAGAAAATCAGCTTTGACATTCTGAATTGCCATTCACCTCCTGATGTTTGCCTCAAAAGACAAGGCCTGGCGAGTCTGTTCGTAGCGGTGCCAGTCACACGGACACTGGTAATCGAAATCCTGAGGCTGACAGAAGCGATTACTGCCGCAGAGCACACATCCGCGGGACTCGTGAGTCTTAGCTGATCCTGATAACGAAAGAATAACAGTCAGTAAGGGGTCTCAGATGCTGAAATCTCTCACATACTTGCATGTTTTGACGTGACAGTTTAAAAGGCTTTAAAATAGCCACAGGATCAGGAGTGGAGGTCAGAGTTCAAAGCAGGGCACCACTCACCAGGATGTCGACACAAGTTGCAGTGAGGAACCTTCTTTACACCTCCTTCAAACACTTCTGTGGTCTCTTCATTCCACTGGATGAACCTGTAGTTATCAGAAAGAACACGAACACAACTTTTAACTCGGGCTACTCAGAGAGAAACTGCTTAGCTACATTCACGGGTGTTTGTGTTTTCTACCTCTGTAGGAGTGTTTGTCCTTTCAGCGTCTGAATGAGCCTCAGAGCCTGCTCTTTGCCAACACCTGGTATGCCCTTATGGAAACAGGAAAGCATTCAGTAAACAAAAAGCATTGATACTACAGATTTTCCTTTAGCCAATTTCAGATTAAGGTGTCTTCACTACCTTGGGAATATAATCACAGCCAAGGAGAATGGCCAGACCGACAAGATTCTCTCTGGACAGATTTAAGTCTGTTTGCACTCGAGAAGTCTGGTAACAGTCCACCTGAGGGTCCTGCAGTATAAAATACACGTAGGTCAGTGAATGATAGCTTCAAGGCTGCAGGATTTCCAAACCATCTGTAGCGTATTTACACAAGTAACTGCATCTTATTACTCCAAAGAGGTTTTTCTTAAGATTAACTTCCACAGACATACTTTACTGTTCATGTTGAAGTTCCTGTACACAGTACGGGCTCCATACAAGAAAGCGTCTCCATCGTTAGTGATGCAGCCGTCCACCAGGCCCTGTGAGTCCAGGTAGGCACACATGGCCTCAGCCTCTCCAGCAGCTGTCACCCAAGGTACACCCAGGTAGTCCAACATCTCTGCACACTACAGAGGGAGTACAAAGAGATGTAAGGCCACTGGAGGTAACAATTACAAATGAGAAATTTATCCCAGGAGTTCAAATATTTGATTTTTATTTACAACTTAACCATGAAAAGGTAAATAAAAATATTGTTGCCTGACAAAAAAAATCACAATTTGTCATAAAATTTTCAAATAGACTTTCATATTTTCAAGTAAATTTGCCAGTTATTTCCTATAGGTGTAATATAAAAATGTTTCTGTACATGTTTATTGTTGTTTTTTCTTTATTTCTCAAAAATCTAACTTTTTTCTCAAAACTTCTAAATCTGACCTTAATTCTTGCCAGTTTGCTATTTTTGTCCTTATAACTTCATGTTGTTCCTCCAAATTTAAAAATTTCTTTGACATTTTTTTATTTTCTTCTTTTATGGAATTTATATGGTTTTCTCTAAGTTTGACCATTTTTTTCTAGTAAAATGGTGGTTTCTCATCATTGTTTTTATATTTATCATTTTACATTTTTCTCTAAACTTGACAGATCTTGCTTTTTCATCTAAATTGTACCGTCTTAAAAAAAAATGCCGTCGTAGCAAGCTGAAAAGTGGGCAGAGATAACCACAGACGTTTTCTTTTGAGCAGGAGATTACAGACCTACCTCTCTCAGCACGGCTTTAAAGCGCCCCCTGCTGGTGCCTGTTTCAAACTTCGGAGCAGTGCTCTTCTTGAAGCCTCCATATCTTGTTTCTGTCCTCTTGTTCATGGTTTCTGCTTTAATTTTTGGAGCCTCTCCTTCCATAACAAACACGAGTTTCACCCCCATCAGTGTGAGGGACGATACCCTGAAAAATAAATTCCTGGACACAGCGTGGAGTAAGAAAAGCTTTTAAATTTATAGTTACTTGGAAGCAACAGCGCGATGAGTTTATTATGGGGACATTACCTCAGATGGGGCTTCGTGACTCTCCCCATCATTGCTTGGACGTGCTGGGCTTCGCACACCCACAAACTCAGGTCGACTGCCAGCGTCTTTCCACTCAAACTGTACAGAGGCACCGACTCACGAACCGGCTCCATGATAGACCACAAATCCTGAACGCCCATATTTACACACAATTGGATTTTAAACAATTAAAAACGGAGAAATGTATTTTAAAACCCCCAATGTTACAACAACAAAAACTGTACAGCAAGTCGGAGTTTTCGAACTGTGGCGCCATTGGGCCGCGTCCCATTTTGTTAAAGGTCTACGTACTAACACTGCCTTGTTTCTGCATTAATTGGCTTTGCTCTGAAAACAAAGTGGATGAGAGCTTTACATTTCATCTACAAGGTGATAGTCGTTATATTTATTAACAGATTAATTTAGCTTTAAATAAACAATAAATTATGAAGGACAAAGTAGCAATGAAGGAAACAGTCCACAGAGTCGGTCGAAACCCGGCGGGCTAAATAAGACGTCATATTAAAGCGCCTTCAAATCCTCGTTGCTATGGATACGAGGCACCGTTTACTGTCGCTCTCTTTTCAACCATGGACTCAAAAATACTCATTGAAATTGTGGGTGTGTTTAAAGACTGCAGTTTCCACGTTGCTAAAAGCATCGCCGAGGTAAACTAACGCTTTCTCTGGTTTAATTTCACCTAACCTTTTGACCTTTCACCCGTATTTGTCCACTCTGCTTAACAGGGACTAAAACTGCAGTTTCCTACGGCGTTTCTGGATCCAGAAATTAGGCCACTTTTTGAATTTGAGTGGCACGGGTATCTCTGCGACAAGAAGAAGGTATGTAACAAAATGTTTTTTGCTTTGTAAAAACTGGTAAAAACTAAAACTTAAACCTGCCCCTTGATAAATACTTTCCCTGATAATAATAATAATGATAATGATAATAAGATGCTAAACCAAACACTGAAATTAATTTTAAAAAATTAAAAAGAAAGTAACACTAGGCGTTCTAGATGCATAATCTTTGAGGTTATATTTGTCTTGAGCAACCAAACATTTCTTGGCTCCTTAAGCCTGATCCTGCCAGAGGTTTCTTCCTGTTACAATGGTGCTTTTCTTTCCCACTGTCGCCAAGTTCTATGTATGTGATCTGAAATGCAAGCAGATGAGGTGCTGTGGCAAAATCCTAAAAGGAGCAGCTGAAAGAAGAATGAGCTCAAAGATCAAATTCTTGGACATTTTTAATAGATTCAACTATTTTTTTTCCATCTGTGCATCAAAATTGTTGATTAGTTTCTCTTAATTTCATCTTACTCATAGATAACTCAAAAGTTTGAGATAATAACCTGAAATTATTATCATACACAGCAGGCAGGATTTAACATAAGGTATTTAATGGTGGATTGAAAACAAAAGCCAAACAGAATTTGACAGGGAACACATGATGGAGGGCAACAGACATCAGAACAAGGACAAGGGAAGACTGAAGCAATACATACACAAAAACACAGACACAGAGAACACTCGGGGAAGTGGAAACAGCTGAGAAATTAGACACGGGGAGCAATGATGATCAGGGTGCATTCCAAAAGCCCTTCCTATCTCTTTTTCCTAACATCATCAAGGTCAAGAAAAGGTGGGGTAGGAGAACTGATAAGAGAAGAGCAGTGCTTTGAGAAAAAGGAAAATTAAAGCAAGATTTACTCATGTCTGCACCATGCAGAGCTGGCTTCTGATGTTACAAAGCTGCTGGAGCTACTCAAGTGGCACAAAGTCCACTTTGTGACTGAAAGTTGTAAACAGGAATATTTTTGCGGCTGGCCTTTATTGTATATGTATGTGTAGAAATTTCACTTTCTGGAGGAGAATATTTAAACAAGTCATGTAGATGTGATTCACAAAATCTGCAGCACACAATATATGGAAAAATTGCACAACATACAACACTTGGGCATGTTGTGGTTTTGATTGTTGTTATAAGTAGGGTTTATTTTTTAGGAAGGAGAGATGTTATCCAAACAAGTGCGTAATCAGTGCTTTGCATTAACGCAAAGCTGTGAGCGCAATGTCAAAGTTCTTTGTCCTTGAACTCTTCACTCAGTCCTCATACTGAGGATTCAATAATAATAACAACAACGCATTGTATTTATGGAGAGCTTTAGAAATACTTAAAGACACTTTACAAGCAATTAAATACGAAAATCACAGTATGGATAAAATAAAGCAGTTAGAAAGAAATCATAGAATTAAAACTCAAAGCATAATAAAATGTGCAATTCACTTGTATTTTTATTTTATTTTTATTCCTATTTATTCTATTTATCCCCTTCGTATATTTTATTTATATCTGTCTCTGTCTCTGTATGTATATATATATATATATATATATATATATATATATATATATATATATATATATATATATATATATATATATATATATTTAAAATATTCTGTAACTTCTGTCGGTGCTGTGCTTTTTGGAAATCGAATTTCCCAGAGGAACCCACCCGAGGGATTAATAAAGTTCTAGCTTATCTTATCTTAAAATTAAAATGAAACAGAATAGCTAAGCTTCAAAAGATGTGTTTTAAGGCTGGCTTTAGAGATAGGGAACGACTCAATGTTGTGAATGTGGTGCGGGAGAGAGCTCCAAGGACAAGGGGCCACTTGGCGGAAAGCCCTAATGCCCAGAGTGGTCGGGCGAGGAGTAACTCCAAGTGTGAATGAGTGGCAATGTGCAGAAGGTCAGAGAGAGATGGAGGTCCGAGGTTATGGAGAAACTTGTGATCTTATGTTAAATAATGTTTTGTGTTCTTTTGCACGTTGTACAAGTCAGCTGTTCCATATAAACATATTAGAGGATTATATGGTGGAATAGTTTCTCTTCTAAAATTCCCTCTATTAATCACTTATCCCAACTGACCTGAAGTGAAAATTAATTTTGGATAATCATGAAGCCTACAATGCAATAACACACCTTGCTAACATATGCAGAACCTTAAACATTCGTAATCTTAAGCCATTCATATGAAAGCCAAAAGACATTACTATAGTTGCACTAGGTCCTCATTTACATCAAGTGTAAATACCTTGGCTGCAATACATCATGTCAGGTTTCACTCTCTGGTAGACAAAGTTTGACACATAAACGTTATCTACTATCAAAAATAAAAGAGTAAATAACATACACAAGTCAAGATTAACCCTGTGACAGACTGGCGACCTGTCCAGGGTGTACCCTGCCTCTCGCCCTATGACAGCTGGATTAGGCTCCAGTGACCCTGAAAAGAATAAGCAGAAGGGAATGGATGGATGAATGGATGAAATCAGGATTAAGACATGACGCAGCAATAAAGAAACATGGAGACACGACAAACTGGGGAGACAGAATTGGATCACAAAAGATGATAACTAAAGATTATGTGACTGAATGAGGAACACAGACTGGAAACACAGGGGAGCAAGCACTGAAAGGACAAAGGACATCAAATTACAAAATCAAAAAAACATGAGCTCGCAGAAAACTCAAAACATCCCAAAACTCAAAAAAACTGAAATACCCAGGACCATGAAACATTATTTCAGTATTATTGTTGTTATCAGGAAAATACGAGAGAGAGAGAGAGCACTATCACAATATTATATATAATATTAACAGAAATCCGCTCTTTCTAAAAAAGGTCATTTGAATATGTTACTTGGGGTCATACCTGAGGAAAAACACATGACCTATTTTAGACTGCTTTTAAGGATATTTGTGTCTTATAAATGTGAAGCTGCATATAAAATATCAGTCTAATCCTGCCTGGAAAACTGTGTTTTTACAGGTCTCCATATCTGCTGTCGGACATCTCGACCGGACATCCAAATACTTGAAGCATCATCACTATTTTCTAATTTGAGCTCAGTATAGGCATAGTACCAGGTGCTAAGCCTCTTACAGTCTGAAGAAGGATGATAATATTTAGTAAGGGGTTAACTCAACCCGACTGCTGTCAGATAGAAATATATTGTATGGACAAATGTGACACTGACATAATTAATTAATGTGGAAAAGTTATTTGTAAATGTAGCGGAAGTTAAAATGCAGCCTTTCCTTTGAAATATAGAATTTTAGTTGTTGTTTGATGGCATCATCTGAAATGAGTGATGGTGTTATAAATAGTGGAGGTGAACGTGTGGACGACAGCAGGTTTCTGGGGGTTCTTGATGCTCTAAACCTACACAGTAAAATACTGCTGTGATTTATGACATTACAGCTATTCTGGAACGCTGAATCACAGCACGCTCATTGTTGTTCCAAACTTGTGATTCAAGGAGCTGCGTGGTGAAGTGTGGCAGTACTCCAGTAGCCTGATGTGCTTTCTGAACGGCCGTCTCCTCGGTGATGAAAAGGATCTCGCCAGCTGGGCCAAGAATCAGTGGGGTTTCACTTTCACCCAGCCGCAAGCTTTCTACACGACTCTTGCTGAGGAGTACTACATCGAACACCTCCAGAAAACTGGGGCAAGTCACGCAAACACTGTCACTTAAATATCCATTATAGGTAAAAATATGTTGACCAGAGAAGTCAAATTCATTTTCCATCCATCCATTCGCTTCCGCTTATCCTTTTCAGGGTCGCGGGGGGTGCTGGAGCCAATCCCAGCTGTCATAGGGCGAGAGGCGGGGTACACCCTGGACAGGTCGCCAGTCTGTCACAGGGCTAACACACAAGGACAGACAACCATTCACACTCACATTCACACCTAGTGGCAATTTGGATTATCCAATTAACCTATCCCCACAAACTGCATGTCTTTGGACAGTGGGAGGAAGCCGGAGTACCCGGAGGGAACCCACGCAGACATGGGGAGAACATGCAAACTCCACACAGAAAGACCCCGGCCTGATGTTGGAATTGAACCCAGGACCTTCTTGCTGTGCGGCAACAGTGCTAACCACCGTGCCGCCCTCAAATTCAAATTCATTTGACCATATTTAAATATTCTATTAAACATTAAAATATTAAAATATTTTTATTATTTTACAGAACCTCTGTAAAAATTCTGTAAAATAAATTTTTTTCTGCTAAAAACAGAAATTTCTCTTGTACATAGTTGAAAAGCTGAATTTTAGTGTCATTTATTTCATTTCGTGTTCTATGTTCATGGGAGAGGTATTTATCAGTAGGAAAAGCTGTAAAAAAATACAAAAATACAGAATTTACACCCTCCTTCATGTTTCCTAAGCTCTCCAGTGTGCCAGATTGGAGTCTTTGCCAGGCCATTTCTGGCCCCCAGGCCTTGTGTTTGACAGCCCTGATATAGACAGTTTATTTACTAAATATACGGTGCTGATTTGCTCTTTGATTCCAAATACAGTAGTAAAAAAAAAAGTGGCTTATTAAGTGTATCTTTCTGATGACTGTTTAAAGTCGTGAATATGATTTGAAAACCAATTCATGTAAGATTCTTTCGAAAAATGTTGGGATGCAGCACATTTTATACCTAATCAAAATAACCAAAGGGAGCACACACTCAATATTAAAACTTTATTGTTGAAAAATGTATTTGATGACAACATCATGTTTGGGGGGGAAAAGTGCTCGAGGTGTATAAATAGTCTCGTATTCTTCTTTCAGTGTTCTAAGCTTATGTCTTTCTTTTTCACTGTTTCTTTCCTTGGGTCTCTTGAGTTTAGTCAGCTACTTTAACCTGCTTGGATTACACGCTTTATCTCTGGCAGTACTGCTCATGTCTGGTGTAACTCCATGCCTTTCCAGATATTTTGCATTGTGCATTTGAGTCCACCTCTCACTATATAAAATATTCAACATGCCTATGCTCTTTCACTGTAGCATCAGTTTGTCTTCATGGATGTTGAGATTGCGGGAGAAGCTGCGGGGAGGTTAATGTTTGAGGTGAGCCAACTTTGACACATAAGGCATAGGATCCAAACTCATTTGCATCCTGCTACTTTTCAAATGATCTTTTAAAACAGTCAGTCTAAACATTGAACTCCCGGATAAGAAAATATTTGATCATTACAGATGTGATCAGATATCATGTTTCCTCTGCTCTGCTCAGCTCTTCTCAGATATTTGTCCAAAGACATCCAAGAACTTTGAGGGTCTGTGCACAGGAGAGCAAGGACTGTCACAGAGTGGCTTCCCACTCTGCTATAAAGGCTCTCTGTTTCATCGGATTGTGCCCAATGGATGGGTGCAGGGTGGAGGTACACATGTATAAAAACATCAATATAATGTGACATCATACTTAAATATAGATACAGAAAATTTCACGATCTGTGATATATTAAACACTCTCATAAATATGTTGATAAATTGTTTAGATAGTTTTAATGGATTCATTAAATGTATTCATTAAAGTCAGCAGTACAGTTGTGGCTGTACCTATAAATTTCGCAGATATTTCTCCAGAGAGGAAAGGAAATGGAGGCGAGTCAATCTACGGGCTAATGTTTGAAGGTATGCTCTACAGCGTTATGTTTAGAACATACTATATAACTACACTATTGGACTATGATGTCCATAGACAACATTGTGATATGTAGGGAGAGTAGGGAGTGAGTGGAAGAGAGACTGGAGAGGTGGAGGTACGCACTGCACAAACTAGGAATGAAAGTCTGTAGAAGCGAGACAGAACATGTGTGTTAATGAGAGAGAAATGGGTGGAAAATGGATATGTAAGGAGCAGAGGTAGTGAAGGTGAATAGGTTTAATTGCCTGGGGTTAACCATTCAAAGCAATAAGAGAGGTGAAGAAGACAGTGCTGGCAGGGTAGAGTGGGTGGAGACGAATGTCGGGGGTGTTTGTGACAGAAGGAGAGCAGCGAGAGTGAAAGAGAATGTGTAGGAGATGGTAGTGAGAGCTGCTATGATGCATTGTTTGGAGACAATGCCACTAACAGACAAGAGGCCGAGCAGGAGGTGGCAGAGTTGAAGATATTAAAATTTGCACTAGGAGTGACCAGAAGGGAGATGATTAAAAATGAGTATATTAGAGGGAGAGCTCAGGTTGAACAGTTTGGAGACAAAGTTAGAGAGGCAAGGCTGAGATGGTTTGGACTTGTGCAGAGAAGGGATAGTGGATATACTGGACAAAGAATGTTGAATATGGAGCTGCCAGGCAGGAGGAAAAGAGGAGGAGGTTCATGGACGACAGAAGATATTAAACAAAAAGCTAAAGTTCTATATTTCAAAGGGATGGCTGCACTTTAACATCTACTATATTTACAAATAACTTTCCACATGAATGGTGTCAGATATTTAGGCGATAGCGTGTGATCCACTGAAGTGATCCTTAAAGAAAAAGAAGAAGAAAAAGAAGAAGCCATCATTGATTTACTTGTGCTTCCTCTATAAATGTTCACCTGAACTTGCACGTGCCTGCCCCTCTTTTAGATGAGAATTTTGTCATTTCACACACTAAGCGCGGCATCCTGGGAATGGCTAATAAAGGTGCCCACAGCAATGGATCCCAGTTCTACATCACCCTACAGCCAACGCCATGGATGGATAAGACCTATGTTGCCTTTGGGTTGGTGTATCTGATTTTAGCTGAAAGACATCTTTTTAATTCCCACAGCTCTCACGTAGCTTCAAAAGGGAAGTTAAATCTCTTTTCTTCTCTTTTGCAGTCAAGTCGTTGAGGGTCTCGATGTCCTGAGGAGGTTAGAAGAAGCTTCAACTTGCAATGAAAGACCCAAGTATGAGTGTAGAATTACAGCCTGTGGAGTGCTTAAACCAGAGCTCATAAGCTTTAATCATTGATACATTTTTAAGCATTTTTTCCTCAGTTTTTGAATCAGTAAAATAAACGTGGTATGCATGTTTTCTTTTCCTTTTTTGTTAAATAAAAGCTTCACATTTGCATTTTGATTTTTTTTTAAACTGCATTTTTAAGTCAATAAGCTGTTTCATTCTTTTTGATGAATTAGACACCATCCGCTATGTGCACGTTTGACAGATGTAAAGTTGATAAACTTGTTATGGGGCTTTTATTGTAATATTTATTCGTCTTCTTAGTTCATCTTCTATACAAGTAAAACCTGTGAAATTTGCTTTTTTATTGATGTGTACAGAAACTTTTACTGTGAGAGGGATCTTCACTAAAAACCCAAATACGTCTACTGGACAGAGAGAGCAGCAGTAATAAGCTGACAGTTTCAACAGTTATTGGGGTTGTAAAAGGCAATTCACAGGTTATCGCGTAATGGCATAAAAACAAATGAGCTTTTACTTATGCTTAAAGGAAGTTGGGAAAATGGCATACAATTAAAGTATGAGAAGTACAGTTTATCTATTCTTCTCAATAGCCATCCTCTTCATCACTTTCTACAAGGACTGACAGAGGATGGCTTTTCTTCCTCATACCACGAGCACTGCATTTTTACCTTTGGAGATCCTTTTTGTATTATATTGAGCTTTTAACATGGCAACATTTTTTAAGATTCTATTGGCCTCCTTTATTTCATTTAATTTCTTTCTGATTAATTTTAATTAGATGCTTTTTGTAAATCCTAACTTTTGGCATAAATTGAAGTGATCCTGGGTCATTGACCGAGCATTTTCTGTTTTTTGGAGTCTTAAGTTAATTTGATCTTTGTTCAGTTTGATACTTAGTTTAGCTTTTTGTTCTAGTTACTGTTATGGTACTGCTTTCACTTTACCCTACTACCCCTTTGTTCCTCATGGATAGTCTAGTCTCCCTCAGTGAATCCCTGTTTCATTACTTTCTGTGTTATTTTGTTAGTTGTGTCCTTTAGTTTACATCTCCATGTCTCGTTATTAGATTTAGGTCACTCCTCTGTAATTCCAAAAGTGTCTCCACTCTGCCCTCATAACCTCTTGAGTGTTTATACCCTCAGTTTGTTTTGTCATACTGTGGTTAGTGTTGTTACTGCTGTTTCTTGATATCTTCCCAGGCTTTTTTCTCTGTTCCAGTGAACTTTGTTTTTATCTGTTTTTTGGATTGTTCCATTTGCACCTCCAACAGAGGTTCTTTATTTTGATCATTGCTTGCTTTTGGGGTCCTCATACAGCATTACCTACTGATGACTAGGGATGGGTATTGATAAGATTTTCACGATTCCGATTCCATTTTCGATTCTGTTTAACGATTCGATTCTTTATCTATTCTCTTATCGATTCTTTTAAAAAAAGGAGAACACTAAGGTCGATTAGCTTAGAACTTTGTTTTATATCTTCTCTTTGAACAAGATAGAAATTTAGGAGTAACATGGCCTTACAAACCCAACAGTGAGATCTTAAGAGATCCACAGCCTACGGCTCTTCAATGGGGTGTCACCGGGTCCCCAGGAAAAAAAATTGTAAATGTAAAATAATAAAATAAATATTCTTCTGTAGCAATAACAAAGCATAACATAAATTATTCTGTAGCAATTACACAAGAATATCCAGTAATGTCCCTGCCTACAATTAAACACATTCACTTACCTAAAATTGGGGGCATCTGCTGTGGCAAATGGGTGCAAGCCTTTTACCACAAACTTAGTCACTGCTCGGTGACATTCGTCTATCCTGGCCTGAAAGGAGACGCTACCGGTAGACTGCAGCGAGAACTGCCAGCATCTGAGCCAGACTGGCAGGTTTTGTAATAAGGCAGATCGCGCTAACATAATATGCACTGTTAGTTGATGATTTACCTGCCGCATTAACGGGAGAGGACGTGCAAACGTTACCGCTGCTGCTGCGTTGAGATTCACGAGTCCGGAGTGGAATTAAAAACATGACATTCATTTAAGGTCATCACGTGTTTTGTGAACAAATGCTTTTGCATATTCGTAGTGTTTCCTCCCTTAAATTAAGTATCTACTTTGCAAGTATTGCAAGTTGCCCTGTTGTCATCCGTTCTCGTAAACTTTTGAGCGTTTGAGCCGCTTACGCGCCGTGTTTCCTGCCAGATAAATGACGCTCCGCAACGTGGTGACGTCATTCGGGGCGACTGGAATCGATAAGGGAATCGTTTTGCAAAAATGGCAAACAATTCCAAGGAATTGAAACAGTGGGAATCGGTTCTCAACAAGAACCGGTTTTCGATACCCATCCCTACTGATGACATGGTATATCTTGACTCATTTCACTGTTTTGCTGATGATTTGCAGATTTATCTACCTTTAAAAGCAGGGTCAGACCATCCTCAGCTCCTATTACGCTGCCTTGATGACGTCAAACAGTGGTTGTCATTAAATTATTTAAAGCTAAATGAAAATAAAACTGAAGTTGTCATTTTTGGCAACTTTAATCACATCGATAGCACTCTGGGCCCCCTTTCCTCCTATTGTAAAACACATGTAAAAAACCTCAGTGTCTACATTGATGGTCCTTTTAAATTGAATAAGCAGGTGAGTGCAGTAGTTCAGTCCTGCTTCTTTCAGTTAAGACAGCTAGCCAAGGTAAAGCCATACCTCCCGGCTAACGTCTTTGAACGTGTTATTCACCTTTTCCTTACTTGCAGATTGGATTACTACAATTCATTGTATTATGGTCTAGACCAGGCCACCATCCATCGTCTTCAGATGGTCCAAAATGCAGCTGCTCGCCTGCTAACTGGTACCAAACGGAGAGAGCATATAACCCCAGTTTTAGCTTCTTTACACTGGCTTCCTGTCTCCTACTGGATCCAATTTAAACTTTTCCTTTTTGTTTTTAAGTCACTTAATGCCCGAGCTCCTCCTTACCTGTCTGAGCTCCTCTCTGCTTATGCTCCAGGAAAAACCATGAGGTCTAGCTCAAAATTAATGCTGTCCATCCCACAGACTTACCTCAAATCTCATGGTGATAGAGCCTTCTCTGTGGCAGGTCCCAGATTTTGGAATAGTTTCCCCCTAAATATTAGATCTGCACAAACACTTGAGCAATTTAAATCACTACTAAAGACACATTTTTATGCCCTGGCTTTTAACACACCATGACCCAAGCATTCTGGTCGTATTTTAAATAGTTTTAGTTATTGTTTTAATTCTTTTATTGTCCTATTATTGTTTTATATAGTTATTATTGTATTACATTGTTGCTTTTTAATGCCATTTTTATATTGTTAAGCACTTTGTGCAGCATCGGCTGTTTGAAATGTGCTATATAAATAAACTTGACCTTGACCTCCGAGCATGAAGTAAGGAGAGCCTTCAAGAGAGTGAACACCAGGAAAGCAGCAGGACCAGACGGCATCCCAGGTCGTATCCTAAGAGACTGCGCATACCAGCTAGCTCCTGTGTTCACTGAGATATTCAACATCTCTTTATCTCAGTCGGTGATCCCCACATGCTTCAAAGAGTCCATCATTGTTCCTGTCCCGAAGAAACCCCACCCTGCTTCTCTCAATGACTATCGCCCTGTAGCCCTCACCTCAGTAGTGATGAAGTGCTTTGAACGCCTGGTCAGAGACTTCATCATTTCTTCACTACCAGACACACTGGACCCACTACAGTTCGCTTACCGTCCAAATCGTTCCACAGACGATGCCATCTCTCATCTCCTCCACACATCACTCACTCACTTGGACACTAGAAGGGGGAATTATGTTAAAATGCTCTTCATAGACTACAGCTCTGCATTTAACACCATAATTCCCTCCACACTCACCACCAAGCTGGAGCATCTGGGACTCAGCTCATCTATGTGTCAGTGGATCTCCAACTTCCTAACTGGCAGACCACAGGCAGTAAGGATGGGCGGACATGTCTCAGCCTCCACCACTCTCAGCACTGGAGCCCCCCAGGGGTGTGTTCTGAGCCCCCTGCTGTACTCTTTGTACACATATGACTGTGTGGCCACTACCAGCTCCACCACCATCATCAAGTTTGCTGACGACACCGTCGTGGTGGGCCTGATCTCTGATAACAACGAGACGGCCTACGTGAAGGAGATTAGGAATCTGGAGAACTGGTGCCAGAGGAACAACCTCCTTCTAAACGTCAGTAAGACAAAGGAGCTGATAGTGGACTTCAGCACTAAGCAGGAGAGGAACTACCAGACCCCCGTCATCAACGAGTGCCCAGTGGAGAGAGTGGACAGCTTCAAATACCTCGGAGTTCACATCACGCAGGACCTGTCATGGTCCTGTCACATCAACACCGTGGTGAAAAAGGCCCGACAGCGTCTCTACCACCTCAGACGCTTGAGAGACTTCCAACTGCCCTCCAAGGTGCTCAGGAACTTTTACTCGTGCACCATAGAGAGCATCCTGGCGGGAAACATCTTAACCTGGTTCGGGAACAGCACCATGCAGGACAGACGAGCTCTACAGAGGGTTGTGCGGTCAGCTGAGCGCACCATCCGCTCCGAGCTCCCTGACCTGCACTCAATCTACAGCAGGCGGTGCTGGACCAAGGCCAGGAAGATCGTGAAGGACCTCAGCCATCCCAACAACAGACTGTTCTCTCTGTTGAGGTCAGGAAAGCGATTCCGCTCCCTGAAGACCAACACAGAGAGACTGAGGAGGAGCTTCTTCCCGCAGGCGATACAGTCTCTCAATCACACCACCACACAGTACTGACCCACACATATGGTTCTTACACACACACTGGACTTTCTGGACTTTGTTTTTGCACAACACTGGTCACTATATTCTTCATTTCCGGTTAATACTTGTACAGCTGCTGTTATTGTATATATATTTATTTATATTTAGATTTCTTCATACATTCTTATATAGTTCTATATTGTGTATTGTGTATTTTGTTGTACAGTTATTTTATTTTCAACTTTAATTTATATATTTTATCTTATTCTTCCCAGTTAAATTTACCCTTCATTCTAATTTGTGTTGTACAGTTATTTCATTTTTAACCTTAATTTATATTTTATTCCTTCCTAGTTAAATTTACCCTTTTTAATTTTTCATATTTATTTCCTATCTTATTCATAGCCTTTCCTTTTTTGTTTTCTTTAGGTCACGAGCAGTTGTCCAAGCATTTCACTACATATCGTACTGTGTATGACTGTGTACGTGACAAATAAAATTTGAATTTGAATTTGAATTTGACCTTGACCTCCCATTGCCAAACCTTTGCCCTGCATACTTTATGTGTGTTTAGGTAAGATATATAAAAATGTCTGACCACACTGACAATGTTTACCCCACATTTGGTTGTTGACATCTGGTCAGCATATCCGCAATGAATATGGGCATTGTATTCTTGGTAGAGACCCGCATCATCAGGATGGAAATGCTTGACTCAGAACAACGATTCATTGATTTGCAGCGACCCTTTCTCCCTGACATGGCAAGTGCAACCAAACCAAGCCACAAAATAGCTCCACAAAGCAAAACAGCCACAGGGTCAACACCCTGTCGGGATAAAAAGTTCAGGCTTGTCCTAAATCTGTCAACAAACTCAATATAATATTACTCACATGTAAGCTTTCCTTCATTGGCAGAGTTAAATGTGTTAAAATTTTAATTGGGAGGGGCTAGGATGGACAAGATTAGAAACGAGTAAATAAAAGGGACGGTTCAGGTTGAGCGCTTTGGAGACAAAAAGAGGCAGGGCTGAGATAATTTGGACATATGCAGAGCAGGGATAGTGGATGTAAAAGATTAGCTAGGCCCTCTAGCGGGTCCATCCCGGCTTCAGTGTGAGGTTATTTTAACCGTGTTTTGAGGCACAGGTGCACTTTCATAAGGTGTTTTAAACAGGGTCTCAGCCAATCAGAAGTGCAGTCTCTTCCTCGCTTTAAGACACCCTCCTCCCTTCCCTGTTGTTGACGTACTGCCGACCCATTTCTTGATTTTTCTCACCCCTCCCCAGGAGCTGCCACATGACCTGTCAAGTAGGAAGTGTTGAAGCTAGCGAGCAGCAGCAGGAACAGCGGCGGCACGAAACGCAACACAGAGGGGTAGCTGTGAAATCTCCCGAGTCTCGTTCTCGACGCTTCTCTCAAGATACGTTTACCCCCTCTCCACCCCTGTTGAAGCAGGCTCAGCAATAAGTTGTCCGCAGTCATGTACGTGAAGGTGGTGTTTTTCGCGGTGGCTCTGGCTCTGATTGGCGCGGCGGTCGCGGCAGACTCAGGTAAGTTTTCGCGACCTCTCGTCGCCGAGCTAGTAGCTAGCTACAACCCCGCTCTTTAGCCGGATATCCACCCCCGGGAAACAGATATATCTCCCTGCCCGTTTGGCTCCATTTTCGGTCACCTCCTATTATTTAAAAAAAAAAATGTCCCGCTTTACGTAAAAATAAAATACCACCCCACCTTATTTCCTTCTAGCAGCTTGTCATCTTTATGTCCACGCTGGCCACTTAGGACTCGAGGACTAGCTAGCGTTTGTTTTTGAGCTCGTTATAGTGGGATTATTTGTGTCATGGTGCGACCTCTGAGAGGAATTGTGACACTCGCTTTAAGCCAAACTGTCATATCCATCTGACTGGGTTGTTATGAAATATAAACGGGTTAGTTTAGCCACATTTTAAGATCTTTTTACCAGCTTGCTTTGATGATCTGTGCTTAAAGGATTTAAATGTGTAAATTGGCCACCTTCTGGTGATCTACAGGGAAACTATTGGAAGTTACTTTAAATGACAAATAACCATAACTAAAATCTGATTTCTTTGCAGATGGATGTTCCGAGCAAACTTCATGTGATAAATGTGTGGAAGTCGCTGAATGCCACTGGGGTAATTGCTCATGTGAGTACCTGTCTTGTATTTTTGAAGCATGAGAGTAAAGGTTTGTATGTCCAGAAGCCTTGGGGTTTATTGGTTGCATAATTCCCAGTATAGAAAGCAATGATCTCATCCCTGTTTCCCTAAAGCCCAAGCAGCAGCTTAATGTGGTATCCCCAGCTGGTGCCAGTGGATCTGAACAGGCTGGTTTTGGGAAGTAAATTATGGATGCAAGCCAAGTTTGGAGCAATGCTCTGCTACTGTTATATTAAATTGATTGTGGGGGATTAATAAGGGGCTTTTTTTCTCCCTTGGGGCATTTAGATTTATTTTCAGTTCTGGTTGGGGTTTCGATTCCCTTCATTTCTGTGCTGCTTTTTTTCTATTGTCATAAAGTCAAACCTGCTCTGACGTGTCCCTGATTTATACTCTTTTGCACAGCAGTTAGGAAATATGCTGCCCTAATTTGGAAGTGTGCTGGCTGTGATGTGAAATATGCGTTATTCAGTTACAAGGGTCTGCCATGACTAAAACTACATGACAAATAATTTCCTGGCTAAGTAACGGCTTTTCACTCACTACATCCTCCCCCTGTGGTTTGGTGTGTTTTGTTTTTAGTTGTTTTTTTTTTTTTCACACTCTTACCAGGAAATAAGGTTACAGGTTTTATGGGCAAAGCAGAGATCAAGGTATTGTGATCTTGTTTTCTAAAAATAAAAGGTCTGTTGCACAAATTGAGTCAGCAGATAGGAGTTAAATTATACAATTAAACTTCTGTCATTTTTGGGTTAAAGTACGCTACTTCTTTAATCCTCATGAGTGGTGGAGGCCCACCAGGGGGATATTAACTGTATCACCCTTGAGAACCTTGTTATATATTTGTGCAGTGTCTATGGAAGGAGACACAGCACAGGTCTCTGGTGATTTGTGAAGATGATGATCGGGAGAGGAAGTGAGGGGATGTGTGGCAGGAAGCCTGCAATATCCTTGTGCAGAGGAACTGAAGGAAGGAGCGGATAATGGCAGAAGTGCAGGAAAGAGTGTGGAGATTGGATAAAAGATAAGCTCTCCTCATTATAATTTAAGCCTCAAGTTTGAGACAAAAGTATCTGGTGATCTCAGCCTGGAAATCTTCTGCCTTTAGGCTCGGTTAAAGAACTCTTTGTAATCTCAACTGTATCACAGGTTGGGCCACTGAAGCGAAATGGCAACAGTTAAATTTAATAAGACAGGTGCCTGCGCTTTACCTCTCATGGGAGCTGACCTGTTTGACAGCGTTACTGATGAGAAGCTGTATTCAGATTAGTTGATCCCACACCCCCTCCTGCTTTGTCTCTGAAAGGGAAACGATGATGCACACTGCCTGAAGATTTGTTGGGTGGTTAAACAGGAGAGGTGAGATGGCGGTTAGGTGCCTCTTTTCAGAGGACTGGATTGGTAGGTTTCCCAAAGGAGACATATGCCAGGGTTTACAATTTACGCACGGATGGAGAGGAAAACTCACAAGTCACAGACGCCAAAAGCCCAGAATCTTCAGAAAATATATTAAGATAGCCTTGTTAGGTTTCTAGTAATTTTTAGTTTTATTTCACAAATATTTGTGATAGCAGTTTTTCCCCCCACTCTATCCAAATAAGATAAGAACTCTTGAGTCATGTTTTGTCTACTTGGCCTTTTGTAACCGCTCTCAAGCCTGCTGCATTATAAAGTCCTGGTGTAAGCCTACAGCTAAACCTCTCACACAGTCGTGAATGAATCAGCTCTTCGAAGTGAACTAAGCAAAAACCGGAAAGGTCAGCTCTGGACACGTCCAAGTCGGCTTTTGTGAAATGCAGCATAACCACACTGATGTAGCGAGTAACCGCCTCCTACACTGTCATAACTAGATTTATCTTTGGTTTAGGGATTTTGTATAAACAGGTCTTCAGCATCATTTCCCTGATGCGTGGTATTTAAAAGCTTGAAAGTTTACATGTGTGGACGCACGCTCTGTAGTGCCTTTTAAGTGCAGGTTGAGATGAGGCTATTTTCTGTGGTATGCTTGAGGCCCTGTGCGACTTACTTTCACTGACATCAATTTGTGGACGTTACCGGGTGGTGATGATAATGGCACCATTTTGGAAAAAGGCTGAGAGCGTGTCCTACCTTTCACAGCTGGCTGTGAGATAACATCTCTCTGACCTATTTGAGAGTGAAAGGAAGGAGGGGGGAAAAATGCTCTTCCTTCGTGGTTCAGCATACGTTGCCTGCAGGGTCTGGTCACACACAAGGTGTGAAATACAAGGCGGGCAAATAATTTCGAATTTACTTGCTCGTGGGCTTCTTGAAAATCACAGTTGGTAAGGTAATGAGTCATTTAAGTTTCCAGCCTAAGGTAGCAGGATGTGCGTAAAAACAGGGAAGAGCTGCACATTTGTGTGTTGTGGCAGCGAACTACCAAATACGCCAACAATCATTTGAGCAGCACAGTGACACACGCTATGCTGAAACATTGCATCATAAGCTTGTCAAACCAGTTATTATAATTCAGTAGCTGCTTGGTAGTCGCTTGTGTCCAAGGCGCAAAATGCACAACTTGATACACAAGACCACAAAATAAGCCCTTTGTGGAGTGGAAAATACAGCTACTGAGTCATTTTTTGACTTTGTTCAGACAAAGATGCTTTCAGTAAACCGCTTCAGACTCGCCTGCTGTTAAAAGTTGATTTGTCTTTAATTCATGGGCAGCCACCTGGTGAGGGTCATTGGGCTTGGCTGCTCTGGATTATAGTGTAACAAGAAAAGGTGGTGTATGATGACGTTTTACAGCACCAGGTGCAGCGCAGTGAATGGAAACCGTCCCCTTTTATGATGTTCCTGTATTCAGGATGGTAATGTCTCCATATGCTCATAAACCAATGCGAGAGCGATTTCACAAAAAGACGAGCTCAAGGGTAATTGATGGCTTATCCCATCACCAGATGTTACTGCAGCTTATTGTAACAGAGTCCTGACGGTGAAAAGATATTTCCTTTAAAGACTGTGTTAGGAATCAATGTCCTGTAGACAAGTGACAGCAAAGTGCGTGCCTGCTGTTACTCAGTAACTGTTTTTATGTCCTGTAAGATTTCCTGATAAATGAAAGCCCTGCTTGGCTCAGGGGTCAGCAACCTTTGCTATCAAGAGTCAGACTCAAATAAGTACTTATTTATTTAGTCTGTTTTTTATATTGTTGGTATGCTTAACTTGCGTTTTTACCTTCAGCTTTTGATATAGCTTATTTTTTCTTAATAGTAACAGAGCCTTTTAAGTATAAATTAACCTTATGAACATTATTAATAGGTGTAATTTAAATCTTTTACCACATGTGACCATTATGCAGTGGACCATTTATGATTTAGTATGTCATTGTTCAATAATAGAGCTAGAATATTGAATACATAAATAAATAGCAGCCTACTGGCTTGAACTGTATTTATAGTAAACAAAAAAGGAACATTCAGTAGCACATGGAGCATAGAATAAAGAGAGCAGTGTTGTTAGTAAAAGCAAGCTGATTCAATTCGCTATTTTTCCTCAAGGACATTTATTTACGTTTTCAGGAGGTCTAAGCATTTATGTTTATACATCCATGCTAGTCACCACAATTGAGCCTTAGAGTCACTGGAGATGGGACAGTAAGCCGTGTGTTTGCGACTCCTGGCTTCGTCACTGATATTCATGGAATAAATGCACAATTAAAATGATTTTAAGTAAAAAATTTTAATAATAGGGATGTATATAGTGTTTTTTTCCCTCCCCCTTGCAGATTAGACTTTATTGTATTTAACATATCTGAAAGGGGTGAAAACTGCTCCTCATGATCGAGTTACTCTTTGTATTTTAATTTGAATTTTTTATTTACGGTCATGTTTCAGAATGAAAAACATTGCATTTCTTACATTTGAGATGCAACAGCCAGCATTTTAACATTCCTGCAAAAAAAATAGCCTTCAAGTAGACCAATCATTCAGCTGGAACACGTCATACACTTCAGGAGTTTAATTGGACACCATCAATTAATAATTTTTGCCAATTGATCCTTGCAGAATCGTTTCAAAAGCTTTTAGTAAAACGTGGTTCATGCTGAACAGCAGCAGTGAAACTTGCACTGTGAAGCTGGGTGTGGACAGAATGTATAGTCACACGGTGCTGCTGACAGGAGTGACTCATTGTCACGTCACTGTGACACAGGCTGAGCAGTGGAGAAACTCTCACAAATTGACTGAATTTGTGGAATTTCAATTTGCTCCTGTTAATGAAGTCTGTAAAGCAGTGAATCCTGCAGCTTAACTTCTTGTCAGTATTTGGGTCTGGAAAGACTTCATGGAAGGGCAAAGTCCCCTTCTGTCGTGGTTAATAAGTAATGAGATTATTTGCTAAAATGTCATACAACTAGATGACCAAAGCCAACAGGCTGGAAAACAGAGGTGAAGTCACCTTAGCTGAAAACGATGAGGGAATATAACTCAATGACTCTACTTTATATTTGAGGGGGAAACTTGTGTCTCCACGTTTTTGACAGCCTTAAACTGTTTTCACAAATTACCCTCCAACAATGTTTGAAGAATTAAGGTGGGGAATTGCACACAAAAGGAAATAATCCACCTCATACATATTCTCACTAATGGAAAGGCTTCGACTGGTTAAGGTGAGAGATGCTGTCCGAGTAGAGCAAGTAGGAGGAAAAAAACATGATATCCACTCACTAGCTGTGAATTCTGATGGCGATTACCATCTGTAGTCTTCCACGGGCACAATCAGACATTACATGGACTTTGACTGTATGTCTGATCCGATTGAGTCGAGTATTCAGGTACTTGCATGCAGCTCTGCAAGAAATGTCTGGAAGTTTTTGGGGCTGAAGTCCACTTTAGTTACAGGTTACTTAAAGGTGACTTAAAACGCATACGCAAGAGATTAAACCTCAACAAGCCAAAGATGAAATTGCTTCTTATAATTAATTTGCCTTTCTTTATTTCTATTTGTGGGGTTTGTTTATCCCAAAAAGTGGCAAATTCCCAAGTTACTGCAACCAAAACATTAAGTGAAAACTACAAGTTGGAAAATGAACTGTATGATATGAGAATGCAAAATGGTTTCACGAAGCAAAAATTACACAAAGAATGAAGTAGGAAACAAAGTGAAATTAAATAAAGAACCACAATAAATTAAAAAAAAGGAAAACAAAAAACAAGGCTGCCATGTTAGAGAAGGTGCTCCCCTGCCTGTCTATTAAGTGGTGCAGGGGGGGGGGGGGGGTCCAGATTACCCTCCCCCTCAGCTTCCACAGTTATTTGGATGCTGGGTTCACAAGCTCGTGGGCAGGTGGAGGAATTCAGACCGCACCAACATTGATGAAAGAGAATTCCCGATCCATGTGGTATGAATGTATTACACAGTTATAGGATAAATAACAAAAACATTTTAACTGTTTCCTGTTGAAATATCGGGCATTCCACCATATTTAGATTATAAACTGTGCCTGTGTGGGTTTCCTCCAGATAACTCGGCGTCCTTTCACTGTTTCAAGATACTTATTGGGTTAAGAGGTGATTTCAAATTGCCCTGAGTGTGAATGGTCATCGGTCTCTCTGTGTTGGCACTGTAATAGGTACCCTGCCTGTCATCCTGTGACAGCTGGGATAGGCTCAAGCCCTCATGACCTTCAGTTTAAATAAGTGGTGGTGAAATACTTGGAGACAACAGGTGATAAAGATTTTTCTTTACATATCTGTTTTGCTTTATTTTGGATAGCTGGGTTTTTACGCATAGTTAACTAAAGAATCTGAATACTTCTGTGATCCCTGAGAAGGTATCCAATTATCTGAAATAAATAAGTAAAAATAAAACAAACTAGTGTGAGACATGCTCAGCTTTAAAGTAAATGAAACGGAAGTGTAATGATGGCGGAGCAGAACATAAAAAGACACCATGACTGCAGGATGTGAGGCTGTGTGAGCAACCGCTCTGGGGGAGATAAGGAATTAGAACTGCTTCACTGCAGATCAAATCGCTGTTTGTATAAATGAGATCGTCATTTGAAGCGTCATCTTAGCACATATGCTTCTTTTCTTTTAGATCGAATATTATTTTAGAGTACACAGAGTGTGTTTTTATTGCTTGTGGCTGCTTTCTGTAATCTGTATGAGCGTAACTTCAGTAATTAACCGTTGCTGACACTAGTTTAACTGCTTGTGCAAATGTAATTAATATAAATCATAAACCAGTCATTTAAAATATCATGCTTTTCTGTCTTTCAGCAATTTTTAGCTGTTACAATGGGACTCTAAAAGGAAATGACTCCTGCATCAATGCCAGCTGCTCCGGTAGGTTTAAAAGTAAACTGTTATTCTACACACCAGAGTGTAAATTAACATTTTACGTGTTTTTTAACATGATGTTTTGGGCTCTAAGAGATTCTGTTTGTCTCACTAACTAAGGTGTTGATTAATGGTCAGTCTGAGTGTCTGAGTCTTTTCCTGTTTTTCCTATTTGTTTGTGTTTGTAACATTAAAAAAATGCTGTTGTAGACTGTTGTGACATGTCTTTGTTGTTTAAGTGGTTTATCTTGCTTTCCTCTTTACCTCCTCTTTTGGTGCTGGTTCCCTGTCCATTTTCAGGCTCTGTGAGTACGCCCAATCCTACAACCCCCCATACTACTGTTGTTCCCACCACCTCTAACAGCAACACCACAGGTAACCATTCCCTGAAATCCTCAGCTTTTCCCTCCTGTTGTCTGTGCTAGAGCAGGGCGATATGACCAAAAATATTTATCACGATATCACGAATTTGCGATAACGATATAACTGACGATATAACTCACACTAGACAAAATACTTTACAACTCCACAACTTTATTAGTGCAAAAAAAAACCCCATCAATGTATTTTCACTTAAACAAGCAGCTGTTTTATGTGCATTAAAGTTATATAAAAATGTAACAGTGCAAATTCCTTGCTGACAGTTTAACCAAAAGGCATTTCCAGTGGAAATTGGCCGACATATCCTCAGCATAACCATGTATAATATCCACAAAACCTAAAAAGAGGTTATACACACACACACACACACACACACACACACACACACACAACATATTATGTTGAAGCACAGTACGTATCACTCCACCAGGCTCCTGACTACGATAGCTGTAATGCTCCGACAATCCATCAAGCGGTGCGGGTTTGTAGCTTAGCAAAGTCATACTAAAACATTTGACAGATTTTCGAGCGCCGTGTAGCACATAAAATCGTTTCGCGGTCAGTAAACACAACCAGAATTCATACATAAGGCCCATTGGATTATAAGGGGCACTGTCGATTTTCAGAAAAATCAAAGGATGGATTTTAAGTGCGCCGTATTTTCCAAAAAACATGGTAATAACGACGGCCCGCTAGCATGCTCTACCAAAAATAGTGCTTTGTTGTGTGTCTGACGGACGAAAGCCAAACCAATTCCACACCACTGAAGTTGCAGCAGTTTTACAAACCAATTCTGGTTCATCCGTTTCATTCAACTTTTTGCTTTCGCCGCCATGCTTTTTCCGACGTATGCATATGAAAACAAAGGCACTGCGCATGCGCGTTTTACCCATATTCTATTGCGATATTTCATTTTTCTATCGTTGCTCAAAATTATACCGGTATTACTGTGAACGGTATGATATGGCCCAGCCCTAGTCTGTGCTAATGTTGAAGTGGTCTCATTAATAAAAATGTGATCTCTTAAAGTTGTAATACTTAAGAGTTTCATGGATTTCGATACCTAATGCTGCTGTGTTTTCCAACTAGTGGCTTTTATTGCGACAACTAACAACCGCTTTCCATTAATACCTACGTGGATCAACTCGACTCCTTACCCATTACGATGAAGTACAAACTGGCTTTTTGTCAGACTTGGGAATTGTTGTGTAAATTTTTTAATTTTCCATTTCCCTTGTTGCCGGTTTTCAAAAATGGCAGTTGTGATTTTTGTAAAGGAGACTCTCATGATTCATCAAGTGACACAACTAACTAGCCAATCTGTGGCACGTAGACCCTTGATGTCACATTTTCAGATCCATCTTGAAGAGAGCGCTGGACTCAAAACCTATTGATTGGGTTGGCCTTTCCTATAGTTTGTATTGATAATGCTGACTTGTCTGCAAACACTTGCGATATACTTTCTCATCTATATTTGTAGTTAGGTTTTAGTGAAATTTGAAATAACACAGTGAAAATTGCAGCGAGATTCATGTAAGAACCTTCAGCAATCACTTGCCAAGTGGTTGCAGAGTGCAAACGTTTCACTAGCAACCAGTGACTACTGGGGCCACTGACAGGTCTTTAGACCTGCAGGGTTACAGGCCGCAACCATGTTAACTGATGGAAGAATATTCGTTTTTTTTCCATTGCGATCAGTGGTTGCCAGTGGGTCTCTTGGCCTGTGTGAATGAAGCCTTAGGTGAAAAGTTAGATCAGAGTTACAGGGTACAATCAAACAGACAAGCACATCCCGTTGTGCAGTAGCATGGTTGATTCTGAACACAAGGCTATTGATCAGATTTCTAGCGAAAAATAAAAAAACAAAAAAACACAGAATTGAATTTTTAAATCCTCTTTAAGACTCAAGACGCTTGAGGAAAACATCATACAGAGCAGATAAATTCCTGTTGCGGGAGCTGCTCGGTGTGTGGATCAGTCTATTTTCAGGTCTGCTTAAATTACAGGCACCATACCTCCAATTCCTAGCTAACTTCACTGCCCTCTGCTTCTGTTGTTGTTGTTTAGAAAAGAACTTGCATCATATGAAGCATGAAATCAGATTTCAGTGCATCCAAACTATTAACGTTGTTGGTGTGTGCTGAATAGGCGGAGTCAACATTTAACTGTGTCAGCTGACGCATGAATTGCTCAGTTCAAGCCTATGACTGATACAAAAACAACAAGGTCATTCCTACAGTGCAGGCACAAACTGAAAACTAAAATCAGTTTGTCTTTAATGGCAGCTGGTGATTGCTGGTATCATTTATTATTTCTTTAGCATTTTCTTTACCACATCTTATAATTATTTTATTTATATCATATTATATTATATTACATCTCTCAGTGCACTAACCAAACACCCCATCAGATCCATGGGATTTTGAAATACGTGCTATTTCCTTGCCCCTTCTCGTCTCTTTTTTGCCATCTTCTAGGAAAGAAAAGCTGCTTATCCAGTGTTTACACTCTAGCTAATCAAAGTGTAGCTATAGTGTTAAATCAGGACCAGTGACCAGAAATTTAAATCTTAAGGATTACAAACTGAAACTTGTGATATAACCTGCTTGTTTTGAGGCTAATAGATGGGTAATTACTGTGATTCTACTACAGAGAATGGAACCATTACTACTACTCCTACTGCTACCCCCAATCCACCAACGACACACTCAAACTCCTCGAGTACTTCTTCAAGTAAGTCTCAGAAACTATACGATTTTTACGTCTGTCTTGTAATGTACAGAAACATCAGTAACCGATTTCTGAACTTTCATCTCAGCTGTAACTGTCACAACAGTCAGCCCGACAACCGCCCCTCACAAGAACTCGACCTTTGATGCCGCAAGCTTCATCGGTGGGATAGTGCTGGTCCTGGGGCTGCAAGCCGTCATCTTCTTCCTCTACAAATTCTGCAAGTCCAAGGACCGCAACTACCACACCCTTTGAAAAGTTCGCACTTGACCTATCCTCGCCAACTAGACCCTTTCAGAGAAAGCTCCCTGATCAGCACACACTCATCCATGTGGTCTCAAACAGTGTTTTCAAGCAGGTTAATTTTGTAATCAATCATCTTTGTGGCACTTGTGATTCTAGCCTCCCTTAGTGCTGCTGTTGTAGTCACTATAGAGGAACCCACGCATGCCCGTATGTGTGATAAATCAACAGCCAAACAGATCCTCAGTGACGAGGCATTCAGGCCTTGAGCATATGGATTACATCATCTGGTAGCTGCTCCCACCTCCATCATGCAGTTACTCATTTCTGCAAAGACCATTTCCCAGTGAATCTGAAAGGAAGGGGGGTTGTGTTATTTACAGCCTTCCTTCTCATACCTTCGTCAGTTAAATAGGCCACATAAGAGTTAAAAGAATTATCCATGTATACAAAGCGGCTCAGGAGTCGTACAGCTACAGAGGTCACGTTGATTTGGAAACACTGTTTGAGATCACAACTGCTCTTTAACACGACGACTTTGATGATTCAGTTTTGCTTTTGCCCTGTTAAATTGTGGTTTCCTCCCCTCTGTGCAGCTGTATTATGTATATTTGTTCATAGATGATGTAAAAGAGGCGGGGATTCTTTTTTTTTTTTTTTTTTTTTTTTTTTTTTTTTTTTTTTTTTAAAAGGGGATAAAAGCAGAACCAAATCATCCAATGTCGTGGATAAAACAAAAAAACAGGCTTATTTATTGATGGGTGTCTCCAGTAACATTTAGGAGTGCTGTGTGTTTTCTCCTGCTGAATCCTACCTTTCCATCCTAATATTCAAGATGTTAAAACACCAACTGCCAGCGGGGCAGCTCAGTGCAATAAATCATGTATCGAGCTCATTTCCCAGCCATTAATCTCCCAAACTTCCTGATCTTAACCGGTGTCAAATTGTCCATGCACGGGTTGCCAACGTGGAGCTGGCTGTTCTATTCTGTGGAGTAATTGAAAGGATCAAAAATTAATGATGGTAGAATATTTGTTAAAAACGAGAATGGGGAAGTTTTGGGTTGTTGTTTGGTTTTTTTTTTTTGTTTTTTTTGTTTTTTTTTTTTAATAGTAAGTACATTTCTTGATGTAGACAGTGAAAGCAGTGAAGTGCCTTTAATGTCCTATATGACTTAAAGAGAAGGAGGGGTGAGTGTTTATTAGTTTATAAGAGAGAGAGAACTGTATCGCCGTGAGAACCATCGTATTGCAGCTGGACTGAAGAGCCTTTAATGTTGGTGAATACAGTAGATGGTGATAACAGGAGGGCCTGGGTCTTTTTTTGGGGGGTGGGGGGGTCCACTGTAAGTTAAACAGATATTCAGTGCATGAAACCCACAGTTACTTCAGTGGTAACTTTGTAGAAAGTACTTAAAGGTACTCTAGCATCTAATTTACCCTCTAAAAGCTCGCAATTCATGTTTTCCAAGTTCAACCAGGGAGGGGGGTTTTAGAGTGGTGTTGTAAATCTGAGTGAAGAAATGGGGAGAATATTGGGCGTGTTTAAAAACTTGAGAATCAGAGAGAGTGAATAGGGGTAAATGTTGGACTGTTTTGACTGTTTTGTTGTTTTTGTCAAATGAGCATCGCACCTCTTGATTTTGGATTTTTGCCATGTTAAGTGAGAGGATTGTGAATGAAGAAACAGCTTGGTGGCTGTGCTTAAAGCTTGTGCCGATTCCTCTGATTAGCTTGCTGCTAACTGTGATTATTTTCTTATTTCTCTTGTACATAGCCACATCCTGTGTTGTTGTTGTTGTTGTTGTTTTTTTTGTTGTTGTTTTTTTCCTGAGTAGTTGTTGTTGTTGTTGTTGTTGTTGTTTTTGTTTTGTTTTTTTCTTGTAGTTGCTTGCCAGTGTCAGGAATGTTTTCTTTAAATGCCTTTTTCCCCTCTTGCATGCTGGATGCTTGGAGTTGTTTTTTCCTTCCTTTGCATATGCTCTTAGGGATTTCAGTATACTTTAAAAAAACAAACCCACCCCCACACACACACACACACACACACGCGCACACACACACTTGATTATTTGTGATTGGCCCATATGCTAGTTGAAAGAATGCCTTGAATCAGTGTGCATCAAGCCAAAGTTCTCAGTTTAGGCATGGAAATTGAGCGTTGCACTGACGAGCTTTGTTTTCTATCTTTGCTTTTGTAAATGTTTTCATGGTTTAGCCAAAAAAAAAAATAGAAAAAAAATGCTTGTATAAATATTCGTCCTGAAATATTACTAGATAATGAATGAATGATCAGCTTGTTTTTTAAGACATTCAGTGGAAATGTTTTTCTTCTTATTGTTTGATTTGGTTTGGGGTTTTTTTTTTTTTTTGCTTACGTGATTTCTGGATTACACGTTTTCTGCTGCTCACCATTAACACGCCTTTAAAACCTACAGTCACCTGATGGCATTAGGCTACAGCCCAAAGACCCATGTGTGGCAGGTAGGCTGCAGAGTTTTTTGCCTTAGCTGCACCCCTTCGTTCACTCTCTGTACGTGGAGTCCCTTCGGCCAATTTAAAAGAAACATTTGAGTTCATTCCCAGCTGCTGAGTGGGCTGCTGTGAAACTCTGTTCAGCGTGGTCGCTGCGTTCCTTACAAACCATCAAATGTTGATATCCATGGATAACTGATCTCCATTGTGTTTACTCTGCAACTTCTACAAGATACCTACGCAGTCCCTGCACCTTTTTAAGGAAAAGTGCCTTATTCAGTTGATTTCATAGATATATCTATAGATATATAAAGTTGTATTGCAAAATGATATGCCACATGTATTAAGTAACGATGGGACTCAGCACTTTCAGGCCCCTGTGAAGTGGTTTTCTGTGTCGTATTCTGCTTAAATGTCTGTTTATGTCACAATCGGCCTTAACTTCTTGATCAAACGAGTAGTGATAAGCATGGTGGGGCGGAAGGGAGAGGTTGACTGTGTTCCATTCTTTCAAGCGATGCCATTGAAGCAGCATTTTAAGTATACAGCAGAATCAAAGGTGCTGCTTTAGTGATTTGAATCCTTTACGTTTCAGCTTAATAAAGCACGCATGTGGCCTGGACAGCCTCTCAGCTGCATATAGAGATAAAATTCACCAGTAAAGTTGCAACCACAGCCACAAACCTCTAGCGTTGTAAAGTCACACTTCCTCCACGCTGCAAATGGTCACATGGTGACTCCACTTTGGTTCTAATTTGCAATTGCTGTATCAGATGACTTTGCTTTCTGTCTTTTGTAAGATTTCAAATTCAAAATCCAAACTCGTTTGGTTGCGGAGTTCTCTCATATCAGTGTTCTGCTCAGAGAGAGAGATGTGTATGTTTTATTTTATTTTTTTCCTCCTTTCTCTTGTGGGTTTAATGCTTTTGTTTGTTTTTGTTAAAGGCCATCAGTCTTGTAGGTACAACCTTTGGGCTTTCCCCTCTCACATAGCCATATGTAGACTCCTGCAGGTGCCAGAATGCCTCCTAAAAAGTTTTGTGCTTATTTTGTGCCCTTCTTTTCTCCCACTTCCTCTTAAACTTTGTTTTGTTTTGGGGGTTTCTTTTGGTTTTTTTGCCTCGTTTCCTAGTGTTGCCTTTTAATTTCACAATGTTAAACCAATAAAGTTTGAATATTGTAAAATGAATCACTGCAGCGTAACATTTGCTTGGGAACTCGTCATTTACATCAGTGGAAAGACGATACCTGGGCAGGTCTTGTAGAGCGCTTGTCACCATGGTTACAGTTGAAAAGCCATTTAAAAGGTGGTGTATCAGTTTCTGTGTGAGTATAAGTAATACTGGCTCAAATTGAGAAGGACAGATTGTCCTGATAAAGAGGAAGCGAGCATAAATGCAAATAATTTATGCAGAAATTCTACACTAATGGCAAAATTATCAATATATTTTACATTTTCTTTCATAGTTCATGGAGTGACTCCATATTGTATGGGTTTCCACATTGACAAGTCAAAGATCCTTGATTTGAGCCCAGGAGTAGACCCAAATCCCCTTTTGAGGTTGCTAAATCAAACATGTAGACAGCTGGTGAATAAGGGAGCAGCTGTCACGACCATTTATATTTAAAGAAAACAAAAACGAAACCCAAAAACCTAATTTGATATATGAAACGCATACTAGTTTTATTTATAGCACCAAGACCCAACAATGATACAGAGAAAACCTCAACAATCGGGCGCTGTTGAGCGAGCACTTGGTGAGAATAGGAAGGAAAAACTTCCTTGTCAGTTCTCCCAACCCTGAATGTTAATTGTTGACTTTAGAAGTGAGCATAACGGAAGCACGAGCCTTATTTCAGTATATATGCTGTATATTTAATCAGGTCTTTGGTTTGTGTGGGTCTCTTTAAATTGACAGTAGATGCAAAATGACGAACACAATAACTTTGCTTATAACAATATCAAGACTTTCTGTCAACATCTAACAGTCTGAACACATTGGTTTCTGTTTAAAGCTTCTGCTAAGGTGAATTAATCCTGCTTGTTTTCCATGGGTGGATAAAGATCTTTACTGAGCGTGTGCATATTGAATTTCAGCATTCAGCTTGTTTCTGTTTTGAGAAACTGAGAGTTACGCTGTTACGGCAGTTTTCTATTTTCAGACTTTAAGCGAGGTGATTGAGCACATACCCCAAAATGTTACAAATAATCTGGAACCATAAAATTTTTAATTTGTTTGTCTGAGAAACTGTTCCAACTTTCGACCAGCTTCACCTGCTCCTTTAGGTGTGTTGCTCTCTGTTTACTTAAGAGTCTAGTGGAAAAAGTACACTCACTGACACACATGCTTTCTTTGTATTGCCCATACAGGATCCACTCCAATCCACCCTGCCCAATCCCTGCTCTCAATTTTCATTTCCTTGTGTATCAGGGGCTCATGACCTACTGTGAGGCTGATGGGTCATAAAGTGATTATATGGATAAGAAAGCAAAAACAAAATGTGCATAAAGTTCATTCTTTCACTTCTTCAAGACACTAAAAACCTCTTCAGTGAAGCAGCTCAAGGTCAACCCTTAAAAAGTTAGTTAGAAAATCACTGTGGACTGTATACAGACAGGAGAAGCAGACTCCAGTGGAGCCATTATCCACAAATCGTTAGCTTCATAGCATAAGTGCCTAAGTCATTGACTTAGTCAAATGACTTAGGCAATTATGCTATGAAGCTAACGAAATGGAGAAAATTTAAAACAGTGGTGAACCTTCTCAAGAGTGATCGGTCTACCAAAATTAGTCCAAGACCGCATCACTGACTCATCCAAGGAAGTCAGAAAAGAACCCAGAAGAACATCTAAAGAATTGCAGACCTCATTTGCGCAGTTCTAACATTATTCATTATTCAACAGTATGAAACTGACTGGCAAACATGGCATCCATGGGAGAGCCCAAGTAGAAAACCACTGCTGACCAAAAAGAACACAAAGGGTCATGTGACATTTGCCAAAAAAACAGATGATCCTCAATTGATTTGGGACAAATGCTGAAGCTTTTGAAAGGTTTGAGTCCCGTTACATCTGCATAAAACTAACACAGCATTTCTTAAAAAGAGCATCATAGCACCAGTCTAATATGGTGGTGGTAGTGTGATGGTCTGGCTGCTGTGCTGCTTCAGGACGACTTGCTGCCATTGATGGAACCATGATTCTGCTCTCTACCAGAAAATCCTGAAGGATGATGTTCAACTATGAGTTCATGCCCTGAAGTTCAGCTACACTTGGGTTCTGCAGCAAGACAATGATCCAAAACACACCAGCAAGTCCACCACTGAATGGCTTAAGAAAAACAAAATGAAGACTTTGGCCTAGTCCAGTTCAGATGCTGTTGCATGACCTTAAAAGGGCAGTTAGTGCTTGAAAACCCTTCAGTGTGGCTTAATTAAATGAAACAATCCTGCAAAGAGGAGTGATGTAAAAGACTCATTTCTAGTTATTATAACTGTTTGATTGCAGTCCTTGTTGCCAAGAGTGGCACCAGTTATTAGGTTTAGGGGCAATAACATTTTCTTTAATAATTTTTACACAGCCAAGTAGGTTTGGACCATTTTTCTTTCTTTAATAAATGAAATCATCATTTAAAAACTGCACTTTGTATTCACCCAGGCTGTCTTTGTTTAACATTAAAACTAGTTTGATCTGAAAATTAAAGCTGTGAAAAACATGCAAAAAAAAAAAAAAATTTCCATAGACCTGTGTGTAATTAGTTTTACACTCTTGCAGCTCACTGTCACACTGTCTTTGAACGTATATACAACACAAAGCTGAGGTAACCTTTCTCAAAGTCTCCAAAAATAACCCAGTATGTCATAAAGTATAAAGACTGACTAACACTTGCTTAATGACTGTGTTAACTATTTTTATCATTTCTAACATTGACTGTTTGTGTTTCACAAGCAGCTACAAACCTTTGAAAAAGCAGCAGGTACAAAGTGTACTGTATGTCACGTACCATAACCTGTGAATAAAAACCAATGTTTCACACCACCACCCACCAGGGCGCACAGTTTCTCGGGTCATAGGAAAGTTTTGCTTATGTGGTAAAAACCGAAGCTCTGAAGACAATCAGTGAGCATGTGCACACTCAAGACTCACGGTCCGATGGTCTACGCTCTCGAAGAAGCTGTGTGTTTATTTTTGTCGAGCAGATTGTTATTTTTCCAGCGGCCCTGGCAGAGAGGCTGTTCCACAGCCAACGCGATAATGGTTTTGGTCAGTTAAAAGCAAAATCAGCAGCCCTATACTTACTCTTTTCAGGGGCAAACACTGTGTTGCTCTATCAGGAACATCTCTGGGCCTTTTACTAGAACGTGGAAAATCCCCCCACACACTGGGAGATACTACTTTTGGATTTTTCCTCTCTAAAATTTTAAGAAAATACTGCAGTTGGAGCAACTGCTAATCAGACAAAGAAGGGTTGTGTAGTCACAAGGTATCAAAGTTGCAGGGTCAGGAGAGTGGGTGGAGCTGCTGCATAAGTGGACATGGGTTGGGTCTCTAGCTAACCTGATTGTTGTGTCCAGTCATGCTGTGTAATCTAATATGGGAGGACAGAGAAACAATGCATTAGGTGTAGTCTCTCCTCTCTTGCAAACACGAGCTCAGTGCATTGTTTAACCATGCAGTGAACTCTGCAGCATGCCAAGAATACCAAGACCGAGCAATGTTAGTGACATAATGAAATGAATGCAGTAATAAACAAAAGCAGGTATCTCTTGAAAAAAAAAAGTCTTGAAAATGTGCTCATTTCAGATCCATGTGACTGCATAAAAAATAATTTCCCCCAGGGATCAATAAAGTATTCTGATTCTGATTCTGATTACACATCTAAAGTTACTTTAGAGTAGATCAGAACTTCTATTCGTGTATTAAACTTGATGACAGAATAGCAAAAAATGTTGACTAAGGCCCGATAACGAGGAGATAAGTTGAGGAATGTTATGAGGCAGCTTCACATGTGGTTATTTTCCCCATTATAAGTGGCTGACTCAAATAAACAGCACATGTGTGTGTGCAAAAGGCATGCAGCAAATTTGCCATGTCATCTGACCAGCAAGCACTGGAGAACAGAGCTGTTTCAGCTGTGCAAAGGAAAAAAAAAAAAACAGTGTGTGGCAACAAAAAAATGGGTTTCTCCTACATGCATACAACTAAAAACCCACATCCGTTTGATCTGTGGTCAGGGCTCCATTTATTCAGCTGTTCGACCTGCTGCTGTTCGGGGTGCATTTGATCCCTCTCGATTATACGCAGTGGGGAGACTGGTGCTGCCAGCAACATTACAAAGTTAGAGTTCATTTATCCATCCAATAGCACGACTTGCCAAAGGTGAAAAGCTTCTGATTTAAATATAGAACAGGCTCCGCAGTGCCATCTAGTGGTTGTACATAAACAGTGACAAACATAAATGTGGAAGAAAAATAAACCTGCAATGTGTAGAAACAATAGCCTTTATTAAAAATAAACAACTATGATTACATAAAAGTTATTTAATCCAGCTCATTAGCTCCTTATGGCACATGACTCATTAACATTACTTTTAAATTGGGTTAAGATCATGGTTCACAAACTACACCCTATGAAGGACAGTGTATGTGCAATACTTTATTTAATAAGCACTGTGTAGAATGCCTTATTTCCTCTCCAATTTGTTACTAAAAATGTCCAGAGGTCGTCTGAAGAGCAGAGAAAAAACAAACAAACAAACAAACAAAAAACCCCACACATCATCCAGCTGTAACATCCAGGTCTGCACGCCGAAGGTCTCACTGAGAAAAATCACGTTTCCCAGGAGAGGTCGTCCTGTTTGAGGCTGTTTCTGAACTTCTGTGTCTCTCTGAGAAGCTGCAGGTTTTTTTGAGTAGTCCTATCTGTCCTTCCCTTCTTTTCAGTCTTAACGGGAGAAGGAGCAGGTGGCTTGATCCCACTCAGCCTTTTGGCTGTGTGCTCCTCAGGAGATGATCGGCACTGGGCCAGTTTTTGGATCTGTGGAGGGAGCAGAAAACATCACACATTTGGATCTGTTCAGCACAATTATACACTGCAATAAGCTGCTATTACAAGTCGATCCATCCTCTGTTGAAAACGACAGGATTGTTTTTGACCATTTGTTTATAAGTAGACTTTAATTTATTCAAGCATACATTTCTCTTCTGTTTATTAAAATGTCAGAAATAACAGGAGAAGTGTGTAAATTCTTCAGTGAGGTAATACCAGCTCCACTTAACGACATGCAGCTAAAAAACTGCTTTAAATACATAAAAATACTTTTCTAAAAATATCAAATTAATTTGTTTGAAAATCTCAAAATAATCTTATCACTATTTTTAAGTGGATCTAATGCACTTTTTTTTTATTTTTATTACTGGACTCTGCTTCAACTTTTGGCTCTTACTCTCACAAGCAGTGACCACAGAGGATGGATGCGCATATTTGATTTGGCAAAGATTTTTACCCTGGATGCCTTTCCCAAATGCAACTTCCCAGAAATCTGTCTCCCCTCCTGGTTTTGAACCAGACATCTTTTGCATGTAACGTGCACATGTTAACCACTACACCATGGAAGAACTGACTTTTACAGACATGGAATTCATTATTTGAAATTTTGCTTGATATAGGCATTCACCATTGACAATTGGTGGGCTGTCAATGGTGAATGCTTACTGCTGTTTTAAAGCACTTTAAAAGATGATTAGATGATTATTTTCAATGCATCAGATCCAGTTTCTCATTGTGTTACCGAAAATTGTTACAAATCTATCCCCTTTAAGTTGTACCAACTTATAGGTCACATACCATCCTCTGGTGTTTGCGGAGCTTGGTGATCTGAGATCCTTTATCCTCCATCCTGGTGACCAGCAGCTCCAATTCTCTCTGGAGGTCCTGCCTCTGCTCCGGATTTTGAGCTCCATCGATCTGACGCACCAACTCCTGATGCTCACTGACAAAGGTGACAAATATAAAACGACTTTAATAAAAGGTTCACTAATATGTCCAAAAAACTCTGAATAAAGAACTTAAATTATGTTAAATACGCCTTCATTCCTAATGCAGCTCACTGGTTGGCACTACTCACAAGCTCATCTGTCCCAGCTCGTCCTGCAGAGCCAGGAGCAGGTCGGCAAGTGAGCTTAGCGATGGGTCGACGGGCAGCCTGTTAGGCTTCTCTGATGAATCAGAGGAAGATGAAGAAAAGTCCTTTTGGAGGTTTTTCTTCACTCCGCAGCCAGACCTGTGGTGTGCACTCACTCGCTGGCACAGCTGTGGCTGGTGGTGCTTCATCATGTGAAGGATACTTTGCACGTTGGCATGAACCGAATGGCTTGGGCTCGTCGACTAGAGACGGGAATGAAAAGAATCAAAGTAAGAACAAACAACAAAAAAAGAAGTGCAGAAAATTATAAGTGACTTACTGTTCCTGCAACAAAGGGCATTTTCTTGTGCATCGGGCTCTTTGGTAGCAGTTCGGCAGGTTTAGAGGTTTTCTGAGGAAGAAGACAGCTCTCATCACCTCTACATCCAAAGAAATCTCCTTAAATAAATGCCTAAAATTAATTTTTATATCGGTCAGAAAAGTACCCTTATGCTCTTTTTTGTTTTCTTCTTTGGCTTTGTCTCTTCAGAAGTTGGCAGAGATGGTCGAAGGCTGACATCAAACTCTCGTTGCAGCTGCAGTAGTAACAGCAAATCAATGCTTCTTAAGAGTATTTAGTCAAATTTGCCAATCAGCAGCTTTATTGTTGAATATGTGCTGAAAGTTGTGGCGTGGGCAATTTAAAAAAAAGTTGTGTCTCTAGTTAGCATTTACTTGTTTCTTAACAAGTGCAATCCAAAAACTGACTAACCTCCTCCGCCTTCTCCTGCACGAGTTTACGCTCGTGCTCTTCTTTCAGCAGTTTCTGCTCCAGGATGGAAAGCTTCATCTGAAAATTTATCACAGCGACACACCCTGAAATAATGAACTTTTGGCGATAAGCATTCTGACTAATGAATTAGAGATAAGCAGCATTGGGAAACCTTAGGTTACCTCTGCCAGAGTTTGGGTTCTGCTCAGTTTGAGACACTCTGACTCGAGTTTTTCCAGCTTCTCTCGCTGAATTTGGCTGTTTGAGCTGCTCTTTTGCTCGCTCTGCAGAGAAGCCTTGAGGGGAGTAAAAGTGGCAGGGGGAATATGTGGTTTTTTATGTTACTTACATCCAGAAATGTGAGAAACAAATAGGTGATGATCATGCTTATAGCTGGGATCTACTTTCAAATGACTTTTTGATTCGTAGTATTCTGAGCTACCTGATTTTCCATTAGAGCGCTCCTCTCCTTTTTGGCATTTTCAACCATTTTCCTCATGTAGTCCAGCTGCTTCTCGAGAACCTTACAGCGAGCTTCTGCAGACTGCAGTTTTGAGTCCAGTTCTGTCATTATAAAGCAGAGAACAAACTAATCAATCAGTTAAATGGAGTTGCCAGATCATAGTGACCCACAGTACCCTGTTTCCTTGTTGCTTTCTATTCTTTGTCGCTTACCTCTCCTGGCAGAGTTATCCGTCCCAGGCAGGCTGGCTGCTGTCTGACTGTACAATGTTGTAACTTGTGGATGCTTTTGAGCATCATGGGAAAACTGCTGGTAGCTCTTCTCTGCTTGCGTCCTTTCCAGCTCCAGCCGCCTAATTTTCTCCTGAAGGGTCTTCAGTGCATCAACCACGGCTGATGAAGAGTAAACAACAATACAAAGACATACTAGGTAACTGTAAAAGAAAGCAGTCTGCCCCCTCCCCCCTCAAAAAACTAAACAAAAACAAAAACTTCCACTGTAAGAGACAAATAGCTCATGATAATGAATGCGTCATACCTTTGCTATCAATATTTGGTCTCCTCTGGGAAACTGAGCTGCTGGCCATGTGTGTGCCCATGCTGATAGAAGAGTGTGCATGGGGCTCCGGCTCTCGTGAAGGTTTCACTATCCTGTCTGGTGGCTGGTAGTAGCTTCCAATGTAACTGTTCTTGGAAGGTGAGTCTAAAATCTATACACAACAAGAGGAGGTTGTTTTGGAAACAAATGAATATTTTCATTATCAATAAAATGCCAAGTTTGTAAAATTATAGACAAAAAATGTAAGTGTATACGAGTCAGATTTTTAACAATTTTGAACCTTGAGAATAAATTTGAAATGCAGAGACTAAAATCAGCTCCTGATTACCGCACTGTGAAAAAAGAGAAATAATTTTCTTCTTACTAAAACTGGTTTGGATGTGCAGTTTGCAGAAATATTGCAATTTTGCAACAGTGTGCTAATGGTAATAGTTTCATTTTAAATTACAACATTATTCCTAAAGTGCACAGCTCAAAAACAGGGAATACATGATCAACATAGTATAACACAAAGTTAGTTACACTTCACACTTCAGGGAAATTAATCTGTTTGATTAGGAAGGATAAACCATTGCTTTGCTACAAATGAAAGTGACAACAGGTGACTGCCTTCAACATCATAGGTTAAGACTTGACTTCATTCTAAAAATGAGTATTATAGATTATTATAGAGACGAGTTGCTATCCCAAGCGGAGAAGTTCAAGTATCCTGAGGTCTTGTTAAGACTGATTGATGCAGTGTCTGCATCACCGGTCCATTGTGGTAAAGTGAGAGCTGAACATAAAAACAAAGCTATTGATTTACCAGTCAATCTACATCCCCACCCTTACCTATGGTCACGAGCTCTGGATAGTGACCAAAAGATCAGGAGGTACTCAGAATAGAGCCTCATCCACATCGAAATGAGACAGCTTAGGTGGTTCAGAATGCCTTCTGGGAGAGGTTTTCCACGCATGTCCTACTGAAAGTTAAAAGGATGCCCTGGGGGACATCTCTCAGCTGCCTTGGGAATATCTCGGTGCTCTCAGGCCTAGATGAGCTGATGAGGAGATGTGGGCTCATCTGCTTAGGCTGCTGCGCCCACGACCCCGTTCCCCCTTCACCATGAACCGTCTCTGTGGTTTTTCGCTTTTCCTCATCCATATATTTCTTTAGTAAACAGTAAATACTGATAAAAACTTTCTGTTTTCGGTGCAATTTCCATGCACTTGCCACACAAAGTAAACAGTAACCGAATCAACAAGCGTTAATCGATTACGCAACTGTACCCCAGTACAGCCAGCTTTCTGCAACAAGGAGGCCGTTTGTAGTCCTAAAAGCTCCACAACAGCAAACATAATGTATTTACAAACACCACCCACTGCATGGACCATTGGCTCCTTTAGGTAGATACCCGTAAAACAAACCAAAAAGATGGTTAAGTGGCAACTTGGCGAAAGTAAACAAGACAGCGCTAACGCGTTAGCCACACCTGCTGCTAACGGCTGATTTACGGACGTTACCTGATCGTGGTACGTCTCCATTTTGCCCTACAGCAAATGATGAGTGCTTCCAAACTAATCATGCGTCTGTCTTTAACGATCCGAGGCTACTTTTATAAGTTAAAATGACTTGTAAGACACCGGCTAACTGACTCCAGCTGTCCTGTCACCAAGAGACAGTCCGGGCTTTTTAAATTTCCCTCCTCTTTGCCACCCTCCACACTGTGGTTCCGCCTGCGCACTCTTAGTTCCTCCCTCCCCACCAGACTTTTCTCTGCTGGTTAAGAAATATATTATATTTCCATATCTTTTGCTAATTAAATACTATAAGGGTAAAAGGAAACTTAAGCTTGTCCTTATACTCATTCTTTACTCCAACATTCTAATTTACTTCACTGTTATTTCAGTTATTCTTTTTGGGTTTCAGTAGACTGGCATAACTACTTTGAGCTGTATATGACAATTTTCGAATTTTTAAAAATCCGATTATGACACACATATACGTGTCACTTAATTTTCTTTGTGGAACAGTTTCCAGTATTTTCAGCAAACTCAATAAAGACTGTGACCTTTTGGTGATAAGTATGGCATTAGACAGGCTCACCTTCTATAGACTAAAATAAAATTATCCTTTAAATCTTATTTTTCTTGCTGTTCCCTTTAGGGGTTGCCACAGCAAATTATCTGCCTCCACCTCATCCTATCTCTACCATCGTCTGTCATGCCAACCACCACACCATGAACGTTGACTGTGGTATTCCCAATGAAAATCTTGGCATCTTCAACTCTGCCATTCAAGAGGTCTCTCTACCATCTTTTAAACCTCCCCTTTCACTCTTGCTGCTATCTTTCTGTCACAAATCTCCCCAGACACTTGTTTCCACCCACTTCACCCTGCCTGCCCTCTCTTCTTTACCTCTCTGCTGGGGTGGATTGATGGGATTTCTGGGTATGTGCAAAGGGCCCATGTACAGTTAGGGGCCTATCCAAGATGCAGATGTTAGTTGTCAGAGAGGAAGGACAACAACAGGAATATTATACTTACATACAAACATAGTATAAAAGATGAACAAGCTCTAGGTGCTACATTTTCCATTTAATATAAGGTACCCTAGAGTGTTTAATGATGTTGTATTGTGATAGTTGCTTTTCATTGTTTTGTTAAGGTACCATGCTCTCCATTTCGAACTATTCTGTGTACACGTATGCACATACAATGATTCTGAACTTCTTTTTAGATGCAAGGTATTTAATCAATTAACTCTGCAAGGATGCACAACAGGCAACTGGTAAGATGTAGGTGGACTTTTCAGTTATCTAATGTGTGGCCTTTCACTCACTTCATCTAAGTCCCCAGGTCAGTATGGCTGGAATGCATGCTGCACTGACCACTGCATAGCCACACACAGCCTCCAAAATACCAACACAATCAGTAGGCTGGAGTATGTACACGATAAACTGATTTGTGTCTGCTTGTTGACTTTTTTGTTTCCCCAGGTTGTGGTGAGTTAATACAATGTCGTTAGCACTGTAAGTCAATCACACTGTCAACATTTGCACATGCAAATACTCTCTTGCAGCAATAAGCAGCATGTGTGACAGTCCTCCTGCATTACTATTTTTTTCTCATTTGCAACAAACACTTTTTTTTTTTTAGTTTTACCATACTTGAACTGAGGTGCATGGCACTTCTTATGTTGAGATTGATATTTTAATGGTATGGGCTGCATCAGTGTGCAGATTTTTATTAAAGTTAAGAAAATCAAATGGAAACATACAACATATCCACCTCTTTATGTCTTTCTGCTTGTCTGTTATTTCTGATAAACAAGTGAAAGGGGGGCTGCTGCTGCTGAATAAGTGGATGATGGGAGATGTAGTTGCTAAGCGCTACAGTCAAATAGAGAACCTAGGCGGATAAAGAATACAATCCCCATAAACGCTTCCCCCACGAGCACAGGAAACCGCCCACCAACCAATCATCTTCCAGAACCTCCCCGAATGAGTTCGGCTTGGGCTGATTGGCTAATTTGCCCTGCCAATCAAACTTTTACCCTGAAGTTGTTACCTCCTCTTGTTTCTACGCTGGAACCAGCGTTACTGGACAGTGCGGAGGCAAGTCGTCCTGTAACAGGAGAGAGACACCAAAGAATGTGGATAAAGTGAGTGTTTTAGAATGACACTGTTTGGTTTTCAGTCTCAGTGAAAGGTTCGTGTGTGGGAATTTTTTTAAAGAGCGGCGGTGGGTGCTTTAGTGCCGTCTTTGTTAACGGGCAGCTTGAAAGCCCTGGCACGAAGAAAAGAGAGATAAACAAGCAGAGAGATTGAATGGATTTCACTGACACGCCGCGTATTCTTCCTATTATATGCCAAGTTAATATCAAAGTTAAAAGCCGTTAAACCGTAAACCGGTGTTAGTATTTGCAAAATCAAATGCTGTGGCAGTGAATCTAATTGCTCTGACTGTGTTCAAATCCTGTTTTGTTGTTTTGAAAGTTGCTAACAAAGATTAGTAGAATCGTGTGGATTTAAATCACGGATGCAGCTATTGCTTTTTAAATCTGTTTAAAACATGTGGTTAAACCTCATTATATTAGATTTTCTGCAAATCTGAGCAGTATATCTTCAGAGAACTATTTGGCTATATGCTGAAATACATGGTGTGATGATATGCTTTAGATGTGTAGTTGATTTATGCACCATTTTGAGAAGTTTATTTAATGTTTAATCTTAAACTGGGGTTTAAAGACAACAGGAAGGAAGTGCAGTGATATTTAGAGGTGTTAGTGACCAGTGTTTTGTGCCAACTCAACTTTGCAGTTGCTAAATGTTCAACGATGAAGTGCTAAAGAGATTAATAATTTATAATTAATATTTATATGTAATTTTTTTTCTTGTCAAAAAGGGAAACAGATATCAGCAAAAACATAATAAACAGTGGCACCATCTCTTCTCCACAGTGTTACATTACACACTGGTACAGTACTGACATAAAGTTTCACACCCTTTCTTAGGGCAGTAATGTGGTATAAGAATGGAAGTATGGAAGATGTACTTCTATTGCTCTTCCCTGGTGCTGAGAGAGACATTTTTGTTTTCCCTGGTAGAGCAGGGGACCCATGAACCGAGGGCCATAGTCCTTACAACAGTGGCTTCAGTTTGATGCTGTGTGTCACTCACCCTCTCTCTCTTTCCCTACTCCCCCCCCCTGCCAAAAGCCAAAAGTCCATTAGCTGTAATATCCAAATTATGGCAAATGAATTCATGAGATATAGGGTGATATATCTGTGTCTTTTATAAGTGGTTCATGTTATTAGTTGGAGTCAAATTTCTCTGATGCTACATCTAAAAGCATAATGCACTTGCATTAACAAAAAGGTGATGCAAGCCTTTCCTGTCCTGTTTATTCGTAGCCTTTTGTGAGACAGCACAAACGGTAGGCCCGCATAAACTGATGGAGGTGCAGGACCAGGAGTCTGTGGGGAGATGGGACAGGCTGGGGAGCCGGGATCCCAGCTCCAGAGCTGATGCGATAGAGAACATCTGCCAGGAGGTCATGCGGAAAGTGGAAACCATTGGGCCCATACCGCCGGTGGCCCCTCTGTCCCTGGCTTCAGGGAGTCCTCCAGGCAACAATCTGAATGATATCCTGGCCCATGTCCTTATGCTCTCCAGACGGTGTCCCTTTGAAGATGTCAGGGAGCGTTGCTCTCAGCTTCTGCGAAACATCCAGGTAAGAGAGTCGCGGTTTTATGATGGGGAACTGTGTTGCATTACGCTGCACCCGACTGTGATATGTCCTCTAGAGCCAGTGTTTATTGTATTGATCTGCAGCCATCTCCCTCTCTTCACCTCTTCATAAGCATTGCAAACACTGTGGTTTAGTAAAAAGCTCAGTGTGACCGCTGCATGGTTTGTCAAAGGGATTACAGTCAGTCACACAATGATACACAAAAATATAGCTGTCCTAACCTTTCAACACGCTGCCAATCATTTTTACGGTGAGATTTAAACTAAACAGATAATCACTGGTTGATTAAGATTTGTCTTTAGCATTAAAGCTAGACATAAGATTTAAGTTTTTTTTATTGCAGAATTTGAAAACAAATTTCTTTGGCTCATGGCTTACACACACTGAGATCTTCCAATAAAAATATTGACACTGCACATACTGTATGTGGGCTTTCTCAGAGAGTTAAGACGTATTTACTGAAAATAAGTAATGCTCTCCATTATTAACAAAACACAGTGTGACACAGCATTTTTGTTTTCACTTTGGCTTTTTTTTTCTTTTTCTTTTCAAGTCCGTTAAGTCTGCCTGTGTTGATTTTTAAATAAATATCCTGGTCATTGTTGTGTAGCAGGTGGCAGTGAATTGAGAAAAAAAATATTATATTGAAGCTGTCAGACTTGGACATGGATACATGGTACTCAGTGAATCCTGAAAACAAAAATCTGTGGGAGAAATGCGCAATGGTGGATGGTGGGGGGGGTCCTTAAAGTTAACAGGAGAAATATAGATAAAATTAAATAAGATTTATTAGACACACAGTTGGGAAATTTACATGTGGTATATGGTAGCAAAAGGGATAGAGTGGGAATAAAATAAATTGATGCAGCCATTAAAAAAACTTGAAACAGTAGAAGAAAAATGTACACAGTACAAGGTAGAAAGAAATTTAATCTAAATATAAGTGAACAGATAGTTTCAGATGCCTACTAAGAGCAAAATGATTTAACGAGTATGACTGAAAACTATTTCACATTGAAATACATCAAATACAAAGAACATTTACTGACTGAGCATTAGAATGGGGAATAAAAGTGATTTAAGTGACTTTGATCGAGGCCCAGGCTGGCCTGAGTATTTCAGGAACTTATGATGGACTGGGATTTTTTTATTTATTTATTTTTTTCCACACAATAATCCCTGAGGTTTAAAGACAATGGTCTTAAAAAGAGAGAATATCGAGTGTGAGGCACTTCTCTCAGAGCTCAGAGGAGAATTGCCAGAATGCTTTTAGCTGATAGGAAGGGAACAACTGAAGTAATCACTTGTTATAACCAAGGTGTGGAGCAGCAGAAGAGCAGACAAGTTTGCATTACTGTTTGCTAATAGGAGGAAAATGTGGTTACAATTACCACACGGGCTCATCAAAATTGGATGATAGAAGATTGGAAAAAGTTTGCCTCGTTTTATGAGTGTCCATTTCCGTTCCAACATTTGGATGGCCGGGTCCGAATTTAGCATAGACGACATGAAAGAATGGATCCATCCTGTCTTGTATCAATGGTTCATGCTGGTGGTGGTGTGATAGAGTTGGGGATACATTCTTGGCACAGTTTAGTCCCAACTGAATATCCTTTAAACACCACAGCTTACCTGAACATTGTTTTTGACCATGTCCATCTCTTTATGACTACAGTATACCCATCTTCTGATGGCTGGTTCCAGCAGGATAACACGCCATGTCAAGTCATCTCAGACTGGTTTCTTGGACATGACAATGAGTTCGCTGTACTCTAATGGCTTCCACAATTCTAGGGGGATGTGCTAGAACAAGAGATTCGCATCATGGATGTGCAGCCAGAAAATCTGCAGCAATTGTGTGATGCAATCGTGTCAACATTGGGCAGAATCTCTGAGGAACGTTTCCAGCACTTTGTTGAATTTATGCAGAATTTATGTAGTTCTGAAGGCAAAAGGAGGTCCAGTCCAGTACTTTTTAGGTGTACTTAATAAAAAAGTTGGTGACTGTATCTGTAATACATGTATATTTATAATAAATATTGTGCTGGGTTTATTTTGTTTTGCCACTATTAGCTATAGAGAATGAAATATTACACTTATCCTGGGTCTACCCTTGTGTTTGCTGTGGCCTGTTCCACTTAATGAGTCCTGTAATAACAAACAAACACTAACCCCAGTAGCTTTGGATGGCCTGACATGTTGTTATTCTGAGGAAATGGGGTGTTTGGCCATGGCTTTAGTTCCTGTTTGTGCGGAAGTGTTTTTTGAAGATGGAGGCGAGGGACAGGCAGAGATGAGAACGGGAGAAAGCTGCTTTGCGGGTTTAGCTGTCTACCACGGTACGCGCCGTCTGGTATTTCTGAATTATGCTAAGCTGCATTTGGGCACAGCTTGCCAAAGGTTGCATTTATGAGCCCACAGTTAGCTGATGTAGCTCTGGTCCCATGGTGGGAGATCCCTCCTGACACACACACACACACACACACACACACACACACACACACACACACACACACACACACACACACCTTTCTCACATTGTCAGGGTTGGAGGGGCTAAAGGGAGGGGTGCTCTGGCTCAGACAGCCTTTAATTCCAGCAGATCCGCTGATTAAAGACAAAATCTTTGAAAGCACAGACAGTCTTTTCCTCGTGTCCTCTAGAGGAGGAAGGCATCCTGCTTAGTGAGAATAATGTACTCTAAAACCCACATGGCTCACATAGCTGTGGGTTGGAGCAATTTTCTGCTTGTTTGTTGCCATAATGAGCACATCTTTCCTGAGCATTTATCAACCGTGAAAGTAACTCCGGTGATATTATTCAAAGGATGATATGTGCTCTTGTCTGTAGATGTAGCATGAAAAATTATGATAAAAATAATTGCAATAATGCCTAAGAAGAAGGGAAAAAATATTGTGTGTTGGCACAATTCTTTTGCTCATACCTGTGCACATAGATAAGAAGTGTACTGGAGAAGTTATACTCTAGTAATGGACAAGGGCATTTTCTTCTGTTTTAATCCTGGTATCAGACCTTCCACTAATTGTTGAGGAACCCATGTAGCAAATAAAAAGACCTTTTTTTTGGTCTCTAACTTTGCCTCACTTTCTTTTTTTTTAATGCAATCCCACTTGGTGTTTGTTCTTCCTGACTCTGCAGGCGAACTGACTTGCAGGCTTAAACATTTGAGCTATGATGTTGGTCTAGTATTCAGGGGTCACAGGTTTGTTGGCAAAAATAGGGTGATATGCGTACAGGGAGGGGTCGGGTTCCCTTGCGAGGGTCTTCTGGGTAATTGTGAGTCAAAATCGCTTACCAAAACAATTCTGCAGCGTGGTCTTCTGGGGCCTTTGACTTGGCATTCGGCTGCTGAGCTTTATTGATTTCATTTTTATGGGAACCCCAAAGTAAAGATGGGTATGCTACCAAACACACACATGCTCAGAATTAAAGAGAAACGATAGTAAGTGTGTATTCTGAGTCTGTCAAAGGGGTGGGCAGACTCTGTTGGCCGACTCTCTCTCTTTCTCTGGTCATCATGTCCCCAAACTGGATGAAAGGAACCCAGTCTTGGATGGCTGAACAGAGACGGAAAGTTGTTTTTTTTTTTTCTTTCTGTGCTTTGCAGTTACACCATTGTGTTAGCCCTTTACCCCTACTTGAATTAAGAGCTAGTCTCAAAAGATCAACCTGTTTTTGTAATTTAGGCCTGTGCCTCTCAGATTTAACGACACAACCTGCACCGTGCGAGAATTAAAAGATGGAGTAAATCAGCGGATGAAGTGAAGAATGTACATTAAATACCAAGTGGCCTTAGTGTCTCTTTGAATCCAAGTCAGTCTGGTTCTTATGTGTTCAGCTGTCACTGCACATCAGACCTGAAATGTGTGGTTAATAGTCATTGTAAGAGTCCTGCACCTTAGTCTGTTAGTATCACACCTTGTTCTACAACCAACTTTCTTTCTTTTATTTTGAATGTGCAAATCGCTATAGTTGCAGTCTTTTAAACACCCTAGGAGATATTTAATCTAAGAAACTTTCCTTCTATTCATCTGTTATGACAGAGTCATGTTTTTTTTTTTGGGGTGGGGGTGGGGGTGGGGGCTTTTTTCATAAAAAAGAAATGCAGTCTGTTTTTCTGATGAACACAGAGGCATTAGATGTTTTAAGCTCCTGAGTGTTTTCACATACTTATTTAAGCTAATAATGGTCATTAGGACTAACTAAGCAGTCTCTCTAATAAACACATATGTGTGATTAAAATGGCTTCCTGGAACTGGCCTCCTCCTAAACTAATGCAGAACATATGGAGTGTCTCTTGGAGATGACGGTAAATATTTAATTATCTCTTTAGGATTGATTTATTCATCTAAGCATAGCTCTTGAACTTGATACGAATAAGCAATCGTAATTGTCAAGTATATGCAGATCTAGCACCTACATCGTGACTTTCCTAAGAGTTAAACTTTGAAGTTGCATGGTAGGTTGATCTCTGACTGATTTCTCCGAGCCTGTGTTACATAATTTTATTTCTTTTTAATTGTGGGTTAGGCTTGTTTTCAGAAGACATGTTGTCTGTGTAAGCCTCTCTCAATGGTGGAATTCATTTGGTGAGGCTATATAAACAAACGTTACTTGTCAACCTTGACAGACAGGTGTGTGGACAGATGCAGTACGGCTTTTCTGAGAAGGCAGGGTCAGAGTCCACTTGTAAAATGTGGCAGAAGTTCAGAGAATTGTTTAATGCTTTTTCATTGCAGTCACAGTGACGGAAAGGTTTGCACTGATCTGTTTTATAAGTCTGTGCATGACTGTGCGTATACTGTGCTGTTTTTTTTGTGTTAGTTAATGTACTGTGTGTGCATGAGTTTGATTGTGAATGCCTGGAGTCTGTGTCTGTCTGCTACCTCTGCTTGCTGTGTAAATATAGATAGTGAGGACCAATGATGAGAGGGCCTTGTATTCTGGTCAGATCTGGTGGATTATGGGCACTCTGTGGTTGAACCAGGGCAAACAAAGTGTATGGTGAGAGGGGGGGGGAGAAAGGAGCAGCCGTGGAAGCAGGCAGTGACCTTTGGCACAGTAACTGTACAGTGAAATGCACCATGGATATGGAGGACGCAATAGAGAAATAAAGCTGTGGATTTACAGCTGTCTGCCAGCTGGGCAGAGCAGTGGGACAGAGCAGTGATAGGAGCTGGGTGTGAATTCTCTCTATGGGGTGTCTTACTGAGCTAGATGAAGCTTTATGGCACTAAAGGCCCTTTGTCTTCAAGTTTTGAGATGATGATAGTGATAATAGCACAATGACATAGCTCCTGCCTTGATGCCTTGAGGCTCCTATTGTAGACCTAAATATCATCACTGACTGCTTTTAGTTACCTGCATGAATTGCTCATTGCTTGTACTGCGACATGGCTTATTGGCCGAGTTGTTATTTTAAACACTGGCATCAGCGTTGGTCCAATAGTTCTGTTAATGCATCCTAATGTGAAATCTTGTACCACAAATGTCTGCAGAGTACAATGTAATAATGAATGCTACCACTATATTGGCTTTCATTTATAAATAGTTGATGTGCAAACTGGGAACCCTAAAATGATGCTGTGCAGATAAAGTGATGAGGGATATTTACCAGAAGGGATTTTTACACAGTTTGAAGATGCCTTCCCCTCCCTTTTCTCTTTCTTGCCAGGATATTAAAAGCCATTTTTAACAAACACACAAGCTCCCACTTTGATCCTGCAGCACAGACAGACCCCCACTTTCAGCCAGTACAGCATGCTGCCGGCAGCACACTCAGGAAGACTTAGAGAGAGGGGGGGGGGGGCATGTGGGAAATGTGCAACTAGGTCACTGTCAATCCTGTTGTAGATGATAATTTTCCTGTTTTAGCATACATTAGTGGATGTGTGGAAATGCTTTCCTGTAGAATAAGGGGGATTTTTTCTTCTTCTTTCATTTGTTCTAGATAGAGTTTAAACTTCTGCTAAAACATGCAAAGGCTGTATTGTCCTGTCAAAGAGGGAGGGGTGTGTTGGTGTTGTCTTCAGGCATTTGCACAGCATAAGCAGTCGTCATGGTACCAGTGGCATGAGGTGCAATGATGGGATGGGTTAGTTGGCACCGCTACTTGGGGGTGGGGGGTACTTGCTCGTCTGCAATTATTTCTGGACGTGGTATTCGCTGAAGGGGAGAAAGCGAGGGAGAGGGAATGGAAATAGAAAAGAGACTCTGCCACATTATGATTGCAGCGCACTGAAGGTCAAAAAGAGATGGCGAGAGGGGGAAAAAAAGGACAGCAATAAAGCAATGAGTTTTAATGTGTGGAGAAGAGAGGAGAAGGGGGTGAAACCAAACCAAAAGAGGAGGTGGGACAAATGCTGTCATTCTCTGTATTCAGTTTGAAAACAGTGGAAAACTACTAGCACCCCACAACTGCAAACCACTTTACTCTCAAACCTGGCTCAAGACCTGAGTATTTCCTGACAGAGTCCAGATCCAGACCCTTTTGTGGATTATGTTTCCATGACCCCAAATTAACCTAAAGCCCCAAATAAATGATAATTTTGCTCTCTGGCTTGTCTGATCAGGCATTTATTGAAAGCACAGTTTGACTTGCCCATACACCTCAGGACTGGGAGGAGCAGATGGTGGATGGTGATGTTGAACTTCTTGAAGGGGAGAAGTGCACTTAGAAATCATATGAATAAAACAGCTTAACAGCACATCCAACCAACTCTGTGTGTAAACTCATTATGTCCATGTTTTCATACCTTCAAGTCTTGTTTCGACCTCAGGCTTGTGAGACTACCAAAGGCACTTGTGCCATAAATATGAGTTCAGTCATCCTTGCTGTTGGTATAATGTTGCCAGTAGAAAATTGAAGCTTGCACAACTTTGAATTCATTCTAGGTGTGAAAGATGGAAATTGCAGTCATTTCACAGCTTAGCAACACCTGTCTTAAACAGATTCATCCACAGGGGCAGACCCATTTTAGCAGCAGACTTATCACAGCATGAAAAGCACAGATGTGACTGATCATATAAATGATACAAATTCTTTCCAGGCCCCTCGTGTCATGTATGTTGCCGCACTGAAATAGTTTACAGGGGTATTAAAAGGTTATCTTTAATGACATTATTGCGCTTTCCCTAACATGTCAACGTGGCCGCTGTGAAAAAGATATATTTAGCCTGTAATCTGACAGCTTTACCCTTTGGCAACCTGTTTTTTTCACTGATGGCATTTGACATGTCAAAACAGGTGTGAATAATAAAAGGAACAGCAGCTGAATTGTGCTTAGCTGCTTCAGTTTGATTGGTCTTTTATTGTTCAAGCGTCAACGTCACTTAATGGCTTACTGAACACTTAAATGAGAGAGAGCCATTGTTGAAGTAATCGTTACATTCATAGTTCAAAAATAGTTACAGCAGTGTGTACATGAGGAGGAAAACTGAGTTCTTTCCTGTAGGGCTGCTCGATTATGGCAAAAATGATAATCACGATTATTTTCACTGAAATTGAGATCACGATTATTTGACGATATTTATTTAACCCTTTAAGACCTACTATAGAACCAAGTCCACCAGAGCTTATATTTTTTTTTTTTACATGCTGTAGTGCCATTTGTGGGAGCATTTCAAGTTGCTATACATCAATACAACTGTTATAGCCCATATTTTAATAATATGTATGCATTAAGTCCATAGTAATTACATAAATTGCAAAAAAGTGCAATAAACTACAAAAAAAATTGAAAATCGTTTTTGTTTTGTTTACATATATTTCTACTTGGAGAAATTTAAGAGGTTTATCCCTCAAAACTTTAAATACAATAAAGTTGCAAAAAAATAGTTTCCCACCACAGGAAATTTATTTTGAGTGTCTTCATAGTTTTATTTTGGAGATACAGCAATTTTTATATACTGCAGGAAAAATAAAAAACAATCCTATGATGCAAATTTGCAAAGAAAACAGCATGTGCATCATTTTACTGTGGGAAGTGTTACGAACAGCTGATAGTAACGGCAAAGCGTGTTTCTGGAATATTATGTTTTTGTTCCTGCAAGCGCTTTTTATGCAATTTTTGCAAAGCTATATGTGGAACGAAACCGTGACCGAGGACAAGCTGATGGCATCAGATGTAAGTACAACTCCTCCGGTTTCATATGCAAAACAAATTATTGCGCTAGCTTACACGGTTCAGATTCTACAGGGATTTAAAAATAGTTACGCAAAACGGAGCGTGCTGCTCTGACCGGCTTTAAAGGGTTAACAATAACTTTAAAAAAATAATATAAAATAGTGTGCAACACCACTGAAGTTTTTTTTTTTTTTTAAACTCTCTTTTCAACCAACGGCAGTCACTCTCCAAATAACTTCTGCTTAGCTTTCCGAGCTTCCCTCGGGTCCTCTTAATCAGCGTCTCCAACCTTTTTTGCGCCAAGGACCGGTTTATGCCCGACAATATTTTCACAGACGGCCTTTAAGGTGTCGCGGATAAATGAGGGAGGGGCTAATAATCGGCTCAGTCATTTTTAATGATCGTTGAAAGCCCAGATCGTAATCGTGATTAAAATTCGATTAATTGAGCAGCCCTACTTTCCTGTCTACCTGTCTGTTATGTTGGTATACACCAGGGGTGTCCAACTCCAGTCCCCGAGAGCTACTTTCCTGCAGCTTTTAGATGCATCCCTACTCCAACACGGCTGAATCAGATGGTTGGATTACCTTTTCAGCAGGCCATCAAGTTTGGCAAAGGCCCGGTAACAGCCATTCATTTGATTCAGGTGTGTTGGAATAAGGATGCATCTAAAACCTGCAGGACAGTAGCTCTCGAGAACTGGACACCCCTGGTATACACTGTTTGTTTGTTTTTTTTGTTTTTTTTTCATTGAGGAAAGGATCATGATGAAATCTTTGGTTATTGTTGTAAATAGAATAGAATAGAATAGAATTCAACTTTATTGTCATTGCACAGGGACAGGGCAACGAAATGCAGTTTGCATCCATCCAGAAGTGCTTTAGTGATATAGATATATTACAATATATATTAGCAATAGTATAGATATGTAAGTATATTACAGAAATGGGTCTATTATGGTATGTTATAATGTACACGGTATGAAGTATGTTGTGAATATGCTATAACTATAAGTATGTACAGGCTGTAGTGAGTACAAGCTATGTACAGGCTATGAACAGGATATAAATATGAAAAACTATACAGAATATGAAATAAATAACTTTACAGAAATCTGAGATATACAGCTATACAGAAATGTGAACTATGGAAGTTGTAAACAGTTGTAGAATTAAAGATTATCGAATGTACAGAATGATTATTTACACAGAGCTATACAGTAGTGCAGTTAAGATAAGTGAGGGTGTAGATAGTTTCTACAGAGGCTATATAAAGTGCTAGTGGTTGTGAGTGGTGGTTCACTCCATGTTATTATTGTGTGTTTGAGGGTACAGTTGTCCATTGTGGGTGTGTGTATGTTCAGTCCATATGTTAACGTGGGTCAGATGTCAGGAGGCAGAGTTCAGGAGTCTGACAGCTGTGGGGAAGAAGCTGTTCCGGTACCTGGTGGTCTTAGTCCGGAGGCTCCTGTAGCGCCTCCCAGAGGGCAGGAGGGTGAAGAGTCCATGTGATGGGTGACTGGGGTCTTTGATGATTTTCCCAGCCCTTTTCAGACACCGCTTCCTGTAGATGTCTTTTATGGCAGGAAGTGGTGCTCCGGCGATGCGCTGGGCAGTTTTCACGACCCTCTGCAACGCCTTCCGGTCCGAGGCAGAGCAGTTCCCGTACCAGACTGTTATACAGTTGGTCAGGATGCTCTCGATGGTGCAACGATAGAAGTTCACCAGGATGTCTGAGGACAGGTGGTTCTTCCTCAGAGTCCTCAAGAAGAAGAGGCGCTGATGAGCCTTCTTGACCAGCTTGGAGCAGTTGGTCGTCCAGGTGAGATCCTCGGAGATGTGGACTCCCAGGAACTTGAAGTTGCTCACACGCTCCACAGCCGTCCCCTTAATGTGGATGGGTGGATGTGGGTCAGCATTCCTCCTGTAGTCCACGATGAGCTCCTTGGTCTTCTCGGTGTTAAGCAGCAGGTTGTTTGTGTCGCACCACTCAGCCAGACGATCCACTTCCTCCCTGTAGGCGGCCTCATCGTTGTTACTGATGAGGCCAATCACCGTGGTGTCATCTGCAAACTTAATGATGGTGTTGGAACCATCAGCAGGTCTGCAGTCGTGGGTGAAGAGGGAGTAGAGGAAAGGGCTCATCACACAGCCTTGTGGTACACCGGTGTTCATTGTGATGGTAGATGAGCAGTGGTTATCCAGCCGGACATGTTGGGGGCGGTTGGTCAGGAAGTCCAGTAACCATTTGCAGATGAGGGAACTGATGCCCAGGTCTGTCAGTTTCTTGATGAGTTGTGAGGGGTGGATTGTATTGAATGCTGAACTGAAGTCTATAAACAGCATTCTGGCATAGGTGTTGTTGTTGTCCAATATCCTAGGGCATAATTTTGACAGTATGGGGAATTTAGGAAATTATCTTTCAGTGTTCCTCCTGGATCTCAGGTATGCCAAGTGTGAAATGGTGGGAATGAAAATGAACACCTCCAAATTTTAGGCTATGAATCCAGTGAGAGTGCCCACTTTTGAATCTGTGTGGTGCAGTGCTAGCAACAACATTGGTTTTACCTACAAATATCATATTTCATAGTATAAAAGATGGACGTAGGTATAAAAGAAAGACATAGATGCTACCCGTTGGTTTGTGAAGATGTTTTGAAGTATTTCTGTCTTTGCCATGTTGGTGTTTTTGTATAGCCGATGTGAGAAGTGAGGGGTACTGACAGTGAAACAACTTGTCAATTACAATTCCTTAACTCATGAGAAAATGAGCATACCCTGGATAATCCTTCTATCTGAACTTAAAAACATAAAAACACAAAATTACAAAATGACTAACTGACACATAAACTCAGCAGGAAAGTATTTAGAGAGGTCAAGTCCGAGGACCATTTTCCCATAGATTTCTAAGGCACCAGAAGTCTTTTCGTAACCACAGCTTGACCCCTTGGTGGCTTTTAAAAAGAACGCTTGTTTAAGCCACTGCATCGGCTTCTCTCTACAGACCCCGAAGCTACTCCCTTCTTATATACCGTTCAAAACAAAATGTTTGGAATTCCAGCAAAGGAGGACGTCGTGTTGCTGTGCGGCAGCAGAAACCTCTTTGTATACCATTTCCTCCAGATGTTATCGTGACCACAACAAGGAGGGTGCAGCCAACATGAGGAATTGTACCAATGTCTCATACGTAGCATACATTTCAGGAGGTGTTGTCTTCTTATGCTGTGCATACATCAAATATAATGCGTGCTGCACAGTGTGGCTGTATGCAATACGGGCCTTTTATCCCTCACACTCTTGCTCTTCAATGTTCGTCCTTTTCCTCAGACAGGACAGGCTGTGGAGTGGTTCTTCATGCAGCATACTGAGGGGTTGAAGTAGATGTAGTTCCTGTGTTTAGTCACAGGGGGGTGCTCTGTACAAGGTTTTTGGCCTTTTGCTCTCATCGCATGTTGCTTGATGGGAATTTTCCATGTGCTGGGTTGAACGCATGCGATGCTGCACATGATTTTAATTTTTTCCTTTTGTCCTGGTCACTGGGCCTTCATGTGAGGTTGTTTGTGTGTGACATTTTCTATTGTTTATGTTCGTCTATATGTGTTCTGTCTGCCTTTTGAACATGAGTCTGTGTCTGTGTTTACATGTCTAGAGAGTTTTATAGCAGGGAGCATGCAGGATTTTGAGTCATCTGCAGAGCAGGTCACAAAGCATGAATAGCCCAGTGGCTGAGGTCCAGACCTCGGTCTGAGGTGGCCCCTATTAGGATACAAACCACACAGGCTAAGCGCCCGGCTTAGTCAGCTGGAATACAGAAAATATTAGGCACACTTGTTCCTGCTTACACCAGAAAACCTTGCACAACCACTAAAGTGGCACAAATTTCTTGTAATCTTTTCTGATGAAGTAATCTATCATGCAAAAATCTCAACATTTACCAGCCATATCCTCTAAAATGTGAAAATTTGAACACTGAATTGAAGATATGTTGGTTCCAGTGTGTTATTTGTACAGTCCGAAGAAACTTCAGCTTAACAAACTTTAAAATGACTTCTCTAAAAAAGTATTTGAGATTTTAGGCCATCTGGGTGTGTCAGAATAAATGGGGCCAAATGTAAAATGAGTGGCTATTTTTTTTTCTTCCCTTTTTTCTTCAAGAGCAGCTCAATCAGAACTGTGCCACTACCATCTCAGATGTATAGTACTACATTAAGGCTTGAAGGAAACAGGCAACACATTAACACAACCATAAATAATGCACACAAAGGCTTGTTCACCCATGTGCACGTCACCCGATCTTGCAAGTACCTCACTTTTTGAAATATGAAGTTAGCTGTGTCAGCACCTGATGGATCATTTCCCATTGGAGTCATTGTGTGGTGCTGCTCACCGAGCAGTGGTGTTGCTCACCGAGCAGTGGTGTTGCTCACCGAGCAGTGGTGTTGCTCACCGAGCAGTGGTGTTGCTTCAAGCTTTAACCACTGCCATGTTGGCTCAGGATTGGCTGTGCTGTTGTTTTAGCCTCAGTGGTATTGTTTCAGGCCCAATGTGTAGGGCTGGAGGGTATTGTGCTCTCTTCTCGGGGGTATTGACCCAGGCTGATGTATATGTCCTTGTTTATGTTACTGGCCAGTTTGTCAGCATGGTGACAGTTTCACACTACAGGATCTCCACATTCCCACAGTCATTCACCTCTGACCTCAGCTCTTATGCTCCAAAGTTTGAATGTGTGTGGTAAAACAGCAGACTGAGAGCGAGTCTCCATCAGTGATTGACAAGTAGTGTTTGCAATAGCTGCTTGAGTGGGTTTGCATCATAGTGTTTACTTAGGGTGGAAAACACACTTTGTATGTTTGGCCTAAATCTAATTATGTACCTTCACGTTGGAGGGTTTTTTTGGCTTTTACCCCTCAGCTGTAAAAGGCTGACGGAGTATTGTCGTCACCGTACCGGGCGAGCGGCTGGGTGTCCGGGTGGGTGTCGTGGACTCTCAACTTTGTGAACATAAAAACTCAAGAGCAAGGTGGCGTAGAATTTTCAAATTAATACCTTAGGCGCATATCCTAAAAATCTAGTGCGAGTTTAAATATTGGAGGGGTCAGAGGTCAAATGTTTCAGAAATCTTAAGGAAGTCAACTAGGATTTTGATGCTATAGGTGCATTTAAACATGTGCTCATATGTGTGGAGACAGCAGTTTTGCCTCAGTACATCGTCACAGTGAATTTTGAATAAAGCAGTTTCAATTTCAGCTTTAATTTGAGGGGTTAATCAAAAATTTTGCATGAGCACAGCCATTTATGTACATAATCCCACATTTTCAGACATTCAAAGTTAATTATATAATATGATAATATGAGAATTGTCTTAAATACTTGGCTAAATGTCCTTTGCCTAGAGTCTAGAACACATGAAGATAACCAAATGTTGTGTTTTCTCCTTTGAGGTGCTCTGCTAGGGGTTTACTGCAGCCACTTTCAGTGCTGCTTGTCTTTGGATCTCCCTGCATCCACCTTTTTGTGTTCTGTATTGGGAAAGCATGCAGGTGTCTGTTAAGATCAGGTGACTGACATCGCTGCTGAAGAATATCACATTTCTTTGGCGTGAGAAACTCTTGGATTGCTTTTGCAGTTTCTTTATGGTTTTTAGCCATTTGCACTGTGAAGCACTGTCTGCGTTTGAACCTGAGCAGAAAGTTTAGCTCTGTACACTTCCCAATCCGTCCGGCTACTTCAATCAACAGTCAGATCATCAGTCAACACCAGTGGCCCAATTCCTTTGTAGTCCTACATGCCCACACCATAACATTGCCTGCACTATGTTTGACAGCTGATGTAGTATGCTTCAGATTGTGAGTGGTTTCTTTTCTCATCATTCTGGTAGAAGTTTATTTTGTTTTCATGTGTCCAAAGAATTATTTTCTGAACTGTGCAGGCTGTCTTAGATGTTTTCTAGGCTTCCTGTTGTTGATTTTAAAAAGCGGTTTGCACCTTGTTGGTAGACCCTCTATATTTCCATTCATGAAGGCGTCTCATGATTGTAGACGGTCTTATGAAACCATGTTGTGGAATTGTTTTTCTAAACCATGGAAATAAGTCTGTCATCAAGCACTTTAGTTGTCTTCTGTGGTTTTTCAGACCTTTTGGTGTTGCTGAGCTGCCCAGTGCATTCATTCTTTTGAAGAATGCATCAGATTGTTGGTTTGACCACTGCTAAAGTTTTTTCTGTCTCTCTCTGATAGGTTTAGGTACTTATTTATTTACTTTTTTCAGTCTAATGATGGCCACTTTCGCTTGCACTTAGGGCTGTGCGATATGACCAAAATCTCATATCCCTATATAAGAATTCTATCGTCTCGATAACGATATAAATCATAAAAATTTAACATTTTCTGTAAATTCTGTGAATCTCGGGCAGCTCGACTTGCGGTAAGTGTTTCCTTTTTTCTTTTTTTTTTTGTGTGTGTCCCGTTTGGATCTTTAGCCATCAGAATTGTTGTCTTAAGGCCAAGAAAGATGCCAAGCGGATTTATTTTACCAAGTGGATCATCATGGCCTTGCCATATTGGTCCATTTGATTGACCTTTATTATAATTATGAATTTATTTTATTTTCAGTTGCTACAAACGGGACAGACATGACTGGGTGATAGGACAGGGAGAAAGAATGAAAGAAAGAGAGGGAGAGAAAGAAAACCAAAGGGGAGAAGAGACGGTGAGAAGGGGGGGGGAGGGGGGGGAAGAAAGAAAAAAAACAAAACAAACAAAACAAAACAAAACACCTGGGTCACCTGTATGGAGAAAAAAAACAGAAGAGAAAGCAAACAACAAAGAGCAACATAATAAAAAAAACAGCACCATCACAATAAACTAGCTAGCAGTAGATATCAGTAGATACTAAATAATAAACGATATTGTGCAGCACGCAAGATAGACAGCGCACAATGTGCTTTGAGGCAGCAGTCAAGAAAGCTGTAGTCCGCGTCTGTGAATACCCGTGTGTACACCTGTGTGCATACCTGTGTGGATCAGCATGGTTTCTCCATGTAACGATCTGCTAGGGAGTGTGGGGGAGCCCCAGCCCTGTCCTCCAGGGTATGAAGCAGGTATGGAGGAGATCAAAACTCCAGACATCCAGAGGCCCCCAGAACACAAGAGACCAAGGAAGACCAACAGAGGGGCAGCCGCGCCACTGTCCCAGTAAGAGCTGAGGAGAGTCTCAGATGAGGGCTCACTCAGCAGCCGCGGAGCAGAAGCCAGGGGGAGTTGCAGTGACGCGCCCGTGAGCTCCGCCGGCAGCCAGCTGTGCCTGAGTGACCGAGCCCCAGGCCGAGAGGCCGGGGGCACCCCACCTCCGAAGTGGCCCGAATGAGCCCCAGGCTCCAGGCCCCGATAAGCGGCCGCCAAGGAGTGAGCCGGTGTGTACCTGGACGCCCATCCCCAGACACAAAGAACCACCAACGCACCGACACCTGAGGGAGTCCGCCACTGGCAGGGGAAGTGGTGGTGGGTGGAGATAGGCCTCCAAACCTTGGAGGGCATGAGATGTCCCCAGAGAGGTGGCGTCTGATACCCAACCTGACATATAGACACAGACATACAGGCACACACAGACACAAACATCCATTCCCACCCTCATGCTCTCATATGCACTTACTTCACACTCAACCGACGTGGAGACAGACATAAAGAGACGCTGTACACACGATCACACACCCCAAGCGTACTCTACGAACCGGGTCTAGGTACCCTTGCCCCTGGAGGGGGGGGGGAACTGCACCCAGACCCAGGTGGTGTTACCCTTTTCCCTGCGGTGGGGAGAGGCAGACCGCCCCGACTCCGCAGCAGCAGGGAGGCCCCACACTCCAGACCGCAGTCGGACGGCCAACTCCTCCTAGCCCCCCCGCTCCAGCAGGCCGCAGAGAATGGGGGTGAGAGAAGACTCCAAACCTCCCTCCACCCGCTCATTGTAGTGTTGATGCATGTGTGTTTTAAGGTGCAATTAAAACCCAGGAGGGCATGGAGCTACCTGCCAGAGAGCAGCAGGTAAGCGCATAGTCCCTCCTGCTAGCCCTCAATGACTAAGTGTATTTAAAATTGAGAGGTGGGCAACGACGCCAGGGGTGGGGTGTACACCCTGATGGTACTTTGGATTCCGTGTATCGTGCCCACCCCCAAGATCCTATATGTATGTGTAATGAGAGTGTGAATAATGTGAATGTCTAAGTTGTGGGATAAAATTGAGGCAGAGGCAGCCAGAAGCCTCCTCTGCACCCTGGTGACATACCCCTACTCCAAGGCCCTGCATGTGTGGGTGGTTGTGGTGGAGCGGGAAGAGGGAGGCAGCTGGAGATGGGGAGGGAAGGAAGCGAGGCACTCCCATACTCCGCGACCCGCCAGGGAAAGGGGGCCCAGGCCCATCCAGACCGGGGCCCAGCGCAGCAGCGCCCCCTGGCCCCACAGAGCCCGGGACAGTCCACCCAACCCCACCACAGAGAAAACTGCACCCACCCCACCATCCACTCATCTTCCAGACTACATGAGACAATAGACGCCCAGGCTGAGATCTTCCTCCACCTCTCCTGTATCTCCCCCTCCTGCAGAGAGTTCCTGAGGAGAGGAAAGCTCCTGCAAGGTGTGACAATCTCCCCCACCAGTTGAAGAGCCCCCCAGGTGGCTCGACGCACCGGCGGCACCCTGCGCCAGGGATGGGCCCCCATGCACCCACCCGCCCACAACCCCGGCAACACACAAACCAGGACCCAAGGCCCCGAGGCCCGGCCAGGGCCCCGGCCCAGAGACGGAGCGCCCCCAGAACCTCACGCCCATCCCGGACCCACCCAGGGGCAGACAGGCTACCAGGTCAGTAACCCACGTCCGTCAGCCCAGACCCTCCCCTAACCCTGCTGCACGCAGCCATGAGGAAACAGTCACCCGAGAGCCAAAAGAGCCCCCAACCGGACATGACCGCTACCCCGGGTTGAGCCCCCCAAAGAAGATGCCTCCGGGGAACCCCCCGACGCCCTTAGCCTGTCCCTACCCCCACACCAATCACAACAGTGAAGGCGGGACCAAACTATGACCCCCCACCCCCGCTAGGTGATGGAGCTGATCAAAGGAGCCCAGAGCAATTGATCTGATGTGGTGGCAGAGGCTGTATCAAGACTAATGTAATCTAATAGATAATTTCTATATTGGTTAGAATTAAGATTATTTTTATTTTTCCAGTTCATGAGGACAGTTTTCTTGGCTATGCATAGGGCAGTGAAAACCATATGGGCTCTATTCTTTTCTGAAGTGACATTATCTAAGCTGCCCAACAAACACATTAAGGGGGAAGTTGGAATGTTACATTTCAGACACTTTGATAAGTCTTCACATATCTCGCGCCAAAACTTCTGTTTGGCGCGAGTGTTTCCAGCTGCGCGTCATGTAGCTGGAGTCGAGTGTTTTAACCGATGCATGAAACTATACATTTTTAGACATAAGTTGTAACGGCCGCCGTTTTCTTTGTGAGTATTTATAACACGGCGTGCTGCGGGGAAAAGCCTGTTCTAACGTTTGAGTCTAAGGTTTAAGTCTTGAGCTTTATTGTGAAAGCTTTATGTGGAACATAAGCAAGCGGACACGCGATGGTGTTACCGTTGTTGTTGCTAACCACAACGCATAAAAACAGGCGCTTGTCTGTCCGTAGTGTGGTAATGTCAAATAAAAGAGAAAGAGAGAACTTTAAGAAATTAATATAGCCACTACAGTGACCATAAAAACGATGAAAAAATATTGCCGTAAACAGTTTATTTTGCGACACCACGAAACAAACAATAGCGTAAAATGAAACGATAGATGTTTTTATATCGTCATTTTCTAATTAATTGTCTTGCTCCATCATGCTTAAACTTAGAAGTACAATTTATGGAATATGCACCACATTATCAAAACTCATGATATTTTGTTATAGGACAGGTGCCGCTACAGGATAAAGTCTGCCAATATTTGCTTTTTTGGCCATGCGGTGGTTGTCAAACTGCGGGATGTGTACAAATACCTTTAAAAAATATGGAAGAAAACTAGGACTATGTTTTGTTTAGTTCTTTTCATACTATATCACTATTGGAATGAACTCTCAGGGCATAACAGCAAAGGGACACCTTTATTTTAAATGCTGGCTTTGGCAAAATAAAACTAACTTAGCCCCTGGAGATGTGAGCTTGCTTTAGCAGTACAACAGTGCTCCAAAAGTCTGGTTAGTCCAGCACATGGACTTCAAAGAGTAGCCAGCAGGTCAACGCAGCTAAATACTGTCTAGTGCCTCTCAAACTCTGGGGTGTGCACAACCGGGTAAAAACATGTGAAACTAAGCTGAATACACATGATGTGCTTGAGTTTACCTTTTTTATTTAAGTAAACTTCATTCTCTGCTTTAATTGTTATTATTGATTTAAAATGGGGGATGGGGTGCTTAAACTTTTTTCAGCATACTAGAAAACATTTGAGAAACACTTGCACTACTCTAATAAACCATAATATACTGCATTATTCAACAATGAAGCCCAGAGAAACATGCAGTTAAAGTCTGCATTGAGCAAGCAGCAGATTTCTTCATCTAGAAGCAGGACCATCATAAAAAACAGAGAGGAACAACAATATTTAACACCACGACCACACCAAACTGCCACAATACCTTCAAAAAATAATGGCAACATTAGAACTGAGAGGCCATCTCTAGTTGTAAAGGAATTAATATCCTTTTTCAGTCTGTTTACTTACAGCATACCATGGCTAGACAGGTGTGAGAGGGTGGGGTAAACGGGGGTTTTAAAATGATTGCAGTGGTTAGCACTGTCGCCTCATATCGAGAAGGTCTTGGGTTTAAATCTTAACAGTCTGCTGGAGCCTTCCTGTGTGGGTTTCTTTCAGATACCTTCATTTCCTCCCACAGTCAAAAGACGTGCGTGTTTGGCCGTTCAAAATTGGCCAAAGGTGTAAATGTGAGTGTGTTTTAGCCCCGCCGTGGACTGACAACATGTCTGGGCCTCAAGCCCGCCTCGCAACCTTCAGCTGGATGAGCAGTTAAGAATTTATTTATTTTTTGCTTTTATCGAGACTTCAAGCTGTGAATGATTAGGGATGTGATCACTTTGAGGAGCACGTGGAAGCTGTGTCAGTGTCTGAATGTTTTGAATAAAATGACTGGTTTGCTAAACACGAGACTCCAGTTAGGTTCCTGTTAGGACTTCTGTGTTTTCCATTTTGTTTTTTAATAACTTTCACTCACTGGTTTGGTTTAGGCATTGAAAGCTGCTCGGTTAGCTTTAGGAAAAAAATGTTCAAATGTACCTTATAGCAACAGTAACCGTACGCACTAACTACTTATAATAATGCCATAACACTTTTCTTGAGCACACAACAACAAAGGTACACCTTGTACCTAAATGACTTGCCACTTGCCACTAATTAATGGTCCTGATATAATAGTAACATAATAACATAAAAGCCTGGTTACCTCAGAGATGAGCCAACTGGCTAACAGCCAGCTAAGTCTTGTATCCTGTATTCCATGAAACGCGGCGTAAAAGTTTATAATATGGATGCAGCAGATTCTTACATCTAACAGTTTGATATAAAAACAGAAAACATTAAACATAACATCAAGACCAAAAATTGCTATTATAACAGCAAACAATAATAACATTGAAAAAATATAAATAAAGAAATTAAAATACACAACTCCTTTTTGTCTGGAAAATGACCTACTAAAAGTACCATGCTTTGTGGGTCTTAAACTGTGGGATGCAGGTGGGTAGTGAGTGGAACCAGGTGAGAGTGTTTGCTGATGCTTTTCAGTGATCTTTTTATTTAAATAAAATCACACTTTATCACACACTTCTGAAACTGTAAATAAGTGACAAAGCAAACTGATCAAACTTTCAGTTTCTGAAGTGTGCCATAAAAAGCTTGAGAACCGCAGCCTTAAGGGTGTTTATGGTTTCAAGTTGCAGAAAGCATCTAATTTTGAAAGCGTAATGAGGCGTTATGTCAAAATGCCTGTGATGATATCGATCCACCACACCAGCCACCCACACGCACACATTCAGCAGATTAAATGATAGTGAGAAATTTTTGTCACAGTGTTGTTGATATGTGTTTTTTTTTTTCCATCTGCTTGTTTTCTTTTTGACAAAGATGGCTGATAATGATACTTTTTTGTTTAATGTGAAGGGTTTTAGGGGACACTTATTTGTGCTGTGAGAATGCATTTACTCTAATGTTTGCTGACCAAATAATTTATTTCTTTTTTTTTTCAACTGCATAAGGAACAAAGCTAAGCTACTTAAAATGATGAGCTTATTGCCCTTACAATGACAAACTGTGTAAATGTACATCTGCTTACCCCAAGTGGCCCAAAAGTGAAGATTTAATTGTTAGCTTAATCTTCACCTCTAAGTAAACAGACATTTTAGGTGTTTCATAATATAAAAATAGTCCACATCCTCCATTATATGTATTTTAACACAATTAGAATTATTATGTATGTTTAAGGAGACTCCATTACTGGATTAAACGCACTGTATTTGTTTGAATGATTGCTCCGTGGTGCGTATACTAAACAGTTTCAAAAACCCTCTTCACTTCACACATCTGCAGTTCTGGACCTGCAGAGCGTTTGCATTGGTGTCCTTCTCAGATAAGCTAGTCGAGAGCATACCCGACTAAGCCTTCTGGTTTCCTGTTGTCTGAGATGAATGAGATGAAATAAATAAATCATCTCTTCTAGACTTTGCCAAATGTTATTAGACAGTTTTTACTGAACGAGGATTTGACAGGGTTTGCTGCACTCAGTAGAATTAGTGTTTTCCAGTGATTGTGGGGTTGTTGTTGTTGTTGCTGTTTTGTTTTTGTTTTTTGTTAACATCAAGACAAAAGAGCGTCAGTGCTTGAACAAAAGTGGTCAAAATATGTTGCCATGAAAAAAGTCTGTATATCATTAGGCTCCAGTTTAAACAGCTTTTGCAAAAAGCAAAATGTTTCATTCACATGCCTAAAGAAAGTCCTATGAGCACTGCTGTTTGCAAATTGTTTATGCATGAAATGGACTGGTTCGTAATCTTTCATACAGGAGGAAGGTCACCGGCCCAGGATAAGAGCACTATAAATCGTCCAATTGGTTGGTATATCATTGCATCTGTATTTGCAACATACATTTTTTTACATTAGATGCTGAACAAGGAAGTTGTAGTCATATGGTTGGTTCATATCCCCAAAATCTCCTTTAACCTAAAGATGTTCCTTTGACTAAAGATAACAACTTCATTCTGAGCAATGTTGGCCCCTCTGTTTATGTCCACTTCCCTTTTTTTCTTCTTCTTAATAGATTCGATGAATCATGTAAACAATATATTTGTTTAGCAAATGCAGAACAGTATGTGTAACCTTACTAGTGCATACACGTTTCAGTGTTATTTTGACCTATTTGTGCTGTTTTCTCAGCATGATTAGATTTATCAGTTAGCAAAGAAAAAAAATATGGGTGTTAGATGTTGTTTATATACTGAAAATTTGTAATTTTTGCCAGCTGCTAGGTGGCTAGCTGGACACATCTAAATCGACTTTTGTGGATGTAAACGAGAGATTATTGTTGTGACATAAAAATTATATAATGGTTATATAATGCATCATAGGTACATAAAGTCTAAAATTAGGTCATTGTAGTCCATTGTTTGGGGGTCGCTAAGTAACTTGATGAAATTTATGTTTGATAGAGATGCAAAACTTTTGCTTATCCTTTACTTGTCAGCGAGTCTGTTAGTGTTCGCCGGTGGTAAGCAACATAATTTTGTCATCAGATGGTGTGTGCTGGGGGCCCATGGCGACGTCTGTGTGGCTGTCTGTTTTGTCTGTCCAGATTTTTTTATGTTATGGAATAATTATTGATAGATATTGATTTTGAATGCACAAAAAGCCCAGTTCCGAGCTTTATTTCGAAGCTCAGCTGTTGAGGTCTTTGCACATTTTCACACAAATGTCACTGGTGTCCGATTTTCCCTTTGCTAAAATTCATCATCACCTTTGAGCTAATTACAATCTATAATTTTCAGTAAAAATCAGTATACCAGCCCTACAGCAGAGACGTCCGAAAGCTGTGTGTGAAAGATGGTGTGGACGAAGTGAAGAAATGTGACACTTTTAAGAATTGTTCATAAATTACCTAAAAATACAGCTCTGTTATAAACACGGCCGTCTATAATTGGCCAGTGAGTGCAGATTGACAGCATGTTTTTCACACTCTACCCCTTCCTCTCTCCGTCTGTCTCTCACACTTGTCTGTATCTGCCCATCGCTTTGCTTTTGTGGGTTTGTGTGTTTGTGTGAGCGTGTGTGACAAGTGAAACTTGAAGCTACGTGTGTGTGTGTGTGTGTGTGTGTGTGTGTGTGTGTGTGTGTGTGTGTGTGTGTGTGTCTGCTCTGTTTGGGACCAGTGTGGTTTCTGTATATATGTTGATTTGGTCATTTCAGATGCCCGTGCCTTGTGCCTTAACTAAGACTCACATGTCAAAGAGGAAATGCTGATGTTCCCCTTTTTTTTGTGTGTGTGTGTGTGTCTCTCTAACAGTTCAGTGTTTTTCATGTCTGAATATAGAACGGAAACTTCAGCACAAAGGTGCAACTCAAATGGATGGAGTTGTTTACCCTCATTTAGATACTACATGTTCTAAGACATAAATTAACAAGATATAATTACATCATGCTGTCATCCATCACACCTCTGGGATTCATTGGACACTTAGTTGCAGCCAGAGTGTTGTGTGATTCACAAACACACATTCATGCACACACATACATATTTAGCCTGTAGAAAGCAGTCTTGGAATTTCCTGATAACGTTTTACCTAATGCCTCTACTTTTATATCTTTGGACTGTGAAGCACACAAGTAAGATGTTTGTTTTTTTGAATCTTTACTGAGTTGTTTTGCAGAAACCAGTTAGGTAATATTCTGGAAGCTGGTCATTGAACCCTCCGGTGTTTTATTTGTGGCAGTAATCAATGTTATCCCTCTCTTTTTTAATTTTTCCAGATGCTGGCTTTGATGTCACAAACTCAGTCATCAGCATGTGGATTAGGGCTGCCACGATTAGTCGACTAGTCACGATTATGTCGACTATCAAAATCGTCGACGACTGATTTAATAGTCGACGCGTTGTTTGAAGCTTTGTAAGATCACAAAAGACGCAGGAATAAGTAGCAGGATTTAAGAGTGTAATAACGGACTGAAACAGAAGATGGCAGCACTGCATGTACAAGGATGCCAGCTGCCGTTAAACCCCGAAGAAGAAGAAGAAGCTGTGTCCCAGAATTCATAGCGCAGCCCAGCTCAGTTTCCAACAATGGCGGCTGTCACTACCCGATCCGTACCGGAAACCCGATCGGTACCCCGCATGCGCGAAAGGTCTCTACTTCCGGTCGTAGCGTTTTACGATAGTTATGGGTCAGAGTATCTGTTAAGATGTTAAGAATAACAATTATATCTTAAAATGTTTGCAATAATGAAGCATTTCAGTACAATGTAGACAAAAACGAAAAATAAAAAGAAAGTTACGGATCAGGACTCTCCGATCCTTACTGCACATGTGTAAAGTCTGACCATACAAATCGGGTCTACCCGATCCGTACCGCGCATGTGCAGATGTTTTTTTTCTTCTTCTGTTCGTTTAATGGCAGTTTACTCCCCAGTGTACGAGGATACCGCCACCTGCTGACCGAGCGAATAAACCCTATTGTAAACTGAATTAGCGTCATTACAAACGTGTGTTAAATCTGATTTAGCGATAATCGAGTGTGTTTATGCTTGTCTGTGAGGAGAGGATTGTTGGAATAGTGATGATGATGTGCGCTATCACTGTCAATTGTCAGTAAACACTTCATCTGGCTGATGAATCTACACGTGAGATATTACAAAGTCTGCATTATTAACTCTGTAATTAGGCGCCATTCTTCTTATTTTACGGCGCTGTTGCTCAATCGGGGGACGCTCTCTGTTGAGGAGAAAAGCATGAATTTCTTTGTATACGGATTATCCATTGTTTAAATGTCCCGGGCAGTCGAAAAGGAGGCAGAGCTGTTGAGAAATGCTAGGAGCTAACTGGGCGATAACCGTATCAGTCAAATATATTGAATGTCGCAATGTTGGCAAAGAGAGGAAGTGACGTAAGATTTGCGCATGCGGGGTACCGATCGGGTTTCCGGTACGGATCGGAACTAGCGGCAGCTAGTTAGTTTTAATATTACTCTTATTATTCTTTCTGGGTCACAAAATAAACGTTTAACATATTTTCAGGCGAGAATGTAGCTGTGTAAACCTCAAATATCTGCTCAGTTTATCAAGACACCACATATTTTCAAAATCGCTCCGAAGTTTTCGGAGACGTCTGTTACCCACTAGCTCGATAGCTAGCTGGGGGCAAGGTCACTAGAGCCGTGAGAACACCGGACTCCCGGCAAATCACGTCTTTTGCTACTCAGGTTAAACATGATATATGAGTCACTTAGATAACTTAAAAATGTTATTGTTTGGCTTTTTTAGTATTTTATTTGTTCCTGAGTAAATCGGTTTGGCTGAGATTAAAGTTATAGTTTTTACACAGCTGAATAAACGTCAAGCAGACAACTGATTATCAGAAGTGTGAGATGCTGGAGAATTTACTCTGGTGTCCTGTTATATTTTAGATAGCAAGGAGTTTATTAAACTTCACCGAAACAATCTGCAAATTTCATTAAAATTTTATAAACTAGCACAGACCGTAAACACTTAAAGCTGTAAGCTAATGATGGTTACATAAGAGCAGATGCTGCTGGTGCAATAAGCTGTACGTTTTACGTCCAATGGATTTGATTAGTCGACTATCAAAATAATCGTTTGTGGCAGCCCTAATGTGGATGACATGCAGTTTCTACTGAGGGATAAGTTTAAGTAACTACCTCAGAACTATTGTTTCAATGAAGCTATTTAGATGCTAGCATTGATTTAAGTTTTAAGTCACATGCAGATAAAGTCAATTTTATCACTGAGGGAAACAGTTGATAGTTCTTTTTATGTGTGATGACAAAAATATTTCTGGATGGACTTATATTAAGCTGGGTACAAACTGAAAGCTCTTGACACATCACTTTGAAGCTGATGACCGGTCACTTATAGGCGTTTCAGGCTCCAGTTGCCTAGGTAACCTAGGCAGTGAATACCTATTGCCAGGTCATATGACAGTCAGTGATATTCTTCACTTGTATTGGTAGTCGATTCAGTTGCTTGTATGAAAGAAGAGAAAACTTTATCTTGAGTGCCAGCAGATGCCACTATGATGTCAACTGCTGGTTTGCTAACTCCTGCTTTAAAGCTTGGGCTTAAAAGGCTTTAAAACTGGTATTTTGTTGTGAATCGGTTTGGGATGTTTATCTGTAATCTACATTATATGTAAACTATCAACACGCACAACCTCTTCAAACCTCGAAATTCTCTCAGGAAAAGCAGGAAAGCATTTTGGAATTTTTCTTTTCTAATTTTGTTTCCAGGGGGTACAGATAAGAAAAATGTGAGTTTGTATAATGGTTCCTAAATGTCTTTTTAAATTCACCCCTGCAAAGTTGTTAAGCACCAATCCCATTTTACAATTAAATCAATTTCTGAATTTCTGTCTCAGATCTAAAATTCTAGTTGGACTCTGAATGTAGTTAATATGAGATTATGTGTATGCACATATAACCCATTTGTAAATTTCCACCACTTTATCCCAGTTAATGTTGTGTTATGTTATTATCACAAACAGATTTTATGTAATTGCCAACTTGACCTCTCAAACTAAATGCAGACTGATAGCAGACTGGCTCAGTTTTATTTCTGTTTGATTGCCGTGTTGTAGCACCAAATTGTAAGATTAGAAATTCATTGTAAACAGTTGGAATAATTTTGGTTGTGCTTTTTTTTTTTTTTATCATGCATCTGTAGCATTCATCCAATTTAGTGTAATAAATATCACATCCAAACCTTTGATTTGAATATAGGTATATAAAGATGTAGCTCTGTGTTTAAGCACCCACTCTGTATAGATTCACAATTGAGCTCTCTTAATAAAAATATACATAGATAAAGAGTCTGTATCTGGGTTTGCATTGTGTAATACCACCTCTAAATCAGCAGACTCCCTGTGCTGTTGCTGATCAAAACAAGGAATGAACCCTTTGTTTAAAATGCCAAACAAAAAAAAATCCAAGTGTAATCTCTGAGGTTAAAGTTCACATTACACAGAGATCTAAACAAGTACAAATATTTCAAAACAAGGCAAAGCATTGTGTATTGTCCAGGAAAGACAAAATGAGACTGGAATGGAGGTAGGAGAATAAACAGGTCCTTTGAGGGCTAGCAGAAAGTACACTTAAATGTAACAGTAAACAGGGAAAGGATTGAGGATGAGGGAAAAAGTCAACAAAAATTCAAAGAAAGTAGCAAAAGAAAAGTAATTGCTATTGTTGGTTCTAAGAAGGAAGGGTAACGATACAAAGAACTATTAACTTAAGATCTTTATAACGTCTTGCGACAGTGTAGAATGTAAGTATATGCAACACTCTCTATGTACTGCTACTCATGATTTATTGTGTTGCATTACCAGTTATTAGTGTATGCCAAGGTTCCTAAATATTATAAAGTATTTCTCTTGTAAGAAAGAGAAAGTGTTTTGGTGTTTGTGCAAGTAATCAAGAGTGTTTCTTTTTTTTCTTTTTTCTTTTTTTTTTTTAAGCAATTCCAGATGTTGGCTTTAGCCACACTGATAATATTTCAGACCGAGTCATCAGTGTGTGGATGACACATAGTTTCTAGTAGGTAAACCGAGCTGAGAATGAATTTTTTCTTTTTTTTTGGCAGCTGACATGAAAAAGGTCGTAAAAGAAGGTTCAAATGCATTTTAAGTAAAAGTTAATGGTAAGTGAAGAAGTATGGCTTTTGGAGAAGTTTTACACCAAATTCTGACCCTACCATCTGAATGTGGCAGCAGAAAACGAGATGCATCATACCAGAGAATGTTATTCTTATATGGTCTTATTTTGGTGAATTCTGTATAGCACCTGGCATGGTCTTCTGCTGAACATCTGCTTCAAGGTTCAACGTGTTGGGGAGTCAGAGATGCACTCCTGCATACCTTGTTTGTAATGAGTATTCTCCACTGACCTCTGACATCAACAATTTTCAATTCAGTTTGATTTATATGCCGCCAACTCAAAATAACAGTCGCCTCAAAGCGCTTTATATTGTAAGCTAAAGACTGTACACTAATAGAGAGACCGCCAGCAATAAAATGACCCATTCTGAGCAAGCACTTGGTGTGACAGTGGGAATAAAAAACTCCCTTTTAACAGGAAGAGACCTCTGGCAGAACAAGGCTCAGGGAGGGGGATGCAAAGATTCTTGTTTGAAAATCCCAGCATATCAGCACACTCAGACCATCTCACACCAACAATGATACCATATTTAAAGTCACTTAAATCATCTTTCTTACCCTGTTCTGATGCTCCGTTTGAACTTAAGCATGGCTACATGCCTAAATATGTTTACTGATTATTCTGGTCGCATAAATATGCAACTAGAATAATTTCTGCAACCAGAGGAGCTGCCCCCTGGTGGCCATTAGCAAGAAAGCAGGTGTACTGCACTTTTTTTGGCAGAAGCCTGTGTCCATCTTTTTATATATAATCTGTTGCACCATTCTTAGATTTTCCCTGAAAGCTGCTTGGAGTTTGTCGCCCAGTTAACTGAAGCTTCACATATTTCTAATGCTTGTTTAATAAAATTTTCTACTTCACATACATGAAAAGTCTCATTGGGAGAACACAGAAATATAAAAGGCAGATGTTCCCAGCTGTAACATTGGCACTGCTACACTTTAAAAAACAAGGGTGTAGAAGGGAGATAAAGCCCAGCATTGGATTTTATTTTTTAAATGATTTGGTCTGACTTTTATTGATCCTAGTAGTACAAGAATAGTAGGGGCCAAGCTTGGCTAAACTCTTGAGAGATCTAGGCCAGTATCTAGTATCTAGGCCAGAGGGAAATCGATGGTTGGAGAAATGTCAACAACAACCTCTTCTCCATCTGGTTCCCCAGTAGTCTGTGCTGGCAGGTTGCCACACCTTTTCTGGTCCTCTATAGGTTTCTAAGCATCCAAACATGCTGCGAGGCACACCCTGAAGAACCTGAAACCAGACATGCTGTGGATGGCAGCCATCCAGTTCAAAATATTCAGAAATGCTTGGGTTACTCAGTCAGCTATTTCTTTTTCTTCTCTTTTCTTGTTATTCACCGCTGGTTAAGACATTTAGATATTTGCCCATGACTATTTTTACTGTATGATCTGAAGAATCTGTAAACCTCTAAATATGAGAAGCTTTTCTCATCCCTGAACATTTTCTCAACATGTTAGAAGAGTTAATATCTGGAGTAAGAATAGAGACCTTCATGATCTCCATGAGTCTGTTTGGATAAGAGCTCCCCTCGGGAAATCAATCAGTCACAGTCATTCATTGGCTTGTTTTTAAGGGAGTGTCAGCAGGCAACTGACTTGCTTCTCTTCACTTGACGTCAAGAAAGCAGGAGGGAAAGGAAGGAACTGTATAAGAACCCTTTATCGTGATTTGTTGTGAAGATATAATGCAAACAAGTGACATTTGGTAACTTATACAATGTGCTTTTACAGGGCTGATGTCCATCCAGCAAGCAATCAGTTCGCAAGTCCGTGCATTGTTTTCTTAGTCTGAAACAGCAGGTTTTAAACTTAAAATCAGCTGTGAGTACAACTTGTAGCTTACGTAAACTGGCCTTTAAAGATTGATTATACTGAGCAGGCAGATTGGTTGGTGTATAGATTTTCCACATTCTTCACATATCATTCGGTGTACTTTGGACATCAGTCGTGTCAACACAGAAAACAATGTTCCCCTCTCAGTGGCTGTATTACCCATCTGTCATTTTCGTTGCCAGTTCTGTGTGTTTGCTTATCTTCGTCTGGACGCTTTGCTTGTTTTTCTTTTGCAGCGTTGCCTTGCAGCGATATCCAACACAGCTCTATTTGTTTGCCCATTATATCTTGTGTGCTTAACTAGATATACTAAGCCAATTTTGGCCGGCTGGTCAGTTGATTTGTCACATGCTCCTGTATTTTGAATGTTTGCTTTTAATTTGACGGAGCAGGCTGTGATGCAAACAAGTGGTCTTTAGCCATCTTATGTAACAGTAACGTTTGAACTGGCAGCGTTTCAAATAAACTGCTCAGAGCTCAAAGACAAAAAAAAAGTCGATGGGGAAAAAGAATTTGAGTCAGACATCGGTAATAATGTACAACCATTTAGATGAAAGATGGCAAAAGCCAGCATCGATTTTGGAATCTTTAATTTTGTGTAAGTTTGTGTACAAAAACAAGAAAGCCGGAGTCCCTTTTGCTTTCTGCATACAAAAAGGTTTTTAAATATGGACTATATAAATAGACACACACACAAGAAGAACATAAATACAAGGAGTAGATAAAAGTAAGAACAATACAAGTTACAGAAGTCTTAAAATATTATAATATTAGCACACTGATAACTTGAGAGTACCTTCTTATACTTTGTCTGCCAGTAAACTCATGTAGGAAGAAATGCTCCAAAGGTATGAGCAATATTATATTAACAAAACACATGGCTGCACAGGCATTTGAAATTTTGGTGACTTTTTCTATAATTAATCCAGAGACACATGCCTGACTTACCTGTCACATATCAGTGTTGTTATATAAGCCTCAAAACTCAAGCATCAATGCAGTTTTAGTCAAAATTCTGAGAAAACATTCAGTATAATGAATAATTAGTATGGAGCTAAAATGTGGGATTTGAAGGTGGAAAACTACTTTTATAAATTATAAATCATAGATATGAAGGTAGCTCACAGATATGGATCAACAGGGATCAGTTATTTACGTGGTTGAAGAAAAGGAAAAAAAGATCAGATTGTTGTTGAACCAAGAAATTCATCTGTGAAATTCCACATGTGTTCATTTGTTTCTGAATGTGGGTGTGCAAAGTTGACCATGTATCCGAGAGGCTCGTCCAAACATGACATCATTCCTCCTTTGTCTCTGTAGATTTCCATCATCATCATCATCATACATGAGTAAAGGACGATAATAAAGAGTGTGTGCCAGATTTTAAAACCCTGCAAGCTTGTTTTCACATATGAACCAGACACTCATTTTATTGCCAGCAGATCGTAGAAGGTCTGAGAAAACACTCCTCTTAACAGGGCTGTGTTTTCTCTGCAGTTTTCTTTGGAGATGTGACAGGTTAGCAGTTACATACAACACTCTGTATTGTGCAATACAGGCTCGTTGCATCAATGTGGCTATAAGAAGAAGGGGGGAGAGTGAGAAAACAAGTCATGAATGTTCCCCTTGTACAAGTCTGTGAGAACTTTTTTTAATCTCTTGTGCTGTTTGAAACTGAAAATATCCTAGGTTTAAACTATGTCAGTGTTTGCAAAGATTTCCATTAAAAAACATAAAAACTGGAGAAGTGCTTGTCACTCATACATGGAGCTGTTGTTGACTGGTTTGACAGGTGTTCTTCTTGACTGTCTTTCCCCCAATGCCAGCTTTCCACACCCTCCTGACCAGATACAACCAGCAACTGTGAGGTGTGTGTGTGTGTGTGTGTGTGTGTGTGTGTGTGTGTGTGTGTGTGTGTGTGTGTGGGGTGGGGGGTGGGGGGGTAGCAAGAAAGGGAGTGGGGATGTTTATGTGCAAGAAACAAAGTGTGGACTGTATAGGTTCGAGGGAGGGAGGGGGAGGGGGTGTGATTGTCAAAGATAAGTGAATGGTTTGTGTGTGTGTGTGCACTTTACTCACACAAGCACACATGCGTGAATTTGAGATTAGCCCCCACCTAATTGTGGGGAAGCACTCAGAGTCTATTAATGCCTGACCTGACCTCCTCTTCATTCACTCCATCCATTGCTCTGAAGACTCGAGGAAAACACGGAGAGTAGGAAAACAACAACTGCCGTTAACAGAAGGCAAGACGGCTGCTGCTGCTGGCTGCTCTGATTGGTTCAGTGGCAAAGGCTTGAGAGGCTGCCTATTGGCTCAGAGCAGACACACCTCTAGATTCTGTTTATTTGCAGCCAGAAAGTAAAGAGGAGGGGGGGAGTTGGAGGAACGGGATGTCGGGGAGGGGTGCGATTGTGAAGGGGTTGGCGGGTGGGTTACAGTTTGTGCAAAAACAGAAGACATTTGGGAGGAGGGGAACTGCATGTACACTCTGGACGACTTCAGCTGGAGCTTGTTCAAAAACTTCTAGGAAACTAGGATGAATGTTTGTGTTCTGTGTGTGTGGTTGTGGGTTTGTGCTGGGCCCCATTAAAATCACAATCAGGCTCGCCTAATTTGTATCTCTTCCCAGAAAGTTTACCAAGAACTACTTGTGAGCGTTGTTGAGATAGAGGAAAGTCAACATCTTTATCTCTTGTATTATATCAGTATGTTTCTGTGGTCAAGCCTGTACTTGCTTGCAACAAAGGCACCAGTTCATCGTCAACACCAGCTTAGTCACTTGTGTTTTTCACATTTGCCCTAAGGGTGGAACATGCATGTCAGTAATAATCACATGTTGTATACGGTGTTGGAGGGAAGACACAGAGGATTTTGCTTCATGATTTGAAGCGGTTAGATCCTTTGTTTTCCAGACACCAAAGCGGTAGGAGGAGCTTACAGTGTTTGTGTAGCAGTCCAGGTGCACAGATCCTTTCAGGAGGTGAAAGGTCAGTCATTGAGCCAACCATTATTAATAGAGAACAGTTTAAAAGAAGTAAATTCTCTTATAATGCGGTTGCTGAACAACTCAGATATAATGTGTGACATGTTGTGAGGCTTCAGTAACTGTCATTTATAGCGGATATATTGAGCATGTCCTTATTTTTGGTCTTATATTTTTTAACACCAGTAGCGTGGTGTTTAGCACTGCTGCCTCACAGTAAGAAGGTCCTGGATTCTTTTCAAGCTTGGATGTTCTCCCCATGCAAACTGGATCTGGGTACTCCGGCTTCATCCCACAGTCCAAAGACATGCATGGGGTTAGGTTAATTGACTGGTTAATTGTTGCTTCTAAAATTGTCTGTCGGTGTGAATTTTTGTCTATCTCTATGTGGAATGGATGGCGACCTGTCCATGGTGTACTGTGCCTCTCACCCTGTGACAGCTGGGATAGGCTCCAGCCCCTCCCTGACCCTGAAGCAGAAGAAGGTGGATGGATAATAAAACTGATGGATGCTCATATTAAAAATAATAAAATAATATCATAAAATGTACAAAAGATCCACTCTTGGATTTTAATGATGCCATTGAATATGGATGTCCTTAATACAGTCAGGCGTATAGCTCTGGATGTGAATGCAGCAGCTTTGCCACTTCACATTCAGACCTTCTGTTTGAGATGGGTAGCCAATCAGATAAAAGTTGGCTTAAAGGGAGATGAGCTGAGGTGCAGCGTCACAGCATGAGATAAATGAGAGCTACAAGAATAAGTGCATAGAGTTGGAAATCACCATAATATAATTTAAATATATTTATTTGAAGCTCTAATTTTATCTTGGTTTGATGGATCTCTTTTTAGGGCTATTTTTTTTTATATCACTGGTTCTGTTTTTTGGGTTCCTCATTTACTATAAACCATAATGTGAAGTAGGTTATATTTTGCTGTTGTTAACTATTTGTTATTAGAATATTTATTATTATGTTTTTTGTTTACATTTTTATTTCTAAACAGAAATTTATGGGATGTTTCACAAGTCAATAATTGAGGAACCTGGTTTCAACCCTAAATGTTTTTAATATTTATACTTTTAAATGTTTATTTAACAGAAATGGGGATTGGAACAGTGGGCAAGACCAAAAAACATGAAGATGATTTATACTTCCTTTCTCCTTTTCACATGTTTTTCCATGTTTTATAGTTTTTGTTTTATGTTTTATTAATCAATGGGATTCTTTGTTTTAGTTGTTGCTGACCACATTAAACCAGATTATATCCCTCTGCAGTAAACAGATACCCTAATGCGTCCAAATCACATGACTGATTTAAGAGCCTTGCTGAGTCTCTGTTTCAACTTGTGTCCAAAAAGTCGAACTTCAAACTCGAAACCAGTTTTTATTCCAAACAGTGCAGTTATGTCGATTTTTTTTTGACAATTTGATGTATATAATTTGATGTAACCATGCTTACTTTGGGGAGATGTCTTACTGTAAATAACATATTTTATGATGAGATGATTACATTGTTAAATAAGTAAACTAATACATACAGTACAGGCACACCAAGCACACCATTGTTTTTCTTGTGACATTACCAATAAGTTTGATGTGTCACATGGCCCTCTTCCTATTGAAAAACGACTTCTAAATGGCCACCATGGTCACCACCCATCTTGTGGCATTTGCCCCCTCACATATACTAATGTGCCACAAACAGGACTTTAATATCACCAACCATTCCCATGTTATTACGGTGTATCCATATAAATGGCCCACCCTGTAGTTTGATATTGCAAAGCATCATTTGCATCACTTAGACCTTAGAAGGGTGCGTGGGGTCTCAACCCATGAGTTAGTGAAATGGCCTGCATTTGTATAGCGCTTTTCTAGTCCCTGAGGACCCCAAAGCGCTTCACACTACATTCAGTCATTCACCCATTCACACACTAGTATAGTGCACCTATACTATACCCATACTATCTCCTATTATAGGTTGTCATGGAATATCACTTGATAGCTGGCTTTGTGTCTTCTTTGATTGTGCAGTGTAGGATGGGTTACATATATAAACTAAAGTTTTACTTTTTGTTTCGCTGAAATAGTCATGGATATTTGGTAGAGAAAGACCACTGCTGTCTGTGGCCTGTCATAAATTACTCTTTCTCTCTTGTTGCAGTTAATAATATCCAGAGAATTTTAAATTGGCTAAAGTCTTCAAATTACTGTTGTGTCAAGCGATAAAATATGGCACTTTTTAAGCATACACCATGCTTTGCATGCATTTTTATTTGATGGGCTACTTACTATTTTCTCTTTTCCACTGATTTAGTCAGTGGATTGTCTGTTTTGATTGCTAGTGGATTAATTAATCGATAATTTGAGCACAGTAAGTTGAACCACGCACTGCTGGTTTTGATTACTCACTGTAGCTCCTGAGGTCAAAGGTACTGTACATGTTTCTATACAAGTACATCTTGATCGCTCCTTCCAGTCTGGTGTGTGTGTGTCTGTGCACAGTGAGAGTGTGTTTATTAACAGGGCCAGCGAGTTGTGCCAGTATGAAAGCTCAGAGCACTGCGGTGACATCCACTCCTTGTTTACCATCTCCCTGTTTCTGTGTATGTATAAGGAAGAGTATCTGGGTGTTCTGTGAAGTGTTAGCTAGCCTCTGGAAAAAGTAAGGGTTATTAATGCGTGGGCTGCTGAACTCTCCTGAACATCATGTGACAAACTAGCAGATATGGCACGTGTTATTGCGTGACGTCCTACCACACCCCAATCCTTACATCACCTCTGTGTATTTTCGCTCTTTAGGCTGATGTATTTCTGTCACCTACTTGTTGATGTTCAAGCAGCTTGAACAGACCTCCTTCTGGTCATGTGATGTTTTTAAACTGGTGACCTAAAAGTAAGGAACAAAACGAAAAAGTGTCTATGTTAAGGTTAAGTTTTGGCGGTGCATAATGCTACATATTTGGGTAGCAGAAGCTACTTGATGACTAAGTGTGTTTATGTGCTCGTAACATAAAACTTGCTTGGCTTTGAAAGCAACTTTAGGACACTACTGTTGGACTCTAAGGGATTTAAGGGATTTAGTAAGCTCTAATAATATGTCAACTTGTTGTTTGTAGTGGTGGCTTCCCCTTAGACCACTGTTATGTGTAAGGTGCATTATTTTCTTCCACTTTGCCAAAGTTGTGTCAGTCAGACCTGATATATTGCATATGAGATAACACTTATAGGAGTAAACAAGTGATATGGCTGTGCAGGTGTTTGAGTATTCACCTACCTGTCACCCCCTGCAGGAGGCTGCTGAGGAGTGAAAATTACATGTCCAAGCATGTCGAGACATGATCTTGTGCGGCTCGGTGTATGTCCCCTTTCTGTAGATCTTTTGTTTCTGTGTGTGTGTGTTTGTGTGTGTGCTGGTTATGGAGCAACCAGATGTGTCTATGTAAATCATCCACTGCAGATTTACCACTTTGTGTTTTTCCACATTAAATGTACACGTCTTGAGTTTTATGTTAAGTGTGTAAACATAGCTGCTTTGTGCACCGGGTTTTCTTCCTTCCTGTGTGCCAGTTCACTCAGAGTTTTATATACATCACAAGTGTTTGTATAGACAAGCACAGAGCTGTACTCTTGTGATGTATTAGCTATTGCAGCCAAATTGTGTTAAATATTCAGTTCTTTTGGTCAAACTCTTCCCATATGTGTGTGTGCAGCTGACTGCAGGGGAAAAACAGTTTAAAGCACTGCAGAAGCAACAGTGACAGTGGTGTAGCTGTGATATGGGGTCCATAACAGCTAGTATATTTGTGCATTGGTGTGTTTCAGGAGATTTGTGTGTTCTGTATGAAGCCTGTGGTCTTTGTACTGGCTTGCTCCCACAGTGCTCGCTGGGTTAAACTATTTCATTTGTCATTGTGGGGTATGTGGTTGTGGCAGTGCCACTTGTAAAAACAGAGAGGGGTTTGCCGTGCATTAAAGATGCTGGTGGATGTTGTGAGGTCCTGGGTTCGACTGGTTTCTACAAACCAGTTTAGTGCCCTGAGTTTTTTGTTTTTTCTTCCAGTGTTATATGATATAATAGTTCAAAGAGCACACTGAGGGCAAGAGAGGGAGACAGAAGTGTGAACAACCCATTTGACAGTTGCATAACAGTAACAGTAGCTCTAAAAAAGGCAAAAGAATGAAGATTAATTAACATGAGGAAGATGAATGCACAAACAGTTGTGAGGAAAAGTTGGTCTCTCACAGGAAGTGAGGCTCTTGGTGTGCTACCCAGCACAGGAAGCAGAAAGAGTGGGTAAAAGGTCACCTGAGCTCATGAGAGGGAGTTTCTTCAAGGCTTTAACAGCTTTGTGTGTGTGATATCTACTGTAGCGTACATTAAAATGTTAGACATTAAGCTAAAGCAAGAGCACTTACTTTACAGTTTGCCTACCATGCAGGAACGTTTCAGAATGTAGTTAAACACGCTTGATACTTTCAAACATGTTGTTTTTTGCTCGATGGGGATGTCTAAACAATGTCATTCAAAGTGATTTGGAGATTCCAGCTTAGTTTACTAAACCAGTAACTTGTAGGGAAGGGACTATATATGACAGTGAAATGGTATTCTGGAATTGGGTGTATGTTTTTAACACCAACGGTATGAATCATTCCTGTTACGAATTGGAGATGCTTTCAGCTTGCATTATGGGAAGGCACAGTATGCAGTTTTTTGACTCATGCTGAAACACTCTTTTTAAAAATGTTTTTGTCCATAACTCAAGAACATTTTACACACAGCTAACTAATAGACATAGTTACAACTTTGTAAATGTTAAATACACTGCATTTTTATGCAGTGTTATTTAACTTATTTACCACTATTTACCACTCAAAGCACAATTCACATTCAGCCATTTACATGCTCACATATTAGTCACAAAAAAGGACTCTCCACCCCACAGAGATATAGAGAATAAGGAAGAATAGGAAGAAGATTAAAATCACAGTCACCTCAAGATACTTCATACTGTAAGATAAAAACCCTATACTCTTTAAGAGAAAACCCCAACAATGAAAGGGCCCCCACCCTCCATGAGCAAGCAGTTGTCAACAGTGGGAAGGAAAAACTCCCTTCGCACATTAGAAACCTCCAGTAGATCGGTGCTAAGGAATGGGCAGCTATGTGCTGTGACTGGTTGGGGCAATGGGAGGAAGACGAGACAAAACGCTGACTAAGTAATAATAATGACAAAAATTTAATGATATACTACAGTGGTATATAAACATGTGGGGAGTCAAAAAAAAGTCAGATCTTTTAGCAGCATAACTAAGGGACATTTAAGAATCACAGCCTTAATTGTAACTTTTACAACAAAGCGTAGGTTTCAGTCTAATCTTAAAAGTGGAGAGAAACTGGGAGCCTGAGGGCCCTTTAAAATCTGCCTCCCATTCTACTTGTAGAAACTCAAGGAACCACAAATAAGCTTGTGGTCTGAGAGAATAGTGCTCTGTTAGGATGATATCGTACTATAATGGGGCCTGATTATTTAAGTCCTTTTATGTAAGAGGAAGGATTTTAAATTCAATTCTTCATTTACTGGGAGTCAGTGAGGAAAAGCCAATATGGGAGAAATATGGTCTCACTTTCTAGTAGTACCCGTCAGTACTCTCGCTGCAGCATTTTGGATCAACTGAAGGCTTTACTGGGAATTTTTGGAACATGTTAATAATTAAGTACAATAGTCTATCCCAGAAATGAGGAATCAATGAACCAGTTTTTCAGCATTATTGTGAGACAGGATGTTTCTAATTATAGAGACAGTGTCCAGATGAAAGAAGGCAGTCCTACATATGCAGATGAAATGACTCCCAGATTCCTCACAGTGTGTTAGGATGCCTGGGTCGTTGACCCAGGGTATTTGAGTTTATTATATTATTTATACTTTTTAGTCTTTGGTTTCTTTGAGTTCTGTCTTATGGTTTATGTCTCTGTCTTCTTTAGTTGCTCTGTCTCCCCTATCACCTGTATCCCCTTGTCTAGTTTGCGTCTCTGTGTATCCTTAGTTCCTATATCCCCGTGTTCAGTCAGTGTTTGTGTCTGCCCTGGTCCCACGTCTCTGTTCCCTCTGTAGTGCCTGCATGTGAGTCTGTGTTATGTGTTTCCTGTTTTACTTTGAAGGTCTCTGTCTTATCTCAGTGTGTTCAGTTTACGCTTCCTTTTGTCTCGTCAGTTCTGATTTGCCCCAGCTGTGTTTCCCTCCTGTTATTCATTCCCTGATTGCTCCTTCTGTGTATTTAAGCCCTGTGTTTCTCTGTGTCCGTGTCGCGATCTGCCGTTTATTTTGCTGTGTGTTTTGTCAATCCGCCGGTGTTAGTTTATTTTTGACCTTTTTCCCCAGTTATGTTATGTTTGAGTTCAGCATTAAATCTGTTTTGGTTTAAGTTCTGTCTCCGGAGTCTGCACCTTGGGTCCTATTCCTGTCTGCACACAGCCACACCTAACAGTGTTATTGAAGGCCAAGGTAATGCCATCCAGAAAAAGTATCTGGTTTTTAGGGCAAAATATCAACCAAATTTTTTTCTGAATTTAGGAGAAGAAAGTTACAGGACATCCCGGCTTCTATACCTTTAAGACATAACTGTAGTTTAACTAATTGATTTGTGTCATCAGTATCCATAGATGAGCTTTGCATAACAATGAAAATATATGCAGTTTTTCTAATAATGTTACCTAAAGGAAGTATGTAAAAGGTAAATAGTTTTGGTCCCAGGAGAGAATCTTGTATAACTCAATAACCAACTTTCATATTTGAAGACTCCTCATTTACCGTAGTTTTCGGGTCATAAGCCGCTACTTTTTCACCACAGTGTGAACACTGCGGCTTATACTGACGTGCGGCTAATGCATTTTTTTTTTTTTTTCATGCGACCAAAAACATTTTGCCTGGCAACAGTAGACCAATAAAATTGATAAGTAGTGTATATATACGGTATATATTTTTACTGGTTGTTAAGAGACGTTGTAATGTTGTTTGTGCACTGTTCCGTAAAAAAACATTAGCAATGTAATTTGTGTGTTACTGATACGTACGTATACTTAAAGGTAGCCGTGTTACAGGCGCTGTTCGAGGAAAAGAAGCATTTGCAGTATGTATTTTTGTATGTTACCATAACGTTTATGTTACCTTACGGATTAAATTAAACGTTAAAAATCCTCACGTGTAATATTTCTGTGTAAATATCTCATATTACGAGTGAAACGCATACGGCTTAAAATCCGGTGCGGCCTGTACAAGTATAAAATTGATTTTCTTTCTGAAATTAGAGCATGCGGCTTTTAATCAGGTGCGCTCTGTAGTCCGGGAATTACGGTACATGTACAGACTTGAACTATTGGTTTCAAACGACTGAGGTGGATTTCTTTAATACTGACACTGTATTCTAATCTCTGTAGTGAAATGTTATGATCATTGGTATCAAATGCTGCACTGAGGTCTAACAGGACAAGCACAGTGATGAGTCTACTATGAGAGGTCATAAAAAGATCATTCATCACTTTCACTAGTGCTGTTTCAGTCCTGAGGTGATTTCTGAAACCCAATTGAAACTATTCTAATACAGTCATCACACAAATATATCATTAAGTACACTAAAAAATTGCTTCCTTCTTTATGTTCTTCAATGTTGTGTGCCAACACAAAGCAGAACAGCGATGGGACATTACACATTTAAGTCTTTAAGACATGCCTGCAATTTAATTGAATTGTGTCATAAACTTCATAGAAAGCTATAACTGTGTATCATCTGCATAGAAATGAAAATAGGTGCAGCTTTCTTCTAATATTTGTGTTACATTTATGTAAATTCACCCCCATAGTTAGGTATATTTTTGGACAGTTACACTTTTTCTTTTTCTTTTTTTACAATATTGTGTCTATATACCACTTTTTTATACATTTCCCACACTTTCAGAGGCTCAAGCATGTACTGTTGGGCTGAGATCCTGTGAGAGACTTGGCCATTGAACAATATCCCATTTCCTTGCCTTGAGAAAGTCTTGGGTTGCTTTTTCTGTTTGCTTCGGGCCATTATCCATTTGCACTGTGAAGCACTGTCTGTTCAGTTTTGCAGCATTTGACTGAACCTGGGCTGACAGTATAGCTGTCAGTTCTATACTGCTGTGTACATTTCAGTTGATTCTGTTATTCCTATCAGCGATCACATCATCAATAAACACTACTGAACCAGTTCCACAGGTGTCCATATGTGCACGTGCCATAAGATCACCTCCACCACGTTTGACAGATGATGTGGTATACTTCAGCTTGTGAGCTGGTTATTTTCTTTTTCTTTTTAAATTATAACAATGGTGTTATTGTCCAAATACTTATGGACCTAAATACGTTGCCTCCTTTCACACACCAATCTTAGGTTCTCACTGTGTTACTTTCAGTCAATCTATTTTCACAGGGAGCTCTTCCTTTTCCCCATGCTTATAATTTTTTCTTTTCCCCTTTCTTTCCCATGTACACACAGACACAGTTTTTAGAACCACACACGCTTGCTGGCTGCGAATAGTTCTGGCTTGTTATTGCAGGCAGCTGGTTGAGGGTTTTCCTGTCCAAACAGCCAAACGCTGAGGTGGCAGAGCTGTGAGGGACAGTGGGAGAGAGAATAGGCTGAGTGGGATGACAACCAGCTAATCCTCGGGCTGGACGGGGTGGTGGGGTGGAGCAGGAAATACAGGCCATGGGAGATGGCAGAGATCCAAAGAGTTCTTCCTTGCTCGGCCCAAATGGCCAATACGGCTGGATATACAGTTTCACGTATATACATGAGTTTCGATCTTCAGAAGGGAGAGCTGCATGATGATTTGATCATTGAGCTAATCAAGTCTATTCAAACTCATACAACTCTGGACAGATCCGGACAAATTTAGACGCAGTTAAAGGAAGTTGTTAAGTAATTCTGTCCTGTGATTCAAGATTGCATAAAGTATTTATAAAACTCGCTAAGCTGTAGCATGACACACCATAATTAAAGCTACCACTAATGCCAAAACATTTAGTCCTGCCCCAGGTGATATTAGAGGATGAGTCATGCTCCAAGCACAAGAAGGAAAGCATTTCTGTAGTTTTATGCCTTTTGAATACAAAGTGCTAATGAAGTAGATGCTAAACAGTGGAGCTGAAACAAGTATTAGATTACTGATTAATTCTGTCAAACAACAACTCAATTAATTATTTTCATAAGGGAGTATCTCAGCTGAGAGGATTTTATACTTTTCCTACTCTGATAGAATTGTAAACAGACTATCTTGAGCTTAACCCTCTAACGCCAAGTTTATCACATTTTCCTGAAAAGTCTGACGTCGTAAATGACACACATGCAGTGCTTTCATGAGCAAAAACATTGCGCCAAAAATGCTAGTTGTAAGAAAAATGGTACAGTTTAAAACGTATTCATGCAAAATTATATTTTCTATCAGTTATTTGATGGTTCAGGCTTAGCAGGGTTAAGGTTGTTCTCCTGTTGCATGTTGTATACCAGCATCATCTTGGCAGACATTTTTTCAACACAGGCTTGCAGTTTGTATGCCAACATATTAATCCGCTAATCCAAAGCAAGTTCCAGCTTTTTTGTAGTAGCTTAAATTCCTTCGAGGCATTTTATGTAGAAGAAACAAAACAGACAGGCTTCGATTATTTTAGATTTTATGGTATCATAAATTATTTAGAAGGCACCGACTGTAGTTGGATGTAAATCATACCTCAGGGGGGAACTTGGTTTTTACAAAATGTGTCCTGTGATCGTTTCTGTTATTTGCAAAATTTTGGCATTAAGACTGCAACTGTAAAAGTGACTGGCTGCCTTGTAATAGCACGAGTTTAGAGCATTTCTGTGCTTTCCATCATGTTGTCACAAAGCAGTTGTAAGCTCAAAGTCGTTCACACAAGGCGGAGATAAAAATTTTCAGTGCTTTGAACATCTGAGGGTACTGACAAATACCAAACTAGTGCTTCCTTCTTGATATTGAAATACAACCAGTATACCTTTTATTTATTTAGTCTACAGCGACAAATGACTAAAACTGCTAAAGAGAAAAAAACCTTCTTGTCATGCGGGTCGCTCAGTCTAATTCAAGTGTTTTCTTGGTAGCACACTACAGCTGGTGCATTTGCAGAGCAGTCAAACTGGAGACACAAGTTTGTGAGCAGGTTCATTATAGGTATTTATAATAAGTATAATAAGGAATAAGTAATCATGATTCTCAGATGGTGCAGAACTTGTGGGAAATTGAACAAAAAAATACTCTTTTACATAAGAAATATGTTAAAAAAAAACTGCTATTGTGTGCCTCTTAAAATGTTGGGCTTCCTCTACATTAGTTCTAATTAGTACTCCAGTGATGTTTTTCTCATCACTGACACCTTTCAGCTTATTGAAGTCTTAAGAGTTACATGCTAATATAATAAATCGAAGCCACTGTTTGTGTGCACTTAACTTACTTAAAAACGTATGTTTCTGATCTTTGCTTGGATTAAAAAAAAGAACTTTTTACTTTATTTATTTTAAAACATTCTTTCCAGGCACTAGAGAGTTAACCTATGGCACAGTGGTAACAGGCAACTTTATTTGTTTAGCACACATTACAGCGAGCGGATAGGGTGTCTTGGAAACCTAAATACTCGCAGGAGACACCATAAGCTGTATTACCAGAGTAAATAACCTAAAGTGAAACCCTGTGAGGGTCATGTGACCCCCTCCTGCCTCTCCTTAATGCCCCTCAGTATTATGTAACCTGCACTCTGACACTCCTGTGTGACACTCTGCTCTGGCCTCGACCGATACGTCCTCCAGTTTATGTTTCCTCTTGACACACACACACACACACACACACACACACACACACACACACACACACACACACACACACACACACACACACACACACATTTGGGGTAGTAAAACATACACAAGCATGGTGCAGCATCCTGAGTCATAAAAACAAACTGGATACTAATCTGATGGAGCCAAGGAACATGGAAAAAGGAAGAGAGAAGGATCAGAAACAAAACAAATAGTAGAGCTGCCCAGCAGAAGCACTGAGCAGTGTGACCTATTCCTGCTCAGCCTTTATGTAAATTTGTTTCATAGTTGCAGATTCATCCTTATGAGTGTCCATAGTCTATGTGTGGAAGGGAAAAGTTACTTTGATGACTGAGATACAAAACTAAAATACAAACAGTGCCGATTTTGAAGTGCTGAATAGACATCGAAGTGTGGGAGTAAGAAAGGTTGGATTGGGAGTAGTTTCTTTGGCAGATGGCCCACGCAGTTGCTTTGGACACGGCCCCTAAATGACAAAGATCGGGAAAATATTAGCCACATTGATACCATACCTCTTTCACACACATCCATTTTACAGACCTTCACCTCTTGGTAGCGTGTGCCTTTTTTGTCTTCTTTGCTGTTAAAGTGGTTTTCAAATACAAATTTAAATTAATAACAGAAACTGTAAACTAGGTCAAGAAGCACCACTGCTTATGACACATCAATGAGGAGTTAAACAGTAAACAGGTCTTATTAATGCTCTCTTTGTTCGGAGAAAAACATTGAAAACCCAGCTAAATGAATAGGCTTTTATTTTATTTTTTTATGTCTTCTTATCAAACAGGCTAAAATCAGCTCTAAAACCAATGAAAACTAAACATTTTCAAACAATGAATGAATCTTAAGTGGGCAAATCTATCCTGGAAACTAACCAAAGCTAAGCTGAATTCAAAAATAAACGACTAAATAACTGAAATAGAAATGAAATCCCGTTAGAAAATACAAACGTATAATAAGTCTGCTCCTCGGGGGACATCATGTTCTTTTGACCCTGCAGTAAGACGACAGCAGAGTATTGTGAATATTGTATGCAGCCATTGGTGGTAGGTCTATTAGCATGCATGCGAGAAACGGCACCCCCTGAGACCTCCATGCAACCTGTATGTGTGTGTGTGTGTGTGTGCATGTGTGTGTCCTTGTGTTTTCTGTCAACATGTATTGTAAGCCTGTAGGCCATTGTAGAGAACACATTTCAGCAGTGCGCGTTGTTTGTCTCTTAAGTGTGAGTTACAAAACACAGGGGCTTGAGTAAATCCCGTTTTACTAAATGCACTTGAATACACTGATATACTATACTTGCACAGCTGTTCTCACAGTGACTAATATGTAAAAGCTGAGCATATGTCATCTTGACTTAATTATACTAAACTGTCTTTGCTGTCAACCAGCAGTAACAAGTTGCCATTTAAACAGACATGAATAGACTGCTGTGCACATCTGCAGTTTATGTGCCTATTTTACATTTTATATAAATCAGTGGGTTATTATTATCATTTTTCCTTTTTTAAATTTGGTAACATATGGCCCATTTGTATAAAAAAAACCATCTGTTTTCTGACATCAATTTTGAGAGAAATACTAAAAAAACCAAACGTGTTGAGACAAGTCTTTTTGGGGAAAGTTTCCATGTGATAGCATCAGCTTAGGCATTAGATTCTCTTCCTTTATTCCTCTAAAGGGAAAATACTTACATTAAGGCACAACAACAGTCTCTTTGTGTAGCTGGCCTATCGGTCTCAGCACTCACAAACTTTATTTATTTGTTCTACCTTTAACCAGGAAGTCCTTTTGAGATCAAATCACTTTTTACAAGGAAGATGGGGCCAAGGTAGCAGCCATATCAGACTCTGGGAAACAGTCGGGGTGTTTTTTTTTTCTTCTTCTTTTTCCTTTTTTAAAATTTATATCATCAGATGATCCTTATATCATCTAACAGATGATTTGGTACTATTTAGCTTCTCCAATTTAGATGTCTTGATTTAAGTTGATTTAGTCTGTGATTCATAACAAACAGAGGCCTTTAGTGGAACTGGACTAACTGAGGTCTGATTTTAGCCTTTTGTGGAGAATCTTTATAGAGCTGACGATGTAAGCTACATAAGCAGAGAAACAAATGAAATGAAAATCCCTCCTAGTTACGCACTTTTAGTTGTGATCAGTTTTTCCACGTCTTCATATTTATATTTTGGCAATCACTGGCAAGTAAATTTTTGACATTTATGAGTCAATATATCGATGCAATAAGTTTTCCCTTATATTGAGACAATGATTGTTATTCTCTTACTGATGAATCCAAAAACAGAGGAACTGATGGTACTGAACAGGCCAATAATAACACGAGCTGTGTCGACCTGACACAGTAGTTACACTGTAGGATAAGTGAGATCGTTTCAGAGTTGTTTGCAATTATGATGTCGATAAAACATAGATTTCCCACTGAAGCATAAATTGTCAGCAATCGCACATGCCTAGAGACCAGTTAGCAACCATTTGGCAACCACAGAGAAAAATGTATTGGTTGTGTGGTTGCTGGAGGTTGTTGGCAGTTGCTGCGAAATCAATAGCCAAAGCCCCATTCAAACAGGCCTAGAGACCTCTCGGTGACCCCTGGGCAACCTCCGGATATATTCCTGGACTAGTTGGTGACTGGTTTCTGAAGGTTTGCAGTCACTGCAGTCATTCATGACAACTTGGAGAATAAAATGGCGAGTGTTTGCAGACAAATCAGTGTCTTCAGGTGGCCGTGGCAATCTGTTTGCAACCAAAGCAATCACGATTCCTCTGCTAGTCGGGTTGGTAACTACTCTCTAGCCTTGTGTGACTGAGGCCTAAATTATTCTTACATCCACAATAATCAGAGTTGAATAAACACTCTCTAAATCTGGTTGAAGCTCTGTTGCTTCACCTACATTTCTTTGGTACAGTAACCGTTGTCTCTCTCAGTTCTTACAGTAGATCTGCTTACAGTATTCCCAGATTTAGCAAGTTAAATCTTTGTATAACAAAAACATTCTTACATTTTGTACCTTGGTCAGTGTTCAAGCTGGAGCCATAACTCTCTGAGTGTGTGTGTCCTGTCAGAGTCCTCTTTCCTGGCTGCTTCCTGTTCATATCCAGGGGTGTGCTCCACTTCCTTCCTGCGCTGCCACAATCTTTGGTCAGGCTTCCTTCATGGCTTCCAGCTTCATGAAATCTACTGTATCTATCTGCTGCTGTGTGTGGCTGTGCACACGTGCACACGCTGGCGTAGAGGTTGCGCATGGGAAATGGCACACAGGGCTTCTTTGGTGTGTTTTGATGTGATATTTGCTCTGTGAGCACAAATACTGCCAGCACCTCTGAGGTCAGAAGTTGATAAGAGAAGACATGGAGCAATTTTCCCACACGGTGATGTCAGCGCTTGTGAAAATCCCATCAAACCCAAACTGTCTCTGCTCACTTTTAATTTTTTTTGTCTTTTCTCTTGCTTTTCCATTTCATCATTTCAGCAGGGCTACCTAAGCAGAAGTTGGTCTACGTCATTGATAACTGCCTAGAGGGCAAATGGTCTCCGTTGCTGGCTCAAACTCACAGAAACACAGACCATAAACAAACCAGAAAAAAAAAATCTTGGCTCCAGTTTCTGTGGTTAGTACTTCTCTATCGTTGATGAAATGTCAATTTTCTTGCAACATAGTGGAATGTCTCTGCTTCCACTCTGGGTGCTGTTGTTTTGACCCTTGAAAACCTTATTATTGTCTGCTTATTCCACCACTACAGCTACAGCAGTCAAAGCTTATTTTTTTTGTTTTGTAATCTGGATAAAGCTGTGTACGTTGGACACAACCTAGTAAAGGGATAAAGCATATTATTTAAAGAGGTTGAGGCTCTAATTACAACATTGATTATATTAACTACCACATTCTAAGAGCTGTACTGAAAATTGGAAAAGTTATAGGGTTGTTGTTATTAGCTGTCCACCAGTATATTTCACATACTGGTTACAAACTTACTGTGAAATTACCCCGTGATTCTATTTCACACTCCTCAGCTGTAATTTGTGCTCTGCTGCATGTGCTGTGCTGGAAGTGTAAACAATCGGGACGATGGCTCCGTACACAGAGGATCGTTTTCTGCATTTTTCTTTGAATATTAGCACACAGTAACCAACCTCTGCCAATGCTAATATGTCTGGAATAAGCCAATGTAAACATCAATGTTTATATTGAAAATATTAGCCAGTCCATATAATATTTGGCCTGTTTTTTCCCCCCCAGTGTTCTTTGCTTTCTCGTGCAGTCTTACATTAGTGAATATTAACAGTATGACCTACACATAATGGTTGTTTAGCAGGATGTTTTTTTATTGTATAGCTGTATTTGTGTTTATGCTGCTCTGTGTTACTTGCTTCCTCATGTTTGTGTCTTTATTTTGTGTGAAATGTGGTTAACAGTGTCGCTTCATGAAATGTTTCTGAGTCTTACCCTCCTCCTGCTGGTTAACTGGGGCTTCTCTATGTGAGGTTTGCACGCTCTCCTTGAGAATTTGCAGGTTTTTCTCTGTCTGCTCCTGTTTCCTCCCCCTAACCAATGACATAGATTAAATTATTTTTTCTAAATCGGCTATATATCCTTTTTTATGTAAAGCCCATTGAATTACATGTACATGTGTACTGTTTGCTTCATTCACCGTCCACTTTGTAAGGTAAAAAATTCAAGAATAACTCGAACAGCCAAATGAGCTACAGCAGCAGAAGACCATACTGGGTGCCACTGCTGTCAGAAAACTGAGTATACAATTAGCACAGACTCATCAAAACTGGGCAACAGTTCGGAATAACGTTGTCTGGTTGAATAGGTCTTGATCTCTTAGACTTAGAATAATCTTCTGAGGTCTTGATGACTGTCAATATTCGCTGTACTTCTAGCTCTGTTTTAGTGTTCATACACTCTAGAAATATATGTTTCTTCTGCCTTTAAATTCTTGTAAAGGTTACTGACACAATGAGAAGGAAACAAAGCGTCTCCCCTGGCCTGTGTACGCCAATCTACTGTATGTGCATGCTTGAAGTTTAAGGTGGACTCTGACAGTGAGGTGTAGTCTATTGATAAACATGTTCAGACTCTGGTTAGTGTCATTGTATCTTGACTCTGAAGCTTCTCTATCTCGTGACAGTCTGGGGTCATGTGACTGTTTCCCTGCGTGTTACTGTCACATTGGAAACTAAGAGGGCGTCTGAAAGGACAACCTGTCTCCCATCTCACTTCAGAGTCTAGCCCAGAGCTCTTGAGCCACTTTGGGAAATCAAATCACAGATAGATAGCCAGTAAATTTAGGGCACGACTGATGTCCCACATGCCAGAGCGGAGCAAGCAGTGAGTTTCTTTTAAGGCTTGCAGTTCAAGTTCATTATTTGTGTTAAAATGGAAAACCCAGTGATTTAAAAACCAGACTCGGGCAAAACAAAACAGGAAGAATTCAGGAGCATTTCTAAAAGCAGATGCCGTGAAAGCAGCCAGACAAAAACAGAAATGCAAATGTCACGTGTTGCTGTCAGATGCAGACAAACTCTCTCCTCCTTTTGGCTACTGGTGTAGATATTTTTAATACTTATGTGTTTTTAAAAACACCCTTTCCATATGTCAGATTATCCACTGTGTGTCTGTGACTGGCATTGTCTAGACAGATTAAGAGATGATGGGCTCATACGCCAGACACCCTAACTCAGTATCAAGCACTGAAGTGCTGCTAAACACTCCTAATCAAACACCTCATTCACTCCTCACAGTCCAAACTTTGGCTTAAAATATCACACCCACTGCCTGTCCCTCTCACTTTTCCTCAAACAAAACAACCCAGCTTCATGGCAAGCCCTCTCCTACACAACCACAAAACACCAAACTATCCCACAAAGAAAGGCATCTGTTTCCTGAGAGAAAAGCACTTTTCAAGAAACCACTGTTTTGTTTTTTGTCTTTCAGAGAAAACCATGTGGAAAACATATTTTCCTCCCCCTTCCACAATTGTTTGCATACTGTATAACCATCTCAGCTTCAGGAGTGTCAGTGTGGTGAGATGCCTGGCTGTCACAGAGGGGGGTTGCATGTGTAAGTAGGACGGTTTGATAAGGAAAAGTAGCAATTTCTGGGTCCAAACCACAGATATAATGAAGAAAACAAATGGTGCAAACAGCCTTTGAACTGAACAAAAAAACAACAAAAGCAAACCCCAAAATCAAAAACAGAAACTGGGAGTGCATTGACCTCATTCAGATTCAGATGGAGAAGAAGTCACTGTTTTGGAAGTGCCTCCTCTGCAAAATCCGGGGACTTGAGGGTCAGCTATGACAGAGTTGTTTTAGCCGTGCGGCGCTGTATAGAGGGGGGCCCTGTTTTCCATACGTGCTGTTCATTCTCGCAGGCTTGTTGTCGGTATGTGGAACAGCCGTGAAGGTTCTTGGCTCTGGGCTCTCAGGTTTTCTTTTTCTCTTTTTTTGTTTTGGCAGAGCTGATGAGTTTGCTGGGGTTTGAGTCGTAGCATCTGTTGCTTTGAGGGGGCCTGCTATTTATCAAACTGAAGCTCTGTCTGCTGGGAGCATAAAGGGGAAAGAAACATGGCTTACTATATAGGTTAACTCCTTCCCTCCCTCTATCGCTCTCTTTTTCCTAAAATCTGGAGACCTGTTTTTCAGCAATGTCTCTGATAAAGATGTGCAGGGAATTTTTAAGACCGACATTACCTACAGCACTTTCTACACCACCTTCTTGTGGCATTGTTAAATGTATGAAAATCAACTTTTTGTGTGAGTATTTGGCACTTGGAGTTGTTTTTCAGAACCCTGCTCACATAGCTGAGTACAGACACACAGATTAGCCCCCGGATTTCCAAAAATCCACCAGCATGTTCTTAGAAAGATCGTATTTTGGGAGGAAAAAAACTTGGAAGCTTGGTTTTGTCCCAGGCACCTTGAAGTAATCAGTGTACTTGTTTTTCTTCTTCTTCTTTTTTTGAGGTACATTAAAAAGACCAGCAGCACACTGTACTGTTAGACAAGTCTTGCTACACGCCTACTGTGTCAGCTTTTTCACAATTTGACTGTGTTTATTTACACACTAGAAACACAGGTATGATCCAAGCTGCTTCTCAGCCAGGTGACTAATGCAACAACACCACATCCTCAATTGTGAGATGATGTTTGACAACATTCCTCGTAACTGTCCCTTTTTAACTGACAAAACACCTTTAAGTAGGCATCGCTTGGATGCAGTGATTACAGGAAACACTGTAACAGATTAAGAGTATGAGTGAGTGGCAGGTGGATGGGGAGACTGGAAGAAAAGATGTAAACAACTTGACTAAAAGACAGCAGAAAGTTGAAAAACAAGGTGGCATGTCACTCAGGTAAACATAAATGCGCAACATTTTCTTCAAATTTAACTACCTGCTTAAATAATGACTGGTCAGTTTTCTTTGCCTCTCATCCACTTCCTCCTTTGTCCTCATTAGTACAAAAACAAAAGCGTTCTGGCTTCAGTCAAGAGATCAGTGTAAAACCAGAGTCAAAATCAGCAGTGCCCCACCTCTTTGAATTTGTAAGGTTTTCACTTAAAACACTTTAAGACACCAGGACCCCATCATAGCTACTTTACAAAACAACAAACAAATATGTTGCATTTGTGTTTTAAAAATTTCTAAAGTGATATAATAACATTACCTTTTGACTTTGATATAGTGTGCTTTTTTGTTTTGTTTTGTTTTGCAGTTATAGTGTAGCGTTGTCAGAACGTCATCAGTTGGTAGTGTAACTTACGAAATTACAGCCAAATACAACACTGGCATCAGTTAATGTGTTTATATGGTCGCTCATGTCATAGAGGGATCTGTATAGTTTTGTTGATACCTAACTGATGGATAGGTGGATATGTTCAGCTAATTCATCCATGGCTAATAATCACACTGACAAATTAGCCAAATTTTGGCATGAAATAGTTATGACTTATGAAACTGCCTTAGTTAAAACTAGTCCGTCACTAGAATCATACTAGTATAGGTATCAGTGCATTTAATTTTTTCTGCTGTCAAAAACCGATTGAAAGTAGCAGTAACAACCAGCTCTCTACCTCTGGTTGACCTCTTTCGTCCACAGTGCGATTGCGTAGGTCATCTGGTGGCAACCTGTCTCCAAACAATCGCACACTGACTGAGATTACTCTCAGAGAAATTAGTGAAGGTCTGCAAATAATTGCCATCTAATTTATGACTAGAGACAGATTGCCAACATGTTGCAGGAAATCTAAGTCGTATTTGCCAACTTGACCCAATTAAATCACTTGCTGATTGCAGATTGACTCCGCCTTATTGTTGTTTTATCGTCATCTTAACCCACCAAAATCGCTTTGAAGACAGCAACTGGCTGTGAGTGATTATAGGCCCAGTCTTTGCAATGAGATGGTAAATTTACAGGGTTGGATCTGAGTCTCCAACCACTGTTTTCCCTAGTGTCACATTAGCATAACCTTAGCTTTCTTACTACTTGCAAAAATACAACCTGAGAAATGCTAACTAGTTATTTTCTTTTGACCTCTCTCCTGCTCTGTTGTCTGCTCTAACTCTGCCCTCTGTCATGCCTTCCTTGTGATGTAACTCTTAAAAAACATGTTTTCTTGTTTCGCATTGGCGGTTCACTCTACTGGGCACACAAAGGCTCATTCATTCCAAGTTGTTTGCTTTTTACATCTTTTTAGCCCAGGAGCACAAATTGCTCTCATGTCTATCCTGAATCAGCTATCCCGTCAGCCAATCGGTCCTTTATTTATGCAATTCTTGTTTTGGGTTTAGCCTCCTTGAAGCGTGCCTTCTGACACGCTTCAGAAAGTAGAAAAAGTGCTGGTATATTGTTGTTGTTGTTTCTTTTCTTTCATTAACACTGGCTGAGATGAGAAAAGAATCTAAAAACTATAAGCACCTCTCTGTAATCTGTCTGTCTTCCACGCACACATACAGCTGTGCACATATCCAACACATGCTCTCCAATCAAAACTTTCACACTGAGAGACAGCAACTGGTCAACAGGATATAAAACCTTACTTTTTTCTTTTTTTTCTTTTGTTCTTTATTTCAGAAGTGACCTTTCCCCTACTTTGCTTTTTCTGCACCCAAGCTCGCTTTAGCATTTCTGCTATATTTGTGGTTTTACCCAAGTTTGTCTCATTAACGTTTTCAAACAGTGACATTTACTTTAACCCACTACTTTAAGCTGTAAGCTGGGTCAGGTGACCCGTGTATTTCACTTTTTAGATTTAGGCAAACTGTTTCTGTGTTGTAACTCTGCACAGATTTGTGCAGATCATTATCGGAGTCCAGCTCATTTGCTTTATGCATTATGGCTGAGTCATTGCCATGTATTTGATGAAAGGTTCACACTGTGACGGAGATCACTCTGCTGAGCCTCACCCCTCACCCTTCCTCTCCCTCCTGATTGGTGTTAGTGGAAGGGAAGATGACCATCTGCTGCCCCAGTTGCCCAGTGACTGGACAACAGCCCTCCCTTATGGCACAGTTCCACTGTCCATTGTCTGCTTGAGACAAGCGAGAGAGTGTGTGTGTGTTCCATTTTTATGTGTGTGTGGCTTAATCTGTCCGTGTATATTTGTATGTCCTCCTCGAAGAGAGCAAAGTATTGTGTGAAGCTTTCCTGTGGGAGTCCCATACAGAACGCACCCTCACCCAGCAGGACGGTCTTCGGTGCGGTGTGCGCGAACTCGACCTTACAGGCGGGTTAGTGCAGGGTCAGATTCATAGGCTGCAGGCCAAAACTTTGCTCTGGTGCATAAAGAGAATGGATTTCCTCTCGAGACATGTGTCCATGATCACTCACACACACACACACACACACACACACACACACACACACACACACACACAAATAGAGGATCCTGTTGCACTCGCCTAGAAGGGAAATCTGTAGCATTGTCTTAATAGATGGTGGCTTGCACCTGATGCTTGTTGCTGTAACCCTTTAAGTACACTTATTCACTTTCTTCCTAAGAGCTAATAGTGAAGGTTGGCACCACACACAACTGGATTGTTTTCCTTTATCTTGATCAGCTAAACAGCTCTGAACTCTTGCTCCAAAATTAAAATTGACCACCAATTATTAGTTCCTTATTTCACTCATATAGACTGTTATAATGATGCTTGCTGTTCTTAAATCAAATACTCAAACAATGAAACTAATGTATGGTCAAAGGCCACTTTGTTAGGTGTACCTGTTCAACTACAGCTGAGTATGAAGGTCAAGTTCAAGTATGCTGGTATTTTGGAAAGTAGAGTGCAAATTGGACCAGCAAATTGGGACACTGTCAGCAGTAAAGCGGGTGTTTTATACACTGTTGTGATGAAGAGGGGGCTGAACTGCAAGCCAAAGCTGTATCTGTATTCTAACTTTCACCTGTGGTCAAGACATCTGGGCAGTGACCAAAAGAGTAAGGTCACAAATACAAGAGCTCAGATGAGTTTCCTACACAGGGTGGCTGAGAAACATGAGGAGCTCAGATATCCAGAGAGAGCTGAGAGTAGAGCTAATACACATTTACGTTGAAGGGAGCCACTAGAGGTGGTTTGAGAATCTGATAAGCGTGCATCCTGGGTGGCTCCCTTTGGAAGCTCACGCCTAAAAGGGAATGACCGACAGTATAGACCCAGAACCTCTGAAGATCTATCGTATCTGGCCTGGGAGAAGGAATATGTGCCTTAGCCCACCACAACACAACTTTAATTAAGTGTAAGATATTGGATGGACAAATTCTGCTCCCCAATGGGATATCAGCCAATCACATGGGAGCAACTCGAAGTTCATTTAAGCATATAGACATAGCCTGTTGATATTCTAACAGAGCATCAAAATTAGGAAGAAAGGTGATTTAAGTGACTATAAACTCAAGGTGGTTGTTGAGTTTATAGTCACTTGGGGATTGATGGGACTGACTTGGAATGACACACGCTGATTTACTTGGATTTTTACCCCACAACCATCTCTAGGGTTTACAGAGACTTGTCCGAAAAAGAGAAAATATCCAGCGAGCGGCAGTTCTCTGAGAGAAAATATTTTGTTGATGCCAGAGGTCAGAGGAGAACGACTGGAATTCTTGTAAGGCCAGGAAGGCAACAGTAACACAATCACCAATTAACAACACAGGTATACAGAAGAGCATTTCTGATTACACAACACTTTGACGATGGCTCAGGTTATCAAAGTTTTTTTGTTTTTAAATTTTAGTTGCATCTTTGTCTCTAAGTAGTCTGTGCTGCAGTGCATTTCTCAGGAATAAATATAAAAAAACAGAAAAAAAATGCACAGCTGACACACTTTTGAGGGAATAGTTCATGTTAGTACACTTTTTCACTAAATGTCTCCTGGTTGTAGTGAAAAAGAGGAACAGATATGAGTAGAGTAGGATCAATCTTCCCAGGTACCCTTTGGCATGAAAACAAATAAGCACACATAACACTGAATAATGCCTTTAAAGCACAACTTGCGTATTTAAGTGCACCTATGCTTGATTAAACACAGAGCAATAAAAGCTTTTTTGTCACTATGACAGTGATTTACTATGACAGTGATTTAAAACAGACTTATCTTTGTTTAGTTTACAGTAGAAGCCACCGAATATGAATCTAATCTATGCCTGCTTATTGACCGTCTTTGCTCATGAGCCCGTCTCAGTCCATGCTGATGTAACGCAGCATTTGGAGCCTCGGCAGGACGCAGACAGACGGCGCCCCAGGTGAGCCCACGCCGCAAAGATGAGAGTAGCTCATCAGGTTAACACGCTGCTTGTGTTTTCTTACAACAACTCCAAACCAAAATTGAAAGATGTGCAGTGGCTAACCACACATGTCATTCCCAAGATGACAGAAATGTAGTTGTTTCTTTGATAATGAAACCCAATCTGTTGTGTAAAGGGAGGAAAAAATACACATCTTTCTCTTAGTCACCTCGGGCAGTTAATATAGTGTGTTTTTTGTTTGAGTTTGAAATCGAGACCGAGAGTCTGTTTTTAACTTTTCAGATCACACGTTTTTCTCAGGCTGTATTTAGTCAGTGTGATTTGACAGCGTTAGTGTTGTTATTCTTCTCACCCTGTTTCCATTTTTGTCACATCTCTTTTTTTTCTCTCCTTCCTGTTGCACAAGCTGCATCTCTCGTCTATGCACAAACAGGTAATGGAGTGACTGAACTGAGCTCAGTTACCCATTATCCCTCCCATTCACTCCTGTCAGTAATCTGCCTGCTCCTCCGCTGCTCTCCTTGGAAATCCGAGAACCCTCATGATACTGAACTTTTCCTCCCAGACATTTATTGAGAAAAACAAGCCTGGAGAGATTACTTTTTTTTCTGCTTAGCTGAACACATTCAGCTACAGTTCAGTCAGTGGGTCTTAAAGCTCCAACCACATACCAGACATTAGTTTGTGAGTGACAAAATTTATGAGCGACCGTTGAGCAATGCCAAATGCCTGTGTGGCTCAAAATGCTGTTAGGCTCCACTTATTCATTTTTATTACATTTTAACCCTGAATTTAGCCTTTATTGCATAATGAGACACTGTATATTAGATCACAAAAAAAAGAAGGAGCAGGGAGCAAGAATAGAAACTGACAAATACTCCTGAGCATAGCAAGGAGATCTTGTGGATTGGGAATGAGCCATGCTACTCTGGGTTTTTTAGGAGTGTGTGTGTGTGTGCTGTGTGATTGTGTGGGGAAACCTGATAGAAATCTGATTTGGCAGAGCTATTATCCCCTTTAGACTTCCAACAGTAGGCTTACACCGTGCTGTGGCTGCCACTAATCCCATAATGGGCTGACTTTGCACTGAAGCCGCACAAAGACCGTTCCCTTTGGTGAAAACTATGACAGTGGTTTCTGTTAATGGTGCCTATGTATGTGAGCTGCAACACTGTGTGTGTTCAGTTTGTGTGTGTGTGTCTCCTCAGGTGAGTGGGCAAAGATAGGTAATCTAGTGTACAGAGTCATCGATTTTCCCCGCTGCACAGGAAGTGGCTGGTTATTGATTCTCTGGGACAATGATGTCACTCCAGACGGTGCAGGGTGTTTACTTACCCACGATAATGTACGAGGCGCTTTGTCGCCAAACGCTGGTCAAATAACCCACTCCCTCACTCCTCTCTCTTCGCTCTTTCCACCTCCTGTCTTTTCTTTAATTGCGAATGCCCCCGTTAACCCCAGGTCCAATCATCACAGATGAGCGATGTCGTTTATAAAGGCTAAATATTTTTGCAGCCCTTTATGCTATTATGCATTTGCATTGTAACTTTAATAGCTTTTCCATACACATAGGGTTTTCCCTACACACTGCATTTGTTTAGTCAAAAATGCACTGATGTGACATTTGACTGTGAAGCAGGAAAACGGAAAGCTCGAGACTCTTCTAAGAAAACATTTGCCTTCTCTTTGTGTTTTATCTTCTCTCATTATCCCATCATTGTTTACTGAGTTCCGCTAAAGCAGGACTTTAGCTGTGGAGGATAAATAAACCACTATACTGTTCTATTATGTTAGTTAGTCCTAGTCTAATGAGTGGGAGTAGTGCCCAACCTCACTTTTGGCCCAACGGCATCTACCTGTTTGGCTTACGTAAGACCAGTAACTGCACAATAACAGCCAGCAGGTTAACTGCTTGTTAAATGCTTGTTTGTGGCACTAAAACAAAAAGTACTCACTTTTTTTTCTTTTTTTTAAGTGAAAAGTGTTTTTGTTTTTTAAATGAGTTGTTCATGTGTTCACAGAGTGACTCATGTTTCTCATCAGCACAGGAACGCAATTGGTGCATGCTACACTGGAGAGGAGCCAACTTATCTTAATTCATGTAACTCTTTAAAGTTGGAGAGATATTTGAATCAGTCTTGCGACCACGAGGGGAATGATATGATAGATTTTCTGCCATTGCTTTGCCCTTTTCTCGGCTCCAAGGGCCTGTAATTAATTAACCACAGAGCAAATACGTCCAATGCTACCTGTGGCATGAGACAGAGGACCGCACACGCGCACACACACACAATGCAGGCACACTTCTGTGAGGGTTCATGAGGTCCACAGAGAGTTTGTAAATGCCAAGAGCAAACTCATGTAAACCCTACACATTAACCCAGTTTATTTTTAAGCAAAGCTAAAGAGCAGGTGTAGAGGATTTGGGATAAAAGTGTCTTTAGAAATGTAGCTTTCGACTAAATAAGTTTAGATAGTGCTTTTCACAGACTTAACAGCCGGAAAGTGCCGAACAACAGTTAAAATGCAATATCAACAGAGAATCTTGTTAAAGCAGAATTAGGAAAAAAAAAAAAAAAAACCAAACAAACAAAAAAACAAAATGTCAGCAGGAGGCCTGATTAAACAGAAAAGGCTTTTAACTGTTTTTAAAAAGCCAGCCAAATGGAGCTGGAGCGGTAAACTGGTCCAGAGTCTTGGTGCTACAGACTGAAAAGCTTTGTCCCCTCGAGTCAAGCAAAACTACAAAAGCTGCAAGCAATTCGTAAATGTCTGCTGAAAGGCATGGAAGTAAAAAGATTTAATTTGCAAGGTGCAAAAGCTGCTGTACTCTATTTGAAATACATTTAATTCAACTTTGACTAAGACACTTGCATGCCTAAGTAGGCGGTGTTTATGCAAGCAGTGGGATGTATGAAGATATTTCAGCCCAGAAAATAAATGTGCTTCTGTAAGCATTTCCTGCTATTTTTTTCACATTGTTTCAGAAGCTACAGACTCATGATCTCACATCATGTGCTTAAGTTTTCATGTTTGAGGAACTCTCCGGTTTAAGTCCTTGGAAATGAACACGTATGATGGAGAGAACACGTCCTATGGTTGCTTATTTATACTATCACTTTTCTCTCTTGTGTTTGTACACATGATGTCTGCTGGCTTTACTCTGTTTGTGTTTTGTGCGCTTCCTTTCAGACCCCCTGTTTGGAGTCAAACCTGTTGTGCAAAAAGTAAGGGACAACTGAGAGGATCAAAGGTGAAGGGAAGTGAAAACAAAGGGATGTGTTGGCAAACTCTACTCATCCAGGCTCCTTCTGTTGACCTTTGACTGCTTCAGTTAGTTCTTGGAAAAGAAAATGATGCAAATATTTTTGCATAATTTTCAATCAATTTCCAGTTTTTATTTGAAACTACATAATTGTGGTAAAACATCTATGATGCTGCATCCCACTTAACAAAAAACAACAACAATATATATATTCTTTTGTTTTGTTTTGTTTTGCCTTTAATCACATTCCTTTCATTTGCCTTTTGCATCTAAAAAAGTCCAGATTCACTCCCTGCCAGGCTTTTAATACTCAACCTTACTGGCTTTATTCTGCACGACAAAACACAAGAACTCAGTTTTTTTGTTCTACTTGGATCATGTGATGTGGATGCTGGTGTGTTTGCTTGAAACATTCAGTTTCAGCCTCGGTCTTTTAAGTAGAGTCATGTGAAAAAGCGAGGTTTCACAGGACTCGTGTGCAGTGCTGTGAAAACTTAAGTACACCCCATGATTCAGTATCTTGTAGGGACCACCTTATGAAGCAATAACTCGAAGTGATCATTTTCTGTATGACTTTATCCATCTGGAACATCACTGTGGAAAACCTCTGGCCCACTTCTTATAGCGTTGCTTTGGCTCATTCAGCTTTGTGAGCATTGTTTATGTGCAGATGGCCTCATATTTGACTCTAGCGTAATTTGGTATACAGAAGAGTTCATGGTCAACTCATAACTACCCAGCCCAGGTCCTGCAACAGCAAAACAACCACTATGCTTGACAGCTTGATATCCTGTGTTTTGTTTTTTTGTTTTTATCCCCCCCACACGTGCTACTGCGTTATGGGCAAACATCTCCACTTTGGTGTAGTATGTCTAAAGGACGCTGTTCCAAAAATCTTCTGATTTGTTTAGGTTAAACTTTGAAACCTGCCATGTTCTTTTTAGAGAGAAGCAGCTTTCTCCTGGTGACCCTTTTAAACAAGCCATATTTGTTCAGTCTTTTTCTGATTGGACTGTTATGACTGAGGCCTATAAAGACTGAGATGTAGCTCTTGAGGTTTTTTGGAGTTTCTTTGATCATTGCATGGTCTGACCTTGGAATGAATTTGCTGGGACGTCCACTTCTCGGAAGACTTCAGCATTTTGCTAACACCCGCCTAAATTCTCCAGACCAGCAAACTGCCAAAGTGCCTGCTTTTTATAGACACTTCTTGATGATCGGTTAGTAAAGTGGATTTGATTAGCATCACCTGGTTGCTATGTACCCTCGAGAAGATTAAAATAATGTCAGATGGAAACATTTAAAAGCCTGTTGATCAAGTCAATTTCAACCACGAGCAAGATGATGCTCGTGGTGTCACAGTGTGCGAAGTAAAGGCTCGACAGGTGTAGAAACAATAACTAATTAACAGTTTATTATAACTTAATACACAAAACTTCAGCTGCTCTGTGTTACACTTTATGTAAAAGTGAATTCAGTATGGAGTAAATCAGCCTCAAAAACAAATCTACATGTACAAAAGAAGTGAAATTATGAAATAAATGCTATTTTAATCTGAATTCACAAGCCCAACCATCAGCTGCACAAAATAATCTCTACAATGAATGGAAATGCTGAGTCAGTGACGACAGCAGAAAAGGACGGGCGCCAAGGTGATTGAGTTTCCAACCAATCAAACTGACATTTCATAAACAATTAAACGTTGATATGGCAATCGCCGTGACGTCGCACTCAATGTCCTGCTGGCCGTTTTGTTCTGCGATTCAGTACCAGAGCTCATTGCCTATTTATGAAGTAATAAGACACGGCCAAAACAGTTCGAGGGTAACGATTAGGCCATATCACTTCCTCCACCCTTAAAGAGCAGCAGTATCACATCCCTCTCTTCAACGCTGCAATCAAAATACATCCTGGTGAAGGCAACAGATTGAGAGGTGGTGGAAAAAGAAAGGGGCAGAAGTGAAAGCAGTGAAAGGAAGAGGCAGATTAATGCAGAGTGCAATCATTTCTAATCTTTGCTGTAGCCACTGTGATCTATTACATCAGACTTTTATTAGTGTCTGAACCGGTGTACTTAGCCGTGGTCGCCCCTCTCATAACCAACAGTACTTCTTAATCTAAGTAAGAGTTCACCAGGTTTTATATGAGCAAGGTGGTGATAACAGTTTTTTCTTTTTTACCAGTCTTTGATTCAGTGGCTCACATTATAACAGGAGTAGCTCCAAGGAAGATATTGCTTTCTTTTTATATTTTTGGGGAGTGACTATCCCACAGAAACCGGTGAAGGGTCGGGACTTTTGTGCGCCGTTTATAATGCCTGTCAGGGATTACAGGGTGACGATCAACACCTTTTTGGCTGCTTTCCCAGTAAGATGAGTCATTTCTTGCTCAGTCAGCAAAACCAAGGTCTTGTCAGACAGAGAGAGAGAGAGAGGAAAAAACAGCTGTGCATGCAAGCAGGCACATAGAACTATTAAAACCAGAGGTGCTGTCTTCTGATGGGTTGTTGGAGTCCTGATGTAAACATAAGATTAGCCATGTGAGCCCCATCTGTTAGTCTTTAGGTAACATAAGTACTAGAAGTAAGTTTGCCTTTAATTTTGCAGACACACTCACTACCACACTTTGTAAAGCCCTTTGGACTTGCACTGTTATCTCTTGACTCTCCATCAACAAGCCTATTGATGTGAAAGGGCATTTGAGATTTTTATTATAGAAATGGAGAGAGAGGCAAAAATATGACGTTTCTACTGATTTGTGGCGGCTTTGTCATTATCATGCTAAAGATAGCAGGGGAGGGTTTGGTATTCTGTGTTTTTCTGTGGGATCTTTTTCTCTTGGAGCCTGTTGTATTATGACAGCTGCCCTCTCCCTGTTAAAATAACATCCCCGGGAACTCACTCTTCCTCACGTGCACATGGGTTGCAGGCCAACACCTCTTCCCCTGGATTGTCGACCACTGTACATAGGGATTTGTGCATGTGCATGTTTATGCCTGGCATTACAAAGCCATAAAAGAAAGGTTACTTTTACTCCCAGATACCTCTTTCCCCTTCGTTTTTCTTTTTTCCGTGTGCTCCCTAAGGCCTCTGCAGTTCCTCTGCGTTTCATGGAATCCAGGGAACGTTGCTTCCTCCCAGTGTTGCTGTGTGCTGGACCAGGAGCTGCTGGTCTTGGAGTGGGGGGGGCACGCCTCTCCTCTCAGGAAAGAAGGCGCTTGGCGAGACCACTCCACTCTGATAGCCTGCCAGAACATACACAGATCAGGGGGGAAAAAGGAGAATGAAAAGGGACCGGGAGTGGCTGAAAGAACCAAAAGGCTACTTTGGTCCGGTTAATTCCCGCAAAGATTCAACTTTTACTCACAAGTCTTTACACAAAGAGAGAATTATGGTTAAACTACATAACATCAGCTCTCACGGCTGACTCTGAAGCTTATGATCAAGACTTTCCCATAACTTAGGATGAGTTCTGTAAGCCTGCGGGACAGGTAACCCTTTGCTCATCAGATGAACAGGCGTAACCTTAGAGCTGTGTTTGAAGAGTGGGGACGAGGAATATCCTCTTTATCTGTGTACAACGTTAACACAAAGTCTGCATGTGCCCAAACTTGGTATATAAAGGTATCGATTTTTCTCCTTTACTGTTAAAAACAGGTTTCACGGCTTTTCAAAGGGACGTGTTTACATGGAAAAACTTCTGTAGTTGTTTTTCAGAGAGGAGAGCTGCTGTTGTGAGCCTCAGGGCTAATTTGAAACATGTGGTTTTTGTGTGAGGCTTTTTAGACATTTTGTTTTGCCACTTTTTATCAGAGAAACTCAAACAGACAGAAATTACAACTTTGCAAATACACGAGAAAACCAAATAGTTTTCTGTGAAGCAGGCCAGATTAGGACTTCATACCTCGGCAGAACTTCTCTCTCTCTCTCTCTCTCTCTCTCTCTCTCTCTCTCTCTCTCTCTTTCTCTCTCCCCTTTTTTTTCAGAGAAACAAGAGAAGCAGAGAGAGAGTGCAAAGAAGATTGGTTCCTGAAACTGTTGTTCTGCCCTGTGATTGGTGAAAGCCTGTTGCTAGGCTTATGTCAGTGTTTGAGAGTTTTCCGCTTTCTCTCCTCTGTGCACTGATAGGTCAGGTTAGAACTGGTCTGGTGGACTTCTGCCACTTGTTGAACATCCCCACAGTTTCTGCGGTTCCCTCGCTTCTCACTGCATGAGAAAACACGGCAGCCGCAACGCTGAAAGACACACGTGCAGAATTTACACCCGGCGTCGCTTCCTCTCTGTTTTTAATTCTTATGAACTTTTTATCAACCTCTTTATTGGTTTAAGTCTGTTGTTAATTCTTCCGGGTGCTCGTAAAAGGGAAAAACAGCTGCTCTTTCTGAGCATTTGAGAAAGCAGCTGCCATTCTTTTAAACTAATAAATGTGAACTCTATTCTACAGCCATCACAGTTTAAAACCTTGAACTCTTCCGTGTCATTGAACTTTACACCTTTTTCTGTGCTCTTTTATGCTTCAGTGCACTTTGTATGGTTGAAGTAGCTGTAAAACATTTGTATTTAGTTTTGTTTTTGAGGCATAATAGACTCAAAAAGCATTTAAATAACTTTGTGGAACATAATCCACTTTTTTTCACAGGCTCGATACATTCCTTCGACACTGTTAGCTTTGTGCTTCCTTCTCTTAAATGTGTAAGCTGATGCTCCCATGCACAAAGCACACAAGCTTTGATGGCCCCCGTTTCATGCATTAAAGGAAGCTTATGTAACCCTCTGATCAACAGCCTCTGGCCACAAAAAAGGGGTATCATGAAAATGTTAGTAAAAGCAAAATTACTAAAGTTTGCTTATACACTTAATTAAGTACACTTCTACAACACAATGCAAATATCTAATCCGCCGATCACATGGCAACAACAAGACGATATGCTGAAGTTCAAACTGAGCATTAGACTGGGGAAGAAAGGTGATTTAAAGCTGGTCTAAATATTTCATGAACTGATCTACTGGGTTTTTTCTGCACATCCATCTCTAAGGTTTAAAGAGAATGGACTGAATGGGGGATATTTTTTGGCACACTTTGACAACTTGATGGGGAAAAAGTGGTGGGGATTTCAAGGGGTAAAAGTTAAATGCTGCAACCTAACTGGGTATTGTTGTTGACCATATTCGACTGGTCCAAAAGTAAGAAAACATTCAGAAAACAGTGAAATCGAGAATGTAAAGGACAAATTCCACCAAAGTGTGTGAGACACATTGCATGTTTACAATGCCACAGGGGTTTGCCAAACGTGGCTAAGACTAGCGGACCGCTAGTCTGAAGCTGCCTTTTTGTTCCTCACAGGTTAACTTTCACATGGCTGTACTGCATGTGGTTGCGTATTGGCCAAGTGTGGTTCTAAGCCTGTAACTCAGCCCACATAGAAATATTGTATTGGGTAAAACCATACTGGTTTAACTCTGTGCCATCTGCTAGTGGCGAGTGACTGCGTGACATTTTAGACCCAGAGGCTAACCAGGGTTTTATTTGGTGTTCGGATTTCTAATCGCTCACGCTGACCTGAATTTGTTTACATTTCTTTTTTTTTCTTTTTTCTTTTTTTTACTCACCTCTTTTCTTGCTACCTTTAGGTGTCATTGTGTGGTCCAAAGTAGCTTTAAATAATTGTACCTGCCTACAGTCTTATGTCATTTAAAATATGTAAACAAGCATTTATGAACAAAAAAAAAATTTCCCATCCCTTGACTATGAAAGTTCATAGAAATATTTTTTATTACCATTAGTGTAACTAGTGGAAGTCTGTCCATTGTTCCGGGCCCTTCCTCAAGCAGATAAGTATCTGAAACAAATATGAGATGATTCCTGTTGTTTGCAGAAGTCTTTCCCTTCATTATAACTAATCTTTCCAGTGTTCTCTTAACCCTGATCCTATCACACACACACAGTGACATCTTCAGAGTGGGTCAGCGGCCATCCCAAATCTCAAAGGTCACTTGCTAATCACCCAGTAACAGCTAGTAATCCTTTCAGTTTAATTTAAAGCGTTCATTGGATGTGTGGCCTTATTTCTCTTGCAGCAGTGAGCCATTCAAGAACAAAGCGTGCAAATCAACGTCACTGTCGCTGACATCAAACCAATTACTGAGATGCTTAGAGATGTAGGTCCTCACACTCCCCCGAGACACCTGCAGTGTGGTTTTTTTAGTTGTCACACTGTGTTCTGAATCAGCTTCAGAAGATACACGGGAATGTACAAAGTCTTAGAGGCGCCACATATTGAGGTGAGCAGTTCAGTTAGGTTTTGTTAAATCGTGTCAACACCCAAGACAAATGAGGAAACACACAAGGTTTAGCGGTTCGGAAGAGTCTGCTCGGTGTTAAAAAGCATGTGTGTTGTTTATGTAATTCAGGACTGTGTACTGACTAAAAAAACCCCAACATAAAGCTTGTTATCACCCAAAGAAATCATGGCCTTAATCAAGGTAGGGGCATGTACAGTATTCCCTGAATCACAGAGACTCTCCCTCCCCCCATAAATGTGAGTACAGTAAAGCCTACTGCGTAGTCGGTGCGTGGACTCTGACAATAGTGTTTGGCCTTGTCTGCGAGGCCGGACCCCCGCGCCTAAGCGCTTTTATGTGAAAAGGTTTGGTGTGTCGTCAGCCCGAACGCTGACAAGCCTCTTCTGCAGCTTTGCTGAGCCATGGGGCTCCCGGCAGCCCTGGGAGTGCTGACTCCAGCCCTGGGAACATGTTTACTGCCGCCCTGCACCCCACCCTGTGGCATCAGGAGAGGGACTGGCAGAGGTGGTGTTAGTGGTGGCAGTGGGTAGTGTTGGTGATGAAGGTGGAGGAAGGAGAAGTGGGTGCGGGGTACACACAATGAACCTGCTGAACATCGTACTATCGCGTTATCAGCACTGGGGACTTGTAGTGGGTTGACAAACTGGCAGGGCAGGCTCTTGATTGGCGAGTGCAGGGTCAGACTTGCCTTTTCTTGACTTCCTCTTTTTACTCATCTTTTCTAAATTTAGCTTGTTTTTTTTTTTATTGGCTCTTCCTCCAGAGTCGGTCCGAATGCTGATTTAATCATGACTTGTTGCTGTAAAGATTACCCAATTTCAGGACAGTTTGTCAAACTCTATGGATTCTTAAAACTTAAAGCACACTGTTGAACTTTTGTCCACATGAAAAGAGTTTGTGTGAAATCTCTTAAAAGAAAAGCTCCATTTGCTTTGGGAAACATGTTATCTTGAAATATCGTGTGTCTGTCTGTGTGTCTTTGCAGCCACTTTGTGGATGCGTTAGTGCTTTTGTAATGTGGTTGCTGGCAGTCCAGAAGAAACAACATTTGACTCACATGTGCTGCTGAACCATCTACCTCCTGTTCATAAAGATTTTCACATATAAATGCCCTGCATCTTGCACCTAAAACAAAATAAAAATAACTTGTGTGAATGAAATCAGATGTATAAATATAAAGTTTGCATCGCGCACAGTTGTTTTCCTGATGGTCTCATGTGATATCCCTCTGAGTAATCATTGACTTTGTGAACCACTGCGATGTGATAAACCAGTTATATGCCGTTCTACTGAATGTGTTATTGTCGGCTGGGATAAACAAAGCCATAAGAGAGCTGCCTTTCTTATCTTTGCTTCCTCCTGGCTTTTAAAAAAAAGAACTCCTTCGGTCAGCCTGATTGGTGGAGAAGTGGCAGCATTTGTGGTGCGATAGGCTGCGGTGAAAAACCACCAACTGAAGGGCTGTTGTTGCAGCAGGTCCTGCACCGATCCATCTCGATGATCTTTGCACAGTGGACCTCTTCTTTTTTTTTTTTTTTCTGTTTCCACTACTCAAGGCGAGCTGGGGGCTCAGCTTACACCCCCCTGCCCTCCAGTGCAGCAACAAGGGAAGGTGGTGGTGCATGCTGGAGCTGGCTTTGAGTGGTTGTTGTTTTCCCTGAATGCACAGATAAACTCCCAGATTAACCCACGCAGACTCCATGTTCAAGCTCCATTTTTGTCAGCAAGAACTATTTTAAGCATTCCTGCAATGTGATAAGCGCGACAGGGTGGTATTGATTTCAGCCTCAAGCCATCCTGTACTGATTGCATGTATCAGTCGGCACATAGAGCTTAATACATGACAGTAAATGCAATCATAATTATTGGCAGCAGGGAACAAAAGAAAAAGACAGAAGTGATGATGTTTTCTTAGAGGGGGGCGTCTCTCAGCTCACCCGCACCCCTCCTCCTCCTCTTCGCGCTTTACCCCCGCCCTCCAGATTTACCATTGGCTGGCCGGAGGCTGTTTTCCTCATGCGATTGGTTGCCGAGCGCGTCGATCACGCGAGCCCCGACTTATTTACCGAATGTATGAGCGAGAGAGGAGCGCATTCTGCTGCCACAGCTGACAGCCGAGCGCTGTGCCTAGTGCCCGGAGGAACAAAGAGAGGAGGCGACAGGCATCAAAATTACATGTTTTCGCCTTTTTTACGCCGCTGAAACGACACAGGTGCAGCGAGAACGCGAGATGAGGCACGCGGTCGCACCGGCAGAAAACGTGGAAAATCATTCGTTTGCGGTGACAGGCTTGTTCAAGATATGCACCCATTGTGAGCGGCTGGGCAAGAAGGTAAGAGAAAGACGAGAGGGGGGTAGAAACAGGGAAAAAAAAGAAAAGGCAGCGAAAGGCAGCTGTCGGTGAGCCTGCTCCGGTGATCTAAGCCGGGATTTCTCTAGCTTATGTGGCGTTTAATTTTTTGTTTAAAAGTGACGTTTTCCTCTTTAAAGAACGAGCTGCAGTGCAGCCTTTTGTCCGGGCTTGTTTGCGACTCGGGAGTTATAGATCATCTGAACTAAGAAACCCTCCGTGGAGTTTGGTTTCTTTGCTCATTTTGAGTTTCTGGAAGTCTACCTGTGAGTTTGACGTGTTTTAAAACGAGTGTCACTGCCGATTAATGTACAATTAGTGGTCATTCATTCATTGGCTTCATTGTGCGCTGCGGGACAGTGTCCGCTGCTAGACATGTCTCGGCAAGCAGCGGAAAGTTACAGGGCATAAAGGAGGCAGTGCAAGGGTTTCTATTGTGTTTTTAACTTTGTGTGTTGGGTATCCCATCAAAGGTGAATTGGGGTCAATGTATTTTTTGCTTTTAAGCGTAAATTCTGCTCCTGACACTGACAATAGTTGCGAGAAGCATCCACAGTCTGAACTCTGATATTAAACTATTTCTCTGCAGGTTTACTGGTGTCAAACATTTAAAGAAAGTCACTCTGGGTTCTCACACTGCTTGGGTTAAAAATTGGTGACTGCAAAAGTGAGAAGTGGTGCTCGGTACTGGAAGTTTATCTGCTTTGTTTTGCGTTGAGATTTAAAAGCCTTGTGTGTTTCTCTCTCCCTCTCTTGTTTTGCAGGACTTGGGAATACGGATCCCAAGACCTCTGGGTAACGGACCAAGCAGATTTATCCCTGAAAAAGAGGTATGAGACGGACTGTAACCTCACTTCAGACCTCAAATATGAAATTAAGAGAAGAAGCAGCTGGTTTATTTATGTCCTCTTTGACTAGATCCTCCAAATCAGTAAAGTGGACTCCAGGACTCAATCGATATTTGAGGATGCGTTTGCAGCCCTCGGCCGCCTGGATAACATTTCCCTCGTGATGGGTTTCCATCCACAGTACCTGGAGAGTTTTCTCCGGACGCAGCACTACCTGCTGCAGATGGACGGACCCCTGCCTTTGCACTACCGACACTACATCGGCATCATGGTATAGCCAGGTTCAGCCTCTGACGTTCTCAGAATAAAACCAGGTCGACTTCCTCTCTGTGCAAAGTCGTAAATCTCGCTTTTTCGCATGTCTTGCAGGCAGCAGCCAGACACCAGTGTTCCTACTTAGTCAACCTGCACGTCAACGACTTCCTTCAGGTTGGGGGAGATCCCAAGTGGTTGAACGGCCTCTTTGAAGCCCCGCAGAAGCTGCAGCAGCTCGGAGAGCTCAACAAAATCCTGGCCCACCGACCGTGGCTTCTCACCAAGGAACACATTGAGGTGAGAAGACAGGCAAGGTCTGCAGGGGTGGATGTGAAAAGTCTGATGTAACCAGCTGAGATCATGGGTGGAGGCTAGAGTATAGCTGCAGCTGTAGGATTTGGACAGATTGGAGGGTTTTAGCAGTAGAGGTGTAGTGACCGAGAGAGGAGAGCAGATCGAGCGTGATGGGAGAGAGGCTTTAATTTGAAACTGAAGGATGAAAACATATTTTCCACTTCTTGCTTGAAAGGTCAGCGATATTGAAGTCATTATTTGGCTTTCATCACTCACATATTCCCCCCCCTCCCCTTCTCAGGGTCTTCTGAAGGCCGAGGAGCACAGCTGGTCTCTGGCAGAGCTAATCCATGCCGTGGTCCTGCTCACACACTACCATTCCCTCGCCTCGTTCACTTTTGGCTGTGGCATCACACCCGAGATCCACTGCGACGGTGGGCACACGTTCAGACCCCCTTCCCTTAGCCAGTACTGCGTGTGCGACATAGCCAATGGCAACGGTCACGCTAATCACCATGACGATTTGCTCGGCAATCAGGTAGGCGACTGCAGTGTTTGTGCAGAGAGATAAATGGTGATAAGACTTCAGAGGTTAACCCCGACTATGCATTCTTAAAGGACATGTGCGGTGAGGTGGAGGTGCTGATGGAGAGGATGAAGCAGCTGCAGGAGTGCCGCGACGACGAGGAAGCCAGCCAGGAGGAGATGGCAACCCGCTTCGAGAGGGAGAAGACGGAGAGCATGCTGGTGGTCACATCAGAGGACGAGGAGTCAGCCCCCCCGAGAGACATCTCGCGCCACTTTGAGGACCCCAGTTATGGCTACAAGGACTTCTCCAGGAGAGGGGAGCAAGTACCCACGTTCAGAGCGCAGGTGCACATCAGACGCAACACTCATGATTTGTGGGGTGAAAACACGGTGTGGTCTGTGCTACTGTTACTGACTTATTTTCTTTATTGTTTTTGCAGGACTACAGTTGGGAGGACCATGGCTTCTCTCTGGTCAACCGACTCTATCCTGACGTCGGACAAATGCTGGACGAGAAGTTTCACATGGTCTACAACCTGACCTACAACACCATGGCTACACACAAGGACGTGGACACCAGCATGCTGCGCAGGGCCATCTGGAACTACATACACTGCATGTTTGGCATCAGGTCAGACACTTGAGCTCTTTCTTACACAATGTTCAGGCAGCTCTGTGGCCTCATTACTAACACCACTGCTATGTCTTATTCAGGTATGATGACTATGATTATGGAGAGATCAACCAGCTCCTGGACCGTAGCTTTAAGATCTATATTAAGACCATCGTGTGTAGTCCTGAGAAGACCACCAAACGAATGTATGAGAGTTTCTGGAGGCAGTTTCAGCACTCCGAGAAGGTGAGATTTAAAGGGTGGATTGACTGATTTGATCTTGTAGTTGCTCAGTGAAGTGCAGCCTTCTAATAACTTTTTTTTTTCTTTCTTCTTCTTCTTCCCCTGTAGGTTCATGTTAATCTGCTTCTTATGGAAGCGCGAATGCAAGCAGAACTGTTATACGCTCTGAGAGCGATCACTCGCTACATGACATGAAATGCTCTGGGCCTTGTTCTCATTGTCCCATTTTTATTTTATTTTTTCTTTCTTTTTAAATTTTACAGTCATCATTGCTGGGACATTTAAAGAAAATAAATCAAAAATGGGGAGGGTGGGGGGATGTTCAATTAAAATTGTGGAAGAGATGCATTGAAGAGAGCCCGGTGTTGTGACGAGGCTTTGCTGGCTGGATGTTGAGAAGAAGATCAGAACAAATGGAGAGCAAGAAAATGACTGTTGGGAGAAAATCTCAAACTACATAAGTGGATCCACAAACTGTTTGTTGCCTGCAGTGCCAAAACTGACCAAGAGAGGGCAACCTTGAGCCAACTCCTGCCCTGCAACACCTGAGGCATCCGGGGGACTAGTTTCAGTATTGCAGCGTACGGCAATCTCACCTGTTTCCTGGTGGAGTGAATACCCAGAAAGAAAAGCTGTGCAGCCAGAAACAGTCTGCACTTTGATTCTGTCGTTACTGTTATGTGTTTTAGTTTCTTGAATACCTTTTTTTTTTTTTTTTTTTTGTATTACGAGAAGTTGTTGTCCTTGTGGTTGCTGTTGGCGGTAACTGGAGATAGACGCAAACTTTTTTTTTTCCTTTTTTTAAAACAAAAAAAAACAAACAAACGTGTGCCTGAACTATCCAGCACAGTGTGCATACGTGCTGATGCTGCTGCTCCCATGTTGTATTCAGTGGGGTCATATTGATCCCCAAAATCACCTCCCCACCCCCCACTATATGAGCCCCTGTCCATTACAAATCCACTGCATTACACCCCTTCCTTCCTCTACCTTGTAGCTAAATTTCCAATGTCAATGTAAGCTAATCCGAAAGTATGTGTGGAAAATAAGAACACTGTCTGAGCCCTGTGTGTGTGTGTGTGTGTGTGTGTGTGTGTGTGTGTGTGTGTGTCTCTTTCACAGAGATGATGGAGAGAAAGGGGGGGGGGGGAAGTACGTCTTGGAATTTCACGTCTCAAAAAAAAAAAAAAATAAGCGAGGCACTTTGAAGGAAGACTTCTTGCTTCTGCTGTAGCTCTGGTTTTGTGATGACTTTTTATTGTTTTGTTGATGATGCCTTTTTTCTTTTCTTTTTTTTCTTCTTTTTTTTTCCAGTGAGGGGGAGATGTGGAGGAAAAAAAGCTAATCAAAAAGAAAGTTAAGACACCAGGTTTTCAGGAGGGATTTGCTTCCAGTTCCTCTAACCACACCTTTTTGACTGTCTTCCGCTTATCCCAGCTGCCTGGTTGCCCTAACACTTTTTAAAAGCTTTGGATTGTGAATTTTACCAGTAAATGAATACCTCTTCTGTTCTTCTCTATTAAACATACAAGAAGTGCTCTTTGGTGAGCATAGACGACGTTGTTGTTGTTGGGCTGCCGCGCTCCCCGCTGCTCGGGGACCTGCCTAGCCTACACCTGGTGGACTGCGCTCGATAATGTTCGAACGCAAGAGGTTGTAGCTGTGCTTATTTCCCCACTGGGGAAGTCTAACCAGTGCAAAAGCAGCTTTTTTTTCCCCTCTTTATTTTGAACAGAGGTGTGAAACCTCTACTGTTTGTTTTGTTTGTTAATCATTTCAGTACTGCATTCTTCTGAGGGTGGATTTGAGACAGGTGACGGATGAATGAGTGACTATGATGATGAGGACTCTGATGAAAAAGGAATGGTACATTTGGAAGTGTTTTGAGAGGAGGTTTTCTGACTGTCAGTTACTGACACTTTTTATATGGAAATATATGAAAAAGATTAAAAAAAATAATAAACTAATATTAAATTGTTGTGTATCATTTTGTAGCTTTTTCCCAAAACAATGTATCGTGTATTTCTCCATCAGTAAGATTGTATAAAATGTGGAGAAATGCAGTTCAGGAATCAAACATTCAAAGCACAGTCGGTGTCACCACCAGTTCACAGCTCGCTCAGATGCACAAGAACAGGAAATTAAATTGCCCGTGGTCATTAGTAAACATATCTGAGCGCTGTTATGCAAAAGATGACTTGTGAATTGACACGAGAGATTTACTTGCTCTCTGATAATGAAGCTGACTTCACCAACAGCATGCTGGACCCAGGGGTATAGTTCAGTCTGCTGTCATTACTGTCTAGGGACTTTGATGTGAATTTCATTTTACTGTATCAGAAGTGTGTAGTCCCCCTTCCTGTGGTGCGGTTGAGGCTTAAAGTTTCTCTTTGCTCCCGACCACCTTTTGTCTCGATTCAAAGGAGGGGATTTCCTTGTAGGTCAAGTTACCTCACTTTCCTGTTTGCCTCCGTGTCACACCTTTCTGGGAAAAAGTGTTTCGCTTTCCAGATGAGGCTGGAAGTCTGTCGGAAGTTCAGGGTGATTCCTGTCAGTCGAGGCCGCAGAAGTCTGTCAATGTAAAATCACCAGCAGAAACTCAACGTTCCTCCCTGCTGGCCTTTACATTTTCCCCCACAATAATACAAAACAGGAAAGGTGTTTTTTTTATTTTTTTTATTTAAGGTTTTTTTTTGGTTTTTTTATAAATCAGACAGCCACCTGTTGCTCATATCATGCTGAGAAATCCTATGTATAGAACAATGTTTGCTGTCATTTCTGGTTATCGGATTGTTTTACCAGGTTTTGAAGCATTAGCTTGTTTTGTGGTTGTTCAAGGTCACCATCGTGGGAAAACTGGGGTGGGAGTTCTACATTAAGTGCCGTTTCTGATTTGTTTCAATGTAATAACAGTGTGATTTTTGAAATGCTGTATGTTTAGGCTACTTGGTGTAACTCTGTAAGCACTGCCTGGCCCCATATCTGTGTCATAATAAAGCAAATGTGTTTTCTGCTCTTCATCTGCTGTGCTTTTTTTATTAAGTACAAGTTCAAATGCCACACAATCCACAAACGAAAAAAGATTTACACATGAGGTAAATTCCAGGTCGGTCAGCCGTTGTTTTTTTAAAACATTATGTACTGTACAATACAGTGCAAAGCCAGTCATATGAGCGTGCAAAGAGGTGTTTTGAAATTATTCTTGTGCGTGATAAACCTTAAAAGGTTTGTGGAACTGAAAGTGGATGATATGCAAATATGTCCATATACGTTCCAAAGTATAAAGGGCTCAACAAATATCACATCCACACACCACTTCTTTTTTTTTTTTTTTTTTTGTTACAGTTTAGATTAAGCCTGCTTGCTATATTCTGGATTATTACCTGTATGATTAGATAAAATTAAAACCTGAGACATTTTATGCATTTACAGTATAAGTGTTTCATATTGGCCTGTCTGGTCTGCAGCCTTTAAACTTTACTGGCTGTAACTTCACCCTTGGTGGAAAACATGACGGCTATGTGGAGCATATTCAGCATATTTAGAGGGTTACAGTGCAGGAGTCGGCTGAGCTCATTTCAGCTCTGGTCACGCTTGTTTTCTGCACATGAAGGAAACTACAAAACTTTACAGCCAGCTATACAAAGCTGTAAGTGGTGGCGTGTTTGATTGTTTATAAATTCAGTTTTTGCTGACACAAAACTCCACGCCCGACTCTCTCAGGCTGTCAGATCTGCAGACTGGAGCATCTTCATCAGTTTTTGAGCGACAGGTAGGAACTCTAACTCCCAGCATGCTCTGTGGAAGTCTCTCAAGTCCTTGTTGTCTGTCCAATTCAGAGCCTCCTCCTCATCTAAGGAATTTGTAAAGACAAGAGTGTGAGACGGGAAGGTGGGGATACGTGTAGCCCTCCCTTCCCTATGAGGGCCTCTGGTGTGAATCGGACATATTTCCAGTGTGTCCCTCCCTTCTTATGCAAAAGGAGGGATACACTTTCTCTCCTTATGTGTGAATCTTTACTAACACCAACCTAAGTATGCAGCGAGCATCTCCAGCAGCGATTCTCTCTCCTCGGTGTATAATACTTTCTCTGAGCTGCCACCAGTCAGGTTCCACACGGCCTGGCAAATCTGGCCCGCCAGCTGCCAATCACCCAGTCCAAAGTCTCTCAGACAGTCCACCAGCCTGATCACACGCACACACATAGAGACACACATCATATGACTTTTACTAAGCGGATTCACATGACCTAGAGGTTTGTGAACTCCACTTCACTGGCCCTTTATCTAAAAAGAGGATAAAGGGTGGGTATACAGGGGAAATAAAAAGTTGGAGCAGTGCTCGCTTAGGAAAGTGTGAAGAACTGCACCACAACCTCATAAATCCAAATTTACACATCTGTATGTTTGGACGAATCTGACAAGGATAAACATGAAAGCTAGATAATCAGGAACATCTTATTTGTAGCTGTGGAGTTGTTCGTCAGTTAAAGACCAGAAACCCCCACATCCCTCCCCCCAAAAAACAAAATCCCAAGGAGGATGCCTTCTGTGTACATAAAGTTAGTAATATTTTTCATAAATAAGCCTTAAATAAATAACGTCTTTCTTCTTTTATGCTCGCTTTTTTAAGCCCTTTGGAATTAACAGGTAATCTGACCACCTAGTCTGACATGTTGAATTCAATTAGCAGTAAAATAGTGACTCTAGTGATGCACAGTGATGATGATCACAGCATGCTTTCATCCTTACTTGGCAGAAGCCCCCTCCACCATGAGACAGACCCTGCTGGGAGGATCCAGAGCCAGGTTGGTGAGGACCCCGCAGGCTGCAAAGCACATCTCGTTGCTCTTTGAGTCGAGCAGCGTTACCACAAACTGGTGCACTTAGGAGGGAGGAAGATGGCAGCGTGAGTGAGGGAGTGCACCAAGACAAGGAGAGGCAAAGATAAGAGAGCCGCTATCACCAGAGTTCAGTGGACATGCTGACTGTAGCTGGCCTTGCAGATAAGTGTAGCCTAAACATGACATAATCATATGCAGAGGTGGGTCCTGCGTCTAGGTTTTCTGCGCCTGATGTGTTAAAGAGGGTTTCCTGCAGTAAACTTAGGCTCACTGTCTCTGCTCTACCTGCAAGAGTATGAAAACTGCATTTTCATGCACCTTTGTTTCGCATGATGAAGTTCCGAACGTCCTCGTAATGCGACAGGTTTCCATAGACGCGAACGGCCTCGAGCATGGCTCCTGTACTAGAGCTGAGCAGCAACTTCAACATCACTGTGGAGCAAAGAAAAAGAAAGAGCTGGAACTTAAAAAAATAAATAAATCTATTTTGTCCTCTCTTGGCTTGCCGGCCTTACGCTTTGCAATATGGAGCTGATTGTGTTTGATGGCAGAAGTCTCTTTCTGGTAGAAGGACAGGTTGTTGATGACAGCGGCCACATTGACTAGCAGCTCCTCGCTCTCCTCCACTGTCCTCAGCTCTGTGGCACCAACCCCCCGACACACACACACACACACACACACACACACACACACACACACACACACACACACACACACACACACACACACACACACACACAAAAATCAGTGTAACATCAAATTAGTTTGTGCATCTGCCATCAGGAACACACCTTTAAAATCTACTTCCACAGTTTAAATATGAAAAAATATCTGCAGAACTAAAGTGACCAGCCTGTGAGTTTTGCCTTTAGCTCTGCTGAACTAATGTGACAGTGACATTATGATTAAAAATAACTGCAACCTGTAGTTAATTTTGGCGTCCTACAGTTGGTTTGATCGTGAGCTGGCACACAAAGGTCAAAGTGACTGGGTGCAACCAGCCATGACACCACGAGCAGCCTGAAAACAAGGCCTGCTCCCAATATAGCAGCAGATGTCTTGTGCTTGGTCATAAATCGTGAATATTGCGGTTGCGCTGTCAACCGTCTCCTGCGTCACTCGGAAGATGGTTTCTGGTTCTGACTGGAAGCGCCGCTTTGTACCCTGAAAAACCCTTTAATGTTGAGCGCCTCGACCCGTCGCGATCTTTATCAAAACAGGACATCAATCAGCCCAATCTGCTCTTTCATTCTAAGCTCAGATTTTGTCTTCACCTCTCAGTAATTTTTTGTTTCTGCCTTCAGTTGCTTCTCTCCACAGTCTCCCTTACCTGATGTGCCCCTCGATCTAATAATGTTCCCACCTTTTTTTCACTAGTTTGACCTCTGTGTTGTTTGTGAAAATTTGACTGTGTAGGAGGCAGGCAGCAGAGAATACAGAGCTTAACGCCCACCCGTGTATCAGTTCAACCTGTCCTGAAACCATCTAACCACATGGGAGATATTCACACACGCAAACCGAGTCGGCTGTGAGATGTCACAGAACATCCTGCTCATGCAGTGAAGCGCTTCTTCTGTCAGCCTTAAAAAAAGAAAAAAGAAAAAGAAGAAGAAGAAGAAAAAAAAAACCAGGTAAACCGAAAGAGGATGTGCTGCACAGCAAACAGAAAGTACTGAGAGGAAACTGAATGATGGAATGAACAGACAGATATGGAGTGTGTTTTTGTGTTTTTGACAAAAGTCACATCTTGTTCCCAGCACAAGGGAAGTGGTTGTGTACCTCGTAGGTACTTAAGGTGCACTAAGCCGCTATATTTAAACCTATCAGAACTTCAGATGTTTACATGCTGCTTTCGTTGCGTACCATGAAAAAACAGGCCACTGTTAAGCCTGCTGACTGCTTCATCTTCTTAACCTAATAAAGGATCTGACTTAAAGAAGATGAAGCTGCTCCTTCCTTGTGCTCACCAAGAGTCTCCATCAGAAGTCGAATGCAGGCTGTGTCTGCGGCCACAGGTGGACCCACGGCGGGGTGGATGCACATATTCGCCAGCACCCTGACCAGCTTCACCAGCACGTCGTCAGCCACCTGTGGTCTGACGGGAGGAGAGGCTCCTTTCTGCACGACTGTGCGAGGTGGCTCATCTTTTCGCTGGTAGATGTCGTACAGCCGGAGAAGCGTGCGCATGCAGCCGTCGCACTGAAAGAGCTCCAGCCGGGGCTCATCGCTTTTGGCCGTGAGATTCCCGAGGGTGAAGAGGAGGCGCACGATGAGATCCTGCGAACAAGCGGTGGAGATCGGTGGCGAAACATCAGTTTATGGATTTAGATTTATTAGATGTTTGCTTAGCGTTTTAAACTACTTCCTGGGGTTACCGGCTTTGTATCAATGAATCTGCTTACATTTCATGCTTAGTGCATTTTTATTATTGCCTTTTTATTTCTTAGAGACCAGCAGGATCTGTTGAACTGTCTAAACTGACACTGTAAAGGTTTGGCTTTTTTAATAAAGACCACTAATCTTTATTCTAACCACCTGATTCTCTATCAGCAATGTTTGATTAGTACATTTATATTCGACTATCCTGAGCAGAAGGAGGCTGATTGTGTGTGACACCACCTACAGGAAAGCAAGCCTCTCCTGTCATGCAGCACGAGCACCTGTGTCACTCAGAGTTTAGAGTTGTGTAGTTGGTTTGACTGCGATTACACAATATTTTGTCAATGAGTTACCACGCTTATGGAAAACAACTACGTCACACCCTGCAGAGCAGGTGAGAGCGCACTCGTGTCTCCCATTAACGTGTACCGAAACTGATATGAGGACGGGACGTGGTGTCCCAGGATGTTTATTACATGTTTTGCTATCGAGTGTGTTTATGTTTATGCGTGTGTGTTTGTATCTGTGGGTGTCAGTTTATTCCAAATGAAATGAGAAGCACTTGTGAGTCGAGTCTAGTTGCCAAAGTCCCACATTCATCCTCTCCTCTTCCCTCCATATTCTCTTCCTTCCTTCCGTAGTCTAGCTTCCCTTCCACTTCTGTATCACTTCTTCTGCTGTGCCTATTCAATCTTTCCTTCTCTCCTCCATTTTCATGTCTTTTTGCATACTCATCTGGTTTATTAAATATCTAATCAAACACACAGCAGAGGAGAAATTTTTATAGTAATAAACAATTCATATAAAACAAGTAAACAGTCCAGTAAAGATGCATAAGTAACTTAGTGTATAAAAAAGCACACAGACATGCTTACAAACAAGAAGAACACCTCTCTTTAATTCTGAAAAGTCTCAAGCACACACAAGAACACAGAGGAGGCTTGTGGACTCACCTGTTTTTGGTGATGTTTGCTCAACAGCTCTAAAAATAGCTGGTAGCAGTCGGGGGTCTGAGCCAGAGCGAGGCGGCACTCAGAATATGAAGAAAGTTTACTGAGGGTGAGAGGGGGACAAAAAATACCATAGACCACTCCACTCAACTCACTGCCCTGCTAGGGTGACTAAATATGGTGACATTAAATCAACATGGAAAATGCATTGATAGATCTGAGCTGATTATTTTCATTATCACGAGAAAATACATTTTTAAAAAGCTAATTTTCTTTATTTTAGACTTCATGAATTACTCTTATCACATATTGATAAACTGATGAGGCTGGGGTTACAGAAAGAGAAAGATGGGGGCGCAAATTGTGCTTGATTGCTTCAGTTTGGCGTTGGTATGAAGATCAGAGAGTACTCAGTCTGTATTATCCTCTACGACCTTTCAAAAGGTTGTCAAAATATCACAGACCATTTATTCCAAAGTAGATTTGCAGTTACCATTATATACAGTGTATATCCACTCACTGGACACTTTATTAGGTACACTTTGCTTGTTCAAGAACATATTTTGATGCTTTGAGCTTTGTGACATTGTGCATTTAAGGAGGTATATATAATTAAGACACTGAGTTGCTGTCATGTGATTGATTCGATATTTATGTTAACAAGCAGCTGGACAGATGCACTTAATGAAGTGACCAATGACTTTAACTCCACCCATGAGCATGTTTTTTTATCATATGTCCTAAAAATCTATGTACTTTCCTGAGGCTCCACCCCTGTGTATGTAGTAAGCATGATTTAGGTAAGCAAGTTCAATACCTGTAAATTCTGGAAATGTTCATGCAGACATCCTGATCTTCACAGTGTTGCTGCAGCACTTGGCAAAGCGCTGGTAGTATGGAGAATGAAACAAACAGTGGACGGGAATCAGAGAGGTCGGCAAGATTCCTCAGGATCGTTGTCAGCTACAGAGGTGAAAAGACAGAAAAGGGTCCAGTGTAGCTTAGCAAAGAAAAATACACCTAGTACATTAATGGTTTGTAATAAGGCCAGAGCTTGTGACGCTGGCCTGTTCATCATGGTGTACAACATAGCAAATGGAAACTGCCCACAGCTGATCAGGATATCCTTCACTGCACACACTGAACAACTGTTTTCTTTGATCTGTGCAATATCTCTAAAATTAGAAACATCCTGCTTCAGAGTGAGTGAAGCTGAAACACTAACTAATACTACTTTTGGATTGGACTATTGTAATTCATAATGATCAGGTTGTTCTGAAAGTTCAGCGACAAGCCTTCAATTGATCCAAAACGCTGCAACAAGAGTAAGATCACAGGACTTCAGGACAGGACAGGACTTCCTGCAATGCACTGAGCACTTCCTCTCCACTCACTTCTTTTCACTCCATCCCCCCAACCGGCCACAGCAGATGGCCACAGCAGGAAAAACCTCCTTGCGCTGCAGGAGGTTTTTCCTGTTAAAAGGGAGTTTTTCATTCCCACCGTCACTAAGTACTCGCTCAAAGAGGGTCATTTGTTTGTTGGGGTTTTCCAAAGAACATCCTACGGTCTTTACTTAAGAGTTGAACTGAAGTGCGAAAATAAATCATTCTATGATAAGATTGAAACAGTCAAGTAAACAGCAGTACCGAAACTACCCTGAAAGTCATCGTGTGCTTATTTCGCCTTCATCAATGAGTCATGTTAGATATGAAATGAAGAACGGGTTGACAGTTTGTTTACTTGGGCCAGTTTCTGTGGTTGGCAGCAATAATTTTCAGTGCAGTCAAGCAAGCTGTTACTTGTGCAGCACAGAATACACTGTAAAAAAATTGTAATATAAAAGTATTTCACTGTGTATTTTACAGTGTTGTACCGTTCTTCTAGAATATCATGAAATTTACATAAATAGACTGTTTTTTTACATTTCAAATGTAAATTAACGTAAAATCACTGTAAATGTAATAAAACATAATTTTCTTGTTTTTTAAATGTATCTGTCTGTACATATGCATATTTAGATACAGTCACAAATGCATTATAATTTCACAAATATTTGTCCGTTATTTGAAAGATTGAACTGTTAGATTTAAATGTAATGCTATGGAAAAATACATAAAATGATTCGTATAAACTTTTTTTACACACGAGTCACTCACGAGTTGGCAGTTCGCCTTGTAATCAGAAGGTTGCCGGTTCGAGCCCCGGCTCGGACACTCTCGGTCGTTGTGTCCTTGGGCAAGACACTTCACCAACCTCCTACTGGTGATGGCCAGAGGGGAATTATAAAGTGGAATTGTAAAGCGCTTTGAGGGTCTCATAAGCGCTATATGAATGCAATCCATTATTATTTAAACCAACTGTTAACTGTATATTTCTGTACATTTAAGTATTATTATTCATATTGCCGCATTCATTGACCTTGTTTATAGGTAATTTCATTGTTTAGTCACATTAAATTGTTCCTAATTTAATGTTTAAAAGCACTTGAAAAATCCCATGTAAAATTAGGGCAACAAACTGTATTGTCATTACTGAAAATAACCGTATTTTCATGGAAAAGTTATTTTCTGTTATTTTATGGTATTATTTTGGCGCCCCAGCTGCCAGAATATTACTGTTTTATTCTCATGGGGCACCTTAAATACCAGACATTAACCAAAACATTTGATAGTGGAAAAATCTGCATCAGTCAATAAACTGGTACATTTTTTACTGATATGGTTTAACATCTTAGTTTTAAGGAGAAATATATATGGAACAAAAATTTGATGCTTTTTAATTGGTACCTGTACGAGGATGTGGCCTGCTATGGGGAGGTTGGTTTCTTCTACAATGCAGAGTTTCTGGATGAGTTTCTGTGCCACACATATGAAGTTTTTATCCAGCAATATTCTGAGGATTTCAGTGTTTCCAGAGAGAAATTTCAAAGTTCCAACACAATATAGGATTGCTTCTCCAGATGCAGACACATGTTCATTGCTTAGCATCCTCAGCAATGAATCTAGACACAGAAAACATTTGATGTTATCATCCCTATGGAGATTCATGCATCTATAAGACATGCAGTCGTATTTGTTCACAAAATTTCAGACCAGAGTTACAGAATAGATAACCACTGTGTTGTCTACTGTTCCATCCTGACCAATGACTGAGTTGTTCTGGAAGAGGATGTCGTTGCTTTCAGTGCGGCTGATCTGGAAGATGAGTTTACAGATGTTGAGCAGGTTGTTTCCACTGACGCACAGCTGGGGAGAAAAATACAAAAGAATTCACATAATTTTTTGTATAAAATAGTGGGGGTGCTTTGTGACAGAGATAAGTAGGAGACATGCTGGCATGCACACACCCCCGCAGACAACCTTGCAAACTCACAGATGACTCACAGCAAGGCACAGCTGGGCAATGTGCATGTTGAGCTGGGCATAGTTGAGGTCAATGAGTCGGAACAGCGTTCGAAGTATCCCTGACCTCTTCTTACAGCGCCGACCGAGCATGTCCGCCTCTGCCAACGTGCCGTGGAGGCGGTCACACAAATCACACAGGCGGTCAACCGAGCCCTCGGAACCACCTTGCATTGCAGGCAGAGCACACACATTTCAAAAAAACAAAGTCAAGTTTAGGACAGCATGTGCAAAACTCACAATAAGGGCAAACATGTATTTGCACAAATATAGATCAGAGATGTTTTTGTGTCTTTCATATTGTACATTACACAGGCTCTCCTGTTCGTGTGTGGTTGCGAATCAATAATCCTTTGGTCAGCAGAAAATGAACATTTTCCTTCCTCTTCCAAGAAGCAGCTTTGGATTTCATTGGTAATATGCAGGGGAACAATTCAACGACAGGCAGCTGTGCTCTTTAGCGGAGGAAGAGAAAGGGTGGAGTTTTTCCTTGTTTTCGAGGTAAAATAAATGTTTTCCCAGCATAAATAGCAGGGCCTGGCCATGTCTAAAAAAGGTTAGATCCAGTCTAACACTCAGCACTTCACTGCAATATCTCTTTCTGAATCTGAAAGGTGTTTTATGCATGCACCAGAAGGCCCTTGGTACAATAAATATTTAATATTTATCTTCCAAATGAATTTTCCATTAAATTTGTAAAATGTTAAAATATTTACAGCCATAGATTTAATTTTACGGCTGTCAGACTCCAGTTGCAGGCAAGACAATTCTGTATGAATGCCAAGCATAACATTACTCTTTCTTTCTTTGGCAGCTAAAATGACAGTACTTTTTCATTTTGTGAGACTCTATGCATGACTATCTGCCAGTGTTGAAAAATCTATTTTTTAGCCTGCTGGCTGTAAATAAAAAGTGCTCTTGAAACACAGGAAATAGGTATGAATATGAGCAGGTTAGCACAAATAAAAAGATAAAAATAAGTGCCTTAACCACAATCCACTTTAGACTGGCTCTGGAAACATTCAGGCCCAAAGGGTTATATATAATATTTTGATGATTTGAATGCATTTGAATGTTCTATATTTGGACCGTGTTTCGGGGGTTTCTTTATTACACTGGCCACAATACCTGCAGCTGCACTCTCTAGTTTCTGAAGGAGAGGAACGATCACATTATTCCACATCAGTGACTCTGCATCCTCCTCTTTGTTGCCCTTGTTGTCTCCACGCTCTGGCTCTGAAATGTGCAGAGAGAATTGCAGTTAGCCAATTACCACCTCAGAAAACAAAAGCGACAACCACAGTTCACAAGTTCACAGTCTTAAAATATAACAGCAGGAAGTTTGATGCCACAGTGAAAAGGTCACCATCCACAGCTAGACTTCCTCTGATTTGTTGGCATGTGGGCATGTGAGCTTGCGCACGTTAACTTGTGCAATCTCTTGCACACAGTGTGCCTGTTTTTTTTTTGTTTTTTTTGCTGAATATTTGCATAACCCTTGCTTGGTGTGATGCAGGAAGCTGCGGCTGCACGAACCAAAACTTCTCTAACCTATTGGCTGACTGCCTGTCATGGTAAAACTTGCGCCCTTAGCAACAACACCCCAATCAAAGTTTATTTCTTTTGCACGTGAAACCTTTCTGGGCTCAAGAGTAAACAGAGAGATTTCATATTTAGATCTGTTTGTACTAATTTTGCTCTACGTTGTGCCTGAGTGAAACCAAGTACATTTCTACTTTTACACGCTGTTCAAAATGTACCATTTGTGTTTATTATGCACAACACCATACAAAACAAGACAGTGAGCTTCATTTAGTGGATGTGAACAAACCTGTTGTGCTATCTTCTTTGCAGTCTTTGGGTCTTACTGCTGAGTCCACATCACTCTGCACTATTCTGAAAAACACACAAAGAGCCTGACTATATGGGGTTTAGGAAAATACACAAATAAGAGTTAAAATGAAGAGGCACTAGGGGCTCTGGCTCTTAAAAAATAAAATATATTTATTATTATTATTTATTTATGTTTTGCTGATTTTACACCCTGTGAACAAAACGTAAGGTCTATTTTCGTCAACAAGCACTGGGTGTCACTGTTGCAACAGTGATTGAAACGTGTATAGGCTCCGCTGCTTCACTGTATTTGTGTGTCTGTGCATGTACATTTGCACCCATGCAGATATGTGTGTATCCGAAAGTTTCTGTGTGGCCACTTTTTAATTTTAATTTTGTTTGTTTGTCTAGAGGTGTGCTGCTTTGCAGGATGCACAACTGCAATCCCCAACAGACAGGAACTAAGATCTCAGCTTTGTGGGCAGTCTGGTTAAAGGTGTTCATGATTTGTCACTGCGAGCCGTCTCCAAAACCTTACAATTTGTTCTGCAATAACCGTAATGTGCTCCCAAAAACACGTCCAAGTGTCATGCTGTGTTATGTGTTGTGGCTCGCCCTTGCATGTCACTCTGATCTGAGTGTCTGCATTTAAACTCTGCACTGTTCCACCCACACTCAAAGATAATGACTCAGTGCTCCAGTATATTCTATATTACATGACAGGTGCCGTTTCTTATGACCAATTAATCCTTAATGACTTTCTGTAACTGTAAAGATTTACTGCAAAAAGCACACAAATATGTAAAGAGGGAATAGCTTTAAAAACATTGAAAGGTGTAACCACTCCTGTAGAAGACAAAGACAAGGACTGAAGCTTCTGTAATATCACAGGCTAACTCTCAGGATTTGTTATTTCTTTGAACTTTTACATACAAGTGACAGATATGAGATTTGGCAGCTATTATCTTCTCATTTCAATGAAGAATCCTCAGAAGAAACTTGTTTGATGCTCTTTGATTAATATACAGTTTTGGGGCATTATAATATAGCACACTCACCTTGGTGATTTGATGAATGTTAAAATCTGGCACATGGGGCATATGGAGTAGGGAGTGCTGGCTAGGGTATGCTACAGTGAATGTCAGGGGGCTTTAGCTCTGTATGATAGGATTAAGAGCCCGATAATAAGGCCTCTTTGTGTGATTCGGCATTCTCGGAGACATGACCTCATCCCTGTCTTAGGCCTGGCCAGTGCACTGCAGTCACAATACACGCTGCTGCCAGTCTTGCCCAGATGGGCACCCAAATCTAATAGAGAGCCATTTGGAGCTATAGAGCTCTGGCTTATTGGAGAAAAAGAACCTAGTGGATGTCTAATCTCCCCTATCTTTATATCTCATCCAACTCATCATATTAATCTGTCCAGCTGCGTCCATTTCCACTTGCAGTGTGCTTCTGCCTTGGCTCTATGTGATTTTTCATTGTTCTCCTCTGTCTAATGTCTCTTTTATGTAGTTCCTTGCAACACTAAAGAACTGTGGTTTAAAAACTCTGACCTAGAAAGAATCAAAAAGGGGAAGTCTTCAAGCCCATTTTGTGTAATAATAACATGACCCCGGTTTTCTCACTTGGGACTTCTCTTTGTCAGCAACAAGTTATACAAACATAGCATGTTAACTTGGTATTAGGTAGGAGGTTGAGCTTGAGGCCATGGCCCAGATTTCCTGTAAAAGTGTTTTATGGTCTGCTCACCCCCCTTCAACTGCCCCACCCAATCGATAGGCAAATGGATTGTAACGACAGCCCCCGACCTCACGGTCAGAGTTATGCCCCTCGTGCTGACACACAGCTGATGAGGTCGGCAAAAAAAAGCAGAGCTTTTAGCCTCTGTGCACTATGGAAATGTAAAAGCTGACATTTGCTAGTAATGACAGATAGAGACAGTTTCGATGGGAAGAAGAAGCTCAACTCGACCAAGATATGGTGTACAGTGATGTATATGAGGGTTTAAAAGGGGTCGCGTGCCTGAAGTTAAAGAATTCATTCTATCTATTTGTTAGTGACCCCACTGCTGGTCTAACTGACTTCAGCTATTCGGCTACAGTTGAACATATGAACAATGGTTGGCCGTGGGTCAAGTAGACGTTTTAAAATCCTTTTACTTCGGACTAAGTTCACGACAAGTTTAAAAGTAATAGTCCCGACTTTTGACTTATTGCCTCATTTACATTTTTCTGCAAACAGAAGAAGTATTCTCCAAGAGATCACAATTTTTAAAAAAGTAAAATACAAAAAATCCTACAGCAAAATAAAAATACTGATAAAGTTAGTCCTTGTAGAATTTAAAAGACATGTACTGACAGTTACAGGGATGGACATTTAGGTACAAAATAAACAACTATACTCATATCAGCTTTACTGACGTATTTGCTGCTTTGATCCTCTGCCCAGTAGTCTGGTTTACTTATGAACCACAACCCAAAGACAATATAAGGAAGAGAGGAAACAAAGCAAGGAGGAGAGGGAGAAGGATTTGACAAAAAGCAAAAAAAGGGAGGCCCAATCAGCTCAGTGTAGTAATGGCTACCCCTGCACCCTTGCATGTCAATAAATCTTAAACTCATTGTCGAACTGTCATTACTGTTAAAGATTGGGAGGGTGGAAGGGTGGAGAGCGAAGGACATAATGTTTCTTCCAAGTGAAACAGAAGAACAGAAAGCGTACCTTTCACTTGCTGTTGTGTGAGGGCCGGGTTTGACAGGACCACTGTAACCTGTGGTGTGGTCTGTACTGGAAAGTTGCTTAGCTGACAGCTGCTTTTGTCCTGGGCCTGCATTCAGTGGCTCTTTCACTGAACACGTGGAAAAGATGTGGCAAGAAGTTAATTATAGCAATGTTTCTATTTCCTTCATTAGGTAAAAGTACAAGTCCCTATTCATACACATTAACACAGTGCACATATACAGTAAATGTATACAGATAAAGGGCTTAGTCACTCTCCATTATCTGTTTTACTGCTCTAAATAGCTGAGCAGTTTTGTACGGAAAGGTTTGAGAGTGAGTAGTCATTTTCCACTCAAAACAGCAGGCGTATATTATGCTTTTTACCAAGCCCCACCACAGAGAATGTAAATCAGGTAAAATGTCAGCATGTGAATGGCTCCATTCATTCCCCTTTCAGAAAACTGCTTCAGCACTCGTGTCTATGCAGGACACGGAAGAAAATGAATGATGTGTTGTTGTTGTTTTTCTATTTATCTTGTACATATTAAACAGTTCCTAATAAACCGGGTTACTAGCATTTCATAGTAAGCACAGTAAGGGTGCTTTTTTTTTTTTTACTGCGATCTCTTGTACCGTAAGTTGAGCTTCATTAACATCTTTTCCCCTCTTCTTTACCATTTCGGTGTCCTTCTAAAGGCGGTAACCTGGTGAGAGATCCAGGTCTGAGGAGGCGTGCTCGTACTCCTGCCCCTGCCAGCCCCCTTCGCGGTTTCACTGGGCTAGTAGGAGGTTTGGGTAAGGCTTTGAATGGATTGTCAGCATCACAGGGGACTGAAAACTTTGGCTTCTGGCAAAGCACAAACATCAAGTGCTGAGTATTAGCCAGAGGAAAAATTCACTTGAGACATCAGCACTTTTATAAGCAGAGAAATTTCATTGCATTTATTGCTTCCTTTGCATTTGTTTTTTAAAACTTAAATGCTATTTAATTAGCATATTTAGCATATTTAGCTGGTGCACAGAGGTGTACTGGCCTATTATCCAATTTATTGCTTTGCTTTACAAGTTTATTTATCCACTGAAGATTAGAAGTGTACATACTGAAAACTGACCCTTATTCTGGGATAACCTTCCTGCTTAGACTACAATGCATATTGTGTGTTTATGTGTGATAAGAACATACATGATCCAAAGGAGAGAGGCGAGTCCCTGAACCTGGCCTGGAGTCTGAAGCATCAAAACTTTGAGCATGAAGGCTACAGAGTAAAAAAAGACCCCAACAAAAACAAATGATTACTTTCATCGGAACCACAGTTTATTTTAGATCTTCACAGAAGTGCCATTTCTGACTAACCTAAAAGCAGAAGGTGGTCTGTTGTCACGAATAGATGCGCTCCCAAAAAGTTGTCTATGTCCATCTCTGGGAGTAAATGGCCGGTGAGTGGACTGAACTCGTAGGGACTGTCTGACCTCATTTACTATCTCTGCACACGTTTTCCTCAAAGCGTTGCGCCGGGGCATCAAGGGGCTGCAGATCTCATGTTTCGTCTCTGTAGAGGCCATATAGGCCTAACTGACATGTGTCAAGAAAGTCCACTGATGATTAAATAATGTCATTATATGTATAGATATAGGGTGTATCACTAATGGATACACAGAGGTACATGTTACCTTAAAATGAACAGTAGGTGTAAAAGAAGCAATGCAAAATCACCCTAAAGCCCTGTATTCAGTCTCACTTCAGTAAAAGTATGGAGACAAAATGTAAAGCATCAACAGCAAAAGCAGTAATTACCACAGCACAAGGATCCTCCTTACTGGATTATTGTTATTATAAATTAAGCTCCCTGTTATTTTATAAATGAATCGGTTAATTGGTGAATTAATAAAAACATCAGAATAAAATCAATGATTCCCATGAAAACTGGCCCATGCTGATAAACTGAAACACTTTCACTTATACATAAAAAAACTAAATGGAGAAAAGAAAAACTTAAGAGGAACTAATTTTAAGCCACCTAATTAGCTAAACTATAATTGTTGTTAAATTACAAAATTCACACTAATTGTTTCTGCTCAGCTAAATGATCAGCTTTAACTAAATTATCATTAACGCTTCATCATATTTTATTAGACTATTCATTTTGTGTGTCCAATCTTTAACTGTACACACCTAGTAGCTAGAACTATCAGATGAATTGCAAACAACAGAACAAAAACCTGCAATCTAAAGTGAAATTTGATGAAGTAATTGTAAACCACAGGATTAAAGGTAAGTAATCTGTAAGACATACCTTAAGAGTATACTGAAGAAGCCTAATAGCAGACAAAACTGCTATCAGAAATTCAGATGGAACCAGGAAAGTACTAAAGTAGAGTTTTTGGTTTTGTTTAGTTTTCTGTGGAAGACTATATATATAAATATATTTACAAATAAATTATAAGTAATTAACTTTAAGATAACCTTTCCCTGAACCTAAAGACAAGCCCTGAGCTGGAAGTTCCTCTGCGCGTTCACGCTCCGTCTCCATGGCGACAAAGTGCCGCTATGGTAGCTTGAACAACAAACCCTGGAAAGATAATAAGCTAAGCATTCACCAAAGAATACTAAACTGTTTATTTATCCCTGTGAGAGCAGGAAAACCGAGTTATTTATTATGAATGAAAGCCTGAACATTAATTAAACGGTTATTGAAGAAAGCTGGAGCACTTACCGTTCGCCCCTTTAAGGTCCTCTAGGGGTAACAGTGGGGAAGCAGCAGTCGAGCCCTTAAAGTGGGATTTCACGGCCAAAAGAAAAAGGCAGCGATACCTGAAACTTGCTAAAACTGTTCTCGTTTTTGACAACAAGCTAGCCTGACGGTATCACGTGCACGAGCTCCAGTGAGTGCCCCCCTCTCTCTTCTCTCTCTCTCTCTCCCTCGCGACACGGTGACGCGCCTGCGCATGTTAGGAAGGAAACTGAAGCAAACGCGAGTTTCACTCAGAAATGTGAGGACATATATACATCAGTTGTTACAAGTTTTCCTAACTTAACACGTGCCAATAATTGGACTGATAAGTACAGTGAATTAACTAATGACCGAGGAAACTTGAAAACAATCAAAAGTATTTTATTTATGCAGGTGTTGCAGCTGGGAAAGCTGTGTGGATGCCAGCTCTGGCCCTGGATCGAAGACCTGTACATTCTTGTATGTATTTTCACTTTATTTTAGTTGCTACAATGAGGACATTAATATGCAGAGGCACACAAATGGGAACTGACTAATATAGCAAGATACTGATGGACATAAACCACACTATTTAACTACAATAGAACGCTTACACTTTTAAAAAAATGGTTTGGCCATTTGAATGAAAAGAGTATCAGTATTGCTTAGTATTCTTAATAGCATTTGCTATTAGTGTTATTTTTAACCTATTCTGCTATCAAGAGCATTTTCAGTCCTTTTTAATTCCGAGATAAAAGGCCTCTAAGATGACAGACACTTTGTGTTGAAAAATGTATAACCATTGTTCTTTTTTTCCCATTTAACTACATTAAAAAATATTGATTTATGCATTTATAACTTATCCGATATTCCAATCTATATAAACACTGATTAGGAAAACAGATTTTTAAAACCATATCACACACCGATCACATATCCAAAGCCCACAGCATTTCTTCATATGGCAGCATATGACTGCATATTACTATACAAATGTTTTACAGGTAGCTGAATCTCAGCTGCTTCTACAATTCTGCTACATTTGTTTTTTGTGTATCCATAATTTCATAAAGCTGGCAATTGTTACAAATCAGCACAGAATAGAAGTCATCGGTGCTGCACTCTAAAGAAGATTTCACAAAGTGAAGCATAGCAGTTCCAACCAACAGTGCATAAACTGTTATGCTAATTTCTGCTAATAATAGTTTATTTGGTTATCTGATCACTATTTGGGTACCTCCGATGTCTGTAGTTCTTCTGTTTTTGTGGCTGAGCTGTAGTAGAGGCCAGTGGTTATAGTTTTAGTTCCCCCTCTCACTCGTGTAAAAGCCACACAGGTCATCTATAATCCTGTAAGCCAGATGTCTTGTTCTCTCAGCCTATTGCTCTCAGCGACACAGATTGACAGCAGTATACACTAAATAGGAACAGTTTGTGGTGTAAAGAAAACTTCATTTCAGTTTTATTGAACATTACAAAGTTTGATCCCAGAAAAAATGCTTAAAAACACACAGAAACAAAAAACATTGGCTCATTATAGAATAAATAACAATCATATATTAGCAATATCCACAAATTATTTTCTTCTGCAATGTAAAAAAGTTAAAATATTCACTTCTGGCTAAGTTTGATTCGTTTTTACTGTCAACGAGATTGTCAGAGTCCTCCACCATTTTGTAGTTACACAAAGCGTGACGTTTCAGAAAATAAATAAATAAAAAATGGGAGGACCTAAAATGGCCGCATACTTACGTGGTGTTCATCAGCAAGAGTTTCACTCACACTTGTGGTCCACTGCAAGTTGGTCTTTAATGTTGGTCCCTGAACACACCATAAAAGACCAATAACTGGCTGTCCTCCTGACACACACTGGAGTTGTACATGGGAAAGCGACCTCCAGCCTTTACTCCCTCAGTCCATTCGAGTTAGCCAAGCTATCCCCACACTCTCTCCAAGCTTCATTTACTGCAAATGAAGCAGAGTGGAAGAAGGATTTGATCAATATTCATAGGAAAATTCAGAGTTCAGGAGGAGTACATGGTGCCGAAGTTCATTCATTCAACTCGCGCTTCGCTCTGGTTCTCTTTAACCTGTCTAAGATGGGCTGACCACTTTAAACACCAATCAGAACTGTCTGGATTTTCACATTCATCCACTCGTAAACCTTTTCCCCCTGGCTTTTTATTTTTTACACAGTGAAATATACATCTGAACAATCTTGTGAGTCCCTGGTTGGATTTAAATAGCCTTACATGCTTCAGTCTCTTGGATACAGTGAAAACGATTGGCCAGGAGTGCATGCTGTGCATGCCCAATCACAGGGCATCACCAAGGAGCCTGCCAGCCAATGGGAGGAAGAAGATGGTCTCTGTGATTTCATTGTCACTAAGGGAGGGGGTGAACATGCTGCCAGGACAGTTGGTGCAAACATGCTAAGCAGTGGACTCTATAATATTCGGAGTGTATATGTCTGAGATAACCTGTGGAGCCAGATCAAGAGTGTTGCCAGGAGAGAAGAACGCAGGGCGGGACTAAGAAGCTCCCCTCAGCAGGATCAACACAGTCCCTACACAGTGCAAACGAGCTCATAGTACACCCACGTCACTGTTATCGGTGCCGCTCACGTCAGGAATGAATGGGCTGATTTGTGAGAGCTGTCGTCCTGCTTGAAAGTGGCGTGTCTCCTTGGCAACCAGCTCCGTCTCTGTCCAGGAGCTTAGACTGACAGAAAGCACTTAGCTCTTAGGACAGGAGCTTCTTCAAGCTGCCATTCATTCAGCTCTCTTCATACTTTCTTTTCACATATTTAATTCTAATAGTTTTTTTTTCTTCTTCATATTTTTTTTCTAAACTATCTGATATCTTGTTTGGGCATTGACTTATTTTGTGGTCTTTCCTCTGTACACCACCACAGTGGTTTTTAAATTAAACTGTCAGGATGTGATTAAAGTGCAGACTTGGGGATAACAAAAGTATTGCTTTAACTACACAGAAATTACCCCCATTTTTATACATAGTTTCCCTTTTTTCAGAGCCTCAAGCAATTTCATAGCCAGGTGAGGCCTGTTCAGTTGTTATTCAATGTGAAGTGTTGAACTTGCATGTAGTAGCTTTTCACTGGAATTTTTAGTATGAGTTCCAACGAGATGTCAGTTTAAGGAAGGCGATCAAAAATCTGATACCTTCTTTAAAGGAGTAAATGCACTAACCAGATTAGCAACATTAAAAGGCCATAAGACAACTAGAGTGGATGATGACAGAATTATTTCCGTGGTTAAGACAACTTAAAACAAAAACAAGATCTAAGCAAGTCAAGAACACTTTGGAGAGTTTAGGCATATTACTGTCAAAGTCAAGAGCCTCCTTCATGAATGGAAACACAGAGTGCTTACAACAAGGTGCAAACCACTGGTTACACTCAAGAACAAGTAGGCCTGATTAAGCTTCTTCTAATATCTAAAGCTTTTGTTAAACACCTTGAATCAAAGATTTTAAATTTAGTGATTGTAAAATCCCTTTCACATTATGACCTCACTCACACTACTTTTTAAAAACCTACTTGAAAACCCATTTTCATTCTTTGACATTTAAATCAGACTGTGTTGTATTATTCATTTTCTTCTAGCTGTAGTTTGGTCAGTGCCAGATCTTTTTAAACATGCTTATAAATTAAAAAAAAGTAAATTGTATATTGTATATTCTGGGTATAAAAACATTTTTATAAACCAAAAAAAGGTAAGGTTCCGATTGCCTTGGTTTGTTTTCCACCCTAAATGTTTCAGAGTAAAATAAGCACTCTGTGACTGTGCTATTCTTGCTTCCCAACAGCAGTTACCTCAGGTGCATTGCTTCTATGTTGAACTGGAGACATTGCATTGGATAAGTAAAGCCAACCAACAAGTGCTTTAAACCCGAATCCTTTTTAATGGCCAGCAGGAGGCGATACTTGTCGTTGACTTGTGATTGTGTGGTAGCCTTTTGGCTCCCTTGCGCAATGACCTCAGTAAACACTTTCATGGCAACTTTATGGGGTTAACTGCAGTTTCAGGTCAAGTTTTTTTTTATAACTTGTGGCCAGTATTTGAGTAAAAAAGGGACTATTATCTAGGTTATGCGTATGACAAACTGATGAATAGCCAATGAGCACACAGCCAGAGCCACGCCTTGCACCTCATATCACTAGGATGGCCACTGTGAAAACGTTTAGCTCAACCGTTCAAAACCGGACTTTATCAACCACTAAGTGGCGTCATGGTGGCTACGTCCAGCTTTTATACTGTCTATTGTCCCAAGCTCAAGCAGCCAGAATTGCTCACTATCTAACTTACACCATTCTTTCTTTTTTAATATCTGCCCTTCTTATAACTTTTGAGTCAGCTTTTCAGTATTCATCAAGTATCCATCTGACTAATGCTTTTATGAGGCAGCAGGTTGCCATTAATATCATGACAAAAATCAGCAGTGAGTTATTCTTAGGTTTTGTTCGTAGTCAGCAGCTTCTTTGTTGCTGACAGACGTAATTATGCTCTGACATTCTTGACTTTTGAGCACAATTGCCAGTAAAAGATTAAAGGTTCATCATTTTGTCCATCTTATGTCCAGTCATAAGATCTGTGATAAAGCAGGTTATTTCAAGAAGGTGTATTTTTTTGCACATTTTAAAGAAATATAAAGAAAGGAATATTTTATTGTATATTACTTGATCAGTCTTTTTAATTTTTTTTTATAGTAAAGCATACTCTAAATAAATATGTAGCCATTTAATTGTGTCTAGATGCATATACTGTAGGCAGTATTTGTTTATTTTATTTTTAAATGGAGCAGCACTTTTGTGCATGAGGCTGAGGTGACTTTCTGCACTTTCCATCTGAAGCTGAAGTGAGCAGAGAGCCAAGCATCCCTGCTGCCTGTCAGGACACTGTACACAGACATTCAAATAAAGCAGACATGCTGGGCAGACAGCCACTGTCTTATCACTCATCTCTTTTTGTATGCATGGAAAATAAAATATCCCACACGCATGCTCTTGAATTCTGCATAAACAAGCCTCACCCGGATACTGATGTTTTGAATGCTCAAGATATTTTTGGAGGACAGATGGTATTATGGTGAACACACCTACTAGCTTTCACACCACTAGCATCAGATGATAGGCTATTTATCACTCTAAAATCTGTCAGGTTAATATGAGGCTAATAGCAAACTAGCATGGCAATGGTTCTTCCAGACTTCACTCATTTTCTTTTATTTGTTTAATAAGTATCAAAGCCATGATAAGCTGTGTGCTGCATGCACATGAATGTAGATCCATATTTATCATACACATAAGCCAGTGATTTTGATTTTCTCATCCAACTCTTGATATGAGCAGGTTTACCTTTGAAGAGTAGAGTTATCTGAAGGCGAGAGGAACTAGTTTTTGTTTCGCCTCAGATTACCATCATCCTGACAAATCCCAGTGAGGCGTATCCATCTCATTTAGTATGCTAATCAAAATGCGGGCTGCTCTGCCCTACCTTGATGAAGCTTATATCTTGTTCTATGAATAGATATGCGGCTGAGTGCTGACCTGCCGCCACGGTTCACCGTGTTCCTTCCCTGCACCGGTCCTCGCAGCGCTTTTCAACAAGGCCATCTGACCACACATGAAGATTTTTCAAATGCACACACAGTGACTGACTCATTCTAGCATGGCAGACTTCTTTTTTTCTTTTTAGCTGCGTCTCTTGTGATTAGGGTTTTAAAAAGAAGAATTAAAAAAAAAAATCAGTTTAAAAAGTGAGCATCAGGATGTCAGTTTGGCACTTACAATAGGCTTTTCACAACAAGCACCGCTGAGGCTGGTGAAGGCCATCCATGCCTGCTCCGGTCTTTAGCAGATTCTGTCCTTTTTCAGTCTTTGGTGTGCTCACCAGGGTCACATCTTTGAATTTATATTTGTGTGTCTTTTTGTATGTGTACTACAATAACTAACCTTGTCCTTTTCACTTGAAAGGCTTTTTGCTAATTTGTGTTACACAACCGATGGTGCAATTATGCTCTTTCATAAGGAGTAAAGGAAAGAAGAAATGGTGTGTCAGCTTTTAAATTTCCATTGCCACTCCTATAAAGTTTCTGATCTGCTGTTTTTGTGCTTGTCTTTTGTCACTTATAAGTTGCTTGAGTACCTTAAATTGAAACAAAGTGTTAGTTATCCTCTTTTTTTTTGTCGGCTTATATTCCTAGTCCTAGAAACTCTGGACCTTATTAGTAGCTAAAAAAAAAACCCTTATTGAATATCATTTTACTGCTGTGACACATAATAAGTTTTTAAAACCTTTAACTTCAGTATATAGCCCACTGTGTTGTGTTAAATTAATAATTTTTTGAAAAAGAAAAAATATTCCTCTGACATACTCTACGAAAAATGTCTGAACCTTTTTGTGTTGACTATTACGTCCTATAGAGCCCGATACATTTACATTACAGCTCTCCAAAAAACACAGATTCAAAATACATGAAAAACTGAACAATGTGTTTTGCTGTGTTAACTAATAAAAGTAAAAATTACACAGATAAAGAAATAAAATGTGTTCAGAATTTACAAGTTGGTGATGATTCAACTCATGACTCATTAAGCACCATCAGTATGTTGCATAATGTAAAAGTGTTGGCCCACCCCTTGACCGTGTGCAGCCTATAATATCTAAAGTGTATTATTAACATATGCTTTTGGTCACTTCTGTATTTTGTTACTTTCATTAAATATTCTCCTTGTATGCTGTCATAAAAAGGTTTCACACCTTTTCAAGTACAGAAATGTAAAAAGTTGTTTTCATGGAACTGAACGTACAATCATTTTTCTCCCAAGGTCAGACTGTGTAATGCTCAGAGGATTTAACCCCCACCTCCCCAAAAAAGCCCAAGAGCCACATTTCAGTCTCTAACTACCTTCATTTAGGTCAGATTATTAATTTAAAGAAAAGCAATGGAAGATCTTGTAATTATGGGACTTGAACCACTGCAGAAATAAAACAAGCTTTAGAACATTTCATTCTTTGCTTATCTACTGGGTAAAGCTTAAAGATAATGTTTGTTTCTTACAATCATGAATTTTAATTCCTGGCCATTTGCCTTTGATTCATCTGGATTTTTAAGAATCTTCCCAAATGTGCCACATTTTTATACTTAAGCCATATCTGTTCCTCTTTCATTTAGAACGAAAATAAGAACCCTATTTGGAAAGGACAGTACATACAGTACTTACAAAATAAGAAAGGGAACTGTTACAGGATGTAACAGTTTGTTTGTTCTTTACAGCTGGATTTGTAAAAAGCTTTGGGAAAATTTTAGACCTAAGAGGTACATTAGTGTTTTGCGGGCAATGATGAGTCAAAACTCAAAAAAGAAGAATGTTTGAAAGTGTATTGCTGCATACAGACAGGGGTGACTGACATTGTTTGTCTTTTTTTTTTCTTGGTTATAGTGTGGAAAAACGTCCCCTTTGCCTACTGCTTCACTTGTAGATAGACACAAGAAGGCTGACCAATGTGGAAAATAAAACTGGAAAAAATATAGTTGCTCATACTGAGCATTCCCTCCTAAACCACATGTTGACCCCAAACCCCATTTTTAAACTAAAAGTAAACATCTACTAAACACAGTAAACAAAATCTAAAATAGTAAGAAAAAGAAACCCACCAGTAATACATGCTTTTCCAATTGCATGTCATTTTTCAGGAGATTTTATGGAGGTCCAAAGTAACATTCACCATATTAACTGCCACACAATATATCAAGAAGAGCTCCTCGTATGTCAACCCCCCCCCCCCCCCCCCCCCCCGCAGATTCTTTACTCCATTATGAGGATCATCCGTCCCTCCTGGGGGTGATACATCTGCTAGTGAGTAACCACACCATCGTAGCTGGCTTTCTTCTAGTATTACAGTAAAACCCTCCTTCTTTCTGCCTCCATGATTCCCCTGCTGCCTAAAGATGAGAAAAATGAGTTGCAAGCATATCTTAATTAAAGTCAATATTTAACAGCATTCATTTAATACACACATAAACAAAGCACAGATGTGCATGTGCAGGCTCTCATGCAATGGTGGTTATGCAAGTTAGAGTCCAAAGCCACGAGTTTTACTGTACATGAAGCCCCCCCCCCTCCTGCACAGCCTGCACGCAAACTTATAAACACACATGTTACGCAGGTGAGAAGAGTCTGGGAACTGTACAGTCACACAAGTTTAAACAGAGGGACGTGGGCACACAAACACATGTGCATGCTGCCATACATATGATGAGGACAAAAATACAAATGGACATAAGATGGACATTTTTTGAGATGTAAGATGGATTTAGAATGAAGGCAATTAAGGTTCAGTTTTCAAAGCATCCCCTCTTTTTCCACACGCTGATGAAAACCAGGCAGCATCTGTTTTATATGTGTTTGTGTAGATTTGTATTAAAGTCTAATTTCTCTTAATGACTAACAGGAACCTTCGGGGTGAGAAGTATCGCAGTGGATGCTGACTTCACCTCTCAATAAGCTCATTCTTTACGGTAGATTAGCTTCTCTTTGTCTCACTGGCCAGCACACCATCAAAACCATTACTTAACGTACTAAGGAAACTGGGTGCACAAAGGCAGGGAAAAATGGAGACAGGGAGTAATGAAGCAATATACGCTTTCCCTGGTGGTTTTAATGTTGAGTGCTGGCCATAATTCACACCAGCACACACATGCACACACACTAACGCAAGACCAAATTTATGCACACTCATACACGCCTGTGCACATGCACAGAAAACAATAGTTTTATCTCGCTGGCTGTGTCTCTGTCTTTCCTACCCTCCATTTAGGTCAAAGAAGATATACAGACGTGTGAAACAGACTGCCCTTGACATTGTGGGTTGACATTTCTGTGCTGGATGGGGGAGGGTGAGGATCTACGCTGACCTGATTCACCCCCATATTAATCATTGTTATGGTACAGCATGACATTGATTTTTCAGAACGAGTGCACAAAACTGCTGTGAAATAATCTTGTTTGGTTACAGACGAGTTTTGTGAGATTTTTTCTTTTTATTTCAGTGTAACCTTTATGGTGAGTCTTGTACTCTACAATTGATAGAAGCTTGATTTCAAGCTTGGTTTAGACTATGTGACGGCTTGATCTGTTTCAAAGGGAAAACCTTGCTGTTGCTGTCGAGGTACCATCGAATACATTGCAGCCTCATAATATTTTTGACGACGAAAAAACCCGTTTTTTTTCTCTATGTTAATACTAAACACACATATGTAAATATACTAATATCAATTTAAGATTTTAGAACTAGACATTAGGTGATAAAGGTGATGATATCAGAGTACAAAACCAAAAAAACAATAACCAAAAAAGTGTATAATAGGAGCGATACAGTCACGATAAGAAGACAGTACAACCTTGTTTATTTCTAAAGTTTTACATATCAGGATAAATGTAAAACTTCTCTGGTCCACAGCAGCATCTAAAATTATCTAAAACATCACACAGAATCCAGTATTTGATTGTCAAACCTGACTACACCCCATGGTTTAGTAGTTTGTAGAACCACCTTCAGCAGCAATTGAAGTCATGGTTTTCTGTATGATACTCTGTCATTGTGGATAAATTTTGGCCCACTCTTCTTGTCTATGTTGTTTCACTACATTGAGATATTGAGATTTGTGAGCATTTGTTTACAGCATACACTTAACTTACACTTAACTTACAACAACTATTTTGGTGAAAAGTCAACCATGCTAAACATGCTAACTAACTGAGGCCTGTAGCAACCGAATGGTAGCTCTTGGGCTTTGCACGGTCTGACCTTGGAGTGAATTTGCTGGACGTCCACTCTAGGGAAGACTAGGAATTGATCAACTTTAGGTTGTTTGGAAATGACCATATAACCTTTTCCAGATTGATGGCCAGCTGCAGATGCTTATCTAAGATCACTGCTGATGTCTTTCTTCCTTGATAACAATCACCTGAATGCTCTAGACCAGCAAACTATTAAAAGCCCTGCTTTTATAGATGCTTTTGTAGGTGCTTACATGTGCTGATGACCAGTTAATTAACTGCACATGGCTTTTACTTTCCTGTGTAACTAATGTTGTGTACTGATGTGATGATTTACATGCTCTCTCCTCCAGGTACTCCACAGCTCAATGACATGCATTTTGGGTTAAATAGCTGTTCCTGCTATAGGCAGGTAACTTGTCCAGGTACTCTATAATAGCTGGGGTAGGCTCCAAGAACTGCAGTTTTTTTAAAGTTAATTTTTCAACACCGGAGGTTGCTGCTCGGTTAGAAGTGACAAAATGTCTCATTCAAACCTCACACATTCAGATGCCATGAAATTAACTGAGTGTACTGTTCAGCTCAAGGACTGGATTTAAACCTACAGTCACTGAAACAGCTCATTTTGAGCAGCTAATAAAAGCACTGAAGACAGATCAACCTGTTTGGTTTTAGAGCTAGGGACATTTGTATGGTTTACAGCGACTGTGACATATTATTCAGCAAAGGTTTGCCAATAAAGGACGCGACTAATCACATCCACACGCAGGCACACACTAAACTATCATAGTCTAGTTATTAATCTGGAGTAATGAACACACAATCTGTGAGGTTCATGTGGGTCAGTGGAGGATGATGCAAGACATGGCCACATATAGAGTATGATGCATAAGCCCTTAACATGATTAAATGTAATTATTTCACAAAGTGACCTTTAATGAAGAAATGTTGAGCACTATGCTAGTATGTTGTATCATATGACCCACTGCACACACATATAAAGCAGTCACATGCAGCCTCGTGTTAGAATGGGAGGTAATACTCTCAAACCAAAGGCAGGCGGGGGATGGGAAATAGGGTTAGTGGGCTTATGCAACAGGAATGAGCACAAGATGAGCATGATGGCCCCTCATATGAGGAAAACAGGCTAGACGTGTGTGCTTGTGTGTGTCTGTGCGTGAGGAAGAGATGAACTCTATATCTTCTGGGCTGACAGGAGGAGATGAGGGCCGGACAGGCAGCTTTTCTGTTTCCTGATTATTCCACCTCATCTCCCTCCCTGCATCCAACCCAGCATCAGCCTTACTCTTTCTCTGTGTGGAAGCAAAGCGTTCCTGACAGCAGAAAAAGAAAAAGAGAAAAAATACTGAAATGATATAAGAAAGAAGTGAGAGAATGAATGACGTGAAGAGAAATCTCTGTTAGTGAAATAAAGACACACCTGGGGAGTTTATTGTGTAATATGCAAAAGGTTTTCTCTGATTTTGAATTTGTCGGTGTTCATGAATAAATTAGACAGACACTCTAATAAAACTGAAGGTTCGTCATGTATCACCCAGATTACATCACTTGCTCAAGTCCAAAACAGATCAATGTGACAAAATGAAAAGCATCAATCAACACAATGATTTCCTTTCTTCTAACAGTCCACTCCAATCCTCCTGGTGCGTGAGGTTATCCAGTTTAGTCCCATCAATGACGGAGATAGAAAGAACAAAATCATTCAGGATCCATGGCAATGCTTCACTGAGGTAGATAACAAGAACGAGTGGAAACATCCATCAGCCTTCACTGCAATTTTTTTTTAAGCTTTTAGCTAATTTTTTTCATCCTCCAAGCTTCACATGATGATTTATTTTCAGCTATTTTCTTTTCTCATTTGTACTAAAAGAGAAAAAAACAATTCTATGGAGTGAAATAACTGGAGAGGCCCATGCTCACCATTCATTCTCAGGTGTCAGGTTCTTTCTTGTAGCAGAGAGATGGAAAACATGAAGTGGTGATTTGTATTATAAAAAATGAAAATGTAACTTTGATGCATATTGGATGCCAAATTGAAAATGAAGTGAAACACCTACGTGGTTGCTTCATTTATTAAAGTAAAGCTTTGAAAGGTAAAAGTTCTCTATAGATGTAACAGAGGCTAATATGTTTAGATTCTCTTACAGTACCTTATTTTCCCCACACAACTGTGGCAGATTTAACCTGAGAAAACGTCCAGATATGTGTTGCTTGCTGCTTAAATGATCTTTAATTCCTTTTTTATAGGTTAAATATTTGAATGTAAAAAAAAGTTTCATTTATCCTTTTAAGCTTATGTTTGCTGGAGGCAGTAAAAGGAGAGAGGAAGGAGGGACACGTTCCGAGGTCTGTGGCCGGATTTGGATAAGGACAGGCGAATCAATAGAGCCGATCTATACTTTGATAGTCACAGGCTAGTCATTTGGTACAGTTTCCTTATTGGACATATTTTTACACTTCCTGTAATAAACATGTTTATTTATTCATACTCAACTATTCTAAGAAGCCCAACATCATCTGCTTTATGTATCTTAACTTAAAGTGCTTCAACTGATTTTATAGCCTTCAGAGAAATGTTCACACCTGATGTAAAGATCAGTACACAGCAGTGCTGCAAACAAACATAAGAAAACAATCATCGTTCTTATTAAAGCACAATTATGTAAATTTCAGGTTTTATGTATCAGGACAAAATAAAAAATTATCTGGTGCTTACCAGGTTCTAAAATTAGGTGAACAGAACATCAGATTCACAACAACACATGATATATGATGCCATGCCATTATTTATTTAACAAGAATTAGGCTAAAGTGCTGAAGCATAAGAAAGACTAATGCACTTGATTAACTGATCATCAGTATGTGTGAGCACTTCTATGAAAGAAGTTTGGGAGTTTGCATTCGGGTATGTGTTAGCACAAAGTCGAGGTGGAAAGATATCGTCAGTGATCAATTAGAGGGTTATGAGGCCATTTCCAAATTCACCCCAAATTCAGATTGTGCAAGAGCTACATCTCAGACTCTACAGGCCTCAGTTAGCATGTTAAATGTTAAAGTTCATGACAGTACATTTAGAAGACTGAGAAAGCATAGCTTGTTCCGAAGGTTTGCCAGGAGAAACCTTTTCCTCATTAAAATGAACATGGAAACATGGCTTAGGTTTGCAAAGTTGCATGTGAACACACAAGATATAACACAAAATATTAGTTGGACAGGTGAGTGCAAAGTGGAGATAAAACTAAATATTTTAGTTTTATCAGGCTCAACGGGAGCCTCCAGGCGACCCACCAGGCTTGTCCGGATGGGCGCGATGGAAATCCCGGACCATACCAAGTGAAGGTTGGCCATAGCCCTCCAAATCCACCAGATACTGAACTCCCCGTCCACGGCGCCGCGAGTCCATGATGCGCGTAATAGAATACGCGGGCAGGCCATCAATGAGCCGGGCGGGTGGCGGCGGCCTGGAAGGAGGGCACAGAGGACTGGACAGGTGTGGTTTCAACTGAGACACATGGAACACGTTGTGGATACGCATGCTACGTGGGAGCTGCAAACGGACCGAGACTGGGTTAACAACAGCCTCGACGGTAAAGGGTCCAATGCAAGCAGCTGGGCGGTCTCTAGGGCTGTGGGAAGCTTGGGTAATGCTACAAAATGTGCTGCTTTAGAGAAGCGATCGACAATAGACAGAATTACTGTGTTACCTGCCGAAGGTGGAAGTCCAGTAACAAAGTCGAGGGCAATGTGTGACCACGGTCGACCCGGGGTAGGGAGTGGATGAAGTAAGCCTGCGGGAGGAGTGTTTTGCGACTTATTTTGGGCGCAGGTAGTACAGGCTTTAACATATTCTCGGGCATCTTGGGCTAAAGATGGCCACCAGAAGGCGCGTTCCAGAAAGGCAATGGTGCGTTGGATTCCAGGGTGACATGAGAATCTTGCTGTGCGGGCCCATTGGGATCGTACGGACGAAGGGATGTAGAGCCGCCCCGGGGGTCCTGTCCCCGGATCAGGTTCGGTACGCTGGGCCCGCCGCACCATCGACTCAATCTCCCAAGTGAGGCCTCCTATGACACAGCCCGGAGGCAAGATCGACGCCACCTCCCGATCCCCCTCAGAGGGTGAAAAGTGACGTGATAAAGCATCTGGTTTGACATTTCGGGACCCGGGCCTGTAAGTAATGGAGAAATTGAAACGGGTGAAGAAAAGCGCCCACCTGGCTTGACGTGCGTTGAGGCGTTTTGCTGCCTGAAGGTAGGCGAGGTTCTTGTGGTCGGTCCACACAATGAAAGGCTGTGCCGTCCCCTCTAGCCAATGCCGCCACTCCTCCAGTGCCAGTTTGATGGCGAGTAGCTCCCTGTCGCCAACATCGTAGTTTTGCTCTGCGGGTGAAAGCCGACGAGAGAAGTAAGCGCATGGATGGAGTTTACCTTCAGTTTTCTGAGAGAGGACGGCCCCCACGTCCATATCCGAGGTATCCACCTCCGCGATGAAGGGTTGGTTGAGATCCGGCTGGGAGAGGATGGGAGCGGAGACAAACCGTTGTTTCAGATGATTGAACGCCTCCGTGGCTGCCTGTCCCCACTGGAACGGAACCTTAGGGTAACTGAGGTAAGTAAGAGGTGAGACAATTTTGTTGAAGTCACGGATGAAACGGCGATAGAAATTTGCAAACCCCAAAAAACGTTGAAGCTGTTTGCCGTTTGGGGGTGTGGGCCACTCCAAAACCGCTTTGACCTTTCCAGGATCCGGTCTCAAGTTTCCCTGCTCAATTATGAATCCAAGGAAAGAAACAGTGGTTACATGAAACTCACACTTCTCTGCTTTGACAAAAAGGCGGTTTTGCAACAATCTTTGTAACACCAGTTTGACATGTCTTTCGTGCTCTGACACTGACCTGGAGAAGATGAGTATATCGTCTAGGTAGACGAAAACAAAGTGGTTGAGGAAGTCTCTGAGGACGTCATTCACGAGGGCTTGGAAGACTGCCGGGGCATTTGTTAATCCAAAAGGCATGACAAGATATTCAAAATGTCCCAGATGGGTGTTGAAGGCCGTCTTCCACTCATCCCCTGCCCTAATGGGAACCAAATGGTAAGCACTCCGGAGGTCAAGTTTACTGAACATTTTCATCCCGTGCAGAAGCTCAAACGCTGAGGTCAGCAGGGGCAGCGGGTATTTATTTTTGACAGTGATTGCATTCAAGCCCCGATAGTCAACGCATGGCCGGAGGGACTTGTCCTTCTTGTCCACGAAGAAAAAACACGATGCCAAAGGAGAGGTAGATGGCCGAATGATTCCCGCAGCCAGTGCGTCAGTAATGTACTCCTCCATGGCTTCTCTTTCTGGCTGTGTCAGGCTATAGAGTCGGCTAGTAGGCAACGGAGCTCCTGGTAACAAGTCAATGGCACAATCATAAGGCCGGTGTGGGGGAAGAGAACGGGCGCGATCCTTACTAAACACCTCCGCTAGTTCATGGTACACTGAAGGAACTGCTGTTAGGTCCGGAGGAGTCTGCGGGGGTGACGCGGAGGAGCCAATGGATGGAATGGCTGATTTTAAGCAAGTCATATGGCAACCCTCCCCCCATCTAGACACACAGCCCGCCTGCCAATCAATCAGTGGGTTATGCTGCAACAGCCATGGATAGCCCAGAACCAGAGGCGTCAGCGGAGCTTTGAAAACAAACAGACTGATTAATTCAGTGTGATTTCCAGACAAATACAGGGTGACTGGTTCAGAAACATGGGTGACATCAGGCAAACGCTGTCCAGTCAGAGATGAGGCTCGAAGAGCATGGGGCAGAGGTTCAATAGTTAGGCCCAGTTTCTTAGCGAGTGATGCATCAATAAAACTCTGTTCGGCCCCTGAGTCTATCAAAGCCTTGAGTGAGTGAGTGGTGGCGTGAGCAGTGAGCTTAGCTGGTAACAAAAGATGAGGAGGGGAATGAGAGATGTTTATTTCGCCCACCAGTACCCCCGTTTCTAATGGCGGGCACGCCCTTTTGCTCGTGCGGGGCAAACGGCGATGAAATGTCCGTGACGGCCGCAGTATAAACACTCACCAGCCATGAAACGGCGCTGCCTCTCCGTTGGTGTAAGCCGGGCACGTCCAATCTGCATCGGCTCCGCCTCGCCGGGGCTCACATCCACCGAGGCCGGCTGTTGTGGTGAAGCAGCACTACCGGCAAAAATCCCAACACTGAGCGGAGCACTCTGGGAAGCTGAGTGTCGCGTCCCACGGCGCATTCGCAGGCGCTCGTCAACGTGAATGCACAGGGACATTAATGAGCTGAGAGATGATGGTAATTCCCTCGTCATGAGCTCATCCTTCAAATCCTCCGCAATATTGTTGAGCAGAACCTCTTCTCTCCACCCGGTTTCTACAGCGAGAATGCGGAAGTCAACCGAGAAGTCAGCCATAGTGCGTTTACCTTGTTTCAGATTTAGTAGACGGTGTGCAGCAGCAGAGGGCCCACCATCCCTTTCAAACACGCCTTTGAATTCAGTCAGGAAGTCGAGGTAGGAGACATTCAGCAGGGTTTTCAATAGTGCCTGAGCCCACTGGAGCGCGCGGTCTCGTAACAGCTGAACAAAGAAAGCAATCCGGGCACCGTCGCTGGCATACGTCCTGTTCTCCTGGGGGAAAAACAGGGAGACTTGGGCAAGAAAACCCGAACATTTCTCCAGCTCACCTGTAAACGGCTCGGGGCTTGGCATCGTCCTCCCCGGGGCCTCTAGCCAGGCAGCGGGAGGGTCGGGGGGTGCAGCAGCGGCCTGGGGATTCGGAGATGGAGAGGGACTTACACGCGGAGATGGGTTTACGCTCGGAGAGGGCGAGCTTACCAGGGGTGTGCGCTGGGCGAGAGCCTGTGTAAGGGCGGAGAGCTCTTTATTGATATGGTGGAGCATCTTCTCGTGCCGCTCCAGCAGGGCTTCCTGAGTGAGGAGAGCCCGTTGAACAGGGTCAGAATCCGCTGAGTCCATAGTGGCTGGATCGTTCTGTCACAGATTAGTAGGCAGAGGACTCACTCGCAGGACTCTGAAGTTTAGAGAGAAGGTGAGGGTTTATTTGCAATGTGACACCAAGTGAGAATATATACATATATACAGTGGAACAGATAACACGGGGCTCCAGGGAGTAGTGCGGGGTCCGAAGGGAAGGTCCAAGACGGGGGTACACACACGCTCTTCTTCCACTTGATCCGTAACTCACTCAAAATGTCCACACTAAAAAGCTCACGCTCACTCACACACATCCACAGAAATCCAGACGGCAGGGAAGACGGGCAGGGAGTCTAGAAGGCCTGTACACAGAGAAAAAAAAAACAATGTCAGGAGGAAACTCTAGGAGATCAAAGGAACACTTTCATAGGCTAAGCTACACTGACACTTGGTAGTGTGACGATCCAGCGAGGAAGCAGCCTCTCTTGCCATCTTAAGTAGTCTGCCAGGATCAGTGTGAATGAGCCACAGGTGTGTGTTCAGGGTGGGTTCAGAGGCGGGGAATCAAGGTCCAGTTCCGCCCTGGTGGGAGAGGTTAAGACAAAAAATACACACACCACGACCTCTCCAGATCTTGAGAACCATGACAAATATAGTAGAATCATCACAAACATTTCATTCCAATTCTCAAGCACGGTGGGGGAAGGGTTATGATTTGGACTTGTTTTGCAACCACAGTATGTTGGCACCTTGCAGTCATTGAGTTGACCATGAACTCCTCTGTATAACAAAGTATTCAAATGTGAGGCCATCTGTCTGACAGCTAATGCTTTGCCAAAACTGGGTCATGCAACAGGGTAAAGATCACAAGAGCTGCAGTAAATCTACAACAGAATGGCTGAAAAAGAAAAGGTTTAATACTGGCCCAGTCAAAGTCCAGAATTCAACATTTACCTTTACTCAAAAAGCCATCTCTAGACCCAGCAGTCTTAGCTAATTATAGGCCAATCTCCAACCTTCCTTTCATTTCAAAAATCCTTGAAAGAGTAGTTGTCAAACAGCTAACAGATCATCTGCAGAGGAATGGTTTATTTGAAGAGTTTCAATCAGGTTTCAGAGCTCATCACAGCACAGAAACAGCTTTAGTGAAGGTTACAAATAATCTTCTTATGGCCTCTGACAGTGGACTCATCTCTGTGCTTGTCCTGCTAGACCTTAGTGCAGCATTCGATACTGTCGACCATAATATCCTATTAGAGCGATTAGAACATGCTGTAGGTATTACAGGTACTGCACTGCAGTGGTTTGTATCATATCTATCTAATAGACTCCAATTTGTTCATGTAAATGGAGAGTCCTCTTCACACACTGAGGTTAATTATGGAGTTCCACAGGGTTCAGTGCTAGGACCAATTCTGTTTACATTATACATGCTTCCCTTAGGCAGCATCATTAGAAGACATAGCATACATTTTCACTGCTATGCAGATGACACCCAGCTCTATCTGTCCATGAAGCCAGATAACACACACCAATTAGTTAAACTGCAGGAATGTCTTAAAGACATAAAGACCTGGATGGCCGCTAACTTTCTGCTTCTTAATTCAGATAAAACTGAGGTTATTGTACTCGGCCCTGAAAAACCTAGAAATATGGTATCTAACCAGATTCTTACTCTGGATGGCATTACCTTGGCCTCCAGTAACGCTGTGAGGAACCTTGGAGTCATTTTTGACCAGGACATGTCCTTCAACGCACATATTAAACAAATATGTAAGACTGCGTTCTTCCATTTGCGCAACATCTCTAAAATTAGAAATATCCTGTCTCAGAGTGACGCTGAAAAACTAGTTCATGCATTTATTACTTCCAGGCTGGACTACTGTAATTCATTATTATCAGGATGTCCAAAAAACTCACTGAAAAGCCTTCAGCTAATCCAAAATGCTGCAGCAAGAGTCCTGGCAGGGACTAGAAAGAGAGAGCATATTTCTCCTGTTTTGGCTTCCCTTCATTGGCTTCCTGTTAAATCCAGAATTGAATTCAAAATCCTGCTCCTCACATACAAGGTCTTAAATAATCAGGCCCCATCTTATCTTAACGACCTTGTAGTACCATATCACCCTATTAGAGCACTTCGCTCTCGCTCTGCAGGCCTACTTGTTGTTCCTAGAGTATTTAAAAGTAGAATGGGAGGGAGAGCCTTCAGTTTTCAGGCCCCTCTTCTGTGGAACCAGCTTCCAGTTTGGATTCAGGAGACAGACACTATCTCTACTTTTAAGATTAGGCTTCAAACTTTCCTTTTTGCTAAAGCATATAGTTAGGGCTGGACCAGGTGACCCTGAATCCTCCCTTAATTATGCTGCAATAGACATAGGCTGCCGGGGGATTCCCATGATGCATTGAGTTTTTCCTTTCCAGTCACCTTTCTCACTCACTATGTATTAATAGACCTCTCTGCATTGAATCATATCTGTTATTAACCTCTGTCTCTCTTCCACAGCATGTCTTTTATCCTGTCTTCCTTCTCTCACCCCAACCGGTCGCAGCAGATGGCCGCCCCTCCCTGAGCCTGGTTGTGCCGGAGGTTTCTTCCTGTTAAAAGGGAGTTTTTCCTTCCCACTGTTGCCAAAGTGCTTGCTCATAGGGGGTCATATGATTGTTGGGTTTTTCTCTGTATCTATGAAGCGCCTTGAGGCGACTTATGTTGTGATTTGGCGCTATATAAATAAAATTGAATTGAATTGAATTGAACATAAGTGAACTGCTGTGATGGGACATTAAAAGAGCTGTTCATGAACAAACACCTGTAAACCTAAGTGAACTGAAGTGATGCAAAGAAGTGAGAGTGTTAAAGTCATGCTGTATGTGATTATTTTAAGTTATTGCTGCTGATGATTGATGATTCTTTTTTCCTGATACATTAAACCACAGAAATGAAATAGTGTCTATATTTTTTACATGACTGTACAATCACATCTCCAAAAAACTAATTTGGCTTGTTATATAAAATGTAATTAATTGGAAAATAATTCAAACCCAATATTTAATTAAAAACAGTAAAAACAAAACAGATCCGATGTTGAAAAAGAGACATTTCTTGCATGGAATTTGTGCTGCAGGTTTTATTTTGCTCTTCGGGGTAGTCAAAAAGCGGCTGTGGCTGGGATGATGTGAGGGCAGACAGAGGAGACAAGGCTCATGTGCCCCTTTATGACACTATGAATTTTATCGCTTCTCATCCGCTGGTATGACTTTGTCATTTCATTGCACCTCATCTCTTACGTGCATCACATCCTCTGATGATTGCACTTTTGATTTTCCCATATAGATACACGTGGTGTGAATCCTAGAGCAAAAGAAAGAGACTCAAAAAGCTGCGATTGCTTTTGTTAAACTGATTTGTCGGGCACTATTTGTCAGACTGTAATAATGATTGTTTTATTTTCTTTTGTCTGCTGGTAGACGCTCGTTGTGTTTGTGTGTGTGAATCTGTAATTACAAAAGGGCTGTTCAGTGTGAAGAGATCTGGCGTCCCACCACAGGCTGTGAGTGCGAGCTATAATCTGCCTTGATGACGCTGATCACAGTCTGTGAATGGAGGTGCTGTGGGACAAAGCTCAACCGCTCTGTGCCAGTGTGCCATTACAGAGATGACATCATTCCTCTGCAGCACTTAGCCTGCGCATGGACACTGACATGCACGCACACGCACACACACACACATAAGTATCATTTACGACTGCTCACTTCTCAGGTCTCCCCACCCACCTACCCACGGTGTCATGGATCTATCCTCGTGTGGCCAGCAGCAATTAGCATGTGTACTCGCACGTGTTTGTGTTGGTGTGTGTGAAGCACCAGTTCAGATAACGCACAGAGATCAGCCGAGGAGCGAGCTATCAAGATTAAGACAAAGCCACCACATCCATCACTGGGGCAATGTCAGTGCTGGGGGGTGAGAGGCCCACTAATGGCCATATCTCAGCAGATCCATCACATCTTCATCTTGTTTACACTTTGAACCCCACACCACATGATGACTCACTCCTCATTAGCCAGTCAGTGTGTGTGCATGATATCATGTGTCTCCACTTGTGTGCAGAATAGATAAATAAATAGATAGATGTGCGTGAGTACACGGATACCCTATGTCATCTATAACTCTGTATTCTGTTTGTTTTATCCTTTTGTCAGGCCTAACCTGTCATTATGAATAACCGCACTGGAAGCCAGAAGCCACGGTGACTCCTTGTCTCTGGGTTGCTTTTTTTTAAAATTACAAAGTTATTAATGCTTAAGCTTTTGGTTATGGTCCAAACATTTGCTGTATTATGTGCTGCCCGACCACATGTGACAGTGTGGTTGGTCATACTCATTATGAATGACTAAACCCAAAGGCGGGGTGAAAAACTGTCCATCCAGTGATCAAAGAACAGATTGGATTGGAGAACAGAGTTTAGACTAATGTAGAGGCAAAATCAATGGGGGAGGGGGTGAAATTTCTTTTCTCTAATGTGATGAATTTGTGTTTTAATGAACTAGAAGAGCATTTCTGCTCTGCGGCTGTTGCTTATCGCCTTTCAAAAAGGCAGACGCCTACCATAAGCTATCAACTAATTCTGTTTTCTTTGTAAAACTGCATGCATGCTTGAAAGGAATGAGTGGCATCAGCATTTCAAAGGCAAGCTTCCAGTTACTTGACTGGCACCTACCCACTACCGTACCTTGATTTCTTCTTTTGTCAGGTGATAGCAGGTCGCCTTATGTGGTGTAGGAGCTGTCACAATAGACGAAACTATGATTCACACTTGGGGCTTTCTAAACACTGACATCAACAGCATTGTCTAACAGCCTGGCGTGGTAGCTATATTCCAGACCTTTGAATCACTGCCCTTAAAAATGTTCAGTGTTTAAATGCCTGGAATTGTTAAATCGTTCTATTGAATTAATAGGGATGACAATTTATCCTATGTAGTACTTTCTATCAAGCTATATTAATGGATATTAGCTATTAAAATGGCATTAAAAATGAAATCAATGAAAAATTTAATACAATAAAATATTTCGAAATCATTTGTAATTAATGCTGGATGAACAGATATATACATTTCCTGCTAATGATACAGTTAACACAATAAACTGATAACACAATCATGGCTTTCGTATTTTTAGACCATACTATTATTAATGTAATTGTAATCTTTAAAATTTATTTTACTTTTACTTTGAGCTTGTTGGGCGATACAGAGTTGGCCTGGTGATGGCTGCTTTAGCTGGCCATCAAATATGATTACCCTAGCAAATACAACGTTGGCATGCAAGAGAAACCAGGGTTTAAATGTAACAGTGCTTGATTATAGATGGGTTTCAGCTGTGCAGACTGATTGCAAAGTAGTGAAGATTCAGTGCTAGGTCAAGCCCACGAGATAAAATGGGGACCACAGGAAAAAAGGCCACACGACAGGACCTGGAAACACATAGGAACACATAAGAAAATGCTTGTTGAGGAGGGCGTTAAACACAGAAAAGACCAGATGGTTTCTTTTTATGCTATGACTAATGCCTTAAAGCATCATCTGTGTGTTTTTGACTTTCAGAAGGATTATAAGGAACAAACCACCTCCATCACAGGTGACACTGAGAGCAATTTAACCACACATTTGTTTAAAAGCCTCACCTGTGAGACACAATGCCACTTAATCTGGATGCAAACAAGCAAATGCAAACCCATATGAAAAGACCTGCACACACAGCATGCTATCGCCCTCATCGGTTTACAGTCTGGAGATAAGAGGACATTGGTGATACAAAATGTAAAACACGAACACTTGCACACCCACAACCATGGCCCGTTCTTATGACTAACATTTCTCCGATGAATCATCATGTGCTGATTACTGTTAGTGTACAGCGTGTTCAGGTTAATTTCCTACATTAAAACAAAGATGACATTTACCGAATGTGCGCCCATTGACATGGAACAAGGCAGAGACAAATAAACACCCTGTGGGTGGAGATCAAGATGTTGGACAAACAATGAGATAAAGTTTTTTTTACCTCTGACTTAAAAATTAAACCAGCCAACGAAACAACCGGCAGAAGCTATGTAGAAAATTACGTGTGCATAGAACTTAGGAATGCACTATTGTCACCTCGCCCAACAAAATCCAAAGTGAAAATTGCTGTGTAATATTTAGTATGCCCTCATACCCGCATGTAAAAACTAAAGCTAAAGCTATTCTTAATAGCTAGTCGGTTCAAAAGCACAAATCATGTAAATGAATACAGTTTTTTTTTGCCTTAAAATAGGCAGAAAAAGCAAACAGAAAGGTTCAGAGGCGTTTTCAATAATTCAGTAACCTCACTGACCTCACACAGACTGGTGTGACTGCAGCCACGCCAGACAAGTAGTCAGTCAGGTGGCTGCTGAAATGTGACTTTGGTATTTGTAGTTGTGGCGAGCCTGCTCCCTCAGTCATAACATATCTTTGACTATTTTGTAATTAACAGTGAGCCTTAGAAGTTTCCTTTTTCAGTTCTTTTATTTGTTATGAAATGCCTCTTCTTTATGAAAGAGCATTTGAAGTATCTGAGGGTGAAAGGACTTTGTTTGAGGTTCTTTTGTGCATTTGAGAACAAATGACACGACCGCACTGGCAGAGATAAAGTACCTGATGCATGTAGGTTAGGTAACAATGACAAGCAGTGCTGTTATGAATGGACCATACTGTATACGGCAGCACAACGTAGGATTTATAAAATATTTTTGATTTTTTATACCTGACAAAGAGCAGAAGACAATTTAGAAGAAGACTCTTTGTTCAGGTGCTGTGAAGATATAGCCCACCTATTTATACTGTAACATCTGAAGTTTGTCTGTTGTAGTATTATATCTGATCTGAATATTGGCTCAAATGTACGGTGGCCCTGAGAGGCCAAATGGACTGCAACTTAAGAAAACATCAGCAATAAGAAACATGCTGCAAAAGCACACAAAACACAACGGAAATAGGAAAAATGAAAACAGAACTAGGAAAAAACACAAGGGAAGTGTTTCTGGGGAGACAATAACCCGACGGAGCAGTTGCAGGAACCCAAAACATGGTATGCCTGTTTTATCATGATTCATGTAATACCAATGACAGATTTTTAGGCTAAGAGTTAGGCTAACATGCTTACAGCTCATCTTTTCTTTCCTCACAAACCCGATAGATCCTCCACTTCTTTTAAGTGCCTCCCAATGCAATTCTTAGCATATTTTGGTTCCTGCAAGTGGTTATTGGTTATTGTCTCTCCAGAAACACTTCCCTTGTGCTTTTGGAAATCTGTTCTTTCCTATTTGTGTTTTGTTTATCCTATTTCCGTTGTGTTTTGTGTGCTATTGCAGTGTTTTTCTTATTGCTGGTGTTTTTTTTTTAAGTTCATCTGGATGTAGCATAACCAGTATATTTGCATTATGATGATTGTTCAGTGGTTATATATGCATATTAACAATCATGAAACTGACCTAACAGCCCATTGTTAGTCTCTAGTACAATTTCCGATCATTATGCAGATGTACTGTTTATCAGGCTGGGAAAACCTGCAGTCAGCTGAGACTGAAGAAGTCACATGGCTGAGTGTAAAAATCCAGATGAGTCCAGATGAACAAAATCAGCTTTCTGGAATTTCCTTACCTACACGAGCATTCATCAGGTGATATGTAGTGGGTGTTTTCTTGGCACACATTGGGCCCCTCAGTACCAAAGTTGTTTAAACACCACAGACTACCTAAGTATTTTTGCTGACTATGTCCATCCCTTCCAGCATAATAACAAACCATAGCACAAATCATCTCAAGCTGGTTTCTTGATCATCACAATGAGTTCACTGTACTCAAATGATCTCCACAGTCACCAGATCTCGATCCCATAAGGCGTCTTCGGGATGTGGTGGGATAAGAGATTCAAATCATGGATGTGCAGCTGACACATCTGCAGCAGCTGTGTGTTGCTATCATTTCAACATGGACAGAAATCTCAGAGGAATCATTTCGGCACCTTGTTGAATCTATGCCACGTAATACAGTGTCCAGTGAGTGTACAATGTGATCATTTTTAATGACGCGCTGACAAACAGCACAGTAGATTCTTGTTGTGAAGCTCCACGATGACTAAACTTTAGATGCTGAATACCCTAAAATGTTCTACATTTCTGCATATATCTTAAATAGAAGTTCCTAAAGACGATCTTAATGCTAAATGTCAAAGAATTACGGAAACACATTGATGGAGAATTACTAAGCTACATTTAAAGACACTGAAAAATCAACCTCAGCAATCTAATGTGTGAATTTTTAACTGTAATCATAGAATATTAACTTCATCTTAGATTGCGAAATTCTCCAGATTGCCTATATGACAAGTGGAAAGTTATAATATTAATGTTTAACTGAATTGATGTGACGCATTTATGTGAAAGTGTTTACACGTTTAGCAATTTCAGTTAACAGTGGTGTGCTTTACTGATGGGGAGTTTTTTTCAGCTTTCCAGTGACGTGCAGATCGCCTCATTACAGTAGCAGTTGTGGGATGAATGCAAAGGTTGAAGTTACAAATAAGTGTCTTTAATGACTTGGAAATGTTAAATCTATTATGCATCGTATTGCTGCACAAGTCACTGCATTCCTCTCTGGAAAAATGAGGCAACAGGACATTTAGATGCCCTGCCTATGGTAATGCTATCGTGATAATTGGATCTTATTTCCTAAGTGCATTCAAGTCTTCTTGTAAGAGATCGTCACTTTAACTGATTGGAATTAATCAACTCAGAAGCCCAAGCCTCCCTTAGAAGGTTCCCCAATAACCCCATAGTTTTATGGATGAGATTACTGTCAGCTTTGAAGCCACAAAAACAGCGTTTGTTTAACCATTGTCTTTATGATCTTTTGTTCTGACGCACTTTGTGATCTTTATCTTGAAAGGAAATCTTAGTCACTTACTTACTTTACACTTGTGCACACCTGAACTTATCAGTTAAAATGCAGATGATATGATTGTGCACGTCCCATGATTTGTGGGAGTCAGGGCTTTTGGCCCATCTGAGAGAAAACAAGAAGAGGTCAGATCTGTCACTGGGGATTGATATCTGTGTTAGTGTTGCGTGAAGGCATGCTACACTCTGTTTCTGACTGTTCCTCTTCTCCCACTCTGTATGTTACACAACAACAGAGGAAAAGTACCCGTCCCAGTGTCAGGTATCAGTGAGCTGCTGTACGTCTGCTCTCATTTTATTCGGCCTCACACAAAACATTGTGCAAGATTACTTCCAAGAACTGGAGTACAACATGGAGCTGTTTTGATCCACCCAGACTGACACGAGGAAGAGATTTATGTTCTGGAGGGAGTGCACGGTCAAATTTGTTCATGCACTCGTGCTCCAGCACACAAACACACACTTGTGAATATACAGCGTGTGCAAGGCGAGCAAAGCAAGAGCTATAGCGCTTTCCTTCCTGTGCTGAAAATTCCTACTGGGCAATATGAACTGTCAATAGAAAATCTTCTTCTGCACATCACTTGTGAAATATATGAACTTCTAATCTTCTCTTCTGAAAATTAAGTGAAGACAAGGACACAGAGTGTGTGGAGCCTCACCAAGCTTTATTTACATGCGCACTATTTCTTATACAAACTTCAAAATTCAAAATGTAATACACAGGAAAATACCCACTAACATTAAGTTGAGAATAAGCAAGATTAATAAAGAGCAAAAGTTCAAAGGGAAAAGTTCAGAGTGTGTATGAAAGGGAGCTGGCCTGGGCTTCTTAACAAGGATGGAAGGACTCATAAGAAGATAATATAAAGAAAATGTCCAAGAGGTGATTAAGGTTTCTAGTGGTATGTGTCTATTTTTGCTTTTCTCAGCTTTAAACCAGCATATTTTGTTCTGCGCGTGTGTGTCGAGCATGAGAGGAGGTCATCTGTGCCTGAATGAAGCAGTGGTTTTGTGAAAGGCCTGCTCAGCTATGACTACGAGAAAACTACCCTCCCAAAGAGTCGATGCATTTTTACACCGAGCCGAGTGCACATAATGTTAGGAACGCCTTTTAGATTTGATATTTCCCAAATTGATAAGAGCTCTTTTCAAAGATGACTGCGTTCCCCGGATTTCACTTTGCCTGTCGTCTTCACAGGAGTAAGTAATTTTAAGTACAGACAGTGTAGATGAATTCAAATGCTTAACAGTTCAGGTGATGGCTCAGGAGTCCCCCTGACAACAGAAAAGACAGATAGTGTTCTGGAAATTTTAGATGTAGCAAGGTGTTGGTAATTCCAGCTTGCTGACATTTTCACTACGTCAGTGTAATGGGTTTGTAATAATAATAATAATAATATCGGAGGATGGTGCAAGTGCTCCTCTTTAAGCCCTGATTATTACTTTTTTATTTTTTTATTTTTTAAAAAGGAACAGAGTGTTTTAGCACTAAAAACACAGTGTTCCTCTCAGGTTGAGAAAGGTCCAGCTAGCTCATGCGCTAAACCTCAGTTAGTACAACAGACCATTCTAGCCAACCATGCACACCCACTCCTCCTTCCTTCCTTAGCTTCAAAGAGATATACACGAATCTGTACACTGATATACATGACAGGGAATACACTTCATGTCACTGCCCCCAAATGGAGAAGGGGTCTCCAGATGCTACAACAATGGTGCCTTCCACCATTTCCAAAATCTGGTTCAACAATTAAAATTGCTGGTAACAGTTTTCCCTCCCTACCCGGCGCATGATGTATTTGCTATTTCTTCAAATTCAGAGGTATGACAAACCCCAAGGGTCAAGTACTACATGAGCATATAAGGACATACAGCGAGTAAATATGCATTTCACACGGTTCATAATGCATAAATACATACATGCATACAGTCGGCTGTTCTGTATGCACCGCGAGGAGCTACAAACCCTCGTGAGATTAATTCAGTTGAAATAAAACTCCATCAATAAACACGTACACACGTTAACATGTATTTAGGAGATACAGGAAGTCACCTGCAGGAGCACCAGGCGTGTCCACGAGGGGATCTGTGTGTGTGTGTGTGTGTGTGTGTCAAGAGTCAAACAAGAGGAGAAAAAAGCTATGACAACAAAACCAAAAAACAACAGACTGTGTGAAGTAATAATCCTGACATTTATCGTCCTTCTAATTCTTCATCCTGGTGGCCAAAAGTTCACAGGTTACAAGTTCAGAAACACAAAGAAAATATGTTTTCCCCCCCAAGAAACGTTAAAATACTACTCGACTGTGGCTTGACGTTTCTTAAATGGAAAGCCTTCCTTCCTCACCCCCTGAGTGATTCTGTATATGCATAACAAGCCCCACAATCTCACGACAAGAAACCAGCAGAGCTTAACATGGATCCCTGCTATTTTTTGCTTTTTTTTTTTTTTCCCCGTGTGTGTGTGTGTGTGTATTTTAAGTGTGTGCATAAATGTGTGTGCTGTCATTTGGCTGCCAGCATATCCTACTGTTTATTTCAAGTAATTTGGCAATATACAGAGATAGCTTATTGTTTTAATCAAGAAACAAATGGCTTCTAGAGGAATGAGCCTATAAAAGAAAAAAAAAAAGACAACAACCTTCTCCCTTTGCTCAAACTTATCATGCTACAAGTGGCCGCAGCTCTAGGCTTCTGTGGGTTTTGGGTAAAAACAGGAAAAAAAAAAGAACAGAAAATATGCACAGCTTCCTCGCAGGACAGGATTCAACACTGTTTATATAGCACCTGTTGTGGTGTGGAAATGTTCACAACCCTAGGACACAGGTTTTTGTTTTGGCTACATCGAATGCTGTGATAAATGACCTCAACAGAACTCACCAGAAGTTAGGAAAGCAATGAGAAGACATACAAGATCTTTTCCCTCTTGAATTTTTACCTGCCCTGCACTATTCTGTACCAGAAGTTTTCTTCCTCTAGTCTTTTGATATATACAAGGATAAAACAAAAGCTGTAGCAATCATCTAATCATAATATAACCCTCAGTATGCTGCTGTTATTTCAAAGTCATGCATCATATAATATAGAAAACAGCAAGTGCATTGTGTTAAATTGAGGAATTTAAACTTCTGGGGTTTTGGAGATTTCGCAATCTGGGGCAACGTTTCAGTTTGTCTACACATGGACTGAATAAGTGGCCACTCAGTGAGTACGACATTCCCATTTCCACCTTTTCATTTCACCAGTACAATGACTCTTTCTCTACAGACATTTTTGATTAAGAAACAAATATGATAAAACAGGAACTCAAAAAACAACAACAACAACAACATATGACATTTAAAATTACTTAGAACAGTGGGAATTTCTTTTTCAGTATTACACGTCTCAGGAAACCACTGGATCTGATTTACACCACAACATGTCTTGTTTTTTTTTTCTCTTTACACTTCAGTGGGAAAAACTGCACCATGCTCTCCTTCGATTCTTTGCTTGCCATTTAGTCCTCAATTTCCACCTGAAGACCCCTTTTTGATAAGCAGTGTCTCTTTGATATCAGCAGACTGGGCGTCAAAGGAAAATTGCATAATTCTAAGATTTGTGAGTTTCTTGTGATTGTTAGATGTAGCTTTCGTTTTTGCTGTTGTCGTTTCACAAGAAGCTTTGAGGGCTCATGCGCAGCATCTCTCGAGTCTGCAGGATCGTTCATGGTTCACCAGTGTGGGAGCGAAGGTAAAGCTCTCAAGAGGAAGTCTTCTTCTGTAAACACAGGGTTGGTTATTTTACATTGTGCTGATGGCAGGTTTGGCAAAAAGGATGTTGTGTGTCTGATCTTCTCTTGCACCACACAGGTCAGACCTGGAATGAAAAAGATATGATTATCTTTTTGTGTTCGTAAGAATGAAAATCTTTTCCCTTCTCAAGGTTTTAAGTCACATTTTTGAATAAGTAGATTGGCAAATGTCACTGGCTCATATTAACAACAAATTTCTGTTCACTGCTGGTTATTTGCAGCTGCAAGTTAGGTGCTTAAAGCTACCACTTCTGCATATGTTTCATAATACATGCATTTGAATATGAATTATTGAATATATGAATTATTCCTGATCAAGTCCTCATCACATACTTCCTAGAAACCCAAGAAACCAGTGGTTGACTGACATTTCTTCAGCAGTGTGCACATGACATCATGACATCACTGGAGAATCCTCAAAAACCTCAGTAAACGTTTTGCTGGTGAATTTATGGTCTCAGTCATATTTAATTAAGCATGATGTTCATTTCATAAATGGTAACAATAAATTGAAACAAATGAAGGGAATGTATCTGGGCAAGTCTTCCTTGTGGTAGACAAGTTGCTACTGTTTGATTATGCAGCTTTACTGGGTTCTTGATCATATTCAACCCTCACTCACGACTACAGGATTTTAAAAAAATTGATGATAATGGCCAAAATTCCCAATTCAAAGCTGCGAAACAATATCTTCAATGTCACAACATCATGGCAGCTATTTTCATCTTTTACAGACCAAATACTTATTTCACTCATGACAAGTAGATCAATTTATAACTTTTATGGGTGATATTCTTTCTCTGTCAATCAATTGAAACAACCTTTAAAATAGACACTGCTTATTTCTTTATAAGTGAGCAAACTTACAAATTCAGCAGGGGGTCAAATAATTATTTCCCCAAAATGTATATGCAGTCCACATCCTTATTAAAAACATGTAACATGTAAGGAAAAAAACTGCTGGAGAAGTTTTTTTATTGTGTCAATGTGATTTAGGAAGAACAATTAAGGTCGAAGTGGTTCAATAAAGAAAAAAACCCCAGTAATTTTGTTCTGTGAAGTCCTTTCTTGACTCCTGTTATTATCACATCATCTTAGTGCTTTTGTCTAAGGCTGTCTCTATTCATGACACAAATAACTCTACAACCCTACTGTGAGCATGACGTGTACTAGACCAAATTTTACAGAGTTTTTTTCAGGAAAAAAACAAACAAACTAATTAGCTCATACATCAAATTCCCCATTAGATACTTCAAAACAAACAACACTTCAATTTACATACCTGCTCTGCTCCCACCCTCTCAGCCGGGTACCCAGCTCTGAGAGGTCTGCTTGGTGTTTGTGAAGTTGCTGACTCCATTCATGTTGGCAAGAGAGTCAAAGTTAAAATCCAGGCCATCTGCATCCATAAGATCGTTCCTGATGATGGAGTCCATGTCGCATTCCAGGCTGCCATTGAATATGTCCAGGTCCAGATCTGTGGGGAAACGATCCTGATAGTTCCCTCCATTGCTGCTAACTGTCCCACTCAGGAAGATTGAGGTGTCAATCTGCATGGAGGAAGACCCATTTCCTCCCAGGGGTGAGAGCAGGAGCTGCTGTTTGGCATTAGCCAGAGTGTTAGCCTCATTCACTAGGTTCAAGCCTCCATTTATAGACCTCAGAGAGCTGTGATTGTGGTTGTTACTTCGCAGCATCTCTTGTTGGTTGCTTTGAAGTCCTCCAGTTGTCCCAAAAGTCATGACAGGATCATTGCGGAGCATGAGGCCACGGCGGGAGTTCTGGGAAACGAGGGCAGCTGCACTGGCCTGTGACATCAATGGATCTGACTGGGTCATCATTACATCACTATGGTTGTGACTGTCAGAGTTGAGCAAGTCTTGCAGTGTCTGGGTGCCAAAGCGGGTCGTGCTGATGCTGGAGAAGGACGTTTGCTTGTTCTCCTGGATGGTCTGCATGGGGGACGAACGCAGAGAGGAGCCCGCCGTGTGGGGGCCGAAGATGGAGTTACTGTAGCTAGCACTTCCATTAGAAGAAGAATTGGATGATGGAGAGGAAGTGGAGGAAGGTGAGGCTATCCCATTGGGTTTGGACCCAAAACTGAAACCTGAGGAACCATTTGGTGCAGTCTGGCTGGAAGTGGTTGGCACCATGCTGATGTTCTCCAGGAACTCATCCATTATGTCATCTGTGAGTCCATCATTCAGATTCATTGTACCCGCCAGGTCTGCCAAACGGGGCAGCTCAGTCGGCACAGCCTTCCCATTCGTCTTGGCGTTCCCAGGAGACAGTGTTCTGCCAGGACTGGAGTAGAGCATAGGCGAGAGAGGCGGCTCGTCATCAGGCACCTCGTCTAGCTCGGGGTTGGCCAGAATAGGTGAGAGGCGGCCACTCACTGTGCTGGCATTGGAGTTTGTGCGAGAGCGGAAGTCTGTCCAAGCATCCAGCTCCTCGCTGCTGCGTGAGGTCGGGCTTCCAGGCCACTTAGAGAGACCTGAAGGACTGTCCGCACCACCTTCACCAGCTGCAGCAGCTGCAGCCTGCAGGGCTGCCTTCTTCTTGGCAGCACGGCCGCGGGCGGACTTGGTGTACTTGTTGCTGTTGTCCATGGAGACTGCCCGGCGCCGTGGAGCCTTACCACCCTTTCCTCCTTCTGGATTGATCATCCACCAAGAACTCTTTCCTGTTCCCTCATTTTGGACGCGGATGAAACGACTGTGGAGGGATAAGTTGTGTCGGATGGAATTCTGTAACACAAAACAGAGAAGAAGACTCAGCTGAGTGCTGTGTGGAAAATACTTTTTGCGACAATTACTCAAACTATGCCTGTCACCAGTATGGATTTGTATCCATTCTTCTTTTTGCCAGTGCAATATTCAATGAAAACCTCTCATTAAGTTCAACAACACTGATCCATAAACCACCCACGAACGCTCATTCTGCAGTCACGTAAACAGTTCTTCTCAGTGACTAGACGTACAAACAGCAAAAGCCTATTGTTTCAATTGTTGATCCACTAAATATAGACAGGCTCACATTAACATTGTGCACCACTTAGCACTGATGTCTGCATTGTTCCCGCTGTAGCTTTTGTGTTGTGGGCATAAAAGAGAAAAGAGAGAGACAGTGTTCTAAAAATCAAGCCTCCTCAATAATGAATGACACATACAAAGAGCCTCTATATGTCAGATCATGTGTGTTTGCGTGTGACTGTTTGTCTTGGCTGGTGTGTATTGATCAGCTCTGAGCTCTTTTCTTGTGAGAGGCCAAAAGGCCCACTGTGGGGCAACTTTTTCACATGACAGTCCCTGCCAGTGATCAAGAGTTTCATTCACGACACAGAGACGTACGCGCGCATTAAAGGCCCAAATGACTACATAACAACCCTGTTGAAATGCTTGTTGTCTTGGTGCTGACTATGTTAGCATTAATAGTTAGCAGGCGTACATTTGTTCGTGCTTCACATTGTGCAGAGACTTTCACCACACTAGCAATCATTGTCGAGCTACTTTCACACGTGCACTGCAGCCCAGAGGTTTTCTAGACATTACCCAGAAACGCAAATGTCAAACTCAGTTGCATCTAACATTAAACACTCTTTACCCTACCAGCTTAACAGTACAAAGTCTGTGTCGTGTACAACCCATCCTTTTTTATAAATAGAGCCAGTAATATGCAGAAGGACCCATGCCATCATGGGTCCTTCTGCACATCTTTTTTCATGCATCTCCCATCACCGTAATGTTGTCATGTGCCACATAGGACAAAAGGCAACTTCACTGCTTGTGTAGATCTGATCCTCCTGGAGTTCATGTGTAACTTCAGCCTGTTATCTGTCCATAACCTTGAAAATTGTGCATGGTAAAAGTGGTGTACTTATTAAACTTCATGTTAGAAGTGTAGAAGTGTCAGAATGATTATGTTAGCCAAACTAAGAACAGGTGATACTGAGGTGACTATCTGATATTTCTAGTAGTTTCAGAACACAAAAGACTGAGAGAGTCAGATTGGCTTCTTTTGGATGCAATGGCTTGGGTTATAGTTAAACCACAAGATAAGAGTCAAAGGCCAGTAACAGATAACACAGCTTGATAAAACTGGGATACTATTTAAACAAGAGGTCTTGCAAGTTTTATTCATGTGTGTCATTATGAGTTTCCATTTGCACAATAGCAAAGATTCACATGCCTTTTTTACTTTAGAGAAGTCTGTTCACTTCAGTACTCTTTTCAATAATTAAATAATGCAGCTTAAACTGAGGATTGCATTGTGTAAAAGCAGTAATTTAAGACTTGAAACTCAAACTTGATCCCTAAATTACAAACATGTTCTTATCCATCTGGACATCCACCCCCCCTTTCCGGCCATCGCACACATGCTCCCACACAACACACACACCGCCATCTGGTTACATAACAGGACATCATTTCATGGATCTTTTTATGACAGGATAACAATGTGTACACACAGCCATAGTCTCAAATTTCAACTCACAGTAACACCATTAGGAGTCTTAAAAAAAACATGCATTTTAATGAAAAATAATTCTGTTCTGGATCACTAACTTATATGTTTATAACCTTGCCTCTAGCATTAATTACACTTTCCCCGTCTTCTCAATTTATTGCAGGCTTTGCTGAATTAATTATTTTGCCTCAGTCTCCTTCTTTTTCCACATCCCCTCCTTCTTCCGCAGTTTCTGTTGTTTCACAAACACATAGCTCTTATGGGCCCTGTGGGACTCTGGGGCTATGCTATATCCTCCCATATAAACAACCCAACCGCCATCCACAACATGCACGCAATTTTCCCCTCTCCTTTTACCTCTTATGTATATTTTTACTCATAAAGACGGAACAGACTTCTGGGTTCAAATCAGCGAGAACCAACATCTTCTTGTTTTTGTGGGAATCACAATATTGTTTTCCACGAAGCAGCACCGTCTTTACCAGGCAACAGTTTACAGGCAATTTGGTCAGGACTGTTATTCTGGTCAAAGGCAGTTCAGTCAGAGAGGAGAGAGAATGGGTTTAAGTTACATTTCTGAATGCTGCGTTGGCAGAGAAAGATCTCTGGGGCCAAACTGAACCCATGACCCTGTGTGAGTGTATGCATATTTGAGCGTGTACTATGGGTGCGGTTGTGATAGTTATATGAAAACGCTCTTAAATGGTTTGCAACTGTTATGCAAAAACTTGTTTCTGTTGGAGCATATGCTTCTTCCGACCCTTGCTATGCATTGCATAGAATCATGAATGATGGTGCGAACATATTTCTCAATTGTGCACCGTGTATTCTGCAGTGAGGTAAGAGGGGAATAAATACTAGAGAGACCAGTGTTTACCCTCTGCCGGCATCTCTCGAGGCATGACGTATTGCTGCTTTATTACAGAACACACACGTACATAAATGTTTCCATCTGCCAAGAAGTTATAAATAATGGCAGGGGATCGGCTTTGTAAAGGAAAAATAAAAACTTTGGCGGGATGAATAATAGGAGAATTTCTTAAAAAACAGAGTTTCTTTATCCAGCTGGTGTAAACATTCACCTGCCAGCGCCCGATACTTCATCAGTCCTTCTCCCTCGAAAGCCACTTGTTTAATGCATCTCTTTTTTTGTGCCATTGCTCGTTTCCTTCAAATGTCAAGTGTGATATTTCATAACTTTGTGTGACGGGCAAGTGATAAAAGCAAGCAGGGCATCTGCAACCACAGCATGGACGAGAAAATTTGGATCCATGTGAAAGGGAGGATAAGAACATGATGATTACAAGATGAAAGAATGAATAATGTGCATGCTGTCAGTACAATGTGTGATAAACTAGTAGAAGCAAGCCCTCCCACATACTCTTCCTCACAAACTGCACTGATCACCACTTTTATTCTGGAGATTTCAAGGATTTCCTAGACACAGTTTTCCGTGTTTTTTTTTTTTTAAATTTGCCTTGAGCACCACAATCCGAACTGTGCATAGATGCAGCACTGCCTGCGGTTTAGTACATGGAAAGTATGTTGTTTTATGATTTTGGTGGCCTGACCTTTTAACCGTTTAAAACATTTTTTACTTTGCATTTCTTGCAGACATTTAGCCTGTCGTGCAAACCACAACATCTCATTTCTGTCTCCTGTGATTCTTCTACTGCATTTAATGACACACCCAGCATATCGTTGAAATTTCCATGAGTTCATTAAACTCAATATAAAACATAAGAAAAACTCTTAAGACACATATGGTGAGCCCAATCCAAAGTCCTGGAGCTTAAATTTAAAACCCACCTCCTCCTGCCCATCTTAAGCTTAAATTTCCCGTCATTACTGACATGCACTCACTGGCCACTTCTTTAAGTACATCAGTTCAACTGATTGTTAGTGCAAATATCGAATTAGCCAATCATATGCTGGGATTTTCCCACACAATCATGTCTAGGGTTTACAGAAAATGGCCTGAAAAAGAGAAAATGCAAAAAATGTCTTGTTCCTGTCAGGTGTGACGTGGGACTGACATCATGGATGTGCAGCCTACATATCTGAAATGACTGTGTGACGCTATCATGTAAATATGGACCACAATCTCTGAGGAATGTTTCCAGCACCTTGTTGAATCTATGTCAAAAGACTTAATGTAGCCTGAGAGTAGATTTCAAAAACGTGATAATATCATTACAGCTCTTTCTTGGAACTATTCTCTTACTTTGAGGCGACTTCCTTTTATTGATTTATTTTTAAATGTGCCTGATGGTTACCACCCCCAAACTATTAAAGTTGTTTCATTTGCTGAAAATTTGCACGTTAAGAATTTATGTGTGAACATGGTAAACTCACAGTGTGAGCTGAGTACTGTATACATACTGCTGTAGCTCCTTTGGGGTATTCCCGAAGCCCATTAATAAAAACAGCTCGCTGAGACAGCAGCTCTGAATCATAGCTCCTACTATGCAGCCACGGCAGCTAAATAACGCACATACACACCTACAAACAGCAACAAAAATGAAACTGCTGATACTATCCAGGTAACTTTTGGGACTTTTTTCTTTTTAAATTCTTTCTTTCTTCAGACCTCTTATTTCTCTCTCAGGTGAGCTTTAATTTCTGAGACTTGAAGTTTAACAGGAGGGCCCTGTTACAAAGGCAGACAAATTGATTTTTTTTTTAACTCAACCTTGCTTTTCATTTCTTGAAAAGAAAAAAAATACTTCTTCAAAGATGTAGTTTGACAGTTTAGCATTGTTGAGAGTTACTTTAGCATCCGTATTACTCTCATACCTGTTGGTTAAATAGGACGTGACAGCCAGAGTATGATTATCTTTACACGGCACAAAGAGTGGAACGTTGGCAGCGACGACAAAAACTTGAATTATAATTGTGATTCAGTTGTGCTTGCAGATTTTGTTAGCCTCACAAAGAGCCATCCTAGCAATTTAAACACTCCTGAGCTAAACAAACCTCCAAGTTAGCCATAGCTTTATATTTAGACAGGCATAAGTGTGGCTCGAGAAGCTTTAATCATTTAATTTTTGCCAATGAAACTGATAACAGACACAGATTGCACCAACATCTGATTTGATATTTAAAATAAAGTGCTCTTTCTAATGATGTTTTCTCTGACTCACCTCTGCTCACCTAGATAATGCAGGTTCAGCTATCAACTGTTTGGCAGACCGGTTATCCAGGTTTAAAAGCCAACTAACTCAGAGTAGCCAGATAAAGTTGAATTTGCTTGGTGAGACAGGCCCCAGCCGGGTGTGTGTGTGTGTGTGTGTGTGTGTGTGTGTGTGTGTGTGTGTGTGTGTGCACCAGCTGCAGCTAAAACTTATGAACACATAGGCCTTTTTGTCTGTCAGCAACATGTGGGAACAATTAATCACTGTCAGCAACCACGCTAGGAATCTCCCTCCCTGCTTTCGCTCAATCCTCAAATTTTTGAAGGTGTGTCAGTGAATGCATAGAGTATTTTTGCATTTATGCAAAACTGATTTGCCGGAGGTGCAGGTGTGTTATAGGCACAATGAAGTTTTTAAACAAACAAGGGGATTGTAAGTGCACTCGGGAAATTTAGACTGATGTATAGGCAAAATGTCGTGTTTAAAATGCAAAGAAAGAAACGACCGAAAAGTCATTTAAAAGCAGATTTCTCTGATTGGTTCAAACGATCCTGGGAGCGCTTTGTAATTGGTTCTTGCAGTAGCAGTGGTGATTGGTGGAGTGAATGTGAATGTAGCCAGGCAGTACAGAAAAGGGAGGGTCTACGTGGTGTTGCAAGTGTATTTCATCACCCAGCTACAGTACATATTTAAACTCCAATGTATGAACTGGGTCAGTTTCACTTTGCCTTGTACTCTGTGTTCGTTTGAGAGAAGTGTGGACACAAGAGAGTGTTCATGTGAAGGTGAAAAAGGTGTGAGGGGGCAAGGAGGGCGCAGCTTTTCATGTGTGCAGGAAAGAGTTGTGTCATGAGGTTATAATGTCATGGAGTCATTAGAGAGCACTGAGTCAAAGGTGCTTTGAGGTTGCACTTTTCACCCCATACATCTTACAACTCCACCCCTTTTGTCCTGCTTCCACCTCCCTGATTGGACAAACTGCGTGACCTGAGCCTCACACCTATGGTGTACTTAACCATCAACTGGTACACTGTGCATGTTTTCGAGAGCCCTAGACAAATACAACTTTATCAGCCATTATGTAAACCAGCACTGATCTGACACCAGTGTCAACAGAGACTGCTGCAGGGTCAAGTGTACAACTATCACAAATTTAGCTACTATTTAAGATCAAGGAGTGATATATGGACAAGCTTATAATACGTCTTGGCTTCCCCTGAAGTTTGGCGTCTTTACAGAGTGCAAATAAGATTACATTTGTGCAAACAGGTGGTAGACAGCTTGCTGGCAAATGTACAACAGATATGACCATAAAATGTTTCTGAGGCAAACGCAAGGGACAAAGAGGTCTTAGATATGATAACTCTGAACGTCATAGTTTTTATGATTCCTCTGTTTTCTTACAATTCTGCTATGCTTATGATTTACACTAACCTTTCTATAACGATCCTATTCATTCTTACTGCATGAATTTACTGGGTTTCTATTATTTAAAATTGCAGCTTGTTAGCAAGCTGTATTTGCAGAGTGGTGCATTTACTGGCACTTTACTTTGTTGTGCAAAATTTGCAGTAAAAGTGGATGCCAGTGCAGACTTTAAGAAGTCACTTACTCAAAAGTGCTTTGCAGCAAGTCTGAGTCGAACCTCATGGCTGCTGGACTCCACCAGGGCTATCCTTTGACACCTATCCTGTTCACAACTTTTATGGAAAAACTTTCTAAGCCTAGCCAAGCAGTGGAGGCTTTCCACTTTGGTGGCCTTGGGATCACATCTCTGCTTTTTTGCAGATGATGTGGTTCTTTTGGGTTCATCAAGCAGTGATCGCCAGCTCGCACCGGGGTGGTTCGCAGGTGACTGTGGTGGGAATGAGAATTAGTACCTCCAGGTTTGAGGCTACGGTTCATTAGTGACAGGAGAGTGGAGGGGGAGGACGGACAGACTGTTGTGGCATCAGAAGTTGATCTGCATTCCTACTCTCAACTACAGCCATTAGCTTTGTATCGCAACCAAAAAAAACCCCCAAAAGAAATCTCAGATACAAGCAGCATCTTGAGGGCATTCTAGCAAGACTCCTTCTGAATGGTAGGAGTTTTGAGCATGAGTAGACTGTAGGGCAGATCCAGGACACGTGGTGAGACTGCATAACTTGGCTGGACAGTGTTCCCTTGGAAGAACTGGAAGAGGTGCACGGGGAAAGCCAGAAAAAGGGCAAAAAATGGATGGATGGATGGATGGATGGATGGAATTTGGCTTTTGAGGAGTGCAAGATAATGTAATGTAGAACTCACTACTATCCATCCTTCTGGTTCTGGGTCATGTGATGTTATGTAACAACTTGGACGAATTGAGGAGAGTCATGTGTAAAAAAAAAAAAAAAGTCATTTGTGCAAACATATATATAAAACACACATTCTCGCATGAACAGCTAATCTGAGTGTGTAAGATGTGGCAGAGAGCACTGAAAGCGTAGCCAGGTAACGTCAGACAGAGGTGAAGACGACACGCAGGTCTTTGACACGTAGATGGCGGATTATAAATAAACTGCCCTGCTGGTCTGTGCTAACACTCCCCGAGAGGGGACGATTATTTATACTGTGACCCTTCACAAACACACACACGCTCACATAAACACACACACATACACTCGGCCCAGGTTCCAGCTGCCCTGAGCTCTGGACCTCAGACAGAACATTCCATTCTCTTCAATCATATGTGCGTTTCCTGGCCAGAGGCTGGGTGTCTCTCCGAGTTTGTGTGTGTGTTTAAGTTTCCTTTATGTGTGTGTGTGCTGAAGAGGGATCTGGTGCTTACTGGTAGGATCCTCAATGTGCTTCTAGTTCCTTTGTACAGTTTGTTAATTCGGTTAACTAAGGCACACACAAACAAAACTTAAGTGTCATTTAAGGTAAAAAATTTAATTTTGACAAAAAAACTTACATCTTTAAAACAACTTTAAAACCTGATTCACATATCACAATGTAAACGGGAGCAACAAAAATGCACAAATGCTGTTTTCCACAATTGTGACCCGATTAAAGATAGATAAGAAGCTACTGACATCACAAATGCCTTACTAATGTAATATTAACCTCTCTCTCTTTCTCACCGCTTCCGATTCGTCTCCTTCGCTCTCTTTTCTGTCTTTTTTTAACTGAATAATGTGTAAGGCCCCATGCTCAAAGAGCTCCTTGTTTACTCTGACATTTCCTCCAATCACTTTGCCTGAGTCGGGGGGAGTTGGCTCACCCATCCCACTTCAAACGACCAATCAGTGTAGATCATGCAAACGTAATGGTTAGTCATGTTACCTTGCCTAGGCTTCACTGGGTCAGTGTGTTTTTATCAGTACTGGGGCACACAAACGAGCGCGTACACACAAACACAGAGCAACTGGTGGGGTCAGGGATACATCCCGGAAGAAGCAATAAAAAAATCTTATTTCTGACATCAGCACACAAAGAAACATGAGTTTGCGAGACATATGTAGCTGTACATTAACCAACATGTTGTTCATTATAGCTCAGAACAGCGTGTGTAGTCTTTGCTCTGGGACAACACAGGACATCCCTGCTGGGTTTTATCAACCCGAGTTCCAGGACACGGCGTCCTAAAGATACAGAGCAAGTGCGCCTGCCAAGAACATATACGCACACACACGCGCATGCAAATACACACCCACGCACATCACACACACACACACACACACACACACACACACACACACACACACACACACACACACACACACACACACACACACACACAACTAAGACAAAGATGACTTCTTCAGACACAGAAGGAGAAACAGGCTTGCAAGAGAGAGTCTGAGTGCAAAGCTGTGTGCATCCAAAATCAGGAACAAATCTCTCGTATCCGTGCTGTTTTGTTTCGTAAGAATTCAAGCTGTGCTACTGCTAAAAGCTGCGCATGCAAGTGAACTTGCACATGGATCAGTCAACCCATACAGATAACTTTCTATTCCAATATTAATCGAGCCTAGCTGTTAAATCCCTGTTATATTAATGCCAACTTGAGCTCTTTTAAGCTCCTTCAGTCTAAACATAAAAATGTACCAGGCACTTAATGAAGCAAGGACCAGACATCTGCCAGTGTTTTGTAAAGAGAACCAGAGTTAAAAAAAAAAGAAAAGAAAAAAAAAGCTTTTAATATATTTGACGATAAGCTGCTGTTAGATTCAAAATACATTTGCTTTGTGGAGTTGTTTGGGTTTTTCTCTGGCCGTTCTACCCTGGCTTTGGGATGATGCTGTGGTGACTCTCGGCCTGCCCTTTTTAAGAACTTGAACGATTTTATCAACAGACATCTAAAAATAGCGAAAGACCAGAGGGCGAGCCTGCCAGCGATGATAATCGTGGAGAGTGAGCGCTGATGACAGAAGAGCCATTAGAGGAAAACACATTGACGTGTGATGGCGCAAGGTATACCCGAGTACAAAGAGAGAATAGTAAAAAAGACAAGAAAGGCTAACCACCAAATGATCCCACTAGCATGCATTACAGAGTATTCCTGTGTGAACAGGTGATTAATGAGTCTGTGTGTGTGTGAGGGAGAGATAGAAAGTCATTGAGAGAGACTCGAGGAGACAGAGCTAGATAAAGTGTGAAGGAAAAGAGGACAGCCTCAGTATTAAGAGTAGCAGGGTGCCCACATGATTAATTACATCTCTGTGTGATACGAGCAGAGCTGAAGTGCAGAGGGACAAGAGGTGGTGGGGGAGGGAAGGACCAAATCGTATAAAATGATCAGGAAGGGGAATGTTGCCATTCCTGTGGGAAAATATGGTGCAGGTGACAAGGAATCCATTGGGGTATGAGCCTGGCATCTACACCTCGCCACTCAAGACACATTTCAAGGACAATGTAGGAAGACAGTGTGATTTATTTATCGTTCATTTTCAGCACAAGCAACAGCAGGTGAAGGAGTTGACGTTGATGTCTTTCATTAAGTTTCTCAGTGAATGAAACGGAACAAACCACACAGCAGTATTATTTACCAATTTCTTTAGTTTAACTTGATTCTGTTTATCAGTAGTGAGTTTATTCTGCCTTACATACTAACATGCAGGCTCATAGGTGCAACTCTGTGGCAGCCCCAAAAAATGGGGGGAAAATTATTTTAATAGTTGAAAGAAAACCAAGAAAAGAAGAACAGGTCAGGTCAGTGGAAAGAAAAGAGGAGGGACAGTAGTAGAAAGGGAGGGCGAGGAGACATACATGACGTTTTAACGTGCACCGCTTAGGTGAGGGGTCGACTGAGGTTTGCCGCCTCCTTTAACACCCCTCTTCCCTGTGTGCATAGCGGTATTTTCACTGAGGACTTGTCTGAGCTCTGTACAGAACAAAATGTTTTTAGGTAAACTGAGGACACAGAGTGGCTTATGAATTACTCTGAGGGTCTGTGAAAGATTTATGAAAGAACTGCGCACCCTGATTTTTCTCAGCAAAAAAAATACAAAGAAGAACTGAAGTACAGAGAAGATTCCCCCACTCTTGACACTGTGGATTTTTCTTAGTAACTAAAAATAATTTCTAATATTGTCATTTATTATTTCTGCTCTACAAATGTTTTCCTCGTGACTTCTGTTTTTTCTTTTCACAGAGCACCACTCTGTACTACCAAAATAATACATTACTAGTGTCACCAGATGTGTTTTTTTTAAAAAGAAGAAAAATCTGAGAAAATCCTTTTATCATGTGTTTGTTTGTTTTTTCTAATAAATGAATTTTCTTTTGTGTAATTCTTATAGTTCCGTGTTTTTCCCCATTTAATCAGTGTTTATTAGAAATTGATATCTATAGTATTCTATAGTATGATTTTACGCAACTGTAAGTTGAAAATGCCATTTAATAGCACATGCCCATGGTACAGTACTGTTTGGTCTGTGTTGTTTGGTGGTTGCTCGGCAACACGACGACGTCACAACACAACATGGATAATTCCAGTTTTGTTAGCTGTCACGAAATCAAGATGTTATTATGCTTTTATAAAGTGTTGTTGATGCGTAGATGCTACAAATTGTTTATTTTTAGCCCGTTTGTGGGTGGTTGCTAGGTAACATGATGATTTCATAATATCTGCTATAGATAAGAACCTTCACGGTGCACAAAGGTGTACCCTTGTGCCAACTTTGGCTGCTGAACTCCTGATTGTGTAACAGGAGTTGGTAAACAAACAGGGATTTTTGTACATTATAGCCTAGCTTGGAACAAGGCAGGAAACTAGCAATAGCTATGAACTCTCACGCAATGTACTGGCACTATTTTAAATGCCATAATTCCTACCAAGTAGAAATTATTATTATTATGACCATCATTATTATAAACATCATGTCGGATTGTGGACACAGAGTAGGTTTTTCTTCACTTCTCTGTGTCACAAGACAAAAAGGATTGTAGCAATATGAGGCCTGTGACTGTGAACTTGTTAGTACAGTTGTAGTGCTGCCTATGTTAATAAGAGTTGTAAGAGAACTTAAGTCAAGACCTTCAACTTATGTAACACAAACATTTGCGCAAGTCCTGCCAAACTGTCTCACTGTATCTCCTTAGCTGTAATAAATGTATTAAACTTTTCTTTGCCTATTCAAGAGTTCACTTTTCACTGATCTTGCAACAACAATCCAAAACAGACCTTTGCCAGCAAATGTCTAGCTACTTTAGCTGCAATGTGTGTGTGTGTGTGTGTGCATGCAACTCTGAGGTGTGTCGTTTCTTTGGCCGAATATTTCCACAGCACAGGCTGCCTGATGCCTCAGGCTGTAACCCGGTCATGCCTGCGTTTCTATCACTTGCCGTGTGCACTGTAATAACCTCTGAACCTATCAATTCACTCTGCTGAAGGTGAGCTATGATCTCGTTTGACAGATCACGGCGATAACAGTGTTGCACATGATCATGTAACAAAATACTAGTCCACAAATCGAGTTTGACCTCAGTTGTTTGAAACTTGTGACTTGCTGTTCCTTGTTTGTATGTGAGTATTTGCGTTGTGATTGGTGCCTTGGTTGCTGTAGGGGAATTCACATCTGGTCCAGATTATCTTGTGCTGAGTTGAGGCCCTGCTGGTGTTCATGGGGCTCTTCACTCTAATGGTGCTAAAAACAGATACAGTACACACAGCAGACCGCAGGGCACTGATTTCTACCATATGCTGTACCATGACAAACATTTAGAGGATAATTGTGGTTTATTGTAACCCGGTCTTTATTTTTGCAGTTCTGCTTGCTCTAATAATAACATGATGCTGAAATTTGATTTCTGAGAAACGGGAGTGTGTGACACTCATAAAAGGATATCTAGCTCAGCAAGAAAAACAAGCAATCAGTCAGTCTGATGGGTATCAACCCCAGAGGTCAGTCGAACTTATTCTGAAAGGGACCCAAAGGTAAATTATGAATTGCCGATTGTAAACACTGAGCTCAGTTTACAGATACCAAGTTAATTCCTCGCAGTTTAACCTCAAAATAGAGTGGTTTAGATAATCCCGCAAAACTCAGTGTGTAACTTGCAGGTTACACACTGAGTTACACACTCCACCGTCATGCAATATTTCACACTAACACATAGAAATGAGTGCCAAAGCTACAAGAATAAGAGGTTATTAAAGCCAAACCTAAGCCTTTGTGATGACAAAGCATGCTGCAAACTCATTTGTGTTTATTTTTTTATGACTTGTACCAGTTTGGCCAGTGATACTGCCAAAAATGAAAATTAGATTTTTTTTTAAAAATCTAATAGGTCGGTTTAACCTCACCTGATCTAACCAACACCTCTGCAACAGAAAGTGTTTCTATTTGACTTCATGAGCATTTGAGTGCATGTCCTTGTGTGTGTGTGTGTGTGTACTTGAGTGTGTGCCTTCTTCTCTGCTGATGTCAGCACTTTCAGGCCTGTCAGCTCTCTTCCTCCCACACACCAGCTGAGCAGCAGGAGAAAGGGAGCGAGGTGGCGGTGAAGGTCTTTGACATGCATATGCTCACATTGTGGATTTCATGTTTGTTTCAGTGCAAGTGGAGATCCTAAGTAGTGTTAATGACCAACTTTTTTTAAAATTTTAAATATGCAATTAGTAGTGTTGCAGAGGGACACAGTTAAGAGGGCTTCCCTCTCCATATGCTCTTTAAAGTGCTTTTAAAAGTGAAGAATATCAGTGAACAATTGTCCACCGATATTACGGTGCAGGAAAGATTCCCGTCAGTCATGTTACAGTTTTGGTTGCCTCTGCAAGACAGACAAATCACGCACACACTCTGTTAAAGCACACACCAACCGCACTGACTCAGACCTATGCGTTTTGCCCCAGCAACAATGAGCTACTTTTTCAGCCCCTCTGGGCTCAAGCCCTCTGAGGAATCACATGACTTCCTGTTTCAAGACAAAAGGAAGGCGAGCTGCAGCTGCCTCAACTCTGACCTGGATTTACAGTTTCTACAAATACATATTTTCATTTCTGTCGTTTCTAACTGAAAACGTACAAAGTCTGTGATGAAATACCCCCAAAATCATGACTACTGAATTCAAAGGTAAAAAAAATAAACAAAATAACAACAACACAAAAATCCACAACTGGCATCAACTGTCTCTCACTTCGCACTTTGTGTCCTTGTGTAAAACCACAGTTTCCCCCCTTAATGTACTCCTTTCTCTTCTATTCCGCTTTCATCACTTCCTGTGACAGAGATGCTGAAAAACCTGGTTTCTAGAGCAAAGCAGTTGTTCTATGACCACATAACACACTGCACCGGTCTCCGTAAGTGCACGGGTTTGCGTGACCGATAGAATTATGGCTGATTAAACATCACTGTTTGTGTGGATCACTGCAGTTGAGCTTGTGTGTGTGTGTGTGTGTATTTGAGCATGAGCAAACATGAGCTCAGAAGTTTTACGCAGGTCTGTTTGTGTAAGTGATGCAAGCGTCAGTTAAGCTTATTAATTATGAAAAGTAGCTCATGATAGCGTAAACGTGCACGTCCTCTTCACCGATGCACACTTGCACACACGTTTGTTTCTTATGCACATTATGTGCTGTTAGGTTTGCACATGACCCTACGGATCATATTGTGCAAGCCTTTTTTGCGTTTTGCACAGCTTATTTGTGGATTGACAATTTCATAGCGCTAAATCAAGAATGACATGTGAAATTCCTGATCTACCCGAAACAGTGAGTGGTGAAAAACGAAACACTCTGTACGTGTGTGCCTTTTTTTTTCTTTTTTTTAAAACTTTGACATAGGACATGAACTTAAAACCATAGCCACAGACGGGTGTAGTGAGTGTCATTCTCAGAAGCACAGTCTCTTCTGTGATTCTTATCTCCACCTCTGTTTCACATCTGCCTACAAGAAAAGCTCAGTTTTAGTTGTTTACGGGGCTCCTAATTACTGAAAAAATAAATAAATAAATCTTGCACAAGGCTGTCTGTTTTTCTTCTGTTAGACCTGTCTGGATTTTATTAAGACTTTCTGGTATGGAAGAGCTATGCTGTGCTTTTATGCAATATTAAAAAACACACAAAAGGAAGTGACAGGGAGTCTGGGGGAATGAGAGCAGACATGCTGAAAAGGTTATGAGCCAGACGGTGGTGAATTTTAAATTATGCATTTTTGTCCAAACGGACCAGTCACTCCAGTTTTTTTTAACACCTCATAGGAAGCACAGTGAAAAACAAGTCTTCACTATAAGGAAGACACTTCTGTCATGAAACAAGCAATAAGGCAAATTAAACTCCTTATTTAAGCTTCTCCTTTTTCGCTTTAGTGCCATGGTGACTGTAGTGGAATTTCATTAGCAGAGTTGAAGCAGACTGTATTGTTATCAGGTCTCAGTACTTATTTTGAGCCTAAGAGCAGCGTGAACTTAAATACCCTCTTTCTATATCTTACTATTTGAGGTACAAGTATGGGCGCATGGGTTATGTCGTCTGTCCTAGCTCTCTCACACGCTCATAGCTTTGTTTCCTGCTTCATGCATGGCAGTGCTCATTAGTCACAAGGTTTTCTGTGTCATATACACACATTCTATCTATCTATCTATCTATCTATCTATCTATCTATCTATCTATCTATCTATCTATCTATCTATCTATCTATCTATCTATCTATCTATCTATCTATCTATCTATCTATCTATTCAATCAGTGTCCCTTCACATAACCCTCCCTTGATCCACATGCAGCACTTTGTATTAATGTTACTTCACTATTAATAGACCACTGATAATTGCACTGCTACCACTTCTGTCTTTTGCGAGTGTTTTTCATGCAGGGGTGACCAGCAAAAGAAAAACTTGCACTTTTCAGTCGTTGCTATGTCTAAGATCGGTTGTGAAAATGTGTGCAGCTTGCAGCCGTGACCTCAAGTGATTCTCACAGAAGCCGGTCTCATCTAAGCTGCTGATCCCATTTCCCATGGCATTAGTGACTCAGTGCACTTCTCCTGACCTCACCTGTTGTAAAAAAAAAAACAAAAAACAAGAGACTACCTAGTGTGTCTAAGTGCCTAAAGTTTCTTACAGACTAAGCGGTTTGGCAGAGGATAAAAAAAAACGATGGAGGGAGGAATAGATGAGCAGAACAGTGTAGCCTAATCTCTTTAATCTACTGTACAGGCTCATGAATGAGTCTCTATCTTTTCCCTCAAACCCTCCTCCCGCTTTCATTTTCTTCGTTCTCATTATTTGTCCATCTTCTCCCTAACAGCTCCCCTTTTGTAATAATTTTTCCTCCCGTTTTGTTCCTTGTCCTCTCTCTCTTTAATGCTCTCTCGTTGCCAGTTTCTGTATTTTCCTGTCATCTCCCGCTTCTTTCTTCGCCTCTCTGAAAGGTCTTTTCTAAGTCAACTCTCACAACAAAAGCTGTATGGTGGCACTAGTTGGCTGTAGGCCAAAACTCTGCTCTTTGCCTCTTTCTCCATGTCTGTGTTGGTGAGCGGCCATCACTCAATCTGCTCTTCATACTCCCCCCTCTCCCAGCTCTCTCCTCCATCCACACCTCTCTTTTTGTTTTTCCTCCCACACGTTCGTCTCTCTGAGGAGGCAGAGTGGGTAGTAATTTCGGGATTTCAAATGTTCTCTTACACACCAACACACATGCACACTGCAAGGTGACTATGGAGCTGTAGGGCTCAGTGCTTCTGAAAGGGGTGTGTCTGGTAATCCTTTAGAGCTTGTGTGCGAAGGCCTTGTAAACCAGAGGGAAAAAAAGGAACAAGAAAGGAAGAGTGGAGAGAAAAAAAAGTGAGAGAGAAAGAAAGAGCTGACAGGCTTTTGAGCAGAGCAGGCCTCTTTCTATAAGGGGTTCAACACCACAACCTCCACATGATAAAAAAAAAAAAAAGCACACGCACATATGGTTTAACAAACCACACTGACCTGAGAGTGTGTGACTCCTTCAAGGAGGACTCTAAATAACAGCACCTTAGAGCTGATTGACAGCGCTTTCACCCAAATGCAAACATGCACACAGTAATGAAAGGTTTGCTTAGGTTTGCTTACAAATGCTAGTCATGCAACAGGTCCACGGAGCTTCAGACAGCAACCGTGGAAGGGAGGAAGAAGTAAGAGACTAGAAGACTTGTAAAGTAGGGCAAAAAAAACCCAACAACCCCTAACCAAGAAAAAAAGAAGTAAACAAGTGACGGGGGGAAAAAGTGGTTTTAGGTGTCTGCTGTGCAACGCCAAACCAAAATCCTTCGTGTGAGTTTTACCCATCTGAACCTACATGCTGACCTTGCAGCAGTAGCTGTGTTGTGGCACATGCAGTCAGCAGGCACCGGCAAGTGACAGAAATAAGCAGGGGAAAAAGGAAGTGGTGGCGTTGCACGAGTCAGTCGATCTGTCAATCGCTTGCCTGGTCACGAGACTGAGGAGGAAGCGAAGAGCTGAACTGGCTAGCGCCGTATCTCTCCATTGTATAATGTGTATGCATCTTTCTCATGCGTTAGTGCATATTTGCCTTTAGACATGTTTATGTTTCAAGGCGTGGTTGCGCGCAGTACATTGCAGGCTCTGTGGATGCACGTTTTTTTCTATCTGGATGCTGCCATATGCCGTCTACTTGGTGAGCAGTGGAGAGGTTAAAAATTTGAGGAGAGGTTAAGCATTTAAATGAGAAAATTTACATAATTTTCAAATCTGTCTGCACAGTGTAAACCTAGAGCGAAGACACAGTAAATCTCCCTGCCAGAACCTACTACTATTTATACTCTGATTAGTAAAAGAATATTTTCCACAAATCACGATTTATCAGTTTTTTCTAGGATTAAACAAACATGATACCAAACTGACTGCACTAAAAATGCTCTAGCTCTTGTTCATATTGAATGGACACACGCAAACCGTATCAGCCTTCTTAACTAGCTTTCTGCAATTATGAATTTTTAACAATGTAACAACTGCATAAGACATGAGACTGGAGTGTATTCACTGAAGGTCACAAAGATGTTACTGTATGCATTTCTAGTTGCATTTGTGTGTGACCAGTCTGCATTACCAGACACTGAGTAAGCCTGTCTTATATGTGTATTTGTCTGTGTGTGTGTGTGTGTGTGTGTGTGCATTTGCATCTTTTGTTGTTTTTTTTAGCTTAGTTTACACAGCGTGCCCTGGAGTAAAAAGCCCGCCGCCGTCTGGTGCGCTATTTCTCACTAAGTGGGTCAGTTGCTGGGTAAGTTGGGGGTAAAGTTCAGGTTAAGGTCAGCCTATGTATCTGTGCGTGTGCATGAAGTCGGGGCAGGGATGAGCCTCCGAGGTTGGGGCAGGGTGAGGAGATACGAAAGAAGAAAAAAATGAGAGCACCAAGATTTAAAAGAGGAAATAAGAGACGTCCAGACAGACAAGAATGTGCTTTACTTCGTGTGGGCAGGGCTGCATCTAAAAACAAGAATGTGCTTTACTTCGTGTGGGCAGGGCTGCATCTAAAATGCAAAGATATGGGGGAGTAATAATAAAAGAAAACGCAGACTTGTGTGAAAGGGTGAGATATGCAGATCGGGAGAGACAGACAGACATCGGAGGGGGTGGGCAGGGGCTGCAGAGAACACAAACTGCTGCAGGGTGCTTTTAATGTGAAGTAGGAGGGAGTAGTAAAGTGAAGTGTACAAGACTTTATTTTGTCTGCTTTTCACAGTCTGCTTGTCTGGGTTAGTCTACTATGGGCAACGCCTAGGGAGCACCACTTATGAGGGGGGGGTGCTTGACTGTGTGTGTGTGGGAGCACTTAGGGGTAGAGTAAACACTGTAGAAGAATTTGGGTTAGCGTGAATTATTCACTGGTTCAGCTGAGTACAGAAGTGCCAGGCAGACTTCTCCTTGGGCGGCGCGCTCAACTTTAAAAGCTGTTATCGGATGTGAGGGGTAGCTGCTGGAAGATTGCTGCACAAATGAATGGGTTCGCTTTGTGCACAGTGTCACAACCCAGACGATTAGATAACCAAACAATCCTGTTTCTAAGTCATTTGTGGTCTGCGAACTCAGGATGTCCTGTGATCAGCCTCCGTGTGAAGAAGCAGTTGGGCAAAGCACGCACTTTGAAATAGTGTACCACCAATTCACAGCTGCAATCTCCCTTCTTTCATCATATTTATTTGTGACACTCTTCGCTCTCCTCCATCTCTTCCAACATTCAAACGGAGAGAGAAGAAACACACTGTGGAGCTATATTTGCCAGCAGGTGCCTGTTTGTGTGTCTGTGTGTATTTGACTGCCTAACATGCTAACACACACTATTGCACTCTCAGATGCAACAGGGCACCCCATGTTAATTCTCCCCCCAACCCCCACTCTCCCGCCTACGCTCTCCTATGCTCTGCTGCCTCCTTCCTTCACCTCGCTTCCTCTTTTACCTCCCTGTTTTATTCCCCCTTTCCTTGCTCGCCTCAAGTCTGGGTTTGAAAGTTGGAACGTGGCCAATTAACACAAGAGCCGGTTCACCAAACCCAGGCGGTGGAGGAGGGGAACACAGAGAGAGAAAAAGGCTCACATCACTACACACTGACCTACATACACTTCCACCCAGCTGATTGAATCCTACGTTGAAGCCCGCGGCCAATCGCGAGTGGGGGTGGAGTGCCAGCCAGCCAATGGCATTGGCCACTCTTCGCAGAGCTCATGCACTGTCTCTATACAGTTTTCAGTAATCATACAGAGGCAGGGAAAATGAACAAGACGGAGGAAGAAAGGGTGACAGATGCGAGGCACTGAAAATGAGCAAAAGAAAGAGACAGAAGGGGGTGAGAGTGTGGCTGATACTGAGAGGCAAACGTGGCTCAAACGGGCAAAAATTTCACACTTGCTCTCAGCCTCAGTGTCCCATGGTGCAGCAGCCACTGACAGATGAAGTGTAATACTGGCTAATGCTAAAGAGTGGATTAATGGCCCATATTTGTCCTCGCTCCATTCCCGGTCCAAGGCCCAGCCTAACCTTTTCAGAGCCACACCTCTTAATCTCAAATAGTCCCCAAACATGCCAATGAGTTACGTAAAAATATGAAAAATTCCAGAATTTTTTGCTGAATTTTGCCAAACGATTACTCTCCTTGCATGAACATCGGTGAAAACCCTTCGATAAACACTAAAAGTCCTGAATTCCACACCTTCTGTCGGTTTGTGGTTTTGCTGTCACACCAGTGCAACCAGCAGTTACGCACCTCATGATTACATTATCTACTAAACCTCATAATCCCATGATGACCATGAAAGCTGAATTAGATCATTTGTCTGAGTGATTAATCTCTTAAAAAAAAACAAAAAAAAACCTGCACATCGACAACGACTCTTTGCCAATACGGAAAGACAAATGAGATCCGACTCAGTGTAGATGAATTACAAAAAGAAAAAACGAGCAGCCTGAAGTCTGACGTGCTGATAAACCTTAGCAATGTGTGCATGTCACTTCCACAGACATACACTTGTGATAGCATGATGCCATCGCGGAGAGGGTTAGGGCATCTCTGGCAGTGATCAACATGGAAAGTTCAATCTGCAGCCAATTGACTCTAAAACAAAAACTTACATAACTGTTAAGGCTTTGTTTACATGGAAAAGAGATAGGACAAAATAGAAATCCACTATTCTATTCTATTCTATTCTATTCTATTCTACTCTGTCGCCGTTTTGCTGTGGTGGCAAAAATAAAGGAAGAAGAGGAAAAAAGGGTGTCACAATCACAACAAAAAAACGCGTAGAAGAGCAAACTGAAGGAAAAAGAGGGGGCAGTGGGGAGGCGCAGAGAGACATCATGAGGCACACTAACCCATATTTGAAGAGATTGAGGCGCATATAGCACCATACAACAGAGCCAACACTCTGAAAATGGATTACGAGCCTCCCGTTTTGTTTTTTCTTTCCACGCTGGGTGGTGGAGCCTGCCAGCAGAGATGGCCCTTCATGAATAATGCAAACATTGACTCATGTGGTCATATGAAAATGGATTCCTTGCCAATATTGACCAGTCGAAAAAAAAAAAGGAGAGAGCGAGAGACAGAGAAGCACTCAACTCGCTAAGCTCTCTCCAGAGTGAGGGGGGTCCGAGATAATTAAACTGTACTGTCAAAGTGAAGAGGGGTGGAGGGTTGGTGTGACCCTCCAGTCTGAACGCTGCACCGTGGCAGAGCACTCTCGTGGTGAGAGGAGGGTGTGGAGCCATTTGGAGGCATATCGCGGCATTCGGGGTGGACTGCTCACAGCGTCCGAAGCTTGTCCGCTTCACTTTTTGTGCTTTTTAAAAATCTGTGCAAATTAAGTGTTTTATTTCTGATGTGACACTTTTTCTTGTGCCTGCCTCATCTGGAGTTGGCTTTTTTCCTTCATTTTCTATAATATCATTTGACAACCAATGAAGAGCAAAAGGGATGGAATATTGCTCTCACTGCAAGTTCTACTGCAGCTGTTATTATTGAAGGCTCTGCCTTCCCTGCAAAGAACACAACTTGAGATTAAAGAATCACTGATGCTTTAATTCTGAAAGGACGGGAACCCTGATTTTCACATGCAAAATGCTGTCCTACACTTCTTAACACCTAGTGAAGTGGGAACTACCACAAAAGGTGGTTTTAGAGTGCTTCGGCAGGTGTTTTTTTATGTGTGTGGACAGATTTCGTCAAGTCAAAACCACAATCACATCAAAAGTGATCAGGTTAGACTCACGAAACTTTACAGATTTGTAGTAGAGATCAAAACTAAGGCCGAGTTTAAATATTGGTTTGGTTATTTTGGAATATTTTCTTTAACTCCTCATATGAGGTAGTTTTGTGTATCCCTTAATTTGCCTTGGTTACAGTTGCCTATAGTGTGTAAAGTATCTTAAATACATAACAGGGTCGGACTGCACACTCGCTCCAGCCAAATCATGACTTCCAATACTGTACGTACCCATCTCCCCGTCACCTCCATCAACATGTTGAGGGATTGACAGAAGAGGAGGAGAAAAGCAGAAGGCGAGGGGCCCACTTTCTTTTTCTCAGCTCTTGCTTTCTTTTTTAAAAAAAAAGGGTGACCTGAAGGCTTCTTCCAGAAAGGAAAGCATGTGTGCGGGGAAAGTGAAGATTTCTCTGGGGGAAAATGTACAACAACTGCTGAGGCCAGGGCTTTCCCCGGTATTAGCTTAGGCTTCCCTGCACACACATGCTGATATAGACATATATATTCATAGCGAGAACAGAGCCTTCCCTATATCAGGGCTCCTACACATTCAAAGGCTGGGAGCAGAATATGGAAATAAGAAATGTGCACTTCAGAGTGTCTCCTTGAGTTGGTCCTATTTGAAGTATATATAAGGATTTATTCTGTATTTCTACCAGTGCATGCTTTCCTCCTAAGTATCCATGTGTGTTTTGTGTCTATCCTTGCCACGGAGCCATTTTGAGACCCTCCAGGTATTGAGGTCAGTGTCTCTGGATATCAGTTACTCTCCTCAGCAGCACCAAGGGAACTGAGTGATTGATGGGCAGATGGCTAGCTGGTTTGGATGAAGGTCACTCTGGGAACAGAGTGATGATATACAAGCAAAAGGTAATCACAGATACCCATAATGCCTAAAATCATACTGCCACACAGAGTGAGGATGAAGGAAGAGATGAGGGAGAGAGTAACAGAGAGGGAGGCTCTGTGTCTGGGTAAAGCGGTATCCGATGTGCCTTGGGGTTTTGGGGCGATTTCATGCCCCCATAAGCAATGAGAAGCAGAAACACAGACAGACAGACAGACAGACAGACACACACACACACACACACATGCGCTTCTGAGGATTCTCTCTGCCCAGCTATCCACTTTGGATGAAAAAAGCATGGCACATGGTGAGAATTGGAGAGGTTGAGCAGAACTAAGATATGCCAAAAGAGTAATTCAATTGGATTTTAATTTCTCCAGCACCAAATGACAACAGCAGTTGCCTCAAGGTGCTTTATACTGAAAGGTAAAGACCCTACAATAACACAGAGAAAACCCCAACAATCAAACAACCTCCTTTGAGCAAGCACTTGGTGACAGTGGGAAGGAAAAACTCCCTTAATATGCTACGCCATATGCTAACAGATGTAACAAAGTGCTCTAACAATGCATTAATCATTCTATTTTCAGTGTTATCAGTTTCAGAATGAAGTTTCGGTGTATATTTCTTAGAAAGCAGTCAAGTCTTTTTGAGCTTTGAGCACAGAAACGAATACCCTGATTCTCTTACAATCAATCATGAGCATGTATAATTTTTACATTACATTTGCAAATCTTTCATAGCAATGGCCACTAAATCAGATATGTGCAGACCAAAGTTACCTTGCATTCCTGCATTTTAGGAGCAGAATGCCTTGCAAAAACAGATTTACAAAGAGTGCTCTGTTTGCATATAAGCAAGGTTAAGGACGAACGCAGTCTGTGTGACCATAAATCAAACAGGGCTTCACTAACTGTCATACATAGGTCATATATGTGCAGAAAGTAGAGAACTACATTATCATTGGGTCATAAGCTAAACCACGCTCTTATAGAGCATGGTGACAAAAAGATGCAGTGTCGTTCAGTGCTCTGTTCAGGAATATTTGCACAGTAGTAGTTTTGAGTTTTTCATCTCTTATTCTTCATCTCTTATCCTCAATGTACCATCTATGTTTCAGGCCTCTGCAACAAATTCAACACTTACATGTTAAATTTCAGCAAAGCTAAATATGAGGGAGAAACTGGAGGAGCATTGCTCGTTTCAAAGTAGGTTTTGTAGGTGAGCAGTTCAACGGCAGAGTTTCACTGAGAGTTACTGGTCCCATCAGTTTGACCTTTCTCTTTATCAGGTAAAGATAGATCCACCCCCGTTTAATATAGCATCTAATAAACACTAATGCAAGATTTTTACCTTCAACCTTAAAAGGGCTGAATTCATTTGCAACACTTCGGGAAGCGCTTCAACTTTGAGATCGTGTTCCTTAATTAAAAGTTATTCAGCTGAAGGTCAAGTCACTTTTTGCTTTGTCAGCAAGCTGTTTCGTGCTTATCAGATCTACCCATATCTTATGTGTCTGTGTTCTGTTCTGCTGAACCTTATCAAGCTCCTAACCTCCCCCCATTCTCTCTTGTAAAACCCAGGTGTGCAAACAGAGAGGTTTACCTAGGTCTCATAAATGATAACAGATAAGAGGAGGGAAGAAATAATAAGGAAGGAGCCAAGCTCCACAGTGACCTTGTAATCTCCCTTCCTTTTAACGTGGATCTTTTCTTCTTACTCAAGGTAATTTATTGATTTATCCTCTAATCAGCAAATATATGATTAAACTGATTTGGTTGCTGTCACTATAAAGACTTGCGTTATATATGGCATCTACTTTGCAATTCTGTAAATATGGATGGCCAGATCAGTCCCATTACAGGTACAGATACTCATTGGGGAAACAGTGTTAAATTATTGAGCTGTACTTCTCTTTGAAAAGCAAAGAACCTCAAGCAGAGAAATACAATTATGAAATAATTCTTCGATTGAAGTGTTTTAGTGAATGACATCATGAAATGCCAGATAGATTGGATGTGATATAATCACCAGTTGCTAAGGAAAAATGTAATCCAAACTTGTTGGCAATGATTCCTGGACATTTCTGGCTCTCACTGGATGAAATCAGTTGCTGCACGTTGCTAGTGATCACATGCCTGCAAAACCTCACTATGTAAGGCAACATCAGGATATTCATTTATTCCTAACTGTGAAGAAAGTGATTTTGAGCAGAAAGTATAACTTGTTATGTACTTGTACCTAAAATTGTTAATCCTTAAACAATACAATAAAAAGAGTGAAGCTTTTCTGTTATCCCCTCCTATCATTAAACCACAATAAACCTCAAATTATTACAAACTCACAAACAGAAATTGTTGGCAAGCAAAATGGGAAACGTCTCCACACTGCTGACGCTTTGTATTAGCTCCCTAAATGCTATAATGGCAATCGTCCTAGCAAAACATAATGTCATGAATCGCTGTGCGGCAGGCAGGAGTTGGACCCAAAATGCAGGACTCACAGACTCGGGGAGGTGAACTCAAAACACAGCTTTATTTGCTGGTAGAACAAACATACAAACTAGACTAAACTGGGAAACCATAAACTAAGAACTCACAGGGAGACACAGGGAGATCCACACACAGCATGAGGGACGACGTCACGCCGAACAGAGGGAGACGCAGACAGAAATACACAGAGGGTTAACGAGGAAAGTGGGAACACACGGGGAACACAGGTGACACTGATAATCATAACGAGACAGGGCGGGGTGAACTGAACATGACATGTACGGGCGTGAGAGTCACAAAGTAAACAGGAAGTGCACAGAGGTTCAGACAGGAGGAGAGAGAGCACGGGGAAAACACAGACATAACGGGCTGTGGAAACATGAAACAACCACAAAGGGAGACGAGGGCTCATAAATACACAGGGCACACAGGGGGGGGAGAGAGAGCACGGGGAGAACTTGGACATAATGGGCAGGGGAAACATGGAATAAAACATAAGGAGAGACGAGGGCTCACAGATACACAGAGGGGCACACAGGGGGTAAAAGCCATGAAGGGAAAACACTTAGGGAACAACACAACAGGGCAACTCAGAAAACATGGCCTAAATAAGGAACAAAATACAAACATACAAGAAAACTAAGAACACTGGGCCAACATGGCCCAGGACCATGACACATAAGGGTCTGCTGGTGAAGTGCCGCTTACATATGATGCAGTAAATGGAGAACAGCACCAGACTGGATTTAATAAATGACACAGACCCCCAATCCAGTTATCTCAGTTAGTAGCGAATCAATAGCATGCAAGTAAGATTGTCATTAAGGCCCCAAGCTAGCATTAGCATGCTAATACATACCAATAGCAAGTGGTTTAGCAGGTACAATGGTTACCTCATTAACATACACAAATTTGTTAATTAGCACTAAACACAAAATGAAGTCTAAAGTAACGGGAATGTCATTATTGTTGAAGAGACATGTTAAGACTCATAATGACCCTAGCGAAAAGCTAGGGAACCACTGAAGCGATTAGCTTGAAACCCATGATGTTCACACACACACACACACACACACACACACACACACACACACACACACACACACACACACACACACACCAATAAAGGAGCAGAGAATGAGATATTAGACAGGAAAACTGAAAACCAAAGTGTGAGGTATGAAGCACGTATGGCCAAACCAACAAATGAGAGGTGGTGAGTGGCTTCAGTGGCTTACAGATTCAGTTTTGCACCGCTTGTGCACCGCCCCAAAGCAGATGGATTCCAGTTAGTAAAGAGTGCCTCGAAGAAAAATGTCTAATTGAAATTCTATCCCTTGTGTGTTTCTCTCTGCCCTCGCAGTTAGCCTCTCATGCAACCAGGGAAGGGGGGGGGGGGGGGGGGGTTCAGACATCTGATACTAGTGAAAAACATAAATGACACAAGACAAACAAACGTGTTTGTGTAAAATGTTTAAACATGTCCAGATGCATAAATGTAAAGAACTGAATACAAAGAGACACACACTCTTTGATGTAACCTCAGCTGCTGCCATCAGCCTTGTCTTTCTGTGTCAGTGGCTGAAGCAGGCTCAACAATGGCTCGCTTTCATCCCACAGTAACATATCCACACACACATACGCACAACCTCTGAAGTGCTGGGCCATTGTTGTGACTTCATGACAAAGATTGAGACCCTGGGGCCCACTGGAGCCCGAACTGCCAACCACTCGCATCTTAGTTGGTACATATAGCGCACACACACAATAAGGGACCATATTTTGTGTGGGGAAATTGCTCTAGGGACATTATGGGAACTATTATTGTATCCCTAGAAAGAACTGAAAACATCATTCCCTAATTTTAATGATGCATAGAGGATGTGGAACATTGGAGCCCAGCATGTGTACAGCAAGACATCCCAGGCTGTGTAATTCATACCAGAAACTGAGACGCTTTGCATGTGTGACTTCAACCTATAGAGTTACACAGAGACAAAAGAATGCTGTGTGTCTGCACAGAAAGCCTGTGGGTTGAACAGGTGGCTGGCAGGATGGCTGCTTGATGCCACTCTCAGGCTTTGTTTATCAAATCTGGGTTATCAAGTCTCTGTGGTTGGAAAGCCTCCACAGCATGTGAAACTGCACCCTGGCCGGACCAAATGTCAGCACACTTTCTCACTATGAGAACTGTTTTCATTACTGTTTGATGCTGTAGTCACACTGAGTAAAACAGTCGCTGGAGACTGCGGCACAAACAAAATTATTACGATGATGTGATGTGATGACCTCTGAAATCGCTGTGGACAAAGTCTGCGTCCTCTCGCAGTCAGCTGCCATCTTCACAGCGACATCGGTGCCTCAAGATGGCGATAAAACAGCAAGAAGGCAGAGTCAGTCTGCTATCGCTTTGCAGAGGACAAGTTGGCAATCAAATGCAACCTGTGATACGTCTCGTCTTGGGACCCTTGCTTTTATGTAGGAATATAACCGGAATACAACCAGTCGTCAATTAGTTGACCAGTTGGTCACCGCAACTACTTGCAATGAGTGTACAACAGCAAATATCCAATGCAGTAACCGGGCAATCCCTTTACTAGCTGCTCAGAGGTTGATGTTTTTACTCTGGTGTGACTGAGACATAATATACGGATTCTTTAGGTGGAAATAGTTAAATTTAGTGGTTATGCTGAGCTTTCACTGGAATAAATTACTTTTTTATTTAAATAACATTATTAGTGATTTTTTTTAACATCAGACAGGATGTTTTATCATAATTCAAAAAAGCAAAAACGCTAAAATTGTACAGACGTACTCCAAAATGTTACAAATTTACTTCAAGCAACCAACCATCTCATAGCTAATCCATAACAGGTTGCTTTACACTGACATAAACCGTTAGTGATTTCTACTCTAAATACAAGTTGAACAGGTTATTAGACAACAAAGAGATTTGCTGGATGTGTCAAATCGGAATTCAGTTACTTCGTGGGCACTAGCGCTGAATATTGTTAGTGTACTTTGATCAGTTCAGAGTCTTCCGAGTGGAAAGTACCTGAACTATTTTCTTCTATGGTTATGACAGACACTGAGCTAATATATCACACCACTGAGAGCTAGTCATAATCACTTTGTCTTATTCTGTGACTCACACTTTTGCAAACATGTGATACATGCTCGTAGACACCTAGATACACACACAAACAAATACACACAGGTGGGGCACCTGAATGTAGCTTGATTGTGGCTTCCAAAACACTTAATCTAAGGTAATCCAGGTTTAATCTGCTGTTATCACTCTTACTGACACAGAGGGGTATGAGTTGTGGCTTCTTTCTTCTCTCTTTCTTTCTTCTTCTTCTTCTTCTCGCTCCTCTGCCACAGAAAGCTTTATTGTACTCAATTAAATGTTAATCAGGAACAGTAGCTCATCCTGTCCTTTACAGACTTGATGATGCCAGATAGGTGGAGCGGTGTGATTGAAAGAGACAAGCTCAGAAGAAAACTAATTAAAGTTTAAAAGCCACATTGGAGAGCCACGTTCAGAAATGATAACTTCAAACACGCCTCAGGCAGATATCTGTTGAGAGAGCGCGGGTGCGGGTAGCCTTACCTGCTAGACACACATTGCTGTTTATAGTACCCCTCCCCACATACACATCTAAAAATACATAAAAAGTCAACACATAAGCCACTGTGTGTTTATTAGTAGATGTTGGTGTGCAGGATGGCGAAGGGAGTCGATTATAGAGGAGGAGGAGGCGACGAGAGAGAAGGGGCCCTCTTTAGCAATGTGGTTATCAGAGAAACTGAAATGTAACGCCACAGCGGGAGGTACATGCATGCTGACTCTGCATGTGTGTGTGTGCGTGTGTGTAAGCAATGTGTTCACTAGGTCACCTTGTTATCAGCTGTCACCCAAACTGCGAGTCTTACCCCCCACCTGAAAGACAAGTTGTCGGGTGCTATGGAGACAGATAAATAAACCCCACCCCTTGCCCTGTTGGTATGCAGGCCTTTAAGCATGCACGCACGCAAATGAACGCACGCGCACGCCTACAGCAGCTGGGCTGATAGCAGCCCTTTGGATAGTCATTAGCTATATTCTTGACTGCCCAGCAAGACTTCCTTTGCTCCACTGTTCATTTCCTGTTTTCTAGAAACAAAATATTTCCTTTCTTGTATTCAAGCCCATTGTTTTGCATGCTGTGTTCATATATAAATCAACTGGATTACAACTGATTGAGGAGGAAGTCATATTTTGATGCACATCACTTCAAGACATTTGGAAAATAATTTTATTCACCAAAACTGATGATACATGTAAGCAGTAAATACACAGGTTGGGCCAGCTGCTAATGAGCTTATTTAGAAAGAGCAAACTGGGCTAAAGGGGATGTATAATTGCTGTTTTCCTCCGTGTCTTATTTCTTTTTACAGAGCCAGACAGACGGTGTGTCTCAGAGCGGCATGTGCATTTTCCAGACTAGCGTTTCTGGATTCTATCTTGAACCTTCCTGCTCAGACTCTGACCTAGAAAAGTGCTTTGGTTAACCTTTCCCTCGGGAGGTTGAAGGCAAGGGTCAATTACAGAACAGTAGGGCTGGAGCAGGAAGACAAGTAATGACATGCTTTCAAACTTACTGTACGAGATTTAACTGAGGCCGTTCAGGTAAAAACTAATGTTTAACCACCAGATAAACCACTGCAGAGTCAGGTTTTGTTCCTAGATGTTAAAATACCTGCATATGTGGACATTTTTGATTTCTTTTTCTTGGAACTTTCTTTATTTAGCAGCTGGCGATGACTCTTGCAACTTCAGCTGTGCACTTTGCTGCAGTTATCTGGCTGAAACACCAGTTTTGTGCACTAACAGTTGGAAAAAGATCAGTGTAATCTGATGTCGTATAAACTGCTGAGCAAATGTTTTGCAGCATGAGGGTTCCGCGATAGCAGCGTCACAAATGTGATTCAACAGGCTCTGGAAAGAACCTGCAACATGATAGCTGCAGTTTTATAAAGCGACGAAGAACTTAAAATAATCCTCTGGGAAAATTCCACCTGTGATTGTTAGCACGCCGGCTGTGGGAAATAACTGTGTTATAACTGTAACACAGCCAGTAATAATCAACAACACTAACGAAAAATGAGGTCTCTTAAAAGCGTTTGAGGGAACAGCTAAAAATGAGGATAAATGTGCTCATATGCAATCTTAACAAAAGCTAGATAAGATAAATTGATACCATTCTGTTGCCTGTAGAGTAAATATGCAGTTGAACCAGGGGCCCATTAGTTGAGCTAAGCATAAACACCAGCATCAGTGGGAAAACAGCTGTCCTTGCTCTGTCCAACGGGAACAGAACCCACTCACCACCTTGTCTGAAGTCCATTAATTAAATATATGTTTGTGTAATCCTGTTCAAAAGCTGAGGAAACACCCAATTTTTTGTTGTGTTGAGATATAGTGGAGGTCTGGACACAGATACTGACAGAGACTCTCAGCACGTTGACGTTAATGGGCTTGGACACACGGACTGTATATAAAAGATGGACATAGCAGCCATGACATCACCTCTTGGACCGTTTTTCAGACTGGCTGCAAGCAAGGATGGATCTGACTGAGAGGACGGGGGATGCTTCACACATATACAACAGCAAACTCTCAATCACAACCGAGTTCTGCTCCAAATCACAACTTTTTTCTCATCCTTTTAGGGTCTAACTGGGACTATAGTTTAAAGGTCTGCACACAAAAGGCTAGGCAAATATAGTGCCAGTCAAAAGATGTTGGGGTGATGGTAGTCAACATATCACCCACCCCTAGAGTAATTTTATACCAATGTGTGGTGCCCTTGGTGTGATGCCAAACAGCATTGTACCTGCAATGTCCGCTAGTCGTGCACCTCTTAATATTTGTAACCTGGATTTTTGAACTGCTGCTGCCACAGCTGGCTTGAAGACTCAGGTGTCGGTTTTTACCCCTGTTTTATTGATATATATCAGTACAGAAGTTTCAAAAAACCTTTGAGTATAAATGGATGTGGCTGTGTGATCGCATTACATCTGGCACGTGAAGCAACCAAACCGGCAGGTACACTGGAGCCTTAATCCCTTACTGCATGAGGTAAAATGCTGAGTCAAACCAAGCCCTCATCTTGAACCTGCAATTCGTGTGTAGGACACATGTGTTTGTATTTTAGATGTTATCAATAACTGGGCATGTGCAGGCATGTGTCTGTTTAACACATGCAAAACACATAACACACACACACTATGACCGGTCTGCTTCCAAAATCCAAGCCTTGTCAAAACACAGCTGGGCTCCACTGAGGTTTTAGGACTATTCATTCGTATTATAAAACCTTGAGTGTCTCAAAAACAGAGTTGCGTTACAATAATGGCCACCAAAAAAATAAATAAAAAATACTCCCTTGATATTGCCTTGACTCCTTCTTGTCTTTTTTCCTTAATGAGAGGAGAGGACCAAGATTTATCTCCATTCATTAGAGCCCACAACAGATCTCAAGAGTTGCGCTTCAGAGGAGCAGCGGCAAGCTACAGGGGAATGGCTTGTTTTTGCTCACCACGGTGTTTTACATCCAGACAAATGAGGGAGCTGGCAGGAAAATAATGAGGGATGGAGTGAGAGTGAGAAAAGGAGAGCGGACTAAAGAAGAGGAGTTCAAGCAATGAAGGAGAGACTGAAATGGTGAGAGAGGGTTCGCCTTTAGCCAAGAACAGGCCCTTAAAAATTAATATGGTGATCTGAATTCATCCCAAGTGCACTGAATAATTGAGAAGTGTCTTTGAGGAGAACAGATCGTTCTGAGGGTGACATGGGTGGTGAGGATCCAGAAAATTAAGAGAAAAAGAGAGAAAGAAATCAGAAAGTGTGCTTTTTTATTGTCCAGCCTCCTTAATGTTCACACAAAGCTCTCCGGAGACTTCAAAATGTGCTTCTTTCTGTGTGTTTCATAGGCCTGACTAATTATGACAGAAAATCTGAAGAAGAATACAGGTTTTAATGCAGAGTCAGATGGATAGACAGATAAGGTAATGAAAAAGAAAGAAAAGCAGATGCTGGCACTTGTTGACGTACAAGCGGCCAAAAGTATTTGGACACCTTTGTTATCTTACATCTGTGAGTTTTTAATTATTGTTTCCTTGTTCCACTGAAAGGGGAATCCGAATGCTTCGGCACACAAATGAATACAAGACTATAATAGCGCATAACCTTGCAACATAGTTTGGGAAACACCCTTTCCTGCCAAACCACGTCTTTAAATCTGCAAGTGCAGATATTTTTGCGAGTACAGTGTCAGAAAACATCTGCATTTGGAACAGCTGAAAATGACAAATACAGAGTGAGTAAACCAAAATATAAAAGTTGTACAGCTAAGCAATGCCCTCAGGCTCACTACACTCTCTCTGTAAGCCAATGGGGGCTCCTATTTTGCATTGTTTTCTTGAGGTAGCTGATTATGGCCTCTTTAAAATAACACGTTTGGAAACTGACTTTACACTGACTCCAAGCCAGGTGTCATCACCCATCCCCTCCCACCATCTCATCCATGAGCTTATATGGATTGATTTCCCAGTTGGTCTTGCAGCATAATTTCTCCCTATGACTTATGCAGAAATTGCATATGGATATGATTTTGATTTGTCTGCATACTTTTGTCCCTTTAGAATGATTTTCAGATGCACATCTAGATGGGAAAAAGCTGCTTGGGCCTTTTAAAGAAGATGTTCCCATAGATTGGAATGGAACTGGATTGGAAATGGAACTGGAACAGAACCTGGGGGTTTCCTGCACACCGAGGTTGACTGCTCTGGAAGACGCTATTCACACTTGAGGGGGAGCCTGAAGCTGGTGTGTTCCTACAACCCATTGTCCCTTTCGTCTTACGCCCTTCCTTGGGGAATCACAGCCAGAGGGCAGTTGTAATACCCCAATTTAGAGCAAAGCTTGTTAATTTACCCCCTCCTCTCGTCCCCTCCTCTTACTGTCTCCCCCCCCCCCCCCCCTTTTTTTTTTTTTTGCTTCACTTCCTTCACATTGGTAATTTCCCAGCTCCATCTGAGAGGACTTCAGATTGTGCTCCACATACATACAGACACATACACACACCACCCATTTCTCCTGTCTAATCTTTTTTGGTATTCTCCTTCAGTATTATGAGAGTTTCTTTAATATCCCGTCATCAACCTCAAAGAGTGCTTAAAGCTGAGGTAGGCCACATGTTTTTCCTCTGGCTGGACAAAAGAAATCCTTAATAATACAACTGTAATTTAAGTGGTCTGGGAGGGAACTAGACTCGTTTGCCTCCCTTGGACTCTGGTTTTAGGCTTTAGAAAATCCAGCCCTATTACGAGAGACTGGTCAATCACGTCTTTTCAGAACAGATCAGGTGAGTAGTCATATAAAAGGTGAAATAAAAATAACAATTTTACTATGGCATGCAGGGTTTCAGCTCATATCAAGAACTATTTTCACTATTTTCTGGTGTTTTATTTGATTTGCTGTTTCTAGAATTCGATCTGCACTCAAGCTGGGCTCCTATCACCCAAATAAATCTCATCCAACACTGGAATAATGAGCAAGGAATGAAAAGTGAAGAAAGCTGTATTTTCCCCCTACTTCCCTTTTTCTCCACCTTGTCCCGCTGTAATAGAAACAATAAATAATTTCGGCTCCAAAGAATCAACTGTTTCGGAGTGCCTGGATAATCAAACACAGGTTTTTGTAACTCTCTTTTCCGCACAAAATCAGATGGTCTAATATGTAACGGTTAGGTCCGGAGCCTGTTTCTATCCCTGCGTGTGTGACTGTTGCAGTTGTTCTGTAGATGAACCTGTTTTCTTTTCTCTTTGTAGAGTGAGAATCAGATAAGGTGCCTTTAACTCATGTGGTTGTGACTCAGTGTTCTGCGGTTTCAGCTGAACGTGAAGTCTCTCCAAGTATCCATCAATTATCCAAGGACTTTAATATTTGTTTAAAGTGTGTTGCAACCATAAGGATCTTAAAGACTAACATAATTTAATCAATAAAATTAATTTCAGATCCCTGTATTAATTTACAACTCCTGAACTGTTTCGATAAGCCCGAACATGACCAGACAAATGCACTAGATATGTCTCAGCATGTCCGTGTGGAAATGTCTGGTCTAACCCTATTTAAAAAAAACACACACAGACAAGAGCTTAAGCAATCAGCTTTATATCAGATGGTGATAACCGTACTTTATGTGCAGTGTAGCTGTTACAACCTCTTAACCTTAATTACCAATGTGACATAACTAGGGCTTGGCCTGTGACGGGCAGCCATTGGGAACAGGGAGCCTATTACAACGAGGTTAAGTAACACTGGAGCACAAAGTTCACTGCAGCTCAGAATACTTGCGTGTACTTGCACAGAAATACACACAGGTGCACCTAATCTTTCGTTTATGCAAACAACACGCACACACACACAAACCCAGTGTTATGCATGTGCATGCATGTGTGCTATTTTGAGATTCACTCCCCCGCCATACCAAAGCTTTTTAACACACATTTCAGCAACTCTGAACCAGACCACCCCCACCACCACCACGACAGAAACCTTGCTGAGAAACTGCAAAATATACTGGTTCAGTCCAAAAAGTTAGGTGTATTTGGTCTAGCACACTCAGGAAAAATGCTCATTGGATTCTGCTTCTGAGGGCAAAAAGACTAGTATAGAATTTTTGATGAGAATAAAGAAAAGATAAAGTTTTTCTTTTAACTTAGGAAATGAACACTTGTTTTCAGTGTCTAAGAACAAGTTAATGACAAATGGTACATGTTTCAGGAAAAGAACATCCAGTTTCCGTACCCGATTAAAGACAATCTAAGGTAATAAAAGCGTTATTGTTGGCTATCTGCTTTTACTGAGGCTGATGGTTAACTGAGAAAGACATGGAGCACAATGTTGTAGGTGGGAACCTGGAGAGAGACCTCAGGAGGATTACTAGGATTTGCTCAGCAAATCTCCTCAACAAAGGTGCCCTGGGTGCATGAAACTGTAGGTGTTCAAACCTCTGTGTGGAGGTGAAACCTAAGAGCAAAGGAAAGGGACTCTGAGGTCCCCATGCAGAGGCAGTCCTCTGAAAACTGGGCTCTGCAGGCTGTCTTTAGTTTCATGGGCTTTTCACTAAAGCCTTAGTACAGCTTGGGACATGCTCAGGCCTTAATGCTGAGAAGCCTGCTCATTATTTCAGAGCTGTAGAAGTGTCATCCTTTAAAAAGCCAGTGTTATTGAATCACAGATTATTTCAACACAGATTTCAATAAAGATTTGGTGAATCCCTGCAACATGTTTAACTTTTTTTTCTCCAGTTTGAGACGTTTTGTATAACACTTTGAATAACTAGATTCCTCTATGAAGGAAAATGATCCCAGCTGTGGACGTACACCTAATGAACTTGTGGCTTTCATAAACATCACCAGCCTGCAGATGGTATTTTACATCCCTAAACGCCACTGGAAGTAAAGCCCAAGATCAGCTGGAATGAATAGCCTGTATTTGTGTAGCACTTTCCTAGTCCCTAAGGACCCCAAAGCGCTTTACACATTCAGTCATCCACCCATTCTCACACACTGGTGATGGCAGCTACATTGTAGCCACAGCCACCCTGGGGCGCACTGACAGAGGCGAGGCTGCCGAACACTGGCGCCACCGGGCCCTCTGACCACCACCAGTAGGCAACGGGTGAAGTGTCTCGCCCAAGGACACAACGACCGAGACTGTCCAAGCCGGGGCTCGAACCGGCAACCTTCCGATTACAAAACTCTCTGTTCTTGAAGTCTGGAAACCTGCAAGCACAAACCACTTTATCTAATTTACTACCACCGCTCCAGCACCAAAACACATTAAATGGAAAGTTTTCCTCAGCATCACACATGTAAACAAACCAGCACGCACAAGAATATGTTTCTGGTTAGTCAGTTGGCAAGTATCCTGAAGATTCCTGATCCAGACTTCTAATTTCTGTGTTTACCTTTGCTCAGGCTAAAAACAAATCCAATCTGATTCACAAAAGATGTTTTTTGGAAACCTCAAGGCACTCTTCCTAATGGCCTCAATAAACGTTGCTCACTGCTCATTTCCTAGAATCTCAAAGGATGTGATGGGTAGCATGACGCCGAGAGACACACTGGCCACTTGAATGAAATATGCCTGGTTAAAATAAACTGCACTACTCTGTATCACAGATCTGTGATAGAAAAAGACGTCAAAACTCTGTTACAGCTAAAAGCAGCTAGAGTCTGCCTGTCTTATTCAACAAAAAGAAGAAAGAAGAAGGCATAGGCTGTGAGCCCCGGCCAAGATTTACTGACAGGACATGTGTAACACTAAACCTCTGACAGCTTGGCCCTCATGCCCGAAATTCCAGGAGTAACAGCCCTGCATGGTGACGGTGAACTCGGCCTTGATGAGGCTACACCCCGAACCATATCACATAAGAAAACTTGAGAAGGCCTGACAAAATATGGGCCCCCAAAGGACCGATCCTTCAGCTTATGGTGGGTGTTAATCTCTGCCCTTTGACCTTTTGTACTTCCCTCCAACGCCCTCTCTTTTTTCACAGTCCCCATATGCCTTTTCAGTCACCAGATCGATGCATAACAGCTCGCCCAAACTCAGGGCAGATCTTATGTAATTCCCCCATGGTAGGATCAGCAACCTTGGCAGTTGCCTACCTGACCCAGGAGACTGGCAGATCCCTGCCAAGGTTTACATAACAAATAGCAAACAGGGCAATGCCTCTGTGGTTACAATAACATAATGGAAATGTGTCTCATATATATATATATTTTATCCAAGTGACTATCAAAGTGTCATTCTAGTATCGCAACCACAGAAAGACTGAATGGTTTCACTGAACCAACCACAGTGAGGTTTCATTGCAGAGGTTAGTCATAAAAGGAAGGCCTCGGGATTCAAATGTTTCCACTGAGCACTAGTGTTAAATTGTTATGTTTACATTCAGCTCCTTGGCCAACCGGATTAGCTGCTGTTCAGTAACTGTCTTATATAACTGCATCATTCTTTGAAAGTCTTATGTAGCACCGCTTTACTCAAAATATGCCACTGTGTTTCCAGACAAACTGGTTCAAGTGTTCGTTTGTTCCATTTCCAGCCATCAAAGAAATATCACGGATCAGGAACTTGGAATTTTTCCAAGTCTTATAATGTTTTTTGGAATAAGCTCCTCCTGTCACATTTTGTTACATTTAGAAGATAATTATGTAAAGGATTTACCAATCCTCATGCTGATTAAAGAGATTCGTGATCTTAAATGGCCTTAAAAAAAACCTGTGTTTTCTTACTGCTCTGTAATTTTTTCCATTAGCATGATAATGAGAGGTGTAATGAGTGCCAGACTTCCCAAATAAATAGAAGCTGAAAGGGGGGGGGAGGGGGGAATCTACAGTCTTGGCATAATTGAGTGCACGTGAGTGTCTGTTTGTGAGTGTACGTCAGTGGGTTTGCAAGCCACATGCTTTTTGTTTTTGTTTTGATGGAGGAAGGGGGGGGGGGGGGGGGGGGCTGGTGGGCTGGATGGTGGGAAGACTCTTACCTTCCATCCTGCGGAGCTGTTGCTGTCGCCTTTGTCTTTGAAGTAAGGGATGGATCTCACCATCCACTCATAAATCTGGGACAGTGTCAGTCTCTTTTCTGGCGAGCTCTCAATGGCTTTGGTTATCAGGTCGGCGTAGGAGAGATTCCCCCAGGCGTTACGGCGAGATGATGTTTTCCTTGGGGTCTGCATGGCAGACAAGCTGCTGGGGTTCAGAGCGCCAGGGGTGGCCGTCGGGGAGTGTGTGGAGAGCGGGGAGCCACTGCTCTCCTGGCCGGGTGAGGAGAGCGCTCCATCGGCAATGGGACTGTTGCTACTCTGATCTTCTGCCGCCGCGCCAGAGCCATTGACACTGATGGCAGCCGCGGTGGCACTGTCCTCTTCGTCATCCTCTTCCTCGGGTATAATATCTGTGTCATTGCTCTCCGGCTTCACCGCGCTCGAGTCCGGTCGCGGCAGAGGCCAGGTGCAAGACCTTGGCCGCTTTTGGGGCTCAAAGTCCGGGTCTATAGCCACTTCCAGGTCCTTGAGTGTGTCGGGGAGCGGAGCCTCAGCCATTCTCTCCGGCTCCAATCACAATCTCGCCCCCGCTGCCAGATAATAAAGTTAAAGGACAAGAAATGGAGAGCTGTCAAAGTCGCATCCCATGAATGCGCGCTCCCGTCCTTTGTTGCTAATTCTATAGCAGGTAAGTCCCGAGAAAAACTTCAGTTATTCACGCCTGGGAAGGACAGGAAGAAAAACAAGAATCAAACCCAAAGCACTTGGTTATAGAAAAGCAAAAAAGCATAAACGACAACAACAACAAAAAAAAGCCGAGTCTACAAAACACAGTGCTAAATGTGTCAGTGAAGCCACACTAGTACTATTTAAACATGGCACCCCGTGATCTTCACTACATTTATAATAAAATACTACTTCACTAATACTACTTCACTAACAGAAGCTCTACGTATAATCCCCTCCTGCTGCAAGAATCTGGAGAGCACCGGCGGAGGAGAAAGTGCTAAAGCTTCCTTTCTCTGGGGCATAAATCTGTTACGAACACTTTAAATTAAATACCTTGCACGGCCGGTCACTTGATAGCACAAAAAACCCTCAAATACAGAAAAGACTAAATCCCGGATTGTCCACAGCCACTTCCAGTTGCCATCTTGACTCTTTTCTCTTTCACTCCTCAAGTGCGCACAGCGATGTGAATGCAGACAGGACGCATGCAGGGCAAGTCGGTGTCGATGTGGAATAAGACTGCCACCTCACTCCGGGTTACTACTGTATCTCGATCTGCCCTCCACACACTGAGATACATACACACGCGCATGCATAGGCTCACACACGCGCATGCATAGGCTCACACACACTCTTTACACACACGCGCGCACGCAAGTCGATTAAAGACCAGCCCTCTGGATCCTGCGCATGGGATCGCCTTTTAAAGTGACACTACAGTTACATCGGACAGCTGTATCTCTGCGCGCAGAGGAGGCTGGAACTAAAGATTGCTGCACGGCTGGGACACGTCCTGACATGTCAGTGAAGTGCAAAGAAATTAAAGGACACAGGAGGAGAAGGAAGAGGGAGAAACACTGAAGTCCTTAACATGTTTACTTCAGAAAGGATTTCACTGTTATTGGAAAGCTAACATATTGTTTCAGGAAATGGAATTTGTGCCACAACAGGTGCAGATATATATATATTTTTTAAAACGCAACAAGTTTAATGTCAGTTGCTTCATAAAACCTTATAAATTGTTACATTTATCAAGTTTTATATATGATGCAATATTAAAATTATTCGTTTTTTCGCCAAAACATATCTAAAACATTTATATTAAAGTGATATTTAAAAACATACTGATTTACATCCATCTTTAAAGTTAACTTCCTATTCAGTACTCAAAGTTCAGTGGCCGATTGTGCCTTTAATCAGTCAATCACGCCCAGACCACTCCCACTTTTGTAGTCCAGAATTACGTCATCCCTTCTAGAGATGAGGAGAGTAATCCTAGATGGTTCTCGGTCCAGTAAGTGATGCTCTGGGCCTCCATCCCCTCCTCCCCGCTGCTTCTCCTCCACCTTGACTGCTTCAAAAGAGCCTCGTCCACGTCTTTGTTTCACCGAGCGCGCGTGTTCGCCTTTCTGTGCAGGAATGCGCGTTCATGAAAGACTGAAGCAAAAATATCACTGAAGCATTACAGTATGGATTCATTACTTTATCTTTTCAAGCATTTGATCCAATAACACGTTACAATTTATGTGCTGCTTTCTTTTGTTGATTTATCACGTTTAATTTCTATGGCGTCATTGTCACATTTAAGGGTGAGGATATTGCTTCCAGTCAGATCATGCAAATAAACAATGTATTATCCATTTGCTGGCCTTTGAGTAAATCTCATCACAGTGCACAAGCATTAAGTATCAGTTGGTTGTTATTATTAACACTATTGTTTTACTGTGCTCAATGACACACATTTTCCCAGGTGGCCTGGTAGCCTACAGCTCACACGCTCATCCACAGCAGCAGGCTAGAGTGTGTACTGTACAGAATTACACACACACACACACGCATTGTGGGATGGTTTTTGTTCTCTTCATGTCAAAGAGAATACCTGATGCAGCAGTTTGGCGCCTGCCGAGAACTACAGAGTTAAATGCTCAGTGGATGTTCAGCGGGAGGTCAGGATGTCTGAGTTTACACACACACACACACACAAAAGCCCTGTGTACTTTCACCAACATGATCACACTTTTATCTTTCAGCTGCTTTATATCAGGCTGAATCTTCAAGATATCCAAAGGGAGTTAGTGTTTGGTTACTCGGGGAGAATTTTAAGAATGATTTTGTTTGGGTTTAATATTTTTGCAGCAGTAAATCATTAACTACACTACATTTGATGGTTTCCCCCGCTCTAACTACTATAAATCTGATGCACCGATTGTTATTTTTAAAATTATTTCAAGAACTTTGAGACATTTTTACACTGAATCTGCTCTTATAAACCTTAAAATTGGCTTTATTTGTATAACTTATTTTGCTTTGTAGTCTTTTATTTCTTCCATAGCTGTAGCCGTTATTTCTTGAGCACATTTATAGCATCTATTTAGCCAAAAAAGCCTCAACCTTTAGATCAGTGGTGTCAAACATAAGGCCCAGGGGCCAGAATTGGGCCAGCTGGACGGCTTTGGAAAGTGAAAACAAGGGTGCAGATTTTGGTCTTTTAATTATACACATATACATATACATACATATATATACACACACACATATATATATATATACATACATACATATACTGACTTGTGTTTGCTCTGTCATCTGGTCAGCAATATTGACATGCACATTTAAAATAATGTGCCTATATTTTCTTTTATTCTATGTAATATTTTATAAGTGGAAGGTATGCACTCTACTTCCTTTCTAGGTCAGTTTGTTGTGCTCCAAGATAAGTCAGCTTCACCCTACATGCCCCTTCTGAAGCTTGTAAATCCAGGATTGTCAACACACACAAATTAAAAAGCATCTGAATTTTAACTCCTCTTCTTTCGTCCAGGTGAAATCACAACATTATCAGGACAGTTTTAGGCAGCAGCCTGATAAGCGAATGGATGATATGACAGTGGATAGGAGTCAAAAGGTGAACTGTTTTAGTCTTCCCTATGTCAGCATGGGGTATCTAGAATCCAGGCAGGCTGAGACGACAAACATCCCTCTAAGCCAGCGTAAATCATCCAATTAAGACAATCACAAAGCAAGGGCGGCCTTCTCTGTTTATGTCAGATGTTTACCCCAAATGGCATAATGGTCTGATTGGATTAGGGGCCTCCCCGTGGGTGGAGATCGTTTTAAAAAAAACAAATCCCAAACTTTAATTGAAAGTTGTATGGTGGGTGGACTTGCATCCTTTACTACCCACTCAAGCACATTTTAATGATTGCACACATGATGTGTGTACACGCACCCACATCGTGTGTATGTGTGTGTAGGTGTGTGCGCTTAAATCTAATGAGATTATACATTTACCTCAGTGTTTTTGTAAGCTACTTGTTCCATGATACTGGCTGGATGGACACTTCGTATAAACAAACTATGTTACATAACGGTCTTGGTTTAGATAATGTAGTCTGTAGTCAGAGTGGGTTTGTCTGTGATGGAGCGGTGCACTGTGATGACCTTATCCTTAAATGTTAAGCCCTCTGCCGCCTCCTACAGGCTCAAATGAGGGAAGTGCAAACGAATATGGATAACACAGTTAAAGTTCAAACTGACTTTGAATTTACACGAAAATATAGATGATATACAAGAAACATATTTATATTTTAATAACCACAAATTAGATATGCGCAAACTTACTGATCAAGTTGTTAGGTACACCTGCTCAGCTCCTTGTTACTGCAAATATATAATCAGCCAATCACATGGCATCAACCCAAAGCAATTAGGCATTGTCAAGATGATCTGGTGCTCGAATTGTGGATCAGAATCAGGAAAAAAGGTGATTTAAGTTAGTTTGAAAGTGCCATGGTTGTTGGTGCCAGATGATGAGCCAGTCGGAGTATTTCAGAAATAACTGAACAACTGAGATTTTTCCACGCAACCATCTCTAGGTTTCCACCAATAAAAAAGAAAATATTCAGCGAGTGGCAGTTTTTCCAGCGTAAATGCGCTGTTGATGCTACAGGTCAGAAGCGAAGGGCCAGACTGCTTAAATGACTGCTTGTCACAACTAAAGTATGCAGAGGAGCATCTCTGACTGTACAGCACGTCAAACCTTGAAGCAGATGGGTTACAGCAGCAGAATTCCACACTGGGTGCCTCTCCAGTCAGCCAAAAAAAAAAGGAAAATGGGGCTTCAATTCACCCGAGTTCACTAGGTGTTGGACAACATGACACTGGAAAACTGTCGTCTGGTCTAATGGGTCTTGATATCCAACATTTGGGTGGTAGGAATTAAGTATAAACAACATAGTCAAACGAGCTTGCAAAGAAAAGCGTCTGGACTTCTTTAAGTTGCTTGAAGATGTTTCACCTCTCATCCGAGAAGCTTCTTCAGTTCTAAGGTCAAATGGTGGGGAGCCAAACAGCCACTTCACAAGCGTATGGCACAACATAGAAGAGCCACCTCCACAGGGCAAGACTCAGCAGTCCATCTGCATCTTAAGGATAAAGGACACTCTTTCGAGGATGCCAATGTTCAAATTTTGGACAGAGAGGACAGATGGTTTGAAAGAGGAGTGAAAGAAGCCATCTATGTCCACTGTGAGCGACCATCTTTGAACAGAGGCGGTGGTTTACGACACCAACTGTCTGCCATCTATAATCCAGTTTTGAGTTCCCGCCCCAGACACCTTAACGCCCACTCACATCCTGGGCCATCTGACCTCAGGAATTCGCATGATAAGGTGGGGCCAGGTTTCATAATGAGCTCACCCGAAACCCTGGCTGATTGGGACCCACACCCTTTTTCACACCTTGGCTCAGGCGATTAGAGGGTCATCAGGGGGTCCTTTTGTCCCTCTTTGGGGGGATACTCCCACTAGGTTTAAATCTGGGACTCCCCACCATTTGACCTTAGAACTGAAGAAGCTTCTCAGATGAGAGGTGAAACGACTTCAAGCAACTTAAAGAAGTCCAGACGCTTTTCTTTGCAAGCTCCTTTGACTACGATGACCTGGATGACTGAGAACCTTCACAGATATAAACAACATAAAAGCATATATATCCATCCTAACCTCGTATCAATAGTTCAGCAGCCTGGTGATGATGTAATGGTGTGGGGGATTTTTTCTTGGCATACTTTGGGCCTTTCAGTACCAACAGAGTATCTTTTAACCACCACAGCCTAAGTGAGTATTGCTGCTGACTGTGTCCATCCTTTCAGGGCCACAGTGTACTGATGGTTGCTTCCAGCAGGATAACACATCATGTCACAAAGCTCAAATCATCTCGAACTGGTTTTTTGAACATGACAATGAGGCCACTGTACTCAAATGTCCACAGTCACCAGAACCAACAGAACACCTTTGTGATGTGGTGGAATGGGAGATTTGCATCATGGATGTGTAGCTGATAAATCTGCAGTAACTGTGTGATGCTATCATATCAATATGGACCAAAATCTCAGAGGAATGCTTCCAGTATCTTGTTGAATCTATGCCACAAAGAATTAAGGAAACTCTGAAAGGACTTGCAATTCCAAAGTTTAACTGATGAAGTGGATGGTGTCTATATATACACACTCTCTATATACTATATAGTCCTCTTAATCCTGTTGTCATGTTGAAATATGTTGCTTCAAATCATCAATTTGGCTCAAATGTCATAAAAACCTTACAGAGAAATTTAAAGATCTATTCAAAAAGTGCACAAATAAAACAAATATTATTGCAAGACAAAGTCAACTTTATTTTCTCTCCGATTTCATAGAAAGCTTACAAAAATGGCAGAAGTTCCTTAAAATAAAATACATTAAGTATATTGAATAATAGCAAGCATATCCTAAATCAACATCAGTGCTCAAATGGACAGCTTGAAAACACCTTGCCCTTTTCACATCCACCCACTAGAGGGCAGTAACCAACTGCAGTGAAACACACTTCCCTCCTCTCTAAAGTGAGCGCCCGTTTGCCTGTGGTTTACTCATGTTAGAGAGGTTTTCATATTATTTAAAACAAATCGTTTTCAATGGGGAGATAGTGCATGTCACAAAAAAGGACCAGGCAGAAAAAAAGTACAACACACACACAGGTACTATGCTTTGTTTTGCCTTGTTAAATATTGATTTCTCTGAAGAAGAAAAAGATGATTTTGGTTTCCCAAAACAGACTTGGTCTTTTCTACTTCTGCTTAACTGAATACATCTCCTATGCAGTGTTAGTGCTTAGAGGCTCTGTGCTGTGCCGAGGTAGATAATTATCATGACAGTTAGGAACAGGCGCTAAGTTTCACTGTGGGTCTTTCTGCGATTGCGGTCTCCCTCCAGCCAGTATGCCTCCGTCTGCATCTCCATCAGTCTAGAGATTGTCCTCTGGAAGGCAAAGATCTCTTCCTCGGCTGTGAAGAGGGTAAGTCGCTCTGCTGCCTCCTGAATAGACGAATCGACACCAGAGTTGGCAACTTGTATACTCAAAAGAGAAATGTTTATGCAGCAGGGGAGAAAGATTAAATCATCGGGCTAATGAGCATAGAGTCATCGATTTAATCTCCAGCCTGTACATCTGTGTGTAAATACGTGAAAGTGAATACTGCATTTCTGTAAAAAGGATCTAGATCTTAGTGAATTCTTCCCTAAAACAGAGAAATTGAGGACACAACTTCAATAGCAGCAACAAGCAAGTTTGTTATTAAACGAAAAAAAGAAAATAATAGTGATATCCGATTCAACGGGATAAATAACAGAGATGTGACCTTACCTCACTGAGGCCTAGGTCATCCAGGAGCTGTCGGTCCCTCTCATCATCTCCTCCAGTGTGGGCAAAGAGCCGGTCCAAAGGAGCGTCTGCCAGCAGCACCACCCTCACCTTGGACAAGGGGGCAAGAAAGAGCGATGTGGGAGTTACTGTCTATAACATTAAGGGCTGAGTGTCTGTTTACTGGTAGCTTACTCACACATTCATTCCCTGTCTTGAATTATTGGATTTAAATGTTATTGTGGGACGTGTTATTGTCTCATTGATGTGATAAAAGTGCTCTCATTCACAATCCCAAGGTTTCTTCCTGTTAAGAGTTTTTCCTTCCCACTGTCACAAAGTGCTTGCTCACAGGGGGTCGACTCTTTGTTGGGGTTTTCTCTGTGTCACTGTAGGGTCTTTACCTTACAATTTAAAGCGCCTTTAGGTGATTGTTGTTGTGACTTGGTGCTACATAACTAAAATTAAATCGAATATAATATGGGGTTAAAAGGTAACAAATCAGTGAGTATTAAGTTACCTGTTATGAGGCTGGCACAGTGTTGAGGGGTTTAGCCCTTGTAGTAAATACTTTTTTCAGTGCTGAATAGAGTATTTTGCAAAAAAACCCCAATCAAACAAATGAAAAACCGTGTGAGTGTGATAGTAGCCCTACTGGAGCCTGACTGATATATTTATTGCCCATAATAATCCTAATGATGATGTTGGCCTATCACAGGTACCTGTATTGGTGTATATATTTCCATTACCAGGTCATTAGCTGGGCTTTAATCACTTTCACTGTACCAAAAGATGATGTGGCACCAAAAGCTGGTAAAGTAAAAATTTCCTACCTGTAGCCAGCAAACAAAGAAGACTCTTACATAAAAAAAAATAAAAAAAACCAACACGCTTCTCTGTGTGTCTGGGTAGGACTCCAGCTGCTGATTCCATTCATTGCCCTGGACTGCGAGCAAAAGAAAGGCAAGAATCGGCCTGAAGCAAGAGAGCCCACTGACTGTGGCTTACAGAAGTCTGCCTGAACAGGATAAAAGTGACAGGTACTTGGATGTGTATGTCCATTAGCAAGACTGTCAGGAGAGTGTAATGCAAATTCTGTTCAGCTACGAAGGAGTTCCAAATTTCTGATCCAAGGCCAACAAAGAGAGTGAAAAAAGATGTTTGTGGATGATTAGGAATAATACAAAGCACGTCTGATGGTTCACATGGAAACTGGATGACATGGAAACCCACTGTGGAAAATGTCACAAGCAAGACTCACCTTTCATCACAGGGCAACAGGCTAAACATGAAACCTCCATAGAGCAGCACCAATGCTAACATCCAACACAACCTGTCAGGGCGCAAGACTGCAGTGACCCAAGGGAGCATATACATGGAGGCATGACTAGCTCCATGGTTGACACCTCATTCAATTTATCAAGCCGGGAGAGTGACGTAGCAACATGACATCACAAGGCATCCCAAGACCCCTTTCTCCAGGAAAGGATTGGGGCAGTAGGGTTGCCCTTGATATACGGCTTCAGTAGCATTCATATATCACCAAAGATCACCACAACATATTCATATTTATCCAGAGCTCTGGACAGATTCTGCCAAGGCTGCCTTTCAGTGTTCAGGATGCTCATAATCGTACCACGATTAAACATCCAAAGCTTCAGAGAGTCAGGCTGGACCACTGTCAAAGGTGAAGTATGATGGCCTTTAGCAGCATGTCAACAACACAGCTGCCTAGAGATGTAGGTGCACCCAGGTGGAGAAAACTCTGTGGAAGCTCTAATGCTCCTCTTCCTTCTCATTTAATGGTTTTACTTAATTTTTACTACTTTGTAAATTGTAGATACATACTGAAGATGTCAAATACATGAAACAAGATATATGGAATTATGTAGCAAAGAAAAAAAGATAAATAACTATAAACTAAATATGTTTTATATTTTAGATTCCTCAGAGTAGCCACCCTTTATTTGTTGACAGCGCTACAAACCCTTGGTCTTCTCTCAGTGAGCTTCATGATGTAGTCACCTGAAATGGTTTTCACTTCACAGTTGTACCTTATCAGGGTTCATTTGTGGAATTTCATGCCTTCTTAATGGGGTTTGGACCATCAGTTTTGTTGTGCAGAAGTCAGGTTGGTACACAGCTGACAACCCTATTTGACAACCGTTAGAATTCATATTATGGCAAGAACCAATCAGCTAAATAAAGAGAAATGACAGTCCATCATTACTTTAAGAATTGAAGGTAAGTCTATCCAAAAAATTGCTAAAACTCTGAACGTGCCCCCAAGTGCAGTCGCACAAACCATCAAGCACTACGATGAAATTGGCTCACATGAGGATGTGAGCCAATTTCTGAGGATGAATTTATTTGAGTCACCAGCCTCAGAAATCGCAAGTTAGCAGCACCTCTGATTAGAGCCCAGATAAATGGCACACAGAGTTCCAGTAGCAAACACATCTCTACATCAACTGTTCAGAGGAGACTGTGTGCATCAGGCCTTTATGGTCAAATAGCTGCCAAGAAGACACTACTAAGGAAAAGCAATCAGGAGAAGAGATTTGTTTGGACCAAGAAACACAAGGAATGGAAATTAGACCAGTGGAAATCAGTACACTGGTCTGAGGACTTTGGTTCCACACGCTGTGTCTTTGTGCGATGCAGAAAAGGTGAACGGATGGTCTCTACATGAATGTTCCCAACGTGAAGCATGGGGGAGGAGGTGTGATGGTGTGCAGGTGCTTTGCTGGTGACGCTGTTGGTGATTTATTCAATATTGAAGGCACGCTGAACCAGCATGGCTACCACAGCATCCTGCAGCGACATGCCATCCCATCCGGTTTGCGTTTAGTTGGACAATCATTTATTTTTCAACAGGACAATGACCCCAAACACACCTCCGGGCTGTGTAAGGGCTATTTGACCAAGAAGGAGAATGATGGAGTGGAGCTCTGGACTGTTGGAAAACCATTTCAGGTGACTACCTCATGAAGCTCATCGAGAAAATGCCAAGAGTGTGCAAAGTTGTAATCAAAGCAAAGGGTGGCTGTTTTGAAGAATCTAAAATATAAAACATGTTCTGAGTTATTTCAGACTTTTTTTGTTTACTACATAATTCTATATGTGGTAATTCACAGGTTTCATGCCTTCAGTGAGAATCTACAATGTAAATAGTCATGAAAATAAGAAAAAACATTAAATGAGAAGGTGTGTCCAAACTTTTTTTAGTGTATATATATATCTTGTTGGAAGCCAAGAGTCGAGTATTTTATATTACACACTCTTGGTTTTGAACTGAGATGTCGAACACATCCAACACTTTTATGGATGTAATGTAGGAAGATTTCTAAAAGTTGTAAATAAAGGCAGAAAAGCTGCATTAGAAATCCTTCGGTAACACATGAGTGTAATAGAATCCATGCCTTTCATTCTTTTTTTTTGTTTTCACCTTTTTGTCATAGAAGTTGTCTATGAGGGTGGTAAAGCGTCTGGCCTGATCCTTCATCGACAGCGTCAGCACGGGAACGCGGCGGATCAATACTGTGTCGAAGAGCCGCGCCATCTCCAGGTAATCGCTGGCACCCAAAGCCTGGAGAACGACAGAGCATGTGAGATACTGAAACAAAGTCAGACCCGAGCTTCAAACAGACAGCACACCACAAAAGAACACATCAAAGATTTCAGCTTTGCACATGTGCACATCTGCTCCATAAATGGGTACAGGCACTGTGAATTTCTGCACTCTGCACACATGGCCTGAAAAAATGACAACTGTGAAGTGAGGGCACCTTGTGCAAAAAGGTTCTAGCTGTTGTAATTTTTGTCCTCGTCCTTGGTTCTTTGCCATTCAGGCTGATTGCTCTTAAAATTAATGAGGACTCGCCAACATATGCCAGAGGAAGCCTTGAAGCTCACATGCCTTCTAAAACTCACCGCTGTCCATCAGGGTTGAGACTTTGCACACGCTACACACTTCCTTTTTCAGGTGCAGTGGGCACAACTAATCATAAAAAATGTCAATAGACTTTCTTTTTGACATTGAGCAGAAAATACCTCATCCAGTTCAAAGGCCCGGACAATAAACAGAGCATAGAGGTAATACAGGGACAAGAGAAGTGCTTCGAATTTGAGCAGTTTTGATTAGTAATGAGTGGATTTTGTGTGTCTCAGTAGAAAAAAAAAAGAACAAGAAAAAGGATGTGGTTTGACTTTGGTTAGAGGTCACAGGCTGTTTTAAATGCCATCAAGCAGTTCTAATTTGTTCTCTATCTGTATAGCGAGTAACTGTGGTGTTAAAGCTAAAAACCAAGAAAAGCTTACCTTAAAACACTCCTTGTTTTACTCTAAGTTTTATGTGGCCAAAAGATGTTAAGTGTCGTTATGTATCAGCCTGTTTTGTTGCACAATAATGACAAATTAATCGTAACAATGCTCACTCTGCCGCACAGCTCATCAAAAGTACAGTCAGCAACGGTTCCGCAGGTCTTTTCTAGAGTCACATCTCTACCCAGCACTGAGAGCACCCGGGGACCTGTAGCTATGGAAACACACACACAATGTACAATGGCTACAGTATATACATGTAGTTAGGTTAAAAGGTAGTATATTTATGAAATTTGCTTTACTACACACTCACGATTTTTGATCTTTTAACCTCTAATATAAGACAAAATAAAAGAAAACATAATGAAAAATACTGTTTACTACTAAAAAACTATTTACTATACAATTAAACCCTAAAATTTCACAGTATTACAAAAAAAAAAAAACCCCTTTAAGGCCCAGTAATTTTGAAAATCTAAGTTCAAGTCTAGAGTTTGTTTTTAATTTAGAATTGTGCAGCTTTTGTTTTTTCCTGTTGAATTATAACATATAAAAAAATGACATGTAAAGCATCACAAATAGCCCAAAAAAAGTACAATTGTATTATCTATGTAGTTTAACCCTGATAAATGTTATTTCTCTGTGCCACAGACTTCTATTGTTGTAACAGAACTATTTAAAGTAGGTGAGTGAGCCGTCTCGTGGGCTTGGGTGACATGAAAATTAGCATTTAAAAAAACCTTCAGCAGATACACTAGATAATCCTGTATGATTGAAAAGTCATGGTCTTCAAAATCCCCAGCTGTTTCGGGAATTTAAAAAGACAACAACAATAAAATAAAAAATTAAAATCTATTTTTGAGCCTTAAATACTAAGAAAGGATAAATGTGAGACAAATTAAGGTAGAAATTGATGATTTGTCTAATTGTTATCAACACTGTTGATTTTGGTATTTTCTTTTATCTTTCATATATATAAATATTACAAAATGTGTAATTTTGACGTGTCCTTGTGTCACAGAAAAAAAGTAAAACATAATCAATTTTTCTAAAATGCATTGTCTTCCTTAAATGCCCTTACCACTCTTTTGTCTTAATGAGAGCTCTTCAAACAGTGCATCCAAGAAGGCCTCTGCACCAGGCTCCCCTGTGCTGCACAACACACATGCACCAGCGCGCGCACACACAGGCAACGAAACAGAAAGGAAATAATAGGATATGAAATTAATAATGCTGAAGTGGCCACATCAAACGGTGGCAGCAAGGAGAGCAGGGGAGAGGGGTACTTAGCTTTTCACTCCATCGGTAAAAAACAGGATGTTAGGCTCTAAACACAAGCATTAGCCTGTGAATACACGTCGAAATGAGATTGTGAAGTGTGTGTGTTCGTGTCTGCGTGTGCTTGTGTTTTAACTCCAGGTAAAAGGGTGTGATGTACTCTATTTACATACAGTGAAAAGACGAAAGCACTTGTTTGCCTGCGTGCGCGAGTTCCTAACAGCGCATATGTAACAAGGAAAATAGAAAACTAGCTTTTAAAGCTCTGCCCTTTTCTCATATTCTATTGACTCCTCTTTTTATTCTTTTCATGGATCTCTCAAGGTAATGCAGGTCTTTATAAACCTCCCAGCCTGCGTCTCCCTCATTTATTCATCTGTTTGCCTTTTCTTTCTGCCCAAACTACATGATGTGCACAAGCATTTCCTGTGTTTGTGTGCGTGTGTGTGTGTTTAATGCAGGTTAATGTCAACTCAACCCAGCCTCCGCACAAACTCTGGGCTGAGGAGGACTATAAAGAGGGAAGCAGAGAGGTAGTGTGCTTGTGTGTGCGTGTTTGTGTGTCTTACACGTAGTAAATTTTCCCTGCTGCAGCCTCGCCAAGCTTCCTGTAGTCAATCCCTGTGTCTAAGCAGACGGTGTGGCAGTATTCCTGTTTCACACACACACACACACACACACACACACACACACACACACACACACACACACACACACACACACACACACACACACACACACACACACACACACAGTTATTTGTGCTCTTTTTGCCCCATAATTTTATGTAAATGACTAATTTAGAGACAACTTTTAGCATCAGCTTCATTGAGCCCGTGAGCATTTACAGCAGCAGGACCTCCTGTGTGACTGACGACAAAATTAAATACAGTTTCCATGTTTGTCACAAGGAGATTTGAATGTTTCTGGACAACACTGACAGTCTAAGACGTGTCAGGCTTCATCTAACACACCTAATCGATTATTCTTGTCCTTTTATTTGATAAAAAGATAAGGAAAATTAAAGAAATATCAGAACTTTGTACATTTTTCGCTTAGCTCTGATTTTCATATTGGTGATTGCTGATAGAAATGCTAAAACATATTGCACTTCTTCAGGTTTAAATCATTGTGACAGCTTGATTTGTCTTGATGATGCATTGTTAATATGGCAACCCTGTAAAATGGACAATCAGAGCTTTGTGTCTTCACTTCTTTCACACTAAAATGGATACAGAACAACCCTAAAAAGTATTAAATTAAATAACAAGGCATCGCAGAAGGCAGCCGGCATCTTATCTCCTATCCTCCGACAGCTTTGGGATTTTGTGTCAGCTGTTCTCGGTTTGCCGAGCCGATCCATTGTTCTGCAGCTATTCAAGTGCGTTACAGCAGGGGTGAACCTGCGATGCAGGGTTCAAACTTTTCCACATAGAGTAAAACGTCAACAAGATTCATGTCAGGGAGTACAGCACAAACTATAATCATCATCTCCACTATTCTATCAAAGAAAAGAGAGGAACTGCATATCATCCCATCCAAGCCATCATCGGCTGACTGAGTATTCAGCGACAGCTCCAGTAAATTATGAAATCAGTGAATTTCTGCCACTGGCCTCCTTAAGCTGCAGGATAATTAGTAATCATCACAAAGCAAGGGGACGGAAATACTCTATTCTTCTCTGCTGTCAACTTTTTATCTCCGTGTCCGCTCACACAAACGGGGTTCCCACTCTGAGCCAATTGGCTGAATCAGGCTTAATAACAACCTGACAAACTCGCCCTCCCCCACGCACAAAAGGGAGGTGTCATTTCATCAACCTACTGTGACCCCACCAACGGGTAAATAGTCCCTCCAGAAAAGAAAAAAAAAAGTAGGAAAAAAAAACTTGTCACTATTGCCGCCACATCATTAGTATCTCAGTTTGTCTTTTCTCCTGCCATCTTCAACTCCCTCCCTTTATGAACCTCGTCTCTAACGTACCAACGGTAAAGGCGGTTGTTGCGTTCCTTGACGGAGGAGCGAGGTGCAAATACGAGAGGGGAAAAGAAGGAGGAATGGAAACACAATCAGTGATGATGATTCCATTGGTTATTTATAATCAGATGAGGCTGAGGCCTCGCGGGTCATTACTTGATTATCCATCTTGAGGGGATTGTCAAGTTCTCACTCCTCTAAGATTTTTATCCGCCTACACATTGTGGTTTTGCAGCCTCCCCGCACCCCGACGCCGCCACCGACAACCTCCTCTCGCAAATGTAGTCAGTCTACTTTGCAACTTTTAAATCTCGTCTTAAACAGTCCCTTCAGTTTAATCGGCGAATGGCGATGTACAAATAGTGGAGTAACAGCTTTTTTTTTCTTTCGTCAGGTGGACGGATAGAAGAGGTGATCATTTATTTTAAGGAAAAATGATAAAAATGCGCTCGTGCTGCAAGTTGAGAAAATATTTAGGTTGTAACAAATTTGTTGGTCACAAGTGTGCAGTCTTTAGATTTTTTTTTATTTAGTAATTTTAAAGGCTCACAATTTGATTAATTTATCCATTTGCAATACTTTGAAGTTTTTCTAATGGAATTTTGTAGTATTTTCTATTTTCTAAATAATCACCTCTTTAGATTTTGTCTTGTTAATTAACTTAAAAGAAACTCCAATCTGCAGTTTTTGTTATTTTAATCATTATTAAGACACATGACAGATTAAACCATAAAAAGAAAAGAAGTGCAGCCCTAAGGTTTATTACCATCAGGCAACAATATTAGCTTTTTAAACTAGTGGTGTAAAAACCTGGCAAACGTTTCGCTGATTCAAAGAAAAGCAGCAAATTAAGAGTTCCCCTGCTCGCACAGATGCATTCACCGGCTCAGACACAAGAGAGAGAGATGACAGACATGAGAATCAGAGACTCTTTGGAAGAAAGTCATCCAAACACATGTAGCTCCAATCATGTCATTGTCCAAGCTGTCCACTGCTCTCACTGGACAGCCGTTTAGCATAAAAACAGAGTGGCTTTTTTTTTTTTTTTACCCCCCTGCTCCCTCCACTCCCCTCTGTGCCCGCTCCCTCCATGACATATCTTTCTCTATCCTTTACTCCTCAAAAAGTTGCTTTTGAGTTTTTCAAAGAGCGCGGTGCCATTGAGCTGCAACAAAAGCCAAGGATAGCTGACTATTGGGCCCTGATGAGGTCCACTCCCTCATTACCCAGCAGCAGAAAACATTTGATGCTTTTTTTTTTTTTTTGTTTGGCCTGGAGAATTGACCAGGCCTCAAAGAAATGCAGGGTGGGAAGGCTGAAAAAGAGACGGGGGTTGGAGGGGGGTGAGGGGAGGAGGGGAAAGGTTGTCGTTCATTCATCCGTGTGTGTCTTACAGCCTTGTGTGGAGGGACAGGAAAAAAAAAAAAGTGGGAGGTGGCAGGGACAGAGGGGTCGAGAGAGAGGGAGAGAGATGTGTGTGTGTGTGTGTGTGGCGGGGGGGGAGAGCTTAAAACAGTGCCTTTATGCTGGCAAGTTCTGGACGACTCTTCTGACATCAAAGTGTTTTCACTAACTGGGGAGCTGCTTAGTTAGTGTGTGTGCGTGCACGCATGCGAGCCGGCTGGGGGTGTATCTGGTGATTTTATTCATTCTTGGGCCGTCTGGGGGGGTACGTGACAATGTGAACACCCTAATTACACCTAATGATCTATTCCCTTAAAGTGTGACTGCCTTGGGCCGGCGATGGATTGTTCTGCAGGGTCGTTCTCACAACCTCCTCCTGCCTCGGCTGCTCCTCTTGGGGAAACATCGTTTGAGTTGGAGGCCCCATCTTTTGTGATCCAGGACCCCACCGGACCCCCCGCTCTCAACCCATCGAGTTTCGTTGGCCCAGGACTGAACCAAAACGGTAACTCGGGCAGTGTGTGCTACCTGCACCTGGCCAACAGAGGCTCCATTTGTTGATCGTGACAGACGCGAGCAAAACATGGGCTCCACACAGTTTATTACAAAAGTTGCTCTCTGATCATCTTGTATAGTATAAACCTGCAAGACCTTTACAAGAAGACTTCAACAATGTAGCATTGCAGTCTTTTAAACCTGCAGGACTTTATGTGCACAATTAAAAAGGAATCAGCAAAATTAAATAAGAGACTTCATCTTTCTTGTTCTGTGCACTGTGAAAACCTGTCCGTACTACCCCCATCCATCTGAGATTTTGTACCGCTGACTTTGTAAAAAATTTTTTTTACATATAAGTTAATTCTCCCCAGCACCTCGGTCTCGAGTTAGATTGTGTTCTGTCTTAGTCTGCTGCCTATAAAGATACTGATTAGTGAATAACTAATTATCTGGTGTATTAAAATGGATGCAAATAATTCAAATCTGACATTCAAAAGGGTATTGATGTCAGTAATATACATAAAGTTAGTCTCAGAATAGAATTTCTGTTAGGATCACTGTAGCCAAAAATTGTTATTTCCATGTGTGGTCACTTATATTTGGTGGCACAGTTCTGTTCTGGGACCTCCTCCTGTGGGTTTTGAAAGCAGCAAGAAGACGACAGAGCAGGCATCAGTGAATAAAGATGTCACAGTGATTCAGATAGGTAGGGTGAACATGGTTTGCACATGTGACTTTAGTCAGTTTAGTCAGTTTGCCAGATGATGTGGGCTCCCACTGAGATCAGCTGATCTACTGGGAGAGGAGCTTGACTTTATGTCACTTCCGGGGTGGCTTGACTTCTACTGTTTTCCCTGATTTCCTGGTTGTCTGTACTGTGACTAGCAAAGGCAAAACCGCACCCCATGAAAGTCGAATTAAGAGACATTTCTATATTTGTACACGCTTACTATTACACATCTGACATCTGAACACTCTGATAGAAAACAGGAAAACATCATTTGCCCAAACGGAACCAAGGTAACTGCCATAATTAAAATTTAGGTAACAATTAGGATCCTGGTCTGATTCTTTGTGCTTAAAAGAAATCGATTTGTCCTATCACCCCTTGTTCAGGTTTCAGAACAGACAGCGAGAGACACTGATATGAAAGAAGTGAGCTTTGCCCTCGAAGCATGCTGCCATTAAATATTTTAAAAGACAATGACTGTCATCAAATATCAAAATCTATTTGATTTGAACTCTTCCAGCTCTTCACACACGGTCCTTCTTACCAAGGTCTTCAGTGGAGGACCACGTCCCTCTCATTCTTCAGTTTTTCCCTTTCTCTCTTTGTCATTCTGTTTTGATTTATATATTTCATTTTTTCTCATCACCAACTGCTCAGCACAGAGCCAGTATTGACAGTGACACAAAAAAAAAGAGATGAAAAGTGGATCAAAAGAAGGGTTAAAAACAGATAGAAACTCAGAGATACTCAAAGTTGCCTCAGGGTTGTTGTCATGTTTTTCTCCCCTCGGCAGCTTTGTGCGCAACTGCAATCGAACAAGTGGAGGGAAAATAAAGTCACTATTCTGCTACCAAAATACAGAGACCTGACCTTGGGTGAGTAAAGCCAGCGAGCAGAACAGGATGGTGATAGAATAAAGAGTGGGGATAGAGGGGTGGAGAGAGAGGATGGGCAATGAAAAGTGGAGTGGAGAGCGAGGACAGTTTGCCAGAGAGAGAAAGAGTGTCTTCGTTACAATACTGGCAGCATCCATTAAAAAAAAGAAAGAAAAAAAACCCAAACCCTGTATTTCACGAAACTACGAGCTTTGCAGCGGCTGCAAAGAAAAAGACGCCGGAACAACTGAATAGACTCATAAATGGAGTCTACAGAGATGCTACAAAGGACGAGAGATTACAAACGACTGTGTGGATGAAAAATAGCAAACAAACTAAATGATGAACAATAAAAAAATAAACAGCGTCTTCTGGATTAAATGAAGTTGTATGTAGCCCGTGCGTTGCAAGTCATTAAATCATTTTTTAAATATAAAACTGGATGATTGTGGAAGATCGGGAGCTGCAGAAGGAAAGGTGACCCAACTAATCAGAAGTCAACAGTTAGATAAAGACATCATCCGAGGCGGACAAAAGTGGCGGATTAACCCTTACCACTCCGGCTCAGGTGATGAGGGGAGGAGGTCAGAGGCTATTTTTGTATGTTAACACCCTCTTTTCTCTCCTGCACTCACCATAGAAACACACGCTGGCATGCACATGCGGAGGCGATCTGCGCCGAGTCAGCGGCTGCTCCCTGCGAGCATTCATTCAATCTATTAAGGGTCAGCTAGTTAGCAAGCTTTAACTTTACAGGACAGATCACTATAGAGAATCCATAGCACCCCACCTAAAAAACACCCCCAAACCCTCCAACCAGATGGCCTCACAAAGGAAAACATGGTATCCTGAAAGAGAGGAGCCAGTACGGGGCAGAGAGGGACAGCAGGCATTCAGGACCTTGATGAGGGTGGATTAGAGAGGGCAAGGGTGCTGCTGCTGCTGGGTTAGCAGGTGGGGTGCAGGGTGAGTCCAAGACTCTATGCAACTTTTAGTGGGTTTGACTTCAAATGTGCGTGTGTTTAATGTTACAGTGGTTTGATAACTCTGGTCAGGTTAGATTGCCTGTATTTTGCACACATATTCACTTTAGCATTTGTAATGCAACAGATTATTTATTATATCAGAGATAAATCGGAGTTTTAGGGTTAAAAATACTGTGATACCTGAATATATTCAGAGGCAATGCCATGTTAAGTCATTTCATAAATAACCAAGCCTAAATTAATCTGAGTGACTATGTTCTATATCATGTATTGTATTTCTTTAACAAAATCCCCATCATAGTATGAACAAAAACGAATGCATTTGTTTTCAAAAATAAACCAAAAGTCAATAATAAGGCGTTTACTATTGTATATGTATAATCCTGTGTAAAAGTTCCTATTAAAAGTAAATGAGGCATGCCGAATAATAATGAGAATTTAACAACAATTTCATTCAAAAAGCCACAAAATTCAAGCAGCAGTATGAGTGGCGATTTTCAGCGCACTCACAAGAGAGCATTTATCTACTACTTCATACCAGGAGTGTGCCTGAGCCAGACCTTAGCCGAGCACTGCTTATGTGACTGTGTGTGTGTAAAAAATGTCTGCTTTCAAACTAAAGGTCATAATATATAACAAGATATTCTATAGGGAATCCCTAATAAAGTCAGCGTGGTCAACCTGGGGCATTAAGGAAACTCTTAGTTTTGGTAAATTAGAACTTATTATTAATTATTGGCCGTCCTACATAACGAAACGATGGCAGTGCAAGTGGTTTGCATCAATGTGATTATATGAAACTGGAAGGTTGCACAGCTCAGGTGCCTCATACTTACAGGACTTCATATTGTTCAATTATGAGTTTATCCGGTACGTTTAGTGTCAGAGGAGGGGTTCTCAGTTTTAAATTCTTAATAACGCTAAGCTGCTTACTTTCACTTGCTATCTTGCCCAAAAAAATTGCAGCAGTGTCAACGCTTGCCTTTACTATTCAGACAAAATACCAATAAAAGGCGCAAGAATGCTGCCCTCCTCTGTTGCAAAATGCATGACAACAAATTAATATGCAATTATTTATGATCACGATCACTCCAAACACATCAATGATCATCTGGGATGCAGGCAGGATAATGGTGCTACCTGCTTAAATTGCAAAGTAGATTTTTCGCTAGAAATGCTAACCGTCACATCGCTCCTGTTCTCCGCTCCACCCCCCGCCCACCACCCCCCTCTACTTTTGAAATGCAAGCAGCCTGGGTCAGTCACAGCTAGTCCACCCATCTCCCACTCTCCCATTCACATTACCTGTACCCACTCACACTCTTTTCCATCTCTCTCTGCCTTTCTCTCTCTGTGAGTCTTTCAGTGTGCCCTGGTATGATCAAAGACAGCTTTGTGACACTGTGTGAAGCATCCATGAAGCAGAAAACATCAAACCACTAAGAGCAACTTGCAAAAAGACGGACACAGAGGCATACATGCAAGTGTGTGTCCGTGTATGTGTGTGTGCGTGCGTGCGCGCGCGAGATAAACAACTGAATAAATTAGAAAGACAAGAGAGAGGGATGACTTTGTCTCTACCTTCAGCACATCGATGAAAGGTAGGAAGGTGTCCCTCTGAAGTCCGTTTTTGTACAGATCTGAAAGAGGAAGGGAGGGCCTGTATTAGAGCTGCTGTTTAGCCTTCTAATAATGTCATCCCCTCGCCACAGATTGGCAGATAAAGTGGCTATTGATGAACTGAAGGATGGGTGGGGAGGCACGACAAAAGGGACTGGGACCAGGGGAGAAAAATGGATTTCTCTACCGGCAGCGGCAGCAACATAAAATTCATTACATTCCCAAACAATGGTGGCCAGAGAAAGGACTGTCGCCTTTTCAGCACGGACAATGTCCACAGCAGCTCGCTGAATAGAGGTTTCAATTAGCTCGGCTGGAACAAATTACATCTGAAGTAGCATCCCTGATAGACAGATAAAACAGATAGGGATTCACACACAAACAGGGACAAAGACACACACACAGCGAGGCTCAAGCTCTCTCCAGCTGCAAATGCAAACAAGTGGCCGTTGTTGATGTTTGGACTTAAGCTTACTACAGTAGGACCTGACACAAAAATAACCTTTGCTTAATAACTTCTATACTGTAATGGACTGTGCCCTGTGAGACTGGAATATGCCAAAGGTTTATGAAAGAGAGTTCAGTGTTTTGGGACGTACATTTTTCTTCCTTTATTGGTGCAAATCTAGTCCTTGTAGAATGTCCTAAAATGAGGTAAATACATAAAACTCGTGATGTATTACACATGTCATTATTTACTTAACAAAAACTAACCCACGATGCAGAAGCAGTGTGTGAAAAACTAAACATTCACTGCAGTAATTGTGTTAGTAATTGTTACGTTTTGGGGGGGCATTTGTTTATGTACAGCTCTCTTAAGGTCCAACCACAGCATTTAAATCAGGTTGAGATGTGGACTTCGACTGGGCCTTTGAAACACATTGGCTGAAAATTAGAAAATAATCAATCTGTTTTAGATTTGCTGCTGTGCTTGAGATCATTTCTTGTTACGGAAACACATTTCTCACATGTGACTCTAAAATACTTTGGTATACAGAAGAGTTCATGACTGTTCCCAGATCATGTGGCTGCAAAATACCCTTCTCCTGCCGTGCTTGACAGTTGTTATGAGGTGTTTGTGCTGGTATGTTGTGTTTGGACTTCATAAAATGTGCTGTGCAATATGGTCAAGCATTTCCACTATGGTCAAGTCTCTCCAAAGGACTTTTTCTAGAAGTCTTGTGGTTTGTGCAACTCTGGAAACAAAAGCTGTGCTGCCATGCTCTTTTCTTCAGGTAACCCTTCCAAACAAGTCATACTTGTTCAGTTTTTTTCTAACTGTACTCTCCTGGACTTCAACATTTAACATGCTAACCTGTAGAGTCTGAGATATGGAGCTTGCAGTTTTTCTGAGGTATGCGCAGTTTGAAGAATCTTCCTTAGTGTAGAATAATAAACTTCAAATTGTTTGGAAATGGCTTTATAATTCTTCCCACAGTAAAGGGCAGCAACAGCAATTGCTTCTTTAAGATCACTGCTGATATCTTTCTTTCTGCACTGTATTAACACACACCTGAATGCTCCATACTAGCAAACTGCCAAAACTCTGGCAGACGCTCACTTTGGCAGATGCTCACACTGATGATCAGTTAATCAACTACATTTGATTAGTAGCACCTGGCCGCTAGTTACCCTACCCTAATTCCTGTAGAAACAGTACAGATGTTCTTAATTTTTCACACAACCCTTCTAAAAGTTTGGCTTGACTTTTAAAAAATAAATGCCATATTTTTTGGACTATAAGGCGCCAGATTATGAGGTGTACTGTTGATGAACGGGTCTGTTTTCATACATAAGGTGCACCGGATTATAAGGTGCATTAAGTGACACAAAACAGACAGATAAGTCAAACTTTACTCAACTCATTCTTCTTGCTTCCTTCCCTTCCGTATCATTGATTCATTAATGTTGAATTCTCTGGCAGCTGCTCTATTCCCATGTTGTTGCAGCATATTAATGACTAACCTCGTATTGTGGATGGATTATCTCAGTTGTTCTCCTGACTGAAGTTTGGTCCATTTACAGCATCCTGCCATGCGATTGCATTTGTCCCTAACCATCGGGAATCCTCACGTTAACTTTTATCAAGTGGAAAAAAGTTAGCGTTCATCCTCCAGCCACTGTGTTTATGGTATGCTATCATAGCTGTGTTGCTAGGGATTAGTAGCACATCATTATATACCAGCTAGTCCAACTTCAGTAACCCTACAAAAGTCACTGCTGTTTAGTTTTCTGTCTTCATTTATGTTGGAAGAGATAGCAGAGCTGTATGTTTGAATTTTTTAGAAATCTCTCAGTCAGAACATGCTATGTATGTTTAGGTGAAAACTAGTGCGCTAACTTCCTGCTAACCTCTAACTCTGTTAAATTTAATAAATTCTGTTTTCATGGATGCCTGGATGCTAAACTTAGTTGTTACACCTGGTAAAGGAGCAGCTGATCATTTTATTAAAGATGAAGGAATTTAGACAGTTTTGAACTCTCAGTCACGCTGCAGTGTTTGTTTGACTTTGGGACCTGAATTCTATGATGTGCTTTGTTAGTCTGTTTCTCAGCACTGACCCGAACAAACAAACAGAAACTTAAAATGACTACGGCCAAAATGCAAACACTGAGGCTTCAAAATATGGAACCTAAAACCATTAGTCCATTTTTGTAATCTTCTTCTTCTTTCGATCTCTATAGCGGATCCCCTGCCTCCATCTCACCCTATTCCTAGCATCATATGCGCGCCTTCACTCCTGAAGCTCCATATTTAATGCCCTTTGTCAAGTGTAAAGTAAATTCCCATATACTTTACACTTGTATATGGGAATAGATCATTTGTTTTTCTGGTGTTCTATTGCTAGCTTTGTACACACTATAAGTGTAACATAATAAGAGGCACTGAGTTGCATTTGCTGTTACTTCAAGTTGCTGAAGTCTAGTGAGTTAAGCTACTGCTAAGCTAGCGTATGTAGACTCAACAGTGTCAGCCCAGTCAACACAGAACAGGAAACAAAGTAGTGCGTCGGCAGGTGACAAGGCGATCGTGGCTCAAGAGTTGGGAGTTCGCCTTGTAATTGGAAGGTTGCCGGTTCGAGCCCCACCTTGGACAGTCTCAGTCGTTGTGTCCTTGGGCAAGACACTTCACCCGTTGCCTACTGGTGGTGGTCAGAGGGTTCGGCAGCCTCGCCTCTGTCAGTGCGCCCCAGGGCGGCTGTGGCTACAATGTAGCTTGCCATCACCGGTGTGTGAATGGGTGGATGACTGGATATGTAAAGCGCTTTGGGGTCCTTAGGAACTAGTAAAGCGCTATAAAAATACAGGCCATTTACCATTTACAAGGCCAGAGCAGCACTGCTAATGAGTGAGGAGACATGTGCCACTGCACACTTTACTGGAACTGGATTAATACATAATTCAATAGAGCCTAATAATTAAAAACATTTGCGATCAGTGGAATTAAATGGGCTAATGTAAACTGCATGCTATCAACTATAATGCCCCCCAATCTAAAAAAAAAAAAAAAGACACCATTTATCCCTCCATCCCTCTTCAGCTGCATTAAACCCCCATCAAACAACAAAACACTGAACGTTCTAGCACAAACCTATCTCTGAATTCCCCCTCCAAGCATGTCTAGGGCTTTTTGATACTAGCATCTCCACATCAATAAACACAGAAAATGCATGCCTTTCATGTCTAGTTGTCTCCTATGGCTTTTAGAGTTCCATTAACCATGTAATTAATACCAAGTAGCCTCTCTATCAAGTTTCCCTGGTTTGGGGCTTTGTTCTTAATAGCTAGTAAATATCAGAGACGCGCATCTTTGTCTATGAGAGCCACCTTGTTGCCATTCACTCCGTACCCACTCAAGGCTTTGAGACATCGACATTACATGTACCCAAAGACGATGAAGATCTTAGATAGCACATCATGCATTTATCTCCACGTTGATCACTTGCTAATTCCTTCTCCATCCTTGCTCTGCGGGCAGTAAATGCAACATCAAAGCCTGTTAAAAGATGGCGTCATGTCTAGGCGGGAGAGGTGAGGTGTTTTTTTGGTCAATTGCCGTAAACAGGACGCAGCTGGTTCAATTCTTGCAGGAGAAAAGTATTTTGAAGACAATTGTGGTCAAAATAAAGTAATCTATGGTTGTAAGTACCCTCACTGGCAACTTTAGGTACACCTATTCAACCTTTTGTTAATGCAGATTTGTTAATTATTCAATCACAGGGAAGAAACTCAGGCGTATAGAGGCATATAGAGTCTAATCGACCTGCTGAAGTTCAAACATTAGATGCATCAGAAAGGGGAAGGAAAGTGATTTTGAGTTTCGTATGGTGAATATTTCAGGAACTGCTGATTTTCTGATGGTTTGCCTGCACAGAGTGAAACAGAGTGAGCACCATTTCTGCAGTTCAAAATGTCTTGTTAATGTCGGAGATCAGAGAAGAGCAGAACTAATAGCAAAACCTGTTGTTACAACCAAGGTATGCAGAAGGGCATCTCTGAATGTACATCATATCAAACCTTGAAGTAGGTAGGGTATACAGGAAACTGAAGCTTGAATTTGCACAGACTCACCAAAATTGGTCTGAGTCTCAATTTCTGCCGCAACATTTCAATAGTAAACAAGATGAAATGGCTCCATCCGGTGCTTTATCAATAGTTTAGGCTGCTGCTGGTGATGTAATGGTGTGGGGGATATTAGCTTTGTATCAGCTCAGCATAACTTTACTGCTACAGCCTGTCTGAATCTTGTTGCTGATCACGTCCATCTCTTTATGAACGCAGTGTATCATCTTCTCATGGCTGATTCCAGCAGGTTAATGCGCCATATCACAAACCGCAGATCATCTCAAACTGTTTTCTTGGACAATAAATTAAGGTTATTGTATTCAAATGGCCTCCACAGTCATCAGATCTCAGTCCAATAGAGCACCAATAGAGTTGCATCACAGATGTGCAGCTGATAAATCTGCATCAACTGCATGATGCAATCATGTTAACGTGGTGAATCTGTGCCACAAAGAATTAAAACAGCCCTGAAAGGAAAAGGGTGTCCAACCCAGTGCTAGAGTGGTTTACCTAATGAAATATCAGTTGAGTGTATATTAGCTTTTCACTGGCACTGTCAGATTATAAATGGAGCTAAATTTCCCCAAATTAACAGTTTTCAGACTCATGAAGATGACAAAGCTTGAAACTACATGTTTGGAAGCTGCAATGAAAGACATCAAATTTCTTCTATTTTGAGATTTCATTATTATCTCCCACTTCAATATCTATATTACTGACAATTTGTAGTCGCAACCATCTATCTTGATGTTGACAGTGTTTTCTGCTGAGACGCTAAAATTACAGCTGACTCTCTTGGTTTTTAACTCATTGCTTTAAATAAAATTTTAAGAAAAGAAGTAGAATGGGAAGACATGCACAAGATATATTATTATTGCTACAGACTACAACAATATAATTAATAAGGAATAGCTAAAACGTGCATAAAATGTTTGCTGGTCATACCATCAGGGGGTCTGTTGGAGGTAGCCACCACCACCACTCCAGTTTTAAACAGCGTCTCAAACAGCTGCTTCAGGATCATGGCGTCGGCAATGTCCGCCACCTGATTGAAGAGAGCCAGAGAAGTCGAGGAGCATCTCATATTATTCCTTTCTTGCCACACCTGTGTGTGTGCACGAGTGTGTTTGAGGTCACAACATGCCATCATCACTCCATGTTGATCAGTGTCATTCAGGTGTGCTCATTCAGTCCTTTTTGTGTGGTCATTGCCACCCAAACTTACGTGTATACACATGGATGCAAACACACACTCAGGCACTTAAATTTACTGCAAATGGTCAAGAACTGGCCTTCCGTTGAGTGGAGTAGCTGAGGCGAAGAAAAAGACCTGAGCTAATCAACGAAGCCGAAAAACAAGAGGAATGAAAGAATAATAAAAAGAAAGCAATGCGAGGCAGGACTGGGGTCATGACGGCAGACAAAGCTTCTATCAAAGCATGTCCACATAAAGGCATATTAAAGTGCATGTGTGTTGTATGTACTAGACACAAGGCTATACGGTGTGACAATACATAAATCCAATTCAACTGTCTGCTGCCTTTTTCATCTACATCATTTCCATGAGTCCACAATGAACAAAGGTCGATGACAACACTGAAGCAAGGACGTTTATGAGTCGCTAGCTGTTAAATGAAGAGCTCTGACCTTTCTATTACTAATCCAGTGCTCTCACTTTTGTTCTTATTCTCTCGTCTGCGTCTCTCTCTCTCGAACCTATGTTGTTCTTTTGAACACCTATAAAGGGAGAAATGTTACCCTGTGATTGGCGGTTGTCAAAGCGACATTTATTTAACGTGATGCTCGACCGATGAAAGTTGGGCACAAAGGATTTCCAACCTCTCTGGTAACTTAAAGTTGTCGGTCTCATGTCAACAGTAATTTATATCCTGTTAAATGACAATGTTTCCTCCCAAGAAGATGTAAAAATGCACAAACAGAAATCCATTGTGAGAAAACCGCCTCACTGTAATGCCAAATTCTTGACCCTTAAAGTACTTTTCTTGTTTAAAAACCCTAAAAGAAAATGTCTTGAATAAAAGAAAGACTTTGCAGTCATGCATCTGTCCCGCCCTCTCCTCTTATTCCCTCTTACCTACTTTCCTGTATATAACAGGCACTTCTGATGGCCATACCCACAGCATATGCTTCCTTTCAGACTCTGGAGAGTCTTCTGCTTTTTGCATATTAGCCCCACTGCCCTTGCCAATACTTGATTAACATTTGTGTTAAAGCCTTGATTTTGCTAAGGAGAGGTGGCTAAGGGCATCAAATTAGCGTGTGTGTGTGACTGTGTGTGCGTGTAATGAGAATCAACAGAAAGCCAAGGCTCAGTGTCTCTCTGAAGGGGCCCCCATTTCCTGCGACCACAGGATTTTATTTTCATTTCAAAAGAATCATTTAAAAATGACCTTTTATACAACATGGATTTGTTTATTCATGTGCCCTCCACACGGGCATAGTATGAGGGGCAATATTGATTGCTGAATGACTAGGGGAAGAGGGAAAGAGAATGGGTACCCACAGGATGAGAAAGGTGGAGGGGGACTGATGTAGCACTTGTGGAGCACAAAAAAATAATGGTGCAATCTCTGTCAGCCATTGCCGATATTTAAATGAGCATCCAATTACTCAAGCGGCTGTCAGTTTACAGCGAGGCACACGGGTGCCAAATTAAACCTCTTTTGATGTTACACCTCTTTATGTACACAACCTATGAGCAATTTCACAGAGGCTACACAGTGACTGAGGCCCTGAGACAATGATGCTCGAGCGTTTTCTTCTCACTCTTTCACGTTCTTTCTCACTCTCTACCCATCTTTCCATCTTGGACCTCTCAATGGCGAGTATTCATTAGAGGAGCCGGGTAGGGGTCGCAAAAGGAAGGAGGGGAGGAGAGCTGGGGGGGGGGGGGCTACAAATTACTGATAATGGCATGGCGCTAATGAAGAGAATGGAAAAATGTCATTAGCATTTAAGAGGATAAGATCCATCTGACCCGCCGCCGCCAGTCGCTTTCTAGCTCCACTCACTTAAGGAAGCAGGAGAGTGCGACTGATACCCAGAGCTTCATTTGCATGGCTGAGTGGTGGAGGATGCTGATTGGTATAGCCCCTCACACCCCCCACACCCCAAACCCCCAACTCTCCCAACCTCGCAACCTCTTATTTATGCATCACAAACAACGCGCACATGTCTACTTGTTTCCCCCGCCATTCACCGGTAGCAACAGTCGACAAGCGAAAACAGCAAAGCTGGCGACAGCAAACAAAACAAATCAATGAGAATGCACAAACAGCGCCGCGGTTTAAAATGTGAAAGACGGCCAGATGAAAGGAGCGGCTCTTGATCCACGCAGATGCACGGAGAGTGATTAGAGGGAGCAACTGCACCTTCTGTGACCTCTGACCTGCTGGCATTAACTGTAATGATATCAGTAAAAGGAGCAACATTGTGCTGCTAACAGATGTGTTTGGCTGGCTATTGATGAATGCAGAAACACGTGTTTTTCTTCACTACAGTGAATGACTAACAATCTCACAGAGAGTAGACAGCCTCAGTAGTGGTTCTCACCTCTAATGGTGAGAACTTTGTGCATCACTAATGACTCAAGGGGGTCCTTTAGTTGTGTACAGTGTGGCTGTAATGGTTTGAGAGCAAACTATTGTGAGATTAAACAATGTACCTTTATCTGTCCTAGTAAACTATAACTAAACACACTAAAGAGAGAAAATACAACTGGAAGTCATTTTGCAATTGTGCTATATTTAAAAGAGGCCACTAGGTGTCCCCAGTCCTGTTTTTTATTTGGATTAGAAGCACGCAGTTGTTCACAGGAGAACTCTGAACTTAAAATACAGAGAATGCAACGTTGAACAAGTTTTTTCTAGTTCCTTATCTTGACAGAAATAGAGGTCAACCTTGAAGCAATTGCTGCCAATTGCTGCCAACTGCAGGAAATAAACAGCAGTTTATCGCTTTGTTTTATTCTTTAAAGATTTTAAGATGTCTGATTTGTGAGTTTCTGCTGACCCCAGCATTCAGTTGGGTTGTTGTACAATAAAGCAACACTTTGGTAAAAGCCAACTAGTCAGATTCACTCTAAACAATGTGAAATATTAGGGAATAAAACTTGAAAACTTCATAAACTCCCAGTTATTTCTTTTCTCTTTGTGACCTCTTTTAAAACTAGGAAAAAGCACGCAGATATTATTTATGAAACATCCAGCCTGACTTGACAGACACGTATCCCCGTTTTATATTAATAGCACATGTAAACAATAGCATGGCAAAAATATAGAAAATTTAACTAGCACTATATTTATCAGTGAATATATAAAGCACATGGCTTTCAATTAATGTGTGAAAACCCCTAGTTCGACACCAGGAGGAGGCACAAATCACTGGCGAGGCATCCAGGACAAAAATATATCCACATCAGACATACTGAGCCATCCGCTGTGGTGCTCGTTCGCGAATAAGGGAGCAGCTTTAGTCAGTATATAAGTGCAATAGTTACAAATATCAAAACACGTAACAGTATTTAAAATTCTCATTGTGTAATGTTCCGCTTTACAACAGTCCCTGTGACATGGTTGCTCACCTGAAACTCGTCAAAACACAAGAGGCAGGTCTCACTACTGATCTCCATGGCAACCGGTGATATGGGGTCATAGGTGAACATTTTCCCTAACCTCCGTTTTGGCAGGCTTTGTTTCCTCCGATGGATCCCTTTAAAGCAGCACACAAACGTCAGGCACATCTTAAAGCACACCTGCGACGGCAACCCAAACCCACTGACAGTGCTGAATAAAGCAGTAATTTCACCTGTGTGCATAATGGTAGACAATTAGCAGGACGGCTTCAGGACAAATAGAGGGATAAATATAGGATCTCCGGTGCACGGGGAGTCGGAAAACTTCTACAAAGTCATGCAAGGAAACATTGGGCTGTTAGAGCCGAGGAATGGGAGGATGCTACTAACTTTTGTGGATGTCCAACATGAAGCCGTTGAAGTGGACTCGCTTTTTGCGACTGTTCTTCACATGGGAGTAAAACAGATCCATAAGCATGGTCTTCCCTGTGCCTGAAAAGGTGGGAAAACCAAACCAAAGTTATTATGATAACCACAGAGATGTTAGTTTGTATAATGATAGGAGCTTTTTCTGTATCCAAGCTCACCAACATCTCCATATATATAGAAGCCTTTGGGTGGTGGTGCTGGTGGTGGTGGAATGGGTTTCTCCTTTGGGACAAAATATTAAAATTAAGATGATTGTAGTGCGTTTTTTTGCTTTTTTACATGAATCTCAACCAACATAATCGCTGAAATTTATTCACAGTGATTATTTCCACTCTATAGCTAATGACTTAAATAAACTTCTTCATATTGATTCCAATAAATGTCTGAAACATCATCTAATAAACAAAGTATGCTAAGGCATTAAGCCACCACTACAGTGTGAGGTTTCACAATCTCCAGACTAGCCCACTGCAGGGGAGGAAGACAAAGGGGATCTAATCAACAAGACAAGCCAGGGTTCCCACGAAAGAAAAGCATCATCAGAGGAACAATGGAGGGATTTGTCAGACAAAACGGAGAGGACTGGATGAGGCTCCATACGAGATGGAGTGGACTTGTCTGTGCAGCCTGTTTAGCGCTGCTAATTGTGATACGGTACTGTTGCATTGAGGTGCTGCTGGAAGTCATTGTGCTGCCTGCCTCCTATTATCAAAAGATCCTTGCTTCAAAAAAAAAAAAAAAAATCTTCTGTGTGGAAGCTGAGAATATCGAGTAAAGCCAAAAAGGACCCAAGCCATGTGAACGAATGTGCCGTCAGCTTAATCATCTGTAATAACAATGTGAAGAATATCTATGGGTGGCCAAATTATGGATCTTTTTATCGCCTTTAAAAAAACCTCTGTTGTTCAGGATCGTCCATCTCTGTAACCGGGCAACACCAAATAGCTTTGGAATTAATCATTCACTAAACAAAAAAAGTACTGGTCTCTTTAAATTTAATTTAGTTAGAGGATGGTACTCGGTGTCCACCGAACTCAGTGTCCATGCACAAGGGGCACTTGACTCTGGTAAAATGTGGACAATGGCAGTTTGAAATCCAAATTAAAAAACAAGCTTGCTATCCAACCTCTCTCTCTCTCTCTCTCTCTCTCTCTCTGTCTATTCCCGCTCCACCCCTCTCTACTTTTTACCCACCCCTCCATCCACTGCCTGTCCTGGGCTGGATGTGAAGTACTGGAAGAGCCTTTCCTGTTTGCTCTGGCATAACAGTGTGTGACTTCTCCCTGACTTCCCAAGCTGCCCTGTAGCATGGCGGGGTAATTGTCAGTGGCTGGAAACCATTCTGCTACGGCAGAGTGGCGAAGGACAAGACCGTCCCTCAGCCACTCTGTCTAACTGAGCTCTGTGGCCTCGTCTCACCTCATGCTGCAGGATATAGACTGGCACATGAGTGGAAAGTTCACATGCAGGACATGGTCATTTTGGCTTTAGGAAGAACTTCTTTTGACCACTGCCAAAAATGACTTGCAGAGGCATGGTCGGCTAAGATCGTCAGAGCCCGAGTCAAGTTTAACTCACACAACTGTCCTGCTGGAGGCCTACCATGTGCAGGAGGACTCCATGATGCAGGTCTGTCTTGAAGAGGGTGGATCCCACTGAACAATGGCCCATTGTCAGCCAACCATCCGCAAAACCACGCCACATTGGGTCAATATTAAGTCAAGTGTACTCTCCTCACAGACTTGATCAGTTAGTGAGGACAATGGCGGCACTTTCACAGAGAGAACAGACACCAAAAGGACAGTGGTATGACCTGATTCAAACTGGAATAATTGCATAAGTACTCCAGTCAGTGTGTGTGTGTGTGTGTGTGTGTGTGTGTGTGTGTGTGTGTGTGTGTGTGTGTGTGTGTGTGTGTGTGTGTGTGTGACAGACAGAGCAAGAAGTAAGGTGCAAAAGGAGAGGGGTGGGTGTGAGGGTGGTTGGTGGTGGTGGTGTTGATAGCCTACCACCAAAGTATTTGTCAGAGTCCCAAATCAAAAGCAAAAAGGACAAGAATGGCTGAGACAATGGGGATCCCCTCATTACTGCCCGGGGACGGTGAGAGAGTGAGAGGGGTGCCGGGACGGGCCCAGCGGGAGGTCCTCCCTGCTGCCTTCCAAAATCTGTGCCTAACTCTGTGTGTCTGTGCCAGCCAACCAACAAAAAAACTCCCACCACCAAATAGTAGACAGTCAGCTCCCCTGACCTAAAAACAACAACAGCCCCCCTGCATTATGCCGTTCCAAAACTCACATGCACAATAAACTTCCCAGACCCCTACCCTCCCTTTGACCTGAGCCCCACGGCCACCATCGATGATACAACAGGAGAACAGGGAAGTCGACTCTGTGAAGTCCGTCCATATGTTAGATATCAGTGGTGCTTTTTAATCCAACGACAATCCGGATCCAGACATATCTATGCTGCCTTATGAATCCTAAACTGTTCCCCAAATAATGTCCAGCGTAATGCATCCTAATCCAAACGATGCAAATCCGATGCTTTCAGTTTTTGTAATTTTTATTTATTATGTAGGAATATTTTGAAGAAATAACACTGGTCTTGACCCTGAAAAGGAGTATAAATACCCTTCAAGACTGTCTCATTAGCTTTTTTCTCCGAGGCTTTCAACAGTATTGCATGGTCTTCATCGGTGAATGGAGTTTGTTCAATTGTCACTTGTCAGTCTGTTGCCATGCAACAGACTGACAAGCTTTTTTTTTTTTAATTTTTTTATAACAGCTACTGAGCAGGTATATTTTAATAGTGTAACAAACTACCTTCCCTGATGATGAAGACTGTGTGAGATGTGGTTGAAAGCGCTGGAAAAAACTTCAAAGTGAACCTCGAGTTTAGAGTGTTTTAAATGTTTGTCCGCATGGCTCATCCGTCTCTTCGCAGAAAATGAAACTTGTTTAAAATACAGTGAAACACTGAGTCGCTAGTTGCTTTAGGCCACAGTGATTAGACCTCTAGTGAAGTCTGTTGTTCTTACGTTTAACTCTGGTGCTCAAAAATGTCGACATGAGGTTGTTTAAAATTAATCAAGGGTTTGATGATGCACCTTTTGATAAAAACAAATATCATATTTCATGAGTACAATAAAATATATTATTACAGTTAAATGAACAATGCATTTTTTTTTAACTTTTTACATTCAATTACAATAAATTTGATTTATTTATATAGCACCAATTGACAACAACAGTTGCTTCAGGGCATTTTACACTGTAATGTAAAAACCCTACAATGTTTAAAACAAAGAAAAATCCCAACAGTCACATGACCCTTTATAAACAAGAACAGTGATAGTGAGAAGGAAAACTCCCTTTTAACAGGAAGAAATCTCTAGCAAAACCAGGTTTATGGAGGGGCAACCATCAGCAGAGAGAAGGATTTTAAATTTAATTCAGGCTTTAACAGGCAGCTAGTGAAGAGAAGCCAGTATAGGAGAAATATGCTCTCTCTTTCTCGCTCTTGTTTGTACTCTCACTGGAGCACTTTGGATCAACTGAAGGCTTTTTGGGAAACTTTTAGAACAACCTGATATTAATGAATTATAGTAGTCCAGCCTACAAGTGAGGAATCTGTGTTGCTCTGAGACAGGATGTTTCTAATTTTGAGGACATTGTGCAGAAGAAAGAAAGCAGTGCTAGATATTTTCCAAGGTAATGCCATGTAAAAGTGAAATATCTAAAATGAATTTCTAGTGAGACACTGTTTTTCTAAGATTTTTTAGGTCTGAGTACTGTGACCTTTTTTTGTCTGAATTCAGAGGTAGGGAATTAGAGGTCATCCAGGCCTTTATGCCAGTATGATATGCCCGTAGTTTAACCAGTTGATAAATACAAGGTAACTGAGATAAAATATTTTGTGACTGAAAGACAGAATTGTTTTTACACCGCCACTGTGTGTGTGTGTGTGTGTGTGTGTGTGTGTGTGTGTGTGTGTGTGTGTGTGTGTGTGTGTGTGTGTGTGTATTTCAAATCAAACAATCGAAATGTGATTGAAGTGCAGATTTTTAGCTTTAAATTCCAAAAACAGTTAATGCAAAGTTAATTACAACTATTTTTTTATACATAGTACCCTTTTTAGAGGTTCAAGATTAATTAGACAAAATAACGTGATGAAAATATTTTGCATCAATGCCTGAAGTCTAAAACCCATGAACATCACCAAATGCTGCGTTTCCTCCCTGAGATGATCTGCTAGGGCCTTTACTGCAGCGACCTCGAGTCTGTCTACATTCAGTTTTGTCTGCAGTAACTGAAAAAAGCTGGTTGAGATCAGATGAGTGACTTGGTCATTGAAGAGTATTGCATTTCCTTGCCTGGAGAAACTTGGACTGCTTTTGCAGGATGCTTTTGGGTCATTATCTGTTTGCACTGTGAAGCGCTGACCGATCAAGTTTTGCAGCATTTGCCTGAATCTGAACAGAGAGTATAGCCCATCACACTTCGCGATTAATCCTCCTACTTCTATTAGCATTTATGTCATCACAAGTGACTCAGTTCTACAGAGAACCATTTATGTCAATGCCAAAATACTTTTCTCATTGTCTCATTATTTTCATTCAAGTTCATCTTATTTTACCTAAATATTTGTTTTCAAAACTACGCAAGCTCTCTTTGGTTGAGGTGTACAGAAGCAAAACTACAAAAAAAAACGTATCTCTCAATCAAATGAAGAAAGAAGAAGATGACATTTACCAGTGTCATACACTTAACCATGTGTTACAACCAAGGTATGTAGAAGAGCGTCTCTAGACACACAACGTGTCCAACCTTGAAGCAGCTAAGACCACATCAAGTGCCATTCCTGTCTGCTCAGAACAGAAAACGGAAGCTATAATTCGCATGTGTTGACCAAGACTGGACAATAGAAGATTAGAAAAATGTTTCCTGGTCTGATGAGTCTTAATTCTTATTGCAACATTTCAATGGTAGGTTCAGAATTTCGTGTAAACAACATGAAAGCATGGCTCCATCCTGACTTGTATCAACAGTTCCAGCTGGTGGTAAAGGTGTGCGGGATATTATCTTCAGCCTTTTAGTACCAAATGAGCATTGTTTGAACACCTGAGCATTATTGTTCACCATGTCCATGTCTCTTTTATGACCACAGTGTAACCACTGCTTCTAATAAGATAACGCACCATGTCACATACCTCAAATTCTCTCACACTGGTTTGTTGAACATGGCAGTGATTTTGCTGTACTCAAAGAAAACCTTTGTGATGTGGTGGAAGAGGAGATTTGCATCATGGATTTAAAGCAACTGTGTGATACAATCATGTTAATATGGAAGAAAATCTCTGAGAAATGTTACCAACACCTTGTTTAATCTAGCCCATAATGCACTTCTGAAGGGGAAGGGGGGTATACCTAATAGAAGAGTGTATTATATTAGTAAGTATACATAGAGTGAAGAAAAAAAGTCCTGATTTTTGCAGTAACTGACTAGCTGTGGTATATATTGGGGATAAAAACGGGCAAGTTGTAGCTTCTCTGAAAAGCCAAACCTGCCTTATTCACTCCAACCATGGTCAGCACAACTTCTCTGTGATGATACATGAACAATCATGTCATTACCTTTTCAGTGAGCTCACTGCCTTTGTTTTCGCCTGCTCTGGTGCCACTGTGATGTTGGCTGCTGTCATCTTTTGAGTTTAGAATGTCTTGATTCAAGTAGATACTGTTACTGTAGCTCTTGAGGGTGTGCTGCAGCTGGGCCAGCTGCTGGAGAACCCGTCTCTGTTGGGCATCCCTCCTCAGGAAGCCACCCTGAACGAGGCTATCAAAGTGCACAAGAGTTTCACTGGAGCCACACGTGTCTGCTGCTGGAGGATCCGACGAGCAGGACGATGCAGATGAACAGCATGCCCTCCAACTACTGTAACCTTGAAGCATTACACCAGAACACGTCAGTGTTACATGCAAACATAAAATATGCCTCGATATAGTATAATCTAGATGTTATAATATGATTCCAGTAAAGCTGTATTAAAACATGTCGTAGCAATAAATGTGTAGTTGTAGCACACGGAATTTAGATAGAGGAAATACAGTCTGAAACATTTCCCGGACGGGTTAGACTCTGCACGTTGGCGCAGAGTCGCCTACCTTTTCCAGAGAAACTGCTCGACAAACAACAAATCTGACGTGAAATCAAAGGAGAGTCTTTGAGGAAAAACTTCAGTGAGCGACTGACAGCGGCAGCAGCCGTGTAAGTCGCCATGATGTTTCAAAACGCTAAAACTTTATTGAGCGTTTCGCAATAGCACGACGAAGGGGCGTTTAGAATACTTCAAATTTAAATAAATGTCACGAATGTATCTCAAATCTATAGTATCTATACACATAAACCTATAAGATTTTGCGTCAAAGGAACAATATAATTATACATTTTTATAAAATTTATAGTTTGTATTCTGTATTATGTCGATTTTCTTTCTCCGTTTTTGACTATAAACTGTTATTGATTGCCAATTATTATGACTAACCCTGTGAACTAGGTCTTTCAAGGAGAATAATATAATACTGACCATTAAATTTCTATATTTCGGTCGCTTGGGGTGTGACAGTAACAAGTTTCCGTTCTAGCAGTCACTTTATATTATTAGCTGTGTTTGATCTGGGTTGTAGGGTAAAATGAACACGTTTGTGTCTGTAGTGTAGTAATCGATGTGTGTAATGTGCCCGCTGGCAGGTTGTAAATAAATCGAGCAGGGGGGTGACAGAGAAGCGTCAGCTGAACCTCAGCTGATCGGAAGTTCAGCTCTACGGCATTTCAAGCTGGCGAGAGTAAGTGACTGGGTGATACCGAAATTTGCGTGGTTTGCCTTCAGAATAAACTATGAAATTTTTATTTTTAGCTCTAGCAAGAACAACATTCACGTGGAGAAATTAAATAACAATATATCTCATCTTTAAACTCGGATAAGTCAGGAAATCAGACCGTATTTTAACGTCAGTCTTCATTTTACATACACAGCATTCACCAAAATCCTTTATTTTGAAGGCCATCAAGGTGACGTGCATATTCTTAATCTGACTAACTTCACGCAATCCCCAGGCTGCTAGAAGGAAAGGGAGACATGGCTGAAACCATAGCTGATACAAGAAGGCTTTACACCAAGCCTCAGAACTTAAATGACGCCTATGGACCTCCGAGTAACTTTCTAGAGATTGATGTAAGCAACCCTGAGACGGTCGGGGTGGGCAGAGGCAGATACACCACGTACGAAGTCAGACTGAAGGTGAGCCTACCGTAACAAGTGCAAATGGCGCTAGCTTTTAAGCTACACACCTAAGCACGCAAACATATCTTTTCTGCAGTCACAGAAAGTTGTAATTTTTATGACATCGCGATTTTTGCCCCCACTAAGACATTCAAAGGGTCGATATTTAAAAGTGTGGGCTATTAAGAAGTATCAAATTGTCCGTTGCTAAAGGAATTAGTCGACGCTTGCTAGGAAGCTAGCAGCCTTTATCTGACTGCACGGTTACCTGACGTTACACTGTCTGCTCAACGTTGTTGGTGTACATAAAGCTGTTTGACTGCATGTTAATTAAAAGTGTTTGATAACGTGGTTAACGGAAACGGTGTCTGTGTCTTTTGACGGCGACATCGCTCCGGGAAAGAAGGGGTGTGCGCGCGCGTGTGTGTGTTTACATTAGCCTCAAGTGTTTTTCCACAGCGCAGCTGAAACATGTCTACAAATAAACTGCAGTTATATAACCTCGGTTTAAGCGAAACACATAACCTTCTCAAAGACTTAACGTCTTTCTGAACATTTGATCTCCAGCCACACCCCATTGTCCGAGTGCAAACCACAGATAACAGTATTGGTCACACTTAATGACAATCCTGAGGTGAGGACTGGCCTGTATGACTAAATGGTGCACTGGGACATAATGCGAACATTTTGGTTGGTATAGTATTTTACTTTGTAGCTTTTCTGACGTGACAAATCACCAGAAGCCTAAAGGAAAGCATACTTTTGAGTCAGCTTCTCTGGAGCTATAAAGACAGGATGTAGGATGCTGCCTGATCCTGTCCAGTTTCACCCACCCCCTTACAACACACTTCCTTCCTCCAACTTGTAGAGGAGAACAAAAGGTGTTTTGTTTTTTTTCGTATAAAGAATTATTTTTGTCACTTTACTATCTATTTGGCTGTCAGTGTACTTTTTTTTTTTTTTTAAATGTGAAATTCTGGGATGGCAGCTAATGCTGCGTAGAAATGCAACAGTGTTGTTGAGCAATAGGTCAGGATGAGAACTGTTAGAGAGTCAGCAATTGCAAAACACATCCTGTGTATCTTTCTGTTACTGCAACTTTGTGGTCAGAGTAAAAATTAGCCTTGAATAGCTGAGGTCAGCTGATACATTTCTTTCAGTGTTGATACAGATCACTAGTAACCAAAATCAAACTATTAAAATAACAAATCATAGTCAACATTAACTCCAACACTAACCTTTGTTAGGCTTTTTGTGTCTTAAAACTGTTGCAATGTAACAACAACAAAAGAACAAATGTATCTTTTTAAGATCTGTTCTCAAAGATGAAGTGTATTTTTTTTTCCTGGGAACTTGTAATTATAGAAATAAATCACTGTAATTGCGATATTTGGCAAAATAGTTAGTTCAGTTAAGTATTTGGAAAATCTTGCAAAGAAAAGCGTCTAGACTTCTTTAAGTTACTTGAAGACGTTTCACCTCTCATCCGAGAAGCTTCTTCAGTTCAGAACTGAAACGTCTTCAAGTAACTTAAAGAAGTCCAGACGCTTTTCTTTGCAAGCTCCTTTGACTACGATGACCTGGATGACTGAGAACCTTCACAGACATATTTGGAAAATCACACTTTTTTTTTTTTTTTGCCTCTGTCCACAACTGCTGTGGATTTTAATTAAACTCTCCAGATGTGATAGAACTGCAATGATGCACCTGCATCCTCATGACTTGGTGACAGCTTTAATTCAAGAAGCCTTGAACCAATTTTTATACATTTTCCCATTTTTAGATGCTCAAAAATAATTAATAACTGACTGACATTTTCTTTGTCAGATGAGATCTGTTCCCTTGTTGTTTTATTGCAAATTAAGCAGATGAAAAACAAAGATGCTGACGCAAGTAAAGGAGGGCAATAGGTTGAAAACCTAAAATAAACCTAACAGAGAGATGGAAATGATCAGACTGGCCAAATCAGCAACACCAAAAGGTCTGAAAGACTACAGAATACAACTAAAATAGGGGGTTTCCATGGTTAAGGAAAGCAGCTTCACAACATCTAACCAAGCCACGAGGCGGTCTACAGTCAAGAGATACCTTCATAAATGTAAATAACAAAGGGTTTACAACAAGGTGCAAATCACTGGTTGCACTCAAGTACAAGCAGCCCTGATTAGACTGTCAGAAACCATCTAGAAGAGTCTGCATAGTTTTGAAATAATATTTGAAACACGCAAACAAGATTAACTTGTACCAGAATGACTGGTGTGCATACTTCAATCATACTTGAAGAGAAAATAATGGAGAGGGAGAGAAGTGGCTCATGATCTAAAGCATGCCATATTACCTGTCAAACATGGTGGAGACATTTTTTATGGCACTTTCATGTATGACTGTCAGTGGAATTAGTGTTTATTTATTATGTGACTGTTGAAAAGTAGCAGAATGAATTGTGAAGACTACAGGGCTATACTTTCTGCTGAGATTCACTCAAAAGATCCTGCAAAATGGATTGAACAGTACTTCATAGTGCAAATGAGTAGTGTCCCAAATCACACTGCAAAAGCAGCTCAAGTGTTTCTCAACTCAAAGAAATATTGTGAAGTTCTTTTTTTTTTTCTTCAAGTCGGTCTCCAGATCTAAAGTAAATAGAGCATGCTTTTCACTTGCTGAAGACAGAGCTAAGGTTAGAGAGATCAGTTGGACACCTTTTGGAGCAAATGTGTCAAAGCAAGTCACAGGATGAAACAGCATATTAAAAGCACTCCTTAAAATGGTTAGCTTCTATAATTACCTTAGAGCCTCTAGAAATTTATATGTATAAAATGTCTGTAAATCCCCTGAAAGTCTGCATTTCTATCGTGTCTCGATAGTTTGATTTATAGTCCACTGTGGTTGTGTCCTGAGACAAGAGTTGTGTCATTTTCCAAATACTTATGGACCTAAATGTATCTGGCAATCCACCTTTGAAACATCAAACCTGCTTAAATCTGCAAATGCTTTTCTTTGATCCTGTTTATGGCACAGTACCCACAGTGTTGATAGGATAAATGTCTTACAAAATAAAAATGTAAATATAAACTAAAGGTCGCTTGCTCTATTATTGGAGTTTTAAATCATATCATACATGGAAACGGGAGTTGACGTGGTTGTCATAAAACTATAGATTTTAAGAGTTTTTTAGAACAATGAAAAGTTTGAACGTTTTTTATTTCAGTGACAACTTAGCAGTCTGCCTGTGCTGATAATCTCAGTGAAAGCTCCATGGTGAACAACTTGGACAACCTTGGACCGTTTGATTCAGCTGCTGCTGCTTTTGTCAGATATTAAATGTCATGCCTACATCAGGAATTTTGTGAGAATGTTAAAATATAAGTCTTATTTGACATGCAGACACAACAAGCAGGCAGTTAGATTCACGAGAAACGAAAAAAAGACACATTTTAGCTGGGTTAGCCACGAGGTAAACTTTGTATTTTTTACAGTATTTTCAAGCTTTAAGAACTCCTTTTAAAGGCTTGTCAGTTTTGCCACATAAGCCAGGCAATTTTGTATAAATGTAACTATTATTGGACCTTTTGTGTTCGATTTTAAATACACAGACTGTCAGACAGTCACTATAGGCTCATCTGATTGCTCCATCTCCTCATCTCTAAATTGTCATCTTGGTTGACTGACACCCCTGTAGTTACTGGCCCGGAGTATTTAGATTGGTTACCAGCCCTCAAGTATTTAGTCGTTTTCCTTTACCTTTAAGAAACGAGTTGAGAGGAGAGAAGCTGTCTCCAGGCATTAGCGTTGAATATAAGGCTACTGTACTTGATTAGCGTGTAATAATTAGCATATGCGTGTAATCAGCATTATTGTGCACCTCATAGCCCTGTGTGACCCTGCTTTGCATAAGACCACAGAAGAAGCGGTGCATCCCTCACTTCTCAACAAACGTGGTGTCAACTTAGCTTTGCTTCTCTCCTTCTCCTTTCTTTAGCTTTCTTTGGAAGCGTTTTACTCCATCTCCAGCCATTAAAGAGTGTTTGCCACAAGGCCTAGGTCTGGAATGCGTAGTGTTTGCTTTGCCCCTTCATTGCTTTTTTTCCCCTCTTTCCCCCTCTTCATCTACCTTTCTTTTAATATTTCAGAATACTTGAAATATATCATCTCATTACTCTGTACTGTTTCCGTTCCTAACCTTTTCCCCTGTTCTCACTGCTGTCCCGCTATCCACCCCGAAATCGAGAGAGCTCTTGTGGCCGCAGTGAGAGAGTCTGCCTAATCCCCTCATTGAGAAAAGAGAAGAATTGAACCAGGCCAGGGTGGCTGGGTGGGTGTGTGTGTGGTGAGGGGGAGCTGGAGCATTTACTCCCCATCCTCACCCTCCAACTCACCCCCCCACCCATGGGAGGGCAGAAAGCCACCCCCTCACCAGATTTCATCCTGTTGCTTACTTTCCCATTTTACTCCCAGCTGTGTGCAGTCACTTTCCTGGTTCATACCGTGTTACCGTTGTTCCCCATGATAACTGAAATCATGAAGTTTGCTCCGAGACTGTTGAAATAAGAGTCATTCAGTTTGCCTGTGACTCACCGGCGGTGTTGGGATGCTCACAAAGTTAGTGGCGAGACAAATTGTTTAAACATTGTTTACTGTGGCTGTGAGGCATAGTCACTTGTTGGCAGACGGGCCTGCGTTTGGCGTTTGAAATTAATGGGATCAATCTCTCACTCTATGCATCAGTTTTTTAACGAAGTGGAAGCTAAGTTCACACCGAAAGGAGGCGGATATCTCATTTTGCATGAGCAGACTCGTAATGTCGGGGGTCATGCTGAAACAATGGATATCTGTTCCAATCCAAATCCCTTCGTTTTAAGGGTAGTTTTTGAAGTGGCTTATGGTTGCTTTTTTTATGCTTCTGCACATGTTTCATGTTCCTAATGGAGAGAGTTGTTTTTCATGAGTCCTATCATATCACCTTAATGGTCTTTTACTTTTTTCTGTGTAGTGTCTGGTTTGGCGGACCCCCCTCCCCTCAATACAGCATAGTGTATTTGTTTGGACCCTCAGCAAACAGGGGGTTGGAGCTGGGATGGGGGTGTATGTGTGTGGAGTAGGAGGAATGGGTGATGGATATTATCAAAATTTTAGTTGGTTCCCATCTCATCCAGAGAGCACATTCAGGGGAGCGAACTTTGGGATCTCACTTTGTTTATGGATAGGAGTACATAAAAGGGCTCTTATAGCGGTGTCTCCCACTCTCACTCAGTCTTCTACCCCTCCTCTTCTCTTCTCCCATAGCTTCTCCCTCTCTCTTTCTTTCTCTTTTCCATTTGGGCACCAGGGTGAGGGCGGGGGCCTTTGGTCATTAATAAAATGGGGAGAGATGGTGTGTGTGGATTGTGGGGGGAGGAGGGGAGGCTTGTCAGGCACAGTCAAGTGTAATCCAAAGTCTACAGCATCCTCTTCGACAACTATTTTAATGGAAATGGGGAACATATTGTATCAAGGCTACCATATCCTACTTGAAATGACAGTATCAAAAGTGGGAGTTGATACTATGGCAACAAAGCAGCTTTTTGCCAGCTAGGCGAGTCGGAGAGAGGGTAGGCTGTCAGGCCGCAGAGGCCGGCAAGCGAGGGAACGAGTGAGAGAGTACATGGAGAGGCGAGAGCAAGAGACCCATAGCCCCAACTCTTTTGTTCGGGGTCTTTTTTTCCCATTTTGGAATATGATGCAATGAGATGGTATTATGTTGCCATTTTTAATGCTATTATTCTGAAAGGGGACTATATGGGAGGGGTGAGAAGGGGGCATGGGGGAGGTTTAGGATGTGCACTCTCAAACTTGACTTAATCCATCCTGCTAAAAGCTAATGCATGGTGGCCTTGAACTATTCTCTCAGGAGATGAGTGATCTTTGTCCCCTCTCTCCCTCTCTCTGTGTCTCGCTGTTTTTAAGGGTTCTGCCTCTTTTCAACCCATTTTCAATGAGCCTAAGGTATTGTGTCCCACACATTATGAATCACATGCTCTTCCTATGGAGCGTAGATTGCACCTTGAACACTCATAATTGAAAGTGAAGCAAGCAGATCCACTTTGAAGGAGGTACATGTAGCTTTATGCTCCTATTTTAATGATGTCTAAAAATCTATTTTTCCACCTTTGCTTTTAACGTGGCCATTAATTTCTCATTTCTGTATTTTTCTACCTTTGCAAATGTCCTATTTGTGCCTTTTGCTTGCTGTTTTGTCTGGCTTTCCTCTTGTATCTGTCTTTTACAAAGTGAGGAAAGCATCTTTTTTTTTTCTTCTTTTTTTTTTTTGTGTCCCTTTTAAAAAAAAAAACAAAAAAAAAAATCAGTTAATAAAATCCTAAGACCTGACTGGGTGTGGGCTGGTCCCCTGTTCTGATCACTGTGAGGGGTTAGTAAGTTGATACACCCTGGTCCTAACCTCTAACCAGCCGTGAAAAGAACAGAGGCCGGGGAAACCTGATCTTTGACTTGTAGAGCTCTCACGCACCGCCTCTTTCTATGTGTTCATGTTAGAGAGAGAAAGCATGAGTGAGACCTCTCATTTTTCAGTTCTGTCGTTTTCGTTCCTCCCCTTGTCCTGAAAGGCCAATCTCTTAATCACAGGGTTATGGTGGGTGAGGGAACTGAAAGGCCAGGTGACTTTCTTTCCTTACACTCTCACTGCTTGCTTCATTGTCTTGAGATAAGTGGTCCGGGTTCTAGTGTGCATACAAGCAGGCTCGAATGCTTTGGACTATTATATTTACATTGTTAAATGTGTGACTGGTCAAATCCTGTGCCTAACACCTGTGCCTGCATACCTCCTCTGTCAATGTGTGCTCGCACATGGATAAGTGTTTTCTGTGTTCACGTGATGGGATTAGAGTCACGGCGGTGGCAGATTACCTGTAACTGTGATCTGTTGTGGTGGGGATTAACTTTGTGGCGCTCCATGCTGTGAGGTAACATGACGCAGCAGGGACGAACCACGGTGAGAGGAGAGCGGAGTTAATGCTAGAGCACTGGGGCGATAAAGCTAAGATAATCCACTTCTCCTGTGACCTGAGAACGAGGAGGAGTGAGGGGTTCATTGACAGCTTCACCTGGAATGAACTTGAAATAATTGAAAAAGGAAGTTTTTTGGTGGGCTGTTTAGTCACACAAAAAAAAAACAGTTGAAAGAGGGAGTGGCAGATATTGTGCCCAGTGTAAGGAAATACTCCTACAGTTAATACAGTGTCACCTGAACCAGGTTATTTCACTTGGTTTTATGTTTTAAATGTAATAAATGTGGCCTTATTTATTTAAAATAATCTTACGAATTTCCTTTTTTATGTATAGTCCAGGCTCTGAATATTACATCAGTTAATATTTATTGATGTGATTTGGCGTATTCGTCCTAAGGGGGGAAAAGGGGGACTAAACTTTGTTTTCAAATCAGCTTGTTTATAACCCCAATTCCCAAAAAAATATTGCGATCCTTTGTGATTTGTGAATAAGACAAAGTTGAAAACTGTTCTGTGGTCAGACACATTGAATTCATCATTGATTCAAACTCTTTTTGGAAAACATGAACGCTGCATCCTCTCAACTAAAGAGGAGTGTGACCATCTGACTTATTATCAGCGCTCAGTTCAAAAGCCTGTATGCATGTGGTATGGGGGTGTGTTAGTGGAATTGGCAGCTTGAACATCTGAAAGGCCAGCATCAATGATAAAAGGTATATACAGGTTTTAGATCAACGAATTCTCCCATATAGATAAGGTCTTTTTATGGAATTCCTTGCACATTTTGGCCAAGACATTACTAAACGCCATAGCATAGCTATTACAATAAATCAGTTTCACAAAAACAACAACAACATCTTTTTAATCTAGGGCTATGCTTAATCCACGCCTGGGAAACTGATCCAGTGTCCTAACTGCTGTTTTTCAAGGAATTGAATGCTTGGCAGTTTCAGGGTTAGTGCATTCACAATGTAAATAGCTTGCATGTGGTGCAGAATGGACTAAGGAGTTTGACCTGCAGTTGTGTTGGTTGTTTTTTTTTCAATCTTTACTTAATGTCCATGTAAGCCTTGTATAGTTGACCTGAAATAACTGAGGAGTGACCTTTAAAGTACTATAAGTCTCTGTGACACAAACAGTATCTGCTATTTTCATATATGTGTTTTGTTGCCTATCAGTTCACATATTTCTGCCTGTCTCATCTGCCATGTAAATTAAACATTGAAAAATAAATCTTTCAGCAGTTACATCATTAAATACCAATGCCTCAACTCCATTCAGTAAACTCTTACGTTCACTACTTGGGCATACTTGTGTCAGTGTTGAGGGATCAGTTATTCCTGCAATTTCAGTTAGAAATTCTAGTTAGATTAAAACACAAAAATGTCTGCAGAGTCATGAAAACTTGTTAGAAAAAAGGCAGAGCAAACCGCTAGAAAATGGTTAAGCTAAATGTAAATGGACAGGTACTTGTATAGCACCTTTCTCCTCAGTTTGAGCACTCAAAGAGCTTTCTACTACAACTCTCATTCACTCAATCCCATACATTCATGCAGTGCTTTTATCTATGCCTAAGCACTTTTATCTAACGTTTATATGCACTCAAACTCTGATGGATGCAAAAAACGTTGGCAATTATCAGTATCAGGGTTTAGTATCTTGACTGAAGATACTTCTACAGATGGACTGGAGTAGCTGGAGATTGATCCACCAACCTTTCACTTGGTAGACAACCTACTCTACCTGCTCTTCCACAGCCACCTCAGAAGCTTTTATTATATGTTGGCATACAGGGCTTTCTTATTTACTGCAGTTTATTAGTGTTGTTGCATCCTGTCTGTGAAACGTTAATAATTCTTTGCAGATTTCTGACATAGAGAGGTCCATCGCTGGATCTTATATTATGCGTTATTATGCTGACAAGTTAATGTATACAAACCTTTTAGTTGTACACAGGTGATTTGTGCCCTCTAGTGTGTATCAGTTGCAGTTTTGAGGTGATCCATTTGACAGTTATGAAGTCCCGTGAGATTGAAAAGGAAACGGTCAGCTGAGAATATCCTATAAGATAAACGATCAATAGATGGCCAACTTTACTGTAATACTGAAATGGTTGGTAAGAAAGCAAAAGAAAATTGTGTTCAGCTGAACTCATAAATAAATCAGGAAAACTCAATGGACCAAAAGCACTGACTTTTTAAGTGAGATCACCTGTAATAGTATTCAAATCCACATTTGGAAGACGGTGGGGTATATTGATGAAGGGGTCATGTGAAAGATCAGTGTGTCTATACGAGTCCAGATTTTAACCCAATCATCAGCTCAAGAAAACATTCTGTGCGATTGAGTAAATTGCCCAGGTAGCATTTATTTTACAGTTAAACATCAAACCAGTCGTGGTTGATGGGCGACTCTCTTCATCATTGCTAAGGGTGTGACAGATGAGTTTGTTCTTGCCCACTAAACTCGGGTGGGATCCATAATTTTGAAGGTTGAGGATAGGACAGAGCAAAGACTGAAGAAAACAAATGCCCATATTTTTCCCATTCAAACACCACAAGAGGAGTCTCAAGGGCAGAAAATGTGACTTAGTTTTGCAGATCAAGGGAAATAAAAAGGAAAAAGACTGAAAAGGGGAGACCATGAGAGAGAGAAAAGACCACTCCTGGTCTTCCTCCTCTTCAATTAGTCTTGCATAGAGCAGGCAAAGCTTCCAACCTCTCTAGTATCTCTGCTCCTTCTTTATGACCACGTACACCCACCTCCTTTCTCTTTTGTTCAGCCATTTACTCAGCCTTCTAGTTAACTCTCCATCCCCTTTACCACACACAGTCACAGTCGTCTGCTTATCGATCAGTCTGCTGCTCGCGCTGTATTCATGCTGCACCTACTTGCTCAATTGCTTTGCTCTTGTGATTCCTTCTTCCATGAATTCTGACCCTCTGTGAATGTAGCCTGCCAATGAAATGCTCACTCACTCCCTCCTTGTTTGTACATTGTCATGGGATGGCCATGTGCTGTCAGGAATAGTGAAGAGCTTTGGCATTGTGCCGTAATGTGCTGTTTGCTTCAATGTTCTCTGTCAATGTCGAAACATCTCCTCTTTTTTTAAAATGAAATTCACTCTCAAGTGCTTGTCAACAGCAACTTGGAATTATGCACACATCTGTGTGAACGCACAAAAAAATGGCAAAGCATTCTGAGTGGGACAGACCTTGGTTAGCAAAATGTGGAATTTCTTTTCGCCTTGAGGCCAATTTCAATTTTCTGTTCGGTTTGGTTCGATTTGAAGGAGTTTTTTGTTTCCCCCCCTCCTTTTTTTTTTTTTTTTTTTTTTTTTTTCTAAGTTAGAGTAGATAAGACAAAGCTATGCCCAAAACCAAGTCAATAAAACCTTCCTCTCTAGCTCTTTCAAGTTAGCTCAAGCTCTCCCTGAAAGCTTTTTAGTGATAATTTTCTGATATTCATATGATTGCCACAGAAAGTACAAACCTTTGTTTTGTTTTTAGTTATCACATTTTCTTAAAACATGTTTCCAATAAATGAATGTCTTGGTGAGTTTGTTAACTCTTGGGGAACACTTAGGGCTGTTCGATATATAACGATATATATCGGATGACGATATAAAAACATCTATCGTTTCATTTTATGCTATCGTTTGTTTCGTGGTGTCACAAAATAAACTGTTTACGGCAATATTTTTTTCCACCGTTTTGATGGTCACTGTAGTGGCTATATTAATTTCTTAAAGTTCTCTCTTTCTCTTATTTTTAATATAACCACACTACTGACGGACAAGCGCCTGTTTTGGTTAGCAACAACAACGGTAACACCATCGCGTGTCCGCTTGTTTATGTTCCACATAAACCTTTCACAATAAAGCTCAAGATCCACTTGAGACTTTTCAAAATAAACTGAATCACGTGAAAGAGCAGATTATTTACGGATGAGAAGTAAAAAAAAGAGCCGCCAGGTGCTAAAAAATAAACCTTAGACTCAAACGTTAGAACGGGCTTTTCCCCGCAGCACGCCTTGTAATAAATACTCACAAAGAAAACGGCGGCCGTTACAACTTATGTCTAAAAATGTATCGTTTAATGCATCTGTTAAAACTAGAGATGGACCGATCCGATATTACGTATCGGTATCGGTCCGATACTGACCTAAATTACTGGATCGGATATCGGAGAAAAATAAAAAATGTAATCCGATCCATTAAATATCACGAAAGCACCTCACAAAACTTGCAACACGCCGTAACTCACCTCAGAACGTATGCATCACGTGATAGAGCAGCTGTGGCATGCAGGACCTGTCGGTGGTCTGGATAGCATGTGGAGCTTCGCTAGCAACCTGGCATTTCATCTCCGACAAAGTTATCCCCGAGAGAAGTAAAGCAAGTGTGTAAGTCCATCTCTGAATGTTTGTAAAGCATTCCCACGTTAAGCTGAACAAGCGACTGCCTCTCGCTCTCCGGCTGCTACTTCAATCGTGAAACTGCTTAAATCAGCTGATCGGCTTTTCTGTCGCGAGTCTGTCTCTCGTTTGTTTTTGGTCCACTTTGCGCCAGAAAGAGCAAACCAGCGGCTGAACAACAGCAGCACGTTTAAGCTTGATAAGCTGTTGTTAGAATTTATTTAATATTAATTTCTACACCAGGATCTTTTTTCTACGTAGCTGACGGCTGGTAACTGTGCAGGGGCGGATCTAGCAAAGTTTAGCCAGGGGGGCCGATAGGGCATTAACTGGGAAAAGGGGGCACAAAGACATACTTTTCTTTCTTATTCTCATTTAAAATGTCTAGCTTTTAATAAATAATTATCTGACACCCAAAGTTTTAATTTGATGTAAAATGAATAGAAGTCAATTACTGTACATAGTGACTATTAAGTCTAATATATATACCCTAGTAAGCTATAGTACTTTTTACTTTGGGAAGGTACCATCTGTGCAGTCTGCAATTTTGTTGAAGAAAGATGTTGAATCTATTTAATATTTCTTGAAAAATAATTGATTTCTGTGCATTTTTTTTCACACTGCATCAAATTAAGGTTGATTACGTCGATTAAGCATCATGAGGTGGCGCGTGAGGGGTGGTTCCCTATTTTTTATTTATTTAATTTTGTTGTTGCTGGGAGTTGGAACCCTATTAGTTAGGTTGCTTAATATTTACGCTAAGTACTCTTTAAAATACCAGAATAGGGAGGATGGTGTAGGTCTAAGTTTATTAGATTGATCAGTATTGCTGAACTATGAAATATTTTTTTTGTATACAGGTATAACAGAATAGCTTTAGTGTAGTTGTTGTTTTAAACTTGAGTATGAACTTGCAGACTTGCAAAATGCAGCAAGATATTTTAAAAAACAGTTTTGTTGATTAAAAAACACTATATCGGATTCATATCGGTATCGGCAGATATCCAAATTTATGATATCAGTATCGGTATCGGACATAAAAAAGTGGTATCGTGCCATCTCTAGTTAAAACACTCGACTCCAGCTACATGACGCACAGCTGGGAACACTTCCGGCAAGTCGAGCTGCCCGAGATTCACAGAATTTACAGAAAATGTTATATTTTTGTGATTTATATCGTTATCGGGACGATAGAATTCTTATATCAGGATATGAGATTTTGGTCATATTGCACAGCCCTAGGAACACTTCCAACAGTACAGAGATACTGCTTTGCAGTTTGGTGGTTGTATCAAATAAAAGTACCCAGTACACTTGAAATAACAGAATTGGCCTAATATAGCAAACGAAAACAGAACTACAACTAGTGATTATTTTATTATCAATCAATCCGTCTGGGTTTTTTTTTTCTTCCTCAGTTGATTTAATATTTACCTGTTTTTGGTGGCGTTTACAATTGCGTGTGTAAACATCCCACATATAGAATTGAATGAATTTGTAGGCATGTAGAGTGAGGTCATGTTAACAAATCAATAAAATGTGGCTTACATCCACCAAGGTCTTTGTGGTCAACTTAATGTTTTATTTGTAAAAAATTAACAAAAACTTTGAAAGTGTGGTTGTTACAAATACACCGTATATTATCAACATATAAAAAAGTATTGTATGAAGATTTAAAATATGTCACATTTAACCCCTGACCTCTCTTCTCAAGGTCAGTAGTGAGTGAGCAGAAGGTCAAAGTGATAATAATGGTATACAGAGCTGTATAGATCAGGTATTTGGAGTATCCAATGCCAGCTTTTTATTATAACTTTATGTACATTAAAGTGACAGGTTAGAACTGTTTAAATAACAATTTTAGTACATGTATAATGTACCTGAATAAGAATTATTTTTTCAGAAAGTAAATTACACTTCAGATTTCTTTGTTTCTGGATCTGGAGGCTTTGTCTAAGCAGGGAAACCTATTGTTTAGGAGACCACTTCAATGAGTTCTTGCAGCTTCAGCGCTGGTATAAATGGTATGGAGCTGTGGTGATGACTCTGTTTGCATGAAAACCCATCGATACAGTGAGTGAGTAAATCTGCGATAGACTGGTGACTTGTCCAGGGTGTATCCTCTTCACCTGGTGTCAGCTTGGATGCAATTCCCACGGCACTGAAGTGGACGAGAGAGCAAGAAAATGGATGGATATGAAATGTCAGACAGTAGTACTCAGCTTTGAGTGCTCAGTCAAAAAGCACTATATAAGAATGAGTCTGTTTAACATTTGCTTGCTTAGTTTGAGCAACAGTCAGAAGTAAAAATCAATCCCATAGTTGCTGATCAGTTTTCTTTTTATTTTCCATTCTTTTGAGCTTTAAAATAAAGATTTACTTTATCACATTGTGGTGATAAATCCATAACTTTATTTAAATAAAACGGGCATCATTTTCATTATCCTCACCATCAACCTGTAGGAACAGCAAAGTGTCTTAGTAAGCCACCTCCACGGTGGGATTGAGTCTCCAAAATTATATTAATTATAACTATTCTCTCACTCATTGGCTTGATGGCGATGTCCAGAATCTCCCATTAGTGCTTGATTACTTTGAAATCTGGTATCTGGTTACAGATTAGGATTTTCTTTGTTGTTGTCCTTGCACTTAGTGCCGACTCATGTCCTACGGACAGGTTCATAATCACTTTTATTCATCAGGATAAAAGTGATTACTTGGGACAGCTTTTAATGGATTTTGCAGTGATCTGTCCCTCCCCAGAGGGCAAGTGGACTCGAAGCATGGCAGTAAAATGCAAAAAGAGATATGTGGGGGGAGAAATCATCCACACAAACTGGATTTTCCTATCACTTGCTAAACGATTCAATCGATATTTCTTGAACTCAGCTTTCTGAGCTTTACTTTGAACCACTCTGACTTACCTGAAATTTTCTTAGTGTATATCAAGCTACTTCTTGAAAAACTGTGATTTCATTTGAATAACTGCAGCCAGAGTTTAAGGGCAATTTCTTTGTAAATCACAACAGCTCTTAAAAGTGACACCTGTAACAGTCTGCGGCTTGTGTTTGTCCATAGACCAACCTACCCATCTTCAAGCTGAAGGAGTCTTCTGTACGGAGGCGGTACAGCGACTTTGAGTGGCTCAGAGCGGAGCTGGAGAGGGAGAGCAAGGTGAGCCATTGAAGTGAACTCCACACAAAGGCTGCTCGAGTACTTGGCTTATCAAATCAGCATATAACATTGACCACATCTGCAGTGTTTTGCTATGAAAGAGAAGGGAGTTTTGTGCATCTTTGGGTTGTTAAAGAACATTTTCTTCCCTGTCTAGGTTCAGCCCATAAACAGTTTCAGAAATGACACACAAAAAGCATTGACAAAACCCATATTTAAATAGTTTGAGTTGTTCAAATTTCTCATAATTTATTGTAACAATTAAAAACTTTTAATTTTGCTCTTTCTTTCTTTTTCTTTTTTTCTTTCTAATGGGAAATCTGTTCTCTCAGGTGGTTGTACCACCTCTCCCGGGGAAAGCTCTTTTCCGGCAGCTTCCTTTCCGAGGAGATGATGGCATATTTGATGACTCTTTCATCGAGGAGCGGAGACAGGGTCTGGAGCAGTTTCTCAACAAGTAAGCCTGTCCACGTCTCAGTCTTTATCCATTCTCCCACAATGCGTCCATGAGGTTAAAACAATTTCTTCTTAACAATTTCTTCTTTGCAGCTGCAGTCGTTTTCCGCTTCTGCCGTTGCTAGTTTAATTATTTATTTTTTTTATTTAACTCTGACGAACAATGAAGCACGTTGTGCAATAACTAGATTCAACTTTTTCACTTCTCTTCATATTGTTAACAAACTGAACCCTCGGAGACGGGCAGGTCTTTTTCCTCACTATCCTCCTTAAATCTCCTTTATAATTACCTCGCAAAGGACAAGAACAACCAAAGAGGACTCAAGTGCGCACCCCCACAACATAATTTTTCCCACATTTGTTTTGTTGTTGATGTGTAATTTATGTTAATTGCAGCTCAAATTACAGCGCGTGGTTCCACGGGATGGTGTGTGCACCTCTGCTTATTTTTGATCCAGCATGTCCTCGTTTTCAGCTGCGGAACAATAAAAGTTACAGTCTGATTGTAATTATTTGCTTTGATTGCAGACTTGGCCATTATCTTTGTTTCATGTGCAAATGCTTCAATGTTTCCTGTTGGAATATTAAGTGTGCAAAGACAGTTGAGGAACATTAAAATCCATAAATGTTTTTTTTCTTCTTCATTTATTTATTTATTTATTTATTTTTAAAGGAGACAAGAATGTGTTGGTAATTAAGATTTCTCCCTCCCGTGCTTTCTGTGAATGAAACACTGCTGTTAATCATATTATTGTTCAGACTTAACACCGGCTGATGTGGCTGGCAGCATTGTTAAATCTGTGATTGAGAGCATTGTGAAGAGGAAATCTTTTGGAATGCTAAACATGATTATCCCTGCAAAATGAGTGAGGAGGAAGAGAAGAGCGAACAATCTTTTTTTTTTTTTTTTTTTATGATAGGCTAGTCATACATAATGCTGGCTTCAGGTAAGAGGAAATGGCTTAAAGATTGTAAACATGCTCCTGCTGCGCCTTACGTCCAGATCAACATTTCCAAACCTATTAAACAGTATTTGTTGGTAGCTAGCCTGATGTTTCCGGTGACTGCCCTGGTATTTGACCTCTGGCTCAGTCCCTTTGCTGCTTAATTTGTATGAAATATTTCCTATCAGAGGTTAAGACGCATGCATACAGTGCGTGTAGTCTTATCATTTTGATGTGTTCTGAGCAGTTTGTCGTTTACAAAAAGAGCCGTTTAAGGGTCTCAGGTGCACTGGCTCATTCTCGTTAAGCCGCTTTGCGTCATCTGAAGGGACATTGAGGGAAACTCGATGTCAGAGTGGCTTTAACAGAGCCCCAAACATCCAATATTTTCCACAAGAACTACCACTCTGACTGGGAGGGGGGTCATAAAATATTGATTCATTTAAGTCCTACTGGGATTTAAAGACGTTTGAGAACACCAAATACTCCAGAGCCTCTTATCAATCCCTCAAACTAGGATCAGAGTAACTTTGTGAAATAGTGGAAGGAGACAGGCAGTCTGCTAGTTTTCCTGTTTGCCTTGGTGTGACTTAATTCTATATCTTTGCTCATTTCTGAGTCAAAAGGGGGAAAACAGATTACTACTCCCAAGTGAACAGTTTTTGTGACTGTCAATGTGTTTGTAAATGTGAGATAAAGTTGTCGTAAATTTACGGTTAAATGGCAAATTCAAATAAGAGTTACTCTTTTTCACATTTTTGGCCGATTAGGGAAATGTACTGTGCTGTACATTACTATATGTGGCAATATAGTTTATAATAATATCAATGATATATAACAGTAACTTTTAACCATTAAACTACCGATATGTTAACTAGATCAGTTCAGATCAGCTCTTTATTCTCCATTAGTATAAATTACTTTAGCGTAATTATTTTTCAGAGTAGTTTAAATTATTTGTTAGTGAATCAGTGACATTGTTGACTGAAATCTATCCCAAATCGAAACTGCGCACTAAATTTAAACAGGTTTGACTTTGAATGCACTCATATAATATAATATAGTATAGTATATTTTAGAGACCGTAGGGAGATGACAAGTTAAAAGGGTTCAAACAAAGGTGGGAAATTCTTTGCCTTTCACACACACAAAAATAAGAGTGTTATAACTGTTTATAAATGGTGCCCATGTAACTTCAGGAATGCCTAATTGAAGTTGTGCACTTATTGTAGTGTTTGAAGTTCATTCTGTGTCGTCGGTGGTTAAGACACTGAACAGTGAATGAGAAGCAGCTTTTAATGACAGGCGAGTACCTAGATGTGTTATTAAGCAGTGTTAGCTTGTAAAACTTTTTGTAGTTTGACCGTTTTTTTTTTTTTATTGTTTGGATTTTTGTTTTTAAACTACATGTTTGTTTTGTATCTTGATCAGATTTTGTATTGCTGTTACTGCACTTACCTATTCTTACATATTTTACTCTGTTTTGTTGTACGACTGCTTCTTTGTGAAAGTAAATTTTACTTACCTACTCAGCTTGCTTATTAACTAAATTTAACAAAAGTTATACTTAAATGTTTTCCCCCCATATGCCACAGTGGCACTTTTGAAGGATGTGGCATATATGTGTAAATATATACTTTAAAACGCAGTTATACTCAGTAAAATTCTTTTAAAAGCATTGTATCAATCCTTATGCATTTACATGTTACTGGAGTCTGATAGGATTGAAATACAGCAAAACACCTGACATGACCAGTTTATTGTGCAGGCTGTAAATAACCCATTAAAAGTGGGCGAGTCACTTTTTTTTTTTTTTTTTTGTGCTTTTTTTTTTTTTTTTTAAAGCATGCACACAAAAGATATCATCCTTTAGAAATACTTGCATAAAAATGTTGAATGCTAAATAATTGTCCTTCTAGAACAATTTATAAAAAAAAAAAAAAAAAAAAAATCCCCACACTTCTCACGTCCATTTCAGTAATTCATGCAAAATCTTGTTTCCTGTTTGTGCTCATCCCTGTTTAAACTCATCAAAGCTTCATGTTTGAATGTCCACTTTTGCTTTTGTTTTCCAGAGTGGCCGGTCACCCTCTAGCTCAGAATGAGCGATGCCTGCACATGTTTCTACAGGATGAGTCTGTTGACAAGAACTACACCCCATCCAAAATCAGGCAAGCCTGAGGGAAAGAAAAATAAATAAATAAATGGATGGCTCTGCTTGGCCTGGTCTCTCTCTCAGCCCTGCTCAGCCTCGCTTGGCCCAACAACCCAAAGCTCTTTTCACTGCTCCAGGTTTCTCTCAAACAAACATTTTATTGACAATATCGCCCATCCCCCCCCCCCAGAAAAATTATATAATTCACTGCCTCTTTTAGTTTAGTTATCCTGATCGGTGTTTGTTTTCACCTTCTAATCAGAGTCAAGAATGTTCGACACGTAACTGTGGTTGAAAGTAATTTATAGCAATTTCTTTGTCTGGAAATGCCACTAACATGGATATATTGATGTATTTATCATTTAGCTATGTCTTAAATATATTCATTTATATAGTAACATTGAATGAGTGTTCTGTATATGCAAAGCTCTCGTAATGACCCACAGCGTTTCTCGTCCAGTACGGCATGTTGCTCACCACCGACCTACCAACTAAACACAAAAAACACACATGCAACGACGGGCGTTGACTTTCAAATCACACTTAGGTGTTCTTCTCCGAAAAAGGAGGCGTGCATATGTGTGCGTGTGTGTATATTGACCAGCACCTGCCCAATTATCACAAATGATTTTCTAGCAAGAGATTTACACAGAGGGAACTGCAGTATTTCTACTGGCTATATGCATTTTGAGATTTGTATACTGCTGTGCCATTTTTGTTTATTTTGAATATTTTCCAATAAAATAGGTGAAACGTCTCCACGTGTGAGTGCATTTGTTGTCGCTTCGGGCCGTTTGCCTGTCTCGCTACCCGCTCTGGACAGTCAGTCAGGACCAGTGCAGTCATCCTAACTTTATTGTACCTGTTTAATAAATACTGTGCAAGATGTATAAGGACTATAGCTATTCAAAGACAGCCCTGAGTTTGGACTTGCACTAGAGTGAGCCATGCTAAAGACACAAATGATGCAGTCTATGACTTGTGACAGATTAAGCTTGAATTAGTACAACATGTATTTGGGCCAGGTCACTATGCTTAATGAATGCAAGATCCAGAAGCTTTTTTTTTTTTTCCTTTACTTTTGTATCACATGTGCCACCACAATAAAAGTAAAAAGCCATTTCTTCTTGCCTTCAGGGCTATTTGTAAGGTCTGACCTTTTTCATAACAATAACATATCTGTACATTATTTTTTTTAAGCACACTGCCTCCCACATGCTGCACATATAAGATGTGAGGACTTTTGACCCGTGCAGTTCCATGTAAAACTTTTGAATTTGAAGATGGAGTTTGATTGCAGCTTCATATGTCCTGTGAGAGCAAGCACTGCTCTGATTTTGGAGAGATTAACCCCAAATGAACCATTTTATGTAATACAAATCTCATTTGGTGGCAAAGAAAAATGTAAAATAATATATGTTATTCATTACTTGATAAAGCACCAACAAATCAAATGAACGTACACAGAGTTGGTTATTACTGATGAGCTTCAGGTGTTCACAAGAAATCCTGCATTAAATCAAGATGCATGCATTAGTGTTTAATAATTTAGTATGAGCTCTACATCCTTATAAAGTGTCACTGTAATTAGATATGAAACCAACACCACTGTTTGCTATGATGCCAGGGCTCCAGCTGGTAGTTTTACTATAAGCATCTATAGTAAAACTATACTATAAGCATCTAGGTCATGTTATATGAAAACCGTTTAATTCAGTGTATTTTATTCTCTTGGTTACAACTCTAAATAGTTATAACTCCATTAAAATTTTTGTTTTTTTTGCTTTTACAACAGAATAAAAACATTACAGGCCACAAAAACATTTCCAAGTGCTGAATAAGATTGTATCCAGTGTTAGTGTCTAACTTCAAAAAGTCGACCTTAAGCGTTTTCTTTTCTTTCTTTTTTTTTTTATGCTGCGCCTCAAACAGGACACACCAAACACAAACGGGACAGCCATTTAAATACAGACACCATTTTTCAGATGAATGTAGTTTTACAGTCAAAGGGGGGGGGGGGGGATAGATAGTGCATCCTTTTTAAAGAGTCCTCCGCAATGCTTCATGGAGCTGACGCCTCATCGGTGCATTTGGTTTCAGCACCGAATTGAGGAACAGCGACTCGCATCTCCCCCCCCCCCCGGATGCTGCTGCTTCTTCTTCTTTTTTTGGTTTCCTCCGTTGGGATTGAACACAGAAATAAAATGGTGAATTGGTCGTCAAGCTCATTGGTCTCATAGACACTCGGAAAAAATCAAAACAAAAAAAGTCTTAATGTACAGCGTTTCTTTAGGAAACGTGCTTGGCAGGTGCTCTCCAGAGCCTTAAGGCGACATTTAAACGCTGCAAGCTGTTTTGGCCACAAGATATTGCAGTTTTCAGAATCAGACAGGCAGGTCTCTAATGAAAGGTACATGCTAATCCTTGACTAGAGCAACTGTTAACAGGCTAAAGTTGTGATCCGGATGTGTTCAATGGAGCCTAAGCCTAAATAGGCTGTATTAAGACAGCCCGTAAGAGATTTTGTGCCGTGGCTACACCTGCTATGATTTGACAGTCTGTGTTGATTGTTCAGTGGGTCTCCTCGTGGGCCTCCAGTCTTTTTTTCCCCTCCTCACGCGCCCCGGCAGATGGTGAGAATTCATATATCGCTGGATTTGTACATATCGGACAGGAGCCTGGTGATGGGAACGTTGCCGATGGTCTTTTTGAAGAACACCTCCTCTATGGTGGACGGGCTGACAGAGCGGAGGGCCGGCAGCAGCAAGAGGAGCTTACCAAAACGACACGGCTGAGTCGGGTACCTGAAACACAACTGGTGTCAAAAACAGCCTTTTTGTCCGGTTCCATTTGCAGACTGTCTGTTGCAGCCTGTCCAATTACCGCACACCTGTGACAAATAGCTCCTACTTAGCTTGAATACGAGCTTCATCTGGTGCACCTGCACAATTACAGGAGGCTTATTGCCTCATTAACTTTATAATGAAGCTGGCAGACTATAGCCAGTTGACACGTGCGTAAAGCATGCTTAGGATGAAGAGATAGATAGATAGATAATGGCCTGTATAGCGCTTTACTTAGTCCCTATGGACCCCAAAGCGCTTTACACTACATTCAGTCATCCACCCATTCACACACTGGTGATGGCAAGCTACACTGTAGCCACAGCTGCCCTGAGGCGCACTGACAGAGGCAACTGCCAACTCTTGAGCCACGATCGCCAGATAGATAGATAGATAGATAGATCTCTTTTACCTGGTGTGTATATAACTGTTGAGAGTGAGCTGGGCTTCATCTTGCAGAGCAGCAATAGCGCTGGCGTTGCGGAAACTTCTTAATTCTGTGTTTCCATGCGTAGGAACTGTAAGACAAGAGGCATCACTATAGCTGTTAGAAATCTGCTGACATGACACTGCTGTAATGACATGTCATATATTCTCTTCTGTCTTCCCAGATTGGCTGTAGTTGTATGCAGCAGAGAAAGTTGAGGTTTGCTTTGGTAAATATGGTTATTTCCGGTAAGAGTCTTTACACTGTGTCAAACATTCGGGCAGTAATTTGCGAGGTACTCACCAGCTTTGAATGTCACGATACATTTCAAGCAGGCGAACTCGGTCGCGTCAAGGCGCATCTGTCTGAATCTGGTGACCACCTCTTGAAGCGCTTGAATCTCAGACATAATCTTGTTCATCCGCTGAGACTCCGTGTTTTCAGTGTTCATCCCTTTGGATAAATGTGAAGAAAAGTTTTATTATGCACGACAACAGCTGCTCGCTCTTCACTTAAAATTCTCTCGTGCTTTGCATATACCAGAAACAGCGAGAAGAGTTGTGGAGTCCACGGGAATGGCCCACTGCGCGATGCCCAGAACAAATAATTCTCTCCAAGCGTCCTCCAACAGAATCAGCTGTAAGGGGGTATTTTAAGTGTTAAACTGTGCACAACACGCAACAATTAAACCATTCAAAGTATTTGAAACTTTTTGAATGGTAAAAATAACAACATAAGATTAATAATTCCTTCTTATTTTTCCATGTTGTGTGCAGGTTTTAGGGCTTGGTTGGGAATTATTAGATATGCGGTTTTCAAATCGATACTATCAAATTCATGACATTAATTTAATTAATTTAAAGCGTCTGTCTGCGGACCAAATACTTAATTGGCAGCTGTTCACCATTTCAAACCCCACAGGGCGCTAATGGCCTGTTTGGGGATCATGTTTAAGCATCATTCATTTGGAGAATGAGTCCAAATCGTGGCTACCTGATCAGATAAAGGGAGGGTGGAGAACGCGGGGACACTTTTTGCCCACTTGATGCTCATGAAGAGAAGACGCGCAGCTGACTCGCACACAGATTCCGTAGCCACCTCGTACAGATACATCGGAGTGCCACTGACCTCGTGGGGATACTGCAGAGAGGGAAAATGAAAATGTTGTCATTGTTTATGTCAGAAAGAAACGCAGGTCGGAAAACAGTGAACAACAAAGGTCGAATTCCAAGCCCCAGCGCCCAGTTTTATAATGATTAGTGTTGCTTGTGGTGGATTTACAGTGAGAAATCTAATTGGCGGATTTGTTGGTCTTACAGGCTTTTAAATCTGGAGAGGAATTTCAACTTCTAACCCTTGTGTTTAAAAAAAAAGTTTACTAATTAATCGCACAATAACGGTTTGGAAGAAATACAAACATCTAACATTTTAAGGAATTCTACATCTAGAAGTGATTAAATGTAAAACTATGCATGGACTGCGACACGAGAGCCAAGAAATGATTGACTTCTATGCTCTCATTCTTTACTTGAAGGTCTAAAACTCTTTGAAGAAAGTGTACGTTGTAGCTATTAAATTGCGTAATCTTAAAATAAATCTACCTTAGGAGTTGGCTGTGCTAGACCCACGATGGCCTGTCTTTCCGGTGTAGTGGCTACTGTGCTCATCTCCAAGTTGTGCGGCTCCAGCTGGGTGACAGTGGTGAAAAAAGGAGGACCGGGTAGTGAGGATCCGGGGAAATGTGCCGAGGAGCCATTCACCTCTTTGTGGCCCCGGAAATACAGAGCGACCTGTTTGCGAATTGTAGATGTCCGTGGCCCCCTCTCATGCTGAACGGCTGTGGAGCAGGACAGTAGGAAGGCAGTGTGAAAGAGGGCAAACTGCTTATTTATCAGGATCGTTAATTGCATTCTCCAGGAGCAATCCTGGGTTTATTTTATTGAACGAAAGCTGCTCCTTAAAGTGCAAATGTTCTGCGTGAAAGAAAAAAAATAATGAGCTTCTACCAGCGCTCCCAGGAGGTATAAATAAGATCTCCTTTAAAACAAGCAGCAGGTAATTATCAACTTCTTTTCAGCTTTGATTAACAGATTTTATACACTTTTTTCTCCCCCGAATCCAATACTGTCCTACTGTACTGGCGTTTCTTTGCTCAACGTGATAATTCAATTAAGCTCGTTTACCGTCTTTATTCATGTTCACTTCCAGACACTTTTTCAAACGACAAGCTCGGCACTGGTTTCTGTGAGTTTTGTCTACGGGACAACCACCCTGTACAGAGAGAAAAGGGGAGGGGGAGAGGGGGACATAAAAAGAGGAAGGGGTTACAGCTTCTAGTTAAAATTCTCTTAGCTTGCAGGAGAGAGAAAAAAGCTTCTTGCTATTATCCTCCTGGGAGGGCAATCTCCAGGTGAAAGATCGTACTATTATCTTTTAGTTATGGAGGTGCTCCCCTGCGGCTCCAGTGTGGCCTCATCCCGCAGGATAAGTACTCTATCCCGCCCTCTGCCGCCTAAATCCTCGGCTTCGAGTCATCACATTAGATTGGATTACACCTGATATATTACAGCAGCGCGGCACTTAGCCCAGTACTTAATGGTCCAGGCATGACATAATTAGGCTCATCAAGAGAGACTTAACTCAGCGCCAAAAAGAAAAGCAAACAGAAATCAGCTCGTAAAATGTGCATTACGCGCGTAAAACGCTTGGTATGTTTTGTGGGTGAAAATCAGACACCTAGGGAATATAAAGAATAAAGGACGAGACAAATTCTGTGCAGGGTGCTAACTTTATTTGGAAAATGAAAGAAATTGCTCCATATTCATGGCAATGATTGCGTACAGGTTTCTCACTTAGGCTTGATTTGATAATTCCTTTGCCTGCTTGTTTTCCCGCCTTGCTTGAAATTCTATTAAAAATAAATAAATAAAACTACTTAATCAAATTTGAAAAGCGCAAATAGTAGGTGCATTTAACCACAGCCAATTCAGCCTCGTGTAAAAAGCAGGGAAATTTAGTTACGAGCTTGTATAAACTTAAAGGAGGCCTCACCTGCGAGCCAGATTTACACACATAAGTCCGATTTCTGCGGATGCTCCTCTTGAAGAATCCCGAGCAGCCATCACAGGCGTAAACACCATAGTGTTTCCCTGAGCTGCGGTCACCGCACACTTTACATGGGATGTCCAGAATCCGACCTGGGAGAGGTCAAAAATGTCAAGTAAATGATGTGCTCACTGAATTACGAAGCGCACAGTTCAGTTTTAAATCAAAACATTTTGATGACATTTTGTAGCGGTTGCTCGCGTAATCGCGGGATTTATGAATAAATATGATGGAACAAAGTGTTTACAGTGTTTTTCCAGAATAAGTTGGTATAACAGTTTTCAAAGTTGACACACTGGCTGCAGTTCAGCGGCCGACCTGCAATTATGTGACTTTACACCGACCCTATAATCAGTTAAAAAGTACCATAATCGAGCTCATATACACTGAAGCAATGAACAAACTGTCCTGCATGTGACTTACTTATGTCCGACAACTCCACACAGCCACAGACACGCTCTCACACTCATTACACGCACACTGGACAACGCCCCGCGTCTCATCCGAGCACGACCATGGGAATTCACTGCGCACATTTTAAGAATAAAGTCCGGTGGGAAGCGTTATATTTGAGCTCTCTAAGACAATACCCCGAAAACGCACAATGGAGACATTAGGGGAAAGTGTTAACTTAATGATTTTCTCCCATTGAACCTCGTCTGACTGCCTGGATCTCGACAAGCTGCCAACTCCACTTCATAATGGGACTCGACAGCTGCTTTATCCCACAGGTCTATAGGCCCCAGGATTAGGGAGTGACACTGCACCATGAGAATAATGCGTACCAACTCGTTTCACCAACTCAAATGAAGTGTATGTAAATCGACCCCGGTGTAGATGAAAAAATGTGATTTTTTTGTGAAGATTTTGTATTCAAATCTCTTAAAAAGAAGATATTTGTATGCATATGAGGCAGTCCTTTTTTTATTCTGGAGGGAAAAGCCGTCTATGTAATTACACTGACGTTTTGCCACCTGCTCATTGATTCACCAGTGACCCGTCAAAAAGGGTAGCATGGGAATAACTACTCAGCAGCAAAAACAATGACTTCAGGAGAGAGTTATAGGACTGGAATTGGCTGTTTATTAAGAATCAAAACACCCTGTAGCCCTTTAAATGTACGCAAAAGACATTTAATTGCTGTAACATGCAATAAAAAGTCATTTTAAAGTTGGATTTAAACATTTTATTGTTAAACAAAATTTGGTATTTTGGTACCCAACTTGTCCTTAGTAATTGGAGAAATTTACGCTCAACATGTTCCATACTGGTCCTAGTTATTATTATTATTATTATTATTATTATTATTAGTAGTAGTAGTAGTAGTAGTAGTAGTAGTAGTATCACTGTTGTTCTTTTATTTTCTTGTTTTCTAATTTTTTTTTAAAAATAAATCATTCTTTTTTATTTTGTTTTAACAAACCTTTAAAACCAAAGCTAACCAAATCACATTTTCATTGACACAGCCCCCAAATTAAAATTTAGAGTTTAATTAAACCGCGGATGACCGAAAGTGTAAACATTTTCAACAAGAAAAAATGTCCCCCCAAATATTAAACGATGGTCGCTGGGAGTCAATTAAATAAAAATGACAGACAATTTTGTTGTGAAAGGGGGAAATGTATTTAACTTCCCGCTGTGGGGGTCCACTGCGTCTCCATTGTGAGCAGTAATTGCTTGAAGATATATGGCATATTCTATTAACGTAATCACCATCAAGGCGAAAACCTGCTAAAAGAGTTGGAAATGAAGTTTTAGGGAGAGAAAGAGCTGTTTCCTCTGACCACTCGGTAGCGTGGCTGTGAACTTGAGTCACAGCAATGCTGTGAGTCGTTTTATTCTCATTTGAAAACACACGTTTACATCGGCCGAGCACAGATTTTAAAAGCGGCGGCCTGGTGTGAAAAAAATGTGGTAGCTCTAAAAGAAGCATCAAATGTGAATTCAACAGAAATGTCCATTCTTTGGAGAGAGAGAACAATAGCCTACTTTAGGCCTATATTATGATCTGAGTCCGCCTTCATTTGAATTCATAATGAGGCCTAGCAGAGGGATAATTGCAAGGGTTAAGAAAAAAAGGATCAGAAAATAATTTGATAGGAAAGTGTAAATCTGCTTGAAATTTATTACTATTTAAAAAAAAAGTCAGTAACATGATTTAAAGCGCTTCAGGAAACTCAAATGAGGGATTCAGAAATGCGCAAACACATTTCAGACATAAGAGAAAAAAATCTCGTGCGCAAACGGGATTTCTCTTCATGTAAGATTGAATGATACCCTGCATATTGCGCTGTTACTCTTTTTAAAGGCTGAAAATTAAATTGCAGGCAACAAGTGTCATCAAAGGGAAGCATGTGGGGCTTTTGAAGAGCAGTGGTCGGCAAATGAATGTGGCTTATTATTTTCGCTTCCTTCTTATTTTGTTTCTCGAAATCTGTGAGCAACATTACAAAATAAATTTTACACATGATTTCCTTTCATTCAGGAGCTTTGTTATCCGGGGATGTTCATGTATTGCATTCTGAGACGGCCGACAGCCAGTCCCCATACTCACAACTTTGTGATCATGAGGTAGAGTCGTGAGAAACATCTTTAAAGACACCATGGACTCACTCACTCATTTGTTATACCCGTCGCTACTGTAGACCTCCCATTATCTATGCCGTGTTCTTCAGAGGAATCGGAGATGATGATGAACAAAACTTACTTGATTTGACATTCAGAATATCCAAACAGCCACTTGTTGAACCGGTGGGTTTGCTCATCATGGATCCTCGATATTTTAAAGAATCTGGATAAAAAGTGTCCTTTTTCTTCTCTTCTTGTGGACAGAAACAATGAAGTTTGTGACACTTAATCACTTGTGGTTTCTCGGTTTCTTTGCCAGCAGCGACGAGAAACACAAGTCAAAGTCCCGAAGCCAAGTTGATAGAAAGTCAGCCTCCGATCGATCGAGAGCCACAAATTAAAACATTAATTATACATTTTATCAGGGATCTTTGCCCTCGACGCCGAAGATTCCGGAGAACCAGGACTGGATCCCCGGGCAGCAGCCGGTAAACGGCAGCAGCAGCTCTCCAGCTAGTGGCGCAGTAGCCGGTGCGTAAAGTTCGAGTTGGAAAAACGGTGGCTGGAGCGCATCCGATACTGCCAACGCGGTGGCGAAGGGAAAAAAGGGGCAAATTTCCGATTTTCTTACGGTTGAAAACTTGTTAAAACCAGGACACGATGTGACTTTATGGTGGGAGCCTCCCGAATAAGCCTTGGTAATATTTATGAGAAGTGTCAGGGGGAGGCTGGAGGGTGGAGATCTCCACTTCCTTCATCCACTTGGCTTTCTACTCCAAACTCCATCCTGACGTCACTGGCGTGCGAGGGAGTGTGTGTGCGCTTGAATGTGTGTGCAAGTGCTGTGAAGTGCCTTGCTAACGGAGCCAGATCCACTGCAGACAAAACACACATGTTGCATGTTTTCCTGGACTGCATTTGCGATTTTTACTGTGTAGAACTCTTATTTATAATAATAATAATAATAATAATAATAATAATATGACCGAAAATATTCAAAATGTGTTTAAAATATATAATCGCATATCCTAAAGAATAAAAAGATAAAATAAAATGAAATAAAAAAGTAAAAATGATCCAAACTGTTGGGACCGTGGAGATGGCTTTAAGAGGCTGATTACTGTAAATATTTTCGGGTATGCTAAGGTATGCTGACCACTAATAAGAGTGTATTACCATATGCAGGGAGGTGGGGGGTGAGGGTGGGCTGAGACCTTCAACAGTCAGCGCTCCTCATTTCCTACACTAGCACAACGACATTTGTGTCTGGTTCCTCGTACAGTCCTCCAGATTAAATGCTTGGGCTCCACCACATACGTAGCAGCGGTCAAGACAACTGTCATAAAGCTGAACTTTAATTTTTAAAACACTTTATTGCGTATTTGATTCTTTAATAAATATAAAAAAGGCTAAAGAGACGACAAATTTAAAAGGTTCATACAGTTAAAAGTTGTAAAATATCCATCTCTCCCCCGTTTTCTCGGGGGCGTTGGTGTAGTTTTGCTCCACAGTCTGCATTATCTTTCCTTTGTTAGTGGCTTATTGGAGCTCGTTAGGTGGGCAGATACACCATGCAGACACACTTTGGGACCTTGTAATATAACTTATTAAAAAAACAAGGCTTCTAGAAATTAATGTATTTTTTTTTAAAGAACCTTTTATTAAATGTAAAAGGTAAGCATTCATTTTTAATTTAACAACCATCTTTAAATACAAACTTGGGAAAAATGTGAAATATAAAAAGTCATACATATGGAATATATAAACACACTTAAATATATTTGCTTTTCATTCTGTTTACTTTGATTTTCTTTGACGATTCATGCAAACCTACCGCTGAACTTCATGAGCCCTTCACATTTAAGATTTTACTATTATCTTTTAAAATGTTAGATCGATTTGCACTCTTGCACTTTAGCTTTTTTAGTTACAGCAAAAGAAATGGGCAATAATAATATTAATATTAATAATAATAATAATAATAATAATAATAATAATAACTTTTGATATCTATCTATCTATCTATCTATCTATCTATCTATCTATCTATCTATCTATCTATCTATCTATCTATAGATAGATAGATAGATCTATCTGCCTCTGTAGCTGCCATTCTCTGTAGTGGGTGATCCGGTTTTGGACATGAAGGTGCAGACCACGGCCGGCTGTCCGGGGCCCACTCATTGACACACTGACCTTGACAGCTTGTTGCGCTTTCGCCGGGTAACTCCAGAAATCCATATTCTGTTTTAATTGTGTTCATTCCCACGGTACACTGAAGGCCATATGGACTCACAAAGTGTCGATTTAAGCGGACAGGGGCGAGGCGGAGAGGCGTAGTTAATTGCAATTAGCTTTTGTCGTGTCTTTCAATCTGCCCTTTAGCTGAACGGCTCCGGCTGGAGCCTAACAAGCCTGAGGAGAAATCATTCTAATATTCCTTTGATTTTCCTGAGGGGGCTCATAGAAAGGCCCTCTGTAGGACGTTTATAGACGCAAATTGTGTGTTTTAACTATTCTCTGAATAGGCCACTTATACTGTAGAAATTTTTTAATTTTAAGTTCCCCCCCAGACTTATTTTTGGCTTATTTTTGCATTTCCTAAATTATTAACTTTTCAAAAGAAATAATATCCAATAACTTTCCTTAACGAAGACATAATCAGTAATCGATAACAGTTTTCATTTGTTTCTAAATGCACGTGAAGTGGTGTATGTGTGTGAGTGTGTGTCTGTGTGTGCGCATGTGTGTGGGTGGCTGCTGGGTTGGGTGAATGGTGAATGTGTGACATAATCTCCTTAACTCGTCCTAATCCTCGTCATTCACTGATAGCCTTTACACAAATATAACCAACATCATGGTTGCCCGGGCTGCCTTCTTTCACTTTTTTTGTATGAGTGACTCTCTTCTCCTCCAGCAGTCAATGAAATGTGGCCAACAAAGGGGGCAGTGGATTGTGTATCTGTTTTTTGGGGAGGGGGATCTCGGCATCAGTATGCGGATACTTGACATACTATAGTATAGACTTTAACAACGAGAAAAGAGTGAGAGTCCAACAGAAGTCAGCGCAGAACAATGCAGGGAGACCGCGGTGTGTGCTCAATGTCTGAATGAGTTTCGAACAATGAGAAAAAACACCTGCGAAAACATCACATATCAGACAGAAAGCGGATTTTATATTCTTGGATTGTGCACCTGTTGATTTTTAAAAAAAATTATTAGAACATCCAATGTTTTGCTCTTTGGGGAATCTTCAAATAGATCCCATCCATTAGAGTTTATCCATCTTTTATGTACTGCTATCACTGTGGAGGCCCCCCGAACCGACCAGGCGTAAACCAATTGGCTTTGGAGAGAAGTCACTAAGCTCCAGAAAGCAAATAATAGGGAGAATTCAAGTCGACCAAAGGCCCCAGCAGCCGTGCATCTCTGAAAACTGGCCAGGGAGATCATCTTCAGTCATCTCATAGCCTACAGACACTGATCGTGTTTAGCCGAGGAGGTTGGTTGTCTGGACCGTGAAGAATCACTTCATCTGCTATGGTAATGACAGTGATTTTCTGAAAACATTCCACTGGTTGAACGCAAAAAGGTTTGTTTGGCACATTTCCGAAAACGGCAGTTGAAAGATCTTCCCCAGGTACTGTTAATATCCAATAACCTAAAATATGATTTAACGTCCCAAAGAAGTGGAAGATAATCAGTCTGATTTCAGCACCACGGACAGTTCTTCAATAAGAGTCACTGAATAGATGCAGATTACCTGTCCGAGCGATTCTTCAACATTTTAAGGGGCCCGCAGGTTTCCACTTGCACATCGGACCACATTTGGCTTCCCAAATTGTTTTGATGGCAAGTCTTAAATCGAAATTACTCAAGACTCACGAATGGTGAATCACATTGGACATATTGAAGCAACTGCAGGTGAGTTATAATGAGAAAACAAACTCAGTTCCCTCAGTTGCAACATCAACTCTCTATCTAAAGGATGTTAACGCTATGAGTAAGCAGCTGATCAGGTACAGTGTGTACAGCAACATGCTTCTCTTGGAAGGTTTGGAGTCAGCAGTTCTTTCAAAGTGGTTATTAAAGTGGGCGTTTAATGCTTCAGGAGCACAGTGTTGTTGTCGTGCTTGCTCATCTAGGAGCACGCTGTCTGTGAGTACAGTAAAACTATAGCCCTCCTCCTTAAACTCCACAGGCCTATCCCCGCATTCCTCCACTGCCACCGCGCCACCTCGTTAGCTGCAGTGTAAAAGAGATGCTGGCATACCTGTGCGTGCGCACAGACAAACCCATGCGTGCTTACACGCATTCACATACACACGCCAAAGCCCCCCCCCCCCCCCCCCCCCCCCCCCCCCCAAAACCACCACCACCAAAAACACAGACCCAAGACCCAAACCCAGAAACCCACAAGTCGGTGCGGTGCAGTTGGACGCTCTGACAAATCTATTTGGGGCAAATTGTCAGTGAGAAACTTCCGCTCGAACTGCCGTGGACAAAACTGGCTGTTGGGGAGAGCAAATCCCGCTGCATGAGGGTGGGGGACAATTGGGGGCGAATGTGTTGATGTGCGGCCGGTGGCTGGGGAGGTACAATGGACGGATTAGTCAGTCCCCTGGCTGACTGATTTGAGATGGCTCCTCTCAGCCTCTCGCCGTGGGGAGTCCCATTGTCCCGCTTCTGATTCCCACTTCTCACAAACTCCAAACAAAAGTCAATCTCTTTCTCAAGGGGGGGAAAAATATCGACCCGTGTTTCAGCTGGGGAAAGTGACTCAAAAACTTATTTGCAAGAGATGACTGACTCTGTAACTCCCCTTCCACTCTTTATGTCTTTTTCCCTTCTCTTGGAGTCCTCTTCATGTGCAGTCTTTATTGACCGGCGGTGGTTAGCGAGACGTTGAATGATCCCAGTTTTTCAGACTCGAGTGGGGCTGGGGGCACCTGTTGGAAGCTTAGAGGCGGCTTTGCGGCCGAGGTCATTAATATTAAAATATACAGAGATGCCATCACGGGCTGGTCTGAAATCGGTCTGATGTCGCCCCTGGGTTCCCTCTCTGGATGGACCTCTGCTTTCAGTCACTCGTGAAGAGCTTTCTTTTCTTTTTCTGTCTTCTCTTTTTCTTTTTTCCCTCCCTGAAAAGACTCGTTAACAAATTATGACAGCTGAGTAGAGGGGCTTAGTCTGTTCAGACTGCAAAGACAAACATGTGAGAGCCGAGGAGCCCGCGATGTGATCAGTGTATCTACAGTTCATTTATTATTCTGCCTGTGGTGTGTGAAAGTGTTCGGATTTCCAGAGCTGAAAGGACACGTTTCAGTCATGCAGAGGTGACTGGACTTGATTAGATCGGTGGGTGAGTTGTACAGGCCTGTCTCTTTGTCTGTCTTTAAGTTCGTTTTGAACAATAAACTTCACCTAGTTAATGAGTTTATCTTTCATTTATTTGTGTCTAATGCTCATTTAAAACAATCAAATCTTTGATTGTCTTTTTGTAGCTACAAAAAACAAGCAAAATGAGTATGAAAAAATGACACTTTCGACCACATTTACCCTCATTTTCAAAGTCATCAGTTTAACTTTAAGTTGTTTATTTGATTTCTACATATTCAGTTTTCATTATTTTAACATCAGTGGGACATCAAAGGTTTGATCTACTGCCATCAGAACTACTGATCAAACCACAACAGGTTTTGTGAACCTGTCCAAAATACCTTGATGATCACAGGTCGTAAAAACAAGACATAATATCGTACTCATTCATTAACTCAATAACAGAGTGCATAGTAATTTATCAAAAATAACACAGTTTATAATTCATCTAAGAAAGCGTTCTAGACTAGTTGTGATGTCACAAAATCATGTTTATCTACAGTATCTAAACCTCTATTTTTCAGTGAATGAATTTGAAAACAGAAATCCTCAACATACAATCGAGGAAACAATCAATCTAACAAACATGCCAATTAGCAACACACATTTTCGAGTTGAGAGGGACTTTAACAGTTTGCTGCATCAGTGGCACTTTGCAAAAAATGATTTATATATATATATCTATCTATATCTATATCTATATACACACACACTTTCTCCCACTCTTAGTCCCTCACGGTGTCTAAATGACTTTGTTTAAGAGGCAGCAGCAGTGAAAGTACTGGTCGCGGTCGTCGCACAGATTAAGCAGAGACTAGTCTTCGTCTACTCCTTCCACAGCTGCCATTCACCTGGAGTCACTCTGATAGTCATTCTGCTGTTTGTCCAGCTCTGTTCAGCAGTCAGTCTTGCTTCGCAGCCCTGCTTCTCCTGATGTTATCCTGCAGACTCCACAGGTCAGGTTCAGTGATCACGGTCTGAGGTCACAGCTTCCACCCGTCAGTAACCCTCAGGGCAGCACAGGAGCTGTCATCATGAGCCTCACACTCACCTCATGGGTCTTAATACACATCCAGACACCCAGACGCTAGGAGGACTGATGACCCATTGATAGAATCGGGGCATGTGACTTTGTCTATGGTCAGACCAGGGTACAGTGCATGCATATGGGATGCAGCTCCTTGGAGAACTTCTTAAGTAAATTATATTAAGTAAAGTAAATTATATAAATTTTTGTACATCACAGAATTTTCAGTCCAAAATTTCATATTTATTATAAGCATGAAGGAGTATTTCATCACCCTCAAGCATAAAGTTTAGCTCATGTGTGCTAACAGGCGTATAACGTCACCTGTGACTGCAGTGGAAGCTGTCTTCAGTGTGTGGCTGCTCAAATTAAACTTGGCCAAAGTCCCAAATAATGCAGTCAGTATATGTTTAAGTAATCTCAATGAGCTAAAGCTCAGCCTTCAGACTGCTCTAAACGCGGTTTCAGATATTTTCTTTCTGCTCTTGACTCTCTATGATGTCAGTTAGGAGGGATCTCCTTAATATGGTAATCTCAGGGATGCAGCTCTTTTTATTTGGTCCACTTTGAATACTGAAAGTCAGAACATTACGAGCACCAATATAGCTCCCCCGTTTGAGCAGGTGGTCCAGATGTCATAAGCCTGGGTTTGAATCTGAGGCTGTTTAACATGTGTCTTCTCAGGGTCTATACTCCCATTCTCACCAATAATGACAGAACTGCAGTTATAAATGAATGAACTAGATCTTTAAGTATGTGTGGAGACATAATCTGCCTAAAGGAGGATTTAAATGATTAGAGGTATTTTCCACTGTGTACATTCATTAGTGCTTCTGCAACCCTTAGTATTAGTAGGGTTCTGTCCATGACAATAAAAGTTGATGATCTCATAAAGTTAACACAGCTTCACTTCACAGTTTTGGGGCTCTTTCCCCCATTTTTAATTTTTTTTTTAACCATGCAGTTAATACGAAATGTAAAATATTATAAATGTTTGACAAGATAGGATACTGTCATCTGTTTGCTTCAGCCTATATACGGAACGATCTTTCTAAAATGTTAAACAATCACAATACTGGGTGATAATTTGTTATATGATGACGATTTAGTTGTTTTGTCTCCAGAATGCCAGAATGCTGCCAAATTGCAGCCGCTGCTCAGGCTCTGCTCAAGTTATATTTTACAGTATCGAATTCAAGCCTAGAAAGAATGCAATAATGACCATTTCAGCTTTAAAGGACCAGAAGCAAAATTTCCCCTTATTTTGTAACGTTTAAATGCAGCAACTAAAGTTAAGTACTTGGGTCATGCCATCAAGAATGAACTCTGTCATGATGATGTGTAGTGCCAGTGTTGTAAACTGTATGCAAAGCAATTAGCCCTTAAATTCTACGTGAACAGGTTATGTTAAAAACACTCTTTTTAGAGCATGTTGTACCTCATACGCATATTTGTGGTGCACTTACGGTGTATTGAAAATGAAAATACTTCAGGTGGAATGCATTCATGCATTCAGCTCCTAACATGGACAAGTGCAAGCCAGATGTTTGTGACTAGTATTGTTCCTATCTCTCATGCGTTACTGAGAAATTTCATAGATAAATTTATGCGTTGATGAACTGATTCGAAATTGTGGTTATAATGGTTTCAGCTGTACCAAATTTATGTGACACAAGATATTTATCCTGCTTCTGGAAGCACTGGAACGGCTATTTATTAATTTTGCAATTACAGATGATTACATTTGTGTGTGTGTGTTGTTCTTGCATTCTCTTTCTTTACTTTTCTGTTCTTTTATATTCAAATGGACTGCATGGAGCCTTCATAACTGGAGGTTCTTTCAGTGTATGTTATGATTACAGTGTCATAACCAACATCCTCTTTGAGTTGAGCAAGCTTTACTACCTAGGCTAACCACTTGGATATCTGCAAAATCCATCATCACAAAGCTTGAAAGCTGTTCCTCATGAAAACATGTCATACTGGAGTTACAAGTTTTGTGTATTTAAGGCGTGAAAATCGTGATGCAAACTAGCTAACCTACACAGTTGATGACATAAAGGAAGAAACATTTTCAATATGTAGATGTTGTTTTACCTATTCTATTTGAGTAAGCAAGTATTTATTCACAAAGTGCTTTTTCACAAACATAAAGTCACTTAGTCGTTGTACAACAAAATAAATACAAACTAGGAAGAAACACAATAAAATATAGAAAATTAAAAACAGTTAATAGCATGTAAACAGAATAAAACCACAGATATTTAAGCAATAATAACAAAAGCGTCTCAAAAGAGGGCCTGACTAAACAGACAAGTTTTCAACTGCTTTTTGAAGGAGTCCATAGAAGTGGTAAATTGAAGACTAGACCCCCTTACAGTCCTCAATCTGCAAGCAGGAGTGCGTCTAACAAGAAGTTGAGATAAATGTGCAGCTGGTCGAATTAGTGCTCAACATGTAAGCAGGAGAATTTTAAAAAGAATTTAAAATCAACTGGGAGTCAATGAGAAGAAATCTCAGCACTCTGGAAAAACTCAATTTCCTCCTCACCTGCTTTGTATATTTGAGTATTAAAAACGTACCAATTTTTTCTATACAAACTCTCCCCTGTTTATCAGTGAAGTTTTGAACTGTAGCAAAACCCCCCAAAACAAAACATCCTACGTCTTAAAAAGAGGCTGGGTAACTTTTTCTAACAGTCACTCTCGCAGCTCTGTGGCTTTGTGATGTTTTATTACAATAGTTGTAATGATCTCCCATAAGCCACTGGTCAGCTGCACACCAGATAAGTGAGTGAGAGCACTTAGTGATTGCTTAAGAGTGAAACACAGTTGCTATTTATGTAATACTGGCAAAGTCTCACTTGAAAACAACGTATTAGGTGAAATATGTTGAAAGGTGCATTAAGAGTTGGCAGTAAGTACATTATATTATTGTTCATTACGATATATGTATACTTTTTAAAAATTATACCATAACATCACTATGACTGGGCTCATAGCTGCACCTGTATTTTCACACTGATATCTACTCATAATAAACAGAAAGTTTATTATGAATAAACAATCATCAGTGAAGTGTTGGGTGTGTTAGTAAGAGATTGTAAATTATTAGAAGTGCTTTCATATGTCTTTCTTTTTGGACTTTTTTTTTTTTTTTTTTTGCAGAATAAATGGTAGAAGTGATGAAAGCAGCTGTGGGACACGGGGGTCCTTTAGAAACACCCAAACAATGATGAGGGCAAAGAGGCACTTATTTTTTTCTCATATTCACTACATTTTCTCAATCACCCACCCCACCACCCAGCAGCTCAGTGCTTTCCCATCCTCAAATTCCCTCAAAGTTTCAGATGCTCACAATTCCACAATGCCCAGATGCTGTCCTTTGGCCCTTTACCCCCCCTCAACCCAGAGCTATCATTCATAACCTTTCTGTGGAGCTGAGAGTGAAAGAGGTGGGATAAGGGGGAAAAAAGAGGGGGAGCGGAGAGCAACATGGCAGCTTATTTAGAAGACTTCCTTTATTGGAACATGTGCAAGCAGTTCACTCACAAAGGACTTAAATAGGATATTTTCTGTTCCCTATAGTTGCTTTCCCCTTTTAAGTGCCGAGGCAAAAAAAGTAAGTTTACAACTCCCTCCTCAATGGGGGCTCTTCACTCTCAGGTTGCGGGGACCTGAGTGACCTAGGAAAGTTAATTAGGAGGCGAACAAAGAGCGGGCTGGAGCAGAATGCCTCGCCTCTCCTCCAGCCAAAGATGTCATCCATTAATTAGGAAAATCTTTAAGGTGGCCTTATTGAATTTACAGAAAGCCCTGTGGTTGGCGGGCAACAGTTTTTTGATCAAGCCCTGACTCAAACAATGCCTTTCTGGAGGTTAAAAAAGAAGAAGAAGGGAGGAGATTGGTGGTAGAAGAAGTGAGGAAGAAAAAGAAACGTATGGGTTTGCGGCGCAGTACAGTTTAATGGTGGGGAAGGGGGGGCGGCTGCTGATTGTGACAGCTCAGATTCACATGGGTATGGGGGACATAGTTTGGGAATGATGTCATGCAAAGGCAACCTGGGGGCTTGGGAAGTAAGAAGGAGGGGGTGCTGAGCTTGAGCCACAGGGGCCACTCAAAGTTAACATCTCTGCCTGCATCTGGGCCAAATCCTTTTCTTCTGGCCCAGGAGAGGCTTTCCTGCACGCCAGGCCCTCCACCACTCCTCCCACCGACTCGTTCACAAATCAGGACTTTTCTTTAAAGCTAACCCTTTGCTAACTGACTAGCTAACTGCCTATTCAACCTGAGCTCACTCTGAATAATATAGCTGGATAACATGGGACTACAGAGTAGCACCTGTACTTTTACAAAAGAGTAGTTTTAAGTATACACCTTTGTTACTCTGTCTCCATAATTTTCTGTATTTGAACCAGGGATGAAATTTAAAGCATCTGAGGCAGGCATCAAATTGTAAATACTTGGAATGTGACTTTTAAAAATATTTCGCAGCAGGACCATGCCTAAGGTTTAGAAATCATATTTATGGAGTGGTACCTGTGCCTTTGAAGAGACTAGTTCCTTTAGTTACAGTACAATCAAAACCAGAAGATTTGAAATATGTATATGAAATCAAAAAATATTGAATTTCTATACTTAAAATTAAACTAACACATGGCGAAAGCTACTTACTTAGGCTAACGTCTCTGGTATTACTGATCCACTCCTCATGAGTCACTTATTAACCAAATCCCCCAAACACAACCCATTCAGATAGAATGTCACAGTCTTTTCAAAATAAAAATCATCTAGAGTATGATGCATTGATTTGTATCAATATTTACCGTCTTGGTGTGAAAAATATATATATATAATACATATACTGTATATACACTCTCACATTCACGTGAATGAATAGTGGAATTGTAAAGCGCTCTGAGGGTCTTGAAAAGTGCTATATAAATGCAATCCATTATATCTATCTATCTCTACATATATATAGATAGATAGATATATTTTTTTTCTTTTACAAATGTTATGTGTATATATATATATATATATATATATATATATATATATATATATATAGAGAGAGAGAGAGAGAGAGAGAGAGAGAGAGAGAGAGAGAGAGAGAGAGAGATGTAAAGTCTGTCAATAAATTAATTTATTTATTTATTTTTTTCTGTACAAATGAATTGTTGACATTAGGTGTCTAATGGACTTGTTTTACACTTTTTTGACCACCAGTGGTAGCATAAAGCAACACTTCTTATTCTGCATATTGAAGAGAAGAGGGTTGAAATAATCAACATTTGTTAGCAGTGACTTCCCATAAAGTGTAGAAAACAAACAATAAATGAGCAGGAAAAAGTCCACCAAGCGCTATATAAATACAGGCCATTTTACCTTAGGAGTTTGATATGTAAGCATGTGCATTTGATGTACTTACAATGGAAATCCTAGTTTATTTATTTGATGTCTTTTCCTTTTAAATCAAAGTAAAGAGACTATCATGCATACATATAATCAGAATCTGAATAAATCAATTGGTTAAATGTGTGCCCATCTAAAAATATATATTTCAGGTTATAAGTAAAGAGATACTACTCACTTCCTTGACTGAAGACACTGTAATGAGTAACTCATCAATTCTCAGTGTTTGAAATAATTTCACCAAATGGGGGAGAGATAATCTTGGATTAGGTTCAAGGGGGTAACAAGCTCACCCACTGGCTTTCCCCTCTTAAGTGACTTAAAACCAGTAATAGATTTGGATCAAGGCATGTTAACATAAGCCAAACTGAACAGAGAACTTTTGTTTTTGTTTATTGACAATTTATTTTTCTTTAGCAAGAAAGATAATCCAATTGGTAATTCATCCCCAGAACGAGCTAAAAGGTAAGAAAATAAGCCACTACAAATGACAGTCACGCCGATGCTCATGCTATATACTGGCATGCTATCGTGTCCATGTGTCTCTTGGGACCCCCTCACCCCACCCCCTCCTGGGCGACTAATTTGAGGGGAGGGACGGTGTGTTTTGTTGCTTGTCAGAAACAATCACCCATGGCCCATTACATTAACAGCACTTTACGCTTTCATTGCTGTAACACATTGAGCGCTGAGAGGGGGGAAAGGCGGCCGTGAGGAGAAATCATACATCATGAACAACAGGGAGATAAAAAGTTGGCAAACATTTGCGGATGCAGTTCAAAGGATCTAGATTTCACTGTTTAGATGCCAACGTTGGAACTGGAGTAATCAGTTTAAAGTGAAGATCCTTTGTTTTGTTTTTTTGCCTCTAAAATGTACGATTAAAGTGAATAACAACTTTATTTAGTGCTCCCTGTGCCGCCCCCACCTCTCTCTTGTCCTCGCTCCCGGCCCACCCGTCCTCTCTCTGTTCTCTTTGGGCACTGGAGGTTGTCAGTCGGGGTTTATGTCCAGTTCACTGGAGCTGAAAGAAGTCAGTTTCGCATCTTGTTATGGAACAAGTCGTCCTGCCTCTCAGGAGTGATGAGAAGAGGGTCTGGGTGAGCAGGGTGAGCAGGGAGCGGGACCATCCCCTGGAGGCGACCAGCAGTGAGGAAGTCAATGCAGCTTTTGTGCCTCTGCTGTCGGCTGCGTGTTTGGTAATTATCCGCCTCTATGTGAAGACAGACTGGACTTTCCAGAAGAGATCCCAACCAGCCAGTCCACGGAAGAGTGCACAACACACCATCAACAAAGATGAACTTCTCACAGTGCCGCCAAGGTGCCAGATTGGGAGAGAATCAGCAAATATCAGCAAATACATGAAGCTCTCTCTTGTGTGACATGACGAGCAAAGCTCCGCTGTCTTGTTTGTCATTGTAGCATGTTTAGATCGTGACACTGGTAAAGCTGAGATAATGAAATGCCACCACTATTTGCCTTCTTTTTAACTTAACTGCACATCAAATGTGTTTTGCACAGAAACATCCACATTACTATTGTCTGTTGATAAAATCATTACTGATAAGCTATATCAGTCAAAATGTTATTGTTGTGGTTGGTAAATATTGAGTGACCTTTACTGTGTATGAAGTTGATAATGAGAATTTCTCATTTTAGGAATCAGGGGACTCCTTTTAAAGGGTCGGTATAGCATTTTGGGCCAATTCGACTAAAACCATTTCATTTTGTGAAATTGGTTTACCTCCAATGTTTAAACTAAACAATATAAGAAGAGAGGAGAAATTTGTCATCGATGGTGAAACTTAGAACTTACAGATAACTGGAAGATGTCATCCCGGTCTAACTAAACAATATGGGTTTTATGAAAAAAGTTTGGAAAACGATGGTTTAACTGTAATGCATAAAAATTCCTAAAACTAGCACAAAGATATAAAGTAAAACAATTGCTAAAATACAAGTAGCTCAAGCATAGACTTAAATATAATTCCTAATATAAAAGAATTTGTTACTCATGTCCATCCTTTAAAAAAAAGCATTGCAATTTATGCATATAACCTTATACAATATGTATATACTTTACACAGTCGCTTTTAGCTATTATTCTATTCTCACGTGTACTTTTGATACACACTGGATATACGAAGAAATTTATTACGTTATCCAGTCATAGGTTTTTCAACGTGTGTAGCTTGTGTGTGAGTCACTTACTGTAACAGAGCAGAGTTTTCTAAAAACCTCACAACTAACAGTTGACACCTTGCAATTACAAAACTTTCAAACCTCTACATTTAGCTCAAAATAAAGTTTGAAGATGGGTTGGGTTCATCAGAGCAGAGCTAAAAAATGAAGCCAATTGAAACCAATGAGGAAGTGACAAAAACTTTAGTTCTAGTGGCCACTTGAGGCTGTCTCCAAAAGCATGTTAATCTCTTCTAACTCCTATTCTTGAGTGCCAAACTTTACTGCATTAAAAAAGTACATTTATAGCCTGGAATGAAAAAAAAAAGATATTGGCCTCTGTGGATAGATTAGTATAGGCAATGTGAAAAGTGTGTGCTTCATTTCTACTGACTGAAATTCTATTTGTTTTTAGAAACAGACTGCAGCATGTGAGGTTGGGCAGTGGCGATCGTGGCTCAAGAGTTGGGAGTTCGCCTTGTAATCGGAAGGTTGCCGATTCGAGCCCCGGCTTGGACAGTCTCGGTCGTTGTGTCCTTGGGCAAGACACTTCACCCGTTGCCTACTGGTGGTGGTCAGAGGGCCCGGTGGCACCAGTGTCCGGCAGCCTCGCCTCTGTCAGTGCGCCCCAGGGTGCTACAATGTAGCTTGCCATCACCAGTGTATGAATGTGTGTGTGCGAATGGGTGGATGACTGGTTGTGTAAAGCGCTTTGGGGTCCTTAGGGACTAGAAAAGCGCTATACAAATTAGAGATGGCACGATACCACTTTTTTATGTCCAATACCGATACCGATATCATAAATTTGGATATCTGCCGATACCGATATGAATCCGATATAGTGTTTTTTAATCAACAAAACTGCTTTTTTAAATATCTTGCTGCATTTTGTATAAGTTCATACTCAAGTTTAAAACAACAACTACACTAAAGCTATTCTGTTATACCTGTATGCAAAAAAAATATTTCATAGTTCAGCAATACTGATCAATCTAATAAACTTAAACCTACACCATCCTCCCTATTCTGGTATTTTAAAGAGTACTTAGCATAAATATTAAGCAACCTAACTAATAGGGTTCCAACTCCCAGCAACAACAAAAATAAATAAATAAAAAATAGGGAACCACCCCTCACGCTCCACCTCATGATGCTTAATCGACGTAATCAACCTTAATTTGATGCAGTGTGAAAAAAAATGCACAGAAATCAATTATTTTTCAAGAAATATTAAATAGATTCAACATCTTTCTTCAACAAAATTGCAGACTGCACAGATGGTACCTTCCCAAAGGAAAAAGTACTATAGCTTACTAGGGTATATATATTAGACCTAATAGTCACTATGTACAGTAATTGACTTCTATTCATTTTACATCAAATTAAAACTTTGGGTGTCAGATAATTATTTATTAAAAGCTAGACATTTTAAATGAGAATAAGAAAGAAAAGTATGTCTTTGTGCCCCCTTTTCCCTGTTAATGCCCTATCGGCCCCCCTGGCTAAACTTTGCTAGATCCGCCCCTGCACAGTTACCAGCCGTCAGCTATGTAGAAAAAGATCCTGGAGTAGAAAGTGATATTAAATACATTCTAACAACAGATTATCAAGCTTAAACGTGCTGCTGTTGTTCATCCGCTGGTTTCCTCTTTCTGGTGCAAAGTGGGCCAAAAGCAAACTAGAGACACGGACTCACAACAGAAAAGCCGATCAGCTGATCGTTAAGCAGTTTCATGATTGAAGTAGCAGCAGGAGAGGCAGTCGCTCGTTAAGCTTAACACAGGAATGCTTTACAAACATTGAGAGATGGACTTACACACTTGCTTTACTTCTCTCGGGATAACTTTGTCGGAGATGAAATGCCGGGTTGCTAGCGAAGCTCCACATGCTATCCAGACCACCGACAGGTCCGCATGCCACCGCCGCTCTATCACGTGATGCATACTGCTCCGACGTGCTAACGTTCTGAGGTGAGTTACGGCATGTTGCAAGTTTTGTGAGGTGCTTTCGTGATATTTAATGGATCGGATTACATTTTTTATTTTTCTCCGATATCCGATCCAGTAATTTAGGTCAGTATCGGACCGATACCGATACGTAATATCGGATCGGTCCATCTCTAATACAAATACAGGCCATTTACCAGTGCTCTCTCTGATTTGGTGATGTGCAGCACAGAAGCTCCACAGGGCACGGTGCTTTCTTCAGTCCTGTTTCCCTCAGACTTTCAGTACAACTCTTGGTCACGCCACCTACAGAAATACTGCAACAATTCTGCAGTGGTTTGATGCATATTTGGAGTGGTCATCTGCATCTGAAGGTGAATAAGACCAGAGAGATGGCGACCGACTTCAGAAGCGGCAGGACAGCCGACCTGTGTCTATCCTGGGACAGGGCGATAATGTTGTGGAAGGGAAGTAGCTTGGATTCTTCACCAACAACAGCTTGAGCTGGAAAATCAACACAGAGGTTCTGTGCTGGAGGATAGGATACTGAACAAAAAGTTATCCATTATGAATAATCCTGACCATCCTCTGAACCGCTTACCAGACAGGCAGCGGCAGACCTTCTCACACTGACTCAGCTCCATTGGCACAAGGACTGATAAAGAACACTTTTCATACCATAAGCTGTCACCATCTATACAAGCATAAAATAATTTCACAAACATGGGATAAATAAAGTAGTTCTCATCCCTCATCGCATCATTAGCACTATGATTAACCAACCAAATGTGACTATGAGGCGTAAACATCAAAAATGATATATTTTACAGATGTTTTACTACTCTTTTATTGAACCTGTGCTCTCCTTCTTTCTAATTGAATGGTTTGGAACTTTCTGAAATTTATACCATTCAAGGTTTATGATACTTCTACACTGGCTTTGTTTTTCTGAACTGGAAGCTATCTCCATGTTTTGTTTGACTGTCTATTGTCTGTGCATTGCACCCTCACATTTTATGATTGCAGCATGCTAGCCAAGTTATCATCATTATAAAAAAACACTCCATCTCCACTTTTCGGTCTTTGTGATGGCATCAGCCACACATAGATAAAACAAGTAAATTTATTCACTTATTAGTTTGGTGTGCAGTTTCTTCATTAATATAATTCATTAACCATTTTAACGTAACACTGATATTATGAAGTGCGAGCATAAAACATTGTGTGGTTTTTCTAAAAATATTTTCTTTTATATTAATTATGTTTCTCTTTCTTTGAGTTACCGGGTTTGGGGTGGTGGGTGTTTACTGTCTGAGCAAAAGGTGACTGAGGAGGACTTCTGCCTGCTCAGCAGGACCAACCATGTGTTAATCAGAAACAGGGGTGTTTTAGATTTACTTATGTTATTCTGTGCTTAGTTAGTATTAGTGTTTGCTTTCGTTTCTCCCTACTGTGTCTAAATGGTTTGGCCAAACCACTATAAAAGCTAACCTCTTGTGTCTTTGTAATTGGGTTAGTTTGTGAGTTGTGTCCACTTTGTTGTTTTAAGTTTCTGGAAATTACTTTTTGTAGAGTTATATTTAGTTGATCTCTTTTGTGTGCCCGCTAATTATATTTTTGAATTTTGTCTTTTTGAACTTTTTTTTGAGGGTTAAAATAAAGAAAACCCATTTTGAAGATATTTTTTTCCTGTGTCCTCTATGACTTGGCTGCTTGGTCCCTCACAGTCTTGCTCTAAACCCACATTTATTCTCTGGGTTTTCTGTCCCACATCTCCCATTTGCTGTTACATTTATAACTGTGTTGTCAGTGTGTGTCTGCTTGCTGGAGAAGGTCTCTTAATCTATGTTTTATGTGTACACTTCTAATTTTTCTATTTATATATATATAATAATGTGTGTGTCTGTTAGGTATACATGTTATAGCAGGTTTGTCAGTAAACGCTATGTTTAAATGTGGTTTATAAATACATTTTACTCGATAAGAATGTGACAAAGTTATTTGCTTGCTCTAGTTTGATCTAACCACCTCTTCCCCCTGATTTATTTCTGTTTGCTCCTTTGAGATTGGAAACAGAATTGTATGCTGTCATTGCAGATATAACTTTTAAATCACTGATTTTCCTATGTAACATAAAAAAACAACAGCACTAAAGATTTCCTCGTATTTGCAGCTTTATTAAGGTCAACATACCTTATATCCTTTATTTTCTGCTGACCCTCTGAGAAGAGCCGTAATCAAATTTATCTAGAATTACTTACTTAATCTTCAAAGTCCATCAATGGAGTTGCCAAAATCTTCATTATTACATTGTTATTACAGCAGAGCAATGTAACAACATACCACTCAATAACTATAGCAACTTTTGTTTTTGTCCATCTTTTTTTTTGGTTCCTCCGTTTAGGTGTGGTCACATCCGCTCATCTTCCCTCATCTCTTCCTATTCCTAGCATCCTCTTCTGTCACACCAACCTCTCTGCATATCTTCCTTCACTACATCCATGAACCTCCTCTGTGTTCTTCCTCTTTTCCTCCTCTCTGGCAGCTCCATCTTCAAAATCCTTTGTCCAACATATCCACTACGCCTCCTGTGGCCTCCAAACCATCTGCACCCTCCTTTATCTCCAAAGCACTCCACCTGAGCTATCCCTCTGACATACTAATGTCTAATCTTGCCCATTCTGGTCACTCCCAATTAGCATCAGTGCCACAGTCTCCAGACCATACACCATAACATCTCAGTACCATCTTGTAAATCTTCCTTTTTACGCTTGCTGCTATCCTTCTATTCAAGAGTGAGTTTCCCAAATGGTGTGGATGAGTTGACGCTTTCCAACCGATCCTTCTGAGTAGTTCAATGACCTGGTAAGGAGCAGTGGTGAAAGCCAGGCTTAAATAGTGCGCTTGATTGTAGATGAGTGACAGGTGTGTCTGTCCGAGGTCTCCAAAGGCCACGCCCACGAATGAAAGCAACTGTTAATCAACTTTCATGCCCACAACACTCACACAGACACGGGTGAGAAAGATGGAGCAGGTAGGACAGCAACTTGGACGACCATGACATTGTTCTCTGTTAAACATAAAAACCTGGTCACATTTATTATTGTATCCCCATCATCATCATCGTCAGGTTTAGTGGTGCTAATAGATCTGCTTCTATTAGCCTAGATTTTTTGGGGGGTCAACAACACAAAAAGTCATTTAACAGAAAATATGAGATAATTGTGTACGATGCAAACTCAAGCACGTCTGCTTTTTTCCATTATAACTCCTTCATTTAAACTCGGCTCAGATCAGTCCCTTTCAAAGACACAGAATAAGCCTGCCTTGATCTGCATCAATTGTCATCCCGGGGCTCTGGGGCTCTTCGTCGACCAGTGCGCGGGCGAAGTCAGGGCTAATCCCTGGAAAAGGGGAAAATCACGGGAGAGGAGAAAAGCAACAAAAACCAAGTCAAGCGTGTAAAATGAAAGCGAAATCTCTATTATCACTCCCCGCAATTCCCAGCAAAGTGGTGAAAATCAGGGTTAGTTTGTGATTCGAGTCAGACGCGAAGGAAAGAATATAGGGGTCCCTGCGGGTTGGGAGACTCACACGACGAAAAGGGCAATATTCTGGAGAAAGGGGCAAGAAGAAAGCCCCTCTCCCATCCCGACATAACCATTAAATGCAGTCTGACTTTATGTTGTATAGAGAAGGGGGGACAAGAAAGGAGGCACAGTTCTCCGATGAAAGAATGAGGTTTTTGGCGGATTAGGGACGGCCCGAGGGATGAAGAATAACTTCTGCATAACTTTACAGCTATTTTCTCTCCCCACGCCAAGAGCCAAGTTTAAGGCTGAACTGGTTTGAGTTAACCCCTTTGAGATTGTCCAGTTTCCCAAGATCATATCACACTCAGCTAACAGGGCAGTAATCTGCACCAGCATTCAAATTAATTTTTTTGGCCTCTCAGCCTACAGCTGTCACTATGAAGTGACTGAGAAGCCTGTTTTCATTGTATTCCCCTTCTTGATTGTTTTATACGGCATTTGAAAACTTCCATGAAGTTAATAAAATGTAAGCTTATGCTAAACATTTCATACTAGTAACAGTTTCCCAGTAACAACACTTTTGATTTAAGGAAATGATTTTTGACAAAGTCTGAAGATGGAAACTGAGTTTTTATATACAAATCATGTCTAAATGCACACAAGCTGCATAGTTTAATACTTGAAGTTTACTCACTTAAACTGAGCTTTCTGTACTTTTTAAATACTTGATGGAACAGATCGGCACCAGCCAATAACTTCAGTTATTTTGTGTTCAGCCCGTGCATTATGGTTTCAGGTGTTTGCATGGCCAATTATAATATAAAGGCTTAGCAAACAATTAGGAAACGACATGACAAAGCATCAGTAATAGTTTTTGACCTCACTCAGGTTTGTCGTTCAAATGTAAATTAAATCTGCTGTTTGTCTCATGACACAAAATGTTAAAAATACATGAGTGCATTCAACACAGAATTAAGTCATGCTTAAGGTGGCACACAGTCTGAATAAAAAGCTCTTCTATCTACCCATCTTAAGGTTGTTGGACTTCTTTTTTTGAGTAAATGAGTTAGCATATTTTTAAAGTGAAGCTAATTTATTATATTTACTGAGTAGAGGGGCCCCAAGCACAAGGGATTATCTATCCAGCTGTACATAAAGGGGTTGAAATTTATTCCACTTGATCTGCCACAACAGCATGTCCCAGTAGTAACAGGGGTAAGTTAATGCATAATGACTACTGCTGAATACTTACTGGTAACTGTTCTTTAGCATTAATAGTTACAGTGGTGTGAAAGAGTATTTGCCCCCTTCCTGATTTCTTTTTTTTTGTATATTTGTCACACTTAAATGGTTTAGGTCATCAAATAAAGGTTAATATTCGACAAAGATAACACAAGTAAACAGAAAATGCAGTTTCTAAATGAAGGTGCTTATTATTAAGTGGAAAATAATTCAAACCTGCATGGCCCTGTGTGAAAAAGCGCATGGTCCCTTGTTATAACATAAATTCACTGTGGTGTATCACATCTTTGGAAAGCTGAGTTCAATTTCTCTGGCCACACCCAGGCCTGATTACTGCCACACTGTTCTCAGTCATAAAATCACTTAAATAGGGCCTGCCTGACAAAGTGGAGTAGACCAAAAGATCCTCAAAAACCAGATGTCATGCTGACATCCAAGGAAATTCAGGGAGAAATAAGAAACGGAGTAACTGTGATCTCGAAAAGGTTATAAAGCATTTTCTAAAGAGGTGGGATTCCAGCAAACCACAGTGAGAGTCATTATCCACAAATGAAAACATGCAACAGTGGTGAATCCTCCCAGGACTGGCCGGTTGACCAAAATTGCCCTAAGAGCACAGCGACGACTCATCCAAGAGATCGCAAAAAACCCAGAGAATAATATTCAAAGAACTGAAGGCTTCACTTGCCTCAGTTAAGGTCAGTGTTCATGCCTTCACTGCGCACGAGTGGCAGAGTTCCAAGATGAACACCACTGCTGAGCAAAATGAACATGAAGTCTCATCTCGGTTTTGCCAGAAAACATCTTGAACATCATGATCTCTAAGACTTTTCGGAAGATACTCTGTGGACTGACAAGACAAAAGTTGAACTTTTTGGAAGGTGTGTGTCCTGTTACATTTGGCGTAAAAGTAACACATCATTTCAGAAAAGGAACACTGTACCAACAGTAAATATGGTGGTGGTAGTGTGATGGTCTGGGGCTGTGTTATTGCCTCAGGACCTGGAAGACTTGGTGCGGTAAATTGAACCATGAATTCTGCAGTCTACTAAAGCATCCTGAAGAAGAATATCCAGCCATCTGCTTATGACTTCAAGTTGAAGCACACTCAGGTTCTGCAGCAGGACAATGATCCAAAACACACCAGCATGTCCACCTCTGAATGGCTTAAAATAAAATGAAGACTTTGGAGTCCTGACCTGAATCCAATGCAGATGCTGCGGCATGACCTTAAAAAGGGGTTTCATGATTGAAAACCCTCCAATGTGGCTGAATTATAACAATTCTGCAAAGATGAGTGGGCCAAAATTCCTCAGCATATGCTGTAAAAGATTCATTGCCAGTTATCGCAATTGCTTTATTGCAGTTGTTGCAGCTAAGGGTGGCCCAACCAGTTAGTATTTTTAAGGGGCAATTACCTTTGTCTCATATTTACATTTTTTTAATCAAATCTTTAAGTGTGACAAACATACAAAAAAAAGGAAAAAAAAGAAAGAAATCAGGAAGGTGGCAAATACTCTTTCACACCACTATATATGCATCTAGTTACAGCCCCCTTTAAAAATGTGTGGTGGGCTCTTCTCAAGTTGTTAAGACAATCAAGATTTTTTTCTTTCTTCAGTAATTTGACGTATCATATAGAAATATACAGATACTTGTACACAAAATAGCTCCGTGTCTTACTGGAAAAATAGAACCATCACAAAGCAGCATCACTGGAAATTTTAACGTATCTGTCATCAAATGACTAATGAAGCAGCCAGAACATTTTCACGTTAGGATGACACACACACACACACACACACACACACACACACACACACACACACACACACACACACACACACACACACACACACACACTGTCTGCTTCCTCTCTCATTCTCTCTGTCACTCTGTGCGTCTCCCTGACGATCTCCTCTTTTTCCTCCTTTCAGCATCACTTGCCATTACCTCTTTCAGTTGCACTTGTTCACAGTATAGAGCTCAGAGAGAAAAAAGCATACTATCTAGGATGTGTCCACTTAGAAAAAGGAATAAACACATTTTTCAAGTAAAGCAGAAATATTACCTGGATACTAACACTCAGTCTGTGGTTGTGACATGCAGGAAGCCTCATTTTAATGAAAGCAGAATGAACATTACTTACTCAGTTATTATATTTATATACATTATAAGGTTTTGATTAGATTAAATATATGTCTATGATTTGCCAATATATGGTTTTAACATTTCAAGGGTTTTTTTCCTTTCTTTTTTTGTCTTTTTGGTAAGCTCCTAATGTGCATGGGCCCCTGGTACCAAGAATGTCCATTGGATAGTCACATGTACTCTATATGTGTTTATACATAACATATATTGAAAGTCTATATATAGATATAAGATATGGGTTTATATCTCACTGTTTGGTCATAGCTTCTTGTTGACTATACTGCTCTCCAGCAAGGAGCTTCTTTAGACTGAGTCTTGCTATCCCTCCCGAGGGGCTCTCATCATTCTCATCGCCATCTAATTTATGGACCTAATTAGTAATTTTTGTCCACTCGGTTGCTCTATTACATGCTAATGAAGGCATTTCTTCCCCCATCTGACAGTAACGGTCATCTGAAACAGTGATGATATGCCTGTTTTACTTGGTAGGCCACTCTGTTGATTAGCATCCAAAGAAAAGACATCCAAGCTTGGAGACTAATGTGACTAATGTGACCAATGTGACAAGAACACCTATAGCTCATTCATTTTAGAGCGTTTTAGTGACCAACAACAATAAAGATATGATGAATATATACATTTTTTTAAGTTATTTGTGAGGAAAAAATGCTACAAGATGAGGTCTACAAATAAGCAGGATCAGAGTTTAAGTTGTAATCACTTCTTTCTGAGAGCTGCACTAGAAAATAATAAAGGAATGGGGAACATCTGAACAATTAGGTGAACTCCGGTCAGGAGAAGAAGAGTTAATGAGCTGCCGGTGCCATGTGCAGTTAGAGGAGCATCAGGGGCCAGAATCCATATTTATCAGCGGAGTTGTGCGCAGGCATTAGAATAGGCCGCTAATGCCGCTTGCATTCTCTCCCCCCTTATTTTCATTAGGCTCTGATGACTGCGGAATTGATGCGGCCTGCAAGTTATCAAGAGCCACTAATTTCACATTAACGACCATTGACTGCGCTTGCTTGATTCGAGGGGGTTTTTGACAATTATCACAATCAGGACTGGAGCCCAGATCGTTTACCTTGACTCCGTGATTATTTGCCTCGCGCCAAGCGCACATTGCAAAATTGTATGGTGTCAAAAACCCCGTAAATAATGAGGAGACCATGAGGATGGGCTATCTCTTTCCAGCAGGGACGCTCACTCACACCTCCCCATTACTCAAAGCGTCGAGAGCAACCCAGGTTAGAGTGCAGTGGAAATGCCAGCTCTTTTCATTTTGCGAAAAAAACAAAACAAAACTGTAATGGTGTCCATGATGTATGGGGAAGTTGACTTAAAGAATTCCAGTGTACAGTCATGGGATAAACCAGATCACTTTTCCAGTAAACCTTGCTTCTAAGTAAGTGGACCCACTTATTTCAAAGCGGGTCCCTTTAATTCTTAATCTATTTGTAGATTTACAAAAAAAGTTTATACTCAATAACAGATGTAAGAACTCTGTGATAGGCAATTTGCTAGACCCTTGAGCCTCATTGTACCAAAGCAAACACAGTATCTCACATTCCCACTAAACACAATTTAAAATATATGCTTACTTACTGCCCTGTAACTAATTTTATGAAAAAAAATTAATGCATAGATGATGTCAATAGGTTCATGGGCACTTTTCAGAAATGATAGGGAACAAGGTCAGGGAGTACAAGTAACATTTTTACAGTTTTCAAAAGCCTTTCAGAAAAGGTGTCTATTTTAACCATTGGAGGGCAAAATTACCCAGTACATATTTACAGAGGTACAATACAGTTCAGAAAAAAAAAATATATAGTGGATGAAAAAAATTTGGCTTTCTTTCATAAAAAAATGGCTTGAAAATGTCATGGAAGTCTTGTAAAATGCCTACTTTACCTTAAAGATGCAAATACGAGCATCTTATATGACGTAGAGGAGGGGCCCCATTGAGAAGTCATTTAGATTAAGCCCCTCCTATCTCCAGGGCCCCTGAAGACAGTCCTGTCCTACATTACAACTCATTATGTGCTGACTGCATGCAGTATGCACCTCTGAGGATACATCTTGTAATAAACTAACCATTTTCTTCTACAATGATTGTTGTTATTTTATACGCACTTAAAGTCTTTTTAATCAGGAATTTACTAATGAAACTAGTTCAGATATTACTTTTCCTTGCTTTAAGTTCGACTTGAAAACATTTGCATACACTTCTAGGGGTTTACTGAAAGCTTACCGCAAGCAGACAAGAAGTGAGCATGCGTGAAATGACAGCCTCGTGGAAGAATTGAGCTTTAAGAAGATATGTAACTTCAGTATTATATATAGGGTATAGGTCTAAAAAAACCCAGACTGCAGCATAGCATCAAACGGTATGTACAGTACTCTTGTGTGCTCTGAAGTACTGTACATCCCACAGACTGCGACGTGCTCTCGCGAGATTTCACAGTCACATGATTAACGAGGAAGTCATAGGATCTCCAGAGTGAAAGCCAGCCAGAGATAAATCAGCTGTGTTTTTCAGCCATGTTGCCGTATAATCTCTACTTGTTTTTTGTTTTCGTAGCGATAGATGTTCCCTCTCTCAAGTGTGGAGACGTGGTACATCTTAGCGCCTCAGAGTCAGCGGACAAACTGGAAGCAGTCCCGTCTTTAAGCACCGCTGCGGTCAGTTCTCCCGTGCCCGCCGTGGACACTGGTTTCTCGTTCAGTCTGCTGTCTTCCTTCCCAGAGGACCTGGAGGTCAGCGACTACTGCAGCGACCTGCTCCACATATTCGGTCAGCGGTATGTGGCCTATGTGAACTGCTTGGTGCCCGCTGCTCGACCCGTCAAAGTATGCCAGAGCTGTTACTCTACTTATGGCAGCGTCGTGGAAATCTACAAAAACATCTCGTCAGATCAGGTATGGGCTAAAGCCATTTTCTGTGTTTTTCTTTGCTATGGAAAAATGTCTCCAGTGTTTGTGTGAAGACAGGCCTCCTCACGCGCATCTGTCGTCAGACACCAGTCTTGTGATGTGATGAGTGTTTGCTGGTGACACATTTGAGGAAACAAGCTTAATCCTCGCAACATCTTTTGCTGACCTGTTGAGATGGAATGGAAACACACATGCAGTACCTGTGCAGGCAGAAGGTAACTCGTGAGGTCCTTTTCAAATGCCCCTGTCTCCTCAGATGGGTCCTGGGAATGTGACCTGCAGGGACAGCCTTCTGCGCAGTGATCGGCTGATGCTGGTTTACCAGCTGTACAGCAATCTGGAAAGTCTGTGGGAAGACTCCAACTGTGCCCGTAAGTCTTCTTCAGAAGTATAAAACACAGGATCTCTGCATTTCTGTGAACTTCTAACGCACACAGAGGATTACATCTGGCCTAAAAGTGTGTTTGCTTTGTGGATGCTTTAGTGAAAGTAAACAGCAGATATGTAGAGCTGAGAATCATGTGATTTTCTTTTTAGTTTTTAGAGCCATGTTTGGTTGTGACTACATGATATAATCAGATATAATCAGACAGTTATTTGGGTTGCTTACAAAATATAGTTGCGAGGCTACTTGTAGATCCTCTAAGTAGTCTCGTGTGACACACATTTTGTGTATTTCTGCTGACGTCAGTTTGTGATCTTGGTGATCACTTTTAGAGCTCTGCATGAATAAATGCCTGCTTACATTACACCCATTTATAACGTGCAGTGTTCTGACAAATACCAGTCTGAAAACTAAAGGAAACTGCACTAACATTACACTTGTGATCTGTGGACTCTTAAAGAAACTTTTCAAGAGCAGCTCAAGACTTATTTGTATAGACACACTAGTGGATATTATTGCTGTGTTTTAATAGTTGTATTTATTTGTTGAGTGTTGTTATGAAGCACTTTGTAATCCTTATCTAGAAAGATGCTAAATAAATACAACTTACTTACTTGCACGGTAGACTTTAACATTAATTTCTTCTACTGGCTCAATGCAAAGGCATGTTAGCTCATCCAAGGATCTGACCAATGAACATTCTCAGTGGAACTGGTAGTTATTTCCTCTATTAAAACTTCATGGAAAACGTATCATAAATTCTGCGTTATGACAACCTTAAGTATCTTCAAAAGACAATTCAACACCAAAGCACCAAAATATATTTAACTGAAAAAATTAAATCAGAAAGTCTTGCTTTGTGTTAAATTGTGCAGGCAACAATGAGTGGAGAAAAACAAGACACTCTACCTTTAGCTGAAGTCTGCACACAAAGTCTGCACACGAGTTCCTGTATTTGGTTTGGCACGGCACCTTAGCCATCAGCTATGAAGTGTTTCCTCTTTCCTTTTCTAAAAAGACACTTAAACAAACTTAAACAACTTCAGCAAAAACAAAAGAAAAGCAGCAAGTCTCTACAAACAAGATGTTGGATTAATATATTTATTTATTGTTTTGTCTGAATCGTGTTTTTCTGACATTTTGCGTCAGACGTTGACTGCAAACTAACAAAAACTTGGTTCCAAGTGGAGGAAAATAGCTGATGTTACTATAATGCATCTAATGTTTCTGTTTCTATTCCCTGATTTGCAGAATGTGTCACTGGAGACTTGGAGAGCCTGACCAATGACACACTGTACTTCATGTCTACTCTCAATCAAACTCTCACCTGCTTTGAGAAGTATCAACAGGTATTTAGTGAACTGGACGACGATGTCTGTCTGTCTCCACTGAGTTCATGTTCTGACGTTAGACTGTTGCACTTTTCTTTAGGGGAACCACACAGAGCTGTGCAAAAACTGCAAGAGCGCCTATGGGACACTGAATGTGCTGTACAGCCAAATGGAAAAAAACAGTACTCTGTGTATTGACATAGAGGATGCGGTATGTATGCTGGGAACGGAGATAAGCAGACCTTTTCAAAATGGGAAAAGAGAAAGCTGCACCCTCTAGAGGAATCTGTAGACATCAATAGAGTGTTAGCCCAAAAACTCTCACTTCACCTTTAGCTGGTGACAAAATGAAAGTGTTACCAAGAACTTTTTTGTGTCACTTCCCAAAAGTCTTACCAAACGATATGTTACATGTCAATGTTGAAGATTCATTTTCGACTTTGGACGCAGAGCCCTAAATTAGTTTTTGTTTCAGAAGCTTTCAACCTAATTTTTGGCAGATGAACGCGGATGAATGGCATACAGAACTGGAAACCTAAGAGGGTTGAATTCATAGTAATGTTGTTCTGTTGCTGTAGTCAGCTGAATATTGTTATTGCCCTGTTTCAGATGAATATGACCCGCAGACTGTGGAGTAAGAATTTCAATTGTTCCTTCCCCCGGGAAGAGAATGTGCCCGTCATCGCTGTGTCCAGCTTCATGCTCTTTCTGCCCATCATCTTCTACTTGAGCAGCTTCCTTCACTCTGAACAAAAGAAACGCAAGCTCATACACCGTGAGTAACCAGCTTAATTCGCCCATTGTCAAACACAGAGATTTTTTTAGGGAGGGCTTGGGGTCTTTGTAGAGGGGAAAGACTTCACTATCTCTGATACTGGGGGTTTGGCTCTAGATCATACACAATGTTTGAGGATTTCTTTTTTTTGTGTGGAAGGGAGGATTCTGGTAGCCTTGAAGTGTTTAAGGGAATTTCTCAAGACTCAAACATATTTAAGGCAGTGGCTGTGGGATGGATCTGTAGAAGAAGAATAACATAAAAACAAAGGGGTAAATTTAAAAGATGATGAGATGCAAGAATTATCCTGTGCTCAATAATAGCAGCTTGCTTAAGTTAGATTGATAAATAAGTAAAATTGCCTTTATCTTTTTTTATTATTTTAATTAAATAATCATACATATCGCAGATTCTTGATATGAAACAATTGGTTTTTATTCCAGACTCATGCGCAATAAAAACAAGAGAAACAGATAAAACACAATGAATAAAATAAAGATAAAGTAAAAGTAAAACCAAAAAAACTTTCCCACAGAGAAACCAGTCTCTTCACAGCAGATACTGGTAAGGTGGAAACATTAAGCCCCCACTGATCTCATTCTTAGAAGTACTGATATAGATTAGGTTTCATTTAATGCAGATTTAAATGAACAGACTCTTGCAGCTACAAAAACTTAATTTTATGCAACACCGCCTTGGTCTCTTAAGTAATAATCTCAGTCTCTCATTGCCTTATAAGCAACATGAAGTTTGTATAAACTTGCTTTCTTGTAGTTTGTCCACACGTCTGCACATAGAGCGAAGTTTGCAGAGTGTTTCACTCCTAAACCTGAAGAGTAGGATGCATTTAAATACATCATTAGTTATTACCTATAAATATTTTCGTCATCTGTCATTTGAGTTGTAATAAAAATTTAAATTCAATTTAAATTTATGAAATCTCACATTTTTGTCCTCCTTGGAGACTTTGTACCTCACATGTTCCACACCATGAGCTGCTTGAGACCACCACTAATAGGACTAAAGACCACACAATCATCTGCATACATAATAGAGTTCACTACTATAAATCATGCACCCAGTTTTACAGGCTTGCAACTTCTTCAAAAGCTCATCAGCATGAAGATTAAAATAAGTGGGGGAGGTGACAAAATTCCTCACTCTTGACTTTCCTAACTCCAAACGAGGTTTGTGTAGATCACAGGATCAGTAGTTGGTTCTCTAGCCGGTAACTGAAGATTGCCTGATCATCGGGTTGAATAGGAAAGTGTCGTTCCAGTCATCCTCAGATTGTTGGATCTACTCCACATTTTATAATACTGACTCATCTACATCACAATTGCCTCCTGTCATTAACGAACCTAAGCCACTAATCTTAAATCAAAGCATTTTTTGTGTTTAATACCGTTTCCTAATACTCAGAATTAAATCTCTGCAGTGTGAAATTATTTTAGTGCTTGGGTAACATTTTTGCAAATTATGTCCTTAACAGTTGACCTGTTAGACACTATATTACAATTTTTTTTTTAATCAGTGCTGTTTGTGTGCATGGCATTGTCTCTCAAACATAGCTCCTGCTCCATGACAAGTTTTGAACCTGAGATCTTTGGTGAACACTTGTATAAACAAACCTAATAGGGAAAAGTGAAAAAAGCTGACCATTTCTGGGATATACTGTGAACAAGATTCATCACAGTCAGGCTTTCTTTCTTTTAGCTTGCTTGACAAAATCTAAAACCACCAGGTAGAGATAACAGGTATAACAATGCTGGTTATAAACTTTCTCTGCTTCAGGCTTTATGCACACTCACAAAAAAGAAGCATTTCATGGATCACATGATTCTTTTTCCACCTACTTATATCAGAGGGTGGTAAAATGGTGATTAAAAATTTCTAAATGTAAAATATGAGTGAAATGTAACACCACTGCAAATAATATGAGGCTAATGCTACATAAAGTAGTGAATCTTAGGATTTATCACAACGAGCTGTAAAATAAACATTTTAATTCATGTTAGTTAGTTTGCTGTTCTTGTACTGCTGTTCTTTTTGAACTGAATACGCCTCCCTAATCGAATGCATGTAAAAATTGCTTTAGTTTGAGGGCATATAAACATGAAATTAATTGTATTCATTGATCAGATATTTTTGGTGTGTTTCCTGTGTTCTAGTAGCTGCAGTTTCAGTAGTGTAAACAGCAGATTAGAACCATGTGTCACAACATTTATAGATTAGTATTATTTTTTTTGTATCACCAAATTAATATGTGAACATTTGTGTTAAAATGCAACATACAGTTTGTGCTTTATTTGGTGGTTTTAGTGGTTTCAGTCAGGTCGGATTAAAAACCTGCACATATAAATATCACCATATTCCTCTTGCAGAGAATCTACCTTTGCACTTCAAACAGCAATAGTAACAAAAAGAATAATTTAAAACGTGATGCTTCCAGCTGATTTTAAACTGAAATTTGGAGCTAACCCGCTCCTGACCAGGATATAGGCTCAGCAAAAGTTACCATGGTGATTTAGCCAGTGTAAAAGAGCCAATTTACCTGACACAGAAAACTCTTATTTTAAGATCAACATAGCTCGCTCTCACTTCCTAGTACACCCCTGTCTACTTCTGTGACAATGACCGATGCACAAATATTGTAAGCGACTTCCATGAATAGCAGTTGCAGCACAGCTTAGAGCTGAAGTAGCCAGTGCTTCTGATTCTTTCTGCAAAGTAATGTCCGTTTTCTCTTCACAGCCAGGAGAGCCAAATCAAACACGAGTCTGATGAACATTCAGGACAAACTGAGCTGAAGAGGCTGCGCCTGCCTGGAATGGAGTATTGATTTTTGGGAGTAACTTTATCATCTCACTGCCTTGTGCCTGAAATTTGACCAAATCTGAAGAACTTAAGTGCAGCCTGCTCCACTGTTTTCAACAGGCTGTGATATCAAACAGTATTAAGAGGACTTGTTCAGATCTTTCAATTGCAATATTTTTTTTTATTGCACTAAAAGGACTTTGGAAAGGTGATAGCTTTTATATCTTTCCAGTTAATTTTGTTGGGATACCTGGAGAAAAATCCACAGTTACACCACATTTACATTCTGCTTTATTTTGTAAACTTTAACATTAGGGATTTCCATAAAACAGAAATAAGTAAATCATGTAAGTCTTTGAACTTGTAATCACGTGGTCGCTCGTGTTGCACAGTACGCTCTTAATCCACAGGCAGCACTGGCCTCTCCTTCCTTTTTAACTCGTTAACAATCTTCAGGTTGTTCACCGTATCCTGCTGTCACGGGAGTGAGTGGTTGAATGCAATACGAGTGTGTGCGCGTGTCTGTGTGTGCGCGCGCCTGCATGCGCTCTATTTATGGATTGAGAAATGGGTTTTCTGTCTCTAATGTATGTCCAGAAGAGAGATACAAAAAAGAAGCACTTGATGTCCATTACTGGTGATGTATCTGCTGTAAGAAGAAGAGGGGTGCACATCAGCGGGAGGGGGAGTAAATAAAGACATAACACACATAATGGAAGAGCACTCCACAGGACCACACTGTGATGTTACCTGTTTTCTAGTTGGTGTTTTTTTTTTTTGTTGTTTTTTTTTCGTGGTTGCATAAAGCTTTTAATGCACTTTGTTGTCATTTTTCCACTGATGTTTAACTTAATTTGTTAACGGGTTTCTGACTGCTCATGAAAGCGGGTTGATGAAGTTGCTGTGAAGTAATGTACACCTTAATTTTGAATGCAAGAGCTCAAATAAAGAAATTCCCATCACAGACACAGCACAGGTGGTTGTATAGCAATTTAACTACAAATCCTTAGGTATCAATGGCTGTTTAGTTTCATTTAAAGTTTTTTAATCAGGTATTTAAATGCATTTACAGTTTTCCATCATGTGTGCATTTCATTAACATTTTTTTTTTCTTCTCATTGACTACTTTTATTTTTGCTGCATGTGTACTTTCATTGGCACTGTGACACAAGTTACATTACGCCTAATGAGTACAATGTCATGCTGTTGTTAGAGCAGTTTCTTTACACAGCAGTGGCCCTTGTTCTCAGGTTACGTGGCCTTGTGTTTCTTGCAACGCAGCTTTTCCCTCCGTCATTAGCAGCTAATCTAAACGTGGGATAAGGATACTTGGCCGAATAATCGCAGCAACACATCCGTTAAACTCCTTTGGCTTTTTGGTATTATGGAGTGGAGCCACTGCTGGCTATCAGTGGCTCAAGAGCATTATGGAGATTCTGAGTCATGTGGTCCGGTTGCGGCCAGCGGAGCAGCTAAAAAGCACGGGGAGGGCGGTATGGGTTTTGTCATTCGTGCCCCGGAGTTTAAGAATGACAGCTTTGACTGCCGTTAAGCCTCGTAGCTTTTCGGAGGCGTACTGAGGCTGAAAGTCAAGAAATGGGCCGGAGGTTGCCACGTGAAGGAGAAGACCGATGGAAAAGCTGAACTTGTTGTGAAGTTTAGCTGAAAGATCTTGTGCTTACTACTGAAAGTGGAGAAATGCAAAACAATCTCCACTTAGAAGAAGTTAATAGCCAGCTGCAGTTTGGATGCAAATGCTGGAGAATGTGGAGAACGCCACCAGATACCTCCTAATATTTTTGGAGTGTTACTATCATAGATGTCTCCAAAGGAAGTGCATTAAACCATGGCCCTACATAACCTTTAACTGTAACTTTAATAATTCTGTTCTCCGTTACGTTAAAATATATGCAATATGTATGCACCAAGCACTATGATAAAAGTACATTTCACACCCAAAGCGAGGTTTAGAGGAGTAATACTAACCTATCCAGCAATTACATTTTTTACACTTTTAAATATTCAAATATGATAATATAAGTTTCACTTGTTCAAATGTCATCTTTATTAACATATTAATAGATTTAGATTTTTGAATTAAAAAAAAAAAAAACTATACATACGCATATAATTTTTTATAAATATTATACTTTAGAAAAAATATTTGGTATGCTCATGTTTAAATTTTGAATTTTTAAAACTTATTTACCAAATTGTCTTTGGTTCACAATAGTCATAAATCAATTCATAAAAAATAACTGATAATAATCAACACACATTTATAAAAATAAATACATAAAACTTACATAATCAACAACATATTAGTGTACTAAGCATAGTTTAAATGAAGTCTGCAGATAAGTGTACCTGTAAACTTTAGTGCTTAAGTAAATGTACTGAATTCCCACCACATCCCAATCCTACATTTTATCTTGGATTATAAAATTACTTGCAATCACTGTGTCACTGTAAATAAGGCTGACAAGCAAATGGCTTTCAACACTGGAAATGGAAAGTAAGTGTGCAACAATAATAAAGATCAATATAACTACAATGAATAAGTAATAACTACTTGCATTACTTCACATTTACACCTTGGCTCTGCATGCTGAATTGGATTAGGATCAAAGCAGATCTACCATGAGGCACTAGGTGTTATGAAGTGCCCTGCTCAGTGCCTGTATTTCGAGAAGGAGCCATACCAGGGTTTAAAAAAAAATCTACTGCCTTATTTTGCTGGCTCTGCATCTCAACAACATTGTGTTTTTTTTCAATGCATGAGTGTTAACAAGCTGAATTTCCTCATCTTTGGTGCCCCGCACTTCACCTTGAGAGACAGAAGTGGTTTAGGTTAGCAGTTTGCTTTGGAGTCTTTATTGTTACTTTGTAAAAGATGGAAGGTTTTTTTTTTTTTGTTTTTTTTTTTAGCTGCAAAAAGAACATTTTCATTTTGTGACGTGCGTCAGAATTTTATTTTTTATTTTTTTTATTTTCTAAACTCATTTACATTAAACTGCAACAATGGAAGCAACTCATTCACTCTCTTGTTGAGCTGACTGCAGTACAGAAAAAAAATCCAGAATTATTCTCAGAGTAATTATGGTCTAATGCCATGCAAAATTATTGTTCACCTAATCCACTCACAAAGGGCTTTGATTTTAAAAATGACTGTGAGAATAATTCTATTGTAAACGTGATGGTTTATGAGGAGGAAATTAAAATGATTTTGTGAAATGACTCATATTCTGATTTTGACTGCTTGGTCCAGTTCTTTTCTGGATTAAAGTCCAAAAAACGAACTGAGGTATGAAAAACTTACATTAATGCCAGCAGTGACTTTACACAGAAATAAACAATTGTGCATTATGAGAAGTTGTATGTTTTTATGGTTTATCTTTTTTTTTAATTAATTTTTATTTATTTATTTTTCCAACAGTCCTAAATGTAAACAGTCATTAGCATTGTTCAAGGAATATCTAATCAACCTGTAATCACTGTTATTTCAGAGTAAAACCATAGAGGTGTGATCTTATAGCTGTGTAATGGAAACCATGAATTTTTATTCTGAAATAGAGTTAAAATTTTTAAATAACTGTAACATTTTATAAATTTTGCTAATATCAACATGTTCACAATAATCTGATACCATAAAGTGACTGACTTTTTTTAATGGACTCTCATTATTACTGTATTTCTTTATCTTGCGTTTTTAGCTTGAATCGACAAGTGTTGATGCGTAAAAATTATGACATAAAGCTAAAAAAAAAGCCAAATTAGCTAAAGAGCAAGATAGTAAGTAGCATTTATTACACAAACTATAATACAATAAACATGTAACATGTTAAAAGAAATTGCACTTGTTTACCTGCAGTAGCCCCGTTACCTCCCTGCGTGCCTTCTTTTGTGTTTCCCACTGCTCTCCCGTCTTTTAATGTTCAAAGACTGAAATTGTGCAGTTAAAGAAGTAGAGACAAAAGATTTGTTGGGGGAAAATTACTGGGCACTTGTTTGCAGTGCATGCTGCACACATGGCAAAAACATACTTCCTTTTGCACAAGTTACCTTGAGACAAGGACAGTACATTTCATGTTTCAACAGTAAGGGGATGCTCTTCATGTTGTTTGTGAATCTGGCCTTCTGTTTTCATTCATTAAATCTCATTTTTGTCCAATTTTTTTGACTAGTTTGCTGTTCTTTGACAAGGTCATGGCCTTTCTGGAGCTAAGCATTGTTGTATTTCTTTTTTTTTTCTAATTTTTTTGCTGTATTCTACAATCATCCTCCTCTCTTTTGTATTCTGTCCCATGCTGCAGTACAGTGAATGTCTCCATCGTTATGGCAATATTAAGAAACTCTTAGTTAGGACTTAAAATGTTATGCAACCCCCACCACACCAACACTCTAAGCTGTCAGTTAGTTAACTGGCTGAAGGTCAGGCTTAGATTATGCCCCTGGGTAATGAATATGACGCTTTGTTGAACAAGAAGTAAACATATGCCCCTGGGGGTAGGAATTAACGGACACACACACACACACTCTCTCTCTCTCTCTTTTACCAAGCATATGTAGAGTGAATGGGGCTTATTATACACCTGCAAGTGGGGTCAAAGTCTGTCAATCCCTAGCTTATGGTATTATGATAGATTTTAGAATCACTCTCTAATGGCAGTCATTCAGTTTGTAATCTCAGCAGCTTGATGCAAAAGCACTCAACGTTCCAGCTAAGGGTCTGTTGAAAATAAGGCCTTCTCCTCATTCATTCCTCACTTCCCTCTTTCCCAAAGGTCTTATGACAAGTCAGCTGTTAGTGACATCACAGATGCAGGATCATATGTCAGAAACCTTTGCTGCCTGACTTATATCCCTTGCAACCATGGCCACTTGAGGCCAAAAGAGCGGCGAGAGGCCCCGGGGGGTGGAGGCAGGGGCACTCTTCAGAGCAAGAACATCTGACCCGTGTGTGAGTTTGTTTGTGTGGGCAACCAGACTGTGCGCATCTTGTCATCAGCTTGAGAAGACATCTATCATGTGCATGTGTGCATGTGTGTGTGAATTAAAAGTCCAGGTTCTGTGTATGTGAGTATCTGGGTTATGGTGATCGGGGGGCATGACAATTAGTGAGCATGGCCCTTGTGAAAAAATATTCAGAAATACTTGTTTGTGGAATTTCAAGTCAAGTTTTGATCACAAGGTAGTAGCTCCACCTAAAGTCAGCTTTGCAAATTACACTAAAGTTCATTATGTGATAATATTTAAATTCTTCTTCTTCTTTTTTTTTTAGAAAATAAATTAATCCTAAAAAAATTAAGACACCACTTAATACACACACAAAAACCTTGCTAGGTCTCATGTTGATTACAAATTTCACTTTTACAATTGTCTGCTCGTTGTGTCTCTAGCACTGTTCTGATGAGCATGTGCCACGACTGCACAGTTTTTTGACTGCCTGTAACGCTTCACTGGGGAAAATAATCTCATGTCATAATCCGTTTTATGAACCTACAATGAAACTTGGAAGATTATGATGTTACATTTCTTAGAAATGACCCTGTTAGGGAGAGATCATTGCTAATATCTGCACACTGTCCTATAGTATGGAAGTTCTCATCCCCAAAATGATCTGGACCAAGTGTGTATAACATAAGGCCAATCAAAGACTCCAATCTGGCCCACTGGAAAATGAAAAATGATGCAGATTGTGAAGTTCTTACTATAAGTTAAAATTTTGTTTTTACAGCTTTTCCTACTAAAGACTTTCCCTGTGGTCTTTCGTACTACACCATAGTAAATAAGTAATATATAAATATTTTAATGACAGAAATGCTCCTGTTTTTCCCTATCTGGTGTAGAATCTCTATTTTTTATAGAGGAAAAAGGGACATTTTCTTAGTTTCTAAATTAACAAAAAGTTAGTTCTGTTATTTCAGGACAGTCTGGGCAATGAGCTGTCTAAACCTTTTCTGTTTTTAAGTATGCCTGTTTCTTACATTTTAAGACCAAAATCATGCTGACAGATTTCCTCAATTTCTTTATCACATAGAAAAAGGGGAATGCACTTTATTTAAATTCTTTTTTCTTAATTGAACATATCTGAGGGATTCAATAATTAGTTAAACTACTTTACACTGACAGAAAGGCAAGTTTCGCTTGAGGTCAAAGTGAGCTGTTAAATGAGTTGACATTCCTGATCTAGGGCGGTTGAAACCCGATGATGCCGCTAGATGGCAGCACCGAGCCATGTAAAATTTAACAGCATCATAAAAGCTACTCCCCCGGTAGAGTCGCATTTTAAAAGCCCTAAACACAAGGAAAGGGAGTAAGAGAGCTTACTAAATAGAAGCAATCTCTAAACATGATCAGTCATTAGTAGCAGATAGCAGCACAGAATGAAAACAAGAACAAAGCCGGCAGACTGCGCTTTATTAACAAATGAAGGGATTATATTAGAGACACTTGAAACTGTTAACGTCATTATTAGTCTTTCAATGATGAAGGAAGGAATATTCTGATAGGAAATATAAGTGTAATAAGTTGTGAATAGAAAATGAAACAAGTTGTCACAGGCCTCTGTACAAACTAAGTGCAACCAATTATTCAGTAGCTTGTATAACAGTCCTCAGCAATGACACTTAAAAAGACACTGAAATAACGACTGTCGCTGTTTTATTTTTGAGTAAAACATATGCACGTTTCCTCTTTAAAAAAACAAACAAAAAATAGGACTTCAAATTAACGAGGGAACCTGAAAGCAGCTCCGTCGCCAAAGCAACGCTTACCAAACACTCTACAGGACTGCTGCGGACGACTTTAACTGTACAACGTTTAATGACTTTTTAGTAATTTTTACAACATCGTCAAACAATGGAAGAAGCTGGCAAAGTGCATGAAGAGGCGCCCGAACCTCCTGTGTTGTCCGACAATCAAGTGGATAAGAAGGGGTAACCTGCAGCTTACTGTGGCTAAACACTGCGATAGACGGGACAACGACAACTACCTTGAAAGCGCCGTTGCACGTTGTTTGTGTGTGTGTGTGTGTGTGTGTGTGTGTGTGTGTGTGTGTGTGTGTGTGTGTGTGTGTGTGTGTGTGTTTTAAATCTGACCGTTTAATAAATACGATGAACTCTGTCACTTTGCAGTTTGGCCCATTTTTGTTGATACTTTGCTCATTTGAGTTGAACGCTGCTCATGTAAAAAAAAAAAAAAGTGGAACAACGAATGTTTTAAAAGCTGTAAAAGCCTCACAGTTATATTTTATTACATCAGTTGAACACAGATATATAAAAAATAACCTCTAATAATCAAAAGACCACAGTTACATGTCGTAAATCTTTTCTTAGTGTCCCAGGTGATTAAGTAAAGCGTAAAGTTAACCTGATATCACTCTACAGATGGTAACTATATTGTATGTTTATAGGGCCTCCAGTTTTAAGGGAAAGAAAGACCCCACTGAGGAGGGGAATGAGGAGCTGAAGAGCAAAATGGAAGAAGAAAAGACGGACGTTAAAAAGGTGGTTTTTTCATGTTTCCCTGTCCCCTACCTCTGCAGGATTAGTGAAACAATTGAAATGTGTATGTCTGGACTTCTTTTGGGTTTGTGAAGAGATTTCAGATTTCACCTTCATCAGATTTCATCCACGAGATCTCTTTAGTTCCAAAAACCTGATGGAGAGTGACAGACAATTAAACCCTTTTCTGTTGTCCCCCTGGAGTGTAATCATGTGAGTTCTTAAGAGTCACATGATGAACCTAGGTGTGAACATGGTGTGAATCCTGTCACATGATGTCCAGTTCAATTCAATGAAATTCAAGATGTGAATCTTTTGTAAGACATTAGCTCATCCTGCTTTAAGATATTGATATTGCAGCCTTGAGAGACCTTCCCAGGCACTTTAACCTTCACTAACACCTCATCCTCTATAATGAGATCCATGCCTTGTTCACACCTTGGCTTGTGTGACTCTTAATGACTTGCATGATTGCAAGGTGGTTCGAGGACTCTCAGGACACCAACAGGAGGACAATGTCATTAGGGGTTAAATACCGGCAGCTTGACACCAGTTTTTAGAACTGAAGAGACTTCATGGATGAGAGGTGAGTTGTCACAAAACAAAAAAGTTGCCTTCATTTTAAGGCAGGGCAGCTTAGGATCAATTTACATTTCACTCCAAATAAGCTTTGCGAGGCAAAAGTACTAACAGGACTAGAAAGAGGAATCAAATTTCTCTCATATCAAGTTCTCTTCATTGGTTCCCTGAATTTAAATAATTCTTTCTTGTCAGTTTTGAATAGCGATATCTTACCCATCATATCTTAAAGACCCTATAGTACCATAATATATAACCTGTGGCTTCTAGAGCTTCTAAAACTAGAATCAGAGCCACAGCCTTCAACTATCAGGACACTGTACTGTGGATCTTGCTCACAGTTCGGATTCAGGACATAAACATCTGTTGATGAAACTAGGCTACGAAGAGAGGTGATGATCAGTCAGCAGCAGAGAAAGATCTCTACAGATCATGACAGTGTCGGTGGAAAAATATAGAGAAGGTCAGAAAGATCTTCAGTGTGTCTTCGTGGATCTAGAGAAAGCATCTGATGGGGTGCCAAGAGGGGAACTGTGCCACTGCATGAGGAAGTCAGGAGTGGCAGAGAAGTATGTGAGGGAGGTGGAAGACATGTACAGCGAGACAGTGGAGAGATGTGGAGTACGAGTGACACATGGGTTCAAAGCGGATCAGCTCTAAGCCCCATCTTATTAGCAGTGATGATGGACAGGTTGACTAATGAGGTTAGGCAGGAGCTTCTGTGAACCATGATGTTTGCAGACGATATTCTGATCTGTAGTGAGAGTAGGAAAAGGTGAAAGAGAGGAACGATGGAAGTATGCAGTGAAAACAAGAGGAGTGAAGGTCAGTAGAAACAAACCAGAATACAAGCGTCTGAATGAAAGGGACACCGGTGGAAAGGTGAAGAATAGAGATAGTGAAGGTATATGAGTTTAAATACCTGGGGTCATCCATCCAAAGGAACAAACATTATATCAGAGGGTTAGGTCATGATTTTGTGTTCTTGACTCTTATTGTGATTGCTATGTTGGAATGAAATAATTAAATCCATTAAAGCGAGTGGCCAAAGGAGAGGCAGCATTATAATATCCACTAAAATAGATCTTTATAACTGAAACTGAAAACAAAACTGAAGTTATTGCAAAAGATGAAGTCCAATCACTAAATGGACACTACCACAATCAGATGTAGCTTTCTTAAATTCTTATGAGATGTATTTATTTTGATTTGTCCCACTTTCACTGCTCAGAGGATAATGAGCCTGCAGAAACGTCTGACCACATTAGTGACCAACATTCAAACTGCAGCGGACGCCAAAGAGATGGAGCGAAGGTCAGGGATGGAGGACAACTGCAGAATTAGGTACGTCTTTTAAATTGTTCTCAGTGTTCAAATCACGCTTTCTCCCATGCAGAAAACCCAGTGCTAAAGTGGCTGATGTTAAATTATGATATTCTTTCCCATCAAACAGAGAGGAGCGACTGAAAGATGATGCTAAGGCCTGTCAGGAAAAGGTTGAGGAGATCAGAAAAGGGTGGTCGATAGTTAATCAAAAGGTGGTTCATTCAGAACTGCAGAGTGTCCTGGACAGCCAGCAGCAGCTGTGTGCTGCAGTGATAGAAGACAAGAAAAAACTCATAAGGGAGCTCCAATGGGTAAATTATACACAAATGAGTAAAAGCATGATTTCATGGAGTTTGCATTTGTACCTCAAAGCCATTGTTTATAACTTGGTTCCCTTTTCTGCACTGTGCTGAACAGGAGCGCCGGGTCAAAGAGGATGAGTATTTGAAGAACTTGAGAAGGCTCGATGAGGAGATCAAACTGATGCTCGACAGGATGCAGCAACAGTTTCAAAACCTGTCCAAGGCCTACAGAGAGGAGCTCACACAACTTCAGGTAGAACCAGATCTGAGTCACAAAGGAGCTTTAAATGATTTTTAGTGCATCTGAATCAGTGAGCTGATCACATCTTTGCCTTATTTCAGTTTGACTTTTTGTTTTTAACTCCGCTTAGTTACGGTTAGTTTCTATTGTGGGTTTGTGTGTTTCAGTTTAGATTTTACTTGTTTGAAAATGTTTAGTTTTTCTTTTAGTTGAGTTTTTATTAGTTTCAGTTTAGGAAAATCACTGCAGGTATTACGATAAAAACAAATCCAGTGTCTGCATAAATACATCAAGACATCACGTCTTGTGTCATGCACTTATGCATACTGCATATATCTACTACTTACTTTGCTTGTAAAAAGCGGTTATTTGAGGTACTGCTCCCTTCTTATCAGCTCAAAGCAGTCTGGCTGTTTTCCTGTAACTTCTATCATCAACGAGGCATTTTCACCCAGGGAACTACCACTCACCAATTATTTTCTCTATTTCAAAGCATTCTCTGTAAACCTTAGAGATGGTTGTGCAGCAATATCCCATTATATCTATGTTATCTAGATTCTTATTAATAATCTAATGATTGTCCTGTTTTTGGCAGGCAGTTTATCAGCAGGAAATTGAAGTCTTACTTGCTAAAGACAAGGCTAAGCTGAAAGAACATATGAAGGAACATTGGGACACAGAGGTTAGGATTATTTAAATTAATTCACATACACTTAACTTCTCATTGATGCTAATATGTTACATATATCAGCTCTGTATGTAATGAATGTAACCTATTTCTAGCTGGAGAGTCTGATGGAGAGGAGGAGGATGGTAGAGGAGTCTGAAAAGACAGTTCATGATGTTATGTTGGAGAATACCACCAAAATCAAACTCATGCAGCTGGAAGAAAATGCAAAGTCTCAGGTTTGTTTTACCCCAGTGCTTTATTACAATATGATGAAGCCTGGATGTTCTTTGGTGCTGAACATGCCATAGAGTGGTAGTGGTTGTGCTGCAAAAAATAAGATCAGTGTTTTACCACTCGATGTAAATGAACGCTCAGTCTTGAGATTGCTTTTCTTGCTTTTACAGGCTCGGCTGAGAGAACAACAACAGATGAAAGGCAAATCTGTAATTTTAAATTTTAAACAACTTGAACATGGCAACAAGAATGCAGCATATAATGCCAAGCTGGGAGAAATGAAGGGCAAAATATTAGGGTATTACAGTTTTTGCAGATAGAAATACACATAAATACACATACATGTCCAAGTTATGATGGTATCTTTTTGTTTCAGCTCTTCGAAAGAGGTGAAAAACTTAAAAACCAAGTATGCCAAACAAAAGGACAAGTTTATGAAGCAGAGACAGTATTTGTGTGAGGTCCAAAAACGTTCCCGCCAGCACTATGAACGCATACAGAAGGAAGTCAGGTAAGTAAGTGTTAATAATAATAATAATAATAATGATAATAATATTAAAAATAATAACCTAATTTTTTTTTTTTTTTCTGTTCAACTTCAACCCTTCCTTGCTTCATGTAGGTACACCACAGCCGCTGATGCCCGAAAGTTTGAGGAGATGTGGGTAATGATGGAGGAAGAGGTGACACAGCTAGCGGAGAAGGCTTTGGCCATTGACTCTCTGATCTGCAAGCACCTTGGTTTAGCCTGGGAATGTCCTTCAGCTGCCTTCATGGAGTCACCTGGTCCCCGCAGATCTCAGGAGCATGACACTAACCCCACCAGTCACCCCTTGCAAACCAGGCATCTTTCACACTGCAGCCAGAGGATGATGGATGCATCAGTCGGGCCCAGCCTGGAGAGGGACTCAGAGCACGGCACAGGGGTGGAGGAAGGGGAGCTATCCTCAGAGATGCTGATGAAAGCGATGGAGCTGCTTTGTGATGAAACGGTTAGAAACAAGTCCACAGGTTGTGTTTATGAATGATGACAGTATGGAGGCGGTTGTTGTAGAACGGGGCATGAATTGCACATGTTCCTTAGACATCCACAGATGTGCAGTATTTATATCATACTAGACACGTCAGTAACATGTCAGTAATTACATGAGAAATTTTTGTCAAGCTAAGCTTTTCTAATTAAGCTTTGGTACAGATTAAACAAGAACAAAGTTAAATGATGAGCTTTAGCAGGGCTGATACATTTTGGGATGTTATTTAATTTGGAAATTTGAGAATAAGCTCAGGAAGCTAGAGCAATAAAACCATTTAATAACATTTCATAACTACACAATACAAATTATGCCTTTTATTGCAGGGTAAAAAACAAAGTACAATTATATATGGAAAATATTCACATTTGACAAAGCAGATGACTTAAGTAGGGTGTTAGCAGTATATCTCAGTTTTTGCATAGTCAGTCAGGTATTATTATAGAGAAACACTACTTTTGTAAAACCAAAGAAAAAAACAGATAAAAAAATGCAAAATTGCAGTTACAAGAGCCTTTAAGATAAATATCTTCCTCCCAACTTAGGGATTCCTGGTGGAAGATAAACTGCGGAAGCTGCTGGCCCCCATGGAGAAAAATGAACAGACCACTGTGAAGCTGCATTCTCTCTTTGCTGTGAGTTCACATTTAGTGCTCCTTTTCATGTTTTTCATGTAGTTACTATTGAAAATCACACATGCTGTTTTCTCTTTTAGGTTCTGGGTCTTGAAGAAAAGGATTTAGCCAAGTTGGCTGAGTTTTTACTCATGTACAAACGTCAACAAGGAGAGCAGACTGTGGTGAGGAATCGAATGAGCAGTGGGCTTGTACTGAATATGGCCTTTGTGATTAGACAACTACTGTTCTTGTATCTTCTGTCAGTGTTTTTGTTCTGGCTGCAGGGTCATTTTGTTGAGGAGGCAGAGGCCATGGAGAACAGCGCCACAGCTGATTCAACCTCCAGACTCATCAACCCTAACAACATCTTGCCTGCTTTACGATGTTTCCTTGAGCAGCACAGGAAGTAAGACTACATATTGAATCATCAGTCCCGTGTCTCTTCCTCTGTGTGAGTGTTTTATACTAATTTTTTCCTGTTGCGCTTTGAAAACGGAGGTCTGTCCACGAGCGTTCCAGTTTAAGCCATCCAGCTAGAGATACCTCAGTGGAAGAAGCCTACTGGGATAGGCTTGGCAACATTATCACTGAGGACAAACTCAAGCTGTGGGATGCAGCAGAAAGGGAATTAAAGCAGTATGAGTGAGTAACACCTACACTGAAAGCAGGAATACCTCTGAATCAGATCAGTCATTTTTGTGTGTGTGTGTCTTTCCAGAGAGGTCCTGATGGATATCTCTGAGCTTGTCCCTGAAACTGAGCTCCTGAGGCAGCAGAACACTAAGCTGCGGATGCAGCTGCAACAGATACTCAGCAGTACGTGCACTTATGTTTAAGTTTACAGCACTGTAATCTAGTGCGAATAAGAATAATGATAAAACATAGGGCCTTTACCATCATAGCACAGGGTGTATCAAAAAGAATCACCAAATTTCAAAGTGCTTTAACTGTTCACCGGCATCGAGCGACACACGTACTGTTAGAAAGAGTGAGTTTGATGTGGTGACATTATTACAGCAATGACTCCAGATACTCGCAAAAGTGTGGGATGAGTTTGACAATCACATGGACGTATGCTGGGAGGACACATTGAGCAAACTGGAAGTTTTGTATGTAAAACTTTATATTCAGCCACGTATTTTAAAATTACTGTCTATTACTATTAAAATATAGGCTTTTGAAATCAGACAATTCTTTTTTGATACACCCTGTATATTAAAACAGGAAGCTTTGATCATTTATAATAATAATTAGTGGTTAATGCTACAAATGATTAACTATCCAGCTTTTTCAATGCAAACATTTTCAGATTTCAGATTTGACTGAATTTTAGAGTGTTTTTGACTGAATGAACAGGTCATTTAATCTGAATACCTCTTATACCTCTGGCCAATTCTGGGTATTATTATTATTATTGTTATTAATTTCAAGTACTTACTTCCAATACAATGAATAATTAAATGATAAAATAAGAAACATTTATCAAATTAAACTATAATCATAGCAATCAGTAAAACAAAAGGGCTTTAAAATCCCAACTGAGCAGAACATCATGGATCTAACATCTTCTCTGCCTCTCTGACAGGTACCCGGAGCTCTAATTAATGAATAATCACTGTGGAGTCCGAGAGCACTGGAAGCGCCTTTGTGTTCATTTAAAAAACAAACAAAAAAAAAAAAAACACCATTAAATGATAATGTAGTGTGAGATTTTTTATTTATTTATTTTTTACAAATGTAAAAGAAAAATAGTCTTACAGTGTAGTTAATCAAACACATACAGTGTGGTTCAGTGTAAACAACAGTACACAGAGGATGTGTGTGTGGTTCGTCTCTACCCAGCAATGTTAAACAGCTTGTGGCTGAGCGCTGAGGGCAGAGAGAAGAAGAGCAGAACCAGAAAGAGCAGACCCAGTACAGCAACCAGCAGCATCACACAGTGCAGCTTGTAGTGCCTCCAGGCCAGGATACACATCGTCCTCACTGGAGCCAGCAGCCACGACATGCTGGCATTGGGGCGACTGCAAAGACAGATTCATAAATCAAACAGCAGTCACTGAAATTCAAAAAAAGCATGTTAGATTGTTAGTAAGTTTAATTTTGATTTTGGAGCTAATTGAGAAAATTTGTCTGTAATTAGTTGAATTAACATCCAATAAAATCCAAATAAAATTAAAGCCCAATATCTTTTTGGCTCTGTTTTTGATGCTGCTGAAGGAAATTCTTCAGGCCAATGTGAACTAGTCACTAACTTGATTTGCCTTTTCTGCTGAGCAAGTTGTCTGCAGTAGTCTACAAGCCTTTAGCTCAGGGGTCCCCAATCCCAGTCCACGAGGGCCGGTGTCCCTGCAGGTTTTAGATGTGTCTTTGATCCATCACAGCTGATTTAAATAAATAAATTACCATCTCAACATGTCTTGAAGTTCTCCAGAGGCCTGGTAATGAACTAATCATTTGATTCAGGTGTGTGAGATCTAAAACCTGCAGGGACACCGACCCTCGCAGACTGGGATTGGGGACCAATGCTTTAGCTGCTCTCTTTAGGGGTTGTCATACTGGATCATCTGCCTTCATCTCACCTTATCACCTCGTGATAGGTATGGCACACCAACCCTGTGCATTGTCCATCCTGGTCTTTCCCAGTGAAAATCTTAATCACATCAGGTCTCACTGCCGTCTTGTAAAGCTTGTAAAACGATCTGTGTTCACTACCTCTGCTCCTTGCAGTTTCACTGTTACACCCATCTCTCTCGCTCACACACGTATTCTGTTTCACTTATACCGACTTTCATTCCTTTTTTCTCCAGAGAATACTTCTGTACCAAAAACATAAAAATACATTTTAGTGTACTGGTTGAGGGTTTTGTGTGCAACAAAATAATAATGTTAGTCAAGCATGTCAATCTATATAGCTATATATATATATGTCTATATCGCTGCAGGCCTTTAAGCCATTCTTATTTCCCAGTCTGGAACTTAGTAAAAACAAATGCGACACTCCTGTCTAAAATAAATAGTAAGTGGGACAGTTGGATGAAAACGTCTAAGTTAGTGTGTTAGATACCAGCTTAGTCATTCATTTTTTTCTCACTTTTAATATTCTATTAATTTATTTATTTTAACCCAAATCAGATCTTTAAATCTAAATGAATCCTTTAGTGAGGATTTAGTGCTCAGGGTTTTGGCTAAACAATGAAACTGAACTTAATGCTCATCACAGCACGACAGGATGTAAACATTAATGGCATCCTTGTCAGCTGTTTGAGAGCTGTAAACTTCTTTTTGTCCTTTGAGCCCCACAGGGGCAAGAATCATCAGCATACTTTTAAGGATAACTAGCACTATGGGTGTCACGGCTGGCGGAGGGAGCCGTGTGGTGTGGAGGAAAAGGAGGACCCAAAATGCAGCAAACTGATGATACGAGTGACGTTTTATTTACAGGGTGGTAGTGGCAAAAACAGGCAATGAAGCACGAGTAATTACAAACGGAAACCTAAACTGGGAGAAACTAAGTGACAAACCTGGGACCATACAAAGGGGTGCGGGGCAGAGAGACGCAGAGACAGGAACACCATAGAACGCAGATGAATGTAGATTAACGCAGTGATACATGGATGAACGCAGACGAGCCGACAACAAACACAGACCGACACCCACTAAATATACACACACAAGGTAATCAGGTAATCGCACACAGGAGGGAAGAACAGCTGATCTGAATACACATGATGACTGGAGGACACAAGCTGAACACAATGACAACAGACACAGACTTTCAGAACAAAACAGGAAATCTAGAACCCGAACCGGACACAAGGGGGGAGGACACAGAATAACTAGACAGAGGGAAATAATCACAAAACACAAAACGCTGGGTCAACGACCCAGGACCATGACAGTGGGGGTGTTATGTTATCAGTGTAATTCAGTCTATTTCAAATTGTCAAAACAAACAATGTATATGAATACACAAACCCATTGTAAAAACAGGCAAGTTTATTGCAAACAGTGAAACACAGTATCACAAGCAAAGGTTCCAACCACAGGCAAACTAAACGTAAAGGACACCACACACTTTTGTCTGGAGACAAAAACAGAGTTTTCAGAAGTAACCCCGACATATTTGACTAATATTCCCATAAAAATCATCTTTTACATTTTCGTTAACGTTAAAGACAACAGGGTTGGTGATTTGGTTTGCGTCGAGCTGGAAAGACAAGTCATGCTAACACACATGACCACTTTGGTCAGTTATCACAGTGATGCATGCATATTAACATATACTGTAGCCAACAGTGATCACCTTTACATGTCTGTAACTTTGGAGGATTATTAAACAGACCCTGGTCAAAATGATAATCACAAATTATTTATTTTAATTTTCTCTGGGATTTTTATGAGTGACGTTTATGAGTCAGAAGACGAGGCTGGAGAGCATTTACATAATTACACACACACATAAAACTCAGGACATCCAGAGGGAAGCTGCTGTGAACACCCATGCTTGCACAATAACACAATTATAAAAATGAGGGGGAGATTTGAATCATTTGCAAAATCAGTTTTTGTTTTTATTCTTAAGGAGAAATCTTTAAAACTGCAGATAAACTAAACACCACAAAATGCTCATTAATTAAACAATTAATAACTAAGTCATCTTGTTCTATGTCTCACTGAAATTTACTAGGAAAATAGAATTATTTTTGTTTCCTTATTATTATTACTATATAAGTGTGCAAAAACTGCAATACCAATAACAGTTAAAAAGGTAACACTTTAACCTCATTTAGTATTTATAAGCACTGAATCGAAATTTCATATACAGTTTATAACAAACTCTAATGAAAATATAACTTCTCGTGAGAGCAGTGACTAGAGAAAGCTGGGTTATAAACAGATAAAGAATTATTATATCATTACGTAATAAGTTATAGCTGTTGACAAGTACTCCACATCAATAATGACTTCAAAGGTCCTTAAATTTCAGAGATATTTCCATCTGCAGTAATTTATATTTACTCTGTTCTGAGACATGATGCAACACTCATTATGTCTCGGAACATAATGAGCAAACAGCATTAGAAGGAGGAACTGGAATGAATGTGGTTTGCAAAGCAGCTTGCCACATGGAGCAACTGTAGGCTGGCTAAAACATCCTAAATAGAATCTAATAGATAAATATAATCTGAGCCATTAGCTGTGGGCTAATTGATATCAGTTGATCTGTGGGGACTTTGAGGCCTGCCTGAACTAACACTATGTTCAATTTCTCCACATTATAACACCACACCACAAACCATTTATTCAATATAGTGCTTATAAATAAAATGGTGGCAGGGTTAAAGTGTTACCCAAAGTTTTGTCCATTCCCTCTTAAGCTAAAACAGTAACAAGAGCTCATATAGTATGACTTGAAAGTGCAATCGCCTGACCACTAACCCTGGAACATATAAAATAAACTGAAGGCTGAAACAAATACAGAACCACCCACTTTCATGTAGCATTGCTTCAGAGGATTTTCAGGTTCGATCGGGGGTTACTTTGTGCCATGTAATTTCTGTGTAATCGTTTAAAAGGATTGAGTCCAAATATTGTGCATTAGATTTGTTAGCTGTTTTGCAGAGTTGTTAGTTGGATCTTCATTACTTGGGAGCCAGGGGGGCAAGGAAGGGGCAGTGGGGCAGTCACTTTCGATGGTGTTCCCTTCTCCTTTCAGTGCTAAGAGGGGAAGGTGTGAGCTGATTATGAAGCTCAGATTGGATTAGAGAGGAGAAAACATAGCAGTCTTGTCTCCCATCAGTGTTGCTCCCTTTCACTTATCCATCCATCTATCCATGTAGCCACCCTTCCCCTCCCCATCCCCCTAGCAGTGACTTAGGCCCCCAGCAGCTTCTTGACAAGGTAGCCTGGCATGCTGTAGAGGAAGAGGCCCACCATGATGAGCAGCAGCAGGGCCAGCACTATCTTGATGATCAGCCACTTGTAGCGGTTGCACACCAGGTAGCGGATTGCTTTCAGCGGGCTCAGGAACCAGAGGAAGGTGGTGTCTGGGCGACTGGATGGTTCAGGTGGAGTTTTTAAGAGGATGAAAATAAAGAAATGGTGAGGAAAACATGGAAGTGGAAGGAGTGTTGAGTTAAAGGAGGGTGAGAAGGGGTGAGTAATGGTGGACAATGAAAGGGAGCAAATAAAGAGGAGTAGGACAGAAAGAGAAAGCTGGTGTTAGTAAGCCATGTTGCAATAATATGCATGCTCACGGTTCACATTTCTATCAGTATTATGTTTCACAGGAGCAAAAAAACACATCACAGAGTGGAAGCTTTCTATTATGCAGAATGAGTATGTTGACACATGTAAATGAGTGGATGATGATTGACCAACAGCTCAAAAGACTGACATTTCTGGCAAATGTTTGCAACAGATGCTTATTGCCCCCCACCGCTCCCCACCCTGGAAACCAGAATCCAGAAATATCCTGGATGTAGGCACTCATACAGCTTATAGTGCATTACAATTCACAGGTTTTTTCTCATAAAATGGGATGAGATTTTTTCATATTGTAGATGGCCGATGGACTCGTTTGCCTAGATACGATGTTGAAATGCCCACAAAGTATGCAAAAATACTTAGCACAACATTACTAAAAAATACAGGAACTCTTTTTATATTTTGTTGCTTGTAAGCAAACAACTACGGTTTAATATGCTTAAATACAGGTTTTATTAATATAATCAATGATATAATTTTCAGGTTTCAGGGTTTTGTCTTTTTCTTTCCTGTGTTTGGTATTTCCCTGTTTTTCTCCATTTTATTTTGATACTCTTGATACTTTTGAAACTCTGTCATTTCTTGTGACTTTCATTTAATTTTACTGCCTATGTCTTCTTTGAACTTCCTTCAGCTGTGATTTGTTACCCCTGATGTTTCAACTTCTCTTGATTACCTTATGTGTGTACTGTATATATAGCTCCATGTCTCCCTATGTCCTTTGTCTGTTTCTCATCATAGTGTAATCCTTGCATTTGTTGATGTTTCTTTGTAGTTTTGCCTCATGGGCTTTGCATTCTTGGAGCCACTATTCAACTACCATTAAACGTTTTGACTTCATTTTGTCATTTTTGGATTAAAAAATATATATATATATATATATATATATACATTTTAACCCTCACATCTTTAGAATTATGTAATTTTTAATTTGTCTATACATTTCCCTTCTCTACCAATCATCCCACTTGATAAGAACATGGATATTTCAACCACCTTGTTCACCTTAAGTCAAAGCATCCCTACATGTGTCCACACTAAACAGTTGGTCACAATATGGGTGGTAACAAGATTTATAATGACGCTTGGTGGCAAATGACACTGACTTGCACACAGGGCTAAGACAAGATACAATAAAGGACACAGACGACTAGTCTACTTCTAAGACAACAGAGAAGACTAAGAAACTGAGCTTGGCTGGAAAAAAAGGAGAGGAGCTAAAGTTAAGAGAGAAGAATCCAGGGGCAAAAAGAGAAGCAGACAAAGTGAAGAGGGGGCGGAGGCTACCAGCGCATCAGGCCCCCAGCATCTTCTTGACCAGGTAACCAGGGATTGAGTAGAGGAAGAGGCCCAGCATGAGCAGCAGCAGAATCAGCCCCAAGACCTTGAGGATCAGCCAGCGGTAGTTGTGCCAGATGAAGTAACGAATGGACTTCAGAGGGGTCAGAAACCACATAAGACTGGTGTCCGGGCGACTTTGCGGGAGAAGGAAGAGAAAGAGGGAGGGAAGGAATGCAGTTGAGGCAAATAGGGGGGAGGGTGGGGGGAGGGTAAGGAGAAGAATAACGCGCACATGAAAGGGGAGGGATGAGGGGAAAGACAGGGAGACAGTTGAAGAGATGATAGGAGGAGTAACGAGTGTGTAACAGTGGCCTTTTGACAGTGCAGAAAGCAATGCTAGAGGCTAACTGGAAAATGTTTTACATCTTTAAAAAAAATATCGATTTTAAGTGGCAGCACCTTATGATGTTTTAGAAACACTGCTTTTTGCACTGATAGAATGATTTTCCTAAAGACAAAGTTAAACACTTGCTCATGTCTGTCTTTTTCTGTTCCAGACAAGCGTTAAAATTTTTTAACTCTGAAACCAGTGTGTGTGTGTGTGTGTGTGTTTGCAAAACACAAGTTCTTGTATATATTTTTTTAAACATAACCCGTTAATATCTTACTTTGGTTTTTCCAGTGGATCTGGCTCATTTCGTCCCAGTCCTACAGGGCTTTTCTCTGCTTCCTCTGCTGTCACTAGGTGAAGCTCAGCTTCAACTTTCCCCTGTAATGACATTGAAAACAGAACTCAAAATAAAGAAGTCCTACCACATACAAAATGCTGACTATAAAATATCTGTTTTGGGGTAAAGAGGATATTCATGTAGTATAAGAATCTAAATGAAAAAACATTTTCTTTTCCTCTACTTTTTTAATCTGAAGGACTTTTAGAAGATATCATATATTGTGAACACAGGTGGATTAATGCACACACACACACACACACACACACACACACACACGGTTTGCTTTGAACTGAACTCACAATTTTATGTATGTTCACTTATCCCCCCCCCCCCCTTATACCGCTAATTCTACACCAAGCTTTACTACCTTGAAAATGTCTTTCTAAGTATTATAAGTATTATCATAAGAATCATAATAAACCAGTCATGATTTTGCTCATTTTCACTCTTGACTGTCTTACCGTGAGCTCCATTTCATCATTCTCATTACGGGCTACGAATGGCCACCATCCTTTAACCCTCTTTTGTTTAAAGATCGAAATGGTTGGCAGATCCTGCTCATTTCGAATCATGTCAAGAGTGCACTGCTTGGCTGTCTTTGCGCCCCGAGGAAAACGGTTTAGGTCCAGCTCGATTGCACCTGGGAATGGTGAAAGCAAAATAAGTCAATTTGGAATAGCCAGTACTCTTTTTTTATACACTGAGGATGTTAAGAAAAGGATGACTTAGCTGAAAACAAACAGCTACAAAGAAAGTCATCCATAAAATGCATTTATATCAAACTAACTGCTCCTTTGTTCCTCCTGTGCCTGCATGAGTTCTCTCTGGGTACCCTGGCTTTCTCTCCAAGTCCAGAGACATGCATGTTAGGTTCATTGGTGATTTTAAATTAATCGTAGGTGTCAGTGTGAGTGTGGACAGTTCTTTCTCTCTCTCTCTCTGTATCGGGCCTGTGATGGATTGTTGACCTGTCCTCCTCCTCTTGCCCTCTGACAACTGGGATATGCTCTCCAAGACACTGAACTGGATAAGCAGCTAAGAGTATGGCTGGCTGAAACTACAGCAGAACTACATGAGCATTTGTGAGATTGTAGTTACTGTCAGTGCTCCTTCTATTAGAAGTCTATTAGACGTAATTTAGTAACCCTGATAAAAGCAAATGCCTACCTGTAGTCTATCTGTACAAACATTTGTTATTCTAAAGAGCTCAGTGACTGCAAGTATGGTACTAGACTGGCATACCAACAGTGCAACAAGTCAGTTTGTGCAATTTCTTCCCTCCTGGATGTTCCACAGGCAACTGTAAGCAGTATTATTGCAAATTGGCAGCGGAGAGCTGAAGCACATAAAAGTTGCCAATGCTCTGCTGGCTCAAAGGCTACAGAGCTCCAAACCTCATCTGGCATTAACATCAGCACAAAAACTGTGTGCCAAGAGCTTCATGCCATGGGTATCCTTGGCTGAGTAGCTCCTGTAAGTTAAATGTGTAAGTGGCCCAGTACTTTTGTCCCTGTAGTCCATGTCAGATGAAAGGATTGCAAAAAAAAAATCATCCTCACCCAGGAAATCATCAGCAGAGAAGTGGTCTGCATCCCAGACCTGCAGCGTGAGACGAGGAGGGATTTTGTATTCGGTCTCATCCCAGGAAAACATGGACTCCTTCTTAGAGATGACAATCTTCTCCTCAGCCATGAGATAATCAAAAGGGAAGACGAAGCGCCAGTTAAAGTTCCCCTCACCGGTCAGTGAGTGATAGTGCACATCTGTGTCCTGTTTGTCCTCCTGCTGCCCTTTCAGCCATCTATGTAAATGGTCATAAGGGTGAGAGTTAGTCTGATCTCCAGGATCATGGTTTGGTGTCATAAGTAGATGTTTTTGGATTTGTCAGCCATGCACTTCTAAAGTCCAACATGTACAAATTTACGTGATGTCAATTTAGTGATTTAAACAAGAGCAAAGGGCCTGTTAAATGTATTATTTAGCTAACAAGAGAGATGATGCTAGAAGGTCAGAATCAATGCACATAATGCGGCTCCCCAAAAGCAAATCAGCTTCATACATGTGATAACTTTAAAATCATTATTGAGTAATCCATAAAAATCTGATTTGATGTTGGAGTTTCGCACTATTTAGAAAGCCATGCATCCATAAAACTTGCAGATTTATGAAATCTCCATGTTTTATGGACACAGAAAACTTGCAGATTTATGAAAAAAGCTTCATATTTAAAACTGCAAATTGCCAATGGAGGACTGATGCCTGGCATTGATGGTCAGCTGCAGCTGTTTCATTAACAGTTAAGTGAGGTTGACTTTAAGTCAGAAGGAGCAAGAGGGAAGGTGCACTCTCAGTTCTCAAAATACACCCCTCGAAAAAAGAAAAAGAAAATTCTAAAAGGAATAAAAAGGAAATAATAAATAAAAAAAGATCTGACAAAAGGTATTTGTCAGTTTAAAACAGGTAAATAATGAATATCACAAAGTGCTGATATGGTAATCGAGATGCATAAATTAGACTGAGATAAAGGCTCCAGGGAGAGGGCAAATTTTAAAGTGGTTACAAAGGGAAGAAAACACGCCAAATTCACGTGACCCAAAAAGTGATTCATTATTACTGTATCACAACACTGGATCCATCTGAAACAACCACAGTTCTCCAGTCTGTCCTGAAACGTTTGCTACTGAAATCTAGAGTGCAAACTGAAGGTTAACCTAATCCTTTACTGTTAGGGTTGTTTAAGAATGACACCCTGTTTGCTACAGTCCTGAGGGGACACATAAAGTGTAAAGAAAGAGGAGTCACTAAAACATAATAACATAAATGAAATGAAAAAAAAATCTAATCTAGGCTGCAAAAGACAATGTCACTTTTAAAGACAAGAGTTCGATCGTACAAGCATGCAGACAGTCACCAAGCAGTTTATCAGGAACACCTGTATACTTGTGTCTGTGCAGTACACTTCCATGCTGGAGTTTTTTTTCCATGACCGTAAATATCTTTTAAATTAATATTTGTAATTTACTGCAGGACCAAACCACACAGAGAAAACCTCAAATGCCTCGTTGTAAAAAAACAAAAGCAAAAAGACAACAACAGCAAAAAAAAAAAGGCCAGTCTTATTTGCCATATGCGTTGGTTGCATTAAATAAAAAATTGAACAAAACTATACTGTTATTATTATTATTATTATTATTTTTACCTGGAAACTAATATCAATTCTTTAGCATTTTGAAAAAAAGTTATTTCACCAGAGACCAATAACTGTACGTAGGGTAAAACAACTTTATTAGCAAGCCTTGACTTGTCAATAGGATGTGAGTCTTGTGAGTTGGCATTATAGGAATTGTTGCTCAGTGTTACCTTAACTGAAGGTTCATGAACAACATAAGTTAGTCCTAGTTATTCATGATTAAAGCATTTTGAATTTTGTACCACAGTTTTTTATGTCAACACATGACATATCTTTGCAGTCGGTCGAAATTGTCTAAAAGTAGTGGTTATACTGGTTCAATTCAATTCAATTTTATCTTCTTTATATAGCACCAAATCACAACAACATTTGCCTCAATGTGCCTTTGTAAGGTAAAGATCCTACAATAATACAGAAAAAACAGAGAAAACCCCAACAATCACATAACCCCCCCATTAGGAAGTGCTTTGGTGACAGTGGAGAGGAAAACCCCCTTTCAACAGTAAGAAACATCTGATTGAAGCAAGTTCAGGGAGGGGTCTGTTGGGATTGGCTGGGGGTGAGTGCATTGGCACATTAATTTGTTTGTATTATATGCTGTTACGTGTTGTTCATGTGGTTTGGTCCTTTCTGTGCAAGTTTTTCCATATGCATTTATTTTCGTGCTGACAGGGGTGTTTGAGACAAGCGAGGTTGCGTGCTATGCAGAGTTAGAGAAACAGGAGGGTCATAAAAAAAAAGGATTCAAGGGCTTCAGAAGGAGTAAATCAGGGTATTTTGTTGTTACGAGCCATGCAATGGATTCGTGTGTTTACCCCCTGACATAGATGTCAGACATCTTCTCTCCTGTCATGAATGCATCGTCCTCTAGAATTACGTCATCAGTGTTCCAAATTATAACACGAAGCTCAAAGCTAGACATCAGCAGAGTATTGACCAGAGAAAGAGAGAGAGGACGACAGACAGGAGACACGCCACGAACACGCACACAGAAAAATGGAAACAAAACAAAACAAAAAAAAGGTAATGGTTAACTGCAAAACAAATCACACACAGCTCACACCCACGGGATGAGGGTTGGCTGCCCCATCCCGCTGTACCTACCCCCTGACAAATATGTCACTGGACTTTTCCCCAGTGAAGTAATCATCGTCCTCCAGTATTACTTCGTCTGTATTCCAAATAATCACCCTGAGCTCATATCTGGTAAGCGAGGGGGAGGAAGGAACACACATAGTTGGACTTATATTTGACATTTTTAGAGCTAACTAGTCAAACCATAATTTAACCAGGGGATAAAACTACATTTTGTTCTTGAAAAAAAAAAAGCTTTCTGTTGAGAAGAGCAATGAATAAATATTTATATTCAGTTTATAGCTTTGTATTAACATAGAATATTTTCAAAGTGACAGTCATCTTATTGCTCCAGTCAGGATGTACCTCTTTGGTTTTCTTGGAGAAATGTCAATTGCAGGTCCAGGAGCAGGCATATCCATAGGGAACATGTCCACCCACATCTCAATGCGGCCCTTTGAGGAAATAAAAAAGAATCTGCTCTAATTTCCAATCAGATACATTTTGGGTGTCTTAGCAACGCAGTCCTTTCCTACCTGTTCAATACCGGGTTTGTCTGGGTTCAGCAAGGGTCGGGTCTCCACATGCTCAGGGACGAGCTTGCAGCCAACTCTTGGGATTTCCTCCCAGTGATTCAGCACCGTGAGGGCCAAATGCTCCTCAGTCTGCTTCTTTAGACCTAATAGAATAATAGTAAGCAACGAGGAAAGCAAGAAAAGCTTAAGTCGGAATAAATCGTATTTCACCTCACCTTAATCTTAATGTAAACAAATCTGAAAATGTGAAAATCTCTGTAAAACCAACTTAGTGTAAATGGATATGTAAGGAATATAAATGAGATATAGAAAAATGACAAAAGAAGATTAATCAGGATCACGAGGAAAAATATAACAATACCGTTTTCATCCTCAATCTCTGTCGGTGCTGTAAAGATTCGATTAGCCACCTTGACTTTGCCTCCTGGCCCATAATGAGGTCCATCGATCTTGCCATCCTTACAGAGTTTAGCCAGGATCTGGCTGGGCTTCATAGGGTCCCGCCAAGAATTATATCCATGGCTAACATCAAGAAATACCACAGAGAGAGCATGTAAGTCATTGAAAGGTTTTGCATATGTATTTTCCTGGTCCTTGGTTTTTGTAGGAAATATTATTGGCTGCAATATAGAGAAATTGCTTAGAAAAGATGGCTGATTCATGGTTATTACACAGAAACTTTTTTTCCCCAGATAATTATTATACCTCTGGGCATTTTGGTTGACTTTATTCTTACTATGAAATTACATAGAAACAGGTAGTATTATATTTTGGAGACCAGATTCATGGTTATTAAACTACAGCAAAGGTTTTCCAGGTAACAAGCGACAGCATCAAATTTTATAATTATGTTACCTTGGAGAATTTTAGGACATACAACAGAACTAATTTCACCATTATAATTTTGAAATGGTGTCCTAATATATGAAAACATCAACCTATATTACTTTACAAGGTTATCCTATTTTTTCACCATAATTTTATATTATATAACTGAATTTTTTCATTTGTTTCAACATTATTACCCCATAATTTTATTTACAGTCTAATATTACCCAGTTAAAAATATCAAGCAATAGCTCGATATTAACCATTAACCAACAAAGAGGCAGTGACTGTTGTTACCCCTCTATAATCATGTTCTTACTGAGCCATATTATAAGTGCTACTTAACTGCAAACCAAATGCAGTCAAACCAAGGAAACTTTTAATAATTCAGTTGTTTGTTTATACTATTATTAAGCTAAGAATTCCACATTTCAAAAAAGTACTTAAAACAAATGTTAAGTTTCATATTGTGGCAATACAACTTAAACAACAACTCAAGCAGGATAAAATAGATTTACACTCACACAGAGTAGCTGGAGGAAATGCCACAGGTGACTCTGAATTTACTGTAGAAACGGTTCTCCAAGTCAATCTTTGTCTCACCAATCAGGTCATCTGTGCCGACCAGATCCCAGTCATACACAGACACCGTCAGCATCGACTCCATGGGAAAGGTGGCCTCGATGTCAAATGATCTGAGGACAGGAAGTGGAGGGTAATGTGAATAGTTCAAAAGGTGCAATAGATCCTGACACATAAAGTTGGGTCACTGTCTAAACAATGGAATGGAAATAAATGCACAATACAAGGACATGAAAATAATTTACAGCCATTGTTTAGTTAAAAAAGTACAAGTAAAACTTTTTGAAAAATATATGCTCATCAAGAATTTGATGAGCAGCAACAACTTTTTTTTTTTTTGTTATTACACCTCCATCATTCAACGACAAAGTGATTCAAAATTTCTCTCGACTTACTTTCCAAATACTGGATTGAGCTGTTTGGAGATATAGTTCTCTTTGTCCTTGACCTCTGATTTGCCCAGTTTAATGACAACGTATGGGTCAGCTTTCCCATTTATATCAGCAGGATGGAGGTCTGTAGCCTGGAAAACAAAGAGAAGAGAGAAAAAGTATTCATTTTATTTTCATACACTTAGTTTTTATGACTGTGGCACAGATTTAGACATAAAGAAGGCCACCTACCCTGACCACATAGACACGAACGAGGACGTTGACAGGATCGTTGTGCGGGATGCTCTGGAACATCCCCATGTTGGGATCAAATCCTGCTTCTCTTGTGATCTCTTCAGATACAGGTAACTTATATATACACAAGGATCCCTGATTGATGAAAAAAAATGATATTTATATGTTGTATTTTCTGTTAGTGTAGTCTGACAAGTAACAGTTCTTAGACAGTGTTTTCCCACCTTGAATCTACCAACAATCCTGTCATCATCCAGAGCGTGTTCGTCGTCTTCCCCAGCCTTTCCTCTGTACAGGTTGAACGTGTGAAGCCAGTCTTCAAAGTTGCCATATTCACTCTCAAGCTCCTTGTTGTACACCTGAAATAAACCGGCAAACACAAAAACTTTAAGTGTGCAGGGACATTAACGTGTGCTGGCTAGCTTTTGTATGACTGTTAATGGCATATTCACCACTAGCTCATCCACTTTTGCTTTCACTGGTCGCCTCTCGGAGCCATCTGCAGCCTGACCCTTCCTCTTGTCCTTAGAGTTCTTCTTCTCTTTGCCCCTTTCCTTCGTCTTGGAGCCTTTCAGAAGAAGTTCATCGGGTTTGACATCTGATTGAAACCATGAATGGAGGTGAAGACAGACATACGGGATGAAGACATGAAGACATAGGTGGCCGGGTTGCATGCACCACTACACATTATATAACATGAAAGCTGATAGGTCTTTATCAGGGGACTAAATTTCCCAGTTTGTGGAGATTTTATTTATTATCCTTTGACATTCTCTGAAAAAAGAATGTTGATCGAGAAGAGTGACAGTCACATATTGACAAACTTTATTTTGAGAACAGATTACAACAAGAACTGCATTTTACTTGTACAAAGAATAGTAAAATTGTAACTGTGAACTTAAAAATGATCTTTCTTCATACGACTCGCCTAGCGCCTGATTTTTATTGCAGTTTCAGTAAATCATTTTATGCAATAAAAAGTATTTAATAATTTTATTTCTGATGATTAATAAAGCAGACCTTTCTCCTCCAGCTTTCATCTGTACTGCATAGCTGGGAGGTCATGCTAATGTGAAAAATGATTATGATGTTCAGCTCTGCACAAATGAATGATGGATTCATGGGACGAAAGAGAGGAAGAGCAACAAACACATATGATGCCTCTCATGCTACTACATAATAGTTCAAGGAACCGAAAACAGTCAGGGATATAGTAGGTCCATGTTTGCAAAACCACAGCCTAACATTCAATATTAGCGACATTGTGGTGATGTAAATGTTGACAACCCTGTGAAAATTAACACTTCATTACCAAAAGTGTAAATGAAATTAAAAAAAGATAAAGTGACGCTACCAGTTACAAAAGTGGACTGAAATTTGAATTCTGTGAGATAAACTACATGACGACATCTTCTTCTGTTTCATTTAGCATGGCCCTATTCCAAGGGAGATAAAAAAGGAAAGCATCAAAGCACCTTTTCCTAGCATTCAGACTCTTCGACTTCAGCCACAGCTGCATGCTGGCAGGCAGCATTGCTGATTTGATAGAGTTCAATACCTGCCGTTTCAGCTGCTATCTCGATGTCCTCTCTCTCCTCGGCCTCTGCCTGAGCTGCCTCCTGGGCTCTGAGGATCTGAAAAACCAACCGAGAAGTATTTGTCAGTCTAATAGGATTGTGCTTGTGAAAAAAAGTCCCGTAGGACACATGTAGAAGCAAACAGAATTGACTGTATTCAAAGGGACAAACCTCCTTTAGTGTCTCTATGGAAGCAAAATATTTAGACCACCAGTCCAGAACACTCTCATCTGGCTCATCCTCTTCCTCCATTCCTCCCTTCTTTTTCTTCTTTTTCTTCTTTTTGTCTTTGTCACTTTCTTCCACAATCTTAAAAGAAGGGCAGACATAAACTGACCCTCAGTAGATTGACTTCTTATTTATAATGACACACCAGCGGACTGTGGCACGTATTTTTATTGCTCAGTTTCTGCAAGAGGACTACTCACCATGTCAACTTTTACAACAGCATCAGACGTCTACAGTAGGGGGCGTCACATAAAACAACACAAGGATTAATACACACGGCGGATGGCGCAGGTATGACTGGCACATGTACAGAGGCAGGTAAAGAGGACTGAACATAAAGCAGGACTTCTACTACCACCAGCTACAAATACACCATATAAACATACAGTTTATAGAAATCCACTGTGCACAAGCTTAATGAAAAGCTTACTGCGTCTAACTTGACGACGGTGTCCATCTTTCGGACTGGAGGATCTCCATCCATGTTGACAACGATGTCACCTGCGGGGCGAGAGAAGGAGCGGGGGGAAAGGCTGGGTGAGGAGCGGGGCTGGGGTCCGCCATTGGTCAGGACCATGTAGCCATTCATTAGCTTAGCTGGTGTGCAGGCGAAAGTTAAAGGCAGCAGAGGGTGGAAGGAAAGGACATGCGAGAGAGGAGCGAGGAGAGAAGGGATAAAGGGAGGATGTGACAGGAAAAAGGTGGTCAGAGCAGAAAGCAAGTGAGGAAATCAGTAAAGTTATTACAGAACAGACTATATTAAGAGGATTTACAAACATTATCTCAAATGTTTGATCACATTCTTCAAGTCTTTTTTTTTAGAAAAAAGGAAACAAAAAACGGAGAAAAGACATTTCTGAAAGACTGCATTTCATGTGTTTCACTTAAAACCTTTATTACCAACTGCTACTGCAGATATTACACTGTTATTTAGTACTCAGTGTTGCACAGTGTTGACAAAAAGAGCTGGTGGCTCACACACTCATGTTACAGCTAATAGAGCCCTTATTAACTAATTCATCACATGATGGTCAGCACCTGCGGTCGCCCAGTTGTTGGAAGTCTTGTCTGGAGCGCTGTAAATGAAACGTCTCAGGCTGCTCACAGCATGTGACCCAACCAGGATGTAGCGGCCAAATGCTCGGCAGTCCACCACCCGAATATTGAGAGGGGGATGGAGAAGCTCATTTTCTGGAAGGTCCTATGATCAAAATCGAGAAAAAAAATTCTAGTCAAGAGTAATGTTTTCTTCAAGGATGTCGATTTAACATCTAAGCAACCATTTTCAATGGGTCTAAATATCAAATGATCGATGCACTTACCACTTCAAACCATTTGACCAGGGTGCTGAAATTGGGATTCTTCTTGTAGTTCTGGATGAGCGCAGATTGAATGCCTCTGCCTGCACACTCTATGTCCACACGGGGCCTATCCACCTGAGCTAAGTTGATTCTCTTCAGGTCCCTTAATCCCCAGAACAAAACCTGAGCCAGAGAACAACTGGGATGTGATAAGGAAGGGGGGTTTAAAAAGCTCAGAACACACAGCCAGAGTAGTAGTTCAAATTCACCTCTATGCGGTAGCGACTCAGTACTGGCCGGATGCCCAGCGGCACAGGGAGGATGGGTCCACGCTCTGAATCTGTCGGCCCCTCAAGGGGGGGGAGGTCAGCCCTGCCTCCTTGACCAATCTAATTAGGGGGAGAGAAGGGAACTAAACCAAGTTGGAAGCCTTCTGAGAGCACTTTATCAGCTTTACGACCCACAGCCCTCAAAGTTCTTCAGTTAACGCAGTTTTTCTCTTTAAAGAACAACTTTAAGAAGAAAGTTTAAAAAAGGGAATTATTAATGTCTTGTTGGCAGAGAAAAAAACACAATCTATTGTCCACATTGAAAACACTGTTGCCAGACAGTAAGATAAATCTGGCTGAAAAGAGAGAAGGAAAAGAAAACCTTTATCTGAGGAACAGCAAAATTATGGACAGCAATCAGAGCTCGCCTGATCTCCTCTGCATCAAAGGGTATCTGTAGGCAGCAGGAGAAGAAAGACATAGAAAATCGATATTTTAAAGAAAAAGAAGGGTGATTCAAAGGGGAAGTGGAGGGATAAGTTGGAAAAGAAACATAAAAGGAGAAAATGGGATTGGTTGTATTGGGAGGAGAGACGGGTAAATAGAAAAGGTTTGTCAGTGTCAAATACAAGAAATAGTGATAATGTAGAGAGTTTACAGGCCTATTTAAGAAAGGAAAAGTAGGAAAAGAATTAAAGAGTGAGACATAATTTTTTACACGGAGAGAGATATTTACGAGTGTATTCAGACATTGTTCCATGTGTTACCTGCAGCAGCTCAAAAGCGGCCAGAAGCTCCCCGGCAGTGCAGTTCCCCCTGTAAATCTGGAAGTACTCCAGCTGTGGCGGGAACCTCGGGGGTGCATAATGCTCATCACACATCTTGATGGTGGGCTTTGCAAAGGTCCGACCTATGAATTCTGCCTTACCCTGTACACCACAATGTGTAACAGCAGACGGCCAAGGCAATAAGGGGATACAGGGTTAGACATGGGTGTGGGAAGTGCAGTCTGTGTGGCACCAAATGGCTCAAGGTTCAAAGTAAAAATCTCAATCTTCTTATTAAACAAATATGTGTCTCAAATGATTATTACAGTACAATCTGAACAAATAAGAGAGGTCTAGGTCTTAGGATGCCACTGAAGTAGAAATGCACATTTTGCAAAGATTTTTTAAATCTAGTTGGAGAAAAAAGAGATCAAATTTTAAGAAAGTTATTTTAGAAAAATTAGAATACATTGACACATTACAGTAGCAATGCTCTGTCACTCTATTTAGCCAGCACAACATAATTGAGGTCAGAGTTTAGTTGAAGGACAGAGTGGAGTGAGACAAGGGTGGACAGACATTAAGAACATAAGGGATGGAGAAGCAAAGCACATTTAGAGCTTTATTAGCACACACTAACTCATTTAAAACATTTTAGCATGCAGTTTGAGTATGTAGCATCCTTCCATTCTCTCATTCTTGCAGAATAGTATCCTACCACAGTGTCCTGATCGTAGATTTCAACCACAATGATTGGAGGATCGTCTCTCAGCTCACTGGCCTCACCAAACAGCTCCACATCATCAAACACCAGCAGCTGATCCCAAGTAGGGCAAAGAGTCTCACTCAGAACCTGCAGCACACACACACACACACAAATACTAAGTTTAGTTATGCATAATCAGCATAAACACAAACACAGTCTCTGCATGTGCGGGCACTCATTTTACCTCAGTAACCTGGCTGTGTGTGGAAAAGAAGACCCGCGCAAAGGGGTCTGAAAGGCCACTGCTATCAGCAGCAAACAGACTGCGAGCCTGGTACATGTGTGCTCTCAGCTGGAACACCTGCTTCACTATTGGATGCACACAAAGACAAATATCACATCACATTAACTGACATGCAATCCCCTTTGTGAGCAATGTTAGACCGAGGTTAGAAAATTGAGCCACAAAGTAAAGGCGATCAATTGAAATCAATGTCTGTTTCTGACTGACTTTTTTGTTTGTGTGCGTTTTGCCTAGAATTGATTTTAGAGTTAAACGTTAACGGCAAATCAGGCGATATGAAATTAAGCAAATTATGGGGAGTGAAAATTTAAAAAAAGAGGACTTTACTATAATACAAAAGACAAAGTATTCAAAAGATAAAATATCCATGTTAGAGTTACAGGTACTTTCTATGATGGGAGTATTTCCTGCCTAATTATTTGGCACTAACAAAAATGATGAGTCCATATCTGCTTCTCAGATGTGTAAAAGTTCCAGAGTTTGTCATGTTTTGTGTGTATAGTGCTTACTGTCATAGACGAGGCCGACGGGGGGCATCGAGTGAAGACCAGGGCCAGTTTTAGTGGCTTTAATCTCTTCAAAACCATTTGGCAATCCACAGAGAAAATCTTTCCTCTGCTTGTTGAGGCCCAGCCATAGATATAACTCCAGCTTAGCCTGAACTGTCCAGCCTGCAGGACCAAAACCCTTCTTACCAGGAAGCTGCGGAGACAGATAAGAGAAACAAGAAACCAAGTAATCAAAAAAATGTAACTACGAAAAATGAAAACATGCTGGTTTTCTTAGTCACTTGTATAGCTTAGAGATTACTGCACCTTAAGGAATACAGCTTTGACTTTTCCACAGTCTTTGCCAGTTTCCTCATCCACTATGGAGTACAGGATGTCTTTGGAAGGTATTCGTGCATAAGCAATGCGCTTGTTGTTGTTCATCATCCAAATGAAAACATCTGGGATGCTGTGCTGAGGCTGGACAGTGAAGACAGAGGACCATTCTCATTATTTCTAGTTCCATACCCGATGATGTCTTAACACTTTAAATGTCCAAGGGTCACACAACGAGGGATTGCATCTCTACCTCATCAGCAAGGAAGCGAAGCTTCTGCAGGAAGTTCTGCACCAGCTTGAGTTTGTCTCTGACTGTGTTTTTCTTCACCTGAGTCCGAATCTGCTTAGCCTGTTGGCCCATGCTGTCCTGCAGGAGGAGAGATAATTAGTGGTAATGAGGCATACGGTGCTTTATTGGTGCAGTACAGTAAAGAGTTACAGCACCTTAGAGACATACATATGTGGAAGCAGCTACCAGTTTGGGCTATAGTTTAACTATAGTTTAGGGTGGATCAGGTGATGCTTATTATGCTGCTTTAAGTTCAGGCTAGTGGGGGACATCCCATGAGCACTTCTCCACTCCCCTCTTTTCACACCTGATGCATTTAAATGTCACGATTGCAACTTTTTTCTTCTCTCCCCCATAGTTTGTTTTATCATTTTTGCTATTCATGGTCTCTGTATGCGCTCATTTATCTATTCTCTTTTCTTTCCCCTTCACTCCCAAGCAAGTTGCAGCACATGGCTGCCCCTCATGGAGGTCTCTTCCTGTCAAAACAGAGTTCTTCCTTCCCACCATCGCCATTTCTTGCTAAAAGCCGTAGTCTAATTGTTGTTGGTTTTTTTTAAACTGTAGTATCTCTACTTCACACTATAAAGCACCTTGTGGGGAATATTGTTGTAAAATGGCACTATACAAATAAAACTGAACTGAGTTGAACATAAAGTGTATGAATTGCCATCAGTTTTTTTTCCACAAACAATTTAAGTTTGTATTCATCTTTGGTATTTTTAAAATATGATAAATAAAAGTAAATATATATATAAGTGCACAGTGTTCAGAAGCATCGGATATGAGAAACTATTTGCGCTACAACCCTCTCCTCTCCTTCCACCTCTAAACCACTGTTTACGGCTCTGTTTTCTTTCTGAACACTTTGCATTCTTGTTGCATTTCCTCTTGAAACTAATTAAAAGATGCGTCACAGCCAAATACGAACACTGAACCAGAGAGACTGTGATGGTGTTGGTAATGTTGCAAATGCACAAAGATGTGTTGCACTCAATTATCATGAGGCAGTGATAATGTATTTCAGAAATTAATTTACTTGTTTGGCCTTAATATCAAGTCCATAATGTTTACAAAGAGATTAGCAATTAATTAGCTACAACTTCAACTTCCCCTCTATCATTCGTGGCATCACAGAAACATGGATCATACCATTTCTCTCATGCAGGACTTGAGTCTCTCTCGATCGAGTTTGGTTCTGCCTGCTTGGTTCACATCCTTGTTAGCCAGACACACAAACCGACTGGAAACAAAAGAAAAAACACACACACACACACTTTACAGGCTTAACACTGTATATAAAATTATATTCTGCAGTATTCTGTGATTCTACAGTCGTTATATGTGCAAGTGGTGAGCTATTAAACTATTAATGTTTTATTAATCAGGGTCCATACGCCTTTTTCACGGTAAAATTGAAACACCTTTTAAGCACTTTCAAGGTCCCTTTTTAAGCTTTTCCAGCACATTTACTACCCCGCCCCCCAAAAAAGAATGCATGTTTCAATTCACATCACCTCAGTAAGATCATGTGAAAATTAAAACAAATCATAGGTGAACTTCAACACCTTTGTTCTCCTTTTGTTAAGACATAGAAAAACGCACCACACAAAAATACTGCAAATGGTCACCTTATGTGCATACATTTCACTTAAAAATTAAGATGTGAAATGTGAACAAGTCAACTTTTTAAAGATATTCATTTCCTGTTGAAAAAACAAAACAAAAAAGAAATGTCTTCTCATCAGATATTGATGCTTCTTTCCTGTATGACACAAAAAATAGGAGAGACATCTGTTTGATTATTTGTTTTTTAAGTTAATTCCCAATAAAACTAACTGTAAGATGTTTAACTACATTGCTGTCTGTATTATTGTTGAAGTCCTAAATGATCAGCTTTAAAGTGTTTGTGCTAATAACATCATGTACAGTCAGACAGGCATGGAGAACAGCACTGACTTTGAAAAGATCACATAGTTCAATTCAACATATAAGACTTTAAAAATGCAGAAGCATCTACTTAAAATCTATTTATTCAATCTGTCATCTATAATATTATTATGTACAATTCTAATGTATTTTGTTCATCTCCCTTAAATAAACAGGCAGCCTTAAAGTATGAAATATTCATATACACATAAATGTGTCTACTGTCTCAGTGGCTGATAGTGTCCCACAGGTCTCAGTGTGAGCTTGAAGCCATTTATAACGTTTAAGTAGTTTATGTGTAGGTGCTGATGATAAACACATTTTGAATGAAAGCCGGGGAACTTTGGTAGCACAGAAACAAGTTATTTTCTCATTTTGACAAACTGTATAAGCGCAATTTATCTAATCAGACAAAATTTAAAATACGAGTAGAAAAAAGTTATATTTTTGACTGTAAAAACCACAAACATGTTTAATGAATCATTTTCATAACTTGAAATGCAAATAGAAATTGTACATTTTTAAAAAATATCCACGAGTTTTGCAAACAACAAAGTTATAAGGTACTATTTACCTAAAAATGCAGCCAAGGCTCAGAGGTTTTTTATATAACCATTTAAAACTATTTACAGAACAATCAGGTGTTCTGCATCAAATAAGAAGGCGCACAAATTATTTATGCAACTCCAAAAAATAGTTTGGACTGGAAAATTATTTGCTAGGACTCACCTATTATGCGTCTGGAGAGCGCAAACTCCGCTATTGTCATTTTCCATCAAACACTCATTAAAACAGCAACCTCAGGTATGTTAGCGCACTCATCCCTGACTGTCAGGGGGAGGGGCGGGGTCACACATTGAAACAGACAGAGGTGCAAGGCAGCCCAGGCGGAGAAATTTTGCTTTTACATTTTGCGACTCGTTTTATTTCTCTGATACGAAAACTATTCAATCAGATAGTTATTTGTGGTGAATGAAATACAATTACGCTTTCAATCACTTTTAAGCAGCACATCTGAAATTCAAGCACTTCTCAAACCTTGAAAATACAATATTAAAATTCAAGCATTTTCAAGGATTTCAAGCACCCGTACGAACTCTGATTAATTCAAATAGTTTCGAAATCTACTGAAAGAACATAAAGAAAAAAACCAATGCTGGTTCCTTTTACCATGACATGTTTAATAACTATTTACTTTAAAGCTGAGTGATCATGAAGGTAGCAGAGGTAGCTTTTTGTCTTTCTTGCTGTTTGAATGCTAATTGTATGTAGCTTTGATATGCAACCATGAGAAATGATCATTATTATGCAGCTCACCTGCAGCCGACGCTGAGCTCCTCCAGCACTCCCCTGAGTCTACGCTCTGGAAATGCCTTCTCAGTCTTAATAATCTCCTGAACATCATTCAAACCCTCTTCCTGTCCAAACACAAACAGTTCCAAAACTTAGGACAAGTCAAATTGTTATTACTTATACATCTATAACAAATAATATCTTAAACCAGCGGACCACAACTGGTCACCCTAGGGTCACATCTGACTCAATCAACGGCTTCACAAAGTGTGAAAATTGCAGACAAAGAGAGCATTTTTTGGAAATTTTGCAAATTTGGAGATAGTTTTGTTCTATCTTATGTTCTATCTACAAATAAGGGTCGCAGGGGAGTCTAACCCTAAGACAGACAGACAATCATTTACCCTCACATTCACACCTACAGAAGTTTAGAAACACTAATTAACACGACCCCGTGGATGTCTTTGGCCTCTTTGGACTGTCTTTGGGAGGAAGAGAAGATCACACAGACACAGGGAGAACATACAAACTCCACACAGAAAGGTTCCAGACTGGATTCAAACCCGGGATCTTCTTGGTGTGAAGCGAAGGTGCTAACCACCACTAAACATCATAATAGTGTTTAGCTTGGCTGCTACAGATTATTAGAATGATTTTGTGCCATAAAGATGTACACTAACCAGTTTGTCTGCAATTTTATCCATCATATTGGAATTGTAAAGTCGTCTTCTCTGGTCCTGCCACCAGCTCTTGATGTAGATACATGGCTTCTTTTCAAAGTAGGGAAGATGGAAGTAGTTCCTGTAATGATTGAACAGGACTGTTAACTAACTTGTAATTATTACAGGCAATACTTGTTGGTTACATTTCATTATATTACTAAAAAGGATACAGTCTATAACAGTTTGCTACTGAGCAAGGCATACATTTTTTTGGCTAACTGAAACAAATCTAATAACAGCAAAATAATTAAATTGTTTTCTGATCTGTGACCTTTCACCCCTAACCTGTCAGTGATGACAGGCTTCATGGGAGGAGTTGAGGACACTGATACGAGGTCTCCATCCTCATCCGCCTCATCCTCACTGGAGTTCTGGATCAGCTCACTTTCCTCTTCTTCATTTTCTCCGTCTTTCTTTTTCTTCTTTGATGACGGTTTGCTCACGCCATCTATCTGGTTACCATAGTTACCTGTTAAATGATTTATCCAGGTAGTTACAGCAGCTATTGACTTTTCAGGTCAATATTAACACAACAAATCAGTACATTTTTCAATTTATTTTTTACCTATTGTGATTTCAAAACTGATCGGTTTGTCGCCAGTCTTCCTGTCGATCATGGTGGCCTCCAGGAAGGAACCAAAGACGAAGAACTCTTCTATTTTTCCTGTAGCACTCTGATGGGGGTAAAAAAGACAGTAAACATTTTACTAGAGCAAAGTGCATCCTATTCAGATAATCAGCTGCAATTTACAACAGACATAAAAACTGCATGTCTCCCTTCTGACTTGCTGAGGCACTTTGATTTTATGTTCCAATTTTCTGCCCTTTGCTTGTTATCCATTCATGTGGTTCTTATTAAAAAATATAAAAAAATATTAATCATTACTCTTAAAAAAACAGTATTATTTGCAGCTGTTCATCACTATGCTTTTTAGGTAGCTCTGCAAGGCCAGTCCAGTCCAATTTATCTCGCTAATGTAGTCCTGGAAGACTCAAGTTGATATTCTTATGCCATTAAACTTCAGTGTTAGTTATTAGCATCCTGTTCAGAACCCCAAACCAGAACATTTTCTCACGATGTTTGAAGTTGGGTTAAACGATTTTCTCAGCAGAGGGAAATATGAACAACACAGCTTAAAGCAACAAATCTAGTGCCTTTGTTTCCTCTGCTGAGCAGTTACGCGTGGCTTCATAAATACACCATAAAGCTACACAGCACCACCATCTCGGGTCTATCTCACCTCTGAGATGTTGGAAACAGACTCCACGTGAACCTCAGTGGAGCTGAAGATCTCAGGTGAAGTGGTGTCCAGGATCTCCACAGCTACAGAAAGCAGGAGACGGGCTCTGAAGGACACCCCTTCTCCGAGTCCGTCGTTCAGGTCCTGATGCTCATCCATTAAAGTGTACTGACGAGTGGAACCATACATATTGACCCAGGCTGGACCCATGGTAGGCAAGAAACCTGAACAAAGTAAAGGAAAAATATCTTTTATTATGGGCTCAAACAGAATGATGGTGCGGAAGCCCTAACTTTATTATCAATTAAGTATTGTCTTTTTAATTAAATCTGGGGGAAAAAAACAAAAACAAATTCAGTTTAGATCTGTTTGCTGGATTTTTGCATTCACAGGATGTTTTTTTTGTTTTGCTTTACTGTTGCAGCATTTGTGGTTTTTGCACTTGTGCCTTGGCTATGCAGTTCTGTGCAGTTCCTGTCTTGGGCTGCAACATGCTCTCCAGTCCACTGCACCTCCCCTTTGGTTCAGCATGTGCAGCAAGTTAATTTGAATGTCAGACAAGTCATTTCTTACAGACATTAGCAGAAGGTCAGGCACGTCATATGGCTCAATACACAATCTACCACACTAATTAGTACATTTAGTAAAATACAGATAGACACTAGCATGGCAGAATAATTAAAGTACTTGGCAGATAATCAATGTTGGTAAGAAAAACTACGTTTTGACCCACCTTTATCACCATCATTTGATATCTTGCGTAGGTCAATGAAATGGGTTCCTATGGCAACATCATTGACTTTATCTGAGTCCCTTATTTGGACCTTTATCCTTTTGCAGAGAGGCGGGAACAGCTCGGTGAAGATGATCTGCTCATTCCATATTGGTTCATAACTGCTTTTCTGGACTGAAGTCTTTCCCTGGAGAAAGGAAAAGGAATTATAAGGAATTATAACAGAATCACAGAGAAAAAAAACACCTTTGGTCAGTTATAGCATTATATAGTTATAGCTGTGCCAGTTTAATAATGTAGACTTTAAAGAAGACATTATAGAGTCGTCATTCTGCAACAGCAAATATTGTTAAATGTTTAAATGCTAAATAAAGTGCTCACATTTTTTTCATTTGATTAAATGTGACTTACTGAGGCATATAGCATTTATATATAGTATATAGTAGTTTGGTTTTCTCTTCAATTGGTTCCTTGAGATTTCTTAAGAGCATGTTCAATATAAACCACAGTGCACAAAATACAGTAGGTGTCTTTGCAGTTGGAATAAATGCTGTGGGTTTTAATCTCCGTGACTTACACTGAAATCGTTTTAGGGAGCCTTTTTGTCAGTGAATGATTGGCACTACAGAAGTAATGAATTCAGCAACTAATACCCAGTTGGCAATTTCCAAGTCTCAAAATTGAAGCAGAATGTCAGGTAGCTGGCAGTTTTGGAGCCAGCTACCTGACATTTTGTTTTAAATTTATGCATATGAAGCTCATACATGTGTAGTCCAAGGCAATTTTTTGAACCACTGCAAGTAAATGCTGACAACCTGCTTCAACCTGCTTCAGTAGCTCAAAAATATTTTGAAAATATCGCTTTACAGAAACTGCAAAATGTTTTTATTTTCATGCTAAAGCTAAATTGGAAAAATGTTATAATTAAAACATTATCACAGTTCAGTTTCTCACACCTTATAATTAATTGCATATCTCACAATTGCATATCTCACAAAGAGAAAACAATGTGTTCCAGTGATAGTGAGCAGATAATAATAATAATATCTTGTATGTTTGCCATTGTGAGGTTTTATAAATCATTTTAATTTTTTATGTTTTTGTCATCGTATGTTTTTTTTTTGCCATCAGCTTGCTAGGAACTGAAGATGAAAATTAGCCTGTCTGTTTAAATCTCCCATATTTACATAGTTTAATAGTTTAATTATTTATATAGCACATTTAATTACAACAGGAGCGTTGACCAAAGTGCTGTACAAGAATACAACATACATAATAAAACAACTTAGAGTATTAAAAGCAAACACCAAATATGAATTGGTGATGATGATAATATGATGATACATGATGATAATATGCATTGTCCCTTTTAAAATAAACATTGATTTGAACATAAACTCATTCATGCTCACTTTTAGGCCAAAATGTACTTACTTACGGCTTAAACTACTATGAACATGGTTTAAATCTGATTTATTTTATATTCTAGAGATTCAATGAACAATATTTCTACAAAAGGAGCTAATCTAAACCTCTGGGTACCACACGGTCCAGAAATATTAAAATTAACCACAAACTCTTCCTGGGTGCTTAACTAAACTATGGCTAAAGCGCCTACATAAATATAAATGCAGTAATTAATAATCTAACTACTTCAAGCCTTCAAGCCTCATATTACCTTCTGCCCAGCAAAGTGCACTTGAACATAGGGGTCCACCAAATCTCGGTTCTCTCCTATGAAGGCCTTTTTCACATTAGCCATGATGCTTGTGTTCATTTTAGGAAGTCCCTCTGCACGGAAGATCTTTACATAAAACCTCGCCCATTGCCTCTCTGCTGGGATGCCCTCTGGCAGCAGGAGATTTCTAGAGGACAGGGTAATAGCAAAACAACATCCAGAGGCAAGCCTGTGGAGTTACTGTCTGCATTTGAGATAATTTCATGTAACAAGCATATGAAATACTTGGGATTAATTCAGAACATGTGTTAGTAAATCTGAGATATTTAACAGATTTTCATGTATGCTGCAGATTTCGCTTGACGACAGTATTCCTAATCAGTGACAGCTTATTACCCCTCTATGTCATCTTCGTCAGTCTCATTGGCTTTGTGTGGAGTCTTGATGTTGTCACCCTTTCCGACCACAGCGATGTCACACTTTATATATCCTTTAGATCCTGCTGTGATGTCATCAGGATCAGACAGGATGGCCCATTTATGGTAGAACTGGTGTTCTGAGACAGATGTCAATCAGTTAGTCACTAACAGCATTTATCAGCTCATTTTCACTTTACAACATCAAAATTTTAAAAAATCATTTAGTAAATTGATATTTGAAAATGAAAAGTATTACATGAATGCAAATAAAAGCATGAAAGCAGAAAGCTTGGAGTTTACCAGGCTGAAAGTAAACAGTCCCAACATCCATTTTGAAGGTTCCTACCAAGGTCCCACTCCGTAAAAGGTTCTTGGAATGAATAACCTAATTAGACAAAAAGGTAAAAAATAATATTGTATATAAGGCAATAAGCTATGAGACTATAATAATCTATAAAAATCTATAAAGAAACTGATGTCTGTTAACGTGATTTCCTACTAAGGGGGCTGGGGGTGCATAGTTTTACATATTTTACACCTTATAAAGCATGAACAGTTTCAGCCTTGGCTTATACAACCTTCTGTCCAATGGGGCTATTACATTTTCTCTTGTGAACTAACAATGTAATATTTACAGCTCATATACCATAACCTGTAAGAAAGAGGGTATGGTAACAGTCTATTCAGACGCACTCAAGTGTGGACACATTGTGGTATAAATTACTTACTGAAAGCTTGATGATCTTGTCAAACATGACGTGAGGAGGGACGTGGAAATCAAAGACAAAATACTGCAGAGTAAAAAAAAGCTTTCTCATTAACACGCAGTTACTCATGCCCTCGTTTTTCTAGTAATGATTGTAGGAAAACACATCATTCTTTCAGATTTGGTCTTGGAGTAAAATGTGTCAGGCAGTTGTTTCTAGATAACTTTGAAGTCAAGAAAACATCAGTTCAGAAATTAACTAAGGAAGTGTGGGAAAGAGAGAAGATCCTCTCATTATCAGGCCACTTTGGTGGGAGATCTGCTGCTTTCTGCTGCTGTTTTATTTCAGGATGGATAATTAACTAGTAATCAGCACATACACACCAATGACTATTTGTGAGATTTATTTCTTGTTCTAGCATGTGTGATTTTACATCTGCAGTTAGTGTTTGTTTGCCCACACTAATGTGGGGCAGTTATTCTCTCCCTGTAAAGACAATTATGCTGTGCTGGACTGTAGCCCACTGACTCTGCTGCAGGCATGCATGGGTGGATTAAAATACAGTGGTTGCCTCTCCTAACAAAGCAACATAGGCTTACATCACCCACAGTTTGCAGTCTTTTTCATTCTTATTCTCTTGTCTCTCAAATCACCTGAACTAACTTCTTTAACAGAAAGTGAGTTCATTGCACTCAAATGGCCTCCACGTTCACCAGATCTCAATCTAACAGAGCAACGAGTGGTTTGACAGGAGATTTGTTTCATGGATATGCAACTAATTTTCCCTCTACAACCAGTTTAGGAATCTTACTGCAGAGAAATGTACCGCTACCTGAAATAGCACAGATGCAGAACAAGCTGGGACTGAAGCGGTTTTGACACAAAGACAGAACGCTTAAAGCACTATTGATCATGATTACTCTGCTTTACAGTTTGTCTCTTGATAGGGGATCCTCAGACAATCGATAACAGACTGTCACTTTCACCCCCTGCAGGGCACAACTAAGAGGCTGAGCTCTGCACAGTCCTTACCACCTTACAATTGCTACTAACACTCTCCAATTTAGCGCATTGTACACTAGTCAATAAATCATTGCAGCATTACACTATCAAAGAGAACACTACTCCTATCCTCTACTGTTCTTTGCATATTAATGAAGTTCAGGGTTGTAGCTGACTGATGACTTCATTTTGAGAAACAACTGTTCTCACTAGCTTTGCCTAGCTTTACCCACATGTCCAATTGTTGTTGTTTTTTTTGCATTGGAAAATTAGAATTGTTGCCTGAAAACCAAAACAGTGAACTGAAAGACACAAAAGTGGTCCACAGAGCTGATAGAAGTCAGACGATAAACATGCACAGATTTGTTACTTTAAGGACAAAGCTCGCAAATTACATTTTAAAAGCTTAAATTGTCTCACCTCGTTGTAGTATGGACAGTTGGTGGACTCCTTCATAGATGTGTACTTCTTGTCATCTCCAATCTCCACACACACCACAGGGTCCATGTTAAGGCCTATTAGCTGTCTGGCCTCGATCACCGTGATGCTGATCTGATGAGAGACAGATCAGCATCTGTTTCAGATCTGACTCTGAAACTTTAAACAAGCTGCTCTTCTTCCAATAGTGAGTCAAAAAACAGCAACGGTCTCATTATAAATAATTCAACCATTCAGTAATTATCATGAGAACAATTCATAAAAAAACAATCCAGACCCATCTTTCAGAAACTAATGATGAAAAGCTGTGAGGGCTTTTGTCAGAGCGCAGTAGTTTAGACTGTTTTTACTCAAACATTTCCCCAGGCTGAGGTAATGTAGTTGCTTATGGACAGACTAGATCCCAGCTGAAGGTTTCCACATTCAAGTATCCCTCTGGTTTAATTATTCTTTGCTTGATGAAGAGAAACCAAGCGAAACAAAAAAAAAAGGGAGAGACAGTCTGCTGCTCACGATTGCACGAGGATTACAAGCTGGTGTACAAAAGTATTCTGTTTTTTACATTTAAATAGGTCATGAAAATGGGCCATGTGCTATCATTGCGGCGTAGTTACACTGTTCTGTTTAGGTGTTTGTTGATGTAATGATGAATAAATTCAGAACTGTTAGTCCCAGTAGGCAAACAGTTGTGACGGTAAAGTACACAAATATACATATCAGTACATCTACAATATCAGTGGACATATTAATAGTGCACATGCAACTGGGCACAATCCCTGTGTATGACAGTAAACTATAATTTTTAAATTTTGCAACAAATGAGATACAACGTGTTATTTTGTCTACAGCCTTTTTAAAGATAGAAAGCAGCCAGCTAGGCTGGTCTGCTTTCACCTTTTGTGTTAAAAGCTAACTGCCTGCAGTGAGATGACCTGATATTAAAAGGAGGAAATGAGAGTGGACGTGTTAATTAGCTGCCTTGTAGCCCACAGTTGCTCCAAGGTCTTTTAAACTTTGAAGAAAAGTTAAGGTAGCTGTTAGGTAAGCCATCTCCTTCCTCTTTATATACGGGTAATTTAATGACCCCCAGATCCCATTTAGATCTGATGCACACAAATGTAGGAGTTGCTTTGAGTTTAACCAGCCTGAGAAAAAGAAAGTACGCTTAATCAAAAAAAGACAAAACAAAACAAACTTGAGGCCAAACATGCAGGAAATCAAGTCGATAGAGTTGGTTACAAAGACCGGCTTTCAACCCCACATCTACATGCAAAAACTCACCTGATAATCCACTGGTCGTCCGGAGCTTGGTTCCATTTTGATGTCTGGCTTTGACCTGAAGAAATCAACATAATCATGATTTTTCTTCAACAAACTGACAGTGAAAAAGCATGAAACAAATTTAATTTGAAGTTTGAATCTTAAACATAGTATGTTTGTGTATGTATATTTAAAACTGTGCAACTAACTTTAGCTTATTTAACTGCAAATTGCTCAGTCACAGCAAAAAAAGAAAAAAAGAAAAAAAAAGGAAAAACTGGTGGTTGCATTCAATTTTTTTGCATTCCACAACCAATTGCATACAGTTGTGGCAATTAAATGGCCACCGAGAAGTTGAGGAAAACAAAACCTTCAACTGTTTGGCGACACCTTCAAAGTGGTTGCCAAGGGGGGAGGCAACCTGTCTCCAAACAGTTGCAGTCACTTTCAGACATATGGCGTTGGGTTTGCAAACAATTGCCACCTAATTTATAAATACAGGCATATTGCCAACACTCTGCGTCATTGTGTGCTGATAAGTGCAACTTGTCTGTGATTCATCTCTTTGCAACAAGGGACTTGACTCAGCTAGTTGCTAATTGGCAGCCAACTGGTTGTAACATGGTTATATTCTTGCATAAGTAAGGTTCATGTTGCTATGCCATTTTGCAGTCACTGTCCTGCAGTACCAATATCACTTTTTGTGGAGAAATATCTGAATTTCTGTTTCATATTACTGAGGTTGTGGCTTGTAATTGGAATTTCTGTGCATGATTTTGACTGATTTATCACAGTTAATCACTGTATTATCACAAATAGATTTCATACAAGTGCTAACATGGCAGCATTTAATCACAAACTGATAGCAGACTAACTCTGTCTTATTCCTGTTTTTTGCCATCTTGATGCACTAAAGTTAACTTAAAAATGCCAGATGACTGTAGATCGATTTTTGTAGCAACAATTTCAAAGACAGCAAGGCTGCAATAATTTTGGTCGAACTGCAGTCTCCAACCACTGTTTTCTCTAGAGCAGGGGTGGGCAACTCCAGGCTGGTGTCCTGCAGATTTTGGATGTATCCTTGATCTAACACAGCTGATTTAAATGGTTAAATTACCTCCTCAACATGTCTTGAAGTTCTCCAGAGGGCTGGCAATGAGCTAATCATTTGATTCATGTGTGTTGTCCCAGGGTGGTATTTTTAAAGCCTTTAGGACACCGGCCCTTGAGGCCTGGAGTTCCCCACTCTTCCTTTGAGTGCCTGTACATTAGCGGTTTCAGACCTCCATATATTTTCTTTTCTAATCAGACTGCAAAACAGATTAACATTACATCAGCTGAAGACGTTTTGGTAGATCTAGGTAGCTCTCTCTGAAAATACAGACTGAACTTCTTCATTTTACACAAGCCTGCCTTCATAAAAGTTTAAATTCAAGCATTTTTAATAGCTTTTAGTAGTTTGTGGGTGTGCCTTTGAAAGAACAGATTCCAGCAGTTTCTGCTTGTTTCAGGATTCCACACTACATTACACCACACAGATAACCTAGTTTTATGAGATACTGTAACTTTCAGGTTGTGAAATCTGCCTCTAGGTCTGCTTGTATTTTAATGCTGTGCCTTGTGATGTGTGCATGCGTTACTGTATAAGACCTTTTATTGGAGACGTCTGTGGTGACAGCCGTGACAGAGGCCAAAGAGATGGTGTCTGGTTCCAGCATACCAGCAAGACGCATTGCTTTCTTGTCCAAGTCCTCCATGTCCAGGACGGCTGGCTCATCTGCAAGAATAATTGAAAAAAAAAACAAAAAAACAAAGCAAAAAAACCACACAATTACCAAATAAAACTTGATGGGTACTTTAGATCTCCATTATTTTCAATTACATACACCAATTTTAAGCCTATAGACAACTATCAAAGGTTTCTATTGTTAAATAATTATAAATAATAAGTAATTTCAGATCAGAAAATAATCTTCAGTTTCTAATTTCAGTAACTTAAACAGGTCTTGTTTTGTGGAGTGTTTTACCTTTCTTGTGGTCATCTCTAGAGCTCTTGATCTTTCCGAGCTTCATGGCTGAGAAAACTCCCTTCCCTGCTCTAGTGAAGGTGAACAAAACAATGAAAAAGAGAAGCGATAAGACGGAAGTGATATCATGGTAATGAAGTGTCTGATTCACTGCCGATCCATCCTGAACTTCAAACTTGTCACTTTGAGTTGTAACATAAGGAGAGTTGGGTTAACATTAAAACCTGAACTTAACTCCAGCAAAAACTCCACTGCTGGCTTGTGTGCACCCTCAAAATGCAATTCAACACCATAAAGTTGACCATACCTCACAGACATCTTTGAAACTGGCTGGACATTCAATTCCTGTTGCTCCCCCTGATCACCACCAAACAATTCTCCAGACCCTCAATCACAAAACAAGAGTATCGAGTGTCTCCACATCGATATTATCTGGATCACATATCACCGCAACAACAAAGAGCTTGTGATGTCATCAGCAGATCGACAAATGAGGGGCCTTAATAATTAAGAATGAGTGTGGCTGTCTAATTTGCTGCGGATATGGATACATGTCAGAAAATTAATGAATAGGAGGGTTTTCCTTTTGTTGCCTCAAGCAGTGAGAGCCGGGTGTATCAGAGTTCAACTTTTGCTTTGATCTTTACCTCGTAATTTTAAAACAGTTCAGCCTCATTTCATGGAATATGGAAAAGTTGAAGTTTAAGACATCTCATATGATAGGTTCATAACCCATGGTGGTTTAAAAGTCTATGAATTCCTGATAAAAGTCAGAATATACTAAGAAATACCCACTAAAAATGCAAAAAAGAGCCTCCAATTACAGTGAAAATGGCCATTTATGCTTAAGATTTTACTTTTAGGTTTCTCAATCTGCGTCATGTCCCTGAGGCAAAGTTTAACCATATTTTTCCTACTTGATAAGTTACTTTAAATTAAAAGTGCTGGATGGTAAATCGTGAACTGTATATGAATGATGAAAAAGTGCCAATTAATCAAGAAGCTAGACCCAGCTTCTCCAGCTCTCTTTCAGTGCTACAAGATTGCAAGCAGTCAGGTGTCGGCTGTGTGGCAGGCAGGTTTGTGGACCCAAATGCAGGACTCAGGAAACAGGTATAACTGAAAATATCAGCTTTAATGCTGCCATTCACAGAAATACTGGAAAACTGAAACATGCCTAAGGCTGAAAATGCTGGGAACCCAGAGGAAGCAAACACATAACCATGCAGGATGACAAGAAGCAGGATTGCACAGGAACTCAAGGAGTTAAATATAAACCAAACTATAACCATGGACAGAACTATGTGAGAATATGAAACTAGCAAATATAAAGAAACCAACCAGAAAAACATACATTAAAGGGAAAAAAAGAAAGAAAACAAATGATCTTTACAAACAAAAGAATAAAATTTTTCCAAGACCCACGGACCCTGACAAAAATTAAATATGTTTACGTTTTGGGCTGAATTTGAAGCCTCATCAGCTAAATGAAATACCACTTTAATAACGCAGTTAACATCGAACATTAGTTGCATTCACAGTTATTCTTCAAAAAAAAGAGTAGTCTAACCTATTTCTCTTATAGCCCTTATTCTCCTTATAGTCTGAGGACACATCACTGCAATGTAATAATGTGACAAAAGTATTTCTTATACATACCACATGAAAAACACTGATGCTACTCAGCTCCAAGGAGGTCAAATCAATCCACCTGAAGATTCTTTCTATTATAAACTATATTTCCATATACTATATCTGTCAGCTGCAGAAAAAACAGACCAGCCTGGCAAATGGTAGCTGGACAGATGAGAGGATGAGGGAAAGGGAGAGAGAGAGAGAGAGAGAGGTGGAGGGACATGTTCAGATGTACAAAGACAGGAGGTAGAGGAGAGAAAGGATGATGGGTTTTGTAGATATTTGTAGACGGGAAAATCCTTCTACAAATCAAACGAGAGTCTCCAGAGCTCATAACAAACTCTTATGAAATTAATGTGATATTGTAGCTTTTCAACTGCCTAATAACACAAATATCTGAACAGCCAATCACATGACAGCAAGTCAATGCATTTAGGTATGTAAGCATGGCCAAGATGGCCTGCTGAGGTTCAAACTGAGCAACATAATGGGGAAGAAAGGTGATTTAAGTGACTTTGAACATGGCATAATTGTTGGTGCCAGAAGGAGTAGCTGCTGATTTACTGGGGTTTTCAGAGAATAATAGAAAATATATAGTGAATGGCAGTGGGTAAAAATGCCTTGTTGATATCAGAGGTCAGAGAAGCATGGCCAGACTGCTTTAAGCTAAATGGAAGGCAACAGTAACTCAAATAACCACTCTTTACAACAGAGGTACACAGAAGAGCATTTCTGAAAGCACAACACTTTGAACTTTGAAGCAGATGGGCTGCAGGAGCAGACGCCCTCTCCGGGTGCCACTTCAGGCAGCTAATAACAGGAAACCGAGGCTAGAATTCACACGGGCTCATCAGAATGGGACAATATTAGATTGGAGAGACATTGCCTGCTCTGATGACTCTCAATTTCTGCTGCAATATTTGGATGGTAGTGTCAAAACTAGGCAAAAACAACATAAAAGCACAGATTGAGCCTGCCTTATATGAATGTTGCAAGAGGACACTGTGCACAGGTTAGATTATTAAACTAATGGCCAGTGCTGGCATTGATGATAAAGCTAAAGTCACTGTGATGTAATACGGGGAAGAGAGAATAGAAATGGACACTTCATACATTTGACGTCACACCCGTCACTCTTTTTCATTTCCTTTTATGAGTCAAAGAAAAAAGAAAAAAATCATCAGAGACAAGTATTTTCAGCAAGAGGCTCTAAGTTTAAAATAAGACCAACGGATGTTGTTTTTTCCACCTTTTTTTAATGAGTAGTCCTTTTTTATTGAATTAGTTATGAAATGTAACCTTCAAAGATTTAAGTAGGTGGCAGGGAAACTTTACAACCAAGTGTTTCCAATTACAGAAATAAAAATATGCAAATTCACTCGTAGCTTTGAAAGTAAAAAGTCACAACACATCAAACTTGAAAAGAAAACAGAGAGAAGGGGGGTCGAGAAGCTGAAGATTATGTTGCACGTCTCTCCTTGTTTCCTTTGATCTGCAAAAAACCTATTGCTCTAGTTACACTGCAGTCAAACCCAACACACAAGTAAACACCCAGAATGCGGAGCGATGTGTATTCAAGATTAGTAGATATAACGAGAACAAGCCCACTAATGCATGAAGAGCACAGCTTTTGCATACTTTAAAGGCAAAGGCGCATAAAGACATGTGTACATGCATGCTTAAACTGTGCTGTATATCTCAGGAGAGTGAGTAGAACTCGTTGATACATACACAACCATAAACCCTCTACTTAAATTGCAGTAAAGATCAATGAACAAACTGAAGTTATTCACTAACAGCTTGATTTAAACATTATCTGTAAGCAAAGCATTTCAAGCTATCTAACTTATACAATGTTTGTTCTGATAAAATGAATAACAGTTATATGGTTATATAAACTATTTGTCAGTCAGGATTTAGGTCACTGAATAGTATACCCTCAGCCATTAGTGAACAAATTACACTGGCTTGGTTTGGATGATTATGCTCTGGGCTTGTGCGTATTTTTCTCACTGAACTAATCTGCTCTCACATCAGTGTCCCCTGCTTGGTATTCATAAGTGACAAACAATGGTATTACTCTAAAACACAAGAATAATATACTGACTTTGATTATAGTCAGCTTTCTGTCTGCGTTTGTTTTTCAGAACTGCAACTTCAGAGCGCTCCCGAAAGATAGACTGTATAAAATGGACTTGTTTCTTGCTATGGCCGTCTGGCTTGGAGCCTTTCTGTGTGGAGTTTGCATGTTCTCCTCAGGCTTACCCTCGAGGTAATCCAGCTTCATATTTCAAAGACATGCATGTTGTTAGGTTAATTGGGGATCTAAATTTTTACTAGGCATAAAAGTAGCACGAGTGGCAATCTGTCACTATGTGTTAGCCCTGTTGTTAGTCTGGTGATCTGTCCAGGGTGTAGCGCATCCACGTCTATGACAGCTGCCACACGCTCAAGTGTCCCCTGTGACCCACAAATGGATAAGTGGAAGAAAATAAATGGTTGGATGGATGATCACAAAGTAAAACATTCACTAGAGCAGGACTGATAACGTTAGGCATGATTAGAGTTCTTACATTCTCTGTCAGATCCACTTCTTGTGCCTCTCTAGCATCTTATCCAAGTATAGTATTTTCTATGTAAAAAAAAACAAAAACAAGTTTGTGATGGTAAAATGCCAAACCTGAAGCTCAAGACAGGTGACACCAAGGTGGCTATTTCCACTTTCTTTAAATAGTCTTTCTACTAAGCGCTTCTAATATTACAAGCCAAAAAATTGTATGTTATGAGTTGGTACCACTCCTGTAATTAGGGATGGGTATCGAAACCTGGTTCTTGTTGAGAACCGGTTCCCACTGTTTCAATTCCTTGGAATTGTTTGCCATCCATCCATCCATCCATCTTCATCCGCTTATCCGAGGTCGGGTCGCGGGGGTAGCAGCCTAAGCAAAGAGGTCCAGACCTCCCTCTCCCCAGCCACCTCCTCCAGCTTGTCCGGGGGAATACCAAGGCGTTCCCAGCCCAGCCGAGAGATATAATCTCTCCAGCGTGTCCTGGGTCTGCCCCGGGGCCTCCTCCCGGTGGGACATGCCTGGAACACCTCGCCCAGGAGGCGCCCAGGGGGCATCCTTGCCAGATGCCCGAACCACCTCAGCTGGCTCCTTTCGATGTGGAGCAGCAGCTGCTCTACTCTAAGCCCCTCCCGGATGGCCGAACTTCTCACCCTATCTCTAAGGGAGAGGCCAGCCACCCTTCGGAGGAAGCTCATTTCCGCCGCTTGTATCCGCGATCTCGTTCTTTCGGTCACTACCCACAGCTCGTGGCCATAGGTGAGGGTAGGGACGTAGATCGACCGGTAAATTGTTTGCCATTTTTTGCAAATGACTCCCTTATCGATTCCAGTCGCCCCGAATGACGTCACCACGTTGCGGAGCGTTGCTTACCTGACAGGAAACATGGTGGCTCAAATGCTCAAAAATTTGATTATACTTTACGAGAACGGATGACAACAGGGCAACTTGCAATACTTCATTTAAGGGAGGAAACACTACGAATATGCAAAAGCTCACAAAACACGCGATGACCTTAAATGAATGTCATGTTTTTAATTCCGCTCCGGATTCGTGAATCTCAACCCAGCACGTCCTCTCCCGTTAATGCGGCAGGTATATAATCAACTAACAGTGCATATTATGTTAGCGCGATCTGCCTTATTACAAAACCTGCCATTACTGTGCATTTAGGTGACCATGATGAGAGAGACAGACAGAGTCTGGCTGGCTCAGATGCTGGCAGTTCTCGCTGTAGTCTACCGGTCGCGTCTCCTTTCAGGCCAGGATAGACGAATGTCACCGAGCAGTGACTAAGTTTGTGGTCAAAGGCTTGCACAGCAGATGCTCCGATTTTCGGTAAGTGAATGTGTTTAATTGTAGGCAGGGACATTACTGGATATTCTTGTGTAATTGTTACAGAATAATTTATGTTATACTTTGTTATTGCTACAGAAGAATATTTATGTTATTATTTTACATTTACAATTTTTTTTCCTGAGGACCCTGTGACACCCCATTGAAGAGCCGTAGGCTGGATCTCTTAAGAGCTCACTGTTGGGTTTGTAAGACCATGTTACTCCTAAATTTCTATCTTGTTCAAAGAGAAGATATAAAACAAAGTTCTAAGCTAATCGACCTTAGTGTTCTCCTTTTTTAAAAAGAATCGATAAGAGAATAGATAAAGAATCGAATCGTTAAACAGAATCGAAAATGGAATCGGAATCGTGAAAATCTTATCAATACCCATCCCTACCTGTAATGTTAGCTGGTGGAAAAGTGCAGGTGGTTAGGCGTTTGCAGAGAAGAGAAAAAAAGACAAAATAGTGCATGGTGGTTCTCTGGACAAAACCACAGCGAATGCCATTTCTGTCAGCTTAAAGCAGGAAACTGAGACTACACTTCACTACACTACACAAAAGTATTGCTTGATCTAATGAGTCTTATCTTCTGGTGTCACGTTCAGGATATTAGGGTGAAAATTTGTTGTAAACAACATGGAAGCATAGTGTATATAACAACATAGCTCTGTGAGTGTGTATTTATGAATCATTTAATACCGTTCAGTTAAATCATGAGTATTACATTTGTTAGATTTCTGAGTTTGCTGAGGTTAATCCAATATTCTCTCACAGTTTCCTCCAGACAGTAATAGCTGAACCGTTAGTTAGCATCTATCCATCTGTATGTTTTCTCATGTGTTTTAATTTCAGTTCAGATGAAAACAAATAAATAAAGTGAAGACTGAAAATATCCCAGGAGCAATTAATATTTAACTAACATATATACTGTCAGTTCTGCTCTGGGAGTTCTGCTGAAAGGGGCTCACAAAGATTCCCTCCATATATATCTCTTCTTTCTTTTTCACATGAATTGGATTGGATGCACATTGAGCCAGACAAAGATCAGCACTACCTGATAACACTGCAAGGGAATGAAACTGAGATAATAAGAACTCTATCCTGAAACCTTATTGAACAGTGCTCCCTTTTCGCTTTCACTCTCTAGTTCTCTACACTTGATTTCTTTCCTTGGCTATTAAGCACTGTTTTGTTTTTTAGCTTTCTAATTGATAACGTTTGTGTTCCTATCATCCCCATGATTTAGATAGATCTTGTCAAGTGCATTGTGTTCTCACTTCATTTGCTTAAATGATATTCTTTGCATGCATGATCTAGTAAATGTTTGCTTATAACTTCATCCCCATTAGAGTCACATAGTTAAATTCTCATGCAAGTTTAAAGCCTGCCTACACAACAAAGTCCTCTGAGTCTTGGTGGCCTATTTACAGCAAACAAAACTTAAAAAAAAAAAAAATCACAGGTCTATTATTTAACACGGCGTCTGCATCAGGAAGGAAGATGTTACCCATAACACAAACTGAAAACTCAAACAAAAAGAAGAAAATAAAAGTGCTGGGGAAACTGAAATTAAGGGCAGGGGTATTAGAATGTATAGTACACAATGGCATTTTTTGTAGGAACATTCATCATATTTAAAATTTTAATATTTTAATATCCACTCCAAAAATAGCATTTTATTTAATTATTTGTTCATATTTTTTATTGCACCAGCTGGGCTGGAAAAGAAAATCTCTGGATAGTAAAGTTTAATTCAGGCTGTGCTGAGGAGTTTACAATTGTGGTGGTCTGCCACATTGTTCTTTAGTTCTCTTCTTGTGTTTCTTAGTTTAATTTTCCTGGTCACTTCCTGTATCGGCTAGCTGAATGAGGAGAATTGTCCCTTTATCTCTTTGTCATTACGTGAGTTTTGCTGGACCACTGCTGGACAACCTCCCATAACACTGAATACACTTTGCGCCATCTTTCAGTTTGACTTAAGTTTGACTTTTGTCTGCCTTACCTGCTGATTCTAGAGTGGATTTTGGTTCTTTTTATGTCTAAAGTAATTTAAAAAATAATAATGGCAACCTTAGCTTCTTTATGGCGTACAACGTTACAACTCCTGTCTGGATTAAACACATGCAATAAAAAAAAACAACAACAAAAAACTGGGATGTCTTTATGTCATCATTGTAATCTGCTCCTTCATCAGGGCTTTGAACAAAAAAAGAAAACAAAAAGACAGCATCGGGAGACAAAAAAAGTTCAAATTTACACACCAGCGCTATCACAGAGGCTGAAGATAAGAGCCAGTGCAAAGCACAGCAAAACAAAACAGCAGAGATGAGAGCTGCAATCCCTCGAGAGGATATCAGTGCATGAAAAGAAACAAGTAATGCCAAAGATTTAAATTACAACGGCTGCAATTTAGGGACACACAAGTGAAAGGGTGAAGAGAAAAAAAACATAATTCAGTTAAAACATTGCATTAAAGTTACTCTTTGACTTGAAAATGCAATATTTGAACCCCAGACTGATACAGGAGAATATTACAAGATGTTTTCCTTAATATTTCTCATTTTTATGTGGTAACTTTCTTTGCAAGGTTCCTCAACTGATAAGTTACAGTTTACATTTAATTTGATAGATAAGACAAACCAGCCTCTGGATTTTTATATCGCTCGTCACCAGTGTTGGGACTAACGCGTTATTAAGTAACGCGTTACAGTAACTACGTTATTATTGTGGTAACGAGCACGGTAACTAGTTATTATGCCAAAATCAGGAACGCGTTACTCGTTACTGGGATTTAGATAGGGTCGTTACTCGTTACTTCGTGTGGTGGCATCGCGGAGTTTCCACAGATTCAGTAACATTAGCAAGTGGTGGAGGCAGCAGGTGGATGAAGGAAAAGGGACGCAGAAGGAAAAGAGACCCGAGGCGGCCGCCGGTCCAAGTGTGAACTGAACTTCAGGTAAGAAGTTATGACCTGCAGTCTCTCTGGGTCAGATATGAACCAAGTTTAGGTGGAGTTTATTTTCGTTATTCTGACTTTTTCCGTACTGCGTGCTAGCTAGCATGACGGAGTTTCTATACAGCTGGGTGGGTGCTATGAAGTTAATGATGTTGAACCTTATTTTGTTCATAAGTTATTAGAGTTGCCAACCGTCCCGCCTGGTATTCAGAGAAAATATTACGCGTTTCTTATTGAGGTGAAAAGGAACAGTTTGTCCCGTAATTCAGCTACAATGAAAAAGACACAAAGCTGGAGTTATTCTGTGTCTTTGCTGCACAGCTGCCTCTTCTTCTCTCATTCTCCCCCCTCCCTCTCCTGTTTCTACTTCAATCATGAAACTGATCAATGATCAGCTGATCGGCTCTCTTGTTTGTTTATCGCTCACTTTGCGCCGAAAGAGGAAACCAGCGGATGTCGCGCTAAACAACAGCAGCGCGTTTAAGCTTGATCAGCTGTTGTTAGAATTTATTTAATATTAATTTCTAGTATCAGCTGATGTTTGCTGGAGCCACAGCTGTAAAAAAAAAGCTGCTGGTCATGATATGGTTTGGTTATCTGGTGAGAGGGAAACATGAAGATGAAACCAGGAGATGTCCTTACTGGATCATCAGAGCTGAGCAGGTGATGGAGAAACAGGTTTACCTTTTAGGTGACATGAATGAGTTGAAGGGAAGTTATGAACTGTTTCTGAGAGACAAATAACCCCACAATCCTTTTTTAGGTAGCTGACAGCTGGTAACTGTGCAGGTGCGGATCTAGCAAAGTGTGGCCAAGGGGGCATGTAGGGCATTAACAGGGAATGGGGGGCACAAAGAAATACTTTTCTTTCTTATTCTCATTTAAAATGTCTAGCTTTTAAAAAATAATTATCTGAATCTTACAACAAACGATTGATAGATTGATGCATATATACCATCAAAACAGTGTACATCACTGTCACAACAGTGTTTGTTTTCATTCAAAGGCTTTATGATTTTTCCTATAATGGTGGGCCAGTTTCTAGTCAAAATGCCCGGGCCAATTTTCTTTCCCAGTCCAGCCCTGTATGCAGCTCATCTGCAGTCTGGTGTTACCTACATCTTCCTATTCAGAAGGCAGAATTTCTGAGTTCTGAGTACAATCGAAAGCACCACGACTGCAGTTTTTGTGTTGGATGTAAAAGGCGCACATGACTCTGTGACGTAGGCTAGAATCATGGCAGCAGTCAATGACGGTCCAGGCGTGGGATTTCTCTCGTGGAAATATGCACGTTATCATATCCTTTCTATTGGTAGGTGGCACAGTGCACTTGTGGCAAGTAAGCAAGCTAGAAGACTGGCAAAGTTATGGAAGCAACACATTAACAAGAGAATTCTGAGTAAAACCAAAGTTACTTTCCCTAGTAACTAGTTACTTTGAAAGTAACGAGTAACTTGAAGTAACTGAGTTACTTTTGAGAGAGGTAACTAGTAATGTAACTAAGTTACTATTTTAAAGTAACTTACCCAACACTGCTCGTCACTAATCTTTTAACAAAGTGGGACTTTGGCAACTTTATCTGTGATTGCAGTGTGGCGGCAGTGTTCTCATTCATTGATCTGAAGGTTTTTGCTGACAACAGTGTACAATCGCAAGTTTACAGTGTGTGTGTGCCAGAACAGTGCATCTGGCAGTATCTAACACCTAAAATAAGTCAGAAATGCCATGTTAGTTTGAGGTAAAAATACAGTAAAGTTGCTGTAACCAACACGTGTGTTTTAAATGGCTGGGATCACAAGAAAAATGTTTTACACTTTATTTTTAGCAGCACAGACCACATAATAATTAACAGAAATGACTGTGAGTCTAGAACATAAATCTCTAAATATACACTTTTCTGCTATCGCTCATTTTGAAATACATTGTCAGAATAAAGGGTTGTTTGTGAGGGCTGACTGTGAGGTAGAGGCAGAATAAATTGTTCAGGAGGCTGACAGTCCAGTCCTTTCTTCACATCTGTGATCTAATGTGTCATATATAGAGTGCAGCCAACTAAAGAAAAAAATCAAACTAGAAAGACTTTATAAATAAACAAAAGAATAATAACACCTCTAGCTGTTTAAAATCAACAGATTCTTTAACCCCCCTCCCCCCCCACCCCCTCATGCTACACTTTGCAAATTCCCTCCCAGGGACTTTACTAAAGAAGGAGGCCAAAAAGACCCAAACTCGTTTGTCAGTTTTAAAAACAATCTGGTATCAATAACACTAAGATTAAAGACACTGCAGCATGCTTAGAGGCCGCGGGCAACAATATATCAATAGCATTTTTATTCCTTTTATGCTGTCATCATCTTGGAGCTCAAATCTTATTTGATGCTGTATGAAACATTGTGTTTAAAGCAAGATTGTGAAATTGCACTTGTTGGGGAAATGCTTTTACAAAAACAACCACAGGGATTTCACTCTGTCTGCCTTGTTACTTGGTCAAAGACTGATATTATAAATGTACTTAAAAAAAAGTGCTAAATCATGAAGCGTCATTTTCCCCCTTGTAATAATTCCCTTGTTCATTCACTTTCCCATTTAAATTTCCATTTCATTAATAGAGGTAGTCGCTTCAAATGACTGAAAACAAAAGGGGCACTCTCTGTGTCCGTGTGTGCCTAATTGAAACAATAAAAGAAGTAAATAGCCCTGACAGTGTTGCATGCAGTTAGATTAGCTAAGTGCCTCAGTTCTCCAGGGATGTCCTGACTGATGCCAGCCATTTGTGTTGTGATGGAGCACAGCCACAGAGAAAATAACTTCATCTATTTGTAGGTGTTGCCTAAATTTATTTTGTGCTCTTATTAAATCATGCTCTTTGTTTCATAGCTTTTAGATTTTTTTTATAATTGACCAGGATACAACAGGAAGGTTATGTAAGTAAAACTTATCCTGAAATTGATAAAGATTAAGACCTATAAGTAGACTTAATAATTCACCTTGTTATTAATAGAGCATTCATCGATTATTGTGCAACACAAGAGCGGAAAGTGCAGTTGGGTATGCTGTACTAGTGTAACTACAATCAGGTGAGAATTAGGGAGATGGCAGTTAGTTATACATCTAATCACGACTTAGAAAAAGCCTGATCAATCAACAGGACCAATGCAAGCACTCCTTTTAGGTTCCTACACAAATAAAGAAGGCAGAATACGATGATTATATGCATACTGAAGACCAGATTTTTGTATTAGCAGACATGTCTGCTCTAATGAATGTTTCCTCAGGGAGTCAGTGATGTTGTGAGCAGACCTAAAGACACAGCGACCAGTGAGATAGGAGATCACACAACACTGGCACACAGTATGAGGATAGATCACAGCTGTGTGACAACACGGCTGTCTTTAAGGATGCTGCAATTTACACTGGTGAAAATAAACCAAGTAGACCAGATAATAATAATAAAACACAAGTAAATTAACGCTTGCTTGAACAAATTACCTTTTGCTGCAGTGGGAATGAAGACAGGAGGGTGATGTTGTGCAAATGGTGCATGCATATTCAAACTACCAGGATAAACACAATGAAAATTTACAGCTATTTGCTTCTGTGGGGCAATACCAATAAATCTATGAATTTCAACATTATTTCAACAGAAAGAAAACACTCTGTTAGCCCTATGCACTAGGGTTCTGGTCTTTTATTTCCAGGTTTTGATGTCTGTAGATGTAGATCTCATTTTATTTTAGTTTATTTTCTCATGGTATTTTTTGTGATCTGTGCCTCATGCACTGCGTTGAGGCAGCAGTGACACTGGTCACTTATTCCATAACTTTCACATGGATGCATTTCAAGGATTCCTACTCTCACATGCACTGGGTCAGTTTTACTTTTTTAATATTCAGACTTATAAGGCACATTTTAACCAAAATCACAATCTTTTCCTTACCTTAACTAAACAACATGTAGTACATATATTTATCTAAATACCACAACGTAGTTTCTGGCGCCCGAAGAAAAAGTATAAAACAAGTCAAAACAAAGCAGAGGGAAAAAAAAGTTATTCACAATCTCTTAATAAAGTTACTCCACTGATCAAGCCAACCAGCATGCAATTTGTAGTTCTTTTACTAATCACAAGGTGTTTGGTCAAGTTACAGATAACAAAGTAAACCTCATGTGTATTGTGGAGACAGCTGGAGAATCAAATCTATCCTAAAATCTGCTCTGCTCCTTACTCGTGCTCTAAACAACACATTTGCTTAAATGAAACTCAGAGAACTTGATTTACTTTTAGAAATAACAAAACCCCTAAAAAGCTGGCTTATTGTTGTGTTGCAGATAGCATGCAGTGCTTTATGGGTGCTGCCATAAATCACCCTGCAGGCCCAGAGACTTTGCAGAGAGATAGGAAGAGGTGGCAGCAGTACTGTACCAACTTAAGGGGACGAAGAGGAAGTCATATACCTTCACTATCCAATTTGTCATTTACAGAAGTGCTGGAAAGATGTAAAGATGAAATTCCATCCCCACTGAACACCAACCCCCGTGTACGAGGCACACATGACCTTTAGGCTACAGCTGATATAACAGAAATAGGCACCAGTGGGTTGAGCGCTGTGCAGGATCATGTTTGTTCTTCCACAATTAAGCTCAGAACAGGAAACTGAATTCCTGCTTTTTAAATGTAACTCACATTAGAATGTGCTGCATTTAAAGTCTCAATCTAGCAGCAGCTAATAAAAATCCTTTTAAGTTCGGAAATGCTAATAATTAATACCTGGGAAGGACAACTAACAATTACTGAGGTGTGTGAGATGTGAAATATTTGCCCTAAAATGGGTTAAAGTTACTATGGTCCACTCTCCACCATGACCTGGTCCACGCTAGTCCTCAACAGGAGTTGCAACCCCTGATTAAAAATGACAAACATAGAGCTATAAACTTAAAAACTTAAAAAAATAAAAATAAAAATCGAGGATCATTGTTAAAGCTTAACTGCTAATGACATTCTCCATCTCCTCCTCCTAATCCCCCTCCACTCTCCAGGAATGAGAGGCTCATTCCAGGTTATCATCTCCTGCACATCCACACTTCATTACCACAGTAAGGACAATTAACAGCGGCTTTGGAGCATCAGAATTCAAGACACAGTGAAATATCTTTGGGAATTTTAATTCTGAAAACATCTCAACCATAGAGAAACTTAGCAGCCGGTAACTCAGGAACTAATAGGATTGGATGAGAAGTGGCACGGCTATTAAAAATCCTCCTACAATCCTGCCACACTATTTTGCAGCAGTTTAGAGCTGAACTTTTTGTCTGGGCTTTCTCAGGAACTCATTCACCTTTTCTCCCCCCAAGACAAAATGCCTTTCGACACCTCGTTACAAGGTCTGACTTAGGGCTGCTCGATTATGGCAAAAATGATAATCACGATTATTTTCACTGAAATTGAGATCACGATTATTTGACGATATTTATTTAACCCTTTAAGACCTACTATAGAACCAAGTCCACCAGAGCTTATATTATTTTTATTTATTTTTTTTACATGCTGTAGTGCCATTTGTGGGAGCATTTCAAGTTGCTATACATCAATACAACTGTTATAGCCCATATTTTAATAATATGTATGCATTAAGTGCATAGTAATTACATAAATTGCAAAAAAGTGCAATAAACTACAAAAAAAATTGAAAATCGTTTTTGTTTTGTTTACATATATTTCTACTTGGAGAAATTTAAGAGGTTTATCCCTCAAAACTTTAAATACAATAAAGTTGCAAAAAATAGTTTACAACAACAGGAAATTTATTTTGAGTGTCTTCATAGTTTTATTTTGGAGATACAGCAATTTTTATATACTGCAGGAAAAACAAAAAACAATCCTATGATGCAAATTTGCAAAGAAAACAGCATGTGCATCATTTTACTGTGGGAAGTGTTACGAACAGCTGATAGGAACGGCAAAGCCTGTTTCTGGAATATTATGCTTTTGTTCCTGCAAGCGCTTTTTATGCAGTTTTTGCAAAGCTATATGTGGAACGAAACCGTGACTGAGGACAAGCTGATGGCATCAGATGTAAGTACAACTCCTCCGGTTTCATATGCAAAACAAATTATTGCGCTAGCTTACACGGTTCAGGTTCTACAGGGATTTAAAAATAGTTACGCAAAACGGAGCGTGCTGCTCTGACCGGCTTTAAAGGGTTAACAATGACTTTAAAAAAATAATATAAAATAGTGTGCAACACCACTGAAGTTTTTTTTTTTTTTTAACTCTTTTCAACCAACGGCAGTCACTCTCCAAATAACTTCTGCTTAGCTTTCTGAGCTTCCCTCGGGTCCTCTTAATCAGCGGTCTCCACCCTTTTTTGCGCCACGGACCGGTTTATGCCCAACAATATTTTCACGGACCGGCCTTTAAGGTGTCGCGGATAAATGAGGGAGGGGCTAATAATCGGCTCAGTCATTTTTAATGATCGTTGAAAGCCCAGATCGTAATCGTGATTAAAATTCGATTAATTGAGCAGCCCTAGTCTGACTGACAGCTTGTAGCAACCTCAGCAACGAAACAAGAAGGCCGGTTCACCTGAAGCGTGTGTAGCAAAAAAACAATTTGATCACAAATTTCTTCCCGCTTCTACTAAATTCTTTTACACTATTTTTCTACAGCAGTATTTTCATTTCTGTTTTCTGAGCAATATCCAAAGTCTTCCTTTCTTATGTAACACTCATGGGATGCTCTATAACTTCTATCTAACTCTTCTCATTGTCCTCAGGCTGGAAACCCTGTTTCCAAGGAATTTGATACTGTAACACAATGTAAACGTAGGTGTTCAGTATTAACAGACAAATACTTGAGCACAACAGCAAGCTACACACAAACTTTTTATACATGCCCATTCAATACACAGCACAAAGATGGGTTTAGGGGTTTGGCTGTGTTGATAGTTTCAGTGGAAATCAATACAACCCACAGATTATTTCACATGCTATTCAGCGAAAACGCAACAGTAGAACTGCAGAGGAAGAGGATGACAAAAGAGAAAAAGCCTTGGCAGAACATGCTCTTAGAGCTTTCTATGCTAAATATATCTGATGTTGTATGGCTTGCGTTTACTTGTCTATAGGAATTGATTATATTGTTAGGAATGACATTATTGATTCTGCTTATACAGTAGATGAGGATCTTTATATTTTTTCTTAAAACAGGCATACATACATTTTCAGTGTGTGTGTGTGTGTGTCAGGTAAGCAAACGGTTTTCAGAAAAAAGATGCCAGCATGGATTAAAAAAATGGAAACGTTTGTATACACATGGATCCTGTGACCCAACATAACTATTACTATTATACAACAGCAATATGTGGAGATTCAACTTCATGATACTCATACATTTTCCCATATAGTGGACGCTGCACTCTACTCTTGTGTAATCAATGAAATTAAACACTTCTTGCCTGGTGTCTTAAGATTACTTTTGTCTGTTATCAGACAGTGAAGAGGAAGACAGGAAATGGGGCATGACATATAACACCAGTAGAAGATGGTAATTTAACAAGAGATATTGCAGTTATGTAGGAGGAACTATAACAATTCAACTAAAACACTCAATAAAAGATACTTCTAGCTTCCATGTTGGCTTCTCGTTCATAACCTACTGCATTTTTACCGCATTACCGTTTATCCGACACTGCAAACTTCTTATAGAGCTACAAAGCTTTACTCTGTGCCAAATATGCAAAACAACTTCTAACGTCTTTCAGTCTGGAGTCTCTGGACAGCAATTAGGTCATTTATGTTAAAAAGAGCTGCCTAGCACTACTGAGAATCTAAAGAATCCAGCAACTGTTGTTCTTCACTGCTCTGGTATTAAATTGAGTAAATTTATGTCTTTTCTACACGGGACCAAAGGTTGTTCCTTTTGGCTTTACAGTTATGTAACTGTCCCGAGGGGTTAAGCTGCTAGTTCTGCCTCGAATACTTTGCTTATTTCATTGAAACTTTGCAAAAACAATAACAATAGTCAAGTCTACACCATAGACTGATGATCAACTGATCACTTATAACAGCTCGTTTGTGGAACAATAAAGTCTTTATTAAAAAACAGACTTCCTGTTTATTTCTCTCTGTAATCATAACAGATGTTGCATGAACTAGTCAGTAATTCTCACCCACGTGTGAGTCAGTAGTGCTGTTACTGGAACTGACTTCTTAAAAAGTGAATCATGTAATTAAAACAATATATCTTGTTTGGGAAGCCAACACATTAATCTTGAAAGGCAAATTAAGAGTAGTTGATTTGTAATGTGCTATGTTCTAATGTAGAGATGGTTTTATGTTTGACTTACTTTCTGAAGGTTGGTATGGATCCATGTAAAGATCGTCCAGGGGACGTCCCTGACCCGTGGCTTTGTCCTGACAGCAAGCTATCTGTTTCAAAGGAAAACGTCCCATCACGGTCGTCAGGAACATCCAAGAAGTCCCCGTCACTCCACACTCCAACCATGCCATCCATCGGCTGGTACCTGATCTCTATGGTAACATTGGTCTGGAAATGAAATAGTGAATGAATGAAAATGAGCTTACTTGAAACGGCGTTACGAAGCTTCAAAGTATTTGGATAAAATCATAGTAAATCTTTCAGAAGCAAAGACGTACAGCTTATCTTTAAATGACTTCAAGTACTTAATCTGGTCATTTAATTTGAAGCATTATCTAATATCTAAAATCTCTCTTCAGTTTTAATGGTTAGAAGTTAGGTCTGAAAAACACTTTTTTTTAACTTTTCCCCAAAATAAAGTTTAAAACATCTTTAAACAGTGTCCTCTCCAGAAACTTATACTTCTACTATAAACTCTACTGTTCTCCACAGATTGACATTTTTATAGTATCTTTTAAATGCGTCTTTGTTTCCTCTGATATGAGACTTCATTTGCTAAGGAAATCTCAGTCTTCTCTCAGCTGTTGTAGGGACTTAATTATGCCTTTGTCAAAATCAGATATAATCACTTGTGATACCTCTAACTGAGAAACAGTCAAAAGACATTTTGCCCTTGCTACATATATAATTTTTATTTGCTAGAATGGCAGTGTATCCAGCCATCAATATCATATCACTGTATGCTGTTAAAGCTTGAGAAACAGCAAGTTACCTGCAGATGCTGTAAAGTTATTTTAATCTAACATATTCTTCGGCACAGGAAGAATGCCTACAGCGTCAACTACCACATGAATTAAAAAACTTAAGCTGGGATTGTACAGTTTTCCAAGACCAACATGTTAGCTTAAGATGTGTGCTAAAGTGTCAGAAGACTGCATTTATGCCAACTTGAGAATGTCAATAAACGGAGTGAGTCCCTTTCAACTCCTGTATTTAAATCCACAACTCTGAAGCAGAAACTGTCTTTAAAACAAACAAACAAACAGATTTTGGACCCATTAGCAAATTTAACACACTCATTTATATATGTCATTATTAGTTGTGAGGCAGCTTTGACTGACAGGGTGCACCAACCACTGAGCCATGAGTGAGTCTTTATATGTTACAACCAACACACAAGTCAAACTGAGCTTGTAGTTCACTGAAATAAACAACAACAACAACAACAAAACAATAGACAACACAGTAATACATAGTCTTGGCATGTCTATATCAGTTTAATTGTGTAGAAAAAGCTCTTGATAGTAGAAACAAACTTGACAGGACAATAAATGATGTCTTCTGCTTGGTATTTGTTGGGGGAAGTCAGACTGACACTAACTGCTTGTTTAATCCAGGTCAGAAACATGGGTGACACTTTAGTGTGTCTTTAGTGCCTTCTTGGGAGTCTTGCTTGGACAAGTTTTAGCCTCCTGACAACGACCTGATCTTTTTTACAGAGCAGCCAATTTATTCCACTGACAAAGATGGATGAGGAAAAAAATGTACATGGGGCTCTCGGCTCCTTTCTCCTCCATTTCTCTCTGTGTCGCCAGCTCTTCCTTATATCCTCACAAGGCGATAGCTGTGGTCCGCGAGGAGTTCGATTTGTTTCTATGGCAACCACACCAGTGCAGGATTGTAAGTAAAAGTGTTGCTCTCAGGTTATGTCTGGCTTAGTTTTACCAGTTTTTTGGTACAGGGATGCACAGTGATACAATTCTCCTGTTTTCATGGGAAGCGACTTGCACATATGTCTGTGGATATGTGCATCAATGTGTGCAATGTGTGTAAACCCTGAAGCTCTCCCATGCTGCGTGTCATCATCTCAGAAGCATCACATCAGTGCTCCCGGTTCCAGGAACACCATTCTGCACACTGGGGTGGTTTGAAAGCTCATATGGTTGGCTTCTCTCTCACACACTCAATTGTGCTGCCCTCATTTCCATATACATATTCACTCTTACATTATGCATTCGCTGCTAAATCAGCCTCACTCTCAACCTCACCACTGAACTGCTCTCGGTTGAGCAGTTTTAAATAAAATTTCCAATCAATAGTAAATATCTGGATTCATGTTAAATGCAAATGTGCTGATGTTGCTACGACACGCTTGTATTTCCATCAGATCCTCGTTGATGTGAGGGTCCTTAATGCTTGTGCCTTTATAGGCCAAGTGATGACTGTTACATTGCTTATTGTCAGCAGTGCAGGTGGAATTCAAGATTGATTTCTCCATTTAATGGTCCCCTATTTGCTTGTGAATGCATTTTGGAAGCTAATACAATCCCTTTCAATTCTAATGCCGTATGGTAAGTTGTATAATTTACAAAACTAGAAGTTCGATTTAGGCTCAGTTTTAACCTCTGCTGTGTTCATCAGGTTCTTTCAACTACCTAACTAAAGGTAATGTAACCATGGAGTAAAGGCATGTTTTCATGACTCTGATATTCAATAAGTCTATTTTAGATTAGACTCATTTTGACACATTTTGGGCACTTTGGAGTCTCTGCTTGAATTTAAAATAAAGATATTTGAAAGTTCGCAGCAAATGTTGCTGATCTTTTCAGTGAGGCTAAACATGGAGCCTATCCTAGTTAGTTACTGCCTGTGTTACTTTCTGGTGACCAGAGATGGGCAGTAACGCGTTACTTGTAACGCATTACTGTAATCTGATTACTTTTTTCAAGTAACGAGTAAAGTAAGGGATTACTATTGCAAAAACGGTAATTAGATTACGCTACTTTCCCGTAGTAACTCTGCGTTACTGCGTTACTAAAACCGTGATTTTTTTGCAAGAATGTCTCATGACAGTGACGTAAGCGAGTGCGCCCTTAGTGACAACAGCTGTGTGCAGATCAACAATGGATCACATATCGATTGTGGGAGAGAGTATGAGCGTGCAGCGTTTAAAGCAGGGGTGTCAAACTCAAATACACAGTGGGCCAAAATTCAAAACTGGAACAAAGTTACGGGCTAACGTTAATATTTATTGAAAAAAGAAATCTTCCTCCAGATATAAGAATGAATCTTTTCTTATGGACTCAAATAAGTTTTGCTGAAAAACTGAATATGGAACAAGCAAAGCTTAATACTAAACTATATATATATATTAGCTGTATAATACCAGTAGGCCAGCTCTAATAGTAATTTGGTGTGGCTTTGCGGGCCAAATGTAATTAGGCTGCGGGCCAAATTTGGCCCGCGGGCCAGAGTTTGACACCTATGGTTTAAAGCGTGGAAGTACTGACCTTACTTTGAGTTTGATTCCATAAAAAGTGACAAAAACATTAGCGTCCATCGTGCGTGGGAAGAAAACTTCTTTTTACAGCGAAAAAAACCCCTAAACTTCCAAGCAAGCACCGAGTGCGCAACGACGTAATGGGAAACTCACAGAGAAAAGGATTCTTCCACTGACCGCTGCCGCACACCTGCACCAGGGTAAACCTCCGCCTACTCCACTCCTGCTTTGCAGGTGAAAATAGAGCAACAGGACCGCTAGTCTTTGACTTTATTTATTTTCTGCTGTGTTTTACTTGCATCTATTTGAAAGACTGAGTGTAAACACAAAAAATATTTTATTTTATGTGCTGGAATGTGCAGAAAATAGGTTTAAATGTTAAACTAATTTATTCAAGTCAGAGAATGTTGCATATAATTAAATTTTTTGCTTGATGCATAAAGTTAAAAGATTAAAACTGATAAAACAAGTTAAAAAAGGGACTTTTCCATTTGATTACATTTTGTATGATGGATTATGTAGAAAAAGTAGAATTGGGCTGAAAGATCTATCGCTTTATCACCTCTTCAGGTTGTAAATCGTGTTTTTAAAAAGTAACTAAGTAACTAAGTAATTAATTACTTTTGAAAATAAGTAATCAGTAAAGTAACGGGATTATTTTTGGGGGGAAGTATTCAGTAATTAGTTACTGATTACTTTTTTCAAGTAACTTGACCAACACTGCTGGTGACTAGGAAAAATCTAAACAATATGTAAACTCAACAGTGGCATGTGATCAGTTCATAAAGCAAAGACATCTATAACATCTTTGTGGGAATAATATTTACCTATTTTATGGCAAAATGCTATACTTTCAGCAACAAATTGCTAATTTTGCCATTTGTTGCTTGTTGGGTAACATGTTGTACGTTTATCCAAGCCCTTTTTTTTATTTTCTCAAAACTGTCCTTGTTACCACTGAAAAAGATGTCACTGGTTTAGTAGGATCATTAGAGAGCAAGCCGACTTCTATCCACAATTTTTTTCAATCCAAATTAAGAAAAAATAACCAGATTTTAATGTTTCCTGGTGATTGATGGACCTCTGTTCATCTTTACTTCTGAGATACTCTCCAAGATGCTTTTCTTATACTTAAACATGCCACTGACCTGTTGTCTAATTAGCTGCAAAATGTTCCTCGAGCTGAACTTACTTTTCCTTTTGTTGCCCTGTTACTCAATGTTTTGCTGCCGATCACTTCAAAACAGCTTTGATTTTTTTCTGTTATTTTCTTATTTTAAACATTTGATATGTTATCTGTGTTGTCTTGTCGATAAAATATGGGTTTATGAATGAATCCCAACATAAACTGAAATAAAGCTACAGAAGGCCCAACATTAAAGGTTTCAAATTAGATGGTGCAGTCACATGAAAATGCTGTCTAAATATTTTGATTGGCTCACATTGATTTATGTCTGTAGATTGTTCTAATGTGAGAGTTTACCTTTATTGACGTGTTGTTATCATCAGTGAGTGTGTCAGTCAGCTCTAGATGTCCCTCTTCAGCCACTTTCTGAAGCACCATACAGAAAGTCCCAATGAGTCTGTAGGAAAAGAGCAACAAAGAGCCATGCATTGTAAACAGAAATCAATAGAATCAATAATGGCATTGTGTCACTTGTCTTTTGTTCCTCCTCTGCTGCCCATCTGTTTATCTTTGTTTTACATGCTGCAATAGAGCGCTCGCATCACTGCATTTGGAAAAAAAAACACATGCAAACATACATGTCCTAGTTTAAACCTTTAAAGTTTGCACCCCCCCCCCCCCCCCTTTTTAAGGCTTTGCTTGTTTAAGCAATGCAATGACCAAGCCAAATTTATTGTGTACAACATAATTTCTTTCTTATAAAAGTGTGCTAAACTACCTCACCAGGAGTGTAGAGCTGTGAACTCCCATTATGAAAACAAAAATATGACAAAAGAAGCTGTGAATTGCTGAATGGAAAAAAAAAACCCCTACATATATATTTATAATATGTTAACATGTCTCTGTCTTTGTTATTAAAAAAACATTTCGCAGTTTAAAATTTGATTTGTCATCTTGTTCCATATTTCATTAAATACATGGGATTTTAATAATTAACAAATCCCTTAGCGGTTTCATTAAATTTTACACAACATCTCCTCTTTTTTTGGATGTACGCAGCAGTGAACTGAGCTGTTTTGGCCACTGCAGGTGTCTAATTTGATCCATATCACTTTGGCACTCTTTCTACTTCTGTTGGACATTTGCGGTGACAGACAGTGAAAAAGTACTTCACTACCTTTGTCACCAGCTCACTCTGCCATATGCTGCATCTCAAACGAAGTAATTAGTGCCCCAACCCCCCGGTTAGTTTGGAAGTGCATCTTGTGAAATGATTTTTGCTTCTGCTGTGATAACTAATTTTCCTAGCAGATAAGCAATAGGAATTAAGTTTTACTGCCTATTTTAAAATACTTAGACATTTTTCATGCTTAATATCAAACAGTTAACACAAAAATGTTCCACACTGGTCAAAACTACTCTGTAAATTAAACATCTATCCATCTACTATTTATTCTACCTACAAATTATGTCCAAACGAGCTACAGCTAAAAGATATTGCTGTAGCCATGATTGCATTAAATGTGGATTTTTACTATAAAGGCACTACAAAAAAAAGTGGAGGCTGCACATGCATCTTCAACCTAGCCACAAATCAGATTTACAGTCAGCACATTTTCAGAATAGGCAACAAAGTGAAAAAACAAAATGTGAAATATGGTCACATTTCCTCTTCTGTTCCTAAGTTATGGCATTTAATAATGTCCATGAAAGTGTGACATCACGGTGAAGTCTACCGTTGGTATTTTGGGCTTAAAATGTCATTTTATATTCTATCACGTCAGACATTGGTGTAGTAACTTGTGCTTTGAAGCTTAAATATTCATATTTGTGCAAACTGTGGAGAAACTACCTCGAGGCTTTCCTGAGATACTGTGTTCATAAAAATGGGATTGACAGACAGACTGATGATCCATCAACATAATGCTTTCAGGAGAGAATTTCATTTTATGTTATGGAACGTTTAGTAAACATACACCATACATTTTTTAATATAATGCGTTGCCTCCATCCAGAACCCCCTGAAGAATTACCAACATAATGGTACCTCCCTATTGCAAACTTTAGATCATAAGATGGATTTCTCCACTGCCCAAGGACACCTCATGAAATGTTACAGTGGGTAGAAACTCAGTACAGTGCCCATTCAGGTGGTCAATTAGAGCTGCTGAATAATTTAAAAAGTTTCCCTCATAAAAGTGTGTTGTTTGCAGAGCAGTCAGCCACACATGAAGAACGTGTGCTGAAGTCCACATTGAGCCCAACCATATGGCATTTCTGCCATATACAGTGGTGACAAACAATGTTTACAGCTACACAAACACGTACCTCGGATAACTCACGGACCGAAAATAAAGCTGCATCTTATATTTCTACTGCATATGTGACATACAGGGTGATAAATATTCAAAGAGAGCATCAAAAGGAAGGAAAGGCATACACACAAACAGCAGCCTGGATATGAGCCCGTAGGGAGATACAATATCATAAAACGAAAGCGTGGAAACAATAGTTAACCAGCTGCCATGCACACACTTGCAAATACACATGCACACACAGAGGAAATCTGTAGGGATCGCAGCCAACAATGTGATCTTCCCAACAGGACTACTGAACCTGACAAGTCAGAATAGAGTGAAGGACTGCAGTACGCACAAACACACACATGTACACAAGGACACCTCCAATTCAACATACCCCCCCCCCCCCCCACCCCACCCCTCCCCCCGAATGCTATCTCAATAAATGAATGAGCTGCAACAAAAGCAGCAATCTGTCTGCTATTATTTTTTCCCCCCTTTCCTTAGATTAATCTCTCGCTCTTTCTATACCTTCTGTTTTCACTTTGTCTTTCCTCTGGAGTCAGTGGTGATGAATTCAAACTACAGTAGAAAGTGAGGCTACATTTGTCAGCAGAGCTTCGAAACTTAATAATGAGGTAAATTTAGACTTCCAGAACTTGACTTCTCTTTGAATTGCAGGTTAAAAAAAAAACCCAAAAACAGTATGTGCTTCCCCCGAGGCGCTGGCAGGTTCTGCCTTTGTGAAAGTGAGTATCTGCCAGGCTCCCCAATGCATAACTCCATGCACAACTCTACAGGCCTGACATGACTAAAGAAAAACGTCTGTGTGGATATAGATGGCTTTGTGCAGAAAACTTTTTTTCTTTTGAAGATGAATAGAAACTTCTGAGACTCTGAGCAATATTACTAATAACCCACTGCACTGTTTCCTTTACCAGACAGGGGTGATCAGTATATCCAGTGCTACTTAAATGGTCTGTCATTTCCTTTCAACCCTTGTAGCACGTGTTGCAAGTGCTGAATAATTGAACTGAGCAAGGCCTATCATGTTCTGGCTCGCTTTTTTTTAGCACTTCAAAGGTGGCATTCATTATTGATTGAAGTCCTGCAAACAATTTACTTTCATCTGCTTCATGATTCAGCTCCCTTCCCTTTCAATTTGCATTAATTCTTCTTCTCTTTCTCAATTTAAGGTGTGACTATGGCAAAATGTCTGGCTCAGGTGTATTTGTGAAGAGGTGAGCTCAGCTTTGAAATGTAAAATATTTTTTCCAAGGCAGACAGAGGGTTCGCAAAGATGCTCTAATCCACTGCAGCGGCAGGTAGTGCAGCTGGAGGATAGTGTGAAATGGAAATGTTACAGCTGACAGGAGTGTGTGATTTGGCCCCCGTGATCTGCCAGAAAGTCTCTGCCAAGCACTCTGCTGCCACTAATACAAATATGAGCAGATTCACTGAATGCATCACTGAATTGCTCAAAGATGATCTATTGATTCATGGGGATGCAATCAATACACCCTGTCTCCTTTTCACACACGCAGATGAGCTTAATAGAATTTTTAACCGCAAATGATAGAAAAAGCTATTATGTCTTGCTTTATTGCCCATCAGCATGCCATGGCAATCTGAGTGTGGTCCTGCGGTTTAGCTCCTTTTACTGCTGTGATGCATATACATAAAGCACTCTTACAGCTTTGTAACAGACACATTCCATTGCAGGACAAAACAAAGAATTATATGTAAATGTGTTTGTTTTGACTGATTGTTTTATTTCAAACTATGCCAAAGGATAGAGAGGCGAAGTGGAAGAAAGAGAGAACATAAGGTTTGTAAAGATGCGTGTGGGGGTGCGGAGCATAGACAAAATCTGCCTATTATTGACACAATTTTCATTTTGCACTGAAACAAAAGCAAAAATGAAACCAGGTTTATCTGTTTAGCTGAAGACTCCTCAGTCACACAGGCTGATCAGCAACCCCTCGGTACAGTTGGCCACTAGGGAAATTGTATATTAGCCAACTGGTTTAAGAGTGGTTGCTGGAGATAACTGGCTATCACTGAGTGAAACTGGTCACAAGGAAAGTGTTGCACAAAATTCCTCCATCTGATTTTTTTGGTAGCTGGCAGATTGATACAATTGTGTGAAAAACAGCAGCTAGTCTACATTTAATTGCTAGCTAACTACCATGGAGCAAACTCAACAATGTGTGATGCAAACTGCAAATGGAGAATGTTTGTCTTCAAAATAAAAGTTGTCCCTTAATGCTGAAGTAGACGCCTTTCAAAATGCACAAGTTTTACTTTGAAGGTGAATTGCTTCTGTTTCCATTTTTCAGCTTTAGCATTCCATTTCACAGCAGCTGCCAGTAACTTCTTGCAACCACTCTCAATTGATCAGTGAATACTATTTTACATACCCTGAGGTACCCTTGAGCAAGGTACCGTCCCTACACACTGCTCCCCGGGCGCTGCACTGGTGGCTGCCCACTGCTTCACTGGGTGAATGGGTTAAATGCAGAAGAGTAATTTCCCTATGGGGACTAACACATACACATTATTATATATGTTGCTGGACAGGAAGGATCAATTGAAAGCACCTAAAAAATTACTTTTTTTGTCTTGCTTTTGGCTTTGTTTCCTCCTTGTTTGTCCTCCCCTATGTCCGTATACATAGTCCCTTTTCCTTTGTTTAGGTGTCTGTTATGTTCCTGAGCTTGGTCGCTTAGGTTATTCCTCGTGCATCTGGACCTTTTAGAATTCTGTTTATGAGTTCTCGCTTGCTTACTGTTAAGTCTGCCACAGACATCCTGCCTGTGGCTTCTATCTCAGTCTTACAATCTACGCGCTGAGACACCACCGACCTCAGGTTTAGAACACTGAATATGCTATCATATAACCTGTCACTGTTCAGTGCTCAATAACTCCCACACAGTATACCCCATGATGGGCCGAATATGAAAGCAAATCTCTCAGCCACATGAGAAAACAAATAAAACACAGTCTATATGTCACTACAGCAAAGAGGCCACTACACATCACTGCCCTTTCTTTGTGTTTTTGTAATGTGATCACATTTGTGGTGGCAGGGTGTATCACACTGGCCCTAAAGTGTGTTGGTACAAACAGTGATGAAGTAGATCAAATACCCTGGTAATTAAGTAGCCTGTGGACATGTGGAACAGGTGCAAGAACCACAAAAGCTGTGACTCACACTGAATTATTTACCTGTTTAAATGTGTGTCAGGTTATGCTTATGTACTCAGTTTTTACATTTAAGAACTGCCTACTTATGGCAAAGTATACATTTTGCTTGGACTCAACCATCTCCAAATGTGCTTGAGCTGTTATGAAAAAGTAAGTCGATGAAAAAGTTTCATTAAAATAGAACAGTGTTTTTTTCCCACCCAAGAGAAACTCTGGCTCACATCAATTCTGCTTTTAAATTGAATTTAATGTATGTTTTTTAAAATGGATCTAGCAGTTGCTTTGTGTACAACTGTAAAAATTGCCTTCATTGCTTAAGGATCAATGATGCAGAATTAATATCCATCTGAAGTTATGAAAAAGCTTTCCATAGTTGGAAAAAACATCTGAAAAAATTATAACTCTATATGCAGTGTTAAGAATGAGAATCTTGCTGTGTCAGAGCAATGGCATGCTTGCACCTATATGAATTTGTTATATTTCTTTTTTGTAAACAAGACTCTCTATATACACAGCCAATACATTATATATTCAATATATAATATGCAGTCAATATACAGTCGTGCCTTGTTAATTGCTTAGATTCCTAACAAGTTGCCTGTAGTTGGCAAACATTTGCTAACTACTTGCCAGGTGGTAGTAAAACCGTAAAAATTGCAATGCAAACCAGAACCAGGAAATGTTCACTTTCAGTGTAAAAAGCCATACCTTACCACTGCAATTGAGAGATTTCCTTTACTTTGAAGGCAAACTGTCACAGTTTATGTTTTTTTGTCACGCTTTTCTTTTTTCACTGTGGCTTGATGAGTAGCTGGGGAGTATTCGTAGGCAAGCCGAACCTTTGCCCACCAACAATGGGCAACCACAACAATCTGCTAGCAACCAAAGCAATCATGCGGTTTCTGCCAGCTGGTTAAGGAGTGCACATTTTTCCCCTATGATGGGTGATTGCTAGCTGGTTGAGAACCAGTATCTAGGCCTGTGTGACTAACAAAGATTAAAGTTAGATAGCAACAATTGGAATTGCATTCCGGCACCTTTAGTTAATGAGTAATTACATCTGATAGGCAGGTTATTGCATAATGTTGCTGAATGCGTGAATTTTTCATGCACTGCAACCTGGCATTCTTCCAGTGATGACATGGAGATAGTTGCTCATTAATACAAACATAATGGCATCCCACAGCCTGCTTACACCTTCAACGCATCCCTTTCTTCCCTGTGATGCATTTATGGTGCTGACCTAAAGTTATGTATGCTATACTTCAGCATTTAGCTATGAGGAGTGAGCATAAATTGAGTAGTGTTTTTTTTTAATTGCAAGATAATTTTAAATGAAACATTTTAAACAGTTCAACAAGCATCAGGAAACACACAAAATGTTTCTGTGTAGTTTATTACAAAATGTATCCATGAGCTAAATGTACAGTTGCTGAATTTCCTTAGGAGAGGGAAAAATGTTAATGTGTGACACTGATAGATGAAGCAGTATGTGACATTTTATAAACTGGAAGTTTAAATCTTACATTTAAAGTTGTCATGAATTTTGAATAAGTTATTAGACCTTTAAATAACGTGTTGCTAAATTATATTTTTGTGAAGCATTTTGCAAAAACAAATTTAAGTATGCTCATTTTGTGTTTTTCAAAGGTTGCATGAAAATATCAGTTTAGTATAGGCTACACTGATAGGTTTGCAGTGTTTAACTTAGTTGGCTAAATCAAAAAGTAGCAAAAGTAGCATCACAGGTCAGCTAATCTCTAAAGAGAGAAAATCTACTAGAGTTCACAAGCAAATTATCATCAAACTTATTTCTAAGTAATTTTTCCCCACTCTGCACTGCCACGCTTACAGCTTACAGCTCTTACAGCTCTTACAGCTCCCCAACCCAATAAATCATACTTTAATCCTGCTGACTAGGGCCTTATTCACCTGACTCCACATTCACAATAGTCACACATCCAGAATGGTGAAGTTATATCACATGGTCAGTAGTCATGTGTCTGCAAAACTATGCTACTTTGGTGCAGTGTTGCTTTTAGCAAAATGCTAATGTAGACATTGTTCTACTCACACTGGTGTTACTGCCCAGCCTAATACTGTTTTTCCTGTAAATTCTTAATCTGTTAGATTTTACATCTTTGCTAGGGAGCATATAATTACAGACCATTTTGAATAGGTGGCTTTGCGTAAGTAGCTAGCTTGATTAGCACGTTATGTATATCAGTTTTTCACTCTGAATTGGTAAGGCTAATTTTTGACAGAAAAATGACCAGAAAGATTAAAAAATATCAGCTGCTTCCCTATGGTGTCTTTTCGTACAACTAGCGTTAAAGGTGACTGAGAAGCCAAGGTGACTGCATTCTTAAGCTGTAGTGACTTGCTAATTGTAGGACAGTCACACTAAAGCAGGATTAGGCAAATAAAGTTCCCAAGGGGCCGCATACAGAAACAAACTGGGACTGTTGTGGATTTAATACTGAGGTGAACTGATATCAGCTTTTTGGTGCGGCCCTCCACAAACGTTTCAGATTCTCATGTTGCCATTTGGGAAAATTAACCGTCCACCCCTGCCCAAACCCTCCTAAACTCACTGACCCCTAATTGTCATGCATGCCTGTAAAAATGTATTTGTCTTTGTTTCAACTTCAGTCTTCCACACAATGGCATAAAGAAATCTTGCTGACAGTTCAAATCTGCCTTGATGTAGACTTGATCTAGCATGTGTCTGCACACCTGTCACCAGCATTTAGCTCTTTATTACACACATTTACATGCAGCTAAATTTGCACACTGCAGACATGATTAGGTTACATAGACTAACTATTGAGCTGGTGCTACACACATGTATTGATGCTTATGGGCACACACAGAAGGAAGTTAACATTACTGTGCTTTATTAACTCGGAGGGTGGTGCAATGTTTTCTCTAGTCTGAACCATATTAGACACATCAATCAGTCCATTGTGAGAAGTTGGGCAGCTGGTATAATTTGACTGGATTTGTTATGGACACAGTAGGTGGACTGGCTTCCTGGTACAACCAGTCCATCACTTTTTCAAGCAGGACACAAAAAGTGCACAGCGCCATCCAAATGAACCAAAATAAAGGAAAAATTAACAAGAAATTGAAGAAGTGAGGAGAAAAGGGATATTACTTAACTAGCCAATTTACACAAACAGCCTTGCACAAATGATTTCTACACCTTGTCTATGTGGGAAGCGTAATAGAAACATCACATTAGGAGAGCAGTAGTACATTCTGCTCCATTTCTGTTCATACAGGATGTATTCGGGTGACATGCATTTTGGCAGCTCTCAAAAGGCATCACACAGGTATGAGCATCAAGAGGTCGAATACATATCTGAAATGTAAGAAATACTAATGTGCAAGGAGTACAAGAGCAGTTACATGGCCTAGTTGGACGGCTGGATTGATGAAATAGGAATGTGTTCTTTCAGACATGCGAGAAATGGTGACAGAAAAATAAGGCTCTTCTCTGTAGACAAAGCATTATAAGTTATTAGTGTCATGCTGCACCCATGATTCAGGTCAGATGAACCTCACAGTAATATTTTTAGTTGGTTCTCACATGATTACACCTCGTGAGGTTGGGATGTGTCAGTAAAAACATATTAGCTATGACACAATTAAAAAAAAATGAAACATTTGTCTGACTTGTCTTTAAACCTACGGATATTGTAAAAGCAATGATACTCAACTTTCAGTTGTATCATCAGCTACAGGACCGGATGGGTTTTTTCTAAAATGATCTGACTGTTTGGAGTGTGTGAAATGATAAATATGCCTGTTACCAAGACTTTAATACTGTTTCATTACCTCTGCCCACTTTCTGGCGTGATGCTTACTCAGCCCTGGCTGCTGTTTGCAGTCTGTTGCATACAGGTGAGTCAATTTAGAGCAAACCCCTAGGGGAATTTAAGCGTTTCCTTCATTAGGTTAGCTACATGCATCATGTGTCAGTCTGGGGTGGTCACAGGTTGCAACAGAAAGGCAGGAAGGCAAACATAGACAATTTACTCTGAAGCGCTGTCTGGGGGGCTTGAATTAGTAAACAGCACCATACCTGTTGGAGAAGACCTTGCTGTAATTGTACACTTGGATCTCTAGCATTTCATTTCCATCCAGCTTGCTGGCAATGGGCCATCGAAATGTCTGAAAAAGAGAAAAAAAACATGGTCAGGTTGCAGCTAACATGCAGCATTGATTATTCGGATTATATGCAAATGCAATCAATTATATGCACGGAAAAAAGTGACAAGTTCTGTTATGTTCAGAGTGACACCATTAAATTGCTTGTTTTCTCCAAGCAGTAACCTCACAGATGGAGCCTTTGCATAAATGGCAAAAACAGTTCATCTAATTGCCACTTGAGGTTGCAAAAAAGTTCCTGCAGACTCAGATTTTAAAACTGGAGAGCATTAAAGATAAATGCATGTTAACAGCATGGCATAGGGTTTTGACCTCAAGAGATAATATGTGACATGCAGTCTAAAGTGCTTTGCGTTGCCTGTAAAACTAAACAAGTGCTATGTTAATGTCAGGCTATTCCACTTCATCATGGTGGCCACATTCTATCTTTTATATGCAGCCTATGATTTTGCACATTAGTTCAACTATACTATAACTATAACTTCCAATTTATCTGATTTGTGTACTTATTATTATTGTTATTTTTATATTGAAATGGCAATTATCAACACTTTTCCAAAATCAATTTTTCTCAACTGATTAATTTATCCACCATCTAACTGTTTACTAGATAAAATTCCTTTAAGTTCAAGGTAAAATACACAGTACTATCTATCTTCTCACTTAAGTATAGGCAAAAATAAAAAAGTCAACCAAAGTCCCGGACTATATTCAAGGCCCTATGTCAGCATGCGTCTGTTACTTTGCAGTATCCTTGATTTTCTTTTTCTAAAAATCACCAGCAGCTACAGAGACACTGTTCAGGAGGGATTTTTTTATTGATGTTTTATTCATCACGCTGAACATCTCCAGGTTATATTGCACCAACCAAGCTTACTGATAACTTTTGCATCAGTGAAAACAAGAAAAAGCAGGAGCTAAGCAAAAATCCAATGAAAATGTATTTATTATCCTCCTGTTTGTGAGTCTGAGGATAGCTTTGAGGGATAACTGTTAATTAGCATTTTAAAAGGAATTAGCTCTGAATAACAGTTTTACTATATTTCCAAAGACTGAAGTTCATTTGAAATCATTTTTCTTTACTCGATGACAAATAATCATCGAAACGATATCTCTCTTGAAGGTCCTGTTGAGTGAAAATTATATTGCTGTCTATATGGAGACTTAAATTGAATCATCTAAACAGATGAGTTGTTATCATTTTATATGAATCAGAAAAGAGAGTCTGATACATCTAGACAATATTTACTATCTAATGAGATTAAATTTTTCTTCTACACTCATCTAGGTGGCTGATTCTTTAAAATGTAGTTGTATTATTTTATAAATGAAAGCTTTAAAAACAACATATATTGTTGCGTTGCCTGTAAACGCAGGCAACGCGTGCGTTTACAGGGTAAAACATATTACTGCCAACAGATATCCAAAGCTTGTTTAAAGTGAGTTGGACTGCTATGATATGACTTGAGAGCATCAATCTTAATAAAATGCAGAGTCAAGACTGGCTGCAGACATCGGTAAAAGAATTTTGTCACAGGAATTTATTCAGTCCTGTAAAAAATCAAGTGCACCTTATGATTCAGTAGCTTGTAGAACCACTTTTAGCATTTGACTGTGGACAACTTTGGTAAACAGAGGAATTTATCGCCAAGTCAGCAACTGCAAGACGGCTGAGTAAGCAAAACAAGTGCAAAATCTTCATGAAAATTGACCACTGAAACAATGTCCTTTGGACAAATGAGAGTTTAGTCACATCTGTCCAAAACACATTTTTCCTGAAGTCTTCTGGTTTGTTTAGAAACTAAGCCGCGCTGCTATGTTCTTTTAAAAAATAGGCCATCTCCTGGCAACCTGTGCAAATTTCCAAACTTCTTCAATCTTTTTCTAATTATACTGTCATGAACTTTCACCTTTAACATTCTAATTGAGCCCTGTAGTGTCTGAGATATAGCTCTTGGGTTTTGCAGTGTCTCTGAGCTTTGCATGGACATTGGTGTAGATTTGTTGGAACATCCATACCTGGGAAGATTATAGCATTGTCTTAACACACACCTAAATGCTTCATTCCAACAAAATGCTAAAGCTTCTGCTTTTATACAGGCGAGCCCACCTGCTGGTTATCATTTATATAACAAAATCACAGTTTATTCTGAAAACATTCCACTGGTTTTTTATATGAAAATAAGCTTGAACAATCTTTCTTTCTCAAACCTCTAATCACAGCTGACTTCAGCAAAGTAATATATCCAAACTCTCTTCAGGTTTGTTGCTACCAGCTTTACATCGGAAGAGTGAATTACTTGGATTCATTAATCCCCACACTAAAGGGACTCGAGAATTATAAAACACTTAGCAGTTAGCCTTTTAAGGAAAGTATGATAGATGTGGTAAAAGCAATTAATTGGCTTTTACTGCTTCCATTAATAAAGTATGACATCCAATTGTGATGCATTACTCACTCCACCTGTGTTGATTAACTATGACAGGGCGAGACCAGAAGATAAAAGAAACAAATGTAAGTTATAAATTTAGCCCCATCATACATACAGGTGTTGATTCACATTCAGTAAATCACCTCTAAGCCTCTTGCTGTACAATATGACGGGAAAGAGTCTTCACAAGGGCACAGGGATAAATGTTGCACAGGTGATTTAAAAGTAATTCGCCCCTTGCTGATATGGGCCTCTGACTTAGGAGAACACTGCAGGCTGTCAGACAAGAGATCCATCAAGACCGTCCCATTAGCGAATCCCGTGGTTTCCACCTGCTACTGTTAGACCTTCAAGGATCTGTGGCCAGGCCTGTAAGTGTGCATTAACATCAGTCCATGCATACTCAACCTTCAGGATCTGCAGCCTGTGTTCCCAGGTTTCAGTCAGAAGAAGCTAGTACTGCCCCTTCTTTCCCACCACCCTCAAAGCCTGAAAACATCCTGAAGTGACAGTCGTTGTCTGAGGTAGTGGCTAATACAGCCGCGCCACATCTCATTTAATACCGAATCTCCTCCGGCATGTTTGAACAGCCGAGAGTGCGAAAAGGAGGCCCCAGCATGGTGTTAATGGTGCACAAATGACAGCGCACACAGCTAATGCCCTATACACACACACCACTGCATAACACACACACTTCAAGTCAAATGATACACACCACTGTGTGATTAGGAATTGTTTATACAACACCAGGGAGATTGGGCAGCCATATTAATTTCCCAAGAGTCAGAGAAGCACAAATTTTAATCAGTGAATGTAAACTCAATACAAACATGCGTGTTATATGTCTAAGTGCTTGTAAACATTTCCTGTTTTCCTACTATTTTTTTGACACGCACCACCTTTAAACATCTGTTTATAGCATTGTCATGTCTGTTATGTTGCTTTGGTATACTATTCAGAACAACTTATTGCTAAAATAACACAGACAGGAATCCACAACAAGAAAGCTTAAGCTGCTTATGCTGCCTGAGGCTTTTGTAGCCACCGTGACAGACAAAATGCTTACAGTGGTTTAAATACCTGCACAGGACAGATAAACAAAATGAGAGGTGGGAAAGTGGAAAAGCTTGGTGGGCTTCAGTTGTAAACAAGTGTCTGCAAACAGAGCAATTTCTGGTTATGCTATGCAAAATTAAACTCAAAATTAAGCCTTAAAGGAGCACCAGTTTTTCAATTTTCAATCTATGCTTTTTATTTAATGAAAAAACGTTGATATTATATACAAGACAAAGAAGATTCCCTTTTTGTGCTTCACCCTGCTAGGTAGATTGCATGCACTGCAATTTTCTTTACTTAGCTCTATTTATTTAAAATGTAAAAGAGGCATGAATAAATAATGTGATTATGTGACAATTGTGATTTAGCCAAATGTTTAATTTTACTTTTTCAGGCTCAGGGCAATAAAATATTAAAATTAAACATACTTAAAAGAAAACAACCTACTGAAGATTTGCAGGTATTAGACTCCCTGCTCATGTTCACCCCCAACAAAAGCTGCCGGTAAATTTGTTGTTACAAGGTTTCATGTTACTTATGGCAAATTTTGGTACCACTATCCCAGCGTCACAACAGAATTCAAGACTCATCAGACCAGGCAATGTTTTACTAATCTTCTATTGCCCAATATCTGTAGCCTTCCTGTCAGAACAAAGCAGTCTGGCCATTCTTCTCCGACCTCTGGCATCAACAAGGCATTTTCACCCAGAGAACTACCCCTCACTACATATTTTCTCTTTTTAAGACCTTTTTCTCTGAACTCTGGGGAGCTCAGACCAGCCCATTTGGCACCAACAACATGTCATAGTCAAAGTCACTTAAATCACCTTTGTCTGCTTGCCTAAATGCCCTGAGTTGCTGCTTTGTGATCAGCTAATAGATCAGCTGTACTCAATGAAGTGCATGGTGAGTGTACAAGACCACTCTGAAAAAGTGAAGACTTTCTGACCGAGAAAGAAGAGGCAACAAAGTTACAATAAAATGAACATCCTGGCAAAGATCCCACAGATGTTAACACATCTGGCCGTGGAAAAAACTGACACACAGTGGTGACAAAATCAAAACTTTAGTCAACAGAATAATGCACACTTTGTTTAGCAAAGCTTTCTTCTCTAAAAAACATTCCGTTTCCTTAGCTACAGTAGATGTTTCATGTTTTTAAAAAAGTTCTTGTTAATTATTAATGGTAAATGGTAACTGGCTTTTCATGAACCAGTAAAAAAGCTTCAGGGATCAGTTGATATGATCACAGTTGATTTTTACTCTTTGCTGAATCTTCAGCATAGGTACGTAACCGCAAATCCCCGTGAAACCCTACAACATAAACCTACTCTGTAACCTGATGTGCACCGGTGTAACACTAGTTATTCTGTGAGTTTCCTGCTATTTTTTCAATGCAGTTCTTGAATGAATCAGTGAGTATAACAGTCATAGCTTCGACATAAAGAATTAGCCTCAGTATAACAGATGTCAAATTCCTGAAGGGGAATTGCGAAGCATGTCAGAATGGATGCGAAGAGATGAGGGACAAATATATTTGCCTCTGGTCTCTCATCAAAGAGACGACCAGAAGAAAAAAAAGTGCCAGGATTTTATTTGTTTTGCCTGGCACTGCATGTAAATCACCAGGACATCAGCACAAGGTAATTAATGCTACACAGAAGAAGGCTGGCCTGCAGCGCCAGACACTTATATAGGTTACGTCATAGGCTCTACAACGATTCATCGCAACTCTGTCACACTGTCATGGCTTTAAGGAAATTTGAATAGAGTGTAGCCATCATTCATTTTATTCTTAACACTTATTTTCCTTCTCCGATGGGCTAAAAAGAGCCTTTTCACAGAATTTCCAGAAGACATTTGGACTTCTCAAAGTGGAAAAATAACACTCACATCTCTGTGAGCTACAATAATGTATTGGTATGCACAAAACACCACAACCCTTGGTTTGCCTTACTTTCAGGGAATGCAGCCATGATAGATACTATTATTTAACCCTTGTGTGGTGTTCATATTTTTGTTACTCAGCCAGTGTTCATGGGTCTGGTGGACCCGCTAGAGTTTTGGCTTTCCAAATTAACACTATCAAACAATTTTATGTTAAATTACTGAACAGATGTTTACTTCATCCCAATTACAAGCCATATGAACAGCAAACATGGTTAATTTTTTCTCTTTACCTTTGTTAGATCACATTTATGAATTAAAGTGCTTCTCGATTCTTTTTTTTTTATATAAAATGTTATAAAAAAATAAATCAGTTATAATCAAGTGGAGTGAGTGGAAAGACACAACACATTTACACGTGAAGCACTATGTTTCACAACTAAATGGGATCAGCTGCTCATCAATGGTGACATTAGGCCCAGGGTTGTAAAACAGGGGAGGTGGTGCACCCACTTATCCCACACTGTCCTGATGGCAGCTAGCTTGTCTCTCTGCCGTCGAGCTGGTCTGTCGTCTCGGTTATCAAAATGGATAATCCTGGAAATTTTGTGGAAGTTTTCCAGAGACATTGATGCACGGAAAGGTTCTTGCCGGTTTCTGCACCCCACAGGGATTCTTTGGATTCCCCTTTGGACCTGAAAACTCCTGCAAGGATAAGAACCCCAAAGTAGGCCTTTGGGGTTCTTAGATGAATTTGGTCAATCTCCTTCCACCTTCTAGATTACTGCAATCCAGAAAAAATTTCTGGATGGAATCTGGGATGAAAAGCTCAAATGAAGACTTGATGTCCTGCACATGAGTAACTGTCAGCCGTGTTGGCCCTGGCTTATCACAGTAACAGCTCTGCAGGGTGGCTCATTTCTTGGGCAAGAACACCATTCGATTTCACCAGTTATTGACATCCATATTTCTTCACTTGCTGTCTGGTGGGCTTGTTCTGGTCCTGGAGCTGGCTGCAGATGGGGTACTCGTCTTCGTTTTGTTACTAAATGGTGCTCAACTTCATCCTCTTCTTCAAAGTCACTGTCAGACTCTGAATTTTCAGAAATGTGAAATATTCTGAAACCTCTTTGTCAACATCATCATCCGAAGCCCCTCTCTCTTCCAAAATCAACTGGATGGCCCTCGCAGCAGATAATCTTTTGCCATCTTGATCAGTTGTGATAAAGAACCACACTGGCAAAGTCTTATTTATAGTATTATGCCCCTAATTTGCAGGTGGGACAGGGTATGAGAAAATAAAATTTGGATCCCTCAAGAAAGAGGGCAAAATGTGTGGGAATGTAAGAGCAGACGGTGTTGATAGTTGAATTTTCAACAATGCTGCAACTTTGTGCAGGAGGGGAAGAAAACACTATCAGCAGCACCAGAAAGGAGGAAGACAGAGTGTGGGAACACATGACCTACACTTTCAACACTTTTATTAGACCTGGGTCCAGTGGACCCGAACACCTTGTATGTAATGTAAATGCGTGGGGGGAGGTACAGTATGAGGTCATTGAAAATTAGTTCGGATTTATGTTCTTCACAGAAAATAAGCCAAAGCCAATGAATTTCAGGTTGAAAAAATAATTAATTGTTTCATTTTTCTTTTGAAAAAAACTGAAAACGGGTCTCACAGACCCGAACACCATACAAGGGTTAAACCTGTGCTAATATGTATTCTGTATTAATGTTTTGATGTCAATTAAGCCCCTGTACAGTCAGCCAGAATTAGCCAAAAAGTTATATTAGTAAAAAAGAACACTAACAATGTGTAGTCAGACAGTGTTATGGATTGTAAAGTTTTCCAGTTATACAAACTCGACCTTCAAGTGTCAGTAGTCACTGTGCTTCAAACACTGACTGATGTAACTGCTGCAATGCGCCTACTCTACCATTCAGGCTGGCTTGCTTTATCAAAATGCATCACTGATTATGTGAATCTAGGAATATGTGAGAGTAACTGGAGAAGCAACCGCTGCAATGATGCTTTTAAAAAGGCAAACGAACACTAATCTTATTTTAGATCTGCTCCATTCTTTTCTGAGCTTGCCTGAATACTACACTACTACTATTCCCAGACTCCCACGCCCAACCCCCTGCATTGTACAACGCCTAATTGCCAGAGTGAGGCCGCTCATTAAAAGTGACAGAACTGATGTCACTAACCACAAGCCTTGAGACCACAGCGCCCTATCAGAGCGGCTAAATGCGAAGCTGAGGAAAAGCCATTACTGCTGTGAACCCACGCTCTAGCATCATGGTGAACAAATGGATGACCTCAGTTTTCCCTCCACTCACCATCCTTTTATATCTCATGACTGTTGCCACAGACACAGAAAATGAAAACACCTCCATTATTAATTACGAACAAAATATTTTTTTAAAGACGTGCACTGCACTGACAGTAGGAAAATTCTTCTTACAGCTTGTAAAGTCAGGTCAAACTCGCAGGCTTCTTACAACCTTATGATGTTGTAGTCGTCAAAACTTTGATTCTTCAGGCTTTATCCTTAAAGGGTAAAGGAGATAAAGGGAGACTGCAAAAAGATTGCAGCTCCATTACCAGCAGGCTACATATGCACCAGCTGCATCCACATGCTATAGCATTGAAGTTTTTCTGATGTGCCAGTGTGAGTCCACCTCTGCATGAGTTCATCCCTCAATGCTAGAACTTCACTTCACCAACATACAGAAACTTAACAATAAATTTCACTGCTCAGCTTTTTCTATTATCATCTTTCTTTCTTTACTGTCCAGCGTGATTTTAATTCATTTTTATCAAATAAATGTGTTATCATTGTGGAACACATGGTTATCTTCACAACCATGCTGAGTAAAACTAAACCACCAACTGATGATTCTGATTAGTACACGACCCGGTCTAGCTCCTGAGCTACAGTCACCACAGTTGACTATAAATTAGAAAATTGGGCAGGTCATCTACTAAATGGAACATTTGTGGTTTGATCCCTGATACTGAACCACAAATTGTGCATGTTAAATAGGAAGAATTTAGTCAGAAAAAGCATAGAAAAGCGCTTGTATGAATGGTCCAATGGGTAAATGAGGCATATTGTATAAAAAGCTTTGACTGCTCCAGAGGAACAGAAAATCATTATATACAAATCAGTACATTTACCATTTAAATGTTAGCATATACTTAAAAATTAGTTTCTTATTATTAGGATTTTTTTTTTCAACAAGTAATGCAGCAGATTACTCTTTAATGGCAGTGATGAGAACAAAAAGACTTTCATTTGCTGTTTTTAATTATTTGCTGTAGGCATCTATTTGCAATCACTGTCTGGTTCGGTTTATTCACCAAATTAGAGCTCAAAGCTGCCTTAGAGGTTGCTTAGTTATGCTTAGGCTCAGAAACATTTTACTTTTCTGTAGAACATCTTTCTGCGGACTTCACCTGGAGCCATAACACTCCCTTCCCAGTTAAGAAGGTACATCAGCATCACTACTTTCTCAGGAGGCTGAGGCGTGTTGGACTTGGGGGCTTAGTTCTGAACCTATTTTTGCACCACCACACATCTATACAAGCAGATGCAAGAGGCTTGACATGAGGCTGCAGTGCAGAACCACCAGACTCAGGAACAGCCTCTGCTGTCAGATTGTTGAACTCTGGTGGTGCTCTGTAGTCTGCTGCTGCCAGATAAAGGTCAAAAACATGAGAAACATCTTGCATTTGCACTATCCACTGTACCTTAAATTTTCTTATTACCTCTGACAAAGAGCTTCTGTATTTGGTAGCATTTGTGTGGGTGCGTGGCATTCTGTCTGTAAACACAATAGCTCGAGAAGTTTTGAATGAACTCTGATAAAACTTTGTAGGAGTGTAGAGGTCATGGGGTCGTGTTAGCAATCCATTAAAATCTGGCTTGCACCCACCACAGGTCTTTAAGGTCAACTTAATGATTGACCTTAATATATAGGTCAAAAACTGAAAAAAGCCTAATTACGTAGACACTGTCTACGTAATTAGTAATTATGTTGTTAACATGTAAAAAGCACTTTATAAAGATTTAAAATATCATATTAGACTTGACCTCTGACCTCTCCTAAAGGTGAGTAGATTGATCTGATGGTCAAAGTGATAATAATGCTAGACAGAGCTATTTAAAAATGTTTTTACTGTGTTGTTTGTATTGACAAGATATTGGTATTTATTGAGTGATATACAGGAATTCTTAACATCACATGACTTTTAACCTCTGGTCTCGTCCTCAAGGTAAAATAAATTTACACAAGTGCTTAAAATTAAGCTGCCTTTGTTCGTTATAGCAACATGATTTTTACTGCACTACAAACTTCTTAAAGTAAAAAGAACAAAGAAATGATATATTTTTATAATTGAGAGTATATAAAATGAATGAAGGTGTACAAAATACGTAACTGCCCCATTAAAATTAAATGTTGCCCAGAGAGTGAGCTGCTTTGGCAGAGGTTTGAGCTTCTGGAGTGCTTCTTGTTTATTCTTCATATTTTCTTATTTATTCTAAATGACAGTGTGAATGAGCTCAAGCTGTCTGTTCCTAGTTTGTGTACATGTTGCTCTTTCATGTTCTCATTCTTGTTGCCTTTTAATTGCACCCAATTACAATTTTGCTTCGACTCGTGCAAATATATGTGTTGGAATGACAATAAAAATCATACTTCCAGCTGAAGTACACTGGTAGTCATTACTAATTGCACTGACTCCCACTACAAAAGGGCAGTTTGTGTCCACGCACATGAACATAATACACATTGTCTAATTTTTTGTTGCTTTGCCATGATACTGAGCTGGTAATGTGTGTGTTTGTGTGCGTATGTGTGTGTACAGATGAAACAGCATCTCTGATAAGCCGGTTCTGCTTAGAAACTCGATCTTGTTGAAATCACTGACAGCACTCTGCTTACATGCCCTCCTCATCACCACAAACCTGGGCTCAATTTACTTTTTCCAATTCAACTGTCCATCCCAGTTTTCACTTCCTCTTCAGCTCGTATGTCACTTTCTCTGCATGCTTCAGTGTTTCTACATTGATCTCAGTCTAATTTATAGCATGTGTCAAATACAATGCCATGGCTGAAGACATGGTGACATTAATTCAGTCAGAACAGTTCATTCAACCAGGATTTGTGCATATTTATCAGTGATTGTGGTAGGCTGAAAACATGCTGCAGGAATTCCTGTTAATGCTGTTTTCTGTCTTAAATATTACTGAGCTGACTGTCTTCATTAGTAACACTGAATTGAAAACTGTTACTGAAAATATTACTAGCCCTGCGAGAGACAAGTGGATTGCTCAGTCATGAATTCAAGCCTTCCTTTTCTCTTGAAATTGAATAGCTTTGAAGCCACCTAAGAGAATGTTATCTAGTTAATTCACTAAAGTCTTATTTTGTTGTCAAGCTGGACTCTGATAAAACTGCTCTCCGTTCTCTAGCTTCTGCTGCTGGAAACCAGATGGTGCAGAAATAATTGACCACATACTTGTCAAGTAAAGGGCTTCACAACACTTTAAAAATAGATGCTCTTGTGCTAAGAGATAGCACTCACGCCTCAAGTAAAAACTTTCTTTTCGCTGAAGTGCAGTTTTTTTGTTCTCCTTCTTTGCAACAACAGAAATCCTTCTCTGTGTTCATTCAGTGCACATTTATCCGATATTTATCTAGATATGTTATATAAAAAATGACAGGTCAGCATCTCAAATCTGAGAAAGAAATCATCTTCTTTGATAATTAACATAAATGTGTTGTGTTATTGCTACAGCGAAGCCATCATAACATACCATAGTATAGTAAATATAAACTGAATCACATGTTTCTGCTTTATGCATTTGCTTAACAAGGAAAAGATCCCTGATTGAGTTCTGGGTACATGAACCCCAGCGGAGATGTAAAAACTCTGCTAAATCAAATATGCAGAGCTACCCCCTATATGTCTGACTTGTGGAGGGTAGCTCTGCAAATCAAACTCCTTCTGCATAGGCTCCCTTGTGGATATAAGAGCAGCTTCTCTTCTAGGTATTCTCTAAGTAAGATACTGGGAGAAAGTTATCACTCAGACATATAGTGAGTGCAATATAAATCAGTTTTTTTACAAGGTTAACATTTTAGAAAGTACATGGCGGATGACCGCCATGAGTCTGGTCTGCTGGAGGTTTCTTCCTGTCTATTTTTTCCATCCCACTGTTGCCAAGTACTTGCTCATAGCGGATAAAGTGATTGTTGGGGTTTTCTCTGTATTACTGTAGGGTCTTGACCTTACAACATAAAGTTCCTTGAGGTAGGGCTGCTCACTTAATCGAATTTTAATCACGATTACGATCTGGGCTTTCAACGATCATTAAAAATGACTGAGCCGATTATTAGCCCCTCCCTCGTGCTTTACTCTCGCGCTGCTCCGTGTGGCAAATCGAGCGCACCTCTCTGCATTTCGAACACGCATCACAACAATTAAGAGGACCCGAGGGAAGCTCGGAAATCTCGGAAAGCTAAGCAGAAGTTATTTGGAGAGGAGAGTGACTGCCGTTGGTTGAAAAGAGAGGTAAAAAAAACTTCAGTGGTGTGGAAACATTATGGATTCGCGGAGTCAGACGTGGATCAAGTAGACATAGTGTGTAAACTTTGCTACGGTGTCATAGCTGCACCACAGAGCAACACTGCAAAGTTCACTAAACATAGATGTTTACATTTTTCATTTATTTTTTTATATTGCAAACATTTGCACACTATTTTATATTATTTTTTAAAGTCATTATTCAATACATTGTTATTGTTAACCCTTTAAATCCCTGTAGAACCGGAACCGCGTAAGCTAGCGCAATAATTTGTTTTGCATATGAAACCGGAGGAGTTGTACTTACATCTTATGCCATCAGCTTGTCCTCGGTCACGGTTTCCTTCCACATATAGCTTTGCAAAAATCTCCAAAATAAAACTATGAAGACACTCAAAATAAATTTCCTGTGGTGGGAAACTATTTTTTGCAACTTTTTTGTATTTAAAGTTTTGAGGGATAAGCCTCTTAAATTTCCCCAAGTAGAAATATATGTAACAAAAAACCAAAAACGATTTTAAATTTTTTTGTAGTTTATTGCACTTTTTTGCAATTAATGTAGTTACTATGGACTTAATGCATACATATTATTAAAATATGGGCTATAACAGTTGTATTGATGTATAGCAACTTGAAATGCTCCCACAAATGGCACTACAGCATGTAAAAAAATATATATATATAAGCTCTGGCGGACTTGGTTCTATGGTAGGTCTTAAAGGGTTAAATAAATATCGTCAAATAATCGAGATCTCAATTTCAGTGAAAATAATCGTGATTATCATTTTTGCCATAATCGAGCAGCCCTAGCTTGAGGCAACTTTTCTTGGTATTTGCTGCTATATGAATAAAATTGAACTGAATTTAATTGAATTTCTCAAGGCAAACCTTGCAAACAACCCATATTTGTTCATTAACTTCATTATTCAACATGCTAACTGAGACTAGAGTCGCGCTTGGGTTTCTTGCCAATTCTCTGACCATTGCTGGGTCTGAACTTGTTGTTAATTTGCTGAAACAACCACTCCTGGGAACATAGTGGCATTGTGTTGACACACAGCTGATGAACTCACATTTGTTGATTATCTGTTAATCAAGTGCATTTGATCAGCAGCATCTGAAAGCTACTAACCCTCCTAAATTCTGTGAAAACAGTAAAAGTATCCAAACTGTCCTATAAAAACTCTCTTTTTTACACAGCTGTTACTATACAGTTGTTATTAAAGAAAATTATGTTTCTGTGTTGACCTACACTTCTTTAAACCGGTAGTTTTATAATTCATTCATAGAAAACCAGTATGAATAAATAATGTAATGCATAAATCACACTCAAAACAAAATCTTGGGATTATCTTCTACACAATAATTTGCACCTATGCATTTTATTTCCTTTATTTTCATTGCTCAAATTTCCACTTTACCTTCCCTCCAGCTCTATACCAGCAAAGAAAATATTCTGCTAAGGTCATCATTTATTCAGTATACCGAGAGTTGGGAAAGCTCCTCCCTGGAGCAACGCTGAATCTTAAAACCCGGTGAAGTTTATTATCTATTTTTAGCATCAGCAGTATTCCAGCTTGTGTCTGCTCCTCTGGAAACTGCTTCTACTCAATACTGGTGGTCAAGTGTTCAAGTGAAGCAGCACTGAAATGTGATCTCCAGAGGTGGATCACAGTGAATCCTTCAACTTATGTTTTAAGAGTCTTTTATGCTCAGGTGACTTACAGTATATGAACGTAGTATAGCGTATATTAGTTTAAAAACCTCACCCTGACAGTGATACGTTCCACTCTCATATAACAAATAGGCCTTACTTGAATACTGGCTTCCCAAACATGATTATCTATGAGCAGTAGGAAGTAGCTTGGACGTAAACTCACTGAGGTCTCTTCCTGCTCACTTTGATGAACCACAATATGCCAGCAAATTCATAGGACTGGTCAGGCTGACCAGAATTTTAGCTGAGACTGAATACAGCTGCCATTTCAGCAAACTATGAATCATATTTGTCATGGTCCTGCGACCATGACTCAGTGACTTTATGTTTATGTTCTTTATTGTTATTACTTTCATTATTATTCATGGCTGTTTTGGGATGGTTTGTGTTTGGGATTTTAGACACTGGGTTCTGGGTTTGTGCTCCCTCTGTTGGTCCCTGGTGTTAGTGTTCCCCTGTCTCGTCAGGTTAATCAGGTCCAGCTGTTTCCCCCACCTGTGTGTGATTTCCCAGTGTCTCTTTGTACTTATAGTGTGTGATTTCCTCTGCTCCTCGTCGTGTCGTCTGTGTTCATACCTGGTGTAATCCCCTGCGTGCTCTCCCTGCTGTTCTCCCTTCATGCTCAGGTTTGCTATTTCTTTGTGTAGTTTCTCCCAGTTAGTTCATCCTTAGTTCTGTTTTACCATCCCCACTTTATATTGGATATTATCAATAAATCACCCTCACACCTGAATAAGTGCTGCGTTTTGAGTCCTCCTTCCGCTCTCCACACGGCCGCTGCCCCGGACCGTGACAATATTAACTGACAGGAAAGATGAGAATAGTGTGATTTTATTTATAAAAGCAAATGCTCACAAACTGAGGAGGCTAGTAGATAAATATATCAGAATTTAAGGAAGATGTTGGAGTTTGTTCACCTGCACTTCTGCTAATAACCAGCATGAACTCCTCTGACTGCAAGGAAAAGTCAGAATGCCTATAAAAGTGGATGGCCCGATTGGTTTATATCCTCAGTCACAAGTTTCACGTCTTCTTCAATAAACCATGATGTTCCCTTTGAAAACTATGGTGTGAACAGAACACTTTATAGCCTGGTTCCCATGTGGTTGACAAGTTGCCGCTGTCTGAGCTTGCAGTGTCCTCACATTCTCACTCTGACCTCCTCTAGCTTGTGATGTCTATAAAACATGTCGACAGCCAAACTGTCACGGCTGGCGGAGGGAGCCGTGTGGTGTGGAGGAAAAGGAGGACCCAAAATGCAGCAAACTGATGATACGAGTGACGTTTATTTTCAAAGGTGGCAGTGGCAAAAAACAGGCAACGAAGCATGAGTAATGACAAACCTAAACTGGGAGAAACTAAAGATCAAACCTGAAATCTTACAAAACGGAGAGCGGAGCAGAGAGACGCAGACCAATGACCAGGATACCAAGAAACACAGATGAATGCAGAGATACACGGAGGAACGCAGACGAGCCGACAACGAACACAGACCGACACCCACTAAATATACACACACAAGGTAATCAGGTAATCACACGCAGGAGGGAAGAACAGCTGAACCTAATACACATGAGGACCGGAGGAGACAAGCTGAACACAATAACAACAGACACAGACCTTCAGAACAGAACAGGAAATCCAGAACACGAGCCTTCAAAATAAAACAGGAACAGACTGATGTACAACACAACACGGGGACATGAACAGAGCACCAAGGACAGACACAGGTAGGGCTGACAATACACCAAACTTCAGGTTAACCCCTAAACTAATACAAATCAGAATAAACACAAAACGCTGGGTCAACGACCCAGGACCATGACACAAACTGCCAAACTCGAGGCTTCAACACAGTCATCCGCAAGAACGGCGTCAGCGGTTGCTGCCATTCTTTAAGTGTAGTTTGTAGAAAGTGTGAATAATATGGGGTCATTCTGGGATTTTATCAGTAAGGAAAATACAGAAAAAACACAGACAGTAAGTACAAATTCTGAAAAAACACTTAGAATCATAGGAAATTACTGGAAGCTGTTGCAAAATGAATCTTCTAATGCCCTTCTGTTATTTGTATGCTATCTATAGTGCATGGTTCAAATCTCTTGACATCTTGTTTGAAAACTTAAAATTGTTATATCTGCAGGGCCAAAACTGAACTCTGTGGCGATGTGCAGTGCATGCAGGACTCTCTGTTCTTTGCTCTGCTTGTGTCTAACTAGTCAGGGGGAAGCCCTGGTGTTCTGCAGCTAAAAGCCCCACCATATAATGAATAATGAATTCCCCATCCAGTCTATCCGAATACTAGTTCAAAGGCATCTATCGTTATGCATGGACCGGCATCAAGCCACACAGCTCTATGCTAATGGCCCTTAACTCCAGGGGCTGGGCAGAGCCTACTGAGCCATGCAAATGTTTTACTGCTAAGGTTGAAGAAGACAACGATGGGGATGTGATGAGGACCCAGGGGCTGGGGGAAAAATGTACGCCTGGCCACCAGCAGCACACAACACTGCAACATTTTCACACAGGCACACATTCACACAGGCTCGGAAACTACTGTAAGCGCAATTCATCCCATAGAAAGCTTGATCGTGTTATTGATGCTGAGTGACACTAACTACCTCCCCAGTACTCCGAGACTGAGATGTGAGAATTGGGAGAGGTTGTCATAAGAAATCACATTTCAGCCTCACCACTTAGTTGATACCAGTTATATGCAGAGTCAAAGATATTTTGGGATTCATTTGTCTGGTTTTCTTCTTTTTAATCTTACATCATGATACAAAAAACAATGCTGCCTCTGCAGGGACTGTACACATAAAGCGCGTGTCTGTGATTGTGTGTGTGTGAGTCTGTGTGTGTTTGTGGGTGTGCCTGTGTGACTAGGCTAAGTTTGTACAGTCATTTCAGCATTTTCCTGATTAGACTGAAAACAAAAGCCCCTGTTATCAGGGAAGGAAGCAGCACTCTGCTTGTGAGCCATCAAACGAAGAACATTTTTCTCTGTTAAAACCAGCAGCTTAAAATGAGAAAAAAACAGAAAGCCTGATGTAAAACCTCCTCTGGGAAGGTACTGTATATATTTGAGAGTGCTTTCCTGTTTGTTTTGCATTTTTCATTCCTTATCCCCTACCTCTGTTCTGTCTCTTTGGCTTCTGCTCTGTGTGGATTTCCTACTGCACTTCGCTCTTGATCCCTTGGCCTTCATTTCTTTCTTATTTCCCCTCTCTGCTCCTTTACACGAGTCTACATTTGAATTCATCATAATGCTGGTTTCACAGTGTGATGGAAGCTTGCAGAAATAGTATTGGGAATATTTCCCAGAATTTCAAAGCAACCAAAATCAGAGACTTACCAACCACCACCCGAGGGATGCAGGTAAATCCTTTGGGTTTTCAAAGAGACGCTCAGAGCAATGCAGCTGCTCAGAATAATGCAATTTACTAGATTTAAAGTAAAACAGTGAAACCTTCTTTTACAAATGAAAGAAACCTCTAAGTCGGAAAGAAGGGCTTTTTAAGGAACCACCTTTTTCCTAACTAAAGCAGTGGAGCATGAAATGCCCAGTTTAATTGCAACACTGTTCAACACTGCCTCGCCTCTCTAACCTTGATAGACCATAAGCGAACAGAAGAGGATGATTAAAAGCCACTTGGTGAGATGTCAGCCATGTGCAGGGAAGAGCCACTCACGAATGGTTGCTAATTTTTGAATCAGAACAGTAATGAGGTGTTAAAGCAAGATCCTTCAGCCTAGAGCTTAGCATTGGCATGCTGGGAGTTATCTAAGTGTCTGCATGAGCATTAAGAAATTACAACAGTGGGGTCTTGGTGGCCCATTTCTATATAAGCCTTACGGATACCGACTACAGAATGGAGGGAGCAGTTGTCAGCCACCGCCTGTGCATGAATGACATCAAGCTGTATGTCAAGAGTGAACGAGACATCGATTCACTGATCCACACCACCAGGATATTCAGTAATGGTCTTGGAATGTCATTCGGACTGGAGAAATGTTGTCGGATGATAACAAAAAGAGGGAATTTAGTCAGAACTGAGGGGATTGAACTACCAGAAGGCAACATTGCAGACATAGAGGACAGCTACAAGTACCTGGGGTTCCCACAGGCAAATGGGAACCATGAAGAGGTCGCTAGAAAAGCTGCAACCACCAAGTACCTGCAGAGCCCTCTAGTAGAGGACCCGAGCTTGAAGGACAGACCATAGTAGTGTATTTTGTGTGTTTGCTCAATAAATCGCTGCACCCTTTTGCCATTGTCCTAGCAAAATATAAACAAGCGAAGGGTGGCTCAAGACTTTTGCACAGTATTCAGTATTTACAGAGTGAATGAAATTTCCCCTCCAGCAGCTGAGTGGCTATTAATAAATATGCTTGAACTCTTTAACTGGATACTTTTGAATATGCAATTATTCAGCTTTTGGATGAAACTGATTCACTAAATGTTGGGCTTGATGTTCAACCATATGTGCAGCCACCTTTCCTGTGACTCTGCTATTCCTTCATATCTGTTTACTTCAACACACTCATGGTAGAGGATCACAAAGGAAATTCCTATTCAGGTCATGGACTGTATTGGGTATAGATACAGAAACACACAAAATATCCCCTACCTCTGTTCTGTCTCTTTGGATTTTTCTCTGTGTGGATTTCCTACTGCACTTCGCTCTTGATCCCTTGGCCTTCATTTCTTTCTTATAACTGTACTTTTTGATGTACATTTGTATTGCTAACAGTTTTCCTCTGAGGCATCTCCATTTACAGTATTCAACTGCATTCTTAAAGGAAGTGGTATTACTGAACAATAGATCCTCTATTTTTAGAGCAGTTTCTTACACTCTGTGCATGTACATTGCTTCACGTTGTATTCACCTTTTATTTGCACTCTGTATGCTGGTATAGAGTCAAGCACTTTGTCCATCTTTTCTCTACACCAGGATTTTCAAAGTACAAAAAAGGGCAAAATTTCTATCTATGTCACCCGACATTCATTTGGCATCTTTTGGGGGATAACGTTCTTACTCACGAACACAGCAGGCTTGTACACTTGTACTGAATACAGTGAGAATAACTCAGCTGAATCACTTAATTCAAGTAAAGGCTAGCATCCTTAAAGTGTGCCAGAATTTATTTGAATTAAATAAAGATTTTGTTAAACAGCTGTCAATGTTTTGGATAAAACTGTTTTTAAAGATATTAACATCAAATGACTAATAAACAACACAGAGCCTTATTCCTGTAAATGTAAAATCTTACAGTGATCATTTCAGTGATTACCAGCAATGTGTCTTTTTTCACCTTTTCCACCTCAATTCAATAACAGAACCTGCAGCCAGTGAAATCAGCCAATTCTGGATTCTTAATAATTGCTGATTGGTCACCATTGACACAGGTTATTGTATGACAAATCAAATAAAGATACTGACCTCATTAAAGTGTGCCACCTCCTCACAGTTCTCTGCTACACGACTGTAGAAGGACAGACCTGAAAAATAAGGAGGAATTTAGTCATTAAAACCTGGTTCAGTAACACCATTGTGCCTGCTGTCATCCCACTTTGAGTGGGTGGGCTCACTGCATGGGGGACGTACAAAGCACGAGAAAGAGCAGTCAGTTGGTGTTTACTTAGAGCTGCATTAATTATGAAACAATTTAGTTTTAAGACTTTATCCAAAGTAGCAAGCAGGTAAGTGATTATTGAAGCTCTGTGCACTGTGATGTGGTTTTTTTTTTTTTTTTTGTAGCCACAGGACTTGGCGTTGACCATAAACTCCCCTGTATACCAAAGTATTCTAGAGTGAAATGTTTTAAATATGTTTCCTGTGTTGGAGATGCAACAGGACAATGATCCAGCAGCAAATCTACAGCAGAATGGCTGAAAAAGAAAATAATCAAGATATAATCTAAACCTGGACCTTAGGAGACCTCTGCATAAACAAATCCAAACTGAAGCAGCATTGTAAAGAAAAGTGGGAAAACATTCCTTCTCAACAATGTAAAAGACTGATAGTCATACAGAAAAAAATAATTTCAAGTTATAATTGCTTAAGGTGGTTCTACAAGTGACTTAATTCAATAAGGGTGCACTTGGCCTTGTCCGATGCAGGTTAGCAACCTGAATCCATCAGTTCACTGAGACGTTTATTAAAGTGAAAATGGGGTGACATAAAATCAGCCTACTCATCTCATAAAGAGCTGCGAAAAGACAAATGATACTTTAAGTACCTGACAAATGTAAATATGAAACAGCTGTGTGGAGTCGCCAGAGGCAGAAAAGAAATGCAGACAATTAAATGACTACGGTGTGACTCACTGTGCGACACAGAGAGACTGCAGAAGAATGTAAAAAATATAAATTAAAATCATATTTTTCCATTATTAGAGCTAAAAGTATGTGTGTCAGCCAATGAAAGCTGTTGTCTACTCAAGAGTTTATATTGGGAAAGGAACCTTTCATTGAACAGTAACCTGACTCACTCATGCGTCCTGGTTGTTGTGCTCACCTGGTTGCTTTGTGATGCTTATGAATGGTCCTGCACCACAGTGTGCATTCTGCTTTGTTCTGATAGTTTGCTTTGTGCATCTGAGCCTTTATGAAGCTCTGTTGATGTCTATTTGTGTGCTTGTGGGCACATCAGCTGCAATACACAGGGAGACACACAAACGCATACAGACACCTACAATGTTAATTACAGTCCCTGTCAGTTTGGCTGTAATAATGAGGGTAAATGGAGTAAATACATTGTGCCAGGCTCAGATATTTTAGATATTATAAGTGCAGAAAGTATCTTTTCACACATTCAAAAGCACAAAACCTTCAGGTTTTAAAGATGTCATGCTTGACGTAAGCTTATCGTTATAATTTTACCAATGCACAAATATGACTCTAGTTTATAATCCCACTTCCAAGTGTTCCTGTCTCTCTTTGCCTTCACTCCTACACTCTCTTGAACCTTATAAATCCCCCAAACCTTTGAATTTTATTTCAGAAAATAAACACCACTTCAGTGTCAGAGAGGGAGAGAGACAATATTCCTCCTACATTATTGAAAAGAGCGGCACTGCTGTCATACCAGTGTTTTCATCCAACTAGATGTGGGCTTAGAAAAGCAGACCATGTGACACTTATGTAAGGTGCTCCACACCAAACTAAAACAACATTCTGCTAATCGGTGTGGCTTTTGGCCTTGATGAAACAGTCAAAGATAAAGAGTTAAAGACCTGAGGTGAAAGAAAGAAAAGGAACAGAGAGTCATTTTTTGTTATCTCAAGCAGATAGATGAAAATTAAAAGAGAGAAAGATGGAGAACACTGTGTAAGTCTGAAACCCACATGAATGAAGAGGGTGCAGAGGTGCATTTAAGGCTTTCTTAAGTTTTTGCAAGAATGTGGTTAAAGCAGAAAACTAGAGTGTTGAGTAGAAACATGGAAACATTTGTTTATTTTTATGTATTTTAATCTCTGCAGTTAATTTTACCTTATTTCCTGGTGCATTAGGGGGCAGTAAGTGGTATTACAAGCTGAATAGGTGCCCTAATTTAAAAAGTAAACATACCAAGTGTCTGTTTGCAGAATAAAGTGCTACACAGAGAAAAGGAATTTTAAAAATATCCGCAGGATACAAGAAATTGCCCCAAGCTCTGTTCCTGTCCTGTGAATCAGGAAGACTCTGAGTAATAAAAAGAACAAACAAACTGTCTAAGCAGCTGTGTTAAGTGCCTAGAGGTTAAAGAGAAGTTTGATAAGTGCCAACGTAGAGGAAGACAGCCTGGGTGAATGAACTGAAAATTAATATTGTAAAGCACAGAGATAAGGTTTCATTAATTCTTGCATAGAGTATGGCTCTGTCGCTGCAGGCTACTCAGAAGAGGAGCAACAACAGCCGAAGTGCAGCTCTCTGATAAAGCCAAGAGCTGCCGATCACACAACCAGAATTCATCAACGACTTGTCGGGAAATCAATTACATTTTGAAGACCCTCCTTTGAAGGGACTTGACTTGATTTATTGTTTCTGACAGCAAATAATAACAACCAGATAAAGTTAGATCAGAGATAGAACATCACGTCGCATTTAATCCATTTTTATTAGCTGTCTTTATTGCACTGGCTTGAAGCTTTTTTATTACACCTTTCCCCCCTTCCAGAGATATCATGTTGATTCAGCTTCGGGGTGGTTATAGGACTCTTCTGACTTACAAAAATTAAGCATCTGATGATAACAAAATACCTCAAAAATAGAGACATTAAAAGACCTTTGGTCAGTAATTGCTGATTTCTGTAAGCAGCAAAGGGTTGACAAAAATGCATCTGATATTTTACATATTCATACTTATACACTTATAGATGCTAGATAACAAGGCAGAAAGCTGGGGTACAAAGAAATGCCAGAATAATGACTGAATGAGTTTCTTACACCAGACACCCTAAAAAGAGAGATAAACTGAAGCTGTTCTGTAATTAAAAATGGCCCCAAACTCCTCCTGAACTTAGTGCAGGTCTGATACACAGCTACACAAAGCACCAAAGCACTTATTTCCCTGGCAGACCGCTTCCTCTCCAGACAGGAAACGTTTTAAACTCTAAGTGCTCAGGAAACTCCACTGACAGCCTAAACCAAAAACCCACGGCGCCGGAGGATATGTGGGGATACAAGGCTGATTAAGACACTGTGATTAACACACAAATTTGGGAAGTATTTAAAAGATTATTATTTAGCTCAAATAAATGAATAATTAAACTTAAATGCGCTGGAAGAATGGAGAAGAAATTGTGAGTCTGAGATAAAATGACAAGATTTAAAAATGGAAATGAAATTTCCCCTCCAGCAGCTGAGTGGCTATTAATAAATATGCTTGAACTCTTTTACTGGATAATTTTGAATATGCAATTATTCAGCTTTTGGATGAAACTGATTCACTAAATGTTGGGCTTGATGTTCAACCATACGTGCAGCCACCTTTCCTGTGACTCTGCTATTCCTTCATATCTGTTTACTTCAACAAACTCATGGTAGAGGATCACAAAGGAAATTCCTATTCAGGTCATGGACTGTATTGGGTATAGATACAGAAACACACAAAATTTTCTTGAAATTTTTAAAACATTATACATGAATGAAGTGGAGCTACTCTGCTGACAGATGGACTTTTGAGGAAAGAGCGGACGATCCAGTCACTGACTGTGAAGGCACGGTTCATAGAATATCCAGACCCTGGTGCAATCACTGCAGCACAGACCACTGCACTAGAAGTTATCCTTTTTTTCCCCCAACATACACACACACACACACACACACACACACACACACACACACACACACACACACACACACACACACACACACACCAAGAGGAAAGGAGGCAGCAGTGCACTTGTAACATCTTCTCCAATTGTGACGCTGCATTGATTTCAACAGGGACTGAGCACCTGTCAGTGGACTGATCACTGTCCAGGGTGCTGAAAAACACACCGCTCCTCCTTCCTGTCTCAGTTTCTTTCACATTATTTTGCTCACACACACAGCACACGGAAAGCAAACGATAAGAACGTGAAACACATGAATAAATCAACTAAACCCTTTTTTCCACAACTCACTTCGTCTTCTCATCTCCTCTGAGAGAGAGTGCAAGGTCGTGGCTACAATTCTGACTCTTAGATTTGAGTGAATTGGTTAGTACTCCAAAGATCTTACACAGAACATTCCCAAAGCTCCATCTTTAGCCACATCTTTAGCAATCGATGCCATCAGCTTAGTCTAAACTGGCCTCTTAAACACATTGTTCTAGTAAGTTGAAAGAAAGTAAATAAAATAACTGAAAATCAGTGATGGGAAATCGATGTTTCAGGGATGCCAAGATTGGTGTTTTTTCCTCTTTTATGATACACTTAAAAATAGAAGAGATAAAAGCTTTGAATTTACATTCACCATTCTTGGCAGAAATGGTATTAATTTTTGTAGTACTTTACATGATGTATATAACATATAAAGGAAAAAAGACAGAATTTAATTTATCAGGGTTTTTTTTTACCATATTAACGAACATAATGAAATAAAACGTAAGACTTGGATACTCGATCTCTCTTTGTGATATAGACCAGTTATTCTGTTTTGCCTGCAACTAAACTCTTTTTCTCGCTCTTCCAACTTTTTTATGCAGCGGCTGACTGGCTCTCATCACATTGTGTAACGAAACGCAAATCAGGGCACAGCACACAGCGCGATCAGGTTTCCAAACACACACGGCTTCAAAGAATAATTAAAAAATATATACATATATATCCTTACCCCTGAATGTAACTTTGGCGATCTTGTCACCTTTCCCTCGCAGGTGAGCGACCGTCTTCAGGTGAACCATTAAAGCCATCATTAGTCCAGTCTGGTGGGGGCGGGAGTAATTTTACTCCACACAGATAAAACTTGAATCGATTTGGTGCAATCTGCGTTTAATGATGTCTTGGTGAGCCTTTCTTTGCGGGCTGGTGGACCCAAAAATCGCTTTCTATCCGGGCAACATGAATACTTTACGTGCGTTTCTTTAAACGAAAGAAAGAAAACAAACAAAAAATCCAAAACCCAAAAATGAATTAATCACAGGCTCCAGTTAACATTTCCTCCTACTCCGTGGCTGCTGGGTCTATCGCACATCTCTGAGCTGGCTCTTGGTTTTACTCTGCTCGTTGCGCAGGAAGGGCGGGGGTGGGCTTCAACTACAGAGAGATGATGCTCTAATTGCGGGGGGACAAAACAAAACAAAAAAACACAGACCAGGCTTGGGATTCAGATGAAAATCCTACCGCTGTTTGAGAGACATTTTTAATAAAAACGCTTAGCCATGAATCTAGACCTACTGTACTTCATGCATTTTACTTTGAAATAAAAAGATGATCTTGTTACAATAAACTTTGCACGCTACAAACGGTTTGCTGCCACGCCCACATTATACTGCAACTCCCCGATCCCTTTAGTATAGCTGTGGGTCAACATGACGAACAGGTGAGGTGAACATTGTCCTTTTCTGACCTTTGGCCAACAGTTCCTGCTGAAGAGGCGTCAGGATAGCCGCAAACAACAGAAACATGTTGACTTACCTACCACCAGCTTCAAATCTACTCCAGTATGCACACTCACCTGCCACTTTATTAGGTGCTGCTCCTTTGACGTAAACGCGATAAAAGCATGGCTCTGTCCTGCCCTCTATCAGAGGTTCAGGTGATGGTGTAATGTCTCTGTGATATTTAGCTTTTTGGGCCATTGAGTACCGCAAGAGCATTGCTTAATCTCCACAGCCTACCTGAGTATTGCTGCTGACCATGTCCATCTCTTTATGGCCACAGTGTACCCACCATCTGATGGCTGCTTCCAGTACGACAATAGACCACATTACAAAGCTCAACTCACCTTAAACTTGTTTCTTGAGCATGACAGTGATTTCACTATACTTAAGTGACCTCCACAGTGACAAGATCTCAATCCAATAGCACGTTTTTGAGAGGTGGTAGATTGGGGCATGGAGCCGACAAATCTGTAACTGTGTGATGCTAGCATGCCAATATGGACCTAAATCTTAGAGGAATGTTTTTAGCAGCTTGTTGGATCTATGTCAGGAAGAATTACGGCAAAAAAGAGGGTCCAAGCCAGTACTAACAAGGTGTACCTAATAAAGTGGAATATGAGTATATATGTATTTGGTATGAGAAAAGATAAGGCGGTAGGTTTCTTTGGGCTCCTCTTTTTAGATTTGAAAACTAGTTATCATTCAGTAGTAATGGGTATCACTGTAAAGATACCAAGAGCGCAACTGTGTGAAAACCTTTGTTTTGATGCAGTGTTCAGATGTGTCTGCAAACAACTGCAGAGAAGCTCTACATCTGCTCGCTCATATAGTGTTCCTCACAGCATGAAACCAAAACTTCAGAGCTGTGAGTTTCTTCAGGAATGCCACTGTTTTCTGGTTGCAAAGGCAGCAGCAGGAGTTCCTGTCACAGCATTGTGATGCTTCAGGTCCTTAACATCCCAGGAGCAGTGCTCAGCACTCAATATTCTGTCAAATATTCTGCTAAGAATGGATTCCAAACAAATACACATATGCTGTGTTATAAACTGAGAAAACAGCATCATAGTCTAAACTGGTTTACACAGGGTATAAAAGATGACTACAACACCCAGTTTTAGGGAGTATCTATGAGCACCTTCAAAAAAAATGATGGAAAACACAGACAACAGCAGACTGAAATGAACAATCCCTGAATTTATCATCTTTGTACAAAGAAAAATAAAGATTCCAAAAGAAGACACACCAGCCAACATGCCATCCTTTATTCTGTAATAAAACACAAATCAATTGTGTTTTAAATAAAGTTAGATATGAAAGAATTCAGTTTAGAGCATAATGCAACAAACTTGACAAATGACAAAAATGATCAACAAAGTAAAGACACAATAATGACAGAACTGGGACACACACTATACTTTAACACCTACTGATATAACTACTAGACAGTGAGTCTCTGTGGATACAATAAATCTGGTGAGATGGCCCAGTATTGTATCATAAACAAACAAAAACTTGCCTCTTCACCGATTACGGGAGTTCCTGGCATAAACAGCCTCAGGCGTGTGTATAACAAGAGAGAACACATTTCTACCACAGTCTCTCTCTCTCTGGTGTGAATGAGTGACAGTCTGTAAGTATCTTTTGTTTAAATTATGTATTGCGGTTTGCACTGACTCATGTATGAGAGAGATAGAGAGATGAGTAATAAAGTAACTAATACTGAAAAAAAAACCAATTTAATCTGTGCAAATGATCCAAAGCCAGCAGCGCTGCAGACATCAAAGCTGCTTCTTGTTATTATTCAATTTTCAATCTTATTTTTTTTAATCTGAATTTTTGTGCCACTGCTTCCTATTATCAAAGTGTGGTTAAAAACCGCGCCCCTGGCTTAAACCCTTTAGTTCTCTTGTGTTTTCCTCGGGGGAGGGGGTCCAACCCCGTGTTAGAAAGGTTCTGGATGAATAACTTTGATGTAAAAGACATCAAAGTCATTCATAAATTAAGTCACATGCAAATGATTGACATTGTTTTCCAGTAGTGATATGAGCTTTAGCCAGCAGAGGGAACTGTTGGAAAACTGTTGGCTGGGCCCACACTGGTACAGATGGACATAGAGATGTTTTCATGACAATACCAATGGAGACACTCATTAAAATAACTGTCAGTTCAGTCAGTTTTACTACCATATTGTCGCAGGCCGTGCGGGACATTTGCTGTTATAACATTAAAGGTCGAGGGAATCTACAGCAGAACCCAGAAGATTTCTAAGAAATCAGAGAAGCTCTCTGATTAAAAAATGAGTAGAAAATCTTCCTGACTTCAGTGTGGTGGGCACATTGGAAAAGAAATAAACAATATATATTAATAGTTCAGTTATAGAGAAAAATGGATATAAATCAGTTTACTGTAACATGACATCACACCTTTTTTTTTTTTTTTTTTGAAAGGCAAACGGTTCAGATTATATCCAAAACAACAGTGGATAAAAGCCATAGTATTGCTAGGTCAGTGTTTACAATACTCAACAATTAGTTCCAGTTTTCTCCTCAATGCCTCCTTTTATTGACAACAACAGTCTGCTCCATCTAGTGGTTAAATTAATTCTTCGGAAAATTGATGTAATTATGAACTTTGTCTCCACTGATTAGATCATCATGTGATGGAATTTTACTTGGCCCACGATTCTGTTCTCTCACACCTGGTGCACGGATGGTGTCATGGAAAGGTTTAATCCTGGGGTGGATCAGGTGGGCTGGAAGAATAATACCGATAGTCGTATAGACGAAACTTGAGAATATCATAGAGGTTTAAAAGGTAGATATTGGCTTTATTTTTTTAATTTTATTTCTTTTAATAGATTACTGATCCGTAGGTCTGTTATAATCTAGTACTTCTCAAGTCCTCCCATTTGTTTCATCTTTATACCTGCTTCCAGCCTTAAAGCTTTGGATGCAATCATCCTGGTTACCTCCAGAGGGAGACATTTTCTCATTTTCTCTCTTTCATATTAGTATTTTATCCAGAAATTAATGATTAGCTTAACTTCATGGAATTTAGAAAAAAAATATCTAAGTCTCCATGTTTGTAATCAGCACTCTGGCCTCAGTCTGTATGTTTTGTTTTGTTTTTTTGTTAGTTAGTTAGTTAGTTAGTTAGTTTTCCTCTTCATAACATTTTATGATTTGAAAAGCAGCCTCGAAATACTTGTTTCAAATCACAAACGACTAATGAGGCATTAATAGTGTGTTTGTGTGCAGGTTTACCGATGTAAACGAGAGGCAGTTCACGGCGAAGTGCAGCATTCCCATCGGCAGATGGGAGGGAAGAGGGCTGATGTGTCCCAGCCCTCTGCATCCAGCTGGTGCGTCGCACCACAGCAGTAGTTCGCCACACTCACCATGGCTTTAGCCACAGGCAGGACGCTCGTGGCACTATTTCTTACGCTTTGTGGGCCAGGATGCAGCTGGGCAGGTAAATCGTTGATTTACTATTTCATAAGCAGGTGCAAGTAGAGCACTTACGTGTATCTGATTATCCAGGTACTGTTGCTTTCTTGTCCACTCGTGAAGAGAAAGTTGAACTTATCAAAGAGGTCACGTGCCTTGTGATTGGATATTTAAAATGCATTCAAAAGAAGCTGTCATATTAACAAGTTTAAACAAAAGGAATCCTAGAATGTGCAGGTATTTGCATGTGTGCACGTCAGTGTCCACGTTTCCATTTGCAGAAAACAAAGTAGATTAAGTGCATCATATTTAACTCACTGGGACGTTTCATTTCAAGCGTGCAGTTTGAGTCATTATCAGATGTGAACGATTTCGTTTAAATGAGAGCTATTAGAGAAAATATGAAGTGACAGCATTTTTCACCCATGAAACTTTGTGGGGGGAAACTATGATGCAGGAGAGTTATGGAACAAGTCCTTTCCTTAGTGGCCACATCCGAAAGTAACTGTGATGCATGGTTAGGAGATGATGACAAATTTCTGGCGACATCATGAAATACTGTGAGTGGTGGCATATTAAATATGGAACTAATTCAGCTGAATGTGAAGATAAATGGCTTTAAAGTGGACTTTGATTAGTGACTAGAAGTGAAGGAGTTGATTTGAGTCACATCATCCATCAGCTATAATCAGGAATGGCTGGACAGTGAAGCAGATTTTGAACCCAGGAGACTGAAGGAAAAAAATGTCCATCCCGGTTTTCCCTCCAAGGCACGAGCGATAAGCAGAGTTCTGTCCTTTCCTTCTAAGATTCCTAATTATTTAAAGTAACACTCAGGTATGCCATTCAGCGTGTTAGTACGAGCTCGGGAGCAGCTTGGGAGAACAAGAAAACAGAGACTGCTTTAGGTTGCCTTCCCAATCGACTCAGAGGTTTATTTATCATACAACAGCTTATATAGAGGAAAAAGGTTCATGTGTCAGCAGATTCTCAGTTCAAACCGGTACAGACCAAATAAGGAAACGTCTTCCTGCCTTGTGAGCAGAGAAGTATCCTTTGTGTAGTTTATCAGTTCAGCTACAATTTATGATCATCCCAGCAAAATACACTCCTAGACATAGAATACAGAGTTCTTTCATTAGTGAATTCTGAAACAAACCACCTGGCCTTTAACGAGCCTTTTTCTAAGAGATAAAGAAGGGAGGATGGGAGTAAGGAAGTGGTCTCGTCTCTGTGGTGTTTTCGACCTTGGGGTACCAGCCTGTGATTCTTACACATCAATTCTTGGGTCAGAGAGAAAGAGAAAAACAACTAGTAAATGGGCCTTATTGAGTAACAGTTTCATGTATGATATCACTATAAAACAATATCCTGTAAATGCTATCATGGTATCAAAATATCACAACAGAGACTATGCAGGTTTTTTGTTGATTCATAGGCTGGCAGGATTTTACTAGAAAGGCGCAGTGATATATCAGATGTGCAGCGAATTTTTGACAAGCACAGAGAGTGCAAACCACAGCTGCACATATGTTTTTGAAGTTTCTTAAGTGCTGTTTGTAAAATCAATTTTCAGGGAAAGTATTCCACATCCTCCAGACAGTGAAAACATTCAAAATATCAAACGTGCCACAAAGCCCAAGGAGTTTCACAGAGGACAAAGGTAATCTTTTTGGCTTGGGCTTAAAGGCCAGACTTTCCTTCACCCTCCCTTCCTCCTCGATTTTATTCAGTTCACTTATTTTGTCAGTTGATCTGTAGACTTCTATATGCCTCCTTCTCAAATGTAAGCGCTGAGCCCATGAGATCACTGCTTTCACTGAATATAGGCAGCTGCCATTTATTGTGGTCCTTTCTCTGAGTCACTTTCTTTTCCATCGTTTTGGAATTCTTTTCAGAGCGTCACATTTATTCACTTCCACACATTTACACCTGGGAGCCCCTGCAGCTACAGCTCACTGTAGATTGGACCAGTTTTGAGTTAAATGGCTTCCTCTCGGGCCTCTCGACAGTAGTTGTTAAGAGAGAGGATAGTGTTACTCATTAGCTTTCTCTGCTCACATATCATCAGCCCGTCACTCTGAAATTATTCACAAAAGAGGACGAGTAAGCTCGTGGGGATATCTGAATACCTCTACAGGGGCAGTGCAGGAAAAACGAAATCTGCCTATCAATTTCTGGAATTTACACAAACTGTGTGAAGAGCACGAGGGACAGGGAGTGAGGAGAAGGAATCATGTCCTTGCAGGTCACTGGAATTTCATTATTCTGCTCCAGTTCACATGTCAGGATTCTTCAAGGGAGACTACATGCAAGAGTTTTAGGATGAGGAGTTTCATAACTTCAACTTTTTTACTTCAGGAAAATAGAGACTTGCTGAGAGGCTTTTTCCCCCCTGCATATTTCTAATATTGCTAATGCTTTCCGTAATCTTAAATCACCTGACCCTATGCCCCTGCTCACCTGCACCTCGGCTGCATATCAAACCTGCCAGCAACAGCATGTCTCGTGTCATGATGTCATCTCTGGGCACTGTTCCACTTGCTTTAACAAGTACCACCTGGCCTACGAGCACCCTGTCAAAGCTTGATTTGAGCATATTAGATGTGCAGCGAGAAGATAGACAATAAACCAACACTATGAGGCGTCAGACCTCATCACTAACTGCTTTGAATAATTCCTTAGAATAACTTTGGAAAGGTTTTTTATAAAAGCAAAGTCACATGTGAGCACCAGCACAGAAAAGCTAAATATGCTGTTAGATCCCAAATGTTCTGGCCTGCTTCTGATTGTAGATGTCATGTGCCATAAACGTTTTGGATATGGATGCGTGTAACCTGCCCAAAGCTAAGCGCTTACTCACTTGAGGCTGTCGCTTCAAATAAAATCTGTCCTCAGTCACAATTCAGTGGCAAATTAAGCTCAAGTCAACACAATAAACTGGTTGCAGAAAGTCAGGCAATTCAGCGATTGGTGTGACTGACTGCAGTCAGAAAGCAGTGATAAACTTTGGGCACAGTCTCAGTCTGGTGTGTTGGCTTTATCACAGAGTCGATTGCAGGAGAGAGTTTACTGGTCGTTAGAGGTGAGGCAGTGGTGAACTGGTAAAAAGAGAAATGTAGCACTGGGCAAGATTTCACACCTCCCACATAGATGAATGTATGTTCACACAGGCATCTGAATTCTTTTAAACGTGCAAATTCCACTTATTTTCTTAAGACTAACTATCAAAGAAAACGATATTTAGAGTAATCTTGTGGCTTTCTGGGAAAAGCCGGCAGTGACTTGGATAAGAAAACTGATATTACACACGTTTCTAAACACCATGTGGAAACACTTGCGATACGAGCTCTATCCAATGGTTGAAACATCTAAAGACAAGAGAAGCAAGAAAATATTGTGTTATTTAACTCCCTCGGGTCCCTGAACACATAAACACGAAAATAGGTTTCTTAGTCTTAATCTGCAGATTTTTGTCGATTCGTGTATTCTTTCAAGCAGAGCACAAATGCAAAAGACACGTCTTCCAACTTCCCACAAGCTCCAACAATTGGGTGGTTTTCTCCACAATTTTACACCATTTACAGCAATTTTTCGCCTCCAGCCAAGTACAGTTTAGATAATTTGTTTGTGGTGCTCTCTCAGTATTTAAAACTTACATTCAACAGCATCTTTTCAGAATACGTTTTTCATTTATTCTGTATAAAACACAGAACCCACTGTGAACAGAAAAGCCTTTCAGTAAAAACTGCTCACAGCATGCTCTGTTTATTATCAAAAGTTAATGGGACATTGTTTCTGAAAAGGCACGCTGTTGTTAACTCTTTTTTTTCTAATGCAATATTTCTGCTTATAAAAATGGTGTTTATATAAGTGGTATCAGAAACTTCAGAAAAAAGCTAAAAAAAAAAATATGGACAAACAAACCCAAAACATGTGCAAAATGTTCTTTTCTTTCTTTTTTGTGTTATTTGAGTGGTTCAAGCACATCTATTTTAATCAACTTAAACAAAATACAGTTGAGCAACTGGACTTCACCTCAATCTTGAGTTTTAACTGTTTTTACTGCTATATAAGGCTCATATACCCACAACACACATGTGCAAAACTTGTGCTAAAATGATTAAAACCCTATAGCAAAGCAGATATGTCTATGCCACCTTTATCTGGCAATTCACTAGCAACTCTTATTGTTGATGGGAGTTTGTGGAAAGTGACATTTATTAGACATTATTAGCGAATTGTTATGGGGTGAATGAGAGGTCACGACCTGTGATTTTGATGCAAGGTAAGGTAAAAAAAAAAAAGTGTTCTTGTAAAAGCAGAGCAGACTGCAGGTGCTCCAGCACAAGTATTTTATAGAACAGTTTTGCAGCAGTCATTTGACCTCAGGGCTTACCTCCATGTGCTTCTACACATGCTCATACATGTCTGTGCGTACCTGTGTGTGACTCTTCAAGGGTGCATGTGTACCTCACGTCCTGTATCCATCTAACACAAGGGCCCATGCTTTTCTAGACACACAAGCATAAAAATGAAAAAGGCAGTGACATAATGACCTCAGGCCCTGCCCTCATTCTTAACATAGTTAATACTTTCCACTGTCTAACTCAATCATACTCTATCCATCTTTCCATTTCACATTCACAAACACAGCACAGACAATGCTATTATATTACTGCACCAGTCTCCCATGGCAACTCCCTGAAAGCAAGCCTTGCTCTGTATGATTAGGATTGGTACAGCCACTATTGCTCAGCTTCTTCCCAACGTGTTTATTCTTGGATATCATTTGTGCATCTGCTGTCTCTGAAGACGTCTTGATTTAATCTGGTTTGCCCTTGGATCAAAAATTTCCTGAGAGGCCAAATGAAGGCTGTCTGGACAGAGGAAAGGATCCCATCCTATGTAACACACAGCCTTATTAGAAGCAGCCTGCGTCAGTGGGGATTGTCATGCACAACTGATGAAGCTTAGTCCACTGTAAGACTGAATTAATGAGGAAATAATGAGTCGACTGTGTGTGTGTGTGTGTGTGTGTGTGTGTGTGTGTGTGTGTGTGTGTGTGTGTGTGTGTGTGTGTGTGTGTGTGTGTGTGGGTTTTTTTTAAACTTAGATCACAAAATGATATAAGCCATTATCTCAGGAGTTGGTGATGGCTGAACTCAGCAAAAACAAATAGGAGACGATCTTTCAGCACAGGCTAAAGTCCTGAAACAACGCTAAAGGGCTATGAACAGCTGTGACCATCTGGATAACAGAGCTCAGGAGGCCTAAGTAGCAATTATATCTAAATGTTAAAAAGTGAAGATCCAGCTGGGAGAGGTGAATTTGTGATGATACTAAACCAAAAGTGCTCATGTAAACCTCTGCAGGGGAAAGCCAAGGACATCATGACTGTAGCATATCATCTGTTTAGCAAATGTTCCAATGTTATTAGGATCTTTCGATTTAAAGCTGCTATATTTTTAAAGAAAGAGTGCATTAATGGCCGTGCATCTTTGAAAGGAGAATCTGTTTGTGGTGTTTTATGATACAGTTTTGGTTTGTTCTTGCTGCTCTCAAATTTATAGCAGCAGCTACAGACAACTGATTTGATTTCACTAAAAACTGAGTGGATGCCACCTGCTCTGGATCAAACAGCAGACAGATAACACAGCGTACGCAGTGAATTTTAGAGCTAAAATTTCCCTGAGAACTTGGTGGACAGCAGACCTGAGTTGAAATAGGCCCATTAGATCAGCGTTTATTGGGTGGATAAAAAAAATACACGAAATAATAGAAATTGTTTGTTACCATTGATCCATGAAAATATAATAATTGGTCAGTTCTGTACTTCTCCCAATAAAGTTTTTTGTATATTTTTGTTTTTTAGTCATCAGAATTTAGATTTTATGAAGTACTAATTGTGATGTCACATTTGATGATCTGAGTGAGATCTGAAATCTGACCGAGAAACGGAGGACACTGGGCAATTAGAGCCAGTTACCCAGCTTTTGTATCTTTTCCGTCTGTAGGCCACACGAATGCAACCAGTGGTTTGCACCTTGTTGTTAACCCTCTGTATTTCCAGTCATGACAGTGTCTCTTGGTTGTAGACTTTGACGATGGTATGCCTACCCCCTCGAGTGTTTTTGACTGAATTAGATGGTATGAAATTGTTCTTATGAAGTTGTACTTAAAGTGAAAAGGCATAAAATACAAATTCAAAACTTTGTATTTTCAACTTCAGATACGATGTCCTCTTCATTTGTCCCGAGATAACAAGGGAACAGATCTGGTCTGGCCATTAAACTGGCTGTCAGTCATGTGTACAGTTATTTTTGGTGAGCTGTGTATAAAAGCTATTGTAATTTTTATGCAGTTATTGCAAAGTCTGCAGCGAAGTCTGTTTCTTTGTGTATTTGATTATAGATGTGATGCTAAATATACATAAAATAGAAACAATATTGTATTAAATAATACTTGAAACCTGCAAGAAAGACTTTGGAAAATGTTTCCTGAGTTTGTAAATTCGGTTATAGAGAGGACTATTTTCTTAGGGAGATTTATTTTTGCCAAATTCATGTTTAATGCACTTCCACATTTCTTGCATGCTAAATGCTAAATAAAAAACTCTTTTAAAAAAATGTATGCCCCTGAAATGTATCTTAATGTGGTTTTTGTGTTGCAGCAGAGAAACTCCCACGACCACAAAATGTGAAACCAACATCTGTGGAGAAGGGCCTTAGGGAAAGCTGGGAGCCGTCTATCCATCTGGATGGAAGACCTGTGGACCGCTTCATGATCAGCTCCAGTAAACCCACGAGATCCCATCGATTCACTAAAGCGAGCAAGGACAGTCGCGCTCCTATGTTGGAGGATGTAGGTAAGAAAGAGTCAATAAAAGTTCAAAAAGAGGAGGATGAGAATGTGAGATGTTAAAATCAGATGGTCACGATTCCATAACCATGTTGAAGTTATGCCTGTAAGTGAACTGGAACTAATGGTAAGTGCTGGTAGAGCTGCTAGACAAAAAAAAAAGTAATCCAGGAGAATATAAATGGACACAGAGCATACAAATAAGGTTTGCCTTAAACCGTGAAGTGAGCTCTGAAATCTCACAGTTCTGCATTTTCTCAAGATAAATGCCAAGAATGAGACAAGGAACAAGAAGCAAAGTAGACACTCAAGACAGTGAGGTGTGTAAAAGTGCATGCGTATGCTAACTTGATTAATGATGATTAATCTCTATATGTGGATTAGTTCATAATTGGATGCACTGTCCTAAAAGTTTGCCAGAGGGAAAGCACACCAGGCCATCGTCATCCTAGCTCAGTAGACAGTGGTTGTTTGAGGCTTTAGAGAAGGGGCTTATTTTTAGGTTTTAATAGCTTCTTTTGGTATTTTCTAATCCCACATTGTAAAACTTAAGGTCTTTATCCTTCCATATACATACATACATACATACACTTTGTGTTACTGACTGAGTCCAGCCTGCTTTTGTCATTATTTCATTTTCCTCCATCCTTGGCACCATGCTTCATCAAAGTCTGCAGCCAACCCAGCCCTGCTCCTATAATCCTGTGTTGTGGCCACTTACTCTGTGCATGTGTGTGCGCGCAGCTTATGTGTGTCTGGTGGTCGTTGTGGTGAAGGACTGGGTGGTGCCAACTGATGAAGTCATGCATTGTCTGTGTTTTCAAAAAAAGTGTCTACAGATGCCTGTGTGTTTGTGTTCTTGTGTGTTGCCCAGTACAACTTCTGGTGGCCGCTGTGGTCTCTCCAGCTCCAGCACTGTTCACCGTAAATCTCAAAAATCTGGCAGCCGAGCTCAGTCTCAGCTTCGCCTTTCCAGAAATTCCTTGCAGATCATGTGTTGTTCCCTCAGCAGCATGAGAGCAGCATCAGCTGTCATAAATAACCCCATACTGTTTGCTTCAACATCATTAATGTGTCTGGAGCAACAAAGACAAAACGTCGACCTGATATGATATAATATGATATAGACTATGTAAACAATATTTTAAAAATCAGTTTGTTTTTCTTTTTATCTACAGAATGAACTGCTTCCTTACTAGTTGATATATCCAGATATCCTGTGTTTTTGTTTCTAGACCCTGAATGGGTTAACCTGGATGGCTTTGCTGTGTTGGGCGGTGCACCTGTCAGCAATTTATCAGCAGGTAAACCTAATCAGAGGGCATCATTACCAACATTACATGACAATGGGTTAAAAGCACGAAGAATTGTCTTGAATTCTCTTTCTTCAGGCAATAATCACCTTTTCTTTATCCCTTTACTTGGTTCTTCCCCACGGGATGAATAAAGGGAAACACTCATTTGTCTCTGACGCCCACATTTCTGTCTATTTAGATAGATGTGTTTTTCTTGTAGGTGAACCATATTTTAAATCTGTTTTAGAGAGTGTTACCTTTAATGACATATGCCACAGTTATTTTTTTTTAAAAATTACCTGTCAGAGATTTCAGTAGACTGTGAAATCACAAGAAATCAGGAACAGACACATTGCTGGAAGCCAATATTGGCAGACTATTTAGAAAGTGAACACTTTGAGTTGCGGGTATGAGTGCCCTGTCAAGCAGGCCTTACTGATTTATCAGGTAAGTGAAAACTAACTGCAAACAATTTTGGTAATTAATTATAAGAGTAATTTATCAAGGAAATGTATTAATAATTGGTGTTATAACATTCTCAAAGGCTGTTAATGTCATTGTGTGGTCAGTCCAAAACGATGTAAGCAGTAGTGATAGCAATGCAAACATATGGCCCTCTAGGACTTATTTGTACAGTTCTGTGCAAAAGTCTTGAACCACCCCATATTTTTTTGCATTTTCCTTCCAAGGAGTCAGACTTTTTCTTTTCTTTAAGTGTCTTGAGTTTAGCTCTCCAAATTTTTGATGATCATTCAAATTTCTTTGTTTGGACATTGGCTCCTTCACTTGTTTTTCAAATCTCGTACCTAACCCTTTTCACACTGAGGAGCAACTTAGCAAAAAGACCTGAGTGATACATCTGGCCCTGCTGTATGCCAAGCCTCATCAGACGTAGTCTCAGTGGAAAGGTGGCTGTCAAAAAACTATTGTTAAGGAAGGGAAACAGGGAGAAAAGGCTGGGGTGTGCCAAATTACACAAGAATTGGACTAAAAGTCGATGGCAACAGATCTTATTGAGCGATCAATTGAAATTTGAAATTTGTAGTTTAAATTATCGGCAGTACGTATGGAGGAGGTCAGGAAAGAGGTACAATAGACAGCGTCTACAGTCATCTGTAAAACATGGTGGAGCTTCTGTTGTGGTTTGAAGCTGCATTTCAGTCAGTGGTGTTGGAAATCGTGTCAAAATTGCAGAAAAATGTAGAAAAGTATGATCAGATATTGATCAACCATACAATATTATCTGGAAAGCATCTAATTGGCAACAGCTTCATTTTTCAGATTGACAATGATCTCAAACACACTGCTAATGGGGTAAAAGACAGAAAAACACCAGTGGAACACATTCAGTCATGGATTGGCCTCCCCAGAGCTTTCCTAAGAGCCGTTGTGGTCATTCCAATATTAATTTTCAAGCTTGGTGGAATTCTCCAAACTTTACATGTATTGTGCATGCATGTGCATATTTGCACGTTTCGCTGAATCTCTGTATGCTGTCACTATTTTCCATTTCCAAAGTATAAAAAAAATTAGTGGTGGCTCAAGACTTTTGCATAGTGCTGTACTTTTTTTGTGTGCAGCCCAATGTGATATTTGAGCTTATGTCATGTAAATGCTCATTGGTCTAATCAAACGTAGACATGCATCATACTGTTCCAGTGGACAGTTTAGTCTCTCTAAACCTGTCATGGTCCTGGGCCATGTGGGCCCAGTATTCTTAGTTTCTTGTATTTTTGTATTTCGTTCCTTATTTAGACCATGTTTTCTGAGTTGCCCTGTTGTGTTGTTCCCTAAGTGTTTTCCCTTCATGGCTTTTACCCCCTGTGTGCCCCTCTGTGTATCTGTGAGCCCTCGTCTCTCCTTATGTTTTATTCCATGTTTCCCCAGCCCGTTATGTCTAAATTCTCCCCGTGCTCTCTCTCCCCCCTGTGTGCCCTCTATGTATTTATGAGCCCTCGTCTCCCTTTGTGGTTGTTTCATGTTTCCCCAGCCCGTTATGTCTGTGTTTTCCCCGTGCTCTCTCTCCTCCTGTCTGAACCTCTGTGCCTGTACCCGTCAGTGTTATGTCACCCCGCCCTGTCTCGTTATGGTTATCTGTGTCAGCTGTGTTCCCCGTGTGTTCCCACTTTCCTCATTAACCCTCTGTGTATTTCTGTCTGCGTCTTCCTCTGTTCGGCGTCGCGTTCTCCCTCATGTTGTGTGTGCTCCTCCCTGTGTTTCTTGGCGAGCTTTGTATTTAGTTATCCCAGTTTAGTTTTGTATGTCCTACGTTCTGCCGTGCCAGCATTAAAGCTGTGTTCTTTAAGTTTATCCCCGTGTCTGTGAGTCTGCATCTTGGGTCCTTCTCCTGCCTGCCACACAGCGATCATGACAGAAGAACGCGACCACGATATGGACCCAGCAATTCACAACCCCTCCGCTGACCTCCGGGAGGATCTGATTTATACAGTGGAGTACCACTGTCAGGAGTGGGTGCTGCTGCCCGAGGGTGAGTACCGGGAGACCGTAGCCGTCCGCCTACAGCGGATGGTGTCCGGACTCCCGTGGCTATTCGGCGCGCTCCACCCCCACATCCAGGACTTCCTCGTCTCCACTGTAGGCGTCCTCCCGGAGCGGTCGCTCCTGTACGAAGAGCCGGAGGATGTTCAGCCCGGCCCGCTGACGGATTCGCGGCCCGGCTCGTCTCCTCCCCCTTCCCGGAGAAAACGGCGTTCACGTCGTCGCCGTTCCCGAGCAGCGGAGCAGTTTTCACCCCTGGGAGAGAGTGACCGTGTGTCACACTCTCAGCCCGAGCCTTCGGATCCCGGACTTCTTAACCCGTGCACAACTGTGAGTGGCTCTGTTTTTTTAACACCGGGCTCGGATAATTCAGTCCCCTTTTGTTTGGACTCCGGAGACACTGTACAACGACGCACCACCCCACAGCCGGACACTCGGACTTCCAATTCACCTGCTGTGGTGAGTGAGGACTCTGTGTCTTTTCCAGACATAGTGACTGTTCGCTCAGGGGCTGTGTTTTGTGTGGCGGATGTCGACGCGAGCTGCTTATCGCCGGTGCAGCTACCAGCAGTTCAGTTAGCTCCCTCGCGGCCACCCTCAGTTCAGTCAGCTACCCTCCTGGAAGCCCCCGCTGCCTGGTATTCTCAGCATCGGCATCTTTTCCCGTCTAGGTTTATCGCTAAATCATTCGATCCTCCCTTAAGAGAGAGACTGCGTCCTCGCTGCCTTCACCCCAGTACACCAGTGTCACCTGGGTCTCCAGTAGCTCAGCTCCCAGTGTCACCTACCCCGCAACCACTTTCAGCTCAGTTTCCAGAGCCACCTGTTTCAGTTCAGGCCCCAGTAGCTCCAGTGCCGCCTGTTTCAGTTCAGGCCCCAGTAGCTCCAGTGCCGCCTGTTTCAGTTCAGGCCCCAGTAGCTCCAGTGCCGCCTGTTTCAGTTCAGGCCCCAGTAGCTCCAGTGCCGCCTGTTTCAGTTCAGGCCCCAGTAGCTCCAGTGCCGCCTGTTTCAGTTCAGGCCCCAGTAGCTCCAGTGCCGCCTGTTTCAGTTCAGGCCCCAGTAGCTCCAGTGCCGCCTGTTTCAGTTCAGGCCCCAGTAGCTCCAGAGCCGCCTGTTTCAGTTCAGGCCCCAGTAGCTCCAGAGCCGCCTGTTTCAGTTCAGGCCCCAGTAGCTCCAGAGCCGCCTGTTTCAGTTCAGGCCCCAGTAGCTCCAGAGCCGCCTGTTTCAGTTCAGGCCCCAGTAGCTCCAGAGCCGCCTATTTCAGTTCAGGCCCCAGTAGCTCCAGTGCCGCCTGTAGCGCAGGCTCCAGTAGCTCCTGTAGCCCAGTCCCCGATAGCAGTACGGTCCGCTGGTCAGCTCAACATTCAGCCAGGGGTCTCAGGTCTCTCTGGCTCTACTTCAGCTCCTGCTGGAAGCTCGGATGAGCTCATCCGGGACTCCGCGGCTCCCACGCCGCCATCTACCTCGTCCGCTGGGGGTTCCAGTGAGCCCGGCCAGCACCTCCCTGTCTCCGCTGGAGGGTCCGAGAGGCCCGTTCAGCGTCCTGTCTCCGCTGGAGGGTCCGAGAGGCCCGTTCAGCGTCCTGTCTCCGCTGGAGGGTCCGAGGGGCCCGTTCAGCCTCCTGTCTCCGCTGGAGGGTCCGAGGGGCCCGTTCAGCCTCCTGTCTCCGCTGGAGGGTCCGAGGGGCCCGTTCAGCCTCCTGTCTCCGCTGGAGGGTCCGAGGGGCCCGTTCAGCCTCCTGTCTCCGCTGGAGGGTCCGAGGGGCCCGTTCAGCCTCCTGTCTCCGCTGGAGGGTCCGAGGGGCCCGTTCAGCCTCCTGTCTCCGCTGGAGGGTCCGAGGGGCCCGTTCAGCCTCACGCCGCATCAGCTGGAGGGCCCGAGGGGCCCGTTCAGCCTCACGCCGCATCAGCTGGAGGGCCCGAGGAGCCTGTCCAGCCGCCATCTGCGACCGCCTCGTCATCACCTGGCCCGGCTACATCCGCCTGTGCTTCTGCTACGCCTGGCCCGGCCTCAGCCTCTGCAACCTCGCCTGGCCCGGCCTCCGAGCCTTCGTCTGCTCCAGCATCCTCAGAGCCTTCGTCCGAGCCTTCGTCAGCTGCAGCAGCCTCCGAGCCTTCGTCAGCTGCAGCAGCCTCCGAGCCTTCGTCAGCTGCAGCAGCCTCCGAGCCTTCGTCAGCTGCAGCAGCCTCCGAGCCTTCGTCAGCTGCAGCAGCCTCCGAGCCTTCGTCAGCTGCAGCAGCCTCCGAGCCTTCGTCAGCTGCAGCAGCCTCCGAGCCTTCGTCAGCTGCAGCAGCCTCCGAGCCTTCGTCAGCTGCAGCAGCCTCCGAGCCTTCGTCAGCTGCAGCAGCCTCCGAGCCTTCGTCAGCTGCAGCAGCCTCCGAGCCTTCGTCAGCTGCAGCAGCCTCCGAGCCTTCGTCAGCTGCAGCAGCCTCCGAGCCTTCGTCAGCTGCAGCAGCCTCCGAGCCTTCGTCAGCTGCAGCAGCCTCCGAGCCTTCGTCAGCTGCAGCAGCCTCCGAGCCTTCGTCAGCTGCAGCAGCCTCCGAGCCTTCGTCAGCTGCAGCAGCCTCCGAGCCTTCGTCAGCTGCAGCAGCCTCCGAGCCTTCGTCAGCTGCAGCAGCCTCCGAGCCTTCGTCAGCTGCAGCAGCCTCCGAGCCTTCGTCAGCTGCAGCAGCCTCCGAGCCTTCGTCAGCTGCAGCAGCCTCCGAGCCTTCGTCAGCTGCAGCAGCCTCCGAGCCTTCGTCAGCTGCAGCAGCCTCCGAGCCTTCGTCAGCTGCAGCAGCCTCCGAGCCTTCGTCAGCTGCAGCAGCCTCCGAGCCTTCAGCCTCGTCTGTCGCGGCTTCGGCCTGTGCTTCGTCTGGTCCTGTGCCCACCGGGCCATGGCCAGCACGCCTGACACTGGAGAGCCGCCGCTGCCTTCCGCGCGGCCGGCCCCCTGAACTGCTCCGCCGTCTCCTTCGCCGCTGCCTTCCGCGCGGCCGGCCCCCGGAACTGCTCCGTCGTCTCCTTCGCCGCCGCCGCTGCCTTCCGCGCGGCCGGCCTCCTGAACTGCTCCGTCTCCTTCGCCGCCGCCGCTGCCTTCCGCACGGCCGGCCTCCGGACCAGCTCTGCCACCTGTGCCACCCGCCTGGTCGGCCCCCCGACCGTGTGACCCGTGAACTCTTGTGCCTGTGGGCTCTGGGTCGGCCCCCTGAACTTTATTTTGACTGCGGTCATGTGCTCCTGTGTTTTCTGTTGTTTGTTTTGTTTCCCGTTCTGGTCCCTCCGTCCTGGTCCCCCGCCTCCCGCCCTGGGTGGGTTGTTTTCTGTTTTTGTTTTTGTTTCTCGGGTTTGGGCTGTCAGGTGCCAGCCCTTTAGGGGGGGGTGATGTCATGGTCCTGGGCCATGTGGGCCCAGTATTCTTAGTTTCTTGTATTTTTGTATTTCGTTCCTTATTTAGACCATGTTTTCTGAGTTGCCCTGTTGTGTTGTTCCCTAAGTGTTTTCCCTTCATGGCTTTTACCCCCTGTGTGCCCCTCTGTGTATCTGTGAGCCCTCGTCTCTCCTTATGTTTTATTCCATGTTTCCCCAGCCCGTTATGTCTAAATTCTCCCCGTGCTCTCTCTCCCCCCTGTGTGCCCTCTATGTATTTATGAGCCCTCGTCTCCCTTTGTGGTTGTTTCATGTTTCCCCAGCCCGTTATGTCTGTGTTTTCCCCGTGCTCTCTCTCCTCCTGTCTGAACCTCTGTGCCTGTACCCGTCAGTGTTATGTCACCCCGCCCTGTCTCGTTATGGTTATCTGTGTCAGCTGTGTTCCCCGTGTGTTCCCACTTTCCTCATTAACCCTCTGTGTATTTCTGTCTGCGTCTTCCTCTGTTCGGCGTCGCGTTCTCCCTCATGTTGTGTGTGCTCCTCCCTGTGTTTCTTGGCGAGCTTTGTATTTAGTTATCCCAGTTTAGTTTTGTATGTCCTACGTTCTGCCGTGCCAGCATTAAAGCTGTGTTCTTTAAGTTTATCCCCGTGTCTGTGAGTCTGCATCTTGGGTCCTTCTCCTGCCTGCCACACAGCGATCATGACAAAACCACTTAATCGTGGCAGGGAACGTGGAGAAACTCTTTAAAATTCCCTATTGAAAGGATGGGAAGCAGAAAGGAAACCCAGGGCCTTCTTGTTGCAAGGCAGCAGTGGTAACCGCAATGCTAGTCTGGAGTTTCAGTTTTATGTGTTTGAGGCAGAGCTGCTCCAGGAACATGAATAATCATATTTGTTGATTTACTTTTGGGAATGGAGACGCCTGGAAAGGCAGAACAAAGCCAAATGAAAAGTAAGAGCCAAAAGGAGAAGTAGCTAATGTTATAAATCTTCATTTACTATCAGATGAGAGCTTATTAATAATCTAATAATCTAATTATTAATGATAATTGATAACTCGTTCCATGCCATTTACCAAGCATAGCACTAGAGCTAGCACACTTCCTGCACACTGACATTGTTATATAATGGCAGTGTATACCATCCTGAAGTTTTTTTTAATGCTTTAAATTTACTTTATATATGAAAATAACTGAAATGAGATCGCATGTGTGCAAACTGAATGTTCCTCTTTGTTTGATGAAACAGTTCAATTGTATAAAAAAAAAAAAAAAAAAAAAAATCAGCATGTTAACATTTATTGAGCTTCAGTAATGAAAACAAATAACAATAGCATGATTAGAACATGACTATTAATCAGTCACAGGCGCTTATCAAATGTTAAAGTGCTGCCAGGCAATTTCTGGTAATTTACAACTGCAATTTGATATGCGTCTTTTGGGATGATACTAATTTGCTCATCTAATTTATAAGTCATCTAAGGTACACAATGACTTAGCAGTCTGGTATGCTAATACATAAACTATGGCGACAACATTGGCATTAGCACTGTATATTTTCACTACAGGCTAAACTGATTAGCTCTGCTGGAAGGAACACTTTGCCATTGACTGGGAATTGTTTGTATAAATTAAACTGTGGGTAAAGTGAGTAAGTATGAGACCAATTTGTTTGCAACATTTAGACTTCTTTTTTTAAGGTTGCAAAACGTCAAAGTTTTTGAGGAGCGTCCAAGGACATAACGGAGACATTCTTGGGGACCTCAGTCTGAACACTGAGGTGTGCCTCGCTCTGTTTTTGCCATGATATGCCTGTCTGTCAGCAGGCAAGCCTCATAGCACCTCGGTCCACTGAGCTTCCAGGAAAAGACATAAGGGATCTGGCATTACCAGCACTGTCAAGTCAGTGGTTTAGTGGTTCGTGGCATTGTGACCTGGGCCAAATTATGTATTGTGACAGTTTTCCAGACAGAAAAAAGGGAAGACTGATTAAAACCAAATGGGGATATTTCTGTTTTAAGCTACTCTTGGTATCAGAAGAAACAAATGGAAAGTGCTTGGGATGAAAATTAATTGTCAAAGGGTCATGGCTAGTTGCCATATGGTGAACAATGTTTACAAAAAATACAAAAGCTATGAATGAGACACTTTAAAGTATTATTTTTGGGGTATTTTACGCTTATAGGATTAGTGCAGGTATAGGTAGAAGAACACAATTTTTGTTAGCACTTAAACCAATAGACCTGTTAAAAATAGCTAATTGTGTGTTGTAAAACTATGCATACCCTTACTGCTTTCACTTCAATTATAGGGTAGGCAGCAGCAATGTGCTGCAAATCGAAGGCACTTGATTAATTGATCATCGGCAAGTGTGAGCACTGTAAGCGTGAGCACAGAAAGCAAAGCATAAGAACAGAAATATTGGCAGCTTGATAGTCTGGAGAGTTCAGGCATCACCCATGATATTAAACAACCAGTTGTGGCTGTCGATTATAAGGCCATTTCCAGACAATTTGAAATCCATCATTCTGCAGCGAGAAAGATTATTCACAAGTGGATATCATTCAAGACAGCTGCCAGTCTTTGCAGGAATGGACATCCCAGCCAATTAACCCCAAGGTCGGAGAAAATGCAAAAAACCCAAGAGCTACATCTTAGACTCTACAGAACAAAAACACTGAACATGTATGACTTGTTTGGAAGGTTGCCAGGAGAAAGCTGTTGCATCTGAACAAACCACAAGACTTCTGTAGCAATGTACTTTGAACAAACCACACCAAAGTGGAGATGTTTGACCACAATACATAGCACCACTAGTCTAAAGCATATCTGTACAACCACCTCATGCAAACTGTCAAATTACGGGGGTGGAGGTGATGATTTGAGCTTGTTTTGCAGCCACAGGATTTGGTCCCCTTGCATTCACTGAATGGACCAGGAACTCCCCTGTATAGTATAGCTGCTGAATCATGGGATGTACTTCATTTTTAACAGGATGTCTATACTGTTATGAAAACTCTCTTGTTCACATTTTTGTATGCTTTTATTTGTTTACAGTTTTTTTAAAGCCTTGTTAAACTGAAAAGTGTAGTGGGAAAGACCAACACAACATTTGTCCACATTAAATCTGTGATTTGAATCACACATGACACAAATTCTTATTCTGATTTCACAGTTCACTTACTGGAAATGTGTGAAAACACGCAAAGCTGACAGGAAAAGCAAGAGAAGGATTCAGAATGGGGTTAGGGCATTATTAAACAAATAGCCAGTACTGTCTGAATCCAAAGGGAAGACATTCATTCAGCTGTGCTGGCAGTACAGACAGGAGATACAGACATTAAGTAATAAACAGAGTGATCCAAGTTGATCCAAGTTGAACCAGAAAAAACCCCAAACACATGTATTTTCTTCATGGTCTTCTATACATTGTGTTCCTCATCACATCTTCTTTGTCCCCTAACTACAAAACTCCTTCTTTTTAAGTCACTTTTAGATATGGTGGCCTCATGTAGACACCTATAATCTAATTTGGCTCACTCTACATGTTTAATAGAAAATAAAGTCTTACATTAAAGTATTGATTAAACCTTTTTGAAATGCATCATGTTCACCTTTTTACATCAGCTGACTTATCAGTACTCCCCCAGCTGTGCACGCAGCTGTCCTGATGGGAAACAGAGTGGACCTTTTCCATCTGAAAGTGATTATGGTAAACAGAAAAGGGAGGAACAGATGGAGAGAATGGAAGAACAAAAAAGAGGGAGGGGCAGATGTTTTTTGTTTTTGTATTGGAAATGCTATCGCTAAGCACTGCAGCCAGATGAGAGGGATTGTCTGACTGTCTGAGTCAGTGTCTGAGATGTTGTCCAAGATGGTTTGGATTGAAGCGGGAAGCAGAGCACCAGAAGTTATAGCAGATGACAGGGTACATGATGCAGTTCTTCAGCATTTCCCTTCTGTGACAACTGGCCAGGCTGACAGGCGGTGTTGGATGAGTGTGACAAGTAATTATGTGTTTATCAATAAGCGGATGTGTCTTGAGTGGAAAAGTTATGTGGAAACATTTTCCATGGAGGATAGTTTCAAAAAGGCCCCAAAGGCAAACTGAGCACAAAAACCAGATTATGTACATTGGGATTTTAAAGTTAAAATGAACAGTGCAGTCTGAATTTTAAATTTATTATATCCATCAGCAGGTCCAGTAAGATCTTCACAAACAGTGGTGCCCCGAAATCACTCCTCCGTAAAACGGGCAACCAGGATGGACAGGAAGGCTCAGCTGTCGCCTAATGTCAGAACACACAGGAGGGCACCTCAGTCTTCCTCTGGTCCCAGGCAGCCCGAGAGAGTTTTGGCAGGAGTTCCTCTGCTGGAAAGGAGACGCCAACACTACGCCAAGCCTCAGTCTGATCAGAGAAACCGACTCGCACGCAAACTAAGTAAGAGGGCCAATATTTTATACTACTGATCACTAAATGAAATGATGAAATGAACAAAGCTTTAGGTTTTAGTCAAATATGATGCTGAGTAAGAAATGTCAACATGTCCTTATAGTATTGGAAGATACGTTGTGGTCAAACGTTTACATAGTCATGAATTTCATGCTCATTTTGGACTTTTAATTTCCTTGAACTTTTCTTTTTCCAAGGGTAGAATGATTTTAAACCAGACCTCTTAAAAAAACAAGCATTGGGTAGAGAAACTTGAATTGATTTTGGATTTTCTCTAAGCCACACAGTGCCAAAATTACAGATGCAGGCTCAAATACATACATACACACAACTAATATTTGGTTAAATGCCACTTAGCAAGTTGCACCTTGACCGGACATTTTTGGTAGCCATCAACAAGCTTGTGGCATTATTCTGGCTGGAGATTTGATCACGCCTGTTAGGAGAGTTGATAGAGTTTAATTAAATAGATTGGTTTCATAGCACAGAGTGTAATTTACAAATTTTCCTCATTATTTCATTCACTTTGTGTAGTGCACCAGCACCACTGGCAGCAAAACAGCTGCAGACCATGATACTACCACCACCATGCTTGACATTTTGTACAGTGTTTAGGTTTAAGAGCTCTTGTTATTGTGACCAAATAGCTCAATCTTTATCTAATGTGACTATAAAACCTTTCTGCAGGAGGCATTTTGGCTTATACGTGTGGGCAGCTGCAAATTTTATTCGAGCCTGAAGGTGTCAGTTTTGGAGAAGGGGTTTCTTTCTTGGTTATGACCCTCTCAGTCCATTGGAGAAGCGGTTTCTGTCTCCATGGTGATGGAAACTGATGATCTAGGTGTTTGCAGTTGTTAAGAAATGGTTCCAAGAGACCTTCCCAACTTGTGGAAATCTACATATTGGAGCCTGTACATAAACTTTTAATCCTGTGTGGATTAGAGAAAATCCAAAATCCAATTAAAGTTGTGCACTTACTGCTTGTTTTTAAAGTATGTAATAGATGCTTTTGAGTCATTCTACCCTGGAAAAAGAACAGTTCAAATAAATGATTAAAAGCCCTAAATTGCTATGAAATTCATGCCCATGATTACTGTATGTATGTATCTTTGACTGTGACTTTAGGTGGCACACAATAATTTCCTGTGGCAAAGATTACTGAAATAAACCAGCAATAAAAAGGTTAACAACATCTAGAAGGCATTTGGATTTGTCCTAGTTTCTTATTTATTTGTTTGTTTCCTATTGAAAATAATTTAGCTAAGAGGATACATTTTTTGTACTATCTTTAGTTTCCAGAGTGTAAACCCTGGCCGTGCCTGGTATCCCTTTTTTATTCATAGCGTCTGAGTCCGTTCATGTGGTGTCACTGCAGGCACAGAAGGCCCAGGGTCAGAGCAAACCTGCCAACAGACCAGTCACAACCAAAACAACCACACCAGGTACCTGCAGGTTTCTAGAGAATCATTCTGTATGTCTTTTTTTCATAGTAGATATAGAAAATCTGCAAAAATTCTGCAAAACTACCTTGCCAAAGTTTAGAAGAAGTCAGGGGATGATGTATATCCAGTGACTTTAATATTCGTTTGGATCCAGACATTTGGGTTTTTATCTCTTTGTGTGTTGTCTAGCTCCACCTGAACATGAGGCCCAGGACATCAGTGTCAGGGTCATGTCTCCTAAATCAGTTCTCATTTCGTGGGTTGACCCTGCTGTCGAGATGGAGAAAGTTGCCCCTGGGGCATCCAGGTGGGCCCTGTTAAAGTGTCAGTTAACAAGGGGGGGAAAAAAGAAAAATGATGACAAGTAGAGAAAAAATAAAACTGAAGTCTAATCTTTCTCAATGGAATAAGGCATTTTCTTCATTTTCTTTTTATTCTTAACTCAGATCATACACAGTTAGGTACAGGGAGAAGGGTGAGTCAGCACGCTGGGAGTACAAGGAGAGCACGCAAAGGAGAATTTTGATAGACACCCTGTCTGCTGACAGCATGTATGAGTTCTCTGTCAGAATCTCTCAGGAAGAAAATCACAGCAAGTGGAGCGACTCAGTCTTTCAGAGGACTCCAGAGTCAGGTATGTGTTGACTCTGTTTGCTGAGAATTACTTACATGATATCTCATAGTGTATGATGCAGTAGGAGTCTGTAACTGTGTGAAAGAAGTGAAGGGTTATAAAGAGCCAAAACCACTGACTTTTTTTTAATAAAATGAAAACAGAAATGATTTTTTTTTTTTTTTTTTTTAAAAATACAAAAGGCAATTCATTCTTGCACAACCCTTTTAAGCTTCTTTCCTCATACCACATCTCTTCACATTCGCTGCCTATTATTCCTTTTTGATATATCAGCCTAGGTTTGGCTGCTGCGCTCCCATTATTGAAGCTTTTATACCACGTTTCAGCTCCTGAGCTGCAGTTCATTGGAATGTCAACATTTACTGCCTGGCTCACAGTTTAGGTCTCCGTCATACACAATCTCAGGGGGCACGATCTGACAGTGTATGGCAGCAATATTTTCCTCAGTTGTAGCCTTCTGGCACAAATATCCTTACTGTTTTTACATGCTTTAAGCAGCAATTTCCTCACCCTTTATACTTTCTGTTGCCTATGCTACTTGTTTTCCATCCTGTCTTTCCATTCACTTTTACTCTTCACTTTCACAAGCACCATCTGGGCCACCTGAGAACTTTGAGGTCAAGCCATTAAGAGGAAAAGGGACTGCTGTTGTAGCAACATGGGATCCACCTGAAGAGCCCAATGGGAGAATAAAAGGTCAGACCATTATAATGAAACTATTGTTATTATCATGATGGCAAAACATAACAATTATTCATTTTCGTGCCATGATTACTCCACCTACGTTGGTGTTCTATGTTGGCCACGGATCTTTCACCCAGTGACAATATTTGCATTGTTTATGGATGTGTCCTACAAAACAAAGTGCAGCATGCTGATGTCACAGGGCTAATCTTTGCTGTGAGTTTACTGTCACTGTTGGAACAAATAAAGAAAGCCAGCTAATGCTTTCCAGACATGTTGAAATAGCATCAGTATTTTCTCTTGAATGATCTCACTACCTTTCCAAACTTCTCTTTCAAACAGAGTTCATCTTGACTTATGTCCCTGCCATGAAGCCTTTTGAAACAAAAAGCGTGAAGTACCATGGAAGCACCACGACAGCCACCATAGATAACCTCACACCTGGAGACCGTTATATTTTCACCATTAAGGCCACCAATAGGAAGGGACAAGGACCACAGAGCAAGACCTTCAGTGTCGCCATGCCAGGAAGTAAGCATATTTGATAATGTAATTATATAGTCACTGGGGAAAACAGTCCTTGGAGACTATGCCACATGTGGCACAGCAACTTTGGAGTTGTTGCTTCAAAGATGGGGACCAGGTCTGTGACCACTTACAGTCAGTTGCTGTCTTCAAAACAACCTTGTCTACCCTTTTGCCATCTGTTGCAAATCTGTTGCTGTCTGAATACACAGAATTTCACAATAATCAGAAATTTACATAACTACTTATGGCCATAGTCCAGCCAGAACCTTATAGATTTAAAACATAAATACCAAAAAATTTCCACAAATAGTAATATAGTTGCTGCAGGACTCTCAATTTAACTGATTTAAATTAAAATTTTGTAGGCACTTGATAACCAGGCTTTTGTTATAGGGATATAACCAGAATGCAACCAGTTTTCAGCAGTTATTTCCAAACATTTGCCAATCTGTCTTCCAACTGGTCCAAGTCAGATTGTGCTTTTTGGGTAACAGGTTGCCTTCCACTAGGCAGTTGAATATGGTTGACCTCTGGGTATCTTGCAATTTCATGCAATCATTTGCTGAAAGCAAAAAAAGATGTACCGCCTAGTTCCTAGTTGCAAGGACGTTGCTGTCCTTTTTCCTCCTGTTGTGATTGAGCTATTAGGCATATGTGTGCATTTGAGCTTGAGACTTGCACATTCTAAATTTTCATTGTCATTGTTATTTTTTGTCTCCTAGCAGGCAGCAGTGCTGCCTCAGCATTTTCAAAAAGCAAGGACAGCCGCAGGACTGGCCACACGCCTTCCAAACAAGATACCGACCATGATGACATCCAGTCAACAGAAGTGCCAGAAATACCAACCATACAAAAGCAGCCACTCCCTGCTGCACCTGTCAACAGGCGTTTTCGTCCACTTTCCCAGACACGCTCCTATCACAGCATCTTCTCTTCCGTCAGGGGGTCAATCAGGAGAGCAGGAAACAGAGGCTCTAACAGAAGAAGGGCTAAGAATGATGAGGAACAGGAAGAGGAAGAGGAAAAGGAAAACAAAGTACCCACAACACCACCTCCAGTAGAAGAGACTACAACAATGGAATTTGTACCAGAGCCTAAAGATAATGATGTTTCCCCTGAAACTGAGGATGAAGATGAATATGATGAAGAGCCTCTGACTACTAAAACCCCCTCCCTCAAAGTTTTAACACCTTCTCCAACTAAACCTGCATTTAATCGACTTAATCCACCAAGAAGAAGGCCATTTAAGATTAGGGTCCATCAAAAAGCAGGATCCAAGGATGCATCCACTGATTCATCTTCATCCTCATCTTCCGCATCATCTTCTTCTTCTTCTGCTTCATCATCATCATCATCCTCTTCTGCTTCATCATCTTCTTCTTCTAATTCTAATTCCCCCACCTCCACTTCTTCTTCTACCTCTTTGGATTCCTCCTCATCTTCCTCATCATCCCCTTCTACAACCTCACTGTCCTCTCCCTCACAAGAATCTGCAGCAAGCAGAAAGGACTATGTAGCTCTCACATATCCAGAGTCGAAAAACACCTTTGAAAAGTCCAGCATAACACATGCAAAACCCTCCACATCACTTGCAAAAGTGAACAGTTCACAGCAGACACACGTTACACCTGTAGGTAGAGGTTCCACTTCAGCAGGACGCGCCAGTGGCACTGGTTTTGGTTCTAGATATGGTTTAGGCCGAAGATACCCTGGGAGCTTGTTAAGAGGGAATTCTACCCGAATGTTGAATGGTTACAAACCTGCTGTCATCTCACAGTCGAGTTCTCCAAGAAGAACTCAGAGTCAAGTAACTTCAAGCATACATAGTTCAGCAACGTCACAGGCCACTTTACCGGAAAACACTCAAAACCACGAAAAGTCAAGCACTCTCAATCCATCAACATCAAAGTCAAAATCAGGAGGGACTTCCAATGGTGAAGATGTCTTGGAGTCCCATAATTCTGACAAGTCACGTTCTACTTTAGAATCTAGGTCTCATGGCTCGACATCTTTGCAAGTGACAAATCCATCCACTTCACAAAGAAATGCGAACCACCCTTCCACTGCAAATACATCAGGATTATCTCAAAGAACTTCACAAAGAGAATCTCACAGTTCTGCAAGATCACATGACACACACAACTCACAGAGTTCTCACACATCATCTGAGGGAGACACATCAAATGTGGAAGGAAATGATGACACTAACTACAAAAACACAGAAAGAGAATTAACTAAAGTTGAGGACTCTGCTTTAACTACTAGAACACAACCGACAGAGAAGCCAATGAAGAAGGACAAGGAAAAAGATGAAGGAACTAAAGAAAAACCCCCAGTTTCCGCAGGTACCAGAGTCAGGCCTTCATTTGCTGAAAGATACCCTTGGCTAGCTAGTCGTTACCCAGGAAAAGTCATTTCAAGTGCAAGGATAGCATCTCCAAGACAGGATAGTAGAGTTCCTTTGACCAGGATGTCATCTTCTGTTGGGGCTGGCAGACCGGTTTTGAGGGGGACAACTACCAGGGTCTCAGGGGCTACAGGTGCTGCTGGAGTGCCCTCAGTACAGGAAACCAGTGAAGATCCAAGTGCTTCTTCTACTCGTGACTCACTAAAGAATGGTTTTGGAGCCAGTTCGGTTAAGCCATCACTGATCAATCAAAATGTAGGCTCTGGCGGCACTAGAAACCCAGCTACCTCATCTTCATCATCTTCCTCTTCACCATCCATCTCTTCAAGTCCTGATCATCATCATCACTCCTTAAGTGGGCACAGAGACTCCGGTGAGCCAAGCCATAGAGAACTTACAAATGACAAACATAGCAATGAGGATTATCTCAGTGAGAAGAATGGGGAAAATGATAAAGTTGCCGATCCTATAGAAGCTCAAGAGAAGCCAGCAGAGTCTGATAAAAATGCAGAAGACAATGCAAGTGTGGATACAGGAGAAAGTTCATCCAGGACCAGACCTGGCACTTCCTCTGGAGTCCCTCTAACTAATCGTCGACCTGGTGTAGGGGTGAATGGAAGGGTACGCTCTCCTCTCTTACCAAACAGGCAGTTTGGTGGGTCTAGGCTTCCCCTAAGAGTACAACCAGCACAAAACTCTAGACTGGGCTCTTCAACATCTGACTCTACCTCATCATCATCTGATTCAGCTTCTTCCTCAAATTTACCCCAACCAGTACTGACCTCAGAGAGTGACATTAGCAGTGACACTACGGTGACAAGGACAGGGGGATTGATTGGAGGCAACTCCCACTCTACATTAACCTCATCATCCTCATCTTCATCTCGAGATAGCTTTAGGAACAATGGGAGTAGGCCTCGCTATTCCATCAGAGGGAAACAAAATAATGGCAGAGGAATCAAACCTAGCAATGGAAATGGTAACGTTAATTCCTATATGCAATTATGTGAAGTTTTTGACGTCAGTTTAACTCACAAATGTTTTAAATAATTTTATAACATCATGCCTCTGCTTATGTTCTGTACCTGTCAGGTAAAAATGGACGACCCAATCTGACAGCAACAGATGATAAAGAGTCCTCTTCCTCTCACGGAGCCAGCAAGGCCACTGGTCAAAGGTTTATCACTGGACCAGATGGAACAAAATGGGTAACTATATTTAATACACTAACCTTAGTTTTACCTGTTCCTGACTCTTTGTCCAATATGATACTTATTGTTACAGTTTAGAGACCAGGACAGATCATCAGAAGGAACTGAACATAATTTATTGATATACAGAATTCACTTATGCTATTTGGTGATTAGACTCTGAGTCTGCAAGGTAGAATGAAAGATGATCATGGTATTAAGAATGGAGGCTGATTGGTTTGAAGGAGGCAGGATGAAAGATGATTGGACTACAGCAATGAAGTCAGCATGTAATGAATAGAATAGCAGCCAAACACTTGGGGAAACCAGACAACTGAGTGAATACAAATCCTCCTTATTAAACTTACACAAAAGCTTAATTTATAACAGTCAACAAATAAAAATGTAAAAAGTAAAGAGTTAAGAAGAAACACATTTTACCTATGAAGGTTTTAAGTAGTGATGTTCCTAGAGGCTAATTTGATAGCCATTTGATGGAGGGGAAAAAATCAGACTAGTCAACTAGTCTAAAAGACACAAAAAAGGCCTCAGATAACATTTGAAACTGAGCATACTTTAAATAGACAACTATTACGTTCCTTGCTAATCAAATAATGTTATACAATAAGTACTGTTGAAATGTTCAGCACTTTATATTGGGTAGCACATGCACACAGTGTCAGATTAGTATGACTAATGTTAGTGCTGCTTGTAGCAGAAGCTCTGGTTTCTTAAGTGGGAGCATCCACATGTTGGTGCAGCCTGTGGTTACACATTGGTTGGTTATATTTATTTTTTTACATCAAAATATAGGAGATCTACATCTCAATGTCAATCATTAACAACTTCTGTTTATGGAGAGAGTGGGAGGGTGGGGTGTAGCCATCAGTTAGTGCTGTAAATTCTTTCAGCCAGTAACTGCCATTACCGAAATTAATAAAATAAGAATATTGCATGCAACCGACTAGTATTTCTGGTGCTGACTAGCAAGGGCAGCGACTTTCAAACATTTAATCGATTAGTCATCAATAGCCTTAGTAATGAGTCTTGACTTGTTTGTCCACCAGAGGCCATTCTGCAACTTCCCTGTGGCCCGATCAAAAGTTTAAGATCACTTGAAAAATGGCAAAAAATCACATTTTGCATGGTTTGATCTTAACAAGATTCCAAGTAGAGCTCTGACCTGCAACAAGAAGAAATGGGAGTGAGACTAAACATTTTTTGTGCGTGCAATTTATTGAGAACAATAAAATTAAACTGAAACCAACTGTTTTAGAGCTGATCAAAAGTTTAAGACCACACCTCCACAAAACACGTAACCCCCCCCCCCCCCAAAACAGAAATCCAAGTTCCATACATGAACTCAGGAATGAGTAGCTCCACCGTTATTGTTGATCACTTCAAAAATTTGTTGCAGCATGCTTGATGCAAGGGTTTCCATGAGGTGAGTGGGAACATTTCTCAAAGTGGTAAAGACGGATGCACGAAAGGCATCTACTGTCTGGAACGGTTGTCCTTTTTTGTAAACTTCCCTTGCCATCCATCCCTAAAGGTTCTTAATTGGATTTAGATCAGGGGGACATGCAGGATGGTCCAAAAGAGTGAATTCTCCTGGAAGAATTCCCTTGTCCTGCGGGCATTGTGTACTGTAGCGTTGTCCTGTTGAAAAACCCAGTCATTACCACACAGACGAGGGCCCTCAGTCATGAGGAGTGCTCTCTGCAACATCTGGACATAGTCAGCAGCTGTTTGACGCCCCTGCACCTTCTGAAGCTCTGTTGTTCCACTGAAGGAAAAAGCACCCCAGACCATTATGGCACCCCCTCCACTGTGGCGTATAGAAAACATCTCAGGTGGGATCTGCTTGTTGTGCCAGTAATGTTGGAAACCAACAGGACCATCAAGGTTACATTTTTTCTCATCAGAGGTTAAAACTTTCTTTGACCTTTCAATGTCCTATGTTTGGTGCTCTCTTGCAAAGTTCAAATGATCAGTTCTGTGGCGTTCAAGAAGACAAGGCCTTTGAAGACATCCCACCTCAGCAGTGAGGATGCGCTCCGAGAGACCCTACCTGACAGAAAATGTGTCAGTTTTAGTTTATTGTTTTCAATAAATTGCATGCTTTAAAAAAATGTTTTGTCTCACTCCCATTTCTTCTTGTTGCATCTTGAAGCTCTACTTGAAACCTTGTTAAGATCCAACCATGCAAAATATGATTTTTTTTGCCATTTTTCTTTTGACTGGGACTATATTTTTGTTAAAAATAAAAAATAAAGCTATTAATTTAGACTAAAAACTGGAAACAGAGTGGTGGTTAGACTCGAGGAGTTTACCCACCCATTTACGCAAAATGTTCTGGGACTGAACAATGAAAGTACAATATGTTTGTTGTTCAGAAGTGAGATGAGATGTAACATAAGCTGTGTCTGTGGTTAGAATTCGTCACCTTTGTACTTTGTACTTCGGCTGATATTAGTTTTACTCTCAGAAAAAAAGTAACAGAGCTAATTGTTCAAAAAGCTGTCTTTCAAAGTAACAAATGTGGAAAGTTATTCACCTCTTTAAAAAGTCTTCAAAATTCCACAAGTCAGATGTTCCCACTTAAACTGTTTACTGTATGTCTATGTTTATGAGAACCCGTTTTGAATAGGACTATGACTTTCCTAAGCATCACAGTCAGGATGAAGCGTACTCCTCACATGAGGCTCCATCAATTTTGCAAACATGTTTCTTTCTTTAGGTGGTAGATTTGGAGCAGGGGATACTTATGAACGGGGATGGAAGAGTTCTCCAGGACTCCCAGGGCAAACCCAAAAGAGTGGTCCTCGGAGAGGATGGACGCACTATTTTTGGTGAAATACTTCAGCCATTTTTATCTTAACATCTACAGCTTGGACAATGTATTTAAAAAGTGCAGTGAGTCCATTATTGGCTAGATACAGACACAACTTTTGTATGTTTGCCTCTGTACACTGCCACAGTGAATTTTAAATCAAACAATCAAGATGCGATTGCATTACAGTCTTCCAGGTTTAATCCTTTGGGCTTCATAAATATTTTGCAATAATAAAATCATAAAATCTTTATGTACTGAACTAGAGTTTGCAGCCAAAAGCTTCATGGTTTCCATTTTTAGTGACCATTCTGCTGGATCAGTCTCAGAATCATTAGTGAACATCTGTTGATCAGTCTACATTACACCTTAGGAGCAAAACAGGATGTTTTGGTGCAGATTTCAGGAATTATAGCCAGTTTTATACACAGGCCCCTATTTTATCAGCTCAACTGACTGACAAGAAGTTTCATAACCAGATGAGGCCTGTCATGTACAGTATGACATGACAAATGAAGCAAACATAATGTCTGAAGTTCATCCAAAGTTGATTTTGTATTTTAGAGTTTTTCTCTGTAATTTTAAATATAAAGCCACAAGAGACAACAGTTATAAGCAATAGAGTATAGGGTTATAGGAGTATCCAAATAAAGGAGAGTACTTAACGGATCATAAATTATTTGGCATGTAACTATGTCAAAAACACTTTTAATCAGGCAGGCGTACCAATGTTGAGGTCTACAGTCAGAGATGCATCTGTCAGATTATTATTTATTTGTTTGTTTATTTATTGGTATTATTATTGCAGAGGCAGAACTACAAGAGCTGTATTGTTGTGGACTTGACTGCTTAATGAAATATCAGCTGAAAGTGCTTTAGAAACTTTGACCATTGTCAGCTGTCTGGATGCAGGTTAAAAACAAAACAGCTGTAGAAAAGCATTCTTTCACACCTGCTATTTTTTAATATTTCACAGTTATCACAAGCTTAATCTTTTTTTTTGCGTTACAAAAGAAACTCTGGTATTTTGCACCTTTATGCATTTTAGTGCAAATCTGGTTTGTATTGAAGACACAGGCATTAATATTCAGCTTCATTTCTACCCAATCACACATCGCCAGATCACATGGGTAGTCCTCTGGTAAGCCAGGACGGTATTGCGCTGTTTGGCCATGGGAGAGATAGTCAACCTGTGATCAATCCAAAAGACAAGGTCCTCATGGTTGGAGGGAAACGTGTACTTGGATTGGATCGGCCTCGCCCCAGGACCTCCACCACCACCACCACCACTACTACCACCATGGCTCCTACTACCACACCTGAACCCACCACCACTGACTGGACCACAGAGGAGTTTACCACTGGATTTCCATACCCAACCTGTCCACCTGGGACCTTTTCCAAAACAGATGAATATGGTTATCCCATTCTGGACTCAGATGGAATCTTGGACTGCTATCCAGAAGGTATGTTTTTAACTGAAAATTCATATGCTGCAGACATTGTCATAAAATGCTCATCAAAACAGAAATATGTACAGCAGGAATAGTAGAATATACTCCAGTTCACCTACGTACACTATTGTTTACTTAATAGCTTTTCCACAGAGCTGAAGTCAAGTTCAGAGCCAGAATGTTCACATAAAAAACTATGACTTCACTAAATCTCTCAGTTGTATTATTTGTCATGACCATCTAGCCCAAGGCCAACAGTGCTTCCCGTTTGCAGCCACAGATCCCACTATAACCCTTTAAATGTGTATATAAACGTGTGATCGGGTCAGTTTGTGTGTCTGGATGTATAAGTGCCTGTGAGTGTCTATATGTGAGACTACAGAAACCACATGGACATCTGGAGGCTAACTATAGCCAGAGTCCTGCTGGTTTAAACACACTATGAAACCATCAGTTGTGCATTGCATTAATGTTATTACACAAACAAAATCAAAGAAACAGACTTAGACAAATGCATAAACACAAAAAAGTAAATTATATAGATGCATACAGAGTAATTTGAAAATATTCAAGCTATACCAACAACACTATACTAGACGATCAAATTTGCAGATACAATGTTACAGCAATAATAATAATACGTATTTGTCTTACATTATAAGCTAAAATAAAATGCACTTCGAAATGTGTCTGCAGTCATGTGATATTGATGCTATAGCTTGTTCTACTTCTCTGACAGAGGACTCCTCAGGAATGGAAATGGACTTCATGCTTACAATGACCAGGGTGCCTGATGCTTTAGTTCTTAAGAAAGGTATTGGCTGAGTTTGGCTTCGGACCATCATAGCGCCACTGGGCTGGGACCAACTAAACTGCACTGTATGCTCACTGTTTGTTGTCTGTTACGCTGCACTGTTTGTTTATTGTCTGTTTATTTGTCAGTGCATCTGTTTGCAGGCTATTCCCATCTCTTCCCTTTTCCTTGCTGTGTCCTTCTTTGTTTCTCATTTTGCTTGTTTTGGTCACGGTTCATTGCTTGGATTTAGGATATTTTCCATTACACGCTGTATTTAATCACTTTTCTTCCTGGATACACACTGCATGTAAACTGACTTGCTGAAGAGAATGCAATGCACTTGCATTGCATTCAATGTTTTAACATTCTTTTGTAATGTAATAGCTGAACTCAAGCTTGAGCTGCAGAGGTTGGTTGCTGTTAGCAGTTGCACTTTCTTATTTTATTACAGTAAATTTTGAGATCTAAAGGAATCTGTTGCATGTGACATTCTTAGGTTTGCTAGAAAGGTCACAGTAAGTGTTGCAGTATTTTCTTAGCATTTCCCTGCCGTGCCTCATAGCTGGTTACATGTGTGTGGACCATGATGTAATGCTAAGGTCCACTGGTGCAGCGCAGGAAAAAAATATGTGATGAAAGAAGAAGAAGCCCACTGAATCCCGCCACATTGGTTTGCTTTGGAGACTTTTGAAACAGTTGTTGTCTTCAAGTCTCTCCCCCCCAAGCCCCCCACCACCCCCCATCCCCCTCCTCTACTTCCCACATGGAAAATATGGGTAGCAAAAGTACAGCTTTGGGTGTTGGGTCACACATCTGCCCTCAATTAATTAAATCTGACATTCTCATTACACAGATCATGGCAACTCTTACAAAGGATTAATGAAACACAGCAGCAGATTATTAAACTAGGATATAAATAACATAAATCTATTTGGATCAAAACCTCACTGACACATGTGCTTTTGCTAGATGAGTTTGTTGTCCAGACCACCCCGCCACCAACCACCACCACCACTACTACCACCACCACCACCACCACCACAGAGATCACGATGCCAAAGGTGCACATCAGACCCGTCAACAAAGGCCCTTCAAACGAGTTTGACCTGAGTGGGAAGAAGAGGTTCACAGGTACTTAAAGTCTTTTTTGTATATCTTCTTACAAATCCATGCTTGTACATACTCGTGCCTTAATGCGATCTATGCAGTTTCACAACATGCCACTCTTCAATGGCAAATATTACTACAATGTAAAAAGAAAAAAGTGAGTGATATGACTGCTTTTATGAGGAAGGATCACACAGTGTGATGAGACTGAAACTGGACACTTCATAGTGTCGTTCAGGTCATGTTTTTCAGGTCATTGTTGGAATTTGCAGAGCCACAGCTATAACAGTTCTTATCATCAAAAAGAAAAAAAAACCTCCACAGACCTGCTCATTACTAAAGAACAGAGATAAAGTAGATAATTAGATAACATAAGGAGGCATTTGGAAGCCTGTATTTCTATTTTAAAACCAGGTGTTTTAGGAGTTAGCATAGACTCAAAACAGCGCTATAATGAGACTGAATATTTGACTGATATTTCTCCAGAAACATGAGATGTTTAAGTAGGTAATGGTTTGTCAGCACCATGTTTACAACTGTTTTCTGGTGCTCCAAGTGGCCACAGAAAATATATAAAAATACAATATATAGGCAAAAGTATTGTCTTAATCTTTGAATTTGTGTGTTGCCAGTCCTGTTACAACAGATGTGTAAAGTACAGGGTCATGCAGTCTCCCTTTACAAACATTTGTGAAAAAATAGGTTGTTCTAACAAACTCAAATCAAGTGATGTGCTGTAATAGGATGCCACTATAGGCTCCTATAGGTGGCAGTACTTTTGTCCAATAGTATAAATCTACATATAACAAAAAATCTTTATGTACTGAACTAGAGTTTGCAGCCAAAAGCTTCATGGTTTCCATTTTTAGTGACCATTCTGCTGGATCAGTCTCAGAATCATTAGTGAACATCTGTTGATCAGTCTACATTACACCTTAGGAGCAAAACAGGATGTTTTGGCGCAGATTTCCACTCACTACACTAAAATATAGACATAATATGTTAGTTCAAAGACTTAAATTACTTTAGCTTCTCCCATATTTTAAGTTTAATATTACAGATTTCTATATGCATGATATACCCTTTAGTTAAACAAGCATTTACACTGCACTCTCTTTTTCTCCCACTTCCTCCAATTAGCTGTGAGTATATCTTTATTTGGGTTACTGTGAGTTTAGTCAAGAGACAGCTCAATTTCTTATTCATATGGATGGAGGTCTTACCCTGCTGTAAATAATAACCGGAGCTCTGTTTTATTTTGTAGAGGAGTAATACATTTTGGACCTTGATTTTGGTTTTCGTATCAATAAATAAATGCACGACCTTCTCAGGTTGCACGTTGACAACGTGCCACAAAAAAGAAAATATACAACCACACCTTAATTGGATCATAATAACTACGTTCAGGAAGGACATTTTATTCAGGGTCTTTAGACTTCATCCTTAACTATGGCCCCTACTGTCTTTTAACTGTTCTTGCGTGCTTTCTTTGGCCTCTCATACCCCGTCACCTCATATGGTTTCACAAACAGACTGAAATGTTCTCTCAACAGAAATAAAAGCAACATCTATGTTACTATTCCAAACACTACGTAATGTTAAAGGTCCTTTTAATAGGTGCCTTTTTGTAATAGCATGTAGACTCTAGCCACAGGCTTTAAAAATAAATTACAGCATTTCAAGAACATGATCAATAACTTCTTTTAACTGTGGATGTTTTCATGGTGAACATACGGAGAGTTTGAAAACAGACTGTTCTGTAATTAGTGCAAGACAGACTTCATAAAGTGAGAGCTATTAAGTAGGATGACTAATGATAGTCAAAATTATTGCAATATTCAAACTACAAAAGCATCAGTTCCTTCGTGTCAATAAGGATTTCTGCTTCGCTGTGGACTCCAGATACGCCTAAACATCTGCAGAGCAACAGAAGATGTTGTACAAGAGTTTGTAAAGACTGAGTTTGTAGTTTTCCTCATGGCGCGTCTATTGACTTTGTGGAAAAAATACTGGGAGTGCACCTTTAAAGTAGAGTTGTGGCAGCATGAAGCTGTTGTAAAAGTTTTGTAGTCACTGTGGCCAATGAGAGTCAAGGTTTATCTATTCTGCTTGTGAATGAGCTCAGAGCACAATTAGCTTCTATATAAGACATAAATAAAAGCTTTACTTTAACTTACTGACAGATTTAATGCAACATGTCATTATCATTTAGAATGATCTTTTCAAGAAGCATTGTGAAGGGAGAGATTTATTGCTGTGTTTTTATCAGTCATGTCAAGCCACAGTGAAACGATAGCACAGCTTCTCTCTCGGTACACGACGACTGTCCTGCGACTACACACCTCACATAGCCATCTGAAAGCTATTACTTTCCTGAGTCCAAAATGGAAATCATAAAAGTTAAGGCTGCTGACCTCAGCAGAGAAGGAAGAGTCTTTTGGCTCAATGTGGAGACTTCCTCTTTCCTATTTATTAGTTTAATATATCTTAGGTCCTCTTTAGCAGCCTGCCAGTTTACTGATATGCGTTTCATCAACCATCCAACATTGACTTCCCCTTCCTGTCCTTGCCCATGCTTGGTTTGTTTTGCATTAATCTGGCAAAAGCAGACATGGGACAAAAAGTATTAACTAATCATTTTCAGCAGTTGTGTGAATATGCGTTGGACTTACTTCCAGATGGATGGAATTTGCCGCATTGGGCAAGAAAATGAGCATCAGGATATTTGGACTATTAGAATGCAAATTTATGCCTTACTAGACTAATATTACAGCTGACATTATATGAACTTTCCTCATACTGTTTCCCAGTGACTTTTGATACACATCAGACTTACACACGCCAGTTTTTGCCTGTGTGATTTTGGATTTGTTTGGGGGGTTTTTTTGGTTTTTTAACAAGCAGAAGAAGATAGTGTGTCTCTGTAGGGAAGTGCTTTAAGCAGTGAAAAATGAACACATGAGGAAAGTAAAACATTTGGATCATCCACAAGCACGGGCCTCCACAGATCCTAGACATGTTGACACAGCCTTACAAGCACCCTATAGGCACATAAATCTGCTCACTGCGGTGGCAGATGATGTATTTCAGCGTATGAATGCAGAGAACAAAAGCCATATGACCACATATCGAAGGCTTTACCAGCCGAAACCCACGCAGTTTAACTGTCTGAGGGTTGATGAGTTGATACTGACATGTGCTAGACTTTCGGCATTCAAAGAGGGCCAGTCATCTGGGGAGGTGGGAGCGAGGCCAGACTTCAGTGGTTCCCTCCAAATCCCAGTTTGACTAGGAATTTTGTGATACTTGCAGTATTCACAGCTGTAGGTTCAGCTCTCCTTTCCAGAATCACTGAAAACAAGTAAAATTTTAAATGGAAAGGACAGGGAAGGGACAGTCAGATGAGCATGTGGCTAGAATCTGACTTCCTTATTACAACTCAGAAAAGAGAATTATAGTTTTCACCGCATTTGTAGAGGGAAAATAATAAATCAAAATTGGGTAACCAGAAAAAGTACTAGAATCTTGTCATGTCTTTTATTGTGTGCATTTACAATAAATATTTTAAAAATTACCAACGTTATATGTTTTTTTTTCCAAATTTTCTATATTAAGAAGATATCTTCCTCAAATTTATGTTATTAAAATAAGTAACCTAATCCTACATTTATTCTTTCCATCAGCTCCATACGTAAACTACATCCAGAAGGACCCGGGAGCACCTTGCTCTTTAACAGAGGCTCTGGAGTACCTTCAGGTTGACATCCTGGAAAACTTAATGAAAAATGACAGCCTGGCAACCAATCACAACCAGCCTCCCAAAAACAAGCCTCATAACTTCACTGTGGTCGCTATGGAAGGCTGCCACTCCTTTATCATCCTAGACTGGGCCCGCCCTCTCAAGGATGATATGGTGTCAGGTAAGAAATGTCATTAATCAAGATGGTTCTGTTATTTTACAGTGACTATGCATCGGTAGTTTTGTTTTGTTGGCTTTTATACATATTTTATCAGAGACATTTCCACGTTTTTTTTTTTTTAAATTAAACGTGGTGGAGCAGAGGGGACCCCCGTGGGGGCCACATGGGAAAAACCTAACTATGAGATATTTGTTTGAAAATTCAGCAAGTTCTAAAATTTTTATTGTGAACAAATCTCCCAACTTACTACTAACGAACTAACAAAATGCAGTGTTAATGACAGTCATAAATATGTTTAAATGTATTGAATGACAAAAGTAAAGACCAGTGTCTGTGTTTTAAATTCACCTTTGCACTGCATGTGATTACATTATTTGAGCGTTATTATAAAATGTTACTAAAGAAATGAAATGAAACTAAAGCTTTGAAAACAGGAAAGCTGTAGCTGATTTAAATTTGGTCAATGTTACCCTAAAGGTCGTCACGTCTCAATAGGTTTCAGTGCAGTTGAAACATTTTCCGGCAGATCGTTCAATGTGTGCAGAAATCACACATAAGCTCTTCACTTTTAAACTGACCTCAGTTTTGTGCGCAAGATCATCGCCCGTGACGACCAAGTACTTTTAAGCAGTTGAAAAGTCAGCTGAAGAGACAGACCAGGAGCTTGCTGTTGATTTTGTTTGACAGTTTGTCCCCCAAAGTGAGAATTTTAGTGAGGACTTCTACTGTTCAGTATTGAGGCATCTGATGGGAGAACTTTCAACAACAACAACCGGAGCTGTGGTGCACTCCAGAGTTTGATTGTGTGGCAGATTAGAGCGCACTGTGAATACAGCTGTTTTTGGCAACAAAAACTACCCGGACCACTAATTAGATCAATCAAATCAGTCAAATTCCAGCAAAGTATTGCTGTGTTTACATTTTTCTGTGACATCCACACCTGTTTAATACATAGTCTGTTTCATCATATTCTCATCTGTTGTGGTTCACCAGATACCTTGAACATGTTATCAGCCTCCCTCCAGACTCACATTTTAGAACTCAGTCCAGCAGCTTATTGGGAATAAATTGTGAAAGCGCAGACGGCGTAGAACACTTGGAATAGTGTTCCTAAACTCCCACCGCTTCTCAGAGAAAACCAGAATTCATCTGACCTTGAAATTGACACATGGAAAAAGGGAAAAGAGAGGAGAGTGGAGATAACGGCCTTCTGTATGCGCTATCAGAGGTAGCAATCTGGCCAGCAAGAGAAGCAGTATGTTTTCTTTGGCAGGCAACCACAGACTCATGGTCATGCAGTGCACAGGTTCATCATCTGATGTGTATAACAGATAGGTCTGTGCTGTCACTAGTCTTTTCTTTCCTTGGATTCTTACCCACTGTTCTTGGTTACTTAAAGTTTTATTAGACTTTTGTGCCTTATCTGTCTGTGCTTTTTTGGCATCAGTGATTACTATTTCTCCCATTTAAACTGTCCTAAATAATAACTTCAGATATCTACTTTTTTCTTGCCCACAAATCTTATTATAGAAATGAAAAAAAGGAAGAATCGATCGCAATAAGAAGGATTTTCCATGTGCACAAAATCTGATGTAGTTTCTTCTTTAGTATTTTGTTGACCTCCATTGTTGTCACAATTTCCTGTGTTTCCTTTCCTTTCCTTTCCTAATGGTCTAGGCTACTATATATTACTCTAGATATACAATATACATTAACTGGCATATATATATGCGGGATTAGTTCACACATCCAGAGCTAATCACAAAGGACTGTTTTTGTAATTAGGGGGTGTTTGCACAACCATGCATTACGACTTGCGGGTCATGGCTTTTTTTAATAACTATTGCATGGAAACAGCTGTTAGCATCTGGTTTTGTGAGTTTTCACCTGTACCCAACTTCTGGTTCCATTTACTCTGATGCATTGAGGGCATTTTCTTTGAAGGCTTTAGACAAAACATACACTTTATTCACTGAATACTTTAATTGTTGCTTTTGGCTTAAAGAACTACCTTCAAGAGACACAATTTATACCCATAGTAGGAGAAATTGCCCTCTATAGATTACACAGACAGACAGCAAAAGCAAGGATACTACTCTATCAAACCTTGATTTAACTATGCAAAAGGAATGAGGAATAAAAACTCAACAGAAGAAAAACAAAGTAGCTAGTATTTCCCTTCTCATCTGTCAGCAGCCAGCTGTGTTGGTCCAGCGCCAGTAAAAACAGAAAGTCCTGCTCAAAAGTCCAATAGAAACAGTCGGTAGTTTGACGTGCAGCTGAACTGGTCTCCATAGTTTTAAAGTGAGCGATCGAGGGCTGTGTGACCTCAGGTATTCACCGGATTCTGAGGATTTGTCTGTGTGTCTGAGAAGAAGAAGAAAGCAGACAGAGAGGAAGGCAGGCTGGAAGACAGTCGGTATGAGCAACAGAAAATGCAGAACTGCAGATTTTCTTTATAGTGTTTGAGACCACCTACTCCCACAAAGGAATAGTTTGACATGAACTGTAAATATGAAGCTGCCACCAGCCACTAGGAGGCTTAACCTCATCACCGCAAGGTTGGCTGGGCTGCCAGTGGAGACTTGAGGAACTTATTGCACGCTGCCAAGAACTTCTGGTATATGGCCCTTATTTTTACACCTTGGTTTTGAACTGTGTCAGGTTGGCTCTTTCCATATGTTTCAGTCTTTGTGCTGTGCTATGGTAACCAAATTCTGGTGGCCAAAAAAAGAAAACAAAAAGGATGTAGGTCTATTTCTCAAGATATCAAACGTTTCCTGTTATGCTGACCCTCAAATTGATATAAACATAAAAATTCTACATCTGCTTTAGAGATTTTCATTTTAATGACTAAGGAGACCTGCAATTAATTTTGTGTTATTCTCTGCAGGCTACATGGTCCAGAGTGCCTCATACGATGACATCCTCAACAATAGGTGGTCCTCTAAAGCTGCCACTGGGACACACCTGGCTGTGGAAAATCTCAAGCCCAACTCTAGGTAACATATTTTATTGTGTATGTTTACAGTATGTTAATGTTCTCTAGATGCATTTGCACGTACAATGTGTGAACATCCAAAATACTTTCCAGCTGGAGCAGTGTACAAGATCATCTCCCATGTGGGAGTCATAAAAACAAAAGAAGCTTATTTTACAAACAAAGACTTGCTTAGCTGCATGAATCTTTTACCTTGACCTCTGCGTGACCAAATATGCATGTTGCCTGTGTGTTCTGTGTGATTGCATGTAGATGTTTTTGTTTTGTTTTGTTTGGAACATGGCTGACTGTGATCAAATTAGTTTTATATTATTCAAAGCATGTACATTTTATGCAGTAGTGGCAGGAAAAGTCTTTAAAGTGGAAAACCAGCAGTTTGGTTAAGAAACAGATATGAATCTTTTTTTGTGACGTGCAGTAAAACTCAGATGAGACCCGAGAAAATTCAGCGGAACATAAATACAGCACATATTATCTGACACTTGCACAGAGATACAGCCATCTCAGTCTGTTTCAGTTATTAGAGCATGTTTCCACAGCCGTGTGTTACGAGACATGGGTCATGGCTGTCAAAATAAATGCATGGAAACATGAACCCAAGACAGAAAGAGAGTCTTGGATTCCTTTGTTGTTCACCTGTGCTTTTAGGGGTTTCTGCTAAAAGAATTTACGATACTCTAAATGGTGCAGTAACTTATACCTAGTTGCAGTAATTTAAAAATAGATTAATTTTTTCGAAATCGATACACAAAGTTTATGTGTTATTTAGTCAGTTGGTGCATTTAGGCCATCCAGATAATCTTCAGCAGTTCTCAATAAATATAGTGATTAAGTACTGGCAAGTGCAAGAAGACACAAAAGTGAAACTACTTTATATCCTTTAGCAAAAACAACATGTGTGAACCATGCATAGTTCAAATGAATGCTATTAATGGACACTAAAGGCTTTTATATAGTATATTGCACAGTCTAAAGCAAGAGTCTTTTTAGGTTTGTGAACTGTCAAAAAAACAGATGAACACAAAAAGCTTTCCAAAAGTATGCAAAGGGTTTTTATTCCCGCCAACCAGTTTATATCCAGGATCACGGAATGGTTTATGGGATAGTGTTGGCATTTCCCATGCTGGAGGCTCCTTCATGGTTTCCAGAACTACTGAGCAAATTTGTATTGCATTGACTAACAGCATAACTGCATATAAGTGAAACTTATCCTTTTTTTTGCATCCACAAGTTTCCCTCTTTCTATCAGTGAGTCATGTGGTGGGTAATACTTTATAATAACTACACAAGCATTAATAAGTTATTAGTGAAGACCTCAGATGGGTTATGCATGAATTTTACAATAAATATTTCTATGTTGCGTATTGCTTTGTGCTCTTCCTGTTGTGTCATTTATAACAGCTTTGTAAGGCATAAATAGGTTCACTTTAGAAAAACTCGTAACTCCTTTAATAGACCATGAATTACAATATTAGATAAGTATTTATAAAACCTCAATTAACATTCTCACAAATAACTGATATCTTAATCATTACATGTATAAATGTATATCTATGTACTCTGTTAATTACTAAGACTTTTTAAATTATTTCATAAACCATTACAGCTCCTAAAAAGCTATTTTTTACTTGATGTAATACTTAAAAGTGGTGAATCCATCATTTGTAAAGTATAAAATGCTGACATTAGTCCCTTTATATGAGCTTATTTAGCAAGAACCTTTTATGTCTGTGTTTATAAATGACATATTACAGAGAAGTAATGCTTTATAAAGGATGACTTGAGTATTTCCTAATACCTTACTAACCCTTAATAGTGTGCTTTGTTTTAAAGTATTGCCATATAGTGCATACATAACATATATATTCTACTTCCATTGTATATAAGGTTTTTTTAAATGTAAAACTGGCTTTCGTCAAACAAAAGTCTAGCAGTTTTCACTCTAAATAGCTAATGAATACCTGAACTTGTAAAAATGGAAATCTGCAACCATTTAACAACATGTAGTAATTCATTTAAAGCCTTTTTATGCATAGAAATTGACAATTTTCTAATTTCCCTACTTCTGGTTTTCTAAGCATCTATTTCTCCTGCTGTATGTAAGAGAAGTTTACAGAATACAAATTGGTTGTGAATTTCTTACATATGTGAATATTTTTGAAACAGTTTAAAATTGGCTTTTGTGGGTTCATTTTGTGGTTCAGCTGTCATTTATTATGAAAAGCATATTATGAGGCCAGGCCAGATTTGGCTTGAAAAGGTACAACATGTGCAGTTGCCACACAGAATTTCTTTTTGAATGAAGATCTCTGCATTAAAAGTTTCAAATAGCAAGCAACTTTGGTCCTTGATACTGTATTTATTTTCACAATGTCCTTTTTTTCCTACCCACTCAGATTTCTTCTCGTCTTTCTTCTTCCATGACGTCATCTCTCTATAGCTGCATTGCTTTCTTCTCTCCCTCTCCCGTGACATAATTTGGTGAGCCTCTTCATATGGCCGTGGTGATTGGATCCAGGCTTCATGGCTGTATGTGTTGAAAGTTTTTAGACTTGAAATTGACAGATGATGAACTTACTGTGTGTGACCTTGCACAGTATACGAAAGCTCACGCGCACACATCATGCACAGTGGAAAAATTTGCAGTCTCTCAGTGTTGTCACTGCTGTTTTTTTTCAAATGTGACAGGACTTTATAATTCCTCAACCACCTGGAGATGAAATGAGATCACTGTTTGGCTTTGTTTTGCACTCTGGCAAGAAAGCTCGTGACATCTAGTAACGCTTTTGGGTGACAAATTTCTCTTTTGATTAGAGTCTCTCTCGCTTTCTTTACTTTTCCACATCCTTCCTTTTTGTTGTCATTCATTCTTCTACTTTCCTCTCAGCTGTTAACCTTTGCTTTTATAGATGTGTCTTTTTCCTCTCAACAGTCCCTTTTGCCTCACCTCAGTCCTGCTCTCCTTTTTCCTTGAACGTGAGAGCCTTTTTATTGTGCTGCGCTCACTTTGGATTCATACAAGCATAAATCGGGCTACTCTTAAATCTTAAAGAATGTCAAGTGATCTGCTGCGATCGTTATCATTTTCCTATTTTTAACCAGTAACAACAAACAGGTGGAGTGGCACGTTAAATGCTAAAACTTTTATTAAAGCTATACTTTGTGCTCTGTTGTCATTCAGGTACTACTTCAGGGTGCAAGCGAAGAATGTGTTTGGTGTGGGACCATTCAGCGAAACGCTCTCCTATGTTACTGAATCAGGTTGTATTCTGTCATCACCTGCAACTGTAAACTTTGAGATACCCTAATGATTAAAGTTCAGACTGACTCTACATTTTCTTTCCTTACTGTACAAAAATAGAAGAATAATTCTCGCGGTTATATTCAGCGCACAATATTCACACAGAGAGTCGCCCTTGAAGAGAAGCCGACTTGCACATGTACACTGCATTACACGGTCTATTGGTTTTTCTTTCCCATCATCAGGTGAATGCATTAAACTTGATATGCAGTCTTTTTCGCCCCTGGTGTTTACTTTCTTTTTTGTTTTTTCAGATGACCCTCTCCTCATTGAAAGACCACCTGGTAGGTCTGCACACTAACAACACATTTCCAACTTAGAGACAAGTTATACTGAAAAATAATGAAAAGTTACAGTAATTTAGGATGGATTTTCTCTTCCAAAGCTTTCCTTATAATAGTAACATAGCTAATGTTGAACTTCTGTGATAATTAACTGGATATTGTGTTCACTATTTTCTAGTGTGTGACAGTTGCGTTTGTCTATTGTTATCCTTTGTATTTATGTTTATAACAATATGACCCCAGGAGTGATCTGGCCACAAGTGATTTTTCATAACAATGATATTTTGACTTGGTTAAAAGGCAATAATGATGATAAGTAAAACATTTAAATGCTTCTGTGTGTAGGCAAAACATATATTCATCACTTGATGAATTCCTGAATAATATAACACTTGACATATAAAAAAAAAGAAACCAAAAGGTAAAAATATCAAAGAACATTTTAGGTAGAAATGCAACTTAATGCTCTTCTTCCTCTATTCCTTAATGCAATCAGGAGGCGAGCCAATCTGGATTCCCTTTTCTTTCAAGTTCAACCCAGTCCACAGCAGCTGTAAGGGCAGCCAATATGTCAAGCGGACATGGTACAGGAAGTTTGTGGGTGTGGTTCTGTGCAATTCCCTACGATACAAGATCTTCATGGGAGACAGTCTAAGAGGTAAATATATTTCTGATGCTTAAAAATCTGAAATAAAGACTGTTTCTATGGAGGAAGAGGTTTGGCAGTCACCACCGACTAAAGTGTGATCACACAACCAATGATAAAGGCTATTAGGATGCAAAGCACATAGCCACAGACCTGGAGTTATAATTGGTAATTACTGTTCTTTGCTAAACCTTTTCTTTTTGGCTACCTGCTTACCTGCTATAAGAAAGATGACAGTGGGAAGGAAAACCTCCCTTTTAACAGAAGAAAGAAACCTGCCAGGCCCTTCATGAGCCTGGTCCAAAAGGAAAGTTTAAACCTAATCTCAAAAGTAGAGAATGTTTCTTTCTCCCAAACTGGGACCTGGTTCCAAAAAAGAGGAGCCTTAAAGCTGAGGGCTCTGCCTCTCATTCTGTTTTCAGAAACAGGTCTGAAAGAAAAGTGCTCTATTCAGGTAAAACGCTTCTATAGTTTGCCTGGCTCTGCCATTATTATTACACCATTTGGCAAGATTTATTATGAATTGCCTCCCACCATAGCAATGGGAAATGTTATAATAAAGATACCTCTCCCTTTTACCCACAGACCCATTTTACAGTATAGGAGATACATTTGGCCAGGGAGAGGACCACTGCCAGTTTGTGGACTCCTACAGGGATGGAAGGACAGGCCCAGCCTACTTGTCAAATAATCTGCCCACAGCACAAGGTAAATAAAAACAGACTGTGCATATTGTTTTAAATTTGCAGCCTGCACTGTTAGCCCTTACTTATCATTTGTTTCTATGCCGTCTGCCTTTCTGGCTCTGTAAAGGGCCAGCTGGTTGATTTATACCCATGCAACATATAAAGATGCAGAATGTTGTTTGCATGAATGCTCGTTAAAGTGATTTTTGTGTTGTGTTTTAGCCCAAATTTCACATGCTTTTCATTACCCCAATTTTTCTAATTAAACCATAAGTTCTTAGATTAAAGTCATGAATTGCTGGTAGTTATTAGTTTCGGGTCATTTTGGTACACCATGAAAATGCTTAAAACTTGCTCCATATAAGCAGTTGACTATATTTATGGTAAGTATGCAATCTTCTAAGGGTATTTTCTTATATGCCAGGCATTTTAGCATTGTGGCATCAGGCGAATGTACGATTAGGAGTGTGTGTGTGTGTGTGTGTGTGTGTGTGTGTGTGTGTGTGTGTGTGTGTGTGTGTGTGTGTGTGTGTGTGTGTGTGTGAGAAAGAGAGAGAGAGAAAGAGAGAGAGAGAGATGTGGTGCTGAGCAACCACACAGATGTGTATCAAACCCACCCCGTATTATATATACAGCTGTGATTGACCTGGCAAGGGAAAGACCAGTTGGGAATATGTATGAATGGGAGGGAGGCCAGTCACATTGTGCTGGAGCAAATGAAACAGGTCTCAGATTTGTCTAATTCCCACATTAATGGCAGTTATCTCTGAAAGTTTTACAATGTAAGAAATGATCAAATTCACAACCTCTGGGGTAGCAGCTTCTCTGTGCTGCGGTGCTGTCCTTTTCTATCAAACATTACTGAAACAAGAGTAAATAGTGCATTTGTTGTGGACTATTTCTATTACTATTGTGGAAGCAGTACCTTTGCATCAGAACAGGGTATGTAGGATTGCCTAAAACACCATATCTATTATGCTCAAAGAATATGCCACTCTGCGCCACAATGAGAGTGTCTCTGATGCGTTCACAAAACTGCAGTTCCATAAAAATAGATGCATTTGATAAATTCTCAAATAGTGTTATTGTTTTCAAATTCCATTAGAAACCAACTTACATGTCATTTGCCATAAACTCATGTCCACTGATGTGCCAGTGGAGAAATGCCATTCATACCTGTATAGGTTTTGACCAGCGCTTTTTTACTACTCACACATTGAATTGTTGCACATTATCTCATTTTGTTGTGCAGTTTAATGGATGGGGATGCTTCTATTTATTTACCTGTCTAAATGAGGATGGCTTTTAGCTATAAATAACTTTTTCTCTATTGCAGGATACTATCGTTCCTACAGACAAGAGCCAGTTACATTTGGGGTTATTGGCCGACGCACGCCCCATCCGTTTGTGGGCTGGTATGAATGCGGGGTGCCCATTCCTGGAAAATGGTAACACAGTGAGAAGAAAAGACATTGTTGGGCAACTGTTCTGCATCCTGCTGCAGGCCTTTTCCGGTCCTGCCCTAAAAATGGACTTTTGCCTGCCACTACAAAAAGACACCACTTCGAATTTGTTACAGCTTCACACAAAAGGAGAATATAGTACTTTTAAACAATTCAGTGTATATCTTTACAATGCACTTTTTATATAAAGCAGTCTGTATATGAGGGGGAAAAAGAAGCATGTGTGCTCTTGCTTAGTTTAACTCTTGTCTCAGAGTGCCCTATTTCCAACCATTCCAGTGACAGGTCCCCACCCAGTGTTATTTATTTGACCAGTAATGCAGTGACATTGGACCAAAGAAGAAGCTGCAAAGCAAACTGTAAGAATGGGCACTTGAGGTGTGTGTATAGGTCATTTTTAATCATGACATTTGTATTTCATAATGTAATAGCTTTATTGTGTTCATAAACAATCATACTGTTTTTACAACTTTTGGTATTCACCAGAATCCATTAAAAGTTACTGTGTAAGTTTTGTATGTGTACGGAGAAAGAATAAAAGACCAAATATTTGCTCAGGAACTGTGGGAGATTTAATAAAGGTGGTATGGGAAACATAGCAATCCAAAAACATGAATCATATTGGACTTTCCTCTCCTGACACATTCTTCTCTAGCAAAAGCTTTTACACATGATCCAGAGCTACTTAATCAACTTAATGGAAGATCAGAGTATCAGATACGGTTTAGCTGAGCCAGTTGGAACACCACCTATTATAATCTCAAAAACAACACATTGTGGAGAGCAGCAGGTGCACAAAGAAAAACTGAAAAGCAATCATAGTCAGTGAAAACTAGTCAGCTTCGACATGTACCTCTGTGTATTGCAGAGTTCTGATAATGTCATTTTACTTGGAATTTAACATTTAATCCAAAATAGAATTTCTGCGTGTTAGCACTACATAGTTAGCATTATATAGTTAGTATTATGTGTTTAAATATTGCACATTTTCGCATTTACACTCACCAGTCTTTGCCTTCAGAATTGCCTTAAATATTCATCTTCATGGTATAGATTCAAAAAGATTCTAGAAAAATTCCTCGGGGGTTTTGCTTCATACTGACAAGACAGTAACAAAGAGATCCTTCAGATATTTTTGTTTTGCACGTCCTCAAAGGAAATTTCCTACAGGCGCTCTTTTGAACTGAAATCTGGTGACTGTACAATGAAATCATTGCCATGTTCAAAAAGCCTGTTTGAGTTGATCTGAGCTTTTGACATGGTGTGTTATCCTGCCGGAAACAGCCATCAGAAGATGTGTACCCAGTAGCTATGTAGAGGTGGACATGGTAGGATGGAGCCATGCTTTCATGTTGTTTCTGCCTAAAATTAGAATTATGCAAAAGTAATCAAGACTTTAACATCAGGCAAAATATTTTAAATCTTTTGTTACCCAATTTTGGTGCAAATTGTAGCCTCGGGTTCTTGTTCTTAGCTGACAGTAGTGCCACTTGACTTGGTCTTTTGGCGCTGTATCTTACCTGCATCAAGGTTTGACTTGTTGTGTGTTCAGATGCTCTTCTGCATCTTACAGCTGAAAGCAGTTTTACCTTTCTCCTCTGACCTCTGGCATCAATGAGGTAATTTTACTCAGAGAACTGCTGTTCAGTGGAAATTTTCTCTTTTTGGTCCATCCTCTATAAACCCTAGAGGTGGTTATGTGAGAAAATCCCAGTGGATCAGCAGCTTCTGCACATCTGACACCAACACCTTAAATCACCTTTATCCCTGCCTGCACACACACACACAAACACACACCAACACACACCACCCACACACACACACACACACACACACACACACACACACACACACACACACACACATATATATATATATATATATATATATATATATATATATATATATATATATATATATACATATATATATATATATATATACATATATAAATGAAATAGCATAATTTCATTATGATTACATTATTCATGTAATAAAGAGGAAGAAAAAAGGAATCGCTGATGTATCTGAAATGTATACTTTGTTACTTTGTTAAATGTTGTTTGTTTGTTACCAGCCCCTGACTTAACTTTTGATAAACTACTACAATGTATAATTTCTTCTTCTAAACCATTGTATAAAAATGGGTGATTGAACACAGTTGTATTTATATTTAAAGCATCAGAATACCTATTTTTTTAACCACAGCAGCTTGATGTACGAATCACATCTCCAGGGTCGGATTTGGAAAGACTTTCAGTAAGATTTTGTTGAGCCAATTACCACTGGTATACTTTGGATAATGTAAAAATAAATATTAATCTAATTATCTGCCTATCTTATTGTTACAAAATTCAGAGAAAGTTTTTTCAAGGAATCAACTTTATTTCCATACTCAAAACCATCTGCGGTGCTCATATTTTTCTGTGTTATTTGAGTGGAAATGATTCTGCTTCTTGGTGAAATAACTGACAGAAGAAAACTTAATCCTAAGTGGGTCTGTGCCACAATAAACCTGGTGGAAAGTATTTAACCAATTAAGCTGAATGAATAGAAAGCTTTCTTTGTATTGATTGCCGATTATTCAGTGCTGCGTTTTTTTTTAGATTTTGAGGTGAATCTTTTGTGGTTAGATTTATTTTCCAACAGCAGAACCACAGCTACTCTTTTGAGAGCTTGCCTAAAAGTCATTGCAAACATTTTTCAGTCATTTGTGACTGTAAGGAAAATGATGATATTAACCATCTCTGTGTCAGAGGAAAACCAAGTACTACTCTTACAAATCCCCATCGTTCTTATGAGAATGGAAAACACTTTTTCTATCCCTGCAAGATGAAAAAGATTGAAATCAATCTTTACTACTCATAATACTACTTTGGCCATCCATCCATCCATCCGACCAAAAGCCCAGACCTGCTTCTCCCCAGTCACCTCCTCCAGCTTATCTGGGGAGATACCAAGTCATTTCCAATTCACCTGAGATATAAGGGTGTCCTGGGTCTGCCCTGGGGTTTCTCCCAGTAGGACATCCCCGTAACACCTCAGATGGAGTAGGAGCTATACTCTGCTTAACTGCCTTACCCTTTACTTGTCGACAAATCAGCATTCAGTCAAAGCATAGTGTCATCAATGTCGAGCACTGTACAGTTGGGATTTTGGAAGACTGCATGGAAGCACGTCTGCATTGATTAAAAACCCCTCTCTAGGCTCACTGTAGGCAAACGCATCACTTATTTTCTTGAGGCAGTCATTTTGCTTCCTTTTCAAATATATCAAAGGTCCAAACATAGTCTCTTATCTGAGGAGCACAGGCGGTCAATTGTTGAGCTTGGCTCAGATTTGTTATGGCAGTCAGATTTAAAACACAATAAATGCATCGTGAGATCTGGGAGGGCAAAAATATTTCCCCTGGCCAATGACTAAAAGATAATGGATAATGGTTTTGTTTTGGAGTCAGCAGACCAATTTGTCAACGCTTTAGTGGGTGGTTGTCAGATTTCGAACATAGTTTCCAGGTACACTGTGTGGATGAATGCTTTTGCTACCATGTGTTTTCAGTGAGTGATGAGAGTCTCTTTGCCCCAAAATATTTTCATTGGCTGCAGCTTGTATTGCCATTTGGCCTGAATGGAGAATATTGCAATATTTAATTCTAAGCACATTGGGGAACTCCAGCCTACTCTGAGACCTGAGATGGCCATTGAGACAAGACATTTCAATATCAGTCTTTATCTACAAAAGACGTTTTTGATCAAGGAAAAGATCAGAGGTTTACAGAGACAGATGAATATATTGCTTTCAGGGATACAGTGTTAGAGAAAGATTTAAATAACTGAGGCCTGTCATAAAACATCGGGCTATTGTCCACACATTAGCTCACTAAATGCAGCCAGTTTGGAAAACTGATTCCATATGCAATACCAGTGTGTAAAGTTACTTTTTGATGTTAGAGTGTATACAGATTTATAATGATTTTATAGAGATGATAGGGTATATTTCAAGTCACAGCTACCTTGGATTCTTTAAGATAAAGTTGTTGTGATGGATGTCCTTGGCAGCAAGCAAATTTACAGTCGTGTGAAGAGAAAGAACACCCTTACTGCTTCCACAGAAATTAAGAGGGTAAGTAGCAGCAAGAATATGTTAATCAAATACACTGGTAACAGCAAGCATGAGCACCCCCATAAGAGGAGAGGTTTGGGCCGGTTGATGTTCTGAGGTTTACCCATTTCCTTAATCTTCCCAGCAGTACGCATCTCAGTAACGTAACACAAAGGTCAGTCTGTGCAATGCTCAAAGAAACTGCATAAAGAAGAAAAGCTACATCTTAGATGCTAAAGACCTCAGTAAGCGTGACAGTCCTATTAGCTTATGTCAATACAGCTATTGAAGTCTGAAGAAATATTGTTTTTCTGGAAAAGTTGCCAAGAGAAAGCCACTTCTCTCTAAAAAGAACATGGTAGCCCAGTTCAGGCTTGCACATTTGTATCTGAACAAACCAGAAGCCTTCTGGAACAATGTCGTAGGGCAAAGGAGATCAACGTAGAGACATTCGTCCATAATGCTCAGTGTCAAAAGCCTAACAAAATATATCAGCCCCTCATACCAACTGTTTTAGTGCTAGCTTAAAAGCATCAAATGCAAATCTTTAACACAACATAACACTTTCAAATAAATTATGGTTTTACCTCACTAACCTAGCTAACCTATCAGCCAGCTAGCTAGGGCTAGCTAATATCTTAGCATATGCCCTGCTGGACTACTAACCTCTGTTACCCATATAGGCAGTCCACAAACTTTTGTTAAAGAAATAAGACGGTAAAAATAAAAATGTATAGAGCTATATATTTTGAATCTCAATGAGTAATAAAAAGCAGTACAAAAAGATTGGCAGATGACATACTGACACACATACACATCATACTGGGGTAGTTAGCAGCACTTGACTTTAATTTAATGTCATTACAACAAAGGGTGTAAGGAATGGAAGTGGCAGAGGCATGAAGTAGTATTAAAATCCAAACAGTGAAATACATTCATACAAAAATCTCCAAGCTAATCTATTGTGCCAAAGGAATTTAATTTATCTCATATTAATAAATATTCTTTTGATCACAAGACTATTTGACTGTTGATGGTTGCAGCCTGGTGTCATTGAGTGAAGTTAATACTGACAAATGTCTGTTTAAGACCACATTTACGTCACGTATACAGTTGTTTTCATCAGTGCAGGGTGGCCTTGTTTGTTACTTGGGGCAAAAAATGTGCCATGCATACCAATGGCCTTGACTAAGTTTGGCTAACCAAGTTCTGCTGTTACTTTGTCTCCTGATTAAGAATTTACTTTCTCACTCTGCAGCATTAGACTTTGGACTTAGAATTGAAATGTAATTTACTGCATCTGGTTCGTTCAGGACATGCAGCCAAAAGCTGACATCAGAAGATAAAGAAGGGATGAAGTGGTGGTCGGTATCACCCATGCACACATAGACAAAAAAAGGCACGCACACACACACACCCATACACAAATGCAGCCTTTTAATTTTGCTCAAAGATGTTGAAATTTTGCTTTTTTCAGCCAAGTAAACACTGCGACACCAATCCATTATGACACGCCACTGAAACATCATATGTCAGCTATTTTACAGTGTTTGGCACAAACTCTGTAAGAGTTTTCAGTTAAGGTCTCTGCACAGAGCAAACTGCTGATCCTTTTTTATAAAAAAGGGGCAAAAGGCCATGCTAGCTTGATTGAGTCCAGACCCAGCTGACTTTCCACACGTGGCTCTTGCATTATAAATTTAGCTACTTCTTAAACCAGCTTCTCAGTAACAGTAAGTTACCCCTCCCCTGCCATTGCTGTAGTGATTTAGAAAGAGCTCATTTCAATATATTTGGATGTAACACTTAATAGTTTAATTGCAGAAACATTAAGAATGTATAAAGAAACAAAATGTGGTTTCAAAAGAATGCAGGTCTTCTGACTGTTTTCCACATGCAGCTTTTTTTGTTTCTCTTTGATAGAAGTGGGTCACATGCTACTTGGACTGGAAAAAGTTAGACTTCATTCTAGAGAGCTGAAATCATCGCAAGAAGAACGAGTTGAAGGCTGAGGAAAGAAAAGCAAAAAGAGCAGAGAAGGGTGTGAAACATACTCAGAAAAAAAAGTTTACAGGCAATGTCATGTTTTATTTCTTTTATTTGTGTATGGAAATATTTAGGCAAGGAGCATTTAATAAGTTGATTTTTGTATGATATGATTGCAAGAACTTTGTTTCTCCTTTGTAATATACACCTTGTAATCAGCCAGCAAATCACAGCATGTTTTAAGTTACATTAATTTCACACAGTAATAAAGTAGTAGCTGCATTGCACTGAGGGGAAACTGCCATCTGCCTTTTGCTTGAAGTTTTCTCTACCTTTAACACAACTGCACATCACTGCCAAATGGTGACACCTGAGAGAAGCACATGTTCTTTGATTCAAAGTGTCACCAAAAAGTTTTCAAATTAATATTTTAGAGTGTAAAACCTGCATTTATTCAGTTGACTTTGGGACTGATAAGCTGACCACCACTCCATAGAGTTTTGGTCTAAACTGTATATGATGTCCTAATCTATCCTCCAAACTTCCACACGTAGGCAGAATGAAGCACTTTACCTCTTTGTTCTGGGAGTGGCTCCTTGTAACACCTTCTTAGCAACTGCCTATAAGCTCTTTTAGACTATTGTTTGGACCATGACCAGGTCCTCAACATATTTGCTGGCAGTGTAGTCATGTGCGAGAAAACACCACCATCTGCCAAACACTAATACCTTTGTAGAAACAAATCCTGGCATCTCTTCACTGACATATGGAAGAAGACCTTAGCAAACAACTGAAGTACCCAACCCAGATACCAACATGGCTGTAACCAGACATAATCATTGTATTGAATCCATGCTGGGACCCCAATGGGCAAAGAAAATTAAAGAAAGCATGCCAGGTACCATGAACTAGCAGATGCACGCTAAAGGAAAGGCCGGTAATCCCACTGTGAGCCAGTGCAGGTTGGCTGCCAAGGATTTGCAGGGCGTTCACTCTGCAAAGCACTTCTATTGCTAGGCATCACTGGAAGGATAAAAATAGGGCCATAGATCAAATACTGAAACTGCAGAGAAAACCAAAAGGTGGATTAGGATCAAGAGTGCGTACTTGTGGATAGCTTGGTGCTGGGATCCATCCTGGTTGGTTGGGTCTCCTGGAAAAGCCCGCCTGATGGTGAAGGACCTGAAACCCCTGATGAGTCCAAGTTACGAGGTTACCCCACCAAATCTGTGAGATGTATCTTTCATCAGTGCAACAAGGTGTACCACCGTCACAGTCAAATGATATTGCCTATTTATTTTAAGTCATTATCAAGCTGATAGCATATTATTAATTTGTAATCATGTTTTTTGACTCATTTTTTAATTTAAGTCCAACATAAACTTTCAATTGTAGTTCTTTGTCTTTACTAACTCCTGAAGGTTATGCATCTACCTATTAAATGCCCTACTCTGTTCAAATGTCCACAATGTGCTGTTTGGAATGTAACCTTAGTTTCATGGTAAATCTACAAGCAACAAAATACTTGGGGTTTCTTTCTCTGATATATTTATTGCTGTAATTGTTTTCACCCTACGATGGAATATTAAGTTCTTTATAGATTTAAAAAGTTCAAGGTAGCTTTAAGCAACTCAATAAAAAATGTTACCTGCATCAGAAAGGAGGCCATGCTGGCAAGGATGAGGACATGCAATGAATCATGGTACTGGAGATCACAAACAAGAGCCATAAACAACAGAAAAACAGAGGAAATGCCCTTCCCCTTTGAACAAGGTCCCTAAAGCTCTCAACGAAATAAAAGATCTGGGAATTTTTCAATTGCTCACAGACATAATATTTACCAAACTCCAAGATGACATAATATCCAGGACACACTGACAGAGACTTGGTTGTTTTGCTCTCAGCTCACTGTTCTTTTAATTGGGCTTGGATTAAAGTTGCGGCTCTGTTTTATTCACTGCTCTGAGCTTGTTGTAAAAGTGAGTTGGGCCTATGAACCCAGCCTGTTTAGCCTTGAGCTTTGAGCCTTGTGATTGTATCATTCTCTTGGCACATAATTCGGCCATACATAATCCTGGGAAAGCTCTGCAGGAGGGACGAGCAAGGTCAGTGCAAAGGAGCGAAAAATCATTCTTATCCTATGAAATGATTGGCACTTGGTCTTTTGTTATCTCCATTTAACAGACTGGGTTACACAGAACACATTAAAATCCAAAATGTGAAATATGAACCTCAGTGTCTCATTTACTATAAGAAGAGGTATCTTTATTTTCCTATTTTTTGCCAGATGCTTGCTGTAAAAGGTTTGCTTTTGGTTTGTCTCTATAATGTACAATCTTAAGCGAGATAAGATGAGTAACTGCAGTAAATATTTTTTTTCTAAATTAAAAAATCAACTCAATCTGGGGGCAGAAATCAATGGAAACTGGAGACTGTGGAAATCTTTAAGCTTAGTTCCTGTTGCCAACATTCATCCAATCCACTTTTAAACAGTTACCACACTCGTAAAGGAATAGTGTATCGTTTTATGTGTGCAGCACGAGCGTGCACACACCCAGACACAGTGTATCCATAACTTCAGAGGACATCATGCAGTCCCCACTCTAACAATTTTCATCATATCCCCAGCCTTAATACCTAACTTTACATTACAATAACCTCAAAATGTGCATTGACCTTAAAATCCAAGTATTTATACTATGGGAACTTGCTTGTTGTCCTCATAAGAAAGCCATGTTCCCATCATGTGATTGTGTGGACAACACAATCACATAAGAACCACAATCTAAAGCGGTAAAATTCTGATACTTTTTTTAAGGGAAACTAATATCCAAGATAATCAGGTCATGCAGAGAGAAAGTGCTCTATATCCCGATTCTGTCAACGGGTAAACTCATTTTATGACGTGGATGTCTAAAATTACTTTGCGCGATGGAAATAAAGCTGGAAAAGTAGGGAAGATTTTAGACATCATTAACTCAAGGACAGCAGGGTATTTTCTTACACTTAAGCTTTGACATTCATTGTTTCTGACTGTCCTGTGTGCCTGTGTGTGAGGTCTGATGTGCTTTTATGTTGCTTGTGAGTCGTAATATTCACCGACAATGACACATACCAAAACACGTATGCTGCTCGTAAACAAGTGCTGATGCATTAATGCATGCAAAAGCACACCATTATGACTCCACAGGTCAAGGCAAATATGCGAACAAATCCTCCCTAATCCAACGGCTTCTGGATAATATTCACTTTTTTGGCTATTAAACCACAACAGATGGATTTAATTTAGGGTTGCTGGGTAATTATTATAATTATTTGCGAGCTACCTAAAGCATTACATCATGTTATGTTACACATGTTGGTTATATAGATCTACAGTAATAAAGCAACAGTGAAAGGCCTGACTGTTTGTTTTTACATCCAAAGTCCATTTTAGACACTGTGATTGACTAATGAGGCTCCTAACATCTTGACTGCCAGGACTGAGAGGCATTTTAGCTGCTCCAGCTTAGTTTAATCTTTGTACAGTGTTAGCTATTAGAAAATCCATTTCAAGGAAACAAGGAAACAGCACTGAAGCTCGAGTGAAAAGAAATAAAGCTACTAATATCCCATTTCATTGAGAAACGCTCCAGACAGACAAAAGATGTCACATCTAAATCATACAATTAGACCACTCTAATACTAGCAAAGAATACTAGACAGTAATAAAAGGCAAGCTTCAGTTTTGTCAAACTTGGGTCTTGGCTTTGTAGTCATGCCAATTCTTCTAATTAGTTTTAATGCAAAACTCTGAAAAAGGGAGAAACAGAGTGGTCACACACGCCCAGCTCAACCAAACTATGCAGATGAGAAAATAAATGCAAAAGTCTTACTCAAACTCTGCATTGTAAATATGTAAATATTTAAAGACAAGCATCCTCTTGCACTGTTGACCCGCTGTACTTTCCACAATTGTGTACACACGAGTTTGGGTGTGTTCACGAGCCAGTGTTCAGATTATCTGTCTGCCTAGCTAAATTAGACCCACATTTTAATAAACCAGAATTTGTCATTAGGAAGAATGATCTCAGCATCATTTGATCTATTGGCAGAAATGTAACGTAAAATTTAAAATTACATTTTTATTCATGCACAATCACCTCAAAATATCACTGTTGTGTTTTTGTCATTTAAAATGAGCCTTTTCTACCAAAACAGGCAGATAGCCGTGTTGCACGGTCATGTTGTTACAAAAGCCCAGAACAGGAAAACTAAAGAATGACTACAGAGAGGATCTTTCACCTTTTTAGCAGAGGTATTTATGTGGTTGCAACCCAGTTATTTTGATTCACTGTATCAAGGGTACTGTTGTTTCACACAACAGAAAATCTCTACTTTAGTGACTTTTTCATATTCAGAATGAAGTTCCTTAATGTTAAATATTACTATTTATCTATCCTATTTATCCCAGAAAATACAGTAAGCTTTAGATAACTGTCCCTTGCCTATAGTTTCATATATAACACATCTAAAATTGGTATCAATTTTCTGATCTTAATTTAACAGGAGTAAGTGGGTTTCTCAAAATGTTCACCTACAGTAGTGTGGAAAAGAAAAAATAACTTATTCCGGGGATATAAGTCTTGAAATGCTGTATTTCAGATATCTGATGCAACATTCTATTAATTTAACCAATGTTAAAAAATGTTGTATTCCAAACAGCTAAGCATAGAGTACATATACAGTTTTGAGGAGAAGTTTTTAAACGACTCTGTGCAGTCCTGTGAAAAAAAAAGGATCCCCTTATTGAATTAGTAGGGCAAGTAGCAGCCATAAGCTGCTAATCAAAGCACTTCATTGGCTGATCATCAGCAAGTTTAACCGTCTCTATGAAAGCAGAGGTTTCGGCAGTTTGTTGGTCTGGAGCATTCAGGTGTTAACACAATGTGTCCATTCCTCACAGAAATGATAAAAAACCCAAGAGCTACATCAAAGTTCATGACAGCATAATTAGAAAATATAAATTGCTTGTTTGGAAGGGAGGCAAGGAGAAATCCTTTGTTCCTCTAAAGAGAACATGGCAACATGGCTTAGGTTTGCAAACTTGCATCTGAACAAATCACCAGACTTCTGGCAGATGACATGACAGATGACACCAAGGTGGAGAGGTCTGGTTAGAATTCACAGCACCATGTTTGGCTGAAACCAAGCACAGTGTATTGGCACAAACACTTCATACCAACTGTCAAAAATGATGGTGGAGAGGTTGTGATATGGGTGTGTTTTAAGGCAGCCATGGGACCTGGATAACTTGCAGTCAGTGAATTCTCCCTAAACTCTCTATATTAAATTATTTTAAAGTCAGCCTGCCACAAATTAGGACAATAGTCCAGAGCACAGCAATAAATCTACAACAGAATAGCTGGAAATGATCAGATTCAAGGTGTTGCAATGGTCCAGCCAAAGTCCAGACCTCAACCTTATTAAAATGCTGTGGCAGGACCTTAAGAGAGATGTGCATAAATCAATATCTGCCAACCCTAATGAATGTTTTCTGTCACACCATTCCTCCACAATGATGTGAGAGACAGATAAAGTCATACAGAAAAAAATTACTGCTAAAACGAATTGTGGGGTGTATTTAGTTTTTTTGCAGGACTGCATAGAGTCGTGGGACTCTGTAATGTGAGCTGTGAAGCGTGATTAAACAAATATTTATAAAGTTTAATCCAAGTGAGACTGCTTAGTGCCAAAAAACCAAAGGTGTATTTAGTAAGAACTTCATAATATATCTAGCTAGCTGATACTGAGATCATCGGGCACCGTTTTCCAGCTCACAGGCACCTACGGCTTATTAAAACACCTAAAATGCTTTTGTCAAATGCCAAATTGCTCATATTTTCTGTTACTCCATTATTATCCTCCTCCTCACAGCAGATACAAATACATCATCGGAAAAGTCTGTATCAGTGAACGCCAAGGCCAGGAGCGGCTTTCCTTGATAATCAAAACAAAAACTTGGCAGGGGTATCTTACCTTCGACAAGTTTATTGTTTTTGGAAGGCATCTCCCTCTGCGTTAACTTTTCAGCATGTAACCCCCCCATTGATTAGTTCTAAGATAATGATTGCATCAATTACAGTTTTTAATTGCTCTTGTGTTATTTTTTTCACTTATCACTCAAAAGACATTTTAAAAATAGTCTCATAACGATTGTTTGCAAAAATTCCCACAGAGGCAAGAACAAAGTGAGAGGTCAGCATTTGATAAACAGTCCATTTGCTTTTGTTGGCAAGTGTGGTATCTATCTTAGTGATCTTTTTGAAGGATGAGAATATATCTCAAAATAAAATATAACAGAACATAATATAATATATTTTATTATAATGCAATGAGCGTGCAGCATTTTCTCTTGTTGTCCTTGGAAACATACCGATAACAACTGCGTCTAAGCAAATTCTTCAGTGCATTAATCTTAATTTTGTAGAATAAATCTGGAATTAGACAAATGGTCTATTGTTTCCTTCAAATAAGAAAGAGGAAAAGTGATTTGCTTTCCTATATTTGTTCAGGAAATTCTCTGAAAGAGCCAGTTCTTCTAATTGTTAGGCTGTAATCAGACTGAAAATTTGAAAAATTACATTAAAAAAGAAAAGAAAGACACATGGAGGCTGTCTTGGTACCAGTGATAAAAGATAAAGATAAGATAAAGTACAAACCAGGAAATTCAGTTTGAAGGCTTATCAGATGCCAAGACTCTCCACTGTAGTTGAGACAAGCCTTTAAAGCCAGATATGACTGTTATGGAAAGTTATCAGGGCATCTTATACTCCAGCAGACACCTAGATAAATGGTAAAACAGCTTTAAACTGTTCCATAGAAGCACCCCAGCCCCCTTTTTCCTATGTCAGAAATGCCTTAAACTATCACTCAGATATTTGCACCTTCTTCGAGCACTAATCACTTTGGTGTGCAGATAAGAGTTTTTTCTTTTACACCTGTCATGTGTAAAGACTTGGTCCAACACGAATGCCTTTCAGATGAGAAGGTCTGAAAGTCTGTGACTGTATATACTTCTCTGACAGCCAGGGTTCAGCTTTATTAGTAGTATGACAAACTGCATGAACTAGTTCCTTTAAACTGTGCACTGACCATAAAGTTCAATGCTTCACCATAAGAGCTAGTAGCATGCCATTTTTCACCTGGAATGCAGTCGTGTGAAAAATTGTTATGTATTCCTTCGAACATCCCATGAGTCGGTAGCTTGTAGAATAACCTTTAGCAGCAATAGCTTGAAGTAATTATTTTCTATATGACTTTAATCAATTTCTTATTGTGGAGGAATTTTGGCTCACTACAGCATTGCTTCAGTTCATTGAAGTTTCGGGGCATTGATTTATGCACGGCTCTCCTCAGGTAATTCTTCGGCCATTCTGTTGTTTCTGCTGTTCTTGGGATTACTGTCCTGTTGCATGACCCAATTTCAGCCAAGCTTTAGCTTTCAGACATTTGAATCTAGAATGCTTTGGTATACAAAGGAGTTCATGGTGGACAGCCACTGGTTGTGTGACAAAGCCCCCAGTTTCAGACGCTATAAAAAGTAACGCCTCTACCACCATGCTTGAAAGATGACATTAGGTTTTTGTGTTGATACACAGTGTTTCGTTTTGGCAGTGAATTATGGTCAAACATCTCTACTTTGGTTCTCTGTGTCCAAAAGGCATTTTTCCAGAAGTCTGGTGATTTGTTCAGATGCAACTTTGCAAACGTGATCCATGCTGCCATCTTCTTTTCAGAGGGAAGAGATCCAGAGGATTACATAGAGCGCTATGAAAGCATTTTTTTTTTTCATATGACTGACCCTATGCTTAGCTGTTTGGTTCGAAAAAACATATTTAGCATTAAATTAATAGAATGTTACATCAGATTTTGGGAATACAGTGAGGAGGAATGGCATCATCAGAACAGATCAAACTGTAAACACACTGTAAAGTAGGGCATGGATAATTCTTTAATAGCATGAGGCAGATACGGCTCTCTGTTTAGTGCAGGATAGAAAGTGTTTTGGCTTATGGTAACTCTCTCTCTCTGTCGCTCTCAGCTCATTTGTACACCTGAAAAAATCTGATTTATTCCTCTCTGTTAGGTGCTGGATGAAGGTGGAATATGTGTGTTATTGTGTTGGAATTTATCCCCATATGCCTTTGAGTTATTGGGTTGTGCTTCTCAGCTGCTGTGATCCTTCAAAATCAATCAACCTTGGCTGCGCAGGATCAGCACGCACACTTGTTGCCAATAATTATTAGCATTCGTTTTAACCCACTAGAGTGTCACACAGCTCAAATAGACTTGCTCAGCTAAGGCTAATTCAAGTCTCTATGTGTCAAACACAGCTCCATACATTTTTAAATCCAAAGAACTGTTTTAAAATGCAGTTTTATCCAGACTGGGGAGCCCCAACCTTTGATTTAGTGCATTTAAAAAATATAAAACTTGAAATTACTTCTATATATCTTCTACACTTGGTACCATCTTTCCTTATTTCTCAAGGTTTTGAATGTTTCACTCTCCTGCCAGAGGTTAAAGAAACAGACTGACAACACAAATTGGGATTTGCAGGGGGTAGTTCTGAGCGAAGACATAATAAATTTAGTCCTTGTGTGCACAATAGATGTTGTTACTTACCATTTAACAACCTTGAAAAACAAGTCAAAAACACTCCAGGGACAAGATTTATTTATACACAGAGGGATAATGACAGATGTGGACTAAACAGAAAGAAGTACTTCCGTGTGTGGAAGCCTGCGCCATCCTGCAGAGATCACACACGAACAATATCAACACAAATATGCGTAAAGACATAAAGTATGACTCATCATCTCAAGGATTTGAAGTGATGCTCGACCCACATGTTGTCTAATGTCTTATAGCCCTCAAAGTGGGAAATAAAAATATGCATTGCTCTCCTCCCCTCTTGGCAAATTCATGACACCAGTAAATCTTGATTCAAAAAAAGAAAAGAAAAGAAAAGCCCCGCATCTTGAAAAGCAATCTCACAGCAAAGAGAAGTCATACATGGAAAATTTAGAATGCTGTTTCCTGAAGAGGTTTCCAGGGGAGTATTTTTATTTTAACTCTTATTAATCATTCAGTGCAACAACAAAAAAACATCCTAAATCGCAGAGCCAGGAGTTGTTGTGAAAGAACAAACTGAGCTCTTCTCAGACTGATTGGCCACAGGTCTGCATGGAAAAGTCACATCACAACGGGAGATGCCTGCATTCGCTGGCTAAGATAAGACAATGGCCAAAAAACAGAAGCACATGGGAGGAACAAAGGCAACACAACACAAGCTGTTTATGGATAGGTGCAACATCTCCGTGATGTTTAAATACATGGAATGTCTTAAGCGAAGGAAACGTTGACTGTGTAACTGCTAATGAAATCCACCAATCCATGCTTTTGTAAATAACTGGGAAACAAGATAAGACACTGACAGAGCTCACAACACACTTAATTACAGAGTTACAAGAACAAATTAGCTTTAATTTAATACTAATATATCTGGTGGGCCTGTTACATAAAAGTCCATTGTTGTCAACATGTTCACCGAGACTTTACAGGGTGATAATTTGGCAATGTTGTATTTACATGCTCACTTGTTGTCTCATAGCTAAAAATAGCCACGATAAATCAGTTAAAGGAGCTTTGAAGTTGACCAGTAAAGCTCAGGAGTGAAAAATGTATTACAAACACGCAACTTTTAATGCGATACCTGTATTAAATTATGATATGACTTTAGCACATTTTATCCATAGTAGTAACATCAGGTTTTTATTTTGCAATATGTAGCACCTCAATCACAAAAACAGTTATTTCACAATTGCTATTTTTAATCTCACACACAAGCACTCTTTATGAGGTTGAGAAATTTCTGTTATGAGGCTGTGAAAGCAATTAATTGTGTGTCTGTGTGCAGCATTGCATGCAGTACGCATTTTGAAATGTGTTATGTTTATATATCTGAAAGGACACATGTGCGCTGTGTTAATTCATTCATCGGGACTTGTGCGGCTGTGCACTCGTGTGTTGATCGTAACCCCTGCAAAGTGTCGAAGCCCTCTGCGGTGCTCGGGTTAGTAAAACACTGCAGCAGATGTGTGAGGATGAGGTCACTCACATGCTGCCTTAAAGACTTATGCTGATGCTGAATCACCTCACATGGACAGAGAGCTCACAGGAGAGGCCACAGCAATACTTCTGTTCTACCTTGATAAAAAAAAAAAAAGCTTTTGAAAAATTACAAGATTTAAGTCTGCAAGAAACAAACACTAGCTATGACATTCATCTCTCAGATATTAAATGAGTGGCATTGGCTGCATGCTTGGCTGCACAGAAGACACTTAAATCACAAACCTTAAAGAACAGTGGAAAAAAACGAGTAAAGAAATAGAAGTATAAAATAGTGCACGTTCCCGAAATGAACATAACTAAGGCGATTGTATTAAAAAAGGAATAGCAGTATGAAGTTGACTGAGTGTGAAATTAGATGGGACAGTCAGAAGAATGCTTTGAGGGCTTAAATTTCTACGTCCGTCTACCCGACTACTGGTCACACTGCCAATATTGCATCTGTTTCTGAACACAGCAGTGACTATGGAAAATCCCCTGGCAGGAATAATCTCCAAACACACACACACACATACATGCAGGAAAACATAGACATTAAACCTGTATCTCTATGTTCTGCATATCTGTTATATAAGAAGTTTTCTCTTCCTCACATGTCCCTTCCTGTGACATGAAGTGGTCACGTTCCAGGGTTTTAACTTGACTTTCAGGGGGCTTGTTCACAGAAAAGAACTGCTGTTTAGACTTTTTGTCTTATTTAGTCAACATTTCAAATAAAATTCAGACTTGTGAGGCCTGAGAGCAGGAGAATCAAGTACACGAGGAAACTAGTTAAACAGTCCTCCAGCCCTAGTTCTTTCCTATACTGAAAACTGCTCTAAACTACTCCGATGAAAAATGAGCTTTTCTCTTCTTTATCAAACTCGCTGGACAAGAGATGAAAAATATTCTGTTGTGATATCGTAAGTAGCTTTGACCACTTTTTTTCTTCTCTTTTCAAAATACCTTCTGATGTGACCCAGTCATTTTTTCCATGCTGGTTTGTGCTCTTAGTTTTCCATTTGGAGATGTGTTTAGACAGACAATGAAATATGACAGAGCAGAATGATAAATAGATTCTCATGTATTCCTGCAAAAATACAGACAACCATCTCTTCTGTCCAGCATGATCTCATTATGTATGACATATGAAGTCAGCTTAGAACTGCTTTCACAGATTAAAATAACTTGCTATGATTGCTGGATCACACTCTAGAACAGGTAATGAGCTGATAATCGAATGCTTTCTAGGGTGATTTTCTGTTGTGGTCGGTGATCTTAGCTAAGTGGAACTGTTGTTTGACCCTAAAAACTCTTCACATGTTGTCAGTAACTAGGTTTTTGGACCCTTAAAATACCTACTTGGCATCACTTTCTTCACGGTTTCAAACACAAGTTTAAAATAGGCGTGTGAAGAATTGAAAACAGCTCCGAGACATTTAAATCCTCACTTCAGTGCATCTGGCCACTGATCACTGGGAATGTTTATTTTTATTATTCTTAGTGCACGAAAACCCCAAAACAGGAGAAAGAGATACCAAAATAGTGCAAGCAAACAAATTATGAAATACTGAAGTTTCTACAAAGATTTTCCATTGTTTGTTCTGCATGTGTTTCCAAGCTTCTAAGTTTTCCGGGGTGCCTGCATGGGGATTCTCCAGGTACTCCAGCTTCAAGAGGTGCATGCTAACTCGATATCCTAAATTACATGGTTGTCTGTGTCTCTCCACTAGTCATATGATAGACTGGACTCTTGTCCAGAGTCAGCTGGAATAATCTCTAGTCCCCAATGAGCCTAAAATAAATTAAGAAAATGGGCAGATTTGATTCAACCAGTGCCATTTACTATTTGTCATCAAAATAAAACATCTTCTTTAATGGGTCATCAGATTTTCTTTGGTTAAAAGGTTTCAGCACATCTGGATGGAAATCTGACCATTGTTCATAGAAAATATTCCCACTGAGCTCACATGTTGCCTCATAAACTGCCATGTGACATCAACATCAGTTTAAAAACACATTCAATGAAATGTTGCTGACTGGAAGCACACATGTATCAAAAAGACAGTGTTGTAATGTGGTGTGGAGAGAACCCAAGAGCAGGATCAAATGAACTAATACTAAGCCTTTATTCAGCTTGAAACACAAAGTCCAAAGCTTAACACAAACCAAATAAATACATAAAAATACACAAACTAGGAGCACAGGGAATACCAGGGAATACCAGGAACAGGATTATGTATACACTGAGGATTTGGGAAATGGAAAGGGGGAACTGAGACACAGGTGAAAGTAATCAAAATAGTCAGCCAGACAGAAAGTAAAAGCCAAAACAAATCAAATTGAAACAGGAAACAAGCTAAAGATTCACATATTAAGCATGGAGGCAAGACTGACTAAATAAGAAGACACAGACAATGGGACAGGAAAGAAAGACATGATAGAGAGAGAAACAGGGAAACACTGAGGGAACAAAACACTTGGAAAAATCCAAAACAGGAAGTGAAGCTAAAGACCAAGAGCTCAAAATAAAACACTCCGACAATAAAGCCAACTTAAAAGGCATCCAAAGCTCGAGGAAAACAGGAACCAGAACTCAAATATTACATTAATACTAAGGCTGGTATAAGGCACTAAAATTAGAATCGAAAATCAACTTAAGAAACATAAAAATGAAATCTTCAAACAGAAAAGCAGTAACATGTATACAGAAACCCAAACTCAAACCTATGGACTAACAATTCAAAGCTCAAAATGGCATAAAGCCCCTCAGACTGTGACAAGCAGAGGTCTATATGGCTATGGTTTCAGTCAGGAGACATGTGCTTAGCTACAATAAGCCACAGCTTACGTTACATTCTTATTTGTCTGGATGTGTATTTTTCAAATGACCTGCTTTCCAGATGGTGTGTGTTATGCAGAGATTCTCTCCTATGATACCTCCAGGAAAATATATGTCTGCTGCTGCTAACACAGCCAGCTTTCCACGGTGAATTGGTAAGGGTTAAGAGGAAAAAATGCACAGGGACAGCATATATCAGAGTACTAGAATAGAATATACCGTGTTCCACCTCAAGTGAACCTCTGATTTTATCAGAGTGTCGCTGATAGATAGTGGATCAAAGCTTGTGGTATCAGCTGATAAATAACAAAATTTTTTACTACAAAAATTACAGATCTCATTAAGTAATGCAATTAACCTTTAACATAGACAAGACTAATGTGAGCTTGCCAGACATTTCTTAAAAGTATTATTTGCATTTAAAATCCTGCATTTGTATGTGAATGTACAAAACTGGTAGTGTATAGATTTTAAACTCATTGCAGCACAGCATAGGTAACGACAACAGCAGAGATTAAGTGTCATAATTAAGTCATCAATCATATAACAAGCATCTGAATAAAGTTTTACATAGCATTGTTACTGCAAAGGAGGTTTTATCAATATTGCAGTCAGTATAGCACGTTGTGTAAAAGTGTTATATTTTTCAGGCTTTGGTTTTCTTATTTTTGTCCATCTGACCTTTCAGTTATCACTTATTACTTTTTGTTGAAGCTCAGCAGAATTTTTTTTTTCTTTTTTTTTTTTGGCCTGTCCCGTTTGGCTCTTTTGCCATCAGAATTGTTGTCTAAAGGCAAAGAAAGATGCCCAACGGATTTACTTTACCAAATTGACCATCCCAGCCTTGCCGTAATGGTCCATTTGATTCACCTTTTATTGTTTATTTTATTTTCACTTACTGAATACGGGACAGACTTGACTGGGGGAAAGAAGGGGAGAAAGAAAGAGGGAAAGAGAAACAGCTGAGAATAGGGACGGGGGAGAAGGGCAAAAGACAAAAACCAACAGAACGGGCAGAGAAAAAAAAATGCATATATCAATCACCTGGATCACCTGCTGAGAAAGAAAAAAGAAAGCAAGCAGAAGAGAACAAGAGTAATAGAATAAACAACATCACAATGATATATGGGAATATGACAGTAAATACTAAATATTAAACATTATTGTGCAGCACATAAGATCAACAGAACACAGTGTGCTTTGAGGTAGGAGCCAAAAAGGGTGTAGTTTGTGGGTGTGATCACCCGTGTGTACACCTGTGAGCATGGACGCGCTTGTTTTTTTTTAAAAAAATGTTCCTTCATGTAATGATCTGCTAGAGGGTGTGGGGGGCCACAGCCCCGTCCTCCAGGGCATGAAGCAGGTATGGAGGAGATCAAAACTCCAGACATCCAGAGGCCCCCAGAACACAAGAGACCAAGGAAGACCAACAGAGGGGCAGCTGCGCCACTGTCCCAGAAAGAGCTAAGGAGAGTCCCAGATGAGGGCTCACTCAGCAGCCGCGGAGCAGAAGCCAGGGGGGGTTGCAGTGACGCGCCCGTGAGCTCCGCCGGCAGCCAGCCGTGCCTGAGTGACCGAGCCCCAGGCCGAGAGGCCGGGGGCACCCCACCTCCGAAGTGGCCCGAGCGAGCCCCAGGCTCCAGGCCCCGATAAACGGCCGCCAAGGAGTGAGCCGGTGTGTACCTGGACGCCCATCCCCAGACACAAAGAACCACCAACGCACCGATGTCTGAGGGAGTCCGCCACTGGCAGGGGAAGTGGTGGTGGGGGGAGATAGACCTCCAAACCTTGGAGGGCCTGAGATGTCCTGAGATGAGAGGTGGCGCCTGACACCCAACCTGACATATAGACACAGAAATACAGGCACACACATATACAAACATCCATTCCCACCCTCATGCTCTCATATGCACTTACTCCACACAACCAACGTGGAGACAGACATAGAGAGACGCTGTACACACGATCACACTCCCCAAGTGTACTCTACAAACCGGGTCTAGGTACCCTTGCCCCTGGAGAGGGGAACTGCACCCAGACCCAGGTGGTGTTACCCTTTTCCCTGCGGTGGGGGGAGGCAGACCGCCCCGACTCCGCAGCAGCAGGGAGGCCCCACACTCCAGACCGCAGTCGGACGGCCAACTCCTCCTCCTAGCCCCCCCGCTCCAGCAGGTCGCAGAGAATGGGGGTGAGAGAAGACTCCAAACCTCCCTCCACCCGCTCATTGTAGTGTTGATGCATGTGTGTTCTAAGGTGCATTTATTAAGCAGAAATTAAGCTTATGCGTAAGTTTAAGATGGAAGGTCTGTAAGATCTTTCTTCACACGTCTGTCTGCTTCCCGGGTGTTTGGTGGCTAATTGATCGTTTACATCACTTCCAATCTCCTATGCTGTCAACCTCATTTCTGACATAGCTGGTCTAGTCCAATCATCTATCTGCCCAAAATCTCATCTGTCATTCTCCCTTGCAGACACTTTTGTCCAACTGAACTCTTTGCCTCTCCCATGTTACTCAAGCTCCATGGAAGCCTCCACCTTTTTCTCCACCACCAGTGTCTAGACTCCGGGGGTTCCTTCCCCAGTTCCTATCACCGCTGGGATCCATTCTGCTGTGATGGGCCATTGTAGTCTAATCACCAAACAGCTTGATTGAATTCTGTAAATAAATCATGTTCAGTTCCCTCTAATGATCTCTCCTCATCGAAATGGTTTCAGTGGAAGTGTGCCTCTCACTAAACCATTTTTAATGAAGGAAAACAGGGAGAATAGCCCAAATTACACAAAAGCTGGAATGAAATTCAGTGGCAACAAGTCTTATAGAGTGGTGAATCAAAACTTTACATTTTTGGCTCAAATCATCATCAATCTTCACAGGTACAACAGCAAGTGTCCGTAGTCATCTGTAAAACGCAATGATTTGGCGGCTGCATTTCAGCCAGTGGTGTTGGGGATCTTGCAGTAAAAGCATACCTGGATAAAATAAAATGCACAATGGAACACAATCAATCATGGATTGGCCTCCCCAGAGTCCAGACCGCAGCATTATTGAAGCAGTGTGGAATCATCTTCACAGAAAACAGAACAAAAGGAGGCCAACATGCAAAGAAAATCTTTGACTGTCCTTCAAGAAGCCCGGAGAACTTTTCCTGAAGACTATTTAAAGAAAATACAAGGAAGCTTCCCTGGGAGAGTTAAGACTGTGTTGAAGAATAAAGGTGGGCAGACCAAATATTGACTTTCAAGCTCATTGCAATTGTACAAACTCTATTTTTTTTTTAAGTTATATACTGTATTTCAAGTATGTTTGCACACAATTTAATAAATCTTTGCTCTTATTTCCCATTTTCCTAGCAAAGTCTAAAGAAATTAGGGGTGTTTAGTATTATTAATTGTTTAGAATCAATAAAATGATTTCGATCTTTATTAAATTTTGCAATTTTGTCCCACTGTGACATTGAACTTTGAATCTTTTAATCGTGTACACTTCTTTCTATCAAGATGTTGACCTGGTACTAAAAATTCCTTCCCTGTTTTTAAAGCCAGTACACTGTTGTACAGCTGATCCTTGGAGATAATATAGAAGGACACAAGAATTTCTCTGTTCTGTCTAAACACAACTGTCTTTCACAGACAAAGTTGTTACAACCTAGTAGGGTGGCACCATAAACTGTATAAAAAACATGCAGGTAGTTCTGTTACCAACTGGTTTGTGGATTATTATTGAAAAATATCAGCATAATATTTCTTCTTTAATTTTTCCCGATTTTTTTTGTTTTGTTTTGTTTTCAAAATGTATGTCATGAACAAGGGGTGTGCTTGATTGAGAAAACCATAAGGTAAAAATTTCTTCCTTATTCTTTATTCTATATTCTGTATTTTACTCTAAATGTGACCATAAAAAGTAAATATAGTGTACTGCAGAAAAGTAGAAACCATCAACTAAGACTAAGACCCATTAAGAAAAAGTGTGCTGAGTAAGAAGCAGTGTAATTTTTGTCAGACAATTTTATACATTCAGAGAAAACTAAACCCATTTTCTGCTTATAGTCTATAAGAAGCACTTAACGAGTATTTACTCTACTCACAGTTTGACTTATATTTAGAAACTCAGCACGAAGCTCACAGGGTTGTATGTAGTGTGATGAATGCTAATCTTTTAAGAAAGAGAAAGAAAAAACAAGTTGCCCATCACGTTACTGTCTGTTTGCTCTTTTAAAACATTGAAACAATATTTATGTGTTTACGGATTTTCTTCTACAAGACCACCAGGAGCTACATAATTTTGGGCATGGTCATTTTAGACCGGGAATAGCTCCATCCCATAAGGAAGTCAAGTCTGCTGCAGATGAAGGCACCTTATTGTATTTTAATACTCCAGTGTTTGGGTGTCCTCCAGTTTCTCTGTTTCTTTTCAGTTTCTTTCCTCTGACATCCTGAGTACCCAGCCAAAAAGGATCTGCCGAGTGCTGACTCTGTAAAGGAGAAGAGAAGACAGCCAATTTTTGACAGAAAAACTTATCCGCTCTCTTGATTAAATCCAAAGAAATGATTGAATCTCATTCAAGCTTAATTGCCAAGACGAATACTAGAGAAACAGAGGAAGCAGCTTAAAAAAATGATGGATATGGAAAAGGAAAATACATACAAAGAAAATGTCTGAGTTCAAAACTTCTCACTTTTAAGATTAAAAGAACACACTACGGGTGTTATATATCCACAAATATGAAAAGTTATCCACGAACTATTGTTCACTTTATAGAGAGAAGGGATCTTAGGTCTACAGTTAGCATCCTTTCATGAGCTACAGTTGGCAGTGTGGTGAACTTTTCATTTTTTAAATGAAAAGTCAGTGAGCTCGTGTGGATTTGTCAAGCTTGGATCAGTCCCACATAAACCCAAATGACCCCAGGCCTGCAGTGATTTATCACACTCTGCTGCCTAAACGATGTCCACAAGCCTTTGGACTCACTGGTGCGAGTGACTATTACATAACTGCAAAGAATTAACCAGACACCGTCACACCCTCTCGCTAAAACAGTCTTTTCCTTTCTTTTCTTTGCAGCACAGACTTTTCACAGTGTTTCACTTGTAGAAATGTCAACGATCACACGAAGCGCTACCAGAGGAAGAAGCACATTGCGTGCCTTTCTACTATGTTCAAGTTCTGTTTGTGTGTCTGGTCTTTTTTTTTTTTTTTTTAACAAAAATGACATGGACAAAGTTTCCCACAAAACCCTGCTGCCTGGTTCCTGGCTCGCGGTGCCTGCTGAAGAGCTCCCTCTCTAAAGTACTCAGTTTCAGGCTCAGACCCAAACGGGTGCCCTGAATTTTAGCTCCGTCGCCCTTTCTGCCAGGAACAACGGACGACGAATCCTGGAAAGTTTTACCTCCTTAGTGTTGACACCTCGCTTTTCCAGTCCAAATGGGACAATGACAGCTTGTGTAGGGCAGTTCACACAGAGAAACACCACGGGTCAGCTTTGCTGGTTGGAGGACAGGATGGCGGATCATAGAAATGTGATGACAAAGCTGAAAAATGATTTAGGAGGCAGACAAGAGATTGAAGATGCTGACATTTATTCAGGAAGACGTCATATGAAGAGCAGATCAGGTTTTAGAAGCACACAGATCATTTTTCAGTTAAAGTACAAAATAAACATTTGTTATGAAAATAAAAGAGTTAAGAAATGAGCACATGTGCTACAAGAGTACAGAGGTTTAGTCTTTATCTACTCTTCCCTGAAAGCAGACAGTCCCTGAGGCCTTCAGAGAAGCAAAACAGAAGACACAAGGTCAGGTCATCTAGCTCCAACTCCACCTTCCCTGACCTTTAAAGATCTGAGCAAAAACTGAGAGAGCTCAGCGAACAAAAACGACCCACTTTAAGAACTCTGGACGTTCCCTTGCATGCATCTGTCAGCACTTTGTGTTTGAAAACACAATAAAAGGCTTGAAAAGGGAAGAAAGGAGCAAAGTCTGACTGAATATTATGTTCTTATTTTTGAAGGCTTCTTTGTTTTTCTTCTTTCTTGCCCACCCAACATTTGTGGTTCAAATTTGTGACAACCTTAAACAGCACTGTGGAAGAAAATGTAAAGTGTGTGGAAGTAGAGGCCACAGTTTTAATCAGTAAAGACCAAAGTATTTGTTGGGCACGCATTTCCACCCCAAAGGCCCTGACAATAAAAATCAGGATGCGAGACTCAGCCGCATGCGAGTCTCGCTGCATGCCTGTGTGCGAGAAACCACAACGACAGCAGAACTTGTGTTTCCTATGAAACGTGTGTATAAAAATGTGAAAGTTCATGTCGTTTCTGAAGAAAAGGGGATAGGCAACAAAGCTAAATATATATGCATGTTTGTCTACGTATTACTTGAGTCTTGGATGCACTTTTTTAGGAAAAAGCAGTACAAAGAGAAGAGGGTAGAGGGGTAAGGAACAAAGGTGGTTTTTGAAAAAGGAGTTAAACTCAGCGACTGAGACGTTTGCTCAAGATTTTCCTCTCTTCCCTTCCAGAAGCTAAAGAAACTATCCTGTGTGAGTTCCATCTTTTTTTACAACTCGTAGATGAGGGAAATACTTTTTGGCATACTCAAACTTTTACAGAGCAAAAGTAGGCCACATTTAGAGTCATCCTCTCATAAATTTGGAGACTTCTGTTTTTAAAGGCTGGCAATGTCAACGTCACAAATGAGACCAATCCTGTTTGCGTGCTTATACTTTTTGCTCTGACGAATCCAAATCCTCCTTGCTTTAGTACATAATCTGTTACAAAACCCTGTAAGTCTGCTGTTGAAGTTATAGTCCATGCAACGGTACGTTAAACTCATGCTACACCAGTGGGTAATAATAATAATAACAGTATTTTTCTTTAAATTTTGTTTGTGAAATAGGAAATGAGTGCGATTTTATTGTATATAAAGCAAGAACAGAGTTTCAATTCTATTAAAAGTTCATATTTGGTGTGTTCACCTTTAGTCTTTAAAGTGGTCTGAACTCTCTTCACCATGTTTTCTTGTCATTTCTTTTTCCTTCTCCAGACTTTTGAAGGAAAAGCTCTTCTTTGGATGCTGGCTGCCTTTTGTTCTGTTAGTGTCAATAATGTTGAGGTCTGTGCTCTGGGGAGGCCAATGCATGACTGATAGTGATTCATTGTGTGTTTTCCTATCCAGCTATGCTTTTACTTTATTGGTAGTGCGTTTGGGATCATTGTCATCCTGAACAATGAAGCCATTGCCAATCAGATGCCTTCCAGGTAGTAGTGTATGGTGGATCAAAATCTGTTGGCACTTTTCTGCATTTATAATTCTGTGAGTCTTGATAAGATCTCCAACATCATTGGCTGAATTGAAGCGCCAACCATGATAGAGTCTCCACTGTGTTTTACAGATGGCTGTAGACACTTACTGTTGTACAGGTCTTGATTCTTGTGTAATTTGGTTTACCTCAGTCTTTTCTCCCCATGAAAAGCCACCCTTCCACTGAGATCATTTCTGATGAAATTTCCATCAACAGCAGGTGGCTTTGTTTTTGTTTGCCCCCTACACACATGAATTTCAGGTAGTCGTCATCTTGTCCAGTTTCATTGAACCAAAACACACAAAGATTTGGCTCTTTGTAAATTAGTTTGCACAGTCCTGTATACACAGCAGGAGCCTAAGCACAAATGTTAAGGGAACACTGCCCTCTTCTGGCAACATTGTAAATAGTAGCACTATGACCAGATGTAGGCATAAAACCTAAAGTTTTTCAGCTTGACAGAATCGTGAGGTTTATAGGACCTTTGTTAAGAAATCAAGGTACTTAATGCCTCCCCATTCTTGTGCTTATTATACATTTCCTGCCTGGATTTAAATCTTGATTGGACTGAACTCATCTTGGGTGAAACTCTAAAGTGCTAGACGACGACAACAACAACAACAACCCAATGTTGACATCCATCTTTTAACACCAATTGAGCTAAAATGCATTTGAAAACATGAGCTTCAGTGACCAGTATTCAACACTGCCCTATAATGGGGCCATGAGGATTTAAACTAAATAAAGTTTAAAACTGCATTTTTAACTCCAGCTTCTCTTATAGCTTAGAGGGGGAAAAAGTGAAATTTTAGAATCTTACAAGTAATGAAAAAAGGAAAGAAAGAAGAATCAAGCTTTTACAACCGTTTTATTACAATTTCTGCTTTTTATTATCATACAGCAAATACAAGGACTGCAATAACATTGTCCGATTTTAGTGTGGCTTAACTTGACTGAGACAGCTATAAGAATATGCACTCATGTTATCTTACACCTAGTATGCCACTCATAAGATGTGAGAATGGCAAAAGCCAGCTTTGATGTTAAAGTTGTCCATTATTGTGCGCTTTCAAAATTACTGGCAGTTGAGAACAGACCAGAGATAAACAGTACTTGCCCGCTAGCTTCAGCTTTTCCACGTACAATATATGTACCAAAAAAAAAAAAAAAAAAAAAATTTAAAGACAGTTTAAATGCCAGTTACCTTCTGAAGATTTGAACTGTCATAAGTCTGATTTAATGCAGGCAACTACCCTTTGATCCAAGTCTTAGTGGTTGCTGTGCATCAGCTTCTACTTTCTGGCCATCTGAAGACGCTCACTCACGTTCTCCCAGTTGACTACACTCCAGATAGCTTTCACATAGTCAGGTCGCACATTCTTGTATTGAAGGTAGTAAGCATGCTCCCATACATCAATACCAAGCAGGGGAATGAGACCTAAGCGCCAAAAAAAAAAAAAAAAAAAAAAAAAAAGGAAAAAATTAATATAAATAGGCCATGTTGCAGTTAGAAGGTCAAGTCGCATTCATTCAATTTAGTTTTATTTATATAGCACCAAATCACAGAAAGTCCAACTGACCTGTTGTCCCCTGCAAAGGATCCTGGTTAGCACAGGCAGCAATGCGAAGTCTTCCACTGTCCTTGTCAAAGCCAAGCCACCCCCAGCCTGAGCCCTGCACAGCCACCGTAACAGCAGACATCTTCTCTTTCATCTTCTGAAAGGAGCCAAAGTCCCGTTTGATTGCCTCCATTAGCTCTCCTACAAAGTTGTCAAACAGATGTGTATGCTTCTGTGAAATGGCACAACACAAATGTCTTGGCTGGAGTGTTTTCAGTGAAAGAAACGTTGCATCATCCAAGTGATGATGCAACCATTCCCCCAACTGTCATGAAATTTGACCAGTGGCCATGAGTACTATTCAATTTCCATATTAACAAAACTGAGCTTTAAGCCAATTAGGAAATGGTGCAATTTTCAGTCATTATGCAACAATAAAAAACAAACAAACTCTGCAACCATATTAATCAACTTTAACACGTCATAAAATGAAGTTGCACATTCAATAAGAGTCATGTCTCAGAGAAGTGATCTGATTAAAGACAGACAAGATGATATGTTAACTGGCTATGAATAGTTTTAGTCTGGTCATATACAGTTTCATACCACTAGGGGGAAGGAAACTATAATCCTTGACAGACAAGCAAGTTACCAAGTTGCTCAGGCAACTCTGCTAGTTAACAGTTACATAAATACTCATGTATCTAACAGAGACATTTTGTGGTCTCCTGTTGGTTTTAAGTTCAATATCCACTCCCGAGTAGAAAAACAAACAAAATACAAAACCCTGTTTCAATTTTTGTAAATTTCTCTGTCTTACCTTGTGGTTCGCCTCCACCATTTGGAGAGAGATTTGTCCAGAAGATGGTGTGGTTAATGTGGCCGCCTCCATTAAACTTGAGAGCAGGCTGGAGAGCAACCTGTGTTGTCACGTCTCCTAAAAATGTAAGTCAAAAATACACAACATACAGCTTCTGTCAAACTCTTACACATTTATGTTTTGGGGAAAAATCTTTAAGGAAAAAAAAAACTAATGTATGTATCAGAATCTTAATTACAACTTCATATAGACAACTACTTTTAAAGTCTTCATTTTCAAATCGAGTTCAAGCGAAGTGAAATATCATGCGACTCTGCCCATACCCTTTGCAAGTGCCTCCTGATACTTCTCTTCTGTAACATTTAGGTTGTTGACATATGTAGCATGGTGCTTGCTGTGGTGCAGCTGCATGATCTCTGCACTGACGTAGGGCTCCAGGGCACCATAGTCGTATGTCAGGTCAGGGAGAGTATGCTTCTGCCTCGATGCAGCTACCTTGCTAATAGTGTGGCTGAGGCTGGCTGCACACCTGAAAACAAATAATGAATAAATACAGCATGAAATAAGGCATGACATCATGAAAATGTCATGACATCAGCAAGAAAACTGTTATTCAGTTATTTAGGGATACATTCCAACAGAAATTGAGATATACCAAACAGAACTACTTTTAAAACTTTAGTTTCCTAATCAACTAGTAATTTGCTAAGGAGCAATTGACAAGGCTGTGCAACTAAGCCGTACCAAATTACTTCCCTGCAGGGTATCAGAGGTAGGATTTTCAGTTAGTTTTAGCTTACTTAAGCAACTGACCTAAATGACTGTTGTTGATACTAGATTTACGCAGCTCTTGAAGCACAGCCATCTACATATTAGTTCATTGAACATATGATACTGGCTCAATATTAAGACATTCGGTTCATAACTTCATGCACGAGTTCATAACAGCATGATTACGCGTTTAATAAACAAAAACCTGTATTTAGTGCGCCATAAGCTAACCTAGCTGAGCTGCCAGTTAGCATTTCGGTTAGCTAAGTGCTAGCTCTCAATAAGCAACTGTCACGTTCAAGAACAACTGCTGCTAGCAGAAGTCAAGAGCCCCCATTCCGTATGCACTTTGAGCGCAGTACACGCACCAAATGCTCAACAATGTGACAACAATCTTACCTACGTATTTGTCCAGCTCTGCAAAGCATGTTCCTAATGCTGTTCAATAGACAGAATGAAGGAATACACACGCTGATTACAACTGCCCTTGAAATGTGCAATTTCAAGTTGACAGAGGAGGCGACCGTACCATTACATCTATGCTGTGGGGGTGTCCGGGAATTAGATAAACACAGAGTCAACGGCTACATGTGACAACGATACACATTATTAGAGACACTTGGCAGATGAGAGAGACTGTATTAAAAACGCATCCCGATACTCTGAAATAATAATAATAAAAAAGCTCCTTACCTTCTGTATTATTTTGCAACTCCTCCCTTTAGATATTTTTTATTCTAATCCGTTTAATTTATTGTAAATCTGTTCACTCTGTTTATTTATTGCAAAACAAAGCATATATTTAAAGGAGTAGTTCTTATTACTGTCTACAAGCATAATTAAAAAAATAAAAAAATAACAGCAGAGAGTCACGTGAACGTTCCCCCGCAACAGTGGAGGCAATGGCGGAGATCGTCTATATTAAGACAAATGGCGCACTAAGAAGCAAACAACGCTTGCTTAAAAGGGAAAACCCTCAGGTTTGAATTCGGAACACATAATCACTTGTGGTGGACACTAAACTGAGAACAATTCTAGCATCCACCAGAAGTGTCAACTTCATGGAACAACAGGAAGTTATTTCTGCAACTGAAATAAAAAAGAAAATATGGCTTATTATCTCACAATTTCGAGTTATTTTTGATTAAGTCTACATTTCAAGATCCTAAAAAGAACCACTTCTTTCTTCAGTAGCCTAAACAAGTTTCGGTACAACTCACAGTCGATGATGCACCAAAGACTAATGTCAAGGTACACTAAGGCTTTCTCTACTCTAGATTTATTTAATGAATTAATTCAAATAATTAGGTTTATGAAGACTCATAATAATTAAAAATATTTCTTCAAACTACTCCTACCAATAGTACAAAAGGGAGAGCTTTGTGCTGTGTATATATTTAAATACATTTGTTAACATAAATACATTAGTTAATGACTTAAAAACATGCATTCATACAAACTAAGGCTAAAAATAATACAATAAAAATAGTAATGCGGGCATGAATTCATCAAAATCATATAAAAAATATCTACTGTTTACTGTTATTTGAGGGGTACATTTTTTGATCTTAAAATCGCTGCGGAGTGAGAGTTCTCGCTCTTTCCCTCCATCTGTGCTAGAACTCTGCAGTAAGGCAAGTGCGGCGCAGCGCCCAGCTACAGCCATTCTGTTTAGTCGACCGCGAGGAAGATGCTGTTGACCACGCCGAAGCGAGACGACTACAAATAACTTCCCCATAAATTTTAACCAAGTCGCAGGTTCTCGTTTCATAAAGAACCCCTGACGCCAAGAGGACCGAGAAACATCGAAAGAAACTGATCTGGTAAGTGCTTTTTTTTTGATGGCTGAAGGCCCGATATCTGCAACCCAGAACCCGCTAGTTTCAGGAAAAGGAGTGCTAGGGAGGGAGTCATTTCCTTCACCGCCATTTTGTGATAACAAGGAGCGGAAAATAGAGCCAAGACTTGTATGCTGCCAGGCTGGACATAGGGAAATAGTGAAGCTCGGTACTGCTGTTTCGTTACGTGTAGTTAGTTTGCTAACGGAAACAGCTAAACCTTATTAGCAGCCTGGTGTTAACCTTGGTTAGCATATTTTCCATTTCTCGCGGTCCGTTGCTGCTGCTGCTTGTCACACGAGCTAACACAAGGCTCGGCTGCGCTTATAAACTGCTATTATATTAACTTTGATTTAGTTTTGCGGGATAGTTAATGTGTTCCTCACACGCCATCAGGGTCATCTATTAGCTGAAAGGCACCGCTTTTGTACCGAGTTAGCAGAGTTGCTGTACATTGTACTGCGTGTTGATAGCCATCGCGTTAAAACATGATGCAGTCCTTCAAGCACACGAGCCCAAGCTGTAATTACTGCTGATCTCCTGTCGCCTTTTTACTTACAGCGTTCACAATGACCAACGAGGAGCCTCTACCCAAGAAAGTGAGTTTCTTTTCTTATTCTAATGTACCCCTTGTAATTTGTTATGTGTCACGACCCTGCCCACCACCCTCCAAATATTCTAATGGGTTTCTTTATGTAACCAGTGCTTGGGTTTTCGTTCACACAGGTTCGCCTTAGTGAATCGGACATGAAGACTCTGACCAGAGAAGAGTTGTGTGCAAGGTAGGTAACAGCTCTGCTATTGGTGATTAATAATGTGGTAGGGGGAATTTGGTGTTTTTGTTTTGGATGAGCAGCTAAAACATGCTCTGCCCATCACAGGTGGAAACAGCATGAAGCCTATGTCCAGGTCTTGGAGGCAAAATATGCGGAGCTATGTTGTAAGTACACCTGCTATAAGACATGGTTATGATTTAACCTTGTCAGCATCTCAACAATCACCATGTTTTTGCCTGGTGCTGCTGTCTGTGGCAGTCAGTGAAAGGAATTAATCTGATATGTTTTGCATTTCTGCACCGCTTTTATCGTCTCAGCCAATGACGTTCCAGGGCTGAAGGAGTCGGAGGAAAAGCTCAAGCAGCAGCAGCAGGAGTCCGCGCGGAGGGAAAACATCTTGGTCATGCGACTTGCCACCAAGGAGCAGGAAATGCAAGAGTGCACAGTATGTATTTATTCCTCTCATTTTGATTACGCTTGACATGACTGAATAGAATTCAGTTTCTATTTGTCCCACAGTTTGAGTTCTTATTTCTTATAGGAATATTGAGCCCTTCTAACATAACGTTTAAGTGATCTTTTTTTCATTAAGATTTCACGGATAAGAACATGGGTAACTTTGTGAATAAGTAATGATGTTACAGTTTGCTATTAAACAAGTCAAAACTGAGTAATTATTATCCTATATTCTAAATTTGATAATACAAGTTTTCAAAGTGCAAAATAATTTAACTTTTTTACTAAATTTCAATGAATTGAATAATTTGCAACACTCCAGCAGAGAGCGTTCCTTAGTAAACTGTCATGATCATGGAAAAGAGGCTAAAAGTAAATTATTTCAAGCCAAGGCATCCTTTGCTCTTGCCAGATTGACAGCTCAGTGGATCAAACAGCTGCTTTATGGTAGCACATGCCATTCTTAAAGTGCAGCTGAGGTGAGCTCAACGCACAGGCTTTAAACTTGGAAACCCTGCAGTCACATTGAAATGGAAAGCATGGGGACACAGTTTTGAACAGAAATGCCAGAATTTTAAGCTAAATGTGTTTGAGACACACACACAAAAAAAACCCCAACAAAAAATGGTTGATGTCTTCATAACTTTGGCAGGTGAGTTTTTTTATTTTTTTTGGGTTTTTTTTGGACCAGTCTGATCTCCCCGGGCCTGGAAAGGCAGCTGTCAAATAATTGGAAGTAATTGTTCACTTAGAGATTTTGTCTTGAAAACTTTGTAGATGGAAGGCAATATGCTTAAATTGTTTGAGTCCACATCAAAAGTTTCCATCAGAAGATTGCGATTTCCAATTTTATACATTTTGTTTATTTTTTAAGAGGGAAAAACACGGCTACTGGAGATCGGAGCCAAACTCAAGAATGTTCTCTTGAACCATGATAAAACACTTGTTTATCTGTTCCTGCCACTGACATGTGTTTGTTGTATCCTGCAGACGCAGATCCAGTACCTCAAGCAAGTCCAGCAGCCGAGCGTGGCCCAACTGCGGTCGTCCATGGTGGACCCGTCCATCAACTTGTTTTTCCTCAAAATGAAGGCTGAACTGGAACAGACTAAAGACAAACTGGAGCAGGCCCAAAATGAACTGAGTGCCTGGAAATTTACACCTGATAGGTAAAGACAATCAAAATAATCCCCCTCAAAAAACAAAACAAAACAGAAAAGTCAAGACTTCCTCACGCCCCCCACCCTCACTCTCACTGCAGACATGCAGGAACAATGGTGGGGGGGAAGGCTGACAAAGTGCTGTACTCACCACGAGATTCAGACTTTACAGAAAGCCAGTCACTCCCAAAAAAACCAAACAAACCCCAAACTGTTTTTGTACTCTTGCACTGTGCCAGCTACATATCACATAACCTAAAGAGAAAAGACAGTATGGTCAGGTGACACTTGTGTTTCAGCTCTCTCCCCTCGAGTTCCCCTCACCGTCCAAGGGCCTGAAGGAGTCCGGACTGTTCCTGAAGAGGTGGTCACTCGCTTCCCGACGTGGATATGGCCTCCCTGCCCCCGCCGCTCAAACCAGACAGTTCGCTTATTAAATAGGGGGGTTATGGTGGAGGTAATATGGAGGTTGAGTCAGGCAGGGAGGATCCCTAGCCTAAAACGGCAATTGAACATTTTAAAGACGATTCCCATACTTGGGTTAAAAAGACATTAACAGTGGAATAGACCACACAAAGACCTGCTGAGAAATGCAGAGACTGTTTGGACAGTCTAGATACATTCCAGTAATATGAGGAAAGTTTCTAGGATTTAAAAGTAAGACTTTGGGGGAAGAGCCACTAGAAATGACATTAAGACTGTGAGCGGAGCCAGATCCTCGGTCCATCAAGGACTATGGTTCAGGCATGAGGGTCCATTCGCCTGTGTCTTTGAGCATGGGCCTGCACACGGTAGAGTGTATTTACTTGTTTTATTTTGTGACTTGTTTATTTTTATTGGTATTTAATTTGATTTTGTTTCTCTGAAACAAGCACTTACTGCAGTGTGTGTGAGCTAAGAAGCATGATTGGCCTTCCCTGAATACTTGTGTAAAAATATTCACATGGGATTTAATGCCGAATTAAGCTTTGCTTAATTTCTCCTACCAAAACACACTGCTGTAGGTGCACGAAGTCCTGTTTTCAATTTGTGACTAAAGATGTCTTCAAGAAGTCCTGTTATGAGTTTATGAGATTGTATTGATTGTATTTCTGTGTATTTTTGTGATTGACCAAACAATCTTTCCCTCAGCCATTTACACAAATAGATGATTATATTTTCCTTTCTCACCTGTGTAGCACAGCTCTTAGCACTGTTCACGCTGTGAATCCCTCATGGGGTCTGTTTTACTTTTTGTCTTTAAAAAAACAAAACAAATAACAACAACAATTTTTACTCTGCTCTCACACTAAATGATGAAATCTGAACATCTTAAAACACATTTCCTCCTGCAGAGGCAGTAATGGTTATGAGTAAGAATGGAGGAGGGTTCCAGTAAATGATACTGATGTAAATACATAATCATATATTATAATTATAAATAACATTTGTTCTTGATCAGGGTTGTGAGGTACTTTGAAGCTACCATCATCACTTTGCTTACTTTAATATTATGTTACTATTTTAGTGTCTTCTGACTATATAACGTCTTTATTTATAGACCAAATGCATGGTGGGAAAAATGGTTTAAAGCATTACATGAAGTCAGTTATCTTTGGCTTCTTGATTAAGACCTTTTTAAAAGAACAACCACAATACCTACTAATGTAAAATGGTGTGCTGGACTGTTGCCCTGTTTCTTGACCTTTTGTAATGTTGAGAAAGCAGCACCTGAAGCTATTTGAGTTTACTGTTGAAGCACTTACTTTCTGTGTATTTCAAGTGGTTACAGAAAACCTGTGCCTGGTTTTGCAGTGCACATTTGCTTTTTGCTACTCATAGCTAAAGGTTGGTATTTAAAATGTCCTGGGTCACCCTAATATCACACTGCTATGTTACATTTTTTTCATTGTGCTTGTTCCTCACACCCAGTGATGTAGCAAGATTATTTAAAATTGAAAGTTTGCTAGTGACCGAATCGATACCAAAATGCCCACCTTTCTTCAACATACAGTTAAAGTGTAACACTGTTTTTGAGTTTCAGGAAAGTGGGGACCATTTTCAATACACATCATTCAACTTTTAATTTCACTTGCAGAAAAAAGTGTTTTTTCCATGGATTTTGATATGTGTTTGTACAGGACAGATTTGTGTCAGTGGGTTCCTGATGTTGTTTTGAAGTCTGAAAGATTTAATGACATTTGTGTTTTGGTTAGATCAATTTACGGACAACCAGGTTGAAGAGTTTCTTTTGACCCTTGGCAAATCGCAAAGTGGGTCAGATCAATGGGACCTCTTTGCCTGTTGTTTGTCTCCTGGTTCACCGTGTGATGTGAGACTTGTTTCCCTTACAGCCAAACAGGGAAGAAACTGATGGCCAAGTGTCGAATGCTGATTCAGGAAAACCAGGAGCTGGGTCGGCAGCTGTCCCAGGGACGCATTGCCCAATTGGAGGCTGAGTTGGCCCTCCAGAAGAAGTACAGCGAGGAGCTTAAGAGCAGCCAAGACGGTGAGAACATTGCATCTATACCCTACAGCCTGGCCAACTGTGACCGTATCTCATATTTGCGCCATTAATCCTGTGACATTTGTGTTCATTTCTGACTTTGTTCTTTGTCTGTTCCTGAATTGTCGATCCCAGAGTTGAATGACTTTATCATCCAGCTAGATGAGGAGGTGGAAGGCATGCAGAGCACCATCCTCGTCCTGCAGCAGCAGCTGAAAGAGACCCGTCAGCAGCTCTCCCAGTCTCAGGGGTCCTCAGCTGGAGCAGGACCCAGTAGGACTTCACCCACTGCCTCCAGCTCATGTGCGGAACAATCCGCTCAGCCCGGGCAGGCCGGCGCACCCTCTGAAACAATGGGCAAAGACTACGGAAGGGTCTTCAATGGTCCAAGCAATGGCAGCTCATCCCAGAGGAGCGAGACCACTACACCCAGCCTGTACCGAGAGGTCAGCAGCACAGAGGAAGACTTTCCCATGTCCCCCATGGTTTCAAGCCCTGGCGAAGCTGAGACCAAACTCTCCAACCACTCAGAGGAAGTGACAGGGAGTCAGACTGCTGCTGGCAGAGTTGGAGGACCTGTGGGTTTCGGTAGCCAGCTGAGTGCGGGGTACGAGAGCGTGGACTCTCCGACAGGCAGCGAGACATCATTGACTCAGCACTCGAATGACACAGACTCCACCACCGACCCCCATGAGGACAAGGCTGCCCTGGTGACCAAGGGCAGCAGGACTGCTGGGTCACGGCACGCTCAGAACGGCCTGGACACCGGGACAAGCGATGGTGCAGTTTTGTAGTGTACTTTGACATGTATTATCTGTTTGTTTGTTTTTCTTTCTTTTTTTTATACCGTATACAGACATAGCAACAAATGCATAGTCTTTAACACAGCACTGCTGTCCAAGATGTTTTGTTTTCACTCTTCTCTCCCTGCCCATCGTGATGCCTCTGTCACATTTGTGTTGCTACACGGGGATATAACAGGAATGGTTTAATGTTAGATTTAAATTGCGTGGATGTTTGATTCTGATGTTTATTTGAGCACGTCTAGGCTGTTCTTCTTTTAGCTCTTGACACTGAAATCAGGCATCTGGTGTAAGTCATTGTCAAAAGTCAGTAAAATCACTGAATTACAGTAGCTTCGCTATATTCAAGGTCATTTTTAGATGTTGACCTGTGTTTTCTTTCTTTTTTTTTTTCTTTTTTTTTTTAGTGCAATTTTAATTTTTCATTGGCAAAAAAAGACCCATTCGGTTAAAAAAAAAAATTTCTGTTGAAATGTGAGTAGTTCATATGCGATGTTCATATTATTCTGACTTCAGTCCTTTTCATGTACTGACCAAATACCAATAAAGATTTTTAATACTATGGTGTGAAACCTATTATTAACTAAATTAAATGTGGAAACTCATTATTTCATGTAGCCTTATAATCGGATGAGTCAGAGGAGACATAAACATGTAAAAGGACTTGTGTAATTTATCTTACAACCTGTGACAAAGCAGCATTTTCCCATGACTTGTCTTATTACCACAAAACAAAGGTTTTTGAGCTTGAAAAAATTTAAGCAGCTCTTTTTAAAAATGTTTAAGAACCAATAAAACTCATTATGTGCCTTATGAAAATAAGATTAAAAACTCTGTTATACAATGTAAATGTCAGGCATCAATTGGTTAAAATTGGGTCATGCTAAGAAGTAGAAAAAGGTAAAACATGGGGTGTTAAAGTGCTTATAAATTTAAGTGCAAGCTTAACATGGCAATAATCCAATGGACTGTAAATATAAATAAAATATTAAATAGACTCCACAAAACATCCAAGGTGGATAAAGGTATTTTTTATGAATAAACATTTATCCTCCCAACCATATGGTGGCGCTGTGGCTCCCCGCCCCCTTCTCAGTTACATTTGTAGAAAAACAGACGTCCACGCACTGTCAACAGCGCAGAGCGAGTGTGCAGACAGGAACCAGAACTCTGAGCGAGGACTCCAGCTTCAAACACCTGCTTGTCAACATGAGCACCGACAGTGTCGTCATCGTTTCTGCCGCCCGGACGCCGATTGGTAAAGCCTAAACCACAATAAGTAAAAATATTCATTAAGCGGAGCTCGCCCAACGTTGCTGTAATGCGGCTTACTGATGCAGACAGATAGCTGTACTGATTTCTGTTGTTAATACGTTTTTCGTTGCTAGCTTGTTTTGTGTATAGCATACTGCGTATATCCTGTACTATTTATATTAGCACTAGCAGCTTTTGCTTGACATTTTTTTTAATTTCCTTAATTGGATCGTGTCCTTCAGTTCACGCCAAGTCATGCAGACCTGCTATTGGCTCGCTCTTATGTCTAGTGTTTTGCTGTCACTGATTGGTTCACTGGTCATAGTGCCACGGAGCACGAGACTGCTACCATTGGCTACCTACAACGTGCACGCTGTGTGGAGCAAGATGGGCGTGATTTCTTACCAGGATGTGATTATTTTTAAATTTGGCATTAAATTCAGTCATTTACCAAATTTTACTATGTGTATTATTTTATTCTCTGCAGATATAAACTAAATAAAAAGTCTTGATTTTGCAACTCTAACTTTGATATAGAATTGAATTGGAATTAATAACTGGTAGTTTTTTCATCTGCATTGTCTTGATCTGGTTTTAAGCGTTTAAATTAAATATGTTTTGACTTTTGGAAAGCTGGCTGGACTTTTCAGGGGCTGAAATTGTCAGATTGTCTGAAAACATTCCTATATTCTATTTTGAATAGACTTAAATATACCTTACTGGCCTAAAACTGTTACCAGAATGACTCACCGTGTAAATAAAAACATTTTGGAGTTCTTTACTTCTTCGTAAAACGAACTTTCCATTTTTATGAAGGGTCCTTGAACGGTGCTTTGTCTACGGTGCCTCTACATGACCTGTGTTCAGCAGTGATCAAGGATGTCCTGAAGCGGGCTGGGGTGAAACCAGATGAGGTTTCTGAGGTTATCATGGGACATGTCCTAACAGCAGGTAGAAACTGTTGAACAAACTAAGATAAAAGGAAGGCAGATTTGGGAATATCTACTGAACATCAAAGATTTGACATGTTTGGCAATACTTCCAGCCAGTCATGAGCCTTCTATAATTACATTTTTGCTTCTCTCTCTTTGAGGTCATGGGCAGAATCCAACACGTAAAGCCAGTGTTGGAGCAGGTATCCCCTACCCTGTCCCGGCCTGGAGCTGCCAGATGGTGTGTGGCTCTGGGCTAAAGGCTGTGTGCCTGGGAGCTCAGTCCATCCTGACTGGAGAGTCCACTGTGGTGGTGGCAGGAGGCATGGAGAGTATGAGCAGGGTAGGTAATGAATGAGGAAGAAAGATATGAAAATGGAAACCGATCAGATTGTTTAGAGATTTTTAAAGTTTATTGTGAAAGTATGACAGTATGTATACTTGTACAGTATGACAAATTGTTCAATTTGAACTTGTGATATCTACTTGACTGGTATATACCGCTTTTTTACTCAAAGCACTTTTCTAAAATGAAGCTGAATGTACTCCCATGTTATAGGTTGATTATTTGTGCTAAAAGCAGTTGAGTAGGTGTACCTAACAAAGTGGCCAGTCAAGCTTACCAATTCACTATTTCACCTGTGAACCTGTGTAAACAGGTAGAATCTCAGCATAAGAAACAATCTGCTTGTTTTCTTCTTTGTATACTCAGGCTCCTCATACAGTGCATATGAGAGCAGGAGTGAAGATGGGCGATGCCTCCCTGCAGGATTCCATGGTGGCAGACGGCCTGACGGACATCTTCCACTGCTACCACATGGGAATCACGGGTTAGGATGTGGATCTGTTTTCACACAGCAGCCGGTGGTTGTATGCTGCATTGTATCACTCATTACTTCTTGTTTGATTCTTCTTTTATCAGCTGAGAATGTTGCAAAGCAGTGGGGTGTCAGTCGGGAGGAACAGGACAGGTTTGCTGTCAAGTCTCAGAGCAGAACAGAAGCTGCACAGAAGGCGAGGTACTTTGATCAGGAGATTGTCCCCATCATGGTGCCATCCAGAAAAGGTAGGTTTCTAATCCACAGTTCTATACGATAGTTATGATGATGCATAAAGTGCAAACATGTTTCTCTGACCTTCAGGTCCAGTGGAGGTGAAGGTTGATGAGTTTCCTCGGCATGGTAGCAACATGGACAGCATGTCAAAACTCAAACCCTGCTTCGTCAAGGACAGCAGCGGCACTGTCACCGCAGGAAATGCTTCAGGTTCCAGGGTTATTCGTGAACCACCACTTACACTGAGATATCTGCCAGCAGGTTGGAGCAGAATTACACTGATATTTTGAAACCTGCTTTTATCTCTTCATAGGTATAAATGATGGAGCAGCAGCAACTGTCCTGATGAGCCAATCAGAGGCTGCGCGGCGTGGCATAAAACCAATGGCCAGAATTGTATCCTGGGCTCAAGCTGGTCTCGACCCTTCTATCATGGGAACGGGACCAATACCAGCCATTAGGAAAGCGGTGAGAATTTTACAGCGATTAAAATATGATAATAGGAATTTTATTTATATATCTTTTACTACTTACAACTTTCATTTCCTCCCAGGTTGAGAAAGCAGGCTGGCAGCTGGACCAGGTCGACTTATTTGAGATCAATGAAGCATTTGCTGCACAGTCAGTTGCTGTGGTCAAAGAGCTTGGCCTGAATGAAGAAAAGGTGATTCTTAACAGTATTACTGTTTTTTGTATGTTTTGGGGGGTTTTTTTGTATGTTTTTTTGTAAGAAAAGACCATATGAATTGGAAATTGATTTTGACTCAAGCCTGCTGTGCTGTGATCCCTCAAAAAAGTTTCTGCAGTGGTTTCAGCTCATGGCAAGAAAAGATATATTAATCATCCATGGGATCGGTATGCTGCGCTACAGATACAAACACATAATTATACAAAAAACATTAAAAAGTAAGTTTACTTACTTTTTAATGTTTTTAATGGTATACTGTAATTGTGCAATAGCTGCAATTACAGTATACCATCTTTCATCTGGTTAGAATCAGCCTTAAAGAGTAAGTGATGTTAATCATCCCTGTCCCTTTCTCTTCAGGTAAATGTGAGCGGTGGTGCCATTTCTCTGGGCCATCCTATTGGCATGTCTGGCTGCAGAGTGCTGGTGACCTTGCTGCATGCTCTCCAGAGGACCGGAGGGCGTAAGGGAATCGCATCTCTCTGCATTGGTGGAGGAATGGGTATCGCCATGTGTGTAGAAAGAGTCTGAGACATGTACCTCTGTGCTGTTTAATATATTGCACTTGATCTCATCTTATTTTTTTTAATGGCTACTGAAAATTATTGTTTACACAACAGGGTTAATACGCAATAGAAAGTTTACTTATCATCTTTACATCACAACACTTGAGGCAAAACTGAGTGTGTGCTGTAATTTTCACTGTGATCTTCATTTTAAACTCAACTGTCCTCAGGTTTTAGCTTTTGAATTTTGTGAATTAATGATAGAAGTCTTGTCAGTACAAATATGTAACTCTAGCATATACTGATGGCTAATGTGTAATACCAGTAGCAGCTTAAATATAACAATGCTGGTAATATGACAGAGCCCATATTACATTCAATAGTTGTCAAGCAGACAACTAATACTGTTCCATTTAAAAACCAGCTGCTATCAGTTACTTATACAGGCAAATAAGGTTTAACACTAACTCTGTAAAAGATAGTTTTTAGTACCAAGTATGGACAAACATGTTACTGTCTCTGAAGAATGTAATTTATTCCTAATCTTATAGGATTTTAAATACGCTTGCTCTAAAAACCTGAACATTCCAGTATCTTCCCATGTGGAATTAAAGGGACCTTCTCAAATTGCGTAGGCATTAGCCTTCAAACAGAAAAGTGCCATAAGTATGCTTGCCTTCTTAAACCTCATGCTTCCTGTACTTGGGCATGTCTGCAGATATTTTTCCTGTAATCTGAGAAATTAAAGATTTATAAACTTGAATGTGTTTGAAAGTTATTATGAAGGGACTACTCCAGCACTCATTTACAACCATCTGAGCTTTATTAAGTGTCCAAAAAAAAAAAAAAAAAAAAGCAATCGCTTACAGTTCTTCTAGAAGACAGAGCTCCAAGGCAGAGGGAGTGGGAGAACAGTAAACAGGCAACGTGCACAGCCTACACTAGAGCAACAGCCACGGAGAGCTTCTCGAGTATAAATACAGAAGTTGAATCTATTGGGACCAATTTGGAGCCTCTTAACCCTGCAGTGATCCAGACTCCACAGCTTCCTGGTACGAATGCCCGCCCTCCTTCGGCTCTGGGAACAGTTTGATAAGGTCATCGATGCGGAGGATTGTGATGGCAGCTTCAGTGGCAAACTTGAGGCTCTTTGTCTTAACCATTGTGGGTTCGTACACACCGGCCTGACGGTTATCTCTGGGTTTGCCATTCACCAAGTCCAGACCAATCCTAAAGGACAAGGAATCCAAAATATGCAAATTCACTTAGCGTCCAAGACAGATTAACTTCAAAATAAAATCTTACTTTCATACAGTTCTGTCTAAAAAAAAAAAATAATCTAAAAAATCTGGCATATTTAAACAGTTTAAAGACAAAATAGGAAAATCTAACAGCAGATTAACTTTAGGATCAAAACTGACTGAGAAGGAACCAGAGACAAACCACTGACAGTGTAATTACATGTTAGTAGTGTGCTCGTTTAAGGACTAACTGAATGGAAATGCCTAATAAACAAACTTGCAGCTGAGGTAAGACTCACCACTTGAGATTCTTGCGTTCAGGGTTAACCTGAGCCTCATTGTGGAAGGCCCGCAGCTTGGCCACCAGGTCAGTTGAGTCCTGTGCTGCGTTCACAGCCAGCGTCTTGGGGATGACGAGGAGAGATCGAGCAAACTCTGCAATAGCCAGCTGCTCTCTGGACCCCTAAAGAGATTGAAGCAAATTGATGAGCACAATTTACTTTAATTAAAAAAAAATAAATAAAAAGCATCAACCGCAGATTCCCAGCAGCTGCTAGCTCACCATGCTGGTAGCATAGTTCTCCAGATAAATTGACAGGGCTGCCTCCACAGCACCTCCTCCGGGCACTACAGACTTTGACTCCAGCACCCTCTTGACCACACAGAGAGCATCATGCAGTGAACGTTCCATCTCGTCACACATGAAGTCATTAGCTCCACGCAAAATGATGGAGGCTGATGTGCGTGCTTTGGTACTGAGGGGAAAGAAAGTCAGGAAATATAGTGATCAGAATGAGAATCAACTCTAGGTGTAGAAACAAAAAAAGGACTTTAAAATCAAATACAAAATTATCAAATCCAAAACTAGAACTTGATCCCCTACAACAAACTTTGTTTTTAGAGACAAGAAGACGAGCCAAACCCGTCCTTTAGGTCTGTAAACTTTCCCTGGGTATTCAAGGAAATTCAAGGAAAATGTAGTCCTCACTGAATCCTCACATTTCATGTTAATGTAACATGAAGTAGGTTACAAAATCTTGCATAAGGCATCTGACATCAGTTACAGACTCATTCTGGAAGTCACTATCTCTGAAATAACTTCTGAGGCTCTCAACTCATCTCTTAGCCATATTTCTTGGCATTTGACTGATATTTTTTTTTTTTGTTTGTTTGTTTGTTTTTTGGTCCACGTCCACCATATGCTGTGCTATGAATGCAATCAATTTGTTTCCAGTTGTCATACAATGGTTTACAAACCTACAGCAACTCATTCAAGTTAAACTGGGCCAACACGCAGTGTCAGAATAAACGGAGAAACCCAATACCCTAGCAGTATTGAGGCTCTAAACCAATTAATGCTAAACTTGAAAATATATGGCTCATTCAAACTGACCATGCCATTCAATTACTTCCAATTTTTATCAGAAAAATGTGAGCCTATTCCAAATGGCTTTGTATTATTCATAATCACTCAAAAACAATGCATGCAAACACATAGTTGTCTCATCTGTAAACATCACACAGTCCTGACTTTTTCAAAGCTAACTGCCGGGATAAAAAAAACAAAAACGAAAAACTGGAAGCTGCCAGTGCTGCTCCTCAGCCTCCCAGCAAAATCTAAGCTATTTTTAGAAAAGTCACTGAGACAAACTCAGATTTTGAGTAGATACACCAATGGAATCAATTTCAAAATCCTGCATCACTGTTTTACTCAAATTACTGCATTTACTAATTTGGGTGACTATGCCACGCACCTGGCAGGGTGACGACAATACGACATCAGCCTTTAATTAACAAAAACAAAAAAAAAGGAGGGGTCTTATGTGGACAATTATTGTACAAGGGAAAACCCTCAACTTTTGCCAAAGCTGTAGAAGAAGTGCACTTAATTAAATCCTTTATACTCATGCAACTGCAACTCACCACTACTCAAGCAGCTGCTAGTTCTTATTTCTTACTTTTTGACAAGGATGAGCTCGTCATCACAGACGCGCTCCTGCACAACCTCCTCAGCTTGGCCAAGCATAGTGGCCTCAAACGTCTCCTCTCCTTCCAGATTGGTCAGAGAAGGGCAGATGGTGGCTATGAATGGACAAACACACACAAGGTCAAACATGAATATTTGCTGGTGGAAACTCTAAATTTAAGTGTGTGACAGACGCATCTAAATGCATACGTGAATATTAAAAGCAGTAAATGCCAATCGACACAAACTGCAGCTTACTTCTTTCTTACCTCCTGTTGCCTTTGCGATGCGTTTGAGGTCCCTCTTCAAAACTCGTCTAACAGCCATGGCTCCTACATCCACAAAATACTTCAAACACATGTCATCAATGCCACCAGTCGTCAGTATAACATTTGCGCCTGATGCCAAAATCTTCTGGATCCTCTCCTTGGTAATATCAGATTCCCTGCAACCAACCAAAAATACATATTTAGTTTTACCTCCACATTTCCTTTGTTTTGAGCTTTGTTATCAGTTTCACAATAAGCTGCAACACTTTAAACAGTATATTTATAAAGGCATGCTATGCACAAAGTGTCCAGCCAACATTAGTAGTCATGCATCTCAGGGAAGAGCTGCTGCCTTCACATGTGGCTGCTTATGATATCTCCCACGCGTATCACTGTGTCAGCTAATGATGAAGCAACACAGTAAATTTAATGGGATGATTCTTAAAAATGTGTCTGTTTAAAGAAAAAGAAAAAAAAATGTTCAAAAATCACCTTTGTCTGATCTGGTCGAGCTTCTCTGGGTCATTAATAATAACTTGCACACCCATCTTCATTTTGGTCTTCTGCAGGCTGAAGTCCAGGCAAGCGATCTTGGCATTAACGACACGCTTCACCATGCCTGTGACACAATATATCATTTTAAAAATCCAAAGGACAATAAAAATTAATTATAAAAACAGTTACAAAACTGTTTGAAGGGAAAAACGGTCCCTGAACTATTCTACTGTCAGGCCAAAAGAGGCTTTGCCACAGTTCACAAACTGCTGTGACTACCTTTCTCTTAGCCATGGTTACTGTCTCCCACGCGTATCACTGCATACACCATCAGGAAAGACATAGCAGCAAATTTAAATGGGAGTCTAATCAAAAGAAATCACCAACATCCTCACTTTTTACACTTAAAATCCATGAATTTCAGGCTTTGTGACAGACTTACCTTGTGAACCGACTGTGCAGTTCACTGCATACCCGTTGACCAAGAAACTCTCCTTCTGACTGCGGCCATGGGCTTTCAGCACATTAACTGAGTTGATAGGATATTTAGCTACCCCCTTGCTGTCCACAAACTTCACAGCCATGGCAGCATCCACCACCATGTTAGCAAAGAAGTCTGCATCACTGAAGGCTTGGGTCAAGGCAATTACTTTAGAGAGTGAGAAAAGCTTTCTGCACATGCAAAATATAAACACTGGTAAATTTTGCTGATTTCCTGCAAACAAATAAAGGATACACGCCGATGATTTTGGAAGACATGGAGGTCTTAGCGGCGTTGATTAAGCATTCTCTTCCCAGGTCGTCTGTTCCAATAGTGAGATTCTCATTAATGTAGCGGACTGCTTCTCTAAAAGATAACGACAAGTTTGAGCATCACAAAACTGCAACAGATCCTAAATGATCTTATTTGGATGATTTTACATTTAACATCATCTCACTTGCAAGCCAGACGGTATCCACTGATGACTGATGTGGGATGAATCTTCTGCTTCACCAGCTCATCGGCACTCTTGAGCAACTCTGCAGCAAGAATTACCTGAGAAAAAGCAACGCAAACAATGCGAGCTAAAATATGGGAACAAGCTTAATTTTCTATCAACAATAAAACTCAAAAGATACGGATCATGCACTGTACCATCATTTCTTTAAGAGTGGCAGAAATGAGGCTGCTCGACCCTTTCAGATCATGATGGACAGTTTCTCTTTCCTGTTAGCATAGCCACACACCCGTAATAAGAAGCAGGTGCATAGTACTAAAACAGGATGCTGCAATTCAGTTTCTGAAGCTCTGTATTATGTAAAATCCAACAAATTAGCTGCTAAAACATTCACAAACACCAGTGGAGCTAGTGGTAGCTACTCACCACAGATGTTGTCCCATCGCCGACCTCCTTGTCCTGCAGATCAGCCAGTTCACACAGGACCTTTGCAGCTGGGTGCTCCACTTCCAGCAGCTTCAGGATGGTTGCTCCATCATTGGTGATGGTCACGTCCTGTCGAAACAACCACAAAACACGACTGATAAGCAACTATGGCTTTTACGTGGTTATTATAGTTTCTGCCTCGTGATCTAAACCTATGCACTGGTTAATGTGGGAACAGCAATTTGAGTATATATTCTCCAGGCCATGAAAGGCTTTCAATATGTAAAGTCTAAACATCAATTATTAAAGCACTGGGTAGCAAGTGTAAAGCTCCTGAGACTGGTGTAATATGTTCAGTTTTATTGGTTTTTGTAAGAAGTCTGGCTGTTGCATTTTGCACAATCTGAAGTTGATTTAATACTTTCTAAGCAACACCTGTTGGAAGTCCAACAAGATAGTATAACGAAGAAGAAACAGCAGCATGAATGATAGTTTAAGTGTCAATAAAACTCGTGCATGTATTCCATCTTGTTTCTGGAGACGTTCATTCCTCTTTTCTCCAGTGAACACAAACGTGATACTGACCCCGATATCGTCCACCAACATCTTGTCGAGGCCAACGGGTCCGAGCGAGCTCTTGACGATGTTGGCAATGGATGCAGCGGCCATAACTGCAGAAGCAAAAAGGAAACTGTAACTAGCGAGCGTGAAGCAAAAAGTTCAATGCATCTAAAGATACTAGGCACATCCTTTGACCTTTCGGACCTCAGTCAGAGGGATATGCTGTCATTTCATTCAGAGAGGCGCACATTCAGCTCGCCACACCTTCAGACCATGACAGAGTTTTTCTATCCCATTAGCATAACCCTCCATTCATTGTAGTACGAGTGGACGGTACTAAAATGGGATTAGACAATTGCAACACGTGCTGCAGTTGAGAAAGAATAGATTTGCAGTGTTGTAGTATAATGATAATACTACTAATAATATTAGTAATAGACAGGAAGCACAATCTCTAAGTTAACATTAGCTAGCATTAGCGTGATCCACACGTGTGTTGCATAAAACCGTTCTCTTGCCCGTTATAATAAACACATAGCAGAAACGCTAATTTTATCTGACCTACAAAGTCAAGCAGCGCATAAACTCACCATTTTGAGTGCGAACAGATTGGCCAGTTGTCCTCTGGCCGAGCACATTTAACGGACCATCTAATAGCGACATTTTTGGACCACCGCACAACCAAGAAGAAAGGAAGCGGCGCAGTGCACTATGGGTAAACCGGTACTGGAAAGAAGGTTCGAGAAGAAAATATCTTAAAAATCTCGATCTTTTCAGTATGAGAGCTTTTAATTGTGTGGTAGAACTCGCTATTAAATGTTTTACATTTTTTTTCCACGTGATGTCGTTCCCTTTTTAAATTACAAATCAACGTTTTTGTTGAGTCATTTCTTATAAACGTCATTTCCCAGCATGCCCTAAAACAGCCGCGCCGCGCCCTAGTTCTTCTTCTTGGTTTTTCCGAAGCTCTAAAGCTGTTTGTGCGCACGCTACGGTTGATACTGTTGTTATGCGGATGAATATCCTATTTCTTTTTCGTTTGTTTCATGCGGTATTTTCTTTATTTTTGTATTGAAAGATGAATATTTGTTTGTATTTATTTTTGGTCAGTACATCAACAGAAAGTCCAAACTATTTGAATTAATTTTATATTTGCTTTCACTCACAAATTCCATATACTCAACAATTTCAGAATATGCTTAGCGACGAGACAAATTAGTTGCTTGGAAATAATATATTAGAGATGATATTTCCATTTCAAGCACATTTATTTTCGAATGAATTAAATATTTTTATTTACAAAGTCATGATGAAACGAAAGTACACCCTCTTTAAATTCTGTTTTACATATCAGGATAATCTAGTCCTTAGCAGATCTTAAAATTAGGTAACTACAACCTCAGATTAATTGTAAAACATGACATATGCCGTTATTTTTATTTATCAAAAACTAAGCCAAAATGAAGAGTGAAAGCAGTGAGTGGAAATCTAAGTACACCCTTACTTTAAGAAATAAGAGGGAACAAGTATGACATGTTTGGAAGAAAAAGAAAAGCCTCTACTTTATATAAAATAAATAAATAAATAAAAAACCAGGATGGCAGCATGGTTTATATTTGCAAAGCTGCATTTGAACATACCTCAAACCAAAAGTCAAGTATGCGGTGGAAGGGTGATGATTTGGGCTTGTTTTGCAGTCACAGGGCCTTGACATCTTGCAGTCACTGAGTTGACCATGAACTCCTCTATGTAACAAAGCATTCTAGAGTCAAATGTGAGGCCATCTGTCTGACAGCTAAAGCTTTGCCAACTTGAATTATGCAGGACACAGGTCCCTACACAACAGCAACTCTACAATACAATGGCTGAAAAAGAAAAGAAGCAAGTTGCTGAGATGAGGCAGTCAAAGTCCAGAGCTCAGCTGAAAGGTTCATGGGGTGTAGTTTTTATTATTATTATTAAATTGTTTTAAACACACTTTAGAATTTTGGCTTAGTTTTGACTGCTCAGCTATAAAAGGCTGACTGGGGTATTGTCGTCAACTAGCCAGGAAGAGCGGACACATAAGTTTGTGAATGGAATAACTTAAGAATGAGGTGATGTAGGATTTTGAAAGTCATACCATTAGTGCCGGGAAGTGCCTTTCAGTGCTGGGAAGTGTTCTGCCATTGCAAACAGTTTTACTTAAGTAAATGACATGCATGCTCTTCTGCTAATAAGAACTATAGTACACAACGAAAAGCTTCCTGACTGCTGTGAGTCCTATTATTCAGTGTGGTGAGATAACAAGAGGGGAAAAAAAAAAACCAAAAAAAAAAACCACACACGCAAAGGTGAGTTCAATCTGTATTTATTACCTCAAACATAGTTTGTTGAGCCACGACATCTAGCCAGTTAAAAAAATACAGTAGACTTAACTTAAACAAAGCATTAAAAAGCATACCTATGGCATAGAAGAATAACATTCCTAAAATGTACATCTTTACAAAGTGTTTACGAATTCAACGTAAAAAAAAAAAGGACAAAAAAAAGTGCAAAAAAAGAAAAAAAAAGTAAATGAAAACTGACAATCCCCACCAGTGAAACAGGACAAAAATGTACAATGGAACAAAAATACTTCATATTCCTAACTTGTGTTTGACGCAGTTCTCCTGACATGAACAACAGGCCACGATCTTGTGCTTTTTAAATGTTTGTGTGGTTTTCATTTTCGTGAGTATTTATCAAGCAGTGCGTGATAGAAACATTTTCGGATAATATTCACAGTATTTGATACAAATTTTGTGAGCTCCTAAATAATAATAAAACTCTTTCAATAAATATATTCTTTCATTTACAACCAGTCGGTGGCTCGCAGTAATAGTGACACGGGGCAGTAACAGAGGGATGCTTTCAAATAAATAGGACATTCAGAAATTAAACAAGTGTGGCATAAATCTTGGGTTTGCTTTGATGGGAAAGAAAAAACTTGACGAATTGTCGAGGTGACTTTCTGGGAGTGAGGATGTAATATCAGTAGTGTGACAGTTGGGAGTGCCCCAAGACGTAAACTAGGTAAACAGATGATGATCAATTAAAAAAAACAAAACAAAAAAAAAAAAAAAAACTACACCATATACAGTACTGTAGTAAATCTCCTTAATCCTTTCCTTTGTGGTCCCTCTTAAAAGCAAAGGTTAAATTATAATATATAAAAAAAAAAAAAATCCACACACACGCACAATTTATTTATTGAGATGAACATTTAAGCTGTGCACGATGGATGGCCCCAGACATTAACACGTAAAAAACATTTCCGATTTGCTCACAGATTCAAAATAAATATTTAATCCTATATTTCTTATTGATCATCTAAAATATCAGCATCTTCTCAATTTTTAAAGCACGATACCCTAGAAAGGTGGTAGGCAGAGTGACGTACAATAACTTCAAATAGACTTACAAGTCTATGTTTAGTCATACTTAACCTATTGGGTCTTGTATTAGCCACCTAAAGGTGAAAAACTAGCCTGAGTAGCACATGTGAAGACTGCGAATCTGAACTGTATATTTGTAAAGCTGCTTGTTTGGAACGGTTTGATAGTGTAAGCAAATTTTTTTTTAAAACTAGCCACGAATCTGGGCCACCTCTCCTATATAGGTAAATATTAACTAGAGATGAAAGTGCAGTTAAAATTAACCTTAAGAACACCACTGAAGAGGTACTACTGACACAATCTGTCAAAGTCCACTAGATGTTTGAGTCTAAGTCTAAGACCTTGAGCACAGAAGAGAGTACATTTCAGTCAGTATCCTGAACTACTGTACAACAGTTCATATGACACCAGTTATGTCTATAAGGTTCAACACAAAAAGCAATCAAAGAGTTTGAATATTAAAATCTTTTCAGTCACACTGGACTCCTTTTACAGACAACTGAGAACTTTGCTTTGTTCTAGCGACCCCTCACCCACCCACCCCGATCTCCGGAAGTGCTAAGGCAGCTTACATGCAAGCTTTGATGTGGCGTTTTGACCGTTAATGGTCACCTGTTATGTTAAACTTCAAAGCACTGTAACAGAAGGCGAAGGCATTAACATGTCATTACAAATATGGCTGATCTACACTGAGAGTTGTGTTATATTTGCTTTACATTTCTTTGTGTTTTAAGATGTAGGGCAGTCAAGGCCAAGCAGCATTGTTCCCTTTGTTGATATAGATTTGGCTTTTTAGTTGACACACAGCCTCAGGCAAAGCTGCTGGAGCTCAGACACTGAAACTTCTCCCTCAGAGACTGGACGATGTTGGGCTGGCTCTGCTGCGGCTCGTTCCACAGGTATTTTTCCAAATGCTCGTGGTCCAAAGGTCTCAGCGGGTCGCAGGAGCGGATTGGGGTGCACGGTAGACTCTGAGACTGGATAACGCCCCGATTCTGACCGGCAAGAGCGGCTGAGCTGCCGTTCTTCTGCGACAACCTGTCACGCTGTTGTTCACTCTCATCCTCTGAGCGGATTTCGACATAGTCATCGTCATCTTCCCCATTGTCCTTGAAGTTGGCCAAGTAGTTCTGGGTAGCGGTGAGTATGCTCAGTGCAGAAGCCCGATTCAGGACCACCACCTTTTGGCCATCGTGTAAAGTGAGGTCTGAAAGCCCCTGGGTAGACCGCTCTGGGAGGCTACTTTGCCGGCCAGCTCGGCCTAGACTTGGACCATGAAGTCTGTTTGTGGATCGATCTACATCGAGTCCGTTACATTTAAGTCCAGACTTCTCCTGCTGTTGGCTGCCAGTAGAACTGACTGACTGAGCAGAAGGGGAGGACTTTGCGGGCAAAGATGGTGCATTAAAGGAAGGATGTCTCTTAATGGAGCTGTACACGTGCTCTTCTTTCTCAATAGGCGCGGAAATGCACGAGCTCCATCTCTGTGCCGGTGGACTGGTCGGAGATGGAGGGAAGAAAGAAGGGGTGGAGCAGGCTGAAGTAAGCCTGCGCTGAGGGGTAGAAGATGCTCGAGCCTCTCCCACCTCGCTAGACGAGGAGACAAAGCTGGCCAGCTCTCCGTTGCTGTAGGTGGAGTGTAGCCAGTCCTCTTCCAGAGAGGTCTCAGGCATGGACGGAGAAGATGACAGACCTGGATGGGAGTGATGTGGGGTAGCAGAGGTTGGACTGGAGGAATCTTTAAACATCACCTGGTCATACAGATGGGAGTACTCTGCTATCCTTGCACCTTAAGATGGGAGAAAAAAAATGATGCAAAAGAAGTGTGAGTGAGGCATGTTTGCATTTTTGCTCATAAACTAACAGCACTGGTATACAATAAAGGCACCATTTTTTGCTCAAACCATATTTTGAGCATCTTAAAACTCAGATTTTTGGCTCTCACTGGACAAATATTCAATAATAACTTCAACAAAATATAATTTAAGTGGTCTCAATAGGAAACGAGACATCTATAGCTCACCTTTGGCCAATCATTGGCATTTCATTAAAAAAAAAAAAAATCCTATTGGTTGTTTTAAAAGTGAATCCATTGAGACAATGAAAAACTTGAATCAACTGCTATTCCAGCTTTGCCAACAACTGGATATGTTAAAAGAGGGCCTGCTGGCAAAATATGTCAGATGGTGACACTGTAACTGTTTTGGCCTCGAGCTGAATTCTGAGCTCGCATTTCTTCTCCTGCACAGGGAAGCTACTACCCTCATTCACATATGAAGTGACTGCATTTGTTTGTGCTGGTCTGGTTGGAGAGGAGAGCTGCCAGAGAAGGGCTGTATTGTCAAATTATGGCTATTTGAATAGGTGATCTACAGATTTCTACCCACTGAAACACAAAATGGAAACAAATTTAAACCTATACTCTAGCATCTGAGAATTATTATTATTATTTTTTACCTATGGCTGCACCTCCTTGTTTCTTCTCCTCTAAGATGGCTGCGAGATCTTTCTGTTTCTTCTCTGCTCTGGCACGACTGCAAGAGTCTCCAGGGTCCATGCTCCTCATGCGAAGCAGCTGGTTTGCTTTCTTAATCTTCTGGCTATACTGGCGTGCCATGAGGAACACACGGCTCTTAGTTTTGTCCATCAGTTCCAGGGGAAAGTCCACAGACTCACCCAGCAGGAGAGAGGAGGATGCCAGGGGTGAGTCCAGACCTGCCAGCTCCCCTGGGAACAAACTGTGAAGGTCCTTGAGGGAATTTTCTCTCTGAGAGATGTTTCGCTGGGGAAGCTCCACCAGATCGTCATCCTCCAGGCGAAAGCTGCCGCTGCTTAGACGAGCCAGTCGGTTGCGGATGCTCTTCACGGTTCCTGGGACGGGCTCTGGGGTGACAGGAAGGGGGCGTGATGCAGGAGAAGGGCTGTGGGTTTCTTCTTCAGTGGTACCTTCACTTTGTTCAGGAAGGTTGATAAGTGGGATGGTGAATGAGAGTGTGGCAGTGACAGGTGGGGGCTTAGGTTGATGTGTTGGGGAACTGGTGGGTGCACAGGCTGCATGAGTATTTACAGGAGTGCTCTTCACAGGGCTTTTTTTGACAGACGAGGTCTTCTTCGGCGACTCGCTGGCACTCACTGGGAATGCAGCAGGAAGTCGATCAGCTTTCTTCTCGTTTTTCTTGATGTAGTTTTCCAAGTCGTTCCAGAGTTCATCGACCTGCTCGGACATCTTATCTCCTTTCTGAGAAAAGGTCTCAGAGGTGGAAGAAGACGAAAGATCGGGCTCAGAAGAACATGGGGCAAGGCAGGGGGCTGGTCCTTCATCCTCTCTAAAGTGGGAGCTCTGCTCAGAAACAAATGCTCTAAGCAGCACACTGTTCCTCTCTTCTTTTAATTTATCACCTTCATTTTTTTCCATGACCTCGGTTGATGGCGGATCCCTAAAACAGATTGTGTCATAGATATTCTCCTCCTCCACTATTTTGAGTTCACATGTCCCAAATGACTTCCCCTCTTGTGTTAGTGACTTATGGTCCTCTGGCAAACTGTCTGGTTTGGACATAGACTCTTTGACCTCTGGAACATTGACTGCTTTCTCTGCCTCACTCCGGGAACGCTGTGCATCTGTAGAAGCATCTTTCTGCGACTGGCTTTCTTCAGGGTCTCTTCTGATGAGTCCCATGCTCTTTAGGTCCTCATAGCTGATATTGTCATAAACATTTTCAATATCATCCATTGTCAGCTGCTCAGCTGAAGATGATCCAGATATATCATTGCTGGATGATTCAGTGTGGATCACTTCCATTTTGCTGTGACCGGCCTGGTCATCTTCGGGGCTCTCTCGAGGCTCTGTAGCCTTCTCCCCGGCACTGCTTGCCCTCCGCAGGACTCTGCTACCGCTGGGTGGAGGTTCAACCTGCACCGTGGGCACCTGTTCAACATGCCAGCTGCAGGGCCGAGCGGTCCTTGGCGATGAGGGAGCTTCTGATCTCTCTGAAGGCACCTCTGGCTCTTGTCCGTTTGGCTCTGTGGGAACAAACATCTGGTAGATGTCCTCGTCTTCATCGTCAGGCTGCATTGTTCTCTGGCGGGTGGGGAACATTGCCCTGCGAGCCTGATGGTCTGCCCAAATGTTCCTCACTGACGGGTCACTTTCTGTTACTATTACAGAGGGAATGGGGGAGTCTGGAGGCTCCTCTGTCACGTGTGGTGTCCTGAGGAGTGGTGGGTGGTGACTTCCGTCCCGTACAAGGGATTCTCTGGCTCTCTGAAGGACAGCAGAGATCATTTGTATTGCACGTGACTGAAGCAGCTGAAAAATCTGAGATCCAGTACAATTTTATATTGCATCTCTCATTAGCTCCAAATTGATACTGTACCTGTAGGTCTGCTGAACTCATGTTGAAAGTTTTCCACTGTTCAATGCTATCAACAGAAGCCTGAGGGTTCAGCCTCTTTCTACTGCCTTTGCCAGGCACCCGCAGCCTCTTTCCGCCTCCCTGAATGCAGAATTTAGAGTATTACCAATATGTTTGAAAGACTGGATTAACATGGAAACAAACTGGGGGATTTTCATGTAACCCCGAATTTCACAGGGATATTTTTGGCAAATTTAAATATAGTGCACAATTATAGGTAGCCAAAACCCACCAGACCACTGTCATCCTCATCGTCAGCGTCCTGCTGATGTGACTCCTCCCCTTCCTCCCGGTCACTGTGGTCATAGTGATCGCCAGGATCTAAGGACTCCTGTGATTGGTTGATGAGGCTACGGCTGCGGCCAATTGTGCCCAGAGCCAGCTGGGACACTGGAGAAAGCAGTGTGGCACCTAGACTTGTTCGCTGCATGGAGAAGGAACACATTTTGGGTTAAGTAAAATTTGTTCACGAGTGTGTGTACACCGACTCCTGGTTTGTGTTTGCATGACTCACTTTTTCACCGTCTGCATTGGCTGCATTCTGCTTAGCATTCTTCAGTAATTTGGACAGAGGTTCTGGGAAGACAGAAAAATAAATATATGATAAATTTTAGATGTGTGTTCAATTCCTTTAATTTGTATTTATTTTACACACTAAGCTATGAAACATAATTTTTGCTCAACACAATATTGACTGAGACTTTTCTCACCTTTCCTGCGCCCTCTGCGAGGAGTGGGGCCTTCCTTGGTTTGAGGGGAATCCTTCTTTTCACCGTCGGGGGTATAGTGAAACCCGGGATGATCTGGGGAAAAAAATGTCAGTAGAGGAAAACAAATAAGTGATAAATGAATATTTAATTTTTTTTTTTATACCTGCAGCAAAAAGAACATTAGACTAAAATATACCAAAGGTACAATTTTAATAAATGATCACTAATTTAGAAATTGGTACTTACGTGTCGCATCCATTTCCAAAATAGCTTGTTTGGCCTGGAATTCGGAAACAACAACAAAAAAAATTAGGATGAAGTCTTTTGAATAACTTAAACACTTTGTTGCAATTGAGTCTTTTTTGATAAGCTGCGTTAAAAATTTAGTGCTTTGGTGAGGATCTTTGTCATTCTCAATAATTTTCCCTTTTTTTTGCTTTGAATGCAAGAATATTGAATTATTGATAATAATTATTAAATTAATTACAATTCAACTACTTTAGTAGAACTGCAAGAAGACAAGTTTGGATTAGAAAAAAATGCATGCATTTTTTTTTAAATGCATTTTGACACTAGGTGGCACCATATTACTGTATTCACGTTACAGTTCAAGTTGAAACTTATCAAAGGAGCCTCTTCATGGACACTCTTTACTTTCTCTGAAAAGTCTTAGTTTTTGCTGCACGTGTCAAAAGCCAGATGAAGAGATAGTAAAGTTTATGTTCAAAGTGCTTTTCACAGATGTGTAGCCACAAAGTGCTTCATAAATATACTTTACTTACAACTTAAAATTAAATACAAAAATTTAGGAATAACCCCAATAAAACATTACAAAAAAAGCCAAAACAGAATAACATAGAATAAAAAGAATTCATTAAAAACTGATGATGAATGCTGATAGGAAGACGCTAGAAAGTGTAAAAGCAGGATAGGTGGATAAGGGAATATGAGAAAGTAAGAGAGATGGAGTGAGTAGGAGGGAGTGACATTTTCAGCACATCCCGCTCAGAGCAGTTACAAAATCTTTGAATAAAGATGGGGCCTGTCAGGAGATAAGCTCCTCTTACCTTGGCAGGGATTTTGGCAGGATGGTTTTCAAGTATGAGTCTCTTGAGGTGTAAGATCCACATGCGTTTGTCTTGCTGGGATTTAGCCTGCGGGCAGATAGCACAACATCACAGAAGAGATAATCTCATACATGTATTTTAAATACAGTTCAAAAGGTTTGGGTTAAATCCTTAAGAACTGGAGAGCAGCTTTGTGGCATAACACATATTAGCTTTCTTTTTCAGCGCTCGTCGAAAAACAGTTATTAGGAAACAACAATGGCTACCGTTAGCCTTTAACAGTCTACGTGTCTGAACAGCTCCGTGACGTGAGCCTGGACTAAATACAAAACAATAAGACAGCTGCAAATCACGAAGCGACAACCATCACAACTTCTGACTTTCACGATGTCGCTCGTAGCTACATTTTCAAACGTGTAATTAAATTCAAAGGGTGTTTGGTGTCTGGTTTGACATGTCTTCTCTTATGTAATGTTGCTATACCTGAACTGTATGTTGTAGTTTGGGGTTCTTGTAGTGAAACACACTGAAACTCAGTGGTTCTTTAGGGATGACTTCCACCAGCATCAGATTACAGCACTACAAGAGACAGGCAGGAAGTAGTGTTAGAATACGGAGCACAAGCATTGAAATCCTTAGCATTTCTTCAGGGCATGAAGTTCTCCAAGCTGCGTCACTGACCAGGATGTGAGCCTTGTACGTGTAGGTTTCTTCTCGTTTCTTAGTTATTAATAGAAGTTTGTCAAAGAGGAAGAGTGTTCGTTCATTTTTGGCACGCTGCAGACGAAATGTTCCTTCAAGGACCAGCTCTCCGTAGCCAATCAGATCAGGGCCCTTCCAGTTGGTAAGAAGGCTCTGGATTTCCTGCAGCAATCACAGGGTTACAGAGTAACGAGAGTTAAACATGGTAACAGCAAGAAGGGGGACACACAATCATGCCCTTGTGACGAAATTGAGGAAAAAAACAAAGAAAAAACTAAGCATATTTGTGTTGCCAAACTGGAGCACAAAAAATAAATACGATGAGACAACTCAACTTATCAAAAAAAACAAGAAATACAGACGAAAACAGAGTGTTAAATGACCTGAACAAGGTTACTGGGTGGAAGGACAAACACACTGAAGCCTAAATAAATGTTTAGAAAATTAAAAGGGAAGAAAATTACAAAACAAGCATAAACTGACCATTTTTATGAAGCAAATACTTCCTTCAGACTCTTACGGAAATTGTTCCCCCACATTCCTGCATTCATCAGACCATTCTGTCCCCCGAGCAGATAAAAGAAACAAGCTTCCCTTTTATGTGTCCTCCTTATGCAAGGCCATCATTAGCCCAGTGGAAAATGCACTGACTTGTGTAAGATGCGGGGAGCATCGGGGCCTTGGCCGATTCAAACCTGGAGTTCACATAACTGTTGCGCAGAACGCTAAAACAATTTGTTCCTTGAAAGGTTTTCAAAGTATTGTAGCTGTTTACTTGTGGAACGCACGCAGGAGACGCCATCACACGTCATCCATGTAATGATTTATGGAAAGGTTCAGTCGCAATTTTAATGTATGTGAGAGAGCTCGCTGTACCTGCAACCTCACAGCGTGCTCGTGCTTCCTCTTCATGTCATTGATGTGCCACGCCACTCTCTGCATGGTGTCTATGGCTTCCTGTACGACCTCATAGGTCTCTGTGTCCTTCTCCATGTGGTTGGCTATCTCCTGCACAGGTGGCACAAATAAAAAAAAAAAAAAAAATAATAATAATAATGATAATAATAATAATAATAATAATAATAATATATATATATATTTTTTTAAATGCTGCCAATTGGAATTTGCACACAATGAAAGCAAAACATTCATGAGCATGTTCATACTACTATGTTTTGTTTTGTGTTCATAACAACAATGCATGCAGTGTAATGCAGTGAATGAGAGGTAAAACTTGAGGGGGTAGGGACAAATAAGTAAATACTTCAGCCTACTCCTTTTCAAACAAATAATGGAATGATATTTTGTAATGATTGTGAAGGCACATGTTTGAAATGTTTGAAATAAAAATGAACTGAACTGAACTGAACTAATGCAACCACACAGACACACAGGAACATGCATACTGAGCACCATATGTCTAAACATTTGGCTTCTCCATCAGAGGTGGGCTGGAATCTCAGCTCAGTTACTTAACCGTAGACATGCATTCGCACTGGAATAGGTTAAAATAATAATAATAATTATGGCTGCTCTCACATTTTTGTGGGTAAAGACTAACTGTTTGGATGACATTATGTGTGTGTGTGTGTGTGTGTGTGTGTGTGTGTGTGTGTGTGTGTGTGTGTGTGTGTGTGTGTGTGCGCGTGCGCTTTGGGCTAGACAAAAAAGACGTACATGCAATAGTAGATGGTACTTGAGGATTCTCTGCACTGGCTTGAGCAGGTAGGAGCCCAGGGGCAAGGAGTGCCTCAGAGATTCTTGGCGCTCGCGGAAAAACTTGGCCAACGCCTTGTTTCTCATGCATTCTGTGAGCACAGCAACAGACCTGTGGAGACAAAAAGCAGCAAATAAGATGAGAATTGCAGGAAACTGTAATTTGACAGCGATGACGAGTGAGAGCTGTAAAGTAAAACTGAAGGAGGCGGAAAAAAAAAAATTATATATCACCCAAACACAAAGGGATTATTAACCAAGAGTGAGAGACATAACAGGGATCGGTATGTGCCCTGATAAAAACATTTAAGGAGGACTGAGAGATTCTCTTTCAGTTTTTCGCTTGAACAATGTGGTTAAATTAATATTATGCTAATTCTGAATAACACAGTGAGGTATGTAAATTAATACACAATATGATATCTGAGCTGTTATGTGTACTTTTTCCATGAGGTTTATTATTCTTGAAGCTCTGGCAGCCATACACTGTGTGCACGTACATTTGCAAATGCATACAAAAATAAGCCAAATTTGTGTCCCGCTATCATGCTACAGTCATTGGGCATTTTATTAGGTACACTTGTTCAACTGCTCATTAACACCATCTAATCAGTCAATGACAAGGCAGCAACTTAATGCATTTAGGCAAGTAGACATGGTCAAGATAGCCTGCTGATCTTCAAATCGAGCATCAGAATGAGGATTTTGAACATGGCATAGTTGTTTGGATTGAGCTGAGTATTTCAGCAATACTAGATCTACTGATCAACCATCTCTAGGCTTTACAGGCAACAGTCAGAACAAAAGAGAAAATACAAAGTGAGTGGCAGTTTTTGGAGTGGAAAGACTGCTTCAAGGCGATTACCACTCCCTACAGCCATGGCATGCAGAAGAGCATCTCTGAATGCACAACGTTGAAGCAGATGAGCCAAATCAGCAGAAGGCCACGCTGGCTGCCACTTGTTTAAGATAAGAACAGAAACCCGAGCCTACAACTCGCACAGCCTTGCCAAAACTGTTCAACAGAAGATTGGAAAAATGCTGCCTGGTCTGCTGAGTCTTTTATTCAAAAATAGGGCCAGAATCTCAAATATCAGTTTCTATTTGCGTATTTGATGCTTTTATTGTTAGCTTGGCCTGTATCAACTAATTTTTGCAACATATTGTACCACTCTACAGCCTCGTAAAACCACATTTACTGCTCGGTGGAGCTCATTTGCTGTCTGACCTACTGAAGAATAAAGAACTTTTTCACTACCCAATGGAGGCTGTATGTGTTTGAGTTTATGTGTACACACACGCACAGTGGAAAAAGACAGAGGAAGACAGTTGTGAACTTGTCTCTTTCTTCTGTGTCTTGTGTAAGTGTGTGTGCACTCATGTGCATGTCTGCATGTCTAAATTCCAGCGCAGCTCCACACAGGCCTCACATTGTTCTGGAGGAAACCTGACCTCTGAGCTCAGTATGACCATGATACATCTACAGCTCGTGTGTGTGTGTCTGTGCATATGTAAGTGTCTCCCAGTCTGTGTATGAGTCTGTGTGTGTCGTGTGTGACCTTGATAGGGGTCACCAGCTGTGGTGTGGATGTAGGAGAAAGTCTATCTTAAACAGCTGACAACAGACCCCCCCCCCCCCACACACACACACACACACACACACACACACAGAACATTCAATTAGTCATCATTAGATTATATGCATTTCCTCCTTCTTATGCCTTTTTATCAGTGTTTTAAAGGTGCTCTGTGTCATGGCAGGAAGAACTGCATCATATTTCAGTTCCTTTAATTACACACAATATAGAAATTGACACAAAAAGCCCCGTACATTGTAACACACAGGTGCACCATGGAACTGAGGCACTCAGACAAAGCAGGATAAAACATTAACAGCATTAGCTATGATAAGGTGACAACTTTAATACCCTGTCTGTCAGTATGTGGGCTGTAACTCTGTCAATAGGACACCAATAAAGGAAAAGAAGAAAAAACTGAAAGAAGAAGGGAGGGATTTAGAGAGACCTTGAGGCACAACTGACAGTAGACACTCCGACTCCTGCTGAGGAGGCTTCTATAGAGAGTGTCAGCTCATCAGAAAAGGGGGGATAAGGTAATGCATTGAACAACATACACAATAGAGCTATGTGAGATGCTGGGAAGATGGCATGTGAAGGTGAGATCAGGATGACTTAACAATTCTACAGTGGGCCCCATTAGTGAATAAGCATGGTTGGTCACACACAGGGCGTAGCTTTCTCACCGTGGGTAGTTGGTGCAGTACTGGGTATAAATGTGGAACTCCTGACTCTGTAAAACACAACAACAAAAAGAGCAAATGAGTCGATGCAGCTTTGTAACATGAAACGAGACAGACTGAGGAGTGTAGAGGAGAAACGTGTCAGACGGTATGATGTCATGTCACACTTGTTGGCACTGTATCTTAGTGGATGCATGAAGGTGCATAGCAAAGCGAAAGCACAAACCTGTACTTTGAGTTAAATGCTGGTGTTGATAATGGTAAGAAGCCAACAATAAAAATGCTAACACAGAGCAACTTAGCAGGTGTAAAGTCCACCATGTCATCAACAGCCGATGGGAAAGTATATAATTTTAGAGGTATTAACCAAAGCTGACCTGATGATTATACCAGATGAAAGGGGAGGGGAATTAATGCCCGGATTTTATGGCACTGGCAACTGCATAGTTGTTGAGATAGTGTGGAGTTTGCTTTGACTGTTTTTTTGACACTTTATTATGTGGTAGCGAAATATCTTGTAAGTCTGTGAGGAGAACAATCACACCTCTGAGCATTTGGTCTGGATTTGTGCAATTTACTAATAATATCATGTCTGTCTGCCCAATTTTAGGTCTTTGAAAAAAGAATTAGCTGGCTCACAACAGTCACACGAGGTCGGCATTTGTTTTTGTCAGTGTTGCACAACTCCTTGGTGCTATTATAGTTTTATTTGCAGACTGTGCTGCTCTGTTTTCTCAGAGCAATAATTTCTCTGTGAAAATACAGATTTTAAAGCAAGATAGTGATTAAAACAAAAATCTTGTTTATGCAGGGCAGAAAGTCAAAAAGCAAAGCTTGTTGAGGAAGACAAGGAAGATGGCTCTAATGGGTTTTCATATCATGCAGATTGATATGATTTGAAAACACACGACGCAAGAGCGAATACATTCAAATTAAACCCAGCAGCACTACTAGCCAAATTATTAGCAGCAACTTAAAGTATGTGCGGCTGTGATTAAATGGGCTCAGACAGGAAAGCTGTGGTACTGCATAATCCCTTACAGGTCAATATGTATCCACATGCTTTTTCGCCTGTTTAATCAGTGGTTATAATACATCTGCAGTGGATTGTGTCCACTTTGATGAATTGGGTTATTTCATGTTTACTTAAAGCCCACAGACAAGGCTTCCACTCTTCCTTCGTTCACTGATCCTAATTTAACCTCATCCCTGTAGCTTATGATTAGCTTCCATCCTGGCCTTTAATTCTCTGTTTATCCCAACAGCCCTGAGCACTCAGATTAAATATCCCCTCGTACCTTACCCACCTCCCTTTTAACTGAGACTTTTCCCACCTCGCATACCTCCCTGAACATCAAAGACATCAAAGACAGCATGAGTTATCAAAGCTAGTCTAAACCTCTTTGCTCTCATCCTCCCATCATCCCTGCCTGCTCCCGACGATTATTTCTACAACACATTTTGATATCTTCTCTTCACCAATCTCTTATGGATATTCTCTTCTCCTCGATCCCTCCTTTCTCCCTGCAAGCGCTTCCTCTTCATCGCTCCCCTTTATCATATTCTCTTGGAGGCCTTGTGATAAACTCGTTTCTCTTGCGTAACGTGAGAATGTAACTGAACTCCATTTGTGTCCGTAATCACTAGTAGGGTGCAGGATGTGTACAGCTTTCAGGAAGTGTTAGCATAAACATGCAGAAGAAGTTTGCTCTGCATGTGTGTGAAAGAGTGCACATTATGAACCAGGACAATGTGATCGCTGGATTCTTAATAAACTTCGAGCACGTACCCACTTTGGATGTGTGCGTGTTTTGATTTGAACTAAATACGACGTCCAATCAGCTGGAAGCAAAGAGTCAATCTACCTCATGCACACAGTATATCCCACCAAAATATACTGAACAGAAGAACACGTACATAAAGACACAGACATCCTCCCATGATTTGTTAGCCCGAGGTGCTTCGTGGGAACCTTTCTTAATTGAAGAGCAGAGCTCTTCTCCACGTCTCCAGCAGTCTGCCGCCACAGACCAGGCCTAAACACAACCAGATGTGCCACCATCGATTTCTGATGACACAAACCAACACACTCCTAATACACACTCCTAATATCCTCCTGCACTGTGAACACAAGACCACAAAGTGCATAACGTCTGCTATATAATATAAATTTTAGAGCGCACGCATGAGCGCAGACATGCCAAAAAACACCCGTCCGTGCACACTCTTTGAACCTAACCAGGAAACCAGAAGGCCTTGAAATAACTCATGCCTATAATACACTATCCTTTAAAATACATATAAGCTATCTTAAAATCATATACTCATCATGTCAAAATATCCAAAAGTTATTAACTTTAAGCTGCTTCACATCACGAAAAATAAACACACCTCTCTGAGAGATCAAGATTCAAATTACACAGAAAAGACTTGTACTTATTTGAACTGCGGCCACTAATCGGTATGCAGGGAGACAGAAAAAGTTTAAGTTTGATAGATGGCTACGCGCCCACTCATCACTTTAATAGCAAGGTAATAAAGCTGCAGGTTTTATTGTTACGAGACCGGACTGGTCACAGTGAGTCATCAGGTATGCGCTGAACTCAGAGGATCATTAGGACCAAAAAAAAATTCAGCGTAATTGTTCTCTCTTTGCTTCAGTCAGCATGTAGCAACCCATAAAATGCTTTAAAGGCTTACTCAACACATAGCACAGCGAAGGTTTAGTCAAACAGAAAAGAACATGAGGATAGATAGCCAATTATCCAGAAGGGAGAGACGGAGATTTACAGCTAGATCTGTCTCCTCTTCAAACATTGTGCTTGCATGTGATCCTTGGCTGCTGAGACTAGAAAGGTATTAGCAGTGTTTGTGTGCGTCTCCGAGTGTGTGCATTTCACTGTAGATAGCGAAAGAGAGGTTTAGGAGTTTTCCAGGGTTTTTGAAACCTTGACTAACCTTTTTTTTTAGCAATAAAGTGGAATTTGAGCTACAACCCGTTTACCAGAAGCCTGTGATATCATTAAGGACACATGCACAAACACAGAGCTCTAACTGTGGCTTCTTAATGTTAGAGTAGTGGGTTGGTCAGTGGAGACTAAACATTTCCAGGTGCTGGTCCAACTCTTGACCACCCCCCTATACAACTGTATTAAAGCTACTTGATGACAAATCTACACTAAATTAAATCCTTTAAAAACAAACACACACTGAAATCCAGACATGAATAAATATCGGTAACAAGCGTTTTGAGCCACTCTCAATACAAATATCACTAAACAGAAGAGCCTAATGTGAGACTGTTAGCGCCCGGGTTTAACTCTAACATCAGGTGTGCAAGTTCATTGCTAGTTTTAGTCCCTTCAAGGTGAAAATATAGTGCTTTCAACCTTTAAGGCTTAGTAACAGGGTGTGAAACTATAACGCACATACACATTTTAAGAGAAACCAGTTGAATCAATCAACCAGTTAGATATGAGCTGGAAATTTCTGGCGTTTTGTGAGAAGAAGAGGAAGCTTTACATATTGCCGTACAACTATAATTAAACCGTGTTCAGAAATGCTGACAGCAAGACGGGGCAGGAACCTGCTACCACTTCCAGTAAAAACAGAATATTTTAAATGGTTTTAATGGGTATCTGCGAGTCTTACAAGAGCAGTACGTCAGCAGTACGGATGTGTTTTCAGAAGCCCGAGGCTTGCTCTCAAGCTGGCTGTCTCCCAATTTATCCACTGCACAAACAACCAATAAATATCGCACGATTTTTTGCACATTGCAAGCGGTACAATCGTCTGACACCAAGACATCAACAAAAAGCTTCTTTTCCCTACATGAATGCCATTTTATTTTGAGACCTCTTTTTGCTAACTGTAAGATTAATCAGCTGGTTTCAAGATGTCATGAGGCTGGTTTGTTTATAGCTCTCAGTTAATTATGCAGCCATAAAACCAGCTTGTCTCAACAACAGTTGCTGCATTTAGAGAGTCTGTGACACTAACTGTGACTTTTTTTGTGTGTACATGGTCAGACAGTTGCTCTGCGGTTTTGGGTGTAATTGCAGAAGGAAAGGGAGGGAACGCAAAGTGTTTTACACAAAGTGCTGGTATGCAGCACTTTATAATGGGACATAATCGTGCCACCAGTTTGTAGGGCACCGAGAGACAGAGCAGGAGCTGAATCATACAGAAAAGAGGACCTCTGACACCGTGAGCAGAGTCTGAGTCCATTTTCCTTGATGAAAACTACAATTATCCCTCTTAAGCAAAAAGGTGATTAGGTGCTGTCATTCCTCCCCGCCCTGCTGTTCCTTTTAAAACTGACATTCGCACCGGCACAATAATGCTTCTTACCTCAATGCACTTTCTAGGAAGTTCATTTTAGCAATGTCATCACCTGATTTGAGGAAGGTATCGATAATTTCACATTTCTAGTTTCTCATTTTCTGTCTCGTTGATGTTGTTCTGTGTGCGTGTGCATGTGTCCAAAGCAGCTGTATGGACAGGTTTCAACAAGCAGAGGAGGAGAGCCCATGCAAGCAAAGAAACAGACAGTACAGGGTAGTACTTAGGACCTTTACTTAAACCTATAAAACTAAGCAAAAGTACTCCACTGCAAGTAAAAGTTCATTCAAAATCTTTAGTTTTTCCACAATATTCTCTAATATTAGATATTCTGTTAAATAAACAACAGTTAAGCTTGGCTCTCAATGGCTATATAAATGAAAGCATCTGAGATATTCAGAGGACAACTTCTAAAGATCTGAATTGTGACATTGTTTCTTTGTATAAGCCTAAAAAGCATTAAACTATTACAATATGTTGCATTTGCTGGAAACTAGCAAGTATAGCTGTTAAATAAATACAGTGGGGGGTAAAAAAGCTAAATATAAAGTATTATAAAATGTATGTACTCAAGTACCTGAAAGTGCAGCACTTGACTAAATGTATTCAGTTACTTCCAGTACTGTGAACAGTGAAACTGATTACCTTGGATACAAAGCACTCTGCGATGGCCACGGGGTCTGCGTTGCACTTCTCAAGATCATGAAGAAGATCCCTAAAGCAAAAAAGTTCACAGCAGTTAACACTGTATTCCCGGGATTTACATTTTATACCTTCTTTTGTTTCTTCCTTGAATACACACACATATAAATGACTCTCCCGTGGTTCATTGTTCCAACAGTTGTGCTGAATTTCACGAGTAAAATCTCGGTGTTCAAAATGAGGTGATAGGCCACTGAACAAATTCAGAACTTCCATGAATTCAAACAGGGAGCAGCTCCTGTTGTGCAGCTGTAAATTCAGTGTAGGGACAAAAAGAACGAAAGAAACAGCCACTCCTGAAGTTATTGTTTCATGGCTAAAGCATGAGGTCATTGTGACCTCTTAACTGCTTTTATGTTTCCGTTTACTGGCCAGTTTGACTGTGTGGGGCAGCTGAGAAATGAATAGGTGGGAGTGAATGTTTGTGTCTCCAGACCACCATGACTGATGCTGGACCTGCCATCTCATCTGAATACAAAACTCACACACTGAAACACACAGTCTGGAGCGGTACTAGAGGTGACAAGCATGCAGACTGGGACTGATTATACACACACACACACACACACACACACACACACACACACACACTAGAGGCCTGGCTGCTGCAACAATGCCTTTCATAGAACAACAACAGTTGGTACAGTCCATTTTCAGTGTTGGGGAGGCTGCTGGCACATTATGCTCACCATCCACTTTATTAGGTACACCTGTTCAGTTGGTCTTTAAGGCAAAGAGGTCATAAAAAGAGCCAATCACATGGCAGCAGCTTGGATCATTTACATATGTGGACAAATGCAAATAGACAGTGGAAGATCGGAAAATTGTTGGATGGTAGGGTCAGAATATAATGTGATCCGCATGAAAGCCTGGATCCATCCCGTCTTGTATCAACAATTCAGACGGACAGTGATGTAACAGTTTAGGGGGTCCCTTAAACCTATTTGACTTCTTGTTTTAAAACCACCACAGCCTACCTAAGTACTGCTGGTTTCATGACCATGACAATGAGTTCACTGTATACAGTCCACAGTCGCCACATCTCAGTGCAGTAGAGCACCTTTGCTCTATAAGATGTAGTGAAACGGGAGAGTCACATTATAGACGTGCAGCTGACAAATGTGCAACAGCTGCGTGACGACATCATGGACCAAAATTAAGGCAGTTCAGAAGGGGGTTCAACCAGGTACTAGCAAGGTGTACCCAATAAAGTGACTGGTGAGTGGAGAGACAAAGCAGTTTAGAGAAGCTTTGCGGCAAATCCAGGTTGATTTTAATGTCTAATGTCATTCTATCCCAACAGATACTGCAACATTTTGCAGCTGATGGATGATCTTACAGCTGAGTGAGAAGCTGGTTATCATTTTTAGACCACGATGATGCTTATGATATTTCATTAGCCCTTCGGAGAGGCACCAATTAAACGTAATTTTCCATTAAGACCATAGCGATGCCATAACAAAAAGAGTAGATTTATTAATAGAGATATTTTATAATATTCTCGATATTAGAATAACATCTGTGGCACAAACAGATCTGTAACTCAGAACTCAGTAACAGAGTGAAACTGAATTTCAGTCAGGCAACTCACATTTTAAATGGTTTATTGCAGTAGCAGCAAATAGTTAGAGTCACAAATCTATTGTGGATGGAAAATTGGAGTGTTGTGTATTTAACCCCTGAATATGCTGTCAAACATGTTCAGGAATAGTTGAAATTACACCAGCATATCCTGGGAATTATGAGAGACACAATTAATAAAGTAATATACACCTCTCATAAAAGTACAAACATGAAGCGAAAATTTAAATGAGCAGAGCTGCTAATGGATGCATTAAAATAACACAGACGGTTATACCTGTGAGGAAATAATATATTTTAATGTAATTTAAAATGATTTTTTTTTTGCAATATTTGGCTAATGAGTCATTTTAGTAAAGATTCCCGATGATATGAGAAGAAATTAGAGCCATTTAACCAAGACTGGGTGTTATGTGAAATAAGGAAACACAATAATTTAATATCCAAATTATTTAGCGACACATGATCTCCGTTTCTGATCTCCAAAAATTCAGAAACCAACAAATATAGGAAATCTGAGTGTCTTTGCTTTATGCCACACAGTCTTATTCATTATATTATATTTTCCTGATTATGTCTGTCGCTCTGTGTTGTACCTGTTAAAGTGGTAGATGTCCTGGATGTTGCCAAATAGTGACTTTTTGTCCTCAGAGCTCAAGGCCAGTCGAGACTGGTTACTTATGCACTCCAAGTAGTCCTGCAGAGAGAAAGAAGCAACAGTCTGTTAGGAGGTTGGCGTCTTGATTGGGACCAGCCTCGGCACACATACAGCAGCCCACCCACATAAACTCTTGCAGACACCGGAAGCTTTCAACCTCCCCTGGACGGCTGACTCTGGAAACAGAATCATACTGACAACATCCAGACACACTCAGACTCTCTGATCTTTATCTTTAGAGTGGATCTTATAAGTTATAGGTTTTGTTTCATCATTTTAAGAAGCCTTTCCAAAAAAATAAATAAATAAAAAGGGTTGTTGGGGAACAACTACACCTGCTAGGAAAACCAATATTAAATCCATGACTGAAACGAATCTGATTTGTTTTTAAATATCATTCTTAGGTTATCAAAAAATATGTTTAGGAAAGATTTTATGAACTATGTTACTTTTGCAGAATAAAGGCACACCGTTATGAGCCAATGAGTGATGGGTAAACTGGGGGTTCTTCATAATCAGTTTTTTTAATGCCATAATCCAAAAAACAAGAAAACAAAACAGAAAACTTACTTTTAAACGATTTAAACTGCAGTAATATAGTAAAAACACTTAACCCTGGTGTACTATGTTCAACTAAAAGCCAATTTCCTCTGTTGCTGATTCGTGTCAACACTTTGATAAGAGGATAAAGCAGGTCAACAGCTTGTAGCCCTGAAACTGTCTGGCTGTTGCTGGGAAGAACAGTTTTAAAACATTAAAAAAAAAAATTAAAAAAAAATGTCGCCTCAGGAAGCTTTAACTCTGTGGCGCTTATCACCGCCTCCATCAGTGACATTAGTGATGAGTGCTCATATGACTGCTATTAAACAACAGCACTGCCAGATATCCATCTGGCCTGAAGAAAGAAAGAGAAAGGTGAGCGGCGACCGGTAGCTGGGAGCAGCAGCATTGAATGGAGCTGTGTGTTTTGCACGGGGACTTTTCACTGCTTTTTATACATTTCAAAAGAACAGAACAAATAGATCAACTGATCTTGCCCGTTCTGCAGGCAACTAAAAACCAACACAACACTGCTGCAGTTACTGAGAAGTGCAGTGCAAATAAACACAAAAGATTTCATCTAGAAAAGCGACAGTTCAACCCCAAATCAAATTTATGCATTTTCCTTTTGACCTGCCCAGCTTTGGCAAGGTGTCTTCTTTTGTATACAGTGAAATGACATCTCCAAATTCGAGAAAAAAATGTATTTGAAAAACACAAAATGAATCTAAAAGAGCCTCTTGCTTGTGACTGAGTTACAGGATTTAATCTTTAATGGTGCTCCATGTTTCCTTTGGCTGTTGGGCAAAAGACACGCATTTCATTTTATTTATTTTCTTTGGTGCTTTGAGTAACAGTTTAATCCGTCTCCATTAAATCCAGGAGATGGCAGACATTTCTACAAACAACATCTCAAAGAAGGCCGCTAAAACAATATAGATTGAATTGAAGGGGAAAAATATATTAACTTGTTTTTGGGGTGAACTGTCCCTTCAAGCTACGAGCACATAGAAATAGAAAAAGTGCTTTTAAACCACATTACTGTCTGAAACTGGGAAAATCTTACAACACTGAGAAAAGCGCCAGGCTGCCTTCGACATGCACAAACACAACTCGCCATTTCAGTGCAGACAATACTTGTGTGTTTTTAAGAGACCAAAGACAGGGAGGGAGAGGTTGGTTTTTTGTTTTTTTAATGTTCTCTCCCGTCGGCCTAATTTGCAGTCGGTTGCTAAGAGTTTCTGTTCCAAGTATTGTTTTATGCATTTATTCATTATTAGTTTAACTAGCTCAAGTCTGAGCTGCAATCCATTAAACTGTGTTTGGTTAGGCAAAGGCATAGAAAAACAGAAACAACTGGAAAAATGATCTGGATGTAAAGAGTGTACGAGTTTTTGCAAGAGCTTTAAGGCAACGTTTTAGGGCAAGGATTTGAGTTACAGAAAGAAATCGTGCTTAAAAGGGAAGGCGGTGATTATGTCTAAGGTCACATAAAGAGGTCATGTTAAGATTTTGTTGATGTTGGCAGTAATGTGTAAACTGATAGTTTATTAGCCACAGGGTCAAAGATCTGACCTGGCCTGACCCGCTCACTCATCACACTCAGCCAAAGCCTCTGCAGGCTCAACAACGGGAAGCGTTCACAGACACACACCTGAGGGTTCACTTCCTGCTAAGCATCAGGCTTCACATGTGCAAGCTTAATAACTTTATTGTGTTAACCATTAATCTCCTCAAGCACACACTCCTTTTCCACAATCACACGCAAAAAAAAAAACAAAGTTGTCCTTCTGCCCTTCAGTGGGAAACCGTTTCTCCAGACACTGATGAGGGCAAACGACAGAAAAGGGATGTTCCCGGATCATTTCCGGATCGTGACATTGTTGGCTAATGAGGATTTAGGCTCATGCAAACAAACATCATATTCACCAATTTAACAACACTTAAGGAGCATTTAAAAAAAGAAAAAAGAAGCCTGCAAAGTTGCAGAAAGATGAAACACAGTTGAGCCCAGAGGAGTCTGGGTAAATATTTGTGTTAAGGCCGTCACACCCTCCTACAGCAGCATTGGATTATTGAAATGCAAGATGGCTAATGATGCAGGACAGTGCTGAATACTGATGAGCTGTTGCTGTGCTTGTGGTGGCTGCTAGCTGTGCTTTTCTCTTCACTGTAGGTTAACTGTGATGTTAAAAGCCCTTTTCACACATATACAATCAGTGCAATCCAGCCCCGATGCACTCATTGAAACAGTCATTAAAAAAGTAAAGTAAGGCTGAATGCATGTGTCTTTTCCAAAGTGCTAGTGACAAATTAGCTTTCTTGAAATGCAAGTGTGGTTGAGTGCTGGGTGGTCTGATCCACTGATGGCAATCGGCGGGCTGCAGTAGTAGAAGCAGTAGAGGGTTATTAAGTGCAGCTTCTAAGCCCTGTTCAGTGTTTTCTTAACCTACTTAGGATACTGTTATCTTGGAGCTAAATCCCTTTTCCTATTTTCACCCTCTATCCCATTTCCTCACCTCTGATAGGAGGAGTCGGAGAGGGTGGAATATCAGGAGTGAAACACCAAAAACACATATCACAAAAAAAAAAAAAAAAAAAAAAATATGTGTGATGATGGATCCATTGTGCACTCCAAAGCCAAAATAACACAACCTAGACATACAAACACATGCACAGACACTTTGGCCTATGAATCGACAGCTCGCCAAGGGCGGACAATGTGGGAAAAAGTGGATGAAGATTTCAAGCCACCACTTTATAATAAAGCTGCAGGATACAACATGCACCACATACATTCAACACAGTGAATTTTTTAGTTTTACATAGAGCTGAATACAGAAACCAAAAGGCAGGAGAGGCCAAAGAGAGCAACCTTTGATAAAAAGCTCTACACCCAATCCTTAACAAAGCCACTCAGATACTGACTACAGGCAAGGTGTATCCTTGCAGTTCAAAGCCAGCCAAACACACAGACACACACACAAACGAGTGCATTAGCTCGAGTGTGTGTGCATACAGTATGTGTGTGCCTCTGTGTGCAGCACAAAAGGCGCTGGTGTCATGTAACTCGCCCAAACTCTGGCTGGTGACCTTATTGCATTAAAGTTTTCCAGAAGGCACCAAGCAGTATGCGTCACGTGCATTAAATATGTATTATCTGGCAATTTAAAGCCTTCCTGAAGAGATCAGGGTCAGGCAGTCACTGGACTGACATCCATTTAATGATTGCCTGTGTCAGGAGGCACTTCTTTCACTCAATTCCCTATTCTCTGCTTTGCTGTTATTCTCTCTCTACTCTCCTATCAAAAATAAGTCTAACAACGCCAAAAATACATCTTAAAAATGTGTTTTTTTAAGTAAAACTACATAAAATTTGTCCTTTATTTGGCTTTATTCATTTCAGGACCCCTGAGATCGTCTTTATAATCCATTAAGGTGGCTGGATCCCTTGGTTTGAGACCAGAGACATAAATTACCTCGCCACCTTGAGCAACAGTAAGCTTGAACATGTCTGAAAAGGGAGAAATCGGTAAAAACTATCTAATAATAATCATTTTATATATAATTGATATATATTTTAGTAAGACACACCAATAACTTGCCACCCCCCCCCCCCCCAAAAAAAATAGTTGTAGTCTTTCTAACTTTTTTCCACATCTCTCTCTTTGTTTGATGTTCTGCCAAATATGCTAATACTCTGAAGCTTTGAAGTTTCTGTGCATGTGCAGGATCCTTCTGTTTCCAATTTCCTTCACATGTCATGTTGTGTAGCCAAGTTATATATTATTTGGAATTCTAGTCCCTTACCTCTACAATGCTACGTAGGTCCTGTACGTAGGTTCTCTCTGTGTCCAGTATTTCCTGCACCACCCGGTCCACATATGTTCTTGGTCCCTGTTTCGCCCGCTCCCCTCCTTCTGGGCTCAGCTCAGGCTCTGAATTTTCAGTTGGAGTCTGTCCACTGCTGTATCTTCCTTGCCCTGTCCCTGTGTCCGTTGCTCCATCATTTCTGTCATCTTCCTCTCTGCATTCCAGTTGCCTCGCAGGGACCAGCTCCAACCGAATCGCCCCAGAGTCCCGGTCTGCGGTCATGGGGTTACAGTGCGGGGCAGCGACAAGAGTTGTGCGGCTGCCCAACGAGCAGTGACTGTCCCTGGAGGAGGCAGAGGAGGATGTGGAGCTGTAGCTGATGGGCCTTTCGGCGCTGTCGGGAGAGGAGTCCATGCTGAGGGCGGAGCAGTAGCGAGAAGAAGCGTGGCGGAAGGCTGGGTTGCGGAGGCAGCGAGCTGGGATGTCAACGGAGCTCAGGACTGACCCGGTGTCCGGGACCTCAGGAACAGGAGGCAATGCATCAGGTAGGTAGCTGTAATCGTCTGGAAGGAAAATCAAGCAAAGGAAGAGATTCTCATTAATTCACCAGTGCTAAGATTACATTCATATTGCTCTGTGTTCATGTCCTAGATATTGGCTTTGCCATAATACTACTACTACTACTACTACTACTACTACTACTACTACTACTACTACTAATAATAATAATAATAATACTAATAATAATAATAATAATAATAATAATAATAATGATGATGCCCCCAAAAGAAAAAGAAAAAAAAGAGTGAAATACAACAAGGACAACAACAGTAGATCGTACACACACTCACACACTCACACACTTCCTCATTTATTACAATCAAGCCCCTGACTTGGAAGACTGCTGAGGGCTCCATGGAGTCTGGTTAGAAAAAAATACTGAAAATGCCATGGTTTAAGTTTTATGGCATTGCATTGTCAGTGAGTTGGCCAAAGATTGTGGTGCAAATGGGTTGAATGCCTGATTGAAATTACATTTTGGGTGACTTTCTATTTACCCTGGACAGAAGAGAACCAGAGATGTAAAAGCTAGACATACATTACATAAACCACTGTACTTTGTCTTGGTGTTTAATAATACAGTTCAAAACTGCACGTCCTCATTTGTGTATCATCATCCGTCTTAAGTAATCTATGGTAACACAGCCACAGCATTGAACAGGTCGTACAACATGCCCCAGCATAAGTCACACAAAATAATCAGATTTTATTTTCATAAACCAAGATAGCACACTCTGTGGTCTTCACTTCTTTCCAGCATACAACGTCCTCTTTTCGGACAAAGATTTTAAAAGAAGAATCTCAATCGGAAACTTTAAGCCGCAAGGATGGACATAATAGACACTATACAGAAGAAGTTCAAAAAAACTGTCTAAATTAATATTCATGGGGAAAAAAACTCAATCGCTGACCTACACTAAAATTCTGATTATATTCACTCAGTTGAAAGGCTGTGCTGCCCTCTTTAAACACTTAACACTACGACTTTTATACTCTTCACAGTCTCCGTTTAGCATCCCGATTCCTTACATTCCTACTGACCACGGGCAAACTGACCACCCATCACCAACCTTCACAGATTTGCCCCCACTTGTATCCAAAGAAATGATTTGACTCACAAGGAGCTGACAGTAATTCCAATTCCAGATGAGAAAACATACACAACCACAGGAAACACAACCCTTTGAATTCTTATTTATTTGCATAGACGAGGATTTTATGTTTGTGTGAGTAGACATTTTTGCAAGAATACAAAAAGATTACCAGTATAATGCTGAAAGCACGCCACTTACAGTTATGAATGAAACCCCTATTTCCAAGGCAGACAAGTTTGTGTGTTTGCGTGTACCTACAGGAGTCTACTTGGCATCCAGCACATGCCAAACTGGCTCAAGACCTTGTGTTTGCGTTAAAGATATGATTACCAGCTCCCAAGGCCCCACAGTCAGGGCAGCTGAAGTGAAACCACAAATGCAGCGTATCAGACAGAAGCCTTCCAAGTTTCCAAGGTCTTGCTTCACAGAAAGGCTTTGATGGCAACAACCGAGAACAAATGTGATGAAGCAAAGGGAAGAACAACGTGCAAGAGCCTTATAACAGCTCTGTGGGGGTTTGACACCATCAAAGCTAGAAGCACCAGTGAACCGGCAGCTGCCATGTTGTGGCAACAATGATATCCAGCGCCGTTCAGGACAGCGTAGCTCGCTTGCTGCCAGTAGCACCTACTCACCCCTAAGCCCATCTCACTTCAAAGGCTCAGAGATCACAGGTTCAGGTTCAAAAACATGAAACGTGAACCTGAGAACAAGCTCAAAGAATCCTGGTAAAAACCCGCTCTCTCACCTTTCACACAGGTACCTCGGACGCTTTTAGTTACAGCGACAGCTTTTTTTCCCCCCTTTGGTGGCTGCACACTAGTCAGACTGGTCCCGTGATAAGAAGATCACACTGGAGCAGCTTTTATAACATCAATACTGAACCTGTATGTAACTTTACTGGATCAAGGTTCAGATTTTTTGGACACATTTTCCATTTGCAAGATAAATGTCTGTACGCACTTCTGAAAGCCATCCAGTTCTGTGGGGACTTTTAGCTCTAAAATTTAGAGCTAAAAGTCAGTTTCATTTAGCAAGAATTAGATAACACACACTCTACAAGAAATACATTGGGCATGGATGGAAATAAAAGAGATAGCCTAGCTATGAGCCGCTTCAAAATATATCATCCGTCATCTCTTTATAATGATCTCTAATTGGGAGCAAATTAATGTTTCTGCCTTTCAGATTTTCAAACACACATCAAATGGGAAGTGTGATCATCTGTCACCGAAAGTTTCAGACGTCCAACATTGTGTACAGACCTTACCCCCCATACAGGTCTGAAGGAATCTTTCAGTTCCTTGAAAGGAAAAAAAAAGAAAAATTCCTGGGACTGAAAGTTCGTCAGAATTTACCTGGAAATGCAACTGAATAAGCACATTTGCTTACAGAGTCCTGTGAAGCTGTAGGGACTGCAAGGTCTGCTGATAATGTCTCATAATGCTTGCGACACACCTTTCCCGTGACACGTTTATCTGATCCTTTATTAACAGATACAAACAAGAGCTTTAAGTCAGAAAAATCACTTAAGCCGTGCGATATTATCAGCCATATGTTTCCTCACGCTGTCAAGCCAGTTTTCTAAATCCACCTCTCAAAAAAACCCAACAATGAGATCTAATGAGCTCCATCATATCTTTCTCTACTTTTAATTTTGCTCCGCTAGTGTGCCAAGAAAAACAGGAAGGATCTGGAGCGCCCAAAAACTGAAGGAGCATGAAACTGCACTTCCCTCAGACAAGTTTGGAACAGATTCCCTGTGCATGTGTGTCCATGCAAATTTCTGCAGTGCCAAACCTGACTCCCCCCCCCTAACGAAAACATCAGATAGTAGAAAAAGAATTTGCTGGGCAAAAACAATTCACAGAAAAACCAAAGGGCCTTGGCTTTTTTATAAACAGCGCCCTGCTTTCAAGTTACCATACACAATGGCCAAAGGGTTGTATAACACATCTCGCCATTAATAGGTAACAGACAGTTTTCTTTGCACTTTGACAAATCTGTGATACATCGTTTCTTATCACAGCTGCTAATGTATGTGTATCTATAATGTGTGTGCATGTTTCACACAAAATGCATTAGGTTTATCACTCCAAAGATAAGACTAACTAAGCTCATAACTTAATGGTCCTTACACCAGCCATTGCAGCTAGATATGGTCAGGCAGTGTGCGCACACGTGCAACCTACACCCATACACACAGACGCACGCTCATGCGCAAACATACAAAGAGAGCAAATACAGAGAAGCCAAGCTTGGAGTGAAACCCAAACATCACAGAGAAGATTGCCCCATCGTGTGTTTGCCCAACCCCTCCTTACCACCTCCCAGCTTCATGTTTGGGGCACACCCTGTCCGTTTCCTGGGTGAAATGACACACACACACACACACACACACACACACACACACACACACACACACACACACACACACACACACACACATATGATGGCCAGTCTTTAGTTACCTCCTGTCCAGATTATGTTCAACTTGATCCTTGTAAATGATCTCTAATTATGGTCCTAAGCATGCAGGTTGGGACTGTGTCTCCTCTGTGTGTGTGTCAAATGTCTGTGCATATGAGGATTAGGCTAGTGTGTGAGGGCCAAGTTTCCTGCCAGAGCAGAGGGAGAGAGAGTCAGTGAGTGCCGGAGCAACCTGGCTTCAATCTCTGGCTTTCATTTAAACTTTGTAAAGCACCCTGGCACAAGAAGCTGAGGGGTGCTTTACAATTCAGCTATTCTTAATATGTTGACCATCACACCCATCTGTAAGGCAGACAGCAACAACTAAAAGGAAGCAGACCGAAAACTGTGCAGACACAGTAAAAAGAAACAGTGGTAAAAAACAATGAGTCGCATTTTGTGTTTTACTGTTTAAAGAATGCAATGGTGGTATTATAAAATGATTAAAAACAATCCCGTTCATCTGGATTTTATTTACATTTTTTTCTTCACATGCAATTTAGTGGTGAATGAGCCCCATATAAACTATTAAACTTATCAGAAATTACTGACCATGAAAATAGTTTTTCATGGTCAATCTCCACCTCAACCCTGCAGAAACTTGGGAAATGGACCATCTCAGTCTCTCCGTTTCTTTTCAGTTTCTGCAGGACAGAATGAACTGAATTTGACATAATATGTCTGCGTGTAGCAGCGCATGCAAAAAGCAGCTTATGTTATGGATAAGTATGACTCTGTGAGACCAAAACAATGACAACAATGGAGAGGGAACCAAGTCAGTAACTTGGAAGTCAGAAGCGAAACAAAGAAGAGCCTTTCTTAATCGGTTCTGCTCTTGAAGATCAGGTAAACTTCACTAACTCATTGTTTCATAGAACATAAAATCTACTTTTACATATCTGTTAAATATTTTATGGCAAGCAACCATATAACTAACTAAACAGTCTCAATAATTATTTTTAACAAGCAATACTGAGGAAGATGTAAATCTGGATAGCATAACTGCCTGTTGTCTACTTTGTAAAATGCACTGAAGTGGTCAAAAACACTTTACTCCAAAGTATAAAGGAGTCAACACCACTTCTCCTCATTAACGTGCATTAAGACCATTTAAAATCCAAATTTGTGGAATCAATCACATTCACAAGACTGCCACTAGCACACATCAAAACACAGAGTGTATTCACATGCTCATGACAACCCGCCACAGCGCCAGTTTTGCTCCATTTACAAAGTTAGCCAGACAAGCCTCACTACCAGTCCAGCTAGGTTTAATGACTCATGCGGCACTCAACTTCAGTAACACACTTTATGGTCACCTGAAGTGTTCTTTGTTCTGGAGAGGTCAGTAAACAGCTGTTAGCAACCTTCTCTCTTTATGGCCCTCAGGATCCTTACAAGTAGCTCAGCAGGCACAAACAGCTATGTGAGTGCTTTGTAAAGGACATGTGAACCTCCAAGGGGTAAACAAGTTGAAAGTATTATGTCATCTTCAGATTCTGGAGTGAAAAACAATTCACATTGTTTATTTTAAGTTAAGTGGTATCCCTAATCACTGGGTTTGTACACGAGTAGTTAACTGAGCGCAGCAGTTTGGGGATTCCAGAAACAAAGCCGCCATGCTACTTCCAGGGAGGATCCCTCAGCAATAAAACACAGGCATGTGAATACGAAAGAGGGGATTTTTTTTTTTTTAAACAAAAAACTGGACATATGGAAAATACCCACTTGGTATGGCTAGCTTGGTTTGGTGTGAGTTAAAGCAATCTTACAGAGTGAGAGGGGGACTCACGTAGGAGGGGAAACAAAGTGCCAAACAAAAAAAAAAAAAAAAAAAAAAAAAGGCAGGTATGCTGTGAATTAGGCCACATGTGCACAAAGATCTGTTTATGCACACACACAGATGTTCACAAATTTATTTCTGCATGCAAGTCCGCAGCAATATTTCAACAAATGAGACCCTTATGGGAATGCAGAGGCAGAAAGTACAAACGGACTTCTTTAGAAAATGAACTAAACTTCTGAAAAGTCAAAAATAAATTCACCAAAAACAGAATACGGTTTTGAAAACAAATTAAGGTTTGTAGTAGCTTTGTAGCATTCATCCCTTTCCTCTTTCCTGACAAAAAGTATCCCGATCAAACCACCTTCCTTAGAGCCAACTTGAGCCAAAACTCATTACAAGCAAAGACAGCCACTTCACAACCCTCAAGAAAATGCTCCAAGCCACCTGCTTTATGAGGATGATTCAAAGGTTAAAGATTAACACAGATAAAAAGGCATCAACATGGTCATTTGCAGCATGACAGCATGGAGAGACTGGGCATATCAATAAGCTCAGGCTGCATCCCCCTCCCAACCCTCTGAATCATTCCTGCTTCCATTTGTTTGCTCACTCCTTTCCCCCCCAATTTAGGTCATTTTCACCAAATTCTCACAACTATCCTACCCCTCTCCTAATTCCGGCCCTTTTCTTTCTCCCTTCCTGTCATTCTTCTCTTCCCTCCTTCTATTATGCATTGAAGCTTTGAATGTGTTTGGCAGCTCATAAAATAAGTCGGCCAAGTTCGCTGTGTTTAAATATGAGCTGCACATTACATTCCTACAGGCTCAAACCATGCTTCTGCAAGTATATACTTTACTATGTAAAAATACACATTGACCAGCATGCATATAGCACATGGCTGCAGACCACCGGGGCTCATATTTGCTTTTGGAGCGCATGTGTTCATAACACTTGCCTTTCACGCTCAGAGCACTTATACTCCGATAAATGCAGCTTTCCTCTTGTATAGCCAAGACTATATTCCAACCATCGTACTGTTGGAGCTGTGGGAGGGTTTAAAATGAATCTGTACAAGTTCACCAGAAAAATATTTACCTGTAAAGAACCAGAATTTGAAGACAGGAGTGAGCGCACCAGACATGACTTGACCACACACTTTGCACATCTCAAAAAGCCTTCAATCAAAGCTGTTTGTTCGTGTGTGTTCTTGTTTATTCTTCACCAAGCCTACCAGATGGCAAATGAGTTCAATGCCATGCAGTCTGTTGCTGACGTTGCATTTTTCTGGTATCCAAGGACTTTAAAAACGTAACTAAATCCAGGATATGCTATGATGAGTGACGAGAATGTAAAAGGCAAGATGGAAGTAAAGCAGCCCAGTGGTCTTCACTTTGGCAGCATCTTTGTAAAGTCGTCAAGCAATCAGACTTGTGCGACTGCAACAGAGTGAGAAACGAGGAGGAGAGATCCCAGAGGAATGAAAGTAGGAAGAAAAGATGAGAAGAGAGGCCAAAGGTCGAAAAACACCCACTCCACTGCTTTTTCTCTTTTCCATTTCCCACTCTCGCTCCCATGTTGAATCCTGCCTTTTGTGGCACTTTAACCAACACATTTTATCTCCATTTTAAAACCAATCTACCAAATTCTTTCATCTTTTTTACAGGCTATGGAGAGGTTCCCGATCTTCCGCTGCGTCCACTTAAGGTCAACCTCTGTTTCTGATAGAGACGTAGACTTGATTTCAACTGACACTAAGGACCTTAAAGTGTCAGCCTGGATTTCACACCGCAGTCAAACAAATGTAGAGAGCAGAGGAAGAAAAGGGGTGGGGGATTGCAGAGGTGGGAGAGACAGAGTGAGGCGAAAGATGGGATTTGAGACATGGGGTGGGGTTTCCACTGAACAGCTTCCCAATGGACCAACAATGACCAGGACATGTGTTATAATGCAGACACTTTGGAGGATTGATGGAGGAAAATGAAGCCTTCTTTCTTCAATGTGTTTCTGTGCACATCCGCCAGCCAGATTTAAAACATCACTTTGCACGTTATCGCTGGTAAAGCCTGAAGCTTGAACTCGATCTGTGACTCGGCAGACCCCTGGGGTTTCATGGCCTCACGAAAATGGTTAAAGTCAAAGTCAACACACACAGCTGGCAGGATAATTACAAACAAATGCCTTCTTCTTTCACGTAATTACATAAAACCCTTTAAATGATTAAAACAGCCACCACACATAGGTTCATTTACACACATTATGTACACAGATTAACACATTGTATCTCCATGTTTACAAGATGCGAGTTAAAAGCCGAGACTCTCTGTTACCGACACTGCGGACTTGAGGAATGTGCAGTGTGCTTTTAGTTGACGGCACCGGTGTTTAGCTGTGGGAAAAGCATTCACCAACAACCCATCCCTATTTTCAGACACTCAGTGTCGCACCCACTCCTGGGACACTCACGCGACCCTTTGCCGCACACGCCCTTCAACTCCCTATGAGAGTGACACACTAGCCTCATTCTCTGACCTAGCTGGATTTCAGCCTGCTTTCTGCAAAGATTCATCAGTTCTCAATCTCTTTCTACATGAACCGTGAGATCTCATTTGTTTAAATTGCCCCGAACCTCCACCCGTCCAGCCGCTGTGTGCCTCTAGCGCCTTGTGCCAAGTGCTCATGATTGGATGGGGGCAGATGTCTGACCAGATGACTGGACAAGCAGGGTGCAAGGAGGACGACGGAGGGGTCCATTGTCTCCTGCACCTCTAAACCAAAGAGTTTGCTCTAAACAGTAATTATTCCCCCTCCTCTTCCTTTTGCCCATTTGTAGCCTCACCCCCAACTGCTGTCTTCAAGGCTCTAATTTGGGTCACAGGCTGTAGAATGGCATCTCAACACTCAGTCCAACCTACACCCGGGGTCAGAGGACACTGAGACATGTGTTGGCTTTCAGAGACATGAGGATATACAAGCAAAGTAGAAAATGATTTAAAAGGTAGTTTACATGTGGATTTGAACTGATGCTTTGAATGTAGCTACCGGTGAAAATCTACTTTGTTAAATAAACACACAAAGTTTTGTAATGTTCTGCAGCAGCAGATCTCTATTTGTAATTGCCAACAAGTAAATACAATTTCTAACCACTGTAAAAGAACACCAAAGGCTGTGTGTGTGTGTGCGCACCATCACCTCAGCATCACAAGAAGTTTAACTCAACACGTCTGCGAGAAAACAAACATGCTTCACTCAAAGCCAGAGGTGAGGACAACAAGCAGAAGACGGCGTTAACTGAACAGCGCTGACAAGAGACCAACGCTCCAAATACACTTCACGCAGCGCTGTCAGCTGTGGACAAATATTACACACACCCAGCAAAAGACCCAAGAGCATAAACAAGCAAGCCTTCAGAGGCCAGTAAGCATACCTTGTAATCATATCTCGCTGTCTGATGTTTGACCAGTTGCCACTTGAAAAGGGCTGCTGTTATACTTTTTGAGTTTGCTGACCAAACAAATGTTCACCACAGATTTCATTTCACCAAATGGAAACATAACCCAGATATTCTTCAACAAGAACGTGGTTTTAATTCCCGTCAAGAGATGTGCAGATGTGAAAATCCCATGCAAAATCCAGTCCCATCACTTCATAAATAAAATAATAAAATAGATAAACTCTTGGGAAATGTGTTTAAGTTGACTTAGAATAGATTAGACATGAATAATAAAAAAAGAGCTGCTGCTTACCAGTAGGCATTTTGATTTAGCGCTCCCTTTAACAAAATGCAAGTGAATGAGTTGACAAATGGGTTCAGAAATGAAAGAAGGATTTCCAACAAGAGTCACATATTCAGATTATTCCAACAGTATTCCCAGCACAGTCTGGATTTTTTTTTTTAATCTCCTAGTTTTCCAAATTTTTCCCAGTCATTGTGAATCTTTTTCCAGGGATCCAACATGCAGTCCGCTCCACTAAAACACACAGAGGTACAAACACTGAGGTTGGATTTTCTCCTGAACACACTCCTCAGGCTGATGTTCTTTCTTTTCTTTCTTTTAGTTCAGCTGGCCGAGGATCTCTGCCTGCCCTTCTGAATGCCTCTCTCCCTCCCTCTATTCTGTGGCAATGCATCTATTTTGTTCATGTGTGTGTCTATAAGAGTTCATGTGTGTGCCTGCATATGAGAGAGTCTGTGTGTGTGTGTCGGAGTGAATGGCCTCTGCTCTCCTGCTCCCTCCCCGCTGGGTATTCCCCTCCCCCTGACTCCTCCTCTCCCTTGCTTTCTCTCTCCTGCAGCAAATTATAAGGAGCTGGGAGTTCCACATTAAGTGCCTCCTCTCCCCTTTTCCTTCTTTTATCTTTTCCCCTACTTTATTTCTCCCCGTTCTTTTACAGTTGTACTGCAAAATAAAACTTTTAGCATGGTCCGCAATGCATTGTAGGCCAGGCGGCACCCTTTTTGTGTGTGTGCGCGCGTGTCCATCACGCTCAGCGGGCAGCTGAACTGCTGTTGTTAGTGCACAGCTCCACAGATCACACTCATATACGCACGTTACAAGGAGGGGGGAGGGGGTTACGACTGATCAATAGGCTGCGAGCCGGCTCAGACAAAAGCTCCTCGTCCACCGCACGGCTCATTGTGCCCAGATTAGAGAAAGGCTGGAGGGAACGAGAACACAAAATCTCAGAAGAGGAAGGATGTGGACAGTGGATGCCATGTTAAACTTGATTTTATACTTTTCCACTCTATCATGTCGTCTGCGGGCTGTGAAGCAGTCTAAAGTTTCTAAAAAGTTTCTAAAACTTTAAGATCGTTAGGATGAATATGTTTTGGGTATAACAGAAAGCCTTCATATCAAACTGCAGGTGTGTAGTAGTTAGTAGGTGGGAGGGTCTTCTTAAAAAAATAAAATAAAATCTTTTGGATCTTAGACTTTTTTTGGACTGAGTAATGATTAGGGGCTAAAGCAAATGATATCATTAATTTTAATCATTCACATTAAGTCTCCTCAACTGTATAGCATTGTCATTTTTAATGGCTGGAATATCCTTTTAATGTTGCTTTAACACAATGGCTGAAAAAGGATGTTTTTAATAAAAATCTATTTCAAAATGCTGGAATATTTGGTTAAGGATAAAAGCTGGAGTTGTGTTTCTGTGGACATACACAAATGTTTTTGTGAAGTGAAAATAACCCCCTTCCTTCCAGGAACTTAAACATTTATCATTCTCTCATCTAATTTAGAGGGACACTCCAAGAAACACACGTGAAAAATTGAGAGTAAATCCTGCTTCAGACTATTAAAACCTCATTAATCATTAGATGACAAGTGTTGAGGCTTAATACACAGCCGTATCTAAAAGGAACATAGTGTTAGTTTAGGCACACCACCAAGTCAGAGTCGGCTGCAAACTGAGAATCGGTTGATCTCCTTACTTATGGCTCTGTCGATATCCTTGTACACATCCAGTTGGTTAATCTCCAACAGCCTGCTCCATCCAGCGCACAGTTGGTGCACGACTGTGAACTGCTTTGCCGTTTCTGTCAGGGCTTCAAGCTGTTTTCCACATGGACACAATAGTTTCAGTTTGTTTGGTTAGCTTTTTCTCCCGTTTTCCTGCCTTACATTTTTGTAGCTTTCTCTCCTGCAACATTGTGACCACTTTCTCCACCTCGTCTGAACGGGAACATGTTTTCTTATGTGGGTAAGGAAATTGGGTTCAGCAGTATTCAGATAGTAGGTATTGTACACAGACTGCAAAGCCTGTTCGTTTGGAATGATTCTGATTTGTTAACATAGGCATGTTAAGAAGAGCTAAACAGGCTGCCGCACATGTTTCGTAAGTCTGACAATAATTTACAAACTTTGGTTTTTTTGCTCTGTGTAAGAATGTTTCCATACACATTTGTGTTAGAGGTTGTGACCAGCAGATTTAATGTCTTATGGGAACTGATTTGTTTTCCCCATCATCTACTTTTAAAAGATCTTTAATCTTAAATTTAATAAAGGCTTTGCATAACAAACAACTTTTTAAAAGCAGAATTTAGTCCTTTTTCTTGCCTCCTTAGGATCCCACAGATTCATCATGCAACTCTTGTGGATGTCACAACACTTAGCTTGGGAAGTTCACAGGACGCTTATAAATCAGGACATGCCGTGTGTCCCATCAGGATGGCACACGTGAGACAATGGACCATCAGTTTCACACACTAAAGCAAATATGTTGCCTATTTGTTGTCCCTCTTAAATGATAAGGACTGGTCCAAGCAGCATGGGGTCCTGCTAACGGCCAACCTCATCTCGTCACAAATACTAGAATAGAGACCCCCTTGGACTTTTCTCTCTCTCTGCTTCTCATTCTCACACGCAAACACAAACACACAAGGGCCAGACCTAAAGAAGCACGACCCCTCTCTCTAATGACTTGAGGGATCGTTGACCCACGAAGCCCCTGAAGCTCCACTCTAAATCCAAAACTATCCACCTGCCACTCCCCCTCTCTGCTACCTTTCACCCCTCACACACACAGTCCATGACGAGCACTTCCAGCTTGGCAAACATGCAGCAGGAACTTCGAAACTCCTCAGTTCAGCTAAGCACGACTTGCTGATGACAGAAACCTACAGCCGCATTGTTCCTTATCTGATGCCCCCCTTTATGCTCCTCCCTTGCGCAATGTTAACTAAAAAAATAACAGTATAACTTTTATAATAAGTGTGATTATCACTGGAATGTAGACATCGCTTTTAAGAGGAGATGTAAGTATTAAAGTTTTTGGGGTTGCCAAGATAATTCGAGCCATTGTGCTGTAGTGGTCACTATGGCAACCTCGAGGTATCCATCTCCATGGTTGAGCGGCATGTGGAAAGACAGTGAGAGAGCAAGAAAGGGGGAGGAAACGAGGGAAGAAAATGCTTATTGTCAATAAACCGTTCCATTCCTCATAACACTTGGGCAGTGCAAACACTGGAGGAGGGCACAAGGTTCGTACACACTCTTATCAGCTTTTACTGCCACACACACACACATACACACAAAATCATAACAGCACTGTAAACTCATGACTTAAAAGACCGGAGGCACTTGAAAATGTTTTACTGTGTGAGTGTGTAATCAGAAATTTAAAAAAAGCAAAAATTCCAAAACCTCTTTTGCATGTCCTGGAGGGAGGAGGAAGGACTGCAGGCGGAGAGAGGCGGACAACTAATTTGATGGCTGTTATTTCAGTGGGCAGTGGGTGACTGAATTTGTGCTTGCATGTGTGTGAAACCAGGTCCAATCTCCAACTCTGATAGCCTGACAGCTTCTTCATTTTCTCAGCTGTTCACATTTTAAAGTCGGGGAGGGGGGGGGGGGGGGGGGGGGGGGGGGAATGTTTCTGTGGTAACGAGGAAATGTAAAGTGAGAATACAGCGGGAAACAGATTCAGAGGACGGGAACGACCGTGATTAATGACAGGAGTTAGTGGGTGGAGAGGTCATTCATATACAGTTTCCCCCTCCCTGTGTGACCCTGTCTGTCTTTGTCATTACTGAGATGGATCATCAGCAGACACATATACACAGTCTTTTCTTCCACTCACAGACTCTGTCATAAACACTTAAAGCCTTTGTTCTTGCCGCCAGAGCTATTCATTAACCCTTTAAAAAGACAGCGTTGTCCCTTTTCACCCGAAAGGATGAAAAAAAAAAAATCTTCTGTCTCTCATCATCTATTTTGTATCCAACATATCTTCGAAATTAATATCCAACAGAAGCAGCATCACTATCACTTAAAACACGTCTTCATAGGAGACCTTTGTCATCACAGTTCGAATAACAAACCATGTGGTCAAAGTAAGGGAAACATCATTTCCATGGATTGAAAAATGTTTACTCACAGCTGGAAATAAAGGAAATGGGCAACGTGTGTCCAAAAGTTGGTTGAGCTCTCCTGACTTCCCTTTGCTGTTCGGGGGCTTTGTCACATGAATGTAAACAAAGGTAATTTGGAGGCATTTGCAAAACATCTGATGCCTTTGTTCGCTGTTTTAAGTTGTTCCAGATGTTATGTTAATGTTTATATTGATTCAAATCTTGTTTAACCTCTCCATGTAATAGCAGCTGTTCAATAGGTTCAATAAGCATAGAGTTGTGAAGCAAAAACTTGTTGGAAGTGGACCTAAGCAATCAGTAGCGAGGATAATTTAATGTTCACAGGGAAGTTAAAGTAATGGCTCCAAGAAGCGTCAGTATCTATCAAGGAGTAGATATGTAGGCAACAAATACTATATTGGGAAATTCTGTTTTAACAGACCTTAAGGGGGCAATCTTGGAAATCTAATGTAGCTCAGTAACAATAAGATCCCTTCCAATATAATCATGAAAAATAAAGCTGCACCCAGCAGATGATTAGTTTAGCTCAGCAAAGACACCAGAAACAGCAGAACCCGCCTTAAATCAAGATAACAAGCCAAATCCACCTACAGTGCCAGCTCCTCCACACTAGTGTATGCTTAATGTTAAGAAACAACAAACAGGAACTCAAAGTGGTTACATTACAGTTGAACTTAACAGTCAACGCATGATATCGCCGGTGTCGGTGTTGTTCCTGTTCCTACAGCATCAAAGTGATGTTGGTCCAGGATCACCATTGCAACAATCATATTAGCATTAGCCAAGAAGCTGGCTAATGATATTAAAAACTACCACCAGTGAGCCAAACTAAATTTAGGTTAAAGCAAACCTAACTTGAGAATATATTTATGAAGTTGCACAAATCACATAAAAAAGAAAAACACTCAAAATGCAGAGTATTTGTCCTTGAACAGCGTTTTATATAAACAAGAGCTTTTGTTTCTCGTTTCCCCGCATTGCAAAGCTATGACATCACAACAAGATGATTGGTCAGCTGCAATGTTGATCCTGGACCAACATTATGATGTTGCAGGTTGATGATGATGATGATGATGCAGGAACACCACTGACACAGGGATATCAAATTCATCTCAGTCAACATTCAGCAGCTTATACACAGCTGATCCATGTGTGTTGCCAGTTTTCTGTTGCTGCTTTTCTGGCAAATGCAGTAACTCTTTTGGTATCGACCTGGACTGTTTGCCTGCATGGTACCTACACGGTCAATATTACATACAAGTGGACTAAAAGCAGATAGAAGGCTTGATGTTGTCCCCTGCAACATCAACATGGGGAAGAGATTACTGAACGTTACTGAAAATTACTGAACGTTCTCACACATGTGAACTATAATTGAAAGGTATACAAAATAAAGTTGTGACAATTTGAACCAAGCTTAGCTGAACTGCATGATTTTGCAACAACTGACCCACATGCATCCCAGTTAAGTATTTTGAAGTGACACAGACTGACTGTTCTTAACACACCACCTGTGATGTGAGAAGTTGTTGTCCTGTTACTGCCTGCCTGTCTCACGCATCAACACGGTCTATAAATCATGAACAGATGTATGGAAATTCTAGCATTTGTTGTGTTAGGACTAATTTTGTGAAACAGGAAAGCAGAATCTGCGATCCCGATTATCTAAAGTGATGCGGTGATTTTCCCCCCACTTCCTGATTTATAAGTCTTTCTGATTCTCGGATGGTATTCCCTCAGGCTGCAGCAGTCCATTCTCGGTGCCAGAACAAGTTCAGGAATTTCTGCCTCATCCCAGCCAGAAATCTGACTTAAGCAGCAGATACAGCTTATATAAGAGTAGGAATCCCTCAAAGTTGGCCAGAGAAGGAGCGTCCAGGAAAGCAAAGGAGTGTCTTCGCCATTCCAGCAGACAAAACAACAACAACGGCGACACAGAAATAACTCAAGCATTTACGTCAAGAACAACAACGTCAACAGCAACAGCCGCAGCTAATGATAGAGCTGGGTGGCACCAGGGGCTTGAGCAAAACTCTGGAAAAGTATTTATGATAGGAGGGATTTTCAGTATGTTTGGATTTTCATCAAGAAAAGGCAGATAAATGAAAAGAAGCAAGATTTGTTGAGCGATCTTTCACAGGAAAATTATACTTAAAAATGTGACAAAGTATAAAGCTCTGAAACAGAAGAGAGAGTAATGTGCAGGGCCACAGTGCGTGTGTGTTACATGTATATACACAGAGTTATTGTGCGTTAAGCTAGTATGAGAGCATGTGTGGCGGATATCAGGAGGAAGCGGTGTTTGGCCTCAGATTAAAATGCAGGACCTGGGGGTCCTGCCTCAGGAAAGGAGACCAGACAGGGGGATTTTTCTCACATTAGGGAAACGCATGACACAAGCCTAATAATATACACATATATACAAGCGATCCACATATACAAATTTAAATAGAAATTAATGTATTATTGTTGAACTATCAAAAATGATCCTAGAGGTACTCTACTGCTAAACAGATTTAAACAATATGTAAAGTCATGCTACACATGCCAGAGATTTTAACTGTAACTTTATTGGGTCAGTTCACTTTCTTCTGGGGGAAAGCAAAAATATAAGTCTAAATCTGTGCCCATCAGAAGCTGGGTGCTCCAGTTAGGGCACCTCAAATGAGGACAAACCACAAAGGAGAACGCACGAGTATATGCTCAGATACACACGCACACTCACATACACCAAACACTGTGGCGTGTCTGTGTTATTGCATCGCAATATAAAGTAACAATGTTTCACTTACAAGCTGTAAAATGTGATTTATGTTGTATTTAAAGCTGACTGTCAAACACTCACTGTGTCCACATCTTTTTAAAAACTCATTTCTAATCAAACTGCTGTGAAAATGATGACAAATCTATTATAATTGGATCTAGTGGCATTTAGAAGATAGGGGAGAATAATACAGCAAATTCAGGATCGCAGATTTAAAAAACACAAAAATAATGGTCAGCATCCCTCAAGCTGAAACAGAAACTAACTACAGCGGGCTGCCATGCAGTCTAATTAGACAAGTTGGCAAAACGTGCTATTAGAGTCATGCTAAATTGAAACTTTGGGATGTATAATTGCCGGCCAGACTGGGTTTGGAGGAGTAACGTCTGCAATTATGATTAAATAAAGACCTGGGCTTTTAAAAAGGAGGAAACGACACAAAACGTGGTGTTCTGTAATGTCTGAGAGCAGACACACTGAGGCATAACCTTATTTACAGTAATTATCAAAGCAGTTCACGCAGCCAAAACCAGAGGCCAAACTCTATGCCTTGTCAGTTTACTGATCCACAAAGAGGCTATGATAACCTGTCACTCACCTCAGACAGACCATTACTACGATTAGCCTTTCCTGAGCTGCTGGTATCCCAGTATCCTTTCACAGGTTAGATCCATTTAGAAAGTTTCACACCTTCTTAGAAACGCTGACACGAGGTAGGTAAGGCTTCGCGTCAAGGCGGCCCAGTCCGTGGTCCACACTTCTACAGTATGAGGTCAGTTCAGAGAGAAAGATAGACACCGAGTGTGAAGAGGGAGAGCGAGGGCGGGTGTGGAGGGGGGGGGACAGATGGAAGCAAAACGCAACGGAACTGACTGCCCACTGGGAGGGGAGGGAGTCGGGAGGGAGTGGGGGGGGAGACTGGGAGAGAAGAGCTCGTAGATCCAAGCAGCCCACTTCCTGACCAATTACTGCTGCAAGACTGGTCGCTCTCCCTCTTTCCAGCCGGGCCCTCGCTCTGCCCCCTCTCTCACTTTGCGGTGTGGAATCGCCGCAAGAACTGGAGAGCTGCCAGCGCTGCAGGCGACACATGTGACAGAAATTGGAAAAAAGCGAGCGGTGCCGTCAGTGAAACTGTGACAACATGCCTAGAGACCGAACAGAAGCAATGGTGATGAGGTGACTGGGCAATGTGAAATAACAATCGGGAGTGTGGGTGGGCGACATGATCCGATGCTCAGGGAGAGAGGGAAGAAAAGAAAAGAGGGCAGCCCAAGGATGAGCTGCCTCATCTAACCCCAAAAAACACACCAACAAGTGGGTCACGTCGCATACAGCAGCACTCTGGAGCCTCGTGTTCTGCCCCCTTGTTGTTCTTTACTCCTTGGAGTTACTTTCAACGGTGCAGTTTATGGGATGCTCGAGGTCAAGGTCAGGGCACAAAAAAGGTAAAACTACTTAAAAAAAAAAAAAAAAAAAAAAAAAAAAAAAAAGGTCAAGAAAATATATTTCATGGTTTAGAGCTTGAAGTGCAACCTGCTGCGAACAGGTCTGTATGAGCACACACAACAAATATCCAAGCCAGTGGTCATGGTGTGTGCGTAAGTCATTTGGTTATTGTTCTGCATCCTAACAGAGCAGGATGGAGGAAAGTCCCTTTTCTGGAAGCCAGTGACTGTTGTTCCTGCCTCCTGGTAGCGAGGCTTCCTGGGATTGATAAAGCAGGTCCAACCAGCACACACACTTTCTTACTTCCACATTTTTCTTTTTTACTGCTCTGAGATTTTCCAGGAAAAACAAAACTGCACGTGGTGCTACGGCAGTCGCATATGGTGGTAAACACTGACCTTTGATAAGAAACCAACTAAAAACACAACTCTAATGACCTTAATCTTCTGAAAAATACATTTGAGTGAACACTGGAATGTGCAGAAACTACTAGCATACATCAAACAACCCAAGCAATTGTTTTAACCCTTATCTGTGACCTACTGTAGCAATGACCACACAAACAGGACTGATGTGAGTCACTTAACTGGCTGCCATTATTCCAACCAGGAAAACACACAGACACTGTGCTAAGCCCTTGCAACTGAACACCACACCTTGCACTTTAAAACCTGAAGAGACAATGACACGTTCGAGCTTTTAAAGCTTTTAATTCTACTTCGATGGCTGAAGTGTTGGGCAGCTTCTCAAACCCAGAAAAGTAGACTAAAATAACTGAAGTCAGTAAACTAATAATTAAAATCTGGGATTAATGGTCAAAACAGTACTTAATAGTTAAAGTAATGCTTGCTTATATGCATTTTACTTTGATACTATTAACAAAAAACATTAATAACAGACCAAATATACTTGGAGTATCTTAGTTTTCTTCTATGCAAATGTATAATGTCTCATTTACAAGAGAGACCTGTTCCAGACAAACATTAAAATTACAACAATAAAAGAAACAATAAAAAAAGCTAAATTTGTCTAACGCGATGCTAATATGCTAATAATGACGGACCAAAAAAAGTAGGTCCAGTTAAACTATGTATCCTGTGTGAAGTCGTGGGTGTTATTCAGCCGTGTGATTATTCAAAGGAAATAAGTCATATCCCACTCCCCAATACTGGGCGTGCCTGTCCATAAGCCAGGAACACTACATTAAATTTATGTTTCTTGTGGACAACGTTAAGAGGTCAATATATTTTGGTCTGGAGGGGCTAGTAAGAGATTATTAGGTGTTGTTGAGTGGATATTCTGAGATGCAGGGACAACTGCAACAGCAGGAATGTCCCTCCCCTCCTTTCCCGCTACCATTTCCTGCTTATCTTAAGCTTCTTGTTTACAAATGAACAAATTAAACAGGATGTGATGTCATTATGCAGGTGATTCACACTCATGCAGCTTTTCCAGGGATTTCCTCCGGTCATGTAAGTGAAGGAAAGTACATGTTAATGAGATCATCATCTTTTCATTTTGTTTGTTTGGTGGCCTTCCTATTCTGATCTCACTCTGAGTATGTCTCAATGTTACTTTCGAGACAGACACGTCATTTCAGACACGTCATTTCTTCTGTATTATTATTCTGTATTCACAAAACCGTGAAAACTACTCATACTAAGAATGAAAGTAACCAATTTGTTAAGTCATCACCACTTTACATGGGCAGCTGTAAAATACACAAAGTTAGAGTAAAGTTTTTTTGCGGGACTTTCACTACGAGAAACTGATACTAGGCCCCCTGCTATAAATATGAATGGGACATCTTAGCAAGTACATGTGTTTGGGATTAAGATTAAAAGCTTTAAATTACAGTTCGAAACCGAGCAGAGGCCACAAGTCAGCCGCTGGGCTGCTCTCGTCAGAAGTACGAGCCAAAACACGACTGCTCGGACGAAGATAAAGGAGGGGTGAGGAAAGCTGTCTGCATCTGACTACAGCTGATGGTGAAATGCTGATGTGTGTGCAGGCGCCACAATCTGTGCGTCTGCCTGCATCTGTTCAGGCATGCGGGTTTGTGAAGGATAAAGAGCCATGAGTGTGTATTGGCTGGATCGCTTTGACCTGTGGAGGCTTTATTTTCCCTCATATTCATATTGGGCTAATACGCAGTGCCAGTGAAAACCCTGGAAGCCGAGCCCTCTCCGGCCCTCTTCTCTCTTAGGGAACCTAAGATGTCACTGCACACAAAAGGAGCCATGAAAGCCGTCCAACTCAAGCAGGGGCTATTATTTACAGTACCAAAAGAAAAATCGCTTCTCTGTCAAACGCTACCCCCCCTCCGCCACAAGCGTCAGCCGTCTGTCTCCTTGTAATGCTTCCCTTTTTTTTGCCCTTTTCCAGTCCCTTCATTTCTCTTTAAGTCTTCTCTGTCTTCCTCCTCTTTTCCTTCAATCAGCCCTCTCTCTCTTTATAGCCCTCTGTCTCATAACATAATAAAGTAAATTGTGGGTTTTGCAGCCAGTAAGCCCAAAATTAGGCGTAAGCCCCAAACTGAAAGCTTTGCCAATCTTCACTGAGCCATTCAAAGCCAACAGAAAAATCCTTCCTGATCATATAAATCCCTCTAAAGAGAAGAAACTCCACTTGGTGAAGTTTGCTTAAAAAAAATAAATAAATAAGTAAAAGCTTTCCATAACAGCTTCACTTTTCTAAACTTCACAAATCATTTGAAACTAACAACAATTGCAGATTAGGCAAATTACAAATTTCAAAAGCAGCTGGGTCTTTTCATGCCACTGAATGCATTAAATTAGCCGTATCCCATCTAAACTAAACAAATGCTTCCTTTGAAGTGTGTAACAAATAAAAATGCTTTGATACTATTAAAAAAAACATTAATAACAGACCAAATATACTTGGAGTATCTTAGTTTTCTTCTATGCAAATGTATAATGTCTCATTTACAAGAGAGACCTGTTCCAGACAGGTCTCTCTTGTCTGGAACAGGAGACAATACAAATACAAAAAATTTTCCCCTAGCAACAGGCATTTGCTGAATGTGTGACTTTAGATGGATCTCATCCCACAACGCTTGCTTCATCTTCATCCCCCAAACACCCAAATGGGAAATCTCATATAAAGCATAGGCAATACATCTGCAAGCCACTTTGCAACCCTCCTATGTCTGATTCAATCTCTTTCATCAATCTGTTGTCATAAATGTTTGCTCTGTTCTGCACCGAGGGAGCTGCTCCCCCACTTTCTGTTTTATCATATAGGTAAATTTAAGAAAAAGACAACCCTGAACAGAACATACAATACGAGTTACCGCAGATTTAAACTACAGTCTTCAAATAATACTGGTAAACTGGCACTAGACCATCTTCACACTATCCCCATTTAACTTAAAGTTACACAGTACAGATGAGTAATACACATTGAGTGCGAGTCCTGCTCATGCGTGGGAGAAGAGATCAGAGAGATATTCATTTCTGTTATTTGCATGGCTGGTTTCTAATGTTGCTTAGCAGCATTATCCTCAAATCTGTTGTGGTATCGACTGGGCAGCCGACTCCTGTTTCAACTTGTTGATTGGAAGCTACTGTATGAAGAGTAAACTGTGGTCCAGTTACTGGCTCAGTGTTACTGCCGGTTGTGCTGACAGAAGAAAAAAAAAAAAAGTGCTGAGGTCACGTGCTACTTAATAACAGCTAGAGAACAAGACTAGAAATATGTGACAGTCTGACCAAAGAACATTTTCAAAAGGATGTGGAACAAGAAAAGTTTCTGCCCTTGTGTTTACTGTAAGCACAGATGTTACTGACAGGTCCTAACTTGACACAGATGTGACGGAGAGGGCCCCAAAAACATGGCAGCACCCAAAAATATCCTGACACAGCACTGAAGGAAAAAACAAAAATGAAGAAGCCAATGTGCAAAAACAGCTAAAGTCTCAACCTAACATTGTGCAAATAGTGAAGTGAATAACACTCATTATCCTTTCAGGTTTGGTAATTAAAGTTGCCATGGAGAAGTTTATTATTTGGGTTATCTGCAGAGAGTGCACACAGACTATCTGATAGAAGTGACTGCACAACAGAAAGATGTTAGCAGTTTACCGTCTACAGTATTCGTCTACATGTGCAATCATTCTACAGTCTCTACGGAGTTAGATTAAGAAAATCTTATCACAAGCTCCAAAATCAGCAGCTATTCTCTATATGCTGACAGAATGCATATTTGTGTTGCATTTAAAGTTATAAACTATCCAGCTCCCAACATATGGAAAGATAAGAGTGAAATTCAGGCACGAGCCAAAAGGCGTTAACCTGGAGATACTCCACTAGATTTTATTCTATTTTATCTCACATCGTCACTGTAATTCTACCTTTAATTATCTCCTACCCTCTTTCTCTTGTTATCTGCTGTGAGGCTCGCTGCAGTATTTGCCACCTGTATAATGTTTCAGCGAAGTGTGCTGTTAATATAGGCCAGGACTTCAATGACAACACCCAGCCGCCCGAGCCCGGGCCAGACCCTAAACCTGCAATGCAAATGCACACGCAAGCACGCGCACACACTTCCCCATGGAGCTGTAACAGAACTCAGGATCTAGGACATGACAGAGAGGAGAGTGAGAGAGATAACATTAGATAGAAAACAGCTTAAAACTGAAACCATCAAAAGGAGATTTACTATTTACATAATCATTTATGCAAGATAATACACTAATAGAGTCAATACAGTTAATCTTACTAATCGGTGACTCATCTTAAACAGCGCAGATTACAGTAGGTTGTTTGGAACCGTTTGTTTTTCTCTATTAACAAAGGGAACAAAGATGATTATTCTTGTATCCTTTTGTTCACTTCATAGATTAATGACTCAAGCCATAAAATAACAACAGTGCATCATAATAGGACGTAAGGTAATGTGTAACAATTCTGCTTCTAACTGCTCCAAATTTCAGATATTATACCCAACTATTCTACTGCCCTCTCATTCTCCACTTTATTAGGTATGGTTGTTTAATGCAAATATCTAATCAGCTAATTATATGACAGCAACTTAATGGATGTGGCAGCTAGACATGGTCAAACCAGCCTGTTGAAGCTGAAATGGAGTATTAGAATGGGAGAGCAAGGTGATTTAAATGCCTCTGAACGTGCCATGTTTGTTGGCAGCAGGTGAATATTTCTAAAATACCACTCCTGTCAGTTAAGAACAAGAAACTGAGGCTGCAATGTGCACAGGCTCAGCACATAACCACTTGTAAAAAACAAAGGTATGCAGAAGAGCATTTCTGCATTCAAAATAAATCAAACCTTGAAGAAGATGAGTTACAGCAGCAGAAGACTACACTCAAGACCCCCCTGCACTACATCCTTCATGAGGGCGTGGGTGCTGGCTGTGATAATCCTGACCAAAAAGGACAAATGAATGAGAATGAAAACAAACTCTGCATGAATGTGCTTGTGATGTGAAATGAACCACAGAAAGGTGCAAGTCTGTCTGTTGAGAGGCTACAAGAGAGACGAAGGGAAAGCTAGATAGAAGAGGGAGTAGGCTTGTTTATTTTTAGCACCGGTCCCCATGTGCACTTATCACCAGGATGTGATTTAGAGACGAGTTTCTGAGCTTCACAGCTCATTATGAGCTGTCTGTAGGGGCTTATAAGGACCTGCAAAGTTTTTACACAGCACTGATGAGCCTTTTAGTACTTACTGTGTGTTCTCAGGTGAGAATCACTCAAAAGAAGAGAAAAACTCTCCAAAAACAGACACACCGGGCATGAAATCAAAGCCATACAAAATACTGATGTTCTGGGAATGTATATAAAAGTCCACCAAACGGCACCTGTGGAGCGCTCGACAGTGCAACTTCCTATCGTACATTTCAGTCACATCAAACAGGATCTCACAAACACACGGAGTCCACTCATGCAGACGTAAGAGGCTATTTATACACCACTTCCTTTTATTCACCCAGCTCATTGTTCAGACCACATCTGCTGAGGACCAAGGGCACAATGGCCAATCCATATATGTAACACACACACACACACACACACACACACACACACACACACACACACGAAATATTGACAGGCCTTGTTCAGGATCCAAATAAGAAAAAAAAGCCGATGCCACCTGTTACACAGAATGACATTCTTGCACTAGCACTCTATACGCGTGCATAAAGCCGTACTCCCGGATACCAAACCCAAATTAATTCATATATGCCTGCATGCAAATCAGCACAGACTTGCTGTTCTGCTGACTTCTCCTGGCATAACTGGACACCGGGTTAAGTGCTGAAGATGTCATCTCGTGACACAATAGAGCCCTTCATTCTCCAGCAGCTGTGTTAGGCCCCACGTCTTTGTAGGGCCTAACACAGCTGCTCCTAAACAAAATAAACGAAATGCATGCGCAATAAACTCTGATTCCCCAAATACTATAATACCTCAGCCCTTTCAGCAAGTTACTTCCTATGAGCACAAGAACTGCTCAAAAAGGCCTCTCCAGTGTAAACAGCTTAGACCATTATCTTCCCAACCCTCCACCAGCAAGCCACAGGGCTACAGTGGTAGGACAGAGTAGGGGAACAGGAAACCGGTACGGCTTCATTTTCAAGCCACTAACCCACCATCCTCACCACAGAAACCCATAAATCAGATCCAGGTAGACAATAATATAAATTAAAGTAGTTAAAAATATGACTCATAAATTGACATCAGCCACATAAACACATGACCTATAATGTGATTTTCTAACCTGGCTTCCAAAATGTAGAAGAACACCAGTTGAAATCTAGAGATTTGCTAAATAAAATAGAATAATTCTGCATTTAAAAACAGAGTAAGACCTATGGGAAGAGACATCCAACTCGAGCTCAACAGTACCATCAAGTGCCAAAAAGAATCTGCCATAGCAAGAAACAAACATGCACGCATACACACCACAGGAAGGTGGTTAGAGGATAAACACACATCCTTAAGTTTTCATTTGGGGGCTGTACTTGTACTTTTTGGCTGGCACTGTTGGAATGAAAGCTGCTCCCGATTCCCCCTCCCTCTACATATTTTCTCCTCGGTACAGGAAACAGTCGTTTGTCAACACCACAAATAAATTGTTGTTTGTTTCCTGTCTTGGACGGGGGATTTCTTTTTCCTCCTTTTTTGGACCAGCTTTACAGATCTTGATCTGCTGTCTGTCTGTGTGTGCTGACATGTGATACATGTTTTTCCTAAGCCAAGCAAACCAGAAAAATATGGGACTGAGCCTTTTATTTACAGAGAAAGTAAAACATACAGAGTCAGCAACAAGGGTTGCAATTTAGGCTCAAGAGATGTTTTTCCTCACTCACATTAATCACAGGTTCATTTGACTCAGTTACAAAAAATAAATAGATAAAAAAAATGAGTGGACTACATTTTCACAACAAGTGCTAAGTGTTGAAAAATGTCCAAAACTAACCACTTAAACTCATCATAAAGCTCATTTAGAAACCAAATGCCCAACTGGCTCCACTAATCCTTTGCTTATTTGGGCATCCACAATGCTACACCCCAGTGCTCAGAGGGAGTCGGACCCCTGCCCCACTCCAGACGGGGGTTTCCCTGCCAAACGCTGCGCAACAATAAAACAAAGCCATCGCACTGGGGCCAGAGGAGGAGGAGGGGGAGCAGGGTGGGCATGCAGGGATGCGGGGTGGGGTGGAGGGAGGGCGGAAAGTGAGAGGAACAGCTGCTGAGTGGGAGAGCTGGATGAGGGGGGAGCATAGGAGAAAAAAAAAAGAAAGCTGGAGGAAGGGAGGGGGGGCTTCTCTCTTTTCTATGTCAGTGAAATAAATTACTTTTATATTTGCAGCCTGTTCAGGCTAAGCTATCGTTAGGAATAGACCCCCCTTGCTTCACTTTATGGGCCACCTCTGTTCTCTTTAAGCATTCGCAAATTTACAAAAGATGTAGCTCATAGCCACACTATTCTCTCCAGAATATTGGATTAGTGTGGAAAGTCCACATCTGCCATCTTGTCATGCACATACTCTTTTTTTTGCACTTTACAGATAGTCCTATACCTCTGTGTGAGGAATTTTCCATATTACAGTCAGTGTGTCACTCTGTGGTTGAAGTTGCTGAGTGCTGAAAGATCAGCTAAATACAGGAATGGAGATGAAAACTAGGAACTGCTGTTAAGTCAAGAGCTAGAGACCAACTGTGTCTGTGTGACAAGCTTTTACTCGCCAGGATTGAACCTTTGCCCTTCTCTTATATCAAGGTTTAATATCTGGAGCTAATAATTAAACATACACTACAGTTATTTGCAATAACCATGGTGTTTTTCCCCCAAAATTGTTTTGCCCATCTTCATTCTTCTCTTGTAGGCCAGACAACTCAGCTCCGTGACGCTCATCTGTTTTTGCTACTGCCACCTAAAGTGACCAATCACAAGATTAAAACAACTGACAGATGAAAAACATTGATTCTGCTGTTGAATTCAGGTGTTTTCGGACCTGTTTTATATAAGTGTATAAACTCATGCACCTAATCATGCAGAAATTAGAGACATTTATGAAAGAACAGGTCTATTAAAAAGTAATCAATTAATTTGACTGTGAAAATGCAAAAGGATGCCACAACTGCAACAACTCAGTTTGTGAAATTACTTCTTGTCCAGATAGTCCACCATCAACTGTATCATTAGAGTAACATCAGCATAAAAACTGTGCGCCAGGAGCTTCATTGCATGGGTTTCTATGTGCAATGTACTGGTACTTGGTACTTTTTGTCCAGTGTACCAGTTGTAATTTCTGACAACTAGTGGTGATCTGGAGGCAACGATGTGATAAGACTCATGAAACACTCACGCGTTGTTTGATACAATGCCCTGGGAAAAAAATGTAAAAGTCAGAAAAGTACAGTCAGCTGGACAGATAGTAATTCTTGGTTTTTTTTGTTTCTGTTTTTTTCCCCCCAACATTCTTTTGTTACTTTCATTTGCCATTGTAGGCCAGACAAGTAAACAGCATACTGAAACACCACGAAGCTCATCAAATTCAGCAGAAGCTGCACATTCACAAACCGAATTGTTTACAACTACACGTGACAATGTTGGCTTGAGGTACCCTGAACTCTCTTCCTGCACAATAAAGTGATCACTGACTACGTCAGGCCTGATTACGCTGTTAGAATGCAACAAGAGAAACCTTATATTCTGGTATTCATGTGGAAGACTGAGACACACCGCTAACTTAAACACTGCTCTCAAAAAAATAATAAATGTCTTTAATCCTTTTCCAACACTACATGGAAAGAGTTGTGTTGCTCTCAGAATAGTTGTCTTTATGACAGCAGACACATGTTGATGTCAAAGGGCAATTCTTAGAAATGTTCTCATAAATTTACAGCATAATGCACTCTGATTGTTTTAGTACTTTATATATATTCAGCAACACATCATAACCTCATTTTCAAAGTCCATTTGACAGCCTGCTGTTAGCTACTCGAATGTTTTGAAGACAAAACAATGAGGCACAAATATGTGAGTTGCACACTTTACACACCCTTCTGGATCACCTGGTTCGATCCATAGGTCACACACCTGATGTTCAAGTTAATACAGCCACTGGGAACATCCGAATATAACCATTCACTTCACTTAACCTCCCGTAAAAACACAAGTAAGCAAATGAAAACTTTCAGATTTGCAAGTGTAGCCCCAAAACAAAACGTATTTGGGATATTTTGGCCAAATAAAAGGAAGCTGGTTAGTCTATAATTTGGCCCATAAGCTTAAAAAAGGTTTGTTAGTTTCAATTTGCCAACTTCCTTTCCACAGCTTTCCATTTTTTTCCTCAGCATTTTTTAAACAGACGCACTCTTTTTCTTTTGCTCTCCGCCTTAGTCAGCTGGCAGTACTTTTCACATGTACATTAAAATGAATACGTGCCAGAAATAGCGCAGGGTATTTTTGGGGTGCGACTGAAGACAACAAAATCAGCAGGGAAAGAAGCCAGGCCACACAGAAGGGGACATGAGGAGAAGGGAGGGAGGCACTCAGCCCAACAATGGCACACATTCATTTTCTGCTTTAGCTGGGTGTCATTCTGTAGTTGTTAAGTGCGACACACCACACAGAATAAAATTCTGATAGGATGTTAATATAAAAAAGTGCTAAAGTCTAAAGCTAATGTGCAAAAGGATTTATTCTCTAAACAACAGAAGGCCGACTAATTGCTTGGATTGATAGCACACCGACTACTCAAACTCTGCCTTTATTTTCTAGTATAAAATTACACCAAGTAGAAAATAAGTAGTCATGTTATTTGCCTTATCCTTTCTCCCACTTCCTTAAAATAGCCTTATTATCACATTGTTGGGTATGTCTATAGACTCTGAGGTACCACATCTACTTATCACAGGGTTGGCGGTTGCTCTTCCAGCCCACACGACAGCGTTTGTGATGATCAAACAGAAATGAGTCAAATTACGTTTTTATTTAAATTCTGTCAATTTTATCATTTCAACTATTGATAATTAGTCTTTCTTGTTTGATTTTTTGAAATACAGACAAGCTTTCTTCTAAGATGGGAAGCAGAAAAATAAACGGGTAATCGTGAAAAACTTGATGAGAAATGCAACTAGTGCGGCACATGACACAACACAACCAAACATTCAAAATGTTTTATTCACTGAGCCATTGAAATAGAAAGTATAATCTCCCAACAAAACCACCCTTGTCACTTGCATAGCTTTAACCTCAGTCATCAGACTTTAATCTCTCTTATTCATACCTGATGAAATCTCAGGTTTTTTTTAGTAAAACATTGACAGACATAATGCCCAGGAAAATTAGGGGAATGCACCAATATTTTGAAAGGTGCCGTCACAATCACATTGATTAAGTGAGATATTGAATAAAGACCATTAATGTATTAAAAAAAAACCTCAAACACTTACAAACCATTTGAAATGTAAAATCGGGGTGACACGTTTTATTATAACACACCAAATCCTGGCAAAATCCTCGTACATGACCAGTTCAGAAAGTTGGCACACAGGTACACACACAGATACTGACCTTTGAATCATTCAAGCATAAAAAGGAACCCAACTCAATGGGATGAACCAGTGTTATTGTGTTACACATAATAAACAACTTGGCAAAGATACCTTTATGAACTTGTGTGGAGTGTGTCACAAAAACAATTTGTTCCCATTTCTTTAGCCGAATCTACAAAAAATGATGCCATTCTTAAGGATGGGAAACATTTCTAATGGGTATTTAAATGTAACCAGAGGAATTCATTTTCTACCACAGCATTTATCTCTGCATAGTTTCCCAATAAGAGTTCCAAACTGATAAACTTAGCAAGAATATGCCCGCCTTCTTTTTAAATACAGATGAACATGATAAAGTTTGAAGAAAACGCCTCATGGGGGTTTGTTCTCAGGGCTGAGTGTGGGAGCTTGGCTTAATCCTGCACTAAGACTTCACCAGTTAGAAAGCAAACAGCTACTCTAAAACTGCCTCACCCACTCAAAGGTTTGCTTTTACTGAACATCACCTCACATCCTACACTTATAATTTCAACTTGCAGGCCTTTCTTTCGTCACTCCGCTGAGCAGTATGGCATGGCCAAAACTGGATAAACTACACATGTGGCGAGACGATAAAAACATCAAAATACAAATATGTGTTAGGCAAATATGTATAAACACCTAGCTGTAGAATAAACCTTGCATTTTTAAAGATATCTTATGTAAATAATTATTGGTTGATTGGATGGGAGTGCTGTGATTGCTGTGTTTTTAATGGATGAATAAACTGAACCTTGAACCACCAATGGGGTGAAGTAGGCACACACACACACACACACTTGCACACACCACAAAGGACAAAGTGCCATAATTACCCACTTGATAAGCATGTATGTTTACATGCCCTTATTATAGTGAATTAGCTCTCTACTGCCACACACTGAGTGCAGACCAGGACACAGATGGGACTTGAGACGCACTTAGTAAGAAATGCAAACCAAAACAGTCAACCCCTGATAATGTATACACACCCTTAGCATGCAGTGATAGTGTCAATGTACAATAAGTGAGTATATGGATGGAGCTCCATTCCCATATATGGACTTCAATCAGGATTACTTTCTTACAACCTGTAATTAGACTCCTTCATTTGGAGCAGCATTTCAGCAAGTATTTCAGTCTCACCCTGGCCCTGACCTCCAACCTTTTAGCCTTTGGTTTACACGGTACAATCAGCAGGGAGCAATGGACTGGGACGTGCAAGTGCATAGGCGGATCCTTTGAAAAGCCGGCGCAGTGGACACAAGTGTACAGTTGCTGTCAGTAAATTCAAATAGTAATTCTTTCATATTTAAGATGTGGTGTAAGTGCATCCGGTGAGTTGTTTGTACTGAATATTTTAAGTACTACTCAAGCTTCAGAAAGCTCAAAGGTCTTTGGAAACCGGTGCATGAAAGTGTGTGTAGCTTTACACATATAATAACTTCATATTTTGCTTCCAAGGAGCCAGATTTTATTGTATTTTTATTTAAATTTTGGTCTTGAGCAACAGTACTGCAAGACTTTTTCACTTTCAATTTCAGTCTAGCTGTATATAGAAGACATTTTTCATGTTTGTGTGAAGTCACTTAACACTGACCTATAGATCATTCAAGCATGAAAAAGGAAAATAACCCAAGAAACAAACCAGTGATGTTTCTACATATAAGCAAAGCTGGCAAAAGTACAGACTTCCTTTACTTAAGTAGAAGTACAGATACCAGCGTGAAACTACACTCCAGTAAAAGTTGAAGTACCGAAGCAACTTTTGTACTCAAGTAAAAGTGAAAAAGTACAGGCTCAGAATTGTAATCAAAATAAGAAAGTAAAAAGTAGCTCCTTGAAATTCAGATTCAAGCTAACCTTTTTGACTGTGTGACTTTCCCTCCACACCTAAACAGTAATCAGGAGTCACAGTGGGATTTAGCAGGTGGGGAACCCAACAACAGATGTTTGACAAGCTGTCATTGCCGATGACCATTCCCTACACTGACACTATACTGTTTTTACACTACACAATATAAATTTGGAATTCAGTTAATTAAAATAAGCATATTCACCTTAAATGGAAATTCATCTCTGCTATGCTTGATATAACCTCTAACCTAAATCTAACCATGAGCATCACAGCCACTGTTCAGCAGTCCAATATATTGCTTTACTGTGTATTCACCACAGTACTGCAGACTAACCTGATTATCTCCTGTCTTATCTTTGTTTTCTTACTCCATCTCTCAGTGAAGTTAGCTCTCAGTCAGGCAGAACCCTTTGAAGTACAGCAGCTGGAGTTTTAGGTAGCATCACACTGTGTGACAAACTGCACACTGTATAAAAATGTAGGGAGTAAAAGTAAAAAGTTTTCAGACAAAAATACTCAAGTACAGATACCTGAAAATTCTACTTAAGTACAGTAACAAAGCATTTGTATCTGTAAACTTTGTTACTAGCAATGTGTCAGAAAAACAATTTGTTTCCATTTCTTTCATCAAATCTAAAAATCTGCAAAACATGACAGAGGCTCTTAGATGTGAGGCTGCATTTGAGCCAGTGGTGTTAGAGATCTTATGAAACTGATGACATTATAAATGCAGAAAAGTACCATGAAATGCAATCGGGAAAGCTGATTGGTCATTCTTCAGCATGACAAGGAACCCAAACCCAAAAAAGACGGTCAGACCAAATATCAACTTTCAATTTAATTAAATTGTGAAAACTTGCTTTCACTCACTATGAAACTGTGTTTGCTTATGTGCTGTATTTCCATGTATGTTTGCACATGTTTCAATAAATTGCTGCACACATGTCCCAAATTTCTAAATATAAAGAAATAAGGGTGGCACAACACTTTTGTACAGAACTTTATATACTATACTTCTGTTCTATACCAACCAATATGAATTTTTAAACATTTAAAATTAAATTACATATTGGGGTCATCGGCTATTTTACTATATGTCTACCTTCATTCATGGTAATCTTTCTCTTAACACTTCTTATTCAACTAGGTGGGTCTTAAAGTTGCTGTGAAGCCACACTTAAAGTATTTTCATACTTGCACCTCATGCCAAATACTAAAGTCAGTGGGCCAAACTTTCCCTCTCCCCGTCGCAAACCTTGTAATTAGGTAAAACATGTTTTTACAGCATATCTCTAAGTACTTTAAGTAGTGGTTAGTAGTATAGAAAAAGCTTGAGCAGACACACGCACTTAAATCACAGACTACAGGTATGTCTCCTGGAATGTCTTTGCCTGCTGAGCAAATACAGAAACCCATCTCTGTTATCAGATGCACAGAATGGTTTGTGACACACAGCGAATTTACACAAATAATCCCAGCCACGCTTCATTTAACATGTGAAGTAGATGCATGAAGTGTGCAAAGGGGGCATCATTTCTATATGTGCTCCTTAGACTGCTCAGGTAAAATGATGCAGTTTGTAATCCCAGTGTCTCTTTTCCTCTGTGTAACAAAGACGGACACACGCAGTCTCATAAACATCTAAACTAAAAGATCTAAATAATACTAAGCTATTTAGATGCCATACCAGTCTGTCTATATTGCACAGTCTGACAGTGAACACGACTGTTTTACTGTGTATACATCATTAATTTAATTCCTTTTTAATAGTTCAATATCCTTTAATTCAAAATTTAATGAAAAAAACAAAAACAAACTATCTCCATTAATGAGATCAATTGCATGATCAATTTTGGACAAGTTTTAGCTGTTGAACAAATGTCACACATGGTACTTATGGCCAAACAGCTCTTTGGTCTTGTCTGTTCAAACGACATTCACCATCATCAATCAATCAGCTCAAAGTTTTGCATGTCTGGTATTTAGCACTCAGATAAGGAGGTTAGCCCAGTTTTATAGCTAGAGAAAGTCCTGACAGCGGACAGTATCCTTTTTAACTTCAAGAGAATCTTTCATCCTCAAATCTCAAGAGTACAGTGAACTATTTTCCTGCAGGTGTTTCCATGAAACCACCTGGTCGCTTTTTCCACTGTCAGCACCTACTACAAAAACACTTTATGCAAAGCTCTACACTATGAATAGAAAGATGGAAGTCTGGTGGTAAACAGACAATCCAGTAACCCAGACCAGAGGAATAATAATAATAAAATAAAAAAAAGTATATTTTGGTTTTGAAAAGGAAGTTTAAAAGTTCTCTGTCTCGCAGTAACAACAGTCCAAAAATATCCCGGTTCAACACAAAGCAGGTCTCTGCATGTCCAACAGCTCTTGTCAGGGGTTGGACGTGGAGACACACACACACACCTTCCTATAAAATAGGAAGCACATGGTGATATCCATCAACCTTTTTGTGGACTGACATTCACGCACACAGACATACAGACAATCACAGGCATTTTGGAAATTATAACAGGAAGCTGCAGTCAGAGCAGCACAAGTTCATCCATCAAAGCAACGGGACGACATTTTTAAAAACACACAAACATGCGCGGGGGCGATCAGAACTTGTCCAAATAAACCAAACATTCATGTGCGCCCTTCTCCTTACGCAGCTTTGCATGTGAAAGGACATGCTTTGCATTTCAGACAAGGCCAACACCACTGTTTGCATCTCCACTCACGGCAGGAAGAGTAAAAATGACAGGCATTTGTTCTCGGTTGTTGTTATTAAACACTTCACAGATGAGCACCTTTTGATGGAAAAGTGGTGGTAAAGCTTTTCATGTTTTTTAGTAAAAGGTTGACAATACTGCCTATAATTTATGCTAAATTTAAAGATTTTAAGAGTGTGCACTTTGTATGTCTCTACAAAGAAGTTTAAATTAGAGCTGGATGTGCTGTTAGCAAAGCTCATTTCCTTTTCCTGTATGACAAGCAAGAAAGGTCATTCAGCTGTGCAGCTGAAGCCCACGTTGCCTGATTAAGACAAAGTCAGGTGATGATGGAAGCTGGAGGCCTTTTGTTGCTTATTTCACCAGTTTTCATCCGCTCACTGTTGTAGCAATCTTCATGCATACTATATACAGAAGCCATTGCTGCTTCGAGTTCGAGGGTAAAAATGATCTATAAACAACAGTGAAGAAAGTTATTGAAAGGTCAAACAGCTGACGGGTAAACTTTTTGCCTCATATTTTTCAACCTCTTCTCTTCACATCTTCCTTTGAATCCCCTTTGTCAACTCCTTCACGCCTCAGCTCCTACATGTGACCTCCCAGCAGGGAAGGTCGCCAGCAGCAGGTGAAAGATCACGACCCCCAACACAAAGACTCGCTGCCCTCTTCCTCGGCTTCAGCAGAGACTGGAAAAACAGCAGCCTATCACATCTCTCAACACTGACAATTTACCAGGAACAATTACAAAATACCAACAACAGTAGCCTTAAGCAGGGAATGGAGATTCAACAAGTCCTAAAATCGAACTGCTGTGAAATTGCATCTATACTTGAGGTTGTTTAAAATGAAACAAAAGGAGTGGAGATGAAAACAACAGTGGACAAAATAGGTCATTTCCTGTTCGTGTTTTTAATCAGCTCTGCTTCTGTATCGGTCTCCCAGAATGCACAGTAGCAGCTCTTCTCATCAAGAATACATCACATATGTGCCAAGGCTCCTATGGAAGCACAACTGAGTCCTTTCCGCCTGGAGCGCGTTTGAACTCCACATGCTATCTGGATCTGCTTCAGGCAGAACAGAGATAAAAGTGTTGGATTACAGTGGACATCAGGAAGGTATGAATATTATCCTTAAACGCAGCCATGTGTACGCACACAGTCGCCACACATTCAATCTTTCCTATAAACCATCATGCATATTTCGAGCGCACATCACCTGGACCTTAGTTTAAATGTGGGGTGATTTATGATCAACTTTGTGAGAAAGAAACTGGATACAGCGTGGGACCGAAGGCATTCTCTGGAGCCATCTGTCTGAAGGTACTTTGGTAAAAACATCACTCAGAGAGAAAGCTACTTGACAGGTGCAGCTCATCCTAAACTCAAAGATAAGATGAGCTACATAAGCCTACATATTTTACAGTCTGATTAGCATTTTCATCCTTCGGTCTACGCTAACATAGATCCCTATGGCGGCGTAATACGTAATCTTAGGGCCACAGTGTTATTAGACAAGCAGAAGACAGTAAATCAGCAGGACTAGATTACAGGATATGAGGTCCTGTCTTTCCTGGGTTTAACATTACACGGGGGGTGAAGGTGCTAAGGTCACTAAATCTCAGGTTACATTCTCACGAGATTTAGAATAGCACAGCACCTGCCGTCCTCCTCTGACTGTGACGAAAGAAGGCAACACGGACGGCTTAACTGAATATTTCCACGTGACTCAATTTTGCTGTTATGATATTAATAAGGGATGTGCATTTCTGTAAAAGATTATATCTGTGATCAAAATATCAGTTTTGCTGATACCTGATTTTTTTTGTTTATCTTGCGCTCGTTTTCATTTGTGCCTGAGAAACAAATGAAACAAATGGATAAATCGGGGATCGACCCACCGACCTTCCACTTGGTATACAACCCGCTCTATCACAGTCAAACATAGCAAGCTATGAACTTATTAGAAAAAACTGCAAGATTTGATAGCCACATTTTAAAGTACAAAATTATTACAGGTAAATAAACTAACATCATAAATGACTGATTCTCTGCAACGACGATTTAGTGTTACTTGGGTAAACACAACTGCTTTTCAGAGATGTGCAGATACCTGCTGCTTTCTTTGTAGACAAATACTAACGGGTGGCTGGTCCATCCCCTTCCCTCCCCCTCATACTGGAGGTGAGGGTACAGAACAACACCAGGGAGACAAAGACCATTAATTCAAACGCGCAGGTGCCATCTTTAAGTCCTGTATCCATTTTTCAATAATGCATCCATGGGGGCAACGTGTTGCATCAGTAACATGTTGGTTTCCTGGCAGCTGGAACAAAACTAGCCACTTCCCTCATTTCCCTCAACCCGCACATAAGCAGCAGCGGTATCAAACCTTTCATCTAACCCTCAACAAGTGAGCAAACATCCCCAAAACCTAAACTATCCCTTTAATCCAGCATACAACCGCAGGAACAGTCACAGTGATGACAACAGTGCCTTGTCAGTCAAAGCTGCAAAAGCTTAATATGTTATTTGTGGTGATGTTCTGCATTAATCATTATTTATAAAGATTAAAGTGATTCAGTGTGAAAGTCACCTGTGAGTGGCAAAAAGAGAGAAAAACACTGTGGTGAAATTTGACTTCCTTCAGCCATCTGCTGGCGTTTCATAAGAGCCTGGAGTGTGTCCAGAACTGTCAGCTCTTTCTTAGTACAGAGAGCATCAGTTTTTAGCAAAACCGATTCTTTGTAAGATGATTTTTTTTTTAAAGATCAAAGACCCAAACATTGTTAAAAGCAGAACTTCACCAGACACATAGCTTACCACTAGCTACATGTCATTACATAACCGGTGTTATTGATTCATAGTCATTCTCATGCAACCTGTTCCGCCAGCAGTCTCTTCCTTATCTCCTATCAGCGTTCATCTGCCAGTAATTATCTTCCAGTCCTGCGATCTGACCTGCAGGCTGTTCACACGCACAGTAACTCCTCTGCGCAGCACACCTGTTTCTGAAATCACTCCGCTGATAACAGCGCGGGATCCGTGTTTCAACTTCACCTTAGGGCAATTCGTTAGACTCACGGGAAGGGATTGATGGGGGACCTGCTCGAAAAGTGCACCGAGGCAGTTTCCGCTCGCTGTTTTCTGTTGCGGGTGTCTTTGCAGAGGGCACATGAGCAAATCCTCGTCCTCCTGCAGCCACCGGACACATGTAAACCTTGAATTGGAGCGCTGAAAACCCTCCTCGACACTTCATTAAATCGCAGCCACGCTGTCTCACCTGTTCACTTTGCCAGCGCCCTCGTTTACCTGGTCGTAAAACCTCAGTGACGTTACCTTTGCGTGGCGTCATTTTCCGGCTCACTTTATCAGCGTCGATACTCAACAGTTAAACTTTTTTGGACTTAATTAAAATAAATAATAAATAAAATGAGCTGTTTAGATGTAAAGGTGAAGAAATATATTTATAATTTTTAAAAAAATTATTTAAGATTTTTGTGAATTTTTTTTCATTAGTTATGTATTTGTTTGTGTAATTTTGTCTTTCTTATTCATATAACTCTACATCAATGAACATGTTCATTGCTTACCAACGTGATCGGATAATGTTTAAAGTCACAGCCCCCATTTGACAGTTTCTGCTATGAAATAGGATTTACTGTTAGTAAGAAGGAAAACAGGCCATCTATGTAGGTTTCAACTTCCTAGAAGTCGCATCGTTCTACTTCAGGAGAGGTCTCGGGTTTGACTTCTTGGGAGACAATCGTTTTATTTTTTAATCTGCACGTCAAATATTATAGAGACCTACAGTTGCTCTATTTCATTAAAATGAAAATACTGTTGGCATTTTTCTGTAGTTGTACAGTCATTTGAAAAATAAAATTTTTTACACTCCTATCAAAAACTAGGCACTAAGATGCATGTGCAACCACCTTCAGCAACAATAATTTGAAGCAATAATTTTCTCTATGTATTTATCAGTCTCTGACATCGTTGTGCAGGGATTCTGATACAGTCTTTTTATGATGTTGCTTCAGTTCATTGAGGCTTTGTGGGCGTTTGTTTATGCACAGCTCACTTATAGGTTCCACCACAGCATTTCAATCAGGGTGAGGTCTGGATTTTGACTGTGTCATTGCAACACTTGGATTATTTTCTTTTTCAACCATTCTGCTGTAGATCTGCTGCTGTTTGGGATCATTGTTATGTTGCGTGATCCTTTTTTATCTAAGGTTTAGCATTCAGACTTTAATCTAGACTCCTTTGGTTTACAGAGGAGTTTGTAGTTGAGTCAATAATTGCAAGATGCCCAAGTCCTGTGGTTGTAAAACAGGCCCAAACCATCACCCCTCCTCCACTGCTTGACAATGGATGTAAGGTGTTAATGGTGGCATGCTGCGCTTGGATTTCTCCAGTCACCGTGCTGTACATTATTTCTTCAGTCTTTCTCTAATTGTCCTTTTATTGGCCCTTTTAATGAAAAACATTAAGCAACCAGTAGTTTGATGACTTCAAAACACTTTATTTTAAATCTCTTATACATTATTTATAGTGACTGTCTTTGTATTTTGTACTGGGAAAACCAAAACTAACCTCTTATCTTCCTACTGTCTATTGTTGGGCATAAAACAGAATGCGGGATAGGACATATCTCTAACAGCGTTGTGGTTATTTCTCACATTCCTGCCTTTCCTTACTGCTTACCTTGCTGACAGACAGACGGTAGTTTTACATCTGTAGCTTTTATGTGACTCACTGAACAATATTCTTTTGTCTGTACAGTTTTGATAATTCTTTTTTCATTTTGATTTATAGGTGTCATGCTCTCTGGTGAGTATTATCTTTGTCACTGGGGAGGTCATGGCCTGAATGATTATTCCACAGAGGACAGGCTTAGCCACTGAGCTTTTCTCTGTGATATCAGCTTTCTCAGAATAAGATGACTTCATTGTCAACTGAAACTGCTGGAGTCCTGAGAGTGAGGAGGATTTTCCCTCAGGTAAAAGCTGACAAACAATGCCAAAGCTGTCTATTTACATTGCTGTCCTTCTAGTATGTCAGTGTCTAGTTTTCAGTGGAAGAAAATATAGCTTGTTAATTGCTGTTTTTCCCTGTACATGTAGAGACATGCCTGATCATTTTTAGCGTGGAAATCCCTTAGTCCGTGGAAACAGACATGCACCTAGCTATAGGGCAGATTGAGAACAATTCCTACTATGCTGATGGTGACAGATAAAATCTGTTCCTTTGGTTTCATTTTGAAAGTATACACGCACTGATGCTGCTCAGCTTTTGATTTGACAGCATGATTTTATCATTTTCAGAGTGAACGCCACTTTTAAGCACCGAAATATTAAAACAGCATCTGATAAAAATGTGTTTAATCTCGTTTCACATTACAGGCTTCAAAGCGACTGATGTGTTATGTGACATTCTGTGACACGAGAAAATTATGTGCTGTTCAAAACAGAAATTTATCTCAGATGACTCTGGGACACTCAAAACGACTTCCTGACGACCTGATAAAGATTTCCTGCATTTAACATTGTTTATGCGTTTTAATTATGTGCATACATACAGATGTTGTTTTATTTTCGCTGTCCGGCCATCTATTTTTACCAGTTGTCTTTTAAACATTTTTTCTTTCACTATTTTACATCATTCCTCACGCAAATGTTTTTTAACATTGCAGCTGTAACCATTAAATCTTAAAAAGTTAAATTACAGAGAAAGGTTCTGGTAACGCATTGGCCTGAATACCATATAATTATAAAACAGAAAGATTTTGTTTATTCACAGAAAAATGTCATTTTTTCTCACTGTGGATCCATTTGAACAAACAAACAGAAAAAGGAACTTTTCTGTCATTTAATTGTTTATTTATAACTTAATTACTTTGTTGCAGTGGTGTTAGGGTGGGGTGGGGTGTCTTTATCAGTAGGAAAAGCTGTAAAATGTAAATACAGTTAAAAGTCCTAATTGGAGTCTTCATCAGGCCAATTCTGGTCTTGTTGCCACTGATGAGCTGTCCTGTACTCACTGGTGATACTATGATGCTATCTGATATGAGGAGTTTGTCACAAGGCAGGATGCAGGGTACACCCTGGAGAGCTTTCTTGACAAAAGCCTGTTGCTTTTGTCAAGAAGCTGGAGTACACAGAGAGAACCCACACAGGCACAGAGTGAACAAACAAGCTCCATACACAAAGGCCTTGGCCAGTCACTGGATTTGAACCCAGGACCTGCTGCCCGAGGCCCTTCTGCATTGAGTTTGCATGGTCTCCTTGTACCTGTGGTACGAGCAGAGCCTTCTGCAGCTCAACGTGGCAAAAGACCAAGGAACTGATTGTGGACTTTTTAGGAGGACCAGGAAAACCTTCACCCCCGTTTCAATCCAGAGAGGTCAATGTTGACATTGTAGAGGACTATAAATACCTTGCAGTACACATAGACAATAAACTGAACTGGGCTAAAAACACCACTGCACTCTACAGGAAGGGCCAGAGTCGACTCTATTTTCTGAGGTGGCTGAAGTCTTTCAACATTGTTGGACAATGCTCAGGATTTTTTGCGAGTCTGTTGTGGCCAGTGCTAGCCTCTATGCTGTTGCATGCTGGAGCATCAGGTTGAGGGTCCCAGATGCCAACAGACTGAATAAACTGATCCGCAAGGCCAGTAATGTTGTGGGGATGGAGCCCACCCCTTAGGGTGGTGTATGAGAGGCGGATGTTGTCCAAGATAAGGACAATGTTGGATAATACCTCCGCCCACTCCATGACGTGCTGGCCAGTCACAGGAGCACGCTCAGTGAGGCCATCTCCCTGTACAACTCCTGCATTTAATACACTGTAAACACTGCAATAGTTACACCCTTTTGCACATATTCTACAGTAAAATAACAGATGACAAAGTTCACAGGTTAAAGTCAAATATATCACCTCTCTAATATTCTCACCTTGTATAGATTAGTGCCATTTCTTAAATTTGTAAAGTTTGCAATATATTGTATTATTTAACCCACATAATAATTTACATAATTTCCTTAGGGATTATTAAAGTATTCTGATTCTGATTGTCCTTGAAACAGAATTGCGAGTATACATCATTTTCAGAGTGCCGGTCCCTGTATTAGTGAGTGAATTGCATAATAGTCCAGTGAAATGGTTAATTGAATGCTTATCTGTGGCAGACTGTGGAGGAGACATGGGCAAGAGTGCTGTTGATCTGAGTCACGCAATAGGAGATAAATGGTGTCTGGTGTTTGTAGTGTCAAAGGGCAGTGTGACAGATGAGATGCCAAAAATAGACTAGGTGAGTTTGCGCTCATATAGACAAAGGCAATAAATGAAGGCAAGATGAGGGCAGCCATAACAAACGTCATTATAGACCTGACTGAGATGTCATCATCCCATTTAGGATTAGAGAGCATATACAAACAATGTACGTTTGGAATATCTTTTCATTAAGCCTTGCAGACACAACACTACAGAAAAATGCATTTCAGGATCAAACGCTCAAAGCCGATAGTTTTAATCTTAGCCCTTCCTGTTTGACTAATACGGATATTTTCAGTGTAAAACACTTTGGCATGAGTTTCACAATTCCCAGACACTTTTTTCCCCGAGGGCAGAACTGTATACAGTGTTTTTTCCCCTCATATGTGTACACACAAGTCATGGGAGACACACACAAGGGAAAGCTTATCTCCACCATCAGCTGAGAAATACTGGGCGACCCGCTCTGCTGCTTTCAGTCCAGAGCAACGACTGTGAGACAGAAAGTGAGAGAGAGAGCGCCTTTGTGTTATCAGACGCTGGGACAGAAAAAGCTGTCGAGTGTGCCAGGATTAATGGACATTAGCACATGAAGCCATGAAGAAAGCAGGAAACGCCACAGGAAATGCCTCAGAGGGTGTGTAATGCCAACTCTGATCACTGTCCGTGTGGCACCCGCATTATGTATGCTGATGCAGTGGGAAAATACTGGTGGCTTTTGTACTTACAGTAGCACATGAGTGGGAGTGCTAATTATGTTAAAAAAAAACAACCTCTGAGATGCTTTAGAAAGAAAGTGATTGCAATAAGAAAAATAGTATCACAATGAGTGCCAGAGTAACAATAACGTAATTAACTGTGAGGATGAATCAGATGGATTGGTTACTTTTTTATTAATGAATGGCAGTTTTGAAAATTAGATTCTGCATGTCTGTTACCAGTTTGAAGTTCAATTTAAAACTGAGGAACTTCCTTAAATTATAAATAAAATATCCTCATGTAAGAAAATGTAACTATCTACATTTTACACTAAGTAATAAAAAACAAAAATAGTTTACTGTGTAAAACTCGACCCCTGGTTTATTTATCTGTTGCTGTGAAAATGGGAAATTTGGCCAGAGCGAGCATGACATCTCTTAGGCAAGCTTTCTTGTTATTTCTTGTCTTCAGGAATAGTTCTCAAGGTTTGAAGGACATTGAAAAGCTCTTTGAATATTGGCTGCCTCTTGTTCTGTTCTCTGTCAAGATGATCCCACACTGCTTCATTTAATGATGAGGTCTGGGATCTGGGGAGGCCAGTCCATGACTACTGATGTTCCATTGTGTCTTTTCTATCCAGGTGTGCTTTTCATGCACTGGCAGTGTTTTTGTACAGTGGCGCCCAGAGACAAAGCACGTACAAACTCCAAAACACAACGGAAGTGCTTCAGGACGCTAGGGTCAGTGTTGAGCTTTTGTTACCTATAGTGGCTACACAATTAATTATTTGACTATATATGAGTGTGGTTGTTCTATCCTTGCAGGTGTTTTCCACCAGTGTTTGCAACAAACTTGCTGTTTATTTTGCAAATCGAGCTCAACACTGATCCTAGCGTCCTGGAGCACTTCCGTTGTGTTTTGGAATTTGTACGTGCTTCGGAGTTTGTACGTGTTTTGGAGTTTGTACTTGCTTTGGAGTTTGTACGTGCTTTGTCTCTAGGGGCCACTATATCTTCTCTTTGATGCCCTTTCTTAAGAATGGCTTCTTGACACTGAGACTATTTCTGATGAGGCTTCAGTGAATAGTATCAACTGATGGGTCAGATGCATCTTTCAGCTCCTGTGTCATGTCTTTGCTGGATTTTCCACATTATTTCTTAAGGACATGACTGTCAGAAAATTTTCATTCGTTATAGAAAAACTTGGTTGTTGTTTTAATTTTGCTTATCTGTCCGCACAGTTTCCTCAATCTTTTAAGGACAGAATACACACAATGCCACTAAGTTTTCAGCTAACATGTTTCACTAATAATTCTAGCTCCTTGGAAGCAAAATACAAAGAAATGAGGGGCGTCAAGACTTTTGCATAGTACCATATCACTAATTATACACCTATTATATTTTGACTTGTCTCCAGAGCAGTTTTTGGATTTTTGTTCAAGTCAAAGTCCCACCTGTAAGACAAACAGAATTTCCATGCACTTTGGCTGTTCACTTTTTATTTAGATGATTTTTGTATGTTTCTATGACATATGAAAAACAATCTAAATAATTTCAAAAACTTTTATTGCCAAATAAATAAAACCCAAACTTTTGGCCACAACTGTAGAAAAGATAAAAGATGAGAGGAATATATCTGTACAGTAGGTATTTTTATTTAAGCTGATTATATTTTTCCCTTGACTTAAAGGGGGCGATCGTGGCTCAAGAGTTGGGAGTTCGCCTTGTAATCGGAAGGTTGCCGGTTCGAGCCCCAGCTTGGACAGTCTCGGTCGTTGTGTCCTTGGGCAAGACACTTCACCTGTTGCCTACTGGTGGTGGTCAGAGGGCCTGGTGGCGCCAGTGTCCGGCAGCCTCGCCTCTGTCAGTGCGCCCCAGGGTGGCTGTGGCTACAATGTAGCTTACCATCACCAGTGTGTGAATGTGTGTGTGAATGGGTGGATGACTGGATATGTAAAGCGCTTTGGGGTCCTTAGGGACTAGAAAAGCACTATATAAATACAGGCCATTTACCATTTACCATTTAAAGGTTCATCATCAGGAGGTAAACAGGAAGCCAGATCAGACGAAAAAGTATGAATAATGCATAAAAGAAGTCATTAAAAACTAAGTTGATTTAAATGGATTTCTCTGGGATTTGAGGTGGGTTGAGCTGTGCAAAAGCTGCTAATCAGTGGCTGAACCCAACCATGTCAACAGTGAAAAAAGAGAATGAACAAGCTGCTATCTAATCTAAATAACTGCAGTAGGTCTGTCATCACCATCTTTGACCTCATCGAAATCCCAGGAAATACTCTGAGTTTACAGTTTTACCATTCTGCTGAATTCACCGATTAACGATGAAACAGCAAAACTCTTTTCTTTCTGTTAAACCAACCGTGAAAGGCTGGATGTAGAAGCGGGTGGCGCTGAGGTCCCAGCATAAACCGCATCTCACATTATAAAGGCTGTAGTTATGATACCAGGATGTTGATGAGATAATTTCCAGAACATGTTTTTATGAAATGTCTGTGACCAGTTTGTCCTTCCGTACCAGCCAGAAGTTTCCATCTCATATATAACCGGAGATGTGTTGCCCACACTTGTTCTGTGACCAACAATGGAGAATGATTGCAGAAATGATTCCTGACTTGTGCTGTTACGTAAAAACCATCAGCATGAGAGGAGCAAAGACACACCTGCAGCCCCGCAATCCATTAGTGTCTGACATTCAAGAGAGAACTTTTCTGCAGACTGCTGTTGATTCATGGGAAGAAAATGAATCACTCTTTGTCGCCTCTCTTTTCTTCTTCTTTATTTTTATTTATTATTCCTGCGTGGGCTCTCTCCACATACTCCAGCTTTCTCCCATAGTCCAAACACATACACGTTATATACATATTGTACATATATTTATTAGTTTCAGATGTAGCCATTCTTGTATTTTGCTTGTTTACATTATTGTATTTTGCACAACTCTGTTGCTTGTGAAGCTCGCACACAAGAATTTCACTCACATGTGCTGTACCAATGTACCTGCACATGTGATGTGACAATAAAAGTGATTTGATTTGATTTGACGTTAGGTTAATGAGTGATTTTAAAGTGGCTCTGGGTATGACGCAGATTATAGTGTATAGAAATAATGCACTGTGCTATATGGATATATGTAAAAACAAAAAACCCAATGCACGGTAAAAAAAAACAACAAAACACTTGAGGTGCTTAGTGAGATTTATTGCACTATACTAATGCCAGTATATGTACATTTACCTTCTCACAAATTGTCCAAAGTTGCACACAGGGGTTAATGGGTAAAGATAGTGACAATTTGTAAAAAGCAAAACAACCCCCCTCCAAAAAAATGCATTTTAAATGTGGGAGTGCAGGTAGATTAACAATTACAGAAACATAAAACATCATTTTGTTAATTACCAGTATTATAAATTAGATGAGCGGTAGCATTAGCCTTACATTGGGTGGTGGCTTAAAAAATGTTTTAAGCACTGTATGTGACTGAAGACCAAATTACAAAGACTTCTTTATTTCCCCTTCCTTTCTATGCTTACCTCTCACATCCCTTATCATTTCATTCATTCATTTCATTTATTTGTTCATTTTCAGGCACAACAAATACCTATATTGAACATAAAATGCACAAAACAAAAAACAAAAATTGCCTGAAAAAGGAGTGGGACGAAGAAAACTTATTAAATCCCACCCCTATACTCACTCATCAACAAAAAAAACAAACTTCCCGCAGCTACGCCCATCATTGCATACAGACCCATCAACAGCCCCGGGCACATACAAGCATCTAAACGGCAGCTCGCAAACAACAATTAGAGCCTTCATAACTGAATTGATTGATTGATTGATTGATTGATTGATTGATTGATTGATTGGTAATTTATTTCAACATGTGAACAATATACAAGTACATTTAGAAAAGAAATGAGAGAAAAAAAATATACTATACAAATTACATACAAAAAAACATTCTGATTAATTTACATGTTGAAAGGGAGTGGGAAGAAGTATACACTTATTTAATCCCACCCCTGTCCCATAAATTATCAGTGAATATTTAGTCAGCTTCCTTACTGATATAATTTGTAATAAAAATAGTGAACAGATTTCTGATATACTATATACTATAATATCACATCATGAATTTTTTGTTTGTTTGTTTTTAAATAGAGACATTCACTTAATTTAAATATTTTCCTTTTCTTTATAGATCGAGAAGATCATATTTTTATAACTCTTTTTGAACAGTTTTATGTTTGGACATTGCTTTAATTCCATATTCAGTTTGTTCCATAGTTTCACTCCTTGAACAGAAACACAAAAGCCTTTTCTTGTAGTACGTACCTTCATTGTTTTGAAGTTACAAAAACCCCTTAAATTATAACTTCCTTCTTTCAAAAAAAACATACTCTGAATATTACCTGGCAGTTCTTTATTTTTTGCTTTGAATAGAATTTGTGCTGTTTGGAATTTCACTATATCGTCAATTTTCAATATTTCAGACTGCAAAAATAGTGAGTTTGTATGTTCCCTATAACCTGCATTGTGGATGATTCGAATTGCTTTCTTTTGAAGAGTAAAAAGTGAATGTAATGTGGTTTTATAGTTATTGCCCCAGACCTCTGCACAATAGCTTAAGTATGGTGAAACCAGTGAACAGTAGAGAATATGAAGTGATGTTCTGTCGAATACCTGTTTTGCCTTGTTTAGTACTGCAATGCTTCGTGATACTTTGGAATGAATATATCTTACGTGAGCTCTCCAGTTAAGTTTTTCATCTATTATTACCCCCAGAAATTTATTTTCACTGACTCTTTCAATATCAACACCATTTATTTGAATCTTTGCATTTGTATTTAAACTACTATTTCCAAATAACATAAGTTTAGATTTATTCAAATTTAATGATAATTTGTTTTTATCAAGCCAGAACTTCACTTTACTTATTTCATTAGTCATATCCTCCAATAAATTCTGCAGATCATCACCAGAGCAAAAAATGTTTGTATCGTCAGCAAAGAGAACCATTTTTAATACTTTGGACACTTTACAGATGTCGTTAATGTACAAGTTGAAGAATTTTGGACCCAAAACTGACCCTTGGGGTACACCACAAGCAATGTCCATACATAAGGAGCAACCACCATTTATTTTCACAAACTGCTTTCTGTCACTTAAATAACTCCGGACCCAATCTAAAACTACCCCTCTGACACCATAACGTTCCAGTTTTCTTATTAATATATCATGATCTATAGTGTCAAATGCCTTTGTCAAGTCTATGAATAACCCAGCCACATATTGCTTTTTGTCTATGGAATTTGTGATGTATTCTATTGAATCTAATAGTGCCGATGATGTTGATCTGCTTGATCTGAATCCGTACTGACTCTCAGTGAGTAGTTTATGTTTATCTATAAATTTTTCCAGTCTGTTTTTAAACAGTTTTTCAAGAACTTTTGAGAATTGAGGTAGTAAAGAGACAGGCCTGTAGTTTGTGAAATGGTGTTTGTTTCCAGATTTGTATAGAGGTATAACTTTTGCTATTTTCATTCTGTCTGGAAATCGACCAGTTTGAAATGATAAATTACAGATGTATGTAAATGGTTTTATAATAGCCTCAATGACTCTTTTAACCACTATCATATCAATATCATTACAATCCAAAGATTTGTGATTTTTACATTTTTTGACAATTTCAAGAACTTCATTTTCATCAACGGCTGTGAGAAACATAGTATATGGATTTCTGTCAATCAGTGTATCTGGTTTTTCCTGTGCTTTCCCAGGATGAGTGATTGTTCTTGCTAAATTTGGTCCAGCAGTTACAAAGAATTCATTGAGACTATTTGCCACAACATCCATATTGTATTCTTCATGGTCATTACAAATGAAATACTTGGGATAGTTCTTTTGTCCAGTCCCACATTTTATAACACTGTTCAGGATTTCCCATAATCTTTTATTATTATTTCTATTTATATCTAATTGCTTCTTATAGTATTCCTTTTTACTAAATCTAAGTATATTAGTTAACCTATTTTTATATCTTTTGTATCTGATTTCAGCATCTTTAGTTCTCGTTCTTAAGAACTCTCTGTATAGAGCATTTTTCTTTATACATGCATTTTGCAGACCTTTTGTTATCCATGGACAGTCCATATATTTCTGTTTCCTACTATATTGCTTTATTGGACAGTTGGTATTGTACAGTAATGTAAATATTCTAAGGAATTTATTATAAGCACTATTAACGTCCTGTTCCTGATATACTTCACCCCAGTTTTCCTTCAATAAATCTTTTTTAAATGCATTCATTCTTTCTTCTGTTCTTACTCGTCTGTACTCTTTTTTACTGTCCATTTTATTGATCTTGTAATTCCTATCATAGATTGTAAAAATTGGAAGATGGTCACTTATGTCGTTAATCAGGAGTCCACTTACAGTCTTATTTTCAATGTCATTTGCAAAAATGTTGTCTATGAGAGTTGCACAATGTGATGTAATCCTGGTAGGTCTAGTAATTTTAGGGAATAGATTCATACAGTGCATTGTGTTTATAAATTCCTCAGTGGTTTTATGTTTATTTGGGTTTAGCAAATCAATATTGAAGTCTCCACAAATGAAAACTTTTTTGCGAGCTATTTCAATAAATGTTTCTTCTATCCAGTCTTTAAATGTCTCAATACTACTACCTGGAGCTCTGTATATACAGCTAATGATTACATTTTTACTTTTTTCTTTACAAATTTCAACTGTAATACATTCTAGTACATTATCAATCACCATCGTCATCTTTTCCACCACATTAAATTTCAAGGATTTGTCCACATACAAGGCCACTCCTCCTCCTCCTTTGTTTCGCCTAGTTATAAATGTGAATTCATAACCCTCCAGTTCAAAGTCTGTTCCTTTTTCCATATTGATCCAAGTTTCTGATAAGGCAATGACACTAAATGGATGTGAAAACTGGTTAAGATATTCTTTGATATGACTAAAATTAGCATAGAGACTTCTACAGTTAAAGTGGATAATTGATAATTTATTCTCAGTTTTAATCCTCTGATTGTAGTCTTTATTTGTATAGTAGCAGCAATTGTTATTGTTAGATGAGAAAAAGTTGTTGTCTGGATCTATTTCATAATCCAAGTCGTGTGTATTGTGATCCATATAGTTAAATGTTTTCAGTTCCAATTGATCATATTCTGCAACTGTCTGACTGATGCAGCTGATTCTTCCAGATGTATCTGAGTTCTTCCTTCCAGTGTGTGTCATAAGTGAGTGTGTGGTTGTCTGTTACCTTGTTTGCCGTCCAGATCGTGTTGCTCACTGATATTTTTCGAGATCCGCCATATTTTTAATGGTCAGAACTTTGGCTTCCTCTGGTGATCTGTTTAGTTTAATGAATATTTTGCAGTTCGTCATCCAAGTGCCTTGGATTTTTCCCAGCTTCTTAAGGTGTCGCGCTTTTTTGGCTATTTCAGCGTTGTGTTTGGTTAGATGTTCATTGATAAAGACATTAGATCCTTTTAATTTTCTTCCTTGTTTCAGCAGCGTAATCTTGTGCTTTCGATTTACAAACCTTAATATAATAGCCGGTATGTTGCCGTTCCTCCTGGGAAGAGGGTGGCATGCTTCGACAGAGTTACAGTCCAGGGCAATCCCTTTGGACCGCAGGAAAGCAGCCACCTGTTGTTCCGTGGAGCTAATGTCAAGCTCTCCAGGTTCCTCGTTGCTGTCAGCGGTCACCGCCTGAGCGTATGACCGGGGTTTAATATGGAGCCCAGTGATGATGACGTCGTTTATCCTGGAGTATTGTTCCAGGTCAGCGACCTTACTTTCCAGGTATGCAATCTTTTTATCTTTTTCGGCATTTTGGATGCGGAGGAGCTTTACCTCCTCCACAATTTCAATGATATTTTTCTGCTGCAACCTGATAGTAGAAATTTCCTCCATTATGAAGTCAAGGGACTTTTTAATGTCCTCGACTTCCTCAGCTGTCGGTGTCCTCTTCGGCCCCATTTTATCTGGTTACCCTGGTAGCAGGTTCAGTCAGCTGATTCCTCAGTCAGCTGTTAGCCTGGTAACGCGTTGGCTAGCCTGCAATTACCTCGTTAACTCCGTTAGTCCAGTCCAATATCCTGTATCAAAGTCGTAATCCAGACAGGGTTGTACCAAAAGTTCCAACAATGTGAGTAGTCTTTGCTCCAGAAATTGATGGCCAAATTTCAAAAATCCACAGGACACGATCAAAACACAACTTCCAAACAAATGGCGAATACAGAATATATAAATTATAAATTGCATTACCACAGGTAACAGGCAGTAATAACTACAAGTAACAAACACACATACATATACATACATATATATCTACACACACATGTACATATATGTACATACATACGCACACTTTTTTTTTTTTTTTTTGGAATCCATACCAGCAATGGTAAGAGAACAGACATTACAGAGCACACTAAAAGCATCATTGAGTATACTGTGACCAGACCAACTGTTTGTAGAGAAATTTAAATCTATGAATATTTTTGCATTGTTTCAATTGTAAACTCAGACTGTTCCAGATTTTCACACCACATACAGACACACAAAAACCTTTACGGGTTGTTTGAGTTCTGGGTAATTTGAATTCTCCAAAGTCTCTCACATTATAAACCTTTTCTCGAATTTCAAATCTAGTTTGTAAATTTGCCGGTAAAAGTTTAGTAAAAGCTTTATACAAAATTATGGATGTATTGTAATTAACCAGATCCTGGAATTTAAGTAACTTTGCCTGAAGAAAGAATTTGTGAGTATGATCTAGATAACCAGCCTTGTGAATAATACGCAGTGCTCGTTCCTGTACTGTGACTAATGGATTAGTTGTATTTTTATATGTGTTTCCCCACACTTCCACACAATATGTAAGATATGGAAGAACCAGGGTACAGTACAGAGTACGAAGTGCATCTTTATCAAGGAATTGTTTCACTTTGTTCAAAACTGCGAGGCTTCTGGAAATTTTGGTTTTTATGTGTCTGACGTGGGGTTTCCATGAAATTTTATTATCAATTACGACTCCCAAAAATTTGTTTTCACTCACATTATCAATTGGTACACCTTCAATGATAATTGGTAATTCTACATTATATTTTAAATTACCAAAAAACATTGCTTTAGTTTTATTTATATTTAATGATAATTTATTTATGTCCATCCATTTTTTTTATTAATTTTAGCTCCCTGTTTACGGTCATTACAAGATCAGTATAATCATCGCTACTGAAAAATATGTTGGTGTCATCTGCGAACAGTATGAGTTTAAGTACTTGAGAAACATCAAAAATATAATTTATGTATACATTGAAAAGTTTTGGTCCCAACACTGACCCTTGGGGAACACCACATGTAATACCAGGTTTCTCTGAATGGTAATGCCCTATGCTAACATATTGTTCCCGACCCGTTAGGTAACTTTTTAACCAGTTACCAGCTTTCCCTCGAATACCATATCTTTCCAATTTATCCAATAATATTGAGTGATTGATTGTGTCGAAGGCCTTTTTGAGATCAACAAAAATACCAACTGCATATTTATTTTTATCCAGTGTATCAGTAATTTCTTCTACTGCCTCAATTATCGCCATTGAAGTGGTTCTTTGCGTTCTGAAACCATACTGACCAACATTTATTATTTGATGTTTTTCAAGGAATTTTTCTAATCTTGAATTAAAAAGTTTTTCTAGAATTTTTGAGAATTGAGGCAGTAGAGAAATAGGCCTATAATTGGTAAAACTGTGTTTGTCATTACTTTTATATAGTGGTATTACTTTCGCAATTTTCATTTTTTTTGGAAAACAACCAGACTGAAATGATAAATTACAGATATATGTTAAGGGACTAGCAATATTCAGAATAACCTGTTTAACTACAGACATATTTATGTCATGATAATCCATTGAAGACTTACTTTTACATTTTAATGTGATATTTATTACTTCTTGCTCATTTGTAGCTGAGAGGAACAGTGAAAAGGGATTTGATTTTATATTACTGATATTTTCATTTTTATGACACGGGATGTCTGCTGCTAGTTCAGGGCCAACATTTATGAAGAATTTATTGAACCCATCGACAATATTACTCATGTTGTGATTTTCACCATTTGCATCAGTAAAATATTCAGGATATGATGTTCCAGAAGATCCTTGTTTAATTAAGTTGTTTAACACATCCCAAGTTCCTTTTATATTGTTTTTATTTTCATATAATCTTCTTCTATAATAAAGTTGTTTGCTCGTTCTTATAATATCAGTCAATTTATTTCTATATGCTTTATATCTTTGTTCCACTTCTTTTGTTTTTACTTTGATGAACTGTTTATACAGATTGTTTTTCTTTTTGCAAGCATTAATAATTCCTTTTGTGAGCCAAGGACTTTTTATCTTTTTTTTCCTTTGTCATGTGTTCGTTTACAGGACAATGTTTATTGTACCACATAGTAAAAATATCTAGGAAATTATCATAAGCCTTGTCCACATCTGACTCTTCATACACCGAATTCCAATCTTGTTGTGCTAAATCGAAATTGAAGGCATGAATTGCTTCTTCATTTATTGTTCGCTTTGCTATCATGATCTTGGCATCCATTTTTTTTAAATCACAGTCACACAAAGTAAAAACTGGTAAGTGGTCAGTTATATCACAGACAAGCAGGCCACTATTAATTTGGAAATCCATGACATTAGTAAAAATGTTGTCAATAATAGTGGCGCTATGTGAAGTTATTCTGCTTGGCTTTGTTATTGTTGGATATAGTGATAAGCTGTACATCGTGTCAGTAAAGTCATCAATGGCTTTTAACCTTGTTGGATTTAGCAAATCAATATTAAAATCACCACAGATAAATAGTAATTTTTGGTTCACCGAAGCAAACGTTTTTTCTATCCATTCATTAAAAGTGTCAATACTTGAACTGGGTGTCCGATATATGCAACTTATTATAACATTTCTCTTTTTGTCATTCATAATCTCAATAGTCAAACATTCCAAAATTCCATCAATAGCCATAGACATAGTTGTTACAACATTATAGTTTATAGAGTTATGAACATATATAGCAACCCCGCCGCCCGCCTTATTTAATCTATTCATGTATTTTAAATCATATCCATTCAAACAAAAATCTATTCCTTTATCGACATTGAACCAAGTTTCAGTGATGGCTATAACACTAAAGGGGCGAGAAAATTGTTGTAAATAGTCCTTAATGAAATCAAAATTAGAGTACATACTTCTGCTGTTAAAGTGAATTAATGAGAGCTTCCCGTCTAGGTTAATTTCTTTTTCATATTGTTCCTGAGTGAAATAATTACAATTTTTAACAAAAGTAGAGAGAAAGTTACTTTCAGAATCTATTTCTGGATCTATTATATTATGCTCCTTATATTCACAATCTAGATCAATTACTTTCTGTTGAAGAATTGATTTCAACGTGTCCATGTCATTTCCTGGTGTAATTGATACATTGGTGTCAGTTATACTTGTCCAGATCCTCCATGTTCCTCACTATCAGTACTTTTGCCTCTTCTGGTGTCCCGTTTAGCTTAATGAAAATCTTACAGTTTGTTACCCATGTATGTTGTATTTTACCGTTCTTCTTCAGTTGCCTTGCCTTCCTCGCGATATCTGCGTTTTTTCGTGTCAGATGCTCATTAATGAAAACGTCCGTGCCTTTCAGTTTGCGTCCTTGTTTCAGCAGTGCGACCTTGTTCTTCCGATTGACAAATTTCATAATGATGGCCGGCGGTCTGTCACTCCTCCTGGGCAGTGAGTGACATGCTTCTATGTGCTCCAGGTCCATCTCTATCCCCTTGCTTTGGAGGAAGGACGCCACCTGTTGCTCCACCGAGCGGGTCTCCTCGTCGCTGGGCTCCCCGACGTTCCCGGCCACCGCGCGCGCGTATGAGCGCGGCTTGATTTTAATACCGCTGATGACCACGTCGTACTGCTCCAGCTCATCCACCTGCCGCTCGAGATCCATGATCCGTCTGTCCTTCTCGGCATTTTGGAGGCGTAGCTGTTTTACCTCCTCCAGAAGCCCCAGAAGCAGCTCCTGCTGCGCCCTGACTGCGGCCACGTCTCCGCACAGCGCTCCGAGGGAGGTTTTAATGTCCTCAACCTCCTCTGGTGTTGGGCCTTTCTTGGGTGGCATACTGAAGCGAGAGCACGAGGCGGCCACCACGAGGGACCCGGAAGCGGAATTTCTGATGATGGCGCCTGGCTAGGCCTGCTGGCTGATGGTGGAGCCTGGCTGTGGCCTGCTGGCTGATGGTGGATCCTGGCTGTGGCCTGCTGGCTGATGGTGGAGCCTGGCTGTGGCCTGCTGGCTGATGGTGGAGCCTGGCTGTGGCCTGCTGGCTGATGGTGGATCCTGGCTGTGGCCTGCTGGCTGATGGTGGATCCTGGCTGTGGCCTGCTGGCTGATCTCTTATATCCCTTATATTTGTTTAGTTAACATTGGCTTCCCTTGCTCGTTGTCTGGGGTCAAACAAAAACCGCTACTAACAATTGCAAATTTAATCCTCGGAGTTCCTTTCGGTGTTCTTCGGAGGGGATTTTGAATATCTCTCTTTAATCCATTCATGAATCAGTAAATGTTGTCAACAGCCAGAAGTCAGTACAGCATGTTTTAAACAATAAAACACCACATAAATCTGGATGTTAATAACACAAATGGGCTGGCCAAGTATAAAGGTGAGGTTTCCAAAGTTATCGAGCTGTCAGCATAGCCGATCTTTAAATAAGGTTCCACTTTGCTTTGAAACAAACAGAAGATTTGAGTTAAGTTTTTCATTGTGATCGGTCTGCAGGACAAAAACCTTTGATCTCTGATATCAGCCATAGCTCTTTTTAAAAAGCTGCTCATTTAGCAGCAGATGTGGACATTTTAGCCAAGTGCCTCTTTTTTTTTCCTCTACATGAACTTGACAAGTTCACTTTAATCAGAAACTGAGACTCAGTCTACCTGTACTGAACTCTTTCAGTGTGACAACCCCATATAACTTTCTACTCAATTTCCCAGAAACCCGATCTACTACGAATACGTACAAACATACATTCCTCCTAATCTTGCTCCATCTTTCTTTCTCTCCACTGTCTCTTGCATTTTAGTTGCCTTACATATCACATATCGGGCAGAGGAGAGCAACTCTATCCGCCCATTTAACTTCATTGCAGACACTCTGGCTGTCACAATCCTCTTGGTTGTTGAAAAAAAAAAGGTGGAAGATGGGGAGGCCGTTGGAAAAGGGAGCCTGTTTTCTTCATCAGCCTTAACCTTGAGAAAGAGATTAGGGGAAGTCTAGGTCATCAAATCTCAAGAGCTTCTGGTTCACCTCAGACAAACTTTGCTTTTGTCTGCCAGAAAGGGAGCAGTGTTTAAAGCCTCAAACAAGGACCATTATTATCACAATCTGAAACTTTTCCATCTAAGATTTACTGGCAGACGGAAGTGCTTTTTGGATTTGCCTTCTTTATACAAACTTGTGAGTTGCAAATGCTATAACATGCCCGCACAGCTAAATGAAAAAGCCACAAACTGTAACGAATTCAAGAACTGAAATACTGATAAGTTAAAAAAAAAAATTCCCCTTCCCCACAATTTCCTTACTTACGTCTACTGGTGTTTAGCCATGCTGACATACTTTTATTTGTACAACTTTCTGAAACATCTTTAAGATATGTGCTATCATCTGAATGCAATAAATCCATTCAATTATGCAATTCAGGATTGTGGAGGGAATTAATCATATCCCAGCTGTCATCAGGCAGAAGGTGGAGCACACCCTGAACATATCACAAGTCTACTGCAGGACTAACACAGAACAAAAGATAACCATTCATACCTATTGACATTTTAAAATCATGGGTTAATTTAACATTCATGTCTTTGGACTCCAGGACAAAGACAGAGTACACAGTGAGAACATCTAAACTGCACTCAGAACAGACCATGCCTGGATTTTTTTAAATCCAGGACCTTCACACTGTGAGGTGATGGTGCCAACCAATACATCCCCTAATGTCCCTAATGTCATAGTCTTCAAAACATTGATATTAAGTATTCTACCATTTTCCTCAACTCCATTTCATGCTAAATATACTGACTGTAGTAAGAAGCGCATCTGTGATAAACTCCAAGTTGTTTTTGGACATTAATGACAACATAATTGGTGATTTTACACTTATGGAAATGATGTATTATGGAATGGGTGTCCTTCTGAATATCCACACACTCAACATCAGCAAATATATTTTGACTTAAATCAACAGCAAGCTTTTCCTGGAAGTTTTCCAACGCTTGGCGGAGGTGTGTTGGTGGCCAGGGAAGGAACGTGCCCTCCGGTTGTTGCAAGTGGCTGCCATCAGTCTCTCCAGAAGACCATCACAGCAACTTTCATGGGGCAAATGGGGCTGGAGGACCAGTCCTCTGCCTAAACCAGGTGGCTGCAGCCTGGCCCCACACTTAGAAAGGCTGGATTGCTGAAAATGGTAGTGCTAGAGAAATTTGTGGGGGGGGGCTACCGGCCAGGACAGTGAAGTGAGTCTGCTATCACTAGCCGGTGAACCTCAAAACTGCCATCACCCTGGCCAAAGACCAGCTGGCGACCTGTCCGGCTCAGTCATGGATATTCACAAATACCCCATAGTACTGGTGGAAATGAAAGATCGGGGGGAAATGCATAGAGTAACGGCTGCGGTTAGCTGGCGGCTAGCATACCCCTTAAATCTCAAAACTGATTGGTTGGGGTTTGGTAGCTCAATAGGGCAGTATGCAGGGCTGCACACACAGCCAATAGGGACACGTGGCGTTTGGGCCGCGTTCAGCTTGCCGGTTCCAGCAATTCGCTACACAGAAGATAATGGCACTATGCAATTCGCCCTTTGATCAAATGATGAGAGCTGATAGTCAAATAGTGCGCCCTGACATTTCCACATTTTGTAACGACAGACCATGTTGAGCGTGTCGTGACACTTGTAAAATGGAAGAACACATCTACTTGTTGGTCGCAGAAGAGCCACTGAGAAATGATTTTTTTAGGTGGCTCGTTACAACTCGATGGCTGGTCACCTGGAATAAGATAAGACTCTGGACCCAAAAATTGACCGATTTTACTGGCCAAGAATCTGTTTGGATGTGCGCTGATGTTGTGCGTCCAGTGGTGTCAGCTGGTGAACCAGCTGGCCATTCCAAAAGTGCCTTTATGCCCTTACTGCCCTTAATGGAGGTACCATTTGAGCACATTGGCATGGACCTCATCTGACCATTTTATCGACGAGAAAAAGTAAATCTTTCGTTCAGCTGTTGTTAACTGATCTTGACTTTGTTAATTAAACGTTGTAAACCTGCTTTCAGTGTGTCCTGTACATGAGTTCTTTCAGTAAACCACAGCACGGTGTGTTTTTTGAGCTGATGAAGTTAAGCCAAAACAAGAAACATGCAGCAGGAGACAGTAACTTGTTAAAATGTTTGTGGCGAGAATAAGGCACGGCGGGACCACGGAGTATCATTCGGAGCCATCTTTATTTACATCTCACCACAACAATCCCCAAACCCTCGAGTCCCCGTGTTTTTAACTAGGCGGGCGTGATTAAGGATGCCGTGCAGGTGCGTCCGCCCTCCCTGCACGGCACCGCAGACCACGCCCCACCACATACCCCCATCGCCTGATTGAGGCTGGGGAGCCATCCGGCCGAACCTACTCCCCCACCGCCAGTGGGAGAGGGAATCAGCCCGGACAGCTGGCGCCCCCAGGCCCCGGCCAAGCGACGGGGAGGTGCGAGTTCAGGTGGCCGCCCGCGAATCCAGCGGTGCAGGCCAAGCTGGTTCGGAAGTCGGACGCGTGGCGTGTGCACCCGGCGCGGCCGGCACAGTCGTGAGCCCCAGCTCACAGGTGGCTGGGCAGAGGTGTGGCGTGTACTGGCCTCTGGTGGTGGTGAGGCCGATCTGGTGAGCACGGCGATCTCAAGCGTGGCACACGCCTCGCTCGCCAGTTCCACTCAAGCAGGCTCCCCTGGCACGGGGACCTCCAGCTCCTTGCGCGGTCCATCCGTCACTGCCGTCGCTCCCCGCTGGAGCAGCCCATCGCGCGACTCCTCCGTCACTACTACTCCCTCCGCCGCCGCCTGCTCCCGCTGGGCGGCCGCCATTTCGGCCACCATCTGGGCCAGCTCCTCCATTCCCTGGCTCCGATACGGACCCGCCGTGCTGCCTCCTGGGTTTCGGCACCAATGTGGCGAGAATAAGGCACGGCGGGACCACGGAGTATCATTCGGAGCCATCTTTATTTACATCTCACCACAACAATCCCCAAACCCCTGAGTCCCCGTGTTTTTAACTAGGCGGGCGTGATTAAGGATGCCGTGCAGGTGCGTCCGCCCTCCCTGCACGGCACCGCAGACCACGCCCCACCACAATGTTATAAAAGGTACAATTAAAGATTTTCATGGATTTTTCAAGGATAAATGTCTAATTTGATCAAAAGTTCTATATGCCATTTCTGGAGAGAGTGCAGTGGAAATGTTGTCACTTTTGGACTTTGCTACTTGCAGCTAAACATTTGCAGCTAAATAATGTATAATGTAAGCAGAAACTGCAACTGAATGAGGGAATATTTGTCTAAAAACTTAAACTGAACTAGAAGGGTACCAGTGCTCCAGCTTACCATCTTTACCTGAGTAAATCTGTTTGTTGAACAATCTAAATGGTTGATTCAGAAACTTCTGTGACATCAACTTAACTGAGACTCATTACAAATTTCACAAAACACAGTTGAATACTTAGTTAATTAGTTTTTATTAGTTATTTTTGTTTTTGTTGTTACGTTAATTTTAATAAAAAATAAATAAATAAGTAAATAATTGTCATGGTCCCCGTGCCTGCCCAGCCGGCCTCACAAGGCTACACTTGTGTTTTTTTTCTCTTTCTCCCCCTATCTCTCTGCCTGGGCGGAGCTCACAGCTGGCTCCCGCCCTTGGCTCTCACAGCTGTTGGCGATCAGCTGATTATCCGTCTTCTATTTGAGGCTGGGTCACAGATCCTCTCATCGCGGGATGATTGCGCTACTGACGTTAGTCTACCTTTCCAGCTCCCGTGGTCTTACACCTTTATGCCTTCGTGATTTGTGAGTGATATCTCCCTTTCCCTGTTCCAGCTTATCTTCCCGGACCTGTGACCTCCCCGCGGTACGAACGTGTGTGAGGACGTGAGCGAGCGTGAGAGAGAGCCTTCCCCTAATCCCCTGGAACCCTGAATTTCCCGTCACTGTATATATTATTGCACGGGTGTGTAAATAAATTGTGTTTTGAGACATCAACCTGCTCTGCGCTTGAGTCCCTGCTTTCAGCCCGTGACAATAATATCTTTATTTTATTTTATTATTAATTTATTTGTTGTTCCCAGAGAGCAAGCCAAACACTGGTCCTGACTATCTCTAGTAGTGGTGCACTACTAGTGAATGACCGGTGAATGTGGGGCGACGGTGGCAAGAAAAAACTCCCTCCTGGAGGAAGAAATCTTGGGAGGAACCAGGCTCTCTGGGAGGACCCTTCCTCCTAAGGGCAATACTTACCAGCGGTCTGAGACGACGGTTGTTCCTTCTCAGCACGATGATGGCTCTAACTTGCTTCCACACCCTGTTTTAGAATGAAGAGAAAAATGATTAACAAGGTAATAGGACATTTCAAAATTCTCTCAGCTGCTGTGTCTTCTTACGTTTCTCTTGTAAAACAGGATGTAGGCAGACTGCTGCTGTTCCTCAAAAACTGCCGATCCAGTTGTGTGGAGCACCCGTGCATCATTATAGGTGAGCCAATGATCTGATGTAGACTGTGGGCTCTCCTCAGGATGCACAGAATGACAGATGTAGTGTCCTAAGATCACATTAAGACAAATGAATCCAACTTCTAAAAGTCAACTGATTCAAGCAAACAGTGGTTTGGACTTAGTGCTTCTTAAAAGATCAAAAGCTTTTGTGTGTGAGTCCTTCACTCAAAAGTAGCATTTTCTGTTTGTAACAAGTCAGTTGTTTTACCTGATTCTATGCCTCCATAGTGACTAATGATGCTTATGAGTTCATAACGGCCATCACCCTGAGAAGGAACAAATCCAAAGATCAGTTTCATAAAGTCTCACATCAGTGCGATAATTAAGCTGATTCTCTGAGATGTTCTGCAGTCTGTTTTTACCTGTTTGGATGACACCACCAAGTCCCTCTGCAGCCTGACGGGGTCATTCACCTTCTGAAGCTTGTGGGTTTTTGTAAAGCCAAACCTCTTCAGGTGAAAGATGAGAACTCTGGCAGAAAAGAAAAAAAAACCCAAGGTACAAAATAAGAAGAATGAGTGTCAAACACAAACCGAAGATGGGAGAAAATGACTGCTCAAGTGTTGTCTTAAAAACTCTGATGTTTAGTGCGCCACAGTTTGGAAATCAGGTCAGTCGATCAATTCTGATGTGACCTTACTCACCTTGGCAGTGTATCAAAAGACTGCTTCACTTCCGAGGTCGTCCCTCCACAGTCACAGGTAAATTCGATTTTTTGTTCCTAAACAACGGCAAAGAGAAAACAGGCTTTATGGTAGAAAAAAAAAATCACAACCTATGCACACACACAAGATCAGTGATACTACATCTCTACTGGAATTTGTGATCTTACCTTCAAGTATGTCCCTAACATGTCCTCAACAGACCCCTCTGGAACCAGGTCAAGGGACAAGCTTGTAAATTCCTCCTGTTGTGATGACTGGTGACCGCAGCTACACATTTAAGGAGTAACGTAGTTAAAGTAACGATCAAGTAGGTGGAAAAGAGGTATATGAAAATGTTGCAATCAGCCCTGTGTTTCTGAAAGACTGGCTTACCTCTTGCATGTCCTCATGTTTTCCATTTTGAAAACATGATGGTCTTCTACTGGGCAGGTATAACTTCGGCCCAGGAGAGCTGCTTCCCTCTTCAGGTGAGGTGAGAGGCTTTTCACCTCATTGAGGAAAAAGGTTAGGAATTCATGAGCGTCCTGAAAGAAAAACACAGAGGAGATTTAGAACATAAACATTAGAAGGTAAAGCAAAAAACAAAATGTCCAAATAGCTGACGCACTTTCTGTGCACTGCCTTCGTATTCAGGAACCTGTTGGCTGAATGCCTTCTTAAAAGACATTAGGCGGCGTTTTTTAAGGTCATAATCTCTTGATTCATGACAGTTCCTGATGTTCATGAGCCTTCTGTAAAAAGGAAAGGGTAAACAGACATTTCTGGTGTTAGATATCTTTGTTCTTCAGGTTTCTGAAGAAAGTAGAAGGTTGACGTAGCGCACCTTAAGAGCCGAGCTTCTGGGACTGCTCTCCACAAAGTCTTCTGACGGCTGACATCTCTAATGAACTCCTCATTGTTGAGGAGGCTCTGCAGGCAGGAGTTCATGTAGCAGCTGTTTACAATGTTTGGAAACCTGCCACACATACACAAAGTTTACACTATCAGTGTAAAATAACTCATTTCCACTTTGACAAAGAGAGCTTTGGTCCTCGTGCACCACGTGTACTCACCCGAAGCGGTCCACAGTCTGAACTTTCTTTTCCATTTTTTTTCTATCCTTTAAATTTTTCCCTAAACTATTGCAAAAAGGTAAAAACACAAACACACAATTAGGAAAGATGTCAAGAAGCTAAGCAGTGTATGTGCATGTATGCATGAGCTTTGAAGTTTAAACATTTTGGAGGACGTTTTTCTCTTACATGTCAAACACCTGCTCCAATCCATCCTCTTGTGCCAGAAACTCCATAAGCAAAGTGTCCCAACTCAGGTCTGATGGCTCACTATGTTCAGTGGTGTTTCTAACCTGGTTGGAACTTTCACCACATTCCTTATGGGTGCTGCTGCATGCAGAAAGAAGAAAGGAGTCAGGGATGCATAGCAAGCACAACAGGACAACAAACAAACATTGTCTCTCTGGAGAAAAGCATTCAAACATCTAATTCTTATTGTGATCAGCAATCGGCCAAAATATTAAAAGCACTTACCTGGGATTGTCTGTAGTTATGACCTGTACTAGGTCCTCTGAACTGTTCAGTGGAGGCTTGATGTCCAGTTCTTGGCCTTTTGTTTCTAGGCAGTCTTCTTTTGGTGGTGCTGCCTCGGCAGGAGTACAGTCCTGCTGCAGGTTCTTTAATCTGCAAAAATATACAAATATATAGAAGATTAAGTATCAAATCTGCAACCAGAAGGATCCCAAAAGATTTTTTCTTTAAAGTGAGAAGATTAAAGTTTCCCTTACTTGTCACTCTTTTTATCAGGTTCCCCTGTTGTTTCTGGAGCAACCAGTTCTCGACCTTTTGTTTCTAGGCAGTCTTCTTTTGGTGGTGCTGCCTCGGCAGGTGTACAGTCCTGCTGCATGTTCTTTAATCTGCAAAAATATACAAATATATAGAAGATTAAGTATCAAATCTGCAACCAGAAGGATCCCAAAAGAATTTTTCTTTAAAGTGAGAAGATTAAAGTTTCCCTTACTTGTCACTCTTTTTATCAGGTTCCCCTGTTGTTTCTGGAGCAACCAGTTCTCGACCTTTTGTTTCTAGGCAGTCTTCTTTTGGTGGTGCTGCCTCGGCAGGTGTACAGTCCTGCTGCATGTTCTTTAATCTGCAAAAATATACAAATATATAGAAGATTAAGTATCAAATCTGCAACCAGAAGGATCCCAAAAGAATTTTTCTTTAAAGTGAGAAGATTAAAGTTTCCCTTACTTGTCACTCTTTTTATCAGGTTCCCCTGTTGTTTCTGGAGCAACCAGTTCTCGACCTTTTGTTTCTAGGCAGTCTTCTTTTGGTGGTGCTGCCTCGGCAGGTGTACAGTCCTGCTGCAGGTTCTTTAATCTGCAAAAATATACAAATATATAGAAGATTAAGTATCAAATCTGCAACCAGAAGGATCCCAAAAGATTTTTTCTTTAAAGTGAGAAGATTAAAGTTTCCCTTACTTGTCACTCTTTTTATCAGGTTCCCCTGTTGTTTCTGAAGCAACCAGTTCTCGACCTTTTGTTTCTAGGCAGTCTTCTTTTGGTGGTGCTGCCTCGGCAGGTGTACAGTCCTGCTGCATGTTCTTTAATCTGCAAAAATATACAAATATATAGAAGATTAAGTATCAAATCTGCAACCAGAAGGATCCCAAAAGATTTTTTCTTTAAAGTGAGAGGATTAAAGTTTCCCTTACTTGTCACTCTTTTTATCAGGTTCCCCTGTTGTTTCTGGAGCAACCTGGTTTCTTCTCTGTAGAAAGAAACCAAAAGACAGGACATAGCTGTGTGCTTCATTGCTCTTAATTGCTCCCATTTCATTGTGATGAATAAATGCTTGATGATAGTGACTCTTTCCATAAAACATACCTTCCAGAATTTGAAAATAGACCAGCGGGACTTTTTCTGTGGCTTTACAGTGGGGGTCTCTGCCTCTGTATCGCTGTCAGTTTCCTGTAGAGAACGAACAAACATAATGTTATTAAAAAAGAAAAGTCACTTAAAATTAACAAATACATTTTAAGGAAAATATGCATTTCATATGTCTTCTGTAAAAGCAAACCGAGAAACAGCAGAAGAAGTGTCTCCATTTTATTTTCTTCTTCTTCTTTATACCATTTTCATGGTTAGGTGTTGTGGCAGCAACAGAAGCATCCGGGACGCTGATCGAGGACAAAAGTGTAAATGTTATTTTTCAAAGTGGAAATTTTTAACAAGGAGCGCATCCTGGATATTGCAAATAAAAAATAATAACTGTTATGAAATACCAAAATGAACAAAATCATGTATTTTGTACATTTACACTCTATATTTTCAACTAATCTCTGAATCGATATAAATAATAGACAAAACTAGAAGTAGTAAAAACGATATAAACACACAAGGCGGAAGAAAAACAACAATAAAAGGGAAATAAAACAGCTCACACTAAACCACTGCTATAAATATCTCCGGCAACATTGGATTAAAGAGTCACATTTCTTTACCTCTGTTGAGACGTAGAAGGAATTTCCTTCTCTGCCACGTTTTGGTTTTTTGATCTCTGTTTAGAAAGAAGAAAACCAACATCAGTAATGGCATAAAACAAACATTCCAAGGGAGGCTCTACATGAAAAGTGTCCAGTTAGAAAATTTGGTATTATTTTAGATTATTTATCAATTTAGTGAGCTATCGACTCATGAAGTGGACCGATATGAATATGTTTAAATAAATTAAAAACAATTTATTCATGCCTCAATTTGAGTTTTAAAGTTTATGGTATGAAATACAAAATACTTCATTTGGTTCAAAATTCAGTTTTTACAAAAATCATCTATGAAGCTCCATTAAAAGCTTCAAAATGCTTATTTACTGTAAGAAAATATACAGAGAAATGTGCTACAAGTCTCGTCAAACTTACCTTTCTGAGAAAAAAGCGTTTGAACATCTTTGAACCTAATTTGATCGCAGTGAAAATCTTCTGTGCTATGCAAAAGTTCAACTGAAAACAAGTTCAATAGTTGTATATTTATAAGCTTTCAGCATAGAATGTTCATACCCTGAACATATGTCATCATAATGTATGGGGCTAGTTTGCATATTTTGGAATGTATGCTCATTGGAACTGTGTGGTACTCGTCTCCAAGCAACCCCACTGTACATGCTTGAAATGTACAGTGCAATGTGCAAAAAATTGCAAAAATAAACAAGACAAGACAGTGCAATGGATATGTGCAAAATGCTGAGTATTGTGCAAAAGTAACTTGGTGTGTGTGTGTGTGTGTGTGTGTGTGTGTGTGTGTGGAGCAGGGCGATATGACCAAAAATATTTATCACGATATACATTTGAAAATTTGCGATAACGATATAACTGACGATATAACTGACACTAGACAAAATACTTTACAACTCCACGACTTTATTAGTGCAAAAAAACCATCAATGTATTTTCACTTAAACAAGCAGCTGTTTTTATGTGCATTAAAGTTATATAAAAATGTAACAATGCAAATTCCTTGCTGACAGTTTAACCAAAAGGCATTTCCAGTGGAAATTGGCCGACATATCCTGAGCATAACAATGTATAATATCCACTAAACTTAAAAAGAGGTTATACACACACAATACAGTAATATTATGTTGAAGCACAGTACGTATCACTCCGCGAGGCGCCTGCCTAATATAGCCGTAATGCTCCACTTTCGCTCTTCTCATTCTGTGTCGCCGCCATGTGCGTATGTAAACATAGGCACTGCGCATGCGCGTTTTACCCATATTCTATCACGATATTTCATTTTCCTATCGTTGCCCAAAATTACACCGGTATTACCGTGAACGGTATGATATAGCCCAGCCCTATATGTGTGTGTGTGTGTGTGTGAGATACTGCAGATAAGTGCTTGGTAGCGATGTGTGAAGGTGTGTGTGTGTGTGTATCAGTCCAGTCACTGAGTGTTCAGGAGTCTGACGGCTTGCTGGTACCTCTTTCGAGAAGGCAGCAGGGTGAAGAGTGTGTGAGGTCCTCCATAATGCTGGTGGCTTTGCGGATGGAGCGGGTGCTAAAAGTGTCCATGATGGAGGGGAGAGGGGCTCCAATGATCTTCTCAGCTGCTCTCACTATTAGTTGTAGGGTACTGCGATCTGATACGGTGCAGTTACCATACTAGATAGTGATGCAGCTGCTCAGGACGCTCTCGATAATCCCTCTGTAGAAGGTGGTGAGAATGGATGGTGAGAGATGGGCTTTCCTCAGCTTCCGCAAGAAGTAGAGATGCTGTTGGGCCTCCTTAGTTATGGAGCTTGGGTTAAGGGACCAGAAAAGGTTCTCCGCCAGGTGGACATCAAGGAATTTGGTGCTCTTGACGACCTCCAAAGAGGATCCAGTGATGTTAAGTGGGAAGTGAGCTCTCTGTGCTCTCCTGAAGTCAACAATCATCTCTTTTGTTTTGTCCACGTTCACAGACAGGTTGTTGACCCTACATCTCTACAGATGGCCCCTAGCGCAACCCTTCAGCCTACTAGTAATTGCACCTATTGTACAAAAGGGTTAGGGTTGTGTATGGGATTTCCTATGCCCCCTGAATGCACCATCGGGGTGCATGTCCGCAACTTTAGTTCAGAGACAAACGGCAGCCAAACAACGGACAGTGTGTGCGTTCATAAGACCGTAAGTTAATGTTTTACTTCACTCAGTTGTGTTGGTGTTCAGCCATGAGTGTATTTGATGACTTACCAGCAGTTTCTGCTTCTGTTTATGTGACATTATGTGTGTTGGTGGCCAGGGAAGGAACGTGCCCTCCGGTTGTTGCAAGTGGCTGCCATCAGTCTCTCCAGAAGACCATCACAGCAACTTTCATGGGGCAAATGGGGCTGGAGGACCAGTCCTCTGCCTAAACCAGGTGGCTGCAGCCTGGCCCCACACTTAGAAAGGCTGGATTGCTGAAAATGGTAGTGCTAGAGAAATTTGTGGGGGGGGGCTACCGGCCAGGACAGTGAAGTGAGTCTGCTATCACTAGCCGGTGAACCTCGAAACTGCCATCACCCTGGCCAAAGACCAGCTGGCGACCTGTCCGGCTCAGTCATGGATATTCACAAATACCCCATAGTACTGGTGGAAATGAAAGATCGGGGGGAAATGCATAGAGTAACGGCTGCGGTTAGCTGGCGGCTAGCATACCCCTTAAATCTCAAAACTGATTGGTTGGGGTTTGGTAGCTCAATAGGGCAGTATGCTGGGCTGCACACACAGCCAATAGGGACACGTGGCGTTTGGGCCGCGTTCAGCTTGCCGGTTCCAGCAATTCGCTACACAGAAGATAATGGCACTATGCAATTCGCCCTTTGATCAAATGATGAGAGCTGATAGTCAAATAGTGCGCCCTGACATTTCCACATTTTGTAACGACAGACCATGTTGAGCGTGTCGTGACACTTGTAAAATGGAAGAACACATCTACTTGTTGGTCGCAGAAGAGCCACTGAGAAATGATTTTTTTAGGTGGCTCGTTACAACTCGATGGCTGGTCACCTGGAATAAGATAAGACTCTGGACCCAAAAATTGACCGATTTTACTGGCCAAGAATCTGTTTGGATGTGCGCTGATGTTGTGCGTCCAGTGGTGTCAGCTGGTGAACCAGCTGGCCATTCCAAAAGTGCCTTTATGCCCTTACTGCCCTTAATGGAGGTACCATTTGAGCACATTGGCATGGACCTCATCTGACCATTTTATCGACGAGAAAAAGTAAATCTTTCGTTCAGCTGTTGTTAACTGATCTTGACTTTGTTAATTAAACGTTGTAAACCTGCTTTCAGTGTGTCCTGTACATGAGTTCTTTCAGTAAACCACAGCACGGTGTGTTTTTTGAGCTGATGAAGTTAAGCCAAAACAAGAAACATGCAGCAGGAGACAGTAACTTGTTAAAATGTTTGTGGCGAGAATAAGGCACGGCGGGACCACGGAGTATCATTCGGAGCCATCTTTATTTACATCTCACCACAACAATCCCCAAACCCCCGAGTCCCCGTGTTTTTAACTAGGCGGGCGTGATTAAGGATGCCGTGCAGGTGCGTCCGCCCTCCCTGCACGGCACCGCAGACCACGCCCCACCACATACCCCCATCGCCTGATTGAGGCTGGGGAGCCATCCGGCCGAACCTACTCCCCCACCGCCAGTGGGAGAGGGAATCAGCCCGGACAGCTGGCGCCCCCAGGCCCCGGCCAAGCGACGGGGAGGTGCGAGTTCAGGTGGCCGCCCGCGAATCCAGCGGTGCAGGCCAAGCTGGTTCGGAAGTCGGACGCGTGGCGTGTGCACCCGGCGCGGCCGGCACAGTCGTGAGCCCCAGCTCACAGGTGGCTGGGCAGAGGTGTGGCGTGTACTGGCCTCTGGTGGTGGTGAGGCCGATCTGGTGAGCACGGCGATCTCAAGCGTGGCACACGCCTCGCTCGCCAGTTCCACTCGAGCAGGCTCCCCTGGCACGGGGACCTCCAGCTCCTTGCGCGGTCCATCCGTCACTGCCGTCGCTCCCCGCTGGAGCAGCCCATCGCGCGACTCCTCCGTCGTCACTACTACTCCCTCCGCCGCCGCCTGCTCCCGCTGGGCGGCCACCATTTCGGCCACCATCTGGGCCAGCTCCTCCATTCCCTGGCTCCGATACGGACCCGCCGTGCTGCCTCCTGGGTTTCGGCACCAATGTGGCGAGAATAAGGCACGGCGGGACCACGGAGTATCATTCGGAGCCATCTTTATTTACATCTCACCACAACAATCCCCAAACCCCTGAGTCCCCGTGTTTTTAACTAGGCGGGCGTGATTAAGGATGCCGTGCAGGTGCGTCCGCCCTCCCTGCACGGCACCGCAGACCACGCCCCACCACAATGTTATAAAAGGTACAATTAAAGATTTTCATGGATTTTTCAAGGATAAATGTCTAATTTGATCAAAAGTTCTATATGCCATTTCTGGAGAGAGTGCAGTGGAAATGTTGTCACTTTTGGACTTTGCTACTTGCAGCTAAACATTTGCAGCTAAATAATGTATAATGTAAGCAGAAACTGCAACTGAATGAGGGAATATTTGTCTAAAAACTTAAACTGAACTAGAAGGGTACCAGTGCTCCAGCTTACCATCTTTACCTGAGTAAATCTGTTTGTTGAACAATCTAAATGGTTGATTCAGAAACTTCTGTGACATCAACTTAACTGAGACTCATTACAAATTTCACAAAACACAGTTGAATACTTAGTTAATTAGTTTTTATTAGTTATTTTTGTTTTTGTTGTTACGTTAATTTTAATAAAAAATAAATAAATAAGTAAATAATTGTCATGGTCCCCGTGCCTGCCCAGCCGGCCTCACAAGGCTACACTTGTGTTTTTTTTCTCTTTCTCCCCCTATCTCTCTGCCTGGGCGGAGCTCACAGCTGGCTCCCGCCCTTGGCTCTCACAGCTGTTGGCGATCAGCTGATTATCCGGCTTCTATTTGAGGCTGGGTCACAGATCCTCTCATCGCGGGATGATTGCGCTACTGACGTTAGTCTACCTTTCCAGCTCCCGTGGTCTTACACCTTTATGCCTTCGTGATTTGTGAGTGATATCTCCCTTTCCCTGTTCCAGCTTATCTTCCCGGACCTGTGACCTCCCCGCGGTACGAACGTGTGTGAGGACGTGAGCGAGCGTGAGAGAGAGAGAGCCTTCCCCTAATCCCCTGGAACCCTGAATTTCCCGTCACTGTATATATTATTGCACGGGTGTGTAAATAAATTGTGTTTTGAGACATCAACCTGCTCTGCGCTTGAGTCCCTGCTTTCAGCCCGTGACAATAATATCTTTATTTTATTTTATTATTAATTTATTTGTTGTTCCCAGAGAGCAAGCCAAACACTGGTCCTGACTATCTCTAGTAGTGGTGCACTACTAGTGAATGACCGGTGAATGTGGGGCGACGGTGGCAAGAAAAAACTCCCTCCTGGAGGAAGAAATCTTGGGAGGAACCAGGCTCTCTGGGAGGACCCTTCCTCCTAAGGGCAATACTTACCAGCGGTCTGAGACGACGGTTGTTCCTTCTCAGCACGATGATGGCTCTAACTTGCTTCCACACCCTGTTTTAGAATGAAGAGAAAAATGATTAACAAGGTAATAGGACATTTCAAAATTCTCTCAGCTGCTGTGTCTTCTTACGTTTCTCTTGTAAAACAGGATGTAGGCAGACTGCTGCTGTTCCTCAAAAACTGCCGATCCAGTTGTGTGGAGCACCCGTGCATCATTATAGGTGAGCCAATGATCTGATCTAGACTGTGGGCTCTCCTCAGGATGCACAGAATGACAGATGTAGTGTCCTAAGATCACATTAAGACAAATGAATCCAACTTCTAAAAGTCAACTGATTCAAGCAAACAGTGGTTTGGACTTAGTGCTTCTTAAAACATCAAAAGCTTTTGTGTGTGAGTCCTTCACTCAAAAGTAGCATTTTCTGTTTGTAACAAGTCAGTTGTTTTACCTGATTCTGTGCCTCCATAGTGACTAATGATGCTTATGAGTTCATAACGGCCATCACCCTGAGAAGGAACAAATCCAAAGATCAGTTTCATAAAGTCTCACATCAGTGCGATAATTAAGCTGATTCTCTGAGATGTTCTGCAGTCTGTTTTTACCTGTTTGGATGACACCACCAAGTCCCTCTGCAGCCTGACGGGGTCATTCACCTTCTGAAGCTTGTGGGTTTTTGTAAAGCCAAACCTCTTCAGGTGAAAGATGAGAACTCTGGCAGAAAAGAAAAAAAAACCCAAGGTACAAAATAAGAAGAATGAGTGTCAAACACAAACCGAAGATGGGAGAAAATGACTGCTCAAGTGTTGTCTTAAAAACTCTGATGTTTAGTGCGCCACAGTTTGGAAATCAGGTCAGTCGATCAATTCTGATGTGACCTTACTCACCTTGGCAGTGTATCAAAAGACTGCTTCAATTCCGAGGTCGTCCCTCCACAGTCACAAGTAAATTCGATTTTTTGTTCCTAAACAACGGCAAAGAGAAAACAGGCTTTATGGTAGAAAAAAAAAATCACAACCTATGCACACACACAAGATCAGTGATACTACATCTCTACTGGAATTTGTGATCTTACCTTCAAGTATGTCCCTAACATGTCCTCAACAGACCCCTCTGGAACCAGGTCAAGGGACAAGCTTGTAAATTCCTCCTGTTGTGATGACTGGTGACCGCAGCTACACATTTAAGGAGTAACGTAGTTAAAGTAACGATCAAGTAGGTGGAAAAGAGGTATATGAAAATGTTGCAATCAGCCCTGTGTTTCTGAAAGACTGGCTTACCTCTTGCATGTCCTCATGTTTTCCATTTTGAAAACATGATGGTCTTCTACTGGGCAGGTATAACTTCGGCCCAGGAGAGCTGCTTCCCTCTTCAGGTGAGGTGAGAGGCTTTTCACCTCATTGAGGAAAAAGGTTAGGAATTCATGAGCGTCCTGAAAGAAAAACACAGAGGAGATTTAGAACATAAACATTAGAAGGTAAAGCAAAAAACAAAATGTCCAAATAGCTGACGCACTTTCTGTGCACTGCCTTCGTATTCAGGAACCTGTTGGCTGAATGCCTTCTTAAAAGACATTAGGCGGCGTTTTTTAAGGTCATAATCTCTTGATTCATGACAGTTCCTGATGTTCATGAGCCTTCTGTAAAAAGGAAAGGGTAAACAGACATTTCTGGTGTTAGATATCTTTGTTCTTCAGGTTTCTGAAGAAAGTAGAAGGTTGACGTAGCGCACCTTAAGAGCCGAGCTTCTGGGACTGCTCTCCACAAAGTCTCCTGACGGCTGACATCTCTAATGAACTCCTCATTGTTGAAGAGGCTCTGCAGGCAGGAGTTCATGTAGCAGCTGTTTACAATGTTTGGAAACCTGCCACACATACACAAAGTTTACACTATCAGTGTAAAATAACTCATTTCCACTTTGACAAAGAGAGCTTTGGTCCTCGTGCACCACGTGTACTCACCCGAAGCGGTCCACAGTCTGAACTTTATTTTTCTTTTTTTTTCTATCCTTCAAATTTTTCCCTAAACTATTGCAAAAAGGTAAAAACACAAACACACAATTAGGAAAGATGTCAAGAAGCTAAGCAGTGTATGTGCATGTATGCATGAGCTTTGAAGTTTAAACATTTTGGAGGACGTTTTTCTCTTACATGTCAAACACCTGCTCCAATCCATCCTCTTGTGCCAGAAACTCCATAAGCAAAGTGTCCCAACTCAGGTCTGATGGCTCACTATGTTCAGTGGTGTTTCTAACCTGGTTGGAACTTTCACCACATTCCTTATGGGTGCTGCTGCATGCAGAAAGAAGAAAGGAGTCAGGGATGCATAGCAAGCACAACAGGACAACAAACAAACATTGTCTCTCTGGAGAAAAGCATTCAAACATCTAATTCTTATTGTGATCAGCAATCGGCCAAAATATTAAAAGCACTTACCTGGGATTGTCTGTAGTTATGACCTGTACTAGGTCCTCTGAACTGTTCAGTGGAGGCTTGATGTCCAGTTCTTGGCCTTTTGTTTCTAGGCAGTCTTCTTTTGGTGGTGCTGCCTCAGCAAGTGTACAGTCCTGCTGCAGGTTCTTTAATCTGCAAAAATATACAAATATATAGAAGATTAAGTATCAAATCTGCAACCAGAAGGATCCCAAAAGAATTTTTCTTTAAAGTGAGAAGATTAAAGTTTCCCTTACTTGTCACTCTTTTTATCAGGTTCCCCTGTTGTTTCTGGAGCAACCAGTTCTCGACCTTTTGTTTCTAGGCAGTCTTCTTTTGGTGGTGCTGCCTCGGCAGGAGTACAGTCCTGCTGCATGTTCTTTAATCTGCAAAAATATACAAATATATAGAAGATTAAGTATCAAATCTGCAACCAGAAGGATCCCAAAAGAATTTTTCTTTAAAGTGAGAAGATTAAAGTTTCCCTTACTTGTCACTCTTTTTATCAGGTTCCCCTGTTGTTTCTGAAGCAACCAGTTCTCGACCTTTTGTTTCTAGGCAGTCTTCTTTTGGTGGTGCTGCCTCGGCAGGAGTACAGTCCTGCTGCATGTTCTTTAATCTGCAAAAATATACAAATATATAGAAGATTAAGTATCAAATCTGCAACCAGAAGGATCCCAAAAGAATTTTTCTTTAAAGTGAGAAGATTAAAGTTTCCCTTACTTGTCACTCTTTTTATCAGGTTCCCCTGTTGTTTCTGAAGCAACCAGTTCTCGACCTTTTGTTTCTAGGCAGTCTTCTTTTGGTGGTGCTGCCTCGGCAGGAGTACAGTCCTGCTGCATGTTCTTTAATCTGCAAAAATATACAAATATATAGAAGATTAAGTATCAAATCTGCAACCAGAAGGATCCCAAAAGAATTTTTCTTTAAAGTGAGAAGATTAAAGTTTCCCTTACTTGTCACTCTTTTTATCAGGTTCCCCTGTTGTTTCTGGAGCAACCAGTTCTCGACCTTTTGTTTCTAGGCAGTCTTCTTTTGGTGGTGCTGCCTTGGCAGGTGTACAGTCCTGCTGCAGGTTCTTTAATCTGCAAAAATATACAAATATATAGAAGATTAAGTATCAAATCTGCAACCAGAAGGATCCCAAAAGATTTTTTCTTTAAAGTGAGAAGATTAAAGTTTCCCTTACTTGTCACTCTTTTTATCAGGTTCCCCTGTTGTTTCTGGAGCAACCTGGTTTCTTCTCTGTAGAAAGAAACCAAAAGACAGGACATAGCTGTGTGCTTCATTGCTCTTAATTGCTCCCATTTCATTGTGATGAATAAATGCTTGATGATAGTGACTCTTTCCATAAAACATACCTTCCAGAATTTGAAAATAGACCAGCGGGACTTTTTCTGTGGCTTTACAGTGGGGGTCTCTGCCTCTGTATCGCTGTCAGTTTCCTGTAGAGAACGAACAAACATAATGTTATTAAAAAAGAAAAGTCACTTAAAATTAACAAATACATTTTAAGGAAAATATGCATTTCATATGTCTTCTGTAAAAGCAAACCGAGAAACAGCAGAAGAAGTGTCTCCATTTTATTTTCTTCTTCTTCTTTATACCATTTTCATGGTTAGGTGTTGTGGCAGCAACAGAAGCATCCGGGACGCTGATCGAGGACAAAAGTGTAAATGTTATTTTTCAAAGTGGAAATTTTTAACAAGGAGCGCATCCTGGATATTGCAAATAAAAAATAATAACTGTTATGAAATACCAAAATGAACAAAATCATGTATTTTGTACATTTACACTCTATATTTTCAACTAATCTCTGAATCGATATAAATAATAGACAAAACTAGAAGTAGTAAAAACGATATAAACACACAAGGCGGAAGAAAAACAACAATAAAAGGGAAATAAAACAGCTCACACTAAACCACTGCTATAAATATCTCCGGCAACATTGGATTAAAGAGTCACATTTCTTTACCTCTGTTGAGACGTAGAAGGAATTTCCTTCTCTGCCACGTTTTGGTTTTTTGATCTCTGTTTAGAAAGAAGAAAACCAACATCAGTAATGGCATAAAACAAACATTCCAAGGGAGGCTCTACATGAAAAGTGTCCAGTTAGAAAATTTGGTATTATTTTAGATTATTTATCAATTTAGTGAGCTATCGACTCATGAAGTGGACCGATATGAATATGTTTAAATAAATTAAAAACAATTTATTCATGCCTCAATTTGAGTTTTAAAGTTTATGGTATGAAATACAAAATACTTCATTTGGTTCAAAATTCAGTTTTTACAAAAATCATCTATGAAGCTCCATTAAAAGCTTCAAAATGCTTATTTACTGTAAGAAAATATACAGAGAAATGTGCTACAAGTCTCGTCAAACTTACCTTTCTGAGAAAAAAGCGTTTGAACATCTTTGAACCTAATTTGATCGCAGTGAAAATCTTCTGTGCTATGCAAAAGTTCAACTGAAAACAAGTTCAATAGTTGTATATTTATAAGCTTTCAGCATAGAATGTTCATACCCTGAACATATGTCATCATAATGTATGGGGCTAGTTTGCATATTTTGGAATGTATGCTCATTGGAACTGTGTGGTACTCGTCTCCAAGCAACCCCACTGTACATGCTTGAAATGTACAGTGCAATGTGCAAAAAATTGCAAAAATAAACAAGACAAGACAGTGCAATGGATATGTGCAAAATGCTGAGTATTGTGCAAAAGTAACTTGGTGTGTGTGTGTGTGTGTGTGTGTGTGTGTGTGTGTGTGTGTGTGTGTGTGTGTGTGTGTGTGGAGCAGGGTGATATGACCAAAAATATTTATCACGATATACATTTGAAAATTTGCGATAACGATATAACTGACGATATAACTGACACTAGACAAAATACTTTACAACTCCACGACTTTATTAGTGCAAAAAAACCATCAATGTATTTTCACTTAAACAAGCAGCTGTTTTTATGTGCATTAAAGTTATATAAAAATGTAACAATGCAAATTCCTTGCTGACAGTTTAACCAAAAGGCATTTCCAGTGGAAATTGGCCGACATATCCTGAGCATAACAATGTATAATATCCACTAAACTTAAAAAGAGGTTATACACACACAATACAGTAATATTATGTTGAAGCACAGTACGTATCACTCCGCGAGGCGCCTGCCTAATATAGCCGTAATGCTCCACTTTCGCTCTTCTCATTCTGTGTCGCCGCCATGTGCGTATGTAAACATAGGCACTGCGCATGCGCGTTTTACCCATATTCTATCACGATATTTCATTTTCCTATCGTTGCCCAAAATTACACCGGTATTACCGTGAACGGTATGATATAGCCCAGCCCTATATGTGTGTGTGTGTGTGTGTGTGTGTGTGTGAGATACTGCAGATAAGTGCTTGGTAGCGATGTGTGAAGGTGTGTGTGTGTGTGTATCAGTCCAGTCACTGAGTGTTCAGGAGTCTGACGGCTTGCTGGTACCTCTTTCGAGAAGGCAGCAGGGTGAAGAGTGTGTGAGGTCCTCCATAATGCTGGTGGCTTTGCGGATGGAGCGGGTGCTAAAAGTGTCCATGATGGAGGGGAGAGGGGCTCCAATGATCTTCTCAGCTGCTCTCACTATTAGTTGTAGGGTACTGCGATCTGATACGGTGCAGTTACCATACTAGATAGTGATGCAGCTGCTCAGGACGCTCTCGATAATCCCTCTGTAGAAGGTGGTGAGAATGGATGGTGAGAGATGGGCTTTCCTCAGCTTCCGCAAGAAGTAGAGATGCTGTTGGGCCTCCTTAGTTATGGAGCTTGGGTTAAGGGACCAGAAAAGGTTCTCCGCCAGGTGGACATCAAGGAATTTGGTGCTCTTGACGACCTCCAAAGAGGATCCAGTGATGTTAAGTGGGAAGTGAGCTCTCTGTGCTCTCCTGAAGTCAACAATCATCTCTTTTGTTTTGTCCACGTTCACAGACAGGTTGTTGACCCTACATCTCTACAGATGGCCCCTAGCGCAACCCTTCAGCCTACTAGTAATTGCACCTATTGTACAAAAGGGTTAGGGTTGTGTATGGGATTTCCTATGCCCCCTGAATGCACCATCGGGGTGCATGTCCGCAACTTTAGTTCAGAGACAAACGGCAGCCAAACAACGGACAGTGTGTGCGTTCATAAGACCGTAAGTTAATGTTTTACTTCACTCAGTTGTGTTGGTGTTCAGCCATGAGTGTATTTGATGACTTACCAGCAGTTTCTGCTTCTGTTTATGTGACATTATGTGTGTTGGTGGCCAGGGAAGGAACGTGCCCTCCGGTTGTTGCAAGTGGCTGCCATCAGTCTCTCCAGAAGACCATCACAGCAACTTTCATGGGGCAAATGGGGCTGGAGGACCAGTCCTCTGCCTAAACCAGGTGGCTGCAGCCTGGCCCCACACTTAGAAAGGCTGGATTGCTGAAAATGGTAGTGCTAGAGAAATTTGTGGGGGGGGGCTACCGGCCAGGACAGTGAAGTGAGTCTGCTATCACTAGCCGGTGAACCTCGAAACTGCCATCACCCTGGCCAAAGACCAGCTGGCGACCTGTCCGGCTCAGTCATGGATATTCACAAATACCCCATAGTACTGGTGGAAATGAAAGATCGGGGGGAAATGCATAGAGTAACGGCTGCGGTTAGCTGGCGGCTAGCATACCCCTTAAATCTCAAAACTGATTGGTTGGGGTTTGGTAGCTCAATAGGGCAGTATGCTGGGCTGCACACACAGCCAATAGGGACACGTGGCGTTTGGGCCGCGTTCAGCTTGCCGGTTCCAGCAATTCGCTACACAGAAGATAATGGCACTATGCAATTCGCCCTTTGATCAAATGATGAGAGCTGATAGTCAAATAGTGCGCCCTGACATTTCCACATTTTGTAACGACAGACCATGTTGAGCGTGTCGTGACACTTGTAAAATGGAAGAACACATCTACTTGTTGGTCGCAGAAGAGCCACTGAGAAATGATTTTTTTAGGTGGCTCGTTACAACTCGATGGCTGGTCACCTGGAATAAGATAAGACTCTGGACCCAAAAATTGACCGATTTTACTGGCCAAGAATCTGTTTGGATGTGCGCTGATGTTGTGCGTCCAGTGGTGTCAGCTGGTGAACCAGCTGGCCATTCCAAAAGTGCCTTTATGCCCTTACTGCCCTTAATGGAGGTACCATTTGAGCACATTGGCATGGACCTCATCTGACCATTTTATCGACGAGAAAAAGTAAATCTTTCGTTCAGCTGTTGTTAACTGATCTTGACTTTGTTAATTAAACGTTGTAAACCTGCTTTCAGTGTGTCCTGTACATGAGTTCTTTCAGTAAACCACAGCACGGTGTGTTTTTTGAGCTGATGAAGTTAAGCCAAAACAAGAAACATGCAGCAGGAGACAGTAACTTGTTAAAATGTTTGTGGCGAGAATAAGGCACGGCGGGACCAAGGAGTATCATTCGGAGCCATCTTTATTTACATCTCACCACAACAATCCCCAAACCCCCGAGTCCCCGTGTTTTTAACTAGGCGGGCGTGATTAAGGATGCCGTGCAGGTGCGTCCGCCCTCCCTGCACGGCACCGCAGACCACGCCCCACCACATACCCCCATCGCCTGATTGAGGCTGGGGAGCCATCCGGCCGAACCTACTCCCCCACCGCCAGTGGGAGAGGGAATCAGCCCGGACAGCTGGCGCCCCCAGGGCCCGGCCAAGCGACGGGGAGGTGCGAGTTCAGGTGGCCGCCCGCGAATCCAGCGGTGCAGGCCAAGCTGGTTCGGAAGTCGGACGCGTGGCGTGTGCACCCGGCGCGGCCGGCACAGTCGTGAGCCCCAGCTCACAGGTGGCTGGGCAGAGGTGTGGCGTGTACTGGCCTCTGGTGGTGGTGAGGCCGATCTGGTGAGCACGGCGATCTCAAGCGTGGCACACGCCTCGCTCGCCAGTTCCACTCGAGCAGGCTCCCCTGGCACGGGGACCTCCAGCTCCTTGCGCGGTCCATCCGTCACTGCCGTCGCTCCCCGCTGGAGCAGCCCATCGCGCGACTCCTCCGTCACTACTACTCCCTCCGCCGCCGCCTGCTCCCGCTGGGCGGCCACCATTTCGGCCACCATCTGGGCCAGCTCCTCCATTCCCTGGCTCCGATACGGACCCGCCGTGCTGCCTCCTGGGTTTCGGCACCAATGTGGCGAGAATAAGGCACGGCGGGACCACGGAGTATCATTCGGAGCCATCTTTATTTACATCTCACCACAACAATCCCCAAACCCCTGAGTCCCCGTGTTTTTAACTAGGCGGGCGTGATTAAGGATGCCGTGCAGGTGCGTCCGCCCTCCCTGCACGGCACCGCAGACCACGCCCCACCACAATGTTATAAAAGGTACAATTAAAGATTTTCATGGATTTTTCAAGGATAAATGTCTAATTTGATCAAAAGTTCTATATGCCATTTCTGGAGAGAGTGCAGTGGAAATGTTGTCACTTTTGGACTTTGCTACTTGCAGCTAAACATTTGCAGCTAAATAATGTATAATGTAAGCAGAAACTGCAACTGAATGAGGGAATATTTGTCTAAAAACTTAAACTGAACTAGAAGGGTACCAGTGCTCCAGCTTACCATCTTTACCTGAGTAAATCTGTTTGTTGAACAATCTAAATGGTTGATTCAGAAACTTCTGTGACATCAACTTAACTGAGACTCATTACAAATTTCACAAAACACAGTTGAATACTTAGTTAATTAGTTTTTATTAGTTATTTTTGTTTTTGTTGTTACGTTAATTTTAATAAAAAATAAATAAATAAGTAAATAATTGTCATGGTCCCCGTGCCTGCCCAGCCGGCCTCACAAGGCTACACTTGTGTTTTTTTTCTCTTTCTCCCCCTATCTCTCTGCCTGGGCGGAGCTCACAGCTGGCTCCCGCCCTTGGCTCTCACAGCTGTTGGCGATCAGCTGATTATCCGTCTTCTATTTGAGGCTGGGTCACAGATCCTCTCATCGCGGGATGATTGCGCTACTGACGTTAGTCTACCTTTCCAGCTCCCGTGGTCTTACACCTTTATGCCTTCGTGATTTGTGAGTGATATCTCCCTTTCCCTGTTCCAGCTTATCTTCCCGGACCTGTGACCTCCCCGCGGTACGAACGTGTGTGAGGACGTGAGCGAGCGTGAGAGAGAGAGAGCCTTCCCCTAATCCCCTGGAACCCTGAATTTCCCGTCACTGTATATATTATTGCACGGGTGTGTAAATAAATTGTGTTTTGAGACATCAACCTGCTCTGCGCTTGAGTCCCTGCTTTCAGCCCGTGACAATAATATCTTTATTTTATTTTATTATTAATTTATTTGTTGTTCCCAGAGAGCAAGCCAAACACTGGTCCTGACTATCTCTAGTAGTGGTGCACTACTAGTGAATGACCGGTGAATGTGGGGCGACGGTGGCAAGAAAAAACTCCCTCCTGGAGGAAGAAATCTTGGGAGGAACCAGGCTCTCTGGGAGGACCCTTCCTCCTAAGGGCAATACTTACCAGCGGTCTGAGACGACGGTTGTTCCTTCTCAGCACGATGATGGCTCTAACTTGCTTCCACACCCTGTTTTAGAATGAAGAGAAAAATGATTAACAAGGTAATAGGACATTTCAAAATTCTCTCAGCTGCTGTGTCTTCTTACGTTTCTCTTGTAAAACAGGATGTAGGCAGACTGCTGCTGTTCCTCAAAAACTGCCGATCCAGTTGTGTGGAGCACCCGTGCATCATTATAGGTGAGCCAATGATCTGATGTAGACTGTGGGCTCTCCTCAGGATGCACAGAATGACAGATGTAGTGTCCTAAGATCACATTAAGACAAATGAATCCAACTTCTAAAAGTCAACTGATTCAAGCAAACAGTGGTTTGGACTTAGTGCTTCTTAAAACATCAAAAGCTTTTGTGTGTGAGTCCTTCACTCAAAAGTAGCATTTTCTGTTTGTAACAAGTCAGTTGTTTTACCTGATTCTGTGCCTCCATAGTGACTAATGATGCTTATGAGTTCATAACGGCCATCACCCTGAGAAGGAACAAATCCAAAGATCAGTTTCATAAAGTCTCACATCAGTGCGATAATTAAGCTGATTCTCTGAGATGTTCTGCAGTCTGTTTTTACCTGTTTGGATGACACCACCAAGTCCCTCTGCAGCCTGACGGGGTCATTCACCTTCTGAAGCTTGTGGGTTTTTGTAAAGCCAAACCTCTTCAGGTGAAAGATGAGAACTCTGGCAGAAAAGAAAAAAAAAACCCAAGGTACAAAATAAGAAGAATGAGTGTCAAACACAAACCGAAGATGGGAGAAAATGACTGCTCAAGTGTTGTCTTAAAAACTCTGATGTTTAGTGCGCCACAGTTTGGAAATCAGGTCAGTCGATCAATTCTGATGTGACCTTACTCACCTTGGCAGTGTATCAAAAGACTGCTTCACTTCCGAGGTCGTCCCTCCACAGTCACAGGTAAATTCGATTTTTTGTTCCTAAACAACGGCAAAGAGAAAACAGGCTTTATGGTAGAAAAAAAAAATCACAACCTATGCACACACACAAGATCAGTGATACTACATCTCTACTGGAATTTGTGATCTTACCTTCAAGTATGTCCCTAACATGTCCTCAACAGACCCCTCTGGAACCAGGTCAAGGGACAAGCTTGTAAATTCCTCCTGTTGTGATGACTGGTGACCGCAGCTACACATTTAAGGAGTAACGTAGTTAAAGTAACGATCAAGTAGGTGGAAAAGAGGTATATGAAAATGTTGCAATCAGCCCTGTGTTTCTGAAAGACTGGCTTACCTCTTGCATGTCCTCATGTTTTCCATTTTGAAAACATGATGGTCTTCTACTGGGCAGGTATAACTTCGGCCCAGGAGAGCTGCTTCCCTCTTCAGGTGAGGTGAGAGGCTTTTCACCTCATTGAGGAAAAAGGTTAGGAATTCATGAGCGTCCTGAAAGAAAAACACAGAGGAGATTTAGAACATAAACATTAGAAGGTAAAGCAAAAAACAAAATGTCCAAATAGCTGACGCACTTTCTGTGCACTGCCTTCGTATTCAGGAACCTGTTGGCTGAATGCCTTCTTAAAAGACATTAGGCGGCGTTTTTTAAGGTCATAATCTCTTGATTCATGACAGTTCCTGATGTTCATGAGCCTTCTGTAAAAAGGAAAGGGTAAACAGACATTTCTGGTGTTAGATATCTTTGTTCTTCAGGTTTCTGAAGAAAGTAGAAGGTTGACGTAGCGCACCTTAAGAGCCGAGCTTCTGGGACTGCTCTCCACAAAGTCTCCTGACGGCTGACATCTCTAATGAACTCCTCATTGTTGAAGAGGCTCTGCAGGCAGGAGTTCATGTAGCAGCTGTTTACAATGTTTGGAAACCTGCCACACATACACAAAGTTTACACTATCAGTGTAAAATAACTCATTTCCACTTTGACAAAGAGAGCTTTGGTCCTCGTGCACCACGTGTACTCACCCGAAGCGGTCCACAGTCTGAACTTTATTTTTCTTTTTTTTTCTATCCTTCAAATTTTTCCCTAAACTATTGCAAAAAGGTAAAAACACAAACACACAATTAGGAAAGATGTCAAGAAGCTAAGCAGTGTATGTGCATGTATGCATGAGCTTTGAAGTTTAAACATTTTGGAGGACGTTTTTCTCTTACATGTCAAACACCTGCTCCAATCCATCCTCTTGTGCCAGAAACTCCATAAGCAAAGTGTCCCAACTCAGGTCTGATGGCTCACTATGTTCAGTGGTGTTTCTAACCTGGTTGGAACTTTCACCACATTCCTTATGGGTGCTGCTGCATGCAGAAAGAAGAAAGGAGTCAGGGATGCATAGCAAGCACAACAGGACAACAAACAAACATTGTCTCTCTGGAGAAAAGCATTCAAACATCTAATTCTTATTGTGATCAGCAATCGGCCAAAATATTAAAAGCACTTACCTGGGATTGTCTGTAGTTATGACCTGTACTAGGTCCTCTGAACTGTTCAGTGGAGGCTTGATGTCCAGTTCTTGGCCTTTTGTTTCTAGGCAGTCTTCTTTTGGTGGTGCTGCCTCAGCAAGTGTACAGTCCTGCTGCAGGTTCTTTAATCTGCAAAAATATACAAATATATAGAAGATTAAGTATCAAATCTGCAACCAGAAGGATCCCAAAAGAATTTTTCTTTAAAGTGAGAAGATTAAAGTTTCCCTTACTTGTCACTCTTTTTATCAGGTTCCCCTGTTGTTTCTGGAGCAACCAGTTCTCGACCTTTTGTTTCTAGGCAGTCTTCTTTTGGTGGTGCTGCCTCGGCAGGTGTACAGTCCTGCTGCATGTTCTTTAATCTGCAAAAATATACAAATATATAGAAGATTAAGTATCAAATCTGCAACCAGAAGGATCCCAAAAGATTTTTTCTTTAAAGTGAGAAGATTAAAGTTTCCCTTACTTGTCACTCTTTTTATCAGGTTCCCCTGTTGTTTCTGGAGCAACCAGTTCTCGACCTTTTGTTTCTAGGCAGTCTTCTTTTGGTGGTGCTGCCTCGGCAGGTGTACAGTCCTGCTGCAGGTTCTTTAATCTGCAAAAATATACAAATATATAGAAGATTAAGTATCAAATCTGCAACCAGAAGGATCCCAAAAGATTTTTTCTTTAAAGTGAGAAGATTAAAGTTTCCCTTACTTGTCACTCTTTTTATCAGGTTCCCCTGTTGTTTCTGAAGCAACCAGTTCTCGACCTTTTGTTTCTAGGCAGTCTTCTTTTGGTGGTGCTGCCTCGGCAGGTGTACAGTCCTGCTGCATGTTCTTTAATCTGCAAAAATATACAAATATATAGAAGATTAAGTATCAAATCTGCAACCAGAAGGATCCCAAAAGAATTTTTCTTTAAAGTGAGAAGATTAAAGTTTCCCTTACTTGTCACTCTTTTTATCAGGTTCCCCTGTTGTTTCTGAAGCAACCAGTTCTCGACCTTTTGTTTCTAGGCAGTCTTCTTTTGGTGGTGCTGCCTCGGCAGGTGTACAGTCCTGCTGCATGTTCTTTAATCTGCAAAAATATACAAATATATAGAAGATTAAGTATCAAATCTGCAACCAGAAGGATCCCAAAAGAATTTTTCTTTAAAGTGAGAAGATTAAAGTTTCCCTTACTTGTCACTCTTTTTATCAGGTTCCCCTGTTGTTTCTGGAGCAACCAGTTCTCGACCTTTTGTTTCTAGGCAGTCTTCTTTTGGTGGTGCTGCCTCGGCAGGTGTACAGTCCTGCTGCAGGTTCTTTAATCTGCAAAAATATACAAATATATAGAAGATTAAGTATCAAATCTGCAACCAGAAGGATCCCAAAAGATTTTTTCTTTAAAGTGAGAAGATTAAAGTTTCCCTTACTTGTCACTCTTTTTATCAGGTTCCCCTGTTGTTTCTGAAGCAACCAGTTCTCGACCTTTTGTTTCTAGGCAGTCTTCTTTTGGTGGTGCTGCCTCGGCAGGTGTACAGTCCTGCTGCATGTTCTTTAATCTGCAAAAATATACAAATATATAGAAGATTAAGTATCAAATCTGCAACCAGAAGGATCCCAAAAGAATTTTTCTTTAAAGTGAGAAGATTAAAGTTTCCCTTACTTGTCACTCTTTTTATCAGGTTCCCCTGTTGTTTCTGGAGCAACCTGGTTTCTTCTCTGTAGAAAGAAACCAAAAGACAGGACATAGCTGTGTGCTTCATTGCTCTTAATTGCTCCCATTTCATTGTGATGAATAAATGCTTGATGATAGTGACTCTTTCCATAAAACATACCTTCCAGAATTTGAAAATAGACCAGCGGGACTTTTTCTGTGGCTTTACAGTGGGGGTCTCTGCCTCTGTATCGCTGTCAGTTTCCTGTAGAGAACGAACAAACATAATGTTATTAAAAAAGAAAAGTCACTTAAAATTAACAAATACATTTTAAGGAAAATATGCATTTCATATGTCTTCTGTAAAAGCAAACCGAGAAACAGCAGAAGAAGTGTCTCCATTTTATTTTCTTCTTCTTCTTTATACCATTTTCATGGTTAGGTGTTGTGGCAGCAACAGAAGCATCCGGGACGCTGATCGAGGACAAAAGTGTAAATGTTATTTTTCAAAGTGGAAATTTTTAACAAGGAGCGCATCCTGGATATTGCAAATAAAAAATAATAACTGTTATGAAATACCAAAATGAACAAAATCATGTATTTTGTACATTTACACTCTATATTTTCAACTAATCTCTGAATCGATATAAATAATAGACAAAACTAGAAGTAGTAAAAACGATATAAACACACAAGGCGGAAGAAAAACAACAATAAAAGGGAAATAAAACAGCTCACACTAAACCACTGCTATAAATATCTCCGGCAACATTGGATTAAAGAGTCACATTTCTTTACCTCTGTTGAGACGTAGAAGGAATTTCCTTCTCTGCCACGTTTTGGTTTTTTGATCTCTGTTTAGAAAGAAGAAAACCAACATCAGTAATGGCATAAAACAAACATTCCAAGGGAGGCTCTACATGAAAAGTGTCCAGTTAGAAAATTTGGTATTATTTTAGATTATTTATCAATTTAGTGAGCTATCGACTCATGAAGTGGACCGATATGAATATGTTTAAATAAATTAAAAACAATTTATTCATGCCTCAATTTGAGTTTTAAAGTTTATGGTATGAAATACAAAATACTTCATTTGGTTCAAAATTCAGTTTTTACAAAAATCATCTATGAAGCTCCATTAAAAGCTTCAAAATGCTTATTTACTGTAAGAAAATATACAGAGAAATGTGCTACAAGTCTCGTCAAACTTACCTTTCTGAGAAAAAAGCGTTTGAACATCTTTGAACCTAATTTGATCGCAGTGAAAATCTTCTGTGCTATGCAAAAGTTCAACTGAAAACAAGTTCAATAGTTGTATATTTATAAGCTTTCAGCATAGAATGTTCATACCCTGAACATGTGTCATCATAATGTATGGGGCTAGTTTGCATATTTTGGAATGTATGCTCATTGGAACTGTGTGGTACTCGTCTCCAAGCAACCCCACTGTACATGCTTGAAATGTACAGTGCAATGTGCAAAAAATTGCAAAAATAAACAAGACAAGACAGTGCAATGGATATGTGCAAAATGCTGAGTATTGTGCAAAAGTAACTTGGTGTGTGTGTGTGTGTGTGTGTGTGTGTGTGTGTGTGTGTGGAGCAGGGCGATATGACCAAAAATATTTATCACGATATACATTTGAAAATTTGCGATAACGATATAACTGACGATATAACTGACACTAGACAAAATACTTTACAACTCCACGACTTTATTAGTGCAAAAAAACCATCAATGTATTTTCACTTAAACAAGCAGCTGTTTTTATGTGCATTAAAGTTATATAAAAATGTAACAATGCAAATTCCTTGCTGACAGTTTAACCAAAAGGCATTTCCAGTGGAAATTGGCCGACATATCCTGAGCATAACAATGTATAATATCCACTAAACTTAAAAAGAGGTTATACACACACAATACAGTAATATTATGTTGAAGCACAGTACGTATCACTCCGCGAGGCGCCTGCCTAATATAGCCGTAATGCTCCACTTTCGCTCTTCTCATTCTGTGTCGCCGCCATGTGCGTATGTAAACATAGGCACTGCGCATGCGCGTTTTACCCATATTCTATCACGATATTTCATTTTCCTATCGTTGCCCAAAATTACACCGGTATTACCGTGAACGGTATGATATAGCCCAGCCCTATATGTGTGTGTGTGTGTGTGTGTGTGTGTGTGAGATACTGCAGATAAGTGCTTGGTAGCGATGTGTGAAGGTGTGTGTGTGTGTGTATCAGTCCAGTCACTGAGTGTTCAGGAGTCTGACGGCTTGCTGGTACCTCTTTCGAGAAGGCAGCAGGGTGAAGAGTGTGTGAGGTCCTCCATAATGCTGGTGGCTTTGCGGATGGAGCGGGTGCTAAAAGTGTCCATGATGGAGGGGAGAGGGGCTCCAATGATCTTCTCAGCTGCTCTCACTATTAGTTGTAGGGTACTGCGATCTGATACGGTGCAGTTACCATACTAGATAGTGATGCAGCTGCTCAGGACGCTCTCGATAATCCCTCTGTAGAAGGTGGTGAGAATGGATGGTGAGAGATGGGCTTTCCTCAGCTTCCGCAAGAAGTAGAGATGCTGTTGGGCCTCCTTAGTTATGGAGCTTGGGTTAAGGGACCAGAAAAGGTTCTCCGCCAGGTGGACATCAAGGAATTTGGTGCTCTTGACGACCTCCAAAGAGGATCCAGTGATGTTAAGTGGGAAGTGAGCTCTCTGTGCTCTCCTGAAGTCAACAATCATCTCTTTTGTTTTGTCCACGTTCACAGACAGGTTGTTGACCCTACATCTCTACAGATGGCCCCTAGCGCAACCCTTCAGCCTACTAGTAATTGCACCTATTGTACAAAAGGGTTAGGGTTGTGTATGGGATTTCCTATGCCCCCTGAATGCACCATCGGGGTGCATGTCCGCAACTTTAGTTCAGAGACAAACGGCAGCCAAACAACGGACAGTGTGTGCGTTCATAAGACCGTAAGTTAATGTTTTACTTCACTCAGTTGTGTTGGTGTTCAGCCATGAGTGTATTTGATGACTTACCAGCAGTTTCTGCTTCTGTTTATGTGACATTATGTGTGTTGGTGGCCAGGGAAGGAACGTGCCCTCCGGTTGTTGCAAGTGGCTGCCATCAGTCTCTCCAGAAGACCATCACAGCAACTTTCATGGGGCAAATGGGGCTGGAGGACCAGTCCTCTGCCTAAACCAGGTGGCTGCAGCCTGGCCCCACACTTAGAAAGGCTGGATTGCTGAAAATGGTAGTGCTAGAGAAATTTGTGGGGGGGGGCTACCGGCCAGGACAGTGAAGTGAGTCTGCTATCACTAGCCGGTGAACCTCGAAACTGCCATCACCCTGGCCAAAGACCAGCTGGCGACCTGTCCGGCTCAGTCATGGATATTCACAAATACCCCATAGTACTGGTGGAAATGAAAGATCGGGGGGAAATGCATAGAGTAACGGCTGCGGTTAGCTGGCGGCTAGCATACCCCTTAAATCTCAAAACTGATTGGTTGGGGTTTGGTAGCTCAATAGGGCAGTATGCTGGGCTGCACACACAGCCAATAGGGACACGTGGCGTTTGGGCCGCGTTCAGCTTGCCGGTTCCAGCAATTCGCTACACAGAAGATAATGGCACTATGCAATTCGCCCTTTGATCAAATGATGAGAGCTGATAGTCAAATAGTGCGCCCTGACATTTCCACATTTTGTAACGACAGACCATGTTGAGCGTGTCGTGACACTTGTAAAATGGAAGAACACATCTACTTGTTGGTCGCAGAAGAGCCACTGAGAAATGATTTTTTTAGGTGGCTCGTTACAACTCGATGGCTGGTCACCTGGAATAAGATAAGACTCTGGACCCAAAAATTGACCGATTTTACTGGCCAAGAATCTGTTTGGATGTGCGCTGATGTTGTGCGTCCAGTGGTGTCAGCTGGTGAACCAGCTGGCCATTCCAAAAGTGCCTTTATGCCCTTACTGCCCTTAATGGAGGTACCATTTGAGCACATTGGCATGGACCTCATCTGACCATTTTATCGACGAGAAAAAGTAAATCTTTCGTTCAGCTGTTGTTAACTGATCTTGACTTTGTTAATTAAACGTTGTAAACCTGCTTTCAGTGTGTCCTGTACATGAGTTCTTTCAGTAAACCACAGCACGGTGTGTTTTTTGAGCTGATGAAGTTAAGCCAAAACAAGAAACATGCAGCAGGAGACAGTAACTTGTTAAAATGTTTGTGGCGAGAATAAGGCACGGCGGGACCACGGAGTATCATTCGGAGCCATCTTTATTTACATCTCACCACAACAATCCCCAAACCCCCGAGTCCCCGTGTTTTTAACTAGGCGGGCGTGATTAAGGATGCCGTGCAGGTGCGTCCGCCCTCCCTGCACGGCACCGCAGACCACGCCCCACCACATACCCCCATCGCCTGATTGAGGCTGGGGAGCCATCCGGCCGAACCTACTCCCCCACCGCCAGTGGGAGAGGGAATCAGCCCGGACAGCTGGCGCCCCCAGGCCCCGGCCAAGCGACGGGGAGGTGCGAGTTCAGGTGGCCGCCCGCGAATCCAGCGGTGCAGGCCAAGCTGGTTCGGAAGTCGGACGCGTGGCGTGTGCACCCGGCGCGGCCGGCACAGTCGTGAGCCCCAGCTCACAGGTGGCTGGGCAGAGGTGTGGCGTGTACTGGCCTCTGGTGGTGGTGAGGCCGATCTGGTGAGCACGGCGATCTCAAGCGTGGCACACGCCTCGCTCGCCAGTTCCACTCGAGCAGGCTCCCCTGGCACGGGGACCTCCAGCTCCTTGCGCGGTCCATCCGTCACTGCCGTCGCTCCCCGCTGGAGCAGCCCATCGCGCGACTCCTCCGTCGTCACTACTACTCCCTCCGCCGCCGCCTGCTCCCGCTGGGCGGCCACCATTTCGGCCACCATCTGGGCCAGCTCCTCCATTCCCTGGCTCCGATACGGACCCGCCGTGCTGCCTCCTGGGTTTCGGCACCAATGTGGCGAGAATAAGGCACGGCGGGACCACGGAGTATCATTCGGAGCCATCTTTATTTACATCTCACCACAACAATCCCCAAACCCCTGAGTCCCCGTGTTTTTAACTAGGCGGGCGTGATTAAGGATGCCGTGCAGGTGCGTCCGCCCTCCCTGCACGGCACCGCAGACCACGCCCCACCACAATGTTATAAAAGGTACAATTAAAGATTTTCATGGATTTTTCAAGGATAAATGTCTAATTTGATCAAAAGTTCTATATGCCATTTCTGGAGAGAGTGCAGTGGAAATGTTGTCACTTTTGGACTTTGCTACTTGCAGCTAAACATTTGCAGCTAAATAATGTATAATGTAAGCAGAAACTGCAACTGAATGAGGGAATATTTGTCTAAAAACTTAAACTGAACTAGAAGGGTACCAGTGCTCCAGCTTACCATCTTTACCTGAGTAAATCTGTTTGTTGAACAATCTAAATGGTTGATTCAGAAACTTCTGTGACATCAACTTAACTGAGACTCATTACAAATTTCACAAAACACAGTTGAATACTTAGTTAATTAGTTTTTATTAGTTATTTTTGTTTTTGTTGTTACGTTAATTTTAATAAAAAATAAATAAATAAGTAAATAATTGTCATGGTCCCCGTGCCTGCCCAGCCGGCCTCACAAGGCTACACTTGTGTTTTTTTTCTCTTTCTCCCCCTATCTCTCTGCCTGGGCGGAGCTCACAGCTGGCTCCCGCCCTTGGCTCTCACAGCTGTTGGCGATCAGCTGATTATCCGTCTTCTATTTGAGGCTGGGTCACAGATCCTCTCATCGCGGGATGATTGCGCTACTGACGTTAGTCTACCTTTCCAGCTCCCGTGGTCTTACACCTTTATGCCTTCGTGATTTGTGAGTGATATCTCCCTTTCCCTGTTCCAGCTTATCTTCCCGGACCTGTGACCTCCCCGCGGTACGAACGTGTGTGAGGACGTGAGCGAGCGTGAGAGAGAGAGAGCCTTCCCCTAATCCCCTGGAACCCTGAATTTCCCGTCACTGTATATATTATTGCACGGGTGTGTAAATAAATTGTGTTTTGAGACATCAACCTGCTCTGCGCTTGAGTCCCTGCTTTCAGCCCATGACAATAATATCTTTATTTTATTTTATTATTAATTTATTTGTTGTTCCCAGAGAGCAAGCCAAACACTGGTCCTGACTATCTCTAGTAGTGGTGCACTACTAGTGAATGACCGGTGAATGTGGGGCGACGGTGGCAAGAAAAAACTCCCTCCTGGAGGAAGAAATCTTGGGAGGAACCAGGCTCTCTGGGAGGACCCTTCCTCCTAAGGGCAATACTTACCAGCGGTCTGAGACGACGGTTGTTCCTTCTCAGCACGATGATGGCTCTAACTTGCTTCCACACCCTGTTTTAGAATGAAGAGAAAAATGATTAACAAGGTAATAGGACATTTCAAAATTCTCTCAGCTGCTGTGTCTTCTTACGTTTCTCTTGTAAAACAGGATGTAGGCAGACTGCTGCTGTTCCTCAAAAACTGCCGATCCAGTTGTGTGGAGCACCCGTGCATCATTATAGGTGAGCCAATGATCTGATGTAGACTGTGGGCTCTCCTCAGGATGCACAGAATGACAGATGTAGTGTCCTAAGATCACATTAAGACAAATGAATCCAACTTCTAAAAGTCAACTGATTCAAGCAAACAGTGGTTTGGACTTAGTGCTTCTTAAAACATCAAAAGCTTTTGTGTGTGAGTCCTTCACTCAAAAGTAGCATTTTCTGTTTGTAACAAGTCAGTTGTTTTACCTGATTCTGTGCCTCCATAGTGACTAATGATGCTTATGAGTTCATAACGGCCATCACCCTGAGAAGGAACAAATCCAAAGATCAGTTTCATAAAGTCTCACATCAGTGCGATAATTAAGCTGATTCTCTGAGATGTTCTGCAGTCTGTTTTTACCTGTTTGGATGACACCACCAAGTCCCTCTGCAGCCTGACGGGGTCATTCACCTTCTGAAGCTTGTGGGTTTTTGTAAAGCCAAACCTCTTCAGGTGAAAGATGAGAACTCTGGCAGAAAAGAAAAAAAAACCCAAGGTACAAAATAAGAAGAATGAGTGTCAAACACAAACCGAAGATGGGAGAAAATGACTGCTCAAGTGTTGTCTTAAAAACTCTGATGTTTAGTGCGCCACAGTTTGGAAATCAGGTCAGTCGATCAATTCTGATGTGACCTTACTCACCTTGGCAGTGTATCAAAAGACTGCTTCAATTCCGAGGTCGTCCCTCCACAGTCACAAGTAAATTCGATTTTTTGTTCCTAAACAACGGCAAAGAGAAAACAGGCTTTATGGTAGAAAAAAAAAATCACAACCTATGCACACACACAAGATCAGTGATACTACATCTCTACTGGAATTTGTGATCTTACCTTCAAGTATGTCCCTAACATGTCCTCAACAGACCCCTCTGGAACCAGGTCAAGGGACAAGCTTGTAAATTCCTCCTGTTGTGATGACTGGTGACCGCAGCTACACATTTAAGGAGTAACGTAGTTAAAGTAACGATCAAGTAGGTGGAAAAGAGGTATATGAAAATGTTGCAATCAGCCCTGTGTTTCTGAAAGACTGGCTTACCTCTTGCATGTCCTCATGTTTTCCATTTTGAAAACATGATGGTCTTCTACTGGGCAGGTATAACTTCGGCCCAGGAGAGCTGCTTCCCTCTTCAGGTGAGGTGAGAGGCTTTTCACCTCATTGAGGAAAAAGGTTAGGAATTCATGAGCGTCCTGAAAGAAAAACACAGAGGAGATTTAGAACATAAACATTAGAAGGTAAAGCAAAAAACAAAATGTCCAAATAGCTGACGCACTTTCTGTGCACTGCCTTCGTATTCAGGAACCTGTTGGCTGAATGCCTTCTTAAAAGACATTAGGCGGCGTTTTTTAAGGTCATAATCTCTTGATTCATGACAGTTCCTGATGTTCATGAGCCTTCTGTAAAAAGGAAAGGGTAAACAGACATTTCTGGTGTTAGATATCTTTGTTCTTCAGGTTTCTGAAGAAAGTAGAAGGTTGACGTAGCGCACCTTAAGAGCCGAGCTTCTGGGACTGCTCTCCACAAAGTCTCCTGACGGCTGACATCTCTAATGAACTCCTCATTGTTGAAGAGGCTCTGCAGGCAGGAGTTCATGTAGCAGCTGTTTACAATGTTTGGAAACCTGCCACACATACACAAAGTTTACACTATCAGTGTAAAATAACTCATTTCCACTTTGACAAAGAGAGCTTTGGTCCTCGTGCACCACGTGTACTCACCCGAAGCGGTCCACAGTCTGAACTTTATTTTTCTTTTTTTTTCTATCCTTCAAATTTTTCCCTAAACTATTGCAAAAAGGTAAAAACACAAACACACAATTAGGAAAGATGTCAAGAAGCTAAGCAGTGTATGTGCATGTATGCATGAGCTTTGAAGTTTAAACATTTTGGAGGACGTTTTTCTCTTACATGTCAAACACCTGCTCCAATCCATCCTCTTGTGCCAGAAACTCCATAAGCAAAGTGTCCCAACTCAGGTCTGATGGCTCACTATGTTCAGTGGTGTTTCTAACCTGGTTGGAACTTTCACCACATTCCTTATGGGTGCTGCTGCATGCAGAAAGAAGAAAGGAGTCAGGGATGCATAGCAAGCACAACAGGACAACAAACAAACATTGTCTCTCTGGAGAAAAGCATTCAAACATCTAATTCTTATTGTGATCAGCAATCGGCCAAAATATTAAAAGCACTTACCTGGGATTGTCTGTAGTTATGACCTGTACTAGGTCCTCTGAACTGTTCAGTGGAGGCTTGATGTCCAGTTCTTGGCCTTTTGTTTCTAGGCAGTCTTCTTTTGGTGGTGCTGCCTCAGCAAGTGTACAGTCCTGCTGCAGGTTCTTTAATCTGCAAAAATATACAAATATATAGAAGATTAAGTATCAAATCTGCAACCAGAAGGATCCCAAAAGAATTTTTCTTTAAAGTGAGAAGATTAAAGTTTCCCTTACTTGTCACTCTTTTTATCAGGTTCCCCTGTTGTTTCTGGAGCAACCAGTTCTCGACCTTTTGTTTCTAGGCAGTCTTCTTTTGGTGGTGCTGCCTCGGCAGGAGTACAGTCCTGCTGCATGTTCTTTAATCTGCAAAAATATACAAATATATAGAAGATTAAGTATCAAATCTGCAACCAGAAGGATCCCAAAAGAATTTTTCTTTAAAGTGAGAAGATTAAAGTTTCCCTTACTTGTCACTCTTTTTATCAGGTTCCCCTGTTGTTTCTGAAGCAACCAGTTCTCGACCTTTTGTTTCTAGGCAGTCTTCTTTTGGTGGTGCTGCCTCGGCAGGAGTACAGTCCTGCTGCATGTTCTTTAATCTGCAAAAATATACAAATATATAGAAGATTAAGTATCAAATCTGCAACCAGAAGGATCCCAAAAGAATTTTTCTTTAAAGTGAGAAGATTAAAGTTTCCCTTACTTGTCACTCTTTTTATCAGGTTCCCCTGTTGTTTCTGGAGCAACCAGTTCTCGACCTTTTGTTTCTAGGCAGTCTTCTTTTGGTGGTGCTGCCTTGGCAGGTGTACAGTCCTGCTGCAGGTTCTTTAATCTGCAAAAATATACAAATATATAGAAGATTAAGTATCAAATCTGCAACCAGAAGGATCCCAAAAGATTTTTTCTTTAAAGTGAGAAGATTAAAGTTTCCCTTACTTGTCACTCTTTTTATCAGGTTCCCCTGTTGTTTCTGGAGCAACCTGGTTTCTTCTCTGTAGAAAGAAACCAAAAGACAGGACATAGCTGTGTGCTTCATTGCTCTTAATTGCTCCCATTTCATTGTGATGAATAAATGCTTGATGATAGTGACTCTTTCCATAAAACATACCTTCCAGAATTTGAAAATAGACCAGCGGGACTTTTTCTGTGGCTTTACAGTGGGGGTCTCTGCCTCTGTATCGCTGTCAGTTTCCTGTAGAGAACGAACAAACATAATGTTATTAAAAAAGAAAAGTCACTTAAAATTAACAAATACATTTTAAGGAAAATATGCATTTCATATGTCTTCTGTAAAAGCAAACCGAGAAACAGCAGAAGAAGTGTCTCCATTTTATTTTCTTCTTCTTCTTTATACCATTTTCATGGTTAGGTGTTGTGGCAGCAACAGAAGCATCCGGGACGCTGATCGAGGACAAAAGTGTAAATGTTATTTTTCAAAGTGGAAATTTTTAACAAGGAGCGCATCCTGGATATTGCAAATAAAAAATAATAACTGTTATGAAATACCAAAATGAACAAAATCATGTATTTTGTACATTTACACTCTATATTTTCAACTAATCTCTGAATCGATATAAATAATAGACAAAACTAGAAGTAGTAAAAACGATATAAACACACAAGGCGGAAGAAAAACAACAATAAAAGGGAAATAAAACAGCTCACACTAAACCACTGCTATAAATATCTCCGGCAACATTGGATTAAAGAGTCACATTTCTTTACCTCTGTTGAGACGTAGAAGGAATTTCCTTCTCTGCCACGTTTTGGTTTTTTGATCTCTGTTTAGAAAGAAGAAAACCAACATCAGTAATGGCATAAAACAAACATTCCAAGGGAGGCTCTACATGAAAAGTGTCCAGTTAGAAAATTTGGTATTATTTTAGATTATTTATCAATTTAGTGAGCTATCGACTCATGAAGTGGACCGATATGAATATGTTTAAATAAATTAAAAACAATTTATTCATGCCTCAATTTGAGTTTTAAAGTTTATGGTATGAAATACAAAATACTTCATTTGGTTCAAAATTCAGTTTTTACAAAAATCATCTATGAAGCTCCATTAAAAGCTTCAAAATGCTTATTTACTGTAAGAAAATATACAGAGAAATGTGCTACAAGTCTCGTCAAACTTACCTTTCTGAGAAAAAAGCGTTTGAACATCTTTGAACCTAATTTGATCGCAGTGAAAATCTTCTGTGCTATGCAAAAGTTCAACTGAAAACAAGTTCAATAGTTGTATATTTATAAGCTTTCAGCATAGAATGTTCATACCCTGAACATATGTCATCATAATGTATGGGGCTAGTTTGCATATTTTGGAATGTATGCTCATTGGAACTGTGTGGTACTCGTCTCCAAGCAACCCCACTGTACATGCTTGAAATGTACAGTGCAATGTGCAAAAAATTGCAAAAATAAACAAGACAAGACAGTGCAATGGATATGTGCAAAATGCTGAGTATTGTGCAAAAGTAACTTGGTGTGTGTGTGTGTGTGTGTGTGTGTGTGTGTGTGTGTGTGTGTGTGTGTGTGTGTGTGTGTGGGGAGCAGGGCGATATGACCAAAAATATTTATCACGATATACATTTGAAAATTTGCGATAACGATATAACTGACGATATAACTGACACTAGACAAAATACTTTACAACTCCACAACTATTTTAGTGCAAAAAAACCATCAATGTATTTTCACTTAAACAAGCAGCTGTTTTTATGTGCATTAAAGTTATATAAAAATGTAACAATGCAAATTCCTTGCTGACAGTTTAACCAAAAGGCATTTCCAGTGGAAATTGGCCGACATATCCTGAGCATAACAATGTATAATATCCACTAAACTTAAAAAGAGGTTATACACACACAATACAGTAATATTATGTTGAAGCACAGTACGTATCACTCCGCGAGGCGCCTGCCTAATATAGCCGTAATGCTCCACTTTCGCTCTTCTCATTCTGTGTCGCCGCCATGTGCGTATGTAAACATAGGCACTGCGCATGCGCGTTTTACCCATATTCTATCACGATATTTCATTTTCCTATCGTTGCCCAAAATTACACCGGTATTACCGTGAACGGTATGATATAGCCCAGCCCTATATGTGTGTGTGTGTGTGTGTGTGTGTGTGTGTGTGTGTGTGTGTGTGTGTGAGATACTGCAGATAAGTGCTTGGTAGCGATGTGTGAAGGTGTGTGTGTGTGTGTGTCAGTCCAGTCACTGAGTGTTCAGGAGTCTGACGGCTTGCTGGTACCTCTTTCGAGAAGGCAGCAGGGTGAAGAGTGTGTGAGGTCCTCCATAATGCTGGTGGCTTTGCGGATGGAGCGGGTGCTAAAAGTGTCCATGATGGAGGGGAGAGGGGCTCCAATGATCTTCTCAGCTGCTCTCACTATTAGTTGTAGGGTACTGCGATCTGATACGGTGCAGTTACCATACTAGATAGTGATGCAGCTGCTCAGGACGCTCTCGATAATCCCTCTGTAGAAGGTGGTGAGAATGGATGGTGAGAGATGGGCTTTCCTCAGCTTCCGCAAGAAGTAGAGATGCTGTTGGGCCTCCTTAGTTATGGAGCTTGGGTTAAGGGACCAGAAAAGGTTCTCCGCCAGGTGGACATCAAGGAATTTGGTGCTCTTGACGACCTCCAAAGAGGATCCAGTGATGTTAAGTGGGAAGTGAGCTCTCTGTGCTCTCCTGAAGTCAACAATCATCTCTTTTGTTTTGTCCACGTTCACAGACAGGTTGTTGACCCTACATCTCTACAGATGGCCCCTAGCGCAACCCTTCAGCCTACTAGTAATTGCACCTATTGTACAAAAGGGTTAGGGTTGTGTATGGGATTTCCTATGCCCCCTGAATGCACCATCGGGGTGCATGTCCGCAACTTTAGTTCAGAGACAAACGGCAGCCAAACAACGGACAGTGTGTGCGTTCATAAGACCGTAAGTTAATGTTTTACTTCACTCAGTTGTGTTGGTGTTCAGCCATGAGTGTATTTGATGACTTACCAGCAGTTTCTGCTTCTGTTTATGTGACATTATGTACAAGTGGTAGTTCGCTAGCATAACAGATTTGTTTACTAATTAGCTTCTAGGAGAGAGATTCGTTGTTATCGTGTTGTTGATTCTGTGCTCCGTGTAACAGATGATAAACCAATGTACAGTTGCCTTCAGTGCATAGTTGTATGCGGTGTGTTAATGCATAATGTCTGACTTTAAGTTTATGTAACCAGGCTGAAGTATAATGTCAGCTTATTTAGCTATATACTGTACTTGAGTACACCTCAGTTGTATCTTTATGTTTATTATGTAATCTGATTCCTAATTGATTGTATTATTATGCTTTGTCTGCAGAAACCACACATACACACACACACACTCTATCTCGCCCAGCTGCGGGCACATTCTCAATTGAAAATACAAAGAATGACAACTTTATTCCTGGACTCTGCCTGTTTGTTCCTCTCACATCTGAACATTTGCAAGTGTCCTGACCCGACACTCTGAAGTGATTGCTGCCAGCTCAGATTTCTTTAACCCTTCTGAACACCTATGGTACAAATTTGAGCAAACTAGGTGACTTCCTTCCTGTCACCAAGTTGTAACATTCACAAGATTTTCAGAAAACTTGACCTTTGACCTTGAGGTCAAGGTCACTGATATTCAAACTGAATATCAGTAGATGCACCATTGGTATTAATTCAAAATCCTATGCCTCTTGTTCTGGAGTTATTATCTTGACCAAGCTGAGTATACAATTATGAAAGAATTATTTTCCATTTTATTTCACTATCTGTAAATACGGCAAATAAACAGTATTTGTGACAATTACTAGTAAAGCGGTTAGTGAGAATCCACATCTGATTACAGTATAATACACTGCTTATTTATGTAAAATCATCATCAATAAATGTGTTCAAAACAGAAGCTACACTGGCTTTAAAAGTTTTTGTTAACTCTGGCTAGGGCTAGGGCATATCATACCGTTCACAGTAATACTGGTATGATGTTGGGCAACAACAAGAAAATGAAATATCGCGATTAGGGATGGGTACCGGTGTTCTGACATAAACGGTAGTAACCAGACCGAAAAGCAGCGCACATTTCGGTGCTTTATTTCGGTGCTTTTTTTTCCTGAGCTGTGATACACTTCTAGCCAATCATTTTACGTTTCCGAGGATAGTAGGCGGGGCCAGGTACATACGTTCTTTTATGCAGAGCTACAGATTAAAAATGTCCAAGGCGAAGCGGTCAAAAGTCTGGCTGTACTTCATAGCAAAATATGCAAACTCAGCAGCCTGCAACAAGTGCTTTAAGCTGATACTGTGATACTGTCAAAGGAAGTAACACCTCGAATCCGATGAAACACCTGGCGACGCGTAGCGTTTTTTTTTTAAAAGCCGAGAAATGCGCCGTATTTGATGGCAGCAGCAGCCGTTCTTCTCTGCGTGAGTAGCTTAATGTTGTTTGTGTGTAATTTACGTTGAGTAGGCTAACCACGTTATTACATTAATGCATGTAAGGTGAACTAGCAAACATCATCATAGCTACATGCGGCTGTCTTCTTGGTTGATGGCAGATACTCCCTTCACCCTGGCCAAAAAGGCTAAAATGACCAAAGAAAAAGAGGGAAACAGCTAAACATGAGAGGTTTTTGGACAAGGTTTGTATTTTTTCCATTGTTTAAGCACTGCTTCCAGCTAAGAGTGATACCATATATGCCCCATAGCTGCAGAAAAGGCTAACATTGTTATCTTTTTACAAAAAACCAGCTGAATATGAGAGGTTTTTGGACCAATTTTGTGTTCTCCATTCTTTAAGCACCGGTTTGAGCACCGTTTGAGCACCGGCACCGTTTCAAAAGTACCGATTTGGCACCGGTATCAGATAAAACCTAAACGATACCCATCCCTAATCGCGATAGAATATGGGTAAAACGCGCATGCGCGGTACCTTTGTTTTCATACGCACATGGTGGAAAAAGCGTGCTGGCGACGGAGAATGAGAAGGGCGAAGGTGGATCGCTGAATGAAACGGATGAACCAGAATTGGTTTGTAAAAATGCTGCAACCTCAGTGGTGTGGAACTGGTTTAGCTTTCGTCCATCAGATACACAACAAAGCACATTTTTGGTAGAGCATGCTAGCAGGCCGTCGTTATTACCGTGTTCTTTGGAAAATACGGCACACTTAAAATCAATCCTTTGATTTTTCTAAAAATCGACAGTGCCCCTTATAATCCCGTGTGCCTTATGTATGAATTCTGGTTGTGTTTACTGACCTCGAAACGATTTTATTTGCACTGTTACATTTTTATATAGCTTTAATGCACATAAAAAACAGCTGCTTGTTTAAGTGAACATACATTGATTGGGTTTCTTTTGCACTAATAAAGTCGTGGAGTTGTAAAGTATTTTGTCTCGCGTCAATTATATCATCAGTTATATCGTTCAAGGGTTCAAGGTTCTTTATTTGTCACATGCATAGTTATACAAGTATAACACACAGTGAAATGTAGCCTGACACGCTCCTCGACATGTGCAAAAATTGGGGGGGGGGGGGGGGGGGGGGGGTGTAGAGGAAGAACATATATATATATATATATATATATATATATATATATATATATATATATACATATAGTATATACACTGGGTGAATGTGCAGTAGTAGCAACAAGCAGGTGAATTCTGTACATTAATATGAATAGACATCTGACTATTTTACAGGATAGACAATATAAACATATTTAAAATTAAAGGAATTGAAATGTACATTGTGCCTTGGTTTAGAGTGTCTGGAAGAGAGTCCTGTCTCAGTCAATTATAGATGATGTGAGAGGGCGGGTGTGTGTGTTTAGGGCACGGATGGCTTGGGGATAGAAGCTCATTATCGCAAATCTTCAAATGTATATTGTGATAAATATTTTTGGTCATATCGCCCTGCTCTAACTCGGACTACCTGTCCGCTCTTACCTGTTTCTTTTGCTCTCTCTGCTGTCTTCATCCTACATCCAACTTTACAGCTATTGTTTGGGATGATATGATGAAACTGAAGGGTGGCTGGGCACCTGGAAAAAAAAAAAAAAAAGAGGTTGGATGAGGCTGCAGCTCGTGTCCCAGCCTTACTGGCATTGCCCCTCAAACCTGCTGCACCACCCCTTCCCTGCAGAAATGACAAGAAAAGAAATGACAAATGATGGGTCTCTGATGGGCAAAGACAGACAGACAGACAAAGTCCCTAGAGACACAATTTCAGTCAGTTCTATGCCAAGTTGTTGTGAATAAGGGTAAGTATGGAATTGAGTGCCTTTTTTATGTTTGAATAATTCATGCTGGTGTTACAGGGCTTAGTAAACAAAAACTAATTTTGATGAAAGAAGCCAAGTACAAGGACCTCAAAAAAGCCTACAATGAGGTGTGCCTTTTGGAGAAAAAATACAAAGAAAGTCAGGTTGGCTCAAAGCATTTGTACAGTACTGTATCCGAGGAAATCGATGATATTAAAGCCAAGTTCATAGAAACTTTATATAGCTTACAGTGAAATTATCAAAGAAACCTCAGCTACTTACCTGCTTTTGACTAACAGTTCTCTGAGTTTTGCTTCAAAGAAAGTTTTTTGGTTTATTTCAGCTGTTTTCAATTGATATTGACTTTGTTAGTTAAACATTGTTAACCTGCTTTCAGTGTGTCCTGTACACGAGTCCTCTTAGCAAACCATGACATAGGGCTGCTCGATTATGGCAAAAATGATAATCACGATTATTTTCACTGAAATTGAGATCTCGATTATTTGACGATATTTATTTAACCCTTTAAGACCTACTATAGAACCAAGTCCGCCAGAGCTTATATTATTTTTTTACATGTTGTAGTGCCATTTGTGGGAGCATTTCAAGTTGCTATACAACTGTTATAGCCCATATTTTAATAATATGTATGCATTAAGTCCATAGTAACTACATTAATTGCAAAAAAGTGCAATAAACTACAAAAAAAAATTGAAAATCGTTTTTGTTTGTTTTTTACATATATTTCTACTTGGAGAAATTTAAGAGGTTTATCCCTCAAAACTTTAAATACAAAAAAGTTGCAAAAAATAGTTTACAACAACAGGAAATTTATTTTGAGTGTCTTCAAAGTTTTATTTTGGAGATACAGCAATTTTTATATACTGCAGGAAAAACGAAAAAACAATCCTATGATGCAAATTTGCAAAGAAAACAGCAGGTGCATCAAAATAAACTATTTCCAGCAGCGCAATTCGAGTTCTAAGCATCCCAGGAACTATTCCGAAGAGTCAAACATGACCAGTATAGGCTTTTAAGGCCTACAAGTAAAAAAACTACATTTTCCGCGAAAATGATGTCACTTCCGGTTTCGGCCAGGGAATGGCGGACATGTGATCGTTCGCGCTGACGTCTGTTTCACTGTGGGAAGTGTTACGAACAGCTGATCGGATCGGCAAAGCCTGTTTCTGGAATATTGTGTTTTTGTTCCTGCAAGCGCTTTTTATGCAGTTTTTGCAAAGCTTTATGTGGAAGGAAACCGTGACCGAGGACAAGCTGATGGCATCAGATGTAAGTACAACTCCTCTGGTTTCATATGTAAAACAAATTATTGCGCTAGCTTACACGGTTCAGGTTCTACAGGGATTTAAAAATAGTTACGCAAAACGGAGCGTGCTGCTCTGACGGCTTTAAAGGGTTAACAATGACTTTAAAAAATAATATAAAATAGTGTGCAACACCACTGAAGTTTTTTTTTTTTTTTAACCTCTCTTTTCAACCAACAGCAGTCACTCTCCTCTCCAAATAACTTCTGCTTAGCTTTCCGAGCTTCCCTCAGGTCCTCTTAATCAGCGGTCTCCAACCTTTTTTGCGCCACGGACTGGTTTATGCCCGACAATATTTTCACGGACCGGCCTTTAAGGTGTCGCGGATAAATGAGGGAGGGGCTAATAATCGGCTCAGTCATTTTTAATGATCGTTGAAAGCCCAGATCGTAATCGTGATTAAAATTCGATTAATTGAGCAGCCCTACCATGACATAATATCTTTTTGGAGCTGATGAAGCTAAGCTAAAAACTATGGAGGACCACAAGAGCCACGCGCATCGAAATAAAGAATTCTGTGCTTAAATATTGAATTGTAGAATAAATTCTCCATTTGTAAATTCATTTTTGAATTCCAATTTAATAAATTGCATTTCAAAATCCATTTTTGATTCATGTTCGCTCAGGGATTAACCTTTGGATTAGCTGTTGGATTAACAACTTCATTTTAAAAATACTGCAGCTATTCAAATTTGCCACACTGTGGGATGTAAGGAGCTCTCTGATTGGTCCATCTCTGAGGCCGTCTCTCCTGCATGAAGTCCAGGCGCTGGTTTTCCAGTGTGTGCATCTGTCACACCATCAATGGCTGCAGTATGGAACAGATGTGGGTGTGTCCTCATCTCCCAGAGGAGTCCAAATCATCATCAAACAGCCCTACAGACAAAAACAAGAGGAAATATAAACAACCAGACTATCAGCAGTGATTTAACTACTTTAAGATCTCTGAGAAAATCATTTACAGTATATATCACTGAATTTAAGGCCTTTAAAATCACAGAGCATACAGAAAAAAGTACTAAACTGAATCAATTTCGGCTTTCGTTTTTCATGATGTATATTGTATTAATAATTAAATTTCATTATCTGTGTCTTTACCACACATTTGCCACACAGGTTTAGATACTGTAGGTTAAGTGAATGCTTAAATTGCACTGATTAGAATATACTGGACATTCAAAGCTAAGATTCAGCGCACTGTGTTAGAGGCTGGGATTTGATGAATTTATCATATATACAACCTTTGATCATCATTTATGTCCAGTTGAGAATGAATCTGTGCACTCACATATTAAATGAACTGAAATCAGTAGTGTGATCTCCAGTCTTGATATAAGGAATGAGAGAACTGACAGCTGTTATTTTAATCCGCCTGTCTCAGTTGTTTTAACTCTAAGTATCATAAAGTAATGTGGTAACATCTGGACTGACGAGTTTACTGTCAGCATTTTAATCGCTAGTTTAAAGGCTGTAGGCTGCAGCCATTGCTCTAACACTGTATAAACGTAACAGGCCTCAGTGCTGGTTCTAATAGTCTGAGCTGCTTCCAGCTTTATTTGTGAAGAGCACAGCAGCTTACAAAATCACGTAGCTAGCTCGTACAGCTGCCACGTAAAAATTTCATAAGCTAAGATGACCTTAAAATAATGGGGCTAAGTGCGGTGATGCTAGCGTTAGCCATGTTAGCACGTTACCTTCAACAGGTGGTCAGACTGCATAAACAGGCACTCAGTCAGAGGTTGCGCTCTTCATTTTGCTGCAGGGTCCCTTCATTCTTCACATATCCGTGTTGAGCCGAGTGTAAATCCCGAGGCTGAACGGCCTTTGTACAAGTACACACGCTTAGCATGGCGAAGCTATGAGCTAGAAAAATCCAGGCAGACAGCCTGTGTCTGTCCAACCAATCAGAGAGCTCCTTACATCCCACGGTGTGGCTAATTTGAATAGCCACAGTATTTTTAAAATGAAGTTGTTGATCCAACAGCTAATCCAAAAATTAATCCTGAGCGAACAGGAAAGGGAAATGGATTTTGAAATGCAGTTTATTAAAGTGCAATTGGAAAAAGGGTTTTGAAATGAAGTTTATTACATTGGAATTCAAAAATGTTTTTTGAAATGAAGTTTTTAAAAAGCATTTTAAAAATCAGTTTATTAAATTGGAATTCAAAAATGAATTTACAAATGGAGAATTTATTCTACAATTCATTATTTTTGGCTCTTGTGGTCCTCCATAAAAAACAGTCATCATGTAGCAGGAAGCATGAAGTTAAAATCTTGTAAGTGGTACAATAAAGTTTTCATCCTGAAGTGATATCATTGTTCCAGGATAAATGTCTTGTCTGAACAAAAGTTGCCACTAGTCAGGGAGATGCTAACCAGGTGCTGGGTTAGTTCAAATCCAGCCTAGAGCATTTCTATGTGAGATTTGCATGTTCTCCCTGTGCCTGTTTGCTCTGTGTTCTCTGGTTTCCTCCTACACTTAAAAAATTATTTACAGGTTAGGTAACTGTTCATTCTAAATTGGATGTAGGCGTTCAATGCTTGTCTGTCTCGCTGTTTTATCTCTGTGACATGTGTACCGGGCTTGCCCCATGACATCTAGGTTAGGCTACAGCTACTCTGTGGGGGAAAATGAATGGATGGTCTCGTCTAAGTCATGTACCCAGATTAATTTTGGGGTAAATTATATAATGCTATTGTTTTTCTCAAATTATGGAGCCAAGAATCATAAGGATGATCACCATGTTAAAACTGAGGCTTCAGACCACATTACATAGGTGGTCCATTTTATTATACAGTATTTAGTTCAGCCACAGTTAAACAGAGATGACAGATCACATCAGATTTTCCTCAGTCCAGCATATCACTGATTTATAAAGCTTTACTGAATGATTTCTCAGCATAAAATTATTTATTACAACATAAATGTTTATGCCACTCTGTCTAAAGATCATTTGCGCCAGACTGGATCCGGTTACAGGCTTCCCAGGTGAGAGTTCTTGTCAAAAATTTCTAAAAAGAGCTAGAATGTCACCAATACGCTCTTCTACATCTCCCTCCCTACTTTATACATAGCGGACAGATGGAACTAGGCTATCGGTTTGCTAAAGTTAGCCACGCAATTAGTTCACACACTAATTAGCTGTGAGAGGCAGAGGCACACCAGATTTCCCCAGTGTCTAAAACCCGTTTCCCAGCCTGAAAAAGAGTAAATGAGGTCCTGGCAAAGACAGCAGAAAATATCCAGAAAGAAAAACATGGCAGCTCATACAACAACATTTATCAAAGAGTGGCGTTGTTATGGGAAATGTGAATGGAAATTTTAATCCTTCTTTGTGGGAGAAACAAATATTCCACATTGCCTAATCAGGAGTAACTCAAACATCTATATCTGTTTTATATAATATCATAATATATATATCAGCGGGAGAAAAAGAAAGAATTTAGATGGTGTCTAAACTTTCCATGAACCCTCCCCCACTTTTGTTTATCACCAAATAATCTTGTAAAAATTAGACCATCTTAGGGCTTTAATTTCATGTAAATATCTCTCATCCTGCCCTCCTTGCTGCTGGGATGAACTGTGGTTTCACTTTAGGGCCAGGGGTTCTTTAAAAAGCCAAATTCCCACATGCTTCTATTTGTTTTTACTGCTAGCCAAATGTTTTACTTCACTGGAAAGAGAAAATAATGTCTGGTGAGTGTTCCTGCAATGTGTGGGCATGTGTGGAAGCACATGTGTATGAGTGTATACTGAGGGGAAACTGCACGCCCGAGAATGTGGAAGAAATACAAAACAATTAAAGCTCTGTTAAGAGAGTGCAGTGCTGGCAGGCATCTCATATCAGGTGCAGCAGAGACCCAACAATGGAATGCTCTGAGGTGGTGAGCAGATCGATGTCAGACGTCTCACTTGTCATGAAAAAGGCCCAGATGCTTCACTTGATGGACAGTCTGGACACATTAGCCATTCAAAATGGACACAAGTCATGAGAAGGTCAACTTGATGCCTTCAACCTTGCATGAAATCCCTGCAATTTCCCTGCAAAGTCTTTGATGAGAATCATTACTGTTTGCTCTGATTTTTTTCTGGCCTGGTTCACTGATCAGGTCACGCAGTAAGAGCCAGTTTTATCATTTCTATTTATGGTAATGCCTCCAACTAGCACAGCTATAGTCTTTAAACCAAATCTCATTTTCATCAATGGCATCATCTCAAAGCACATTACTTTTCAGTTTCAACATTTGACAAAAGTAGCAGAAATCACACATTTTCATCATCTGGGCCTTTTGTTTTAGGCAAAGAAGGAGGGAAATATTTGAAGCTTCCCATTCCAGGGAACATTTTGTAACAATCAGGTTTCTGAGCAGTGTCCAGCAGACTTCACATTGTTTCTCTAAGGGGGAGAAAAAAATTCTCTGGCATCATATGAAAGCGGGGGAGGCCTGATTGGAACATTAGCTATTCATGCACTTGTACTTCCCTGGGGGGACGGGATCGGGAATCCCACCCATTTACCAGAAAACGAGAACGTCTCAAGGAAACTGATCCCGATCTGATGGATCTGGGTGGAGCTCTGTTAAGCTGTTTTTCCTTTCACTTTTAGACCAAATCTTTTTCAGAATGTAATATTCTAAAAAGAAAAAAAAATACTTCTTTCTTTTTAAGATATTTAGCTGAAACTCCTTTACAGAGCTGACTGACAGTTGACTGACAAGTCAAAATTAAAATTAAAAGAGAGAAAAAAGTTCAAATCTAGTTCTTTTCCCTTCTTGATTTTTTTTGTATGATCATTTTCATCTACAAAAACCTAATTAACCAGCCGATACATTAAATAGTCTGTGAAGACAAATACAAACAAAGCATATATTTAGTATTTATTCTGTTTCTATCCCACACATCAAGCGAGCACAGAGTAAAATGAACATTCATTCAGGGTTGGGCTCTGGATGTACCTCTGTTTCTCTTTTTGGTACTGCGCATGTTTGCATGCATACGAGTTAATCGGGGCATTTACTGTATCCTTCTTCAGTTGCTTGCTTGTGAGTTGTTCATCATTCAGTTTTGTAGTCAGTAACTGAAAAGCATGCTCTGTTGTGTTGAGATCAGGTGACCCACTTGGTCACTGAAGAATATATCATTTCTTTGTCTTGAGAAACTCCTGCTTTTGCGGTATGCTTTGGATTGTTATCCATTTGCAATGTGAAGAGTTGTGTTCTGTTTTGCAGCATTTAGCTGAATGTGAGCAGAGTATAACTCTGTACACAATTCATCGTTCACATCATCAACGGCTGTTTTATCCTCTTTGCAGACCTCTTTCCATTCATGAAGCCTTCTAGATCGTAAACTATGATATGTTTAGCTCCTATAAAGCAGTCTTGATTTGTTGTGAAGCAGTTTTCCTTAACCATGGAAATAATTCTGTCATCATCCACGTCTGAGGTATTTCAGTCCTTCTGGTGTTGCTGAGCTGACCACTTCTTTTTAAGAATGTAGAAGATTGCTGATTTGGCCGCTACTGAATCTTCCAATGAATAGCCATGAAATGCAAGTTCAATATGTGGAATCACCTCCATTTCTTTTATCTGCCTAATTTGTCATGGAATAATGAGAGAAATTGCCCCTTTTGCCGTGAATTGTCTAATTACATGTTAGCCTCTGAAAAATGGGCCCTATGTCTAAAAATGGCCATATATTTCTGGCCCATTTACACCAATGAGGTGCCATAAATAGTGTAGGAATTCTGTGTGTCAAAGACCCTGAACCCTACAAGGCCCTAAGGACTGAAGGCATGCGTGAGCCACTACCTCGTAACTTTCCTTTTTCTTCAGTGACAGAGAGCCTATTTATGCCCACATTTTGAGAATAAATCACATTTGGGAAACATTTTCATGAAACTTTTTCTTCCTTTATGAGCAGTGATGATAGCGGCCTCTCTGAAGGCATATGCAGACGAATCCAGAGTTTGTGTTCAGATTGTTTGTGCAAATCCAAGCCAGTGAGAGATAAGGACAGAGACAGAACGGCTGAGACAAATGTGCGTCCACATAATCCACGTAACTGTTTTACCTAGACTGAATTCTAGACAGATAGATGAATGAACAAGGTGCCAGAAAGTCCCAAGGTTTTGAAAACTGATATTATCACCACCACCTTACTTGATAAACCTCAGCCACCTAATGCTCAAGGTAAACAAAATCAGCCTTCAGGAATTTCCCCGTTCCCATAAACTTATTATTCAAACCAGATCAAATCCACTTTTTTGTTTCTTCCTCTTTTATTTTTTGTTTTTTAATTTTAATTTTAATTTTCATAGTTTCTTTGTGGTTTACTTGCAATTAGTGCGCTACCAATCCGTTAACATAAGCCACATACAAATGCTATGTTAATTGATACATTTATATACTGTTGTAAAGAGGGGTTCAGCCACGGTCAGACATCTGAAGGGTCAGGGGGTTGTTGTAAGTAAGTTTCTGTTAAACCTCCAAGAGTGATTCTATTTTCTGAGGCACCTCTGACACTCATCTAGACCTCAACAATGCCCCCTTTCTCCTGTCTGCCTCACGCTTGGCTGGCCTCTCTGAATACGACCCAGGGTGAAATAATCCATACTCCTGATCCCCCACACAGCACTTACATAAAGAGCACCCACCTAACCACAAATGCAAAGCTACACATTTTAGTCCTTAAATGTTTTTAGGAGCTCATTGAAACACATGCATAACCTGTATAGAGTTGGCAGCCGCCTGCAACTTTAAACCTCAACAAACTATAATTGAGAATTCACATTTGCAAAGGACAATAAATAAAGCACACATAAAAAACGAGTTGGTGCACATAAAAGATACAGAAAAAGTGTATCTCAACCTTCCTAGCTTCCACAGAAGTGTATGGAAAACTTAGCTAAAAGCGCCATCATGTGGAAATGTTTGGAAATACACAGGCTTTACCATCAACACTTTCAGCATTACACACACACACACACACACACACACACACACACACACACACACACACACACACACACACACACACACACACAAAGAGAGAGAGAGATAGACCATAGTATCTAGTTTCTTTGGATTATTGTAAAGTAAAAAAATAAATAAATAAAGGTGAGGGTGCATTAGCGCACGCAGCGTGGGTGTCTTACACATCTGTGATGTTTCATTCAGATGACATTACCAAGCCACTTTCTGCATGCATTACATTTTTATGGCTCCAGAGTAAGGATCCGGGTGCTCTGGAGCATTATATGAAATGCCAAAGGAGACCTGAAACTCCTGAGCAGCTGAAATCTTACACCAAGCAAGAATGAGAAAACATGTTACTGTCAAAAATAGAGCTTAGTATTTCGCATTAACAGTTACAGAAGGGTTTCAACATTTCATATGCTGTCCCATTTTAAATATAGGGATCACCGGAATTTGAAATCATTGCATTAAATTTCCACAAACCATTATGATTTTACACGGTCCCAGCATGTTTTGAAATTGTGGTTGTGAATGAAGAAATGAACTAAAATAAACTGCAACATGTTCATCATGATGTTGCCTCTGAAAAGTAAAAGGTATCTGTCCTTTACAACTAAATGTTCTGCGTTGATAACGTACAGCAGGGTTTAGCCCTAAATGGCACCATTGTGGGCATCATAGCACAGAGGGAGTGAGTTAGGAGGAGGGCAGGCCTGCTGCACTCTGGCTGGGATCCATACTTAACACATAATCTATATTATCTTTAGTCTGCATGTTGACACATTCCGGATACGCTCAGTAAATAACCACAGAGACAAGTAAGACTTCATTTTCTTGTATTTCGCTGATGGGAAATTTTTAAAGTTTATTGATATGTTTTGTTGAATACTATAATGAATACTTTGCTTGATTTTTGTTTTATTGATCGGTTTTTGTCTGGTTTTGTCTCTTCGTGCTTTAGTGAAGAACTGATGAGGGTCTTTTTCCTCCTGATCTGTCATACCAGTATTTTTTGTGAGCTTTTGCTTTGAAAAATTAAATCTGCCACCTCATAAATACGAAGCAATATTTTTTGAGTAAAACGCAACTCAGATATTCAAATACATGAAATTAAAGGTTTATTTATTCAAATAATTGATCATTAAGGCAACTGTACTTGGCATAAACTGTATGTGTACAAGTGAATGTAATTCGACCAGATTCCATTAAATGTAACATTTTATATTGTACTTATGCAACAAAATTACATCAGTACAAAAAATTTACATGTAATGTAACTGCTTAAAGTCTTACACACACACACACACACACACACACACACACACACACACACACACACACACACACACACAGCTGCTGTCTTTGTTGTCTAGGTAATGTGTCCTGAACCGATTCATTAATAATTCATTACTTTTCTTTTGAAACTTACACCCTTGTATTTTACACCACTTTCAGAGTAAGGGTATCCCCCTGACATTGGCCTCCATCGAGCAAGTTGTCATGTTTTGATAAGAGACCGAGGGTGGTGAGGTCATCGTCTAGACTCCTTATCTTTACAGCCATTTAAAGGGTAGGAACCTTTGGTGGCTCTTTAACACATTTTTGAAGATTTGGATTTTGTCACTGTTTTAATGCATTTAACTATTTAATTCTTTAAAGACTTTAAAATTGATTGAGTGTATATTTTAAAAATCGAATCTTTTAAAAAATTAAAAATAGGAAAGAATACTTTTTTTGTTTGTTTGTTTTACAGCACTAATTGAATATAAAAATATTTTCGTATCCAAAGTCCTATTATTACTTTCCTTGTGTTTTCACCTGTCTCATCACTTTTCCCTCCCTTTTCTACGTAGCCCTTGTGGTTTCCCGTTCTTTTCCCCGTCACCTCTGTTTATTGCCAGCATTCTTTGGATCTTCTCTGACGTTTGCGCCAGAAAACTCCAGGAAGATGATTATACACTGTTTTATTTTAGGCTGTTTATTTTTGGGATAACCAATGTAAAAGAATAGTGGCGATGTCTTTGGTCCAGGCTGTGAAACGATCACTTTACACTTTTAGAGAGGTCCCAAAAATTCATTGCATTGACAGCACGCCGGTGCATTAGTGCATACTGTTGGCCTGCTCATCTGTAAAGTTTCCATTACTACTGAACAATATGCAGTTGTTAGAGTAACTGCTGGCATTTGCCTGTAATTCCTTAATGTAAAAGAATGGGCCAGCCACATTCTGCATTTATCCAAATGGCATGTGACATTTCAAACTGACTTGCAGTAGTATAGCTCCACGTGTCTTCAATAGTTCAGCTTATATTATAACATGCATATGACTGTGTGCATGTGTGTCAAGGCAGAGGACGAGGTTAATCCATCTGCTCAGACAGCCGAAGGAGTAAATAGTCTCAATTTGGGAGGAGGGAAGAAACACATAATCTCATGTCCCGCCTGCCCCTCATCGAAGCCGGCAGTAATTTGGACTAGGGGGTGTGGGTGTGGGTGGAGTAGGGGGTTGTAGCTTGGTATAGCCATGTCAGTGAAAGGGCACTTGGATACACATAAAACACATACAACTATACACACATACACCCAGGGCCGCCTCCAGAAATTTTTCATAGGGGTGGCCATATAGGAGTCACTGAAAATATTGGGGGTGGTACACCAAAAATAGCATTTTCAGTTTTATTATGCTGTTGTCAAATATTAATTACTTGAAAAATATAGCAAAAAACAGAGTAAGAAGATAATGATATGCCTAGTTAATTTCCTGCTATTAAAGTTGTTAGATAGAAATGCATTTTTCATTCCCTGTGAAGAGCTTAGATCTGCATCTTTGACATTTCTCACCCAAATTGAATAATTTCTTTGCAGTTGAACCTATCACAGCTATTGGCTACATCTAAATGCTTCCCTTTTCTTCCAGAAAACTGCTATACTGAAGACTGACTTGAGTATCAGGTGACTGAAAGTTGCTACAACACGAGGATGGAGACAGAACCAAATCCAGAAGAAGGAGCCAGCGCTCCAGACAATTCCAAGGAAGAAGGAAGTCTGGACACATCAGGGTTTGAAACAACTGCTGAGCGTCTGGTGGAGCTGATAAACAGCATGGAGGTGATGCTTTTGGACGTGGAGCACTTGAGGACCACCTGCAGCGAACAGGTTTCTGAGCTGACGCATGCGGCAGCAGACCTCAGGAAGCAGCAAGAGGACCTTAAAGAGAGCTACTCCGAGCTGTCCCGAGAAATACAGGAAATCGTGGAATCAATGGACGACCTGTTCAGCACCAAGAGTGCCTTTGAACCTCAAGAGAAGCAAACAGAAGCTGAACCAGCAGCTTTGAGGGACAAAAAGTGACTGGCAGATTTAGCTTCTCTTTGTATCGTGTTTGGGATTGTGGTTTTGAGTTTGGATGCTTACATTTTGAATGGATGGGTCGGTGATGGGGCGAGATGCTGAAGTTTGACATCGCTGAATCGTGCTTTATTGTCTTTGTTAAGGTTTTTGTCATTGATTGCTAAGTCTAGCAACAACAATATTTTTTCTTATTTTTATAATATAATATCACTGACTTTATGTGTATATATATATATATATATATATATATATATATATATATATATATATATATATATATATATGAATGCTGGATTTTCCCTTAAAATAATAATTTCATTCAAACATTAACAATATGAACCCAACAAAGGCACAGTTTATTGCCTTTCTTTTTTGTTTGATTGCTATGTACTTGCATCTTAAAGGCGATGACAAGAGACTATAACGGCTCCTCTAGTATTGCAGCTCATTGGCACAGGAACGTTGATGTTCACTGATTCCCGGTGTTCCTTGTCCTCCATGCTACGTTCACATCCAGGCCATGCTCCACTGTGGTTTCTTGCTAAAAATAAAACTAAATAGAGCTTTAAACCTATGTTTACCTCCCACTAGCTCCCCTGTTGTGATTTACTCGTCTGTATTTAGTGGTTACAGGATGTGTGAAGGAGACAATCAATGGTGAGACACTTCAGAAAAGGCAATCAATGGAAAATTCTCTTTCACACTGAGTCACGTTTTAGTGCGCTTCGCAAATAATACAACTTTAAGATATGTTGCAGAGACGTATTTAAATTGCACGTGATGACACATGTAACCTCCTTTATATTATGAAATGAACCAAACTTTGATGATGTTCCATTTCTGCATGAATCTATACATTGCCTCTACATTTGCATAATTTCTGTACCTCCAAAACATTTGTGTGAATAAAAAGACTTGATGTAAATTAACAACATGAGTCTCGGTACGTGGAAGTTCTAACTTCAGACATTCTGCTCCAGCAAGAAACATATTTACGACCAAAACAGAACAAAAAAAATAGAAAACCAGTGTTTCTCTTAGTGGTTGAAATCTGACACTTTATGGGCTGTGGTGTCAGTAAGCAGTGAGAGGGTGATGGAAGAAGAAATGCTGGGTGTCGTTGCCTGCTGTCACTGCTGAAGTGCACATCCCACCGTGCAGCTTGTCAGCAAGCTGGGAATTCACTTCAATCAGGTAATTCAGTAATAAGATTTTACATGTTTTTTTTATCCAGCTTTTCATTTGTATTTGCATGGAATAGATACTTGTTAAGACATTAGCAGGGGTCCTGAGGGACTCAGGTTTCATCTGATACACGTTAATCTGTTAATGGATGAATGAACTGCACGCACATCATTTGTGTTAAATGGAATTTCTTGCACTGTAAGTTGCGTTAATTAATTGCTATCCTCGTCAGTAGTTCAGCAGTGGCTTCAGGTGAACATGAATATCCTACAAGTCCTGGGACTCCTACAGCTGCTGGCTGTACCTGCTTTTACAGTGAGTTTTTTTATGTTAACAATATTAATAGTATTGTATTATTACAGATTCATATCAACAGTACCTTATGACACAGGAAAATATTCCTTTGATTTTTTTTTAAGTGGTAAATGATTTATTTTCTGATGTGCAAGCATGATTAGTTCAATGTGTCACAGAACAGGTTTGTAAAAATGTTGTGTAATGTATAAGTGTTAGTTTGTGGCTAAATGCTATATTTTTTTAGTGCGTCTTGCATGCGTTTAGTGTGTGAGTTAGGGATTTGTGTCAGGTCCTGATGTCCCATGTGGGAGCACAACATGTTCCAGAGCCTGACTTTGAGTTTCTCTTATTTGCTTAGTTGACACGTTCGACCCACGACTACTGGGGTGAGTTTGGAGCCTATGGACCCTGCAGCCGCAGCTGTGGCACAGGGGTGGCAGTGAGAACCAGGAAATGTATTACTTCAAGGTAGGGCAAAGAAATGCATGAAGTAAAGAGCCTCATATTTATATTCATTGCTATTGTGTTTTGAATATGTGAACTTAAGGTAATTTTGTATTCATTTGTAACATTACAAAAGACTCTTTGTTAAGTCTAATTGTTGAATGTTGCCATTGTGTTTCTTAAATTTGTACAGTCTTAGTTCAAGCAGTAGGATCAAAGCCATTCCTTTAATCCTGACCACCTCTCCAACCACTCTGTGCTGGGGGAGGTTTTATTGCAGATACATCCTATCTGAAAGATCTGTTTCTTTTGATGTAAGCTTCCTGGGTTTACGACCCTTTGGTCAGCAGGAGGTCTGACACACACACACACACACACACATTCTCACATAACACACACACACACACACACACACACACACACACACACACACACACACACACACACACACACACACACACTCTTACAGAAGTTCACACATATACATAAAATGCTTTGTCTTAGAACCAAGGGGGCGTGGCTTTGTTCTGACGTGTTTTGTGTGAACTGTCTCTCAATAAAAGGTAGCAGGAGGAGGTCAGATCTGGGGGTCATTTTCGTGGTGGACACAGACGAGGCCTCCCTTGCGCAAATAATCGATCGATCGACTGTCTTGTTTTCTTCATGATGAATAAGTCTCTAGAATTAGCGGGGCTTGTGGAAACACAGACCCAACACTCTTCTTATATCGTTTTTAATTTGTGTCTTTTTTAACACTTGAGTGTGCAAATGCCATTTATTTCATTTCCTTCTGCAGGACAGATGGTGGACATAACTGCATAGGATCCTCCAAATCATTCCGCACCTGCAATACACATGTAATTATCCTTTAAACCCATTTAAAAATACTTTCACAAAGAGAAAACGGATAGTATCTTGTTTAAATGTTCGATTTCCTGTCATGCAGGAATGCCCAGTGAGCTCAAGGGATTTCAGACAGGAGCAGTGCTCCCAGTTTGACAGAATGGACTTTAATGGCAAACGCTACACATGGTTGCCTTATTGTGGAGGTACATGTACAATATGTACAACAATATTTAAGTGTTTTTAGGTTTGTGACTCCCTAACCTTTTCTAGCAGCTAATCCATGTGAGCTCAACTGTGTCCCGAGAGGAGAGGATTTCTTTTACCGACACAGAACTGCAGTGGTAGATGGGACCCCGTGCTATGTGGGCCGCAGTGATATCTGTGTGGATGGTGTCTGCAGGGTGAGATTTGGAGCTGCAGATTAGACCTATGCATGTGACTCTTACTTAGTTTGAATATTTGGGTTTCAATGTACCAAATAATCCAAGAGCAGGGTGTGACGCTAGAATAGAGCATAAAAATGAATCTAAATAAGGTTGAAAGATCGTCTGTATATTTTTTACTTTTAAAGATGCAGATTGTTCAAAGCAAAGAAGTTTTTTCTTTATTGCTAACTCTTGTTTGTCAGCCAGATTTAGAAAAAAAGATTGTTGAAGTTAAAGGTAGAAAAAGAATACATAAGATATTTCTGTTGTTATCCTCCCTTTCTTTGATGCAGTCTTTTAGTTTTGTTTTAGTCATAGAGAATTTTACTCTCCTAAAAGGCGATTTATAGGACTCTTTTCACTTTTGTAATACCTGTTGGTTCTTTTTCTTATAGTTATTTCCTAATAATTTGTCTTTTTTTTTTAGATACTGACCCGTGGAGAGTTTATGGGCTTGGATGAAGACACTAACTCAGTACACTCCTCTGCTCCAGTTGTTGTTGCTGCTCCTCGTCCAACAGAGACATTCACATATGTCTATAGAGCTAGTGTGTTTGGCGAGTGCTCTGCCTCGTGCAGCGGAGGCATGCAGCATCGTAGTGTGGAGTGTGTAGTTGAGGACTCAGTGAACCCCCATGTGGTCGACGAGACTTACTGCATTGCCCAGCGCCTGCAAAGGCCACCGAGTCAGCAGGCCTGCAACATGCATCCATGTACTGCAGAGTACAGCGTGTCCAGCTTCAGTGGAGTATGTCTCCTACGGTTAAAAACTATCATATTTGAACTATCCTAATGATATGAAACAGTTATGTCTACTTAGACCATCTTTGCCATTTTAATTTTTTTTTTGGCTGATACAACACCTATCTTGGATAAAGTATGACCTTGTTCATATGATTGTTACACTGCTTGTATTTATCAACTCAAATCAGTTAAAAATATTAACTAAATTGTTGCATTTGATGGTCAGTGTTCAGCAACCTGTGGAGAAGGACAGCAGACAAGGGAAGTTGTTTGCGTTGGACCAGGAGGCGAACATCTGCCTGATCATGCATGCAGTGGACTGGTTCGACCTCCTTCTGTCCAGGCCTGCCGCAGACCTGCCTGTTACACACGCATAACCTGGCATATGACAGAGTACGGCCTGGTAAGGGAACAGAAAGCAAAAAAAAGCTTTAACTGTTATTTTCCTTTCAGCGTTACTAGCTTTGTTTATCTCGCAGTGTTCGAGAAGTTGTGGTGGTGGTGTGAGGGAGAGGAGAGTTGCCTGTTTTGACACTGATTTGAACCCCTACCCTGAAGATCGTTGTGGGTTAGCTCACAGACCACATTCTGTGGAGGAATGCAACACGCAGCCCTGCCCTGGGGTGCAAAGTGAGTGACATCTGAATGCAGCAAGTTCTGATCATTTTTACTTTTATTTATTTATTTTATATTGTCAACCTTGTTTCTTTTCCAGCGGCCCCAAGTGTGCAGGACCCAAGGCCAGGTGGAAGCACTATTAGAGGATTTGTGCCCCATATTCCAGAAGAACCTTCAGGTATGATGAGTGCGGAAATGTTACCATCTTTCTTTGCATGGTTGAGCATGCAATTTCTTTATATGTGGCACTACAACATAAGATCACCCTTGTGTGTAATAGAACCTCATAGAATCATATCATCCCAATAGAGCACTTTTATCTCAGACTGCAGGCTTGCTTGTAGTTTCTAGAGATTTTAAAAGCAGAATGGGAGGCAGAGCCTTCAGCATTCAGGTCCCAGTTTGGATTTGGGGGAAGTTTACTTTAAAGACTAAGCTCAAAATGTTCTTTTTTTGATGAAGCTTATAGTTTAGGCTGGGTTGGCTGACCCTGAAGCAGATTGTAGCTATACTGCTATAGGGCACAGACTGCTTCAGGAACTTGTCTACTCACCTCTTTTCATTGCCCACATGTTTACACACCACTGCAGCACCAAATCTTTGTCTTCTCTGTCCCGTAGTCTGTATTTAGTCCTGTCTCTATGCTCTTACCCACTATTGCAAAATGGTTGTTCATATGGGGTTGTTTGATTTTTGGGGTTTGCCTTATAGTACAAAGCTCCTTCAGGCATTTTTTCTTGTGATTTGGTACTACTGAATTGAATTGAACTAATTTGAACTGAACTGATATTACAGTGCTGAATAATGAATTAATGAACATTTAGAGACACTCACCCACACAGACATAGCAGTGTTTCACAACTCAGAGTGCATTTTATATATGTGAAATCAAAGCCACTGTAAAAAAACAAAAAAAACCCAAACGTTTCTTAAGACGACGCAGACAGTAATTTTAGTATTGTAACACAGTTGAGGGTTCTTCACGCAATAAAGATAATGTACGCTTTCGGCATGTTGTAATTGTTGCTGTCTAGACTATGACTGTGCTGCCCTCCCATTGCCTTCTTGTATTTCATAGACAAACAGAAAATTCCAAACTTGTTTTAGCCTAATTTCCAACTTAGATAACTGGAGGTAAGCCACAAGCTCAAACACAGCCATTTCTTTTTCCTTCTACGAAGCGTTTTCTGTATTATAAAAGCTGTTTTGTTTTTTTTAACTAAAAACAACAACAACAAACTTTTCATGACTTATCTTTTATTACCTACAAAGATGACTGAGAACCTACACAGACTTATTAAGAAATGTTAGTCAAAAGCTTTTAAAATTAGAAAGGAATGCATGCATACAGTATATTTGACCTAATTTGTTTACTTGCTTTAGTTTCAAGGCCAGCTACAAACAGTGTGTATGACTCTTACCCTAATGAGGTGAGACCTCACTGTACGCAGTCGCCTTACGGCTGCTGTCCTGATGGCCGTACCTCTGCCACGGGGCCCAGGAACCTGGGATGCTCACAAGAATGTGTCCGCACTAGGTAACATGAGTACCTCTAAACACTATTTTGCAGAAAATGATGTGAAAGTGTAGAGAAATCTTTTCCCCATTTTCAAACTGAAATTAAAAAAGAAAAATCATCCTCTCTGTTTTAGGTATGGCTGTTGTTTGGATGGGGTGACACCCGCTCAAGGATTCGGACAGGCTGGCTGTCCTGAGTACCAGACTGTGGTAGGAATCACATTATTAACTAATTTTATGAGCCAGTCACAGTTAACCTTTCTGAATAATATAACAGCTGTGTATATAAATCTAGTGATGACCTTCACTTAGTAACAAAGTATTTGCCAAGTTTACTAAATTTGAGTGTTCACCAAAAAGATATGGTCAAATAGAAGCACCACAGGGATAAAATATCATGTGTTTTTAGAGCATTATTCACAATAACAACCATAAGAAAGTATCTTTGTCTCTGCAAAACAATTATATAATCATATATGTAACGCTTAATATTTCTTTCACCATTTAAAATGTCTAACAATTGCAGCTCTTTTTCTGCAGACCACACTACAAATATAATGTATATATTGCTTTGTTTTCTCCTATATCAGCAGCACCCATCACCCACTCCTCCATCCACTGGCTATTTGTGCTCCCTGCCTCGTGATGAGGGCCCCTGTGAGACCTGGACGGTCCGGTTCTGCTATAATCCTGCCACTGCCAAGTGTACCGAGTTCTGGTATGGAGGCTGCCAGGGCAATCCCAACAACTTTGTGTCCCTGGAGGCATGCCAACGAGAGTGTGGAGGTGTGGCGAGGGTGCCTGTATCCACATCTCCAAGAGAAACTACAAGGAGAGCGACACTCAGGGACCTTCTGAGAGCAAGGCCATAACCACACATGTCACTGATATCTCCAAAAGTGCCCAGTCATGCTCTCTGTTTAAAGAAAATCAAGTGATTTTGGTACACAAATGTAGCCTATAGTATACACACCAAATAAAGAAAAAAAGAACAACAAACCACATTACATATTTCATTTAAAAATATGATTTGCCATCACAAATATTATAGCTATTTTTCCTGGTTTCACTGTCTTTCAGTTTGTTTTTGTGATCTCCACTATGTCAGTGTATGTGTTGTTGCCCTGTAGGTCGGGATTCAAACAAAAAATTATTTCATTGTAATTACTCAAATTAAATCATATATCCAATTAATAAATGTTCAGCTATGTTGTAATTTTGAAAAAAAAAATGCTTTATTTGCATCTTCATTTCTTGTAGGGCATCATTACTGACATGTCAATACACGAGCAGGATAATAGTAAAAGCTACTCAGAGGTGCTCCCAAGTTCACAAGGGGTCACCACAACAGCTAGCTCCACTTGTATGCTGGATGTCTTTCTTGATGCAGACCTGAAGGGTTTTGTGTGTCCTCCCAGGGATGAACCAGAGATCTCTCTATGTTAAGTGAATGTGTAAACAGCAAAACAATATAATGACTACAATTTAAATTTACATTTTCCCCCATTAAATAATCAGCAAGTGAGTTCACAAACTCATTAGAAAAGTAATTTATTGGGGGGCCGTTTCCCCACAAACTTCTGTACAACTAGAAGTCTTCTATGCAGGAGCCTTGCAGGGGCTGACAAAGCGTTCAGCCCCTACTGGCTATTAAAAGTAAGGCAGCTTTAGAGCGCTTCTCTGCTGGCTACACTTTTCAGATGCACAACCTGGGTCCATTTAAATAATGTCTATGATAATTAAAAAAAAGAGAATTTAGAAAAAATAATGTGTACCTTTACAAACAAAGTCTGCTGAAAAAAAATCACATTTTAATCATTACTGTTGCATTATCGGACTTTTATTTTGAAGCAAAAATTATACTTTGAAGGGACTCGATTTTACAACCGGAAGAGGTCTTTTTCACTTCCCCTAAATTACTTTTAGACCAAACAGCTACATCGCACGGGGTTCTGAGAAGTTACACCGAATACGAGTTTTTTCAGTTTTGCATAGCCAGTAAATAGCGAGGCTTTGGGTTGAAAACAGAGATGGTAAGTGTGTTTTATTTTACATCTAAAGAGCTAATAATTCTCAGTTTAGGCCACAACTAGCTTGTGCTAATCACACACAGCTAAGCTAATAAGCTTCGAGGCTAACGCTTTGCTATTCTTATCAAACACGCATTTTTGCCCACCGCTTCGTTGTTTCTTAAAACTTAATTTCACCATCTAATCAAATTACATATTTCTATTAATGTGAGATGTGGCTGAAGTAACGTTATGGTGGATGTTTTGTAAAAGACTGATGAAGTCGGTGGTCTGCAGCTGAATGACCATCCTTACACTGGTGTTGGAAAATGTCTGGGCAGAAGGTTACACAAGTCTCAAAAACTCGCAAAAAACTCGCATCAGCTGCCCAATTAAGGTGCTTTGGTTTGACACAGAGAAACTACGTGGTGGTGTGTATTAAACATTATCAATCATTTTACAGTCGCACACAATTTTGCTTGTCCAACCAACCAAGAGACCAGAGGGCCGCACATACGCTGACTATGAGTCAGTTAATGAATGCATGGAGGGTGAGTCTGTTTAATGTTTTCATTCATAAATCATCTCGCAGTTTTTTTAAATATTTACTTTCAGTGTAACTAGTAGTAGCAGCAGATGCAATTTTATTGAATTCATCATCTATTGTGATTCCTCATTCTTTTAAAGGATATTTTTCTCATAGTAAATACATACGAATGATAGGCCAGTGAATAATAAATTAATCCTGGTACCAAGTATTGTCTGTGTATGGGATTATGTGGTTCATCTTAATTTGTGGAGAAAAAAACAAAAACCCAGACTGACAGTAATCACTTTCTAGTTTCTGGAAAGTAAAAAAGAAAACATGAGAAAAGACATATATATTAATTATGTGACTCTCTTTAAACTATGGACTCAGGAAACAAAATTCTTTTATGTCAACTAGGGCTGGGCCATATTATACCGTTCACGGTAATACCGGTATAATGTTAGGCAACGATAGGAAAATGAAATATCGTGATAGAATATGAGTAAAACGCGCATGCGCAGTTCCTTTGTTTTCATACGCACATGGCCGATTGTTGAGTGAAACAAATGAACCAGAATTGGTTTGTAAAAAATGGTGCAACTTCAGTGATGTGGAACTGGTTTGGTGTTTGTTCGTCAGATACACGACAAAGCACATTTTTTTGCAGAACATGCAAGCGGCTGTTGTTATTGTCGTATTTGTCGGACTAAGATGCTCTTAAATCTGGGAGTAATCTGTGTCCTAAACTCCGTATACTTCAGGTCAAACAACACTGCAGCATCACTGAGAGTTAAAAACTGTCTAAATTCTTTCATCTTTAATAAAACGATCAGCATTGCTGCTTTACCAGGTGTAACTATGAAGTTTAACTTCCAGGCATCCATGAAAACAAAATTTATTACATTTAACGAGTTAGAAGTTAGCAGGAAGTTAGCTAGCGGAAGTTAGCTCGCTAGTTTCGCTAGTTACCTAAGCATGATATTGCATGTTCTGACTGAGAGATTTCTGAAAAAATTCAAATGTACAGCTCTGCTATCACTTCCAACATAAATGAAGACAGGAAACTAAACAGCAGTGACATTTGTAGGGTTACTGAAGTTGGGCTAGCTGGTATATAATGATGTGCTACGTGATCGCTAGCGACACAGCTATGTTAGCATAACATAAACAGTGAAGCTGGAGGACGAACACTAACACTTTTCCACTTATAAAAGTTAACGTTAAGGTTCCTGATAGTTAGAGACAAATTCAGTCGCATGGCAGGATGCTGTAAACGGACCAAACTTCAGTCAGGAGAACAACTGAGATAATCCATCCGCAATACGAGGTTAGTCATTAATATACTGCAACAACATGGGAATAGAGCAGCTACCAGAGAATTCAACATTAATGAATCAATGGTACAGAAGTGGAGGAAGCAAGAATGAGTTGAATAAAGTTTGATTTATCTGACTGCTTTGTTTCGCTTAATGTGCCTTATAATCCCGTGCACCTTATGGTCCGAAAAATGCGTACTGCACACTGCAGTTTAATGTTGCAAAGCACCTCTTTTTAACTTCAGTGGATATTATACATGGTTATGCTCAGGATATGTCAGCCCATTTCTACTGGAAATGCCTTTTAGTTAAACTTTCAGCAAGGAATTTGCATTTGCACTGTTACATTTTTATAAAGCTTTAATGTACATAAAAACCAGCTTCTTGTTTAAGTGAAAATAAATGGAAGGTTGTCTTTTTGCGCTAGTAATGTTGTGGAGTTGTATTTTGTCTCGCATCAATTATATCGTCAGTTATATCGTTATCGCAAATTTTCAAATGTATATCGTGATAAATATTTTTGGCCATATCGCCCTGCTCTAATGTCAACATCATTTTTATATAGCACAAATAACATGTAAACTTGTGCTTACTATAAAAGTTTAAAAATAACATCAAAAAAACTTAGTAAAAAAATAAAGAATTCAAAGGTTTTATACCTGTTTTTGAATGTTGACACAGCTCTAATTGACCTCAGGTCAGCAGGCAGCTTGTCCCAAAGAACAGGGTGACTGTGACTGAAAGCGCTCTCAGCACACAGACTAAAAGTATACACTGGAAACCATTTGCTTTACATTAATGGGTTTTGAACTGCAGTTGAGCTCTATTGAACAGAGATTAATCAAGGTTCACTTACACAAAGAATAATCATTAGTATGATATTCAGAACTGACTGCGATTAAAAATACGTACATTTACTCAAGTTAAGCATTCCGTAGTAATGGGGTTATCATATACCTTTTAATGCCTTTATTATCTGTTGTGTGTCTTGAACTGCAGTATACACACAGTATACAGATTCAGACTACTGTATTAATCCCAGAGGAAATGATGTGGTCACTGTTGCTTCAAGACAGTAAGACCAGTAAATAACAGATTAACGTACCAGTTAAATATAAGGTATTTCAAAATAGCTCTAATAAATACAGATACAAATACAGAAAGTGACGCCAAAGGTTTCTTTGTTTTCACTTATTACTTTATTCCCTTTATTAGGGCCTCTTTATTTATCTTGTCTTTCTCTTTCAGTGATTACTGCACACTGTAAAGTCTATGTAAATTACGCTTGTTTTTTGCTGTTTTAGCTTTTTCCTGTGGATTGCATTTTGTTGTTGTTGTTTTTGCTTCCATTCAGCATGTCATTTGCCTCTTCCCCAGGTGTTTGCAAAATGTATGAAGAGCACCTCAAGAGGATGAATCCAAACAGTCCCTCCATTACTTATGACATTAGTCAGTTGTTCGACTTTATTGATGACTTGGCAGATCTGAGCTGTCTTGTGTAAGTATAATTAGCTGTGTATGAATTTGAATGCAACACAACATTCCCTTTGGATGCATTGGTCACGTTTCAATAAAATATTTTACTTTTTATACAGATACAGAGCTGACACTCAAACATATCAACCATACAACAAAGACTGGATTAAGGAGAAGATATACGTCCTCTTACGGCGTCAGGCTCAGCAAGCTGCAAAGTCAGTTTGACAGGGGGAATTATTTCATATTGTACCAAACATGAGGAAGAGAGATTGGGGGGGAAAATTGGGGGATGTGAAAAAATTTGGGGATTTTCTTTTTGGAAATGTCATCCTTGGCAGCATGTGTTTGTAATTTTTAACGCAAAGCCCTTTTCAGACATGGTTCCACCACTGTGCTTAAGTGACGGCACTTTTTCCATTCAGGCCACTTTTTGCAGTTTCATTCAGACACGTAAGCTCTTTTCACATGTGCACTGCAGCCTGAAGTCTTTCTTGACATTACCTGAGAGAGGTGCATGTAAGAACACAAAGGTGTGATGCAGTTGGATTGGACATTGAATGGATTTCAGCCAGGAACAAAATTCATGTAATTTGCATAGGAACTTAGTCATATTATAGTCATATTGTGTCCTTTCTATAGGATCATGCAGCTCCCTCACCTAAACCACATGGAAGGCTTGCTTTTGTGTTACATGTGAGAAAGAAATTTACACAATGTCCTGATGTGCCTGTTCCAACATTTTAAGTTTGTGTGTGAAAACAGCTATACTGGCAACTGTGGCAAAAGTGTCATTGATCTCGCAGGACATTTGCCATACATGAATTCATTCGTATTCATTACCTTTTGGAAGTAATACATAAAAAAATCTGATGAGGTTAGTAATTTAATTATGAATCTGATGTGTGCCATCAAAAAAGACTACATGTATGAAAAGGGCTTCTTTTCTTTTTCTTTGTAAAGACTGCATTGCCCATTTTAACAAAGGGAATGTTTTCACATTGTTTTCATTGGCAAAAGAGGTTTGGAATAATTGGGGTGAAACTGTACATTTTGGGCTTTATACTGAAAAATTGGGTCATGGTTGGGAACCTGCATGTTTAAGTTGTTACACTATGATGGGAAGAATGGAGAAATACTCCACGAGGTAGAAAAACTTTTTTTGTGTGTGTGTTTTTCAGTTTCCCTAAAAGTTATGTGAATTTTATTTCATTCCTGGGTGGTTGAATTTCAAGACGTTGTGGACTTTGAAAGCAGCCGTTTTATTTTTGAAGTAGATCAGTGGCTGAAGACTGATGATCACATGATGACCCAGGATATTTGTTACTATAATTAATGGACGTTTTTGAGTTTTCATTATGTTTTAAAAGCCCACCATTGTGATATAAAACGTTTTTGTAATTCTGCTGTGTTGCATAACAACTGATTTCAACTCTGCATTTCTGTTTTCTTTTATTGAAACAAAATAAACGATTGTTTCTGACTGGTGTCCACTCGTGTATATGCGACCATTAGTGCGATGAACACTGAATTTTTATACACAATGATAGTGTGACTGGCAGGTGAGTATCGCAAAAGTTAGACCCATTCATGCTGGACGTGGCCTCAAATACAGTTTATTTTCTCTGTTACTGTCTCTTTAAATGTGGCGGGCTGCCCTGTTGTTGCCGTGCTGGAAACCCCGTACTGACTGTGAAGGGACCCAAGATGGCTGAATACTCACGGGGGGCACTTAGCAATTATCTGAGCAAGACATCGGCAATGAATGGCAAATAGCAGTATAATGTAAAGCGTAACCTTCAAGTAATTATACGACTCCAGTTTGTTGGTTTGCACAGTTTTGGGGATGCATGAGTAAGAGTAAGGAGAGAGTGGTCTCTCCGCGGCCCCGAGCCAGAACATGGCGGAACACTTGGGAAAGAAATAGCAGCTAACGTTAGCTAGCTGGCGTATTATTTAAAGAAGAATAGAAACATTGTTCCAGGCTTAAAACGGGTGTCTGTTGTCCGCAAGTATAAAGTAATGTTATCGACAGCTAACTCTATAGTTAATCTGCTTCAAATGGTAGTTTAACATTGGATATGTGGAGCATAGGTACTTAGCGTACTAGCTAGCGAGTTAACTCGTAAGGGTTGATAGCTAACGTTACCTGTAAGCGTACAAGCTGTACATATAAGCAGGAGTGTTTCGTGAGCCAGTCATCGTAATATCTGCTTCTTTTTCAGTACTCTGTTCTCAGCTGTATATTGCAGTGACATTCGTTGTTTTGTCGTTTAACGCGTAAGATAACGACGTCCTCCGCTCTTTAATTTTGTCGTTAGCTTCCTACAATGGTTTGTACGCGGAGTCTGCGTGGCGCCTTGCCTATAGCGCTGGCAGTGTAAGTTTTGAGGCAGCTCGTCAAGAAATGCGAGATATTGCAGTAGTAATTTTAACAATTATTGCGGAATCCTGCTGGAAACTTGTTGAGGCGATCCACTTTTAAGTTGCTTTTAGAACTTATCCTAAGTGACCCCCCGCCGATTCATATTTAGTTAATACTCTTGTAGAAGTGAGCAGCTGTAAAAAGTGAATTGAAGTTGTGGCGTTACTAGGTGAAGAAAGCACCCCGTAAAAGGCCCGGAAGGGGAGAACGGGTTACAAGAAACTGCCAGGATGACGGACACTCGTCGGCGAGTCAAAGTCTATACCCTCAATGAGGACAGACAGTGGGATGACCGTGGGACCGGGCACGTCTCGTCGGGCTATGTGGAGCGCTTGAAAGGCACGTCTCTCCTGGTGCGAGCAGAGAGCGATGGTAAGCGAACGCAGGAATACCACACGAAGATTGTAGTAGCTCAGTTATTAGTACAAAAACAAGACGTTCCGCACTCATTTTAACCACCTGTATCACCTGAAATTTGTACACGTATTACTTATTTGAAGCAAATGCAGTAACCTACAATTTTGGGCTACCTTTGTTTTAAACCTGACAGGTTCCCTTCTGCTGGAGTCCAAAATTAACCCAAACACAGCCTACCAGAAACAACAGGTCAGTACATAACATGATGAACATCCAAAACTGATTTTTTCCCCCCCCATTCTGCTCTGTTTATTGTAAATTGGCTTTGTTTTTCTTTTGAAAAGGACACATTGATAGTGTGGTCAGAGGCTGAAAATTATGATCTAGCACTCAGTTTCCAGGAGAAGGCTGGCTGTGATGAAATCTGGGAGAAAATATGCCAGGTTAGTGTACTTAATTTGTGTGGGTTTGAGTTTTTCATCTCCATTAGTTTGTGGGTTTGATGCTATTTGTGTTCCTGGTGATCCCTTATGTAGTTACATCCTGAGGTGCTAATATGTTTGTCCGCACTTGTGTTTTATTAAGGTGCAGGGAAAGGACCCTTCAGTTGACATCACACAGGATGTGGTGGACGAATCGGAGGAGGAGCGTTTTGATGACATGTCATCCCCAGGTTTGGAATTACCACCATGCGAACTGAACCGTTTGGAGGACCTGGCCGAGTTGGTGGCCTCTTCTCTCCCATCACCACTGCGGCGTGAAAAACTAGCACTGGCTGTGGAGAATGAAGGCTATATTCGCAAGCTCCTGGAATTGTTCCGTGTTTGTGAGGATTTGGAGAACAGAGAGGGACTGCACCACCTGTATGAAATAATGAAAGGCATCTTCCTGCTGAATCGTACTGCACTCTTTGAGGTGATGTTTTCTGATGAGTGCATAATGGACGTCATTGGTTGCCTGGAGTTTGACCCAGCACTCCCGCAGCCAAGGCGGCATCGTGAGTTTCTCACTAAAACAGCCCGGTTTAAGGAGGTGATCCCCATCTCTGATCCTGAACTGCGTCAGAAAATTCACCAGACATATCGGGTGCAGTATATTCAGGATATGGTGCTGCCCACGCCCTCTGTTTTTGAGGAAAACATGCTGTCCACCTTGCACTCCTTCATCTTTTTCAACAAGGTGGAGATTGTGGGCATGCTACAGGTGAGATAAGCAGACATGTAGTAGTATGATCTAACAGTATGGGGTTGTTGTTTTTACTTTGTATAAACACTACATTTTAAACAAATGGTTTAATTGAAGCAAGTGTTATAAATAGGTAAACTTGTGAATATACTGTAATCCTCACAAAGGAGAATTTCTTTTATGAAATGTTAGTGAGCCTCAAATTACAGTAATTATAGGATTGTACATTGGTTTTATTTTTGACTGATTGTACTTTTACCCTGTCTGAGATTGTCTGGCACCCTTTTATGATCATGTGACCTTTGTGTTTTTATCCTGTGTCAACTCAGCATTGTTTATGTATGGCTGTCTCCATGGAGGCACAGTAGTGTTGTGTAAATCTGTTATGCTGCGCTAGAGGAAAACTGAAACGGGCACATTGTTGACTCTGGTGTTCTTTGCTATATCACGCTCTGAAGTCAAACACTACAGATATGAGTCTTTGCTTCCTTAATTAGCATAAGGCAGGCAAGCTTAAATCAAACCGTTCACTAACCAAGGTTTTAAAAAATATTTAAAGTGGTAGTAGATGTCATTGAATGAGATGGTGTTTTCAGCATAAACATATCAAAAGTATTTTTATGACCAGATCACATTGTTTATGCTCCAAATTTCTCATTGACAAACATGATGCAATTCACTTTTGTTTTCTGTGTAATTATGTTGGCCTTGTACTATTGTAAACCAATAACAGCTTTGTAACTTGTGAAAATTGGGTGTCTGTCATACATTGACATATTAATCATACTCTTAATACTGACTTCTAAAATCTCATCTCCCTTTTTTGATGTCAGGACGATGAGAAGTTCCTGACAGACCTCTTTGCACAGCTAACAGATGAGGCCACAGATGATGACAAAAGACACGAACTGGTATACCAGAATTTAATAATTTATTTATTTAAAGTTGTTGCAGTCACAAACTCTTAAGATCTTTGTTTTGTTGACCTCTCTTTGTTTATTCCTTTTAGGTAAACTTCCTAAAGGAGTTCTGTGCATTCTCTCAAACATTACAACCTCAAAACAGGGATGCTTTCTTCAAGACATTATCAAACATGGGCATTCTACCTGCACTAGAGGTTATTCTGGTAAGTCCAGTGGCATTAATCTCAGATGAATAGTTTTGTGGTTTTCTCGCACTAAAATAATTTGTCTGTTGACGTCAGTAGCTTTGGTGATGTTGCAGCCTTTTGCATTTTGATCATGGGTGATGCCTTCAACTTTCTGATGCAATAAAATTGAATTAAGGGACATACTAGTAGTATGTCCCTTAATTCTATAACAACAAAATCTTCTTTTTTTGTTATAATGATCTATAATTATTCTATTAAAAAATAACTGGAACATGCTAGTTTGCTCATTACATTTATTTTTTGCTGAACAGTACTTGAAGGTTGCCAGGGCATACCACAGGAACACCTAGTTGAGAAAGCAGAATCAGACTCCAGCATGTGATATCTGTAGCATTAAATGTGTTGTGACTGAGAAGATAGCACATTTCTTTTGTATGCATCCCTTGTCAAAAATAAATTTCAATTAAGTTTTATTTTTTCTTTTAGTTAACTCGTGTGTTTAACTTCTCACATGGAATTTGAGTTTAAATGGGCTTAAAAGAAGTGCTATGTGATAAACACTGAGGCTTAACATACATTGAACATGCATGCAGTTAGTCATCAAAGTTGTGGTTTCAGGGCATGATGGGCTTTTTGGCTAGTAAGCTAATAAGATTTTTTTTTTTTTTTTGGTGGTGGTACAATTCATATTATCTGCTTGTAAAGTGTATGTGAGGAAGGTCAGGAAAGACCTTCTGCTCATATAGCCATTGGGTTAATGGGGATTCACTGTCCAAAGAATTTGTTAGACATTACAAGAACTACTAAAGTGCAACCATGAGTCAAACTCGAGCTTAATGATTACTATTGTGAGTTAAAGCAAGGTCAGGCACTAAAGCAGAGAGATTTACAGATTTTAAAGTGTTTTCTTGGGGAATGGGGGAAAAAAAGGGGGGTGGGCAACTTGATTAACTTTACATGGGGAAACCAGTTTAGCACCTCACAAAATGGCAACAATAATGCGTAAACGTGCAATTGAGGTGTCCTTTCACTGTATGGGTCTTTTCTCTATAATTTGCCACTGACCTTTTTATTTTTGTTATGTTTAAATCGATAGTTTTTGTTCTTGAAATCTTGAGTTGGGTTTTGAATTGTTTGCTCTCACTATATCGATACAATTACATGTACTTCTTAAACCTGTGCACACAAGCTGAGTTTGAAGCTGATCATGACTTTTGTTTTCATTATATCACTCTTGATTTTATCAGAGAGAGAAACAAAGGTTGTTCCTTTTTTAAAAGTTATTACTTTTGAACAATTTTAAAGTACATTTCAAAATTTCCTGGCGTGCAAATCGAAAATCTGCTGATAAATATAATAAATAGATTTATTTTGAAAAGGGAATGGACGATGTTCAGGTGCGTGGGGCAGCCACAGATATCTTCTCTTATCTGGTGGAATACAACCCCTCCATGGTACGAGAGTTCGTCATGCAGGAATCACAGCAGAATGATGATGTGAGTATATACACAAAGGCAACATGATAAATAGGAATGATGTCCATTTATCACAATGATGCACATAAACTAAAACTTATTTGCCTTTCAGGACATCCTCTTGATCAACCTGATCATAGAGCACATGATCTGTGACACAGACCCAGAGCTTGGTGGTGCAGTGCAGTTAATGGGTCTGCTGCGAACTCTGGTGGATCCAGAGAATATGCTTGCTACTGCAAATGTGAGTGTGAATGCTGCTTTTACATAGTTTCCACTATGTATGTATGTACTATTTACACTGACTGTAAAACAAACAAAAATCAAAACAAAACAAAATAAGTCCATTGCGCAGATAAGAGTTGGCTTTCAAAATGTGTAAGTGCTTAAATACAAAAGAGAACAAATGTTATGTCTGTGGGTTCTTGCGCTTTGGACAAAGACAATAGTCCTATCAGTAAAAAAAAAAAAAAAGAAGGCAGATTTCCTTGTTAATCAAGTTACTGTCTAGTAACTGAAAACATCACTGCCACCAATTCAACAGGTTGGCCAGGATATCTGCAGCTTCACTTTCTTGCTTGTAATTCTTTTGAACTGGAGTGAAAAGCTCAAGTACATTTTAAAAATTTAGCAATTCAGCAAAGTATCTGTTTCCTTATTTTTATTTTATTTTTTACAGAAAACAGAAAAAACTGAGTTTCTGAGCTTCTTCTACAAGCACTGTATGCATGTTTTATCAGCTCCACTACTGGCCAACACCACGGAAGAAAAACCTAGCAAAGGTACCGAGTTTTTGTTAGATTTCTTTTTTTTAATCTACAAGTTTTTATGTTGCTAGCTTTCTCACGTTCTTTCTTTCCTCCTTTAGATGACTTTCAAACATCCCAGTTGCTGGCCTTGATTTTGGAGCTGCTAACATTTTGTGTTGAGCATCACACCTATCACATCAAGAACTACATCATCAACAAGGATATTCTCAGGAGGGTATTGGTGCTCACAGCCTCCCGGCATGCTTTCCTGGCTCTATGTAAGTCACAGTTCTTCCAACTATATCTGTCAAAGTAGAGAACGATACAATTAAAGTCTGTTTGACAAATAAGGACATCTATTGCTTAATATTGAACATTGTGTTTCTCCCTGCACAGGCGCCCTGCGTTTCATGCGAAGAATTATTGGTCTAAAGGATGAATTCTACAATCGCTACATCATGAGAAATTTTCTCTTTGAACCTGTCATCAAGGCCTTCCTCAATAACGGCTCACGCTACAATCTCATGAACTCTGCTATTATTGAGATGTTTGAGTATGTTCGTGTGGTGAGTATTTTTCATACCAAAATTTAATAGGTAAACAACAGTATATATTTAACACAAAAGAACCTTGAGCGACATGATCAGCATATAAATGATGTCAGAGCGCCATAATAGCGGTCTGTACATCTCATGGTTAACTTGGTTTGGGAAGCTGGAAGGAAAAATATGTTTGGTTTCACTTGTGTTACTGATTTTTGTTCCTGTTTTTTATTGCTTCTGCTTCTCACATTTGAAGAGCCTGAAAAACCTGTACTGAAAAAACTGGTCATGTCTTACAGGTTTAAAAAACCAATGTATGGCTAACTGATGTGCAAACATAGCTGTAATTATTTGTTAGGCATTAAAAACGTATTCTCTCTATCTTAAGTGATTTTATATTTAATCAGAGGAACTGATATGTGTACGATGTCAAACTAAATCCCTAAAAGTTTACAAGTATTGAGTCCATTCAAACCAAACTGTGACGTGTTTTAAGGTTGTTTGGTTCTGACCAAAACAATCATGCCCAAGACTTTTGAGTGGTGAAGTTAGCTTGGGGTTTTGTCAATGCAAAAACAAAGCAAACAACAGAAGAAAAAGCTACAGGTTTACAAACTCATCACCTGATTTAGACCAGAGTAAAGGAACTATAGGTCTGAAAATGCTCAGTCCAGTTGTTATGTGTGCATTCATTAGAATTAGTTCTAATCTGCCTTTTGTATTTCCCTCATTGGCTTCTTTCCAACTTTTTTTTTCCCACTCTGCTTTATCGAAAACTGTAAACTGCCCATCTTTTTCTCTTTCCATACTTTCCCCCTCTGCTACCATTTCTGTGTTCTCCGCTCCCGATTGCCATTGCTCCCAGGAGGATGTGAAGTCTCTAACGGCTCATATAATAGAGAACTACTGGAAGGCTCTTGAGGATGTGGACTACGTCCAGACATTTAAAGGCCTAAAACTGCGGTATGAACAACAACGAGAAAGGCAGGACAACCCCAAACTTGATAGGTAAGAAGATTTTGTCTTGACTGCTGCCTTTATCTAATTATGTATTGACAGACAATGTTTGTCTGACACTAAATGGAAAAAGTGCGTGTGACATCTTGAATGACTAATTTTGATGAATTTTTTTTTTTCATGAATTGTTTTTTTCTGAAGGCAGCTTTGTTGAGTCATAGTGCTATTTTGAGCTGCTGTGTTGTAAATCGTGCCCAGTTTATATTCTTTTGAAACGCATCCTTACACTTGTATTTCACCAACTGTACAAAAGCAAGTTTCCACTTATAGAGAAGGTTTTGCAACTTAACGCAGTCTAACCGTTTATAGTTAAGCAATAGACCAGTTGATCATCTATGACTCTTAAAGCGAAACTGGATGGGTTTGTTTTGTTAATCTGTAATACTTCTGTTAAATTTCATGTTATAAAATATCGACTTAATTTTTAAACGAATGTGGTGTATGTTTTATAACAGCTTCTTGGGCTATGTGTATACTTCATGTGTATGTGTATACTAATGCAAACCACATGTTTGTGGATTACATTAGTTCTGTAAGAGGAAATTTGACTAACTAAGAGCTTTCAAAGAATAGAAAATCTTTTTTTTTTTCCTGATTGCTGAACTGTGCATTTTCTTTGACAGCATGCGCTCCATCTTGAGGAACCACCGCTTCCGACGTGATGCACGGACGCTGGAGGATGAGGAGGAGATGTGGTTCAATGCAGATGAAGATGACCTTGAGGATGGCGAGGCAGTTGTTCCTCCCTCTGATAAAATGAAGAGTGAGGAAGACCTCATGGAACCAATTAGCAAGTTCATGGAAAGAAAGAAATGTACGTGCAAGGAAACTTGTGATGTTTGGTGGGAAATTGGGGTTGGAAAGAATCCATTCCTTTTGTTAATTATATAAATTAATGTTACTAGCTGATTATTTCTGAAAACGAAGCCCCTGTAAATTTGATACAAGAATAGATTTTATAAAGGGTATTTCAGGGTTATAGATGTAATGGCAAATTTTAGGTGAAAAATACATTGTAATTGGGTTGTCTCGGTTACATTGATAGCTTTAGGTGTAGTCATGGGGAAATCACCAGTGTATATGGTTCTTACATTATTCCTCCCCAGATGAAAGTTGTTTGTTGTTTGTCAGCAAGAAGCAAAAACTACCAAACTGAATTTCCTGAAATTTGCTTGTAAGGTGTTGCAGAGCCAAGATAAGTTAATTTTGATTTTTTTAAAATGGTGCATTGGGCTTTGCACATAATGTGTTCTGTTATTGTCTTGTATGGCATTTTGTAAGGATTCACTCAAAGAAAACTGTTTTCATTTGGTTCAGCATAGCGGTGCCACTCAGAACCAGTTTTTACATGCTGGCTAGGTATATTTATAAGTAGTGAGAGACGCCTAAGAAGGAAAATGTCTTGCAAAAGCCTGTCCTGATTTCTGAGGAGACAATTATATTCACCCCTCCAAAATTTTAAAGAATTTTAATGAGAGAATGACCTTTTCTTTATCACCTCATCATGTTGACCCACAGTGAAAGACTCAGAGGAGAAAGAAGTATTGGGAAAGTCGAGCTTGTCGGGCAGACAGAATCCCAGTTTCAAGCTTTCCTTCTCGGGCTCCACTAAAACCAGCCTCTCCAGCCCTCCTTCATCTGCCTCACTAAACCCAGGTTCTCCAGGATCGCCAGGGTCTCCAGGCTCTCCAGGCTCAGGCGCACGGAGCTCACCCTCCACCACAACTGTAACCACAAAGGTACCTGTCAACATTTTTTTTTTCTTAATGAGCAAAGTTAAAAAAAAAAAAAAAAAGATTTGCACAGTGTTGGCAATGCTTTAAACACTTAAGTGAAGGATTTAGTAAGAAATGAGATTTAGCTATGAATCTTCACACTTATACTGTTAAATTTCTCACAACTCCCCCTCTATTCTTGTTATATAATACAAAAACTGGACATGATAACCATTGTGCCACTGGACTAGGATATTTTTTTCTAGCTGACTTTATTTACATGGTGGAAAAATAGAGGGGGGATGGAGATTATCAGAAAGTGTGTTATTTATGGATTTAATAGATTTCTAAAAATGGAAGACTCGCTGCACAAAATCAGGACAATTAACACCAAATTATATACAAAAATGGGGGGAAAAAATGCAGTGAGTTTAGTAGTTGTGAAGAATTGCATGCAATATTGACATGTATGTGTAATGGGCATATGATTGCTAGTTATAAAGAAAGCAGTGTTGAAACATGTCTGCAAATAATAATTGCAGTTTCTGCAAACTGGGTGTCTCGTTTCTGCTTCAGGGAGGTTTGGTGGGACTTGTGGACTATCCTGATGATGATGATGACGAGGAGGAGGAAGAGGAGGAGGATGGAGAGAGTAAAGAAGACCCTCTGCCACCCTCAAAGAAGTCCAAGCTGAGCTCCTAAAGAAGCGTCACTGTCTCAGCTTGTGCACCGCTCAGGCAGTCTCAGCGCATAGACTTTACACAGGAACGATCAAACTTGTAAACAAATTGAATGAATGAAAACCACCGCTCAGTGTCAACGGGTGGCCACATGAGGAGCAGACTGTGAATGGATCTGAAGGCTCCTCACACTAGTCCAATTCATACAAGTGCCAATCAGGAGACCAGGAGTGGAAAAACCGTCTGAAAATGGGAAGAGACGATTGAAAGTTTGGAGAGGGGAAAAAAATTTCACTCAATAAATCTTCAACGGACTCAAACAGTATGAGCCATGAGTTTGGTAATTTAGCAACTGGAGGAAAAGACCACATACAACACAGACAGAAATCCCAGAGAGCTCGCGGGCTTGGACCATAACCCACTGACCCCCACCTGCCCCCCACTCAGGGAAGGACATCACAGTGGCCCAAACGGGTCGGCCAATTCAGACCTAGAGCCACCACTCGCACCCCCGTCCCCTCCTCAGAATCCACTTCCTTCCTGTTCCTTTCTCCTTCTTTTCTCCCCTGCTCTCTCCCTTCTCTTTGTCTGTTGCTTTTTCTCCCTTTTTAAGTTAGCATATAGGACCAGATGGGAGGCAGCATGTGGCAAAGCGCTGTCCTTGTTGTCATTTGATGATGTCATCAGTGTCGCCGTTCCTCAGCGGACGTTGTTTCTCCGAAGAGGAAAAAAAGCCAGCAGTTTCTTCATTATTTTCTTTTATGTTCTGTATTTGTCACAGTCTTTTTCTTTTTTCTTTTTTTTTTGTAAATGACTACAAAAAAAAGACCTGCCTTTAAATGTTCAGGACGTTTTCAGTCACACTTGAACAGGTTTTTAAAGACCTCAGTAGGTGAGCTAGTTTTACCCTTTTTGCCCTTTGAAACTGCAGATTTTTTGGAGAATTTGTAATCCCGTCTTGATTAAAGATTGAGTGGAATTCTAGATGTGATGAATTTTGTCATATCTTTTGTTTTTCCTTTCTTTTACATGAGTGTACACTAGTTGTTCAGAAAATTTGGGACCATTAAAATGATCTTTGCTGTAAGATGTCCTACTACCCTTTGTTCTAGTAATCAAGTGTTCCTGGCTGCATCTACTTTACTATATATTACAGTTTTTGGCTCCTTGCTAGAAGATGGGTGCCCCTGTTTCTGTAGCGCAGACAGTTCTTTTTGGTTCACAATGGTTCCACAAGCTAGAAGGTCAAACTGAAGAAAGATCTGTAATTCCTGGGACTAAAGTATTACCATTATGTTCCAACTAGCAGACAAGGTATCCCAAGTTTTTTGGGGGTGTACTTGGTTGCTGATCTCCTAATAATCCACCAGATGGCATCCTTGGTCCATGAGAGAATCAACTATGTGAATTGTGGGTTATTTCAACTGTGCTTTGCAGTCCTTACAGAAATCAGTCATTAACTCCTCCACAGAGAAAGTATTAATACCTTGCTGTTGTTTTTAAAATACTGTGTATTACATGTGGCATTTTTTTAACTTCTTTGTTGAGACGGTAATGGGTGGAACATGGGTGCTTGATATACCACACTGGGGACAAATTGTTAAAGATGTATTTAAAATTATGTATTTAAAAGCAAGGTCAGATACACAACTGCAATTTTGCAAGTAGACTCCATTAGAACATGTTATCCTGTTGGTATTATACCAGTATGATTCATTCTGCCAACTCATATAAGTGACTAATATGAGGTTATAATTTCTTTAATCAGTCTTAGAAGAGGTATTGCTAATCATCTTCATAACTGAAAGCACTTTGCAGCACTTGTAGCCATGCAAGTGTTTTGTTTTTTTTGGAGTGGGGAAAAAAAAGTTGATGAAAAATGTCAGCACCCTCCCGTTTATGTGGTCACCTCAGTGGGAGTCTGAGTACAACTCAAAAACAAACAGCATCAAGGCCACCAAGAAGTCACTGTGTTGTCCCTCCAAGTGCATTGTGGCCTTCAAACATTGTTTATTAATTAAAACCCAACAGAAGAGGATCACTCGGTGCTCAGCGGGCAACGAGAGCCGTCGCACAACGCCTATTAAGGCCTCCATTCACATGAAAGCCATCTCCAGACAACAGCAGCTTTTGAAGAGCAGCCCTCCCTGCCAGCCTCCGTTTGCTCCTCAGCAGGAGTGTGGCAGAGTGTGTGTATATGTGTGAGATCTCCCTCTTTGCCACTGGAGAGGCCAGCTTGGTCTTGGTGCCAGCCACTTCTTCACCAGAATGCCAGCTCCACTTCCAGTGCCAAGTCGTTCACCCGGCTCTGCCCGCCTGTATGTCTGCCAGGCTGAAGAGCCCCCATCAGGGACGCTGCTGTCCAGCTTCCTACTGGGCCAATGAAAAGTCTCTTTGACAGCTGTCTTGATCAGCTCCACTCCTAAAGCATACTGTCTGCCAGTTGTCAACTTTCTATACATTGATCACATTAGTATATATCTATGCAAATGCTAAAAGTAGCAGAACAAATGATAGTATAGATGAGGCTCACTACTATACTGTGTGCATACTTTCATAAGAAACAAAAAAAATGGTGTATTTCAAACAAGGTTGAAATTTACGAGTTATACTTCCTGCCACCAAATATATACCTCCCTGACAATGTGGTGGTTTTGATCTGTAGTGATTGCAATCTGCTTTTAATGCTTCGCTTTATTCCATCTGGCCTCACATAACATTTGTTTTTTGTCTGTACACATACCTGTTTATAGAGCTTTTGATCTTATCACCTTATTAAGTTTGCTCAGCTGCTCAGAACAAAATGTCCTACCTGTCAAGAACCCTGGAAACATGTCAAACAACTCCCTGTTCTGCAGCAGTGAACATTTTTATTACAACTGATGCAGATGCTGTGATACAATCAGGAGCATCAGAGAAACAAGCAGTGGAAGCAAGGGAGGGAAGTTACGAACATACGAAAGTCACGTTATTTTCAATTAAAACGATCAATTTAGTTTATAGCCTAAGATAGCTATTACAGACCACTTTAGCAGCCAGTTTCCCAAAATGGTCCAGAGCATGCAAAGTGCAACTTTTGGACACTCTCAGTTATAAATAGCAAGGTGTCTGACATTTATGGCTCTCTTTTAGGGCTATGATTTCTTTGCTTTAACGAAACGAGAGCAGAATCAGTAGGGGGCGGTAGAGACCACTTGTGGATGCCAATCAATGCATAGATTTATAAACGTAGAAAGGTAATCAACCTTATTATGTGCACACGTGTTTGGTTTCCTCCATGCCATTTATTTATAAACAGACTCATTGTTTTTTTTTTAAGTTTTTGAGAAGCACCTTTAATTGATCAGTGGGGGATGGGGAAGGAAAGGGGAGTTATTTTATCCCGTGTAATCCTGGTAACTACATCAGGATATATGAAAGAGGAAATGTGGCACACATGCAGTTTTTGGAAGCCTGGCTGAGCTTGTCTAAACACTCACACAAAGTCCACCTTTATGTCTCCCTACCGGCCCGGGCGTCGCGGCAGACAATGACCTGTATTTCCCGGCACAAAGTGCTCTCTGTGTCCGCCGGAGCTCCCCCGCTTTAATGGAGGTGATTGCCCGTGTTCAGTGCAGCGCGTCCTCCGCTGTGCGTGATTAATCACCGTGTTAAACGCTGGAGCTGGGCGTCCCCCGGGCGGAGAGAGGGCCGGTAGGCCGACGTGGAACCCCGGGGGCTGGGGGGCAGCCGGGACGGCCTCGGGTCAGCATCCGTCGGCAGCGAATAAAAGAGTGGAGAAAAGTCCTCATCCGTCACATATGGTTTACATTAAAGCAGAAGTGAGATGCAGTCACAAACAGAAGTCCAACATACTGTGACCTAAATGTTTCTGAAGTGGTGGCAGAAAAAATATGAGGTCTCCAAAGTTACATCTATATATCAAGATCATTTCAAATAACGGACTTCTTGGAGATTGTCCCTCCTCTCCTCTGGATCATGCTAACAAGCTTGCATATTGCTGTAATGTTATTTACCCCGAAAACTCCATCTAGAGCTGACGTGTTGATTTACAGTATAGTGACATCTGCTGAACCTGATGATGATAATCTGATCAAAGCCCATAGTGTTTATTGTAGTGTTATTGGTATGTTTTGGGCCAAATATTGAAACGGGTAATTTGTATTTTATTGTGAAGTAATGAAAACCAATGACCTCTACATGCAGTCTTCAACTACAGTAGTTATTTTCTGTCATCCTGAATGATTTAAAGCAATATCAGGAGGTGAAAGCATTTTCCAACATAAATTTTAGACTAAAGCATACATAAATAAATAAACTTTTTTGGCGTAATTGCTCTTTAAATCTCTTCTATGACCCATGGACTCAGGTCGGGAATGCTTTCCACCCCTCAGGTTGGAAACTGCTGTCATATTCCTTCTGTCTCTCCTCATAACTTGCATCCACTGCAGCTTAACAGTTAAGTTCAGTGCAGCTAAAATGCCTTCTAAATGTGCACCATAAACCAGCAGTAAGCCCGTGCTTCCTTTGTTTCTCGGTAGCAGACCGTGGCCCCTTCATAATTCTTGTCACTCTAAATCAGAGATAAATAATGAGCTTTCCCATGGAAGCGATGGAAAGTGGAAGAATTTGGGGCTGATCTGCTATTGCTAAATGTTAAGTGGTTGTTATTGTGCCTCGGCATGGGGCACAGGAAACATGGATGTGAATGTACGAGCTGCTGGGCTGCGTGTTAAATGGAAATGTCACAGTGATAAAGAGCGCACCTTCCGTGCCCAAGAGCGTGTGCTTGTTTTTGTGCGTGCATGCGTGTGAGAAGACTTGGTGGCATACTTTGCAGGCGCACTGTAAATCCACAGCATGAGCTGCAGATAGCTGCACGCTCACTGACACACACGCACACAAACACCCACACTTGAATCTATTCCTACTTTCCAGGAGTTTACATCTAATGCTGCTCCAGTAATGTGAGCTCACACGTCGGAATCTAGCAGATAAAATCCCCACCCGCATAAATTTCTGACCCTATTAAAAGCACGTAAAACTCACACTGAATAAAATAAAACCGACTTCACCGGCCCTCTGGGCACGTATAGTGTCCCAGACTGAAGGTGTTGAAGAGAAATTAGGCTGAGCAGCAGAGCGCTGGGAAACACAGCAGTTTCTGTGAAGGAAAACGCTGGGAGGCGCAGACATCCAACATGTAAAAATCACCCAGGGCAAGGAGGTGAATGGGCCAATCATGATGTCTGAGATATTGAATTTACCTCACGTAATGTGGCATGAATGAAGCCCTTAAAGGTATCAGTTTTCAGCCAATAAACAGGGAGAATCAGACACATGGTTCAGTTGGAGTTGAACATGTGAGGCCAGTCACAAACACCCACCCACCCACCCACACACACACACACACACATACACATATAGCCAATGCCCCGGTCACCCAGTCAGGCTGCTACTGTGAACATTAAAATCACCATTCGACTTAACAAATCAAACCTTTCGCTATATGTTAAGGTCTTGACAAGCTTTGATTTCTGTCCGTAACCCAAAATTAACCAAACAGAACTGTTCCAAAATACAGTAGCAGTCGAAATCATGCTTGACATTCACTATTTGAGTCCGCTTTTGTATTTCCACAGACTGAAAGCCTGTGCATTACCAAAACGCTTATGTTTTTTTCTGCTTCTTCTTCCTCCATTCAGCCAGGCCTGATGGCTCCTGCTGCTGGAGTGTCTGAGACTTTGATGGCGGCTCTGTGTCGTGTGGCGTTGGCGTCCGCGCTGTGCCAGGCGGCGTGTGTGGTCAACAGGCAACCGAGAAGCTGCGGGGAAGCGAAAGGGCTGTGGGTCAAGGCAGAAGCCCCTTTGGTTCGAGACAGGGCCTCACCATGTATCTCTTCTCCGTCCGCTCTTCACGCCTTCTATTCATCTTCAGATTTCTGTGTCTGTCTCCCTGGCTGACCTTGAATAACTCATACCTACAGTACGCATGGCATATGCCTCTTTCACAATTTTCTGCATCCTGCAAAGACTTATTATATCCTTCTCACACACTTACACCTCATCTTTCTCTCCTCCCTCCCTCTGTGGCCTAGGGGCATATGGTTTGGCTGGGCAAGAGATAAGAGAGACGTGTCAGCATGAGGTACTGAACAAACACATCTTTCATTTCTTCCTTTCTTCTCTCCTGCTTTAAGTCCACTTCCCTGTCCTAGTCCTTTCTCCTCTCCTCTTTCGTCCCTCCTCTTCTCTCCCGATCTCCTCACCTCCTTCGTCTCTGTGACGGCTGGGTACAATTAGGAGCAGAAAGCCTTTCGTCTTGTCAGGGAGAGACTTTTGTTATATTTGCGGCTGATGGAGAGGGGAGCGGAGGGAGAGAATGGGCTTCAGATGCTCTCTAGGAGTGAAGATGAGGGGGGAAATGAAGGGCTAGAGGAGAAGAGACAGATCTCCTCATGCTGAATGAAAGGCCTTCTTTCCTCTCTGGTAGGGCACATCAGAGACATGCTCTCCTTCACTTTATGGAGGGGAAAGTGGTTTCCACCAAACTCTGCTTCCATTTATCTTTGGCTCGCTCGCCCTACTCGCTGTACACACACTTCCTCACGTGTTCACATTTGTACGGCACATGCACGCACATGCACGTTCTGCACGCATACTGGATTTGCTTTGATTCCTGATTGCTTTGGTTTCTGCGGTGGCTTGATCAGGTTACTGTTTAAACTCTGTGCCAAGCCAGTGTGTGTGTGTCTGTCTGAGCCTCTGTGTGTGTGCGTAGAAGTGTGATGATGGTCCCTCAGTCAGTGGTGGGAATAGCACAGTTTCAGCTGCTATTATTAGCCCTCTGTTCCACAGGCCTGATTCTTTTCCCTGTCTCTTGTCTGACACCAGCATTTCATTATTATCTGGCTCAAGCGCAGGAACATCCATGCTCCCAGTGCTAGCTACAGCTAGGACGCTTTCATTCCAACAAGGCTTTTTATAGGCTGCTACTCTCGTATACATTATGTCCTTTATTGTGTGAAAGACACAGGGTAGACAGAAATGGGTTAAAGCATCATTTGGTGGGTGCGGGTACTTTAAGATCTACTACAGCAGTGTAGCGGTCACAAAAACACATAATTTGTTCATATTTCAACAGATGAATCGATGAAAAATGGCAATGATAATGCATAAAAGCATAAAATTCTATTTTTGCACCAGTTTATGAAAACTTGGAAGTGTGCAGTCTGTACTTGAAAAAACATTGAGCTGAACAGGCGGAGGACAGAAGAAGTAGTGGCAGGCTTGTCAACTATCTATTGCAGATGAATAGTATCTGACACTTATGTCCTTAATAACAAAAATCCAGCAAAGACTTGGGATGCCTCTAAACCCTGAGTGGACCCATCTGCTGTTTGCTGAAGCTTTGTCCAAGATTTCTTCAGTAGAAGAGTGACTGTTCTTAAGGAAGGGAAACAGGGATAAAAGGCTGATGTATGATAAATTACACAAGAAATGGACTGAAAATCAGAAGCACCAGATCTTATGGAGTGATGAATTCAAATATGCATTCTTTTCCTTCAAGAACCCTGGAGAACTTTTCCTAAAGACTACTTAAAGGAAACTACAAATAAGCTTGCTCTAAGAGAGTTTAGGCTACGTCCAAGACTAAAGGCAATCATACCAAATACTGGCTTTCAAGCTCATTAGAATTATACAAACATGGTTTTACTGGTTATACATGGGTATGCTGCACTCCCATGCATGTTTACATGCTTCAATAAATTGCTGCACCTTTTCCCATTTTCATATCAAAAACATAAAGACTTGAGGAGTGACTCGAGACTTTTGCACAGTACAATACATAAAACAAAAAAACAAGCTTAGTATTATTATTATTTTTATTATTATTTAGTGTTCAGCCGCCCATCAGAGTGCTGTTTCCAGCCCATACTAACCCCTTGATGTACTAGTTCCCAGAAACAGGTGACACACTTACTTTGCCTTTTGTTGCGCACTCAGACACCAGCAGACAGTTGACAGATGCACCCTTGACCGGTGAGCATTTCAAGGACACAGTCCTCACACTTGAATAATTTGAGCACAGTCACTGCTCACACATATGAAGACAAATGCATACACACACTTGCTCGCAGTACCCAGCGCACAACCCCCCACCACACTTACCAGTCTCACAGAGTGGCTTCCATTACAGATAAGTGCGGCACTGGTATTGACAGGGTCATGAAGGACCCTAGCTGTTGTGACCTTTGAGACTACTATCTGTTTGACCAGCCAGATGGTCAAAGTGAGAGAGGCTCAGTATTTTGAAAAGAAAAAAAAATGCCACAACAGGGTTTTTTTAAAAACACCTTGCACTTCAGAGAAAGATTTCAAAAGAGAAAAGCCCCATTAGTAACATTTCTAATATGCTTGTATGATATAGTATGAATGAAAGAGGAATTTCCCTGTTAATCATTCATGTCTGTGTTTATGTTTGAAAGTGTGCGCGGGCAGCTCTCTCTGGATGTTTTCTCTGTATGTGAGCCGTGTGGCTCTCGACAAAAATAAACTTCCTGTGAGAAGCGCCTGCCACAGGCCAAAATCATTCTATAGCCCCTCTTTTCTCTTGTGTTTAATTCCTGACCCGAGACCAGTGTGATGTTAGTTTAGCAGTGCTTAAGATGCGTCCCTCGAGCGGCGAAGCCAACCAGGGGCAAGAGTGCTGTGAGTTTAGTGTACATGAATGACGAGTCCTCTGTGGTTTTTAACTTTAACTTCGAGTTCAGAAGTTCAGTCTGTGAACGTAGAAAGTTAAATCTATGAAACTGTCTACAGGGCTGTCCCTGACATTTCAGAGTCGTGAAATTGAAGATATTTTGGGTTAAAATGTCTTTGAACTTCTTTTTTTGTTTCTATAAATCAGTCAGTGAGTGATGTCCAAATATACGAGGGATGAACTCTAAATTTGTCTCTTCCTGTAAGAACATCTGGGTCTCTCTTTCTCTCATACTCACACACACACACACACACACACACACACACACACACACACACACACACACACACACACACACACACACACTGACGTCCCCCAACCGACACACAGATTCATGTATAGGATATAAACTGTTATCCACAGTTTCCCTTTGTCATTTCATCATGATTTTGGGTGAGAATTTATGTGAGATAATAGCAGTAAAACAGCAGTGTGATGTCACGTCCACAACCACAAGACTTTATGCTCCCACATTGTTGCGCAGTTAGTTTGATTTAATCAATTTTGGTTTGTTGTTTTACTACACATCATGACACTACATTGTATAATAAATGATGGCATGCGCAATTGGTTTTCAGCTGTTTTAAGCCAAAGGGCCAGCAAAATGGACTGAACCATCGTCTTTGTCCACATGGGTGAGAATGTGGTTTCTGTATATAAGATTATTTATTGCACCTGTGGCTAGTATATAGACTGAGCTGTCTTTCATTGAGTTAGGTCACTTTGTTTAGGTTTTGTTAGGCATTGTTTTCGTGTAGAGTTCTAATCAGTTGACCTCTTTTTTCTTTTTTTTTAGACTGACATATTTCTTAAAATAGCCTATTTAGGATTATATTTCTTGATATTGTCTTTGTGTTTATGGGGTATAAAAAAACCCACATTTTAAAAATTATACCTATGCCTGGGCATCCTTCGACTGCTTGGTCCCTTACAAGCAGGAAGGAATCTATGAGAAACCATATTTCTTCTTCCTGTTAGAGTACCAGGCTTTATGATTGAGGAGGTGGTGATGGCGGTGCTCTTGTGGTTTAGTTAAATCCTAGACCCGCTGGTCATGTTGCTCACGAGGTGCTGAAGCTTGGGGATCTGATGCTGGCTAATGGGCTGAAACGGCTCACTGTAAATGTCGCTGGCTTCCTGGGTGGTCATCTTTATCAGGTGGGGTATAAACCTAAGTGGTACTGAAAAGGTTTTGACTCAAGTCCAGAAAACAGTCCTTAGCTGACCACTTGGAAAAATGTGAATAGCCAGAGAATTTGTAGATTTTCTCTCTATGGAATTCTCAATTGATACAGAAGACCTGTTGTTGTTTTATTTTTGCTTTTTTCTCTGCTTGGAGTTGGTGTCCTTGCATCGGATTGTCAAGTGTGTGCAGGCTTTGTGGTCAGTTTTCATAAACACACACATTGCTAATGTTGTATCTGTCGTATCTGTCATCTATCTGCAGATCTCAGTGTTATCTGTCCTATAGACACCCTACCCAAATACCACAAGCTAGATCCCACACTGGAGAGTCAAAGTTCACCTGGTTGGGATCTGACCCCTGTGTGACCTCTTCTGATGTGATTGATCACTAACACAAAAGAGTCCCAGTGGTCAGTGGTCACTGAGGTCCCGGGCCATCCGTTAGCCACAGCAGGGGCAGATAGGGGAAAGGTTTCCGGGTCAGGGGTCAGGGAGATGCCACATGCTCGGTCGTCTGTCACATGGTTTGGCCCTCTTGGATGACACTGGACGGCTTTGAGAACCCAGTCCAGTCTCCCTGTAGTCCACCCTTCTGGATAGATGTGATTCATACAGGCTATCAGTTCCCTCTGATGAGGCCAACATATGACTTATGGGATGCGCCAGACTTTACAGAATGCTTAGATGCCATGTGGTTGTAAACCAGGGCAACAAAAAGAAGCTCATTTCGGGCTGTCTTATATCTATGTGATATACCATGGAAGTAAGTTATTTGTATGTGGCTGTTGTTTAGTCTGTGTAAAAAAAACAAACAACAAACAAACTTAAAAAATTCAATACCACATTTTATGTTTTCCTGTCTTTGTACACATGCACATGACCCTCCAGCCCCCAACATCCCCTCATTCAACACACACACACACACACACACACACACACACACACACACACACACACTTGTAAAGTGGAGGTGACCCTGTCCAGACGGGATATGAGGCTCAGTTCCATGGCAAAGCGCTGCTATTACTGCTGAGGAGGGGAAATGTGAGCCAGCTTACTGTCCTAAATCGATGGACTCGCTTCTGCTGTCCCAGGAGTCTGCTCATTCTCTATCACTGTCACCACAGCCCGTCTATCTCTCTTCCTCCACATCTCCCCTCTCAGTTTCTTATGCTCTTTGTTGCTTTCACGCCACCCCCTCCTCCTCTCCCCTCTGTTTTAGTGTTTGTATCTACAGTTTATCTCTTCTTATCTCACAGTAACCGATATGCAACATGAAGAAATCTGATGGACAGAAATGAAGAAATGTGAAGCCCACAGCAATTAATACACAACAGTTTGCCTGATGCAACATGTCTGATAGCACCAGTCATTATCCTGTGTAGCCTCTTCCCTCTATCTTCCCTTCTTGTCTTTCCTTATCTTATTTTTTCTTCCGCTGAAACTTTAATAAGTGTTCGTCTTTCTGACTTATCGATTCACAGCGGAAATCACTGCTCTATCTTCCTGCTGCTTTGGAGGAATGGCAGATCAGCTTTTCATTTCAGTTCAGTTTAATTAGTGTGTGGTGGGGGTGGGGATAACACAAGATGTTTAGGAGATGCGGGATGAGGAGGCAAACTGTAACACCCACTGTAAATAATGTTTGTTGCTGTTTGTTTCATTGTATACGCAGGCATGTACTGTACATCTTTGTTAGTTTTCACATGTGTAAACACATTTAAGCTATAAAGACAGGGAGTAGGATTGTGTGTACAAATACATCCTTCAATGCGTATATATGAGACTTTGTGTTGTGTTTGCATGTCTCTGTATACTTGACAATGAGGTTTCTTATACTTCCTGTATAGTTAGGACCAGCTACATGTTCAGATCCTGAGAGTGTGCTCCTTATTTTAAAGTTGCTCTGCCGGTAAGACATGATATTAGGGAAACTTGGCCTACATTACTGTGCAAAATGTTTAATCCACTGCTAACTCCTTTCAGTTTGGTTCCAAGAAGCCAAACTGTTGTAATCATTTTTCAAAATGGTCTTGAGCAGCAGTGCTACAAAAGCTTCTCTGAAGTTTTTAGAAGTTTGTCTTTAGATATTGGCTGCCTTTTGCTCAGTTTTAGTCCGGCCCTTTTACCTGACCATCTCTAAAAGGAATTTTTGGTTGTTTATGTAGGGTTTTTTTTAAGCCATGTAACACAGACCCATGAATCATTCAGGCATATAAAAGTCGCCTAACTCAAGGAGTGAATCAGTGTTCATCCCTTGAGTTAGCAGTCTACAAATAACAGACAATTTAGCAAAGAGCCCATGCTAATCTAACAATTTTAAATTCTATTTTTAGGAACTTTGTTGCCAGTGACAAAAAGGCTTAAAAAATAGTATTTTTAAACAACAAGGCAATTACCCAAGAGCTAATATCGGTAAATCTGGCATATCTCTATGTACTGTGCAGTGTGTCCTTAAAAAATCTGGGGAAGTTAGACAAGCAGATGATTTGATTCAACAGTGAGTGTCTACAGCCATCTGTAAAGCACAGAGGAGGATCTTTCATGGTTTGCATATCACTCCCAGACATTACTGAAGCAGCATCGGATAATCTCGAGAAAGAAAAAACAAAAGACAGCCAACATCTAAAAAAGAGCTTTCAATGTCCTTCAACATGCCTGCAGCACTGTTCCAGAAGACTGTTTAAACTTTACCTAAGAGAGTTAGGGTTGTGTTGATAAATGAAGGTGGTCATACCACACCAAGGTTGAATTTTACAAACTGTTTTTGTATTTTTTAAAATATATTTCCATTTATGTTTGCATGTCTGTATTTTCCATTTTCCTACTAAAACATAAAGATTCAAGACTTTTGCACAGTACTGTATATGTGTTAACACTGTGGCTCCATAGTGTAGTGGTTAACACATTTGCCTAACATCCAAATGATTAATGTCTGGAGAGCGGGAGGAGACAAGTCCTTTGGAGGGTTACATCAGGAAGGGCATCAGGCGTGAAAAGCTGCTAAATCAAATTTGTGGAATCATCCATTGTGGTGTCCGCTTGTCAATAAGTCAACAGCCCAGAGGTTTTCACTATTCAGTGACATATGAGGAAATGAAATGGCTTTGCCAATGAGTGTGATGGGTTAATAAACACGTTAACCCATATATACTTGTGGTCAGAGGTTTTTGCACTCATCATGGGCATGAATGGTAATTTGGGTGTTTTAATGATTTCTTTGAACTGTTCTTTTTCCAAGGTGGAATGGCTCTACAGCATACATCTTTAATGACTTTTAAAAAACACAAGTTTTGATTTATTTTGCATTATCTCAATATCACACAGGGTGAAAAGTATACATAGAGTTTCTGTTGTAAACATCTACTAAGGTTCAGTAGTTCAGTCTTGACCTATAAGGTAGTTTTAACTATAGGGCTGTTTTTTTCCAATTTGGATGGGTTGGATGGGCTCTGTCAGTTTCTTTTCTCGTGCTGTCATAGCAGAGATGAGATGGTCAGAATTATGAAAACAAGATTGAAGAATTTTGTTTAAGATAAGGATTAGTAGCAGGGGTAGGCTGAGGTTAGTTTAAAGTTTAGTGTCAGGCATGTAAAGGCCTGAGTCTAGAGATGCAACTCCCAGAAGTACAAACTTGTGTGTATGATGATATGCACAGCTAAATTCCCTTCATTATCACTTGGGGAACACTTTGCCTTTGCACAGCCATGACTGCGACCCTGTGTTTCAATTCTAATATAAAAAAGAAGGCAAATTTCAGCCAGGAGGATTTTCCTGTAAACGTCCTCCTCTGGGTGAGAGCCATCAATCTGCCTCTGGCAGCATTCAGGCCGGAAACAAGGATCACATTCAGTCAAAACAGACCAGTGTTTGGTTTCCACCGTAGAACACGGTTGGACGCCAGTGGCAAGACCCTCACTGTGTGTGTGAGTGTGAGTGAGAAAAGAAGTGAGAACCTCTGGTTTCTTTGACAATTTGAAACACAGGTGAACTGTGAACCCCTTGTATCTAATTTGTTAATTTGCCCGGAAGCGAAGAAAACCTTGACAGCCTTGCTTACTAAATGGAGTGAACTTTCATCTCTCGACACTATAATTGCGTGCCAGTGCCAGTTGGTGAGCTGCACAGGCACACGGAAGACGCCTGGTCTTCTCAACACATGTTACTGTGCTTTGTAATGAGTTGAAAACTCCCATCTGTAGCTTGCTCTCTGTTCTCCTTTCTTCTCTGGGTCAGAGAATATAAGCCATTAATCATCACCTGGGTGTGTGACAGCCAGCGTTTGATTGGAGGTTTGATCCCAGCTCTTTGACAGCCTTCTCTCTCTGGCTGGTGTTGCTAGAGGGGTAAAGGTAGGGAGGCAGGGTGGCAGGGATGTGCAGGGGGGGTTGAGCACACTTCACAGGAAGCATAATTGGCCGTGAGTGAGTGCTTACTGGATCAGCAGCGAGATCCCTGACTGAGCAGTGTGTGTCAGCTGCCCTGGACCCCCTCCAAGAAGCTGGGGATATTTTTAATTTACCTCCTACATCAGGCCTCAGGAATGCCCCCCTCCCTCCCCACCTATAGATTCCATACCCCACCCCCTCTCCCTTTCATTCACTCTTGCTCTGCTTCCCATTATCTTTATTTGAAATTCAGATCTAGATTGTCTCATCAGAAACACATGTTAGCGGCATACTTGTGTATGTGCGGAGCGTACAGGAGCTGCCGTGTGCATGCCAGCATAGGTACATGTGATCTTAAGCACACAGATTCACATTATTTCACTCTGAAAGCTGATACGTGGGTTCACTGTGAAATGGGCCCAAGGTGCACTCCGGAAATACCTGAAAGCAGAGCCAGGATGCATGTTGTTTTATCCAGCACTGCCAGGTCACAAGAGTTCAGACTTTCTTCACAGGCATGCCTTTCTGATTGATCTGGATCGGAACCAATGACTGGTCCTGCCCTTAGGAACAGTAAATCTACTTTGTTACTAATACATAACCAGGTTGCCGTTGTTTAGATGCCTTCTGAAGGGGCCCTGCTGCTACCGCCGTCTTACTTTGAAAACATCACAAGGACAGTTTAAGGGCTTTCTTGGCTTAGTTTTTTTGTTTCTTAACATGGCTGTTTTTCGAATCTTCAAAAGTGATGACACCATGATGTAAACATTTCTGTCTTGGTCTATATCAAGCCCCTCGGTGCCACTACTTTCAAAATACTTAGAAATACAGGAAGTATTTCTTCTCCACCAACTACTTGCTCCCAGGACGGCAAGACCTCTAGGAGGCAACTATGTGGTCACATACATAAACATACAAGGCAGAAGTTTCTGGTTTAGATGTTATGGGAAGTCTGACTTCAGATTTAATTGTTTTCCCCTTTAAGAGAAAAGATAATATGACTGTTAATCTGACACCTTGCTGACAAGGCAGTCCTGTAAGAGAGGCCGAGAACATTTTGAAGATCAGAAGGTGAGGAAAGGTTTACATTTTCCTTGACTCTCACCATCAAGGTTAGAGGGAGGTGAGCTAAAGCAGGGTTCACTGCCAAGGTCTGCATGTGTATTTCTGTGTGTGTGTGTGTGTGCCCTCTTTTTATGAACGTTCACCTGAGGAGAGGCTGTTTCCGCTGTCACGGTAAATTCCTGTGCAGATCTCAGTGTCAGCACCGGCAGTGGTCTGTCTTTGGGGTGGTCGCACTCAAGAGGCCCCCTGTTTCATAGCTTCTGAGGTCGCCCCCTGCCATGCCTGCCCAGAATAAAGTCTGCCTTTGTGCTCTGGAAACATCATTGATATACCTCAGACAAGCAGCTTATATTTCAGTAGCCAATAGACATTGATGAGCATTTGTAATTGTGGACAAGAAGAAATCTTTAATTATTTCTGTTAATTTGTACACTTAGGTGTCCTATTCTTATGTAAGATTAAATCATTGGTTGTTCTATTACAGTGCTTAAACACTTAAAGTTAACAGTTACCTAGAATCCTTCTTAAAGGAACAAAAAGCACAGCTCATGTTGTTCATCATAGAAAGAGACTTATTTTTCTTATCAAGGACAAATCTTGTCAGGTTAATTTTTCATACAAAGTTATTTCCAGTACCAGGATATTCAACGTGTTTGTTGCATTGCATTGTTGTCACACTCAAAACCAAAAGTGAGCATCATCACATTTAACAAAGAAGATGAATTGAAGTGTCAGTCTTGCTCCAAGTTACTTTATAAATATTTTGCTTAACAATAGGGATTTTTTGCAGCGTACCATCAAGGTGCCCTTAGAAATCCCCAGCAATTCTGAATAGCCCAGTGGCCAATAAAAAAAGACTGGTTGTCTGGGCAGTTCACAGCTGTTTGGGTTTTTGAACTGTGGAATTGTGCACAAGAGAGCCTCATTCATGCCCAATACGTGAGTTTACTATGAGCTCAACTGTCTCGTAAATTCACTGAGAGATTCCGTGAGTACGTTTCATTCAAATCATGTGCTCTAGTTTAAAAGCATTGTGCATCCCATTAGACAGTGATAATAATCTCCAGCCAATTAGGATTGAAGAACCAGATAATTAATGATGTTCTTTTGTCACTGCTTTCATTATTCCGATCTTGGCTTGTGAAAAAGCCACCGACTTGCATATGTGTGCAATAAGTGTTTTATTGTTTTTGTGAACTGGGCTGTGGAGGGGGATTCAATGTGTGTGATGAGGGGGAGGAGGGAGGTGGGGAGGATTTGTTGTTATCTAATATGCTATGTTCAAGCTGATTTTTCCACCTCCAGGTGTAACAAAGCAGGGGAGGCAAATGAGGGAGGAGCCTATGTAAATTAATTTCCTATTGCTGTTTTCTTTGTCTCTAACCCTTTCTGCTTTCCAGTCCTATGTACTGCGCTTACACTGTTTCCTGCTACACCCCACAGTCAGTGTCTTTCTCCACATCCCTCACTGCCTCCCATGGTTTTGCTTGATTTTTGTTCTTCAGTCTCTTTGTCTATACATCACTAATGCTATAGATACATGACGTCACTCTGGTGCTTGCACTCATTACTGTAATAGCCCAGCGTGCTCTGCTTGGGGAGGGGAGTCCAGACAGATTTTCCTGCTGTACTCTGCATAGGTAGTGCATCATCTCCCTTTGTCTGTCTTTCTCTATCAACCCCAACTCTCTTTGTGCCTTTGTCTTACAATCCCACCTTTCTTTATTGCCCCATTCCTGCCTTTGTCTTTTGTTTCTTTTGTTTGAACTGTGACACTCCATTTATTTCTCACTGTCTCCCTCTTTTTCTGCCTCCCCCTCCTCCCCTCTTCTTCAGCCTCCTAATTCCCTTTACACTTTGCCACACACTTCCCGTGTCTCACAGCAGTTAGTTGAGCGTAAGTGTTGGAGCCTGCTCTTTGTCGTAAAGTACACTAATAACGATGACCCTGCGGTCTGATGTGCAGGATGTCTTCCACCACCACGACCCCTCTGGGAGGTGTCAGTAGCACTCTCTGATGGGGAACGTGTATATGCGCATATGGGCCCTCATGCGTGTGTGTTTCACTGGTAATGTAATGTAAATATCTATCACAGGAGAGGAGAAAATGGAAGATCAAAGCCGATAGGATGTAGGAGAACAGACAGCTGAGTCTAAATATGTTTGCCCTGCAATATTAGCTATGGGTCTGATGTGTTTAGAGATGGAAGAAAATCCTAAGAGGCGCTGATTCCTCAAATATGAACTTAATAGATGCAGTTGATGCAAGCATTAGTCTGGCTGCTATTAGTCTGGCCATGTGGAGTGGGGGGTGGTTGTGGAGGTAGAGGGGATTGTCCACTAAGCAGAAGGTCAATGGTTTCGCTACTCCAGTCTGCATGCTCAAGTGTCGTTTGTGTAAAACATTGCTGTATGCTTGGATGTGTGTGTGAATGGGTGTCAAGAGTGCTTTGAGTGGTCCACAAGACTGAAAAAGTGCTCTGCGTAAATATACACCACTCCATTTACCGTGTGCTTCTGGAAATTTCAGGACTGCATCATCAATTTTCATGCATCTGTCAAGTTTTACTGTGATATCGGAGAAGGCAGGAGAGCATCTGAAAAGAAAAATGTGAGTCGAGCTCCTCAAGTCTCAACGGGGCAATGAGAAATGATGGGTGGTGACAATACACCCTTCAACAAAAAATGCGCTTCCTCTTCAGTAGCCCTTCCAATCGTGTCCCCAGGCCTCTCACAGCTGTCTGTACCACGAAGCTCTGGCTTGAGAACCTTTGAGGCTCCAGGAGGCCACCAAGCTGCCCTCCCCAAACTGTCATCCCGGCTGCTTCACCCTGAGCCCTTATGCTGGGCCTCTGACCAGGAGCCAGGGGAAAGCATAGGGCAACTGCACTAATCTTTTCATATGATGTGGCCTGTAGAAAGGTCTTGATATGAACTGAATGTGACAACAGCAAATTACAGCCAACAAAGGGCACAGAGGCCTGAGGGAAGCTATCACACAGTGGACTCCACAATGACTAGTACAAAGCTACTGTCCGCCTGCATTAGCTGTGTCTAACTTTTATTTTGCTTGCTTTCGCCATCTCTTGGTCTCTTCTTTCCTCTTTTACTACTGTCATTACCTCCGTCCAACTGAATGAAGTTGGACGATGTCAGTTAAGTGGACACGTGTGGACAAACTGTCAGCCACTGATCTAGCATGTGAACTCATTTTGTATTTACATGTGCTCATCCTAAACGAACTGGATTTAGGTTCTGCTTTGCTCATACCATGCTGAGATGGTTGTTTGTCTGCTATTGATCACAGCCACTCGTAATCAATCCCTGCGGTCTTGCTGCTGCAGAAAAGACGCATAAGTAATTTGAGCATTGCAAGAGATGTGACCAGGAATAAGCCTGACCCCGTCTGCTCCTCCACAGTGTATTGATCCTGCGTTGCTTTTGGCAGATGTATGATGCCAGTTGCTTGCAATCTCATCAACGTGGCAGTAGTGCGCACCGGCCCTGGGTGGTCACTGTGGCAGTTTACGGGCATTACGTAACCCCCCACGGATGGAGTTGTGATTGGAGACTGATAAGATTTTGTGATCCCTGTAGAGGATTTAACACACGCCTCACTTCATCCCTGATCCCCCTTCCACTCAGCATAAAGCAAATTACTAGTAACAATCTGTAGTGACAGTAGCGCAGGCTTCTAGTACAACAAGGACAATGCCTCAGCTCCCTCCCTCCCTTACTCCCCCAACAATTATAAGTACCCCACTGGGCTCAAAGAAGGCTGTCGGCCTCAATTTCACTAAACTTTACACGTCTAAACAGTGTACTTAGATGGCAGTGAAAAGAAAAATGTTTTTCCTTTTTTGTCTTCCCCCCCTTTGTCCCGGCAGTCCTCGATTGTTTCTAATTGATCGTGCTATGAGGTTCATATTCATTGCAATTTTCCCATGCATTTGATGGCCTGTGTGCTCATTGGATGGACAGGGGTCTGGGAAGGTGCTGACATAAACAAACACATGCCAACATGACCACCTATGTGAGAAGTAACATGATTTGACAGCTGAAAATGAACTGACAGTCCAACTTTGATTAAGGCATCTTGCAAAAAAGGAGGAAAACAGTTTTATGGGATTTTCATAACATCACCATAGAAAGGTAGACGTTCTCAGCCGTACCTCTGTACATACAGAAAGGAAAAGACATAGGCATAGGAATCAATGTATGCATGTATGCCACTTTCTGTTTCCTGAAGGTCACCTCAGCACTGACTGTATTAGTAGAGCAGGAGTGGGGGTGGAAGTATAAGAAGTAAGTGGAATAAGACAGAAATGAAGAGTAAGCACAAACAAAGGAGACAGGAGCGTGTTAGCTCCTAATCAGGACAAAGACACCTGATCAAGAATAAAACTGAATATCCACTTTTTGAAATCTGAAGAACATTTCTGACCTTAGTTCCTGCTTGCATTATAAAAAGAACTAACTGTCAGGAAGCACAGCATTGCTGTCTCCTGTGAACCCTTTGGCATAACATTCAGCCTTCATCAATGTTTTCTTATGAGTTGTGTAACGCCACCCTAACAGTACTGGCTCGCCCTTGACTGTCACTCTCATCATCTCCATCACTCCTTAAAAATGGATATTGAGTGGAAACCTGCAATGAAGAAATGCTGTACCCTTAAAAAATGCCTGAGCCACTCTGTTAAGGTCACCTTGTGTTTCCACAAGTGTTTCCCTTTGCACGCAATGCATTGTCCTCCTTTGAGCTAACACTCGGTGTGTTGAGAAACAATACAAATTTAAATGAATTTGCCCTGCAGTTGACTATTTGCATATCTATGTAACTAAGGATGCTCTCACCATATTTCATCGATTAACATATCTCGAAGCTGTCTGCAACAAGATTAATTAAAGCCATTTATCTCCTAAATGTCCCTGCTGTGCCTAAGGACATCACTATTTGTCTTTGTGATGATTACTGTTCAGGGCAGTAGTCTTCACTGGAATGCCATCTAAAGAAAGTAATCACCACTATTGGAAACAATAGAGCTGTGAAAAATCATCCCTACGTGCATTGGCTGGCTTTAAGGCGCCAGCGCTGATGATATTCTGTACATCATCCCACTGAGTCGACTATCCTCGCTGAACCTCCTGTTGTTTGCATCGATTCTCTCTCCCTCCCTTCGCTTCATTCTCTTGCATAATAGCAGCCGTGAGCTCGTAGTAGCAGCAGTGAGCTCACAGCGGCTCATCCCGCCCACCCAGCCCGGCTCGGCTCAGTCGTTACTGAAAAGCTTCCAGTATTTCATCATCCTCTCTGTCTCCCCTCAATGACCCCAGCTGCAGCTATACTCTCTGTCGCCTCAGGGTGGCAGCGAAAGCATGCATTTTTTCTTCCCTTCTCAGCACAGACACATTGTCCTCATTGACTCTGCGTATGTGTGTGTGTGCGCCTAACGGCTGGCACAAATACCAACCGCCCGGAGTCTGCAGTACTCTCTTTCTACAACAGTCTGGCACTGGCTAACACCAATAGACACAAGGGAGGAAGAGAGCGAAAGAGAGAAAGGAGACCGAGTGAGGGAGGGGAAGGAGAGACACTGCAGGGAGAGAGAAAAAAAGGACAAAGAAAAAAAGAGAGAGAAAGGGAACGTTTAATGCAGAGAAGGAGGAGGAAGAGGTAATGTATAGAATGATGAAGTAAGTGGTAAAGATGGAGAGAGACACAATAGGATGCTCTGGGATGTTGAGGGGTTTAAGAAAAGGATTTAAGAAAAGGAAATGGAGTGGGAAAGAAAAAAATACAAATGTAATATAGAAAAAAAACAGACAAGTGGCTGATAGGAAGAAAAATGAGGTGAGAACACAATAGGAAGGATATAAGGGGAGAAGAAAGTAAGGCAGAGAAGGTAAAGAAGGGAGACAGTGATGAAGTACCTACAGAGCCTAAAATATAGTTTTTTGTCTATATGTCCCAGGAAAAAAATGTATCTGCAGTGCAGAGGACATTGGTCTACTGTTATGACAACAGCTGTCCATTGATATGTAGGTATATCTGTGTGTATGTGCGTGTCCTATTTCATATAGGTGTAGCTTCAGAAACACATATTCAACAGACTGGTCTGGCCACAAGCAGGATGGTGGCAGAATATGCTGTAGTACATGTAAAGGGGGCATAAGTGGGTGTGTGAGGAGGAAGAAGAAGGGCTCTTAAGTCAGCACCTGTCGTGTGCTGACCCCAAAGGAATACTCTGTGTGTGTGTGTGTGTGTGTGTGTGTGTGTGTGTGTGTGTGTGTGTGTGTGTGTGTGTAATAGTAAAAGGGAGATGTATTGGAATGCTGCCGAATCCCCTGAGGGCCCCACCACACACACACACACACACACACACACACACACACACACACACACACACACACACACACACATGCGCACAGTGTGCCCACCATTCCCTCAATGAGTCTTCATAGCGCAGAACCCTGTGATCCCGGCACTTATCACATAGGCAGGCGCAAGAGGAATACACAAGCAGATGCGTACAATATGCACACTGCAAAGTGCGGGAAGGTGCTGGAGGTGCTGTACACACAGGATGGAAGACATTGGCTGATGTCCAGTTGAGGATTATATCACTTCCCCACTGCTTTCTACTTGAATACAGGGAAATCTAGTGGAGCCCCAACTGTGCCAGCGCTTCCCCTTCCTCTCGCTGGCACCTCTGCACCGCCAGCTGCACTACAACTGGGGATTCAGGCGTGTTAGTAATTTACACAATCTTAATCCAACGGCAAATTCCATCTGTAACAATAGAATATCCCTGTGTCCCGAGGAGTGTTTTGTGAAGAACACTTGCTCATTTTCATCCCCATTAAGTTTTGCATCCATAAAACACTTACACACACACACAATTGAACCCTTCCTTGTACAGTACCATTGGGAATTTTGAGGCTTAAGTGTGTTGCTCAAGTACATGTTAAGGGCTATTTAGGGGAAAGTTTTATATATTTATTTTATATATCTATTTTTAATAGTTTTCACATTTTTACCTCTTAAATTGCTGTAAATATTCATGGTCACATATCATTTTTATGTCCTGGAAGTGTGCGGTAATTTCCTGGTGCTGTAATGGCAATAAAACCATTTGATTCCAAAAATGATAGGTATAATTTTTCAGACATTAACCCTATAAAACTTAAGGATCCCCAATAAAATGCATTTAAGTGAGCTGTCTGGACACCATTGCACTGTGACCTCCTGCCATGACCTTTAACCCACAGAGTGTATACACAATGGGAAGCAATGAAACAAGGGATATGGTAAAGTAGTGGAACTCCCCAAGGTCAAAGACTTTATGGGCTAGGAAAGAAAAAAAGAGGAAGGGATGAGGAACAGGAAGGGAAACAGGACAAGACAAGAAAGATGACAGGAAGTCAAGCTAGTCTGAAAAAATAGTTTATCACTCACTGGCACATTAACATATACCATGCTCCACATATACCTTCATTCACACACACACACACGCACATACACAGTAGCCTACTTCCCCAGTGTTTTGGTCAAAGCGGCAGAGTTAAGATCCCCAAAGTAATTATGAAATTTAATTACAATTCCTTAGGGAACAGTATGGAAATGAGCTCTGTACCAAAAGGCTGAGAGTTGCACAGCACAGCACAGCAGCTAAGTCAGGGACAACGCTGGAAACACCAAGCAACGTCACGACAGCTGAGGGATTACACAACGGAGCTGACATTTAACATGGCACCTGTGACAGGAGCGGCAGTGTGTCGCTCACACTTTCAGTTTGTCTGTCAGTATTCCGGGTGTGAACTTCAGACACAAAACTTTACATCTGTGGTAGCATTTGATCCGAATACAGAATAGAGGCTGTACTGGAAGCCATAGTATAGATTGCATTCTGTCTGATTGACAAAGTGTGATAAGATGTGAAATCCGCGGGGGTTGAAAATAGAAAACACCCAACTGAACCGCGGTCAACAAGCCATTAATCCTGCCTGGCAAACACACAGATGTGCGGAGAGCAAACACAATCCAATCACGTCTCCAAGCCATGGAATGTGGACAGATGCAATAACAATATATGACATCAAAGCATGCATGGTTGTAAGCTCCAAGGGGTTGAATAACCCCTCAGATTAGTCCTGTAAGTCATGGCAGCCCCCTCTGTTCACAGACCCAGACGTCATAAATGTCCCCAGACACTGAGAACCAGCGTTCGGGCTTGGCCTCACTAACCCTAGGTGGATGCCGGTGGGTTACTTAGATTTGTAGTCATCTAGCTCCCAAGTTTAGTCTTCCAGTGTTTCACACTCAGCGTTCTAACAGCACAGGGGTTATGTCTTAGATGATGAATCCAAGACCAGGGATGACCAGAATGAATCAGATCAGCTGCCTGGGGGATGGTTGGGTGGGGGTGCACCCATGAGTTGACATTTTCCAATAAAGGTCCCCATGATCTTGGGCAGCAGAGATGTACTTGACAATGGGAGGAAGTTATTAAGTGTTCATCATTTTTTTTTTATCCTGCATGCTTATTGATGTATGTAAATATTGGCCCACTCGAGAAATCCTAATGGCTCAGACAAAAGCAGAACTAATCCCATGTAATTACAGGGCCCTTGAGTCATGTGTTTGTATCGCTTCAGTCTCTCCGCTCTGAATGATCTTATAAATCATGAAATTAGAAGGCACTGGAGCAGCACAAACCGCTGCCAACACTTAAGTAGAGACACCATTCCTAACACTCAACTTTAAATTGATTTCTTGACTGTGAACACAGCGCTCTTATAGCATTCATTTATTTTCTTTTCTTTGTTCTTTTCTTTTCTTTTCTTTTCTTTTCTTTTCTTTTCTTTTCTTTTCTTTTCTTTTCTTTTCTTTTGTAAGCTTGGCTAAATATAACTATTTATTGTGGCAGTAGTCCTGTACCTGAATCTCAATCCAACTGACACTGTTCAGACATGCCTTGTTTGGCACAAGGCCTATTTCTTTAAAGTCCTCATAAGTTGTAGAGATATTCAACTTCAGAATAAACAGACCAATAAATTAGAGAATTTTCTTTTGAGTTTCAAATGTTTGCACTCATCACTTCAGCTCCTGCTGTCACTACAAATGCTGGCTTCTGGCTTCTTGGCAGCCAATCTTTCTGAACCTGTCTCGCTGTACATGGACGAGACGTCTGTGCTCCTGTTCTGCTAACAACAGGTGTGTCTCTGAATTGAAGGCCACCCTATGGGGAAAAACACGCTGATAGAAAACACACAGAGGCATGCACACACACCCAGACACACAAAAGGAGGCTCAGAAAAAAGTGAAGGGCAAAAAGTGGAGTTGGTGAATGAAGCAGGTTTAGATGAAAGAGGTTCTTTTGACATCACCGGGCTGCTGAGCCTCTGCTGGCAGCTACAGTCAGGGTCCGTGCCAACAGGGCAGATGCTGAGGCCCTGCCACCTGATATGGTAGGAAAAGTTTGAAAAGCACGAGAAGAGGAAGAGAAAAGGATAAAAAGGTGACAAGACAATGGAGAGTGGGAGTGACAAAAAAACCCAATGGTGTGTTCAGACAAGAAAAACATCAAGAAAATGAGAGTTTTGTGCCATTTCATCCTTTTGCTTGCATTTTCCTCCACTCTGCTTTCTCCCTGTCTATTACACACACAATCGCACATGCACACAAATTGTCTCACATTAGCATAATCCTGCCCATGAGCATGGGAGTTATGGCTATGCTCCCAGGAAGGCGGCGACTTATGTTGTGTGTTTCTAATCATATTACAGTTAGCCCTAAACTGATGTTCTTGGCACGGTTCCTGCTGATACACATGCTAAACTCAGCCTCCAGCACTGGACCGCCGGTGTTAAACACTGGCTTGATATTTAAAAGAGTCCTAAAGATTTTTGTCTCTTTTTGTACAGTTGTTGATTCTCTTTATCATTAAACATGTTTTACTGCTCTCCTGGTCCTGCTTAGTGTGGAATTTGCAGATGTTATAGATGAACTTTTCCTCCTGGCTTCATTTCTCAACAGAAGTTAGTCAACTTCAAACAGAATCTCACCTTGTGGAAATACTCCATTTAGTTCACGTGAGGGCTCACCTGAGTTGAGCATGTCGGCAGGTTGAACTCGGCTGCCTCAGACATCTGTGTTTCTCGCGTGCAAGTCTTTTGCAACGAAATGTAACTTAACTTTTATTTGCTATGTGTGTGAGTACAGTCATGTAGTAAAGCGCTGAAATCACAGAGCGCATTCTTATGCTTTTTACAACACAACCAAAGCAAATATGTTGTTGGACCAGCTTGTCTAAGCTTTAAGGCTCTATGAGGTAAAAATGGGAACAAAAGAAAATTAACTTGTTATTGAGGCTCCGAGTGCATCTTGTTAAAGGCTTCTATTGCTCTAATACCATATTTAATCGAGGTCATGCACTTGTCACCAGGAGGCTTCGAATCGAACTGAGACCAGCTGATAAAAACTGGGGTTAGTTTGTCACCCAAACTGGTTCCTGTCAGTGGCTTTTTAGTGAAAACAGACACTGCAGTGGTGCTCCTCAGTGGTTTACACTATGATAAACATTTGTGAAAGAAAAAATGATTAACACATGCTCATCCTATATGATAGCTGTGATCGGTTTATTAGAAGACTGATATAGAGATTATAGAGCAGCTAAAATTAAGACCAGATAAATAAACTCTAAACAAATCTTTTAATCACATTTAAAGAGCAGAGGAAGGAGGTCTGTGTTGACTTAGCAGCACATAGAGATCCCCTTGTTTGCTGCTCTTTAAGTGAAGTGGAACACACTAGTTAAACTCTATCAGATGGCCTGAGTGTTTTATAATGTTCAACATAAGGCTCTCATCTGTTCTGTACCCCACACAGTTGCATAGGCATGATACGTGCGCGCGTGCGAGTGCACGTGCACGTGCACTGTGCGCACACACAATTGTATCGATACTATCATCTCATCCTACACATGCTCTTTGATGGTCTGCACACGTCCTGCGTATGATCCTCAGAGGGTGGAGTTGAAGATGAAGCTTTCTGCAAGTCACAAAGAACCCTGGAGCGGTTGTGGCCTCGTTGCCTCGGAGGCAGGCTGATTCACAGCTCCATCACTGCACAGAGGATATCAATCTTCATCATCAGCACCTGACAAAGAAAGGAATTTGCAGACAGGAAGTCAGCCGTATTTCTAACGGATGCAGCCTTTCTTGAGACCGCACATACACTCGCCATGTGTTCCCGGCTACTGGAATTGGTAGCCGAGCGCACACACAAACACACACACACACATGGGTTGAACTCCTCGGCCCCACATCTCGTCCTGCATGACATCACGGCACCATGTGAGCCTGAGTGACAGGCGGTCTGTTTGTTTTCCTCTTCAAGACGGAGTCTATTTCCTGTGCTCCCTTTGTTTTAGACCTTAGATTAAAAAAAAAGATCTCCCTTTTAAACTCTGTGTTTACACTGTGTGAGCGCTTTGAGGGAAAGCGCAAAGCCGCCACACAGTGGGTGGATTATAAACTTGGACTGAGTTTCAAACAGACTGAATTTATAAACACAGAATTCCCCCACACTCAACTCACGGGTCCCAGCCTGCTAGCATATTACTGCGGATCAAATGCAGACGAGGCCTGCATTTGCACTTTGATGCGTTCGTGTGTGCAGACGCTTGCGTTGGGCTTGCACCTACTTCGTTTTATGCTTCTCACGAGGCACGGGAAGTCATTTTAACGCTTTACCTGGCGTTATCAATCACATCACCTCGGTGTGTTTTATTGGCACTGTTGGCATGACGGTGTTCCCAGCAGGAGTTTGGTGGCGTGATCTCTGGTTGCCACGTGGTGCTGAGGCACGTGAGGGGGGACGACCTGGGATCTCAATGTCCTATCGAAGGACTACAAGTGCCTGAATACCCATTATGTGCCAGCTGTTCAGAATGTGGAGTAATTGCACTGTTGGCAAGGGTCCATGTGGGCCCCTGTGTTGTGCGCCCCGCCACCCCCACCCCGGGCACCCTGCCAAACCCTCCTGTATACTGCCTCCCTGACCCATCCTACCACCCCTCACCGAGGCCCACCCGTAAACCTCACTCCCCAACCCACATCTTCCCCTAAAAACTCTTCCACCCATTACCACCAGCGCTCTGCTCCACATTCCAAGGGGGACACTGGTTAAATCTAATCCCATAATAAGACGCTCAGCTGTCCAGGAAAAGAAAGAGAACTTTCCTCTGGTAAATTCTAGATTTCCTTTTTCTTTTTCCTCTCCCTTCTTTTCACCCCAAGTGGAGGCAAGATGACACTTTGGGCCCCCTTGGCCAGTTGCTTTTGTCTTTCTTCAGGCTTGATTTATCATTTCGTTCACTCCCTAACTCCCTCCGTCTTTTAGTCACTGGTGTAAGGTTGCCTTTGTGCTGGACTGAGAGTCCTTAAACAGATACACAGGAGGGCCACACTTAGTGAAGGGCCACATGTTTGGGTTTTTTTTTTATCGCATTTATTCCAAACACACAGATGCAAGTAATTTTTAGATTACATTGCCAAACCTTTTGCTGTTCTCCTGTGTGTTGCAAAGAATAAAATCTGAATTTGTACCATTAATGTAAAATAAGGTCAATAAGAAAAATATGTTTATGTGTCAAAAAGAATAAATTGTTTAGAAGTTGTTGTTTTTCATATTTTTATTTAGTGCACTTGGGTCACGGGGCTTATCTGATTATCTTATAATTATGGCGTGTATTCAAGGGCCTTTAGTGAGAATTGCACTTTTCATTATAGTTTAGGCCATAAATATTTGCACAATGAAATAATTTATCTCAACATAACCACAGTGGATTTGTAAAAATGTGACTAAATCACAGACTTTTAGCTTCAATTCAAGTATTTTTTTTGTTCAGATGTTTTCTGCGAAATTCTAATTTGGGCTTTTGCTGTTTCTCTGATAGGTTTATTTTTGTTTTTCAGCCTAATGATGGCTTCCTTCATTTGCATCCACATCTGTTTGGACCTCATATTAAGAGTTCCTATGAACAGCAAATTCAACAGTTGGTATCAGCTCCAGATTTGCTTCATCTGTCAGGAAATAACAAGGGATCAGGTCTCACCTTGCCAATTCTGTATTGTATTGTATCTTTTTTGTATTGTATTGTATCTTTATTTGTTTCAGACATATAAAACAAAAAACAATATATACACACTACATATATTTTCATTTACAGATACGAATATATATGTAGATATACACACACACACGTATGTGTTCAGATAAACAAAATATATAATGAAATAAAACAAAATCGTCTGACATAATGTAACAATGTTTGGTCTGAAAAGGAGTAGGAAGAAGTATGAACATACTTATTAATTCCTACCCCTGCTCAACATCTTATTGATCCCACATAATTCACCTAATTCCCATCATCACATACTCCACACGATACACGAGGAGAACCTATATAAACTTGGCTACCGTGATTGATATAATTTGGATATAATTTGATATTTTTATACATACAATGGGTGATCATCTTTATCGGTATCATATTCTTCCAAAATCAGTTTTCGAAGTATTTTCATGAACTTACTAATTCCTGAGCATTGCTGTAGATCTATAGTAAAACTATTCCACAGTTTTACCCCATAAACAGTGACACAAAAGGTTTTAACCTTTGACCGTGCTTTAAGAATCCTTAGATTCAATTTCCCCCTCAATTCATAGTCTCCTTCTCTGTCATAGAACATCCTCTGTATATTTCCTGGTAACATATTGTATCTGGCCTTGTACATAATTTTTGCAGTTTTATATTTTATAAGATCCATAAACTTCAGTATTTTTAATTTCAAAAACATGATGTTAGTATGGTCTCTAAATCCTGCTTTATTAATCATCCTGATTGCTTTTTTTTGAATTTTACATATTGGTTGAAGTGCAGTTTTATATGTGTTTCCCCAAATTTCCACACAGTATTCCAAATATGGCAATATAAGTGAACAATAAAGTACCCGGAGTGATTTGGAAGGCAAAAAATATTTAACTTTACTTAGTACGGAGATGCTTCTTGACAGTTTGGCTTGTATATGCTTTATGTGAGGTTTCCAGCAGATTTTGTTATCTATTATCACACCCAGAAATTTTGTATCTGAGACTTGCTCTATTTCAACATTGTTTACTAATAATTCTGTCAATACATCAATTCATTTTGAGCCTCTTCTAATGAAGGATTGTGGCTGCAATTCCTAATGCAATGTTAATGCAACAGTTAAAATAAAAAAAAACAAACAATAAAGCTCTTGAAGGGGCTAAATTGCAAAATCGTATTACTTTCCAAAACCTTATGGACCTAACTCTGTATGTATGTGTTTATTGAAAAGCCTGTGTGAGAATTACCCTGATGAACACACACTAGAGCTTTGTCTTTACTGCCAAATATTAACAAAACCAACAACTGTCAAAAGGTAGCATTAAGCATCTTATATAAGGGTTTATTTATTTACTTCAAACTAGTATGTTATTTCGTGGCTAGTTTTAGTTTCAAACAATTGTCATATTGTTTCCTGCCCTCTTTTTAACAGTTTCTTTTTTTATTCCGTCTTATGCTATTGATCTGACTGACTGTGAAGCACTTTGGTCAACTTTGTTGTATTTTTATGTGCTATAGAAAATTTTTTTGATTTGATTTGATTTACTTCAACCGCATAAATAAACTTTTAAATGATCGTTTTGTATACTTTTAGAAAACTTGTTCAGAACATCAGTTGTTTTACAACATTTGTGCTTTGTGACAACATTTCTACATCCACTTTGCTTGTGAGCTTTATAAAATGCAAAACAACAATCATCTATTAATTTATACAGAGTGTGATCTAATTTGACTGTGTACGTTAATGTGATTACAAAGATTACAATGGGGTGTTCATGTAAAGACTGTCTATAGTGGAGTATTATCTTAATCCTGTGGTAATTAAATATGCATTAATTGCTTAATTGTTAATTATTTTTTGCTATATTGATAAATAGGTTCTTCAAAAGAAGAGTCCCAGAATTTCTGTGTGTTTGAGTCAGTCTGTGAAAAACAACAAAATAGTGTGTGTGTTAAATACGTAGTGTGTTCAAATGCGCCTGTGCTCACATGTGGCTAAGTAAGAAGTGTATGTTGAGGGTTTAGTGTATCCATGTAGAAATTGCTAAAACGGATTATTTAGTTTATTCGCCTTGGAAACTGGAATAGTGAAATATAGATGAAGAGAGATAAAGACAAAGGGGAACAGACAGAGAGAGGAAGATAAGTAAGAAGAGTTGTTCGCCATGAACTCTATTATTCTGCTTTCATGGATCAGGAGTTCAAGAGAAAAACATATTTCCTTTTTAGTGATTTCAAAAACCACACTATCTCTTTAAAGTCAGTTGTTTGTTGTGAAAGTTAAGTTAGGGATGTGTGAAATGTACACCCGAAGTACAAAGACAACATATATGATGTTGAAACTAAGCATATCAGGGACTACATGCTTATATACGCTTTTTCCAAAATTACACCTTCTATTGTCTACTTTTTCTTTAAATTGATCCACAGTGTACAAAATGAACACTGTGTTGTATTGCAGAAGACTTTAACCCAGCAAAAAAACACAAACATATTCAAAAAACATTTACAAAGGTGGGCCATTTTCTCAAAGACAAAGGTAAGAATTGACTTTTTGGAACTAGTGGAGTTGCTTCTTGCTAACCATTAATGAGAAAACTGTCTTCTGACATTTACACATCACTGCATTGGTTCAGGACGAGTTCAGTAAGTGAGTATATCAAGTGCAAAGAGAAAAATGTAGCTTCCAAAATGGCATGGATAGTTCTGTTGTTTCTGAAAACAAAGAGGGTCATTAATAAACAGGTGATGCAACAAAGGGGTAAACGTGCTCCTGTCCCACCTTTTTGAAACACGTTACTTAACTTTCTTTTGTTAAAAAACACTAAGATCTGATATTTGGTATCTTTATTTCTGTTAGATTAATGATTACAAATCATTTAATTTTGTTTGCATTTACATTTCCGCCCCGACTGTTTTCATTTGGAGAAATGAAGAATGAAGCAGAGGGAGGTGAAGCCTTGCTTGTGGTCGTTATAGAGGAAAAACCAAAACAACAGATGGACTGTGTAGTGTCTGTAACCCAGATTCTGTCACTCTAATCCTGTCCTCACTGCAAGAATGCCCACGCTCGACAAATGACCGTTCGGATTTGAACCTGGCTGATCTGAGGATAAGAAAGTGGCTAAATGAGTGTTGTGTAACAAAGTGGCTAAATAGGTGTTGTGTCTGTCACTGGGAAAGGTTAGGATTACGCCTTGGATGATTACGACAAGACAATAGTCAAGGTCGACTTGTTGATTAGTCTGTAATTGTCACTTAAGTCTAATTTTGATGTTGTAAAATCCTTCAAGGAAATTAAAAATGTATAACCAGAAGGTCTGTTGTTGCACAGTGCACCAGCAGTAATGGAGGCGTATGCAGTGTGCAGTTGGAATGGGGGTCGTCGGAGAACAGGGGACCTAGTCAGCTGTCAGGACCCTTAGTGGGGTGATGGCGCGGCATCCATCAGCTGATTTAGTGGATAGTCAGCTGACAGGATTAGAAATGGGGTGCGGGGTTGGTTGTTGGTGTCTAGGCTGAATCAGTCAGCTGCTGTCACATTGTTGTTTGGCCTTAAAAAAGCAGGTCAGTGATAGGATTACCAAATCAAACCTTGTTACTTACTTCCCATCTCCCTCTGTGGGGCACCGACACCTCTCCGTATTTATGTCTCCTTTTTATTTTTTTAGTACCTGATGCATTTCCACCCTCTTTTCATCCTTAACCCTCTTCTTGGACATTCTAGTCCCTCAACATTCTTGAAATTTATTCTCTGCCCTTTAATCCCCAGCTCACCCAGCCTTTTATTTATCCCTTTCCCCTCCTTTCATTACAACCACAGTTAGGCACCCTTGCCTGTTCAAGGTCAAAGACGGTATGTCAGGACTTTCAAAATCAGGTCTGAGGTATACAAGGTTCTGTGTACAAGGGATTGCACTGTAAATGAGTTGATTAAGAATCCCTAATGAATACCTCTAATCTGTTTCAGGATACCAGTCTTAAGCTCAGCTGTTATGGCAGGTACCGAGAATGAGCAGAAGAAGTCCATGAGGCGTGAGATAAAGGAAATTATCAAAAAAACTAAATGTTGTTTGTTAGAATATGAACTTTGTAAGGGCTGCTTTGTTTTGAATAAAAGAAACCTGCTTGCAGTGGTAAATATCTAATCAACAATTGCTAGACACAGATCAGTCTCTGCATTGATTATATTGGTAATGCAGTAACTTTCGTGACTGTTTTTCAAAAGTTTAATGAAATTATTACTGTTGGCTTACAATCAGTACTGTGAAATTGCCTTTGGTATTGAGTTGCTTTCCACACAACAGAATCACAAAAGCCTAGTATTTATTTTCCTTCACAGTCAATGATGAAAGGTTAGCGATTCTGTTGTTTCTACATGGAATCAATACAAACCCAGTGCTGACGCTGCAGAACAGGAGCCAGACAAGGACTGATTATTCTGTAATAGGATCAGCAGCAGCTTTGCTACAGAATCTTCAAGGTTACAACTCTCACCCAAGGGTGTGATCTGACCAAATCAGCAGGTGTTTGAGATTAGATATTATGTCATCACGAGTATTTAGAACAATTTCTTTTTGAAATATAAAGTTCAAATGTAATCAATACCTGCTTTATTCAACAGACACTTTGATGCATCTCAACCTCAATTCCAGATCAGGTGGGTAATAGTCAATTAAACACAAAGTTATATGCATGTGGTGTTATTGCCTGATTGGATAATCAATGAAAAAAAGTGTCATGGCCTTGATGAGAGGTGAGGCATGAGGGTAACTCCATGCCCTTGAAATTGAGCTGTGACAGAGGTCATGTGCAAATGAAATGGCAACCAGACGAAAGAGGCCAGCTGAATCAGCACAATTTAGGATGTGAGGCCAGAGGTAGAGACCTTATCCAGTGGACCTGTCCTGTCAAGACAGCCATAAACTGTGTCTTTCAGCAGCAGAAACTCTGTAGTGAACCTAATGCCTATCAAAGGTAGAAACAGACAGAAGTGAAGCAGCAATCATTATAAGTGAGTTGGGGGTTTTCTGTTTTTTACATTCTCAGGTGTTTGAACTGCAGTTTTGCCAGAAATAGTATTGTCATTGAAAAGTAATTACAACTGAATTTCACATACATATCTAATGGGAAATGGTGTGATAAAATTTTAGTTTTTTATTTTCAACAAAAGTGGAGTAATTCATTCGCTTGAAATACTAGTAGTACTAGTAGAAAAAGCTATGTCCAGATGAACAGAATACATTTTTTGGGATTCCTTACTTGGATGTTTGAGCATGCATCAAGACACTAGTACTTTGTGTTTCTCCCTATAATGACTAATAATGACTAATAATGACTGTGTGACGCTTGACAAGTAAATGATTTTTGATTTGATTACAAAACAAAATTATTATCCCATAAACTTAAACTCTCTTTATTAACCCTTTAAGACCTACCATAGAACCAAGTCCGCCAGAGCTTATATTATATTTTTACATGCTGTAGTGCCATTTCTGGGAGCATTTCAAGTTGCTATACATCAATACAACCAGTATAGCCCAAATTTGAATAATATGTATGTATTAAGTGCATAGTAATTACATAAATTGCAAAAAAGTGCAATAAACACAAAATAGTTTCCCACCACAGGAAATTTATTTTAAGTGTCTTCATAGTTTTATTTTTGAAATACACCAATTTTTATATGCTGCAGGAAAAACAAAAATAAATATTATAATGCAAATTTGCAAAAAAAACAGCATATGCATCAAAAACTAATAATAAACTATTTCCAGCAGTGCAATATGAGTCCTAAGCATCCCAGAAACGACACAGAAAGTCATAAAGTCAAACATAACTTTTTAAAACACAAGTATAGGCTCATAAGGCCCTGATGGTAAAAAACTGCATTTCCGCAACATGACGTCACTTCCTGTTCCGGCCAGGTCATGGCGGACATGCGATAGTTCGCGGAAGTGTTACAAACAGCTGATCAGATTGGCAAAGCCTGTTTCTGGAATATTATGTCTTTGTTGCTGCAAGTGCTTTTTATGTAGTTTTTGCAAAGCTATATGTGGAAGGAAACTGTGACTTAGGACAAGCTGATGGCATATGATGCAAGTACAACTCCTCCGGTTTCATATGCAAAAAAAAATATTGTGCTAGCTTACGTGGTTGCAGTGCTACCGGGATTTAAAAAAAGTTATGTTTGAACATTTATTCAAAATGTTAACATTATGTTTTGTAGTCAGGACACAGTTGCAGAGTATTCTACTAATATTAGCATAAAGTTAGTTGAATTAGATGCATTATACTATATACTAGATACATGTTAGCCAAATATAATGATGCTTATGATACTAAAAATTGTACCGTTAGCATTTTGGTATTGAAAAATGTCATAATGTCAGTTTGCACAGTTTAACAAACCACTAGACTTCAAAGTATAGATTCTGGCCGTAATACACATCTGGTAAAAACCAAACACAGCATATCATCAAAAACACTCCATACCTATTGTCAAGCACGTTGGTGGAAGGGTACTGATTAGGATGTTTTGCAGCCACAGGGCTTGGACACCATCACTCAGTCAACCATCAACATGGATATCAGAGTATTCAATTCAGTTTGTTTCAAATCACAACAACAGTCACCTGGGTGTGCTTTTTATGTAAGGTAAACACCCTCAATGATACAATAATATTAGAAACAAATGTGAAGCTGTCTTTCCGATTGCTAAATGATCCCGGCACAGCAGGAAATGAAATGCTGTGGGAGGACCTTAAGAGAACTGTGCATAAATTAATACCCACAAACCTCAATAAACTGAAACAATGCAGAAGAGAAGAGTGTGCCAAAATTATTCCACAACTATGTAAGCGATTGATAAAGTCGTAGATAAAATGATTACTCCAGTTATTGCGGCTAAATGTGGTTCTACAAGCTAATTACTCGTGTGGGATACTTTCACAGGACTGTGAAAATTAATTATAGATTGCTATGAAAGATGTTTTTTTTGTATTAATATTTTCTTCCACCCATACTCAATACCAGCAGAAGGAAAGACTGTGTAAAAGTGAAGACGCTTGGTTGGCAGCAGAGATTTTCTGTGGTGCATTTTAAAATTTGTGGATTTCTTGTGTTTTCTCAGCACTCTGGGTGTGACTGGCTGGCAGTTTGCTGAACGCATACAATAAGAAGATGGCAAGTCTAGTTTGGATATGAAATTGTTGTTTGAATCAAGCACACTTTGATGTAGTTGTTCTCTTGTCGCCAACAACTTGAGGTGTTGATGACAATTTATTTGTTGCCTTTCGATAAAAAAGAACCAGAACCGTGTAATGAATAAAATGCTGTTAAAATAGCTTTAAACATTAAAAACTTGACTTCATAAATGAATGTGAACAATAAAAGAGATTGCAGACGATGTTTACTTAGAAATTTATGTTTAATAAGCTGGAGTTTCTTTGAAAGTGACGACAGACTGGTGTGTGACAAACCGCTGAGATACCGCACTTTCAATACTAACCTGTCACTGACTCTCAATCTGTCATCACGTTACTTTAGCACCCTCTATTCTGAGTTCACTTTTAAAACGTCTTGTCTTAAAAAGGATTGCTGAAATATTTAAATCAAAAGTTACAGGGCGGGTCACAAGTTTTTTTTTTTAATTTTTGCCTCGGGGGCTTCAGTCTATATTGTTAGAATCAGTCACTAATTCAGTCTAGAGAGCAAAAACTTTACTCAGAAACACAAGACAAGGATAAAAGCAGACAAGATATAAACCAAGTGATGAAATGTGGAACGGGTAAAGAAGAAAAATAAGAACAAGAAGGGTGGTCAAAGACAAAAGCAGTAGGAGAGGGAAAGAGCAGAGAGGGAGAAACAGACAGCCTTGTAGATGGGAGCGTGGGCGTTTTTATGGTGGCATGAGTGGAGAAATCAATAAAAGAGGTGAAAAAAGCCTCTCAGTTTTAAGAGCCCTATCACTGCGGCAATTAAAGGAGTCTTCAAAGAGTTGCTCTAATCAGCAGTTAAATAAAGATAAAACCAGGCGGCGCTTTGGATGGCCTCGCTGCTGTAATCTAACACCTACTGCCCTGAACTCAGAGGCCCCATGAACTCAGTGTGTGTCTATGTGGGTGCATGTCTGGGAATGCACATTCTTGTGCATTTATGTGTCTTTCCTCCGCTCGCACATACAGAGTGCTCAAACGTGTTTTTGACAGCTCTGTGGACTCTTAAAAGGCAGATTAACCTGTATAAGCTTCCTCTCTACATCCTTCTCTGTCAGTCTCTCATGTTTGACCTCTGTCTAAACCAAAGTGAAACAAAGCAGATATGTATGCTCAGCCTATATATTGCAGTTACAGTCTACCCTCTGTACCCATGACCCTTCCGCTTACCTGCCGTCTTATCTGCTGCACCATAGACTCATTCTTCATGTGTGTATGTTCTCACCGTGATAAGGTGCTGACTGGTGAGTCAATACTCAAGCCTTGAGTCTGTCTTTGCGAGCCTCTCCCTGCTTAAAGAGGCACTGTGTGGACCGAGCCCATTCCAGGCGGAGAGAAAGGTTTGCTTTCGGCATGCAGAGGCCCAGACAGATTTTTGATTAGGGCTTTTACACAATGTCATTTGATGTCATTCCACGACATTAAGGTTTACAGAGTGGACTGATTTATTTTGATTTTCCTGTCTGCAGTTGTGTTTATGAACTTTAACGTGTTTTGTGCTGATCGGGGCAAAAATACACATAGCATTGGTTTTCAATAGTCATTTTCAGATTGCCATTATAGCCTGATTTGCTATGCATGGTGGTAAGAAATGCATTATTGACTCTCCTAACAGCTCTTGTACTTATTGATAGTCAGTTTTCTCCAAGCTAGTCTCTGTAACAGGCGAAATCCGATTCTGTGGGGGGAAAAAAATCAACTCACTAATGTTATAAGAGTATTCCGCTGTCTGAGACTTACGATATGATTACATTCTCAATATTAATGGCACAATATTATGCTCTTTTAAAATGTGCATTGTTCTTCTACTGGCACGCATGGCACCCACATTACTGACAGTGAAACTTGACCCACTAAAGGTTTAGGTGTGATAGTAGTGAATAATGTATAAAGCTATTAGCATTATTCTACAGTCACACTAGGGGAAAACACTTGTTGGAGACCTCTTAGCTGTCATGGTTCTGGGTCATGTTGACCCAGCTTTCTGTTTTTCATGCTTTGGTGTTTTTCTAGATTATGATTTATGATTTGATTTATCAGTGATACTGTTTTGATTATGATTATTATTTAGTAGACTTTGGTCAGTGTCAAGTCTGTCTCTCTCTGTCTAGTCCGTGTCTTAGTAAAGTGTGTTTTGTTTCCTGTTTTACTTTGAAGTTTCTTGTTCCTGTCTGATGTCAGTGTTCCGGCTTTGCTCTCCCTGTCTCGTTAGGTCTTATTTCTCCCAGCTGTGTCCCCCTTCTGTCTCTAATTCCTTGATGACTCCCTCAGTGTATTTAAGCCCAGTGTGTCTTTGTGTTAGTGTTGCGTCGTTAACGGCTGTTCACCCTCACTTGCTGTGTGTTCGTGATTTCCAGTCCTCCTGCATCTCAGTTTAGAGTTTTGTTTGCTTTTGTGAGTTTTATTTTATGTTGAAGTTTTGTTCCAGCAATAAAGCTGCATTTTCAGTTGAAACCTCATTTCCTAAGAGTCCTGCATTTTGGGTCCACCACTCCTGCCTGCCTGCCACACAGCCGACCATGACATTAGCACAATAGTGTGCAATAAACTTGTGATCTCAATGTCTTTGAAATGGTTGCCTGGAAGATTTGGAGCAGGTCTGCAACTACTCGCAATCAGCTGCCGACTTTAGAGCGACTTTGGTGCATCAAGATGATAAAAAAAAACCCCAGTAGGATGGATTCAGTCTGCTATCTGTTTGCATCAGTTTGTGCCTGAATGGGGTCAGTTACAGCTTGTTTGTGATAATATGGGAATTAACTATTAACTATAAACTGTTCAAAAAGAAATCCTGATTAACTGCTTATATTCAGAGTCCAGCCAGAACTTTAAAGGCCTGAAATTCCATAACTAGTGGCATAATTGCTGCAGGATGGCCGTTCAACTTCCAAAGATATAGGCACTTGGCAACCTTCCTTTATTATTTAAATATAACCAGAATAAAACAAGCTGGCAACCAACTGAGCAAGCCCCCTATTGCAAAGAGACACGCCACACACAGGTAGCGCTGATTGCAACGTGTTGGTAATCTGTGTTTATGAATTCGATAGTTGCTTGTTAGAGCGATTCAGCCTGAGTTGGACCACAATTGTTTAGAGAGAAGTCTTCACACACTAAGTAAGCTGTCTATTTCATCCAGTTATTATGTTACACAAACCCTATCATACTCACTGAAGTAATTACTTAAACTACTATATTACAAATGCCTATACTATTCTACTATAGTATGGTGTAGACTATACTATAATACCTAACTATAATGATGTACTGTGCTTTAATGTGTGTAAAGCACAGTACACCTTTGTAATGAGGAGTAGAGTGAGAATATAATCATTTGAAATCCTTAATATTTTTATAATCTTAGATTTATAAATGCAAATGTAGTTTTAATCAAGAATTCATAGTTATTCAAAATGCTAAAATGCACTTGAACCTCAGACCTGATGCACATATCAAAGATCACGCTGTTCTACACACCTGTAGCTGTGTGTTCTTCTAATACTTCATTCTGTCTTCCTTATGCTCCCCAAATTCTTTTCCCCTCCTTCCTATTAACCCTGTCACCTTACACCTTGGAGCACATCCCCGTGGTTAAGTCGGCATTATAGGGAGGCTCATTAGGGCAGCATTAGTGTCGGAGATGGACAGAACAATATAGCTCGGCAGCTGGATCAGGGAAGCCAGAGAAGACTTCAAGCTATTTTTTTTAATCTTCTTTTTGGCCTTTCGGTCTCTTCATGCTATTGTTTAGGGATGCCTCAGTTCTGACACAGGAGGTCAGAGGTCACCATTGCACAGGAACCGTCCTGCTCCTTCTCCCCAATGCACTGTCACTACGATTCACCACTCACACGAGTCCCTGTCACTCGGCCTCGACACAGCCGTCACTCACATGGTTGCGAATATGCACAAATATGCTTGCAGGCAGACGCATACTTTTATCCCTGGCAGCTCTCTTTTCTACTTAAAAACCACAGCCCAGGAGATGACAAAACATCAAACAGTATCTGCTATTTAGTAAACGGTTTCACTTTTGAGCTACAATACTGTGCAAAAGCCTTGACCCACCCCTAACTTCTTTATGTTTTGCCAGATGTTCGTGTAATTTTTAAAAATGGTTTCGAGCTTTCTTGAAATATTTCTTGGACATCAGCTGCTTTTTCACTCTTTTACAGTCAAGTTCTTGTATCCGACCATTTTCACGGGAATTTGTGTTTTTTGTTGGTTTGTTAAAGCCTCTAAACACTATGAATTATTCAAGCATAAAAAGGAATCTAACTCAAGAGATGTTCAAGTATTTCGTCTACTCATAACATTCAATTTAGGAAAGAGACAATTTAAAATTTTTATCTTTAGTTATTTTGTAGCTAGCTGCCTGTTCATAGTGACACTTTATTTGTTCCATTTTCTTTAGTTGAAAAAGATTAGAAAATTTTTAAAGATAACACAGTTTGATAGGAAATAATCTTAATCTCACAAAGACTGCAATGCTTTGCTCTGTATAGCAACCAGAGGTTTGATCCCGGGACCTACACAACATCCCACCATCTATGCACTGCTGCTGATGGATGAAATCCTGCAGCAAATTGTGGCCATGATTTGCTGCAGTAAAGACTCAGTGACTTATGTGGACACAGAGGAACTGCTGATTTATGTAGGGATGCTCATTTTAGATGGTGTTTACAGGTCAAAAAAAAAAAAAGATTCCAATCTGCAGGGTGCTGCTGCAAGCCCCTCTCATCAGCAAGGGCAGTGTGACTTTTGCCTGGACAGAAAGAGAAGAGCTGGCAGCACCATGTGGAAACCTTACATGCAGAGACCAGTCTTTTTCAGCCAATGTCAGCCTCTGCTCCACCTCAGCTGGAGTCCCTCTTCTTTAAAGAGTTAAAATCCCAAAGCTATAAATAATATTTGATATTTATATTTCAGGCTTAAGTAGTTTTAAAAGACTTTGTTGTTTAAAGTGGAAAAAAATATGACTATATAATACTCTTACAGCCATTTGCAGGAAGATGGCATTTTCTTATCTTTCATTCTTTTACAGTTTTTGTAAAAAAAAAAAAAAAAAAAAATCTGACACTGGCCTAAAAAATAGTAATCTGGTAATAGTAATTCTTGTCAACATGTACGGACAGAGGTTAGGAAAGAGGGACAGCAGTGACAGTGCTTGATCCTAAACCCACTTCCAATGCAATATAAGTGTACTTGGATAGAGAAACACACAGTGGAACATTGAGTGAGTGGCCTCCTCAGAGTCCTCAGCATTATGAACAAAAAGATCCAACGAAGAACTTTGAATGTTCCTCAAGGAGCCTGGAGAACTATTCATATGTTTATTGTAACTATTGCAGCGTAGTAGCAACTTACAGTGTTACAGTATCTCCAGTCATCTCTATGACACACCTGAAAAAAGCTGTGAATGTCAGGTGAGTTGTTTTATTTGGATGTCCTTCAAATTGGAGTACGAGTGCTGGACGTCTTGTGGACAACATGTAGGATATGGAAAAACAACCTTAGCATGAGAACCTTCTTGTTTAATATTCTTTTGATATGAAGGGTGAGTGAAAGTTTTTTATTTTTTTTAAATAATATTAATAATCTAATATTGATGAAGTAATTTTCACACAATAAGGTAAATATTCATATGAAGATCTTTTAATCTATCAAATAAATAAAGCTGGCGATTACTTTTGCTTTCACTTTTTTATCTGATACGACTCTTCAGGTGGCTTATAGTGATTTAGAGTTCAGTTCAGATAAACATATGCAATAGTGCTTGAAGGCCAAATAGAGGTTTCCTTGTTAGCATCTTTTCCATGTGAAGCAAACCAGTGTCATGCTCACAGATAGAGACTTAGCAGCCTTGGCCCTGTGACACAGATAGCACCACTTAGGAAACCACTGCCAACATTCCCATCACCAGCAAATGGGTCCCCTTCTAATCATTAACACACAAATGGACCGTGTGTGTGTGTGTGTGTGTGTGGAAATGTGTGTTAGCTGAGCACTTTGTGCTTGACATAAAGCTATGATAGACTCAAAAACCTGAGACCCACTTAGAGCTTAGGTTTAAATTTAGCAGCACATGATACTTGCAGTCATGTTTGCAGTCTTTCCCTTTGTCCTTCTTGTGGATTTCTGTGTACCAGTGTTTACTTGTGTACTTAAGAGTGGATGTTTGAATGGGTGTGTTTCTCTGTAATTGGGAAATGTCAATTGGCCTCATCTTGCAAAGGTGCGATAAGTTTTATGATACAATAAGAAGTGTTTGATCTTTGCAGCAGTACGTAGGTGTCTTTGTGTGTGTGTGTGTGTGTGAGTGAGTGAGAGAGTCAGGTGAGAGAGAGAGAAAGACCAAGATTAGAGATGTGCTTCAAAAAGTGCTCCCTTTGCATTTATATCTTCTAAAAACTACTACAACATACAAGGATTTTTCTCTGTGGCTCCTTAAGACTGTTGAGTCCAAAAAAAAGTGAAAGCGCAAAAGAGAAAGAAAATGAAAAGAGGAAGTAGAGCAGGTGATGAGATGAAAAGCAAGTAAACGGCTTGCTCAACAGTATCAGGTGTTCAGTTGTGTCCGTGCAGAGGTGAAAAGGTGTGTGTTTGTGTGTAAGGGTGCGAGAGTGAGTGCAAAAGGGTCTCCCACATGGTTCCAGAAGTGATTGTTGGCTTCACCTCTGTTAGGCGACAGGCGCCTTTAGGCAACAGGTGAGGGTCAAAGTTCAGATCACAGAGACCCAGGATCTTATCTGGGTCAGCAAAAAAAAGGATTCAACAACACAGATAAACAGAACACATGCATGCACAGACCAAAACATTAAAACAACAAGAGTAACAGAACATTTAAATTTACTAATTTGAACACAAACGCAAAAATAAAATTAAGTCTTTGTGTGAATATATAACAATATTAAATGAATAGCCCTCTCTAGATCGCCCAGGCATGCTGTTTTAATGATTGTTAGTTATATCTCTAAAGACAGCCCGTCCATATATTTTATTAAAATAATATTTGTGCATGTATATTTATAGATATCAATAATTAGATATGTAATTATTGAATAATGAAATGCAAGGAAATAACCAGTTTCTTTTAGTTTAATTGTACTGATTGACAGCTACAGATCCCAAATATGATCTGTCAGAGAGAAATAGTCAAAAGATTCTTACACATGCAGTATTAAAGTGTATATATATATATATATGTATATATATATATATATATATATATATATATATATATATATATATATATATATATATATATATATATATATGTATATATATATATATATATATATATATATATATATATATATATATATATATATATGATTAATTATCTAATAATATAATCAGCAATGCAACTTTGGTGTGAGGATATGAATCATGCACAGTATGTAAGCCTTTATTTGTTATTTCTCTTCTCTTTAACTATCAGTTTTACTGCACATATCAAAGAAAAGGAGAAGCAGGGAGTGGTGCTTTTGGTCTGATTATAAGAATGAATGAATAACTTCCTGCTGCTCATAGAGAATGCATTTGTTATCTAGCTTGGGTGTTTTTATCAGGATCAAACAGCAGCTCAGGCATTAGCTCCAGAGGACTCCGCTCTTTTATCTGGCAGGGATAATAATTCTATTCATGCAGAAAGCAGGAGCAGCGGAGCTAGGCTATGTTCAAGGAAAAATTGTTAAGGCGGGGGATTTGGTGATGGGAATTTACCCACATAAGTCTCACGCGACACATCTAAAACATTTAGATGCAAGCTGAGCTTCTTGCCCTGCTCAAGAGAACCTTGGCAACCATCACTGGAAGAGAGAACCTGTCTATCAAAGGTTTGTGTACATGGAAGTTGAACAATTACTCTACAGTCCCAAGTTTTCTTTCCGTCGGGGTACTGCCACCTCTTTCGGAAATTTTCCATTCTGCTCTATTTCAAGGGGTAGATGTACACTTGTTCCAAACTGACTTCCAAAAAATATCCCAATGAATTTGTTTGTTCCCACTTAAAGGCGTATTCCATGTGTTTATGTTCCACAATAAAGGAAGTTGGAGTCCATGAGAAGCTGAAGCAAGTAGGGTTGTTAAAAAAATAGCAACAGTTTATTGTTTTATCCAAGGTTTTGTCCTAGTCTATATCTATATCAATTCTAGTTGCCAGAAAATTAGTAATGTTTTTGAACTTTTTTTGTGTGTTGTGTTTTTTTTGTTGTTGCAGATTATAGGGACATAAAATGGGTCATTCTATGTTCATTGGTCATGAGTTTTTTTGGGTTGCTGTTAGGCATATTTTGGACAAAACCAAATGTCTAAGTCTCGTCTCTCCTCTCACAGAGCTCCTAGGCTCTGGTGTTCTGCAGTTTTAGGGGACTTCCGCTCTCAGATGAGGGTGGCCCCACTCTAGACCTAAGTCGGCTCAAAGATCATCTTGAGACAGACAGAGCGCGTATGGATTAACATAATCCACCTAAATCAACTCCCTGGATGACAGCCAGACTGAACACTGTACACAGACAGTACACCTAGACACATACTTTCTTTCTCCCCTTCCCCTCCTCCTCCCAGTTTGTACGAGAAAATCTCTGACATGATAATTACAAGAGTTGCCCTCTTACTTATAAAGCAAACTATAAATAATATGTTTCTCTTTTACTAGCTGAACACACCCGCACACACACCTGATCATCCCTTTCAACCTTGGGCAAGCACAGAATGCAGAAACACACCCATCAATTTGGTAATATTGCCCCAATTGAGGGTCGAGTGCAATGGAAGACGTACCCACGGTGTAAATTTTCATTGCGTATTAAATCATTGCCTTCCCACCCTGACAGTGTCTTTGAAGTGTCAGGGAGCATGCATTTTCTTTGTCAGATATATGGATTTCTTGTCCAACCCCCTTAATTTTAGTACAACACAATGCAGAGTGAGCGACAGGGAGGAGGGCGGTGGGAAGTGGGACCGTGTCGTTTGATGTGTTCTTACCCTATCCAAAGTAAAATATCCCTCTAGCTTTGATGTGTTACCTTAAAAGCCCTCCCCCTCCTCTTTGGTTCCCTTGTGAGAAGCTATAGGTCTATAGGTGATCATGTGTACACAAATGCTTGGTTCCTGGCCAGGTAGATGTGCATGCATGAAGGTTATGTGTTTGCATGCAGCTATGGATGTAGCGCTGCTTGCCAATGTCTCTTTATTTTAGACGTGGTACTGCCGGGATTCGACAGACTTTGGGAGATTTAATCGCCCTGGGAGTTTGAGTGAGCAAGAGGAAATACCCTTAACAAGCAGAGTCAGAGTGTGATTAGCGTTCATTTTTTCCTTAAGTCTGTTAGTTTATGTGTGCGCCGGTCTGTTCTGGTGACTCACATCCCTCAAGTAATGACACATTATCCTTCAACACACACGGTAAGCTCCCGCTACTTTACGGGCATGATCAAAAGCAGTAGTCATACATGTTTCATCACTCTTAACCACAAACTAATGCCAATCTTTGCTTTTATGACAAACCTCAAACTTTAAATCCAAGTTGTTGCTTTTAAGATAAATCCTGCAGCTATGTCACAACCGGTGCCTTCATTTATGTTGAACCCCCTCAAATGTCGAAGGCCCAATCCTGGCTTTTCGTGACAAATCTGAAAGTTTAATTTTCAGTACTCTTGCATTTATACTAAACTTTTAAGCCCAGTAGTTTTGTTTATGATGAACTTCTAACCTTAGCCAGTCAAGATGGCTTAGTGTTGGTACTAGTTTGGTTCGGTAGTAATATGGTTCCCCCCTGTGCCCTCCCCAGTTGGACACTAACGAGACGCCGTACACTGACCTCTGCAACAGCTCAAATTAGATGTAAATTGTGCCTGATTTTTACGGGGGTCCCTAACGCGATCCAGATCCCCCGCCATTGCAGCCAGCGGGTCAACGCCGTGAGAATGTCTCGCTCCCTAACGACATTTGGAGTGGTCGATGAGAGGGGTCGTGGGTAATGGTGACCTCACTGGCCTACACTTCACTTCCTTCTAATTAGAGCGCTGGGCCAGATCAAAGGAGCCAACCGCATCGCAGCGGGAGGGCTACTGAAGAAGGAGGGCGGGTAGTAAAGACGAAGAGGAGGAGGAGGAAGACAAGAGGGCAAGAGGAGGGTGAGGTAGAAGACTTTTCTATAAGTAATGGGGTGCCGTGAGGATGGGGGAGAATGTAAGAGTTTTTTTCATTAGTCTTGGAGGTCAGTGGGGCACTCAACCTGTGTGCAAAGGTATGGCCGCTTTTCTATAGGTGGCAGGAGTGCCTTAAAGAGGAAAGACTAATAGAGAGGTAGTGGAGGGAAGAAATGTATTTGTGTGAGAGGTATAGAAGGAGGAGAGGGGGTTAAGGTTAAGCTCAGGAGAGAATAAACCATTATTACATGGCCTTTCAGGAGAGCCATGCACTTCAGTGCTGGCCTGCTCTATGTCTGACCACAGCTGTGGAGACGGACCCAGACATACAGGAAGTTGAGAATTTAGCACTTCCTAACCCGAGGACGTGTGTGGTTACAGCCCCCAATTTGAACATATGGATAAATACACATATTTACACAAAACACGCACACACAAACTCTATCCATCTCTTTGAAAGCTGTGGATGCACATAATGACAAGAACCAGATTGCATCTGTCTCCACGGTTACAAGGGAGAGCACAAGCAGGCTGGGTTATTACATATATCTAAAGCTTTAAGTAGCAACATTTTATTCAATGAGAACAAAGTGTGAAAGCACATGGTGGGGTCATTTTCTTGGAAATCATTGCTGTAGAGGTAATAATGGATTTCTGTAAAAATTTGATGCAGTGTAAATTGTTAGGGGAAAAACTCCCTTTTAACAGAAAGAAACCTCCGGCAGAACCAGGCTCAGGGAGGGGCGGCCATCTGCTCCGACCGGTTGGGGTGAGAGAAGGAAGACAGGATAAAAGACATGCTGTGGAAGAGAGACAGAGGTTAATAACAGATATGATTCAATGCAGAGAGGTCTATTAATACATAGTGAGTGAGAAAGGTGACTGGAAAGGAAAAACTCAATGCATCATGGGAATCCCCGGCAGCCTACATCTATTGCAGCATAACTAAGGGAGGATTCAGGGTCACCTGGTCCAGCCCTAACTATATGCTTTAGCAAAAAGGAAAGTTTTAAGCCTAATCTTAAAAGTAGAGATAGTGTCTGTCTCCCGAATCCAAACCGGAAGCTGGTTCCACAGAAGAGGGGCCTGAAAACTGAAGGCTCTCCCTCCAATTTTACTTTTAAATACTCTAGGAACAACAAGTAGGCCTGCAGAGCGAGAGCGAAGTGCTCTAATAGGGTGATATGGTACTACAAGGTCATTAAGATAAGATGGGGCCTCATTATTTAAGACCTTGTATGTGAGGAGCAGGATTTTAAATTCAATTCTGGATTTAACAGGAAGCCAATGAAGGGAAGCCAGAACAGGAGAAATCTGCTCTCTCTTTCTAGTCCCTGTCAGTACTCTTGCTGCAGCATTTTGGATTAGCTGAAGGCTTTTCAGTGAGTTTTTTGGACATCCTGATAATAATGAATTACAGTCGTCCAGCCTGGAAGTAATAAATGCATGAACTAGTTTTTCAGCGTCACTCTGAGACAGGATATTTCTAATTTTAGAGATGTTGCACAAATGGAAGAACGCAGTCTTACATAGTTGTTTAATATGTGCATTGAAGGACATGTCCTGGTCAAAAATCACACCAAGGTTCCTCACAGCATTACTGGAGGCCAAGGTAATGCCATCCAGAGTAAGAATCTGGTTAGATACCATATTTCTAAGATTTTCAGGGCCGAGTACAATAACCTCAGTTTTATCTGAATTAAGAAGCAGAAAGTTAGCGGCCATCCAGGTCTTTATGTCTTTAAGACATTCCTGCAGTTTAACTAATTGGTGTGTGTTATCTGGCTTCATAGATAGATAGAGCTGGGTGTCATCTGCATAGCAGTGAAAATTTATGCTATGTCTTCTAATGATGCTGCCTAAGGGAAGCATGTATAGTGTAAATAGAATTGGTCCTAGCACTGAACCCTGTGGAACTCCATAATTAACCTCAGTGTGTGAAGAGGACTCTCCATTTATATGTACAAATTGGAGTCTATTAGATAGATATGATACAAACCACTGCAGTGCAGTACCTGTAATACCTACAGCATGTTCTAATCGCTCTAATAGGATATTATGGTCGACAGTATTGAACGCTGCATTGAGGTCTAGCAGGACAAGCACAGAGATGAGTCCACTGTCAGAGGCCATAAGAAGATCATTTGTAACCTTCACTGAAGCTGTTTCTGTGCTGTGATGAGCTCTGAAACCTGACTGAAACTCTTCAAATAAGCCATTCCTGTGCAGATGATCTGTTAGCTGTTTGACAACTACTCTTTCAAGGATTTTTGATATGAAAGGAAGGTTGGAGATTGGCCTATAATTAGCTAAGACTGCTGGGTTTAGAGATGGCTTTTTGAGTAAAGGTTTAACTACAGCCACCTTGAAGGCCTGTGGTACATAGCCAATTAGAGATAGGTTGATCATATTTAAGATCAAAGAATTAATTAATGGCAGGACTTCTTTGAGCAGTTTTGTAGGAATGGGGTCTAAAAGACATATATTCTAACTATATGTGCTAAAGCAGCAGTCCTGGAACAAAAGGCAGCCAACATCCAAAGAAGAGCTTTGGAATGTCCTTCAAGAAGCCTGCAGGACTACTCCTGAAGAGTACTTAGAGAAATTGCAAGAAAGGTTGCCTAAGAGAGTTCCTTTGTGTCACAAGTTTCAATTAATTGTGCAATATAGTTCCCATTTTCTTTTATGAGGAAATTAGGGGTGGTTAAGACTGTTAAACAGTACTGTAAATTATTTAATGACTTTTAAAAAATGTTTAGAATGCAGTAAATTCCTGCAGATTAAAAATTTAAATGCCGGTTAAGAATTTTTTTCAGGTATTCATTAAAGGGAGAGTTTAACCTAAACTCTAATTTCTCTTTTTTCCCCCTATGTGCTGTTTCTCCATGTAGATTTTTTTTGCTATCACCTGGAAGGATATAACTCCATTCCCTTGAAAATAATGCAACTAAATGGAATTGTGAGACAAATGCAAAACACATTAGAAATGTGCAGCTAAAATTACAGCTTTACCTAATTTCATATAATCAGCCTGAGCCTTTCTGGACAGGTGTGATTTATTTTGCTCCTGAGTTTTTCAAAAAATCTTTTGGTGCTTTAAAGTCCACAAGGCAAGTGCCATTTAGTTCCAGCATATCCAAGAGCAGTTGTATAAATCTAGATGTGATATTTTGAAAACTTATTCATTATTTGTTTCAAAACTATCTGGACAATTAGAGCTATGATCAAGAGGAAAATTATATAAGTATGATTTTGGAGAGAACTGCCCCTTTAAAGTTATGTCATGTTATGTTTCAAGCTTACCGTATTTTCCACACTATAAGGTGCACTTAAAATCCTTAAATTTTTTAAAAATCGTCAGTGCGCCTTATAATCCGGTGCACCTTATGCATCAATTCTGGTTGTGCTTACTGACCTCGAGCCAATTTTATGTGGTACAGGTGCTCAGCAATCTGTCAAAAAATGTTTTAGTACAACTTTGGTAAGCTAAGAAGCCGCACCGATTGATGGATTACAGCTATCGTAGTTAGGAGCCTTGCGGAGTAATCTGGGTCCAAAACTCCATCTGCTTCAGGTCCCAAAGTCAAACGAACACTGGGGGATCACCGAGAGTTAAAAACTGTCTAAATTCTTTCATCTTTGATAAAATGATCACTGTTGTTGCTATACCAGGTGTAACAATTAAGTTGAACATCCAGGCATCCATGAAAACAGGATTTTTTAATTTAACAGAGTTAGAAGTTAGCAGGAAGTTAGCTCGCTAGTTTTCACCTAAACATGATATAGCATGTTCTGACTGAGAGATTTCTGAAAAAAATTAAAAACGTACAGCTCTGCTACCACTTCCAACATAAATGAAGACAGAAAACTAAACAGCAGTGACTTTTGTACTGTTACTGAAGTTGGACTAGCTGGTATATAATGACGGCTACGCGATCGCTAGCAACACAGCTATGTTAGCATAACAAACACAGTGAAGCTGGAGAATGAATGCTAACTTTTTTCCACTCAATAAAAGCTAACGCGAGGGTTCCCAAATGTTAGGGAAAATCCAATTGCATGGCAGGATGCTGTAAACGGACCAAACTTCAGTTAGGAGAACAACTGAGATAATCCATCCACAATACGAGGTTAGTCATTAATATACTGCAACAACATGGGAATAGAGCAGCTGCGAGATAGTTCAACAGTAATGAATCAAAGTTAGGGAAGTGGAGGAAACAAAAACAGTGAGCTGAGTAAAGTTTTGTTTCGCCTAATGCCCCTTATAATCCGATGCGCCTTATGGTCCGAAAAATACGGTATTTGGTAAGAATAAGTTTATTAATTTCAATCATACATGATAATAAAACATAGGAATCCAACTACTACCAATAAATACACAGAGTCGCTAACATAACGTGGGTTACTGACCTGGTAGCCTGGCTGCCCCTGGGTGGGTCCGGGATGGGGGTGAGGTTCTGGGGGCGCTCCGTCTCTGGGCTGGGGCCATGGCCGGGGGCTTGGGTCCTGGTTGGTGTGTTGCCGGGGTTGTGAGCGGGTGGGTGCATGGGGGCCCAGCCCTGGCGCAGGGTGCCGCCGGTGCGTCGAGCCACCTGGGGGGCTCTTCAACTGGTGGGGGAGATTGTCGCATCTTGCAGGAGCTTTCCTCTCTTCAGGAACTCTCTCTGCAGGAAGGGGAGATACAGGAGAGGTGGAGGAAGATCTCAGCCTGGGCGTCTATTGTCTCATGTAGTCTGGAAGATGAGTGGAAGGTGGGGTGGGTGCAGTTTTCTCTGTGGTGGGGTTGGGTGGACTGTCCCGGGCTCTGTGGGGCTGGGAGGCGCTGCTGCACTGGGCCCCGGTCTGGATGGGCCTGGCCCCCCTTTCCCTGGCGGGTCGTGGAGTATGGGGGTGCCTACTGGGGTCAGCGGGGGAACTGGCCCCAGGGAGGGGTCACTTGCCCCTCCCTTCCTTCCCTCCCCATCTCCAGCTGCCTCCCTCTTCCTGCTCCACCACAACCACCCACACATGCAGGGCCTTGGAGTAGGGGTATGTCACCAGGGTGCAGAGTTGGCTGTCCGACTGCGGTCTGGAGTGTGGGGCCTCCCTGCTGCTGCGGAGTCGGGGCGGTCTGCCTCTCCCCACCGCAGGGAAAAGGGTAACACCACCTGGGTCTGGGTGCAGTTCCCCCCCTCCAGGGGCAAGGGTACCTAGACCCGGTTTGTAGAGTACGCTTGGGGAGTGTGATCGTGTGTACAGCGTCTCTTTATGTCTGTCTCCACGTTGGTTGAGTGTGGAGTAAGTGCATATGAGAGCATGAGGGTGGGAATGGATGTTTGTATCTGTGTGTGCATGTATGTCTGTGTCTATATGTCAGGTTGGGTATCAGACGCCACCTCTCTGGGGACATCTCAGGCCCTCCAAGGTTTGGAGGTCTATCTCCCCCCACCACCACTTCCCCTGCCAGTGGTGGACTCCCTCAGATATCGGTGCGTTGGTGGTTCTTTGTGTCTGGGGATGGGCATCCAGGTACACACCAGCTCACTCCTTGGTGGCCGCTTATCGGGGCCTGGAGCCTGGGGCTCGCTCGGGCCACTTCGGAGGTGGGGTGCCCCCGGCCTCTCGGCCTGGGGCTCGGTCACTCAGGCACGGCTGGCTGCCGGCAGAACTCACGGGCGCGTCACTGCAACCCCCCCTGGCTTCTGCTCCGCGGCTGCTGAGTGAGCCCTCATCTGGGACTCTCCTCAGCTCTTTCTGGGACAGTGGCGCGGCTGCCCCTCTGTTAGTCTTCCTTGGTCTCTTGTGTTCTGGGGGCCTCTGGATGTCTGGAGTTTTGATCTCCTCCATACCTGCTTCATGCCCTGGAGGACGGGGCTGTGGCCCCCCCACACCCTCTAGCAGATCATTACATGAAGGAACCTTTAAAAAAAAACAAAAAACAAGCGCGTCCATGCTCACAGGTGTACACACGGGTGATCACACCCACAAACTACACCCTTTTTGGCTCCTACCTCAAAGCACACTGTGTTCTGTTGATCTTATGTGCTGCACAATAATGTTTAATATTTAGTATTTACTGTCATATTCCCATATATCATTGTGATGTTGTTTATTCTATTACTCTTGTTCTCTTCTGCTTGTTTTCTTTTTTCTTTCTCAGCAGGTGATCCAGGTGATCGATATATGCATTTTTTTCTTTTCTTTCTTTTTTGTTTCTTCTGCCCGTTCTGTTGGTTTTTGTTTTTTGCCCTTCTCCCCCGTCCCTCTTCTCAGCTGTTTCTCTTTCCCTCTTTCTTTCTCCCCTTCTTTCCTCCAGTCAAGTCTGTCCCGTATTCAGCAAGTGAAAATAAAATAAACAATAAAAGGTGAATCAAATGGACCATTATGGCAAGGCTGGGATGGTCAATTTGGTAAAGTAAATCCGTTGGGCATCTTTCTTTGCCTTTAGACAATAATTCTGATGGCAAAAGAGCCAAACGGGACAGGCAAAAAAAAAAAAAAAAAAAAAAGTTTTGTGGTTTTTAGACGAAGTTCATGTTGTTGACTTAATTCCATTCTCTTCCTGGCAGGCTCAGGAATGAGAGTCCACTTTTTTATAATTTGGCAAGGTAATAAGTTAAATTCAAATTTCTGTCTTAACTGCATAGCACAACAGAGAGGTAAAAAGAAGAGAAAACAGGCCTGAAATGGATGAAAAAAGCATGACTCGTGACATGTGAACTCCGGTTCTCTTTGAAACTTTCGTTACTAGGATATGTCTTTTTTTGTATGTATCATACCAGTTTCATCAGTAATACCTATGTCTGAATAATTGAGCATTTTTTACTACAATGATAATAATAATAATAATAATAATAATAGTGATAATAACTTAGATTTGTATAGGGCCTTTCAAGAAACACAAGGACGCTTTACAAAAGAGTATAAGTAAACAAAATATATGAATAAACAAAACTGCTTATCATTAAATCTCATTGAAATTTAATTATTGCTTACTATATGTTTCGATGCTTGTGAGAGCAAGTCAGCAAAACAAGCTTTCTTCTGTTTCAACTCTGAAAAACTTAAGTGCAGGCCCAGGGTAGTTCTGATTTTCCTTACATGTTCTTGAAGGCACACATGGGATAGAAATAGTTGAATTTCTGTATGTTGGAAGCTATGTGTAAGGGATAAGCAAAGAGTGAAACTTCAGCCTGGGATGTTACCGGTTCTTTGATGGAGCCAGAATTCCAGGAGACTCTAGTAATACTGGGATAAGGGCTGTGTCATCCCTGTCACTCACCTGGATTTATCAGCAGGAAATCTTGAAATGAGACGGCATTCCTGTCCCCTTCAGGAGCTCAGACAAGCTGAAAAGCAGACAAAGAGGGCCACAGTCGCAGATGAGATGTGACTTGACACTGTGCAGACTACCCTCTCACACTTTGTCAAAATATATATAATCTTTCAAGATATGTTTTTTTATGACTTTAAACAAACCACAGAGAGATTTTGTTAAAACAAACTTCATAGATCACAGTGATTAAAAACCTGTTTGTAAAAGTCAAAATGAGACCTTTTCCTGCCAGCCCACTAGATCCCTCGGGGCGAACCAGTGAACTATGTACAGCCCCCTACTATTGATGTTGACATGTTCACTGACCTAGTCTATCAACACACACATGCATACACATACACATAATTGGTCTGCCTCTCTCGTGCTAACCCGCACTGATATCATCTGTGTTGTCTGATATGCTCTGATCTGACCTCAGTATATGCCTTGGCTGCCCTCTGGTTCTGTATGTACCCATCAGAGCACAAGAAGCCCTGGAGGCTCACTGACCCCTGTGATGAGCTTCTCCCCAGGATGCTGCAGGATAGAAAGCACTCCTTTCATTTATGGGCTGTAAGACCAACCACAAAAAACAGGGCATAAACTAAGTTTCCAGATTATGTGAATAAAAAAATATTTCATAGACTGACAAAGAGCCACATTCATGGAAACTCATGTTGATGAATGAGTCCCTGAGTATAGGAATTTTTCTTCTATTTCCTTTTATGACAAACCACTGAAAAGACTAAAGTTATTCAATGTTATGTCTGTAGCTACAGATTTGGGGGGGGGGGGGGGGTCAAAGAAGAGTGACTCTGATCAGTTTTAATTACTAAATAATGAGGGAATTGAAGTGAAGTGACTTCTGAACATCTGGACATTTGTCGCTTGAACCAGAACATATCTGGCTTATTTTCTACTGTATGAAGATGCATGAAATATCTCTTGATTGATTAATGGATTCATCAAATAATCATTCCACAGCTTTAACAGTGCAATTTCTTATAATAAATATACCATTAAATTTTTTACAGTTTTTCAGATTTTAGGATCATCTGCTTTTTCTTTGGCTGTTTATTGTATATATACAAAAAAGAAATGTTAATATAAAATAATTCTGGATAAAGCCCTGTGTCCTTAAGTGGGGACATTAAATTTTGATTATTCTACATGTTATGCTGTACAACTGCTCAGCAAAATGTTTTAGTTATTTAGAGTCTGACATTGGTGACTTTAATTCATTATGCAGTAAAATAACCAATCATCCTCAAATGAGGCCTTTAAAGGTTAAAGAAAAGACAAAACAACCCAAAAAACAAAACAAACAAAAAAAAATGCTAAAACTGGATGTGTGGTTAAAAAGTACAGAAAACAAGGATAAAAACTTAAAACCAAAAACTAAAACCACTTTTTGTTGCCTGCTATGAACAGTGGTGTAAAATAGGAAACAAAAAGTTTTATCTGCAGGAAACTATTCAGTCCTCTTCAGTCATCTCCCTCAAAACACTGTCACAAAATGTTAAACTCATCAAAAAAGAATTCATCATTAAAAAAATGTTTACTGCATATATCAGTATTATAATAATCTTAGATGTAACATGATAGCGTGTGATTGTTTTCTTTTTTATTTTAAGCCCTGGCATGTTGGTGACAGATGCCTTTATAAACACGCGCAGGAAACATGACTGCGCTGTACTAGTGCTGCAGAAAACACACCTGTGATGTTTCACTAAGAGTCATTCAGGCATGAAAATACGATTGCAAACACGCCGACTAACAGCCAGCTATCCACACCAGCTCATTATGGCAACAATTAGTGGGGTAATCAATTGGCTAAATTATACACCAATAACTGAGAAAGTATTGTCTGAAGAGAAACACAGTGCCCTTCATCAGTGCTGTCCAGCTCGAATGCATCATTTTGGGCTTGACCCTTAGGACCCCTTGAACTCCTTTGCGCTCTTCCCCACCCCTAATACCTTCCTGTTTCCATTAACAGGCTGTGGAGGTCACCCTGTGTAAAGGTCAGCGTTTAAGGGTCACGCTGTCACTTAGGCGGGAGCAAAAAATAGGTGCCGTGTGATTTTTAACCAGTGAAGACCTGAAAGCTTCAACATTGTGATGAGTTATGTCTCCACATCATTAACTTCCTTTACATAGAGAATGGCATGCACTCCAAAGCACCCACATGTATACATTAGACTATGTCATACTATATACTGACTAAACAACTGTGCAGATGTCCCAAATACCAAGTTCATTGTTCAGAACTCAAAAGCAAAGTAACTCTAAGAAAACAGTCCTTTAAACTAGCCCACAGGAATCCAGTGATAATAGCTGTGAGGAGAGGTGGCCAGGTTGTTAAAATGCTGGTAAAATCCTTGAGGTTGGATTTAGCGCTGTATACGGGGGCTCTATGACGGATGTTTGCTGGCACAGACACAGGCGTCGCTCACGATACTAATAGTGCAATGCAAATCAGAGATGCTCTGTTAGTGCTGCAGCATAAATCTGTCACATGCCTGCTACCACCGTATCCAGGAGCTGAATGGGCCTGCATTGTGGGTTGCATTTTCAAACAGGGCCTTACCTGCGCTGTCTGGGCGATGTGACTGTTATGGCTCTGGTGAATAGGATGAGGTGATATACCTCTTTATCTGACATGCAGATGACAAATGGTGCACTGTACTGCAAGTGTGGGATGGTGTTTACAGTTATTTGGTAGCTAAGAGGTAATATTTTACCTTACAAGTGTGTTTATGCATGATTGCACAATTAACATCCGCTTCATTTGCCTTGGAAGTAAGTTCAAAACTCATTCACATTTAAAACCCTTTTAAGAAACTGTCAGGGCGCGGCTGTGTGGCAGGCAGGAGGAGGACCCAAACGCAAAACTCACAGACACGGGGATGAACTCAAAATCACAGCTTTAATGCTGGAATGGCAGAACATAGGAAATACAAAACTAAACTGGGAAAAGTAAACTAACATACGCAGAGAGACACAGGGAGATCCACACAACATGAGGGACGACGTCACGCTGAACAGAGGGAGACGCAGACAGAAATACACAGAGGGTTAACGAGGGGAGTGGGAACACACGGGGAACACAGGTGACACTGATAACCATAACGAGACAGGGCGGGGTGAACTGAACACTGACGGGAGAGGTGAAACAAGGAGCACAGAGGTTCAGACAGGAGGAGAGAGAGCACGAGTAGAACACCAACGTAACAGGCAGGGGAAACACGGAATAAACACGAAAGGGGACGAGGGCTCATGAATACATAGAGGGCACACAGGGGGAAGAGAGAGCACGGGGAGAACTTAGACATGATGGGCAGGGGAAGCATGGAATAAAACATAAGGAGAGACGAGGGCTCACAGATACACAGAGGGGCACACAGGGAGACATGAAGGGCAAGGGATCAAAACTAGAAGCCATGGAATAAATCACACAAGTACAATAATACGAAAATCACAAAGAACTAAAAACGCTGGGTCAGGAGACCCAGGACCGTGACAGAAACAGAGAATGTAGAGCATCCAAAGTCACTGAATTTCCAAACATCAGCCTTTGTGTCTTTTATGACTCGTAATACAGTAAATGAACAAATATTTGAAAGCGTGTTGGGGCAGATAACTTGGCACTAAGGTTTTATTTGTTTTAGAACTTTTGGCCGTTTTGTGTTGGCAGGATCAATGAAAGGTAATGCCTCACACCAGTTACTTTGCTCATCAGTAAAATGAACATTTGGGTTCTTGTTTTCATTCCAAACTAATGCACACTAAAACCATCATTCATTAGCCATCAGCGCTAAATGTTTTTCACTGCAAGATGGGGGGGGAAGCTGTTTGACCTCTCACAAGAAGGAAAAATGGTAATAAATCACACCTGTGTGAGGCTGTCTTCCTCTTTGCGAGAATGTGTGGCTTTGGAGTTGCCCGTATCTGCTGCTATAAAGATTCTTGCCTCCTGACCCGGAAAGGAAGGCCTGTAATAAGAGCCATCAAATCATGTGATTGATCGCTCAACAAAACCGAGAGGTGAGGACGCAACAGGCTGGATGGGCCGCTGCTTGCCAGCATCAGGGATGGTATGTGGGTGTGTGTGAGAAAAAAGTGAAGCTGAGAGAGGGAGCTAAAGAGGGAGAGAGACCTGTTTAATAGGCTGGGGGAGCGCATTTTCTCTTTTCAAGAGCGAGATGACAGATGGAAAGAGCGTCTTAGAAGAGGCCAGGGGAAAAAAAGTGGAAAAATGAGACTAAAGAAGCTGACATCAAGAGGAAGAGAAGGTAGGATGAGTAGAAATGAGAGGGATCAACGACAGAGACCCCATTAACCTGCAGCCAGGTGTAAATCACACATAGAGCTGCCAATCTGGGTCTGACTAAATGCAAAAGGAAATTATTTGTTCCTCTCACTTATCGATTCCTGTGCTGTTTCTCGTCAGCTTTGTCCCAAGGTAGCTAAACGAGAGTAAGGTGACATCAACATGATAGATGTCCTGCATGCACAATAAGCAAAGAGGAACAGGGAGTGGTGGAGTTGAACAACTGTTCATCTTCCATTGTGCATACCTGATGTCATACTGAAGTATTTCCAGCTCAGTTTGCTCAAAGCCATTAAAGATAATTGGCTGCACATGTCCCTTTGAGTAGGTGCAAGCTCATACTGCAGGGTGTCCTTGTATTTGTTAAGTTTATCGTTGTCGTTTTTTTTGTGCGTGTAGAAAAGTGTCGCTTTTTCACACAGAAGCTGTTACATGCTGGTGTTATAATCTCATCTAATCCGATTAGATTCAAGTATAAACGTCTGTCCTGCGGGTGTTGAGGGACAGGGAGATAGACTCACACTTATTCCAAGACCTCATCGCACCTGGACTTGCTGACTTCCAGACGTCACACTTGACTGAACGGAAGTCTGGTCCCTGATAAGGATCGCGGGCCTCGAGGATCAGGGTTTAACAGACACAAGGAGAAGAGAGTGAAAAGATGATAGACTGAAACTGTGGGAAAATCAGTGATGGTTAAAAGCCGGGTCGGTATACATGTGTTTCAGGATGGTGGGTGAGTGAGGGATGCAGGGTTTTGAGCTTGGATGGGGTGAGTGACAGAATGATGATGGGGGCGGATTGGTGCCTAAAGCTGTTTTGTTTTTTTCTTTTAAGGTGGGAAGAGCTGATTGATTAACGTTTTCAAGCCCGCGGGGGAAACTCCTGTTGAACTTCCTGTACTTTTCTCAGTTATTGCCTCAAACTGAACAAAATTTTCCTCTAAGGAAAGAAAAATTAACAATACTTTACATTGTGCACTCATATTTTAGATTGACTCTATGAAAAAGGAAGCATTGTATCTGCTATATGCAGAGGTCATATTTGAATTTACATCCTGGAACTATGACTCATATAAGCTGCCTTACCCTCAGGATGCACAGGCAGCAAGACGGTGCACTGTAAAAAAAATCTTTACGCATGAGTCAAAACTTACAGGAACAATAGAGTTTTTGTGAACAACTTGTGGAGCAGCAGGGGTAAGAGACGGAGAGCCGAAGAGTGGTTCGAGCAGAAGTTGTTGTGCAAGTTGAGAAGGAATGCAAAGTGTTTGAAAAGATATTAGATAAAGCTGGCAGAACATTCTCTGTGTTTGGCTGTGAAGCACCGTTACGAACGCCAAGCCTCGTTCCTCCGACTGGGCCCAGTACTACAATTGAACAGAATGCCTCGTAACACACAGTGTCTGCTTGTGCACACACACACACAAACATTGCCCAAGGGGCCGTTAACAGGCTGCAAAGCAAGATGAGGTCTGGGGAATTTAGTCACTGTGTGAAATTGGTTTCATTAGTTTGTGATTGGTGGATTATATAACAACAGTTGCAAGAGGATTTGGACGTCTGGGTGCTTCCTATTTTAGTGCATCTTATCAGTGCTGTGAAAAAGTCAGTCAAATAAGATGATGTCATTGTAAAATATTCAAAAATGTTAAGAACATGCATTTTTTTTCAACACTTTCCATAGTACTTGAAAACTACCTTTGGTGTTAGTTTCTGCTTAAGTGGGCCCACATTTTAGGATCACATTTTCCAACAATGACAGATATATGAACACATAAACAATCCGGTCGTTAAGTGATGACGTGACGAATCCTACTTCCGGGCCTAAAGTAGTCTGCGTTTAATATGGCTTTTGTGTTGTTAACATGTTTAATGTTTTGTATTTTCTTCTATTTAATCTCAAAAAGCTCCTAAAACAGTCAGAGATCACTGTTGACCTCCCTCGGCTTTTATTATCGCTAATCATTTATTTAAGCTCAGTTTTTAAAACCTTAGGATGTAACTACAGCCTAGCCCATGCAGCAGTATATGAATGACTAACCTCGTATTGTGGATGGATTATCTCACTTGTTCTCCTGGCTGAAGTTTGGTCCTTTTACAGCATCCTGCCATGCGATTACATTTGTTCCTGACCACCGAGAACACTCACGTTAACTTTTATCGAGTGGAAAAAAGAGTTAGCTTGTTTATATTATGCTAACATAGCTGTGTCGCTAGCGATCACGTAGCACATCATTATATACCAGCTAGCCAAACTTCAGTAACCCTACAAAGGTCACTGCTGTTTAGAGCTGGGCGATAGAACGATAACGATATGTATTGCAAAATAACTTTTCCTCGATAGAAAAATTAAACTATTGCGATAGGCCTCATCTCTCTTGTCCTCTTAAAAAAAAAAAGAAGAAGAACAGCCAATCCAAATTAACTAGCGCAGAGCCGAACCAATCACTGCCGCAGCGTCACGTCACGTGACTTGTTACGTACAGGACAAGCGCCAAGCCGCACATGTGTATTTGTTTGGGAAGCAGCCAGCCGCCGTGCCGCCCGGGTAATGGAGGAAATGAGTGTGCCGACTAGAGAAGAATCAACTGAGAGCGTGACTGAAGGTTACCGAACAGAAAACAGATGATGGTTCCAACGCCAGAGAGATTGTCGAATGGAAGAGCCATAGAAGTTCCGTAGTGTGAAGGTATTTCGACTATTTCAAGTCTGACAAAAAACAGAGTAGCGCGCGCTGTAAATTGTGCCGAAAGCAAGTCTGGAAATACAGTAAAGTGGTGCAGCTCAATCTCTGGCTGGAAGCGCTAATTTGTCATTCGGCTTTTGTCAGACTAAAGTAACGGTTAAAATTGTTTGAAAAGCTAAGCTATACAACAAGGAGAGATTGAGAATTTCCTTTTAGTTCTCAGTTTATTTGATATTGACAAAGTTAGTCAATTTTGTCTGTTCTTCTGTAAAACAAACTAAGATTTATTTTTAGAATTAATATTTTGTTTCTAAGTGGAATTGACAATTTAGTAGTCTGTTTCGTTTGTTCTATTTTGAAACTTAAACGCTTTAGCGGCTGCCTTTTGTGTAGTTTGCCATTTATTTATCTGAAAAAGTCTCATGTTCCTTAAGTACATCTACTCTGTTGAACTTATTATGGGAAATAAATATTTAAATCAAAACAAGCTGCTGATTATTTCACATTTTACTTGTGAGCAACGGCACATTTAAATCTTACAAATGTAGTTATTTGGCTTATATCTTGATATATATCATTATCGCCTGAAATGAAAAAAACATATCGTGATATGAAAAAATCTTATATCGCCCAGCTCTACTGCTGTTTAGTTTTCTGTCTTCATTTATGTTGGAAGTGATAACAGAGCAGTACGTTTTAATTTGTTTCCAAAACCCCGCAGTCAGGACATGCTATATTGTATTTAGATAGAAGCTAGCGAGCTAACTCCCTGCTAACTTCTAACTCCGTTAAATGTCATAAATTCCGTTTTCATGGATGCCTGGGTGTTAAACTCAATTGTTACACCTGGTAGAGCAGAACGCTGATCATTTTATTAAAGATGAAAGACTTTAGACAGTTTTTCAACTCTCAGTAATGCCATAGTGATCGTTTGATATATGGACCTGCAGCGGAGTTTAGGCCCAGACACGGCTAGTGACGGCAGACTTAACGAACGGATAGAAGCTACACTATGTCATCTGTAATCATCTTTAAAGTCTTTAAAGGGAATCCAAATTCCACTGAAATAAAAAAAAAAAGCAATTACAGTCACGTGGTACTTTTAATGTTACACAGCAGCAGTAAGAAATGGATGTTTTTGAGCCGGTAGCTTTCCTCACTATTTATAGTAATGTAATTGTGAGTGCTGACTATTTCAGTAATATTTTTGGACTTGTTTGTGGGCCAGGAACCATTACAATGTTTTTTTTGTTTTTTTTTAACTTGAGTACATTTATTTTCTTTTGTTTTTAACTGTGACATTATGCAACTTGAATTTATGTCACCTTTGAATTCAAACAGGTTTACTTACTCTGCATATCAAGTAGTATGTCTCTGTTTGAAGGTGAATTTTGCAATTTCTTTTTTCCAGAGTGTGATGCAACTTATGATATAGCTACCGGAACTACAAATGTTAGGCCTGGAATGTAAGTCCTTCCACTTGGGCATCTTAAGAGAAATGGTTTTTTTTTTTGGTTCTTCTTTTTTCATTATACCACTTCAAACTGACCAATTGCATTGTTGAAGGAGAGAAAAAGGGAGGAGAGGCTGGGGTATTGCACAAAAACTGGACTAAAAATCAGTGACAACTGGTCTTGTGGTTTAATAAAATGAAATGGAAACTTTTGATTCACCTTAAACAGAAAGGTGAGTGTCTACAGCCATCTGTAAACCACAGTGGAGGCACTGCCATGGTTTGGGACGACATTTCGGGCAGTGGTATTGAAGAGCTTGCAAACTGATTGAATTATGAACTCAGAAACAAACTGTCACATTTTGATCCACCATACAAAACAGAGAAAGAACAAAAGAACGTAGCAAATGGATGCCAACATCCAAAGAAGAGCTTTGAACGCCTTTCAAGACCCCTGGAGAACTGAATACTACTTATAGGAATTATGAGAAAGCTTGCCTAAAAGTGTTCAGGCTGTGCTAAAGAACAAAGGTGGTCGTACCAAGCATTATCTCCCAAGCTTGTTAGAATTTTTATGATATTTCCATGTATGAAAGCAGTAATACAGTCAAAGGATGATAAGAGAGAAAACATAAAGTCAAATGAAGAAAAAAAAAAAAGCATGGTGATGTGTTTTTCTGACCTCTGAGCGGAGACATAGCCATGGGAGTAAGGGGCTAGTGATGCATGTTAAACTAGTCACTCACCATCCACGCAGGGAGACTCCGGACCACAGAATGTCCCGACGCAGCGTTTTTCATTTTCCATACATTGCATAGAGAAAGCTCAGAGGCTGACAAGGGCAAACACAAACACACATACACAGTCGCACTAAGGCTCTGGAAATCTGCTGACATGTCTGCTTCGACCAGGCGGCGCTCAGTCTGTGGTGCTGCCGAGCGGTTCAGCTGTGACAGCGACGGCAATGACACTCCTCACCCAAGGGTGAGCAGAGGACAGAACCAGGCTTACATGCAGTGGTTTATAGATGCAGCGAGGATAGGAAAATACAATTAATCACAGAGCTGTCTGCTGAAAACATGCCAAACGACTATACGTCAAGTGTAAAATGTATAAACCGCCAGTTCATCATGCTGTCTGGCGTAGCTATTTTTAATCCTCTGAATATTTTTGCCTTATTTTATTCAATTTACATTTTTTAAAGTTGAAAGGATGCTAATAAAATATTTCTTCATCTTCATCTTCATTTTGTTTTTTTGCTGACACACCTTCAAAACTCCTAGACTGGAAACCAGACATCAGCCTTTTTGCTGTTGAGTTGTTTGGGTTGAGTAAGGGAAAGTGGGTCACTCTGAAACACCCTGGGGAAGCAGAGGATAGATGGAGGGGTACACACATATGTGTGTGTGTGTGTGTGTGTGTGTGTGTGTGTGTGTGTGTGTGTGCGATAGAGAGAGTTGTTTTTGAGTTGGGGGAAAGAAGAGATGATAGTAGACTTGAAAAGGGGATTCAAGAGACTCGGAGGATTCTGTTTACTGTTAAACCCCCTGAATCTTACTTCAAAATCCCCTGTATGTCAATTTACAGTGTTTTTCTTTTTGGCATACACATTTCTACAAATATTAGTGTAATTGTGTCATAATTTAAATTTTTTGCTCATTAACAGGAGTTTTTTTATTTTATTTTTTTAGTTCTGTAAACAAATTGTGGTCAGTGATAAAACGTAAAAGTCTCTTTTTCACATCATGTGCTCAGCAGTACTTCTACAATAATACAGGAGGGGCGCTTATGGCTGTGTGGAAGGGCAGGTAGTGAGCAAAGGTAGTGTTGGTATCAGCGATGCATTGACTCTAATGTTATTGAGTATACAAACAAAAATTCAAAAAGGTAATTTTAATAAAAAGAAGAAAATATTAAGACATTATTAATTATTAAGCTGCCCATGCTTGACTTGCCCATGAGCAGATGTGACAAAAGTGGTAAAGGAAAGACAAAAAAAAAGGGAAGCAAGGGCGAGAGGTGCAGACCGAGGAAGGAATGAAATAGTAATGAGATGGGCATGCAAAGGCCACTACTTTTCACTCTCCTTCTCACACCCCCTGCTGTGATAACGTCCTGCCTTGTCTCATCCTCCCTGTCTTGCTCTGTCCTCGCATCCCCAGCCTCCTGTTCTGTGAGTTTCTCGCTAGTTTAACTTCTCCTGTTTCTGTCATCTACAGCAGGGGAGAAGTAGCCAGGAGGGGTGAGAGACACTGAGAGAAATGTGCGAAAGAAGGAACACTTTCTTCCAGTCTGTTGTATAAAGCCATCAGTGTCCCTGTTAAGCCTTGCCATTCCCTGCGCCGTCTGTCCTCCTCACCCTCTGTCTAGTTATCAAAGTGTTTATTCAGCTTGGCGTTGTTTCCCCTCTCCTCATTTTCAGAGAAAAATCAGTTGGCAGAGTGTGAGTCACTGCATTCACAGGAGGACACTGGGAGCAACTGAAAATGAAAAGACATTTGAGGGGTGGAGGGGGTGAAATGCACCCTTTGCTTCATAGTCACCAGTGGGAGGGTATGAAGGCTTCCATGCCAGCGAGAGGTGGTGCAGGAATTGAAACAGGGGCCTCTCCGGACCGTGCCCCTGCTGATTGAGATGTACCCCACACAGGCGCGCCATACTTCGGTGTAGATCCGCAGTGCAAACGCCCTCTGTAGCCTCCACGGCGCGCCAGTCCGAGTCAAGAGCCTGCTGCGAAGCAGAGTGTGGGGGGATGAACTTGACGTGCTGCTGGATGGACTCTAAAGGATCCTGCGGGTGGAGGGAGGAGCAGGGTGGATGAGAGGGAAGGCTGAGGCGGGCGCAGGGTTGGGATGGGAGTACCGCTCTGTGCCAGGGTTGCCCGGGTTACAGGCAGACAGAGGAGGCATGATATTCTCTCAGTGTCTTAGAAGATTTTTTGTGTGTGATGCTGTCTGCTTTTGTGTCGCTACACCGCTGTGAGGATGCTCCAATCCCCGCCGCTCCAGTGTCTTCACTTCTGCCCTTTGATGATCAGCGCATACATATATACATAGTTTTTACACACAATCGCGAACACACACACACAGACTGGGGGAGAGAGAGAGCGAAAAAAAATCTCCTCTGTACCACGTTTCTTTGATGCTATAGGACAGACAGACGCACACTCAGATTACACCGTGAGATGAAGTTGCTCAGTAATGTCTGGCAATTGGTTCTGTTCAGTTGCTCTTATGATGGCCTAATCACAATAGTCTGAGAAATTATGGCCAAGCCGACAGATTGATTGTATGTGCAGTGAGGTGCAGTGTGTGAGTGATTATGTGGGTCTGGTCTGTATTAAGGCTCTGTCAAGGGATATAAGGCAGTTACTGTACTATGAGCTACTGAGATGTTCTGGTATCCATTTGGATGAATCAGCACTGATGACTGAACTGTACAAAGAGACGGGGTGCAGTCAGATAACTACTGCTCGTCCCTGATCAAACAAACCACCAGCAGAGACCTCTTTTATGTGCTCTCTCACTATATTATCGCTCTTTTCCTCTCTCTGATCTTTTTTCTTCACCTCCCTCTATCTCTTCTCACATTCATAAGTTTAGGATTTTTTTTTTCTTCCTATTGCTTTTTTGCCCTTCTTCCCGGCATTACATCCTCGCTCCTATTTAATTGCCATCTGCCACTTGCAATCAGCTTTATTCAAATACCCACAATTTCCAGTGTCACAGACGGCAGGTCGGGAAGATAAAGAGAAAGAGAGGAGATGAGAGGAGAAATGATCCACGATTCATCAGGAGCTTAAGAGAAAGAGGAAGCACTTTCCTCCCATGTTTTTGGAAGCATCAAAAATGATTCAAGTGGAACTTTAATAGAGGAAATGTTATACCGGCGCACATATGTAGAGTGACACAATGAGAGATGAGGGGGATCAAAGGTGGCCTGGCAACAGAGGAGGCCAGATAATCACCACAAAACCAATTATTAGCCAGGGCTCACTTTACACAGGTAAGAAGTATTTGTATGTGCGTGTCCTCGATCATGCTACATGTACGCAGAGAGCTGTTTTTTTTCACCACGTGGATCAATGGTTGGTGTTAGAACCTGAGCCTGTTTAGGGTGCGCTTTGATAGGGAACACGGAATAAAGACGTGGAAGGCAAAGACACAAGAGCAAAGTTGGCAGGTATTGGCAGGAATGGGATATTGTGCAATGTTGCAGTACATAGAGTTTCTCTATCTTTAACGAAGGCCTCAGAGTGATCTAAATGTTGAGTAACCCCGCTCTGGGAACCAAAACGAGTCCACTCCCTTCTTCAGAATATAGGAATACAGCTGAACACCGTTCCAAGTGAACGTCTGAATTTAGAATGTATCACTTATGTCTGAAATAACATTAAACTGATTCTTCCAGTCTGATAAATTAATTGATTTCCCTATAAAAATATAAATAGCCTTTTACTGGCTGCGAATGATCACTGGAAGGAGGAGGAGGATCTGACTGCTTACAGTAAAAGCGAAGAGTCTGCTTTATTTGACAAAAATCTATTTCTGTTGAATTCACAAATCTAATTGAATCAATTCACTAGTTCAATGAAGAGATTCAGTGCAGATCGAGGGGGTAAAGGGAGGACCGAAGTGGAAGAGAGGAGATTGACGGTCTTAATCCCTCCTCGGTGGCCTGGCTTTCCTTCTGCACAACAGGTCCCATAATTACCCTCTCTTCTGGCAGCTCACACTCACAGCTCTAGCAGCAGGGAACTGGCTAATACTCTTCATCCTCATCTCACACACATAGACTTTGGTCTTGGATCTGTCTTGAGTTGGTGACACGCAGCAAGAGGACAGACAGAGGGGACAGTGTGGTCCCTCTGACACTTGTCCAAAATCCGTAAGAAAATCATTTCGCTGGCAGAAGGTGTAGTCAAGTGGCTGTCGGGGTCGGCCACATTTATTTTTTCTGTCTCCTCCTGTCTGTCGATCTCTCGCTGCCTCTGTGTGCAGCTCAGCTAATTAACACAGTCACACAGCCAAGAGCGGTTTGGCGGGAAAAATATAATGGTTTCACTGTGGGTCTGACAGAACGTGAACGAGAGCAGCGCCTTGTGTGCGTCTGCTTTAAGGCTGCTTAATACTGAAATAAAAAGTAACACGGGGTTTAGAGAGATTTTAGGTCACAAATAAAAATACTAAACTTAAAGTGAAGAAAACAAAGTAAATGAGCAAACCTGATTTGGAAATGAACTCAAACTGACATGAAATGAAAACGCAAAATGTGAATGAAGAACTTTTAAACTAATCATTTTGGTGTGTTTAAGCTTTTCATAACAATTTGAAGATAGCAGCAATTAGAATACATAGTGCAACAAAAGGATAGGACATATAATACAATACAAAGTTTTCTGCACCTAAGGGCTTTAAATTCTTTACAGCGTGCTTTAACACGAACCAGATTTATTTGCCAGTTTCACAGTGACCGACAAAGTATAAGCAAAGTCATAAATGAGCTTTTTTTTCCATCAAGAAGAACAAAAAGTCCTGCAACAGAAATGATCAGAGGCCTGTTTTCAACAAAATCAAGCCTGCATGAAGTTTAAAAAAAAAAAGAGAGAGACTGAGACAGTCTAAATCCACAGGAGCAGCGCTATGTCATTTGCTCCACACACTCGAGACACCTGAAGGAGGATTTGTAAATAGGCACAGGATACACACGATCGTGGTAGAATGCACCAGAGGAAGGAACGGGCAAGGAATTAGTAAGCACTCTTCAATGAACAATAACAAAGGTCAGTCCTAGAGTTCTTTTGTGTGGTTTCACCATCATATACTGTTTGTACCTCCTCAAAGTCTTGTTTAATTGTGATTAAAATCCCCTAAAGCAAATTTACTGACATCTTGGAACATTTATGCTTTGCATCAGCTTTGCTGCTGCTGCTGCTGCTGCATTGGTTTGTGGATGTACGCTGGCTGCCTGGAAAATTACCTCTAAGAAAACATGAGGCTAAGGGTAAAAAAAGGGGTGGTATTGTCAGGAATATATACCAGGATCCTTTCAGTCAGCATTGCATTACTTGAGATGGAGAGGTGATGTAGAAATATATTTACTGCAATAAAGTGCTGGATCTCAAATTTGAACCATTTGAATTCATTGAATTCATTTATTTATTTGTGCATGTATCTGTATAGTTGCAGTTGCATAACAACCACACACTTTTTTCATTATGGTTTCCCTTGATGTTTGTATTTTCAATGCTCAGATTTACCCTTGCCTCCTGCATTACTAGATAAGTGTAACAAGCTGCATGTTGTAGGCTGTACTGTAGATTTTATATGAGTACAAAAGTGTTTTTTTCCCCCCTAAACCTTCTTGCAAATAAAACAGAAACGCCTTAGCCTTCTTTTCACAAGTAAATACTCGGAGGCAATGTGCCACAACATTATCTGAAAACTCCGCTTCCTTTTCTGATTTGTCTGTTATCTGTATGTGGGCTCAGAAGATATTTTCCAGACTGAAGTCTGGTAGTGAAACATGAGCTGGTGAGTCTGGCTGCATGACAGTCCTGCTGTACAGTTTAGTCAACAAAGACAAAGAGCACTTCCACAGATGCACTCAAACTGCTGTTTGGCTGTGCATCTCCTGTGATAGCCTAAAAAAGAAGAAGGAAAGCAGAGGTGTGGAAGTAGTCTGATCTAAGCCTAACTGTAATCTCCTAATTTAAGACCAGCCTTCTGTTTAAAGTGTGATTTTTTTTGTGATTTTTAGATATTAAATAATTTCAATACTATGTGCATTTTAGCTCATTATTCTGATTTTATGCTTCATTTAAATTAAAAAAAAAAAGTGTACTCTTATTTAAATTTTCGGCAGCTTCTTTTATGTTTAATGAGGCGACCATGAAGAATTGCTCAAGCCATTAATAATACATCAAAATTGTCTAGGTCTTGATAGCTTCTGAACATGATGTCATGACGTGTTCCTGAATCAATAACGAACACTATGCACTTGAGTCATACATATTTTAGCGTCAGCAACGTATTACCCTAATAGCTCAGAGCTCTCTTCCTGTCTTTAATTCTTTTCATTATATTTTCCTCCAGAGTAAATGATGATCACTGGCCATCTCCTTGCACCTCCGCAGCCATATGTGTTCACAAACTTAGCAACTTCACGTGTGTGAGATTTTAAATTCACAAAGGTTTAATATTATTCAGTAAGATCAATGGGTTTTTGTTCTTTTTCAATAGCGTTTAAATTTAGTTGTCATTTTGAATGTAACTCTGATTTAGACATTTAATCTCAATTGGCATTCATTTCAGATGAAGCACTTCCATGGAAGTTTTTATTCTAAGGTTCAGGCCGTTATCTGCTATTGATGATATTGTCGTGTAACTTAAAATTTGCATATCAAGGCAAATACTTGAGATTTTTGGCATCGAGTGAAGCGAACCAAGTCAAATCCATCTCTCTAGTGAAGGCTAGGGTTGAGGTTAGGGGTTAAGTTGAGTGTGTGTGTGTGTGTGTGTGTGTGTGTCGGTGGGACTGGGGTGCAATGGCGTGTCAAAGAATGGCCATTTAAAATAGATATGAAGATTAATTGAATGGTTTCCCAATAATTGAGCTTATTGGTGAAGCATAAACCTTTGTGGAACTGTTAGTTTGCTTCCCATTGGCCCAACATTTTTCATAATATACACGATCCTGGATAAAATGTATCACGGTCCAGTGGAGCTCTCTCATCCTCATCGCCATCATTCTGTAACTCAGTTACTTCTGGATAAGATAACCGAGATCCTTAGTTATGCAGCCAATGCTCCCCTCCCTTGTCCCACCCACCTCAACCAACCATGACCCCCCCATGGGGGTCATACAATGACTGTCATGCATATCATTATTGGTGGAGGCCCTCCTTCCCCTCTGGGGGTCCGCTCATTGACCTCCCGACAAAGGATGAAAGTGTCCCGTCTGGGGAGGGGGCTGACCGGGCTGAGGTTGAGGTGAAGAGCTCTGCGTCCTCGTCCGGGTCAGGATAAGACCCAGCAGGGCTTTCTTCACACTAATAGGCACGACCCCTGAACCCCACACAAAGAGCATCACTTCAGGAGCCATGGGCACTCAGTGTGGGAGAGCAAGGAGGAACCAATAGGAGCAGGGTGGAGACTCTAGGTGCCTTTGAGAGAGTCTGACCACTGACTTTACAGAGGAAGAAAACAACAGAGCAGGAAGGAGTAAAAAACACAAAAAGAGAGAGGGGAGATAAGAGGAAGACTTTGTGTTTTTGTTTAAAGGAAAGGGGTTGTTGGAAAGGTTTAAAGGGCTGATCTGTTAGTGCAAGGGTTCCTTTCCCACTTTTCTTCTCTTTTTCTTTCAGTCTGTTAATGGATGAAGTTGGAGGGATTAGTGGGCATTTCAGATGTCCTTAATTACCTACTGGAGGTTTGTATTTTAAGTGTCCACAAAATGGTTGCAACAGTGTCTCCACTCATATATAAATACATGAGTACATACAGAGGTGTATGGGAATGAAGATCATGCACCTAAACATATTTAAATGCCTACAGCTATACTCAGATTTAGATCAGGATATTCATCTACCTGAACTTTAACAACTGGCCGGTGAGTGTGTGAAGGACTTTTTCGTTTCTTCAAGGATCTGGAAAGGATCTTGGTATGATCCACCACAATTGTTTCATGTGGCTGTCCAAGCCTATTTTCTGTTGCCAAGCTCACCAGTGTGTTTTTATCCTTTTTTTTTTTTTTAAATGACTGTACGTCATGCAGTGGGCTATAATATCTTTATTCAGTCTCTTGTATTAAAGCTATTAAAGCTAAATATGTAGTTTAAATCCATATTCATCTTTTAGCTCAGTGGTTCTCAGATTTAGTCAAAAAAATTGATTCAGGACAGCACAAGATTGTCAACAAATTCTTATTAGGGATGGGGGGACTTCTTCAGTACAAACCATTCATTCAGTTTTGTTTCACTCTGTTGTTCAGCTGGTCATCCACACCCCACAGTGTCCCCAGCAATGAAGCCCTCCCCTGTAACTTGTTAGTAACTGTGCCATTGTCCACACATAATTGGACCTAACTTAATAGAATTCAAACCTACCTAGAACTGTTGCGAGCCCAAACTTTCCTTCATAACATTTAGACAAGTGTTACACTTGGAGTATTTTAAACAGAGAACAGCAGACAGTACTCACAATTTACTTGAAAAATAACTGAATAATTAATTCAGCTGGTTTTCCCGACCCCTTGTCATTTATGTCCATACCCTTATGTGCATGTTATCATGGAAAGTCAGATAACAGGTTTGGGGCGCAGTAAAGATCCTTTTAGGGATGGTGAGAAGAGACTGCTGCCATGGGGGGTATAATGTGGGAACCAGTAGCCCCTCCTGCCCTTCTTGTTTCAGCTCTGTTGATCAGAAGGGAACCAAGGCGTTGGGGTTACTGTACCTGCAGGGAGCTGGTGTGTGTGTGTGTGTGTCTGTATGTGTGTGTGTGTGCGTGTGTGTGTGTGTGAGGGAGAGAGAGAGAGCATGGTCCACTTTTGGTTCTGGTGTAATCCATCTACAATACCTCTGCATATCCTCTCCCTCCCCTCTGGCTACACCTTTGGCCTTCAGGGTGACAAGTTCCAAACAAAAGCTTTCAGCATCCTTGCACAGAAACACATCATTTTAATACAGGCAGGAGGACTGGACGAGAAAGAGAAATGGAGAGTGAAAATTTCAAATGATACCAGGCTCTATAACCTTTCCAAGGTGGGCGAATAGATTTCTTTGATTTGAATTGCTTTTGTGACAATTGCTTGTTGATGTCCACTAACAGTGCCACTTACCGTGACTCTTTTTGGACAACATATAGCAAAAATACGATTTGTGATGGGATGGTGCAGTTAAATTAAATGTCAGCCACTTTGTCTGTTGTCAGTGTCACACACCTGATTACACAGCATCCCCTAAAGATACATCCACTATAGGAGCACAGGCTCTCACACATTTCTGCAGTGCATGGAAAGGATACTTTAGTATTAAGCAATAAATGTGATTCAGAATGAGTTGACGTGGCCTGATCATAACAACTCGATGAAAGATAAAATAATTGAATCCCCTTTTTTTTCTGATCGGCTATCAGCTGTGGAGAGAAACGTTATCACTCCTGTAATTAATGACGCCTTAATTAAGGTGCTGAAATTCTGCCTCAGGTCATTAGCTCGAGGCAGGAATGCTGGTTCTGCCGAAAGCCAATTTCCCCTCAGCTGTTACATCACTCATCAGTGCAAGAAGCTCATCTATGACAGAAAATACAGCAAATAAAAGTTTTATTTTAATAAAATAATAGCGAGTCTTTAATTTCATTTCTTCAACTTCTTTTTCCTGTATGAGTCACTTGTAAGAAGTGATTCAGCTTTAGCTACCCTCTCAAAACAGTTTTGCATTGTCACAGCTTCATACACCTATACTTCCTCCAACTAAAGGTGCTGTACACTAATACATGCTGTGCTCAGTCTGCAAAAAGAGTCACTCACCTTTTCTTAAGAGAGTCTTTTAAAACTTTCTGCATAATCAGTGAAACCCCAAATTTTCACACTTCAATCCAATCAGAAACACTCATCATATATAAAATTCAACATTGTGCATGCTAATATCTTGTCTTGAGATAGCGGACACCACACACACACACACACACACACACACACACACACACACACACCAACATGGCCTGGAAGAGTGTTATGTCAAGTACCTCCCATCATGCTTTGTTCCTGTGTAGTGAAGTGAGTGAAGCGAATGGCAATTCTTCATTCTCACCCGTCCCTCCCACCCCAACTTTCATCCTCTCCTGCCTCCCTTCCTTCTAACCCCATCCTCGCTCTCCCCACTGCACTAATCCGTATTGAGGAAGCCCCCCCCACACACACACACCCTAAAGCTTCCTCCCCCATTTCAATCTCTCCCACCTTAAAAGTCTCTCTGCTTCTCTTTGTTTTCATTTTTATTTCAGGTTTTGTTTTTTGTTCCCCTTCTCCCCCCCCCCCCCCCCCCCCCCCCCTTTGTTCACTCCCACCATTCTTCTTGTTTGAGCCTTATGTTTTCCATATTTTAAAAATTCAAAACTGGAGACTGTGATTCACTTCAGGGAGCGACTTAAAGCTCAACACGGTCATCCACCCTCTCTTTCTTGCTCTGTCCCTTCAGCAGTACTCACTGTACCAATCAATCAATCTCCATTTCTTACATTCCATCTCTCCTCTCCAGCATCCTATCGTGGATGAGAAACAAAGCGGGCTCCCATTATCCTCCACTACAACCCACCCACCCACCTACCCTTCAGCTTCCGACCGGGCCTGGCTGGTTAATCTTCCCGAGGCGTTCAGTGTCTAACCGACCCCCCTGATGCCAGCAGACAAAGAGAGGGCTCCCTAATTCTCCCTTTCTCTCCTTTACCCTCACCCCTTCACCACCACCCCCCATCTACATTCTCCATCTACAGGGCCCCAGAACCAGCGGAAAGGCTTTGAAGAAGGGAACACCCCCTCCCAGTTTCTGCCTTCCATCCCTGTAGTACCCCCACACCCCTTAAAAAAAAAAAGAAACTGCACCGCTAAGGCTGTCAGGGTGGCCCTTCCTTCTCTACCCCATTGTGGGGTCCTGTGTACCCGCTTTACATATCCCAGAAACTTACTCTACCCAGTCACCCTCCCACCCCCACATCGCATCCAGCTCATGAAAGACCGACTTGCTCAAGAATGTTGTTTTTAGTTCCTTCCTTTTCTCATTGAGTGGGTGATTGGTGATGTGCCCGGTTTTGTTGCCCGTATCAATGGTGCCACTTGATGACAATTTGGCGGGCGAGACAACCATTTTTAATCAGACGTTAATTTATTGCGCTGCACCATTGCTGGCGTGACTTTGGCTAAAGGAATGAGTAGGCTGTTGTGTAGCTTTTTGTTCAATGTTTTGTTGGGGAGTGTGGCTAACATTAATAGGGTGTAGCTGTAGTTCCTCTTCAGAGAGACTTCCAGTGCGACTTAGCCTTGAGACTATTAAAAAATATATTAGCTGACATACACATGTGTACTAGAATCACTTGATCCTGTAACTAGTGAATGACTGACGAGGTTGCAGCATTTTCAAATTGCATAATTTTGAATATTTTAATTTTTGCATGACAAAAGTGCCGTAGACATCTGAAATCTAGTTGGACTAAAATGCTAGACAGTATCAAGAGACAAAATCATATGCCGCTGCCAGCAGTTGGTAAACATCAGAACACGTGTAACCTGCAGTGAAACCTCTCTACACTACTGGTGTTGGAAAAAGTGTTCTTCGAACAGATGAAACCAAGATGAACTTTCACCAGAATGGCTAGACAAGAACAGTATTAAATGGGGTGACTGGTGGTGTGAATTGTTGTACATACACACACACAATGACTCTAAATCCAAAACTGAAGCCCAAGAGACCCATGGATAAGAAAAAAAGGGCTTCTTTAAAGAAGGAAACCCAACATTTGGTGATATTCTTAACTTCAGGTATTGATTATACTTCATTCCATGTAGTGCTATATTTATAAATATGGTTGTGCTTTGGTAGTCCAGTCATTTATAACCTTGCAATAACAAAACTGGGAAAAAAAGACCATAGTTCATAAATAGTTAATACAATATTTTTGTTAGACCTTGCAAAATAATGCCTGAAGACTACAGTTTATTCATGTCTTCTTATCTTGATTTGAATTATGAACAAGTCTATTGTGTATCAAAGTCAGAATGACAGTAAGTGTTTAAAAACATGTAGAAATTCAAACAGAAATAGACAGACAAACAAATTGCGCTTTTCACATACCTGCACCACGGTGAGGAACTGACAACTAGAAATCTGAGCTTGCACCGTGACCAAACAATCACTGGCGCTTCTCTCCATCTGTCTTTCTCTATATTCGTAGTGCTTTGCTTAAAGTGTCCAATATCTTTTTCCAACTATAAACTGTCAGCCAGTAAGTCATTCAGTTTCTGTGTTTTTTGCTGCTTTTGTTTGATTCTAAAGGCAAACTTTTCAAGTCCAGTCTTCTCCCACTTTCCTAACCCCATTACCAGTTAAAGTAAAAGGTGGTGGGGGAGGGGGGCAGCAATGTCTGTGGGTGGACATCTGAATGAATGGCATGTGCATGACTAAAAAAATGATCCTACTTCAAACAACAGTATGAATCAGTAAGGTATCAGTAACGTCACCACCCACTCAAAAGCAATAAAACAAGTGTGAGGAGGAGTGTCTTACAAGAAGTGAAAGCAAAGTGGTAAAGAAAACGTTAACCATTAACAGAACTGTACTTAAACGTCTTTTCCTAGGTTTTATGAATGAATGTAGCCTTTGTCCTGAATTAAAAATTAAACCGAGCTAGATTGTGTCTCAGTTTGATGCTAAATCTAATTCTGCTGGCCTGCTCAACCCTGCGACTGTCCCAGTTATGTAATCAATGTGCTTCTAGGTGCATCTGAGGAATGCATAGGGGATTTACATAGATTGGGGTGCACCATGAGGGTTGGGTCCTGCGGTCAAATGAGACAAAAAATCCAAGGGTAGGATATGAAGTCAGTACTTGAAAATACCACCATTGTGAGGAAATGCGGGCCTCGGGCTTTTACTGGATACACACAGAAGGTGTGCAAGCCCTTTTTGGATCATTGCCTAAGCTGAAGATATACGATTATAATCCAACTGTGATGAAGACTTACCTACTCATTCATGTGCGTCTACATTTCATTTACAGTAAATGCCCGCAACTTACAAAGAACAGCAATACAGGAAGTGTTTATTGCTATATCTTATCTCTGTAGGGTCCAATAGAGCTCTACAAGGAGCTAAAGTTCTAATTGAACTTTTACAGCCCATTATTTGCAGGGTACCGGTATAAAGAAAGAAAAAGAGAAACGGGAGTTAAAGTGTGTGTACAGGGCTGTATACATGCGATAAAGACTATAATAGAGTGCTTAAACATTGGCAAGAAACAAAGGGAGGAAAAAGATGCAAAGGTGGAATTCAAGAACTCCGTGATCCCTGTGTGTTGTGGGCATGTGCGTCACTGAGTCAGTTAGAAATTTCAGGAAGTTCAAACGGCTGATTTATAAGGTGTCATTGCTGAGTTGATTGGTTTTGGATTAGAAGGTGTAGCAAGACTTTGCCCCAGGGCTACTTGCTTTGTCTGACACTCGTGGAAGAGAAAATTTTGGGGAGTTTTAAGAACTATAAACAAAATGTAGATGGATTGCAGAAATGCGTGGTTCTGTAATTCAAATGTTTGCAGGGGGAGAAAAGATGCAACTTACCAATTCAGTTAAATGAGGTGTTCGGTGTCAGATGTTTGAGTAAACACAGAGCAAAATATGACAAAATATTACATTCACGCGATCACTCATGCTGAAATTGTAAATGTAGGAATGAATGCTTCAATTTTATTTTCTGTTTTTGTGATGCTACAACTTGCTATGTTGACACAAAACAGCAGACACAGACGAGCACTCTGCCAAATGTGTGAAGCCCCTCTAGTAAAGGAGTCACATGCTCAAATAGATGTCATTTGGCATTGTGTGGAACTGTAATAACACACAGAGTGTTTCAAAATATCTCCCTGAATGGGTACCCCTTGTCCTCTAGGCCTGCAGTGCTGTAATTGCAGTCCCGTAAAATTGTTGTTTATTGCCTTTTATCTCTTAGAAATTAGCTAGCGGCTTATGGAGACCTTCAGTAGTGAAGTGGCTGCTTGTTTAAAACCAGAGACTGCAAATCAGATGTGACCTGGGGAGCCTAAAATCTAATAAATTGGATGCTGTTTTGTAGCCAGAGCTTTCACGTGTTACGCTTTTGCTTGCGATATTTAGCGATTCTTTCAAGCTTCTTGCTGGTTGTTGAGAATATTAAAGGCAATGGAAATCATCTGAAACAAGCCCACACTCTTCACCTGCACACTAGATACGGATTACAGTATGCTAATATTAATGTGTTGTTGTGGCAGCAACAGTAGATTAATTTTAGCATTTTGGTATTGTTGTCACTAGCAGACCAGATTAACTCTAAGCTGGTCGTTTTTGTGGCTATTCCACTGCATTCAGCATTCATTTCTGATCCTGAACATCCAAATCAAACACTGGATTGCACTAATAGATAAATAATTGAAACAACCAAAGCATTTTACAGTTTTTTTTCATCATCCTAATTTATTGTATTAAATGATAAAGGGACCAACTGCTGAGTTGCTGTCATAGCAGAGCAAACCTGTTTTCAGTTTGTCTGATCCTTAAATCACTAGTTTCTACTATAGCTTTAATGTGGGTTGTCAGAGCACATTTTCCATATCCTTGAACCATGCAAATGAACTTTTTTCTTAAATATGAGGGGGGCAACAGCCATTAATAAAACACTTATTGTAGTTTCTCCATACCTTTAACATCATGCTTTCATATTTCGCTGCCATTCGTTACAGCCTATGTACTCGTGAGGCATATTGGACACTCATGAAACATGAATTTTGAGCCTAATATAAACCTGTTATGTACATAAAATCACAATTTAATGGCTGCCCACATCTAATCTGTAACATTTACTTTGAAAGGGGGAATAATTTCAGGCTTTGAGGATGATAAAGAGTGATGGAGGGTGCTGTATGGAGAAGCAAGCATGCGTTTCCCATATCAATCAAGGCCTATGGATGGTGAGGCTAGTTAGCAGGTCGTGATTGTTTTGAGGCACTTGGCTGGGGTTCCAGTGTATCCCTGAGGCCTGTCCCTTTTGCTCGGCCCAGTGGGGGGCGAGGTGGCGCCTCGGCAGCCTCAAATCCAGCCCACGTTCATGCGTCCGTTCGGATCCATCACTGCAGGGCGGAGTGGTGGGGCAAGGGCCAGTCTTTGTCCAGCGCTGCATTCTTTGGCCCTTTGTGCACAGACCACAACCATTTAGGGATTTTAAAGGCTCGTTTGCACAATTCCTTTTGTCAGCGACCCTCTGCACAGAAAAGCAGTAGAGGGGGGAGAGGCCACTAGTTTTTCAATGTAAAAGGGGAAAAAAGATGGAAAAAACTAAATGAGAAAAGGGAAAAGGAATAAAAGAGGGGCTAAAAAATGGGGTTTGTTGATGTTCTTTTTTAATTACATGGTGTGGCAATATAAAAAATCGGGGGCCCTTGGCACAATAAATATGCCCCATTTACCCCTCCATTTAAACACTGTCTCACCGTGTCTTCATGAGAGCTTTGGAATTTTTCCATCAGCAACAGGCAGGCATACTTTTCTCATGGCACCGAAGTACATGTTGTAATGGGAATCCAGATACCAGCTCAGACACATCACATGTTCTCATTGAGTAAAACAAATACTAAGCAAAACACGATACCGCGGACCCCTCCTGGCTGTCCATAAGAAAACAGCTTCTTATCAAAGCAGAATATTTTCCCTGCTCTCTACATTCTTTTGAATGGGACAGGCCTCCAAGAATCCTTGGCTGGTTTGTTTTGACTGTGATAAACCTTGTGTATGCGTGTGTATGCTTCTGTTTTCTTACCCAAATCTAGTTGAGTCCTTTATGACGTCATAGATTTGCAATGAATCAGTGATTTACTTAGTTAAACATGCAGTACCGCAACACTTATATCGACAGTAACATGCAACATTGTATTTAGGCATATTAAAACACTACCATTTTTTCAATCTTGTTTAGAATAACCAATATTTATATGTATTGGATCAATATAAAAATTGATCCTTTAATAATCGCAATGTTAGTTCAATGGATTTCCTTTTCAGTACGAGAAGTAAATATAGTAAAAAGGCATTCAGCATACAACAAGTCACTGACAAGTAGTGAAAATGTATTTAAATGTACTATTTGACAGATTCTGCTCATCCATCCTGACTCAATGGTGATTCTGTTGTGTTACAATGTATCAAATCAGAGTTTTTATGTGGTATCAACTACTTCCTTACCCTCAGATGTATTTTCTAAACCAAACTAAGCATTTCTAGTATTGAAGAGTGGCTGATGTGAATTATACCCTGCTCTTGACTATATTTGAGATGGGGCAACTTTGGACCTGACTCCAAAATTCATGTGTAAAAAAATTTAAAAAAATCCTTAAGAGTGTGTACGCTCTGGTTCAAAGCCTTCATTTGGTTTTCAGTACGCACAAAGCCAATTTTAAGGTAAAATATTTACTTACACATCTAATAAATGCTAGTCCTAATAGACTCTCCTAACGTTTTTTCATTTGTAATCAGCTTGCTGATAAATGGGATGCGTGGAGGTGATTTTAGATTTTAGCAAATGTGAAGAAGGTTTTGTGTTTATGTTTGTGTTGTTGTTTAGCGGTCAGTTAGCATTACATTGCACATGAATAGGTGGCCACAGGGGGTAGATGGCAACAAGCTAATCTGATGCTATGGCGAATCCTTAAAGACTCTTCTAGTCCTTTAAAGCACATTGTTATCATCCTGATTGGGTTTAGCACCCAACCAGAAACCAACGCATTCCTTCCCATTGTGTTTCATTCACCAGAAAAGCTGGAGAGAAACAAAAGAGGCTGAGCATCACAATCTGGCCCTATTGTTGCTCATACAGTGACTGGCAGAGTCTGTTAGAAAGTTTTATTGACTGACTTAACACTTGGCTGTGAGGAATTTCAAGATTCAAATACTATTTATTTTTATTCGAGGGGCTTTCTCTGAGTGGGTGCAGATCCTCTGAATTGGGAGGAGAATCCAGTAAGGGTCATTACTTCTGGTTCAAGAGGTCAAAGTTGAAATGACATCCAATGTGGTGATGAAGCAAGAGGAAAAACAAAGTGTTGCTAAGCAACGAGCAAATGGTATTTAGGTTAAGATCAAGCTTTTTAGACAAGCTTTACAGGTGGTCTTGAAAGAAACTTCTGTCGTGCAAATTTGACAGAAGGTTACTCAAGATGTTTGAAATTACAAGTCTGGACAGATGTGACTGGCTTTTCTTCTTAATCTATAGGGACATACGTTTTCTTCTTTGATGTATTCTGTGTCTTTTACCACTTGGACTTTTACCTCATCTTTTCTCAAGATTGTAAATATGCTCTGAGCAGCTTACTTGCACAGGCGTGTTCTTGCGGGATTCCAAGGACTCTGTGTAAAGAAACAAAATGCCGATTTCTGCAATGCGTCGACTGATTTTGTCTTGCAGTATGAGTGAATCTGAACCTGTACAAAAGTAGGGCTCAAGTTTGTCAGCAAGCACCCAGATCTATATATGGATGCACGATGGCACAGCTTTTAAGGAGAAGATGACCTCTGGCTTCTGTAAGCACACATCCTGACCCTGCTACCTCAATATTCATCCCAGTTCTCAGCTGTTGCTTTCCTAGTTCTCTCTTACTCTCTGTTTTTTATTATTGTATGGAGCTGGCCCTTCCAGCAGCAACCCACAGGAAGTCATTCACTTCCTAATTTTCTGCACATCAAACAGGGGTCACCACGGAGACGCAGACCATAAATTCACCCCACCCCTCCCCTCCGATGTGGTGTGATAGTGCAGTAACAGCTGCTTCTAATTGGGGCTGTAGGTTCAAACTGCTAACATATGACTTCCCTCCCATTCAGTAACACGCTGTCTGCCACTGCCAAGGCCGCAACACACAGACCAGATCGCCGGCACAGAGAAGGATGAGGTTTCAGACAGAGGAAGACAGAGAGAGTAGAGATAGTACGGGAAGCTTGGTGTGGTTTTGGGATGAGCTCTGAAGTGGTCCAATGTTTCCCCATCCAACCTCAGAGACCCTCTGTTCAATGGGAGCTCACCCAGATTGAAAAAGAGAAAGAGAGGGGGATGAAAAGAGAAACAGTGGCAGACTGTGATAACAAAGGCAACCACAGTATGGTTTTGTGATGGCTCCCTGGGCGAAAACCAATGAATAGTGCGATCTGGCTGGGCCACGTGTTGCGTGGTCACTAAAATATGGAGTGCTTCTATGAATCTTTTCATGTTTAAAAAAAACCCAATTATTATTTTCTTGCTTTCCTCCAACTCTAGGTCTGGCTATAGGATCAGTTACCAAATAGGTTTCTTTTTTCTGCCAAATGACACTTTAATATATGTACAGATAGATAGATGCTCAAACTGATGTTCATGTGTTAAAGCCATTGAAACATAGTGAGCTATTTGCAACACATGACCATGGGAGAGGTGTCAGAAGAGGAGTCTATAATCCAAAGGGCTCAAGAGGCTTTAGTACCTGCCACTGCAATGTAAATTGGTCCCTCAGAAAGTGAACGAGTCGGCCTATTGTCTCTATTGGCCTCTTGTTAGAGATGCTGCCTGCAGTGTGAATTTGAGTTTGTATACCCGCTCCAGGGTACGTGCATTTGCACTTCCTAGCTTCCCTTAAGTTTACTGCATTTAGCAGGAAACACAATTAGCCCAATCAAAGTGAAAGGAGGGGGTCGGGAGTGGAGGGAGGAGAGTACGTTTTATGAACATGGGTGGTGAAACAGCAGCATTGTGAAGGCAGAGGATATGAGGTGCTGGGCGGCAGCTTTTTGATGTAGAGGAGTCCTTAGCAGGCATCTGACTCTTGTTAAAGTGCACCGACGTACAATTAAAGATATATGGTCCGGGACAGCCGTGTGATTTGGATACATTAGAGGATGAGATTTTAAAGGGAGCTGTTTAAAGGATGGCCAGTAAATACTATTCAGCACTAATGTGTGCTCTGATGTATGCCGTGAATTAGGTATTTTTTAAGAGTGCCATTTTTAAAAGCATGTTAATGGATGTCTATTAAAAAAAAGGATGTTAGGGGGATTAATTACAGGTCCACAAAATGTTGTGTGAGCAGATTTTCATTAGAGGAACAAAGCTACCAATCCAGTTTGTCTTTTATTCTGCCTGTCAGGTTTTCTTGTTTCTTTCCGCACTTCATTTGCTCAAGATACAAAACCTCATTGCTTAAATTCCATAGACATGTTCAGTGAAAGTGTCTCTTGAAACTAACAGGATGTCCTGTTAGTTTCAGGGAACACAAGATTTTAGAGAATGGCTGCCTCACTGTGACATTAAGTCTGCGCCTTGTCTGAATCTAGCTTAGCAGATTAATATGAATTTTGTTTTAATATTTCTAAAAGTTACCTGAAAACAGAATCTTAAAACAAACAAACAAAAAACAACAACAACAAAAACAATAAATATTTAAAGGGTAGAAATAAAATCAAAGTATTATACGCTGAACAAACAACTCATTCCTGAAGAAACTGATTGTTAGACACGTTTGACGCTGGGATACTCATTGGCTGCTGTCCTAAAGTCATTCCAGGTTCCACTCCTGTTGGTTAAGAACAGAAACTGAGGCTAAAATCTGCAGATGCTCGCCAAAACTGGAGAGTAGAAGACTGGAAAAATGTTGCTCGGCTTGATGAGTCTCGATTTCTCCTTTGACATTTAGATGGTAGGGTCAGAATTTGGCTTAACATGAAACGACATGGTGTGAAGGATATTTTTTGGCACAGTTTGGGATGTGTTGGAATAGGACATTCACATCATGGATGTGCAGCTGACAAATTTGCAGCAGCTGTGTGATGCTATCATGTTATCATTGACCAAGAATCTATGAGGAATGTTTCCAGCACCTTGCTGAATCTGTGCCACAAAGAATGAAGGTACTTCTGAAGGTAAATGGGGCTTCAACCTGTAGTAGCAAGGTGTACCTAGCAGGGTGTCTAGTACAGCTTCAGTATAGATGTCATGTCCTGGCCAGTTTAGGCCATCTGCCAGACTGGAGGTGTGAGGATGTGAGTGGGTGCTGTTTGAGGTATAAAAAGGCAAGGGGACTAGCTATTTAAAAAGTTAGTGAATCAGGAAATTCCTCAAACACTCTTGGGGGAGGGGGTGGAGGGTGGCTTAAGCTGACCCTCTGTTTCCAGCGCTCTCATACCCTTATGTGGACTCAAAAGTGGGCTCACTGGATGTCCCTTAGTCAGCACAGGCAGGGGGTGCAGACAAAAGACCCATTCTGCCAACAAAAGGGGGCATTTAGACCGTCACATACCCTGGTGGCTCCAAGGGTGGGGATGTCGGGGGTGCTAGGGAAGCCAAGAGAGCAGAGATAGGAGAGTTTGAAACTTCAATGGAAAAAAGCTTGGTATAGAAAAGGGTCAGTGCTGTCCAAAAGCTAAGCTTACCTATGGGCAGGGACAAAGGTCAGGGAATAGATACACAGAGGAATCCCTGTGGTAATGCTGAGGGAAGCAGAGCCAAAGGGGGCTGAGCCTAATGACTTAAAGACTGTGTTCAATAATTCAGCCTCTTTATTTGTTTCAATTATAAGATTACTTGGCACAGTCGGGCCAAAAACAGCAGGGTCATCTGGCTCATTTGGCAGCACACTTCTCCGGCCAATCAAATAAGCACAAGTGCACAGCCCAGGTAGAATACAGTGTAAGGTGGGTGGTGTGACATTATGGTAATTACCTGAAACAGTTCCATTTAAACTGCTGTTCAGCATCTTTGTGTTAAAGACCTTTAAAGGACCTTTAAAGTTTTTAACCTTGTTTATTTGTCAGTATGATGTAAATGATGAGGGTGAGCATTTCCACCTTGGAAGTGTAGTAACAGTTTAAAAAATTCTGGTTCAGACAGCTAGCATTTTAAACCAAACATCCCTGGGAATCAATCCTGTCAGCTTGCGCTGTGATGCTAACATCTCAAACTGGCAATAATGTTTATAATCATCTATACTTTTCTGATGTTGTTGGGATTGATATGTTAATTTCCATTTAGATACATGATCTTCTTATTGTTCTTCAGAATCTGAGTATTTTAACTGTGTTTGAGTAAAGGTAGCTGCAGGCTACAGCCTTGTTGAGTTAGCCATTTTGATTAGCAGAATGGATTCGTTTCAGTTCACATCTACACATAAGCGCAAACTCCACGAAAGCAGTGGAAGTTATACAGTGTTTCGAAATACGGCACTACTTTTAAAGAGTGACACCCTTTGATCAAGTGCTTGCCTAACATATAGTGTAAATATGCAAATTGTGCTAACCTGCAGCAACTTCAAAGATCGACTTCCATTTAGATAAAGCACACACAAGCTCAAGGGGAAAGTAAAAAAAAGGCACTTTCATCCCCATCGAATGGAGGACATTTTTTTCCTATCCTTATACAGCTCCCAGGTGCCCTGTGTGCCCTCCCTTCCCTTTCTTTGGCCCAAATCAAAGGCTGATACTCTAAACGCGATGAATGACATTGATCTTAATCTGTGAGGAGTAAGGGTAATTTCGATGGGTGTGTGTGTGCGAGTGGAACAGAGAGAAGGTCAGGGGGTCTGTGGAGAGGGGGAAGATGATCTCTGTGCTCCAGCAGGGCACAAAGCGAGGGCGCAAGCTACAGGAGCACCCTCCCGTACAATGCACCCTGAGGATCGTTAAGTGATTGTGTTACAGAGAACAGGTGAACTGCGTCTCTCTGCCTCGTCTTTTATATTTTCCTCTCTATTATGATTTACAGGGCTATTCTTCTCCCCCTGCTGCCCCACCATAACTTGTGCTGTTCTTTTGAAGGCAGGCCTGATCACTGCTATTGTACCTGGCCGGCTTTGAAGTGCCTAAGTCTTAAATGATGATGAGACAAGGAGAATGCTTTTCTCTAACAGCCAGGGTAAAAGAGGCTCTTGTTTCTGACAGGTGTCCTTTATAGAAGGGAGTGTGCTGGACTGGTGTTTTGTTGGGGATCGGGTTCCACCCTTCTCCATCACCTGCTAATTGAATAGCATTAGCTTGCCATCTGTGGAGATTTACTGGAAATGACCTCATTGTTGTGTTTAGATTACAGATTAGTCAATAATGAGGAAAGATGTGCATTGTAAATAAAATCCACTGTTGTGGAATAATAAAACAAAATAATTTCCGGCTTGCTGGTGACAAATTCTGTTATTGTCATTTCAAAATAATCATCCATCTGAGCTTTTGTAAACGGTTTTTACTGACCCAAACAAATGTCTTACTTGATATGATAACTCATCAAAATGTTGCTTTTCCCCAGGATTTGATTGAAGATTCACAGTTTAGCTTATTTACAAATTGTCTTACAGTCAGTTTTGAACTCAGGTGTGAGACTCAAGCCATAATTCATACCATGTATAGGTAGTTATTTTAAAATACATTGATGTGGAAAAGGTCTGTTCTCTATGCATGTTACATTTTTTGTTGTTCAGAATGGAGAAAGCCTTTGAGACTGTAGAAGGTTTATGATTATTGATGATCCATGTCTTATATATAATCCATAGTTCGGTCTTACTATCCCATCTAGTTCCCTTCAAGATTTATACACTCCCATGTTGCATGCTGGGGTTTGTTTTACAAACTGTTATTAAGTACACTGATAACTACTTGTTAGCCACCCTTCAGTCTCCTTTCCTCAACGAGCTAATCTGCCAGTAAGTTATATTTTCTGTAAGGACCTCAGAGTATCTCCCAATATCCTATCAGATATCATCAGATTTGTATTGAGGTTTCTCACGTGGCGTCATGCGCACATTGCTCATGAGTCGTCTGACATACTGGACTTGATACAAAAACTGTTTGCTAGGGAAAAATGTGCATTCCTCAATTCGTTGTCACTGGCTCCTGGAAGTTGCTTTTACTTTGTTTGTAGATAAGTCTGTCACTTCCATCCATAGCAGTCAGTTGAGAGATACACATTTTTTCCTAGCAACAGGTGGTTGCCATGGGGTCGCTGGCCAATCCGTAGGCCTGTGTGACTTTAGCAATAATTTTTCCAGTCGGTAAAACTGTGTGACTGGAACCTTATTCCCTTGATCCTACATTGTCACTATGATAGTGCCAAAATGGCACATTTTTGGTCTGTGGTCATGTGCCCACAAAATCTCAACACTAATCTACAAAACCTGATTATTATATTTTATCCATATCAAATTTAATGTATCATCATGTTGTCTAGCAACCACCTATCTCCGAATCTGGCCATATCTAGCATTTATGCACCTGTAACACCTTTTAAAAGTGCAATATTATTTAAGTTTCACGACAGAAGTTCTAAGTTCATTGTGTCAGGTATAATCATTCACTTGACACTGCCCTCGCTGTGAACATTTATTACCTAATTTATGCTACTTGGCTGACAGTATGTGGTTTTACAGATCCTTTAAATACAAAGAGATAAAAGCTCAAGTGACATTGTTGATATAAATGAACTGCCAGAGAACAAGCACATAATCCCAAAAGATGCCAAGGACTTTTTCATGGTGCAAAGAGGTGATTATCGCATATTTAATCTTAAAACTTGTGGTATGTAGGAAATGATTCCTTGTGAATCAGCTGAGTTGAATAAGATCAGAATCAGAATCAGAATCAGAATCAGAATGGGGTTTATTGCCAAATGTTGAGCAGGTTTACAACATTAGGAAATTGCTGCGGTGCTTCAGTGCAAACATAGTGTCATAAATAGCACTTAAATAGACATGGAAAAAAATAAAAGTAGGGATAAGAATTAAAAGTGCTACGTGGGAAGATATGTGCATGAGATATACATGAGATATATACATGAGAATAAGAATTAAGAGTGCTACGTTGAAAGATATATACATGAATGCAGGTGGTGATCAGTGCCAAACATGGAATGATGCAGTGAACACAGCGTAGGGTCATGTGTTAGTGGTGGGAACAGTCATATGGTTATTGTTCATGTGTCCAACAGCAAAGGGGAAGAAACTGTTCTTATGGCGAGAGGTTCTGGTGCGAATGGACCGGAGCCTCCTGCCTGAGGGGAGCAGGTCAAACAGACTGTGTCCAGGGTGAGAAGGGTCAGCTGAGATCCGAGCTGCACGCCGCAATGTCCTGGAGGTGTACAGGTCCTGCAAAGATGGGAGTCTGCAGCCAATCACCTTCTCAGCAGAGCGCACAACACGCTGCAGTCTCTGTTTGTCCCTGATAGTGGCTCCAGCGTACCACACGGTGATGGAGGAGGTGAGGATGGACTCGATGATTGCAGTGTAGAACTGCATCATCGTCCGTGTTGGCAGGTTGAATTTCTTCAGCTGCCTCAGGAAGTACATCCTCTGCTGGGCTTTCTTGATGACGGAGGTGATGGTGGGCTCCCACTTCAGGTCCTGGGTGATGGTGGTACCCAGGAAGCGGAATGAGTCCACAGAGGTGATGGGGGTGTCAGTCAGGATGATGGGGGGGAGTGGGGCTGTGTGCTTCCTGAAGTCCACAATAATCTCCACTGTCTTCTGGGCATTCAGCACCAGGTTGTTGTGGCTGCACCAGGACACCAGACGTTCAACCTCCCTCCTGTAGGCAGACTCGTCCCCGTCCGAGATGAGTCCAATAACGGTGGTGTCATCTGCAAACTTGATTAGCTTGACAGACTGGTGGGTGGAGGTGCAGCAGTTGGTGTACAGGGAGAAGAGCAGAGGAGAAAGAACACAGCCCTGAGGGGAGCCGGTGCTGATGGTCCGGGAGTCCGAGACATTCTTTCCCAGCCTCACATGCTGCTTCCTGTCCGTCAGGAAGTCAGTGATCCACCGGCAGATGGGATCAGGCACATTCATCTGGGAAAGCTTGTCTCGGAGATGGTCTGGAAGGATGGTGTTGAAGGCAGAGCTGAAGTCCACAAACAGGATCCTGGCGTAGGTTCCTGGGGAGTCCAGATGCTGCAGGATGAAGTGTAGGGCCATGTTGATGGCGTCGTCTACAGACCTGTTGGCTCTATATGCAAACTGCAGGGGGTCCAGGAGGGGGGCCGTGAGGGTCCTGAGATGGGAGAGAACTAGGCGCTCAAAAGACTTCATGACCACAGATGTCAGAGCCACGGGTCTGTAGTCATTTAGTCCAGTGATCCTAGGTTTCTTGGGGACAGGGATTATGGTGGAGGACTTGAAGCAGGCAGGCACATGACATGCCTGCAGTGAGGAGTTGAAAATGCCAGAAAACACTGGGGCCAGCTCGTTTGCACAGTGTCTGAGGGTGGCAGGAGACACATCGTCTGGGCCGGGAGCTTTTCGAGCATTCAGACTCTTAAACTGCTTCCTCACATCTGCTTCATGAATATGAAGAGTTGTGGTGGGAGGAGGTGGTGTGAAATCCTCTTTTGTGTGGGGTGAGGAGGGGGGTGTTGTAGGTGAACGGTTTGAAGGTGGTGATGGCTCTATGGAGGGGGGAGAGGTGGGGGAATGAGTGTCCAAAGTGTCTCTATTGTTGGGGCCGTTGGAGGTGTGAAGGCTGCCTGATGGCTCGTCAAAACGGCAGTAGAAGTCGTTAAGGGTGTTGGCTAAGAGCAAGTCATCAGTGGAGTGGGGGGTTTTAGGCTTGTAGTTTGTGATATTCCTAAAACCTTTCCACACAGAGGCCGAGTCATTCTCTGAGATCTGCTGCTGCATCTTCTCAGAGTGCTGATGTTTGGCAATGTCCACTTCTTTAGTGAACCTGTACTTGGCCTCTCTGTAGCAGTCCCTGTCTCCGCTTCTGAACGCCTTTCTCTTTTCCAGCCACAGCTTTTTGAGTTTAGGAGTAAACCAGGGTTTGTCATTGTTATAACTCACCCTGGTGCGTGATGGCACAATGCTGTCCTCACAGAAGTGGATATAGGAGGTGACAGTGTCCGTAAACTCGTCCAAGCTGTTAGAGGCAGCCTTCAATGTGTCCCAGTCTGTGGTCTCCAAACACGTGCGAAGCTCCTCCACAGCCTTGTTGCTCCACAGTTTTTTAGTCCTCACGACAGGTTTGGAGAGCTTCAGCCTCTGTCTGTACGCGGGGATTAGGTGGATCATGAGGTGGTCAGAAAGTCCGAGTGAAGCGTGGGGCACCGCGCGATAGGCCCCGCTGATCGTGCTGTAACAGTGGTCCAATGTCCTCTCCTCTCTGGTCGGGCATTTAATATACTGCTTATATTTTGGAAGCTCGTGGCTCAGATTGGCTTTGTTAAAGTCCCCAAGAGCAATGATGAGAGAGTCCGGGAATGTCCGCTCCGTGTGGAGAATCTGCTCCGCGAGTGCGCACTGAGCTGCCTGCGCATCTGCGTCTGGCGGGATGTAAACAGCGGCCAGGATGAATGAAGCAAACTCCCGCGGAGAATAAAACGGTTTGCAGTGGATAAAAAGATATTCCAGAGAGGAAGAGCAGTGCTGAGCAATCACTGTCACATCTGTGCACCAGCCACTATTGATGTAGAAGCAGAGACCTCCACCTTTGGACTTACCGGAGAGAGCGGCCTGCCGGTCCGCGCGCAGCAGATGGAAGCCCTCCAGCTTGAGCGCGCAGTTTGGGATGTTCTCACTGAGCCACGACTCCGTAAAACATAAGACACAGGAGGAGGCAAAGTCTCTGTTCATGCTTCTCATCAGGGCCAGTTCGTCAATCTTATTCCCGAGTGAGCGTACATTAGAAAGGAAGATCCCAGGAAGAGCAGTTCGCAGTCCGCGTCTCCTCAAACGCACGAGTGCGCCGGCTCGCTTCCCTCTCTTTCGGCGTCTCGCTTTCCTGGTCAGAGTCAGCAGTAAATCTGCCGCAGATGCGACAAATATTGGAAATAAATCCACAGGCGTTGTAGTCCTGTAGTTAAGGAGCTCTTCTCTGGTGTACGAGTATCCAGAGGAGTGCCCAGACACAGAAGAAATGCACAAAAACAAAACAAAAGTAACGCACTGAAGCACCAGGGCGACCATCCGCGGCGCCATCTTGGTTAGAAGATGTTCAAGGACAGATTTTTTTAATAGCTTCTTTTAATCCATGAACACCAAAGGTAGTGTATGAAATCAGAAATATCAACCAGAATGGAACCCTGACAGACTTAATTCATGTGCAAACAAATTACATCAGCTGTTATCTCTTCATTAACTCCAGTCTAAACACTGCATCCTTGTTTGGTGTGTGTGTGTGTGTGTGTGTGTGTGTGTGTGTGTGTGTGTGTGTGTGTGTGTGTGTGTGTGTGTGTGTACTGATGTGTGGGTGACACTGCAATAGTTGGAGTATGCATAGCGGTTTGTGCACAGTAGTGCATGAAGGCACTCATATCTGTGTCTGTGCGTGTTTGTGTAACACAGTTTTGCATCAATGATTCCAAATCCAGCCTCGAGTGCACATTCAGATAGAGGCAAAACGCAGGCCGCTGCTGGGCACGGCCATCTGGGCCCAGCCCCGGGCGGGTATTCTCTGGAGTGGGGGGTGTTTGAGCTGTTGTGGGGGGTGGAGGTTTCACGATAGTATTACAGGATGGTTAGTGTGTGATTAGGAGGTAGAGTAGAATAAATATACCCCTCCTCCATTCCATCCTTCCGCCTCAAGCTTGCGGTATGATGGAGAGGGGGAGACTGAACACACAGCTGTCCTCAGCCATTATCAGTGATGGATGAAGCCAGAGCAGAGCATCAATGGCATGCTGCACACTCACTCGAATGTGTCAGTGTATTGGGCTGTGTATCTTATTTAACTTTGTGTGCACAAGAGAGATAGAGGAAGAATGGAAAGAGAAAAAGGAATTTGGATAACATACTGGAAATATCTTGATGATGTAATTAATCACTCATTTGTTGTAGATGGCAGAATAAGTGAAACAAATGAGGAAATATAAGCCTGATACACCTTTTACAGCAAATCGTGTATTTTGAGTTGCTGAGGTGTTATCTCTGACCATGATATCCCATTTTCTTCAGCAGCAGGTGGTTGTAGCAATGGTTCCAGCACAAAAACTGGAATTTCCAGTGCTTTTATTCAGTTTTTCCCCACAGAGTTTTACAGTGGCAGACACATAATTGCAATATTAACCAATTACATTTGAGACAATGGAAAGCTGTGGTGTCCAAAAAGGAGGAAACTATTGTACATTTAAAATAGTTGCAGACAATTAGGAGGAAGAGGTCAATTGTACAAATGCATATTCTTATTAAACGATGTGATCTTTTCAGCAACCAAGCTTGAAAACTGTTTTGCCCATTCAGGATTGATGAAATCAAATCAAAACATCTGAAAATAAAAGGATTAATAAATGCACCAACATAGATAAAAAGGACAGACTAGAATTAGGTCTCATCTAGCTTGCGTGCAATTGACCAACCAGCTTTGCAAGACAAGTGGAAATGGTTTTATATAACACTTTTCTAGTCTTGCTGACGACTGAAAGAGCTCTACCGCGCATCCATGGCCAGTTGAGAATCATCTCACTCAATCTGATAACACTAATAAAGGAGCACTTTAAAGTGCCAATTTTGGCCGTAGCTTTGTCCTTATATGCGCTTGTATTTATCAATGAACAGCTGTTTACCTGCCAGAAAACCTGAGAAAAACCCCTGACCTGAGTATTTTTCTGAGTTCAAATCAATATCAAACAAGGACAGATTGGAGGACATTGGACATTGAAATGTGTGTGGAGGAGTTGTAAAATAAGACATTTGTTTGATGTATAATCCCAGATGGATGTTAAATGTTACCAATAGTGCAAACGTCCAGCAATAACCAGTGCACTGGTGGATTGTATCTGAAGTGTCTCTTTGAGGGAGGGGGCATTAAATCAAATCCAATAATGTTCCCTGCTCCTGGTCCACCAATTAAAGTAATCAATGCCATGCCTGAGTTACCACAGCATCATAGTCTCAGGCTGTTCTGTAGACCTTCATTCCCATCAGCCCGGCTCGTGAATACTACTGCCTTACTCTTACGACCGTTAAAGCTCTCTCTGAATCTGATTCTTCTGTAATTAACCCCTGTGTGTAATCCTGAGAGCTTGCTGATATCCAAAATGCTAACTCGATCCCCAACCAAGGTTTCCCTGATTAGATTAGCGTGCGCTGACTCATATTCGAACAATGCTGTCGTCTGACTCAACAGCTGTCAAACACAAGAGATGGGCATAAGCCGCCAATTAAATATGCTAATGTATTTCATCCTCTTAGATAGGCGAATTATGTGTGTGAATAGGCTGGATTCAGGCTATTTGTCCTAATTTTCTTCAGTAATTAAAAGCTTTATTTCACCACTGTCAGGTTGTCAGTGCATACCTTTCAAGAACGGTAACAACTGCAGGAAGAAAGGGTGTAGCTGTGGAGTGAATTTGTTTTAACCAATTTAATAAGACGCGGTGATTTGCATCTGAGTTGAGTCTGCGTGCAGAAGCAGGCTGGTATTATTAAAATTGAGACTGGTGGTTCTATCTGAAGCTCACTGATCCATCGAAAAGAAGTGACAGCAAAGGCAGACAAGCCTGTAATGGACTGGTCATGGACCAAAGGCCCACCAGAGAATATCTTCTTACAAAGACACAAAAGGGCTTGTAGAGAATGCATACAGAAGGAAAAATAGCTAAACTATCAAATTTTCACATGGTTCTTAATGGTCAGAGTGAATCACATAACATGATGTCTTACAAAAAGAGACAGACCCATCTTTTATTTCCTTCAAAATTGACCGTGACGCTTCAGTAGCAGTTGCTTTGTTTTACACACATCTATGATCTATTGTCTGAAATCCTTTTCACAGGTCCAGATTTGCCACCTACTGACCCCCTCATCTTTTTCTCTCCCCATGTTGTGCAGATGAACACTGGTCCAACTGATAATGATGGGGGATATTGAAAGACGAGTAACCCTGCCGTTTCCCTCTCTCTACGATTCATTAACCCGATTTCCACTGAGCTCTGTCCCACATGTGTCAGCGCCTGCTGAGGATTCTGCTGACCCGCGCGGCCCCCGTCCTCTGCCCTGTCGCACACCAGCTCGCCATCAAACCGACAGATAACTGTCGAGAAGCAAGCAAGGTCGGCCCTGAAGTGTTGATAGCCTCCATGCATATCCTATAGCCACTTTCAGGTCCCAGATGTAGGATAGCAAATCTATATTGCTTTATGTTAATTCAGGCAATTATTTTAAAGTGAGCAAAGAAGGCATCGATGCTGTTTGTAAGAAGAATACATGAAAACATCAGGTATCTAAGCTTGTAGCACAATACAAAAGGTCACGTGTGGCTTCCAAAGAACAGATTGCAGCAATCACATGTCATTGCAATTCACTATTAATATCTAAAATAGGCACTTTGTACTTGAGTTGTTTTCATAGTATTAGTAGCACTATAGTTTCTCTTATGTATTCCATTTCATGCTGCAGAGATGATTAATTAGACTTTGCAAAAGTACTCGCATGCTTGCTAAAGTAGAGAAAATAAATCACAAACTCTTCATGCCTTACATGTGTGAAACAGAGGGAAAAGAAAGAATAAATGAAGTTCAAAGTGGTAGACTGCACTCTTTTAGATTCAGTAGTATCAAAAGCAACTGCTACACTCTCGTGCTGTTTTACACAAGCTTTAATCCAACTACCCTTGTTTGAACTTAGTTTTCTTTTTAGAGCAACAACAAATCCAAGTTTAATGTCTGTATTGTTTCCTTGTTGGCGGTGTGGGGGCAGGCTCTTGCTGAAAAGGCAAAACACTCCTAAACCACTCGCACTACATCCCCGTACATCCTGTTCTCACCCCCAGTCCAGACCTTGTGCACAATCAGTCAACAGCACTTGTTTCCAAAACAATTCTGGTTTATCCAGATGTTCCCTTTGCAGTCTTCAGTGACTTTTTAATTAGGTAAGGTGTCTTCCCCTGACTCTTTTATATATTAAGTGTGTCCACAGGGCATCAGCACACTACAACCATACAGAGGTTTGATCTTTCTTTTTTTACCCAATGTACTTCTCATTTTTATGACAAGTACATGTATGTTATTCACAATGTCTTGATTTCAAACGTTGATTTGATTGGCTAGTAGCATCACTTATCAACTCTTCAGTGCAAGCAGTTCAGTTTGGCAATGTTATTCAACATGAATCTTAAAGATTTAAAAATATTTGTCTAATATGTTCACATAGAGTCTAAATATGGACTATATTAGTCTCTGTTGGTTTGTCCACTAATTGGAGTTTCTGATAAAGCACTTCACGTTTAGCGCCCATTTTTGCTGTACTGATCGTGCGCTTTTGACACAGTTTTGAAGTAGCTGGCAAACCTTGCCCCAGTCAAACACATACTCATTGATTGGCAGCAAAGCCCGCAAGGGAGTCTGGGAGGCTTGATCAATACGTCTCTCACTGAGTTCTACCTTAGTACCAGAGAGTTTCCCAGCCAGCCATCTATTAAGCATGTGTTGGTGCATGCAGAGGATGGTTTAGTTTACTCTAATTTGTTTTACAGGCAGAGGGTGTTTATTGGACCAGAAAAACATTTGTTATCTTTTTCCTCTGGAGGAACAGTCATGAATCAATCTCACTTCAAATGTACAAACACAGAAGCGCCCCGGTGATTACCCCAAATAAACACACGTACAATGGGATAAGTGTACACACACGTATGCACAGAACAACATGGGGATTGCGCAAATGCACACAGCATTCCTTTGGAAAGATATACATGGAGAAAAACATTCTTTGAAAGCCTCGTAATTAGTTTAACACATAGGACATCATGTGTTTTTGTTTCCGCTGTATATATTCACAGTAGTTGTATTAGGTGGCTTATTTATACTAAACACAGCACACTTTATGTTTCATCTTGTGCCCCACCCATGTGTAAAAGGATTTGTATAACAATGATGAAATGCCGGTGCTGGTGACTCTTATAAATCAAGCAGTAAAACAACGGTTACACACAGCAGGCTAGTAGTAACATGGAGCTCAAAGGTCAGTAGTTAATTCCTTTACAATTACTCGTTGCAACACAGTTATACTGAAGACAAAACAACAAAAACAACTTGTGTTTAAGTGTTCTGCAAACAAGTGTCTGTGACAAATTAAAGAAGGTCTTTACTTGTCCAGAGATTGTGTGTATAGATTGTGGTATAGATTCAAGAAACATTCCTCAGAGATTTTGGTCCATCCATGATGCAAATCTCCCACCACATCCCAAAAGTACTCTACTGGGTTGAAGTCTCACAACTGTGAAGGTAATTTGAATACAAAGAACTTGTTGAAATTGACATGTTTAAGACCATTTGAATGTCACTGCAAAAACTAAGAATCATCAGACCATTTTTCCAATTTTCTGTTGTCAAACTTTGGTGAACCCATGTGGACTGTAGCCTCAGTTTCCTTTCCTAAGCTGACAGGAGTAGCACCCAGCTTGGTCTTCTGCTGCTCCAGCCCATGAGACTCAAAATTCGTCATTGTCCATAGTCAGAGATACTCTTCGGGATAACCTGGTTGTTGGTTTTCCCAATATGTTCTGCCGACCAGAAATTACAGGAATACGAGTGGGTGGATCTCTGATTAGTTTTTAAACCCCGTTTACTATTGCCAGTGTCACTCAGTATAAATCAGACCACTCATTCTCTTCACGCCACCGGGTCAAAAGACAGGTTTTTAATTCTCGGCTACCCCTGGATAAGAAAACACAATCTCCACATCGACTGGTCAGGACACAAGGTTACAAGCTGGAGTCTATTCTGCCTCACTTTTCTTCAGCTCTGTTCTCAGGAACATCAGAAGCATCTCCTGCTGTACCTTCACCACCAGATCTCACCTCAGTCCCCAAGGAATATCATGACCTCCAGGAGGTCTTCAGTAAGGATAAGGGGTTGTCCCTTCCTCCCTACAGAGCGGAGGAAAGATGCAGTTTGCATGTTCTCCCCATGTTTGTGTAGGTCCAGGTACTACAGCTTCCTCCCACAGTCCAAAGACATGCAGTTAGTGGGGATAGGTTAACTGGAAACTCTAAACCTCCCATAGGTGTGAATGTGAGTGCGAATGGTTGTCTGTGTCTATGTGTTAGCCCTGCGACAGACTGGCGACCCTGAAAAAGAATAAGCAGCAGAGAATGGATGGATGAATGCTAAGAAAGATAAGACACTCCGTCCGTGTATTGACAATAAAGGTTTGAATAGGATCACAATTAAAACCAAATACCCTCTGCAGAAAAACTGTCCCTGCAAGAATTTAAGCCTGAAGTGAAAGGCCCACTCCCACATCCCAAAAACACCTTCGGTGGTTCCCTCAGTTTCACTAACTTCTGCCGTCTCTTCATTCAGAATTACAGCCAGATAGCCACATCAATCACTCATTTCACTTCCACCCAGATGCCATTTACCTGGTCTCTTGATACTGAAGCAGGCTTCATTAAATTAAACTTGTTCAGTTCCACACTCCTTTTGATTCACCCCATACCACAAAACCATTCATAGTGGAAGTAGACGCTTGGCTTGTGCCTTCTTCTTGCCTCCCTCCAGCCAAGAGAAATTATGATGTGGGTGACGAAGAACTGTTGGAATCCAGGCTCCAGGATGTCAAGCCCAATGCCTTGTCCCGCCAGTTCGTCACCAACACTGACCCACCTGAGACTGCCGCATTCCTTCCTGCCACCTGCAAGGTGCCTTTCGACTCCTAGGACATCGAAGATGCCATCCGCGAGGCCCTTTAGGATGAGCCTGACCTATGTACCAGTCCACCTGATCGCTGCTACGTCCCGACTACAGCACGTTCAGCAGTCATCCATTGGGCTCACACCTCTAAATTCGCCACCCTGGAGTAGGTAGGACAATTTCATTAATCAAAAGTCACTTTTGGTGGGAAAGTGTGGAAAGAAGTGTCAAAGGCTATGTAGCTGCTGCACCATCTGTGCACTCAATGACCATCAGGTTTGCTACAACAAGTAACAACCCCATAGCTTTAGATTTTGTTACCAGGCTGCCTGTTTCCTCCGCAAAGTCCGTAATTCTTTCTTTTATTGATAGGTTTTCCAAGTCAGCCCATTTTATTGCCCTAGACAAACTCCTAATTGATCATGTATTCAGGCACCACGGCATCCCTACGGCAATTGTCCTCAATCCACTTCACAGGTCTGGAAGACCTTCTGTACTGCTCTTTGAGCCAAAGTCAGCCTCAGCTTTGGATATCACCCACAATCTAATGGACAGACCAAGAGGCTCAGCCAGGTGTTGGAATCAGCCCTCCACTATGTCACCACACAAAACCCGGTAATTTGGTCTCTGAATCTTCCTTGGTTAGAGTATGCACAAATTGACTTAACTCATCTAGAGCCTTTTGAAGCCTCTCTGGGTTATCAGTCATCCCTGTTTCATGAGAATGATGTTGATCTTACATTTGCACTCCGACTTAGGAAATGGTACTAAAGGCTGTCGCTACACAGATGAGAACTAAGAGCACCCACTTCAAAGTACACTCCAGGCCAAAAAATGACTCGCTGCTAGGGACGTTCCCCTCAGGCCATTCACCCACAAGCTCACCCCAAGCTACACTGGACCCTATGAAGCTGAGACTGTCACCAGTCCTACGGCAGTTTAACTTAAACTCTCTGCATCTATGTGCATACATCCCACGTTCCATGTTTCCCAAGTCAATCCCGTGGACTCTAGTCCCCTGCCCCCGCCACATACTCTTGTCTTGTATTTGCTTCTCTGTGTTAATAATAAAGCTTGTGAAAACCTTAACACTGTTCCATTTGTGTCTGCACTTGGGTCCACTCCCACATAATGGCCTCCGAGCCCTCTTGACACTAGTAGCTTAATATTCTTTTAAACTTTTAGAAGTTCAGCAGCTGACAGCAAGTTCAGGCTGGTTTGTGGCATTCTTGTGGCTTTAACTGTTAGATGTCATAGAAGCTGAGGCAGTTGGCACAGCTGGCTAATTGTCTGTGGCTCATAACAATGACTTGAAAGAAATATGTAACTTATGTAAGAGGAAGGCACTTAAATGATCAATACCCCCTAAACAGCTACATTCAAGATCAATATAGTGTAAGGATTTGCCAGGGGAATGGATTAATGGAGGAAGTGTATAAATGTCAGCGTAGACACATCACTGAATATATGTGCATTGGATGAGTGTTGAAACAAAATTTACTGGCCCAGAGCTGTTTGCGTAATTACTGATGTGGTAAGGCTTTTCCTCTTTGTTTTCTTTCTATTGTTGCCACTCTCTCTCTTCCCATCTTGTCTTAATCATTACCTTTTCTTACTTTTTATCGCTCTTTCTTTTTCAGTCTTTCTTAACTGCCCTCCTTCACTTTTGCTTTCTTGTTGTAGGTGCTGTGTTGTGCAGCCAAAGCCGTTTCTTCCTCAGAACGCACTCTTGAAAGGCTATTCATGTATTCTTCAATGACACCCTATTACATTTGTGTGAGAGGCTGTGTGTGTGTGTGTGTGTGTGTGTGTGTGTGTGTGTGTGTGTGTGTGCGCGTGTGTGTGAGTGAGAGAGAGAGAGAGAGGGAGAGAGGGAGATGCAGAAAGAAAAATAAAGAGAGAGAAAGGTATTCCAGGGGGGCCATGCTACAGTGCCATCTGTATGCAAATCTCCTCAGACTTTGGTAAACTTTGATCAAACACTCAGGCCTTCTTTTCTCTTGCTGTACTCCCTCCCTCTTTTCCTCCCTCCCACTCTTGCTTAGCTGTCCACTATGTGTTCTGCAATTACTGTAGCTCCACAGCTCTTTGTCACGGCTGCATATTACTCAGCTAGGGCAATGAGTTCCCTGGAGGAACTGCCTCCACCACGCGCACACCTCCATGTTTTCTGCCCCAATACCCCCCGATACCCTCCTTGTTTCAGGCTGTACCTACAATAAGCCCAACACACACCATTTCTGAGCACCTGCGACCGTGCTGGACTCCATAACAGATGGTGACACCCCTTCACCCCCATCCCCTGCCCCTTACACGCATGCACGACACACACAGATAAAGGGGCTCTCGCCATACGGAGCTTATTGTGGCACATGTGTGATGGGCATGCCATTGCGCAGAGCTTGGCCACATTTCATGCACACACACACACTTGTGCATGGATACATACGCTATTGTATTCCTACATTTAGGAAGGTTAATATGTTGAATACAGATCTGGTGTCCAACAGCACAATGGAAACGTTGTGGCTAGTCTTAATGGCGGGGGTAATGAAGATCTCAAAGTAGATGACACAAACCCGCAACATGCCACACCATCTCCTGTGTAGCTTTAATGCACATCCATCAGTGGGGTCTAAGCCCATTAGAGTTGCATCGTGTGTGTGTGTGTGTGTGTGTGCCTGTGTGTGTGTGTGTGTGTGTGTGTGTCTGAGCAGTTCAGGCCAGGCAGTCAGCAGGCAGAGAGATAATGGATATTAATCAGGCAAAAGCCATGGCCATATGTCTGTTTAACGCAGAAGATGGCTACTCCCTTCTAAAACAATTAGCCTCATTTTAGAGAGCAGATAGCTTAGCAGGGAGCGTGAATGGCTGTCTGTTGCTCTGTGTTAGCCCTGTCATGGACTGGTGACATGTCAAGGGTGTACCCTTAGTCTCGCCCAAAGTCAGCTGTAATATCCACCCCACTAATGTCAGGTTGGCTAAGTTGTTAAGGGAAAAGGTTGTTAAATTGCAACTGGAACATGTGAGATTCAAGAAGAAGCATGTAAAACAATGCATGAGCATATCTGAGCCAGTCAGGTTTATCTGTATTGGCAGGGGGTTTGGTGCTGAACACTATGAGGTGAAATTAAAGTTAATCTTACCATCTGAACCAAACAACTTCTCTCTGCTGTGATATGTTGTTTTTCTTTTTACCCCCATTTATTTTTCTGCGTTATTGTCTATGAGCTTGTTTTTATCCTATAACCAGACAGGATAAGTCATTAGGCAGATGGTAAGGGGAAGTCCCATGAGAGGACACACACATGCACGCACACACAGGGTCTCCTATCCTGTACGCACACATGTACAGTTAGTATGCACAAAGACACCAGACCCCTGTTATGTAATCCACCAGTGCCACTCCCCCACTGAGAAGCTCAGTGTTGTACTGTCTCAACTCCCAAACAAAGTCATCTGTCTTCATATACCCCTGTCTCTCACATAGGCCTCGTACCTTAGGACCATCTTGGTTCTGCAAGTAGCTAAATGACAATTGTGCTTCTGAAAAATTAAACGCCGGAGTGTTCGTTCTAGAAAGGAAGTAATATATCACTTTTGGTGAAAGAGAAACAATCATTGATCATGTTGTCCTATCTATTTTTTTAAAGGGATTACTGCAATTCATCAGCAGTGTGTATTTTATGTTGTATTAGTGCACTTCTCTCTTTCTTATACCCTCTGTGAGCACACTGCTGTGCTAAATGGCTATACAGACCGTGGCAACAGATTTCTCTTTCAGCCATCTCCAGAGAGCGCCTGAACAGGCTCGTGAAAGGCGCATATTTGGGCTAAGGCCCAACACAGGATGCACAGAGGGAAGGAGGAGAGAGAAAAAGGGGAAGAGCAGGTGGGGAGGGGCAAAGCCATGTGGCCTATGTTGGTAAACAGTATCCAGCCTTGTCCTGGCATCGTGGCAGGCAGCGCACAACACCGGAGATATCAGGCGCCGGGGCCACACACAGACCACAACAAAAGGTAGACACACATTTGCATTCATACACACACACACTCGGGCAGAAATACACAGACTACTAACAGACAAATAAAAGCCTCACTCTCGTGTCTGCCACTCAGCAGCTGCTCCAGTTTCCATAGCAACAGCCTGAACAATGTAGTAGGAAGAGCTGCGCTGGTGAGAGAGGAAAATAGAGAGGTGTGTGTGTCTGTGTGTGTGTGTGTGAACTGAAGTGAGTGAGTGTGTAGGTGTGTGTGTGGGTGGGTGTGAGAGGCTATGCAGGGGGAGGTAGCTGCAGGGTGCGGAGACAGAGAGCATTCAGAAGACACTCGCTTTCTTTGTCAGGATGAGTCTTTGAGAGCAGCACAACAAATACAGAAATGTGGAGGCAAACAGGGAAGTAAACAGATTGAGGCAGATATGAAAGGGTGACGAGGTTAAAAAAAAAAAAAATCCACAAAGGCAAAGATGAAGATTTTATGATATCTATTTATTTTTCAAAATGAGGTATTTCAAAGTGCTATGAGTTGCAGCACTAAATGTACATTTTAAATTGAAAAAAAAACAAAACAAACAAACACAAAAAAACAAACATCTTATATCTGTTTACCCAGTTCTATGCACCCGATAGCAAATATAAACAAAAAAAAAGGAAGAAAGAAAAAAAAAGGCCAGGTACATGAGGATAGAACACATTTTCTGTACAAAAGAATTATTTGAGATAGAAGAAAAAATGACGAGATAAAGTGATATCTACCAGGAACTCATTTTCATACGAAAATATAAGTATCAAATTTAGTATGTATCAGGTTCACACTAAAAGCATAAAAGGTGTGTTGAATTAGTAATATAATACAATACAAAGAAAGGGAAGAGAAAGAAAACAATATATTGTTATATTACAAAGTTTCATGACTCTCAAAATTGAGGCCTTACAGTACTTTTAAAGGTATATAAACTTCCAGTCTAAATGTTGGCAGCTTTCTGACATGTGTATATATATATAAAAAAAGAACAAGGACAAACTGTATTACAAAACAAGGCAGATCTGAGTGTATTTTGTCTGTACACTATTGTTATATACAAAAGTGTCGGCTAGCAAGGTGCGCAGTTATACATCCACTGACTTGGTTTGAGCACCAGTGTGAGAAGAGTGAGGGAAAGAGGACCTGTAGTGGCATTGTTTATGTGACACCTCAGTCATCAGTCTTTTCAGTTTTGCAGTGGTGAAGGCAAAGTAAGTGTGCACTTCTTCTTGTACATGAACTCTCCAAGCAAAGTGCCCTCCAACACCCGTCCCTGTGGGAATAACTAGATTCCAGGCTGGTGTCACAGTGAGTACAAAAAAAGTACAAATAGAAATTATATTTTTTCAAAAACAGAAGAAGGGAAGACCAAAAAAAGTGTCCTCTCTCCTTCCTCATGCTTTTTTGTTTTTCGTGTGTGTGTGTGTGTGTGTGTGTGTGTGTGTGTGTGTGTGTGTGTGTGTGTGTGTGTGTGTGCGTGCGTTTTTAATCTTTCTTTAATGTGACTGGATTGAAAAAAAGTAAACCCTAAACATTCTTAACGTCAACAAATGTGCAAAAAAAGTGGCGGCAGTGAAAGTCCGAGCATCCCCCCGCCCCCGGCACCCCGCCCCTCCAAGGTGTGTGTTGACATCTGAACATAAACATCCTCTGAGATGTTGTGTTGGTGTGTGCACGTGTGCAACAAATATGAAGGCCTCTGTGTGCATCTTCTTGTGTATCAGACTTGAGTTGATGCAGAGGGGTGGGGGTGGGGGGGGTCGTCCAGGGTATATTGTGAGTGTTTGTGTTGTAGCACTTGTCTGTTAGCGAGTCCTTGCGTGCTCCAGCCTGCGCATCAGCTGTTGCCTCCGGACCTGGAGCCTTTCTTTCTCTTGCTGGAGCCTCATCTCTTCCGTCTCTAGCGAGTTCACATATTCAGTGGCCTTCTTAAGGATGAGCACCTTCGCCGCCTTCTCATTGTGCGCCAGCTCCGGCACGTGGTCGCGCAGCGTCAGGAAGCTGGATCGCAGGTCGTTGCGGCGCTGGCGCTCCAGGATGTTGTGGTTGCGTCGGCGCTCGCTGTCCTCTGAGTCGGAGCTGCCTCTCGGGCTGCTGTCCCCGCTGGAGCTGCGCTTGCTGCGCACCCCTGATGTGCTGGTGACTGAACTGCAGGATGAGGAGGAAGATGAGGAGGATGAAGAGATGGTTCTGGAAGGAAGGCGCGGGGCATCAGACATCTTTTGCTTCTTTGGAGGCGGGGTTGGGTCATCGTCTGAAGCATAGGGTGAGGGGGCTGCGTAGTTATGTTGCTGCTGGTGGACTGAACTTCTCTTCAAGATGAGCTCCTGAGGAGCCCGGCTGACGAATCGACTCACCACACCGGAACCGGACCCTGAGACAATTCCTTTTGCATCTTGACTTTTGGGGTGTACAGAGATGGTGACAGTGCCTGACGCCATGGGTGATGCCTTGGTGATTGTAGAGCGCCTCTTCTCTACTGTGACTACATCAATCTCCTCCTCATCTTCTTCTTCTTCTTCTTCCTCCTCCTCTTCCTCTTCTTCGTCTTCCTCTTCTTCGTCTTCCTCTTCTTCGTCTTCCTCTTCTTCGTCTTCGTCTTCCTCTTCTGAGAAAAGAAAACAACGTGAGTGATTAATTGCTCTGACACAGCACTATTCCATCTGTGTGTGCCAGCAAGTTGCAGGTATACATGTGAGCGAGATCAAGGTGTAGGAGAAAGAATGTTGCTCAATACTGTTTGCACAAGCAGAAACCTCTTAATGCTTAGTGTCAGTCATTTGGTAACTAATCTATTCTGCAGGAATTGACACGTTCAGTGTCAGCGCTGAGCAGACAGGCTGGATTTCTGCATTTCATTCTCCCTCCCTTATTCAAAACTTTCTTAATCTTCTCTGGAGATAAGACAGCTTTAGTCTGGTGCTTTCAGTCTATCGGCACACCTCCACTCACACTGAAAGTGTGCCAGTAGAATCAGATGCATTAAGAACTTAGGTTTAACTCTGACCTCTAAAGTTAAAAACCTCATTTCCACCTGAGCTCTTGATCTTAATACATGTGCTAATGTTGAGATGAGCAGGTGACCCTTATCATCCACGGGTGCTTTTGGAGGTGACAAGAAGTGACCAACCAGAAGCAGAGCGTGAGACCCCATTAAAATGCCTTTGTTATAATGGCTCCCATTATCAGCTCAGGAGCATCTGAGGAGTGTGGCATTTTACAGCTTATGGTAACCCACTTCAGACACTACTGCACCAGAATGTCTGAACACATGCTGCACACACACACACACACACACACACACACACACACACACACACACACACACACACACACACACACACACACACACACACACACAGATGTTATTCCTGTCATCACAACAAAGCTGGCCACAGCTGGCTGGATGAGGGGGTGTCCCTGATTTTGCCACATGTGTGGCTGAGATTTAGCTCTTGTTGTTTGAAATTCAGAATGGAACAACTCTTTAATTGAGGTGGAATGGAATATAAAGAGAAGAAAGTCAATTCATGTCTGAGCAGATATTAGTTTCAGTTTGTAAAGAGGAAAATGAAGAGGAGCAGTGCCTGACCCTGCTTTTCCTGCGAACTGCTTCTGTTTTTTGTTTGTTTGTTTTTTAAATGGGGGTCCTCACAGTTTATCTTTTAGGGTCAGTTTCCCCTTAATGTAAAAGTGCAGAAGGCGTGCTGCACAACGAAGAATGGGTCGCTTCAAACGCCAGAAGCGCATCGGGGCGGCAGTGTGCGCTGGACGGTGGGGCGGCAGGCGATCGGATCACCACCCTTTAAGCTCCAGACCTGGAGGGGCGCCAGGGAGACAGCTGTCGAGATGGAGCGCTTGTTCAAAGCTGTCACCCCCCTCCCACACACACACGCACACACACGCCTAAAAGAAGCTCTCCTCCGTCCTCTTTTATTCGCTGTAGAGGAGGTGTTTGGCAAGGTTGGCTGAGTCTATCCTCTGTGCCAAGCTGGGGGGCTTTGTACTACAGTTCCACAACGAAAACACGCTGATAAGGGCTGGTGTTTGTTTAGGGAACTTATAAAAGACCGGTGATGGAAGTCTTAGTTTTTAAGTACACATAACATTCATTACCCAATCTAAACACATCTAACATTATGATCCTGACACAAATCCCGTATTTCCGTTTAAGACATTATTTCTTGTTTTCTCTTTCTGAGTATTAATTTTAGATATCCCCTCATGTCGGGCGGCAGTTGGCTCAGACTGTCTGTCTCAGACTGTGGAGTAAGTGTCAGTTTGTCACCCACTGTGCGCAAATTGTCCCTCAATTCATGCGTAATGAAAGCGTTCACGGTACCGTGAACCTGACACTTCATCAGCTCATCGCATTATTAAACACCTTTTCATCTCCTCCCACAACCTGGTCTGACTGTGTGTGTGTGTGTGTGTGTGTGTGTGTGTGTGTGTGTGTGTGTGTGTGTGTGTGTGTGTGTGTGTGTGTGTGTGTGTGTGTGTGTGTGTGTGATGTCTTTTTGTTTTGCTCAGATGCCAGCTGAGTTCAGTAAGTCACAGAATTCCCCATTTTACCGCCATCTGCCGGATGGAGACCTTGTTGATTACATAAACCTCGTTCACTGTGTCACTACTCCACTGCGCGATCGTGTGTGTGTGTGTGTGTGTGTGTGTGTGTGTGTGTGTGTGTGTGTGTGTGTGTGTGTGTGTGTGTGTGTGTGTGTGTGTGTGTGTTATGTCTAACGAGGTAATCCGATTCTAGACCAGTCATATGAACAATCTGCACTCACTCCGATTTGTTAGGGTAGGGGCTTACAACAAAAACAACAGCAACGACAACAACCAACACAATACTACTACTGATAATAATAATAATAATAATAATAATAATAATAATAATAATAATAATAATAATAATAACAACGTCTTCAAATCCTTACCAGAGTCACTAGGCGCGCTCCCGTGCACCGTGGATGTTTTAATGGTCCCAGATGAGTCCCTGGTGCTGTTTTTCTTGTTGATCGGGAAAGGGAACACTACTGTGGGGTCCACACACTCTGACATCGAGTTGCGGCTCACCACCTCCTGCGCCTTGACGCACACACTCCTGCTGCCTGCTGTCGCCGTGGAAATAGCTTTGCCGAGTTTCTCCGTAACCACCCGTTCCAGCTTTTCCCTGGCAGAAAAGCCACTCCACATACAGTCCTGGATGATGATGCTGTTGGGATTAGAATCCAAAGCGGAGCCGAACAGATCGTCGGATGCTCCCCATATATCGTCCCCAGGCAGGAGCAGCAGCTCGGATGCCCAGTCCAGTGGGTCCCCTAACCCGAAGCCAAGGGGGTCTGCTTCCAGCGAGGCAGTTGCCGGCTCTCCCGGTAGCGCGGCGCGGCTTGGAGAGAGGGGCGGAGTGGGCAGCAACTCGAATTTCTTCCAGATGTCCTCCCCCGGTGGCGCAGAGTCGGGACCGCAGAAGTAGAAGTCCTCATCCGGATAGAAACACGGTTGTAAGGAGTCAAACTCCAAATCGGAGTTTTTACTTATGATCGCCGGCATTCTATCCCACAATCGAAAAACCTGTGAAGAGACAAAAGATGATTTAGTCCTCAGTGAAAGAGCGTCTCGTCACATTCCTTCTCTCCTCTATCACACCTGAAAACGGCACTGTAGAAAGAGCATGAGCCAAAGCCCACACACAGACCCAGTCTGCTTGACTGAATTCCGCACTAACTCTTTTGTGGGGTTTAAAAACCACAAAAATCTCAGAGGAGAATGTGCGTAAATGTGACCATGACGCACAGGCGGTGCAAAATGACTTTTGACGTACGATTCGCTAAAGACCCCCCAAGAAAAAAGATTAAGAAACAAAAAGCATGCTTACCAAAAAAATCAATCAATCAAATGACAACAATGAAATCGAGCAGACACTATGTTTTGCCTAAAATGGGAGAGAATAATAACACTCGTACGTTAAGCTGCTGAAGTGTTAAGACACTCACCTTGTCCTGGCTTGGGATGATGTACGAAATAAAAATTTCTCGTATCTCGCAGTCAGTAATACAGAGACCAGAATGTGAGCAGTCATCTACTTTGGGAGCAAACACAGTCCTCTGACACACTTTCTGGATGGCCACAGAGTGTTATACACTCAGTAAAGCGCTAGGAAGCTCCTCCCTCTCAAAGCGGGGGTCGGGCTTTCGTTTTGATGGACGCGGGAGACAGGAGCTTTCTTTCAAGGTGAATGGAGAAAACAGCCTAAACATCGTGAGCAGGAACGAAAGCCGGGGGGGGATGAAAAGGGTTAAAGGATGCAAAAGAAAAGTGTAAATGAGAGAGTATTCTCATCATGCATTATTGATACACTCAGACAAACTGTCTTATCTGTTCAATGGGGTGTCATAGGAAACTGAAGCAGAAGCAAAACAAAGTGCAAGCTGGTGTTAGTGAGCTTTACCCCAAGTGTTTTATCTCTGTTTAAAATTAATTAATTGATTATTAATTGAGTTTTTGAGTTGAGAAAACAAAATAAAACAAAAGAAGAAACATTCTGGGATGGAAGTAACAAAAACCAACATAATACATTAATCTTTTATAAAACTCATTTTAGAACAGGGTAAGACTCAGCTTTATAAATGCAATCCATGTGTTTATGTATTTGTTTAAGTTGTTACGAACACGAGTCAGTAATTCAAAATTATGTTAAGAGATGTTTTCCTGCACAGCAAACCCTCCTGGCCGTGTAGCTGTCCTGTAGAGCTCTAAATGCCATCTTCTCTTTTGTCTGTGGACCACCAGCATCTCAGGATGAAAGACAAAGTAGGGCTCACTGCGCCCTCACACGGACACACCCCAAAACAACAGTGGAAACGCGCTCTAACACGACCGAGCGAGCAAGACAAAGACATAAAAACACCAGATCGGGTTTTTTTTCTCTCCGCCAAAATTAAAGACAGAATGCAAGTCGGGAAAAATACCAAACTTCTCCTGGGTTTGAAGGAGGAGCATTTTCAGGGACAACCGGCTGTGCAAGAGAGATTTCAGCTGTCTCCGGGATAAGACAAAATTCAAGAAGAGCTTGTTACGTAACCCCAAGCAGTGGTTGTAGTTGGAGTCATTCCCATTCCCTTTTTAATGACAGCTTTAGGAAGAATGGCGCATCTGTAATTATGCGCACAGGCACAGGCGTACACACACAGTCCTGATACTGACTTGCAGAGAAAACGTTTACAAAGCAGATTCCGGTTCAACGCCAGCTGTGGGCAGGAAGAATGACGGCTTCCAGTTATTTTCAGACAAACAATGGAAGATGATAAAAACAGCATTTAATATTTTGAGATTCTATCCTTTTTTCCTCTTATGAACAATTGATATTAATCATAAACGTGACTGCAATGATATATTTCTTAATGAATTAAAAAAAAAGATGTTTTAAATTTAGAGCTACCAGACATTTCATAACAGAAAAAGTCCATTTTAGTTTATCAACAAACTTTTTTTTTTTTTTTTGTGAGGGGTTGAGGTTGAGTTCAAAGGACTAAAGCCAGCGAAAAGTGAGAATCTGCAGCTGTTTGGTGTACGGAGTAGTAGGGAGTTTCCTGGGACTTTTTATGCAGCTCCCAGGAACATGGAGAGATGGGGGTTTGGAGTAAGAAACGCCATGAAATCATGGTTCTTGCCAGTTAGATCCTTTTTATTTCTCTCAAACTACTGTTGAGCTTGACCCTTCGGCAGCTTCCTCTGCTGTGAAACAGGGCAGTGAGTGGGAGTGAGAACAGAAGGGAAAGGGTTTTTTTTGTATTTATTTATTTATTTATTGTCCACTGTGGATCAGTTGAGCACAGGAAGCTGTTTACTGCTCCTATGGACCAAAAACAAACAAACTGTCAAAGAAAAGTAATGCTGGTTTCATGGTGTTATGAAGTGTCTTGGCATAGAGTTAAAACACTTGCTGAACCAGATGAGATGAAGAGATGCACACACACATTTCTTTGCATTGAAATTGCCCAGATGTTCTTAAAATGTTATCACCTGTTATTTGAAGTATAACAGAAGAAAGCTATTCTCATTCCCAGCCTAAATAAGATAAATAGGCAACTCCAGCTCTTTCCCTGAAGTTGTCAACTATAAATTAATGTGTTGCTTAATATGTAGCTCACTAGAATCCATAATTACATAGACAAAAAGACAGATTTGCCAGAGGTGGAAAAATGCTGGAGGAATAATGCTTTCCTTGTTTTTATGACAATTTGCATGCCCAGTGCCCCCTCCCAGCATTCACCACTGGACCGGGACATGGATGGTTAAGCAATTAGGCCAGTTTTGATAAAAGATTCATAAGTCACCCCAGTGGATAGTGCAAATACAAGCATGTTGTGAGTAAATTCTACTGCTTTGACAGGCTGTGTACGGTCAGAGAGCACTCATACGATATTAATATTTGAATTGTGCGCATCAGAATGTGTGTGTGTGTGATGGCTGCGTACGTGTGTGTTGATTCTTACTGATGTCACATATCATTCAGAGCAAACATTCAGTGATGTAGTGGACTTGAAGATATAGTATACGTGATCACATCACCATGACTTGCAAATATTCACAAGCCTTCCACGGTGTATGTTCTCCTTGAGTGTTTTGGAAATGAAATGCAGACTTGTTTACTTATTTAAAACATTGTATACATGTATGTTAGATGTGTATGATTAAAACACATGGTTTATTGACTTTAAGTCCTAATTTAAACTAGGCTTCTGTTTTAAATCACTCCTGCCCGGTGATATTGAAAATCTGTATGTTTCATATGGGTATTTCAGCATGTTTTTGCAAGTATCTACATCTTTAAGGTGTATTTAGAGTCGAGACAGTCGTTTCACAGTGTCATCACTAGAAAATCCTTGTACAAATCCAGCAATTTCAGGTCATAAATTAACCTGTGCTCTGCTCAGTCTGTGTAAGGCATTGAGTCTCTTTTTCTGTAATCGTGTCAGGTCAGGTTGCACAGTGGCAATCCTCTGCTAAAACAAACCAATTCCAAGAAGAGGCCGTATTTGTTCTCGATCCACACCATTAGATTTCAGCTCCAGCAAGTCCCCCATCCCATAGACCACACCTAAACAGCAGAGCCTACACACCCACCCCTTCCCCCAACACCTTCACATTTACCTAACCCCCCCCAAGGTAAAATAGGTGGTAACCTTATCCCTAAGGTCCACCTGAGGAAGCAGTGTCTGAGATCTAGTGGCATCTAGTGGTTAGGGTTACAGACTGCAGCCAGAATGCCCTTCGCTTCACCCTCCCCTCACAAATGTTTTAAGGAAATTTCACTAAAAATGCACACATACACAAACACACACATGCAGGAGACTCTCTTTAGAGCCAGTGTTTGGTTTGCCCATTTTAGGCTACTGTAGAAACAAAGAGGTGCAAAATGTAACGATTCAAGTAAAAGGGCCTGCTACATCTGTAGAGCTAGAATAGATTGGGTGGAGGAACAGCTGGGAGACGATATGGGTATATCAGTATAACAGTCAACTCCAATAAGGCTGATTTTTTTGAATGCCTTCAGAGTTTGATGATCAACCTGCGGAAACTGTATTTAACAAATATAAACTCATTTAAAGGTTTTGGCTCTTGATGTAACTTTGAGCTTTGGTGCTTTTTTTTTTTTTACAGATTTCTCTTTAGTGTGTGTGTGTCCAGAAGTCAGGATGTAAAAAGCAACTTAGCTAAGTCCCCAAAAGAAACATAAGGCTGCAACATGCCCTTTTTCAAATGCCTAGCAGTGAAACAGCCAATCACAGCCATTTACCAATAGCTTGATCTAGGAAAGTACTAACCCCTTTCTTATTGCTTATAGCAATCGATCCCCCTGCACACTGCACCTTTAACAGAAACCTTCACAGAAATCCAACCGCTTCAGTCTCATTTGAAGTTACTGATTCACCCTTTTTTTCTTTATTTCTTGGCACTGGTTCAAGAGGACAGTGTAATATATAATTTATGCTTTATGAGTTTTTAATCCTCTTTAGAGTCAAGCTAGCATGCAGTTTAAGGCCAGCCAAATGTCATGCATGGACACCGTGGTTGATTTTCTGTTAAGGAGCACGCGTGTCTCTTCCAAAAGTCCTGAGTGGAATCTGACCGTTCACATGCAGCAGATGATGATTCAGGTTAAAGGAAGCCTTTTATTTTTAATGCTGCCGCCAGTTATGACTTCACCAGGATTTTGTAAGACACTTAACTTTGTAAGGGAAAGAAGGAGCGAGTTGCAACAAAGCCCTGAGGAATTTCTATGAGATTTCTATTGCCATTCCTCGGTGAAAAACCCCGCCAAAAACATTTTTCGACCATTAGAAAGCCATATAAACCAATATGACAGATATGCTTGGAAAAATGTTTGTTTTCCCATGTCTATTTTTGGTCCTTGTTTTCCCATCAGGACTATTTTGGGAAGAATAAACTTGCTGAGGAAGTAGTTTGGCCTTTAGATATTACATTTTGAGAGTGCCAAACGTGTGCCTGTGTGAAGAAGTGTCTTGTTAGATCTTGCCCTCAAACTGTGTCTTAAGTATGCCTACAGGTCTACCTGTGCAATTAAACTCGGCACATCACATGATTCATGAAGCATGTAAACATCACTTTTTCCACTTGAGTAATGCTTCTGAATATTATTTTCAGGTTTTCTACTGCAATCTATTCCACCCAGGTTAATGCTTCCTTTGTCGTGCTCCGAGATCCTTGAAGGTGCGAGAGAATACAACAGCACACTGACCCCCTGGGAGACATTTCCACGTAAAGTCTAGAAAGCCACAGAAAATATTTTGCAACATAAAAGCAAATTTGCATGACTATGTTTCAAAAGCAAAGCCATTGTAACTACAGGTAATGTCATCATATCTCAGTGTGAGAAAAGATACAGCTTGGCTTCATTGAAGGTTGCTGCCAGGGGAGTACAGAAACACATCAACTGTTAGGATCTTTACTTGCCAGTGTCAGCTCAGGAATGCATAAAAAGATGTCATGCAAATGATGAGCAGGCATCCAGCCACAGTGTGGGAGCTTATTCAGAGATAAAGTGATATGAGTATCTACTTTTTTTGTTTGGGTTTTCACCTTTTTTTGATGATGTTAAAGAAAAAGATTTCAAAAGGTGTTTGCACTGAGGAACAATCCCATTGTGAAAGTGGGACCAGATGTTACCTACATCGTAGATCTCCCGTATCAGGGAGTTGTTTATTTATTCATTAAATTGATCAGTTCTGGTTTTCAACAGTTCCCATAAAGCGTAAAATAGGATGCAGAATTGGGTGTAATTGTCCATCGCTGTTGTGGCATGGATCACATTGCAAGTTATGGATCAAGTCGCGACCGTAAACCAAACTCCAGGCCTCCCAACGATGCACAATTGGAAATCAATATGAGATAAATTAACAGCATGGGTCACGCTAATGTGATCCACTGAGTCTGATCTGATCTTTTCACAGAAAGGTGGAAAATTTATCCATCACTCCATCACTTGGACACTATCACAGGGAAAACGCGCGCCCACGGCCCCGCTGCACCTATTTACACAAAGCTCGCCAGACACAGCCTGGGAGCAGGGCTTAGCCGTTTAAAGTGGTGAGTGTAAATTCAGTTTTGCCTTGACAGCTTTATAGGCCCATTGTTGCTCTCTTGTGGAAAAAAGGGAGGATTTTGGTGTGTTTGTGGAGCTGTGAATCAGGGGAAGGAAGCCTTATTTAACTGATATTGGTGTGGGTATCAGTCACACGCACACAGAAAAACCACAGACTGTTAAATAAACTCCAGTCTGATAAGAAAAGCCATACAATAAGCAACTCTCCGATGCCTGCTCATTAGAAAGAGAGAATGGCCACCTGACTCAGCAGTGTCTTTCAGCTCGTTGTTGTGTTTTTAGACAGCAGTGTCACTGTTTTAGTTCATTCTGAGCATTCTCATCGGAGTACATTTGGCTGTAGCACACACCTGTTTTTTTGGAAAGAGCTGGACAAACATGGACCACCTGCTTAGGACAGACACATTTAGAAACTAAGTAGTGAGCTTCTTAGAGACACCCCAATAAATTCCAGTGGAGAATAATCCGTATGTAATGAATATGCAGATATTTGTAAGATGACAAGATTTGTTTCTGGTTTTTGTTTCTCTTCCAAATACTGTTGACCAATCACATCTGAGCAGTCTTTGGTTGCATGCAATTAAGCAGTCCACGTGAAGAGCAAAAGAGGGAACGTATACAAAAATGCATTCTTAAAACCAGTGACAATCATCTGACAACAATTACGGTTCTTATTTGTTTCTTTTTCGAATTCATCAGCTTCTTAAAGAGTGTCCAGCAGATTAGACTGGAATGAATGACAAACGTCCGGTTCCCAGATGAGTTGGACAAAATCACACCTCCAATTGAACTTTAATAATGTTTGCTATCTCCCGAATATGCAAACAGGCAGCTGTTTCAAATATGTTTACCACAAACACTCTCAGTGCGGTGTTTACACCTGCTTTCTGCTTCTCTTACTATTAAAAAGGTTAAGGTTGCTGCCAGAATTCAACCCAAAATACCTCAGATTCACCACTCTCATTTTCATTTTGTGCACATCCTACAAATACAAATATAAACAAATATATCTTACAAATATAAACTTTCCTTCTTCAGTTTTTTGCAGCAGCAACCACAATAGCCTTGTTTAACACAGCATTTCAACACAGGCTATCTTAAAACATTAACGGATCTTGTTTTGTGTGCTAACAAATCAGCAGTACACGTGCTGAAAGTGACATTCATGACTGCGGGTGACCTCCACTGACTGGTTAGTGCAGCTGTTGCTTAGTTTTGATAGCGGGACAGATAAGGCATTATGCATTTGTGTAATGATAACATTACCAGCTTGACTGTGACTCAAGATAAACGGTCATGTGGGTTTTGAAGGGGGAAATGGAGCTAGATAGCTTTACGCTAAGTGACTTGTTTATTGATGAACACCGATGGAGACAGCGATATCAAAAGTTTTTGTTTGGATTTGTCTTTACCTCACACATGCAAGCACTGCATGTTCCCTAACACCACCCTCATGTCTATGAACAGGTATTAAAATCTTTCACTTCCCCTCCATATTATGTATATTCATAAACAGATAATCTGCACAGTACCAGCTCTTGGCCCCAGTGAACCTGGGAAAGCTCTGATGGAGGTCAATGAGCTCTTTTTAGCATCCCCCCCTCCTCCTCGGCCCGTCTTTATCTCCTTGCGTTTGTTTTGATCCTCAGGGGTCATTAGCAAGACTAAATGTTTGTCTGCTCACAAAGGGAGATGGTTAATATGTTTCAACGCATCCATTTGTCAGGCTTCTTGCCTCTTGCTGCACAGTGTGTGAAAGGAGAGCTTAGCATCTCAACTGGCATTTCAAGACTTGCAAGCATTTCAACACCTCCGGCAGGAGAGGCCCACAGTGCGTCTGCGTGTGTGTTCACATGTGAACATTTGTTTATGCACGTATGTGCGTGTCTAAATACATTCCTCCTCGAGGGTTGGGTTCCCAGCCTCCTGGTCTATATATCACCCTTGAGATCATCAATGTGCAGTTTGAAGAGACTGAAAAAAACCGAGAACTTTTTGCTTCCTGCAGACATGATCCATCCTGTCGGTCTGCTCTAGTCAGATTAGTGTGACTTACGAGAATTAGGAAGGGGTTGAGCAGAAGAGAGAAAATGAAGAAAGGAGAAGAAGAAAGACAAAAAAGAGAAGAGAAGAAAGAAGAATTATTTGCTCGCAAAGGCAAGCAAAGGAAACCAATGTAATAAATTTTAAGTGAATGGTTGTGTTGACAGGAAGTAGTGTCGTTAGCACCGTTTTAATGATATCATTGGTGATTTGTTGAACTCTGGCCTAAACAGGAAGTCGGCCGTCCAGAAAAATGTCTGTGCTAGCAACGTCCAGCTATCAGTGGGCAAAGGATCCATTTGTCTCTGCGATGAGTGATTCTTTCCTCCTGTGCTGGACCCTCCGACAGTATTCAGAGCTCATAATTTTAACCACCAAATGTTAGGTCTGTTGAACTGCCACCACACTAAGACACATAAGGTAAGAATATTGAACGATACATTATGATAAATTATTTGGTAAAACTGAAAATTAAAACTGCATAATTGAAGCTATAATGAAATGTAGTAGAGATGCACAGTCTGGAAAAACCTATAAATGCATGAATGTCTAATGATTACATTACATACAGTAACTGGCCACTTCATTAGTTACATCCATTCATCAACTGATTGACAAAATCTTCAAATAAAAAAAATGCATTAGCTATCTAATGCATTGAGGCATGTAGACATGGTCAAGGCAACCTGCTAAAGTTCCAACCGAGGATCAAGATTAGGAAGAAAGGGGAGTTTAGTGACTTTGAATGTGGTATGGTATATGCCAGACAGGTTAGTTGGAGTATTTCAGAAACTGCTCCTCTACTGGGATTTTCACACAAACAACCATCACCAGGATTTACATGAATGATCCAAAAAAGAGAAAATATCCAGTGACAGCTCTCTGGGTAAAAATGCCTTGTTGGTCCCAGAGGTCCAAGGAGACTGGCCAGACTGCTTCAATCTGATAATGAGGTGACTCATAAAATCCACTTGTTACAACCAAGGATTGCAGAATGCACAGCATGCGAAACCCTGAAGCAGATGTGCTAAAGCAGCGGTCCCCAATCTTTTTTGCGCCACGGACCGGTTTATGCCCGACAATATTTTCACGGACCGGCCTTTAAGGTGTCACGGATAAATACAACAAAATAAAACTAGTACCGGTACCGAAAAAAAGAAGATTTATTCATAACACACGTGAAAACACCCAGGAAAACCGAGTGAACGATAAAAACGGTAACAAAATGACGCTGAAAATCGATAAAAACCCTGAAAACCATACATTTCACACCTGAGCCTCAACTCAAGACCGGTACCGGTCCGAGGCCCGGGGGTTGGGGACCGCTGTGCTACAGCACCAGAAGATCACACCAGGTGCCATTCCTGTAAGCTAAGAACACAACACTGAGGCTACAATTTACAACAGAAGACAAGAGAAGATTAAAGAAACTTGCCTACTCAGATCAGTCTCAGTTGTGCTGCAATATTTGGATGGTATGGTGAGGATTTTAAGCAATATTAAAGCTTGTATCCTGCCTTGTCTCAACAGTTCAGCCAGCTACTGCCAGTAATGGCGTGTGGGTATATTTTCTTGGCATATTTTGGGTTCTTTTAGTACCAGCTGAGCACAAGCATTTTTTAAATATCTCAGCCTACCTAACCGTGCCCATCCCTTTTTAACCACAGTGTGCCCATCTTTTAATACATACTTTCAGCAGGCTAATGTGCCATGTATTGGACTAAAAACTGGTTATGCCTAATGTATGAAATACAATAAGAGTAGCATATACCAGTAGCATGTGTACGGTATGGAATAAGCGTGTGTTTAAGCGCCTCGTTGCTAAACGGCAGCTATTTCCTAATGAGATGTAAATGACTGTAGGAGGTGGTCCCCCACTCACTCAGTGGGACGCCTTTCCACTTTTGAAGTCCTGATTTTGGGGGTCTAGGCGTTGTCATAGTGATGCTCCCACTGACGGTCCCTGATGGTCTCTAGAGAATTGGCTTCGGTTGGAGTATTGACAGGCATGTGGCAGCCTTGGTTTATTTCTTCTCTTTTCCTCTCCTCCCCTCACTCTCACATCATCCTCCCTTAAGCTTTTAATATGAAAGCATGCCTGGCACACAAAAATGATTGTTGTAAGCAACAAAAAATGTCAATTCCCGTTGGCATTAGACACTTAGATTAAAAATGTGCAATGTATGCAAAGCACATTATATATAGAGGCTTTGTTTGCATGATGTGTTTTGAAGTTTATGAAGTTTGAAATGAAAGCTGGGGATATAAATACCTCACGTGAGGTAAAAGAACAGAAGAGCATTAGTATGTAGCTCCCAGTTGCACATTTCTTTCTTTCTGTGCATTCAGTGACTTTGAGTCTCCTCACAAAGGACAGTTGCGCTGCAGGAAAATGAACGTAGAGGGCATCGAGTTCAGTTTGACCACCAACAAGGTAATATGCCAGACATACCATGCTGTTCCATCTGTTCATGGTTTAGTGCGCATGGAAATTAAAGGCATGCCACCTGCTGGAATGCAATGCTCATTTGTTTATATGACACATGGATGTTACGCACAGAAATGCACATACTGTAAGAAATGGACAGAAACACACTGTGAGATGAACAAGTGGCAGACATAATCAGAGAAAGAGATAATGGGATGATTAATATTCAAGATTCAGGGACACTGTGTTACCACTACAACCCACTGACCCATCAGATCGCCCTGTCTTGTCATCATTGATCATCCTTTGCTGTCAATTGATGTGATTGTGTTGGAACGGAAGGTCTTTGCGGATGAATTCCTGACAGGCACCAGTAGCCTACAGGCCTGTGACCTTTATGCCCTCCACAAGGTCAAGAGCCTCACCCTTCCCTTCTAAAAAAAACTTTCTCGACAGCCTTCCCCCCTTCCTCCATCTTTTCTGACTTCCATCATGTGATTCACTAATCAATTAAGCTGCATTTTTGTGTGAGGTCATGCCAACGTTTCCTCCTCCTTTTTCCTCTTTAAGTGCCTGTGTTCTTTTTAAGGTATGTAATTAGCAATCTTTTATATATATTCTCTCTCTCTAAATATATATATGTATACGTATATTTATATTTATCAAACTGTTATGACAAACTGTACCTGGACCGAAAAGAAATCAGTTTAAGGTGGAAGTCATGGTAAGGCAGGTAAAAAAAAACTGATGAGACTGAAGGAAATACATTTTTAATAGCATCACGTTTTCTTTTTCTTTTCTTTATTTCAGTGTAATTTTTCAGTGTAATCTTTAGATTAGAAGAATCTTATCAATATACTTGTCCTGTATAAGATCTGGTGCTTGATTGGATGTTATTGGTATTAGTCATGGTCATGTGGCTGTTCTCAGGCGATTTAAGATGATGTTGCCTGGTGTTACCGTCATGCAATAAATAAGGAATTTGTAATTCTGCTGTGTGCAAACTATTATTTCTCTGCACCTTTCCCACAAGATGAGGAGGATGTGTGAGGATTGTTTTTTGTTCATTTATTGAATATGCAGAGTATGCATGTCCAGCAAATGGTAAATGGACTGATCCTCATATAGCACTTTTTTACTCTCCCGGAGCACTCAAAGCGCTTTATACAACATGCCACATTCACACAAGCACTTCTATGCTTTCTAACTAACATTCAGACTCCAATGGATGCATCGGAGAGCAACTTGGGGTTATTATCTTCCCCAAGGATATTCAGCATGCAGACTGGGGGAGGCAGGGATAAAACCACCAACTTTCAACCAGCAGATGACCTGCTCTACCTCCTGAGCTGCAGAAGGAGTTGAAGAAAGAGTTGTTACAGTATATGGACAAAAGTACTGGGCCACCTATACATTGCACTTACAGGAGCTGCTCAGCCAATCGAAACATCCCAACAAACTTTTACACATTATGAGCCTTACCACTCAGTTACACTTTACAATAATACCCCTTGCAGCCGATCATCGAATATTTAGAAGAAATGACATTTCATGACTTGCTGCTGTGGTGGCATCCTATTTATAGTACCACCCGCCTGTGGCAATGGGACTGGAAACACTGGAATTTACCAATTAGCAACTGTGTCTTACAAAGAGGCTTGATGGGACTGTGCCTCTGAAACAATAATGATATGCTGTTATGTTGCAAACAAATAATATGATATTGCAATCAACTGAAGTTTTGCCAGAACTGAAGAATCACCTGGTTCCTTTGAAAAGAGATGTGATAAACTGTTGTAGCTGTATCTTATAATCGGCATCTCTGACTGTTACATTCTTGGACATTACACTTCCATCTTTTCTGACCATACAAACTCACATCCTCCAAGCAGGACCGGTGTGTGTGTCTGTATGTATGTGTGTGTCCCATAAGATTTCCACGAGGCCACCGAGGCCCATTATCTCACTTAGTAATCACTGTGCTAAATTTAACATGGGGGATAAGGGGAAATCAGGCCCAAATCAAAGGGCCTGTTATCTGCTCAGTGCTTGTAGCGCAGATTATGAAACATCACGGTGATCTGATAAACATATGGGCAAAGAGCAGGGCACAAACATCTGCATGCCTGCTGGCCACACAGGAACAGGGAAGACTTTATCCCACTGCAAGCCCCCAGTGAAAAAGAGGAAGCTGGCCAAAAGGGAAGTGTAGACACAATATTAGAATGTGTATGTTTGTGTGTGTGAGAGAGCTAGTTTCTAGTAAACCTCCTGGCAATGACATGCTTGGCAAAGGGTTGAGGAAACAGTCCCTAAGTTACCTTTGGACTGATTGTGTTTGAGTTGCGGAAAGGAGGGAGGGAGTGGGTGTTTTTGGTAGATGGGTGGGTGGTGAGGACTTGGATGGAGGAGAACAGGAAGACAGATTGCCTATGGCGAGCAGGACTTCCTGTTAGATCCAGGTCAGTAAGTTGCAGCATGACACTAGGAGGGGAAATGGTCTGTAATCGCAACAATCAACGTGATTAGCGTGAGCAAGCTGCAGTGCCAGACCTCAGTCTGCCACCCAGGTTGTTGCTAGCCTGCAAGCACCCTCAGCATCGCTGCATGGGAATGGTCAGGGTGGGAATGCAGGAGACTGGATCCCTTTTCACACCTCAAAGTGTCACAATTTTATAATAATAATGGATTGCATTTATATAGCACTTTTCAAGACCCTCAAAGCACTGTACAATTCCACTGTTCATTCACACACTGGTGGAGGCAAGCTACAGTTGTAGCCACAGCTGCCCTGGGACAGACTGACAGAAGCGAGGCTGCCATATCGCGCCATCGGCCCCTCTGGCCATCACCACTAGGCAGTAGGTGAAGTGTCTTGCCCGAGGACCGAGACTGTCCAAGCAGGGGCTCGAACCGGCAACCTTCCGATTACAAGGCGAACGGCCAACTCTTGAGCCACGATCACCACAATTTTATATTTGATCCAGTTAATTTTGATATATTCCAAATGCAATTTTGCAAGCATACCTCAGCAATCTATATGGCATAGATGCATATGCTACCTCCTGTCATCATCACCCATGAGGGCTTTAGTATTCTGGTTTTATACTTCACATTAATTTGTTTAAAGATGGGACAGGTGTGTCTGCCACTGTAATGTCATATCTGCTGCAAGCTTTACAAGAAACATGTATGCGTGCGTCTTTTATCTTTTTTTTTTTAATCTTTCGTCCTCTTCAGTCCCCTCTCCTGTTATTTTCAAAAACACCTAAAAAGTGTTGTCATGTTGAGTATACGTCTTTGTTAGACCTTATTTCAACCTTCTTTGCAGAATGTGTTGCTGCAGCTCATAAATCTTGTAATTACTCCAAAAGCTAAAACCCTACAAAAGGTTTTCAGACTTAAAATGAACTAAAACATGCCTCATTCTGAGTGTAAAGACGCAAGAAAAAGTCTGTGGCTAAAAAGATGGAGAGATCCCTTATCCCTTAAGCCATTAGTTCAATATTTTGACCTTATTTAGAATATGAATTGTGGGAAAAAGACAACAACTTCCTCTTTTATGGGGTCAGAAAAGAAACCAGTGTTATGTCAGAAACAAACAGCTTGCCTTTGGGAAAGAAATCCCCAATAGTGTATACTAGTTGTTTTATGTTACAGCCCACTTTTGAACAACCAAGATCAGGGTTAGGCAAATATATAATGCAATCAAATGCAAGGACATGAAAGGTCAAGGTGGATAGGTAGAAAAATGTCACAAATCTCATTCCTAAAGTTACAGAGTTACTGGCCCGATGGAAAAGACTGCCACAAATCACAAAATTTAGGCCCAAGATATGAAAATAAACATAAAAAACATAAAATGAAAGCTCTTTTGTAGTTAATTAAGAGAACAAGAAAGCAGCCTTGTGCCCTGCTGCATCTAGTGAGTGCTCGTTTGTCTGTGACTTAGCATTCCCAGAGTATCCATCTCTTTGTGTCTAAACAGGCTGTCAATCACCACGCTGGCACTTCCTGTTTACCTGTCCCATTGACCTCCTCTTTGGAGAGTCACCGGTGCTGAGTGCTCCAGGCAGCCCTGAGGACATGCACTCACATGGCCAGCTTCAAAGTTAAGGCAAAGTTTACCCAGAGTTGAGCTTCCACAGGCTGCCCCGCTGTTCACTGGGGTTGTGTGCTCAGATAAGAAGGCTGCTTCCTGGTCTAAACATACACAGACAAAGAGAAAACAAAGAAGAAGGACAGGCAGAAAGAAAAAAAGAGGAGGCTTGGAGGCAAACAGCGAAGTCTTATCGCAGGTATCATTTGTTTGAAAAGTGAATCAATAATTTAGAGAGAGTGTGGATGTGTAGACGTTTGGTTTATGACGATATGTTGTCCAAGCTATCACATGAAACTTGACAGAATCAAATAGAATCGATGGGGTGTGGGGAGTTTGTAGTTTTAGGTCTTTTTCCACTACAAAAATATTTGTACACCCAAGTCATTACATTTTATTTATATAGCACCAAAACTAAACGACAGTCAGCTCAAGGCGCTTTATATTGTGAGGTAAGGACATCAGAAAATTAAAACACAGTCTTTTAGGTTTTCATTACATTTTTTGCACCGTTTTTTAATGTTGTTTGTTTTTTAAAACTCACACTTTAAATTGTACTCAGGCTTAAGGTTACGGTGAGGCCACTTTGAGTGATGGTTGTATATGAAACTGGCAGCTGTAGCTGCTAGCTAATGCTGTGCCTCACCTCAGCTAATTTTAGTCACTGAACTCCCCCTCTTGCTATGTGGTTAACTATGCTCAGCGTTTCCGAAGAGGTCTTTGTTAAGGTTTTTTGTGAGTGAAATTGAAGTATTTTTTTGTAGGTCACTTAGGAATAATTAGCATGGGTCTGTGTGGCCTGTGTATGGTCACTTCTGGCTGCAAAAATAACAAGATGTGATGGCCACAGTGCTAAACTTCAAAAAGAGGGATTCGGAAACACCATTTACCCTCCTGTTGTATTAATTACATGGCTGCAGAAGCAGTGTTTGCTGTGGCATTAAACCATACTATCACAACAGTCATCTGGCCTAAACCACCAGGAATAAAAATATTTAGGAGAAATGGTAAATGGCCTGTATTTATATAGCGCTTTACTAGTCCCTAAGGACCCCAAAGCGCTTTACATATCCAGTCATCCACCCATTCACACACTGGTGATGGCAAGCTACAGTGTAGCCACAGCCACCCTGGGGCGCACTGACAGAGGCGAGGCTGCCGGACACTGGCGCCATCAGGCCCTCTGACCACCACCAGTAGGCAAAGGGTGAAGTGTCTTGCCCAAGGACACAACGACCGAGACTGTCCAAGCCGGGGCTCGAACCGGCAACCTTCCGATTACAAGGCGAAGTCCCAACTCTTGAGCCACGATCGCCCAAGCAAATAGCATTATGTAAATGATACACAACAGCAACAAAAGATATGAAAACGGAGACGGACAAATTCGAAAAGTTCCAAATTTAAAATCTTATGAGTATTATGTAACATCATGAGGAGCTGTGTTTTATTTTGCCTGAGCCGCTCTCATGGATGAACAACATGCCACCATCATGTGGTGTTCTTCATAATTTAGCATTAATTGAGACTTAAACTACAGCAATTCAGCAGCCCAGCACGTTCCCGTCGTTAGACGCAGTGCTGACCGCACAGTGAACTAGGAATATAATGGCTGTTCTGTTCCTGCCATCTCTCAATGTAATGGTACTGTAAACTAACAACTCAAAAGCCCCTTGAGCCACATTGCCTTGCTGCCGTGGTATTTCTACAACAAATTAGAGGCAAACTTAAATATTGGGCCGCCTGTCAGCATGATGGGTGAAAGGAAAAAAGAGGCAATTAAAGGCTAATGTATTTCAATTAGTGGCTAACTTTTAAAGGAAAAGCGGACTTCCGCATGGAACAAGTCCAAACATGGGTCATCAGAGAGTGGGTTGCTTTTGGTGTTTGGGGTTTAGGGGCAGTGTAAGCATCAATAAGGCCATGTAGCTATTAGCAAATGAGAAGTAATGTCCCCTGAATGATGGTGGTAATGATGCTGTGGACAAAACATTGGATTTTGATTGGCCTCTCTCTGTGAATAGGTCCCAGTACACACAGGAAGTGCTTGTTTGTTCCAAGCAGCACTATTTCCTGTTGGACTGGCTGTGTGTGTGTGCGCGTGTGCGTGTGTGTGTGTGTGTGTGTGTGTGTGTGCGGGGGTGGGGTGGGGGGAGGGTTTCCACTGTGATAATCAGTAGAGGGATATGTGCGTGCATGCACCTTACTTCTCAATTTTCCTTCTTTAGTTGGCGGTTCAAAGAGCCACTCCTCGCCAGGGCGGAAGCTCCTCTCAACCTAGAATGAGATCAGTGTGCATCCAACAAGGGACTTCCTCCCCACACAGGAAGTGGAGGTGCAGCTGAGAGGGAAAGGGCTCTTCCTCTGCCACCCCCGTTCCTCCAAGTCCTGCTCCTCCCTCGTCCTCCTCCATGATCCGTGTTTTGTCTCAGAAATAACATAAAGCATTGCTCACGCTCACTCCCTCTCCCCTTTTTCTGACCAAGCAGGAAGTGCAGCCTGTTATGTTTACATAACAGAGGTCCTCTCTCCCGCCAAAGCCACCCAATGGCCCCTGGGAAACGGGAATCCCCAGACTTCATCTGCTCACATTTGTGAAGTGGACATCCATCACAGATTGACAGAGAAATGTGTCTGCATGTGTATATGGGAGAGAGGCTTCCGGTGGGAGCAAAGAGAGAGAGAACAGAAGAGCATCTGTGCTAATGTTGATGATCCTTTCCTGAGAAGGTTTTCCTTTTACTTAAGTTGACCCCTGCTGCAATGGAAGAAGAACTGGATGTGCTCTTGTTCAAGAGCCCCCCCATCATTTCCCATTGTGCCATTTGGCTTTGGCACTTATCTCTTTGCACATGATTCCAATAGTGAAGATTTGCACTCAATGTGCGCTTGAAGCTGGGAGATATGAATGCCATCGGTGATGGATAACACACTATGTCTGCCTTGTTCTGGGGGGAGATGTGCACACTCATGAGGCTCATGTGACTAGCAATGGGTCGACAGAGAGAGGGTCTATCCATCTGAGGCCCCCAGAAAACTGCCCGTTGGCCATTATGGAACAAATGAAGACTTTTGAGTGTGTGGAAGGGAAGTGGATATTTAGTTCACTGGTGGCAGGGCTAGATTAATGTGTTTCTGTCCATGGATTTAATTGTGTGTAACAAAAGTCTTGATGTGGTGTTACAATCAAATGTTCAGATCATTTTTCTTTCATTATAAATAAATTTGAAAATTTACAATTCCCTTTAAACAGAAACACCTCAGAGAAAAGTCTTAAAAATAAGAATACAGCAGAGAGAAAAAATGGCAGATGCCTTTGCAAAACTACAAACTTTCTGACTTTTCTTTTTTACGTTTTTGTGTCAACTGCAGAAACAATTGGCCTCGTAGAAGAGCAATTTTGGATCCTTGCTCAAAACAGATTTATCTTGTTTTTCAGTCTAATTATCCAGATTCTTTTAACTGTGCAAACTTGCCATAAATCATTCATTTCAGACTAATGAATCCCACCTGTTCATAAAGAGGTGAACGTTTGTGACTCTTGAGTGGTTTAGGCTAGATGAAGTTAGATGTTTTCAAGGCAGGGCAGTGTGTGCCTAATCACTGAGTATTTGGAAATAGTTCAGCTTGTTTCAGGTAATGTTACACTGTCTTCAGACAGCATATAGACTCGGACAGCTGTTGGCGCAGCACAACCAACTGCTAGAATATAGACGCTCCTGCAGATCTATTTGTTTGCTTGAATAAAAGGATTTCCTGTTTTGCTTTGATAAATTGCTGCCAAGTAACTCTATCCCATTTGTTTTTGTTGTTTTGTGGATTCTATTCAGTGCATGTGTTCACGTACTATATCTATGCCCGTGTTTATCCACACATTTGTTTAGAGTGTGAAATGCTTCTACGCGTCCTGCTGTTGAAGAACTTGTCCTTGGCTCTGCAGATCCACTCACAGAGTGGAGAGTTTGAGTAGCTGCCATGAGGACTTATGGCCTCAGGACCTGTTGGTGGAGGTCAGAGAGTACAAGAGGCGACAGCTGTAGAAATGTTGAGAGCCCGGTGCAGCATGAATACTGCCGGTTATAGCCAGCATCGCACGCACACACGGATACATACACACCCACACACTCAACACACACAGCGATCAGATCCTTATCTAAAAGATACATTGTTTGGAAGTTGCTGGAGGACCGCCTAACAGGATATAGCCCACTGTTAGAAAGTGTGTCTGTGTTTGCGCGTGTGTTACACAGGATCGTATAGGACGTGATCAAAAAAGCTGAGGCCTTTTATTGCAGTTTTCGCCAATCTGCAGCCTGTTTGAATGGATTTCCATGATTTTTGTCAGTCTTTGAACTTGTTTGAGTTGTTGATGTGGTCATTCAGTATCCAGGAGCCTCTTTTGTCTTCTATAAGTCAAACTGCTACTATCAAAACTGTAACAAATAAAACAGATATAACTACACAGAATCTTCTAAAGTTTTTGGTGCCAGCTAACCCTGCAGTGGTCGAGAGAGTCTCCATCAGATCCAGGCTCAAGAGGGGGCAGGAAACCGCCGTGGCCAGTTTGGGCTTAAGAGGAAAGAGAAGAATAAAAAGAGGAACATAGAGAGGCCACCAACAATAAAAATAGAAAAAGGAAAACTATGGGAGAAATTGTAGATAATCACCATTAATAGTGGCATGTAAAGGCATCAGTAATGAAAAGAGCTGAGTGAAGAAGTGCTCAGTCCATCACAGAAAACCCCCAGCAGCATGAGTCTATTGCAGTGCAACCAAGATTTGCTCTAGGATCAGCTGATCCCGTCCTAATGTCACCATATTCAAAACCTGCCTTTTTCAGAGAGGAACGTTTTAAGCCTAAAATTAGAGGCGGTGTCTGTCTGCTGAACCCAACTTGGAACCTGGTTCAACAGGAGAGGAACTAACAGCTGAAGACTCTGCCTCCCATTCTACTTTTAGGTAGTCTAGGAATCTCCGAGAACAAAGTGCTATATTTAGATAAAAGAGTGCTCTGATGTATTTTAGATACGATGGGGTCGCATCAGGACTCTGGACTTTGTATGTGAGGAGAAGTGTTTAAATAGGAATTTAGAATTTAAGAGACACTAAGACAAAAGGCATTTAGTACTTTTGCTGCTGCATATTACACTAACTGAAAGTATTGCATCATCATATGGACTTAAAATAGTCCAACCTGGAAGTAGCCAAATTAAATATTGTCCCTATAGAGACAAATAAACAGATTAAATAAATAAGGGGGTCTAGCATTCATATTCATGTAGTCACCTAGCAAATGAGCATTGTTTTACTAAATGATTCATATCACCTTTTCTCATTGTTGGAACCAGTCAGTGTTAAATGAAGCAGTAATGAGCAATCAGCAAGTTAATACATTAAACACAGCAAGCAAGATAATCAAACTGTTAATGGAGACTTCAAACGCCATAATTACCTTTCAATTTCTGAAAGTGTTCTTTTTTAAAAACAGCTGCTGGAAGCAGCACATTTAGGTTAGCGTTTAGAGTATCGCTTGTTTGAAGCTAATATGAACGGTTGCTTAATTTCTAGAAATTTCTGAATGTAGTGGGATAAAACTGTAAGGGACCTTTCCTCATTGAAGACCAGAAGGTTTTCAACATTTGGCTATATGTTATAGAGTTATTTAGTGTCATTTTTGTAACTTAACTATGACATGGTCATGTGAGCTTCAGATACAGATGTACCTGCCAATCTGCTGATATCAAGACAGCTATTGTTAAAAAATAAAATAAAATAAAAATTGTATTGATATGTTGTGAATTTGAATCTTTTGTCACCAAATTGCTATCCAGTAATTTATCCAGTAATTAATTGTTTCAATTTACTGAAAGGCCATTTTGGCCCCTTACATGCAAGGCCCTCTTCTCTCCAGCGGGGAGTTGGATTGCTGACCTGGATGCCCAGAAAGAGGTGTTGCAGCTGGAGCTTTACTCTAGAGAAGATGCTGGTGCTGGTGGGAGCAGCTGTTGTGTGTTAGACTGTCAACACAGTAATGAAAAGGGAGGGGTGGAGGGTGTGTGTGTGTGTGTGTGGGGGGGGGGGGGGGGGGGGGTTAAATCAGGCACAAGGAGTTTTGGTTGAAGTTTGTTCTCATTTTACATTAGTATCTGCTTTGCTTTACTTAAGAACGTTTGATTACGAGTAACATTAATCCGGCAGAAAAATAATGCCAGACACCCCCAGAGCAGTTTGAGGGGATTGTGTTTGCATAACAATCTTAGCCACATTTTCTGAGGTTTTTCCGTGTTGAACATCTTACGCCCCAGCCAAGCCCACCGGCATGTCAGAACACTGAAGTCCACTTCAAGCCCTTCTTCGCCATCATCGTCAGGGTCTTGGATCACTGAACCGCCCCTGTTCCTGTTCTCATGGGAACTTCCCCTCCCTTCAATGAGCTGCCTGGTTCACCTCTCAGCACTGCCTGCTCTAGGGTTAACTCCACAGGTCAAAGGTCACAGGATCACAGGCTCCACAATGCCTCAGATTGTTGATTGTTGATCCTAATGCTGGTGCTGTGAGGAGGGGTAGGATTGTGCGTGTGTGTGTGCAAGTTTGCGTTTGTTTGATTGTGTGTATATGTTTCTATTTGTGCATGTGACACAAGTGCCTCTGTGCATGCGTGTGTGAGCGTGTTAGTTTTTGTGTGTGCATCCGCCGATGTTTGCATGTGTGCAAAAAAGGAGAAACCTGATTGGCTGGACCACCGTAGCAGATGAAACTTGATGGACTGCAGGCTCCCTAAGCTCCTGTTGATGGGGATTTGGAGGCCTGTCTTTGAGGGGGGAAATTCAATTTCCTCCCCCTGCTCACCAGAACTGTTTGGATAGCTTGGCCTGGGATTGGAGAGGGTGTGTGACACTCCAGATTACCCACTCACTGAGAGGCAGCCGGGAAGGTGGTGTCTGATCTGCAGCATGGCATGACTCAACGCAAGAGGAATGTGGCACAACAGAGAGCTGTCAATCTGTCAGTGTTTTTAGTTTTATTTATTTCATCTGTTTCTAAGTGCGCTACAACACATCCTAAGAATTTTCATGTGAATATAAATGCTTTATTTAACAGTGGATCCCATGAGTGCAATCTGTATTCAAATTAATCCATTATTGACATCTGCTTTATTGATTGAGCATGATCAATAGTTTTGTTGAAAATAGTTTTGTTAAGAACAGTTTAGTGATAAGTCCCACAGATTAATTATTCTTTCTTCTAGATTGCTACTAACAAAATTGTAAGATATGAACAGGATATAGCTACACAGTTACTGCAACTTTCTACAATTTTTGCATCAGTCAGCTCAAAAAATAGTTCTTTTTTTGTTTTTTACAGAGGATCCCCATGAACATGCATTTGGCAGGGGTGGAACAGATCTCCAGCAGAACCAAGCTCAAGATGGGCAGGACGCAGGAAGAAAATAGAAGAAAGAAAAGAAGAATATAGAGAGGCTACTTAAAATGAAAAGAGAAAATCACAAACTATAGGAGAACAGAGACAGTTTATATTAAGTGATATATTTAGTAGTGTACATACCTCAGACTTAAAGAAAAACTCTAAAGTATTTGTATGCACTTGCTTTGGTTCTTGTTTTGTTACTTTCTGCTATCCTGTAAGTTCTCTAATAATGCCACACAAAACGTACCTCGAATACAGCCATGCAAAAAAGAAGGTTTTCACAAGACACCCTTACTGCTTCCATAAGAATTTAGAGGGTAAGTAGCAGACAGGTGCTTTTACTCAAATGCACCTGATTAAGTGATCATCAGCGAGTATGACCACCTTTGCAAAAGCGTAACTTTTGACTGTTTGCTGGTCTAAAGCATCGAGGTGTGTGTTAACAAAATGCTACAATCTTCCCAGGAGCAGATACTTCATCTGATTCAACCCCCAACTGTGCAATGCTCGGAGAAATTGCAAAAAGTCCAAGACCTACATCTCATACTCTAAAGGCCTTAGCTAGCATTTAAAATGTGGTTTGTTTGGAAGCATTTGCATCCCTCTAAAAATGCAGCTTAGGTTTGAAAGGTTGGAGCTGAACAAACCTCAAGAGTTCAGGAACAATGTCAAGACCAAAGTGGAGATATCAACACAAAAACCTCGCAACAACCGCCAAGCGCGGTGGTGGAGAGGTGATGATTGCGGCTTGTTTTGCAGCCTAAGTCTAGACTTCAGTCTCACTAAAATGCGGTTGGCCCTTAGCACTTTCCCCCATAAAAACAACACTTGATCACCTCCCCTGTACCCTTTATGACAAGCTCTGACTCCTCTATATATATCAGTAAAGACATGCTTGGATGACCATTAGAATAAATAGAAGGGTTTTTCCAAGGGTAGCCAACTTCCATATTTGCAACAGACTACTTCCTGTGACAATGATGACAGCAGCAGAGAACATTTCCCTAGTTTCAGTAAGATTATTTCAGCAGTTCAGAGACGTTTGATGAAAAATGACGCTAAAAGAGTGTCCAGTGCAATTTATTGGTCCTAACCTGTCTGTGTGTGACGAGACGAGAGTGAGAGCAGGCTGTCATTGCAAGCATGAGGTAACGGCTGTCTTCATGCAGCTAAACCTTTTTTCATTCTTGCTGGTGTTCTGTGCAGGATAACTTATATAGGCTTCTTTTTTGCTTCTTCCACATCCCCATCACTTCACAAAATTATTGTTGGAAAATGATTGCATTTTATATAATTGAACAGCTGGGTATAGTAATGCACTGACAAAGCTGTGCTAAATAACCAAACTTTAAATCATGTATTCCCACTTGGTGCAGCTAAAGGAATTTTCTTTAACTGGTCATACTGGACATCTAGTGAGCCTTTTGACTGATAACATGATTTCTATACTGCACCGAGGGACTGCACAGACTATGCATACAAACACACAAAAGAGCATAAATACAAACCTATTGGGGATTATGTTCCACCTCATAAGGAATGTCAATTACCTCAGCTTTGTGTTGACTGTTGCTGTGTGTTTGCCCCCGCCCGAAAGCTGTGATAGAAATCAAGAAGGTGGTGTTGTGCCGATGACACTTGAGCCGTTTGCCTCCTCATTACCTCCGGCCGTCCCTCTCTCACCTAGCCGTAAAATGGAGGAATGTCTTTAAAGTCTCATCCAGTTTTACTGGAGTGCTGACCATTTCATCACATGCAGATGTTGCCATATGTGTTGTTTGCACACAGATGTTTGTGTGTGTGTGTGTGTGTTCCGTGAGGTAGAGAGACCGAAAGGCTTATATGCACTTCATGGGTCATAGCATGTTACCACTCTTGGAAAACCCTTTTGTTGGATAAGTGTGTTTTGCTTGAAGTCTCAATTTATTGCCAGAACAAGAGGGAAGAGTAAAGAACAGGAAGAATAAAAATAAATAAATGGTGGGTTATATTTCAAAACATGCAATGTCATTAAAAAAAAAGTCATGGTGAGGAGCAACAATGGAATAAGTAGCAGTGAACTTATGTTATAGTCTTTGGTCATTTTATTTTGTTAAATACAGGCACACCAACACACACATTACAAGAAGAAGCACCGTGATTGTTTATGTAGTTATTCTAACACATCTTTGAACACGACTCAGCCTGTCAGAGTCAAAGACGAGAGCCGGCATGACTAAGATTATTTCAGTGATTATTGGAATGAAACTTCAGAGATAAAGGGGGGTGGCGAGGAATGTGTGCCTACTGTAAACTGGCTCTGTTTTCAGTATACACACTGTAATACCTTAAAAAAAAGAATAAATTAGACACAAAAATGCCAGTTGTTAAGGCAAAACGGATGAGAAGTCTTTAGTTGGGAAACAAAAAGAGTTCACAAACAGCAGGCTAACTCAGGAGCTTGACGTCTGTATAATACTGCAACAGTTTAAGTTTCAGCTCATGTCAGGTTTAGCAGAATGTAAGTAAGGAAACCAATCAGCAGATTAATTTTCTGTTCATTCATTCTTGCCTCTCTATTGATCTATTGGTATTGTTAAGCACAATACATGAAATACAATTAAAATCTGAATAAATTCAATTAATTCAGACACTAACAAAAATGGTTGAAAACTATTAAAATGATATTTGGTTTACTTGAATATTAGACTGATATCTAATTAACTTGCAAGTATTTTCATAACTTATTATTATTAATAGGCAAAAAAAGGAAACATTTCTCTTGTTTCAACTCCTCAGATTTACATATTCTCTCATTTTCTGCTTTTAACTTCAAGTTTAATGTCTCTCTGAGTGTTGGTCAGGAAAAAGAGACATTTGTGGAATTTAGAAGTGTTCTTTCATTTTCTTTTTCTTGTCAGTTTTCTTTGTCAGTAAATTTGTACCCCTAATTAAACAGCAATAAAAAATGCAGTGTCATATCAGGGTGACCAGCCAGATAAGCGTAGTTTGCTTTACACTGGCTTTCCTTTCCTTTCCTTTCGTGTTCCATCTCATTTCATCTGTACTCATCTGAACAGCTCCTGTAACTAATCAGGTGTAAACCACACGTCTGGGCAGAAACCGGATGCCACTGGTGTTTCAAGTATCCCTCACACTTTGTGACTTCTGCTTCTGTGAGAAGGAGGAGGGGGAAAAAAGGGGGAGAGAAAAAAAGCGTGTGCAGATATGAAAGACTTATCAATGTCTTTGATCTGTATTAGTTTATTTGGCTATATATCAGTCAGCCTTCACTAGCCTCCTCTTGTCTTCCGGCCGTGACTTCCTGTTTCAGATTAGTTCACCATCCTGCCCACCTCAGCGTTTCATGCAACAGCACTCGGGGATCACAGGTCAGAGGGTAAAGGTCGAGCAAAGAACGTTATAACAATGTCCAGACTTTGAGCAACTGACCAGTGATTTGAAAGAGTGTGTGTGCATATGTGACGATAATGAAATGGTTGAAAGGAAACTGTCCGTCAGTGGGAAATCTGAAAACAATTTGACTGCATTAAGGCATTTAAAGCGTCTCCACTGATTTCCCCATTGGCTTCTCATCAGTACCCCACGCACACAAACACACACACACACTGTGTGCAGTCAGCCTTACACAATTATGCATTCACTTGTCTTTTTGCTTCTTCATTTACACATTTGTTTATTCATGTCCTGATTTACTGCCGCCTTTGCTTTGATCCAGCTGTCACCTGCTTTGTGACAGATCTTTTTTCCCATGTGTCACTGTGTATGGATGTACACATTTTATATATTGAAGTAGCTGCAATGGTGTAAGGATGTCTTATAGTTAACCGACCTCCACATAGCCAGAATCTGCTTCCCCCCTCTAATTTACTCATCTGTCAATTGCCCAATAACACAAAACACATGATTTATAACCAGCTCATTTTCTGGAAATGCAAAAGCTCCTGTAAATCTGCATCTTTACATTTTCAAAAGTCTGGACTAAAGGCTGAGCAGCATACTTTTGGCGCGACGCAACATCTGCCTATTTGCAGAGTATAAAATGTTTATGAACACTTTCTCTAAATGCTGCTCCTGTTGAATATGAAAATATCCCTCTGTTTATGCATCCCCACCCACGTTTAGCATATGTTCATGACTAAACCATTCCACAGCTACCACCAGGACAGTGTGTAAGCCTCTGTGCTCCATAAACAAGGCCTTTTCTCTGAAACGCCAAACCATTTGCCTTCGGCTCGCTTTAGTGGTTCCCATAAAGGAGCCCGCTGATGCCTCTTTTAATTGCAGCATGTAATCTGACTTAAACACAAGGCTGATAATAGTACTGTCTATGAGGAGGTTAGGATTAGAAAGGCCCCTGATTCCTACCAGCTCTCTTATTATCCTCTCAGCCCTGGCCGCAAGGAACCGAATGGCCGACATGCTTGTTTCAAGCAGTGCCAGTTTCTCTGTGACTCATCTAGGTTGAGAACCATTTGAGGAGAATGGAGCCCCTGTTTTGGTGTGTCAGCGTGCTGCTTGTGGCTCTCTGACAGATTGCCGTGAGACGTGAAGGCGAATCTGCCTCCACACTGTGCGAGTATGGAAAATACACACATCTTCACCTCAAGTTATGCAGCCTGACCAAACTCTCAGGGAGCTGCTGTAACTGTTCAATTTAGACTGCATATTTGAGGTCAGTGGAAGTAAAAAAAAATACACAGTGAGGCATTCTTAAAGGTGGAGATGACATTTTTACTGTCACTGCAGTGCTCGGCATTTCCCAAAGACATCAATATCAAGCTCTATTCTTCAAACATAGAAAAATAGAAGATGTGAATAATCGCATCTCGCATCCTCCTATCATTTGATGTATTGCAGGAAAGAACTGAGACGGTTCCTATTACATATTGCTTTGGAACTGCTCCCTGGATTGAAAGGGTGTTTGAGTGAGAGTTCTATATATGGCTGCAAGTATGCTTTATACTGTGTCTAGGACTACTTTTCATTTAATTTTGATTGTAATAAACACAAATATGGTGAGAAAATCTATGTTAAAAATTGTCTGGTTGAAAATTCTGTACCTTTGACCTTTCCTCTGTGACTCCTAACCCTGTCTCCTAGTTTTCCCTCATCTATTTGCGTCCTTCTGTCTATATGACAGAAGGACGCCAAATTGGACACAAAACTGGACTGAAAACCAGTAGCAACAGCACTTATGGAGTAATTAATCCAAATTTTAAATATGGGTTGGGGCTGCATTGCATCCTTGTCAATATTGATAGAATTATGAACCAGAAAAGTACAGTTTATTAGTTTACCATCCACCATGCATCCACTTTCTGGAATGTTATCTAGTTTTTCAATATGAGAATAATTTTCAACACACTGTCAATATTAGAAAACCATACCTCAAAAAAAAAAATACACACACACACATTAGAAGACTTTGAGTCATGGATTTGCCTCCCCAGACTTCAGACCTCAACAGTATTGAAGCAGTGTGGGATCACAATCTTAACAGAAACCAGAACAAAAGATAGCCAACATCCAAAGAAGAGGTTTCAATGTCCTTCAAGAGGGAAAATTACCGTATTTGTTTTCCCACACTATAAGGTGCACTTAAAATCCTTTAATTTTCTAAAAAATTGACAGTGCGCCTTATAATCTGGTGCGCCTTATGTATGAATTTTGGTTGTGCTTACTGATCTTGAACCGATTTTATGTGGTACACGGCGCTCCAAAATCTGTCAAAAATGTTTTTGTATGACTTTGGTAAGCTACGAAGCCGTACTGCTTGATGGATTGTCAGAGCATTACGGCTACCATAGTCAGGAGCCTCGTGGAGTAATCTGGGTCCAAAACTCCGTCCGCTTCAGGTCCCAAAGTCAAACTTACACTGCGGCATCACTGAGAGTTAAAAACTGTCTAAATTCTTTCATCTTTAATAAAATGATCAGTTTTAAATGCTGCTTTACCAGGTGTAACGATTAAGTTTAACATCCATGCATCCATGAAAACAGAATTTATTAAATTTAACAGAGTTAGAAGTTAGCAGGAAGTTAGCTCGCTAGTTACCTAAACATGATATAGCATGTTCTGACTGAACGTACAGCTCTGCTATCACTTCCAACATAAACGAAGACAGAAAACTAAACAGCAGTGACGTTTGTAGGGTTACTGAAGTTGGGCTAGCTGGTATATAATGATGTGCTACGTCAGGGGTAGGCAACTCCAGGCCTCAAGTGCCAAACTTCAATCAGGAGAACAACTGAGATAATGGTAAATGGTAAATGGCCTGTATTTGTAAAGCGCTTTACTTGGCCCTAAGGACCCCAAAGCGCTTTACACTATACAGTCATCCACCCATTCACACACACATTCACACACACTGATGATGGCAAGCTACAGTGTAGCCACAGCCGCCCTGGGGCGCACTGACAGAGGCGAGGCTGCCGGACACTGGCGCCACCAGGCCCACTGACCACCACCAGTAGGCAACGGGTGAAGTGTCTTGCCCAAGGACACAACGACCGAGACTGTCGGAGCCGGGGCTCGAACCGGCAACCTTCTGATTACAAGACGAACGGCCAACTCTTGAGCCACGATCGCATAATCCATCCACAATATGAGGTTAGTCATTAATATACTGCAACAACATGGGAATAGAGCAGCTGCAAGAGAATTCAACATTAATGAATCAATGGTACAGAAGTGGAGGAAACAAAAACAATGAGCTGAGTAAAGTTTGACTTATCTGACTGTTTTGTTTTGCTTAATGTGCCTTGTAATCTGGTGCACCTTATGTATGAAAACAGACCCGTTCATCGACAGTGCGCCTTATACTCCTTATACTCCTTATGGCCCGAAAACTACGGTGTTCTTGAAGACAACTTAAAGAAAAAAGGAGGTCATACCAAAAATTGACTTTCAGCTTATTACAATTGTACAAACTCTATTTTTGTTTTATATATGCTGTATTATCATGTGTTTTTGCAAATTTCAAAAATCACTGCGCCTATTTCCCATTTTACTAATAAAATATAAAGAAATTAATATAAAGAAAAGACTTTTGCACAGTACTGTATTTTAAGCACTCATTTTCTGTGAGTTATTTTATATAAAAGTAGCAGCTAATCGAATACATGCAAATATTTGTACCCTAATTCCTAAATACTCTTATAGATTTATAGATTAGTTTTTCATGTGCTCGAACACCGATGCACCAGGGAATATTCACCCCAAACTCTCTAATCAATGAACATGTTTAATTCTAATCATCTGCTACAGTCACCCGCCATATTGATTCTCAGTCCCTAGACTCGGAATTGCACCAGCTTTAAAAGAAGCAGACTTTGCACATGCTAGATGTCCACGCTGCCACACTTGTGTATTCAAACACATAGATTGGAGCTGTTTGATGATGGCAGGAGGAACCTTTGTGTTTATTGATCCTCCTTTGTTTGAAGGACAAGGTCAGCGGGTCATCTGTCACAGAGCTGGAGGCGACAGTGACACGCACACACACTTCAAACAGAACTGACGGCCCATACAGCGGACAGACGTATTTGGTTAATGGGGGTCATCGAGGAGTTTAGGTTGTAGTTAGGGCACAGCTAACATTGTTAGACATTTGATCACGTTGGATCGGAGATCACGGAGGTTACAGGAGATAACTCGAACTACAAAGGTTGTCTGTCCTGTCAACAGGTTCCTAGTGATTTCTTCACCTTTTGCATCATCTAGCTTAAACCCTGCAAATGATTAGACTGTGGACGATGTAAGTATCTGGAGTGGTTAAGCTGAATAATCAGTATCTAATAACTGGGGGTGAGTTACACACGACAGCAATCAAGACTCAGTGCACAAATATTTGGGTATTGAAAGAAACTGAGAAGGCCTATTTTAAACCCACATCACTTTATTCCTGTTATATCAGCACTTGAGCTGAAATGAGAGAGCGCGTTACTTGAGTGTGTTACTGAATGTGAAGCACGCCGCTGACACAGCCTGAGAAGCATTCCTGCTATGCTTTATTCTGTTTCCGCGCCACTACATCCTCACTTTGACATTTGGCTGTGATAAGAGGAAAGCCTTGAATCCCACACATATCCACAGTGAATTCCAACCACTGGATTCTAACTCCACTCCCACACTGCAGCATACAGTAAAACTGCTGCGTAGTCCTTGGACAATGCTCGGATTCAGGCTGTATGCATGAGGCCTTTTCTCATTTCCTATCGCTAGCATCTGCAATGCTAATGACTGGCTGAGTGTGTTTCTCCCTGGCAGAGAGAGGTTGCATTTTCTCTATACAGCCCTGTCTGCAGATTTCTTTTTTTCGTGCAGATGCGTAGGCAGCACAACTTAAGCTGCATCAAAGCTCTAGACGTCAAAAGAAGCTGTATGTCTCAGCTGAGCGCAGAATGTTGCACAATCTTGGTAGTGAATTGAAAGATCACTTACAGCACGTCTTTATGGTTGTTCCATTAGATATTCATCGTGCAGAGAAAAGCAGTACAGTTTTCACTGTGTGAGCTGCAGCTGTGGGACACTTTGTTGTACTTTCTCAGATGTGCAGCTTGATTTCCCTTCAGGTTCAGATTCCACCTTGGTATTAAACACCTCCTTGTAAAGTCATAGTCTACTCCCACCACAAGTTCATAGGAACTCCACCGGATTTACTCAACCTGAGAAAGGTTCCCAATCATTCTTGACCATATCCTCCCCTTCATGCATTCACTTCTCCCATATTTTCAAATGTCCCTCTCCATCTCTCCCTCTAAATGCTCCCCATGTCTCTCTCCACCGCTTTCAGATTTACACACACAATCTGAGCGGACAGGGAGATTTTTTTTCTCCCTCTTTTTTTGAGCCCATAGACTTTGTTGTATCAGTGTCAGTTTTGACTTTCCTTCCTCAGTAAGGAGGATTGCTGGTGGCGGAGAGCCGCGCTGGAGGTGACTTCCTGTTTAACAGCTGGGCCCTTGTTCGGCCGAGGCTTCGGCTGCACTATGATAATCTCCCATGAGTCTTTCCACATGGGCAGAGAAGCCGCCTTGTCGCACCACTGTTTTTCCTGCTTTCCAACAAAGAAGAAAAGGTGATTGTGTTAAGACCTCTCAGCCCCTTCTTGGGGTCCAAATGTTTGTGTAGCATGTGTGTCTGTGAATCATTTTGCTACCGGGATGAATGCATGAATCAGCCTTTCAGTAAGTATGTAAAACAGTGGCTGGCTGAGGTGTACGGATTTGGAGCATTCAGCTGTCACCAGCTGACCTCACCACAGACACACTTTGTGCTCAGACACAGAGGAAACAGGGCTTCTCTCTATCCCAGTCCCCCCTTTGGAGAACACTTACACCCCAGTTGGTTATCCTTCTGTGCTCTGTGTCCATGTTGGTTGCAGGCAACTACCATCCTTTTAAAAAAATCTTTTTTTTCCCAACATTCTCTGCACCCCCCCTTGCCATGACCTTTGGCCAGTCACAAGCCACAGAGCGCCCCTGGGCACAGGAACTCACCCGCGCAGAGGTCACCTGAGGTCGCCTTACTCTGCCTGGATCCTTGTGTGCACTGATAGGACTTTGATGGCTTATTAGGGAATGTAATGGTAGGTAAAATGGTGGGAGTCCCAGCCTCCGTCACCTGCTGGGAAAGTTGACTATCAAGGCTGTTATTAGAGGAATTACAGAGGAAGTAAGAAAACACAGATCCAGACTTTTCTTAATAATTAAAAGTAAGGATCTGGGTTAGTTTTTAGTCAAAGGATGTTTAGATTTAAATCTGTGCTGGAAAGTAAATCGGCTGTACTTTTTTGAAGCTGTAGAGTTTAGTTTTATTCTTGGATTTACCGTTCTGTTTAATCCAAGTGATGCTTTTGGGGTTAATAAATAAGTCCTGTTGTACAAGAAGACACATGCAACCAAAGAGTCACACTGCTGGTTTCACACAGTGCTATTCTGAACTTCATTTCCAACTGAAAGGCAGATGACACACGTGCAGCTATGATTGGACGAGACAGCTGCTCCCAGGATGTACAGAGGGCTTTGACTGGCCTTGGCAGCTGCCCACGCCGAGCTTAGTTTTAGTGCTTGCTAAGTGTGTGTGTGCATTATCAGTGAGGTCACCGTTTTACCATACCGCACTAATGCTTTTGAGCTGATGTTTATCCCGCTAATCAAGTAAAGGCTTTGACTGCTGTGGCCATCACTGAAAGGAGGGTTGTTCAAAAAAGCTGAACTGTGCGTTTGTGTTCAGCACCTGATTTAAACATTAATGAACCGCACTGTGCTCAGTGAGTTTCAATTCGCAGAAGTGCTTGATTTTGATGCGATTTTTTGTTTTCAGTCTAAAAAGTATAATTGTATATTTCAGCATTTTTGGGGGCTCTGCGTCAGAAGTCAGGAAAATGTGCTCCAAACAGAGTCCAGCGGCCATCGTAGCTCACTTGCAGAGAAAGAGGTGTTGTGAAACATCCACTTACCAGTTGTCGAGAACAGTGTGCTCACAGTAGATCCCTAAAACACACAGGGGATGTGAGAACTCTGAACAGACGGAACCCCAAGAATGCCAAACATCTACACGCACACACACACACACACACACAGTTATTCTTGATCACAAAGTGATACAACACCAAAAAGTCAACAGCTCCCATCTTTCTTTTTGTCTGCCGTTTGGTTAGAGATGTGACAACAGCTGAAACAGATTACATAATCGTCCCGATGCTGTATTGCAGTGCCACCGCAGCAGAAGGAGAAGTGCCACCGTCGGCCCCACTACAGATGGCAGTCCCGACTGCCCACACCTGTGAATCATTATGATTCAAACTGTTTATTTGGCTTTTCTTAAGTGCTACCAGTGTTTCCTCTGCGCATTTGTGTCCCCCCACTGAAAAGGAGAGACTCCCACCACCTCCCACCACCCCACCTAAACAGTATGTCCCTTTGGGCGATGCAAAGTTTCGACATGACCACCAACAAAATAGTCCCAAATTAACCCACAGGACACGCTCCATCTTCCACCCTCACCCCAACCCCCGTCTTTTCCTCAGGCTGTCCACTTCTAGAAATACTCTGGCACTTTAGCACAAATAAAGGAGTAATTCAAACAAGCCTTTGAAAAGAATATGCTGGCCTGTTGTTTGCTTGGGTTTGTTGGGGGGGCAGTTTCCTTTTTTTTTTTTTTTGCCTTTTTTTAAGGAAAATCTCTCTCTATGCTATTTTTAATTTATTTGTGTGTTTGTTGTTGCCAACACAGAAGAGGAGACTGCTATCTATTAAGTTAAACATTGCTCTCACTCATCCAAACAGCAGCGTTCAGCGGGTGACTCAAGCCTGTGGTCAAAATTTATGGCTGCACGCTCCAGCTTTAAGTTGGTAGGATGATACACCCGAAGCTCTGGCCTTGGCTGATGTCGTCCGTGGTGATAAAATGATTTTCCAGCCCCAGCCCTTTTCAGACAGATTTATTTGAGAGTAGAAATTCACCCAGAGTGGTTCAAGAAAAACTGGAGCACTAATGTACCTAAAAACTCCATCTCATTAACAAACAGCGCAGTGCCAGCACCATCCTGCCGGTGCTTGCAGGTGCTAACGAGGTCCACTCAATTTGCTAATGAGATAATAAGCTAGCTAATGAGGCCCTGAAAGAAGGTCATGATGTAATGGAATACCCAGCTCACACCAACACAGCAATATCAAAGATGAACTCTTCTGGGGAATTAAAGAGCTTAAAATGAATACGCAGTAAAGTGGTCTATTATAACTCATCCCTGATGGGGATGTTTCTTAATAGGAGCTTCGATAGGAATAGTCGCTAAGAGCTTATGATAATAAAATGGGATAAAACAAGAGGGAGGGAAAATTGCCTAACGTTTGTGTTTGCAAATTGTCTGAGACACTGTGAATGATTAGCTTATACAGATATAAAGGCAGCTGGTTACAAGGAAAATTACAGAATGACAAAATCTTTTTTGTAATCAGTGTGAACCTGACAATAACTAAGCTGATCCATTAATCTTATGACAGTTTCAAACTTGTGTCAAGGCTCTGATGTTGTTTAAATATTTGTCAGTTTTTTTCATAAGCAGCCAGGGGTGAAATATGTGTGTACAATAAAAGTGTTTAGCCCATATTTGTTAGCGGAGTGGGTGGGGGGTGAACCACTAAAAGAAATGTACTAACTTACCACAGTAATTTTGCCACACTCAGGTGATTACTGTATTTCTTCTGCCTATATGTCTGTGTTACCCCATGCTTTCCTTTGCACATAAAAGTGCACACACACTATATAGCACATAGGGTTTTCTGTGAATACATGTGTGAGCAATGTTCCCTTTGATCAGTTTTTCTATGATTCAGTGGAAAAATTCCCTGATTGCTGTTGTGCTGCTTTAGAAAACGTCGACGCTGGTTAGCAGACATAATCCTTTGCGCCTCTCGTTGCACTGCCTCCCCATCAAAAGAGCGCTGATTATTTGGAACTCCGCTGGGAAAAGGAATGGAAGATGGGAAGTTGGTATGGAGGAGGCAGAACAGACACACCCACTTAGAAAAAGGAAAGTAACCAGTGAAGTACGGCTAAATGAAAGAATATGTGCGCTACTGGTCTTCGAGGCAATTAAGAGCACCCTAGATTCCAATCACAGCCCAGGTAAACAGAAAAAAAGTTTAATAAATATTAAACTTTCATAATTCATAAACGTTTGGGGTCTACAAACTTATTTATTTATTCACCTAAAACATTTCAAGAGCCCAGAAAAGCTGAACTATAAATCTACTATATAAGCCTCTACATGTAGGGGAAGCAGCACTATAGATCAATGAGCTGATTCAATAATTTCATGCAAGCAGCCACATCTAGGTACATTTTGCTAACATCTGCATATCCCTTACAAACTAAATGTTTCATTGTAGAATATGCAGCTTGCATTTAATTGCATACTACTCCTTGGATGCTTTTATTAAAGTGCGAGGGAACTGACATTGCATTATATGATTCCTCATATCGTATAACCACAAAACAGACTTGATGTTGTTTGCAATATTCATAATAATAATAATAATAATAATAATAATAATAATAATAATAAAGCCAGATGACCTGACTCACTGATGGCAAAGCATTCTTAGTGTGACGGTGTGTGCGTTTGGAAATCCCAAAATACATTAGGGAGTGTATCCGCACATTCTCTACTCATGTTTTCAATCTTCCTGTCCATTTGTCCATCATGCAGCAGTGTAGCGCTTCCTCTCTGTTTCGCTGTGGTGATGAGTGCAAAGCCAATAAAAAGTCAAACAGGAAGCTGAGCAGAGACTCTCTGATTGTTATTGAGGTGTCTGGACCAGGAGTCCCAATTGCACATCCGCTGTGCTTTTTCCCCTTTTATTAACACACACACACACACACACACACACACACACACACACACACACACACACACACACACACACACACACACACACAAAGATAGACAACAGCTAAAACAAAGTAAACAGAGGCGTGGAAATGAACTTGTTCCAGTCGTTATGCAGACGTTCAAGGAGATGGAGCACGCAATCATTTTCAACCAAGTCCCCACGTTGTCGTGCACAAAAATATGCAAACATATATATATATACCCTGTGGGCTCATGATGAGTGTGGAAGTGAGTGGAGGTGACAATACAGAGACAGGAAGACCTAGCTGCTGAATATGTAATGGAAACATCCCAAGTGTGAGCCAAGAATGACTGGAACATTAATGTTTTGTTATTTCCTACACAGCATGCTCAAAAGGGTGCGGTGTAGGAATGGCGCATCAAAATCAAGATTAATCACATAGCCAGATTAAATAATGGAAGGGCCTCAAAGGGAACTGCACACAGTAAGTTTAGGTGGTCTTGTGTCCCTGACAGGGTGGGATGTGAAAGGCTGGTGACCCACCAGGAGCCACCCGGTGAAAGGCCAAGGCCTGGGCTGTAACCCTGGAAGGAAGTGTAGGTTCTGCAAAGCATATGAGGGACAGGATGTGTCAGGGAAGTCCCGAATAGATTGTTTCATTTGCCATTATTGTTATTAAGGTTAAAGAAAGTGTCTTTATCAACTTCTTATATATTCATTTCCATTCTTTAAACAATATATGTTTATACGTATCCCTATGGTAATAAATTAAACTGCAAACTCTTTTAAATATTTTTTGTTTTTTTTGTTTTTTTTTATTTGATTGGAGATATTTGAACATCCATCTTTACTTTCTATAAAACATTAAGGCTAGGTGAAACTAAGGATGCACTTTGTATTTCTTTTGTTGATGCTATGGAGAATGCCAATATCAACATAGTGTGATATGCATTAAAGAACATTTTTGTACCAACAAGCTGATTTCCAAAGAACTATTTGCATAATGTATCTGGCATGGTGCTCAATGGAAACCTAAAACTTTTGAGGAAACTGGAAAAGCATGGTGGAGGCTGTGTCATGATTTGGGCTACACGTCAGTCAAAACTGACAAATAACGAATGAAGAAAAGTATGATCACATTTTGATCCACCGTGCAATACCATGTAGAAAGCATCTGATTGGCGGTAGCTTTGTTTTCAATGTGACAAGGATCCCAAACACAATGCCAATGCAGCAAAAGCATACCTGGGAAGGAAAGATAAATCACAGTGTAACACTATCAGTCATGGATTGGCCTCCCCAGAGCACAGACCTCAATATTATTGAGGCAGCAAACATCCAAAGAAGAGTTTTGAATGTTCTTCAACAAGCCCGGAGAACTATTCCTGAAGACTACTCAGGAAAATTACAAGACAGCTTGCTTAAGAGAGTTCAGAATTATCGCATTTATACCAAATATTGATTTTCAATTTTGTTAGACGGTTTTTGCACAGTACTATATTCTGTTGAAGTCTACATCGCATACCACTAGCAGAACTTTACATCTCATCCTACAGGGAGAGCAAATATATCATAGGGTGTGCAAACAACAAGCTATTTTTGCTTATTTGTGACTTAATTCTGAGTTAACAGTAAAGAAACACATTTTCAAATGAGTCAACCATTATAGAAATACTTTCCCTGCTTCTCTCATTCTTTTCTAAATTCTGTGAAATTAAACACTGGGGTGTCCTTAACTCTCTTAATGTTACCTTCACGTTACCTTAATGACAGCAAAATGTGACGGGGAGAGGGGGTTCCTGAAAAAATCTTTACATATAGGTAAGATTTTGTACATGGAACTGAAGCAAACGCTTACCATATACCTCAGCATTCACTCAGCTGCACTGACATTCCAGCATCAGTCCCATTAGCACCAGAGTGTGTGAAAGCATCTTTTGTATGTTTCTCACTCCCTCATGCTGCTGCACCCTTTTTCACTCTCTCAGTGTGTTGTGGCTCCAATAGCGTGCTTCTCCCTGCTTTTACGCAACATTCAGCGTCACATGCGACCTTGTGCCAGTTTCACTGCAATGTGCCAACCTTTTAGGCAGCAGTACGATCCCTCCAGCCTACAGTATGGACATATATTGTGCTCTCAACTACATTCAGTTGTGTTTGCTGCTAATTACATGCATATAAAGTGCATGTGGGGAGGGTTTGGGGGGGGGCCCAAAAGCAATTACTTATTTCCACACTCTCTGCATAATCTGTTCGGTCATACACACCTCTGTACACAAGCACACACCCTAATGTGTCTTCATAAGCCAAAAACAAGCCGCTGTTTTATGGCCTCTGGAATATGTTTATATCATAAGTGAGTTTATAGATTTGAGAGCATCATAAAAAGTAAGTGAGTATAGGAGCTGCATGCCAGACCTCAAGCTCGGTATAAACAGCTCAGTGTGTCTTAATTGAAAGTCTCACAGACACACAACTTGTTTTCTCTGGGAATCATCTGGGGAGAGGCTCTGGGGTGTTGCTGGATCAGCAGCTACATGCAGAAGCTTGCGCAAAAAAAGCCAGCAATTATGGACAAATGGTTGAGATTTAATTTAGTTTCAGTTCAAATTTCTCACTTCGTTCTCTCATGATGTCAGCCTGTAAAACCCTTGAGAGCGGTGGCTCCAGTGAAATAGGTCACAACATGCAAACTAGAGGTTTGTGTCATAATCAATTGGCCAAAATCGCTGACTCATTCTTTTATAAAACCATCAAAGTGATGGTGTAAATTATCGTCTGTGTGATCTGACAAAACCACTCTGCTAACTGAATAAATCAGGTGTAAATAAATGAGGAATGATAATCGGCGACATGTAAACAGGCAGGTCTTGACCCGGTCGTTGATTTTGGAGCACATTCCCATGTTATCCGTGGAACGCCATGACCTGCAATAATAAATGAGCGGAGTTTTCTAATTTGGCTTGGATTCTGTCAAAGGTCAGAGAGCACCGCCTCTGTGCCATTGAGCCCTTTCTTGGGGGTCAGTGGAGGTGAGGGAATAGCCACAGGCAAGAGCACACAAATGCAAACGCTCATGCAAATACATGAATGCACTCTGCTCGTTTCCAGCAAGGTCAACACATAGTTGTTGGTGCTTTCAGTCATTTGAATTCATATGGGCTGGACTTCAGAGGTCATAGCAAGTGTCAGCTTTATTTCTTTTAGTCCGCACTGCTTGGCACTGTACTATAGTTGTATATAAGAGAGTCCAATTCAGACATTGCATCTCTGGACAAAGGCAAGCTGAGCAGATCAAAGCTGTTCCTTTTGCTCTGGGTTTTTTCATTCATGCTCACACATAAAGGCGGCACCCCTCTTGGCCCTCTGACCCTATGAACTGTGCGTGTACAGAGCCAAGGCGGAACTAAACGGGTGGCTCCGGCGGCGTCATGAGAAGAGTTCGCCGTCATCCATGCAGAATGCGTGTCAGGAGATTGGGTAACTCTGCCAGGGGAATAAAAGGCAGGCAGCACACACTACACACATTGTTGAAATAGAAGACATCTCACTTACACGAGACAAGTTCATAGTGTGTGTGTGTGTGTGTGTGTGTGTGTGTGTGTGTGTGTGTGTGTGTGTGTGTGTGTGTGTGTGTGTGTGTGTGTGTGTGTGAGATGGGTCCTGTGTGGATAAACAAAGAGGCATCTGCACATTTGCATTCATGAGTATTTCCCTATTAGTGTTTATGTATTACTGTGTATATAAAACTGTGTGTGTCTGTGGACATGTCTGTTATTGCGTATGTTCAAGAGATTATCTGTATATACTTCTGTGTAAGGGTGTGGTTATGGCTCTGGTACTAAGCCATCTACAAGCTAAAAATATTTAGCTGATGCAAATAAGTTCTCATTGCTCAATGAGCCACAGTTAGAGTTGCACTTGTGGGTATGTGCTTCCAAGCGTGTGTGCATCATTTATCATCTGATCTTTGTTTTTCCTCCAAACCGTGTTTGTGTTTACCTGTAGCTCTTATCTGATCTTTGACCACAGGCCAAAGCCACAGTAGGATTCTGTTTAGTTTATCTGAGAGACTAACTGCTGGGGACCGACTCACGTGTCCCAGTGGGGACCGAAACAAAGGCAGAAGAGAAGAAAATGTGCCATAGACATCACAGTGAAGTATACAGACATAGCTGAAACATTCCTGCCTTGAGTTATTATTCAGGAAAAGCTTCTGGTTTGCTAACTATGGCTGGTCATGATGGATGTGACTTTGGCCGTTTCTCTCTGTCTCTCTCTCACTTGTTAATCCAAATCCCAGCATCACCCTGGAATTGCTATCGACTTCCCCACCAGAGCAGAGGCAGCTCAATGCCACTTGAAAATACAGTTTTGCAGAAGAGGTGGAGGAAGATCTCAGCCTGGGCGTCTATTGTCTCATGTAGTCTGGAAGATGAGTGGAAGGTGGGGTGGGTGCAGTTTTCTCTGTGGTGGGGTTGGGTGGACTGTCCCGGGCTCTGTGGGGCCGGGAGGCGCTGCTGCACTGGGCCCCGGTCTGGATGGGCCTGGGCCTCCTTTCCCTGGCGGGTCGCGGAGTGCCTACTGGGGTCAGCGGGGGAGCTGGCCCCAGGGAGGGGTCACTTGCCCCTCCCTTTCTTCCCTCCCCATCTCCAGCTGCCTCCCTCTTCCCGCTCCACCACAACCACCCACACATGCAGGACCTTGGAGTAGGGGTATGTCACCAGGGTGCAGAGGAGGCTACCCCCCCCCCCCCCCCGTCCCCCTTCTGGCTGCCTCTGCCTCAATTTTATCCCACAACTTAGACATTCACATTACTCACACTCTCATTACGCATACATATAGGATCTTGGGGGTGGGCACGATACACGGAATCCAAAGTACCATCAGGGTGTACACCCCACCCCTGGCGTCGTTGCCCACCTCTCAATTTTGAATACACGTAGACATTGAGGGCCAGCAGGAGGGACCATGCGCTTACCTGCTGCTCTCTGGCAGGTAGCTCCATGCCCTCCTGGGTTTTAAATGCACCTTAGAACACACATGCATCAACACTACAATGAGCGGGTGGAGGGAGGTTTGGAGTCTTCTCTCACCCCCATTCTCTGCGACCTGCTGGAGCGGGGGGGCTAGGAGGAGGAGTTGGCCGTCCGACTGCGGTCTGGAGTGTGGGGCCTCCCTGCTGCTGCGGAGTCGGGGCGGTCTGCCTCCCCCCACCGCAGGGAAAAGGGTAACACCACCTGGGTCTGGGTGCAGTTCCCCCCTCCAGGGGCAAGGGTACCTAGACCCGGTTTGTAGAGTACGCTTGGGGAGTGTGATCGTGTGTACAGCGTCTCTTTATGTCTGTCTCCACGTTGGTTGAGTGTGGAGTAAGTGCATATGAGAGCATGAGGGTGGGAATGGATATTTGTGTCTGTGTGTGCCTGTATGTCTGTGTCTATATGTCAGGTTGGGTGTCAGGCGCCACCTCTCTGGGGACATCTCAGGCCCTCCAAGGTTTGGAGGTCTATCTCCCCCCACCACCACTTCCCCTGCCAGTGGCGGACTCCCTCAGATATCGGTGCGTTGGTGGTTCTTTGTGTCCGGGGATGGGCGTCCAGGTACACACCGGCTCACTCCTTGGCGGCCGCTTATCGGGGCCTGGAGCCTGGGGCTTGCTCGGGCCACTTCGGAGGTGGGGTGCCCCCGGCCTCTCGGCCTGGGGCTCGGTCACTCAGGCACGGCTGGCTGCCGGCGGAGCTCACGGGCGCGTCACTGCAACCCCCCCTGGCTTCTGCTCCGCGGCTGCTGAGTGAACCCTCATCTGGGACGCTCCTCAGCTCTTTCTGGGACAGTGGCGCGGCTGCCCCTCTGTTGGTCTTCCTTGGTCTCTTGTGTTCTGGGGGCCTCTGGATGTCTGGAGTTTTGATCTCCTCCATACCTGCTTCATGCCCTGGAGGACGGGGCTGTGGCCCCCCCACACCCTCTAGCAGATCATTACATGAAGGAACCTTTTTTTTTAAAAAAAACAAGCGCGTCCATGCTCACAGGTGTACACACGGGTGATCACACCCACAAACTACACCCTTTTTGGCTCCTACCTCAAAGCACACTGTGTTCTGTTGATCTTATGTGCTGCACAATAATGTTTAATATTTAGTATTTACTGTCATATTCCCATATATCATTGTGATGTTGTTTATTCTATTACTCTTGTTCTCTTCTGCTTGTTTTCTTTTTTCTTTCTCAGCAGGTGATCCAGGTGATTGATATATGCATTTTTTTTTCTGCCCGTTCTGTTGGTTTTTGTCTTTTGCCCTTCTCCCCCGTCCCTCTTCTCAGCTGTTTCTCTTTCCCTCTTTCTTTCTCCCCTTCTTTCCCCCAGTCAAGTCTGTCCCGTATTCAGTAAGTGAAAATAAAATAAACAATAAAAGGTGAATCAAATGGACCATTACGGCAAGGCTGGGATGGTCAATTTGGTAAAGTAAATCCGTTGGGCATCTTTCTTTGCCTTTAGACAACAATTCTGATGGCAAAAGAGCTAAACGGGACAGGCCAAAAAAAAAAAAGAAAAAAAAAAAAAGAAAATACAGTTTTGCTGCAGTTTGTGACATGCTGTGCATTAACCACAGACTATAGAAAAGATGGATGTAGCCACCCTGATAGCCCCTATTAATTTGTTTGCTACCGCTTTGAAGCCCCAAGTCTGGCACCTTGGCTTTCCCCATCTTTCAAAAGAGGGTAGAGGTTCGAGCATGATAAATCAAAACATCCACCAGGACTGTTAGTAGCTGAGGTATGTTGCGGGTAATGCAGGTACCAGTTTTTAATGAAAAGAAAGTGAAGAATAAAAACAGAAGCTATCGCTCTTTCTGCTGCATCAATACAGCTCTTTTAAAAGTCTGCTGTGAGTCCAAATGTGATATGACTCTACACGCTGTATGAGCACTTAAGCATAGCCAAAAATAAAAGCTCTTTTAATAAATGCATTTAGAGATGTGTTTAGTATCATATTTCATGGTAACCATTAAAATTTTTCCCCTAATATCTTGACATAAAATCAAATGTCATCCATGAAATTCACATCAAAATATATTTGATGTCGCAAACCACTAATTTAAAGATATAAGAGATGTAGGGATTATGCTCCCTAGCTGTTTCTGCTTTAGTTGAAAAGTCTTTGTTCTTTTTTATATCTTCATCATCATCATCATCATCATCATCAATGTCGATACCATGACGTCTAGCCGTATCCTTTTCCTCTGTACCTCGCAGTGCTAAAAAACAACAGTCATCCAGACAGCGCACACAGTCTGTCCCATTATGGGTTTCCTGACTCACATTCCTGCCAAACGACCCAGCCGACTGATGCCCGGTGCAGGACGTGCATTCCCATCCTCACACTGATCCGCATACATGCTTCAAACCATACCCATACTATGAAAACATCCGGGACCTTAGTGGAACGTCGCCTGGCGACCCCTCATGTCTCTCAACCAGCTGCCTCACATAATCAGGAGCTTTGAGGAGACACCCGGGAACAGCGGCATTCCCCTGGATATCATTCCCATTCTCGCCAGTGTTGCTGTCAGCATGGGTAAAAGGGGCTCAGGTTCGGCTAGAGCTACAGTAATGGGATGGACAGATGTTTAGATGTGAGGGACCGGGTCTCCCCGGGGACCCTTACAGCAGTACAGTCTGACAGAAAGCAATCAGCTTGATGTCGGGGAACAGAATACTGCACTGTACATTTACAGAAAGAACTGCAATATGAGCCAGGGCAGAGATTAAGATATGGATAATGGATAAGGATATGGATATGGATAAGGAGAGAAACTAGCTGAAAAGTGAGCAAAAAGAGTGGAGGTATGCAGCCCAAAAAATGACTGAGCCAGGGACCAAAAAGTAAAAGAAAAGAGTAAATATGTAAGAAAACCAATGGATTTAGCAAAAGCAGGAAATATATAAAAGCAAGAAGCACTGAATTAGGTGCAAACATTTTTGAATAGGCATCTGAGTTAGACTGTGAGTATGACAGAAAAGGGTAGAGTAAATGGAAGTGAGGGAGGGGGGAGCACAGATAAAAATGAGTCATGTTCACAGCAGTGCAAGGGGAAACAGCTGAGAGATTTTGGGGTGCGTCTTTGGCTCTGATCATACTTTTATTTTGGCTGAAGTAAGGTGATACTGAGCAAAAAGAGTCTCTCTCTCTCTCTCTCTCTCTCTCTCTCTCTCTCTCCCTCTATCTATTTCTTCCTGCCTCTCTCACCCCCACACACACACACACTCCTTCTCTATTTCTCCCACCCCTCCTCCCATTCGTCCATGCCAAGTTTTTCATCCCGGGAGGTGAAGTGAGTGTTTCCACATGTGGTAGGCCAGTGCTACCAGTTTGGCATGTAACACTGACTCAACACAAAGCCCCCTTATAGAAACACAAGAACAAACAGGAAAGAGGGAATGATTACCTCATAGCACTTCACTTTTAACTTGAAGGCTCGGATTAACAAGAAAAAGAAGCGGTGAGAAGGAGAGCAGAGACAGGTCAGAGTGTCCCTGAATATGCCACAGTATTTTAATTCATGTTATCTTAGTGATCCTTTTTTCTTCGGTCCAGACATCCACTTTAAAAAAAAAAAAATCTAAAGATATCATCTTTGTTCCTAAGGATCATTAGCATGACTCAAATAACAGTAATATCAATCCGCTAGCAGCTGCAGTTTAATGAACACTGACAGAAAGGATGCGTGAGGAGTTCAGTTTCTCTTTTCTGTTCGGGACAGCACGGCTTTGTTTAGACTGGAATGTTTTTTTGACAGTGAGATATTTATTTCCAGTTACTTTGTAATTCTATTGCAAGATGCTTTGTGTGGATTTTGTGCAGTTTTTTAGAAAAGACATTTTAAGATCTGCTTCAATTTAAAAAAGGAACCAGAAATCCTCTTGTGATGTGATCAAACCAGCCACAATGCCAATAAGTTTTCAGACCACACCCATTGCTGTACTCAGCCTTTATTTTGATGGCTTTGTTGTGACACTCTGATGTTGAGAAAATCTGTCCACAGACAGACAAACAGCGTATAAACTCCTGACGAAGCAGACAAAACCATCTTTGTGTTATTCCCCATATAGTTCGTGTCCCCAGCACCACATTTTGCCGAATACACACACACGCACAGTCTCATAATGTGAAAACATTACGAGCTACGCTATCATTGCCAGTAAATATTATATGTTTGCCCACCACTTGATGGTACGTCATACGTGAGGTTACAAATATATGAAAACGTAAAATGAGTGTGGAACAGGCACATCTACCCATCAATTTCTAACTTGGCCTACATTTTCATAACGCAGCTGCAGTATTCAAGAGCACCTTTCAGGTAGTTCCTGCAATAGTAGTAGTTTTGAGGACCACATTTTGCAACATTGACACACACAAAAAAAATAACCTTACAAGGTGAAGCCACTACCACACATCCTGATAAAAAACAGAATGTACTGATTTTCTTACTGTGGCGAAATGTCTGCAGCCACTTGTCCTATTTAGAACATGTGTATTTCCTTGAGATGACTTAATATTTTCATGCTTGTTATATTTCATTTTGTCAGAATTGGAAGAACAAGAAAAGCTCTCTATAATTCCAGCTTGGAACTCTGCCTTATTTCTTGGTGGCATAGATTCAACAAGACACTGGAAACATTCCTCAGATTTTGGTCCATATTGACACGATAGCGTCACACAGTTGCTGCAGATTTCCCCGCTAAACAGTCATGATGCAAATCTTCTTTTCCATCACATCTCAAAGGTGCTTTATTGAATTGAGATCTATTGAGTGTGGAGGTCATTTGAGTACAGTGAAGTCACGATAGTCAAATCAAGAAACTTTTTCGAGTTGATTTGAGCTTTGTGACGTGGTACATTATCCCTCTGGTAGCAGCCACCAGAAGATATCCTTCAGTAACAATACTCATTTAAGTTGTGGCTTTTAAACTATTAAATGTGTCAAAAAAAAATGCCCCACACCATTGCACCCACGCCAGGTGCCTGAACTGTTCACAGAAGGCAAGATGGATTCACAATTTCATGTTCATGTGCCAAATTCTTAGCCATCATTTTGAATGTCATGTTACAGCAGAAATTAAGACTCATCAGACCAAGCAACATTTTTCCAACCATCTGTTGGTCAGTTTCGGTGAGCCTTTGTGAACTATAGTTGACAGGAGTGGCACCCAAAATGCTGCTGTAACCCGTCTGCTTCAAGGTTTGAAATGCTTTACTTGTAACGCGTTACAAGGGATTACTATTGCAAAAACGGTAAGTAGATTACCGTTACTTTCCCGTAGGAACGCTGCGTTACTGCGTTACGAAAACCGTGATTTTTTTTGCAAGAATGTCTCATGACAGTGACGTAAGCAAGTGCGCCGTTCGTGACAACAGCTGTGTGCAGATCAACAATGGATAATATATCGAGTGTGGGAGAGAGTATGAGCGTGCAGCGTTTAAAGCGTGGAAGTTCTGACCTTACTTTGAGTTTGATTCCATAAAAAGTGACAAAAACATTAGCGTCCGTTGTGCCTGGGAAGAAAACTTCTTTTTACAGCGAAAAAACCCCCCTAAACTTCCAAGCAAGCACCGAGTGCGCTACAACGTAATGGGAAATTCACAGAGAAACTCGCGGATTCTTCCACTGACCGCTGCGGCACACCTGCACCAGGGTAAACCTCCGCCTACCCTACTCCTGCTTTACAGGTGAAAATAGAGCAACAGGACTGCTAGTCTTTGACTTTATTTATTTTCTGCTGTGTTTTACTTGCATCTATTTGAAAGAGTGAGTGTAAACACACACAAAAAAATATTTTATGTGCTGGAATTTGCAGAAAATAGGTTTAAATGTTAAACAAATTTCTTCCAGTCAGAGAATGTTGCATATAATTAAATTTTTGCTTGATGCATAAAGTTAAAAGATTAAAACTGATAAAACAAGTTCTAAAAAGGGACTTTTCCATTTGATTACATTTTGTATGATGGATTATGCAGAAAAAGTAGAATTGGCCAGACAGATCTATCGCTTTATTACCTATTCAGGTTGTAAATCGTGTTTTTAAAAAGTAACTAAGTAACTAAGTAATTAATTACTTTTGAAAATAAGTAATCAGTAAAGTAGCGGGATTACTTTTTGGGTAAGTAATCAGTAATTAGTTACTGATTACTTTTTTCAAGTAACTTGACCAACACTGCTCACAGTACTCTGTCCATTCTTCTCTGATCTGTGGCATCAACAAGACATTTATGCCAGAGAACTGCTGCCCTCTGGTTATTTTCTCTCTTTCAGATCATTCTCTATAAACCCAAGAGATGGTTGTGTGGGAAAATAAACCCATCTGGCACCAGCCACTACTACCATGTTCAAAGTCACTTAAATCACCTTTCTTCCCAATTCTGATGCTCAGTTTGAACTTCAGCAGGTCATCTTTACCTAAAAGTGCACTAAATTGAGTTAGGTGTCCCTGGTGGCCAGAAAGAGTATTTAATCTGGAAACAGCACTTCCAAAGGAGGCATTTAAGTTGCTATAACAGTAATCTGTTAAAGTGTCTGTTCTTCTGTGCAAGAGCCTGACACCTATGCTTTTCCTGTTTAACAAATGTCCACCCTGAAAACTGATAGCATAGCATTTGTATCCTTTCAAATTCAGATAAATGTCTGAGTCAAAGAAGAGACCTGCAGTTTTTTTTCACAACATTTTTTTTGTACACAAAATAAATAGTAATGTCACTAGCACTTTTGAATTTTGATCATTTATTGAATGAAGGCTCTTAGGACACTGGGAATGGGACCTGAAGGCTGCTATCTGTGATGGAAACTGAGCTTGGTGGAATCGGGGCAGTAGGCCACACACACACACACACACACACACACACACACACACACACACACAGTTGCCTGCACACACACTTTTCTCTGTTGTCCGTTAGTGCCTGCCACCATCACAGTGGGGGGGCTGTGGCCTCTGCATAGCCTGAGAGTGCTAAAGGCTAATCCTACAGGAATGCTCCAGGAATGTGAAAGTTGAGTCAGGGATCGAACAAGAGAGGGGCGGAGAAAAAGTGGTGGTGGTGGTGGGGGTCAGAAAGAAAAAAAGGGGGGACTTAGAAAAAAGGTTTGCATTCAGAAATAATGAAATGAAAGAGAGAGAAAGAGAAAAGGGGAAGGATGGTGGGAGTGGGGGTGTTCAGAAAGAGAGGTGCAGAGGAGGAGGAGACGCTGAAAGAAAAAAAGAAGAGTCTGATAAAAGAAAATGAGAGTGAAAGGGAACAAAGATAGAAGAGACACAGGTTGGCAGAACGGCTGATTGCAGAGTGTCTGGTTCAAAGATAAACAGAGGGATGCTTTCTTTTTTCATTGAAATAGCTGTTACAGAAACAAGGCCAAGAAAACCTGCTGGATTTTTTTTTAAAGGTATCTTCTGTCCGTCAGTTAAGCAGATCATTCAGATAGTTTCACTGGAAGTGTGTGAGCTTGTCTTGTCATGAAACAAGAAACGAACTTTGTGCATACTTTCATCACAATGGCAGTTAGGCGTCCACCGTTGCTGCTTAGCTGTCAGGATGAGTTTGTACTTGCTCCCACTCTTTGCTTCCTGGTTCCTGCGACAAATATGGTTTTTCCAGCGCTTCGGCGTGCTGTGACGTACCTTTACCAGCACAGAATGGAATGTTCTCCCATGGTCTTTGACACCCTCATAGGTATTTCTCCGAAAGGGTGGCAGAGACTTCCCTATAACATTTTTGGCACAGGTCCATTAACAAAGACAAAAAGAAAGTATCTCTTTGTGTACCACATCCATGCTTGATACTGAAAGTAAAATCACAGCATAAAAACAGTAAGAGGACTGTATTAAATATACATATATATATATATATATATATATATATATATATATATATATATATATTTAATACAGTCCTCTTACTGTTTTTAGATAAGCATTTGCATAAAAAGAAAAGCTGTCTGCACTGCAGTTAGGTGTTTTCTTTGACTGGTTGCTCTTGTGCAACAGTAATTACAGTTAGGGTTACGGTTACAGTTAAAGTTGCTGACAAAACACAGCAGCCAGCACTTGGGAAATGCAGCTGCTTCATTATCTTTATTTGTGTGCATGGGTTTGTGTACATATAAGCAAAAGTGTTTGTGCTGAAAAGAAATAAAAGATGCATTGCTGATAAGACCGTTTAACCATTAATGCTGAATCGCTTTAACATAAACTCTCATATCATACTGAAACTTAAAGTTTTGAACTTTACATGTGTAAAAGTTTTGAAGAACCCCTCATTCCTTTATATTTTGTTCCCAAGGTGTCAGACCGTTTCAGTCCAATCCATGTACCTGGACATTTTTAAGACAAATGTTGTGTTTGTTAAGCACTCAACATTATGAAAACTATGAATCACTGACCTATCGATCGTTCAAGCAGAAAAGGGACCTAACTCAAGCGATGAAGTAGTGTTGTGTCTATACATAATAGTCAACTGAAATTGTATCTTTAGGCAATTTGCTACTAGCAGCCTAACACCGAAAAACACAATTTGTTTCCATTTCTTTAATTGAATCTACAAAAAATGCCAAAGATACTACAGGATGACAGGCATAAAATAGTGTTTTGCACCAACAATGTGATTCCCAAAGAGCTCTTAACAAAATCATGGCATATGTTTGAGGAAATTGGACAAGTGGAGGACAAAAGAAGAAGAGGCAAGCCTGAAAACCTTTCTATGGCAGATGCACAGTATCTGAAAGTCATGTTACTAAGAAAGAGGACAAATTCGGCAAAGACCTAACACAAGACCTGAGAGATGATTGCCCTTCAGCTGTACTGAAAACCAGTGGGAATGACATGGCTCTGATTTCTTATGACGTGATGAAGTCAAATTTTTTCATCATCAGTAGGTATAGTTGAGGTCAGGAAAACAGTGCAATAATGAGTGGCTATATTCATCTGTTTGTTTGTCAACCCCTGACATGGTTTGCAGCTGCATAGTCAAAATTGATGTAATTATGAATGCAAAAAAGTACCATCAGATTTTGACCCACTGTGCAATATAATATGGAAAGTTTCTGACTGGCAACAGATTCCCTCTTTCACCATGAGAATGATCCCAAACAAACATCCAGTCAGTGGAAACATACCTGGATAGTCATAAGTAGGCCTCCACAGAGCCTGAACCTCAACAAGAGAAAACAGCCAACATCCAAAGAAGAGCTTTGAATGTCATTCAAGAAGCCCGGAGAACTATTCCTGAAGACTACTTAGGGAAATTTCATCAAGGAGAGTCATCTTGGAAGAACTGAACATGATTTATTGAGACAGAGAAATGTATTTTAAGATTAGATGGAATCCCAGCAGTGACAGGACTTAGGACAGGACTGGAGTCTAGACGCTGGTGATGGTAGTGAAGATGAAGACTGAGGATTGAATAGAGCTCTGGCTGATGTGTCTGAGGTGGAGATGGGGAGGAGGTGGAATGCATAAAAGACAGTCTGAAAGGGAGAATGACAGAGAGCAAATATTTAAACCACGCAAAGCGGAGGCTGATTAGCTCAAAGAAGGCTGGCGAGAAGATGATTGGACTAGAGTTGTGATGTCAGTATTGAGACTGACAGCGTGGGAAGCGGTAGACGTGTAAACAGAAAAGTAGCCGAACACCCAGGAACCCAGACATTCCTTAATGAACTTACACATAAGCTTGATTACAAGAAAGCTGTCTGAATGTCTGCTACATAATGCATTGAGAATAATCACGTAAAAATATAGTCTAGTGCATCAGCTTCATGTTATGACTAGTTATGTGTGTTTGTGTGTATTGTAGTAGAAGCTGTCAGGAAGTCCTCTCATCATTAGGCCCTCTGGCTCGGTTTGGTTCTGTGGTCACGGGTTTCCCCCAGAGACAAACTTCTTCAGTTACCCAAGGACAGCCTTCAGACATAAAAACAATACCACAGTGGGAGAAAGAGAGAGTGAGCATTGAGGGTGGGACTGGAGGTGGTAAATAGTGAATGTTTGAAGCCAGTGGAGAGTGAGTGGGAGAGGAAGAGAGCAGATGGAAGCTGAGTGGTGGTGAGAGATTTTAAGAGCCAGGGATATAGAGCAGAGACAATAGGACAGAAAGGGACAGAGTCATGCAGATGGAGGAAGTCCCCTTATAAAAGGTTTCCTGTCTCACTGAGCTTCCCTACTTCTGATGGCTTTTCACTGTGGCCTGCTTGACACCAATTAAACTTAGTCTGGGACTAAGTGACCCCCACCCACCCACGGTGGACACAGGAGACAGACGGCCATGCACTTTGATGGCTTTGGGCTGCATAAGACGGCTTCCTATGTCAGAACACAAACACACTAAACATGCAGACAGCCACCAGCCAGATATTTTTAGATCTTCTGACACTTAAACTTGCACTGAAAACAGAATTTTTTTTTGTTTACATAAAAACTGAAGAAAAAAAAAACTCTCAAGGAACAATTAAATCACACAATGGATCATGATGAATGAAATATTCAAGTTACCAACAAGAATTGTGTAATATGTTAAGAACCAAATAACACAAGAACAATCAGTGGAAACCAAAATAATCAACCCTTTTCGGACTGGATTTAAAATCATATCAATAATTAACACTTAAAAGTGAAATCTCAGATTGATCCAGCTTGTGTCATAATACAGCCAAGTCCTTCTTATGGCTCCCACGTGCCTGTATGCATTCCTAACATCGTCTGGGCATGTTCCTGATGAGACAGCAGATGGTGTCCTGGGGGATCTTCTCCCAGACCTGGATTAAAGGAATGAATGAGCATTTTGACAGTCTGTGGAGCTCTTTGGGAGCATGACATGCACTAGTCCCAGAGGTTTTCAATTGGAATCAGGTCTGGGGAACATGAGGGCCAGTCAGTGGCATTACAGCCTTTGTTACTGATGGCATAACACTCACTAGAGTCTTTCTTCTCTACTACATGTGCGTAGTCTGAACCTGCTCTGATCTGTGAAGAGAACTAGGCACCGGTTCTGCTGTTCACTGATGAATCCCATCCAAGCTGCATGGAGCTGGTCTCTGAGGAGAGGTCCCACTAAAAGGATATCAGGCCCTTATGATACCCTTATGGTCCCTGTTTCTGAATATTTAGTCAGACACACACACGAGTAGTTCTCTTCCTGTTCCTCCTCACAGAAGGGAGCAGATACTGATCCCACTGCTGGGTTGATACCCTTCTACAGCTTGTCAAACTTTATAACACAGCCTATCTTCTGTTATCTTGTCTACACTCTTGAGACTGTGCTGAGAGACACAGCAAACTTTCTTGTGACATCATATAATGATTGTGCCATCCTGTAGAAGCTGAACTACCTGTGATACCTGAATGGGCTGCCATCTCATGCTACCAGTAGTGAAAACAAAAACGAACAAAAAGCAAAACTCTTCCCAGAGGAATAAGGGGAGAGCAACGGTCAGAAGCCACTACATGCAAAACTATTTCCTTTTGGAGAGGTTCTCTTGTTGTTGGCTCTCTAGTGCACTTGTTATCACTGCCATTTGCGCCAAAGCAGGTGAAGTCGAGTTCCAATCGCTTATGCTTTCTATCTGGACAAACTGGGTTCCTTGTAGTTTAACTGACTTTGTGTTAAAGTGTGATGGTCATGTGATCAAATTTTTTAGACCAGTATATAAAGTGACAGCAGATGCACATTTTATCATTGACAAATTGATGTTTAAAGTTCTTCTCAGACATTTTAATATTAAACCTTTGGAGCTTGACATGCCAGTGTTTCATTAATCCTGCTCCTCACATACAAGGTCTTAAATAATCAGGCCCCATCTTATCTTAATGACCTTGTAGTACCATATCACCCTATTAGAGCACTTCGCTCTCGCTCTGCAGGCCTACTTGTTGTTCCTAGAGTATTTAAAAGTAGAATGGGAGGGAGAGCCTTCAGTTTTCAGGCCCCTCTTCTGTGGAACCAGCTTCCAGTTTGGATTCGGGAGACAGAAACTATCTCTACTTTCAAGATTAGGCTTAAAACTTTCCTTTTTGCTAAAGCATATAGTTAGGGCTGGACCAGGTGACCCTGAATCCTCCCTTAGTGTTGCTGCAATAGATGTAGGCTGCCGGGGGATTCCCATGATGCATTGCGTTTTTCCTTTCCAGTCACCTTTCTCACTCACTATGTGTTAACAGACCTCTCTGCATTGAATCATATCTGTTATTAACCTCTGTCTCTCTTCCACAGCATCAGATGGCCGCCCCTCCCTGAGCCTGGTTCTGCCAGAGGTTTCTTCCTGTAAAAAGGGAGTTTTTCCTTCCCACTGTCGCCAAAGTGCTTGCTCATAGGGGGTCATATGATTGTTGGGTTTTTCTCTGTATCTATGAAGCGCCTTGAGGCGACTTTTGTTGTGATTTGGCGCTTTGTAAATAAAATTGAATTGAATTGAATTAACATTTGAGGGTTGGTGAGCTGTTGCCACACAGCAATTGGGGGTTTACCACGTGAATTAGCCTTTACGTCTAAAACAAGACCACTCCAATCAGTTTCAGAATATAACCTAACACGCCGATACTCCTGCAGCAGAACAATTGCCAGCTTTGCAATTTGCGATTGAATTCAGGAAAGAATTCTCTATTTGTGAGAGCCTGAAGGACCAGAAGGATTTGGGATAAAGTGTAAAGCATTGCGAAGGAAGATTAGAGAATGGGTGGAGGCCGGGTGAAGGCTGGTTGTAGGCAGGGGTTAGATGAACTGAACACTGGGCCCAAATCCCGGACACAGCATGGCACACTCCAGGCTTCATCCCGCCCCTCTTCAAAGAACTCTGAAATCTCTCCAGAGCCACTCAGACAAATTACAGTAATAAACAACAAGTCACCCCACCACAACACATACACACCTCCCAGGGGGAAAACTAACAGGCAGGATCCCGTTGCCCTGGCGACTGAACCCTGACCAGCCCGCCCTGCTGCTGCCCGTCTGTTTCCAACTTTGTTTGTTTATTTGTTTACTCAAAGACACCAGAGACAACAGCAGCAAGGAAGGTTATCGTCACAGAGCTTAGACCGAGAGGAACTGGAAAAAATGGAGAACCTCTAATTACATGTGATTTTGTGGGGCTAGAGTATTTGATTAGGAAAGATAAGCTGGACTCTGAGTGGGCCCTAATGACTGACTGGCCTACGGGAAATCTGGGTGTGCTTTGTTCATTTGTCTTCTTACTGTAAGTCACAAGTATCTATAAAAGCTGTAATTGTATCCTCATTTTACACAGCCTGCATAAAGATTAAAGAAAAACCCTTTGTTCTCTCTCATGTCTGTTTTCAAACAAAAGTCCATCTTGATGCTAAGAGATATCTGAAAGCACCTCAGGTACACACTGACTCATTCCACCTAGCTACTGGTAAGTATTTTCCAAGAGCCCTGTTTTGGAACTGATCAGTGACTCTTATCTGCTTTTGCAATTTGTCAATAAGAGCCTGTTAACTTGTGTTTTGATAGGGGAGGAGGCTAAAACACATTCTGCATGTCATCATTCCCACCCATTTTTGTCAGCAGTAAAACCTTGAAATGTATCAAAAGATAAAGAAATTTGCCACTCATGTACTTGTCCACAGGTAGAAGTCTTTACCATGCCTCCAAGGCCGACAGCACTCAGAAGGTGTGGAATTTGACAGTAACTCACAGCCTTCTACTGTAGCTCACATTCACATGGAAGCGCTAACAGAAAACCTATGAAGGCTCAGGAGAAGAGTGGGCGATCAATCACAGCTCTCTTCTTTTATCTGGTTTAGCTAAGAGGAAAGCCAGATAAACACTCTCTGCTACGATGTCTCCAAGGTCAATCCCCGTGTGACATTTAAGCCTCACTGGAGATCCACCAGACACCCAGGTGACAGAGGGGGAACAAGATGCACAGGCGGAGAAGAAGAGGCAAGGGCGGATAGGCTGAAAGGCGCAGATCTTAAACGTAAATGTTTAAGTTCAGGAGCTGAGAGGGTGTGTACCTCCCAGAGCTTCTCTCGGGCTTATCAATCACTCTGATATCAGACAGTCATGGAAGGAATGTCAACAGCACTAACCTCTAACCCCACGTGTGAAGGCATTACAGTGGAGCGCTGACCCCCAGGCAGCACTGCTCTAATGGAGATTTTATGGATGGTGTTTCACTTTATAGAGACTCAGAGCCTTACAGGGCGGCTCTGGGAGCCAGATGTGTTATATGGACAAAGTGGGTCAATTACTTGAGAATGAAAGAGCACTGGAATGCTTTTCTCAGGTAAAGGCACTAATATGTCAGTTAAATTTTACTCAAAGCAAAGAAGAATACTCACATAAAACAGCAAGTCGGTCTCCCACAAAACACATTTTCATTCGGCTAATTTGCCTGTTGTGTTCACTGTAACAAATTACCGTAAAAATACAGGAAATGTTTAACAGTAATGTGCCGCTGTTTGTGAATATACAGTCAAGTGGGGGGGGAAAGGTTTTCACAGAATACTGTGCAGTCCTGTGAAAAACTAAGTGCAACATTACTGCTTCCACAGGCAGACCGTGCAGTGCACAAAGAAACTCTAAAACACATCTCAGACTTTACTGGAATCATTTAGTAAGTTAAATGTCAAAGTTTATTATGGTAAAATTAGTTTATTTTTAAAACTATGGCATCTATGACTTTTTTTTGTAAAGGTTACCAGGCGAAAGCCTCTTCTCAGTAAACACACAAAGTAGAATTTGCAAAGTTGCATCTGACAAGCCATCTGGCCCAATGTTCTTTGAACAGATGAAAGCCCATAATTCACAGTACTTCATTTGGAGAAAACCAAACACCTCATGAAAAATGTCAAGCACGGTGGTGGTGGGGTGATGATTTGGGTTTGTTTTACAGCCAAATGACCCGGGAACCTTGTAGTCACCGCGAACTCCTCTGCATACCCAAAGAGTCAAATGTGAAGCCATCTGTCTGACAACTAAACTCAGCTGAAATTTACCTCTCTTAAGAGCGCCGTACACACATGAATACCCACAAAAATCAATAGACTTAGGTAATCTTTTAAAGAAGAGAGGGCAATGATTCAACCTCAATGATGCAAAATTCTGATCAAGCCATCCAGGAGGTAAATCGTTTCTTTTTCATGACTGTTTTCAGATATTGCAAATACTGACACATTTTATAAAAAATATTAGCAGCAAGCTACACTACATGATTTGTATAATTTATTATAGTTGTAATGGCTGTATCCGATTTTATATCACACTTTGATTGTTGCGAATGATGTCATTTCCACTGTTTGTTTGACCAAGAACAATGTGAACGTCGGAACGGGCCACAGTGACCGAGTGTCCTGCAGCAATTTATGACATCCCTCGAGTGTTCATCTTCAGGGTCGTTGTTAAATTGTTGAATACAGCAGACTCGCCATAACTATGCTGTGGAAGGAAGTTGAGAAATTAAGGAAGCTGATATGTTGTCTGTCATAGTTTAAGAAAAAATGCTTGTAATCTAATGGAATAATTGCCTTTACAACTTGACTTTTTATATACAACAACAAGCAACATTTTTATACATATACACAAGATAATAATAATAAGAACAATAAGGAAGCTCTGAAAAACTATGAAGGTTATGGTGATAGTGATCAAAGTAATGACGTCAGATGTACTCATTACTGTGAGAACAGCTGTGAAGACGGTGTAGATAAGCGGAGACTAGACTGATCAACGACATTCTGGTCTCATTACTCTTCCATTAGTCAAATTTCAGTTTAACCCATAGGGTGCATTAGACTATTTCCTGGGTCAAGACAAAGGAAAGAGTCTAATGTACATTGTTTCTGTGAAAACACCTGTCCCAGTTCAAATCCCTGAACCATAGAAAAGTGACTAATTCGCTTCATACTGACTTAATTGACAGGAGGTGACGAAAAGCGGGGCGTCTTAATACGACTGTAACAGTATTTCCAGATTATTTTTTGTTTCTGCAGATCTTTTTTCAACAACTTCTTCTTCTGGGTTTTGGGTGACAAAGAATAAGAGAACCAAAAAGCAAGTATGGGATTAAAAAAATGTACATTTTAAATTAATTGTTCCAACTCTGTGTGGAAACACTCTTGGGAAAACAAGAAAGAAACAGAGAGACACAGACAGAAAGTGAAGACAGTGAAAGGAATGATAGTGCAAGACGGAGAGTTAGTGCAAGAGAGCGAGATAAAGGGACAAGAAAAAGGCACAGAGAATGAGAGAGAAGAGAGATCAAATGTCAAGTCCACTGTGGTCCATTTTGCCCGGAGACAGCTGCAGCCACAACTGACAAATCCAGAGGGGCCCCCTTCCTCTATAGGCACCGGGAAAGCACCGGGAATTATCAAGCGTCTCAGCTCTCTCCGCTCCTTAGGGAAGCTTGCTCTCACTCTCTCCCTCCCTGTCTCGCTCTTTAGTTAAAGGAGAAGAGGGTCATGGCCAGTCCCACTTTCAGAGCCTCCACTGATACCCCTGCTCCGCATTAGTTCAGCCAGCTCCCCGGGAATCCTGAAAGAGGGTAAATCCTGAAGATTCAGGGGGCATGGTTCTCTCCCACCCTCCCATGCTTCCTTCTTCTACTTCCATATGTTCTCTCATAATGATTTGTATGCGCGTGTTAAAGGAATGTGGAAGTAAGAGGTGGGGGAAAGTGTGAACAGCTGTGATGAACTGTCGTCTGGGGCATGATAATATACCCATGTCATTAAGGCTGGACATTGCTACAGCTTACATCTGTATGCGCGTTTAGGTAGCTTTTAAAACAAGTAGTTCAAAGGAGGCCACAGCTTGGCGATACCCGCTGCGTCTGTTAAATAAGGAGAATAAAATGAAAGTGAAATTAATACAACCTACTGCCAGAGAGAAAGAAAAAAAAGCAGCGGATATTGGTGTATTAAAAAGGGGTAATCGGGTGTGTGTGCTGGGAGGAGGAAGGGGGAGGGAGGAGCAGTAGCTACAAGGGTGAGAAAGGTAGGAGGTTTTGATGTTTGGAAAAGGAGTGCAGCAGGGGAGCACATCATAATGTATCTATTGAAGTTCAGAGCTCTGTGTTGGATACAGTACATCTGTACCCCATTTCCCTCTTTTCCCCCAGCTGTGCACTCTCACGTGTACAGGAACAATGAGACCCAGGACCATAAATTCCCTCATTCTGTCTCTCGCTCCGCATAAGTCTCCCCTAGCATCCATGTTTTGCGCATTTAATCTCTTCCGCTATCCTTTTCCTTCTCTCTTCCGCACCAACAATGACACTCCTATTTTATCCCTTCCTCTCTTTTTGATTTAATGCAGGTGTTGCAAGCTCTTACTGTTAAATTTAACGTCTGCCTCAGATTGCTGAGTTGGCTGCAGCCACTCCTCTCAGGCACAGCTCTGCAAAAAGCTTGAATTAATTGATTTCCTCTCAGTAAGAGGGGTCACGTCTTCTGCTCTGGTTCCTGACATCCCTTACTCTTCCCTCCCCTCACACTCCCCATCTCCTCACCGCCTGACTCTCAGTGTACCATTCTCCCCCCAGTCCCTAAACCCCTACGACCACTCTGCAATGCAGGAGAATGGAAGTATCAGTTAGCTCCGTCAGGTCCGCTGGGGTCTGTGTGCGCGGTAAATGAAATATGGTAGCTGTCGCATTAGGAAATCCATTGAAGTTAATGAGGGCCGGTGTTCTGTGCGGAGCCACATCTGCTGCTGGTTAGGCGCCAACAGACCCCCATCCAGACATTACTATTGGGACCGTGGTGGAGATCAGAGGGATGGGGGTTGATACAGATGGGGAAACTGGACCTGGGGTATTGAGTGGTATTGGCCAGCGGTTGGCTTGGGATAGTGGCTGAATGGCTGAGAGGCCGTGACCTCCAGGTTACTTGTCTGGGTGGCTGGATTGAGCATCGAGTAATGGATACTACATTGTTATCAGAGTGATCAGCTGGCTAAGCTGTAGCAAAACCACGGAAATAGCCATTCCACACCCAACATACAATGTCAAGCCCCCCACAGGTGTGACTTTCTCAGAGTATATGATATTTCACTGCCTACAATTATATAAGGTGGGTTGTTACATTGAAGGTTAAGCAATAAAACAACTAAACTGTCTTACATTATTGCTTGGCAATGAGCTGTGAAGCAGCTCTCAGTCATTTGTTACTGTGGGATATTACAGGTTAATGGAGCATAATTTTGACATGGTTGCTCACAACAAAATCTTGAGTCATCCCTTGTTTCTTCACATTTTGCTTCCAAGGAGCCAGACTTTTTAAAATAATTTTTAAGTGGTCTTTAGCTACGGTTTTCCGGGCAATCTGCAGGTCATAGAAGTTTTTCTATGGACAATGAATGGTTTTTCACTCATTTTCAGTCCAGCCCTTGTTCCTGACCATTTCCAAGAAATGTTTTTTTGTTTTTTTAGTTTGTTAAGTTTCTTTATTAAGCTACTAAACACTGACCTGAGCCATTCAAGCTTAAAAGACACCAACTTCATTGGAATGAACCATTGGTATGTCTAGAAAAATTTTATCTAAAATTGTATCTGTAGCTTTGTAGCAGCCTGACAAAAACACATACTTTGTTCGCATTTTTTTTAGTTGAATCTGTGAAAAATCTCAAAGATAAGAGTTTGACAGACCTGTTAGCCAAAAACATGTCATATCTCGGTATTGTGTGCCCTTAAAATATCTGAGGAAACGTTAACAAGTGGAGGACAAAAAAAGAACATCTGACACAGGACCTTAATAATGCTGTTCACCCAATTATTATCAGAAATGGTGGCTGTCACAAAGTGATTCTTAAGGAAGGCAAACAGGGAAAAAGATCCAGGTATGCTAAATTACACAAGAACTGGACTGAAAATCAGCAGCCACAGATCTTATAGAGTGATTATAGAGTGAGTAAAACATACCTGGATAGAAAAATACACTATAAGTCATGGACTGGCCTCCCCAGCATTCAGATCTCAGCATTATTAAAGCACTGTAGGATCATCTCAACAAAAAACAGAACAAGTCAGTCTACATCCAAAAAAGAGCTTTAAATCTCCTTCAAGAAACATGCAGAAGTATTCCTGAAGACTACTTGAAGAAATTACAAGAAATGTAGCCATGCTCAGCTGAAGAAAATAAGGCAGTCATAACAAATATTGACTTTCAAGCTTGTTAGAAGACTGCTTTATATACGGTATTTCGATAAATTTTTGTACACGCTTCAATAAAATACCCCACTTATTTTATTTTCATACTTCTTTGTTATTGTTATTGTTTAAAAGATTCTCAAATATGGACTAAACAATGTATTTATCATTCTATTACCCATTTTCCTAGTAAACTATAAAGAAATGTGGGACTTCTTGAGACTTTTGCAGGGACGCTACACAACAATCAAAGTCTTTACCATGAATTTTAGGATTTATCATACAATCACAACGTACAACAGCTGACCTGCACCCTTAGGTGTGTGGCCTAAAAAGAGAGATAATGACAAGCAAACAATAAAGACGAGATAAGTAAACCTAATGTGACAGAGCTGTCCGCTGCTTAAACAGTAGTCACAGAGCTCAAAGAACAGAGTTTTGTCAAGGAGTGACAGACGCGGCAGGGTCAAAAGTTTAATGATAGCGTGTGTGTGAAACATGGTGAATGGGCAGTGTATTGACACGCAGACAAACGGTTCAAAGCTGCCTTGAATGGCCGGTCACAGCTCTTTAAGATCAAACTTTGAGTGCCCGACTGATGGGTTTGGGGTTGCCAGTTCAAACGAGGCCTCGAGACTGTGGAATCTGCTCTTTTCTAGAGGATTTTTTTGTTATCGGGTCAAATATTTGCTAATTAGTTTTACTTTACCTGCTCAAAGATCCAGATGGTAGAGGGTTTACTGTATCAGATCAAAGAGTATTTGGTTTTCGCTCACAGAGTTGACATTTAACCACTCATTCAGTTCTCCAAATAGTTGAATTAAAAAAAATGCAAATATTGCTTCACAGTGTTATGTTTTTTATCATGAGCAGAGATGAAGAGCATGGAGACCTTTGATGTATTTAATATATATTTACTTACGGCATGTTTTTTACTGCAAAAACACCAATCGAAACACTAGAATCAGACATAAATTGTGTTTTATGTATGCAAATTTGTGATTGATTGATAAAACTGACCTGACATCGCCTAAAGAAAATGACTGAATAGTGATTAAAAAGGGGGTGCATAGTTTATCTCTGGCTATAACAATCAGCAGAAGAATGAAGGTGAAGAAATGGTCTCTTAACCCCTTGTCAAATCACAAAATAACCCACCCATCGTCAGCCATAGCAGGGGGTCAGTACATGCACTGAGGTGTCAGCTCATTTGTCAGCTACAGTTCAGTTCGGGGAGCATCTTCCCTGTGCCATCATCCATCTTTGCGGTGAATTCTGTGTGTGTGTCGGTGGTGTGTGTATGTTTCACGCCATTTGTCAATAGTTCAGAGTGCATCTTCATTCATTCATCTTCAGCAAGCATCTTAAGTGTGCATTCTTTGTGTCCATTAGTGCTCGCCGTGCATAATGGATGAATGGGTTGGGGTCTGTCTTCTTGCCTCAAACTAAATGTACAACTTTCCACAATAGTGTTAAAACAGCCCTTTGATCCGCGAACATCAATGTACACAAACACTAACTGCTCTAGTTTTATATCGGTGGTATCAGCGATATAAGATTGATTTTGATATATGAAATCCTGTCACTGAAAGGGAGGGAAATCGAAAACTTCGATGCCTCTTGAACACCGGTTCCAAGTTTTCCAAAGCATCAGAGTCTTACGCGTCTATGCTTATCAGTTCCTTTATCGGTGCCTGTGGCTGCTGCGATTGCATACTTATTGCAAATCAGCAATGTCATACACGTGTATCATGGTAGTGAGGACAAAGCATTGCTTCACGAAGAAAGATTATAACAGTGCTAATTGCAATGGCTGTAACACGATTATTTCATATGCATGCTTGAGCTCCACTGTGCATGATGACATATGTACAAAACTTAACAGCAGAAGGCTCTTTATACATTGAGCTGCCAAATACACGCTCCTACACCTAAAGTCGACTTTTTCTTAGTGTAAAGTCTGTAAAAATGCAGTTAGATCTTAACTTTTATTGCACACTTATACATTTGTTTTATTCAATGGGAAAAATTCCTTTTTTTTTAGAGCTTTTTAGAACTTTGTTGTTGAGAACATTTGTCTTGAGTCTGCTTTAACCTTAGCAAACAGGGTTAGCCATGTTACCTCACAAGACCTTATATAAATCACTTATTTGTTTGTTAACCTTATTGACCCAGGGCCTCGCAGTGTAGAGCTTGGCTGGGTTTTGTTCTAAATCCTTTGGTTCCCTCCCACATACAAAAGACCAGCATTAAAGGGATGCTGAAGAAAGAAAGACTCCGTGTCTGTCTTTTAGTCTGTGTTTTCATGTATAATACATTGGCAATGCATGAGAAATTATAAGGTCCAGAATGTCATAATCTAAAGCAGTGTGGTGCGTCTGGGAATCGGTGATTATGTGCCTCGGCAGCTCTCTCTCTCTATTTATATCAACAGCCTTTCAGCTGCTGCTAGATATGAGTGAAAAAAACGGATCTGACTGCTACCCAGTCCTGTGAATCTGTGTTCTGCCTGCATACTTGGCGTTAGATCAAGGTGAATCAGGCATGAGCAAGGGAATGAGCTAAGTAAAGTAAGACTGTGTTGGTGTGTGTGTGTACACTCTCAGCCCTCATTAGTAAACGCCAGCCTTGCGTTCACAGTATGAACACACCATTTCTCCCCTTCCCCTTGCTCTCGGCCCCCTTTAAACTAAATGAGGTTAATAAACTCAAGACTTTACTACCATCACCAACGCCATCCCTCCACCACCTCCTAACTCCTTCTTCCTTCATCTCTACCTCCACCTCTCCCTGCACTCCTGAGCCAGCACTCCTCCACCTCCCTTTTTCCTCCTAAGCCTCCCTCCCTCTTTTATCTCAGCTGAAATGCTTTCTTCCTCTTTTCCTCACCTCTTTTTATTGTCATTGTTGCGAAGCAAAAGCTCTGGGATTTCCTCCCTCTTTTTCCCAGGACAGAGCTGCAATTACAGCTCAGGAGAGAAGAAGACCAGCTGTGCAGGGGGACCGAACTGAGAGCTGCATACAGGTGTAGCAAGAAGACAAAGGGCGCCTCCCAGAGGGAAGGAAGTCAAACTGCTAATATTTCCGCCCCAGTAATTTTTCCTCACTTCAAAGCAGAAGCACGCTTTGAGTCAGCGCTCATGACTGTTTTAAAAAAGTACAAGGGCAGGGTTATCATGACCAGAGAGGAAGAAAACTCGTCATGAGGAATATTATTCTGTTATGACCTGGTTCGCGTCCCCAGCAATAAACCACAAGTGAGTACAAGCTAGCTTTGGCAAGAACAAACAGTAATACCAACAAAATGTAAAGAATGCACCAAAGAGCCTTGGGCGCTCCTTCCTCGGACTGCATGTTGACAGTGACATCCTAAAAGCAGAAAACACTCAAGATATTGCTGAAAAGGGCACACAACCAACCAAGGTCAAACTCAAGACAGCTGCGTCCTGCGTGCATAGACAGGAATGCTGTTCAGGTTGGCAAAAATATCATATGTCAATTCATAAGTGAGTGAATGGCTGTGAAGCATGTATTGTTCATGCTGCTGTTTGAGTTGTTTTCCCTTTCATCTTTATGTTTCTATCCTCAGGACATAAAATCAATGAAGTACAAGTTATACTCCCCGCTTTATTTTCCTGACTTATCATGCCTTCAAAATATTTCGAGTCATGCCAAAAATGATTAGTGTTTTTAAAGAAATGTGTGATTATTTGATATCTGGGGCTGTCTCCAAACAAAAGGTTTAAGTGTTATTTTCAGCTCAGTTCTGGCCACGGTGTTCCTCATATGACTGAGGGGGACTTTAGTCTGCGGTGTGAAGCTGGAAAACTTTCCTCAGTTTTACTGTTGTGGCCCGGAATGAACCAATAGTACGTTTCTTGTGACTCTCATTATTAATCACGACTTCAAGCCGTCACTAGCATTCCAGGACAATATGATCCTTTTGAAGAAATCTTGAGATGTGTTCACGTATGTCCTTAATTTTTTTCCCGGAAAAACCTTAAGCACATACTAAGTATAAAAAATAGCTAGATGTTGGGAGTGTAACTATTGACATTTGCAGAGTGGTCCTCAATAAAGTATTTTCAGCAGCCACTTTGTTAGATAGATCTTTTTAGCAGCACGTTGGACCCTTTCTGCCTTCTGAGCTGCCGTAATTCTTTGTGTCACAGATTCAACAAGCTGCTGGAAACATTCCTCAGGGATCTTGGTTTATGTTGACGTGATAGCATCACACAGTTGCAGCAGATTTGATGGCTTCAGGAATCTTCCAGTCCAACAAAATCTCAAAGCTGCTCTATTGGAGTCATATCTGTTGACTATATTCAAGAAACCACTTTGAGATGATTTGAGCAAGTTACCCTGTTAGAAGCAGCCATCAGATGATGGGTAAACTAAAAGGATGGACATGGTCAACAACAACACTCGAGTAGGATGTGGCCTAGTAACAAAGCTCACTAGGAGCCCAAATATCCCCCGCACCGTTTCACCAAGAGTACCTGCTCATATGTTTTTCCAACCTTCTATTGTCCAGTTTTGGTGATCCTGTGTGAACTGCAGCCTTTTTAGTTTCCTGTTCTTAGGCAAATCCAATTTCTGATGCTTTGGTCTTCGGATGCTTTAGCCCATCTGCTTCAAGGCTCAACGTGTTGTGCACTTGAAGCTTTTCTTCATGCCCTAGTTGGAATGAGTAGTTATTTTAGTTACTGTTGCCTTCCTATCAGTTTGAAGCAGTCCAGCCATTTTCCTGTGACCTCTGGCATCAGTGATGCATTTATGCCCTGAGAACTGTTGCTCACGGGATATTTTCTGTTTCAGACCATCCTCTGTAAACCCTAGAGATAATTGTGTGGGAAAATCCCAGGAGATCACAATACACCACAATCAAAGTTTACTTTGAATTTCCTTTCTTTCCCATTCTGTTTGAACTACTCATACTCAGTTTGAACCTCAACATGTTTACATGCCTAAATGCATTGTTAATACTTAATCAGTCATTGCCAGCACAGACAATATTTGTATTAGTGGGATCCAGTCAAAAAGAAAAACGTAATCCCCCGAGATGAGAAATTTTTATACATTTGCCATCTGACAAGTAGTTCCGATGAAACTGATTGGCCACTGAAATTTCTGATTCCATTCTCCTCCTGCGCTGTATCATCATCCTTCTCCTGGCATTAAATGAATAATCCTAAAACTACTGTCCAACACGTTCCATTTGATGGACGCTTTTATCCAAACACTTGTGGGATGAGATACTTGGCCCCAACTGGAAGTGAACCCTTGACCCCAGTAGCACTGCCAGATCCACTCCACACAGGATCACACTATTAAAAAGACTTTGATATGTGCCTGTTCAACTTCAGCTATCAGCTGCTTGCAATGTAATGTTTCCTAACAGCTGTCACACTGTCAGATTGTCTGTGTGTGTGTGTGTGTGCGTAACAAAGAGAGTGATGGCAGCAAGAGCACATGTGTGTCCCGTGGGACAGTCGGAGAGGAGCAGACGGTTGTGTCGTTTCACTGGAAACATATGGTGAAACTCAAGTGTGTAATTTACCTAGGACTATGGGTGGCCCCAAGGAGCACATACACACATGTGTAAGCACACATGCACACAGTGAGAGGGTGTAATTTACCTGGGGCCTATGGGTGGCCCAGTATCCCATTGCACTTGTCATACACACAGACAGCTCAAACACAGTTCACACACGCTGACAGAGATAGAGAGACTGAAACTAATTTCCCCAGGCCTGCAGACAGGAGAATAAGAAATCACACGATGACAGAGATGTTAAGAGATCAGCACTCTGATCCAGTAGAGTGAGACTGTGCTATATTGGCCCAGTGGAAGACATTACCTCAAAATCTCAATCTGTGGGAGTTGCTGCACACCCTCACATCCTCTCCAATTCATCAACCTGCCTGCTTTTCAAGAGCTATCCCACCTTAGAGAGAAAAAGAGATGAAGGTCATGGGAGTACCAGGGAAAGGGAGGAAGACAGATTAGAAGAGCATGTCCCTCCCTGCATTCCTATAGTGTGGTGTGTGGCACTGTAACTATCATCAGGCCTCCATCCTTTGCAGTTGGATGTTATTGAGGGGGTGAGGTTATGTCTCCACAAACCCTTATGCCACACCTCGATTTCACAGCAACCGTGAATGGAGTGTATCTAGTTTCAGCATGAGGATTGACAGACAGGTTGCCCCAGACATTTACAGTTGGCACTGTTTAGAGCGTCTGTCTGTTAGGGAGGGCTGGTATGATAGCCTGTCTGCAAGTTACTGTATGTGTCTGTGTGTGTGAGCAAGACACAGAGACAGAAAAAAACCTGGTGTTTGATCTTCTTTCCCAGCCAAAGGGCTTCAACTGCACTCCAGGTGCAGCAGTCAACCTGAAGGCAGGGGAGGCACATACAGTTTAAATCACACACACATACGCACACCGGCAACGTTTCCCTACAGCAGTAACACGGACTGTGTAACTTTGTGGTTTACCAGTTCAGTGGTGTCGCCGTGGAATGCTCCTAAAGACTCGGTAATATGCTGCAACGTAAACATTTCTGTTGCCGCCTCCACATGGGAACTTCAGCCTCAAAGAGAAATACCGAAAAAGGTGAAAGGGCCTGCAGGTTCAGTAGGTAGCATAATGACGACACGCAGGACAGGCTCTCAGTCAACTGTATACAGAAGCACATGGAGTTGGTTTTCTTTGCTGCAGGTCACATCTAATTAGGCAGAGAATAAATTAGCCGGAGTAAACACAGTGTGTATAACACTGCACCGATGTGGAAACCTATTTGTTCAACAGGTGCAGAAGATTTGGCAATTCGACTAAAACAATTACAAACCATTAACTTTAGCAGATACACTGTGAATTGCTGTATATCACAGTTAAAGGCTTTCTTCCACTCCATGACCCTAAATGTAACACGAGTCCTCACTCCCTTTATTCCGCTCTATCTCCACACAGGGAATCTGTGTGGTCCATAATGAGCTCAGCAAACATCTGCTACTCCTGTATTAGAGACCATTTTCTCCACATCTCATCCTGTAATATGGAGAAATTAGAGTGCAGGGACTCATTGAGCATGTTTATACACACAGACACACACACACACACACACACACACACACACACACACACACACTCACAGTGAGCAGACATAACATAAGGAGTCCAAGAGTTTTTATACTACCCAACTGACGCTCTAACATACCATCTCAACACCACAATTTTCCATCCACAACAGTAAAACACTACCGGGTGTCTTTGGTGTGTGTGCTCCTTCAATACCAAGGTTCTGAGTTACAGCTGCCAGGTTTAGCCCATAAACCCCTTAGAACATGAACGGATGGAAAAATCGACCCAAAAAAACATCTCAGTTAACCTGCTTGTTTGGAATGGTCCTGTCATCATTAGTTTAAATAAAACATTATTTGTTTATTTAGCACGGCAGTGGTTTCTCCTCAAAACAGTGCGGGAGTTATGTAACTGCTACGGGAGGCGACTTGAGTAGAGAAACACCGCCACCTGGTGTCACAACTCCAAACAAAGAACACAGACCATAACAAGGCAATGAAATTCAGTTGTAATGCTTTGCAGGATTAATTAGCTTTATTACAGACGATACTTCATCGCATACTGTGAATGTCACAGCTAAAATTAGTGACACTGGAAGAACTCCTCAGCAGACTGATACGCAGACATGAAGAAGACAATGCTTTTACAAATAGAACATCAATATCCATTTTCACTTCTTGTTACATAAAGAGGTGTGGCTGTTGTAAACCACTTGGAATAAGACTTGATTTGCTCCACATCCATGACCGCCTCATCTTCCAATTTTGAAAAGTCTGCACTGATGGTAATAAGAAAAAAAGTTGTTTGTTTCACTTGCTCATCTCCTGCTGGACTTCTTTGATGATTTGCTCCTCCAGTTTGGATGTGTCGTACTCTTTTAGCATGTCATACTCCAGCCACGGCTGTGCCCACTTCTGGGCATGCTCCATCTGTTCTGGGGTCAGGGAGAGGTCGAAGCGGATGCCCTGGATGTTGAACTTAGGCCGTTCCCAGCGTTTAGACCATGGCTTTGGACGCATCCTTACCTTGATCTGGAGGACAGATAAAAACAAGTAATTGTTTTTGGTTCAAAATGCTGCAGTTTTATTCTTGCATCTTAGGTCTGTTAAATAAATAGACTGAACTGGACTGGGCTCAACACTTATCAAATCCCACACATTTGGCCTATTTATTTCAGCACTGCTACAAATAAGACCTGTAGTAATATCAGTAATAATAAATAAAGGTTCATCAAAAATATTAAAAAAAAACATTTGAGTGTATTAGAGGAGTTTGCTTTGGAGAAGCCCAACTTGATCCAGTTGTTTCAGTTCACCTTTAAGTTCTCTCACCTTGTTGACAGGCACCTCTCCAGTAGGTGAGAAAGGCACCGGCTTCATTTCAGGGTCCACAGTGCTGTACTCGGGCAGAGCGTCTCTCAGGTACATCAGATTATCGTCTAGTCTTTTCTCCAGCTTCAGCACCTCAATCTTCTGAATACGAGGGTTGTACAGCTCATAGCAGATCTCCACACCTAGGTCAAAAACACAGGCGTACATTATTAAAACATGGGTTATCCCTGATCACCTGGCTGGTGATCTGCAACACCTTTTTTATAGATTTACAACCCAAAGAATAAAGCAAAAACCATCCTAGGCACTCCAAATAAAACCCTTAACATCTTCAGCTCATCCTCTTAACTTTTTATTAGTATCTCAAATCACAGCAGGTCTCAATATCTATCTTGTAAAGCTTCCTTTTAAGTCTCACTGCTAAAAAGTGAGACTAAAAAGGAACTCATATCCACCCTGTTTGCACTCTCTTCTTCTTGTTTGGCTGTTTGACCCTAGGTATCTAAACTCATCTATCCTCACTATCTCTCTACCTCACCTTTCCACCAGTCTCCCTCTCATTCACATGCGTATTTTGTCTTGATTCTACAGATTTTCATTCCTCTTCTCTTCCACCTGCTCCTTACTCTTACTACAAATCATAATGCCGTCTGCGAACAACACAGTTCACAGAGATTCCTGCCTAATCTCATCTCTCAACAATCCGTGATATAATCCCAGAACGCTGCTGTCTTCCTGTCCTTGTGCATGTCCTGGACCATGCTCACATATTTCTCTGCTGCTCCTAATTTCCTCATGCAGTACCCCTGATCCTCTGCATTCAGAAGACATTTCTTACAAAACAAACAAACCTCACCTTGGTTATTAATGATGTTCCTCAGGACAAATGTGGCTCCCAGCCCTTTTCCTCCTCTCTGGATGCAGATGCCAACGAAGCGGTTGCTTTTCCCACTGGCATTTGAATCAGCCATAATCACAGCTAGAATACTCCCTGAAACCAACAAAACTGTTATAAATCTCTACATTCAGGTCAAAATATTCAAATGTCTCAACATGCAGTGGTACTACACCTGACAGTTTAGGTTCTTACCAACATAAAATTCAGGAATGTTGAGCACTTTTCTTCTGCGAATCATGTCTTTCCTCTCAATAGAAAACTTTAAAGGATCTGTTCTCTGTCTAGGAGGGATAAACTCTGGGCTCAAGAACCTAAGGAAAGAGGAGCAGGGGGGGACATGTTACAAAAAAAAAGTCTTATTTACGCCCTCATACACACTTTACACAATGTCACTGAAATTTTGCGGTGTCTGCTCTGCAAATGAGCCTCATACTTTCGGAGAGATGCCACAGTCTGTGTCTTGTCTACAATGACAGGTTTCGATGGAGGGACGAATTTCGGCGATTCGCTGTCATTCCCAGCAACACGAAGACACGGAGATGTAGACAGAAACCCTGAAATCGAGAAGAAACTAAGACCGTCTTGTTTCTCATCAGTTAGTTGTAAACATAAGGGTTACGCATGTTATTTTTTTTGGAGAGGTTGTTTCTAGCGTTAGCTCCGTTAGCTCAGAGTGGACACAAGTACGGCGCGTCCAACGACATGTCAGGAAATTACACAGTTATATAATAATACAGAAGATTTAAAAAAGTAAATCCATTTACTTACGCTCATTTTGGAGCTGCAAGTTTCGCAGTAACCTCAGTGAGATTATAAATCTGTCCAGCCTTTTAGTGCAGGCTGCCATGATTGACCTTCTGTTGTCGCGTGTGAGACTGTACGGAAGCCGTGTGGGTCAAACGTACTTGAAACGCGAATTCTCCAAGCTGTAATGCGGCAAGTTGCCCACAAGATGGTGAAACTCTTCCTTCATTTGATATCGGTTGGTCCTGACGTGCAATAATAATAATAATAATAATAATAATAATAATAATAATAATATGTGCTGAGATGGTGACGACATTATTAAGGCGCTAAGTGCTTCACGTGCTGACAGTTAGCTTTCTAGCTATTTCAGTTTTTGCTTAAGTAAAACTTTAGCAATAGCAAAATGTGTCCAAAAAAGCATGGAACAGGGCACACCGTACTGATAAAAATCCCACCTCAATTATTTTATATAGAAGAGCAGTGGTTAAAAATAATAATAATTAAGTCAGAAGTATGTAGCATTTGTATGGTCTTTCTCATTATGTTGGAGCTTCTTGTTACAGGTATAACCTATAGGCTGTCGCTATAGTCTGTTATTACTCTGTTTTAAATCGTATTTTATCAGATTGGTCGTTGTAGCTGTCAGATTACGAAAGTAGACGAAAGTAGATATAAAGTGGAAAATAGATATAATATACATAAGTAACATAGACACCTCTGTCAATTAGGACTCAAACATTGCACATTTAAGAAGAAGGAAAAAGACTTCCTAAGCTAACTCTGGCTCTTTGAGACCATGCAGGGGAGCGTCGATCCCGCAGGTGGTGGCCATCCTCCACAACACGCAGTTGGAAGTGTAGTCAGAGAGCTGTGTACGGCTCCAGTCTTGAGTAATCCCAGTCTCAGTCTCACAGCGGTGTGGTGGGAGGCTGAGGAGAAGGCTAGAGACATGGACGCGCACATCTCCTGAATTCATCTCACAGTCTGAACCTCGATGTTTCCGCTGCTGCTGATGCTGCTGGACTTTCTAATGATTCGGAGACAATTTAAAAACGCGAGGCTTCAAGGATGTTCTTCTCAGATGGGACTCTCTCAGCCGTCAGTTTTACGCTCCTCTTGGGAATAACGTGTCTGACCGTACTCTGCGATCTCACCGTGGGCTCTCCAGACCTTTCAGGTTGTGATTTTGTTATTTGTTTTGCAATACACACGAAATACAATCTTGTTTTCTAGACTTTACAAAGCGGCACGTTCTTTTCTTAGAACTTGCTTTTATACTGCGTGACTGCACTTGCGCTCATTTGAAACTTGAGCGTGTTGTGTGCAGAGTTTATTTTTGCCCCCTTGGGAAATGAAACACATCACGAATAACTGCTGAGCACGACTGCCACTATAACTGATTTCAGTGCTGTTTCGCATCAAATTCTCCTCTCGGGACGGCCCGTGCCTGTGGCGTGCTGAAGCATGCACACTCAAATGTTTGCGCAAACCCACTATAGGGCACGACTTAAACATGCGGAAAACACCCTTATGCTTATCTTTAAGGCCTATTCTGACACAGTTTGACCCACATAAGGCACTTCAAACAGGTTCTCTTTTACTAAACCGATCCGACTGTATGGATTAGTCTGGAGGCTGGTTTATCAGCACAGCATAAACCTGCTACACACACACACCATTGATGATGCAGTTGAGATAAATGGAATAATGGTTAATGTGTTACTGGATGGGAACTGTGGTCTAGGCCAGATGCTGCCCTTCTTTATAGATTTACAACCCAAAGAATAAAGCAAAAGCCGACTACAGAGGAAATTTTATGGCTTTTCTGTACTTCATATAAGCTGCAATCAGCTTCAAAGGTGAAAGTGAATATCAGTGCTTAGACCTCAGGAAAGAGTCAAAATTTATACATAAGCCAGTGTGATGGAGGCTGTAAGCCTTTGTGTCTGCTCCTAAAAGGTAGTATATTACTGAATTAAATTATTCTGTGTTGCATTAGTCTGTTGAGCTCTGCTGGGCCCAAGGCAAGTCTGCAGGTTTTGTTTATGGTGCTATAAAACAGAAAGGGAGCTTTGTGATGGTGTTAATTGGCCTCTAATGGGTCTAATGATTGGAATCAGCAGACTAACGCTACGGGGAAAGGTGCTAAAGAGCAGATGCATGTAACGCGTCCCCCGTGTATGATTCTGTGTGCATGTGTCCATGTTGCTGCCTAATTAGCTGTGAAAGACCCTGGTCTAGTGAAGGCTGTTAACAAGCTTTCATTTCTGTAATTAACATGTACACACATACATGTGATGGATGTTAATTTTGTCACAAGTAATAAGACTGAACGGATTACATGGTGGTTAATCAGCCAGCAAGTAAAAACCAAACAAGCAGCTGATTCCATCTCGAGTTCTGCTGCAGGCTTACACGCAATTATGCAAACATAAACGAAAAGCATGTCTGGCAGGAGTTCATTTGCTGAACTCTCAACTTTGGTGCAAATTCACTTCCTCTTGATTCTGAAACCTGTAATTCCTCTGCCCCCAGTGAGACCACTGACCTCTGATCAGTTTTTAGACTCTGCCCCGTAGAGTCATCGTTGCTGACTCCCCAGACGCACAGAAATGCTGACCAGTCTTTCCTGTGGATACGATGAGAAAGAGACTTTTTTCAGAATACCTCAGTGACAAAGAAAACCTTCAAGCCTCACATTCTTGACTAGCTGGATTGTTCTTGGACACCGTGCAGACCTTTTTGATTGACAGGTGCTGCCACCCTGCAGGGTGACAGAAGTTTTGATCTACCATCTGTCAATCAGACCTTTATCAGTCAGATGGTTGAACCAATGATGGTGAGCAATCTGCTCACTTCAGTGGACCTCTGTCTCTGCTTTTAATGAATCTTTTCAAGTGACCATTTGTGGCAGTAGAAGTTTATTTCATTTGCATTTGAATTTGTTGTTAACAACTAAATGTAGCCATAGTTTCATATTTCATCAATGCCATTGAGAGCACTGGTGAAATGGAGGAACAAAAACTATGTTGGTGGGTTATTTAATTCTTCTCCTGCCCTGTAATCATTTTCTATTACAGTACAGCAATCTGAGCAGCTAATTAGAGGCACAGAGTGAGCCATGCAACACTTAAGAGCCTATAGGCTAACAATGGTGTCAGCCTAGCTACTTTATCTAAATTGAAAGTTCACAGAATTCACTGTAAAACCTTGTCTCCCCATCTTTGTTCACGCTATGGACTGAGCACTCAGCTTGTAATGTAACATCTAACTGCCAAGCCTCTCTTTCCAAAAACGCTTTCTTTGTGCAAATACTAACCACAGTCGTTTTAGTGCCCATTTTCTGGAACCTGAGGACCACATGATTACTGGCTGTTATTTCTGTGTTTCTGTCTCGGTGCCATTACCAGCTGACGTAGGACAGATTATCATTTCTGTCAACACGTAGTTGTGATGCTAAAGGAAAGTGATGAATGCCAGGCTGTTTGGAAAAAGGTCAAAACAATAACAGGAATAAAGCTTTTGCTGCAGCCGTGCCTTTTGGCCTGACGGTTGCTCGCTTTATCTGTAAGCATTTCCAGCAAAACACTCGCATACAATAGCGTATGCTTCTTTTAACTGCAGAATGTTCTAGAGCCGCTACCATTGTTAATGAGATTTTACTGATGATGTTGCCAAAGAGTTACAGTCAAGCCACTTTCTTTCTCTTTTTATGTCTTAACCCCCCACCCAGGCATCCCTTATTTAACCTTACTCAAAGGGAAGTGAGGCTGTTGAGGGGCCAAAGGGTCAACTGAGGTCATCCTATAGTAACCATCAGTGTGTGGTTAGAGGGACCTGCCATCCATCTTGTGCTTTGTTCCCCTGTCGAACCTCACCTCACATGTTTTTCAAAGATGAGCAAGGTAGCGAGAAAGTCACCGCAGCACTGTGTTTTAGGTCATTTTAAAGGGTCATTTCTGGCTTGTGTGATCCATTCGACTTGCATTTAAGGCTTTTAACTGGGACTCTAACTGTGATGTCGACTTTTAAGTTTGTAAAATAACAAATGCCTTATTTAACAAGGAGAAAAGAGCATTCTTTCTTTGAAAGCCAATCAAGGTCCCTTAATTCTTAATCTGCTTTGATTTTTTTAATGGTCCTGGATATGGGTGGCATGCTGAACCCCATGCTCTCCTCTCCAAGCCCCTTCCCCCTCTCCATAGGCTCATCATACCTCCACCACCACTGCTTCTCCTCCCCGCCTCTTTGCTGCCTCTACTCCTCCCTTGGGCTTGCCTGATCACTGTTTCTGTGTCTGCGTGTGTGCCAGGTGAGCTCTGTCTAAACAAATCCTGCCTCCCACTTGTTTTGTCTACTGCGGTGGAGGCAGGCAGCTAGGCGGACAGCAAGGACCTGGCATAAGGCCGCTTTTCTCTCGAGCTGAATAGCGAGAGGTTACACGTCTCTTCAGAAGAATGGTTTCTATGAATGATTTTCCCAAAGGAGCGACTCAAGTACAGGGAGCTCACACACACAAAAGTTTAAACCAAAGTCCTCTCTTGATTTCATCTTTTAAATCCACTTATATGCCGAGTGGTTGAATAGGGATATGACTGGGTTTATAGCACGTTATCACATCTGAATGATGCTTTGAGTCTACTTATAGGATCCAAATCCTTTTTCGGTCTTTTAAAATCACAAGCAAACATTCAAAACTAAAGCTGGTTGTTTTACATTTAGTTTAGGTCCTGACGCAGCTCTGACACAGAGAATATGTTCTTATATGAGAAGCATAAAATGTTGGCTGCAAATCCACATACACCACAGTCACAGTTTTAGGAAATAGGAAACTAAAGTGGGTGCAGAAATCTTGGGGATATAATGTAGATAACTTCTGCCCCTGTATGCATTTATGGCAGAGTGTGTGGGGTGTGTGTGTAATTTAAGATGGAAGTCTGGCCTGGCGCAACATGGATGTGATGAAAGACATGACCTACCATGTAAGTTCCTCCCCCGGGATACAATCAGTACATAAACAAACACACGCATAAGGCAGAGCTTGACATCACACAGGGGAACAACAAAGTGGAGCTGGAGATGAGAGATGGCTGTTTACAACAGGAAGCAAATCTTCTCCTCCGCTAATTTAAGACTGGCATGAGGAAATTAAATTTTACCACATCGCAGTGCAACAAACTGAGAAAACTCTGTTCTGTTTTGCTGTGGCTGTGATTAAAAGTGGCTTGTTGAGATGTAAATAAGACTTTAAGCTTTTCTTTTTGCATAAATCAAATTCCTTATCAGCTTTTTTTTTTAAACCCACAATCCCCTGAAGGTGTTTTCAAATGAAAAGAAAAGACAAAGCAATGAATTAAAATAAAGTGCTGACATGATTAATGTTTCTATGTGTGCTCACAGGACGAATAGCCTTAAAGGTGAGCTTTGCGTTAGTCAAGTAGTGGCATATGGGCTCATTAACACGATCCAGTAAAAATGAGTTATTGTGTCATTGCCAAAAGATGCATTGGAAGCGATCGTATCCTGAGTGAGGTAATGTGTAATAAATGTTTTGGCACCTTTTGAGGTAATGTTATGCTAAATTAAGTAGTAGAGGATGGAGTGTTAGTAATGTTGTGGTACCACCCAAAGAACAGACACACAGTAAGCAACAGTGGTGACGGCATTCTCACCAGGTCTGACTAGAATTAATGATTGCATTTATTTCTGGGCAACCTTTTTTCTTTTACACAGCAGAAGCACACAATGACATTTTATCTCAGTAATCTGTTTAAAAATTTCACTTGGAACTGGAACAAATGGCACATGGCTGAAAACACAATGAAATAAGAATGAAACTGAAGACAATTAATAATCAGCAGAACTTAGGAAACCAAAAACACAAAACACTGACATGTGAAGGAGTGAAGCTTATTCAGCAGCACAGCGGTGCACACACACAAAAACAGAGAACATATTGGGAGATTTTAGAATTCAGAACTATAGTTTTCCTTTGCTAGAGTTGACACTGACAGTAAGTCATTTACACTGATGCTCAATATCTTGTACGAACTGTGGCTTTCTCCATCACTGTCAGTGTTACTGAATGACAATATGATGAATTGCTGAGCGGTGGAGCAGTAATACATAAGGTAGGGCCCCTTGCAGTACAACTACTGTGGCCTAATCACCAGCATGTCCAGACACACATGAGCTTTCCAGAGGATGTGTATCTCCTGCTAATATATTCAGGAGCTCCTCCAACTACAGGATATAACAGTTAAGCAACAATTAATTACAAGATTAACTTCAGCAGTGCTTATTCTACCCTTGAGAGTGGGATGTAATTAAGAAAATTTACCTACTCTCAAACTGCTTAAATCAACTTATCTTTCAAACATCAGATCACACCCGCACCTGTAAGTATATATTCTGCATTTGTCATATGCTCCCAGGAACTTCAAGATATAAAGAGTCTGGAAGGGCTCGGGCTGGTTTTGCAGTTCCTGGGTCCAAACGAGTCAGAAGGCAGTTTAGTAAAACACTTTAGAATTTCAGAATCAGAATCAGAATCAGAATACTTTATTGATCCCTGGGGGAAATTATTTTTTGTTACAGTGCTCCATTTTAAACCAACATTAAGACAAGACAGACAATACGCTAACTAAGAATAGTACAATATATACATATATATACATACATACATTGTCACGGTCCTGGGTCGGGTCGACCCAGCATTTTGAGTTTCTTATGTTTTGGTTTATTTTTGCATTATGGATTGGTTATTCTCTGGTGATACTGTTTTGATTATAATTATATTCTGATTCTTTAGTTATCTGATGATGATGTTGATGACGATGATGATTATGTCTGGTTTAGGTTTTGTTATCTTGCCCTTATGTTTGGTTTAGGTTGCCTGTGCTTAGTCTTCTCTGCCCGTATGTCCCTCTGTTTGTCCATGATGTCATTATGCCTGTTTACGAGTCTGTCTCTGTCTGGCGTGTGCTTCCTGTCTTATTTTGTAGGTCTGTGTCCTTTGTCAGTGCGTTCAGCTTTGTGCTCTCCCTGTCTCGTCAGTGTAATCAACGTCAGCCGTGTCTCCCAGCTGTTTCCTCTTTGCTCCGTTCACCTCTTGTATTTAGTGTCTGTGTCTTCCCCTACTCTGTGTCGCATCGTTAACGTCTGTTCACCCTCACTTGCTGCGTGTTTAGGATTTCCAGTCCTCCTGCATCTCTGTTTAGAGTTTTGTTTGCTTTTGTGAGTTTTATTTTATCTTGATGTTCTGCTCCAGCAATAAAGCTGCATTTTCTGTCTAAACCTCGTGTCCTGAGAATCCTGCATTTTGGGTCCACCACTCCTGCCTGCCTGCCACACAGCCGACCATGACATACATACATAAGTCACTTATAAATAAATAGTTGGAAAAGAAACATGTGTAGCTGTAGCAGCAAACAGTGTGTTAAGTGGATGCGTTGTACAGGGAGATGGCCACAGGCAGGAATGATTTCCTGTGTCGTTCAGTGGTGCTTTTCGGTAATCTCAGTCTCTCACTGAACGAGCTCCTGTGACTGACCAACATGTCATGGAGTGGGTGGGAATTTCATATTTGACTTGACATTACCCACATAACACAGCTGGGTTAAAAGCGCTGCGCATTATGTTTAGAGGTCACGGGCCTCCTAGTGACAGGAATTATTTTCCTTTTCCTTTTTTCTGTTATACGTATAACGGGACATGAATGTTCATATTAATTAATCATTTTAATTAGGGCTGCCACGATTAGTCGACTAGTCACGATTACGTCGACTATCAAAATCGTCGACGACTGATTTAATAGTCGACGCGTCGTTTGAAGCTTTGTAAGATCACAAAAGACGCAGGAATAAGTAGTAGTATTTAAGAGTGTAATAATGGACTGAAACAGAAGATGGCAGCACTGCATGTACAAGGATGTCAGCTGCCGTTAAACCCCGAAGAAGAAGAAGTAGCTCTGTCCCAGAATTCATAGCGCAGCCCAGCTCAGTTTCCAACAATGGCATCTGGGTCAAAAAATAAACGTTTAACATATTTTCAAGCGAGAATGTAACTGTGTAAACCTCAAATATCTGCTCAGTTTATCAAGACACCACATATTTTGAAAAGCGCTCCGATGTCTGTTACCCACTAGCTCGATAGCTAGCCGGGGGCAAAGCTCACTAGAGCCCGTGAGAACCCCGAACTCCGGGCAAATTGTTTTCAAACCCACCGCGTCTGTCGCTACTCAGGTTAAACATATATAAGTCACTTAGATAACTTAAAAATGTTATTGTTTGGCTTCTTTATAGTATTTCATTTATTCCTGAGTAAGTCAGTTTGGCTGAGATTAAAGTTATAGTTTTTACACAGCTGAATAAATGTCAAGCAGACAACTGATTATCAGAAGTGTGAGATGCTGGAGAATATACTCCAGTGTCCCGTTATATTTTAGATAGCAAGGAGTTTATTAAACTTCACCGAAACAATCTGCAAATTTCATTAAAATTTCATAAACTATCATCTTGCCTTTATTTTTAGTTAACACCCAAACACCCTAACACTTAAAGCTGTAAGCTAATGATAGTTATATAAGAGCAGATGCATGCTGGTGCAATAAGCTGTACGTTTTACCTTCAATGGATGCATGATCTGATTAGTATCGATGACTAGTCGACTATCAAAATAATCGTTTGTGGCAGCCCTAATTTTAATACAAAAAGACTCGGAATGCTCTAAATGTTCAGTTTCTTTCTGTGTGATGTTGGTGAGAGCAGATATCTTTAGTATGGTCATCTTACACTACTGTCACACTAGGAAAAACTAGTAAATCCCTGCATGAACAAAATAATTGTGCAGCGAACTTGCAGTCTTGTTATCTTTTAAAATGGTTTCTTGTCATTTGCTGTTTTCAAAGGAAATTTGCTGTTTTAAGATGGCAACAAAATGGCACAGCCATCAGTCTGCTTGTGTTTGGGACTCAGTGGGTCAACTTGGCAATTAAATGCAGTCTGTTTGTGATAATATGGTGATTAACTGTGATAAACTGGTAAAAATTGTAAATCTGTTGACATCTGTTGCAAATCTTTTGCAATCGCATGTGCAGAGCCAGAAACTCGTGGATTTGAAACAGAAATTCCTTCATAGTGACGTAGTTGCTGACTTTGACTTTAATAGATGACTGAAGCCCGCAGTGTTAGTTATTCTGTGAATGAAGGGGGCTTAATAACACAAATAATGGTCATACTTTTTCCTTTTTGGGCTCTTTGAGTTTTGCAGGTAGATTCGAGTAGTGATGATGAACATCACACGTTTTTCTCTGGGGTCTGAATCAAAAGAGCCAAAGCTGTGTGAAAGCAAACTCAGCAAAATACTGTGACGGACTGTTATCTGTGTGTTGACTGAGGGCTTATATTGGCTGCTGACGAAAAAAGAAGAAGAAGAAAAACACTATAATTTTACCATGTTGGTGTTGCTTTTTCAAACAACGCCTGTCTCAATCCTGATTTTAGGCTGAACTTCATAATTAAATCCGGGCTGAATTTTAAATTACTAATGTTGGCCGAGAAGGAAGTCTGACTAGCAGCTGAGAATCGAGGTTTTTTATCAGGAGAGAACTTCTCGTCCAGTCAGCTGTGAATACTGCACCATAATCGTTATTTTGTATAGATTTCTCTCAGTACGTAAAAACACCCAAATGGCCCAATCAGACGCTGAGCTGGATGGTGTTATAGTAATAACTGTTATTGGGGAGAGAAGAGAGGGTCTAATTCCATTTAGCTGAAAAGATGTATATATACACATTGCAGGTGTGCGTTTCTACTTGCCCTTTCTTGCATTAGGGAGAGTTAGAAGATCCAAAGAAAACACACAGAAACTTGTGAAGAAGATTCTTGAGTGGCACCCTGGCGTTGCTGTATGCAGCTGCACTTACAAAACTATCTACAGATCTCTGTGTCTATTTAAGCTCTAATTAAACAATAAATTAACAATAATAATTCATATTTCCAATACAGCCACAGGCTGTTTTACAGAAAAAGTCTTTTGAGTTGTGTCTTCTGCTGCTAGTACATAGGGTTGGACAGTTTACATTGAGCTGTAAATAAACAGCAGCATGTGGGGAGGAAAAGGCTGAAGGGTGTTGGCACTGGCTATTATTATGCTCTAAACAAGCAGGAAGACATGCTCACATGCAAAAAGATACAAGACAAAAAAAACCCTGTCACTCTTTATTATTTCTGTGACTTGAAAAATGTTAGCCATGCATTGATGCCTCCTCTGTCTTTAAGTCTGTTCCCTGGGTGCTGATTTGTGCTTGGCTCAAGAGTTGATATCTCGTTCCATCCATCCACCCATGAGCAGGTTGCTATAGTAGAGAAAAGGAAACAATTTGAGCAGCATTTCTTCCTTTTATAGTTTGAAACCCTTGGAGGCTAAGAGAGAGACAGAGGGCACAGAGCGATGGAGAGGTAGAGAGGTGGGGCACCGAAGGGCCAGTCAGAACAAGGAGGCATTGTGTAGCCCCCCAACTGTGTTGGACTGACAGTCTGCATTACAGCACGCTACAGCAGCCTGCTCCCCAAAGCACTGCTAATCTGTTGCTTACTGCCCCTCTGGCCAGCTCAGGTAAAGGGGGAGGGAACCAGAGACGGGAGGAGACAGATTCCACGCGTTTTCCCCTAAGCCAAATAAATTTTTACCACCCAAACCTAGATTGTGTTTGTTGCTCTTTCAGCACAATTTAATCACAATAATAAAAAAAGAAACAAAAATGTGTGTAAAGTACAGACTGGATTTTCTTCAATAGCATTCAATGGCATTTGTAACTGAAGCTCTTTATAACTAAAACAAAGTAGGTTTCACCTTCAGTCTGTCCCTGCAGATCTGTCTGACTTTTTTGTAAAGGGAAAGGGATCTCCTTCCTAAGTGCCAGTGGACATCCTGCAGATGGTTTTTACTTTCGCAGTTCTTCTGAAGTTGTTCTGTTGCTTGTTTTCACAGAACACCCCACCAGATAAGCTTGTTAATTCCCTCCAAAAAGCTCAGCCTTTCAGTGCCCACCCACTCCTATGCTTTTTTCTTTTTTTCCCTTTTTTTAAGGGAAATATTTCTCTTTTTTGCCAAGCACATGCCTGAACTGTGATAGAGGTATGTGGTCTTGCTGTTAATGCATTAAGACTGACGATTGCTTTTGGAGGGAGTTTTGTGGGCTTTTGAGAAAAATAAAGAAGGATGAATGTAATACAGCAATTTGCAGGATTACAGCCTGCCAGACAGCCAGGCTGTTTTGATGGTGTTGCAAAAGGGTTTGTTATTTTTAATGCAAGAGTATTTTCAGCTTAGACAGCGTTAGGAAACTAGTTGATGGAAAGAAGGCTTAGAAGGAGAATTTTGACTGTACATTTCATTCTCATTTTAGGATGACTATTATAACGTACTATCATTTAAAATAAATTTTTTTTTACTAATGTCAAGAAAGATGTGAAACTTCACTCAAAAATAAAAGTAAAGCTTAATTAACTTCATTAATTTGGCTGCTGTGTTTCAGTTTCTATTTTGTTGTAATAACACTGTTTATTGACTCAGTCAGAGCTGAGCTCAATAAATCTTAAGCAGATAACAAAAATATCATTTTGTTGGTAATACCGTAACTGGTTAAAAGTGTAGTTTAAAGTAACATGACATTGTAACTCTTCAGCAGTCTGCACACTATTGTTGTATAGTAAAATTGAAATTGAAAAGAATTAGATGTATCTCAGGCTGAGCTTTGAAACTACTTGCTTCAAGTTCGGATCGGAAAGGAAATCAGTGGTATCGCGCATCACTAGTAAATTGTACTGGAAAGTGTGTTTTGATATCATGCATTGAAACCATTTTCTTGCAGATTTTACAAGTAAGCACGTACTGGACTCTTTTGTTTTTTTTAGATGTCTAATTTTTTGTAGCCAAACCACTTTCATATTATTCAAGTAGCTCTCTTTTTAGGTACTACACAGGCTGACACTCTGCTCTTGCTCTCAGACATGCCTGGGCTTGTGTTGTTGTTCTGCAGAAAAACATCACTACATCCTATCATGAGAAGGTTTTTAATAATGCATTAATATATTTTACCTTTGTCATGTATAGTATGATATGTAAAGGCCCCATCCAGGAGACAATTTTTCTAACTTAAATAATATTTAATGAATAAGACTGAAAAAAATCTTCTTAAACATGACTTTAATGTATGGTTTGATTCTAGAGCTGTAAAAACAAAAATTCTTGCTTTCTATTTCTTTCTTTCTTTTAGTTTTTTGGATAACAAAAAAGCTTAATTATGTCCATTACCATGATGACCATGAGTCCATTACCATGAGAGCATTGGCCTACTGATAAAGTTTCCCTGAGGACTCCTAACCTTCTAAGTGTATGCTAATTCAAGTGTTAATATTGACGTTCGTATTTTTGAAGAGCGATAGTTTTGCTGCTCTGTTGAAATTTGGACACGTTTCTTTGAAGTTTCCACGCTGTATAGCCAATTGTTACAAATTGTCATAAGTATTCTTGTCTAGCCTTCTCTCTGGCAGTTTAAATGAGTGCAATGAATTGTCTCAGTGGTGACCTCACTGTCAAAAGCTCACTTGTCCAAGCCTCAGGCTACAACTGCTCCAACCAGCAGTCACTTAAATCCAATCTGCTGTGATGATGGTGACTGAGGAAGGATACATCTGTCGTTCACTTTGTGACGATGAAGCTTACACACTGATGCATCTGTCTGGTGATTAGGGATATGCACTGTGACTGCCACCCAACTCTTCCAGACCGTAAAAGTGACCATTAAAATGACAGATCTGCCCTCCTCTGGTTCTGTCTGTCCATATTTTTCTCCATCTGCATGCAAAAGCCAGAGATATTCCCGGAACCCCAGTGCCCCTCACTCCTTCACCCTTCAACCCCATATTCCATCCCACCGTTTAAAAAGAAACACACATGCTCTGAAGCTTGGAGTGGAAGTGTCCTCCTGCCTTGTGCCCTTTGACCCTCTGAGGTCACAAAAAGAGGCACGTGCTGACAGAGGTCATGGGAGTGTCCAGTATTTGGGTTTTGATGATTCCCTAAGGCAGACTTAGCGGCCACTGTCATGCCGTGAGGACATCCCCAAGCTGAGAGATTTATACCCATTCAGCACCCTCGGGACATCTTTAGACAGCAGACCCACAGGTGGACGTCCTCTGATTGTCTGCAGGGGTCGGCTCTTGTCAACAATCTAAAATATCAAGCGTGACCTCGTTGCTAAGATGACTTTAGCTGTCAGGGCACGCTCCTCCTGTGCTTTCATATAAAGCAGACTGTCCAGTGTGGGGTTTTTTCTTTCCCTTATTGTGATAAACAAGCAAGAAAAAGAAGTTGTTGCAAACTCCTTGTCCCTCCTGGCATGTGCATGACTTAGCATGTGACATTCCTCGCTAGATCATTCATTTTAGTAGCATTTTATGCACCCCTGGAAGAGTGGGATTCATGCCTCTATTAGAGTTTAAGCGACTTGCAGAGTTTCAGGCCGTAAAACGCAGACACATCATTATAAGCCTGCCAGTGTGCTGCTTTTGGATTCATACATCATGCTGTGAACAAATAAATGAGCTGTGTTCGGAAAGGCTGGGGGCAGAGCGGGCTGTAGACGTTCGTTTGTTTACTTATACATGAGTCTGTTGGTTTAAATGTGAGTGTGCGTGTGTGTGTGTGGCTGCTTGTTTGTGTGTGAAGGTGTTAAAAAGATAAGCTATCACCGGGAGGAGGAAAGGACCAGGAGAACAGAGTGTTTGTGTTTGTGTGTCTGGTTTTAATGACTTCAGCTGCTTGGTTTCTGGTCTCTCTCTCTTTCTCTCTCTCTCTTGTTTGAGGGGAGGAAGGGTAGATGTGTAAGCAACTCCGATTTTCAAAATAAGGCGACCATTGCCCGAGGGTATTGATACACACCATGAGGCCAACCCGTGCTGTTATTTTTAAAAAGTGGGATAAACAAGTTAGCACACAGACCTTTTCTTCCCTCTGGATTCCAAACCAGAGAATTTTGTGCACCAGTGAAACTGATCAAAGCACAGGAATTTTTTTGTTTGCTTTTTTTTCACATCTGTCTAAAATGTTAGAATCAGTGTTGCATTTACCCATATGCTCACAGTTTTGCCACTGTGTAAAAGACAAGTAAGAAACACACACAAGCATACCCACAGTTGAATGTCATGCTTATAAATCTTAATGCAGCAAAACCCTCAGCTTGTCTTCTAACATCAGTTTACCCACTCTTTATTTTCTCTCTCCTTAGGTTTTCTTTCTCTTTTTGCCACATGTTCTCCAATTTCATTAGCTATTGTTTGATCAGTCAAACAGCAAAACTAAATGTAGTGCACACAGCGTATGTAAAGTGCATGTCTGTTAACATGCTCAGGAAAGGCAACACTGCACCGGTTAGACCTCAGTCACACAGACCTTGAGACTGGTCGGCGGCCCCTTTGCGACAGCCAGTTGCTAGGGAACAATGGGAGCAGCTGGCTAGTTAAATGTGTTGCAAAGAGGATGTGGCTGCAAAAACCTCTTTGGGATTGGTTTGATTCATAGCAGATTAATTGAGGAATGCATTTTTTAAAATCCAAATCAGAACAGTTTAGCAGTGAGGACTGTACATGGCATGTTTACAAAAGCAGTTCGGCACTTTTCCTTGACATTATATTTTTGTGGTGCGGATGCCATTATGTGTGTGTTTTTAGTAGCATCCATGTGAACATTTGCTCATTTATCTAGGTTGTTTTTGATATAATTTAGTAACTTAGTTTGCCTTACCCAGCTGTAGTAGCAGAAGATGGCCTGAAGATGTGATTTACAACTAATGGTTGTTTTACGACTCTGCTTAAAAAGAATTAAAATATGAACTAAAAAATGCAATGTTGTTGTGCATATACATTTTTAATTTTTTTTACTTTGATATTTAAAAAAATGTTGAGATAAGTTAAATATTTTAGCCTTTGAAACTCTACTACGAGTAATCCTTGAAGGGCTTTTCTGAACTGAGGGGTATATGTCATAATATAGGTGTGCTTGTAGAACAAAGCGACTGGGTGTGCATCAGTAGTTAGTGAAGGTGGTCTTTGTCTATCTACTGTCTACCATTGAAAAAACCTAAAAAAACCCTCTTCCAATGGTCATTAAACCACGTCTTTAACGATATACACTGAGGTGACAAGACTCGTCATTAAGGGTACAGGGGTGGTCAATAACTCTCGTCTTTATGGGAGAAAGAGTTAAGCAATGTAAACAAACCTGGCAGAGAATCTTACTATAAATCAGATACATTTTCAATAGAATACAATTACAAGACTGGAGATAGTAGGACTTTCTTGAGAATGACCATCGATTTGCGAAAGACTTGAAGTAAAACAACATAAGTCAAGAATTTGGAGGGTTTGTCTTTAGTTGTTCATAACACAGTTAAAGCAAGAATCTGGAGAAATCTTTGTAATCCAAGTAGAAATTGTAACTGTCCTGTGCTCGTTTTGCAAATTGTCGCATGTTGCATGGTCATAATTCAAGTAGCAGGAAGAGCGGGACTATCTGGGTTGTTGTCAATGCACAGTTTAAAAGCAGACTCTGTGATGGATTTGATGAGAAATTTGCACATCTTTGAATGCCAAGTAGTGCATTTAGAGACTCATAAGGCAAGACACTTTATGCACATACATACTGGTTTTCCTGCAGTCTGGACTTGTCACAAGTCCGCAAGACATTTACTGCATCATGAAAATGAAAAGTAGGACAAAAGAAATAGTTCAGCAGCTGAAACTTCATATCAAACATTTCACTTTTAAAACAGCAGTTTGTCTCCTTCTTATGGCGTGTTGTTAAAAGAAGAGGTGATGCAACACAGATATGAGCTCATTCCAACATTTTTGAATATGACTTTAAAGAAAAACACAGCTTCCAACAACCAATGAAAAGGTGTCAATATTTGATCATTTCTAGGCTTATCAGTCAAAAAGACATTCTGTTTCCCAACTATTTTCAAGAGGAGCGGTATTTCAAAGTCATGCTCTGCTCCGGGCCTTTGCATCTCATCTGTCGTTTAGGAAATGTAATTACTACAGGGCCTAAAGCCACCAGCATTGGCCTTTGGACCTCTGCTGCCACATCCTGTGAGTGGTGGCTTTTAGAAGCTCTGTCTTCCTCTCTCCATACAGCTTTCTTCCTCAGCAAAAAAAAAAACGGTCATTGTTTTTCTGTTCTTGTTTATTTAAACCACCATAAAGCATTAAATTATTAAGCTCCTTCTCCAGCATTCATCTTATTCTTTGCTTCCCCCCCTCTTCATTCTCTTCTTCCTCTTTTCAAGTACCAGACTTCTCCAGAGCAGTGCTGGAGTGTGGCCCGTGTCTTTGAGGCAAACCTCATCTCTTCCCCGAAATTACCACTTAAAGGGAATTCCTTTTCCAGCAAGCGAGCCTGCAGCCCTCCATCTTTGAACATTTGATGGTTTGATAGCTATAATTTGCTTAAAATAACACCAATAAATTTATGAAGCGGCAAATAAATGCCTAATGCACCAAGATGAAACGCAATACAGCCTTTCATGCTGTAGCGCTCGGGAATGTCTTTATTATTTAGTTTCTGTGGAATGTTTTTTTGAGGTCTTGTTACAAATATACTTTATCATATGTGAATGTTCTTGCACTTTTAGCTTATAGTTACAGCCTGTCAATTATCTCTAAAGTACAGTTTAAGCAATCACTTTTGTGGCATTAGGCTAAGCTGTAATCTCACAATTTTCTGCAATGTTATACATACTCGCCCAGTACAAGAGGATTTACATTACTGCACAAGCACCATAACACTGACTTAAAGGAGTAAGCAGCTAAAAAAGAAGCAGCATTAATGGTATTATAACACGTTGGTAGCATTTGCAATACTTCTGTCTTTCTTCAGGCCTGGCCAATAGGAAAAAGCGGCGTCTTTCAAAAACCGGGGAAAGCCCTGAGCATTAGTAACTGACAGACTTTGTAGTCGAACCGCTCCCCCTCTCTTTTATTCACCTCCACCTTCCCCTCAGTTCATGTCAGAAGTACCTGTCGTGCTCATTCTTAGCAGACACTGAACACCCCAGCTTAGTGTACCAAAAGTGAATTAGTTAGCTTCCTCTTAGGCTGACCTGAAAGGTGAGACAGGTAAGATTTCAGCTGAGGCTCCAGCTTGTGTGAGAGCACTTTATATAAGCTTTTCATCAGTTTGTACAAGACATGAAGGCAATCTTTTAAGCTTGTTTACCCACACCCAGGTGTAAATTAGCAAAGGCATTTGATATGCACTAGTTTGCGTACTAGTACTGATCCCTTGAGAGAACCACTATGCCAGCTGGGGTTTTTGTTATGTGATGTTGACACAACACAGCAGACCACCACTAATCTCCATCATACGTGACCTGCTCCAACCCTGGGTCAGACTTAAGGGTCATCACATGACCAGATATAGGGGGCTAATAATCGCAAGAGCCTCTGTTTTTATGCTTCATGACTGGCTGTGACAGTGGACATTATTTCCTGCTACCGGGATAAATTGCATAATGTGACAAAATCCTATTCGTGTAGGACAATAAAAAGACAGGTGCTGTTAACAAATCCCCGTGTGTACTTGTGCAGGCGTTAAATTAGCCTTTCAATTCAGTTCATGACAAGAGTTGAGCTGTTTTTACACGTGACGCATCAGAGCCACAGCCTCCTGTCTTTTAATGAGAGAATAAACAAACCAGTAGACATAATAGTGCAGCGCTTTTGTCAAGAAAAAGGGCAGAGAGCTAGTTAAATAGGGAGTCTGCCCCCCACATGAAAAAGAACACAGGGGAAAAGGGAGGAGGAAAGACGCCTGGGTGTTCCTGCAGCATTGTCGAGCCTTGTGCCTTTGAGGGACACCTGTCATTGGCTGGGCAGTTCACACAGGTGCCTTAACGCCGTCTGATTTGTTGTCCTTAAAATGAGGCTTCAGTCAACAGGTAATGGAAACAATGATGACGATCTTGAAGAAGAGAGCGAGGCAGAGTGGAGGGAGGGTGTAGTGGTGGAGAAAAAATGGATTCTTTAGAAGGCACCTGAGGGTTTTGTGTGAGATAATCTGTTTGCCTTTTACTCACAGTCCTCCTTTTGTCGGGTGGAGGAAGGCGTATCGATGTGTTTGCGGTGCTCAGACTGTTGCTCAAGGATCGCTCTCTCAAGAAACTCCTCCTGCGAGTGGTCCGTTCAAATTCACTTATCTATCCTCAGTCCCCTCTCATTTACCCCTTTCGTAACCTCGGATGTTTCCATGGCTACACAACCCCAGCCAAGGCCTGGGTAGCTGGAGGGCCGCGCAAAATCGTGGTCTGTCACGGCACTTTGCCAAGAACCAGTTCCTAATAATGTGATACTGTTACACCATCACCCACACCCTGGTTTCAGGATCCAAACAGCAGGGCTTGTTCCTACCACGTTGTTTGTGTTGACGTTTTGCATGCATGTGTGTGTGTGTGTGTGTATTTATGTGTGTGTGGTCCAACTGCTTGGGGAATGCCAAGTTCCCTCTCACCCTGTGTGGAATGTGGCATGCAAAGCAGACCTGTGTGGTTGTGTGTGTGTGTGTGTGTGTGGAAGCAGGAGATTAGAGCTAAGACCAAAGAATTAAAAGAATCAAGGGCAATAATGATGTGAAAAGTGTAATTTATAAAACACACCTAATTCTAATTTATCTGACAGCTGCAGCTACTATCAGCTTTTTCTGTGTGTGTGTTTTTTAGCCGTTTGGGTCACTGAAAAACTCCTTGCACTGTGAAGATTTCATAAACTCTGTTTCTGCATCTGTGTGTGAGCAAATAAAACAAAGATTTTCTCTTGTAAGTCACAGGTGTGTGCCTATCTCCTGTACTGACATCAGACCGTGCGGTTACTGTTTGTAGGCTTTGTTTGTGGGGGGTTTACACGTGAATGCAGATAGTTTTCAGACTAAAAGCATTAAACGCCCTTTAAAAAAATACAGCCTGAATTCTAGTTCCGGTATCATCCTGTATCAGACCACTATATCTCACCATTTCTCAGCTATTAAACATTTCAATTATTCTACCTATTACCTTACCATTTGTACTATTTGTCTACTTGTAATTACATGACAATTTGTGACTAATTTCACATATTAATCCATTATGGTTAGCTAACAATTTTGTTTGTATTAGAAATCAATGTAATTCCTTTTCCTTGTTTTCACCAATTGTTAATTTATACTGTTTGCCAACAGTCTGTTATACTCTTTGTGAAAATAATGACAGTTTATAATCCAGATAAGCATTTTAAACTGTTAGCCATACTATAGGTATTTTTAATAATTTATTAACTATTTAACCATTATGGTTAGGTAACAGTTTTGTTTGTGGTCTTCGATGACAACTTAACTAGATTATCCATACTTTTATATTAAATCATGCTTATCATACCAAGAACTATTTTTTTTTACCTTCATTGTCCCATATATTTAGAAACATTTCCAGCTTTTTATTCAAACGTATTGTCTTTTAATATCTTATTCATGAGTTTAGCTAGTTGCTATATTTCAGCGATATCAATTATAAACTTTTTCCTCAGTTATCTATACCATTAATGCTTTTTACATATATGTAAAACAAGCTGGGTCTATTTTTGTTCTGTTTTTGCCCATTATCTTTCTTAAGTCCCAAATTTCAACAGCTTATTAACCTAAATTCTGAAAACTCAGATCAGTTCAGTTCTTTTAGTTATTTTAACAGCTGAGTTGATCATTCCACCTATACTCTGGCTAACCATACATAACCTAGCACTTCAACAATGTCTTATAGAGCCTCTGAATTGTAAATTTAGGCAAAAAGTCCCCCACATGCAAATCCAAATGCTTACGTGCTCATTATTCAGGATGTTTTGTGTTTTTTTCTTTTAACCACAGCCCAACAACTTAGTATCTCACAAAGATAGAATCACCCAAATGCATGCAGGTAATATATACAGCTGTTACAGTAGTAAATTTAAAAGTGATCTATACCATCGCAGTATTATGGCACATCTACCTTTTCTCCTTTATCACATCACAGCCACAGGTGGAAACCGGTTACTGTGAGAAATGGTGGTTTAATAACCATCTCTATTTAGAGCGAGGCTGACCTTTCTACACCCAAGACTGTCTCCTGTTTCCCCTCTGCCTCTTTATCTGTGGCCATGGTGATAAGGGCACAATGTGTGTGTTTTGTGTGTATGTTCTGCAAGTCCACATCTGCTAATGTGTGTGTTAATGAACGCTGTCTTGGTGTTATTTCCTCTTTTCTACCAAACCCTAACCAAATAAAGGTAATTGAATGAGAGTGCGTCCACTTTGTGTGTGAACATGTGTGACTTTACTCCTCTGTAAACATGTTTGCAGAGCATTAACTGCAGAAAGAAGGCTGAGCTTACGTTGGAATGTGTTTTCTTTTGTTGAAAAGTAGCTCTTTAACATATTTTACCACCTGGATTAACAAAAAGTGGCTGCGTTTCCTTTTAGATATGGCAGACCTTTATAACTTCAGAGAAAAGAGATTAACTCAGTCCTTAAATTTTGGATTTTACAATTCCAGCCAGTTTTTCAAATGGAAGAAGCAAAGTGTTCTTTGGCAGCCAGCTCATAAATGAGCCAGACGGTCGAGAAAGACATTATATGGCAGCGGCCAAGGGATCAGCTCTCTTCTTTATCTGTTTCCTTCTCACAGACTGGAATGTTAATGGTGGCTTTGTGAGGAGTCCTCTGGAGTGACTGACAGCCGAGTGGCAGCTCTCAAAGACTCTTAATGGAAGAAAGAAACCTTTTCTTTAATTTGAAGCAGCATCTGAGTTCCTTGTTTCATGAAATGGTTATATAACATGTCTATTCACATGAACTGCCTTGCATAGTGCAAGAAAACATGGTTTCCAGCAAACAAATGAGATGCTAATAGATATCGAACATGTGGAGTTGGACATTAAAGGTTTACGAATAAGAGACAACAGGTCATTCCAGAAAGACTTTGTTTCAGAATTGTTCTTGGATCAATATTAATTCAGTTCAATTCCGGTGCAAAATCTTTCTATAAAAGAATAATAGTTTCATGTTTTAAAAATCATACTTTGCACATGTTTTTATAATATAAAACACAGCAGTTTGTTCTGTAGCGATAACAAAAGGGCTAAAACTTACAGCTGAATAAGATAAATCTTTACTTTCTTTTTTGCTGCACTAGTCAAGGCTTTAAAGGCATCTTTGAGCTGGAAGCAGTGATGTAGTTCTTTAAATGAAGGCTAGGCTAGCATGGTTACAACTCTCTGCATATGGAAATGGGATGGAATAAGAGATTAAGTAGTGCATCATAAAATTATACAACTCGAGAATGCTTAAAATTGTTAAGTATCAAGAAATTAATTATCAACAGATGGCACTGTTTAATGTGCAATAAATGAATGTCTGCGGTTCTGCTTTCTTGCTTTCTCACAGGCTATCTGTCCAAAGTGTTGAGGAACTACACAGCGAGGGCTTGTGACGGAGACTTCCTGACGGTGCGCTGCCCTTCGCGTGCCACCATCACCATCCAGTCAGCTTTCTATGGAAGAAGAGGTGCTTCTGATCCCCAGCAGTGCCCTCAGACCTACCAGGCCCTCCTAAGCTCCTATAAAGCTCGGGAGGATGATCGATATTGCTCTGTGTCCACTGCACTACAGGTAAATAGCCAGGCTCATTCCTTTTGCGCTATTACATCATCATTATTCACAACTGTATTGAGTTGGTATTTACCAGACTTTTCCTAAGAATAAAAAATCTCCTCCCACATTTGGCATCCCGCCTTCTGTAAGTCACTTCTTAATGCACTGCCTTTCTTTTTTGGGTTGAGAGAAAGTGTTCTGTAAAAGGTTCAAATTAGCCAAGGGTTAAACTCTGGAGAACCAACGATTATGTAATGCTTTGTGGGAACGTTTTCCGGCAAATTACACTCTCTAAAGAGGAAGCAGGCTTGTATGTTCCTGTGACACAAAGCGATTTCATGGGGTCTTTGCTTTAGCATCCTCTCCCAAATTGGGATGCGGCTGGACAAGGAGACCTGCTTTGCAGCACCAACACAAACACACACAAACACATCCTGTTCGGCATTCATTCAGTTGTTCGGTTTATTCTTAGGCTCCCCTGCCTTTTAGCATCAAACACCCTCCGTTTCCATAATAGATAGGGCTGCCATGAATGCACAGACACAGAGGCTGCATTGTGTCGAAGTGAGAGAATGACTGCCGTGCCACCCACATGAGCACCACCTGTTCGTGACCTTTGGTTTGCTGGCCTTACAGAAAGAATGCCTCCATCTACTAATGCTTGTTTAGTGATGCCTCAGGTTGACCAAGTGACATTTGTCCTTATCTTTTAACCTAATTATTTTCAAATCCCATTTATACTGATTCATTACTTTTTGTGCAATCAAACTTTACACCATAGAGATTTTGCAAGTAGCAAATATTTAGAATTTTTGCTGTAAAAAGGCAGATTAATCAATTCATTTCTGTCTGCCAGTAACTGAGTTCATAATTGTTTAATTAACATAACATAACTTTCTCACAGTGAAATTTTGGCAATAGCATTCAATAATATCTTTTTTTTTTAGATTTTCAGCATGTAGTCTGATGGATGTGAAAATTCAGCCTTTGCTGTGTGCTTAATCTGTGATATGTAGAGTCATTCTTTGGTGTATTCAGTAAAAAGCTTTGTCTTATTTTGTATTCTTTCTGACTGTCAACACAGTTGGCACTGAAACTTGTCTGGGAAGATGAACACCTTCACTGAGCCTTCTAAGGTTACTTATTGTCACCAGATTCATGCTCAAAAGGGGAATTTTGGTGTGTGGCGGGGAGATCCTCTCAAAAATGAGCGTGATCTTATTTATTTCCTATTTGAAAAGCTGTGAAAAGACTTTAATTTGTTGCTATGTGGATTAAACGGAGCTGAAGCAGTCTGATAAAAGAGACCAACAATGGCCATCACTTTGCAACATAATTAATTCTTCAGCACGAACACATGTGGTCGTTTCTCCTAAAGATATCGCTCTTTAAAAAACACAAACTTAAATATACTTTGTAACAAACAGGATCAAATATTGCATTTACTGCCTGTTTGCAAGCATGGATCAGTACCCAGCCATGTGCATGTTATTAATGTAACAGCTAATTCAATTCAGTGGTTTACTGTGTTTTTTTGTTTATGTAATACAGTGGACGTACACAGAAGAATAAGACTTCTCATTCAGTGCTTATTGTTTCATTATTTGATTTGGTTTTCTTGTTAGATCTGCTGACAACAAAAAGTATATTTCCAGACGTATTAGTCTTAATTGGCACCACAGTGAGGACCTTCTTGTCTATTTAGTGTGTTTTTAGGTGGAAGTCCACAAATTACGTTTGTTATCTTACCCCGGCACTATTTCAGTGGTAATTCATGTCTCTTTCCGTGCTTTTTCATAACTAATGCAACTCTTTTAATATTTAATTTAAGGGAGGCTCTGAACTGAAACCTTTCAGCTATTCCTGTGTGTTGGATTGGTCACTGGGCTTATAGCAGGCTAAAACATGAGAAAACGAAGTGGGTGAACTGATGCCATATACCCTAATAGCTATAAGCAACCTGTTTGAAGTGGTTTTAGGGTTTTTTTGCTGCTGGTCTCACTATCATTGGCTTGTTGTTTTCCCTCTAAACGTGCCTTTGTTCTTCTCCCGTTTTGTGTCACTTTGCTTCAGAAAATGCAGGACGAGTGCCAAGACAGAAGGAGCTGTCAAGTCCTTGTCAACAGCCGCGTGTTTGGGACGGACCAGTGTCCTGGGAGCAGTAAATACCTAATTGTCTGGTACAAATGCAGACCGAGTAAGTCCCTCGTCGCCCCGCGTTGTGACAGTGACAAAAATCTCTGTCCCTCCCTGTGCTTGAACCATTCTTTCTTTGTTTCCCCCCCTCACAACGCCAATACACAATACACAAGGGTGGTGTCAGGTCAAAACCAAACTAGTACACTAACAATCAAAGGAAATCCCAAATCAACCTTTAAAATTGTGTACCAAGGCTCTCCCCTGTAGCCACTTATAAATATCTGAATTTGAAATAGAAATTGGGGCTGAGCTATACTTTTTAATATATTACAGGTGATGATTATGCTTTTTCATCATTCTGTGAGGTACATGCCCGTAGAGTAGATGCTCATAATAGGTTTTTCCAACACAGCTGGACTCTTTACTGACTCTTTACTTTATCTAGCATCAGGATGTGGTATGTGTAGCTAACCCAAAAGCCAAAGTGCCATTGTTTGTCATGATAAAGCACTATGTCAATTAGTGGACATGCTATATATTTGAAATCAAGTATATTGGCAACAATTGAGGAATAAGGCTGGCTGCACAGGCAATACTGAATCTGCATCAATCAGTACTGGACACTGACAACCATATGTTATAGCCTCATACTCACTGGATGAAGAGACTATATCTGTTGTGATCGTGGCTGTCTAATCTGTATCTGTTATAAAAAACCTCAGATGGAAGGAGCTAGCTAACACCTCTCCAGCTGTGACTGGAGACCTTCTATAATATGTTATAACTATAGAGGCCATCTTTCATCTTAATCTGTCATTTCTGATTGAATTTAATTCTCTTATTTTCTGTTATTTTTATTAGCATGTATTTCTATTCGTATGTTCGGCACTTTGGTCAGTGGTTGCTGTTTTTAAAGTGTGTTATAAATAAAGTTGGTATGGCTTGGCTTGGATGACATTCATGGTAGCATGCAGTAAGGAGCATTTTGCTGTTTCAGCAGCTTGACCGTTATATGGCAGCCTGTTAATAGTAACGTTTGGTCTTCAACTGGAAAAACATGCTGTGACTTTGCTTATCCCGTTTATATACTTTGCAGCAGGTAGACACATAGCTTTAATGCTGGTCAAAATTTTCTTAAGTATATCTCATTCATATATTGACGCTGTTTCACTCTAGCCTCACACTTTTGCATTTGCTACTGACTAAATTTAAGCTTTTTGTTTCAGATGGAAATCCCAAACAATACTCTTGAGCATAAGGGGGTCAGACCTGGCAAGAGTATTTAAATGTATTTCTCATTTAACTACTTTTTGTAGGGAAAACCTTTTCTATAATTTTTCTATAAAGTCTGCATTAATTTAGGCATCAGTATCCGTGTGACTTCCCTCTGTGCTGCTTCTTTTATCTGAAAAACCCCCCGCTTTTTGCGTGCCTCGCTGTTTATCCTTGTCCATCGTTCCCCTTGTGATCCAGGAAGTTAAGAGTATCACTCCGGAGGGGAGCCACAGCAGTGCAGTAATCCCACCCTGATTCTAGTATTCATTCGTCGCTCAGTCCTGTGCTGAGCCGAGCCGCACTGAGCTGTGCAAAAGTTCACACAAGAGTGCCCACAACTCAGCATTAATCCACTGATCCCCCTGCCTTTCCTACTTGTTCCTTTCTCCACTGGACCCCAGGACCAATCAGCAGCTCTTTGTTCACTGTCACTTAACCAATGACTTCTCGGGGGGGAAGAGAGAAAGGCTGCATGGGGTGTTAGTGAGGTGCAACGGGCAGGTGTCACTGCCTCTGAAAAGAGAGGTGGCTAGAGGATGGTGTTAGTGAAGGAGAACAGGGAGGGTCTGAGACAGAACAAGAGTGAGTCCATCACAAAGAAGTATAACAAACTAGTCCTGAACATTTTCTTTGCTTTCTCTCTCACTTTTCTTTTCTGCATTCCTGTTCCACTTCCCACATGGATATAGAAACACTCTGCTGTTGTGTTTTTAGTTGCAGGCCAGTGGAGCTACTTCTTGCTGTCACAGGTCACTTTGGGTGGATGTGTCAGAGGAATGCCTCTGCATGGCTCTACATGTCCACCAATCTGTCCTCCCTCTGTCTCATGCCCATTACTCTGAATGAAAAATGGAGTCTGTGCTCTGCGCATATGATAAACTGCTAAGCAGAGGTTCTAATTTAGTGGTTCTAATTTGTATCTAATCAGCAAATATCCAGGAAATGAAAACTTATATCAAATATTATTAAATAATTTTTTTTTGGTTGACAAGCTTTCTTCTTTCTCTCTCTGTATCCACAGATGAGTATAAGAGTAAGGTGGTCTGTGAGGAAGATAAGATGAGGCTAAGCTGCAAACAGGGAATGCAGATCGCCGTCTACTCCGCCATGTTCGGCCGAACTCTGCAGGGCACCCTCGAGTGTCCCCTTCTCCACAGGAGGTCTCCATCAGTGGGTGAGAAACCTTCTTGTTTTCCTTTTCTGTCACTTCAAGTATGCAGTGTTTAAAAATCTACTTCGCTCTTGAAAGCTGTATTTTTTGGCAGTTTTTTTTAATAGTTCGTGATCATTCAATGACTTCCTTTTTTACAAAGGTGCCTCGATCGTGTGATTGTGTCATGTATTTTCATGAAAGGTGGCACTTTTTGCACATTTGTATCATTCCTCATATAATCAATTTAGGGGTCAGTCCGAGGTCAGGGGAGGAGTAATAAGTAAGGAGTCATAAAACAAGACACTAGCTTGGCTTGCAAATCAGGCCTACATGTGTTTGCATGAAGTTAAAAAGAGTCTCCTTGTCGTGCTAATGCTCTTATACATATTAATGAATGGGAAGAGTGCAACTTCAGGTCGCCGTTTTTTTGCTAAAAGACAAAAATGCCTTGCAGCGAAGACATAATCTAAACATTCAGGTGTCATTACATTGAGCAGATGTGAAAAATGAAAAGGTTTTAATAATGAGCGTTACACGCCTGGACTCGAACTCCAGTGAACCACAAAGAGAACTACAAATACAGTCAGGTTCAAAACACCTGCTGAATCCCCCCTTCATGAAATGTCTTTGACGTGGGCGATATTGCCTTGAGATGCTGTTGTGGTTTGGAAACCTTCATTCCTTCATTTCCTCCACTTTCTTTGACTGAGAGGCTCTAGAGCAAACACTGGTCTGTCACACCCATCCCTGATGTCATCTATTCAAACCTCTTTGCACTTCTTCCACAATCACTGGTTGATAATTTCACTTTTAGAAGTAATTTACCTTTTGTCATTTCATCATCTTGTTCTCGGAGCATTTTGAGATAAAGAAAACCACCACTGAGCATCATGTAGACACACACTAACGTGCACACATTGCCAGGGGAATGAGGAGGAATGTAGATCAGATGTCCCTGTCATCAAAAGCACTGAGTTTGGACTGTTGAAAAGGAACATATTGAGTTCCCTCCAAGTATGCATGTTTGTTATGTGCATGTGTGAGTGCATGGGATACCCAAATGTATCCCTGGCCTTGTTTAGAGGAATGTTAATGACTTTAAACTTGGATCCGTGGCAACTATTAGTATTAGTTTAACCACAGGTGCTGCTGTGGTGGCCTTGACCCTTTTGTCAGGTAGTCTTTTCCTCTGTACAAGGAGGAAGCATTGGACCAGACATGTGGCAAGTAGGTGTAGCAGGTGAGACAGGGCTGGTTTCAGATATGGTTTCAGACTCTGGGGTTAAATACAGTAGCTCTGAGTATTGATCAAAAATCTAATTGAAGCAGGGGAGACGTGGTGTTTACTGAAAAATCACATATTCACCATTAGTGTGTTTATGTCGACTGGAGACTCAGATACACACAAACGGCTGTTCGCCCACTTTATAGAATGAGTTTTCCTCTCTCCATCACATACACACATGTGTGTGCATGTAAACACTGCACTCACCCACAACCACCCCCTGAGCTGTTCCAGACAGTCTGGTGGTGCTGTAGTGGGATTTCCCCTGTCATCTCTATCTTTAATGTGGCTCTCATGTCACCTGGAGCAGGAAGTGAGGGTGTCTTAAGTGACAGCTTAGACAAACACTGTTAATTATTTCTAAATGCTTTCCCCCTTCTTTTTTTACCCTCCCGAAGCAGCGTGGAGCCTCAGCTGCATGTGTGTATTTGTGGTTCTGCATGTCTGAATTAATCTTGAGGTTGGCAGTCGCTGTAAACGCAAGTTGGTTTTGTGTCTGTTTTGAATTTAAGTTTCCTTAAATGCAGGTTCAAATGTGCTAAACGGAATAGGTTATGGTAATCTCTCAAACCTTCCTGGCAAAGTTGCAGCCTGAGGTGTGGGATCAACCGCTGAACTCACACAGCTGACTGCACGGCCCAGGTATGCTGTGCATAGTGTAATGTTAAGGAATATTACAGTGCTTTGCTTGTACACTGTTAGATGCACAAATTTAGACAATTTAACACTAGCCACCTGCCAAATAGACAGAAATTTTTTGTGATAACTTGTGCTAGCTGTTGTCTAACAAACAAATGTCTTCTGGAGGTAATTTTCTAGTCAACTTATTTAACTTAATTAGATTTGCCGCAAGGAATTTATGCCATGGAAAACCACTGTCTGCTTTCCTTTTGAATGCAAAAGTCCTGGAAAAGTATAGCAGGAAAAAACAAGTATGTACATAGACATGTACTCACAACACAAGGATTCTTTGATCTTGTCTTCTGGGTGGGAGTGGCGGAGTTGGACGGCTTTTGGCGGCGATGAAGAATCCTCAAAGTAAAGGGGCCTGCTTCAGCCCTCCTCTCTCATCTGCCCCATTACCACGATACATACCTCTTGACATCTAAATAGCCCCCCATGCTTGGCATGCAGGATCTTAGAGTGTGTTTTTTTTTTCTAAAATAAAAGGAAGGCCACTGTGCTTTCCCTTTTGAGTGTGTGCTTTGAAAACGATGGTTCAGACTTTAGTCTATTTGCAGGTTGGATACTAGATTATTGTGCACAGCTGCACACTTTAATACTTCCATTTTGGACTGCTTGTTCCATTTTTAGGGTGTGAGATACTTCACTGTAACTCTGTCTGTATTTATTGCAGACACTAATAGATGCAGAGCAGATAAGTAGCATGTTTATGCTGTTTTGGACTTTGCTGATATAGATATAGATTTATGTTAAATGTGCAGGTCTGTCTATTTAAATCAGTCCTGAAAGACCTGAGTTGACAGATTTCTGTCAACAAATTGTTACTGGTTGACTGTTTTTCCTAAAGTTTGCAAAAATATCATCAATGACATTTGTATACTGGCTATCATGAATTTCTCAGGCTGCATGTTTTCTATGATAACAAGCTCATGCAGGGTTAAGGTGATAACACACATAGCACACATACCAAATTCTCTGATTTGCTGGAATGATTGTGACATAACTTGCTATCGCCTTACAAACCCACACAAGCAAAATCCTCTGTACAGTACTGTGCAAAAGTCATCAAGCCCTTTGTATTTTACTAAGAATATAACAAACAATTGGAGTTATTTCTGGAAACATGCATAGGAGTACAGCATATGTGGCAAAAATAGAGTTTGTATTCAATATGACCACCTTTATTCTTAAACAGAGCCCGAACTCCTTTAGGCAAAATTTCTTATAATTTCTTTAAATAGTCTTCTGATCGCAGATTCAGCTAAAGTAATGGACACAAACTTTGTGTTTTTGTGACAGGCTGCTTGTAACAAAGTGCCTAAAGATACATTTTAAGTTGTTTGTTAAGTGTAGACACAATGCTGGTTCATCCCTTGAATTAGGTGCCTTTTTTATGCATGAATGATTCAAAGGTTGGTGTTAATTGGCTTAACCAACAAAAGAGTCATCTGAAAATGGTCAGGGACGAGGACTGGAATTAAAATGAGTGAAAAAGCAGCCAATGTTTAAAGAAAAACTACTATAGCTAAAGATGACTTAAAAAAAAACTCAAGTTCCTGCTCCTTGCAAGCAAAAAGTGATGATATGAGGGGTGGCTCAAGACTTTTGAAAAGTATTGTTTATGTCTGGCTGTAAAATATGTTTCCAGAGAAGTGAAAGAACATTTTGGGGTAAATGCGTGTGGTGTTACCTTGGGTAAAAGGTTGTCTGTCAATGTATCATTGACATCTACTGAAAGCATTTGGCGTGTGCAGATCCTTTCACCTTATCACCATATCTGAAAGTCGCTCTTCTATTACACAAAGAGTTTAAATCCCACAACAATGAGTTAAACCTCCCTATTAAATGATACGTATTGCCGATGAGTCAGAACGAAAGAGGAGTCGAGTGTTTTCCATCCATTGTCTTGAAATTCCAGGAAAGGTGTGCGTGGGTGGAAAACTTGGACTGTTATGGTGGTTGTAGTGACAATTCACTAGGAAAGGTTGCTGTACTCTTTGCACGTGTGTGTTCATTTGTGTGTTTGGATATGTATGTGCTCTGAGGTGTGTTGCGTTTATTTGAAAACACACAGTTGCTGTACACCAACCTCAGAATGTATGACAGTGAAAATGCACTAACCTTACAGGACATCAGGCTTAATACATGTGCTCTGTGATGAGTGAAACTCAAGATGTGGCTTTCTACTGGATAAATTATTATCTTTTTTTCTTTTAAAACAATTGAATGACATGAAATGCCACATCACACAGCTTTAGGTGGTTTCTCCACCCAGAATCGCCCTTTCATTGTATTAGGAAATCAGCTCAGTAACTTTTCGAACTGTGTAATTCCTTTTAAGAAAAGTACTTGTAGGTGCTTTTCTGTGTGTGACCTCAGTTTATGTTTCCTGCTGTAATTAGTCATCATTGAGAGTAAGTGTGTGTTTGTTTGTGTATGCATGTGAATCTGTGTGCATGTGTGTGTGTATCCAGGAAGCTCCTCCCTTTCCTCATATGCTGCTTCTCTTGACTATGGGCCTACTCTTCTGAGCTATAGTCCTGTCCTTGTTGGGTGTGTGGAGGATAGAGGGGTGGTGGCCCAAGCTTGGAAAATTGGAGAGGGTAAAGGTTAGAGGTAACAGGGGTTATTCATGCCGTGTGTATGTGTGTGTGTGTGTGTGAGAGAGAGGGGAACTGTTGTATGCTTGTCTCTCTGTGTTAAGACCACTAATGAGAGCCAGAGGAGGTCAGGCCCTTGGGAGTGTTCTTTTAAACTACATAGAAATTCTGTGTGTGGCTGAGCTGGTGAACAAAGAATACATGTGTGTCTCCATCCTCTCTATCAGCTCCTGAACCTCTAAGTCCCACCCCATTTTCTGTGAGCTCTGTGCTCAGCTAATCACCCAGTCAGCGAATCTAAGGTGCAGCTAATGGGGGTCTGTCTGTCAGTGGACTTGGCTTGTCAGGCCCTCCGGACAGGAAAAAAGAGCGGCAGAGAAAATTGAGGCACATTCGTCAGAGCAGGAGGTTATTGAACTGAATCAGAATCAGAATACTTTATTAAGCCCTAAGGAAATTATGTAATTATGTAACGGCGGTAATATATTTATATATTGCTATAAACAGTGATCATAAAATTAACTAGTACAAATGTACATATTGTAGAAAAATATAATGTGATTAATAAAGGAAATAAAAGCCAATAGTTACAACATTGATCTCTGTCATAGACACAGACTGCTTATCAGTTTGTCTTACATAAACAGATAATAAACTGCTAATATGGATAATAAACTTTCACATTAAACGCCTCCTCACCACTTTATTATGTACACCTTGGTAATACTGGGTTGAACCCCCTTTTGCTTTCAGACCTGTGTTATTTCGGCATAGATTCCTCTGAGATTCTGTTCCATATTAACATGATAGCATCACACAGTTGCTGCAGATTTGTTCTATGATGCAAATCTCTCATTTCACCACATCCCTTTTTGATTGAGAAGTGGGGATTGAGGAGGCCAACTGAGTACATGTTCAAGAAATCAGTTTGAGATGATCTAAGCTTTGAGACATGGTGAGTTATTCTGCTGGAACCAGCCATATTAAGATGGTTACTGTGCGGTCATAAAAGGGATGGATATCGTCAGCAACAATATTCAGGAAGGGTGTGGCATTGAAATGATGCTCAACTAGTACTAGGGTGTCCAAAATGTGCCAAGAAAATATCCCTCACACCATTATGCCACCATCAGCTGGCTGAACCTTAGATACGAGCCAGGGTGAATTCTGACGCACAGATTAAGCACATTCTGACGCTTCCTCTGAATGCTGCAGTAGAAATCAAGGCTCGTGTGACCGTGCAACTTTTTTCATCTGTTGTGCGGTTTTACTTAGATGTACCTGCACGTCAAATGTACTTAATGACTTGTACCATAGTCCTACTTCTGTCCTGTCCTCAGGATGCAGCTCAACATGTAAAGTCTGGCACTGCAAATTTAACGGTAAGGTAAGAAAATTAGTAATTTACTAAATCAAAACAAAGTTGAGTTGCCATTTTCATAATTTAAAAAAAATTATAAACAAATTAGAAACCAAGTTTTTCCCATAAGTTTAAGACTGATGGCAGAATTCAAATGAACTTTTTTTTTTTTACATTACTCCACATGTTTTAAGTGACAGCAGGAATTATTCCACCTTTGAGTTATGGTCCTTCATATCCAGTTACTCTCACTGGTTCCCACAGGCTTTCACCTCACTACATCCTGGTTGGGAATTCCACTATGTCAGCTCCAGCTGGGGGTGTACCCGTTTGATCTGTGTCCAGTTGAACCAACAGTGATTCAGGCTTACTTCATTGAGAAGCTTAATGCTTTGCATATGCTGTGACCTGTAACCACACAAGATTTATGGAACAGATTTCCCCGCAATTTAGTTATATAACATAAACTGTAAAATAAGTCTCCTGCTTATAAGACAGGCCTGCACGGTTACAGGCCATCCAAGGAATTCCCAATTTTGATATTATGCATGACCGCTAGATTACCCTCAAACACTTCCAGGCTATGACATTTAACCTTTAGCCATAATTTGTTGAGGCTTGCTGACACTTGAACCAAGTCTTAGCCAGCATGCCCTCGATAGCTTTTTTCTGCACTTCTCCTTCTGCGTGGGCCACCAAGACAGCCGAGTGTCCATTTTCAAAGGCTCATTTCCTTGTGTTGTTTTTAGGGGTTAGATGGCCCGTGGGGGGCCCGGGAAGCATCCATGTGGAACCAAGGGCCCTCCACATTCCCACAAGACCACAACAGGAGTTGATTAGTGCTTCTCACACCTTTATCCTTAGTGTCACTGGAGTCATGTGGAGATATGTAGAATGGGAATTCCACTGGGACTGCACCTTTGAGTACTTTTATATTTCCTTTGCTGCTTAACTCATTTGCAGATTATTGGCTTAGAAGTGCCATGTCATCTTCTGCAGCTGTGTTACAATTATGGAATAAAGGAATGAAATCAAAGCCAAAAAACGAGGAGAGGAGTTGGCTGGTGCTTAGCGATGATGTATGAGAGGCGTATCCATTACTTTGACTGGTCTCCATACACAAACACTCACACACCCACATGTATTGGATCAGATATCCTTTAGACAATGTAAGGCCTGCGGAAGGTTCTCTATGTGGGTCTGATGTGGACACAAACTCCATCATGGGATCTGAGATGTGTGTGTATGTGTGTCTTTGTAAGTGTCACGCCATCTAAGAACACAGAGCATAAGAAATGTAAATTGATAATAGTTATTGGGGAAGTAGTTTGGACTTTCAGTCCATTTATATAGAAAATATGTTAACAGAAATCTTCATTTTTTTAAAAATGCGTTTGCCTGTATTTTTAACAGAAATCCACATTTTACAATGCTAGTGGAATTTTTCTGTAGACTATAGTTGATGATCCAGTGGAATAGACATTACTGAGATGTGGGTTTTACAACAGAGTATTACATATGTTTCCCCATCTCTGTTTTTATTCCAGAGTGCCAGTCGTCCGTGGCTCTGCAGGTTTTGACCAACCGCTGCCAGGGAAAGAAAACCTGTCTCATCCGAGCTTCCACGAGAGAGTTTGGAGATCCGTGTTACGCTGGCACCAGGAAGTACCTCAGCGTCATCTACACCTGTGGTGAGTCCCCAAGAAACCAATACTCATGGTTTCATTTTTGCCTGCCACCAGGGGGTGATGTTTGCTAATTTATCAGCTGCACTCCTGCCCATCATGTTGGACCCCAGTTTCAGGATGAGGGACACTAAAAGGGGTTCTGCTGTAGTTGCAGAAATATGATTATCATCTGCGATGATCGTGGTTATGGTGAATAAATATGGGTAACAGGGGGATAATTTGTTAGGCTTATAATTTTTACTTTGAAAGGAAACTGAAACAATAAAATAATTTCGGAAATAGTTTTTTACTGAAATGAGGAAACTATTCGAGGATTTAAATGCTTCTACATGTATTTTCCACCTCAGATCTTTAGTGAAGAAAACTACATTAAGCACTGGATATTGTGTTTAGACCTTATGTCTGTGCGGAAGGATGAGATTAATGATCTTCTTCCTTTATCAGTTCCCCTCCCAAGAGCTAATCTGGACATGTCAAGACTGTAATTAATTAACCACATGCTTTAGACATGCACAAAAGTATACATACACAGACAGGAAGGGATCAATCAGCACCATGCCCGGGAATCTCTTAAATCCATAAAATCCATTTGCCCAAACACCCAAAGTAACATTCGTTCTGTTGTTTGCCTTGGCATTTCAATCTGAATTCTGAATTTATTTTATAGATTTTGAGATTTTTTTGTGTGTGGTGTAAGTAATTTTCTGCTGCCTTTCTGCTATACAGTTCTTGTCATTTCTTGCTTCAGGGGATAATCTGTATCTTGATGTTGTCATGAGAGTTTACAGCTTGTTTATAGTCTGGTTTTGGAGATCCTCCATGCTGAATCTCCAAGAACCGTCAACTGTGAGCTAGTCATTGCAGACAAGAATACGGAGACTGTTCAACTGTGTTTATGGAATCGTTTGGAATGAATCTGTGTCTGACCTCTCTTATCTGTCACTGATAGCACAGTGTATTATCCTTACAGCTCTGGTGCTGAGTTTGGCTGGTAAATGTGTGAGTGTCTGTAGGGCCTCAGAGACAAATGAGATAGAGGACGGATGTAAGATGCTAACACACACAGAGGGGGATGGGGAAGCGGGAGAGGGAGGTCTTCTGGGCTGCGGTGGGAGTTGAGAGGGTTGAACGTGAGTAAATCAGTATAACTGCAGTAGACATGAAGTCACTGGTTTCTTCAGGCTCTCTCAGAGTGATAATTTTGGGGGATCCTCTTTCGTTGGTGGTTGAATGTGTGCAGAACTGACCCCATTTTTGTCAGAGTAGGGGATGAAGGCTGTCTGTCCGCTCATGATTGGTGGTATTTATGTGCATGTGTGAGTGTGGTGGTGTGCTTTGTTCCAACTGGCACTGACTTACAAACTGACTGAGAGCACATGATCACCGGAAAGAAATCGCACCTTTAATGCCTTTTCAAATAAATACCTGTTATTAGCAAATATTTTATTGATCTTAGGTTTATTATAGTTCAGAATTTACTTTTTGCACTTATGTTTTAAAATCTACAATGTGTTAGATGTTTAACTTTGAGTATTCAGGTTTGTGATTCTCTATGCCCTGTGTTGAGAACCTTTAATGGACTATAAACTGCTATTTTCATGCTTTTGAACCATTCTAAAAGTAAGACAAGGATTAGGGCCACGGAATAGATGTTTTTGGTCATGACTTTAAAAAGAAATCCCAGAATTATGACATTTTTTGGAAAATGCGGATTTTTTCACAGTTTTTAGAAACAAAAAGTCAGAATTTCTATACAACCCCAGGGGTGCCCTCTGGAATGCCTTCTGAATAACACAGCAGCAAATGACCTGGAACCTGCCATCAGTCTATCAGTAGATCTCTCTCTCTCTCTCACACACACACACACACACACACACACACACACACACACACACACACACACACGCCACTGTCAAGCACCATTTACAACCACTACCCTAGGAGCTACAGATTAGTCAGAAATAGATTGTTAGACGTCTGAGGGGAAAAAGTCAGAATTCTCAGTTTCAGTCAAAATTCAGATAAAAAAGAAAAAAAAAGAAAAGTCATGACACCTCTGTACTCGTGTCTACTCTCTCTCCCTCGCACACAGACACACACAGTCATCCACCCTTCGTTATCGCCCTCAGCTTGCCTCTGATTTATAATTCCATCAGGGTCCAAGCTCCAGCTTCTTCATCATACAACCCCAGGGGTGATCTACTCTTTAGGAATTAAACAGCAGCAAATGGCCTGGAACCTGCCATCAGTCTACCAGTAGATCACACATACACACATACACACTCTGCACAGCCACTACGTCAAGCATCATTTACATCATCCCTAAGCTTTATTTTCTCTCCAGGAGTCCAACTGAGTGCAGTTCATTTAACATTTGAATATTTTAAGGAGATGATGTTTAAAATATATGTGTAAGAATGCTTCCTGTATTCCAAATTATTCATAGGCTAAGCTTGAAAGTATTTGCCTCTCTCCTCCTGAAGATTGATGAATGAGTCTGCTTTCTGCAGAAAGCAAAGTTCCGCTGCGACTGCTTTGAACAATCTTCCTTTATGACTCATTAGTTACTTTGTCAAGATGTTTGATGTTGGAATGAAAAACTGCCTCACTCAACAGTTATCTATATGTATATTTAATACAGAGTAGGTGGAAATATTTTGGCAATGTATAGTTAGAAGAGCTCAATATGCCTGTCCTGTAGCTCTGCAACATAATTCTTCCATCTTGCCAATAACTCTCTTTTTCCAGACAGCCTGAAGGCATCCTGTTTCTGTATGTGCATGTCTTTATACCATCAAACACGGTGTTGTCTTTGAATTATTGCAAAAACATGATTTATGGATCCCCCATGCTAATCCGATCGTATCTGGATGAATCTTTCTCTTTCAAGTGTCAAGGGTCTCCCAGTTCCTACCCAGTGCACAGTTATTCTCCTTGCCTGAGAGTTATTAAAGCTTCAGATCTCAAAGGTGTGTTATAATGGGTCATGCTGATCAGGCCACACAGCCTCTTTTGAACCATGTAGCACAGGCTTTAGGGGGATAAAAGGTTATGGAAAGCTTGAGGACCAGGTCTAATTGCTGAGTAGGAAATTGATCGATTATGGCATTTAGCTGGTCTGGTCTTCCTGCACTGGGAGCTCTGTGAAAATGCCCTGTTCTAACCCTGAGGTTGAAACCACATAATGGACATAGGATCCCTCAAAAATCCTAATGAAAGTATAATGAGTGCATTAATATAGTTTATGTGTTCTTGATATAAAGAACTTCCACCACTTCTCTGGCCTTTGGACCAAACATGGAAGTGAAGCAATGAAGTAGAGCTAATGAGCTAAGTTTATCTCAGTTCATGGCTTAGTGTCATTTTCTTAGAGCTGGTCAAAATGTAGATGCTCAGATAAACATTATTTTCTATTTGTTTTCTAATGTAGACTTTGTAAATACTTCACTCAGCGTGGATCCTGCACCAAGCCTGGTGTCCTATCATGCGATTTTAAAAGACAATAAGTCATTTCAGAAGTCTTTGTTTGCTCATGCCCCACCTCTTCACCGAGTTTTATGAAATTCCGATGGGTAGTTTTTTGCATAATGTTGCTCATACAAAGGTGCACAGACATGTAAATGGTGCTAAAAACACAAATCGTTTCCTCTTTAGCAGTGGAATAAAAAGTCGAGTAATAAAAGTCGAGTATATGTGGTTTCATAGTGCCCCTCACAGTCAAAAATAAGCCGCCGTGCTGTCTATCACGCCAGTTACATGTGCCAAAAACATGTACACTCCATAGTGATTTTGTAGTTCACTTGTACAATTATTTTGCAGTCTAACTTTATGAACAGCCACAGAATAAAAGAAACCAGTGATTATGTTTTCAACATTTGTTTCTTAATCTTTTTTCTTGTAGTATTTGAACTTTAGTGTGATGCGGAAATACAGAGATATATGGAGGTGTGGTCACTGGAGTGCACCGATGGTATTTTTAATGGACAAAGGACGGGCAGTGGAGGCCGTGGCTGCCAGACATAGCTCAGCGGGGGCTGATTTAGATGTAACTGGGGGAAAGAGAGGAAGATAAAGATGTAATTCAGAAACTTGAGGGTTTGAATTCTCCAAGTTGGTTATGTGGACACGAACACTCACGCGCACATACGTACAAATACACATGGACATAGATACTTGAGGAACACATGCGACCGCTGGTAGCCACAAACTCCTCTGGCTGCCCCACACACATTCATGTCCTGTCAGCAAAGAGACTGAGGTTGATGTTTATTTAGGCTCTCATGCATAGAGCTGCAGTCCAGCTGGGCAGCCAGTAGTTGCTGCTGGGCCCCATCATTCCCCCTTAGAGCGTATCCTAGAGCTGTATGACTGGTGGTCATATGTCCCAAAATATACCAAAGTATGGTATTCACCTTTATTCAGCATGTGTAACCTGACATGCATACTAGGGTTATCAAGACACTAGAATTTCAAACTCAGTACAGTTACCCAGGAAAATACAAGGGGGAAAAAACGTGAAACTTAGAAGTATTTTTATTTTTTTTGTTTTTAAGTTGTCTTACAAAATAAAGTAACATAATTGTAAGGTATATATAAGACTCTCTTAGAAAGTGCAAAAAAGACATCAGTGTTTTAAGGCTCTCTGAGATCGTGCTGTGCCTCTAATCACTTGGGACTACATTTCCATTGTTGATCAAATGGAGCTGGTAATATGAGCTACCACTATTTCTATTTAGTTATTGTAGGCTTTTCTTTTCTATCTGGGGCTTTAAAACAAACATAAAACTTTTAAGATGAATATAATTGCATTATCTTGTTAAACTAATCATGTCTATTAACATTTCAGACGAGCAGGACTGATCATGTTTGCTGCCTAGCTCCAACATTAACACTGTAATTTTATTATTGGCCACAGTGATAACAGCAGCTAATGTGGCTGTTGAGAAATTGCTAATAGCTAAATGGCTAATGGTAGCATGTGTGCTATCCAAATTAAGATTAATGATAACTGTGAAATGTAATATTTCAATTCCTCATAAATTGTTATTCAGTGCTGTGAATGTCAGTCATTTCAGCTGCTAGTGAGGGAAGGGGCATATGGCGAATATGGCGCTGTTGCTATCAATACTGTTTTAAATGACTATCTAATCTGATAGAAATTTTTAATATTGCTTAGTATCTGAGTATTCACCTAAATTCTTAATCTTTAGCATCAATAACAGTCTTGCTAGTTTTTTAATTCAGGTGTTTTTAAGGCATCTTAAAAAAAGAAAAAGTCATTTGTAAAATATGATCATGGTGAATGCGATGATCAAAAGATTATTTATCTTCAAATAAATATATTTACTGTTGGCTCGTCTGAGTATGAAGGCACAAGTTGCTAGGTTTTGCTCTTAAGGACTTATTTATACATTTTCTGGAAATAACCATCACCGTTATTTAATTTTCTTTCATCCTGTTTGGTTTTATTATGAATGACTCAGCATCAGCTTGTGACTTCATTATTAGTTTGAACAAAGGAGCTTTCAGGATGCAAAAATGAAAGCAAATTTCCTGTAAGCTGGAGTTGTACAAATATTTTATTATTCCACTTAAGTAGGTTCCATAGTGTGTCCACACTGTATATTCATGGCTTAAGGAAACAAAGAATTCCTTGACTATGTAGTCACCTGAATGCACTTCCAGCAGAGGTGTGCTCTGCTACAGCTGGCCTAATGCAAATGTACCAAGTACGGCATCAACAACTTATCCACGACCTAACTTTACCCTTAAATACCTCCTAGGTAACGTCAGACGACTCTGGCTCTTATTGCACGATTATGCCATTTTACACCTTATAACTAACCCCACACATTGAGTATTTTATGAGGGTAATACAACCAGTAAACCTGGAAAATGTGATCTGTATTGCGTCTGAGTTTAGTGAGCGGAGAAGTGAGCACAAAGGCCGTAGAGGCAGCTCTAAATGCTCCCCAGCCTTGTAACACAAGCCTGACTCTGCAGAAACCCCGTGATAACTGCCACAATTGGCACACTCATGAACACTGCAGCGAGAAAACACAAAGCACGTGACCTGGCCTGACCGGTGTGGGTGTGTTGCCTTAATAGTAGTTGTTGTGGGTTTAGCCAATAGCCATATATGGCATTGGTTTTGACTAGTATAACATCATCTTTGCTGACCTTTTTTGTCCCTTCAACACACCACTAATCTACAGTAGCTTGTGAAGTCACAGGCTAATGTAAAAAGTATTCTTTGGAAGAGGATGAAGAACATGTGAGGAGTTTCTTGTAGTCTGCTGACACTAGAGCTTGCGGGTTTCATGTTTTGCCAACATGTTCAGTCAGCTGATGTCTGGCTTACACCATGTCTTTCTGACTCACAGCATCTGGTGTCTGCTGTCACTCTAGAACGCACAAGCATTGAACGATGTATGTGATTTACCAGGTATACAGTACTGTGCAAAAGTCTTGAGCCATTGTTCATATCTTTATATTTTGCTAGGAAATGGAAACTAGCAGTGCAAACATACATGAAAAGACGATAAGTGGGGCAAAACCAGAATTTTTTTCATTTCGGACAAGCTTGAAAGTCAGTTTGGCACGACCATCTTTATTCTTCAACACAATACAACCTCTCTTAGGCAGACTTTCTTCTAATGTCTTCAAGTAGTCTTCAGGACTCCAGACTTTTGGAAGGACATTCAAAGCTCTTGTTTGGATGTCGGCTGCCTTTTGTACCGTTTTCCGTCAAGATGGTCCCACAGCTCTCTGGGGAGGCCAATCCGTGATAAATAAACATCGACACACACATCTGAGCACACATGAAGAAAAGGTGTTACATTTTCTGTTAAAGTTCTCATAGTTTCTATGACTTTTCTTTCCCCCTTTTGCCTTTGGTTTCGTTCCCTCTCACCAGTCACAGATGTTTCAACAACTCAAAGAAAACAATCAAGCACTTTCACTGGGTATGTCTGGCACTGTCAGTGTCTTTTCCCTCTTTCCTTTGTCATATTCCCACATTTCTGCCACCCTCATTGCTTTTCAAAGCCTCAAGGCCTCTGTTTTTGGCAGTCGCCACCATGAGCCACCATTTCAAATAAGATGTGACAAGCAAGAGGTGGCTCTGACTATGACATTGCATGCTTATTGGCTAATGTCAACTAATGAGCATGCACTGGATAACCCACCTTTCAGAAACTTAGAATAACCAAAATTTCACCAAAATGAGTGACTGAGCCATTAAAGTGTTTAATGGTCAAGCCAGAAGTGCTGTTGTCCTATAGACTTTTCTAGAACCCCTAGTGGCTAGAATGCAGGTTTAAGGCACTAGACCCATGTTATGTACATCTACCTTTTATTACCATAAGAGGTTACAGAGTGTCTCTTTGTGAAAAAATTGTAACTTCTAAAAGATGGACATCTCATGGAGGTCTGAAAACTGAAGCCAAAGTACAAGGGCCTTCAAAAAAAACAAAACCCTGAAACCCAACTCTACAAGAGTCTGTGAGGAAACAAACCCCATAGACCTTTGTATGGTCTATGGTTTTGTTTTTTTTGCTATTTTTAAATCTTTCTAATGTGCACTCTGTAAATGATGGTCTTATTTAAAGTCAAATCAACAATGAAGCGGGTGTATTCTTTAGGGCGAGTCCGACTTGTGATTGAGAAGTACCTTTTGAGCCTGTCAAGCACAGACACATTCAGTTTAAAAAAAGAACATGACCACAATGCTTAATTCAAGGTTTCAAGTGTTGGCAGCAACCATCTTTTGTATACAATCCGTAGAAGAAATATGAATTTTGACTTTGGGAATGCTTGGTTTACGCTATATTCAAAGTATTCAAAAGCAATCAACTGAACTGCCACAAGCTTCAGCTGTAAACATTGTTTTTCTGCCCAGAATATGTCATATTACCGAAGCTGCATGCCACATAATCAGAATGTGTTTAAAGGAAAAGTCAATTGCTACTTAAACTCTAGAGCCTTTAATTTATCCGATGCAAGATAAAAAGAAAAAACTAAAACAGAGAGAAACAGCCTTTTTTTTAATTAAAAAGCAAGATTATTAAAGAAAACCATGAATAAACAGGAGTCATTACAGCAACTGATGTGGCACTTATAAAGTGTCTTAAACTAGATATTAAGAAAGCACCCAGTCTGCCAGGCGAAATGCACTTAAGCAAAGCTAAACTTCACTAACCCACAAATTTGCCCGGTTACAGTCAGAAGTGAAAAAGAGCGAAAACGCCTTTGTTCTTTCACTGTGTCGCTTAAAACTGTAAAAAGAAAAAGAATCCTTTATGACGCAAAACTTTGTATCTGAGACCAACATCCATGACCGAGGCAAATTAAGAGCATTGTCAGAGCTCAGCCATTATGTTTTTCCCCTCAGTGCTGCAGTGTTTTCTATCCAAAGCTATTCACTATGGCTGGTACCAAAAAAGCCCCTTAAATTAAAACAGAAGGAGAAAAAAAAAGTAGCAAAGCGGAAGCTGGACTGTGAGCCAGCCAGACGCTTTGATCCCACTACAGACTGCTTAGTAAACATGGCGGGGAAGAAGCAAGATACAGACAGAGATAGCACAGGTGACTTGATAGACCTTACAGTTAGCGCTCACCGGGTCAGGTTAACTCTTTTGTAACCTCTGAGGCATTCAACAGCTCTGTTTGCACATGTCTGTATATGCGTAATGATCTGTTAACCCAAACACAAGATAAACCCAAACGGTGATAATACTGTGCATTGTTTCTGTGATGTAGTTTGTAGGGCATTGATTAGGCCCAGAATCAGAGGGAAACATACACATAGTCACTACTTCAGAAAGATTCTTCATGTGAAACAAAGCATTACCTCAGAGGTATGTAAGACTGTATATTGACTGTTTTATTACTAGATTCTAGTAATGATTAATGGTAATCCTTTTCTCTATATGATGTTTTGCCCATTTAGCTTCATTGTTCAGACTTTTACATTACAAGTTTATCCTAAACCAGATTTTTATACCAGTTTCATACAAATTGGTCACATAAAAGTCGTGACTATTCGATTTAGTTATAAGGGGTTTTTCTGATGAGCATTTTGGGGTCTGTCGCTCCGCTGCCACTTATGTCCCTGTAACTGTTCCAGCCCCCAAACATATGAAGCTCTTTCCAGAGTGAAGGAATGTTTTGCATTTAGCTGCGGGCTGTTTACCTCCTTTACAAATGAAGGAAAATCGAAGCATGCAGTGAAGTTAACATTCATACAGTCACACATTTGCATGGATGTAAGGACAAATTCAGATAAAATATACAAAACTGTACACACTAACACAAACGTCTGCCCCCTTCCTGTGGTCTTTTTGCTTGGTGTTCACAAATGAGCAACTGCTTCTTTGTTGGGCTGGAAACTGCAAAATAAGCAAAGCTCCGGACGAGAATTTGCTGCCAACTTTGTCGGCTTCACACATTCGTTAAATGGTGCACACTACTGTTTTCGTGTCATTGTGTGCCCATGGCAAAAACTACTCTCTGCTTTTTCTGTGAGATCCATACTTCTTGTTTTCATTTGTGTGAGGAGGGTTGAATCAGATGTGTTGGGGAGGGAGCAGGCTAATGCTTTCCAGTCTGTGGCTGGTTTCAGTTTTCTTTCTGTGGTGGACAAAGACAGAGAAGAAGAGAGAGAAGGCAGAATATTTGTAAACGGAGGGGGCAGTCTTGGGTGGGGGGATTCAAAGAGAGTAATTCCCAGGATATCTTAAGCTGGAAATAAAGTGTAAATTCAAATGTTTACAAGAAACAAATTAAAATTCTAATGTATTTTCTAGTTAATGCATATTTACTTTCATATTTTTTGGTTTGCTAGTATTTTGAGAATATGATTATCATATCTTGTCAAGTTTTTGTCCAGTACTATGTAAAACTACATCCAAAAGTCCTCAGTCACCCATCATTTCTTTATATTTTCCTTCCAAAGAGCCAGGCTGTCAAGGTATTTCAAAGTTGCCCTTGGACATTGGTTGCTTTTCCCCTCATTTTTTGTCAACACGGTAATTCCCAAAGAGCTTTTAGCCAAAAACTTGGCATAGTGTTAGCCTGAATAGAAAAACACACAATGGATCGCTATCAGTCATGGATTGGCCTCCCCAGAGCCTGCATCTCAACGTTACTGAAGCAGTGTAGGGTCATCTTGACTTGACAGAGAACAGAACAAAAACAAGCCAACATGCAATGACGAGCTTTGAATGTCCTTCAAGAAGGACATTAGATTTCTTAAGAAGCAAATGCATGCCCCACAGTTCTTAGAGTTCAAAGATGCACCCAAGGATTTAGAGATATTATTATCAGTTAAGTTTAAAGAGAAGTTTTTCTTAAACACACTCATTATATTGGTTTCTGTCAAAAGGATCTTTTTTCTAAAGATCATGAATCTTCTAATGTTTCTCCTGAGAGGTTATGAATGAGCACAGTGATCTGCTTTCCAAATCTCAGCAACAAGCTGCTTAGTTGGTACAACTTCCTGTCAGGAAACCAAAATAATGGGAAAAAATGCTTTCATGTTACACAAATGATCAGTATGGACAAACCGCTGACAAATCTATCTTGTCTAATGGAACGTATGATCTTACTGCCCAGCCCTGCAGCCGTGCATGTCTGTTTACATGCAGCCTGGAGCCGCATCTTCCATCTCTGGCACACCGCATTCCCAGTTTTCCAGCCTAAGTTGAATGAAATTTTCAGCTCATTCCCCGGAGCCTCACTCGAACTTTTCATTGCTTCTCTTACTTTCTCTCGTTCTCAGACAGCCCTCCTCCTCTCCTGCCTGCTCCTTCCCTCCCCTTTGTACCTCTTCTCTGACTGCTCGCTCACACAGCAGTGGGCTGTGTAGGTGGACACTACACATGTCCCTTGTCTTTCTCTCCTTCCCTCTCTGAGGCACACACTCTCTCTCTCCCTCCCTCACCACCTCATTCTCTCTCTTGCTCTCTCCTGCTGTCACATTCCAGTTGTCTAAAGCCAGGTTTAACTTTCTTTCTCACTGAGTGTAGGAAGGAAGGCTAAACCAAAAAGAGCCCAGGCATTAGCAGAGCCTTAGTCTTTCCGGATGAGAAGAAGAAAAGACGAGGAAACTCTCTTCATACTCCATTTGGCTTAAAAAGGGGGAGTCACCCAAAAGAAGCATACCTTCTTAAAGGGGCTATTTTTTTTCCTCCCTCCTTCCTTTCTTTGCCTTTTTTGGGCCATGCTCTCTCATTCTGTTTAGACCCACAGCGGACTATTCACGTGAGCGCTTGTTTGTACGGCAAAGCCAGTTCTAGTTCTTTTGCCGGGACAGAGAGGAGGCGGATTAGGGGGGGGGGAGTGTTTGACAGAGACATACGCTCAAAGAGAAAGCTGCCGCTTGGACCCGCAAAGGATTTTCCGTTCAGCGATGTGTGTGTAAGTGTCACCTGGTCTCCTGTCTGAACACGCTTTTAAATCTCTTCGCTGTACTCTGGTCACTTTTGCCTCAGACTTGGAAACAAGCATGTGATCTGAGATGCAATTTGTAATAGTTAAAGAGTTTTAAAGTGTACTGTACTGAACTCTAAACCAAAGTAAATAGTGGTTATGTTTCACATCCACAGCATATCATGTGTTACATATCCCTTGGACTCCCTGTGGCTTCCAAATCCTCATCTGTGTTAAAGTTTTACATTCTGAACTTCAAATGTTTTATGTCCTTTTGTGTCTGCTTATTTTGCTTTTGCCTTTTGCAGAGGAATGTTATTGCTGTTTTAGCTCTTGCAGTTAAGGATTTGAGAATGTATGAAGGGATACAATAGTGTGAGACTGAGTGCCAAGCATTTGGAACTTAAGACAGCAGTCTGTCTTAAGATGGCTGTGAAATGTGAAGAAACAAGTTAGCTAGATTAGATTTGTAGACATAAGCTTAGATAAACATCATAAGATCACTTAGTTATAAAATACGTGTGTCTCAGTCTGTACTGGTACCTTTAATAGAGGGACTGAAACTCTGTTTTCAGGTTTTCCTTTTGTGTGTGGGTTTCTATGGACGGTCAGTGTTTTCGTCAATGAACAGGATCTGTTAGCAGTTAGACTCCACTGTAATTAAGCACAGGATGCATAATATTGTAAAGAAAGTACTGACTTGTTGTTACACATGCCAAAAGGTTACTGCTGACTCAGAGTGGGTAGTGGCATGAACTCCCCAAACATAGGCCACCTTAACTCCAAAACTCTATAAGATCACTTTCTTTCTCATGCATGTAGCTAACAGTTATTTTCCATTTGAAAGATCATTTTTATGTATTAATTGATAAGTTTGGTTAGAGACTGGTTGGCAACAACCAGGCAAACTCAGGTTGCTAGGAAAATGATGTGTCCCCAAATGGTTGCCGGGTGGCTGCTGCAGATTTTGGTCTATTGTTGGGTGAAACCAGTCAAGAAAAGTATGTTGCATCAAAAGCTTCCTTTTGCTGTGGCAGATTGCCACAGTCACACATAGTTTGCACTGAAGTCACTAATTTGTATGTAAACTCTTGCCATCTACTCACAAGCTTTAAAGCTGAAGCCAATAAGTGTTCACACAACATTTACTTTAAAAATAAACCCTCTGCGTTTCTGTTCTATTTCTGTTTCTGTTGCGTCTCACATTTTAGAGTTTCACCAGCAGTTGCAAGTAGCTGGTGAGTGTTTGCTGGCAAGTCAGCTTCTTTCATACAAACTATGCCATCTTAATGTACTAGCAAGCAAAGTGATCTCCAGCAATTGCTCATCGACTAATGGGGAATGCCTAGCAAACAGGGCTTGCCTTGAGGTTATGACTAGATGATGTGTTCAGATCAAATTAAGATAAAGGGACCAAGCTTTAACATTTGTAAACCTATTAACAGCATAATTTTCTGCTGATCGTGTAGAAAATAAGTCATTTTATCAGTAATCTTTTGTGTATTTCTCCCGTAAGTCGGTTTAACTAATAGAAAAACATGAACCAGTATAGTGAGAGGGTTGGTTGGCTCTCTTATGGTCACTGCAAAAGATTTTTTAAGTGATCTATTTTATCCAGTGATAAAATATTTCCAACCTGATGGAAATTGCTAATAATTTCTCTATAGGGAACCAGGGTCACTGAATGGTTTGATAAGTATGATAATGACTCAGCAGTCTCCAGCACTATTATAAAGACTCCAACTACTGTAATCCAACACTCACTCCTATGTCATCTAATGACACTTAGTCAGCAACCATTTCACATCATAGTTTACCGCATGGCCGGAAAGAGCTAGCCACAAAAGATACTCCTTTACCTTCATTTTCAATCATCTTGAAGAACATTAACCAACAAAACTTTTAAAAAGGGGGCTAAAAGGCAAAACAGCAGATGGCAAACTTCTCATTAGTTTCCTTAGCATGGAAAATAAAGACACACCGTGTGACAATAGGAACCTGAAAGCAAAGCTGGACCAGAATTTTCAGTCTTGTCACATTTTTCTTACATTTCTTTAATGATAAACTAGAAAACATGTTTAATGTTTAAACCACTGGTACAATTTAAGCAAGTCTTCCTGCACTTCAACCCGTGTGTTTTTACAGAAGCCTGCTTTCAACACAAATGTGGGTTTAACTCCCAGCAGTGCGTGCACAACACCCGAACGCACACGTCACCCTTCGGAAACAGGCCTGAGAAAACCAGCGAGCTGCTAAGAGCACACAATGGTGCAGTCAGTTCCTGGATGCCAAAATGACCAGACTGTTTAGCTGGCTTCCAAATTGTCGGTGTGTGTGTCTCTGTGTGTTTGTGTATATGTGTTTGTGTGTGTTTTACTGTCTGTTGTGACCACGTGTATGCAGCAATTTGCGCTCATTCCTCCATGTTTGAGCTACTTTAAATGTGTTAGCCTGTGAGTGTGTGCTGTGTCCACACCTCTCCCTGCCAGTCAAGTTTCCCTCAAATTGACGCGTTGCTGTTCCCCCATAGCGCCAGTTTGCAGTGCCGTCCTGGTCCCTCCCAAACCACAAGGGACTCTTTGTTTGTAATTTATGAATTAGTGTGTGGTTTGGGTTACGAGAAGAGAGGGCAGGCCAGAGGCTAAGGCACAGGAACGGCAGCAGGTCTACTTGATTAGCTCAATGCTAACCCGATTTTGTTTATTATTCCAAATTATTACTTTGGAAGTCCTGCATAGAAAGAAGGAAAGCTCAAGATGACAGTAGACATGATTAATGGAGAAGAAAATGAATGGGCTTCTCTGTCTCTTTCCCTCTGCTTTTCTTTGTGTGTCTTTTGCGCCCACAGATGTGACTTCACGTTTGACAATGCCGTGATAATCTTTTTAAATCTGTGTCCAGCCATCAGATAAGGCTGGCGGCTCAGTTGTAAAAACAGTGCATACATAAAGCCTTCTCTTCATCTTCATAGTTTCATATATACAGCTTCATACTGAGCTGCCTGGAGCACTCTTTCCACCATCCGTTCACCCCCCTTGTCTCTTTTTCATCAAGTGGTTATATTTACTTTGTCTAGTCTGAATGGAACCTGGCACAGTATTATGCTTTGGCCTGGTCCTTCTTTTCACAAAATAGCAAAGCCCTTTCCAACCTCATCTTCTTTTTTTTACACTTGATTTGATTTTTATCCCTTTCTCCCTGTTCTCTGTTTTTGAAACTCAGCATGCATTCCTAATGGCTTCAGCTCTCCTAGAGAGATGTTTTCATTTTTTCCCCCCCTTCCTTCCTACTGACCTTCCTTCCTTCCCTCTTTCCTTCCAGGATGAGGCTTGAAAAAAAAGTGAAAGACATTTGAAGGGGGGTGAGGAGGTCCTCTGATTGCCAAAGCAGATGCCCCACTCAACCCCAAAACAAAAAAAGTTCCTGACATTCTTCAGCACCAACGTGCAGCTGCTTGCAGGCCAGGCTGGGGTTCTTCTGCCCCCCACATCCCACCCAATACTTCCCCACCAGCATCTTGGTCTATATATCATCATCACGTTAACTGTGTAGCCTTAGCTCAAGCTGCTTCTCACTTTTATTTTCTATTTTTTATTATCTCCAGAGTCCAGAGCATCTGCCATGACTTAACCCATACTTCAAATCTAAATACCGGGGACCCCCACTCTCAAATTTTATATACTACAGTTTCACTGATAACAAGCTGACTTTACAAACTAATAATCATGTTAAAGGTTTGATAGTTCTGCTTCCAAAAGGTACAAGAATCTTTTCTTTTGTCTCGGGCCAGTTCTTTGTACTATGAAATCAGTGGCAGTTGTAGCAGACTTCTTTAGTCTTCTCCTGGGGGAATAGTGTTTTATCACTCCTCTGATGTCCAGGTTATTGCCTGGACTGGTCCAGGATAAAGGGATTTGAGGAGCTCATAGCTTTTGAGAGTAATTTATTTCCCACTGAGATTGTGAGGGTAAGTCCTCGGGATCGTGGCAGAATTAAAAGGTCAACAAGGTGAGAAAAGGAAAAAAAGCGCCCTAGCCCGGTGCACTTGGGCGCACAGAAGTTAACACTTGAAGATCTGAAACACACCAAGACACATGCACTTGTAGTCTATTGCCGTGTGAACATGCAGCAATGAGAGTGATGCACTGGTCACGGTGCAAGAGAAACAAAGTAAGATGAGCATTTATTCTATTCCCATTCACTTTTATATTGTTTAAACACTCTTTTGTTAGTTCATTTAGATATTTAAGTTTACCCGTTCATACTAATTGGTGTAGAAAGTGTCACACTTGCTGATCTAACTAAAGTAACTCTTAACAATGTCATGGCAGAGAACCTCTTGAAAGAATTAATTCAGCAGAGCTTTTTGCCTTTTAGTTGACCTTTAGCAGGTCACGCTTACCCAAATTAATATACTCTAGAGGGGAATCTGGTAAAGATCAAGGACACTGCACTTCACAGCGAGAATGTGTCCCTAAATATGTTGGCCACGTTCATAGTAGACTGGAGAAATGAAGAGCATTGTACTGTTAGCTTTGTCTACTCATGTCAGTGTTTTACGTGTATACAAGACGTGGGTCAGCCAATATCTGCCAATGATAGCTCTTTCTTCGTCTACCCCCCCCATCCCCAGCTCACCCTGCCTCACCCCACCTCACCCCGCCTCATCCCCATTAAACTCAATTTGTTCTGAGACTTGAGGATCACTTTGAGCCCAGAAGCATGTGCTGCATGAGCAAAGCGATGCAGGGAAATGTATTTTAGAAAGTTTAGTGGTAACACTGTAAAAAAAAAAAAAGAAGAAGAAGAAGAAGAAGAGAAGTAAAAAGAAAAGAAAAAAATAACTGCTTGAAGATGGGCCAAATAAAAGGCACTATCACAAATGCTTTTTAAACAGTTAATCAAAAATGTAGTTTGAGCGTGTGGTGTGTGCTCTGTAAGGTTTTGCAAAGTTACAGTACTTCTTATGATCTAACTCTTATATGTTTTAACTTTTATTTTGTTTTCTTATATGTTCTTTTATGTTTTGTGCCTGGTTAAGTCCTTATTAGATGTCAGCAGACTTTCAAAAAGCCCAAACGCTCCTCAGAAATCTACTGAGACCTCCAATCAAGGTTAAAATATGCAGCAGGATTACAGGGAACAGATTTAATGAAGACCCAGCATCTCAGTGAAGAGAATTTAAGATGAAGTTTGTTTTATCTAAACATGTGTTTTAACTCAGGACACATGTGATAGGTTTCAATATACAGTAAACATGTGTTGTGGATTGTGTTGCCTTGGTAGTTTTATCGCTGTTGTAGTTCAGGTTTTAGAAATTAGCAGACATGCTTAATGATGCCTTGAGATTTTACAGCCCAGGGTTTTCAAATGAAGCATTGAATGACTATCTACAGATGTGTTTTAGGTTTTCTTAGACTGGAGAACATCTGCTGCTACATAAATGTGTGCTTGTAATTTAAGATAACGCCTGAACTTTGGGGCTAATTTTTTTATGGTATTTCTGGATGAACTGTAAGATTTGTTGGAAATATTTAACAAGTAACAAAAAATATAATAATGTTGGAGTTGTAGTGCATTTTATAATTTTTTTTAAATTCGGTCATCCCGTGTGAGGACTGTTTATACAATCATATTGCATTAGTACGTATTAAAAAGCAAACATTTTTTCTGGCCTTGCATTGAAGTCTATAACCTTTGAGTTTAGCATGATGTTCTCAACCTGACATCAGGACACTATTTATGCCACAAATCTGCTCAGAGATTGCATTGAAAAATCTTTTCAAATAGCACGGACATCATATGAGCTGTCCTAGTTCTGGCATGAGAGAATTGCTGTGATAATTATCTGAAACAATCTGCAGGACACAGAGCTCAAGTAGAAATGCGATGCCTCAAACAGCCGGGGTCAGTCCACTTATCACTTGTCCTGTGTGGAGGGTGGCTCTGCTGTAAACAATATTGACCTTTAATTGTTGTTTTCAGGGTCAAAGGTTATCTCTTATCAGCTGCTGTCACACACAGTATAAGGATATGCTGAAGGAAATAATCTTAACAGAATACGTCTCAAGGAATTCAGGTGTCGTTATTCTCCAGACGTCCAACTTCTTTTCTGTCTACTGTTTACAGAGCAGTATAATAAATACGTCTGAATCACAGGGTAGTTCAGGTTTTTGCTTTTTATTTTTGTAGTTTGTGTCGTCATCATTTTTGTCTATTAACATAATACTGATAACTTTAATCAGAATGAATGCATCAGCAACACAAAGCTGGGCTGAGTATAGTGTTAATAAATCCACATGGTAGCCATTGTTGCTTGTGTCCAGATCTGTGGCAGCATTTCTGTTGCACTAGCTTTCAGTATTATTTCAAGAAAAGAAAGTATAGTTTTTACAGCCTCTCCTGCCCACTCCTAAAATAGGCATAATTACACCAGCAATTTAAAAACATGGAGCTACAATACTGGTTACAGTTGGTTCGTCCTTGGGAAGAAAAAGGTGCATTTCTGTTGTTTGTAAAAAGAAAAGAAAAAGAAATTAAAGTTAATTACTGAGCCTCAGTGGTGTTTTGGACTGTACCAAATAAGCCAGACTGGTGAAATCCAGTCTTTCGCCTAACCTAGGGTTCCTTGTTTCAGGTAAGTGATGACCATCTAAAGGTGAGAGTGGTGTTGATACCTTCATCCAGTGCTCTGTGAGATGTAGTATTAACTTACACCTTTGATTGCCATTTCAAATTCATTTTCTTTACCATTTATTTAACTTCTGGTGCCTCTTCAAGAATAGATTTTAATCTCAATCACACTTTCATATGAATAAATAAAGGATAATGGGGTTGATTTTAGATGCAACACTTGACAGCAATATTATTGCTTGTAGGCTTAAAATATATTTTCACTATTTGGGACGTATCCCAAAGTCTTTCTTAAATAGCCTACAGGCTCTGAGGCTCAGCCTAGCCCAGTACAGTAGAACCATGCTGCGCTGTTATTTAAAAATCTGCCACAGAACTCCAGCACTCTGATCTTGAGCCAGAACCCGCTGATCTACGCTCCAAACACCACCATGGCCTCACTCTTCCTTTCCCTTCCAGCTGAGGATGAAGGGATGATGGAAGGAGGGATGGTGAGAGAAAAAGAGGGAGGGAGGCATTCTCTTTCTGGCCTTCTTTGGCATGCTTTTTTTCTCCTCTTTTCCCAGCAGCCCATCTGTTTCCTGTCTGCAACATGACACCAGTGCCCGATTAGGTTCTGCTACTCTTGAGGTGTGTGTGTGTGTGTGCGCACGTGTGCTATTGGAGGGATTATGATTGGCTGCCATACACCTAGTCATTTATGTTGGTACAAACTGGCCCATGTGGTTGCATGTGATCCAAGTGTGATATAATAGCATCGCTAAAAATGTGTGGGAACCTCTGACTTCTGTCACTGAATCGTATTGAGCATGCTCAGTGGCTGATATATTGTGGTAATGCATTATTCTACTCTTTTCACGCTTGTTTTCATTAAAAAGTGAGAATGTTCTTCAGATAAAAATATCAGTACACTGAGCACTCTGTGCAGAAAAGAAATGCACATTTTGAGCTGTCATTCAGGTATATGCTGTGGCTAAAATGGCTGTTTTCTTAATCTGGCCAGTGTTTGGATCTTGGCTCTTATAACAGTAACAGAGCTGTGTGGATTAGCCGAGATAATCCCCACTCTGTTCTTCTTCACCCTCTATGGCAGCAAAACTGGGAAAGTGAAAATGTATCAAATGGACATCTTGTACATCAGCTCAAAGTACCCTTCCCTTTTTGTTGCATGTCTTTCCCTTTTTCACTGGTTTTTCTCTGTCTAACCCTGTCTGATGGGGATTTTCCACCCTTGGGCCCGCACTGAAAAGCTGGATGCTCCGCTCTCCTACTGTGTTTGTTTTTAATTGACGCACATAAAGACGTCCGTCAGCTAAGGCCAAGTCATACCTCCAAGTTGTGTTTGGCAAGGCCACAGTGGATGCACTGGATTCAGGGCTCCGTAGGTCTAGTTATAGCCTTCCCCAAACCAGACAGACTGTGGGATGCTCCTTTATATAATCCAAGATTTTCGTAGCTGGGCTAATAGAGGGAAACACTCATCAGGTCTCTGTTGTCATAGTCCTTGACACATTAACCCTCTCAAGGCAGGCGTTGCCGATTTGCAACAGTTAAAAACTAACAACCTGATTACCCCACATACATATTTTATGAGTTTTTTTACTCAGAAGTACCACTGCAGGACTTGGTTGTGCATTAGCAACAAAAAGTTTAATATGAGCCTTAGAGGGTTAAAATAGAGTGAAGTACCAATTCAGAAGTGTCAAGAAGTTGATTGACTGTAAAGAAGCCGGTGATCAATTTGGTAAAGCGGTGGAGACAGAAAAGCACTAGGATGTGTTGATAAATGAATGAAATAATGTTTTATTATGTAGATACAACAGTAAAAAAATACATTGAGAGAAACATAAAAATGCATTAAAAAATGACAGAGCCTCTTTAAAATTCTTATAGACAGCCACGTTCTGTGTTTTGATCACAAGATTTCTGCTCTGGCACTGTTAATATGACAGTTGCCCTATAAAGGTCAGGGCTGGTGAGCTCGTGGGTGGTCTTCTACTGCCTAAGAATCCTTTTAAATCTAAACTTTGGCTTCTCATACTGCTGGTAGCTAACGCTACAAGAACATTTAACAAACGTCTACATTAAAATGTCTAAATCATAAAATGTTACTTAAAATTTGTCAAGGCTGTAAAATTAAGAATAAGAAAAAAAACATTATTACTCACTTTAATGAATTCAGATAAACTCATTAGCATATGCTTACTTACATTTAAGCAATAGTTGAAATCCTTCTCACATCTGCTCTTTAAATATGCTTACAGAGCGGTGAGAATGCTAGTGTGGTATAAAGACAGGAAACCAGTCAAAATAACTCTTTTGACTCACCTACCTACAAAGCTAACTCATTAGCATAATGTATGAGAAATGATCAGTTTCTTTTCTCTTCTTGCTTTTCTGTCTCTGCTGTTCTTAAAGGTCAACAGCTCAGTGTGCTCAAAGGATGTTCTTCATTGTGTGTGTATGAGTTAGTGTTAGGTTTTGACCCATGTGTCAGGATATGTTTGTGTCTCCCTTGTGTTAGCATCACACCCCCTGCAGAATCCCTGTTTTGTTGATACACATCTTACTGGTCACAGTGCATTTTCTAACTCTATAAGCCACAGCTTCTTTTTAGCGGTTCTACAACCTTTTGTTACAGGAAAGATTCATAACACAGTGTGAATTAAAATGCACAGATCTTCTCATCTCTGACAAGGAGCTGAAATATTGTTTTCAGTCCTAGTATTTCGTACTGTAAGTTAGGTCAACTGCTTTTTGCTAGTAACTTTAAACTCATAACAAAGCTCGTTTTGAAATAAAGAGAAAATTGATGTTTCATAACTAATATATTTCCACCCAAATACTGACACAACTTTTTTTAGTAAAAACCTCAGACCCTATTGGGGAGATGACTGATAAAATAATAATTGTAATAACTTCCCTTTCTTCTCTTTTTTATTAAAGCAGTGAACATCAGTGCCAGAATTTATTGAAACTTAGCTCACCTCCTGTGCTTACTGTTCTGGACTTTCTACATTAGCTTACAAGAACTGATGTTTGTGATTTAAAATATAAAGATATCCTCCAGCCCCCAGTGTGTTAGGAGTCTTGCCAACTATTGGCTCTACTGTAGCTATTAAAAATACTAATTTGTCTTTTGGATGACTTACAATGTACCCCATTTTGAAGAAACCAAACCTAGATCCTACTGTCTGTAATATCTATATTTTAAATCCCTTTTTAATCTAAGTTCTGTTAAGGATATACTGTTTACTATAGAGACACAGTTTCTACCACTGCTCTCAGTCAGAGCAGTTAAACTACTTCTGAGAGTGTTAAATGACCTGCAGTGCCCTTGGGTGCAGGTGATTTCTCTGTTTTATTATTAAACATCAAGCACTAATTAAGAGGCCACATGGATTTCTGCCTGTATTGGACTCTAATGTCAAATTTGTGATCTGTGGTGCCCCACAGGGTGTGGTTCTGGGACCCCTGTAGTTCATTTTATATCTGTTACGTTTAAGACAGATACATTGAAGACAGTTTTAACATTAGATATCACTTATTCACCATGATGTCCAGCTTTATTTGTCCTTCAGACCATATGTGGTTAATAAGTTAATTATTTATATGACTAATGAGCTGCCTGAAGGCTATCAGTGAAATAAAAATACAGCTCAGTGCAATAGAGTTTCTTGACGCTGGCCCAGACAATGTACCTCTCTTAATCAGGAATAGTAAAGACACCCTCTGTACTATTCCTTTATTTAATTTGGTCAGTATTTAATCTACTAACTGTTAGATTAAATAACCTTAATCTAAAGGGTATTTTCAATCAGTTCCTGCCCTTCAGCGCCCATGTAAAAACAGCTCTTTTAACCTAATTTTATTACGTCTTAGAAATATTAGTGAATTCAGATCCATATTCTCTATAGTGGAGCTGGAGATTCGTTTATGCATTTATTTCATCTTGTATTGACTTCCACAACTCACTGTCAAAAGCCTTCCATAAGACGTATGCGTATACTCTGGCAGTGTCTTTAAATGTACGAGTTCTAATCAATGGAGATTCTGTGCTTTAATTCTTGTACTACTCTGAACTCTGTTTCATTTCTTGTGCAGTTTTTGCCCTGTAGAGTTTTTCTGTGTTGTTTTACATTTGTAGTCTTTTATCTTCTGTCCTCTTCAATTCTCTCTGTCATTTTGGTATTTTCGTAAATGCTTTTCTGTAAAGCACTTTGTGACTCCTGTGTGAAATGCTATATAAATAAATGATGCTTGCTAGCTTGACTGTACACTACAGTACAGAGGGGTACTTTGCTTGAATGTACTCAGTAATTTGCCAACTACAAAGGTCAGTGTACATTGCCTCCTAGGGCAGATAGAACCTTCAGGAACTCCTTCCTCTGTTACTCTGTGTAAACTATTCAGATCCATATTTGTGCTGTAGAATTTGATTGGTGTCTCAACAGAGTTTTATGTGCATTTACCCTCCTCCACAGGCCTGAATGCACATTTGAATTGTGTGTGCGTTTGTCTTTATAAAGAGTATGTCTAAGAGAGAGAGAGAGAGACAAGGATTCAGCTCCCTTTCATCATCTAAGCACATGCTGGCTACATGCTGGATCTCTAACATCCACCAGGCACTTCAACCACGGCAGCAGGTGTTTATTTTAAAGACTGTTGTAAAAGTGTCTCTGGCTGCCTCTGTGTCTGTCACTCCTCTCTCTCTGATGGCCTCTTGTTCTCTGTCTGTCTGCTCTCTCTTACCCCTGAGGCCATGTATATGCATCTGCTTTTAAAGACCGTGATCTAGGTTGACACAGGCAAAACGAGTCAGGAGACACACACACAAATGCAGGCAGCAACACAAATAGATAACCAACTGTACTCAAAAAGCATCTGCAATGGGGATGGAATGCCAAAGCTTTGAGGCCTCATAGGACACGTTTGCATCAACTGAATTTGAGATTGAATACTCCAATTGGAGTAATGCATGTGCTCCCCTGTGAAAATGCCAAGAAAACTAAAAACAAGCAGATAAATGAAATGTTTTTAGCAGTTCTGCTCATCTTTTCCTATCTCGTCTGTCCTCCCTCCTCTTGATCACAAGCAGCTGTTGAGGGCAGTCTGCGATAGAAGTTGCCTCCTAAAATCTATTTTTGGAACTGATTCTAATAATAGTCCATATTAAAATAGTGTCAAAACTCCCCTTAGGTGGGAGACATTTGGCAAGTGTATGGGTGGGGTATAGAGCCTCTACTTTTTGGTATTAACCAAAATTCGCCCATGTACCTATTTAAAAAGGTGTCCGTAGCCAGTTCTAGACAGTATTTTATGATAGCAACATTTCTAATTGGCTTCTGTGTCAACTAAAGTGTAATGTTTGAGAACTGCTTTCAAAAAAATTTCAAACAATACCCAGCTCACACCCTACGTTTTGGTAGTAGACTAAACGAACCGTGTGTAGTCTCATCCATTTGTGTGTGCAGTGTGTATTTGTCATGATAAGACCGATGACGGCTGACCCAGACCTCACTGTTATTATCACTGTGCAGGCCTGACCACTAATATAGACCAGCGCTCTGTCAGCACATGGAGAAAAAAATACGTATTTAAATACACAAGAGCAAGTCAACTCCCACACTTCAATTTAAGCACGATGGTGCTTAAGTTATCATTAGGTTTTTGTCTCTGGAATACAGAAGGCTATTACTTAGTCTGAAAGCTGTCAGTTATGATTCACTCTCACTTTGGGTTTGTGTAATTACCTGACAATGACAGGGCACAGGAGCACATATGATAGACAAGTGCTATATGAGGCAGGTGGTAGTGTTTAACCAGAATGATAAAGAGGGAAGAATCAAATCACAGAGCATGTAATGAAACGCAGATGCTGAAACTTTTGTGTTATGCTGTTATGAGTGTGTATTCTATTGTTTAGAACAACGGGCTGTAATGTAATTTAGTCCATTCTAGTGTTTACTGAAAAGACTGTGTGTTATACAAAGGTCTTAAACACTGCATTGGACTGTGAGGTTATACTGTCACAGGGTCCTAATGGTCTTTTCTCACAATTGCTACGTTAACTTGCTAAATTGTATAGTTCTTCTACTCTGAAGCTGAGGCTTTGCACTGATTTTATACTCAAGAAAAGCATTAATCTATTACTCTGTTGAGAAAAAGTGTGACCACAGTTTGGATTAACAGCAGCACACAATTGGATCATACCTTTAAAGCATTAATGACAGAACCATACTATCTTTGTACTCACTGCTCTCTGTTTGCTCCTTAGTTTAATGGAGTTCAATGAGACTCATTCAGTGCCGACTTCAGTCAATCTTTGAGAATTCATCTTTGGTGTGAAGCAGTGTCTTTCTAACTTTTACTATACGACACTTGCATCTCATCCACTTTTATTATTCCTGATTTTTAAATTCCTTAATTTAAAATTAACCTCTTATGCATTGTGTCATATATACACTGACCAGACACTTCACTAGGTACATCTTGCTAGAACCAGGTTTGAACACCTTTTGCCTTCAAAACTGACTTCATACTTCATGGCATAGATTCAACAAGATGATAGAAGCATTGCTCATCGATATTTGATAGAATCACAGAGTTGTTGCAGATTTGGACTGAAATCTGGTGACTCTGGAAGCCGTTTGAGTACAGTGAAGTCATTGTCATGTGCAGGAAACAAGTCTGTTGATTTGAGCTTTGTGATATGGTGCATTATGTTTTTTATGGAAGCATCCAACAGAAGATGGGTACACTCTAGTATTCAAACAATGCTCAACTGTTATTAAGGGGCGTGCCAAGAAAATATCATCCACATCACTGAACCACCAAAACTGGCTGAATCTGTTGATAGAGCGCAGGACTGATTCATTTACACCAACTACGTGACCCTACCATCCAAATGTCAGTGCAGAAATCAGACTCATCTCTTCAAGCAAAGTTTTACCACTCTTGGTCCAATTTTGGACTGGAAAAATGAATTGTAGCTTTAGTTTCCTGGTCTTAGCTGACAAGAGTGGCCCATGGTATAGTCTTCTGCTGCTGTAGCTCAGCAATGCTGTGATGAGTGGTTTGAGTTACTGTTGCTTTCCTATCAGATAGAAGCAGTTTGGCCATTTTCCTCTGACCTGGGGCGTCAACAAAGCATTTTTGCACAGAGGAAACCTGCTCACTGGATATTTTCTCTTTTTTGGACCATTCCCTTTAAACCCTAGAGATGGCTGTATGAGAAAATCCTAGTATATCAGATGAGCCCATCTGGCACCAACAACAATGGCACATTCAAAGTCTCATAAAACATGTTGCTACAACACTCTAATGCTCAGCTAGAACTTCAGCAGGTTGCCTTGACCTTGTCTACATGCCAAAATTCACTGATTGCCTATTTGTTTTGAGGCGCAGGTGTACCTAATAAAGTGGCTTGTATCAGTTATAGTGTTACATTTTTATTATATTAGGTCATCCAAAAGCTCAGGCTTAAGGTTGCTCTAAATGCTCTGTTTCAGACAGCTCCACACACCTGCTCGCCGGTCCTTTTGTTTGCAAAGGGGAGCCAATCAGAAGAAAGCTGACTTATATGGAGGGTACCCTTAAATAGAGAGGAGCTCATCATCATTATCCACTCATTTGTTGTTGATCCTATTATATCACTGACAAAAACGTTGGCTTAGTACTGATGGCATATATTCTGTTAAGGCAGGCTTACAGATCATTCCTCCATGAACAGATGGCAAGGAGGGAGCTGAAGTGGAAAATTAAAGTAATTTAATTGAGCATTTCACGTCAGTATGAATGATATTGGCATTAACTTGTCTTTTTGTCACTTTAGAGCTTCGTCTGTCACTGCTAATTTAAAGCTTAACGAAGTCTTTTGTTCAGGCGTGCAAGAGACTGAGCGAGAATGAAAGAATGTGGACTGCCAACATGCTTAGTAACTGCCAACCTTTAATAAAGTTGACTAAACAGTACACAAAGACTTACATTCATTTGTATATGACAAAAAATGATAAAAAATTATCATAATTTTTCAGAGTAGCATCACAGTTTATCTTTCATTGAAGTAGCAGGTCCCCAGTAGACTTCATGTTGCCAAGTGTTGATTTTATTAACTGCCTTGCACAGCCAGTTGTTGCTTGCAGCTAAAGATAGCACCATTGTTTAGATCATCCTTGACATATGTTGGAACATGCTTGTTGAAAGCTGTTGCCTTTATTTCTGTCACGTGTGGATTTTAGACGGCACGACTATTTCACAACTATTTTTTCCCTCTCTGCTTTGTTTCAGTAACTCACGCCCTCTGTCCTGTATGCAAAAGGACTACGTCATTTGCTGGTCTCATCAGCCCTCTGCACACTAAAAACTCAGTATCCCATTACCTCACAACACTGACATGAAGGAGTGCGTTTAGGCGGGTGGCTTGATTTGATGATTCAGCGCTGGTCTCATCCTTGTTTGCCCAGTGGAACATCAGATAATGCTGAGCTTTTGCTGATCTCTAGTGTGGCCCGACTCTCCCACATCCAGCCAATAAAGATTTGGGAGTAGCAGAGTGTTGGGTATGTAAAGAAAGTGGGTGGAAGAGATGGTCATTTAAGTACACTTCCAGCATTAAAAGTGTGTCCTGGATAGGTGTTATAAATGGAGAAATATGTCATGTTAACATAGCAGGAGATTGGTTCATATGTAGGCTGAGTGGATCTGTTCAGTGCCTACTTTTTTATGCATGCTTAAAACTCGGAGTGAGGTCATGGGTGAAGATATAAACTCTAGCATGTGTCTGTGTGGGGTCTGAGGGGATAGCTCCACAGCTGAGTGATTTTCTCACTGATTGTTATGACCCCCGCGCTGTCAACAGAGCATCTATTTCTATCTCTGAATGGATGATGTGTGGATGATGCCAACTGTGTGTGTGGACTGTTTAAATATCCCACACGGCTGGGATTTGGAAGTTTAACCAATGGTTGTGGTGAAGTGAGAGTGTTCATGTTGAGGTCCCATGCCGGGGCGTCTGTGTGTATGTGTGTTTGCATACATTAGCATTTGTGGGTATCTCACAGCAGAGGGTTGTGTGTTATCCATTAGAGTAAGTGGGGAAAAATTCTACGCAGGGTTTGGGGTTTTGAGCTGTTCCACTCTCTCCATTCTGGAATGCATTCCCAACCCACAGTATCCTGACTTTGGATGCTTTTAGACTGTATCACCTTCATAATGGGTCTTACACAGACTGCATACCTGCATTATTGCATATTAGAAAAGCTTCATCAGGACATGGCCTTCGTTTATTTCGAGCTTTAACAATCCACACTGACAAGATAACTTGACGCAACTTTTTGCATTATTCATTTAAGCATCTGAGCCAAAACATAAAGCAGAAAAGGTTTCTCCGCCCCTCCAAGATGTGAGGTTTGATTCTCAAATTTTCTCAAAGTTTTTTCAAATTCTTAATCTGTTTTTTTTTTTATGTTTTTCTAGGAGAAGGGGAAATACATGCAGTAATTTATTGAAACATCTGAAAGCATACATGGAAATAAAGTACATGAGGCAAAATTCTAACAAGCTTCCCGAGGGACAATAAAAGCTCTTCTCTGGATGTCGCCTGCCCTTTGTCGCATTCCCTATAAAGATGATCCCATACTGCTTACTCAATGTCAGGGTCTGGGAACTCAGGAGGGTAATCCATGATTGATAGTGTTCGACTGTGTGTTTTCCTATGCACGTATGCTTTTACAGCAATATGTTTGAGGATGTTTGTCATGCTCAGAAATTGAGTCATTGCCATTTAGATGCTTTCCAAATGATGCCGCATGTTGGATCGAAATCTGACAGCACTTTTCAATGAGTTTTGGCAAGATCCCCAAAAGCATTGGCTGAAATTCAGCCCCAAACCATGACAGAGCCTCCAGTGTGTATCTCTTGAGTTAGGTGCCTTTTATGCTTGAATGATTCATAGGTCATGTTAGGTGGCCTTACAAACAAATAAAATACCCAAGTCACATAGAAGGACTAGATTGAAAATGAGTGAAAAAGCAGCCAATGTCCAAAGAAAAACTTTGAAAGACATTTAGAAAGACTCAAGAATTATTTTGAGCACAAAGTAAAGTTTAACATCTTTAGGTTCTGTATTTTACAGGTGTGGGAGGCAAAAAGTGGTTGTTTTGTGAAAACTAACCTTTTAGCATGTCTTTGAGCTAATGTAGCATAAAATGTAAATTTACAGCTATTCTGATCTAGAAAGTAAATGTAAGACTTACAGCATGCATCATAAAACAGTCAAGTTGTGTAAATTTGATACCATTTATATTTAATGAACTAAAACCACTGGCATTCTCCTTTATGGATACCACAGTCTCATTGTGCAGTATTTTTGTACACACATGCATGTACACTGCTACTGAACCTAATGGAGTAATATAAGAAATTTGGATTCCTCAAACTCACATAAAAATGGAAGCAGAACCAGGAAAGGTCTTCGGTGTAGACCACCAGTCCCTTGGTAGAGTTCACATTACTGGTCCAAAAGCTGGTCTACTTTGTATAAATAAGACGAGAGTGAGTGTGTTAATCATGCTCACCGACACACGCGCTCTCAATCATGCAAGCACGGGGATATTTAGAAAAAAAAACATAAATTTTCACAGTGTGAGGTCGAAGTAGTACAAACATGGCTGTAAGACCCCAGCTTTGTATTACACTTATGCACTTATGTTGTTTTATACCATTCTTATCTGGAAAATGCAAAATCATGCTGCTTATTGAATACTGGCAGCCTCCCACACTGCTATTAAATGTGCTCTCTCTCTCTCTCTCATTCACACACACACACACACACACACACACACACACACACACACACACACACACACAGTGATACCCAAGCTCAATAAGCTGCTGTCAGCTGGATGGTGTTAGAGTGTTACGCTGTGGGTTGGAGAGAAAGAGCAAAGGGAGGGAGAGGTGGAATGCAATCTCAACACCTTCAGCTTCTGCCCTATTCACCTTGCATGTTATTTTGCAGGAATGCCATTAGCTAAGTGAAAAATGACTGTGTGTGTGTATGTGTACGGGTTGGTGGATGGCTTCATGAGTATGTGCATGCAGATGTCTGTCTACATGCCTGCCTGTGTGGGAAGCAGAGACTTGAAAGGACATAATAGAACATTAAAAGCATTTTGTGAATCTGAGTGTCCATAAACATTGAGTTTTTTGAGGCACTGCCTTTATTTGTGTATCAAGTGAAAGTGGAGCCTTAACCAGCACTTTAATGTCGTAGATTAAGTTGGCACTGGCTGTGTGCTGATGAAAACCAGACGTTTTTGCTCAGACTTCCTACACACATGCACACGTGTGCGTGCACATTGTGTCAGTCGACTGGTTCTTTTGAAGAGTCCATTTAAGAAAAATGTATTACCCAATCTGTTATGTGTTTTGCCATCTAACCGTGTTTATTATCCATTATACAACAGATTAAAGAGTCAAGCTATTTTTGAAATGATAAATATCTCATTTGAAACAAACTCTGGAAGTTTCTGACACGGGAAACGACTCCCATCTCTATGCAGTGTCTCCATGTCTATTTTACAGTTTCTTGCGCTCATTTTTGGGGTCAAATTTTAGGCGGCTGAAGCTGACCAACCATCAAGGATGCCCTTAAACAATACCTCAAACATCTAGTCTTCAGCAGTCTCCCGTCTAAACCCATAAAGGCAAAAGTATGTGCAAATTATTGGCCGAGGTCTTTGAGATTTACTATGGTTTAATATTTCATTATATCCCTTCTGGCTTATAGGGCTTTGTCCCAACTGTGTTCTGCAATGGTCAGCATATGGCTCACAAACACAGACACATACAGACATGCACACACTCTCTGGCCTGCAGAGCCCAGTGAAAACAAAGCTGGGCTCTGCCAGTGTAAACACAGCCCATTGTTAAGGGCACTCTTTCCCGCCTCGTATCTTCGCTCCCTGTGGCGATCCAGGGCTCTGAGAGGTACAGTTCTGGGACAGATCCCATGTAACAGAGTTATATTAAGAAGTTCGAGGACTCATTTGCTCCACATTTATGTGACCATGTCATTATAACGAAGGCTGGAGAGTGTGATTTATGTGCTGGGTTTCGCTCCCTTGCACTCCTCTGTCTCTCTTTTACTGATTTAGTTTAAATGCTTGGCTCCTTAAGCGTGGTTTGCGGTCGCTTATTTTGAGGGGTTTTAGCTTTTTGACACTTATTTTTAGAAAGGCAGCAGTCAATATACTATACTATACTGTACCGTTTTTTGTTAGCAAATAAAGTGTACAGAAAAACTTGGCAGACTATTGTTTTGGATGATTGATGGACTGTGTGTGCATGTGCATTGGCCAGGTAATGCATCCGATTACATAGTCTTTTGTTAGTGAGGAAAATGCATGTTTCACAGTGTGTATAAGCCACATTGTCCCCTCTTCAGCTATGACTCTGGTCCACATGTGCAGCCAATTAGGACCAATCAGAAGCCTATAATAAGGGCGTGGCATGGCACCACGGCAACATGGCAGTGGGGGAGTTGTAAAGCCCTGTGATTAGTGTGTCAGACTGATGAGAAGGAACAAGGGAACCTGCCAGGCCAAATCTCACTTCTTAATTTTGCTTTTTTTTTTTATATCCTCTCAGTTTGACCCAACCAAACCAGGTTAGTTTGGGCTTCTAAGTCTGATTTTTAAAAATCTTTTCTGTTGACAGATCACACACGAGATAACACAATTATATAAAGTTTTTTACAGATATGAAAATCTTATTTTCACTTTTCTACTCAAGCATTCAAAGTGCTTTAAATAACATTTTTCATTCATCATTCACACACAAATTTATACAAGTGCTTTCTATCTAACATTCACACATCAGGAGCAGCACTGATTTCAGTATTTTGCCCAAGAATATGTAAAAATACAAATATACATGTATGTTTATACAACTGGTGAGAAACTACATTGCTAATGGTCTTCTTTAAACTGAAACAAAGATCAGAAATCATATACTGGTTGTTACTTGATGTTGAGGAGGTTAAAGTCAGACCTGTTAGATCCAAGTCCTCCAGGAACAAGAGCTGTTGAAACTACTTTAAGTGCAGTCTTTAAACTGCTGTAAGAAAAACGTCTTTTTCATGTCTATTGCTCTCTCTGTTTAATTGTCAGAAGTTAAAATGGTATTGATTGTACAGGGTGGGCCATTTATATGGATACACCGTAATAACATGGGAATGGCTGGTGATATTAAAGTCCTGTTTGTGGCACATTAGTATATGTGAGGGGGCAAGATGGGTGGTGACCATGGTGGCCATTTAGAAGTCGGCCATCTTGGATACATTTGTTTTTTAAATAGGAAGAGGGCCATGTGACACATCAAACTTATTGGTAATGTCACAAGAAAAACAATGGAGTGCTTGGATTCAATGTAACTTTATTCTTTCATGAGTTATTTACAAGTTTCTGACCACATTTCCGTGTTAAGACTCACATTTTTTCCGTGTTGTCTCATTCTTCTTTGATGCACGGCACAAAAATCTACCAAGTCAACCTTAAGAAAATGGTTTGCATATTAATTTGGTCTTAAACACCATAAATGCATCCTGCAAAGTAGAGGCAACATACTGGTTTACTTAAGCAGCCATATCCTCCATCTTTATTTATTGCTTCTTCAAAGAGAGCTCTTTGTCTGCTTAATTATCCTGTTGTGGAAGAACAGGTTTAGTACGAAGATCATGTAACTGTGGCCACCAGCATTTCTTATCAGACAGTACTGTCCAATATCCGATAAAGGCAAAATGTCACAGTATAATTACACAAATTGTATCATGCAATCTTTTCATCATTGCCTACAACTGGAAAAATGTGCACAAGCCGAAAGCAGCATCCAGTGCAACGGGGGAGTGTGGCCTGCTCTGCTCCTTCCTGTGCTTTGATTGGCTCTTGGATCACTGCCAAAATACGTCTCTGGTAATTTGATCAGCGTGTTTATCGTCGTCCTTTAAACAAATGCTGAATTTTTACCCCAATTTTCATGTCATAATTTTACTATTAGTACTGATGATCTCCCGGGGGGAAAAAGCAGCAGATTTGTCTTTGTGGCCGTTGTTCGCAAACAGCAGTGAAAATGCAAGAATGACCAACAGCTGGACAGACAGTCATCTGTTCAGCTGTGAATGGTCAGCCAGTCTGACAGAGCGGACAAACACGGTGACCGGAGCACGGCTCGGCCTCCGAAACCACATGTGAGCCGGCAGGAATGTATAGCCCAGTAGGTTTGTGTCTGGGTGAAACTTCCTTGACTAACAGGACACTGTTAGGTTGGGGGGTTGTGATGGCGGGGGCAGCGTAACTTTTGGGAACTTGCATGCATGGTCCGGAAGAGTGTGTGAATCATGGCCACAACGCTGTCTGACACCGTCGGTGACAGCATACTCTTGAGTATGTTTACCTTTGTTTGACTCCTAATGAAATGAATCAGCAGTTGATGTGAGTCTTAATCCTTATCAACAACAGCAACAAATACGACAGACTGCACAGCTGTGTGCACTAGAGGGTAGAGAAGAAGATAGTTCTGATCAAAAACTGGTTGCTTTGAAAATATAATCCAGTATATTGCTTTACAAATACTGCATTGCCCTTTACCTCCTTTACCTACAAATACTCCAATACTGCATTGTCTAATTATGCTCTGTTCTGTCTTTCTTTTCCCTAAACACCCCTTCCTTGCTTTACTTCCTTCTCTTTGTAGTCCCAAAGAAGTTGCTCCACGAGCAGGGCCCCAGACCACCAGCCTACCACCCAGCACCCAGCGCCCATGACCCTAACATAGTGGGAGACAGCCCTCCTGAGGGGAGCTCAGTCAAAAGCCCTGACACTGTTCCAGGTGAGACAAATGACAACTATAGTGTATAAGCTCATACACTCTCACCCCCCACCCCCCCATGAAATGTAGTTAACGCTAAACAGGTTTGAGGCCTCTTGAGCATCAGACCTTGATCTAATTCAGGTCTTAAGTCAGAGCGTGGTTGTGTGCGTTTTCAAAGTAACACAAGTTCAACTGTTTCCATATGGATCCTTTCTGATTGATGGTACTCACAATATACTCCTTCCCAACAACCAATGATTGCACTGCATGTACAACAACCTAAGTCAGGCTTTCAAATTCCCAGAGAATGAATGACCAAGAACAACGGAATGAGAGAATGAAAAAGAATAGACGCCAGCAAGAAAGAAACTTAAACAAAGCTTTATTCATGAGCAATGGTGGCCTGCATCCAGCACACTAAATACTCTGCTAGGCTACTGGCACTGTGCTGATTAGGAGGATAGAAGAATGAATGAGCAGTTAAGAGAGGTAGAGGACAGAAGACGTGTGCTGTAGCGCTGACGGTTCCTGATGCATGAATTTCTCCTCCTTATTGCCACGAATGTACGCACTGCTCAAAAACTAACTCTGGAATAACCTTTTTTGTGAGATTGTGTGATAGCAGATAAAACAGGGCGAAGACGAGGTTTTCAAAAGAAATATTCAACCAAATAAAGATGTGATTCACTGTAAATTCAGGTGCCTTGTTCTTCTTACTTTAGCATTTCTCTTTAGTTAATGTTAGACTGCACAAAATGATGGGTATGTTGACATAGATTGAATCTTTTTGCTTGATCACCAAAGGTAGCCATGCAGACAGCAAAGGCTCCAGGAAGTCACTGCCCTCTGCCAAAAAATAGTCCAGGAAGTGGCATACCATAAAAACACTACTTACTGTATTTACTATATAACACAAGTGAGTACATGCATAATTGAAGAGGCAGATTTGAACTTTTAGACTAGTGCACCACTAATAAACTACTTGTATCCATTTGCTTCCCATCATAAGCTAATAAGGATATTTATATTAATCATACATGGATTAATATAAATATTAATTTTCTCATTCAATTTTGATTTCTCAGATTTTAAAAGCTTTGTGTGTTGTACTACTGCCTTGATAAATTATGCCTTTTCTATCGCTGTTATCATATATTCCTCACTCTGTACACTTATGTGCTTGTTACTATAATTCAGCAAAACTATGTGATGCTTAAGACCATGATATCATAGCTTTTAGAGGAATACCATTATATATATAAACATGGATTTCGAATGCAGTCTTGTTTATTTCCTATCCTTGCAAAATTGGTTTTATGTGTACAAGTTAAAATACAGCTTTGTAAACATCATATGGCACAAACACAAACACTGAACTTTTTATTGTCTCCATCTTTGGTTCCAGCTGCTTCTTGATGTGGCATTGCTGCTGTGCAGTTCACACAGATTACTTGACTTTTCTTTTTCCATTTATTTCATTGAAGTCAAGCTCTTTCTTTGTGCATTGCACGACATGATCTTAGGTTGAATTCACTGGGATGTCGTGTTAACACACACCTGAACACACTGGACCAATGAACTGACAACACTTTTGTTTTTATAGAGGTGCTAACACTTGCTGACTGTCAGTTAATGAAGTGCATTTGATTAGCAATATCTGGCTGGTATGTATGCTCTTATTGCCTAAGGAAGTAAGAAGGGTGTCTTTAGTTTCCCACAGGAATGCTATTCCTCTGAACACAAATGTATTGTTTCGTAGAGACAACAGTATAACAACAACGTATTTTATATTTTCATTGATAATGTGACAAAAGTTGTCTGTTTTCTGTGAGTTGAGACAGATTGCGGTTGAACGTTAGCTCATGTGTGCAACATAGCCGTAGGTCCAGGTGGAAGCATTTACCTCATCAGCGAGCACTTCCAGTATAAACTGCATTTATCAGATAAAGAGAGCCCGACACACCTTAGAGACTCTACAATTAGAGGTCATTCCTGCGTGTGACAAATCACCAGAGTATGCTTACCTTCATTGACAAAAGAAATAAAGCATGTAAAAATGACTATGCAACCACACACACAGAGAGAGAGAGCTCAGGTCACTAAACTAAATGCTTCTGTTTATTTTGACTGTCTGAGGTTTGGTTGCTTTTTTTCAGTGGAGCTAAACTTGCAGTAGTTCCACGCTACCCCATAAACAACTACATCAGGTAAACTAAAGGCAGCTGTAACATGAGTATGAATCCCCATAATTAATTCATGGTGCTCCTGTTTTCTCTCTCTTTCACACACTCTCTTTGCAGTGAGTGCACAACAAAACCCAGCTGGTAAACACTGAAAGAAGTAAAAAAAAAAAAAGAAAAATCTAGAGCAGGAAGTAGTCGTTCCCATCTATAAATAGAAACATTTTTTCTAAGATTTTGGGAAGCTTTTGAAATGTCTCCAGAGTACAAACTTTTCCATGTGGTTCTCTGTTTCTTAATGACCTGAGTCAGAATGAATTACAGAAAAGGATGTCGTGTTATCTTCTGAATCACAAAGCTCCCTGTGAATGTGTACGTGTGTGCGTGTATGTGTGTCTTATGCGTGACGCATCTTTTTAGAAAATTTATGCGATAAAATCTCCCCCAAACCACTGTGAGACTGTAGGCGACTGAGACTGATGTCATTACAATGAATCAGCAACAGCAGATTCTGGATTTACTGTAAAAGCATCACCATCATAATGTAACTGTACATGTAGCTGCTGTAAACTACTCATTGTGTACTCATGTCCTGTTAATTTACATTTTTTTCCAGAAAGGAAGAAACCCAGGGAGACCAACGCCGACGAGGAAAAGTCTTTTGAAAACGGAAAAGGAGGAGAAGAAAGAGAAGAAAGTCCATTGCGTCCCCCGGACATGAATCCCATCATCAACTCAACATCGAGTGGCAACATGGCCCTCATTAGTAACGCATTGGCAGCCTACACTTACATATCAGGTCGGGTAACATTGTTCTGAAATCTACTGTAACATCACATGTGTAGCGTAATCTCTGGCAGTTAGACTTTTAGAGATCTTAACTGCATCTGCTTAGGGAGTAGCCACACAGTGTAAAGGTTAATGCATTCACCTTGCAGCCTGGATAAATGGGAGGGGTGCACCAGGAAGGGTATCCGGCGTAAAATCTGTGCCGAATCGAAATATGCAGATCCAACCGCTGTGGCGGCCCCTCGGGAAATAAAGGGGCGGACGAAAGAAACTTGATCTCTTTGGGAAAGAGATACAGTTCCACCGCAGGGATTCTTGTTGCTCTGTTAGCAAACAATAAGGCTGGATCTCTGTGTTCAAGAGCATTATCAGCTCCTGGTTGCTTCTTGGCCCATGAGATTAGTGACCACGGGATTGCACTGCATGGATTGATGTGTGTAAAATCCCCGTTTCCCATTTCTTCTCACTAATAGGTGGGTAAATGTGGGCCAGAGGATGTAAGCAGCGATAATGTCTCTATACATTACACAGTGTGGGTCACCAGCTCTAAGCAGCTGCTAAAACAGTCACTGAAATAGTTTGCCTGTTTCCTGCTATAAACAGTTTATACATAGTGAAATGTGCAGCACAGAAGGTCAGATAAATACACAAGGCATGCAGTGAACATGAGCTCAGGTGGTTACTTAGATCACTTAGCTTTTAGCTTTCTCTAAAGGTTTCCTCAGAATGCAAAAAAGGTTGCATGTTAGGATTTCAAGAAAAATTCTCAACGTCTTAATGGTAAAAGAGAAATGAAATTGATTATATTAATGAACAATAATATAAACAGAAGTGTCTGCAGTTGAGCTGGATGCATTCAAAATGCAAATGCAAAGTACCTGCATGCAAAATGCAAGGAAGACATGAAGGATTCAAAGCTGAAAATGGCATTCATTCATTGAAAAGGGAGAGCCGTTCTCGTCTCGTACTAATGGAGCTAGAGTCACTTTGGTTTTTTCAGTGGGGAAACACAGACCCCATCAGAGCTGTGACATCTGCTGAAGATGAAAACCAGGAGTAGCAGAATCTGTAAGACATCTTAACTAAACCAAGCCACGTGAACACTTGCTGTGCAGACAATGTTCATTACACTGAGTGAAATGCATCTGACTAAACAGGTCAGGAAAAAATAAGAAACCCAGTGAGAAAGACTCAGCTTAGTGTTCGACACATTTTCCTCATAAAGTCAACTAACAATTTCCAATTTCTCTTGTACAACAGATCACCCAGAGAGGGCTGCACTATTCTTTGTCTGTGGTGTGTGTTTGGGCCTCTTCCTCACCCTCTTCGCCCTGGTAGTACAGATCTCCTGTCGCACCGACTGCCAGCCCCGCCAGCGGCCTCCCGCCAAGAAACGACCGCGTCCTCCCGACTCATCCTCCGATTCCAGCGACTCGGACTCAGACTGGGACACCACCTCAGATCTGTCGGCGCGGAGACACCGGCGCTTTGAGCGTACGCTCAACATGAACGTGTTCACGTCGGCGGAGGAGCTGGAAAGAGCGCAGAGGCTTGAGGAAAGGGAGCGAATCATCCGGGAGATCTGGATGAACGGACAGCCGGACATCCCAGGGACACGGAGCCTCAATCGGTATTACTGAGGACTGCAGAGGGATGATTGATAGGCGGCTTACTTGACTCAAACAAAAATTTAGAACACACTTGGGTTGGAGTGGAAAGGGACAAGGCCTCGATGAAGCTTTATAAGCATGAATGCAAAAGCAGCTGGACTCTTACTGATGAGAAAAGTGGAAGGTACTGCAGACTTTTAAAGAAAGTCCTCCTTCTCTGCTGATTTGCATATTCCTCTGGGTATCATAAGCTATTCCCCTTTTGAGTAAAACAATAAGCTCCCTTTCTGTATGGTAAGCTTACCTCTTGGCTGGAGGAAGCAATAGGTGAAAGGCTGCACTGCCTTGCCCATGACCTCCGCAGGCCTTTTTGAAGTGGGGATTTATGGGTTAGCTGCCTTAGACATACATAGGCCTGCAGAGACTACATGGTGACTGAAGGACCAAGGCCTCAGACAGGTCTGTTTATACAGAACCCCAGGCAGCTGGAAGAGACTGTGACACTTACAGCTTTATGCTCTGTACCCTCCAGTATTCAAGTGTGAACTTTAGCAGAGGGGTAGCATAAAGCAAGTGCACTTGACAATGTAAGATAATCTTTCCACAGTGAATAACCATGCTGCCTTTTGAGCTTTATAAAACCAAAAAATATTTTTGTGGGAATTCATCTCAGCCCTTCTGAAATATATTTTAAAATATTTAATAGTTTATTAATGTTGCGTATTTTTGTTGTCAAGTATGGTTTATTATGAGATATTTTTATACTTGGCGAAGGTTGTCTGGTCTAGCACCTCAGGGATGCAATCCTAGTGTTTCTGTGTTTGGTTGATGTTTGTTTTGGTTGTTTTTTGGCTATTAAGAAGGGGATCGGCCCATTTAAACCGCTGTGCCAGCATTTAAAGAGAAGAACTAGAAAAATCATATAAAGAGCCTCAAAGAGGTTTTAGTGATTTTTAAACCTTATTTTTGATACAGTATGTTTAACTCACAGTGCAGTGCCTTTTCCAACTGTTACATCTCTTTGTCAGAAATGAAGCTGATGAGTCTCTCTGTAACTGGTCAAATTATTTATTGATTGGAAATCATACATTCATTTCGTTGTATGCATATTCCCTTTGCTGAGGTGGACCATGTGTAAAAGCTGAATGTGTCTGTTAAACATTGCACTTCTCCCCAGATGTAAATGTGCATTACCAGTAAGTGCCAATTTCTATCAGTGACTTTGCTACAAAATATTTTTATGGTCTTGTCTCGTGACAGATGTGTGAATTTCAGGTCTTGCGCCATCTGTGTATTCATTTCAAAGATGCTAAACAGATGCCCGTGGAAACCAGCGCTGCAGAAAGTGGCGAATTATGTCGCCACTTTAATCTTATAACCAGTTGTCAGTCCAGTTCTGCTCGTGCTTCCCTGACTTCAAGCGTAGAGTTAGTTTTCATAAATCAGTTTGGTATTTTTGTGAGCGTAATTAAAGAGTAAACAGGACATATTAAGGTCATTTTCACAACACTCCCTCCACCATACATACAGTACACCCTGCACTTCTCCTGTTTTTTTGTTTGTTTTCTAACAAGGATATTTGTTGTGTTTAATTTTGAATGGGATTAAAATGTGCCAATAACTGGTGATGTGAGAGACCAAAATATGACTCCTGTGCTTGGAATAAACTGTGTTAAAAAAAAATAACATGTCTTTTTTTTTTTCCTTCTGCACTTTCTTCTGAAAAAAACACGCTGCAACTGTGTACACTGACCTATATTTTTGAATTTAAGACTATATTGTGAGTGTCAGGAGAAAGAAGACGCTTTAGCCCAATTCCAGTACTGAGAATACAGTGAGTTCATACATAATACGGATTTACACAAGGAGGTCATAGACAGCATGAAGGAGAACTTGTGAGCCAGCGGCTCACTGGATCTGTAAGATTTGTTATTGAGCGCCACCCTGTGATGAAGATAGATCTCTACAGTGTGTTTTAATGCAGCACATAAGGAGTGAAGTTATGACTGCAAATCACTTTGGCTAGCTATACAAAGTCAGCACAACTATATAGATAAATGCATTGTTTTATTGGATATAACATAAAAAAATACTTAAAATAAAAATGCAAATTAAAAAAATAGAAACTATAACAACTTAATATCATGTTATTATATTGTATTTTATGTTTGCCGTGTTTATTCCTTTGTGTTTGTGTTTGCCGCTGTGAATTTCAGTATTTCCATGGGGTTTTTACCGCGAAATTAAATCTGTTTTAGGAAATATTTGCTTTGTTTCCACTGAGACGCTCCTGTCGTTACCATGGATACTATAAACTTACCACCGTGAGAGCTCTCGTGCAATTTTACACACCAACGAAAACGGCTGTTAAATCCACAAATTACACAATTCCCACTGCTAACATCTTGTGCAGAGGAGGAAATCTTTTTAAAAAAAATAAAAAATATCAAGACTGGAAATGTCTTATACCGGGAACAGCCACGGACTACCATTTTTACCGGGATATACATTTCGAGATGTGACGGTAAGAATATGATTAAACAAAACTATAGGGTTTGCTTAGTAGTTTGAAACATTAACGATTGACAGAATTTTAAATTTTTTTTTTTTTTTGAAGGGGGGGGGGGGGGGGGGGGTATTTGTCGATTATTTTTTTAATAATGCAGGTGTCTTCTTACATTCCTCCACTTGTTAGGTTGTGTTGCTAAGGTACTAGCCAGCTCTCGAGTGACCTTTAAAACATCTCTAAATGTTCTCTAAAGAGTCTTTGATAAAGTTATTTTATTTTACCAAGCCCTAATAAAAATGAACAGCAATGCTTTGAATCATAATAACACATAATTATTATTTTTTTATAAAATTAACAAATTCACTGTTGACAGTTAACACAGAGAGAATTTATCTGTATTTATTTATTTATTCTTGCTTTACTTTAGGGATGTTATTGTTATTTTGTTTTCCTACAGGCATACTTGATCTACAGTACTGTTCAGTAGTCTTGAGCCACCCCTCGGAAATGAAAAATGGGTGCAAGAATGTATTGGAACACGTGCAAACATACATGGGAATACAGTACTGAAGGCAAAAACAGAGTTTGTACAATTCTAATCACCTTGAAAGTCAATATTTGGTCTGAGCACCTTTATTCTTCAACACAAACAGAACTCTTAGGCAACAATGCTTGTCATTTCTTTAAGTAGTCTTCGTGAATAGTTCCCCAGGCCTCTTGGACGACATTTAAAAATCTTCTTTGGATTCTAGCTGCCTTTTGTTACATTAACAGGGGTGGTAGCTCAGGAGGTAGTGCAAGTCATCTACTAATTGGACAGTTAGTGGTTTGATCCCCGGCTACAAGTATGGCCAAATATCCTTGGGTAAGATACTAACCCCAAGTAGCTCTCCAATGTGAGTGATTGGTTTATAGAAAGCACTTGGGTGGATGATGTTGGATTGTAGGGAATAGAAAAATGCCATTTAAAAAATTATCAGAACACTTAGGTCTGGACTCTGGGGAGGCCAGTCTATCACAGATTGTGCTACCTTGTGTGTTTTTCTATCCAGTTATGCCTTCACCGCATTGGAAGTGTGTTTTGGCAAAAAGAAAAAAAAGATTTCGGCAATTTTATGGATTGACATGATTGATCGAAATCGGTTCATAATTCAATTAATTTTGACACCGCTGTCTGAAATTCAGCCCCTAACCACGACAGACCTCCACTGCGATTTACTCATGGGTGCCTAATAAACTGTGTTACTGTATTATGGGAACAGATGATGTGTTTTTGTGACGGTATACTAGTAAGATAACTAGAGATATATTTTTAGATCGGTATGTTGTACAGTTTTCTGCTATGTGTAGACAACACAAGGTCATTGCTTGAAGTAGGTGTCTTTTTTAATGCTTCAGTCATTCATAGGTCAATGTCAAGTGGGTTAACAATTAAAGAATTCCTCTAAAAATGGTCAGGAACAAGGACTTGAATTAAAATCCTTGAAAAAGCAGCCAAAAGAACAATGTGAAAAGACCTTAAGAAAGCCTGGAGAATTATTGGCTACTTGGAACAAAATATACACAATGGGTGGCTCAAGACTTGCACAGACTACTGTAACATTGGACAGAACACTCCCATATTGGTATTTAAGTGTAAACTGCATCAATTAGTGATAAGTGCTTCATGTAATTACGTTTCTGTCTGTATTTACCTGAGCTAATTTATTTCTTCCTCTGTGTTTGCAGAAGTCAGCCTTCCATCGACCCCAAACTCTGAGCTATAGGAATGGCTATGCTCTGCCCCGACGTCCCACTGTGGGCATTGGCAACGACCCTCTTTTATCAGAGCAGCTCACTCAACAAGAGATTAGTGAGTTAGCCTTCGAGACACCTGACCTTACTTATTGCGCCTTTGGTAAAAGAGTACATGAAGACTTCATCCCTGCTCATGTGGCCCTTGACAAGAAGGTCTGGTAACACCTATAGTTGTAAAACTCATAAAAACATAAAGATTCCTCATCTGTTATTTATCACTACCACCTGTCTTGCAGGCGCTGCGCTACTATGGATATTTTATGGAGGCTATCTTGTATTCTCCTGAAGAGCAGTACCGTGTGCGCCCTGTGGTAATTTACTATTACCTAGAGGATGACAGCATTTGCATCATCGAGCCCACAGTAGAGAACTCTGGGATACCACAGGGAAAGCGGATCAAACGCCACCAGTTGCCCAAGAATGAACGTGGAGAGCATTACCATTGGAAAGATCTCAACCTTGGTATGGACCTGGACGTGTATGGGGTCAAATACCGCATCACCCAGTGTGATACCTTTACTAAGGTACAACCTTATGTGTTTGAATGCTGTGGAAATGAAACTATGCATTAGAAGTCTGCTGTTATAAATACACTTCCTGTGTGTTCTGATCTCTCATTCTTCATACAGGAATTCATGGAAAGTGAAGGCATGATTGTAAATGACCCTGAGCCAATGCCAGTGGATCCTTACATCATCCGTCGTGAAAACCCTCCACCGTGTCACACTACACCTTCCACATTTGATAATTTGCACAAGTTTCTCAACATGGACCGCAAGGTGAATGAAATTCAGTCCTTTACAAGCTGACTGTGTAACATTTATCACATTTAGCACTGTCACATCACAGCAACGTCCAAGGTTTGAATCCACCGATCTTGATTTGTGTTAGAGTTCTAATAAGTGCTAGAAATTAAATTCCTTCATGGGGTATCCCTGCCATAAAATAAATGGCAGATATAATAGAGGCATGCCTGTATTTGTAGTTTCATTCTTCTACACTTTTTTGGTTAGGTGTTACGCTTCTTCACTCTGTGGGATGATGCTGACTCTCTGTATGGGGAGTCCAGGCCTGTTACCATTCACTATTACCTGGTGGATGATACAGTGGAGGTCGCAGAGGTCCACCAACCGAACAGCGGCCTGGATCCCTTCCCCATCCTGATGCGGAGGCAGAGACTACCCAAAAAGATCAAATCAGGTTTGATGCAGTACTGTGTGTTGGTTAAATGTGCATTTAACCGATTTGATTTGATACAGTGCAGTAAAGCGAGTTATGTCATCAGTTATGTTTTTTTTCTTGCCTACTTTATGTATGACATAAACGACTTTATGCAATGATGACAAAAATGATGACATGTTATGTAAAAAGATTAATTACACTGGCTTCTACAAAGTACTCGGTTTTCTAGATACATCAAAAATACACAGAGACTGTGATAATATTTTGTATATTTAATTTTGACATTGTTGTACTCTTGTTTATTTGTAGAGAACTTCCCCAGCGCAGTGATGGAGGTCTCAAAGCAAGAGGTGGATGAGTATTACTCCCCAAAAGACTTCCAGGTGGGTCAAAGGATGAAACTACTGGGGCGCAACTTCCTGCTTTATGACTGTGATGGCTTCACTAAAGAATATTACCAGAAGAACCACCCGGAAATGGAGATGAAGTCCATAGAGATACCAAAGAAGGTTGATATGCCTCAAGACTGGAAGAAGGTAAATTGAACTGTATATTTAACCTATTTTTGTTTTTTATGTTGGAACAATTTTAATTTAAACTGAAGCCCATCTTGGAATGGGATTACACCAGACAAAACAATTATAAACTACATCCATCTGTGAATTTGACGTTCATTATAATGTCAGCGATACACACACATCTTATACAGTGATGACGCATCATACTGACAGAATCTGTCTGCAGATAGTCATATAAACACCCGATAAAGCTCTAAAAACTACCTTTGAGGTAGTTTCTGCTATAGTAAGTGTCTCAAGGACCTAATTTTGCCATGATTGCATACACACAGACAGATTCAGAAGGTAAAAAGCAATTCCAGCCATGCTGTCAGAGCTAGACTGTATCACTGAGGAGGCATGCTTTAAACCGCTTTAAGCCAGACCAATTCAAAGTGATAGGAAGGCAATAGTAGCTCAGTTAAGCAGATGGACTACAGCAGCAGAAGTGTATATGTTTTTGTACATTTGTGTCTATTTCCTTCTCTCTTTCTCCATGCTGTCCATCCTTACAGATAGTTCCTCCCTACAATGGTTTTGGTTCACTTGAGGATTCTCTTCAGAATTGTTTGCGTCTGATTCCCGAGCCTCCCAAAGTGAACGTGGTAAAGATGCTAGAGAACGACCATAAAGTGTTGCGCTACAGTGCCAGACTGGTGAGCAACATTTAGCAGAGCATTTGTAGCAGTTCAAAAGAACTGAATCACTGAAAGTTACCAAAAGTAGACCATTCTAATGAGATTAAAAAAGCCCAACCTTGCTCCTCATTCTGCAATGGACAGGGTTTGCTCAGAAACACTGATTAGAGACATTTTTACTCCTCAGTAAAAATTTAGTTAAAAAAGGGGTGATTATGCAAAAAGCTATTTTTTATTTTTACACCTTGGTTAAGCCCACCTATGTTGCATTCCAGGACTCCCAGAATCCTGAAGATGAAGACCGCCGTTTCATCCTGTCCTACTTCCTGTCCAATGACATGATCAGCATTTTTGAAAAGACCACACGCAACTCTGGTGTCATTGGTGGAAAATTTCTGGAAAAGTCTCGTGTTCCCAAGCCAGGCTCTACTGTAGACAAACCTGCGTACTACTCACCTGCAGACTTCGCTATCGGGGCCACTGTGGAAGGTAACAGCTGAAATCCTATGTTAATCAGGACTGGGAAAACAAACATGCCACTATCCCAACTTCTTTTAAGCGTGTTTCTGACTTAAATTGAAAATGATTATATATTCCTTTTTTATACAGTAACATTTCTCAGTTATGACATTTTAAATGTTATCTTTAGTATAATATCAAGATTATAAAATTTACCTTTGCCCGCTTTCAGTTTTTGGTCACCGCTTTGTGTTGACTGATGCCGACCACTATGTGCTCAAATACTTGGAGTCTAACTGGAGTGACATCCCTTCCAAGACGCTGGATTCTTTGCGGCAGAAGCTGGGTGTGGAAATTCTAACTACCCAGCCACCTGACCAAGATGGGAAAGACTATACCAGCCATTTAGACTAAATTATTTGTCAATGATACCTTTGTGCAGGTAGGTATCTCTTTGGAAAAAATAAATGCTAATTAGTTCATGCTCATCTTAATTGCCAACCCCCCCCCCCTCCTTTCTCATTGGCAGGTGAAGCAACAGAGCCGTTTCTTTGATGTGAAGACATTCCTTATTTCAGAGTTCTTCTTCTGCAATAAATCTACTGTAAATCAAAGCCTTTACTAAAATTTCCTTGACAATTAAACAATCAACATGACACCTTTCAAGTGATACCTTACAGTGAGACAAATGATAAATACAGCGATCTTTTGTTGTTGCTTTAAAATGAACCTTATGGCGTCTCTAATGAGGAGACTTCAAATTTGTCCATTCACACACCATAAATTCCAACAAGTGATTATTCTTTTTTTTTTTTTTTGTAGTTTTGTTTTAAACACATGTGGTGCATAAAATGTAAACCAGCTGAAAAGACCTCAGATGCAAAACTTATATCAGAAAAAATCTCATTATTTAATAAAGAAATTTAAAAAAAAAAAAAAGAAAACATGAAATAGCATGCGGTAATATCCAACATACATATTTAATGCATATTTGTTAAGTGACCAGTGACAGTTGCATGATTTCGACAGTAAGCTCATATCATACTTTATCATCAGTAACGCTTTTCTGCTCCAGCGGACCAGAATAGAAAACAAGCAAAGCCGGCTCAATGGCAAGAGCTGCAATATCTCACAATGCTACAACCAATACAGTACTTGTGTATGAGGACTAATCAACACGTTCAGCATGGACATACACATTAAAATGTGCCACACACTGCATTCACTTTACTTTTGAATTCCCTCTGCATTCAATGGTGTGCTTCAGGGTGGGATCACAGGCTTTGTGGATGTATATAAAAAAAATAAAATAAAAAAAAATACTGATATGATGAGAAGAGAAAATGTCTGTTGGGGCTCAAGGGGTTTCCTTGGATTTCATTTTCCAGCATTCAAGCCTAAGTCTGTAGCGACTGAGTCCCCGTGGCATCTCAGGAAATACACATCCAGAAGCTTGATGACCAGTGGCTATCAGCTTCGCTGCGGTGCTGATGAGAAGCCTTGGCCAGGGCTAAGGTCTCCTGTTTAGGCCAGTCAGTTTGTTATCTTAAGGTGATTTGAGTTTCTTTGTCCGAGGAGAGGCTCCGTTCTCAGCTTTAAGAACTCCATTTTCATGGTGACCAACTGCCAGGCAGAGAAGGGAGAAATCAGTACCTCTGTTAATGCAGCACATGTAAGAATCGGTGTGATTAAGATAAATAAAGAAAGCAGAAATGACAGCAGAGAAGAGACAAATGTTAAGTCTCATTTCCTTTTTCTTTTGCAAGTATTTAACAGGTAATGCACGTGAAATATGAAAGCCAGCAGAGCAGGTGTTTAAACTCACGTGAATCTCTTTTTAGTGGCCTTAGGGGTTGTTTTGCAGCAGACTTCTTGCGAACAGCCTGCTCGTGTCTGAACTCCCTCCAGCGCCTCAGCTGGAAGCGAATAAACTTCCAGAGTAGCCACGATTGAGTTAAACATACCAACAGTAGAACGGTCATCCTGAAAGGGCCAAAGGAAAGAACAAAAACAAACGTGTGCTCGTAAAAATGGGCAATTGTGTTGCAAAATGTTAAAACATATGATGCTAATGTATGATATTTTTAATAGCCTAAATAAAATATCTAAATTCCTTCCTGGCTCCTATACATCCTCCTCAAAATGAATGATGCAAAACAATACAAAACTGAACACTAGAAGGGCACAATGTAATTATACTTTTATGTTGTTTCTGTAGCTCTAAACAGTTCTTACAGTACCAGAAAATAAATCATTATCCACAGATGTTGGACATTGCTCTTTTTTTCCCTCTCTCAATATAACTCACCTTATCAACACAGTGTTGAAGTTCCCCATCTCCAGGTCCAGCCCCTGATACTCAGAACGAGCCAAACCAAACCCCACTGCCAGGAACATCAGGGTCAGCGTAGACATCCGCGTAAACACGAAGCTGACCGCCCACAGATCAAACCTGGGGGAGGACACACAGCGAGGTTGGGCCCAGAGAAAGGAAAAGGAAAAGGAAAAAAAAAAAAAAGCTGCTGAGATGATCAGTTCAAGGTAGTGGTTATCATAAGAACACTGTAATATTATTGTGTACTGTAAAACTATCCGAGTCAAAAGGTGAACAACGCTGAAAACACATGATGCTGTTGCTTACGAACAAAAACACTGAAGTTTATTTTTAAAAGGTCGCACTGTTGGGCTTGATCTACTTCTATCTCATTCCTTTATCAAGTAAAACCTGCTGAAGCCTCTTCGCAGGTAAGATAGCTTACATTTTCTGGTGGTTCTCATCAGTGAAATACAGGAGTCTGGCGATGTGGAAGCCCAACTCTGACACGTACTGCAGGAAGAGGAGTACCAGACCCACACGACTTAAACTAGGCAGGAAAGAGGAGACACAAAGTCGAGAGATTAGGTGATAAAAGGAAATCATCTAAGCAGCCCGAGCATCTTGCAACTTGCAACTCGGGAGTCACCGTGAAGTGCAGCTGGACACTTATTTTGAGCCATTATCTAAAATAACTGAATCACCAGTACAGTTTGATCTGACTTAACCCTGAAATATCTAAAAATCTTTATGTTTTTCCCTCACAGATTTCAAATCAAGGTTCTTTGAGTGCCACGTATCTCCCTTTCATCCCTGCTGACAAAAGAAACTCTAAGTTGAGCAGCAGAGTGAAAATTGCTGCTGCAAAGAATTTAAAAGACCTCGAAATGACTCAAATACCAAGCATTTAGTGAGTCTTCTCTACTCACACCTTTGGATTTTACTGGCCAACTTCAAAGGGATTCTTACTTTAACAAATAGGCTGCAGAGATGTGGAGCAAATACAGGCAGATGTACTGGAGCTGGCGAGAAATCTCCTCCTGGAAAACAAACAGCCTTTATTTGCAAATGATTTTAAAGCTTGACACCTTTCTCCACCTCTCCGTCCTTTTCCAACTTTGTCTAATGCACATGCAGAATATACATGAGCCCAAGTATAAACAGAGCTTATCTAATCACACTTTAGAACTCCTCCAGTTTCAAGGACTCTCCAACTGACCTTGCGGACTTTCTGGAAGTAGAGCTCTGGCAAGGCATGGAGCCAGTAGGCAAGCTGAGTGAGGTAGAAAAACTTCACCTGAAACCTGGACCAGACACACACAGACAGGCATGGGTAAGACAGAGGGAGAAGCACATAATCTACATCCTGCCTCACTGATTGTTTCGTCTTAGTTTTATTATATAATTAGGACTATGGTCAAAAAAACAAAACAAAAAAAACAACAAGCTTGTAGACAGCCAACTTATCGTGTTTCTGCAGCAAAATTGATGATCCCCACTTCTGAAAAAGAAACCCTAAAAGGCTCCTACTTTGCACAAATGCATAATGCTCTTTCTCTCCTGGAGCTTTTTACTAGGTGCCTTCCCATCTTTGAAAAACGTCCAGCTGTGATAACCACATAAACTCAGGGCCTTCTTGATATGTTCTTCTGTTTTCCTGGCCACTGTATCTGTGGGCATGGTGTTCACTCTGTGTTGTAGCGTCCTGATGACACCCAGTTTGTGTTCCACTGGATGTTGAGAGTCAAACCTTAAATACTGATCTGTATGCGTTGGTTTACAGTACACATTTGTATACTACCATTATCATATTTTAATAATGATTATAGCTAATAACCTCTTATTCTTATTCTCCCTGGTTATTTTGATAAATGCCACCACAAAAAGTCAGGCAGCAGAGACTCCACCAAGTAAAACTGGTTGGAGAATCAGAGTTTCAAAATAATTTGAAATATTAAGTGGGCTTAGATTAAATAGCTTTAATACACTTTATTTATTTAACAGCCAAAATTAAATATAACGTGATGCACAAACTCATTCTGTCAATTTGCCTTAACCATCTGAAGATCATTTGCACTCAGGTCCACACCCAGGCCAAAAACCAAACCCCAAAATAATCAAAATCTGGCAGCAGCATCAAGATAAGAGTATCAGAAGAGGAAAGGTTATGATAGATTGCTGTATTGGTATTGTGTCTCACTCCTAATAAACATGACATTTGTTAGCTACAGTTAGTGTTTTATGGTTAAATTAATATATATAAATATATATACCTGAGATGTACATGAGGATAGTTCTCCCAAAGGGTGCTGGGATGCAGGAGATATCCTTCCTGTGTGAAGAAATTAGAACACTTATACTATTAATACTATTATCTATTAATGTGCGCGTGTGAGCGCCTGTTTTAAGAATATGTGCGGCATTTCCTTCACTAGGAAGTTGTCGCTTGAATGCAGTCTCACTCACTGTAATGAGGATGTAGAAACTCCACACACTAGACACCAAGTGAAACACGCAAAGTTGACCCGACTCATTAAACTTGGTGTTCTTGCTCTTGGAGAGGTGAAGACGTCTGTTCACTTTCTGCAACATGAACCATAACAACAGGACGCGTGAATGAGGTTAGATCCCGGCAATAACGGGTGGCATGTTGACTCTGGCGTTTGTCATGCACAAGGAAGTGTTACAGGATTACCGTAAGGAGGACAAAAAAAAAAAAAAAAAATGACAGAAGCTATTTATGGCTGCTACTTTAAACACTTGCCTGAAGAAGTATTCCTTTCAAGACACGCTGGAAACCGTGGTGATGTTGCGAAAATAACACCCGATCCTTTTCGCTGGCCTATTTCTAAACAATGACCAAATACTAACCTGGCTCTCCCGCCATCCCCCCACATCAATCTGTTTAAGCTCTTTTGTTTAAAATATTCATAACTGGCATGTGTGGGTTTTTTTTTTTTTCATGTGGTTTCTTTTAAACTGACACAATGAGAGCATTTGGATGCAAACACCATGAGATGAAACAGCACATATCCTGGTTTCAGTATATGGCACGCATCTTCCTCATTATAATATCATGTTTTTGAAACAGTAAAGAGGCTAATACTGTGCACTGAAGGGGTTTTTTAAGCTAATCAGTTCAAAGCCTGGATGACTACACTGAAAACAGTAATATTCTGATTATTTTAAAGCTTCTTTATGGTCTTGGAAAGATTTATGTAACTTGGTACAACCTGGTCATAACCTGTAGTGTTCTCCTTCATTTAACCAATGAGTAGAATGTGTATATAGTGGTTAATGAATCTTTATGTGGGTTTTATTGGGGCAGTGCTTTTGTGGCAATGGGTACCTTATGGCGCTTCCTTTCCAAAAACCTTTCTACTAAATTATTAAGAATTTACATACCCAGAACAAAAACATTTTCCCTCATTTTAATTACCTACTCATTTTTTAATCTTTTTTAAATCTGTCTGCTGGAAATAATCAGCATATGTTTCAGACAAAAGAAACACACCAAAAAGCTGAGGCATTGTAAAACAGTAAAAAGATGCTTACATCCAGAAGATATTCCTGCACTACTGCGTGGAGGATGATGGCGATGAAGAAATAGAACAGGATGGTGGCACAGTCCTTCCATCCGTAATGGTACAACGTCACCTCTCCCTCTAAAAACACACACAGGAGATATGAAACACACATAGGATGTTATTTATCAGGGGTGTGTTAAACATCCTGGAAGAACATCCAGCTTCAATAATACCGTGACGCAGAGGAAAAGGTACGGAAGAAGTGAAACTCCATGAGTCAAAGGTTAATAGAGGCTGAATGAAAGTAAGCACGTAATCAAAATCTGGCTCTTCGTACCTGACGACAACGTGGTGACGTTGTACTGAGGCTGAATGAACAGTATGGCCGTCTTTGCTGTTGCCTGGAAATTAGACGAGACGTCAGCAGCAGCATAGTTCAGCGAACCTGCCTGAGTGCAACCTCAAGAATGTGGGCTTCCAAGTAGAGCAAACACAAGTCAGTCTTTCCTTCATAAAGGATTTTTGACAACCCCCACTCACATCCCCTTGCAGTGTTGTAACACCTTTTTTTCTTAATCGGGTTGTCATTTACTGAAGTACAATAGCCATATCAGTTTAACATATAGTCAATAAACTTGCTATATATATATATATATATATATATATATATATATATATATATATATATATATATATATATATATATATATATAGCTAGCAAGTGGGTGTGTGAGATTAAGGAAATAGCCTTATCAGTATAGCAGAGCTGTCACACAGTCACACATCTGGTGTCATAACTTCCTCATGAGAACTGATTTCTAAGATGTCCTTCTAAAAAAAAAAATAATTAAAAAAATAGAATGGCAGAGGTTTTTGTTTTAACCCAGTATAAACCTTATTTCAAAACAAAGCCATACCTGCCTGCAAGCACCTGTTACAGGTTGCTGAGTGTGATCCAGGATCCGATTGTTATATTCAGATGATCCAGATTTCAACATGCATACAGCAAATACTTTTGATTATTCCTGTCACTAACCCCTAACCCTAACCCTAACCCTAATTCTGACCTTAACACATATGATTAAGCAAAGTGAAAAAAAATCAAACCACAGCCCCCCTCCTACCCCTCACCCCAAGAGACCTTGTTGGTCCCCTGATACCAGTTTGGGCGCCACAGTGAAACAAGTCGCCAGTTATTCCCTGTGGATGGAGGCTACTGGTGACATGTCATCAAAATTTAACATAACTGACTACATGTAGAGCACTCTCGTTCTCTTTTTTTCCAGTAATGAAAAAAATAAAGGAAATCCCCTATTTTTTTTCCCCTTCCTCTTCGATCAGCTGTGTAATCACAGCCAGGGTTCCGTTTTGAAACTTTACTAAATGTCCAGGCGGTGGCTGCCTGGGAGTGTTTGTGCTCACGCAGAAGGAAGAACTACTACACGAATAATCTATTTAATTATTTCACTAAAGGTCAGCGGTGAAATCCCTTCAGGTCAAAGCGTGTTAAGAGCAGCTGACCCCCCCGGGTCACAGCAGCAAATATTGAGACGTGGCAGTTAACTAGTGGCGTCAAGACACTGACAAATAGTCAGACAGCTTCCGTTCACGACTTTCAAAATAAAACGGCTGGCAGCGGAAATTTGTTGGAACTCATAGGAAGGAAAGTCGTTGCTTTTAATTTGAATACAGGAAAGGCTTTAACACCCATTTTATTTTAGAAATGTCTGGTAACTGACAATTGCAAAAACAATTGCTTGCAAAGAGTTTTTGCTGTGAAAGACACTGTCATGCGATTAAACGGTCATGTAGCTTTGCTACCCAAGTCAAGTGTTTAGGTTTTACCCAGATTCTAGAAACTTAAAGACAAGACAAAAGGAAACTTTCAACATGTAAAGCAATAATACGAAAACGCTGTAGTTTGTGCACAGCTGCTTTTTTTTAACCCGTTTCCTCCTACCTTAAGAGCAACACATAGATTGTTACTTTGACTGCGACCAGAGCAACATTTTTTTCCTTCCTCAAACTTGTAAAATTTAAAACACAAAAACAGCACGAACGACAAACCCGCGAAACTGATAACAGCTAAATTAACAGGCAATCTTATGAGCAACCGTTTCTACAAAGCGGGAATCGCTTTAAGTGGGATTTCAAGTTAGAGCTTAGAGTTTGCCGCAGGCTTTGCCATCTTAAAACAGCTGAGGGAGACGAGAGAAGGAAAAAAGGAATGTGAGTTCATCTCACCTCAAACATCAGTCCAATCAGAATGAAAATCACCAAACCGAATACGATGTCAGCATGGTTTTGAATTAAGAACTCCTGGCTGAAGAAAGGATAGCTCTTATTTCTTCGGCGAAATGCCATGTCAACACAATGGACTTTTCCCTTCTGTTTTAAAAATCAGAATTTTTCTGACTACGAAGTTCAGTGAGTTAACTTTCTCGGCGACGTACGCATGCGCGTCGTCTTAAAGGGCCAGAGCCATAAATACCTTCTTTGGGTCGATTTACACAAAGTTAGATTCAGTCTGCCTTGTCAGACTCATTATAACCACTTTTGCAGCTGCATGCAGAATTGGCATAAAATGTTGTGCAAAAGTCTTGAGCTATCCCTGTTTTCTTTGTATTTTGCTTCCAAGGAGCCATATTTTCTTGCATCATTTGGTAAATGGTAAATGGCCTGTATTTGTATAGCGCTTTACTAGTCCCTAAGTACCCCAAAGCGCTTCACACAACCAGTCATCCACCCATTCACACACTGGTGATGGCAAGCTACATTGTAGCCACAGCCACCCTGGGGCGCACTGACAGAGGCTGCCGGACACTGGCGCCACCACCAGTAGGCAACGGGTGAAGTGTCTCGCCCAAGGACACAACGACCGAGACTGTCCAAGCCGGGGCTCGAATCGGCAACCTTCCGATTACAAGGCGAACTCCCAACTCTTGAGCAATAGTTTTTCCGTGTTCTCTGAAGGTCTTTAAAGTTTTTCACTCATTTTCATTATCAAACTGTTTTCAGAGGAATGTAGATAACAGAAAACTAAGCAAAGAACCTAGTTTAAATTGTATCTTTAGGGACTTTGTTACTAGCAGCCTGCGTAATTTGCTCCTTTAGTTTCTTTAGTTTAAATCTAAAAAAAAAAAAAAAAAAAAAAAAGGCAACTACAACATAGTGGACAAAATTGTATTTTTGCAGCACCAACATGATTCCCAAAGCCTTATTAGTGTTGGCTTTGGCACATCTTGATTTATGTGCAGTATGTTCTTAAATAAATCTGAGGACAAATACAGGACAAAAGAATCTCCAGCAGATGAAGTGTATCTGAATGTTATGCCCTTAAGAGGTGGGGTGGAATTCAACACAGGACTTAAGAGATTAATCAGGCCCTTCAGCGGATCCATCTACGATTCAGTTCAGTTCAGTTGCCTCAAGGCACTTTATATTGTGAAGTAAAGTGCCTGTAATTATAAGAAAGACATGCTGTGGAATGGAGCCAGAGATTAATAATAACTATTGATTACATGCAGAGTGGTGTATAAACACATAGTGAGTGAAAAAAGGGTGAGTGAAGAAGAAACACTCATCATGCATTATGTCAAGCCCCTGCAGCTGAGACCTATTGCAGCACAACAAAGGGAGGATTCAGGATCACCTGATCCAGCCCTAACTATATGCTTGATCAAAAAGGAAAGTTATAAGCCAAATCTTAAAAGTAGAGAGTGTCTTTCTCCTGAATCCAAACTGGAGCTGGTCCCACAGACGAGGCGACTGGAAGCTGAAGGCAGTGCCTTTGCATTCTGCCCCCATTCTACTTTTAACCACAAGTAAACCAGGAGTCTGAGCGCAAAGTGCTGTGTGGTCTTTAAGATAAAATGGGACCTGATTATACAAGGTCTTGTATGTGATAAGAAGGATTTTGAGTTCGATTCTGGATTTTGACAGAGAGCCAATGAAAAGAAGTCAGTATGAGAGAAATATGCTCTCTCTCTCTTTCTCTCTCTCTCTCAAGTTCCTTGCATTACTATTGCTACAGCATTTTCAATCAACTGAAGGCTTTTTGATGATTTTTTAGGTCATCCTGATAATAATGAATTACAGTAGCCCAGCGTAGAAGTAATAAATGCATGAACTAGTTTTTCAGCATCAGTCTGAGACAGGATGGTTCTAGTTCTAGAGATACTGAGCAAATGGAAATTCTGGTCAACAGTGACTCCGAGTCCTCAGTGTTACTTGAGGCCAATGTTTTGGGGGGTTTTTCCTCCAGGTATTTATGTCTTTAAGACATTCCTGCAGTTTAAGTAATCTATGTGTGTTATCTGGCTTCGTGGATAGATAAAGTTGGCTATCATATGCATAGAAGTAAAAACATATGCTATGCCTTCTAGTGATACTGCCTACAGAAACATATACGTCATTGTGTAAAGATGACTCTCCATTTACATGAACAAATTGGAGACTATTAGATAGATATGATTCTAACCACTTTAATACCTAAAGCATGCTCTAATCACTGTAATAAAATATTAAGGTCAGCTGTATCGAATGCAGCACTGAGATCTACCAGGACAAGCACAAAGATGAGGTCCACTGTCGGGGACCATAAGATCTTTTGTTACCTTCACTAATGCTGTTTTTGTACTGTGAGGCATTCTGAAACCTGACTGAAACTCTTCAAATAAACCATTCCTTTCAGTTCGCTGACTCAAGAACTTTTGAGATAAAAGGAAGCTTGGTGATTGGCCTATAATTAGCTAAACAGCTGTGTCGAGGGATGGCTTTTTAAATAAAGAATTACTTGAAGCCTACAGCCTACAGTGTCTACAGCCATTTGTAAAACATGGTGGAGGTTCTGTCATGATTTCGGGCTGTATTTTACTCAGTGGTGTTGGAGATCCTGTCAAAAGAATTTTGAACACAGAAAAATACCGATAATGATTTACTATGCAATCCTAGAAAGCATCTGATTGGCAAGAGCTTAATTTTTCAGCATGACAATGATCTCAAACACACTTTCAGTGCAATAAAAGCATAACTGGACAGAAAAAAACACAATAAAACACTAGCAGTGTGGGATCATCTTGACATAAAACGGATCAAAAGGCAGCCAACATCCAAAGAAGAGCTTTGAATGTCCTTCAAGAAGCCCGGAGAATTATTTCTGAAGTCTCCTTCAGGAACCTAAATTCCAAGAAAGCTTCCCTAGATAGCTGGCCATCTCAAATGTTAACTTCAAAGGTGATTAGAACTGTAAAAAAACGAGTTCTTTCCCCACTTTATATACTATATTTCCATGGATGTTTGCATGTTTCAATAAATACTAAGTGATGGTTGGGTCAAGACTGCACATCACCGTACTTTGCTCAAAAGAATAAAACACTCGACACATCTTCACTCCACTCACCTAAACATGTACTGTATTTATTGCTTATCCAGAGCCACCAGTGGCTTTACACTTCACAGTTCAAAATGTCATATAGGCAGTCAGCTGGGCATGAGAGAAAACCCAGCATAATTTCACTGCTTTGTTAGTGGACTTTAATCCTGTTACAGAACACAATAAGGGGCAAAGTACATTTGGCCCCTGCCAATAGTAATCAAGAGCACATACAAAAAAAAAAAAATCACCACAAATATCTCATAAGCATCTTTTCACTTTGTTGCAGAACATATGAAAGCTTTGAGACGTTAGTGCCTGAGACATTGTTTCATTTCCAACAAAACGTAAATTGCAAAAACAGTTCCGCAATTACATGGTCAACATGTAAATCAACACATCAAACAGTTTCCCTAGGCCCACACACCAGCCCTGCTCAAAGCGATGCCTGTTAACATCATACAAAAGATAACCTATCTGAGAGTCAAAGTGTCAGTTTTTTGTTTTGTTTTTTTGATAAAAAAAGAAGAAGAAGAAAAAAAAAAAAACCACAGCATCACAGCAACAGACATATGATACAGAAGATATTTGTGCTTTTAGGAAGCCAAAAGGCTCTGGCTTATAGTGAGATGGTTATGATTCAGAGGTCAGACACATTGAAAGATACAGGATTAGTTTCTCTATTTTCATAGCTGCTGGCAACTGACATGAGTAACAGCAGTTTTAGTGCGTATTAAAGAGATCATCCCCCTTTTTAAGATCATGAAGCATCTGCGTACTTGATGATGTTTATTGATACAACTAATGCCTACTTCCTTATTACGTAGTTTCGGTCTTGACCGACCGGTGTTCATTTTGTTGCACAGTATAATTGTTATTATTCTTGAGGCTTAAGTTCACTGTGACCAAAAGAATGAAAATGCCAGCTGAACATCAGGCAGAAGGTGTGTCTGAGCTCTACACACAACCTTTGTGGTAAATGAGCTCTACTGAAGGCTTTACTCTGTGTCCGGCTTTTGGGCAAAGGAATGCTTTTGTAGAAAAATCGTTTATGCTTTGAGAGGATTATTCCACAATTGTTGCATACGCCCCACAGTGTACTAAATATATGTGTATACACAAAAGGAGAAATTACTGCCAGCTTTCTAATTCTACAATGCTGGACTGCTGAAAAAGCACTCCCTTTAAAAGCTGGTGTACTCCTTTAATGTTGGATCCGTTTTTACTTCTTCCCTGATTCTGTCACATGTAAGCTAAAAGTTTTCATCCTCATCCCTTCGGGATAATATGAGCTGCTTTCTTGGACCTTTAAGATGAGGGACACTGGAAGGGGAGTCTAACACCCCTGAGTCCAATTTAGGGGTGGAAATACATCGTGGTCCAACCCGGCCCATGAGTCCACGGACATCTCTGTGAAGGGCTGGATCACTAGGGATTGAGTTGAGGCGAACGCCTTGCTCCAGAGCCCCAAGGTCCCGGTCCAAACGGGGGTTACTGGCGCTGCTTGGAGATTGGGGATCGGCGCTGAAGTATAAGGTTGAACTTGATTCTGTAGGGCAGAAATAGGGCTCTGGGCTGTCTCCAAACATTGATTTACCCTCTGGTGAGCTGCGTTTGAAATCCGATGTGGGCGACTCCATCGGGCTCTCCATCTCCAGACTGTCGTCTTCTTCCGGTTGTTCAGTCGACGTGGGTTCGCTTACGCTCTGGAACTCGTCTTTACAGTCCGAGAGGGGTGCCAGACCTTTCCCCTGAGACTCGGAGGTGGAGACACCCTCACAGCTTCCTCCAGCTGTAATTGTGATGCCCTCGTTACTTTTAAATTCTTGGTTGTACTCCTCTATGTCTAGTACGGCCGCTGCTCCCCCAGCCCCATACGCCCTGTTGATTTTACCAAGATCTCCTGTTTTCAGAGCAAGGCGGATCAAGAGCCAGTGGTGGTGGTAACACGGACAGGAGCTGTTAGGCCTGCCCCCGCAGTTCCCTGGATGCTCCAGCAGAGAACCAGCAACACCTGAGAGGGAGAAGCTGCCATGGTTTTGAATAGAATGAGCTGGCAAACTTTTGTCCCCAAGAGAGAAGGAGGACTCCCCTTGTTCTATGCATGTACTGCCCATGTGGTTGTGGTTTGTTCCCTGGGAGATCTCTGTGGACTTGGGGTGCAGGAACCGGTAGTATAGGACAAGAGAGGTAGCACCTAAGAAGCAAAGGAATAGGAAATATTGATTTTAGTGGCCCAGGTATGTTTTGGTCTTTCACAAGCAATTAGCTGACTGCACAGTCTGAATCACAGAGGGAGGCTGCAGCAGAGATCACAGCAGCCACTCTGGCTGTTACTATATTAATTCTATCGTGCATATCAACCTCACACAAAAAATTCAAGGTTACATTTATTTTTTGCCTTCTTACGGTCCCATCTCCACTCTTACGTATTCAGATAAAGAGATTTACAATATCCTGCACAGTAAAATCTCACATATAAAGAGTATTGCAAGTAGGGCAGCATATCGGTAGCTATGTTTGTTGTACAACAATACCTCTAAGAATTTGTGAATAAACACGGGGGGATTTATCACTTGGGTATGACAGAAACTAATAAACAGTGTGACATAATTCTAACTATGACTAATCTCCCAATACAAACAGCAAATTTTCTAGAAACAAATGACTCACCGAGGAGAAAGCCACACAGCACAGTGGTGGGAAGGGTCATGCTGTCCCATGATGCTTCGCTCAGGAAGTCAGAGGCGGCCAGCAGCAGAGTGGCGTTCTCTACAAGCATGAACTGAAGAAGGAGAGAAGGTCGCACCATCAGTCATCTGTAGACAGCTTTACGTCACTGTGGGCTTAGCACACAGAGGTGAGGATGACACTGCAAACTTATGTATCTATATCTGTTTGTCCCTGCTGCCCTGTGAGTAGGCAGATGAGACAAAGCTGCACAAAACAACATAATGAAAACAGAAAAAAAAAAGAAAAGTTGAAGAATAATAACTTTAACTCGTGACGTACTGCATAAAAACTGGCCATGCGGAAGCGCGAGGGTCCATCTTTGATGTTGAGGAAGAGGAAGACGTGGATGAGCCCCATGACGCCATTAAAAGCACGCCAACACCAGGGGCCGGTGCAGATGTCTGGTTGCTGTGATACCAGCCAAAAGGAGGCCGTGAGCCAGTGAAAACCTGAAGGTCAACATAAAAATAGAATAGAAGGTCTACAAGTGCAACACAGGATCCATATACAGTGTGCAACGCTGATGCAGAGGCGAAACAGAAAACTGGATCAAGAGGACATGTCACAGTGCTCTGAGGATAATTACATAACTCAGTGGTTAAATGTGAGTTAATAAAAAATGGGTTTTTTTAAGCTCAAAGGAATTTCACATGGAAATCTGTGCGTGTACTAGTCATTGAGTCTCCTGTACCCTTTAATGTAATGTACTAGTTTAATATAACTGTGCACTTTCTCCGGCTTTCAAGTGTCTTAACAAAATAAAAGTCGCTTCTCAGTGCTCACCTGCTACTCCACAAACCCACCAATTAAAAACCCTGGCAAAGAATGTGAGGCAGGTCACCCTGGCACCCAGCATGCATGCCCTCCACACCAGCTGGCACAGCAGGGCTGCTGGAGGCATGGCCAGGTGGCCTGGTCTTATCAGACAGCAGGCTCGGCTGTACAGCACCAGGGCCCACGCAATAGACAGCACACACAAGCCACAGCAATACGCCACTGTAGATAAAACATGCATAAAAAAAAATGTAATATAACAAGTTACAGGCCATAAACATCACACGGATCCCGTGATTCAACTGAACATAAAATTACCTGGTGATGCGATGCCCACATCAGTAGACACCACGATGTACGCCTGCAGCAGGCTCTGAGGCAGCGTGAGGACAAGGGCTTCCAGCAGCCAAAGGGCAGCAACATCTGCCTGCTGCATAACAGCAGCTCCCAGATCAGCCACTGAGCCCTGCATGCGCAGCACAGACCTCATGCAGTCCCACAACCTGCCAGAAGATGGAGACAAAAACCAGAGGAGGCATAAAATATAACCGACTCAGTAAGGTTTCAGAGTGATGTGAATTTTATTTATTTTTTGCCCTGTACTTTAACAAAAACTAAAAATTATTACATTCTAACAACATAGTCTGCTTTTGTAATGTATCTACGTAAAGCACATCGAATGGAAAAAACGAGCTTACCTTTTGAAAATGCCCAAGTGCAGGATGTGTATAACAGAGAGGTAGCATCGCCTGTCATCACCATCATCATAGTACCACTTCACACTTAGCAGCTGAACTGCTGTCCCCGGTAGAAAGAGGCCAAGTGTGAGGCCTGCCCACTGTGTCTCCTCATTCCAAAGGTAAAACCCTATACAGTAGATCACTGACACACAAACACACACAGAAAAAGAACAAACACCCAGATGCACAATGATATCTTCTAATGGGATGGCGCAAGCTCACAGAAAAGACACCAGAGTCATTCCACACCACTTTAAAACAGCCATTAGCTGTTTCTTAGCTTCACTGGTACAGCTTTATCAATGTGCCACTCTACTGATAATCTAAATAGCCATTCATTTATGCACGCATTCACTTTTTAAATGTTTAATTATGGCAGAATGTCTCAAGTGTGAATCTCAGGCAGCAGCACAGTATTTTTATCTTCTGGTAATGGTATACTTGCTGAAGACAAAGTCACACTCTGTACGCATCCAGGTATCCCTCCTGGTGTCCTGACCTTGCCCCATTGATCTGCACAGTCAGGAAATCATAACGCTGTGCTGCACCTTGTTTTCAATACAGATCCTAGATGTGCAAAAAATGACTTGGGAAAAACAAGTGTTTATTGTGTTCAATCATATTTTGGGGGAGGTGTAAGGTGGAGAATTATAATTTAAAAGTTGGGCATTATGCGAATATTGATCAGCGACGGCAATTTAGTAACACTTAATTAAAGTCACTAGTTAAATTCAATAACTAATAGGCTGTGTTATCCTGTTTTACGATCACAGGAGGTCTCGGGGGGCCCAGTTTGGCCAACAAAGGTGGACTAACCAACGCCGATATTGGATTGCAGTGCACACGGAATTCAGCTATGTTTTCCCGTTGAGTACTAACGGCTGTGCCATAGCATCTCCCAAATGTGCTTCTTCTAACGTGAAGTACGGCCGCAGCTGAGACGGCTCCAGCACGTAGCATCATTTTCAATCACATTACGGCAAAAGAAAAGAAAAAGAAAGCCCAACATCTATTTTCCACGAGGTTGAGTTTCAACACGGCAAGCAAGCTAGCAGCACGCTAGCGCTTGGAATCCCCACTTACGAGCGCTCCGTTCGGCCACAATAACCAGCCCCGACACGGCGAGCAGGACCGCCTGGCACCACGCTATCCAGCACTCGCTCCGCCGCGCCGCCGACGGTATCCTGCGGGCGACCGCTCCTGCGGCGTTTATCATGATGCGGATAGGTGGGAAGGAGGACACACCGATGACATTATCCTGGGCATCCTTTGGCCCCCGCTTGGTACATCCGCTCTCCTCCTCCTCCTCCTCTTCTTCTTCTTCTTCTCCCGCTGCCTGCCCCCTGTCAAAATATCTGACGTCACAGCACGGTTTAAAGGTGCATCAGTTTAGCGAGCCTCTCCTCCCTCCACCGTGGAAACCTCTTCTGCATCACGGTCTATTTCTTCAAATCTTTTGTGACTCCATAGTGCTGCATCTTACTTGGTAGACTGGTGATAGACGGCAGACTGATCTGAGCATGTGGAGGTCGCAGGTCATGGTGAGCGCTGTTTACAGCTGTGGTTCTGGTGCGTTTTTTGTCTGCCATGCCCGACTTTAGAACAATAAATAAAGTTCATCCCCCACATCACACCGGTGCACATCTCTGTGTCCTTTATAATCGGGTTTCAAGGGGCCAAAAGCAGAAAAAGCTCCCATATTATGTGTGTTAACGCTGTCTAGGCCGAATAGTGTTTTCTATTTTGGCACTTGATCGTGACTTAACCTTAAGAGTACACCAAATCCGAATGTTTAGCCCTAAGATAACCACTTCTGTGGAAGAAGACTGCAGTTGCTATTCATAAGCAGGACTTGTGTTACTTGTTGACTCTGACTTGCTTTATTTATTAATTTATTTATTTTCTACTTTATGTGCTTTCATGTTATATTTGTTTTAACAATTTTTTGTCATTTTGAAAAAAAACCCAACAGGTTTTAATCTAATGGGGCTTTCTGGTAAAATCAAGTTTTAAATAATAAACACTGAATAAAAAGGAAGATTTAATTTCAATTAATTGAAGGTCATGACAACAGCTGGAGTCTTTCTTTAATGGTTCATGCACCACTTACAGTAGTTCTACGCCCCATATTTCGAGGACTGTGTCACGATTGTGTCATTTTGAAAGCCATTAATGAGACCTACTTGACCCACCACTTCTTTAATTTACTTTCTTAAATGGAGAAAAAGCTCCAGAGCAGTTTACAAGAGCCCCATTACCTCATCATCACTCGCATAAATTGGCACTTTGTTTTTAACCCTTTCCACAACTACACTATTTTAGGTTGTAGTAAAAGAACCACAGAAGGATACTGGATAGAAAATCCTGTAATAATTCTTGAGTATAGCAAGTATAGCTGTGTTAATATAGAGATATGGTTGCAGTTTTATTCACAAGCCTGCGCTGTATGAATCAGCGTTCATTGTGAATAAAAGTAGTCATCTTAAGTCTGTTTTGTTCTCTTTGTTTGAGTTTTAATTTATTTATATGTCTTACTAAAACTGTGGAGTCACACAGTGTGAGTGAAATGTCTGACAACTGCCTAATACCAAAACTCAAATATAGATATACGTGTATAAAATTATTCACAGGATATTGATCATGAAGATAATCTTGTTCAATTTTGTGTGTGTGTGTGTGTTTTGTTTTTTTTCCTTCCATGATGACGGGTTGGTATTTACTGGTTGTGAGTATCCCAAGACTCATAACAGGATGTTTATCTGCAACTCCGATTCAGAACTGTATACTCACCCAGAAGGCAAGTTGAGGTTTCTTTTTGGTGTCATTTCAGTGCTTAACCCACTTACATATGAAGTCATGCTTGTACAGTAATAGTTACGTGAATCACGGGACACAATTACGCATACATACACAAACAGAAACATTCAGTCTCATGCTAAAAAACACATTTTAAAGCAAGCATCTTTGTTATTTTTAATGCATAATTACATGTGTAGTTGTTCCATCAAGACATTCCAGAGATATAAAAATCAAAATATCAAAAAATGTGTTGTTTTTTTGTACATTTTAGATTAAAAGTAATTGAATAAATTATCAAAGATCTATACATTTAATAAAAAAAAGTCACTTTTTCCAGGCCAGGCTGGTTAAGTCTAGATTTTTCACATGCTGCGGTCTACGTAGAGTATAGGCTAGGAAATCCATGATTGAGATAAGGCTTTACTTCAAATAGGGCAGTAACAGACAGCTGCTGAGTTGACCTGTAAGGATTATATGGATGGATTAGCAGGACTGTCTTAGGGCTCTGATATGCAGCTTGACTCCAGCTTGATGCTGGCTGGATGAAGAGGTACAGGACTGCTGTGATGCAGCTGAACACCCGAGCGCTCTTTTGCTGATTTGTAGTTGGTTCTCTCAGCCTCCCTTCTGTCAGCATCCCGGTGGCCCGAGACACGGGTCTCTATCTTCTGTATTAGGTCGGTAACATTCCCCTTGTCCATATCAACCTCTGCAGCCATGGCTTCAAGCTCCTCTGCCGCCTCACTCATGTCAAACCTCTCAATCTCAGAGTTAACTCGACATAGCTCCTCTGACGAGTATCTGTGTGAGGCCAGGGGCAAGAGTGGGCAGAAGCCTTGGAGGTGCACTTGGAGGCTGCAGTAATGGAGATAGGAACAGGGGCAGTGAGGACAGCGGTGTGGTCGCTCGCCAGTGTGGAGGCGCTTGTGGAGTTTGAGGTGGATGAACTGAGTAAAGCGAGCAGGGCAGAGCTTGCAATGGTAAGGCTTCTCACCTGAGTGTAGCCGCTGGTGGGTCTTCAAGTTACTAGTGCTGCTGAATCGCTTGTGGCACACCTATGTAAAAACACAGCAGAAGGGAATCTCTGTATGAGTCTTTATTTTGTTCTTAGTCACATAACCTCTGCGATGTTTCAATGTTTTGTTTCTGACGTACAAACCTTTAGTCCACCTACGTATTTATTACGAGAGTGATATAAGGCGTCTAATGCTTTCCAGCAATTTCCGACAGCTGCAGCCTTACCTTGCATTCATGGGGCTTTTCTCCTGTGTGAACCAGGTAGTGTTTCTGCAAGTGTGCTAGCTGCGTGAAGTTCTTATTGCAGGTCTGACACCTGAAGGGACGCTCCCCGCTGTGTACTCGCAGATGAACCTGAGAAGATGTCGGAGATATGATAATTTATTTGTTATCGATCAAACTCAGGAAATCAGAGGAACTGGTTAATTCAATTATACTATACTCCAGTCACTGTATTCAACTGGTGGTTGTCATTTTCTTTCGCACTGCTTTAATGTGTTGAAGAGCAACTAACCTTAAGGTTAGACAGCTGCCCAAAGACCTTTCCACAGATGTTGCATTCATATCGGATCTTTCCATTCTGCCTCATCAGAGGGTAAGACAGGGTCTTGTAGCCAATTGTCTGCCCACTTTGCTTTGTCTTGCTTAGGTCCATTGTATCCTCAGCTTCACTTTGAGTGGCAGAGGTAAAATTGGAAGGGAGGCAGTTTGAGGAGGCTGCCATTCCCTCTTGCGGCGAGCATCCTCCAGGTGTGAGAGACGGCTGTGCTTCACGGATTTTAGTGACCATAGATGAGGCGGTGGATGTGGCAGGCACAGCGAGGTCTGTGTGAACGTTGGTGGGAGGGGAGTGTTTGAAATCTCTGAGGTCGTGTGAGGGTATGCTGAGGTAGGCTCTTCTTTTGGATATGAGGTCCTTGTTGTCTCTGTGCTCACGGATTGGTGAAAGAAAGAGGTCTGGTTTGGAATCAGAAAGTGCACGTGTCAAGTCTTTGCAACCACTGGTTAAAGGCGATTGAAAATGTGCATAGTTGTGAAAGGGCGATACATGGGGTGAGACTGCCAAGTGAGGTTTCAGTTGTTCACGATAGAATGGATATGAATGAGGTAGAAGGCCAAGTGAGTAGTGGGGCAGTAGATAGGGGCCGTGCATTAGAGTAGAATTAGCAATATCGGGCATACAGGGATCTTGGTAAGGCTTTGCTACGGGAGGGCCTTGACTGTGCTGAAAGGCAAAGTGGACATTAGTAGGGACAGGAATGCTTAGTGCTGGCCTTTTGGCAGCTGGAGGGCTACAGGATGGCAGAGGTGGTAGAAATGCATATCTATTAGCATGCATAGATTTGGAGATAGGCTGAGGTGGGTAGACAACACTGGGACATAAAGGAAAATCTGCTGAGACATTTGTCTGAGGCAAAAAACTGTCCACACGTCTGATGCAGGTAGAAGGGGATTTGGAGAGGTCATCTTGTAGGATTTCAGAGACCGTATGACCTCGTTTCCTTGTTGTCTTCTTCGCTGGACTCTGTTCTGTTAGACAGATAAGCAATAGAGAAAGATCATCAGAGACATGAAACTCATTTCTTAACATAGACTAGATGTAACATTATCATCGTTCAACTAACTGACACATGCAGCCATACAAGCACATATTCGTCTTATCAAGCACACGTGTTGTATGTTTTCTTTCTTAATCACTATGCACGTTTGCTTTCAAAAGTACCTACGCTAGCCAAACAATTTACTTTAAACTTCAGGAGATGCACTTTTTTTTTTATCAGATGCGACTGTTTGAATGTCCCTGACCTTTGCACTCTGTTAAAGTGGACACCAGAAATGAAACAATGGGGATCTGATCATGATACAGATAGCACAGAGAGCAAGAGTGAGTGGATACAGTGTGCTATTTGCATTAGAGGGCTGGGCAGTTGAAGGTGTATTTTCTGTCACAAGACAGACAGGATACACAGTGTACAGGAGACAAAAATCAACTTGTCATTTGGAAGTGACAAATAAACTACAGCTCCCAAACAGATAGAAACGATTTTATAAATTGGATTGAAAATCTGGATTGAAATTTGCATTTCATCTAGGTAAAAAGGTACTGCTTCACTGACTTTACCACAGAATAAGCAAGGGACTCAAACCGACAACAGAGAGGAAGACCAAATACATTGGTTTGCATGTACATTTCACCTACTTTTAGACACAATTAACCCACAACCCACACAAACAGCACATCTCTTATCTTTTGTTCACTCCCAGGTTACCCTGCCCCCACTCCAGGGAGGCCAGCTCTCAGCAAACAAACAGCCAACACTGAGTGAGATATCAATCTGTCAGCAGGTCACCTTGTCAGGAAGTTCAAGTAGTCAGTAGAGAAATTCCTACCTCGCTTCCTCCTTAAGAACCAAATAAATAAAGGGTGTCGTGCCAGAGTGCCATCAGCACCTCTAGCGGCCTCTTTTTGTGACTGTGTTTGAATTAGTATTTTTCTGCGTGGTCTTTCTGCTAGCATGCACATTCCTACTGTTTGTGAATGAATGCCAAATGCTGTCTGGCTGAATGAGCTGCCGGCAGCCTTCTATGTGGGAGTTTAAAAGGGAAACTGAAACATTGCTTAAAATCCTGAAATTGGTCTCATCTTACGCCAGTACTGCTGCTGCACCTGGAGACAGCTCTTCTCTGCTTTCAAGTCTCCACTATCCTCCTTTGTCTTCTGCGTCAACAAAGGAGCTATGGGTGTGACGGAGTAAGTTCTTAAACACGTACACAAAGAGTGTGTCAGTCGGCTGGCGTTTTGACTGGGGGCCTTACTTCACAATGACAGAACAAACCAGATACGTCTCGATGCGTGGGCACCGTGTTAGTTTCTGTTGACTTCAGCAGCACTCGGTCCTTGCGCATTCCTAAATTGACAACACACACAAAAACACACGCACTCACCGTTTTTGTCAATAGCCAGCTGTCCCAGTGGAGGGTAGTTACAACGCTGGGCAAACTCAGAGCAGTACCACACCAGAAGCTCCTGGCCTGGCTGAAGTCGTTTGGTGGTGTAGAAAAAGATGTCCAAGCCACTCTGGCATGCAACCAGGTTCTGCTCTTCCACAGAGCATGCTGGATTGACGTAACGCATCCAGTTGCTCCGCTCTTCATGCAGCCCATCCAGAATGTGGTGTAAGCGCCCCTCTGAGAAGACCTATAGCGTGAGCAGAACAAGAGATCAGAAATAATTCACTTGATTATTAGAAGTGAACCTGAAACCATGAAGTCACAGTTTCCTCGCGCCTTTATGGTAAATGCTGTAATTTCTTTCATGTTGGATAGGCGCAAGTCTTTGCAGCACACAATATGAGTTACAAAGGGAACACTCAAAAAGAATTTCTCTGTATGACTGGATTGTAGTATTGGGTATACTGTTTCACCCACTCCTTACTCTCACCTGTTACATTCACGGTGAACTTATTCACCTCCTCCCTTCCTCTGCGATTGTACAAAAGTGTTCTTTCTGTGCTGTTGCTTGAGTCATGGCTGTATTATTAACAAATTGTCAGACTGTTGCAAAATTTTGGTTGGAGTTGCATGATGTCAAGGTTGCTGAGTGTATGCTATAGAATTACTCAGGAGCATGTGTGCAATGGAAGATGCCCTGATGCTGCTGAATGTGTAACATAAACAGTTCTCAGGCTTGAAGCCACTTCCTTGCTTAGTCAGTGTGAGAGTTTGTTAGTTTGGAGAAGTGCGGACATGTGTATGGTGTATTTACTGGCAGTGATACCACTACTGTGAGAAGCGAAGACACAGGAGAACCGCTGCGTCACTGAAACCAAACAGCTGTGTGTGCTTGTGCGTGTGTGTGTGTGTGTGAGAGAGAGAGAGAGAGAGACAGAGAGAGAGAGAGAAAGACCTCAGACAGAAGCGCACAGAACGGGCAAACACACTGACATATATGGTGCATGCACTTTTGAAAGCTATCAAGGCAAATGGCATTTAAAAACACCAGACCATTGACAAATTTGACTCATACATTGACAGGATGTCAGACGTTGACCACATTTGCTAACTCGTGCCACGACATAGCCAAAGCAGCATCTCCAGTCAGTCAGAGATACAGGATGTGAACAGTTCTGAAAGGCACATCGTTGAATTTAACATTTAAGTTTGCAGAGTCTCACATGAGGCTTGCTTACCCTCCAAAAGTACTTCCTGTCGGCGTCTTTCGGCAGAGTTTCGTTGGTGTAGCTCTCACCCACCAAAGGGCCAAAGCGTGTTCCCTTCGGAATGATCTCCTTAGTCATCACCCCAAGCACCTGTTAAACAAAGAGAGCACATAATCGTCAAACAGCAGGTCAGTTAATAAAACAGAAGATCTGAGCGAGCAGTTACAGGCACGTTTAGTTGTTAAAACATCCTAAGATAGATGAGATTCTTTGGAATACAGCCTCCAAAGAATCTGGTCAATTCACTGAATATTTTTGTCCCCTGGAGACACTTATGTGGAAAAAGGCAATTAAGCAGGTTGTCCTTATTTTATAATATACAGGCTGAGAGGATTTTCAGAGGCTGTGACTGAATGTTTTCTCTCCTTCACATGTTAAATATTTAATAAGCCAATCGACCAAGTTATCTTTAGTTTCTCTCCCATATTAAAATTTCACTACTAGTCTTGTTCTGCTACTACCAGGTGTGAAACTCAGTCCTCTGTCTCAGTCCTCCAGGGTGGGGGAGAGTGGATAAGGTGTCATGGTCACACCCCAGCTAGCACCTTGAGCTCCATGTTAAAAAAGCAAAAGCCCTAAAGCGATGGTAGTGTATTTCTCTTTCATCTTTACACTGTAGACTCAGGCCTACAGTTTTGTCTTTAGTTTATCCAGATATTTTTGTCCTTGCATTCAATGACTTTGTCTAAAGGCATCATTTGACTTGCCCTTGTGTCACAGATTACTGTCATGTATCCTGTTCTTTAGCGTCAACCAGACATTTCTTATAAGAAGGTCAAAGTGGTAAATGCAGGTATTTTACTGCAGATGTCAGGGATACTTCCTCTGATCTCCCTTCCCTACACTTTTTGTAGAGGAAATTTAGTGTTTCCTTTTCATGACTAGTTCTTTGCGGTTAACCTTTTATCATGCATTTACCACACTATATGATTGTCAGTTCCTTATCCACTCACTTATTTATAGATGAGAGGATGGAAATAATTCTCCATGCTAGATGACACATATTTTACCTGGAAGAACATTTAGGGTATTATGTATATTATGGGCTTTTGCCTAATGGTGTAATTTTCTGCTGGAACAAAGGGATGGGAATCTAAGATAACTACTAATCATAGAGCCCTCAGGCTGAGTGCCCAGAGGCTTGGCTATTGTGTCTGTGTTTGCTTCAACATACACATAGCAGAGAGGAAAAGCTCAAATTAGACAACAATATGTCAAGTACTTCCCACCGGAGGATAGATGAGAGGATGGAAGGATGTTGGAGTGACGCAAAGAATTGTCATTTACTAAAAACATCACATAGCTGCTTTGATATATTTGGACTGGGACTATTTGTCTTCATTAATGTCTTGCCTGTTTGTAAAAGAACAAACACGGAAGGCCTTGGTTACCTCTGCTGAGTCGTGGCAGTGTTTCAGGGCCAGGTTCCTGGGCAACGATCTCTCAGCTCGTGTCTTGCAATTGTTTTCGGACTCGCCTTCCAGAGGTTGGTCCTTCACGATGTAAGTGCAGTTCTCCTCAAAGTCTGCCTCGCTCCATGATGTCATATCAACATCGTGTTTTCCTGGCATCGCTGCAGTGGCACCCACAGTTTGAGCTGACTTCTCTGAGGTTAACATGATTGAGGTACATGAAGAGGCGGCCTATGGAAAATAAAGAAAAATGCTCTTAAATCCATATGATTCTATATCTGATTTTATTATTAAACGCTATTTTGGTTATACAGGGTGGAAGGCAAACCTTTCTTTCATAAAACAGCAGATGCAGAATCGAGTTGAGTTTTGAATGAATCTAAAAGTAGGTCCCAGATTGTGAAGTGTGATATAGAGAAGGAGGCAGTTGTGATGCTGTAGAGAAACTAACCTTCCCGTCTACTGCCAACACCGGACAAACAAACTTCAAAGTGGAACCTTCAAGTTTGCCCCCCTCTGTCCTTTACATCCTGTGACTCAGAATACAACCCCGGGGCTATAACAGAGGTTCCTGTGCACGTCAGCCCCGAAGCAGGACCACTTTCACAAGGAAACCCGCACTACCAGGGAATCAACCAGACTTCCTCCGAACTGACTGAGACTTGGCTGTCGGCCAGGTCTTAACACTCTATACTGACTATTTACCGTATTAAAAAGCCACAGAAGGGCTGCTAGAGTGAGATATGCCTGATTTCAGTCCACAAAAACCCCATAATATGAAGACACATGTAAAGAAAGAAAAACAAAAAAACCACCAATTGATCAAAAGCACAAAAGCAGTACGTCTGCTCATTGATTGCCAGCCCCGAAGTGGCTCCCTTTCCTAAACAACTGCTCTTACATGTCGAAACAAAGAAAAGAAGTGCCACTCTACTCTCTGTTTCCTTTTCTTTCTGTCCCTTATTTTCACTCTTTCCCTTCTCACGACATTGCGATTGTCAGGCAACTCAGCCGCGACAAAAGATACGGCTCCCAGACTGAAATAAAGAAGAGTGAAAAAGCGGATGGCAGGCTCGTGATTAAAAGGCAACGCTCAGATGTGTTGTCTGAGAACTTCTTCCTTTGTAGACTCATCAGTTTGCCTCTGAGATAGTGGTAGATAAGCCTGGTTCTTGCTAATATATGGTAAACACTCATGTGACTTACGTTCCTTACTGATGAGAGATAAAAAGTCAAGTCAAAACTTCACTCCTGAGGGAACGACTGCAAGGAATAGAAATTCTAAATTCTCCCCATTTATGTATAAATAAATCTACAGTCAGTAAGCTGCGATAAAAAAGCCCACCGCTCATCTTTTTGTTGTTTTCAGCACTAGTGGTAGAAACTGTACTCAGTGGCATATATGCTGCAATAACAAAAGAATGTCAACGGATTCTCAAATGCAAATAAAAGTTCAAAGAGACGAGATTTATATATGATGTTACACCTTATATTTTTTTCTCTGAAGTGTCACCACAGCTGACTCGGAATGACTGTCACAAGTGTGACAGCTCACTCCGAAACCATTGAACCAAGTGACACAGCAGAAAATATATTTTGAAAAATCAAGACATGAGTCAAGAGCACACAGCTGTGGCTCGGGGGCGACATGTAACGGGCTGTCTCTAGAAAGCACACTTTGAGATTGCACTTCGTGGGAGAGTGTCGTAATGCAGAAAAGAAAAGTCGAGCCAAAAACGTCTAACTCTTCTTAAACATGCTGAAAATATAGAACAATCGATATTATTCCTGTAAAAATTAAGAAGATGATCTGAGACAGATGTTGCAGACTTACTGTAAAGCCTTGTGAGGAGCCACACATAGGTCAGGCTGTCTGTGCCCTTCTTGAGCTTGAGTGTCTAGAAGCAACCAGTGGCTGTTCTCTGCCTCTTGTCTTCTCTTCCTCTCTCTCTCTCTCTCTCTCTCTCTCTCTGAGCAGACCTCAGTATACTGACTGCGCAACCGAGCAGTCAGTGTATGTGAGTCTTGCTCACATACACCGTGTGTGTGTGTTTGACAGTGTAAGAGAGAGAGAGAGATACACTCCCTTTCCTCTCATGCTCCCTCCCCCTCTCTCCCCTTTGCCCCATGACTCCTCCTTGGAGCGTGTTTGTGTGTGTGTGCATGTGCATGTGTGTGTGTCACACTCTTGCCCCGAGGCAAGAGGCTTTCTCCAGGGAGGCTGTCACACAGCTATGTCCGGATCAAACAAATGCATCTTCATTTTCAGTCTGTTGTGGATTGGAAGAGGGCATACCTGTGTTATGTTAGCGAGTCAAGGACGCGCAGAGGAAATTAGATCATTTATTTGTAAATTGTAGGTTTAAAGTTAGTCAGATTAGTCGTAATTCATGTAGTCGTGTAATAAGGACATCTTACATGAAGAATGTTGCAGCAACATAGAGATTTAACAACCTGTAAAACTTCATCGTCTGTAATAGTCTTTTAAACGAAGCAATTGTTCTCTAGGTTCTGTAGCTACATAAGATCATCAGTTAAAAAAACATACACAATAAATGCACCAAGATGATTTTTATTACATACCAAGAAATTAAAAATCACTAAATAAACAGCTGTAAGTAGAAATATGTCTGCTTTGCTTGGTTGACTCATTCATATTGATACTTGATGCTTCAGAGCTTTAGATACACAAACCCATGAGATTAATCACAATTCTTGTTATGGTATTATGTCACTGTAATACTAAGAATGATGAAATAGGTACTTCTAATGAGAATCCTGAAAACAAATACACAACAACAGTTTCTGGGTTATATTGTGCATGCACACCTTATTTGAAATTAAAATGCAAGCTGGTGCAACAAGAAGCAGTGTCACACCTTAGAAATCTTTATAAGCTGCGATAAAGACAAATAACTGGAAAACTCTTGAGGGTGTGTTCTGGTGCATGTACATTTATAATCAGCCACTACACACTACTTCACTGGGGGGGAGGTCCAGAATTTGTTAATGCCCAGGTAAGATTGAGATCTACAGCCCTGTTTTCACCTCCACCTCCGCTCCCTCCTCTTCTTGACTTCTCTCCAAACACAACATTTGATTTGGCCGGCTTCCAGCCAGCTCAGGAACTGTCAGAATTTTCTTTCTCGTCACCCACGCGCTAGACACGCGCCACGCTCTGAACCGTCACGCCGTACACCTATCTGTAAACCTAATTCCACACGGCACATTAAACATCTACACTGATCACATTCACTTTCAATTTGGGGAGGTTCATAATGAACTGGCATATGTCAAGTGGATTCTGGCGCTTGTAGACTCTTCTTTGTTTTTGTGGTGTTTTGTCCTTTTCATGCTTCCTGCCCACTCACCACACCTGACCAAGCTACTAATTAGGACTGCTGACATGAGCCACCATGTAATTTAAAATCCACTTCTGTCTCTCACTCTTTCGTTCTCTTTCTTTGCCTTCAGTCATCTCATTCATCACCTTCTATTCAGCTCTCCTCTCCTCCACCTCCTCCTCTTCCTCTCTAATGCCTCTTTATCTGGACCTTCTCTACACTATGTCTATTACTCATAGGTATGTGTGAGTAATTCTCATAATGACAGCATGGACTTCTAGTCTGAGTTGTGTACAGGCCCTGGAGACAAACTTACACGTACGTGTGGAGGTTTTTGAGTATGGTTGTACATATGCCCGTGTAGCTGGTTATAACTTGGTTTAGATCATCTGATAATTAAGATGGCATTCTTAGAATGAAGTCAGTGAGCAGGAAGTGTAATGAAATGTAAGCTGCATACAAGTAGACTAACAATAACAAGATCACTGACTGACTTTAACCGGTTTAGGATGTGCTGTAGGAAGTGAAAGTAGACACGTCATGAACCCAAACCAGGGCAATGAGTATTTGGCTAAAGAACAGCCACCCTTAGATTTACATTATCACAATAAACGCTGAGCAGACTGGGATTAAAAGTGCTTTCAGGCAGAAAGTGAAGCAAATGTTTTACTTTCATCATTTGCATGAATTTGGCTTTGCCAAACAGAAGTCAGTGTGCCAACTGTACAGGCATTAGCTCTTAGCTAGCTCACAATGAGCAGCAGGTTTCAATTTGCACCCTCCTGGGAAAACTTGGATCGTTCTGCCTTTGCATTGCCCTTACATGAAATAGCACCAGCTCTAAATTTTGCTTTGCACATTAGATACGTTCAGCTTTTCTGCTGAAGGGGTTAATTAAACCAAAATAGACCACAGCATCTACCCATTTTTTCACATTTTGAGAATTTTTCTCTTTAATCATCGAATTGATTAAATCTCCTGCGGTACATGTAAAAACTATTTTATGATTATAAACCTGCTTTAACACAAGCCAAGAATACCTGTGGGGGAAGGCTCCATTAATGGCATGGGTTGCTCTATAATTTCCATCTGCAATCTGCCTTGGGTTATGTCTTGCAGGAGAACCAAAGGTGACCACTCCTTCCTTGTCACCTCCTGCAAGAATGAGGACAATGCACTTTGGCAGAGATGGCTAAGACTAAGCCCATTTTATAACCCATTGCCCCTCAATTGTTCAACAGAGCCTCCCCCTCTGGCTTTTTTTCTGAAGTTTTACGGCTGACTCAAGGAGAAATATTTAGAATTTTATCACAGCTATCTTGCTGTCACTGTCCCCTACTCTGACCTATGTCACCCTGCCTTACTGTGGTGTTATCAGCGTGTCAGCCATGACAGCCTCCTCATCCATTTCATGTTACTTTAAGTGATTTCCTTTACCTCGAAATACCCTATACTCTCGACAGCTTGTGGTTGAGGAAACATTTACTCTCACGTGCATTTCATCCGGTCTTTGACAGTTGATTGAGGCAAGATAAGCTACATCTACATGGCGGTGGTAGCAATGTGAACGCAATGAATGACTTGGGTTTATTTTATTAAATTAGAAATACACTGATGCACGCCGTCTTTCTCCATCTTTTTTTCTTTCCTCTGATCCATTTCATTTGTTAATCTGAAAAAAACAAAACAAAACCTGACAGCGCTGCGCCACAGCCACCACCCACCCAGTCCAGCAATCTCCCTTCAATTGCTGGATGATCTCCTGTTGACAGGCCAAGGGTTATTATCATGGTTTCAGGGCCAGGAATGCTACTGCACTTCACAACAGATGTCTTTTCAGATCCTGACAAAGCCACCCACAGAGATGAGGGGAACAGGAAGAAAAAAATGTATCACTGTACTCAGCTGACCCACAAAAGATGTTCTTAACAGGCTGGATAGTAGAAATTATAGGTGTCTGTATGTTCTTATCCTAACTGGCATCAGAATGTCATGCCAGTCTTGTCATGCATATAGCAATCCTTAGTTCTCTGTAAAAACAGTTTTTGGGGGTTTTAAAAAATTCGATTCACTGTTTATTTTATTGCACATGCTTCCACACAGCATCACATGAGTTTACAGTAACCTGATGGTTGATAATGGAAACTAACATGCTGCTCTGAGAACCAAAGCATTGTGGTTGACCCCTCAAAGTCCTTCCTGAGTATTTTGTCTGAAATGAGGTGTACTTTTTCTCACTCTTTAGTTGTATCATGCCTCTTTATCACCATTACTAATAATTAGGAAACGTTTTGACTCTATTTAAGGTCCGACTATTACTCTAAAATAGCCACAGCATTTGTTTCTGATCTAAAAAAAAAAGAAAGAAAGAAAGAAAGAAGAAGCAGTTGCTGCATTAAATTTCACTTGAAGCATTGAGTGGGAAAACAAGGGGGGTGCTTACAGACATCTTTAGACAGACAGTTGTACAAGCAAGGAAGTGTCAGACCCCCAGGAGCCACACCTGCCTGTATCAAAAGCCTTTTCACATTGTTTTGTCTTCCTCTTGATTACTAAGCCAGACTGTAATAATGACCAACAGAGGGGCCTGTCATCCGGGAAGGATGCACACAAACTATTACACATACTCACGCAAACACACACACTCTCTTTTTCAACCTATCTGCCCAACCCCAAAGAAAATGGTATGTAGTCAGAATCTCTTAAATATACACAGTAGTGTTATAAAGTCATGTGAAAAACAGTTTCCACAATCCTCTGAAAAACTTAGTGCGCACCAAGATTCTTTTAGCTAACCACCTTTAGAAGCTATAACTTGAAGTCATCATTTACTGTATGACTGTCAGTACGTCATTCTCTCACATTGCTGGGGAGGAATTTTAGCCCGCTCTTCTTTACAACATTACGTCAATTCATTGAGGTTTGCATTTGTTTATGGACAGCTTTCACCACAGCATTTCATTGAGTTTTAGGTCTGGACTTTGACCAAGCCATTGCAACACCTAGGTTATTCTCTTTTTCAGCCACTGTCTTGTAGGTTTGCCACTGTCACTGTCGGACAGATGGCCTCACATTTCACTCTAGAATTTGGCATACAGAGGGGTTCATGACAGTAAGGTTCCCATGTCCTGTGAATCCTTAATAAGCCAAATCCTCAACCCTTCATCACTGTGCTTCACATTTGATAAGAGAAGTCTGCGCTGATATCCTGTCTTTGGTTTGGTTTCCACCAATGGTCAAACATATCTACTTTGGTCTGTTCTAGACATTTTTCCAGAATTGGTTTGTACATATGGAACTTAAGTCATGCTCCAACTTTAGCATTTAGCTTGCTAACTGGGGCCTAAAGAGTCTGAAATTTGACTCTTGGGTTTTTTGGGACATCCACTCCTGGGAAGATTGTAGGATTTTACACTTGAATTCTCCAAACCAACAAACTACCAAAATGTATGCTTTTATAGAGATGCTCACTCTTTTTGATCATCAAAAAACCACTTGAATTTAAATTTGCAGCAACTGCACGCTATTTACGTTTTTGATTCCTATGGAAGTAGATAGTGTGTATGAAGATTTTCACAGGACTCTAGAGAATCCCATAAAAACTCTCTTTTTGACATGTCTTTATGTGTGTTTGTGTATATATATATCTGTTTGTCTATGTCTATATCTATCATATTTTTTGTCTCTAAGGAGCAGCCTCCTCATATTTTGGATGGCTGTTGAACAAGTAGCCATCCATGAGGCCAACCTGATCCATGCAGTCATTTTTTTAGCCACTTGTAGAATTTCCCCTCACTATTTCTTTCTCATACACCCACACACATACATGCTTAACTTCCTTTTATATTTTGAACAAAGATCCACAGGAAGCCCGACTGTGACCCCTGAGCTGATGCAATGTGCTTAGCTGTATACGTATTCATGCTTACCCCTTGCTTACTTTGTAAGTGCCCTCTTCAGTGAGTGCAATCAGTTCCTTACACAGGAAATAATAATCCTTTGAATCTCACCTTGACAATTCTTTAATTATTAGCAGTGCTGACCAAAATACACTTCTTGTGTGTGATGGTTTTTAAAACAAAGTATCAAATGAAATACCTTCACCAAAGGAGCATCGCTCTATGAATCACAAAAGAAAATGAGTTTGCAGGCACTTGATGAGCACTTAAATTGTTTAAATACAGCAAATGGTATCTTGGAGTTACTTGAAAACACTGATAACTGTCAATACAAGGAGTATTAAAATAAGACATAAATGAGTTAATCGAAACAAATCCTAAATATTAACAATATTAGTGAAAAACCAGTTTAAATACAGTGTTCTTTTGTCTTCAGCTAGCTAGCTATAGTTGTATCAGGCTAATATAAACTGTATTAATCAAGGTAATGTGCCGGATGAGGGTTAAATTGTTAGAAAAATTTAAAAATTAAATCAATACCACATGATGACAAATGCTGTAATAATATAGGAAGAAGATCAAATAAAAGAAAAAAAAATAAAACTAAAAAGACTGCTTTGTTTAAGGGGATGGGGAAATGTAAGCAGTGGAGTTTTGTCTGATGCAATAGCGTCTACAACCTGCAAACAGCTACTTTATCACTTAACAATTAGGTAACTGATGTTATTTAGGTCTAGATAAGACGGTGAAGTGAAGTTATCATCTAAGCTAGAAAACTTAGCTAGCAAACTGTATCCGTGCATAACAAATATACACATCTCCATCTCCAGCTGCCTCCCTCTTCCCGCTCCACCACAACCACCCACACATGCAGGGCCTTGGAGTAGGGGTATGTCACCAGGGTGCAGAGGAGGCTACCCCCCCTCTGTCCCCTTCTGGCTGCCTCTGCCTCAATTTTATCCCACAACTTAGACATTCACATTACTCACACTCTCATTACACATACATATAGGATCTTGGGGGTGGGCACGATACACGGAGTCCAAAGTACCATCAGGGTGTACACCCCACCCCTGGCATCGTTGCCCACCTCTCAATTTTAAATACACGTAGACATTGAGGGCTAGCAGGAGGGACCATGCGCTTACCTGCTGCTCTCTGGCAGGTAGCTCCAAGCCCTCCTGGGTTTTAAATGCACCTTAGAACACACATGCATCAACATTACAATGAGCGGGTGGAGGGAGGTTTGGAGTCTTCTCTCACCCCCGTTCTCTGCGACCTGCTGGAGCAGGGGGGCTAGGAGGAGGAGTTGGCCGTCCGACTGCGGTCTGGAGTGTGGAGCCTTCCTGCTGCTGCGGAGTCGGGGCGGTCTGCCTCCCCCCACCGCAGGGAAAAGGGAAACACCACCTGGGTCTGGGTGCAGTTCCCCCCTCCAGGGGCGAGGGCACCTAGACCCGGTTTGTAGAGTATGCTTGGGGAGTGTGATCGTGTGTACAACGTCTCTTTATGTCTGTCTCCACGTTGGTTGAGTGTGGAGTAAGTGCATATGAGAGCATGAGGGTGGGAATGGATGTTTGTATCTGTGTGTGCCTGTATGTCTGTGTCTATATGTCAGGTTGGGTGTCAGGCGCCACCTCTCTGGGGACATCTCAGGCCCTCCAAGGTTTGGAGGCCTATCTCCCCCTACCACCACTTCCCCTGCCAGTGGCGGACCCCCTCAGACATCGGTGCGTTGGTGGTTCTTTGTGTCCGGGGATGGGCGTCCAGGTACACACCGGCTCACTCCTTGGCGGCCGCTTATCGGGGCCTGGAGCCTGGGGCTCGCTCGGGCCGCTTCGGAGGTGGGGTGCCCCCGGCCTCTCGGCCTGGGGCTCGGTCACTCAGGCGCAGCTGGCTGCCGGCGGAGCTCACGGGCGCGTCACTGCAACTCCCCCTGGCTTCTGCTCCGCGGCTGCTGAGTGAGCCCTCATCTGGGACTCTCCTCAGCTCTTTCCGGGACAGTGGCGCGGCTGCCCCTCTGTTGGTCTTCCTTGGTCTCTTGTGTTCTGGGGGCCTCTGGATGTCTGGAGTTTTGATCTCCTCCACACCTGCTTCACGCCCTGGAGGACGGGGCTGTGGCCCCCCCACACCCTCTAGCAGATTATTACATGAAGGAACCTTTTAAAAAAACAAAAAACAAGCGCGTCCATGCTCACAGGTGTACACACGGGTGATCACACCCACAAACTACACCCTTTTTGGCTCCTACCTCAAAGCACACTGTGTTCTGTTGATCTTATGTGCTGCACAATAATGTTTAACATTTAGTATTTACTGTCATATTCCCATATATCATTGTGATGTTGTTTATTCTATTACTCTTGTTCTCTTCTGCTTGCTTTCTTTTTTCTTTCTCAGCAGGTGATCCAGGTGATTGATATATGCATTTTTTTTCTCTGCTCATTCTGTTGGTTTTTGTTTTTTGCCCTTCTCCCCCGTCCCTCTTCTCAGCTGTTTCTCTTTCCCTCTTTCTTTCTCCCCTTCTTTCCCCCAGTCAAGTCTGTCCCGTATTCAGTAAGTGAAAATAAAATAAACAATAAAAGGTGAATCAAATGGACCATTACGGCAAGGCTGGGATGGTCAATTTGGTAAAGTAAATCCGTTGGGCATCTTTCTTTGCCTTTAGACAACAATTCTGATGGCAAAAGAGCCAAACGGGACAGGCCAAAAAAACAAAAAAACAAAAAAAAAAACAAAAAACAAAAAAACAAATATACACATATCTGCGCATTAGTTCCAAGTAACATAGCAAAGAAAAAAATACCTACCAAGATGGAGCACATGTTCTGTGGTTTTTGGTTCCTGTTAAACCACATTTATTTTATTTATTTTCTTTTTTGCCCACTTTGCAATTGTATCTGTTTCATTTCCTGCTGTCTTGGTCAGGTTTTTCACTTCTTCTGCTCTTCTTGTAGCCAGCCCCAAGTGGCCATTTAAGGAACTGTAAAATCTATTGCTTGAGTGCTAGCTTTATTTTTTTAGCCTAACAGTTAGCTTAGATTAGCATAGAGAATGGAACAGAGGAAGTAGAGTGCAGAGACTCTACCAACTACACCAAAAACAAAGCAAAACAAAACAAAAACAATATGCTAGGTCATCTCTTGACTCAAACAAGAAACACTACATGTGCAGGCTTGTACTTTATAGTATTTTTCCCTTTGTGCTAGGACCACAGTTTTTCTCATACAAAGCTATCTGTGTAAGTTTGTACAACTTCACTTTCAATGGGCAAACAAGAGAGTAATACTGAGAAATACAAAAAACAAAAACTTTTTTTGGCACTGATGAACTCTGTGCTAATGAGAGTGCTGCTATTATTGTAACGTCCTGTTTGAGCAAGTGAGCACAAATGGTGCGACTTCATTTTTTTTTTGTCACAAAAAGAGGAAGCTTACAGTTATTCATTGACAACACCAGTGACATCATCGGGTGCCAGCATGTCTGTCGGCACATCTGAGTATGTGCGACTACTTAGAAACCAATACAAAGACACATGCACGCACACACACACGCACACGCTTCAGACCAGTCAGACAGCGCTGTCTTCCACCTGTCTCCAGCGTTGCCCGTCCCGGTCATTAAAAGGGTCCCAGAGCCCCACTCTAAGTGCACATGTCAACTGCAAAATTACAGGGCACGCACAAACACATATTTGTTGTGTATTTTGAAAGGGTAATATCTGTCTGCACGCAAGCAATACGTTCATTTTCCTCCTGATAGCTCCTCCTCTTCTCTTTGTGACAAACCCAGAAAACAAAGCAGGTAAGGTTCAAAGACAAAACAAAGGAAAGGAGATAAAGACAGGAGACAGGTCGAGCTGATGGACATATGACATAGGGAAACTTATCATTCCCCTAATGATTCTCCGGTTACTGTGGACTTCACCACAGTGATTACAAAGCACTTCTTTAACTGAGGTCGAAGTATCATGATATCTCAGTTTTGTTCTACCACTTAGCTCCCCCTTTTTCTAACTAATAAAGACCACAAAGCCACTGCAGATGCGTGTGATGAAAGCATCGCTGTTTGAAAACATGAGTGCCAGACATTGGCAAGACTTGATTCAGTGTAGCGGGAAGAAGTGCACAGACAAGTTTGACCGGGAGGAAAGACGGAGCATAAAGGAAAACAAATTGCTTCAACTGAAAGATGAAGATCTATTTTCAGACAGTGACATCATCGTTTCTTTTCGCTGCCATTACTTCTGGGTGCGTGAATACGACAAGGAGCACAAACAAGCAATCAAAAACCCTTGGCACCTGAAAGTTGTGTTGTTTTAAACCTGCCCTTTTATTCTCAGCTCTTTCACCGCGTTGCCTTTGGGTAACCTGAGTGCTCTCTTTCCCTTTTCAACATGATCGGTACAAACAATGGCAAACGTCTTTTCTCCTCGGGGTGATTGACTTGGTCTTATTGCGGTTCTTATTTTATGCTTTTCCGCTGAATGAAATCTCGGCTGTATGTCTGAATAGATGCTGACAGGACCTTATTAGCTGCGTTATCCCGAAATACACAGACGTGAGATCACTAGTGGACAACATTGGGCTTGTTGTCACAGCTCAAACCCAATTTTATAATGGCTGTTTTGTCACTTGTCAACATACGGCATGAGTCACGGCATCTTGCCTTAGCCCGAGAGTCAATGAAAATGGCACAGTAGCACGTCTGAACACCATGACAAAGGCATTTAGCATTTCCTATAATTTTTGCACTGGTCACATCCTTCTTCCATGTGTGCTGTAATTTCCCTCGGCTGGATACTCAATAACATCCTGTTGTCTGAGGATATCTGAGGGGACAGATTTTACTGACCCCACCACCACCGCATCGTCACACACTGTTATCCCAGCCCTGGCTAATGCCAGCCAGCCAGGAAGCTGTCCCCTGTGATCTCTGTGATTAAAAGCATCCTTATTATTGCCTGGGTATTGTTTTGTTGTGTGTGGATCCCTTTGGACTACTATTATTAAATCGAATTACTGGGACTCGACTGTGACACCAAGAATCTTCGGGAAACACTTCATAAAAGGAAAAAGCACAGTGACAGCATCTGAGATGAAAAATAAAAAAATGTCACAACTAACTGCACTGACAGATTACATGAAAACTAGTCAGCCTGTCCCATGATAAAAGATTTATAGCATACATAATATTTTGCACAATGTTGATCTTACTTTTACTCTTTAACTTAAACCTATTTCTACTTTTTTAGTCACTTTTGCATATATACATTTGTACACTGTCTCACAGCATAAGGCCCTCACTTTGCGCTTTGTTGCATTTTTACTTACTTATTTTAACTATGCTGTTTATTTATTGTAGACTGTACTATTTTTATTCATTATCCTGCTGCTGTAGCATGATAATTTCCCTTATGGCATCAATACAGTATCAATCTATCTGTAGATGCTGAAGAAAAGCTTAAAGACAGAGCTGAAGAAGAGATCTACTTACTTACATAGCTCTTATAATGACTAAGCGATGTACAGATTTCACAATCCGTACAAAACTTAGATCTGTTTAGCACAGTTCATCTTGGTACATTAAACTGGTTTTTCCAGTCAGGTGCTGATATCAGTGTCATCTCTTCTCCTTAGATGGGCATCATCGGCAGCTTTCTTTATGCTTTACTGATTTGTTCGTTTTCTTTTTGGTTCGCATTTTAGTCAAACCAAAACCAAAAAGAGCTTCACACATGCAATGAAATGCAGTGCATCACAGGAGCCAGCCTGAGTGGAGGTTTTTTGAATGAGATAAATTTGTGGTAACTCTACACGGTGACACAACAGGTGGTCATCCTTCTTAAACCCCTGCGACAGAGACAGGTGCTTCCGACAATGAGGGCTAGAGTGGGGGTGGGTGGGTTGCGTGGATCTCCGGACAGGCTTTGGACAATGGTGGAAATTGGGCATGGGGGGGTAATTCATGCATGGGCAGCTCCTGGCCCATCCCAGCTCTATGTCAAATATACAAGTGCATGAACCCAACTACTCTATGAGCATAAAATAGTCCGCATTGCAAGGTAAACACAAACATGCTCATTCAAACTGTTGAGTGTTTTTTTTTTCTCCTCAGTTTGTCAGGGAAACAGAGGCGTCAGAGGACAATGGCCTGACAATCGGCAAACAGGAAGAGATCCCCTTCACACAGAAGGGTATTCCTGAGTCCAGCTTAAAAAGGGAAGAGGGCTGGAGGTGAGAGGGGCTGTGGGGGTGGGTGAGCGCAGCGACAGCACTTTGACCTCAAAACACCACCACAAACATTTCCGACCTAAAAAAAAAATCCATCTAAAGAGATCATATCTATCCGCCCAGGAACAATGCAACAACCCGAACACAGCAATGACACAACCTGAAATATATCCCGCTCGCAACTATATTTTCTCAACAGAGGAAAAGACAACACAGGTGAAACACTTCTTGCTTTTCCATCACCTGCACTTAGCTTCTCTCATTCTTTACTTTCATTGTAAATTCACCCATGAAAAGATCTCACTGATTAAGAATCTTTTACAGTTTGAACTTTTCAAAGCATTCCACCCGGTTTGACCATGTGACAGCCGGGAAATGCTTCAAGCCAAGTCTAAAAGTAAAAACACTTTCCAATCTCCCTGCAGACATCTGCACATCTGATCGCCAGCGGTATCCCAACAATGTGTTTCCTTTTTGATGCAAACGCAACTACATAATTAAAGCTGTCACAAGCCTCTTATCTGCATACCTCACGAATGACATGAAGTCAAAATGTTGCGTCACAGATAAATAAACTTATATAAAACAAGCTAGATCACTGCTGGAAATACATTTAATTCCATTTAAAAATACACATAATAAGCCAAATAAAACTAAAGCCCATCAGTTCTCTAAGAAACACACTGTATCTTATAATTAATCACTTAGTTCCGCTCATTTCCTCAAGCTATGAGCTGCCTCGGTGAGCCTTATCCTGCGCTATCAGTCATTGTGTAAGAGTAGGTGCCAGAGATAATAATGGTCAAATCAGCGCTGATTGATTAAGCAAGAAGTGGAAGGAAGGGAGGGGACGATGATGAGCAGGAAGCAAAAAGAGGGAAGAGTTGACCGTCCTCTTGTGCTGTCAGATAGATAAGGCTAGTGATGGAGATTCCCAGTGGACTCAGATAACCTTTACCAATAATGTCACTATTTAACAAAGCTGCTCTGTTTAGAGTGGACTGCTAACCTATCAAAAAAGAAAAGAAAAAATAAGATAAACACTGTTTACAGGTCTATACATATTGTGTATTCATTTCTAAATTGAAATGACTTCTACTGGAATTCCAGCTTTATCAAGCTGTATTAGTCTATTTTTGCAAGTAGACTGAATAAAAACTACAAAGGTCAATAGCAAACACAGAATTCGAAACTGTAGATGCTGATAAGCATCTGACATTGTTTTGAATTCCTTTTAAATTTACTGTAGCAGTTTTTTCAAGAAGTGTTTCAAAGCTTAGCTTAGACCTTGCCATTAAACACTTTATGCTTGCACGAATCCCTGATTTAGCTACAGTTAGGTACAGACTATTTAAACTATTGCATTTCATTTCTTTGTCAGTTATGTTGCTTCTTTAAAGAAGTGTGTAGGCCTACAGGGGAAAGTACTGAACCACGTAATCTCCATTTTATTTTTTTTATTGCACGTAATAGACTACATAAATGATTTCACATTAAAACCTTTTAATTGAGGTTATTAAATTTATCTTAAGTGGTTGGTTAAATCAGGTTCCAAGAATCGTCTTCTCGCTATTGGCCAACAGAGGGCGCTGTAAAACATTGGTTGACAGTCAGTGAATTCTCATGAAAGCGCTTGTTGGCTGTGTACAAGCAACGGTATCTTTTCCACACAAAAGCTTCTGCGGTTTAAGTTTATGTTTTACAGGGCCGCGAGAGTCATTTCAAAAGCACCTTTCCAATCTCTGCGGCAGCTTTTTTGGTTACGAAATTCCCGAAAACTGACGTCCAAAATGTCCTTTCAGTATCCCCAGGCTTACCGCGACGAGTCAGTTGTAAGTAAATGTGGGTTGCTAACTAGCCTAGCGTGCTAATAAGCCGGGATGCTTAATCATCACGCGCTTTCATTCATTGAAAAGAGCGTTCGCTTTGTTAGCATGCTAGTTAGCTTAGCCATCACTGGTAAACCGAGATTGGCTATGTTGACAAAAATGCATGCATTTCAGAGATAGCCATAACTTAACTACAAGTCCAATTTTAGCCTTTCAAGATGCTACGTGATTAACTTTACTAAACACTCTGGGTTTATAACCCCGATTGCTCAACTCTGTTTTGCTTAGCTACTTCACCTTTTAATCATTCCTCTGTGGCTGGTCTCAGGTGGATGACTATCATGGCTGCAAAGTGCCTGACCCTTACAGCTGGCTGGAGGACCCTGACAGTGAAAAGACACAGGTAAACTCCCCGTTACCACTCAAATCACCAGCGAATTCTGTATTTTTTTACTGCCATATTTAGTTGTTGTGTCGCGTTTTGTAATTAAGAAATGTGGGCATGTGATTTGATAGTTAAGTGTTGGTATTAAAAGTCACGGGCGCATTTAAAGCGTAGCATCTTTTGATTTCTTTCTTTCTTTTTTTGCATATTTGTCATACTTACGTGTTTCAGATGAAGCACCTTTTAATATTAGTATAACCCCAGTACATATAAAATGCTTAGCCTATCAGAGGCATTATAGAACAACAATATTGGATTTTCATTTATATATTTCAGTTCTTCCATATTCATTATGGATTTCTGTGGAGAGACACTTGCTTAAAAAGCATAAACTAAGATTAAAAATTATGTACAATCATGTACGTGTACGTTTTGAGGACACGTTAGCATGCATTGTAATCTGTGCATATCAGACAATTGGTGCACCGGCGTTAAAGGTTTTGTGAGTGAGAGGGATGTTATTCAGTTATGTCCAACTCGTGAAGGTGAACTTAATAAATTGTGCATAAATAATCACTATTTATTCAGGTTTGGATGTACGTGTTTTTAAAATAGTTTTATGTGTGGTCAAATCGATTTGTATGTGGATTGGAACATGCATCTGTGAGTCCTCAAATGTTACACACAAAGTACTGTACACATTTGTAAATCATATTTTTCTCCGTAGGAGTTAGGATGCCGATCGCCTGATCCCTGCTTACCTGTGGCAGTTGTGGAATTGGGGTTAGGGTCAGTTTCGGGGGGGTTTTCGGGTCAGGCGGATATGGCAACTTGGCCTTGCAAGACTACTTTCTAATCCCTTACTCATTACTCATAGTTGTTTTGTTCTATTTTCATGCACAAAGAATCAGTAGTTGTTGGGTCTGTATGTTTTTAGTGTCTCTTGGTATATTTTAAACTTAACCTAAATTAACAGACTCCTTCAGTTCAATAGATCATGAGACATGAGAAATGAAAAATATGCAAATGTTTAACAAAATTATCTTCTCTAATTAGTATGATCTACAAAACCTAGCTTGTTTGGAGGTTTGGATAGCTTTTTTCCCTTGGGAAAAAATAAGATCTTTATTTAAAAACTGTATTTTGTATTTATTCAGGTTATCGTTGATATTAAAGTTTGATCTAAAACATTTAATCATGACAAATATGCCAAAAAAAGAACTCAGGAAGAGGTGGATACTTTTTCCACAGCAAAGATATCTGCTAAATAATTATTTGCTCTTTTGAGCAGTCTGTTGAAATGATAATGGTAAAATGTAAAGCATGGTTGTATTATGCTTTCTTCCATTAGGCCTTTGTCAGTGCCCAGAACAAGCTCACTTTGCCATTTTTAGAGCACTGTGAGGTGCGAGAGCTGTTCAAAGAGCGCATGACTGAGCTGTATGACTATCCCAAGTATAGCTGTCCCTTCAAGAGAGGAAGCAGGTAAAGCTTGCTGCAACTGATTCCATAATAATATTTTTGATGTTGGATTTCAGCTTTAGTGTTAGATGACAGAGTGATTATGTGACATTCCAGTAGCTTTTCTCTTTGTTTTTTAGGTACTTTCACTTTTACAACACGGGCCTCCAAAACCAGAGTGTGATGTATGTGCAAGAGAACCTAGATGCCGAGCCCACAGTCTTCTTAGATCCAAACACATTTTCTGAGGATGGGACAGTTGCTCTGCGAGGTATCAGTCGTGGCTATTATAAAAGCAAAGTACCCATTTTACTGATATGAAAAAATATGTTGCCTGCATTTCTGGATCGTGTGCTCTTTTTAATTTTAGTAATACATTTAGTTCAAAATTGCCTTTCAAGTAATAGTTGCTTCATGTGGTAGTTTTTACTCAGTTTTGAATAAAAATCTCTACAAATGTAGTGTCCTCTCTGATGTCTAAATTTTGTTAAGTTTCCTTGTTAACATTCTATTTATGTTTCTCTGATTTCTTCAAGGCTATGCATTCTCTGAGGATGGAGAGTACTTGGCATATGGCACTAGTGCCAGTGGGTCTGACTGGGTGGAGATCCGCTTTCTGCGCGTTGAGGGCGCCGTGCCTTTAGAGGACCGCCTGGAGCGAGTCAAGTTTAGCTGCATGTCCTGGACCCACGATGGGAAGGGGCTTTTTTACAACTCGTATCCTGACCAGGAGGGCAAAAGTGATGGTAAGACTGTGTTGGACAGGATTCAAACATTCTCAAATACTAAACCTTCATTTGGCTGCAGTAAATTACCTTCAAAATATGAAATACTTGTAAGATAATTGACATTCTTGGAACTCAGTCTGCCTACCTAGCCTCATGGGACAGGGCTCTCTGCCAGGACAGAAGAAAATGGATTAATGGATATCTGCTTAAGGACTCGCTTTTCTGTGCACTGGCCAGTTACCATTTAAAAAAGCTAATGAAAAGCTAAATTGTCATTAGATAATTGCTAGCGGTTTCAAATGTATATATCTCCAAATGCAGTCTACATAGACTGTTAAACTGCATGCAGCAGCAATGTCTGCTCAAACGTGAGTGGAAAATAAAACTTGATCAAAGACAGCATTAATGTATTATTATAATTTTTAAAAAAAACAACAACCTTGAATTAAGAATAAAAAAACAGGAATTACAGACATTTTCATACACAGACCTCCGTTTTCATAGACTGAAATTGCTAACCGACTGACAAGCATTTCAATGGCCAGGTGAGGCCTGTTCCATTGTTATTTCATGACAAATGAGTCAAAGTGCTGATTTTTTTTGTAACATTTGTAACAGCTTTTCACTGTCATCATTAGACTAAAAAACTAAAAACCAAAAATAAAGAGATCCGGGAGCTTTAGACAACAAAGTTGGATGATGACAAAATTATTTTCATGGTTTAGAAAAGTTTGTTTACACTAACACGACAAGAACATGACAAATTGTCAAGGTACAGCAGGAAATGCAGCAGTTTGCACTTTGCTGTAAAGTGAAAACTGCTCATTACAGTCAAGAACAGGAAGACCAGATTAGATGTTACCAGAAATCATCTAAAAGAATCTGCATTGTTCTGGGAAGGAAATAAAAAACAAACAAATTTGAACTTTTTACCAGATGATGACAAGAGAAAAGTATGGAGAAGCGTGCCACGTTACCAGTCAGACATGACTTATAATGTCAGTGGAAATGGATCACTGGTCTTTATTAATGATGTAAGTGTTGAAAGAAATAGCAGTATGAGTTGTGAAGTGTACAGGTTTATACTCGCTCGGTTTCAGCCAAATGCTACAAAACTCATAGGACAGTGCTTAAACAGTGCAAATGAATATTATCCCAAAGCATACTGCAAAAGCAACCAAAGAGTTACTCAAGGCAAAGAAATTGGATGTTCTTCAGTGGTCAAGTCAGTAAGCTGTTGTCATTCCAATAGAGCAAAGTGCACAAATGCAGAAAGACTCACAAACAAGCACCAAATGAAGGCCTAGCAGAGCATCTCCAGGGAGGTGAACCACAGCATTTGGTGATGTTTGCCGGTTTTAGACAGTCAAAGATTGTAAATGATTTTCATCCATGTAAAGTTACGTTTGTATGTCCAATTACTTTTGAGCCACTGGACAATGTATTTAATGTCATAAGGCGAAATGTTTGTCATTTGTCAATATTTGTTATTTTCTGTTTATTGTTTTGAAACCTTTTGTTATCTAGTATTATAAAATTTGCACCTACTCGTAACACTCTTCGTCTTTTTGTATTCGATTTTGTTTTTTGCTTTCAGGCACTGAGACCTCCACTAACTTGCATCAGAAGTTATACTATCATGTTCTGGGGACTCCACAGTCTGAGGACGTCCTATGTGCAGAGTTTCCTGATCACCCCAAATGGATGAGTGGAGCAGAAGTATGTGTGAAGTTGTTTGTTTGTTTTTTTCCCCTCTAGTGTCATGTCATCAAACTTGGACAGAATGCGTGTTTTAGTTGGCATTCAGGTGCAGTTTAATGATTGCAGATGTACTGTAGGTATCAGAAGATGGGCGCTACGTGCTGCTGTCTATCAGAGAAGGTTGTGATCCTGTCAACAGACTGTGGTATTGTGACCTCAAGACCACTCCTCAGGGTATTACAGGTATTCTGTACTTGTTTCTCTTTATTTCTCAAAGTATTTTGGTACTTTAAGACAAATATTGTTCTTCTTGTAGTCTTACTCGCTTAACAGTTTGATTTTAGAACTGAAATCCTTGTTTGCTCAGGACTTTTGCCATGGGTAAAATTAATCGACAACTTTGACGCCGAGTACGAATACGTGACGAACGAGGGCACATTGTTCACCTTCAAGACCAACTTAGACGCCCCTCGTTACAGACTAATCAACATCGACTTTGCCTCTCCGGAGCAGAGCAGCTGGAAGGAGCTCCTGCCTCAACATGAGAAGGATGTCATTGGTGAGGTTCTGCAACACGTGCATGACCTTTTCCCTATAAAATATGAAGCGTTAGCAGTTTAGCCCTGTCATTAAAGGTACATTTCAATGTCATTCATTCTTTTGCCATGTCTTCCTTGCAGTGTTTGCCACCTGTACATACTCCAGCTATTTGTTTGTGTGCTTCCTCCATGATGTGAAGAATGTGTTGAAAATGTATCGTCTGAGCTCAGGAGAGGAGCTGAGGACCTTCCCTCTTGATGTTGGATCCATAGTAGGGTTCACAGGACGAAAGCGAGACTCTGAAATCTTCTATTATTTCACTTCTTTCCTATCGCCAGGTAATATAATGCAAAAGTTATTATTTTTAATCAAAAAAAGCTATTTTGTTTATCAGATGCCTTGTCTCGCAATTTCTACCTGTGCAAATATTGTTGTTTAAGTGAAATAAGTCAACCTTTATGTTAAGTTTGTATAAATAAGAAACAAGTAATGCAATTTTGTTCTCATTTCTAAGTTCCACGTATTATTTCATTAAGTAAATTTGTACTGTCTTTAAGAATTCACTGATTGTGAAGTGATTTCAAAATAGTAAAGAAAATGAAACTTTTACTTTCTTTTCATCTAGCCATCATTTACCACTGTGACCTAACCAAGGAGCCCCTGCAGCCCCATATCTTCAGAGAGGTCACTGTCAAAGGCTTCAACCCCTCCGACTACCAGACCACACAGGTAACTAGAGCCTAGACTGGGATTACCAGTGTTTAAATAGGTGTGTTTCATTTCTCTTTAAAAATAGGCTGCGGTAAACACATTTATTAAAAGATATCTCAACAGTTAATTATGCATAAATGCCCAACTTTAACCTAGTTTTTAAAGTACTGACCCAGCATTTATCCAAAATGACAGACATAAAACGGTGGTGTACAGGCCAGTTTGTACCCTGACAAACAAAATGAAGGGTTTTATCAATTGTCTGGCTCGAAAACGGCAAACTGAGGGCAAACTATCGGCTTAGGGTTGTTGTAGAAAAGGTGGGCTAAATCAGGTATTGGTAGCATTTATTAACGTAAGCAGCACTCAAACTGAGCTTTCAAAGTAGTTTTTTTTAACTAGAACTGTACCCTAATAGTCAAATCATCAGATATTTGTTTCTTAGTTTAATTTTGTGATTTTTAGATGTTGTATGTTTCTAAACATGAGGCTATAAACCAAGTCAGCATGGGTGTGTTCACAGTAGTAACTGTCACATGTCAGTTCACCTTGTTGTGGCAAATAAGCAACTTTTTCTGACTGAAGTATAACGGGAAGGATTGCTCGGCCGTCATAGGAGACATGAGCCCTTTCTCTTTAAATGTAGCCAAAGTAACAGCCATTAATTCTGATTTATTAAAAAAAAAAAAAGATTGATTGCCAGATGGAGTTGGAAGCTGGTCACCTGTGGAGAGAAATGAAAGAGAAAGAAATTTTGCAATTAGTCATAAGATTTGAAGCTTTTATGTTATGATAGATGTTGTCAGTGTCCCTGGGAAATGATTATGGGCCAGGAATGGATGACCTGACATAGCTGATTTTATATTTAAGTGGTTCAGATTCCTGAGAAACTTGCAGTAAATTGTCCTTTAGATAGTCTAGCCTTGGCCAGACCATGTTTCAAATTCTTTTTACTTCCTCTGTACATATAGTGTCCCAGAGTTAGATATATTTATATACTTCTGCTGAAAACAGTGGCCTCGAAAATAGCTCTGTAAGTGTAAAATGTTCACGATGCAGACAGGATTTTAAAAGAGCTCCTGTCTTCTCTTGTCTTCTGACTCAGAAACAAGGATAGACTGGTGATGTAAGCTTTACTGTTCTTTACCTTTTCGTAATTCACTTCCCATCTCCTTTTGTTTCCCTGACAATCTTTTATTTTTTTTTCTCTCTCTTGTTGTCTCAGATCTTTTTTCCCTCAAAGGATGGCACTCAGATACCCATGTTCATTGTTCACAAGAAGGGCATCAAAATGGACGGCTCCCATCCAGGTTTTTTATATGGCTACGGGGGCTTTAACATCTCCATCACGCCAAGCTACAGCGTGTCCAGACTCATCTTTGTCAGACATCTGGGAGGAGTTTTAGCTGTCGCCAACATCAGAGGAGGAGGAGAATATGGGGAGACCTGGCACAAAGGTGAGGAGCTTTTGACACGTAATTATAAACATGACTACAGAGCTCAATCGCAAGGGCATGTCCAGTTTGCCCTGTTAGAAAACGCCTGTGTTTGTGTGTGTTTGTAGCACATACAGTAGATTGTGTCTTGTCTTTCAATAATGACATCTTTAGCTAAAAGTTTGAAATGAATATATTTGCATATTGAGAGATTCTGGAGTTTTCTGTGGCTGAGGAGGCATAAATGTTGTTTTTAAGAATTTCTAACCTGACAAGCATAAAAAAACATATCAGACACACATTATTATTCAAAGCAGAATAATTTTAGATCTTTTCAAACGTGCCTGGAGGGAATCTTTTAAATATTACCAGCGCAAAGTCCTCATTTACATACTTTGTATTCTTTTTTTTCCAGCTGGCATGCTGGCAAATAAACAGAACTGCTTCACAGACTTCCAGTGTGCAGCTGAATATCTAATCAAGGAGGGATACACTTCTCCCTCCAAACTGACTATAAATGGAGGCTCTAATGGTGGCCTGCTTGTAGGTATGTATGCTTCCACTAAAGAACAAGATACACTAAAACAATATAATCGCAGCAAATGGATATAGATGATGATGTTTCTGAATCCTTGGTGTCCTGTCTCAGCGGCCTGTGTAAACGAGCGGCCTGAGCTGTTTGGATGTGCAGTAGCTCAGGTGGGCGTCATGGACATGCTGAAGTTCCACAAGTTCACAATCGGGCACGCCTGGACCACGGACTTTGGCTGTTCAGAAGACAAAGAGCAGTTTGAATGGCTGATCAAGTAGGTGCTCTCTGACCACAGTGTAGATTTTAATGTGTATTATATACTGTAGGCTGCATTTACATCAGCTGCCTTTCTTTATACATTTTAATCTGAGCTTCACTGATTACATTGGCTACATGGACATAAAAAAATGTGTTTCCAGTCCCAAGTAGCTATTAGCTGAAAGCCTGGCATATTTCAGCATGGTGTGCAACATGTCCTTTAAAGAATTGAGGAAACTGGACAAGTGGAGGACAAAAGAAAAAATTCCAGGCCTAAAACCCTGTCTGTAGCAGATAAAGTGTCTGAAGGTCATTTCCTTGAGGAATGGGGATTTAAAAAGTCCAGTTGTCAAGAAGCCATTGCTAAGGAAGAGAAACAGGGAGGAGGCTGAGTTATGCCAAATTACACAAAGACTGGATTGAAGATCAGTGGTAACAGGTCTTTATGGTGTGATGAATATATACAGAGGCTGAGATGTAGTGGTTTTGAGCTACATCTCAGCCAGTGGTGTTGGTGATCTTGTCAAATTTTAAGGAATTATGAATTTGGAAAACACTCTCAGATTTTAATCCACCAGGCAATACAGTTTGGAAAGCATGTGATTGACAGCAGCTTCATTTTTTTTTTTAGCATTACAATGATCCTCAACACACAGTTAATGCAGTAAAAGCATACACAAATAGAAAAATAAAAATACACCATGAAACACTGTCAGTCATGGATGGGTCTCCCCAGAACCCAGACTTTAGCATTACTGAAGCAGTGTGAGATCATCTTGACAGAGAACAGATCAAAGGGTACCCAACATCCAAAGAAGATCTTTGAAGAATCCCGAGGACTACCAAAACATGACAAGAAATCTTTCCTAAGAGAGTTCAGGCTGTGTTGAGGAATAAAGGTGGTCATACCAAATATCGACTTTCATGCTTATTAGAATTGTACAGTCTCAGCTTTTAGCTTGTATACTGTATTCCCTTGTGTTCGTTTGCCCATTTTAATAAATAACTTAATCTGTGTGGTAATTTTTTTTGCAAAATATAAAGAAATAAGGATTGGCTCAAGACTCTGGCACAGTACTGTATTTTAATGAAATATCTAATTCCAGGAGTTATCCTTGAGTCTTGATTTGAGAACTGAAGCTCACAAAGAAATTCAGAACAAACAAAATTACCCGATTGTTTCGTTTGTGATGTAGGATAGCAGTGTGAATATTTTAAGGTTAAACAAAATACATTTTGTACTCCAACATTATCATTGCTCTGACATTTTTATAGAGGGATTCTGCTGTTTACTTAATATTTAAACGGTTGCAGTCCTAACAAAGATCCCACTGGTCCTCTCTCGCAGATACTCCCCGCTTCATAACATCCGTGTACCAGAAGGCAATGGGGTCCAGTACCCCGCTGTGCTTTTGCTGACAGGCGACCACGATGACCGGGTAGTGCCTCTGCATTCCCTCAAGTACATCGCCACTCTGCAGCACATTGTAGGTCGCAGCCCCAAGCAGACAAATCCCCTTTTCATCCTTGTGGACACAAAGTCAGGCCACGGTGCTGGAAAGCCCACCAGCAAAGTCATTCAGGAGGTGGCTGACACTTATGCCTTCATCGCTCGCTGTCTCAACATCTCTTGGGTCAAATAACCTGCATCTACCTTTTAAAGTGTGTGGGGTTTCTTTTTTTTCTTTTTTTAAATCCTTTGGTCAAACCATATTTAGAATACCGTTAATACCAGAATACCGTTAATACCAGATGTTGACACATTGTTTATAGCACTGCTACCTTCCCCCCCCCCCCTTTTTTTTTGTGCTGATCTGTTTTTGTCCCTCCCCCTGTGTGAGCAGATTAGATCACAGAGTCATCAGGCTCTGCACAAATATAAGCCAACATGCATCTCTCACACCTAATGTGTTGTTTGTTTTGTGTAGTCACAGGGGGCTCTTTTCAAGGATGATGCAGTAATCAGCCAATCAGCCGTTAAAGTCATGAGGTGAAAATAGCAAAAAGTTCATTTCAAGATTGTTCCTGCTCCCTTTGGGTGCTGCAACGTGATGTGTGTGTATGTAATTTATTTCTGGATTGTGCGCAGAATGGAGTCTGTTTGATGTCAGATGAAATCAGTACATACAAATGTTAGTGACAGTATTACACGGATGATGGTACTGCTGGTGGATGAAATGAAAACAAATGCAAAAAAAAAATCGGTTGTTTCCATGGGAAAGTGTGTGTGTGTGTGTGTGTGTGTGTGTGTGTGTGTGTGTGTGTAAGTAAATGTCAGTCCTTACATTAATTTCAGACTGATGATTTCTACCTCTTGACTTGTGCTGATTGTTTTCCTTTTCAAAGGGAACAAAACACAATGCCACAAATACAATAAATAACTTTTTCAACAGTGACTCATCGGGATCTTTTATTATTTGTGTATGTTAACAGCTATGCACCTTCATGTAGTAAATAAAATTACACTAGGGTAACAGCTCAGGATAAAAATATGAAATTTGATTGTCCAAATTGAGGAATAATTCTCCGATCCAAAGTGGCAAGTTTGAGTGAAACAAATGAAGGCAGTGAATAAAAAAAATATTTTATTTGAGATAATCTTGGACAAAGACAGAAATATTTTGCTTTCTATTAAAAAATATAATGAAATAATAAGCTGGGATATGAATCGGTCTGTTGTTCCCTTTCACAGACAAAGAGCAAGTCAGGGCGTCTAGATCTAATCTTGAGTTCATGTGTGGTCTTCCACCAGGGGGCAGTCACGCTGAAAGTGAACAACGGGTATAGCAGCAAGCACAAAATGAGGGTGGTCTCACAGAGGAAGCCATGAGGATTAATAAACGTACATGTTTCATGTTCAAAAGCCTCTCCGATGTCCCACTTTTGGTTTTCATAAGCATAATCAGTCACACCTGAAACTTTTATAATCATCTCAAACACTCCAGTCTGTGACCGCGCCTTTAATGAACAATACATTACAAAATAGCAAGAAGTTGAGCTTCATGATGACTCTTTCATCATTTATGGGTTATATTTTTATTTTTTAAATGTTTAAATGCATATGAGTTAGTATGAAAACATGCACAAATTTCCAAATTTCTTTTATCTAAATTCAAACTGGTGTGCACCATTACATTACATTTTTCACAACATTCAAATAAACTGATATCAAATTAGAAAAACGTCTATTAGAAGTGAAGTTAAAAAAAAATTAAATTCAAATGCTTTGCAAAAATGTCAATTTCAGATAAACATAAATTAGATAAACATAATCTGAAGACAGAAAAAATGACAGTTTATATGTTTCATTTCTATTATTTAAAACACCCAATAAACATTAAAGATGGACATGAAAATACTCATGGTTTCAGATTCAGATCATTTTGAACGTGCTCAGTGTTCCAGCAAAACCAAATTACTCGTCATGTTATGAAACTAAAACAGTCGTGAAATCTGACGCCAAGAAGATTCAATTTTTCTTTTAAGTTTTGAGAATGTTTTCTGACACAACACTGACTCGCTTTACTTAAAACCAAATTATACTGCCTGTCTTAATACTTTAACATCTGTTCCAGCTCCCCAACAACTTTGGGTGACAAAGATCGGCTAGTGCCTCTGCATTTCTATTTAACCTATTTAACTTTAGGTTAAATAACTGGAAGAATGAACAGCTACATTGACTGAATAACAACCAGAGCCAGATATAGGCCATGCGCAATAGAATCAAACGAGCTAGTTGACCAAACTTATCAAAAATGTTAAAAATAAATAAATCCCAGTCGTTACAAATAACTTTGTCAGCACTCAATGCCTCATCTAAGGTTTGCCACCCCCGCTTTTAATCACCTCCCAGCCAATTTAGATTGAATGCGCACGCGTCCACATACACCCGCGTGGGAAATCAGAGGATACTGGACCACCAGATGGCGCATAAAACCCCGTGAAATCCTGCTGCCTGCCTACATGTAGACTGGTGTGTCAGTGAACTGATCCTAGTGGTAAACTTCACAAAAGAAAAAAACACCCTCACTGTTTCACTTGTCTGTGCTGAAGCTGGCGGGTCATCACACACAAAGAAAGTGGTTTATAGGATTAGCCCATGCATGACCTACATTATAATATTATGTTAAAACATCCTATTATAAGTTGGCTTTAGGTGGAAATAACCATCACATGTGGCAATAATCTTATCAACTTATGTCTAATGAAAGCGGTGAAAAAGATCCTCATTTCTGATTGGCTGACACATTCGAAGACATTATAACGCGCCCGATGAACACACACCTGTGGTTATAAGCATTAACGCTTATAATCACATGTAATAATTTAATAGTTGCGAATGTAGCTTTTTGTATCTATCTATCTATCTATCTATCTATCTATCTATCTATCTATCTATCTATCTATCTATCTATCTATCTATCTATCTATCTATCTATCTATCTATCTATCTATCTATCATTTTGTCTCTCTCTCAGTGTGAGGTACATTAATAACAGTGAAGTTGACTGCCTTTATCAAACCGATGGATGGCGCTATTTATTCAATCCCACCCCCCACTTCTCAGTTACCAGTCGCTGATCTGGAACCAGCCAAGCTGCGCTATTCAACAAGGATATGAAGCTGAAAGAGTCAACAGCAGACATCAGATCAGTGAGGAAAGTTTGGGGTGCCTGAAGGAGAGGATACATTATAGTAGGCTAATAAAAATTTTGGGGTTTCTTCTGTGTGATCGCTTCACGGGTGATTGGAGTGAATATTTATGGTAATCTTGTAAGGAAAATTAATTTGAGCTTACTGAGTGGTGGGTAGGTCTTTTAAACGGGCTGGGTGGGGGATGTTAAGTATGGATCTTCATCAACAAGAGAAAGAGAGGGAGAGAGGTGGGGATGGTTGCGAGCATGTTGGGGGGAGGTCATAGATGCCGCATGGTTAGAAGAGCAGTGATAAAGCTCAGAAGATCTCGCATACCAACGACGCATCTGCATCTTTTCTACTGGAAGACTTGTTTATGGGGAAACCCCACATTTGCAGCTAAAATGCTAGCACTAATTCAATTTTTAGACCTGGTTTGTGGAGGGTAGATATGAGATTGAGCCGTCAGTGCCTTTGAGCTTGAGCAACCGTTTGTGAGAAGTTGGGAAATGAAGTGAGAGAGAGAGAGAGAAATCACCTTTGGAGCAGTTCAGAGGATGTTTTTTTTTCGGATCTGTGCCACAGCCTCAAAGGAATCTGTTGGTTCAGTTTAAAACAAATCAGTCTGTCTCTCACGCTGCTGCAGCTTATGTTACAGAGTCACTATAAAATATTCATCCATGGAAAATCTCTTTGATTCCAGACGGTCACTTGGCTTCATGCGCCATGCAGGTTAAAGTCAGTTGAAACATGTAACTCAAACTAGAGCGTCGGGAGACCTGATGTCCAGCAGGCTGATCTCTACTTCACCCTACATTTGCTCTATCAAAGGAACACCGGGAGAAACGCTTGGTCTGCCTGTGCCATCTCATTCATTCACGGCGAGAGAGGGAGAGAAAAAAGGGAGCATGTCCACTTCCTCCTCTACCTCTTTTACAGGTGAGTGCGCTGAATTTTACCAACATTTTGCCCTATTTCCTCCAGCTTAAATCCACCCTCCTCAAGAAAAGCCTTGATTGAGACTGGCTCACCTATGTGCTGAACCCCTCCCACTACCATTCCCTGACCTGAAATGACCGACGTTACCCACCGTGAAGACTTGATGGATTGGTTCTTTAATCAAACGTAATCAAAACCGATTTGACGCTAAAGATGCGCACAAATGCACCCAAAAGATTGCTTATCGTTTTGTTTTAAGGGAAATTACGCATTACACAGTTATTTGTATAACAACAACTGGAAGTCTTTAAAGGGAACTTTCCTCAATACACGGGGGAAACCGGAAAACAGCAATTAAGCAAACAAGATCCATCATCACAGGATCTCTGTTAACCACTTTAAGCTTTATATTATGATATTTAAGGAGTATTAGCGTTGGTTTAGCAGATCTATCGATTACATTGTGGGTGGATGCTCAGCTTCTCCATTTGTTTGACTAAAACTTCAGAAGGTTCAGTGAATCCAGGAGCAAGAAAAAACAGTCATACTGACCCGCTGAAGCCCCGCAGAACAACACGACAAAATAATCCAAAAATAAATTGGAAGAATGCGATATAGATGCGTGGCCCCATTGTGCGCAGTTTTTGGCGCATCGGCGGTACAAGCGCTTCTTCTCTAACCTCCCCCCTCTCCTCTCGCTCTCTCTGACGTCACTGATATTTCATTCAGATATTTTCACCCTGTTTACTCCCGGTGCAGGAGCCTTGGCCGGATAGTTAGACTACCACTACGTGATTTACCGCCCATAAAGTTTACTTTCGTCGCTTTTCTTTCTCTTCCTCCCTCAGAAGTAAACGGGAAATTCATCTCCTGAGACCAAAAGGTAAAAGAAAAAAAATATGGCTGTTGGAAGTGTATCAAATTGAAAGTCGCACTAAAATGCCTCCAGTGAACAAATATCCAATCCTAATTTAAATGGAACGGGGTTTTTAAAAAATCGTATTTTACGATTTGAAGCATGAAAAACGAAGGGAAAGTTTTTGAGTTGCCCCTGTGGTCAAGTATGAACCACACAATACGCGTGTGCTTTTCTGTGCTGTGTGAATGTTTTTTTTCGTTGAGTCTAAATATTTGTTAACGAAATCTGTGAAGAAAACAGAGGAAAATATTCGATGAATGGATGAGAAAAAAAATATCAATTCTTCTTTGTCTGCAGAGAGTCACCAACATCCAGGGATGGAAATTAAAGTGAGCTGTGCTTCGAATTTGAAACTAGATGAAAAAATTAGAAAAAAAAAAAGTCATTTCTTGGCGTGTTTTTTCTTCTTCTCTTAAAACACTCCATAAGCATATAGTCTTCTGGTCCTAAAAATAACCCTGAGGGGAGATGGCCCCGCTCTGCCAACACTGTTTATCCATCCTTGTAAACGATAGAGAAAAGTGAAGGATTGGTAGCTGGAATGCATGATGTAAACGACAAAAAACAACCCCCTCCTCACATAAAAAGAAAAAGAGAAAAGAGAGAGGGACTCAATGAACCCTTTGAACTGCATTGACAGCAATGCATGGTAAAATGCAAGTTTCCTCTGGGAGCCTACTTGGTGAAGAGTGGGGGTTGGGTGAGGTTAGCTGGGGAGAGGGAGTTCAAAGTCTGCACAGAAAGTTGGTATTCAAACAACTCAGGAATCTGCATGTGCTCATAAATATATAGTTCATCTAAGACAACTGAAGATCTAAATGAGCCACTGCACTGATCTTTCCTTGCAGGCTTAAAAATAAAGAGCAATACAGATGAATTAACATTTAAACAGGTTTTAAAAGATGGCTTATAAAAGATGCATTTAAACAGAATATGTACTGGTATGTGACTTCCACTTGGTTTTCACTAAACCCCCAAAACACAATTAAATGAAAAAAAAATCTCTCTTTATTTAAAAAAGAAAACAAAATGCTCTTAAGATCCTATAGTTTGCAGCTTGGATGCACACATTTCTTTCCACTGATTAGAGCTATTAACTGAGAAAATAAAGCAACAAGAACAATAAATCAAACAAGCCTAATCCATTAAAAATATTACATTTGTTTTATTAAATATATCTATGCAAATCTTATCAATAAGCCAAATAAAACAAACCCAAGACACAGCTTCTCAATTCTACACCTGAAATTATTGCAGGCCTTACAGAGATTCATATTATGCCATTTTTTTTCTGCTCTCATGATAAATTTGTACTCGTAGTGCTGAACATCATATATAAATTGTACCATATTGAATTGGACTGTACTGAAAATAAATGAAGCCTCATTTGTATGATGTTGCATTGTCTCACAGAGACTATTGTGACATTCAAATTGGAACAAAAACCTTAGATGCACTTCTCCAAAACAGCTTATTTTTATATGAGGCAAATTTTTACATCACCCCTCTCATCGCTAGTTGTGATGAAAGAATAAAAACCATTCAGCAACTCACACATCTTAAAAATCGGGCAGTTCAACAAAGCGCTCCACAGAACAGGTGGGGATTAGATCGATATAAAGATACAGCATGTATGGAAAAAGCTATGGAAATAGAGAGAGTAAAAAGACATACAAATGGGTTAAAGTGTTGCTCCTGCTTTGCATTCAAACAAATAATAAATGTAGGGAGGTACTAAAATTAGATCATATCATAAGAAATGATATTAAACTAAAAAAAACCCACAAACAGTGATGTTGGTTTTAAAACGAAGGTCGTCTGCAAACAAGGAGCTGCTCGGCTCATTTCAGAAACAGATCATTTCCTAGCAATATTACAGATGTGACATGAAGATCCTTTTGTAGAACTTAATATGTGAAATATTTTCAGTGCTCATCTTCATGAATAGAAGTGGAAAAAGTACAGATCCTTATATAAATGTAAATGAGTGTGAAAAATGTATCTTATTCTGTAGCATGACAAAACTAGTGCAGAGATTGTTACAAGTTTTATGTTCGGCTTAAAAACAATCTTCAAAAAAGAAAAGAAAAACATACGTCAGTTTGTAGATGTCTTTGCAAAGTCTCAGTTGAAAAGTGTTCTTCTCTTTTTTTATCGCCACAAATATAATGAAAAGGTTTGAAAGTAAAAGAGGTTTCAAAACAGTCTTATCTTGTTGCATAAGTGCAAACAAAAGGCGTGACTGTGGATCTGTGGCAGCTATAAAACAAACATCTAATGCAAAGAAACAAAGTTTGAAGTTGGGCCATGTCACTTTTTCAGATGTAGGAACTTTAAGGTTTTTTGTTGTTGTTGTTTGTTTTGTTTTGTCACGCTGTCAAATGAGAAGCTGCCTTCTAACTTCTCCATCAGAAGGACGTTGAGAAAAAACAAAATGTTGAAAACTTTCCTCTGCTGAAGCTTGAAGGCAACCGATCAAACTGAGAAAAATCTGAATTTTCATAAATCATAAATCTGCATAAAGAAAAGTATAAAAGAGATGGACATGGGTTTAAAACCAGTTGAAAACCAACTATATGTGAAGAATTCTAGTTTGTGTCGTTTATGAAAACAAACTACTTAGAACATCTGCAAAGCTTTACTTTCACGGGTTTTTCTGTGCCTCTGTACCATTACAATCGTTAAGGCTGTTTCACAAGCATTTCATGAATCAATTTGTTTTTCACAGGTTTAAAGCACACCATAAAATCTTCACTAACAACCATTTTGCTCTTTCAGTTCCCTCTTTTGACCGACAGGCACACCAGAGCCTCCTATATCTAAATCATTCCTTGTCATTCTTTTGCACACTTCGGTAAGCTGCACTGCGGTATTTTCCGCTGACTTGTCCTAATCAGAAAGGTCCTGCCAGGATATGAATGAGTGGATAACATCTGACAGTGGTATCCAATCCTGTGACCCACACAGTAATTCTATGGCTGCTGAGGAGGCCTCCACTACAAGCATCTTCAAAAACAGGCCTTGTGCGCGGGGGCTGGGTTGGACGGATTGGGGGTAGGGGCAAAGCTTGCGAATTCCGGAGGGTGGGCTCTTGAGCGTCGGTGGGTGGAGACAGGCTTGTTGTTGTTTCATTCCTCCAACGTGTTTTTCCTCTTTCCTCATACTCGCGAATAACCCCTCGAGAAACGTCCCACCAAGGCAGAAGTGAGATAAGATGGAAAGTTTCTCATTGGGCTTGTTCTTGTTGTTGATCTGCTCCGTGGGCTATTCTTCTCTTAAGTGATCTATGCTGTTGGACGTAAACCATGTCCAGAATAGGAAGTAAGACGTGTAGTGGAATTTAAATGTGCTCAAACTTGATTTAATCCAGCTTTTGTGTTTGTTTTGTGGTTTTAAACATACTGTGTTTTAACAGTACCATTTTAAAAAAGCATATTGAATTGATACAAGCCACCTGTGTTAAAGTTCTCTTTAAGGAAGCTTAGTAATGCCACAAAAATCTCTTTAAGTTTGAATAAAAGTGGAACTTTAAGACTCAAACTAAGTTATTTTGTAAGAAGAAGAAGGAAAAACAAGACTTAACAATTTCAGCTCCAAACTTTACTGACAGCTTCATAGTATTTCTAAAAGCATTTCTAACCCCCCCCCCCCCCCAAAAAAAAAATAAACAAAAAACAAAACAAAAAGAAATGACCCTCCCCCGCTCAAAAAGAAAAAGAAACAGACAGAACTAATCTTGGTAAGGAACGTATCCTCATGACAAACGAGGCTCAAGACTTACAAATATCTGCTTTGCTTTCTGTCAGTTTTCCAGTCACATTCCAAAGCTGTGAGTTCAGCTCTCCTCTGGTGCCCACTATGATACTGGGAGGTAACTGGTTGTGAGTTAGGAGCATGAGCACAAACACATGTCCATGCATGAAAGTGGGAAATGATCATTTGCACTGTTTTGTAAAATTCACAAGTTCTAGTTTCCAGCAAAACAGGTTTAGGTTTCTTAGCATAGCTGGATGTTATTTCTGTTAAAGCCACAGCTGCATTTCACCCTTTTGAATATACACTGGTGTGAAAGTCTGAAGTGAGCTGTGCAATGCAAACAAAGGCTGTAATAAGCTTACGTATTTTAATGGTGCTGTGTTTACTTTGTATAAAATGTAGAAAAGTTAACCCTGTCTTGAAAATCTTTTAGAGTTTGGCTTTGGTAATAGTAGGGTCTGGAGAAGAGATTCAAACAAGCAAACAGTAATAGAAATCGACAAAAAACAAGCAGTAAAATAAAATAAATTAAGAAACATTTTTTTGATGAATTTTCTTTGTTAAGTGATGCTTTATGTGTGAATTTTCACCCATTTAACACTATTTTTGTCACCCCGTGGAGGTCTAAACAAACCAACAGTAGACTAACATATTTTAAACATGTACGATTTTCTTTGAATTTACTTAATTTTTATGAGTCAAAATACTCAAAGTAAAAAAACAAACAAAAGCCACACAGGACACACTGCTGTACTTCCACGTGATGATGGGAAGATCTATGAAAACAAGCCTGCAAATCTGTAGGTTAATCAGCTACACCCATTAGGGGCCTAACTTCATCATTTGCTTTTGATTGTAATTGGTTGATTCATTATTTCCTTGTTTTTTTGTGTGTGTTTTTGCTGTTGTCATGGCCACCCTATTATTCCGCAGAGTTCATTAAAATGTAATTTAATCCCATCCAATCATCTAATCTAATCTCAGTGCATAATAGCCTTATGTAGCTACACCAACCCCTTTTGATACAGGACCTCAACAAAACACATTGCAAGCAGTGCACTGCAGCGCATAGCATATCATATAGCACACGTTACAGCTTGCAGCTTCCCACAGTGGACGTGGGTTGTTTTATGATCTACACAACTATTGGGCGCGTGCTGTTGATGGTTCCGAGTCCAGTTTCCCCCCCACAACACACACCCATTTTCCTCTTTGAATCTTGGGACAGAAATGAGAAGCAAGAAAGCATGTAATTGACAAAGTCACGTGTTCTCACTACGGGAACGGGCACAGCCAGCTCGAGAGCGAATGAGAGCGAAGACGAGAGCGAGAGAGGGAGTGAGAGAGGCAGCGACCGAGAGAGAGAGAGGGGTAGAGCAGTAGGCTACAGAGGTGGTGTGAGTGAGGAAGGGATTGAAGGGAAGAGAGAAAGACATGACAAAAATATCAAAAGGCAGAAAGCACGCCGTACCATGCGAGCTAAACTGGTGACCGATGGGATCGAGGATGTCGGATTAATGGTGACTACCGCAGCCCGTTTTCGCAGAGGAAGCTTCTCTATTGCAACTTGGGCGCAGAGGGTCCGCGGGGAAACATGGCCGAAGGTTATTCTGCAATTATTTTCTATTTTCTGCTCTTAGTTTTTTTGTTGTTGTTATATATATATATATATATACATATATTTGCTCCACGTGAGCTCGCGCGAGAAGGGAGAAGGAGGCAAGGTGCAGCGTGATTATTGTTCCAAACCTAAAAAAATAAAATAAAATAAAAAATAAAGCCTGAACCGCCACACTGCCGAGCACCACATCTAACCACGTCTGGCAGCATTAAGATAGATCCACTGTTAGAGCGTATATGCTTTTCAAGCCAGTAGTAAAGCTCGAGGAACCATGTGTACACCTGCCCTTTTTTCCTTATAGCATGCAACTCCACATCAGGAGCGGGCTGTAGATGCACGAGGAAAACCCTCCACAAGTTACACCACTGAGCATGCCTGTGCACGAATCAGAGGCATTCATCTGTCATGGAGTAACAACTTTTCCCCCCCTTTTTTTGGTTGAGGGAATGTCTGGTTGACGCACATCGGTTCACAGCACCACGCGTCCCTCTTCGCTTATGTGACATGTGAAAAATAGTATAGGAAATTTCTACCGGCCCTGAACTTCGCATAGCCTGTACTTGAAGTGGAGGGGATTCCCCTCACGCTTCTTGGAGAAGTTTTCTTTATTTCTTTTCTTTTTTTTTACGCAACAAAGCTCATTAAACTTATATAAACGTGTATGCACGCAGGGCGGTGAGTGTTGAGCGGCGTGTCTGCGAGCACAAACAAAATGTTCTAACTCGCCTCTTGTACTGCCCGCTCGTTCTACAGGAGGGTCGGGTAAAGGTGGCGGAGAAGACCCCGCCAAGTCCGCCGAGCAGGAGGAGGACCGCACTCGACCTCAGGTCCTGTCGGGATCGGGCTTCTGCAAATGGTTCAACGTCCGGATGGGATTTGGATTTATCTCAATGACCAACAGCGAAGGGAGCCCCGTTGACCCCCCTCTGGATGTTTTCGTCCACCAAGTAAGTTGATGAAAACGTACACACAAGCACCGAGGAATACGCGTTTGCGTCGTGGTGATGTGGTGGGCATGGCCTCATCCGGATTTTCCTTTCTTTAAAAAAAAAAAAAAGAAGCGTGGAAAAGCGACGAATGATTGAATACTTTTTATTTCCTCTGCCAAAAAAATGCTACTGTTACCTCAGATCCCATCTTGCTGTCCTCGGGCCCCTTTTTAATTCTTCTTCACAGCGATAGTTACACTGTATCATCCGGATGTTTCGCCTTGCCCGACACGTTACTGTGTAACAACATGCTGTCCACATGCTTAAGGGACAGGAAAAACCAAACCAAAACAAACAAACGACACACACACACACACACACACACACACACACACACACACACACACACACACACACACACACACACACACACACAAAGTTTTCCTCTGAGGCACACGTTTAGCTCTCCCTTTGCTTCTCCCTGTGAAGGGAAAGGAAAGAAATGTCGTGTGGATATGACACGGTTAGTTTCACACTTGGCCCTGTAATGGACAGCAGAGCTTGCTTGATATCCAGCCAGCTAACATGTCGGAGAGCGTGTTTTTTTTTAACTCACTGCTGGGCTCTGTTCTGGGAAGGTGGATTTTGCTCAGTGCTGTTGTTTGCTTGATGTACTTGAACCGTATGTGCAGTTTATAGAAACATCCTTTTACTTTCATACCGAATGGTGACGTGAAGCAAGCCTGTGTGTCCCCCTCCCACTCCCTCCGCGTGTACTGCTGATTTATTGTGCATGGAGTTCATTTCAGAGGCCTTGTTTTTGACTGCTACAGAAAACAAAGAGCAGTGAAGTCCTCCCTTGTTTTAGCTCCCCTTTCCCTCCGTTAAATCGCCCTTTTTTACGGTCCTATAAAGTGCCTTTAAAATTCTCGAGGAACGACAGACGACGAAGAGAGGCATTTTTGTTGCCATTTCATTTGACACACTCTCTCACTTCATTGTAGAAAAGATGACTCCACTGATTACTATAAGGCAAATTAGTAGCACTGGGAAATATGGATTATAGTTGCATAAAGGGATTAGTTTATTTAGGTAAAAAAATATATATATATAATGTAACTCAAACACTTACAGTATGTTTTTTTCAAGCTGCATGCCAGACTAAAAATAGAAAGTGGGACCACAGTTTCACATGGTTTGCTATCCAATGTCTTTTTGAATGGCATTTGAGTGTGTTCTGCACCAGCAGGGTAGTTTCCACCTCTCTGAGCTATGCTGCATTCAGCTCAGTTTTTATGGAAAAATAAATAAATAAATACAAATAAAAAAAAATAGATATATGTACATTTCAAATTGTCTGCAGTATTTGATTGACCAAATGTGTTCACTGCCATTGAATTCTGACAGCGGTAAAGCTGGTTGTTTAGTGCATTTAGTTTGGCTATAAACGTGATAATCGAGAGTTATAAAAATATCTGGATTAAAATCCTGGAGTAAAAACATTCAGTGACTAACAACAATATGTTGAGCTTTGCTTCATGCGCATCTTCATATGCACGTAATAATATAGCCTGACATGTATTTCTACATTTTTTGGTTAACATTTACATGTATGTGGATGTTTTCATGCGCTCTTACTGCGCCTGCATGAAACAAGCCCAAGCTCGGGAAAGTGGATGACTACAGCACTATGTTATCAGATTCTGATTGATACGTTCACATTGTGGCTTCATCGACTGAAAGCACTGCATCTGTCCATACACTCCAGACTCCTGTCTTCCCTGCTGCTCAGAGATGTTTTAGGAGTGGATCAGGCCATCAAGGGTGAATAAAGGTGTGCTCTGGGAAACAGTCTTAAGAGCTGAGCAGGAGTCTAACAAAACACTGTGTGTCTCAGTAGTTTGTAGCCTATAAGGCAGAAAAGGCTTGTGCGGTATACTGTTGCTTTACATAGGAAAAATATTTAGATCCACAATGCAAGAAAGGCTCATTAGGTACTGTGATGATGGCGGTGTATAGATGAAAATGTTTGCAGAGCTGCTCTGTTTCATTCATTCGTTTTTTCATATTTTGGGAGGATGGTGGGGACCAAATTGTTCCTAATATAGCTTTTTGTTAAATTATAGCATTCAGTGAATCATATGTTTACACTCGATCATTTGTGTCCCAGTGTTTCTGGCAGCTGTACGCGCTCACAGTGACACGACTGTCATTTAGCACAAAGGGGAAGACATCGTGCACTCATAAACACGCTGTCATAATAAATGCAAACAACCCCGTGATTTCTTTGGAAGGATTCACACTCGTGCATTCGTATTAAATCGGTCACTCATTCTCTCTGATTGTTCCACCCTCTCTGTCTCTCTGCTAGCAGCCTGGAGCTATTTGAATATATTGATGTTATTTCCAGGTTTAAAAGAAATGTTCAGATTTGGAAATATTGAATACAGATCTGGCCTGTTATATCTTAAGTAGAAAATTATTTAAAAGTCTTAAAGCCATAATAATTGTTTTAGGATGCATTTTGTCATTTTTAATCAGTGGCAAGCTCACAATCAAACCAACTTAAAACAAAGGTTATGAATTATTTTACACGTTTGTGGTAAAAGGGTCGTTGTTGAAATAAAACTATCAGAAAGGATGCCGATTTATTCTTGCACAACATTGACCCTATCCGCATGATAAAAGCTGAGGTAAGAAAGATAGGGAGGGGAAGAGGGAGCATGAGGACAGGAGGAAGGGGGGAAGAGAGGAGGAGTTTCCTTAAGAGAGGGAAAGAGGAGGGATGTGGGAAAAAAAAAAGTGTGGGTGAGGGGTGGGGGTGCTGGGCTGGGGACGGCGGTAGTCCAAGAGGAAAACATGAGTGAGAGGTTGGAAAAAGACGAGCGAGTGGTGGAGCGGGAGGTAAAGGAGGGAGGGTGTGCGCTTGTGTGTGTGTGTGTGTGAAAGAGAGAGTTAGTGTGAGCCCCCCCACCCCCCAGAGCACGAGGCCTCTTCCTGGGAGGCCTCTTCATCACGGCTCCTATCTGATCGCTTCCTTTCGGAAGGTGTGAGAGAGTAATTAAGCATCTTCACTCTCTCCTTAGTGATTCCACTATTACATTATCTCTGTGTGTCAACCACTTCTCTACCTGGGCTGAGTGTTTTTTACTATGTGTGTGTGTGTGTCTGTGTGTGTGTTGGGGGGGGGGGGTCTCTCCTTGGGCATTCTTTAAAAAGAGGAATTTCTTAAAGACAAAAAGGCAAGAGGGTAGGCGAGGGGTTTAGTGGGTTGGGGGTGCTGCCTGCCCTTTGTCGGTAATCAGTTTGAAATGTTGAACAGTTTGCTGTTGCTATTCTCCTGAAACCCCATGAGTTTATGAATCCCTTACGAATGTGTGTGTGTGAGTGTGTGTGTGAGCACTTCTTACTTTCTGCTTTCAGCCACCAGGTTGTCGATGCCTACGTGTGATCCGTTGAAAAATGTTCTAGGTTTTTGATCATGCATGTGCGCACTCGAGAGAGAGAGAGAGAGTGTGTGTGTTTTGTGTAGTGAGGTTAAAGTGGGCCCCTAGTGAGATTAACCTCTGGTCCGTGTCACCGTTTGGCATGCAGGCCCCACCCATCTCTGCCTGCAGATAGCCAGTATCAGGCTTTGTGTCTCCTGCAGCCACACCACTCCACTCACCCACACCACCGCCACCCTTCCCGTCTTTACATCAAATAAAGCAAAAGAAGAAGAAAGACAAGTCATGTGACTTCCTTTTGAGGAGCTGGTCGCATATAGCGGATGTTTGATTGGTAATTGGAAGGGTGATGGAGTAGACACAGAAGGGCTACAATAAAAAAAAGAGCAGCAGTTCCGCTGGTCATGTCAGTATGAGCTGATTAAGGATTTAAGCATTTAATTAATCTATTTTTTTTTTAATTACCAGGAATGAAAAATTCCAGGAGGCTCTTTCTAGTTCTTTCTTTAATATTTAATGTTCTTGGCTGCTCAGTTCTTCTATGCAATGCTTGATAGATTTTAAGGGCTACAGTCTGCAATTTGTTTTTATTTATTAGCACTTTGTTTCTCCATTGATCATTTTGTCCTAAAAAATGACAAAGAAAAGCATCAAAAAGGAAAAAAATAATAATCATCAAAGACCTAATTAATTAATAAAACAACTGTTACATTTCCGAAGGATAGAGAAAAGTTAGATTTAGACACAACATGTGTAAACAGACGTTTAAAAGCTTTTCTTTTGGAGAGATTTGCCTGAAACGGTTTTAATTTGCGATAATCTATAGTCAAATTTCTATTAAAAATTGCTAGAGAGACAGATGAAAGCAATTTATATGTAAAAACACAGTTGTTGCAAAGGCTCAAATAAAAAAATAAAGATAAAGATTAGAGCTATTATAGTAAATAAAATGTATAAAATCCCTCAATTAAACATCTGACTACATTTATCTCATGTTCATCTCTTTGTATTCATGTTAGAATTCATCAGATCCGAGCTAATAACCAGCACTCATTTTTGTGTCATGTTTGTCACGCATTACATCATCATCTGTCTACTTTGTTAGATTGGGTGAGTTCAGTGCCAAGGCATACAAAGAAAAAAAAAAGACAGCTGCTGTTTTTTGCCTCTGTAAATGGATTCAACTGTAAAACCAATTAAATAATGATTGCAACTCAAATTGTATGCACTACCAATGTACACGTGTAAGGTTTGAAAGGTTTGCATTGATCCATCATTTTTCCTAAAAGAAAACGTGAAAAATTCAAACCTTTTAAAATTGATTTCTGTCATTTTAAATTTATGATATATTCCATCATTTGTTCTTTTGTGAAAGTGACACCTCTTTAAATGGCTGGCAGTGAATCTTTGCAGTGACACTGGACTGTTTCTGTTTTGAATAGGTGCAGTTATTAGCAGGCTGTGTGCTTTATCACCAGTCACCTCAGTGAGGTTCATTTCCCCCTCTCATGCTGATAAATGTACCAGGATGATCTAGTGCTTCCTTCCCCAGATCAAATATTTGGCCCAGTCATAATCGGGGGTGTTGGATGCTGTTAATTTGAAGCAGGGGAAACATGAAGGCTTTTAACTGTTTGATGGGGGCTGGGCGAGGTTCAAAGGTCAGAGCCACTAATGACAATGTGTTGAGGAGGGCTGCGGTGTCACCGACATAAGAGCGGCTCTGTTGGTGGTTTTCACTGGCATGTTTGTGTGTGTGTGTGTGTGTTTCCTCTCCCTTTCTTCTTTGGTTTATATATATCCTGTTGGGTTATGTCCATCTGAGCTGATCTAGCCCAGCTTTATCCACTTAGCATTTCCTGTGTATTAAAAGCTACTCAGTGACACCAAGCCACATGTTGACCACCATCTCCCTCTACTCACTCACCTCTGCACATTCCCGTTCCTCTTAGAAACGAGCACAATACCCTTCTCCACCTCTGATTTAAGGCATCCCATAATTAGCCATTCCATAGCTGGTGGTCGCCTCGGAGAGAGGCTGGTGGAGGATGGTGGCTCTCCTCTCTCTTGCTTCCCCATCCCCTCACATTACAGCTTCCTGTATTGATTGCTGGGTCTGGTGATGACGAGGGCCGGCTGATGAAAAGGAGGGCTATTTCTATCTAGGATGTCAGTGTCGATATTGATCTCTGGCTCTTTCCTACACACACACACACACACACACACACACACACACACACACACACACACACACACACACACACACACACACATATATATATATATGTACGGTAACGTGCATGAAGACCTAAAGATATTTATTACACATAAGGAAGCTTGCAAGCATAATCAAGCCCTTTTAGAGTATCTTTCGATCTTTTTGTTGGATAGGTTTCTTCCGTTTAAGGCATGGTGCTGGCTGCTGGTGACCCTTAAGTTTAAGCACAGAGTGGTGGTGTGGTCTTCCCAGCAGGCTGGGGGTGGTGCTACGATGGTTATACCACTGACCTCAGGATTTCTCCTGCTGACCTGTGGGGTTCCTGATCAAATGGTGGTTTTGTTCCTGGCCTCCCCCAATTCCAGCCACTGATGAGGAGTTGCTCCTCCATTGGAGCTGAACAGAATGCGGTGGAGGTAGTTCCATGAACCCCCACCCCCCACCCTTGTCCTCCTCTTCCTCCAGATTCCCACCCATATCCACCTCCCTGTGCTAAGCCACTCCCCCATTTTGTGTTAGAGTCTCTCTTGCTCTCCTTCTCTCTTTTTCGTTCTGCTTGGCATTCTTTCATTCCCTCACCTTAGCCGTGCCCTCTCCTGACCTCTTTGCGTAAACTGAAACGGGTCAGGACACCCGCCAGGTCACTTGAGAGGAGGGGACTCAGGTTGCAGGTTCTGATTTGCGAAGTTTTCGCACACACACACACACACGCTTACACATGCATAGAGCAGCTCGGAGGCACACATGTATATACAGATCCATATGCTGCAGTTTATTACGTAATTGCAGAGACTGAGCTGTTGCGAGTGAACGCGTCAGAACGTATCTGACACAAACATGATGCCATAAACTATATGGAGGAGATTTTAGTGTGTGTGTGTCTATGTGTGTTTTCCTGCATTTCTACAGAACAAAAGGGGATGTGTGGTTTCCTCACTGGTGCATTGTGGGAATTGAGTGAGTTGGAGAGGGGGGGGTAGAGTGCTGAGACAAACCACTCAACTTTGACCTGGAGAGACAAGCTGCTTCTGGACTGAAGACAGGAGAGGAAGAGGAAGGGCTCGTGTGCCATAGTCTAGAGACCAGCTGATGTTTATTTATCATTATTCTGAATATATTGTGTTTCATGGGGGATGGGCACAACCTTTTGTTGTCTTTTTACTGATATCTGCTGAACAAATGCCTTGTAGCCATTCAGATGGTCTAATGATGGCAATTATAAAATCAATTGGTGTTTCCATTTGAATGACCAGGATATAGCTCGGCTGTAGCTTCTCATTTGGTTGATTATTTTGCTGGTATGAGCAGAGAACTTTGATAAAAGAATAGGTTAATGAATATGGAATCTTAACATTATTACTATTATTATTTTGTAACATAATGTTCTGAGATTGATCATGATGCTGCTTGCTTAGTTTGTGACTCTCCTCACCGTCCCTTCTGTGTTATTCCCTTTTTTGCATCTGTGGTGCATAATCTTTCCTCTTGCTCATTTCCATTCCCTGATTCTCATCTATTCCTCAAAGCCAAATCCAATAGCTGAATGCCCAAAATGGATGAGTCTTCCATCACAAATCGACTAGAAGCAGAGTGGCCTTGGCTGTAAGTCTCACTTACTGCAGTGGGGGAATCAAGCAGGACATCAGAGGAAGAATGAATGAGTGAATTTTGGACATTTTGCTTTTAATGCTAAAAAAGGCGATTTTCTCTTTCGAATAAATTGTTGAAATGTTCAAATGTGGGGAAAAAAAGAAAGAATTGTTTAAAAAAGGTTAAATATGAAGTCACAACTCTTCCGCGTATATATCTATATTTTCTGAGGACTAAACTGAAAACCTATTTATTGTTTTATTATATAAAAAAAGTAAAGAAAAAAATTGTGTATTATTACTCATTGTGAGAGAGGCCTTTGGAATCCAGATTAATAGCTATTTGGTAAAAGTTTATGTTTCATATGTACTAATTTGTGTTTAATATATATGAAAAAAATCAAAATCCAAAAATCTCTAATGAAAAAAAAAGATTAAAACGCAGGGAAATAACATAATTATATATCAGCATTGTTCAAGTTTAAGAAATTTGATGGCTTTCTAAAACTTTTTTTGTACTGAACTATAAGTTGTAAAAATACCAATTCTAAAAAAACCCTAAAAACAAAAACAAAACAACAACTAATAACCTTTATTATTTGAAACTGAAGTTATTTTTTTTCATGATGTCAAAGTTTGTCTTTGATATCATTCTTTTAAGGAATAAAGTTCAAGTAAAGGGTAAAGATAAGAAAAGGGAAAATATAAAAAAAATGCAACTTACTTAAATTGTCTAAATTATATATATATAATTTTTTAAAAATGCACAAAAATTACTTTAAAAACAGAAAGAAACGAACATAAACTGATTTATTTAATGTAGAGTGGATATTTTATTTTTTCTTATCTATTTGAAAGTTTTTCTTTAATCCTAAGAAAGTCTTGGCGTGACCCTCATTTACCGAGTGCTGTGATATGTGTTTAAAATGATTTTTTGAATAACTGGGTGTTGTAATAACGACAGTTTGTGTTACCTGAATTTTTAAAGGCGACCTAACAGATCCCAAGAAAATGTATTTGATTGCATATTCTTACATTGAGATATTCTTTGTGTTTGCGGTAGGTTTTGAAGTTTTTTCCGCTGTGTGAAACAAGGTTAAATGTTTTCCTTTTTTTCATACTTGTTTTCCTGAAGGAAACAGAGACATATTAAATGTATTTCGTTTCACTTCCATTTAATCCACGTGGTATCCCAGTGGTCATTTATTGTACAGTGGTTTTCACATGGACAATTATCCGAGTGCAGTGAGTTCAAACACTATTCTTAGTTTGTAATTAATTCCCACATCCTCTGTACGTCTTTCCTCTCTCTTAGGTTTTCATCTCTATCTACAAACCACCTATAGAGTGCCTTCAGCTTCCTGTAACCTCAGTCGCTGCAGAAAAATGCTGCTGTGCACAATTTCTCTCCTTCTTCTATAGTTTCACATCTATATCATCTGATCATTTGTGCCTTTCTCTTCCTTTGTCTCCTACATATCTGACTCTACAGCATGCACTGCTTTTACAGATAGCCTGTGTGTTATTTATAGGTCTTGATGTATAGTAGGTAGTAGGTTTGCTCTGCACACTGCATGCCCATGTGGGTGTGTGTTTACCTATAAGAGCCGCAGGGCTTGCTGCGATTCATGAAGGTCACGGATTCTGTGCCTATCAGCCGTCCGCGCTGTGCGATCAACAAGACATAAATCATTGTCCAGTGGTTATGTAGTAACTAAATCAATATTTCCGATCATGTAGATAAGATGGATGGTGGATGCTTTAAGAAAAAAAAAAAGATTGTATAGGTGTAACATTCTTGGAAGTGGTGTCTCTGCGAAAAGTAGATAAAGAGAGTAAACCAAGGACATATCATGTGAGATAAGTCGCTCTGTGGAGCAACCTTCACGGCAGTTGGTACAAACCACATATAGTCAATCCACCATGTTTGAAGTAATGTATTTGCCTCTCGATGTTCATTGTCTGCTAATACTTGTTGTGTTCGCTGCATGTGGCAGTGTGTAAAAGCCCACCTCGTGGACTTGCCCGTGTTAATAAAGTAAATGTTGATTCTTGAGCTATGTGGAAATAAAAGGAGTTGATTGGGGAACTTTTTGTGTGCAGACGTAATAATATATCTGGCAACTGCTCAATGTGTAGATTTAACCTAATGGGTGTGGGCTTGCGTAACATTAATGCTTTATCTTATGCAGACAGAAAGAGGAACTAATCCATTTTCACTGAAAGATTGCATTTTCTGCCTAAGAAGGGGGCTGTCTTTATGTCTAGCTGCATACTGAAGGCTATTAAAGTGTAATAGCCTTTGTCAGTTTCCATGAATCATCTGGGGTTAAAAAAATATTCAATATAACCAACAAAGGTAAAACGCACCCTGATACTGCTGTATAAAAAGCCTTTAAAGCTAACATAATAGAGATCTTTCAGTTGCCTTTAACGAGCTACCTTATTCAGTGACGTGGTTTACTATTATAAAAGAATCAGATTTACATTTTCCTGGAACAGTTTTGCTCTTACAAAATCTAACGTCCTATAAATTAACCTTTAAAGATTTATGTTTGTATAGGCTTGCAATTATAATATTTTAACCTAAGGGAAACAAATGCTTTGACATTAAATTTAAAGCAATTTCAACAAACATGAGCCCTAACGTGTCAGATACTCTCGCTTATAACACACAGGGCGTTATCCTACCTACACACTCTTGTGTCTTGCATTTGGCAATAAGCATCTGCCTCTTTTAAAGGGATAATTGCCCTTTTTTATTCTTCCAACAGAGCAAACTAGTGATGGAGGGCTTCCGCAGCTTAAAGGAGGGTGAGCAGGTGGAGTTCACCTATAAGAAGTCCTCTAAGGGCCTAGAGTCCCTGCGGGTGACCGGACCTGGTGGGGGACCCTGTGCAGGCAGTGAGAGGAGACCCAAAGGGAAGGTCCCATTGCAGAAACGCAAACCAAAGGGAGACCGGTAGGTTTTTATTCATTTTTGAAACAAAAAAAAATGTATGTGTATGTTTTGCGTCTGCATGAATGTAATCACACGTATGCATGGTTTTCCTGAAAATGTGAAATACGTGAATGCGTATAGGTGCCTGTGGTTAGCTTTGAGAAAGCAAGACTACGCTGTAGCAATAGGAAACATATTCTATACGTACAGCTACCCGCAGTGAGTGGCTTCTGAGTGGGCTGAGATTATAGATTAAATCTATTCAATCTGCCTCGGTACATGCCTGTTGCTATGGTTATTGTGCACCATAATAAGGAATTGAATAGGGCACTTCGCTTGCCATTGCCGCTATTTTAAATCAATTTGCCAGCTTTTACATTAGAGACTATATTAGCATGGGGGTAGATTGGACCTATATGCATCTCAATGCAGCGGTAGCCAAATCAATTGTTTTGTCCTCAGTTGAATCCTGAAGGGAGCTTTGCTGAAATCTGCAGTGGGAGCCATAGGGAGTGCCTTGAAAACGCTAAGCAGAGTCCTCCTGTCCTCCTACTGAAAGAAAGTGCCCTCATTTGATGTGTGGCAAATCCTGCCAGGTAGAGTCTAAGTACTGTATCTGTTGTGGGAAGGTATCACATGATTTCAAGGCTACATTTACATGAGAAAGTGTAGCGCTGGCACCCTTTATGTTGCTGCATCACTGTTGCTTCAGTGCTCCAATGCAGCACTATTGTGTTTTTTTTTTTTTTTTTTTAATAGTGGTAAAGAAAAGCATTTGTTAGAAAGGAAGAAACTGTATCTGACAGAGAAGGCTCCCTGATTGGTTTACACAGCTGAATAATTCAGCTTATTTTGGATAATTGATCCAGTGTTAGGTCAAGTGTCTGTCTTCTGCTAATGTGGTAGCAAGGTGGTTTTGGATTTAGTGATGGCAGGTAGATGTGTGTTTCTGTCTTTGTGAATGCTGGTCAGTGGGAGCAGCTACTGGTGGGTTACGCTGCGGGTTATTCTGCTATGCAACGGATCATTTCTTTCTTTTCTCTAGAGCTGCTCAGATCACGTTGTGTAAAACTGTTCAGTTTAAAAATTGAGTAAACAATTCATCGGTTGTGGAAATAGTGGCTAAAAACTTTAGTGATGACAGTGCTGATTTTTTATCAAACAGAAATTAGCAGAGAAGTCGATGTTTAACAGTAATTGTTGAGAAATGTTCATCAGCTGTTGCAGAATTTTCTTTAAACTAATTAAGCACTCATCTGTAACCATTTCCCTGAAAAAAAAATTTTCCATTAGCATTTAAAGCTCATTAGTCTTAATATGTGATAAAAACATTCTTCAATATTAAACTTAAAGGACATCCAAATATTTTGAGCTGTTTTGTCTTCATCCAGGTTTTTCCCAGTTTGATATGAAATTTAGTTTTTCAATGTTTTCTCTTTGTGTTGCACGCATTTGAATCAAATTAGCTGAGATTAAACTGTGCTTTCATTACACTAAATGAGTGCATGACCTGAGACATACAAGAAATCTGAATTACATGAGTGAATATTTTAAACTTTAAAACCTAAATTCTCCAATAAATTGATGGATTTTCATGCTACCTCGGGATTTGAACTATAATTAGTATATAAATATAATTATTTAATTGCACGAATTAATTTATCAGATCACTGTACTTGTATGAATCCAGGTTTTGAGGACACTTACTAATTACCTCTTAAAACCTACCTTTAAGTCTTTCTTAATTAATGTCACAGCTTTTAGTGAGGTAGCAGTCTTATCTGTAGTCTCTATTATATTCTTTATGGTTTATTTATTGTAGAAAAATAATACTTTTTCTTTACAAAGAACAATTAAACATTGCATTAAATTTTTCTTATTTAATTCAAACAGCCAGTTGTTATTTTATTGGATGCAAAGAACAGGTTAAGTAAAGACAATTTATCTGGTTCCATAGAAAAGGCCGTCATGGTTCAATTTCTTATTTAGTGGCCACAATTTGCAGTTGGGTCTACTTGTCAATTCTTATTTTGTTAATTGGCAATCAAATCAGATGCACCTTAAAATGTGTGCAGTAAGCAGTTATTTCATAATGATAAGTGGTTGAGTTTTGCACTGCTGCAGTAGAAATTTAACACAGACTGATGAATCCAGAATCATTTGTTCTAGACATCATTGCCCAAGAGATATTAAGCTTTTTACACCAGGACATTATTAAAAACCTGAACGGTGACTTGTACGTGACATAAAGCCTTAAAAAAAAGAAAAAAGAAAATATGACAAAAAATATTTATTATTTAATGCAGTGCAAAGAGAACTGATGGCATCATGATGGGCTAACATTTTGGTCTAATTTCTCTTCATGCTTTTATTGTTGCCATTTCATTGCTGGCATTCTTTTCAGAGCTAATAATATAATGCAGTTTGGCATGCCACAGCGGCCACACCAGACCAAAATCATATACAACACTCCCATCTAGTGGGGAATTTTAGTTGGAGCCGACATTTCTACTCCGTAGTGCCGATGATGGACAAGAGTGAAATAAAATCTTTATTCTTCTTTTTTTAAAAATTCTTCTTCTTCTTCTTATTGTTATTATTATTATAATTACCATGTTAGAAATGATAGTTATTAGTAGGGCCATATTTGTTGTAGTTTTGCCTTTTTAAATCAATCAAGTGTGCCGATTTTCAGCTTTAATTCAAAGGGTTCAAAAAAAGTTTGCATTAACTGCTTAAGAATTTCAGTATTTTAAAAATACTTCCATTTGTTATTTAAATTATTATATATAACACTGTATTAATTGTTTAAAAATAAAGCATTTTAATGTCCCGGTCAGATCTGTTGCTTCATTATTTCATGACCAATAAAGCAGACATATCTGAAGTTGGTTCCATGTGTTGAATTTGTATTTTTCACTGTGATTTTAAATGTGAGGCACAGAGAAATGTCAGTGCAAGTGAGGGACGCCAAATATTCTAAAAACAAATGAATGCACCGGGTAATTCAGCAACATCAAGAGATCAGAAAAACCAAAGGAGACAACTAATGTGCACAACGACAGAATTACTTTCATAGTGAAAGAAAACAACCTCACAACATCTAACACTCTGCCAAAGTCTACAATCAAGAGATGCCTTCATGAGGGTAATTACAGAGGCCAGATTAGACATTACAAGAAAACACCTTAACGAGCCTGCACAGCTCTAAAAAAAGATTATTGAAAACAAGATTAGCTCGTGTCATAATGATCGAAAGAGAAACGTATGGAGAAAGGAGAGAACAGCTCATGATATGAAGCATACCATGATCCTTGCCAGACATGAAGGAAATATTATGGCATGAGCATGTACGGCTACCAACCACTAGTGTTTACTGATGATGTGACCACTGATAGAAGTAGCAGAATGAATTGTGACATGTACACAGCTATACTCTTTTGTTTAAAATTAGCCAAATGTTGGTAAACTGATTGGAGAGCGCTTCAAAGTGCAAATGGTTAACGCTCCATCGAATACTGCAAACCAAGACTTTCCCTATGCTAAGAAATGGCGTATTCTTCAGTGGCCAAGTCTCAACCTAACCTGATCTCAACCTAACTGAACATGCTTTTCACTTACTGAAAACAAAAGTGAATGCAGAAAGAGCCACGAACAAACCTAGCAGAGCATCTGAAGGGAAGACACACAGCCTTTGGTGATGTCATTGAGTTCTAGGCTTCAGGACTGCCATCTGCAAAGGATTGTCAAAAACAGTCCTTCTATTTAAAATTATTCTAGTTTCTCTAATTATCTTTGGGCCTTTGCAAATGGAAGGCTGTATCAACTGCTATAACTCCTATACAGTTGTGTCTTTGTCCAACAAATTATGGAACTAACTGTATTTTAGCCGCAAAGTGCTTGCAGATTCAAAACTACAAAGTCTGTTTTCTGTTTTAAGAAAAAGAAAAGGAAAAGCTAAAAACAAAGATCCTGTTCATGCTTTCTGTTCTTTTCTCCTCTGTCCCCTGCAGCTGTTATAACTGTGGAGGTCTGGATCACCATGCCAAGGAGTGTGGCCTGCCCCCCCAGCCAAAGAAATGCCACTACTGCCAGAGCATCACGCACATGGTGGCTCAGTGTCCCCACAAGGCGCTGGCGCCCGCCACAGGCTCTCAGGACCAACATGCGTCTACCTCGGCCTCTAGCCCAGGGACCGGGCCTTACCTCTCTCTCCCAGAGGAAGAGGAGCGCTCTGGCTCGTCTCCTCTGGAGGGCTCCTCCTCTTCCCCCGAGGAGCCCCATACACAACGTGGCTCTTGGACCCAGAGGTGGAGGAAATCCTGAAATAGTCCATAGGGGTGAATCTTTCACCGCTAGCCTCTGACACCTCATGTCTCCTCTCAATCAAGGTTACCTGAAGCTCCCCTCATCTACCTCACACCTGTGAAAAATGGGAGGTCTTTATTCCTTTACTTTTATTGTTTGTTTTTTTTTGTTGTTGTTGTTTTTTTTTTACAATTTCTAACCAGCGCAGCTATGGCAACGATCAGTGGGGTACGTGATGGGCAAGAATGTGTGTGACTGACTTGCAGTCATTTGGTGCAGCTATGGCAACCACGGCTGGAATGGTGACTGCAGGGGATCACGCTTGTTTCAGTCTCTGCAGCACGAGAGTGAGAAAAAAAACAAAAAACACTGTATAAGTCTAGTCTTGATGATTGTTTTTGCCTTTGTACCCTTGGACCTAAGTGTTGGCCATTATGAATGCTTTTTCTCTACACGACTATCTTGCAGATTTAAAGCCACAAAATATCCTGTAGGCCTAATCATTCTGAAAAATCATGATGCATCCTTTTAGCACACACAGTAGCTCATCTTAAGAAGGATTAGAAGAAGACCTCAAGACCTCAAGACCCTCTAAGCGATAATCCAGACCCGCAGGACCGTTAGCTTGGCTTCTAAAGATCTTTAGGGAAACTTTATGGATCCCAGAGGGAATTTTTTTAAAAAGACAGCCAGCTGCTAGATCACACTCTATACTTCTTAAACACTCACATACATACATGCATACCTCTTATATGATATAGACCGGACCAACTGATTGTCAGACGTCAAACATGTGCAAGACTGAGAGAAAGCGCGTGTCCTGTGCGTGTTACGCATGCTCGAACAGAAAGCAAAACTGTCAGACTGAAGCACCTCTTCCTCAGGTGTGAGTCAACACTATTAACCCTTATGTTTCCTATTATCATAGATAGACACAGTCTATGTAAGACATCATATAATCCATCTAGATCATAGTTTAGATTCAAAGTAATGAACCGATCATTAGATTTCCATTTTGGTTGCAGCATAATTAGTTGAAAATAACATCACAGTTTATAAATTATAGTATAAGTCATTTATATATATATATATATATATATATATATATATATAAAGTCACAAGATATAATTAAAATTCTATTAACTTTAAGTAATGCATTTATAAGGAATTAGCTCTGATCTATAGGTGTATATTGCATGAGATGCTTTGTTGGTGTGTGAAAACTCTCTCTCTATTTAACCATTTTCATTCATGACAAATCAAACTGACTTTAAAAAAAAAGCCAAACTCCATATTTTCCCTTATTTGCTAAATCAGATACTCAGAAATCGCCTTTGATACAGCACAAAAGCTCACCGTTTTGTTACAGGTGTAGTACCAGACCATTATACTATCTTTGTATCTTATTTATTTAATACCTCACTAACTATCCTTCTTGAAAAATGAATGTCAAGCTGTTTGCTCTCCCAGCCGTGTTACAGTAAGATCGAACCACCTGTTCCTCTTCCATCTGTGCCTACCATTTGTTAGCCAGCACCAGCCAGGTTAATGCGCAGTCCTCTTTGGGATGAGGTGACATCACTGCTGCTGCTTCAAACTCACTGAAACAAAAAAAAAGGAGAGAGAGAGAGAGAGAGAGAGAGAGAGAGAGAGAGAGAATAAGAGTGCTGCTTTTGGTATAACTTGAATCCCAAGCATGGCTTTAGTGGCACTTATTTGTGACCTAACAACTCTTCTCTGACCATACTGAATGTGAAAAGAGCTTATCTGAAGTCGACTCCTCACACAATTCAAGTTGAGTCGCTTTGGAGTTGTATCTTAATGTTCTGACAAATCAAATAACTTTGTACGATTATATCAAACTAGCGTGTGTGTTTTTAAAAGCTCTAAGTAGACAAGCAACATTTTTTGGTATATTTCCATACCAAAGAGTGTGGCTTTATTTTGTTTTTGAAGGCATTTAATGTTAAGACTTGCTGAAGTGCTTGCTATCCTCGCTCTTTCAAATAAGAGGAACTTATTGCTGAAAGCGCATTAGAGCAGTTGTTGTTGTTGTTGTTATTTTATTTTTTTTATTTAATGTACAGTGTATTTGAATGTGTGCGTGCGTTAAAGATCAAATCTCAACAATGCAGCATGACAGAGATAAAAAAAGAAGAAGTGAATGACCAAACCACAGAAGGAGCACAGCCCATGCTCGAAACTCTATGGAAACATCTTTTTATATGATGTATTTTTACATTTTTACACACAATTTCTCTCAGGATGATGAACTGTTCTCAGGGAATTAACCAAAAAAGTGTATTTTATTCTTTTGGGAATCATCCACTGACTTTCTCAACAAACTCTGTTAAGCAATGACGAAGAAACATATGTAACCGATTGATGTACTATTAGCAACTACCTCTTGAGTTATACATAGCTGTGCATTTCTTTTTGTTTGTATATACATAATTTTATTTTATTTCTTTTTATTTTTATTTTTTGATGACCTCAACTTTAGATCTCTGTTATACTGAGGTGTTGTGCAAGACGTTCCCTAATGTTGCCACAGACTTCCTGGTCTTCCTTCCCAGTTTTAATGAGTTTTTCTTTTACCGCAAAAGTTTTTTTTTTGTTTACAGCAAAAGGCTACCTCATAAACGCTGTTCCTCCACAAACTCCTTACCTCCTCCCAAGTCCTCTACCTCCTCCATGCAGTTTTTTTTTCTTAGTTAAAATGCCACTTGTCGCACTAGAGTCACACAGCATTTTCGGCAAATCAGCCCTAGCGGCACATCACTTGTGACTCCAAATATATTATCCTACAATCAAAGCCCTTTTCTTGACGCCTTTACACATGTCGTCAGATTGGGCATTTTGTCTCACGCATCCAGGGTGAAGTTTTTCTGCCAGATCTGTGTGCAAACAGCCAGAGAGTTTACCTCAGTTTGTTGGACTGGCTATAGAGGTGTTTAATAGCAAAATATATTTCACTGTCTCTGTAAAAACCCCATCAACTGTTGTTTTTTTGTTTGGTTGTATTTCGTCATAACCATTTTGGAAACCACTTGATGATTGTTTTAAGAAGGAAAAGGATTGTACTCAAAGAAAGGAGTGCCTAGTTTTCTTTTTGTGTACGTTTGACCTAAAACCAAATACCGGTAGATAACATCTTATTTTGGGGCTTCATAGCAGTGAGGTCATGGCTTTGGTTAGCCATTTTTACAGCCCAATCAGAAGTTGTGTGTTATCATGTCCTTTTTGCAAATTGCTTTTGTGGTATAGAGCGGCGGGTAACAGTTAAGATAAAAATTTGTAGATTTTTTTTTTTGGTAATGGTGAAATTTCATTAATGACAAGGAAAAAATGTTTGTTTTCTATACCTAACCCTTGAGGGTTTAAGACTGATGTTTCAAATAACTGCAGTATTATAGTTCATACTCATCTGAGGGAATCACTATGTTGCAGTGGGCCTACATAGTTATTATCAAAATGCATAACCCTGGAATAATATTGTGATATTATTGTTGTTATTAGCTTTGTGTTTTCTTCCAATCAATGTAACTACTGATTATTCTCTTGTGTACTGTTCAGTATTTGACACAGCCAACAAACCCTTTTCTATGAGAGGCAAATCTTGCTGTGGTAGTAATAATCAAATGGCTGTTTGAAGGTTTGTCAAGGCTGCATCGAGAAAAACAATTTGTTAAGTGGTATAATAAACCCTCTTCCATTTTAAATCACATGAACATTTAAACAAAAGCAAGAAAGGCTTCCATGCAATCATCAAAAACACTAGACAGTTAGTACCTGGAAGGTGCTTAGTTTGAGTAACATGGTTTTATCAGATGCAGTTTTATACCACAGAGGAAAGTGAAAACCAAAATAAAGAAATTTCGTAATAAATCTGACAGATCCCATTATAATTTGAATGTAAATCCATCTCAAAGTTGCCCAAGTGTGCCCCACAGTGGCGGAAGTAAATAACACAAATGTCACATGAGCAGCATGTGTCCTTAATGGCTTGTACAGAAGGCTAATATGGTGATAACAAAGATTGACATGTTAAATAAGGATTCTGGGAGCTAAAGGAAAAATTGTTGCCTTAAATCTTTATGGTTACATTTTTTTTTTTGCCTTAAGTCAAAACAACTCTGCGGAGACTTCAGTTCGAGTAGCCTATAGTAAAAATTGGACTGCTTTACTGTGAAAACTGAATCTCAAAGTTTTGTTTATCATTCTTGAGAATCCCTAATTTGCTGAGAGCTGTCTAGCTTACTCAATGAAAGAATAACAAGATCATGTTTGTCCCTTCAATATCTAGTTGTAGCTAGCAAAAAACCCCCAATCTTCCTAGCCCAGGGTTAGAGCCAAAGGCTAACTGGGAGTGGCCATGCACAGACTAAAATGTGCCTACCCCTCTGTCCACTCTGCAAAATTCATAGTGAAACCAGTTAGGTTCCACACACTATTTTGTGTATGGAGCTGCCCTAGAAAAGACTATTTCTTAAAATGCTTAACATCTGCTTTCAGCTTTAAGGTACTATACTTTCAAACTAACCCAAATGACTTTTACAGGGGTTTATTAGCTTTTTCCCTTCTTTATTGGAATGTGAAGTTAGAAATTACACAATTTGGAGATTTAATGGCACCTTGCTGCTAATTCAGAACAGAATAGGCCAAGCTAATTCAGTATAATCGAAGAAAAAGTAAAGAGTGATGATATGATAAAATGACTTAAAAGAGACCTCCTTTTACTCACATGGCTCTAAGATCGATCTGAAAACCAAGAAGTTTATAGCCTAAACTGCTCCATTAAATCCATACAGCCTAGGCTGCAAGGTGAATTATTATTAATAATGCATCAGAAATCACTGAAGAAATATTGGATGTATGCCATGATCCTAGGCAGGGAAACCTCAGCAGAAACCTCGGTTCTCATATGGTGATTCTCGTATGGAGGTTACTGATGACAGAATGAAGTTCACATACCTCATGCTGCCTTTGAAGGCTGCTCTGTGCTTTGCCTTGACAGGAGAAACAATGTGCTGTAGGGGAAGATATCATTAATAATGATTTTTTTTTACTGAACTGTATCATGTCATACTGACAGATTGAACCACTCAAGGACCTATGAATTCAACCAAGGCAGTTTAATGTAGTTGTACTGATAGCTAATGTAACATTACACAAATCTGTTTGTGCTTTTTCATTTTACATCATGGCCAGGGGAGTCTTCTGTGCTCTTTTCTCTGGAGCACCTAGAGAGCCGTGCACTGATAGCTTTTGAATGGGGAAAAAAACATTTTATGCGCATATCACTCATTATTGTAGCCCCAATATACTGTAAGTGTACTGCCTTTTTTTATTTTTATTTCTGTGAATCTTGGATTGGATTTTTAAATATGTCTTAAATGTTTCACTTGATTTGAAAATAAACGTATTATATTGGCATTAAAATATGTATAATTTTTACTTGATACTGTGGTGATTTAATGTTTGAATATTCTTATATGTAAAATCCACACTTACACAGTGAATGAGCTGTGGCTTAGCAAAAAGGTAAGTTTAACAAAACAATTGACAAAAACTTCCATTACAAACTAGATAAAATTACAACCCATTATATTTCATACAGGACACTTGTGTTTGTCATACACATACTTTAAAAATATATAAAATATTTAAATATTCTAATGTAATTATGTTTTCAATTATTTTATGCAAAAAGCAGGCTTTGCCTCACAGCTCCACCACATCTTTACAAAATCCAGCTGTTTTTCACGCACAGAGAGCTCAGCACCAGGGATATACTAATTGGGTAACTGAGCTACAAACATGGAAAACACAGCCATTTCATTAAGTACACCTGTTTAACTGCTCGGTAATGCAAACATCCAATCAGCCAGTCACATGGCAGCGCCTCAGTGCTTTTAGGCATGTAGACATGGTCAAGATGACCTGCTGAAGTTCAAACTTTTGAATGGCATCACATCAGAATGGGGATGAATGTAGATTTAAGTATTTCAGAAAGTGTTGATTCTATTGAGAGTTTTCCACACAACCATCCCCAGGGCTTACAGAGAATGGTCTGACAAAGAGAAAATATCCAGTGAATGTCAGTTCTCTGGGTGAAAATGTCATGTTGATGCCCGATTATGACACAGTAGCTCAAAAATCACTCATTACAACATGTTGAACCTTGTAGCAGATGGGCTACAGCGGTAGAGGAGCACACCAGGTGCTTGTCCTGTCAGTTAGAAACAGGAAACAGACGCTCACTAAAATTAGACAATAGAAGATTAGAAAAACATTTCCTGGACTGATGGGCCTCAATTTCCACTGCGATAATTAGATGATAGGCCAAACTTTAGGTGTAGACAACATAAAAGTAGTGATACATCCTATCTTGTAAACCAGCCAGTGGTGTAATGGTGTGGGGGATACTTTTTGGGGCTCTTAGTACAACCTGAATATTGTTTAAACACCATAACCTACATACATATATAACCTAAATGTACCTAAATCTTCTGATAGCTACTACCAGTTGGATAACGTGCCATTTCAGAAAGCTCAAATGACCTCAGACTAGTTTCCTGAACATGATATAAAGAACTTAAATGGCCTCCAGAGGCACCAGTTGGTCCAGTAGAGCTGGTGATGTGGGGGATTCACAACATGAATGTTCAGCCAACAAATCTATAGCAACTGTGTGATGCTGTCATGTCAACATGGATAAAAATAAATAAATAAGGAGTGTTTTCAGCACCTTGTTGGACCTATGGTATGAAGATTTAACATTTAATACCTAATGGTGTACCTAATGAAGTGGTTGATGATAGTATATTTGGCTAGGCTGATAAGTAAACCCACGTGAAGGTAACAGCTGTGTTCAAAAGAAAAAACAAGGACAGAACAGAATCTGCTACTTTTAAAGCCTGATCCAAATTAAGTATCGCATATCAGGATACCTCTGATTGTACTTCCCTGACTTTGATCTTTGTATGTTAAAGGAAAATTTTCAACCGGATATGTATTAAACAGCAAATGTAATATTATTAAGATCAAGTCAACCGTCAGCTAGCTTACTGAGTGAACTGGTAGCTTCTCAATCCCAACTAGTAGTTCGTGCTTCGGGAAAATCTCTGTAGACTTTAAACATTGGTTCTAAAATAATTACTAGAAAAATGTATTTAATTTTGAAAGCTTTATGACATTTTCACTGCTTGCCTTTGCCACAGTCCCTCAGTCCTCTCCACGCTGTCTCACTTCTCTCTCTCTCTCTCCACCTTAGTGTTTGTGTTTCTTCTCCGCTGTCTGTGTGTGGTTGGATTTTACCTGTGTTCAGGGGCGGGACTCATTCAGGCTTCACGCGCCCGGAAGTGATCCACGCACTTGTTCCTGATAAGCTCGTTACCACCTCTTCTTAAGGTAGTGCTTCAGTCTTCTTTGAAATGTTGAATTAACTTGGTTAGTAAAGTCTGGCTGCTTGATTTCATGTGAATTATTTACCCAGTGTTTCCATCTGCACAGTATTCCCAAGTGTATTGTTCGTTTGGTGTGTGGTGAGCTGAAACTTGAGTTTTTTCGAGAATATTTTATATCTGTGGAGTTCCCTGCCTTCTCGAACTTCCTTAACAGCGGCTTTGTGTTTGGATTCTGACTGTCTGCAAATACACCTGTTGAACTTTTTAAGTCAGAGTCCTGCATTGTTTCTACAGTCATGCAGGACCGGATGGCTGTTGTCTACATCGGCTCACTCTCATACCCGATACCGATGCGTTGCAAGTCACGTGTTTTTATGTTGTATGGTGTGACGATTCATGTGCTTTTGTGCTGAGGTGTTTTTTTTTCCTCGGTTCTCAAACTGCTCTTCTGTCAGGAGCTCAGTCTGGGTAGAGTTTTTTTTTCTCCTCCTCTCCCCTCATGTATTGTGTATTTCATTGTTTCTCTTACCATCCTACCTCTCTCTGACCTGTCTTCCAAAAGGGGGTCTTTGTGTAATGTATGTATGGTCCGAAGGGGTCCCGTTTCGCTGCAGGTAACATGTACGTGTAACGTTGCAAGTGAAAATTAAAGGCATAATCAATCAATCAATCATTGGTTTGCGTCCATCCTGCCAATTTTAAACCAGACCAAATACATTAGTTGAACTTTAGATGAGATGGGTGAATGCTAGAGAAAATGAGTGACAACATAAAAGATATAAGCAGCCACACTGCTGAATACTATGTAGCTAAACATAATCCAGGGTAAGCTGGTCTCCAGTAAGGTTATAGAGCAATAAAAAGTGGTTATGTGGCCAAAGCATTTTAAAAGTAAACGAACTTTCTGTATCTCCATAAGTTGATTAATGAAATACAGTGAGTGTGTTATAATGTGTATGTCTCCAACAATTCTGAAAACCATTTAGGTCTTTTTAATGCAGGATGATGAAATGAATAAATGCCCACGATCTACAAATCAGAGGTTAGCTGCTTTTGGATTGTTTTGTAAATTGAAAATCTTAGGTTTGGGATTAAAAAGCTGGATGGATGACAGTATGTCATGGCTATTATGTCTTAAGTTTTCACAATAGAATAGAATAGAGACAGCAGTAATGTGTTGTGTTTAAAGGGGCCTCAAATGTATGCCACAAGAATAACAAGAAGCTTAGCCTGTATTGGCTGCTGGCAAAAATATCATAGGATGAACTGAGTCCAAAAATAAAACACAAAACCAAATTCTAATTAACACAATTGACACAGAGCACACAATGGAAGCATAATACATTTCTTGACAATGGACAATGGGAAGATGAGACCATATAAACGCTGAGAGCTGACTGAGGAATAAAAACAGAAAGGGTGTGGTACACAAAGCCACAAAACAGACGGAGACAATCACAGAGGCAGGACGTAAAAACTGAAACCAAAAACTGAATCTGAACCAAAGCTCAAATAAAAGCCAAGAATCGAAAACTTAAACACAGGAATAGTAAAGCAATCCAAACAGGCAACAAAGCTTCAATAAAAACTGAACAGTAACCAAATAATACCACAAGAACTAAGGTTTAACATTACTGGAGTGAGCATAAAATCAAAATAGGAATCCAAACTTGAGATGCAAACCAAAGATTTCAAGTGTTAGATCAATAGAAACCAAAGGGAACCCTGGGGACTGTGACCAACAATGCACAATAGATAGACTGGCTATCCATTTAGAGGAGGGGAATAGAAAATAAGATGACATGCTCAATAACTAGCTAGATATTCTACAGTTATAGCACATGATACAGTAAAGAGGAGAAATTAATAATTCACAACAAGGTTTGGGGTGGACCAGAGGTTAACACTGTTATCTCACAGCAAGAAGATCCTGGGGTTGAATCCACTGGGCTGCAACCAAGCATTTGCAGCAATGAGTCTTTTACATCGCTGTAGAGGAATTTTGGCACACTCTTCTTTGCGGAATTGTTTTAAGTCAGCCACATTACAGGGTTTCTCAACATGAATGGCCTGTTCAAGGTCTTGTGAAAGCAACAGGATTCAGAGGTCGACTTTTGTGTTTTGGATCGTTGTCCTGCTCCATAACCTGAGTCTGCTTGAGCTTCAGGATACAAACATTTTCTCTCAGGATTTTCTGGTAGAGGACAGAATTCATGGTTCCATCAATTACTGCAAGTCGTCCAGGGTCCCGATTGAGCAAAGCAGCTCCAGACCGTCACATTACCTCCACCATGTTTAACTGCAGTTTATAATAGTGTGATACTTTTACATGAACTCAAACCTTCCAAAAAGTTAAACTTTTGTCTCCTCAGTCCTCAGAATATTTCCCCCCAAATCTTGTGGAAATGAGCCTTTGTGTTGGTTTTGGTCAGCATGGTTTTCTCCTTAGAGATCTCCCTTCGATGCTATTTTTGCCTAGTCTTCCTTACTGTTAACTCATGAACATGGTCCTTCGCTAAGGAAAGGGAGGTCTGCAGTTCTTTAGATGTCGTTCTGAGTTCTTTTGTGACCATCTGGCTGAGTCGTTGATGTGCTCTTGGAGTGATTTTAGGTGTGACTAATGAAATTGAAATAAGCTTTTCAAAAGAATGTGTTAATCACAGTTAACTCGTGATATAACAAAAAACAAAAATTGAAATGTAAAAACTGCATTATATATTTAATTTGGTTATAATGATGTCAAATAGTCAAACAATCAAGAAATCAGGAAGAGTGCAAATGCCTTTTCACAGCACTCTAGGTTAGTCTAACTGATGGGTTTAAATGGTTGTCTTGTGTTAGCCTGGTGACCTGTCCAGTGTATACTGTGCATCTCACCTTATAATCGTTGGGATAGGCTCCAGCCCTAGAGTGATCCTGAACTGTATATATGGACAATGGATTGTCTGGAAATAATTATTAATAATAAATATAATAATGATAATAAAATTAACAGGAGTTGAGGACAATTAATTGGTAGTGAAAGAACATATTATATGCACCTCTTAAAAGTGAGTTCCTGCACTGCCTGTGTGCTCTTACAAGCTTTTCCCCCCCATCCACTTTCTTACTTCCTAAAATTTTTGACCTTGAATAAAGTCACTCGTTTATAGTTCTTCCGTTATCTGACAGGAGAAACATTTAAGAGCCATAAATCACAGATTGCACAAGGCACTGAAAGTGAGGGTCAGTGATGACAAAGTTTTATGTGAAAGAAAATGAGTTTCTTTATTCTACCAGTTCACCTAGGTCTCCACAAGGGGGCAACCCAGTGCTGCTGTATCCTTGTTCCCCCTCAGGCCTGAAGGACAGCCAAAGCAGATTAATCACCTCAACACATCTGACTCACCAAAGAGACTGGTGTTTCTTCACAGCCCTCTCTCTATTCTGCTGCTCTTCTTTAATGGTCTCGCGCCTTGCTTTTTTATAACCATCCGTCTCATTCGCTTTCTCTCTACTAAGCACATCCAGGCTTGAGGGGGTCCATTAAATGAATTGTCTTTGTTTACAGTTTCTCTTTGTTACCACCATCATTTTCCTACACAGCTCCCCTTTTTCAAACACTATCTCTAGAGATGGCTTTGTCAAGGTCAGCTATTTTTATGGCGTGCAGTACTGGAGGTATCACGGCAAGGCGATGATAAGACGAAGAAGAAGCCAGGGGAGCAAGGATGGAGCGAACCAAAGGATAAATACTGCTGGGCCTTTGCTGCAGACACTATAGCGAATGTTTTCAGGATGTCAGATGCAGTATGCAGGTCGAAGAGAGGAGAAGAGTACATATCTTGTCTGTCTTTCTCTCTATTCCTCATTCTTAAACTGGATGTTGACCTTTGTAGTACTGCCTCCAGGCTGTATGCTTTAACCTTTCCAGTTAGATAGAGGGGGCTACTACATTGGGAATACAAGATAAATCACAACTGCTGTCTGTTAATGCAACAGACAACAATACACACTTGCACGCAGGCACTGTTGAAACCTTTGTCCCTTCTCACAAAGTCCTCCTTGTCCCCACACACACACACACACACACACACACACACACACACACACACACACACACACACACACACACACACACACACACACACACACACACACACACACCACACACAGCTGGTAATTCCTCCATGAAGATGTTCACAGCATCAGTGCTCTGGACTATTACATCTACAAGCACACCCTAAATTATTCATCCTTTATTAAAATGCACTATGAGTAATGATAGCTATGAGTGTGTTTTTTGGGTATTCTTTTTACTGAGTAAAACACAGGGGTCATTAGAAGTCATTTCTGGTCAATTTTGTATGATCAACCATGCTCCAGAGAAAGACAAAAAATAGAAAAGAAAAAAAAATCCCATTTACTTTCTGTGCATTGGGAATTCATGTTGAAAGAGATCAAAGGGGACAGACAAAGAGATGAGAGAATCGACATCTTCTCGTCTCCATTTGGCTCCCTATGAGAGGAGGAAAATTACTTTAAAGCCGCTGCCTTGATGAAAGAAAAAGACGTTATGCCTGATGTATTCCTCCAGAGGTGGAATCAACAGTATGAATTACTCAAAGGCAGAGAAAAAGAGGGGGGAGTTGGGGGGACATTTGTCTGAGAGAACCTAATGGGGGATTTTGGAGAGGAATGAAAGTACTATTTGACAGCAGCGAACAAAACATGATTCCCCCGTCAGGAGATGTGACTGGTTCAACACTCGACACTGTTATTTCCGGGTGCGTGCATAAAAATGCAGCAGATGTCATCAGATAGAGAGCTCATTTTCAGTATCAATCTAGGGATTTTATCAGACCGAGCGCCATCAACGCATCCATCTCAAAGTGTGATTTGGTGGTACATTCAGCCACAGCTCCCCTCTGCCCCCACACCACATTCCCCAACCCCACCTTCCCCCCCCCCCCCCCCCCCCCGTTTTTTCCTGTAGAAGAGGTCACGAAGAGGAAGTAACCTCCAAACGTCCCATTAGTTTCTCTCACCCTTTCTCGAGCAGGCAACCAGCACTGTCATTTTTCTGACAGAGCTGTCAAAGCATCTAGCCCACCATCCCAGTTACAGATAAAGCAAATAGAAATGAAAACATTGTCAGGGAAAAGACTCATGGGGTAACAGAGATGCCAGGAGCAGGGTGAATCACTTAGCAAGCTGTGCTCCTCCATTCTGCAGCTGCCACCCACCGCAACACATCTGCCACTGGGAAAAAAACACTCAGATAGAAAACCGCATCCAAACGAATTGCTACATGACACAAAAGATCACTTCTTTAAATTGAAATTCATTTGGAGTCAAAACGGGGTTCATCCCCCCAGGGCGCACGTGTGTGACTGCAGAAACCCACACATAGGTGGCAAAAGTGGAGGCTACATACAAACACACACTTTCTCACAAAGAAAATACACTTTTTTTTTTAAGGCAAGAGCATTCTTTGTGTGAGGCTAGTGGGTCTTCCAGCTCACTGCCCAGGTGCTGTCTCTGGGCAGACACATGCCACTGGCTGGTCTTAATGCACATCAAATATCACTTTTCTACCAACAACGCCTGCCCAACTCTAGCTGCTGCAATTCCCCTTTTATTGCATTCCCCAGGATTTCATATTGTACATGCTGAACTCCACAGAAAGGAGTCAAAGCTCATTTCTAGACCTGAAATGGAATCATTCACTGCAGACCAAATATTGCAACAAAAATTGCCACTAGCTTTGTTGATATGAGTCACATGGTAACAAATCATTAAATTACTTACACAGATGGAGAACGAGGGATGATTTGACATCGGAGGAAAGGGAAATAAAACGATGTGAAATGATTGATCTTTTGGGGGTATTTTTTCACATGAGAGCAGCATTAAACGTTGATTCATTTTTACTTTAAACATTCGCACAAAGACCCTATTGTTGGAGCTTTGTGAGGCAGACGCAGCGGCACTTGGAGCTCAGTGTAAACATGTTTAGCACTTTCACCAACATTTTATCTTCACTCATAAGCACTCAACACAAAGTACAGCCAAGACTCACGAGGATGCTTTTAGTTTTGCAGGTATTTGGTCTTTAAAGTAGGTCAGAGCTCTACCCAGTAGTGTGGAGAAATGAAAAGTAAAGTATATACAAAAGTCTGGAGTGAAGCATAAATGTGGTGCCAAATATTATGGAAATCCATGGAACATGCACTCACCAGACACTTGATCAGTTAACCCAACTAGTACCATGTTGATTCCCCTTTTGTTTTCAGAACTGCTTTAATACAGATTCTACAAGGTGCTGGAAATTTTCCTCAGATATTTTGGGCAGTATTGATGTGTTAGCATCACACAGTTGCAACAGATTTGTCGACTGCACATCAATGATGCAAATCTCCTGTTCCACCGCATCCCAAAGGTGCTTTGCTGGCTTGAGATCTGGTGACTGTCGATGGCATTTGAGTACAGCGAACTGATTGTCAAACCAGTTTAAGATTATTTGAGCTCTGGGACATGGTGCATTATCTTGCTGGAAGCAATCATGAGAAAATGGGCACACTGTGGCCATAAAGGGATGGACATGGCCAGCAACAATGCCCAAGTAGACTGTGGTGTTTAAACAATGTTCGGGATATACTAAAGGGACCAAAGTCTGTCTAGAAAATATCTCCCATTAGACCAACAGCAGCCTAAACAATTGATACAAGGCAGAATGGATCGATGCTTTAAGGTTGTTTACTCATCAGACGAGGCAACATTTTTCCAGTCTTCTATTGTCCAATTCTGGTGAATTGTAGCCTAAGTTTCCTGTTCTTAGCTGACAGGATTGGCCCCCAGTGTGGTCTTCGACATTCAGAGATGCATACCTTGATTATAATGAGTGGTTGCCTTTCTATGAAGTCTCGCCATTCCTCTCTGACCAACAAAGCATTTTACACCCACAGAAGTGCCACTCGCTATTTTCTCTTTTTCAGACTGTTCTCCGTAAAACCTAGAGATGGTTATGTGGGAAAATCCCAGTAGATCAGCAGTTTCGAAAATACTCAGCTCATCTGGCACCAACAACCATGTCACATTCAGAGTTACTAAAATCTCATTTCTTCCCTATTCTAATGGTTGATTTGAACTTTAGCAGGTCATCATGAGTATGTGCACATTCCTAAATGTATTAAACTGCTGCCATATGATGGGCTGGTTAGATAGTTGCATTAGCAAGCAGTGACCGGTGAGTGTATATCATAACCACAAATGTTAAACCTGTGGTGGCACTCGAGGAAAAGAAATCATCTGGGAGCCATGATGAGAAGTCCATATTTACAGACGAACCATGTAACAGTTGATGAGATATTTAAATCTGGACCGACTAGGCTGTCTGACAACACTACCACCCCTGGAGCCGCTCTCTAATTAGCTAATAAAACTATGAATGCATTACTACTGCATTACCCTAGTGAAAACTTCTTTAGAAAAATCTCATTTTAACATGATGCAATGCTATTTTTGGCTTGTACCATTGCACACAGTTGCCTAATGCACCCATGCTCAGTGTAAACAATCTATTTAATTATCTCTCTGACAGAGGGCATATTCCGAACATCTTGTTGCCCCACGCCCACCATATCTAATAACTTTACACATACATGTGCTGCTAGTTAAAAAAAAAAAAAGATTTTTAATGATTCCTAATCTGGGATCCTGAATTATTAAAAATCACTTGGAAATGAGGTGAAGAATATTCCCTACCTTAAAAAAACCTTCCTTGGCAGGCTCTGTTAGGTCATAATATCTGCACGACAAACCAAAGTCACATTCAGAAAGCAATTTTCTGTTCACAATGCAATCTTGGCCATTAATTGGCTAATGAACAAGATGTTATTCAAGGATACCTTTCCAATGAGCACTTAGGAAAAGGAGGAAGAGGACTTAATATGATGGAATAAGTGTGACAGACTAAATGGTTCGTGCTGAACGCATTGATGCATGCTCTGACCTTCCCTGTCAATCTGGAGGGCAGACAGGGTGGCCATTTATGTTGTTATGGCAGAGCTCAGGCTGCAGAAACAGTTTTCATCATTACCCCCCCCCCCCCCCCCCCCCCCAAAAAAAAAAAAAAAAAACCCAAAAAAAACCCTTGTCTGAAATCCAGAGCGGCCTCACTGTCCACTGCTGCCTGTGGGAAGGAAATAACAATAAACAATAAAAAACCAGAGTGTGTGCAGTGGAACATTCCTGGGCTATTTTGTTAGACTGTGCAGCCTCCTCATAAGCTGGAGATATTTTAGAAACTAGTAGTGAGAGAAAATTGTAAACAGACAGGCGGATGCAGTAATAGCTGGTGAGCAAGCTGGAAAAATAATTGGTTAAGCCTCCCTACAGTCCTTGCTTTGATTTGATTTGATTACATAAATCAACCCTTTTCATATTTTATATTCAGATGTTTTATAACAATACAAGACATGGCTAGAGACACACTGGGCTAGATGGCATCTGGTTCACTTGGCATATCCTGTTGCTTCCTCATTTGGGTGGAAAATAACTGCAAAGTCTGGAGTAAAGCTAAGAGGCAAATCTACAATTATGACCATTTTTAATGACATTATTTGTAAAACCTTGCATGGATGTCAGATTCCACGAGCACACATCAGTTTCCCACAGCAATGTTCCCAAACTATTCAACCACTTGAGCTCACACTGCTAGATTTAGCCGTGTGTAGAAAAAAAAAAAAGGAAAAAAAATGACAAGCCACACTGGTAGATAGCTGACAAGTTAAAGGAGCATGTCTTCCCTGTCATTTCTCATAAAAGCGTAGATGCGGTTGTTTTAAAGAAGTCATTAAATATAGGGGAGCCACTCGTGTACAACACAGGTGTGTGGGCGTATTTGATTTTTTTTTTTCATTTTTTTGTCTTTGAAATCATCCCTGGAATATCAGATCAGATGATTAACCGAATAGTGTAGGAAGACAGGGGCACTGGTGGAGTAACCTATCAGATATGCTTGTCATTTCACAACACGGAACAGAGTTAACAGACACAGAAGTGTTGTGGGGCCAAATGTGATGTGTCGCTTGGCGAAGAGAACACGCATCTGGAGACAATTAGTGGATAAATGATTCGCTCGGCCCACGAGTTATCCTCGAAAATTGCGCCCCAAGGTTGATCAAGTCCCTTTTAGGCACCGTGAGTGAAGCAACACCTGGCATTTGAGCAGAGGTGAGAGATTTACTATGTAGCACACGAGTGTCTCAAAGCTCTAATTACGCCAACATCAGAATTACTGCAAATGCACAGTTTTATACATTCAAAAGCTGCCCATCAGTGAGGTTCCCCTTTGACTGAGGTCATCTTTGTCTGTTAGCGAGTCCTAAAAGTAATATTTTCTGAAAGCACTGAAAAATATCCAACAGTGCCGTGAGATTACTTCGACCAGTTTCAAAATGCAAATGGACTCATTTCAATATTTTTTTCACCTTCTGGTGCAGGAATATGCATTAATAAATCAAACTTACTGATACCAACATGAAATATTAACAAACCCTTGGAACGAATTGGAAACATGGCCATACTGAGACTGAGAATGTCATTCACGCAGTGTCAGATTATTTATAGAGCAATCAATCAATCAATCAATCAATCAATCAATCAATCAATCAGGCCAACTCAATCAGGTTTGTAGCAGATTTACCAGTATGGATCCATACTGATAAGCTGCAAGGATTCGCAGGGAGGGGGAAAAAAAAAGCTATAGTCAGTGTGAGGTAATTTAGGAACAGTCATTCCACATTATACTGCATGTCTACCAGACAGCAAAGAAAAGTGGAATTTTCAACTGTAAAATGCCTCGGTTAGTGTACACATCCAAGAGATCAATATCAAGCTTGTTTGTTTATGTTAAAGAAATTACTGCAGGGTATTTTTTCCTTTGGCTCTTCAAGATCAATATCTGTGTTACTTTTGGCTGTAAATATTTCCCCTAGTTTTGAAATAATACTTTTAGGACTTGATTCTGGTAAAAGGAAAAACAAAACAAACAAAAATTAAACAACTCATAATAAAAATAACAATTTTGCTGTATATTGGTGCTACACAACCACAGTTATGAACACCTTCTAGACGTAGAGCATTTGCATGTTTTACTACGTCTTTCATGGTGACTCATTATGGTGACTACCCAACTCTCACTGACAGCAGAACGGTTGCATTTTCTGGTTTTATTGTTTCTTACCTGCCAAAATCCACTACATCGTCTCCAGATAGTATATACAGCTGGCCCCGTGAGACTGGCAAGACAAAAGACTGAATCTCTGAAAGATGAGAATGATGAACCCTACACAGCAGAGTTTGAAGCCCCATAGCCACCAGTTGTCAGAGTTTGAGGGCTGAGTTGGTATCTGCTACATATTTTGTCCACAGAAGGGGCTACCATGATACAAAGTACTACAAAACTTTTTGTTCTTGTACAAAAACAAACATTTTTGTAGAAATCCTGCATTTTAAACAACAACTGATACAGAGTGAAAACTGCAGACTGTGCGCAAGGACCGACATGGATAAGGACTCTGACAGTATACATTTCTTGTAGAGGCTTTGAACATAATAATAGGCATGGCAGAAAGTTCTTTACAATGGCAGAACTTTGGCACGAGAAAGGCATTATAGAAGAAAACGATGGATATTTGACAAAGTCGGCATAGATGGTTCTCAAAACTAAATATCACTTTTATACATCAGTTCATAACAAACCATTTGGCACTGACTACTGTTCCCTTTGTTGGTGTAAGATTAGTGTTTGTTCAAATTATCTGAGAGAAACTCAAGCCACCGAGGAGAGGGGACCGATCGGGTCACACACACATGGAGGTAAGACGAAAGGGTATTGACATCAACAGAAAAACTACATCTGGTGTAAGTGTCACAATAGTTTTCCCTTCTGCACAGTTGTCAAGTGTGTCAGATGAGAGTGTGTGTGTGTCAGTGTGTGTCAGTGTGTGTGCATACATTTTTTTTCATTAGTTTTTTTTGTGTGTATGCGTATGTTTAAGTCCACTTCTACTGTGGACTAGTCAAATGTTGTGTCATAAAATTGCTCGGCTCTTCTGTCATTTTACATATATCACCAACCAAACCCGTAAGTAAGTCCTTCGATTACATCTCCCTTCAAAAAGTGAATGTCACAGTGAGGTGACACTGCTCAGGTATCTATATTTCCACAGGAAACATCTGTCTACATAAGCAAGTGGGTTCGAAAGGAATCCTGTTTGTTTCTTTGTATTTTTTTTAAATTTTTGTCCCCCCCCCTGCTAAACTCAGTCTGTAACTAAGCCAGCATTAATTCAACCCTGTCTCCCCACTCGTGGTTTTTACTGAGGGGTGTAGTCCAGGTGTATTCAGTGTTCATGCCATGGTTTCCTTTCCTGGGAGTCTCCTGTCGTTAAACGTGTGCATGTTAATAACCTCCTCTGTCTTAACGATGACAGGTGGCTGAGGCTTTTGTTTGAGACGGCGTTGGCACTTTAGAGACACGCGCAGCTCGTCCATCATGGCACTGCAGAATGATCGCTGCGAGAAGGAAATAGAAAAGAAGAAGGAAAAAAAAAAGTTCAACACATTCTTGAGATATACAGTCATAGTGGATCATTTGTTCTTACTGTCTAAAAGAAAGGGGAAAGTATTTGCATTAGGAGGCGGGCAGAGTGGTTTTGGCACAATGAAACCGCTGGCTTTTAGCCAGGAGACTTGAGCGTAAGCCTGGTGTGGCAAAACGCTGATGACACCAGTGCACATTTTACATGCATTTATTTACATGGGCGACAGAGGTTAGTTAACTTTAAAGTGCAGCTGCAGGTCATTTTAACAGCTTGCACAAATGACCTACAGGGTTGTTTAATGAGGGAGGGCTGGTGATGGTTTTTGTGCCGCGTATTCTCTTTTAACCAGTGTCTTCTTAATGGTGGCATGAGGTCCTTTCTGAGTATCTCCAAGGTATTGTTGTTGTTTTTTATTTTCCACTCATGTTTTTGTAATGGACCTGTCCATTACATTTCAGTATTCTTGGGTAATTGCCACAGTGTCCTTTTGTCACCACCAGGTGGCACCATCACTGGGATATTCTAAATTTAGTGACTTTAATTCTACCAGAATCAGTCGATGTCTACATAAATTCAATTTCACTGCTTTACCATGCGCATCCTCTCACCTTAATATGTTGTGTAACATGAAAATACTTTTTTATATGCTGTACAATATGTTTCCTTTTCTGCCTTTTTCTTACTTGTGGTTCCAAAAGTACAGCAGGAGGTCTGACCTTCAGATGTAAAACCAGCTTCCAGTTTGAGTTCAAAGTCACACAGCCTTTTTACACGATTAAAAAAAACAGGTCCTCCTTGATAAAGCTTATAGGTGGGGTTGGGTCAGGTGACCCTCGCTTAGTTATACTGCTGCAGACCCCAGGCTGCTCTTCCATCATCTACTGAACTCCTCCTTTCACTTTAACTCCCCATGCATATAGATGACAACTGCGTGTGATCAGCTGTGTGTCTTTTTGCCCTGGTAGTTTACCCGCTCTCCTCTCTGTCTCTGTATCCTTCGCCATCTGTCTCTGGCATTCAGATTTTGGATCTGGGGTTACTAAACCCACCAAGCAGCAATTGTTATTATTGGTTGTTTCTCAGTGTTCATTTTTTCTCTTTTTTTTCCTTTCCACTGTCACCACATACACTCAAAGGGGAATTGCTGAGCTTCTCTATTCTATTTTAAGCTTGAAAAAATTAGCCAAACTGAACAGTTTCTCCTCCTTCTTTTGTATTTATTGGCTTTATGTTGGTTTTACGACAAGCATATGTATGTACAGTACTGCGCAAAAGTCTCAAGCTGCCCCTCATTTCTTCAAAGTTTGCTACGAAAATGGGAAATAGGTGCGGTGATGTATTGAAAAATGTGAAAGTCAATATTTGGTATGATCACCGTTATTCTTCACACAGCCTGAACTCTCTTAGGCAAGCTGTTTTGTAATTTCTTTATGCAGTCTTCATGTATAGCCTCTTGAAGGACATTCTTTTTCACCGTGTAGACTGTTATTGTTCTCTCTCTACCTACTGATGTCTGAACCAAAAATTTCAAATTTGTATTCATCACTCTGTAAGACCCGTTGCCACTGATTTTCAGTCGCATTGTGTGTAATTTGGCAAACCTCAACCTTTTCTCCTTGTTTTTCTTCTTTAAGAATGGCTTCTTGACAGCTGCCCATTTACTGTGACCATTTCTGATGAGGATTTAGTGCCACATACATCTCTTAGGTACTGGTGTAGATTTTGTCCTGTTTCCTTTGGACCTTCCTTTGATATGCCAAGTTTTCAGCTAACAGTTCTTTGGGAATAACCTCATTGGTGCAAAAATACTATTTTATGCCTGTCAGACTGTGTTACGTTTTGTATTTTTCATAAATTCAACTATAGAAATGCCAAAGTGCCTAAAGATGCAATTTAAATTTGGTTCTTTGCTAAGTTATCTGTTATATGTAGACACAACACTGGTTAGGTGCCTCTTTTCTGCTTGTAGGATTCATAAGTCAGTGTTAAGTGAAAAAGCAACCACTGTCGAAAGAAAAACTTGAAAGACCTTCAGAAAGCCCAGAGTGCTATTGTTCAAGATTACTTGGAAGCCACATGAAAGTCTGGCTTCTTAGAAGCAAACTATATAAAATAAGGGGGGACTCATGACTTTTGCACAGTACTGTAACATAATTTGTAAGGTTATAAATAAATAATAAAAAAGGATCTCGTGGTACTATTCTGGGAAAACAAAGGTCAACGTGTTCAGTTTTATTTTATGTGTACATGCGATAAAATAAACCATTGAGTCAGTTGATATCGTGTAACTGCGCAACAGCTACAGAACATGAAGCATCTATTCATTTGCTTTTTTCGACAGAATATTTTGAGAAAACAAGCCTTCATTTAAAGGGTTTGATATGTCCTAGATTCCCCCTTTAAATCGTCACTGTCACACAAACGTCTAAATAGCGTTTCACAGCCATTTGCACCCTGCCAAGAACGGGATTCTGGGAGAAACATTAAACACTTGTAATTTGGCATGAAAGTGAAAAACCTAAAGAGACAGCATAAAGGACAAAGCATCCACTTCGGCAGATTAAATCCAAATATACTGCTACCCACTTTAAAACATCACAGTCTTATGCAACTTGTGTAATGTGAGCTTCTGTTGTCCCTGCATTATGTATGTGGTGTAAAATCCTATAAAATGTCTATATGCCCGGGCACCAACTTTGCCAAGTCAAATTCTCATACATTCCTTTTCTGATTATGCAAAATGTAATTCAAATTCAAAGAGTGTAGGAGGGGAGAAGATAAAAAGAGGAGGGGGAGCATTAAAGTATGAAGCTATTATTTTTCTGTTTGTGTATGTGTGTAGGTGTGCGAGATGGATATCTGTAGGTGGCTTAGGGTGTGTTTTTTTTTAGCAACATTTTTTTACATATATTTGTCTGCCATATGAATGAAATATTTTCTAGAGTCTGAAGGAAGACTGATTACAAAAGCAGACAGGCAAGAAGGATAACAGAAAATAAATTTTGAAAAACAATGAGAAGGAGGGTTTTAAAAAAAAGAGAGAGAGAAAAAGCTCGTGATGTTAGGGTGGAGGACTCTGGCAGGGAGTAAAAAAAGGAGAGGCTTGCTGTCAGCATGCAAATTACTAGCACCTTGTCAGCCTAGAGACTCTGGCATTTGCAAATTATCTGAATATTGTGACCCAGTCTTGCAGCTCTTGATTAATGATAGCTAAGATGTGCTGTGAAACTTTTGCAGCCCTTAAAAAAAGCAAGAAACTAATTACTGTTGCAATAAAGTAACACGCTGCTGCGCTGTGCTAATTCTATAGACGTAAATAATTAACAGACGCTATCAAAAGGACTCTCACAATTATTGGGAAACATCACTGCACGAGTTAAAGTGCACTAAAATACATACTCCACACTGTGTGATGAATCATGTGCGCTCAGTACGAAAATAGAGCACAAACAGAACACCTGAAAAATATTCAGAAACGTAACCAGGGGGATAAAGAAGCTGTGGATACAGTGCACTCTATGTATACATGGTGAATTAAAATAGATTTGTATTTGTATAATACTATTATGCTGGTGTTTGTGATGAAGGAGTTGCTGTAATTGTTAATTTATTGAAATGATGATTCAATATAATATATGACTAAAAAACAACAAACAAGTAAAACATTTTTCCCCATTTAAAATCAGCAAGAAAATTATCCATGCGTAGACAGAAGTTAGTTTCGGAAAATGCCTGCTTGGTTTAGCAAATATTGACTGCTAAAAACTCACACAGGTTAAAGCACTGGGGGATTTCTGTCTCCACACCACAGGTCTATAGCCATTATGAAGAGTGAAAGCAATTTAAGTAGCCAATTGTTAAAATAAAAACAAGCTTGGTCTGTAAAAATGCACTTTAGGGCTATAAGACAAATTTTCATTTCACTTTCATTTGATGTCTCTTGGGTTTGGTGTCTTGTTTTTACAGTTTGATTTCTAAAATGGCAGAGCAAGAGAGGTAGACCGCTTTTGAGTTTTGGTTTTGTATTTTTCTTAAATTTTTCTTTATATTTAGATTCTCAGGTTTTAGTTTCCTATCTACTTCTGTTCGTGGTTATTATTTGGGTCGTATTTAATTCTGTGAGTTCCTGTGTATTCCTGCCTCCCTTGTGTTTCTGCATGTGTTACCTCCTGTTTTTAATTCGTTAATCTTTTGTCTCATGTGCTCTATTTTTCAGTTTTACTTCCTTTTAAGTGTTAGTTGTCCTCAGCTCTGTTTCCACCCGTTCCCCATTTCTATTCTTCTGGCGTATGTTGATATTGTCTGAGCCTCCCTCTGTTCGTTTTTGCGTCACCCCTCATGCTTGTGCGTTTCCTTGGCTCTGTGTTCCATGAGATTTGGATCTTCTTCTCTTTCTTTGTAAATTACCAGCATTAAGACTGTGTTTTGAGATCACTTATGACTCCCCGAGTCCTTCATTTAGATCCCCATCCTGCCTGCCACACAGCCATACCTTGACACAAACACGCTACAGCAGAAGCCTAAAATCTCTTCTCTAATAGCGCCTGTACCTTTTCCAGCTGGGCGTTCTGCTTAGACTTGTAAAGGACCTCCCCCACAGCCACAAACACTGACAGCACAAGTCCCGCAGCCAGCACGATGAAGATCCCACCGATGTTCTGTACTCCCAGAGCGCTGGCCTCTTTGCTCTCCTCCTCGGGACACCCGTTGCCTCTCCACCACTTCTCCTTCATCATGTGCAGCTTGCCTTCCTCTTGCAGCTGCAGAATAGCTATCGTGATCTTGTCTCTGTATGGAGATCCTGCGAATACAAAAAGCGTATCGTGAAACTGGAAAACACAGATAATACTCATGTGCCTAGGATCGTCATTGTTGTGTTAGTGGGTGTAAGAAACACATTCAGGCTTGCATGTGATCATATAACCTGTCATGTTATTGTTAGCCGCTTAGAGAGAGTTTTTTTGTAAGTCCTTCTTCAAATCCCACTAATCCGCCATATTCACAGAGCTATTCCAAAATTCTCACTCCTCTCTGCAGTGTGTTTATTATAATGCACAGGGAGTTGGCAACAATAACTTGGCTTGGGGGAGCAGAGCTGCTGTCGATTCTCACAATTTAGCTGCTGTTTGCACACGCTTTCATATGACAGAAATAGTCCCTATGAACAGAGGAGCCCAGTGAGGGGTACATTATATGGATGCATATGTGTTTGGGATTATACGTGTATATTGATGATTGGGTTTCTGCATTGCTGTTTTTTGATGCATGTTGAGCAAACTCAAATCCACAGAAAGTAGGAAGGCGCCAGAATTAGCGACGAGGCATTAAGGCGCAGCGGGCGCTGGCCTGATCAAAGCGGGAATAATCGTTGCTGGGTAGCCGAGTGGGGTCATGTTCCTCTCCCATCCACAGCGTGTGCGCCACAACACACGGCTGGGTTGATCCAGGAGCAGCGCACACACAATTTGCTTCAACCGGGCCAAGAAAGATTAATTCTTACTGTGAGCCTTCATGTTTCATGTTTTCACTGCTTTAAGAGCTTGTTAGTGTATTTATGCGATTATGGGACTCATGCATAATGAAGCCTGGGTGCACATATTCATTTCAGGCATTTGCCTCGTGTGCAAATTAAGAGTGACTTAAAAGAAACAAAAGAAATGTTAAAAAAATAAAAAAAATAAAAAAATAATTCAAGGATAATAGAAATGGTTTTAAAAAGGAAGAGAACATTTTGTGCCAGAACTCCAAAGGAAATGAACGGAGTCAGGCTCCAGGTAACAAGTACCATCATGCTGTTTGTTGATCTCATACAGTTTTGCCTGTCAGCCCCGTTAGTTGAGTCTTCCTCTGTCTCATCTATCATTAATCTAATGCCATCCATCATCCTTTCATCTCCAAATCTCTGTGTTTAGACTAACAAAAGAGACATTACTAGAAAACTGAAAATTACACAATGCCACTGACTTTGGAGCAGCATCTGTTTTTTTTTTTCTTCTCTTATTTTGTAACCTTGTGTTTTTCTCCCCGTGCTGAGCTTATGAGTACACTGACATGATAAACCAGAGCAGACTTGCAACACACGGTATATTCCGTGCATTTCATACGGTCGATATGCAAAGCGTGTAAAGCACAGCCCCTTAGATGCAATTGACTATGTATGTGGGAAACATATGCCTGCTTCATTTGAAAAATCAGAGATCTCTCTAGTATCTGGGTCCCCTGATTCAGGCTCCTCTCATATTTCAAATGATTAATGATGGCTTAACAAAACAGGCCTTGGATAAATGCTAATAGGATGGGTCCTTAGAGAGGAGGATATGGAGAGCGGGGCCTGGGCGAATGGGAAAAGCGCCGTGCTTGACACACTGTGCATACACAACTACCTGACAGATGTTCAACACCAGAGATCATCCATCACTCCTACACTGTCTGGCCTCAAGTATTAATGCGATCACAGTTTAAGTCGATAGCAGTGGATGAAGCATTTGTGATTTGGGAAACCATCTAGCACTAAAAGGTTAAAATGTTATTATGTCTTGCTCTGCTTTATTGCTGTAAAAGCCCTATAGGGAATAAGCTGCTAAACATTGTTCAGGAGGCCAAAAGGTATGAGCCGGTGGCTAACGTGATAGCTGAAGAGCTCACATGGTTTTGAAAAAGGACACAAGGAGAGGGCCACCATCAAAAATAATAATAAAAAAAAAATACTAATTTTTATATTCTGCCAAAATTACTTCTGAACTAATAAAGTCATCGAGATTCCGATCTCAAGATCTTTTTGCAGGCCATAATCGGCTTCTGAGCAAATAATATAAGGATTAGACAGAAAGAAGAAAGTGGGAAGTAATATTCTTCAGAGTGAATATTTATCTCTATATAAATGCAGAACCATTTATTGCTGAATTAAAGTGATGTGTTCCTATTTTATATATCTATCCATCTATCTATCTATCTCTCTATCTATATATATATGATATATAAAATATAAAGTATACTACTGCGTGAATAAAAAATAAAAAAGAAGTGATCCATGCTCCAGTCTCTATGTGTCCATTTCAAGGACATCAGTCTAAGTACTTCAGCACTTAGGGAGCCACAGTGGGCCTATATTTCACAGCAGCCCCTCAGCTTTGTTATAGCCACGGCAATCACGGCATCCCTGCAGATTCATAACCGCCCCATACTCATCAGCGGCAGCCCGGTCCAGATGCGGATGGCCAAAATTAATCCTCCGTATTTTGATGGCCTTCATATCATTCATGATAGATGTGACCATTACAGCTGGTAGCAGAGTTCTCTGTGGCCTCGTCAGGACCACTCTAACCTCTGTGACACTTGAATGGGAACCATCAACGGCTTTCAGTCAGGGTCCCTGGGAACGCTAGAGCTGTGAGCTGTGCATTGATTAACCCTGACAAACAATGCTTTTAATGCACCAAACCTCTTATGATTGTACTTGTTTTTGTGATACTTTTAGCTCATCTGCCTCATTCCTGGATAATGATGGTATAAAATGTCAGTATACAAAATTTTTGATGGGAGCTGGGTCAAAGCGGCTTCTGAAAACAAGCTCCTAGAGTTTGTTTTATACTCTCTGAAGTGCTTTTTAGTTGTGGTTTAGTGCTGAAATTAATGCCGGTGTCAAGTAAGTCAAAGGGAATTGCACTGAACCGACACTCACAGTGTTGCCTTACGTGAACATAAAATAAAATGAAAACAGACCATTAAAAGTATTTGTGAAGAGAGTTTGATACACCATTCCTGCCTCTGAAACAATCTTGTGAGAAAATCACCATGAATAGAAAGATCTTGCCGAAGCAGTGAGTCATTTTAACCTCATCCATAAACTCAACCTTCTAGGCATTTCACTTTTCATTAAGCTACACCTTTTACACCTCACTGTGTCTAACCATTATACCCGTGACCTCGCTGATAAAGATCAACCTTTCCCTTTTCAAAGCTTTCCATCATTCCCACAACACACCTTAATGCGTCACACAGTATCTGCAGTATCTGCAGACTTAATCCGAGTGGCTTATAACACAGAGGGATGCAGAGGTCGTTTACCCATAGGTGTTCCCACGCCGTAGGCTCTGGAATCTATGAGGCCTCCAATCTGCGTGAGGTTGCAGTTGCGCTGGGTGACAAACTCAATGGTAGTGGACTCCATGAGGAAGGCATAATCTGAGGTAAGGACACGCTGGATGCCTTCCTCCACGTTCTTTACCATCACAGATTGCCTCCTGCTGTTCATAAACTCCCACATCTTGTCATAGGTAGAGATTTTTGTCTTCTGCAAGTAACCAGAGAGTGGGATCTGAATGAGAATCTAAGAAGTATTAGGAGAAAATATCATATCATCGTTTGCACAGTGTTTGGGACCTATTATGTTCATTTTCAGCTGCACATTTTTTCTTATTCCTAGACTATAATAGCTTTGCATGACTCACAGTTCAAAAATAAACCCTATTTATTTTCTTCTGAGGCTTTGAGGAGCTGCTAAGTTCTTACGGTCCTCCCCTTTTACGGCCACCTTCTGTTTAAGGTTTTTATTGGCTTCCCGTCACAAACAGAAGACTGCAAATTGATGAGGCTGCTGTGCTCGAAGCCGGGTGCCTGAAATGACCATCAAGGGTATCTCTTCTCTGAGACATTACGCATGTCCAAGATAAAAAAAAAAAACCCTGTCTGTAGCAAAGCATGAACCTTGAGCTTTTTAGCTGTTTGTGTACAATTTTGGCCATGTTACAATGATCATCCAACACTGTCACAGAAACTCAGGAAAAGCATCATAGGTCCATTTTAATGTCTGAAAAACGATATGATGAAATGATGATATTAATATTTCTATGATGAAAAGAACTCAAAGTTTAAATCCTGGTGATTTAGATGAGCCATAAATACGACTTTTCTTTTGTTATAAATCAAGCTCTGTTTTTTATAGCTTGTATTTGTCATTCTCACATTATATAAGTACCTTTTAGAGTGTTTTTTTTTTAATGGTGGAGGCTCTTCATGCTAAATTGAAATTGCCTAGCTTTGCACAAATGATTCACTGGAGGCAATTCATATAATCTGGTTTATGTTTAATTTATTGTTACCAGACACTTCCTAATGCTGCTGCATCAGGCGCTTTCAACCAGGGAATTACTGTATGTTTTTTTGCTGTGAAGCAGTCACATCTTTTTGATGAATGTTGCATTTATAATTTAAAACAGATATATGTACGAAATGGGCACAAGGACTGGGCCAACTACATGTTACCTACTACAATGGCTCAGCCTTGGAAACCCATGTCAAGAAGCTACCGGCACACAGTTTTTGTACTGATGTTATTGCCACAGGAGGTATGGAGCTCTGCCATTACTGAGTCAGCAGGGTGTTGGCAACTTTTAAGCACTATGCGTCTTAGCACTCTGCGAGCTGTAACTTTATGTGGTCTAACACTTTGTGGCTGAGTTGCTGTGGTTCCAGAGTGCTTCCACTTTGCAATAATGCCACTTACAGTTGAATGCTGAATGTCTAGGAGAAAAGAAATTTCACAAAGGCTACTAAAGGTGACATCCTATTACACTACCACAGTCGAATTCAGTGAGCTCTTAGAACGGACCATTCTTTCACAAATGTTTGCAACGACAAACTGTATGGCTAGGAAAGTAATTTTCCTGCATTTTTACCAGCAAATCAGTTATAAATGTGGCACTACTTCTTAGGAAGACAATAAACTCCACTGTTCTCTGCAGTTGCAACCCATGCATGATGTTTGCAGGTGCAATATTCAGTGGATTACTTTGACTACTTTAAAAAAAAAATGGCTGCACTTTCAACACCAGTTGCTCTTCTGCATTTTTCTGACAAATTAACTGCACATGGAGTGTTTGCTATTTGCACAGCAAACACAGGTGTTGGAAAATCAACCAGGAGAGAAATCTTAAAAGGATTATAAATTTGATGTGTGAGAAAATAACATTATTCACAGAGCCACTGCACAAACATCGTCGTAGATCCAGCTACCTTGAAGAATGTCATTGTGGCACCGTCCTCCACCACCCCATATGGGATTTTAGTTTGTTTGGCCAGGTCATCGGCTGAATCTATGGGCGATTCCATCCTCTCCACAGTGAGAAAAGCAGCCAAATTGGCTGTATAGGAGGAAATGATGATGAGGGTGAAGAACCACCAGATGCCTCCCACTATTCGAGTCGACAGGGCCTTAGGCATGAGCTCTGACCCTGGGGTGAAGGAGGCGGCAAGAATGAAAGTTAAACAGCAAGATGCATTCATTTCAACAAGTCATTATCATTCCAATCTTCTCATTACGTTTATTTTTAACATGCAAAAACCAGAGAGGACTAACGCCTTTAGAAACGGGCTTGTTTCGAGAACTCATCAAGTTCTCAGCGCAGGCAGATGTGCCACTCGCATCAAGATTAAATCACTCGAGAGAGCTCTCAAAACAAGCAGATTGTTGGATCTCAAACAAGTGAAATTATCTCGTCTCAGTCACAAGGGAGTGCTTTAAATAATGCAAGAGTTACCGGAAAGTGCCATTCAAAGAGAACAAGGTGTTTGCATAAATCTCATATATCAAATTAAACACATCAACATCGATGGTGCAGTACTGTGTGGAGAGGTAACAGGCTGGTTAGGCCAGAGAGTCATGTACCCAAGGTAACCTCACATCCTGACTCCACACCCCACTGATCTCTAGGTGCTGATAGGCCAGAGGCAAGAGAAGAGGACACTCGGATATTAGTGGCATTGCTACAGTAACAAACATAGCTTTACTTTTAAGCGAATGTTATTTTTAAGTCTTTTTCAGCTAATGAGCTCAACAACACGTCTGTTCGCAAACAGAATCGCTTTATGCATTTTATACAAGAATCACTCTCACTCTCATTAATTTAACTCAAGTGGACTAAAGGCTGTAAAACTGTTGTTTTTAGAAACATGTTCCTAGTTTACATATTCGGGTTTAGCCCATGCTCCCATGAGCCTAAGTCTGTTACATTTATTTTAAAATATATGCACATTTATTCTAATTTCTGTGTGGTCTTTTAGAGGTCTCTCTCTATTGCCTCTGGCTTAGTTAAAAAAAACCAAACCCAACCCTTAGGGACAGTGGGGTGTAGAGAGCTCCAGCTCCACAAAGCAACTGTAGCCACAGGCTGAGGCAACTACCTTGCTGCATGAGTGCCCCAACTCCAAACCAGAAACTATTGAGCAGCGTAAAATTGTTTTCCACTACATCTGAGTCAGGGTTGCATGGATGCGGGTTGTACCACTCATAAGGACTAAACCTATAAGGGAAAGAGCAGAAAGACACACATGTCAGCACAAAAGGACAGAACAGTGTTTTCAGTGGTACAGATTAAATGGCTGATAAGACATGAATCTGAAAACATTATCAGCAGGAAGAAGGAGTGTGAATGTGTAGAAAACCTGTTTTGTGGATCAGCGCTTCTGCGGAGACGAAAGCAAATCGTTTCAGCTTTTGCTGAGATTTTGCCGAGACTTATTGGCATATTCAAGTGGTATCAGTTTATTGTAAGAATGGATCAATAGACTGGAATAACGCTGTCACTGGTGATAATGTCCCTGTGTGTAATGATCTTTGGAGCTCATTTCAATTCACTTAGTCAGGAGCCTTTAAGTGTTTCCCCCAGCAGCTACAATTATCGTTACTCTGCGGATACCATTTTATTTTAACACCCCAACGTGGGACTTGTGCTCTCCTTTTTTTCTTCTGGTTTCCCAACAGCAATCTCTGTTCTTCTCCTTTTCCCTTTTTCTCGCAATCCCCCACATCACATCCCCTCACATCCTCCTATACCATTCTCTTCCCAGCAACCCACGCTTCATTTTTTTTCCTCCAGATTGTTTTGCTTCCCCCATGAACCTCCTCCTGCTGAACACGCTGCCCGCCTTGGCTGATTGTCAGTGTCTTCGGGTCACTTGTGGACATTTCTCATTTATTATCCTAAGCAAAAGTGGCATGGCATTAGCACAAGGTGATTGGGTTAGTGTTAAGCATCAGGAACTGATTGAGTTTGTGCTGAAGTGGCTGATAGAGGGAACATTGCTTATGCAGAGTTGAGGGGCCTGACAGGTAATGGTGTTGAGAAGCCTTTCCCAGATATACTGCATGCTAATAAGCCTGTAGGCAGAGTCTTAAGGTTTTATACTGTGTGAACATGTGCCGCCATTTGTCAGCTGTGCCTCTTAGACACAGAAAGGGAATAAATGTGTTTATATAGCATATATCGTATATGTGTCAGAACAGATTTGTATAGATTTAAAGTGACCATATGCTCTCAGGGGACCCAAACTGTGCCAAAAAAATATCCCACTGTAACAGCCAAAGACTTTGGTTTTCCTACAATTTGCTTTCCGTCTGTACATATGAGTGCCATTTGGAGCACGCTAATTACTGTTCTTATTTTACAAGCACTGGGAACATGGCAACATTTTTGTCACAATGCCCTTCCTTTACAGTTATTTTCCGTTCAGTGAAAATCATCTGTGTGGACATGGCTGTGATGGCACGCTATAATTCTTCATGTCAACACCATCAGGATGCCTGATTTATTGGAATGTCAACGAGCTCTGTCTCCTTGGTATCACAGGCAACTGAAACAACACAATGGCCTTGCAGAGCTGTTCAGAATGCAGTGAGCGCGCTCGCATGTTTTTATGTGGTCGCATGCACTTATGCCTGCGTGCATCAAGCGTCTGGCGCATAAATATGCCTTTACATCTGTGTGGGTGAGTTTTTCATGTGGTAGCAACTGGGTATTTGCATTGGCTGCACCGATTGCATCTCAAAGTCAAACGTGTTTTCTGATTATTTCGTTATGTTTTTGTACACAGACAATGCACGTAATTGCTGTAGCCCGCAGCCGATCGTAGAACACAACAGATGTATGTAGGTTGCTGGTGCAGATTTGATTGGACAGTGTTTGTTTCTCCCAGTGTCTACATGTGTATTCTGTATGTACCAGGTTTGATGGCTCCTCTGTATGACCTTTGTCTGCAGCTGGCCCGTATTCCTGCAGGCCGTGTTCTGCACACCGATCAGCAGGAGGAAGAGGATGTGGAACACGAGGACGTAAGGTCACCTCCTCACATCCAGCACAGGGGACATGTCGAATTGCACACGGAATTCTAAAAAGACGCTTTCCCTCTCTCTCCCTCTCCGTTCCCCTACTCCTGTCCCTCTTCCCCTTCGCTTGTCCCTGGCCACAATAACACAAAACGCACGCCCTCCATTAGCTGTCTGTTCAATTCAATTACTTTGCCCGGCTTTATAGATCTGTTGCCTTTCTTGTCTCAGGCCAAGTGAAGAGGTTGTGTTTGGTGTCTTAAAAAAATCACAGACATCTGGAAGTTGGAATGTAAAATTACAAGAGCCTGCAATTCATGTAAACACGGTCTAATACAATTTATATAATCTATTCTTGTTTGCAAGTGGACATTTTCTACCATGAAAAAGGGTTTTGCGAGCTGAAATAATACAATTTATTTTGTTAATAAAGGGAGAAATCAATTCAACCGCAAACAGAGCTGGGAGGATGCACTGAGTGATATGTATTTCTCTGGAGCCTGAAATCCGATAGCTTATTTAGGAAAAAGAAAAAAGTGTGTTAACGTGTGGGATGCAGTTCAACGATGTACTGTTTAGTGTTTTATTGTGCAAACTTGGACTTCATAAGCTCACAACTCCTGCTATATTTGAGAAAGAAAATAATATACTCTGCATTTGGAGGATCGGCCAATCATCCGGTGGCCGCGCAATCAATACTGTAATTATGAGGGAACCAGATCAGCAAGCTGTAGAGAACACCGTGCTTAAGATTTAAACTTTGCTGGATATTTTTGTCACATAGAGTGACGCAAAGGACTCTGTATTGCTATTGTGTGCAAAAATAGCATGATGCAGATATACGCATTATAATTTCATAGAAGCAAAATTAGAAATATCAGATCTCAAGGTCATTTTTATCGCAACCAGAATAATATCAATAGGATTGCATGCTTTTTACTTACCATGAATAAATGTGGGAGCAAATAACTATGGGTTTAATTTGCATATTCTGAACTAACTTAGGTGACAGTTGCTGCTTTCCTCTCATGTGATCATTTTGCCAGTAACATTTGATGAAATGTGTGTTAAACCAAAACCTCTCAGGATCAAAGAAGAAGAAGAAAAGCCCACACACACATCATAATGCGTTGGTCATGCATCTGGGTTTTTTTTTTCTTCGGGGGATAGGTCGATTAAAATATTGTAGGAAATGTATTTGTACAGTATCAGCAGTGTACCTTAGATTACTGCACATTTCTTACAATAAATATCAGTTTGCTGGTTTTACAGTTGCTGATGCTTGTGCAAATATGCCTGAAATATTGCTCTATACTTATCAGGACCATAGTAGGATGTGGACCATGTTTAAATCCATTATTGCAATTATATTTTGGTAAAATGTGAACTTTTCCAAAACATTCGAATGTTGGCAAAAATGCTGCCATGGTCCTTTCTTATATGTTTACTGCAGATTTCATATCCTTTTGTTTCAGCACACATCTTCATATCACAGAAGTCATCAACTGCTGCATGTTAGTCAAAGGAGGCAAGCAGGAGGGGGAGAGTGAAGTCAAGCAACGGAAGCAAACAGGGGGGTTGACATGTTACCTGGCTATGACAAACAGCACACAACTGACACCCAAGCAAGCCAGCAGAATATACATCCAGATATCAGGCGAGAGGGGGTTGAGGAAGGAGAAGACCCCAGGATTGGTGCCGTTGGGCTTGCGGTACAGGATACTTATCCCCAGCGTCATGAAGGGCTTGGAGAAGTCGATGACCTTCTCTCTGACGTAAGTGATGGCCAGAGGAGCAACTGCAAGGTCTGCTTTCTGCAATGAGAAAACAGCGGCGACGTCAAATAGGGGGATGGGTGTTTGTTCACCAGTAGAAAAAAAAAATCCCAGCCAATTCAATTAAGATCTGATTTCTGTCAGCAGCTGCTCTGCTCAATATGTACAGGAGGCAGAGACATGACATGAGGGAAAAAAACGTAGCTAGGATCATTACTTCGACTAGATTATTAGGTGGGAGGCTGAGTTGGTCTGGAAATTACAGGTTATATGTCTGATCCTTTTTTATAAGGGGCAACAATCTTAGGATTAGATTAATTTTCAACAATTCAACCTCAAGTTGCCTCAGAATAGAAAATTAGCCTTCTGCACAGTTCAGCACTTGCTCTGTAGTATTTTTGCATAATTGCTCCAAGCCGTAACTTGATGTAAAAAAAAAAAAAAAAAAAAAAATATATATATATATATATATATTTTTTTTTTTTTACAGTTTCTAGATTTTTTGAAGATTCTGTTTCAAGCAGCCAAAGTCGCTTTTGCAAACTAGCAAGCGACCAATCTCAGCAGGGGGAAAGATTTCAGGGCTTTTTGCTATAATTTTTCCTCATAAGAAGTCATCTATATATCTGAGGCTTAGAAAAGCTTCCTATACAGCACCAAATGTCATAATTGTCAGATAGCTTTCTATGGTAATACACAGTGTGGAAGCAGAACTGTAATAAATAATACAAACGGTCACAATAAATAAATAAACCGTAATAAACAATGAAAATCAAGCAAGTCAATTAAACCCCAACAACTGCTAAATTGCTTCTCTGTAAACACAGATATATTTGCATATGAGGACAAAGAATCTACAAGTGAGAGACACAATTTTTGGCGCTAAAAGGCTTCTGGTTTCCATTTGTAGTTCATTTGTAGTTCGATTAGCGCTGACCAATCACAGCTTTGGCTGTAGCCAGCCTGCTTTGGCTGCATGAAGGCAAACAAAAGGACTTGCCTGATAAAATGTTAAACTCACTGGTGATAATGACATAGTCTATTGCTGGATTTTAAAAATGCATTAAAATGCACATTCCCTGGTATCAGTTATCCCTTTTCCTAATTATTGCAGGCTGCAGTGGAAGCCGGCAAACATTGATCACTGGACCCAGAAGTTTATTCATCAAACAATAGCAGTTAACTTGTGAATATGACCTAAGGGTAGCCACTGTAGGCTACTGGTCATATCAGGCCAAGTAAAACTTTATCTTTTTATACTCCCACTGTCTAGCCTACACAAAGAGCAGACAGCATTGGAAGCATACTTGTGTGCTGGTGCGTCTTCGCTTCTCTGACATTTCTTTTTACTGTGCTGAGCTACTTTGTGTGCTTAAACAGCTCTAAGTATGTTTAACTTAGAGCTAATAAATATTGATAGTTACTGAAAGGGAGGAAGGAAAGAAGATATACGAACTGAGTCTATAAAAGGATTGGCAGCACTCCGAAAACGAGAAAACGGCACATAGCTACATTGGCAGGTTACTTGCTTTTACAGCCTATTACATTTTGTTTCACAGAGCCTTTATCTGATCAATATCCTGTCTTTCCACTAAGCAGACCAAGCACGGTTGTCGAGGTCTGTGTCGACGCAACACGTAGTTGCATATCTGAGGAGAAGCATTTTAAGCTGTGCTGTAGCTTTGATGCAAAAGTATAAATCAATCTTGAGGCTGTAGCACCAGCAAAACCCAGGAGTTAACCTTTTTTTTACCCTTATATTTGAAACTGAAAGACTACATAATTTGGTTTCTCAAAGTTTCAGATGCCACAAAGAAACTCGACACAGTAAGAGGTCCTTTTTTGTTAACACTGTAATCTCATATTAAAGACATTTGCTTGTTCAGTAGCAATATTTCAGCCTGTTTCCATTTCAGTTCGGCATTGAAGAATTTCAAAGATTTATTCATTCAGACAAAGAAGGACAAGAAGGAATATGGCAGACTGCTCTGCCTAAGTGGAAAATAAATTTTGGCTTTTAGAAATAAAATATTCCGACTGTACCAGCAGATGAAGACACAAATGACTTAATAATGAGAAGATTTAAAAAAAAAAAAAAAAAAGTCCCATTTGAGCATTTAGAGATGCAATTCTTATTGTTTTGAATCAGCTTGCAATGTAGAGTAGCTTTATTAAAATACATGAAGAAAAAATAGTGGACCATTATAAAATATGATTAATAGAAAGCAGAAAGTGTTTCGCTTTAATTATTATAATAGTTTTTTATTCTAATGACTGAGTGTTGTCTTCTCCCTGGTGAGTGCCGACTCACGTGGTCCATGAGCTCCCGCACCATGCCGTTCCACTGGCCTGTGCTCTCATCCAGCGCACCGTACTTCCCATCTTCAACTAATCGAACCTCATAGCGGAAGCCTAGGATGGAGGAGAGTTCCCTCAGCAGGTCGATACAGTAGCCCTCAAAGCGATCGTTCCCATATAGAGGCTTGTCTGACTTCTTAAACATCACATATGGCTCCTCCTGTACAGGGAAAACAAACTGCTGTAGGAGTGCAGAAGTCTGTGATTTTTGTATTATATATTTTTCAGGTGCAATTGAGACTGTGAATGTCTGCTGTTAGTGTTTTCATTCGGCCGTGTCTACCAGTATGGTGGATACACGCAGGGATTTGTTAGCCAGAGAATCAGTGATGTTGGACGTCTTGCTTTTGTGAGTCTCTGTCATATTTAAACCGCTGGGAGGATCCCATGTTCCAATCTGTTGAAACAATTCAGAGTCAAGTTTATATCCTCTTGTCTACAGATGGGAAATGAAACACTTCAAATCACCCCCACTTACATTTGATACTTAAGGTCATACTAAAAAGAAAGTACACCCTCTTTCAGTTCTAACTTTTAAAAAAAAAAAATATATATATATATATACAGGGAGTGCAGAATTATTAGGCAAATGAGTATTTTGTCCACATCATCCTCTTCATGCATGTTGTCTTACTCCAAGCTGTATAGGCTCGAAAACCTACTACCAATTAAGCATATTAGGTGATGTGCATCTCTGTAATGAGAAGGGGTGTGGTCTAATGACATCAACACGCTATATCAGGTGTGCATAATTATTAGGCAATGTCCTTTCCTTTGGCAAAATGGGTCAAAAGAAGGACTTGACAGGCTCAGAAAAGTCAAAAATAGTGAGATATCTTGCAGAGGGATGCAGCAGTCTCAAAATTGCAAAGCTTCTGAAGCGTGATCATCGAACAATCAAGCGTTTCATTCAAAATAGTCAACAGGGTCACAAGAAGCGTGTGGAAAAACCAAGGCGCAAAATAACTGCCCATGAACTGAGAAAAGTCAAGCGTGCAGCCGCCAAGATGCCACTTGCCACCAGTTTGGCCATATTTCAGAGCTGCAACATCACTGGAGTGCCCAAGAGCACAAGGTGTGCAATACTCTGAGACATGGCCAAGGTAAGAAAGGCTGAAAGACGACCACCGCTGAACAAGACGCACAAGCTGAAACGTCAAGACTGGGCCAAGAAATATCTCAAGACTGGTTTTTCTAAGGTTTTATGGACTGATGAAATGAGAGTGAGTCTTGATGGGCCAGATGGATGGGCCCGTGGCTGGATTGGTAAAGGGCAGAGAGCTCCAGTCCGACTCAGACGCCAGCAAGGTGGAGGTGGAGTACTGGTTTGGGCTGGTATCATCAAAGATGAGCTTGTGGGGCCTTTTCGGGTTGAGGATGGAGTCAAGCTCAACTCCCAGTCCTACTGCCAGTTTCTGGAAGACACCTTCTTCAAGCAGTGGTACAGGAAGAAGTCTGCATCCTTCAAGAAAAACATGATTTTCATGCAGGACAATGCTCCATCACACGCGTCCAAGTACTCCACAGCGTGGCTGGCAAGAAAGGGTATAAAAGAAGAAAAACTAATGACATGGCCTCCTTGTTCACCTGATCTGAACCCCATTGAGAACCTGTGGTCCATCATCAAATGTGAGATTTACAAGGAGGGAAAACAGTCCACCTCTCTGAACAGTGTCTGGGAGGCTGTGGTTGCTGCTGCACGCAATGTTGATGGTGAACAGATCAAGACACTGACAGAATCCATGGATGGCAGGCTTTTGAGTGTCCTTGCAAAGAAAGGTGGCTATATTGGTCGCTGATTTGTTTTTGTTTTGTTTTTGAATGACAGAAATGTATATTTGTGAATGTGGAGATGTTATATTGGTTTCACTGGTAAAAATAAGTAATTGAAATGGGTATATATTTGTTTTTTGTTAAGTTGCCTAATAATTATGCACAGTAATAGTCACCTGCACACACAGATATCCCCCTAAAATAGCTAAAACTAAAAACAAACTAAAAACTACTTCCAAAAACATTCAGCTTTGATATTAATGAGTTTTTTGGGTTCATTGAGAACATGGTTGTTGTTCAATAATAAAATTATTCCTCAAAAATACAAGTTGCCTAATAATTCTGCACTCCCTGTATATAAAAAGGACCGAGCTATTGCAAAACCTCAGTTCTTCTCTTTTTTAGCCACTCTGGTGTAGATCTGCAGCTGTGCTTGGGATATTGGCCTGTTGGATGACCCAATTTCAACCAAGCTTTAGCTGTTGGACAGATGGCCTCACATTTGACTCTAGAATAATTTGATACACAAGGGAACTCATGGTCGACTAAGTGACTGCAAAGTGCCCAGGTCCCGTGGCTGCAAAACAAGCCCAAATCATCACCCCTCCGCTACTGGACTCGACAGCTGGTGTGAGGTGTTTGTGCTGATATGCTGTGTTTGGTTTTCAACAAACATGGAGATCTACATTATGGCCAGACATCTCCACTTTTATCTTATCCGTCCGAAGGACATCGCTCCAAAAACCTTGCAGTTTGTTCAGATGCAACTTTGTAAACCTAAGCTGTGCTGCCATGTTAATTTTAGAAAGAGGAGACTTTCCCCTGAAATCCCTTTAAACCAAGCCATTTAGTCCGTTTAGTCTTTCTCTAATTGTAACGTCACGAACTTTAGGATTTAACATGATAACTGTGGTGTGTAGAGTCTGAGATGTAGCTCTTGGGTTTTTTTATTTTCTCTGAGCATTGCATGGCGCGATCTCTCTGTGTGGATTTGTTGGAACGTTCACTCCTGGGAAGACTGGCAACTGTTTTGAATGTTTTCCACTTGCAAATAATCTCTCTCATTCAAGAATGATAGACTCCAAATCGTTTGGAAATGGCCCAGATTGATGGGCAGCACCAACTGCTTCGTTAGGATTATTCCTAATGTCTTTTCTTCACGGCGAAAGCTCCAGAACAGCAAACAGCCAAAACTTCTTCTTTTATAGAGGTGCTCACACTTACTGATGATCAATCAATCAAGTCCATTTGATTATCAGCACTTGGCTGCTCCTTACCCTTTTAATCCCTGTGGAAGCAGTAACAATGTACTTAGTTTTTCACACACCACCTTTGCATTTTGGCTTAATTTTAAAAATAAATAATGACACTGTGTAATATTTAATGTTTTGTAGATCATCTGATGTTGTATCATTTTAAGACTTTTAAGTTATTTTTTTGTAACGCGATTCCTTAGAATCGAAAGAGGGCTTACTTAATTTTTGCCATGACTGCAAGCATGAGCTACACCAACGAGTGACACACCTTTTCCAGCCCCTCCTCCTTCAGACTGATGACATCTAGGTCAAAATCAGTTCTCAGTCCATTGGTCTTGTTAAAAAGGACACGTCCTGTCAAACCATCCCAGTGTGCCTAAAGATAGAAATACACAGCACGATGAACTAAAATCCTCAGCTCTGAACGCAGTCATTCCATTAACCTTAAGACATTGCCTTTCTCAGCAATATCAATCCAACCCCTAACCATAAAAGTTTTTCTTTCCCAATTATGAATTCCATCTGGCTCTCCCCTTACTGTCTATCTCAACAACATAACAAGAAACAATAAAGCAGCGAGAACAGAAGCAGGTTTGACAGGTAAGAGTTCATTATGCATGTGGTTCATTGTGCTTGAAGTTTCACTTCAAAGCCATTGGAGGAACAGACGGGCATGGGGAGTGATAGCAGACACAGGAGGGGGAGGAAGCACCAGCTACTACAATGGCTCATTCTGAAAATTACCTGCAATGATACCATCCAGAGAATGAAAGAGCTTTGTAGAACAAAGCAAATGGCTGACCCTGACTAGAGTTAAGGAGGCATGCAGAGCCTTTGATATAAACACGGGTGGAGATATGCACTGAGAAAGTGTGGTTGAAAGACAATGGCACAAACAACAAAAAATGTAGTTACTGTGGATAATGCTGCGGATTCATTTTTTTTATAAAGATTATTTAGAATTAATGATTAGATAATAAACTTATTTAAGATGCTTATATGGTTTCTGTGATAAATGACCACAGCTTTCTGGACCAATAAAGGCTGATTGGAAAGCTGCACTGAAACTGTATCACATGTGTTAACTAAATAATTCCAGAGATGCACACATAAAATGCTTGCAAACATGACTGCGCTAATCCATATAACACAATAAGAAAGGTACAATGTTCAGTAGATCCCACAGGTCAAAGGTCAAGCTGGAGTGCACACTGAAAACAGTGACCTTATACCTCTTTGATAAGGTTGATGAAACGCCCTCCAAAGCGCCACGGCTTGTGGCGATTACACTGCAGAGAGCTCACAGTGATCTGCTGTGACTGCTGCACTGCCACCGCCACCACATGCACGGCATCATACATCAGGGCTGCATCGGTCTGCAAACAGGAGGGTAATACTATTAGACATTTTATAAGACCACTTGATACTTCTGTCCACACAACCTTTCATCTCCCCATTAATTCACCTGTGCAGGGACATAAGAAACTGTGTGAAGTCTCAGATGACTTGCTTTAGTCATAAGTCACTACAACATGAATTAGGAGTAGAGCCAGCAGTAAATGCCCCACACAAATGGCACAGTGTCTCAGCTTGTTAGTAAAAATATCCAACCACTGTCTGAGGCAATCAGAAAGTTCTGCCAGGGAAAGTCTCTCAGTGGAAGGGCGCCACGTCAGTGTGAAGACTAATGGTTGCTGATGGGTGTGCCTGTTCCCCCAGAGAGAGGGAGCGCAAAACGGGCACCGGTGCAGACAGGACGACTCTCTCTCTGGCACACTCAGTGTAACATGCTAAGTACAAAGGACAAAGGGTTGCACTGAAAAACACCTAAGACAGCTATGCATATAACCCTCATAATAAGTCATCAAAGGGCGTAAACGCTGGAGCTGAAATTTCTCACACACTGACAAGCTGTGATTTATCTCCACCGCTCCAGTTGGCACACATGAATTCTTTTCATGCCGTCAGTCCACACAGTTTGACACACTCCACGCTCAGCTCATCGCAGATCCACTTTCCACGGTCCCACACAGGCTGAAATACACTATGGTGATCTTATTTGACAAGTCGTGGATGACCAAACTGCAAGGAAGTGAGAGGAGTTACTCTGAGACCGCAAAGTATTTGCAGCTATAGAATCTTTGTGAATGTGCTTGCTGCCAGAGAAAATGAGCTGGCCTTCAGTGCAGCTCGACACGTAGCAGGAGGCTGCCGAGCTGCTGGTTCCCTATATTTGCTCTATAGGCGCTGTGAAGCATCCACTTCATACATGAGGGCAAGAAGCAGGAGAAAGCGTGTGCTCTCTGTGCACTTTATACCAAGCCTTATAAATGATGAGAGGTCAGGTAAAGGAATGCATCTTACTTCTAACAGCAAAGAAAAAAAAAAGAGAGAGAGAGTTTCCTGGTAGCAGAAACGGAATGAAAAATAGACAGAGTTGATGGAGTTCATGTGTGGTTGCAGTGAAGGGAAGATTGATGATTTTTTTCTTTCCCCCCTTTTCTCCTCTTCTTTTGGAGTTGATGACTGCTGATGTCAAAGGCAGCAGTAGATCAGAGAATGGGAGACCTATCTCTGCGCTCTTTCATCCCCAATGCTTTCCTGGAAAAGGGAACAGCTAGGGCCATATCTGCTCTCCCAGTGGCAGCAGTGTGCGTGTGTGTGTGTGTGTGTGTGTGTGTGTGTGTGTGTGGTGTTCGTGACAAATACTCACTAGGAAAAGACTCTGTCACTGCACTACTCTATTTCTTGAATAGCGAGGAGGAGTTTTAAACACAGTCAGTACTATTTTCTTTCCTTTGAACGGAAAGTTTGTCACGTCCAATCATTCGTTTGCTGGCCGACTAAGACTTGCTGTTGGACTGAATCAAGTTATTTTAGCAATTTATGTAAAAAAAAAAAAAGAAGTTATATAAGTATTATTCACATTCAATCCCCGTCCACTGCACTGAATTTCAAAAGTATGTAACACATTCTGAATGCATTTATTCCATGGATAATATTCTTTGATTGATTTTAGTTTGGCTGTGGCATTGCAGAATTTATGAAATTCAAATTAAATCTCCGAGCCTGCTATTTCTTTTTTAAATACCTTTTCATTTAAATTTTGCCACTGACCTTTTAACTTTCCTCTAAACTACTTGATTTTTTCCCCCATTCCAAAATCAGTCAATATCACATTCCAACTCCTCCATTGACAAACTCTTTATTCTTTTGGGTCAAACTGCGGTGCGCACTGTCTTTTCAGTTAATCGTCTTGGCTACAAAGATGTTCTGTGAAATGTTTTCGAAAATATATCAAAATTCTCTACTTGGAAGTCTATTTTTAGTTCACTTTTCATAGCTTTGCATGTGAAGTGAAATTGGAGTGCTTAAGCACAAGCTTGATGTGTGACAGGAGAGTGATGATTCATTTTTAGAAAAGCTTAACAGATGAACTTGTGCCTTTACCTTCAAGAAATGCCAGATTTTGAGCTGTTTGTTTATTCCTAAGCTATTTGTAGCATAAAGAGGAAGACTTTTCTATTAGAGCTTGGTAATAATGTGGTAATATTGAATTAAGGACACAAGAAGGTACTATATGGAAACAGAATGTTATAACACTAAATTATGAAGTAATATCTAAATAATTACCAAATGACATCTTGACTCAACAATGGTTATAGCTAAGTAACATTGGACTATATTTAACTGTGCAATAAGGGCCAGAAAGTAGGCTTAATAATGATCAATAAAATTCAATTTAATTAAATTTTATTTAAATAGCACCAAATCACAACAGCAATTACCTCAAGGTGCTTTATATTGTAAGGCAAAGATCCCACAATTATACAAAGAACATTTCAACAATTAAACTTTGCGGAAGCACTTGATGACAATAGGAAGAAAAAAAAAAGGCTCATTTAACAGGAAGAAACCTCCGGCAGAAGCAGCCATCTGCCATGACCGGTTGGGGGTGACGGAAGGAAGGAAAACAGGCCTGGAAGAGAGCCAGAGATTAATAGTAACTAATGATTAAATGCAGAGTGGTGTGTAAGCACACAGTGATTACAAAAGGTGAGTGAAGAAGAAACACTCAATGCATCATGGGAAGGCCCTCAGCAGCCTAGACCTATCGCAGCACATCAGGTTACGACCACTTGAAAGTCAGTATATTTAAAAACAAGCCAACAAACAAACAAACAAACACGCAAGAAAACCCCCAGCTAGACATATATAACCACAATAGCCACTGTCGATACAAGCTATTACAGTACTTGGTTATTAGTACTTTGTAACTAAGTGGTAATAACACATTTCATTATTATTACCTTCTGTCCATCTGATTACCAAGCTGTCTTAGAAAGCGCTACCCATAAAGATTTTATTCTCGTCCAAATTATTTATTTCCTTTTAAAAAAATATGGAGAGTTTCTTAAGCACAAATACATAAATATGCACTGGAGACAAGCAGGGTATCTTCCTCAGTGGCAAATATTTTCTAAGCTTTGAAATATGAAAGGTTTTAAACCTGCATAAACAGTAAAAGACTCTTTGCTGACTTACGGGGCAGCTGAAATGAGCTGTGAAATTGTGCCCCATTTCCAGTTGATATCATAAACCTTTAGTAAACAGTTGCATTTTATACCTCCTGCTGATACAGAGCAGCAGTGTCAGTCAATGCTGCGACGAGGGGGGTGAGACTGAACCAAAAGAGTACAGTTGCTCTGTTTTGCTGTTTTACTGAGCTGAAACTCTCTATAAAGCTCCGCACAGCCGAGTGGAGTCGCACATTCACATGATAATTACTATGACTGACCTCTGAATTTACATAGGGCTTTTGATTGTTATTTGTGATGTTATTATGTCTGCTTTACAAGTAAATGTGATAATAGAGTGGCAAGGAAGACATGCTACGGTGAAATCCATGTAGTATGAGTACAATTGACAAACAGCAGCTAGGATAGTAGAATAAATGCCAGACTACTTTATGATGAGCTGTCTGTACACATCCATGGCAAAATTAGATTAAAAAAAAAACATTATCGGCAACAGGTATTTATTTGTGGTCACAGAAGACAGGTTTGTCTACATGAGGTATTGTTTAAGTAACAATGGGATATTTCATGTATTATAGTATAAACACAGTTCTGCATACTGCTGTGTTTGCACTTTTGACTTCTCCATCCACCCCTTTATTTGAACCACTTTATTAGGTAGATTTTTTCTAGTACCAGTTGGATCCCCTTTGCTTTCAGAACTCCCTTAATTCTTTGTGGCAACAGAATGCTTGAAACAGTCAGTGCCATGATAGCATCACACAGTTGCTGCAGATTTGTCCCCTGCACACCCGTGTCGTGAATCTTTTGTTCTTCTTCCCTGTTGGATTTAGGTCTGGTGACTGTGGAGGCTATTTGAGTACAGTGAAGTCATTGTCATGTTCGAGAAACCAGTTTGAGATGATTAGAGTTTTGTGCCATGGTACATTATCCTGCTGCAGGCAGCCATCAACATATAGATACACTGTGGTTATAAAGGGGTGGACACAGTAAGCAACAACACTCATGTAGGCTGTGGTGTTTAAACAGTGCTCAATTGGCCTGAGCCAAGGAAATATTCAACATACTATTACACCACCTCCAGCAGCCTGAAGTGTTGATTCAAGATGGATTGATGCTTTCATGTTGTTTAGACCAAATTCTGACGCTACTATCCGAATGCTGCAGCAGAAGCTGAGACCAGGCAACATTTCTTTTCCCATGTTATCTAGTTTTGGTCCGTGTGAAGCCTTAGTTTAAAGCTCCTAAATGCCCAGAGTGACACCTAAGTGTGATCTTCTGCTGCTGTAGCCCATTAATGCTTCAGTGCTTCAACTCTTCTGCATACCTTGGTTGTAATGAGTGGTTATTTAAGTTGCTGTTGCCTTCAAGCAGTGAGAACTGCTGCTTCCAGGATATCTTCTATTTTTTAGACCATTCTCTGTTAACCCCGGAGATAGTTGTGTGGGAAAAAAATCCACTAGATCAGTAGTTCTGCAGATACTCAGATAAGCCCATCTGGCACCATCAACTATGCCATGTTCAAAGTCACTTTAATCGCCCCCTCCTCTTTTTTATTTTAGCTTGGACTTTAACAGGTCATCTTGACCATGTCTACAATCCTCAGTGTATTTAGTTGCTGCCAGATGATTGGCTAATTAGGTATTTGCACTAATGAGCAGTTGAATAGGTGTACCTAATGAATGGGTAGCATTCTTAAAATCATTTGTGGAGATATTTCCCACATCTCTTAACTTTTGATCTCTGTGATATATCAGATATTTTCTGGCTCAAATGATTTATAAGTCAAAGATCTTTTTCTGACTCTGAAACAGAACTATTCCTGAAAATCCCTTTATGATGGAAGCAAAACGAGGCTGGCATCAAGTGGAAGCAAAGATCAAGGAGGAAAAAATATGAAATGATGGCTCATAGTTCTGGCAGATTGCATTCAATTTAAAAACAATCCAAGAGCGATCTTGATATTTATTACAGAGCCAAGCACAGGTCCTGTGGGGTGTTTTAAGTGCTTTAAGTGGAACCAATCTCAAACCCCTGGGACACTCAGATACAGCAGAGAAAGGGTTTCAAAGAAGATGCCCAAAACCTTTGTTTCCTTGTCCTTCTCTTTTCTCTCCCCACTCCTCTCTCTCTCGCTCTCTTTCACTCAAACACCCACATAACCATTTGAAATCAAACACTGCTCATTACCATCACTAAATGTACCAGTCCAGAAACAATTGTCTTTCAATTTACAACTTGCATTTTACCTCTGCACAGTACATCTTCCTTTCCAGTCCTTTATATCTTAATTCATCTCTGCATATCCCCCCCTCTCATAAACTTGATACGTGAGTAACATGCAAATATATTAAGATGCATGCGAGAACCAATTAGTGAGACGTGCGGACACTGAATACACGCACATGAAGGAGATCGCTCTCAGACAGTGACCGACCTCAATGTGCAAGCTTCCTACAGGCAAGCCTGGTTTGCCGTAGTTTCATGCAGTTTCCTCATTTCAATCAGGTGGACTGCAAACTCCACCGAGCAAGCTGCTGAGTGCATGTCTGTCTCTGTGTGTGTGTTTATACAAATATATTCATTTTCGCTGCATCAGTATTCACACCGGCTCTCCACCTGTGCATAATGCCATAATTCCTCTGATAATGTAGCGCCATGAAAAACGACATCTCTCTTTCTCTTCTCACCTCAGCTATCAGCTATCCTCTTTGCAGCATTCCTATAAACAAAACACACATAAACACACACACACGTGCTCACAATCACCACGGCTGCTTATGGACAGTGAAACTCCACTATTTATATATATCATATACATCTGATTAGGCTTAATGAGATTTGGAATGACCTGTTATTTATCATGCATCACTGCACTGCAGATGCCAGGTACAGATCAACAACACACACGCACACAACATGTAAAAATATGCACCCCAACAAACACACATCCCCACAGCATTGCCGTCAGCATCAGAGTCACGATGTCAGCAGGAGAGAGGGAAGCTCTTGGTTTTCTTGGAGCTGAAGTCACTCTGCCCTCGGATCACACGCGGACCCATGGGGTTTGATGATTTGATAGAAGAAGGAGGTAATTATTCATTTCTTTCATTTTTTTATATGTATTTGTGCTGCTTGACTGCACCGTCTGTGGAAGCATTAGAGTCTCAGATTCTGCTGTCAGATAAATGGCGGCATTTCTAAACTTTTTAACAATTACGTCTCCACATCGTCTCTTGATTTTTCTTTTGTTATTAAAAAAATCCCCGGAATGGTTTATAATTTAAACTTCACTCAGGGCGTGCGATCTCACTCACAGGCCCGCTCACAGAGATATTGCATTTATTTTTAATCTGCCGAGATTTAAATTCTCGTGTAAAGTATGGACACTGATGGGAAATGTCTGTACATAATTGTTCGTTGAATTCCAACCAGTGTGGAAAACAAAAGCGAGCTGCCTGCTCAGACAAATATGAGCTCACTGACAATGGCTGAGCATCTCTGTCACTTCCAGCTCCATTACTTAGAATAACAATTTAGAAAAATATACTTAATTGCTCGATGTTTAATTACTTGATGAGACTCAGAAGATCAATACCACTTTCCACCGTTTGTTGATTGAAACACTGGAGCAAGCACTTTTCCTTTTCGAAAACAAGACACAAAAGGAGACTCCTCTAGGCATGTTTACTCAGAACCACACAGTTAAACCCCGTAGCCACAATCTTTCAACATGTTCATGCTTAGTGGCTTAAACATACAAAGCGCTTTTTTAAGGTACACTTTGTACTGGATTGATCCCTCTTGTGCCTTCAGAGGAGATTAATTCTTCATGGCATAAATTCAGCAAGGTGCTACTAAGAAATCTTGTCCATATTGATATGACAGCATCACAGAGTTGTTGCAGATTTGTCAGCTGCACATCCATGAATTGAATTGTGGGTCCACCACAACCTAAAGCTGCCCTATTGGATTTAAATCTGGTGACTGTGGAGGCCATTTGAGTACAGTCAACTCACTGCCACAGTTTGAGATGATCCGAGCATTGTGACATGCCGTTTTATCCTTCTGGTAGTGGTCATCTGAAGATGGGTACACTGTGGTCGTAAAGGGATGCACGTGGTCAGCAACAACACCCAGGTAGGCTGTGGCATTTAACCACTGTTCAGTTGGTATTAAAGGGCCCAAACTCTGCCAAGAAAATGCCCCCCACCAGCAGCAGCAGCAGACTGAAGCACTGAGGCAAGGCAGAATGGATCCATGCTTTCATGTTTGCCCAGAGAACTGGCACTTACTGGATTTTTTTCTTTTTCAGACTATTCTATCATTCCTAGAAATGGTTGTATGAGAAAATCCCAGTAGATCATTAGTTTCTAAAATAGTCAGACCAGCCCGTCTGGCACCAACACCTATGATGCATTCAGCTAGCAGATAGAAGAGGTAATAAAAACTGTGGTTTTGCACAAAAATAACCAACTGGTCATATTTTGACGAGCTGGTGTGAAGATAATGCTGGAGACGGGCTAACTAGATCTCCCTGTTAAAGCTAAAGTTTCATATTAGAAACTTTTTTGTTTTTACAAATTCTTTTTCTGTGTTTTTGCACAAAAGCAGAGACACATTAGCCAGATTTTGGAGTTAAAATAATGCAAATGTATTCCAACAAGTGACAAATAACAGACGATTCCAACATTTCCAAGAAGAAAACAGTTTACAGATGTTTCTGATGCCTAAGAAAATCTGTCTACATTGTCATGTTTTTGCTAGTTTTAGTACACTGACAAATAAATTGCAATATAGCATGTGCTGCAGTTCTGCTCTCATTCATCATGCGCTACCATTAGGTAGACGCCTGATATTAATTTAATATTATAACACTAAACATGCAGCCAGACTTGATGGGAGTATTTTCAGCAATAAGAATAACAAGGAATCCCAGAGCAGATGGTATGGGTCCCACAGAGCCCAGATTTCAGCATCTTTGAGTCAGCGTGAGACTGCATGAAGTGAGGAAAAAAGACACTAATGCTGCCTAAATCCACAAGAAACTGTGGTAAGTTGCTATTAACAACCTAAATGCCAAGTTCAGTGAGAAATTCTCAGCAAGTGTACTCGAGAAAGGTGATCCTGTGAAACAGTGGCCACTAAAACACTGAGTAAGTGTTTAGTGTTTTTGAATATGAAAAAATCCCAGTAGCATTTGAAACCAGCTTTCCAAAAGTTGGTGCCAAAAACTTTTGCACTGTGCAGTATTTCTTGCAGTGGCGTCTTACATGAGACCCTGGGTGATGAAAGTCACTGCACTGAGAATTGTGCAAATGTTCGGTTCTTGAAAGAAAAAGACTAGAGTGGAAAAAACACAGAAATGTGACATATGTGATTTATGGGGCATATTATGGCTTTTCTGGGTTTCCTAGCAGAGAGGGAAGAGCAGGCATTCACATCATTTTGGGAAGGAAAAAAAACCCTTGGGTGACTGCGACTCAGTGTACTGCCGTCGCTCTCTCCGTCCGTAACTTTTCCACTCCGTGTCTCTTCCTCGCTTTCTGCCTGCCTGTTCTCTGCCCCGATCCCTCCCCCCTTCAGCCTGGCTCTTCCTCCCTTTCATCCCCTTTGTCGTCCCTCTGCCTTCCCCAGTTGCTCTCTTAAGTATTTCACAGAGCCGTGTGTGAGTATTGCTCAGAGTATGAATGTATGAGGGCTTTGCCAGTGCCGTCACTGCTATTTTTTTCCCCCTTTTTCTTTTGTGCATTAGAGGTTTAATCCCTTTCTCACATTGCATTTCCACATGCTGAAGCAACAGAGCAGCAGCCGTGTGGAATTTTTTTTTTTTAAATGAGGTTTTTGTCACAGGGAAGTAAAACTCGCTTCTTCCAACAAGGACCCCTGGGTAACTGATTCATTGATGGTGGCTGGATTTATGTGAAAGCACATTCATGGTTTTATTGTAGATTTAAGCACACTTTAAAGGGGAATAAAGGACTACACTGCAGAGGTTTTTGGTTTGAAAGAGAGGGTCCACTGGGAATCATGAGAATGCGAGCAGAACTCTGTTTGATGTCTATATATATTGATTTAGTACTGATGTAAAATTATTAAGGTGCCCTTATCATACATTGACAGATGCTTTAATGTTGACAAAACCTCCATTTTGACCTTACATAGTGCTTTTATTAATGTCTAAGTGATCTTTTCGCTTCAAATACTTCTTTTATTGCTAACCTCCGCTCATGCTATTTTCTTGTTTAACCCTTTAATGCTGATGAATTGTAATCTCAAGGCAGAAGGGGAGAGAGCAAGAGGTTTATATCTCAGTCAGATTTTGTAAACAGTTGGTTTACACAGCTAAATTGGTGAAGCAGTTCAAATATGCCCAGGCAGTGCGTGCCAACTATCTAGTCCATCTTCTGTTTGCTCCAAACAAACTACTGGTGTTGCTGCCAGAATGCTAGGGTTTACCTACAAAGATTTGTTTTACTTTCCCCTCCATTTTTAAAAATTCAGCACATAACAAGACCAAGAACCTAAATTGGAAATGACTGTAGCAAAAAATGTCTGACAGTCCCATCCAAAAAAATGTTCACTCAAAACCACAACGCGACATACCAGCCAAGTGACACACTGCCCGCCATCTCTGGAGCCAAGATACGAGCATGGTTAAAAATATCACAGCTTGCGACTGCACGAAATATCAAATATGATGCCGTGCCTGACTACTTTATCAAGTCTGACAAAAAGAGACTGTGATTGCTCAGAGCAGTGGTGTCCCACCAGACCCTTCAGGCAACAGCATGCTTCTGGCAGCACGGTCCATTTCAGAGTCCGCCTTAATTAACACCATGCAGCCTAACCCTCACCTGATTAAGTGCCTGTTTAATATGATGGCCTTTTCTCGTATTTAATCAGCATCCAGCCAGGTTTTGCTAAAGAGGCTAGTAGGTGCCTGTTCTGAAGATTTTTATCTCCCTCAGTTCATGTCAAATGCCTTCCAAAATTTCCAGAGTGACAAAGCTTTTACTATTCAACCTCTCGGAAAGAAGAAAAAACATGTTTTATGATTAAATGAGGGGGTCATTTAAAGCTGCGCATCAGCTATGACAGAATGCTAGATCTAAACGGCAGTGTGGTGAAGGAGGAGAGGAGGGTTGTTAAAGGACTGAACAGTCCTTCTTAATTCCCTACCATCTGTTGGACTCGCATGCCCAGAGAGGAGAGAAGAGTGAAAATGGAGGATGTAGGAGTCCACACTTGATCCACTGTCTAAACAACACAGGCAGTGTTAATTACATCTGGGTTAATGCTAACAGTGGCCATTTTACTGTTAGGGGGTCTTTCCCCAGATTACCAGAGTAGCAAGATGGTATCAATTAAAAAAAAACAACAACAACAAGAAACTCTGTTGTTTATGCGATGCAGTTTTTTTGTGTATGAACTGCAATAACTGGTTTGCAGAATGACATGAAATACTCCTTGGTTTTCATGGGTGCATACGAGAGACATACTTTTATCAAAAGTTTTCACACGCATTATATTTACACAAGAATTTTAATCGTCTGGACAAACATTAAAAGTTGTCCAATTATGCACATTGGAAATTAGAAACTAAATTAGTAACTGGTATTTGGAAATAAAGTAAAGTAGAAGTAAACAGCACAACATCCAAAATATGTTCATATTTAATGAAAGAAAAAACCTGAGCCTTTTTCAGGTTCTTACCCTGCACTCGGGGTTGCCAGAATGCTGTGGGTTATTTTTCTCGCGTCACTGCAAATCAATACGAAATCTGAGTGATCAGCTTTATCCTGAGGAGGTCTTTGAATGTTATGATTAGAATGAAAATGATCTGAATCATATTCTTTGTTAGTAGTCAACCAAATAAACAGCTATGTGTCAGAATCATTGCTGACGCTACAGTGACCTGTGGTCGATGTTTTTTCTTTAGTTTTTTTCTTTAATATCTCATTTGTATACATCTGTGTATGTTTGTGTGTTTATGTGTCTGAAAGCTCTTGCTTATAGAAGATTACTGGATTCCTCTCTTATTTTTTAGGATATTTATTTTTACCTTAATATAGTTATTAGTAAGAAATGGCAATTTATACATTTTTGCAAAAGAATTATGTATATATGTATATTGAGTATCCATGTGATTGTGATTGTGAGTGTAGGTGGGTGGGATGGCTTCTTGAAAGATGATAGCTTGCCAAGTGATCCCAAGGCCACCCAATATTCCTGAGCTTAAGTGCAACCATAATACACAGCTTCTTTTGCTTGCACTGGCCTCCAGGGGCTATTTGGATGATAGGGATCTGATGATGGTTGCAGTCTCTGATTGCAAATTCCCTTATTGTCCTATACATAACACCAGCGGGGGTGTGCTTACATTACTGCAGAGGAATCTCTGCCTTGCATGTGTAGTGTGGTCTGCGTTTAATCTTTACGCATGTATATAAAGGTAAAAACGTGTCCGTACTGTGCTTAATTTGATTTGCTTTATTAACACAAAGGTAAACACAACAAGCAAACAAGACAGTGAAGTAAAATGTGTTTGAGAAAGTAAAACCAAAGGAAAGCAGGATAATAAATCTGCCTTTTAATTCCCCCTGGCTGTTCTCACTCACAAAAGGCTTCTATGGACCAAGGGAGCACTGGTGCTAATAATGTTGATACTGTGCCAAGCCCAGCTGGTGGTGCCCGGCACAGGGCATCGAGTGTCTGCTCTCCACAGTCGCTGTCTTTAAAAGGCTCTCTCCTCTGCCAACCGGGATCAGAGGAAGGGGGATCACGTTGCTCTAATGGACGCAACCAACCTGCGAACCTATGTGGCGTTTGTTCTGCTAGCTCTGTCTGTACTATATCAAATACAATAACTAAGCGCCTTGTGATTCCGCGCAAAGAAAAGCGGTTTGTCGATATAAAGCAGACCAGGTTGTAATGACGACTGATTAGAAAATGACTGATACTGGAGGAGGTTTGAGAAAATCTATAAATGCTGTTATCAGAGATGGTAAGAAGGAGATATTTTACATTTCAAAATAATATGTATCAGCTGAATTCTGTACAAAACAGAATTCTAAAAAAAATCCCACTAAATAATAAATGATGAAACAAATATGTGAATATTTATGCTACTGCTGAACTTTCAGCTGTGGGGTAGAAGTCAGTTTGAACAAATAAAAGGATTCCCTCAACTGCTCAGTTTAATTTCAAGCAAGTTTTTTTTGTGTGTGACTCATATCAAGCAAAATTACAGTATGCATTCAATAGTATTCTCACTGGGGAGCACCACATTTGGCTCAACACCCACACCAAGGACCTTCATTTGGCTGGAATATTGTATGAATGAAGCTCACTGGGAGAGGGATTCGTGTGTCAATATTGTCTTCCTATTGTCAGTTTCCAGGCAGTCATGCTCTGTATCAAACCCAGTAGTGATGCCAAATCTGAGCCAAGTCCTCCCCTCTTGGAACAGGCAACCGAATCCTCCTGTAGGTGTTTCGAACATACATGCTGTGCGCCACAAACACACATTTAAATGTAAACATCCATGGTAAACCCATTGTTAATGGCATGTAGCAGCCACCTAGCAAGCTCCTTCATTCTGCTCTCGCTGTGTGGGTGTCTCCCACTTTACTCCCAGCAGTGCTCGTTAATGCAGCTAGGTATCTGTTCTCATCTCTCTCCCTGCTGCTCTTTACCCCCTGTGCACCATTTCTGGGCAAAACTGCTTCCTCCTCTTTCTCTTCCTAATTCATTTTCTGCTCCCATTATCCCTAATTTGAACCCAAACAGAAATGAAGTATACTTATCACAAATTATTTTAAAAGGCACAATCTGTGACACACACAAACACTGCATTTAAATCCGCTGATAGAATTTGAGTCGTTGTTGATCTGGTAGTTACTGGTGGTAATGACGAGATCATTCCAATAATACGCATGCAATTATTTCGTTTAAACGCGTTAACCACCGGAGAAAGCAAACACGTCTCGACTGGAACTGGGGCACAGAGGATTCATCGTGTCATGCGGCATTAAGAGAGAAGTCTAATGAAGAAAACGATTAAATGTTGCATTTCGCATTGTTTAAACGCATGCGTGCTCCAGATTTGCTTTTCAGAATAGCATCCAGAGGCACGTGTTACAAAAACAACTGGTGTGTGCACTTGGCAGCGCCGCGTTTCACAAGTCAATTTTACTCACTAGTACATGTGCGAGTGCTAAAGGGCTCTCACATGCTCAGGCACGACGTGCGAGCCGTTTGTTTAGCCTAATGAAATGTGTTAAAATTAGGATGCAGGAGATCATCTCATATTGCAAATCACAGCTTGCAAGTTGCAAATCTGGCAAATGGGACCCGGTATATGCATGTAACGTTTTCTGTTAGGCGTGTAATTTTTATCCCACGGGGGAACACCAGGCTGCCACTAACAATTACACATCAAAGCAGTAATGCAATGCAATTACACTGAATAGCTAAAAATGATCACCATATACACTGTTAAATATGAACAGCTTCAGGATTTCCAAAGATTTAGCACTTTCTTGTGTACTACCTACCTAAAAGGTAGCTATCCAACAACTCTGTGCATATTAATTACAAATCTAACTCTAACACCTTTATCCTTATTATTATTATTATTATAATGGTTACAGTGGCCTTTGTTGAGGAGCATTTCTGTGTAGTGTTTGTTGTTTTCAATTAATTTCACCCATGTGTCTTATTTTTGTCCCATGTGATCGAAAGGAGCAGCAACACCCATGTCATAGCCAACATATTATCCAAACAACTGCTCTCTACTAATAAGAGAGTGATAATTATGAGCTATTACACCAGAATTTTCAATTGTTTTGATGACACTGGAGAACATCCAGCTCTCTGTGGTGGTAATTATAGCTCAATGAAATGCAGACATAAATGAAATGGTGGAGATGCAGAAAATATCCAGGCCTAAAACCTCAGCGAGGCGTACAACTGGGAAGATCTTTTTTTCCCCTCTTTTCCTTCTCCTTAGTTAAATCCTGGTATATACTTAGCTCAGCGATCGGGGATTTAAAATAATTCAAATTAAAACAAAGCATTAAAAGCAAATATCTCATTAGCTGAAGGCAATAATTAGAAACAGATGGGACAAAATAATAATCAGATTAGACACGAGATATCTAATAAATCTGCTGGGTGCATTTCTCAGTACACGGGCTGCGGGTCTTTAGTTGCTGTAAATTCACCTCACGACGCAGGGTTAAAACAACTTGAGCTTCTCTTTACTTGGGGGATATTGTCAAAGAGTCAACACAAACAAGCAAGATCAACAGCGCACGCACACACGCACGCAAAAATAACTGGACTAATTAGCCCTGCTACTTTGATTATGTGTCCTTCCATGTCAGAGATACCTCTGCCAAACAGGGTTAGGAGGCAGGGGCTCAGTGTGTCTGCGGCTTCGAGCTTGCCTAGTCTGAGGAAGGGCTTCTCATTATGCGTCCTTTCCTCAGACACTTGGCCTCACCCAAAGCACCAAGTGTCTGTGTGATTATTCACTACCCTGCAACACCGGGCTAGTGGCGTAAGCAAACATCAGATGCACCTCTCAATATTTGTAACACCCTCTCCCCCATCTTTCCTGTCCAATCTTCTCTCGCCCCTCCTCCTCATCAACCCCCCCCCCCCCCCCACCACCACCACCACCCCCTTTTGCCGCAACCCATTTCACCTCACCCCTCCCCTTCCCTACCTCCTCTCATCTCAGTCAATCACAAGGTGACACAGATGGCGTTGTCCTGGTAACCATCTCTACACAACTGTTGCCTGGTCACCGAGCACAAACAAGCCCAGAGCCCAGCAAGGCTTCTGTACTGCACAGAAAAGGAACACGGCACCAGAGAGGAGAAATAAAAGGCTAGAGGCAAGGTCGGGGGTGGAAGGTCACACGCTGGCCGCTGCAGCACTCTACCGCTTTATTTAATGACACCCTTATAGGTGTCACCTTTAACCCGAGGCGGTATAGCTGAAGTATCAGGAAAATCTATGGAATGACTTAAAAAAAAGAAAAAAAGAATTGTATTTGCGTTACGGAAAAGCAGATTGTTATTTAAAACGCGTTCATATTCCGTCTAAGTACAGAATCATTTTATATGAGCAGCAAAACCGTTTCTCCATTATGTATTTAATATAACATCAAAATGGCAGTGTTTGTACATTCAGGCTGCACTCTCTGCATTCGCTCATTACAAAGACCTGTCTTAAGGTGAAACGAAAATACCCAAGACTAGCATGCACTCCGTCAAGCATGCTATTGGATGCATTATTTATTATTCAGCCCAGTGATTCTAATCCAATAAGATACGTCAATACATAGGATAGAATCTGACAAAATGATTCATGCAATGCTAATTAATCACTTCAGCCATCTCCACTGAAATCAATTAATTTCCATTGATGTAAAAAAACAAAAAAAAAAAAATCAAGTGCATCATGCCGATGCTTGAGGGAAATAGAATATTACATTTCTGTTTTAAAGCCGTGCATGCTGAATGTTTCTGACACAACTTAGGCTGTAATATATGTAGATACATAAAAAAACCCCACACATTTAAATTCATCACAAACTGTGTGTGTTCATATTTGATCATGTGTAAGCTTGAATTAAGGCTGTGATTGATATGAATAGACACCATGCACTGTGGCTAATTCAAAGGCTTGTCTTTAAAGTCTCTAATGAAAAGATTCTTCTTTCATTGCACAGATTTTAGAAACCATATCTTAAGTCTGCCAAGAACAAAGAGAGGCAGGCTAAAAGAAGAAAAAAAAAGGTGTTTGTCTCAAAGGAAGGTGTTGTGAGGGAGGTGGAGTAAATTGACTGTTTACAACAACAGACCCAGAAAGGGACCTTGAATGTCCATGACGAGCTCCATTCCCGTTTTCACTTTCAAATCACCTTATCCCATGCTTTTTTGGATGCCATCCTAAAAAACCAGGGCCATAATTTCCATCCAATTTGCTCCCTCTCTCTGCATGAACACTGACAGATTGTCATATTTTGGCCACGCTCCCAGAGGAGAGTTGTGAGAGGCAGGAGGGCAGATAAACGGCTATTACCATTCACACCAGCTCATTACGGAGCATTTAGACCCAGGAGCACCAACTCAAAAGCTCCACGCGGTACCCACCCCAGGAGCCCCTCACAATTGAGTTTGTGATTGACAACTGGTACTCAGTTACAGTTCTTTTCCTCCACAGCTACGCTCTATTTCAAAACACTCATTTTGTTTCATCAATCAAAAAAAACCAACAAAAAACAAAAACAAAAAACTTTATGTATGGCATCCAAATTATTTGGGCAGTTTTTATTTTTATGTGGACAGTAAGATGTACACATCTTAGATAAAAAGGTTTGGGCCTACCGTCATGAATCCATCCAGCAGGCCCGAGTCTGGCTTGGGTGGGGCTTGTAATCTCTCCATTGACCACTTCTCGATGATCGACGACACCTGAGAGTTTTCTGTGTTGAGTATGCGGAAACCGGTCATGTTGACTCCACTGTAGCGATATGGTTCCATGTCAAGGGCGAAAAGGTCCTAGAGGCACAAAGATCAAAATGTAACTGAAAAAAAAAATCATGATTTCCTCATCTTCCCTCCTCCACTGCTATACATCGCTCATTTTCATAATTACAAGTCGACGTTTGAGCGGCAGCCACTGCCAAATGAGGGAGCGCAAAAGGGTGCAGTTGAAGGGATTTCAGGAGCTATTTCATCTTACGCTGAGACAGTAGCCTTGATAAAGGCAAGCCTTTCAAGGTTACCGGCATGCTTTTGGTGGACTGCCATCTATCATGTGGACGGAAAAGGACGACCCAATTGTCCCGCATGCAGCATGTCTGGCATCTCACCAGGCAGATGTCTCTGGGATGCAACAACACAGTTGACAGAGAAACAGCGGGTGATGGACGCAGAATGGGGCTGCCGTGGTCAATGTTTGCTGTCCTATTCCGAGAGCAGCATGAATGGCTTGGTACCAGTGTGCAGCATCTCGGGCCAGCACACTGGCTTCCAATTCTGCCAAACACTGACTGATGTTAAAGTAGGCATGCTTCCATCCCGGCAAGAAACAGCATGCCACCGAAAGAGGCCTATAATCACTATTCTCTTCCCTTTCCCAATGACATACCTGCTGTCACTCACTCCCCTTTCATCTAGTCAGGTTCTTACTGTATGTGGATGCACTAGGGATAGTTACATGTCCTCTGCAATGGTAAATGTCTTTTCAGGTCAGTTTTCTCTAACCTTTTCTTCACCCTTTCCAACTGTGTTCCAAACAACACAGCGGGCTATTTGTTTGTTAGAGCTATAATGGACCAAATGGGTGACAGTCTCATCTGCTCAGGGCTATTATCTAAGCTCTCAGTCTTCTGTTCTCTGGGCTCAGTGAAGATGTGCTGCTTTTCATCTGGAGTGTGAGAAGCAATCTTTGTAGTGGCTAGATCAAAGAAATTTAGCAAACTTCAATCGCTGCTGGAGTGAGAATAAAATACCTCCAACTGCTTTTGTTTCCTAAACTCTGGGTAGTGGTCAGCCAGGTGAGGTGAGAAGGTTGTTCAGAATTTAGAAAATAAATTCAAGTTAAACTTTCTCAGCAGACGCAGTGGAATGCAAAGGGTATATTTATAATAGACTGCATAACAATGACTCAGCCTTTCAAGGGCATCGGTTTCTGTGATCGCAAAGTCAACTTGCACTTCGGGTTCAAAACGCCTCACATAAAATGAAAATAATGGGATGTTTTTCTTTGACTAGTTCTCGGTTAGCGGTATTAAATTGTATTCTCAGAAATGAAAAAGTGACAGGTAATTTTTCATTGCAACAAGGAAAAAAAAAACAGATTAATGTTTGCACTACAATAGGCTCAGAAGACGAAATATCTCCAAACAGCATGTTATCAAGTGGACGGGGCTGTGCAAAAAGAAAAAAAGTAACAAAACACAGTCTATCATCACATCTTGTCAACAACAAAAAAGTCCCAGGGTACTCACCAGGGTTGTAAATATATAATGATAGTACTCCGTCATCATACCCATTGCCAGGGCCTACAGGGAGAAATAAAAAGCAAGCAGTAACTAAAAGTCAATTACAAATAGCTTAATGAATTGTGGTATTAGAATTACTAATTGACCTGTTATTTAATACATATTGCCACCCTGACACCTGTCAGAAAGGCACCTGAGACTGGAAAAAATGTGAAAGCGGGGGCCTGCCAAGGCATTTTTAATTGTCCTGATGACTGATGAACAGACTTATTCGGTTATTATTACACTCAGAGCCGAGACGGTATCATGACACTGACAGTAATTTTGCTTGAAAAAATCAGTCTATGCGTCCACATTGCTCACGTTTCTCCCAATACGTTGTACATTATATCCTAAGTCCATGCGGGCTCGGCACTGCATTGTGCATGCAACGATAAATAACAAACAAAATATGCGCCACAATAAAGAATCATTAGTTTTGACACACAGCTATAGAGAGAACTCCAACTGTGCAATATGCTTGTGAGAAGACTTGAGCTCAACAACAACCCCCACGGTTCTCATTAATAATGCGCCTCTGCTAAATGAATTGAACATGCCTGTGAGCAGAATTAGACTTTATAATTTAAAAGAAAAAAAATATGTACAATGGAAAGCATCCATTATGACGGGCCACGAGTAGATATCTAACACACAAGGATTAAAGATGTACAGATCTGCAGCAGTTCTTAAAGAGAGAAAGAATAAGATAGGGATCACGAATGGACTTATGTTGATTATTTTAGCACATATATATGTGTATATATATGAGTCTGGGTACTCAGTAACATGTGAAAATTTCTTTAAGGGGAAATTATGTAAATTTTATACAGTAGCTAACTTACTTTTAACTAAATTCAGGAAACAGTGTGATAAAATTACTTATGCTGTTCACAAATGCTGCAGACATCCGTGAGTCTAAGAGAGTATCAGGGCTCATTAAGGTGAGTTGATACCTGTTTCAGGATCCAGGCAGCCATCTCATGTCCACAATCAAATATGACATGGAACTCCTTTGCCTTCTTCATCTCCTTCAGAAGTGGCTTGGCGTCCTTGGTCTCTGTGGGCAGCTGTCGGATCTTCAAACGAATGTTGTATCGTGAAGGTGCCTTGATCAGCTCCTGCAGTCGAATGAGACCTGCAGACAAAGAGGATACATATATAGTGTGAAAGGACCATTTTAAAGATGCAGCAATATGGTGTGTTTGATGTGCCACCATTTTGAAGTAACTCTGATTCTAAGGAGGCCACGAAGACCAATTGGAGTCATGTATTCTCAGCAGAAAAAATATGCTCATATGCATGTCTTCCTAATCCGCAGTCTATTGATCCTCCTACTCATGCTTGGCAAGCAAACAGACAGCTACAGACTTATCAAGAGAATGTTACACCAAGCCAGCACATTGCACTCTTTCATAACAAAAACCACAATACAGAGAGCGCCTCATTTTGCAACCTCCTACAGAAAGTCCCATCCTGAAAGAAGCTTCCCAAATGGTGATTTGCTCTTGTCTTCCATGATACCATAGAATAGCGCGGAATAGGTTCAATTTTTATCCAGATGGAAAGCCGTGGTCAATCCTGCCTCTTCTGCCTCTCTCACATACACTTCAGACGTGTTCTGATGAGAGAGGCTCTGTTTGCCCAGCTTGTACTTGCCCCCAGGGAGCCCGGCGCCTTCGTCACACATTGAGCTACAATCTTCACCTTTCATTTCTCGACCACACGCTCAGGTAGAAAGCTCTCCGGGAGATACTGTGATGAGATTACAATGAGTTTCTCCCTCAGTAAAGAACTTCAGAGTCCAGGGATGAAAGAGGCTGGATTGATGGGAGAGATGATTACTTGTCATGGGTATAAAAATGGATGGAGCAGCAAGGATAGTTTGAGAGGGAACTGGAGAGAGATAGGATTTTTTTTTTCAACCACTTTAAGATAGCTCAGCCTATTTTTTATTTTGAAATGAAGTGCTGTGTGAGCAGTTTAATGGTCTTACTGTGAGTGGGGCTGGGTCTCCCTGAGGCCTATAGAAAGATTGGTGTGAAATAGGAACATGCAGGTCTCGCCTTGAAAAGTACCATTGTAGGGAGGAATACTGAACCTATACAGCTTTCCTCAGGTAATCCCAATAGATCCCCACTCTAGGGCATGTCTGCGTCTCCCTGTTTTTGTTCGAACTGACACTTTGGGAGGTGTTAAGCTAGGAAAAAAAATCTGTCAAGGGAGCTCAACGTTTGGGAAACACTGTCATTGTAGATGTTTGTGGGCTCTGGCTAATTCCTTCAGACTTTCCCCCTGGATCTTCTAACGGCTGTGTGTGAATATTTTATCCCCTCTGATAGTTTTTCCTGTCAGCCGTCAGATAGGCTCCAATCAGCAGCGCGGGGCTCTGGAGCATGAAGCTGTGTGATTACAGCCTGAGACCGGGTGGAAACGGAGGGGGTAAACAACATGGCTGTGCAGCTGTCACACTTTTCAGGGCGTCAGGTGCGTTACAGCCTATATGTACCACAGAGGAGGCCCAAGCAGCTCCTATCTGATGCAGAGAGAGGTGAGAGATCACCCCGTTTGGCATCTCCCCGGGACAGTTTGCAGGAGAGTGAGGGTGTTAACATACTGAGCTCCAAGGTAGGAAGAGAGGGGAGGTCAAGGAGATGAGTCAAAATAATGTGGCAAGCGGGACGAGCCAATGGGATATCAGCTGAGGTTAATGTATGAGTGCTAGAACGCTGCAGGATTGGCTATTTACAATATATCACAGATGTGGAAGAAGAGACACTTGAAGAAGTCAAATGGCTGTAAAGGTGATGCTTTCAAAAGGAACAAAAGGGCTCTCGTATCTATTTAGAGGCGCTGCATAGGATGTCAACTACAAGACTATATAGACTGGTGGAGAGAAGAAATTGAATTCATTAGGCAACCTGAAAATTTAATCCTCCTCTCTGCTCTGTAATTTACTTACATTTACTTGTCAACCACGTCATGCCAAAAAGCTCATAACTTGTGAATACGCATTTGAATATTGTTATCTTCTCTAGAGTGATTATACTTTACCTTGTAAAACTCTCACTGTACTCCAGCTAAAATACGACTCGCCTTTTAAAAAGCACGTTACGAGGCACTCCGCAAAGTCACAGGATAGACAAAATGGCTCAGAGACTCATTTGATTGCCACCCTCAGAGATCAAGTGTCTCTGTGTGTTATTAATGGCTGTTGTCAGCGCCCACATACTACAATTCTGCATTGCATTAATCTGAAGAGACACAGGGTCATTCTGGGTAATGTGGTTCTCGTTTTTTTTCTGTGCTGCTGCTCACTCTCCTGGAAGACTGACATGGGCAGCACCTGGAGGACTAAGGCAGAACAGTAAGCTATTGATTTCTGAATTAACTTGACAGGTTACAAAGCACTCTCTGAACTCTGAGCAGCACTGCTGCTTTTTGTAGATCACCTGGTACTTCTTACTGGACATTGTTTTTTGGTTGGTTTTAAGAATTGTCACATCCATCATCACACAAAACACGCACCAGTGGAAAATGAAGACAGACACCGACTGTACCTGTACCTGTGCTGTCGTCATAGACCACGGTGACTGTTCTCCACTTGAAGAAGTGCACCAGGTCGAGAATGGCTCTGCTAAGGGAGGAGAAGTCAGGGTATAGGCTGACATAGTACGAGTCCCTGTTGTCTGACACCTGATGCTTCCACTTGGTCTGGATGTGGGGCACTCCCAAAGCATTGCAGATGGACTGGACCGCGTTAGCTGACGAGCTGTGTGAGGGGCCAAAAATGGCCGCCACACCTAAGGAAAGCTGGTCACATGCTGACGGGGTAGCAAGGAAAAATAAAACAAAAGAAAACAAAAAGACAGTTAGTTTCATGTTTCGGTTATGCTTTTAAGTTTCACTATATCTCATATTCTCTGCTCAATTTTTTTCTTTTTTTTGTCCACATGTCACCTGAAGCAACCAAAACATAAACAGAACCGGTGCTTAATAATTTCCTCAGCCCAGCGGATAATCTTAATTCCGACTGTGGAATTTTCTTTTATAGCCGCTAGCGGTTCGGAGCGTTGTTTATACAAGCTGGACCTCTGTTTGAGTAGGAAGGAGAACATCTTTCACACTGTTCCACTGTGGTTGTGATTGATGTGGGCAAACAAAGAGAGGGGGGAAAAAAAAGATGGGAACACTCGGGGAAAAAAATAGCAAATTAATAAGCCTCGCAACTGTGAGGACTTCACAAGGTATCTTTGGTCATTTTTCTCCCCTTCGTTAGCTCAACTCTCTTTAAACTCTGTCAATTAGTAGCCCATTTTAACAAATAAATGTCAAGTCGTTTGTGGATGTAAACTGCATTAGTGGTTAGATGGGGCGAATAACAGAAAATATTCTACGATGTACTCTGTGGTTTTATCTCGAATCACTGCCCGGTTTACACGTTCATAATAATAATAATGATGCAATAATCTTCTTTACTGTGAGCAGTAAATTGAGATTTCAGACACCATGAACACAAATGCTTGTCCATCATCAGCGACCAACAGGGCAGGTTTTAGGTTTCCTTTACAAAAGGTTAATGCATTACACATGGGCTTTACAGCATAAAAATACAAGCTATACATGGACATTACTTTTATCCTTTTAACTGATAAAACATGAATCGATTTGACACTCAAATAGGAAAGTAGAGTGTGCAGCGTTTGTCGGAATGGCTACCTGTAAAATACTAATTCATGTAAGAACAAAAAGCACTCACAGTGAGATTCAGCTAAACGTCCTTTCCATTCCTCTTGACTCACCTTTCCGGGAAGCCTCAAAGCTGTCAAAGATGTTTATTCTCTGGATGTCATAGGTCAGCGTGGTGTTGGGGAGCAATGTGCGGTTCCTGTTGATTGTGTTCAAGGCAAATTTAAAGGCTAGTTCCTCTGCTCCCGAGGGGCCGCTCTCAATGGATTCAAATATTCCTCCTGAGGGATAAAAAGCAGGAGAGAACAAGACGTTTGAATGGCGAGTCCAGCCTCCTATAATTGCCATAGATTCCTTAACACAAGAAACCTTCAAGTAAATGATGGATATGATGCAGGCAATTACAGCTCAAGCAGTGCATCATTTTTTAAGTATTTGTACTCATATTATTGATGCTGCTGTGTTCAATGCTTTTCACAGCTCAGTTTCATGCTGACATGAAACAGATTTACAATGCGGAGTAGGCATTTGGATCCCTGCTGATTTGCATTCTGTGGCAGTCGTCGGCGTAATTATAGGCAATTAGTTGCATTGGGAGGTGAGTTCAGGGGTGGTTGCCCTTCTTTAACTCCCTCGCTCAGCCTTGACAGAAAGGTTCACTCTACCAGTTGTCCCATTGATTTAAATGATTCTCAAATGAGATGCGAGCAAAGAAAGCCGGGCAAGAGCAGAGGGAAATTAAAGTGAAAAGGTAGACGAGAGAATAAGAGCCACGGGGGAAATCAGAAACATATTTAAAGTGGGTATAAATAGAGGCAAGTCAGAAAGACAGATAACGAGAAGGTCAATCAAATCAGAAATTAAGATGCCATTGGGGCATTTTTAACAATACTAATTAAAAACATATGAACCTAACTGTATATCTCACTGTTTACTCGGTTGGTTCTGTTGCTGTCTGGCAAATCTTGTTACCTTTTTGGTGTCTGTAACTGATGAAATAAAAACTTTTACATAACCAGACACTATAATTACTGCTGCAAAGAAAGGTGTTGTCAGTTTAAAATAGCATCCTTCAGAACTGTCAGTTATTCTGAGCACAACAGGGACAATTAATGCTCCAGCTGGTCTATTTATGCACTTCAGGATCCGAGACAAAGAATATCAATGTTTAAAGTGAGCCACTACAAATGTGTCTTGTTTTCTGATTATGTCAAGCATAATTTATCTGCATGTATTTACACTGGACTTGGTATGCTTTCTCCTATTTTCTGTCTTTGGGATCCTTTTGAAATTGTAGATGGTCCCACAGGTGATGCAAGTCATTCTTAGACTGCTATAAACACCCATCTCACACAAGTCTTGGATCTTTAGGATGTCAATTAGAGCAGCTATCCCTACAGTAGTTGCTCTGGCTTTGACCCAACCTTCTGTTTGCAAGCCATTTCGAGGAACGCTGGCTTAAAGGAAGAGGAGCTTGATTCACAAAGTGGATAAACTAAGGGAATGCACCAAAGAGGAGAATAAAAAAGGATCATTTTGAACTTTGAATCATAGGAAGTTTTAAAATGTTTTCCTGGAATTGGGTATAAAAAATTGCACCAAATTTGCATGTTCTGTTTTGTTTTGTTTTTAATGGGTTTTAGGAACATTTATGAAAATATATCAGTGTTCACATCATCTAATCCACAAGCCAGCCACTCAGCACATATGCAATTTCAGGTGTAACTGGGGTCAGAGAGAATTTTCACACATCCATCAACAGGATGAGGTAAAACCGCGTGAAAGGGGGTCTGATATGCAGCATTATGTAGCATATTACTCTGTGTTTGCATGTATAAATATGGACACTTGCTTTTAATGTGTTTTTATCCCAACTGCAAAGCACTTTATCACTGTGTGTTGTTTTTTTAAGTGCTATACATATACAGTTATTCTTCTTCTTAATATATTAAATCACACCAACAATATTTGAATGTGAAACAGCTTTGGAGTTAATCAGCCACTTTCAGCTATGAAAATAAAAACATAGGAAGACAACACATTTCAACAGCTGATACACCTTTGAAAGTGGTCTAAATCCCATGAAGGCTATACAAAAATCAAACTTAAAAGAGAATGCATGAGGGGGGAAAGATGAAAGGGTGTTGTGAAAGGAGCTCTGAGAAACACTCCAGAAGACGAGAGCAGAGTTCACGAGTCCTTCTATGGATCCCATCCTCTTGGAGGACAGAGAGTCAGTTTGACTGAATCCAAAATGAAAAACTTTAAAGCCTGTTTATTGATTCAATTATACGGACCAAAGGGGGAAGTAAAACTGAAAGAGTGGCACATTTTTTGAAAGAGTACAGAAAGAAAGAGGGCTTTACAGTAACAGATAGCGGCTATAAATAGCATCTGGCCATGGCAGGCAGTGATAGAAAATGAGAGCAGGAGGGCAAAGAAGATGTCATTAACCCGAGGAAGGGAGCTTTGTCACTGTCACCACAGTACAGCCATATATTGGGGGTTCTTACTTTATTTTATGGAATTTTCATTTATATATAGCCCAGTCCAGCATTGCAGTTTGTGATAAGAGATATGTACAAAGTTAAGAAGGCAATGAAGCACACATTCTGAGCGTCACTGTGTCACTCAGTGAGCTGAGTTAATGATTTTTTCATGTGTAAATCCTCCTCCTATACAGCGATGTGATGCGAACATGTTGCTATTCATGGCTTTTCATTTTACTGAAATGACACATTAATCTTCAAAGGAGCGAATACCCAAAAATCACCATTAAAGATGATAGAAATCATGTCAGTCTGACCTAATAGATAATTATTACAGTATAGCCCTGAGGGAGCAGGCTGAGCTCCACTGGGCTGTTGAAAATTAGCATAAGGACTTTAGGTTATGCACATCTGATTTCCCTGGCAAGCTGTATGTCTTGGGCATGCTGGTTTGATAGAAATCATGTACCTTAAGAACTCAGAGAAGAAACATTAAATAAAAGTCTGCAGAGGATAACATAAAATATTTACAGTTAAATTTCAAAATGCTAATAAATAGAATAGCAGTGGTTATCGTTTGCGTTAGTGCTCCTTTGAATCTAATGTGCTACATGAATCCTTGGTTTTCATTTGCACTATTGATTATAGAGACTAATCCATCTCGTGCTCCTTCCCAAAGTAGATGTTATGCATCTTTCAAGAGACATAAGTGACATTAAAACCCATACGAGTTAATGTATATTTACCTTGTTTAAAGTCTAATAACACTCTACCTATTATATTTGCATTTATCTTCTCCTTTCTCTTGTTTTTGTGGTCCGTGTGACTGCAGGTGTGTGAGTTGCAGCTGAGATAATCAGCCTGTGTGTGTGCGTGTGTGTGTGCATGTAAGAATTATAGAGCTTCCATCACTGGGATTGGTTTGAATTATGGTGCAAATGAAAGCTCTGAGTGAGTTATGAGCTGGATAATCACTCTGACGAGAAAACAGGGCCCGCTGATCGGAGTGTTTCAGTGTGCCTGGATATGTGTGTGCCTGTGTGTCACTGAAAGAAAGAGAGAAAGACTGAGCGGAAAGTCAAGACCAAAGCGTAATGCGGGAGGGTGTCTGTATACTTTCCTCCCTTTTAATGTTTTATCACTGTTAATGAAGTGTATTTTGGATTACAATTCATGCAATAACTTGCTCACTGGCTTAATATCTCTCAGAAGTTAAGTTTGTTCTAAATTAACTTCTGTACACAGAAAAAGTACATCTCTGAAGGGCATACTTGAAAAACACTAGTAACAGACAACCTTGAAAATCACATTCAGTAAAGTCTATCTGCTGATCACATGCTGTTTGGAACAAAGATTAAAGCTAAGACTTTTTTTTTTATTACTTTGTTGAATTGTGAGCACTTGCGAAGCATTGCAAACTGTGAATGAAAATACATTTAGCACAATTAGCTCTCTCTACTGAAGGATGCTCTTGTACAATGAGAGATGGGAGTTAGATATGTTGCCATGGCGACTCATGCAGCTATGCTATGGCTGAGAGGCACCGGCACTTTTGGCATGTGAGGAGCTGATTGGTGGAGGAAGGGCATTGTGATAGTGTGTACGACCTGTCTCTGTGACTAATGACCAGCAGTGCAGCTGCAGGATGGCAGTGGGCAGTCGGGTGGCTGCCATGGCAACATGCGAGCAACCGCGTTGCTAAGGCAAATGGCCCAGGTATGCGCATGAAAGCCTTCAGTCTGGCTGCAAGACCTCCACCCACCACACCCCAACATCTACCACACCCTAACCCGCTGGCCCGTTTCTTCCTTCCTCCATCTTTCAGCCAGAGAGGATCAGTGCAACAGGCAGGAGGCAAAAGTGATGGAAACGCTCCATAAATATCCCTGAAATTCCCAGTGGGAGCGCACCCTGACATGTTTGGCGGTGAATGGGACATGATGCATGAAGGCCTGCAGAGATTCGCCGCCCCTGGTCGTTAATCTGAAGCTCCCCTTCTTAGAGCTGATGACTGACCTTCCTATGCCACACAAGAGCCAATTCTATCTCGACCTGAAGATCCCTGAAAATCTGACCAGCACACAGGATGCTCAAACTCTGCTGGAAGCGCTCTCGTGTTATGACAGCCAATCATACAAAAAATCTTCTGCAGTCTGTACAAAAATTATAACTATTTGGATCACTGCAGGATGTTGGCTTATTTGTCAAATACTTCTTGTAAATATTCATTGCTTTTGGAGGTGTGACATTCTTCACTATTTTAGTCTGTGTGCACGATAAGACATGCATGCTGTGTTTAAACATTTTGTAGCCAAGACTATACATGCCAATGCATTGTTTGGCAACTACATCCTTTATGGTCTTATTATCTTGATGAGCATTAATACTGAAAGAGCAAGACAGAGGAAACTGTAAAACTAGCAAATAAAACAATATTGTGTTTAGAAAGATGCTCAATACATTTTTGGTTGTGTCTAGTGAGCCCAAGAGTAGCACTTTAGAGTGTGATGCAGGCAACATGTGAAATGTAGCTGAGGAACAAATGAGGAAGGAATCAGCAGCGACCTGATAATTAACGGGCTGTTAATGAGCAGCTCCTAAATATAACTCCGAATCAAGGACTGGATGATGAGGGGTTGCCAGAGATTGATAAGTCAATACGTTTAGGTGAATCAAAATAACTGCGACGTTCGTCACTGGTGGCACAAAATCAGGAATGCACATTTGCTGCAAAAGTACCAAGCATAGTTAAAACAGAATATGATATACAGCATGAAAAATAAGGGAAAAAAACAAGTACTACCAATCAATAAAAAACAAATCTATAATCAGCTAACCCGTTCGAAGCTGAAGATGAAACCCATAGGAGCTATTGTGTGTGAACAACAGTTTTTATCTAGCTTGTCTGGCTTGTTGCTGTTTTCTCCAGAATAGAATCACTCCTGTCACCTTAAAGCCTCTTGACACTGGGCTGGACTGTCACCTGCCACTGCTGGATGCTAAGACTCAGAGTGAGTCACACACTTGAACATACAAGTGCAAACAGACACAATCACGCACTTCGAAGATTGAAACTAAACAAAGCTGTCATGCAAGAATCCACTGAGTACAAGGAAAATGTGGCTGATGAGAGAATTTATAGCTCCCGCCTGCAGCATTTAAAGATGCCTAACTTGAGCTGAACTCAGAGTAATAATGAGCTTATCCATTGCAAAAAGATCAATTTCATCAATCTCTTATAATGAGCACATACTGTCTTCAATTAGAATGTGTGCCATGGCCCTCATCCCTGACCCGGCTCCAAGTGGGAAACCAGTGATCATATAACATGTATTAATTCCAGGCGCTGGCAACAGATGTGCTAATTTGCTAGGCTCTCTCTATTCATAATAATGTGCCAGCTCCCTCCTCAAAGTATGTGCTAATTTGCAAGGGCTTATTGTGGATGTGCTAAACTACCGGCTGACATTTTGTGTGCTAATTTGTCAAGCAGGGACCCCTTTTGGTACTAATTGTGCCAAACTGTGAGTACACTTCCACAGGCCTTGAATTGCTGAATTCCTAAATGACTTCTGTCTGCTAGCGGTTTCCAGCCTCTTCACTGCTCTCGAATTGTGAAAGCAACTGAAAAGAAATACCAACTACTGTGAAAATAAGATGTATAAGCACTAAGTGCTCACACTCGCCTGCACACATAGGCATATAAGGGTGCACACACACATTCTGACTATTCACAGAAAATATGTGCCTGCACTTGAGATTGCACAACCTCCCTAAAGAAACACGTTCTGTGGTTGTTTTGCTGTATGACCAAACACGCTCACATAGATACATGCTACAAAGCTTGTTAAAAAGCTCCTTATAAACCCATAAAAAGGTCACAAAGGAGTTTAATACTAATAAGGGTTACTTTATTTTTTTTTAAATTGCTTTAAAATTTCAGTTAGTATCACAAATCTGTTTCCCACATTGCACACTGCACACCCCCAGTGAGAATCTCTTCCCAAACAGGCATGCAGAGAAATCATTTTTTACCCCAAAATGATTTATTAACATTACAGAAGAAGTGGAGATAATTACATTTTGGGCTACATTAATATTTTATATATTATCAGAACTGTATGTATATTAGAACGTATTAAAAATGGTTTAAAACAATCTAATGACAATTCCCTATTTTCCATGGGGGTGGTTAGATGAGAGGTATTTTAGAAAATATCTGCTGACACTTCTGCTACACACAAATCATCAGAGGTACACAACAAAAGACATTATGGTTGTTGTAATATGAGATGTACACAGGTGGTAACACCTTTGAGCTCTTGCTGAGGCATCATTCAGTGGTGCCTCGGGAAGAGGAGTCATTTTCACTCTTCGCAGGCAAATAGCTTTCAGTTGTCTTTATGTTGTTTCTCTGTGGGGAACATTGAAAGGCTTTTTTTTTTCTCGCCTCTGTGACAGATACAGAGAGTGGGAGTTTATTGGGTGACAGGCAACAGTGCTTTGGATTAAATTGGGCTTCTACGTTTTCTTATGTACATGATCACATCTTCCTCTTTTTCTGCCATTGGAGTCAGTTCTGTCATGGCAAAACATTGTGAAACTCACCATCCTGACTGGGAACTGTCTACTATCTTAACGTCTGTGCTTTGAGGGCCATGAACAAGCCAAAGTTGGAGGTGCACTTATGCACATAACTTTGGTTACCTATGCTAAATTGACAAAATATGGTCACTGGTCTCCTTGGATCAAGTAGAGGATTTTTTTTCAAATCCTTTTTTTTTTTAAATGGAGTATCTGGATTTAAACATTACATTACCAAAGCATTACAGCCAATCAAAATCTGTAAAGATATGTAGGGATGCACCAATGAGAAGCTTTAATTACACTGGTAATTTTCTTTTGTAACTTTTCATTGGCTTGTGTAATTTAGCATTTCACTAATGAATACCAATTCAGTAAATTTACATTCTTTGACGTACTTATTTGTCGTATTTTATTTTATTATATTTTATAAAGTTTGCAAAGCAATCTTCATGTTGAGCTCGGATGCTGCCTTACATATAAAAGATTCCCGGCCTCACAGTGAGGAGAAAAGCTTACTAATTTAACACTGGTTCCGGAGCAGTACGTGGTATCAGCAGCTACCTGAAGCCAAGGTTTCTGTATCGTATCAGAAATGGAAAAAATCGGAGCAGTACATCCCAAGAAAGAAGATCATATCTCAGCAAGTGTGTTAACACCAAACTTGGTGTACAGACTCGGCAACCCTTACCAAGGTTGTGAAAACTATGTCTCGGTGAGGTGCTTGGCCCCCTCATTGCTGCAGCATGATTTTTTAATGCATTCTTCCCACCTGCCCAACTGTTCCAGGGTATACCATGAAATATTCACGATACTATTGAAATAAGATTTATTTATTTATTTGTGGGGAAAAAAAAGTCTATGTGCATTGTTTCCACATTTTGTGGTGAGGTATGTAAATGTCTTTGGTTCATCATCATCAGAACAAATATACACTTTGCAGTTGTGATGTACTTTATATTACAGCTGCAGCATTGTATTTTTATTCTGTATTTTAGAGGGGGGTAAAACAAAAAGTCTTATTTGACTAATGCACATGCATTTGGGGAAAAATACAGTGGCTTTCACACACTGTAGGTTTTATGAGCCTTAGAGCTCTCAGACTTCCCATCTGAATTCCATGTATAAACATGAGCATTCCTAAAACTGCAGTCACAAGGTTATGCAGTTCACGTAAATAATACAAATCTCAAAAGTGCAGTCAGACACTTTTTCTGCCCACACAGAAAATATGTGATTTGTGTCTAATATACAGGCCATAGGGACTGAGCAGCGCAACTTATTTAATAGAATGTTTCCTGCTGCTTCATGCCTCACCTGTCTTTGCCATTTCTCTTCGTATGCCTCATCTTTTTCTCTACTCTATGAAACAAACCCACACAAACACACACACAGGGTCTTTCTCACTCCCTCAGACTAGAGTACATCTCATGGTGGCCTCGGCAGGTGACAGATGGCGACCTCACAGCACTGCTCACTGTAAACTGAGTTTTAATCAAGCCTAAGCACGTGTGAGAGATGCTAATTATCCACTGCAGGCTAAAGGAGTCCAGCCTGGAGAACATTGTGACCATGCATGTGCATCCTTGGTTTATATTAATTTTCCCCACTGTGATAATATCGCCATTTACGGCATCGCAACTGGGAAGCGTAATGCAGGATGGATTTGGTGTGTTGAGCATCCCTGGATACTTCAGCCCTCAAGCTGTATCACTCAACAAAATAAATATAGATAAGAACTTGACTAACAGTAATCTCACAGTCTTAAAAGTTAAGCATAGGGATTTCTAACTGTCTCCAGCATACTTGCCAAAAAGCAGGGTGTTAAGACACTCATCTCACTATCGCACCATTTCTTAACATTTCATTTCAGGCGCTAAAAACACTCCGATATAGGGAGAATATTTTAACAGGATAGCCTTAACTTACAACACATATAACATTTATCATATGTATCCAGCCCTGGTGCAGAGCCAAAAAGAAGTTCAATTTATAAGGCTGCAATTAAGTCTCGGCAAATTATATGAGAGTCTATTGTCCTCCTTGCTCCTTTTGCTGCACTCATTCTAATTCGCACTGTTCTCTTGTTCATCAAAATGGCCCTGTATTACACCCTTACCAATGTAATTTTGAACAAAATGGCTAGTAAATTAGACTTTCTTTCTTGTAGAAGGGCAGATGTTATCTCCCGTTAGAGGCAAAGGTCAAGAATTAATTCAGGAGGCAGCTCTTTAATTCTAACAGTTGGGCTTTCACAGGGCGATGGAGAAGGGTAGAAAAATGAGCCCGTTCGCTGGATTTACTGAATCTAATTATAATAATTTTTAATCTTCATAAATTTAGAGATCTTTGCAAAGAAAGGCATTATTGTTTTCAGGGAGATAATGACATGGATGCCTGGAAACTTTAACAAGCCAAAAAGATATTGAGGGAAAAAAAGAAAGAAAAACATATGTGCAGTGGATAAGTGGATAAGATTGCATTAACAGCACTAACAGCTAGTGGGTTGCAATGCGTTAAAACAAGAGTGTTTTTCCTCTGCAGTAAATCTATATTAGTTAACCAGAGCTATTTCTGCTGTGAAAATGAAATGGAGAGTGTAGAGGTAATAATGATAGCATATGCTCTATATGTTGGGCACAATTTAAATGGTGATAAAAGCCCAAATACAATGTTCCTTTTCCAGACTGGGTGTACGAAAATGAAAATATTCGACTGAAAAGGTATTCCTTGCTTTGAAATTGAGATTTCGACTTTGTATGCCAAAGTACGGGGATTTTCATCATTGTGTGCAAGGACGCTGAGATCAGGAGACAGGGAGAAGTAAGGTTTGATCGCAGTGAGACAGAACAAAGTAGAGGAATGACAAGCAGACAAGCTGAAAGCCAAAGGGGAAACAAAGACGACATGGAGAGGAAGGGCAGTGAAGGACAAAGGCAAAGAAATGGAGAAAATAAGAGGAAAATGGACAGAAAAGTCTATTTTCTGGATATTAATTCGATGCTGAAAGTGCACCTCAGCATGATACTGTCTCCTCACAGCCCATCAGATTGGTTTAGAAAACAGCAGGCCATTATGTCTAAAGTCAGAGCTAGATGCAGGTAGATGGGTGTGCTGTCAAACAAGCAAAAAGAGGAATTTTGACTTGGGAAGAAAAGAGAGAGACAGAAGAAGAGAGAGCTGGGTGGGGCACAGAAAAAATAGATGAGGGAAGGAAACGAAGAGGGAGAAATTGAGAATAAAAGAGGTCACCGGAGGCAGATAAAAGACACTCAATTAAACGACTGAATGGATGGTGCATTAGACCCGAACGGACACCTGCACCCCTCCTCTCTCCCTCAGCCACAGGGCAGGAAAATGTCAGCTCCTAGTTTGGGTTCATCAGCCTCCCATCAGCCACTGTTGTACACAAGCTAGCTGATAATCAGAGCTACAGGTACACTTTGCTGCAAAGGTGTGTCAATTTGTCTTGCTTGTTCTGCAAACACAGGCAGCTGCGCAGTAGCAAAGAGAGAAAGAAATGAAAGAGACTCGCACACTGACTTTAGCAGGAAAATAGCCAGAGGGCAAGTGATAAAAAAAAAAGCAGATTAAAAAGCAAAGCTCCTCCAATATGTGCAGTTGTGTAGTTTTTCAAACTAAATAAGAAAACATCTTTTCAGGATAAAAGCAAAAAGGCTAAAGAGGTGAAATGGGTGAAAAATGAAGGCTCCTGCTTTAATCTTTCTCCTGATCTGCTGCTTCTTATTTTTTAAGGTAATTTCACCATTTCCCACATTCAATCGAACTCTGTTGGGTAGCAAATTCAGGGTTCTTTGTCATTTTTAAAAAGCTGTGGGTATATCTCATGGGAAGCTGTGTAAGAGAAATGGAAGCAATTGGCTTCATTATGTCTCTTCAGGCTCTTAAAATAAATTGTGCAAGATGGGAATATCAAACCAAGCCTATTCCAGTCCACTGTTATGTTTGGAGAAGGGCCAGATTTAGTAGGTCATTTCAATTGGATTGTCTCTGAGCGTGGATGACAAACAGCAGAACACAATCAAAACCTACTGCAGCCAAGCCAGGTAGCATTAAAGCCTTATCTTATCTTATTAAAGCTTCAAAAATGCTTTTGCAAACTCTGTGGTTTATTTTGCTTTATTTAATAATTCTTAGGCTTTCCTATACTGTTGCGGTTCCCCCCCCCCCCCCCCTCACATATGTCTAATCTCATCTTTTCATTCAAAACTGTCATCAAAACAACATCAGAAAGCTACCCAAACACTTACAAACCCTCTGAGTGAAAGCAGAGAAAAAATAAATTCAACATTGCAGGGGGAGGCATTTTGCATAGCCCTTGTGCAGCCTTGACAATGGAGCGTCATGCTGGTTCAAAGAACATGATTTTAAGTAAGCCTGCCTCAATATGTCCTCCCACAGAGCCCATTTCCCCCTGTGTCCTTGGTTCACACAGAGAAATGTTCATACATCTGACATTCTATGCTGTCAATGGGAGCCCGAATTTTGCTTTCTCTCCTTCAACCCATAGCTCTGCTCCTTCTTTTATTTCTTTATTCAGCTGGCTGGAAATGAAGGTGAATCACCACATCCTGACCTGTTCGGTGCCTTGCATCATAGCCAACACAGCCGGAGGGCTTTCTGCAATCAATTGACTTCAGAATCCCATGTAGTTTGGACATCAATGCTATCGTTTATGGCATATATGCCTTCAGAAATGTTTACCTGATCTGTGTGTTTGAAATTCACATCTGACTGCCTCAACTTAAGGCACATCTTTAAAACACTAAAACTATGAGTACATATTGGTAAACAAGCCCTTCAGCAAAAAAACAAAACAAAAAAAACAACCCACGACCAACAAAAGCAATCAGAGACTGTCTTAATGCATTAATCATACAACAAATACACTGTAAACATTTACTAACAATTAGCCCCGTTGCCATCTTACCGTAATAAACAGGTGACAAGCCAGGTTTTATTTTCTTTCTATTAAGCAATCACTTAAAAGGCAATTAGTGCACTTGAGCTAGTATAAAGTTAAAGATCTTGCACCTTTTACCTCCTGTTACAGTAAAACACAAAACATGACATGTTGTTCCTGCTCCTGAGTGGTCTCCTGTGACAACACTGGAAGTACAGCCAGTTCAGAAGTGTGGAACACTTCAAAACCATGTGGTCCTGCTCAAGCTGCTGCTGCTTGTGGCTGTTTAAGTCATTAATTCACAGCACAATGCAATATTAGCACAATCCCTCATATTCTGCTTTGAGCACACATTTGCTTTTTATTTTGTAATATTCATGTTTGTATTCTCACAGATGGTAACCTGTGATACACGAAAAGGGGACATCCGGGATTTGGCACTCCTTATTTGCTATGCTGCCAGTTTTCCTTCCTTTATCAATATTCAACGAAGCAACCCAGCATGCTGATTTTTATTGATTCACACTATTTTATAGTCTATTTGAAGTGGAGACAAACCCAACATGTCCACACGACTGGCTAATGAAAACACATTTTGGGTTTTAGTTCTTCTAAGGAACTACAAGGACATTTGTGTTACCAACCTATTTTCAGTTTTTCACTCCTATAAAAGCTATTTCATGCATATCTGCAGTCCCAGGCAAATTTTCAACTTGCTAATATGATACTGCTGACATTTATTCAGAGATGCAGTGCATGACTCCTGGCCTCCCACTACATTTCCACATACTCTACTGTCCTTTCCGTCTCTCTTCATAGAAGCCATCAAAAAACCGTAATAAAAGACCACAACTGAGAGTGGGCTGAGAGTGGACCGCTCTGAGGCAAACTAATCTATCTTTACTCTGTATACGCCTCAACACTCACTGTTTTTTCATCTCACTCACACTTTACACAGACTCTCTCTTTCTCTCTCTTTTCCTCTCTAACAAACACTCTTGTTTTTCTTACACCTCTCAGTGACTTCAAATTTACTTCCAGCTCCCTTGGTGAGATAGCGAGAAGGACAGTCCCACATGTATTAAAAGATGCAAAAGAAAAAAGGAAAAGAAAAAAATTATTCCCTGTGAGTGCTTTCAGCTCCGACCTTCAGTCGGCTCCGAGCCACAGCAGCAACGCAGCAAGACGTGCTGTAGGCTCTTCTCAAGGGACAGTTTCACAGAGCAATTGCACATATAACCTCTAACCCTTTTGATACCCGGCAAAATCCCTGAGTGACAACGACAAAGAGTGACAGACTGTGAATAATGAAAGCCGATACATAAGGCAAGCCTTGCGCTGGGAAGTAAAGGAGCACAGGTCTCAGATTTATTCTGTTTGATTTTCAACAAAAAAATAAATAAATAAAAGCAGACTGTGTTAAAAGAGTCTGTTATGCAAGAAAGGATTACATTGCAAACAAGGTCAATCAGCTAAAGCCTCCTTCAATGTAAATAATCTTTTCAAAAGTTGCTGGTAAACCTCAAAAAAAAAAAAAAAGAAAAGAAAAAAAGAAAAGAAAAGAAAAAGACTTAATGCTAAGAAAAAAAAACCTAATTTCATACCTCAAAGATATTTGCCATTTCAAAATGGCAAGAAATATGTACCCTGAATTAATCACCATTGAGCCTTTTGTAACTGAGGCATGACAGCAAGACCTTCAAAGACTCTGGACTGTAAACATGTTTTAGAAATCCATCTAGATAGTTCTCTGCTTCAAGCCCATGTGTGGTGCTGCATGCTAATGTAAGACAGATCTCCTCTTTGTTCTTGAAACCCACGGTGGGTATTTTTATACCATGGAAATCATTTGCGAGCAGAGATAGTTTCATATTTCTATAAGCTTTGATTGGGTCAAGTGACACGTGAATATTTTAAGCAGCTTTGTGCCCATTTTAAATATGTTTGCTGTGAACATGCTGGCAGTGGGCCAGGGCACAGGGTGTTAGCCATAATTCCTGCAATCCTAAACTAAACTCCAGCATGCTGATAATTCAGGCTGGCAGAAAGCAAAAGCAAATAAAGTCAATTAACCACAAACTCCCATTGAATGTGTTCCCTCTATCCTTGCTCGTTTTCAACAACCTTCTAATTTTACCACCACGAGGGGATAAAGCGGTTTAAATATTAGACACCCAAAAGAGAGCCTATATTCTGGCACAGCATTGTGGAAGGAGTTAGATAAACTTCTCTTCTACCTGAGGGGATTGTGTCTTTTGCCAGTGGACTGAGAAAAAAAAGCTTGATTTCCTTTCCAAAATGAAAAAGAATGTTGTGTTTTAGTCATAAATATTCCCACACGTCTGTACTGGGGAAATATAAGTATAAGCAGGAAATAAACAAATGAAATGAGTATCTCTGAGTCAACAATGCTTTCAGCAGGAGTTGACAGCCCAGGGACACACTGCATCTGCCAGCGCTGCTTCCAAATGGCAGTGATAAGGTTATCACTCAACCTCACAGTCACAGACCGACTACGGACATCAGAATTAAAAGGCGGTCTCAGTTTCACTGTTGATATTTCTCCAACTGAATTTCTTTATTTTTAGAGTAACATGCGGGTCTGTAAGTCAAAGTCATCTGGGTTGGAATAGCAGATGTGATGACTCACTGCTTGTGTGACAGAACATTTGGGGGCAGCTAAATAGGATCATGCACAAAATGTTATTTGCATGGAAAAAATAAAAAAATAAAATGAGATCCTTCAGGTTATGGGACAGATTTGAAAGAAAACATTGAATTTCCACTTCACTGAATTTTAACAGGCCATCTGTGAGTGAGAAAAACTGAGCTTTAGAAGCGTCTGACACTAAGCTATTTAATTATTTCAGGAAGCTAGTTCAGATGTTTCTACACAATTGGAATTTTATGGATTTTAAGCAGTTGTGTTTCAGATTATATTCAAAACGGGCATTTTGCATATTTATGTGTGCAGCCTTCATTGTAAGGGTGGGAAAAGAAAATTAAACGACAGAAACATTTTGTTCTCTATCCCAAAGACCCTTAGCAACATCAGTAGCTAAAAAAAAGTGTAATTCAGTGCTCCCAGAAGGCAAATGTGAAGTAGTAATGAAGAGAGAATCTTTTCTCAAGAGGTTTTTTATTACAACTTGTATGGGCTGGCTCTATTTTCTGCATCTAACTAAATAAATTACCTGTAAGATTTATAAATGAGGAACACTGAACATAATAACTCAACTCAGTATGGGAATGGGCTCAGCATATTTGCCTGCAGCTGGTGGCCTGAACACTGTTTTTTTTTTTCCTTTCTCCTCCGACACTTGTCGCTCTACATGGTGAGACTGGAGCTATGAATGCAAAAGGTTGACTATGCCGTAGTGTTACAGTGTGTCTTTGTGTAGAGGTCTCAGCCTGACAGGAGAACAGTGGTTTTTACAATGTGAGCCGCCTGTCTGGGCAAAAGGGATCTTGGGGCAGGAAAGGAACAGACGGACCCAGGGGAGCTGACCTCCTCATTTAGCCAGCCTTCTGCAGGAGCAGCTGGGATTATCTGCTGAGTAAGCACATCCTCCAGGACAAGAAATGTACTGGATGGACTCTAATGTCTTTAAAGGGATTTGTAATTCTCCCGTGTGCATGCATGACTGACATGTTGTGTTATTTTTTATATAAGCTGATACATAAATCTCTATTTTAACTACATTTCTCTTTAGGAAACTCGGCTCTTTCAGAAGCAAATACAGACACATGAACTTATTTTTCTAAGGAGAATGAATTACAGTGCAGAAAATGGAGCCATTTTACAATAGAGCGTGTGTGGCGCTTGAATGACAGATATTATAGTGCATAAAAAAACAAACAAAAAAACAAAAAACAAAGACTAAGTCGTTTATAGAAGGTGTATCAGTGTGTTGTGAAAAGGAAGAGTTGTTCAGCAACAGGCGGCCGTGCTGCCAAGTCCGTGCGACTAAACAAGCGCTTGTTCAGGACCACGGACAGAGCCCCGGCTCGTAGACGCGTGCCAGGCGCTCTGACTGTCACTTCCACCAGAAGAAGGAGAAAATATCAAGCATGGGTTCACCCAGGGCAAAAGATCTCAGTGACACGAAACACCTCTTATCTTACATGGTTCTGTCTGTCTTGCTGATACCAGATGCCTTACAGATCCAGCTTGTTAGCACAGGCGACATCTTTGGTATGGGGAGGTACACGTCTAACCTTTGCACTGATAAAACACGCACACACGAACAATAAATATGCATAAAGCGGTAACCATGGTCAGAATGATATCTGGATTTTGTCTCTTGGGAATGTTCGATATCATTTGCCGCCTTGAAAACTTTGCTATTAGCCAGTGCAAGGACTTTACCGTCCTCCGAGGATTACTGAATAGACGCCCGGCGTCTGTCAGGGAACACGCGAGACGGGAAATCGCGCGTCTTGCTGAGGAAGAAGCAGGAAGACAAGCACATCCCGTTGCCATAGCGGCGGCTCTTGCGGACGCGGCCTGACTCTTAAACAGGACCCTCAGGAGAACTGGGGATTGTAAGGATGTGTTGTCAACACTTGATGACATCCGCTGTCGTGGCGGCTCCCCTGTCACTCCAAGATGTTCTCTGTAAATGCAACAGAGAGCGGCAGAAAGAGCCACCCTGAGACGGATCTAATTAAGCATCAGAGGAAGCCACGGGAGGCTGCGATTTAGTGACTTTCAGACAGGAACACGGGCGTTAATGGCACTGTTTTGAAGTTATGTACCGGGGAAAATTCGCCGTAGTGGCAAGTGTTGAAGAATTACTTCTTTAATCCTTTTAAAGTGTCTAATTAACTCACCAGGATATTTTTTAAAGGAGTGCCTCAACTTTTAGACTACCGAATTACACAGCTAATCTGAGACACAGTGTTGGGTAAGGGCACATCCAGTGAGCACTGGAAACAAGCAAGTATCTGTTTAAACGGCAACAACCGTGTGAATTAAGCAAAATCATGGGAATTCCCTGATGGGAAGCTCTTCGCTCTGATTTCGGATATAAAGTAGCCCGTTGCCCGGCGCATTGATCGACACTTTTCACAGATCAATAATTGATCCACTCTCGGAAAGCAAGCTAATGGTTACATGTAAACATTCACTGCAGAGGATGTGCTGGAGAGTCAGCAGTTTAAAAGACCTACGGGATGATTCAGGATGCAGGGTGAGGAGATTTAAGCGGCGGCTCTGGTGGTGAGCTTCATAGCCGTGAACTGTTGCATAGACTACTCCTGCCTTTAAGCGTCCAGAGTTACTGTAACGGTGATTTCAAGTTCACTGGAAAGCGTCATTCGTCGCTGATCGTATGAAGCACTAAGTAAAACCCCACGAAGACACTGTTACGAAATACAGTGACATTATAAAGGCACACTATGAAATATTCGCCGGGCTAAACGCTATTTTAAAAGTGCAGACGATATTATTTGCAAACTCTTAACGGAAAACGTGACAAAAGTGGGACAAAAATATCTCCACAGCCTGCATCCCGCCAATGTGTCGTGCCGCTGTGGCCAATCTTATGAGTAGTTGTTGTGATTAGACATCGTAACGTCGATGATACATTGTTATAAACAGATTACTTACCAAATCTTAAAACGTGTGGCATCCCGCGAGAGTAACCAAGAAACAGCAGCAGAAGCGGGATCAGCCTGAGGTTGGACCTGAAAGCAAGACTGGTTATCATCAGATGATGGGAGGTAATCTTCATGTTGTTTTAAAAAAATGCACAGTGGTTATTCCCCTCGGTGCGCGGGTTCGATTCCCTCGTAATTCTTCTACGGTTGTTGGGCAAGGCAGGGTAACGGCGGCCCTGGATGCGCAAGATCACGGCATGGTCACTTGCGCTTTCCCTAAATCCATTAGCAGTCCCGGCATGATTCCTTCCCCTTCCCGTTCTCCTCTTCCTTCTTCACTGCGCCAAGAAACAGCAATCCTCGGGGTCGCGGGACGGCGGGACATCCATGTCGAAGGGTACGGATCCAGTGGGGAGGAGGGAGCCCAAGCATGGGCTATAGGTGAGGAACTGGAGTGGGTTGGAAAGGAGCTAGACAGCGCCAAGCAGAGGATACAGCAGCGATATGCACCCCCCTATGAGGCGCTCTGGGTTCCTTGCGCTCCCATTATACTGCACTGCTGCACAGGCTCTGACGTCGAGCCAAGGTTAGTATTGTGAACGCGCAACAGAGAGCGAGAGAGAGTGAGCGCGACTGAGAGAGAAGGGGAGAAAGGGGAGATGGAGATAGACTACAGATAGAAAGACGGAGAGACATGCCGAGCAGGGAGGAGGGAAATAGAGGGATGGAATGGCGGAATAAGGGAGAAAAATAATTGAAAGCTAGCAGTGTAAAACTTTAATTCTCTCTTCGTACCACGTTTCTAGGAAGCTGTTTCCCAGTTTCCTCTCATAACTTGCCCACCAAGTTCGCAGGCATTTATAGGTGTGTCTATAAATGTGCAATCGTTAAAGTGCACACGGTAATGGTAGCTAACTTTTGCAACCAGTTCAAATCACTACCAGGTTTGAATGCACCCATGAAGGCAAAGTAAATCTGAGACAGGAGGCTCTGGACTATATAATTATCAAACAAAGTTATGCCACTGATCAAATTAAATTATCTTGTAACCGAAGTGGCATGTGATAAAGGGCAAATGTTAACTCTATTTAACACTCGATTAGTACGTTTCCGCTTGATCTCTCTTCAGCACCACGGCCAGAGACAGTCTAGTCAAAGAAATAAGCAGCAATCTCACTCAGGGTTCAAACAACCAGCAGTGATTTAGCACTTCAGGTATTTTTGCTGAATTCGGCAGATAAAGAAAACACTGTAAAGCTTATACACCGCTCTAAATGGCCATGCACCGTGCACAAGCGATGTGATGTCAGCAGGATAGCTTTGCACTGATCCCCCCCCCCCCCTCCTCCTTTGCACCCCAGTGGGATATGTGGGCCCACTTTGTGTTTTGTCATTCGTGACTTCCCTTTCAGAAGCTCTTTTACGGGATTTCAAGCATCAACCTTCCGACAATTTTCACCATCATTCCAGAAATGTGGGAGGAGTGGAATGAAAGGAATTAAAATTGGCAGAACAGCAAATCCGTAATATCGACAGAAGCTGCTGAAAGGCACGAATATTTAACCTATGCAAATAACTCCACTTTAGACTTGAAAGCCTTCCAGCAACAGACTGTTCTCAAGTGCGAGCCATCCTCCGAAGTGAAGGTGTGTGCGTCATACACACAAAGACTCCACCGCTGGTTAAATTTCACGGGGAAAGACATCCAATATCTGCTGAGCATATCGCGTTTCTATCTGATTAACGGGTTCAAAAACAGCCTCTATCCTATGCTATGCATTGCACCGAGAAGATGGATATCTGCCGCTCTTGCGTATAGGCCTGTGCTATTGATTTAACACTACATGCACCTTATCAGCATCCGCCCTAAATGGGCAGTTCTTCATGGGCCAGTGCATCAGCTGGAGGTATAGGTAGAACGGCGCACAGCCGCCCAGAAAGGGTGGAGGTCCCATTTAATCCCCACGGAGATGTGAAAGGAGCTCTTTGATGGGCGCCACCAGAGTCCAAGCCTGGATGAACACAGTTATTGTGTGGCTCGAGTGAGTGAATGGCTGGCCTGTGCGCGCGTATGTGTATGTTTGTGCGCGAGTGTGTGGTTAAAGGGGGGGGGGACTCTAAAATAAAATTCGCTGGAATATTTATTCATGGCCTTACAGTGTATGACCTTGGCATGCTTTTTTTTTTTCAACCTTCACAAATGTCACTGAAATGTTCTTGAAGTGCACTCACATCGCCGTTTATTGTTCTTTTTATTAGACTGTAAAAGTCGTAGTAAATCATGAGCAAATGTGTAGATAAATAAAGGATACTGACACCTACACCCGCCTTTTGTTGAAGTGCGACTCTATTGTACTTTACAAGAATTGCCAAATCCCCAAAACAAATACAAGCACATGCATTTAATAGTGACGAGTGGGCTTTTTTCAGCTAAAGGATCCGCGAATTAATTTACATGGGCTCAAGTAGGTGGTGTGAACACTGACTTTGAGCGTGTGTTGGTTTGCGTGGGTCTGCACACCAGCCCTCTGCAGTGTGAGAATATCAAAGAGAATGGCACTCGTGATGCTACCATCTGGACCATTAGCATAATTATGGAGAAATTCAGGGTTTCCATATAAGTCAGCAGAGCTTCACACAGCATGAAAGGAATGCTTATTGAGCTCCGAGAGAAGACATCAACTGACAGGCACGCTGTTTTCCTTTTAAAATTAAAGCGCCCTCTGGCCTAATACTAAGGCGTTGCAAATGCGTTAAGTCCTCAGGTACCTCCTCACTCAATGCATGCAAATTAATGCAGCAAGAAATGATTGCGACTTAATTTTCTAATCAAGAATCGAAATAATATTTTAAGCCCGAACACAGGGAATGCATGGGCAAACATACAATTTCCACTGCACTAGATTAATGCTTTCTGTGTTGATCTTGATCTTCGTTTTCAATTAGATGTCTCAGGTTAACACCCTTTTTCACTTCCCTGAAAGCCGCTCAGGTGGAGATAACTGTGTGTGAACCAGTTATAAAAGGGGAAAGGAGAAGGGAATATCAAATAATTGCCACATTATGATGTTAAATGACTCTTGCTCCTTTAGCTTGTTGTGACTAATAGGAAAATACCCTTGTGCCATTTGGGAAATGTACTTTCTTCCATCTATGATCAAACCTTGTCATTTTTGAAGAAGACCACAAATTAGATGAGTTTATACACACCCACTCGCTTGTAACCCGTGGAGGGTTCCATATGAGCTGGCTGGTGTGTTTATTCAAACGCCATTCATGCACTGAGTAATGCAAAGGGGACTTTATGCAAAGGAGAGATAACCACTGCTGAAAGCCCTCTGTCATTCTCTCTCTCTTTCTTTCTCTCTCTCTCCCTCGCTTTCTCTCTCCCCCTCTCGCTCTCTCCCGCGCAGGCATAGTGGTGGAAAGATAGCATTGGCGCAGAGAGGGGAAACCATGGAAACGAGAAGCTGATGCACTTTGAATGGTAAGACCTTGAAAGAGAAGACATTCATTCAGTTTAGTAGCCCAGCACTAAAGACTCATCTCTACAGCATTATTTTGAATACCCCAAGTTATTTTAACATGTTTGGCTCCAGAAAGGCAACAATGGTCTCAATTCATCAGCACATTGTTCCGTGATGACTGTAACTAACACTTTGGTGAGCCACACAAGGGCCCCTACAAGGAACACATACTCTTTCTTCATTGGAACTCACAAAGATGATTTGAACCTGTTCTTTTTTTGTCAGCGACAGTAGCACTGAGTTCGCAGTGTACTGTGTTTACATTTCCCATTTGTGGACACTTCCTTTGAGCGCGGGGAAGGCAGCCCTGGTCTATATGTCTTGAGCAGTATTGTCAATGAGGTGGGATCTCAGTGGGGAATACATTCTTCAGAGGCGACAATTAGTCAAGTGAGACAGTAATTAGGACCTCTCTGCACACTGTCACTTCCAGTTAGTGCTGATGGATGCCCACAAATCCCCCCCACGGCAACTAGACTCAGGCAGACTTACTTCTGGTACTGCGCTCTGACTTTATAATGTGACAGCCATCTGTAACTTCTATCTGCCATATTACTTTCAATAATGGCATGGTAATTTACTCAGTGCAACTATAGTTGAGAACTATGGTCAATTTGTGCCCATTGTGGTAATGTGCCATGATAGATCGTCACAAATAACTAAATGCTCTGTACCCTGTAGAATAACTAATGATACAGCAGCTCAGAATAATTTGAAAATCAAATTTGTACTCATCCGCCACTCTATTCAATACCTTTATAGAAACTAAAATTAATGCACCCTAATGAAGTTCGACTGCATGAATTTTCATGCAGTTAGACTGTGTGAGTAGTGCCTTCATGAATTATATATTGTATGCTCAATTTTTGCTCAAAATATTTTAAATAGGCAGCGTTAATTAAATTTTGATTCCATTAAACTGAACTGCACACAGAGCAGTGATCCTGACATTAGCCCGCCTGCCCTGTTGGGTGCACTTCATGAAGGTGATGCGCACCCTAAGGTGTTCAGTTTCAGTCGCAGTTTCGTTAGAATAAGAGACAAAACTGCTGCATGACTAGTTTAACTTTAGAGCATGATCATTTAAAAATGTTATTGTTCAAACTGTCTGGCAAAAACCTGGGAGGCAAGCTTCTTCTATTTGCAGGTAATTGATTGCAAAGGTAGGCGATTTCATAAGTAGCATATGCCATGCATAATATATAATAAACTATTTAATTTAATAAGCTGATAATCATGTAAGGATTATATGAAATGCAAAATCAGTTGTCAAAGGTATCACGTAACAACATAGACAACTGCCAAAGCTATTTGTATGAAGCTAGATAACATTTGTAAACAAAAGCACACAGCACTTGGGTTATAACCCAAAGGCTTGATGATATATTTGAGCCTATTTAAGACACAATTTTATTGTGCAAGTACTGAAGCTAAAACCAAGTAACATTTAATGTCCAATTATGAGTTATATTACATATTATCTGTGAGTCAACATTAAAGTTATTTCATTATTGGTTAATGAAAATAAAGTAGGCATGAGGAAGTCTCCTTATTTAGTCACAGTAGGTGCTGCAGTGTAGCAGACAGTGCCACTACCCAGTCAGGTTATTATACGCAGGCCATTTAGCGTCTTATTTTGTAACCACTGGATCCCAAAACTGTCTTGGTATAGTATGGATACTTGACTATCTTAGGTGAGAATAGTGGTTCTGTTATTAAATTGATAAAAGAAGCTAACAGCTTAACAATATTTGTAGACACGTGGCAAATTGAAGGAAAAATCAAGTGTCTAATCGATGTGTTAGGTCACCACATGCCACCACCACAGTTTAGGTAGAGCTTCACAGGAGGACTAGAATACCATTTTTCTAAGTCACTGGTGTTTCTATGAAGGTGGTGGAGAGAGGGCTGTCTAACATGTCTGTCCGAAATCACCCTTAAAGCTTTTCACTGAGCTGAGACCTGATGAGGGTGAAGACCACAGCATATGATTCACATCATTTTCCAACTCATCAAACCCTTCTGTTACTCCCCCTCTTATCCTATGAATGAGCACTGTGTCATCCTAGTACAGACCCCTCTTATCAGAATGGAAACGTTTCCTTTCAGGATGAAGGTGATCACTCAGAACAACTTTGTACTGAGTGACTAGTGGACCCCAAACATGTCAGCACGGTGCTCCCTCCAGCATAACAGAATAAGTGAATCACCTCACTGTGGGTTTTAAGCACTCAGGCTTTCCCTTGAATTTGTTACCCGTCCATAAATGCTGAATTACCAGGCACAAAATGGTAGTCTGTGTTAGAAGTTACCCTAATGATGGTGTGATCAATAATAATTATTTGGTGCTGTTCAACCTTAAAAGTAGTTTGAAGAAATGTCAAATACCCAATAAGCACTGAGTGCACCACTCTTAAAGAGTCCTGGTAGAGGTTAAGAAACACATTATCTGGGTCCTTTCGGCTGCGCCCTTATTTCCCAAGGGGTCGCCACAGTGGATGGATATGCATATTTGATTTGGCACAGATGCCTTTCCTGACACAGCTCTCCCATTTATCCAAACTTGGGATTGGCACAAGGAGTATAGTAGCTTAAATCCTCTGAATCTTGGTTTGTGTGTCATTCTGGTCTCAAACCAGAGACGAGACAAAGCGTAAGGTGAATCTGTTAACTACCACCCCAAGAAACCCATTAGAATGAAAGTCACAATATCTAAGAGCTGCTGTTGCTGAAATATAAACAATAAACAGACATTTTAAAATCAAAGCTCCATTTCTGCATTTGTTTTTCTCAGTTCTGGTGTATGATGCTATGTTTTGAATCATGCATTTTTTTCTATTTATTGATTTATTTTTACAGTGGTTCAAATGCAATGATTTAAACAGTGCTTTTGTAGTAATGCAGTCCTACCATATTAGTGCATTTATACTGCAATGTAAAATGACAGTCGTAATCAATAGAGGTTATTGCCACAGTAATTTCAGCCTCTACACCTCCATTGTGATTGTAACCTTGATTTTCACAATATGGGTCTTTTATAGAGAAGATGACTTAAGATAAGGAAAAGCGCAGGTGTAATCAGAAATATTAACAGAAACGTTTTTGTTTAGCTCAGCAGCTCCGGGGCTGTGCTCTCGTGCACACTGGTTCACAGTCACGGCCTACTGAGTCACTTAATTGTGACTGAGGCATTATAAATGTTCTTACTTTCTTTTAAAGTAACTTAAAATATAATGTACACATTCACCAGCATACATTCACTGTGGTGTATACATCTAACAGTCACTTTATTAGGTACACCATGGTACTACTGGGTTGGACCTCTTTTTGCCTTCAGATGTTTTTTTATTTTATTTGGGGCTTTGTTTTTTTTGTTTTTTTGTAGATTATACAAAGATGCTGGAAACATTCCTCAGAGATTTTGCTCCATATTGATATTATAACATCACAAAGTTACTGCAGATGTGTCGACTACACATCCAGGATGTCAATCTTCCCATTCTACCACATCCCAAATGTGCTCTAGTGGATTGAGATCTGATGACTGCGGAGACGATCTGAGTACCAGTGTCATTTTGAGATGATCCCACTGTGGTTATAAAGGGAAAGACATCTTCAGCAGCAATAGTCAGGTAGGCTATGGTGTATAAACAATGCTCATTTTGTACTAAGTGTGCCAAGAAAATATCCCCAACTCCATTACATCAACACTAGTACCTTGAACCATTGAGAAAAGGCAGCATGGAGCCATCCTTTCACATAGTTTACATCAAATTCTGACCCTACCATCTAAATGTTGCTGTAGAAATCAAGACTCATCAGACCAAGCAATGGTTTTCCAATCTTCTGTTGGCCAGTTTTGGTGAGTCAGTGTGAATTGTAGTCTCAGTTTCCTGTTCTTAGCTGACAGGAACAGCACCCAGTGTTTACTTTCTGCTCCAAGGTTTGATGTTTTTAGCTCTTCTGAATGCCTTGGTTGTAATGAATGGTTATTTGAGTTACTGTTGCCTTCTTATTAGCTCCAAGCAGCCTGGCCATTCTCCACTGACCTTTGACATCATCAGGACATTTTCTCACAGAAAACTGCTACTCGCTGAATAGATTCTCTTTTTCACACCACTCCCTGGCTGTGTGGAACAATCCCAGTAGATGAGCAGTTTTTATAATACTTAGACCAGCCTGTCTAGCACTATCAAGCATGTCCCATTCACAGTTAATTAAATCCCAGTTCATTCTAATGCTCAGCTCCTTCCTTCAGAAGATCCTCTTGACCATGTCTACATGCCCGAATCCACTGAGCCGGTTCCACGTTTGATTAGATGTTTGGATTAATGAGCACCTGACTGTAGTCTTCCAGTGCACACCCAGTTTTAAATCATATGTGCCTGATTAGACCTTTAAAGAGGCTTAAAACATAATATGTTAAATATAACTCTGGATCCATATGCTTCACATGTTTTTTTGTTTTTTTTTAAAAAACATCATAAGTGCAGAAAAGATTCATCAAGGCTATACTAATGAAACATTATAGTTCATATTGCCATAGAGATTTAATATCCATTGAAACATTACAGATTATGATTCATTGTGCCACTTAAAATGAATGCTTCATTAATAACTCAAATACAGTTTATTTAACACATTTTTGGTTTGAAATATTGGTCTGAAAGGTTTGTAGCAGTTGTAGTCAGCTTGGATTCATCCCATAATTAGTGGAAAAGATGCCCCACTTTTTCCAGAGCAAGAAAGTCCAAATGTCCACAGAAAATTCTCAGACTTCTCCTGCTGCATAATCCACCTCTATCCATCCTTGTGCTCACCATGGACTGTTTTTTAATGTATCATTGTGGTAATATTTATGGTTCTCAGCTGAAATTCCTCACACAGTAGCCTCTATCCGACCGCAAACAATTGTAAATGAATAAATATTTTCCTTTTTAAAATTGATTTTGTATGAGTTGTTTATATCTTGTCAGGAAAAATAAATCCTTTCTGTGCGCTGTGGTTTCAGATCTTAGGGAGAGAAAAAAAATCATGCATATTCACAGACACACGCGCGCACCCACAGCAGTGAGCCTGGCTGATTGGATGGTGGATGGCTGGAGTTGTTATTATATAGCATCCAGCAGAGTCTGGTTTGCAGGATAAGGACATCCTTACAGGGCATTTCTCAGTGTGAACGATGAGGAAACAGCCCCCTGTGTGAGCGAGTGGATGTGTGTGCATATGCATGTGTGTGAGAGAGAGAGAGATAGTGAGAGCCAGTGAGGAAAGTTTGAAAGAGAGGAACAGACAGAATGTGGACAGATGCATCTGTCTGCCTACACTTTTTGGCTTTCAAATAGAAATCTTGGCAATGCTTGCAAAAAGTGACTTTCCCTATTGGGCTAGCCAGTGCCAAGGGTTTGCCTGCAGAGAAGGAGACTGGAGAATATGAGAGGAACTCATAAGGCTTTGCATTCTGTTACAGGAAAGCCTCCAATAAACTTCCCTTTCTCCAAAGACATCTCCATCTCTGATGCCCATGAATGGGTGTAAGTGGAGGGCCTTTCAAAGCCAAATGTGATAGTGTAAACAAAGATTGGACACACATTGGTGATTTGTGTGCATCTGGGCCTTTGTTAATGGGCTCTCTTGGTGCCTAGTCGTAACTCATTGGGGAGCGGTGTAATTCTTGCCATTTTATAAGCCATTGACAAAAGAGACACGGAAACCACCCATGAACATGAATGCCACCAAGCTAACATTATGTCACCACATAATATAAATCTGTTTCAGGCCATAGGGTGTGATGCGGGGGAAAAAAACAACTTTTACAAAGACCGTTTGCTGTCTTAAAGATACTGCAGTGAAAGTTGGGTAACAATGCATCTATTTCCTCATTAGAAATCAGCTTACACACCAGAATTTTTCTTTTTTTTTTTCAGCGAAGGGTTATGACAGGCAAACACTTCTGGCATGTTTTGACTTCCACCTCAGTAATGCAATCCACTCTGCGTCCTTAAAGTTCCTGGGATCAGCTGTTGCCGCTGGGGATGAGAAAGCCCAGCAGTCGCCTGAGACACCCAGGATCAGAAACTCCAAACAGGGATAACACGCTCTCAGCATTCAATGTTTTTAATCAAGGGATCAGCTACTGTGACTGGAAACAAAATGTCCCAGACAGCTATCACGTCGGAGTTGCCAGCAGGCAAAAGCTGGCACGACTAATATGGCTTGTCAGAGTGAAAATAGCCTGGTATTGTTCGCACCTTACGTGGAGGTACAGGCATAACGCTTTTGTCTTGTTCATCTCTCAGGAGTCATGCTCTAATAGCTTTTCAGGCTCATATTGCTTTGGTGAGAGGGATTTAAAGTTGGGGTCTGACATCCCAAGGAGTCTAGGGATGGAGGCAGAGCTATTCATTTATACATAATTCAGGACTAATCAAATTTACACCGCCATGAATGTGATAAATTTGTGTCTTTAAATTAAATGCTATTTGACAGATGGATTTGGGAATTATCAAATTGCCTGGTTAAGGATTTATTAAAAATAACTCAACGTACATGGACTGCCTTGTACAGCTAAAGTGTTTTCATGGGTTGCCAAGACTGCAGCTATACCAAAATATATTAGACAAATAAACAGAAATTCTAAATAGTGTAACAAATTGGTCTTTAAATACAAGCTCCGGCTGTTAGGTGATTGCAAAGAGCTGTTCTAGATTTAAGGATGCTGAGATGCTTTCAGATGCATTAAATGTTGCTATTTTCAGTCCCAAACTCTTGCAGTTAGTGAGAAAAAAGACATTTCTGATGAGGACAAATATGGTGACTTATTTCTGTCACATAAGCTTTGATATTCAGTATGTATGATATAAACGACTGCACTTTTTATGGTTAATTTCTAACACAGAATCCATTTTTTATTGCATTAAAAATAAATCTACTTCTGGCATAATAAGTATCATTTCAGCATATTCAAATAGTCCATTTTCACCTCCTTCTACAAATATTTTGAGTGGTTTTAATAGGCAAATGGGTGTTATTGAGGTCATCAGTATTTACAGCTCTGCACTAAGCCCACTCTTCACAAAAATGCTGTTATCCAAGCCTTTGTAAATGCAGGGAAAAATCTGGATATGGACCAGTAGCTGGAGTGTGTGGAAGCACGGAGGAGGGTTTGAGCTCATTTATGTCCTTGCTCTTCTGGAAACGATGAAACGAGGCTGGTCCTAAACTGGGTGAGGTCCTTTCCTTTCCTTTCCTTTCCTTTCCTTTCCTTTCCTTTCCTTTCCTTTCCTTTCCTTTCCTTTCCTTTCCTTTCCTCTCCTCTCCTCTCCTCTCCTCTCCTCTCTTCTCCTCTCCTCTCCTCTCCTCCATTAATCATGTCTGCACACATGAAAATGAGCTTAACCCTTTACCCTGTGCATTGCTCCACTTCCACTCAAGGACACCTTGCAAGCAGCTCTCTGCACAAATGTTCTTCCTCTACTTTTAACTAAAAACACTTTTCATTCTTGAGCCAGCTTGCCTTAGCAATGGAAACATATAGAACTGAGCTCCATCCTCTCTTGTTAAGCCTGTCAGTCTTTGCTGTGAAGCCTCATAACAATTAACACTGCTGTAAATCCTTTTGTCAAATGCCTAATGAAAAAAAAAAAGAAATTAAAGGACTTATCCTTACCCCTTGAGTCTAACATAATTTTAATGACAGCTAAACTAAAGTATATGAATGAAAGTTGGGTATATAATATATAAGCTCATGGAAAAGAGGAGCGCAGAGAGAAAGAGTGAGACGATAGGAAAGAAGACTCGGGCACAGAGGGATAGAAAGAGAGAGGGAGAAGTAGGAAGAGAATACACAAAGAAGAGAGAGGAAGGAAAAAGAAAATGAGCTTGGTTCCCTTTGTGGCACAGAGCTTCACCACTTAATCATCCCCTGGTCTATAAATAGGCCTTCACAGCCATGGAATATTGGTAGATTAATGGAAGAGAATGGAACGCCATAGTGCTGCAAAGCTTCGACACTTATGTTGCACTTCAATAATGCAAATTTCATTTTATTTTGCCACCAGTGTCAGAATTTTTCCTCTTTAGTTTTATCATGAGAAGTTAAGAGGAAAAATTTAACAGATTGCATCCGTCCTTCTCGGTTGTTTTTTTTTCTTTTTCGTCTTTTGATATGTTGCCTATTTCAACACAGTCTTCAGCCTTCTGGAAGACAGGCGTTCATGCTCAAAGCCAAATGGCACCAAGTACAGAACTGTTGATGCAATGCAAACATGCAAGCATTAGCAAAACCCTCCAAAGAACAGATTCGTTTCCAAGAGCAGACTGTGGAAAAGTTCCTTATTTTATATTCCGTACAGTGCCCTGCAGTTTCTTTTCAGCACCTATCACAAGTGCTCATCTCCCGAGGAATTGTTGGCGGTGTTATGGAATCACCTTGTATCTCCCTGCTCTCCTTAGTGCCTGTGTGTATGTGTGTGCATGTATATATGTATCTGTGTGCCTATATGTGTACATTCTGGGTTTGCAGGGGGTTATGTGCACGTACAGGCTTGCATCAAGAATACTTGATTTTAAAGGAAATGTGGCGAAGGCCTTATGTAGGTCAGCGAGAAAGGGAAGCTGTAAATACACTAATCCTGCACTAAAAAAACAAACTGTCTTTTTTTCTATAAATAGACATTAGTTCTACCTGTGTGTTTGCTTGTTAGTGTTGCCAATTATTTTGATATAAAATTCAGATTTACTGAGTTGCGCTTTTCCACATTTTCACTTTCCTGTCAAACAACACAGCATGCGTATCACATTAGTCCCCACCATCTGCTGAAAACATATACTGTACATCTGCATAACTCACATCAAGTCATAGCTTCATGTAAGCTCAAGAGAAGAAACCGACTTGCTGTTCGTTAGTGGTTTTATTCGTTTTAGTATTTTGGTTCATTAGTCAAACAATGTCATGCTTTCATAATCACTGAAAAGAAAAGAAAGTTAAAGCAGAAAAACTTCCTCCTGTACCACTGAAAACATTTGCGTACATATTTAACACTAAATCTTCATTTTTAGCTGCTTTTGTGTCGTTCACATCACCATGGTCGTTTCAGTGAAACAAGATCATCTTTAATTTAGCAACACCTGTGCTTTTGCAACGCCGCTAAGTGAAGATGTCTGCGAAGGGGGCCCATTACAAATTCCTCCCGATATTACGCCCAGTAAAAAATGAATTATTAAACAAAAGAAATAGCAGAGGAAAATTAAAGTGATATGAAGAGGAACTTCTTTTCTCCCCACAATTCTAAGCGTGGTGGACTCAATCGGGGCTCAGTTGTTACTTTGTAGTCACTGCACTTGCCAGTAGTCTGGTCCTTATTGCGGCAAACAAATCCGTCAGTTGGATTGTACCTGAAAAAAATGAGCACAAAGTAAGCTACAAATATGCTTAATGTTCTTATTTTATTATTATGACGATAATAATCTAAAACAGGAACTTGTGTTTATTGTACAAAGACATACATATCTAGTTAGTAGGTCTAATTTGCCCACCATAAAATAATTAAAGTGCACAGAGTAAAGCAGAGTAAACATGTATGGTTAAATCTACCTTCTATTCTCCAGCACTATACTCCACAGTCAACAAGACTGGTAAAGTAATATGTAAATGTCAGTTCATTTCCACTGTTTAATGAGGCATTTTGGTTAAACCATACTTACTTTTGTTGTTGCAGTTGTCTTTTTTTTAATGATAAAAACAGATGACCTGGTTTCGCAATAGTGCTGTTGGCAGGTCCAATAAAAATGAATTTTACTCTTCAAAATGTCTTGTGTAATTTGTTTTTTTATAAGTGTAAATGTGAAATGTCTCAAACATCCAATTTAAATAAGATAAAATAATCACATGTAAATCATTTCCTGTCATGTATTACTTTTTCTTTCTCATAACACACATATTGTTCTAGTCAAACCCAGTAATACAAGAATGAATTTTGACATTATTTTGAAATCCCTCAGGAAAAATGATCACCCTTACAAATATAACTGAATTCCCATTCGTTGTTTAAGAAATATCTTCAGGCAGAACATATCTAAAATTTGGAAACTTGAGGCAAGAGGCGTTGTTGCTGAACACTGTGTTTGATCATTGGGTTGTTTGTACTACACGTGAAGCTTTTATTGTTTTCTTAGGAGGCAGCTTACATGTAAAAGGTCTCCCCTGTGTAGATGGCTGGGGTCATTGTGTCAGTGGTAACAGCGTCCACATACAGAGGGTTGTCACAAATTTTTTTTTGTTTCTTCAGTTCACTTAAAACCTCCCAGTCTCCTGTTGTACCAGGATCATCGCGATTAAACCAGCTGGTCCAACACACTGCAGTGAGTAAATACAGACAAAGCATGCCTGTTAGAAAACTACAGAACCAAAGCAACATTTTAAATGACTGTCTATTCTTTATGCAATAAAAAAAGCAAGAAATCAGTTTGCATTAGGAGCTTAATATTCCACATGCAGAATGTAGTGATACCTCCTCTTTCACAAAACGGGGGATAGCAGCTGAAGCGAACACGATAATCGTTGCACTTCTTATTGTTGATCTGGTCTTTGTTTCTGCAGATAAATCCTGAAGTTATGTCATTTCTAAAAAAGAAAAAAGAAAAGAAGGAGACCAGCATGACACTGACTAAGAGCAGCCTAATAGCTGTAACCACTTAAGTGTATTTGCATTTTTTAGACATGTTAATGCATGGTTAAAGGCATGGCAATCAAACTCTGTCAGCCCATCTGTCTGTCTGTTGATTTGTCACCACTGTGGTACAGGCTGCAGTATCTCCAAAACACTGGATGGATTGCTGTGGCATATGGTTCATGTCACACTTTGGTGAATCCTCAAACTGTGTCCAACTTAAACAGTGAAGATGCAAATGCTGCCAATTCCATAGAATATATCACTCACACACACTTTTTCACATATTTTTTCTTGTACTGTTCTTACTTGTAAATCACATCCCCTGCTGCAGCCACAGTGAGCCCAGATAGAGTCTTGGCTTCGATAGCTGCTGGTCTAGGGCAGATCTTTCCAGGGTTCTCTTTGCGGAGCCTGCAAAGAGTTTCCCAGTCTCCAGATGCAGAAGGGTCGTCTCTATCGAACCATTCTGTCCAGCATCCTGGAAAAGGGTCAAATTCAGATAATTTAGCAACTTTGAAAGCTTTTCTGTAAATGTTTTCATTTGACTAAGACAAATTGTGAATGTTAAAAAAGATGGCTGTGATGTACAGTGGTGTGAAAAAGTATTAGGTTTCAGATCATCAAAGAAACTTAAATATTAGACAAAGATAACATAAGTAAACACAAAATGCCGTTTCTAAATGAAGGTGTTTATGATTTAAGGGAAATAAATCCAAACCTACATGGCTCTGTGTGAAAACGTGATTGCCCCCTAAACCTAATAACTGGTTGGGCCAACCCTTAGCAGCAAAAACTGGAATCAATAGTAGAGGGATTTTGGACCAATCATCTTTGCATAATTGTTGCAATTTTGCCACATTGTAGGGTTTTCAAGCATGAAACAGCTTTTTAAGGTCATACCACAGCATCTCCTTCGGATTCAGGTCCGGACTTTGATTAGGCCGCTCCAAAGTCTTCATTTTGTTTTTCTTAAGCTGTCATCAATGTGCTCTTAGAGTAATTTTGGTCACTCTTGGGAAGCTTTACCGTTGTTCCTGGCTGCTACTTTGGTTCACTGGAGTCCCAAAGCCTTACTTTCTCCTTTAATCACTGAAATCCTCATTTAAAAACTGAATTTCATATTAACTTTGGTTATCTTTGTCTAATATTAACAATTGTTTGATGATCTGAAATATGTAAGTGTGAAAAACATGCAAAACACCAGGAAATCAGGGGGGCAAACACTTTTTCACACTGTAACTGCAAATGAGAAAATAAAATGTGATCTCCTTACGAATGTTGGTGGGATAGTAGCAGGGCTTTACTGAAATGCAGAAAATGAAAAAACAGCAGAAAGTGAGACTTTAAAAATTGCACAAACTGATCAATTAAAATGCATTGATTGTTTTTCAAATACAATGAATTCGATACTTTAGTTGGTGAGAAAATGAGAGTTAATACTGTGTGATTACCAAAAAAAAGAGGAAAGTCCTATTTTATCAGGAAACTGATAAAAAGGATAAAATAGCTACTCCTGTGTGACAAATGAAACATTAAATTTTCCACCTTAGGAACTTAGAAACTTCACTTCACTTTGGGTTATATTAAAGTGAAGGGTCCTCTTTTGTTCCTTAAAATCAGACAGACAGTCAGTAGGTTGCTTTCTGGTAAATATAAATGCTATAATGTTATTTTATTTGTGATGGTGTACAGTGCTAATGGCTTTGTGTACCTGCCAAAGTTATTTAATTAAATGTATTTAATTAAATTAAATACACCTTAAAAGATAAGATAAGATAAGATAAGACAAGATAAGATAAGATAAGATAAGAAAAAATCTGAATTTCCACTGTCACATCAACACATTTAACTCATATTCCAGTAAACAGTTTAATGTGCATTTAGCAACCAAGCTTTAGCAACCAATTAAAAAATGTAGAATATAGATGTAAATGTATAGAATAATACATCATCATTTTGGGGGCATTGTTTGACATCACAATATAAGCAAATATTTCTCTCATTTCAAAGTATGCCACTTACTACACGTTGGGTGTGACACATAGTGAAGGGTCTTACCATTTTCATCCTTTTCTTCCTTTGAACTAGATTCACTGGAGTCCTGCTGTTTCCTTTCTAGTAAACAGAAGAAGAATAACAGTCCTTACAGTTTATGGAGTTCCAAGACGTTACAAAGTTCTTCCACCGTGATTAAAATACACCACACTGTATGTGATACTGATACACAGTGTTGAAGGCTCTTACCGTCCTTTTCTTCCTTTGAACTAGATTCACTGGAGTCCTGCAATTTGCTTCCTATTAAGTGGAATAATGTTGTACTTTGTTACAGTGTACAATTCTTGTCAAATTTGAATAATTTTACAAGAAGATGCAAAGCTCTTCAACAGAGACTGAAGATGTACACATTTTACATGGTGTTAATCAAGTTACAATGAAGGATCTCACCATTTTTATCTTTTTGTTTCTTAGAACTGGAGCCACTTGACTTTTCTAGTTAAAATGAATAAAAAGATCTTTTGTGATTGTGTACAGTTCTGGGAGTTTACAAAATTGTCAAAATTTAATACATTTACAAGAAGCTGAAAAGTCCTTCAGCACATTTTATGTGCATACACGTTTGTGACATAAATCAAGTTGTAATGAAGGATCTGACCTTTTTTATCCTTTTGGTCCTTAGGACTGGAGTCAGTGGAGTTTTCTAGTAAATATAGTAAGAAAATGATGTCTGTTGTGATTGTGCACAGTGATTGTGCAAAATTGTCAAAAATGAGTAACTTTTACTAAACTCTTCTGCAGTGATTGAAATGATACACACTGTACTGGCATTAATCAAATTCTCATTAAGGATCTACCTTTTTTATCCTTTTGATCCTTAGGACTGGTTTGAGGGGAGTTTTCTAGTAAATATAATCAAAAAATGATGTCTGTTGTGATTGTGCACAGTTATGATGGCACAGCTGTCAAAACTGAATAACTTTACAAAATGCTACGAAGCTCTTCTGCAGTGATTGAAATAATATGATTTTATGTGACACTAATCATATTACAATGAAGGATCTACCATTTTTAATCCTATGGAGCCTTAGGACTAGATCCACTGGGAGCCTGCTGGTGGCTTCCTAGTAAGAAGAATAATGTTGTGATGTTGTACAGTTCTACCAGTGACTGAAATAATACACACTGTATTGACATTAATGAAATTTTTATGAAGGATCTCAATATTTCTATTTTTACAGTTCTGCCAATTTAGGTAATTTTCAAAAATGAGCAACTTTACACGAAGATACAAAGCTTTTCAGCACCGACTGAAAATATCCATATTTTATGTGACATTCATTAGGTTGTAATGAAGGATCGCACCATTTTTATCCTTTTGGTCTTTAGGACTGGAGTCCGTGGAGTTTTCTAGTAAATATAATCAAAAAATGATGTCTGTTGTGATTGTGCACAGTTATGATGGCACAGCTGTCAAAACTGAATAACTTTACAAAATGCTACAAAGCTCTTCTGCAGTGATTGAAATAATACACATTTTATGTGACATTAATCATATTGCAATACCTTTTTTATCCTTTGGGTCCTTAGGACTGGAGCCACTGGGAGCCTGCTGGTCGCTTCCTACTAAGAAGAATAATGTTGTGATTTTGACTGAAATAATACACAATGTATTGACATTAATGAAATTGTTATGAAAGATCTAACTATTTCTATTGTTTTTTGTGACTGTATACAGTTCTGCCAGTTGACATAATTGCCAAAAAACAACTTTACAAGAAGATACAAAGCTCTTCAGAAGAAAATATAAACCTTTTATGTACACACATAAAACTAATTACAACATTATTCAAGTTGTAATGAAGGATCTCACCATTTTTATCCTTTGGGTTCTTAGAACTGGAGCCACTGGAAGCCTGATTTTCACTTCCTAGTAAGAAGAATAATGTTGTATTTTTGCAATTGCCAACACTTTTGAGATATTATAGTCTTGTCAGAAACTATTAACTTTAAAAGTAGATACAAAGTTCTTCATCTGAGACTGAAATAACATACATTGTATGTAACATTAATCAACTTGTGATGAAGGATGTTACTATTTTAAGATTGTCAAATCTGAATATACAATTAACATGTTACAATGTTTTTCTACATTAGCTAAGATACAGGACATTGGTCATGAAATGTAGCATCCTACTGGGAAGGGTCTTACCATTTTTATCTTTTTGTTTTTCAGAGCTGGGCGCACTGTCCACCTTGTATGTGTTTTCTGGTAAACACAATCATAACATTTTGTTTTGCTAATAATGCTTTAATTGCATATTTTTTGATTAAATGCACTGCTTATAAATTGCAGAATTGTTCAAATTTAATAGTTATTGAGAACAACCCACCAAAAAGTAATGCCAGTAATGGCAACAACCAACTGCAAGAAAAAATAGAAAAAATAATTATGTTGGAATCACATAAAACTGCATTCTGCTTATACATATTGTCTTGAATGTATAAAATCAATTCTGATAATGTTGGGAAATTCTGTAAAATGTAACTGAAACCGGAATACAATGATTTGCAAATTTCATAAACTGACACTTTATTCTCAGTAGAACATTAAAAACATTTAAACTGAGTCATTTTGCTATTTCATGAAATATATCAGTGTGGTGGTGGCGTGGTCCCTGGCTCAGCTGCAAGGGAGGAGTGGTGCAGTGAGCTCAAGGGGGCGGCACCGGGAGGCAGGTGAGCCACAGGCGATTGTCTGATGACGGTGTCTCTTTTCCGTGTCTCTATAGTGAAGGCAGAGTCGAGCGGGGAGGAGGAGAGAGCTAGACTGAAACGGACTGCCTTCTTTGTGTGCATAACTCTCAATAAAAAACAATAACAGTGTGCAGAACCATCGTTTCTGGCGTGTACTTCTACAGTCAGATAATTTTAAATCTCCCACATCTGGAAAAGCACCATCAGTGCTGAAAGCTGTGAACAGGTTTTAGAGCAACATGTGCTCCCATCCATATTATGTTTCTTTTGGTCAAGGCCTTACATATTTCAAATCAAATCAAATCAAATCAAATCACTTTTATTGTCACATCACATGTGCAGGCACACTGGCACAGCACATGCGAGTGAAATTCTTGTGTGCGAGCCCCACAAGCAACAGAGATGTGCAAACACAACAACACAAACGAGCAAAATACAAGAATGGCCAACCTGAAACTAATAAATATATGTACAATATATAATAGTGTATGCATTTCTGGATGTGTATACTAAATATTTTCCTACGTGTGTGTGTGTGTGTGTGTGTGTGTGTGTGTGTGTGTGTGTACACATTTTTACAAATTAAATAGTAAAAAAATAAAATAAAATAATAATAATAATAATAATAATAAAATATATAAAATATACAGAGTTGAATATGTGCAAAACAAGTGGCATTTATATACAGTGTGGAGTGCATAATGTTGAAGTTCCAGTAGTGAAGCTGAGGTGTCTATGACGTGTTCAGCAGTCTGATGGCCTGATGGAAAAAGCTGTCTCTCAGTCTGCTGGTACGGGACCGGATGCTGCAGAACCTCCTTCCTGATGGAAGCAGTCTGAACAGTTTATGGCTGGGGTGACTGGAGTCCTTGATGATCCTCCCCGCTTTCCTCAGGCAGCGCTTCCTGTAGATGTCTTGGAGGGAGGGAAGCTCACCTCCAATTATCCGTTCAGAGCACCGCACTACTCGCTGGAGAGCTTTGCAGTTGTAGGCGGTGCTGTTGCCATACCAGGTGGTGATGCATCCAGTGAGGATGCTCTCAATGGCACAGTGATAGAAGGTCCTGAGGATGCGGGGGCTCATGCCGAATCTTTTCAGTCTCCTGAGAAAGAAGAGGCGCTGCTGCGCCTTCTTCACTGTTTTGTTTGTGTGTACTGACCACGTAAGATCCTCAGCCAGATGTACGCCAAGGAACCGGAAGCTGCTCACTCTCTCCACAGCAGCGCCGTTGATGGTGATGGGGGTGTTGATGGTGATGACAAGACAATATTAAAGTTGAAGTGTATAGATGCTGAACTTGTTTCCCTGCAGGCCAGAACTTTTACTATTTGATACTATTTTAAATCAGCCACTAATAAGTTTAAACTTATTTCACGTATTTTATATTGTGAATAAAATGTTAGTTTGCAAAATTTGCAAATCATATCATTCTGTTTTTATTTAGATTTTATGCAGAATCCCAACATTTTCGGAATTGAGCTTGTAATGTGAAAACATGTGTATTACAGAACAGAAGGAAATTCAATTTTAATTGAACTTAAAATGTATTTAAAGTTATACATTACCAGTCGCATCATGATTGTAGAGGAACCTTAAAACAAAATGACAATGAGATCAATATTTTAGTTTTTAATACAGTGATGTGAAAAAGTGTTTGCCCCCTTCCTGATTTTCCAGTCTTTTGCATATTTTTCACACTTACATGTTTGGGACTCCAGTGAACCAAAGTGAGAGCCATTATACACCAATGGAGTAAATCTGGAACAGTGGTGAAGCTTTCCAGGCTTGACTGGCTTACCAAAGTTACTCCAAGAGCACATCAACAACTCATCCAAGAGTTCATAAAATAACCCAGAAAACATTAAAGAACCTCAGGATTCACATGTCTCAGTTAAGATCAGACTTCATGATCCAACAATAAGAAAAGGAATGAGCAAAAATGGGAGATTTCTAGGAGAAAACCTCTGCTGACCAAAAATAACTCAAAGGCTCATCTCACAATTGCCAAAAACATCTCCCCAAGACATCTGGTAAAACATTCTTTTATGCAGACGAGATAGAAGTTGAACTTTTTGGAAGGTTTGAGTCCTGTTACATCTGGCATAAAAACTAACAGCGTTGCAGACAAGGAACATCATGCCAACAGTAAAATATGGTCATGGTAGTGTGTTGGCCTGGGGCTGTTTTGCTTCCTCGGGACCTGGAAGACTTGGTGTGGTAAATGGAATCAAGAATTCTGCTGTCTACCAAAACATCCCGAAGGAGAATGTCCAGTCCAGTTTTTGACCTCAAGCTGAAGCGCACTTGGTTTTTACAGCAGGGCAATGTTCCAAAACACACCAGCAAGTCCACCTCTGAATGACTTAAGAAAAACCAAATGAAGACTTACTCAGTGACCTAGTCAAGGTCCTGACCTGAATCCCATGGATATGCTGTGGCATGACCATAAAAAGGTGTTTCATGCTTGTAAACCCTCCAATGTGGCTGGATTACAAAAATTATGCAAAAATGAATGGACAGGGGACAAACAATTTTTCACACCACTGTATATCGATTGAAGTTAGCTGTATTAAAAACATAATGCCACATCAAAATGCTACTAAATTATAGTACTACGTATATTAAATGTATTTTTTGCAAGGTTTCTTAAGTATTGTTTTAAATATAAGTACCAAGAAGCATCACGCTCAAAACCAAACAAATTTAAAAGAGAAAATCCTTTACCCTGCCAAACCAGAAGAGACCCAGGACAGGGGTTCTCAGTCGTCAGTTTGTTTGTATGAAGTACTGTTTGGCTAAATGAGCAACCTTTCTGACAGCTTCTCCTCTTATATACGGCCCACAATCAGGAACATATCTAGTTACCTGTAGGGGGTAAAGAAAACCACTTACTGCAATTACGTCATCCAGAACACACCCAAGGAAACTAATTCTCAAATGTAATTTGAGAATATTTGCCAATAGTTATTTCACTTATTTCCTCATTCCATAAATCCCAATAGAAGGAAATTAGAATATATTGGTTAGAGGTCGACAGCTTCACCATTCTTCTCATAGTCATGTTAAAACAAATTTTGCTGCTGTTTCATGTAGACAAATTCAAGGGGGTTTAAGCATCGTATATTGTAAAAAAACAAAGTAACGTAGGCTCAAATTCACATAACCTAAGTGCCATTGATTAATAATTAACTGTTTGCTATCCTCCATTATAGATAGAACGTTTTATTTACCTTCTTGTCCTTTAGAGAAGGTTGTGTGGCATCTTAAACTGCACAGCTGCACTGAATCCCATAATCCAGACAGAAATTTGGCTCACTCTTACAGTTAAAGGCAGCTGTCATGCTATCTTTGCAAATATAAAAGGATGATTCAGGTGCAAGTGGCTGATAGGAATTTGTGCATAGCACCTGTACCCTAAGTCAGAAGCAGTAATAGTGTTATTTTGGATACAGTTTCACTGTTGTGGGTATTTAAGGTTGGTAATCTTTCTCAGGAACTGTGTGGGAACATTAAGTTTTATTCTAAATGAGGTTAAACTAAACTGTTTTGGAAAGCTCTCCCATGTACTCCAAGTGCATTCCCCAGATTTACGTCAAACTAGCCTAGCTCTTTATGAAATTATACTGAGCAAGCCAACAAAGTTGAACAATTTGAGAGATATTAAGGACAATCTAACTTTCATTTTTTCATACAAAACTAGCTGTGGCTAAAGTTGCAGATCTAAAAGCAATTCAACAAGTTAAAAGATTTGATGCTGAAAGAATCCACATAGGCTGAAGGAAATGCGTACGAAAAGATTTTATTTAGATTTGTGGCAAGCGACACATTATGCGCTATTAATATGAAATATTGTTAATGCAGAACTCTCTTGCTTAAAAAATGAAAATAAAAGTTGCAGAAAAAGGAACACACATGATATTTTCATCATGTCACAAATCATTAAGTTCTTCTACAAGATAATTATTAAGATGGATGTTCTTCACATTTATGTGATAATCTCTAAGTTGATGAACAAAATTTAAAAGATAGTTTTTGTGTAAATAGTATTCTCTGAAATAGCTGAAAGGCAGTGCATGAAGACATAAAGCAGCAAAGAATAATATGAGTCACTTTTAAGGAAATGGGAACAATTTCTAAAAAACAACAACAACAAAAGAAAGATTTTAAATCTATTAATATGTGACACATCTATGAAGAGCAACAAACTTGTTTACCTTACCTGTTTTATTTTCTAGCCATGTTTGTTTGTTGCACTTAAGGACCAGAGTATGACTGGCCTTTTTTCAGTATTCACCCTCTGCAGTGGCTGTGTGTACGCTAATTAAATGCCCTTTGAGAAGAATATCTACCTCCCACTGTTCAATAGCAGCTGGGGATGGTTTCTGTCTATTCATACATCAGCATTACACTTTGTCATCTGAAGGGGCTGGTGCAATATTTTACACTAAATTGTGCTTTGGACTGGATGCCAAAGTACAAATGACAGCATGGTGTACACTCATTCATCATCCCCCCCACCCCCATCAAACATGCACATACCACCCTCTCTATCTCTCTACCCCCCAAACTCCTTGTCTCCATGGTGTCTCCATGCTCCTCTAATGAAGGAGGGTTTGTGTTGACCATCAGCCCCATTTGCCCATTTACATATTTGACTTTCACCACCATGTGGGAAGTAATGTGGTGATGATATGACGCACTGAGCAACACATCTCGAGGATAAATGATTGATGAGGGTATACTTCGGTAGTCTGCATTTATTTGCTTAATAAAAACATTTTATTTTGACAACTCAAGCCAGATGACGGAGGTAGCTGTGATTAAATCGGGGGGAAACCCCAATTTTGGTTTCATGTCACGTTGCCTATCAGGGTGTGTTATCTTATATTTTGCTTTCACTGGGCCATCTGACCTCTCGCAGAAAAGTTCCAGGAAACTGTGTAAAATTTCAGTTTGCAAACAACACAGACTTGATTCTTAAGCCGTCACTTGATCGCAGAGAGTCAGCTGAACACTTGTCATGTAAATGTAAAATTGAAAATAAGGTATTTATATGTATTCATTATTTAAGAACCACTTAAACCACCACTTACTCCTTAGAAGCGTATAGGCCCTGAGCACATTTGACAAATTTATTCATTGCATCCTATCTGAATGAAGCTAAAGCACAAAGGCCTCACACCTTTGTATCTATATAAATATTACTGAGAATCTCAGCTCCTTCAGTGCAAAATGCATTAGTACAGTCATCTGTAGTGGCTCGATGCTGTGATGCAATGTTCACACTGACACAGTGCATAAAGTGTAACTGCTGTATGCCTGTTTTTTAATGAAACAGATGGTCAAAGGGGGCATGAAGTGACATATAAATGTAACTATAACAAAGGAAATTAGTCCTGCTATTGGCAGGAGCTTTTGCTGCTCCCAGCTCCTCCCTAATGCTACACATCTTTGGTTGATATAGGAATATCTGTTAATTTAAAATCTTGCAATTCTGAGATACAAGCAGAAAGTGAGAGAGAGGGAGAGAGAGAATGTTTTCCTGTATACACATTATATCCTTTGGGATTATCTTTGCCTTCTATATCTAGCAGTTAATATCTCCTGCAAGAGAAAGTGGCCTGAGGATAATTATGTAAAGTAGAGGTAAGAAGATGAAAATGTGCTAAGGGTTTAATTATCACTGGGAATGAACTTCACATCGCATGAAGGCAGGGAAGACACAGCACTTATGAAATGCAGATTTTGGTAATATTCCTTTCGAATGCAGCTCCCAGTGACTGCGACACTTTCAGGTCACACGAAATGTTGGGCTACTGATATCTTGCTGGTTATTTGTTGGTGCTGCTTATTAGTGAGTGCAAGGAAGAAGCAGGAAAGAAACAGGATAATGGTGCAGACTATAACCACAAATTGCATCAATCCTTTTCCAATCTGTAGAATGTAGAATGTAGTTTTTGGAACCTTTGCACGGTATTGGTAAAATATGCTACTGTGTCTCCTGCATGTCAGTTAGTGCTGCAGTAAATATGTATTACACGTACTGCCCATACTCTGCTGGGTTATTTTACGGTTGAAGTCATTAATTCTAACAGAATTTAAGAGATAAGAAAAGACGTTGTTTTCAAGGATGAGCAGTGAGTGAAAAGTTTTGGGGCTCATTTATATTTTTCTCAGGCCTTCAAAAATCCTTTCAGACCTTCCACTGACCCGCTATTTAATACATGCTGTAAAAACACTTACACACTTACACTGCCCGAACACACGCACGCACACACACACACACACACACACACACATGTGCATACACACAAACCTTGTATTGCTCTTAAGTGTGCCTCTGTGTGAAGTGTGTCTGTCAGCGGGGCTCTTACACGTCATCATTCATCTTGCTTCCTGACAACCATTCAATCAAACACTGGCCTCCAGGATTGAGCCAAAACCCTTTTCCACAGGGACGGCTGTTACTATGGTAACTGTGGAGGTGTGCGACCCACCAGCAAGCCAGAGAATGCAGTGTTGTTTTGTTTGGGTTTGTTTTTCGCTGAGAAAACACCAACTTTGTGTTTGTGTATCTGTCTCCTCCTGTTTCCTTCTCTCTTGCTTTTTCCCATGTGGGAGAAGCACATACCTCCCCGCTCTTAGTTACAGCCCTGAAGCTTGTGGGTAATTGTGATATGCCATAGGTGTCAGGATACTTGGATTTCCCCATCAGTTGTCAGCCTGGAAAATCTGAAACTAGTTTTCCTTCACAACACTGGTACAGCATCATGTCAAGATGGAGCTAGGCAGCACGGTAATGACATTTTAGAGATAATAAATTCATGCTACATTTCGTATTAAGTTTGCACCTGGCTTAATATGAGAGTGCCTGCGATTCTCAAGAAGTGACTAAGGTTGAATTAGTCACTATGTTTATGACTAATTTAAACAGAAAAGGCGGCACCAGTTTCTATATCAGTTTTTGCTACCTGGCTTAAATTTTTAGTTTAATTAGGTTAGTTTATGTTGTGTTTTTCACAGGTTACAGACTTATCATTTGAGTACCATTAATGTTTATACTAAATCAATCAGCCACAATATTAAAAACACTCACAGGTGAAGTGAGAAACATTAATCATCTAATTATAAAACAGTGTTCTGGAAACACTGACTCCAGGCAAATTTGCAGAGGTTTTGACATGCACAGTTTTACCCATTTGCAAACCACGTGGTCCTCCATCCCAATGGTGTTCCCCCACTGGCAGCATCCTTCCCTGTCAGGACAATGTGCCCCACCAGACTGCTCAAGAATGGGTTGATGAACACAAAAAAAGAGCTCAAAGCTATGACTTGGCCTCCAAACACTTTGCATCCAAATCCAGCTGAGCATCTTGGTGATGTGTCACTACAAACCCCATGCACAGAGGCCCCACCCAAGTACCCTGAGGACCAAAAGTAACCAGACACCACAGAGTATGTGCATGTCCTGTTTCCAGGCTGCAACAGAGTTATTTTTGCAGCATGCCCACACATAATGAGGCAGGTGGTTTCAACAATGTGGCTAATTTCCTTGTAGGTATGCCATAGGCTGAAATATCTTGCAACATGTCAGCCTATGTGTTACCTAACTAAGATTGGTATCCAAGAATCTCATAAAATAAAATAAATAACATTAAAATAATTCATTGTTAAAGTTGCAAGCTGTTGCTTAATATACTTCTTGGGTTTTAAAGCCATTTCAACATATATATCGTTTCAGTCTGCATTTTGTGCTTTGTGATTGATTGAGTGTCTAAAGAATTTATGCCAACTCTGAATCTCTGCTACCCCACAGCAGAAATCATACAGAATGTCTTACATGGAGCCGATTTTGCTATTTTCACTTGACGTCCTCTTTTGTCTCTGTGTAATTAAAGAGAGGGTTAGAGCACAAGCAGTGACAGTAAGTCTGCAGAGATGGCTACTGTTCTAATTGGAACCACATGTCTCCATTCTTTTCTTTAAAAAATCCACTAGTCCCCTATTCTTTTAAACCAGCTGGGATTTAACTAACCTGCTGCAAAATGAGTGTTTGTCGAAAGCTTTTGGTTGCATAAGTTTCACAGGTGCTGAACAGCAAATAACACTCCTGAGAATTAGGAGTTATTCACTTTAGGGATATGTCTGAAATTATGATTAATCACCTTGGAAGAAGAGACTTGTAGTACACAGGTTGCGCCTCACACCGAACTCACAAACGGTGAACAACAAATGTGGAACAGCATATGGTCATGGCTCGGATGGATGCTGGTTCATCACAATGTGGTGTTTCATGTAAAAGCTGGGCTGGTGTAGCTGATAAAATATTAACTAGGGAGAATATTTATGCATGTGTTTTCGTTTAAACCCGACAGGCTTCTGTTGTCAAGGAAGTGCTATGAGCTGATTCATTACACTGGAGTATCATGTTTACTCAGCTTGGCTCTGTATTATTTCTCATTCACAGCCCCTATGGTGCCTATGCTTGTTCATGTTGAACGCTGTTACAGTCAACTGCCAATCTGTACTCTGTTGTGCAAAGCCTGCCTGCTGACAAATGACCTGGAGTAGAGGTCCAAGGAGAGTCCTGTCAGAGCCAGTCAGCACTGTGCTGCTGCATCAATCTGAGTAAAGGCAGGCTGGGCTACTGGAGGGTAGTGTCACAAAGAAACATAACTATGGTTTGTAGTGAACTGCTTGCACAAACAACCTGTGGGATTTGTTTGTTTCTGACAGTCTCCCAACCCTCCAGGTGTCTCTGAAGGATTTGCAAAAAAACTGTCTAAAACATAAGCTGATAAACTGGGAAGAAGGGATGCGGCATCACCATGCAGCAGAAAGCCATATGTGCAATGACCGTGACAGCTCGCGAAACTCTGGCTTCATTATAAGCTATGTGTAAGGTATCTGCTTTAGGGAAAAGCAGTGTGCAATTGAAAATCCATCCACAATGCCTTGATATAGAGTTTTACTGGCTAATTATTCACTTTAAAACTGCTGAGTCTGGTTATGATTCACAGGGAGAGAAGGCGAAGAGGGAGAGCGAGCAAATGGAGACCTCATGCTAGACATAAGGCATCTGAAGAATAATACCATAACATGAATGTGAGCTGAATTCTTCACTGGTTGATTTCAGTCTGGGGAGTAATAGAAAAAGAACATAACATTATGAGCTTGGGTACAGAAACAGGAGGTTCTGCAGCCATGACAAAGCACAGCTTTCAGTGGCAGTTGTTGTTGTTTACCAAAATAGCAATAAATGAAACAGTATATTTTCCAGACCTATTCGTAGTCTGGTGCCAAATTATAGCATTTATTCATACAAAAAATGCAACAGTGGTGGATATGAAAAAAGGTGAGTAGAGCCCAAAAGCAAAGCTAAAAAAGAATGAATGTTGTGCATGTACCAGGTGAACAAACATAGAATATCCATAGCTCCATATCTGATTTAAGTTCCTACTCCATATGTGTCCTTAAGCAAGACACTGTATCCAGGTAAGGTGGAGTCTAAATCTGAAAGTCACACAGAAATGACTATCTCATCTGATAATCAAGAGCCTGTCAGTGACTAGGAAGTTGCAAGAAAACTTCGGGGACGCGTCTGAGCTCTGTGGGGAAGAAAATAGGACAGGGGGCTGGGACATCCTGCAGCAAAGATTCACATTTATATCTATGATGTTCTGGGTTCATTTTTTTTTTTTACCCTAATGTTACTTCTCCGCAAACAAATCATTGCAAAGATCCCAGAGTAGTGGTTCAAATTTCAGTTTTGGTGCAACAATCTTAGGTAGTCTGTGTGCTGAAAGTTCCTCCTTTGTGCAGAACTGTTGCTATACTGGTAGGGAAAAGCACATACGCCTTTAGCAATATCACCATTGGTGTTTTATAATAGGAACAAGACAGAAGAATTGCCAAATTCATAACCCCATCCCAGCTCTCCTTCAAACAAAATTACACAGGGACACATGCATATAAACACTAACGTGCACACTTGAGTGCCCCTCTTGGCTTGCGTTGCAACTCTGATAGAAAGATGTCTCACTCCAGGGGTGCAGTATTGCATTGTCAGAGGTGTGTGACAGATATTAATGTCATGGAAGAACATGATGGATGAATTTCCTTTATGATGTTGCTTTCTATCTCCGGCTCTGTCTCCCAGAGCCTGGTATGCTGCAGACAGCTATTTAATGAGCTCTGGAAGCATCCATATCCGCTGACAGTCCTTTCTTAGCGGCCTCGTTGCCTAAAAACGGTCAGACGGGTCCTGAGTCCTAGGGGATCGAGGGAAGTCTGTGACAGAACACCCGGGCGCTTTTTAGTCAATAGCTGGAAACATGGCTTAAATGAGGGAAGCTCTTTGAGATATGAATGAAAATATAATTGTGGCAGTTCAATATGTTAATGCAGTAGACGATGCAGAAGAAAAGCATTCAGAATATGTTATTTTAAGCTCAGCTTATCCCAACTTTTGTTCGATGAGAAGAGGGTGTATCCCAGACAGGTCGCTGGGGAGGATCGTCATGCTTGTCTTAATTCCTGTCATTCAATCTTGCCTTCTTTTTTTGTTAACAGTAATAGTAGTCATGCAGTATTGGTTATGTATAGTTTCTTGTAAGTTTTTCTCTGAAGGCCAAAGTTAATACACACAATTTGTTCTTTTTTGTTGCATGCCAAAAGCAGTCAATTAAATTAACTGTGAATGGGAGAGTATAAATTCAAATTAAGTCACGTAGCAATCAGTAGCTGAGCATTTCCTGTTTATTCTAATGAGTTACCATTTATCTTTCAAATGCTAAAGACTGAATAAAGACTACATGACATAACATGGAATATTATACACAGATTAACTGAGGACACAGAGAAGCAAAGAGAGAAAGATGAAAGGAGGACGTGAGGGAAAGAAGCAAATGAAAGTGAGAACTCATAAAAAGTGAAAATGTTATTTGAGCTGTATAAACAAACAACTAATGTCTGTGCATTATTGCACTGGGTGCAACTCTTTATTCACTCTGTATCTCAGAGAGCAACAATTTTATGACTCATGTTTACGCCTCTGCAGTTTTACGGTAAAACTAAACTGACACCTAGTGGAGGAAATGGCTTTCACCTACTGATAGTACTGCTTTTACGTTAAGGTTTTTTTATTGATCCCAGTAGAGTAGTTCTGCTATTGTTTGCCATCCTCAAGGGTGATCAGTGGTCAGGATTAATCACAGAGCAGCCTCTTTGCAGCTAACAAGCTTCTAGTGGAAAGATAAATGAGCACAGCTCAGTGATGTAAACACTGAGACAATAAAACACAGGCCCAGGAATCCAGATTAAATTCAAAAATCCCTTTACACATACTATACAAATTGATACTGGAACTTATTTTTTAATTTAAAAGGTCTAAGTATGTGTTTAGAAATGATTGAAATGTGTCTTGTGAAGAATCCAAGCAGAATACAATAACTAGTTGTCTTTAGTTTTAAAAGTTCCAGAACACTAGAGTCCCCTCCCGATGACACCAAAGGGACTTCTGACGCCTCCCAGGATCAAACCCAGGGTCTTTCGCTTTGGTGATTATGTTAACCACTACATTATGGAGCCACTCTAGAATTCTGTGACCTTCCCAAATTTATGTGGGTGTCCCAAATGAATATGGGAGAGCTAGAAACAATAAAAACAGACTGACAAAAAGATAAAACAGATGTTATTTATTTATTTAGGCCAGCTCCTTTCTGTGTGGAGTTTGCATGTTCTCCCTATGTTCTATGGGTTTTTTCAGGCTACTCTGGCTTCCTGCCTCAGCCTCAAAACATGCATGGGGTAATAATTGATTCTAAATTGGCCGTAGGTGTGAATGTCAGTGTGGATGACTGCCCTGCGATGGACTGGTAGTCTGTCCAAGGTGAACACCACCTTTTACCTTTTGGCGGCTGGGGTAGGCTCCATATGTCTGGATCCTGTCTATTTAATGAGCCACTTATTGATCCATTGATTCATTTCATTTACCTTTATATAACCAACAGATAGTGAGATCTGAGTGAGATTTTAAATGTATTTTGCAGAAGTGTCCTAGCCAGGAGCAGCATTTTAAGCACCAGTGGTAACAGAACTACACACATATAATGATTTACACACAATAAGCACACATATAAATAATGACATGGTTAGCTCTGTTGCCTTGCTGGAAGAAGGCCCTGGGTTCTGGGTCTCCACTGGCCTGTGTGGGTGGAAGTACTCCAGCTTACCTCCCACAGTCCAAAATTATGCATATCAGGTTAACCGATGATTCTAAATTATCCGTAGGTGTGTTGCTTTCTGTGACATTGCTTTCTGTGTCACTGTGTTAGCCCTGTCATATACTGCAGACCTATCCATGGCATACCCTGTTTCACTATCTATGACAGCTGGGATAGGCTGCAGCACCCCCCATTGGGAATTGGAGAAAATTTATAGATATACATAAAATCACATAGAATGAAGCAAAGCAAGCTATGACAACTTCAGGAGTAAAGAAATTAAATGCCTAAAACCAAACAGAGACATTTATATTTTAACATCTTTTACAACTTGCCTATATTGTCAAAGCAACTCCTTGAGATTTAATTTGGGTTTTTTGTTTGTTTGTTTTGTTTGGTTTTTGCTCTGGACTCAAAGTGGAGGGATGAGTTCATTAAAATGTCCTTTTTCCCAATTCAGCCTGGCTTATATAGTTTCCCACCCTGCAAAAAATATGTCTTATTTTATCAGTTTTTGATAAATGTTGTTTAAGCTTTGTAGCCCTGGTAGGGTCGGTCAACTACACACAGATTTTCTTCAGTCAGTAGGCGATTCTTTACATTTCTGTCTAAATACTTTTCTTAAATCCTTCTGTCTGCCTGCATGTTTTCAATGTGCTCAATCTGCCGGCAGCTAGTAAAAAAATGATGAATAATATGTAACACAAGGGGGCACTACAGTCCTATGGATAATCTTGTTAATAGTCCACACTGTCCATGCTGCTGAACATAAACAAAGGAGTATATCTGTAAAGGTATTGCAAGGGAAGTTCTGTAAATATGCTAACTGTAATATGTATATTTATTTTCTTCTTTTTTTCAAAATTAAAGCATATGGACCGATTTCTCTAAATCTACCTACATCTAAGAATGTAGTCAGCACTTTCAATGGAGCTGGACTGAATGACCAGACATTATGAATTCTGTACCCAGCCTGAGGACAGTCCCATGCTCACTAAAGGTTAGTGAAGCTTACAACTATTTCCTTTCTACAGAATATTAACACCTGCATATCTGTCCAACACAGGCCTCTCTCTCTCTCTCTCTCTCTCTTCAGCAGGTTGAATGAGCCACTTCCTGTGGACGCCCTCTTTCTCACCTTCTGTTTTATTGTTCATCTTAGATGTGTGACAGCATGCTGACACATGATTGGGAGAGCAGTGCCTGCTGTGCTGTCTCCTCCAGGAAGTAGGTATTTCTGCTCAGTTCCTGTCTCCTTCACTGACCCCACAGTCAAACATGTACATATTTACTGGCAGAAGAGTGACAGGAGAGACATTTTAAATTCAGATAGAGGCTGGACTTAATGGGTGCATTGGAGGGACAGTGATGTCTGTTGATTTGAGTTTGATGGTACCGGGAAAGCACAAAGAGAGTGGAGATTATAAGGGGAGAGTAGGAGCAATGTACAACTGGCAAAGAGGCATCACTGAAGGAGAAGCGTTAGGCTGTGATAAACTACAGTCTGAACCTAGTGATGGGCAACAGATTTCAGATCCACGTGTGTAACAGTGGAAATGCAAGTTTGGTTTGTACGGTCGTACAATTATTACACGCTGAGTTTAGCATTAACTCTCAATTATTAATCTGAGCGACCAATGACAGCCCATAAATCAAGAGTCAAATCTTTATTTATCACTGAACCACATCTCTTTTTCTCTTCAGAACCAAAAGTGGGTCCATCCTCTTGTTTGTCATCCAAGGAGGAAAGGAAAGGGCCCAGGCGCTGGAGGCAGGAGGGTAAATATTTGTTTTGTGGTCTCTCCGTTCAGCTCCAGACCTCTGTGTGCCTCTTAAGAAAACTTTCGCCCGCACGGGAGCAACCAAAGCAAACAATCCCTCATCACGCCGTCTGGCTCGCCATGGACCCTTGTGTGTTTGTTTGTTCAGACAGCTATGACAGACGGAGGAACACTGCGAAGGAAGAAAACTAAGGAATGAGCGAGAGAGAGAAACAAGAATCTGAGAGGAGGGGAAGGAGGAGGTCATGCTTTTTCATGAGCTGCAGGACGGATGGAGGTTTACATCACAGATGGTGTGCTTGTCCTGTTCCCAAAAGCTTTACTCTCCACAGAGATGGGTCAAACAGTATTTAAAAATAATTCTAAGCATATGTTGTAACCTGCCTACATTAAAAAAAAAAAGACTACACGAAATACCTACATCACTAAGAAGTTTATAACATTATTATAAGGGTCCTTATGTGGAATATTTACCTTCAAATTGCTCAGGTTTAAAAAATATATGTTTTGGAAATAGTAACATCTATTAAATTTCAGCGCTTAATTTAATAGGTGCTGAGTTTTAACTTAATTGACATATTTCATTCTGAAGCGTTTCAGGAGAATATTTTGGTAAAAATGAACTTAAGGCAGCTATCCATCTGTTTCTGTGTGTTTGCATCTTAAACCATTTGCGTGTGTGTGCGTGCGTGCGTGCGTGCGTGCGTGCGTGCGTGCGTGTGTGTGTGTGTGTGTGTGTGTGTGTGTGTGTGAGAGAGAGAGAGAGAGACACTCCCCTCCTCTCCCCTCAGCTCAAGCCCATTCTGTTGTGTGTGTGGGGAGCAAGGGGTTTGAAGGAGCAGATCAGAGGATGCTGTAGAGGCTCACTGAGCACTGGGGTGAGATTAGCTCTCTCACAGAGGAATCAAACTGACCTGGGAGGCATGCCATCAGAAGGACAGATGGATAAGAACTATTGACCTGGTGACCTGCATCAGAGTCTCACTAACTCATCCTAATTTGGATGCAAATGGGTACAAATGCCTGCTCTGACTTTTTTTTTTCTGTTTTTGTTTCGCTTGTTCCGTTGATTTCTTTCCCTTTCTCTCACTCTCTTTTCATTTTTCATGTTTTTACTACTTTCACTCAAACTCCACAGTACACACTGTGCATGAACACAGACTTATATACGTGCAAAGACTCAAACACACACACACACACACACAAAACACATTCTCCCTTGTGGCGTGCCCTCATGGTGGTCGGTTGCACTTCTAAAGGCTTAATCTGTTGGTCCCACCTCCCTGGTTAAGAGAACAAAGGCCCCTCTCCCCTGACACAAAGGGAGCTCACACACCCCTACACATACGTCCGACTTGAGTCCCAGACGGACCACCCATCCTTGAAGACCATTGCCTCACACAGCGAAGGGACACAGCAGCAGCGGGTGTGTATCAATGACAAGAGTGTCGAGCGACTCACGTTGTTTCAGACATTAAAGTCTCTTTTTTCACTTTTCTCAGAGTGGGTAGTTCACACACTCTTTGTTGGAATTTAGTTTTTGTAGTAGAAAAGGCGATCAAGGGATACCATGTTGAGGAGTCCCTGGCATGCTTTGATCTAAAGGTTTACTGGGATACATGGTCTCAGTGGAGAAGAGATTAGATGATCTCACGACTAAAAAGAATTATTGCCTTTCTTACAAAGAAAAAGATCAGATAACCAGTTCTTTAAAGAGCAGCTACTTACAACAGCCACTTTAAAGGTTAATAGATGCTGCGCTGGAGGATGTCAGTCATACTTAAAATGACAAAGTTTGTATAAGCAGCACATCACAGACTGTTGAATTTTCCCTGTGGTATTTTTTTGTTTTTTTATGCCATTGCATTTTTAAAGCACCCTTTTCTGCAGGCTGATGTCACTGGAAAGTTTGTTCCCATTTCTGCTAAACTCTTGGCCATGACCCGTTCATAATAAATCCCATGGAGCGTTACAAGGCCCCAGCACTTAGATGACATGTCTGGGAAAACGTTATTAGGGTACAATTCTTCCAGTGTGTTGCAGAGTATATTCACCACAAAACTGCTTTGCTCACATTCTGTAGCTAAAATAGAAATGCACAATTGGGTGACGCTGCAACTTCCCTTCCAGCTGGCAAATTTGCATGTGGTATTTTGTATGCTTTGCTTCTTACACTACCCTTGACAGCAGACACAAAAGAGGCGGAATGACGAATATTAAAAATAAACTTAAGTGAGATGCAAGAAATACAATTTAGTCAAAAGAGCAAGAAATAGACCCTAAGAACACACTGGTAGCAGGTCCAACTCAGTTTTATCCTTCATCATGTTCCAAATCACTCCAGGGAACACATCTGAAGTCCTCCTGTTGGTATTATTCTTACAACATCATGATTGATATTCTCCTGCAAACATCATTACTAAATCATATTGTTGTGATGCCATAACTTTGAAACTTGATGGGAAAATTGCTGGGTACTGGGTGTCATACATTACAAAGCAACATGTTACTGCAATCACAATAATGTAACCTGTTACTATACTAAATTCAATAGTTACATTACAGTTACAGTTATATGGTTACTTGCATTACAAAGGTTCATCACTTCTCTGGATGCTGGGTGGATAGAAAGAAATCAAAATGCATTTGCTGAGGAGGATGGTTGAGAAATGGTGGAGTGGTACAGCAATACAACTGAAGAGTGATGATATGGACATTACTTTTACTTTTATTGCATGTGATAGTAAAATGGGAACTGCATCCAGGACAGAAACAACCAGATTATACTGCTAACACAAGTTCAACTCTTTGCAAGGATCTGCAAAAACAGCATGCTAATGCAAAGCTAGCCAAGAACCCAGAGTGATTTTAAAGCTAAGTGAATGGTGACCTTACCCTAGAATCCAGAAACTGAACACCAGCAGTTACAAAGGCAGTGATGAGCAGTCAGGCTTATAGCTTCAATTTCTACCTGTTCATGTTTCTAAAGTAGAGTAACTGTGGTGATCGCTCTGAAGTCTTTTTGAGCTGGTTTGAATCTTCGCTTTGTGATGTCAGCTTTGTGTTCATATGTAAACGCTAAAATAAAGATCTTAGGTATGCCCTTATTAGAATAGGGATTTGTGTTGTTGTGTGGAGCTGTGGCCTGTGATTTACATTTTTAACTGGTAAGTATGAGACAATATGTTTTTAAGGTAATTTTATGTACTAATGAGAAAGTACTGCAAGGAGTACTGTAACAAACTACTTAACGACTAATTAAGTAATGTACTGCATTACTTTTGAGAAAAGTAAAAAGTAATATATAATACATCTCTTGCTACGATGGGGGACTGTATAGAGAGATGTAATACTCAACAAATAGATGGCTGATTAACAACTGGATTATGGAATCAATGGAGAAAATCTTTTAAAAAAATTAAATAAAATTAAAAAAAATAAACCTTTTTTTGAGAAATAGTAAGCAAACCTTTATAAGATTGGCTGGTGATTACATATACATGCCCTTATCATGTTCATTTAAATAAATAAATACAATAAGGAGGACTTTGACACAGAGCAGGGGAATAGAAAGAACCTTTTTCTCTTTCCCATTGTGAACTATCCATCCATTGCAACTAATGAACAAAAAAAAAGGCGAGCTGCTCTTTATAAAACTTATTTACATGTTTTAGGATATATTGTCTTTTTTTTTCCTGACATTGATATTGATATGATTGTCTGTATACTTGTTAAATAAGTTATAATTCTTTAATTCTACCTGCCTGGTAACATTTTGACATCATTATAGCAATGACAGTGGCAGCTTGTAGATGAATATAATGTTTATCAGGGTATAAAGGTGTATTTGTGTCATATTAAAAAATTATATTGGAAGGATTTTTTTATTATTATTTTGGATTTTCAAGAACAATGTTTTAAAAACAAGGTTTCCTTTCTTAGTCCATCAAGTGAAGCTAGGAAAGTGATCGCTTGCTGCTACAGCAGGGACATCCTTGGAGCTTAAGATGAGTTTCTGAAATGGTCAAGCTAAATTCTTATGTTCTGGCTCTGCCATTTAAATGGAAGCTACTGAGTAGCTTGAGTAGTAGCTTTAAAGCCCTTAAACTGATTAGGATGGTGTGTTCATAAAGGCAGAGAAATACAGAAATACATTCTCCAGCCACTTTATTAGGTACACCCATTAGACTGGTTGTAATTCAAATATCTATTCATCGATCACATGGCAGTCACTCAGTGCATTTAGGCATGTTCAAGACAACCTGCTAAAGTTCAAAGTGAGAAACTGTAAATGGTTGATTTAAGTTACTCTGAATGTGGTATAGTTATTGGTGCGAGGCAGGCTGCTTTAAATATTCCAGAAATTGTTGATCTACTGGATTTCTGGATTCTAGCATGACTATCTCTAGGGTTTACAGAGAACAGTGTGAAAAGCAGGAAACATCCAGTGAGCAGCAGTTCTCAGGGTGAAAATGCTTTGTTGATGCCAGAGGTCAGAGGCCAATAGATAGAGTGCTTTGAGCTGATAGGAAAGCAACAGTAACTCAAATAACCAGTCGTTGCAACCAAGGTATGCAGAAGAGCATCTCTGAATAGAGAACACACTGAACCTAGAAACAAATGGACTACAGCGCACTGGGTGCCACTGCTGTCAGCTAAAAACAGGAAACTGAGGCATCAACTCACACAGGGTCACCAAAACTCGACAGCTGAAGGTGGAAAAGGTTGCCTGATCTGATGAGCGTTGACTTCTGATATAATGTTCTGATGCTAGGCTCAGAATTTACATAAAGAACATGAAAGCATGGATCTATCCTGCCTCCTATCACAGGTTCAGGCTGCTGGTGGTGGTATAACCATGTGGGGGATATTTTCTTGACAAACATTTGGCACCTTAGTGCAAACTATAAAACATTTAAACATCACGGCATATCTGAGTATCTGGTGTTGTCTATGTCCATCCATTTATAACCTCAGCGTACCCATTATCTGATGGCTACTTCCAGTAGAGTAACACACTATGTCCCAAAGCTCAAATCATCTCAGACTAGTTTCTTAAACATTACAATAAGTTCACTGTATTCACATCATCTCCACAGTCAGCCGGTCTGCAGCTGCAACTTATGCTATCATATCAATATGGATCAAAATCTCTGAGGAATGGTTCCGTGGGCTACAGCAGCAGAAGACCACACCAGGTGCTGCCCCCGTTAGCTAACAACAGGAACCCAAGGTTGCAACTCACATGAGTCATCAAAATTGGACAACAGAAGATTGGAAAAATGTTTTTGGTCTCATGAGTTTTGATTTATCCTCCAACATTCAGATGATGGGGTTGGAATGAAGAATTAAAGCGATTCTGAAGGTAAAAATGGCTTCATCACAGTACAAAATGACTACTCGTGTAATTTCCTTGTTAGTAAAGCCAAAAGGAAAATACATATTCATTTGTTTTTCTTTCATTCTTTTCCTAATGTAGCATTTATACTCCTTTGTGTGACTGAGACTTAAAGGTACATTTTAAGGTAGCTTTTAACCCGCTTTCTCTCTCCCCCCAAAAAAATCTGTTGCACAAAACAACAGCAATTGTTGAATATCTCCTTCATTTCATAGGCGCTGCTAGTGTCTAATAGAAACATAGCTTAATATGGAAAGTGGAAGGGTTTTTGCTGTGCTTTAAAGTTGTAACATATGTTGAAGGGACCAAACAGAATCCAGTTATTTCTAGATGTTCATGTGTGTTTTACTGATTGAACCAATCTTCCAAGCAGAAACCCTCCTGGGTCCACAGGCTGGATATTCCCATGTGGATCATGCCGGACTGACTGAGTAAGTGCATTTGTTTGAGCTGAGCTCTCTTCTCGTTTACTCACAGCCTCTGCCGAGTTGCCAGCCAGATCTCCATAATCCACAAACAATTATCATATTTGCCTCAGCAGACGACTCAGGTTTTTTGTTTACTGATTCAAAATTAACAATTTACACAGCTGGGTTTGTAGCGAACACCTTTCTTGTCTGGCAGTGGTCCATTTGTGATAGTAAAAAATAAATAAATACAAAGAAATGAAGCAGCCATACACACAAATGTTTGACAAATTAAAATAAAAAAAAAAGTGGGCTTATTTATTTTAATCAAAAACAAAATGAAAATCCAAATTAATTTAGTGGCCAGTTTATGTTTAAAAAATCTATCAGCAGCATCAAAATTATAGTGCAATTAAAAAATGGATGGTGTTAATTATTCTAAAAACTGGAGCATAAATGTTTTTGAGAGTGATTAAATTGCTCGCAGTCATTTCAAAACGTTTAAATGACATTCTCCTACGTTTTAGTAAGTAGTCGGAAAACTTTTGCAAATGGGTTTGATTTTGCTTTATTTATATTCATGAGCTGGCCTTTTCTGTGTCAGCTAGTGAGCAATAATGACTTCCTTGTGTAAACGATGTTAAATGAGGCATAGTCCCTAAGGTCATAAAACTGCCAAAGCACAGAGGGGAAGTACAAAATTACTTTTTAAGTTCAAGCAAGAAAAAAAAAAAGAACCCTTTGTTTACTCGCAATGTAAACACACAAATTGAAGAGGAAGATGTAGATTTAAGTCGTCAGTTGCATATTACCCTGCAGCATGTCTGCCCATTTATTTTCAGAACATAAAAGTCAAGGTTTACAAAGATGTCTAAATTAGATCAGTTGATTTCAACTGAAATGAGTCTGGTGATACCATTGCCACTGCTGAGCGAGAGAGAGGACCGAACTGTCAACACCAACCGTAAACAAGATAAAGAATGAACGTGAATCTGATTTTAAAGTAAACAGCTGTGACTGACAGTGTCACAGTCAGATACCTTAAAAATGTAGCATTTAAACATTTTTGTTCTAATAAAAAGTGCCAAATTTAGTTATATGTATTTTTTTAAGCAAACCGCTGTTTAAAACGGTCAAGAAAACAGCAAAAGACAGAATAAACAAGGATAGATTATTTCATTTAAAGCCAACATTTAGTAGTCAAAGGAGCTTGCAAAGAAAAGCGTTTACGCTTTTCTTTGCAAGCTCCTTTGACTACTATGACCTGGATGACTGAGAACCTTCACAGACCAACATTTAGTACTTGTATTTTTATACATTGTCATTGGAAAGTTCATTACTCAGTTAATTAGAGAATCTTTGAGATTTTTAGAAGATGTATAATCTTTAGTGCTTTAATAATGCCTTTTCTGTTAACATGAGTTTAATATTACTAAGATTTCCTATAATTTCCCTTTACATATTCTTCAAACGTCATCTGTACTTTTTAAAAAATTTCCGTATATGTTTTTGTTATTCCGTGGAGGTAAAACTACCAAAACAAATCACTGTCATATTTGCCAATACTATTTGGCCAACTGTGAAAGGAAAGGGAAGGATTTGGATGCTGGATGCATTGGGCAACAAGTACTAGATTGCCAGCTCTGTTAATTGTGCCAAGTCATAAATCTGGGTAGAATTGTTTGGCTTGCAGCTCCTTGTATCAACCAGGAGATCTGTTGCTTAGGCTTTGAGATTATGTAAAAACATGCACTCACTCTGGTCGACTGAGCTGCCACTATCTAAAGTTTGGGAAAGAAGGAAGGAATGATGGAAAGAGTAAAAGAAAGAGAAGACAAAAAGAGGAATTATAGAAAATGGAGCTGGAGAGAATATTAGATATAGTCTATTTCTTTTGTAAAACCAAATAGCACTCAGTTTTTACACATTAACACTCCTGATTCTCTCGTGTTGCCCATTAGTGCACCAGCAAGCTAATCTCTAGTAAGTAGCACTGAGATCTGCTTGATTGCACCATAGAACCCATTCACCCTAAAGTGTTCATGACTGGTCATTTTAAATGACCACTAGCTTCTCCGACTCTCATATTTTCCCCCATTCTTTAGTTTCTCTTTTCTTTTGGGTCTTTCCAATTGAGTGTGCTGTTAAAGCTCTGTTTTGAAAAATATTGAAAATTACACTCTAGTATCTGACAGTGTGACACCACAGCCATTTGTGAACTCAAATGTTGTTCATGGTGCAGGAATGCCTTCAGAAAGCACTTGGATTACTTAAAAATATTACTGAATTTGTAGAACATCTTAAGGCGAGGGCTAGTATCTAATAAAGAAAGACTAGAAAAGAAGCTTTATTTCTTGTAGGTGTGTAGGTTGTAGGTTTATCGCTCTTACACTACATTCAGTTGATTCTGGAAAAATGTTTATGTTAATTTTGCTGCCTGAAAAAAATGGACAACTTGTAAGAGAAGGTTGTAACCTTCAGTTATTTGCCAAATAAATTGACATAAGTCCTGATCGAAATTTAGGTAAAGCAGTATTTACTTAATTACTTATTATCTGTCAGAGTGACCCAGAGTGTCTACTAAAACCTCTTGAGGATTGTTGTCATCAGTAGATTATGGTTTTATAAGCCAATTCCCCAAAAATTCCCAAATTTTTTGGAATTGAGGTTGAACAATTTTATGTTTTTGGGAGGCTGATAATTGTAATTGGGCGAGTGACAGATAAGCAATTCCATGGTTGTTTCTTTCTTATTTCATGACAAATTAAGCAGATAGAAGATGTGGATTTGATTCCACATATTAAACATCACTGGAGCTATAAATATGAGGTTCAAGAAGATGTTGATTGAAGTGAGGGAGGCCATAATTTGACTGAAAAACAAAATAAACCTATCAGAGAGATAAAGCCCTACGAGTGTCAAAATCAGCAATCTGCTACATTCCTAAAAAGAATCAATGCATTGGTCAGCTCAGCAACAGCCAAAAGGCCAGAAGGACCACATTAGGATGATAGCATGGTTAAGAAAAACCTCGTCACGTCTCGCCAAATGTAGAAAACTCTCAAGGAAGCAGACATACCAGTATCAAAGTCTACAATGAAGAAAAACCTTCATGAATTGAAATAAAGAGGCTTTACAACAAGATAAAAACCAGTTTACTGTCAAAAACAGCAAGGCCAGATAAAAATTTACCAGAAAACATCAAAAAGAGCCCGAAGAGTTCAGGACAAATAAAACCAAGACACCAAACTTTCTGCCAAACCTACTGGAAGCTGTGATATAGAATGGGTATGACTGAGTGGAACAGTGGAACTGAGTCACTAGTGTTGTTTCATAGTGCAAACAGATAAGGACCCAAAGCAAAAGCAACCCAAGAGTTTTTCATGGCAAAGAAATTAGATATTCTTCAATGGCCAACTCAGTAAACTCACCTCAGTCCAACAGAGCATGCGTCTCAGTTACTGAAGACAAAACTGAACACAGAAACACGCACAAGCAAGCAGCAACTGGAGGTGGCTCCAGAAAAAGCCTGACAGATCATCTCAAGAGGGGTTTGATGATGTGTATGGGTTCTAGACTGCAAGTGATTTTAATCCATGTGTTAAAAACAAATCTTATAATTACACACTTTTTGTTTATCCAGTTAAAATACATATATATATTTTAAAAACCTCTTAAATTAAAGCTGAAGTGACATTGCCAAATGCTTATAGTCCTAACTGTATTTGGCCTAAAGCATTGCCCTGTTCCTTCCAACAACTCCACCTGCATTATTTTACATTATGCATTATTCTTTTGCATTTATGTGTGTAAATGGTTGTGTTGTGTTTTTTTGTTTTGTTTTTTTAAAGGAAATTTTCATATTGGAACTTTCTCCTGAATCATAACAGCTGGACCCAGTGATTGCTTTAGTCCTCTGCAGAGTAATGTTGGTGTCAAATGAAAAAAAGAAATAGAACCTTCATAAATCTAACACTGAAAGAAGAAAGAAGACAAAGCCTACAAATAAAACAAATTTAACATTCTTCATAGTTGTTGCAAGTTGTCAAATTTTGGGATGGAATCTGTATTCCCATTCCAATTCTGTTTACCTCTGTGGATGCTGAGATGAGATGGAAATCTTGCCATATGACTGTGGGAAAGATGGCAAACATATCTCCCATAATACCAGCATGGGCATATTTTAATGTTTAGTATGACACTGCAGGAAAAGATTCACAGTTCTGTGGATAAATAAGGACTTTAAATAGACAGCTGGCAAAGATTCATGCTGTTTACCATGACTTCCATCCCACACACTGATTCTTGGCTGAGTCTGCACCCTGAGAGATTGCAAGATTGATTATGGAGGCCTGTGTGGGTGTCTCATGTAAATACATGCTTGTCTTCTTCCTCATCACAGCCATTCCTAAATCCAAACCAATGAGCAACTCTTTCCAGGAGCATAGTCTATTATTTTCTGGCCCAATTGCAGGGTTTCATGCCTTTTACTTTTGCATTCTGGGAAGAAACGAGGTGACACTGACATCCCGATGTCTTCTATAAGTCTGTCTTTGAAATGAAGCGTGTGAACTTGGGACCACACAACTCTGGTCTCACTTAAAAGGACTTGTCAAAGTATTGTTTTAATGTGGTTTTTAGCATTTACATTTGGCATGTTCTAAACAATTGAAGGAATGAATGCAGTCAAATGCAGAAATACTTTCCCTAAAACTATACTTGTTTAAAGTATTTTCACCCAGTTAAAAGCAAATGTTTGGAAACGATCTTTGCAAGACAAGCATTACTGTAAAGTAAAACACTGACTCTTTGTAATTCCATATTTGCACTATAGTGTGCTTCTTAAGATGTATACTAGTCAACCTAAAGTCTTCATATTCTTATGCTGATCATTATGACCCATTATGAAAGGAAAAAGAATGAGATGCATGAGGAGGGCCAGTAAGCAGCATGAAATGTGGTAGTAAGAATCATCAGTAGTTAGTTTGTGTGTTTGTGGAGTGAACCGTATCCTTTGGGTGTGTTGAATGACACAGAGACAGACATTTAGCATTTCAGCTGGTTGATTTAGGTGAAGAAACACCAGGTCTAACACCAGCTACCCTAATGCCCTGATCCCACTCTCACTAAAGTGACAGGAAGGCAGACCATCATAAAAACACATTGGTTATTTTAAGCATGAATATGGCAGTGACAAGTTAAGTTAAAGAAGCAGCTGCTTCAAAGCCAGAGTTTTGAAATCAGATCATTCAACAATACTGTAGTTACTACCCTTATAGTAGTGTTGATATTAACCTCAAATGGACATATACAATACACGATTGGTACAATTCATTCATTTATCTCCTGCAAACAATACAAGTTTCACAGGCTTGATTTTAAGCATTTGTCCTTTCACAAAGACAAAAAAGCAGGAATTTTTTAATATCATCCTAAATATTTTTACGAAGTATACGAGACAGAACTGGCTACTAAAGTGGATCTAATTTTAATATTGAATATATTATGTGGTGGCGTGAAATGCAGTGGTTAGATTACTATCATGGTGTTGCAGAAAATACAAGTAGCAAACAAGCAAAATGTATTTCTTTTATATTATATAAGTTTATTAACAATTTTTACACATTTTCTATGTGATTTGTTTTACTCAGAAATCTTTCTTTGGCTAAGCTCAGTTGAATACTTTGGCTGAATAATGCTGACTCTTTTGCAGGACAAACAAAATTAAGGTGTGACTAGAGGCCAATGTTAGCTTTTCCAGGCAAACTGTAAGCTGGACTGTGTGTGTTCCAGTGATTTATTCCGTTCCCCCGCTGAACGCCATGTAGTGGCTGAACACCCTGCTGCTCGCAATGACAGGCTCCATAGCAATCTGCCAGACACACAGCAGGACAAGACAAGCTCCCAGCTTCTGTTCTGCCTCTGGAGCTGCATATCCATCCTATTGCTTTTCTTTCCAACATCATCATCATTTCTCTCTCTCTCTCTCTCTCTCTCTCTCTCTCTCTCTCTCTCTTTCTTTCTTGCTCTCTCCCCATGAGACAGCATTTGCATTTTTAGTTACAATGTTTGACTTTTTGATCAGAGATACAGTTTATCACCCTTGGCATGAGTTGCCCCATGAATGATTATAAGGTAATATAGGTGCTGACTATAATCTGAAAAAAATACACAAACACAAACATCAAATTCCAGGTAATATCCAAGTAACACAGCTGCTTTTGATGAAGTAGAAACCATAAACATATCCATCTCCAGTATTGAAGTGTTAAATGATAAGTGTTCAGGCACTTTTTCTTCACTTGCCTTGTAAATGCATTCTGGTTAGTACCTTTCCTTCATAAATAAAACTCATTTAGTATCTTTTGCTAAATAAAAACTCAGAATGTTATGAGAAATGCAGACACAATGCACCATTTCAAGGGAGAGAAACACAAATGAACTCCAAACAGGCAAAGATGAAACAAAAAAAAAAAAAAAACAAGTATGAAATGAAGACCATCCATGTCGGTTTCTTTCTCTCCCACACGCAATCAATTTAAAACAGCCTGACCATTGACACATTCATCCTCTTGACTGTATGAGATTTGCCATGGAAAACATTACACTGGCACTTTGCTGTTGCTCTGTGCATATCCCTTCCCCATTCCCTCCTCTAAGCCAGCCATCGCTCTCTAACGACAGATCAATCACAGCAACCATATGTGGGGATGTCATCTTCTTTGAGAGTGAAAGGGAGGGGTTTTGTCATGTCCATCTGCTGTGGTTTGTGGAACATTCCAGCGCTTTAACATTTGCATGGCTGTCAGACCGTCAAGAAAAGCTAATTTCGTTCCGCTGAATAGGAAAAAAAGAAGCTGTTGTGAAACAAATCTATTTTCTTAACAAATCTATTCTCTTTAATTTGCAATATGTCATGATAATATGTCTTAATTTGCTGTTTACACACTTCAATAAGCGTCAGCCTTTTTTCCCCTATAAATGAGCTCAGAGATTTGAGGCTCATTTTGGATTATAATAAAATGGTCAAACTTTTAAAAACTATATAACAAGAGTTACTTTTACAGTGATTGTTTTTAACAATGAAACAAGTATTTATTCACCTGTTCTCAATAAAAACTCAACTTTTCTGTCCACAGATTTCAAGCAGTAAAAACATCATTACTGAAGAATATTAAGACACATAAGTGCTGACAGTGAACCATATTATTACACACATGCGCAGATTTATCATGGGGCGCGTGATCACAGGAATGGGACAGCCCAAAGCGACATAATTCTTTACACCTCCTCTTCCTTTACGCATGCAATGAGTAATCACCGCAATTAAGCTGCTCGCAACCTGTTAACAGCCTTGTAAATATAAATTTTCAGCGAGGAGAGCAATTCAGCAAGCAACCTCCTTGGAAATGACTGGTGCAGAGCATCAGTCAATGCTCAGGGACGAACAAAAGGTGAGCGAGTTTATGAAATGTAAATGTTACCACATAAAAACAAAGCATGGAGGGGAGCAACTCCCCAGATTTGCATCAGATATGGAAAAGGCTGTGTGAATTGTTGTCATTGTTATGGTTTGCCACTTGCCTATAAATACAGATTTGAAAATAGCATGTTTACATGTGTGTGTGTGTGCGTGTGTGTGTGTGTGTGTGTGTGTACCCTGCGCTAGGCTCCACACTAATACAGCTAATAATGAGAAGCATTACTTTCCTCTGAGAGTAAAGTCTCATGTGGAAGCATTTACCAAACGGTGAATTAAAATGTAAATGGGAGCCATATTTGCTTTAGCACAAGCTGCATGTTTAGAGTGCCTGGTTACTGCTATATTTAAAAATGGAGAAAGGTTAGTTGTTCTTTTTTTCCGTGTTTTTTTGTTTTGTTTTGTTCTTTTTAGGATAGAAGGAAAGAAGAACTTAAGCTCTAAAGTTAAGTATGTTAAATCTCATCTGCGTGCTGCACATGAGATTTAACATAATGAGTATGTAACGTTTCCATGCTACATTTATATTTTTATATTTCTACATAATTGTAGGAATTTTGTCAATAAACATTTAAGTAACATTTTAGGTCAGGCAAAAGAATGGAAATTATTTTCTATTTATTAGTTCTCCGGGTCTTTAAAGACACTTAAAATGACTAGAATCATGAATATAAATAACTACCTAGACAATTATAAAAAAATCAAACCACTTTAAATAAGTTGCAAAACTTTTTTGATTATTTTTGTGCTTATTGCGGTGATTAAATGTTGCCTAATTACTTCACTTGAATTATTGTCCATTTGCTGAATTAAGCAATAAGTAATTTTTCCTCCTGGCACTGATTAATCAACTCTGGTGTATAAAAGTATAATGAATGTAAATTACACACAGGTGTAATCTGTGTTTTTAGAGAAAAGGTTGTAACTGTTGACTGATATTCATTAATAAATATCCCATATCTCCTATGGTGGCATTACATTTTTGCTTTTCTGCACTTATACCTCATTCTGCTCAAAAAAAGTGTTGCACTGTTTGATAAACAACAGCGACTTTATAGTATAATGCTGCAAAATAAACACATATGAGGAGATATTATCTTGAAAAAGAAGCTTTCTGTAAGACGTTGTATAGTTTACAATAACATTGTATAAATAATGGATTATATCCTAAGGTAAAGGATAATGAGTGTAACTGGTATTATTTCATTCAAATTAAACAATTTTAAAAAAATATTTTCGCAAATATATAATTTAAAGTCTCATTTGGTGACATTTTGCATGGTTTTCTTTCTGAAACAACTGCATTCACCATTCTTGTAAATCACGTTTCAATTTTTTGTGCTTGTTTGCTACAATTGTTTGGCAGCAAATGCTGGTGTTGGCAAAGATATTCATCTATTCCAGACAAAAATCTGATATTTTAATAAATAAAGAACATTTGCAAGGCTGTCTATGAACAAAATCAAAGTAAAAAGAACGATTCCCAGTTGGCATATACAAGTCGTGCTCTTTAAAAAAAAAAACATTTTAACTTTGACATTGACTCCAGCAACACATTAACTGTCTGAAACCAGTTAATTATTATAATTTCTCCCTGCTGTATACCCGATTATCACAGCTTTGTGGTGTGAGGTCAAAGCACAAAAAATAATTTTGCATAATTGTTGTTTAATAGTGCTAATTAACACAAGCTTGAAAAATACCTGGATGTCACCAGTGAATAGACACATTAGGGGCTAAGAGATCCTTACAGTTCTCCCAATGCTCTGTGCAGGCTGCAACTGTATAAAAAATACATATATTCATATATAAATATCATAATAATAGTTATGTTGAAACGAAATAAAACAAAATAGCACTCCAACTCTTTTAATACCCAAACTGCATGGTTAGCAGCACGTCTTCACAAATTGTTGCTTTACTTCACTGCTTTAAATGTCTGTGTAATGTTTTGTCCTACTCCACCGTCCATGCTTTCATGGTGTAACCGTCTAGACGCGAGGACACTTAAAACGTGTGCATGTGGCTCTGAAAACTTTCACTGCCTCATGTGCAATGGCTCTAATTCAGCACCCAGCTTGATTCGCTTGGGGTTGCAAGTAATGACCCGTGACTAGGAGGTGTTTTAACTTGTGGTTTGTAAATCAATATTACATTAAAAGGACCTGCTTTTATGTCTCTCACAACTCTCCAGCTCATGTTTTATAGTCTTTGTGGTGTTTAGTGCTAAAGCTAACCTCTTAGGTAAAGCTTTCAGTTTCATAGATGAAAAAGATTGGTGTGGATGTTTCGCGGATTTGATTTCACTTTGTGCAACTGGATATTATCAGCCAGCAATGCCATAAAACAGAGAAAGACGATTTGTTATATTTGAGTATGCGCGCCATTTACATGCTTTGCTTCCTTTTCGCTCATAACATCCTGGAAGTACGTTACTTTGAGAAATGTCCTGCCCTGCTATGATCCTGAGGTCTTGCCCTAATAATTTTTTATCCTCCGTCTTTCAGGGATGAGCCCACATCTGTCTCCGGTCACTATTTACACGCTCTTTCACCATAAAGTACTCCAAGTCACACATGTACCCAAAGACAAACACACACGCACACACACACATCCTCCTTCTATCTCATGCCTAATTCAAACCTCCCTTATGAGTCCCTTGACAGATCCACACAGAGTCAGCTCAACACATGCACACAGACATTCAATCACTGGAAAGCAGCGCAGGCCACATATAAATCCATCTAGTAAAGCATCTTCCAGACCGTTCCCAATGCGAATGAGATGTCCCAAAGCCTTTTGGTGTTATCTGGCCTCTGCAAAGGCAATAATGTGATCTATACCCTCTAATTGTTGCAGGGGGAGGTTTTAAAAGCACATTCTGGATAGGCTAAAAGGACAAATAAATCCTACAGCTTGCGGTTTGCTTATAAATCCTCACATTCTATCCTGTTTCCTGGATTGCAATCTTGCTGCAGGATAGGGACAACTTTGAAGATAACTCTTTGTGGCTTCTTTATAGGACAAAAAACCTATATTTACATTTCACGAAGGAATGCACAATGAACATCAAAAAGCATAATTTTGCAGAATACAAAGCGTAAGAATTCACAAGTGCTGTTTGACCTCTGTCTGAACGGCTGGCAATTATTTATTAGTTTTCCCTCTCTCTTTCTCGCTTTCTTGATGTCAGTATAGAATATGTAGCTCCCTATCAAGTCTGACCAGTCTGGGCAGGTCTGGCGTTCGTGTCTGCTCTCTACAATAGCTGGTTAGCCATGTCTGACATCTGTGGCACCCCACGGTCAGGTTGAATGCAAGGTTGAATAATGTACCAGAGCTACTCGGCTGCAGGAGCCACTCTGCTCTGCCTCTTCTGGTTTCTGAATCTGTGACGTATTGAAATCACCAAAACACAAATTTTCTCAAAGCTCACCTATGAAAAAACTATTTGGTAATCAAAGCAGACATAATTAATGTGTAACATTAACACTGAAACAGTCACATGTGTGGTGAGAAGCTACTACTCGGATCTAGATCTTCTTTGCTATATGAGGTGCATCTTTTGAATACTTTGCTAGAATTTTAGTGTTTCGGTTCACTCTTATGGTAAACATTAGCATTGTTTTTGATAACAGGAAACAGCTGTTAAAAGAAAAAAAACTCTATAAGCAGACAGCAAAAGTAAGTGTCAGAGTATATGTAAACAAAGCAGTGCAACTGTCACTCTCAGAGCTTTGTGAAGTCGGGCTTAAATTCATCAGGTGGCAAGAAACAAGATGCTAATTTTGAGCCTTACTTACTGAAGATAGGCAGCTTTTAGTTGTGGAAGCTTATGGTGTCAGAAGATCACATGCAAAAGGTGGGACTGTCTTACAATGTAAAGCATATGACACCATGCTGCTTCACTGTCAGTCTGGAAGAATCATTTCCATCTTTCCCTCCACCACAGGGTGCTGACCTCAAGCTGACCTCCGAGCCAGCGGCTGGGGTGTTAATGTTCACCCTTGCTAGGGTCACATCCAGCATGTTTATTTTATGACATGGTAGAGGGGACCTCAGAAGGGAGTGTGGCCTCAGCACATTGACCCCCAAGCGCATTACAAAGGAGGCTACTGAGCTGTAAAGGCCCTGTTCTTATGCCCAATCATGTAGTTTAACTGGTCTAGGCCAGAGCAGCAGAGGACTTCTGTCTAGTGCAGTAGCATGATAATAAAAAGCCCTTAAGAATGCTCAGGTGAATCAAATAAAATCAGTGTTATGATGTAAAATGAATAAAAGTGCCCACTAGGTTGTACTCAACATGACTCACCTCTTGTAAAAGAAAAAAAAAACTTACAGACTTTCTATTTTTATTTCATTTTATTTAATAGAGGGGTTGCTTAAAAACAAAATCCCTATTTTTTTATCCATAATTTTTGCTATGGCTATAACACAGACTCAAGAATTCAGTGTGTAATTTCTGTTGAAGATTCGGTTCAGCACATTTAAATGCAATTCAAATATTTATTGTCCGGTATAAAAATTTGGTTTGCAAGCAAGGTTAAAAAAAACAGAACAAACCACCATATTTTATACTATGCAAACATGCATCAAAGACAGCAGTGACTGCTGAGGTATGCACCAGTGCTGCTTTGCATTTGTTGTCATGCTGTGAGAAGAAATCAAAAGACAAGAAAGACTAGAAATGTCATCGCTGATTGCAGAAAGTTGACCGTACGCTTTCCTTTCACGCAAGCTTCAACGTCAGAATCCCACCTGTAGCAAAATGTTTCCTTAAATGTACATTTGCATTTGTTTGAACATGAATGTAAGGCTGTGTGCCTGCACGAGTGCCAGCTACGTGCACGCATCACTCAGAAGAGAATCCTTTGGCCATATTTCCAATTCTGCTCAATTTCAGCAAGAATCTCAGTAATCCCACTGAAGAGCTGCAGTTCTCCCACAGTGACATCCCATAATGGCACTAACACCAGAGTGGTGGGCACCCAGTTACGACTCCCAGGCTCCATTCGGTGCACGTTCCCAATCTCCCAACCTGTCTGTATGCAAACAGAGCCCCCTCAGAGGAGAAAACTGATCTGGCAGCCTTTCACTGAGCCCTGTGTAGACATATTTAATGCCTCAATAACCACTGCTTAAGACAGAGTGATGAACGCCAGGGGCTTTCATTACTCCGAGAGGCTTTTTTTCCCTGTGTCTGTGTATGTGCGTGTGTGTGTGAGAGTGAGAGTGAAAGAGAGACTACAGTGTGTAGCTAAATAAATGTTTTGCCTTCATTTACTGATTGAGAAATTCAAGCTGCTTTTGTTTAAGGAAAAAAATACAAATGGCACTGCCTTTGATGTACCAGAACCATATGTCTTGCTGATGAATTAGCACAACTAACCCGATAAAGCTGCTACTAATCTGTCTTTCTGCATTACAAATTTACTCTGCGCTTAACATTTTACAGGTTGCAGACAGCAGATACACGAGTGAAGGCTCAGGCCTTGTGCAAGATAATCAAGAAACAAAACCGAAGCAGATTCAAAATTTGAGATCATGTGAATTTTGATTGGGATAAAAATAGAATGTGCTTGTTAAGTGAAGTTATTCAACCACCTAAGGGCTTGTTTCCATGTGGCGTCAGTGTCAGGGAGGTGTAGAGGCAGGCAGTTAAATTCGGTGAGCTGTGTCACAGCATCAGAGCTGCAGCTTATTCATTCCTCGCATGCAGCATGTGCACACTGTGAGGCAAAGCAGGCGCGTTCCCTTAGGTACAGTTCCTGTACAAAAACAAATATAGATTCATATGAATGCAAACTACTGAAATCCAATTCAATTCAGGTTTATTTATATAGTGTCAAACCACAACAACAGTTGCCTCGTGGCACTTTATACTGTAAGGTAAAGACCCTACAGTATTTGGGAGATAACTCCAACAATCCAGTGACCCCCTATGAGCAAGCTCTTTGCGACGGTGGGAAGGAAAAACTCCCTTTTAACAGGAAAAAACCTGCAGCAGAAACAGGCTCAGGGAGGGGCAGCCATCTGCCGCAACTGGTTAGGAGATGACGACCAGGGGGAAAAGAAGAAAGAGAAGTAAAAACAAAGAGAGAGCGCATAGAGAGACAGGACAAAACACAGACTAAGGGACAGAGAAGAAAATTGTAATGGCATGCCGCAGTGGTATACTGTAGAAACACATGAGGAGTGACAAGAGGTGAGTGGAGAAGAAGAAGTGGTGCTTACCTGAGCCTTTGGTCTCAATGTGCTCCATGGAGCTGAAGCATGCGATTAGGCAGCCCAGTCTCAGAGAGTCCAGGAGATGTTTGTCCTTCTTTAATCTGATGAAAGGTGGAGATCCTTTGTTGTAATTCAACATAGCCTAGCCATCAAGCTAAGAACAAAAATAAAAACAAGTTAAGTTGCTTCACAGACTGTCTCATAGTCAAATTACTAATTTCCCAGTTTTAACAGTTTAATAAAAACACAATAGTTTAATAAAAAAGCTTAAAGAAGTGTTCAGAACCGATTAAAAAAGGTAGTAAAATTAACTTTTGCCAAAACTTAGTAAAACAATAAATCCAGAACCTGCTGCCAAGAGAACGCCAAAAGAAAGCTAGCATATGCACAGATAAGATGGAGATAGGGCAAAACGATGGGAAAGCATAGCTCCCATAAGACAGAATGGAATAATTTGTTTATTTATTCTATAAAGAAAGTTGTTTTCATTTAGATCAAATCCTAGTCACACTCCATTAGCTCCATCTGTGGGTTGTTTCTGTTTTTCTTCCACTTTGGCAATGATGACAAGAACGCCCAAGAGGAAAGTCTTTCTTTCCCCAGACACTCATCACCTAGAGAAAGAGAGTGAGAGCTCATGGAAGGATCAATGTGTCTGCACAGGAAACTGTGTAATGTTAATCACAACTTTAATTTGGGCTGAATTTGCATTTTGATGAACTTGTGGGGCTGACTCGTGTACTCTAAGCACCTTCAAATGCAACACGCACGGAGGAAATGGCAGTATGGTTAATTAACGCTCGCACACAGCAGATGGGCTCAGTGAAGGGCCTGGCAGAAAGAGACACGGAGAGGGAGAATTGATCAGAAAAAGTCACTGTTAATGGGAGAAAAAGAATCAAATATAAGATTTGCCACCATCTATCTCCAAATAAAATGGCTGCTTCAGAACCAACAGCTAGAGATGGTGGGGAGTACTAAATAACATTTCAGTCTTTTAAGGAAAACAGAACACAAAGAGTCAGTAATAGCTTACAGAAAACACAACTGGCAAATCTTGGTCAAACATGCAGCCTGTTTACATATGCCCAGCCGTTTCAATCTCTGAGCACAGAGTGTAACTCAACATGGTGCCCAAGTCTCATTGCCTTGCACTCATTCTGTGAAGTCTTTTACTAACACATTTAGAATTGACTATTTTGAGCTCTCCTTTTTCTTTTTAACGTCTCGTTGCCATGCTTCCTATTTCTTATCAGTTTCATATAATTTCCTGAATTTTCTTTGTATTTTTTTTTTATGTCTCCCACAAATAGATGTTAGCTCTATAAATAATCCAAACTCTGGCTCTACAGTGTCAATTATATATCAATCAAACTGGGAGAAATGTGTAAGTTACAGTTGTTGTCAGCATAAAGCTGCTATTAGATTACCGTACTAGGTTCTGAATAATAATTTGTTGGAGTTTCGAATGTTTAAACGAGCATTTTTAAAAAATATTATTGTAGATTATTTTTCGAGGCAAACGTTTTAGATATTTTTGACTGGTGTAAACTTTTAGTTTCATATTTTTGAAAATATTGTCTATCTACACAATTACCATTCATTTAAAGAGAAATTACAACATTTAAAACTCAAGACTAAGCAACGTTTTGACCAAATTGAAATTAATGAATTCATTTTCTCCCGGTGGTTACTAACTGTTTGTCTTCCAGGTTTGATTTAGGTTATTTTCTCGCTTGATTTGAAAATCAATTTTCAGAAAGCTGTTAAAAGGAAGAAAAAAAAGTCCCCAGTGAAATCCATCTATTATCCAGACCAGTAAGTTTTTCTCAGAAGATATGTTGATGTAAATCTGAAGACTTTTAAGGAGCATGCCAAAGTGTATTTTCAGGGGGTAGGGGGGCAGATAACCACACCTACAGCCAATTTGGAATAACCTAACCCCACAAACTGCATGTCTTTCCACTGTGGGAAGAAGTATCTGTTGATAATCCATGCAGACAACACAGAATGGCCCTGGCCAGATGGTGGATTTGAACCCAGGACCTACCTTTATATAAATTATATCACATCATACATATGAAACCTTATTAACCTAAGAAGCTCTGTATCACATAATACAAAGTCTTTCCTTCTTCGTCATAAATATTTGTGTATAAATATTGGAACTTTTTTCTCAAAGTAATGAGTTATGTTTTCATAATTTTGACTTGTAATCCAATAAAAAGCTTTAATATTATAAATAATAATAAATAAATATCATGTCAGTAATTACTATGTGAATTCATTTTTTTGTCGGTTGACAAAAACAGGCTTCTATACCAAAAGCATCTGTGCAAACTTTAATAAATTGTCTCAATAGATGTCACTTGGGTCAGGATCGGTTGTGATAAAGTAGATTATATTGAAGAGATAGTGGAGGATCGCATGGTAAATCTATACCTGCATGGCTACAGGTATCTCAAGAGCTGAGTGAGAGAGTGCTTTGCATTGACAATAGTTTATGATGCCCTACTCAAAAACTGATCCCAATCGTGAAAGTGAAACTGTTCTCAGTGTCATTAGATTTGACTACATGAAATGAAGCACCAAAGCCCTCACTGAGAAACACTGACAGGTAGCACTTGTCTAGTCACCTTCTTCCCACCTTTTCCTGGAATCCTTTTTCCAAAACAACCTTCACTAACCTGCCCTCCCTCTCTCAGTTTTTTTTTTCCTGCAATGGAGAACTTCAAGGCCTGGCTTCCCACAGAGAAGAATGATTTGTAAAATCACAATAAAAATGGAAAGGCGAGTGAGACTTGGGTGGCAGTGAGGAGGGGTTGGAAGGACAGCAAAGCGAGATCCCCTGTTGTGATGGCCTGTGGTGGGGCATTAACAGGATGTCCAGGCTGGGTAAATCTTCTACCAGCCGCTCAGAACTCATACACTTGGAGAAATTCCCAATCCCTGACAGGTTGTCACTGCACAGGAGCATACAGAGAGGTGCCTTGTGTTTGATTTGTAGAATATTTTTTGAATGTTTTCAGTTTGTAACAATGTGTTTAAACACCAAATTAGACAACTGTGGAATTCACATAATTTCCATGGAAGTGTGAAGAGATTACACCATGGTGATCTCTGTCCTTTGATATCCAAATAATGGGGGGAAAAAATGAAAAGCCAATGATGGGGGTATTTTGAAGGAACGCCTCATTTTTATTATTATAAGATGGACAGGATGCAGTGAAATGGTGTTTAGTTTAAAGAGATGCGCCATAATGAGAGGGAAATAGAATAGGTATGGCCTTGTAGGGATGATAATGAGATCGGGAGAAGCCAGGTAGATAGAAACACCATCCTCTGTTGTCACCCTCCAAGCACCCACTCACCCATCCCCACGCACAAAAGCAAGGAGACAGATATATCTGTTCCCAGGCAGCAGGAGAGTCTCCAATTACGGCAGGATGCAGCATCAATTTGAGGGCTAATTATGTGCGTAATGAGCTCACCGTCATGCGTCCGCGCCCCCGACACCGAGCTCGCTGCTCTAACCAACCTCCCCCCATCCACACGCTCCTTCCTTTCACACCCCCATCTCTCCTTCCTCCATGTGAGCGCCCGGTAACTAATTAAAAAACTACATGCGCCGCGGCGTCTTCATCTGATTCACACCATGAAAATTAATCCTCAGATAAACGTGTTTGACGGACACCCAACCACTGCACGAGCCCTGGACGCGTCGCACCGCTCTCTCAGCCGGGTGTAAACTGTTTTGTATCTGTCTTTTTGTCTTTTTTTTTTTAAAATAATAATAATCTTGCCTCTGAAATAACTCACGAAACAACTGGTTAACAGATCATAACTAACATCCAGTTCACTGGTTTATGTGCAAAAACTCGAACTCATGCAAAAGACTTAAAATTTAGAATCTAGAGTACACGACTGACTACACCGAGGGACATGCGGACTACTTTGTTTATTTTTTATTTTTTTGTAGCCGATGCCTGTGTTAATATTGCAAGTATACCTCTTAAAGCAGAGAACTAAAAAAAATCTGCATCCGCGGGGAAACAATCCAGCAGACAGCTAGGGGGAAATTAGTCAAAAACAAAACCTGAAGAGAGAGGGCATAATTTAGCCTGTTGATTTAAATATAACTAAGAATATATTATATATCAAGAGCATTCATATGATGCTAAAACAAAAAAACGGTCGATGGTAAGAATGTGGGGTCTATTTATTAGACAGCGTGATGAGCACAAGCAGAACATGAAGTGATTCTGTCAAACAGCAATACCGTGATGTTTGTTTATTGTTTTCTGCCGTGGCTCCCTGTATTGCTAAAACCTAAAAGCTTTATTTATCTGCTGCACCCCCCCCCCCCCCCCCCCCCCAAATCGAAATCCATATTGTCAAAAAATTTGACCACTGAATGAAAACAAATGCAGCCGGATTGAAAAAAATAAGAATATCTCCATTATTTTCTAAAAGAAATAATTGCAGTTCCTCTGAGTAAACTAACACCCGTATCGATTTTCATTGTCCCCCAAATTGCCCCATACATTCTGTTCTGTACCATCTAATGAAAGGTGTTTCGTGATTTGTGCAGCATAATTGTGGAAATAATGCATGTTCTTCCTGGAGGATTATTTTATTTTCTGTTGTTTTCCATCACCGAGTGAGAGTCTTTAAAGCTTTTAATTACCCTCTCACCTGTTAACATTCCCCTGCTATTTATGCAGGTTTATTTATTTATTTCAGCTTGATCCATGATCTGCAGGCTAATGACAAAAACACAACAGGATCACATTTAAGCTCACTTCGGGCACGGCCAAGTGCTACGCATACCTAAATCGTCGCCCACTGTAAGTGTCCAATCGCGTAATGACTTGTAACGCTTCCACCCAATCACGAGGAAGCAAGAAAACAATGGGCGGGTTTCGAGCTGCTCCAGAGAGGGACATTGAGATAGTTGAGGAGAGGAGGTTTGCTGGGCATGAATGCCACTCGTTGCGTGTCCCTATAATTTGGAGAGGTGTATGCAGCGCACGGCCCGTTCGCCTTTCCAGGTGGAAATCCAGGAGGAGCTGAGAACAATTTTAACTGGGAGGACTGGTGAACCCGGTTCAGGACAGGTGAAATTCCCAGCAGGCTGCTTTGAGACTCAGGATCGATTCAGATGTAGGGAAATACCCAACAGCGTATCTCTGCTCGGGTAGGAACACTACAAATACATGCATCTAAGAAAATCTGAAAACTAATGATCCTTTTAATATGTTTTAAACTTTCTTTAAAGAAGTAAACGAGGAAAAAAAATCGAGCACCGAGTTGTCTCTGCCAACGCAGTTGCACACGTTTCAGGAATTGTGTTGGGTCAAATGTCATTTCCTCGATACTCCTTCAGGGATCAGCAGCATAACGGCTTGTTTTTTCACTCCCAAAATAATAACAGAAAATGCAACGTGCAAAATTAGTTTACTGCATCTTACCGTTAGATTTTTTTTTTTATGTTATGGTCTAGTTGCGGTCAGTACAGATATCTCTGTTGAGCAGCTGTTTACCAAAATCTTGTCATCTTTTCAGAAAATTAAACCACGTACACGTAATGTAATAGCGTCGCGTTCATATTGCATTACCTTTTTTTCTGTATTGTTTATATCATTTTTTTCAGAGGTTGTTGTTTTTGTTTGTGATACTGTGGCAAAGGCATCGTGCCCTGGCTCTAGATCTGTTAAAAACATAAATCTGACTTTGACTGATGATTGACGTATACGGGGTTTTTTTTCTGTTATTCCAGAGTCACCTCTATGTGCAATGCAAGCCTTCCTCTGAAAAACAACAGTTATTCACACTCATTCTTTGTTTTGCAGGTCATGGATGAAGGCCAGTGGCTACACCGAGGAGGTTTAACTACAACCAGTTGAATTATCGCAGACTCAGATCACTCATTTGGGAGATCACAGGGATATTCCCACCCTTTGGATTCATCTTGTCATACAAAAAAAAAAAAAAAACAACAACAACAACAACAACAACAACAACAAGAAAAACTTTTTTTTGCAGTTGAAAAAAGTATACAATGAAAAACGAAGCAAAGCGGGAGGAGTCGGTCATACTGCTGATTTGAACGAGCGAACCATCCGACAAGTTAAGGATATAAAGAAAAGGCGCCGACATGAAGGAGAAATCCAAAACGGCTGCAAGGACTAGACGGGAAAAGGAAAACAGTGAATTCTATGAACTGGCTAAAATGTTGCCTTTACCGTCGGCCATCACATCCCAGTTAGACAAAGCCTCCATAATAAGACTGACAACAAGTTACCTGAAGATGAGAATTGTTTTCCCCCAGGGTGAGCACCTAGCCAACGTGCACTCTCCACTGCTTATTTATTTATTTATTTATTTGTTTATTTATTTATTTGTGTTGGATTTTTTTTCATCTACACGTTTTTGCGATCTTTTCATTAACTTTATTTCATTAACTAAAAATAATTATATCTCTTCTTTGATCAACTTATCTGCAGAATTTTACGAATGAAGGGAAACCCATGGGGAGTGACAGGAGATTTTTACTAATATAGTAATTTAATAGTAATAATAGTAAACTGGAATTACT